>NW_026692025.1:15000-4941921 GCF_021218885.2 Marmota monax | reverse complement strand
TATATCCAGAAGTGGGATAGCAGGATCACAGAGTGGGTTTATTTTCAATTTTTTTAAACCTCCATGCTGTTCTCCATAATGGTTGTACTAATATACATTCCCACCAACAGTGTATGAGAGTTATTTTTTTTTTCTCTACATCCTCACCAGCATTGGTTATTTATTTGTTTGATAATAGCCATTAAACTGGGGTGAGATTTTTATCTCATTGTAGTTTTGATTTGCATTTTCATAATGGTTGATGATGACATTGACCAATTTTTTCATATATATTTCTTGGCCACTTGTATTCATTCTTTTGAGAAGTGTCTACTCACACAGCATTTCTATGTTACATAATTGTGGCAAAATTCTCTCCTCTCTAGGAAATGTCAGTTTTTGCTCTTAAGGCCTTCAACTGAATAGGTGAAGCCCACTCACATTATGGACTATAATCTCATCTGATTGCAAATGTTAATCACATCTACAAAATACTTGTTCAACAATATTTACACTAGGGTTTTACCACATGGTCAGAAACTCAACATCATTACTCATTGGAGAAATGCAAATCAAAATCACAATGAGATACCACTATCTGCCCATTAGAATGGCTAAAATTGAGGAGATTGGCCATACCATGTAACACCTAGTGATAATGTTTACTGACACAACTATTTTTGAAAATAGTTTGGCAATACAAAAATATTAAGCATGCACCTAACAAATAATGTAGTCATACTTCTCCAAATCTTTTTATATAAAAGCTCTTAAAATATAAACTCATCTATGGTGACAGAAGAAGATCAGTGATTTTTGGAGATGAGTGTGCAGGGAAGGCTAGCAGGCAGAAATTACAATGGGCTAGAAGGAAACTTTTAGATGTGAAGAATATATTCACTATTTTGACTATAACTTACAAGTTTTTATTTGAGTGATCTAAATATACAAATGATAGAGACCATGTCATTGTGTTGTCAGCAGAGGAGGCATATAACTAACTCCCAAGTTGCAATGAGCACCTCTAGCACCCAGATGGAGATTTCTAGAACCATTTATAGAAGGAAGCAGACCTCTTGAAGAAATGGCTGATGTTAGAACCAGGGCAGGGCATATAACATAAGCCTGAAGTACCATGTAGCCCTAGAAATTATGGGATGAAGAATATGTTAAAAGACACCAGTGTTTCATTCATCAAACTCCAGAGTCTTGGAAAACTGGAATGAACACAACATTTTTTTTTTCTTTTTCAACAACAACAAAATAAAAAAAAAATGAATTGCAAGGAGAAAGAAAACTTGAGAGGTAATACACAAATTTTAAAAAGCTTAAGAGGCGTAACAAAGAATTACTCTATATGGACCATATTTAGATACTCATTCAAGGACACAACTTTCTTCTTAAAAGTGTATCAAAAAGTGTGTAAAACAATTGTACATTGATGGTTATTTATTTAATTTAAAAACACAAGTATTTTGTTTTACGCTTTTTTTATTAAACCGTTCTTATCTGCAGGTGTGGTGGCACATGCCTGTAATCCCAGCAGTTTGGGAGGCTGTGGTAGGAGGATCTTGAGTTCAAAGCCAGCCTCAGCAACTTAGCGAGGTACTGAGCAACTCAGCAAGACCTTGTCTAAAAATTAAATAAAATTTTAAAAAAATGGCTGAGGATGTGGCTCAGTTGTTAAGCAGCCCTGAGTTCAATCCCTGGTACCAAAGGAGAAAAAGAATTCTTATGTTTAGGAAGTGCATATTGAATTGTTTAGAGAGGACATACTATGATGTTTTGGAGTTGCTCCACATTATTCCAGTACCTGAGAAGCAGGTAGGTGGGGAATCTAACTGGAGACAAATCTTCCATGTATTTAAGCTCAGGTATACTGGGCTCATTATATTATTCTTTCTACTATATGTTTGACGCTTTCTGTAATGAAAGGTTTGCATTATAAATAATGCCCTTCCAGTAACTCTGACTACTTTTTAGAAATAAAATAAATAAATGATCAAATTGGCCTAAAAGGAAAATGAAATTCTAATTAAACTCTATAAACTGAAACTTTTCAAAGTTCAAGCCACCCTCAGATATTCCAGGACCAGGCAGTTTGGGAGGCCAGTTCCACTTAATGGTTAGAGAAAACTAATTACTGCCTGATTGTTGACTCTTTCATAGCATATCAAAAGTTGCCAGTAGTTCAACTCATTGTCTCAGGCCAGCTTTCCTGGATTCAAACACCAGACAAGAACCCCCTCCCCATGATAAGAACCCTTGAAGTAAGATGGCTTATACAGCATCAAATATCCTACATAAATTAGCAGCATATCAGATAAAGTAATGAATTAAATGAATAAATAGGCATCATTCAAGGCAAGAAAATATGATGTAAACATTAGGGGAAAAAAAACCTTTCCATTTTAGTTCCTTACATACAAAATTGATGAGAGAAAACATTTCATAATGTCAATGGTTGAGAATATGCTTTTGAAAGAAATTCACCATAAGCTCATAGTAAAAACATTTATTCAACTAATATTAAAAGGAAGCTTCCACTTGCTAAAATCACTTACATGCTTAAATGTAAAATGTTAGAAGAATTATCATTAAAGTCAGGAAGAAGGGGTAGATGTATGCTACTGCCTCTGTGTTTCAAAACAGGGCTAAGGCACAAAGCCAGAGCTGTGATCATCAGAACAAATAAAGGTATGAATATTGGGGGAAAATAAGGCAGAGTAACAACATCATTATCTATCTTGAAAATTCAAAGGAACATTCATGTGGAGTATTCAAGTGAATGAGACATCAGACCAGGTGTACAGCTGATTACAATGGCAAAATTAAAATCATTGCCACACAAAAGCACTATGTAGAACAGCTAATAGACAATATGCCATTTACAATGGCAACAAAGTCCAAAAATTACCTAAAAAAAGATCCTAACAAAATGTATAAGGCCTTTATAAAGACAACTATAAATGTGTAGTGACAGAGTCAGGACAAAAGTGTCTGGTCTCACCAAAATAGAAGAATAAACAGTAAAAGGATGGAATCCAGGGGAAAGGAGGAGGGAAGGCACTAGGGAATGAAATTGACAAATTATGCTAGATGAATATAGGAATATATCACAATTAATTCTACTTTGTGCATCATTATAATATACTCATTTAAAAACAAATAGAAGGAAGACTGAAGAAGAAGGGAATGTTGGAGGGGATGGAAGGGAAAGAGGAAGTACTGGGGAATGAAGTGGAGAAAATTATGCTACATGCATGTAGGAATATGTCAGAAAGAACCCTGCTCTTATGTATAATTATAATGCACTAATAAAAACATAACCAAAAAGCAGTCTGAAATAATTAGAGCAACATGCCATAGTCATTGAGGGGAACAGAATAATGTAAAAGTCCTGAATTTCCTTAAATTCCTTACATTTTTGTGCCTTACCTGTAGTTGCCAAAATGAGAGTCAATTATGGGCTACTGCCTTGTTTTTCCAAAATCAACCCTGAGAAACGGTGTGTGTATGTGAGAGTGAGCACTCATAGGGATGGAGATAGATAGATAGAAAGATTTTTTAAGGTTAGCTTCTTTTTAAAATATTTTTATTAGTTATTAGTGGACCTTTATTTATGTGTTTATATGTGGTGCTGAGAATCAAGCCCAGTGATTCACACATCTCAGGCAAGCATTCTACCACCGAGCCCCAGCCCCAGCCCAGATAGATAGATATTGATAAAACATTTAAGAAATAAACATGTGAAAGCCCTGGAGGAGACTGAAGAATGTGTGTGTTTGGAGATGGGCTTGCAGCAGGGAGGTTGCTGAGGGCCTGTGACCTGCATAGGTGGCATATGACAGGATGAGGGGGAGAACAGTTTCCAAGCTGCTGCTGCAAGTTCCCTGCACAATCTGAGGCAGTACATCACGCCACAGGTGCCAGGAACCCAGGGATAGCAGGAGAATGGAGAGACTAAGGATCCAGAGTGTCTGCTAGTAGCCACCGGAAACCTCTGTACTGGAGGAGGATCGGTGTTATGGTTTACGAGTGACATGTCCCCCAAGAGCACATGTGTGAGGCAAAGTGAGAAGGTTCAGGGGTGAAATGACTGGGTAATGAGAGCCTTAACTCACTCAGTGAATTAATCCCCTAACAGGGATTAACCGAGTGGATGTCATGGAAGAGGCTGGGGGACTGGGGACGTGCCTTTGGGGTTCATATTTTGTCATGGTGAGGAGAACCCTCTCTGATTCCTGATCATCATGTCTGAGCTGCTTTCCTCCACCAAACACTTTGGCTGAGATGTTCTGTGTCACCTCAAGCACCAAGGAATGGAGTCAGCCGCCCTCGGGGTGAGACCTCTGAAACCGTGAGCCCCAACATAAATTTCTCCTCCTCTAATTGTTCTTGTCAGGTCACTTGGTCACAGCTGCAAAAAAAGCTGACTAAGACGACTGGCATTTCAAAACAGTTGTTATTTTAGCAGAATCGAAAGCATGCACTAGAAATAGAATAGTAAGGGTGAGTCATTAATACAAAAAGTATCCCTGCTTTTTTTCAGGGGAAGGGTACTGGAGATTGAACCCAAGGGTACTTAACCACGGAGTCATATCCCCAGCCCTTTTTATGATTTTAAATTTTGAGACAGGTTTGCACTAATTTGCTTAGGGCTTAAGTTGCTGAGGCTGACCTATAACACGGGATTTTCTGCCTCAACCTCCCAAGTTGCTGCGATGATAGACGTGAGTCACCACACCATGACATAAAGAATATTCTTTAATCAAAGGCACATGTGATCGGACCGGGTGGGTCTGGGCGTTGTGGGATTGGGGCCTGGGATAGCTCGGCCCCGGGGCAGCTAAGAAGCCCATGGCGTGACCCGAGCGGCGCCATTCCAGCCCTGAGGCCTGCTAAGCAGGACAGGCAGGCTCTGCGAGCCCCGCGGAGGTCGGTGGCCATCAGCAGCGACCGCAGAGCGATGGTGGGCGGCCCGGGCTTGTATGCCCACGGAGGCGCAGGGCAGCCCGGCGGGCGCCAGCGGAGGAGTCTGAGAGGCAGCGCTCTGCCCAAGCAGCTGGAGCATAGCCTGGCCTCGGCCCTGCCTGGCGCCCTGTCTATCAAGGCGCTGCGCACTGCCCTTGCCGAGCCCGCCTGGTTGCACATCCACGGAGGCACCTGTTCCGGCCAGGAGCTGGGGGTCTTGCACGTACTGGGCTACGTGCCCCCGGACCTGCATGAACCCCCAGACAGTGCTGCTCCTGCGGGTCATTGCTGCCTTCTGCTTCCTGGGCGTTCTGTGCAGCCTCTCCGCCTTCCTTCTGGATGTCTTTGGGCCCAAGCATCCAGCCCTGAAGATCACGCTATGCCGTCGCCCATATCCTCACCGTCCTGCAGTGGGCCACCTTCATCGGTCATCGGATTTTCTTACTGGGCTTCTGAACTCATCCTGGCCCAGCAGCAGCAACATAAGAAGAACCGTGGCTCCCAGGTCTACGTCACCTTTGCAGTTAGCTTCTACCTGGTGGCAGGAGCTGGTGGAGCCTCAGTCTGAGTATGCGTGTCTGAGAGAGCAGGCCAGAAGGCCAGGCACCAAACTCGCATGCCAAAGTGAACGGTCATCTCGTAAGGACCCGGGCACGGCCCTGTGGACCGTTCCACATGATTCGGAACCCACTTTTTATTGGCTTCCCATGCCTCTGGCCTTTCTTTCCCTGCCATCCCGACACTGATAGTTTGTCATAAAAAGGCCTCCGGTTGTGTTTATCTTTTCTAGGAAAAAAAAAAATTAAAACGCAATAAAAAGACACATGTAATTATATATAGCTTATGTACATGCATACATATGTATATATGTGCACATAAAATGTATATATTATACATAGATATGCATGCATGTATGCATCTGCATACATGTTTAAGTATCTACACATAAATGTCAGTATAATCTACATGTACACTTGAGGTATTTATAAAGTACTCATATATTTGCAAGAGATGCAGTATCTATTCTCGGCTGCTAATGAACAGATTACAAATGAAAACTACTGCGTGAACTATGAATTGATTGATAACTTCAAAGTAATCAAGACTTAGCCAGGCCCAGGAATACAACCCTATAATCCCAGCTACAAGTTCCAGCCCAGCCTGGGCAATTTTGTGAGACTGTCTCTATAAAGAAGAAGAAGAAGAAAAAAAAAATAACCACAGAACTGGGGCATGTAGCTCAGTAGTGGAGCATGTGCCGAGCCTGTGTGAGACCCAGGATTTAGTCCTTATCAACTCAGAAAAAGCTAGCCTAGGCCAAATTGCTTGCTGCTGCTTACAATTGCAGTTTTTGGTGTTCGTCAACCTCTGGGGGGTCAGGTTTGTGGAGTACAGGGAAGCTGAAAAAGGGGACCCCCAGGAAGGCATGGCTGTCCTGGAGCAAGCCATTGCAGACAGGGACAGGGGCTCCAGTCCTTTTCTCAGACCTGGGAGAAGCAGACAGGCCCAGCTGTCAGTCTGACACTCCCCACCCTCACTGTCACTGCAGGGGACTGTCAGTGGGCCAAGGAAAGGCTCCAGACTCTGCCAGGAACCAAAGTGAGGAGCCTGGGGAAGGAAGGTGAGCCCTGAAGAATCAGGTTGTGCCCCTGTTGTTCACCATGGTAGGCCCCAGGCAGGTGGTCCTAAGTGACATCCACTGAGTTCCATTGTGGGGGTGTCAGATGGAGGTGAGGGCCTTGTTCTGGCACAGAGTCAGAAGAAGGGACATGGCCCTAACAGTAGGGGACAAGGTGACTAAACCAAGGGGACTAAACCACCCCACTACCTTGGACAGCTCTTCACCGGGTGGGGGTTCCGAATTCCAGGGAGCCTCTTTCGCCGCAAGGGATGCTGGGAGTTAAAGCCATTGGCTGAGTGATCAGAGACAGGGCCAGGGCCCTGTGGGTGTCAAGGTGAGAGCTGGGTGGTCTGAGGAGGTCCCACCATAGAGAGTCAGATACTTCCTGGCAATGTTTTTTTTTTTTTTTTTTTTTTTTTAAGCCCTGCATCTTAGAGTGAGGGAAAGAATTCCAGGGAGAAAGGATCTGATGCAAGGGACCCTGGGAGTTATAGCCTTGGCCTGAGGCCTGCAGTGAGAGACAGGTTCTGGGAACCATTGGGGTCAAGGTGAGAGATGAGGGTGGACTGACAAGGCCACACCATAGAGTGTCATCAAGGTTCCAGGTGACAGGCCCCTCCTTAAACAGAAAGTGACCAAACCAGCCGGGTTCCTTACATGCGCAACCCTGGAGCTGGGGTGGTGGAATTCCAGGGGACCCCCTTCTGCCACAGGGGACCCTAGGAGTTTCACCCAGTGGCTTAGTTCAGCATGGAGGGTACAGGGTCTGGGAACCCTGAGAGACCATTTGACAGCTTAGGGTAGATGGAGGAGGCCCCACCCCAGGAGGAGGCTCAGCAAAGCACCCAGGCTACCTCTGTGGCCAGCGCAGCTCCCTCTGGTGGGGGGGGGGGGGCAGAATTGCAGGGCAGCCTGTTCCTTTGCAGAGGATCCTGTCAGTCCCACAAACTGACCTGAGGCCTGCACTGTAAGTAAGTACCAAGGTACAGTGGGTGACAAGTTGATAGCTGGCATGAATGGAGGCGGCCCCACCCCAGTTGGAGGGTCCCCAGACCAAGCAAGCTGCCTCTGCGCCCAGCCCTTTCCCCTGTGGGCTGAACTATTATGTTTAGTTTTCTCTTGGTACTGGGGATTGAACCCAGGGCACTTAAGCACTGAGCCACATTCCCAGCCCTTATCATTACTATTTTTTGAGGTTGGGTCTCTTTTTTAAGTTTCTTGTGGCCTTGCTAAGGAGTACTAGGGGACATGGGGGTGGCCCCAAAGAATCATGTCCCATCCCTGTTCTCTGCAATAAGAGGCCCCGTGTACTTGGCCCATTCTTACATTCACTGAGTTCTGCTTTGGGTGATTGGACAGAGGTTAGGACCTTGTTTTGATGCCCGTGCTCCAGATTGGTGGAGCATACAGGGCTCAGGCTGGGCTGGGGGTCAAGGTTTGGGCTGTGGGTGTAGCTGAGTGTTAAGAGACCTTGCCATTGCTTGCAAGAAAAAAGAAAAAGACAAAGTGAGATGTTTGGTATGAACTGAAAATGTCCCACTTAAAGTGTTAGCACAAAGATCTGGGCCTGGCGCAGACTTCACAGATCATTTCAGCCTTTTATTCAGAAACATGACTGCATCTCCCATATACCCACTTTCCTGGTGCAAAATGAGCCACTGGTCAAAGGAGGAGTTTGGGCTTATATAGGTTATACTGAGAGGTGATATTGTGACTGTGTCAGTTTGGGAAGACGGGAATTTGGGTTTGGGGCTTGGAGGTCCGTGGCCAGCACTCGGAGAGGATTTATGTTGGAAGAGATGAGTATTTCTCAGAGACTACCTTTCTAGGTTTGATGAAACATTTTCTCCCCACCAGTAGCCAGCATCTGAAGAGGATTTGTCTGTCTTGAAAGAGATGAAAGCTAGCAATGTATGGCTGTTTTTTTAACCCTTTCCCTGGCCACTCTATCTTGACTTTTTTCATTTTCCATATCTAGCATAAAGCGTATCCAAATGATCCATATCTGGGTGGGGTGGAGTGCACATCTGGAATCCCAGTTACTTGGGAGGCTCAGATTGGAGGATGGCAAGTTCAAAGCCACCCTGGGCAAGTTAGGCTCTCTCTCTCAAATTTTAAAAATAAAATGTAAAGGGCCAGAGGTGTTGCTCAGGGATAGAGTGCCTCTGAGTTCATGAAGCATACTTCCAAGAAAATTATCCTGATCTGCTGTGTGGTCAGCTCTGCAGCACATGGGTGCAGATGGTGGGTGTGAGCCCCTCTCAGTCATCTTCAAGGAATCCTTGGGGTCAGAGTCTTGGTCTCACTGAGCATGCTCAGGTCTGCAGAGGATGGGGATTCAGACTGTGCTTTCACTTCTGGGACAGGTTTACAGGCCTGTGATTTCTGACTTTGGCATCCGGGTTTGAGGGAGCTGAGGGACTCAGTAGAAGAAGGAGGGCCTGTTGGCAGTCAGGGTTAGAAATGAGGGAGGACCGAGTGGCCCAGGACACAGAATGGCTGGCACCCAGCCCTACCCCTGCTTTCAGACTGAGCCCGTCCTTCATTCTGACTCTGGAATCTGAGGGAGGAGGACTCAGTTCAGGAGAGGAGTGGGCTGCTGCCAGGAGTCAAGGGGAGGACTCGGGGAGGAAGGAGGGGGCCTTGTACTCCAGATCAAAGGGGGACCTCCACCCTGACATCAACCCTGGGAGGCCTGGGCACGGTGGCCAGAGGCAGTGCACCTCCCTTCTGCCTGACACACCTTCAGGGTGTCAGGGATGAGTGAGCATGATTGAAGTGTGTGTTCCCGGGTCAGCAGAGGGAGGAATCTCAGGGACTTCTGGAAAGACGAAATAAGAGCCCAGATTAAAGACATGGGAATGTTTACTGGAAGCCCAGGATAACTCCATGCAGGGCTGTTGGGAATGGTTGTACCCACCCCACCCCCCACCCCCCCACTTCCTTCTCTGGGCCTTCAGGGAGATGGTGGCCTTGGCCTGCAAGATGCATCTACAGGTCAGCAGAGGGGAAAGGGCCCAGACCCTGTCAGGAGTGAATATGAGTACCTTGAGGACACTCCAGACAAAGGAGGCCCCTGGAACCTGCTGGTCTGTTAACCTGGGGAAACCCCGTGCAGCCGTGTCCAAATGTGCTGTCCTCACTTCTGTCTCCTCCAAATCAGGGAGGTGAGGCCTTGGTGTGAGAGAGTTCATCAGGACTGCAGAGGAGCCACAGCTGGTCAGCAGAGGGAGGATTCCAGCATCTACCGGGAATCAAGGTGAGGAACTTTGGTGACAGGGACTGAATGCCATACCTCCCAAAGGACGGGACCTCAGACAGCCTGGCTTCCCTTGTAATCTACCCTGTGGGGCCCTATGCAGGGTCACCGGAAGTAACTCTGGCTCATTTCTGCCTCCTGGTTTGGCTGAGAGGTTTTATATGTGTAGGGACCTTGGTCCAAGAGGTGATGACAGGCCAGCAGGGGGAGCCACGTGTGGTTAGCACAGAGAGGAATCCTAGGACCTGCCAGACCCAAGGTATGGACCCTTCATAAGGACTGAAGGCATCCCCGGCTTTGAAACAAGGAACCCTACATAGTCTGCCTCTCCACTGTGGTCAGCCACGAGAGGCCCTAAGTGGTACTGTCACTTCTACCACTAAAATGGGGTGTGTTCATGGAGATGGAGCTTTGGTCTAAAGATATCAATTTCTGTCAGGTGGTATGGCAGTAAGCAAGGGCAGGCATGGGCATGAGCAAGATGCATAAACTACAGGACTTGGGGAATTCCCCCAGCACCGAATCTAGGATCCATGGGGCGCAAGCCTGGCTGTCAGCTCTAGAGAGCCCCTAAAAGGGGTGATGGGTTGTGACATCTGCTCCCTTCTCCTGAGAGATCTAGGTCTCTCAGAAAGTTGAGGGTGGTGATGGGACAGTGTGGGTTCAGATGAGCACAGGGAACCCCATCTTATTATCACAGACAGGGGTGCCAGGGTCCCCCCAAAGGTTAAGGTGAGGACCCCAAGGGAAGATCAAGGGAACCCCCAGCACAGAGTAGATAGGTGCCCCTCAAAAATCTGCCCCGAGTCTGCCTTCAACCCAGGAAGCCCAGGCGGGGCTGTCAGGGTCCCTCTCTTCTTCAGTGTGTGTCATTGGTCTCGGGGAGGTGAAGGCTTGGTAAGAGGAGGCTGGGCTCACATCAGCGTAGAGAGGGTCTCAGGCACAGTCAGGAGTCAAGGTGGGGACAAAGGGAACATCTACACGTGAACACACAAGACTCCAGTCTCCACGTGACCTTTCTTTCAGCCATGGGAAGAACCAGGACCACCATTCCATGGGCTTCCCCTTCCCCTCACTTTCTTTTCCAGAGTCTCACAGAGATTGACTTTGCTTTAAGGAAGGTGGCCTCGGGTCATCAGAGAGAGAGAAACAAGTCTCACACCTTGATGTTCCTTACGGTTAGGACTGATCCAGCTTCTCCACGCCAGGACACATGGACCCCAATGAACTTGGCTAGCTAGTACCATCACCATAGGGCAGTTGTGACCAGACGTGAGCCCCCTCACTGCTTTCCTTGTGGGGAGTATGGGGGATTGAACTCGGGGGCACTCAATGCTCAGAGCCACATCCCCACTCCTGTTTTGTATTTTATTAAGAGACCCGGGTCTCCCTGAGTTACTTAGTGCCTCATTTTTGCTGAGGCTGGCTTGAACTTGCAATCCTCTTGTCTCCGACTCCCCATCCCCTGGGATTATAGGCACGTGCCACCACGCCCGGCCCCTCACTGCCTTTATTCTCTCTCCCAGAAGTGGATGTTTGTTCAGAGTGTTCACCTCAGGTCAACATGAGCTTGACTCCGGGCTTTTCCAGGGGAATTTTGAGGGCACAGAGTGACCACTAATAAGACCATCCAACTCAGATTTGTGTGGGCCTCACCGAGACGGACCAGTCCCTCCTGTTATGGTTGGGGGTCCAGAGTTGTGCTTGCAGTCTTCACTCCAGTCACAGAGCAGATGAGGCCCCGGCAGAGCTGGGAGTCCTGGTGATGTGCATGCTGGGAGTGTATGCCAAGGGCCCAACTCAGCAGAACAGTGTACCTGGTCCACAGGCCTAGGTCAGCCCTGGGGCCTTGTGCTCTGCAAGCCAGCTTCACCTGAGAAGCCGTTTCACTTCCTGCCTCGGTTTCTCAAGGAGTCAGGCCCACCAGAAGGACAGGAGCCTGAGTAGCCCTAGATCACCACCTTAACAGATGACTGGTTGGGCCCTTGTGAGCACTAAGAAGGGTGTGGTTCTCAGTTCACTGGATCCCTTTCTTTCCCAGGACTGATTGCCTGCCCACTGTCTTGCCTGCTGTGCCCAAGGAAAGCCATGTCATCTCACGGTCAGAAGCGCCAGCACCACAAGGACAAAGGAGAACCTAAGGCCCAAAGGGAGGCACCGAGCCTCAATGGTGTGCAGGTTCTCAGGCCTGAGGAGGAGGGGGCCTCCTCTGCCTGCATCTCCTCCAGGTCCACACCTACCCTTAGCAAGGTGCCTTGTCCTGAGCCACTGATTTGTGCACAGGTGCCTGAGAGATCTCCCGCTCTCTCTGTTGCCACGGCCCCCACTCCAGGCATCCCGTTCATCCACCTCTCCAGCAGCCAAGAAGCAGAAGGTCCGTTCTCCTGGAAGAACCTGAAAGACCGTAAGTCCTTGTTGGGAGACCCACTGGATGAGAAGATGGCTGACCTGGTGCAGTTCCTGCTTCTCAAGTATCGGATGAAGGAGCTGACCACCAAGGCCGAAATGCTGAGTAGCGTCATCAGAAATAACCAGGATGACTTCCCTGTGGTCTTCAGTGTGGCCTCTGAGTGCATGCACCTGGTCTTTGGTATGCATGTTGAGGAGGTGGACCCCTCCAACCACTCCTATGCTGTTGTTAATGCTTTGGGCCTCACCCATGATGGGATGCAGGGCGATGACCAGAGCATGCCCAAGACGGGCCTTCTGGTAATCATCCTGTGCATCATCTTCATGGTGGGGGACCGTGCCTGTGAGCAAGATGTCTGGGAAATGCTGAGTGTGATGGGGGTGTATCCTGAGAGGGAACACTTCATCTACGGGGAACCTAGAAAGCTCATCACTGAAGATTTGGTACAGGCACAGTACCTGGAGTATCGACAGGTGCCTGGGAGTGATCCTGCTTGCTATGAGTTCCTTTGGGGTCCAAGGGCACGTGGTGAAACCAGCAAGATGAAAGTCCTGGAGTACTGGGCCCAGGTCCATGGGAGTGAGCCTAGGTCCTACCCTTTCCTGTAAGAAAAGGCTTTGAAAGATGAGGCAGAGTGTGCCAAAGTATCAAATGTAGCCAGGGCCACTAGGGTGCCCAGGGGACGGCCCAGGACCAGGAAACATGGCAGGGCCGCATCCCGAAGCTTCCACACCCCCATGTGAGATAGGGCCCATTTTTCAATCTGTGTTGGAAGAGAGAAGTCACCTTTCTAAGTAGTGAGGGGCCAGGGAAGGTGGAAGAGATCTTGCCGTCTAACATTTTGATGCTTCTGTATTTGTGCGACTTGGAAATTGAACTTTGTTTCCTATGGAATTTTTCAAATGTTCCTGTTGATTGAAAGTTGAATTTACTTCTGAATGGGATGTTATGAAGACCATACTCATTCATTTATTGCTGTGAACACAGTTTAGGACTTTGGTGTTTTGCTTTTTGTTTCATTAATTAGCATCTCATTCTTTCTCTATTTTTTGGACCTGAGCAAAGATCACATGGGAGTGTAAGAGATAATTTCTGGACGTGGAAAAGAACTCGGTCATGAAAAAGAATGAACAAATGATAGAGAAATCAAAGGTGAATGCTCGCCTTCCCTTATTACCTGTCTTCCCTGTATCCTTAAGAAAGTTGGTGTGCACCTGGATTTGCTTGTGTGTATTGGAGAATGGAGGAGAAGCTATATGCTAATAAAAAGGCCCTCTCCTCACTGCCTCATTGATTCATGGAACAGTGGTGCAATTCTGCTCTTCTGAAAGAGAGAGAATGAGTAGTGGGGATAATCAGATAATAGGCTTAGCCAGACTGAATCCCATCTTTGAATGTTAATACAGCAACCATGTCAGGAAGACGGTGAGGTGTCCCCAGAGACCTAAGGAACATGTGAAGGAGGGTGAGCAGGTGGACCTCCAGTGTAGAGCAGCCGAGTGCCAACGTCCTGTGCCAGCCAAGGCAGTTTGCAATTTGGGGCTTGGGGAAACTGCAGTGCCTTCTGCGGGGCTGGACTTGAAGGACACTGCACGGAGGCCAGGGCCAGACCTTCAGATGGTGTGTCTTAAGGCTGAGAGAATGGAAGGCTACTCTGAGTCGTTCCCTTTGATGGTGAATGAAGCAGAACAGAATCTCCACCTGGGGCAGGTGTGAGAGGTGCTGTGTGGTTGGACACAACAGGAGAGCTTGGTGCTCAGTTACCATCAACTGCAAGGATCTGTAGAGAGAGAAGACTGAATGTCTCAAGAAGTGAGGCCTAGAAGTCCCTGGCCAGGACCTCCTCTGCTTGGTTGGGAGAGCCAGAGCTGACTCTGCAGTAAAGTGGTGTTTTAATTAGGGTACCAGTGTAATTCCACCCACTGTAATCAACCAGTTGATTTTGCATGGCGATGGAATGAATGGAAATCGCGGTTTGGATGGAACAGAATCTGGGAGGGTAGGAGTGAGTCCTGACTCAAATCCTAAGATCCCCCCAGTGGGGAAGACTCCTCTACGCCCACATTTTGCAATCTGTTCACCCAGAGGAAATGTTTACTGAATTTGAGTCAGGGAGCTTCCGCTTTGGCTGATGGGGGATTCCATATCGAACTAAGCTGCATAATTTCCAGTGTGTGCCGGTGACAACCAATGCCAAGGATGCCCCGGAGTGGTAGAGGCTGGCATCCAGGACTATTAGGAACTGCAGCTATCTGCCACTCACTACCGTTCCTTTCCAGGCCAGGCACCAGCCCAGGAGCTTTCCGTTCTGTACCCATGTCCCAAAAGTCCTACTGGACAGGTCTCATCAGTCTCCCTGGGCAGAAGAAGACCTGGAGGCTGACTGGTGGGCGACTTCTGGCAGGAGAAGCTGGTTAGTGACGGGGCTGCAAAGAGACCCTTGGTCTGAATTCATCTTGAGCCCTCGATTTTCCCACGACTCCCAGGCTGAGGGTGACCTTCTGACTTAGTAATAATTTCTCAGCACTGCAAAATGTCCCTCTGGTGACCCATCAGAAAGATCCCAGGGGAGGCCAAAATACTAAAAAGCAATCCTAGCACAAGCCTGTCTGAAATCTCAGTGACTTGCGGAGCTGAGGCAGGAGGATCGCAGTTCAAAGCCAGCCTCAGCAATTTATCGAAGCTCTAAGCAAGTTAGTGAGACCCTGTCTCAAAAAAGAAAAGAAAAGAAAATGGGCTGGGGTTGTGGCTCCGTGGTTAAGCACCCCTGGGTTCAATCCTTGGTACCTAAATTAGTACATGAATGACAGCAATTCCAGAGAAGGTGGGGTTCTTTACAGTTGGTTCCTTGAGAGCTGATTGCCCAGTTCCAGTAGTTTCCCTCATTACAGTCACCATTTCCCTTGTTGTCCCCCATGTGCCCGTGTTTCAACTCTGGTACCTGGACTGCTACCCAGCCCTTCCCTGCTGCCTCCTCTGGAGCCTGTGTCATGTGACCCACAGCATTCTTACTGCCTGCAGAAGTCCCCTGGCTCTCCCACATCTCACCCCGACTCCTGTCTGATAGCCACAGCCCCTTGGTCAGAACAGTTGTCTAGGGACGGTGGTCTTAGACCTACCAGCTATCCCTACCAGGGAGTTAGCTTGTTCTTTGATTTCCCAGTGCACTTCACGTAGACTTTGACTTGGCCCATTATCCACTGGTCTTGGAGATAGAACCCTGAGGGTGGAGGGAGGCCCTTGGAGGCCACTTGGATATTGGCAGTAGGATTTTAGTGAGTGAGCTTCTTGTTTGACACTTCTCTAGGAAGTGAACACAAACAGATGGGCTTCTTTAAGTGGTCAGTGCCTAACATCTCCCTGAAAGTGCAGATCAGGAGCAAGCATCTAATGAATCTGAACTCTGGAGACCCTGGAATCCTCTTAGGAGCTGAAAGTGCTTCCTTGGTGGAGATGCTGGCTGAAATTTGTTCAATCCCTGGCACAGGGACTGAACCCAGGGCCTCACTCACACTAGCCAAGCACTGAGCTATATCCCTTGCCCTTGTCTGATTTTATTCTGAGACAGGGTCTCACTATTTCCCAGGCTGGCCTCAAACTCGCTGTCCTCCTTCCTCAGCCTCCCATGTCCCTAGGATTGTGGGTGTGTACCCTCCCGTGCCCATCTGCTAGCTCAAAATTTATCACATATACACAAAGAGAAAGCAATTCACCATCTTTTTACCACCTGTCTGGCACTGGCTTCACAGGAAAATGCTGGCTTCAGTGTGACTGACTAATGCACCTGTCCAGGTGTTCAGGCAAGAATGGCCATGTGGAGGGTGGCAGAGGCTCAGTGGTTAAGATTTTACCCGGAATCAAATGAAAGGGGTAACCCTCAGCCTACTGAGAGGATGGTATTGCAGAGGCAAGTGCAGAAATGTGCTGTGAGGGTGAAGAAGGGGAACCCTATCTGGTAGCTTTGACATGATCCTCTTCAGTTCCATAGGATACTGTTGGACTGAAATCATCAGCCACAGCAGGCACCTAAAACTTCAGGGCAAATCTGGTCTTCTCAGAAACTGCTCCAAAAAATGAGTGTGGTGGCCTAACAAGGACAGTGTTTGCTCCTGGTTGAGCTCCAACTCTCTTAACAGATTTGGGGAGAGAGTTCCAGTTCCCAGCCATATCTTCTCTCCTTCCTGGGCATGGGGCAACACTCCTGTCCACCTGCTCATAGATAGGAAGGGACACGTGACATTTCCTTGCCACTGAGACAAGAGTGACAGTGTCATTTGGTCATTTCCCCAGTCCAGTTCTTCACTTCCACCTCCCTCCCACCTGGCATTTGAGAGCCAGTATGCATTTCCATGCTTTCTTCCTCCTTTCAATAACAAAACAGAGGATGGAAGCATTCTGGACCCCTGGGTCACCTGAGAGCAGAGCTGGGGGTGCACGCCTATAATCCCAGTGACTCAGGAGGCTAAGGCAGGAGGATCAAGGGTTCAAACCCAGCCTCAGCAACTTAGTGAGGCCCTATGCAACTCAGTGAGACCTCGTCTCTAATAAAATATAAAAAAGGGCTAGGGATGTGGTTTGGTGTTTAAGTACCCCTGGGTTCAATCCCTGGGACCAAAAAAAAAAAAAAAAAAAGAGAGAGAGAGAGAGAGAGAGAGAGAATTTTGTACACAAAACACAAACTTGTTTGGCCATTCAAGTTCTGAGTTTTGTCTGTGATATCAGCCAAAAGGTCTTCACTAATACGCAGCTGCTCACAAAGCTGAGTGCCCTCTGGGTAGAGAAGGGCATTCCCAGATGAGAGGACAGCATGGGCAGGGCAAGAGCAGGGAGCTCTCAGGGAGCTCAGAGGACAGTACTAGGGATCCAGCGGTACCCAGTCTGGCGCCTGGGGGCCTTAGGAGCACTGAAAGGGGCTTGTGCATGCTGAGGCCCAGAGACTGTCCGAGTGGTGGCTGAAGGTCTGGAGCTGAACCTGTGGGCCAGACTGCTGAGGGGAGTGCAGGGATGCTGGCCTTCTCCTAACGCTGCTCCTCAAGGAGCAGCCAGCACTGTGAGCGATTCCTCCTCAGGACTAAGAGGAGCCTGGTGTCTTGCACTGCTAATCCCAGCAGAGACTTTGTGACTTAAAACAGGTGATGGTTACCTAAGGGTCCTACAGAAGCCACAGGACACCAGGGTGTCTACATGAAATCAATTAAACACTGGCTCTTTGTTGAAGGCCAGAGGTTTGGGTTCCCCAGTCCAGTTCTTCACTTGCACCTCCCTCCCACCCAAGGGCCCAATCCCTTTATGAGTCCTCAGCCAAGTCCTCCAGAAGCCAGCACTAGTATCTGGATGTTAAGTGTCCCCCAAGGGCCTGTGTGTCAAAGGCTCAGTCCCAGTGCAGCCCCGTTGGGAGGTCTTTGGGTCACTGAAGCATGGCCTGGAGGGGGACTGTGGGACCCTAGCCCATCATGTCTCTCATTCTGGGCTGGGGACATCAACGATTTGCTCCAACATATGCTCCTGGCATGATGTGCCGCCCTCAACAGAGGTCCAGAGACTTGGGTCCAAGGCCTGCAACTGGCAGAACCTGGGGCTAAGTGTGGGCTTTTCTCCTCATAGACTAGCCGCCTCGAGCATTTCACTGTCATAACACTAAGCTGACCACCACAGGCTGTCAGGATACCACAAAACATCATTCCTAGTCACGAGAATTTGCCTAAGAAAAGAGAAGTTGGCATTTAACGAAGGTCCGTGGCAGTTTAACTGAAAACCCCAGAAGCCTCCTTCACTGACACGACCACCACCTCCATTTTATTGTACAGACGCTAAATGCACGTGCTAAGGTGTGAGTGACACTGAGTCCTTGGGTGAATGCTTTGTAAACTTGTTTGAAAGCATCTTCTCCATGGGAACTGAATCCAGACACAGGGACATGATGAAGCATTAGAGCCCATGGACTGAAAGGGCCCCTGGGTAGCATTTCCTTCCAACCCTCTTTGTGCTCTGCATATAAACAATGGGCTGAGCCTTGGACAGGACAAAGGGGACCACGTAGTGGGATGAGGACCCTAGTGCCTCTCAGCCTGGGGTAGGTGTCTTCCGCTGTAAACCCTTGCCCCCGGTACAGTGACTGTAAGGACAAACTGTCTCCCATGGATGTCCAAAACCAGTCTTGTGTCCTCATCTGTCCTGGAGGGTGACTTTGGGGGGTTTTAACTGCTACCCACACGCTCAGAGTGGTGTAATTTTCAAAAACACGTGGTCAGGTGCCTGTTTGGGATGGTTCTGTCATGTCTAGCTAAATGAGAAGCAACTTTCCTCAGGAACACCTGTGGACAAGGCCTCAAGATTGTGCACGTGTTGGGCAATGAGAAGGGCAGCGGGGGGGGAGCAGTGGAAACTAAGGGCAGTTTTGTCCTCATCTGCGGAGGGATGAGGCTTGGCAGTAAGCCGAGCTCGAGAGGAGCCTCCCAAGCTCAGCGGAGACGCTGCCCTTCAACCACACAACAGGGGGAAGGAACAGGATCCTTCAACACTAGAGGCGCTCCGGCCCTGCTTGGCACTGCTCTACTCCTAGTTTGGGACAACCTGAAGTGGCAATGAAACACACTCCTTATTTGGGCCCGTGGGAGAAGATCCTAGCAACCCACAGGTGCAGTTGGAAGATACCAAGTAGGGAGGAGATGGCGGGGGGAGGAGGGAGGAAGGCAGGGGGCTACCCACCAAAGGCTGGGCCACCGTACCTCGGAGGTATGGTCACCCAGCAGCCCACATGACCAGGGCTGGCTCAGTAATACCCAGGCTCAAACTAACTGGGGACTGGTCTTTGAGCAAATCAGAGAGGATTGCAACAGGCCTCCTCTATCTCTGGGAGTGGAGCGGCTATGGGGTCTTGGTTTCTCATCTCTTCTAGGGAGAGGCTGGCAGGTGACACAATGTGCCTGTCAGCATAAGGGAGACTTCTCTAGGAATGTGAACCACACCTTTGTACACTTTGAGCAAAGGGAAGCCGGGGGGCCCCCCCCCCCCCGCTGCGCCTCCCGTCCTCTACCCTCCGCCAGCACTCCCCCTCCAGCCTGGCTTCCCGTCAGCTCTGTGACATCGCATGACAAATAAAGAGGACGGTGATGTCAGTGCCTAGTTGCCTTGCTACGAGGCTCTAGAACTTCTCGGACTGTATTTATAGAGCCTCTTCCCTGGACGAAGGCACTTTAGACTCGCTAGGATGTCTACACCAGTCTTGGGTAGGAAATGCTCCTGATAGTGTGGCACCATGGCCAGTGAGAGTGTCAAAGAGCACTCTGAAATCCAGGTGGCCTCGTTGGTCAGCAAAGAGCCAGGGAGCAAGCCCCTATCTCATCCTTCACCTGATCCCAAGGTGGATTCGGGACAGGGTTTGGACGGGTATAGTGACCAAGCCCTGAGCCAAGATCCCGGCTCCCAAGAGAGCCAGCCACTGGAAGAACCGAGCCAGCCTCTGGAAGAACCGAGCCAGCCGCCGGAAGAACCGAGCCAGCCACCAGAAGGTCGGAGCCAGCCACCAGAAGGTCGGAGCCGGCCACCAGAAGAACCGAGCCGGCCGGAGACCAGCGAGGAAGGCACTGAGAACCTTCTCGGGCTCTCCTTCCCCAGAAAGCTTTGGGCAATAGTGGAGGATGACACCTTCAGGTCTGTGTGCTGGGGTGGCGAAGGAGACATCATGGTCATCGAGGCTGACCTTTTCCAGAGAGAGGTCCTTGGCCGGAGGGGCGCAGAGAGGATTTTTGAAACTGACAGCCTGAAGAATTTCATTCGCCAGCTGAACCTCTATGGATTCAGCAAGATCCGCCCAAAAGATGCATCAGCTTACTCTCGGGGGAAGAAGAGAATGATGGTAAAGTAGAAAGTACTCCTGTCACCCACTGTCCCTGTTTCTTGAATGCCTTCCTAGCGCCCCCAGATGAATCCCACTGCAAGGGCTCATTTCCAAGGATCACTGGTCTAGTGTGGTAGATCACCTATGGAAAGATGAACATTCAGCATTTCATGTTAAGCGACAACCCTTTAAAGATAATCTGAAGGCAAGAAAAAAAGGGCTGAGAAGCCAGTTACTGTCATGCATGTGTTTGACCCCCTTGACCTATGAATTTTCTTTAGTGAGGTCACGCAGGAAGGGCGGCCACACTGGCCGGGAACTTGAAAATGATTTCCTCCATTGCAAACCAAGTCCATTAGGATTCTGGGTGGGGGTGGGCGGAGCAAGGCACCCTTTACCCCAGGAAAGCTAAAACTTTTCCTTTTGTTTCAGATCTACCGCAACTCCAATTTCCAGAAAGACAAGCCAGGGCTCCTGGAAAACATCCGTAAAAAAGGAGAAGCAAGAAGCTCTGCTCAGCGTGGGACCTGCATACCAACGCCACTGAAGAACCCGGCTGCTGGGCGAGAGAGCGGCCCATCATCTGCCAAGAAAAAGAAGCTGGTCCGTAACAGACGCTCCCCAAGCTTCCACCATGAGGTCAAGGCAGAGCACGGGCTGCCCCAGAGGGAAGCCCTGGACCACCAGGCGCTCAGAGGCACACAGCCCTTCATGCCCTCTGGGCTGTGGGCGATGATGAGCAGTGTCTCTGAACAACCCCTGGAAAACCAGCTCCCGCAGGAGCCAAGCAGCCCTGATGGGGAGGGCACCTCGTCCCAAGCTACTGCTGGAATGGAAGGCGAGGAGGAAGTGCCCAGAAGCCCCCAGGGTTACCCTGATTGTTGCTCAGTCATGTCTTTGTACAATACTTGTTATTCCATCCTGCTGGCCGCCCTCTCAGCCATGTCCCCAAGGGAGCCCCCAGAGGATGGTGAAGGTGAAGGTGAAGGCCAAGGTGAGGGTGAGGAGGAGGTGCAGGAGGGCTCCTCAGATTACAAATGTGTACTCTGTGAGCAGTTCAAGGACAACACAGGTCCTTGAACTCAGCCCACGCACCAATGATAAAAGTCAACATTTTCTAATGTTGAACTCACTTTTGGTGTTGACAGAGGAAAACAAAACTCTGAAGGGGTAAATAAATGATCTAAAGAAGAGTCGTGAGTCCTGTTCTTTGTAAGCTCCCGTGCTACTCTTGCACAATGTGGTGGCTGGTGCTGCTTAGGTCCCCCTAACCCCGTTCCTTTGGAAGCAGCAGCTGTTCCACGCCCCCAGTGCAGGACCTGGCTGGGCAATGGTGAGTGTGAGCTCAGCAAGATCTGGTCCCTGAATGGCCCGCTGGTCAGAAGACAGAAGAGCCTGGCTCCTGACCTGGGAATCACCTCACACAACTCGGGTATCTCAACGCAGGAGATTCCTTCCTGACAGGGCAACCCCACCCCAGAGTTGCCAGGAAGTCTCCCAACACACAGTGGGCCTCTTTGCAGGCCTAAAATCAGGCTCCCATCTGGGAGGGGATGGACGGTACTATATCCTGCCTCACAAGAGTCAGGCCATGCCAGTCTCCATGAGGGTGGGGAGAGCCCCTGCCCCTGGTCCCCACAGATAACTACCACTAGAGAGTGTGCTACAAAGTCAACAAAAGATTGCTACAAAATAAACAGCACACGTGTCTCTACAAAAGTCGACCTGACTCAATCACAGCAGTATTTAGGATCCTCTGCTTGGGAAGGAAGTAGCTGCATGACATCCATGCAGAACCCAGGGACACTTTTCCCACAGCGTGAGAATGACAAGAGGGAACAGATGGCTGCTCCAAGTCCGATGTTCTCTTCACCTGGGATGCACTGGGCCGTGAACTGCTGGTCATTCTCCAGCAGGATTCAGTGCCAGGTCCCAGACTTCCCACCATGCCCCTGGGTGCTCTTCATACACCCCAGAGCTCTGACTCAAAGAAAGAGCCGGAAAAACCCACAAGGGTGCCCCAAGCACTAAACAGTTACCATCTGGACATTTATTTGCACAATCTAGAAAGTAGCTGGACCAAAATTAGGGGCAATGCCAAGACACTTCCTGGTGGCCTTGCCTGTCCCCTGAAGGTCAAGGTACCACACATGATCTCAATGAGCCCAAGGAGGCACCGCCCAGGGAAAGTCCGCCTTCCCCGTTCCCTTCTTGTGAGCATAGCAATCTGTGTCCACGAGCAGCGCTGAGGGCTGTGGCGATTCACACTTAACCTGATTTTCTTGGGTCTGTTTCATGATTTACTGGGTGTCTCAACAACTTTCCTCTCTGGAGCCCACAGTGGTCACACCTTGTATGCCACGGGGATCAGGTGTTCCGGGATGTCCACCTCAAACACATCCTTCCCCCCTTTCTGGGGTACAGGCTCCAGTAACCACCTGGGGTTTGAAACCACTGTCAAATACTTCTGCCGCAGGTTGGTAAGAACAGCTTGATTTTCCAGTTCCACAACCTCGTCGGGAGCTAAGTTTTCCGGGTACTGCAACGTTTCTCCGATGTCCACGAGCCCTGTGCCCAAAGAGAAAACACACAGAAGGCTTTCCCTTCCATAATCCAAGGCCCGCCGTGTGATGACAGGGTGATTGAAAGGCACACTGCTGGAGCCCAAAATATCACTAAAAAGACTAGAGGCAAGTTGAGTCTTTCTCACTCAACACTGGTGACCTGCCACACTCTGTTCATGAAATCCAGGGTGACATGAATAGGAAAGAGCCTTGTCCTCACTGAGGACGCACAAGGGATGGGTGGGCCCCATAAGACTGCTGAGGTGGCAGTTACTTATCAGAAGGGCACCGTGCCTGCAGGGGTAACCACTGCCAACGGGACGCCTCAGGAGGTCACCAGGTGGCAGGTGCCAATGCGGGACCTGGACAGCTGAGAGGTTGGGCACGCGCCCAGGGAACATCACGGGTGTGGCAGGCACATGAAGCCGGGCAGGCAGCCTCACTCTAGAGGCCACTCAGCTGGAACGGTATGCAGTGCTGCCCCTTCTGGACTTGGAGGCATGCACTCAGTGGCCACGTGCCACAGACAGACACCTCTCAGATCACAAATAGCAACTGCAGCCCAGAGGAGAGAGGTGATTTACCAAGGTTGTGTGCAGCCAGGCCCGCAGAGCCCCAGCCCAGTGCCTCTTGCGGCCCCTCCAAAGGTGTGCTGCTCAGGGAAACTGCAGCAAACATGCCCACCAGTTCAAGGGAAAACCGAACAGAAGCCATGAACCTCAGAGCACCATCCGGGGGGGGGCAAATCTGGAGCTCTCTGCACCCTGGTCGGCATGCCCCCACTTACCAGCTATCACTCCTCGGCCAAACTTCTCCCCTTCCCAGAGTAAGGCCTGAATCTGCCCAGGGCTCATCTGCAGCCTCTCCACCAGCAGCTCCCTCCAGCAGCTGTCTTCCCAGTCCCTCTGAGCAATGTGGATGGCAATGGTGCAGTTCCGGTGGCTCTTCAGCAGGGGATGCCACCGCGTTTCCAGGGTCTTGACTCCATTCAAGACAAAACCGGCATAAGGCTGCCGGAAGGACAGGCAGGAAAACTTCATCTTC
Source organism: Marmota monax (assembly GCF_021218885.2). Classification (NCBI taxonomy): domain Eukaryota; kingdom Metazoa; phylum Chordata; class Mammalia; order Rodentia; family Sciuridae; genus Marmota; species Marmota monax. Next base: position 4,918,230 of record NW_026692025.1, on the reverse strand, counting down.
TTCCCTTTGGGCTCACAGCCAGCAAAGTCGTCCTTTCCCCCGGGCCCTGAAACCGCACTGACCTTGAGGGTCGCTGCTTCTACCTGTCACCGCACAGTCACTGAGGCCCTGCTCCACCATGGGCTCAAGGCAGGGTGCTGGGGTGTGGATGATTCCGTTCCATCCTGTGGAGTCTTTGGCGAGCACGTGGAGTAGGATGTCAACAGCTAGAGAAAGGCACAGGCAGGGCAGTGTGTGGTCAGTAGCATGACCGGAGTCACCATGTCCTGGGTGAAAACAGAGGAGGGAGGCCCCCTTTGGCCTACTTGGGGCTTCACTCTGAGTGGGCTGCCTTTGGCACAGAGGAACAGGCCTGGATCTCTCTTCTCCTGTCTGCCCACATCGCCCCAATACCACTCTCCGCACCTGGCCACGCCACCACAAGCATTGCCGTCCCTCAGTGTCTGGCTCCCACCACTGCAGGCTGCTGCGCACGATTCCTGGGTGTCCAACATTTATCGGTTCCTATGTCAGAACTCCCTGTGATGTCAAGTGGCCTGTCAGTATCTACTCCAGACCCACTTGGGTGTCATGCTCCTCAAGCCCCATCCCCCACCCACCTGAGCCAAGACAAAGAATCCTGAGAATAAGAACAATTACCCAGTGTGCATACACCTTCCGTGTGCCCGGCCCTGGAATGCTCAGGATCCTCCCTTAGAAGACTGAATTTAATCCTCAAATGACCCAGCAGGCCCAGTAGCACTTGCTAAGCCCCCTCTATGGCTGAGAGAAGGAGGAGCTGAAAGATGAAGCAACTGCCCACAGTGGAACAGACTGACCTCAGGCACTCCCTGACGAGGCCCTCACCTTTTCCTGCATGTACCTCAGGAGACGATGGACCCCTTCCACAGGAAGCCTGTGCTATGCTCAGTGAGAAGCCCAGGCCCTCATCAGGGCAGCCACCAGGGCTTGATGGCAGAACCTCAGCTCACTCTTTGAAGGTCATGCAGCCTCGGTTTCCTTGGGGCTGTGAGGGCAGGCCAGGTGCTGGGAGCACTCAGCCATTCCCTGGCACCTAGTACGACAGTCCCAAACGGTGGCTACTCTTGGTAGCGGCAGCAACATCAAGCCTGGGGTCCTGTCCTCTGGCAACACTGCCCTTTACCCATGAGCTGCCCCCTCCACTCTGCCTAGTGCCTCCCTGTACCCTCTTCAAGCCCATCCACTTCACCCCAAGTATCTCCTATGGTTTTAAGGAGATACACCCATCCTCCAAAGACAAGGCCCCATCAGGACAAAAGAAGCCTGGCACTCATTCCTCCACCAACCCACAGCCTCCCTTTCTGTGCCAGATCTTCTGCCTTCCTCCTCTTTCTAGGGCTGGGCTTCCCCTAACAAGCCATCCCTTCTCTACCTCACTCCAGGGCCTGGGCCCTGACTCTGTGCTCCCACTCAGGAAAACTACTCCTCCCTGACACAAAGGACTCCTCTGCACACTGAGCTGTGCCCGCGCGTGCTGCGTCACATGAAGGATGTTCCTCCAGCTTCTGTCTCCCTCCGCGACAACTCTGCACAGCAGAGGCCTCAGCAAAGCTCTCTACGTCTCCCTCCTCGCCTCACTGAACTCAAGCCCTCGCTACATGAACCCTCCCCTTGGGGTGTCTGGTATCCCACAGGCACTGAATATGGGTTTGGCTAGTTCTGTCTTCATCTCACATGACCCTCAGCAGCCCAGGTCTGGCTGACCATCCCCTTTCCAACTCCTTCCCAGGCTTCCAGAGTGCTTGCTGGCCCCTCTACTACATGGCCCACTGGCCAAACTTTCCTAGCCTCAGCCTTTCCTGGTCAGGCCAACAGACTGAGGACCCGACCCCTGCACACCAAATCCACCTCCCTTCCACATCTGTAGGTGGGGTCACCACCTATACCATATCCCTGCCCCAGACCTAGAACTCTCCTTCCTCCCTCTCTTTCCCTCACCCACCACCTATGTCACATGGCCATATCTCCAAAGCCTATCCCCAATCTCATGCCATGCCATGCCATGGTCGGTCTACATGGCCACCATCCCAGTCCAATCTCCTACCACCAGCTGGCTTCTCAAGCAGTATCCTCATCACTGCTCAGCATGTGGCACTGCTCTCTGGCATCCAAGCTGTAGTCGGAGCGACCCCAATTCAGGGGCAACCACATCATGGCATTCCTCTGCTGAAACCTTCCAAGGGTTCCTGCCCAACCAGGTCAGAATAGACACTTCTCACCAGGCCCACAAGCCCCCTCCTGATCTGGTTCCTTGCCCCTGCCATCAGCCCTCTTTCCCCTTTATCCACCTCCCTGCTGCTGCTGCTGCTGCTGCTGCTGCTGCTGCACAGGCCTGTCTTCCATCCCAGGGCCAGTTCCTACCCCAGGGCCTTTGTTGGGTCCTCAGGGTTTCCCTGTGTCCCCTTAGATACCCTATCTATCTTGAAGGGCTTTACCCCCAGCACCTCACACCACAACCATAAATATAAAGATGGATGTTTTACAAATAGAATCCAGTAAAATTCAACTGACTAGGGTGGCCCACATCCAGTACAGATGGTGTCCTTACAAAACTGGGGAATTTAGAGGTGTGCATACACAGAGGGAAAACACCATGAGAAGATGAAGGCAGAGATTGGGGTGATGCTTCCTCAAGTCAAGGAACACCGAAGATTGCCAACCGACAGCCAGAAGCTGGGAGAGGGATAGAGCAGATTCTCCAAGGGCCCACAGAAGACTCAGAGCCCCCTGACACTTTGGTTTCACATTCCAGCCTCCAGAAACGTGTGGGGATATCTTCCTGTTCCTTAAGGCACCCAATTTGTGGCACTTTCTTATGGCTATCTTGGCAAAATAATAGATAGGTGTGAGGTGTTCCCCAACCATACATCTCCACATAGGAGGGCCAGACCTTTCCATTCAATAGCACTTCGAGCACATTCTTCCTCTCTGTACCTCTTGATCTGCGTCATTATTCGTCTTCTGGATGGCATCCCACTCTTGGCGGTCCCATAATTTACACAATCATGCATTGCTCTACCGATGGATAGTTAGAAGCTGCTTCCCACTTTCTGCCACTAGAATTGGTATTCTTTGTCACAAACTTGTTGGCATACACATCAAAGATGCTGAAATACGCCAGCAAGTGGCCTTCCACAAAGACTCACCCAACCAGTGGTGCCATTGTCCCACACACAGCCCACAGCGTCATCATCCTGCTGATGGGTGACAAAGGATCCCCCATCCTCATGACTTAGGAAGAAGGCAGAATGCCTCTCACCAGGCCTCACCATTTCTATCTCCTCTACTGAGATGTGTGACCAGAGTGGAGGTCTGCCTAGTTCCCGCCACTCAGCTTCTGAGCTGACACCTTCCTCATGGACACCACAAAACCACAACTCTGAAACATGACCTGCGTGGGTGGACTCCCTAGTGACAACTAAAGGCAATCAGGGGGTTGAGCCCCCTCCTGCCTGGGGCTGTAGAGGGTACCTGCCTGGGGCTTGAGGGGGAAGCCCCATTCTGCTTGTCTCAGCTTCTTCACCTGCACAAGGACAGGAGGTAAGGAGGACAGGTGAAGGATAAGACAGCAATGCTGTACAGTGGCACCAGAAGGCTTTCTACTCAGCGAGCACCAAAGACCAGGACTATCTGGGAGGGCATGTTTCAAGGGGAACACACACGTGCACCTCACCAGAGCTTGGGTCTGCTACCGATGCCCATGACAGTGGGGCTAGTCCCGTCTGGGTCAAGGATCACATGATGTATCAGTTAGGTGGGTGGGAAGTCAGTTCGGGAAAGGAGCCCTGCTCTTAGGCCAGGACCCAGGATCCAAGAGCAGAAAACTGGCACCTCTCCTCACATGGTCTCAGGGCAAAGGTGTGGAGGCCCCAAATCACATCACCCTCACTTTAATTCTGGGCAGACCCCACGGGGCACAGCGACCCAGTGCACAGAGCTGAACATCTCATCGCCTGGGGTCTCAGGTAGTCCACAGCTCAAGGTAAGGTGGGGCAGGTGTGAGTGGAGCAGCACACTAGCTGTGTGCTGGCAGAAGCACATCACAAACACGCACTTGGCCGAAGATAGGGCGTGAAGCCTGTCGGAGTAGGGGCTGACTAGGGCTCCACTGCATGGGTTTTGAGTCCCACTTCCAGGGAAACCCCAGTCCAGAGGCACCTTAGGAGAAGCGAGGGGCACACAGGCGCCCGCAGGGGTGATCCTGGCTCTCTTTTGTCGCGGGCAGTCTCAGGACTCTGGACTCACTGGCACCGGTCCAACTCCGACCTGCGACCATCGGACCGGACAGTCCACCGCGGCCCAGGAGAGGCCACCAGCCCTGGGAAGGGCTCCGCCGGCTGGTGAGGAGATGATGAGGCCCAGGAGAGCGCTGGGCCGGTGGTGGGGCTGCGCTGCTGCTGCCGCCTCTGGGACACCTTAGGTTGTGGACAGGGGCTCGCAGGCATTAACGCTGGCGCCTTAGCCCAGCCCCCAAAGTCCCTTCCAGCAGGAGCACAGGCAGGCACGCACCCACGCATGCAAGCACGCCCACACGTGGTTACGTGCACCTCACGTAGGTTCGCAGCTTGTTTGTAGCCAGCCAATCGGGCCGACCGCCTGTAGCCACGTGCCACGGATAGGGAGCCACGCGCGTACGTAATCACGCCCTTATGCCAGCACGCACTTCCTCCCCAAGCGGCAAGGAGGAAATGCTGTTGGACTCCCTAGGCCCTGACGCCCCGGCCCATCCCACCAGGATCAGAGCTCTGCAGTCCCGTGACCAGGAAGAGGGAGTAGAGTTAGAAAGGGACGCACGGGAGTAAAAGGAAAGGTTGGAATGAGGCCAGCCTCAGAGAACGTTAGGGACGGTGCTGCGGGGAGGGTTGGAGCTTAGAGAGGAGAAAGGCCAGTCATGAGAGAGTGCTAAGGTAGGAGTTTTGGGCGGGTTGAGTGTGGAGGTAGGAAGGGGGGGACAATGCTGAGGTATAAGCTGGGGGCGCGGGGTGCTGCCAGGGTAGCAGAGCTAGGCTTCTAGGAGTGAGGTAGGAGTTGGGGCGGGGCTGTGAGGAATGAGAATGAGTTGGGGGCGTGGCGGGATGAGTGACGTGGGCGTTGGAGGCAAGCCAGTGGGAGGAGCTGGGCGGGGCTGCGGGTGGAGCTGTTCTGGGCTGTGAGGAGTGAGATAGGGGCTGTGGGCGGGTTTGTCCAGAAGAGCTCCGCGGGGCTTAGGTAGGAGTTGGGGGCGGTGTTTCCATGAGTGACATAGGCTCTGGGGTCCTGACAGCAAGGAGTGAGATAGGAACTCTGGGTGGGCTTGTCCAGAGGAGCTTGGCGGGACTGCAAGGAGTGAGGTAGGAGTTGGGGCGGGGCTGCAAGAATGAGGTGGTATTTGGGAGCGGGGCTTTCAGGAGTGAGGGAGGAGTTGCGGGTCTGTTCGCGGGAAGAGATGGGTGGCCTGGGGGTGGAGGTGTGCTGGGCCCAGAGGAGTGGGGTGGGTGTTCCGGGCAGGGTTGCAAGGAGGAGCTTCCCGAGGCTGCAAGAACCAGAAGTTTTGGGCAGGGCTGTGAGGAGTGAGGTAGGAGTTGGTGGCGGGCCTGCAAGGAATGAGAGAGTTAGGGGCGGGGCTTAGCGTGACGTGAGTGTTGGGGGCGTGTGAGTGGGGGGAGTTGGGAGGGGCTGCGGGTGGAGTTGGGCTTGGCTGTGAGGAGTGAGAGTTCTGGCCGGGGTTGGGGCAACCTGTAGCCGAGTCCGGGGCTGCGAGGAGGTAGGAGTTGGGGCGGGCCTTTGAGGGATACGTAGGTGTTGGGGGCGTGGCTGCAAGGAGTGAGGTGAGTTTGGGGCTGCAGGTGGAGCCAGGTGGGCCCGCAGGTGGAGCAAGGTGGGCCCGCAGGTGGAGCCAGGTGGGCCCGCAGGTGGAGCAAGGTGGGCGGGTGAGTAGGGGTGGGGACAGGGTGTGGGAGAAGCTAGGCGGGACCGTGAGTTGTAAGGCGGGAGTTGGCAGCGGGGCTGCAGGGAGTGAAGTAGGTGTTGGAGGTAGGTCCGCGGGCAGAGTTGGGCGGGGCTACGTGGAATGAGAGAGGAATTGGGAGCGGTGGTGCGAAGGAGTGAGGTGGAGTTGAGGATGGAGCTCTGGACTAAGGTAGAAGTTGGGGCGGGGCTGTGAGTAATGAAATAGAGAGGGAGCACCTCTGTGGGAGGAGCTGGGCGGGGCTCAAGGAGTTATGTACTGTTTGGGAGCTGGCCTCTGTAGGAGGTGGCTGGGCGGGGCTGAGTGCTGAGTTCCTGTTGGGACTGGGCTGAGGGAGAAGTGTTGGAGCTGGCCTGGGTGCATACCTGTAATCACAGTGGCTCTGGAGGCTGAGTTGGGAGATCACGACTTCATAGCCAGCAGCAGCTAGGGGCTATGCAACTCAGTGAGTCTCTGTCTCTAAAAATACAAAATTTGGCTGGGAATGTGGCTCAGTGATTGAGTGCCCCTGACTTCAGTCCCTGGTACCAAAAAAAAAAAAAAAAAGAAAAAAATGTGGAGCTGGGTAGGGCTATTATTACTCAGGTAGGAATTGGGGTGGGGCTGAGTTTTAATGTGTCATGGAGGGTCTGGCCACAAATGCAAAGGTAGGAGTAGTTGTGGGCTAGGTTCAGGGGCAGGAGTTGGAACTTGGGAGCAGGGCAGGGCTGTGAGTTACTATGCAGGAGTTGTGGGTGGGGTTGAAAAACCCAAGTAGAGTGGGGTGGATTTATGGGAGGACTAGGGAAGGGCTTATGAGTGGTAAGATTTCAGATGAGGAGCATGGCTATGAGAGGAGCTGGGCACAGGTGTGAGAGCTGGGTTAGGAATTGGCGGGGGGGGGGAAAGTGTGGGAAGAGCTGGGTGGGTCTATGAGCCCTTACTGGAGCAGTATGGGGGGCAGCTTTGTGGGAGGGGCAAGGGAAGAGCACAGAGTTTTATGGGAAAGAGTTGCGGTTGTCTTTCTTTTTCTTTTTTTTTTTTTTTTTTTTGGTATTAGGGATTGATCCCAGGGGCACTCTATCGCTGAGCCGCAAGCCCAGCCCCTCCCCAGCCCCCAGCCCCCCCACCGTTTTTAATATTTTATATGGAGACAAGTTCTCACTGAGTTGCTTAGGGCTTCACTAGGTTTCTGAGCCTGATGAACTCGCCATCCTGCCTCAGGATCCCAAGCCACTGGAATTACAGGTGGATGCCACCTGACCTGTCTCTGAAGTTGTCTTTATAGGAAAGAGCTGGGGGAGAAGTAACTATGCAAGAACAGGGTGACTTGTGAGAAAGTTGAGCTAGGAGCTAGCACAGAACTGGGGGGAGGAGGGCGGAACTGGGGGCAGATGTGGCTGAGGAGATGCTGATTACAGCGAATAGGCAGAGCTGTGGCTAAGAATTGGGGAAGTTGCTGAATGCTCAAGCACTCTGTAAGGAGCTGGTGCAGAGATGCAGGCAGATCTTTGGAGAAAGCTGGGGAAAGACCTAGTGCTGCACCAGGGAGGGGGGACCTATGGTCAAGTTGGGGGAGGAGCCCACAGAGCTGTGGGAGGAGCTGCCAGATGCACAGGGCAGAAGTGAGGAGGAAGCTTAGGGTTTCTGTGCTGCACTCTTAGTCAAGAGGGGAAAATGGCCAAACCAGGGTCCTCATGGACCTAACCGAACCCTGAGTGTGTACTTTAGGGTGCACTCCAGAGGAGTAGCAGCTGGGAGAAGGGAGACGCCTGCCTGTGTCCACAGAGTTCAGGGCTGAGGCTTGCACCACAGGGATGAACCCCCCACAGCTTTCCTTTCCCCTAGATGCATTTTGGTTCCTGCCAGTGAGGCTGGGAATAACCGTCTTTTGTTTTGAAGGGAGCTGAATAGCACCACCCTATGTGCTGCTGCCCCTCAGACCTAAGTTGCCAAAACCACCTCCCAACTTCCGTGCCAACCTGGCTTTTCGTCTTTCACACCACAACCTTCCCTCAGGATCACCATGCTTCCTTACACTGTCCTGCCTAGTGACTGGAGAGCCAAGTTCTAGGTCCCTGCCTCTACCTTACATGTAAGAAGACAGATTCCTCTTCCTTTGTTCCCTTTGCTACTTGCTGAGGTCAGGCCACATTCTCTGGTGTCTGTGCTATCCCCTGATTTTCCTGACTGGCCTAGAGTCCTGTGTTGCGTCTTTTCTGTTGGTCCTCCATCATACAGTACCCCTCACTCTCTACCTTGCAAATCAGTCCCCTACTGAAAACCTGCCAAGCCTTCTCCTGTAGGGGTGCAGGCGCCTCAAGTTTCAGCCCGAGCTCTCTCCCCCCTTCTGGACTAACACTGGCCAGAGTCAAAGTGTGCTTTGGGGTACCTGGTCCCTGACCCAACCTGTTCCACAGGACTCCTTGCTTTGAAGCTATGGTTCGTACAGAATTGAATGCCCATCCCCTCTTATCCTGACAACCTATCCTCCAAGCACAACTTTCAATTCACCTTCACTGTTGCACAATCAAGTGTCCTATTTCTGGTAGCCTTCCTTCTGGTAGACCCATGCTCCAAGCATTGGGTCCTTGTAACCCAGAGCTGCAACTGCTCTCCCGGAGTCTGTGGCCACAGCAGGATCTCTAAGTTCCTGGAAGGCAAGGCTGCTTTTACTCCTTTCTGTAATCTGGGTGCCGGGCATAGTAGCTGCTTAGTAAACATCAGATGGACCAGAGGAGTGCTCTCTCCCAGTGAGAGGTACTTGTACTTTTCCTGGAGAAGCTCAAGAAAACAGGAAAGCTGGAGGTAAAGTGAGTGGGAGAGGGTACCTTGTTCACATGAGGGAGGCCTTAGGGCTCAAGGAGCCTTAAAGTTCATATGGGACTCCCACCTAGGTTGGTGTCCCCTCCAGGCCTCTTTCCTCCACAAATCGTTCCAGCCCCTGCCCAGCACCACGGCATCTCCTCAGAGCTGTTTGGAATGTAAGTGAGGGTCCCATCAATGTGTGCCGTTCCTGTTCTTAGGCCCTGTTGTTTGATGAGCTGGAACTTGCCTAAGGAGCTGGATTCTCATAGCACATGGCTGCTAGTGGGGGCCTCCATGGGGACATAATGTAAGCGCTCCTGCTTCTGACTCCTGGGCTGTTCCTTGCTCTCGTGTATGCTGAGAAGTGGGGTGCAGTTCACAGATGAATGCACCATCTCCCTGGGCATAAGAGTGCCCAGCAGAGGCCTGATCTGCTGTCTGATCAGGAGGTGAAGTCCCGGGGTAGCAGCTGCAAGTCCAGCTCTCTGCTGCAGCAGTGGGTGGGGCCTTGGAAGCATCGCCTCAGTAGGTTTTGCGTGGGGAGGTCTTTGGCTGCCACAGGGAAAAGGACAAGGATGCTTTTGCATCTTGATTTTCATTACACATAACAAGTCAGTGGCAGCCCTGAAAATGGGCTGATGTCTGACCTCCTGATCACATTCTCTTCACTAGCTGCTCCCTGTCTCCCCTCATGGACCAAATCCTGGTGGGGACTCACTCCCACCTTCTCTGGCCATCACGGGTCAGGTGTGCCCTCCCCTCCCCAGACCCATCTCACTTCTTCCTTCCACTGTGTTTTCCTTGCAGGGGCTCCAGAGCCTCCAGGCCAGCAGTAGCCTGCAGATATGTGGAACCCTTTGGGGTTCCTTCCTCTGCTCCTTCTCAGGCACCTTCTCCTTGTCTACTCCCCACTAACACTGAGCTTTGCTCAACTCCTGGGATCAGGATTGAGTCTCCTCCACCAGCTCTGCTTTCTTCTCCAGACCAAGCCTTCAGCACAGGAGCCTTTGAGGGCTATTCCAGATTCAAAGTAAAACAGACGCAGATAGTAGAAGAGCCAAGTATGACCTTTGTGTGTTTCTGTGAATTTATGGTGCCAAAACATTATTAGCAGCTTTTAATTTAATCAGACTATACTTTTTTTTTTTTTTTTAGTGTACTGGATATTTAACCCAGGGATGCTCTACCAGTGACCTTCATCCCCAGCCTTTTTTATTTGTCATTTTGAGACAAGGTCTCCCTAACGCTGGCCTTGGACTTGTGATCCTCCTGCCTCAGCCTTGCAAGTAGCTTGGATTACAGACATGTAGCACCTTGCCTGGTCCTGACACACTTTATTCTTTACTCTCCTAATAGTTCAGTCTTTATGCAAACAAGCACTGAGTCATGTGCTGTGCCCTCCAAAGCTGGGGACGGTTGGAATGTCATGCCATGGCCCTGTGACAAATCCAGATTATTTGTTTACATGATTGGGGGGTGATGCCAGAGGACAAGTTGTCAACTCCTCTCCATGGTTACCAGGCTGGAATTGTGGGATCAGTGGGCTCTCTACAGAAGACCCATTCTGCTGACATGTGCCTCCACACTCAATGTGGCAACTTTAGAAAGTACAGAAACGTCTATGAGAATCAGAAACAAAGAACGGTCCTGAGGTCATTTCTGAGAGGCAGGAACATTTATTTTTCTTGCTTTTTCTTCTATACAGTGTTTGGTTATTCAGTTGAGCACATGCTGTGTTGCATTTTTCCTCCTACTTTTTTTTTTTTTTTTTTTTTTTATTATGGTAAGTGTTAGCCCATATTCTGAAAGGTTACTCAGGAAATTGGCCCGATATGGCAGTAGCTCTGTAGCCCATTGTGAATTCCACCCCTCCATGTTCAAGACCTCACAGCAGTCAAATCCTCAGGGAATGGATCATCCCACTTTGGATCCAGCAACATCCTCTGTTTAGATAGGTAAGCACAGCAGTTCTTCCTGAGGCCACCTTTCCCATGGAGCTTATTGAGACTCCAGATATGAGTGTCCCATGGGACACTGTGTGCAAGAGCCTTCTCTGGTTATTCCCATTTCCCTGCTGTTCAGTGACCCAGCACATAGCCATTGTTGCCTTCAGGCAGGGCTGGGGGAACATCATAGCATCTACTTGCCATGGTACCGCAGCTTCCTTCCTGGGGACCTGGCCACCATGTTATTCAATGTGTTCCAGTTCTGGAAGCTGGACTGGGGCAGGAACTGAGCAGGCAAGGTGAGTGGTTTGTTGGCATGGCTGCCCTCAGCCTCCTGCTCACTCATCCTTGCTCCCTTTGAGTGTCCACCTTGAGCTGTACCATGTTGGTTGTGATTTTGCTGTGCTCTAAGGGAGGCTGGCTTGTGCTGGTGGTCTCCATTGCTCTCAACTGTCGAGGATGTGTAGTCCTCAGCTCAGCTTCTGTGTGCTCAGTGTTGTTCAGTGCTGCCCCAACCTCTATTCCCGCTGCTGCTGCTGCGGCTAAGAAAGAGGAGGAGGAGAGGGTGGCAGGCTATTGGGCTTTTCCCTGGGAGCCTTGTTCTATACCAGGCTCCCTTGGGGTTGGCCTGTAGAGGAGCAACTGCCAAGCTTCTGAGTGATGATAGGGTCCTTTCTTCAGCACATCCCTGAACCTCTTGGTACAGGATGTGTCTTCTGAGCCCTCTGGGCACATACTCCCCTGGGAAGTCTTCTGGCTTCACCTGATCTGTCCAGTTCCAGCAGACCCACTCTTTTCACCCTTGTCTCCCTTCTCTTATTTACTGTCTGCCATGGCCCTGCTAGCCTTTCAAGGCTGTTCTTCCTAGAACAGTGGTGTTTCCTGGTTTCTAGGATCCATCCCAGTAGTGAGTTTGCACCATCCTAAGGGCCTTGCCAGGGCTTTAGGTTATGTGTCTCATTAGGGAGTACTTATCTGAGTTTTCAGAACCCCTGGTCAGGCACCCTTACTGTCCTATCCTCTAGGGACTCCGACTGGCCATAGGTGCAGGTGTGTGCTGTTCCTTCATCTATAGGTGTCTTCTTTGTCTCCCTTACCAGGCCCAGCAGCCTTGTCCGTGTTGTGCTGTACTGTGCTAACTCTGCTCAGACATCTGGCAGCAGGTTGGTCCCATCCTGCTATTCTGAGCCCTCTCCTGGTTGTAATACTGCAGGCCCCACAGCCAGCTGGGATGGTTGGACACCCTCCCTGCCAGGCAGATACAGTGAGGACAGCTCCTAGGAAGGAGGTCTGCTGTGGGGAAAAAGATTCCTATAACTCCCTTGGGAGTGGCGTGAGGGGGGTGAGTCATACTGTAGGCTCACGAGTTTCAGAGGCATTTGGGGAGTCTGACATTTGGGATCTTCTGCTTGTCCCTGCTCCCCGTGTTTGACAGGAAGGTCTGTGCACAGTGCTTCTACCCTTGGCAAGACTGAGTTGCCTTGGTTGAACATCCAGCCGTCTGCTTATCAAAGTATGTTTTTGATATTCAACTTCTGCAGTGCACTGTGCCTGACATGGGAGCTACTTTATGACCCTAGAGGAGAAGCTTGTGTTTCTGCTTAGTTTTTAGTCATAGGTTAACTGCCCTCTGCCTTCCTTAATCCACAGGGAGTCATCCAACAATGTAATCGCAACTGATCATTTCCGTTGTCTTGGCAGTTGCCTTCCCATGCGTTACACGTGCCCAGGTGTCCTCACCTGCTAGAAGCTTCCTCTGCACAAGGTAGCCATCCCAGTAAAATTCTGACACCAAAGGTCTGGCACCTGGGCTGCCCCCTTGTGCCTGGGTCTGTCTGCACACCCCCTACGTGCCTGTTGTGGGGTCTTCATCACCAGCTAGGCAGATACTGGGTGATCCTGCACCAAGACCCTAGATTACCACCTGCAGCAGTCCAGAACCAGCTGTGTCACATTGGGTCCAGGAAGCAGAGCATGCGAGGGAGCGAGCAGAGCCACCGATTTATTGGGACTAATACCCACAGAAGGAAGTGGGGTTGGACAGCAGGTTGGGCCTGACTTGACAGTCCTGACCAGTGTGACAGGGTCGTGTGGAGCCAGGATTTCCAGTTCAGGGGCCTGCATGGGGCATGGGTGTTCCTGTTGGGTCCTCCTGGTACCTGGCACACAGTAGGTCATGCAGTCCATACTGACTATTTAGATGAATGAGCACCCACAGTGGATGCTCAGGAGGGCAGGTGTGGGTTGAGCAGCTCCAAGAAGGGCCCGGCTGCTATCTTCACATAGGCAGAAGCATGCCCTGCCCTGTGCTGCAGCAGGCTTCCTGGGAGGTGCTTTGGTCTCTGTTGCATTAGACAGCTACGTGGGTGCCCATAGGGATGTGTCTCCAGGGCATTTGCTCACAGGGCATCTCCGGATCTGTTAGCAGGGGTGTGAGCACAGCTTGCTGTTACAGGGCAGTCTGCATACATGGCATCATGACACAAGGCAGAGTGAAGTCAGCAGTACTGTCCTAGCAGGGGCTCTCTGGAGGTATATACTCATCTCTGTGCTATCCCCAGGGCTGCTAGGGTCATCTTTAAGGCTTACTTTTGTATCCTGAAGTCTGAAGCTAGGCAGCATTAGTTAGATACTTGTTAAGAGGAAAGAATGGCTACCTCTGGGTTAGGGGCTGAGGAGGTCTCCCAGAGGAGCCGGTATTCCAGCCGAGTGTCAGCCTCTCTCTTACTCTCTCACTCTGTCTCTCTCTTTTTACCTCAGGTTCCTCTACCACTGAGGTCTATCTCCAGACTTTTGCGTTAGGTTTTGAGACAGGGTGTCACTAAGTTGCCCTGGCCAGTCTCAAACTTGTGATCCTACCTCATTCTCTAAAGTACATGGAATTACAGCTGTGCCTGGCTTTAGATACATCTTGAGTTAAGAGGATTTTGTTGAATGGGACCTGGGGAGGGCAACCTGAGAGGGTTAGATAGAGCCCAGGGACTTAAAGAGGGTTTTTGGCTGGAGCAGAACCATTTGTAGAGTGAGGCTATATGATAGGAGGCCATGTAACTGGATGGGGCCCAACTTATAAGGTTGGGCAAAGGAGTGAACTGTACGCTGATCACTGCAATCAGTGCCTTCACTTGGGTTTCACTGTGACCAATTGTCCTGGCAAGTTGTCGGTTTTCTTCCTAGGAAAATTAATTGATCATCTCATTTGGCCACTCAGCTGTCTGGCAAAATGTTGTGTTTCTCTGGTGGGCCAGGGGTATGTAGACAACAGGGGTTCAGAGATGATGAGGTGCAGCCTCTGTGGCTCAGGAGCAGCCTTCTATGATGACTAGGCTCATCCCTGCAGCATGTTTCTATCCTCGCTGATCTGAACATGCGTCTCTTTGAAGAAAACTTGAGGTTACCCATTCTCTTGGCTTGTGATCAGGCTTCCAATTCTTTTTCCTGAATTTGCAGTGATATTTGGAGAGATGACATGAGATCTCTAATTCTGTACATTGTCGCGACCCCTTGCCCGCAAGGAAGACGCAACTCGGGAATCTTCTTTCAACAGTTTATTCAGGCCCCTGATATTTCTTCTTCTCCCTCTCGGATGCCCCTCCCAGCCTTAATAAAGCATCCCAAGCCCCAATGCAAAGCTGCCGCGTGGAGCTTTCTCACAGGGTGGTGAAAAATCATGTGCCAACTTTCCCAGATAAGGAGTTGTTTGTCACAGACCACAGCGGAGCCAGCGTCATCTTGTAATGGCGACCATAGTCTGCAGAAGCGGCTCACCACAGTACATTATTCCAGGGAGGGCAGGAGAAAGAAGGCTTGTGGGGCAGTTTTCCCCTTGTGATGCCCTGAGTTATGCAACAGGGTGGCTGCTGCTTATGGCCCAAATGAAGGAGTTGGTTTTGTTCAGATTTTTCTTGCATGGCTGAGCTGGAGCCGTGTCTAGGGCCAGGTGGGGTTTTGCAATGTGGGCCCCTAACCCCCTGTCTCTGGACATGCTGCTTCTGAAGGAGGAGAGTAGGGAGTGAAGACAATGATTAGGGAGGGTGGCCTTGGAATGTTGTAGCACCCATCAAGAATACTGCTTAGAAAAAGCTTTGGGAAGGAGATCCACATAGTGCATGAAAGGTCACTAGCTAGTGTTTGCCCCTGGTCATTGACAGCTCATCCTTTGCTGTGTGTGTGGGTTGCCCTGTGCATTGTAGGACATTGAGCAACATGTCTGTACTCTGATCACTAGATACCAATCATAGTTTCCCTTACCCTCATGTAACTACCAAAAAATGCCTCCAGATATTATCAAATGTGCTTTGGGGAGCAAATTTTCCCCTTATTTGAAGATACCTTCATAAAGCATGGTCTCAGATGAAAACAATCAAGAAATGAGGCTTGGAGCAGTTTCCATTGATTGGTTCTCATTGCAAAGTAAGGTATGAAAGCCCCTGTTAAACTCTTGGTGCTCAGGCTTTGTGCATTAACAATTCCTTGGGGAACTTTAGCTTTCTAGCTCATCTTCTCTATTTGTTAGATTCATGAAATACAAACAGGTTAAATAACTTGAAAGGAGATGGATATTCTGTTTTACTCTTCTCAAATTATTACACTCCTGACAATAATTTTAACATTTGCCTTGTGTGCACTTTTGTTTATCATAATTATAAGCTTGATTAATTGAGAAGTATACCACTGTAAGTAGACTGCTTTGAAATATCTGTTTAGGAGTGCAGGTATAAACTTTCATATCACTGTCGAGCCTCTGAAGTGTATAGGGGTTGAAGTTATAACTATGGTGTCTTTGGGTAAATTGACAGGTTTTTTAGGGGGGTGGGGTACTGGCGATTGAACCCAGGGGCACTTGATCACTGAGCCACATCCCCAGGTCTATTTTGTATTTTATTTAGAGGCAGGGTCTCACTGAGTTGCTTAGTGCCTTGCTGTTGCTGAGATTGGCTTTGAACCCACAAACCTCCTGTCTCAGCCTCCAGAGCCATTGGGATTACAGGCATGTGCCACCACGCCTGACCAAATTGTCAGTTTTGATCTCACAAATGGCCAGCCAGTTATTCTAACAGCATGCCATGTTGGATAGTTACAGGTCCCAGACTCAGCCCTACTTTTCTACTCTGGGTAATTCTCCTTGCTTTCTTGAGTGGTATAAGACATTATTGAAAGAAACTGCTACTGGTGTGAAATGTACTAATTGTAATTAGAAATTGTTAATGGGGGGAATTTCCTATTTCTATGAAAGTTTTACCAACCTTAGCACTCTCAAGAGACCAGATCTTTCTTTTTTGTGGGTTCTGTCCTGTGCATTATAGGATGTTTAGCAGCACTCCTAGTCTCTTCTCACTGGATAAAGGTGGCACTTTACGAAAATTATGAAAGCCCAAAATAGTATCAGACAATGCCAAGTGACTCCTTGGGGGCAAAATCATCCTCCATCAAGAAGCTTTTAGCCTAGTTCCTGAAACAGGCAAAGTTCTCCATCCTGAATGGCCTTGATAGGAAATTCCTTGATCCTTGGTCAGCTTCCTTGGGATGCTCCTGTTTCTGGAGATCCAATTTATATTCAGGAGAAATGCTCTGGACTTTGGACCCCCAAGCTTCAGTGAGGGCTCCTTCTTCCTGAGTGCTTTCTGAAACTTGTGTGTAGTTGCTCCTTGTTATGGTTTGGATTTGAGGTGTCCTTCAGAAGCTCACATATGAGACAGTGCAAGAAGGTTCAGAGGAGAAGTGATTGGGTTGTAAGAGTCTTAACCCAATCGGGGATTTAATCCCCTGATAGAGATTAGCTGAGTGGTAAGTGGAGGCAGGTAGGGTGTGGCTAAAGGAGATGGGAGTTGGGGTGTGACTTTGGTTATATATTTGTACCTGGTGATGTTACCGCTGTTGACTGGTGATGAGTCCTTGCTTCCCCAATGTTGAAGAATAACACCAAAGAAGCACGCCGAGGCAAGGTCAGAGTAGAAATTAGAAGTTTATTAAAGGACAGCAGAAAAGACTTCTCCCGGAGGAAGAAGGGGACCCAAGAGGTGGAATCCGTGGAAGGGATGTTGTCTCCCCTTTTTATAGTTTTTTCAGTGATGGAATGTAGGTGGGAAGGACGGAGGGGTGGGACACAGGTGGGCCAAAGAAGTAATCTGGTCAGGAAGGACTTCTGAGTCAGCACCTTTTTGCTGGGGGCTGTTCATTAACATTTCTTTGAGGTGGACTTTGGCCTAGGGCCTTTTCGGGATTTCCATGAGTTGTCCTGTGTTTTCCCTGAGTCATTCTCCGCATGGTCTCCATTTTAGATTTCACTCTATATTAGACCCGATTTATCTAACTACACTGACTACCTAACTTTAAATCTGGCTTCAGTGATTGGACTCTCTCTGCTTCCAGATCACCACATAAGCCACTTCTCTCTGCCACACTCTTCCGCCATGTCATTCCTGTCTCAACTAGAGCCCTAAGGAATGAGCCAGCTGTCTGTGGATTGAGACCTCTGAAACCCTGAGCCTTCAAATTAACTATTCCTCCTCTACAGTTGCACTAGTCAGCTCATTTAGTCACAGCAGTGAAAAAAGCTGACTATAACACTCCTTTTGTGCAAGGCTACCTCAGGTGATTTCTGATTTTTGAGTGTGTGTGTGTGTGTGTGTGTGTGTGCGCGCGCGCCACAGTCTGGCTGGGCACAAAATCACGAGCCACTCAAGCAGGAACAAACTTTATTTTCAAAACTCCCGCCAATGCCATGCACGCAGCCTTCTCCCGGGGCACACTACACCAACAGGAAATCCCTCCTCTGGAATTCCCTCCTACCACACTTCCTCAACCAATGGGAACTCTCCGGGAGTCTTGAGAGCTCCAAAGTAGCAGGCCTAGGCAGACAGCAGGGGTCTAATCTCCAATTGAATGCACATCTTAACATAATCATTATCATCTCAAGGGCTTGCTGGTGTCACCTTTCCACCAAAAATGCCCTGTGTCATTCCTACTTGGCTATGGCTCTCAGCGTGTGTGTGTGTGTGTGTGTACACCCTGTTAGCCTAACTTGACTAGCATCTCTCAGTACAAGGATCCTGCTCAGTTCACCTTTGTACTGTAAGAGTCTGCCTCTTCCAGAGATGTTGTCTGATGATGGCAGTCATCAGAATTCTAACCACACCACGTTAGACTTGCCACATGAATAAGACAGACTGTGACTGGAGTTTATTGTGTGCTATTTGGAGTAGGAAAGGTAAGTATGTCAGTTACTCTTATTTGAGGTATGATTAGACGCTGTCCACTGAAAGCATTATCTGTGAGGTACTATCCTCAGAAGAGGCCAAGATCTATCTGATAGGGAGATCAGGGAGCCTTCAGAGGGAACCTGGCTCTGAGCTGTGCACTGAAGAATGGGCAGTATTTTGAAGGTGGTGCTACAGCAGTTCATTCCTCAGAAGTCAACTTTGGCCTGGGAGGACAGAAGATCAGAAGTATGAAAGAAGGGTAATCAAGTGAATGGAGTGAGAGCAAAAGTGTTTTTCCACATCTTATCTATTTTGGTCCTTGAATCATAATGTTGAGATAAGTGCCATTACATCCATTTGACAGATGAGGAAACTGAAAGCTCAGTGGTCAAGGGACTTGGCTGAGCTCTCACAGTTGGCTGGCAGGGGGAACTGGGATTTAAACTCAGTATTGGCCAACCCAGTCTGTAGAGCTGCCAAAAAAGTTGGTAAGAGAGTATGTACACTCTAATTCTGCTAGCCTGAGGTGTGGGGCTTGTCCTAGGCCCTGAGTATGTCCTGGTCCAAACCACTTTGCTACACATCTTGTTTTCTATTCCCTTGCTTTCTACCTCAGTGATCATTTCAACTTCTATCACCAGTACAAAGAGATTGAGGAGTTTGAATTGTGTTGCTTGTCCATGAGCTGGTCCACATCTCCCTCAGATTCAAGGAAGGACTGGTGCACTTGAATCAAAAGAGTATATATTTCAAAAAATAAAATTTATGGTGACACCCAATAGAGTCAACTTATTTAGTTAATTATGAATAGTGCTGTGTTGATTGAGAGGAGAATCCAAATCTGGAAGGAGATTGAAGGTGTGCTGCATTGCACAACTGTCCCAAGGAACCATCCTTAATCCCTAGTACTACATCCTTTTATCTCTAGTACCACAGTTGGGAACTGCTGAGTCCAGCATATTTTATCCATCCACTTTAGAGACGATGCTGATAGATTCTCCAGAATGACTGGGGAGCCAAAGTTTTTATCAACCAGTCTGTCACTTCTGTGGAATAGAATTGTCTCCCTTTACTGCTCCCTTTATAGCAAAGTTGCTTTTCAGAGTACTTTCTACTTGCAGTATTATTCTTGATTGTATCAAATTAGTTCCACAATAGTACTGCCAATTTTCTTCCATAAATAGTCCATTGCCATGTGACTTTAAAATCCATACACCTCTTTATTTTGCTGCTAATTCCTCCCCTATTCATTTTCCTACTAGGATAAAGCACGGCTGGGGCAGGATTGGTAGGGAAACTGTATGGTGTGCAAGTATCATCTGTAGTCAGCAGATCAACCCTTGCTATCATCCCTCTCATTTAGAAATTTTGATGTTTACTCTTGTCCCTTTATCCCCCTTTACTGGTCCCTTTGTAGCAAAGTTACATTTCAGCGTACTTTCTACTTGTAGTATTAATTTTAGTTATATCAAATTAATTCCATAATAGTACTGCCAATTTCCCCCTGAAAATATCAAGAAGACCACAGCTTTGAACTGCTTGTAATAAAGGAAAGAAAGTCAGCAAGAGTGAATGTTTTCTGAGCACTCCACCTGTATACAGGTAGCTGTATGAGATTCTGCACTGTTGTCTGCTCTGTGGTAAATCAAAGCTAACATTCCTTCAGGGACTTGCAGTGGAGGCTGTCTGTCTTAGATATTTCTTTGATTCCTGGATTGCTCAATTCAATTTCTGTCTTCCCAGAAAAGCTTCACTCTAGCTTGGTCCAAGAAGCCCACCTCCTCTGAAACTATTTCCTCCTGCTATTTACCCAGTGTCCAAAGAACCTCATGTTAGATTTCCCACCTCAGCCATGAAGTAAAGACAGCTTTGTAGTTTTGACCTTCATATTGTTTCTCTGGAGCAGATGCAGATGCACAGTCAACTGAATATAGTCTCTGTCTGTCTGTGTATGTATGTATGTGTCTGTCGTGCGTGTTGCTAGGGATTGAACTCAGGATCTCATGAAGGCTAGGGAAGCACATTACCATTGAACTAAATCCCCTTTCCTACAAAGGATGTTTCACTCAAACAGTTCAGGACACTTCCACTCTCCTGTCTCCATCACTCTTGCTTTCATGCTGTATAGCAATGCAGTGACATTTGGGGACTCCAACTAAGGGAACATTAAGTTGGAGTACATTCAGTTTGGATTTGGAAAGATATATTTCAGGGACTCCCAACTAATTCTGAACATTTTCAAGTTATAGCTAGTTGCCCCAGATTGGAATAGTTCCTAGGAATACTTGCTTTGCCAACCATATCCAGTGTCAGGACAAGAGGTGCAGAGCTGGAGTACATATTGTGATGTCACTGTGTCTGACATAACTTTGTACCAAAGGTATGTTGGCAGTGGAAGAATCAAAGTTCACAAGATATAGGGCCAGAAGCTAGTCTGTGGAAAAATCTAGGCATCAATCAGTTGTGTGATGTTGGAAATGGAGAATTCAGTTTTCATTGCCAAACAAAATATATCCTCTCAGGAATATAGTGTGCTGTATATGCAACTATAAATACCCTGTACATTTACTTTAATATTTGGCTGGGGGTTGTGTGAAATGGCATTTTTCAGAATTCCTGCAGTTGTAGCTAGAAACATTGAATAGTATACAGAAAATAGTCAATCTAACAGGCCTGAGGCTATTGACCTTAGAAAAACCTGCTTATAATCTTGGCTCTCTGCTGTTTTCTGGGAACTTGGCTCTCAGAATGTCCCCAGTCAACTAAGACTGAATTTGCTTGCTTAGATGTTTGCACAAACAACATAGTTTATGCTGAACCACCACTTTCCTTCTGAAAGTGGAATTTTGTCACATGTTAAGCTGAGGGTGCCTGTGTGACTAGCCCCCAATATAAATTGTAAGCACTAAGTTTGGACTGCTCTGTGCAGAAAAATCGCATACATTACTGCATTTTTGTTGCCAAGAAAAAAGTATTATCTGGGTGGTCTCTCAGGGGAAGGAGGTAGCATAAGGAGGTATACATGTTATTCCTCCAGACTCGACCTGTGCCTTTTCCCCTTATAATCCTGCTGTGTGCCCTGACTACTTTGCTGTAATAAATAAATAAATGTAATAAGTGCTGAGTCCTCTGAGTTTCCAACTATAACAAACAAGAAGAGTAGAAATAACATTACAGTTAATTAATGAAGATATGCCATTATATGTTATTCTTTCTTGTTTTGAAATGTTGCTAACATTTGTTAACTTTTTCAAATGTGTATTCTCTTATATTTCTTTTCCTTTTTATTTTTTAAAAATTTTTATGCCATTATACATGAGCTCTTATTGATTTTTTTGCATTACAATTCTTAATACACCTTTATACCACAATTTTTAGTTGTTGATGGACCTTTATTTTATTTATTTGTATGTGGTGCTGAGAATTGACCCCAGGGCCTCACACATAGCAGGTAAGTACTATAACATAGCTACAACCCCAGTCCCTTATATTTCTTTTCTCATTTTAAGTGAATATCTATTTTGTTCCCAATTTTATTTTGGTAATTTCATATTCTTAAAGAGAGTCCCAGATATTATAAGCTTCAGCCCGCATAAAACCTGTCTTTGCCTTGGTCTTGAATCCAAGATTTGCCACCTCCTTTTGGTTTTATTATTGTCACCTCATATTTCACAGGTGGGGAAATTAAAATCCTGAGAGGGGAAGTCAAGCTTACTTGGTGAAACTGGGACAGATTCTAGGCATCCCAAGTCCCAATTTAGTGTTTTCCTTCTATTCCATAAAGTATTTTGATGGTTTGTCTGTTAATTACTGTCACTGTGCATTGTCCACTGGATGGCACTCAGGAGACTGAAGTTTTAGTCCTTTTTCTTTCAATAAATGGTCAATCTTGAACTAATCCTTTTTCCATCTGGGACACATTTTCCCCTTTTTTAACACAAAGGGGTTGGAATATATGCTCTGTAGAGACCTTACTCTCTTTGATGTACCCTCATTTTTTCAATCTGGAATTGCTGGAATCACAGAATCATAGTTGAAACTGTCATCTTCTTGTCCATGGGTCTTCTTCATCTATAAAACTGAAGTAAAATACCTCATCTATAAAATGGAAATAAAATGTAGGTATTTTATTTATATGGCATTATTCATGATAGTGCAGGTGATCAAAAGTTTCTTTCTGTCTAATCAAAAACAAAAGTTTCATATATAATTCACACTCTCCTCCCTGGAGTCAATATGAGTAAACTTGAATTTTGAAAAGAAAAGAAAATTAAGTCCACATAGACCACTTTTAAAACATTTTAAAGGGAAATATGATTTGCAAACAGAAAAAATTCACAAGTATTAAGTGAATAGATTAATAAATATTCACAAAGTTAATACAACCAAATACCAGTACTTAATAGAACACTGCTTTGACCTCCTTCTGATCACTTCTAGTTTGCTACTTTTGCCCAAAAGTAGAGGAAAGGGACCAGGAAATGAGAGCAAGGGATAGGGAGGGAAGTGCTTGGGAGTGATATTGGCCAAATTATATTGTGTGCATGTATGAATATGTAACAAAAATATCCTACCTTCATGTATAACTATAATCTGGAAATTAAAAATTGGAAAAAATAATAAAAAGCCATTGACAAAATCCATCACCTATTCATATTAAAAATACTGAAGAAGCTAGGGATTTGTGGAACTTACCTCAATATCAGAAAGGAAATATATGCCAAACCCAAAGCCACCATCATGCTGAATGGAGAAAAACTGAAAGCATTTCTTCTAAAATCAGGAACAAGTCAGGAATGCTTACTCTTACCATATCTATTCAATAAATTTGTTGAAACTCTAGCCAGAGCAATTAGGCAAGAGAAAGAAATAAAAGGGATACAAATAGGAAAATAAGATGCCAAATTATCTTTGCTGATGATACGATCCTGTATCTTGGAGACTCAAAATACTCCACCAAGAGACTTCTAGAGCTGATAAATGAACTCAGCAAAGTAGTTAAAACATAGATTACAAGATCAACATATGAAAATTAATAGCTTTCCTGTACTCCAATTATGACTCTGCTAAGAAAGAAATCAGGCAAATGTAAATTCCATCAAAATACAAATAACATTCTTCACAGAACTAGAAAAAAATAAAATTCATATAGAAGAACAACAGACCCAACATAGCCAAAGTGAAACTGGGACAGAATCCTGAGCAATAAGAGTGATACTGGAGGCATCACAATACCTGATCTCAAACTATACTATAGGGCTATAGTACCAACAGCAGTTGGCATAAAAACAGTTACAAAGACCGATGGAATAGAATAGAAGACAGAGACAAGCTCTGTGTCTTATAGTCATCTGTTACTTGAAAAAATATATGTTGGAGAACAGACAGTCTTTTAAAAAATGTGTTGGAAAACTAGATATCCATATGTAGAAAAATAAAACTAGATTCCTTTCTTTCACTCTGCACAAAAGTCAACTCAAAGTGGCTCAAGACCAAAATTAGCAGTTAGACCAGAAATACTGCATCTGCTAGAAGAAAACATAGGGCCAACACTCCAACATATTGGCACAGGTACTGACTTCTTTAACTAGACCCATAAAGCTCAAGAACTAAAGCCAAGAATCAGAGCAATCAGGCAAGAGAAGGAAATAAAAGGGATACAAATAGGAATGGCATCAAATTAGAGAGCTTCTGCACAAAAAATTAAATAATAAGAGCATGGAGAGAGAGAGACTACAGAATGGGAGAATATTTTTGCTAGTTAATCTTCCAATAAGGGATTAATATCCAGAATATATAAATAACTAAAAAAATTAATATGAAAAAAGCAACCCAATCAATAAATGGGCAACTGAACTAAAAAAAAAAGACATTTCTCCAAAGAAGAAATACAAATGGCCAACAAATATATGAAAAAAAAAACATGTTTATAACACCCTTAGAAATCATGGAAACACAAAATTATTTAATTCCAGTTAGAATGGAAATCATCAAGGTTACAAATAATAATTGGTGGTAACAATGTGAGGCTAAAGGTACCTTTACACATTCTGGTGGGACTTCAAATTGGTACAACCACTTTGGAAAGAAGTATGGAGATTCCTCCAAATGTTAGGTAGGAAGCCAGGCATGGTGGCACATGCCTGTAATCTCAGGGACATAGGAGGCTGCAGAAGGAAGATCCCAATTTGAGGCCCACCTTAGCAACTTAGGCCCTAAAATCATAGAATTTACAGGGAAATGGATGGCATTAGAGCAGATTATGCTAAGTGAAGCTAGCCAGTCCCTAAAAAACAAATGCCAAATGTCTTTTTTGATATAAGGAGAGTAACTAAGAACAGAGTAGGGTCGAAGAGCATGAGAAGAAGATTAACATTAAACAGGGATGAGAGGTGGGAGGGAAAGGGAGAGAGAAGGGAAATTGCATGGAAATGGAAGGAGACCCTCAGAGTTATACAAAAGTACATACAAGAGGAAGTGAGGGGAAAGGGAAAAATAATACAAGGGGGACAAATGAATGTCAGTAGAGGGGGCAGAGAGAGGGGAGGGGAGGGGGGATAGTAGAGGATAGGAAAGGCAGCAGAACACAACAGACACTAGTATGGCAATATGTAAATCAATGGATGTGTAACTGATGTGATTCTGCAATCTGTATATGGGGTAAAAATGGGAGCTCATAACCCACTTGAATCAAAGTGTGAAATATGATATATCAAGAACTATGCAATGTTTTGAACAACCAACAATAAAAAATTTAAAAAAAAATCAAAATTTAAAAAGAAGGAAAGGGCAGGGGATGTGGCTCATGGCTAAGCACCTCTAGGTTCAATCCCCAGTGCCAAAAAAAAATTATCTATCTCTATCTATCTATCTATCTATCTATCTATCTATCTATCTATCTATCTGTATGTGTATAGAAGTGTAGTCTCTATATGATGCAGCTATCCTACTTCTTGGTATTTTTCCAAATTATCTTAAATCAGCATACTAAAGTGATACATGCATACCCATGTTTATAGCAGCACAATTCGCAATAGCCAAGTTATGGAACCAACTTAGTTGTCTATACACGGAAAAATGAATTAAAAATGTGTATACACAATGGATTTTTACCCAGCTATACAAAAGAATAAATTTTGTCATTTGTTGGTAAATGTTTGGGACTGGAGAACAACATGATAAGTAAAATAAGCCAGACTCAGAATGTCAATGTTTTCTCTCATCCATGGAAGCTAAAGACAGAAATAAAGAAGAAATACAAAATAGAAGAGAGACCACAAGACTAGAGGAAGGTGATTTAAAGGGAGGGAGGATGGGAGGGCATGGGCAAGTAATGAGCTACAAAATATACCAAGTTATGTCCATGTATGACCATACTTCAATGAATCCTACATATGTGTGTGTGTGTGTATGTATATGTATAAATAATTATGCACTAACTAAAAAAATAATGAGATCAGTAGAGTAGACCTAGAAACAGGTACTACATACTTCTTTCTGCTAGGTGTGTAGCACATAGAACAAGTGGATGGGGGAAGGGAAGAGGAGAGAGAAAAGGAAGAAACTAGGGAACAATATTGGTCAAATTATATCATATGCATGTGAAAATATGACATAATGACTACCACTATTAAGTATAATTATAATGCACCAATTAAAATACTTTTTAAAAAGAGAATAAGGAGAGACAGTAACAAAATATACTCTTTGAAGGTATACTCCCAATGACCCACTTCCTCCAACTAGACCTTGCCTACCAAAGTTTCCACAATCTCCCAATAGCTGTTGTTATGAATTGGTAGACTATCCCATTGATGAAATTAGAGCCCTCATGATCCAATCACCTCCCAAGGGCTCTATCTCTAACCATTGCTGCATTGGGAACCAACCATTCAACACATGTTCTCTGGGGGGACATTTGATATCCAATCATAACATTCTCACAAGAGTGTTGTTATAAAACACCTGAGCCTGGTCCCACTAAACTCTCTAACTTCCTGTTTGTCAAGAAATTTCTTGTTTCTATACATGTACCTCCAATTACCTCCATCATACTGTAATATAGCCAGTAGGCCCCCCACCAGGACTGAGTAGATGTCAGAACTATACTCTTAAATCTCCAAACTGTGAGCTAAATAAACCTCTTTCCTTTATAAAGTTAGTCTGTCTCAGGTATTTCATTGTAGTGATGCAAAACCAACTAATATAGGCTGTGTTCAAGATTTTTTTTGTATGTATTGTTTTCATCAGTTTGAATATAATGTGCCTAGGAATGGTTTATTGGAAGCTCTGAACTGCTTGTAGCTATGGTATAGTGTGTATGAATTAATTTTGAGACATTCTCATGCCTTCATAAATTAAAAAGCAATAAAATAAATTCTCTTCCATCCCTTCTTCTTTCTGGAATTTAATTAAACTTATATTAGTCTGGGTTATATTATAACTCTTTTCTGTTTTTTTTTAATTTTCTCTTTTATGGTTCAATATTAGTAATTTATGTTGACTGATCTTCATGTTTACTGATCCTTTCTTTGGCTGTTTTTTGTTTGTTTTGTATTGGGGATTGAACCATATCCCATCCCTTTTTAGAGTTTTAATTTTTTTCTGAGATAGGGTCTTGATAAGTTACCCACACTGGTCTCAAATTTTTTATCTTTCTCCCTCAGATTCCTAAGTTGCTAGGAAAGTGCCACCATTCCTGTCTCTTCATTAGTTTTGAGACTACTTGTGACCTTGTTAAAGGTATTAGATATTTCTGCTATGTATTTTTCCCACTTGTAGCATATTCATTTAGTTCTTTCTTAGGTTTTTCATTTCACTGCTTCATTTATCTGATGATCTTGAATGATTTTAAACTTTTCTGGGAGCCTTTAACATGTTAATCATAATCATTTAAAAGCCCTTGTCTTATAGGTCTGTGTCATATCAGATTCTGGTTCTGACAATTACTTTGTTTCTTGGGATTGTGATTTTTCTTAACATTTTGTATGTCTTGATTTTTTTAAGGCAAGCATCTTATGTAGGATGTTAGAGATGGAGGTAAATAATTCTTAGACCTAGAAACAGGTACTACATACTTCTTTCTGCTAGGTGTTTAGCACAAAGTTTTGAGTCAGCCTAGTTGTGTCTACCCTCCATGTACCACAGGCTTAAATTTCCTGTAACAATTCCTTATGTTTAGGGTGAGAGTTGTTTTTTCAGAGCACTGTCTTTTAAAAAAATATTTATTTTGTAGTAATAGGTGGAAACAACATCTTCATTTTATTGTTATGTGGTGCTGAGGATCCAACCCAGTGCCCCATGCATGGTAGGTGAGCGCTCTACCTCTGAGCCACAACCCCAGCCCCAGAGCAATGTCTTTTTGACCATGGTCTTTAGGTCTTCTCTTTATACTCTGCTTCTTAAGTATTCTCTAATGCTCTTCTTCCTTTGTTCCTTTCCAAGCATATTCTTGCTACTTGAAGTTGTTTATTTAATCTTGTGGGAATTGGGAGCATGACATTTTCTGCTTAATCTCTAGTCTTAGTTATTATGCCCTGGATGTTAGAGGTATGGAGTGATTATCTTTTGCCTCTCTCCTTATGTAGTTCTGGGCCCAGTGTATATTTCTGCACTCCTTCTAAGAGTAATATTTTTCTTGTTTCCTTCCCCCGGGTACAGTTAGTTTCCACTGGCATCCTAAGAGTGACAAAGTTTGCTTCCTTTCTCTCACAGAATGAGGCATTTTTTCCTAGAGGAGAGAGAAAAATTCATGGGAGATTCTTATCTCTTTTGCATGGCTGGTGTTCCTTTCTCTAAGGTCTGAACTTCAGTGGATTCTTAAGGCTCTTTCTGGTCTTGTTCTTCAAGAATCTAATGGGGTTCATGGAGAAAGATCCTGCAAGAGATCACAGTTCCTCCAATTTCTGAGGCCCTTGGAGGCTTCACACTGTTCTATCAGCCCACATTTTACCTTTGCTAGTTCATGAATATCTCTAACTGACCTCTTCTTACTGATTTTTGGTAAGCTTACCCAAGATAAGTGAGAGATGCTCACATCTCTCTTCCTGCAATGAGCATATCTCCTCATATACAGGGCAAAATTGTTGTCTGCAAACTCAGATCTCCAATGTGTCAGAAATAATCCATGGATTTGAAGTTAGTTGGACCCCTTTATTGTTTTCACTATGGTTATGATTCGTCTTGCTTTCCCACAGTGGAAGCTAGCTCCTAATTGATGAAGTTTTGAATCTTCTTGAATCCACACCTCTCTTGCCCTCTAGACAACTGTAGTTATTCTCATACTGGAGTGTGTAGAAGTCTTTCTTCTGTTAATGCTAATGTTGACTGTTAACTGTTAGAATGTTCTGCTGTTCTTTGCAAGCAAGTGCATGTTGACTATTTGGGGGTACTCCTATTTTCAAGAATTCAGATGCAATCACTTATTCCTTTGGCTTCCACTTAGTAGAATTAGGTACCATATTATCCCATACCTCTTAGTGAATTGTCTCTATCTGTTCATATTTTGGCTTTATTGAGATATCTACTCACACCCTTTTGTTGTAAACGCTGTTTATGCTTTTAAAAATATTCTAGCTCTCTATTCATTTTAAAAATAGGTGATTCAGAGAGATTCAAAAACCTTGATGGCATTGCTGCCACTTCCCATTCCCAAATCTTCCCTTCATTTTTTTTTTCTGTTTTGGTTATTGGGGATTGAACCCAGGGGCACTTGACCACTGAGCCACATCCCCAGCCCTATTTTGTATTTTATTTAGAGACAGGGTCTCACTGAGTTGCTTAGTGCCTCGCTTTTGCTGAGGCCGGCTTTGAACTTGCAATCCTCCTGCCTCCACATCCCAAGCTGCTGGGATTACAGGTGTGTGCCATCATGCCTGGCTTCCATTCATTTTTTGAAAGATATTTTTGCTAGGCATAAAAATTCAGTTTGACAGTTACTTTCTTGATTTGGTTGATGTAGTTTGAGAATTCTGTAACTATATTGAGGGGGAAATTTGCTGAATATTGAGCTCAGTTCTCTTCCCCCTCACTCTTTACCAGAATCCTGATTCCTGAAATCTCTAATGTCTCCATCTCTAAGAGACTACCCAAGGCTCTGTTGGCTTCTCTGCTGTTAGTAGAGGCCCTCAATCCAGTCCCTCTCTCATATCCCTACCCACTCGCCTGATGGCTAGAATAAGCAAACATCCCAAAGGCAAAAGTTGCTGCAGAATATCCTCTTTTTCCTGGTTGCCTCATCATTGCTCTAATGCCTTCAATCAGATGTTTTAAAATTTTTACCTGGCTTTCCTGGTTATTTTTAGTGGAAGGATTAGTCTTATATAAAAGTACTCCATCATATTCATAATTAAAAATCTACCTATATACTAGGTATTTGATAATTAAATCTATTTTTAAGGAGCTTTAGAAACTGCTGAACTAAGGAAACTTTTTATGTAAAAAAAATTAGTTGTAGATAGCCAAAATACCTTTATTTTATCTATCCATTTTTATGTGGTGCTGAGGATCAAACCCAGTGTCTCACAAGTGCTAGGCAAGCGCTCCACCACTGAGCCACAACCCCAGCCCCAGTAAGGAGACATTTCAAGAACTTCTTTTTCAGAAAAATTCATCACTGTTCTTTCAGAAAAAAATATTCTCAAAGGTCAACAAATATGACTTAGACTGAGGGAGGTTTATATCACTGCATAATTTCCCTGAACTCTGTTTTAGTATGGAAGGTTAAAAAATTATATAAGTTAATATTAGATTCATTAGGCTTAAAAACTAGTTCCTCCTAGATACAGCAAAGACGGAAATGAGTCATCATTTATGTAGTTTTAGAGTTGGAGTTAATGAGGCACCACCAACCTATGGTCATTTTGAAGTCTACAATAGGGTTGCTGTTTACATTACTTCCTCTTCGTAGGTTAATTGTTCTAGAAAACACAAATAATCATCTGTTTGTTTTTCAGAGACTCATACATGTGCACTGGCAATAAATCACAGGAGAAATGTCCCTCTTTTTTCGATAATGAGAAATTTACCAGGGAAGAGGAAGTCCCTCAAGAGCAGAATTGGCTCTACTGATTATCGTGCCTTCTACTACAGTGCCAAAGACACCCTTAATTGTATATTCAAAATTGTGTAGAAAATTTTCAAGAGAAGATTACATTGTGATTTCTGCAAGGTCTGTATCCTGGAGGCTGTCCAGATAGGGTGATAGGGTTGTAGACAAAACTGAGAACTATCTTCTGTTCACAAGCCCTGTATTGTCATGAAAGGGAGTGCTTGGCTCGAAGCTCTACTACTAACCAGCTGCATGATGTGACTGCTCACTCACCTCTTTGCACATAAATTGTCTCAACTCTAAAATCACCCCAATGACAATGGCTTTTTAAGGCAGTTGGGAGGATCAATTGTAATGGGGTGGGGGAAAGTCAATGAAAAATTTCAAAGTGCAGAATACTGATTAGGGATCAATATGATCACTGTTTCATTCCATCTCATGCACCTGGGTCCCAGGGTTGCAAGAGGCCTAATCTCACATATCATACAATGCAGTTACCTTCTTTTCAATATCTCATACAGGTTTTTAACTACTACGTGAAGAGTTCTTTCAGAAAAGAAGTTTATTTGGCTCACAGTTCTGGAGGCTGGGAAATCTAAGGGCATGGTGCTGGCATATAAAATGACAAATGGTGAAAAGGTGAGAACAAGCCATAGAGAGAGCTGAGGAAGTCAAATTTCACTTTTATAACAGACCACTTTTGTGAAAGATAATCCACTCCTGTGATGATGGCATTGATCCATTTACAAACGTGGAGCCCTCATGACCTATACACCTCCCATTACAGCCCAGCTCCCAACATGGGGGGCATTGATGAATGAAGTTTCAGACATGTGAACTTTTGAGGCACACATTCAAATAGTAGCACTTATAAACAATGGAAGTTTATTTCTTAGAGCTCTAGAGGCTGAACGTCTGAAATCTGGGTGCCAGCATGGTCCTAGCCCGATTAGGGTCCTTTTTGAGTTTGCAGATTTCTGTCTTCTTGCTGTGATCTCACATGGCAGAAAGAGAATGAGGTAAGTCTCTGGCTCCTAGATATAAGGGCACTAAATCCCATTCAAGAGAATTCCACCCTTATGACCAAATTATCTCCTAAAGTTTCTACCTCCTAATACTGTCACATTGGAGGTTAGGATTCAATGTATGAATTTGAGGGAGAACAGTCTCATTCAGTTCATAACAGATCATTTCATGGGTTTCTTTTAGAATGACTTAGACTCTATTTTGATATATTTATACAAGCACAGAATATATCTTATTCTCTAACTAAAAAGAACAAATAAAAATAAAATAAAAGAATGACTTAGAATCTTTCTCAATCTACTTGGGATGGGCCTGGAGGTGAAGCAGTAGCCTAGATGGTCTCTCACCTTCCTTTTGGTTTATGACTCTGGCAACATGTTGAATTCTTATTTCTAGTTAGAGTTTCTGTCAAATGTTAGAATTCTCCATAGACTCCTGCTTGAAGAAGTTTGACATTTTAGAGACTGTTGAAATAAAAGAATTTTATCAAAAAATTGCTGAATTATGATTACAGATAATATTGTCCTGATAAGAGAACCTTATGTTTCTTTTCCAGCCTCATCTCCCAGCACTTTCCTTCTAATCTCTCTGTAGAAAGCAACATTTCAACCAAGAAGCAAGTAGGAATTGTGACATTTTCTCAACATCCTGAGCTCCCTGTCCTACCTCAGAAGCTAAAGGAAATCCCAAAATCCAGTTACTTCCCAAGGTCAATTCTATTTGGATATTGAATGTATACCTTCCCAAGCATTGTGATCTCCAAATGTAAGTTAAATAACAAAACAGTCTTTGTGTGTCCTGAAAACGTTTATGTCTCTCTTTATCAAGTAATGTGATTGTGTCTCATATGTTTTTGGTAATATTTAGGATGTTTACTAACTTGAGGTTTTAGAGTTACAGTTAAATTGCTTTATGTGGGTTATATATATTTCCTTTATTTTTGGGGAAAGCAAAGATATATATATATATATATATATATATATATATATATATATATATATATATATATATATATATCATGTGCTCTCCCCCAGGCTGGGAAACTTGGGAGAAAGTAGACACATCTTTAGTTTCCATTTTTTTTTTAAATTTTTTATTGTTGGTTGTTCAAAACATTACAAATTTCTTGACATATCATATTCCACACTTTGATTCAAGTGGGTTATGAACTCCCACCTTCACCCGATACACAGATTGCAGAATCACATCAGTTACACATCCATTGATTTACATATTGCCATACTAGTGTCTGTTGTGCTCTGCTGCCTTTCCCATCCTCCACCCTCCCCCCTCCCCACCTCTCCCCTCCCCTCCCCTCCTCTCTCTCTACCCCCTCCACTGTATAACCCTGAGGGTCTCCTTCCATTTCCATGCAATTTCCCTTCTCTCTCCCTTTCCCTCCCACCTCTCATCCCTGTTAAATGTTAATCTTCTTCTCCTGCTCTTCCTCCCTACTCTGATCTTAGTTACTCTCCTTATATCAAAGAAGACATTTGGCATTTGTTTTTAGTTTCCATTTTTGTAGGTGGAAACAATCAAGTGCGGAGAGATGAATACACTAGCCAAGACTGATTCTCAACTTCATCTTTGGGACATTCCAGGGTATTTCACAGGATTTCAAAATGCCTAATAAAATTGTTCTAAAATTCTCATGGCAAAGTTCATTTTAATTAAATTTAATTTATTTTGAAAAGTTGCAGCATTTGGGGGATAGAGTGGGTGAATTTTATAAGTGCAGACAAAACATTGTTTTGAATAGAACTGATGAAATGTCAAAACTCCAGGCTGAGAAGGCAGTGGACTAGTCAGTATCAGAACAAGTATTGAAGTACCCAGGTCAGGTGCTGAGAAGAATGAGCGTCTGACTCATCCTCCATGGATATGTTTTTCTATAGCCAGCATCTTGTATGAAAGCATGTTTGAGGATAATTTTCTTCTGGGAAGGGGTATAAAGCACTTGAGAATGATCCTAACAACCTTTTGGGGTGACTCAATTTTTTTTCACTACTGGAGATGAAAATATTTTAACACTTGAACAATGAGAAGTTTAGTTTGGCTGGAGCACACATCGTAATTGTAGGTTTATATTAAATATATTTGGAAAAGTAGTTTGGGGGCCATGTTTTTGAGGACTTTTTTATGATATACTGAGGTGTTCAACTTTATTCAATAGAAAATATGGAGGCATTGAAGAGTTTTGAGTAGGGGTTGGTTATAGGAGAAATATAAGATGACCAGAATTAGGAACAAGCAAAGACAGAGAAGTCAGTCAGAACTTGCATCAGTTGGATGAAAGGTGCTATGGAAGTTAAAAAACTTCTTTATGAACTCTCTTATGCGCTAGTGTTTAAAAGTAGGCCAAGTGTTACCTCTTTAATCCTACAGACTATCTAGTTATGTTGACTACTAACTCTCCTAGCTCAACTAAATAAAAGGGAAGGGAGGGATGGATGGAGGATAAAAGGGAGGAGAAATTCTTTGCCTTGCCTTTAAAAGGCAATGGTTCAGAGTGGACTTCTCAAGCTGTGTGTCAAACTTTTGGCATCACCAAGTGTGTGTAGTCCCATGAAATTCTAGGTCCAGACTATCTTTAATATATTACATGGACTACAAACATCTTTTCAACTAGACCAAGTAAGAGGCCTGTAACCCACATATGCATTCAGATCCACTACATGTGAGCTAAGCAGTGGGGCCTTATTTCATTCTGTTAGAGAAATGGAGGAAGTTTGCTATACTCAGTTCAACAACCACTATATAACATATATTTGAAGGAAAAACACAAGGGTTGTGTCATTTGGACCTGTGTGTGTGTGTGTTTTTTTTTTCTGCCATTAAAAACTTTTTTTTTTTCCTAGCTGGGCACAGTGGTGCTTGCTTGTGATCCCAGTGACTTAGGAGGCTGAGGCAGAAGTATTGTAGGTTCAAGGCCAATCTGGGAAACTTAGTGATCCACTGTCTCAAAAAATAAATAAAATAAAATAAAAAGAGGGGATAGGGGTGTAACTCAGTGGCAAATTCCCCTGGGTTCAATCTCTAGTATCAAAAGAAAAAAATTTAAAAAAGACTTGCCAGTGCCTTGGGATCCCCAAGAAAATACTTAAATAATTATTTTTCCTTATTAAAAAGTTGTTTTACATACATTTCATTATGAATTTTAGTAAAGGAGATTTCTTCCACATTTTTCTTGTAATAGACAAATGTAATCATCTTTACACGAAATAAGAGAAATAATGTTGAAAAAAATGGTAAAATAATTTTAAAATTAATGGTAATACCACAATATTAATGGGAACTTGGAGTAAGTACCACGAAGGCTGACTCTCAGGGTTCATCTGTAAGTCCTTCACAATGAGATGAAATGTGGTCCTTTAGTCTGAAACATGCAAACCTGTTGCATCACAGGTAAGTTTATATATTTATGCCATATTGACCGTGTTTGTGTCACATCCTTACACAGACAATTTGCGAGATCCCGGTCATTCCATTTGTTGTAATGGCTGTGTATTCTTTTTCCAATGATCTGCTTGAACCAGATTTTATTGCTTTGATCTCTTTACATCACTGACTATCCATCCCCATTCCACTAGATGGCACTCTTATCCATGAGATTTACTACCAACATACATACTTAAAGAAGTGGCCAAGCCATGGAATGGGTTGTGTATTCCTGAGAGGATGAAATGCTTCTGAGTTGCTGGTATCCATGTTCATCTATTCCCAAGTCAGGCATGAAGATACCATTTCACTACCTGCCTGTTTTTTAAAGTCTCATAAACGTTCATTGAATATGTATTCTATGTAAGGTACTAGGGTAGGCATGGAAGCAAGATTTGAGCTAAACCACAGCCCTGACCCTTCATGAGATAACAGTTTAGATGGCATAAGAGCTAGAGGAGCTATCTGTGTCAAAGAGAATACTTCTAATTAGAGGCTCCACATGACTTGAGGCTCTGAAGGTTTAGGGGGGCCGGTCCATGATCCTAATTTGTGAGGTTGTTGTCACAGGGTGAGGGGCCACCTGGCATGCTGTGAATGAAGAAACCAAAATCATTGCACTGTTTCATTGGCAGACCCCCGATGCGTAGCCCTGGAGACCAAGAGAAAAAAGCAGTGACCGTGAATGCTTCTTCATATTGCAGGAACTGACTGGGTTCTCCCATAGTTGATAGAGACAGATCAAATGTGCCTGCCCCACTGTAACAACAAGGAGTGGGAATATATATAGCTCCTTCATTTTTTTTTTACATTTTTGGAAAATAGCAAATTATATTTAAAAATAACACCCATTAAAGTAATCATTACCTGTTTTCCTGTCAATAGGAGTTTATATTTCTTAACCTCTGGATTTTCCTGTTTAAATTTTAAACAAAATTACACAGATTTATTATATCATTATATTTATTATATACATATTTATGTGTATTTATTACATTGTTATATTGTTCCTTTTTGGATTGGTTTTAGTCTGTGTTCCATCATTCATCCAAAACCAATTCTTTTTAAAATTGTAGATAGACACAATATCTTCATTTTATTTATTTATTTATTTATTTATTTATTTATTTATTAATTAATTATGTGGTGCTGAGGATCGAACCCAGTGCCTCACACATGCAAGGCAAGCGCTCAACCACTAAGCTACAACTCCAGCCCCAAAACCAAATCTTGGATTTAGTTTTTGGTTGCTAGAATGCTCTGATATAAATGCCTTATAGCACAACTGTAGCAGAAAGAATTGTTATGTTTTTCTATATTTTCTCCTTGCTCCTTAAATGCACACTTAAGTTTTACTTTTTCTTGAGTTTAAAATTACATTGTAGAAAATGTGTAATAATTGGGAAGATGAAAATAATCAAATCACCTGTGGTCCTACTGCTTGGAGAGAACAACAATTGATGTTCATTTTGGTATATTTCCCTCTAGTGTTTTTGAACATATTTAAAAAGTTATCTTTGTATTGAACTTATTATTTTATAATCTGTATTTTCACTTACTTTTCTAGCTCTTTATATGTTTTGCTACTTCAGGATTGTTAGAGTATAAATTTCAAAAAAATTTTTAGTTGTAGATGGACATAATACCTTTATTTTGTATATTTATTTTTATGTGGTGCCAAGGATCAAACCCAGTACCTCACACATGCTAGGCAAGTGCTCTGCCACTGAGCCACAACCCCATCCCAAGAATATAAATATTAAAAGACACTCTTTATTGCATTTTTCTTTAACATGTAATACATGCTTATTATAGAACATGTAGAAAACACAGATATACCAAAAAGAGAGCATCAAAGTCACTCATACTCTTTCTATTCAGAGATAACCTCTATTAACATTTTATCATAACCCTCCAGTCTTCTTTTCTCTATCCTCTGCATACTCTTCCATAAGCTTTTTACTTAATGAACTTCCTTTTGTCATTCAATTACACCTTCAGTGGTTGCATTCATTTCATTGTATGAAAGTATCACTTTTTTAAAAAAGCAATCTTCTACTATTTGACATTTAGGTTATTTTCTTCTTTTCCTCTAATATTAACAACACAGATGAGTATTCTGTGGCTAAGTCCCTGAAGAAATCCTTGTTGTTTCCTTTGAATAATTTTCTATATATGTAGTTGTTGCCTCAACACATATCACATTTTAAGGCTTTTGATGGGTATTGCTAAAAGACCCTATAATAATTCTTATCTTAGAGGTAGTGCATGGACATACCTTTTTTTCCCGAATTTTTTGTTTTACTATTTTGTCAATACGACTACAACAAATCTGTATCTTATTTTAAATTTTATATTAATTCAATTACTAATGAAGCTGAATGTTCTTTTCTTTGACCAATTTTATCTTTAAACATAGGGTTTCCCCCTTAATTTTGTAAGAAATTATTAAATAATTAAAAATTCCTTGACATTCTTAGATTTGGTTTGCTAGCATTTCAATTAGGATTTTTACATCCATATTTGTGACATTCATCTTCAGTTTTCTTTCTGTGTTTGTTTATGTGTGTGTTCATCAGGATAGCTTTAGTTTTACAAAATGAATGGAGCTTATTTCCTTCTTTTACTCTATACTGGAAACCACTTTTATAGCATGAAAATCATCTGTTACTTATAAGTTAGAAAGAACTTGCTCATAAAGCTGTCTAGGCATTCTAACAATCATTGGAGGAAATGTTCTTTAACAGAGTACTTTTTCAATGTTTTCTACTTTGTGATTCTAGTTTGCTGATTTTCCTATGAAGTTGTCCATTTTTTGACATTTTCAAATTTGTTAGCATTTTACTGTTATTTAGGTATGATATACGTCATACCAATCACCCATTCAAGATGATTTTTAGTATATGCACAGAGCTCTACAACCATCACCACAATCACCACAATAAATTTTACTATGTTTTCAAAACCTCAGAAAGAAATCCCAGACCCATTAGCAATCACCCTCCATTTCCCTTTAATTCCCTCCAGTCCTCAACAACCATTAATCTACTTTCTGTCTTCATAAATTTGCCTATTCTTGATATTTCATATAAATGGAATTACATACTGTGGGCTTTTGTGACTGGTTTATTTCATTTAGCATAATGTTTTGGGGTTCATCAATGTTGTAGTGTGTATTGGTACTTCATTCTCTCTTCTTTAAAAGTTTTTGTTTTTAATTGGTAGACTATTTTTAGAAGAGTATCAGGAGTATAATTACTTGAGCAGATAGTACAGAGAGTTCCCATATCCTCCTTCTCACTCCTGACCATCCTTTTTCCCATTGACATCCTGCATTGGTGTGGTGAATTTGTTTCAATTAATGAACCAATACTGATACATGATTATTAACTAAAGTTCATGGTTTATAGTAGGGTTCACTGTTTGTGTTGTACAGTTTTATGGGTTTGATAAATGTCTAATGCCATGTATCCATCAGTACAGTATCATACAGAACAGGGTTTTTAAAAAAATATATTTACTTTTTATTTATTTATTTTTTAATGTGGTATTGAGGATTGAACCCAGTGCCTCACATGTGTGAGGCAAGTGCTCTACTGCTGAGTTATTACTCCAGCCCCCAGAATAGTTTTTTATTAGTAGGTAAAGCACAGGGGATTTTTTAGAGCAGTCTTTCTCTCCTCCTCTCAAGCCTTAGCAACTGTGAATCAATCAATCAATCTCTCTCTCTCTCTCTCTCTCTCTCTCTCTCTCTCTCTCTCTCTCTCTCTCTCGTCACTATAGCTTTTCCTTTTTCCAGAATTTTATGTAATTGGAATCATACAATATGTAGTTATTTTAGAGGGGTTTCTTTCCCTAAGCAATATGTACACAAGCTTCCTCCATGTCTCTTCCTCCATGTCTCATAGTTATTTCTTTTTTTCCTCCTCCTCCTCCTCTTCTCTTTTCCCTTCCTTTTTTATTTGCAGTACTGAGGATTGAACCCAGGGGTACTTTTCCACTGAGATACATCCTCAGCCTTTTTATTTGTTTTATTTTGAGACAGGATCCCATTGAGTTGCTGAGACTGACTTTGAACTTGCAATCTTCTTGGTTAAGCCTCCTGAGTCACTGGGATTATAGACCTGTGCCACTGTGCTCAGTGTTCATTTCTTTTTAGAAATGAATAATATTCAATGGTGTGGATGTATACATTTCTTTGAATATATTAGATGCTTTCAAATTAGGGAAATTATACATAAAGTTGCCATAAATATTTGTGAGCAGATTTTTGTATACACATAACTTTTCAAGTGATTAGATAAATACCAATGAGCACAAAATGGGGTTGTATGTCAAGAGTATGTTTAACTTTGTAAGAAACTGCCAAAGTGTGTCCTAAAGTGTATGTACTATCTTGTATTCCCAGCAGCAATGACCAAGAGTTCCTTTTGCTCCACATCTTCTCCAGCATTTGATGTTGTCAGTTGTCTGGGTTTTCCCTTTCCCCTTTCTAATAAGGGAAAGTATAGTGCCATTTCATTATTGTTTCAATTTGTAATTCCCTAATGTCATATGATGTTGAGCATCTCTTTTTATGCTTATTTTCCATCTGCTTATCTTATTTGAAGTGATACCTACATAGATATTTGGCCCGTTTTTTAAAATTGGGTTGCCTGTTTTATTATTCTTGAAATTAAGTTATTTGTATGTTTTAGATACAAGACCTTTATCAAACAATGTTTTGAAAATTTCTCTCAGCCTACGGCTTCTGCTTTCATTCTCTTAACAGTGCCTTTTGTGGAATGTGAGTTTTTTCCTGCTAAATTCCAATTCTTTTTATGTTTAATATTCCATTATATAGATATACCATGTTTTCTTTACACTTTTATCACTTGTTGAACACTTGGGATGCTTCTTCTTGGGCTTTCCAACTAATGTTGTTATAAACATTTGTGTATAAGATTTGTTTGGAAATAAGTTTTCATTTCTCTTGATTAGATACTTTTTTAGAGGGATTGCAGAATCATATTATAACTTAAAGTCTAATGCTCAACTTTTCCAAAGTGGCTTACCATTTTACATTCACATGAGGTAGGAGGAGGGTTTCATTTTTTCCATATCCTCACTAACACTTGTTATTATCAGTATTTTTAAAATTAAATCCATTGTAGTGGGTATGAAGTAGTATCTTTTGTGGTTTGAATTGCATTTCCCTAATGACTCATGATGTTGAACATATTTTATTGTGATTATTGACCATTTGTATATCTTCTTTGTCTTTTCACTTCTAATATTTTCATCTATGGCAATATCATGGATGCCAAAATACCGTTGTACAGATGCTTTGCAATATTTACTTCCAAAAACTCTGACTTTTCTCCTGAGATGGTATAAGTTTCTCATCTGTTTATTAGACATTGACAACCTGATTGCACCTGAATTGTTTATTGTAACTGAAACTCATATATGCTTTCCTCCTGAGGTAATTAATCTTCCTCTACATGCTCTATATATGTTCATTATACTGCTATTCTTCTAATCAACCAAACTTAAAATTTAGCATTATATTTGGGCATAAGAGAAATGAAATAGGGAAGGGTTTATTTGTTGCCAAGTTCAACATTACTTCATGCTCAGGGATGCTTTATCACTGAGCCACATCCCCAGCCCTTTTAATTGTTTCAATTTTTATTTTCTAGGGCTGGCCTTGAACTTGTGATCCTCCTGCCTAAGCCTCCTGATTTGTTAGGATGACAGGTCTGTGCCATGGTGCCCAGCCCAGCATGACATTCTTGATTTCTTACCGTCTTGGTTCTCCTACCTCTGATCATCTTATAGCAAGTTATTTTTACTAAACCTCAAATGACCTACCACTTTTTTTTCATTCTCTTTTACAATAAATATATCTTCTTCCTTGGTTATTTTTCTGTAATCACAAGATTTGAACTATTACACATTTATTAACTTTTATATATATATACATATATATATATATATATATATATATATATATATATATATATATATATATATATATTTTAATTTTAGCCCTGAAAATCCTGAGAATTTCAGGCATATCTATCCAACTATCTGTAGGGCATCTTCATTTCACAGACTTGCTAAATTCAGTCTGTTCAACCTGAAATCTTTCCTCCCAACTACCTGCAAGCTTGCTTCTCCTCCTATAGTTCCAGGTGATAGCAACAGCATCTGTCTAAAGTTCTCAATATAGAAATCTGACCATCATTCCTTCTCCTTTCCTCTGCCCAAAGTCAAACACTCATAAAATCAGTTCTACATTTGCTCCATGCTATTTCTTTGTCCAGACTTTCACCTATCATTTAGACTATTTTAATGACCAACAATCTTGTCTTCCTATGTCTTATCTCTTACCATGATCATTCAAGCCCCTTCAATGCAATCCACTGACAAAAAGTTATTTTCCAAACTAAAAATGTGTTATGCTATGTCTTTGTAGTATGTTGTTTTTAAGTCCTTTGGGTATAAGCCAAGGAGCAGGATAGCTGGGTCAAATGGTGGTTCCATTCCAAGTTTTCCAAGGAATCTCCATGCTGCTTTCCATATTGGCTACACCAATTTGCAGTCCCACCAGCAATTTATGAGTGTACCTTTTCTCCTACATCCTCACCAACAGTTATTGTTGTTTGTATTCTTGATAGCTGCCATTTTGACTGGAGTGAGATGAAATCGTAGAGTAGTTTTGATCTGCATTTCTCTAATTGCTAGAGATGTTAAACATTTTTTTCATATGTTTGTTGATTGATTCTGTATGTTCTTCTGAGAAGGGTCTATTCAGTTCCTTGGCCCATTTATTGATTGGGCTATTTTTTTTTTTTTGGTGTTAAGGTTTTTGAGTGCTTTGTATATCTTGGAGATTAGTGCTCTATCTGATGTGCTTGTGGTAAAGATTTGCTCCCATTCTGTAGGCTCTCTATTCACCTCACTGATTGTTCCTTTTGCTGAGAAGAATCTTTTGGGTTTGGATCCATCCCATTTATTGATTCTTGGTTTTAATTCTTGCACTATAGGAGTCTTATTAAGGAAGTTGGGGCCTAAACCAACATGTTGGAGATTTGGGCCTACTTTTTCTTCCATTAGGCACAAGGTCTTTTGTTTAATTCCTAGGTCCTTGATCTACTTTGAGTTGAGTTTTGTGCATGATGAGAAATAGAGGTTTAATTTCATTTTGTTACATGTGGATTTCTACTTTTCCCAACACCATTTGTTGAAGTGGCTATCTTTTCTCCAATGTACATTTTTGTTTTTGTCTAATATAAGATAACTGTAGATATGTGAGTTAGTCTCTGTGTCCTCTATTCTGTACCATTGGTCTACAGGTCTATTTTGATGCCAATAGCATGCTGCTTTTGTTTATTAGAAACACAATTCACAATAGCTAAATCGTGGAACCAACACACATGTCCTTCAGTAGATGAATGGATGGGGAAACTTTGGTATATATACACAATGGAACATTACTAAGCATTAAAAGAGAATAAAAACATGGCATTTGAAGGTAAATGGATGGATAGTATAATGCTAATAAGTGAAGTAAGCCAATCCCAAAAAACCAAAGACCAAATGTTTTCTCTGTTAAGTGGATGCTGAACCATAAAGGGAGAGATGGGAGCATGGGAGGAATGGAGGAACTTTGGATAGGGCAAAGGGGAGGGAGGAGAAGAGAGGGGGCAATGGGGTAGGAATGATGGTGGAATGAGTTCAACATCATTACCCTAAGTCATGTATGAAGACACGAATGGTGTGAAAATACTTTGTGTACAATCAGTGACATGAAAAATTGTATTCTATATGTGTAATATGAAATGAATTATATTCTGCCATGTGTATAACTAATTAAAATAAATGAATAATTTAATTTAAAAAAATTAAAAAGAAGACCTTGGGGGGAGGCCAATGCCTCCTGCTAAGCTGATCTCTGCTGCCTTGAGGAGGAGACAGTGTCCCATGAAGGGTGTTCTTTCCATGATATTTGTCATGGTCCTGTTATTACTAGCACTTTTCTACAACCTGGATTCTTTTTTTTTTTTAATATTTATTTTTTAGTATTTGGAGGACACAACATCTTTGTTTGTACGTGGTGCTGAGGATCGAACCCGGGCCGCACGCATGCCAGGCGAGCGCGCTACCGCTTGAGCCACATCCCCAGCCCCTACAACCTGGATTCTTAAAAAAATTTATAGCATGAAAAAATTTTAAAGGAGGGACACTTGCTATGTATTGTTTGAACCATGAACTATGAATCATGCTTTAATTATTTTACACCATAGATACTTAGGTACTTTAAAACAATATAATAATGTAACATATTCAATTTTAATACATATGCTTACATTCATAATTATATATTTAATGTATCTTTGAAATATACATGGTGTCAAAATTCAATTCCTCTTCTCAAAAATATGTACTGGTTCCCACTAAATGAATAAACTTAAGTTTTTTGTTTGCTTAAAAAATTAGTTATGCCATTTCACTGCAAAGAACAAACAACAAAAACAACAATATAAAATAGAAAAATATTTATTATCTCTCTGGTGTGTATTTATTTTCTAAATGATATATTATAATCTTCTTAGGATGGCATATTGATCTGTTTTCTTCATACTTATTCAGCTTGTTCTCACATCACTCCCCTATCCCCACATTTTATCAGCCTTCAGCAATATTCTTCTGTGTCTTTTAACATGTTCCCTCTACTGAGACATTGCTTCCTGTCTGACTAGTGAACCACTCTTTATCCTTCAAAACATTGTCCTCTTTTCTAGAAAGCCATTTTGAGTGTTCTAGGCACAATGTCTTACCTCTGGGATCCTTACGTATTTTATACAATAACATGTTGCAACTCTTTTGTTTTTATGTCCATGTTCTATACTAGTCTCTGAGCCCTTCAATGACACTGTGGTAGTTTTTCAGCAATAACTATTAGTAGGTGCTCAGTAAGTATTTACAGAATTAATGATTTGGATGTCCCATACACTGAATTGTGATCCCTGAAAATTTAGCTATGTGGCATTGAGGGTGGAAAGAACTTGATAATACCATTTTCATCTGTTGTTTTCTACTCTAATAAAAGAACTGCAAAATTTGAGATTTCAAGGAGATAGATATGATCACTCAGCTTGAATCCAGAGGGGACGATTTATAGGAACCTGCTTCAGTGAATGTGGATCTGCATATATTCTGGGAGCTGTAAAGGACATGCTTTTACCCCTCCTTGACTGGTTCTTGTCAAGAATTCTAGTAGTTCTTCTGCTCTAGGAGTCACTTTTGGGTCAATCAGAGATTATATTCCTGGGGCTGGGGTTGTGGCTCAACTAGTAGAGTGCTCGCCTAGGCACTGGGTTCAATCCTCAGCACCACAAAAAAATAAAATAAAGATATTGTATCCACCTACAACTAAATTTTTTTAAAAAAGAGATCGTATTCCTTTAGAAGGATGAGTGTGATGTTAATGGAAGCATTTCTAGATGTCTACAGAGCTTGAAATTCTGAGAACCATCTGTGAACTAGATTTACCCAATAGGATGAGTAACTCTGTGGTAGAGTGGGGGACTAAAGAAGGCTCAAGAACCTCTAGCCTAAGGACATTGAACAGTGTATGGTCCCTATAGGCCTATAGGGCATGAGCTCTCAGAGACCAGAGTAGTTTGGTAGAGAATGGCTTATAGCTATGCTAGGTCTAAATTCCACAGGCATAGCAAATCTACTTGGTTTCCTTGGCTCTGAGGGACTGACCTTTCAAATGGCTTGTTGCTCTTGGGAGTTACCTCTTCAGGGAAAGCTCAGGAGACTCTGTACTTACCTGAGTAAAAATGCTCAGGATGATCTGGATGAGCATTTGGAAGTCAGGTTGT
This sequence comes from Marmota monax, assembly GCF_021218885.2. Taxonomy (NCBI): domain Eukaryota; kingdom Metazoa; phylum Chordata; class Mammalia; order Rodentia; family Sciuridae; genus Marmota; species Marmota monax. The sequence goes on along the minus strand of NW_026692025.1, from coordinate 4,873,936 downwards.
TTCTATCAGTTTATCCTGCTCCACTAGGCTCCATGCCTTTTACCAGGCATGAGAGAGTAGGTTAGGGAAGAAGTAAGTTGACAGAAAAACTGGGGTTCATTGACCTTTCCTCAGTGGTGATTAGCTGTGAAACCTTCAGGAATCTTGAACTGCCACCCTCAGACTTGGTTTTTCACTATGTTATTCTTTCCCAGAATGCACTTCTAATATCAGCTAGGCCAATGCACTTCCTATTGAACCAAGTTGCTTTATTACTCTGATACCTTGGTGAGCCTAATAGAGACTAGTAGATTAGTAGACTTTGGTTTTATGGAATTAAATTGTTATTTATGGCTCAGAGAGACTAAGAAGAAGCTAAAATGGCAGAAATATCTTTGCATTACAGTATAGCAGTTTGCAAAAGCCCTTACATGCATTAATTAATTGATTGTTCAATCTTCAATCCACCAGTGTCTATCCTTTAGTAGACATTCATATGTTTGTTTTATGAATGAACATGGGGGTTTATTGTACCTCTTTTACAGATTGGGCTACTGAGGACCAAGCAAGTGAATTGAGTTTCTTGAAATTCAAGTCTATATTTTATCAAATGTAGAGCCTTGACATCTGGGTCATTTCAGGTCAACATTTACTGAGTACCTATTAAGTGACATGTACTTGCCTATGCTTAACAATGTATTCCTTGGTTTTGAGAGATTGTAGGCTTTTGGGGGAGTCACACACATAAACACATAATTTCAACAAAATATGCTAAATGATGGTGCAGCCTGCTGCCTATGGATTGAGAACTCTGAAACCATGAGCCCCCAAATAAACTTTTCCTTCTCTACAGTTGTGCTGATCAGGTCATTTAGTCATAGCTTTGAAAAAGATGACTAAAAAGAAATTGGTACCAAGAAGTAGGTTTGCTGATGTGGCTAACTTTACCATGTGGTTCAAAAGCTATTGGAGCTTTTTGGAATTGGTTGGAGAAATTTTGAGATGTGTAGCAGTACAACCTGGAAATGCTTTATATTGTTGTAAGCAAAGTTTAATGGCTGATTCTGGTGGGAGCTCAGAATACCAGAATGACAATAGGACCGTGGCCAGTGAAGACAAGGCTCAAGAGCGTTTAGAAGAAAAGGAGGACACTATTGGTAATTGGACTAGAGGCCATTCATGTTATGTTCTGGCTGAGAAGTTGTCTTCATTTTGTCCATGTCCTGAGACTTTCTGTGAGGCTGATTTGAAAAGCGACAAACTTCTTAATGCAGCAGAAGAAATTTCTAAGCACCATAGCATTCAAGGAGTGGCATAAATATTGCTGGTGGCTTTTAGCCAAATTTATTATGATGTTCTGGAACAGAAAGCAGAGCAGAAAGATTTCAAAAACTTGGACTTGAAAGGCAGGAGTAAAATTGGGGCTAAGGAAGTTGCAGTTGTTAAAGACATTACAAAGAAATGTTAATGACTTTGCCCAGAGACAATAAAAAAAGATGGCTTGAGGGCATCTCAGGAATTGGTAAGATCATATCCATATCAGACTCGAGGAAGTAAAAGTAAAGATTCTTTTGAGAAGAGACCAGTGGGATACCCTTCTTGCACAAGGGGGCCTAGGAAGTTTTGTCAACATGCCTAGCTACCCAGACACTTAGAGGCTTCCATACCCAGGGTCCCTGGAGTCCTGGCTATAGCTCCAGATGGCGGCCAATCTTGGCATCATGCTGGTTCTGCAGGAATGCAAGATACTGGAATTAGGCATCATGGAGGCTTCCACCAAGATTTCAAAGGAAGGCCAGGGACACCAGGAAAAGTGTAGCAGGATCAGAGTCCCTGTGGGCACCCACTGAGAGGATGATGCATGGAGATGTGAGGAGGAAGCTGAAGCTGAGTTGGAGACCCCAAAGATTAAGAAATGCTAGTACTGTGGAAAGTCTGCTGAGGAAGGCTGCAGAAATTGAGCTGAGACAAGGCAACAAAAAGTCCATTTGTGCTGCAACCAACAAGACCACAGGGGCAGAGCTACACAAACCCTTTGGACAGAACATCATCATGCCATGTGCCCCAGATGCGGGAAGTGGAGCTACAGGACTTGTTTGCCCAGCTGGATTTCAGTCTTACATTGGTTCTATCCCTTATTTCTATACCCTATTTTTTGAGTGGAAATGTTTACTCTGTACCATTATATATTGGATACTTATAATCACTTTTGATTTTTATAAGCTCTGACAACTTGAGCTTGCCCTAAGTCTCAGAGAAGTCTTTGAACTTAAACTTTTGGGCAATCTTGAACTGTTGAGATTATGGGGACTCTTGGAAATGGACAAAATGTATTTAGCATTGTGAGATGAGTGTGAGCTTTTGGGGGCCAGGGACAGAATGTTATGGATGTGAGTTATCCCCCAAAGCTCACATGTAAGACAATGCAAAAAGATTCAGAGAGGAAATGATTGGGTTTTGAGAGTCTTAACACAATCAGCGAATCAATCACCTGATGGGATTAATTAAGTAGTAACTGAAGGCAGGTAGGGTATGGCTGGAGGAGGTGGAGTATTGGCGGTATGGCTTTTGGGTATATATTTTGTATCTGGAGGGTGGAGTCAGTCTTTCTCTCTCTCTCTCTCTCTCTCTCTCTCTCTCTCTCTCTCTCTCTCTCTCTCTCTCCCCCTCCCTCCCTCCCCTCCCTCTCCCTCTCCCTCTCCCTCCCTTCCTCCCTCCCTCCTTCCCTCTCCCTCTCCATTTTTTTCCCTCCCTCCCTCTTTCTCCCTGTCTCTCCCTGCTGCCTGATCTTCATGTGAGCTGCTTCCCTCCAGCACACTCTTCTGCCATGATGTTCAGCCTCACCTCCAGCCCCGAGGAATGGAGCCTGCTGTTGATGGATTGAGACCTCTGAAACCGTGAGCCCAAATAAATTTTCCTTCTCTATGATTGTTCGTGTCAAGTCTTTTAATCCCAGCAATGAAAAGGCTGAATAAAATATATGGCAGGTTAAAGAACTCTATACAGTGATATGGGATCACAGAGGAGGGGTGCCTGATGTAGTCTAATGAGGTCACAAATGACTTCCTGAAGAAATAACAACTCAGTTAAGTTTTGAAGTTTCAGTGAAGGTTGGTCATGGGTAGAGAAAATATTCTAGGCTAAGAGGTCAGCATTAGTGGAGGAACAGAAGTGTGAATCAACATGGTATATTTCTAGAATTGCTAAAGCATTATTTGCCAAGGTGAAAATATCATGAATGATGACTGGAGACAATTCAGATCACTGAGGATATAAACTTTGCCTTATATATCCTTAGTTCCAGAACATTACTGAATCATTCAAATCACACAAGGACCTTCAACATTTTCTTAATCAGCTAAGCCTGATAATCACATCTGGAGGCAATAGGAAGCCATTGGAAGATTGATAACAAAGGTTGGAAATAGGTTGCCATATTGGATTATTCTGATGGTAATCTACATAGAGGTGGGTATGTTTGAGAGGAATGCTACTGAAGGTAGAGAAACCATTTAGGAAGTTGTTCAATATATCTTGAGATGCAGTTAGACTAAATAAGGCAATAAATCAGTGAGGATGGAAAGTAAGAGGTGGATGCAAAGATATTGCAAAGCAATGAAATCCTTATGATGCTGTGGGTAAGGTCAGTAAATGAGATAAGTGTCTACAATAATTCTCAAGGTTTCTGGTATGGCTACCTGAATAGAGGGTAGTACTTCTAACCAAGATCAGGATAATGGCAAACAAGAGATAAATTATCTTGGAGCCTTCAGAATTTAAGGTGTTGTGGGACATACAGGTGGGACAGTGCCTCTTTTCTTTCAGAAGTCTAGAAAGTGTGTGGGCTGGAAACACAGGTGTGAGTTCCTCTGTATGGCAGTTTAAACCCACAGAATAACAGAGATCTCTCAGGTAGGGTAAGTAGAGAAAGAAACTTCAGTTATTTTACCCTTTTCCACCTTCAAGGACTGTTCTCCAGGAGAAGAAGCAACATTTTTTCTTCCTCCTTCCTCCCTCCCTCCCTTCCCCCCCCTCTGAGGCAAGGTGGGGTAGTGAAAATAGCATAAAAGGTAGAGTTAGAGAACTTGGCTCCAGCTTTACCCTTGCCTCTTACTACTAACCAACTCTAAGCAGTTTCTGTGCCTCTCTCAGCCTCTGTGTTTTTATCCATAAAGCAAACATAGCAAAAATAACTGCTTCATAGGATTAGTGAGATGGTCCAATGAGAACATGTATGTGAAAAGTGCCACATAAATAACCATAGAAACACTGTAGGTTTTTTCCTCAAGAAACTTGGACCAATCTGTAAGAATTACAGGGAGACAGAATTTGGCCCAATGAAGAAAAGACTATCAAAAAAAAAAAAAAAAAAAAAAAAGAAAAGACTATCTAATGCTTGGTTGTTGGATGATCAGGAAGAGGATTTAGATATGGGATGATCTGAGGCTCTGCAGGTCTCTAACCAGAAGCTGGGTTACTGGGGGTTTTCTGCTAGGGGTTGGTTCACACTGCATGACCTCCAAGCTCCCATTCATGGCTCAGATAGCATTTGAGTTACTAGGATACTTCTTTACCCATTTTCTGAAATTGTTTACTTCAATAAGATTTTTATTAATTGTAGAAGTAATAGAGATACATGTAGTTTTTCTTTTAAATTTCTTAAAACACTGGACATTTTAGTTCCTAATTAGAGAGTTGATTTTTAAACCCACAATAATGGGGCAAATGCTTCAAGTCTTACTACATCAAGTATTTATAGACATTTTCTAAAGGCTCTTAAATGAAGATGCAGTGGATGTGCAAATGGGAGAGTCTGTGGAATGCAGTTAGGCCTCTAACAGACAAATGGAAGAGATGGTCATTCTGTTGTTATAACAATGCTGAATTATAGATTATTTTAAAATAATCATTTTTATTATTTTAAGCAGAAATGATATTATAAGCAGCTAACAAAATATTGCCAAGCAGAGATTTTGATTGATGTTTCAAATGAGTAGGAGAATACCATTTGAAATCAGCACTCTAATTATTTATATGCAAATGAATGTTAGCTTGGAAAGTTTGTTCTCTGAACTGGGTTAAACATCCCCTAGGAGCTCATGTTTATACTCTTAATTTACTCAAAAAAATATTGTTGCTGTTGTTTTAACAGACTGAAGAAAAGTAAAATTCGCCAGCCCATGATTGAATTATCACAAATTTTAAAATGGTATGGATTGAATTATATTTTTCTCTATTTATTTAAATGCCAGTTATTGTCTATACTCCTTTGCTAAATGAGGCTGAATTTTCTTACTTCTCTATTCAGAGATTATTTCTCTAAATGAAATATCTCCACTCATGTCATTGATGAGGAATTATCTTTAAGATTATTGAGGTGACTTATTGGCTCTTTTTAAAAATCATAACAATTTCCCCTATTAATAGTAATTTCATTCCTTGAAAATATTCTACTGGGGAAAATTTACTGTAAACAATATAGAGGTGAACAATTTTGAAAAGGTAAGATAAGAAAATGCATTTCATTCCTGATTTTGGGTGGAACCTAATTTCATTTTTCTGATGATTTAGTAGGCCCTTCAAGACCTTTGCAAGACCTGTTCAATATTTGATTATCTTTTCCCACTGAACTGTATCTCTGACAAGGAGTAGTTGATAGAAACTTCTAGTTGATATTTTTCTTTTAATACACTCTACTCTCATGTATATGTTTTTATTTTTTAAATTTTATTTATTTATTAGGTGTAGATGGACACAACACCTTTATTTATTTTAGAGAGAGAGAGAGAATTTTAATATTTATTTTTTAGTTTTTTGGCGATACAACATCTTTGTTTGTATGTGGTGCTGAGGATCGAACCCGGGCCGCACGCATGCCAGGCAAGCGTGCTACCGCTTGAGCCACATTCCCAGCCCTCTAGTTGATATTTTGAAAGAGTAAAAATGTCAGCCTGCTCTTACTTCCCCCACCTCACTTGTTATCCCTGGTCCTTATCCACAGGAACTGATGTACCAAGAGAGAGGGGATATTCTGGCTGCAGCCTGGATTTTGAATCCTGGAATTATTGAGCAAAGTGGGGCAGAAGTAGCATGGAAGATTCAAGGACAGGAACTATTGAGAGAAAAAGTTGGGAGGGAGTAAGAAAGAGCAAGAATCTATGAAGAAACCAAAGGGAGAAGCTTAGGAGTGTTATATCTTGACCCAAATCACAGGAAATTGTGTCAGGGTTAGGGATAACAGATACAAGGAACAATGGGGCATAGTTCAAGTTTAAGGCTACCCAACCCTGCTTAGATCATGAAATACAACCTCTTTCTGGGCTTCTCAGTGTCTCTGTTAATGCAGCAAGTGGCTAAGCTTTGATCTGGCCCACAGGGAGGTTGAGAAACTCAGTCTGTCCCATAAAAGCCTTGAAGTGTTTGTTAACTTATAACCTCACACATCTTCTTATATTAGCAAATTACTCTATAAAACTCATTGCCTGGACGTTTTCTAGCAGCATGATTCTTGGGGTGATAGAGTATGCTAGAAAAGAGCCCTGCCTGGGAGTGGGGTGAGTAAGAAGCTTGGGTGTTAGTAAGTGCCCTGCCACATATTGGCATTGAAATATTAGAACCTCCATTTCTTTACATATAAGATATCCTAGAGGCACCAATATATAGTACACTCATCAGTTGTGAGTTCTAAGCATAAAAATAATTCTGTGACCTTGGATATTTGATTTGTTTATCCTGAGACAAATAAATATACCCTAAGCAATATATTTGAGTGGAACCTAAAAGAACTCTGAGAGTCAAAATCAAATATAAATAGTCAAATCCTTTCCCTAGCTTGTTTATCAGAGCCAAGGGTGTTGGAGATGCTCAAATTTTTAGCATTTGAGGAAATGGCAGGAAGCAAACTGAACAGGTTTGAACAGTTGTGCTCCTGAGCCTCTGCAGATGTGATAGCTTGCACGCTGGTATTAGACCAGAGGTTTGCTATGTTCCTGGGACTCTGATGAAGCAGATAGACCCCTTGTGATGCATGCACCACCAACAAGCAGGAAACCTTTTGTCTTTTGCCAAAATCACATATGGCTCATTTGCTGAGGGCTCCAATAAGATTAAGTACCTCTTCTGAACAGCCCATCCTGTTGGTTCTGTCAATGTGGGACAAAAGACATAAGGGCTTCAATTGGACTTTAAAATGTTCATTTTAAAAAAGCTTTTAATTATAAACATATAACCTTAATATAAAAATTACTATAAGTAGGCTACTCATTTCTAAATAGTTTAATAAACAAGAAACTAAAAAAAAAATAGCTGATAAGGGCTGGTGAGTTCATTTGCATGGTGTCCAACACTCAAGTTGTAATACTACAACACTACAGTTTTCAGCCAAGTTACAAGCACAACAAATTAACACAATTTGTTAATTTCCTTTTTAATTGCACTACAAACAGTAGTACTTCTGTCTTTTGGCTTCTTGACACCAGGATTCATCTTAAAAGCAGAAAGACTATAATATAGCTCAATTTATGTCTATAACAAATAAAGCTTGTTTTAATTTTCCTCACCCAGTTAGCCAAGATTTGGACATTAATTATTCAACTGATACAACTTAAACATCTCAGTTAAAATACATACTGCTGGTCAGAAATTGTTCAACTCCTAGCACACATTTGTTTGCCTATAAGGGATAAATACTTAGAACTGTTAATGGGTAAACTTGATCTTTCCATGCAGTGAAATCAAAAGAACTCATGGTGAACATACAAAGGATGGGGGACTAATTATTACTGAGATGCAGGTAAGTGTTTCTTAGGCATTTTAGCTATCATGCTGTGGAATAATTGTGAACCCACCAGGAAGGAATTGCAAAACACAACCTACTTATCCTTTCCCCAATGGCTATATAGATTTTTTTTCTATCCTGCAGTTTGTGCTAACTCTCTATTTAATCATTAGACAAAATGTTATTTTAAGTATTGCTTCCTCAATAACAGTGTTGCTGAAACCCTATAGATTGGTGATTTTGCCCAGAGTGAGGCTTCAATATGCTAGCATTATTTGAGGTAATCAGAATTTTAGTAATGGAATACAGAGCTCTAGCAATTTTATTTAAAGTTTTGCTTAAGTTAATATTACATCTGACTAATGTAACCATCTGTATCCAGCCCAATCAGTGACAACATAAAATTGTTAAACACCATTTCACAGGCATCGAGTGCTTTGACTTTGGTATAATTGTATTATCATGCCTTATTGTAGTACTTTATTACTATCATTTAAATATAAGCAACTGTAGCAGCAAATATTCTAGGCATATCACAGAAATCAAGGTAGTGTGTTTTCCAGCTTTGTGAAGAAATTCTTCCTGCTTATAAGGCCTTACATGGTATGTTCCCTTGTTCAGGAATGTCCTTCAAATATGGGCTTACAAGCCTTTTCATAGATAAGTATAAGTAAAGGAAAGGGGACAGGGGTTGGGAGGAGGAGAGGGAAAAGGGAAGTGCTGGGAATTAAATTAGAGTAAATTATATGTCATGCTTTTAAAATTATGTCAAAATGAGCCCCAATATTATGTATAGCTAAAAAGAACTAATACAAAAAATAAAGTCAAATATGCACTAAAATAAATAAATAAATAAATAAAGGTGAAAAGCCTTTTCATAGAAGTTCCCCTTTCAGCCTCTAGCATAACCAAATATTTGCTGAACATTTCTACCTGGTAACCCTCCAGACATTTCACAGTTGACATTCCAATTTAAAACATATCCTCTTACCTCTCAAGTAATTTTTTCCTCCTCAGAGTCATAGTTTGGATAATGACACCATCATGCTTGCTATCACCCAACTAAGAGACTTGGCATTCAATCTCCCCTTCCCTTCTACTGGAATTCAACATAAGGTTTTGACAATGTGTCCTGAATGTCTCTTGGATTTGTCCTTTCCTTTCTGTCTCCATGGACATGGCCTTGGGTCAGCTACTCATAATCTCTTATCTAGACTACTGTGAGTACTTCCTCCTCTTCTCTGCCTCCCTGAACTTATTCTCTAAAGACCACTTGCCTCCCCTTAAACAAGAAAATATTATTCTCTTTCCCTTGGACCAGAAGTCAGTAAGGGCTGGCATTGTGCAGAAGTAGCTGGAACCTTACTGAGTAAGAGATATTCAAAGATTGCAGGCTTATGATTTCTTCAAGATTTATTTCCTTTTTGTTTTTCTGCAGTGATTCCAACAGAATAAGTTATTAAGATGCTTTGAGCTTCTGAACGAAAGCACAGAATCATGCCAGCAGGAACAACATAAAGGTTTCCTTTCTTTATTTTCCTCTAGCATCTATCTGTGATGGATGATGTGACCATGAATCTTCACTTAAATATGGAATCCTAAAATATCATAAAAATCCCAGAGCGTCAAAGCTGGACAAAGGCTGTCTGGATATTATGTCTGGGGCTGAGAGAAGGGAAGGGCTTTATTTAACATCAGAGTGAGTTAGCTACAGAATTAGGACTCGGACCCTGTTCTTTGTACTCCTTAATTTATCATGGGGCTTCATTTGGATGTATTGTCAAAACATTTGGCAGCTCTGTGACCCACTCCCCATGTCACTGTGGCATGACTTACTTCCCTCATCAGATCAGTTTTTGCTTCTCTTGTGTCTGAGTGCTAATCAGAGAGATTAGGGAAAAGTCTGACCTTAATAAAGCAATATATGCTCAAGTGGTGATTTTTCAAATGAGGCACCTAGAAGCACCAGGGATTTCTTGGAATCGCCTTGGGGACCTCTTGTATGTATTTTCAAGCTCCAGTACCACCAAATTGCATCCCTTCTCTTCAACCTCCTAGCTCTGTCCCATTGGGATTCTAAGTGACTAGGATCCTGAGCTGCCAACTTTATTTCAACCAGACAACCATGATTTTATGTTCTATGTGGGCTTGTACTATCACTGGATTTAAAAAAGTGATTACATGAGATAAAAGTTTTGAAAACTATTGTGCCTCAAGAATGAATTTTATGGTTGGTTACCTAGATGAATATTCCAATTAAACAATATTTTTTGGTTTTTTGTTTTTTACCTTTTCCTTACAATAATAAAAAGACTGGAGAAATCCAGGTTTGGTAATTAGACTATATAGAATGTCTGTGACTAGCCTAAGGCTGGAGTTTTATGGATTTTTGTCTATGTATTAGTATGGGTAGGCCAGGTCCACATAAAGGGTCCTACACTCACATGCAGATCAGGAAGTACAAGAGATGGCTTGATGGAAGGTGTATCGTCATTAAGAATCTAGATCTTCTTTCCAGCCTACTTGAATTTTAAATCTTCAGTCTTTGATGCTGACAGATGCTAAACAAGATGGAATGTATTTCTGAGGTCCAGACTTTGTTGCAGATAGTATACAGCATGTGACAGTCCATAGAAAGGAACAATCAATATTCAAAATTGATGATATATAGCATTGTAAAGAGTTTGAGGGGGGGTGTAATCTTCTAGTTTCAGGTATAAAGGGTGATGATGGGTGAGAGGAAGGGGTTAGAAACAGGAACAAATGATTATACTCCACTTGATTGTTTTCCTTTGTTGCCCACTGCTGGTTGGCATACCTCTGATACTCCTCCTTGGCAAGAAGAAAGGCCATTCCTAACTTTGGTGGCCTGGGTCAAGGGTGCAAAATACAAGCTCACTACAAATTGCATCCCTTCTCTTCAACCTCTTAGCTCTGTCCCTTACCCTAAGGGCTCGAAGACACTAGTCTTGTTTCTAAAAATGTAGACCTGGGCCCAGAAAATCCAGCATTACCTGTGAGCATGTTAGAACTGCAGACTCTGAAACACACCTCTAGGTCTGCTGAATCAGGACTTGGATTCTAACATTATGCTAGGTAATTCATATGCTTTTTAAATTATCAGAAGCACCACCATAGCCCACATATTCAAGCTCCAGTACCATCAGCTGGAAGAGCAGTAGCTGCCCTGTGGCCATCCCTTTGTTACTCCTTAGGGTAAGATGGTTAGTCCATCCTTAGTAAGGCAGAAATAGAGAAGAGGATCACACAGTCTGAATGCAGAATTGGGGCACATGAGCAGGGAATTTCAAGTCCTAGGTATTCTGAGAATAAACCAGAAGAGGGGAGTATGGATTTTGCTCAGTGATTTTCCTTGATCCTGTGAACTCCTTGCTTGTTGAGAAGCCTTATGGCTGAAGCAGGGCCAGAGCAAGCCCTATAAACTGTGAGGCTTAAGACATGGATTTGGATGTTGTGGTCTATGAGTGACACTCTTAAAAAGTATCCTAAATGTCCATGGGGCTGGGGGGTTTGTTGGGAGTTGTTCTTAGCTCCTCGAGGTACAGGCTGGCTGCCAGTGCCTTGGTGGCTCTTTGGAATGTGGGGAAGTTGTGGTGGTGGGACAATTACTGCTTTAAGAGGGAATTAAATTTGGATGTTATAGGCAAACTCTTTAGTAACTAGAGAGGAACATTTATTATTGACTTACTTGTAGAAGGTGTACTCTGAAGGCATTTCCTTCAGAAATGGATTAGCCTAGCTATTAGCCTCCATCAGGAAATAGGTAAATGTTGGTGTGGACACTTTGAACAACTTTCTCCAAATCTAGGATACAAGTAGTTTTTCCTTTGTAAATTAAAAGCAGTGCCTGGTGTTGTTGGAGTGGGTGGCTGTTGGAAGGGCAAAGTATGCCATTTTGTGTCCACCACTTACCACCTGGATCATCAATGCCTTGTCTGTGGGACAGAAGCAGGTCTGAAATGATGCCCAATAGATTGTTGTCTCAGCTGTCACATATCAGCTTCTTCACTTTTAAATGTGTCTAACAGTTCTTGTCCTGTGTACCTGGCAAAGGTGTTATATGACTTTGGTGCAATAATGGATATAAGATGCTTTATAGGAGCTGGGGCTGTGGCTCAGTGGTAGAGAGCTTGCCTAGCATGTGTGAAGCACTGGGTTCAATCCTAAGCACCACATAAAAAATAAATAAAATAAAGATATTGTGTCCATCTACAACTGAAAAAATATTTAAAAAGAGGCTTTATTACTTAAATCAATGACAGCCTAGATAAAAATTAATAAACTTTCTTATGTTTTAAAAAAAGATGCTTTACAACCTGTCAAGTGAGACCCACATGAGGAAATGATGATCATTCTACCATTTGTTGTCTTTATTTTGTGAGTATACCTTCTTCTGTGCTTTAGTTTTACATTTAGGTTGTCCTCTCCTCAGCATTGCAGCTTTTGGGTCTCAGCAAAACCCAAGATTCTGTGTAAAGCCATCCCTTCCCCACTGTCTGACACCTTCCAGCCCCTCCCATGCAGATACACTGCTGTGATTCTCGTTTTTGAGTTCCACAGGCAAGGGGAGGATGTGGGATTTTATATTGGGAAACATTTCTAAAGAGACAAATAATCGCCTCTGGAAAGAAACTTCCTTTCTGTTCCAAAAATTCGTATTTGCTGGTTTAAATTGATGTGACTTTATTTTTTGGCTACAATTCTACAGTGTTCCACTGAGCAGTAATTATTCCTTTGGTGTTACAGGAGTTTACTGAGAGAAAGGAAGTAAATCTAAGAGAGTGAATCCATCTGGTACATATGTTGAGGCTCTCTCTGAGGCCACTGACACTGAAATATTAATGCTAGATTCTTATCTGCTGGTATCATTGAGATATTGATATTGAGCTAGTGCCATGGGTTGCTGAACCAAAGGCTGAATTCCATTTCCTTACATGGCACTGGATGCCCCACACAATGGATTGATGACCTTCTAGGCAAAACACAATGGTTAGATCCTATATTTCAGTCTTGCCACTTAATTGTTAGACCCTTACCGATCAAATGTATATAATAGAGGTCAGCAGCTGAAAGATCCAGTACCTCCTTGTACCTGAAGTATCAGGAACTAAGCTGGTAGGACAGAAGTTCACCACTCCATCCAGTAGGTGACTAATTCTATGTCTGAGACTTCAGGTATTAAGTACCCCTGAAGAGCCTCTCAGGGAAGCTCACTAATTTGTAACCTTCCTTTTTACATTATGATGAAGACAGGATGTGCTCTAGGACCCTACTGATAACTACCCTATTTGGTTGGGGCTCTGGCATCCAGCCTAGCATTTACTAGGCCTTTCCCTGGGTTGTGAACTTTGTCTATATCACTGCCACCTAGCTTTCAATCCAACTAAAATCTTTTGGAAACAGTGCTGCCACCTGCCTTATAATTAGTATTACCACTGCACCAGGTCTTAACCTTGTTACCTGAAATAACTTGTATTTGTCATGGTTTTTTGATCTTTGATATTTGGATGCTCTATCAGCCCCTTTAGGAACAACTCTGAAGGTATTGGATTTCTGACTCTGCTTTGAGATGTGCTCATTCTCCTTTAATTGCTTTCCTGGCATTGAAGTCTTGAGAGTCCCCATTATTACTATACAAATTTGCCTGCAAAGTACAGAAAATTACCTACTTTATGCTGTAGTCCAGTTACACAGTCATGATAACCTGTGGATATTTCACTGTTCACTTGTGGTTGAACTCAAGAGTTCCTGCCTCACTTCTATAGAAAGTATTAACCAAAGAGGCCACAAGGGATTTGCCAGTCTCCTATGAAATAAATACTATGAGATACCAAACAGTTTACTGTCCAGATTTATTAGCAAAATCTGACTGCTTTTAGCTTTTAGGCATTTTTTTTTCTTTTTCCTCTGTAGTCCAGTATAAAAGAGACTCTCCAGGGAAAATTGTCATTAGGAGGAATTCAGAGCTGCCGTATGTCATTGGTACATGGCAAAGGAGAAGCCACCAAAGGATTACTATAATTTTCAAAAAAAAAAAAGCTATTAGAGTAGGTCATTGATTATTTTCTAAATAACTTCTACCTTTCTCACAGGATATTGTGATCACTAAAGGGATACTGTCATATATCTTTTAAAAAATAGTTTTCTCCTTTTTGTTTTGTTAATATTCAATTTGCCCAGATTACTCTTAATTTTTTTTCCATATTTTATTGGTACATTATAATTGTACATAATTTTGGGATTTGTTGTCAAATATTTCTACATGCACATAATGTAACAATATAATTTGGCCAATATTATTCCCTAGTATTTCCCCTTTCCCTTACCTACTCCTTCCCCTTGATCCCTTTCCTGTACTTTACCGATCTTTTGATTTTCATGAAAGCCCTCCATCAACTTTCTTCCCCACCACCAGGTCTCTCTTTAGAGAGCGAAAGTGATATTTCTTTCCTTACCTCTAAGATTCATCCTTGTCCTTCTGGCAAAGGGATTTGAACGGCTACAGCTGCTGCCAGCTGGAAGCTAGGTTTATTTCAAAGTCTTTGGGTAGGCCAGACAAATCCAAGTATACACATCATCAATGCCCATTACCAACTTGTTGTCCCTCCCTCCTATACTTCTTATTCTACCCCTACAGCCCACTGCTTTCTATATAGGAGTGGAGGTGTTATTTTTTCTTTCTGAACTCCAGGAGTGTTTAAAGGGATGTCAGAAGACTTTTTGATGCCATTTAAAGTAGAGCAACATTTAATCTATTAACCAGTCCTCCATATATAGATTACCCACAGCATACCTAATTTTAAAATTCTTAATGGTATCCATTTTGTTTAAGCCCTCAAACCAATTAATGGGGGGGAGGAGTAATATAACATTACTGCCTTATGAGTGTAGTAATTGATTGTTTAGTAGGCTCCAGCACCATCCTTTAGTGGAGCTTCACTCCACTTGTGTTAATGGATAAAGGTATTTTTCATTTTCTCTTACTCTGTATTCATTTCAACACAGTGACTCATTAATTAAGAACAATTGGCTATGTTCTCTTGCCACATTTCTAATTTTTCAATGCTCATCTGAGAAACAGAATCCTATCTAGAGTAAAGCAATTTGCTTCAGGCTCAGAACACATGGAATGCCTAGAACCATACAATGTAATTTTGCTTCAGAGATGGAAAACTTCCATGGGCTCTTGAAGACTTCTGAACACGTAAAAGAAATGTTTTGAGAAGTGAGGTTTCTTCCTTTTTTAAGGATGGGATGTAAGATCATCTCAGTCTAATTCTTTGCTTTTTTTCGTTTTTTTAGCTCATAGTAGGGAATGTAATCCTTGGCATTGGCCATTTGAAGCATCATGTGGAGTGGCATTCTTCAATTGGTGCGTTTGTTACTTTAGAAATCAGAAAATGTTTTAGTGGCTATGAAAATTTATTCAGTATATATTTATTAAGTACCTCATATGAGCTAGGTGCTTTGCTGGATGCTAGGGGAGGCACAAATGAGACAGACACATTCCCAGCTCTTGGGTTGTCTCACAGTATATTGGGAGAGATACTGTTATGATTTGGATCTGGAATGTCCCCCCATAGTTCATGTGTTGAAGACTTAGTCCCCAGCTGATGGTACTATTGGGAGGTGGTTGAAACTTTAAAAATTGGAGCTTAGTTGGAGGAATTAGGTCATAGGAGCATAACTTTGAAGGGTATATGGGGACCTACTTCTTCTTTCTTCTTTGCTTCCCTGATACCATGAAATGACCAACTTTTCTTTACTATATACTTCCATCATGCTGGACTGACTCACTCTAGGCCCAAAGCCACTAGGCTAAACTATCATGGACTGAAACCTCTGAAAAAAAAATGAACAGAATAAACCTTTCTTATAGAAAGTTGACTAATACACACACAGAGAGAGATTAATAACTACCTCTTTGCAAGGAGCTAGATTAAAAAACTCCAGGTCAAGGCATTTGCATGAGCAATGGTTGAGAACAGGTAAATACATGGTTTATTCAAATGATTACAAGTAATGAGATAATGTGGATATTGTCAGGAAGTGATCAGATGCAGAACTGGAAAGTAGATTCAGGCCAGATTTTGAAGAGTTGGGGCAGAAGAGAAAGTTTCTGAAGCTAAAACAGTGATCCTTAGCCTTAGAGATGGTGTGAGTCAGAAATAAGAGTATTCAGCATGGATTGAGGCCAGAGGTCTGAATTGTTCTGAGATTTATGTAATATATATTCAGCATAGGGAAGGGAGAGATTACCTGGTTTGGAGGAGGATTGGAAAGGAGAGCAGAGCTGGAGAGTTTTACAGCAGCTCCTGTGTCAAAATAATATAATTTGATTTCATTATTCTCTTGAAATATTGTAATATCCCAGAACATACAAAGATCCATTTTCAAGAGTAAATATGAACAACTCAAGTCCAATTTAGATATAAAGGACAAATTTGGTTTATTTTTGTGATTCAGTTTTATTAGCAGAGATGATCAAATGATGATTAAGATCATAAGAGCAGTCAGAGGTCAAGCCATTTAAGAGTATACTGAGCAATGTAGCCAGGAGAGTTTTATTGCAGTATACCTTCATCCTAACATATATATCAATGCCCTCTGGTCCATAGCCACTGTGCTATCCTTGTCCCCAATCCACCATATTCCAAATGGGTGTCATGGTTATAACAGGGCATGAATGGATTGGTATAGTAGTCCATGTGGAAACAAAGTTTTTACTAGAGGTCCTTTCTCCTGGTGGTGTTTCTGTAGTGCTTTTATGATTGACAAAATGGGCTGCACCATGAGTCATCATTCATTTTGTAGCATCTGTATGTGAATCTGCTATGAGATGATTGAGTTCTTCTTAGACTACACTTCCTCATTTGTTATTGTACTACAGGAGATATTACTCTTCTCAAGAAAGACAACACACTTCCTTCCAACCATGAAAAGATAAACTGTTTAAGTAAGAAAAAATTCTGGAATGAGTTATCAATGGACTGTTATCCTATTGTAAACAAGCTACTATTGAAAGATTCTTTTTTGCTCAACCCTTGAACAAATGTGTTTTCTTGGATTTAAGGTGATTTTTTATATTACAGTCTCCAAATCCTTCTCATATACTGGTGCAAAGTATTCAAGATTTCTTTATATAAAAACTCTTCATTCATCCATTCACACTGTGTTTTATCATTGTTCTTTTCAGATTATTGTACTGAAGGTAAAAGTCCCACAAAATAACTAGAGTTAGCCTTTAATCTGGAGGGACATATTTCAAGGGTCTGGTGGTAAAACAAAACAAAATGAAAAAGGCTCTGCTTCTTCATTATGAATCCTGAGCATTTATGAAGAAATTCATATGAAAACCCTGTTGCTACCAATGTCTTGTTCCTAGAATATGCATATATAGAATGGTTTGAATTATTTTTAACAAAGTAGTAGTCTAAATACTGTTTTAATTGAACTTATAAGAACACCAAAAACAATAACAATCAGGTCAGCAGTGCTTTCTCCTAATCCTGTTCTTGTGGAGTAACTGCTTTTTAACTGTTTTTTTTAAAGGATCCAATCTTAGCTATTTTAAACCAGTTATCCCTTTTCACTTAGCTCTTCTCTGAAGACATTCAAACTCTGCAACCAACTTTCACTAGCCTAAATCATTAATGATCACAAAGTATTAAGTGATTCTTCACATTAAGTAAATTTGAGAAACACCTCCATAGGCTGATACATTCATTATTTTGTTATTAATGTCATAATCATGCTCAGCAAATATCTAATATAATACAGAGACAGTTGACTATACTTGGTCAGTAGGTATGGTCTTTTTCTTTTCTAATTTTATTTTCTTTTAATTTTTTTGTTTTTTAAATTAAAAGAAATTCCACAATCTTTATAATTTGATAGCAATATTTAGAATACACACCATTGTCTAGAAAACCTTAAAGGTATATTTTTTTTTATTTTACCTGAGTAGATGAAATGACTTTAAATATTGCTTAACAGGCTCAAATGAAAAACACATCATGATTTAGAAGAGGTGGAAATGCTTTTATCATTAATTTTACTTGGTAACCAGAAACTGACATGTAGATGGATTCTTTAAGAAAAAAAATATTTTTTCCCATTCTGTGGGTTCTTTCTTCATGATCCTGATTGTTTCTTTGGGTGTGAAGAAACTTTTTAGTTTGATGCCATCCCATTAATTGATTTTTTAAAATTTTATTACTTGTGCTTTAGGAGTCTTGTTCAGGAAGTCAGTTCCTGTATCAATATGTTGAAGTGTTGGGGCTCCCTTTTCTTCTGGTAGGTGCAGACTTAGAAAATCTTTGCCACCTGCACCTCAGATAGGGTGTTAATTTCCAGGATACACAAAGAACTCTCAAAGAATTCAAAAAGCTTAACACCAAAAAACTGAATAAATGTGCAAAGGAACTGAACAGGTACTTCACAGAAGAAATATGAATGGTCAACAGATATATGAAAAAGGGGTTCAACATCTCTAGTGATTAGAGAAATGCAAATTAAAACTACACTGAAATTCCATCTCATTGCAGTCAGAATGGCAACTATCAAGAATACAAGTAACAATAAATGTTGGTGAGGATGATCAGGAAAAAGGTTCACTCATATAATGCTGATGGGAGTGCAAATTGGAGAAACCATTCTCCAAAGCAGTGTGGAGAATCCTAAAGCAAAAATTAGGAATGGAACCAACATTTGACCCAATTATCCCACTCCTCAGTTTATACTCAAAGGACTTAAAATCAGCATACTACAGTGACACAGCTACATTAACGTTTATAGCAGCTCAATTCACGATAGTTAAGCTGTAGAATCAATCTTGGTGCCCTTCAACAGATGAACGGATAAAGAAAATGTGGTATATATACACAATGGAATATTACTCAGCCATGAAGGAGAATGAAATTAGGGCATTTGCAGGTAAATGCGTGGAACTGGACAACATTACACTACGTGAAATAAGCCAGTCCCAAGAAAAAAAAAAGGCCAAATATTTTCACTGATATGGGGAAACTAAACCACAATAAAGGATTGGGGGACAGGAAGAAGAGAAGTTCAGAAGATTAGACAAAGGGAAAGAAAAGAAAGGGAGGGGAATAGGAATAGGAAAGACAGATTAAATCTAACATAATTTCCCTATATACACATATGAAAATGCCTAAGTGAATCCCACCACTGTGCTTACCCACAAGAGTGGGGTTCTAATTAGAATAAGATATATCCCATGCTTGTATAATTTTATCAAAATAGATTTTGTTGTCATGTATAACTAGGAAGCATCAAAAAAAGAGACAAGAGCAACAAATTTCAAAGCAAAGAGAAGATGAACCCTTCATGTCACAGAAAATATTTGCTTATTCAACTAGATGTTCAACTGATGTTAAATATTAACATATTTAGATATGAGGGTCCCCCAAAAGCTCATGTGAGAGACACTGCAAGAGACAGCGTTAAATATTAACATCAGTGCCTGGAAAACACTTCGATTAACTTTTTTGTAAATTTTATGTTTGTTTCTATTAATGCATTATAGTTATGCACATTAGTTGGATGCATTTTGATATATTCATGCATGCATGGAATATAATTTGTTCCATTTTAATCCTTAGTACTTCCACTTTCCCTCCCCTCTTCCCACTCCTTTTTCCACTTCCTCTACTTTATTCTCCCTACTATTTATTTGTTGTTTTTTAATCAGTGCTTTATAGATACAATAAAGGTGGAATTCACTCTGGTATATTCATATGTGTACATAGAGCAATTTGGTCAATTTTATCCCAAAGTTCCTCACTTTTCCCTTTCCTCCTCCCTCCCCCTTAATACCTCTTCTCTTTCACTAAATTGCCTTTTATATTCATGGGACCTCCCCACTTTTTAAAATTCCTTTATTTATCTGCAGCTTCCACATATGAGATAAAACATTCAACATTTGAATTTCTCAGTCTGGCTTATTTCACTTAGCATGATTTTCTCCAGTTCCAAACGTTTACAAACAAATGCCATAATTTTATTCTTTATGGCTGAGTAAACTTCTATTGTGTATATATAACACATGTCAATTATCAGTTTATCTGTTGATGGGCATATGGACTGGTTCCATAACTTGGCTATTGTGAATTGAGCTGCTGTAAACATCAAGATATATTGTGGTTTAGATATGAGGGTCTCCCAAAAGCTCATGTGAGAGACAGTACAAGAAAGTGTAGAGGTGAAATGATTAGGTTTGAGATCCTTAACTTAATCAGTTAATTGATCCACTTGAGTGGATTAGCTAGGTTGCAATTATGGGCATTAATCCATTTGAAAGGATTAACCAGTAGTAACTGCAGGCAAAGTAGGGTGTGGCTGAAGGAGTTTGAGTCTTTCATTTTTAGGATTTCTCTTTGGTTCACTTTTAAAATCTTTATCTCTGCTGAAATATTCTTTCAATTCCTGTATTTTCTCTTTAAGTTTATTCCTTACATCCTCTTTTAGTTAATTTAACTGTGAACTTTCTAAATTCTTTATCTCACATTTCCTTCATTGTGGTGTTGATGGGATCAGTTGTTTAAGTGTTGTGGGATTTTTGAGATATTTTTTCATGTTATTTGTATTTCTGTGTATGTGTTGGGATAATTGTCTCTTCTTTTATGCAAGGGACTATTTAGTGAGCTTCTCTCAGATGCCTTTGGCTGGGTAAATATCTACATATTGATTGTCCTACTCAACATGTACTCATTGCTATGGCAAGTATCCAGCACCACTTTGAGATAAGATACTAAACCCTATTAACTGAAATCATTTGAGAGCAATGCCATATGCTAATGCACAATAAAAGAAAAGCTTATTGAAAATGTTCTCTAAATTCGTCTACCCAAGTGTAGAATTGAAGTAATGTCTTGAATAGGTTAAGAAATTATTTATTAAAGATAGTAGAATTACTATTAAACTATATGTGGGTTGAAAAGGGGGGAAGAGAAAATTGGATAAAGAAAAAATGAAAGAGAAAAGTGAAAATAATAATATAAAGATAAAAAGAAGAAAATGTGGGAATTTTCTGAAGGAAGCAGGTTTAGAGACAGTACAAGGAGCAAGTATAAACCTGAGGTAGGAGAGCAAAGATAGAATAAATTATTTTTTGGTACTGGGGGATTGAACCCAGGGGCACTTTACCACTGAGCCACATCCCCAGCCATTTTTAATATTTTATTTAGAGACAGGGTCTCCTTGATTTGCTTAGGGCCTCACTAATTTGCTGAGGCTGGCTTTGAACTCACAATCCTCCTGCCTCAGCCTCCCAAGCTGCTGGGATTACAGACATGCGCTACTGGGACCAGCTCTGATTAATATCTTCAATCATTAGAAGAAATATCATCAATTAGGTTGAGGACTTCAATATCAAATAATTGGGGAATATCTATTGATTCAATATGAAAAGTAATGTCTGTAAGATCAAAACTGAGTGTAGAGGTATCAATGGTATTCCACTCTGAGATATTTGAGATGGGGAGGTTTCTTATTGAGTCTTCTTGATTTGGATTTCATTAGGATTGGGGTCTTTTAGGAGATGTCCACTTCTCCTCATTTTACCTCTACGTTTTCCTGGGTGTTTAGTTAGTGATCTCAGCAGCTCACCTCTGACACAATTCTAGGAGGCTCCCTTCAATGTTTGGTGTGTTCAGGTACCTACTTGCTTTCTGATGCATTACAGGAAATTGTCTGTAATTGTTTATGTCTTAGCCACCGTTACAGTTTGTTAGGGGACTCAATCTTATTTGCCCTCCTGAAAAAATGTTTTGTGTATCCAACACTATCAATTTCAGCATGGTTCACCCATGTATATTTCAGTATATGGGGTGTAGTTAGTCTGAGGGATTGTGGTCTGGTTCAAGTGGTGCTGGATGGCCCATGGGAGGTTTGGGGCTCCTCCATCCTCTTAAGTGTGTTGCAGGTTGATGGGTCTCTATCTGTGCACGCTGAGCAGTACTTGGTGTCTGGGGATGCTCCTCTGTAAGCCCCTCTGTTAGGTGTACTGTGTTGCACACATGCAAAATTTTACACTGCTTGGTGTTATCCTCAGGAAATGCATTTTATGGGTCCATGCATCTGAATGAGAATTGAGTTAACTGGCAACTCTGATATTTACAGCTGTGGACTCTCTGATAGGTGCTGGGGCACAGGAGCCTCTTCCCTCATTGCTATGGTTCTCTCACCAGATGGTGATTGTTAGTCAGCCCTGAGGCCCAAGTATGTGTGTTTGGAAGGTATTTCATTTTCTGGTTCTTTCTGTTGGGTGTGGGGACACAGGGCTCAGGGCTGTCACTGATGCTGTGGATCAATGAACATAATGCCCACTCCCCTCCTTTGGGGCCCATTTGTAGTGGTCTTTTCTAAACACTTGGTAACTATTTGCAACTATGAGGCTTGTGAATGTAGACTCTCAGTGGGTGATTTGTGGTACTGAATCCTCCACCATGGATCCAGCAGATCCAGAAGTTTTCCCATCACAATGACAGGAGAAGGATATCAGGTGGCCCATCTTCACCTAGGCTCCTGCAGAGGCTGTAGTAAGTACTGAGGTGGGGTTAGCCCTCCTCAGGGGTGATAATCTCTTGGGTTATCTCCACCCTACTTCCCTTCTTCTAGGCAAGAGAAGGGGGCTTTCCTACTAAACAGATTGCTGAGACAACTGGTTTCAAAGGCATTCCTTTTTTATTTGTTACTATTGGTAAGTGGAGAAAAGCCATATTGGTTTAATATCTTCTAGGGAGGTTGGCTAGCTGTGGATTCTACAAACTGGCTTCCCTGTCTGGCACATTTTTCTGCCAACAATTTGGGTTAAATTGTGCAATCTCCTTCACTGTATTTTCTGCTCCTGTCCTATTTTAATTTGGTCTGCATTTCTTTCCAATATTGTTAAGGAAATAAGCTTATGGGCTTTTCCTTTCCTCTATGTTACCCACCTCCATGACTCTACCCTAGGTGAGGTTTAGGATCAAGAATTCCGTCCTTGTTTTCTGTCCCAGTAACCAAATTCCAAGTCCATCCAAGTCTCTCTAAGTTTCAAGCTGTCCAATATTGAGTTTTAGAGTATTTATGTTGTTGTCCTCCTCTATTGTCAGCTGTTCTTTCACTGCTTTATTTCTGGGCTATGGAGGAGTCAAGAATTGCTGCCTAGATGTGTCCTACAATCTTTGGTCTGCTCCATTATATATTTTTATTTTTAATTAGCACAATAATTTTACATATTTGTGGGGTACAGTGTGACATTTTAATACATGTATACAATATGTAATGATCAGATCAGGGTAACTAGCATACTTATCACCTCATACATTAATCATTTCTTTGTGTTGTGAACATTTATAATTCTCCCTAGTATTTATTTTGAAATATGTAATTAACTATTATTAACCATAATTGTCTTACTGTGCTATAGAACATTAGAAATTATTATCCCAATCTAAATGCATCTCTGACCCCATTTATTATCTTCTCTCCATTCTCCTTCTCCTATACTATTTCTTTAACTATTTTAAATATCACTTGGTATTAATTTCTACATATTATATAATCTGCTTATCCTCCTATTACTTGATTCATTGTTTTAAATGTTTGTTGACTTCCTGTGATTGTAAATGAAAATCTAGCTGTCTTATATCCTCTATAAGTCATATTTGGCTGGCTTATGCACATAACAAGCCATTCCTAATTCCCAGTGGCTTTACATAACAAAAGTTTACTTCTTATGTCATACATTCAACATAGTTGAGCATAGAGCTTCTGTCTCCACCACACTCAACTGCCACAATGTTTTGCATCATGTTGGGCCCAGGGCAAATGAACCAGCCATCTATGGAATGAGACCTCTGAAACCATGAACATCAAATAAACTTTGACTTCTCTAAAATTATTCTTGTTAGGTCTTTTGGTTGTGGCACTGAAAAAGCTAACTAAAATAGGAACTATTCCGATTAGGTATACAGCAATGTTTCTTTCTTACACATATACCATGTCTTTCATTGGCCAGCTATAACTCTACACATGTCTGCTTTATTGTGGGACCTAGGTTAAAGGAGCAACCCCTCTTAGGAAAAAGCAATATCATGACAGAGGAAAAGGAATACTGGCAAAGCCAGTGATGGATCTCAAACACGCTGTTCACAAGTGGTCCACATTACTTCTGTTCGTATTTCATTGGCAAAATCAAGTCCATGATCAAGCCTGATATCAATTATTGTGGAATAATGATCCTTATATAGATAAAATAATATAACTTATTGGAGAAAAAAGATAGTTTATTGCATAAAATATTATAGAGTGACTTTTTCAAGAATTTTGGAAACACTGCTTCACTGATTCCTAGTTTTCCATTGTTCAAAAGTCTCATGTCACTCTGACTCATGTTCCTTTCTAGAAGTTTTTTTTTTCTTTACTTTGAAACCTTTTAGGATCTTCTTATATACCACTATTCAAACATTTAATGATGGCATGATTTGGTATAGAAATTTATGCATTTATTTCACTGATCCTTCTTTGTGACCTTTAGAAGTAGAGGTTTATGTTATTTTCTGAGACATTTTTTATAGTATTACTTTGATAATTTTTCCTTTTTTTTCTTTCTATAATTTTAGTATTTGGATTTACTTCTTATGTCATACATTCAACATAGTTGAACATAGAGCTTTTGTCTTATCATGGTCACTGAGAGACCCAGGCTGATGGAGGCTCCATCTCAACATCTTGTTCTGTGATCTTTGAAGCAAATAATGGTAAGATTATAAGTAGACCTCCTTATTGTTTCTCTACTTTTCTTAAAATTTTCTCTTTTGATTTTTATGTTCTACTTTTAGAGACATTTCCTTGTATTAATTTCCCTATTCCACTTGTTTTGCAATGTGAATATCATATTTTCAGTGCCCATCAATTCCCCTGTTTTCTGTCTGTTCATCTTCCATAGTGTCCTGTTCATTCATATGGATAGAAATTTTTCTCTTCTCTCTCTTAATAATTATAGCTTTTGTTTTTAGTCTTCTGTTCTTATCATCTGTTTTCTCTGGGTTCCATTTTCCAGTTTGTTTGTTTTAGCTGATTTCATGTTGGAGACTCCCCTGAAATTTCTTATAATCCTTGGATGTCTATTCATATTTAAGAAAGGAGCCCTCAAATGCTAAATGGAAGTATTAGATGTGAAGGCAGAGCTTGTCAACTAGTGGGCTTTGCTGTGGTATGATTGGGCAGCAACTTCCTTTTTGTTGGAGGACTTCCAAATGGTCAGTATATGGAGGACTTTCCCCTGGTTCCCATAACTTATTTAAGGATAGAATCCTCTAGTCTCTTTTTGATAGGGTAGGCTGGCTGTATTCCTGCCATTCTGTATGTGGAATTTCACTTAGTCCCTCTATATCCTGTCATTTGTCTCACCCTATCTCCTATTACACTTGATGTTCCTAGTGCCTTGAGTGTGATCTATTATCTTCATAGGATACATCTCCTGTTTTCTGGTGGCAAGAGCTGTGGATAAACTAGTCACATGGCTAGGTGGATAGATGAGGTCAGGGAGACAGGGGACCCTGCAAATCCACATATAGATTTTAAATTTCTGCTTCCCTGAGTCTTTCCCCTAATTTCTGCATACCTGGCATTTCTAAGTCCTGTATCTTTCTAGAACTTTTTCAGGGCTACTTGGTTAACTTTTCATTGGCACCACTTTCTGTAGGAACTTATGTCATAACATTCTCTACTCTCCTAAATCAATATCCATTCCTCCAACAATTTCCCACCTTTTTTTTAATTTTTTTATTGTTGGCTGTTCAAAACATTACATAGTTCTTGATATATCATATTTCACAATTTGATTCAAGTGGGTTATGAGCTCCCATTTTTACCCCATATACAGATTGCAGAAACACATCAGTTACACATCCATTGATTTACATATTGCCATACTAGTGTCTGTTGTATTCTGCTGCCTTTCCTATCCTCTACTATCCCCCCTCCCCTCCCCTCCCCTCCCCTCCCCTCTTCTCTCTCTGCTCCCTCTACTGACATTCGTTTGTCCCCCTTATATTATTTTTCCCCTTCCCCTCACTTCCTCTTGTATGTACTTTTGTATAACTCTGAGGGTCTCCTTCCATTTCCATGCATTTTCCCTTCTCTCTCCCTTTCCCTCCCACCTCTCATTCCTGTTTAATGTTGATCTTCTTCTCATGCTCTTCGACCCTACTCTGTTCCTAGTTACTCTCCTTATATCAAAGAAGACATTTGGCATTTGTTTTTTAGGGATTGGCTAGCTTCACTTAGCATAATCTGCTCTAATGCCATCCATTTCCCTGTAAATTCTATGATTTTGTCATTTTTTAATGCAGAGTAATACTCCATTGTGTATAAATGCCACATTTTTTTTATCCATTCATCCATTGAAGGGCATCTGGGTTGGTTCCACAGTCTAGCTATTGTGAATTGTGCTGCTATGAACATTGATGTAGCAGTGTCCCTGTAGCATGCTCTTTTTAGGTCTTTAGGGAATAGACCGAGAAGGGGAATAGCTGGGTCAAATGGTGGCTCCATTCCCAGCTTTCCAAGAAATCTCCATACTGCTTTCCAAATTGGCTGCACCAATTTGCAGTCCCACCAGCAATGTACAAGTGTACCCTTTTCCCCACATCCTCGCCAGCACTTGTTGTTGTTTGACTTCATAATGGCTGCCAATCTAACTGGAGTGAGATGGTATCTTAGGGTGGTTTTGATTTGCATTTCTCTGACTGCTAGAGATGGTGAGCATTTTTTCATGTACTTGTTGATTGATTGTATGTCCTCCTCTGAGAAGTGTCTGTTCAGGTCCTTGGCCCATTTGTTGATTGGGTTGTTTGTTCTCTTATTGTCTAATTTTTTGAGTTCTTTGTATACTCTGGATATTAGGGCTCTATCTGAAGTGTGAGGAGTAAAGATTTGTTCCCAGGATGTAGGCTCTCTATTTACCTCTCTTATTGTATCTTTTGCTGAGAAAAAACTTTTTAGTTTGAGTAAGTCCCATTTGTTGATTCTAGTTATTAACTTTTGTGCTATGGGTGTCCTATTGAGGAATTTGGAGCCCGACCCCACAGTATGTAGATCGGAGCCAACTTTTTCATCTATCAGACGGCGTGTCTCTGATTTGATATCAAGCTCCTTGATCCATTTTGAATTAACTTTTGTGCATGGCGAGAGAAAGGGATTCAGTTTCATTTTGTTGCATATGGATTTCCAGTTTTCCCAGCACCATTTGTTGAAGATGCTATCCTTCCTCCATTGCATGCTTTTAGCCCCTTTATCAAATATAAGGTAGTTGTAGTTTTGTGGATTGGTTTCTGTGTCCTCTATTCTGTACCATTGGTCCACCCGCCTGTTTTGGTACCAGTACCATGCTGTTTTTGTTACTATTGCTCTGTAGTATAGTTTGAAGTCTGGTATCGCTATACCGCCTGATTCACACTTCCTGCTTAGCATTGTTTTTGCTATTCTGGGTCTTTTATTTTTCCATATGAATTTCATGATTGCTTTCTCTATTTCTACAAGAAATGCCGTTGGGATTTTGATTGGCATTGCATTAAACCTATAGAGAACTTTTGGTAATATCGCCATTTTGATGATGTTAGTTCTGCCTATCCATGAACAGGGTATATTTTTCCATCTTCTAAGATCTTCTTCTATTTCTCTCTTTAGGGTTCTGTAGTTTTCATTGTATAAGTCTTTCACCTCTTTTGTTAGGTTGATTCCCAAGTATTTTATTTTTTTTGAAGATATTGTGAATAGAGTGGTTGTCCTCATTTCCATTTCAGAGGATTTGTCGCTGATATACAGGAATGCCTTTGATTTATGCGTGTTGATTTTATATCCTGCCACTTTGCTGAATTCATTTATTAGCTCTAATAGTTTCTTTGTAGACCCTTTTGGGTCTGCTAGGTATAGAATCATGTCATCTGCAAATAGTGATAATTTAAGTTCTTCTTTTCCTATTTTGATGCCTTTAATTTCTTTCGTCTGTCTAATTGCTCTGGCCACTGTTTCGAGAACTATGTTGAACAGAAGTGGTGAGAGAGGGCATCCCTGTCTTGTTCCAGATTTTAGAGGGAATGCCTTCAATTTTTCTCCATTCAGAATGATGCTAGCCTGAGGCTTAGCATAGATTGCTTTTACAATATTGAGGTATGTTCCTGTTATCCCTAGTTTTTCTAGAGTTTTGAACATAAAGGGATGCTGTACTTTGTCGAATGCTTTTTCCGCATCTATCGAGATGATCATATGATTCTTATTTTTAAGTCTATTGATGTGGTGAATAACATTTATTGATTTCCATATATTGAACCAGCCTTGCATCCCAGGGATGAATCCTACTTGATCATGGTGCACAATTTTTTTGATAAGTTTTTGTATCCGAGTGGCCAGAATTTTATTGAGGATTTTTGCATCTAGGTTCATTAGAGATATTGGTCTGTAGTTTTCTTTCTTTGAAGTGTCTTTGTCTGGTTTAGGTATCAGGGTGATGTTGGCCTCGTAGAATGAATTTGGAAGTTCTCCCTCTTTTTCTATTTCCCGAAGTAGCTTGAAAAGTATTGGTATTAGTTCCTCTTTAAAGGTTTTGTAAAACTCTGCTGTATACCCATCCGGTCCTGGGCTTTTCTTAGTTGGTAGTCTTTTGATGGTTTCTTCTATTTCCTCAATTGATATTGGTCTGTTTAGGTTGTCTATATCCTCCTGACTCAATCTGGGCAGATCATATGACTTAAGAAATTTATCGATGCCTTCACTATCTTCTAATTTATTGGAGTATAAGGATTCAAAATAATTTTTGATTATCTTCTGTATTTCTGAAGTGTCTGTTGTGATATTGCCTCTTTCATCCCGTATGTTAGTAATTTGAGTTCTCTCTCTTCTTCTCTTCGCTAGCATGGCTAAGGGTCTGTCGATTTTGTTTATTTTTTCAAAGAACCAACTTTTAGTTTTGTCAATTTTTTCAATTGTTTCTTTTGTTTCGATTTCATTAATTTCAGCTCTGATTTTAATTATTTCTTGCCTTCTACTTCTTTTGCTGTTGTTTTGCTCTTCTTTTTCAAGGATTTTGAGATGAAGTATGAGATCATTTATTTGTTGGTTTTTTCTTTTTTTAAGGAATGAACTCCAAGCAATGAATTTTCCTCTTAGAACTGCTTTCAATGTGTCCCATAGATTCCGATATGTTGTGTCTGTGTTTTCATTAATCTCTAAGAATTTTTTAATTTCTTCCTTGATGTCTTCTATAACCCATTGATCATTCAGTAACCTATTGTTCATTCTCCAAGTGATGTATTCTTTTCCCTTCCTTCTTTTATCGTTGATTTTCAGTTCCATTCCATTATGATCAGATAGGATGCATGGTATTATCTCTACTCCTTTATATTGTCTAAGAGTTTCCCTGTGACATAATATATGATCTATTTTTGAGAAGGATCCATGTGCTGCTGAGAAAAAAGTGTAACTACTTGATGTTGGGTGGTATATTCTATATATGTCAATTAAGTCTAGGTTATTAATTGTGTTATTGAGTTCTATAGTTTCCTTATGCAACTTTTGTTTGGAAGATCTGTCCAGTGGTGATAGAGGTGTGTTGAAGTCTCCCATGATTATTGTATGGTGGTCTATTAGACTCTTGAACTTGAGAAGAGTTTGTTTGATGAACATAGCTGCACCATTGTTTGGGGCATATATATTTATGATTGTTATGTCTTGTTGGTGTATGGTTCCCTTGAGCAGTATGTAGTGTCCCTCTTTATCCCTTTTGATTAACTTGTGCTTGAAATCTATTTTATTTGATATGAGTATGGATACTCCTGCTTGTTTCCGAAGTCCATATGAGTGATATGATTTTTCCCAACCTTTCACCTTCAGCCTATGTATGTCTTTTCCTATCAAATGCGTCTCCTGTAGGCAGCATATTGTTGGGTCTTGTTTTGTGATCCATTCTACTAGCCTGTGTCTCTTGATTGGTGAGTTTAAGCCATTAACATTTAGGGTTATTATTGAGATATGGGTTGTTCTTCCAGCCATATTTGTTTATTTATGTTACTAAACATGGTTTGTTTTCCTCTTTGATTATTTTCCCCCCTTTAGTGTCCTACCTCCCACTGTTGGTTTTCATTGTTATTTTCCATTTCCTCTTCCTGTAATGTTTTGCCAAGGATGTTTTGAAGAGATGGTTTTCTAGCTGCAAATTCTTTTAACTTTTGTTTATCGTGGAAGGTTTTAATTTCATCTTCCATCCTGAAGCTTAATTTCGCGGGAAACACAATTCTTGGTTGGAACCCATTTTCTTTCAGTGTTTGAAATATGTTATTCCAGGATCTTCTAGCTTTCAGAGTCTGTGTTGAAAGATCAGCTGTTATCCTGATTGGCTTACCCCTAAATGTGATCTGCTTCCTTTCTCTTGTAGCTTTTAAAATTCTCTCCTTATTCTGTATGTTGGGCATCTTCATTATAATGTGTCTAGGTGTGGGTCTCTTATGATTTTGCACATTCGGCGTCCTGTAGGCTTCTAGGATTTGGGGTTCTGTCTCATTCTTCAAGTCTGGGAAGTTTTCTCGTATTATTTCATTGAATAGATTGCTCATTCCTTTGGTTTGAAACTCTGTCCCTTCCTGTATCCCAATGACTCTTAAATTTGGTCTCTTGATGTTATCCCATATTTCTTGGATGTTCTGCTCATGGTTTCTTAACAGTCTTGCTGAGCTGTCTATGTTCTTTTCAAGTTGAAATACTTTATCTTCATTGTCTGATGTTCTGTCTTCTAAGTCTTCTACTCTGCTGGTAGTATTCTCAATTGAGTTTTTAAGTTGGTTTATTGCTTCCTGCATTTCTAGGATTTCTGTTTGTTTGTTTTTTATAACCTCTATTTCCCTGTATAGTTGATCTTTTGCTTCTTGGATTTGTTTATGTAATTCATTGTTGAAGTGATCTTTCATTGTCTGATTTTGCTGTCTGATGTCTTCCTTGAGACTCCAGATCATCTGAAGCATGTATATCCTGAATTCTTTATCTGACATTCCATCTGCTGCAGCTATTACCTCTTCTAACGTTGAGTTGACCTGCAATGCTTGTGGTCCTTTCTTTCCTTGTCTCTTCATACTGTTCGCGTTCCTTTCTACTTGGTGAAACTGTTGTGCTATTGAATTTTCCCCCTATATATTTATATTGGTCTTGTATAGTTGCAAAGTCTCCCTCGCAGGCGCGGGCGGCGGCTCTGTCCCTCTGTGGGCCGCTAGGCTTGTTCTGTCGGTGGTCACAGTTCTGTCTACTTTGCAGGCGCAGGCAGCGGCACTGCCCCTCTGCAGGCCTCTGGGGCTGTACTGCCAGTGGGTCGCAGGTCCGCCTACCTTGCAGGCGCGGGGGGGGGGGTGCGGCTCTACCCTTCCTCAGGCCACTGGGCCTGTTCTGTCTCTCGGTTGCAGGTCTGGCCTGTTCTGATGGTGGTCACAGTTCCGTCTACCTTGCAGGCGCGGGGGGGAGGGGGCAGCTCTGCCTCTCAGCAGGCCGCTGCTCCTCTTCTGCCGGTGGGTCGCAGGCCCGCCTACCTTGCAGGAGTGATCGGAAGCTCTGTCCCGCTGCGGGCCACTGGGCCTTTTCTGTCGGTGGTCACAGTTCCACCTACCTGGCAGGCGCGGGGGGTGGGGGGCGGCTCTGCCCCCCAGCAGGCCACTGGGCCTGCTCTGTGCGTGGTCACAGTTCCCTCTACCTTGCCGGTGCAGGGGGAGGGGGCGGCTCTGCCTCTCAGCAGGTCGCTGCTCCTCTTCTGCTGGTGGGTCGCAGGCCCGCCTACCTTGCAGGAGTGATCGGAAGCTCTGTCCCGCTGCGGGCCACTGGGCCTTTTCTGTCGGTGGTCACAGTTCCCCTACCTGGCAGGCGCGGGGGGTGTGGGGCGGCTCTGCCCCTCAGCAGGCTGCTGGGCCTGCTCTGTGCATGGTCACAGTTCCCTCTACTTTGCCGGCACAGGGGGAGGGGGCGGCTCAGCCTCTCAGCAGGCCGCTGCTCCTCTTCTGCAGGTGGGTCACAGGCCCGCCTACCTTGCAGGAGTGATTGCAAGCTCTGTCCCGCCGCGGGCCACTGGGCCTTTTCTGTCGGTGGTCACGTGGCAGGCGCGGGGGGTGGGGGGCGGCTCTGCCCCTCAGCAGGCCGCTGGGCCTGCTCTGTGCGTGGTCACAGTTCCCTCTACCTTGCCGGTGCAGGGGGAGGGGGCGGCTCAGTCTCTCAGCAGGCCGCTGCTCCTCTTCTGCCGGTGGGTCGCAGGCCCGCCTACCTTGCAGGAGTGATTGGAAGCTCTGTCCCACCGCGGGCCACTCCAATTTCCCACCTTTAAAACATTTATGGGGGCTGGGTATTGGGGTTCAGTAGTAGAGCACTTGCCTGGCATGTGTGAGGCACTGGGTTCGTTTCTCAGCACCACATACAAATAAGTAAAATAAAGGTCCATTGACAATTAAAAAAATAAAAAAAAAAAAAACATTTATGAACAATTCTCATGTACAGAAATCTCCTTTCTAAGCTGGGCGTCATGGTACAAGCCTGTAATCCCAGTGGTTTGGGAGGCTAAGGCAGGAGGATCACAAATTCAAAGCCAGCCTCAGCAATGGCAGGGTGCTAAGTGACTCAGTGAGACCCTGTCTCTAAATAAAATACAAAATAGGGCTGGGGATGTGGCTCAGTCGTCGAGCACCCCTGAATTCAATACCTGGTACAAAAAAAAAAAGCCTCCTTTCTTATTCTCTTAGTCTGTATGGACTTGTAATACCCTCCACACACAATGTTTATATTTGCATTGTTTTAATTCCTTTAATTGGCTGCAGGAGGAAGATATTTGCATGAGGTCAATTTACTGTGTTAAACCAAAAGCCAAACTGTGCAAGGGTTTTTAAAATGTAGTTTTCTAATTCATAGAGGGATAGGGAGTGGGAGAATGGGAGGAATAGACGAACTCTAGATAGGGCAGAGGGGTTGGAGGGGAAGGGCGGGGCCAGGGAATTAATATTGGTGGAATGTGATGATCATTATTATCCAAAGTACAGGTATGAAGACAAAAATTGGTGTGAATATACTGTGTATACAACCAGAGATATGAAAAATTGTGCTCTATATGTGTAATAAGAATTGTAATGCATTCTGCTGTCATATATAAAAAGATGTTAAGATAAATTAAATAACTGAACAGATAAAAATGTGGCTTCTGAATGGAACCATTCAATATTGTAATGCTGTCTGAAAGTATATGAGTTTAATGCAAGTAAACAAAGATAGAATTTAAACATCTGAAATGCAAAAAGTTTTGTAATCCTTAGATATGCTAAGATTTTATCAAGAGAATGAAAGTGTAAGAATAACCATGGGGTATTTGGAAATAAAGACTAATATGGAGAATACCCCCTAAGCAGAAAAAAAAAGATGTAGTTTTCATCTCATTTTAAACAGGCCTTAAAATCCTCTAAATAAAAATAACATTATACTGGATAGATGACATATTGTAAGTACCAAAGTTTAAAGACAAAACTTGAATATTAACATAAATTAAAATGTGTTTCACACTTCTTCATACTGACCATGATAAATGAATAAATAAATGAATCAATGAATAAAAGGAAAGACACTCTAATGGATATTCTCAATTTACCATGCTAACTCTACTCTCTACCCTTCTCTACCCTGTTCTGGGCCCTTGGAAATAGGCTTTGCTAGACTACATCATCCAGGGTCCTTTGTCCTATGGCTTCTAGTTAAATTTTACTGTGAGAGATATCAGTGGGGGAAAGGGATGAATTGGAGAGATAAATTCAGGAGATGAGAGGAAAGAGAAATCTGAATATTTATTTCTCTTGTTCCCTCTCTGCTGGGTCACATTTAGCAGTTGCTCTGTTCTTTTGTTTTATGAAACACTATTTGTTGGGTTCTCTCTCTCTGACAGTCACGACTTTTACCAGATTTTGGTACCCAATGATCTCCTTCCCAATTGAGGCCTAGGAACAGTAATGGCTTCTTCATGCTACTGGTTCATGTCTTGTTGGTGCTTTTAACCCTGTACATACCTTTTATTACACATTTTGCACATTTTGAATGTTCCATTTCCTGCCAGGACCCTGGTTGATAACAAATGCTATAGCAGAATTTTCGTATTATTATTCATGTATTTTTGGACAAAGTGCTTCACTTTATGGGAATCAGCTGCATATGTAAAGTATTGAGGTGGCAATGAGTAGTCTGATATCTAATCTGAGAACTCCTTCCAGTGTTGACATCATCTGTAGTTCTATATGATCAGCAGTGATCAGTAGCCAGTTCTAACTTTACTTTTGTTGTTTGGACTCTGTTGTAGATAATTTGAGTGGTGGCTGATCAGGAAACAATTTCTTTCTGCCTTGGGGAGACAGTTCTGATGGAGAGAAAAGCATAGACTTTGGAGTCAGAACAGGGTTCAAATTCAGGCTCAGCTACTTTTTATGTGACCTTGATTACATTACTCAAACCTTCTGTTTCACATTCTTCATCTTAAGATGAGGGTATGTGACAGACACTATTAGTAACCTATGTATTAGCTATTTCCTACTTTGTGAAAAAACATTGATTTCATTTAGATATGGAGATTACATTTAGTTGGATATTTTAATAGTTACAGCTTGTGGTACATATTACTGGTGTTTACTAACATCTGGTTCTCTCCTTCTGGGACTTTGAAAGACTAACTTCCAAACTTCTTGTAGTGGGTGGGGCCATGGATTAAGTCTGGCTACTAAACTGTGAGGACAAATGACTTGTGTCACTTCTGGGATGAAAGAAAGAAGAGCCAAGATGTAAGCTCCATGTGCTCCCTTACCTTTGACAGGGTAACTAACAGCAATCTCCGTGGTGGAGTCTCCATCAATTGTGAGTCCCTAAATGACTATATGAAACATAGACTCCCATCAACCTACATAAAGATGTGGTAAGCCAATTGGGATATAAGGTTAATTTGTCAGCTAATTCAGAGCTGAGAGTGTCCCTACATGTATAAAAGAATATCCTTCTGGCAGGGTTCTATAATCAGACTTTGTAGATTTTATTCCTAGCTCTGTTATTTATGACATTACATGACCTTAGTCAAGTTATGTAACCTCCTTTTGCCCTGGTTTCCTCATCTTGGGCATAGGGTTAATAATATCTCCTCCCTATTGGAGTCAAAGTAAGAACTGAAGAAATAATATACAGGAATCACTTAGAACAAGGCCTGACATATACCAACTGCTATGTAGTGTTTTTTGTCAGGTAGAGTAACCAATATGGGGTCTGGCTCTCACACTGCTTTATTCATTTGGTGATATTGTAAGAGTTGGAATGATCCATGTCAAGTATTGGGCATGTATGATGAGGTCATTTTTATTTGGTACATATATTTTTTAAAGCAATTTACTTACTTATTTATTTATTTTAATATCTTTATTTTATTTATTTTTATGTGGTGCTGAGGATCAAACCCAGGACCTCACACGTGCTAGGCAAGCTCTCTACCACTGAGCCATAACCCCAGCCCTGGTACATATATTTTTTACTTAATTATGGATATCCTTAGACTGATAAAAGCATTGCCTTCTCAGACTTCCCTAACAATATGGGAGACTGTTAAATTGTGTGGATTTTCAAGGATATTTCTGAATACAAAGTAAAGACACTGAAATGGCACCAAAAACTTCATTAAGCTGGGAAGGCACTAATCAGAAATGGTGATGCACATAAGTTTGAAAACAAAGCAACCCACATAGAAGCTATATTTGTAACAATAGCTTTGGATAATAAAGATGTGATTGTATTTTTTGTTTAGAGCCCTTAAACACTGTCTTTCCTGCTCTTCATTTCACATGAGGAAACTAGGCTCAGAGAAGGGAAGGGGCTTGTTTAGGATAACAGTAAATTAATAGCAAAATTACAGTCCACATTTCTTTTTTTAAAATTTTTATGAAGATTTATTAACTGCTGAATGATTTCTTAAATACAGAAATAAAATATCCCATATAAAAGTAATGTTATAAATGTAACAGGAAAGAAAAGTATTTTAAGGATCATTAAAGTAGCAATGGACAGAATTAAACATTACTATGATGTTGTATGTTCTTATTTGAATTTTGAAATTATAAATTTAAAAATCTAGATGAGCTTTTGAATAGTGAAGCTATAAGGGATGTGATGAGAATCTTTCTGCGTGTTCACAATTGTGGCATTGGCTACATTTAATAATCCACTGCAATTATTTATTATTGAAGGTAAATTATGTATTTTTGTCAAAGGTTATTTTACTTTTATTCAAGTGAAATAAGTCAATCTGAAAAAACCAAAGGCCAAATGTTTTCTCTGATATGCAAATGCTAATTCTCAATGAGGCAGGGGCACTAGGGAAGAATATATTTACTTTAGGTATAGAGGAGAGAGGGGATGGGTGGGGAGGGGGTATGGGGGTAGGAAGGATAGTAGAATGAATATGACATTATTACCTAATGTACATATATGACAGCATGACCAATGTGATTCTACAACATGTACAACCAGAAAAATGAGAAAAAAACCCATTTATGTGTATCAAAGTACATAAATGCATTCTATTGTCATATATAACTAATTAAAACAAATTTTAAAAATTAAAAATATAGAATTATGCTATATAGATCTTTTTCTAGAAATTAAAAAAAGCAAAATAAACTTTAACAAAAATATCGTCCATGTCTCTTTTTTAAATATATACTTTTTAGTTGTAGTTAGACAAAATACCTTTATTTTATTTATTTATTTTTATGTTGTGCTGAGGATTGAACCCAGGGCCTTGCACACGCTAGGCGAGCACTCTACTACTGAGCCACAACTCCAGCCCCCAGTTCATGGTTTTTGACTCCACATTTACTGTCTCTTTATTTGTATAAAGATGCATTTATTTGTATATAGATGCATTTTGCATCTGTAAGAAGTACATTGTTGCCTTCCACTACTTGAATAAGAAGAAAATTGATTTCTTGTTTAAAAACTCTTAATGGCTTAGTGGAAATTCAAAGTTATGGAAGGAACCAGAAAATCCAGGTGATCAGTGTAAGGTGGCAAAAGTTAGGCTTGATGCATTAACATTTGTGCCATTTGGAAACCATCACTGAACAACCAAAGCACTGGACTTGATGAAAAAACTAAAATAATCTGCTTTTATGCACTGTCCTTTTATAGTTCACCATGTATTTGTGCTGGTTACCTCAAGTCTTGAATCCATCAAAAGTTATTTGATTTTCCTTTTTCTATTCATTGGCTACAAGGGTGTCCTGTCCATTCCACATTTTGGGTGGGATGCCCAGAATTGTTACCAACTTTGCTTTTTAGCCAGCTAGAGGAAGGCAGAAATGAAAGAGGCCTGCCAGTGCGTTTCCTTTGTGTGAGTTTCCTTGGACACAAACTCAGGAGCAGAGTTTCTATGTAGCAGCTGGTCTCCCCATTTTGGATTTTGCTGAGGCAGGTAGTTGAACTCTTTAAGGAAGTCTGGGTTTTCTCTGTCTCGGGAAATTGCTGATAACATCAGAGCCATAAGGAGGTGAATAAAATGGAAAAGAAAATTCATAAGGGTCATGCTAAGATTTAGATTTCCAACTCCACCCAATTCTTTCCCAGCTCTCCTTTCAGCTGCTACTTGCTTCCCAGGAAACAGAAAACAATAGGCTACTGATTGAATTTAGGTCTAAACATCAGGCAATTAAAGGTGAGGGAAGTAAAACATAGTGGCATTTAGAATACAAGTCCATGTATTAAAGGACATAATCTGTGTCCCCCATACTTTACAATATGGTCCTGGTTCTGAAGCCAAACTTGGAAGCCCATAGATTTTGGTAATTGTTCATTTGTTCAAAGTTTCTATCTGGCCTTTTTGGAGTTAATTTCTTCCAAGAAAGTGTAAAGATCTTACAGTGAAGAGAAGAAAAAGCATATCAATTTAAATTAGACTGGGTCCTTATCATGAAATCTGGAAAAATCTGAGATCTTAGGATAAAGGGACAGCCACTGGACAGCTGGAACTTATGGTAGGGAGAATAGTATAAAGATTTGGTTGTTTCTTTCTGACTCCCTCCAGGAGCACTTAAGTGAAGTGCTTTCTCTGTCAAGGTTCCCAGAGTAGGTTCCATATTATTTAGAAAATCCTACTAATATATCTGAATTTGTCTCACATATAACAACTGACACTTGTGTATCATCTTTTTCTTTCTTTGATACCTCTTTGTTCTATCTTTGTAGCATTCATTTCTTCAGTCAGAAAATTTGAACTCAAAATCAACTATGTGCCAGACTGGTACTGTTGGTGAAAGGGTGAGTAAGGCAGTGTTCCACTTGCTTATTGTTCTTTAATAAACTAACCTCAAAACTTAGTGGCTCAATGCAACAACCATTTTATTCTATCCCATTATTCAAGCAGAGCTCTACTGGATGATTCATTTGATCACTTGGGAGTGTTCAGCTGGTTGCTGGGCTGGCCTGGAGTGTCTTTCACAGGACCCCTCATGTGTCTGGTGCTTTGGCAGGAAGGCTAGGCTCAGTTGTTCCTGTCAACCAGGATACCTACATGTGACTTCACTAGCTTGGTAGTCTCAAGATGGTTAGAGTTTTTTAAAATATATTTTTATTTTAATTGACACTTAGTAATTGTATAAGTACTTGAGGTACAGTGTGACATTTCAATGCAAGTTTATAATGTATAATAAACGTACTAAGGTAATTGGTATATCTATCACTTCATATTTTTTCTTTATATTGACAACATTCAAAAGGATGTTTGATCTTCTTGCATAGAACCTCAGAGCTCTAAGAGCTAGTGTTCCAGAGACTCAGGTGGATGATTCCTAGAAATTTATGACCTAGCCTCTGAAGTCCCAGAAAGTCACTTCCACTGCATTCTCCTAGTCAAGCAAGTCACTGAGAGCTAACCCAGATTCAAGGGTAGGGAAATTAGATGATACCTCTCAATGAAAGAATCAGAAAGGACTTAGTGGATATTTTAACCTATCATAGACACCAGAGCTGCTATCTTCAAGAGATTATATGTCAGTGAAGCAAGAAGCAGGCTGGTTAACAAATAAGCCAGAGGTCCACGCCACCTTGAATAAATGACTAGAAGTCCTAGTAGGTAGTATAGTGAGTGACTGTATGACTAAGCCAGAGAGGTTCTAGGGTTTTTCCCCTGTGCTCTCCTTTCCTGGAAGGTTTCTGCAACACCCCTATCTCCTGCTCAGAATTCCATGTTAAAACAGAAAATAGCCAACTTTTCTGGCAAACACATGCACAGGGCCGAGTGCACAGCCTTCTGTCTGTTCACAGCTGCCTCCATTTTTCTGATTGGTTAACATCTAATTGTCTGACTGAGCTGAGAGGTTGCTAAGTGATTACTAATTACTTCAGTAAGTTCAGTCAGAACTAGCAATTGGTATTGCTGTTCCATCTGCTCGGACTCTTCTCCCCTTCTTCATTTTTACTAATTCCTACTTATTTTTTTTAATTCAGTGTGAGGAACCCCTTCTTATTGGAAAACTGTTCTTGGCTGCCTTCATCCCAGTTGGATTTAGATGTCTTCCTCTGAATCCCTTTGTCCTCTCTTATACCAGCTAATCTCTATCATTCCTACATTTTATTTTTTATTATATTCCTTGATTTACTTGACTTTCCAATTGCCTACCCCAAGAGATATATTATTAATCAAACAGATATGTCTGGAATGGGTATGTCACCTATATACCTGGTCCTCTCTGAGGGAGCTAAAGATACTGGTGAGCACATGCACAGGGTATATATACTGCATAATCTTCTGTCTGCACACAGCTGCCTCCATCTTTCTGATGGGATAAAATCTAATTGTCTGGCTGAACTGAAATACTGGGGTGAATCAAACCATTACGGTGGGTCTCTACACATGTGGATCTCCCAGGTGAATGCAGATACTGAATCATTACAAATTTGTTGAGTGTTCCAAAAAAAATGCTTGACTCTGAGTCACACTGGTAGTGATGGGGACTGTGTCATCTTTCCTGTTGTTTCTAGGCTGAATGACATATAATACCACCTCAGTGTTTAAATGCATGAGTAAATGTTGGTAGTACATTCATTGAGTGTATGGATAGTTATATCAGCAGAATGCCATTTCTCTCATTACTAGTCTCCCTAAGAGACTTTTATTAAGGCTGTTATTAAGCCAGCATTTGGACCCAGTCTACCCCCTTTGCTGTCAGCTAGATTGTGCTAGACTCTGCTCATCTCTGAATCAGTCTTATGTCTGGCTGAGAGCTGCCAGATGGTGCCTCTCAGATCAAGGTTTTTTCCCTGCTAACCTTTGACTTCAGTTATCATTATCCTGTTTATGGGTTAACCACATTTCTTACTGTCCATTATGTGTGATCCTTTAGAATAATTTGTGGCAGCATCTGACTGAGGCTTTTGTGAGCTAGACCTATCTTGGATAGACACACCTTTCCCTCTATCATGTTCTAATTGGTAGCTACATTGATTCTCCTGGTAGGCTTTCCTTCTAGTATTGGCTTTCCTTAAATATGATTTCTAGATCCCAGGTCCTTAAAACCAAAAATAAATAAATTAATTGGTAGTGTAGTCTTTGGACTTAGATGCAATTGACATTGAAAGTATTATTCTACTTGTTAGGTATATACCTCTAAGTCTAATTTTATCATCTGTGAAATGAGGATAATAATTATGACCCTGTAGGGTTATTTTAAGTGTAGTTCCTACCATTTAATTGCTGGAAAAAATAGAGTTTCCTCCCATATTTCATTGCAGTCTACCAACTTTTGTATTCAAAGCAAAAAAAATATTGATTCATTTATCTTTAGTATATTACTTACTTTAGAGTGTTTTCCTAGGTAGGGATGATAGTTTGCTTTCAGAGATGATTTTGACCACAACATTATCAGAGTTTCTGGACTCTGATCACATGGCTACCCTGGCTCCTTCACTTGGGGAATCTAGGCACCATGGCTTTGTTACAATTTTTTCACTACAATACTATCTTCTCCTTCAAAACTTAGCTTGGTGCCTGGATAGAAGGAAAATGCAAGGGAATGAGGTAATATTTCAGAGGGGAGACTTTTAGCAAAAGTCATACTTCATAGCCCTCAGCAGTGCTATAAAGGTACTTTCCGTCACATTCCTCCAGATGCTACATCCATTCACCACCCTTATTCCTGGTTCTTTGATCTAGAGGTTAAAATAGTATATTTGGGCATCACATGATGTGATTTCATTCTTTGGACTTTCATAGCATTTAAGCATTTATTATCTATAAATTTATTTTGTATCATTTTGTTATTCTGTCTGTACATTTCATGTGTGATTCAAGTTTGCCAGTCATAAATCACTCAAAATGAGATTGAGTTCTTTAATGGCTGAAGTTATGAATGTATAGCCCAATGTATGGATACAGGCTGAGGATCACTACTTTAGGGAGAAAAATGAAAATAGAAGTCAATGAAGAAAACTCAGGAGAATAAGAGAAGTAGAATAAAATGTAGCAAAATGGAATAGTAGAGAGCTCCAGTGAGGAGAGTTTAGGAAGGGCAGATGAACAGATTTTGGCTGCAGGATAATTTGGAGAGCTTTGAGTGCATCCATACACAGGGTCAGCAGATTAGTGATGCTGGAATCAGGCTGTGTTCTCATCAGTGCCAAGAAGAGCAGGAACAGGTCTCCTTGATCCAGACCCTTAAATTTTTAATGGGCATTAGAATCTACAATCCTGGGACACTCTTAAAAAGAGATTCTGTTTCAATATGTAGTGCCAGATACTCTGCATTTTAACAGGCACAGGTGATTGTGATGCTGGCAGGCTCAAAAGAAACACTGGGGTCTCCTATTCATAAAGTTGTCCAAGGTTGTATTAGTAGTTTGGCAGCTCTGTGATGTTTTTGTAGTGATCTAAAGTCCCCAAATCCCAAAATTAGAGAGCTGAAGGGGCAATTAGAGGGACAATATACCAGTGGTACTCAAGGGGGGGAACTACTGGCAGTTTGGGTGAGATCATTTTTTTGTTGTAGGAGATTGATTTTGCTGTGCAACAAAAGATGTGGAGTGTCCATGGTTCCCAGAAACTAGATTCTAACAGCATTCCTCAGTCATTCTAATCACCAACAAAATCCTCACTCCATATACTTCCTAATGGGTCAATACCATCCCTTTGAGAATCACTGCCAGTGTAACCCCTTTGTTTTTTGTGGGAGGGAAATACATCCCAAGGTAAGGAAAGGAGTTCTCCAAAGTCTCACAGTGGGCTCTCTTGAAGTGATATACTCTCAAGTCAGATCTCCTCCATCCTATATTTCTGTAAATGAGTTTCGGAATATAAATGCAGGTTTGTCTCCCTAGTTTGATGGTCAGCTTTATTAGAAAGGACAGAGACAATCTTACTAGGACCCTATTGTCTCTGATAACATCAAGTACAGTTCTGGCTATACAATAGGAATCTCCTAGAGACTGAACTGAATTGAACCATAAAGTTTACCCTGTGTGGCTCCTTGAAGATGAACAGGATTTAGAACCCCTCATAATCTGTGAACCATTCACATGTATCTGGATTTTTAGAAGACTATCCACTTTGAGGAGAAAAAATAGCTCATTAGCATATTATTGATACATGAAGAACATTCTTCTGGACAGAAGCCAGGAATCTCTAGTGAGACTACTCCTCACTACAGTATACATGCCAGGAGGGCAGCTAATTTTGCCTTTGGTAGACACTCAATAAATATTTATGGATGAAAGAATGGCCCATCATATAAACAAATGGTTGTTTAGTTTCTTTGGACAAGGGTAAAAGAAGCAAAGATTTACAAAGATTTTATCCCCTTACAGAAAAATAGCTAGTAAATATGAGTTAAAGGGGAATACCCTGTAAACAATGATTTTTTTTAAAACTCAAAGGCTTTCCTAATCTACTAAGGAAATACTAGATAACTTTTAAAACTTGCAGTGACAGATTCTAATGGCTAAAATCCTAAGAGAGTCTGTTGGTACTGTTGCTAAGTGTACTGTACTTTCTTCTATCTTGTTCAGCCCTGTTGAGAATGCCATGGAGGGCTGATGCTGTAGCTTAGTGGCAGAACATTTGCCCATCATGTGTGAAGCACTGTTTTCAATCCTTTGCACCACATAAAAATAAACAAATAGAATAAAGGCATTCTGTTCATGTATAACTAAATTTTTAAAAAATGATATAGAGAGAACATGGATGGCCTGTGACAAAGTTTACATGGAATGGAACTAGGTAGCCAACTGAAAGTCTCAACTCTCAGAATAATTGGCTCTCATTCACCAATAGGAGATCTAAATTAAAATGATAAAATATAACAGAAAAAGGAAAGTGGGCTCCATACCACAAATGAACCACACAAGGGTGATCTGTTTTAACATCAGCAGGTAAGAAAAAAAAGCTTTCAGGGTTTCAGTTGATGAAAAGACCAATAGTGTCCAACAGATTGACATTGCTGTTCCTAAGGACTTATATGACTCCAAACTACTTTATTGAAGTCTAGTGCCTAGATTATAGGAGGCAGTTGTCCATATCTGTTTGTACCACATCTGCTCTGGTCATGTCTTACACACCTTACAAGTCACCTAAACAAACCAGAACCTATTCAGGCAATAACCATAATATGGAAGTCATGTAACTCAGTTGTATAGGGAACAGTGGAAATAATTGGAAATAATTCCCCTGGGTAAGAGTGGAGTCTGAGCACTATTATGGCAACTTGCAAAGATTTGAATGGCTGATATGTAGGGCAAAGAACAGTCTGGTTCTATACATTCCCTGAGAACAGAATAAGGACCAATGGATTAAAATGTCTGCAAGTCAGATTATTGGACCAACACAAGGGAAAACTTTCTAATGACAGCATACTTTCCAGCACTGGTATAGGCTGATTTACTAGGTAGTGAACCCCTTGTTGC
This sequence comes from Marmota monax, assembly GCF_021218885.2. Classification (NCBI taxonomy): domain Eukaryota; kingdom Metazoa; phylum Chordata; class Mammalia; order Rodentia; family Sciuridae; genus Marmota; species Marmota monax. The sequence goes on along the minus strand of NW_026692025.1, from coordinate 4,830,174 downwards.
TGGAAGAGTTCAAGTAGTGGTTGATTGGTCACTTGTCAGGGAAGCCATAGAGCAAATCTGAACATCTGACAAGATATTTATTTATTCTAATTTGTTATACATGAAAGAAGAATGCATTTCAATTCATAGTATACATATAGAGCATACTTTTTTATGTCTCTGGTTGTACACAAAGTAGAGTCACACCATTCGTGCCTTCATACATATACTTAGGGTAATGATGTTTATCTCATTCCACCATCTTTACTACCCCCATACCCCTTCCCTTCCCCTCCCTCCACTTTGCCCTATCCATTCCTCCCATGCTCCTCACCATCCCCATTATGGATCAGCATCCACTTATCTGAGAAAACATTTGGCATTTGTTTTTTTTTTTTTTTTTTTTGGGGGGGGGGATCAGCTTAATACACTTAGCATGATATTCTCCAACTCTATCCATTTACCTGCAAATGCCATAATTTTATTCTCTTTTATTGCTGAGTCATATTCCACTGTGCATATACACCACAGTTCCTTTATCCATTCATCTATTGAAGGTCATCTAGGTTGGTTCCACAGTTTAGCTATTGGGAATTGTGCTGCTATAAACATTGATGTGGCTGTGTTCCTGTAGTATGCTGTTTTTAAGTCCTTTGGGTATAGACTGAGGAGAGGGATAGATAGATCTAATGGTGGTTCTATTTCCAGTTTTCCAAGGAATCTCCATACTGCTTTTCACAGTGGTTTCACCAATCTGCAGTCCCATCAGTAATGTATGAGTGTGCCTTTTTCCCCACATCCTCACCAATACTTATTGTTGTTTGTATTCTTAATAGCTGCCATTCTGACTGGAGTAAGATGAAATCTTAGAGTAGTTTTGATTTGCATTTCTCTAATTGCTAGAGATGTTGAACATTTTTAAGGTCTAGCTCAAGCCTGAACACAAGTTTTTTGAATTTTTGAGGTGATAAGTAAATTGGATCCAGTGTGTGTGTGTGTGTGTATATATATATATACATATATATATATATATATATATATATATATATATATATATATATATATATATATATAATGTAAATGTCACCAAGATGGGTTGAATCCTTATCTAAGGTATAAGTATCCATCATTATTTAAACACCTATTGTTCCATAGACATTTAGATATTTTTATCTGAGCTTTTAGAGGAACACATATTTAATGTGCACTAAAGAACAGTCCCTCTGCCAGAAAAACCTATGTATTCCAGGCTTACCTTCTGCTCAGGTAGGCATTCTCAATTATACCTGTAGGTATACAGGTCAGGGTTGCTCAGGGTTAATTTGCAGTAAGGGAGGAAGGGAACCAATACATGTACCTGGGATTTGAGCAGCACTGCTCTCAGAGTCAGGGTCAAGGTGAAGGGCCTTGCCTTGATTTCTGGCCTACCTTGTTTGCTTAGGTCAGGAAAGCCTTGCTGTTTGTCTGGCCTTTGAGTATCTAGTGCTGCTCTTTCAACAATTTTACTGTTTATAGTTGCTGACTTGTCTTCTTTTGATATGTTCTTTTTGAGTTAAGTAAGATCCACATGATAAAAATGCAGATAAAACAAACTTTAGTCAGTGAGCCATAAGCCACTCTCTCCTAGTTTGTCCTGTGTCCCCTAGTGTCCTCCAGAAGAGGCAACTGCTATGTCCACTTTTGTATGGATCTTTTCAGACTGATTCATGGATGTAGTTATTGGTGGGGTTTTCAGGCATGATCTTGTGGCCTCCTATCTGGCTCTGCCCACTTGTTTGTTATTTTGCTTATCCTCAGCTTCTACAGTAGTTCATTATTCTGGAGATAACCCTCTCTTCTACCATGTTCTGGCTTTACCATTTTCTACTTTTTACCTGTTCTCAACCTCCCTCCCTAACCTGGCAAGAACATAATTTGGGACAGCAAGAAGTAGAAGTAATCATTTAGAAAGAGAAAAGCTTTTCTAGTTTCTATTTTCATTCTGTATTTTCTAGCCCTGCAAAATTAAATTATGCCTGCTCATCTGCTACTGACTCACTGTATTCCACAAGCAAGCCATTTGCATTTTTCTTCATAACAACGTCTTTCTCCACAGGATGCTCTGGCAACTAATGTTTTAAGATTCTCAGAAAAAGTCATAATAATAAAGCCTCTCCATTCTAAACATCTAAAAATTGAATTGAGACCAAAGCATAAAGAAGTATTATTAAAGAAGCTAAACAGTTTACAAACTCATCAATGACATATTGAAGATTAAACCCTGTATTTTGAATTCATTTAAGGCATTTGCATTATATTGTTTCAAGACATGGCCACATACATATTTAACCTGTGTCACTACAGAATACGATATGTTGAGGTATTTAGAAAATCTGTGTGATATTTGGGAAGGTGAGAAAAGAGAGTGGGGGAGGAAATTAACCTATAGAATTTTAGAGTTGGAAGGAACCTCACGGATAAGCTAGCATAGGTAAGTGTCTTTGACTGTCACCCTACCAAGTGGTTGTTTAGCCTCTGCTTTGAATACTTCCACTGACAAGAGTGCTCATTTTCTCAAGGCACCTATTCCACCTTCAGGCTGCCCTATTGGAAAGCTCTTCTTTTGGTTGTATCTAAATCCATCAATTTTCTACTAATTGATCCTGGATTAAACTCCTTTGGGCCACATAGTTCACATCAAATCCTTTACAATGTGAATTTTTTTCAAAGTATTTAAAAGAAGTTCTCATATACTGCCATATCTTCTGCTGCCTGGAGTAAGTATTTTAAGTTCCCCCAGTGGTCATCAAATAACATTGTTTCCCACTCATAAATATTCTGTGAGGGCACAACAAGCTTCCTATGGAGTAAAATGTTTCAATTTCTTCTTTTGTGTTTTGCTTTGGTCCAGGTAAGTTCAGTGAGGCATATTGATGGGACCTCAGACTAAACGCAACTTGATCATGAATCAAATATGGAAGCATTTTAGAATGAGATCATAAAGGCCAGTTCAATAACATAATTTCAGAATCATAAGGCTTTACTTAGGCTGATAGTGATATCCAGGGGCATGCACATCAGAAAACTGGAGATGACCCTCACCATGATCTACAGAATGATAATGTTAGGAAACTATAGATTCTGGTGGCAAGAAAGGCCTTTAGATATCAGCTAATCCAAGTCCACCATTTTATAGATGGATATACTGGATGTGAAAAGGCAAGGGACATACCCAATGTCCCACAACTAATAAGTGATTGAGAAAAGACTAATCCATGTCTTTTGATTCCCAATTCAGTGTTGTTCTACATGTTTTTTCCTTAATTGGGACACAAGCAAGAGCCAGCTAATAAAGGATATCATTTTATCACCTTCCCTCATGGGTAACAAATTATATTGCACTGTGAAATGTATTTGAAAAGTTGTAAAATTATATGAGAAGGTTCTTAAAAATCTTGAATTGATTTTCTAGAGCACCCCTACCAGTTACCAAAAGTTCATGTCTTTTTGAGTTTGAATTGAAATAAATATCAGAGAGGATAAGTCCCCATTATTACAAGAAATTTCTATACTGTGTGTCTTAAATACATGGATTCAACATGAGAATGCATATAAACTCTTTAGAAATTACAATGGAAGTATTGGTCAATAATACATAGTATTATGTGATCCAACACTGATATCATATAATCTTATTATTGCAAAATTAGTCTAAATAGAAACTCAAAATGGCTGAATTCCTCCTGATATGCACAATGTATGTGGTTTTTCAAGTGTTGGAAACTGGGAGTGTTGCTAGGATTTCAGGGTATCAGAGACATGGTATACACTCTGCAGGCACTCAGTAGAAACTTTTTATTTAAAAAAACATAGACAGTGTCAATCCATAGTTTTCACATTTATTTATTCTGCCAATGTTGCAATAGTGGGCCTACCATAAGTCTAAGCCCCTATCAAACTGAGGGTTTTCAACTGGAGACTATACTGACTGAGATGAGCCACTGGCTGTGTGAAGATGACCCAAGCTTAGTTTTGTCTCTGACAAGGACTTTCAGAACCATGTGAAGACTCAGCAGTGTGACCAAATGAAAGTTTCCAAGTTTAAAGGGTGGGTCACTTGTCATAGTTGTGTCTGCCAGTTCAGACTACATGTAGCACAGTGCATAAACACTACAATCATTTTACTAGAATGTGGTGCATGTTAGTTATTCAGGGATCTATCATACCCGCCCCCCCAAATCAGACAAACCAGGAATCATTTTAAAAATGTGTTTCTGTTAGTGATTGTGCTATAGTCCACTCTCATAACTTCTTTTCACAGAAGTATCTTTTACCAATTTGTATATAGACGAGTGGAATACATCAGTAGGTGTGTATGAATGGTTTTTTGAAAAGTCCATTTAAACTCGGACATAGATCTTATTTTCCAGAAAACATGTATCCATAAAACATTGCAAATTTGAAGAGAGAAAATTAACATTTGAGAGAAAGGATCATAGAAAACCCACTAAATGCCCTTTAAAAAATGGGCCTACCTCTACCTTCCAATCCTATAAGATAGCATGCCATTACAAATCCATGCCATAATTTACACTGTATTGGTTTTATTGTCACAACTTTGGAAATACTCTGTCGTGTATATTTATGATAGCCTATAAATGTTCAGAATAACATTTAGAGACCAAGTCACTATTCAGAGTCAAGGAAATAGAGGGCTGTGTATACAGGTTAGAGCCCATTAACGGACCCAGTGTGTAGACCTAAGATATCTGCCTAAACCTCTCATGAAAAATTGGGTAAACTAAGCACTTAAATAATAGGAGTTCAAAATGGAAATTCAAAAATGGAAAGCTCTGTAGTCCAAAGTGATGACTCCATTTAAAAACCCTCATCATTTCCTGTTTAGGAATGCTCGAATGATAGGGTTGTAAAAGGAATTGACACTCAAGTATCCAGTGTACTAGGCATCAGGATTCTCTGGCGAGCTGATGACAGCTTTGGCATATTAGCACACTCTGAACACATAACTCCCATTTAGAAATCTGGACTTACTCACATCATCTAGTTAATACCTTGGGACTCTGGGCTCCAGTTGTATTGGTGCCAGATTGGGAGTCAGTATATTGTATAACTTAGAATAGTTATGGGGCTTTGCTCACGAGAATGGGTGGAAGAGAATATGACTGTTTTGCTCCCACTTTCCTCATCCTGCATTAAAAACAAAGCACAAAATTGGCTGGAATCAGAGTTAGCATTGCCCACAGCTGCTGAACTCTGATTTAACCAGATGCCATAACTATAGCAACAGGGAAATATTGGAATTTTGAGATTAACATGCTACTGAAATTTGCTAAATATAGCACACTTTCTGGTGGGGTGCATATTGTAGGTATTTCCTTTATTTTTCAAATGGCAAAGTCAGTCTTTGGAAGAAAGTTTATTTATTATATATGGTATCTGCTGAAGTCTCCCTATCTTCTGGATCTGTATCTATAAATGTGTGTTTTGAAACCAAATGAGATAAATCAGCTAGATTGTCCAAGGCATGAATGGAAATTGGGTTGTCATAAAGCCATCTTCAGATTTGTGTGGGTGTTGGAATATTCATCTTTGGAGTTTAGTGGAAAGAACCTGAGGCTTGGAGTCAGAAATCCCAGCCTCTGTGATTAAATCATTATGTAATCTTAGGCAGGTCTCAGATTTCCCTTTCTTAATGCTGGGTTTGAATTCTTCAGATTTACTGTTCTTAAATTCTGAACTAGCTAGGGTTAGTTTTCCTCCTACTATGTGATTCTGGAGGGTACTTATTGGCACCCTGTGGAATAAGAAAGAGAAATCCTATCCCAGAACCCTTGTATCAGAGTAGCAGTTGACATGTCAAAAAGACTAGTGTTTCCTTATACAGGATTTCCACTGGTTAGGGAAGTGATCTCTGTATTCCACAAGCCCAATATTGGGCCATTGACTTCATGCTGCCAAGGTCCTCCTTTTCCCATAGCTGGGCCCCAGATTAAGTTCAGCTCCCCATTCCATCATACCCAGTAAGGCTCTGAGCCTCATCCTGTCTGTAGTCAAGAAATATTTAAAGGCTAAAAGGTCATAGGGGGTGTCATCCATGCATCATAGCTGTAAGTTCTTCTTAGACTCTTTGCCTCAGTCTTAAATATTCTTGCCACCATTCTGTGACCAACCCCTTTCCTTCCGTTCCACACCCAGGAGCTCATTGTCCATCTGTTACCTTTCCTCTTTCACTAGAGAGCCTGAGTCCCTGCCTTGGCTCCATACTTGATGTCTTTGTCCTTTGAGAATTAGAATTGTATTGCTCTTTTTAGTCTTAGGGTTTGGGTTTGTCCCTTGCCAGGATTCTCTGGAGTTGCCCATCTGGCCTCTGTACAGAGACATCTGTGTTTGGCTTGTATCGAAGACTCCATGATGCCTCATAGCCTGTTGGCCAGCATAGTTCTTTGTTGCTTTCTGTTGGTCCTCACTGAGGCTGCTCCCTGCTTTGCCTGGACTTCTGCCTACTACTGCTTGTTATCAGATGCTCTCAGAGTGTGCTTCCTCTGCTCTGCTGGGACACTGTCCTGTCACTCATGTTTGGGCCTTTCTGACACATATTATTCACCTCTACTCCTCATCTCTTTGTAGATGCTCATCTCAAAGTCATCATGGGCATGCTTGGTGTCTCACTTGAGCCTCCCTTGGCTGGTATATTCCACCCCATCCAAGTTACAATTATAGTCTACCTGGGCTCAGCTCTGTGAGCTTACCCCTTGGGATAAAGCTGCTATGTCCAAGGCTGGGGATGTGGCTCAAGTGGTAACGTGCTTGCCTGGCATGCGCAGGGCACGGGGTTCGATCCTCAGCACCACATAAAAAATAAAATATGTTGTGTCCACCGAAAACTGAAAAATAAATATGAAAAATCTCTCTCTCTCTCTCTCTCTCTCTCTCTCTCTCTCTCTCTCTCTCTCTCTCTCTCCCCTCTCTCTTTAAAAAACAAAAAGCTACTATGTCCAGACTTTAAGTTACCATGCACCAGTTAACAAAGAGCATTATGAAAAGTTTGTAGTTGCTGACTTTGTAGTCTAAGATTCTGAAAAGGATGATCAGGCAGGATTTTTTTTTTGCATGTTTACAGCCTAAGGTAGGGAGAGGAATGCTGTTGGGAATTTTCAAGCCAGCAGGGGATAACTAGGTAAAAAGTGAGACATGCCATTGTGATCTTTTTGGAAGCAAAGTTATATAGCAATCCAAGGTGGCATTGTTATTTGTAGTGGTCATCCCAGTAGTATTCAACTCCTTGCAAAAAGTGCTTCTTGAAATAACTTAATGAAATAACTCCAAATCCCAGTCCTATATCAGCAGAATGTCTACTGTCTAGTTACTTGTCCTTGTGCTGAGAAAGAACTCTTTCTTGAATCTCAATTTCCTCATCTGTTAAATGAGGGTTTGTGAAGATGATATCTTTGCTTGTCTATAAGCTCTCAGGTGGTATCAAAGAATACCAGTTAGTGGGTAATGGAAGTCAAAGTATTTTAAGAAATGTAACACATTTAAGTTATCTAGTCTTCCTTCTCAGATTGGTGGAGTTCAAGACATGGAACCTTTTGCCTGGTGTTGGCAGACAGCAAAGATTGGGATCATTTTCCCTAGGGAATAACAGGCCAGAATAAAGGGAAACAGCCTGACATAGAGCTAGATGGGTCTGGGGAGACAGTACACAAAGCCAAGTGCTTTGGGGAGCCAGCAGAGCTGATGCATGAGGAAGTTGGAAGGGGAGGAATTTCCTGAGTGGAGAGGAATTTCCTGAGCTCAAGTACAAGGGCTACTGGCTTCTTTTTGTTTGGTATTTGCTGTTGCTGGTCTAGCAGCTTGACTCAAACTATTTTGGAAGTAGTTAAAGGCTAGAAGAAGAGCAAACCAAATGTGAGGAACTATTCTTATAATATATGGCAGGAATTAAGGAATAAACAAAAGGTATGAAACAGGGTCAGCTACCAAAGTAAACCCAGTTCAAAGGAGAATAGTAAGTGGCCTTGAAGAGCAGCCAAAGGCAGGTCATATTTGGATACCACAATGATTAATTATATGTGTCTACTTGGATAGGGTATGGTGCCCAGTTATTTGGTGAAACTCTAGTCTAGATGTTTCCATGAAGGTATTATTTAGGTGAAATTAATGTTTAAATCAGCAGACATTGTGTAAAGCAGATTATTATCCTCCATAATGTAGGTGAGCCTCAACCAATCAGTTGAAGACCTAAAGATCAAAGAATGTGGTTTCCCCAAAAAAAGAAGGAATTTTACCTAAAGACTATAACATAGAAACCCTGCTTGTTTCCAGGATGTCTGTTCTGTCCTGTGGATTTAGGACTTAAGATCACAGAATCAATGCTTACCTGAGTTTCTAGCCTTTCATCTTTTGTTACAAGTTCCAGACTTGCCAGTCCCTATAATCATCACATGAATCCATTCAGTTCTTAACATAAATCTTAATCTCTCTCTTTCTCCAACCTCTCTCTCTCTCTCTCTCTCTCTCTCTCTCTCTCTCTCTCTCACACACACACACACACACACACACACACACACACACAAGGTTTGAATATTTGTTACCTCCAAAATTCATGTTGAAATTTGCTTGCCACTATGAGAGTATTTGGAGGTGGAATCCTAGAGTGCTGTGAGGGTTCTGCAGTTGTTATTGAATTAATTCCATTATCACAGAAGTGAGTTCAATATAAGAGGATGAGTTGAGATAATGTACTCCTTTCATCTGGTTTCTCACTGTATAGATGGGGATAGTGAAGCTGAGAGAGGAAGAGACATTTCCCCAGGCTACACAGGAAGTTGATGATGAAGCCTGGTCTAGCACTCAAATCTCCTGACAATATCTAGGGGGAAAAAAGGTGAAGAAAAGAGATAAAGTTAGTTTTCTAAAGAGAAGTATGAATGAATTCTCATAGTGTTTTTTCTGTTGGCCATTTGGTGAGTAGTTGTCCTAAAGTCAAGAAGTGTCTTATTTTTTCACAGCTTGATAGAAAGGAAGGAACATAGAAAAGTCTGAAAAATAAAGTGAAATAAAATATATTTATTTTCTCTGCTAAATCACAAATCAAAAAATGATCAGTATAGATAAATTTAAATGACATGCAAATAAGCTCTCCTATGTTGTCTTGTGTCTCCGACATCTCTAATGGGAAGAAAGTCACTGCATCTACTCCAACCACATAGGCCAAAGAGTGTTTATTCTTGTTAAAATAAGGGTACATTGTGCTTTAGGACCAGATTCCCCTATTTATCCTCCATATTTTTTCAGGAGTTTGGTTATCTCCCATAGAATACTAAATTGATCAATGAAAATGGCATAAATATTTGTTTCAATTTGACTCCTAAGTTTTATCACTTAGACCTAAAGTAAAAATGTAATTATTTTAAAAATATCATTTTAAAATTATGCTGGCAATTCATAAGTACCTTGGAATGTGTCAGAATGAATCAATGTATTCAGTGAATCAGTGACTCTCCTTTGCATTCAGTATTGCTGTTTTGTGCATGTTTTCCATTTAGGATTTATTAGTATAAATCCCCCTTATACATCATTGAAAGGAGAGCATCCAGGAGACAGAAGATGACCTAGTGGTATTCTACTTTTAATTTCTACTGTTCTTTGTGGAAAAGCATTTCATAGTAAATGTCATATTTTGGAAAGCAGTGTTCTGCAAATTGCATGTATTATTTCCAATCTAATATGGGGTTTTTCACTATACATTCCATGGAGTCCCTGGGCTCCTTACTGAGATACAATCTCATAGCAAAGTATCTCTCATGGCCAAGAGGAGGAGGTTAACCTCTGTCCTGCTCCTTCTCTGTTTGGAGCACAGTACAGCTCTGACTGATATTTTAAAGAGCCTTCTGTTTATACCTACTCATATATCTGCAGAAAGTATTTGCAAAGCATATTGGAATTTTGACAGCAGGTACCCCTAGGGTGGAGAAGGTACTTGTCAGCTTTTTCCTTTTGTGAGTTTCCTTGTATTTTTTTCTTTTGCTGGAGTAAAAAGTGCTCCAAGTTGCTTCTGTGATCTCACTATTCTTACCTTTATTTATTTTTTATATCCTTTTCTCTTTTCCCAGACACTAACCAATGAATGATGTGGTTAAGTGACTTTCATCCATTCATACAAGTATTTACTGAGTTCTACTTTGTGCAAAGCACTGTGCAGTGCACTGAGTCTTTAGAGTTATTTGTTTCTGCTGTTGTTGTACCTTTGAATATTACAAAAGTAATACATATTCATGGTAAAAATTCAAACAGTACAAAAGGATACAAAATGAAAAGAAAATCCATTTCCATTTTAAGCTCCTTGTCTCACTCCTTAAATGTAATATCAGTAACAATTTCTTGTGTACAATGTAGATATTTTCCATGTATATGTAAGTGTATATGTATGTACTCATATACACACATAACTACATACATGTATCTCCCAATATATGCTTTATGGGAAACAGATTGGAGAATGCTAAACAAAATTTTGTACATCCATTTCTATGTATATCCTTTTATGTTTCCCATATCAGAACATACAGATCCTCAGATATTCTTAAAGACTGCATAATTGAAATAGGACTTGAGGGAAAACCTGAGGTTTTGGTGAGTTTTCTACAGACAGTCCTGAAATGGCCCATGTTGAATGTATAAAGATTATTCTTTCACTGTCATCAGGATTCAACTTTTCTTTATATCGAGGGTACCACCCACTTATGCATTCTTATATTTGAAGAATTCTAGTGTCTTAAAAAAATGCTTTAGGGAGACCAAAATAGCTTCATCTGTTTTCCTCCCTGAACATCATGTGTCCACTGTGGCCTTAGATCATTTTCAAGGTAGCTCTAAAATTAGTCTGTACAGTAGTTTTGTGGTAGTTTCTGTGTTCCCTTTTATGAGTTTTCTCTTACAGTGTCAAACTCTATTCACTGGTTTGGTCTCATTAACTATAAAGGTCTGGCCTGTTTTAATGTGTTCTGTAATCACTAGTTTTCATTTTGACCATGTGCAATGTGACTACTCCCTCAAAGAACTATGAATTCTAGCTCATCCACGTTCAGCACATACTATACAGCAGAATTGTATGGATCATTTCTTTTAGTTCTCACAACAAATATGCAAGCAAAGTTTGATAATTGTTTCCAAATGACAGATAAATCATAGGGAGTTAAGGACAATGTCCAAGATCACAGTTAATAGATGAAAGAACTGGAATTTGAATCCAGATTTTTCTGACCCGGAAAGCTGTATATTTAACCAATAAAAGTACAACCTCCCTTTAATCAGCAAGTGTTTCTTGGCCAACCAATCATGCAAAGTGGTTCTAGTTATTGTGAACCTGTGAATCTTCTAATGACAATCCACAACAATAGTGACTCCTCAAGCATGTGCTCATACCAGATTCCATGCTAGAGGGTGGAGATGTTTTTGCATCCTGAAATAGCATTTTTGTACAAGATAGGCTATGGGAGAGATCTTGATTGGATGGAAGCACTTTCTGCTTATAATTCAAAATACAAAATGCTCTCACATTATGAAGCCCACAGTCTTTCCTGTGAAATACCATAATTAAGTCCTTAGGCAGAATTAGCAACTATTGGGCATAATTTTATAATGCCTTCATGCTTCAAATTAGTTAGAGCTATAGACTTGAAACCCCACTTTGAAACAAAATACCAATAAACAAGAGAGAAAATGCATTTTGTTTTATTTTCCTGATCATAGTTCTCTAGTTTTCCTACCAGTGCCTCTGTATCCAAAGAAAGGTCATTTCAGATGTAAATTCCTTTTATTTCTTATAAAATTAAATTTCTTTTATTTCTTCATAGTGTGGTAAAAAATGAATGGTTATAAGAGTTTGTTTGTTTTTAATTTTTTAGTTAGTTTTATTTTACTTTTAGACCTAGAAAATAATCCTGAAAATCTGGAATGGGAAAGGCCAAACTAATAACAGCTGCCCTGGAATTGTGGGGTATTCCTGACAATAAATGCTTAGATAGTATGTTTATTTCAGTTCAAATCCAGTTCAATTCAATGAATATTTGTTGAATGCCTACTGTGAAAGAGCTAAAGAATGAATAGGGCTGGGGTTGTGGCTCAGTGGTAGAGCACTCACCTAGCACATGCAAGGCACTGGGTTTGATCCTCAGCACCACATAAAAATAAATAAATAAAATAAAGGTATTGTGTTCAACTACAACTAAGAAAAAAAATTTAAAAAAAGAATGAATAACATGGCTCTTACCCTCTAGGAGATTACAATCTAATGAGAAATTTATTTTTACAATGTTAATTCTCAGACAGGGAAGACAATAGTAAGGATCTATTTAGAAGATTAAAGTAAGTGCTATGAGATTCATTATAGAGTCATATGTGCACATAGCATAATCTGGTCCATTTTATTCCATGGTTCTTCCCTTTTCACTCCCCTCATTCCTTCCTCTACCTTTTTATTTTGTAATAACCCTTTTTATTTCACTTAGCATGATGTTCTTCAGTTCCATCCATTTACCAGCAAATGCCATAATTTCATTCTTCTTTATGGATGAGTAGAACTCTGATATATATGTTGCATTTTTGTTATCCCCTCATTTATTTTTTAATAATTATTTATTAGTTTTAGGTGGACACAATATCTTTATTTTACATTTATGTGGTGCTGAGGATTGAACCCAGTGCCTCATGCATGCTAGGTAAGCATTCTACCACTGAGCCACAATTCCAGCCCCTCCCCTCATTTATTGACAGACACCTAGGCTGGTTCCATAAGCCCACTATTATGGATAATTATAATGCACTAATGAAAACATAATTTAAAAAGCACAATGGAAGTATTGGGAAAATAAGATTAATTCTAATTAGGAAATCTGGAAAGATGCTATTATTAAGGCTTGGATCTGGAATATCTCCCAAAAGCTCATGTTTTGTAAGCATGATCCCCTATGTAGCAAGGTTCAGAGGTGTGGCTTTTAGGCAATGATTGGATCATGAGGACTCTGACCTCATCAGTGGACTAATATATTTGATGGATTAACCCATTGATAGCTGAATGGATTACTGGGAAATGGGACATAGTTGAATAAAGTAGGTCACTGTGGAGGGTTCCCTGGAAGGGTTTATTTTCTTCATGGTACCTTCTCCCACTCCTGTCTCCTACTTCCTGGTTGCTCAACAGCTTTCCTCTGCCAAGCCCTTCTTTGATGTTTCTGCCTTGGAGGCTACTAACTGCGGGCTGAATCTGTGGAACCATGATCCAAAATGAGTTTTTCCTTCTGAGTTTTACGCAGCCATAAAGAAGAATTAAATTATGGCATTTGCTGGTAAATGGAAGAAACTGGAGAATATCCTCCTGAGTAAAATAGAAAGAAGGATGGTAGAGGAAGGGAGGAGGGCTGGGAAAAGGGAGATTCACCCAATTATGCTATGTGCACCTACGACTATATAACAATGAATCCCATAGCACTTTGTTTAAATTTCTATAGAGAACTTTATTATACCTCTCTGTCTGAAGGTATTTTTCTCACAGTGATGAAAAGCTGATTAACAGATGCTGTTTGAAGGAAGATATTGAGCTTGGATTTAAAGGATCAATGAGATTACTACAGGAAGACATTGAGGCAAAAATTAGTTTATGCTGAGGAATCCCATGTACTACTACTGTATAAGCCTACAGATAGAGATTGGTCTGTTATAGGGGAGAGCAGTATGAAATACCACTGAACAGGTGACCCCATTCATGAAGAGTCTTGAACACTAATCTTAGAGTGTGTACTTGTTTCTGTATACTAAGGGAATCTTGGATAGTTACCCCCAAAAAGTCACAAAAGAGTTTTCCCCTACCATCTTAGCTCCTGGTTTTTTTTTTTTTTTTTTTTTTTTTTCTTACTGGTCTCTTTGTACAGACAGATCCCTTTCAATTACATTTGTATTCATTTGGTAAAGATTTTCTACGTGAGAGATACTTGACTTTAAAAAACACACCAGATATACATCTGACATAATTTAATCTGATGTTTCCAATATATCAATAATGCATTTATTTCTTTTCCCAATAGCATATGTAACTACATATACTTTGTGTAATCATTGGCTAAGATTATAATCCATGTTAATATAACCAAAGAGTGTTTATTCGTGATCTGGGTGGTATTGCATCTGAAATTTATTCTACTCCATCATCTGTTCCACTTTGAGCTTCCACCAAAACAGTTCTAGCTATTCCATCAGGTTTCTCTTGACTGGCTCTATTTATTGTCTTTCTATGGTATTCCTATAAGAATGTCAGATTAAATTATATTAGATGCTTCTCTCTCTAAGATAGGTTAACTTCATTCCATCCTCTTTCACCATTCAGCTTGTCATCCTATCATGAACAGGATTAGCTTTGTTTGGCATGATTTGTGTTTGAAGAATCTGTATTGACTACTGTTTATCACTAGGGTTTCCCCAGGTGCTCATAAATGACTGCCTTAATAATTGTCCTCACAGTTTACCAGATATTGAAATTAAATTTATGAGTTTAATTCCTTCAGTTCCCTGGGGATTTTTTTTCTAGAAAAATGGAATGGGGCAGTTTCATGACTCACAGCAACTCTTCTATAATAGTCAGTGTGATAAAGAAAAATACTTTGCAGAGAAACAAATTTCATTTTTAGATTTCCAAATTATTATTACAAAAATTGATACAAATTTTAAAAATGGAATACAAAAATACATCCTGTGTCCTTTAAAACTATTTATTTGTTGCACTTACACATGTTTTGAAGTGTCATAACAGATGCCCAGAAAATGTTAATCCACTAGTTTATAGTCTTTACTTTATGATGGAAACTGGAAAGTTAATCTTTTTATATTCAAATTTTTGCACATTTGAAAAATAGCCCAATAATGGCACCTTTTAAAGTTTATTTCATAAGTATTGTCAGTCGGACATATGCTCAAGTACTGTTTCAGGTTGCTGAGGCAACCTGCCTGCCCCGATTGTGGTTAACTCTTTACAACTTACTGATAATATACTGACATGGACTTGAGTCTTACCTTCACTGAATGCAGGTCAGGTGCACTGTAAACCTAGATTATAGGTGGACCCAAACTACCTCTCTCTTTGCAAATGACTGGCAGGAGATTAATGCACTGTTTGATAGCAAACAGTTGGATGCTCTGAAAGGGATGTGTGCATAGAACATTGAAAAACACCAAGAATTTTAGTGGGACTTAGATTTCTACCATTGTATGGACAAGATTCTGCCTGTTAGTGATATTAAGAATATATGGAACAAACAGTTTACATCAGTCATTATAGACAAATAATCTATTTTCTCTAACAAAAGCAGTTTGGATCCAGTGGACATGTGATGATACATTCCCTATTCTTGATGTTTAATTGAAAAGGTAAGACTTCTTTTCCTCTCTGAACTGGTACCAGTGCATTTGAAATGATTTTGTCTAGAGGCAAATGATGTTTAGGAGCTCTTTTGTTACGTTCTTTGATACATATAATGAATATTCTGGAAGTTATTTTATTGTGCCTTTTGCTTTGCTGCATGTCGTTACTGTAATGCATTGGTGTTTGGCTTGTTTATGTGAATGTTTTTAATTCCAAAGACTGCTATCTAGGCCATGCAGTAACCAATAAATAAGAGAATACTCCAGTACATGCAATCCCAGTCTGGGATAATATTTAGGATGAGAGAACATACATTGGTTACATACTAACTTGACAATAATGGATTCCAAAAATGTGAAACAGTCACTTTGTTCACCAAGAGAACAGACCATACCACAAACTCACATGCAGACTGTTCTATCATACTGGAAACGACTTGACAAGAATAGATTCCAAATCTGACATTCTCTGGCCTGACTTCTTGCCAATATGCTCTGGAAGGGTGAACTGATGGTGAGCTCCTTAATGTTTGTTAGTGGGAAGGAACCCTTGGGTATCAAAAGTATTTGAATGGCATTTTAAGAAACCATTACATTTTTAGCAAGGTAGAAAAGTCTATATCTGAGTCTGTGCTATGACCTGTTCTCTTGGTGAGCACAGTGACTGTCTCTCTTACATTTTTCTGATATTTATTCTGCAAATCAGCTGCACAAGCCGCTGCCACTCTTCTGAATAAGCTTTCAGGCATTACCTGCCTGCTGTGTTCCTGCGGAGGGATGGCAGTAATCTCTGCTAAGATAAACGGGAGCTTCTGTGGATAAAGTGTAAACGCAGTGAAGTGTGTGTGGCTGTAAGATTTAATGCCTCTACAGGTAATTTTTTTGGAGGGGGATCTGGCATTTAATCAAATCCAAAGTCATTATGTAAATTTAATCACCTTGCAACACACTAGTAATTTTATTATCTCCCTTTCATTTGACAGTGCTTAGATACAAGTTGAGCTTGGAATTTCAGAGGTAGAGCACTGCTGATTGGAGGCATATTAAGGAAAATGTACTGTGGAAATGAGATAAAACCTTTATTCTTGCTATTGATTGTCATTTTTGTTATGTGTGCAGGTGTCTAACAAAGGGTTTTAGAATACAGTTTATCTATTCAAAGTTTTTATTTTTACTTTCTTAAAGCCCCCAATGAATTTGCAAAGAGCCTGTTGTGATGGACTATATTAAATCCATGCCTGTCAAATGATAATCTTCACCCTGAACAAGATACAATTCAAACTCTCCTTAATGCATGAGCTCTACACTCATGTAACCCATGTTGTTTGAACTCTGCTCACTAGAATTCTGTCTGTGGTTAGATTGTTTATGCCATAAGATTTATTTAAAACTTAAAGACTATTTCCATTCATCAAGACCAGTTTTGATAGGTGTTTAAAAGGTGTAGTTGGGCTGCAAAATGTGCAATTTGTCTGTTAAGATAGACAAATTATCACTTTTATATTATGAGGTTGAGAAAGAAAAGGGCTTTTTGACCCTGTGATTCACACTAATGATTATGTCTTAATGAAAGTAATAGAGTTTAATACTTATCTGTGATCTAAAGAGTGTAATTAGAAAGGATGCAAGAAGAAAGACATTATATCATGTTGAATTGAACTTGCTAAGGCAGAATAAATGATATTTTGTTGTTTTTTCTTTTCTATAATTCTGTTTTAATTTCCCTACTTTTTCTTATCACTTACTTTGAAAGAAACTCTTGAGAATATCTCTACTCTTGCATATAAAGACTCCAGGAGCTCCCTCATCCATATGTTAAGACATGGAGACCCCTGGTCAAATAGGAAATCTTTACTTTAATCAGCTATTGTCTTTCTTCAGAATGGAAACCAATGACTCAGGCAAATGTCCTTTATTCAGGTTTAACTCAGATGACCAGATTCCCCCTACCTAGAGTGCTGTTTACTCCACTGAAATCTTTTCTTCTTTCCCAAAACCTTTAACAAGTCCCTGACTCATACCATGGTGTAATCTGGGACTAAAATTTAAGTACCTTACTATATAGTTTCTCATAGAGTTCATCATCTGTTTTCTTTTTACTACTACTGTCACAGTTTTATCATCCTAAAATGGTTATAAAATGACTACCTACCTCCATTGGTTGTTAGAAAGATTTGGTGAGGCACTGGATATAAAATCATCCAGCACTAGGTCTGACACAACATATGCTCAATGAGGGCAAGTTTCATATGAATGATCTTGTGTTGGTCAAATGGCTATAATCCAGAATCAGAGTGCCACCTAACAATGCAGCTACCATGTACAATAATAGTGAAGGTCAGAGTCAAATTAGGATAACTGGAATCTGGGTTGGGTGTCTCCCTTTGTGGGCTGCAGTGGATAAAATACAGTAATTCATCCTTTTTAATGGCATCATATAGAAGCCAGCTTTAACAAACACACACACACACACGAGTTGGGGTGAGAGAGTATGCCAAAAAATCATGACAGTGGAAAATGATGAGATAGCTAGCACAGGATGTCCTGATTTGGCTAAAACTTCAGACTTTAGGAAAAGGAATTATTTCTCAATCTTAGTTATCTATATATCTATCCATATAATTATCACCTTTTCATTCATTAAATAAAATAAATACTTATAAAATATTATACTAGTATATAGTAGATGTATAGTTAATGTTTGTAGGATAAATTTGTTAAATGAACTCTATTTCACAAATATGGAAACTAAGGTTCAGTCATAGGAAACAACTTATTGAAAATCATTTAATCCATATATGGCAATGTCAGGACTCAAACCTAAAAAAAAATTAGATAACTTTTGAAGAGAAAAAGTGAAAATGCAATTAACATAAAGTCTGTTTTATGTCAGATACTATGCTAGACACTTTCATATAATTTGTTTCATTTATATTCTGACAACAATCATGATATAGGTATTGCTATCTTTATTTTTTAAATATATTTTTGTAGTAGGTGGACACAATACCTTTATTTTTATGTGGTGCTGAGGATCGAACCCAGTGCCTCACATGTGCTAGGTAAGTGCTTTACCAACTGAGCTACATCCCCAGCCCTGCTATTTTTATTTTAAAGTTAAGGGAAGTAAGGCTCTGTATTAGTCAGGATCTCCACATAAAATATATCACACTCAAATAGGATAGTTTGAGAAGAGTTTAGTCAAGGAATTATTTACAAGGTGTGGGCAGGATTGATTTCCCTAAAATACCCTGTAGCTAGAATAGTGGAATTGTTATACCTCCCATAATGAATTCCAAAGGGACACAGGGAAATAGAATCGGGAAAGAAAACATCTAGAAGGATAGTCCTCTAGAGCAGATAACTTTGAGATGAGCTCCAGGCAAGGAAATTGCTACTGTCTTTTTGGATGTTCTTGAGTTTTGTTGATGGTGGTTTGTTCTACAATCTTGTTTTTATGGTGGCCCCAAAGTAAATAATTGATTTTCAGTTTTTTTCAGCTACTTCTTATTGCAAGATGGGAGTGATGACTTCTAAGCTTGTTAGAACTGAAAATATATTAAAATTTATATGGACAGGTACAAGTCCTAGATTAGTTAAAATAATGTTTTTTAAAAAGTAATAAAGATGGGGAAATCACTATACTTACCTTTAAGACTAACTGTATAGCTACAGTGATCAAGTCCATGTGATGTTAACAAAGAGGATAGACATAGATCAATGGAACAGAGGACAGAGAAATAGACTTACCCAAATGTAATATACAGATGGCAAATAGGAACATGAAAAGATGCTCAATATCACTAGCCATTACAGAAATGAAAATTAATATCATGGTCTGATATCACTGTGCATTTATTCAAATAGCTAAATTTAAAATAATAATAATATCAAGGGCTGGTGAATGCAGAGAAACTGGATCTGTCATGCATTTCTAGTGGATGAGGGTATAGCCATTCTGAAAAATGGCTACCTCAATAGATGAATGGTATATCCATAATGAAGAATAATACTCATCAATGAAAAGAATGAATGAATGATACATACAACTTGAATAGATCTCACTGGCTTTGCTGAGTGAAAAATACAATTTCGTAAGGGAAAATACTAACTGATTTCATTTACATAATTTTGAAAATGATAAAATTAAAGAAATGGAGAATAGATTGGTGGTATCCAGGGATTAGGAATGTTGGGAGGAGGTTTTTGACTGTAAAGAGGGAAATAAAAATATTTGAGTGATGGAATAGTTCAGTTTCTGGATTGCAGTGGTGGTTACAACAATACACACATGTAGTCAAATGATACAGAACTATACATGCACTTTGTGCCATTGTCATTTTCTTGGTTTCAATAATGCACTGTAGTTACATAATATGTACTTACTGGGAAAAACTGAATGAAGAATTCATAGGAGTTCTCTCTATTACTGCCACAGTCTGGCTGGGCACAAAGTCGCGAGCCGCTCAAGCAGGAACAAACTTTATTTCCCAAACTCCCGCGAATGCCACGCACGGGGCCTTCTCCCAGACACACCACACCAACAGGATATCCCTCCTCCGGAATTCCCTCCTACCGCACTTCCCCAACCAATGGGAACTCTCTGGGAGTCCCACCAAAGTAGCAGGCCTAGGCAGACAGCAGGGGTCTAATCTCCAATTGAATGCACATCTTAACATAATCATTATCATCTCAATAGCTTGCTGGCATCACCTTTCAACCAAAAATGCCATGTGTCATTTCTACTTGGCTATGGCTCTCAGCATATTACATTTGTAAATTCATGTGAGTCTGCAGTTCATCAACTTGATAATTTAAAAAAAAATGTAGCTTTGCAGTGGAGAAACCTAGCAGAAATCTCATTAATGAAGTGATCAAGGCTAACATTGAGTTTGGAGTATAGCTCCATGGTAGAGTATTTGTCTAGCATCCACAAGGCTCTGGGTTCCATCCCTACTAACACACATATATATACACACACACATGCACATGCACATGTGCACACACACACAATATTCACTAGTTTGTCATGTTCATATCTTGAACCTCTTATACTATATGAGAGAGCCTTCACCTCCACGCTATACTTCCTCAAAATATATAATCCCAAACTAAATTCATGAGGAAACATCAGATAATTCTACAAAGTACTGACCATTAACCTTTAAAAATATCAAAGTCAGAAAAACAAGGGCACATTTTTAAATTGCCTTAGTTGCCATGGATTTGAGGCAACTAAGAAAATATGATGTCTAAATGCAACATTGTGTTCAGGATTCAATTCTGGAAACGACAAAAATGTGCATTTAGTAGAAAAACTGGTACATTATATAAAACAACTACTTGGTGCTCTTTAACAGGTCGGGATCATGAAAGGCATGCAAGGATGGATGGATGAACTGTCACAGTTTGGAGGAGACTAAAGATAGTTGATTACTAAACAAAATCTGATATCCCCAAATTTGACCCTAGCATTATTCTGCAAATTTTTCATTAGCAGAAAAAGTGGTGAAATATAAACAAAATCTATAGTTTTTAGCAAATAGTATTGTATGAAGGTTAAATTCTTAGTTTGACAACTCTATCATGGCTGTATACAATGTTGGCATGGGGCAAGCAGCTGTCTGCTGTTTTTGAAACTCTTCTATCATTTTAAAATTATTTCAAAATAAACTTTTAAAAAGTCCCCTGGGAGATTCTTATGCGTAGCCAGGGCTGAGAACCACAGCTAGCTCATACATTTGGTCCTGCCTCATGTGTTTCCACTCTACTCATCTACTCCCTAGCCTGCCCTTCCTCCCTCAAAATTGCCCTGCTCTGAAGGGATTTGTTCTCAACTGGCTGCTAGCCTAAATAGGATGAGGGAAAAAATGTTTCTACCACTCTCCCAGTAGGAAACCTATTCTAAAGTTAATAGCACATGGGCAGTATCCTATCTGTTCCAGCCAGGTGCCATTATACAGTAAGAATTTCTACCTCAGAGATTTGTTCCTATTTGTAAAGCATCATTACATCACCATTTTTCAAGTATCACTTCTGGATGTTAGAACATGAATCCAATAAGAATTATGAGTCATTGTGAACTGGTGAATCAGGGCTTTTTCTGCAACACCACAAGACATTGAATCTCTGTGGAGGAGAGAGCTAGATTTGTTTAGAGACTCCCACCATCCATTTTCTCTTTCTAGACAGGGAAGTCCAGTCCTTGATTGGAGGCAGGAGTCCAGTGTTGTAGGTTGAGCTAGGAGCTTAAAGACAGCTCTTGGAGGGTTATGCTCTGGTCTTAGGTAGAGATAGCACACATCTTGTATAGCAAACTCCTGTTGCTGTGAGACCTTCCAAGAGCACACTTGTATCATCAGAGGCTGGGACTTTTCAGTTGGCTCTATCCTCTTCCTGGAGTGCTCTGTTTATTAAAAGGTCTCTGCCCTTTATTTTGCTGGAATTAGTCATTATGGGTTGGTGAACTGCCCTTTTTTTCCCTCCACCCCAGCTTTTCATCTACACCCTAGAAGGTAGGGCTATGACTTTGGGCCTGCTGAGAGTCCTTCAGGAGAACTGATCTGAGAGAAAATTAAGAACAGTTGGGGGTAGACGCAATGACATCATGTGCCTCTAGCATAAAAGGCAGCTCAGAAACTTCAAGAAGGAAGAAAATAATGGGAATTGGAGAAAGAGGCTGAGACTTGGGAACTATGTAAAAGTTGATACCAGAGATTAGGCTGGGGGCACAAGTGCTCTCTGAGATATTGAAACTCTTAGTTAGGACCTATTATTTGGCACTGAAGTCTATATATTTAATAGGTAAAACAAATTTTTGCACTGGAGTCTATGTAACTTAATAGGTAAAACTGAACTGGGACAGACTGGTGAAAGCTGTGAAAATGCCCTGAGGCAGCCTATAGTTAGGATTAAGATTAACAAAGCAAATGGAGATTAAGCTTTATTGAAGGGTATGTTATAGATTGGACCTTATGCTTGTAGACTTTCTTCCTCTCCCAATTGTTACATGGGATTGCATGTTTTATATATAAATTTATTTACTTTTTGGGTTGTTTTCCTAAAGAAATAGATTCTTATAAAACATTGATGTTTTAGAGTAGTACTTGTTATGAAACTGATGAACTTGTACAGTTTAAGCAGATATTAGAGCTGATGTGGTTCAACAATAATTTTACAAATGAGGAAAATGAAGCCAAAGATTTAGCTGATGTGTCAATGATCATATAGCTATTATGTGACAGTTGTGGTTGGAGTTTAGGTCTACCAATTCCCAGGCAAGTAGTGACCCCCATACCTGTTTTACTTAGTTTATCCATACCCAGAGATAATCCAAATTTATATTCCTTTATTACTACTAGTGATTGTCAGCAGCTATCATAGATAAAAAGAAGACTATCTGGGGTTAATCAAATTACTATACAGAATTTTCTCAGAATCTTTAACATATTAATCATGATTCGGTAATGCTACAGGTTGGCATTAATCTCATCAAATAATTTTTCCTTTATGTACCATCCTTAAATATAATGATATTGTTCTGCTTAGCATATTTTAAACATTATATTTTTAAGTTTAAACAGCAATTCTATTGCCTGTTTCAAGAAACCTCACTGATAACTTATTTTAATATTTCAATCTGTGTAACTTCAGCAGTTACTACCAATTTATATTGACATCACAGTACTCAAAAGCAGCCCAAATACAAGAAAATATTGGAAGACTAATTTTCAAAGTGTTGAGGGGGGAATTCAAATCAAATACTTTATACCCAGCTAAATGACATGTAAATGTCAGAATGATGTTTTCATGTGTACAAGACCTCAGAAAGCTTACCCCATAGTCTCTTTGAAATAAGGTCAATGAAACACATTTTCTTAAAAAATACAATACTTCCCCAGATGTTTCTCACAAATGTTCCTTTACTTTCTCAAATCCACGTACATTCCTCTCACTTTGGTGGCACCTCCAGAATAGGGTTCTTTGGAGGGAGCCAGCATATGGAGTTTATATGACATTTTGTAGAAACCTTAAGTGACTCACTTCTGTTCTTTGGTTATAGTGTTTTCTTTCTGATAAGCCTTTAAACTACCTGAGGATACAATATTATTCATTTCTGCATTCCCAGTAGTACCTGTCTCAGTGTTTTGTACATGGTAGGTATTCATGAAATGTCTATAGCAGAAAAGAAAGGAGAAAGAAATGGAAGTAAGGAAGATAGGCTGAAACAATGTATAATTTTAGCAAAAGAGATTCTATGGCCATGCTTAACTAAAAAGAAGCAATAAAGAATAAAAAAAAAAGGTTACATCTCTCATGGGGAAAAAAGTTAAGGTTATTTACATTGATAAGAATACTTCTTCTCACTTGTTTTTGTGAGCAGAGGCCATCTCAATGTGTGTCAATATTTTGTACTGCAGAACCGTGTATTTCCTTTGTTATATCTGTGAGTGTCTCAGTTAATTGAACATTGTTTCTTGCACAATCAAAATATTAAAGATGGGCTGGGGTTGTGGCTCAGTGTCAGAGCACTTGCCTAGCACATGTGAGACATTGGGTTCATTTTTCTCAGCACCACATAAAAATAAACAAATAAAACAAAAGGTATGGGTCCATCTGCAAATTTTAAAAAAACTTTAAAAAATATTAAAGACAACCTGTTTATTTGGACTCTGCAACCCTCAAACTCCCTTTGAGTAACTCATGATGGAAAATGATATATTTGCACACCAGTAAACATACTCAAGTAAGGAATAAGAAGGGAAAGTAACCCACAAGTATTTTGTATTGTCTGGAGTTTGTCAACACATCTCCATAGAACTGGTGAAAAATCTCTCTTCCTCCCTCTTCAACAAGGCAGTAATATGTGCCCATGCAAGACTGTTTAACAAGTGTCACTGAGGCAATGTGGATAATCATATTAGTCCATTTCCACTGGTATACCCAAATATCTGAGAATGAGTATAAAAATATGAATTGAAAGAAATATTTAATGGAGGGAATTAGCAACAAATGGATATAAATGAAGAATTAATTAATGAGATAGAATACCAAGTTGAATAACTTTTCTGGAAGGTATCAGAAGGGGATAAATGAAAAAATGGGAAAAATTTAGAGACATGAAAAGTGAAATGGCAAGTCTATAGAGTAACAGTAGGAGTAGACAAAAATTGTAAGTGGAGGGGAACTTAATATTTGAAGAAATGAAGAAAAAGAATTCTCCAATGTTGGGGAAATATAATGACCTCGGTTTATAAGAACTTAGAGTTTGTCAAATGTGATATATAAGATGAAGCTCTATCTGGACACACAGAAGTACATTTTTAAATATCAAAGACATAGACAAGAGTTCCCAGCAAGAAAAAAAAAAAAGATTACCTACACTTGTAGTGCATGTGCTTCCTCAGCATAAACAAATAACTTTCACCTCAATGTCTGAATGCCCCCAGAAACTGAATCACCTCCTACTAGGCTTTTTCTCTTAAAGGTTCCATCACCTCCCAATATCACCACACTGAGCACCAAGCCTCCAACACATGAACTTATTGGGGATGCACTCAAACCATACAATTAATACACACCTGTCAGAATCCAAACATTAAGCCTTGAATCAGACATCAGTGTTTGTAGAGAAGATTTTGGTGGGTGGACAGCACTCCACATTTTTTTTCTCTTGGTATTATCTGTTGATATTTGGAAGCAGACAAAGCAAGAAGCACTGAAGTGGAAAGGAACATCAGTTATTCCTTTATACCTTTTCTGTAGACAAATGCCATCTTTTCCATCCATCTGAAAATCATTGGTATATATTTAAGATATTTGTCCATGAACTGCTTTTCAAACTTTCCATAGTTATCCTTTTGTTACAAATCCCAAAGAAAAGGGGATAGGCAGAACAGAAAATGGTTGGGGCAGACTCCTAAAATACATATATGACACATGTACATCCCAGAGCCATCATTATTAGCAGAAGCAAATGTCAGCAGAGTTCCTCCCTGACTTGCTCTTTTCCATTCTTTCTCACTCCAATTCAGTTATTGGTCATGTGTTTTTAACTTTAAGTTGAGGTTGTTAGCAAAAACTCTTATGGATTTAATTGAGTTATTGTTCAGGTACTTGCAATTCTTACTACAGATTTCAGGAAATTGTGTAACGTTTGGGCACCACACACATTTAATTCAGTTGATAGCCATAGAGCACCTGCCCAGTGCAGGTTGAACCCTGAGAAGTGCCTGGGTACACCCAACAATGTGAAGGAAGTGACAGGAGGAATACAGTTGAGTGGTGGTTTAAAGCAGAGATAGAATATACTGGTAAAACAAGAGAAAGACTTTTTATAAAAGTGATCTTGCGGATTGGACTTAATGGAATTTCTACAGGCAGAGGCATTTTAGGAGGAAGGCACACCTTTTGTAAGAGTAACAAGGTAAGAAATAACTGGATCCATCCCGGGCTAGTAATAGTCCCTATGAATTGAGTCATTACTCTATACCATACATAATGTTAAGTGTTTCATATACATTCATTTGTTTAATTGCCTCAGCAATCTCATTAGTTATAGGCAGTATCATCCCTACTTTACAAATTAGACTCAGAGCAATTAAGTAACTTAGTCACCTCCGAAGAGATGGTAGAGCAAGAATTCAAACCAGTTCTGTCAGACTCCAAAGTCTATGTTCTTAATCACTCAGCTCTGTGCCTCAGAAATAAATACATGTTTGGAAAAAGGGTTAGGACCATGATGTGGAGAGCTTTAGATGGTAAATGAAGGATCCTGAATTTAAAGAGGCAGACTGTGAAATAAAAGGGAAACGGATTTTAGTGTAACAGGTAATGTGTGGTAAGGGCTCAACAAGTGACAGACAAATGAAGAGATCCCAAACTTCTTTTCTTTCCTCATTTTTTCCTCAGTTTTTCATTTGGAAGGAGAATGCGTAAGCAGAAAAACAACCTCCCTTTTCTTCTTAGAACTTTCATGTAGATTTCTACTTCTTGGGGGTCCTTTTTTGTTCTGTCCAGTTTCTTGTCATGGCCCATAATCTTACCCCTATAAAGAAAAAAATCAGAATTTGAAGTTTCTAGTTCAACTGGAAAATGGAATTACTTACATGTCAGTTCCTACTGAATGGTCTTGGATAACTGAAGATCATGTTATCTTTTTTATTATTTCTTATTAGTTTTGAACTTTAATGTAGCTTCTCAGTCATAAAAAGAGGATTCGTTATTTGCCAATGGCTATAATCTTCCTTTTTCAATCTTAGCAAGAAACTAGAAGATTCTATTGCCCTTACTTGCCCCTACCTCTTTTACCAATCTTGGTTTGGGCTCCTGAAGAAGCAAGGTCTTGGAATTGTTAGACCCTCCAAGCCACAGTCCAGTTTTTTGAATCTCTAACCTAAAGAGTTCCTAATGGACTTGGTGCTAGTGCAGTCAGAAATATTTAATTTTTTAAAAAATTTTGAAATAACTATCACTTTATGAAAACATTGCAAAAATAGAGTTTTTCTAGGGGGTTAGCTCAGTGAGAATGAATAAGCTTAGCATGAGTATCATGGTTTAGATGTGGTGTCCCCCAAAACCTCATGTGTGAGAAAATGCAAGGTTTGGAGAAGAAATGATTGGGTTGTTGAGTCTTAACCCAATCAGTGAATTAATTACAGATGGGATTAGCTGAGTGGTAACTGCAGGCAAGTAGGGTGTGGCCACAGGAAATGGTTCATTGGAGGTGTGGCTCTGGGGTATATATTTTGTATCTGGAGAATGGAGTCTCTCTGTGTTTTCCAATCATCATGTGAGCTGCTTCTGTCTGCCATACACTCTGCCATGACATTCAGCTTCAACTCATGGAGCCTGCTGTCCATGACCTGAGACCTACGAAACCATGAGTCCCCAAATAAACTTTTCCTCCCCTAAAATTCTTCTGGTCAGATCCTCTAGTCACAGCAGCAAAAATGCTGACTAAAACAATAAGCAAGGCCCTGAGTTCAATCCTAGTACCACAAAAATAAATAAATAATAAGGCAGTAGAGAGTTCACTTCATTCAGCTTTATCAAATATTCATACCTTAAGTATTAATTTTGAAATTTCAAAATCAGGAAATTTACCTTGATGCAATATTATGATATAATTTATACATCTTAAAATGTTTACTAGTTGTCCTAAAAATGTCTTTTATTCTGTTTTAGAATCTAATCCAGGATCCCATTATATTCTAGCAAAATTCCTGCCTTTCCTTATCTTTTATGGCCTTGACACATTTGAAGGGTCCTCAATAATTATTTTGTAGAATGTTTTTTTTCAATTTTGATCTATTTATATTTAGTTCATACTTTTCTAGCAAGAATACCAAAGAAGTGCATGTGCTGTTCTCAGAGTATTATTCCTGGGAGTTCATAATATGTAAGTATTTCTCATTATTAGTGATTAGAGATGTTAACTTTATTCACTTGGTTAAGGGATTTTCTGCCAGATTTCTCCACTATAAACTTACTATTTTTGCCTTTATAACTAATGAGATTCTGGCTGGGGATAGAGCTCAGTTGGTAGAGTGCTTTCCTCGCATGCACAAGGCCTTGGGTTTGATGCCCAACACCACCAAAAAAAAACCCAACCAAACAAACAAACAAACAAAAAAAACAACTAATAAGATTCTTGTACAGAACTTCAAAACTGTGCAAATATCATTTTATCATTATACTTCTACCCACTTTTTTCATCTATTCTTCTGTCTTTAAAACTTATGACTTCCTGCCCTACATCTAATTGCAATCTAGCAACACAGGAATCCTTCTCATTTTAGCCTTCTCCTGTTGTTGTTGGTACTGGGAATTGAACCCAGAGGCAATTTACCACTAAGAACATCCAGGCTTTTTATTTTTATTTTGAAATAGGTTCTCACCAAGTTGCTGAGGGTCTCACTAAGTTGCCAAAGCTGGCCTCAAACATGGGATTCTCCTGCCTGGCCTCCCACATTGTCTGGATTATAAGCATGTACCACTGTGAGTGCCTCTTTCCCCTATCTTTAACTCCTATCTTCAACAGTGAGAAAGCTGGAACTTAATAGCTAAAATAGTCCCCTATTTTATCAACCGTAATATATAGTATTCTCACCCCTGCTTACTCCCTATATGTAAGCAGGTTAATTACTTTCTGGTTTATCATTTCTGTATTTACTTTTGTACAAATGGGCAAATGCATTTCCATTTCCTTATATCATAATTTATGCTTTCTACATTAATCATACCATGCTATAAAAACACTTTTTCAATTTGCTTTTTCATTTACAAGTAATACTTCATATCAATTCATAGAGATCTTCCTAATTCTTTTGTTACAGCTGTCCTTTGCTCTTCATTGAGTGGATGTATTATTGTCTATTCAAACATTCTCCAATTTATGAGTATCAGTTTTATCCAATATTTTGAATTAACAAACAGTGCTGCAATTAAAAAAATGATAAATGTGTATTTTTCTACTGTTGAAGTTGAATCATCATGGTAATTCTTAGAATTAGTGTTGTTACATTAAAAGACATGTTAGTTTTGTTAGCTATTGACACATTTTCCTCAATGACAGTTGTACCAATGTGCATCCACAAACAATATTTGAGAATGATTATTTTGCCACATTTTCACTAATAAATATGTTCCCCTATTTTTAAGTTTTTTCAATCTGATAGGTGAGAAATTATATGTTGGTGCTATTTTAATTTGTTTTATCTAATTATGAGCAAGTTAGAACATCTTTTCATATATATATATATATATATATATATATATATATATATCTGTGTATATGAATATGATTATCTGTTCACACTTTCCCTTCTTTTTCTGTGAGATTTTTTTTCCTTAGTTCCTTGATTTTTTTGTTTTTATTTTCACTTTTCCTCAATTTTTGAGAATTCTTCATGTTTTAGAAATTGGCCTCTCATATCCGACTTCCTTAATTAGACTCCTATAGTGCAAGAATTAAAATCAAGAATCAATAAATGGGATGGAGTCAAACTCAAAAGCTACTTAGCAAAAGAAATAATCAGTAAAGTGAATAGAGAGCCTACAGAATGGGAGCAAATTTTTACCACATGCACAAAAGATAGAGCACTAATCTCTAGAATATATAAAGAACTCAAAAACATTTTTTTTAAATTTTTTTTTAGTTACACATGGCAGTACAATGATCTTGACCTTTCATACATTTGAATCAAATGGAGTATAATTTCTCATTTTTCTGAGTGTACAGGTTGCAGAATCACATTGGTCATACAGTCAAGTATATACATACAGCCATAATAATGTCTATTTTATTCTGCTGCCCTTCCTATCCCCCCTTCCCCTCCCCTCCCCTCCCATCACATCTCTCTACCCAATCTAATGTGACACACTTTTTTTTCTCCTCACAACATCATACATGTATTCTGTATAACGATGAGGATCTCCTTCCCTCTTCTGTGCAATTCCCCTTCTCCTTCCTTATCCCTCCCACCTCTCTTCCCTATTTAGTGGTAATCTTCTTCTCATGCTCTTCCTCCCTATCCCATTTTGAATCATCCCCCTTATATCAGAGAAGACATTTGGCATTTGTTTTTTAGGGATTGGCTAACTTCACTTAGCATAATCTGCTCTAATGTCATCCATTTCCCTGCAAATGCCATAATCTTGTTATTTTTAGTGCTGAGTAATATTCTAATGTGTATAAATGCCACATTTTTTATCCATTCATCAACTGAAGGGCATCTAGGTTGGTTCCATAGTCTAGCTATTGTGAATTGTGCTGCTATAAACATTGATGTGGCTGTGTCCCTGTAGTATGCTCTTTTTAGGTCTTTTGGGTATAGTCTGAGAAGGGGAGTAGCTGGGTAAAATGGTGGTTCCATTCCCAACTTTCCAAGGAATCTCCATACTGCTTTCCAAATTGGCTGCACCAATTTGCATTCCCACCAGTAATGTATGAGTGTACCTTTTTCCCTGCATCCTCACCAGCACTTATTGCTGTTTGACTTCATAATAGCTGCCATTCTTAATGGAGTGAGATGGTATCTTAGAGTAGTTTTAATTTGCATTTCTCTGATTGCTAGAGATGGTGAGCATTTGTTTCATGTATTTGTTGATTGATTGTATATCCTCTTCTGAGAAGTGTCTGTTCAGATCCTTGGCCCATTTGTTGATTGGGTTATTTATTTTTTTATTGTTTAACTTTTAAGAACTCAAAAATCTTAACATGAAAGAAACAAATAACCCAATCAGTAAGTGGGCCAAGAAACTGAACAGACACTACTCAGAAGATGATATAAAATCAATCAACAAATATACAAAAAAAATGTTCAACATCTCTAGCAGTTAGAGAAATGCAAATGCAAACCACTCTAAGATCTCACTCCAGTCAGAATGGCCGCTATCAAGAATACAAACAACAATAAGTGTTGGCGACGATGTGGGGGAAAAGGCACACTCATACATTGCTGGTGGGACTGCAAATTGGTGCAGCCAATAAGGAAAGCAGTATGGAGATTCCTTGGAAAACTTGGAATGGAACTACCATTTGACCCAGCTATGCATTTCCTCGGTTTATACCCAAAGGACTTTAAAACAGCATACTACAGGGACACAGCCACATCAATGTTTACAGCAGCACAATTCACAATAGTTAAACTATGGATCCAAAGTAGATGTCCTTCAAGAGATGAATGGAAAAATAAACTGTGGTGTATATACACAATGGAATATTACTCAGCATTAAAAGAGAATAAAATCATGGCATTTTCAGGTAAATGGATGGAGTTGGAGAGTATCATATTAAGTAAAGTAAGCCAATTCCCCCCAAAAAATGCTGAATTTTTTTTCTGATAAGTGGATGGTGATCCACAATGGGGGTGGGAGGAGCATGGGAGGAATGGAGGAATTTTGGATAGGGTAAAGGGGAGAGAGGGGAAAAGAGGGGACATGGGGGTAGGAAAGATGGTGGAATGAGATGGACATCATTACCCTAAGTACATATATGAAGACATGAATGGTGTGACTCTACTTTGTGTACAACTAGAGATATGAAAAATTGTGCTCTATTTGTGTAATATTAACTAAACTGCATTCTGCTGTCATATATAACAAATTAGAAAAAATAAAATTAAAAAATATACATGTTCAAAGCTAAAAAATAAGAAGAAATTGGCCTCTTGTGATATGTGCTACCAATATTTTTACTAGCTTATCAGTTTTTTATTTTACTTTTGGTGTTTTTTTATTGTTCAAAGGTTATTTGCTTTTATATAGTTCAGTTTGTCAGTCTTATTTTCACTGGATTTCGAGTCTGTAGTTATAAAGCTATTCCCAACAACATGGACAAACAGGAATTCACCTGAGTTTTCTACTTCCACTGGATTTTGAATCATAGTTAGAAAATGTTTCATTGTACCACAAATAAAGATGAATATACGCATATTTACATGTAGTAGGTATATGGTTTCACTTTTTACATTTAGATACCTACAAATTTTTATGTTTTTTATCCTATATGATGTGAGGTATAGATCTTTATAGTTTTCCAATTATCCCAGTACAATTTGATTAGATTGATTATTTGAGATGCCACATTTATACCAAATTTACATATATGCATGAGCCTATTATTAGTATCTATTAAATAAGATATGTTTGTACCCATCCTCTTTTATTGTCTGCTGTGTATTAAGTATGCTGCAACTAGGAATTTCCACAAGAGATGGAGTACTTGAACTAGAAAGAGTGCAGGAAAGGGATGCTCAGAAACATTTTTGAGAATCTGTAGTTGGAAGCTTTACCTCCTTGCAGTTCATGTTAAGTCAGAACTTCCCATCCAGGTGACTGGACAGTGCATGTTAGACCAGAAGTAGATGGCACTTTGGAGACTTTTGAGAGATTGAGGAAAGTTTATTTTGGTATACTTTGTCTCTTCTATAGTATGCCAAATTAGTATTGTTAGTTGCCTTTATTTTATTTTTAAAATGCTGCCTTTTGATATATTGGGACCAAAAAATTCTAGAAAAGCACTGCCTGGAAAGGAAATATCCCTCCATCATAGGAGGGGCTTCAGTTGTATATTTGTTGCCTTTGGAAAAAACTCTTGATTCAATAACTTCAAAGATGCATATCAATCACACCAAACTCCTATTCCTACAACATGTGCTTATTAATCATATTTTATTTTTTCTAAAGAGAGAGAGAGTTTTTAATATTTATTTTTCAGTTTTTGGTGGACACAACATCTTTATTTTATTTTTATGTGGTGCTGAGGATCGAACCCAGCGCCCTGTGCATGCCAGGTGAGCGTGCTACCGCTTGAGCCACATCCCCAGCCCCAATCATATTTTAATTTTCTGTACTTTATGATGCTTTGACATCTTGGGGACTTATGAACACATTAGGACTATTTCTCCCACAGTTAGCTAATTCCTACAGATAGCAAACAACTTATTATTTACTAGCACATCTTGATAGGCAAACCAACTAATTTTCAGGTAACCTCCATTTACCAAGCTCTTGCAGTCTAGCACACTATGCCCCTGTCCAGGTATTAGACAATTTAGAACCACTCCTGTAGCCTAGAGCCCACTGAAATTATTTAAACTATCCAATTCCCAATCTAGTCAGCTGGCCTTTCCTGCCTTATCCATTCCTTTCTGTGAAAACACATTAAATACTCTTACCCACATTTGGTCCTTAGTCCTTTTGCCTCCTGATTGACTCTGGTGCTTTTCCATATGACCCTATGTAGTAAGGTTGTCCCTCCTGGAAACTGTGAATAACAGACTGTCTTTTCAATGTCAATTGTCTCTGGATTTATTAACCTCACTTTACCTGAATAATAATAAAAACTGTGTTTTAAAACAACCAAATTCACAGTGTGAAGAATTCTTCTGACCAAATTGCCTGATTTTTTGTGAACAAATTGCCTGTTTTTACTAATCATTGCTTAAAATTATTAATTTTATAATCACTGCAATTTTGCATTATTTGATTAATAGGTAGACTGAATTTTTCATATTTGTTTAGTAGTTGTTTTTCTTCCTGTGAAAAAGTGAATTGTGTATTCTTGTATTTTGCATATTTATTCAGAATGATTTTAAAGCAAACTGAATCAAAATGGTTCATGTAAAATATATATCTAAAACTTTTAGAGGAAAATGAAGGAAAAAATTCTAGATCTTTGGTTTGGTAATGATTTCCTACACTTGATAACCAAAGTATGATTCATAAAAGAAAATATTTATAAATTAGAATTTGTAAAATTAAACTTTAAAAAATAAAAATTATGTTTAAAACCTTAGAAACTTTTCCCCTATGAAAAATCAAGTTAAGGAAATAAAATACAAACTGCAGACTTGGAGAAACTATTGGCAAATCACACATCCAACAAAGGACTTGTATCTAGAGTATATCAAGAACACTTAAAACTCAACAGGAAAAAATAGAAAATTCAATTAGAAAATAATCAAAAGACATGAAGACATATTTTATCTAAGAAAACCCACAGGTGGAAAATAAGCACATGAAAAGATGCTCAATATCATTAGGCATCAGGGAATACAAATTAACACTATAATAAGGTATCATGACACATGTATTAGAATGTCAAAAAATTAGAAAATAATGATAACATCAAATGCTGGGGAAGATATGGAGATTTAAATCTTACCTATTAATTGTGGGGATGTAAAATGGCATAGTCACTCTAAGAGAAAGTATATCAATTTCCTTTTCTTTTTTCCTTTATTATTTTCCTTTTCATTCATTTTTTTTTTTTGCTGGAGATCAAACCCAAGCCCTTGCATGTGCTAGGCAACCATATCACTGATCTACACACCCCACCTTCTAATTCTTATAAAACTAAGCATGCATTTACCAAGGAATTATATTTCTGAACATTTAACCCAGATAAATGAAAACTCATGCCCACATAAAAATATACACACAAATGTTCATAGTAGCCTTATTCTTAATAGCCCCAAACTGGAAACAACGTAAACATCCTCCAGTGAGTTAATGGACAAACAAACTCTGGTATATCCATACCATAGAATACTACTTAACAATAATAAATGAACTAGTGATACACACAAAATTATGAAAATTATTTGATGCTTAGTGAAAAAAGCCAATCTAAAAAGTCAATAACATATGATTCCAATTAAATAACCTCATTGAAATGACAGAATATAGAATCAGAGAATAAATCAGTGCTTGCCAGGGAACTGTAAGAGGGGTGAGGGTGGGTATGATTATAATCGAATAGCATGAGGGAATGCCTTTGTGGTGATGCAACACATATGATAAATGTGCATACAACTATACCCCTCTATCTTACACACAAATCCAAAACAGATTCATGAAAACTGAATAAACTCTGTAGTCTAGTTAACTATATTTTACTATAGTAATAAAATATGTCACCCTGGGAAAGCCAGGGGAAGCACACAGAAGACTACAAACTCTTTTTTTCAACCTTCTATAGGTCTATGATTATTTCAAAATAAAAAGTTCAAAAAAGCAATGCTGGAATTTTCGTTTGAACAGGGTTGAATTACACATGAATTTCGGGTCATTTACACATTTAGAATGTTGGGTCTTCCCATGTTCCCTTATTTATTGATTTTAAAAATGTTTCAGTTGTTTCTTTATATATCACTTTTATTAACCAAGATAGGACAAGGGAGTTTAATATTGGCATATTTTAAGTTTAAGGCAAACAAAATTATTTTAAGCACCTTACTTCAAGTTCTGTGCATGATTTAAGTTACTGAGGTTTTAGATATTCCTTTTTATAGTAGTTTTAATTGTATGCTCTCCAGATTACTATGTATGTATGTATCTATCTACCTATCTATAAATAATCACAGTCTAAGTAAAGATATTATAAGACTTTATATAAAATGTATAAGCCTTGCCACAATTAGAGGTTACTTTAATCTTTTCCAGTCTTTTTGTTCTATAGTTGTCATATCTATTATATCTGTATGCAAAGCCTATAAAATGTCACAATTTTTGCTTTAAAGTGCCCTGTGGATTTTAAGAAATTAAGACAAAAACAAATGAAGTTAGTTTTTAAAAAATATTTTCACAATATATAATTGCCACTCTATTTTTTAAATGAGTAATTGAATTTCCATCTGGATTCATTTCCCTTCAGCCTGATAAAGAACTTCCTTTTGTGAAGAGATCAAGCAGTATCTAGGCAGCAGTGGTGTGGCTAATGAAGCCAATAAGATCACTTGTGCAGCTGCTGGGTCAACTTGTCACACTTCCATAGATTCATTCAGTAAGGAAACAACAAGCACAAATGGATTCAGTGTATTACTTAGATCAACATGTCATTAGCTCTACATATATCTTGTCCCACAGAATTACACTGAATCAGAGGTCCCAGGTGACAGGTGTAATGGACAATAGGTTACTCTGTTACTGAGAAGCCAACTCTAAACTGTAGTCAAGAATTTTTATGCATCTGTACCCTAAGAAGGAGGAAGGTAGAAAGTTCTTTGCTCAAGTGACATTAGGAACGTGAATGAGAAATTTTGCCTGTGGATAGTTCCTCATCAGGTTGTTCTCAGCTCAGATTGTGGTCAAGCCTTTGCCTAATTGGCCCATATGGAGACAAAATGGTCATTGGGGTCTATGTGGTGAATCTGTTTTTCTACACCTTTAGTATCGCTTATGGTTCAGGTCTGCTGACAAAGAATTTTCTTAATTTTGTTGTGTTTCAAAATATCTTTGTTTTGCCTTCTTTCTTTTGTTTTGCTTGGTGTTTTGTAACAATGCATTTTGAATCAAATAAATTTCTAAAAGTGAAAAAAAGAAATGAATAAACCCTAAAAAAAAAAAACTAAAACTATAAACACCATTTTTGACTCCCATGTACTATGCTATGGTTGTCATATATTTTGCTATTACATATGTTATAAGTCATACAATTTGTTACTTTCAATTTAAGCAATCAATTTAATTTTTAAAATATATTTTTTAGTTGTAGTTGAACACAATACCTTTATTTTATTTATTTATTTTTATGTGGTGCTGAGGATCGAACCCAGTGCCTTGCATGTGCTAGGCAAGCGCTCTACCACTGAACTGCAACCCCAGCCCCCAATCAATTTAATTTTGAGAAGATTTTTTTAAAAAGAGATAAAATGTCTTCTTATTTCATAAAACAAAATGTATTTACTGAGTATAGAATTCTGGCTTGATCTTTTTCTACCAGTGCTTTTAAGATTTTAGTCCTTTCTGTTCTGGCTTCTATTGATTCTGACATCAGCCATATTTGAATTTTCCCCCCATTTGTATGTAAAGTCTTGTTTTCTCTAGCTTTGTTTATGATTTTCTCACTATATTTAGGTTTTGGCATTTTGACTATGATATTCCCAGACTTTTGTTTTCTATACCCTTGAAGATTGCTGAGTCTTTTGAATCTTTAAATTTATATCTTCCTCTAGATTTGGGGAAATTTAAACCATTACACAATTCAGTATTCTTTTTCTACTCCATTCTATCTTGTATTCTCCTTCTAGAACTTTAACTTCATGTATGTTAGACCTTTCAATATTGTTCCACATGTCACTGAGGCTCTGTTCATTTTTCCCATTATGCATTTTTCTCTTCTTCACAATAAATAATTTCTATTGTTTTTTCTTAAGTTTACTGAAAATTTTCTTTTTTAATTTCCATTCTGCTATTGAACCTATCCAGTGATTTTTAAATTCTGATGTTGTATTTTCCAGTCCCATAATTCTCATTTGGTTCTTTATACGGTTTCTTTTTGTTATGATTTTCTATCTTGCCATGCATTGTGATAATGTTTTATTTTTCTCCCTCAGGTATAGTTATAGTAATTTCTATAAAATTCTATCTCAGGTTTGCTGTCTGTTGATTGTTTTATCTCTCAGAATGGATCACAATTTCTTAGTTTTTCATATGTTGAATAACTTTGGCCTGAGCTCTGTGCTTTACTTCTTTATATCAGAATGAGAATCAGTTTGTCTTACTTGGTGTCAGTGTGTTAAAATTAGTGTTTTAGCTACTTTGTATCTTGGCAACTTTGACTTATCCTCAGTCTACAAGACATAAAAAATAGAAATCTCATTTTGTGTCTTACCTTTCCTTCAAGCATCAATTCCTCTTCAGAATCTACCTGCCTCTATTCATTATCCTATCTCTTCATATTGCCATTTCTTTATATTTTGTTTATAGTTGCTATCTTCAGAAGGATTAGCAACAATATTTTAGCCATACTGGTAGCAGAAGAAGCCACCCTGCTCTATTTTAATCCCAGCAGTTTGTCCTTAATGTGGGATTTTGTCCTAGAAAGGAGATTTGGAATGTTGGTTTTCAGTTAATAGGGGTTAGAGTCCTTCAGTCCCTTTAGTCCTTCTTGTCACAGGTAATTTGTGCTAACTTAGTGTTGGGGAGAGCACAAGTCTTCTTGGTTTCAGCTGCTATTCTTGATGGTGCCACCATGTTCTCCTTACAGTGATACCTAGTGAACTCCTACTCAACTAGGAGTTGGATTGCAGCATGTAACTGTGGAGAGCAACAAAATCTTAAGCCTTAGATGGTGCCTCCTCCCAGTGAGTTTGATAATGGGGAAATACACCTCTAGGGAGGAGACCTCTGATGTTACAAATGATAACTTGTCCTTGTCATTACTTTCTTTCAGGAATAGTCTTTCCAGTAGTAGCCTTTTAGTTTTTAGAGTGTTGGAATGTATATGCAGGTAGAGAAAAAGACTTAAGGTCCAGTCAGTCCACATGCAATTGATACATAGCACTCATCATCCTAGCCAAGCCTGAACTCCACTGGGAGCCTACTATCCCTAGTCAGCACTAGCGCTTAGATGTATCCAAATGTCAAAGGGCAGAAAATGTTCTTCTCGGGGTAATGAGTAGAGAAAAATAACACATTTTTAAAAAAATCTTACTGTAACTCCTGTCCATTCTTCTTGCCCCTTCTGTTTTCTAGGAGGTCTTTCCCCCTAGTTTTACCTTACTCAGATCCCTGATCCATCTGCCTTTTGTTTCCTCAGAGGTTTCCTTACTATTTTTGTGCCATTGTTGTAGAACCATCCATCTCTGGATTCTGTAATGTGTCTAGGGTTGGATTCTGGAGTGAGGGCAAATTATAACTTTTTATTTTAAGAAAACCTGGGATAATTGTCTTTTTTCTATTAAAAACCAAAATGACCAAAATTCTGAAGATATATATTTCAGAATATTAGAACTTAACAAGGAAATTTTCCTGAACCCTATAATACCCTTTACAATTTGAAACAATGAAGAATAATTGATCATTGGCTTTGAGTGTTTCCCCAGGTAAGTATGTAGACATAATATTATCATGAGGATACAGATATAAAATATAACTTTATATACATAAGATCTAATGATATAGGAGATCATTCTGATTTTCATAAAATGTATCATTAGTAGGCAATAAAGTAATGTCTGATTTTTCCTGTGGCATTATTGACCAGACATAGGGCCAGGGTTGCAATGTTCATTAATAAAATGAAAAATATTTTATTACATGTTTTCTTCTTTTATGAATTTTGCTTATAGTCTGATGAGGGCAAGTCATCATTTATAATTTCTATGGAGCCTAAAATGATAGAAAGTTTAAATGAAAAAAGACATACTGAATTATTCTAGTTCTTAATTTTGCCTGAGCCATTAAAAACCAATTAGGTACAGACCAAATTCCTGTTTATAAGAAGCTTCAGAAGTCTTATAAATGAGAGCTAATATATTTATTGAAGCACACTGCTTTCAACTCCATGCAGTCTTTTACAAAGTCATTGCATCATTTTAACAACAAGCATGTTTTCCATGAATATACTCATTCACACAGAGGAACAGCCTCAACCATTTATAATCCAGTGTGTCAAACGGTTTGGGCAAATGAGAATATGAACCATAAGCCAACTTCTTTCCTTTATACATCTTTTCTCTCATTAGTACTTCATCCCCACCCCCATTCCTGTTGAAACATTACTCATGTCTTCTAGGACCTAATCAAACAGTATCCAGCCCAATCCCTTCTCCAGCACAAAAAATTGATTGCTTCATCCCTTATTCTTCTCTCCATCTCTAGTACCTCTCCCAGAACATGAACTGTAGTAAATACATTAGGTGAATGCAGTTAGAGTAAAACAAATTATAAAATGTTACCATTTTTGGAGAGTGTCCATAAATATGGTGTCTCCAAAAAGAACATTCTCCTTTACTGCCAAGACCTAAGCAAACATGCTAAGACAGACCACTTGTCCAAGAATTGCTGTGGCTATTTATATTGGGAGCTGAGAGAACCAAGAATCATGGCATTTCCTGAGCCTGTGGATGCCAACATTAACTGGCTTGTGTTTGTGGGAGTAGGCAAGTCACTCCTGATTAGTGTATTTGGCCAGGCATACCATACATAGAAACAGGCCTCTTCTATCAATCATGTGCCTCTGTGATCACCAATGCCCAACAGCACAATAGTGGATAATAAATATGGTTTAGTGATGTTTCAAGAAGAATAAGAGTGCTATTAGTATCTTAGGGGTTTATTTTCTTTTATGGAAAACTTCCCCTATTGTTCCATCAGAAATCCCTCAAATTTCAAAGTCTTTCAAATTAGAAGTATTGTAGATCCCTTTTTAGTTACATTCATGAGTGAATTATTCACCTCTTCCCCTTCCCCGTGATATTCTTGATTTGAGGTAAACATGATGCTCATTTACCTTTTGCATTCTTGGATTAACTGTAGGTAGAACCTAATACATTCCCCCATGTGTTAGAGCTTGAACTCTGAGGATAACATTGTTCGTTGTCAAATGAAGCCAACTTCAAGAACAGCAGACCAAACAGCAGTGCTAGCCTTCTCTGTTTTGCAAAGCACTTATAAGGAAAAAGCTTGTGGAATTTGGCTCCATTTCCCACAGCAACGGGATAAGGGTTGCATGTAAACAATAATATCCTGTGCTACTTGGGCCTAATTTAACTGTCTTTATTGCTTTAGAAGGAACTGCCAAGTGAGGCTGTTTAGCAGAGCTCATGCTTGACATTCCAGAAATACTATAGGGTTCACTTCAAAAATGGTACGCCACACCACCAAGCTTGTGGCTGTTGGCATGCTGTCAATTGTCATCAGACTTTGTGCTGCCACATTCTTTCAAATCAAACAGAAGGTGCACTATCTGAAGAATGAATCTGGTACTCTGAGGGCAGACCTGTCATTGCAGGATGCCTTTACAGTTACCGCTTGGTTCTTTTCCTAGAAAGCTGTGGTAGCTTTGAGCTAAGATGACAATGTTTGCTAAACTGGGAACAGAGAGGCAATTTTTGCAAAGGAAGTTATTGCATTGTTGATGGAGCAGTATAAGCCAGGAGTCAGGAGATCTGTGCTGCACTCTCCAGTCAACTAGCTACTTGTACTTGTAAAATGTCCTTGGTCTCTCTGGCCTGTTTTAAAATCTTGAAATAATGGGATCGTACTAGATCATCTCTAAATCCCTAAATCTGATCAGGCAATTTAGAACAGTAAATATTCAAAAAAGAGTCAAGAAACAGAAGTTCCCAGTATAGGCACCAACTTGATAGATGGCAAAGATGTAAGGTGCTATAGTTTGGATTTTAAATGTCCCCTAAAGCATATATGCTGAAGATGTGGTCCCCAATGTAGCAGTGTTCAGAAGTGGGCCCCTGGAAAGTAATTGGATGGTTAGGACTCTGACTTCATGAAGAGATTAATTCACTTATGGATTCAGAGCTTAATGGGTATCAGGGGAGGGTTTTGTTACAAAAGCAAGCTCTTTTTGCTCTCTTGCTGCCAAAAGGTAAGCAGCTCTGTTTCAGCACATGCTCCCTGCTATGATGAGTTGCTATCTAGTTGCCAAATGAATCTTTTCTCCTTGTAAGTCAATTAAGGTATTTTGTCACAAAAAAGAAAGCTGCCTAGCATAGGGGTTTATTGGATTATCACTTACTATTACTAATACTAACTACAATTTAGTGAACCTTTCTTATGCCAGACACTTAAATATAGTATCTCATTTAATCTTTACTTTTTGGAGGAGGAAACTGAAGTTCAGAGAATTTTAATGATTTGATCAGGATCATGTGGATCCACGGAGCCAGAGCTAAGATTTTTAGAAATATTCTGTTCTTTGTTTTAAAAGTTAAAAAATAGCTCACTTCTGACAAGGAACTCGTGTTTCTATTATTAATTTTTCTGGGCCACACTGCCAGAATTCCATGATATAGAAGCTGTATGCACTGGGGGAAGGTGTAGGCAGGTGAGAGGACTGGCCTGGCTGGGGCTGAAGGACAAATTCTCTTTGAAGATTTCCTGTGGCCCCACAATCAGGATAGTAAGAATACCTGATGGGCAGCCCAAATCCATTTGTCAGAGGAGGTCCAAGTGGATTTCCCAGATTAAGATACCAAGATCAGCAGACATCAAGGTGGTGAGTAGGGGGATTTTGGAATAGAGCAGGTCCTGTGGGTCTCAGGAAGGAGGGAATGCTTTGGGTCATTTGCCAAGGCCAGGTCTTCTTTGAGGCCAGTTTTGAAGTGGTGCTCATGGCCTGGCATGAGAATATGCCTGTTCCTCTTAAAGAACCACACAGAGGGCAAAACAGCCTTGAGTTTCCTTACCTATAAAAGAAGGGCATTGGTTAAATGAGCTATGAGGACACTCCTGATTCAGACATCCCCAGAGTTAGAAGGTCCAAAGAGCTGTGTTCCTTTAGGGAACTAAATAGAAAACAAGCACTCTTGCTAGGCCATTGTTCTGTCTTATGATGTGACCCAGAGCCTTTGAGATGCTAGAATTTTATTTTGATTATGTCTACAGCTGCATTGGCAGGACCGTCACCTCCTATGAAGTAACAGCCCAACTATCTTCCTACTCTTTCTGCAAACTCTTCCTAGGAGTTTGCAAGCTCTTCTTTGGAAGGTGATCCAGTCATACCTAGTTCCCAGGGGTACACCAGCTTCTCAAAAAATACTGGTACATGCTGAGAGCCACGGCCGAGTCTGTATGGCCCCTGGCATTTTGCCAACCATTTTTCCCAATCTGCCTGAGAAAATTCTAGGGATAGGCAGCTTGAAACAAACACAAAACAAATCAAAACAAGAACACATTGTTTTTTAAAATGGTCACCCATTCTCTCACCTTCCCTTAGGGGCAAGCAATTTCACTTACCCGGAAGCTTCAGACGTTCCCCGTATGAGCCACCAAATGCCACAGTCTGGCTGGGCACAAATCACGAGCCACTGAAGCAGGAACAAACTTTATTTTTAAACTGTAGGAAAACACTTCACACAGCTCCCGGGGAATCCTTCCAAACGCCAGAGGTTTGTCCAGGAACCCCCAGCCGGAAATATCTCTCCCGGAAATCCCTCCTCCTGCACTTCCCCAACCAATGGGAACTCTCGGGGAATCCCCGGAAATCCCCACGAGAACTCCAAAATAGTGCGAGAACTCAAAAGTTGTGGCAGAGGCGGATAGTAATGCCTCGCCTGTCAATCAATACTGTTGGCAAAATGCCAGGGGCCATACAGACTCGGCCATGGCTCTCAGCAGGTACACTCCTGCTTCTCAAA
This sequence comes from Marmota monax, assembly GCF_021218885.2. Lineage (NCBI taxonomy): Eukaryota > Metazoa > Chordata > Mammalia > Rodentia > Sciuridae > Marmota > Marmota monax. The sequence goes on along the minus strand of NW_026692025.1, from coordinate 4,787,173 downwards.
AAATACTGGTGAATTCTCCCACCTCCACTCCATCTAGGGACTGCCTAGCCCAAGAGAGAATGTTCTGGTTATTCAAACTTTGAATGTTAGAAGTGAGTGTTTGTTGTAATATGGCATTTCCATGCCTTCAATGATGGACCTTGAATTATGGCCTCAATGCAGAAGCAGCCAAGGGAGCTGGGCCCTTGAACTGAACATGGTTACTGGGCAGGACACATACTTGGGGAAGTGACTTTGTTACAGGAAGAGGCAGCCATGAGGGCGGGGAGAATGGTCTCCAAGTGGATCTAGTTGCCTCAGTGATATGCTGAGAAATGGTCAACACTGAAGGATCTAGGTTAGCCAGCATAATAAGAACAACAACAAAAACAGCAGAAGCAAACATTTACTTGGACACTAGGCTAAGCAATTAACATATATTCACAACAATCCTATGAGGTAGCAATGTTTTCTCCTCACTTTACATATAAGAAACCCAAGGCACAGAGGATTTAGGTAACTTTTTCAAGATCATACAACTAAGTGGTAAGTATGTGGGTATAGCTTGAATCTTTAGCCAGTTGGGTAATCATCAACTGCAAGACCTCTTATTAGTGGCCAAACCCAGCTGCTGGGTCACAGTGCCAGATCCAGAGAGAAGGATAGACAAGAATGTAGCAGTGGTCTACTTTATGCTTTGAATATAGCCCTTGTTGCTCTACCACTGTAATTTATTATTAAAACAGACATGTTTATTTCTATTCCACTTTCCCTCCACCTCCTTACTTTTTTCGCCTCCCAAATCTCAGAGGAGAATAGGATTACCTTTCTATCCCATGCTATGGTGAGTGTGTGCTCATGTCCAGATAACTATGTCTCGCATGACTATCTCCAAAATTAACAAGTGAATTACAACTCTGGACAGAGAACATGTGGAATGTAGCCCTTGAATCACCTCTTTAAAATCCTTCTGTTAACCCTGATAGGCAGAATCACAGCCTCTGAGACAGGAGTCCCCTCTGTTTCTCTTTTGCTAGCAAAGCAATAAAACTTTCATTCTTCTCAAAGCTGTGTCTTCATTATTGGATTGGCATCAGAGACAAGGAATGCACTTTCAGTAACATGAACAAGGCAGATGAAATGGTTCAGGCATTCAGTAGGTATACATGGAGGACTATCCTCTGTGTCTGATATTTGGGGGAAGACACAAGCAAGACACTTTCATTTAGGCAAAGGCTTCAGTTTTGAAGGGAGCTAGGTTATTAAGCAGGATAACTCATAGTGTTTGGAAGTGGAAATAAGGCTGAAGGCCAACTGTTAAGACTGAGTTGGTATATGAGCTAAGCTTGGGAAGAGTTCTCACCTGGGAACTCCTTTCAGGCAACCATTCCAGGGATACCAGATGGAAAGGGGACAATGTAATCATAATGCCTGAGGCTAGGCATTGACTCTACACCTATGCTGTAAGAATGGGCCCATTGTGGGACTGAGTCTCAAGGTCTAGCTGAAGGGATCTGAGTAGGGTAGGGAAATTGACTTAGGGGCTGATGAAACAAAAGGAAGGAATAATTCCCCAGCTTCTGTGGAATCTGTTTTTCCTTCTAATATTTCTTTGGCAGCAATAACCCCTGCTGTGATGGAAAGGACAATTAATTTGCAGCCAGGAGATATGTGCTCCATATGTTAGTAGAAATTGTAATGTTTGAACATTCTTTTAGGGATGACTGAAATTCTTAGTAGAAATTCCAGGAAGACCAGAGGACATCTGGGAAATATATGTGGATTGAAGTGGAGAATAATACTAATTTTCTGGGGAAAAATCTCCATGACCAAAAGCTGTCTTGTTTCTTTTTTTAAAAATTGTTTTCTTTTAAGTGACACTTTAACCAAATAATGTATATGAAAGGCTTTGTAAGCTGAAGGGCAGGAGTCCCAACTAAGTTTGGTTAGCATCTTCTTTTTCACATATCTAGGATTGGCAACCCCAGGAATTCACAAGAGGAGACAGGCATTTCTCCTTCTCAGACCAACACTGTTTCTTAGTAATGAGAAAGTGCCATTAAATGTTGATACTGAGTTCTCTGCTATGCTCACTAGTCTCCTGTAGAGTCATCAAGAGGGTCATTGCTACCTGCAGGCAGGGCTCTCATAGGTGTGGGAAGAGGAGAGCCTAACCCTTTGTTCTTGGCTAGCAATATTCACCCATCTCAGACTGATACCTATTACAACGGGGGAAATTAGAGCCCTGCCAAGGAGTTGGGATTCCTAAGTTCAAATCCCATCTATGTGATCTTGAGGTTATTAGACAAAATCTCTGGGCAACATAAGGAAAAATGGAGAAATCAATATTAGTGTGTGCCTTGTAGGATGTTTGGAGGGCTACCTGGCTACCAGATGTGCACTTAACATGGTACCTGGCCCACAATTGGTATTTGTTAATTAATGTTAGCTACTGCTCTTCTCCTTTCCCTTCCTCTTCTCTGTGGTCCTTTTCCTCATCTAAAACCTAAACTCCTAAGTCACACAGACTAGCCTTAAGCCTTAAACTCTGGCTCTGCCACACACAGCTATTGTGGCCTTGTACCTGACCTTCTTTTATGTAAAATTGGCATTTGAATAGCCCTTACCTCACAGGACTTTCTCACAAGCCTCATTTCTTACTCTGTGCTCTTGTATACTTTGTATATTCCTTTTATTTCTAGTTTTTGTCACATTTTATTAATTCATTCTGCTTTCCAAACTATATTCTGAGCTCCCAACAGGCAGAAACTGCTTGTTTATTTTTCTATCTCTAGTGCCTCCCATAGTGTCTGGCCCAGAATTTACATTCAATGAGTAGTTGCTAAAATGTTAACACTATGTTGTAATTATTTTTTCTAGGTCTTTCTTTCTCATTAAGCTGTGAGCTTATGTAGGGAAGATATTTTGTTTGTCTCAGTATCTATAGAAGTTAGCAGGGGTTTGGCTTGGAGTCGAGACTCAGTGAATGTTGCTTAAATGAATGGCTGGGGGAATGGGGGAGTGAGGGAAGGAATGAAGGAAGGAACAAATGGAGGCTGATGATTGCAGTTTCTTACAGGCTCACTATTAGTGAGGTCATTGTCAGCTTGAAATTAATTAGGATATACGGTATGAATGTGGAGTAAAGGATTGTTCCATTTTCTGAGGCTTTATCCTTCTAAACCTTGTTCAAGGGTTTGATACTGTAGGACCTCCCTTCCCTTATAATTCTTTTCTTCTATATTCTCTGAAAGACCAAAATATTTTAGGTTTCTTCATGCTTTTCTAACTCCTTCCTTGTTCCTTGTTTTGGTTGTTTTTGTTATTGAGTCTTCTTTTTCCTCTTGCTTTCTTCACCACTTTCTTTTACCTCTTCAAACACCAGCACCCAATCTGATGTAAATATTCTCTAGAGTTTGGACTTGGGCCTGTCTTCTCTTCTGGTGAAAATTAACTACCCTCAAGATTTTGCTCTTTGGAGGGATCTATGTAAATGACTCCCAATTCTCTCTTCAGTTTTGAAATTTCTTCTGAGCTCTAAGTCTGAATCTTTAGCCTCCTTCTTTAGACTGACTTCTTCAGTTGGCCTCCTAAACTTCATGTCTAAAACTTTTACCCCCAAACTAACCTTTCTCCCTGTGGAGAACAGGCTATTCTCTGCTCTAAGTTACTGTATGGTGTACAGAATGTTAGTTTCCAGGCTGTGCCTAACCTTGAATTACTCCATTTCATAAAGTAGTAGTTTGTCATGAGTTACTCAATTTGAGTACAAATACTGAGGTAAAATGACTCTACACATTGTTTGTACAAGTAAACATCCACCATTTGCCTAGCACAACCATAAGGCACAAACTTATAAATTAACCATGCTAATAAGAATGACTTGGGGCTGGGGATGTGGCTCAAGCGGTAACGTGCTCGCCTGGCATGCACGGGGCGCTGGGTTAGATCCTCAGCACCGCATAAAAAATAAAATAAAGATGTTGTGTCCACCGAAAACTAAAAACTAAATATTAAAAAATTCTCTCTCTCTCTCTCTCTCTCTCTCTCTCTCTCTCTCTCTCTCTCTCTCTCTCTCTCTTAAAAAAAAAAAAAGAATGACCAAGTGTGGACTTATTGAATTAATCAGAGGCACATGGATGCATGGGTATCAATCCTATATCAGAAAAAAAAGCAGGCCCAGGAGCTTATCAAACACACGAGACCACCAAAAAAAAGTATCCCTATTACTTGAGGCCGATAAAGGAAGGAGAACCCTAGAACAGTAGCACACTGACCCCATCACCTTGTCACTCATCATGAGCTTTGCACAGGAAGATTGCTATAGTGACTTATTTCCATTCCCTCCCCTCAGGCTTCAGCTCACTGTGGTTTCTCCTGCCCATGATGACCATGCACAGCATATTCTAAGCAGACATCTCATGCTCACACCCCAGGCTGCCACTCTGAAAATGGTGAAGATCAGACCCCTTATCTTAACAACTCCATGAAACTGGTTCATTAAAAATCTGGGTGGAATGAGATGTACATCACTACCCTAAGTACATGTATGAAGAAAACACAAATGGTGTGAATATACTTTCTATACAATACAAGCAGAGATATGAAAAATTGTGCTCTCTCTATATAATATGAACTGTAATGCATTCTGCTGTCATATTTCACAAATTAGAATAAAAATTTATAAAAAGAAAATTCCTATTCTATTTACCCTAAAGTAAAAAATAAAATATTTTTATAATTTTCCATATCAGCTCACCTCTTGCTTTTCAAAATTGTTAGAACAAAAGTAAGTGAGGTGGCTGGGCGCGGTAGTGCATGCCTGTAATCCCAGTAGCTCAGGAGGCTGAGACGTGAGGATCGTGAGTTCAAAACCAGCCTCAGCAACAAAAAGGTGCTAAGTAACTCAGTGAGACCATGTCTCTAAATAAAATACAAAATAGGGCTGGGGATGTGGCTCAGTGGTTGAGTGCTCTTGAGTTCAATTCCCGGTACCAAAATAAATAAATAGGTGAGGTATTTAAAATAAATAACAAGTGAATTAAATTTAAAAATATATCATCTGACTACCTACACTGACTCTTTGCTTTAGGTATCTGCCTTTACTCTTAATTCAGCCTCCTAAACTCCCGTGGCTGCCTTAACCCTTTCAGAGCTGTGTGCGCGCACGTATGTGTGTGTGTGTGTGTGTGTGTATAAAATTGTGTAAAGTGTGTTGTGTGAATTGGATGTTATATATATTAATAGTTAATAGTGGAATAAAAGAACTTATCATCAGGCTTCTATCAGGTGACCCATGAGTATTTGAAATTGCAACTTCTCAAAGTGATGCAGATTATGAATTTATTATTATTCAATAAATCCTGATGTTGTGAAAAATAAAACAAATGTTTAGTCTATGTTAATGGTATAGCTTGGTCATGACACTCCCCACCATTTTTCTTTTCACAATCAGTAATGCCTTTCAATTTTTTTCAATCCTCTCTTCTCATATAGAAGTTATGCATATATATATATATATATATATATATATATATATATATATATAATCTCACAAAATTAACAATAATTCATAAATATTATTTAGTACCCAATTCATATTCAAATTTCCATGATTTTTCAAATATGTCATTTTAAAATTGGTTTATTTGAATTGGAATCCAAATAAGGTTTATACATTTACTTGGATATGACTCAGAGTATTTTATTTCTTTTGAGTTGTTGGGGAAACCAGACCATTTTCTCTGAAAAATGTCTCATAATCTCACTTTTTCTAATTATTTTCTTGTGTTGTCATTGACCTTATTTTTCTAATCTTTGTATGTCCTGTAAACTGATAGTTACGTCTAAAGTCTTTGATTTGGTTCAGGTTAAATTTTGGGTGTAACAATACTTCACAATCAGATGGAAAAAACTCGGTGGCTCAGTGGAATCAACAGTTTTGCAGCAGCTCCCCAGGAGTGAATTAAGTCAGCAGTTCTTCAGTGGCAAACTGAGGTAGGGAAATTGTGTGTGTGATGGCAGGGGGAGAATGCAGTAAGCTAGCATCTAGGAGAAAACAAAAAAAATATTGGTTTCCAGAATAGCAAGAGAATTAATAAAGGCAACAGATGGCAGAAGTGTCAGGCATGCTGTGGCACAGTGGGGGAAGGGAAGCACTCCTCTAAAAAGCCAAAAGATATTCTCCCACCAAGCTTAAGAAAAACAGATGCCAATCAGCAATATCCGCAATTGTAGCAGATAATAAACTCAAAGAAGCTGGACTGTGCTTACTAGGGAGAAAGTCCTAGAGCTCTCCAGATGGAGAGAAAATAGGTTAATACACAACAGAAATATTGGAATCTTACTAGCAGAGGTGGTTGGAGCAGGGGAAGCACAGACAGCTCTAGTGGACTCATTGAATGGATTTCCCAGTTAACAGATTTGGAATTCCTACAACTTACTGTTTTTCAGAAATCACTCTTCTTTCTTGCCTACTTTATCTCCATTTTTTGTCTTATACTTGGAATACTTATTTTTTTCAAATATCTAAGAACTAGCAGCTGCTCTGTTTGTCACTGGATCAGTGGGTGCATATACTGAGAGCCAATTTGAGTGTAGAATAATCTGGGTCCCTGCTGGATCTCTGCAGAGTGGAGAAAAACAAAGGGAATTTCCACTTGAAACTGATAGTCTGATCTGTGGGATAAAGTGTATGGCTGACAGGGAGCAGAGGTCTGGAACCCCTAATTCAAAAGTGGCTGGAAGGTAGAGTGAAGCTTCCCCATACTTCTTCAAAGCACACAGATAGATACTCTTGGAATAAGAGATGCAACTCAAGCTAGATCAGTCTATAGAGGAAGCAAGTTAAGGATCTGATCAGTTCCCTGTCATACCTACACTCTCATCTATGGATGCAACAATAAAGCCATTCTCAGTTGGGGAAAAGCACTTTGTCCCCATCTGCGTACAGCAGAGGTGGCCAAATTTTGCATACAGACTTGTAAAAAGTTTGTCTGGTTTGAGTCAGAGCTTAAATCAGTACAGGGTATGAAATTTGTATTGTAATTGACTGCCTCACAGTTGGCAGTTTCAAAAAGTTGAAACACCAGATTTTAAAAAAATGATTTGAAAAATTCAGCAAAAAGAAATCTGAAATTCTCTATAATAATTAATGCAATAACTGATTGATATTAATACCTAATATCTCTTCTATACAACTATTCCACTTCAGGCTCCTCTCTATATCCACTTTACTCTGACCATTTTAACCTCTGTTCTCTGCTCCCTCCCCAACCCTTTTACTTCCATGTTTCATTTTTAATTGTTTATCTTTTCTCTCTATTTTCTTCATTTTATATTCCTTCTTCTAATTCAATTAAGTATGTCAAATATCAATGTGTAACACTTTTAAGTATTTATGTGTAATACTTCTCACCCACTTGTCTCCTGGGTAAATAAAGTTATAGGGATATTTGAAATTACATTTATAGTATATATCAATGTATGATTTACTTTTATACTACCTCCATTACTTGTGGCAATCTCTCCTTTTCAAGGAGCATTGGAGGTTGAAATTAACACTGGATTACTCTGAGCCTATGTGTTGAGTATAATATGTATTACCAGCACAGGATTTATTATAAGGACTTAACTACCCACCAAAGAACCCCCACATAAAAGAGAAATCCATCTCAACAGGTGTGCAAATTTAAAACCTCTAAAAGCATAAAAAAAACCAAGCCAATAAATGCCACAGAATTCACAAATTCCAACAAAGGAATGCAAAAATATATTGAAGAGGAAGGAATTCCGGAGAAAGACTATAAAAATTTGATTATGAAAATGATTAATGAGCTAAAAGAAGACCTAAAAAATGAATTAGAAATGAATTAAGGGGCTGGGGATGTGGCTCAAGCGGTAGCGCGCTCGTCTGGCAAGTGTGCGGCCCGGGTTCGATCCTCAGCACCACATACAAAGATGTTGTGTCCACCAAGAACTAAAAAATAAATATTAAAAAATTCTCTCTCTCTCTCTAAAAAAAAAAAAAACCCTAGTTTCCTACAATGTTAAACCACAATAAAATAAAATGATAGTATGCTTTAAAAAAAAAGAAATGAATTAAGAAAGAAAACACAGGAGGTACAAGATTAATTCAATAAAGAAATAGAGATGCTGAAAAGAAACAAATCAGACCTCCTGGAAATGAAAGACACAATAAGTCAAATAAACATTCAGTTGAAAGTATCACCAATAGGGATTAGACCCCAACTTCCTTAATAAGACTCCTTTGGCACAAGAATTAAAATCAAGAATCAATAAATGGGATGGACTCAAACTATAAAGTTTCTTCTCAGTGAAAGAAACAATCTGTGAGGTGAATAGAGAGCCTACATCTTGGGAGCAAATCTTTACTCCTCACACATCAAATAGAGCACTAATCTCTAGGTTATATAAAGAACTTAAAAAGTTAAGCACCAAAAAAACCCAAATAACCCAATCAATAAATGGGCCATGGACCTGAACAGACACTTCTCAGAAGATGATATACAATTAATCAACAAATATATGAAAAAATGTTCATCATCAGTAGCAATTAGAGAAATGCAAATCAAAACTACTCTAAGATTTCATCTCATTCCAGTCAGAATGTCAGCTATTATGAAGATAAACAACAATAAGTGTTAGCGAGGATGAGGGGGAAAAGGCACACTCATACATTGCTGGTGGAGCTGCAAATTGGTGCAGCTAATACAGAAAGCAGTATGAAGATTTCTTGGAAAATTGGGAATGGAACCACCATTTGACCCAGCTATCCCTCTCCTTGGTCTATACTAAAAGGACTTAAAAACAGCCTACTACAAGGACACATCCATATCAATGTTTATAGCAGCACAATTCACAATAGCTAAACTGTGGAACCAACCTTGATGCCCTTCAATATATGAATGTATAAAAATATGTGGCATATATACACAATGGAATATTAATCAGCAATAAAAGAGAATAAAATCGTGGCATTTGCAGATAAATGGATGGAGTTGGAGAAGATAATACTAAGTGAAATTACCAATCCCCCAAATCCAAATGCTAAATGTTTTCTCTGATATAAGGAAGCTGATTCATAGTGGGATAGGGAGGGGGAGCGTGGGAGGAATAGACGAACTCTAGATAGAGCAGAGGTATGGGAGGGGAAGGGAGCGGATATGGGGTTAGAAAAGATGGTGGAATGTGATAGACATTATTATCCAAAGTACATGTATGAAGACACAAATTGGTGTCAATATACTTTGTATACAACCAGAGATATGAAAAATTGTGCTCTATATGTGTAATAAGAATTGTAATGCATTCCTCTGTCAAATCTAAATAAAAAATTAATAAAAAATAAATAAATTGTATAGAGTAGACAAAAAAGAGAAATTATCACCAATAGATTAGATTATGTAAAAAAACAGAAGTTCATACCTCAAAGACAGAGTATATGAACTTGGACACTCAATAAGAAGCAAAAAAAAAAGGGTCATGATCAGAATTTTGGGGAAACATTAAGAGAACAAACTTAGGGGTCTTTAGAATAAAAGAGAACATGGAGAGATACAGGCTCATGTCATTAAGAACATTTTCAGAGAAATAATAGCAGTGAAATAAATAAAACTTTCCAAACTACAGGGATTAGATGGACACCCATATACAGGAGGCATATAGGATTTCAAATATACAAGATCAAAAAAGAACACCTCAAAGACACATTACAATCAAAATGCATATTATAAGAGACAAGGATAGAATATAAAATACCTCATGAGAAAAATAGGTCAGATTTAGAGGTAAACTAATAAAGCTCACTTTTTTTGGTGGGGGGGTTATTGCCTGGCAATAAAGCTCACTTCTGACTTCCCAGTTCAGACTCTTAAAATCCAGGAGGACCTGTAAAAAGATAATCAAGCCCTGAAAGAAAACAATGGCCAACCAAGATTTTATATAAAAGGCATCCTTCATAATCAGAGTATAAATAGAAAACTTTCCAAGATAAGGTTAAGCTAAAAGAATTAATGAACACTAAGTCAACACTGCAGAAAATACTTAAATGCTGTACACAGAAAAAGTCCCAGAACATTCAAATGGATGAAGCTCACCAGAAAAGTGGTTAAGTAAATGAAAAGTAAGACCAAATTAAGTATATGAAACAAGTCAAAATGGTTGGAAAAAAATCTCTCCTTTTATAACTCTGAATATAAATTTCCTCATCTCTCCAATTAAAAGACATACACTGACAGAGGGTATTATAAAACAAGACCAAACTACATGCTGTTTGCAAGAGATTCATACACAAAGACTGAAAGTAAAAGAATGGAAAAGGATATTCCATGCAAATAGAGTTCAAAAACAATCAGGAGTGATAGTCATATCCAACAAAGTATATTTTAAGCAAAAATTAATCAGAAAATACAAATAATGTCCCTTCACCAAGCACCTATTAAAACACAATAAATAAAGAGAAGAATGACAAGTATTATAGGGGAAGGGAGCAGGGCAAGGGAGGAGATGAGGGAAAGTGGAAGTTGTGGGGACTGTAATGGATCAAACTGTATTCCATTCATGTATGGGCCTATCAAAATAAACCCCACTATTGTGTATAACTATAAAACACTGATAAAAAGGAATTAAAAAAAACTCAAAAAACTTAACACCAGAAAAACAAATAGCCCAATAAATAAATGGGTAAATAATCTAAACAGATAATTTTTTAAAAAGGTATTACAAATGATCAACAAATGTGTGAAAAAAAATGTTCAACATTCTTAGGAATCAGGGAAATGCAAATCAAAATCACATTGAGATTTCATTCCACTCTAGTTAGAATGACAATAATCAAGAATACAAAAACAAATGCTGGCAAAGATATGGGGGAAAGGGCACATTCATACATTGTTGGTGGGGCTGCGAATTACTACAACCATTTTGGAAAGCAGCACAGCAATTCCTCGAAGTACTAGTAATGGAAGTACCATTTGACCCAGCTATCCCACTCCTTCATATTTATTCAGTAGAACCAAAATCAGTATATTATAGTGATACATGCATTCCAATGTTTATACTAGTGTGAATTACAATAGCTAATTTTTGGAAATAGCTTGGGTGCCCATGAACAGATGAATGAATAAAGAAATGTGGTATATATGGCGCTTTATTCAGCCACAAAGGAGAATGAACTTATGTCATTTCTTGGTAAATGAATGGAACCAGAGAACATCATGCTAAGGGAAATAAGCCAAAGTCGGAAAGTCAAGGGTCAGATATTCTTCTCTTATGCAGAACCTGGAGACAAAAAAAAATGAACAAAAAAGGAATCTCATGAAAGTAGATGGGACACTGATAGAATAGAGGAAATTGATTGAGAAGGACCAAGGAGGGGAGGCCCTGGAGAAGTACTAGGGAACAAAATTGACCAAATTATGCTGTGTCCAGGTAGCAGTATATTGCAATGAATCCTGTGTTTGCATATAATTATAGTGCACTAATTTAAAAAATAAAAATAATCATAGAACTGAGGCCAGTATAATAGAGCAAGTGGATCTAGGGAGAGAGGATGTGAGGGAAAAGGGAGCTATTATGGAATGTGATTGATCAAATTATATTATATGCATATATTAATTTGGCAAAATGAATCCCATTGTTATGTATAATTATAATCAACAGGTAAAAAATACTTCACAAAAAGTGTTATGTATATTCTATCACATGCAGAAAACAAAAGTCTGGTTGCTCCCCTTTTTGTGATACTAGGATTGGTCAGTGAGTTCAAATGATGTCACCTGGAGCTCTCCATTAGAAAGGGTCCCATCAACCCTTTACCTAATGGTTTTAACAATCATTGATGATTACAGCTTAGGTCCATTATTTCATTAAAGGTTACAAAATGACACTTTCTAGTTCTGTTATTTCTCCTACATTTATTAGTTGGAATTTTTCTATAAAGAGAAACTTTATTTATCACCCATTTAGTTACCTTGAATTACAGTGTATAGTGAAAAGGCAGGATAAGTGTTTGATACCTTCCCTTTTAAAACATCCATTTTCAGAATGAGTCAGTATCCTAGCAACCTTCAATAGTGACCAATCAAGTCTTTTAAGTATTGTTATGGATTTTTATATACTTAATGTGTTTTGATCCATTGCAGTTATTATTCATTTTGTTTCTAAAATTGTATCATCTCAGGTCGGTGGGGATCTTTTTAAGTAGATTTCTGTTTTCTTTTGTCATAGCATCTCTTTGCTTTGATGATATGTTTCAGGCTCATTTGACACAATTACAAACCCAGAAATGGAGTCAAACATTTCTCCAAAGAGCTCTAGTTCTGTTTGATGGGAAATGGTATTTAGAGAATCTGAGGACTGAGTTTCCTCATCGGTAGTATGTTAGTCATATCTTTTCTTTGGAAGACCCAGGAAATAATATTTTTTCAAAAGCGAAAAATGATGCATTCATACAGACATTTCAAAGTCAAATTTAAGAATATGCATTGGGGGATTCAGCATATAGCTCCGTGGTAGAGTGTTTGCTTAACATTCACAAGGCCCTGGGTGAATTCCCAGAACTGTACAAAAAAAAAGTATGTATAGGGCTTTCCTTTGATTTTGAAACTGTATCTCTTTATTATCTAAAAGCCTTGGTTCCTAATGACATTTACATAATTATGTGCTTACCCAGCATTATATTGGTAAAATTTTCAAATAACAATTCCTGTGTTAAAACTAAGACTACCGAAGGTGGGAGTTCATAACCCACTTGAATCAAAGTGTGGAATATGATATGTCAAGAAATTTGTAATGTTTTGAACAACCCACAATAAAATATTAAAAAAAAACAAAAAACTAAGACTACCAAATACAGTGAAAGATTACTTTGCTCTTCTTTTTGACCTTAAAATAAGTCCTACTAGAGAGGTTGTAAAAGTAATTATTGTGTTTTAAAGCCACTTGATGTAATGTTTCTCTGTGGAATGTTACCAAATTGACAGACACAATTTAATCCATTAGTTTCAATTTTGTCTACTCAGTTTTGGGGATTGTTTTCCTTTCCATTTTGTATTTCATTTTACATTTAATTTATGAGAAATATTTACATATTTCTAAATTCAAGACCATATAATGGGAGATATTTTAAAACTCTCATGTCTTTTCTGTCTCCCTTTCTTTATTCTCACCTCTCATAGTAATAATGTTTATTATGTTTGGGTTTATCCATCCATAATGTATTTGAATATTTTAAAAATTAGCAGTTGTTTTCCATTCCTATTTCTCATACAAAAAAAAATATGTAGCTTGTACTATAAATATTGCTCTTCTATTTTTCACTTAACAACGTGTCCTAGAGATCATCTCATGTATGGTAATCTTCCTTGCTCTTTTTGTACAACTTCATAGTATACCATCTTGAAGAGAAACGATAGTTTATTCAACCAGGAAGTCCCTATCGACAGCTATTTGTGCTGGTTCTAGCCTTTGCTATTATGAACCTGGGGATTTTTTCCTTTGTCCTCTTTTCTGTTTATGCCTTTCTATCCATGCTGTTCTTACCCAATTTCAGATACCAGTTGTTCTTTACTGGATCATAGCTGTGGCTGTGGGATCCCTACCCACCTTTCTCCTCAGTCCAATCTGTGTTGAACATAGTTGGTTTCACCTCCTGAAATATTATTTATATTATGATCTCTTCTTATACTACTTAAAGTCTTTAAAAAGAGTATAAAGCCCAAGTTTCTTAGCTTGAAATTCAAGGGTCTCATAACTGACCTTAATTCCCTTCCTCAATACTTGTTCCTTCTGCACTGGTTTATATATACATTGCTCAGCATACATGATTTCCCAATGTTCATATTAGTAATTGTCTTTAGACCTTATCTGTTCTTCAAAGTTTCCATCGATTTTCACATCCTCATAAATTCTCCCAGAAACCTCAGATCAGGCTCTCCCTTCTGCACTCCTGCTCTTTATGATATGCATTTGAAACTGAACATAGTCTTACCCCATAGGCAAATGGAAAAATTGGCTGTCAACTATGATGTGATAGAGTAGTACTGAACCAAAGACTCCATCATCTACTCCAATACTGGAGGACAAACATGCTGTGTTAGAATAAACAAGATATGGTATGTCAGCTTTCCTAATGAAATTTTAGGAGAAGTTTGGACTCTGACACATTAGCCTTATGTGCTACTTAAATAATCTAACAAAAAGATGCTAAAGATTCTATACATCTCTATCATGCTAGGACATGTGTAAAAAGTTGTTTTATGTATGTGCTATAGTTTAGGTATGGTTTGAGTGTGTCCCTTAAGAGAACATCTGTATTGGAAGATTCATCCTTAATGCAGTGATGTTAGGAAGTTGTATGCACTTTTAAGAGGTGGGGTCTAGTTGGAAGTCTCCAGGTCATGGAGAGATCTACCCTTGGAAGGGATTTAGGTAGTTTCCAAATAATCCTGAATTAATCCTTCAAAGAGTGAGTTGTTATAAGAGTTAGCCCAGGGCTGGGACTGTAGCTCAGTGGTAGAGTGCTTGCCTTGCACATGTGAGGCACTGGGTTCAATCCTCAGCACCACATAATAAATAAATAAATAAATAAATAAATAAATATTAAAAGATAGTCAAGTTAATTTAAAAAAGTGAGCCCAGCTCCTGAATCACTCTCTGAGCTCCTGTCTCCGTATCTGATTTCTTTTCTCCTATATGCCCTCTATAGTGATGCTATCCTCCATGAGTTCCTTTACAGAGCAAAGTCAATGCCTGCACCATGATCTTGTATCTTCAGAACTGTGAGCTTTCCTTTATATGATAACTCAGCCTCAGGTATTTTGTTATAGTAATAAAAAATGAAGTAATATAATTTGTTGTAATGTTTTAAAAATTGGAAAAGTCCTAATGTTCACTAATAGAGGATTGGGTAAACCAATGCATCCTTAAAATAGAACAATTTAGGCCAGGCGTGGTGGCACATGCCTGTAATCCCAGCAGCTTGGGAGTCTTAGACAGGAAGATCACAAGTTCAAAGCCAGCCTCAGCAAAAAGCGAGGTGGTAAGCAACTCAGTGAAACCCTGTCTCTAAATAAAATACAAAATATGGCTGGGGATGTGGCTCAGTGGCCAAGTGCTCATGTGTTCAATCCCTGCCCCCCCCCCCCGCCAAATAGGACAATTTAGGAAGTCATTACAAAGAAACAGGTAAATATCTTCCATGCACTAATAGGAAAAGATGCCCAAGACATACAGTTACATAAAAAAGCATATGGCAAAAGAACATAGTGTGAGTTTCCATTTTTGTAAATTATAAAATGAATAGAAATATAAATATATACCACAGTGCTTTAGTACAGGACATTTCTAAAAGAATATACAAGAAACTGGTAATAGTGATAGACTGATGAGAGAAAATGGGAGTTTAGAGCAAGAGGATAACTTCCTTTTTCTTACATATTCTTCTATACAGTTTGAAGTCTTATGTGCATAAATAAACATAAATATATGTTTGCTGAAGTATAACACAAATATAGGAAAGTGCCCATTTAATATCTGTACAGTTCAATTAATTATCAAAAATACATCCAAGCAACCAGCACTCAGCCCCAAAACACAATATTACCAGTCTCCAGAAACCCAACATGTCCCCATCATTTTCCTTCCTGAAAATTAACTATTATCCTAATATCTAATATTAAAGTTCAGTTTTGTATTTTTCTGATCTTCATAAAAATTGAATCAAACAGTATATATTCTTTAGGGCCTGAATTATTTCAATCAATATACTGCTTGTAAGAATTTTTTTATATTCTGTGTGTGTCTGTAGTTTATTCATTTTCAGTACTGTTAAATATTCCATTGTATAAATCTACTGCAAATATATATTTCCATTATTTGACCAGCACTAAATAATGCTCTAATGGAAATTCTTGCTGAACATGTGCAATGGAGTTGTTGGGTTATAGGGTAGGTATATGTTTAGCTTTATTAGATACTGCCAAACAGCTTTCCAAAGTCTATCAGTTTACCCTTCAGCAGGCAGAGTATGTGAGCTGAATTAATGGTTTGAATATGCAATAACAAGAACAAAAAGAAATCTCTCACTTCATAAATGCAATTTTTGATTTGAATGGTATTTCTGTCATTTATAAAAATTAATGTTAAAAACATAGGTCACTATGTTACCTAATGTGCTTATTCAGGGTTCCTGTAATAAATATTGATTTTTAGGTCAAAGATAAGTGTATATTTAAAGAGGAATATCTCCCCATTCCTGTTGTCAGATAATGTATACCATTATAGCCCTTACCCACTGACTGCCAAATATCCAGAATTAAAGTCAGGGATCAGGGTTCCTAGTGTTTCACTCAAATGAGGTATCTGGTAATTTCTACTTCTTTCTGAAATATGCAATTGTCCAAAAAAGTAGAAAGCAGTATAAAGTAGTGTTGTAGAATGTGAGATTGGTCAACTACTCTACCACATCATAGTTGACGGCCAATCCAACACCAGATTTGTATGAGTTCCTGGTTCTCACCAAACATGACTTTTTAAATATAGACAAAGCAATTTTCTCCAAAGATTTTTGGCCTATTGATTCCCTCTCACTGGACAAATATGCAAATATGCATCTTCCTATCTGGGACTTCAAGGAGACAGACACCTACATCTTTTTTGGTCACTTTCAGTAAGAACTCTAACCAGTACAATGGTTCAGCTTTTCACTTTTGTATGCTGCTCTGATGTAATTAATGCTTCATGAATGTATCAATACATTTTTTATATCTTACAGTAGTGACCAAATAGATTCAATAGGATTTTTCCATTTGCCTATGGGGTAATACTATGTTCAGTTTCAAATGAAGAGGTTAACTTGTGGTTGTAAGGGATATTAAATGAAATATATGCATCTTTAAACACCACTATCACAGTGAGATGCTTGCTTTATGAGAGACATATGGGAACTGAGACTCAATAATAAAGTAAAATAATAATAGCTATATCTTCCAGCTTACACTCTTTCTAGGATAGTGCATGAACGTTAAGCAGAATGGTGGAAATTACCTGCTATACCATTTCAGTTTTTTTTCTCTCTCTCTTCTCTGTTTCTCTTTTTTCTTTCTCTCTCCCCCCCTCCTCTATAAGCTAAGTGCATATATTTGAATTTACATAATTCGCATATGGATGCAGTGTGACTTCATCATTTATCCATAGGATCAGTTGTTAATAAGTGGAATTTTGGCATATATAAGTATGAATGTACCTTCAAATCATACCTATATATGTTTTATATAGATTTAATTTTTAATTGTGAAAAATTTCAAAGACATAGAAAAGTAGATATAATTATGTAATTAGCTCCCCATGCCCATTTCCCAGCTTCAACAATGATCAATGACTGCCAACTCTTATTTCATCTATACCCACATCTCATTTCCCCCTTTCTGTAATATCATGAAGCAAATTGCAGAAATCATAACATTTCATCTGTAAATAGTTCAGCACATATTTATAAAGGATTAAGACTCTTAACAACATATCCACAATACAATTATCCTATCTATAAATGAATAAAACTTCATTAAAATCTACAAGTATCCAGACAATGTTTAAATTTCCAATTATCTTACAATTGGCATAAATGGATTTTTGTCTATTTGAATGAAGCTCTAAATAAGGGCTAAATACTGTAATTGACTCATAAGGCCTTTAAGTCTCTTAATGTATGTTTGTCTCCCATCTTTTTTCTTCTTGAAGTTTATTTTTTATGAAAATGGGTTGTTTTCCCTGTAGCATTTCCTACACTCTGGATTTTGATGATTGCATTCCAATTATTAGGTTTAACATAATCCATAGTATTCTGTTTTTTTTTTTTAATTAGTAGTTGATTTTAGGGTTTTACTAGATTTATATTAGAGAGTTTTTTTTTTGTTTTGTTTTGTTTTAGGTGAGACTGCTTCATGCATGGTTTTGTGCTCTCCATTAGGAGGTGCCTACTATTTGGCTGCCTCAGTTTTTAGGAAGTTAGCAACCATTAATGATCATGCTAGATTTAGTCATCTATTAAAGTTTGCAAAACTATAATGTTATTATGTATCATTCCTTCTTTAATTGTTAGCTGGAATATTTCTATACATCTACTACTTGCTTATCCAGAGGTATAAACTGTATAAGAAGGCAAGATAAATGCCAAATTTAAAATAGAAAGCATATTCACTAACATTTAAATATGATGATATTATAATATAATGATGGATTCATGAATTTAAACATATTAATGTGCTTTAATTCATTATATTTGTTCATATTCAAGTTCACATTGGCCCTTCTTTAGCTACTGAGAGGCTGTTTAAGTTGACTCCTAAGTCCTTTTTACATGAACCTGGTAGTCTGAAAGCTTCTTTGCTGGGCATAACATATTCCAGGATCATCATGTAAATTTCCTGTCCCAGATCTGAAGAACAATATTTTTAGATACCAATATGGCATAGAGAAAAGAGCATAGTCTTTGGAGTTAGAGAGACTGGGATTCAATTCTGGTCCTATCTCATTCTGCTTGTATGGTCTTAGGCAAACTCCTATGTACCCACTTCAAGTCTCCTTAATTTTAAAATGAGTGACACCTATCTACATGGCTCATCAAAGAATTAGAATCAGTATGTTTGAGTGTGCATAACATATATGTTTATCCAATCCTTCTTTCTATTACCTATTTATCTATCATTTGTATGGTTTGGATGTGAGGTGTCCCCCCAAAACTCCCATGTTAATGTAGGAGGTGAAATGATGAGACTATGAGAGCTGAAACCTAACCACTGGATTAATTTGAATAGCCTAACTGAGTGGTAACTATAGCAGGTGGGGAATGGCTAGGGGAGGTGGGTCAGTGGGGGCATTCACTTGACATTATATCTTGTTCCTCAGATTACTCTTTTTCTCTCGCTGCTTCCTGACAACCATGAGTGGAGGAGCAGCACTACTCTACCATACCCTTTTGTTATGGTTTTCTACCTCACCTTGGGCTCAGAGCAATGGAGTCATCCCACCATGTGCTGGATCTCTGAAACTGATCCAAGATAAACTTTTTCATCTAAGTTGTCCTTGTCAGGTATTTTGGTCATATCAATGAAAATGTGACTATCTATCTATCATCTATCAGTAATCTCTCTACAACCTCGCATAGAGCTTAGTACTTAACAGATATTCAGAAATTCATTTTCTCTCATCTTACTCAAATGACAACATCACATCTTCTACGATTACTTAGAGTTCTGTGTTTACAGCATGAAGTGTTCTCTTTCATATATGGTAGACACTCAATTCTTACTTACAAATTGCTTATGGGGATAGATGTCATCAAATGGATGATGCCAAGATGTGTTGAGCTATGTGAAAGTAGATGCTGTCTCAATGAAGTTCATCATTAAAGACATTTCTCCTTTATTTTCAAAGTACTCATTTACAAATTTTAACGAATAGATTCCCTATTACCTTTTCTGCCTGCTACCAAGAATTGAGGTGGGATGGTGATGCCAAGTTTCAGTTGGGTTAAAGGAAAACAGAAGAGAAACATGAATCATTTAAAAGGATAACCCAAGGCAATGAGCTACTCCAAAGTCACCTGTATCAGTTTGAAAGAGATTATTTGATATATGGTATAATATATTTCCCTTCTTAAATTAGCTTTATTTATACTACTATCAAAATGGCTTTTCATTCCTTGAGATCACACAACTAGAGTGGATAATAAATCCAAAATGTGCTGAGAAAGCTATAGAAATCAACCTGGGATAAAATTTGTACCCAGATGTTCTGCCTTGACACTCAACTGTTGCTATAGCATTGTCCTTAAACTACGGTCAGAAGGACTGGGGCTGTAGTTCGGTGGTAGAATACTTGCCTAGCACATATGTAGCACTGGGGTCGATCCTCAGCACTACATAAAAATAAATAAATTGTTAAAATTTTCAAAAAAGAAAACACAAAGGTCACAATAGGAAAATTTCCAGGCAGCCTCAATATTCCAGTCCTCACCAGGGGAGCAGCAGCTGCTGCAAAGAGCACAACCTTTTGACAACTAACTAAAAGATACTTGACAAAGGTTGAAGGAGTGATGAGAAAAAGAATCACCTCAACTAAGCAGTATCCTGTGATGGTTTTTTCAGCTTAGCATCTATTTTAATGGAACTGGGATTTTGAGAATGCTTGTGGCTTTTGAGAACTTTTGTGTCTTGAGGCTGCTTGCCCTAAAGTACCCAGTGAACAGTTGGTCACATGGTAGTATTCACACAGAAGGCACTGACTTCCAGCTAGAAAAACTGTTTGATCACTGCCCATAGGTTTTGTTCTGAAAGTTGTTTGTCCTGTGCTGGGATGAAAGCAGCTGCCTGAAATGACTATAAAGCCCACTTGTGTTTCTTGAGAGCTGAACTCGGGGGCTCTTTTCTTTCTTGGATTGGCTACCCAAGATTCCTTTTCCCATAAACCAAAGACATAGATTCCTAATCAACACAAGGGTTTGATCTGTGCCAGAATTTTAGGGCTTCTTTCTGTACATTTGAGTATTGAATCCTTATATCCAGCATGGAAAGGTAGGTATTAGATATCCATTTGACAGGCAAGGCATTATAGGTTAGGAGAAACTCAATGGCATGTCACTTTTCCCACTCCAAACAGCATCACACAGCTATCAAATTAAGGAGTTAGACTTTTAAATGGGTATCTGATCCCAAAATATGTGCTCTTCAAAGGATACTGTGCTGCGTCCCTTCAGTCTATTTCCTCTCTCCTCACAGGTGCCTGTCTTCCCCAGCTTAGACATGACTACCCTCACTCTAGGTTCTGACCAAGTAGTTGACACAACTTTCATTTTAGGGACTTCACTGAAAATATACCTATAATGAGAGAGCAGATACCAAATAGAGGAAAGTGACCAAGGTTCTGGAAAACTTACTCTGTTTTTTTTTTCTAATTTGCTTTCTGTTCATCTCTTCTGTCTGTAATCTGAAGATATCCTAACCCTGAATTTCAACAAGCCTCAAAAATAAATGTATAGAAAGCTATATAATCACACATCATAATCAATTTTATTTTTTTAAAAAAATATGGATAAATACTAAATAAGAGCAACCAAAGGTAATAAGATATGTTACATAATAAGGAACAAAAACAAGAGCTACTTCAGATTTCTTGCCAGAAGTCATGCAATCTAAGAGACAGTGGAGTAGAATCTTGAGTGTAATGAAGAAAAAAAAAAGGTCATTATACAAATATAAACTCAGTGACAATATTTTTCAAAAATGAAGATTAAATAGTTTTCAGACAAAAACTGAGATTCATAGCCAGCAGACATATACTATAAGAAATAATAAGAAAAGTTTCTAAAAAAAAAAAGAAGCAAATTGATACCAGATGAAAATCTGGATCAAACAAAGGTTTGAAGGATGGAAGTTGTAGACATATTGGTTTATATAAAAATATTTTTGAAAGTTTACTTTTATTAATAATATTTGTTGTAAATTTTGCATCTTTCTCTTTAATATATCCATTTAATCTTTTTATATTCCCCTTAAATAAAAATTATGTTTAAATTTAAAATAGCAACAGTGTATTACGGCATAACATGTTCCTTCATATTCTGAATATAAAAAGAAAACATATGACAACAAAAGAAAAAACAACAGAAAGGGAAAAAATGTTGTGAATTCTTACATTATGTGTGAAATTGTATACTATTTTTTGAAAGTAGAATGTGCTAGGTTAAATATTTTAATGTAATGCCTACAATAAGGAACAAAAATGATAAAAAAGAGACTTAGCTGATAAAACCAGTATGGGAGAGGAGAGAGAAGGGGATGGAAAGAGGAAGTACTGGGGACTGAAGTGGAGCAAATTATATCCAATGCATGTATGAATATGTCAAAATGAACCCAATATTATGTGTAATCATAATTCAGCCATAAAAACATGAAAAAATAACCAAAAAGAAGTCAGTAAAAAAGAAAACAAGGAACAAACAGAGATCAGATAGCAAGGTCATAGATTTAGGCTCCCCCAAAAGTAAAGAAAAATTAATAAGCACTGATTAAAAGACAAAGATTGTCATTTTGAATTCAGCTATGTGCCATCTATAAGAAACACATTTCATATATAAATACACATATAAAAAAAAAGTGCAAAAAGATAAAGTAAGCAAATGCTAATAAAATGAAATCTGGAGTGGCTAATGAACATTTAGGCAAAAATAATAAAGAAATAGGTCAATTAATCAAGAGGATATAATAGTACTAAATGTGTATGCATCTAATAGCAAACTGCAAGTATGTGAAACAAAAGCTGATAGAATTATAAAGAAGAACAGTCAAATCCATAATGACGGTTGAATATTTTAATACTCCTCTCTCAATCATTGATGGACAAATGGAAAATCAGTGTGTGCGTGTGTGTGTGTGTGTGTGTGTGTGTTTATGACTTTAAGCACAGTATCAGTGAAATTGATCTAATTGACTTTCATAGTACATTCTACCCAATAACAGTTGTTATGGTTTAGAAATGATGTGTCCCCCCAAAGGGGACATGGGTGAGACAATGCTAGAAAGTTCAGAGATGAAATGATTGGATTATAAGAGCCTTGACTTGATCAATGCATTAATTCAGTTGAATGGATTAGCAGGGTGGCAACCTTGGGCAAGCAGGGTGTGGTTGGAGGAGATAGGTCATTGGGGATGTGCCTTGGGGTATATTTGTTGTTCCTGGTAAGTGGAGCAGTCTCTGTCCACTTCCTGATGTTCATGTTCTGGCTGCTTTCCTCTGCCAACCCTTCCACCATGAAGGCAAAAAGCAATGGAACTGGTGGTGTATAGACTGAGACACCTAAAACTGTGAGCCCCAAAATAAACTTCTCTGTTCTGTTAGGTCTTTTGGTTATAGCAGCAAAATATCTGGCTAAAACAACAGCAGAATACACATCAGTGTCAAATGCATGCAAAACAATCAATAAGAAAGAGCATATCCTGGACCCTAAAAGAAGTTCCCATAAGTTTAAGAGAATTTAAATCATACAAACAATATTTTCTGACCTCTAAGAAACCAAACAATAAATCAATAACAATGATTTAGAGAATTCCAACTATACATTTCTTAACAGGTTTTCAATTATATAATTCACATACCATACAATTCACCCACTTAAAGTGTACAGTTCATGCTTGTGTAAGTGTGTGTATTCATAGATCCTTGCAAACATCACCATAGTCAATATTAAAGCATTTTTATTATTTCAAAGAAAAATCTTTTATCCTTAAGCTATCGTCATCTTATCTCCCCATCCTATCTAGACCTAAGAAACCACTAATCTATTTTCTGTCTCTATAAATTTCCCTGTTCTTGATTTCCCTATCAATGGAGTTATATAGGATGTAGTCTAATATAGCTGGCTTTTTTCACTTGGTATAATGTTTACAAAGTTCAATCATGTTGTACCATATAACACTACTTCATTCTTCACAGCTTCCTTCATTTTTTGATCCAATAATATTCTATTATATGGATACATATTATTTGTTTAATCATGTATCCATTGATAGTCATTTGAGTTGATTCCACTTTTTGGAAATAATAGATAATACTATTATAGATATCCATATAAGGATTTCTATGTGAACATAAATTCTTATGTTTCTTGGGAATTGATTGGCCCATATTGTAACTCTGTGTCATATTGTAACTGTATTTATTTATATATTAAAGAAATGCCCAACTGTTTTCCAAAGCATCTGCACCATTTTGTACTCTTATCTGCCGTGTAAGAGAGCTCCGGTTTACCCATGTCCTCCCTAACACATGTTGTCATCTGCCTTTTTGATACTAGTCACCCTACTGGATATGAACTGATATCTCATTGTGGTTCTGATTTACATTTTCCTAATGACCAGTGATGTTGAAGATCTTTTCATGTGATGATTAGCCATATATATCTTCATTAGAGCAATATTTGTTCAGATTCCTTTCCCCAATTTTAATTGGGTGATTTGCCTTGTTATTGTTGAGTTCCAAGAGTTTTTTTTTTTTATTTTTTGTCCACATCAGCACAATTTATATTGAAATCATTTCCTCATAGTTAAATAATTAAATATCAAGAAAGCACATATATTTTAGAATTAAATCATAGTTAATATTTATATAATCCCAAAGTGGGGAAGAACTTATTTTTACTTATTGTTTTTAGATATACATGAGAGTAGGGTGTATTTTGACATGTTCTACATACATTCATGGAGTGCAACCCTGGTATATGATTTGCAAATATTTTCTCCCATTCTATGGATTGTCTTTTCACTTAATTGTGAAAGTACATGAATGGTGTCTATATATTAATATTAAACAATAAATCTTGAAAGAAATTAGAAAATGTTTTGAACTAAATTAAAATGAAAACACATTGTAAATGTCTGTGGTGCAGCTAAAACAATGCTTGTAAGGAAAATTTTAGGGTTGGGGTTGTAGCTCAGTGGTAGAGTGCTTGCCTCACACGTGGGAGGCACTGGGTTTGATCCTCAGTACTACATAAAAATAAAATAAAGGAATTGTGTCCACCTACAACTAAAATAAATTATATATATATATATATATATATATATATATATATATATATGAACATTTTAGCATTCCGTGCTTAATTTAGAAAAGGAGAAATATGTAAAATGAACTATTTAAGCTTCCACTTTCATCAATTCTCTTAGGCATTGTTGAACTGAGCTCTAAAATGGTTATGCCTATTTATGCTTCCTGTAGCACTGCATGTTCATATCATCAACAACACACCCAATACTGTTAGATTTTAACGTTTTCCCAAACAGATGGGCGTGAAATGCATCTTGTTGCTTTAGTTTTTATTTCCTTGACTACTAGGGAATTGAATAACTTTTCATATGTTTGATGGTCTTTCAGTTTTCATCCTCTTCATAGGTCCTGTTCATGTTTTTTATTCATTTTAATTACCTAGGATAATATTTTTTTTTCACAGTGCTAAGGATCACATCGTTTCTTGCATGCTAAGTAAGCATGCACTCTACCACTAAGCTACATCCACAGCTTGTTTTAATTAAGCTAGTTGTCTTTTATCTTTTGATCTGAAGAAGTTTTAAAATATTATAAATGTGAATCTTTACCAGTTATATCTGTTGAAAAATCTCCTCCAGTCTGTCTTTGCATTTCATGTTGTCTTTCTTATTTAAGTGGTTGAATTAAAAGTCTAATTAATGAATATTTTGAAATCTGGATTTATGTTTTTTTTCTTAAGAAATCATACTTTAGAGGGCTGGGGATGTGGCTCAAGTGGTAGCGCACTCGCCTGGCATGCATGCGGCCCGGGTTCGATCCTCAGCACCACATACGAAGATGTTGTGTTCGCCGAAAACTAAAAAATAAATATTAAAATTCTCTCTCTCTCTCTCTCTCTCTCTCTCTCTCTTTCTCTCTCCCTTAAAAAAATCATACTTTAGAAATATACTCTCCTGTATATTCCTTAACTTAAAAAAAAATTGTTTCCAGGGCTGAGGTTGTGGCTCAGTGGTAGAGCACTTACCTAGTATGTGCAAGGTGCTGGGTTCGATCCTCAGCACCACATAAAAAATAAAAACAAATAAAAATAAAGGTATTGTGTCCAACTACAACTAAAAAAATATTTTAAAAAAATTTATGTTTCCATTTTGCCTTATAGACACCTGTAACGTTTTGTGTATAGGGGTTTACTTTTTTTCACATGGCTATCTACTGTTATAGGCACTGTTTATTGACTAGCCCATCCATTCCCTGCTTAGTTGCTGTTCTATTATTGTCATATATCAATTTCTTCTACATCTGTGAGGATGAGGAAAGTTTTGAGTTTTCTGCTCTGTTTCAGTGGACTGCTTTGTTATTAGTATGCTAATACCACACAGTTTTATCACTGTAGGTTTATATTAAATATTGTTATCTGGTAGCATGGGCCCCTGCTCATTCTTTCATTCTTCTTCATGAGTGTTTTGACTTTGCTCTTCCATGTGATCAGCTTGTCAAGTTTGATAAAAGCATTAGGATTTCTATTGGAATGAAATAGGTCTACATATTACTTTGGGAAAAATTACCACCTCTGTGACACCATGTCTTCTCTCTTATGAGAAACATGAGTTTTTGACAGTTTTCTTGAACTACCTGAAAGTGGACCCACCTACTGGGATCTAACTCAACAAAATCTAGAGCTAATGATACTTAGCTGAAGTACCTTGACCTTCGTACCTGTATGTAGAATTTAGTCTAATTGTTATGTTCCTTAGTTGTCAGTTGTGCACGTAAGATAAACCCAGTAGAATTTGTCTACTGTGTTCTTTTTTTCTTTTAATAATATGCTGTATTTCATGAATTGTTTCTTTATTCTTCTTATTGGTGCATTTTTATTGTAGTATATTAGGCATGTACTGTGTTCTTTTGTATTTTTATTGTCACATTCATTTGTTTTAGGATTTAGGCATTCAAGTAAATCACAAAATCTTCAGCTAGAGAAGATCAATGGGGGCTTAAAGAACTCCACTTCTTGGTACATCACAGGAATTAATGCAGTTGTTCTAGACTGAAAGTGAACAGTTTGCAGTATCTTGATATTCACAGAATGACAACTGTGCTATGAGTTTGTAATTTATTTTGTTTTTTTTTCATTTTATATGGTCCCAAGGCTATTATTTAGATACATACAATATATCAGAAAAAATATGACCATATATTGCCTATATATGAATAATCCTAAGTATTTAGCTACTTGTCCAAATCATTCTGTTCATGTAAATATATCAGTGCAGAATTTTATTTTATTAACAGAAAATATAGTCAGTTCCCATATACTCTCTTAGTTTCCTAGTATTAATATCTTGCATTGGTGTGGTTTATCTATTAAAATTGATGATCCAATATTGATGTATTATCATTAAATCAAGTCAATAGTTAATGTTAGGATTCAAAATTTGTGTTGCATAATTCTATGTGTTCTGAAAATGCTTAATGCTAGGTGTTTACCATCATTGAATCATAAAGAATAGTTTCACTTCCCTAAAGTTTTCCTGTGCAGCATCCATCTGTCCCTCTTCTCCCTCATTCGGACTGCTGGAAATCACTGTTTTTTTTTTTTTTTTCTGTCTCCCTAATTTGCCTTTTTAGAAAATTATGTAAATGGCACCATACAATATATAGCCTTTTCAGACTGCTTTCACTTACTGATATGCATTGATGTTTTCTCCATGTCTTTTTGTGGCTGGATAGTTCATTTCTTCTTATTGCTGAATAGTGTCCCATTGTATGGCTATGAAACTTAGGACTAAGCTTACTTTACTGCTCTTTGATGAACCATTTAACTATGACAGCCAATCTAAATCATAAAGTCCTCTATGCCAAACCATGGTGAAAATGCCTGTTTGAATAACCAGTCCATTTAGACTTATTTACTGGTCAATGTAAACAAGTGACTATTTGAGTAAGGAAAAAAACAAAACAAAACAACGGACACTAATTTGGTCTGTCAGTTCTATCAAGATGATTAAACTGGCTGGATTTGTGGGCCTAATCATGGCACAGTGGAAGGAACCTGACCCGGGAGTGAAGAACTTTAGTTCATAATCACAGCTTCTCCACCAACCTGAGAAAACTACTCATTTCTATGAAGCTCTTCTGGAAGAGCTCCCTTACAGGTTAGCTTACTCATCTGTGACATGAGATGCAATTTACATGCTGGAGCATATATAGGGTAGTAGGACTGTGAACTAATAGATACGCCTTTTGCCCTGTGGGTATCTTTCTTGGACTTAGTTTCTTTCCAAGAGATGGGATGCATGTTTCATGTCTCTGAAGTCTTTGCAGAACTTCCATGAAAAAGGATGAAGGACACAATTATCTTGAGGATTATTGGAGATAGACGGAGAATGACACTCTGAAAGCAGGTTTTACTTTGACTCTGAAAAAGACTTTTTCCCCTTGTATTAATTATTAAGCCAAAACAAGCCATTGATGATGAAAGCTATAGATGGAATTGGTTCTCTTTAGGTAAATTCTCCTCCCCTTCTGTCTGACAATGTCACAATGAGGTATAGCACTTTCTAACTTTAAACTCCTCTTTGCTGTCCAGAATTAATTTCCATGCATGCTTTTGAAGTTTTGGCTTTAAATACTGTATTCACAAATCTTCATCATGAAATATTTCCAATTCTCATTCCCTTTATCCTTTGTGGGGAAGAGAGTCTTTCTGCCTTGTTAAAAGAGAAACTTGGTATTTATTCTTTCTTCTGCAAATGAATTTGTTTTTCCTTAGAGACTCTTCACACCATATTGGGACTCTACACTAGGTTAAGCTCATAATCAGCCCCTGTGGAGAGAAATAGAATATCTGTGACCTTTGGGAGCACAGTTTAGAAAGGATAGTTGCCAATGTGCACAGAGCAGGCAAAGTTTCACAGTTTGAGGTCTTCACCAGGAGTCCCAACATTTCCCCACCTGCTCACTAGAAACTTTTCACTTAGCCATCATCACTCACAAACAATTCCTGGGACTCAAACCATTCATGACTGGGTGCTGGCAGAATGCCCCTCACTAGTCTCACTTCCTCCCAAATGTACTCTCTATTGCCCTACATTTTAAGAATGTTTCTCTTCCCTGTGAAGGTATGCCTCCCATTCTCAAGACCTGAATCTGTACTGGCTTCAGAATAAAGTTCTAACCCCTAGGCCTCGTGTTCAGGGCCCTTTTTACTCCATTATTCTACCTCTTACTTACCTTTCCAGGTGACTTGGGCATATTCTTCCAAAACACACCCTCTTTTAAAACACTTTGTGCTTCATATCATACTTCCAGATGTTCCCTGACTATTTCATTTACTTATATATTGTGTTATTGTCTTCATTTTTGGGTTCTCCTCATCTCCTCTGCTTTTTTCTTCTCCTATTTATTCTTTATGCCTCAGTTCCAATGCCACAACCTTTGTGAAGCCTACTCTAATCCTTAGTATTTTCCCCCTCAGGAAATGGTATAAATAGACAAGGCCTTTGCTTATTCTCTATGGTGAAGAAAAGTAACACTGAGCATTTCCCAGAGTGACCTGGAGCCTTCATGAACATGGGCTACTCAAGCTCCTTGCTGGCTGCTTGTTCATAGCTATCCCTATAGGCAGGTACAGCTTATAGGGCCTAGCAGGGGCACAGCCCTCTTCCATGAAGAAGAAGGTCCTCTTTGGCAGAAAGCCAAAGGAGTTAGAAACCATAATGTAGGCCATCCAGACCTGTGCTGGGAAGAATGGGAAAGTCAGACCCCCAGCCTGATGTAATCTTCCCATTTGTCCCAAGGAAGGCTACCCACAACAATACTTGGCTGACCATCCACCAGGAACAAAGCACTGGGCTGTGCTGAGCTACTTCTCTCAAGGAATTTATGGTCTAGTAGAGAAAATAGATCTCTGTATGTGGGTATATTAATTTTCTCAGGCTTCCATTACTATGTGCAGTAGACTGGGTAGCTTCAACAATGCAAATGTATTGTATCACAGTTCTGGAGGTTACAAGTGTGAAGTCAAGGTGTTGGAGTTGGTTCCTTCTGAGGGCTGTGAGGGAAAGATCTGTTCTAAGCCTCTCATCTTGGTTTGTAAATGGCCCTCTTTTCCAAGTCTCTGCTCAACCTCTTCCTTCTGTATGTCTGTGTCCATATTTCCTCTATGACATCAGTCATATTGTACTAGGACCCACCCTAATGATCTCATTTTAATTTAATTAATTTTTAAAAGACCCTCTCATCAAATAAACTCACATTATTAGGTAATGGCCATCTGTATGGGGGGGGCATAATTTATCCTATAACAATGTGTAATGACAGCTTAGGATAAGAAGGGCCATTACCAGGGAAGGTCTGCACACAAAAGACTATTAGGACAAGAATAGGCCCATTCTGACTCACATTCACATTCTCTTGACAACACCACAATTCACCAGTCAGGAGTGCCAGTACCTGCCTTTAACTGAATAGACCAATAGTAAGGGACAGAGATAAATTTAAACTGAGAGCTATGTGGTTCTATGTGGTTCATTGTTAAGTCAGCCATGGAATATTCTATTTGAGAATCCATGGCCATTGCTTCCTCTGATCTGGTTCAGATTGATCTGGTTCAGATCAGAGGAAGGAAGGTCCATAACCCCCTTGGGAGGAGAAAAGATCTCCATAAACCTGTTCTCAATTTCCCCTTTCCTTGCCCAATCTGGGGAGTTAAAAGAGCATAAGCTTAGGGCATAGACTGATACGAATTCAAATCCAAGGTGGGATAATTGCTGGATTTTTTATTATGGACAAGAAAGTGACATCCCTCCATAGCCTCAGTTTTCTCTTCTGAAAAATGTAATGATAACTCTTGTTAGGCCTGATTATGGAAATAAAACAAGAACATTTGGGGTTAATCTCTAGATCCAGCCAGGCTTAGTGTATCTTGATCTCTGTGGCCTGGCAGAGCCTGGTGTGGAGGCTGACCTAGTACAATGCTCAGGTCACCTGTGATAAGTTAATGAAGCATGAGTGACTGAATAAATGGATGAGTGTGAACAGTGTTCTTTCATTAGAAGTCCTTCTGCCAGTTGTGCCCATGAATTCAGAAGGAGGGTCTGTGTGTTTCTTTTGTACCCAGCACTGGAAAGGGGATATTTCTTCCCTTTTTGGAGGGGACAGAAATAAAAAGAATGGGGTGAGGAAGGTGGGTAGAGAGTCAGGAAATATCACTGATCTGCTTCCCCTATGTCTATGTGCATTGGCCCAAGCCGGGTCAGGCTGCTAAACTCAGTGTTGGGTCAAGGTTGGGGAATGCGGGAGCTATACAGAGGGGCTGGGTATCTGAAGTCTAGAATGTGGTATATGAGGAAAAGCAAGTAGCAGGCATAAAATAAAAAGGAAGTTGATGAGGGCTGTCTCCTTTACCTTATAGCCTAGCACAAAGTAGTCAGGTGGCCCATAATGGGAGACTAAAGTTTGCATTGGTATTTATACTTTCCTCTGACTTGCCTTCTGAAAGGCAAGAAGGGGATTGTTTTTTTTTTTTTTAAATGGTGGATCTTTTCAGTTATACATGATAGTAGAATCCATTCTGATATAATTATATAAGCATGAAATATATCTTATTCTAGTTAGAGACCCATTCTTATGGATGTACATGGTGGTGGGATTCACTGTGTTGTTTTCATATATGTACATGGGAAAATTATGTCAGATTAATCCCATTCTTTCCTATTTCTATTCCCTCACCCTTTCCTCCATTCCCCATTATCTAATTTACTACATTTCTATTCTTCCCCTCACTCCCTACTTATTGTGGGCTAGCTTCCACATATGAAAGACAACATTCAAGTCTTGTTTTTTGGGGACTGGCTTACTTCACTTAGCATAATAGTCTCTAGATCCATCCATTTGCTGGCAAATATCATAAAGTCATTCTTTGTTATCACTTAATAATAATACTCCATTATGTATATATACCACATTTTCTTTATCCACTCATCTATTAAAGGATACCAAGGTTGGTTCCATAACTTAGCTATTATGAATTAAATTGCTATAAACATTGATGTGGTGCTTCACAGCAGTATGCTGATTTTAAGTCCTTGGGTATAAACCAAGAAGTGGGATAACTGGGTCAAACGGTGCTTCTATTCCAAGTTTTCTAAGGAATTTCCATACTGCTTTCCATAATGGCTGAACCAATTTGCAGTCCCACCAGCAATGTAGGAGTGAACCTTTTCCCCCACATCCTTGCCAACATTTATTTTTAATTGTATTTTTGATAGTTGCCATTCTGATTGAAGTGCCATGAATTCTCAGTGTAGTTTTAATTTGCATTTCTCTAATTGCTAGAGATGTTGAAAATTTTTTCATATATTTGTTGGCCATTTGTATGTTGGCACTTCTGTGAAGTGCCTATTCAGTTCCTTTACTCATTTATTAATTGGGTTATTTGGTTGGGGTTTTTTGGTGTTTTTTGAATTCTTTATATATCCTGTAAATTAATGTTCTACCTGAAGTGCAGGTAGCAAAGATTTTCTCCTGTTCGGTAGGCTTTCTCTTCACACTCTTGATTGTTTCCTTTGCTGTGAAGAAGCTTTTTAGTTTGATGCCATCCCATTTATTGATTATTGATTTTACCCCTTGAACTTTAGGGGTCTTTTTAAGGAAGTCAATTCCTGAGCTGATATGTTGGAATATCGGGCCTACCTTTTCTTCTAGTGTCTGCAAGGTTTATGGTCTAATATCTAGGTCTTTGATCCACTTTGAATAGAATTTGGTGCAGAGTGAGAGATAGGGGTTTAATTTCATTCTACTACATATTGATTTCCAGTTTTCCCAGCACCATATGTTGAAGAGGCTATCTTTTCTCCAATGTATGCTATTGGCACCTTTGTCTAGTATGAGATAACTGTATTTTTGTATGTTTGTCTCTGTGTCAAAAAGGGTCTTTTAAGTATATGCTGTCATCATATTCTTTTTTGGTTAATTGTCACAAATATAAAATCAAATAAATAATTACATCACGAAGTAGTAGAGCTGTGATTTGTACCTAGGTATCTCTGACTCTAATGCCTGCCTCCTGTCTATTAGGTTACACTATCTATAATGAAAAGAGAATGGCAGAGGGAGGCGAAGACCTTGGGTTTGATTTCTAGCTCTGCCACATGCTGGCTGGTGACTAAAGGAAGTTACATAAATGTTGAGCTTCAGTTTCATTATCACTTAAGTGGAGGTAATACCACTGCACATACACAAACGTGAACATGTACAGGTCACTGGAAGAGTTAAATGAGAGAGCATGAGGGAATGTTCTCTTTGTAAAATGTACCCCAATTTAGCTCACAATCTGTTGTCCGACTTGGTACATATGCTTACCTTCAGGTGCCACCTCACTTTCTGGTGAAAGTCCACCCTCATTTTAAGTCATTTCATATTGCCAATCCTGAGAACTCCTGCCCTCCTAGAGCTTCAGTTAGGTTCACCCTTCAAAATTCCCTGTTAGGTTATTAGGTTATTATCAGCACTATCCCCCATCTCTCTCTCTCTCTCTCTCTCTCTCTCTCTCTCTCTCTCTCTCTCTCTCGCACGCACACACACACACACACACATCAAGAAGATGGGTGTGGTATGTCAGTCACTCACTTAAAAACCATGTTCCAAGTGTCTTCTGTTTTGTCTCATCCTCTAGGAAGTTGCTGCTTGGATCTAAATGTAGGTCCAGCAGACACACAGAAAGGCTTGGTTGAGCTGAGCCCCAGAAGTAAAATGAGTGAGTGAGTTGATTAATGTTTGGTAGAACATGTCTGAGCAGGAAGGGCCAGTCTGGTGAGCCAGGGCTAGTCAACAGGTGGTCCTTCTCTTGTTTCTATTGTTTAAAACAATCCTAGATATGCTCAAGGCTTCTCTTTGCTAGGGCCATTGTGATGATGCCACATGTATTTTTGTCCTAACTCCTGGGAAAGGGCTTCTCTCAAGGCAACTATAAGTAATAAGAAAGGTGACTTATGTATTCCTAGCTCATATCCACTCCTTCTCTTGATCATCCCTAGCTCTGTTACTCAAGAGGTAGGAGGCAAGCACTATGTAGGAATAGCAAGAAGCACTGTGGTGTCAGTGTCAGGCAGCTGGAACCTGATCCTAGCTTGGCCCTGCTCTGCTTTGCTCTTAGGTATGCAAAAGTTCTTGCCCTCTGAAATTTTGTTCCTCCATTTTAAGATAAACATATTTGGCTTATTTTACCTCTGAGCTACCTTGCCACTTGAACCTTCCTTACATCCAGGCCTATAATTTGAGTTGTCTAATCAGGGAGCTGAAAGGTCTTCTGGTCAGGTTAGGAGTTGTTTTCCTGCCAGTCTGAGTAAGGGCTTCAGGTTGGCCTGCTCATATCAACCCCCTGTTTACTAGGAAGCTCCAACCATTCCATGACCCCAGATCAGAAATAGCCATTTATTGTCTTTCTACACATTACAGGTGGAAAAAGGATCATTCTTTTAAGTAGCTACTAGGCTTGAATCTACTTTTTCACAAATATTTTCCACTTCTTGGTTCATTGGCCTCTGAGTAACCTAAAGTACATAAGAGATGATATGTGTCCCAGCCCCAAATTTTGGACTAAGTGGACATTAAATTCTGCATCACACTGAGATTCCGCCTTGCAACAATAGCTCAATCCTGAACAACTCCATCTCCTTTCCACAGATACTTGGCTTAAGAAAAACAAATATTTCCACAGTTAACTCTCTCACTCCAATCCTTCTCTATACATGCTAAATCTCAGTTTAGGAAGAAAAAACATATTTATCACATTCTTGCATGGCCATTTTATATCAGATTGAGTGAGTGACAGGCAGGGAAACTGGAAAGGAAATGCCTGTAATATTTAGTTAATGTGGTCATCATATTTGTTTTGGCTGCATCTCCCCAAATGCAAATACAAATGTCCTACTTAATTTGCATGTGGGTCTTTTTCAACAAAGGGAGGACTAGGAGAACTAGCCCAGTCCCACAGTGATTTTGGAGCAGAGGGAGGCAATAGCTAAGGCTTTGAGAAGTAGTGCTAGGCTCCAGGTAGCTGGTCTCAGTAAGTTTCTAAGGGGTAGAGGCCACAGCAAATACTTATCTTAACTGAGAGCAGCTGAGAAACACCAAAATTCAGTTTTAGAGAAGCCCATTCACTGGTCCCAATCACAGAGAAGGCCATGGGAATGGAAGGAGCACTGGACTTGAAGTCAAATCTGATTTCTATAACATTGGGTGAGTCTCTTAGTTCTTTGGAGCCTCAGTTTCTTCCTTAGTAAAATGGGGTTAAAATTCCTGCTTTTCCATCCTCATATGGCTACAGTGAAGAGCCAGAGATTTTGTCAATTATTTTAAGAGCATGATATTTTATTATTGTATTTTCTAAATAAGAAGGCTACAGAATACCTATAGAGCAAAACCAGGCAATAGTTCTGTTTTTAGGTGAACTAAGAACAGCTCATGCGAAGGAAGTTGTATGAAACATGTAGGATTATTCTTATGAATGTACAGGGACATGAATCCTGGATGTGAAGCCAGAGAGCAGCTTTACCCACTCAGCCATCTGGGGAGGCTGGCTGCCCCCACTAGCTTCTCTCACTTTCCCTATCTGTACCATGTAGTGTTGGCCTAGACCCTCTCTCCAGCCCTTTTCAGCTCTCAAACATGGTGCAGAGCAATTACACTTTCCAGAGGTTTTGCATTTCACTGTACCTTTGCAGATAGGAATTTCCACATTTTTGTAGGACCAACCCTTTGGCCTATAGGTACATTAGCAGCACTGGTTTTGAGCTCAGGAGTTGCTAGAGCATTAGTTAGTGCTGTGGAGGGAAAGCATGAGATCTGTAGGGAGAGCCATGGAGTCCTCTCCAAAAGTCCTCCAAACCTCAGTTATCCTAAAGCACAAACAAATGCCATCACAGGGAGTTTCTGCCTGGGACAATTAAGCTTCCCCTAGTCCAATCAGCCTCATGATCAAACAGACACAAGGCCACATACTCAGGCCAGTTTCCCAAAGAATCACCCAGGCAGAAGGACCATAGCATTTAGGTGAAATTTGACATATTTTCAAAGAGTCGGATTTAAATTTACACAAACTCATTGGCTCCCCGGAAGGCTTCTGCTCCTCACTTCTCTCTGGTCCTGATAAAACTTAGCATCCAAGATATTGTATATGTTCAAATCATTTGGGTAGTTCAGTTAGAAGGGTCACCTCTGCTAGAAGCTAGGATCTTTGCATTCTCAAATTTCATTCTTTCACCCTACTTCACTACATTCCATCACCTCCTATTAGCAGGATCTCCTCTACCTGACATTCAAGGGCTTCCCTAGTTTATCTATTCAGTGAAGAGCAGTGGGGAAAAGCTGGATTTAGAATCACACAGATCTGAGTGTGAACACCCTATTTCATACTCATACATGACCTTGGAAAATGACTTCACTTTTCTTTCTGAGCTTCCATTTATTCATCTGTCAAAGTTTGACAATAATACTTCATGGAACTGTTGTGAGGAATGAAGAGATAATAGTAAATGTACAGCATCTGGCTCAGGGCTTGACCATTGTGTCTGCTCCATTATCAGTGGCTGTGAACACTGCAGTGTGATTCCATGGTACACAATTTGGCCTCAACATCCTCTCCAACTTCTCATCCCATTCTCACCCTACCTCCATATGTTCTGGTTAGATTTGGCTTTCTCTGTCACTCCAAGACTTTCTGAGCCTTCCTTTGACTTCATGTCTTTGCCTCGGCTTGTCTATTTAACTGGAATGTCTTTTCCTTTATCATATTCACCAGTCTAAGAATCTGACTTTTATTTCATGGCCCAGCTCAAAATAAGCTCTTTTGGATCTCCTGTTGTGATCATTTTTTCCTCTGAGACCCTTCTCTCATGGCACTCAACACCCTCTCTTTTAGATCTGGGTGGCCAGTTACTCAAGTTGCTCAATGGACTGAGTTCCTTGAAGGTACACATAGGATCTGCTTCACCTCAAGCACTGAGCACACAATAGAATAGCACTGATTACAAAGTTTGATATGGAGTAGTGACTTTGTCAGGATCCATGGAGTACAAGGTCACATGTAGAAATCTTCAAAGGATTGATTTTCTAATATTTGACTAGATCATACTGGCCTAAGACCAGAGTATACATTCCCCAGGGAGGCCAAGTGGGTTTGGATCTCTTCAATCAGAATATCTAAGTTTGGATTCTAAGAAGCTGCCCCACATTCACATACCCAGAGACAGACCCACAGGTAGTTCTGTCTGGGAAAGTGAATAGTTATGAGGGGTGTCATCTCCCCATATATGAACATACTTAATCAGCAGACTCCATCTACCTATATTGCTTTGAAGTTTTGGATCCAGACTGAAACAGTCTAAGGACAGGGAAATATGCTATATGGCAATGAAAGTCAAAACTTTGGGGTCAGGGAGACCTGGAAGATAATCCGTAACCCCCCCCCCCTTTACTAGCTGTGTGATTTTGGCCAAGTCACTTCACCCTTCTGTATCTTGTTTGTGATGGGTCAAATGGGGAGGATCAGGAACAGGTTGGAGCACATTGAGGGTTTTTGGGGGGCTAATGGTATGTTTCTTGTCATTGTTAGGGGTACTGTAGCATAGATGGGCATTCCTTATGCCCCATTTAAGGGAACTTATACCATAAAGTACCAAAGTACTTCTTCACAATAAAACCATGTCTATGAGACTACCATGAGATGTGGACCCTGAGGAGAATAGTTCAGAGAGGTCCTACAAATGGTAGCTATTACTGAGGATATGTTAGCATGAGGACAATTTGCAACTATCACATTTACTATTCTGGTGAAGGTTGTCTACGTGAATCTCATAGGAGTTTAACAAAAAGTGTGTCTCTTCCAGGAAGAGCTGCTCCCCCCCCTTGGTACCAGGGATTGAACCCAGGGGTGCTTAACCACTGAGACACATCCCCATCCATTTTTTAAAAAAATTTGCGACAAGATTTTGCTAAGTTACTTAGGGTATCACTAAGTTGCTGAAGCTGGCCAGGAACTTGTGATCCTCCAATCTCAGCCTCCTGAATAACTGGGATTACAGGCATGCACAACCATCCCTGGCTAGAAAGAGCTACTTTTGACCAATATGATTGACTGATGGTTGGAGGCATTAAGAATGGTCTGGTTGTAGATGCCTCATTAAATCTCCAATAGATTTCATCTGCAGAGCTTCTGTGTAACACTTTGTGCTTTGTCCTCTATGGGCTTAGGGGACCAGTTTTCCATCCCTTGGTAGTAACCTGGATGAGCCCTCATGTGGGCTGGGCCATATCTTCGACAAGTTGGTCTGGAGGATATGAGGAGGTAGATGGGATGCAGAGACAGGTCCCTTCAAAAACAACAAAGAAGGCCTTGGCGTTGACAAAAGTGGCAAGGAGAATGTGTATGTGGCTTGTGCAGGTGTTAGTATCTGAAGTGGGGGCTCATCTGGAGGATCAGCTTGGTGATGAGAGCTTGGGGATACTGGAAATATGGTGCTTGATGATACATTTCCAGATGCTGAGCTATTCACAGAAAAAGCCTTTCAGAGGGCTGGAGTTCTGCCTCAGTGGTAGAGTGCTTACCTTGCATATGTGGGGCACTGGATTTGATCCTCAGCACCACGTGAAATATAAATAAAATAAAGTTATTGTGTCTGTCTATAATTAAAAGAAAATTTAAAAAAGCCTTTCAGCAGTAGGGAAATAAGGGGATTATCTGTCACCTCTGGTAGAGGCCAGATAGAAGCAGGAAAGAGAGATAGGACCTGACTGAAATACACTGGGACTTAGGGCAGTTGATCCTGGTCCAGCAAGGAAATATAGTACTCAGCAGGGAAACAGAGGCAGAGCCCATCTATATGGATTTGGCCATCATGGATGGAGTAGGGAAAGGCTATGTCTTTATAGGCACAAGGTCACAGGCCTCCCTAACCCCACCAACTGCTTGCTGTGGGACAGCAAGACAGAGTCTACTGAGTGAGCCCTGCCAGGGCTAGGCTAAGGTCCGGCCTGGGGCCTGATCCTGGCTGTGAGCAGTAGGCTCTGGTAGGGACTGACAGGCTGGCTGACATTCTCTGTTGGCTTTTTAAAATCTGTTTTCACTTGGATACTACACTGAAAATTACTTGGCTACTTTATTCCTCACTCATTCAACCAATATTTATTTATTGTGCACCTGCTCTTGTCAGGCCCTCTGCTCTCTTCTGAACACACTAGTGACACTGATGGCTATCTCTTCATAGATCATTTTCCGTCTATGTGGGCACAGGTGCTCACTCAGCAGACTCTGTCTTGCTGTCCCACAGCAAGCAGTTGGTGGGGTTAGGGAGGCCTGTGACCTTGTGCCTATAAAGACATAGCCTTTCCCTACCCCATCCATGTTGGCCAAATCCATATAGATGGGCTCTGCCTCTGTTTCCCTGCTGAGTACTATATTTCCTTGCTGGACCAGGATCAACTGCCCTAAGTCCCAGTGTATTTCAGTCAGATCCTATCCCTCTAAGCAAGGTAAGGAAAAGATGATGCTAGAGTCCAGTAGAGGGTACCTGACCCCTAAGAGGCATCTTCCTAGAGAAAAAAAAAAAACTGGCTACTAGCACTCTTATGGCTGCAGTGCAGGAGGGAAAGTCAGTACCTACCTCTTCTCTTCCTTACTTCCTTTGACAAGCACTATGTAGAGCTTACTTGTGGGGGCAGGGAGGGGAGAAGGGGCATGTGTGAGGACAAAATTAGGAAATTTTTGTCTTCTCCCCATGACTCATTTGATTTAATTCTCACAGCTGGAACCAGGAAGTAAGCCCAAACTCTCAGGTAACTGATGACTAAAAAACCATCTGTCTTTAAGGACTTTCTCTGTTGCAGGCTAGAAACTAGCAGGATGGGAAAGAGTCTTGGGGGGAGGAGCAGAAATAGCTTATTTGGGGCCCGGGAATTTTCTCCAAGTTGGCAGCAAAGCTTCATGGGAAAATGAAACCCCCAGAGATCTCCAGACACTTTCTTCTTCTGGGATGAGGGGGACTTTTCCTTCAGTGAAGGCTATACAAAGGCCCTACATCCTACTGGGAGAAAAGATTTCTCTTCTAATGATTGAAAACTAAGGGT
Organism: Marmota monax; assembly: GCF_021218885.2. Classification (NCBI taxonomy): domain Eukaryota; kingdom Metazoa; phylum Chordata; class Mammalia; order Rodentia; family Sciuridae; genus Marmota; species Marmota monax. The sequence continues at coordinate 4,747,504 of NW_026692025.1, read as the reverse complement.
TTTATTCCACAAAGGGATGGAGAATGGCAAGTATGGCTTGCTGGGGAATGAGTACTGCAGGGCCTAGGAAATTCAGTCTGAGAAAGAACAGTGACGCCCTGCAGCTCAGGATCCATGGAGAAATAGCATCACTAGGGAAGCTCAACACCAAAGGAAAGGCGCGGCTGTCTCCTCCCAGAGAGGATGGTTACAACACAGGAAAAAATCACCACAGGCTATAGTAGAAATGGGAATGGTAGTTTTTGCTTTTTAAAATGGTCCAGCAAGTATTAGGAGGAAAATTATACTGCGCCAGAATCCGTGGCAGGGAAAGGAGGAGGCAGCTCTCAGTGGGCTTTATGGCCTCTTTCCATCCTAAAATGGCCTATTTTTCTACCTAGAGTAATAAAATGCACTTGTCTCCCTGGCACTTGCTCCCCACCCTGTCTTGCTGTGTTCCATTTTCAGAAAGCCACCAAGAGAAGCAGCCTTGGACTGCTTCAGGGTCATGTGTTCGCTTCTGCAACTGTCTGCTCTCTGGGCTATTCAGCCATTCTGTTTGGCTGGCAGGACTCTGAGTGCCACTCCCTTCTTGGGCCAATGCTGTTGTTTATGGGACAACTCAAAGACACCCCCTTTGGAGGTCACTTTCAATTGATAACCCTAGGAATGATGAGGATTCATAAAATCCCTGTGAGGCCAACCCCTCTCTCTTCTGTTATCCATCGCTATGACAGTTTTGATTGCAAAGGGTTGGGTTTGGCCTGGAGAGCAGCGCCAACCCGTCCCTGTTTTCCCCAAATGCAGACTGAAATTCTCCAAAAGATATTTCTGAGAGAAGAAGGACAAAGAAGACAATCAGAGAATTATTTTGAATATATTATATTTTTCTTTAAAATAGTGGGACTCACCTGTGTTTATACTGGAGTGACAAAGAGAGATAAGTTTAGAGCCAAAAAGTGTGAGTTCAATTCTCTCTTTGTCACAGACTAGCTATGTGACCTTGGAAAAGCTGATTCTTTTCTCTGGTCCTGTTTCCTCATTGGTAAAGGGACACTAACACATCTACTCACAGGCTTGTTAAGGATGAAATGAGGTAAAGGATGTGGCATTGCTGGGAAGTGGTGGCAAGCTTCTCCTCATCAAGCCCTCCACACAGTTTTGAGTGAGTGTTCAAGGTTTACCTTCAGGTCTAGCCAGCCATTATCATTTCACAGCTGCTTTAATCTCAGTAACCCAACAGCTTTCTGAAAGAATATGGAGACGGTAGATGATTAAGCAAGGAAATCTGGATTTGGATGCAAAGGGTGATTGCTATCAACTGTCTCTGAGGACCACCTTCACAAACCCACAGGGTTCTAACAACAGAGGCTATGAGAAAAAGGAGAGAGCCTCTCAATGGGGCTAATTTCTTTTTAAAAACATTTTTAAATACCTTTATTTTATTTATTTATTTTTATATGGAGCTGAGGATCGAACCCAGGCCTTACATGTGCTAGGCGAGGGCTCTACTGCTGAGCCACTACCCCAGCCCTCACTGGGGCTCATTTCAAGGGAGACACTTCCTTCTTCTTTTGGTTCCTTTGCTTACAGCTTCAGTGTCATGATATCTCCTGTATAAAAGAGCATCTATGCAAATATCTAGTAAGTTGTACCATGTAGGTTTCCATTTTTCTGTTAACTGAGACTGTTAGGGAGTTGATATTCCCTGTTGCAGTCATGCTCAATTCCAGTTATGATTATGCTTTTGGAAATTGGAATGTGATGATGTGAGTTTGCCCAGTAGCAATTTGAGTAGGATAGTGGGAATAGTAGGAAGCCATTGTAGAGCTTTACTCTTTCCCTGAGGAATATATTGTTATTCTCCCTATTTTCCAGCTGAGGAATTGGTAGCTGAGAGGTGAAGTGATTTTCCCAGTGTCACATAGCAGCTAGGAAGTGACAGAGCCTGCATACAAACTTCACAGATCATGCCTTGCTTTATTAGAAAGGATCTTATGAGCCAAGACTTTCAGAACACTTTTGTTCAATATAAGGGATTAAAGCACTGATTGCTCAGGGTGGAATCTCTTTGTCTGACTGTTTCCAATTGCCTCTGGAAAACATAACATCTCTGAGTGAGAAGAAGTGTACTGAGTAGTGTGCCCCCACAAGGATATATCCATTCAGAACCTGTGCATGTGATCATATTTGGAAAAGGGGTATCTTCAGATTTAATTAATTAAAAATGAAAATGAAATAATCCTGGATTTAGGGTGGGCCCCAATTACAATGACTAGTGTCCTTATAAGAGACAGAAAAGAAGACACACATGTAAAAATGAATATAGAAATTGAAACAGTATGGCTAGAGGCCAATGAATGCCACGGTTCTACTCCAGAACTTCAGAAGGAACACAGCCCTAATGATGGTTTCGTTTTGGACTTCTGGCCTCCACCATGTGAAAGAATACATTTATGTTGTTTAAAACTATCCAGTTTGTAGAAATTTGTATGGCAGCCCTAAGAGACTAATATAGGGAATGAACCCTAGAAAGAGTCTTGATGCACCATTGCTCTTCAGAAGCAATTGAGGGTCAAGGTACATAGGAGGTAAGTATCAATACCACCAACCTTTTGAAAGTGTCAGGAGAGCAACAGAAGGTGAAATTGGCTTCTTCCATGCAGGCCAACAGCCCTCTTCATTCAGAAACTTCCAGCCCAATGATTAGAGTCCATCATGAGTGGCAGAAACATCTGCCTGCTGACTATTCAAGAGGAGTCTTTGTTCCCAGCAGTATCCAGGGAACCCAGGGAGTGGCCAGTCATAATGACCCTCAGAAGGGCTCCTGCATTCCAGTTAATTTACCTCTTGCTCACTTAAGGTGTATTTCATCCCTTCTGGTGCATTTTGTTTTGTACCTGATAAAATGAAGATAAAATGGGTTAGAGAGGGAATGGAGATGAGAGAAAAATATATTTGTTTGCTGAGTATGTTAGTCAGCTTTTGGTCATTGCCAAATACCTTAGAAAATCAAACTAGAGGAGGAAACATTTATTTGGGCTCATAGTTTCAGAAGTTTCAGTCCATAGTCTACTGGTTCCATTGCTGTGGGGCCTTTGGTGAAGCAGAACATCATGGTAGAGAGGACATGGGATAGCAGAACTGCTCATCTCATGGCAGACAGGAAAGAGAGAGAGTTAGGAAGGGGCTGGGGACAAGATATACTTTTCCAGGTTATTCCCCCAGTGACCCACATTTTGCAATTAGGTCCCACCTCCTGTATTTTACACTCTTTCCCTATAATGCCATCAAATAATGAACACTTGCGGGATATAAAATCAACACTCATAAGTCTAAGGCATTCCTGTATATCAGTGACAAACCCTCTGAAAGGGAAATCAGTACAACCACCCCATTCACAATATCCTCAAAAAAAAAAAATAAAATATTTGGGAATCAACCTAACAAACGAACTGAAAGACCTTTACAACAAAAACTACAGAACCCTAAAGAGAGAAATAGAAGAAGATCTTAGAAGATGGAAAGATATACCCTGTTCATGGATAGGCAGAATTAATATCATTAAAATGGCCATACTACCAAAAGTACTCTATAGGTTTAATGCAATGCCAATCAAAATCCCAATGGCATTCCTCAAAGAAATAGAAAAAGCAATCATGAAATTCATCTGGAGAAATAAAAGACCCAGAATAGCTAAAGCAATTCTAAGCAGGAAGAGTGAAACAGGTGGTATAGCGATACCAGATTTCAAACTATACTATAGAGCAATAGTAATAAAAACAGCATGGTACTGGTACCAAAACAGGCAGGTAGACCAATGGCACAGAATACAGGACACAGAAACTAACCTACAAAATTACAACTACCTTATATTAGACAAAGGTGCTAAAAGCATGCAATGGAGAAAAGATAGCATCTTCAACAAATGGTGCTGGGAGAACTGGAAATCCATATGCAACAAAATGAAATTGAATCCCTTTATCTCACCATGCACAAAAGTTAACTCAAAATGGATCAAGGAGCTAGGAATCAAACCAGAGACTCTGCATCTAATAGAAGAAAAAGTTGGCCCTAATCTCCATCTTGTGGGGTCGGGCTCCAAATTCCTTAATAGGACACCTATAGCACAAGAGTTAAAATCAAGAATCAACAAATGGGACATATTAAAACTAAAAAGTTTTTTTTTTTCTCAGCAAGAGAAATGATAAGTGAGGTAAATAGGGAGCCTACACCCTGAGAACAAATTTTTACCCCTCACACTTCAGATAGAGCCCTAATATCCAGAGTATACAAAGAACTCCAAAAATTAGACAATAAGAGAACAAACAACCCAATCAACAAATGGGCCAAGGACCTGAACAGACACTTCTCAGAGGAGGACATACAATCAATCAACAAGTACATGAAAAAATGCTCACCATCTCTAGCAGTCAGAGAAATGCAAATCAAAACCACCCTAAGATACCATCTCACTCCAGTTAGATTGGCAGCCATTATGAAGTCAAACAACAAGTGCTGGCGAGTATGTGGGGAAAAGGGTACACTTGTACATTGCTGGTGGGACTGCAAATTGGTGCGGCCAATTTGGAAAGCAGCATGGAGATTCCTGGGAAAGCTGGGAATGGAACCACCATGTGACCCAGCTATTCCCCTTCCCAGACTATACCCAAAAGACCTAAAAAGAGCATACTACAGGGACACAGCTACATCAATGTTCATAGCAGCACAATTCACAATATCTAGACTGTGGAACCAACCCAGATGCCCTTCAAGAGATGAATGGATTAAAAAAATGTGGCATTTATACACAATGCAATATTACTCAGCATTAAAAAATAACAAAATCATGACATTTGCAGGGAAATGGATGGCACTAGAGCAAATTATGCTAAGTGAAGTTAGCCAATCCCTAAAAAACAAATGCCGAATGTCTTCTCTGATATAAGGGGGGTGACTCAAAACAGAGTTGGAAGGAAGAGCATGAGAAGAAGATTACCATGAAACAAGGAAAAGAGGAGGGAGGGAAAGGGAGGGAGAAGGGGAATTGCACAGAAGACGGAAGGAGACCCTCATGGGTTCACAAAATACATATACGATGGTGTGAGGGGGAAGGGAAGAAAAAAAAGAGAGAGAGATAAGTGTCACAGTAGAATGGGTAGAGAATAGTGATGGGAGGGGAGGGGAGGGGAGGGGGGATAGGGAGGGCAGCAGAATACAACTGACACTAGGATTGCTGTATGTATACACATGGATGTATAACCAGTGTGATCCTGCAATCTGTATATGTGGAAAAATGAGAGTTCATACCCTATTTGAATCAAATGTATGATATGTCAAGATCACTGTATTGTCTTGAGCAACTAATAAAAAAAATAATGAACACTTCAGTAGATTGATCCATTAATGAGGTTACAGCCCTCATGATCCAACCACTTCCCAAAAGTCCCAGCTCTAACTTGCTGCATTGAGGACCAAGTCCCCAACCCATGAGCCTTTGTGGAATATTGCAGATCCAAACCATACCACTGAGCATTTCAACATTATTGATACTGGCATTCTCTTGCCTAGAAACATGTTTGGAACAAGGGTCTTTGATTTTCTCAAGACTTTGAGGCAACAGAAAGGTATTTAGTTCCCTACTAAGTTAAGCCTTCTTTCTCAGGTTCCATATTTCTGACTCAAAGGTCAAAATAATGGGAGCCACTGAGGCACTGGAAATAATGATAGGATGGTTAAAATGCCAGGGATTTGAAGCCAAGATATCCAAGCCTTGGAAGAGTATCTATAATGCTTATGGGTCCAAACACTTGAGAAAACAACCCAGATGGTGGCAGAGACTGGCCCAAGGCTCATTTACAAGCTGGGATTGGAAAACAGGACTCTTTCCAGCTCATGTTATCATACATGCTTGCATCCCCTTTCCAATTATTGTGAGATGCCAGGAGCTGTGAAGGCCTTCTAAGTTCTTTCTCCAGCTGCAAGTCCTCTCTCCTTTCTTGGAACCTCCAACCCAGCACCCTGCTGTTCCTGGAGCACTATGATCACAATCCACTTGTTTTTTCAGGTACTGCCTTGTTTTTTGTGCTAGACCATAAGGCTATTGGTCACAGCCTAATCCTGATGTGCCTCTGTATTCTCCCCCTACCTTCTAGGACCAAGGTCATGGTTGACATGAAGTAGAAGCTCAGCTCATGTTTTTCAAATGAATGAAAGAAAGAGGATTGATATGATAACAGTAAAAGTCTTTTGTGTTAAAGTACATACTAAGAGTGAATTAAAATTAATTCATTTTTTGTATTAAATTGCATTAGAATTTTAGATTTTAGCAGAGAAGAAATTACAGACAAATTCATGCATTCTCATTCCTTAGTGATAGCTAACCCCCAAAGATTTAAAGGAGAAACAGTAACCCAATGTTGTCATTTTGTTTTTCTCTTGCTGTTTTTTTGTTGAGAGCCACAGCCAAAGGGGCCCCAGCAAACTTCCAGCTGCCAGCAAACTTCCAGCTGCCGGCTGACGATTGGCTCACAGCAGCCCCAGCAACATCTAGCTGATTGGCTCCTCTGCGGTGATGCTCATTGGACTGTTTCCCTGCCCTTTCAGACCACGGAGCTGCTCTTGAGGCCGATTGGCTGGGTCACGTGGGCGGAGCCAAAAAAGTCCCCCAATGAGCCGCAGTCTGGCTGGGCACAATCATTTTTTGCTGCTTGAAAAATTATGAAACTATCCATGCTTTGAAATACTTTTTCTACAATATCAAGGCTGTTACATTAATTCATAAAATTAATTCCCAACTTTTTTTCTTCTTTGATTTTGCACTGAGTGGGTAATGCACATTATTACCATATTTGAAAAGAAAAGTTCACTAAGTGGCATGGAACTCCATATGTGGCTATATAGCTAGTATGATGGATACATGTGTTTGGACAGCTCCTGGGTGCAGCTTGAGCAGGGTCCATTGACCTGGGATCCTGGGCCTAGCAGCACTGGATGTGGCAAGGTGGATGTAGAAGAGACCTCAGTGTGGCCCTTGGGCAGGAGGAGGCAGTGACTGTGGTTGTGGGGTGTAACTCATCAAATGCTTTCTCTCAGGGCAAGCGGTAGGAAGGCCTTCTGTCCAGAAAGTCCCTCTGGATCAGGGCCAGTGCAGGCTACAACCTAGAACTCATGCCTAACCTTCTTTCATTCCCACAGTCTCTGGTAAAACAGTTTAACAACTGAGACTGCTATTAGGAAGATAGTAGTAGGAAACAATGCAGCAGAAGTGGTTTGGTGGGTGGGTCCTAAAGCCAGGTGGCCAGACTCCCTCCATAGCCAGATTTCACTCAGTATTTTGACCTTCTATCCCCTCAGAGGCAACTGTGTCCTTACAGTCAGGAGATTAATCTCTGCACACTTGGCAGAGGCTGGCCCATGAGAGGCACCCTATGAGTATGCCTTGTGGTAGAGGCATGATGAATGGTGGGGGTGGCAATCATGGTGAGATAATGGCAGCTTCTTATTTGAGAGCTTTTACTGTGGCAGGTAGTACTATGGCCCTCCTGTAACTGTTTAGGAAAATGTGACTTTACGAATCAAGGTGACTAACTTGGGGTCACATGGTCACATTCCAGGACTGTTGAGAGGATCCAGTGAAATAACAATGGCCATAAGAGCCAGGTCTCCAATACTTCCTTATTTGCTGCTGCCTCTTCCAAGCTGTTCAGAAGAGCAGAATTCAGACAGATTGTGTCTCCAACCTGCTACTCTGTTGATCTGGAATCTTGCCAGGGCTGGAGGAAAGGTTTTTCTAAGAAAGGGTGCTCAACAGGCTGTCAGTGAACTATGTGGACCATAGGCCAGCAAGATGTTGTGACTGGGACTGTAAATTGTGTTTCTTTGAAGGAGGGGAAAATTATACCTCACAAACCTCCCATGCCATATTGATTTAAACCAGCCAAACTTCTGGCTTTCCACGTTCTTCCCCTTCCACTGACCTTCCTGGGGAAGGAGATTTGGAAGCATTTTCTAGGCCATAAGAAACCTGGAGGAGGTCTGGAGAAGAGAGGAGAGATATATGCAGCCTTTGGGTAAGGGGAATGAGGGCATTTTGACTTCCAAGTATCAATTAGGCTATGAGTGAAACTTCCAGAACCAACCCAGGATTTGTCTGGTATTTAAGGTGGGGTTCCTTTGAAAAGATAAATCAGGGCAGGTTGAAAGAAATGGAAGAAGGCCTAGCAGGAAGGAGGCTATGTTTTCAGCCCAGGGAGGGAGACCTAGCCTCCTCTTGTACAAACAGAGAGGAAGGGGCAGCTACTGTTAGGCCCTTTCCTCTCTGATGTGTCACGATTTTGTGAGGGATAGGAAAGTCTGAATAGGACCTAATATTGTCTTCCTGAAAGCCTCTGTTTCCTGTCTTCCTGTATGTTCTTTTTTAAAATTAATATATATTTCTTAGTTGTAGTTGGACATAATACCTTCATTTCATTTATTTATATGTGGTGCTGAGGATTGAACCCAGAGCCTCACACATTCTACGTAAGTGCTCTACCACTGAGCCCCAGCCCCAGCCCCTACTGTATGTTCTTTAACCTCCCTGCCTCAGTGTTCTCATCTTCAAAGTTATTTAAATCAAGCATGTTTCATAATGAGCTGCTGCAGTCTGTCTGGGCACAAAATAACTGAGCCGTCACACAGCCTTGTAGGCTCAAACAGCAACCTTTATTCCCGAACTCTCACCGGCCCTCTACACACACTTCTCAGGAACACACTGCCTCCACCGGGCTCCTCCGCGCGCCAATTCTCTCAGAACCCCGCCCGGGAACTCCAAAGTAGCGGGTGCCCGAGGCAGCAGCATCCGCCCTAATCCCAGCAGGATCCACCCTAATCCGGAGCCAGGTCACCTTTCAATCATTCCCTCTGGCAAAAATGCCAGGCATCATTCTGACTAAACTGTGGCTCTCAACAATGAGCCTCTTTGGGGCAATTCCCCAGAGATGGAAGAAGACGAGGAGGAACACTTGCCTCAGGATGACCCTACTGAACCATGAAGTTAACTTTGGAAACAGAAGATGGCACTGGTTGGTAACCCAAACATATTGAAATGAGGGGGAGGCTGGGCCAGCATATTTGGCTTGTCCCCCAGGACACCACTGTAGGGCATGATGTAACGTGGGGCATGTTGCATCAGAAAAGAGGAAACCTAACTTGTTGGCTGCTACCCGCTTCCCAGTCCTGGGGCCACATGTGGCTTAGAGAGCACCCAGCGATTAGCCAGAAGGCATTGCCGTGGGTTGTGATGAAGAATCGGACCACCTCTAGGATAGGCTCAGAACCCTTCTGCCCTGTGGACATTACTGCCTGTAGGATGGGTGTACACATGAACTCTCCCCACCCTGCTGACCTTTATCCTGATTGGCTCCTGTACATTATATTAGCTGTGTGTGTTTTCTCATTAAACGAGATCCTGCTTTGACTGGTCGCCCTGGCACATCTGATTGTCCTCCTGCAAGGGAGGGCTGGGTATGGGCGGCTGGTCAACCTTTACCTTTCTTGGTTCATCCTGGTCTGGGCATGCTCCCCCAATCTCTCCTGCAGGTCAGGAGGGAACAGGGGGCTAAAAACCCCGACACACCACCTTGAAGTTACTTTGTCCTCCTTCCTAAGCACAGTAAGGATCCTCCTACTCTTGGCTCTTGCCTATACTCCCAGAATGCAGTGCTGCAGAGACCAATCTGCTTATTATGGTGCCACAACCTGTTTAGGCAAATCATTTGACCTTTCCTTGTAATTACCAGGAGTGCTTACAAATGGTCTGTGTGTGATATCCACACCCTTTAGGATTCATGGATTTGTGTGTTTTCTCTGACATTGCAAGTGTCAGGAAGCTGAGAGAAATTAGTTCCTGAGCTAACATTACTTTATTTCTTTGAAGTCCAGAAAAAGAACACTGAAAGTTCTATTTTTCACACTCTTCACATGCTGGGTTGGCAACAACTGGGGGAAGGGGGAGAGGGTGGGGAGGTTACCAGTCCCAAACTCTCTTCCCAGTGCATGAATGCCCTCGCTAGAGTTAAGTGTTTGCTTGAATATCTAAAAGGGCATGCTACACACTACTTCCTAAGGCAGCCTGTGCTGATTTCAGAAAGTGTCAATCATTTGGGAAGTTTTCTTTACTCTGAGTTGAAATTGATCTCCCTGAAATATTTAGCCTCCAATTTTAGTTGTGCCCTCTGTAAGCAGTCTCCCACGATGGCCACAATGGACCTCTCAGCTCTTTTCTCCAGGAGTATCATTCCTTTTGGGTCATGATTCTAAGACCCATCACCATCAAGCTCTCCTTTCTAACTCTCCCCTTACAGCTTATTCTGTAACCCAAGTGGACTAAATTGGATTTTTCAAGAAGAGGTAGATTTAAGTGGATCTCCCTTGAGGTTCACATCCAGGCTTCCCTGGAGTACTTGCTAAATGCACATTCATTTCCCTGTGGTTTTCTTTCACCTGCTTTGGCTCTTTTTCTAAAATAGATTTCATATATGGTTTTAGTTTTTCTTTTTTACTTCAGACTTTGCATCCATTTCCTGTGGTTACTGTAATAAAGTGCCAGAAATGTAGTGTCCTAAAACAACATACATTTATTATCTTATATTTCTGAAGTAACAAGTCCAAAATAAGTCTCACTGGGCTAAAATTAAGAAACTGGAAAGACTGTTCCTTCTGGAAGCTCTAGGGGAGAATTTGTTTTTTTGCCTTTTCCAGATGCTAGAGGCTGCCCATGTTCCTTGGCTTATTACCCCTTTCTCCATCCTCAAGGCCAGCAGCAGAGCATCTTCTAATTTCAACTTCCCCCATCCCTGCTGCTTCTAACAATACTGCTGTTGGGAAAAGTATAAACGGCAGCCATACCCCAGAGAAAAAACCCCAACATGGCGCCTAAGCACCTCTTCTTCCTACCTTCTTCTTTTCTGCAGTGGCGCGAAAAGTTCCCGCCCATGTGAACTCTCCCGCCGGCGCCAATTTCAAATCTCGCTGGCGGGGAACCTTAGCCCCAATGAGAACTAATTCCTGGGCTCCGGAGCTGATATCTGAAAGAACTTGCCAATAAACGGGTTGCCTGCCATTTATCTAAGCCCTACCATCTCCCCCTTAGTTCTATATAAGCACACTGCTTTTTGCAATAAAATTGGAATTCTCCCGGCGAAGTGTCTTTGAGTGGGGAATTCTTTCAACTGCCACCGTGACAAAGCCTACTTTTACTTCTGACCCTCTCTTCTGCCTCCCTCTTTTATTTACAAGAACCCTGTGATTTCACTGGGCTCACCTGACTAACTAATGAGCTTTCATCTCCTGAAGTTTTAATTTAATCACATCTACAAAATCACATCTCTTTTTCATATAAGGTCACATATTTCCAGGTCCCAGACCTGAGGACTTGGGTATCTTTGGAAAGAACTATTATTCTGCCTACCTCAGACTCCTCTGCCTGCGAGGTCATGTCATTAGCACAACAAGTTTCATTGACCACGGATACATTGAGCTGGGAGTTCTGCCCCCTTCTGCCCACCCAGGCCCCAGTATCCATCACAGAAGTGCTGCATTACTTGGAGAAAAGAGGGGCAGTACAAGTTGCCACAGGGCAGAGAGTCAGTCACACATGTACCATTAAAAGCAACTCATTCCTAGAAACTCCTCTTTCAGGTCCATCACATGCCTGGCACAAAAACAAGTTCAGCAAATGGCTTGGTGACTAATGAGTGAAAGACTTGCTTCCATTTCCAGCCTGGCCTTGTATAGCAGCTACAAATGTATCTTGTTTCTCTCTTCAGAAAGGGTCAATGATGGCACTGAGTGTACAGATTCAACCCCAGACTCCTCAGCCCAGCCTAGAGAAGCTCTGACTCCCACTTGCTGTCCTAGTTTGACCTCTGGCCACACTCATGCCCAAGTCCTCCCCTTTAGTTTCACTTGCCTGAGTAGAAAAATGCAGCAGCAGACATGGATGGAGTGTCTACCCAACTTCAGTCCCTCTACTGAGACTTTATGTATGTGAACTCAATCTCTTCCACAACCCCATAGGTAGGAACTATAAGTATCTCCATTTTATATATAAGACAGCAGCCTTAGAGTAGCACAGTAAATTATAGTTAGTAACCAGTGAGCAGAGTCAGGATTCCAACTTGGGCAGTATAGCTTTAGAGGTTATGATTTTAACAAGCCAATATTCAAAATGTCCTATGCTGTTCTATGTCCTTCATGCCTTTGTCTTGCTGCTCTTGCCCTTTAGCAAGGAATTTTCTCTTTCGAGATACACTCAACTATGCCTTGACTATCTCCTGCTCTTGCTACACCCCCACCACTGTTCTTTTTGTTTGTTTGTTTGTTTGTTTTGTTTTGCATAGTTATGACACTACAGTGCAGTCTCTGGGAATCAGCTTAGCGATCCCATGAATGTTTAAGCCCTTACATATCAAGTCCCCATATCCTGCTAGGACAGCTCAGTTCAGGCACTGTGGGAGAGTGGGTATCAGGTACTTGTCCAGGCTTCCAACCTGAGAGGGAACTTCTAGGTAAGAACCTCTTAGCCTTTGGTGGTTCATAAAATCTCTTTAGAGCCCCATGGAAGCCATGGAACCTTCTCCTCATATCCACACACCTACTGTAGATAATCTCTGGGGCTTCCTACCCAGAGGAAAAAAAGCCCTCCCTGAGGAAAGAAAAGCTACCATTTACAGAGCCTCTTCTGGGCACCAGTCATTTCATGGCCTTTGTCTCACTGAATCCTTTTAGCCCCATGTGAAGCAGACCTTTCACTGCCTGCTCTTAGCTGGTAGGGGATGTGGTAGGCACTGGTATCAAGCCCCTGGAATCAATAAATTCTTGTCTTCAAATGAGGGAGTGGCTACACTAGGGCAGCAGTGACCCTTTAGTTATCGCCACAGAACCCTGGGAAGGAATTTGGGAAGTAACCCTGGTTGCAGGCCAGCATACTAGAGACCCTGAGCTGGGCCTGAGCCTGCTGTGGTCCAAGGGTAGAGCAGCAGGGGGATGGGCTGGCAGCAAGCCTGTCAGAGCAAAGGAGCCCGGATGCTGGGAGGAAGCAGATAGTGGCCAGAATGGGATTTCCTGAGGTGCCTGCAAGGTCAGGAAGGAGGCCTGAAGCCAGAGCAGAACCTAGGGCCTTACTGGGAAGGAGCTCTGCTCCTCATCCAGCCCTATACCCAGAAAACAACAGCTGGGGGAGGGCTTTTGTGCTGTCCACTGGGGGCCTTCTTGGCTCTGGGGTTCCTAGATCAGCTTGCCTGGATTGAGGGAGGTCAGAGTACTGGATAAGGTTCAGGATCACCTGAGGTCAAAAGATGTGAGGTCTGCTCTGACTCCACCATTAGTTTGTTGGGTGACTTTGGGTGGCTCCTTCTCTCAGTGGGCTACACATCTTTATCTGTCCATTATCTTGGCCATCTCCAAGGGCTTCTCCTTAGCTGTGACATCTTCAGTTCTAGGATCTTCATGCTTGCCTCAGTCAGCAGCGTGGAACAGTCCTAACTTTCTTGAGTCATCAAGGACTTTACCTGTAACAGAGAAAGAGTATACTCTGTTATCAATTCAATATATCTTTACTGAGGCCATCTATCTTCCAGGCACTGGGCTGGCTTCCAAGTTTCTAGTGAGGAGGCCAACTCTGGTCTCATCTACGAGGAGCTCCCAGTTGAGTGGGAGTGTAAAACATTTAGGGGATATATATATATATATATATATATATATATATATATCTTGGGCTGATAGTTGCTTATATAGCATGCCCCAGAGCTCAACATGCCTGGTCTGAGCATAGAACTATCCTGTACATCTGTAGATAGCAGGTATAAACAAGCATCATCATGAGACAGGGTAAGGAGGGAACCACATGGATGCCATTTATGCTGGAGACTCTTAGGCCAAGGCTAAGAGGCTGGAATAAGAAGCAGCACTGAATCCTCAGCACCACATACAAACAAAGATGTTGTGTCCGCCAAAAAACTAAAAAAATAAATAAATAAATATTTTTTAAAAAAAGAAGCAGCACTGAGGCAATGTGCCTGGTAAGACTATTGTTGAGCTGGAGTGAAATAATTTCTTTACTTGGCTAGAGCTTAGCTAAGACAAACACTCCAGAAATGACAGACAAGACCACAGAGGCCCAGTGAGATTTCTAGTTACATGTCACAGAGGGGCTTGATGGCATAACTTAGATTCTCACCCAGATGGCTCTGACTTCCAAACTGCCACATATTCCTCATACCTCTTAGTTCTGCATTGCTTTGGCTGGTTCTAATTTTTTTAAAAAATCTATCATCTATGGTAAAAATTTGCCAGCATCATTAGTGTTCAAAATATGTGTGGTTCCTGTGGGCAAATCCTCAAGACAATCTTGTCTTTGCTAGTCCTTTCTTCCAAAATCCCATAGTCTATCTCCACTTCACATCTGGTTCCAGTGTCCTGGGTAGCATGGACTTCCCCTTTGTTCACACAGCCACACAAGTACACGTGCACGCACACACACACACACACACACACACACACACACACTCACTCTTACATACCTAACCACATCACTCCCTACCTTTTCTCCTTGGCAGACAGTGAAATGCTCATCTGTTGCAGTGCTCTGCCACAGAAGAAATAGCTGGTTTGGGATGCATGTTCCAATTCCTACCTGGCTTCTTTTATTCCAGCCTCAGTGGTACCTGAGGTCCACTGGGCTCCCTCATGATCATTGACCATCATAAGCCCAGCCACTGCATTTTCTAGGCAGCCACATATGAGAGTTAGCAGAAGTCTCTGTGGGGCACAGGTGGGGAAGACTTAGGACCCTATTATCCAGCCCAGTTTGGTCACCAACTCATGGCCTAACTTTGGGCATGGCCCTTCTCTGTTCTGGGCCTTGGAGTGTGCCTGCATACATCAACGGTCTTAAATAGTAGCAGTGGCATCAAAAACATGTTCTTAAACATTCTGGGGTGGTACATATGGAGAGAAAGGGCAAGCCAAGGATGTGGCTTCTCCAAAGGACAAAAATAAAATGTTCTTTAGAAAGTTGAAAGCTACTGGGCTAGATGACCTCCATAGGGCCTTCCCATTCCTGATATTTCATGATCGTGTGTGTGTGTGTGTGTGTGTGTGTGTGTTTGTGTTTAAGAGGGAGAGATGGATTTATTTTGGTGTATTATGTGTGTGTGTGTCTGTGTGTGTGTTTGTGTTTAAGAAGGAGAGATGGATTTATTTTGGTGTATTACATGTGTGCTGGGAGTGTGCTGTATCACCTTCCCTGAACCTCCTGATTTGGATTGCCAACCGTCTTTCCCCATCATCACTACTGCATTAAGCTGAACTTTTTCCTCATAAAACTTATGTTATTTATGACATTGATTACAATATAGTACTATTTATTATGAAGTCACTATATATTTGTTGTCTTTATATACTCTCTTCTCTAACTAGAATGTTTCTTCTCAGAGAGCAAGGATTGTGTTGGTTTTGCCTGTCACTTTGTCCCTAGTGGCCAGAACAGTGACTGAGGGTGTTGGGTAAATATTTGTTGACTCAATAAGCACATGGGTCATCTATGCCTCTCTGTGTTTGGAGCGGGGTATGGGCATACTGGGTAAAAGGCGATTAGGGTTTTGCTCTGAACTAATCAAACCTACACTTGCCCTCTGTCTGAATCTTGAGCCAAACTCTAGTCCTAATTTCTGTCTAGTACTTCAGGGGAAGCCTCATTTGGCCAAGGAGAACAGCAGGCATGGGCCTACTTATCCCCTGGTTTTACTGAGGTGGATTTCTCCACTGGACTGCTCGGCATTAGCCATTCTGAAAATCTCTGATCAATTTCAGGGTCCTTGGGCTTGTGTAGAGTGAGGATGGAACTTCTAAGAAAGAAAAGAACCCTCTGATATGCTGCTTTATTGGTTTATTGGTCTCATACTCAGGATGTTTTTTTTGGTACTAGAGGTTGAACCCAGGGGCTCTTAACCACTAAGCCACATCCACAGCTCCTTTTTTTTTTTCAAAGAAAGAGTGTGTGTGTGTGTGTGTGTGTGTGTGTGTGTGTGTGAGAGAGAGAGAGAGAGAGAGAGAGAGAGAGAGAGAGAGAGAATTTTTTAATATTTATTTTTTAGTTCTTGGCGGACACAACATCTTTGTTTGTATGTGGTGCTGAGGATCGAACCCGGGCTGCACGCATGCCAGGCGAGCGCGCTACCACTTGAGCCACATCCCCAGCCCCACAGCCCCTTTTTATATTTTATTTAGAGACAGGGTCTTTCTGAGTTGCTTAGGGCCTTGCTAAGTTGCTGAGGCTGGCTTTGAACTTGCGATTCACCTGCCTCAGCCTCCCCAGCCACTGGGATTATAGCTTTGCAACACCCTGCCCAGCAATACTATGAAGTTTTAAGGACCAGCTCCCAAGCCATTGCCCAGGGCAGGTGACCTTCGGGGTTTCAAAAACAGTTTTCACTAAACTGGCTGACTGGCGGGCACAAGACAACCACTCCTGACCTGAGATTCTGTTTTAAAAATACAACATGGGCTTCTAACTTGTCATTCTCTTACATTCAGAATAGACCAGCCCCTAGAAATAACTGACCACCTGCTAGACACATGTAGGCGCCTAGTCAGGGATTCAAAACAAGCATCTTTCCATGCATCCTGCTGTTAGTCGTACAAGGGGCAAGAGAACGTTGTGCTTCCAGATTTACCAATAGATGGGGTCAGTGAATGAGTGCCCCCTTTTGGTCACAAACTGTGAGGGCAAACTCATTTTCTTTGATCCCTGTATATCAGATGCACTTAACCCAGCCCAGTCCTGAATGCAGAGGTGAAGCATTGGCTGAATCTGATCATGGGTATGTGTGTATATCAAATCATAATAGGATCACACATATATAATACCATCTGAGGACTTCTAGCTTATTGATCCCACATTAGCTACAACCTTTAATTCTTTATATGTTGCTATGCATCATTACCTTGACGGGGAATATGGTGAGTTTTTATTGTTGATATATTTTTCATCATTAAGAAAGCAGAGTGTTACTTTTGATTTGATCATTGCAACAGCTTTTCTACATAAGCAACATTCCATCTGAACAGCCACAGGGAGCTATATCCAAGGATCTACTCTGAGGCAATGGTACTAAGGAAAACATCAGAATCCTAGGTTTGAATCCCAGTTCTGTCACTTGATGCTCTTGCTTCTGAGCGTGACTTACACTCAGATAACCAGATGAGGAAGAGAAGCTGGAGGGGGTTAATTGACTCACTCAAGATCTCTGCAGGTGCTTGGTGGTGGGGTGAGGGAGTGATGTTTGAAGCACTCTTCTGGAACCCTCAATGACATTTTAACTGTGCCAAGGATCTCATAGTGGACTTTAAAAGCTAGATAATCTCTGGGGCTTCCTGGCATTTGGTCTGTTGCAGCACCTAAGCAGCTGTAGGAATAACTGCTGAAAAAGTCTATCCAGTACATCACAGCACCCACCACAGCAGCTTTTCCTGTGTTTAATGGTCATTGGGATAACCTCTTCTAGAATGTTCTTTTTAGGCCATTTTACTATTTTTTCATATTGACTTGTAGAAGCCTTCAGGCATTCTGGGATACTGGTGCTTTGTTCGTTTTTGTGTTACAAATATCTTCTCCCAAACTGTGAATTCAGTATGAATACCATTAATATTTGTTTACAGTTCTGTTAAACTTGCATATAATAAAGTGCACAAATCATAAGTGTTCAATTTTACAAGTTTGGAAAACTTGTAAAAAACTTAGATGTACCTGTGTAACCAAGCCTCTACCAAGAATTAGAACTTACCATCACTCTGGAAAGTTCCTTCATGTTCCTTTCCAGGAAATATCTGCTCCCATATTCTGCAACCAATGTTTTAATTTCTTCCCACCATAGACTAGATTGACCTGCTCTAGAATTTCTTATAAATGAATTCATACATTATATATGCCTTTTTATAAGTCTTCTTTCATTCAAGATGCTTTTGAAATTCACCCATGTTATTGCATGTATTGGTAATATGTCTCTTGTGTATTCAGAGATGTTTTCCATTGTTTGAATTTACCAAAATTTGTTTCTCTATTCACCTATTGATGGACATGTGAACTATTAATGGGTTTTGACTTCTGTGACTAATGCTGCTATGAATATTCTTCCATAAAACTGGATATTTGTTTTCATTTCTCTTTGATAAATACCTAGAAATTGAATTGTTTGGTCAAAAAGTAGGTACAAGATTAGGTTTATAAGAAACTGATAGTTTTCCAAAGTGGTTGTACCAATTTACATTCCTATCAATATTATATTCCAAATCACTCCACATCCTTGCCAACATTTAGTGCTTTTATTCGTTTTTAATTTTAGCCATCCGGGTGGGTGTAATGATATCTCATTGTGGTTTTGATTTGCATTTCCCTAATGAGTAATGTGTTTTTCACATGTTTATTTGTAACTTGTATATGTTCTTTTCTGAAGAGTCTGTTTAAATATTTTGTCTCTTCTCTTTTAGTTGTTTGACTTTTTATTGTCGAGTTTTATGAATTTTTAAAAATATTGGCTACCAGTAATTTGTTACATATATATTTTGAAATACTTTCTCCCAGTCAGTGATTTGGCTCTACATTTTCTTAATGATGTCTTTTTAAAGAATAGACTGCATTGTTTAGGGCAGTTTTAGATTTATACAAAAATAAAAAAATAGTATAGAGAATTATTATATGCCTCTCATCCAGTTAACATCTTACATTAGTGACAATTAAAAAAAACTTAATTGACACAATCATATTAACCAAAATCTGTGTTTTATTCATATTTCCTTAATTTTTACTGAATGTGCTTTTTCTATTCTGTTATCCTATCCAAGATACTATATTAAATTTAGTTATCTTGTCTCCTTAGGATTATCTTGACTGTATCAGTTTTTCTGATTTTCTTGCTTTTGATGACAGTCATAATTTTAAGAAGTACTACTAGTTAGTTTTGTAGGCTGTCCCTTTATTGGAATATGTCTAATGTTGTTTGTTTTTATTCAACTGAGCATGGGTTTATGAGTGAAAGACTATAAAGGTATAATGCTATTTTTATCACATCTTATCAACATGACTTATCACTGTTGACCAATCAGCTGGAGAAGGTAGTGTTTGTCAGGTTTCCCCACAATAACATTACTCTTTCTCCTTTCCCATACTGTCCTCTTACACAGAAGGGCACTATGAAGGTCCCTACTTATGGAGTAGGGAGCCATGTTCTGCTTCCTTGAAGTCTTACTGATGAATTTTTTATTTATTCTTTTTAGTTATACATGACAGTAGAACATCATACCATATATACATGGAGAATAACTGCCCATTCTTGTGGTTGAACATGATGTGGAGTTTCACTGGTTGTGTATTCACATATGAACATAGGAAAGTTACATCCAATTCATTCTACTGTCTTTCCTAATCCACTCCCCCTACCTTCCCCCAACTCCCTCCTGTTCAATCTGGTGAACCTCAAGTCCTCTCTCCACCCACCTATTGTGAGTCAGCATTCACATATCAGAAAGAACATTTGGTCTTTGTTTTGGGGGGGATTGGCTTACTTCACTTAACATGATATTCTCTATTTCCATCCATTTACCTGAAAATTCCATAATTTCATTCTTCTTTATAGCTGAGTAATATTCCATTGTCTATATGTATCACATCTTTATCCATTCATTAATGATGCATTTTGATGAACAGAAGTATCTAATTATGTTAAAGTCTTGTTTATAAGTTTATTTTCATTTATGATTATTATGTTTCTTCTGTATCCTAAGAAAGCTTCACTTACCAAATCATGTGGATATTTTCAACCCATAGCTGCATCACTGCCATAGTTTGGATCTAGAATGTCCCCCAAAGGCCCATGTGCCAAAGACTTTGTCACTAGCTTGGCACTATTGAGAAGTAGTAGAAATTTTAAGACATAGGGCCTAGCAGGAGGTCTTCAGGTCAGTGGAGACACACCTTGAAGGGGACAGTGGAAGTCAAGCCCTATCCCTTTCTCTCTCTCTTTTTTTTTTTTTTTTTTTGCAGCTGTGAGGTGAGCAGGTTTGTTTTACTCTCCATATTTTGACATGCTGCTCCCCCCATAACCAGAAACCTAAAAGCAGTGAATTTACCAATTATGGACTGGGAGCTCCAAAACTGTGAGCCAAAATAAACCTTTTCTTTTTATAAGTTGTTTACCTTAGTTATTTGTTACAGTAACAGAAAAGGTGACTAATACAAAAATTCATCTGACATGTTTTATAGAAGTAAACATAAAAATTAAAATCATGAAATTTTAGAAGAAAACAGTTATTAGTATTGTTCCAGCCTCATCAAACAAGTTGGGAATAATCCCTTACTCTAGTTTTTGCAAACATTTGCATAATATTGATGTTATTTTTCCTTAAATGTCTGATAGAATACATCAGCAAGCTATTGAGTTTTCTCTGTGGAAATGTTTTTGGAAATACGTTCAATGAAGTATATAAAATGCAGATTTTTCAGTTTCTTCTTGTGTCCATTTTGTAAGTTATTATCAAGATGTTTGTTCATTCAGCTAATTTGTCAAACTTAGAATAAAAGTGTTGATAATATTTTATGATTTTCCTTTTCATGTTATAGGTTCTGTAGTGATACCTACCCTCTTTTATTCCTCTTATTGTTAGCAACGCCCTGTCTTCATAATGAAGGAATCTTTTATTCATTATGAAATGTTTCACTTTGCCTTTGCTAATACTGTTTTGCTGGAAGTCTGCTTTATCTGATTTAATACTAGATGGCCACTGAAATCTCACACTTATTATTTCACATCTACCCATTTCCAGTGCTCTTCAATTCTTTCTGTAGGTCCAGGTTTACATCAGGTATTATTTCCTTTCAGCCTGAAGAATTTCCTTCAGCATTTTTGTAAAGAAAATATGATAGTGATTAACTTTCTTGGTTGTTTTTTATCTGAAAATGACGTTATTTCATCTTCATGCTTTATTAATACTTGATATATAAATTCTTTCAGCATTTTATCAATGTTGTTCCATTACCTTCAAGCCTCCATTATATCTCAGGTGTACTAAGTAGTCACTGAATTGTGGTTCCTCTGTATGACATTTTCCTCTAGCTGCTTTAAGACTTCATCTTTGCTTTTTAGCAGTTTGTCAGTGATGTGTCTTGGTTTGGTTTTCTTTATATTCATCATGCTTGAGATTCACTGTGTTCTTGATTCTGTTATTTTGTGTACTTCATTGAATTCAGGAAGTTCACTTCCATTTTTCAAGTAATATTTTTTTCTAGTTTATTCTCTATTCTCTCCTTCATGACTGTACTTATGAATATTTTAGATATTTTTTACAATGCCCCATAGGTTTCTGAGTCTCTGGATATTTTCTTGCCACAGAATAGATAATTTGTATTGAATCATATACATGTCTTATGGTTCTTTTCTATTTTGTTAAATCTATCCAATGAATTTTTATCTCAGATATTGCCTACTTCAGCTCTAGAATTTCTGTGTGCTTCTTTATTACAATTTTTATGCTGCTTATCTGATATTTTCTGACTTTTCATTCTTTATACACCTATTTCCCTTTATATTCTTATTTTAGCTATAATATCTGTTTTAAAGATTCTAATTCCAACATCTGGGTCATCTCAGAGTTGCTCTCAGGTGATCACGTTATCTCTTGAATTTTTTCTTGTATTCTTTTTCCTTTTGTGTGTGGAGACAATTCTGTTCTGTTCCTTTAAAGAATATTGTTTTTTGTTTCATGGATTTTGTTGATGTTTTCTTGTTTTGTGTTAGTAGACAATTAGACTGACTGGAATTGAACTGGCAGCTATTTCTCCCATTCAGTGGGTAGCAGGTCAAATAACAATTCAGTTGTTACTTTTAGCTGTTCTTGGAGTATGACACACACAAGCGTGTTTTGAGTTCAGCAGAGAGCTAAGTGTAGGTCATACATAGGATTTGAGGCTCTTTCTGTCTGGTTTTCTCATTTTAGGGATTTGCTCACTTTTCAGAAGTTGTGTTTGCTGTGAGCTATGTACTCTAATTCTTTAATACAGAAATATTGGAGGTTTTCCAGTTGAGTTTTAGTTTTCCTGTTGAATTTTAGTTTTCTTGCATAATGTAGACTCGGCCCCGTCCTCAAGTTGAACATCTTAAAAATAATGGGAAACTGATCAACTGCCATTTTCTTATTCCAAGTAACATTCACCTTCTTTTGATCTCTACCCACTGCTTTCAAATGGTATCTTTTTGTTTTGTTTTGTTTGCTTTCTCTCCAGAGTTTATGGCTTTAATCTACAGTGGGATTGGCTCAATAGGAGCTTACTTGTCCATTGCTGGAAGTAAAATCTGTAGCTTTTCCCCCCTCTTAATTATATATTTTGATTAACAGTAGTTCTTAATTTGAATATAGTCAAATCTATTGTTTTATTTGTGGTTAATTCTTTTTTAAATTTTCTGTACTAAAATGTTTCCTACCCTTGCCCCAAATTATTAACACATTCTCCTATATAAACTTTCTTATAATTTCCCTTATACATTTAGTTTTTTTCTTTATTTTTCATTGTTCCAGTATGGGGGAGTGAACTGAGGAGCCCTCTACCACTGAGCTACACACCCATTCCTTTTTTATTTTGAGACAGGGTCTCACTAACTTGCTAAAGCTGGCCTCAAACTTGAGATTGTCCTACCTCTGCCTCCCAAATTTCTGGGATTACAGGTGTGCATCACAGTGCCCAGCCTTCATTTATTTTTTAAAAATCCTCCTGAAATTGATTTTTAAGTTATTTTAAAACACTTTTAAAATTTTATAATAAGTACAGATTTATTTAAAAATTGTGAAGATATTACAGAGAATTCCCAAATGCCCTGAACATAGTTTTACCTATTATTAACATCTTGCATTCATAAGGTATATTTAGTATAATTAATAAATCAATATCAAGACATTGTTAATCACTGAATTCCATTTTTCACTCATATTATTTTAGTATTTGCCTTGTCTTTTTCTGTCCCAGGATCTCAACATGGACTCCTTTCATATTACATTTAGTTGTCATGTACCTTTATGTTCCTCTTGGCTATGAGAGTTTCTCTGACATTTTGACAGCCATGAAAGCAAGCATCCTATTATACACCATCAGATACAGATGAGGAAACTGAATCTCTGAGAGGTTAAGGGATTTGCCTGAGGTAATACATCTAGGAAGTAATAGGATGGAAGTTGATATATAGGTCTGCCTAATTCTAGTGTGCATGGTGTCTTCACTCTAACACCCATCTCCAAATGATCCAACCATAGTCCCCACCCCCACAGCCTCTAAGAAGACTTTAATATTTTTAAACTTTTTGATACTGGGAATTGAACCTAGGGGTACTTAAAAACTGAGCCACATCCCCATCCCCCTTTTTTTGTATTTTATATTGAGACAGGTACTCACTAAGTTGCTTAGGGCCTCACTAAGTTGCTGAGGCTGGTTTTGAACTTGTGATCCTCCTGCCTCAGCCTCCTGAGTTGCTGCTGGAATTACAGGGGTGTGCCACTGCTCCTAGGTAGGACCTTAAATTTTTAAGTGGGGGTAAGTTTACAAAATGTGTATCCAGGCAATAAGTTGGAGTACTGCAGCTGCAGTGATACAGACTTTCTAAGGAAATAGTGACTTTGAGCCAAGGGCTGTTGTAAGACAGGCTTCCTATAACAGGCAATATTGTTACTAAGCCTGAAAACTGGAGAGGATTTGCACATGTGAAAATGGAAGAGCAAAGATACCTGAGATGCTAAAAAGACCATCTCCAGGGAAATGGAGGCTGAGAATTAGTCTCACTAAAGCCCCAGGGTTAAAGAGCCAAACAGAGAGGTGGAGTGGCAAAGTAATACCTCATGTATGGACTAGTTGTACTTGTGTATGGAGTCATGTAATGGACTCCTTTTTCATAGATCTTTCTGAGACCCCATGGGTCTTTAAGCCTTACATCTATATTTCTCTTTCTTGAATAAAGGAAAAATGAAATGGAAGGGGTAGGTTGGCTCCTGTAAATGACAGTGACATTGTTCATAGAGAATTTGTTGGGTACTGCAGACATCATCCAGTGAGGGAAGCTTGTAGAAGCTGACAAAGCCTTTATTACTGCTCTATTGACAGAAGATGGGAAATAGAGATTCTGAAAGAAAACTCAGCTCTGCTTAGACCTTCCCCAGCTCTAGCACGGGTCCATCTTTCTTTGACTCTTGAAGGTAGCCAGTTCCTGCAATGTAGCACTGGAGGTCAAAGAACCTAATCCCAGTTTATCTCATCTATCTTCCTTCTTTACCTTTCCTCCATCACTAATGTATTCTACATAAGGTTCACATTCAATCATTGTGCATGTGTAGCAGTTTCCTACTTGTGGGCCATTGCTCACATTGTTTCTTTGTCCAGGTATCCCTTCTGGGCCTCCATTCACATGTTCATCAAATTCATATTGAATATTACATGTCACACACTCTTCAGAACACTTGGGGACTTTCTGAGGATTTGGGACACCTGCCCTTCAGGAACAAGTGCACTGTCTACTGGAGGGGATAATTTATGTGAAACAAACAAACACACAATTCCACCTGTAGAAAATTTCATCTTCCTGTGAGATTTCCCAGCCCTTCCTCAAAATCTGATGTCCTATCAGAGGAAAATTAATCCTGTCAATTGAATATGAATTATTTGTCTTCCAAATGTACTCAGCACCTTGGATTTTTTTCTCTTCTGGCAGCATTCCTTGCCTGAGGAGATGCTATTTGAGGGGAACTTTGAAGAAGCATAAGGTTTAGATGGTGAGCTCTTTGGAGGCCAGAACTGAAATCCTCAGGTTTATAGACCTTGGCCTTGCTTTTGCTCTCTCTACTGATTCTCCCTGCACCATTTCTTCCATCGTGTGCTTTAACTTCCATCTCCCTGATCTTAATCTCTACCATGAACATTTCCCCATAAAGCCAAATGCTATTTGGATATCTACTCTGAACATTCCATAGCCATCCAAAGAGTCTTCAACCCTCTCTTAACTCCATCCAAACACCTCTTTCTCTAGTACAGGCACTAGTGTTTACCTACTTGCCAAAGCAAGATTTCTCAGCATCACTTAAGTCCTTCTCCTACCCACTTAATTAGCTACCAGGTCCTAATGATTCACCCCATAATTATTTCTGGGATGTATCTCCACCTCATCAGTCCTCCACCACTACACTATTCTTGGTCTTTATCAGCTTCCACCTGGCTTACTCTCAAGTGTCCCCTCACTGGTCTTCCTCTAGAGTCTCTTCTACATATCAGCTGGAGGTATTTGCTAAAAGCAAAGCATCCCCCCACACTGCTGAAACCTCTCTGATGGTTCCCCGATCAGAAGAACACATTAGAGACAATCCCTTTGAGAGTGCTATAGCTGAATTAGTGTGACTTTCCCAGAGTCTCCTTGGGTGAGCTCAATGAAGTTACTTTCCTTCTCTGGGCCTCCATATCCTTATCTGAAAATAAGGGTAGTGGAATAATTCTCTTTCCCCAAAGATGTTGTCTGGACTGCTGGTCTCACAAAATGTTTTTTCCACATGTGTCTGACATAAAATAACTTTTCAGAATGCTACATTCCTCAGCCCCTATTGGAGAGTGGCAATCTTGGGGAACCAATGTCTGTGGAATGTTCTTTGGGAAACAGTGAAGTGGATGATTACCCAGGGCCACATTGCTGTAATAGGTGATGACTCTACTTAAGTTATTATTCAAGGGAAGATAATGACATCTGACTTATGCTTGCATCTGTCACAGTACATGCTCAGACAATGGGTGTTGAACGGGGCGGGGTATAATAAGAAATGGGTAAATTGGATTGAAAGCACAGCTATTTTGGATGCAGATAGTCGATTCCCAGCCATAGGAGGAGAGCAGATTGTTCCCAGAAAGAAATAAGTGCAACACTTGATGGGGAGAGCCTGCTAACCACAGTAGTGATGGGTACTTCTGTGGCCCATGTGACTGTGCTGCTGGGCATGTCAGTTCAGGGCCATTCTCAGTTGATTGTTCCTCTGGGAGAGTTTAACCCAGAGACTCTAGTGGCAAAAGACAGCTGCCCTACTCGTGTGCTTCTTGTTGCATATGAAACTATTGGCACTTGTAAATGTTGACTCTAAGTAGTTCTGCTATAAAATCAGCTCCTTTCTATCTCTGGACCACGTCCTGGACGAGGCAGAAGGCTTCGTGGCACTGGGCATGGAGCCTGGTCTGCTGTATTCCTCAGCTGGGTCTTGCATTAGCACTGATTGCTGGCAAGGCTGTCACTCCAAGGCTGTGTTTTTCTAATCAACGAGGCCAATTTAGCACTTGGGAAAGACTAGTCAGCTGGGCCACATTACTTTCCCTGCTTGGTAGAAATAACATAGACAGTGGAAGCTTCTGTGGTGCTTTTGCAAGCAGCCCCAAGTCACTGAGGCCTGTACTCTCCAGTCACTTCAAGACTGCATACTGAGATTCACTACTAAGCCAATCTGTCCTGGGGCTGGTAGGAACATTCAATCCTAATGCCTTT
The DNA here is from genome assembly GCF_021218885.2 of Marmota monax. Classification (NCBI taxonomy): domain Eukaryota; kingdom Metazoa; phylum Chordata; class Mammalia; order Rodentia; family Sciuridae; genus Marmota; species Marmota monax. The sequence goes on along the minus strand of NW_026692025.1, from coordinate 4,720,937 downwards.
TGGTGCCTTCCAGCATCTTTTCAAGGGTGGGGACAAGACTTTCCTGATGCCCTGGGCAAGAAGAAAACTGAAGTTGTTTTTTTTTTTTTTTTTTACTCTAAGGTGTCTCTTAGAAAAGTTTTCACTTTCCATCTTGTTTAGTAAAAATTACACAAGACATATGATGCCAGTACTAGTATCTGATATTTATTGCTATTTACTTTACCACCTGCCAGACACTGCTACCTGATTTCCATTCACCAGCTCATGAACTCCTCATAACAACCAAAGGGGAGTTGGCACTAATATCCCTATTTTGTAGACAGTGAAGCCAAGGCAAAAAATAAGAAAAAACTTTAAAAAATACATACATATATACCCACTTGCTCAAGGCCACAAAGCAAGGAGTTAGCAAAGCTGAAATCCCAACCCAGCTGGTTGTAATGCACCTGTTCACGACTCCACATTGCATCCAGGTGTTTATTTTATTTTCCCCACCAGATATTGCGGATACTTTGAGGATAAGGGCCATGTCTATTTCGTGTAAGGAACTGCCTCATAGTGGGTGCCGATGGGAGCTTGCAGTCAGATTGAAGCAGCCAGTGTCAAAGCAGTGTGGTTTACTTGACAAGGGAAAGTTTTCTGCCATGGGGGCTTGGAGAAACAAGCACATCTGCTCCTTACTTTTCAAGGCTGGCATCCCCCAAAGATAATTACTGTGGACTCTCAGCTGTTGGAGCTCAAAGGCTATTCCACATTGGCTGGGTCTGTTTCCCAAAACAGGCTTGCATTGTTTTGAAACCATGGTGCAGAGCACTCAGAGAAAAAATAAAAGTTGATTCCCATACAACAGACAGTAACTAAGACAGCAAGAGTGAGTGGGACAGGTTTGGAGGAAGTCGAAGAAGAAGGCTAGCTAATGCTGAGGGGATGCACATTTCAGAAAGGAACCCACACCTGCAGAACAAAGCCCAGTCAGCTGAAGTTAGAGTCCTGGGGTTTCCCTGAACTTAATCTAATAATTCCTTCTCTAGAGATTTTATTCTTCAGGAAGCAGTTAAACAGAATTGAGAAGATATATGCATAAAGATATTCATTATAAGATTGGCTGTAATAATATAACATTAGGAATAAATGAATTGTCCAACAATAAGGGGTGGATAATTAAATTATGGCGTATCCATTCCATGGTATGAGACCATTTAATAAGCTCATTCTAAACCCCACAGCAGCCTAAGAAATACATGGATCAGGTTTTGTAAAGGAAAAGGTATCTTTGTGTTCACATTGTGATCTTGCAACATACAAAAACATTTTTTTGGGGGGGGTACCAGGAATTGAACTCAGGAGCACTCGACCCCTGAGCCACATTACCAGCCCTATTTTGTATTTTATTTAGAGACAGGGTCTCACTGAGTTGCTTAGTGCCTTGCTTTTGCTAAGGTTGGCTTTGAACTTGCGGGCCTCCTATCTCAGCCTCCCAGGATGCTGGTATTAACGGTGTCAGCCACCACACCTGGCTTACAAAAACATTTTGCACAGTAAATTCCCAAATATAAAGGGTTGTCAGGGTAATGGATTTGGGTGATTTCCTTTATAAAAATGTCTTGAATATTTATATTGCTAAAAGCAACAGTGTGTGTGTGTGTGTGTGTGTGTGTGTGTGTGTGTGTGTGTGTAGTTAGGTAAGTAGGAATCGTCACGTTATATCTCCCCATAGCTAAAGTATTGTCAATGGGTACTACATCTCCTACATCTGCTTAAGAATAAAAAAATGTATATATGAAGATCAGAGGAAGAAAACAGGTGCTGGCACCATTTGATGCATTATCAGGACCATTGACATATTATTAAAAAGAAGTCAGGATGCTTCCATGGTACAGCTGGCTATTCAGGAAGCTTTTGAAATGTATAAGGCTATAACATCTGGTCCATTGTTGCCATTCCTAGATTGCAAGTCAGTCCTCATCTTAAGTCTCTGATTTGCAAATGGTTCCTGCCTATCAATGAATAGTGGTGTATCCAGAAACTTTTGTTCAGATGAACAAAAGGAACTGGACAATATTTCTCCAAACAGGAAAAGGAAGCTTGTTCCAAATTCCAAGGTGAATTTCCATTGGTCTTGTCAGGGTGCTATAGGAAAAGAGCTCCTCAATTCCCAATAACAGAAAGGATTCTCTGGCCCAGAGAATATGTGACAAAGCAGTTTGAGAAACAGCAGTAATAACACCCACTTCAAGCATCACCTTTGGTGCTGATGCTCTGTTTGGCCTGTTAAATGTCAGCTTTGTGTACCCTAACTGCAAGCTTGACACCTGAGTAGTTAGGACTCTGTGCAGTGAAGTCAACAGAGGTTCAAAGTATTTGCTCTCCACATATCCTACCTCCCTTTTCCCTTCATAAATGGAAAGTTTTTGGAATATTTTGCTTGAAATAGTGGGCACAAGGTATCTAGCATCACCATGCTAATTCACACCTTGAGGAAGTTAAATCCAAGAATAGCCAGATACAGGGAATCCAATTGGATACCTTAAGGTGAGGACTTTAGTGTTCCCATTTTAAGCCTTTACTGCACTAGTGCTTTTTTAAAGTTGGGTTTGGCTGAGCATGGTGGTGCATGCCTGTAATCCTAGAGACTCAGGAGGCTGAGACAGGAGTATTGCAAGTTTGAGGTCAGCCTCAGAAACTTAATGAGGTCCTAAGCAACTTACTAAGACCCTGTCTAAAAATTTACAAAAATTTAAAATAAAAAAGGGCTGGGAATGTGGCTCATTGGCTAAGGACCCCTAGGTTCAGTCCTCAGTACAAAAAAAAAAAAAAAAGCTGAACTTGGATGCAGAAGGGTTTATCTGTATGTCCATACTTATTTCCATTATTTTGATTTTTCATTCTGTTATTTATTGTACCTCACCGCTATTACTGATAATAAAAAACTAATGCTGAAGCATGAAATAGTTTACACTGTTTCATATAGGTCATATAGCTAGAAGTGACATTGTTGGATCCTAAACCCAGGTCTTTTGTCTTTATATCCAGAGTTTTGGGAGAGGTAGGCCCTGGGGAATATGCTCTGATTCAGATGTGCCTTCATGTCATTGCTTTGTACCAGCAGTGTATCCACAGTCCCAGCTGGGCAAACTGTATTCCCACCCCTGTGTTGGGTACAGGATGACACAGCAGTTAAAAAAGACATGGTGTCCAACATGGCATGCACTTGCCTCCACCAAATTCAAGGGTTGTCCTGAAGTACGTCACAAACCCTGTCCTCTCAGACTTGCTGCTCTCTGTGCATGGCTTTTAACTCTCCTGACCTCATTTCCTCTACCAGACTCAGCTTGCCTTACAGTTAACATTTTTTTTTTGTTTTTAAAATGTTTTAGTTGTGAAATATAACGTATAAATGAAAAGGTATACAGCCAAACCTTTACAGATTAACAAATTGCTGTAAAGCAAACACCCATGTAACCACCATCCAAATCAAGAAAGGTAGCATTGCTAGTGCACCAGACACTGCCCACATCTCCCTTCCCAATCACTTCATCCCTGCCCCCCACTACAGGAAACCACTAGCCTGACTTTTCCAGTAATCACTTCCTTTCTTATCTTCTTCATTTTACCACTTAAGTATGGATCCCTAAACGTTATACATTATTAGCTTTCTGTATTTTTTGAACTTAATATAAATGAAATCATGCAGCATATACTCTTTTGTGCATGGCTTCCTTTCATTGTTTATGAGATTGATCCATACTGTTGATATAGAACATTTCCATTACCTCAAAAAGCTCCCTCCTGCCCTTTTGCAGTCCAACTCCTCCCATCCTGGCCCCAGGCAAGCACTGATTTGCTTTGTATTACTATAGATAAGTCTTCCCTTTTGTCAAATTTCATATAAATGGAATAATACAGTATGTACTCTTTTGTCCCTGGATTCTCTTGGTCATCACATTTTTTTTTTCTTTTTTCTTGCTTCATATTAGTTCTACATAACATTAGGATTCATTTCAACATAATTATAAATGCATGGAATATAATTTGTTCTAATTCAGTCCCCAGTACTTCCCCTTCCCCTTCCCTCCTCCCACCCACTATTTCCTTTCCTCTACTGTACGGATTTTTATGATGTTTACTTACAGTTTTTTAATTAGCATTTTGTGGATGTACAGGATGGTGAGATTCACTATGGTATATTCATATATGTACATAGGAAAACTAGATCAGACTCATTCCACTGTTCTGCCCTTATCTTTTGCTCCTTCCTCCCCCTCAGTCCCTTTCTTCTACTTTACTGATTTTTCTTCTATATTGGATCATCACAATTTATTAGCCCATTCCTGTTGTTGTCTGTGTCTGTGCTTTGTTCATTTCGAAAGCTGCCTAATATTCCATATTGTAGATATACTGCAACCTGTGTGTCTATTTGCTCATTAACGGGTAATTTTTAAGATTACAAATTAAGCTGCAATGAACATTTGTGTACAAGTCTCTCTGTGCACCTATGTTTTCGTTTCTCTTGGCTACTAATTAGTACCAGAATTACTGGGCGGTGTGGTTAGTGTATGTTGAACATTATGAGAAATTTTCAAAGGTTTTTTTCAAAGTGATCATTCCATTTTGTATTCCTACAATGTGAATTTTAAGAGATCCACTTGCTCTACATTCTTGCCAATACTTATAATTTTCCAGATTTTCATTTTTTTTTTTTACCATTCTAGTGGGTGTTGGTTCTCTTTTTGCTTTAAATTGTGTTTCCTTGATAACAAGTGATGGTGAGTATACTTTCATGTATATTATATATCTTCTTTTGTGAAGTATCTGATTGAATGATTTGCCCATTTTAAATTTGGTTATTGTCTTACTATTACATTGTAACTATAATTTATATATTATGGATACGAGAACTTTTTTCAGATATGTGGTTTGCAAATATACACCATTTCATTTTCTTAGTCTCCCAAAGAACAAAATCTGATAAAACCCAGTGCTTTTTCTTATATGGTTCATACTTTTGTGTCCTACTAAGAAAATATTTGCTTATTCCAAATTTGCTAATAATTCTCCTATTTTTCTTATGAAATTTTATAGTTTTAACTTTTATGTTTAGCTCTATATTTTTAGGTTAATATTTTTTATATTTTGTGTGATAAGGATTGATTTTAATTTTCCTCATGTGAGTATTTAATTGTACCATTCAATTTTTTAATTGTATATGGACTGAATTAGAACAGGATATATTGCATGCTTTTATAAGTATGTCAAAATGGATTCTACTGTCATGTACCATTTTAAAAGTCAGTGCTATCACCCATTGAATTACCTTGACATCCTTGTTGACAATGAATTGGCTACACTTATGTAAGTCTGTTTCTGGATTTTCTATTTTTCTTCTTTGATCTATTTATTTGTTTATCCATACACTAATGACATATTTCACCAATTATTCAAGTTTTAAAATGAATTTTCAGTCAGTCATTGTAAATCTTTTGACTTTGCTGTTCTTTAAAAAATTATTTCATTTGTTAATTGACATTTTTAGATAATTCTGTGAATTTTAACAGAAGGACAGGTAAGTGATAGATTGGTAACTACTAACACAATCAGGATACAGAACAATTCAGTTTCAGGGCAATCTAGCAAGACAAATCTTTTACACAATAAATGTTATATTCCAACCCAATACTACATAACAGAAAAAAGAAAAAAAAAGCTATTTCCATATCAATTTCCTCCAGCCAATAGCAAGCACCTCTGCCTTCTCCTCTTGGATTTTCTAAACTATTTTTGATGATTGAAGCAAAAACTTAATGCTATTTTGTGTGGTTCTAAATGACATGGGGAAAATATTTAAGATGATTTTATGATAAATGGGGGAAGCTAAGGGACTTCAAGGGAAGTAAGGTCTCTACACTTCACTCAAGCTAGTAAATGTTTACATCATGAAACTGATAAAATCATTTATATATAAGGTAATGCCTAGGACAATCACTTTAAAAAGCTATACAAAAAATATACTTGAAGATATTTTATGTGACTGAAAGTGGAGTTCCATATCATTAGCCATCAGAAAAATGCAAATTAAAACTACAACAAAATATTGCTACAAACTTGTCAGCATGGTTAAAATTAAAAAGAAAAAAAATAGTGACAAAGCCAATGCTAGGGAGGATGCAGAGAAGGTGAATCACTCATACATTGTTGGTGGGAACATAAAACGGTAAAGCCATGCTAAAAAATAGTTTGGTAGTTTCTTAAGACACTGAAAATACACCTTCAATACAACTACAATGTATTCACACAAAACTTGTGTGTGAATGTTATAGCAGCTTTTTTTAACCTGAAAGTGGAAATGTTACAAAAGTCCTTTCAACAGGTGAATGGTTAAACTGTTGATGCAGCCACATCATGAAATACTTCCTACTCAGAAATAAAATTTCTGAGTGTTTACGATATATTGATGCATGCAATAACCTGAATGTATTTCCAGAGGGTTAATCTAAGTATAAAATGCCAATCCCATTTATGACTGGCTTTTGTGTGTGTGGTGCTAGGGATGGAACCAGCACCTCACAATTGCAAGGCAAGTACTCTACCACTGAGCTACATCCCCATCCCTTTTCTAATTTTAATTTTTATTTTGAGGCAGGGTCTCTCTTAGTTGCCAAGGCTGGCCTTGAACTAGTGATCCTATTGCCTCAGCCTCCCAAATTACTGGGATTACAGACATGTACCACACATGGCTATATGATTTACTCTTTTTTTTTTGTATGTGTGATTCCATTTAAATGGCATTCTTTTTAATTTTTTTTAGTTGTACATGGACACAATATCTTTTATTTTTACTTATTTATTTCTTATGTGATGCCAAGGATTGAACCCAGGACCTCACGTATGCAAGGCAAGCACTCTACCACTGAACTGCAACCCCAGCCCTTAAATGGCATTCTTCAAATGACAAGGTATTAGAAATGAAAAACAGATTGGTGTTCACTAGAGTTAAGGATAAGTTAGTGAAGGAGGGAAGTGGATGTGGCTATGAAAGGGCAGGAAGAGGTTTCCCTGTGGTGATGGAAGTGCTCTGTACCTTGCTTTATCAATAGTGATGTCCTGGTTGTAATGTTATAGTAAGTTTTATCTCATCATTGGGAAAAGGTCGGAATATGCATTAGACCTCTCTGTATTATTTCTTACAACTTCATATGAATCTATATGAAAAAAGTTTAATTTATCATGGCATTTGCAGGTAAATGGATGCAGTTGGAGAAGATAATGCTAAGTGAAGTCAGCCAATCCTCCCGACCCCCCAAAAAAACAAATGGCAAATGTTTTATCTGATATAAGGTGACTGACCTATAGTGGGGTAGAGAGAGGGAGCATGGGAGGAATAGATGAACTCTAGATAGGGCAGAGGGGTGGGAGGGGAAGGGAGGGGGCAGAGGGTTAGAAATGATGTAAAATGTGATGAACATCATTATACAAAGTACATGTATGAAGACAAAAAAAAGTTTAATTAAAAAGTTTTGTTCAGCTGGGCACAGTGGTGCATGCCTGTCATCCCAGTACCTCAGGGGGGCTAAGGCAGGAAGTTTGGAATTTCAAAGCCAGCCTCAGCAATTTAGCAAGGTCCCAAGCAACTTAGTGAAACCCTATCTCAAAATAAAACATTAAAAAAGGGCGGGATATGGCTCAATGCTTAAGTGCTCCTGGGTTTAATCCCTGGTACAAAAAAATATTGTTCTTTGTTGTATGATAGTTCTTTTTGTACTGAGGATTGAAAATAGTGGTGCTTCATCCATCCCCTTTTAAAATTTTCATTTGGAGTCATGGCCTTGGTAATTTGCTGAGGGTCTCGCCAAGTTTCTGTGTTTGGTCTTGAATTTGTGATTCTTCTGACTCAGCCTCCTGAATCCATGGGATTGCAAATGTGTGCTGCCACACATGGCTATTGTATAAGAGTTCTTAAATATTCTAGATGCAAGTCCTTTATTGGCTATATGGTCTGCAAATGTTTTTCACCCAATCAGCGCCTTTAATTTCGTTCTCTGTGGTGTCATTGCAGAGTGAAGTTTTAGAATTTCTGTTCAATTTATAAATTTTTTTCTTTTATGATCATGTTCTTGGTGTCATATTTAAAGAACACTTTACTTAACTATAGGTGATAAAGTTTTTTGTTTTCTTTTAAAAGTTTTATAATATTAAATTTATATCTATACACATATTCCACATAATCTCTAGTATGAGGTTTGAGAGTTAGGTCGTGGATTGAGGTATTGTTCATTTGTTTGTTTGTTGCTTATGAATACCCAGTTTCTCTAGCACCATTTTTTTAAACATTTTTTAGTTGTAAATGGATCTTTTGCTTTTTTATTTTTATATGCGTTGCTGAGGATCGAACCCAGGGCCTCACACATGCCAGGCAAGTGCTCTATCCCTGAGCCACAAGTCCAGCCCCTCTAGCAACATTTTTTGAGAAGACTGTTGTTTTACCATTAAATTGCCTTTGCAACTTTATGAAAAGCCAATTGACCATATTTTCACGTGGCTATTACATAACTCTCTATTCTGTTCCCTTGATCTATGTGTGTGTGTGTGTGTGTGTGTGTATTCTTTTATCAATATTGCAGTCTTTATTGCAACTTTGTGGTAAATCTTTTTTTTTTCTAAATATAAAGGTTTTTTTTAACGTTTCTTTTTATTTTTTTGAGTACCAGGGATTGAACGCAGGGGCACTTGAGCCACATCACCAGACCTATTTTATATTTTATTTAGACACAGGGTCTCACTGAATTGCTTAGTACCTCATTTTGCTGAGGTTGACTTTGAACTGAGATCCTCCTGCCTCAGCCTCCTAAGCTGCTGGAATATAGATGTGTACCACTGCACTGGGCTTGTGGTAAATCTTTATATATATATATTTTTCAGTTGGACACAATAGCTTTATTATATTCATTTATTTTTATGTGGTACTGAAGATCAAACCCAGGGCCTCATACATACTAGGCGAGCACTCTACCGCTGAGCCACAAATCCCAGGTAAATTTTTATATTCTCTTATTTTGTTTTTTTTTTTAAATTTTAATTTGTTATGAGTGACAGCAGAATGCATTACAATTCATAGTACACATATAGAGAACAATTATTCATGTCTCTGGTTGTACATAAAGTAGAGTCACAGCATTCGTGTCTTCAAACATGTACTTAGGGTAATGTTGTCCATCTCATTCCACAGTCTTTCCTACCTTAGTTTGTTCTTTTTCAAGGTTTGTTGATTTGGAACCTTTTTTTTTTTTTCTAATGTAATTAATGTAAACATTTAATGTCATAACTTTTTCTCTAAGCACTCCATTAATTGAAGTACACAAATTTGAATTAGATTGTGTGTTTTAGTTTTGGTTTGGTACTGGGGATTAAACCCAAGGACACTTAACCGCTGAGCCACATTCCTAACACTTTTTATTTATTTATTTATTTATTTATTTTTTAATGTAGAGACAGGGTCTCTTTGCATTGCTTAGGGCCACACTAAATTGCTGAGGCTGGCTTTGAACTTGTGATCTTCCTGCCTCAGTCTCCTGAGCTGCTGGGATTACAGACATGTGCCACCGTGCCCATCTTAAATTGATTTTTTTAAATATTTTTTTCAGTTGTCATGCACCTTTATTTTTATTTTTTATTTATATATGGTACTGAGAATCAAACCCAGTACCTCATACATGCTAGGCAAGCACTGTACTATTGAGCTACTACCTCAGCCAATTAAATTGATTTTTGCATGTTATTTCCTAAAAACATGTGGCGGTCATGCTGTAATATCTTTTTTATATATGACTAGATTCACTTTGCCTATTATTGTCAAGGATTTTTCTATGTATGTGTATGAGGGATACTAGTCTGTATTTCTGTTTTCTCTTATAAGATTGCTTTTTCTGGTTTTGGTATGAGGGGAAAAAGATATAGGTAAACACCTATGGTATCTTGACAACATCACATGTCTCTACATAGGCCACATAGGTAAAGTTTAACCACAGTTTGACCAGAGTCTTGGCAGGGTGACCTGTGATTCTTCCTAAAACAAGGGGAGACAAGAAGCCTAGTGAGGAATTTCCATGAGGCACTTTCTCATTAACCTCCCTATCTTGTGGGAAACTTCCAAAAGGCTATTTCCTGCCCATCAGTCTTGTTTCACTCGAGTGCCACTCAGTCCTACTTGATATATATCTATAGACTTGTGTGTATGTCTGTAAGTTCCCTAGTAACAGAGCAATTCATTGCCCCTGCTGTCTGTTCATCTGGCCACTCTGCAACATTATTGTCTTATGGGCCTGGGAACATGGGAGGTGACACCGTGCTAATCTTGCTTTTGCTGTCTGTGTAAGTAATGAACTGTGTCTATTTGGGCTTGCTGTCTCCTCACCTGACAAATCTATAGAACTGTAGTAAGTCAACCTGGAAGCTCAGGTAGCTAGACTATTTGACTCCTCTTCTTTTTTCCTGAAATATTTTTTTCTAGGATTGGTGTTATTCTTTAAAATTTAATGGAATTCACCAGTGAAGTCATCAGGCCCTGGAATTTCCTTTGTGAGAAAGCAATTAATCACAAAAACAACTTCCTTAGCAGACACACTGCTATTCAGATTATTATTTCATTTAAATCATATTTGATAAATTTATCTTTCAAGTAATTTGTACATTTTACCTAGGCTATCAAATGTATTACCAAAAATTGTTCATAATAGTGTCTTTTTATCCTTTTAATATGTATAAGATCTGGAGTGGAATCCTCTCTTCCATCCCTAGTATAAAAAATTTACCATTTTGTTTCTCAATCTAACTAGATGATTACCAATTTGTGGATCTTTACAATAAAATTGAATCAATAAAAATTGTACAGGGTTTAAAAGACAAGATTTGTAACATCATACAAACAGTGTGGTTGGTAAATAAAATTGTACTTTTTAATGAGCAGTACATATAGATAATAATTAAGTTTTCTTTGGTTCAATTAATTTTATTTTAAAGAAATTACCATTTTAAAGAAACTACCATTTACAGCACTTTTTGTGGGGGTGGGTACCAGGGATTGAACTCAGGGGCACTCAACTACTGAGCCATATCCCCAGCTCTATTTTTTATTATATTTATATTTACTGAGTTGCCTAGCACCTCACTTTTGCTGAGGCTGACTGTGAACTTGTGAGCCTCCTGTCTCAGCCTCCTGGGATGCTGGGATTACAGGCATGCACCACCACACCTGGTTTACAACACTTTTTTATCTTCCTCTAGTCCTGAGAATATCTTGGAAGAAGTTGGAAGGAAATAAATGTACATATTATACACACAGGAACAATGATGCAAATGATGCCTGGCTACTCATCAAAAGCAATACAAGCAAGTAATGGAATGAGACCTTTAAGGTCATAACAAACAAACACCCTGCTAGCCAAGAATTCTAAACCATGCCAGGTTTCCTATGAGTATCATTAATGCAACATTTTAATCCTTTTTTTCAATTTGTGTGTTTATATTTAAAATGTTCATGACATATGTTACTGATTCTTCCTTTTTGTCTAATCTGACAATTCTTTTTTAATTTATTTTTTATTCCAATTTGTTATATATGACAGCAGAATGCATTACAACTCATATTACACCTATACAGCACAATTTTTCATATCTCTGTTTGTATACAAAGTAGAGTCACACTATTCATGTCTTCATAAATGTACTTGGGGTAATGATATCCATCTCATTCCACTGTCTTTCCTACCCCCATCCCCCCTCCTTCCCCTCCCACACCTCTGCCCTATCTAGAATTCATCTAATCCTCCCATGGTTCCCCTCCCTACCCCACTATGAATCAGCCTCCTTACATCAGAGAAAACATTCAGCATTTTTTCGGTGGGGGGGATTGGCTAACTTCACTTAGCATTATCTTCTCCAACTCCATCCATTTACCTGAAAAATGCCATGATTTTATTCTCGTTTATTGCTGAGGAATATTCCATTGTGTATATGCCACAGTTTTTTTACCCATTCATCTACTGAGGGGCATCTAGGTTGGTTCCACAGTTTAACTATTGTGAATTGTGCTGCTATAAACGTTGATGTGGCTGTGTCCCTGTAGTATGCTGGTTTTAAGTACTTTGGGTATAGACCAAGGAGTGGGATAGCTGGGTCAAAAGGTGGTTCCACTCCCAGTTTCCCAAGGATTCTCCATACTGCTTTCCATATTGGCTGCACCTGACAATTATTTTAATTGAAGTGTTTAATTAATTAATATTGCTATATTTAGGTCTAACATCTTAATAGTTGTGTTCCATTTCTTTTATTTGTTGCTTGTTGCCCCCTCTCTCTTGTTTGCTCTTTATCTGCTTTTTCTTTGGCTAATAATTTTTTAAGCATTTAATTTCTTAGCTTTACCTCTTTCTATTATTATTAGTGTTTTTAAGGCTAACAATGTGTATCAAAAATTGGTTTGTTGTCATGGTGTTTGCTCTTTTTGGTATGAGAGATTTGACTGTGATGTGGCTAGGTATTATATTCTACATATTTATTCTTCTTGAGGTCCCTTGAGCTCCTTAGTTCTATAAGTGAACGTTTTCCATCAAACTCAGACAAATTTTGAACATTATTTCTTGTGGTATTTTTTTGTCTCATCCTCCTTCTGAGCCTGTAATTTCATATACATTATACTATTTTATGTTTCATAGGCCCCTGAGGTTCTGTTCAGTTTTTTCACAATTTTATCTGTTCACCACATTGGATAAATTCTATTTATCTGTATTCAAAGTTGTTAAGTTGGTCTTATGCCTTTTTCAAACTGCTGTTAAGCCCATCCAATGAATTATTAATTTAAGTTATTATCTTTTCAGTTCTAGAGTTTCATTTGGTTTATTTCTCTGCTGAGATTCCCTATCTCTTCACTCATCAATAACATGTTTGCGTTTTAGTTTTAGGATATAGTTTCACAATTATTTTAGAGCTTTAGGTTTCTACTGAAATGGACATCTGGGCCATCTCAGGTTTTATTTAAATTGATTTATTATGGCACAATTTTATGGTACCTTGCTTTTAAAATAATTTTAAATATTTATTTATTAGTTGTAGTTGGATGCAATACCTTTATTTATTTATTTTTATTTGATGTTGAGGACTGAACCCAGGCAAGCACTCTACTGCTGAGCCACAACCCCAGCCCCTTAAAATAATTTTTAATTGCAAACTTGTTATCACAGATGTTATCTTGTTATCAGACTCAGATAAACACTTGAAGGAGACCCTATATGGACTCCTTGTTCGCATCGTGTTCCTTAAAAATCAATGTGCTGAACTCACAACCTCTAGTGCTTTGGAAGGTTGCACCATTTGGAGTGAGAATCTTCCTCTAGCTCTCAGTTGCCATGTGATGCCATTTCCCTTTTTGTAGTGTAGATCTACTGGCAATGAATTCCCTCAGCACTTGTTTACCTGGAAATGAATCTACTTCCCTCTTGTTTTTGCAGACTATGTTGCTGGTATGAATTCTAGACTGGCAGAATATTTGTTTGTTTTAACTTTAAAGATCACATTCACTATGTGTATTCTGTCTGTTTCTTCTGACCTATTTTCCAGTTCATGAATTCCTTTTTAGCTATGTTTTCTGTTGTTATACCTATCTTGTGAGTTCATCATATGGATTATTATATTTTTGTTATAAAATTTACACTGGATTTGCTGAGTGTGGTAGTGCATGCCTGTAATCCCAGTGGCTCAGGAGGCTGAGACAAGAGGATAAGGAGTTCAAAGCCAGCCTCAGCAAAAGTGAGGCACTAAGCAACTCAGTGAGACTCTGTCTCTTATCACATTTCTTTTTTATTCTTTTATGGGGATGTGGCTCAGTGGTCGAGTGACCCTGAGTTCAATCTGCAGTACCAAAAAAAAAAAAAATTACACTAGATTCTATTTTTTTTTTTTGAACCAAAGAGTACTCAATGTTATACTCACCTTTTGTGTGTGCGTGTGTGGTGCTGGGGATCAAATCCAGGGCCAAGTGCATGCGAGGCAAGCACTCTACCAACTAAGCTATGTCCCCAGTCCTATGTACTCACCTTTTTGATTCTATGTTCTTTAATATCTTGCCCCCATAGTCATTATTATCTTTTTAGATCTGTGATATTTTTTAGAGAGAATAACTTTTTATGTTTTAACTGGAATTTCTATCTTTTCTTAGTGAGAAGTCTAATCTAATATCAAAAGTGGAATTCTTGAAGTAAGAATGAAGTTGGAGCTAGCAATTAATAATTTGTTGCCTTTTTCTCTCTTTTTATTGATTCTTTTTAGTTATACATGAAAGTAGAATTCATTATGATATAATTATACAAGCATTGAATATATCTTGTTCTAATTAGGACCCCATTCCTAACTTCACTCTTACTTCAGGTTTTTTTCCAGGATAATATTGTGTTATCAGAAAACAGGCTCAGACAATATCTTGGAAATATGTATTCTTTAAAAGAGGAAATATGATTTCTGTTTACTATGGGTAACATCTATTAAATAGAGACTACACATTAGAATATAGGAATTTCATTAAATTTAAGAATAAAACGAGCTGAGTAAAAACTATTTCAGTCAGCACTATTATACATAATTGCCCTTCCATTACATATGTAAACTTAATAAATTTCATTACATTATCCCAAAATCTCAAGTATAAATTGACAAATGCAAATGAAAAAGTAGAAATCTTAACTTTTCTTTTCTGATTTTCCATCATGGTCAGACATGAGCCAGGAATTCATCCTAGCCTCTAATATAGCCCTTATCACATTTCTTTTTTATTGTTCATTTAGCACTATAGTGGGAACAGCTTGAGAAATGAATGGGTTCCAATTTGTCTCACATTCTCAGCACTTAGCAAAGTGCCTAGTTCACAACAGATTCTCAGGAAATGCTATCAGAATGAATAGGATACTTCGGCTGTGCTTCTAAGAAGATTTGTATTGGCCCACAAAGAATAGCTGAGCTGTAGAGAGAATAGAGATAGAGATTTTCTAGAATCTCAACAAGGATTTATGGGTTCTCTCAGGATTTTTAATTATCAGCAACAGAAACTATCTCCAGATTAACTAAGCAGAAAAGAGAACTAAAAAAGATATTGAGTAGATCACAGAATTGCTGGGGTCAGTGCCAAATGTCTAGATCCAAAGACTTTTGTCTTTGGACCATGATTTTTCATGGTATAGGATTAGTCTGATAAGATAGTCTTTGTAGTACAAGTACTACCCAGCAGTAGATCCTCTAGCTTGTTCACTAATGCCACAATTGCTTGTCTCTGGTACCATTAATATAGCTGCTCCAGGAAATGGGATGATATGGCAGATTCTTTGTGTTCATCATTAGCACTGATCAAAAGCTAACCACCTGAGCCTCAGTTATGTAGTGTATCCTAACTTCAAAATGAAGGTAGAAAAGTCAGTAACTGGTGGTTTCAGCATCCTCCAACTTGGGAACGGAATAAAGATACTAAGCATTTAAAAAGGGGTAGACATCCACCATAGGCCCAAAGCAAGATATTGTGGCATTGTGGCAAGTGAGAATGCCACATATATTCCTGACTAGCAGACAGGAGCTGGGCATAGACCTAGCTGGAAGCCAACATTCACACTCAAACCTTCCCAGGTCCATATGGAAGGATCCATTCCCTTGTGGTATGGGCACCATGGGAAGTCTCCTGTCCACTTGCATCTCCCCACCATGACCCTTACTATCTGAAGGTATGCATATCTCTTGGAACCAGGAAGTCAATTTGACTCAAACTTTATACAGAGCTCCTGGCCTAGATCACAAATCTTAGCCCACATTTTGTTCTTGTGCCTTTGAGCATATGCAAAGTTTTCTAAGGGTTTCTCTCCAGTGTCAACCAGTGAAGCCAGGAATTTTTCTCTTATTTGTAGTGTCAAGTTTCAGCCTTACAAGCAGAGATGTTGTCTTTCCTGAAGTTTTGGTGGTCTTCAGAGCAGTGTACACAGTGAGAAGTCCTCTGCCTCTTCCATAGTACAAGATTGCAGCCAACTGTGGGGCTTTGGTATTTACTGTGATGTTTATGTCATTATTTGATTTCTTGGCATTCAAAATCCTCATTAATATACATTTGTGCCTCCCTGTGGAAATAAAGAAGTGTGTTCTCTCTGTATGTGCTCACATTTCTTTATTTAGCCTGGCACCTGCCTTCTTTCCCAGCATGTTAGTTTAGCATCTGTGCTTTTCCCCTGCAAATCTCCAGAGCCTAAAATTCTTAGAGGAAATGATTTGTTTCTCTCTAGGAAGATTTTTCTCTTTCTCTTGAAGAGCTCAGCTCTTGTGTCACAGGCAGATGAGATACATAATCGGCTCCAGCAGATGGGGCCACTACACATATACTGCAGTCACAGTTCTATAGGACTGAGCAGAGGTAGGTGTCCTTAGGCCAGTATGCCTGCTGCTTCCATGGACTGTCTTATGTCAAGCTCAGAAAGTTTTCAAAAATGACTCACTTGCAAGTCATCCTGTCACCTGCACTGGAAAATAGGGTGGTTTATGCCTGCTGGGCTCCAGGCCAGCCTGGACAAGAAGAAAGGTGTCACTAGAGTATTCCTGGGTGGCTGCTGCTCATCAGGCTCCAAGAGAGCTGGCCCTTGGATTTCAGGAGTTAGGGAAAAGGAATGAGATTGTCTGTAAATAACCCTTAGAAACTGGGCCCTGAGCCAGGGGACTTCCTGAATGGATTATTGGCCTACTAGTCGGGTGATGGACATTTGAGGCCATTCATCACAAGCATTCACTAGGGGCTGGGAACAAAGAATTAGCTTGGCCAGTTGTTTAAATCTTTATTTCTGGAGGTGACCCAGAGGAGACAACATTGGCTGCTTGTGTCATGTCAGTCTACAGAGTCAGTCAGACCTGCAATCTTATCCTAGCTTCACCACTTCTGTACCTTCTGACATTGGGTAGGTTGCCTTCTTTATTTCAATCTCTATTATCTCATCTAGAAAATGGAAGAATTCAAAGAGAAAGCGCCCTCTAAGTACCTAGGGCAGAGCCTGGCTTATAGCAGGTGCTCAATAATCAAGACCCTTTGTTATAAAAATAACCCTGAACTTGGAGGCTGAAATTTGAGCCCCAACTACCTCAGCAATGATGAGCAAACCATTCCCTTTCCTTTGCTTCAGTGGTAAGGCAGCATAACATTACATAGCCTACCTCCTTCTTTGGAACGTGATGAGTTGTAAATGGGACAAAGAACATAAAACAGCTTTGATCATTGTCAAGTGCTGCTCCAGTGGAGGATTGTCCCAGGATTAAGTTAGGAAGATGACTGGAGTCAGTGGAAAGAAAGACACAGTCACAATGGGCCAAGGTGGCAAATATGATTACACCTAAAGTAGCCATCATGCTTTCCAGGAGGACATTAAGGGGAAAGTGCTAAGAAGTCAACTGGGCTTTTTCTTAGAAGTTTAGCCTTGCCCCTCCCAGAAAGTGTACATTACTTGTGCACCCACACTGAACATGGGGATGCTCATATGCTGGGATGGCAGAGCAGAAACTGCACTCTGCCCCTCCTTTCCTATTCACATAGCCTTGGACAAAACATCTCACCTTATAGCTTTGTGGTTTCTTCACCTGCAAATTCTACATAATACCATTCACCACTCTATGGTGATGGGATTTTAAGCAATATTGTGACTGTGAAGGTGATTTTGAGTCTCTAGAGCAATATAGAAAGGTAGAGAGTTATTTTTTATTCTGCATCTCTTCATCAGTGTAAAATATAAATGTGAAGTTAAATCCAGCTAATGTTTTGTATGCACACACACCCCTGTTGTGCCTCTGATTCTCCAGGAATGTATCTCTTCTGTGTTGTAGTCCTGGAAAAAGGAATTTGTACCTACAGGCAGGGTTGCATGTGGGATGAGTATGAATATACTGAGGGTGGCTGGAACAAAGTATCACAAACTTGGCAGTGACTTAGATAACAGAAATGTATTCTAGAGGCTAGAAGTCCAAACCCATGACATTAGTAAGGTTGGTTTCTTCTGAGGGCCAAGAGGGTGTTATGGGTTGCACCTGGAATATCTCTCAATGTGTTGAAGGCTTGGTCCTCAGATGATGGCTATTGACATGTGGTGTAAACTTTATGAGATGAGGCTTAGTTGGAGGAAGTGGGTCATTGGGGTGTGCCCTTGAAGGGGACATTGGGACCCATTCTGTTTTTCTCTCTCTCTCCCCCACCACCTACTGCCATGAGGTCAGCAGCTTTGCTCCACCATATGCTCCCACCATGATTTTCTGCCTCACCACAGGCCCAAAATCATCAGAGCCAAGTGACTGTGGCCTGACACCTCCATAATCATTAACCAAAATAAACCTTTCCTCCTTTTAAGTTATCACCTGTATTTTTTCATAGTGATGGAAAGCTGACTAACATGGAAGAACCTGGTACATGCCTCACTCCTACTTTTGGTGGTTTTCTGAAACCCTTTGGCATTCCTTGTCTTACAGAAGCATCACACAGACTGCTGCCTTCGCCTTCCCATGATGTTCACCCTGCTGTGTCTGTGTCCAAAGTTCCCCTTATAAGCACACTGGTCATATTGGATTAGGGACCTTTCCTACTGCACTGTGATATCACTTCTCCAGTGAACTTATTTCTAAATAAGGTCATATCTAAGTTGTTAGGGGTGAGGACTTCAACATAAAAATTGGGGAGATACAATCCAATCCATAATGGTATGCATGTGTTTTAATGAAGCTTTATTTTCAAAAGAAACCCAAGTTTCTGTTATCCAAGCTGAGTCTCTCTACTCTCCCAACTCTTTGGAGTTTTGTCATTGCCTATGCCTTAGCCCTGACACAGGTGAGTGAGGCTTGGGCTCCACTCAGGGTATCGGTGGCTGACAGCAGAGGCATATGGAAGGACAGAGAATCACTGGACCAGGCTGGAGCTCCTGACATTCTTTAGGAATGACTCCATTCGATTCCCAGCTGATGCCAATTAGTGTCCCTTTATGTGCTGCAATGCCCCAGCCATCTCCTAAAGGAGCACTTTCCATCTCCTGGGCCTCTGCTGCATTGCTGGACCTGTCCTGTCACATGTCTGATCCCAAAGGTATTCTTTCTGGAAAGCTGGTGTGACCCAGCTAACTCAGAATTTTCTAGTACAGGTGTCCCTGCCCAGAGTCTATATGACTATGGCATTTCTGGAGTGGAGCCTTAGGATACACATGGGCCTTCCTGTCCTCTAATCCCACCTCCTGCCATCCCTGGTCACTTCTTTATCCAGAAACATTCCTATTGGCAATGCTGGTCAGATTCTGGCCACATTGTTCCTGTACTCTAGCTGCCAAGCACCTTGGACTCAAGTGTATTTTGGTCCCAATGATCTCACCCCTGGGTCCCAGTTAAATGATCTTTCTCCTTCCTCTGAATGTTTGTGACTTCTCTCTTAAATAACTATCTCCACGGTTCCTCTTCATCAGTGTTTTTATTATAAGCCAACTCAATCTTTAATGAAATGTGTATGATAATGATGTTTTTCTTACTTCTAGCTGGGTTAACAAAAAGAGGTGTTTCCTTGACTTACTTATAAATGAGGAGTGGTGGGCAAACAGGAGAGATCTTTACATGGTGTGATCCAACAGCTGGGAAGAGCATTCAGTCCAAAGCTATGAGTGACCCCTGGCTGTATTACTGACTAGCTATATAAATTCAAGCAAGTTTGTCCAAACCTGGGCTTTCTAATATGTCCAATAGACTAATGATCTTGCTATGCCCATTTTAGTAGACTCTTGTGGTCCTGAATATTTTTTAAAAATCCAACACTTTCATAAACTGTGCTGTGTTCCAGGCACAGTTCTAAATACATATTAATATGTATTATTTCATTGAACCCTCACAAAAAATTTAAAAAAAAAACATGGAAACTGAAGCCCAGAGTAAGAGATTTGCCCCAGATTGCACAAGTAAGTCACCAACCCCAGGTGTTTGGTTTCTGGTTACCTGTTCTTACCTACCACATACCCCATCCTTCACAGTGCATGTGAAAATAGAAGATGTGATGAAGCATTTCATAAATCCAAAGGGTGCTGCTTACATTTTCCATTATTTTGAGACCCAGATATCACAGTATAAAAGTGTCAAGTTTGGCCTTGAAGTTCTTTCCATCTCCTTCCTCTCTGACAAGTTGTCTATGTGTGCCTGATGGAACAGATACCAAAGATATGTTATTTATCATACTTCTCAAATGATCATATTTGTTACCAGGATAAAGTGGTACTCATGTTAAAAGTTGGCATGCCATTTATATTTCTGGCTGCATGATTTGGTTCATGAGACAAAATCACAGAATAGCTTGGCACCAGCTAGAATATTCTAGATGTGTGAGAGGCACATTCTCCAACAACCTATCAGAAGTCTTGAATCTCCCAGCCCATAAAACCATGTTTTACTACCACAGACTAGGAATTTATGCCATCTCACTATTCATGCCAAGCTTTCTGAGAACACTGATTCCTGAGGGCTTCCTCTGGGAGGCTAACATTTGT
The DNA here is from genome assembly GCF_021218885.2 of Marmota monax. Taxonomy (NCBI): domain Eukaryota; kingdom Metazoa; phylum Chordata; class Mammalia; order Rodentia; family Sciuridae; genus Marmota; species Marmota monax. The sequence continues at coordinate 4,700,400 of NW_026692025.1, read as the reverse complement.
CTGTGAAGTCTCTACACCCAGGCAGAAGTGGGCACGGGAAAACAGTTACTAGAAGGGCCTATCTTGACCTTCCCAATCAGATGCCTGGGAGGAATGCTCTAAAATGTTGGTCTTTTAGGGAAAGGAATGAGGTTAGTGGCCTTCCGGTTCGTGCTCAGTATCTTCTGGAGCCTCAAGCACTGCCAAGCTTCCTGGCTCCTAGCCCTCATTGCCACATAAATCAGGGCCTTTTTAGTTTCACACATGGGCTCTTCCACGCTAAATCACTTCTTACAGGACCCCTTCCAATCAAGTTGCCTGTCAGAAAGTAGGAATCCAGTAGCCAGAGGCATGAGTGCTCAGTAATAGCAGGGAGCCTCAGAGACAATATGAGGCAGGAAAGGAGGCAGAGTTCAGGTCTGAGACTCAATTCTTGAACTTGTCCCTTGTTCCCCTGCTTGTCAGATGGGGACCCTACCTCTATCTCCTCCTATGTCTGTATATATGAGGAACTGGGCCCTAAGTCCTCTCCTGGGAAGGTGGCGTCCCTGAAGAGTAGCCACAGGACATAGGACTACAGAGAGCATTTTGCATGCCCTCAGGGGAGCTGGCCAACTCTTGTGCAAAAGCCAGATGCCTCTGATCCCCTTTGGCACTAGGTGCTTGAGAAGAATTTGCTTGATCATTAATTTTAAATGAGAACCTCTGCAGTGGGAGGGAGCTTCAGGACAGTTTCTTTCGAGGGCTGGTAGGTGTAGCCAGCTGGTGGACAAGCAGCTCGCGACTGTTTCTTTTCCACTGCAGTTGCTCAGCTGTGTCAGCTGCCCATGGTGCCACAAAAGCAGGCTCCATTTGGCTCCTCTTCTCTGGTAGTTTTGCAGGGCCATGAATTCCCAGGGCTACTTCCCAAGCAGCCTGTCAGAATGAGCCATTCAATCCTCTTCCTGATTTTCCACTGTCTGTATTGTTCCAGCACAACTCAGACCATGCTATTTCCTCACTCAGATCACTCAAATTCCCACAATCTAGAGGCTGTGGTCCAAAGTCAAAGTCAGAGATGACTTTTCAGGCCCTCTGTTTGGCCTGTGTACCCAGCCTCCTCTCCTATAATGGACCCCCTGCCCCCGCCTTTGCCTATTTCCTTGGTGACAGCTTCAACTTCTCTCTACCAATTCCTGGCACAAACTGCCCTTCTCTTCCCAGCCCTGTGGCAGCCTGGGGTGGCCTATCTTTTTTATAGTTAAAGAAACTTGGCCAGGCATAGTGGCACATGCCTGTAATCCCAGCAGCTCAGGAGGCTGAGGCAGGAAGATCACAAGTTCAAAGCCAGCCTCAGCAACTTAGTGAGGCCCTAAGCAACTTAGTAAGATTCTGGCTCTAAATAAAATATAAAAAAGGGTTAGGGATGTAGCTCCATGGTTAAGCACCCCTGGGTTCAATCCCTGGAGAAAGAGAGAGAGAGAGACAGAGAGAGAGAGAGAGAGAGAGAGAGAGAGAGAGGAAGGAAGCAGGCAGGGAAGGGAGGAAGGGAAGGAAGGAAGGAAGGAAGGAAGGAAGGAAGGGAGGGAGGGAGGGGAGAGAAAAATAAAATGAAAGACAGTCTGTGTGAAAGGCCTAGTTTATCTAGGTATGGACTAAGTGCTTTTCATTTAAACAGGTCCCTGGTCAGCCCTAAATATAGGGACAATATTATTACCTTTGATTTTACAAGTGAAGAAATTGAGGCACAAAAATGTTAAGTGGATACCCACAGCCAATATATGGCATAGCGGGGATTTGTAGTAAGATCTGACTCTGGATCCCCTCTTCCTTTCACTCTATTCCACTTTGGTCTCTTAGGGCCCACCCCAGTCTTCCCTGTGGAAAAATTTTCATCCCTTTCCCCTCCCACTGCCCCACCATACTGGGTTCAGAATCCTTGGCCATCAATGTTCTTGGCCTCTCTTTCTTTCTCACATACATTCCCCTAGCACCCAGTCCAGGCTTTGCATGCTCAGGCTGAAGTTCAGCTGGTGGGAGTTGACCTTACTGGCTTAGGTTCTGGAAGCCATGGAATGGAAATAGGCAGACACCGCCATGGTCAGCCTTTCTCCCTTTCCAACATGGAACCTGAGTTTTCTGCTTTGTAGCCAGTGAGAAGAGCTGCAGGTTCCTGTGAGTGTCCACTGAACTTTTGTGGGCCACATGTGGGCACTCAATACATGCTGCTGAATAAGTCCTGCAGGCATTGCTGACATTTCAGAGATCCAGGGGACTTCCCTGTGACCCTGTTGTCTGATTTCTCTATTCAGCTCTACCCAAGGGAATTGGAGTTCTTGACCTTGTCCTTAGAGCTCAGGGCTGGGTTATAGGGGGCCTAAAGGCTCTTACCTCCCTTCTCCTCCCTCCATTCAACTCCATATACACTACCACCATCTAGGTAATGAGCAAGGCTTCTCTAGCTACACTGGGAGAGGTCTCATGGGTTGTAGTTAAAGGCCACCAAACGCTGATTGTGAGAACAAAGCTGTGCCCTCAGATCGTGGAGCTTCTGCAGCCTGTTAGTCAGTCATGCGTTTACCATGCTCAAGGGGTCCTGAGCACTAAGAAAGAGATGGTTGGAAAGGCTAGGCTGTACCCCTTGTTCACCCTATTAAAACGGAGCTGTGTTTAGGGTTTGACTGAGTCCTTAGCAAGAAAAAGCAACCGAGCAACATTTTCCAAAAGAATGAACCCTTTGCAGTGGCTGAGATGGCATGGGTGGGTGGTAGAGGTGGGTGAGTTCTAAGGGATTCATTCTCCATTTGACTATAGACCTACACACACCTACTAAAGTAGCCACTGATTATATATGGCTAGTTTTTACTTAAATTAAAATGTAATACAATTAAAACTCCATTCCCTTGGTTGCACTAACCACATTTCAAGTGCTCCATATCCCCATGTACCTAGTGCCTGCCCTGTTGGAGAGCACAGATCTGGAACATTTCCATCATTACAGAAAGTGCCATTGGATAGCACTGTCCTAGACCATTCAGGTTAGGAGGAATGAATGTGGCAGAACTTCTCTATAAATGTCCCCATCTTTTCCACACCTCCTGGCTGTACATAAGATACTTTTCTCCTTTAGGGGCCAACTCTTTGTGTGTGACAGCACCCCAACCCTATACATGCATGATTGCCAGTGGTCCAGTTTTCTTGCCCATCTTGTTTTACTATGGGAAATAAAAATTTACTAGAAGAATATTGGCAGAAGCTAAGTAAGCTAATTGCAACCTTTTGGGGGCCTGCTTCTGAGAGTGGGTGGAGAAAATTGCCCACGACTATGAAAATCAAATCAAAATATTCAATACTCAGAAGGCTATAAAAGAACACATCAGCCTCCCAAAAGAAAAGAGGACTGAAGCTAACTTTTGAAGGCAAAAAAATGTCTCTGAAGTCCTGTTGTCTGTCAGGATAAATTCTAATCATTTGCTGGTGTTTAAGAATTAGAGAAGAAATAAAGATCAGATTTGACCATTGAGGACTGACAATCAAAAGCTGGTCTTTTGATAGTCGATGGGAAGGGGAAATCACTGACATCTGTGGAGCCTTGGGAGACAAAAGGAATACAGGAGAGAAGCAATATTTCCACAGACAGTTGACAATTCACAGCACACGTTTCAACCAACTGGACCACTCTGGCTCTGTGGGGCAAATGGCTGCCTGCTCAGGGTCTGCTGGGAAGTCTCTGATGCAGAGTGATACAGAGCAGATGCAGAGCCTTCTAGTACCTTCCATTTACAAGCCCCCCCCCCTTCTTTAAATGAAAGGAAGTGGCTTCTGGGGCAGGGAGTGGAGTATGCATGGGAGAAAGCCTGGGAGCAAATGAATGGATTAATGGGGTAAATGGACTACTCAAAATCCACTTTCTCAGTAGCCTTGAATTCAACAAAAGCAAAAAGAAAAGAAATTCTTTTTGCAGTTTCAGCTGGGAATAAAGCATATCAGACCTGACTTTGAATGAACAATAATATTTTCTATTTCCCTCATTCCCTCCTAACCTATACTAGTATACAAACATGCCAACCCCATCACTAACTCAAATATGAGACATGCTCCATTAGGAACAAAGGGGACAAAGCATCTCATTGTATTCTCCTACAACACTGTATTAATCTACTAGTATCTCAAAGTAAAAAGTTGAATTAAAAACAAAAGGTGAAAAGGAAGTCATTTTGTAACTAGAGAACCTAAGGTCAATTCCTTCATTCTCTAGGCCTCAGTTTCCTCCTTTGTAAAATGGGACTACAGGAGTAGACAAGCTCTAAGGTTCCTCCAGATCTGCCATACTAGAATTATGGCTAGTGAGAGCCTGGGTAACACTTTTTCCGGGGGTATCCACAGAGCGGTCTGACTGGGAACTGCCTGTCTGTTCAACAGTGAGAGAGAGGAGACCAAAAGAAGCATCATGGCTGCCCAGCGTCACCCAGCATGTTAGCCTAAGCCTCACATCATGGAATCTGTTCCCCTTACCTTCTTGTGAATCCCATCCAACCCATGGCAATAGTTTCAGTCTACAGATAGGGAAGAGTCTTGGCACTGGCCCTGTCTCCTAAACTTTATCCCCTTTTCCACCCTTGGTGACAAAAGGCTGCAGCTCAGATGGGCCGGGAGTGAGTAGATTAGCTGCACTGGAAGGTATGAGATAGTGTTATTCAGCATCAGGGATGTCCCCTTGTTGTCAGAAGACTGCTGTATCAGGGCCAGGCTTCATCTCAGGAAAAGCTCCCTTATCCTGTTGTATGTTCTGCTGGCAGCCCCAATGCAACAAACTCACTTCCTGTTTTTCCCACAAAGATTGTTTAGTCTGTCTGGTACCTTCCTTCTGCTTTGGGAGATGGTTGCCTGGGATTGATTTATCTAAAAAAGTAGGTTCAAACTGACCAGATCTATTGGAAGTGGCAGAGTATGTGCATTTTAAGCTCTTTGGCGAGGGAGGGAACTAGAGCAGTATTAGATCCACTGATACAACTAAGAGTTATTTACAGCAGAGACCCCCCCCCAACCATGTGACAATTAATTTTGCACTGGAACCAGCATTTGGTGAGGCTGAGATAGTCTTTTTCTGCCTTTCTTGCCCCTTCTCAGCCTGCCTCTTCTTGAAAGCAGCATGCACAGTGACAATGAGTTACATTATGGGAAAGCACCTGAGACTGGGCTGCTCAGAGTCCCAAGGAACATCTCTTCCTTTCTGCTCTAAGAGTACATGGAGGGAGATCTCTGTCTGTACCAGGATGGCTAAGGCATGGCTCTCAGGAACCAGTGGCTTATCCTATTGTGATTAGAGGTCCAAGGCTAGGGACAGATTGGAGGGGGCTGGGTGCTGTCTTTGCCAGTGAAGGATGCAGCCACTGGCAACAGGGCAGGTGGGAAGAGGCAGGTGGGACTCAAGCAGATGAGCTGAGACATTTGGAGATATAGATGGCTGCTTTCATCAAGGACCCTTTGCTCTGTAAGATTAAAACAGCTGATAACAATGTAACCCCTCCCCCAAAATATCAACAAAGGCCAACATGCTGTCATCCACCCCTCCAGGGAAGGGGGCCTCCACACATTTGGGCTATTTTTGTAACTGACAGTAAAAAGCCCTGCATTAGTCATGCTATGCATAGAAATCTGTCTCATTTCACTCCCAAATCCTTACATATTAAGGTGACAAATGAAAGGTGGACATGGAGAGAACTCCTGAATTTGACATTTCCAGTGGTCCAACATTCCCTCAGCCTCTCACTCCCCTGTTCATCCTATCAACATTTCCTGCTCTCCCAGTCTGTGCTAGGAGCTGCGGTGCTCAGGCCTGAGCCTGTTCCTTGAGGAGCTCACTTAGCATGGGGAAGCAGCCCTTAAAATAATAATTTTAGTCCAACATACTGAGTGCATGGGATCCAGAGAAGGGTATGACTTTCTCCAGCCCAGAAAGGTGACTTTGCAGGGTTCCTAGAAAGAGAAGTAGAATTTTGCCAGAAGAAGAGGCCATATGTACCTATGTTTGGTAAGGATGGGTGGGAGTTGGTGAGGGTAGAAAGTGGGAGAGTGGAAAACAGCAAGTGTGCCTGAAGCAGAGGCTCAGAGAAAGTGCCAAAGCCTTGTTAGTAGGCCTCACTGAGGAAATGAACCCCTGGCCCTCCTCCAAGAAGACCTGTATGCTTTACTTACCTCTGGGATGGTATAAATGACAACATTTCCAGATCTACTTCCTTTGCTGGACAGGGGCTATATCTGAGGGTCACTGTCCTGGTTGGGGTGGAGCTGGGGGATGAAGATGAGGTGGGAGTCATCTGTACCTTATACTCAGAGTAGAGTTCTCTCAGCTAACAGCCAGTGAATGAATGAGAGAGACGGACTGCCTTAGGCTTATGCTTTCTGAACACAGCAAGACCTGGCCATCTCAGGTAGGCTAGAGTTTTCCGAGAGGTTGAAAATGCTTTCAGTCCCATGGAGTTCTTTCTCCATTAGGAGGCTCAAGACTAGACTCAACCAGCTTGGTGCTTATTTAAGAGCCCTGAATCCACAATGATGTTTTTTTGTTAATTTTGTTTTTGTTTTTTTTTAACAAATCATCTTGGTTGAAGAGCAGATATCCTTTCAGATCCTAGTAGCTGCATGATAAAAATTGTTCACAATCAGAAAGAAAAGGCAAAAGATAATCTATTGACTATGAACATTCAAAGAAACCTGCAGAATCAGCTCTTGTCAAGATGCAGCCTAAGAGGGACAAGTGGCTGGGAACAATTGCATTGTGGCCCCAACTAGCGTGATAGCTAACCTTACCCAGGCTTGGCACGTTACCTAGCTGCCTGAATAGGAACACAGGCTGGATCACTCCTAGCACCAGTTTCCCAGAAAGAGAGGCCCTGTAAGCACCTATTTCTCCTTTCACCAGGGGTGTATATGACACCAACTATCTCAATTCCAACCCACATCTGGCCAGAATACAGTGCTGTATTCTTTCCTTTCTGCTCTGTTCATTCAGTTTTTTTGATGGGATCATCCATAAAGAAGGTGCATCTCTGGGGCTTTCTCTAGAATGTTTCTGCAGGTGGCATGTCATCCAATAGCAATGATAAGCACTAGCTGTTTCTGGTTCTCTTTATTCATTGAGCACATACATTGTGCCAAGGACTCAACTGTAGTCTTTACAATATCTTTAGGGATTGTGATTTAAAAGAAATTAAATAGTTTAAAATTCACTCCAATAACCATGTCTAATTTTGACACAATTTTAGATTTAAAGAAATTGCAAAAATAGTACAGAGATCACATATACCCTTTCCCTAGCTCCCTTACATAACTTTGGCACAATGCTCAAAAGCAAGTAAATAAAATTGGTACAATACTATTCACTAAACTAGAGACCTTAGGATTGTTATCCTGTTATTGCACTTTTACAGATGAGGAAACTGACACTCCGAGCAGTGGTCAGAAATCCAAAATGTGTTTCATGCTAAAAGCAAGGTATCAGCAGGATGGCAGGATTATGCTCCTGCTGGAGGTTTGGTATGTTTTGGGGTTTTTTGGTGTTTTTTGGGGGGGATGGGCACTGAGGAATAAACCCAGGGGTGCTTTACCACTGAGCCACATCCCCAGCCCTTTTTGTTTTTGTATTTTGAGACAGGGTCTCACTAAGTTGCTGAGGCCAGCCTCAAATTTGCCTTCCTCCTGCCTCAGCCTTCCAAATAGCTGGGATTACAGGCATGCACCACCATACATGGCCCCTTCTGGAAGTTCTAAGGGACAATCTATTTCTTTCCTTCTTCCAGCTTCTAGAGTGCACTGTATTTATTGGTTTGTGCCCTTTCCTCCATCTTAACAGCCAGCATGGCATCACCCTCACCTCTGTTATATCTCCTCCTCTGATTCTTCTACCTCCCTCTTAAGTGGTTTATACACCTTGCAACTACATTGAGCCCACCCAGATAATTCAGGATAATTCCCCCTATTTTAAGATCTTTAATTTAATCACATTTGCAGATTGACCTTTAATTTAATCACATTTGCAGATCTCCGGAGCAAGATGGCTCACAGAGATCTATTATCGTGTAGGATAATACAGCCACAGGTTTTGAGGCTTAGGATAGGTACATCCTTAGGGACCACTTATTCAGCCTACCAGATCCATACATGAGCTTAAGGCCGAGGAGGAGGATGCCAGAAAAGCATAATATCTCATACCTGGTTCACGTTGGGCATCCAGGTATATTGGAACTCTTAGTAGCATAGGCTGGCAAGAAATGAAGGAAGAAGAAATACATGTTGTGGCTGCTGAGATAAGTTCTTTGTGGAAAGAGTACTAAAAAGCACAATGTATTATCTGAAAAGGAAGTGAGAAAGAAGGTGGGTTTCCTTCATGACAGGCAAAATATTCAGGTCAGAAGGTAGGCACAAAACTGAGACTCAGTAGAATAGATTGCTCAGAAAGGCCAGTGGTTAAAGAAGAGTTGATCACCAAGGTGGCCACCTCCATAGCTTAGCAAATCTGTCCAAACAAGACCCACTGGGACCAATCTGCAAGGCCATGATAGACGAAGCACCCACTGTGATTGGAAACCCCAAGGCTATCCAAAGCTTATTGAGCACTTTGGGGCCTATTCTAGACCTTATTACATTTACAATGTAGGTGCAGTCTACCTCCTTGGGGTCCTGGGATGGAAACTGTCACCTGCATCCTTATATTGGATCAAACAGAGCTACCACCTAGCAGGGAGCTCTGGATACCACTGGTCTGCCTGGAGCAAGATGGCTCACAGAGATCTATGAAAACCCAGCCTCACAATGGGGGTTACAGAACCAAGAATGGCAATGGGTCACAGTGTTGGCTCTGGCCCAGGGAGCTGAAAAATCCCAGCATTCTAGGGGAGACAGGTCTTGTAGTACCCTGTCCTTAAATCTCCCTCCCCTGGCAGGCATTCCCTGACAGATGGTAGTCAGCCTTTGCTTGAACTTTTCTAGCGATGAGAAATTCTTCCTCTCTGAAATGCATGCTTAGAAATAAGCGTTTTTGACTCTGGCTTCTTTAGCCAGTGAGGGGCTCCTAAAATCACTAAGAAGAAATCTATTTTCTTTTCCTAGAGGTGAAAGGCCTTTGGCTTTTCAAAGACAGTTTCTGTGCCTCTTATCATTGTGTCTCCTGAACAAATGCATGTGTGTGCACGCGTTCATGCACACACACAGACACAGACACACACACACACACTATCTAAGCTTAAACAATGGGGCAAACGGGGGGACCAAGCTGTTGGCAGGACACTGCAGCCAATCCAGCTCTGGTCTTCAGGACATCAAGGCAGGCAGGCAGATGACACAGATGTGTGGTCTCTACAGCCATACCTTGTAGTCAAAATATAATTCTTCTCTAGTCTAGCGTGCAGGGAAATGATGAGCTTCTTTCTTCCTATTTCTTCCTCTCTCTTCCATGTCCCATTCATTTTCCAAATATACATACACCATTAGAATCTACTAATTGCAGTAGAACTTACAATTAAGAGAGAAGACATTGTGACCCCCAATTCCAGAGCCAACACTTGGAGGCAAGCTGATCATCAGATCCACATGGCTCTCGGTACATTTGGAGTAAGGGCAGAGTTGCCAAGACTTTCCTGTCCCTACCAAACAAAATGTGCCTGACTTTCCTAGCAATCTAATGTTAGCTGGAGCTTTAGGTGGGGCACTACCAGCCTTAACTTTGCCAAGTGGTTGCTTTGCTCAAGTGAGAGCAAGGACTTGGGTAGGGTTAGAAACAACTACATGGTCTTTGAAATGAGCAAATTGACTCTTAGGAGGTTTGTGAATACAATTACCAGGAAAGCAGACAAAATAGAGCAACTTGACCTTGGGAATTGAATCCCATACATTTGAAGTGTTCATCCCAGGTATGCAGTCAGAGAGCAGAAAGCTCCAAGTCAGAGCATTGTTTGATTTATCAGACAAGCATACAGGGACCAGCATGGAGATGGTCTTCAAGCTTCTTCAAGACAAACAGCAGTTCGTTGGCACTGTCATTCTTTACAGATAGTCAGAAAATGTGTGTTGAATTTACCTAAATATCTAACTTTATTGGTGCTTTCATAAAATGGGGTGGGGGAGATTGAATTTTATGGTTTCTAAATCTTTAATACTCCATGACTAGAGCCATGTTTCTCCTGCCTAGAAGTTATCTTTTGGCTGGTCAAGTAAGTAACAACCCAGTTGCCATGCACTTGACCTTGAAGCCCAGGCTTCAGAGTCACTGTTGCTAATGGAGCCAGTCCTCCTGTCCTTTGCTGTGCCTCTTCCCTTGCATTCTTTTTTCATGGCCACGTATCTAACACTATGAGTGATCTCCCCAATTTAGAAGGAGAGTGAGAATTTTGCATTCAAATGCCCGAGCAGTCTATTTTTACACCAGCAAAGATTTCTGTGAGAAGTCACAGGGAAGCCCTGTGGGCCTTGGAACCCCATGGGGCAGGGTGTGTGGTGCTTTAGGAAGGTTCAGAATTCTGTGCAAGGTTAGACATTATGCTTAAAAGCATATACATGTGTGTGTCTCCATGCCCTGCCAGGGCCCAGGATCACGGAACATGCAGGATGGAAATGCTAAAGATGTGCAGGATGCATACAGAGTTCTGTGGAGAGTGGGTTTCCATGTTGGAATCAGATACTGGCTTGAAGGAAAGCTGTGAAGTCCTCAAGCAGGGGGCCATACCTACCCTCTTTCAGTATGCGAAATGCTGTGAGTGCCATGTGCAGTGATGATGGACAAAGTGCCTGTCTTTAAAGCCTCAGTTTCTGCTGCTATAAAATAAAGGAGGACATGGTGTCTAAGATTTCCACAGCCAGGCCAAACTGGGAGTCTGTACATAGGGCTTGTTCATTAGTTCTCTCCCCTGTCCCCTGGTTGCATGCTCCCCAGGGAAGTGGCCAAATCAGAGCACATACAACTCTGTTGGCAGAAATACCTTGCCAGGCCCTGGGGGATCTCTGGAGGAGAGTTCCTGGCCTGTGGTCCCAGGGACTGAGAGCAAAACAAGAGGCTGGGTCAGAGGCAAGGCTTCTGAATACTGGTAACTTTAGCCCAAGACAGTCTTTAAAACAGATGCCCTTGTAGCCTGGCTGGGGAGAGGCTCTGCATCACATTTTTGTGGAGTCCACATGTCCTGTCTCCCCTTATCCTGGTCCATCCTATCCCAAGACTGCTAACAGGAAAGGGCAGTCTCCCTGGGGAGCTGGCTTTGAGAACATCTGAATTTTTACTAAACCAAGAAGTGAGGCTCACTATGCTGACTGCCTGCAACATCTATAGAAAAAAAAGCTGTCATTGCTATCAGAAGATTCATCTAGATATTCAGTGATGATGACTCACCTTCTCAAATGCAGAGTTCTCTATTTTTTTCCAAGTAAAAATTTCACTCCTTTTTAAGGACTTAATGATTGAAGAAAGGGGTAGTCCTTAAGCTGCCTAGCAGGCAGATTGCTCTCAGCCAGAGCCCGTTCCTCTTTACCTCCCCAAGAACAAGAAAAGCCCAGAAAGGGAAACATCCTTAGTGGGAGGGCCACCCATTTAGTTCCTCAGGGAACTCCTAGGGCTTGAAAAGACATTTCTGGAAAAGAAGTTATATATGACCTCATCTGGCCATTTTTCCTGGGAAGTATTTGCTCTGCTCTGAGCTCCAGTGGACAAGCCTCTTGGAATAATATTAAAGATGCTCTCCATCCCGTTGCCTGCCCTCTAAGCTGCTCCTAAGGAAGCTGACGTAGTACCTATAACATGACAGACCCTCCCCCTCCACTGCTCCATTTAATCCTCCCAGCACAGTGAAGTGAGGAAGATAATTATCACTCTGCTACACATGAAAACCTGAGGCAGTCATTCAGTAGCAGAGCCAGGGTTTGAGTCCCAGTACGTGTGGGTACTCACATAGGGAGATTGCTCCCACTGCTTCCTGGCTAGGCTGACAGACTATTCCAGAAGCCCAGATAGTGTCTTATTATTATTATCCTGACTCTCCCAAGCTCACTGAAGTCTTAGTCTTTGCAGAGTGCTTTCCCTGGGATCCTTACACTGAAGAGAGGGTGGGGTTTGGGTAACACCCAAACAGACAGCTCTTGCTGCTCTGCCAAGCCTCCAGTGTTGATGGCAAGGGCTAGGAAGCTGGCCAAGTTTAAGTGGCCATGATGTGGTGGTGAAGGGATAGGAGAAGGCAGAGTCACGGTCAGGTCATTTTGGAGAAAGGAGCAGCCCTGAGGAAGAGCAAAGAGCAGGAGAAGATGGAGTCCAGTTGAGATATTTCAAGGAGGCAGAATCTGTAAAGCTCAGAAAGTGACTATTAAAACAATGTAAAGGGTAAGCATCTAAGATGACTCGTGGGATAGGTTTCTGACTAAGGCCTGCATGTTTGGTGGTGTCATTTTGTACTAGAGAGCACCCAAAAGGAACAGGATAGGGATATGAGGGAGGGATGATGAGTTCAATTTTGCAGAGGTAGAGTTTGAAATGCCGGTAGGGCACCCAGGTGGAGGTACCCATTAGGTAGTTAGGGATCCAGGATTAGGGAAGCAAAGGGGAGGTATAAAGTAGAGATGCAAATGCAAATTTGGAGGTCATGAACGTCTAGATTTCTGTGGTCCAATATGGCAATGACTAGCCATGTGGTGGTATTAAAAAATTAAATTAATTAAATTAATTTTAACTTTTAAAAAATGAGTATGGAGACTGAGACAGGAGTATCACTAAGGTCTAGGCCAACCAAAGCAATTTAGCAAGCTCTCAGCAACTTGTTTCAAAATAAAAATAAAACCTGTTTCAAAATAAAAATAAAATAAGATAAAATAGGGTTGGAGATGTGGCCCAGTGGTTAAGTGGCCCTACATTCAATCCCCAGTACTAAAAAAAAACAAAAGGAAAAACAAAACAAATATGTGTGTGTGTGTGTGTGTGTGTGTGTGGTGTGCATATAAATGAAATATGGAGTTTCTATTAGGAGCAATTAAAAGGTTTTGAAAATAGTGGTAGTTGCATGACACTGTGCATGTAATTAATGCCACTGAATCATGTATTTATGTATTTAGATGGTTAAAAGGCACATTTTAATGTCATATATTTTATAATTAAAAGTAGAAGATAAGCTTGAATTAATTATAATTATAAATTCAGTTCCTCAGTTACACCAGTCTTATATCCAGTAGCTCAATAGCCATGCATGGCTCCTAGCTACTGTATTGAACATGCAGATATGGAACATGCTAGGATTTGGGTAAGTGTTCCTCAAAAGTCCATCTGTTAAATGATTGGTCCCCAGCCAGTGGCACTATTGTGAGTGTGGAAGTCTTTAAAAAGTGAGGTCTACTAGGAAGACTTAGGTTACTGGGGGAGCACCCTTGAAGTGAATAATGGGGCTCCAGCCCCTGCCTTTTCTTCTTTTGATTCCAGGACATGAAATGAAATGGCCTCCACCATAACACACTTCCTCCATGATATATTATCCTGCCATAGGCCCAAAGCAATGGGGATAATGAGTCATGTACTGAAACCTCCAAAAATGTGAACCAATATAAACCTTTCCCCTTTTTTAAGTTGATTGTCTCAGGTGTTTGTTACAGTGACAGCAATTGAGTAACAGAACAGTTTCATCTTTACAGATGGTTCTGTTAGACAGTGTTATTGCAGATGGAACCTATTTGAAACTCTGGAAGTTGCTGGAATTGCTGAGGAGTGTGTACGTGAAAGGACAAGGGAAGATGAGTGGGGCAGCCCTGTGAGGATCTCTGGCTTTGGAGCACAGAGCAACAGAGGAAGAGCTGGCAGAGGGGACCTGGGAGACAAACATTGATGAACACACTATATAATGTGCTAAGGAAGCCCAGGATGCATGCACTTCACCAACCATATTGCAGAAAATGGGCGAGACTTGATATTTCTTCAAAATAGTCCATGCCTTTCTAACCCCAGGTCCTTTTCATGGTGTGATTTCTGCTGGGGATACTTACATCACCATTCCCTCACCCCTGTCCAAATGCTGTCCAGGGTTTATGGCCCTCCATTGTCAGCTCCTTCTTATGTAGCTGTAACTCTCAACCTCCCAACTGAAGACACTGACAGGTTGTTTTGGATTTATTAGGAAGATTTTTTTTTTTTTTACAGATTAAGAGCTGCAGATGGGCTGGGGATGTGGCTCAAGCGGTAGCACGCTCGCCTGGCATGCGTGTGGCCCGGGTTCGATCCTCAGCACCACATACAAACAAAGATGTTGTGTCCACCGAAAACTAAGAAATAAATATTAAAATTCTCTCTCTCTCTCTCTCTCTCTCTCTCTCTCTCTCTCTCTTCAAAAAAGAGCTGCAGATGGGTTTGCACAACACCATACTCTCATGTATGTGAGAGACTCTATCCAAATCTAGGAATGCTAGTCTTCAGGATGGGACTGAGATTCAGAGAGGGAGACAGAGGAGAAAGTAAGTGGAGAGGAGTAAAGTACAGCCAGCCTGTCTCCACCAGGCATGGTAACACATACTGGCAGTTTCCTTCTTGCTGCCTACAACTGGAAGTAGAAGGAGGCAGGACTAGAGGTGGCCCAGCTGTTTTGGTGGAGGTGAATCCTGCATCTGTGCTTGGAGTTCTGACAGTGGCCCCTCAGGGAAGTGTGTTCAGTTGTGTTTCTTAGCAATGCCATGGTGGGCATGGAGACAGATGGACCCTGCACATAGACCTGCTCCCTAAAGACATGACCTATGCCCACTGGGAGATGTTCATTGAGGCCAGGCTAGATTTAGCTCCTTGCTGATCTGAGCTTGATGTATACAGGAGTTGAGCCTCCAGGTGGAGCCCTGGTATAGGTAAAGTCAGTAGGGACCCCCTTTGCAGCCCCCTCCTTCTGCTCTTCCACCTGGACTGTACTCCTTTCTTTGAATTGTAAAGGTGCAGGTTTTTTGCCTTGGCTGGAAGCAGTCTTGCAGCAGCTTTTTCTGTTTCTCTCACTCTGGCTATAGCTCCTGAAGGAGTGATACTTGGTGTGGACACAAGGTGAATCTCCACGAAGATTCCCAGTTACCTGCAACCAGTTTTCTCTGATAGCAATATACTCTGAGCTTATCCAGGTTCTGGCTATAGATGCAAGCAATGCTGGCAGGTAGATCTCTGGTTCTTCAAAAAACAGTTGAAGTCCACTTTCAAAGTGTTATTCCATGCTGATCCAGCATGGAGGTCCACTTCATGGTCTGCAAGTCGACCAGCAGCCCACATTCCCCTAGACTTGCTGTAATTAGGCATAGAGGGCCTTTTCATGATGATACAGTTGGCAGTTCCTGTGATACCTCACACACAGTAGTTGTGAGCCATGTCTCCATAGGATAGCCTGGTGTTTGCCCAGACAAGGTCTTGTCCTGTGCTGGTCGAGGTGGGAGTTCCTTGAGAAGTCTTATTTTGTGTAAAAGTTGTGTGGTTCTGGGTGAATGCTGCCTGGTCCTATATAGATTCAACCTCATTCTGAGTAGATGTAGCCTGGTTCTCTGCTGATTCAATCTTATCCTGGGCAGCTGCCTTCTTCTCCTGGAGACATGCTGTCTTGTCATGGGCAGCCATAGTCTGCTTCTATGCAGACACCGGCTGTCTCGGCACAGACCTCTGGCATGCGTAGGTAGGGTTTATCTCCACTTGCAGAGCAGCTATTGAAGCAGTTGACTTCCTCCTGTGGAGTCTGTCCTGAATAGATGCAGCTTGAATCTGAGTACTGTACACTGCTCCATGGAGACACTTTGCATCTAGGTTTAAGAGCCTCCTCCTGTGTGGCCATGGCCTGCATCAACCTGCTGAGGAACAATCTTAAATGAATGTGTCTTTACCTCTTCACCAAGCCTCATTGCACATATATGCCCACATCTCCTTATGAAACTTCATTCAGTGCTGACATAGCCTCCAAAGCCATGCAGCACATGGTCCTTGGGAGGAGGTTCTAAAGAGCTGCATTCTCACGGACACAATCTCTGCATCCAGGCATAGCCTTGTTTCTGGATGAAACAGCCCTTATTTCTCTGCAGAGCTGTGGTCTGCACAGTGACAATCTGCATCACCAGGAAGAGCCACAGTCCTTGTTATTGATTCTGCCTGCATCTGCTGTGTGGGTGCTGTTCTGTTTTTACTGTCTGCCACTCTTGGTGGATCTGGGCTCTGTGTAGATGCAGTCTGCAACTGCCTGTTGGTCTGGAATTGACACAGACAGAGCCTATATCTCTTTGCAGATTCCTGTCCTATAGAAATGTGGTCCCTTTCTCCTTGGAAAATTGTCTCCTGGCCTAGACACAACATGTATTTCCTTACAGAGTCGGTACCATGTACATGCAAACTACATTTCGGGGTAGAGCCTCCCACCTCTTGACAGTGCTCTCATTCCCATACAGAGATTTGGTCTATGTCCACAGATACTGGAGGAGTGGAGCTACCTGTGCCTCCACACTGCCTTTGACCAGGCCTGCCTTGCTTACTGACCCAGGTCACTCAGATGGCCCAGTTTCTGCAGCATGGGCTCTCTCCCACAAAGGTGCTCCCTTTATTTTGGTATCTGCTCAGGCAGCTGTGGGCTCAACTCAATCCCTGATCCAGGCCTTGCCCCCCTTGGAGCCCCAGCTGGCTATAACACAGCCCATCCACATCTCCACTCCATCCCATAGGCCAGAGATACTGGGATGTACAGAGTTGCAAAGGCTTTTAAGAGCAAGGGGAAGTGCCAGGGGAGAATGGGCTGCTGAGAAAACAGGAGCCCTGTGAAGTGAGAGACAGAAGAGAGATGGACTAAAGGAGGAGGAATAGTAGAGACAGGTGGTAAGGAGAAGAGCTGGAAGAAAAACAAGCCAGCTGAGAGGAGGAGCCAAAAGTTCATGTGTGGCTGAAGCGGGGATGTTTACACAGTGAGAAAGGAGTGGGAACAGTCCACCACAACTTCCCTAGTGGCTTCAGTCCTGGTCAGAGTAAAGCCTGGGAGTTCAGTGTAAGCAACTACAATTCCCAGTCCAGGGCTCTGCTGCATGGCGGCTTCACCTGGCTCAGGGGCCACAGACACAAAGCAGACCTCCCTAAGTTATGAGGAAGATGGCAGATGCATACATGGGGTCCTCTAGGTTTCCAGCTAAAAGGGACTTAGAGGAAATGCAGATTGGTGTAGCTGGCCTGGGGCAAAGAGAGGTAGAACCAAGGTCCCATTCATCCTTCATTTCCCTGAGTCAATTTGGGTTGATCCCTCAAAGTCTCTGAGTGTCAGTGTCCTCATCTGTCAATGACAAGTGCTGTGACTGCTAAGATCCCTTCCTGCTTTTACTTTCTAAAGCTCTTCTATCTGCCTCATTGGGTATCTGAGGCACTGGGGTGGGGCAGGCTCAGACTCACGCTGAGTGAACAGTGAGTTTGTGGCACCTGGCTGAAACCCAAATACTCTATATAAGACTGGATTCTTTTCTTCCCCTGGTCCTTCCTTGAGCAGGCAGGGGTATGGTGATAGAGGACTGAGCCCAGTCTACAGGGGAGAGCTCCAGCAGTAGGGAAGCCACACCTTCATAAGCTGGTGATCAGTTCATTGCTGCACCCTTATCCTGTCACACCAAGAAGATGATCATCTTATAGCACATCAGTGGGAGGCAAACCCAGAGATTCCCTGTCACAGTGGCCAACCCAGCCCCAACTCAGGATCCAAGCACCTCCTCCACTGACACCCTGCTACCCAGTCAACTGTAGGAGAAGTCAAGGCCCAAGCCTGGGTCAAAGCTGAAGAATGCCTGAGGATGGAAAGGAAGTGAAGGTGCACAGGCTGACAGGAACCGTGGGGCTTGAGACAGAACTCCTAGGGGATAGAAATGAAGCAGTACTTTCTCATCTCTCTGACCCTATTCTCTTGAGGAGCAATGGTAGTTCCCAGATGGGATGCCACCCTATGGCCCTTTTGGAAATGGCCCTCAGACAGATCAGTCCCATTGCCCAGACACAGGCACCACTCTGGTCACATCACCCACCCCCAGGAGGTTCTAATGTATCTGTGCCATTGCAACATTTATAAACCATCTAGTTCATCAATGAACATATGCCAAAAGGGATTTATTGCCCTCCCTTTGCTCTCTCAGTTAGATATTTAGTATCTCTGTCCTTCTGTGAGAATATTCTCAGAAATACCATGCAAGGATTTCCTGTTGGCATATGGCCAAAGGACCAAGAGAACCATCATCTACCTCTCTTGGGAAAATGTCTGAGGGCTTTCATCAACTCCTGGGAGAAACTGCTCACAGTAATCTCACAATTCTCAAATCCCTACCAGTCCTAGACCAGGCCACTACTTTTCAAATGATTGTAGGAAAATGGAGACCCACTTTCCAGTTTAAGAATTGTCATACATATGATGTGCCACAGTTTGCAGGTTCTTTGTATCTAAGAACCTAGAAGTCGCAGAAGTGGAATGAAGCAAGTCTTCCCTAGATTACAGTGAATAGCTAGCTGTGCTCTGAGGATGAAGCCATGTTTGGTGGCCTGGGGAGCTGTTGTAAACATATCCAACAAATGCCAATATTGAATAACTCTCAAATAACGAGCAAACAGAAATATCGTCAAGTAATTTACATAAATTTTTGGTGTCTTTGTCCATTTCTTGTTGCAAAAACAGAGTACTTGAGACTGGGTAATGTAACAGGAAAGAATTTTATTTTGCCTCATCATCAAGGAGACCGGGAAGTCCACGAACATGATGCCAGCAAAAGCCTCTTGATGCTTCTCCTCATGGCAGAAAGCAGAAGAGCAAATGGGCACATACAAAAGAGGCGAATCCCAAGGGGAATTTTGCTTTATAACAACCCACTCATCAGGTAGCAACTACTCCAGTTGCATGAGAATTAACCCAGAACTATGAGAAAGCATTAATCCCTCTTAAGGACCTATTCACATCCTTAAAAATCCCACCGCCTTTCAACAGCATTACATTGGGAATCAAATTTCAACGTGAATAAAACTCTATTGTTTACACATATTTTCTTTATCCATTCATCTGTTGATGGACACCTTGGCTGATTCCATAACTTGGCTATTGTGACTGGTGCTGTGAAAAACATGGGCATGCAGGTCTCTCTAATGTATGCTGATTTTAATTCTTTCATATTAATGCCAAGGAGTAGTATAACTGGATGATATGGTAGTTCTATGAATTTTGGTGGGGACAAACCACATACAAACCATATCAACCAGAAATCTAGCATTTTAGATTGATGTTTCATTAATAATTAAATTCTTTTTATCTTAAAATTCTAATTGAAACATGGTAATTGTACATATTTTAAGATAAGGTGATAATTCTGTATATGTATAAGATGTGTTGACGATCAAATCAAAATAATTAAATTCCTTCATGTTGGGAATTTTCAAACTCCTGTCCTTTATTTAGAAATATATTTTTTAAATGTTGTAATTATTGATCTTGGCTAATATTCATTGTTAGTGGCTGACATTCTCTGTGTCTTATGTGTATTGACTCATTTCATCCTTTTAACCCTTGCCAAGGTGGACACTATTATCCTCCTTCATAGATGAGCCAATTGGCAGAAGGAGAGAAACTGAATGTTGTTGCCCCAGGCCATACAAATAGCAAGTGTTGAGGCTGGGATTCAAACAAATCACTCTGTCTTCTGCCTCCTGTACAAACACTTGACATTTTCTATTCTCCCTATTATTTTGTTTAATGATATTCTAAATCATTACAACTCATTTTTAAAAATTAATAGTAATGAACCAGTGTTAGTTTCTTAGTCTTTATTTATTTATTTATTTTTGGTACTGGGGATTGAACCAAGAGCACTACTGACCACTGAGCCCCATCCCCAGCCTTATTTTGTATTTTATTTAGAGACAGGGTCTCCCTGATTTGCTTAGTGCCTCACTGTTACTGAGGCTGTCTTTGAACTCGCAATCCTCCTGCCTCAGCTTCCTGAGCTGCTGGTATTATAGGCATGCACCACCACACCCAGCTCAATTTTTATATCTATATAAGGGACACCTAAGACTTCCTCATAGGTTTTTACAAGGTCTAAATGAGAGTATGTGAGATGAACCTGTAAAGCAACATATGCTCAATATACTCCTACTGTTGTCAATGGAGTACATGTCAATATTGACATTCAGTTCTGGCATTTGTGATATGCAGAGGGATGTGAATGTTATATACCCACAAAACTTGCTATTTAGAAATTTTACAATAATGACTTTACTAGGATTTTCAGATACAAATGCAACAACAAGCATTTTCACATACATCTTCTGGGGCAATCCACAGAAAACCTTGCAGAGGATGTTATTCCTATTTTGCACATGAGTAAACTGAGGCTTTGGGATGTCTTATGAAATCTCCAAGGTCACCCAGCCAGCAAGGGGCAGAAATACAACATTAATCCAAGACCTGCACTTACTCTTCCTTTACACTTCTTCACTCCTGTCCTGAAAGTCTTTTCAGGCTTTCTAAGAGACTTGGAGGTTTTGACTGGTTGATGGCCCAGCTGTGTGAAAGCACAGAAAAGATGGCTTTAAAAACATCCCTGACCCCCACCAAGAGCCCAAACTTCTTTCACCTGGACCCAGAGTTTACCCTGTCCAGCCAGTGAGTTTGGAAGAGGCTGAAGTCATGCTTTTGATATTTTTTCCTATCCCTTCTTTTCATTAGCAACTCAATCACACTTATATTAAGCCTTTGAGTTTGTCTCACAGGTCAATAATGATGTTCTTTTTTTTCAACATCCTCTTTTCTCTCTCTCTTTCATTTGGAAAGTTCCTATTACTAGATCCTCAATATTTTCATCAGTCTTTATTCCCACAATGCTAATCTTCTGTTTGTCTCATCCAATATATATTTTTTATCTCACATATTATAGTTTTCATTTCTAGAAATTCAATTTGGTTCTTTGTTTATATCTCACATATCTATATTCAATTTTTGAACATGTGGAATAAAGTTACAATAATTGAATGTGCTAGTCTACTATTTCTAACATGTTTCAATTAAGAATTGGTTTCAAATGATTGATCTGTCTCTTCATTGTGGGTCATAGTTTCTTGCTTTTTTGAATTTCTGGTCATTTTTAATTAGATGACTAACAATATGAATTTTGTCTTAATGGGTGCTAGATATTTTTGTATTACTATTAATATTCTTGAACTTTATTCTGAAATATATTTAAGTTAATTGCATATAGTTTGAAACTTTCAGGTTTTGCTTTTATATTTTGTTAGACAGAAGCTGAACCAGATAGTGGTTTTTCATTGTGGCATGTTTGTGCATGCATTTAACATAATTTGATCAATTTTACAATACTTCTCATCTTTTTATCTGGTTCTTTTCCACTACTTAGGTAGTTCCCTTACATGCATGCACTGATCAATCAGTATTCTTCTGAATACTCAAAGGAAACCCTTGAAAGACCTCTGGAATGCTCTTCCTGTGCAGCTCTACAAAACTCTGCCCTGTGGAATTTAGCTTCCTTGTCCTTGCTGGATTCTCAGCTCTGCTTCCTTAACTCAGAGAGAGCACTAAGCTCTGCTTGGGTCTTCCTTCCCTGTCCCACAGCCTGGAATCTCTCTAGAGGCAATAAGCTAGAGTGATTGTAGCGCTTTCCTCATTTGTTTCCCCACCCTTAGAGATCACTGACTTACATTACCCCCTGGCCTTTTTAAAATACCATTCCATATATTTTCTCTGTTTGTTGATTGTTTCAGGGTAAATTAAATCCTTGCTACTCCATCTTAGTCAGAAGCAGAAGATTATGAACATCTTTAAAAACTATAGACTTCATCTTTATATGGATTTGAAGCAAACAAAAATCCCTTTCAATCATCTTTAAAATATTATTTTTATCATTGGTAATTTTTTTTATTCCCCAAAGGAGTCCAGATGCAGGAGAATAAATTCTTCAAATATTCAGAAAGAAAAGGGAAGAGGCAGAATCTAAGTCTGGGCAAGTGTTGTTCTTCTAGACAAAGTAGCAGGTTTGTATGTGGTTTTGGTGACCCTCAAAATCGGAATAGGTGCAGTGACTTACTTTGTTGTTTTTTGTTTTTGTGGTGCTGGGGATTGAACCCAGGGCCTTGTGCATGTGAGACAAGCACTCTACCAACTGAGCTGTATCCCCAGCCCTGTGGTGACTTACTTTGGTAGGAAGATAATTTCTCTCCTGGAAGATGGACTGATGACTCCTTTGCTTCAAAATAAATATACAGACAAGTAAAAACCTGCCAGCCCATCTGCTGCCCCTGCAATGCCAACTCCATGTATACATACAATTACTGGAATCATAGGTAAATACTGAATATGTTTTTGGTATGAGTGTGTCTCAAATACTGTACTTACATATGTATACTAAAATATTGCCCATCACTTATCTGAAATTCAAATGAAATTGGGTTCTTTATATTTATTTGCAAAATATGACAGCCCTATGCTTTCAGCGGTGTGATTCCAGCTCAGCTTCAGACCTCTGGAATTGGTCAGACAAAGGCACTCATCTCAGTTCTGCCACTGGCCTAGTTGGAAATGATTTACGCACCATGCCTAGTTCAGCACCTGCCCCTTAAATGGGATAGAGTAGCAAAGTCAGATGCAGATGCTCTTCCACAGATTACAGAAAACAGCCTCATCCCTGATGACCACTGAGCCTTCGAACTGCCTCCATGGGGTAGTTGACAAGGAAGGTAAAGGTCAGAAAGGCTATCTTAGCAAGGCAGAATATGTAAATGCATATCAATGATACAAAGAGGAAGTGTTCTCATTCCAGGTCTGCCCCTGACCCCTAGACTCTAGTAGGAAGAGCCAGAGCCTCAGCCTTATCACTTTGACCTTTTTAGGTCTTCAGTGTCTCAAATGGGTGCCAAGCTCAAACAAAGTCTGGGAACGCTGCAGATTTCACAAAGTAGTTTCTACAAGTTATTCCAGGTCACTTAACTGGTAACCTCTCATAATCAGAAAGGCCTCTGCAGAGCTGACAGCAACTGAAATCCCCTATTCTTCCTTCACCAGGAGCTCTGCAGGTTCACACACAATTGGTGTCCTTCTGGGCCTGAGTATTTGCCCACGACTCGGGAGTATCAAATGGGGGAAAAGGGGAAGAAATAATTTGCTGTCTCATATACACAGAAATTATGCTATCAATCCACTATTAGAAGGACAACACATTCCAAAGTGTTTTGGATGATGGCTTTGTGTTCCATAATCCAGTTCCAAATACAGCATTTAGTTGAGCAAAATGGCCCTGCTAGAACTGGGAAGCAGGAGGTGAGCCAAGTATCTCCTTTCTTCAAGCCATTCAAGGCTTGCCACTAAGCTCAGAGTCTAGTGTGCCAAGATGAATGGTGTTCTCTGAACATTCACATCTACCCTAAACCTGTGGATGTAACCTTATCTAGAAATGGGCAATGTACAGCTGGGTGCTGTGGCGCACACCTGTAATCCCAGTGGCTCAGGAGGCTGAGGCATGAGGATCGAGAGTTCAAAGCCAGCTTCAGCAAAAGTGAGGCATTAAGCAACTCAGTGAGATCCTGTCTCTAAATAAAACACAAAATATGGCTGGGGATGTGGCTCAGTGGTTAAGTGCCCCTGGGTTCAAACCCTAGCACCAAAAAAAAAAAAAAAATAGATTATTTGCAAATGTAATTATTTAAGATGAGACTGGACTCAAGTGGGCCCTATTCCAATGACTGGTGTCCTTCTAAGGAAAGAAAACAAACACATACACAGGGAAGACCATGTGGAGATTGCAGTTATGTATCTGCAAGCTTAGTGATGGCAAGGATTGCTGGTAACCCCCCAGAAGCTACAAAGAAGCAAGACCCTTCCCTAGAACCTTCCAAGAAAATATAGCCCTGTGTTTGAACATCTTGTTTTCAGAGTTGTAAGAATAAATCTGTTATTTTAAGCCATCAGTTTCTTTGACTTTGTTGTGGCAGTCCTAGGAAATTGATAGGATCTGCATTTTTATAAATCAGTTCAAGGTCCAAACAACACTCATGGAAGACTCTTGAGAGCTAAACCAATCTGGTAAAGATGTGATATTGTACCAAGGGGGCTCTACCACTAAGCCATATCCCTGGCCCTTTTTATTTATTTTTTTTTATTTTGGGACAGACTGAGGGTCTCACTAAGTTGTTGAGGCTAGCCTCAAAGATGTAATCTTCCAACCTCAGCCTCCAGAGTCACTGAGATTACAGAAGTGGGCCACTGAGCCCAGCTCCCTTTTTTGTTCTTTTTATTTGTTTGCAGTGCTGAGAATAGAACCTTGGGCCTCATGCATGCTAGGTAAGGGCTCTAACATGGAGCTACACCCTTAGCCAAGATAGCCTTTTGAAGCTTTTTTTTTTTTTTTGAGACACCCCCACCACAATTGTGGCAAGCATAAAATATAAAAAGAGAAATTAAAAGACATACCAGTAAAATAAATAAATAAACCACTCAGTAGACCAAAAATAGATTATAAACATATCTGCTAAGCAGGGATGAAGACAGGCCAGCTGAGTTCTGGATCTAGAAGCTGAGGGAGATGGCCAGGTATTCTTCATTTATGGGGAAATGCAAAGGGAATGGAAATCAGGTCCTATTGTGGGGCTTCACTATCTGTGGAAGGGGCTTATAACATTGTAATCACCCCCTGCTTGGGGATGTAGTATACACAGAGCTGCAAACCTAAGGTTGTAGCAAGCACAACCTGTTAGCCAAGACTTGGTTCAAGTTGCCTGTGAATCTGGTTGTATTCCCAGCATCAGCAGGATGAAAACTTTGAGCCATCAAAAAAGGGGGGGGTTCTTAATTGGGGTCCACGGAGGACAAGGTAGAAGTGATAACAAGAATATTAAACAGGAAGGGAAGAGGGCAGAGAAAGGCAGACAGATTGCTAGGGTTCAGCGCCTGGGTGCTTCTTAGAATCTGATCTTATCGGAGTGAACACCGAGCGCGGGGCGGCCGAGTTCCGGCTCCCGGAACCGTCCCAGAACCACCCTGGCTCAGGGCTGCGGAGCCTGCGGAGGCTGCTTCTTGGACCCTGCTACTATCAGAGCATACACCAAGCACTAAGCAGCCGAATTCCGGCTCCCGGAACTGAGCCCGCGGGGGCTGCTTCTTGGAGCTTACACTTATAGGAGCTTACACCGAGCACGGAGCGGCCGAGTTCTGGCTCCCGGAACTTCCCTGGACCGGGGCTAGGAGCCCGCGGAAACTGCGTCTCGGTCCGGGTCCTGCTGAGGGCCAGTCAGGACTCACCCGTTGCTTGGGTTGCCCGGCAAGGGGAACGAAATGCTGCCATTCGCATAGGATACCAACAGGCAGAGATCTGATGTCAGCAGAAAGCGGTGGAGGAGAGATCTTCATCAATACCAGCGGTGACATAAGCAGTTGGTCTCCTGGTAAGGGGGGTGAGGCTCAGTCACCCGAGTCTCCTCAATTTGTCCTCGAGCCAGAGGGGAGGAGCCGGGCCGCCGCCAGCCCCCAGAGCAGGCCCAGCGGCTCGCCAGCGTGGTGACCGCGTGACCCCAATTGGAGAGGGGGCGGAGCGGAGCCGCCACCCACACCCGCCAGGTGGGCAGACCCACGACCCAGTAGTACATGGGCGTGGTAGGAGGGGCAGGGCAGAGCCGCCCTTCGCGCTTGCAAGGTAAACAGACCTGTGACAGCCTGGCGGGTCAGGCCCAGTGGCCTGCCAGTGTGGTACACACGTCACCCCAACTGGAGTAGGGGCAGAGCAGATCCTTCTCCCACGCCCGGATCAGGCCCTGCCGGTGTGGTGGTCACGTGACCCCAATTGGAGTGGGGGCGGAGCGGAACCGCCACCCGTGCCCGCAGGGTGAGCAGACCAGTGATCAACCTGCAGATCAGGCCCAGGGGTCCGCAGGCATGGTAGGAGGGGCAGGGCAGATCCGCCGCCCGCGCCTTCAAGGTAGGCAGACCTACAACAGACCGGCGGATCAGGCCCAGGAGCCTGCCGGCGTGGTACAAACACCACCCTAAATGGAGTAGTGACAGAGCAGAGTCGCCTCCCTTGCCAGGAACAGGCCCAGCGTCCTGCAGGTGGGGTAGTCACGACACCCCAATTGGAGTAGGGGCAGAGCAGAGCCTCCACCCGTGCCCGAAAGGTGGGCAGATCTGCGACCGACCAGCGGGACAGGCCCAGTGGCCTGCCGGTACGACAGACACATCACCCCATTTGGAGTAGGGGCAGAGTAGAGCTGCCGCCCGCGCCTGCAGGGTAGGCAAACCTGCAACCGACCGGCGGATCAGGCCCGGTGCCCTGCCGACGTGGTACACTCGTCACCCCAATTGGAGTAGGGGCAGAACAGAGCCGCCGCCAGCTCCCAGAACAGGCCCAGTGACCTGCTGGCGTGGTAGCCACGACACCCAAATTGGAATAAGGAGAGAGCAGAGCTGCCGCCCGCGCCTGCAGGAAAGATACGCAAGCAGTATGAAAAGACAAGGAAAGAAAGGACCACAAGCATTGCAGGTCAACGCAACTTTAGAAGAGGTAACAGCTGCAGCAGATGGAATGTCAGATAAAGAATTCAGGATATACATGCTTCAGATGATCTGGAGTCTCAAGGAAGACATCAGACAGCAAAATCAGACAATGAAAGATCACTTCGACAACGAATTACGCAAACAAATCCAGGAAGCAAAAGATCAACTATACAGGGAGATAGAGGTTATAAAAAACAAACAAACAGAAATCCTAGAAATGCAGGAAGCAATAAACCAACTTAAAAACTCAATGGAGAATACTACCAGCAGAGTAGAACACTTAGAAGATAGAACATCAGACAATGAAGACAAAGTATTTCAACTGGAAAAGAACATAGACAGCTCAGCAAGACTGTTAAGAAACCATGAGCAGAACATCCAAGAAATATGGGATAACATTAAGAGACCAAACTTAAGAGTCATTGGGATACAGGAAGGTACAGAGCTCCAAACCAAAGGAATGAGCAGTCTATTCAATGAAATAATACAAGAAAACTTCCCAGACTTGAAGAATGAGACAGAATCCCAAATCCTAGAAGCCTACAGGACGCCGAATGTGCAAAATCATAAGAGATCCACACCTAGACACATTATAATGAAGATGCCCAACATACAGAATAAGGAGAGAATTTTAAAAGCTACAAGAGAAAGGAAGCAGATTACATTTAGGGGTAAGCCAATCAGGATAACAGCTGATCTTTCAACACAGACTCTGAAAGCTAGAAGATCCTGGAATAACATATTTCAAACACTGAAAGAAAATGGGTTCCAACCAAGAATTGTGTATCCAGCGAAATTAAGCTTCAGGATGGAAGATGAAATTAAAACCTTCCACGATAAACAAAAGTTAAAAGAATTTGCAGCTAGAAAACCATCTCTTCTAAACATCCTCGCCAAAGCATTACAGGAAGAGGAAATGGAAAATAACAATGAAAACCAACAGTGGGAGGTAGGACAGTAAAGGGGGGTGGGAATAATCAAAGAGGAAAACAAACCATGTTTAGTAACAGAAATAAACAAATATGGCTGGAAGAACAACCCATATCTCAATAATAACCCTAAATGTTAATGGCTTAAACTCACCAATTAAGAGACACAGGCTAGTAGAATGGATCACAAAACAAGACCCAACAATATGCTGCCTACAGGAGACGCATTTGATAGGAAAAGACATACATAGGCTGAAGGTGAAAGGTTGGGAAAAATCATATCACTCATATGGACTTCGGAAACAAGCAGGCGTGTCCATACTCATATCAAATAAAATAGATTTCAAGCCAAAGTTAATCAAAAGAGATAAAGAGGGACACTACATACTGCTTAAGGGAACCATACACCAACAAGACATAACAATCATAAATATTTATGCCCCAAACAATGGTGCAGCTATGTTCGTCAAACAAACTCTTCTCAAGTTCAAGAGTCTAATAGACCACCACACCATAATCATGGGAGACTTCAACACACCTCTCTCGCCACTGGACAGATCTTCCAAACAAAAGTTGAATAAGGAAACTATAGAACTCAATAACACTATTAATAACCTAGACCTAATTGACATATATAGAGTATACCACCCAACATCAAGCAGTTACACTTTTTTCTCAGCAGCACATGGATCCTTCTCAAAAATAGATCATATATTATGTCACAGGGCAACTCTTAGACAATATAAAGGAGTAGAGATAATACCATGCATCTTATCTGATCATAATGGAATGAAACTGAAAATCAACGATAAAAGAAGGAAGGAAAAAGCATACATCAATTGGAGAATGAACAATAGGTTACTGAATGATCAATGGGTTATAGAAGACATCAAGGAGGAAATTAAAAAATTCTTAGAGATAAATGAAAACACAGACACAACATATCGGAATCTATGGGACACATTGAAAGCAGTTCTAAGAGGAAAATTCATTGCTTGGAGTTCATTCCTTAAAAAAAGAAAAAACCAACAAATAAATGATCTCATACTTCATCTCAAAATCCTTGAAAAAGAAGAGCAAAACAACAGCAAAAGAAGTAGAAGGCAAGAAATAATTAAAATCAGAGCTGAAATTAATGAAATCGAAACAAAAGAAACAATTGAAAAAATTGACAAAACTAAAAGTTGGTTCTTTGAAAAAATAAACAAAATCGACAGACCCTTAGCGATGCTAGTGAAGAGAAGAAGAGAGAGAACTCAAATTACTAGCATACGGGATGAAAAAGGCAATATCACAACAGACACTTCAGAAATACAGAAGATAATCAAAAACTATTTTGAATCCTTATACTCCAATAAATTAGAAGATAGTGAAGGCATAGATAAATTTCTTAAGTCATATGATCTGCCCAGATTGAGTCAGGAGGATATAGAAAACCTAAACAGACCAATATCAATTGAGGAAATAGAAGAAACCATAAAAAGACTACCAACTAAGAAAAGCCCAGGTCCGGATGGGTATACAGCAGAATTTTACAAAACCTTTAAAGAAGAACTAATACCAATACTTTTCAAGCTACTTCAGGAAATAGAAAAGGAGGGAGAACTTCCAAATTCATTCTATGATGCCAACATCACCCTGATACCTAAACCAGACAAAGACACTTCAAAGAAAGAAAACTACAGATCAATATCTCTAATGAACCTAGATGCAAAAATCCTCAATAAAATTCTGGCAAATCGGATACAAAAACATATTAAAAAAATTGTACACCATGATCAAGTAGGATTCATCCCTGGGATGCAAGGCTGGTTCAATATACGAAAATCAATAAATGTTATTCACCACATCAATAGACTTAAAAATAAGAACCATATGATCATCTCGATACATGCGGAAAAAGCATTCGACAAAGTACAGCATCCCTTTATGTTCAAAACTCTAGAAAAACTAGGGATAACAGGAACATACCTCAATATTGTAAAAGCAATCTATGCTAAGCCTCAGGCTAGCATCATTCTGAATGGAGAAAAACTGAAGGCATTCCCTCTAAAATCTGGAACAAGACAGGGATGCCCTCTCTCTCCACTTCTCTTCAACATAGTTCTCGAAACACTGGCCAGAGCAATTAGACGAAAGAAATTAAAGGCATCAAAATAGGAAAAGAAGAACTTAAATTATCACTATTTACAGATGATATGATTCTATACCTAGCAGACCCAAAAGGCTCTACAAAGAAACTATTAGAGCTAATAAATGAATTCAGCAAAGTGGCAGGATTTAAAATCAACACGCATAAATCAAAGGCATTCCTGTATATCAGCGACAAATCCTCTGAAATGGAAATGAGGACAACCACTCCATTCAAAATATCTTCAAAAAAAATAAAATACTTGGGAATCAACCTAACAAAAGAGGTGAAAGACTTATACAATGAAAACTACAGAACCCTAAAGAGAGAAATAGAAGAAGATCTTAGAAGATGGAAAAATATACCCTGTTCATGGATAGGCAGAACTAACATCATCAAAATGGCGATATTACCAAAAGTTCTCTATAGGTTTAATGCAATGCCAATCAAAATCCCAACGGCATTTCTTGTAGAAATGGATAAAGCAATCATGAAATTCATATGGAAAAACAAAAGACCCAGAATAGCAAAAACAATGCTAAGCAGGAAGTGTGAATCAGGCGGTATAGTGATACCAGACTTCAAACTATACTACAGAGCAATAGTAACAAAAACAGCATGGTACTGGTACCAAAACAGGCGGGTGGACCAATGGTACAGAATAGAGGACACAGAAACCAATCCACAAAACTACAACTATCTTATATTTGATAAAGGGGCTAAAAGCATGCAATGGAGGAAGGATAGCATCTTCAACAAATGGTGCTGGGAAAACTAGAAATCCATATGCAACAAAATGAAACTGAATCCCTTTCTCTCGCCATGCACAAAAGTGAATTCAAAATGGATCAAGGAGCTTGATATCAAATCAGAGACACGCCGTCTGATAGAAGAAAAAGTTGGCTCCGATCTACATTCGGTGGGGTTGGGCTCCAAATTCCTCAATAGGACACCCATAGCACAAAAGTTAATAACTAGAATCAACAAATGGGACTTACTCAAACTGAAAAGTTTTCTCTCAGCAAGAGAAACAATAAGAGAGGTAAATAGGGAGCCTACATCCTGGGAACAAATCTTTACTCCTCACACTTCAGATAGAGCCCTAATATCCAGAGTATACAAAGAACTCAAAAAATTAGACAATAAGAGAACAAACAACCCAATCAACAAATGGGCCAAGGACCTGAACAGACACTTCTCAGAGGAGGACACACAGTCAATCAACAAGTACATGAAAAAATGCTCACCATCTCTAGCTGTCAGAGAAATGCAAATCAAAACCACCCTAAGATACCATCTCACTCCAGTTAGATTGGCAGCCATTATGAAGTCAAACAACAACAAGTGCTGGCGAGGATGTGGGGAAAAGGGTACACTTGTACATTGCTGGTGGGACTGCAAATTGGTGCAGCCAATTTGGAAAGCAGTATGGAGATTTCTTGGAAAGCTGGGAATGGAGCCACCATTTAACCCAGCTATTCCCCTTCTTGGTCTATTCCCTAAAGACCTAAAAAGAGCATGCTACAGGGACACTGCTACATCGATGTTCATAGCAGCACAGTTCACAATAGCAAGACTGTGGAACCAACCTAGATGCCCTTCAATAGATGAATGGATAAAAAAAAGTGGCATTTATACACAATGGAGTATTACTCTGCATTAAAAAATGACAAAATCATAGAATTTACAGGGAAATGGATGGCATTAGAGCAGATTATGCTAAGTGAAGCTAGCCAATCCCTAAAAAACAAATGCCAAATGTCTTCTTTGATATAAGGAGAGTAACTAAGCACAGAGTAGGGTCGAAGAGCATGAGAAGAAGATTAACATTAAACAGGGATGAGAGGTGGGAGGGAAAGGGAGAGAGAAGGGAAAATGCATGGAAATGGAAGGAGACCCTCAGAGTTATACAAAAGTACATACAAGAGGAAGTGAGGGGAAGGGGAAAAATAATATAAGGGGGACAAACGAATGTCAGTAGAGGGAGCAGAGAGAGAAGAGGGGAGGGGAGGGGAGGGGAGGGGAGGGGAGGGGGGATAGTAGAGGATAGGAAAGGCAGCAGAACACAACAGACACTAGTATGGCAATATGTAAATCAATGGATGTGTAACTGATGTGATTCTGCAATCTGTATATGGGGTAAAAATGGGAGCTCATAACCCACTTGAATCAAAGTGTGAAATATGATTTATCAAGAACTATGTAATGTTTTGAACAGCCAACAATAAAAAATTTAAAAAAAAAGAGGGCAGAGAAAAGAAGAAAGTTGTCTATAATCCCAGCAATCAGGAGGCTGAGGCAAGAGGATTGCAAGTTGGAGGCCAGTCTTGGCAACTTAGCAAGATACTGTCTCAAAATTTAAACAAATAAAAAATAAAATTAAAAATGTCTAGAGATGTGGCTCAGTGGTAAAGCAACTTTGAGTTCAATTTCCAGTACTGAAAAAGAGAGAGGCAGGGGAGGAAGGAAGGAAGGAAGGAAGGAAGGAAGGGAGGGAGGGAAGGAAAGAAGGAAGAAGAAAGGAAGGAAGGAAGGAAGGAAGGAAGGAAGGAAGGAAGGAAGGAATCATGCACTATAACAACAAGTAGACATGAAAAAGAACTGATTTGAAATCATGGAAATTTTTGCTTATATTTGCTCCTCCATGCATTCACAGATGTGTAGGATACTAGACCTAGCTCCCCAAGTCCAGCAGCCTTGTATTTCACTTTCATACTAGCACTCATATTTGCAGTGTACATAGACATATTTCTGGCATAGAGCCTCTTCTCTGCAGACTCCTGGACCTATGGGTAGAACTGGATTAAGGATTAGGTAACCAAGCAGCTAATCTATGAAGAGTGGGCCAAACATCACTGGATTCATTGGATATGTGACACCAATTCACTTACACACAGATATCCAATGTCTTTATATTGTCCCTGAGCCTGCTCTTTCTTCTCTATGTACCTTACTTTGCCACCTCGTATCCCATGTATATTCTGCAAGATCCCATTTTCTACTGAATGAGTTATCTTCCTCTTCAAGCTTCATGTGCATTTCTTACCAAATAATAGACGTTCCATAGTCCTTGTGGTACAAGGACTCTATTTTTGCAAGTTCCCTTTCATTTACTCATTCACACTCTTTCTAAAGATCAGTGGTTCTCAATGTGCAGTACCTGGGTCAACAGCATCACAAATACCTAGAAATTTGTTAGAACTGCCAATACTTTGGAGCCACCCCAGACCTACTGAATGAGAATCTCTGGGGTTGGCACACAGCATGTTGCATTTTAAGAAGCCCTCACGTGTTTTTGTGCATGCTCAGATTTGAGAACTTCTACCCTGGACATTTGTGTACTCAGTGCTTATAAGATACCAGGCACTGGCCGGGTGTAGTGGCACATGCCTGTGATCCCAGCGGCTTGGGAGGCATAGGCAGGAGGATGGCAAGTTCAAAGCCAGCCTCAGCAATTTAGTGAGATGCTAGGCAACTCAGTGAGACCCTGTCTCTACATAAAATAGAAAATAGGGCTGGGGATGTGGCTCAGTGGTCAAGTGCCCCTGAGTTCAATCCCTGGTACCAAAAAAAAAAAAATAGCCAGGCACTGTGTGAGGTGTTTCTTTGTGTGCCTACTGTCCCTTGTGTTTCAGCTGTTTTTTTTTTTCTAAAAACCCCCATGGGGAAACACAAGAGATCTAGGGGCTCCCAGAGTAGTAAAAAAATATGATCAGTATGGTGTGTGCCAAGCAAAAAGAAGGAAATCCATCTTTTTGTGGCTGATTGATCTGAAGCAAAGAATGCAGGAGAGGAAAGAGAAATACTGTTAAAGGCACTTGTCCAGAGCTGGGTACCAGATGTAGTGATTGCAGCCTGACTAAGATAAATAAGCAGCATCATGCAGGGGCTGAGCATCCTCTCAGATAAACCCAGCAGCCCTGAAGCCTGATGCTAGAAAAGAGAGTATGGTAGTTTGTTGAGGAACTGGCTGACAGCATGCTGCCTGCTAGGCAAAGTTACACTGTGTCAGGGTCCCATCCATGCTGAGTAATTCCACTTGACAAACAGTAGTTCAGTTACTGGACAATGTAGAGGCACTTGTGAATATTGGCTCTGGGGACACAGAGAGAAATCAACCATAGCCCCTTCCTACCTCATGGTCACGGGAGGGTGACCAACACAGAACTAGCTGCCTGTGGGACAATCCAGACACGTCTTCCAGGAGTAAGTTTTGGGGGCCTTTAGTTTCTGGTAGAAAGGGCTGGGGGAGGCTTTTGAGGAGGAGGTGAGGTCAGAAGAACAGATGAGAATTGCCAGACAGAGAGGATACAGGTTTGTCAAGAAGAAGGAACAGGCTGGGGGATGATATTGGGGGTGGGGAAGAGTGAGAAGATCAGGATGAGCAATACATTCAAGCAGATGGAAGTGAGGAACAAGAGAAGCAGCAGAAGTTGGTGGGGTTGGAATAAATTGTAGTTCTGGGTTTTGTCCTGTTCAGTCATAGCATGCCACTGAGTGTTTCTGAGCAGAGGCCTGACAGACATGATGTGCTTGAGAGCTCATGCTTGGCATTGTGATGGGGCTGAGTTGGACACAGTGAGGACACTCAAAAGGAGGCTGTTGGAGGAGTCCTGGAAAAAACAGCACAGGCCTGAACTGGACCAATGGCCCCAGCATAGAAGGAGGAGAACGCATTGGAAAGTTCCTGTCAGGACCAATCCCTAGGCTGGGCTCTGGGTGATAGAGAAGCCAAATGCAGTCCCTTCCCTCAAAAGCTTAGCATGTGGAATCATGACTACAACAAGTGCAGTTGAGGAGGATCTTTTTTTGGTCTTCTGTAGCTTCTAAAGGTCACTCATACTCTTTCACTCATGGCTGCACATCATTCCAACCTCTGACTCTAACCCCCCTCCTGCATCTCTCTAATGAGAACCCTTGTGATTGTTTTTAAGTTTTTATTTATTTATTTATTTGGTACTGGGGATTGAACTCAGGGGCACTCAAACACTGAACCACATCCTCAGCCCTATTTTTTTAAAAGAAGCAAAAAAATTCCTTATTTTTATTTATTTTTTTGGTATCAGGGGATTGAACCTCAAATCCTGAACATCTGATTTTTTTCATTTTATTTTTACATCTGATAACATGTATTTAAAACTTTAGTGTTTTATTGACATAAAATAATGATATAATGACAGAGAAGTTAATATTGAACACAAATCAATTGTTTGTTCTATAAATAGAAAAGAACAGTTGTTGGCATCATAACACAACCATGCTATGGTCAGAATAAACATCCAATTCATATGTTTTGAAGATCCCTGAGTTTCTAAAAAGTATCAATTTATATTTTTTATTATTTTTATTCTAATTTGTTATATATGACAGCAGAATGCATTACAATTCATATTACACACACAGAGCCCATTTTTTTATGTCTGTGGTTGTACACAAATTAGAGTCACATACATGTACTTAGGGTAATGATGTCTAACTCAGTCTACCATCTTTCCTATCCCCATGCCCTGTCCCTTCCCCTCCCTCCCCTTTGCCCTATCTAAAGTTCCTCTATTTGTCCCATGCTCTCCTGCAACCCCATTATGCATCAGTATCCTCATATCAGAGAAAACATTTGGCATTTGTTTTTGTTTTTTTGTTTTGTTTTTTTTTTTTTTTGGATTGGCTTACTTAGCATTATCTTCTCCAACTCCATCTAATTACCTGCAAATGCCATGATTTTATTCTCTTTTAATGCTGAGTAATATTCCATTGTGTATATACCACAGTTTCTTTATCTATTCATCTACTTAAGGGACATCTAGGTTGGTTCCACAGTTTAGCTATTGTGAATTGTGCTGCTATAAACATTGATGTGGCTGTGTCCCTGTGGTATGCTGTTTTTAAGTTCTTTGGGTATAGACCAAGGAGTGGGATAGCTGAGTCAAATGGTGGTTCCATTCCCAGCTTTGTAAGGAATGCCCATACTGCTTTCCATATTGCCCTGCCCCATTTTTGTATTTTATTTAGAGACAGAGTCTCTCTGAGTTACTTGGCACCTCGCTTTTGCTGAGGCTGGCTTTGAACTTGCGATCCTTTTGCCTCAGCCTCCAAATAAACGAGGATTACAGGTGTTCACCCTCTTACTCAGTGCTCCCTTGTGATTATAGTTAGGACCAATCCAGAAAATCCAGAATTACCTCACCATCTCAAGAGCCTTACATGATTCACCTTTTCACAATTCTCTTTGTCATTTTAGGCAACATCTTCACAGGTTCTAGGGATTAGGTGCAGGATATCATATTTGGCGGGGAGGGGCTCATTATATAGCCTGTTACATATAAGAAGAGTTTTCATGAATAAATAATGATGATGATAATGTCCAACTTCTTTGAAGTGCTTAGTGCCTGTCATATATTTTCTCACTTAACTCTTGCAGGAGCTCCAAGAGGGTATATTCTATTCCTATCCTTTCAGATGCCAAACATCCTAGCTGGAAAGTGGCAGAGCTGGGCAGAGCTCCTCCACTCAGAGCTATCCTTTCTCCTTCCATATCTGTTTCTGAGCAGCAGGCAGCTTTTATTACAAAGTTCTATGTTTATGTTCCATCTTGTGCATTTCTTTTTCGTTTTTGTGAAAACAGAGTTATTATTTTTGCAGGAAAGAAGACACCCATTTAAAAACTCAGACTATACTGGAAGTATAAAGAAAATTAAAATCATCCCAAATCACATATCTTAAAGATATGTCAATATCTTGTCAATATTTGGTGAAAAACTTCCAGACTGCTGTCTACACATCATGCATATATCATTCTATAAAGTTCTTTATCCTCACTCTGTGTCCCAAGTATCTTCCCATAGCAATACATGGATAGTCCTCAAAGTGAACTTGCTGGGTTAAAGGGTGTGCATATTGCCAAACAGCCCTCAAAAAACATACCAATTTTCAGTCCTACCCAAAATGTACAACTTTCATCAGCTTAGTCAATCTTTCAAAGCTTTGGTGATTGACAGATGAAAACTGAGCTCTTTTCTTGGCATTACTTTGATTAATAAAAATTAACATCTTTCTATGTGTTTATGGCTATTTGTCCTTCTCTGGGAGAATGGTCTACCCAGGTTCTTTGTCCATTTTTCTATTAGGATGTTTATTCTTTCCCTTATGGATTTGTAAGAGGTCATTGTGGAGTGGACTAGAAAGCCTTTGTCAAATCTATTACAAATATTTTTCTCACACTGATATATATATGACATTGTTTATGCATTTCTACCTACAAGGTTTTCATTTGCATGCAGTCAAACCAACTTTTTGCTGCATGACTTCAAAGTTTTATGTCATGTTTGGAAACTTCCCTGACCTAAAATTATAAAAAAATCTCTCTATTCCTTCTTGTACTTACATGTTTCAAATTTAAGCTTGAAATATTTGACATATCTAGAATTTGTTTTCTTGTGAAGAGTGAGGTAAGAACCTGATTCTAGTTTTCTAAATAGCTATCAGCATTTAGGAAACAGTCCATCTTTCCTTTACTGATTTGCAATGTCACTTGAACACACAGTAAATTTTTATATAGATGTCAGTGTATTTCTGGAATCTGTTTCAATCTATTGGCTTGGGTCTTTCCCTGCATGAGAACATTACAACATGTTTTAGTATCTATAAGGAAGACTGTTCTCTTTGGTTTTCTTTATGAATGTTTTTGCAAATGCTTACTCTTCCACATGAGCTTTTGAATCATTTCTGGTTCCAAAACACTTTTAGACTTCTATTAAGATTTTAGTGAATTAAAAAAACATATTAGTGAATTTAAAGATTATTATTTTTTATTTTGAGACAGTTGCTGAGGATCTCATTAAGTT
The DNA here is from genome assembly GCF_021218885.2 of Marmota monax. Lineage (NCBI taxonomy): Eukaryota > Metazoa > Chordata > Mammalia > Rodentia > Sciuridae > Marmota > Marmota monax. The sequence continues at coordinate 4,663,022 of NW_026692025.1, read as the reverse complement.
GTTGAGCCTAGCCTTGAACTTTTAATACTCCTACATCAGCCTCCAGAGTCACTGGGATTATACATATGGGCCACGTAGCCCTTTTATTTCTTTTTTGTTCTTTTTAAAATTTTTTTGTAGTGTTGGGAATGGAAACTTAGGCCTCATGCATGGTAGGTAAGGGCTCTAACACTGAGTTAAACCTCTAACCAAGATGTTGTTTTTAAGCTTATATTTTTGACACACCCCAACTATGATCATGACAAGCAAAAAATATAAAAATTAAAAGATGTGCCAGTAAAAGAAATAAATAAACCTCTCAGTAGACCAAAAATAGATTATAAACATATCTGCTAAGCAGGGATAAATCCACAGGCCAGCTGAGTTCTGGATCTAGAAGCAGGGAGAGATGGCCAAGTACTCCTCTTAACAGGGTTAGTCCAATTACATAGGCTTTCTGGGCCTCATTATCTTGGTGTGTAAAATGGAATATTGATATCTGCATTGTCTACCCCACAGGGCAGAGGTCAAGTGTGCATGCCCGTTATCCACCTATAAGACTGTGCTTCGAGCAAGGTGAACAGTAATGGCTACCCAGCCATATCTTCCCAGGCAGCATGTACTGGAGTGATCAGCAGCCTGAGAAGGCCCTATAAAAGCAATCAGTCCACTGTGAGACATCAAGCCAGGCCTCAACAAGGTGTATGTGCTCACTTACTATCCTTCCTCTCAGCAGCCCAAGCCTGGGGCCTGCTGGCTAAGAAATTTGGAGCCTATATTGAGCCTCCTAAATGAATAAAGCACATAATTTAATATTGATGTGACAACTCCAAGAGAGATTGTGTACAATATCTGCCTTGCAGCCTAAGGTTTCCTTCCAGCCAACTTTGGGACTGCAGGCAATTTCTATATTCTTGATATCTGCATCTCCAGAGAGGCAGCAGTGGCAGGTGGAAATTAAGAAAAGTCTAAATTCCTTGGAAAGATTAGTGACTTGTTATTGGGGATACTTGAAACAAATGAATGGACATTTTGTTCATGTGGCATTGAAAATAGAACCGAAAGACAAATGACCTACTCAGTGCTGTCTGACATCTGGGGAAGAGAAAGGCAGACTGTGAGTGCAGAGACCTCTTGTCTGTTGGCCCTCTAAGACATCCCTGAGGGGCTAGGGTTGTGGCTCAGTGGTAGAGCACTTTCTTAGCACATGTGAGGCACTGGGTTCGATCCTCAGCACCACATAAAAATAAATAAAGGCATTCTGTCCATCTACAACTAATTTTTTTTTGAGAGAGAGATAATTTTTTAATATTTATTTATTTATTTATTTTTTAGTTCTTGGCGGACACAACATCTTTGTTTGTATGAGGTGCTGAGGATCGAACCCGGGCTGCACACATGCCAGGCGAGCACGCTACCACTTGAGCCACTCCCCAGCCCTAATTTTTTTTTTTTAAATAAAGACATTCCTGGACTGCCTTCACCATTCAAAAGCAGATACAAAAGCCTCTCTTCATCTGGTCAAGTCAACTGGGACCTCCAGTGTCATGCCCTGAGGCTCCAATGACTCTATGAAAAGGTTGCCCCTCTAACCCAAGTCCAGTGCCCTCCCTTCCTTCTTTCTGCCCTGGTTCCTGGCTCTAGCCATCCTCTGTTCTGGTCTCTGTACTCACTGCTCAGACACCATAGTGCCCTTGCTAGCATCCTTGGTGTACACCAGTTGTATTAGTCAGGGTTCTCTAGAGGAACAGAACCAACAGGAGATATGATTATATAAAAGGGATTTATTAATTGGCAATGTGACCAGAAGCTGGCAGTCCACAATGTCCATCTTCAGGCTGGACAGATGGAGGAACCCTTAGCTACATAGTGCAAGATACTGACACCTCAGAACAAGAGGGATTAATGATGCTACCCCAGTCTGAGATGAAAGGCTTCTGGAAACTGGAGAATCACTGGCAGGGTCTGTTTTGGAGGAGCAAAGAAGCGAGAGTCTGATGTCCTCAGGTGATCCCAACAGCAATCAAGAACCCATTCACGAAGAATTGAGCTTGTTTCTGCAGCTGTTTCCTTGTTCTTCCAACTTTTATTCCATCTAAGCCTCCAACCTATTGGAAGGTGCTGCCCACACTTAAGAAAGGTCTCCACACTGACACACCCTCACTGACATACCCAGAAGCCTCTTAATCTTCAGCATCTCTTAATCCAATCAAGTCGACAATTTAAATTGACCATTACAACAGCTTTCAAAACCCACAACACAAATCAGAGAACTAGTCCACATTATCCCTTAGCAAAGTCTGGACCCCAGAAAGTCAGAGATCCATAAAAATACACAACAGTGGGGCTGGGATTGGGGCTCAGCGGTAACACACTTGCCTAGTATGTGTGAGGCACTGGGTTCGATTCTCAGCACCGCATATAAATAAATAAAAATAAAGATCTATCAGTAAATAAAAAAGCATTTAAAAAATACACAACAGTTTTTCTCAGACCCCAAGGGAGCTTCATTCTGACATGTCCATGCAAACTCACCTACTGCTAGCCCACACCAATAGATATGGCAATCCATCTTTGGCTCACCATCCCCACAACTGTGTACACCAGGGTTGCCCTTCATGCTTGCTCTATTTCTCCCCACTACTGACAACCTACTGAAAGGGAAGCAACATCCTTCGGAAACAGAAAGCCTTTCACTGAGCTGGACCCTCTCCTTCAAAAGGCTGCTGATAGGACACTAGAACTCAAGTCCAGCTATCTGAGCTAGCAAAAGAGCAAAGGCAAGGTTATAAAATTCAGTATAGTGAAGATGCAATTTTGTGAGTGGAGGTGGTTGGATGCTGGAAGTTTATTTTTTTAATCGGTGCATTATAATTATATATGATAGTTGGATTCATTATGCTATATTTGTATGTGCACATAACAAAATTTTATCCATGTTATTCCCCCTACCTTCCCTTTATCTCTCCTCCCTCATTCCCCTCACCCCTATCTGCTTGCTGTACTCTACTGATATTATTTTTTCAATTAAAAATAGCAATATACATTTTTAAAATTTGTTCTAATTAGTTATACATGACAGTAGAATGCATTTTGACACACTGTACACAAATGGAGCACAACTTCTGTCTTTCCTCTGGCTGAACATGGTGCAGAGTCACACCAGTTGTGTAATCATACTTGTATATAGAGTAATAATGTCCATCTCATTTCACTGTCTTTCCCATCCCCACAGCCCCTCCCCTTACTCCCTGCTGCAAAATCCAAAGCTCCTTCATTCTTCCCCACCCACCCCACCCCCATTATGGATTAGCATCCACTTATTAGAGAAAACATTCAGCCTTTGGTTTTTTAAGTTTGGCTTATTTCACTGAGCATGATAGTCTCCAGTTCCATCCATTTACCTGCAAATGCCATAATTTCATTCTTCTTTAAGGCTGAGTAATATTCCATTGTGTATATATATCACATTTTGTTTATCCATTCATCTGTTGAAGGGCATCTAGGTTGGTTCCATAGTTTAGCTATTGTATATTGAGCTGCTATAAATATTGATGTGGCTGCATCTGATTTTTAAGTTCTTTGGGTATAAACCGAGGCATGGGAAAACTAGGTCAAATGCTGGTTCCATTCCAAGTTTTCTGAGGAATCTCCATACTGCACTCCATAATGGTTGCACCAATTTGCAATTTGCAGTCCCACCAGCAATGTAGCAGTGTGCCTCCCCCCCCCATCCTCCTCAACACTCTTGCTTATATTCTTGATAATTGCCATTCTGACTGGAGTGACATGAAATCTTAGAGTAGTTTTGATTTGCATTTCTCTAATCACTAGAAATGATGAACATTTTTTTTCATATGTTTGTTGATTGATTGTATTTCTTATTCTGTGAAGTATCAAGTTCCTTAGCCCATTTATTGATTACTTTAATTAATGCATTATAATTATACATAAAAGCAAGATTCATTGTAGTATATTCTTAAACATAGACATAGCATAATTTGGTGGATTTCCTTCCCAGAACTTCCTGGTGCCCACCGGCTCCATCCTCCATGTTAATTCCCTTTCTCTACTCTATTGGTCTTCCTTTTATTTTCATGACATCTTTTATAATCATTTTTTTCTCTAGCTTCCAAATATGAGAGAAACTATTTGACCCTTGACTTTATGAGTCTGGCTTATTTCACTTAGCATGATGTTCTCCAGTTCCATTCATTTACCAGCAAATGCCATAATTCCATTCATTTTTATGGCTGACCATTGTGTATATATACCCCATTCTCTTTATCCATTTTGTCTGTTGATGAACACCTAGGCTGGTTCCATAACTTAGTTATTGTGAATTGTATTACTATACACATTGATATGCATATATTACTATAAGTATGCTGATTTTAGTTCTTTTGGATAAATACCAAGGACTGGAATAGCTGGGTCATATGATGGCTTCATTCCTAGCCTTTTGAGGAATCTCCACACTGATTTCAAAAGTACAATGTGTATCACTTCCCCCACATCATCTCCAACAATTATTGGTATTTGTATTCTTGATGATTGTCTTTAACTGGAGTGAGAAAAAAAATCTCAGTGTAGTTTTTTTTTAATAAGTTATTTTTCAAACCTTGATTCTGCTAATTAACTATTGGCAAGAGACCTTGGTGGAAAGATTTTTTTTTTTAAAGAGAGAGAGGAGAATTTTTTATTTATTGTTTTTTTTTTTTTAGTTTTTGGCGGACACAGCATCTTTGTTTGTATGTGATGCTGAGGATTGAACTCGGGCTGCACGCATGCCAGGCAAGCGCACTACTACTTGAGCCACATCCCCAGCCCTCAGTGTAGTTTTGATTTGCATTTTCCTGATTGCTAAGGAGGTTCTTAAGACAGAGCAGGAAGACACCCCCTTCCCATTTAGGTGAACCTTAGGGCTGGCCAGCTTTGTCTGTGGGATCTGATGATTTATGTCACCATTCAGAGTAAGATTTCCTATTTATCCATGTCCTTGGACCCAGGATAAGCTTCTACAAGGCCACGTAAATTGGGTAGAATATCCTAAAGGGACCAGGAAAGTGAATATTCTGTACCCATTTTTTTCCCTGACTAATGCTGGCTAAAATTAGCCCAGAGCTAGTCCAATCTTCTCATTCAAATGAGGAAATTGAGGTCTAAAAGGGTCATGTCTCTAGTCCTTGACAGTATGGAATCCATGTTTCTCCCTATCTTATTTCTACCCTACCACCCTACTGTCCTTTGGACACATAACTGAGAATCCCAGCCTTCCTCATCTTACTTCAACAAGAACTCAGATTTCACAGTCATATCAGCAGAACATTAAATATGGCAGTGAAGAGTACCTAAATGGTGACATCTCCAGCTTTAAGGGTCAGCCTATAACTGAGAAGCCAATGATGCCAACAGCTGCAGACTTGACAGAACCTGGACTCTCATGCTTATGGCAGTGAAGACAGATTGACTAAAGGCCACTTTCCACCATGAGAATGAACACCAGTAGCAGAGCATGTTTCTTTCCTTTGAGGAGTAAAGGGATTATGTGAGAGTGTCCATGGGAGGGGGCTACCATTAAGCTATCAGAACACGTCTCAGGTATCTTTCTAGAGTATCTTGGGAATTCCCACCAACCAGTTACCAAAGTGCCCTTTAATGAAGGTGAGTGCCAAACTAGAGAACTGGAACATTCTCTCATGCTGGAGCTGAGAAGAGGCTCTAGAAGAAAAATCTGGTGCATGCTTATTTGCCCTTCCAAACACAAGTAGTTCATGCACAGAGAACAACTAAATAAAGATGAAGACTGCTTAGGGCACTGGACAGACTATGATGTAATGGTCTTGCCATGTCCTGGGAAGAGGGCTGATGGGTCTATCATACAAAGAGCCCAAGCTGCAGTGGGCTGATTGACTCCTGAGTTGCACACAGGATAAGAAAGCCACTAGGCTCAGTATCAGTACTTTTGTCAATGTTGTTGTTAATCACTGCACCCCCCACCCCAAACAACTACTTGCCATTGAGTACCTCCCATGTGCTGGAAATGTTGTAAGCATTTACTCCCATTCTTATTTTCACAAGTATCCTGTGAGACTGGTATTAAAATTAGCTCCATTTTATAGAGAAGGAGGGTAAGACTCAAAGGGGTGAAGTTACACACCAAAGTTTCCTGACTGGTAAGCAAGTGGTGAAGTGAATGAAAGCTGCTTCTGATTCTCCAGGGGAAACTAACTCAGTCTTACTGCCAAGAACTTTTGTTTATTGAGTATCTACTATCTGCTAGGAGCATTACATGCATTTTTCCCCTTAATCCTCACAATAGTCCTGTGAATATGGAATTATTCTTATCTTCATCTTATGGATCAAGAAAACAAGATTCCTGGAAGTTAAGCAACTCGAACAAGGCACAGCTAATAAAAGTAAGCTGGGATTTCAACCACTAAGTCAGTGGCTCTCAGAACCTTTATACTCTTAAAACTTATTGCGGATAAATCCACAGAGACAGAAACCAAATTAGTGGTTGCCAGGGGCTTGGGGGGGAGGGCAGAAAGGACTGCCTAATGGGTGTGGAATTTCCTTTCAGGGTGAAGAAAATGTTCTGGAACAAGATAGATGTAGTGGTTGCACAACATTTTGAATGTACTTAATGCCACAGATCATACACTTTAAAATGATTAATTTTATCTGATGTCAATTTGACATCAATAAAAACAAACTGAGGACAACAAGGTAAATCAACAACAACAATAAAAAAAAAAACTTATTAAAACCTCCAAAGAGTTTTTGTTGATGTGGGTTATATGTATTCATGTTTACCATATTAGGAAGAAATTAGAATATTTATTTCTTTATTTTGAAATTAAACTAATAAATCCATTACACATAAATAAAAATAATATTTTATGAAAATAACCACAGTTACCAAAACAAAAGCTTGCATTGAGAAGAGTGGCATTATCTTCCATTTTTGCAAATTTGTCTCATATCTGCCTTGTTAGGAGACAGCTGGATTCTCACATCTCTATTCAGTTGTGATATGTTGTTTTGGTTGAAGTACATAAAGAAAAACCAGGCTCACTTAGCTATGCAGTTGGGGAAAAAGGATTATTTTAGTGGAATTTTCACATCATTGTTGACATTCTTCTTTGGTAGGACAGCAAAGCTCTGTCAGTGGTTGTTTCTAAATATAAGTGCACAGTCGAGTGTGAACTCAGATCAGTGAACTTTCCTCAGTTCTATTGAGCCCCATTGGACTCTTGTCCTTTGAAATGATCTTTTATCCATTTGTAGTTTGGTAATGTCATCCCTGGTCAGTGGGAAATACCTGGATTTCTGCAGAGCTTCCGTATGTTGAACCATTTTATCTTGCAACATCACAAAATCACTTAATATTACCACTATCTCATTGAAAAAAGCCTTTCACTCTTGGGAAGATGTCAAGCTCACAGTAGTGAATACAAGCTTCTCAATTTTCCAATTTTTGCTTGAAAACTCAAATTTTATCATTGGCAGAAAATACTTTTGTTTTCCTTGAAGTGACAAGCTCACTTCCTCCATCTACCAGAAAATGTCTGCCAAATCCCCAAGTCTGAATAACATTAGTTAGTCATTCTTTCAAGTCAATACGATGTTCTATGAAAAATCAGGCAGTTTAGTTGACAACTCAAACAGTTGCCTGAATGCCTTGCCTACAGTCAACCACTGCACTTGGTTTATTAGTGCTTTACAATTTGACATAATAGTGGGGCTCATAAATGTGTATAGCATATTTTGCTCCATTTCAATCCCCAGTACTTCCTCTTTCCCTCCCCTCTTCCTCCTGGAATCCTTTCCCTCTCCTCTTTCCTAAATGAAGCTGACTTTTTGTTAAACTTCAAGTACACGACAGTGAAGAATCTCAGGACGATTAGTACAGTTGGTGGCACTGCTCTGATTCATTCTCAAGCACCTGCTCTTTGACCCACCACTGCTTTCACAACACCAGTGCCCGTGGAAAAAGTCATAACAGACAACCAGAAAACATTTCAGCATTGGGAAAATAGTCTGAACTTTGTGGATCCTCTAAAAGGGTTTTGGGGAACTCCAGGGGCCCACAAATCTCACTAAGCCAGCTGCATACAGCTATGTATAACATCTCCCATAATCAAGGCTTTTGATGGTTTCCTATCACCTACAGAATCACATCTGGACTTGGCCCATGCTGTTGGCCCAGGACCTATACAGGGCTCTAGCCAGATGGGCTCCTTACATGTCCCTGCCCCTGCTCTCCTTTCCTCACTAACAGTGGCCACTGAAGTAGTGCTGATCTTCCAAGGCCCAAACCAACCACCACCTCTTCCAGGAAGCCCTCCCAGGAGTTAAAGTAAAAGCAAAATAAAACAAAACAAAGCAAAACAAACAACAACAACGACAAAAAAAAAACCCCACATATTTTTCTCTCAGCTTCCGAGGCCCACTCTGAGAACATCTATAGTGCTTCACAGACTGAGAGTCATTAGAAGGAGGTGTTTCCTTGTGTGTGAACTCCCTAAGAATGGTCACCAAGACTTTCCTCTCCATTTCCCCACAATGCTCCCTTGTTCATTGCTGGGAGAGGGGATATGTTTGTTGAATTTCACTGGATTGTAAGAATCCTGCTCCAGTGCCTAGAATTTAAAATTCGAAAATATAACATGACTGCACCTGTGTATACTCAAAGCTCATGAAGCACATTCTGATTGTTTTGAGTCCCCATGGAATGGGATCATTGGTATTGATGTGTGCATGGTTCTTAAACATGGTCTTATTTCAGGAATAGTAAAAAGGAGGTACATTCTGGATTGCACCAACCCCAGGAACCTCAACTTTGTAAGCCAGAGAGCCCTGCCACCAGACTATACTGAAAGTGCTATATCCCACCCCTTGCCATTTTTCACATGATGCAATTCATGCACCTTCAAGAAGGATGGGTGCAGTACCTCAGAGCCCAAATCGAGGAAATGGTGCCACAGGTAGGACCTGAGGCCCAGATTGTCCCCTCCCAGCTCGTTCAATGGCTTGCAAGTCAAACAGGATCATGCTAGTGACTCCTATAGATAGCCCCACACTCTCCCTCCACATGCCCAGCCCAGCCTCAACCGGAAGTCTTTTATCTCATTTAGGGCTCAGCTTAGAACGTTGCAGAAACACAACTGATGCCTGCAGAGATGCACTTGTTTATTTCAAAGGCCAATTTAATTTTGATGCCTTTGGCCTCAATAGTTGTTTCCTGATTTCCAGGAATTGCTCTCAGTTTAGCCATTGCCAGTTCCTAGCATTGTGTGCCAGCCCTTTGCCCGCCTGCTGGGCTCTAACTTCTCTCACTGATCACATTGGCTGTCAGGGGTGTACAGAGGATAAAGGGAGGGAGGGGTGCTTCATCAAGAGATCTGCACAGTCTGCAGCATACAGATTTGCAGAGAACCTGGGGAGTGGAGACTAATGGACCCAGAACCAGAGCCCAGAGAACATATAGGGCACGATGCAGAAGTAGGTGAGAAAAAGAGTCAAGTAATCAGTATGAGTCTGTGCCAGGACAGGGTAGCCAGATAAGCACTCAGTGTCTTGGACTATATCAATAGAGGGAGTAGATTTGAAGCAAGGGAGGTGAGTATACTGCTCTCTTCTCTAGTGTAGCATCAGGCATGGTTCTGGAGCCAGATTGTCTGAATTAAATGTTTAACCTTAACACTTATTATCTGTGTGACTTTGGAAAGATCACTTAACCCCTCTGAGACTCAGATGGTTTTTGTCATGTTATCAATGAGTACAATAATAGAAACCAGCTGGGCCTGGGGACTCACACTTGTAATCCCAGCAGCTTTGGGAGGCTGAGGCAGGAGGATTGCAAGTAGAGCCTTAGCAATTTAGAAAGGCCCTGAAAGCTCAGCGAGAGACTGTCTCTAAATAAAATATAAGAAAGAGCTGGGGATGTGGCTCAGTGGTTAAGCACTCCTGGGTTCAATCCCCAATAAATAATAATTATAATAGAAACTATTTCAAAGTGCTGTTAGTAGGATTCAATGAGGTCCTAGGTCTCAAGGACTCTCTGAATAGCTCTAGTCAGAGCTTCCGGGTAATTCTTAGCCTGACACTCTGAAAGGCCCTGACAAACTAGAGCATATCTGGAGGAGAGACGACTGGGGTGGAGGGCAAACATGCTGCCATTTGCCTGGCGAAATAGATGGCATCTTCTGAGATGGCTGGCCTCCTTCTAGGGAGGGCACACTTGGGACTAGGGTAAGAATGGCAGAAGTGAGTGAGGTGCAGGTCCCAGTGCAATTGAGGTTAGAAGACTTCTCAAGAAGTTAGAGTCATGCCAATATCAATTTCTTCAAAAAGGAGGGAGGCAGAGAATGAGTTCCTTTTGGCAGAGGCACACAAAAAGAGGCAGCATGACCCTGCCAGCATCTGAATTTCAGAACTGTGAGACAATCCATTTCTGTGATTTAAAGTCATGCAGATCGTGGTCACTTGTTACAGCAGCCTCAGGACACTCATGTAGTGAACCATGCTAGGCCAGAGACCCTGAGCCTGTGAACTATATCCAAAAGCCCTGATCCTAGCAGGCTGACCCAAGGGCTCTAGGGACCATCCAGGGCCTTCGTGCATGGATTCCCTTTGCCTTTCATTCAGGCTGAGGCAGTATGGCCAGCCTCATCCACTGTCAGGCCTGCTCAATGCCTGTGAGCAACAGGCCTTTTGCTTAACTACTTTGGAAGGAGAGGTTGTCTTGTGAAGCCTATGGATCAACAGTAATTAGATTAAATAAAAGAAACCTGCCTAGCACCACAGCCGGCAGCAAAATGCATATCCACTGGCAAGCACTAGAATCCACCTACCTGAGCTGCTCCATCCCTTTCTGCTTGACTTTGGGTAGGGGTCTAGGGTATTTCAAAATTAAGGAAAGTGGTAAGGCATGGTAGCACAAGCCTACAGTGGCTCAGGAGGCTGAAACAGGAGGATTGTAAATTCAAAGCACAAAGTTCAGCAAAAGTGAGGTGCTAAGAAACTCAGTGAGACCCTGTCTGTAAATAAAATACAAAATAGGGCTGAAGATGTGGCTCAGTGGCCAAGTACCCCTGAGTTCAATCCCCAGTACTCCCCACAAAAAAGCACACATATTTTATGGTTCAAATTATATCACCAATTTTCCTTAAAAAATTAAGAAAAGGAAATTCATGGGTTATGACTAGCAATTCTCCATTCTGTCTGACTCAGTTGTTTCTAGAATATGGCCAATTGTATCAGAAAAGGATCATTACAATCATGGTGTCACTATTCAGGGTCCCCAGGAATGTAATTGCACATGCCCAAGGTGGGAAGGGGTTTCTTGACCTGAAATCTTCTGCCAGGTCTGAGCTGGTGGGTCAGGGATGGTTAATGAGACTGCTGTCTATGGTCTCTTCTGACTTTGGATCCTAAAAGTGGCTTTCCTTCCCTCTCGGCCTTTGCTGCTGCTTCTTCAGAGGGGGTGATGAGCCTAGGGGTGGTTGTGAGGATCAAAGTTTGATAATGCATGCTGGGTAAGATTCTTCAAACTGGGACAGGGTAGTGCTTGACCTGGAAGGGATGTTGAAAATGAAGAGACAGAAAAAGGGCCAGCATCCTCTTGGGTCCTGGTCTGGGAGCATGATGACTCGCTCCTGAGAGTGGATGGTACAGCAATCCTGGGAGGTTTGAATTGGGTGCCGAGTTCCTGATCCTAAAGGACCCTACCTGTTAGGAAGCTATTGGTGGCAATGGCACGTCCCAGTAAGAAAAAGTCTAATTCAGGTGCCATACCCACTCCTTGATAATGGCTGGCAGCAGACCAAGCTCACCCCTCTCACCCTCCTCCCTGCTTTGCTGTGCCATGATCCCTGCCCAAGACATAGTGGTCTCCAGGGATGGTCTCCAGGAACCCTTGCCCAGCCCCACAGGTTTCATCTTTGCCTAAGAGCAACTGTCCAATGTGTGGCAGGAAGTACCTGGCAGATAGGACCATACCCTGGCTCTGAGAGCCATACCCATGACATGGTGATCTCCTCCAAAGAACTTCCTCAAAGAAAGTTCAGGCTGGGAGGGCAGACCACCAGCAGCAGGTGGCAATCCTGAGCTTCCAAAGAGACAGGGACTCACTGGTGACTGAGATTCAAAAACCACTAGCATTTAGTGGTGTACCCAAGGTAGTCAGAGAAGACCAACCCTCAGCAGCTGCCCTTAGTCTTCATAGTGAGTGCTACCACCTCCTGTCATGGGTTTCTTTTTTCAGTGCTGGGGATTGAACCCAGAGCCTTGTACATGTTACGCAAGTGCTTTACCACTGAGCCACATCCCCAGCCCTACTGAACACTTTTGAGGTACTGATTATATTATTCACAGCTGCTCAAGGCTCAGAAAAAACTTTACTCTGGAGCTTTCAAAAGCTCCTGCAAGAAGTATTGCGATCACTGTGCAGCCATCCAGGGGCCCCAGGAGTGGAAAGTTTCTACAGTGTCTGAATTCTCAGACTAGCTGCCCTTGGCCTTCTTGGGACACTCAAGCCTTCCATGTGTCAATTCCCAGGAGGGCTGACTGGCTGATAGGCTGCTGGATGAACAGTGTCAAGCAACCTCACCACATGGATCACCAGGACAGGTAGCCATCTCCTAAAGCTGCAGGGAACCTGGGCTCCTTGCCTCCTGGGCCTGTTAGTGGAGCAAGGCAGCTACCACAGGGACACCTTTCCCAGGCCCCTCAGTAAGGAGCAGGGCTTGAATGTGAGGACAAGGAGGGGGACTCCAGCTGCCACTTTCCTTGAAGACAAGGCCACAGTTTTCTGCCTTGTATGTGGTTACTCTTGTCTCAATCCTCTAAATATCTTTGTCACATACAGAGACCCTGGGGTTCAAAATGAGCTCTGAAAGACGCCTTTGTGTGCTAGGTTGAAACACATAAATCAAAAGCAGTAGTGAGCTTCCTTCCACCATCCCCAAAGGGGAGGCAGAGGGGAGAGACTGGTGGAGCTGAGTAAGGCACTGGGTGAGGGCTGGATCATTCTGGAAGCGTGGATAACCAGCCTGCAGATGTTGGAGCAAGACTTTGGAGTCAAGATGCAGAATGAGGGCAGGGGTGTGAGGAAGGTGCAGGGGAACTCTTGACTGCTCTGTACACCCCTTGGAAGCCAGAGAAGCCTTACATTGACAGTTTTTAACACTGATCTACAGTATAAGATTTCTTTTAGCACAAAACAGTAGACTGCTGTAAAGCAAATTTGTAAACAACTGCTCTAGTCTGGCTTTACTGTTGAGAAATAGGATACTGAGGGCCAGGGAGGGGAGGGACATCACCTAGAGTTACCCTGATCATGGTGGAGTTGGACTTGGAATGCAGCCCTTCTTACCACAGACTGGCAATCCCTCTAGACCACACAAAGTGACTTGTAACAGCTGTGTAAGGAACACACTTGGATCCATATAGGGTGAGGAAGGGCTGAGGACAGACTGGTACAGATCCTGGTACAGGAACACAAAAGTGTTCACATTTCTTGTGCATGGTGGTGGCTGCCATATGCCAGTCCAGACCTGGTAACATACTTGGCTCACTTGTCCACTGTATTAGTCAAGATTCTCTAGAGAAATAGAACCCAACAGAAAGAGAATGAGAGGGAGAGAAAGAGACAGGAGAAGACAGAGAGTGGGGGAGAGAGAAAGAGAGAGAGAAAAACAGAAGGAGGAGGAGGAGGAAGAGAGACTACTTATTTTAAGGAATTGTCTCACCCAATTATGTGGACTGCTAAGCCTGAGATCTACAGGGTAGGCAGGCAAGCTGAGACTCAGGTGAGATTGATGCTGCACTCTTGGCCCCTTTGGGGAAACTCAGGCAGAATTTTCGTGTTGTAGTCTGTGGGCAGAATTTCTTCTTCCTTAGGGGCCCTCAGTCTTTGCTTTTAAAGTCCTCAGCAGATTGGATGAGGCCCATATATATTATGAAAAGTCATTTGCCTTACTCAAACTTTACTGATTTAAATATTAATCAAATAAACCGAGCACCTTCTTGGCAGCATCTAGAATAGTATTTGACCAAATGATTTAACATATGGCTTAGCCAAGTGGACACATACAATTAACCATTGTATCCATATTGCCTCTACAGCAGCTAAGGGGGGCAACAGTTGGCTTTGGGCCCGAGGAGAAGGAAAAGATGGCCCCTCTGTAGGGAGAGCATAGTAGCTGGTGTGGTATGGCCCAGAGGACTGTTAGACTTTACAACAGGGTAGGTCCCTGTGGGAAGAAGAAGAGGAAGCAGGTGCCCCTGGGTCTAGGAGACAGGGGCTATCAGGTGTGGGCCATGAAGAAGTTCTCAATGGGAAAACCTCAGGAGCCAAGACTCCTCCTAGAAGTTTCTGACGGGAGATGACTTACTCCACATTTAGTTTGGAGGGGTTTTCTGGGAGCCATTCAGGGGTCCTTCAATGCAAGGGCCCAAGCTGCTGTAGCTGCTGGGTATGGGTTCTCAATCAAAGATACAGAAGAACAGACAGTGCTGCTGGGTGGTGGCCTGCCTTTGAAGGGAGGAGAGGCAGCCTGAGCCAGTGTGCATATCCTGAGGCTCTCCAGAAGCTGCTCCCACACCTCCCCATCCCCCACAGTTGCTCTTGGCCTGACATACTAGCTTGTGCTAAAGACCAGACCCTTGGGAGGTGAACTATGTAGAGAAATACTGGGGCCCAGGGCTTGATCCAACTCTGCCTTCCTCCTTAGAAATACCCACGTTCCAGTTGCCCCATCCCCTAGTCCATTATGCCCACAACCTTGGATTCCAGCACAAAACTTGACCTTCCATCCAGGATACTCAGTCAAGGGAATCAGTTTTTTTTAAAATACCCACTATGTGCTATCAACCTTATCACTTCCCCATCTCCCTGGGGATTCCCTTCTTCTGGCTGGTCCCCTCATTTTACATCCCAAGAGAAAAAGCTCTTTTGAGGGTTTCTGGTCCTCTGTTTGCCTCTTAGCAGTAGCGCAGAGTGGCTCTCTGAAAAGAAAGTTCTTCCCTCTTATTGCCAGCCTGCATCTGTCCCTGCTCTGACCAGTCCTTCCTGAAGCCCTGGCCATAAGACAAGCTCATGTTGGAACTTGGCAGTGCAGTCATCATCATGAAGTCAATGGGGCTAGTGGGTCTCTCTTCCCCCATAAAGAACAACAAGAAGAATGCTATCAAGGTTTCTTTCTGGGGGCTGGGGATGTGGCTCAAGTGGTAGCGTGCTTGCCTAGCATGCATGAGGCCCTGGGTTCAATTTTCAGTACCACATAAAAATAAAATAAAGAGGGGCTGAAATTGTGGCTCAGTGGTAGAGCGCTCACCTAGCAAGTGCAAGGCCCTGGGTTCAATCCTCTGCACCACATAAAGATAAAAAAATAATAAAATAAAGATGTTGTGCCCACCTAAAACTAAAAAATAAATTTAAAAAAAGGTTTCTTTCTGTACAGCCTCTCAATTATGCATCATTGAAATCCTAAAGCAGATACTAATCTGATGTACACTTAGTGGAAGAACTAGCCTTAGAAAGAGCAGCTAGCTTGCTCAGGGTATTGCAGGGGTGGAAATGGGCTGGGAATCCAGAGCCCTCCAAATCCTAGTCACTTAGGGGCAGGGCTAGCTTCCCCTCTGCACACACAGATCTCAGCAAAGAGTTGACCTCTACCCTGTTCTAACCAGCCAGCCAGCAGATGAGAGAGAAGGCTTGCTAGAAGCCCCAGCTTAGGCCTCAGTAATTTAGGACCATCCCAAATGGAAACAGTGTCTTTGGGGGAATATTGTTGGATGAGAGGCCATCCAAGGGGGAAACACTTTTAAGATGAGGAGTAGGAGTGCCTCTATCTCCAGGGTCCTCATAGTGCTGCAGCCACAAGCCCCTAAAACTTTGCTCCAGGTGGTCCTGATCCCAGGCCTGGAAAGATCTAGATGGGCTCCTTAGCTACCCTGTTCCCATGTCTCACCCCTATTTCAACACCTACCATCTCAACCCTCCAGGCCCTTCAGGAAAGGACCATGATCTCCCCTCCCACCTCAAATTCTAGAGCCTTCATTTTCCCTTCACAGTGCTATTTCCACTGGGCTTGGTCCCTGTATCTCCAATCCTTGCCCTCGCCTATCTCAGGGCTATACCTCCCAAGTCCTCATCAAAACAATTCCTAGTATGCTGCCTCAAGCTGTTCCCCTGCCCCTGAGTTTTCTGATGTGCCCATTGGGAGGGGTTTTGCCATATTCTCCACACCCTCAATTTTTACATTGGACCCTAGCCATTCCACAGTGTGATTGTGGCCAAGAGAGGAAGTATTGCATGCAGGTGGCAGAGTAAGCCTACTCTTGAAGGCTGGAATCTGCTCTAGGGAAGCAACCAAGTAGGCCTGGGTAAGCATGCTCATCCCCCCTGGGAACCAACCCTGTCCCCTGAAAAACTGATAAGTGGCAGTATTAGAACTCACCCAGTGCAAACCATGGGGAAAGCACCCTGTAGAATCATAGAACTGGAGCCTTGGGGAGTAGACAGTGCCCTCAAAGCAGCTTGCACAGAATCTCCAAGCCAGATTGAATATCAGGCCCTGGGATTGCTGAGTCAAATGCAAATTTCCTAGGCTCTGTGCCAGAGACACTAAATGAGAATCTTGGGGTAAGAGCAAGAGGTATGTAGTTGCATCTTTAAATGGGCTCCACAGGTGGTTGGCTCCACAACTTGGGGAACTACAGCCCCAAATCATGTCTTTGTAGAGTGGGACCGGAAGTCCAGCTCCTGCCTTCCACTGTGAGGTTCTCTCACCTATGTCATCGCACCAGCCTCCACCAAGGCTGCCAAGGCTGAGAAGCTACGTTGATGAGTCACTAGCTGACAACAGTCAGAGTGCCTTGAAGGCATGACTCATATCAGACCACAGATGAAGATGAAGTAAAGATGTCAACAGGAGATGCTGGGCATGCCTCATCTATTCTGCTGCCCTAGTAGTGGATGCATGCAGTAGGAACAGTCCTAAGAGGGAGCCATTGTACCTGTGTGTCAGCAGGAAGTCTACCTAGTCAAGCCTTCTGTTGCTGTGGACCCAAACATACTACTCATCCAGTACTCAGCCAGGAGCAGACATGGCTCCTGCCCTTAGGAAACTTCAAGAAGCAAGAAGCTCATTACCGGGATGAGGTACACTGAGGGACAGTAGAGATGGAGGAAGACCAGAGGGGCCGTGGATCAATAGAAGGGAAGTTCTGAAGGTAGACAGAATTTGTGTGCACAGTTCCCAAGTCCTGTAAAGAAGGGAGAGGCCAGACCAGCACAATGGTGCACACCTGTAATCCCAGTGGCTCTGGAGGCTAAGACAGGAGAATCACAAGTCCAAAGCCAGCTTCAGCAAAAGTGAGGCCCTAAGCAACTCAGTGAGACCCTGTCTCTAAATAAAATACAAAACAGGGCTGGGGATGTGACTTAGTGGTTGAGTGCCCTGAGTTCAATCCCTAGTACCAAAAAGTTTTTAAAAATAAGAAAAGGAAGGGAAAGGCTCATGAGGATGGTACCCAGCATGGTAGAAGAGATTAGAGGTGTACAGGATGAAGTGAGGCTGGGATTGGAGGAGAACCTTTTTTTAAAAAAAAATATTTTATTTAGTTGTAGATGGACATGATACCTTTATTTTGTTTATTTATTTTTATGTGGTGCTGAGGATAAAACCCAGTACCTCACATGTTCTAGGCAGGTGCCCCACCACTGAGCCACAACCCCAGCCCCTGGAACAGAACCTTTGAGGTCCAATAAAGATGCATCATTTTCAGGACCATGGAAGGGCCAATAAACATATGAAAAGATGCTCTACATCACTAGTCAATAGGGAAAGACATAGCATTGATAAAAAAACAAAACAGAGAAAATAACAAGTATTGACAAGGATGTGGAGAAAGCAGAACACTTGGACATAGCCAGTGTGACTATAAAATGGAGCAGCCACTGTGGAAAACAGTTCTGCAATAAGTAAAATATTTAAGGTATCACCCAGCAATCCCATTCCCTGGGCATACATTAAAAAAAAATTGAAAACAGGTATCTGTACAAAGAATGTCCATAGCAGAATTCCACTGTGGACAATGCAAATGCACATTGGCTAATGAACAGATAAACAAAATACACCATGTTCATATGATGGAATATTATTAAGTCATAAAAAGTAGTGTAGTATGGATGCATGTTACTGCAGGGATAAACCTTGAAACAAATTATGCTCAGTGAAAGAAGCCAGACACAAGTGGTCACATACTGCATGATTCCATTTTCATGAAATGTCCAGAAGAGACAAATCCATAAAGACAGGATATAAATGGTTGCCAGGAGATGAAGAAAGGGGAAATGAGGGAATGACTGCTTATTGGGTAACTTATGAAATAAGACAGTGGTGATTGTTGAATAATGTTGTTAATGTAATTAGTGCCACTGAACTGTACACTTAAAATACTAAATGGAAAATTTTATTAAACACATTCCCATAATTTAAAGGGGAGGGGCAGTTGAGGGTCTGAGGTAGCAAACAGAACTACCAATTCTGAGCACTTATGTGTTTCTTCTCTCTCTCTCTCTCTCTCTCTCTCTCTCTCTCTCTCTCTCTCTCTCTCTCTCTCTCCCTCTCTCTCTCTCTCTTCCTGCCCTCTGTGGGAAGCTCCAGCACAAAGTAGGTGTGCACAGTCAATGCCACTTTTGTTCCCCATGAAAGGCAGTGTGTTTTGGTTCTCTCTGCAGATCCCTTCACCCCTCAGTGCCACCATATCTTTGTGCAGAAAATGTAGGTAGAACCAGTCCTGCCTTCCTTCTAGCACCTCTTGCTCCACCAAGTCCACCAGTCTGAGTCCCAGGAGCTGACATGGCCTGTTTACCTTGTCAGGATGCGTGTTCCCTCAGAGCACAAAGTCCTGCCTGCCTCTGGTTCAGTCTCTTTGGGAGGGTAGGAAGGACTCTGATACTTAGATTTCCAGAAAATCCCAAAATGGGTCATTGTCATTCAATTCCATGGCAGCAACATGACAATGACCTCTACTGTTAGACTGCAAAATTCCTGAGAACATCAAGAAAGTGCAATGTGATCTGTGCTGTTGTTCTAAGACTGTAGGAATGTCACACGGAATGTTGTTTTTAAAATGATGAACAATAAAGACTCAGGGAATCCCTACAGGTCTTTTCCTCAGACCTTTACCCAATTTCCTCTTACTGCTGCTAACCCATAGATTTCTTTCAAGCTCTTCTCCGTTCTGACTGCCTTACCCACCCCACCCCCATCCTGAAGCCTTATCATTTTGGTCTCTGAGATGGGTTTCATGTGAATATGAAAGGAGTGAGGCTGAATCCAATCTGTTGTCTATACAACATGCTTTATTAAAGGATAGCTATAATTACAATAACTTGAAATAACAAATGTCAGTGCACATCTTTCTCCTGGCGTTTTTTTTTTTCCACACAAAATCTGTCATCTAAAGGAAAAGACTGTATTTTTGTCTCTGGGGCAAAACCAATCACACTGGCTACCTTTGAGTTAATATATATTAAAGTATTCATCTCCAAACCAAAGCAATCATAAAATATTATTTCTAATTCTGATCTATACCTCTACAAAAAGTAAACAAATTAAAATGTTGGTTTTGCCCCATTTGCCACTTGAAGAGGTTGAGTGTGACAGACTGAATGTTTGTGTTTCACCAAGATTCATACTGCAGGGATTCTCTGAGCTTTTATAAGTTTTTCACCAAGATTCATGCACTAAGCCCCAGTGTAATGGTATCTGGAAATGAAGCCTTTAGGAGGCAGTTAGATTTAGATGAGGTCGTGAGGCTGACACCTCTATAATGTGAATAGTGTCCTTATAACAAAAGGAAAACAACACCTGATCTTCTTTTCTCCAACCTGTGAAGTTACAGGGAAAAGGCTAACCAGTAAACAGGCCCTCACCAAGAACAAACTCTGCCAGCCCCTTGATCTTAGACTTCTCAGCTTCTGGGAGTATAAGAATAAATGTCTATTGTTTATAAATTACCCAAGCTAAAGTGTTTGTTATAGCAGCTCAAGTTGTATAAGGTACTGAAGTTTGGAGATAAAATGTGTCTTGACCAATGTCACCCAGTCTTGAACTTTCTGCTCCCCTCATTGACAACTCTGGGAGACTTCAGGCAGAGAAGCCCTTGCTTCTGAAAAGAAAGCCCCTTCAACCTGCCCCCAAGTCTCACCTGACATCTTCCTCAGCTACCTCTGGACCACGGAAAAGAGAACTACAGGATAAATGCTTTCAGGATCAAAACAGTGCATAAAGTAGTAACCATTAATTATAGTCGTAATGGTGTCTTCCAAAATCTTTATAAAGCTGTGATACTCTAATCAAGGGATTATAGGAATGCTCAAGAGTAATCGCCTGGATAGATCACTAGGATTTTTCAAAGGAATGGAACCAATAGGAACTCAGATTAATAGATGGCAGAAAGAAAGAAAGAAAGAAAGAAAGAAAGAAAGGAAGGAAGGAAGGAAGGAAGGAAGGAAGGAAGGAAGGAAGGAAGGAAGGAAGGAAGGAAGGAAGGAAGGAAAGAGAAGAAAATAAGAGAACAAATGGAGATTTTAAGGAACTGGTTCACAAGTCTGTGGGGACAACCAATCAGAACTGTGTAGAGCAGGTTGAAAGTGTCTTGGAACTCAGCAGGAGTTGACACTGCATCCCAGAGACAGAATTTCTTCCTCTCTGGAAAACATCCTCCTTTGCATTTAAGCTTCTGACTAATTAACTGGGACCCATTCACATTGCCAAAGACTAAAGTTGACTCATTGTAAACACTAACCACAGCTATCAAACAAATTCACAGCAACTCTTACATTGCCTGTACCACATTGGCTGAAATCAGAGTTTGCTGATTATTTGGCCACCTGAATTCTCTAGTTACCATCCTGTCTCCCTGAAGAAACATTTAGATCTGTTTGAACTGCATTGTTGTCTTGTAATCAAGTTAGCAAGTAGACTATACTTGAAAAAATGAAATGACAAAAGGAAAGAAATAGAAAACATGCAATCACATCTTACATAGTATTGAAAAATATCAGTCATGAAATTATATTACCATTTATATTGATTTGCACTTACCTTTGTATGGGTTCTTGATGCAAAATGTATTTATTACAACAAAAATCTTTGAAAATCACCAATTTATCCAATAAAACCATTGTGCAGGTAGGAAAATTGATGCCTAAATTGAAGATGGGATTTTTTTTGAAGATGGGATTTATTGAAGGTTTTGTGGTGAGGAAGGGAGAGGAAGACTTAAAAATCGATGAGTATCCTGACCTGAGCCTGCATGCCTCATGCGGCTTGCTGGGCTGTTCACTCAACTGGCATGGAACAAAGTCTCCACCATCATTTCAGCACTCGGAATAAATATAGTCCCTAGGTGAAGAAGCAGGCTGGTAAGTCCCAGAACCTGTGGGTTATAGTGATGTAAAATCTATGAGGAAAGGAGCTGGGGTTATGGTTCAGCGGTACAGCGCTGGCCTGGCATATGTGGGGCCCTGGGTTTGATCCTCAGCACCAAAAATAAATAAATAATAAATAAATAAATAAAATGGAGGTATTGTGTCCAACTACAACAAAAAATTAAATATTAAAAAAAATCTGTGAGGAAGAAGTGTTGCAAACCTGGAGTACAAAGCCACCACACACTCCATAGGGTCAGTCTCAGTGTTGGAATTCTATTTCCAGCACCTGCCCAAAGACATTAATAAGCCAGAGGCCCAGTTAGTGTTTCATCCATCCACTCAGGCTCCTGCTTCATCCTCTAAGTATTTCTGGAAGTCCCCACATGAGCTCTTAAAAGTACTCACAAATCTTTCTGTCAACTCATCACTACCTTGGCAGTACCAGGAGTCTGGCCTTAATACTTGCCCAAGCTTCCTCACAACACAGCAGAACAGGGTTCTCACAGGAAAAGGGGGCGCAGCCTTGCCCCTACCTAGTGGACACACTTTGTTCTCTAGACTCTATAAAGCCCAGTGATTCTAGCTGTTCCTGGGATTCAAAGACCTAGCCACCTAACTCCTCCACCCTTCCTCCTCCCAACTGGTGGCCCCACCAGACCTAGGGCACATGTCCAGGAGAGTTCTTTGATCTGTTCAAAAGTCCCTATGCTGAGCTCTCAGCACTTGATTTGGAGGTCAAGAGTTAACCTCCCTTGCCAGTTGTAGTGGTGCACACCTGTAATCACAGCGGCTCAGGAGGCTGAGGCAGGAGGATTGCAAATTCAGTGAGGCCCTGTCCTTAAATAAAATATAAAAGGGCTCAATGGTATGTGGCTCAATGGTTAAGCACCTAGGTTCAATCCTGGGTACCGAAACAAAACAAAACAACAACAACAACAAAAAAAAGTTGACCTCCCCACTCACTTATCCCCTGATCTCAACTGTCAAGGTAACATGATTTTTGCCCCAA
Organism: Marmota monax; assembly: GCF_021218885.2. Lineage (NCBI taxonomy): Eukaryota > Metazoa > Chordata > Mammalia > Rodentia > Sciuridae > Marmota > Marmota monax. The sequence continues at coordinate 4,640,577 of NW_026692025.1, read as the reverse complement.
AATCCTTCTCTCAGTTGGGATTAAGACTCAGCCAAAGCTCTCAGTAGGGACACTGTCTTCCAGCATTGTTCATCCATCACCAGATTAGAGAACACAGAAGTTTCAGCCAGGTCTTCATGTCCCAATCATGGGACTGGCTGTTCTTGTAACCTTCCAAAAACTTCCATTTAGGAAGAGAAAAATCTGCCCAAATAATGCAAACTATGTTGAGTGCTATCCACAATTTGGCCAAATTTGAACATTCCATATAGTGTGATAGAGAAGACAGCAAAATGAGTGTGTTGCAGCTTGGTGTGGGGCCCTGCCAGAAGGACCTCACAAGAGATCATCAACAGGTGGTACCGCAATTAACAAAATAACAAGCCTTCTTGGAACAGGGCTCCCTCAGTGTTTGTGGAATGCTAATGCCTTACTTTCCACAACAAACAAATGTTACTGAAATAAACACTTATCACGGTAGATCATCTCTTGTGCCCTCTCATCCTATTGTGCATTGCCATTGGCTGCATGGTCTTCCCTTTCTGATCTAACTTCAGTGCAGATAGAGAAGGGTTTGTTTTAGAACAGAACATCTGTTGGTGTGCAGGCCACCACTGTACACAAAAGGCAGGGAAGTGAGTTCATGTCCCAACTCTGCTTTTGGTGATATGTGTGGGAATCTGGAAAAAATAAGTCTATAGTTTCTAATTGGACAGCTAGATAGAGTGAGGAACCAGGCTGCTGAGGGAGTGATTGTCAGGAAGGTCCTACAGGCACTGGAGAAGCTTCTTCCTCCATTGGCTCCTGCTATATAAAGGAGTTTTAGCAGGGCAGGGGTTACCTCTCAGGGACTCTGGACTTACAGTGACACTCAAGGAGGCTGCCTGCTACTTCTCCTTGAAGAATGTCACCCCTAGGCAGCATCCTGCATACCTCAGGGTATTTCTAGGTGCTGGGTTTTGTTAAGCAGATTCCTATAGTTGAGTGAGGGTTATCTTCCCAGAGTTCTCAGTGTGGTTGCTGAGAAGCACCTTCTGAGGGTGAGGAGCAAAGAAGCCCATTTTGGACTGGTCTTACTGCTTTCTCCATATTTCTCTGGTTAGTTGTCGTTAATGCATCCCCTAGTATAAGTGTTAGCTTAGCACCATCTAGTAATTTCCTTGGGTTTGCAGGGAACTGACCAGGGTCAGCAGCTTACTGTGTAGCCCAGCAGAATGGCTTGGTGGCCAAGAGGCTATGTATCCTGGGGCCAAAATAGGGCTTCTTACAAGGGCCTCTCACCTGCCTGTTCTAGACCAGGATTTCTACCCAGAGTTGCTCATGCTGACATTGCCTGTTCCTTGTCAAAAAAAGTAAAATAATAATAAGAAAAATAATTTTAAATAGTGAAATAAGCTAGAAGATAGCATGCTAAAAGGAAAGAAAATTGACTGCAAAAAAACAAGCAATGCTAACAATAAAGACAAAGGCCAGCAAAGGACACTGTCACATGGGGCCCTAAGAGGTGAGTGGCCACAGCAATTGCTCTGTGGCCAGTTAGGGCCAAGCTGGAATTCCTGCAGGGTACTCAGAGGTATTTCACAAGGTTCAACACCTACAACCCCGCTTCAGGACAGAGACTTGGGGACCTTGGCAGTTCACTCAACTATTTGTTCTGCCCACAAGCAGCCCTACACAGTCATGAGCTCCCCTTTTTATCTCCAAGGTAGTCCATTCCCCAGGTCTCTCTAGGTTTCAGGTCTCAGCTAGAAATTTCAGCAGAATGCCCTCCTTCCTTCTCTCCAGATGCTCTCTCAGACCCCTTCTCATCCAATAAGGGCAAAGTCTGGACCAAGTTACTGACGGCAAACATATTTAACAGTAGCCCACGTTGCTGGCAACAATGAGTATAGCACTTCACATTTCACTGGAGACTTTCGCCACCTGATTCCCTAGTGGCCTCTCAGAAGGAGAAGCTCTTACACTCATCACGGCTCTTCTGTCTACCTTATTGACTAATGGAGAAGCCTACTAGGAGCCAAATGGGTAGTCCACAGATGGGACTAGGATAAGCTGTAGTCATGGCCTGAAGCCACAGCTGCCTTTTCCTGGAGAGCACAGTGGTAGAATGATACCAGCAGCATACATGTCTCTAGGGCCACTGCACTGAACAACTCTAGGGGGCAGTACTGATGTTGTAAATGATGCCTAATTGTGGACAATGATTGCTCTGTAGTCAACCAGGGCCAAACTTGATTCCTAGCAAGGTCTCCAGATGTAATATTAAAGGCGTAGGAGCTACCAACCTCCCTTAAACCACAAATGACAGATCCTGATGCACAACACATGGAGTGGGACAACATAATGGTTCTGGAACCAACAGTTGTGGTTTTCAATACTGAGTCCCATTATCTGTCTGTTTGGCAGGCCACTTGCCTTCTCTGGTTTGCTCTCTTTTTAGAAGCTTCCTCTAAAGAAAATGGAAGACAGCTCTTCCTGAACCAATTCTAACTTCATCGAACAGACCTCCCAGAAGTGCTTGCTCTGAGATGGGCCCTGTGCTAGGGTCTGGAGTGCCACTCAGCCCAATGTTCGCAGGACTCCTTGTCTAGTGGAAATACTTTAAACTGTTTAGAATGGTTCCTAAGGAGCCTTCATATAAATATCTTTAGTTAAACCTTTTTTATTATTTAAATAAAAAAGAGAAATGCTTCAGGCATAAATGTACAGCTTAACAAATTATTGTCAACACTTGTGTAACCATCACCAGGTTCAGAAGTATAACTTTGACAGCTCTCCAGAAGTCCCCAGATGCACTTTCAGTGACACTTATGACCCCTCACTCATTCCTGCCTTCTCCGAGAATCACTTCCTTTGTGTTCTTTATATTGTACCACCTAAGGGCACATGCTGGAACACCAAAGATTGTTTTTGCCTGTTTTGAAGTTTACAGAAATGGAAAAACATCATGTACATTCTTTCTTAATTCATATTTTTTCAAGTTTTTATTTTGAAATAATTATAGATTCACAGGAAGTTGCAAAAATAATACAAGAAGGTCCCATGTATCCTTTATCTAGCTTCCCCCAATGGTACCATCTTGTATAATTATAATATAATATTGAAATTAAGAAATCTATATTAGTACAGTCCACTGACCTTATTCAGATTCCACCATCCATTTGTATATACTTCTATAATATATACACATTACCCAACATCTCACACTGCCAACATTAAGCAGTGTGGGAGAGTTCTAGGGGCTCCATATCCTCACCAACACTTGCTATCATCACTTTGGTTAATTCTAGCCATTCCATGGGTAAATATTGGATCTCATCATTCTTTGCATTTGCATCTCCCTTAAAACTAGGAAATCTTATACAATTTCACATAATTTTTAGATATTTGGACTTTCTGGCTTACAAATTACCTGTTCCACCTTTTGCCATTTTTTATATTGAGATGTTTATCTTTTTAAACAATCTGTGGAACTTTGTAAAGTATATTTGGAATTAAATCCCTTTGTTAGTTTCATGTATTGAAACTAACTTTTCTCAATCTGTGACTTGCTTTCTCACTATTGATATAGTCCAGCTGGTCTATTTTATGTGTGGAGTTTATTCGTGTCATGTTTAAGAGATCTTTCCTTATCCTTTGGTCATGAAGATATTCTCGTGTATGATCTTCTGAAAGCTTTATAGTTTTACCTTTAACATCTAAGTCCTTAATCCACCTGTACTTGATTTTTGTGTATGATGTGAAATAGGAGTCCTATTTCATTCTTTATCCTGTGGATACCCAATCATCCCTACATGATTGATTGAGGAGACTATTCCTTCCCCACTTCTGTTCAGTGTCTCTTCTGTCATAAATCAGGCTTTATCTATGCACAGTTCTGCCTGTGGGCTCACTCTTCTATTCAATCTGTCTCTTTGTCTAGTCTTATACCAAAACTACACCCGGCAGATGTCTCTCAACTGCTATTGACTCAAGCTGTGCACATTAGGGGTTAGAAGCCTAAAACTTAGGGATAGCTAGATTAATAAGGATCTTGAAAGTCAATCAGAAGGGCCCAGATTTGACCCGAGGAGTAAAGGAGTGCCCTGACATGTCAAGGAGCAAAAGAGAAATTATAAATGAGCATCTTAGGAAGATAAATCTGAGAGTCAAGCTAAGCATCAGCATGGGGCTGAGAGAAGAATGCAGAGGTTATTGTAGTGGTCAAAGGCTGACATCCTGAGTACCTGGAGAAAGGAAGCAGTAGTGGAACAAAAACAAAAGTGATGAGTATAAAAGACATTTAGAAGAGAAAGTTGAAATGATGGCACTTCACTATGAGTCAGTGTAAGAGGGAAGGAATTGGAGACTAAAAATTGGTGCCAAGCTTTCCAGCTTAGAAACCAGGAGATGATTCTGGTTTGAAGAAAGAGGTTCATAAAGTACCTAGGGGGTGTTTTCCACATTCAATACTGAAAGTCCAATTCATGTTCTAGACAATCAGACACAGTAGTTTTCACTGTACAGAGATCACCTCAGCCAGGCTGTGGAACAGCGATCCCACGGCCCATGGCTTTGGATGTTTGAATGTTGAAGCAGAACTTTGGGCCACATTCAGGCCCCCTTATGCATTGCTAATTGGATCTGCTTTGCTGTTTTTATCATAAGGACATCCTGAAGCATATGAGTCGATCACTAAGCAACTGCCTTTCCAATGACAAAGGTCATTCATATTAAAGCAACAGCAGCAACACAAATAGTGACCTAAACTAGCAGAAAGTCCAACTTAAAAAGGACAAAAACAAAAACAAAAATGGCTAGCCCTAGGGCTAATTCATGGAATCCTGTGAACTTAAACATATCCAAAATGTACTTTGGATACTTGCAAATACATGTAAATGTTTTTTTTTTTTTTCTGTTGCACATAGCAACCTTTCTCTCAATCACCTATCCCTGCTGACATGCACCAAAGCATTCGGGACTAATATTATTACTGAAAAGCCAAAAACATATTTACAGAGACTGAGTGTGTGCAAAGAGCAGATGAAGCAAGTCCCTTGAGAAAATAAAATCCCATAGCACATTATGCTGTGTAAAGACTAAAATAGTGTTTACAACTCAATTACACCCCCAATTGGGTTGTTAAAAAGAGACTATTCACATTTTAGATCATAAAAAACATTTTCTTAATCTTCTAAACATCAAATAAAATTAAAGTTTAAGATAAGAGTCACTTGGTAAAATGTGATGTGAAAAATGTTTGGCAAATAATTAAAAGGGATTTGGTAACATAATAGCTAGCTAATTTCAGTACATACTTAATATTTAATAAAGAATGGGTTACAGTCAGTTGGCTTTTTTTTTCCTTTTCTTTTTGGTATAGGGGGGAGAAGCACCTGTCACTGATAGTACTAGTGATGTTTGCAGAAGACATCAAATGTGCCATGAGAGCATGGGAGTGTATCCTGAGCCCAAAAGGCTGAGTCAGCAATACTAGGCTCTTGGAGACATCAGTTCCTAAAACACAGGAGGCTAAAATGTGGCACAGGCCAGGAAGTCAATGTCTTGTGTTTCTGTAGCCACCTCTAATTTGTTTTGTAAGGAGAAACCAATGCAGACTTTCCTTCCAGGTCTCAGAAATCCTATGCTCAAGCCACTCAACCTTTGAATGTAGAAATCTCCAGAAATAGTGAAACTCACAGGTATTCTGAGCCTAGGTATTCATCCATCTTGTTCATTCCTTTACTCATTCACTCAATCCAATGTTTACCCATTTACTCACTCATATCCTTATTTACATTCATTCACACACATATACTCACTGACTCGCCCATTTATTCACACACTTTCCCTCATTCATCCATTCACTCACACGTTCACTTTTTGTCCACTCATCTGTTCACTTATCCATTCGCTCAATTATCCATCCACTTGTTTACTCACTCTCTCATCCATTCACTTACTCACCCATGTATTTATTTATTCAGTTTACAATTCATACACATTTTTCAAGTGTATGCCTGGTGCTCTGGGGACTACAGAGAAGACCAGATCTTGGATCCTCAAGGCCTCTCAAGGATCTCACAGGGATACACAGGAAGTAATCATACCACAAGACAGGGGGAGTAAAGGCAATTTGAAAGTAAGAAATTCCCAAGAGTATAGAAGGAGAAGATAATTACACTTCTAAATGTCCATGTCTACATAGTTCACTTCTCTTGTGTGTTGCCTCTTATTCTTCTATGTCAACTGCACAAGGACAGAGATTTTTTTCTGTTTTATTTACTACTGTTTCCCCTATGTCTAGAACAGTGCCTGGTATACAGTGAATGCTTATGTAAATATCCCTTGAATAAATCAGTGAATCATAGGAGAAAGTGGGAGGAAATTGATGGTACTCTCATTGGAAATTCTTTGCAGAGGAAAGAATCCTGAAGATGAACCTTGCTAAAAGAAAAAGGGTCTTTGTGGACAGCTGGCATTGAGTGGGCTCTTGGTCTAAGGAAATAGCTGGAACAGTGGTCTGAGAATGGGAAATTGCATAGTGTACTCAGGGAACAGAGTTTTCCAGCAAAGAGAATGTAGAACACTGGGTGAGAATGGTGCCAGATAAGGTTAGGACCAGCTCTCCCTGAGAGCTTTGAAAGGCATGTGTTTTCCTGCACGTGTTAGAACCTCTAGGGAAAAAAATTGATATCCACTTACTGGGAATGCTGGCTGCCTGCTGGATCTGAGCCTCACCCCTCTGAGAGCCTGCAAAAGAGCTAGGGCCTGCAGAAGAGCTGGATTCCATTCACCAAAGTACCTGTGAAGCACCCACTGTGGCAGCGAGAAAAGGGTATATTAGCAGCAGAAAGGACTAGCAGAATGCATAACAGGAAGGGCCCCCACAAGGAGGGAGGCAGGGTGGGGGGTGGGGGTGAGTGTAGGCCAAGCTGGGCCTCCTAGCCTGGCTGTCAGACCAATGATGGAGACAGGCCAGCTGATCTTAAGGGCCCCTGCAACCCTGACATTCTGGGATTCTAATTATAGAAGCCAAAGCTTCATTTCAGATAGCTGGGGAAATCCTTGGGTTCGATTTCACCTCCTGGGGGCTTGTAGTTCAGCTGGCACTGAGGCAGTTAAAAAGGAATGGAATGGAAATCCAGAGAGTCTACATCAGCCTAATTGTCTCTCAGCAGACTGTTTGCTTCTAGATGTCAGCAGCTCTTTGAGGAATGCGGAACAGCAGCCTTTTCACAGGCAAGGGTCGGGTTTGGTTCCTGATCTTTGCTTTTTGCATTGTGAAGAGGGTGGGTCATATAGGCCAAGAGGAAATCAAAGGCCAGATTCCTTCCAGACTTCCTTTCCAAAAAAACTAAAAGGAAAGGTAGAGCTCTCATCAAATGGACAGGGCCACTCTTCCCATAAGCAAGTCTCAGTTTTCATGGAAGTCTGTCACACAGGCAGCTGAGAGGGAAGCCCCCATTCAAATGGCTCAGCTGGTTTGCCCTTTCTGGGTCTGCCCAAGTGAGGCCCATGGGAGGCCAGTGGCATTGGGTATCATTCTAACACAGAAGCTATATCCACACAAAGAAACCGGTTTAGGAAAAAAGGCTATGAACACCCAAAAACTGGTTACGAGAAAATCACCAGGGACAAGTCATGAAAAAAAAAAATTGACTCTGACTTCAAACCAGATAGTAATCAGCTATTTAACTGTTTTTACTAAATTTTATTGCTTGTTTGAAAAGCCCAAGTGGGGTAGGATCCAACACCAAGAAGGCCCAGCAGACCCATGCAGTGGTTTTAGGTTGATGAAATCTAGGATTTGAGGCACTGAGGAGAGGGAGGGAGTAAAGCAAAATGCAAGACGGGTTGAGCTTCGCCATATGATGCTGGGGGCACCTTTGCTGAAGTGGGAAGCACAGATAAGGTGTGAGGTGAAAGGTTGTGAAGACTGCTGGATTGACACGCCATGGGCCATCCTGACGGAGTGGTCAGCAAAGGAGCTGGGAAGACAGAAGCACCAGGGGCATATGGAGGAACAGCCTTCAGGCATCTTTTCAGCCATCTTCATAGGGGCCAGGGAGGTGGGGACAGAGAATTTCAGGTTTGGCCACACTCAGTTGGAGAAGCTTAAGAAATACCTGTATGGACATATCCTGCAGGTTGTTGGATATACAAGTTTGGAGCTGAGGAAAAAGCAGAACTGAGAGTGCAAAGGAGTGACAGTCTCCTCCCCCAAACCTACTCCAAACCCCTTTTCAGTACCAGGACCACACAGTAGTTTAAGTTTCACCAGAATCCCAGGGGCCCTGTGCTGGGGGCTTCTGGGCCCCTCTGCTGCTCTGTGGGGCTGTGCTAGGGGCCCTGACCTGCCCACTCCTCATGGGCCCAGGGACCCTGCCAGCCTACGAGTCTTTGTGGCTGGGTCTCACTTCCCTATCTCTGTTCTGGTCACGTGGAAGACTCCCTGTCCAAGCCTCCCCTCTGCCCCACTCAGCCTGCACCCCCAGGGGCTCCCCCTCCCCTTCTGCCCTCCACAGATAACCAGAGGCAAGCTCAGCAGTGGAAGCCATGGTCTGTACTGCAGACTGCCCCTCCCCTACCGCGTTGGAGACACAGAGCCACCTGTGTGCCCCAGCTGGGTGGGCTGTGCCACTAGAGCCAGTGCCGGGCCAGGAGTCTGCTGTGGGCCAGTGGCCATCTCGGCCTGTTCTCCTTTGCACAGTGGCTCAGTCCCAGGGGCCGCTGATAGAGCCACAAGCCTGCAAAGGGCAGTGGCCCCCTCCCTCCCACTTCTAAGTGGGAGGAGCCCACTTCTTGGAAGGGCTCTGGGAGACAGACAGATGTTCAGGCAGGAGGTCAAAGGGACCCCAGAGCCAAGGCTCTGCCCCTGCATCCCTGGCTGGCCTGGGAAGGAGGGAAGGATGGTGCCCAGGGCTCCTAGGACACCTGTTGGCAAAGCCCCATCAGCCGCCACCAGGGCCAACTCAGTGCCAGGGCAGCTGCTCCAGAGGCATGTCCTGTGCCCTCGGGGACTGTGTGCTTGGCAGACATCACCTTCACCAGGTGAACTCCAGAGAAGGCCCCTGAAATACCCAGGCCTGGCCAGCGCAGTCCCCAAGGAGAAAATCTCCCAGTTGGCCCCAGCATTAAAAGGGGTTACTTCTGAGGATCTTGGACAGGCTGCCGGGTCTTCCAGAGCCTGCCAGCATCTGGGGACGGCCTGCCACCGAGAGCCCTGACCCAGGACACAGGGACCCTCACTGTCCCTGACTTGCATGTGACCTTGGATCCAGCTCTGTCCTCTGTGGGCAGGGTCTTCCCCAATGTCAGAAGCTGAACTGGGAGCCGGCCCCACCTGAGAGGCCCTGCCTGCCTCTTCCAGGTTTCTGAATATGGACTGGCTTCAGGATGAAGGAGTCCCACGGCCACTGGGACCCCTGGATCAGTTATTGTTGCCTGCTGCACGGGGTCAGGAGGTCACTGCTATGGAGATATGAGAAGGGTAGACCCTGCTTAGGGGTCTGCAACCCACTCTTCCAGGGCCAGCTCCAGAAACAGGGTGCTCATAAGGAGTAGTACCCAGCTCATCCCCTCAAAGCAACAGCAGTCTAGGCTCACCTGGGAGTCAGGGCTCTTGTGACAACCCAGTATGGGCTCCTTGCGGAAGGATTGGTCTCTGGTGGTAGCATCTTGTTCTCTGCCTCTTGTTCATTTTATTTTTAGACCCACTCGGCCAGCCTCTCTCCCAGCCTTTGCAGAATGAGAGCGTGCCCAGGGAAAGTGGTGGGCACATTAGTGAGGCAGGCAGGCAGACAGGCACACTGAGGGTCTGTGAGGACAGTTGATAAATTGTTTGCGTAGCTTCATCTATTTATTAGCGTTGGTTAGAAACTGCTATTTATATTTTAACCCTCCAGGGAGAGTCATGAATCTCTGGATGAATAGAATTGATATATTTCCAGCCCAGAAAGTAAGAAATGATCAGTAGTCACAGCTCTTTCCAGGACTGCCAGGGTCAGGAGCCTGCTGGCTGTGCTTCCCACAAGGCTTCACCTGACATCCCCCCTCCCTCACAGAGTAGCTTCCAGGTGGGTGTCACTGTGCCCCCACATTCTCAACTTGCAAGGTCTCCTACAGTGCTCAGATGGTAATTGGGGCTGCTTGTTGTGAGGATCCATAAAAACAAAGTGCAGGAAAGGTCAGAAGAAATGTTGCTGTGGAATCCCAAAAAACGTTTCACACCCCTGTCCCCTGGCAGGTGCTGCTGGAAGCAACACAGGAAGAGCCAGACTGGAGCCAGAACCAGAAAAGAGTTCCTCCCTCTGCATAGCAAAATAGAGTTGGGGATGGGGAAGGACCTGGCAGACCCCTCTCCCCTTGCTCTAAGCCCTACAAAGCATGCTTATTCCAAATCTTCTCCCAGTGGTGCCAGGCTGCTGAGCAGGTGTTTGGTCAGAGGCTCCTGTGGAGTTGAGGACCAGGAAGGAATCAGATGAGCCTTCGAGGAAGGGTCTTTTCAGCTGGAATCTACCCTTATCCTGCCACTGTACCCTCAGAGGGGCTGACAGGTGGGAACAAAGTCGCTAAGGGTACGTAGGATCACTGGGAAGTAGTGCTCAGGGTCAGGCTGGGACTTGGTAAGGGGGCTGTCTTGTGTCTGAAACTAGTTTTTAAAAGCAAACTGAGAAATTTCCTGATATTAAAATTTTTCCACTTCAAGCTATTTGCGTCTCGAATGCCCTTATATTTAGTCTGCCGTAATGGTGATATTTAAGGTCACTTATCAATAAGTATTTTTATAATCTGCCATGGCCTGCTTGTGGTTTTAGAAAAACTGGCTCTGGTCTCTGCAACTTACTGCTGGGAGACTAAAGTTTAAGGACATGTGTAGACAAAACTGAGTTCTGGAGCAAAACTAGCTCGCAGGCATCTTAGAATTAAGCTGGAAAAAGCAACCCAAAAGTGGTCCTTCTCTTATCAGACCACTTTGCAAAGAGAACTGAACAATGCACATTTCACTTCCTGCAGCAGGTTTTCTGTGGGGTCTCTCCTACCATACATTTATGGACTGAATCCCTCTGTCTATATGTTCAAAGTAACGAAGGAAGGAAGAAAGCCCAGTGGCTATGGCTGTGACAGGGAGTAGGCACCCAGATGGGCCTGGTCTGCTCTGCCTGGAGCCTGGTTGGAGCTCACATTTAACTGAATTCACAGCCCAAGCCCATAGTTTAGGCTAAATTTATGTACATCATAATCTAAAAACAAACATGTGCCTTTTGATAGCTCTGATTTATGCATAGAATCAGTTTGCTGTTCATGTCTTAATTATTGTTTTAATAGCTTCATGGCAGAAAATCAAATCCTGCTGAGAATTTTTGTTTGTTTGGTTTGGTTTGCTTTTGCTAATGGGGATTGAACCCATGGTACTTAACCACTGAGCCAGTGCCCACGTCTTTTGATTTTCTTTTTTTTTTTAGTTTTGAGACAGGGCTTCACTTAGTTGTGTAGGGCCTTGCTAACTTGCTAATCTGACTTTGAACTTGTGGTCCTCCTGCTTCAGCCTCCTAAGCCACCAGAATTATAGGCATGCCCCACTGTGCCTGGCATCCTGCTGAGTTTTATATTCTACAATTTATTTTCTCTTTGAGTTTTTTTCTTAACTTAAAATATCTAATTAGTTGATGTAAACATGGATATGTTCTGTTTAAACCTTTCATGCTCATAAAATAAACAATGTAAATGTAGCTCATTTGTAAATGTAGCTCATTTGGTTGGTTTGTTGTTTTGTCTTGCCAGATACATCGGCAAATATCTGTTCAGGTTGAGAAGATTGTGAAACAAGAAAATCAATAAAATTCCAATAATCAGGGGGAGGTTAAGGGAGCTTTACCACCCCTCAGAAAAATGTTAGCAAATATTTCCAGGAGGTTCACTTGGAACACTGCCAATGAGGACCACTCTTCTTCCTTCCACCTTCATTTCTCAAAGTCTTTTCCTGAGACAGGCCACTGGGGCCCCAGCACACTTGTCTGTCACAAAACCTGCCTAGCCCCAGCCTCACGTTCACACTGGAAATGCCTTCTGCAGCCTTGATCCTCCAATGACTGGCACTGTGTGGCTACTCTGTAACACCAGCAACCCCATTTTGATAGACTGCAAGGGAGGACAGGACTTGGCTGTGGACACTCGACTGCTCTATGAAAGCACCAGAAGGTGATCTTAGATGTACCCGACTCTATAACCTTTTGGAGCCCAAGGAAAATCCCCCCAGACCTCAACCTTGAGGCAACTCCAAGATAAAGAAGGCTCTGGAAACAGAGAAGGGAAGGCTGGAGCATCCTAGTGCACACCACCTCAGCCACCACCGGGTTCAAGCACATATCTCAATCTTGGTAATACATCTCAATTTGGCAACCTTGGCTGCCCTCCCCTCCCTCCTGAAGCCAGCCCTGTCAGTCCCCATGCCCCACCCACCCACCTACCTTGGCTCAGGATGAAATCCCAAGAAACAAAGAGGCTATTAAGGTGTGAGTATCCCTGATGAATAAAGAAAGGAGACTTGCTTGCCAGATTATTTAAGGTAAGTCGTCCATGTCTCTTCAGGCAGAACCTTAGTCCAGGAGTCTGTAAGGAGCACCAGCAGCTATCCAAAGCTTGTATTCCGATTCCGTCCTGGAAATGGTACCTGTAAGAATGAGCAAGCCATTTACCAAATATCATCATGGGCAGAGTACACAGATGCCTCCAAATGTGATGCGAGGGAAGCTCCTGGACCTGGCTTGTTTGACTAGACTCTTCCCAGAAGACAAATTGTAAACTTGGCTTGTCACCAGGGAATCAAGGATAAAGAATAGGCCAGGTAGAACTGGAGCCTCCTTAGACATTTCTCAGCAGGCTGGTTCCTCCAGAGCCTGTAGGAGGTCTGTTTGCAACTTCCTGAGACTACCACCATTTCCTGCCTGTGGAGCTGCCTCTGGCTAAGGGTTGATGAGGTCTGGCTTGATTAGAAGCTGCACTGGACTTGAAGGTTTGTCCTGCTACTTTTTTGACTTAGAAATAGGCTTTGAAGGAAAGGAAGAATGAATCCTAGGACTATGCCTCAATTCTCGGTTGGCCCTTCTCAGCTCTGATCCAATATCAAATGTTTTGCACATCCCATATAGAACTGCAGCTAGTAATAGTTTGATTTGTTCACCAAAGAATATACAATGACAGTGGATTCAAGCTCAACATCACTCTCAAAAGACACTTGCATTTATTGTTTTAGCTTCCAGAGACCTGTAACTATTGAAGGCATATCTATCTACAGACAAGTGCTAAGTATACACATAGATCCATGGAACCTTGCAAAAATGGCCTCATTTAATCATTCATTCAACTGACATTTATTCAGTCCCCTGTATGTACCAGGACTTGTGCTCCATATGGGGTCTGCAATGATGAGTAAGATAGACTTGGCCCCTGCCTTTAGGGAGTGCATGGCCTTCTTGGGGAAGCGAGTTAGGAAGTATCTGTGGTGTTCAAAACCATCACATGCCCAGTCCTCCTCACACATGCCCGTATCCTCCCCTGGCTGCTTTTACCCCCAGCATACCCTGCCTGCATCCTCCCCAGATCTCTGATGGGAGACCTGCCTGCCTTCTTCCCATCGTTTCAGGCTCAATTCCAACACTGCTACTGAGAAGTCTTTGGAGCCTTTGAAGCTCCTTCTCTGCTCTAGTCATTTCCTGAGGGTCTTTATCAAGATCATGGTCATCCTTGAGGCCAATTCACTGATCCTGGAGTATTTTCCCCTATAGAGTGAGATATTTCACTTTTTCTAGATTTCCTGACCCCTTGTGTACAATAAGGTGTGTAATGGACTTTTGGGGAATGGAATTGAAGGTGATTTGTACATTTTCTTGCTTCCCCTGTTGCTTAATGGGTAAGAAAATTAACCAAGTTAAGAGGGGAAGAGGGGAAGAAAATCAGCAGAATAAGATGGAGTCCAAGGTCTCACACAGCATGTCCAGATGGCATTCAGAGGTCCTGACTTTTTCCCTGGCGTCTCTGGCAGCTGCCCTGTTTCTGGAGCCCCTCTATAGACCTGAGTCTCTCAGGCATCCCCCCTGCCTGTGGTACCATGAAGGTGGCTCAGTATTGTCACAGGGACTTGGGGTGCAGATTGTTGACACCCACAATAGTGTAGATCTTGCTCAGGTTGCCCCAACCTTTGCAGATATTGCCATAGTCTCCTTCCTGCCTCGTACTTGCTTTTAGCCTAGCATATTGTATCTTTTCCTTTTAGCTCCTTGGGCTTCTGGAAAAGTAAGTCTGGTTCTTTCTGCCCACTATAGGTCACACCAAATGCCAACTATGCAGCACCTCTGGAGTCTGCCCCAGAATTTCCCTGACTTAGGCCCCAACAGGACTCCCAGTTCCTGAGAAGCCGTCCACTCTGCTCATTCAGGGGCTTACTATCTTGTCCACAGTTTCTTCTCTGTCCCCAGCCTCTTCACATCTGCCCTCTCTACCAGAACACTAGCTCAAGGACTCCCATCCTAGGGCCACTAGCTTGTGAGGAGGGGACAGAGCATGAACTCTGACATCAACCCTAAATTTACATTCCAGCTCTGTCTTTTACTGGTTTGGTAGTGCTCTGAGTCTCAGCTCCCAAGGAACTCAGCCATTTGCTTATTCAGTAAAAAAAGAAAAAAAAAATCAGAAAGAAATCTTTTTTTTTTTTTTTTTTTTGAGGGAGGCAATAATACTGGGGATTGAACTCAGGGGCACTCAACCACAAAGCCACATCCCACCCCTATTTTGTATTTTATTTAGAGACAGGGCCTCACTGAGTTGCTTAATGCCTCACCATTGCTGAGGCTGCTTTGAACTTGCAATTCTCCTGTCTCAGCCTCCCAAGCTGCTGGGATTACAGGTGTGTGCCACTGTTCTCGGCAGAAAGAAATCTTTATGAAGAACCTACTATGTGCCAGAGCTACTATGTGCTAGATGTTAAGGGTGCAACAGTGAAAAGGAGACGCCATCAAGGAGCTGTGAAGTTTTCTTAGTCAATTTTCTCTTGCTGTTAAAAAAAATACCTAAACCCAAGAAGTGTAGAAACACTAAAATTGTATTTGCTTCCTGGATCTGGAGGCAAGATAGTCCAAGAGTGTGTACTCAGCATCTGGTGAGGGCCTTCTTGCAGCATCATGACATAGTGGAGAGCATAACATGCAAGAATGCTAATTTGGTTCTTTCCTCCTCTACTTACAAAGCCACTAGTGCCATCACGAGGGCTCCACCATCATGACTTCATCTGACTCTAATTACTTCCCAAAGACCCCACCTCCAAATGCCATCAACATTCGAAATTTAGGAATTAAGTTTACAACACATGAATTTTGGGGGGAATTTTAATACCTAGCAGAGGTGCTAGCCATGTGGCTAAGCACAATCAAATGAGACAGAATGTCTAATATTGGTGTTACATCCTGTGCTCTGACATGACTGATGAGCTCCTGAAGTACACAACTCCTACTATGAATTTTTGACTTACAATAAAAAGGTAATTTTTCCTGTAAGGATTTCGATAAGAAATATATTTTTAAAATATATAGCTGTGGGTGTATTTGGCTATTGCAAGCTAAGATAATCAGCTGCTTCAAATGAACAGAATAGATTTGAATACCACAGAGTCCATCCTGAGAAGCACATAAAGCCAAAGTCCAGTTTCTAGACAGCTCAATTACTATGTACTCAAGTTTAATGTAGTGTGTTTGATAAGATGCACATAATTTAATAATAGTTTTCAGGAAGAAAGAAAGAGGAAGCAATACAGCACTGAAGATACCCGCTGACGGTGACATACATCACAGCATTAACAGGTGAGAAAAGCATGCAGTTCTGAAAATCCTTTTTGCTGTCCAGCTCATGACCAACAAACGCCTGCAGCGCAGCCAGCCACTCTGCCAGCACAGCTAGGTTTATCCATCAGTCATAAGTGACAGTTTCCTTTCTGCCCCTTCCCTGCCCTATAGGCCTTGTTCCCAACTCTGATCATGTCGCCACCAAGAGCAAGCTGTATAATGCAACTTGAGTACGATGGTGATGTTTTTCCATCCCAGCAGGAGAAACACGCCTGTGTGCAGATGGGAGAACAAGGGAAGAAGCAAACACGTTCATCCATGAGAGGGGTCAGAGACCTGGATGGCAGTGGTGGTTGACATGACAGGGAAGTGAACAACATGAGGAAGTGAATTAACAAGACTGGCCATAGAGAGAAAAGCAAACAAGTGACAAGTTGGGAATCTGCCCAGATTTCTGACTGATTACTGAGACAGCCACCCAGGAGAGAAACCATGGGCAGATCTACCTGGGCCAGTGCAGTGAATGTGCCTGAGGCCCTCCTTTCCCATAGCACCATCTCTTCAGGCTTTGGGGAAGGATTCTGGAGGCTCAGAGGAGCTAGGTTAGGCCAACCATGTCCCACCCCCCAAGGGTCAGCTGTCAGGTCCACTTCCTCCAAGTCAGACATGAATCCTCTCTCTCGAACCCACAGAGACAGAGACCAAGTGCTCTTTGTGCCTTTTTCAACACTTCAGTAACTACCAGTGTTTATTCAGGCTGCTGGCTGGGACCATCTATCAATAACCCAACAAGGGCCAACCAACTCTGCTGCTCCACTCAGAGGTGAGGCAGGCCTAGAGTCCTGCCTCCAGGGCTCCCTATCCTGATTGGTTCTACCTCTCCCTACATGAGCAACTAGGTTATGCTAGTTCCTGTTCCTAGCCTCCTCCACTCTACAACGGGACTGAGGACCTATATGGTTCATATGGTTCAGGTAGCCATCCAGAAGAATCAGGCTCTGAAATAACTAGCACTGCTTTGCTGGGCACTTTTCCTATGTGTTCAGTAAGACCTTTCTCTCTCTCTCTCTCTCTCTCTCTCTCTCTCTCTCTCTCTCTCTCTCTCTCCCCCTCTCTCTCTCCTTGGTATGGGATGTATATTTGTTTCTGTGGCTTCCATCATAAATTACCCCAAATTTGGTGACTTAAAACAACAAAATCATTAATTTATGCAGAAATGTAGTGATTCATTCATTTACTCATTCACTCACTCTCCAACAGCTCTGGAGGCCTGAAATCTAAAATTGAAATATTAGAAGATATATTCTTCTTCTGAAAGCCCTAGGGAAGTGTTCAATCTTGCCTCTTCCAACTTTTGGTGGCCCCTAGTGTTGCTTGGTTTGCAGTCACATTGCTCCAGTCTCTAGTTCCTTCCTCCCTATGTGTCTCGATTTTCTATCTGCCTTTCTCTCATAAGGACACTTCTCACTAGATTTAAGGACCAACTAGAAGTACTGGGGAACCAAATTGGCTAAATTATATTGTTATATTTGTGCATGTACTACTATACAACAACAAATCCCATCATTATGCACTGATAAAATAAAGTAAAAATCAAGGGGTGGGGGACAGACCATCAGGATAACTCAGGGTGAACTCATCTTGAGATTCTTCACTTAATTACATCTGTGAAGACATTTTTCTGAACCAGGTGACATATGCAGATTCTGGGTAAACATATCTTTGGGGAGGGGGCCATGTTTCAATATACTGCAGTATAAATGTTAGAATTTCCCATCGACCCCACGTTCTAAGGCCAAGCCACATGCATTTTCCCTGAGCTGGGACCCTGGAAGACATTCACAGAGCTAAGTGCTCACAGCCACAACCAGAGAAAAGACTGCATCTTATGTCAATGCTCCAGAACTCATGGGGCAAAGCATCTTAGGGACCTGGTAAGCCAATCCTTTCACTGGCCTTGTAGGAGAAACTAAGGCTCTGGAAAAGATACTAAGTCTTATTCTCCCTTCAACTTGCTTGTAGCAGGCATTTAAAAGGCATCTCCTGAGGGTTGGGAATGTAGCTCAGTGGTAGAGTGCCTTCCCTAGCATGCAGGAGACCCTAGTTTCAATCCCCAGTAAAGTCCCCTGACCCCAAAATAGAAGGCATCTCCTGTGGGCAGGCCCAGGCTCCCTGTTGGGACAATGTCAAATACTGCTCCCCCACCTGCTCCTGCCCACAGGGCTGTGCAGACTTGGCTAACTGCATGCCAATTGCCCAACAGACCTGTAGACCCATTGGTCTGCAGCACTGGGCCCTAAAGCGCAGAGAACTCATCCTGGTCCTGGAGCTAAAGTCCTTGGTTCATACCCTGATGGACAAATCTATCTATCGCCTTAAACCACTTCCTCATGGTAAAATAGCATCAGTGAGTCCTGGTCAGATTTGGAAGCTGTTTAAGAGATGCCAGCCATTCCCTCCACCTGTGTGGCCTTGGGACTGGGACTCAGGTTTTTCTGTGTTACTTGGGACAAACTGATGCTCCTCATACTGGGAAAAGCAATGACTCTGGAAGAAAGCCAAGGCTTGAGGGAGGGGACTGGGAGAAGGCCAGTGAAAAGCTCGCCCCCCCCCCTTGTACAGAACAAGAGAAAGGCCATGTTTTTCACCAAAGGGGGAGGAGACAATCCAGTGACCAATTTTGGTGATTAGCTACAAGAAGAGGGCCTTTTATTCCAGGCGTGTGTATGCCTTTTAATTTCCTCTTGTGGGATCCTGAGGGGGGCCCAGTTAACTGTGCAATTGGTATTCCTCTCCAGCCTTGAAGGATGTGGGCACTCTCTGGGAGATGGCTCCAGGTGGTAGTGAGTGCCACCTGCACCACGGAGCGGTGAGGGGAGCTGGAAGGCTGGGCCAGCTTTGCTCTAGGGCCCCAGGTGGGAGCCATCTCCAGGTCTGGGGGCAGTGGCTTTGCTAAGGTGTCAGATGACCTGGAGCCTTCCTGTTTTGAGCAAAAGAAAATTTAAAAGACCTGCTAGTGAGGAAAGGGCTGGGCCCAGTAAGCAATTAAAGTGAAGGTTAAAAACCAGGCTAATTAGTGGCTGGTGATTTGCATTACAAGAAGACCTTTTGCTTCATAAAAGTTCTCAAGAGGCTGCAATAGATGGGCCCTAGAGGGGTTAAAGATTCAATTTACAAAACAGTGACAGGTCTACAACTTTTGCAGCATGCTCTGTTGTATAAAACCAGAGTGTCTGTACTGACTTTTGACCAGTCTCACATCTCTAATTTGTGCTGTTAACAGAAACACACAAGCCCTTCTTAGACTGTCTCAGACAGCTCCCCTTTCCTTGCCATGTCCTGAGCCATTTCTCAAAAACAGATCTGGCTCTTCCCAGGCCTGGGGCGACTGTTGCAGGCAAGACTTGAGTCCTGATCCCGTTTAGCCTCCAGCAAGTTAGAGTCTCCACATTTGTAAAATAAGGGAAAGTTGATAACAATAGTATTTCAAGATGCTTTCCAGCTTCTCTGTTACAGGAGCCCATTCCTGGATGTAGCTAGATGGCCTAGGGACACCTTGGTTCACGAAGTGGTTTAGAGACACTGCCCTAAATAAGGCCCAGAATAACAAAAAAAGGGGAAAATGAAAGTATCTTGGAAGAAGAGGTATCACTTGGAGTAGGGACAAAGGAGTTTCCAGAGAGAGGTGGGGGATCCTTGGCTTACCCAACTGGAAAACGACTTTAAGCAGTCACAGGAATAAGCAGGAGGCTTATGTAGGGAAGTACATAGAAATGCATCCAACGGAAAATGCAGACATTCTTGGGTGATGCCTCTAGAGATAAGGAATACCAATCAAGGGAGAATGGAAACCAACTGGAAAGTAAGATACACGGAATACACACATCCAGGAAGAAAGCAGACTACATATTGGGAGAGGTACCTTTGAAATTCCCACCTTTTCTTTTAGAGGAAAGTTGATGAAGGGTGGGTATGGAAGGGGATGCAGGAATGATAGTTTGGTAAGCTCCTGTTTTTTGGTGGTCTGGTCAATCTCCAAATCTTTAGGCTGAAATACTGGAAAGTCCCCTAAATTACAGGTTTCTAAAAAAAAAAAATCACATCTCTCTTTGCTTAATTTATTTACTGGGTGATTAATTAACAGTGCAAAGGTACATTTACAGATTTCCCAGGAATTCGGAAATGATAGGCTTGAGAAAGAGACTGAGCTAGGGAGTGACAGGCCTGGAAAAGCATGTGGAAATTTGGAATTAAAATCTCATTTACTTGTCCTCCCTTTATGTTTCCTTTATACAAATTTCTTATCCCTTCTATCCTACCACAAAAGTACTTTAGAAGTTGTAGCATTTACAGTTGCTGGAGATGCAGGGGTGGGGGGTGTCCTGGGTCCTTGTAGAAAGGGCTTCTTTAAAGTCATATGCCTCGTGATTTAAGCACTCAAGTGATCAGAAAACAGCAAGGTGCACTTTCTGCTGTGGTACTCAGTGACTAGCTTGGTAAGCTTAATGAAGTATTCATTCCAATAAAGTCAATTGAAGTAACTCTTACGCCTTGTTATGGTTTGGCTCTAAAAATGTCCCCCAGGGCTGGGGATGTGGCTCAAGTGGTAACACGTTCTCCTGGCATTCGAGGAGTGCTGGGTTCAATCCTCAGCACCACATAAAATAAAATAGTGTGTCCACCGAAAACTACTGAAAAATAAATATTTAAAAAATTCTCTCTCTCTCTCTCTCTCTCTCTCTCTCTCTCTCTCTCTCTCTCTCTCTCTCTTCTCTCTCTCTCTCTAAAAAAAATTCCCCCAAATAGTTCGTGTGTTAGGCAATGTAGCATTTCTCAGAGGTGAATATTGGATTATAAGAGCTGTAATCTCATGAGTGAATTACTCCATTTGATGGATGAATAATTTGAATGGGCTACTGGATGGTAACTCTAAACAGAGGGTTATGACTGGAGGAAGTAGGTCACTGGGGGCCTGCTCTTGGGGATTTATTTTCAGACCCACAGAAATGCAGACAACCCATTATTGACTGAACCTCTGAAACTGTGAGTCCAAACTAAATTTTTTCTCCCCTAAGTTGTTCTCGTCAGGTATTTTGTTTATGACAATCAAAAACGTGACTAACACACACACACACACACACGCATACATTGGGAAATTTAGAGATACATACATTCACACAATGCAATGTGTGTTTCACAAAACTCAACTGTACCAAAATATGGAATATAGTAAGAGATTAAGAAAATGGCTTCAAACTCATTAGGAAGAGAGTTTTGAGATTAAAATGATTTTTTTCATACTTTCCTTGGCTCAGAGACTTGGCAGTGAACAATCCCCAAATAATTTTGTGGCTGAAAAGCCTCCCCCATCCCCCACATACGCATTCTCTGTTCTTTCTCCCACCTTTGCTTAAGGTGACAATCTATTTGAAGGCATCTTAAGTATTCAAAGTGGTTTGTAAAAGCACTGAAGTCCAAACCTCAACCAGGGAGTTATTCTCGGAGCTAGGAAGTTTGAAGAACTTAAAATGAAGCAGGGGCAAAAAAAAGGCAACAGAGGAAGCGTGAAAACAGAACAAGGGAAAGACTCTGAGGAAGGACGGTGGGGAGGGGAGGAGAGAAGGAGAGAGAGAATGTGAACATTTCCTGGTGATTTTAATTTTCACATCACAAAACACTGCACGTCTGTCAACAGTTATATTTCCCATGCCACCTGCTGTGCCCACATGGAGGTACCTCAGGGACAGAAGAAAACAGAATTCATTCCTATTTGCCCCTGTCTGATTTGCCCACAGCTGTTTGGGCACAAAGAAGCAAGGAAGAGCCCTGGAAAATTGCCAAGGGGCTCTCCTGTCTCCCAGGGGAATGGCTAATTTTCACCACCACCAGAACGGTGAAAGTTGTCCCAAACATCCCTCCTGGATTATATTCACTCTGGTTCAACAGGAACATGTCTGAGGCTGAGATTGCCTCAGGCCTCCTGCCCCTGCTTTTGGCACCAAGGAGTTAAGAAAGGAGGAAAGCACAGAACTCCAGAGCTGAAAAGCCATTCAGGAAGTAGGAGGTCCAGCCTTGCCTTGAGGGATATCAGTCAGTCAGCAATGGACTGGCCATCCCAGCCCCTTGGGACAAGGATAGGATGTGGCCTCCACACTCCTAGGCCCTTCCTTGAAGCAATCGGATAGATCATATGATCAGCTTCAAGCAAGGGACTTCAAGCTGGTTGCTGCTAGTAGCTTCTTGTTCCTGAACCATAATTACCTCCTCCTGAATTCCTCCCATCTTCCACCTCACATCCATCAGGCCCTGGGGAAGCTTTCCTAAGAAGCAGAGGATGACTTCTGTCTCTGCCTGGGTAATGAGATGACTGGCTTCTGTCCCAGCTGTACCACTTATCAGCTGAATCAGTTTCTTACTGCTGCTATAACAAATTACCACAGAGTGGTTTAAAACAGCCCAGATTTACCCTCTTTTTGAAGCTTAGAAGTTTCACTGGGTTAAAATCCAGGTGTCAATTGGGCTGGTGTTTTTTGTAGACTCTGAAGTGAGAATCTATTTCCTTGCTTTTCCCAGCCTCTAGTGGCCACCTATATTCCTTGGTTTGTAGCACCTTCTTCCATGTTTAAAGCTTATGGCTCCAATCTCTGCTTCTTGCCATCACATCTCATCTCTTCTGTCTGTGCCAATTCTCTCCCTGCTTCCCTTTTAGAAGAACATTTGTGATTGCTGTTAGTGCCTTCCTGGATAATCCAGGACACTCTGCTCATCTCAAGATCTTTAATTTAATCACATCTGTAAGGTTCTTTATGTCATGTAAGATCACGTTAATAGGTTCCAGAGATGAAGATGTGGGCATCTTTGTGGGCTATTAGCTGTCTCTCATGTTAGTTATGGGTCTTTAAGCAACTAAGTCACCTCACCTCCCTGAACTTTAGTTTCCTCACTTGCACAAAAAGAATGAGGGTCCTGCCCTTCTAACTTCTTGAGACTCATAGGAGGTTCCAATAACATGGTAGATATTAATGCCAGGCATGGTAGTGCACGCCTGTAATCCCAGCAGCTCAGGAGGCTAAGGCAAAAGGGTAGAAAGTTCAAAATCAGCCTTAGCAAAAAGTGAAGCACTAAGCCATTCAGTGAGATCCTGTCTCTAAATAAAATATAAAATAGGGCTGGGATGTGGCTCAGTGGTTGAGTGCCCCTGAGTTCAATCCCTGGTACCCAAGGAGAAAAAAATGGTAGATATCAAAGCATCTTTTTAACTATTGAGTGAAGACCAAAATAAGTGCTGTGACTGATTCTTTTTTTTAGCTGTAGTTGGACACAATACCTTTATTGTATTTATTTATTTTAGTTTTAAGTGGTGCTAAGGATCTAACCGAGCACCTCACATGCACTAGGTAAGCACTTTACTGCTGAGCCACAACTCTAGCCCCTGGGAGTGGTTCTTATTTTGTCTCCTATAAGGCTGAGGTCCCCTTAGTTCAGTTGCCCCATGTCATCTTCCTCACTGGAGCTCTGCTCCATGTTTTTCTTCAGGCATGCCTTGATACAAATAGTCAAAGTTGAACCTGTTCCTGACCCAACTGGATCCTCCCAACCTGCCCTAGTCAGTGACCATGGAGAGTAGAAGGTACTTAGGTGGGTGGTGACCGTGCTGTTTCTTTTTTTGTTGTTGCTGTTGTTTTGGGTACCAGGGATTGAACCCAGGGGCACGTGACCACTGAGCCACATCCCCAGCCCCATTTTGTATTTTATTTAGAGACAGGGTCTCACTGAGTTGCTTAGGGCCTCACTTTGCTGAGGCTGACTTTGAACTTGCATTCTTCCTGCCTCAGCCTCCTGAGCTGCTGGGATTACAGGTGTGTGCCACTGCACCTGGCCCATGCTGGTTTTTGATCCTAAGTCCTGCTGAGTGAGCACCTCAGCTGGCCACAATTTCTCATCCACTCTACGGTGGTTCCAGTGAGACCCAATATACATAAAAATGACATTGTGAACCAAAAGTCCTTAGTACAATGCATGGCAGAGTCATTTTTCTCTTCACTCTACTGCAAGATACCCCAGGACCACAGTCAGCAGCCACAGCAGCAAGGTGCAAGTACTCCTGGGCACTGGTGCCATCTTGGCCCTCTGCCATTGCTGTCCAGAGTCACTTTAGTAGATCAGGCCCTATCATCAGCCTCAGCCATGCAGCTTTCCTAGAGTCAGGTCACATTTGTCTAGAAGCTGACAGGAGGTGGGCAAAGGTCATCAAAGGCTCTCAATTGAAAGGCTGGAATAAAATCTGGGCACATGGCTCTACTGGCTCCTGGGACTTGATCGAGACCATGTAGATGACCAACAAGTTCTTAAAGGGTGATGATTGTCTCTCTACCCAACACACACTTACATAAATCATGTGTGTGTGTGTTCTCATTCCAATTCCATTCATATATATTCATGTATACTTATTGCCCCATTTGTGTATATATGGAGAGAGAACTCTTCATTTTCATTTTCCTTCTGATATTTTCAGGGATCACCTTCCAAATAAACTATTTCTACTCCAGTTCTTGACCTAGTGATTGCTTCTGGGTAAACAAAATCTAATTCAACAATCAAATTACGTTTGTTCTAGGCAGTGAGGGTGATTTAATATTAGAAAATCAATGTGATTAATCACATTAACAGAGAAAAAAGGGAAAATTATATAATTATTTACATAGATGCTGGACTGGGGCTGTAGCTTAGTGGTAGAGCACTTGCCCAATAAAGTGTGAGGCACTGGGTTTGATCCTCAGCACACATAAAAAAATAAATAAATAAAAGAAAGAAAGTTATTGTGTCCATAATTAAAACTAAAGTATTAAAATAAATAAATGCAAAAATCTAAAAATATTAACTAAAAATATTAAATAAACATATAAAATATATATTTTATATTATATAAATGAATAATAAAAATATAAAATATAAAAAATATATAAATAAATAGAAGCAAAAAAAAAAAAGCTGACAACATTCAATAGCTCTTCACAATGAAACAAAAACCAAACCAAAATCTCTTAACAACCTGAAAATACCATGGAACTTTCTCATCTGATAAAGGAAAGCTACAAAACACCCATAACTACCATCATAACCACTGCTAAAGAATTTAAATCTTGCCAGGCATGGTGAGTGGCACACACCTGCAATCCCAGCGGCTCAGGAGGTTGAGACAGGAGGATTGCAAGTTCAAAGCTGGCGTCAGCAAAAGCAAAGTGCTAAGCAACTCACTGAGACCCTGTTTCTAAATAAAATACAAAATAGGGCTGTGGATATGGCTCAGTAGTTGAGTGCCCCTGAGTTAAATCCCCATTAATCCCCCTGCCAAAAAAAAAAAAAAGAATTGAAATCTTTCCCACAGATTGAGAATGAAACAAAATTGTCCATTGTCCCCATTTATATTTTACATTATACTAGGTGGTCAATGTTGCTCAATAATGTAAGAAACTGGGGGAAATCCGTAAATATTAGAACTGAATAAATGAATCTAGTATTTGCAAAGTACATAGTTGGATGCATTAAAAAATATCCAGGGGAATCTATAAGAGAAAATATTAGAATAAGTGAATTTATCAAGGTAGTAATATAAAAAGTCACTGTATTTTCAAAAGTGGCTGCATTTTTACATATTAGCAACAAATAGAAGATACAGTTATAAAATATGACAGTTATATTAACATCAGAAAACCACAAAACACCTAAGAATAAATCCCATAAAAACATGCAAAACCTCTACACTAAGAACAAGAAAACACAGAGAAAATGAGATCTAAATAAAAGGATGGATGTGTCACTGTTCATGAACTGGTAGAATAAATATTACAAAGATTTCAACTTTCTCCAAGTTAATTCAGAGGTTCAACCCAATCACAGTAAAAATCCAAACAAGTACTTAAAATTTTACACTACCAGATATTAAGAATGCTTTAATAAATAAGACAGTGTGATATTGTTGCGAGGGCAATCAGATATCAACTTGAAAATATAACACAGTAAAGAATCCAGAAAAGCATCCACACACATATGGCCACGTGATTTGTAAAAAAAGGTTGACTCTTCAATAAATTATTATCAGTTAACTGAATATCATGACTATTTTATAGGAAAAACAGAATATCTTCATGACCTTAGAGTGACTAACAAAAGCTTAAATGGAACAGAAAACAAATACAAAAATCACACATCAGATTATACTGAAATTAACAACTTTTGTTGCCATGCTCAGAGGAAAAGATATTCACAATATATGTATTCAGATCCTTGCTCATATTTCCTATTGGGATATCTGCCTTTTTATATTTGTAGAAATTATTTATAGATAATATATATTATATGTTCTGATAGTTCTTTGAAATGTATATTCAGAAATATATATCTCAAAGAACTATCCAAAATATATAAATAATTCCTGCTTATTTCCCACAAGCTCCAAGATGCTGAGGCAAGAAGGAAAGCACCATACAAGCTGTCTACCAACCCCTAGTCCCCACCCCTGCACCCATGGCTACATCTTACTCCATGTCTTGTGGGCTGCACTCTGTGGTAGCTGCTGTTGCCTTCTCCCATGGGCCTAATTTGCTGTGGCTGATAAAGAAGTTCAAGGTTTTGAGCAGAGATATTGGGTCTGCCTGAACATCTGCCTTGCTGTCCAAGTGGGAGGCAAAGAACTGGAGTCCTGTGAACATTGTGTAGAGGAGGACAAAATACACAATCTCAGACTGTGTGTGGGAGCAACGTTGATCAGAGGGGCCAGGACATTGTGTGGCCAAAGCTGAGATTGTTAAGGAAGCTTTCTCTGTCTACAATCTTTCAACATTGTATCTGGTGTGTACCCCACCTACAAACACAACACAACCAAAAGAGGGAGTCACTCACCCCATCTCTGAAGCCAACGGCTCTGACTTTGAGGGGGCCAGCTTTAATGGGTACTTTGTGCTGGTGCCAAGGCTGCTGTCAGAGACCTTTTTTATTCTGCCCTTCCTCAAGGTCAAATTCAGCAGTTATCAGACACAGAAAGGGATACAGAATGATGCACTACATACCAATATTTCAGTCAATGACAGAATGCACATACAATGTAGCCCCATAAGATTATAATGAAGCTGCAAAATTCCTATTGCCTAACGATGTTGTAGCCACCATACCTGACCCCCTTGGACCTGGACTCCACACTGAGGGCAAGGAGAATACACAGACTGCCTTTGTGGATATGAGGATGAGAAAATCTTTGGCCACTAATTTCTGGTTCCTGTGATTACTGAACAGATTTAGCACCCAATGCCTGACATCCCCCACTGTCCTAAGCCTGGCACCTGTAGCTGAGAGCATCACCCATCTACCCTGAGTTTCATCTGTCACCCCTGATGGGCTAGCAGCCAGGTATCTAGATCATGTGCCCACTTCCTCTATAGTCACTACTCCCAATAAAGGAACTCTTTCTGTGAAAAAATCTACAAGCCATTAAGAAAAACACTGATATAAATATAGAAAAATCTTACAAAACATGAAAAAAAATTCACCAAAAAGTTTCCAAATGTCAAAAAGATGTTTGACCCAAGAGTCATCAGAAAAATGCAAAATAAAGTCCTGATGCAATACTACTACTATAGTGCACTTTGTAATATGCTTCTCAGTTTCCCTGCTGCACTCTCTGGACCAAAGCGCTCTTCTCAGCTTCTGTGAATGTTGACAGCCAAGAGTTCACAGCCTAGTGCCTCCTCCTAGTGATTGCCCTCTGCTGAAAAGATCTGCCTAGCCTGAAAACACCTCTCCCTCAGGGGAAGCCTGCAGCCAGTGACTGCTTGATAGGGAGTATAGGGGTTCATTCTTCAGCCCAATTTTGAGACAACTCTGAAGGGTCCTTCCAGCTTCAGTGTTCATGAAACTGATTGAGGTCTTTAGTGTGACTGCTTAACAATCCAAACTCTCCCCTGGCTGGTCCTGCTTCCTTTACTTCCTCAAAGATATTGTTCCTGAGAACACTCCCCAATAAATTTTCTGCAAACTCATGTTTTTTTAAGTCAGCTTTTCTGCTAATGTGACCAAAAGACCTGACAAGAACAAGAATTTTTCCTCCTCTAATTAGAGAAAAAGTTTATTTGGAGGCTCACAGTTTCAGAGATAGATGGCTAACTCCATTCTTTGGGTTCTGAGGTGAGGCGGGACATTGTACACATCATGGAAGAAGAGAGTGCGGCAGAGGAAAGCAGCTGAAGACATGGCTCCAGGAAGCAGAGAGAGAAAGAGCTCTACTCAACAAAGACAGAATATAAATCCCAAAGGCATGCCCCCCAGAGTCCCCGTCCTCCAGCCACACCCTACCTTTCTTGATTTACCACCCAGCTAATCCTTATGAGGATTTAATGCACTGACCAGATTAAGGCTCTCATAACCCAATTGTTTCTCTAAGCTTTCTTGCATTGTCTCAAACATGAGCCTTTGGGGACAACTTATATCTAAACCATAACCCTCATGTTTATCTTAGAAGATAAATATTTTGGAATGCAACCAGGACAACTATATACTCACCAGAATGGCTAAGATGAAAAAGAAAATGCATGAGTTGGTGGGGATGAGGACAAACAGCTCTCACATACAAAAGTGGACTAATTGAAAAGCTCATATACTGCAGATGGGGGTGTCAACTGTACAATCACTTTGGAAATCATTTTGTCAGTATAGCAGTAAAAAAAGTAAGTTCCATATGACTTCATTTGTGTAAATCATAAAACTAGGCAAAAATGGTTAGAAGGTGGAAGAGTGGCTGCTATTGGCAGAGATACCATAGGGGCACTGTGGAAGTTTCCTGATCTGAGTTCTGGTTACATGGGTATGCTCACTTTGTGAAATTCTCCAAGTTGTACATGCACAATCTGGCACTTTTCTGTAGATAATACCTCAGGAAAGCATTGTCAAAGCACAAAGAACACACATAGACTTGAGCATACTCACACACTCTCATGTGGTGCACGCAGGCGCGCACGCACACACACACGCACACACACACGCACACACACATCTAGAACCTAGCAAAGGCAAAGTACCTGGGGTTGCCTTTCAATTGCTAATGTTCAACGTGGTGTGCCTGACTTCTTCCCACTCTAGCCCTTATTCATGCAGGTACATAAGCTGTGGCCAGGCCAAGGTTTCAAGAGTACAATTTGTCAGGGCATGTCAACTCCAACATTTGAGAATGCTCTATGCATCTTGACTCCTGGGTTTAAGTTGTGAGGAACACTTGAAACAAATCAGAGGTTTCATACTCACCTGCCTTGGCCTATTGATGGGCAATGTGGGGGTGGGCATAGTTTGGTCACTACTGAGTGGGTGGCAGGTTGGGAGGGGAGACAATTCTCCTTGATGATACAAGCAGGGTACTTGGTGTTGATGAAAATAAAAAGCCTCTTCCTTGCCTATTGGAAAGGTTCAGCGGGTCTGTTCTTTGATAAATGGCCACAGTAATGAAATTCACACTCTTTAATCACAAGGGCTATAACTTAATTAAAAACACATCGAGGATTGATTTGGGCTAGAGAGCTCTCCCGGTTTCTGGCTTTATTAAATTTGCTGTTTCTTTGCTCAGCCTCATCCAACATTTTTAAGTATGGAAGTCGATGACTAAGGAGCTATCACTGTCCTGATAGGATGAACCCAGATTTGGGGCCCTGAGAAGACCAAGCTAAACAGAAAGGGAGATCATGCAATCCAGAAAAGAAACACAAGCCCTGCAGCCCCACCCTGCTTCTGCCTGCAACATCAGAAGGCTAATAGTTCTTTCTGTTCTGGGTCCATGCCAGGGCTCTCCTTAAGCCAACTGAGTCAGGCCTTTCAAGAAAGATCTGATGGTGGGGAGCCCTGGCAAGGAGAACAGTCCTAGTGGGACCACAAGCACCCAGCACAGTGCTAGGCCCATAGTAGGAACTCAGGAAATACTGGGTCATTGGGAAATAAAAACAATAACAATAGCTCCCATTCACCTCATTTATCTCACAAGCCAACTGTGAGACAGGAACTGTTATTGTCTCCATTTTGCACATACAGAAACTAAGGAAATGAATGGCTCGTGAAATGACTTACCCAGAGGGCTATGCAATGACAGGCACTTGGCAGACACTATCCATGCACCACTTCTCAAAGACTCATGCACCTACACACACACTCACACACACACGCACGCACACACACACACACACACCTTACTCTATCTCCCTTACATCTGCTCATGAGCAGATATAAGTGTACACAAACACATGGACAGACACCCATATGCACTCCCAAAACACACAAACACTCCTTTGTGAATATGCCCAGATATGGATAAACACCTGAATACTCAGTCACAACCTTCACACATACACTTAGATATACATACACTCTCACTCACATACATACACATCTACACACTCACATGTAAACACGTGAATACATCTAGTTATAGACATGTCCACATACTAAACTGAACTCTCAATACACCTGCACACAGAGTGTGCTCTTTGGTCTCTTCTGGGGGACTTCATGGGGGTGAGATTGGTGTGGAAGAAAACAAAGGACAAGGTAGGAGAGGGGCCATAAACCATTCTTGATACCAGGGAAAAGTCAGCGATCGTTAGAAAATTTTCGTACAGAAGTTGGGTGCAGTGGCACATACCTGTAATCCCAGCAGTTTGGAAGGCTGAGGCAAAAGGATTACAAATTCAAAAAAAGCCAGCCTCAGCAACTTAGCAAGACCCTAAACAACTTAGTGAGACCCTGTGTCTAAATAAAATATAGAAAAGAGCTGGGGATGTAGCCCAGTGGTTAAGCACCCCTGGGTTTAATCCCCAGTACCAAAAGAAAGAAAGAAAGAAAGAAAAAAAAAGAAAATTTTCCTATAGAAGTTAAAGGTGACTTAAAGAAATAAAGAGAAAAGTGTGATCCATGCATGGGGGAGGGGAACAACACAACTAACTTACTTACTTTCTTTGTTTATTTCTTTCTTCTTTCAAGTGTTGGGAATTGAACCCAGGATTGCTTTAATATGGAACTATACCCTAGTATAGGCTCCTAGTGGGTAGCCTCACAAACCAAGCAAGGTAGGCAGGAGTCAAGTGAGAGGCCCACCTCTTGCTCACCACCAGCCTTTGTGTGGCGAGGGCAGTGGGTATGAGTTGCCCTTGAACACACAGTCCTTTCCTTCTCCCTCAGGAGTTAGAGTTCTAGGGAAAGAAGTTTCAGCCTTTCTTGTGGGTGTGCCCTGTGGTCTGGAGGTACAGGTGAGGGTTGTAGCATAAAGGAAGAGTCTGGGTGGTTTCGCTCCCTGCCAGATCCCCAATGTGAAGTAAAAACTTAGTTCCAAAGGCAGGCAGGAGCTGGGGTTGTCCAACCTGACTCCCATGTGGGGTGTACATCAAAAATCAAGAAAAAGGGTGCAAGAGGTCATTTCAAGTCTTCTTCCTTCTCTTTAGCCCATGACCTGCCCAGCATTCCCAGCCCACTCCCAGCAGTTCTTGCCTTAACTGCACACTGCTTCCACATTCAGCTGAAGGGACTTCCCCTGAGAGACACACAGACATTCCCAAGCATGCACTCAGGGGTCTCAGTGTGGACATCCTCTGTTACATGTTCCTCCAGAGCCTTAAAGCCATCCTGCCAAGCGTAGGATATTAACCCTACATTCCACATGAGAGATCTCTGAGGCCGAGTGGCCAAGCCTCTCACCTCCCTTCATGAAACTAGGAAGTGCTGGAGAGAGGCTGCTATTCCAGCCCGTGTTCAGCCAAGTTCTGGGCAATGCCTTAGTCATAGAATCCCACAGGACCACTTACTTCCAACTCCCTAGGGCAGTCAGAGTCCCCAGGAGGAATCTGCATGTACCAACCAAATGGGCAAAGAGTTCAGCCATGCCTGAAGGAAGGCAAGTACAGTGAGGTGGGTGGAAATATCCAGAGAGCCTAGCACCCACTTCTTTTTAGGTCAGTGCTGCTCACTCTAATTAGCCTTCAAATCTTCTTTGCATAGAAGCCAATAACCATGTGCCTCTCTTCTTCAGCTCAAGAATGAAGATCTGTGGTCCTCAGAGGACGGTCCAGCTCTAGTGTCCTAGGAGACTACCTCATCCAAGACAATCCTGCTCCCCTTCCCAGATGCCCACAGGAGAGCAGAACTTCCTATGGGAAAAAAAATCAGTTTCCCTTTTCCAGGGATGCTCAGTCCCCAAACCCTATGAGTGTACAAGGAATACTGGAGGGTTTGGTTTGGGGCCAAACCTTTTGTGGAAGGCATCCTCCTTCCTTCTTCAGTACAAACCTCAATTGAAATCAAGTTCTCTCTTTTAAATCAAGTTATGGGATGCTTGCTTTTCAGCCACTCATTTTACTTGTACAAAAGATGTTTATTTTAATGGGACCTGATGTGGAGGTGGAATTGATGAGTATGCAAGCTGGCATTTGATTTCTAGGCAAGGAGCAGGACATACTGGAGAAATAGCTAATTGAGGCTACTCAGGGCTGCTGGCTTGGGGTCCTGGGCTAGCCACTATAGGGGTTGCAGGGGTTGGAGTAGCTTGTTTGTACTATAATGTCATTGAGCAAGGAGCCATTTCTTGACAACTGTCTGACACTTTGCACTCTCATGTACCTTACTCCTTCCAACTATGGAATGATGAGTCTCTACTCAGGAATTCAGCCAACTGTGGGCTGCCTCCACTGTCTCAGGTCTTATCACAGAAGGTCCATGACATGGAAAAATGGGGATTTCTGCAAGCAAAATAAAACATTTCTTTTCCACCCATGATTTAATCAATCAGGGAGTAAAGGAAAACTATTGTAAAATGATAAATGTCAATTCGGGGAAGTGGTATTGATTTTGGAGGTTGTTCTGCAGGTGTGTAGGTTTGCACTTCAGTGGAGCTTGTTGCTATTCAAAGTGTGCTTTGCCCATCTCTGATTTGTACATATTACTTCTGATGTCAACACAGCATGGATACTCAACTGGCCAGGCCAGAAGCCCTGAGGCTAAAGGCTTGAACACAACAAACTGATGAGATACCAAACCTTTTGAATTTTTAAGGCCCAGTGGAATCACCTATACAAAACAACAATTGTTACATATTTTGTGTGTCTCTAAGTTGCTTCACATAGAAAATTAATGATCTTGGTTTGTGTTAGATAAATGGTGGCTTCAGATATCTTGGAGATTTCCTCTCACCTTGTGCTGGGAGAGGTAATGTAGAGGTATAGTTGATGGACTTTCCTAACTTTTAAACCCGAGTAGGAACCTAAGCCTTCCCTTTGGTTGTTTATGAGTGGCCAGGTGAGATATCAAGGCTCTTGATAACCTCTCTGTGTGTGTGTGTGTGTGTGTGTGTGTGTGTGTGTGTGTGTGAGAGAGAGAGAGAGAGAGAGAGAGAGAGAGAGAGAGAGAGAGAACTCTTTTTTGTGAGATTCCAAGGAAGGTAGAGGCAGCATACAGTCTGACACCACCACATATGCCTAGACACCAGCGTCAATCAGGAGAACCAAAGATGAACCTTTGACAGAGTGGGAGTAAAAAAGAGGGCAGCCCAGAGTCCTTCAGTGCCAGGGAGCACTGGAAACAGTGGACGGAGGAAAGAGATACAGCAGAAGTAAAAGGTAAAACAGATACAGTGGCCTGGCTGATTTAGTCATAAATGTGGTAAAAGGAGATATGGACACTGAGATTTTCTGTTGCTGTTTCATTCTACCTTAAAATTCCAATGGGGTTGTAAAAAGTATGAAAAACTAGCACACATAGTGAGGAACTAGAGTGATTTATTTTGTCAGAAGAATCTATATTCTCCTTTGGATATTTGTCCCCAAAGTCCTCTATAATTTCATCATTTCTGGAGTCACCAAGATTTCTGGACATATATCCAAATGGTATGCTCTGTTGGGGAGACAGATTTGGGGAGTGGGAGGCCACATGTATATGAGTAGTGGTAGGATTTTCCAAATGAAATAAAAATACCTCTCAAATTATCAGTGTGCTTGACTCTACAATACATTTTCTCCATTTCAATATCGACTTTGACAAGAAAGATTTATTTATGCTCTCACATGACTCAGCCTTAGTAAATTAGACCTGTCAAAGTGATTTTTTAGCACAATAAAGTTTGTTATATTTTTGACACCTGTTCAGTGAGGGAGAGGAGGCTGTTTTATGTAAATAGCTAGAAAAGACAGTATACAGCAATATGATCAGTGCCATTTTCTAAGTGGCATTTGGCTTTGTGGATGGTGGATCCTGGTGGGGGTTGGAACCTAGATTCTCCCTACTTCCCTGCAGCCAGCCCCACCACTATTGTCCCAGCCAGACTTACCTCATTGCTTCTTGTCTCTACCAACATTCAAGCCTCCTTGCTGGTCTCCCTGTGTCCAGACTGGCACTCTCAGAGCAAGCTTCCCTGAACCTTTTCTGCCTGAGTTATTTCCAGCCAGGCCATACCCACTACTTCCTCTGTTCTTTGCAGGGGGTATTTTCTTTAGCTGTAGTCACTCACAGGTCTGCCCCAAATGAGCACTTCCTGTGACTTGCACCCTGATGGGGCACTAGGACCATGATGGTTGTCCATCTTGCCTTCCAGGGAGAAGACCCAATCTAATTATTACAGGTCGGCAGCAAAACCATATGTCCCTCCCAGCTCTTTCAGAATTGTTCCTTTATTTATCATTACAATTTTGGTCAGAAGTGATTGACAGTCCTGATGCAAAGGGTATAGGAAAAAGAGCCCTGGGTTAGAAGCCAGAAGTCCAGTTCCGTGCTACAACCAATGCTTAGAGGTCAGAGGATGCAGAGGGGGCACTGTGAAGTTAACTTCCTTCTCTGTGCCTCTATTTCCTCATTTGAGAAATCAGAATAAATAATAGCGCTTCCATACAGGGGTTATGATTCTCTCTTCTTCCTGCACCATTTGGATGAATACTCACTGAGGCCCAAGGAGGTTTTTGTTTGTTTGTTTGTTTTTTTCATTTCTTTTAGTCTGAATTTTTGTTGATTCATCTTCTACCTATGCACACAGTCAGTCCTTCTTGTGTCATTGCAAATCCTTTCAATTCATCATACACTGGCCTACACACTCCATCATTTCACTGAAATCTCTTGGCAAGAGAACTTCCCCCTTCCATGGAGTAAAAATTACTAGGGAACCATAGAAGATTGATCCTTCAATATATATGCAAGGGCTATTCCGTGTGGGATATGGCTGGGCAGGCACATTTGGGAAGATCTCCTGGGACAGTACAGGCACATGTGTGAGCCTGGCTTGCTCCCCTTCTTTTCCACATCCCCTGATACCCTTTGGCAGGGACTCACCAAAACAGTGGGCCAAGTTGAAGAGACAGCCTGCTCAGTGGAACCATCCAAAGCCAGGCTCAAGGTGAATGGCATTGAATCCATGGGCTCCAAGTCACTCCCACCACTGTCTTGAATCTCATCTCCTCTGATGCCCTTCTACTGGCTTGCCTTGCCCTCGTCTGGGGTGCCCATGGCCTTATATTACTTCCTCTGTGCCAGTGGTATGGAACTAGTTCAGGTGGAATGTGCTGTTTCATGGGACCAGGGGAGCAGTGATAGGCAGTATTAGAAAGAAGGAAGCCAGAAACCCCAGGAAAGACTTTGCTGGTAGAATATGTAATAGCACATGCACACAAATGTGCACAGACATGCACACTCACACACAAGCATGCGTGCTCACATGTGCATATATTCTCATAGCCATGCACTTTCACACAGGTACACACATGTGCACACAGATGCACAAGGGACATATGCAGGCACACATACCTGTACACACAGCCAGCCTAAGTTTTATAACTCTTCACTTTGTGGACTGGCAGCCACAGCTCTCTTTACCCTTACCATCCCCTGCTACAGCCCTCCATTCCCCAGGAGGACTTGATATGATGGTCTCTTTGACCTCTATGGCATGCCAGTACAAGATTCTGGCCTTGGCTTTGTTTTTTGTCTGCTTTCTTTTATAATTTATATTGTCCTACTTCTGTCATTAGATCTCTGCTGGACAGAATCAGAGGCCTTCTTGACTGACATGATCTTATAGCCTTACTGAATATATGACCTTGCTTCATTCCTTGGTATCACCTTTGAGCCTGGACCCTGGAGACTGCTGCAATGATCCAAGGCTGCTGGAAATGCTTGGGGTTGCACACTCAGCCTCATTGCTCATTGCCCAGGAAATGGGCTGGAAAAGGCAAGTTGCTTCTACCCTCATTGTTGCCTACCCAAGGGGAGCCAAGAAGGCCAGCTGTTCAGCAAATCCTAAGTTATTGTGTCACTCTACATTGTGGAAATGCCCATTTGAACCCCCAACTCTTTTGTTTTATAATTTGTGTAGCTTAGAAAAATATTTCAGTTTCCATACAAAACACTTTTCCTACAGCTGTCTTTGTGAAACCTTATATGAGAAGTTGTTTGTTGTTGTTTCAGAGTTGGGTAGGAGGAGGTTGTTTCGATTAGTTTGTTTTAGCTCTTTTTCCAAGCTCATAGCAACATCCTCCATTTTTCTTGGTGACCTGAACATCATGAAAAAGACCAGTCTGATTCTGCTAGAGATCATAAGATCACAGACAAGACAAGGAATAGACAGTTTCCACCCTTAAGTTTCCTAGAGCACTGAGTGACAGAATTTGGGTGAAATCATGTTATAAACCAGAAGTAACCACCCTTTTTTGTAGTCCTTATCACTAGATGAAATGTTGAGTTTGGGGCCCAGTCCTTTGGGGCCCATCAGGATAAACTTTTGGCTACACTCATGCAGAGGGAACATGCTTCTTGTTGGCAACAAAACTCATCCTGGGATATTGTCTCATTTGAGTGGGCTGCTCAGGAACTCTGACCTGGCTCACTTAAACACCCTGACTTCCCAAACTTGAGAATGTCTCTACAGGATGTAATGAGAAAGCAAGACCCACTCCATCAGGTGCCTAGCTCATTCTAGTCCATACAGCCTTATACTGGCCCAGGTTCCCCACTCTTTGAAGCTTTGTATGGGGATCTAAGAGGCACACTAAGATCAAAAAGCAGCAGTACCCATATGAGAAGAGTGAATTTGCCCAGTTCATTATGTACTGCTGTGAGCTTTCCCCCACTAAGTTCCTGTGCTAGTTGCCTCCTGTCCCCAGCCTCATCCACTTAGAACCAATGGAGCCCTCACTATAAGCACTAGTGTCAGGCCCATTACCAATGAAAGGGCTCTCCTCCCATGCCTCACCTGATTGGGCCCTTAATCCAGCTTGCTGTGTGTCTTAACAGACATATATTTCTCATTTTTCCTTGTTATTCTGAAAAAAGGGGAATGGATGGTCTCAGATGCCTTTTAGAAAAGAATGTAAGAGAATGAGATTGTACTGTACTTGAGAGGCATTTTGACATTTATTTCAGAATATTCCTTTGGATGTTTAATACCATCACATGGCTGTTATAAGCAAAGTGGTTGTATTAATTTACTAGAGAAGATAGTGGAGGTTATAATTCTTTAAAAAAAGATATTTATTATTTAGTTGTAGTTGGACACAATACCTTTATTTATTTATTTTTATGTGGTGCTGAGGATTGAACCCAGGGCCTAGCATGTGCTAGGCGAGCGCTTTACCACTGAGCCACAACTCCAGTCCAGTGGGTGTTATAATTCTAACATATCCTTTTGGGATGAATGGAGGGGGTACAATTCTACTCATAACAGTGGCTCAGCCTGGGCATCCTTAACCTAAATGGAATCTTCCCTATCTCAGGTACAGTAGGCTCATTCTCTCAAGATTACTGAGGCATAAGTTTGCATGGCCACTTCAGAACAAATAAGGACAATCCTACTGTCATCAAGGTCCAAGAGGCTTGGGAGACAGCTCTGAGGAAAGCACAGATCTTCAACAAGGGGCCAATTCCTCAGATGGTGCAGGTCCTTATTTCTTCTTGGGGACCAAGGAGTGGCTCTGAGACAAAGGGCAGGTCCACAGTCCAACAGCAGTGCAAGAAAGGGGTGATATTGGGTCAAATGTAGAAATTCTGGAAAATTAAATGCACTCCCTTTGCATTTGAATGCTTTTACATATTTGAAGAAAGCTCTAAAAAACTTGTTGGTGTTCCTGTGCTCTTTAACCAGGGCAGATGGATTTGGTTTGAGTGAGATGTTCAGTGTAGTGTCTCCCCATTGAGAACCAGCTGAGGAAGGCACTCAACAGAACCTGCTGCTCTCTCTCATAGGCACACCTGGAATTGGGCCTATTTTCCCACAGAGGAGAAATACTTGTATTTCCCCTTGTAGTGATACAGGGAAAACAGGAAATGACCTCTCCGAGACAGCTAACCCTACTTCCTTGGAGAAAATGGCTTCTTTCTATGACTTAAATGTACAGTGTAGCTAGATCATTATGCCAGTAAAATAGGACCCAAACCACAGAAGTAGCAACAATGAAATATGGTTTTCGTTTACTGCAAATAAATCTGAAACTAAATTGAAAATGTTTCTCCCAATCCTGTTTCACAGTAGTTGAGATGATGGCTTCTCCACTCCCCTAACTCATAGCAATCCTGAGATGTATTGGGCAAGATTTGTGTCTAAATTCAGAAGATGGCGGCCTCAGTGGCAGCTCAGCTCTCACTCTAAAGTTTCTCTTGCTTTACCCTTTGGGAACAACTCATTCAGAAGCTCTCTTCATTTCCTTAGGATGAGGCTGAATTTGCACTGTTCTCCTTTATTTCTTAACCATTCTGGCAATTTGGCCTGATGGAAGATAACCAAATCCCCTACATGTTGCTGAAAAATCAAACCAGCAAGCATAGTGTTTCAGTGATAAAGAAATGGCTCAGGATGGAGGAGCTGTGGAGCATCTTTGGCAAAACATCAGCTGTAATATGCCTTGACATCTGGCAAAGACTAGAGTAGTCTTAGCATTCCCCAAACCACAAACACATACTTATACATGCTTGAGGGACAGACCCCGACCACAGCATGTCTATAGTGACAAATGGCCCAACTCTTTGGCTGATGTGGACCATAGCTACCCACTTTTTTCAGCCACAGAGAAATGGCTAAAGGCATGTGTGGGTGGATAAGCAACCATGTCTGAGGTAGACAGGCATTTCCCAGTACTCTAGGTGATTTCAGATTGCAGCACGAAGCTAGAGAAATGTGTTCATTCTCCCAATATCTAATACTGTTTGCTACTTAACCTTGACATTGACCAGAGGCCAAGATTTAGGCCCAGCCCATTGGTATCTTCCTGTTATTATTATCATCAACTATTGTGGTTTCTCAACTCAGGGCCTTGTTTAGCAACTCACTCTCAACACAGGAGTGCTTCTTTTTTTTTCAAGAAGGATCCATCACAGACTGGCTAGTTGCCCTGCTCAGAAGCATATGCACTTGTGAATCTGTTAACTAACACTGGGCCTAGCTGGGCAGACACTGCCCGGCTGGAACCAACAATGTTTAAATAGAATAAGCCAATTTGTTGAGGCTTTGTTATGATTGAATGCTTGTGTTTTGAATGAGGTTTAATTTAAATTGAAATCTGATTTGTAAGGTCTCAGAGGGTAAGACTTTCAAAAATAAAGAGCTAAACAAGGTGGCTCATACTCTGTGTGAAAAATATAATTGCTACTCTGTTTCAGACTCAGGTTGTTTGTTGAAGGTGGCTGCCTCCAGGATGCTTGCTTTGTTTTGTTTTTATGTATTTTTTCACAGCAGATTGAGGAGAGTGCTTTTGAGTAAAAATATTAAAGAGCCCAATTGCTTTTGTCATGAGTTGTGTCCTGATTCCACCTGGTTGCTGTGACAGCAGCCGGTGTTCTTATAGGGATGTTCAGTTACAGGGGATAAAGAGATGGGGGTAGCACTAGCCATAAATAAATAAATAAATAAATAAAGTATTTTGCCTCAAATGTTACATTATTTTATTTTAGAAAACAAATATCAATTAATCTAACAGGCCACTGGGTTTAAATAGAGGAGGTTCTAACTCAGATAAGGAAGCAAGAATTTCCCTGGTGAAGGGCTCCCTGTGGGCGGGACTTACCTCAAGAGAATGGTGTGAGGTCACTTGCTTCCACTGGGAAAAAAGGGCCACAGTAGCCCTGGGGCCTCTCTTCATGTCCTTGGAATGGCAAATCCTTCAATTTCAAGTTCTGAGAGATGGCTGATTGCACTATTTGCCTGTGCCAAGAGGGAGCTCCAGGCAGATAGTTATAGGCATTTGGGTGTCCCAGATTAGATTTAAGAATCATCTGATGCTCCAAAAGAAAAGTAGTGAGGAAGTGTCATAATCTGATATTAAAACTCTTCCCTGTCCTGAGTATTTACTTTCAACAGTTGGCCATCCTCTGGGAAATGACTTCCAGACAGGAGGAAGCATCTCCAAGACCCATGCATGCTTTGCTTCAAGAAAGAGCAACATCCCACCTACCAGGCTACCCAATTCTGTATGCCCAAGCCCTATAATGCCCACCTCCTGCAACTGAGAACTGGAAAACAAACTCACTTCACAAATTCCATAGCAACACTGCAATAAGGTTCTTGGATACTTACAGTTAATATAGAAGATGTTTTAAAATTCATTTGCTTTTAGATTAAAGTTTTGCATAGACACCTAGGATGGTAGGAGTTGAGTTTAAGGGACTTAAGTGATTGTTTATCTTTCAAAATGTTTACTGTACCATCATGGAAAGGGACTGGTTTGGGGCACAGACTCTTGCTTGGCCTGGCCGTAGTCTGACTCAGACAATGGATTGGGACAAGTTCTTGACTCAATTTTTTTCCCCTGGAGGTACAATGAAGTTAGGCAACAAGAATGAATTCTCCAAGTCAATTATGCAGCTGGTGATGGGCTTTAGGTGGCAGGGAGTGTAGTGTTAATAGTCAGTGAGATATAGTGTGAGGATGTCAGTCTCTGGTTAGCTGCTTTTCTGTCCTCTGATGACAGCAAGAACTCTGCTTTGGGTCCATGATACTTGTGTGGAACACTCTTCTAAACTTTTTTATTTGCATTTATCAAAAAAGAGAAATGTCTTTGGCATGAGCCAGTCAGCCACCAGGTTCTCACTTGAATTTATTAACATGATTTAGTCTTTATTGTGATCATTTTATGGCAAGAAATACTATTTCATTTATACAATTATGGAATGTTTCCTTTTAAAATAAAATGAATTTAAGTAAAAATAGTGAGTCAAACTAAAGAAAATTTGCAATAAACAATAGCAAGCTTATGAAGCCTGAAAATTGTAAAACTCTGAAGCAGGTGGTGATCCCAGAGGATTCTCACAGCTTTGATGCTGTGGAACCAATGATCACTTAGTAGCAGAAATATCTGCAAATCAGATATTTGATAGAGGACTTTGATCCAGAATATATAAAACTCTTACAACTCAACAGTAAAAAGACAAATAACCCAACTGTTAATGGGCAAAAGATCCAAATAGACATTTCTCCAAAGAAGATGTACACATGTCTAATTATTATGGTGTGGACCTTTAATGTCCCCTATAAAGCTCTTGTGTTAGGCAATGCAGGAATGTTCAGAGGCAAAATAGATTATAAAAGCTATAACCTCATCAATGGATTAATTGATGGATTAATAATTTGAATGGACTACCAGATGATAACTGTACACAGATGGAGCATGACTGGAGGAAGTAGGTCACTAGGGATATTCCATTGGGTATTATATATTGTCAGGTCCTCTCTCTCTCTCTCTCTCTCTCTCTCTCCCTCTCCCTCTCCCTCTCCCTCTCTCTTTCTCCCTACTTCCCAGCTCCCATGAACTGAGAAGCTTTCCTTCACCAAGCCCTTCTACCATGATGTTCTGCCTCATTCAGGTCCAGAGCAATGAAATCCACTGACTGTGGACTGAGACCTCTGAAACTGTGAGCCCAAAATGACATTTTCCTTCTTTATGTTGTTCTTCTCAGGTATTTTAGACACAGTGATAAAAAGCTGACTAA
The DNA here is from genome assembly GCF_021218885.2 of Marmota monax. Lineage (NCBI taxonomy): Eukaryota > Metazoa > Chordata > Mammalia > Rodentia > Sciuridae > Marmota > Marmota monax. The sequence goes on along the minus strand of NW_026692025.1, from coordinate 4,598,806 downwards.
CATACCAATGAACGCATGAATAAATGTTGAACAGCACTAATCATTAGGGAAATGAAAATGCCAATCAAAACCACAATGAGATCATACTTCATACTCACTAAGATGGCTATAATTTTTAGAAAAGAAAATAACAAGTGCTATGAGAATCTGAAGAATTCGGAACCCTGATACACATCTGGTAGGAATGTAAAATGGTGAAGCCATGTTGGAAAACAATCTGACAGTTCTTCAAAACATTAAACATGGAGTCTATAGTTTGACCAGAAAATTCTACTCCTAAGTATGTATGCAAAAGAACTGTAAAAAATGCATACAAAAACTTTTATATAAATGTTTATAGCACAATTATTCATAATAGTAAAAAAGTAGAAGTGATGAAAATTTTCATCAATAGGTAAATGAACAAAATGTAGTATGTCCACAGGGTAGAATATCATTCAGCTATAAAAAGAATTAAGTGCCAATACATGCTACAATACAAATGAACATGAAATCATTATGCTAAGTAACAGAAGTCAGAAGAAAAGACCACATATTATATAATTCTACTTACATGAAATATCCACAACAGTCAAATTCGTAGAGACAGAAAGCAGATTAGTAGCTAGGGAAGGAGGGGAAATGGAGAGTGTCTGCTGTGGGTGTAGGGTTTTTTTTTCAGGGTTGACAAAAAATGTTCTAGAATATAGTTGTTGTACAAATATGTACATATAGTAAAACTTGTAAGTTTTCAATGGATTAATTTTATGGTATGTGATTTACACCTGATTTGTTTAAAATACAATAAACAAAGCAAAAAACACAACTCCTCACTGCCTATCCAAGAAATGCCAGGGAGGTAAGAGGGAAGTAAAATGAAAGGTACTTAGGAAAAAAATGACCAAATTATGTCATGTATATATATGAATTATATCACAATGAATCCTACTGTTATATAAAATTATAAATCATCAATAAAAAATAAATTTATGTTTGGTATTAACCTTGGTGAGATCCAGGGATCTGTATCTTTTGGTCCTTTTCCAATTTCTAAACCTTGATTTCTCAGGCCTCTTTGACTTTGATCTCTGTGTTAGTCAGTTTTTCATCAATGTGACAAAATACCTGAGAAAAACTACTTAGATGAGGAAAGGGTTTTTTTGGTTGTTGTTGTTGTTGTTTGGCTCATGGTTTCAGAAATTTTAGTCCATGATTGGCTGACTCTATTGCTTTGAGCCTGAGATGAGGTAGAGAATCATGGTGAAAGAATGTGGTGAAGGAAAGCTGCTCAGTTCATGCCCACCAGGAGGCAGAGGGGGGAAGGGTCCAGAAACAGAAGAAAAAAAAATACCAAGGATGTAAGCATGTGCTAGGTCCCACTTCTCATAGTCTCCACCACTTCCCAGTCATCCATTTGGTTTAAGAATCTATGAATGCATTGATCCACTGATGAGGTTAGCATCATCATGAACCAATCACTTCCCAAAAGCCCCCCTTCTGGAAAGGTCCTTAAACCCAAGCACACCCATGGTGTTCTGATCCTGAGTCTATTATGGACATGTTCTTTGGCATGCTCTCAGCTTTCCTATCTGTTCATAGAGGGGCCTGTGCTAGGTGATGTGGACAGCCCTTCTACCTCAAACATCTAGAATTCCTCTCTGAGGGAGTTCTCATTCCTTCTTGCCACTGCTCCTTTATACAGGGAGGACAGACTGAGGATACAGCCAAGCCTCTCTGTGGGCTAGCCTTTTAACTTGTTTTTATTTCTAATATATGATGAGGAGCCCACTTATGCAGCTCTCATCTGAACGCTCCCATTTTGCCCAGCCCAGCAAGCTTTGAAACCTCTCACTACGACAGAGGAGTGCTTTTGGGCCCTGTTCAAAGTGTTTTAGAAAAAAAAGGTCCCTAACTGAAGTGAGTATGCAGGGGATTGACCTAAATATGATTTGATTTGTAAGTCCTTTATTCCTGCTGGTAAGCAGGCCCAAGAGGGGTTCTTTCTTTAAAATTATTTATTGTGGTAAAATCCATATAACATTTACCACTTCAACCATTTTTAGTGGACAGTTTGGTGGCATTGAGTACATTCACATTATTATGCATTCATCACCACCATCCATCCACAACAATCACAAACTGAAACTCTAACTAAAAGCCAGAATGTTGGAAGTCTCTGGATATGATCTGTAAGTAGGTGGACCAATCAATTTAGCATCATTTCCAGGGACCCTCCTGTGGCCCAGAGCCATGTTGGAGAGTGTGGAAGACAAAACCACCATTATGGATTGGGTGAAGAAGACTGGAGGATAAGTGAGTGAGGTAGAGACCGTGATGCTAGAATAGATCAGAGACTCTGGAGAGGTCCCCAGACAGCCCAACGGTGGAAAAAGGACCCCTGGAGATTTGATACAGGTTAGTCCTTTGTAGACAACTACTTTTATTCTTCTGGACCTAGTCCCAGCTTAAGTCAGAACTGACCAGCAGTTTCTGTAGCTTGCTGTTGGGAGTTTCCTCTGGAGAAGGAGAGCCTAGCCCCTCCCCTCTCACTCCTCAGCTTCTCCCTCCCTATCTCCTGTCTAGGATCTTTACTATGAACACCTTAGGAGCAGGAAATGAGATGGCATGAGGCAGCAATTCTGCAAAGCGGTCTTTTCCCCCTGGCTATTCTCTAGAGAGGCTGGCAGGGTGAGGGGAAAGGAAATGCAATTTCAATTGCTCCTCAGAGTCTTCTAAGAAATAGGACTATTCGGAAATGTTCGGGAGGGGACTACTGGTTGAATGGACAAAGTAAGTAAGGGAGGCCCTAAAAAGAACAAAAACCACCCTGTTGGGCTAAAATGTAATACAAACCTTTGCATTAATAAACACAATTAAATGAATAATTTAGTCCAGTGATGTCTTTTGTTTTAACCCTGAGTGGGAAGACTGTGGCAGATCTTAACAAATGCCCCCCAGTGACTTCTTCTGTGGCCAGGACATGGCTCTGAGTAGTGGGCTCTGCCCTCACCCAGTCCTACTGCATTCCCAATTAACACTTTTCAAAATGAAATTTAGGGTGCTTTTTATCCTTCTTCCTAATGAGGTTTCTTCCTTCCCTGCTGTCTTGCTACAAAGCTTGATGCCGTCTGAGTGTGTTCATATGGTGCTTGAGTGCGTTATCTGACCTTGATTGGTGTTTGGGGAGCCGGTTAAATAGATTACATGGGGGTTACCTTGGCAACTGTCTTCACTGATTTAGCAATGCGGTTCATTCTTGGACACAGGACTCTCGGCAACTCTGCGATCCCACTGCTGCACGTTAATCATTAACACCAAGTTGGACATCAGCTCTGCCAGGCAGCAGCCAGGAGTGAGGCTGGGGATGGGTTGGGGAGAGACTGCCTCAGAGTCTTTTTAGCCACTACTGAGGATCCCACATGGAACCCTAAGAATGAAGCCATGGGAGAAAGGGATGACAAAGAGTCATCTAGAAGACTACCCATGGTCCTCAAGAGTGCCACAAAAGATCACATAGCTCTGTCCATTAGGCAACACATAGGCTTGTCATGGACATGCTGCCAACTTTCTCACTAAGCTGGTAGGATGTTGGTAGGATGTCATGGTGTTTGGGGTGTAGCACATTTGTACCTCTCCAGGCCCCATGGGGTTCCACAGAAGCACAAACAGGCTCTGTGGATGGAAGCTCTGGTCCCACTCTTTCCTTTATTCACTGTGTGACTGTGAACAAGTCACCTTAACTTCTAGAGATTCAGTTTCCTTTTTTAATACATAACATGGGACATCATCAGTACTGTATCCTTCCTAACACTGGTGAGGACTCATGAAGTATCTGGCACAGAAGAGGAACCCAGCCAAAGCCTGTGATTATTACCTGCCCCACGGCTGACAGAGTGTGTTCCTAATCATTGCATACTGATATGATTTTCAGTTATTTAATCTGAAGCCAAAATTCTTCCCATTCAGAAATAATTTTTACATTGATTTTATAGATAAGGCTGAAATGCTGGGTGGCTAAACAGTCCAGGCTGCACAGTTGGTGTAAGATGGAGAGGAGATTAGAATTCAGGTCAATCTGCTTCCTGCCCAGGGCTCTAGAGCTGCATCTGCCCAGTCAGGTTTCAAGGTCAGAGATAACCACTGTTCCCTGGAGCATGCATCAGAGAAGTGGACCTGTCCTGAGCTTGTACTTTGAGGCTCAGGGAAGAAAACAACTAGTGAACCAGCCCATCAGGCCCATAGCCTATCAGATTAACAAGCATCAGGTGAAAAGACAACTTTGCCACCTGACAGCTAGAGACTTGCACTTTTTCTCTCTGGCTATAGGGAGCTGCTCCTTGTTTATCCAGTGCTAAGAGTATTCTCAGGCCTGCAGTTGTAGCTCACTGGAGCACTTGCCTTGCATGTGTAAGGCACAGAGTTTGATCCTCAGCACCACTGAAAAGTAAATAAATAAAATAAAGGTATTTTAAAAAGTGGGTTCTGCTTAGTAAGCTCACATACCCAGGAATGAAGCATTCCATGGTTTGCAAAGAATGTTCATGTTCACTTTTTCCTTAACCAACCCAACCATCCATGGATGGAAGGAAGCAAGGAATCAGTTATCTTCCCTTTGGTTAATGAGGCCAAGACAAGTTATATCCTTTTTTTGTGGTGCTGGGGATTAGAACCCAGGGCCTTGTGTATGTGAGGCAAGCACTCTACCAACTGAGCTATATTCACAGCTCCAAGTTATCTCCTTGACTGTACATTTTCTATTAATGCACTCATGTTACATTATGAAAGGTTGATGCCTCAATATTAGCCAAAGCTGTAAATAGGCCTCAAGGAGGATAAATAGGGTAGACAAATGGCCTCCCAAGTCTTGGAGTTTGTGACTGTCCAAACTAAAAGATGCGTATGTGGCAGGGATGCTGAGGGATGCAGCAGATTGAATGCAGTTAAGAAATAACTTGCAATGCTTTTACAAACCTCACATTCCGACTGCTCCTAGTCCATGTGCTATAGGGAGAGAGCATGGGCTTTAGAGCCAAGCAGAGCCAAATTCACACCCTGACATGGCTATTGTTTCCTTCCTGAGAATCAGTTTCCTGGGATAATAGCTACTTGGCTTGGTTGTTATAAAGAATGGAGCTAATGTATTCAGATTCCTTTATCTCATAGGTAATGGAACACTCTTGAATATTTTTTAGCAAAAGGAGCATTAGATCTATGTTTTAAGAGCACACAAGCAGCTACAAAGAGGATACAATGGGAATTGGGGAGATCTAGCAATAATTCAGGCAAAAATGATGATGGCTTAGAGCAGGGTAGTAGCAGTGGAGGTGGAGAGAAGTGGGTGGATTCTGGGCATGTCTAGGACACAGAATGAAAAACAGAAAATGAGGGAAAGAGAGGAACCAACAATGGCTTCCAAGTTTCTGGCTTGACCTATTGGATGGCTGGTGGTGTGCTGGCACCTCATGTTAAGATCGTGGGCACTCTGCAAAAGGCAGGCCCACAGAAGGGGGAGGGAGGTGATACATTCAGTTTGGGACAGATTGGGTAGAGGAATCTGTAGATATCCAGGAATATATCTATGGGACAATTGGTTATATAGATCCTGACTCTGAGAATAGGGGATAAAGATGTGAGGCCCATCAAAGAACAGAGAAATGTTTGTTGAAAACATGGACCCAGATGCAATTTCTCAGGGAGTTGAGAGCATCAGAAAGCCATAGCAGTGTTTTAAACCAGGAGTAACAAGATTGAATGTGTAACTTAGAACTGTGGATGATACATTATCGAAAGAGAGGCCATGGGCAAAGGATCAATCAGGAGTTGATTGTAGGCCAGAGATTGCGATAGTCTGAATTATAGTAGAGAGAGTAGGCTTAGAAAACAAAAGACAGACCCCCGACATGTATTGACTGTCGAAACAATGAAGAAAGAGATCAAGGGTCCCTCCCAGGTTTCCAACTTGGATAACAGGGCAAATGATGGACCATTTACTGAGATGAGGAACAGGTCTCAGGGATCTTGCTACATGTAAGACGCCTGTGGGATCTCCTGGAGTAGATTCCAGTAGCCAACATCAAGTGTCCGGGAAAGGAGACAGACAGTAGTAGTGTGCCAGTATCATCAATCCATCCTCATGTGGGGACCAAGCAATGAGGTGCTGCAAAGAGCGGCTTGCCCTATGGCAAGTGTAGGCAGCATTCAGTCTATGGGTCAGAGGTTCTCTCCAGGGACCCAGAAAGCATTGCTATCTTAAAACTTCAGTTTTCCTAACGATGAAGTGGGAATCTGTCAGGATGCACACTTCAGTTCCTGGGAAAGGCAAAGTGAATTGATGGATCAGTTAGCAAAACTAAGGATGCAAAGTGTGGTATTCCACTATAGGGGATAGAGGGAGAGGCCAAGGAAAGTGAATACTTCACTTCTGTGCCTCAACCCAGAAACATCTGTTAAAACAAATGTTTCAAACTTCCACTAGGTTCTTTTTTCTTCTTTACCATTTGGTGTTTGAAATCAAACTTGGGGTCTCATGCGTGCTTGGCAAATACTCTAACACTGAGCTACGCTCCCAGCCTCCACTATCATGCTTTCTAAGTACCTCTCTGGCTCCTGGTTCTTTTTTTTTTAATTTTTTTTGATTGTAGATGAACACAATACCTTTATTTTATTTGTTTAGTTTTATGTGGTGTTGAGGATGGAACCCAGTGCTTTGCATGCACTAGGCAAGCACTCTACCACTAAGCCACAACCCTAGCCCCTGGCTACTGGTTCTTGACACCCCAGGCCTTGGATGCAGGCAGAACAAAATCTATTCTTATCATTTGACAGCTGGGAAAATTGAGGCTCAAAGTAGGATAGGTGAAGGGTGGGCCAATGAGTCCAGCTCCAATAGAACTATTTCTGGACCCAGAATTCCCCCCCACTCCCCCACCCCCCAGCCCGCAACCTAGTGCAGGCTCTTTCAGTGTTTGGTCTCAGGGAGTGGAATACCAGAGATAGACTCCACCAGTTCTCAAAGACAATCATTAAATTTTCAGAAATTTTGAAGTCAATGGATAGTTGACAGCATGTTGGCAGTTTAAAATCAGCTTTGGTATTTATATCAGGGAAGTCAGCAAATGCTACCAGCCCATCACTAGCCCTGGCCACTGCAGACATATCTTCTAGCACCAAGAGCTGTACCCATAAAGTCAAGGACATATGAGTTATGGTTCAGTAACTGTATGTGAAAAATATCCACCTCTAAATTAGAAGATAAAAGGATTGTGAGGGTCAGCACTTGGTCTTAAAATGTTTCTAGCACCTGACCCAGACACACCCAATAGGCTGTGCTGATTTACTGCTGATATCAATAACCCAAAGAGAATTTCCACCTCCCCAAACCTTGTCACACCAAGTCTGAAACTGCCAGTTAGAATGAAGGGGGACTCTTTGGCATGGATTCTCATTTCACTTCCATTATATTATTTTGGATATTGAACACATATGTCTTAGCCTTTTGGCCTGACTTATGTCATTAGGGAAAGAGGAGAAACATATCACATAAAATCCCAAGGAAGACTCAAAGATATAGAAATCCCAAGCAATGAAAGGCACTATTTAAGAAGGAAATCAGAGCTCTACAAAAATAGGTATATTATTTGTTATACATCATCTCATTTCTTATGTAAAAGCAAGATGAATTGGGGGGTTTCAGTCTCTTGGAGTGAAAGGAGTTACAGAGAAGATAATTTCTGCTGTTCATCCTTAAATAAATAGCTGCTGTTCTTGCTTGTTAAAATGTAAAATTTCCAGATCTAAATGTCAGAGAATTCTAGGAAAAATTGCAAAACCATTACTTCATAAACATGTAATTGTGCTATTACTGCTAAATGCAATGACATTCTATAAATATCACAGTTCAGGCCTCATGGTCTATAAATAGACCCAGTTAATCACCGGAAATATATTTTATTTCTTGAATTCTAATGGAGTAATTACAGAGTCTCCATTTTCTAGTGGCAGAGTCCATTCCCATTTTGTTGGTATCTTTCCTTCTACTTGGGCCCCTCCACAGGACTTAAATACTGTTCATCAAGTATTAGGACAAGGACACTAAGGAGGACGTTTCAGAGTCTAGCCTAGAATCCCAGGGAGTGTTTAGACTATGCTGCTGAGGTCTGTCACCCAGCACTGGGATAGATGGGTGTTGGCACAGCCTACCTCATTGCTCAGGTTGCCATTGGTAGGAGTGCATGGCAGCTGATTAGATAAGCATGGGATGCTACAGACTTTAAAGTGGATGGAATGGCAATGTGGAATGCTCTTTAGTCAGTACCAAGACAGACAAGAAGACTAATTCAGGTGGTGGCTCCAAAGTGGTTTAAATTTTAGCCTTCAATCTGTTGTTATACTTTCCCAGAATTCCCTGCTTGCATCTGGCTGCTTGAACCACTTCACTAGGTCACAGATTTGGCTATTTTGTAGTTTAAACCATGTTTGCATTTACACAGTGAAAGTCACTGAAGGGTCTGCTACAGAACAGAAAGAATTCCCTCCTCCCCCTAACATTGTACACATCAGTGCTATAACTGGGTTAGATCAAAAAATTAAACTTCCTTGGAGGTCTCAAGAATTCTGTGGCCAAGAGAAGTTACCAATACCTGCTTGCTGTGTCTGAGCCTCAGTTTGCCCATTTGTAAAACTGGAGACCAAGTGGGCTTTGATGAGTTAGAGTAGTAATTAAGTTGAGATATTCATTCCAATTCTTCACCTTGGGCCATGACCTTGGGCCAGTCTTATCCTTTTTCTTGGTTTGGGGAAAGGAAGAGGGAGAATCTTGACCCCTTGCCTAATGCTACAGGCCTGCACAGTGGCTCAGTCAGCCAGTCATATCTTTTAGGAGACTCCCTGGAATTCCTCTGTGAGCACCTATACTGTTAGAGTTGGTGTACCACAAGACAACACTCACTAATCCAACCACACAGGTGAGTTATTACTGTTGTTCTAGAAACAATTTACTGAAAGCACCATTTATGTATGTCAACCCTAACTCTATAAAGAATTGTTGATAGAGTAGGCATTGTCCTAAGTTAACAAAATTGGAACACTAAAAAAATGAAGAATTACAGGGAAAAGGAAGAAATATTCTTATAATTCCCAGGATTAACATAATTTGGTGACTAAACATAACAATTATCCAGCAGTTTCCTGGCAGCCAGAGCAAAACAGAAAAAAATATACATAAGACTCCTGAGTTTTCAACATCAGAAAAAAGAAAACACTTTCTCTTCAAAGAGATGTGTTTTCCCTCATTGATGCCAAATTGAGAATGAAAAATAATTTTTTACCTAGAACTTATAGTTAAGACACTCTGTGGAACACTAGTCAAAAGTTTCAAAGCAAATTCAGAAATTATTCCATAGGACTACTTCTAAAACCAATTTTTAATGCTTCTAGGGTTCAGGATTCACCAAGCTTCACAGGTACAGTTCTGCCAGGGGTTGAATTGGTGAGTTCTCCAGCACTTTTGGCTTGATGTCAAATGTATTGAGATATGGCTGACTTTGTGTGGTACCCCAAAATAGAGTAATTATCTCCCTTTAACAAATGTGTCTCATTCACTTTGGGTTGGTAGCTAACGGGAATTGGGGTCAGTATGCAGTTAAATTAAATGCTTCATCAAGGGTCAGCACTGGGCTAAGTTCCATAAGCTAAGAGAGATAGAAGACATGGGGTCAGGCCTCAAGGGACTTTTATTCACAGAAGAGAGAAGATTCCTCAATCCAATGCTGACCATAGACTGAGAGGAAATGAAAGGCTGGCAGAAACATCAACAACAATTCACCCATAACATTGGTTGGTGAACAGGGCCTGACAGTGGTTCCACCCCAGCATGAAAAGCTCCTGGATATCCAGAAGGCCTCATTCATCATTCCTTTAGAGTTGGGTCCACCTCACAAATCATGATAGCAGACCTCTAATGTGGGACACTCACAAGGCCCAGAGAGTCTAGGTTCCAGGGATCTAAATGTCATGTGTGCCAATGAGTTCCTAAGCCCATTGGGCTGAAGAGGCAATGTGAACAGCAAGCTCTTGGTTATATAAACATGTAATGGGCTCTTTTTCCTGTACTACTAAATCTGTGTCCACACAGAAACATGGTCTCTTAGGTTCATTCCATAGAGCTGTTCTGAGTATTTTATTAGACTGTGTGATGGCAACTACTAGCTACATTTATGTCTGGACCCATCTTTGCCTGACACAGAAGTGGAGTACACATTCAGCAGTGTGGTGGAAAACATGTGAAGAATCATAAAGAAAGTGGGAGTCAAATGGCTAAGGGGGTTTGGTGTGCAGGTAGTGGCAAGCCATAGGGCCAAGATGTTGCAGGGTTTTGTTGGCCATTCTAAGGGATAAAGAATTTGTCTTCAGGACAATGGGAACTCATGGAAGTATTTGGAAGAGAGAAGTAGCATTGTCAAGACCATGTGTTTGGCACACTTTGGTTGTAGTGTGTAATACAAGCTGGAAGAAGCAAGATTTATAATAGAATAAGTATTGGAGTAGATGTTAAGAGTTTCTGCAAGTGCTGCAACTATTCTGTGGGTTGGGTGGCTAGAGAAAGAAAGGGCAACACTGTCCCTATGCGGGTTTGAGCTGTAGTTTGCTGGTTCCCCTTAGCCAGCTCTCAGTTACCATGAGACTCCCATACCCCATGGGCACAGAACTTTCAGTTCTCCAAGATATGTCATTCTGTCCACTCCTTACCAAATCCCTAGGAGATCAGCTTGACAGGGTTCCAAACTAAGGGCAAGGACCTTACCAAGTCATACAGATAATTAGGACATGGCAGGAGGATGTTGGAGCCATGGTTCACTTCCAGATCTTCAGACATCTCAGCCAAGTTTTTGGCCCACTATGCCCTGTCACTGGGTATTAGACCTTTCTTTCTTGAGAATACTATGAGTGTGGACCCCAAAAGGCTGAGGAAGTAGCATTTAGACAACAAATAGCAAACCTTAAAGGCAAAAAAAATAAGGCAGTTTCATTACTTCCACTGATCCCTCTCCTTGTGTTGGGGCTCCATCCCCACCAGCCTACTCCTTGTGTGCCTCTATCTCAGAGGACAATGCTAAGGGTGTGGGTCTGTTTACTCTCATCCACCCTGATGCACTTTTCAGTTAGAAAATGAGTGTCCCCAGAGGCCCAGCTGGCTCTTTGTTCTCTTTGTTTGGAAATTAGTTTAGAGTTATCAGCTAGCAGATTAAAAAGCTCATATCAGATCTGTTAAAATATCTTCCCATCCAGATTTCATTTCTGCTCCTTCAGGAAATTTCTGCTGTTCTTTTACAATGATGGATTTTCTTCCTGTTTGACTCTGGGGAAAAATGATTCTTCTTAAAGAGGGGTCCGATGAGGTTTTACACTGGAGGACAGTGAGGGGCTGTGGCATGGCTCACCTTGCTCTCTAGGTCTGGAGGCCCAGCAGGCCTCATCTCTAAGGTAATACAGCATCCTCCAGCCTCCACCTCCCTTCTCATTTTGTTCTGTTTTCTAACAAGGCAGTCCATAGCAGTAGCTCCTTTCCCTATATACCTACCTAGCCCCTAGGATGGCACAAGATATCAGTGCCTTTGCCCTGGGGATCTGAGAGGGAATCTGGATCTCTGCTGAATGTACCATCCACAGTGCCTAAACTGGTAACAGATGGGCACAGTGCATGGTGTTAAATGTTTGATCAAATATACTTCATACTGTCTAGAGCATATGCTAGATTGTCCCATCAGTTGGGCACAGTACTCAACTCTGCTGGTTTCTAGAGGTGAGGGTAGAACAAGTCCTCACTGGTAACAATTGTGTTTTCCATCAGGTACTCTCTCTGCTGAATGGCCCAGCTCCAACCAGGAGGGACCTGTTAGAGTCCCACAATACCTTACTGTTTGTGGTCCTCTTTGAGAACCACACTCAGAGAAACAAAGGTATAGTGATTGACTAAGGGCTAGGTGAAAGTAAGGTGGTAAGATGTGATTTAAACCCAGATCTGTCTGATACCATTAACTGGATATGTTCTACTATACTGCAGCTGGGAGCTGGTGGCCACAGAATGACTGCCATGGTCTGCTTGAAGACTAGAGTGGCCTTCTAAAATCTCAGCACTGAAGAACACTTTACTGCTGAAGAACACAGGAAGAGCAGATGAGCTCCTATTTTTTGTTTGTTTGTTTTTAGATGAGCTCCTGTTTTTTTAGATGACTAAATACAGGAGTCACAGAGGAGACAAGCACGCATGGCACCAAACACCTCTGGAGACAGTGAAAATACTGTGTGAGGATCGAAACAAATGTTAAGTTAGACAAGTACAGCACCAGTAGAAAGCAGTTCCCCTGATTAGGCTCTTACTAGGGGTCATGAAAGGAATGAGAGCAGAGGCTTGGGACCATGTGGGCATGTAAACTAAGATGCCCAATAGAGAGCCATCAAGATATATGCTAGAACTCCTGGTAGGTAAGCAGGAAAAAAACAAGAGTCAGAGAGTAAGCTGCATCCAGTTTTGTCCCTTTCTAATGAGCAGCTTAGAAACCCTGTCTGGCACGCTTGTGGGGAGGACTCAAATGATGCAGAAATGTGCTGTACATGGGATCGCATGCTGCCAGTCTGACGGCTATAGCCAATCAGCTACTCAAGGAACCTATTTTAAGCCCCTGCTATATGTACTAACTTGGGCTTTATGAGGAGACCATTCCTGGCCAGAGAGATAGAAGATTTGAGGCAGAGTTGAGGGCAAGTCCCTTACTCTTTCTGGATTGAAGAGAAGCCTTTGGCTTGGACATGCACTTTGGGTTCTTTGAAAGCCCTGTCTCTCTTTCCCTTAGTGTGAAAGCATACAATAGATTGGGCTGGTGTAAAGCTAAATTCAGTCTTGGGTAGGACTCAATTAGCATGGATGACCAGATGCCCTCCAGCTGGCTTCACAGTTCTTTTCCACACAACTTTCTGAAGGAATATCATTATCCTAAAGTTTTGGTCTTTCTCCTTCATTAATCTAAAAATATGAGATCTAGTCAAAATTTTAATGTTATATATCCACCAATAAATTCTTCAGCTTAAACAAAATTGCATTCTCAGAAGCCACAGGTGATAAGACAGCCATGCAACTGCCCACAGACCCTCTTTACCTTACTTCTAACCAGGATGAATTATCCTTGTTTCCTGTTGTTCAGGTACACTCAGCCAAGCTCCCATGCCTGTCAATCAAGGCCCTTTGTGACTTGGCCCTGCCTTTTTCTCTAACTACATGTCTCCAAGTTTTAGCCTCCAGATGGGGACAGGGGTTACCATTCCCTGAGTTCCCTGTGTTTTTCCCAGACTGATTGGCCTCATGCTATTGTATCTACCTATAATTCTTTTCACCTCTTTATTTTTGGTAATCCCACTTATCTTTTAAGGCCTAGTCCAATGCCAACTCCTCTAGGAGACCTTTCTTCATGGCATGGCACATAAACTGATTAACACGGCATTTGGGCCAGAGGAAATACTCAAGAAAAGTTTGTGTCAGTTCTCTTTGCTGACAGTTCCTCATTCTCTGTTTCCACTGCAGTTTGCTTGTTCCTTGATCAAATGAGCCTTTTATCCTTGGAGTTCAAGAGTCAGATACCTGTAGATTACATACTAGTCCTGTAAGCCTAGGTGAGTAATTTCAACCCTGAGACTCAGTTTTCTCATTTATCAAATTGGTATATCAGTACCTGTTTCACAACATTAAATTATGTGGATAGAATAAAATATATATAGGAAGGTTGGGTAACAAAGAGCATATGACATATAGCAAGCAATCAATATGGGTTTATTGTTCTTATTATTGCTATTATTATTATTCCAATAACATATAGAGACTTGCAGGTCTGGTCATGATGGAATAGCCCTGTTCATTCTGTGACAATTAGTTTTCTGGACAAAATACAGAAAACAAGCATAGCAAGGGTCAAAAGGTAGAAAGAACTGTCTAGGGACCTTTGTACTTGAGGTATGGTATGGCAGTGAGTTTGTGGGTTTTTCTTGTTGCCTTTCATATATTTTGAATGTGGCACTTTAGATAGATACTCCAACCTGGGACATCCAAAAATCAGTTTAGGAAAAAAAAAAAAGCAAACAAGGGGCTGGGGAAATAGTTCAGTTGGTAGACTGCTTGCCTAGCATGTACAAAGCCCTGAGTTCAAACCCCAGCACCACACACACACAAAAGCAAACAAGCATAAAATGCCTTTTCCCACCTTTCCTCAAGGGACTAAGGAAAAGGTAACCTAGCAGAACAAAATAAATTATTTATTTATTTATTTATTTTATTGAGACACAATTGTGTACATCTTCATGGGATACAATATGATAATTCGATACGTGTAATGGATCAAACTAGAGTAATAAGCATTTCCATCTCTTCCAATGTCAATCAGTTTTATGTGTTGTGAATATTGTACACTTTTCTGGTTATTTTGAGACACATCATAGATTGTTACAGCCAGTAGTTACCCTACTGTGATATACAAAACCAGAACTAATTCCTGCTCTCTTATTGTATTTTGGTGCCCTTGTCTAATGTCTTTTCATCCCCCCTCCCCTGCCATTCAAAATATCTAGTAACTGATTTTCTATTCTTCAGAATGGATAAGGAAAATGGGGTATATAAGCACAGGTTAAAAAAATCAAATTCTGACATTTGTAACGACATGGATGGAACTGAAGGTCATTGTAAAACAAAAGAAGACAAACACTAGGCTAGGGTTGTGGCTCAGTGGTAGAGCATTTGCCTAGCATGTGTGAGGCACTGGGTTCAATCCTCAGTACCACATAAAAATAAGTAAATAAAAAATAAAGGTATTGTGTTCATCTACAACTAAAAATAAAAAAGAAGACAAATACCGCATGTTCTCACTCATTTGTGGAAACTAAAGACATTTTTTTTAATATCTAGCCCTACTCACCAAACAAGAAAGGAGAACTTCCTCCCCCTCAGCCCACACTGTCAGCCAGATTAAGCAGGAAACTGAATTTCTGGCCCTGCCCTAGTAAGAGGTGGAACAGGATAGTGAGAGTTTGTGCTAGTAGGACTCTGTTGTCTGAGACAGAGAAGTGTCAAAAGGGTCCAGTGGGAAGTGAAATTTCACCCTCACCTGTTGACAACACACTAGTTGAAGGTGGTACAAGTTGGCAATCTGCTCAGTTGGTAGAGTGCTTGCCTCACGTGCACAAGGTCCTGGGTTCAATCTCCAGCAACGGCAAAAAAAAAAAAAAAAAAAAAGAAGAAGAAGAATCAGGGCAATACCTAAGTAGGATAAACTCAAAGAAATCCATGCTGAGCCACATCCCAGTTAAACTTCATAAAGATAAAAACAAAGAAAAAAATCTTAAAAATATTTAAAAGGAAATGATTAATCACCTATAGTGGCATTTCTCTGTCAGTTTCAGTTGCTCTAAGAGAATAACATAAACTATGTGGTTCAGCTAACAGAAATGCATTTCTCACAGATGTAGAGGCTGAGAAATCTGAGATTCTGGCATCATTGTGGTGAGGTTCTGGTGAGAGCCCTCTGCTTGGTCTGAAAATGTCAATCTTCTTGCTGTGTCCTCACATGGTAAAAATAGAGACTACAAACTCCCTGATGACTGTCTTGAAAGCTCTACCCTCATAATTACCTCTCAAAGACCCCACTTCTTAATATCATTATGTGAATTTGGGGGGACACAAACATTCACTTGATAACAAGGTGAAATGATTTGAATGCCAGTGTATTTCTCTTCAGAAATCAAGAAGGCCAGAAAGTTGCATAGCATTTTTCAAGGACTGATAGAAAAGAAATATTAACTTTGAATTCCATACTCAGAGAAAATACCCTTCAAGATACAAGGAGAAATGAACAAATTCTCAAATGAAAGAAAAACCAAGAGAATAAGTCATGAATACATGTATCCAAAAACATGGCTGAAGAGAATTCTCTAGCCAGGCACAGTGGCATGTGTCCATAATTCTGACTCGGAAGGCTGAGGCAGAAGGATTGCAGGTCGGAAACAAGCCTGGTTGATTCAGAGCTTCTTAAAATTGAAAAAAAATAAAATAAAATGATAGAGAAAATGACAAAATCAAACAACAGCTCAGTGCACACCAGGTTCAATCCTCAGAATAAAGAAGAAGAAAAAGGAGAAGGAGGAGAAGAGATAAGGGAAGGAAGAGAGGGATGTGGAGAAGTTAGCTTCCTAAAAAAAAGAGGTAAATGATTAAAATGAGTAATTTGGAACATCAGGAAGGAAGAGCAACTGAGAGTAACAACAAATGCAAAAATGATAGTTGATCCTCTTAAGTTTTCTACACTATATTGATGATCAAAGCAAAAGTTATGGCATACTCCAATGGGAGTCTAAACAAATAAAAATATTAACCCACTTGAATCAAATGTATGAAATATGATATGTCAAGAGCATTGTAATGTTTTGAGCAACCAATAAAAAAAAGAAAAAAAAATTAAGAAGATTGTACTGTGAATGAGAGGGATCAAAGGGACACAAATGGAGGTAAGCTTTCTACATTTTACTCAAACTGGTAAAGTGTGACACCAGTACACTGCAATAAAGTTATGTGCATGCACTGAATGCCTAGAGTAACCACCAAAATAAAAAGTATACAAATAGGGGCTGGGGATATAGCTCAGTTGGTAGAGTGATGGCCTTGCATGCACTAGGGCCTGGATTTGATCCTCAGCACCAAAACAAACAAAAAGCATACAAATAAACTGGGTGTGGTGGCCCATGCCTATAATCCCAGTGGCTCAGGAGCCTGAGGCAGGAAGATTGTGAGTTCAAAGCCAGCCTCAGCAATTTAGTGAGACCCTGAGCAACTCAGCAAGACCTTCTGTAAATAAAATATATATATTAAAAAAGTGTGGGGAAGTGACTCAGCAGTTAAGGGCCCCTGGGTTCAATTCCCAGTACCCCCTTCCCCAAAAGACTATTCAAATAGATGCTCCCATAACACTGTAGATATTTCAAAGTAGGATTCTTAAATGACAGATATTAGCAGAATGGGTTGAAAAGCATGACCCAGCTACATGTTTATATACAAGAAATTCATTTCAATATAATAATATAGTTAGATTGAAAATATAATGATGAAAAAACAATATCATGAAAACAATTATCAAGGGAAAGCAAGAATCTCTATGTTAATATCAGATAATGTAGACTTCATAGCAAGGAAAACTACTGGAGACCAATGGGAGCATTATATATTTAATAAGAGTCAATCCACCAAAAGACATTGCAATCCTAAATGTGTATAAACCAAAAAAATAGCACCGCAAAGTGGGTGAAGTAAGCTGATAAAATCAAAAGAAGAAATACACAAATCTACAATTATAGGTGGAGATTTTCACAACACTCTCTCAACAATTGATATAACAAAACACAGAAAATAAGCAAAGATGTAGAAGAACTGAACAACACCATCATATAACAAGATGTAATTGACATTTTTAAGAACATTTTACTTAGCAACAGCAGTACAGGCATTTTCTTCAAGTGCCTACAGAACAGTCACAATGATAGATCATATTCTGGGACATAAAACAAACCTCAACAAATTTACATTACACCAAAGGTAATTACACATTATGCAAATCAATAGTCAATATTGTAAGTTCCTATTTTAAGAATGTAAAAAACAATAATAAAATAAACCCAAAGCAAGCAGAAAGGAGAAATAATCAAGAACAGAATCCAATAAAATTGAACATAGAAAACAAGACAAAAATCAATGAAACAAAAAGTTGATTTTCTAAAATGGTCAGCAAACTTAACAAACATCTAGCAATACTGACAAAGAAAAAAAGAGAAAACACATAATTTACCAATATCAGGAATCAAACAGAGCATATGATTGAAGACCCTGCAGCCATCAAGATAAGAATAGGGGCTGTGGCTGTGGCTCAGTAGTAGAGCACTTGCACTGGCATGTGTGAGGCCGTGGGTTCAATCCTCAGCACCACATATAAACAAACAAGTAAATAAATAAATAAATAAAAGATTGATTGACAACTAAAAAAATATTTTAAAAAAGATAAGAATAAAGCTGTGAACAACTCTACACACACAAACTTTCAAAAATTAGGTAAAACAGACCAAGCCCTTGAAAAATATAAACCACCAAAATCTATCTAATACAAAGACAATAATTTGAAGAAAGATGATTAAAAATTAAATTCATAGTTTAAAAACACTCTGAGAAGGAGACATCCAGGCCCAGATGGTTTAATTGAAGCAGTCCCCAAAAGTAATGATTAAGGAAGACCAATTTTACAGTCTGTTCCCAGAAAACAAAAGAGGAAAACACTTCCAATCCCATTGACTCCAGTCTTGTCAGATACCAAAGCTACAAACAACAGTTCAAAAAACTTAAAAACCTACACACCAATATTTTTCATGAAAAAAAAAAAAAATATATATATATATATATATATATATATATATATATATATATATATATATATATTCTTTCAAAATTTTTAGCAATAGGAGGGCTGGGGTTGTGGCTCAGTGTAGAGTACTTACCTGGTATGTGTGAGGCACTGGGTTAAATTCTTAGCACTGAATACAAATAAATAAAATAAAGGTCCTTTGACAACTAAAAAAAATTAAAAATATGTTAGCAATAGAAATAAAAATATGAAAGATTTCTACTTCATGGCTAGATGTGGTTTGTTGCAACGTACAAGTCTGCCTCGATATTTGCAATCAATGTAATCAATTATTTCGACTGGCTAAGAAAGAAAAATAGTAATCAATTAAAAAAAGTACCATGTGGAATAATCCAACAACCATTTATGAAGTTTTCTTTAAAAAAAAACTCTAAGAAGAGAGGATGTTATGGAATGAATTGTAACATCTCCACCCCAATTTATATATGGAAGGCCTAACCCCAAGATGCCTGTATTTAGAGGCACATTTGGGGCCATAAAGAAGACAATTAATTTAAATGCAGCCATACGGTTGAGTTCCTAGGCAATAGAATTATAAGAAGAGGTAGAGACACCAGATATTGGTCCCTCTGTCCCCACCTCTCTTATTTAAGCCAGCAAGTCTGTGATATTGTGTTTTGGTAGTCAAAGCAAATTAATACAAAGGGAACTTCCTCAACTGATTAAGAGCAACTACATAATAATACCTGCAACTAACATCATACTTAATGGTGGAAAATTAAGCATTTTCTTAGATCAAGAATAAACAAGAATATTCACTATTACCACTCTTACTCAACATAGTGCTGGAAATCCTAGATAGATCAATAAGAAAAATAGGAAGTAACTGAAATACAGATTGGAAAGAAAGAAATAAAACTGTCCCTACTTGTAAATAAAATACTGTTTATGCTAAAAATCCCAAAGCTTGGGGCTAGGGGTGTAGCTCAGTGGTAGAACATGTGAAATCCTGGGTTTGAGTTCTAGCAGTGAAAAATCCAAAAACATCTAGAAAACAAGTCATGAGTGAGTTCAGCAAGGTTAAAAAATGCATGATCAATACACAGAAATCAGTTTTACTTCAATATATTAAGAATAAGCATTAGGAAACCTAAATTAAAGGTACAATACCATTTACAATAACTTCAAAAAAGAAGGAAGTATTTAGCTATAAATCTAAAAGCACATGCATTGTATTTTTATGCTATAAAAGTATAGCATGCTAATGAAAGAAATCAAAGAAGAGCTAAATATATTAAGAAACTTATCATGTTCAGGTATTAAAAGCCTCAACATAGTAAAGATGTCAATTCTCTCTAAATTGCTACATAGTTTTATTGAAATTACTATCAAAATCCTAGCAGGATATTTTGTGAATATAGACAATATTATCCTTAAATTTATATGAAAAAAGAAAGGAACTAGAACAGTTAAAACAATTTTTTAAAAAAAATTAATATTAAGTAAGAAGGATAACTCAGTTCAATGCATAACAACAGTATCAGGATAGTGTGGTTTGGGCAGAGGGATAATTACATAGATGAATGGGACAGAACAGAGAACCCCTAAATAGACCAACATAAATATGCCCAACTAGATTTCATTTTTAATTAATTAATTAATTAATTTAGGTACTGGGGATTGAACTCAGGGGCACTTTACCACTGAGCCACATCCCCAGGCCTTTTTATATTTTGTTTTGAGACAAGGTCTTACTAAATTGCTTAGGGCCTACTAAGCTGCTAGAGATGGCTTCAAATGTAGGATCCTCCTGTTTCAGCCTTCCAGGATGTTGCAGTTACCAGCCCCAACAGATTGTTTACCAAAGCTTGAAAAGCAATTCAATGGAGGAAGGGCAGTGTTTTCAACAAGTGGTGCTGGAGCAATTACATATCTATAACTACAAAGGAAGGAGGAAGAATAGGAGGAGGGAGGGAGGAAGGAAAGGAGAGAAAAGGATCCCAACCTTTTTTATACTTCATGCAAAATCCACCTCAACAGGAACAGCAGATTTAAATGTAAACACAAAATATAACACCTTCAGAAGAAAACAGGAAAGTCTTGAGTAACTGGCACCTGGTGAGGAATTCTTAGGCTTGATGTGAACCATAAGAGGAAAAAATAGATTAATCGAACTCCATCAAAATTAAATATTTTGCTTAAGAAAGATGCTGTTAAGAGGATGAAAAGAGAAACTACAGACTGGGAAAAATATTTAAATTATGTATCCAATAAAGGACTTGTATCTCAAATACACTAAGAGCTCTCAAAAATCAACAACAAATGACAACAACAAAACATTCCTATTTGAAAATAGAAAAAGACATGAAGAGGCATTTCACAGAAGATAATCCAGAGATGGCTAATGAGCAAATGAAAAGATGCTCAACCTCACTAGCTATCAGGAAAATAAAAATTAAACTCACAATGAGATATCAATTATACACCTATTAGAATATTTAAATTAAAAAAATAGTGACACACCAGATGCTGGAGAGGATACAGAAAAACTGCATCACTCATACATTGTTGGCCATAATGTAAACTGCTACAGCCACAGTTTCACAATTTCTTGTAAAACTAAATATGCAACTAATGTACAACCCAACAATCACTTTCTTGGCCATTTATTCTAGAGAAGCAAAAACATATTTTCACAAAAGAAACTTATATGCAAATATTCATAACACCTTTAATTTGTAATAATTCAAAATTGGAAACACCCCAATTGTCCTTCAATGCATAAATACTTAAACAAACTATGGACATCCTTACCAGGAAGGGAGTATTCAGTAATGACTAAAAATGAAATACTGGTATGTGTAACAACTTGGATGGATCTTAAGGTTATTGTGACTGTGATAAGTGAAAAAGTCAGTTTCATTTAATATTCTCAAAATGAAAAAATAGGGAGATGGATAAAAGATTTGTTGTTGTCAGGCTTAGGTATGATAAGTGGGAGAGTGTATGTTTGTGTCTTTATAAAGTGATAGAACAGGGAAAATCACTGTGGTAATGGAAGAATTCTGTATCTTGATGGCAATGATAGTAACAGGAATCCACACATGTAACCAAACAACACAGAACTATACATAGGTTAGAGCAATGTTAATTTCCTAGTTTTGATATTGTACTGCATTTACATGAAATGTTAAAATTGGGGAAAACTGTATAAGGAATACAGAAAGCCTCTCTTTAGTAACTTCTCTGTTTCCTGTGCATCTATAATTATTTCACAATTAAAACTTAAAACATTAAATTGGTACAGCCAGTATGGAAAGCATTATGCAGATTCCTTAGAAATCTAGGAATGCATCCACCATTTGACCCAGCTATCCATCTCCCCAGACAATACCCAAAGGACTTAAAAACAGCATACTACAGAGTCACAGCCACGTCAATGTTTATAGCAGCACAATTCACAATAGCTAAACTGTGGAGCCAACCTAGATGAATGGATAAAAAATGGAATTTTACTCAGCACTAAGAGAGCATAAAAATAATGGCATTTGCAGGTAAATGGATGGCGTTGGAGAAGATAATGTTAAGTGAAGTTAGCCAATACCCCCCAAAAACAAATGCCAAATGTTTTCTCTGATATAAGGAGGCTGACTCACAGTGGGGTAGGAAGGAGGAGCATGGGAGGAATAGAACTCTAGATAGGGAAGAGGGGTGGGAGGGAAAGGGAGGGGGTAGGGGATTAGCAAGGGTGGTGGAATGTGATAGACATCATTATATAAAGTACATGTATGAAGACATGAATTGGGTGTCAATATACTTTATATATAAACAGAGATACAAAAATTCTGTTATATATGTGTAATAAGAATGGGAATGCAAAAAAACACAAAGCATAAAGGCATGAATTGACGTGAACATACTCTATACACAAAGATATGAAAAATTGTGCTCTATATGTGTAACAAGAATTGTAATGCATTCCACTGTCATGTATTTTTAAAAAATCAATAAAAGTAAAAAAGAAACATTAAACAAATAAAATAAAACCAATTAAAAAAGTTAAAACAAAAAGATAGTAGGCTCCAAGGTGTGTTACAGTGGAAAGAACATGAATGTGAAGTTAGCTCATTCTGGGTTTGAAGCCTGTCTTGACTTCTTGAGTAAGTTACTTTACTTCTCTGAGCCTTGATTTTCTGCTGTATAAAATGGGGATAATAATGGGGCCTACTCTACAGGGATAGGGGTAGGATTCGATGTGAAAATGCTTGGCTCAAGACTGGTCTATAATAAATATTCAAGGAAATGAGCTTCCTAATGGTAGCCTGATTTATTATGACTTGGCCTTTGTTTCATTTGTCTTAACATGAAAGCATGTGGATGCCTGGGCCACGTCTCACCACCAGACAAAAAGCATCTTAGGTGCAGTGAGTATCCACTATTTGGTTTTGTGTCCTGCTTCCTAGGTTATAGCCCATGTCCTGACTCATGACCCATCCAACACGGACCTAGACTTTAGACATTTCCCAGTGTGGCTCCTCCATTATGTAAACTTTATTCTTGTTTGTCTTAGACCATTTTGCAGTGCTACAACAAAATGCATGAGACTTTATAAAGAAAAGAGGTTTATGTAATTCACAGTTCTAGAGACAAAAAAAAGTCCAGATTCTTATAGCTGCGTCTTGCAAGGGCCTCCCACTTATCACAATATGGTGGATGGCATCACATAATGGGTATGCATATGAGAGTGGCAAGTGAGCTAATGTGGAAAGGGCCAAAACATCAGGGATTTAACTTGTGTTTTAACAACCCACTCTCATGGCAACCAATTCAGTCCTGTGAGATCTAAACTACTCCTGTGAGACAGAGCATCAATCCTTTTCAAAAGGGTGTTGCCCCTATGACCTAAGTACCACCAGAAGGCCCCACCTCTTTTAAAAAAATATTTTTAGTTGTAGATGGACACAATACCTTTAACTTATTTATTTATTTTTATCCAGTGCTGAGAATTGAACCCTGTGACTCATATATGCTAGGCAAGCACTCTACCACAGACCCACAACCCCAGTGCCCAAGGACCCACCTCTTAAAGTTCTCCCCTTCTACTAGCACCACTCCAGGGACCAAGCCTCAACACAAGTTTTGGTGAAGACAAGCCATATTCAACCTTAGCAACATGGAATGGTTCCTGGGTTGAAGGATGAGGAACTCTATAGTGCAGAGGCCTTGGTATGCTTCTGGACACAAGTAGACATGAAACATCTGTTTTCACAAGCTTGCTCAGAATCTGTGCTCCAATATCTTAACTGGGCTTTAAATTGCTTGTCTAGAAATGCGTAGTGATAACAGATATAATCAGTGGACAGGAACAGAAAATTTTCCTACTATTTCATTAATCTGGTTATGTCACTCCCTTCATCCCACTTTTGCTCAAAAATACCACTTTTCCTCAAGAGCCCTTTACCTAACCTTGCAGGTCTTCCTCACTGATGCTCAAACCTGCCTTCCTCCATCCACTATTACTCCTTTTCTATATTCTAGACAAAAGAAACTACTCCATCTTCTACAATTTACTCCCTCCAGACCTTCACCCACTCTGTTCCCTAGCTTAAGAATTTTTTCTCTACTGTACTGCCATTATACTTTTTGCATGGCTAAATCCTCCTCCTCCTCCTCCTTCTAGGCTCTCTCCTATCAGCTCTTTCTCTCTCCTCCAGTCCTCTGGCTAGGGTTTTAAGTCATGCTTATAGATCTTCATGCTTCCTTGAGTCCTGTCCCCTAAGCTGGTGAGCTCCTGGGCATCTAGTGGCTTCTCAGTAAATGTTAGATGAATCAATGCCTAATGCCCACAGCTTGCATACAATAAAGAGTGCTCTGATCCTTGCCAGCCGGCAACTGTGCTTGCAGTGTCCCCACTTATGTTGTGGAAGATGGAGACTTTCCAGTCAACATGAAGGGGGAGCAAAAGCTGGAGAGTGTGAACTCTGTCATTGGTTTGGCAGTTACCCAGCATGCTCCTGGCCAGGAGGTTCTGGGCAGCTCTGGGCTCACAGACAACCATTGAGCAAGGCTCATAAAAGGGTCTGTGTCCATAGGCCTTACACATCTGGGCTGGGAGCTTGCAAAGCCAGTTGATATGCTGGATGGCACAGGCAGTTTCCTGTGAGTTGTTGTGGCCAAAGGCCTATCCCTACCCCCACTTCTTTAAGCTTTAACCAGAATCACAAATATTCTCTTTGGCTGCTATGGGCTAAGAGGCAGTAGATGTGGAAAGGATATTAGACTGAGACTCCAAAGATCTAGAGTCAGTATGTAATTCTAACTGATAAGGACATTTTGGAAAACATGTTTAACATGTTAGGATTACAACTAAATTAACAGTGATTGCTTATTACCATCACATGCTCAGTCCACACTAAAATTCTTTTGATCAATCCACACAAAGTTCTTCTACTGTCTTTCTCTTTTATTCTTTAACCCCATTTCACTTTTTAACTCCTTAAACTTTTTATTATGGAAATATAGAATACTATAGTATTAAATGGTATTGTTGATTCTTTCTGAAACATAACCACATTACCATTAGCACACTTAAAATAATCTCTAATTACTTAATGGTGAAAGACTGAATGTTTGCCCCCACCCCTTGACATAGCAAAGCTATCAATTCTTAACACTTTCACTCACATGGTACTGGAAGTCCTAGCCACTGTAATAAGGCAAGAAAAGGAAATAAAAGTTACACACTGGACAGAAAGAACTAAAATTGTCTCTATTTTCAGATGACATTATTGTGTACATATATATAAAATCCTAAAATATTGCCAAAAAATATTCCAAGAACTAATGAGTGAATTCAACAAGGGAGCAGAAGCAGAAGACAAGATCAGCATGCACAAAAACCAATCACATTTCTGTATACTACCAATAAATAAGGGGGAAACTAAGATTCAAACATAATGCCATTTATAACTGTGCAGACCTGGGCTCACATGGAGATATATATATATATATATATATATATATATATATATATATACCCATTGTGTTTCTCTGTAAAATCCTGACTAGTACACACAAATGAAAACACATAAAACTGGGTAAATAAGAATAAGATTAGTGGATTATATCAGTATCCATTCCATTGGGGTTGAAAATTGTGATAATCTACTTCCTTTTTCATTTATTAGTTGGGAATATTTTCATAAAAGGAATTCTCATCATCAACTATTTGATTACCTTGAGGTACAGTTTGTATAGGGAAGGTAGAAGAAATACTTCATTTCCTCTATTTATTTACCTGTTTTCAAAGTAAAAAGTTAGTTCCCTAGCATGTTCCAAATATGAATACAAATAAGACAAATTTCTTTTTAGTTTTGGATATCATAATGATTCACAGATTTAAATATTTGGTGTGTTCCAATCTTTTGTAGTAATTATACTTATTGATGTTGATGCTCAAAGTGTTATACCTTTGGGAAGTGGGAGAGCTTATAAAGGTTGGTTCCTGAGTCCTTTTGCCCTGGCCCTGTAACCCTTTATAGCTTCTTGCTTTCTGGTGTGACAAGATATTCTAGAGTTCTCTGGTGAGTTTCTAGTCCCCGATCTGGAGTGAACCAGTTTTTCAAGGAGATTCAGGACTACAGGGTTTTGGATTTCATTTCTTCTATTGAATAAAACCAGCACTGTCAGTTATTTATCCAACAATACATGTGTTAACAGTCTCAGAATGATACAACTAACATTACTACCAACAATACAATTCCAGAAAACACTATGCAATTTTTGTGGGAAAAATTGACTAAATTGTGCTATGTACATATATGAATATACCACAGTGAATTTCATGTTTATGTATATACCTAAGCACCAACTAAAGAAACAATAAATAAAAAGAAGGAAGACTTGTAGAGAAAAGAAAGCAGGGGGAGTGAGAAGGGGAAGGAAAGAGGAAGTACCAAAGATTGAAATAAAACAAATTATACTCCATGCATGTACAATTATGTCAAAATGAACCCCACCATTATGTATGATCACAATGTATTAATAAAAATATAAAAATAAGATCATGCAATGGCACATACCTGTAATCCCATCATCTTGGGAGGCTGAGGCAGGAGGATCACAAGCTCAAAGCCAGTCTTAGCAACAGCAAGGCACTAATCTACTCAGTGAGACCCTGTCTCTAAATAAAATACAAAATAGGGCTGAGGATGTGGCTCAGTGGCTTAATGCCCCTGAGTTCAATCACTGGTACTCAAAAAACTATATATATATATATATATATATATATATATATATATATATATATATATAATATATATAATATTTTATTATATATATAATATTTTATTATATATATAATATTTTATTATATACATAATATTTTATTGTATATATAATATTTTACAGTTCTTTTTCCCCCCTTAGGACAAATCCAATTAAAATGCTCCAATTACTGTTATGTAAAGTCTCTACACAGTTTCATGTAACTTTGGTTTTTGTTTTCATTTTAATGTTCACATATAGGGATTGATTTTTATGTTTAATTTCTTTGCAGCTAGGTGGTATACATTTTAATCCCAGCAGTTCGGGAGGCTAAGGCAGGAGGATGGCAAGTTCAAAGCCAGCCTCAGAAACCCAACAAGGCCCTAAGCAACTTAGGAAGACCCTGCCACAAAATTAAAAAAAAAAATTATAGAAAAGATTGGGGAGGTGGCTCAGTGGTTAAGTGCCACTAGTTTCAACCCCTAGTACCAAAACTAATATTTTTTCCTTAATTATGTAAAGATTTACTTGGCTTCTGCTGTGCTCTAAATGCTTATATTCCCCAAATTTCATCTATTGAAGTTCCAGTTTCCAAGATGATGGCATCAGGAGGTAGGGCCTTTGGTGGGTGATTAGGTCGAGAGGGTAGAGCCCTCATGAATGGGATTAGTACCCTTATAAAAGAGATTGTAGAGTTTGTTTGCCTCTTATGCCACATGAGAACACATGAGAACTCCACAGTTTACGGCCTAAAAGAGGGCCCTCACTGGAACCTGACCATGTTGGATCCTGATCTCAAACTTCTTAGCCTCCAGAACTATAAGAAATATATTTCTGTTCCTTACAAGTCACCAAGTCTATGGAATTTTGTTGTAGCAGCCTGAATGAACAAGGAGCTTTAAAGTGAATCTGTGAGAGTTTGGCCTCTCTGTGGTGACAGCAAGAACCCTGTAATGAAGACTGGCTTTTTTGGCTTATTAAAATTACTTATTGAGCTGGATGCTGTGCCACATTCCTGTAATCCCAGCAGCTTGGGAGGCTGAGGCAGGAGGATTATGAGTTCAAAGACAGCCTCAGCAATGGCGAGGCGCTAAGCAACTCAGTGAGACCCTGTCTCTAAATAAAATACAAAATAGGACTGGGGATGTGGCTCAGGGGTTGAGTGGCCTTGAGTTCAACTCCCAGTACCAAAAAAAAAAAAATAAAAAATTGCTTGTTGACTCAGTCTCTTCTGAGCTCCTCCATCAGCTCCATGAGGCAAAGGCCTCATGTCCACCTTTAAACCCCACTGTCTGGTATATCGTAAATATGGTGTGCTCAGTGAATATTTTTTGTACCAGGGATTGCACCCAGGAATATTGATTGAGCAAATAAACTTAAAGAGAGTGCCCCAGGGTTTGGAATAGAAATCATTATGGTGACACTATGACATATCTCCTTACCAGGGTCCAAGATAAGGCACGCCATCCTCAGCCCTCTCTTAGATGAGAAAGCATTTCTGCCCTCTCTTCTTAGTCCTATCAGCCTCAACATTGGTCTCAAAGATTTTATCCCAGTGTCACAGTAACACAAATGTCACTATTGATGTTTCTCTCAAGAGATCTACAGATCCTTAAGGAAATAGGACTCCAGGTAGCAAATTTGACATCCCATAACTGTTAGGGAAGGCATGAAGACTCGACACCTCACAATGATCATCTTTTTAGAAAGTCTTGATTCTTTATATAGATAATACATTCTAGAGAATACTAAAGATTTTCCAGAAAATTTTCCATATTACTACACAGCATTATATTGGGAGATGCAATTAAGATTCAATTTTCCAGTTGTGTGCATCTTAGGTTTATTTTATTTGTTTTACATACTAAAGTAAGAAGCCATAAAGAGAAGTCCCGAAGCTGTACCATGGATACAAGGCTCTTTCTATCCCAGGGATCAAAGCAGCATGGTCCAGTTGTGGAAGAAGACAGAGGGAGCCCTGGGTTCTGGCCTGCTGCTGGTTAAATGGTCCCATTCCTCCCCCATGGAGGGAAAAGATAGTGGCTTCTAGAGCCTTCCTATCCTTCTAGGGTGATTGAAGTCTTTGTGATGATATTTTCCCCTCTGACCCCTGCTCTTGCTCACTATTAGAAACCCTACTAATGGGAGAAGTTGAGGACTATCTAATGCCCTTTCAACAAGGTCGCAATTCTTTAGCTGTGATTGGCCCGGGCAGTCTGGCTTAAGAACAAGCCATCCTTAAGTTCTCCAAGACCCCAATATTTTCTCCAATCCTTTGAATGCCTAAATTCAATTGGTCAACTCCCTAACTATAAAAGATATTATTTATCTTTAAAAGTATTCTCTTTTCTCCCATGGGAATGGTCCATGTAGGTGTGTGGAGCTGTAGTCAGGAAAATTAAAATATGCAAATGAAAAATGCAAATGAAAAAAGCTAGGCATGGCTCACCATGGTGCTCCCAGGGTTTTCTTGAATAGCAACAAATTAAAGAAATGCTATGTAATCAAAGTTTATATCAAGCCTCAAGAAAGAAAAACTCCATTATCTCTAAATATAGAGATGTGTTTTAATGTGTTTCTCTGTATCTTGAAGTTGTGTGCGGCTCACTGAGCCAGTGCACACACAGATCATTGGGTTTCCTCAGGATGAAATGGGGGCAGGGCTTAAGCATTTTCTACCCTTTTTTATAATGTAATTAACAGATGACAATTAACAGAGAAATGCAATTTGCACCATAAACCCTTTTGGCCCAGATTTGGTCCCAGTTTTTCCTCTGTGCAACTCAGCTTGCAAATTCCCAGTTTTAATTCCCAATCTCAGGAAGGGGTTGGGGCAGGAGCAGGAGTAGGAAAGGCACTTTTTGCGAGGTGGGTCCCCTCTACTTGGTCCTTGCTTGGCAAGAGTGAGTTGAAGTGCCACCCCTGACAGGTACTAGCTGCTTTTTCTCCCTTCTGGGACCACTGGGCTTCCTAGACCAGGCATTGGTTAGTTGCCATGCTGGATTTGGACTTGGCAAGTGCTGCCAGACGAGTCAAGACCCTCACCTGTGCAGATCTCTATCTTGGATGTCACATTTCTCAAGGAACCTGAGCCCCAGAAGGCTGAATTGCAGCACAGCTCAGCAAAAAGTTCAGCCTGCTTCCCTTGAGGTAGGCATTTGCTTTGGCCGTTTGGTAATGCTTGCTATAAACAAAGTTGATGTTTTGACTAGGGCTTGAAAGATCAGCAGTGTAGCTTTCAATGCTATACTGTTAGGAGCGGCTTTGGGCACAAGAGTATAGGGAGGGACCCCATGCTTTAGAGGTTGAAAAGGAGCTGGCAACAAAGTCCCTGCTTCTAAACTAAGGAAGATTGAGAAACAGGGACCATTTACAAGTGTCTTTCCATTTGCCCTTAATAGACTGGACATACAACACAGCATCTCTGAAAGGGTTTATACAACTTTATGATCTTCAAACCAAAGTCAGGCAATTTTCTGTTGAACAGAAAAGCAAGATGACTTCCTCACCCCATTTTTTTTATATTTTATTCAAGCAACACTTATACAGCACTTGTTGCATTCATGGTTCCATTCCAAAACCTTGTCAAATATGAACTCATGTAATCCTCACAGCAACACAGGCAGTAAGCTAGTGTTATTTTCTAGATCTATGGGGAAGGAACCAAAAGCAATGGGGGTTTAGTGACTCATCCAAGGTGTTTTAAGTCAGTTTCTTCATCACTGTGACCAAAAGATCTGAGAAGAACAATAGAGGAGGAAAATTTTATTGGGGACTCACAGTTTCAGAGGTCTTAGTCCATAGATGGCTAGCTCCATTTCTCTGAGCCCCAGGTGAGGCAGAACATCATAGTGGAAGGGTATAGATGAAGAAAGCAGCTCAGGACATGGAGCCAGGAAGCAGAGAAAGAGAGAGTCAACAAGGACAAAATATATACCCTAAGTCATGCCAACAGGAACATACC
Source organism: Marmota monax (assembly GCF_021218885.2). Taxonomy (NCBI): domain Eukaryota; kingdom Metazoa; phylum Chordata; class Mammalia; order Rodentia; family Sciuridae; genus Marmota; species Marmota monax. The sequence goes on along the minus strand of NW_026692025.1, from coordinate 4,568,158 downwards.
TCCCAACCAGTATTCAGTTACCATTCATTGCATTCTCATAAGGGGATTCATTCACTGATGACATTTAGCTCTCATAACCCACTCATTTCACCTCTCAACTTTCTTGCATTGTCTCACACATGAACTTTTGGGAGATACTTCATATTTAAACCATAACAAGGCCAGCCACCTTTTCAAGGAGTAAATGGAAACATAAATTGTGTTACATCCATTCCCGTGGAACACCATCAGAAATAACAAGGAACTATTAGCACACAAAATAACCTAGATTGATTTAAAGATAATTATGCTGAGTGAAAACATGTAATTCCTAAATGTTACCTACTGTATGGCTTCATTTATGTACCATTCTTGAGATGACAGCATTATAGAAATGAAGAACAGATTAGTAGTCACCCAAGATTAAGGAGGGCCCTGGGATGTAGATGTGACTATGAAAGAACAACAAAAGGGATTTTAGTGGGGATGGAATTATTCTGTGCCTTGACTGTACAATGTCAATTGCTTGGTTGTGATATTGTTCTAAAGTTTCTAAAGATGTTACCATTGGGGGAAATTTGAGTGGAGAATACATGGGATCTTTCTTACAACTACATGTGAGCCTATGATTATCTCAAAACAAAAAAGTTTAAGACATTATATTGCATGTCTTTCCCCTTCCAGAAAACTTATCAATGAAAGCCTGCCCCACCTTCACCCCTTATTTAACCTTAATTTAACACTTTTGTGCCTCAGTGGCCCATTTTGGAGTATTGGGGATCAAACCCAGGGCCTCGTGCATGTGAGGCAAGCACTCTATGAACCGAGCTAAATCCCCAGCCCCTCAGTGGCCCATTTTTATCAAAGTAATACTTGTAAATAGTTTTAAAACCTGATTAGAACACTAGAATTATCTAATGCCATCCCTTGCCCCACCGTTCCCTATCTCTAATCACTACTCCACAGGGGAAGCCACTTTCCAAATGTATGCTCCCATTTTTCTGTATGCACATCTATATATTTCTATATGGTTTCTTTCTCCTGATGTTGTTGGACCTTACCATTTTAGAAAATTATTTAACTTCATCATACAAAAAAATAAGATTGAACTCTTTTGGACCACCCCCATATAGTCTAATCCTCCCCTACCCAAAACTCCCAGTATAAACACATCAGTATTTTTACTTAAATCAGGATTTGGTGTTTCTGTCATTATTACTATGTGAATCTACTTCAGAACAGAGCAAGGTAGTACACTATAGCTCTGTTCAATTTCTCTTCTCTCATATAAACTCTTTCCCCCATGGAACTCATAATTGCCTCAGTTTTTCTTCTTTTTTTCATAGTGTACCTATCATTTATTCATCTCCAAACTCTGAAGAGTCAACATGCTATCAAAATGGTTCAATGAAGCACATAACTACTGTAGTCATCCTGGGAATTCTTTTTCCCTTTCTCCCATTTCTTATACTACATATTTCTCTTTCTTAGCTTTCTTGCTCATATTGGAAATCATATTTAATTATCTTTCTGAGCAAATGCCTGTATCATATCCACCTACTTGATGGATAAATTGTCTGAGTATGAAAATTTAAAGTGGAATGATTTTCTCACCGTCACCTACCCCTCACGTTGGCACTAAGAAGCCTGAAGACACTCCTGACCCAAGATGATTGGAATTTGACCTCTGTCTCTCCCTTTGGACTTGAGGTTGAGTGCAGATATAGGAGCTTACAGCTTTATAGGGTGCACTGTGAGCCCACACACCAACTACATTCGACATAAGGAAACATCATTACAAGATTCCAAAACATCAGGAATAATGAGAAGATCTTAAAAGCATCCCTTTCCCCATTGTTATTCCCATATACTTCCTGCTTCCACACAATACAGACTCCTCACTATCAATATTTTGCACCAGAAGGGTACAGTTGTAACACTTGTTATCATTGATTAACCTACATTGACAAATTATTGTCACCTGAAGTGCACAATTTACGTTGGGGTTCATTCTTAGTGTTGAACATTCCATGGGTTTGGTCAAATAGATAATGATGTGTTTCTACCATCATAGTATCACACAAAGTAGTTTCACTGCCCTAAAAATCTCTGCACCCTGCCTATGATCCCTGACAACCACTGATCTTATTGACTGCATAGTTTTACCCTTTTCCAAAATATCATGTAGTTGGAATCACATAGCATGCAGTAGTTTTTGATATATATTTTTTCCTGTCTCTCTAAAGATATTAATATGTATTTTAAAAAAATGAAACATTATTATCTTATAATTCTAGATGTCAAAAATAAAAAAAAAGTGTGAATATAACAAATAAAAAAATAAGTCTTAGTGGGCTAAAACCCAGAGCTGTATTACCTTTGTAGGCTCTAAGGGAAAATCCATTTCCTTGTATTTTCCTGCTAAGGATATTAATTTTAATCTTTTTGAAGTTTTCTCTAGCTGTCTGCATTGTCTTTGCTTTCTTTGAGTTCTTTTTACTTGGTGGTTGGTTTCAGTCTCTATTTTCATATAAGAAGTTTTCCTCAAATACGAGGGACCCACTGCCTATCTATTCATGGGGGCAGTAACATGCTGTTAGAAGCACTATGTTGTAGGGGACAACCTTGTCACTTGACAGGCTTTACTGTAGGGTGATCTGATAGGGACTCAATTTATTGGGGGCTCTCAAGTGTCATTTTTTGCTGATCTTTTTCTTGGGCTGGCCAGTCCCTCACAGAGGTGACCTCCCATCTTTTGCCTGAGGGAGTATAAACCTAGCTATGGCATTCTAGAACCCAACTTGGGGAGAAAGTTATGAGGCTTTCAATTAATCCTTTTGTTTTTAGTAAGTTCTTCAGCAGTGTGTTCAACTGGGTACTCCTCTGGCAAGAAAACATCCCATCTTCTTTCAGAGTGGTTGAGCTCTGAGGCATGGAGGAGAAAAGAGGACTAAGTACTACTCTTGATATACATTTTTAATACCTTTATTTATTTGTTTGTTTGTTTATTTATTTATGTGTGCTGGGAATTGAACCCAGTGCCTCACACGTGCTAGGAGAACATTCTACCGCTGAGCCACAACCCCAGCCTCTTAATATACATTTTGAACCCAAGTTTTCTTTTCCTCAACACTAGCCCCTATCTTCCTTTCAGAAGACCATGGTACCTCCAATTCTTGAGTCTTACCAGTTTCTCTTATAGTTTTCTTTGCTACTTCCTGGCTTACACAAGTTTAAATTTTTGTTTGCTTCACTCTGATAATCCCCTCACCAAATATCCATTCACTTTGCAGCTACTTCTCTCTTCCCCTTCTTCCACTCCTATGGATATGGGCCTTGATATTTTATTGTTATTTGAGTGGGCTTTGGAGAGGGAGCATAGATAAACATGGGTGCTCAACTCATTGTGTTGAACCAGCACTCTACACAAGACTCTTGAGGTCAAGAGTTTGGTTGGAAAGAGAAGAAAAGGTCATTTTATTTTTGTCTCAACAACTTCCTCTGCTCTCACAGAGCCAGCACACCTTCATGACTGAATGCAACATATTCAGGCCAACCTGTTCAGTTAAAGGTGTCTAAGGCCTGGAGGGCCTCCTGGAGCATTAGACTCTTTGGTAACAGCAGAGTCACCAGGCTAAAAACCATTGCTGGCAGACATTGAAAAGCTTTCAGTCAGAGAAAACAATGGTTTTTCTCAAAGAATATTGATTTGCTTTCAATTCTGAGAAATATTCTCAACCTTGATGGCTGTAGAAGATAGAGGTCACGTCAGGATACAGTGAGAGGTATCTTACTGTGGTAACTTCATTTTCTTTCCTGCAAGAAAACACCAGATATCTTGCCTGATGTTATAGAGCCACTGAGGCCCAAAGCCATTTCACCCAGCTGGAACTTTTGGAAGCAACAGCAATACCAGCAAATACCTGTTACCCACTTGCCACCACCACAAAATGAACATCAATTGAAACACAGGGACCAATGTGACTTGACCAGGGAAATCTACTGAGATTTTTAACCAAAACATGCACCATCCCCCACTTCTATCCTTAACATGACCTGCACATTTCTGTGAATCCTCCTGACTAGGATGGCAAGGCACTTAAATAGATGACATCACCCCTCCTTTCTGCTGATCTGGCAGACATTGCTAATCAATCACTGTGTTTGTCCCACTGAATCTGGACTCAACCACTTCTAATCTGTGGGCATTGGAACACAAGAAGAAACTCTGTTCCTTCCTTTTCTTGGAGTCTAAAGGTCTTGGTCATTGAGAGGAACTGCTCCTATCAGCAGGCAGAAGTGCCTTCTAAGTATAGAAGGGCTACAGATGCCTTCCATGTGGTCTGTCTGCCACACACTCCTTCAAGGATAAGCCTCACTGGAGCCAGATCACAGCCAAGGTCAAATGGGAGTGAAATAAAGCAAATTGTTCTCCCCAGTTCTCTACCACCTCAGTTCTTTGGGCAGCATGGACTTTAAAACCTCAATATCTGGGAGCAGCTGGGTGGCAGAACATACTCTCTGAGACCCCCATCAGGAATCCAAAGTGCTATATGTCCTCAATGAGTTCAAGTGTCAAGGAGATATATTGTATCTAGAAACCTTGACTTCCTAGATGAAAAATTCCACTCCCAGGTGGATTCAAGAGCCGAGTCTTTCCTGAAGCAGTAATGCCATCTGTCCCCTGGACAAACTTGTCAACCATTCAATGCCATTGCTTGCCAAGAGTGTAGTCAAGGCATCTCCAGGTCACTTTGTGACCCCAAGGGAATCTCTAACAATTCCCCAGGCTTCTGTGATGGGTTCTCCTGAAACCAGACTTAGAACCCTAAATCCCATATGGTATTTCTGCCTATGTGGGTATTTGTTGCTTCTCTTCTGAAAGATGAGCAAGATACTTGAGAACAATAAGAAAGGCATCCTAGCTGGAGGAATCAGGGTTAAAAAAGAGGGAGAGCTGTGTCTTGCTTCTTGTCTTTTCTGTCTCTGCCATTGCTATTGTCTCATCCTCTCCACTTTACAGGCCACTTAAAGGTGGTGTGCAGAGAGGCACTGAGCCTTTTCAACTGTGACAGTCTGAGGCCTCACTTCCTATAGCACTGTATATGCACCTGCCTCCCCATAGGCTGTGAGCTTCCAGCAGGCAGAGACCCCAGGGTGGCTGTGTCACAGCTGCATGCAACAGGTAAGAAAGACAAAACTGCAAGCCAGTGAGCAGATCGACACCAGTGGGCATTAACCACCCAAGCCTCCCCCTACTGCAGGAGCCAGGGACACAGCCTGAAAGAGCATAGGGCTCAAAAATGGGGGACCCAAAGGCCAGAAAAGGACTGAAGATCTAGCCCAGACCCTGGTGGTTTTAGTAATGGCATGGCTTCACAATTGTGCTGTTGTTGGAGTCTGGCCTTCAAGTTCTCACAAGCATTCACTCTTCATCTAATAACCCAGTTGTGAAGACAGTTCTGGTATGTCTGTGGCTTAGCACCCGCCTCCTCCGATATGATCCCATACCTGGCACAGGGCAGAGCATAGGAGTAGTTCACATTCCTTGAAGCTCCTTTTCAAGAAAAATCCTTGCCTGTAAGTCTCTGTTAGGACCAGGATAAGTAACCTGGACTAGATGGGTTGGGCCTCTTTTAGACAAATTGGATCAAGACTCAAAGAGAAAAGAAATTATCACCCGGTCATGCAGGATACAAGCATTTGGGAAGGTGAGGTGGGGCAGAGGGCTTCAATTTCTTTCCATTTCCTGTATATTCTGCACTACTTTCAGGGTTTTAATTGATTATATCAACTGTGCTCATTTCCCTGGACAAATTAGTCTTTACGCAGAAGAGGCAATTACCTGGGCTTGTTCTGTACCAGTCTGCAGGAGTGAACAGGAGACTCTTGGGGCCACACAAGATAATGTTATCTGAAAAGACTCTGAGATTCAAAATGAGGACATTTATTTCAGTCTTCTAAGCCTTTTTTGTTTGTTGAATGATATCTGGCACTGGTTTAGGTCCACCAGGGTGGGAGGAAGGACACCTATGTCTGCCTAGAAACCCTGAGCTCAAGAGTTTTTACCTGGTCACTGTGGGTGATACAGGCAGACAGTAATTCTGAGGGACAGTGCTGGGGGACAAGGAGACAGGGCAGGGGGAAGGGCTAGAGTCAAGCCTAAGCTCAGCCACCTGTGGGCTTTATGGCCTTGAAGCACTCAGCACATCTGAGCCTCCGTTGCCTGATCTACAAAAAGGAGGTAAAATTCTTTGTCTGGCCTCCACTGAAAGAAGCCTGTTAGACCCAATATGATAATAAATGTCAATGTATTTTGTCAACTTTCAATGTTTTGCCTTTGAGAGGGTGACCCAGGAACTGGACAAGTTAAAAACTGGTCAGATGGAGGAACATTCCCCCAGGACCAGCAGAGAAGCTACTAGAATTTGGATCTTGGATAAGGATTAGGGTGGGGCCAATGAAACACAAAAGGAGGCCTCACTTCAGGTTACATAAGTGGTAGACCCTATATAGGGCTTTCACGTTCAGCCAGTGCAGTCAGGCAGGCAGGGCTTGAGCTGAAACAGCTATGGACCCTTTACTCTAGATCCTGATTGTTCTACAACAAGCAGAAAAAGTGCTGCTTGTCTCCTTGTTGTAGACAAGAAAGCAATGTTCAGAAGATGAAAGCATGTGCCAAAGCCACCCACAAGTAAAACTTCTCAGGAGACCAGTAGAATAGAGGAAGGGGACCAGAGGAAGGAAAGGGAGGTCCTGGAGAACAAACTTGACCAAACTTTGCTATATGCATGTACAAATATGTCACCAGGGATTCTATTATTATCTATAATTATAATGCACTTTTCAGTTAATTTTTTGCAGCTGTGACTAAAAGACTAGACAAGAACAATTTTAGGAGGAAAAATTTATTGAGGGTCTCACAGGTTCAGAGGTCTTAGTCCATAGACAGCAGGGTCCATTCCTAGGATCTTGAGGTAAGGCAGAAAATCATGGAAGAAAAGCGTCACAGAGAGAAGCAGCTCACATAATGATCAGAAAGAAAAGAGAGGAGGAGGGAGAGGGAGAGGTGGAGAGAGAGACCCCACTCTCCAGATACAAAATATATTCCCCAAAGGCATACTCCCCAGAAATCCCCCACCTCCAACCACACCCTACCCATCTTCAATTACTACTCAGTTAATCCCATCAGGGGATCAATTCACTGATTGGGCTAAGACTCTCATAACCCAATCATTTCTCCTCTAAACTCTCATGCATTGTCTCACACATGGGCTTTTGGAGGACACCTCATTATAAACCATAACATTCCTCCTCTGGCTCTCAAAAGCTCATGCTCATCTCACAATGCAAAATACATTTAGTTCATTTCCAAGACTCCCCATAGTGTCAACAGTTCAGCATTGCCCAAAAGCTCAAGTCCAAAGTCTCCTCTAAGACTCAAGAGAAACTCGCATTATGAGCTCCTTTAAAAATCAAAAGCAATTTACATCTCCAGAGTAGTAAAGCCTAAAGGTACCACGGCTGCAGCAGTGCCTGAGCATAGTGAAACAACTTCTTAAGCTTCCTAGGCCCTCTTGTGCAAGTAGAGTACCCCATGAGTCTCTTTACAAAGGGAATTTTACTTTTTCTCCTTTGAGCCTGAAATGGATGTGGTCTTGCCAATTCCTGAGATGCCCTCAACAAGTCTTTCTTACTATCTTTAGCAAATTCTTTAGCATTTATTTCATGGCATTAGTGTCTTTAACAACTGCAACTTCCTTAGCCCCAGTTTTACTCCCACATTTCAAGTCAAAGCTTTTCAAATCTTTCTGCTCGGGCTTTCTGTTCCTGAATATTGTTGCCATAAGCTCAGTCCTTGTCCTCAATGCCAATCTAATAACAAGGACATGGTTTTGAGAAAAAAGAAAAAAAAAGTTTATTGCTTTGCTAGCAAAGGAGAAAAACAGGGGACTCTGTCCCACAAGCTCTGATTCTGCCCCTCAGAAGGAACAGGGGACTTTTAAAGAGGTGATTCAAAGACTACATTCCACATGTTCTCTCTTGGAGTTGTAATTTCCTTGTTAATTTGGGAGACAGTCATTTCTGAGATCTTCTGGTACCATCTCCAAAGCCTGGATTACTTTTTTCATATGGTGGAAAAAAAGTTATCTGTGCTCAAGGACAGATAACTCTGCCTAGGTTGGGGAGGAAAGGTGATTTTGTTTCCCCTGAGATTAGGGAAGGGAGATATTAGGGAGGAGCAGAGAGAGAGAGAGAGAGAGAGAGAGAGAGAGAGAGAGAGAGAGAGAGAAACACATCCATTTTAAGAATAAGTTGCTGGGGCTGGGGATGTGGCTCAAGCGGTAGCGCGCTCGCTTGGCATGCGTTCGGCCCGGGTTCGATCCTCAGCACCACATACAGACAAAGATGTTGTGTCCGCCAAATACTAAAAAATAAATATTAAATGAAAAAAAAAAAGAAAGTCTTTGATTCTATATAGCCCAGTATGCAACTAGCCATTTTCATTAAAAAAAAAAAAAGAATAAGTTGCAGTGACAGAGCAGCAAGGGTTGTATTTAAAACATAAAATGGACCACTGTTACAATATCACAATAAACTTGGCTAAAAACTTCCAGCAATACCCATGCCACCACCTGAATACTACACTGTCTAGAAATTTCTTCCACCAGATTAATAAATCCATCACTTTTAAAATCAACCTCAAAGGGGCTGGGGTTGTAGCTTAGTGGTAGAGCACTTGCTAGGCACTTGTGAGGCACTGGGTTTGATCCTCAGCACCACATAAAAATAAATAAATAAAGGTATTGTGTCCATCTATAAGTAAAAATATTTTCAAAAAATCGTCAAAGAAAGACTCAAGACAAGGGCAAAATGTAGAAAATTTATTAACCAGAATGTAACACAAAGGGCCTCTAGTCCAATTACCAATAGAGTACTCCTTTTCCTTAGAAACTTATTGAGCCCTGTCTTTCTTTACTATCCACAGTTGTATGGGCCTTCTGATCTTCTGAGTGCCCACCAGAACTGCCTATTAAGTTCCACTTAACATCAGTCTAAAGCTTTTCCAGAAGGGAAGGAACATTCACATGAATGACACAGGACTCAGTTGCTTGCTGCTCTTTGTACCTACCCAGAAATGAGGTGTAGGAAAGGCCCTGTGGGGTAAGCCCTTGAACAATGGAATATGAGCTCCTGGATACATTTTTCCCTTTTTCCTTCCCTACATACAACGTTCTGGTTTCGTGGACCTTTTCTTTCACTCCTGCTCTCTTGAGATCTCACTGCCCAAGACAGTCAGGGTTGCTGTGAGACTATTTCCAATGAAACCAAGACTAGGGCTAGGGTTGTGGCTCAGTGGTAGAGATCTCCTCTAGTGCGGTGAGGCACTGGGTTTGATCCTCAGCACCACATAAAAATAAAATAAAGTTATTGTGTCCAACTACAGCTAAAAAATAAATAATAAAAAAAAAGAAACCCAGACTAAAACTCCCTGGTGTCCCAGCACAAAGCCTGACTCATGATAGGTGTTCATTTGTCAGGGAGAGGTAAGGTATACTACAGAAAGCAGACTTCCTCAAATCCCACCCTGCAGTTCTCATGCATGCACGACTCAGGGGCCAGCCAGAGCCGTGCATGCATGAGACAGTGCTTATACAGAAAATCTGAGTTTGGTCCCCGCCCCTTCGCCTGCACTGGGCGCGGGCCCTGAGAGGTTCGCCAGGCGGGCAGAGCCTCGGGAAGGGCGTCTTGGGCAGAGGCGGCCGCGAGGCTCCTTGGCAGGGAACATGAGGAGCTTCCCTCCGCCGCCAGCCAGGGACAAGGACACGGCGGCGCTCCCGCCCCACTGCCCGCGATCGCCTAGGGGCCGAGATGTCAGTCGCCTGGCGCCCGCAGCGGGCCGGCCAGCTACCACCGGCTCCTGGATAAGGTGGAGCTGATGCTGCTGGAGAAGCTGTGGCCGCTGTACAACCACCCCGCAGGCCCTAGAACAGTTTCTTCTGGGCTCCAATTATGAAATGGTGGTTGGTGTGTGCTGGGTTGGCTGATATGGCTAGACCTGCAGAAAAACTCAGCACAGCTCAATCTGCTGTTTTGATGGCCACAGGGTTTATATGGTCAAGATTCTCACTTGTAATTATACCAAAATATTGGAGTCTGTTTACCGTTGATTTCTTCGTGGGGGCAGCAGGAGCCTCTCAGCTCTTTCGCATTTGGAGATATAACTAAGAACTAAAAGCTAAAGCAATCAAATAAAAGTGTTCCTGATCACCCGACCCTAGATGTGGACATAACCACTGGGACCTAGCTTATTATTTGGTTATTTTAAGGCATTGCTCTAGCTGTGCTGACATTTGGAAGGCACAACAAAAATCTTGCTGAAACTGGTAGCTAGTGCTTGATTCCATAGAAAATAAAGTAGATTTTAATAACAAAAAAAAAAAAAAAGAAAAGAAAGGAAATCTGAGTCTCCTTTCTGCCTCTTACTACTGAAGGATTTCCCCTCACTTTCAGCTCACTTTGCAGCAGTTGGGATTGTCCTGAACATGGTTCTTTTGTTCTGTAAGCACCAGAAAGACTGTAGGTTTCCCTAGGAGCTTTAGGCAGCGTTTGAGGTGCAGAGTGAGGCTCCCAGAAGATAGGAAAACAGGAATCCCACAGAAGGCTCTTCCAAGCTCACAGGTGTTGATTTCCTGTCAGAATCTGCCCACCTTGGGTAGCTCTCCAGTGCCTTCAGGTGCGTTTTGTCTTATTTTTATGTTTTTCCTGAATCTATAGTTCTCTGAGGAAGATACAACCTAGCTCCATCCACAGGCTAGCCTGCTCACTTCTGTCCCCAACTGTGTGTCCCACAACCAACAATGCCACCAACACCCTGAGCTGCCACAGATAGGGCCAGGAAGCCAAATATCCCTTGCCTCTGGGTGCCTGTCTCATAAGTGACTATGGTCACATGCCCTTGAACCACAGGCTGACTAACCAGTAGCTCCCTGAACTAGTTGGGAGAGAGACTGGTGTCAGGGACGAGATAAGAGCCAACACATTCTCAAGAGAGAAGGCAAGTGTCAGAGAGCAAGATGAACATGGGGGATGGGTATCAGTTTCCTATGGTTGCTGTAATTAATTACCGCAAACTTAGTGGTTTAAAACAACCCTAACCCACATTTATTCTCTTCCATCCTGGAGGTTAGAAGTCTGAACCCAAGGTGTTGGCAGGGCTGATTCTTTCTGAAGGCTGCAGGGGAATATCCATTTCCTTGCATTTCTCAGCTTCTAAAACCTGCCTGCTTTCTGGGGTTTATGCCCCGCCCCCCCCTGCTGACCTTCCTCCTTCTTCAAAGCCAGCAGTCTATTGCCTCTAAATCTCTTTCTCTGAGTGCACCCCTCCACCTCCCTCTTTCAAGGGCTCTTGAGATTATAATGAGCCCACTCAGATAATCCAAGATAATCTCAGGATCCTTAATTTAAATACATCTGCAAATTCCCTTTCTCCTAACATGGTGGTCTCTAGTTCCATCCATTTTCCTGCAAATGCCATAATTTCATTTTTCTTTCTGGCTGAATAAAACTCCATTGTAGGGGGGCTGTGTTATGTGGCTCAGTGGCAGAGTGCTTGCTTAGCATGCAGGAGGCACTGGGTTCGATCCTCAGCACCACATAGAAATAAAATAAAGACATAATGTCCACCTAAAACTAAAAACTAATTATTTAAAATCTATTTTTTAAAAACTCCATTGTGGAGCTAGGATTATAGCTCAGTGATAGAGTGCTTGCCTCGCACATGTGAGGCACTGGGTTCGATCCTTAGCACCACATAAAAATAAATGAAATAAATAAAGATATTGTGTCCATCTTTAAAAAAAAACTTAAAAATACTCCATTATATATGTGTGTATACATATATGTGTGTGTATGTATATATATATATATATATATATATATATATATATATATATATATATAATATTTCCTTTATCCATTTACCCATTGACAGACACCTAAAGTGGCTCCATAGTTTTTGTGAATTGTGCAGCTATAAACATGAGTATACATGTATCACTGTGGTAATATGCCTTTAATTCTTTGGGGACCATCATGTTAAGTGAAATAAGTCAAACTCAGATGGTTAAGGGTGGTGTGCTTTCTCTCATATGCAGAAGCTAGAAGGGAAAAAGGAAAAGAAAGGTGGATCTCCTAAAAACAAAAGGGAGATCAGTAGAGGAAAGGGACCAAGGGGTGGAAGGTAGGGAGGAAGGGCAGAAATGCTGAGGAATGATGTTAGCCAAATTACATTGTTATATTGTGTGCATATACAAATTTGTAACATTAAATCCCATCAATATCTACTATAATAAAATTGTGGGGGAAAAAGAATACAAAAAAAACCCAATTTATTCAAAAGAGTTTATGTTTTTTAGGGGAGTACTGGGGATTAAACTCTGGAGTACTCAACCACTGAGCCCCATCCCTAGCCCTATTTTATATTTTATTTAGAAACAGGGTCTCACTAAGTAGCTGCTGGGTTTACAGGCATGCACCACGGCATCCAGCTGATAATTATCAAAATAAGTTATTAAAAATGATTATTTTCTCAGGACAAAAGAGAGAAGATGGAAATGGAAATCAACTAATTGAAAGGAGCAAGGAAATTTTTCAGTAAAAAAATGATTATTTTTTCAAATTCCCCTTTGCCATATAAACTGGCATTCACAGATTCCAGGGATTAGGGGATGGCCATCTTTAGAGCAAAGAGGCATTATTCAGCATACTTCAGGCTGGGAGGAGCTGGGACCATGCGGCAGGTAGGCTCCCATCTTAGCTCAGGTTGCCATAACAAAATACCATAGACTGGGCAGCTGAAATAATTGACATTTATTTTCTCATAATTATCAGGGATAGAAGTCTAAGGTCAAGGTAGTTGGGGGCACTCTTCTTTGCTTGTAGATGGCTGCTTTCTCACTTTGTCCCTATAAGATAGAGGAAGAGGAGAGAGAGAGAGAGAGAGAGAGAGAGAGAGAGAGAGAGAGAGAGAGAGAGAGGAGAGAGAGAAACACAAGGGCTGGGATATAGCTCAGGGGCAAAGCACTTGCTTTGCATTGGTGAAGCCCAGAGCTTGATCCCCAATTCCAAAAAAGAAAAGACAGAAGAAGAAGAAGAAGAAGAAGAAGAAGAAGAAGAAGAAGAAGAAAAAGAAGAGGAGGAGGAGGAGGAGGAGGAGGAAGGAGGAAGGAGGAAGGAGGAAGGAGGAAGGAGGAGAAGGAGAAGAAGAGGAGGAAGAGGAGGAGGAGATAAAGAAACACACACACACACACACACACACACTGTGGGTCACCTTGGGAAGTAACCTCACCTCTCTGTGGTTCAGGCCTCCCTGTGAAATGAAGGAAGTGAGAGGGTCTTTCTGACAGCTGCTGGCATCTGTGGAGTAGCTTGGTGTCAGACAACAGTGAACAACTGTGTGTCTTTTTAATATATAGGAACTTTACCTGAAAATTCCAAAGGATCAGTCAGAGTTCATTTGGGCATGAGGATATGAAGAAGGTCACCTTTATTATTCAGAGTCTGTGCTTTTTTTTTTTCTAGAAATTTACCCATGAAAATCCAGAAATATAGTGTTGCTCTTTCACAAGACAGCTGGCATTTCTCTTAGGAAATGGCTTTTATGTTTTAAATGAATAGCAGCACCCTTTCCAACTCTTCCTGGCTGGCTGGTATGGCACTTGTATGGTGATGGCCTTGGGGACAGTGGTCTTTGGCAGTATATTAGTGAGATTGGCCTTAGTCTCCCCAGTGGCCAACAGTTGGCTGAACAACACTCTGCTCTGTAGCCTGCTGAATGCTATCTAGTATGCAGCAATGCAGTGAAGGGGCAGAGAGAGAGTATCCACCAACACAACAGCCTACAAAATGGCAGTCTGGCATTGGTCTGGCTGGGAACTGTAGACAGAAGCAAGCTTTTCTGTTAGTGCAGATAATAATGAAGATTGCTGGTGAAAAAGCAACAGCTATCAAGAAAAAAAAATTATATATGGGAGCAGGATATGCAGGGCTGAGGAGCCAGGCAAGGGGAAGTCAGGCAGAAGCGTGTGCACTGGGAGAGTGAGGGATCCTGTCCTGTGCAGAGGAAGCTAGAGGACTAAATCAGGGGCCTGAACAGCCTTATGGCCCTGACACTCCCCTCAGGAAGACAGAAGCTAGAGAGGCATTTCCCTCTAGTAAAGACTGCTGCTGGGGAAGCCACAGGTAGAGGGAAGTGCCCTGAGGAGGGGAGCCAATAAGATAATGAGAAGGCAGGAAGCCAAATGTCTTGTAAAGAACAGGGCTGGGACTGGGATTATAGCTCAACGGTATAGCGCTCACCTCGTATGTATGAGGCACTGGGTTTGATCCTCAGCACCGCATAAAAAATAAATAAATAAAGATATTGTGTCCACCTACAACTAATAATATTTTTTAAAAAAAGAACAGGACTGTGCTTGGGTCTCCATATAGAGCGCACTTTATGCACTTTAGGAGACCCTGGGTTTGATCCTCAGCACTAGAAAGAAAAAATAGATAAAAGCATGCAGGCTTTACCCCTGCCTGCCCCATTGTGGACCTTGGAGACATGGCCTTCTTCTCTGTTCAAACTTCCCCATCAAGAGGTCTAATGCAGAATATTGGCATGGGTCCTCCTAGTGTGGACAGTTTATGATCTTCCCTCATTCTCCCAAAGTAGGGTATTCACATCAGTCCACCCATGCTAGGGCTACTGCAACAAAATACCATAAAGTAAGTGACTTAAAACAATAGAGATGTATTCTTTCACAGTTCTGAGGCTAAAGTCCAAAATGAGCACCATTAGGTTAAATTGCAGGTGTTGTCAGGACAGCACTCCCTCTGCAGGCTCTAGGGGACCATTCTGCTCTTTGCTTCTTCCATTCGTTGGTGGCTGCTGGCATTTCTTGGCTTTTAACTGCGTCACTGGAACCTCTGTCTCTATCTTCACTTTGCCTTCTCTGTGTGCCTGTGACAATTCTGCTTTTGCTTCTTTCTCATGAAGACACTTGTGATTACTTTTGGAGCCCCCCCCCGGATAATTCAGGGTAATCTCACATCTCATAATTCCTAATGTGATCTACAGAGCCCTTTGTTGCCCCAGAAGATGATATTCAATAGGTTCTATGGATATTTGGATGGGGGTTCTTGACCTACTGTACCACCATTTGGGCCTTTCTTGGTGTTTCTACATCCCTCTTGTGTTGACTCAAGTGTTTTTGCAGGATTCACTTGCTCTTGGCCTTCAAAAGCAAGTGGAAAAACACCCAAAACTCTCTGCCCATATCTAGCACTTTGCCATGTCCTGGTATATTAAGACAAAAATCCCCTGTGGCCCACTTCAGACCTCACCCAGTGGAATGTACCCTCCATTTAGAACCCAGCTCTCTGCACCTGTCACAGAATACAAGTCCAAACACCCTGAAGGCCTGAAAACATTCTTTATGGCAGTTGGAGAGCTTCTTAAGTGTGTGTGTGTGTGTGTGTGTGTGTGTATGTTATGGGTGGAGTAAGGGACAGTGAGCTGCACAGACATTTTTGAAAACCCTAAGGTCAATCTGCTTTTTGAGCTGCAAGAAGCCCTTCACGTCCTAGGTCCAGTTTGGCCTATAGACCAACAGAAAGGGTATGTGACTTGCCTTAAGTCACACAGCAAGCCTGGAAACAGCTGAGTCAAGCATCTATCTGTGTGGCTCTAGAGCCTGTGTTCTTTAGCCATGTCTGCCACCCATGCTTGCTTTTAAGAATAAGGCATGATATTCTCCCTGATGGGGAGAATCACAATCTCTGAAACAGTCTCCTGTGTATCTCCTTTGCTAGCAAAGCAGTAAAAGTTCTTTTTCTTTTTTTTTAAAGAATAACACATGGTCTCATAGAGGGGTTGTTCTAGAAACATGTTCTGCCTCCCTTGGATGCAGAGGTTCAGGCTCAGATCCGCAAGGTGGAACTGATAGGCAAGTGTTATCTGGGAGCAGCTGAGGGATAATGGATTCAGGAAGCAGGAGATTTTCAAAACACAGAAATCCCTTCAGAAGCAGATTCTGCCAGCAGGAGAGACAGATCACCTCAGCTCCTCTGACCAAAGGAGAGTGTAAATAGAATTAAGCAAGTGAGAATGACAGTATTGCCATTGAATTTGAATTTGAATAGAGGTGGCCAGGGTTCACCTGCACATGCTCTTGGGGAAAAGAAAAACTGGAATTCAGCTCCCCTCCAGGACTGCAACCACATTGAAGTGAAATGCAAAAGACTTAGGGCCCTTAGGGCCCTTACTCCCCTGGCCGCCAGCCTTCTCTATTGGAGGAGGCACTGGGGCCTTGTCTTACGGAGGAAGAGAAGGAGGAAGGGAGAGAGACAAGTGTCTGGGAAGCTGGCCCTGTGTCCTGTGGCCCCGGGGAGGGGCAGGAGGGAGTGTAGCCCCCCAGTCAACATTTGACTCCATCTTTACTGTTTTGGTGAGTAGAGTTGTGGAGACTGGTGACTGCTTTCTGAAAGCATTTTGGCTCAGAATCAGAATTAACAAGCAGAACCCATGAGAATGCAGCACAGAGGGCAAAAGTGACCAGGCAATAATGCAGCCTTCTTGATCTGGGGAAATGAAGATGAATGAGCAGAAGGATTCAAGGTGTGTTCATGGGTCCCATCAGCTCTCCATTTGCACATTTATCCACCATCTTTCCTCCCATCTGAGTCTAGGCTGGGCTTTTTGGTGGGAGGCATACAGAAAAATCTTACATGGACCCTGACTTCAGAGCGCATCACTCTCTCACCACATCCCTGAGTGAACCCCTGCACTCAAGCAATACCTAGCTGTTCAAAGTTCCAGCATGCTTCTACTTGGAAGCTCTTCCCCACCTTATCCTCCAGGATAACTAGCAAGAGCCCCTGTGTAGTAGGCTGAAAAATGTCCCCCAAAAGATATCAGGCTTTAATTCCCAGCACCTGTGAACATTACCTTATATGAAAAAAAAAAGATTAATTTTAGGATCTTGAGTTAGGGAGATTACCCTGGATTGTCCAGATGGGCCATAAATACAATTACAGGGGTCCTTAGAAAAACAATAAACACATGCAGAGAAGTGACGTGACCATGGGGCAGAAGTTGGAGTGATGCAGCCACAAGCCAGGGGTCTTGGTCAGTACAGGCTACTAAACAAAATGGATGTCTCACAGTTTTGGAGGCTGATAGTCCAACATCAAGATGCCAGCAAGGTCAGGCTCTGGTGACAGCCCTCTTCCAGATTGCAGGTAGCTAACATTTTGTATCTTCACACGGCAGAAAGTGGACAAAAGAGCTCTCTTGTGTTCTTTTTATAAGGACACTAATTTTTATTCCTTGGGACTCTGCTCCCATGATCTAATCACTTCAGAAAAGCCTCAGCCCCTAATACCATCACCTTGGGGGTGAGGATTTCTACATGAGAATGAGAATTGGTGGTGGGGGAGGGACACAAATATTCAGTCATTAATCCAAATAAAACCATTAGCCACCAGAAAGTGGAAGAAACAAGGAATAGATTTTTTTTCCCTAGAGCCTCTGGAGGGATCCTATCTCTGCTGACATCTTGATTTCAGGTTAGTGATACTGATTTTTAACTTCTGGCCTCCAGAATTGTGAGAGAAGAAATTTCTATTATTTTAGGCCACCAAGTGTGTGGTGATTTGTCACAGAAAAACATGCTGGCAAGTTGGTTGTGAAGATTTGACAAGACTCTGGGTTTTTATGCAGGCTCTGGCATGTGGTATACACTCAGTGAGTGGTAACCTAAATGAGCATTAGCAGAATTTGCCAGGCCCAAAGGTTACATATTAAACTGAATGAAGGTGATGCAAACTTGGGCCACCAGGGCCCTGCCATCTTCACAGAGCCAGCTCCTTGCCCCTAGGCTTCCCATTACACGGGTTCCCTAAATCCATGAGCCAGTAAGCCTAGCCAGTTAATCCCCATCCTCAGGTTGCACACCCAGAGAGGCAGGGGGAGTGGTCTGTGAGGATGACCTTGGTCTCTTATGCTACTCCGCCAGCCTGGCCAGTCCCCAGAGGGACACAGCACCTCCTAGGCCTTGCTTCTAGAGCTCAGACCCTGATGGGTGGGCTTTAGGCCAGATGATCAGACAGAAGAGCCTGACTTACTCTGGTCATCAAGAAGAACCCTGCTACCTGCCTTGCTCAGGCAAGCCTCAGTGGCTACTCAGTGAGGATGGACCCTTACCTCAGTGTTTCATTTTACTTATTTTTTTTCTCCCTCTGACTTGATAATTGTGAGTGACCTGTTTTCAATTTTGATAATTGTTTCTTCCACTTATTCAAGTTTGATGTTAAATCCTCTGCCCTACACTGCCCATCATGGAGATACAATGAGTGCTGTAACCCGCCCCCCCCCCCAACCAGTCATTATAAAATGTTATAAAATAGCTCCATTCCTGCCCAGTCATGGACGAAAATGTCACAGAATTGCTGTGTGTGTGTGTGTGTGTGTGTGTCCATGTACAACAAATTGCTAAGGTTATTGGATCCTACCCAGAGCCTCACTGTGGAGGAGCCAGATGAATCGTCTTCCTCCTGTCTCCGGAGCAGCTCCCTGCTCAGACTAAGCAGCAGTTTATTATGAACCTTATCCGATAACAATATTTCTATTTAGCAGCACATATATAAGCTCGGCTGGCTCTAAAAAGATATGACATGAGATATGTCTGTTCAGCTACTGTCTGGGGCCCTGTAATTGAAACCTTGTAATTAGCATGAAGTCACGAGCTTGGTCCCACTCAAAGGGCATCAAGTGGGACAAGAAAAAATGGTTGCTAAAGGCCCATCTACAGGAAACATTTCCTAAGCACTAAGGAGAAGGTAGCAAGAAATCCCACTGCTATTCCATCCATGCTTCTTCTGGCCAATGCCAAGCCTTGGGCCATCTATCTGTCAATCTCTCTGGAAGTAGGAATGCAGGTGTCAACAAGCTTCAAGGTCAGAGGAGCTGGTTAGAGTACCCCTCCCCCCACCTTCACCTTTGCCTTCTACTTGCATCCCAGGCTTGCTTTCTACACAAGAGCACAAGGTGGGATTCCCTAGTTGCTTCCAGCCTCCATTTGGATCCCATCCATTATTGATCTAGGAATATGAGCAAAACAAAAAAGTTCTGCCTCTCCTCTGTGCCAAGCTCTTAGGACTGAAGCCTTGAGGGGCTTCTCAGTCATGAGGGAACCAGATGCACAAACATTTAGGAGTTGCAGAACTTTTACCAAGTTTACCTCACTTCTCTGGACCTCAGTTTCTCCATATGTAAACAATAATAGTGACATAAGTGCAGCTTCTAATCAGATAAGGAGAGGGCATGTGTTTCCAAGAACATAAAGAGACAGTGAACTCCAAGGTCAGCCCTGCGCATTTCTCACCATGCCCAATGTGTGCTCACCAGTGACCAAAGAAAAAGAGAGGGACCACACATTCTGCCACTCATTTGGCTGTTGAAAATGTCTGCCCATGTCTGTTTTTCCGGCTTGTGAATTTGGATCATCTATTGTTAAATTCAGATAGCAGATATGATAACCACAAGGTAAGTGTGAGAGAGATTCTCATTTCCTATCTCCAGAGGACATGGAGAAGCAGAGGCATTGCCCACCAGAAAACCAACATGCCAAGGACAAATATTGCCTGATTTGAAACCCTACACCTGCTGCCAAACCCAGGCCCATTTTTCTGACACCAAGTCCACTAGTTCTGTTTTGTTTTTGTTTTTGCATCTGTTGTTTTGGCTGGCTGATGATAAGCTGATATCCTCTTGCTTTGTCCTGTCAGTGTTTTGTTGGATATCAAGAAAACATGGGGCATATGGAGATGTGTTTCATGTTATAGAAAAAACATCTATACCAGGAGTCAACAGTCCTTGGTTCTATGTCAAAATTTAGCACTTAGTATTTATGTGATCTCCCCAGGTCTCAGTTATTTCTTTTTTTTCAAATATTCATTTTTTAGTTGTAGTGGGAGAGGATATCTTTATTTTTTTTAATGTGGTGCTGAGAATCAAACCCAGGGCTCTACATGTGCCAGGCGAGCACTCTACCACTGAGCCACAACCCCAGCTCAGTTATTTCATCTGTAGAGTAGAGATGACATTAATACCTGCCTCATGAGGGTGTTATGAGGAATTATAAAGGTAAAGTCCAGCTGGGACAAGATGGAGGAGACTTACTTCTTCCTATTTCTCTCACAAAATAAAGCTAAAACACCTGGGCATGGGGTATGTTTCTTAAAGCAAATATAAGAAAATTCTGAAAGGTTAGGGAAAGTAGACAAGCTAGAGACCATGGGGCACAAGGAACAGCACAGTGACAAGATCTCGAGTTTTTATTTTTACCTTATATGTCAGAGACTATGTTCTGGAAAAGCCAGTAACAAACAAACATCAGTGGACACAGACAAAATAAGCCCCAAGAAAATCCTGCTCTCACTTACCTGGCATGTGTAAGGCACTGAGTTTGAGTCTCAGCACCACATATAAATAAATAAAATAAAAGTCTATTGACAATTTAAAAAAGGTTTAAAAAGATTTCTTGAAAGTTTAAAAAAGAATGCATGATCTGTACCACTGTTTGTTATTAAAAATTTGGATCATGAAAGAAAAAAGAAGAAAGAAAGAAAATCCTGCTCTCTCTAGGCAAAGGACCAGGAAAGGGACAGCTTAGTAAGAAATATTTTAGCAAATAAATGTTTTACTTCAGCCAAACATCACAGAACAAAGTGTGACCCTCATTCCCTCTTTATCAGCAAAAGCTGAGTGGAAAGTGTAAGCTTCCACTTTCACCAGGCTAACCTCCCATCACGGTGGCATCAGAGAAGGCCAAACAGGGAGCTGGGATTTTTATTCCCATGGAGCACTAAGGATACCTCTACTCACAGTGTCATAGATGCTGTGCTGTAAGGAGCTCTCCCACCCCATTTCACCAATCAAGGTCTTATTGGCAACTCAGTGGAGAAGCCGAACTCCCACCTCTGCCTGCCAAGCACTTATAAGCTTCCCTTACCCACACCCCACTTCCCTGGTGCCAAAAGAGATTAAGTGGAGAACCTGCACTTCCAACCCCACCTAGCAATAACAAGACAGTAGTCTCCTTTCCCCAACAAATGGTTTCAGATAAGGCCTGTTATAACAGAAGATTTAAATAAAATACAAAGCCTCACAACCTAATACCTAAAATGTCCAAGATATAATCAAAATCATTTGTCATACCAAGAACCAGAAAAATCACAACCCGAATGAGAAAAGATGATCAACACATACTAACACCAAGATGAATCAGATGTTGGAATTACCTAACAAGAATTTTCAAGCAGCTGTCATAAAAATGCTTCAGCAATCAATTACAAATATTCTTGAAATAAAAACTACAAACAATCTTAGCAAAGAGATGGGAGATATAAAAAAATAATCAAATGCAAATTTTAGGTCTGAAAAATGCAATAACAGTAATGGCATTTCTCTGGATGGACTCAATAGTAGATCAGAGATCACAGAGAAAGAATCAGTGAACTTGAAGATAGGATAAAAAATTCTGCTCAATCTGAAAAATACAGAGAAAATTTACTGGAAAAAAATGAACAGAGCCTCAGGAACCTGTGAGACTATAAGGAATGATCAATATGCATGTCATCAAAGTCTTGGAATGAGAAAGACAAAGGTTGTGGGTCTGAAAAAGTACTTAAATAATGACTGAAAATTTTCCAAATATGTCAAAAGAGAGAAAACAACAATTTCAAGAAACTAATAGAATTCCCATGCCAAAACAATCTCAAAATAAAATAAATCCATGCCAAAACAATCTCAAAATCCTGAAAACAAGGGGCAAGCCTTGAATGAAGTAAGAGAGAATAATGCCTTCTAGATAGGGGGAAAGATAATTCAAATGAAGGAATTTGAAATGAATCTGTCCTAACTTTCCTATGTACATATATGAATGTTCCACAGTGCATATCACCATCATGCACATCCAGAAGACACTAATTTTAGACAGATAGATAGCAGAAAGATCAGTAGAGGGAAGGGAACAAGGGGAGGGAGGAAAGGAGGGAAAGGGGAAGTACTGGGGACTGAATTAGAACAAATTGTATTCCATACTTTAATAATTATGTCAAAATGAATCCTATTGTCATGTATAACTAAAAAGAACCTACAAAAATCGATCTAGGCTTAAAATTATATCACTTTTAAAATTTTTCAGAAGGAAATAAAGAACTGATCACCTAAAAAAAGAAGATAAAGAGTAAAAATATGGATGAATACATTAGACTTTTCTTCTCCTCTTAGGTTGTCTGAATTATGTTGTTGGTTGCAGCAAAAATTCTAACACCCTCTAATGTAGTTCTTAATGTACATAGAGGAAATAGTTAAGACAATTATATTATAAACAGGGAAGGGTAAAGGGGCATAACGTGTTGTCAATATGAACAGACAACCAATTAATTATGGGTATATAAAGTGTACTCTTTTAATTAAAAAGAGAGAGCGAAAGTCCATGAAGTATCTTTCACATGGCAAGTGCTCCATCAACATCAGTGTTAATATGGTTAATGTCCACAAAGCTACACAAAAGTAGCTCACTTCTGGGCCCTGGGGAAACTGGGTTAAATCACACTCAGTTCCTGTCCTTGAGTTGATCATAGTCAAGTGGAAGAAACAGACAGTAAAAGCTCTAGCTCTTGTATGATGGGCAAGTAATAGAAAACACAAATCTGTGTGTGTAGGGGATTGGTGGGATGAATGATGCCCCACAAATTCATATGTTGAAATCCTAACTCCTGATATGTTATAATGTATTTGAAAATAGAATCTTTAAAGATATAGTCAAGTTAAAATGAAGTCATTAGAGTGGGCCCTAACTCATAAAAAGAGATTGGTACACTGACATGAACACAGGGAAGACAATGTGAAGATTCAGGGAGAAAATGATCATCTGCAAACCAAGGAGAGAGACCTCAGGAGAAACCAAGCCTGCTAACACCTTGATCTTGGACTTCCTGCCTCTGGAACTGTGAGATAAACTCCTATTGTTTAAACCACCAGACAGCCCAAGCAGATGAGTACAAGAGGTGTTTGTAACAACATTATTTAGGAGAATAAAACATTAGAAACCACCTAAGTGGCACATCTATTCAGTGAGTATTGTGCATCCACTTAAAAACATTTTTAATAATATGGAACAATGTGATTGATACTGTGGGTTAATAGATACATCTGATGCCTCCCAACAGGTCCCCTCTGGTTTCAGCTACAGTACAGCAAACACGTCCATGCAAGCTCTGACTCATCTGCCACTAACAGCATCTCCCCTGGATATTGGACCTGATATCTTTCCACTGTCAGCTCCAAATTCTTTCTCAGAGACAGGAGCCTTCCCACCTCATCTGTAAGCACAATCTAAAAGTGCAGAGTTATTAATAATCCTAGGAGCAACTCTTAGCTGATGGATCCAGGGACTGATGAATAGATACTCTAGCCTCCTGCCTTTCATGTGGCCAGGGAATGATGGGAGGCTTTCTGGACACCACCCAGGAAGCCCTAGCAGAATGAAGTTGTCATTCTATGCAGCAAGCCCCTCAATAAAACACCCTGATGTTGATGCTCTTTCCTTTCCTATCTCATGCACCCTGCCCCTTTATACCTGCTTCCTGGGATCACTTCCTATATTAGTCAGGATTCTTCAGAAAAACAAAACCAATAGGATGTGCACATTTATATGAAGAGAGATTTAATTTGAGGAACGGACTCACTAGATAATGGAAGCTGACAAGTCCAAAACCTGCAGGGTAAGCCAGCAGACTGGAGTCCTATGGAACAGCCAATATTGCTGATGACATGTGAAGGCTATGTACTGGCAGAATTTCCTCTTGCTTAGGGGCAGGGGTCAGTCTTCAGTTCTATTGAGAACTGATTGGATGGGGGAGGTCCACCTACATTGTGGAGGACAATCTGCTTTATTTCAATTCCACTGATCTACATGTTAATATTATCCAAAAAGTACCCTCTTAAAAATATCCAGAGTAATGTTTGACCAAATATCTAAACATCATAGCCCAGCAAAGTTGACATAAAATTACCAATTATATTTCCAAAATAATCTACCTGTATCAAATAATATCTTGGGCTCTGATTTCAGGACACCCATGAGAAAAAAGAAGATGTAAATTCGTATACATAATATGGAGATAGTGTACAAAAATATAACAAAATATTAACAGCAGGTATTTCTGGACAAAGGGATTATGGGAAGTTTATCCCTCAACTTCTTTGTTTATGCTTTTCTGTTGTTGTCTGAATTGCCCCCATCAGCATACTTGAGTAATTAGAAAAAGTGAATGAATACAGTAGACCAATGAAGGGTTAAATTAGGTAAAAGCAAAAATTTTTTGGAGACTTGATGGGGATAGAGAGCTGTGGAGGACATTTAAAACTGTAGAAATAGTGTGACAAAAAGAACAACAAAGATGAGAAAATAGAGAAGATAATCAGTAAGAATGGAAGCACATGAGACCCAATTTCATGCACAGGCATACTCCTTCTTTCTTACAAGTATGTCCTCTCTCTCTCTCTCTCTCTCTCTCTCTCTCTCTCTCTCTCTCTCTCTCTCTCTCTCTCTCTCTCTCTCTCTCTCCCCCCCGTGTATGTGTGTGTGTCCATCCTCTGTAGATGGTCCAGAATAGGCAGGGATTTGAGTGACTCCAAAGCTATACCAGGGAGCCAGATTAGGGGAAAGTATCCAAGGTGAAGAGTCCATTAGGCCAGTAACAAAGTAGGAAGAGTTGGGACTTAGTGACTGAAATCAAAGAGAAAATGGTAAGGTCATTGCCCTTTTAAGAAAATGGGCAGTCTCTTTGCTAGAGGTTTGTTCTGTAAGAGGATCCCTTGTAGTGCATTAAAAAGAGAGGTTTCTGTGCAGCTGGGTTACTTCCACTGCTGTGGAAAAGGCTGATCCATTATCCCCTGAAATAGAAAGCAAACTCCAAACCCCAACTGAACTGGCTTTGCTAGGATTAAAACACACTTCCACTCTGGGGAGCCATGAGTTGTGGGCCAAAGACTGGGCAAGGAGCTGAAGACCTTAAAGTCAGTCCAGAAGGTGAGCTGCCACATCCTAGTTTTGACTAGCCTGGAGCTGCCTAAAAGCTGGTGGAGAGAGGTAAGCAGGAAGGGAGTATATGAGAATATACTTCACAGACCCTCAACTCTAGGAGGAATCCTTAGCCCAGGGCCTCAGCTTCTGTGCTCTGAGATCCATCTCCATGTTTATGTGGAGGCCATGTTTCCCTTGGTTGTTCTCAGCCAATGGCTGGGCTGACAGGGTACTAAATTAAACTGTTCATGGGAGACACAGGTCTCATCTAATGGTCAAGTCTTCCTTTAAGTCTCCTTTAAGGATTTGCCAAGCCATCCTTAGACTACAGAGTGGTCTAGATGTTTCCTCACAGCCCTCCTTCCCTCTCTCCTTCACTTGTGGTCAGACTTGCAGTGTGGTCTGATGGCTTTTCAGACTTCCCAGGTTCCCTCCCTGTTTTCTCTCACAGACATTTTCTTGAATAAAATTCATGGATAATAACCCTATCGGGGCTTCTGATCCTAGAAAGACCATAGCTAACACAGTATGAGAATGTCACATGGTGATATTTCCACTAGCTGGGCCCAGGGAACAGAAAAGGCAGTAGCCTCCACAGTCTCAGCTAGACTGTCTGACCAAAATTGATTTTCTGGAGAAATAGGTCAATGATAGATAGGAGTCGAAACCTTCAGACTACCATGTATCCCCCAGACCAGAATGACTACCAATGTCAAATGCCACCTACAATCTCCCAACATGTACACGGTACGGCTCACTAAATTGATTCTACTTCCCTCTCTCTTTCTTCCCACTAATCTTCTCTTTCCTTCTGCCTTCTCCCTCAAGTAATTCAGCTCCCTCATCAGGGGCCTTAGAGACATAGAGATGGCTCAGAGACTAAGAAAAGGCCTCCCTTTTATCATTACGCCTACCTCCACCACCTCATCTTTATCACTACCTCCAATTCAACCACCACCACCTGCACTGCCATCATCACCTCCAATTTCACCAACATCATCACCTGCACTTTTATCTCTACCACCACCTCCAGCTCTTATTCCTCCACCACTGTCACCACCACCACCACCACCACAACCACCACCATCATTACCACCTTCTGCCTCCACCTTCACCCCCGACAGCCCCTTATATTTTCCTCTATCAGTTTGTATAGGACTCTAGAAAATGTTTTCAGCACTCTATTGTGCCATGGCCACCAACAAATCTACCCCTTAAAAGTGTGTGACCTTGCTGGGTACAGTGGCACTCACCTGTAATCCCATCAGCAGGATCACAAGTTCAAAGCCAGCCTCAGCAAATACTAAGAAGCTCAGCAAGATCCTGTCTCTAAATAAAATACAAAAACTAGGGCTGGGGATGTGGCTCAGTGGTTGAGTGCCCCTGAGTTCAATCCCAGGGACTCCGCCCCCCCCCCGCCTCCCCACCAAAAAAAGAGTGTATGAACTATATGAGATTTGCCTGCCTGCCTGCCAAGCATCAATTTCTCAATTCATTAATTGGGAGTAATAACAAGATTGTTACAGGGACAATAGGAGACCATCCATACAAAAAGCTGCAAACAAGCTGCCACTATTGTGGCTACAGTCATCAACATCGTCATTTCACTTAGCAGACAAAGAAACTGCAACTCAGGCAAGTTGAGCCTTGTGGAGAGAGGCAGAGTCATTCATTCATTCATTTTTTTTTCTTTCAGCATTCATTGAGCACCAACTCTGTGCCACATCCCAGACTTGATGCTGGACATTCAACAGTGAAGAAGGACAAGCCCTTGACCATATGAGGTTTAAAGTCTGGGGAAAGAGACAGCAAAAGGTCATGCCAACTACACAGAGGCAAATGCTCTGTAGGGGACACATAGGGGCCAATAAAGGTCTTGGCTTAGCTTGATGACCCAACTTCTAAGCTGAGACCTGAAAGATGAGACTTCACTGGCAAAGAAAGGAAGTGATATGAGGTAGGAAAGCAGAATGGGGTTTAACTGGATCCCTGGGTTTTTCACATTGTCCCATGCTTCACTGTCCTCTCTAGCCCTGTGCTTTCCAAAGCATTTTCACAATTATTAGCTAATTTTGACCTTTACAGTGATGCCATGGGGTGGAAATGTTTATTGTCCTCATTTTTTGGTTGAGGCCACTGACAGAGGTTCATAGGTGGGGGTTGGTGACTGGCCTGAAGTCACAGAGCCAATAAGTGATAGAGTACAAACTGGCCCCGGACTGCTAATGCCAACATGGCATTCTCTTCTGGACATCAGGCTGCCCCTGTGTGGTCAGGACTGGCTTTATCAATATTCCATTAGTGGCCAGGAATATTCTGGGCAGCTTTTATCCTCCCAACAGGAGTTTGTATTTTCAGAGTAGAATCTCTCTTCCTCTCCTCCTTCTCCCCCTTCCTGTCTCTCATTGTTTATATCAACTAAATCAAGTTCAGGGCTGTAAATATAATGAATGCCATTTTTCTTATGTTGCTAAGGTTTTTAGAGTTGTCACCTCTGACTAACCCTTCCCCATAAGGATTCTGGCCCAGAAGCCATGTGGAGCTTATTGGTGGAAGTGGAATTGAGTGAGATTCCTTGAAGGGAGTAGCCCAAACTCCAGCTTTCCTCAGCCTCCAGGTCAGTAAGAGCTTTCTCATCAGATTTGCTCTGAGGCAGCCCCTTCAGAACCTTAGGGACTTCCCAAGTCTGAAGCCCATCTACCTTTCAGGACAGCCCTGGAGCTGACTCTTGCAGTGGGCTTCAGGAAAAAGCACTTTCCTGACTTGTGACTAAAGTGTACATCTTGGGGATATAGGCAGGGCTTCCTGTTTCCAGCCATTGTCAGGGCAATTCAAGGTTGGATGAAGCAGGGACCTGGATCTCTTGTCTCCCAACCTCCAGCTCATCAAACCCTGTGCATCTTTGGAAGCTGCTAGCTGCCCAATTCCTGAGGAGCCAAGGAAGTAGGGCTCTCACCCTAGCAAATCCTCCCCCTCCTTCCTCTGCCCCATTATCAGCCTGGCAATTTGTATTCTTAATAGTATGACTAAGTGACAATTACATAAGTCTCCCATTTGATGTTGAGTTAGGAAATGTTGTGGTTGAAGTATTTTTATTTCTCACTTCCCAAGCTTGCCAGGCCATCCACATGTAAGCGCTCTCACTCTATTTTGAGCCAGGTACTTCATGAATAAATCAGGATATTCTGCCAACTTCAGAACACACGTTTTATCAAGCACTTCGAGGTCAGCTGAACTTGCCCATCCTTGCTTAAATCCCCCGAATCAGCAGTATGCCAGCTCAGACCCAGCAGAGAGCAGGAAGCCATTGAGCTAGTACACTCGCTGAATGGAGCCTAAATTCCTCTGAGGTGAGGACAGATGACACACTTCCTTCAATGACAGGTGACCTGCACACTGGTAATATTCCTTCCTGCCTGCTTGGCTTCTAGCCCTCTCCTGGGCACTGAACAGGGAGCACATATCTGGGCTATTGGGTGGTGTCCACTGCCTCTGGCTGGCTCCTTTCCCCTCTCCCCACCAGATTGGGATGCCAAATCAGAGTCTCCTCTTGCTTCTGACAGATGTGGGGTTTCTAAGAGCCTGGTAGAGTCCTGCCACTAATGAACTGTGTGGCTTTGGACAAAAGAGTTTACCTCTCTTCGGCATCTGCTCATCTATAAAAGGGAGGAAGTACCTGCCTCACAGGCTCTTGTAGGATAATAATGAGATTCCATTGGGCACATGGACCCCAATCCACAACCATTGGATTCAAATTAAATTGCTACTGTAACCATATATTTGGGCTACACGGAGAGCTAAAGCATGAGCAGCTGTGTCAGAGAATATTTACCACAAGATGTCATCATGTTCTTGTATGCAAAGGTCAGCCCATTGTTGGGATTCCTGCTTTGTTTTTTCCCTGCTTTGGGAGGTTGAAAGGCATTACCTATATCTACCTGGGTTTGCAAAGCTTGGGCTCTAGACAAAGTTCTTTTCCAAACATACTTTCCCTTGCTTGGGAAACAAGTTGTGTCAGAAATAAATTTCATCTCCACATGTTTGCCTATTGGCACTGAAATCCTCAGTCAAACTTGACAGTGAAGCCATTTTAAGAATTTCTAGAGAAGCCCTCTTCCTTTCCAACTATTGGCTCCTCTTGGCAAAGGGTTTAGTACCAGAGATAGGCCATTTGGAACAGGCTGCAGATGCAGGGGCAGCGCCAGGCCTGGCTCTTCCCTGAGGAGCTGACGTGGAGGCCACCACAGCTCTCCTGCAGGACAATCCAAACCCCTTCCCTTGGAAAGTCTCAGACTTCCTTTGGAGCTCTGCCATGAGAAGAGAAATTGGCCTGAGGAGTGACCTGTATTATTCTTGGCTGCTGGCTAAATGGTACAAGTGCCATTAAGCACCAGGGTAGGTGTGGGTGAGAACAGAAAAGAAGACCAGATGTTTCTGTAGAGAAGTAAACACACACAGAATAAATTAGAGGTATTTTAAGGTGTTCTGTCAAGAAAAGGTTAGATTGATTCTTAATAAGGCCACAGATAGTTCTAGTTCTCGAGTCCACAGAAGGCAGGCCTGGGTCTGAAGATCTGGGCCCTTTCATTCTCTTCCCAACTTCATTTCCCATGTGTCTTGAGCAGGATCTTACCATGATCCAAACTTTCTGTTTGTTGCCCTATAGAGACATTCAGGCTCTCATGGCTTTCAGAGGCCCACCCAGGGGGTTTAGAAAAAAGTCAACCAGCTATTGTAGACAAGGGTTCTCTGAGGTCAAAGCTGGTGGGGAAACCCTGTGGGTTATATCTTTACTTGGAGAATCCAAATGTACATAGTGCTGAAGAGGCCCTGAGAAGTCTGGCAGTCTAACTTTACTGAATTTAGCATCACCCAACTACATTGCTTGAACCAGGACATTTTGGTGTGTCATTCCTATTAAATATGTGTTCAAAGAATGTGATACAGGAAACAGGGTCAAAGACTACATGCATGAGTGAGGAAGGAGCACAGAGCTAGGAGTCCAGAAACCTTGATTCCAGGCCTAGCTCCTCATTGACTTGCTAGGCAGCCTTGAGCAAGTCCTCTACTGTTAGGGTTTCTGCTAGGCCTCAGTTCTGAGAGTGTGTGCTAAAGAGGAAAAGGTAGGAGACAGTCAACCATGGTGCATGCAAGGGGATCCAGAATAGCTCCTTCCAGGCCTGCCACTTCTTTGTTCTGTGACAGGAAAGCCCTTTGTCCCTGTTAGGCCTGTTTCTACTCTGAAACATGAGGATTTGAGCCAGATGGGCTGATCTGTGGTTCCTCTGCTACTGCTAGTGGTCATGCATTGGAGGGGCCCTTAGGACTTTGGTTCAAGGCACTGTTTTGGTACAAGCTCCACTCCATGTCATTTTCCAGAAAGGTACTGTGGCTCTTTCTGCCTGCAAATTCCCAAGTGCTTCTAGAACTGTGGTTTGAAAGAGAACCCCTTCCTCATTCCTCTGTCTCTTTCCTCATGAAGGGACAGAGTCCAAGGTAGGACCTACTATATGGGCCTGGATGACATTTTGGGGGATTGAATTGTGTCCCTTCCAAATTCATATGTTGAAGTTCTAACCTTCAATATCTCAGATTATGACCTTATTTAGAAGTAGAGGCACTGACTATATAATTGAATAAGAGTAAGTCATATTGGAATAAGTTGGGTTCTTAATGTAAAATAACTGGTGTTCTCATATAAAGGGGACATTTTCACATGGACACACCCTCAAGGAGAATGCCATGTGAAAATAAAGGCATAGATGGAGATGGTGTTTCTATAAGATAACACAAAATATTGCCAGGATTCTATCAGAAACTAAGAGAAATGGATTGAGCAGCCCTCAGAGGGAACCCGCCTTGTCAACACCTTTGACTCAGGCTTCTGACCTCCAGGAGGGAGGCAATACATTTATATTGTTTAAGCCACTCGATGTGTAGAATTTTATTATGACATCCCAAGCAAACATATACGTCCAGACCTTGCCTGTGACTTTTCTCTGCAACTTACACTCTATAAATGGTGGAAAGACTGTGTTCTTCATGTGTTTCCAACACCTTCAGGCCAGTAGACCTTGGCCAAGAGATTGTCAATCAAGTGCAGTAGGCCTGGCCAGCCAGAAACCAACTGTTCTCCTTTAGACTGTCTAGAACTAAGAGCAATGTTAACAGTTTGACACAGGAATTCTATATTGGAGATTATGTTCAGGAGAATTTACCTACATATAGAAGACTTTTTATGCAAAAAAAAAAGGTTCACCTTGGTGTAAAACAAAGAAAAGCCAGGATTCACCTCAGTCCAACAAATGAGAATGCCCCATCCACTTGAGCAGAGAAGTAGCATGTTACCTTGCATTCCCCCCAGAAGGAGCATCCGAGACAAGCATCTTTTAGAAAGTGGTCCCAGGGAATAGGATAGAGGGACTGGGAGATAAATTAAACAGGAAAGGAGGAGAAGCCAATTCAAGGGACCTCATTTGAGTTGGTCACTGCTGCAGGCACCTGGGGCTCAGATCCACTGGGGAAACTCAAAGGATTCAATACAATGTACCTTGAATTGTTGGCCCAAGACATGGAAGAAAAGAATATTTATCTGTTCATGAAGGGATGCCCCAGCAGGTATTGACTCTCCTGTTTCCAGGTGTGCACATGTGCCAACAATGGCTAAGTAGGCTGCGGTAGATAAATAATTCAGGGGCAGAAAGTGAGGTGAACAGAATTCCATTGCAATGAAGCAGAAGGTGTGAGCAGAGGATATGAGGACAAAAGGTGGCTGATACAGGTATGTTGCTATTATAAGTGATCATTATAGTGACTGGGGGTATAGGTCAATAACACTTGCCTAGCATGCAAAAGGCCCTGGGTTTGATCCTGAGCACTACCAATAGTAATAAAAATAAATGATAATTATAACAGATGTCATTGCATGAAAAATGCTTATGTTCTATTATGGAAGAGTACAAAGTACACCCATGTATGTTCAGTGGTATCACATGTATACATAAAAATCAAAAACCTGCACATAGAAAACAGATAGGAAGTAAATATGATGAGGAGTAGTAGGTAATAAGATCATTTGTGGTGCTTTTAAAATTTTTTATTCTTTGCATATTTCTAGATTTCCTAAAGTTTCCTTTGCAAACAGGTGTTACTTTTAAATTGAAAAAAGCATTAGTGCAACAGCTTTCACATTTCAGTGGGCATCAGCATCTCTTGGAGTGCTTGTGGAAACAGTTGATAGGCAGAAGGCCAACATCATGCATGTGCCACCCACATGGTCACACAGGGTCCCATACACAGACAGATCCCACACTTGGTTTAATGCTCTCTTATCACCATCTTGAAATTCTTAACTATTAAGTTTTTCAACAAGGGACTCCACGTTTTCATTTTTCACTGGACTCCACGATTATATATCCAGTGTTGGCTGGGCTCTGCTCCTAGAATCTCTGCTTTAATCTGTCTGGGTCAGGGCCTGAGAATTTGAATTTCTAAGATGTTCTAGGTGATAATAATAAAACCAAACTCACAGAATCACAGCATTAGAATAATAACAATATTACAAAATTGCACTGACAAAATGGTTCCAAGTGCATTTAAGAATATCTGTATAGACCATTGACTACTTTGGAATAAAGAAAATATACTAAAAATCAATCAGAAATGAAAATATAGTGTCCCCTAAATAAGAATGTATGTCAGTGAGGAATCCCAACATATGGTTTGAGGACAATCAGTGCGTCAGAGAGTAACAACCTGTCTAGCACATAGCTTAGCACACTGGTCTTGATTCAGCCCTTGAATTTCCCATCTCTGGTCAGCTTTTTTCCAATTAAGCAACACTGGGTAAGCCACTCTTGGTCTAATTTTCATCCCTTTTGAAATGGGATAACAAGACCTATTTGGGGGTGACATCTGAAGGCTTTGAGGACCAAACTCATAATTTTTAAGAACTTATGGCTCCTGAACGACCTCAATTCCCCTATCTCTTCTCCAGTAGACTGTGTGTTCTTGCTGTGAACAGCCCCCTGCCCTCCACAGCTCTAACCTTCAGGGATCCACTGGGGTTTAAGTTGCTCAGAGGCTCTTGAGGTTGGAACTAAGACCCTGGAGGGGAAGCAGAGGTGGCAGAACTACTTCCCACCACATCAGAGTTCTCTTGCTGCTAGAAACTATAAGGAAGGTTCTAGTCACACTGGGATCATCATGACATTCTCAATAAGCCTAGGATGGAAAGGGGACCACTCTCATCTTTATGTGACATTGTTCTGAATGGTGCTATGAATTCATAAATGGCATTGCCCAAATGGAAGGTCACATAATAGGAAAGGGCACATAATAGATGTGAGAGGGCCTCTCCCCTAACCTGCTCCATTCCTTTCTCCTCCCCACCAGACTTGTGTCTGAGAATCTGGAAGCACATGCATCCCTCCTCTTCTATGACTGTTTTTCCCTATAAATATATCATGTGAAAATGAAGCCATTACAATCAGCTATGTGAGCTGGATTGCCTCTCATCCACTGCCCTGTTCTCAAGCTGGAAAATTGTCAGTGCTAATTCAAGTAGCTGGGAAGTGAGGCCTCAGGATCAATGTTAACACAGGCCCTACAAGGACCAGTGAAGAAATACACTTTGCTACACCAGCTATCATGCCAGCAGGCTAATTGGGTGTTGCTTGCACCTGCTGTTGAGTCAGGTCTCTTTGGCTCTCTGGTTCTTAAATCAGGGCCAATGATCTTAGCCAAGAGATCCAAAGCTTGGATCAATGCCTGGGCAGAGATGCTAGAAAGGGCACCACTGCTGGAGACAGAGGCCACCAGAGGACCCTGAGCCCAGGCCAGTCCCAGACTTCTGGGGGAACTAGGGATGAAAAAAAGTCCAGCCTAATCCAGACCAGCACAGTGGCTGCTTGTGAATCTACTCTCCAATCTTGGAAGATCCCTCAATGGCTGTCAGAGTCCAGCAGGCTCAGTTGGAACCAACTTTTGTGCTGCCATATCTACACCGAGTGAACAGAGGCAAGCTGTGTCCCCAGGAGTCTCATCTGTAAAATGGACATTATAGTAAGAGCTTCCCAATGGCAGGGGACATTCTCTGAGTCAAATGAGACAATTGGTGGAAACTCCCAAGCACCATGCCTTGTACATGGCAAGGGCTTAACAGCCAATTCCATTCTGTATCAGGTTCCTGGGGCTGCTGCAACAAATGATCACTGACTTGGTGGCTTAAAACAACACAAATTTATGCTCTTACTATTCTGCATGTCAGAAGTCTGAAGTGGATCACACTGAGCTAAAGTCAGGGCACCAGCAGGCTGTATTCCTTCTGAGGCTCTAAGGGAGAATCTGTTGTCTTTTCCAGCTTTAAGAGGCCACCTGTGTTCTTTGGTTCTGAGACCTTCCTTGAATTGCTCCAGCCTCTTACTTCTGCTGATCTCATATACTCTACAAATATCTCTGACATCTTTCATCCTCTGTAAGAAGGATTAGATCAGTAGAAGGATATACAAGGACACAAGAGTTCCTTGGGAAAAGGGACTTTGCAGACGGGATTAAATCATAATTTTTCCAGATGGGGAGATCATCCTGAATTATCTGGGTGGGCCCTAAGTAACTTTAGGTAGCACGTTGCCAGGCTGTGAGAATTAGGGCATTGTTACCTTTGGGAGAGGACCTTGTATTGCCAATCATATCTTCTTTTCCTTTTCCTCTCTCTGTCACTCTCAGTTTTACATTGAGGTTCTCATTCTTGACCTGCCCCCAACAGAGGTCCCTGACCATGGGCAAGTTAGGAGCCAATTCAGGGATCTCAGAGGCAGAAGGACCCTTAAAGACCACCTATTGTGTTCAGCTCTGTTTCAGGTCCCTGGCTAGAATGTCAGCCTCCAAAGACACAGACACAAGCTGGTCATATTCACTGCATAAATGCTCACACCCCACCCCTGGAATGGAACTTAGAGTTGGAACTTGGTACATGTTACATGCAGTGAAATGAACTTGAAGACCCTAGGCAGATGCCTCTTGATCTTCAAAATTTATTATTTCCCCTTTAACAAGGGCTAGTACTGTTTTGCTTATTTCTTTTTTAAAAGTTTCCAGGATGGAAAGACTGTGTCCCAGGGAGAAGCATGGACTTGTCCAAACTCACGCAGGGATGGAGTAGTATCCTGCCTGGGTCTCTAGTACAAGCTGTGTTTCCTACTGACCCACTATTTGATGGGTGAGACCTGAGACTCAGGAGGAGTGGAGCAGCCACATTCAGAAGGCATCCTGGGCCCCACCCTCCTCCAAAGCTATGTTCCTGAGATTCAAGAAGGAGCCACTTCTCAGTTCTATCATTGCCTCTTTGAATGGTCTTGTAGCAGTTATGTCCCATCTCTGGTTTCAGTTTCCTCAGCTGCAAAATGGAGAAGGCAAGGTTCATCTGGTGACAAGATGGATTAAAATGAGCAGGCAGATACTAAGCAAGCAGGCAAGCTGGGAGTGATGGAAAGTTCAGTGGACCAAGGAAAAGAGGTAGGCAGCTTCCAGGACCACAGGCAAATATTGGTCCATGGAGACTCTCAGAAGGCCAGGAGGCTGCAGGGACAAAGGGGTGGCTTCCAAAGCTGAGGGCAGGATTTATGTGTGAGGAACGGGGCACAGATGAGAAAATGGATGGGCAACAAGCCTTACAGGGATCTTCAGGATAGATAAAGAAAGTTGTTGATTGCCAAGGGGGCTCAGAGGAAGGCAGAGGCAGAGTAAATAGCCCCTAGCCATCTCCTCTGAGGGGCAAGCCTGGGGTCTGTCCTCAAAAAAGGCCTGGGAAGAGGTGGGGAGGGGGGAGGGTGGATGATGGGAAAGGCAGCGGAGCACAACAGACACTAGTATGGCAATTTGTAAATCAATGGATGTGTAACTGATGTGAATCTGCAATCTGTGTATGGGGTGAAGGTGGGAGTTCATAACCCACTTGAATCAAAGTGTGGAATATGATATGTCAAGAAATTTGTAATGTTTTGAACAACCCACAATAAAAAATTAAAAAAAAAAAAAAAAAAAAAAAAAGGCCTGGGAAAAGAAGCCCAGAGAAGCTTGCTAAGGATATCCTTACCTTCTAGCACCTCTGAGGCCTCTATTCCTGGAACAAAAGGGGAGCACACTTGCCTACCTGAGGGCTACAACCCCTACTCTTCTCCAATCTTCAGTCCCATGGATGGGTTCTGAGGTCCCAACAGTTATCCTGTCATTCCCCACAATAGCATGGACCCAGGTGGCAGGTGGCTGTGGCTCTGAATCTCCAAAGGGGTCCAGCAAGAGTTACCACCTTTATTTCTCATGCATGCACACAAACACATGTGGGTGCACACTTTCTTACACATTGCATACACATGCAAACTTACACTTTCACAGTCATAATCTCCCATACAAATGCACACACTCCTACACACACACACACACACACACACACACAAAGAGGCCAAATGCCTTTCCCATGGTCCAGATTCAGGGCTGTCTATGCTTTCTTTACTCTAGGATTGTAGTAATGGCTTTTTCTGCCCTTACCATGTGTCTCTTTTCTGGAGCTCCAAGGCTGGTGACAGTGTGGATGGAGAAAGGCAAGCAAAGATGAAAAAACACATTTTGATCTGTTCCCATCAGAAACGGCTGTCTCATTTACAAGTCCCAGGACAGGATTTTCCACCCATTTCCGAAAGGCCACTCAGAGTCTCAGGCTGTGGAATAAATAGGACACTAGGAGTCTGTTCTAGACTGCTTCTGATCATGGAGTGGAGCCTTTTGACTACTTGCCCAGGAGCAAAGAGCTCTGTGGTGCTGGGGAAAGAGTAGGTCAATATGCATGTGCTGTATGTCCACTGCATACACCAATCTGAGCATGTGCATTTGTATGTGGTTGTGACCTTAGGCATTCTTGTGTGTGCAGGCATATGTCTTTGGGTGAGCCCATCTATTAGTATGTGCATGTATGTACATGGATCCATATGCATGCCATTGTGTGCACATGTGCCTGGATGTGCATGTGTGTATGTGTTGCACATATGCCCATCTATGTGTATGAGCTAGATGCATGCCTTTGTGTGTGTCTACACAGTGACTGTGTTAGTTCACACTGCTATAACAAAATGTCAAAACAACAAACATGAATTTCTCACAGTTCTGTAGGTTGAGCAGTCCAAGATCATATTGCCAGCAAATTTGGTTCCTGGTGAGGACTCTGTTTTGCAGATGGCCAACTTCTCGCTATGTCCTCACATGGAGGTTGGGACTTCAGCACATGAATTTTCAAGTAGACACAGGCATCCAGGCTATAATCCTCAATAGTGCCTAGATGTGCATGTGTGCTCATGTATTCATGTGTCTGTGTGTCCATGTGTACATGTGGACCCATGTGTGTAGGGGTGGGGTGAGACAATTGGCAGCTCTGCCACACTGCTACCACACTTGCTCCCTCTGGATTTTCTGAGTGAGGTTGTCCCCTGTCTTCTCCAAATGTGCATCTGGGACTCTGCATTGTCTAGTCCTAACTACACCCTACATCCTGATCCCAGAGCCCATTGGAAGCTTTCATATCCTTCTGTCATTCTCTCTGCTTCTCCTTCTAGAATATCCTTAAGAACTCCCTTAAAGCCCAGTTTCAATGCCTCCTCCCTGTGAAGGCTTGCTTGTCTAGGGTTCATACCCTAGAAAGCTTAGTCACTCCCTTGCCAGAGCTCCCACAGTTCTTTGCACCTAGCAAGTGGTACTTCAGGTATGTTTCCATAACTACCAAGTTAGGGTATGGTGCCGAGTTCATTTTGCTGTACCCAGTGCCCATTTTTTGAGTGACTGAAAGAGTGCCTATTATTGTCTCATGAAGACTGAGGGCCATGCCCAGGGAGACATCATTCTTTGGTCAGTTCTTTTCCCTGGTGAAATGGGGCCATGAGAGGCTAAGTTGGTCAGGAAAAGTGAGTTCAGTTTGGTTTTTCTATCTACCAAGGCCAGTGTACACTCCCATCTTCTACTAGCAGCACAGCTCACAGAGGCAGGCTGGGGTTAGGAATGAGAACAACCACAGAGGATGTACAAGGCTCTGTATCCTCCAACAGAGCCCTTTATACTCTGGCCGCTGCAACTCAAAGCAATAGGAAGTCTCCATAAACACTGAGGTGATTGCAGGCCCAAAGGATGGCTGCCCTTTCCTGGATTGATAAGGATAAGATCCAGAGGGACAGGACCTGATCAGACTCTCTCAGCAGAGGAGACTCTGTGAAGCACTGTGGCAATTTCAGGCACTGCAGTCTGCCAAGGAGAAGAGGCTAAGGAGCAGATTTGGTCACAACCCCTGATTTCTCTGAATGGAATTGTAAAGAATAAGACCATGGCCATTGCACCCATCTCTTAGCAAACCAAACCATGTGCGATATTACCAGCCTTGAGAAGTACCATCTCCACTCATCACCAGCTGTGTTCCTTATGAACTTGGGGAGCCTTCCAAGTGCCCAATACAATAAGCACAGGGATTTCCAAATCTCTGCTACTATAAAGGGGTAAAACCTCAAATGATCCTAACTGAATTCATGGTACAGAGAATGGCAAAGACAGAGCCTGACCAGAAGTGGCAGGCAAGGGTGGGGGTGGGGTGGGGACAGTCTTTGGAGGTTTTATTACTTTTTGCTTTGTGATGACTGGCTCTGAGCCCACACATTTCTTGAATACATAATAGGGAGTTGGGCGAGACTGCAGAAATAAATTTTATTAACACACAATCACCACAGTCCCAGACAGGGCCTTCTTTCACCAGGTCAGGTCAATTAGCAGAATAATGCAGGGTAAGTTTTCATTTTAAAGGGTTTAATTAAAGTTTGGGTACAATGAACATGTAAGCCACAATCTGTCTCTCAAGGCATGTATTATCTGGAAATTGATTGTAATTTATGCTTATTTCTAGAATTATAATTCCCTGGAAGGCATTGAAGGTACTCCTCCTGGCCCCACCCAACTTCTGAGTCCCCTCCCTTCCTCTTTGAGTCCATTCCCATCCCTCCTATTTAGATCCCTCTCCCCACCCTTACTCCACCCCCAACTCACTTCTCCTGCTCCTCCTGCCAGTGGTTCATGTGGAACCAGAGCTCTTCTGGGGAGGGACTCCAGACTTCAGGACCTAATCTATGTTCAAGGTTGGTGTTGGGAGCCTACTAGGGCCTGTTCCTTCATTCACAGAGGTGGACACCTCTTTTAATGCTGGGGCTAACTGGGAGATTTTCTTTCTTCACCTGAGAAAACAGGGGACACCAATTGCCCCAAAGCAGCCCCTGCAGCCTAGGGCAACAGTCTTGGGGATGGCAAGAGACAGCCTCTTTGGAGAAACAGGTCTTCCTCATCCTAAGCCCCAGTGGTCAGGACAGGCCTAGGTAGGGTGCTGCTCCCTGTCTAGCAGAGCATAAGCTCTTTTATCCAGACCATGTTTCAAGAGGTACCAACTGGATGTCACCTTTGGGCTGGGCATTGAGTGAAGCTGGGAGGAGTTCCACAGAAGGTCTCAGCTTTCAGGGTTCTTGGAGCATGACCACGAGGCAGCATGAGTTAGTTTGAGATTCATCTCTCATCTCTGTGGTTAATCAACCCTAGGATGGAATGCTGGATCCTAGTGCCACCCTGCTAGACAGTATGTGCCTTGAGCTACCATGTCCTTATTAAAACAACAGAGACACAAAGCATACCTGCCTCACAGGGCTCTTGTGAGGATTCCCAGAGGTAAGGATCTAGGTTGGCCTCAGCCTAAGCCTGAGAGCTCTTCTGATCCTTGTTTCTGCTACTGCATCCACATCCAGAGATGCAACTCGTCACAACTCTGGCTGCCCCATGAGGACCTCCCAGAATTGCCACTGTCTGTAAGCCTGATTTCAGTGCAGCACTGGAAGAGCACCCTGTTTCTGGAGCTGGCCCTGGAGGAGTGGGTTGCAGACCCCTAAGCAGGGTCTACCCTTCTCATATCTCCATAGCAGTGACCTCCTGACCCCGTGCAGCAGGCAGCAATAACTGATCCAGGGGTCCCAGTGGCCATGGGACTCCTTCATCCTGAAGCCAGTCCATATTCAGAAACCTGGAAGAGGCAGGCAGGGCCTCTCAGGTGGGGCCGGCTCCCAGTTCAGCTTCTGACATTGGGGAAGACCCTGCCCACAGAGGACAGAGCTGGATCCAAGGTCACATGCAAGTCAGGGACAGTGAGGGTCCCTGTGTCCTGGGTCAGGGCTCTCGGTGGCAGGCCGTCCCCAGATGCTGGCAGGCTCTGGAAGACCCGGCAGCCTGTCCAAGATCCTCGGAAGTAACCCCTTTTAATGCTGGGGCCAACTGGGAGATTTTCTCCTTGGGGACTGCGCTGGCCAGGCCTGGGTATTTCAGGGGCCTTCTCTGGAGTTCACCTGGTGAAGGTGATGTCTGCCAAGCACACAGTCCCCGAGGGCACAGGACATGCCTCTGGAGCAGCTGCCCTGGCACTGAGTTGGCCCTGGTGGCGGCTGATGGGGCTTTGCCAACAGGTGTCCTAGGAGCCCTGGGCACCATCCTTCCCTCCTTCCCAGGCCAGCCAGGGATGCAGGGGCAGAGCCTTGGCTCTGGGGTCCCTTTGACCTCCTGCCTGAACATCTGTCTGTCTCCCAGAGCCCTTCCAAGAAGTGGGCTCCTCCCACTTAGAAGCGGGAGGGAGGGGGCCACTGCCCTTTGCAGGCTTGTGGCTCTATCAGCGGCCCCTGGGACTGAGCCACTGTGCAAAGGAGAACAGGCCGAGATGGCCA
Source organism: Marmota monax (assembly GCF_021218885.2). Lineage (NCBI taxonomy): Eukaryota > Metazoa > Chordata > Mammalia > Rodentia > Sciuridae > Marmota > Marmota monax. The sequence continues at coordinate 4,527,258 of NW_026692025.1, read as the reverse complement.
CTGGCCCACAGCAGACTCCTGGCCCGGCACTGGCTCTAGTGGCACAGCCCACCCAGCTGGGGCACACAGGTGGCTCTGTGTCTCCAACGCGGTAGGGGAGGGGCAGTCTGCAGTACAGACCGTGGCTTCCACTGCTGAGCTTGCCTCTGGTTATCTGTGGAGGGCAGAAGGGGAGGGGGAGCCCCTGGGGGTGCAGGCTGAGTGGGGCAGAGGGGAGGCTTGGACAGGGAGTCTTCCACGTGACCAGAACAGAGATGGGGAAGTGAGACCCAGCCACAAAGACTCGTAGGCTGGCAGGGTCCCTGGGCCCATGAGGAGTGGGCAGGTCAGGGCCCCTAGCACAGCCCCACAGAGCAGCAGAGGGGCCCAGAAGCCCCCAGCACAGGGCCCCTGGGATTCTGGTGAAACTTAAACTACTGTGTGGTCCTGGTAGCCATGGTGCTGAAGGGGGTGGGGTGGCAGTAGATTTGAGGGAAGGGGCTGTCACTCCCTAGGGGTCTCAGCTCTGCTTTTTCCTCAGCTCTAGAGTTGAGGCTGAGGATACAATTTCATAGATTCCACCCCCTTCTTCTCTGTACCCCAAAATAACAAGGTGGAATATGAGAGCCTAAAGAATTCCTTGGATTCCTTCCCTGCCAAATTTAGCACTGGAATGGCATGGACAACTCATGGTGGAGCCTCTGGGATTTTCTGTGTAATGACAATGGGCCACGACTTCCTGGAGGGACTGTACTTTTGGCCAAAATCATCAGGTTTATCACAGAGAAAGGCATATGGAACTGTCCATTAGTTCCTCCCCAAAGAGGGAAGAGTCCAGTGGGTATAGCTGCAGGGCTGAAGGCAGGGCTTCCCAAGCCTGGTGGAGAGTGGATGGCAGAGCAAGCTTCCTGGCGAATGGACTCTATGCTGCAGCAAAGAGAGCCAGCCTTTAGTGAGAGAGCTGTCACAGAGGTGACGATTCTTCTGCAAATTCTATGAGTACAGCTGAGTCATCAGGAGCTAAGCCCCACTTTATAAAAAGGCAATGGCCTAGACAACTTAGTACACAGCCAAGAGGCACAGGAATCTGGCTGGGGAAGCAGGAGGGCTCAGGCACCTCTTTTCCACACCAGGCCATATAAGACTGCCAAGCAGGGGCTGGGGATACAGCTCAGTTGGTAGAATGCTTGCCTTGCATGCACAAGGCCCTGGGTTCAATCCCCAGCACACACACACACAAAATGCCATGCAGACATCTTACATAAGGCTGTCATGGCTAGCTCTTCAAGGACCTTGACAGCTATACCCAAATATCTAAAGTGAATGTGCAGTGAGGAAAAAATAAGAAGAGGCTATAGGTATAGTAGGTTGACTTGGAACCCTACAGTAATGAGTAGCACTGGCATTCCCATCTGGATAACCTTCCAGGGATTCCCTTAACAGAGAGTTACCTTACCCAAGGCTAGAAGACCAACCAACCTTCCACCCAGGTGACTCTGCCCTTTCTGCTTCTTTCTGACACTCTTTGATGCTCTCTGGACTCCTTTGTGTTAGGAAAAGCCAATGCCAGTTCTCCTTCCCTTTAAAATCTCTAAAGCCAAGTAATACTGGAAAAGTCACATTCTTACCCATTTTAAACCACTGTTTCAGTACTTACAAAATGCAAGTTTCTTACACATAGGAGAGACTGTACATCCTAAGCACAGCCACGCCCACAACATGCCCCCTGCAGCTTCCTCTAACCCTTCCCCACTCCCAGGTGTTAGAAGTCCAAAGGTGGAGTCTGGCCATACCAGTGACAGCAGGAAGCCAAGGAAGATTGATGAGCTGTCCTGGTTTTGTATTGCTTGGTCTTTTCTCCAGATTGTCAAAGACCTCAATTGTCTAGTCACCTGGTTTGGTTAAAGTCAAGCAGTGCAGGATCTTGTCATTGGCCAAGCTCATTGGATGAATGATGGTGAATTTCAACACATTTGACAGCAGCTGGAAGTAGGTGGAAGACATAAGGGAAGAGCAGTGGGGAGAGGTACAGAAAACCCTAACCTGGGAAGTATGACACCTGGGATTGAATGCACCTACCCTGCCTTGTTGTGAGAACATAGTCTTAAGAATGGTGCTCCCTGCCCCAATTTTGAACTGCAATAGAGTCTCCTAGCCTGTGAAACATGTACCCCTCTTGGAATTCTGTGTTCCTTTTCTAGCTTCCTGTAGGATGGCAAACATTATGAGGGCAGCAAACAGCTTGATCTTGATCACCACTCCATTTCTATATGCCTAGCACAACCAACACTTGTTAAATATGTAGTAGACATAAGACTTGACAGATGAGTAGATGGGAATGGATAAGAACATGTTTGGTAATCTGTAAAGAATAGGCAAACCAAAGGGAGCCATCTTATGGAGGCCCAGTGGCCCAAAGTCACAGCAGGAACCTATTTGTTACGATTTGGATCTTTAATGTCGCCTCAAATGCTCATGTGTTAGGCAATGCAGGAATGGTTGGAAATAAGATGGTTAGATTATGACAGGTATAACCTCATCAGTTGATTAATCCGTTTGATGTATTAATAATTTGAATGAATTACTGGGTGGTAACTATAGATAGGTGGGGTGTGACTGAAGGAAGTAGGTCAGTGGGAGCATGCCCTTGCACTCTATCTTTGGACTACATCTTGTCCTTGGATCTCTCTCTCTCTCTCTCTCTCTCTCTCTCTCTCTCTCTCTCTCTCTCTCTCTCTTTCCTTCTGGACTGCCATGAGCTGAGTAGTTTTTCCTCCACCACACCCTTCTTCCATGATGCTCTGCCTCACCTTGGGCACACAGCAATGGAGTCAGTTAACCATGAACAGAACTTCTAAAATCATGAGCCCAAAACAAACTGTTCTTCATCTAAGTTGTTCTTAAACCTGACTAATACTAACACACCAGTCTTCTAGTCTCTTCTAGTCTCTAGCTTCTAGGCAGCTAAGCAAAAGCTGTTCAGGCCAGCTCTTACCTCTAAACAGATGTTGGTCAGGACATCACCTGCATTGCCTGCAATCAAAGGCAGGTCCAACCGTAAGTCATTGGGGCTCAAAAGGAAGGAGAGACTGAAGCATGCAGCACACTAAACTATAGCTGTCTGCTTTGAGGACAAGCTGCCACTATGGATCTTGGGCTCCAAGGTGAACACACATATGTACTGCTTCCTGAAATCCTGGCTTTTTTTCTTTCAGAATAATGGGGAAATGTGTGCTAAATGTGAGGGGGAGGTAGGGGAAGAATGCTGGTTGTTCAGCCCCCTCCTCAAATAGGACAAGAGACATGACTGCTGTTCTTGTTCAGCTGTTGGAGCTACCTTGTGCCTGGGGTCAGATGACTGAGGGCAAATTAGAAAGGCGGGATGGGAGGAAGAGTGGAAGAGGGATGGAGGGAGAGAGGAAATTTGAAGGAAGAAAGGTAAAAAATGAAGGAAGGAGGATATAGAAAGGGAGCGAGGGAAGAAAAGAGGGAGAAAGAAAAGGAAGGAGAAAAGAAAGAAAGGAAGACAGGAGGCAAGGAGAGAGGAAATACCAGGAAAAACAAATCTGGCCCAAAGGGACAGGCAGCACATCAGTTCCCAGTGCAGCTTCATCTAAGTTTGGACCCCCATCAAAGCACAGGGACTGCAGCATAGCCCATAGAGTCCTGGCTTGGAGTCCACACTGGCCATGAGCCTACGGCTGCAGGCATTAGGATGCTCATGGGCAGTGCTGGAAGCAAAGGGATCTCCAGGTGTTATCAAATAACACAGTCTGCCTCCCCCACCCCCACAGGCCTGAACACACATGCTCAGGAAACAACCTGGAGCCTCTTCCAAATACACCTGCAAATAAAGCCCTGCAGGCCTGGCTTAGACAGGTGCCAAGTTTCTGTTGTCTTTGTATGAGCAACCCCCGCCAGTGGAAAAACCTGGGACGGGGGCACATACTAGCCCCCCAAACCAGGCTGGAGAGCCAGGGAGCTGCCACTCTGAGGCCTGGCGTTGTCAGTAGGCAGGTTGCCAAGAGAGGCAGCCTGATTTGGCGGGAACAGTGACCACCTGAAGCTAGGCTACCTGTGTTCAGATGTTGCCTCTGGCACTGGCTGGTTGGCTGCCTTTGGGTGTGTCACTTATCTTCCAAGCACCTCAGTTTCCTCAACAGGAAAATGGAGCTAGTTGTAGGATTGTTGTAAGGCCAGGGTGAGTATGATGGTCAGTTTAATGTGTCAGCTTGGCCAGGCTCTATTCACTGCTGATTCCATCAAACACTAGTCTAGGTGTTGCTGTGAAGGTATTTGGTAGCTGTGGTTAGCATCTACGATTAGTCAACTTTAAGGAATGATTATTAATCCTCAGTAATATGATGGGCCTTTGCTATCAGATCAATTGAGGAACCTTAAGAGCAAAAACTAAGATTTCCCCAAGGAAGACAAAATTTTGCCTCAAGACATCTACTTCTGCTTGAGTTCCCAGCCTGCTGCCCACCCTACAAATTTCAGATTTGCCAGTCCCAAAATTGTGCAATCCAATTCCTTTCAATATATTTGTACATGTTCCCTGCTGACTCAGTTTCCCTGGAGAACACTGCCTGATAGGGTAAGCAAGTATAAAGTACTTGGGATGGGACCCGGCACATAAATATGACACAAGTGTCCATGGAATCATTGCCTGGAAGCTTGGGAAGGTCCAGGGATTGGGAGAGTGATAGTATCCTGACCTCCACTTGTCCTCAAAGAGGCTCACGTATCCAACCAAGTTCTGCACTTAGGTGGGGGCTGAGGAGAACTTCCCAAATGTCAGGAAACATTTTCTAACCCAAACTTGGCTAACAGAAAACTGGACATAAATGACTAAGGGACCCACACATCTCTCCCATGAATGTGACATCAAATGCCCTGGTGAGCTTCTTGAAGTACAGATTCTGAGTTGATAGGTCAGTGGAGGAGTCTGAGATTCTGAGTTTCTAACAATCTCCCAGCGAATACCAATGAGGCTGATCCCTAGACTACATTTGTATAGCTATGTCCTGGACAACACCCCTGTTTAAGGATACCTGACCTTTGCTCAGTCTTCCAGAGCTGGACAGGCAGTCTGTTTGTACCTTAACCTACACCACCCCTCTCACCTTTATGGTTCCTTTTAAGAACTGAATAGGTTTTTTTTTAGATGACCTTGGGTAAGACCTTTTACTTCTCTGGGCCTCCATTTCTTCCTTCATAAGATAAAGAGTTTGGATTAGACCTGTGGAGTAGAACACTGTTTGAAATCTTATTTCTGCCTGATACTCTGCAGAGGGATTTCACAGTACTTTAAATATAGTTGGGAAAACAGTTTACCTTAGTCCCTCCTGAAAATTCAATGCATATATTATACAATGAAGGTGCTGAGAAGTCCTGCTGGAAAAAGAACTACTTAACATTGTTTAACCCCATAGCTCCCAAATATTATTGTGGTGCTGGGGGTGGACCCCAGGGCTTCGTGCATGCTATTCAAAGTGCTCTAGCATTCTTAGCCCCATCTTGCAAATTATTTTTGATCTCAGAACCTTCTTTCTTGGAATAGCTCTTCACATCTGGAAAAACTCATGCTCCACAGAACACATTTCTGGAAATATTGGACTTGACAGACATTAAAAGCCCTTCCAGATACAACAGGTTAGGATTTTATTAATTTTCATAACACTCATAAACTTGGATGGTTCCCTATTAATTAATTTTTTTTTGTTTATTTATTTTTATGTGATGCTGAGGATCGAACCCAGTGCCTCACATGTGGGAGGCAAGCACTCTATCACTGAGCCACAACCCCAGCCTGGTTCCCTATTAATTTCATCCATCTTTTGTGGTGTTAGGGATGCTCTGGTTCACAGACTAGATTCTGGCTGAGTATAGGTAGCTGTGGCCACAACACCCTTGGCAGTGGTCCAGGGATTTGGAGTAGCAACCATTTAAATGTGTAGGTTTGACACTGATGGCTAATGAGCTGTGTAGGGACTCCTCCTTTTCTGCACACAGAGCAGGGGTTACACCAACTGCAAGCTGGTGTCCACCAACAAAGGTTTGCAGCAGTGGATCTGAGCTATTTAGGATTTGTAGTTCTCTTTGAAAAGAGCAAAGGAAAGTTATGAAACTTCTACCTAGAAAAAAACACAGAGAAGCACACACACATGCACTATAGTGTTTGGTATCCAAATCCAAGGGTCACATAGTTAAATTGCAGCCTTCTCTGGACTTCCTGAGGATGTGTGAACTTGACTGAAGAAGATCTGGAATGGTCTTGGGGCTCATGAATGGGATTTACCTCTGATATTTTTTATCTTTTAGAGTGGACATCCTAACATGATCCTGGGACTGGCCCTGGCCAAATTCAGATATAAACAGAAATTATAGGAGTGCACTGCACAAGAGGGCCAGTCTGGGGCTTCTACTGAGGGGTTGGAGCATGGTCAGTATTAATCACAAAGATAGCTTCTTAGAGGTGGGGCTTTGGGCTGCGATTTGAAGAATGTGGGTTGTGGCTTGGGGGGATCTAAGACCAGTTGTTGCCTGCATGAGGGACAACTTGGGAAGAGGTTTGGGGGTGGGAGAGGGGGTGCATTTGACAGTGGGGGTGGCAGGAAGAAGGAAAGCCAAGTGTGGGTCAAGTGGAGGGTAAGCATGAACTTGCAGCAATTCAGGCCACAAATGGCAAACCAGCTCTCTATTCAGCAAACATCTCAAGGCTTTCCTCCATGCAAAGCCCCGCGTTTGTCTGGCCCCACAGGCAGGTAGTCAGGCAGAGCTCCCGACTCAATCCCTCTGGAATTCCCCAACAGCAGCTGTCCAGAGCTTTCCCCACCAGCCTCCTCTAGCCCCAGCCCCACCCTGACTCTGCCAGCAGCGGGTTTAGCTCAGATTTTGCAGAGGAAATTGAAGCTGTTCAACTGCAGGCCTCCATCATTCTCACCATCCCTAAATGCCCCCACTCATCCTCTCCCTCTATTCCTTCTTTATCTTCAATCTCCCTGGAAGAATAGTTGCTCCTTCCCCTGGGAATGGTTAACATATCCCCTAGGTTCTAGACCCCATCCTGTCTCATCTCCTCCAGAGCCTCACTTCTTCTAGAAAGAGTGCTCTGTTCTGGCTGCCTCCACTTTCTCACACCTCAAAACCACCTCCAACTGCTATTTCCAAACCTGAAACATTCAGCAATTTTTGATGCATCCCTTAACCCTACAAAAACACCTTGGCCCACACTACTGCCCATTAACTGCCTTTCTACTCACGCTTCATATATCACCTGAACCATCCTAATTCAGGAAGTCCTCCCCACATGTTACTGAGGGATGTTCTGCTCCCCTGTACTTCTGTAACACTGGGCACAGTCCTGGAGGGTGCACACCATATCAATATTTAAATGCCATGTGTATCTCCCCCATCCAGACTGGGAATTTAGTGAGGACCAGCAGCTGCCCATTCTCTCAATCTACACTCCTCCAGAGAATAGACTCAGAGACAAAGGCTTAGATGTGAGTACACTTGTAGGAGAGTGACCCCAGGGGGCAAAGTGAGGGGTGGGAAAGTAATGAACAGAAACCATTACAAGAATGTGTTTATCAAGTTGGCTGCTGTTACATGAAATGCATCTCAGGATCATCTATGGGGAAAGAAAAAGGGAAACAGGCATCCCATGGGGTGTCAATGTCCCCACATACCAGAGTTCACATGCATGAATGCTGAGTGAGTTCCCTAATGACCCATCTTGACATGAGAGAAGCCCACAGAAAGGAGGAGGGAAATAGGTATCAGGGGCACTGCATGGCACCAGTGTGGAGGTTGTAGGAGTCTTCAAAGAACCTACTGTCACAACACTGAGTGGACTAAAGAATGGGTGAGGCCAAGAGAGTCTGAAGTGAGTCACAAAAGATTCCTGATATAGTCCATTCCTCCTACCACTCAAGTTTATTTATGCTCAGATCCATTATTACAATGTGGGGCCTCTATATTCAAGAAGACAAAATGCTCTCACTTCTTTCTTAACACATGTGAGTTCCCAAGCCAGTCTATACCAAGCCACTTCCAAGTAGTGCTCATCTGCAATATTTGCAAAGACTTAATGCCAGAAGGTTAATGAAATAGTGATGGTGACTGGTGCCAAAATAGTCCTTGGCCTCAATTTTTGTTTACCATCTCCCTCCTTCATCCTCTATTCTAGAAATGTTCTTTCCTGGGCCAGCACTTTGATTAGTTTGTGTTGCTTGCCTATGGAGGTAGCTTAGGCTTATCCTCGAAGAAAACTAAGACCTTAGTTGCCTTTCCCTTGTTGAGCTACGGTTCCTGCAATTGCCCATCCACCTTTAGCACTGGACATAGAAGGGCTAAGAACACCCCCACCATTGAATTCCCTGGGCTCTAAATATATTTCTCCATGCCCCCATTGTCTGTCAGTAGCCTAACTCCTACTTCTCCTACTGGTTTACTATTATGAAAAACCCAAACTGACCAGAGGGTCACTGTAGATTCAAGATCAATGGAATCATTACTGTGACCCTTAATGGCAACATTTTAACCTATCAAACAAAAGCTTCTAATCAGGCAGGGACTATGTCTTTAGAAACAGGAAGCAAAAATTCCAAAAGTAGGTCATGGAGTGAGGGTAAGAAGGCCCACTCTTACATCTACCCTTTGATCTATGGGTTCCACCCTTGGGGACATAGCAGCATACATCAGCCACTGAACCCATGTATATGTTAAATCCTGGAAAATAGGAACCTAACCCCAGTGTGATGTCTCCATGCTGACATCTTACATAAGCCTTTACTAGGCTCTATTAGACCTGCTGCCACTGAAAGATTAGTTATAGGGATATATCAGGGGATCCTATGTCCATTTTGACACCCTCTTTGCCATGGAGTCTGTTCTTTGGACTGAGGCAATACTGTGTGGGATACAATGTCAATACCATCTGAGGTCTGTAGACCCTCAGATCTGGTGCTGGTGGAGGCACCATGGATAGGGAAAGCAGTACTCACCTGGAGTAGGTATCAATTACAGTAAAGACTAATTCCTGCTCCTTCCAGAGAGGAAGGGGCTCAAATGTAATCAACCTACCACCCAGTAGCTAGTTTTCACTCTCAAATAATGGAGCAATATCAAGTACTCAGCACTCTGCTGCTGACAGGTTGGGTATGCAGCATTGGCATCATTATATAAAACTTAGCAAGAAGAAACATGATGCTGTTGGCTCCACCTCAGCTTCTGTCCATCCATCCATGCCACATGGTCACTCCATTCATGGTCAATAGTAACAGCAGTGGGGAGCCCCTCTCCTCTCTCTCTCTTATACTCTGTCTTGATGAGAGGCTTATCATGGAGAGGAGCTAACAGAATCCACAGAATAGGTCATTCTGTCTGCCTCATTGAATGTGCCCTCTGTGGTGTATGGTCTCTGGTAGGCATGATTATAAAGCACAAAGACCCACAGGCTTTCTGCCTGCTCCCATAGGTATGCTCTTCTCCAGGACTTTCCATTTCTAGTTTTCCAAGCATTTTCCTTCCAGGTTCCTAACCAACCAATGTATTTGTTTGCTCTGGCTTCCATAATAAAGTGCCCAAACCTGGGTGGCTTAAACAACAGAAATGTATTGATTTAAGGTTCTGGAAGCTAGGAGTTGAAATTAAGACATCATCAGGGGTTCAGTCCTTCTGAGGGGTATGTGGGAAGGATCTGTTTCAGGCCTCTCTCCTTGGCTTGTAGATGCCATCACATCCCCATGTCTCTTCACATCATCTTCCTTATTTGTGTGTTTGTGTCCAAATTTCCCCATCTTGTAAAGACATCAGTTATATTGAATTAGGGCCCACTTATTCCAGTATGATCTAATCTTAATTATACCTGCATTGACCCTATTTCTAAATAAGGTCACATTCTAAGGTACTGAGTGTTAGGACTTGTATAGATGAATTTGAGAGCAAGATTTGACCTATGACAACCAATTAAGGCAATTGCCACTACCCATTAGTCCATCTCTTTGTAGGCCACTTTTCCTTCCAAAAAAAGTTGATCACCAACCCTATTGTTTACAACTCTACTGTCCTTTAGACCATTGCCAGAGGGATTGAAATGTAGTGACAGTCCTTTTTATCCAGTTTTCACCAATACACTGTGCTTATCCTTATGAGAACTAGATTCAAATTATTTTATCTTCCATCAGTTGATCATGGGGAAACCTCATAAGGTCATCAACATGAACTAAGGAAATGGTATGTCACTACAACAGATGTAACTGGCATGGGTGTCTGGGCCACTTGTTTGTATAATTTATCTGAGCTATGGCTCTTTTTGGATCCAAAGTCAAATTACCATTTTAATCATACAATGGATTGCTAGTGTGCTTGCTTGACCTTATAATTTAATAGGTGTAATATATACCTAGGTCATGATGGGCAACTATAGTCCTATAATTATCTGGGGTTTCATGGCCAAGCACTAATTCTCTACCAGGGTCCAGTAGCACTTCAGGAGCTGTTTTACAAAAGGAGAACAATCCTCTAGGGATTGAGTTCAGTGAAAGAACACTTTGCCTGGCATGCACAAGGCTCTGGGTTCAATTCCCATTTGGGGGGCTGGGGAGAATAGACAGCAAATTTCTGCCTCAGAAGGCATGACCTTGCTACCAGGTCCTGGAGGCCTACTCTTTGGTTTTCCTATTGGAGCTTGCCAAGACTCCACACAACATTCTCTGGCACCAATGGATCTGATGAGTCACTAGGCTCAAGTCATAAAGTAGCTCATATTTCAGCCTGGATCCACTTCAGGGTCTTGTCTTATTCTAAGTCCTACTCAGAATTGACAAAATTCTGATTAACCCAATAAATATGTGGAATTCCCAACTGCAGTCTATGTCTCCAAAATTCAAAAAGATTCACCAAGTGCTGTGTCCCAATTAATGAAAGATGATTAAAGATAAAGTTACTTGTTTTTTTTTTCCTTTAGGAGAGGTGTCATGGATAATTAGACCCCCCCCCCCCAAAATTTCACTGACATGACAGGTGCCTCCAACTCTGTTTTTCATTTGTCTTATAAAGGCATTTAGGGTACTTGTTATTTAATACTCATCAGGTGCATTTAGCATGTGTCAGCAGTTTCTTCAAGATGATGAACTAATGTACTTCCCCTACCCCCAGGGTAAGATAGAGCCTATGTACCACTGGACTTTTCAAATAAATGCAAACTGGTTGTAATCCCAATTATTGATGAGGGTTAAAATAATGTGTTCTCAGCCAGGCACAGTTTGCATACTTGCAATCCCAATGGCTTGGGAGGCTGAAGCAGGAGGATTGGGAGATCAAAATTGACCTCAGCAACTTAGCGAGGCACTTAGCAACTCAGTAAGACCCTGTCTCTAAGTAAAAATTAAAAAGGGCTGGTGATGTTGCTCAGTGGTTAAGCACCCCTGGGTTCAGTCCTCGATATCAAATAATAATAATAACAATAATAATAATAATGTATTCTCCAGACCAAGTGCCAAGGGGTGTTTGGTCTATTTCAATAAAGATAGCACATCCCACAGTACAACCATAATTGGGGCAACCCCCCGGTTTTGTTTACTATAGCAGTTCACCATGATCTGCCATCATTCATCCAGCTTTTGCTGGAGCCATACAGATGGATTGAACAAGGATATGATGGGAATCACCACCCTTGCACCTTTAAGCAAAACCACAAGGTAATACACACAAAGCTGACTCAGACGTTCCTGCATCCTGTCAGAGTTGGGAGGCTACCATTCTGCAAGCTGAGGGACAATGGACCATCAGGAAGAAGTAGTAGCCCTTTAAAAGGGAGAAAGAGATGGAGGCCTCTGGGGAGCAAAGAGACAGAGGTAAGTCTTGGAAGGTGGAAAAAGGAACCAGTCGGGGCCATGAAAAAAAATTATAAAAAGCCTCAACTCAAAGTCCTTTCTGCTCCCATCTGCAGCTGGGGCTTCAGGGGAAGCAGAGTGGAGGGTTCTGCAGGAAAGAGTGAATGGAAACTGAGCAGCAGAACAGTGCGAGTGTCTTCAGCTGTGCATAAGTTACTTGCATCTGAGCCCCTGACCTGTAGTGAATGGATGGAGATCCACAGGCAGGATGCCTTCGATTTGCTGTATCCCACAGCCCCAGAAAACCACAATTGAAAATCAATAATTACTAATAAATAGCTAAGTAATGTTACACTGGCAGAATGGCCATTTCATTAGCAGGAACAAGCCCTGAGTGGAGAGCAAATGGAGTTGGCATGGAGTTTGGCAGGGGACAGCTAGTTCTGGCCTCCATCAGGGTAGGAAATGTTCTGCTTGCTGTTTATCCTACTAGAGAAACGTGGCCCCTCGTGACCACAGCTGCTTAGGGTTATAGAAGCTTCTTCAAGGCTTCTGCTCTGATTTTCCCAGCCTCTGCCTAGAGCTGCAAAAGCTTCATGAGGCTTCTGCTCTTGGTTCTCCTAGCCTCACTGAGCCCACAGTGGCATGGCAAGGTGGTGCCTGTAAGGTGGCATGCTGTCATGCTTATTCTTCAGAAACAAACAGGTAGTGTGTGGCTGTGGCTTTACAGACATGACAGTGAACTTAAATGGGCTTCTGTGGGGCAAGTCTAGGAACAGAGTCAGGGCAGGGAGGAAGCTGAGCCCTGCATGGCTACTTGAAGGAAGCTTCTAGATGTCCACTATGAGGGTCAGTGTGGCACCATATCTAGCTTATATGCACCTCCACAGTTCTAAAATCAAGCACCATGGCCTTCCTAGCAAACCAGACATCCTCTACCAGGTCCTGAGGATTTGCTTACTCAAAGTGTTTGTTTTGCCGTTGATGCAACGTGACACCAACCTGAGTGATCCAGCTCTGGGCATCACGTTTCCAGCACACTGCAATGAGATGGAAATTTGGCTGCTGAAAAGGCCCCAATTTTACCTTCTTCTCTGAATCTCCTTTCTGTGAACAGCAGGGACATTTCAGTCCCATGTAAAGCACATACTCTCTTCCTCCTGGCAACTGCCCAGTACCGTAATTCTCCATATAGTGTCACCCTGAAGTGTTTCAGGCAGCATCTCAGAGGCAGGAAATCCACTCTGCACCTGCCTCCTGAGGCACTAAGGGAGTAATGTGTGCTCAGAGGGACCACACTTGAGAGCATCCTCTGGCTTCACTCACTTCTCAACTCAGGACAAAGTGCTAGGGAGACAATTGCCCCAGCTGACTGGGAAGAGCAGCAAGCCATTTGCTTGCCCTTGGATTTTGTTACTTAAATTGCACCAAGTGGCACCTACACTCAGGCCCCAAGGCAGCAGGGTTTCCTATGTGGCAGTAAGGCAGGATAGTGGAGGCACAGCCACCCTATGTGGCAGTAAGGCAGGATAGTGGAGGCACAGCCACAGAGCCAACAAACCTGGTGGCTACTCACAGCCCAGGACCAATATGTTGGCTTCTGAAATAAGTTGGCAGGAGGACTCCTTGGAAAATGCTATAGAGGGGAGATTCAAGCCTATGGGAGGGCAGAAACTCATGTCCCAGGTCCCAGAGCAAGCCACTTGCAGAACAGAGTCAAGAACCCAGGGTTGGGCTAGGGATGTGGCTCAGTGGTAGAGCACTTGATAGCATGTGTGAGGCCCTGGGTTTGATCCTCAGGACCATATAAAAAACATAAATGAAATAAAGGTAATATGACCATATACAACTAAAAAATAATGATAAAAAAACAGGGTCTTGGGCTGGGGCTGGGGCTCAGCAGTAGAGCACTTGGCTAGAATGTGTGAGCCACTAGGTTCAGTTCTCAGCACTGCATGTAAATAAATAAATAACAAAATAAAGGTCCATCTACAACTAATAAAAATATTTTAAAAAACAGAGTCTTGCCTCCCAGGCCAGAGATCTTCTCATTGAACAGGGTTGCCACCACTAGACACCTGGCATCACTGGCCATTTCAGAGCCTGCCCTCTCCCCATGTACTTGTGTTCATTTGTACTTACAGACATGCTGCTTGTTTATATACCAAAATCACTTCATGTACAGGACAGAAGTGCATTACTTGAGACCTAGAGGGCTCCTTGAGACTTCCTTTGTCCACATCTGTCCCAGGGCAGAGAAGCATGTTTTGGTCTTGGTGACATTCTGCAGCAGCATCAGATGCTATGCTACCTAGTTAGGCACTGGCTATAACTGAATGATAACTAACATCTGGCAGATACAAACTCATTGAACCCCACACTAAGGTAGGTACCATCATTAGCCCCATTTTACAGATGAGGAAATAGAAGCACAGAGTGGTTGAGTAAGCTGCTCAAAGTCACATAGCTAATGAGTGGCAAAGTCTGGAATCAAACCAGGCTCACATGCTCCTGAGTGCTGACTTTTACACTGTGATAAGTTGTCCTGCACAGGGTCAATGTGTGATGCCACAAGCTAATACATGTCTGGTGTCAGTGCCTGCAGCTAAGGGCCCTTAGCATCTCTCATTACATCATATTCCGGTATGATGTCATCCTAATTCTATCTGTAATGGCCCTATTTCTAAGGTTACACACTGAAGTCCTAGTGTTCATATGTTCGACATGTAAATGTGGGTGTTGTCACAACTGACTTTGAGATTGTCTGTCCTACTCCCTCCTCTTCCCTTCCCAAGAGTGGACAGCCCAAGTCCAATACTCTACACACAGTAGGTAATCTGGAAAGGTTCTTCTGTGTATTTGATCACTCTCACATGCAGGCATTAACATATTGTGCTCCAGTTCTGTACCAGACCCTGAGTTTCAAATACATGATAAAGGAGAGCTGGTGCCTGAGCTCAGGTAGTATCTAGTCTACTGAGAGAGCACATAGATAAACAGGCACGAGCCAGGATGGAGAAGGCTGCACTGGAGGTCACACAAGTGCCAGAGGTGGGTTTTTTTGTTTGTTTGTTTTTGTTTTTTACAAATAAGGCAGCTCCTACTCCTGGGCCTCAGAGAGGAGGGGCCAAAGAAGTCCTCCTGCATGAGGACTCATGGATAGCCAAGTGGTGGGGAAAGGAGGCCTCTTGCAGCCTGGAGGGAACAACGTGTACACAGCATGGAGGTGTGAAAGTACAGAGTGCTTCAGAACAATGAGTGGTTTGCTGTGTCCACCACATAGGATGTTTCTGTGGAGGCTGGGGACAAATCTGGAGGATGGAGCATCAAACCAAAGAGGTTCATTCTGAAGCCTTGAAATCGAACAGGATTTTCCATGCTATGTTTTAGACTTTCTCTACAGCCTTGGCTCCATTTGTCCTTCCCATTTCTCCTGTTTGGAATGGGACTGTTTATCATATGCTTGTCCCACCATTACACGTTAGGCACTGGCTATAACTGAATGATAACTAACATCTGGCAGATTCAAACTCGCTGAACCCCGCACTAAGGTAGGAACCATCATTAGCCCCATTTTACAGATGAGGAAATAGAAGCACAGAGAAATAGAAGCAGAAAACTGTGAGAGAAGAGTTGTGCTATAAGATTATGATGGTTATAGCATCACTAGGTGATAGGAATTTTTCAGCTTCCTTGTGATTTGATGGGACACCGTGTATATGCAGTCAGTCATTGAAATATTATCATGGGGGGTTTGATTGTACTATCCTAGATGGTTTACATGGATTGTTAGATTTAATGATTTGCAACATCTTGATGGGATGGACATATTGCTTTCTCCATTTCTCAAACTAGGAAACTTGTGCAGGCCATGGTTAGTAAGCAGGGGGGCAAGGGTTTGAATCAGGCAGTCTGACTCTGACACCTGCATACAATGATGTGTTGGTAAATGTTTAACAACCAATTCAAATTTGTGGCATTTGCCCATTTATGTGGTGTAACTGTTCCCACTATGGCCAATTTCAAGCTACCAATGTGACATCAACGGGCTAACAAAATTTCTGAAAATGTGACAGATCTATTTCACAAGCTGATGCAAGCCAATCAGTATAGGCACAGGGCCAAAAGTGTGAAGTGCACAGTCCTTCCCTTCCCTATGAGCTTTGTGCCAATGTTATGCTACTGAGGCTGCTCAGTTCCAGACTGCCTAGGACACTGAAATCTTGATTGCATGTTGAGTGATTGTGTGATCTCAGACAAGTTGCTTAACTTCTCTGAGCCTCACTTTGCTCATCTCTGAAATTAGTTGTTACAAGCCTTCATTGAACTCACAAATGTGAAGCCTGGCACATAGAGCCTGGCACATAGTAGGTGTGCCCTCAAGTACTGGCTGCTGTATTTGTTGTTAATATAATTGTGTTTTGCAAACCAAGACCACCTGGAACACATTGTCTAGGTGTTTCTCCAGATGTCCTAGCCAGTATGCCTGTGGGATGCTGGCCCTTGCTAGTCTCCTGGTGTTAGGTCATATTAACCTTCTACATGGTTGTGGTCATGGTACAGCATCAATTCAGCCAGTTGCTAGGACAGCCAAAGGCCAGAGTTTCATTTTTTTTATCACAAAATCACAAATGATCTGAAGGGTCCTAGAGCAGTGGATAGAGCCTCTTCCCATGTGGGGCCTCAATCGCCTGTGCTATCAGGAACAATGTGATTGCATGAAGAGTAATAATTAGCAAGCCATCTGCATACTTAATCTAGATAAGAGCTTTGGAAGTATCTTTCAGTTGTATGTATGGTGCAAGAGGAAAACTGGTAGCCATCTGGATTTATGGTAGTTCCCTAAATTGTTTATCCATCTCTGTTTAAATGGCCCTTCCTTATATTCATCTACACTTTGGTGGTATCACCTATGGCATTCTGGAAGCAGCATTCATGATAAGCAAGGAGCTGGTAAGGGAAAAATGGACTTGCAGCCACAGCTTTCTGGTTTCATGGTGAAATCGATGCAAGCCATTCTACAGCCCCTTAATTAACTGTTCACTCGCTAATGAGGGCTTTTTTCTTAAAGGTTTCTATTTTTTAAATCAGTGAAGTCGCCAGGAAATTACAATCAATATTTTAACAATTTCCCATTTGTTTCCATTGTGCTTGCTAGAAATGCTTACCACCACCAACATCTTCAATAAAATGAAAATTGTTTAAGAAAACACCAAAGAGAGATCATTCAACTCATTTCCTAGAGGCTCTCCTCCACCCCACCAGGGCAAAATACCATACATCCTCCACAGTGCCTGCTTCTGGCTCCTCAAGAGGCACTTGAAGAGTTGTCCAGAATCAAAAGGTGTCTGTCCCTACATGGAGGTTCTGAACTTTCACTCGAATGTATGTCATCTTCTAGGATTCAAGGCGTGCCTCCTGTCCCTTGGGGGCGGGGTTGGGATAATTACAGCATCACCCTCTTCTCTGAGGGATAATCAGCCAGGCACCCTGCCAAAGGCAGTCCAGCACATGGGGGAACTGTGACCCTGACTGTGCCTAAATAAAGTAGATACTATTGTGACCCCATTTGACCAGTGAGACCTTAGGCTCAGGAGGTGGAGCAGTCAGCAGGCAGCTGAGCCTGGCTAGGCACCAGCGCCTCCTACCTGCCACATCAGGTTCCCATGCTGTTTCTGCATGGGGTAGAGGCCACCCTGGGCCTCTTCCACATAGACCTGTGTATGTCCTCATTCCTGGGCTTCTTTTGGTTATAGCTTCCAGCCCTCTGTGATCACAGAACACAGTTCTCTGGGCCAGGGATGGGTGCACAGGAGGGCCCACTCCCCTGACACAAGGCAGCAGCCCCTGGAGCTCAAGAAACTGGGGGCTGTGGTTATGCTACTGCACTGTGGGTATGTGGCCTCTACTTGAGTGGGGCATAGCTGCAGGCCTGGGAGCCAGGGGAACAGGGAGAGATGGTGACCTTCATGTGAGCATAGCCAACAGCATCTGAGCATGCGCTGAGCCCTACCACACCTACTTACCTCCTCTTTGCAGGTCCTAATTCTGCCATCCAGAAGGCACCCCAAACCCCACTTTGCCCCCACTGAAGGTCATTCATGAGTTCACCAGGGAGTGAACCCCCCAAAACACTCAGGCCAGGACTTACACACTAAACAGGTACTTGAGCCTAGCTTCAGGAGGAGGAGGACTTGGAGATACACCCTGAAGGCCAGGCAGGATTTCAACAGAAGAGCTGGCATGGGAAATGCAGGCAGAAAGTGCACAAGCGGGAAGAAGCAGGAACTTTTAGGTGTCCAGACAGCAATCCAGCCAGGCAGCAGACCCAGGGTCATGTGTGAAAGCACCAAAAGAAGAATCTGGAAGCAAATAGAGGCTGATGCCTGCCTATGGAGGGCCTTGAATGCCAAGCTGAGGAGTTGGAATTTAAGTTCCCTCAGCAGTAGGGAGCCACAGGGGGTTTGGGAGCAAGAGAGTGATGATGAATAGAACCAGTGGGTGTATTTTCTTCTTTTCAGTCAGCATGAGTGTTCTCCATGGGCCCCTACCTGTATAAGCCACACACAGAATTCCACAGGCTACCCAGTTAAGCTCGCTGCATTTGTCATATGAACTTGGGAAGACTTGGCATAAGTTCACAGGAATATGACTACGCATGACAGGTGGTTGCTGATTGTTTTCAAATCCATGGAGCTCCAAGCTTGGGTCAGACCAAAAGCAGGGGCCTTATGTGCCTTGGCCTGGTGCCCCTGGACCCCAATAGCCCAGCTTCAACCTTTTGCTTGGCACCCATTCAGCAACAGGGCCAGGAGATTCTCTTAGGAAAAGGGCAGCTCCTTGAGATCACATATGGGATCTTCTCCTTACCTGGACCCTCAGGCCAGGACTTACACACTAAACAGGTAGCTACATACCAAGTAATAGTGGCCCATGCTTTCAGGCCCAATTGGTTACTTCTCTGCCATTTTGGAGCTGCATGCTGCTGGACATATATCTCCACCTCTCTGATCTTTCCATTTATTCATCTACAGCCTGAAGATGACTGTTGCTCACACTACAGCAGGAACATAATCCTGTCAGTAAAATACAGCAAGGCCTACAGAAAGGGAGGGATATATACTGCTGGCACAAGACTAGGTCCTGCATTTTATATGAAAAAGGGCCCTGGCCTTCTTAGCCTGACTACTCAGGAGAAAGCCCCAGTTAGCTTCTTTCTCTGGCCTCTTCTCCCATTTCTCCTTCAATCTTGGGGTGTGGTAGGTGGCAATCACAGGGAACCTTTGTTTCAGACAGTAACTGACAGTCTCTCTCTGTACCTGTGCAGCTGCCTGTGAGACTGCCACCAGCGTATTCAGTGCACAGTGCTCCTTGGTGATGTGGTCCAAGGCTAGTTTCCTGGTGCTAACATGAAGCTCTTTGTCTGGCCTCCATCTCTCTTAACCTTTGGTTAGGCCTGGAATCTCCTTAAAATGTGATGACAGCTTAGAGCCCATTTCCCAATGTGTGCATAATCCTGTGGCCCCCAGAATCTCCTGGAAAGGTGCAGGAAAACAGAATCTACTAACATTCATTGAGCAGCTACTCCATGCCAGGCACTGTGCTACAAGCTGGCAACTCTGCAGTGAAAACAGCAGGCACCACTATAACCTACAGAAAAGGCAGCTGCTGGTGAGTACTGGAGAGAAAACAAAGCAGGGAAGGGGAGAGGAAGTGCCAGAGATGGGCGTGGGCTTTGAAGCATTACACAGGGTAGCCAGGTGACATTTGTTTCAAGAGTAAAGGAAATGAGGGAGCCAGTCTGTGAATATCTGGGGGAGTGAATTCCAGCCCAAGGGAACAGCTAGTGCAAAGGCCCTAAGGTGGGAATGTACCTAGTATGTAAGGAAGAGTCAGGAGGCCCATGAGGCTGAAGCAGGGTGAATAGGGCAAGAGGGAATATGATATCATCCAGATGGTGGAGACAGGGAAGCATATTCTGCAGGGCCCCACCGGCCAAAAGAAGCACTTTGGTTTGATTCGTTGTGAAATGGAAAGCTACTGCAGGATTTTGCACAGAGGGAAGGGGAGGATGGAAGGGAAGAAAGAAACAGGGCCGTCTGCTAGGTGCTTCCTGGAGTAAATCAGGCAGAAGATGTTGGTGGCTGGGACCAATGGGTAGAAGAGGAAGAGAAGAGAAGGCTGAGACTGTGGGTGTGTTTTGAAAACAAAGACAACAGAATTGTCTGCTGGACTGGATATGGCATGTGAGCAAAAAAGAAGAGTCAC
This sequence comes from Marmota monax, assembly GCF_021218885.2. Taxonomy (NCBI): domain Eukaryota; kingdom Metazoa; phylum Chordata; class Mammalia; order Rodentia; family Sciuridae; genus Marmota; species Marmota monax. Next base: position 4,507,168 of record NW_026692025.1, on the reverse strand, counting down.
AGATCACTCCAGCCTGTTGGCCTGGGAATCTTGAAGGATGCTGGTATCATGAGCAGAGATAGTGGACTATGGTGGGCAAGGCAGTTAAGGGAGGAGGCAGGAGCTCAGCTCAGTTTGAGATGACTAGAGACAATCTAAGTGGTGACGCCGGCTGGCATCTGTGATTTCAGTCTTTCCAGGACACTCAAGGATCATGAGCATCACTACCTCCCTGGGGAAGCAGAGTGACATGAGGCTTGGGAAGGCACAGGGAATAGAATCCCATCTCCCACCTCCTCGGCTGATGCACATTCAGAGGATGTGCAGCTGCCTCCGACCAATGGTCCGTGATAGACATGGTTACTCTCCATTTCAATTTGTTTAATCAGATTCCCTTCAACAGACTCCAGAGCTCTCAGCTCCTGGAGGGCACTGGGATGGCTTTCCGTTCTGTGGGGTCTTGAAGGTGTGAACCTCAACTAGTTCAGTCACCAGAGAACAATATCCTCTCCTGGTCTCCTGCTGCTCCAAAGCAGACAGGGTTGGGCCCAGCCAAGGTGGGTTCCTTCCTTACCGCGCGGTGGAGCAGCTCACCCCACCTCAACCGGTCGGTGATAAGCTCTTGCTGTGTCCGGCACTTGTGCCTTGAGGTAGGGCCCAGACGCCACTCTTCCACTAGCGAACTTAGTCAAACCCTTGGAGAATAGCCTACACGTAGCCCACCAAGAGATTCTGCGGGATTCTTGCAGGGGACCCTCTGGCGCTTTCTGAGGACCTAGGGAGTAGGCGTGGAGGGAGGAGGGGCTGAGCGGGCGGCTGTCCCACCCCTTTATTCATGGCCTGCGGCTCCGCGGAGCTTCAGGTCGTTACTCAGAGGTACTCTGAGCAGAGCGCTGCTGATCTGCGAGTGGAAGAGGTTCTCAATCCCTGCCGCTGCTGCCGCCCAGAGAAGTCCAAGTTAGTAAACGCACCTGTGGTGGGAAACCTGCAGAAGGGGTGCAACCCAGCACCCAGGGATGGGGGAGGGGGTTCGCCAGCCTCTGCTCCAGGGCAGAGGGCAGACAGGGTGCACTGGCTGGCCAGGCAGCTTGCGAGGAACCAGTGCTCCTGCAAAAGCCACAGGTGTCGGGCCCGGAATAGCGCCACGGAGAGGGCCAGTCCAGCCCAGATTGGGTAGGGGCTTTGCCTGCTCTGGGCCAGTAGGGCGGGAGACCGCCGCCGGCCCGCGCGCCTGGGTTCCTGGGTAAGCTCACCGGCAGGCAACACCGACAGCTTCCGCGCCAAGAGCCGGAGAGGGGATCCGGGAGTGAAGAGTGGAACACCAGGCAGACAGGGGAGGGGGTGCAGTTCATTATCCACCACTTGAGAAGTCTGGTCCCTGCTGCCGCCACTGCAGGTCGATTTGTTTGGAGGTCCAGGTGCGAGCTGGTGATCAAGAGGACGGACGCGTGGGTGGAGGGACGGGCGTAACCCACCCCTAGCCACCCACTGCAGGTGAGCACCTCTCCCCAAGGGAGGATGGGGCTGAATCTCGCTTTGCAGAGAGTGGGAAGGGGGAAAGGGTTTAAATATGCTACTTTTTAAAAATGAGAATCCCATCGCTGGGACGTGTTGGGGTCCTACAGGAATGTATCAATTCCCTTTCTCTGTTCGATTCTGCCCACTCCCCTCTCCATCCACTTGTCTCTACCTCACTTGGTTTCTGTCTCTCAGTCTCTGCCCTCCCTTTGTCTCTCTTGATCTCTTGTGAGTCTGGAGCATTAACTCGCCCTGTCGCTGGTGAGTGTTGGCTCTCCAACTCTCCCGGTTCTCTCTGCGTGTGTCCGGGGAATCCAGAGCTCAGGATCTCCCTGTTCCCACATGCAGGAGGTCTACCTGAGCCATGGGTTTTCTAGCGCTCCGGCCGAGCCCGTGGCCCTCCGGTAGGCTCTGTCTGCTTGAGCCCAGGGGTGCTTGGTCACACTGATGTTTCCTCTCCCCATCAGCTCACCGTCTAGGAGAGCCACCTGACGCCAAGGGCACAGGCCATCCTCCACAGCGTGAGAAGCTTCTGAGGTGAGTGCACCCGAGCCCCTTGCGCCACTTTGGTCTTCCCCACACATACATGTTACCCTGGTTCGAGCTAACTGGAAAAATGAGGTGGCCACAGTGAAGCCAGACTGGGGTGACTTTCCCCTTTTAAAAAGTGAATGGAGGTCCCGGGAGGCCCCTTGGGCATCCGGTGCTTTGGGGCTACCTTTAGCCCCATCACAGCCTGGAAACCCAGTGTTTCCAAGCTCGAGGCCGGCGGGGTCGCGGGCAGGGCAGCGCAGCTTCTCCTTTAAGACCAAAGCCGCTCGTCGCTGTGAGTGTGAGGGTGTGTGAGTGTGCGGCGTGCGTGTCTCCTCCTCCCCGAGTGACACAGCAGTGAGAAATGCCTATCAGTAACTTAAACCCCCGAAACTCCACCTTCCGGGCGCGCGGCGCGGAGCCGGGCGGTGGGAATGGAGCGAGCAGATTGAGGCCGCCACTGCAGCGCCGCCAGCATGAACTTGGCCGCGAGCTGAAGCGGCCGGCGGCGGGCGGGCTCGGGGGCACCGGCCGCTAGCCAGGGGGTGATCTGCAACCGGACTGGGCCATTCGGCGGGCGCCTGGGGCCAGGCTGCCTTCGCCGGCGGCCGCCCGCCCCTCGGGCACTGCCCTGGCCACCGCCGGAGCTCCGCAACACGGTAAGGTTGAGGGCGGGCTGGGGAGATTCAGCTGCTCTCGGGGCTCCAGGGTACACTTGGAGCCCCCACTTAGAGTCCCCATTGTTAAGGATCCGGGACCTTGGGGTGCTGCGGAGCCGGGGGACCCCAAAGTTTGCTCTGATCACAGGGCCCACCTGGCACTGGGGGTGGCCATCCCCCTCTCGGACCAGCCCAACCAGGCTGATCGCAGCTCGCATCACCCCGGGGCCGCGGCCTCAGCTTGCTTCTCGGCTTCCACTGGGCGTCTGAAATGGGGCGAAGGCAGCTATATACCCGGGAGGGAAGGTTGAGAGCGCAAGCTGCTCCGGCTCCTTGGGCTGCCCTGGGCTACGGGGAGGCTCCCGTTCCATACCAACACCCCTGGGCCGCTCACAGCCCAGGTGCCACTGGCGACTCTTCCTTTGCATGCCAGCTCCCTAAGCCCGGCCGGTGGGCAGTGGGCACTGAGGGAAACATTCTCCCGCCCCAACCCGGTTTGCCGCCTCGGAGCAATAGTGTGGAGTGTGCGCGCGCCGAGCCCGCTGCCCAGTGCTCCCTCCCCTGCCAACTCCTCCTCGGTAGTGCAGCCCTGAGCGGATCTAGCGGCTCGAGGCAGCCCCTACTGGTCTCCCACCCCGCGCTCCTGCCGCCCCTGTGCCAGACTCAGCGCTCCCGGCTCCGGCATCCGTGCGGCAGCAGAGCCGGGCGCCCGGCGCCGGCTGGGGCGGGCGGGAAGCCCCCCGGAGCGCCGCCAAATACTTTATCGGCCAGTTGGCTCGGGCCAGGCTCTGTCCGATGCAGTGTGTCCGAAGCCTCCTGGAAAGCTGGCATTGATGTCTGACTCTGATCTGTGATTAAATTCGGACTGAGTGGACACTAATAGGATCAGCCTGCAAGAAAACTCGGCCCGAAGCCGTCGGAACCTTAGCAAACAGATGCGCCTCCAGCCGAGGAGATTCACTACCCACCGCGTTCCTACAGCTGGGTGCGGCTGAGCCCCTGCACCCTGAGTGTGGGTGTGTGCGCAGGCGGGAGCACGGAGTGGCTAGGGGACATAGGAAAAGGGACTCCCATTGCTTGTTTGGCAGCAGAAGGAACCCCTCAGGGCGCTGTCCCCAGGGCTAACGTGCTGTTTTGGTGTAGCCGACCAAGGCCGGCTCTGGGACACAGTGAGGGCTAGTGATCCGAGCCTGCTAGAGATAACCGCGCTGTAACAAAGACGCAAAGTCTCCCTGAGCCCAAGCAAGAGTTGACTACGTAGAGGGTCTAGGTCTCCCATAGGAGACCACCACAGGAATCGTGCCACCCCCATCAGCCCCTGTCCACGGCGGGGGAATGTGTTCCCTGACTCTGAGCCGGCGGGCAGCATCACAACGGCTTGGTGCTCAGTTCTTGGCAGGCGCGTACTGCCGCCCGGGTGCCCATCGGCCGGGCGGGGTCGACCGTGTACCCGCCGGAGCTTCCCAGACACCATCACAGCCCTGGGCCCCTAGAGGCCTCGCAGCTTCTTTCCTTCCCTCCCTCCCACCTCTTCTTGTCTTTATAGATCCCCCCTCCCTCCCACCCCCGCCGCCGCCGCCGTCGCCAACAATCCGCTTTATAAAAAGCCCCTTTGTTTCCCAGGAGGCTGGAGAGAGGGAAGGGGAAAGGGACGCAGAAGCAGGGGGCGGGGGCGGCTGCCTCCGTGCGGCTCCGAGCTGCTTGGGACCCGAGGGCAAATGTAGGCGATGGGGGAGGGGGTGTGTTTCAAGGACCCTCTGCAGGAACCCAGGAAGGCATGGGGAACCCTAGCCCCTGGTGCCCACTGTGCGCTCTGCCTGCCAGCCTTGGACACCCTAAATCCCGGCGACCCAGACGGCTCAGCGGGCTTGCACAGCTAGCCCGCGGGTGAGGGGGCCTGATGTGGCCAACGCTGAGTGAAGTGGGCAAACGCTGCCGGCCACTGCGGTCGCAGGGCTCGGGCATAGGGGGCGCCGTTTCCTCGGTTTCGCTTTGCAGAGGACGCCCCTCTCTGCCCGAGCTCAGGGCGGCTGTCGCGCCTGCCTGCGGCCGAGACGGCGGCGGAGACGGCGGCGGCGGCGGCGGCTTGTAGGCTTTCGTCACCCGCATCTAGCTACACTCCTCATTCCTTCTCGCGCCCTTCTGCCGCACCCTATCCCCCCGCCCCTCCCAGCGCGCGCGCATACACACACACACACACACACACACTCTCTCTCTCTCTCTCTCTCACACACACACACACACACACACACACAACGGCTGAAACTCTTCGCGGGTGCCCTTTGTTTAGTGGCGCCGAGGGAGTAGGAGCTGCTACCTCCAGGGTTCGTGCAGCTTGGGCGGGCAGTGAGAACTAGAATGCCTGTGCTGGACCACGCACCGGCCTGCTGCCTCTGCAGGGACCCAGCATTTGGCGCCTGTGGGTGTCCAAGACGCTCAGGCAGTCAGGTTTAGTTGCATTTACGACTTAGACCTTTCCCTTACACCTGCTTCCCCCCAAAACTTGGAGGAACCAGGGTTTGCATGGAGGAATGGTGACATCAGCCGGCTTCTTCTCTATCATCCAAAATGGTCCACTTCTCTTCTCCCAAAGTTTGTTCAGGAAGGGAATACTAACAATAAGAAAAAAAAAAAAAAGACAAGAAGAAGTGGGCGGGACTGCAGCTCAGGCTAGTGGGTTTATGGAGCATAGTTAGATTCCTCACGATCTGTCGCTGCCTCTGCACCCCCATGTGCATTTAAGCTGATGTCGACGTTTCATTTGGGCCTTTTCGGGTATCTTTACCCAACTCCACTTCCATTCCTATCTCTGGAGGTTATTAATATATGTGTTAGTTGAACATTTGCTCTCTACTCTTTGGAGAAGAAGGTAAAGCGTTAAACTCTCCCAGCCCCCTACACACACACACACACACACACACACACACACACACCACATACATCCAAACTGCATCTAAAACCACCAGAAAGTAATCAAAGGATAAACTACTAGTTCTACCTTCTCCTCCCCCCTTTGTGCTTCTCTTCTGGAGCAAGATCATTGGAAAATAAAGCTGCTGATGTGCGAGATGGAACATATGGTGCCTCCATAAGAGAGAAGCTGAAATGGCCTTGAACCTGCCGGACAGACCAGCTGTTTGCTGCCAGCCAGAGCAGCTAATCAGCTTCTTCCCCTTAAAGTAACAGCCCTCTTTTCTCTGGATAACCAGTTTACATATTAAATAGGATATTCTCTACAGGGGAAAAGTGACGGGTTTCTGTGTTGCTTTGTGCTTTGGTGGTCTTCCAGTGCCTATTCCCTGCTCTGGGGGGCTGCCTCATCCTCTGCCCTTGTCTACTTCTGTGGGATGTGAGTTTGTTTCCTCCAGTATGGCTGTGAGAATGTTGCTCAAACTGAAACTTGGAAAGGGGGAAGAAGGAAGAGGGAAAGAAAGAGATGTAGCTGAGAGATTTCCAGACTCCTTTGAAGGAAATCTCCCTGTGTTGTTCCTAATGGCATAGAAACACTAGCAGTCCTTCCCCTCTTCTCTCTTTAAAAATCTCAAGTGCTGAAGCTCTTCCTTACAAGCTCTGCTTATAAACCATCCTCTTCCGGCCGTGACCATTTTCAGTTTTCCATCCATTGGTACAATGTGTTTAAGAGGGAGGGGGCAGTTTAGCATTGGAAGAAGAAAGGCTTTAGGAGATACAAGGAAATTCCATGTTAGGAAATCATTAGCAAAGGGTGACTTGTCTGTTTTCCTGCCACTGACGCTGACAGTGACACAGATGTGTGGGTTGAAACAGGAACGTCACTGAATTTTTAAACTCAACCAGGAAATAGCCTGTTGCTGGGATGGGGGTTGGGGGCTACACATTCTTTGCATCTTAAGGTAGGAAATTTACTGTTCTTCATCCTTTTCTGTAAGGAGAAAGATTTTTTCAGCTTGGCAAGAAGGTTTAATGTCTTTCTTTTCCTTTTTAAATTTGATCACCTAGGCTCAAAATGCACCTGTTAATGGTTCATCTCTAGGAAACTCAATTACTGTTTGGGCTTATGAAATGGGCACAAACTCATCTTAAGTAAATGGTTCTTCTGACAGTAGTTGAACTACTCTTCTTAAATGGGACTTTGCATACATAGTAAACTTCTTTTTCAAAAGGATTCTGTTTTTTTTTCTGTAATGGTGAGTTGCAGTGATCATTAGATCAGAAACTGGAAAACTTGTGTTCCAGAAAACTCTTCCCACTAATTAACAGAGAGATCATAGGCAAGTCTGTCCTTCTCTGCTCTTTCCCCATAACCTCTGAGTCTAATTCCCTTTCAGTTCTAAAGCAGTATGATTTGTGAACAAGTAGTCATTTTCTGGGAAAGTAAAACACCACATTCAACTTTCTTACTGGAGAAAACAGCCAGATAGATAAAGAAATGGGGCTAAGATTTTGAGGGGCAGGGAAAAGAGGAAGGAATAAAAACTGGCAGAAGGCCAATCAAAACAATTTTTGAGTAGAAAGTGTGCACTTTCTTGTATCATTGCAAGTGGGAACTTGTAACTCAAAATCATAGACAAGGGGCCCTGGAAGCAACCTAGAAGACCTCTGGTCCAATATTTCTAATCCAGCCATCTCAAACTATTGACGGAAGGCCTTCCTAATCATTGGGTTGGTCCACAGATAACAGGATCTTAAACTCTTTGAAATTAGATTGGCGTATTTCCAAAGGATTCATCAAATATAGAGCAGATTTGCGGCCTTGTAGTTCTTTAGCAGAGGTTATAAGGACAAAAAGGCCTTGCATCTTCCACATGCACTGCACCACTGGATGTGTGTTCAGAACTCATGTGGAAGCCTTCCTTTCCTCTCTAGTCCAGCTGAGTATTTTCTAAAAATCACATTTTCAACTTTGGGGACACAGCAGCCTGCAAGAATCTGCCACTGTCCTGCTTGTTGTTAATATTGATTTTTGCAATGGGCGGGGGTGGACATTATGAAGAAGGACCTTTTATCCTCTGAGCTCTTTGGCAATTATCTTGCTGCCATAAATGTTGATACACATATAATGGATGTAACTAAAAAATCTCCTTATCCAAGCAGAAAAAGCTGAGTGTTTGTTGGAGCAGATAGAATGCTGAGAGTGTGAATAGACCAACCCAGATGTCGCTGGGGAGGGAGATAAATGATGGAGGAACAGGAGCTGGTTACTATGGATCAGCACAATAAACCAATTCCCATCATACACCTCTCACAACGCCACCAAGGAGTAACCTAGGCAGCACCAGTCAACTGTATGGCAGGAAAGAAGCATCACAAAGCTCAGTTGGAACTGGTCTGATTTTTAGACATCTTTTAGGACTTTAAGGAGGGAGTCTTCCTAAATGGGAATGAACCTGAAGGAATTTTGTTGCACTTGTTTTTCCGCTTGTTATTTGTGTTTGTCATTGCTGGCCTTAAGTCTGTAAATGCAGCAAAGACCTCCTAGAATTGTAGGCAGTTAGTCCCACAGAGGTGAGGAAGAATTCCTGTTAGAGGGTATTTACACAAGAACACTGCAAGGCGCCAGCCACTGGTGGGGTCCTCCTTCCAAATAACCACCCAGGGTTGCTGTAGCCTGGAGAATTTCTGCAAGGGGAGGGGAGGAAAGCAAAAGACTTGGGTTCTGGCTCTCCTCCCCTCCCCCCACTCCAGTTATTTTCTTCCCTTTCACAGAGCCTCCTTGGTTTGCTTGGAACCTCAGATTTCCTCCTAAAATCTGACCTCTTCATAATTTCCAAAGTAAGCAATTGGATATGTCACAATCCAAAAAGATCCCCTGGGGAAAGCGACAGTAAGGGGCCTCACTGGCTGTAAGCACCAGTTCCCCAGAGTAAAGGCATCCAGAGAAACCTAAGGAAGATTTGGGTGAAAGAAAGAAAATGTTATTTGCAAACTCCAAGAACTTTCCTTGTCCCATGGGCCTTCCCAAGCTTCCCTGGGACCCCAGTTTCTGACTCCCCCATCATTCCCTGCCTGCAAGGAGGGGCCTCTGCCTGTTGCTAGGAAGAGGGTTCTTCCTGTGGCACCCAGTTGTGCCCTGGTTGCCCTCTGACCCCTGGGGAGCCAGTGCCCCTTTCTGCACAGCCCAGTCTGAGCCTCACTGCCCCCCTATTTTCTTGAGGGTATCCAGCCACCTTACTTTTTCTCTGTACTCTGTGGCTTGCTCTACTCACTAAATAACCATTAAGTCAGGATTGGTAAATGCCATTTTTTCAAGGCTCAGAACTGTTCCCCAGGTCCCAGAAGGAAATACCCCAGAAGCCACAGGATTCCATTTTGTTGAAAGGGGGTCTAGCCAGCCAGCCATTGTGATTTCCCCTTTCTTCCACCTTGAGGTGTACCTGGACATTAGGCTATAGAGACACATTTCCGCTGATTCTCAAAGAGGTCATTGGAGGCTGCAGGGCCTGAGCTAGCAAGTGGCATCTGCGTTAGAAGGTCTGGTGGCTCTGGCATGTGCTTTCAAACTTTGGAGGGAAGTGTGAACCTTTAGGGACTAGAGGCAGACAAAGATGAGCGGTCTTCAATGCTTCAGGAATCCAAAATGCTCTGTCTAGTGGTCCCCAGCCCCACCCCTCATAATTTTGCCCAGAATTTGATCCTGAAATCCCCACTCTCTGCTTCTTTTGGTGGCATGCTGGCACAGCAGAGGCAGAGGAGAAAAGGACTCAGCTCATTTCCCATTTTGGCCCCCTTTAGCTGGTCTACCACTGTTCCTGTACTTTGTTAGCATAAGAATGGCAACTCTCTCAGCCTGGGCAGAGTGCTTGCACAAGGCTGTGAGTTCAATCCCCAGCACCAAAAAAAAAAAAAAAAAAAAAAAAAAAAGCAACTCTCCTACAAACTCAGATGTTGAAAAATAGAGTTTTTGAGTTGGAATACTGAAACCCTATGATTTTATTAAGAGGAAACTGCTGTCCAGAGAGGTGCCTGAATTTCCTGAGAGGACTTAAGGAACCCGAAGTAGACAGAATCCTGATCTCTAATTTTCAGTCATGTCTGGAACACCCATTTTGCACCCATGTGTGGGCAGACAGGCATCCTTTCCAGGCAGAGCAAATATGGTGAGAAGAAGTGCAGCACATCAAGGAACATTTTTCATATGGTGGAATAGAATCTGCCCTGTATCTGTGTGTGCTGTTCTAGGCATTGTCAGAACAGTAGAGGGGCATATTGAAATCAGAATGCCAAGGCTGGAACAAGCTAGAGAATGGAGGCTGGAAGTGAAGGATAAGACTAGGGTCAGGCTCTAGGGCCTCAGAAGGGATTGTCTCTCATCTGGCTTCCAAATTTCCTGCAGGAGAGTTGGGCAGTCAGCCCCATGGAGGGCTCAGCTGGGTGGGCTCTGTTGGCTGTTGAAGAAGGTTGTTTGAGTTTCCTTCTTAATGAGATCCCAGTGTTAATATCTGCCTCTGGAAGTTCCAGCACGACCTTGGAATTTTAAGTGGGACAGTAGTTTCAGTGCAGTTGCCAAAGTCACATGCTTTGCGTGTCTAATTCTGAGAGACTGGCATGCATTATGCTAGGTTTGGAGAGGAGGGTGTAGCGTTTCTAAGCCACTTGTCTGTCAAGGATTAATTTAACCTCTAATTACTAAATTTTCTTCGCTGTTTGTTGCATGAACATGTTGTAACAAAGCTCAAAGAAGTAAGCCATTTTATTTCACTGCCACTCAAAATTAATTTTCGGGATATGGAGTCAAATCTGACAAACTTAGTGTTAAAATAATTAACTTGACATTAGAATTAAAGTGAACAATCTGGTTGTTTCTAGCAGTGGGGTAAAGAGCATGATTGTTAGAGGTAGCCACAACCCTCAAAATGAGCTCTGAAAATATCAAGGAGTGTCATTACACTAATCCTGCTGGGGAGCCAGCATCCCCAGGGAGCCCAAGAAGCTGCCTGGCTCATGGCTCAGGTGTTACTTTGGGAGTGTGACTGGTGCCCTGAGCAGGAGCAGAGCCTGGGAGTCCTTCCATGTCCACTAATGGGACTGGTGGTGAGGTTTCCTCCCACAGAGGGGGGTGAGGCCCTTATCAAATGGGAGCCTCAAGCCTGCCAGAGCCCAACTTGTTCCAGTATTAAGTTGAGGGAGTTTCCCTGCAGGCTTGTTCCCCTTCTCCTCCTCCTTCCCCACCCTCCCTCCTCCACTCTCTCCTGGTCACCCCTGGGTTTCCCTTACTCATTCTTTCTTGTGTTAAACCAGCCAGATCTGCCAAGGATGCTTAAGTGGAGAGCAATTGCATCCTGTTTCAAATGTGCCTTTGGTACAGGGCATGATGCAGAGTGACTCTGGATTACCATCCTTTGCTGGAGTGTCTTGCTCTTAATTTCATTATTTATCTGGAAGGGAAGGAGTCATGCAAAATACTTGAAAGCAGATCCCCACTAGCCATTTAGTCACCATCACATGATCAAACAAACAAACAAAAAAAGATAGTGCTTTGTGAATTTGAAAGTTGGGCAATTAGCTGTTGCCCTTGGGAAGGTGTACTGTTTGGGATCAGCTTTCCAAATCTGGGAGGAGTGCCTGGTGCTATGGAAGCCAAACATCCCCCTGTGCTCAGGGCCCAGCTCTGATACCAACTAGCCATGGCACTCTGGGAAAACTACTTCCCCTCTCTGGACTTCAGTTTCCCCATGTGCACCATGAAGGAATAGACTGGGGGATCTAAAGGGCTCCTTCCACTCTGCATCCTATGATTGTCTGAAGAGCAAATTGAGCTCTAAGTTACTTAAGATATTTGAAAATGACACATAAAAAGATAGTTCTTTTTGAAATTACTGGAGATTTGAAAATTTGGGGTTTTAGTTTTGTTTGGGACACTAATTTATATAAATCTCAGGGACGAGATTTATATAAATTAGTGTCCTACAACTTTGGGCTAAAGAGTTGATGTGCATTTATGTAGTACCAAAGAAGAGGAAAATTGGAAATTCCCTTAGAAACCCCTCATTGTACACATAAAGATGCGGGGGCTGGAGAAACCCACACTTGCTGAGGGTCATTCAGCAAGTTGCTAGGAACTGAGTCCCATCTTGTAGCTCACCCAAAGTTCCTAAGCCCTGTCAGAAGAAACCTTCACACTCCTAGCTTCATGTGGGCCTGCAGTCAGCAGAATACAGGGATAAGAGATTGAATTTCTAGCTATCAAATAGTAGCTTATCAGAAAAGAATTTTTGTCCCTCACCTCTACCCCCAACATCTATGAGTAATTCTCAGTTAACAGTAAATATTTTATTGTGTTGGTCTTGTACCAATGCCCAATTTAAAATAAAACAGATTTTTTTTTGAATAATGGTTGGGGGATTGTCCTTAGGGGCCTGTTATTTGAAATTATTTTCTTTAAACAGATGGACTGTTTTAGATTTGACTTCATATTTGCTAATTTTCATTAAAGAAAGAAAAAACAAACCCAAGCTACCCCACCCTTATTTTTGTAATGAGTAACAGTTTTTCTCCTGTAAAAGAAGCTTTTAGTTTCTCAACTGTTTGCATCCAAAGTGTCTGGGCTTGGTTTATTTGCTTTTCTTAATCACATGAAAGAGTTAGCCACCTATAACTCAGGAGGTACTTAGAAAATGCACTTTGCTCATCCTCACGCTGCCACCAGCTCTGGGACTGTCTCTCCTTTCCAGCCCAGCCACTTATCTGCTTTCTTAACCACAGAGCTTCTGATGGCTGTCAGCGTTTTGGAAAGATATATTTATTCCCTTCCTCTCACTGTAACCTCAAAATCAGTGCAAGTTGGGAAAAGGGGGCATTGCCCTGGGTCTTTTTTTCCAGTGTGGGCCCTCTGTGGCACAGGCTGGCATTGGGCTGCCTCTCCACTCCTATTTGTACAATGTGGAAGGAGGGATTGGTATGAAACTGGAGCCCTAAGTAATCCAAAACTGAGACTTGGATGCTTGTCAATTCAGGAGCTGGTCAAAAGTTATTTAGAAAATGGTCTCAATAAAGATTTAAGTCTGTTATCAATGTACCAGGAACTGTTAGAGGATGTATAGATGGGTGGATGGACAGATGTTCGGATAAGTAGATGCACAAGAGTTAAGCTTTAAAAGGTACTAAATACCCATGGTGAAAAAATTTCTGCAAATTAATGATATGTCAGGGGTACAGGAATGAACCATACCAAAAAAAAAAGGACACATGAAAGGTAGTTTAGCAGGGGAGACCAATGATAGACAAATCAGTAAGTAAAATATGTAGCCTATAAAGTGATAAGTTCCTTGAGGCATAATAAATCAAGGGAGGAGTTGGATGTTGCCAGGGAAGGGTGCAATTTTCAATAGGATGGACAGCAAGGACCTTGCTGAGAAGGTGAAATTTGAGCAAAAACTAGCAAAGCCATTCATCAACGGGGCAGTGCTGTCCAATAGAAATAGAACAGGACCTACAAATCCAAGCCACACATGGAAATTTAAACTTTCTATTAGCCACATTAAAAAAGAAGCAGGTGGAACTAATGTGAATCATATATTTTATTTCAACATGTAACATGTAATCAACATAAAAATTAGTGAGATATTATACAGAGGGGTTTTTTTTCCCTTTGTTTTTTGTTGTTTGTGGGTTTTTTCCCCCTTTGTTACCAGGGATTGAACCCAGGGTGTTTAACCACTAAGCCAAATCCCCAGCCCTGGGATTGCATCTCCTGCCTCACTCTTCTAAGCCACTGGTATTATAGGCCTGCGCCACCACACCTGGATGTACAGTGTTTTGTAAACCATGTTAAGTCTTCATATTTCAGTTTTACAGTTCCAGCCCATCTCAAATTGGACTAGCCACATTACTTGTGCTCAGTAGCCACTATATCAGCCAGTACATTAACTAGACTCAAGTTAAATGTTCTCACTAAAGTCCCTGATAAACTTTACATTATAAGGGGCTTTCTTTGCTGAGTGCTCTGAAATTATTAAAAATAATGAATGTGCTAATCATCACTGGTTTTCATAAGTTCTTTCACTATGATATTCAGTAGTCTTTTATTTGGTGACTCTCATGTATCCATCTGTCCTTCCATCCATTCAACTTTCTATCCACCTTCCCAAGTGTCCCTACCTGAAAGAGTCCTCTGATTTTCAAGCTTTTGCCCTGTGAGTACAGATCTGGAAGGAGTTCAGCTGACCAGCTGACATCTGTCACACAAAGCAGGGCCTTGAGGAGCACTGCTAATGAATCCTTTGTCAGAAGGAGGGCTCCAGTTTTGCCTTGAAGTCTATCCAAATGAAGGTTACCATTTCCTGAATGCCTGCGTGTGCCTGGAGACTCCTGTCCTGTTGCCTCTTGGAAAGCCACCCAGCAACCAGGAACATTTTCTCAGGCATGTACTTTTGGCTCTCCACACCTTCTCCCTAGGCCACTTATTCTAACCTTTTTTAATTTAACCTTTTTGCTTGACAAATTCAGACTTCCAGAATGATTGCAAGAGTGATCAAAATAAATTCTTTCATTCAGTTCTCCAAATGTTAACATTCGACTGAATTTTCTTTTTTTTTTAAATATACCACCTACTCTACACACAATTACTTTTGGCAAATTGTGTGAGAACAAATTGCAGATAACTGTGTGTGTGTGTGTGTGTGTATGTTGTGTGTGTAGGTATATCTATCTTCCTAAAAATAAAGGTATTCTCTTATAAAAGCACACAATGTTGATCAAAATCAAGAAACTAAAATTGCTATTGCTCTATCTAAGGACCTTTGATTTTGCTAGTTGTTCTAATAATGTTCTTTATAGCAAAAGTGAAGCCAGAATTATGTAGTGAATTCAGTTCTCATGTCTCTCTATTCTTCTTTAATCTGGGACAATTTCTCAGATTTTGTGAAATACTTTGTGTTTTGTAGCATGGATATGTTTGAAGAGTACAGGCCTGCTGTTTTGTGAAATATCATTTGATTTGGGTTTGTTGTCTGTTGTTTCTTCATGATTAGATTCAGATTCTATACTTTCGGCAGGATCAGGACAGACGTGATATTGTGTCCTCTTGGTATAGCAGGTCAGAGGTGTATGAGGTCACTACATCTCATCATTGGTGACAGGCAATTTGATCACATAGTTAAAGTGGTGTGTGCCAGGTGTCTCCAACTCTGAAAATACCATTTTTTTACCCTTGCAATTAAGGAATATCTTAGGGGAAGGAACATATTTTGAAGCTATGTTAATATCTTGTTACTCTTCAAACTTTAACTCACTAGTTTAGCAGCCCTTTGATGATCCTTGCCTGAGGCAAGTTTATTATGCATTGCCAAATAATTAATTTCTGATCCCAACATTCTTTCTATATCATTTAACTTTCTACTGTAAGAAAGAGCTTTCCCTTACCCCATCATAAGTAAATATGTTCACTAATACGTTTATTTTTATTAAGAAGAGTTTTGGCTTCTTTTTTCCGTTGGTCATAATCCTTTACTATCATTGTTTTATTTTACTCTATTTTATTTTTATTGGTACTGGAAATTGAACCCAGGGACACTTTATTTATTTATTTATATTTTGACATGGGGTTTTGCTAAATTGCTGAGGCTGGCCTCAAATTTGTAGTCCTCCTGCCTCAGTCTCCTGGCTCAGGTTTGGCCAGTGGGAGTTCCTTCAAATTGGCTCCTACATCTTTTTGTCTAATCTCTGAGCCTGGCCTTAACTTCTGCACAAGTTGCTTTAGACCCTTCTTGTATTTTCCCTGTGTTAAATTTAGGCATTTTCTCATTTTGATTATTCGTTTAGTGGAGAATGGCATTTAGAAACCATGGTCTGGATTCTTAGGTGTATGATAATTTTTACAGATGTGAATTTGCTACTAAATCCTCTCAGTCCACAAAACTAGGAAAATAACTATCTGTATCTTTTTCATTTATTAGTTTTAGTATTTGGGGAATATCTGTTTCTCTAGCTACCTACCTATCAATAAACCATGAGTTCATGCTGTTTCCTCTAAATCTGATCCAACACTAACATTGATTCTTCCTTTCCCTTTTCCATATGTATAATTTCTATTTTAGACAGTGAGAAATCTCTCTGCTATTATTCATAATACATTCAGTCACTTATTCCTAGAATACACAGAAAGTGATTTCAGAATCACTAACCCATGACTCTATGAAGAGGCCTATTAACTTGAGTACAGTATTTTAGAATTCTTTTTGTCTTTAGTCTATGAGTTTATTGTTCATCACTATTAAAACATTACCTGAGCTAATTCTTCATCCTTTCATCCCCATGAGATCATTTGAATATGGTTTAGTTCACTTGTTTCTGTTTAGATTCTTTTTTATTTCCCCAATCTTTGTTAATTTGATTCCCTTTTTTGAGCATGTGAAATAATAACATAGTTAAAAAAATGAGATCTGTTCAGCAAAGAATTCTCAGAAAGGTGACAGGACTCATTACTTCTATCCTTTCCACCTCATTCCACTCATCTGTAAGTAAACAACCTCATTATTTTGTTTTGTATTTTTTATTTGTTCATTTTAGTTACACATGACAGTAGAATGTATTTTGACATATCATACATACATGGAATATGACTTCCCATTCTTGTGGTTGTATATGATGTGAAGTTATAGTGGTTGTGTATTCATATAAGAACATAGGAAACATTAGTTTTTTATATTTTTGCATAAATAGATATTTGTATATTGCTGTGCCCTTTTTTGTTACATAAAGGACATCTTCCTCACTTCTTCACTACAGTTGCAGACTACTGTATTTTGTGATTGTGCCATAGATTTTTCAAATACCATACTAGATATAGGCATGTTAGGTTGGTTCCAATATTTTATAATCATAATGCTTCAATCAACAGCCTGATAATATACATTTTCACATTGTTGAAGTGCTAACTTCAGGGTAGATTCCTAGATGTGTAATCGGTGTATCAAAAAGTAAACACAAATATAGTTTTATTATGTATTGCCAGATTCCCCTCCACAAAGTTTGCACCAATTTTCATTCCCATCAGCAGTGTATGAGAGTGTCTTTTTTCCCAAAGCCTCACCAACAAATGTCTGCTATACTTTTTAATTTTTGCAAATCAGATAGGTGAGAAATGATATCTCAGTGTACTTTAATCAGCATTTTTCTAATTACGAATGACTTGAAACATCCTTTCATATGCCTAAGTGCCTTTTTGATAGTGTCCGTGTATGCGAATTCTGTGTTCAAGTCTGTGCTCCCATTTTCTATTGGGTTTTTGGTCTTTTATCCCCAATTTTAGGAGTTTTATGTGGTAGAAATATTAGTTTTCTATCTGTGATATATGTTGCAGATAATTTCTCCTAGTTGGTTTCTTGGTTTTTGATATTTATGTTTTGTTTGTCATGCAAAAGCATTTTGGGGAGTCAGATACCAGTTTTTTTAAATCTCATTTGGACGTTGAGTCACAGACTTTCCTCAGCAAGATTATATAGGAATTCACCAAATTTTCTTCCAGTGTTTGTATGGGTTCATGTTTAACACTGACATTCCTAACCCATTTTGAGTTTATTCTTGTGAAATCTGTATGGTATGGGTCTTACCGTTTTTCAAAGAGCTGACCAGTTATCAGAAACCCATTATATAAAAAGTCCACTTGTATCCAAGTCATTTGAAAGGTCACCTTTATTATACATTCAACTTACATGTACATCTCAGTCTATTTCTGGATACATATGATATTTCAGTGGTGGATTTGTCTACTGTTCTTATTCTGTTATTTTATTGCCAAACAATATTCCATTGAATGGATAGACCACTTTTTGTCTTTTTTTGTTCATCTGCTTTTATTACAGACTTTATAGAATGATTCTTAAAAAATATTTCTTAGTTGTAGATGGGCATAATACCTTTATTTTGTTTATTTATTAATTTTTAATGTGGTGTTGAGAATCAAACCCAGTGCCTCACACATGCCAGATGAGTATGCTACCACTGAGCCACAATCCCAACCCTTATAGTATGATTTTTTAAAAATATTTCATATTATTATAGATTCATATGCAATTTTAGGAAATAATATAGGAGGGATGCCATATACCATTCGCTCAGTTTTCTCTAACAGTAATGTGTTTGCAAACCATAGTACAATATCACAATGAAGACACTGACATTGATACACCTACCTTATTCGGATTTCACAAGTTTTACATGCACAAATTTGTGTGGGGGTGGGTATTAAATTCAAAATAGCTTTATCCAATGCATAGAGTCATGTGGCTATAGTCGAGATAAAGAACATTTTCATTGTTACAAGGAACCTCAATACTCCATCTTGCTCTTTTATATCCAAACCCAATTGCTTCCTGCTCTGCCCCGCATCAGATCCCAAGCCCGTGGCAACTACTAATCTGTTCTATGTAATTATAATTTTGACATTGCAAGAATGTTTTACAAAAGAATGTTATATAAATGGAATCATATAGCATGGGATCTCTTGACTGACTTTTTTCTCCCAACCTAATTCTGATAGTAGTGTAGCAAAATACATGATAGGTTCATTCTCATCTGTAGGTAGTTACATACCACTGTCATTTTCATTTGTATTTCTCTAATGTCTAATGATATTGAATGTCTCTTATGGAACTCATTTGCCATCTGTATATCTTCTTCAGTTTAATGTCTGTTCATGACGTTTTGTATAAGATGTGAAACTTAGGTTGAGGTTCTTTTTGTTTGCATGTTTATTTTCTTCTTTCCTTTTTTTTTGCCTTGGATGCTCAATAGCTCTAGCAATATGTGTTGAAAAAACTTTCTCTCTACTGAATTGCTTTTTCATCCCCTGTCAAAATGTAGTATGTTTGGGTAGATCTTTTTCTGGGATCTTTATAATTTTCTATTGATCTTTTTTTATGTGCCAATACCACAGTCCTAATTAATGTACCCCCCCAAAGAATTACCCATTAAAAACTGTTCCGCATACTCCCTGACCCCTCTATTCCTGGCAAATATTAATGTGTTTTCCATCTCTTTTCATTTGCCTATTCTGGATATTTTCTATAAATGAGATGATATAATAGATAAACTTTTGTGACTGGCTTCTTTCCCTTGACATAATATATTTTTTTTAAGATTTACTCACATTGTAGCATCTATCGATTAGTATTTCATTCTTTTTATTGCCAAAAATATTCCATTGTGTGGACAGACTACTTTTTGTCTTTTTGTTCATCAACTGAGCGTCATTTGAATTATTACTTTGGGGCTATTTTGACTAATAATACATTCATTGTAAAAAGTTTTATGGGGACATATGCTTTCATTTTTGTTGGGTATATTCCTACAAGTGGGATTTCCAGGTTATATCTGTTTAACATTTTGAGGAACTGCCAATCTGTGTTCCAAAGTAGTTACACCATTTTACAATCTCACCAAAAATATGTAAAGATTCCAATTTTTCTACATCCTTGTCAACATTTGTAATTTTCTATCGTGTGTGTGTGTGTGTGTGTGTGTGTGTGTGTGTGTGTGTAGTGCTGGGGATTGAACCCAGGGCCTTGTGCATGCAAGGCAAGCACTCTGCCAACTGAGCTATAGCCCAGCCCATCTGTCTTTTTGACTATAGTCATTGTAGTGAGTATGAAATGGCATTTCATTGTGGCATTTTATTTGCATGTTTCTGTTAACTAATGATGTTAAGCATGTTTTTGTGTGTTTGTGTGCCGTTTGTAGATATTTGGAGAAATGTTTGTTTAGAGCTTCTACCTATGTTTAAATTGAGTTATTTGTTTTTCTCTTGTTGAATTATAAGGGTTCTTTACATACATGGAGCACTAGAGTCATAAGACACATGATTTACTAATATTTTTTCCCATTCTGTGATGCATTTTTCTACTTTTCTTCATGGAATTATTTGCACCACAGAAGTTTGAATTTTGAAGAAGCCTAATTAATTTAGTTTTTTTCTTCCATCACTTGTGTGTTTGGTATCATATCTAAGAAAGATTTATTCCTATGATTCTTCTAAGAGTTCAATAATTTCATTTCTTACATTTAGATCTATATTCCATTCTAAAGTTTTTATTTTAGAATATTTTTTAGAGACAGACAGAGAGAGAGAGAGAGAGAGAGAGAGAGAGAATTTTTTAAATATTTCTTTATTTTTTAGTTTTAGGTGGACACAACATCTTTATTTTATTTTTATGTGGTTCTGAGGATCGAACCTAGGGCCTCTTCACATGCCAGACGAGCATACTACCGCTTGAGCCACATCCCCAGCCCTTTAAAATATTTAATTAACAAATAAAATTTATATAAAATCAAGGTGTACAATGTGATTGTTTGATGTAAATACACATAGTGTAATGATCACCACAATAAAATTAATTAAGACATGCATCAGCATCCATAGTCACCATTTTTGTGTATATGTATGTATGAGGTGAGAACATTTAAAATCTGCTCTTAGCAAATTTTAAGAAAATAATGTTGTTTAGTATAGTCATCATGCTGTATATTACATCCCCAGAATTTATTTATTTTATAATTGAAAGTTTATATACTTTGAGCAGGCATCCTTTTATCCCCCTAACCAGCTGAATATTTCTCTCTCTCTCTCTCTCTCTCTCTCTCTCTCTCTCTCTCTCTCTGGTATTCACATTTCAAAGACACATCACTTTTTCTTTACCCATTCATTTATTGAAGGAAACTTAGGAAATATATATTGACAATGCTTCAATGAACATTGGAATGCAGGTGTCTCTTTGATATGTTGATCTCATCTCCTTTGATTATATAGCCAGAAGTGGGATTTCTGGTTTGTATGGTAGTTCTATTTTTAATTATTTTGAGGAAACTTTGAATTAATTTCCCTAATGGTTGCACCAATTTGCATTCTCACTAAGGGTGTACAGGGATTCCCTTTTCTCCCCAGTCTCCCCAACACTTCTTATTGCTTGTCTTTTTTTTATAATAGACATCCTGACTTCTGTGAGGTGATATGTCAGTGTGATTTTTGACTTGCATTTCCCTGATTATTAGTGATGTTGACCACCTTTTTATCTACCTGTTAATCATTCATATGTTTTCTTTGGAAAAAATATGTATTTGGATCCTTTGCCCATTTGTATAAACAGTGAAAAAAAAAGTCTGACATCATTCTTTTTCATGTAGATATCCATGTCTAGCACCATTTGTCAAAAAGATAAATTATTTCCACATTGTTTTGCTTGGCACCATTGTCAAGAATCAATTGACCATGAATGTAAAGTTTATTTCTTTTTAAAAAAATATTTCTTTATTTTTTTAGTTTTAAATGGACACAATATCTTTATTTTTATGTGGTGCTATGGATCGAACCCAGTGCCTCATGCATGTTAGGCAAGCATTCTACCACTGAGCCACAACCCCAGCCCTAAAGTTTATTTCTTGACACTCAGTTCTATGCTATTGATTGATACATCTATCTCTATGATAGTAGCATTATGATTTTTCTTGTAGTTTCCAAATGATTGCTATTAGTATACAGGAATGTGATCAATTTTTGTGAGTTGGTTTTTGAACACACTTGTTAGTTCTAGGACTTATTTTGGAAGTTCATTTGGATTTTACATGTGGCCAATCACATTATCTGCAAATG
Organism: Marmota monax; assembly: GCF_021218885.2. Classification (NCBI taxonomy): domain Eukaryota; kingdom Metazoa; phylum Chordata; class Mammalia; order Rodentia; family Sciuridae; genus Marmota; species Marmota monax. The sequence continues at coordinate 4,485,919 of NW_026692025.1, read as the reverse complement.
GGGACTTATATATTTTATCCTTTCTGATCTGCATGCCTTTTATTTCATTTTCTTGCCTTATGACACTAGCTAGAATGGCAAGTATTTGTAGCAGTAGTTTTACCAGACATCCTTGCCTTATTGTCAGTCTTAGAGTGAAAGCAGCCAGTCTTGCATTCTAAAGGATAATGTTAGCTGTAGGGATTTGTAGATGCTCTTTATCAAGTTGAGGAAGCTCTCCTTTATTCCTAGTATTCTGAGAGTTTTTGTAATGAGTGGATGTTGAATTTGTCAAACACTTTATATTTTGCATCAAATATGATAATTTGATTTTTCTTTTGTTTTGTTTTTGTTTTGTTTGAGATTATATCTCATGATGTTGGTCTCAGGTTGGTCTCCAACTCCTGGGCTCAAGCAATTGGTGAACCAGCCTTGCAATCTAGGAGAAACTCCATTTGGTCATGGGGTATTATTCTTTTATATATTCCTGGAGTTCATTTGCTAGTGTTTTGTTAGTATTAAAAAATTAATTCATGAAAGATTGATTTATAATTTTCTTTTTCTGTACTGTTTTCATCTGGATTTATTATAAAACTATTTGGAAATCATAAATTGTTTGGGAAATCTTTTGCCACTTTTTTGTGTTAAAAATATTGTGTAAAAGTGGCACTAATTTTTCTTTTAACATCTGGTAAAATTCTCCAAAGAAACCACCTAGGTCTAGAGATTTCTGTTTGAAGAGTTTTTGCTACAAATACATTTACTAAAGAATTACAGGGTAATTTGGGTTACATATTTAGCATTGTCTGAGTTGTTCTAGTCTAATAACTCCCTAACGATTTTGCATCTACTTTCATAAGGAGTGTGAGTCTATAGCTTTTTTTTTTACTATTCTTTTTTTTTTTTTTTGAGAGAGAGAGAGAGAGAGAGAGAGAGAGAGAGAGAGAGAGAAGAGAATTTTAATATTTATTTTTTAGTTTTTCGGCAGACATAACATCTTTGTTTGTATGTGGTACTGAGGATTGAACCCAGGCCGCACGCATGCCAGGAGAGCGCGCTACCGCTTAAGCCACATCCCCAGCCCTTTTTTACTATTCTTGTTTGCTTTTAATATCTGAATAATACTTAATTCCATAAAATGAGTTAGGACGTGTTCCCTCTTTCTGTTTTGGGGGGAAAATGTGTAGAGTTGTTATTAATTATCCTTTTATATATTTTCCAATGAAACCATTAGGTTTAGAGAATTTGGGGGAGAATTTTTAAATTACAAATGCATTTTCTTTAATAGTGATAGGTATATTCAAAATTTTATTTTGGTAGTTTGTGCTGTGAAAGGAATAGGTCCATTTCATGTAAGCTATTAAATTTATGTGTGTAGAGTTTTGGCAATATTCCCTTATTATCCTTTTGATGTGTACCAGGTCTGTATGTGATATTCCCTGCTTCATTTCTGATGTTGATATTTTGTATCTTCCCTTTTTCAACTCTTGCTAGAGGTCAGTTTTATTGCTCTTTTCAAAGAACTAGATTTTTATTTCATAGATTCCCTCTCTGGTAGTTTTTGCTTTCAATTCCATTGTTTTTTTATTATTTTATTATTTATTACCTTTTGCTCCTTTGGTATTATTTTGTATTTATTTTCTTAGGTCATTGAGGGGTTATTGGTTTACCTAAGGTTAATTTGAGACCTTTCCTTTTTTCTAATATATGCATTTATTTTTTTAATTAATTTATTATTTTTTTTAGGTATAGATAGACACAACACAATGCCTTTATTTTTATGTGGTGCTGAGGATCGAACCTGGGTCCTGCCTGTGCTAGGCGAGTGCTCTACCGCTGAGCCACAATCCCAGCCCCTAATATATGCATTTAGTGCTACATATTTCCCTCCCAACACTGCCTTTGCTGTGTCCTATATATTTGTGTAACTCATATTCTCATTTTCATTTAAATGAAATATTTTCATTTCACTTTCAGTTAAATTCAATGCATTTTTAATTTTCATTAATCTATGGTTTACTTAGAGGAATATATATATATATATATATATATATATATATATATATATATATATATTTTAATTTCCAAGTGTTTGGAGATTTTCTGAGTTTGTTCTCTCATTGAGTTTGATTCCACTGTAATTACAGAACACACTATATGACTTTTAAATTTATTTATGGCCCAAGATATGATCTATCTTTGTTTTATGAACTCTTGAAACAAATGTGTAATCTGCTGTTGTTGGGTGGAGTGTACTCTAAGTGCCATCTAGATCCTGTTAGTCTGTATTTAGTGATGGAAAGTGGAATGATGACCATACCTGATGTGCATGACCTTATTTAGTCTTGTTAATGCTGGGTAGGAGTAAAAGTAAAACTTTCCATACTACCTCACTAATACTAGGATAGGGATGCTTGCTGAAGTCTATTGTTGTTTAGCTCCATTTCACAGTACTTCATTAAGTCTTTCAGGTGAAGGTGAAGGCTCAGTTCCCCTGACTGTGCTGACTACCCTGATGGAGGAAAAAGAGCATACTTGGACTTCTGGACACTTTGGGCAGGGGGAATCAGAGAGCTGTTATCTGTATACATGGGGCTATGGAGTTGAGTAAGTGGAATATCAGCTTTCCACTTTGTCCAGATAAAACCACAGGAGGGGAATGTTTTTTTCTGTTGGTATTGACTGGAGTAGGGCAGATATTTTTGGACAGAACTTCTGTTATTTAGGCCATCTTTTTCACAGTATTTTGGCTAGAGGGAAAGGCTTTTCCTGGAGCTTTTAAAAAAGACTTTATTTTTAGAGCAGTTTTAAGTTCACTACAAAATTGAAAGGAGGTTATGAAATTCCCATATACCTGTTGACCTACACATGTGTAGCTTCCACCAGAATGATACATTTGTTGAATGATCTTTTGAATGATAACAATTGATGAATTTACATTGACACATTGTCACCCAAAGTACATAGTTCACTTTAGGGTTCACTCTTCATATACATTTAGGAGTTTGGATAAATGTATAATAATATGTACACATCAGACTAGAATCTTACACAGCATTTCCACTGCCCTACAAAGTTTTTGTACTCCACTTATTCACTCTTCCCCATTCCACCTTAACCTTTCTCAGAGCTGATGTTTTCATAAAGTCCAGCTTATCAGTTCTCTTTTATGAATATGTCTTTGGTATTGTATCTAGAAAGTCATTGACATACCCATAGTCACTTAAGTTTTTTTTCTGTTATCTTTTAGACATTTTATAGTTTTGTGTTTTACACTTTGAGTTAATTTTTCTCAAAGGTGTATGGTCTGTGTCTAAGTTAATTTTTTGCTATAGACATCCAGTTGTTCCAGCATTGTTTGTTGAAAAGACTAACTTTACACTATTGCATTGCCTTTGCTCCCTTGTCAAACATCATTGACTCTATCTCTGGGTTTGATTTTTGTTTCTTTTTGGTACCAGGGATTGAACCACTGAAGGGCACTCAACCACTGAGCTGCATCCCCAGCTCTATTTTGTATTTAATTTAGAGACAGGGTCTCACTGAGTTGCTTAGTGCCTTGATTTTGTTGAGGCGAACTTTGGACTCAATCTTCCTGCCTCAGCCTCCTGAGATGCTGGGATTACAGGTGTGTGCCATCTGTGGGCTTAATTTTGAGCTCTATTCTGTTCCATTTATCTGTTCTTTCACTGATACCACATTGTCTTGGTTATTGTAGCTTTATAGTCAGTGTCAAGGTCAGGTAGCATCATCAGTCCTCCAACTTAGTTCTTTTCCTTCAATATTGTGATGACTATTCTGGGTCTTTTGCCTCTCCAGATAAAGTTTAGAATCCACAAAACAACTTACTACAATTTTTGTGAGAATTGCATTAACTCTATAGACTGTTGGGATGAACCGACAACTTGGAAATAGTCTCCATGGATTCTTTTTTTAAAAAATATTTTTTAGTTGTTGGTGGACTTTTATTTTATTTGCTTATTTATATATGATACTGGGAATCGAACCCAGTGCCTCACACATACGAGAGGCAAGCACTCTACCACTGAGCTACAACTCCAGCCCCAGTCTCCACAGATTCTGTAGTGATGTCTCCTCTTTTATTTCTCATTTTGGCAATATGGCTTCTCTCTATTTTTCCCTTATCCTGGCTAGAGGCTTTTAATTTTTATTAATCTGCTTTTGATTTCATTGATTTTTCTCTGTTTATCCCACTTGATTTTTCTTGCCTCAATTACTATTTATTTTCTCCTGCTTTACTTTGGATTTAACCTACTCTTTTTTATTTTTTTTTAATTTTCCTAAGGCAGAAATGTAGATTGTTGATTTTGTATGTTACTTCTTTTCCCATGTATTCAATATGGTAAATTTCCCTCTAACCCTTGCTTTTACCACATCCCACAAAGTTTGACAAGTTGTATTTTCATTTTTATTTAGTTCAAAATATGTTTAAACTTTTTCTTAAGATTTCTTCTTTGGCCCATATTTCTAACACATTAGTGAGAAATGTATTGTTTAATTTCCATGAATTTGGGGATTTTGCAGTTATCTTTCTGTTGTTGATTTTTAGTATAATTCTATTGTGGTCTGAGAGGAAACATTGTATGATTTCTAGTCTATTAAACTTGTTAAAGTGTGTTTTATGATGCAGAATGTGATGTATGTTGGTGAATATTCCATGTGAGCTTAAGAAGTATGTGTATCTGCAATCATTGGAAGAAGTATTCTATTGATGTTGGTTACATTCATTTGATTAATGGTATTGAGTTTAATTATGCCTTTACTAGTTTTCTGCCTGCTTTTTTATTTTCTTTACCTCTTCTAGATTGGATGTTTCTACAGTACCCTTCTGAAAATATTTGGAAATCAATAAGGAAACCCAGGGAACTCAATATTGTGTTGTTCTCAAGTTTAGGACCCTAGGTTTTTCACCTTTTGTTTCTATCTTCCAGAGTCTTCCTTTGCTGGTTTGTTAATTATGACTTGGTTTTTCTTTGTACTGTACTTTGCTTTTAAAAATATTTAATTGGAATATATATACATATATATATATAACATTTTATGACATATGTCATTTTATGGCATATATATGTCATATATATAATATATGTAATATATGATTATGTAATATATGATATTAATATATGTGATGCATATGTAATATATGTTACATATGATATTAATATGTGATGCATATGTAATACATATATGGAATTACATATATGTAATATGTTATATATGCAATATATTATATATGTAATATATTATATATGATATATGTGATATGATATATGATATATATGTGTCATAAAATTCACCATCTTAACCATTTGTAAATTTGTAGTTCAATATTGTTAAGGATATTACATTGCAATGTGTCCTGGTGTTTTAGTTGTAAGAGGAAGCACCTGGATGAAATGGTGCTACGCTACCTTGGTTAGAACCAAAAGTGTTCTTTAATGTGTTCTCTTGTCTATTCTCTTATCTATTCTTCTGTGTTAACTTTTTGCATGTAAAATTTTATACCAAACTATCTAGCAACATTAAAAAAGCTTGTTGGTATTTTATTGGATTTATTGATATTTATAATTTGTTATAGAAAATTGACATCTTGATGATGTTGAGTCATCTTATTCAAGAGCAAGAGATCCTTTCCACTTGTTCTCACATACCTTTGAGTCTTTCAGGAGTTTCAGAATTTTCATTTATTTATTTATTTTTGCATTACAATTCTTAATACACCATTATACAATAATTTATTATATCTCTGATTGTATATAAGGTATATGTAGAATTTTCTTTATGGAAATTGTATGCATTGCTTGCCATGTTTATTCCGAAGGATATTATCTTATTTGTTCCTTTTGTAGATGGGGTTTTATTTCCTATTGTGCACATCACATCCATGGTTGTTTAGCATATGAAATATATCAGTGAATCTCAAATGTGGATCTCCAACCTATCATTTGAGTATCTGACAAAATTTGGGACTGTCAATTCCACTGCATACATGGCTAGCTCTCTTTTGTCTTCAACTCAATGTGTATAAAACTCAATTAATCTTCTTCCCTGACCACTCCAACCCAAATTTCAAAAAAGTTGACACTCACATGATAGACAATATGAAATCATTAACACTTTACATACTTCATCAACTGTTTTTTCAGTTCTAATAATTCTCCAGCAGTTTAGAAGCTGTGGTCATGAAATGTCTGTGTTAGATAGAATCATCAAGTCATGTAGCCTAACCTCAGTTTGTTGCCTGAATTCTGTTTTCAGTGTGTCTGTTAAGGGAACTTCCTGGCATATACTTGGATATATATTTCCAGGGACTGAGAACTTGCTCTTTTATGAGGCAGCTAATTTTCTTTCTTATCTTCTCCTTTGCAAAATCACCACCCTGTGGTTATTTGGTTACCCCCTACATCGGTGACCCTTGCCTTCAGTCTAGGCTGTTGCTCCAGGTTATAATGGTTATTTCCCATCTCTTTATGAACCTCATATGGGATTGTCCTATGACACAGTCCTGGCTTTGCCAGGTTCCAGCACACAGAGATGGAAAGTCAAGCTTATGTGCCTAACATCCAGAACATTTTGTGATCCTGGCTGCAGCTTACCTTCCACCACCTCATCTCCAAGTACTCTTAGAGGAGGATAGAGAAGAAGGAGGAGGAGGAGAAAGGGGAGGAGAAAGAGGAAGTTTCAATAATCCAGTAGCTTTCTTTCTTTTTTTTTCTTTTTGTGAGGTGCTGGGGATTGAACCCAGGGCCTTGTTCACGTGAGGGTTGTACACTCTACCAACTGAGCTATATCCCCAGCCCCAAGAATCCAGTAGCTTTCTAAAGGCCCATATAAACATTAATTTTTGTAAGTGTTCCTTTTTTCTTACTCCATCAGTAGGGATTTAAAAAAAAAACAGGCAGCATTGGTATATTTAGTAAGAAGACTGCCAGTGATAATAATAGTTACACTAGGGTATTTTCAGTGTGGGCACAATAATGTATTTCCTAAGTACTTGATACAATGTGTATGTGTAATGAGAAATATGCTGTCATCACAGAACTTCAAAGTTAGTGGAAGAGACAGACCAATAAATAAATATAATGCCAATGAACTATGAAAACAAAACAACTATAGAATACTACCCCCCCCCCCAAGAACTCTTACGGGACATTTCTGTTTACTAGAGATTCTGCTTAAAAACTTTTAATATAATTGTTTCTACTTTTAATATAATTGTTTCTAGAAAATTAATTCCTATAAAGCAGTTCCTTTGAGCCCACCACTGCATCTCCCACTGTGTTTTCTTCCCCTGTCAAAATCTCATTCATTCATTAGGTTTCCACTTGGACGGCACAACTTCTCTAAAAGTTTCTCAGGGCTCCACAGTCAGAATGGATTGCTCAAGCATTTCCAGAGCACCTGCTATTTATGAGGTACTGTACTAAGTACCGAGTGTGAATTATAAGTCAGGAGTGCTTTCTGCACTGTAGGAGCTTATGGTCAATTGAAGCTTTATCATCTTCAAGACCTTTTCTTTGAGAATCTAACACCCTCTGACATATGCCAGAAGTTCACCTCTCTTGCTGAACTGCAAGTCCCAGCCCCCAAGTAAGCTCTCAATGGATAGACAGAGGCCAAAAAGGTGAAAACTAAGTGATATTGGGTGAAGGGATGGTAGAGGGATACATATGGCTCAGAGATCACTTAGCAACAGGAAGATGCCATCACCTTCAAGCATCTAGGGCTTTGCTTAGGCCCTGATCTAATGAGTTTGGGAGCAGCAGGGTGTCCAGAAGACTGAACACTATGACCATGGCAGAGAAGGACTAGCACATGTGAAGTACTCTGAAGGCCATGCTTTGGAACTTTTTCTGGAGGGAGTAGGGAGCCATCATGTATTTGAGCCAGGAAGTTGGTGAGATCAATGTTTTGGAAAGGTTGTTCTGACTGCTCTACCGAGGACAAATTGGAAAGCAGAGACTGGAGGCAGAGAAGTTCCCCTGGGAGCAGGCTGTGGCAGGAATCCAGGGGAGTGGTGAGGAAGATCAGCCAGGGCAGTAGAAGGAGACAGACCTGACAGATGGTTGAGAGGCAGAATCAACAGATGGCTATTACTCCAAAGACAGGCCTGACTGGTGTTTCACCAGGACAGAGATGTGGAGTTGAATCCATGATAGAAATACTGTCATCAACAACTGTTCTGGGTATTTACTTCAGAGACTTGAATGGTGTTGGTGTGTTTAATTTTGACCCCCACCTCCCCCTACCCCGACAAAAAAAGATGTGTTTCAATCCTAACTCCCAGAATCCATGAATGAGACTTTACTGGGGAATAAGGTTTTTGCAGATGTAATCAAGTTACAAGAAGGTTATTAGGATGAACCCTAATTCACTATGACTAGCAGGATCCTTATAAAAGAGAAATTTGGACACAAAAAGATACACAGGCAGAAGGGTATGTGAAGACCAAGGCAGAGATTGAAGTGAAAATCTATAAGGCAAGAAATATCAAGGATTTCTAGAAACAACCAGAAGCTAGGAGACAACCACGGAGCCCTGGAGGCCTCAAAGCCTTCACAAGGAAGCTCTGCCAATGCTTGGATTTCAGAATTCTGGCCTCCAGGAGTGTGATTCCGTTTATATGAAATGTCCCAAACCAGTAAATTCATAGGAAGAGAGAAAAATGAACTGCCAGGGGCTGGGTTAAAAAGTGGAGCATGAAGAGTAACTGCTAATGGATACAGAGTTTCTTTCTAAGGTATTGAAAATGCTTTGGAACTAGCTAGAAACTGTGTTTGCACAGCACTTTTAACATACTAAATGCCCCTGAATTGTACACATTAAAATGGTTTATTTTTCCAGACATGATGGCACATACCTGTAATCCCAGTGGCTCAGGAGGTTGAGACAGGAGGATGTGGAGTTCAAAGCCAGCCTCAGCACCTTAGCGAGGCCCCTAAGGAACTTGGCAAGACCCTGTCTCAAAATAAAAAAAAGGAGCTAGGAATGTGGCTCAGTGCTTAAGCACCTCTTAGTTCAATCTTTGGCACAAAACAAAACAAAAAAAAAAAAAGATTTATTTTTTGTTTTGTGAATTTTGCAGGTTTGGAAAGATTTTATGACTGAGTTTATGAAAATTTGGAGATCAGCAATCCTGTCTGTGACCCCGAGGAGGAGGGGCAGTCTCAACTTCAGCTTAATAGTGCGCAGCACAGAGAGCCTAATCATGCTGACATTAGCTGCCGTTTGCCAACATGGCATGATGAACAAGGCAGGCCTGTCATCCTGAGAGCTACCTTTGGAGCATGCATGGCATTTTCTGTCTTACTTCTGAATGGATTGGCTGCATATTATGGTGGGAAAGAAAAGGTAACAGTGGAAGGTCCAGGATGCAAGGCTTCTTGTATTCATTTAATCTTAGTTAAAGGTATTGCAAATGACTGTAGGTTGTTTTTGTTGTTAATGTTTTATTTTTGTTTTTGGTGGTGCTGAGGATCAAACCCAGGGCCTCATGCATGCTAGGCAAGTGCTCTACCACTAAGCCACATCCCAATCCCTTTAATTTTAAGACATGGTCTCAGTAAGTTGCCAGAATGGGCTCAAACTTGCCATCCTCAAACCTCAACCACCTGAGTAGCTGGGATTAGAGGCCTGTGCCTCCATGCTATAGCAAAGTGATCTTTGTAAAGTGCAGTTTCCCTCATAAACTGCTTCTCTCTAGACCATTGTCTTCTTAGGAGCTCTCCAGAAGTGCAAATGAAAGTATTTTGGAGGTTCTCATCCAGAAAGCTAAGAGAACACAGGGCCAATAGAGCAATGAGTGAAGAATGTTGGTACCATATATGGTGTCATATGAGGTTCAGGGATATCAGCAAAAAGACGAGCAGCTTATCCAAAGTACATGCATGAAGGCACAAATTGGTGTGAACATACTTTATATACAACCAGGGATATGAAAAATTGTGCTCTATATGTGTAATAAGAAATGTAATACATTCCACTATCATATATTTTTTAAAAATCAATTAATTTTTTTAAGAGACAAGCAGCTGTGTAACTATAATTATGTTATAGCTTTAGTGAGGTATAATTGAGGCACAAGAAACCACAGATATTAAAGTAAAATTTGATCAGTTTTGACACATGTGTACACTATCACCACAGTCAAGATAAAAAATATACTCATCAGCCCGAAATTTTCCTATGACGCTTGATGGTTCTTCCCTCTGGCCCCTGTCTGTTATTTTCAGGCAAGCACTGGTATACAGTTTGCAATGCTCCAGAGTTTTGTATAAATGGAGCCATAAAATTGGGATTCTTTTTTCTTATTCAGTGTAATGGCTGAGACCCATTCATGTTTTGTACACATATCAATTATTCATTGCTTTCTATTGCTAAGAAGTATTATATTGTGTGGATGATGCCACAGTTTAGCCATTCACCTATTGATGGGCATTTGGATTATTTCCAATTTACTTGGAAACTATAAATACAACTGCCATCAATTTAGGTATACTGGTGTTTGTATGACATATACTTTCCATATATTTTAGGTAAACATTCAGTAGTAAAATGCTTGGCTCGTAAAGCATAAGTGTCACTTATTGAGTTGTGCAATTTTTTTAACGATCCCTGCTCCCTAGAGGATTGGTAGAAGTTCTGGTTTTTCACACATGTTCTGCAGTAAAGTAGGCATTGGGCTGGATCCAGAAATAACCTTAGACTTGATTCTGGGGGTATATTACTAAACATGATTAAAGGTAGGGGTGATTTATGAAAGAAAGACTGAGTATGGGAGATGGAGATGCATTTGGAATAGGGGGACCTCAGAAGTCAAACTGACTTCCTTTGAAAGGGACGCTGACAGCTGCAGGTGGCTGAGGAAATGTAAGAGATGGCCAAGTGTCCAGAGCCCCTGGGTATCTTTAGGAAGATCCAGAAGTCCCTGGTGAATGAATGGGCCATTTTTCTGGGTGCCCACCCCTAAGCCTTGTAGTGCAACTATGTGGTCATGTACTTGCCTGGATCTGGGAACTCATAGCAATGAGACCAGATGTACTTGACCTATAACTTAGAATAAGTGGAAAGAGAAGGCAGTTGAATTTTCTACCTTTTGAGCAATTAACTGTTTTTTATATAATTCTTGTCTTTCTTATCATTTCTATAAAGGTTGATCAGAGAGAAGCAGGGTGGAGAAGCAACTTGGTTAGTATCACATCTCATCAGAGAATTCTTTATCCCACAAAGGTTTCCTGGTAGACAGTGTGCTGGGCATTCCTCTGATTCTCTTAGGGGTGTGTTCAGAAAGTGTCTGGAGACTGCTAGACTCTTTTGGGGAGCCAAAAGAGTGAGAGACCTAGAGCCAGGAGACTTCTGTCCTAGGGCCAGTTCTGCCAGAGTTGTTTCAGCTTCTCCCATTCCCAGGGCTCAGGTTCCTCCTTATGCAGGATGTGGCTAACATGAAGTGGTATATGAGGGACACTCCAGCACTGGATTCCAAGGATAAGAGCCAAGCTCTGGGGCCTTATCCTTGCCCTTGACTTTAAAAAGGAGCGGGTTGCAGATACTGATATCAAGCCTTTCCTCTCTGCATCTTAGAGCTTACACTAACAGTACTAATGGAGTCTTTCCTGCCTAGTGAAGAAAGTGTTCTGGGCATTGGATTTGATATTGAGGGGGAGTACAGCAGGCATGAGACCCAGAAGGCTATCAACCCACTCCTGCACAGACATTGTCAGCCTTCCTTTTCTGAATACGCATTGGTACAGTCCCTTGTGACCATCCTTGGGTTTAAACTGATAAGATGCAGGGGCAGGATGAGAAGGAAGAGAAAGTTCCTGGATATTTACCAAGCCTGCACTCCTTATCAAGCGTGTATGCCGGGTGCCTTTTGTTTCATGTTGAGAAGAGCTATGACAACAGCTGATCCTTAGCTAATGCGTTCACCCTCTGCATCAGAGATGGTGCTCCAGACTTTACAATGTCTTCTTTTAAACCCTTGCAGCAGCACCTGATGGATAAAATATATTATTGCCTCCATTTAATAAAAGGATACTTAGGCACAGAAATGGTAAAATTCTTGCTTTCTATCACATGGCCAGGGAATGGCAGAGTTGGTAAGAAGAAAAGGAATTCTTTCTCAGAAAATTAGACTCAGTGGGTGCAAGTTAGGAAGGCAAGGTGCACTGTCCTTGCCCCTACCACTTCAAAGAACCTCCAGTCTGAAGTAGAAGTGGAACAGTCTGAACTGCAGCTTCATTTCCTTAATCTGTTAAAATACAGGTGGCCCTGGGCTTGGGACTCCTTGATACTCTAGCCAAGAAGAGATGGGTTCTATGGCCCTTGGAAGATCCACACTATATTAGTACTTTTCCATCAAGATAATAACCCACTTGTTCCAGAGTTTCTCTGTGGTAGACACTTGCTGGGTTCAGGGCCCTTCATTTTGGCCTAAAATAAAAGCCTCACCAAGGGAAACACAGACAGAGAGGAACAGAGCCACCCTGGCATGATTCAGCCCCAGAAGGGCAGGATAGTTCCCCTTTTCCATTGAACTGGTCTCCTAGGATGCCCTGGAAGAGTGGTTGGGGGTCTGACTCACACTGTCCCCTGCCCCTCCCTCATTTTCCCCCCTCTACTTTTTCATCTCTGAAAGCTCCTCGACCATTTCTCAGGAAGGACTGACTCATGAGTATCAAGCTTTCTCACTGGGGGAAAATGCTGGAGGGCCCATCAACAATTACAGGCCTTGGGTTTGGCCTCTGTGTGAATGAGCCCAGCCATACTAAATAAACAAGCATGCCAGCTTTATCTTTCTGTCTCAGGAGAACCTCACTTTCCATGAAAAAGTTCATCATCCCTGAAGAGGGAACAGGGGAGGCTGGAGGTTAGAGGATCCTTCTGACATCTGCAGTGGGTTGATTCAGGGCTCTCTGGTGCTGAGTTGGTCCTGAGGCCTTTAGGAATGGAATTGGATCAGTCCTAGGTGCTGGAGAAATTAATTGGGAAGGATAAAATGTCGTGGATACCCTTGACTCTCTTAGGAAATTTTTGGACTTCCTTCTCCGGAAAACAAATGTTTCAAATGCATAAAATAAAGCAATGGGATCAGAAAGAATACTAATTAAATCAAAGTGGTTTTGTTGTAACAATCCTGTGAGATATTAATTTATGTGCTTAACACATTAAATAAGATCTAGCAATAGGTCTTATAATTACTGTAATTTGAAGGTAGTGATATTTGAAGATTCCTGCTATGACTGTAATAAAAAGTAAAAATATCTGTGCTTTCTCTTGGTGACAAAGTCAGGGGTTCTGTAAATATTTCTGTGGTTTGTTGCCAACATTCATAATTGAAGAAGTACTAAATTTTCAGTTAGAGGTAAGTGAAAATAGAAATGTAATTCCACCCCCACCCCATAATTCTATCCATGAATTGTAGGATAAGGGAAACTGCTAAGACAATATTGAAACCCATTGGCTTGATTGGGATTTTTCCCAATAGTCCAACTATTATCCTTATACCAGTTTCTTCTACTGTGCTTCCTTCTTACTGCCAAGCACAAACCAGGGGGTTTAAGTTCCACTCCTGGCTCCCCCACTTATGAAGTAGGTGGCTTTGATCACTTACTAAGCCTCTTTGAACATCAGTTTTCTCCTCTGTAAAATGGAAGTGCTAATGGTATCTATCTTCTACTGTTGACATGACAATTACGTGGGATAATGCTTGTAAAACATCCCAGCAGCACGTTAGCACTTTCAAAAAGGTTAACTACAATAACTATTTCTAGATGACAGTTTATAAATCAAAGGGCAGCATGCATATGTCGACTATTATAACTGTCAGCCTTATTCTTTGGTAATTTATGTCTTTGCCATCTCTATGACCCCAGAGTAGAAAGCATAGGAAGCACATAGACAGGAGATGGATGGAGATGGGCTAAGCTGGTTCATACTGGTTCCTGAAAGCCAATTGTTACATTTTTAGAAATTTTGCAAGATGGTTGACATCATTTTGGTAGCTTGAAATAGTTCACAGTGAGAGTGTTTACAACAGAGAAATCATCAAGTGCTACAGGAACACTTTAATTCAGAGCGCCCCCCCCCCACCCAACACAAGAGCTGCCTGTTGACATTTACCAGGGCAATAGTAGGAAAGGATGATTGGAGGTGGTAGGGAGCTGCTCTTATCAAAATGTTGGTGGGATAAACTACACTGTATCTGAGAAAGATGTGAAACATCATATGGGTTTCAGGGGAAAGTAACCAAATGATCCATGTGGTCCAAGTTCATTTCATTTGCTCTGTATTGTTTTTTTTTTTTCATCTACAAAGTTTCAGAACAAGGGAAGAACAGGTTTTTTCTTGATGTATGCTCTCAGTTCTTGATAATTACTTCCATTTCAGCAATTCTGCACAAGGTTCTGTTTTCAGATAAGGAAAAAAAAAATCTCTGTTCTCTTTATCTGCTGAATGAAATATATTTTACTCAAAATCCAATATTTCTATGTACTAGTAACTTAGTTCCATGTCAGTTTTTATCTGTAAGACTCTTGTGCATTCTTCTCTGAGAATATTGTAAAAGCACAGAGTGGAAAAGGGAGTTTACTGATTATGCAGTCCTGTTAGCATTACTTGAGTCCAAATGTTGGCTTAGATAGTGTTTTTAGAACTCATAAGTGGATGTTTATGTCTGCAAATGGAAGCGCTGAGTAGCTCAATTTGCAGGGCCAACATGGGGGAGTAAGTCCTGGGGTAATGGTTTGCTTAGCCATTGGCATTTGGTTGCATGAGCTGTTTCAAATGCATCTTTGCTATCTTGCTGGTCTACAAGCTTCTTATATAGGTTGCTTTCCATTCTCCATTATATTTCCTTTCTCAGTTGTATGTTAGCATAAGTAACAGCAAGTGAGAGAACTCATAACTATGGGGAAGTGGGATATGGTTGTAAGTGCCCACAGTCCTGGAAGGGACTGGATAACCTTTTGTGTGGGGCTGCCATAGGGGTGTCCCAAAAGCAAGGACATGCCTATAAGCTGACTCTGACCTTAAGGTGCTCTGTGGAGACTTTGGGTGAGGTACTGAGCTATTGGTTTGATGTTATCCTTACGTGGGATTCAACTTCTCTTGGATGGTGTTGGTTGTGGTAAAACATGGGCACAATCAGTGGGGCCCCACACCTTTCCTTGCCAGGGAGTCAGCATTACTGTGCTTCATGCACCAGCTCAGGAATATGACATTTCCTCTTCTCAAAACCCTATGCGATTGCATAGGCGTGTAGCTGGCTGGCTGCCCAGCATCAGGTAGACAGAGACAGGCCATCCTCGACTTCCAGACATGGGAGAAGGGAGGGCTAAAAGCCTGAAGGCAAGTGATCATAGACCTGCCTGTCTGATCAGTTTTGGTCTCATGGGGAATCTTGCTCCTGCTAAGTACTCCATGTCTGCAAAAGGTTTTGAAGGAGAGATATGACATGAAGGGCTTGGGGAGCTCTGGGACATCAATGTAGTGATAACTCCAAGGTGATAAGGAGTCAGGGATGGGACCATTGCTGCCAAAATGAGATACAGCTTCTGGAAGCAAAGGTAGTAAAATTAGTATCTATCCACTTGACTAGTCCAGGTTCATTTTCTTGGGTACAGCATGACAGATGCACTTCAGATAAAATAGTTGGCTATAGCTGCCTGAGCTGCCTGTGGCTCTCAGATGCAAACCAAATAGTATCAATTTATGTGTGTTTATGCCTGTGGCAATTTCAGACGGCTCCTGTCAAAATGTACCTGTTTTCCAAAATGTCTTTTTAAATATAAGTTTCACATGTTTTTTGCAGGGTGTGGTTTACAATGAACATTTTAAGCTAGAGAAATTGGCTCCTATAATGGAGGTAGAAATGGTGCGTGCAGAGTCTCCCAAAGTTCACCTTTTGACTCCTGGGCCAGCTCCTGTCACTCTCCTAGTAGGATATCTGATGCAAGTTCACATCTTTTTACGTGTGTTTTGCTCTCAGACACCCAACTGTATTTGCACTGAAGCAAGTATTTTGTGTGTTTGTGTGTGGTGTACTACGGATTAGAACCCAGGGCTTGTGCATGTGAGGCAAGCACTCTAACAACTGAGCTATATCCCTAGCCCTGAAGTAAGTATTATTTTAATGTTGGCACTCTTTCCAGAGTCATGCACTACAAGGGGGGAATTCCTGTACCCACTCTTTCTTTTATCACTGTGTTCCTGTCACATGCCAGGCCTTCTTCTAGGAATGGGGCATTCAGCATAGGGCTCTTATTGTAGTCAGGAGAGACAGAACAGAAAAACAATCCACATTGCTTTGTGGACAAAATTGCATTCCAAACAGTAGCTGTGGTCACGGGGCCAAGATACCTGCTCCCAGGACTCAAATGGATGCCCTGGGGAAGAGGGTGCCACCAGCCACTATTTGGTGGAGTTTACCATGTACTAGCAACTGTTCTACGAACATTAGAGATATCATACCTTTGATTGTCACCACAGCCCAATGAGGCAGATTCTGTTAGTAGCATCTCTCTTTCACAGTTGAGGAAACAGAAAAGGAGAGAGGTTGAGTTACTTTGTCCAAAGCCATACAGCTAATCAGTAGCAAAGCTAAGATTTGAATTCAGACTACTGGGTGTCAGATTCCATGATTGGTGGCTACACTGCCTCACAGGATGGTGTAGTCTGAATCTTCTCCTGCAGGCAACATGTCAAGTTCAAGAAAAGTCCAAGAGTCAAGACAGGGCCCTCTGTTCTAAAAGTGAGGAGTACCTTCACCCTGGAAAAAAGTCAGAGATAGCAATGTGCTAGCTGGGTATGACTTGGCCTGAGCAGTGCCCCATCACCCTCCTCAAAGTTCCTTCCTCTGGGGTAGAACCCTGAGCTCATTTGTTTCAAAGAGGTTTTGAGTCTCTAAGGAGCTGGCTGTAAATCGTATCTGCCCCTGCCCCTTGCAATGTTATCAGCACTGATAACTCTGACCCCAATTCTTGGGTCTGAGCTGGGACAACATCAGGTTTACAGAAAATGATGAATTGTTGCCTTGCTGGGTAAGTGCTTTGCTACCACTGCCTGTGCCTAGGAGCCATCTTGGCAGTTGCAAAGCCATTTTAGCCTTTGGTATGCGTGGTGTCTCTTGGATTTGGCCTCTGAAGTAGTAGGAGGAGCTCTGGCTGAGCCTTGGGTTGAGGAGAGGACATATGTACAAGGTAGAGCAGAGGTTGTTTAGATGCTGTCTGTCATACCTCTGGGATGCTGTCACCACACCCAGCACTGCCCCAATCTCAACATTGCCTCACAAATGTTCCCAGTGGGCCCCTTTGCTGTAGACTTTTTTTTTTGTACTGGGGATTGAATTCAGGGGCACTTAACCACTGAGCCACATCCCAACCCTTTTTGTATTTTATTTAGAGACAGGGTCTCACTGAGTTGCTTAGTGCTTTGCTAAACTGCTGAGGCTGGCTTTGAACTCGTGATCCTGCTGCCTCAGCTTCTGGAGCTGCTGGGATTACAGGCATGTGCCACCACACCCAGCCCGCAGAACTTTTTCTCTGGCCTATTCCCTTCTTTCCCAGGTATCAGCAAGCTACTTGTTGAGAGCTGTGGAGCAGAAACTGAACTTATTGACAGGAAAAGCAGGCAGGCTGCCAGTGAATTGCAACCACCTTGTTTAACTGGCCCATTGGTTTTGCAAATCACTTTATTTTTAGTCAAATTTAGGGAATAAAACTTCAGTAATTAAAACCATATGATCTAGAACCATATTAGAAGTCGAGGATTTAAAAGTGCTACACAAAATGTTCTGAAAGTAAAATGGTATAGTGTGATTATACGGATTTTCATAGAAGGAATCAGACACTGATTAGGAAAAAGCCTAGTGTCAGCATATGGACAATACTAGGATGGGAGTCTGATTGATACTTTTAGTTAAAATCAATGTGTGGAGCCTTGAAACTCATGGCCTGACAACAAAAGTCATCAAAATAACCATGAGTGTAAGAGGGAATGATTTCTGTTTTCTCCACTAACCCATTATTAACTGTGGGTCAAGTGAGCTTTCCCCAATCCTCCTTGCACTGTGCCCTCACCCAGCACCCGTCACCTTCCTGACATCTCCTAACCCTCAGCCAGCCATACAGATGTTGCAGTCTACTTCTTCACTTCCATTGGCTGCTTCCCTCTTGCGTCCTTTAAGATGGGTTCCCATCCTTGGCCACCTCCCTGCCTGTCCATAACCTTTTGTATTCCTCTGGCCTGTTCTTCCACTGCTCCAGCTGTACATCTTGTTGCCATCTCAAGCTTAGACCCATGGACTCCACATGGACTGATGAACTTTGTCTCAAGCCTTTATAGTGTTGTGACAACTTCCCCAACTAATTTGATTCCATAGCCAACTTTCATTCTCTCTTGCTTGTTCTTTCTCTCAGATAGACTTATGAGTTTGTTTGTAAGGTAAGAAGAATACTTTTATATTCCACTCACAACACTCCTCTAACTACCTGACTCATCACAAACCTGACTTTGAAACGTCTGAGGTGTTCACTTGCCAGTACTACTTACACAGGAATATTTCTAGTTCCTGTGGATGATCAAATTACCTCTCCAACCTACTCAAGGACTTTTGAGAAATCATGTGAGATGTCTTTTGGTTCACTGACTACTCATTTGGACCCCTTGACTTGTCCTCCATGGTATTTCTTGAATTCCTCCCCCCTGTATAAGCATCATATGAGTGTTTCTCTGGAATGGTCTTTAACCTGAAAGTGATAGAAGATTCTAATGGGTGAAGTGATTGTGAGAGGGCTATCTGGTCACTGCAGACAGTGAATGACAGACCATGGCATTGAGGAAGAAAGAGAGCACCTACTGGGAACCTTCAGTGCAGATCATGAAGAATTCACACAGAACTGCAAAACCAAACCAAGTGGGCAGGCACTTCCACATTTCCACAAAGGAATTTCTTAAACTGAATATCTTGTGTACCTATGGTTTGCTTGATGTGGCTCCAGGAAAAAGGAATAGTGAGTGAGGGCTTACAAAAGGAAGCCAGTTAAAAATGAGTCTAAAGCCAAAGCTGGAGCAAAAGGAGTGGGGAATCCCTCAGAGCCAGTGGAGGCTCATTCAGAGTAGCTCGCTCTGTTAGAATGGCTTCCTTTTTCATTGGAAAAGTTAGCTAGGCAGGTAGATCAGAGCAAAGCAGGAAGGCATCTTTGGACCTCAGCAAAGCATTTGGCAGCATCTGTCATGAAATCCTCATTTACAGCTCAGTTATGTGGTTGTGTAACCAATTAAAGGACTGAATCCAAAGGTCATGGATAATGGTTTAATGTCTTCCCTTAGAGAAGTTAAGAGGCAAGTACTGGGGCTCCCTCCTGCTTTCGTTTTTCCCAGTGATCTAAATGAAGATTGAGAAATTGCTCTAACCAGATTTTCTTCTGACACAGTGCCAGAAAATGAGGAATTCTCTCTAGCATGAAATTGAGATCCAAAGAGATCTTGATGAGCTCAAGACTGAATTTAACAAGGCAAATGTTACATTTGGTTCCTGGACCCATCTGCCCAACTGTAGCATGGAAAAATGGTAGACTGAGAACAAACTAGGGAATGTTGGTTGATATCCATCTCAGTGTAACTTAGTAGTGAGCTGGGCCTGCCAGTGAGAGCACCATCATCTCAGGTTCCACTACAAGCCATGGCCTGTTTGGCGGGAAGGTTGAGGTGCTCCTTTTGCCACCCATGAAGCATGGTGCCTAGTTTTCACATCAGTCATATGACAAATGGGGTCTCCAGGTAAGAAAAAACTGAAGTGATGAGGAGGCTCATAATTAAAGGCATGCAGCCAGTGACCTCCCTGAGCTGGGGCTTGAACCCAAGGTTCCAGATGCCAACTTTAGGGATTTTTAGTGAATGTTGGTGCAAAACCATGTAGGCAGCATGTCTGCTGCATATCAAAAACCAAGCTTTGGATTCATTTCATTTTGATTCTTCTGAGTATGTTGAAAAATGGTTTAAGTATTGAAAAATGTTTTAACAGAAAGCAGAGACCCTTTTGGCCTTTCTGATATGTGGGGCCCACCTTCTAACTTCCACCACCTGAAAGCAACTCAGCATAAATACTGTCTCATTAGGCCATTTATTCAATGAGTATGAAATGAATTTCATAAACCACCAGGGGTTTCTTAACCACTTTAAAAGATAAGCATTATTAAAACAATGTCTTTTTTTATGCATCGAAGTTCCATAGCTAACAGGATTTTACTGTACCTTACTTTGCCACAATACAGAATGGAAAGTTTGTCTCTTTTCCTTAGGCCTTATCTATAACACTCTCATATTTGCTTTGTATAAGAAAAAAAGAGAAAAGATAAGTACTGGAACCAGTATGACATAGGGAGCTTTGTTGGGTGAATGAAATTTGCAAAGCCTTGGTACAAATGTGTTTATTTGGGGTGTTTTTGAATTCATAATCAACTATGCCCACGGCCAAGAAATGATAATAGATGACATTCCATTAAAAAGCCGTCAGTCTGTAGGTGCGAAATGTGTCAAAATAACATGCCTTTCAAGATCCAGCTATTTGAATCCTTCCACCCCAGAAATTTGTTTATATTCGACCCAAAAGTAAAGTTAAGTATTTATTCTTGAAGGAATTAGAGCAAGAACGATTCTTGGAGTGGTAGAAGTGGTAGTGGTTTGGATCTAGAAGAAATTAAGTCCAGAAGAAGTAAACATGATGGGCAAAATCAACCTCAGGATAAGCTAGACCTACAGGCTTTCTGATTGACTTAGGATGTCTCCTCAGATGCACCAACCTGACTAGGGGCCACTGAGCAGGATGGAATACCCTGAAGCACACTGCACATGTGGCCTCCTTGGTTCTAATCACCAGTCAATGGCATGTTCTCCTTCTGACTCAGGGAAGAGAGTTTTGAACAAGAAAAGATGTCTTGTGGGCTGGGGCCATGGCTCAGTGGTAGAGTGCTTGCCTAGCACTGGGTTTGATCCTCAGCACCACATAAAAATAAAAAAAATAAAATAAAAATATTGTGCCCACCTATAACTAGAAAAATAAATATTTATAAAAAGAAAAGAAAAAGTATCTTGTTTGGTATTAGCATCTGGCTTATGGGAGGGAATAGATTGAAGCTGTAGGTCAAGTGACTTGCATCTACAGTCTCCTTGGGACTTAGCAGATTCTCTTTTGCTCATTTAGAGCACAGGGTTAGAACTTCATGCTTGATAAATAGATGAACTCAGCAGGCAATAGGAATAGAAAGATTTATATACTTCTAACTGGGAAATCAGCTCTTGCTATCAACAAAGGTAGCCTAGTGAAAGTCTTCATGTCAGTTTTCCCTTGCAAGCCCTTTAAGAAGCCCAAAGCTGTCTGTGTGTAAAACATTGGTCTTGCCTATTTATCACGTCGTGTCGCTGAATGGCTCCCTATAAACTCACACTTACTTTCAGCACCTGCTTACATGCATTTTGGTGACTGTTCTCAAAGGGAAGTGTCTGGGAACCATTTCTGAAATACACAGCAATTTTCCCACTTTCTTTGGAAACCAAAGTTGTTGTTGCCAACTTGCCATGGATAAATATCTTGAAAGTTAGATTGTTTCCTTCAAGCTGATGGTAGCTGCCTTGACTGTTTTCTTTCATTTGGGAAATAATATCTAAAATATTTGCAGAGCAGTATTTCCAAAAGTGGAGAGAAATTATTTCATCATGTTAAGTACTGAAAGCACATTTTCCTGTCATCAGATGGGGACCACCTCCTCATAATGCTCACAGTGCCAGTGACAATGGCCCACATCTCTTTCTCTCTTAGTTGTGGCTTTGTTTTTTCCCACTTTGTTTTTAGAATACTTTGGGTTCTGAGGTTGATGAATAATTCTTGAGCATTGTCCTAGTTAACGATGCAGGGCTGTGATCCCCTGAGATTGCTTTACTTAGAATTGGGGAGTGGTGTCATTTGTGTTGGGTTTGATGTGGAAAGAGGGGACCTCAAACTCCACCTAGCCCCACTAGGAATCTGGAGCCAATCTAGGTTCTTTCCAGCAGCCAGTGAAAGGAAGCACGCTGGCTGGGGAATCATAATAGGTAGATGACTGTAGAGGAAAGCTAGTCACCAATGTGGAGATTGTGCCAGCTGGCTAGCCTTGTAGGGTCCTTCAGGCCAAGCTCTTTAGTATATTGAGAGAAAGTGAAACTCAGAGAGATGAAGCAACTTGCTTGTGAGCCTTGGCAGGAGAGGTTGAAACCTCAATGATGCCGGCACATCTTTGAGGAGAGGCAGGCAGTGGGCAGCCTGAGAGGCTGCCTTGCAGATTTATTAGGCTTCTTCTGCCCAGTGCTTTCAGAATGTGGACCCAAGGAAACATTGCATCAAGGGTCTGTATTCAAGTCCAGCCTTCTGGGTTCATGCCCTGCCTTAGAATTCACTGAATATAACTCTAAAGTCAGCTCCCATCATCCATTGCTATTATGTGCTCCTGGGCCTCTGCCTCAGTTTCCCTATATGTACCAAAGGGGGTTAGGCCCTACAATCTCTAGTTTTCTCTTTCAATATTAACATTCAAGGACCTTAACTGAGCTTTACTGTGGAAGAGGGGGAGAACAAAAAGGGGATACCCTCGCCCAACACCTCTCATGCACACAGCACCCCTCTGTCCAAGTGGCTTTCAGATCCAAGTCTCACTTTATCTTCACATATACCATGTGAGGGGAGAGAGCAAGGGAATCAGCCTTATATAGCAAATGAGTAACATGAGGCTCAAAGGGGTCAAGCAATTTTTGGATGGAAGTTGACCCCATGTCTCTTGACTCCCAGCCCCATATTCAGCCTGCTATTGCTTCTAGACTATCAGCTAAAAACACTTCGCAAAGCTGCACTTGCCTGCCTCCACCTGCTGTTATGACTGGCATCTGGGCCCAAGTGTAGCATGTTTACAAACTGTTTCTACACTGAGGTGATTGCTAGCTGAAATTGCTACAAAACCAAACAGTTTCCAACATTTTTCTCCCTCCTTGCTCAGCATTCCTTTTTACTCCTGTATGACAAGTCTAGATTTTTAAAAATCATATCCAGGATAGGGGGAGTCATTGTGGCCTTTGGGGCCATGGCTGAGCAGTGGGTAGGGACAGGAAAGAATAGCCCAGCTACTGTTCCTGCTTCTTTTGCTGGTCAACTATAGAAATTACTGAGGACCTATTGAGCAGCAAGCCCAGTTTGATGGACAAATAGTAGGGCCAGATACCTACTGAAACTGAAAGTTAAAAGAGGAGCCCTTTCCCCCAGGGTCTCTAGTGTTTAGTGCTTTCTAGGAGTGGAGGCAGGGAGGAGAGAGAGGATGTGTATGTCTGTATTTACGTATACCTATTTATGAGCAGGATGATACACTACTGGAATAGTTTCCCAGCACCTTGTAACAGCCCCAACTTTGATAATCAGCTACAGAAAAGTTTAGAGAAATTAAGCTTTCTGACATTTATCACATGGGAAACTAGTGCATCGTTAGCCTGGCCTTCCAGTTTGGATTGCCACTTCAAATCCAAGGTCTCTTTAAATCCTAAAAGTGTCTGATGTTTATGACACAGAAAAGATGATACTAAACAAGGCCAATAATTGGTTTCTTTCTTAAGAAATGAGATCTCAAAAATTCTCAGCTTCAGTGGAGCATGATGACCAGTGTTGTCATCATTGCTCTAAGATGATCTTGGTCTGCCTTCATTTCATGGAGTTCCCAAGTTCAAAAAAGTCTCCAAATCCATAATGGATGGCTAATACATGTTGTTCCACTTTAGAGTCAAATAAGTTTTCTAGCCAGCTCGTTGGTTTAGATAGTTGCTTCTTTGAAGCAGCATTCTGTCATCTGAAACCACTGTGTGGGAACATGCAGCACTTCTATTTGCCAGGAAGTACTGATCTTGAGCTGAGCTGATTTGTCACAGAGTGCCAGTTAATACCCAGATGTGTGTGCGGGTGTATCATTTGTAACCTCAACAGCATGAAGAAATTCTGAAACCCAAGGTGTAGAGATTGGAGATTTCTAGGGAGCAGCAGCAGCATTGCCAAAAGTAGGATCAACTAGAGAGCCTAAGATAGTTGAAGTCGTTTGGAGAGCATGTGGGTCACTGGGGAAGGTTTCCAGCACTGCTGTGTCAGTAGCAAAACAGAGAAAGGGCATGTTGATGTTCCATTTTGAAAGGAGATAATCTTGCTTAATGTGGAGGATATAAACATTGTTTGCCTCCTGAAACTTAAAAAAGATTGCTTCATTGTTTCTCTACAAGGAACATCCTTCTGAAATCCTGAATTACAGTAAGAAGTCATAACAATTTGTTGATAACAACTTTTTAGAACATAATTTACATATCATAAATCCACCTATTGAAAATGTACCATCCAATATGTTTTCGTGTATTCACAGAGTTGTACAGCCATCATCATAATTAATTCTATAACATTTTATCACCCTCAAAAGAAACACTGTATCCATGAGTAGTCAGTATTTATTCTCCCTGCCTCCCCTAGTCCTAAGCAAGCACTAAGCTACTTTTAGTCCCTGAGGATTTATGTATTCTGGATGTTTTAATAAATGGAATCATAATATGTGTTGCTTTGTGGCTGACTTCTATCACTGAGCACAATGTTTGCAACATTCATCCGTATAGTGGCATGTGTCAGTACTTCTTTCCTTTCTAAGGCTGAATGATATTCCATTATAGGAGTAGAACACATTTTGTTTATCCATTCATTCATTGATAGACATTTGGTTTGCTTCCATTTTGGGTCACTATGACTATTGCTTCTTTGAAAATTCATGTATAAGTTTTTGTGTATATTCATGTTTTCAATTCTCTTAAGAATATACCCAGGAGTGGAATTGCTATTTTTCATAACAGCTGTACTTACTGTTTTACATTCCCCCCAGTGAGAGGGTTCTAATTTCTCTACATCACTTGGTGCTTTTTAAAGTCAATTTTTCAAAACAAAAGTGATATTTTAGAATATTGATATATTTATTAGCATAAGACTATAATTATATGCCTTGCAGCTGTTACATTGTGTCAACAGTCCTTCCAAATGCACAGAAATATTGAACAATGTATTATGTATTGCTAAACTCCATGCTGGGTGACTATCAGTTTTTGGTGAAGCCCTTTACCCATGCTTGTATCTACCCCATAGACTCATTCAGCAGATAGTTCCTAAGACCCTACTGGGGGCTCTGAATACTCTGTGGGCCTACCATCACAGAAAAGACATCTCCCTTCCCTCACATAGTAGATAGTCTAGAAGTAGGGCCAAATACTAAATACATATCTCTTGCCAAGTCAAAGGGTGCACAGAGGGAGCATGTGTACAATAGGCTCTTCCTATTCATCTTATAGCTTATTAAAGAACCAGTGAGATGCTGTATGTAAACAGCTAAGCCTAATGTCTCTCATAGCAAGTGCTCAAAGGTAGGTGTTACATTTCTGTACAGAAGTTTGCATGTTACACATGAGTAAATCAAGTCTCAAAGTTTAAGCAGCTCCGTAACTCATGACTAAGAAGCTCACCTTCCTGCCTCAGGCTCTCCTTCCTCCTTGGGCTCCAAAGCCCCAGCTATACTGCCGTCCAGAAGTCTGACCTTCTTAACCTTTGACCTGCCTGTCTCTAGCCTGTACTCTTCCTGCCCTTCCCAGGTTCAGTTCCCTGGCCCAAGGTAACCTATTTGATCCATACCCTAGCATAATACCAAGAGTGTTCACAGCAGATAGTAATTAGTAACAGTTAATCCCTTGTAGAGCAGGGTGATCTGCTGTAATTAGATTCCAAAGTGGTCATGATTGTGACAATGGGTTAATGAGTCTATTAATACTCCTGTAGCTTTCTCTGCCTATCAGCAGTCTATACCTCCTCCTGCCATCCAGGCTGGAAATCTAGAGGATAGGAATATCCTCATCCTGCTGGTCTGTGTGCATCCAGCCATCAAACCCTACAAATCTTCCTTCCCTCGCTTCCCAGCTCTGGGCCCAGCCAGTACCCAAACATGTTGACTGTGGTAGTGAGGAAATAGGCTGCTACTTCTGGCCAGAGAATTGGGCCTTTGTTCAGAAAGCTCTGGCCACTACCCCCCACCTGTTCTCTTTGCCTTGGTTCTGGGGGCCACAAAGGGGCAGGACATGAAATCAATAGACTTGAGTCTTTAAAAGCCAAGGCGGCATTTTTTTTTTTTTGGCCTTTTTTCTTTAGAGCTGAATAGGCAGTTTGTTTGATGTTGATAGGTTTTGTGTTGCCAGCCCTGAAATGAGATCTGGTGCTCCATCCCCCACAGACAGGAGATGCTGGGCCTGCCTGGGCCAGGGAGTTCATGATGGCCTCTGTGGTATATCTGTGGTCTTGTTTTTCCTTCTTCATTTGGGTATGCTGTATATTATGTGCCATTTTGTCTTCATTTTGGTGTTTCTAGATCATAATATTGGAGTCAGTTCACAGCTGAGGTCTCATGTTTGGCTCCTGAAATAGGGAACATTTGGGTGGGACAATTTTAGAAAATAAAAAAGGTGGGTACAAAATGTGTATAAATTGCTTGAAGAAAGAATGCTATGTAGAAAATGTCCCAGAAGTACAAAGAAGAATCAGTGATCTCCCTGGATATGAATCCTGAACTCTTTTTTTTTTTTTTTTAATAGCAGTTAGGTCCTCATTGGGAAATGATGATATTCAGAGGAAGTTGCAAACATAGTTCAAAGAACCCTGTACTCTTCACCCAGTTTCCCCCAAAGTGACATCTTAGATAATGACTTTCATGTCTCTGGATAAACATCCAGCAGTGCAGTTGCTGGTAGCTACATTTTTTATTTTTTAAGAAACTGCTCAGCTGTTTTTCACAATGGCTGTACAGTTGTACATTTCCTCCAGCAATGGATGAGTGATCCAGTTTCTCCACATCCTCACCAGCATTTCACGTTGTCACTTTTTTGTGGGGAGGGGTACTGGGGATTGAACTCAGGGGCACTCAACCACTGAGCCACATACCCAGCTCTATTTTGTATTTTATTTAGAGACAGGATCTCACTGAGTTGCTTAGCGTCTTGCTGCTGCTGAGGCTGGCTTTGAACTCGCAATCCTCCTGCCTCAGCCTCCCAAGTCTCTGGGATTACAGGCATGCACCACCGCACCTGGCACTATTTTTTTTATAAAGACAAAATTTGTATAACAATTAAGTGACATTGAGAACATCCACAATATTATGGAATCATATCTACTTCCTAGATATTTGCATCACCACAAAATAAAACACCATAACAATTTTTAAACAATTAGTTCTCCTATGTCTCTTCCACTTAGCCCCTGGCAACCACCAATCTGCTTTTCATCTTTTTGAATTTACCTCTTCTACACATTTCATATAAAAAATACAATATGTAACCTTTTATAACTGACTTCTTTCATTTGGCATGTTTTCAAGATTCATCCATGTTGTAGCATATATCAATACTTCATTCCTTTTTTTTTTTTTTGGTACCAAGGATTGAACCCAGGGACACTTCACCAAGCCACACCCCCAGCCCTTTTAATTAATTACTTAATTGATTTTTTTAAATTTATAAATTTATATTTAGAGACAAGTTGCTGAGGGCCTCGCTAAGTTGCTGATGCTGGCTTTGAACTTGATCCTCTTGCCTCACCCTCTCAAGCTGCTGGGATTACAGAGGTGCACCACTGTGCCCAGCAACACTTCATTCCCTTTTATAACTGACTAATATTCCACTTTATGGATATTCCAAAATGTTGTTTATCCATTTATCCCCTGATGAAAATTTAGATTGTTTTCACTTTTGATTTTTGTGACTACTACTGCTATGAACATCTGCTTTGAAGTATTTGTTTGAATGCCCATTTGCAATTATTTGGCATATATGTCTAGGAGTGCAATTATGAAATCAAATGGTAATTCTTCAACTTTCTGAGAGACCACCAAACTGTTTTTCACAACAGCAGCAACATTTTGCATTTCTGCCAGCAATGTGGTATTTTTTTATCCCAGTGAGTGCAAAGTGATATCAGGATATTCCAATTTTTTGATATCGGATAATTTGGATAGTTTGTGCTTTTAGAATAATTAATTCATTCCATTTAAATTTCCAAATTTTTGTGAAGAGTTTTTCATAGCATCCTCTTATCCATTTTGTACCTGCAGGTTCTGTGGTAACATTCACTTAGTCATTCAAGATATTGGCCATTTGTATTTGTCTTTTTTTCATTGTCAGATTACTAGTTTGTCAATTTTATTAATTTTGTCTTGCTCTTTTCCCATTGGGTTTCTCTCTATTGTATTTCTGTTTTAAATATTATTTATTTTGCTTCTTTATTAATTCCTTCCTTCTTCTTGCTTTTGGATTTATTTTGCTCTTCTTTTGTTAGTGCTTTAAATGAGAGTTTAGATTACTGATTTTAAACTTTTCCTCATGTGTAATGTAACCATGTTATAAATTTCTCTCTTAGCATGCATTTACCTGTGCTCTACAAATTTTGATATATTGTTTTAAGTGGATTTCTTTGCATTTATACTTTGGGGGGTTCACTCAGCTTCTTGAATTTCCACATTTATGTCTTTTGCCAAATTTGGGGGAGTTGTCAGTCATTAATTCTTTAAGTACTTTTTCACTCCTATTCTGTGTCCCTCCTCTCCTTTTGGAATTTTAGTGGCATGATTGTGAGATCTTTTGTTTATAACCCAGATATCATCAAGTCTCTGTTCACTTTTTTTCTGGCCTGTTTTCTCTCTGTCATTCAGATTGGGTAATTTCTGTTGTTTCATCTTAACTTTTTCCCCTCTTGTCCTTTCTGTGTTCCTTTTTATCCCATGCATCAAGTTTCAGATATTGTGTTTTTCAGTTCTAAAAATTCTATTTGGTTCATATGTGTGTGTGTGTATGTGTGTGTAATTTTTTTGTTGAGACATTCTCTATTTTGTGTTTAAAGCATGGTGTAATTATTGGTTAAAGCTTTTAAATGATTAGTGTTTTAAAATCCTTGTCAGATAATTCTAACATCTGTGTGTTATCTTGGTGACACATCTGTTGATAATATTTTTCTTTCCATTTTAAATCTTTCTGTTTCTTGGTATGACAAGTGTTTTTCTCTTGAAATCAAGACATTTCAGGATGTTATGTTATAAAAGTGGATCTTATTTCAATCTTCTGTTGTACCTGACTTCTTCTTATACTGCCTCTGGCAGGGAAAGAAGGGCACCATCTTATTTTTGCCAGGTGGATATAGAAGTATGGGTTCTCCCATTTAACCTTTGTTAATGTCAGAAAGGGTAGGGCTCCTCATTTCAACCAGGCAAGGATGAAAATTCTGGGTCACCACTGGGCATCTACTGATAACCACCCTAGCAGAGATGTGGAGAAGTGCCTCATTACTGCCAAGTTGAGGTAGAGTCTAGAATCCCTGATTGGTCTTTGCTGATGGGATGGAATGGGACTGCAGTGTTTTCTCTGGTGTTCAGCTGAATTAGAACAGTTTTTTTTTTTTTAAAGAGAGAGAATTTTAATGTTTATTTTTTAATTATCGGCAGACACAACATCTTTCTTTGTACGTGGTGCTGAGGATCGAACCCGGGCTGCACACATGCCAGGCGAGCGCGCTACCGCTTGAGCCACATCCCCAGCCCTGAATTAGAACAGTTTTATCTAAAAAATTTCTTTCTTGCTAAGTTACCCCTTTCCTGGTTCTCTGGTTAGAAAGAGCAGACATTTTTGTCTGTGCCTACTGGCATTCTGAGTTGCTGGTTTCTTTTTTTAATATTTATTTTTTAGTTGTAGTTGGACACAATACCTTTATTTCACTTATTTATTTTTATATGGTGCTGAGGATCGAAACTAGGGTCCCGCACATACGAGGTGAGCACCCTACTGCTGAGCCACAATCACAGCCCAATACCTTTATTTTATTTATTTATTTTTATGTGGTACTGAGGATCGAACCCAGGGCCTCACACACACTAGGCAAGCACTCTACTGCCGAGCCACAACCCCAGTCCTGGTTTCTTTAGTAATAAGTCTGGAATATATGAGGCAAAAGAAAACCCAAGGAACTCCTCAAATTCCAAGGTTCCTTTCCACTATGCCTTCTTTCTACCTTTAAGACTCTTTATTTGTTTGATATAAAAGGTCAAGAAATTTTAATTATACTCAATGGGAGAATGGGACAAAAGCATTCTTTCTAGAGATAGAAGTTCAGACTTTAGAGCCTCATAATATACTGCTAAGAAGATCTATGTTAAAACAGGCTGCTCTTGTATAAGAATGTCTTAGCAGAGCTCTTATCGCATGTCCACCTTGTGGAAAACAAAAATGACATCTTTACCTGGGTTTGTATGTCTGCTCCTCCATCACAGAGCACATACATTGGAATAGCCATAGTCACAGTCTGCTCAGTTTGTTTCCTGTCAACCAGTTCACTAGAGTTTCTTGAGCTCCTTTCAGCACCCATTGCTTCCTTCTAGTGTCACTTTGTGCTTTGAACTATTGGTCAGAACACTTGATTAGGCGCTAGCAGGGCCATGTTGATATCTGCTCCTCTATGGGTCCTAATACTTACTCTCACAGAGCTGAAGGAGCCCTAAGCCATCACTTGATCCAACTACCATATTCTTCATACAAAGGAACTGTGTCCCAGACCATGGAAGAGTCTTCCCTGTGTCCCATTGCATACCACTCAAAAGCAATGAGAGACCTACAGCCCACATTCCTCATCTGTGTGCCTGGTGTTATTTAGTAATATCAGGCTGCTCCTCCACCCACCCCCTGTTCTCCAATAAACCTTGCTCTGCCCCATGACCAGAGACTGCCACTTCATCCCTCCAACTGCCTCACAGAAGTGCCCTTCATCACTGGGGGTGGGGGTGCTCAACAAGGGTTCTGGGGTGGAGAGAGAGACGGAAAAAGGAATGTGGCTGACTCCACACAAACCTGTCCTCAGAGTGTAAGTCTGTGATTCACGGGGTCAATGGTCTCATCTTCATATCTGAAAGACAGTGTACTTTTTGTCTCCCTAAGCCCTGTGTCTAGGTCGTTTGGGAAGCGCCTTGGAGAGTCAAGAATAAAATTGCAGGTCAAACAATGGATGACTGGAAAAGTCGGCTTGTAATCAAGAGCATGCTTCCCCATTTCGCCATGGTGGGAAATCGCCAGGAGCCCAGAAAGCTCCAGGAATCGGTCAGAAAATGGGCTATGGGGGGAGGGGGTGTTGAATGCTTCTAATCTTAAAGTTGAATATAAGATGTGTTATTGAAATTCTCTATGCAAACTTGATGGCAGGGGTCTAACCCAAATATAATTGAATGTGATGTGAAAAAGATCTAGAAAATGAGCTGTTCCTGCCCCACATGGGTTTGTGAAAGAGCTGGAAATATACTCCAAGGCTCAATCTGGATTCTCAGTCCAGTAATTTCTGCACTGAACCCCTTTAATTGAGGAAAGGGTGAAAGGTGAGAGGAAAGAAAATCTTCCTTTTCCTTTGGATAGAAACCAGCCAGAATGGAAAGCACTAGATGTCTT
Organism: Marmota monax; assembly: GCF_021218885.2. NCBI lineage: Eukaryota > Metazoa > Chordata > Mammalia > Rodentia > Sciuridae > Marmota > Marmota monax. The sequence goes on along the minus strand of NW_026692025.1, from coordinate 4,454,371 downwards.
ACATTAACTTCCTAATATGACTAAAAGAAAGAAGCTAGTGAGTAGGGAACACAGAGGGGTTCCCTTTTAACTCTGTAGTCCTAGTGTCCTCTTTACAACTTTTTGGACAAATTTTGCTTTCCCCCCTAGGAATCCAGAAATCATCCAAGTGTTTGAAATTTAGCATTTTGATTCTAGTGGTAGTTCTGTGAGTCCAAGACAATGATAGATAGGGCCATGAGAGCCATGGGTTGGTTGAATTTGACAATAAAAGCCTAAAACATCACCAGTCTAGTGAGATTAACTCAGTTAGCAGGAGTCGCTGCAAACACAATGGCTGTTATCTTAGGGTATTGGGCCCAAAAGGAGTGGCTTATTTAATCTCTGAAATTAATAGAGCAGAGAGGAAATGGCTCTTATAGAGCCATGGGTCTGCTTCCTTCCTGTTCATAGAACTAGGAGCCCTAGGCTCTGAGGTAATGCCTTTTCACATAATTAGAGGGCCTGTCTTCTCCAATTCCCAGGGCAATGTACTTTATTTATTTTAGGATACTGATATGTGCCCAGGTGTGTGGGGGGGAGTGTGGGGGGGGGAGGTGATTGAATCGTGCTTCTCCTTTTTTCCCCTCATTGCCAACAATGTTTTGAGAATGTGCTATGAAGTTAAATGTGTACATGTTTACAAAATTGTACTTACTGGAATCCCAGCTCTGGCAGAAATGACAGTCAGATGACAGCTATTACTTGGCCAGCAACCTGTTCCCCAAACTGCCAGCCCCTTGTGAGGTATCTTCTAGAAGGCAATTTTTAACCTCCATCCTAACTAACTACCCTTTTTATTTCATGCTTTTCTCTTATGGTCAATAACTGAGTATGTAAATGAAGAATCTCTAATAGTGGCCCCAGAGTTCCTGGTCAGTTTTAGCTTGGCTTTAGACCGCCTCTTCATTTCCCACTTGTTTTCATTCACTTGGGCCAAATCGTAGGAGAAAAGGGTAAGTAGGTTGTAGTTGTAGGGGTCTCTCCCACTCCACCAATATTCTTTTAAAAAATGTAACACATAAGTAACTGCTTCAGTCTAAGCAGTGTAGATCACAATGCCCAGGGAGCATTGTACTTAGAATGAGTCCTTGGAGCAGCCAGCGATGCTCTCACTCTGGAGAGGCTATCATTCCTCATGCCATCTCCAGGCTTGGCCTTTCCTGGAAGATAGCCTTTAGTGCCCTTTGTAAGCTTTGCCAAGATTTCACATTCGTTGCTTTAAAGTCACACCTTGAACTTGACCACAATCAGTCCTTCTTCCTCCTCCATGTCACACCTTGTTCTCTGTCCTTGGCTCTGAGTGACCTATTTTGAAAATGCCAAACTGTCCTAGAAGACTAAGGATTTGCCCCAGTTAAGGGGATCCAAAAAATATGCCTCAGGACTCAGAAAACAGCTGTCTCAGAAAAGTCATCTTCACAGTTGAAACCACATCTGTCTTCTTGGAAGACATATGGTCTCTAAAGTGGATGACATAGAGAGAGCCTACACCTTTGGCTGGGCTGGGCAAGTGATGTTTCCATCATTGACCAGCCGGGGCAGCTCTTGGTGAGGTGTGAGAGCAGCTGAATTTTAGTGTTTGGTCAATTTGTGAGACCTCAGGAAGATACCCTCTGCTAACATTGAACTCTACTGCACACACTGAGGATCTCAGGAGCTGGATTCTTAAGAAATGAGGGACAGAGATTGACAGATTAAAAGCAGAATGACCTCTGAGTTCACCAAGAAACCTATTGTCCAAAGAAGTTACTTTAGGGCCTAGAATGTGAGCAGCAGAGGGGAGGCCCTTTGTAGGATCTAGCTGTGCATTTCCAGATGCTTCCATTGTGTGTTGTTTTTCTGATGCTCCATAACATCCAAGGATCTGCACCTTGCATTCACAAAACCATGGATATCTAGAAACACATTGCTTGCACCACTCCCTCTCATCCTGAAAGCAACCTTAACATAGATATCTGCTTCAGGTTTGGCTGAACTAGTTCTCTTGTTCTTTCCTGGGAAACAAACTAACCAAAAATGCACATCTTAAGTCAGTGTCTTGAAATAAAATTCTATCTGTCCCAGAGGAAAGTTCTTTTGAACAGCTCTGGGATTTATGTATAAATAAATTGAGAGCCCCATTGCAGGAATATATGCATCTGATGTGACAGCTATTCTACCCTAAGACCAAGTTTCTGGTCTTCCATCTGCTCCTAAAAGCTCCAAAGTTTTTCTGAGAATGAAGTTCAAATGAACTAAGGGCAGGAATACCTGCCATTCACTAGGTGCAAGGTACTTTGCTAAGCAAATATAGATAGTGGGGTACACTATCTCCTGTAATCCTCATGACAACCCTGAGAGGAAGAGACTATTATTCTCTGCAGGGAACTGAGGCTCAGAGAGGTTAAGCAATTTGACAAAGTCACAAAACTAGGAAAGTGGCAGATCTCAGCATCTGCTATCCTCATCACCATACTCTGTGTCTCTTAGATCTAAAGCATGTTGAAAACCACAAAACATTGAGTTAGGTATCAGGCAAAAGTGGTCATCAGTTAACTATAATAGTATTTTTAATATTCTCTCAATATCTTGTGATAACATAATAAAAATTTCACCTTGCAAAAAAAAAAGTGGTCATCAGAACTCTCAGCAATGCAAACACCTTTTCAGCATCATTTATTCATTCATTCAGTGGCATGATTGATTAATGACTTGTGATGTGGGAAAAACAGGAGTTTTGCCTTTTGAACATTTGGGTGTCTATCCAAGGTTAATAAGGCATCCAGTCTGCAGTTTGTGTGTGGAGTTTTAACAGGAGGCAGAACAGTTGGTCCTTCCCTTTGAAGTTAAGATCTTGATTTTTTCCCCCAAATCTGTAGGTCAATTGATTACTAGTGTGAGAATCTCAAAGTTATTAGATCTGCAAATTGGGAGTCCTCCAGAGTGTGCATACAGTCAGGACTCAGGTTATATGTCCCATGTTAGCTCTATCTGAGTCTATACCTCACTGAAGTTGCAAAGATTCCCTCAGCTGTGAGCAGCTCCTGGACAAAAAGGGGAACTAAGGGCATTACCTGCTTACCTTCTGTAGCTAATTAATGCTACTAAATGACTTGCTCTTTAAGGCCCCTTTGAGATGACATGCCCTGTAGTCCTTCTGAGCTTGCTGACCTGGGCCAGAAGGGACAGGTTATTCTTATCATTCTCCTTTATGGGTGAAGATAATTAAATCTGAAAAATCCAGTGACTCACAGAAGGTAGGTAGCTTCATCTAGGGTTCCCAGTGCAGTGTGCTTCTTACCTATAGACTGACCAGAACCAATTCTCAGCCTGTCTCCTCTCCTCTAAATGAAAGTAGGGCTGAGGCAGAAGAGAGGAGCCACTGGAGTAATGGTATGTAGAGATTTGGATGGCTGCAAAAATACTGGTCCTGTTCTATTTGTCCCTTTTCTTTAGATTGGTGACCTTAGAAATACCTAGTAGGAGGTGCTGTATTCCCCTCTTCCTATAGTGTGTGATCTGGTTCAAGATTTCTGCCCATCTGCCATGGGCACATGGAGTCACATGCTTTTGCTTGCAAATGAGCACTGGACTCAGGAAGCAGATCTCAGACTATATCCTATTAGTGTGACAAGCTCTTTGTGAGACCTTGAACAAATACCCTCCCTAAAATCCAGGAGTTCACAGTCTAGGAGCAAATTATTCAGCCTTCCCTCCTTGGGAACAAAGCTATACTATTCTGAAGTTTGTGGTGCAACCTGGAGGAGAGAATGGTTGAGTGACTCTCTTGTGCAAGGTACTTTGTGTGTATCACCTCATTTACTCCTGTGACACAGGGATTGCTATTTTCATTTCATCAAAGAGGAGACAGAGGTTCAGGTAAAGACAAGGACTTTTCCAGTGTCACACAGATGAAAAGTTGTAAATTCATGTCTCAAACCCAGTTGCCCTGCCTGCCTTCAAATCTCCTCCCACTTAACTGCCTCCCATTCCCCAGTTAGGGACTCATATCTGTGGGACCTTTTGCAGGCCATGCACAACTCTGGGTGCTCAGGCTAGACCAGTGGAGAAAAGAGAGCCCCCTTTCCTGGAGCTTTCATCCCATAAACAGGTAAAGTATCTTTACCTATTAGCTCCCTGGAGCCTTGTGACCAGCATGACTCACTGTCCAGCTTGGCAGAAAACCAGAAATGAGGATCCCATAGGGATAGGGGGACAGCCACCTAGGAACTGGAATGACACTTAGAAGTATGGGAAGGAGGACCAGGTTCAGGGATTGGGGTCCTTGCCATTAGCCCAGATTCACACGGGCTGTGGGTATGCTGTGGGTACATGACTGACCCATAGAGAGGGGATTTCATGTGTATGGCCTCACTTCCAAAACCCAGGTGATCCCAGGGACCATCTCATCAAGGAAGCAGCAGTCTCTGCCATTTACTAAGCACTTAGGTGAGCCTCTGGACCTCAGTCTGCACATCAGCGAAGTAGGCCTATAATTTTGCTCTCTATGTGAATGTCTCAGGGATGATGAAGCAGGACACAGATGTACTTGCATTGTAAAGCACACAGGGTAGGACTGCTCTTAGCACTTGTTCTAGTGATCAGAGAATGGCATTGCCTCAGAATTGTTCTTCCATCAGAAGGGCAAAAAGGAATGTGTCCTTGGCACTCAGGTAGGAACACAGAGGACCCCTGAGGATACCACAGCCTCATCAGCAGCCCCACTGCACTGAGGAGAGTTGGATGTATGGTGCAGTTTTGAGCATTCTGGGTCAAGGCCCAAAGTGCGCTTGTGCCTTGCTATTTTGGGGATCCTCCCCATGGAGCACGCAGCTGTTCCCTCCCTTTGCTCCCTCCTCCTACTCTTGCAGCAATGGGCCCTTTCCTGTTACAGACACCCCACCAGGGCGGGAAACCAGGCAGAGCCTTGCCTGCAGACAGATCTCTTCCTCAAGGGCTGAGCACCGGTCAGCTTGCAGGACACCACTGGGCTTGGCATCTGGGTCCTGCCTGGGTAACCCAACTCAGCAAACCGGTGACCTGCAAATTAATTGCAGTCTGTTGGAGGGGGAGGATGCTGGAAGGGGAGCTCCATTTGGCAGCTGGCTTCCACTGGCATCTGGGAGCCTATTTCTGAACTTCCAGAAGCCCACGCTGGCCTTGTCTGCATTCCTACCTAGTTCCTTCCCCCAGTTTCCTTGATATTAGACCCAAGGTAACAGGTGTCTGGAGGAAGAACTGTCCCAGGGAGAGGAGGGGATGTTGTTGGACTCCCCTCAGGGCAAGGGTGACAGAATCGCACAGCCAAGCTGGACTCAGGTTCCACTGCCTTCTAGGGGACATGTCCTGGGAGTATGAGCCTGTGGTACCCAAACTGTGGGCTGACCTATGCAGGCAGACACCTCTTGCTTTCACTGAAAATTCCCTGGTGGAGAACTCAATGTCTCCCTTTTACAGTTAGATATACGGATCCTAAACTGCCCTGGGGGGATTTCATTCCACACTTCTGGCAATGACAGGATGGGGGTGGGGGTGTATACTTCTCAGGTTTGGGCTACATATTTTGATTTCTGCAGTAGATACAGAATAATGTGTCAAAAAATCTCCTCCCCTTGTTCCTTTCCCTCCCTCCCATCCTCCCCCTTCCTTCTCATCTCCCTCCTCCCTTCTCATAGATGATCATCCCCTAGATTCCAAAGTTAGGAAGGCAGACATGATCGTTGAGCCAGTGGACTTGACCACTGAGGGCCCAAACCCAAGGCCTGGCTGCTTCTGTCGTTCCCTACCTCATTGGTGCCTCCTGCCCCTTTGGCACAGGCTTGCCTTTGTCTGACACCCTGAAAAGTGGTTGTCTGGAAGCCTTACACTGGAACAGAACAGGATAATCTACAGAACACCATTTGCTCCAATGGGTAATTCTAATCTGAAGATGCCAGCTGAGCCCTGTCAGGAAGGCTATGTGCTTTAGGGGTAAAGAGATGAGTAGGAAACAGTCTGACCTTCATAGAGCATGTTGTGGGGTTGAAAGGTGCATAGGCCCATCACAGGGGCCTGGAGGTTGGTCAGAGCAACTGGCATTGTGGGGGAAGGTAGAAACCAAGGCCTATTAGAGAGACCACTGAGGCCCAAGGGAAGAGGGTGTGCTTTAATCCCCTAGAAAATATGCAAATTGTCCAACAGTGGACAAAGGCTGTAAGAGCAAAGCCGGAGGGGATCTGGGAGGAGAGGGTGTTTCCCTTGGAACACTGGCCAACAGTTGCACAATAATAAGTATCATTAGTGTAGGTGAAGCATACCATTTTGGACTGCTGCATAACACGGTTCAGAAATGGTCGCACTGTAGTGGAAATGTTTAAGTTTTTCAGTTCCAAAAAGGTTGCTTATCCAACCCTTCTATGAACAATGGGCCTGCATGTTCCCCTGCAGTGCAGTGAGGGCACTTCGGAAATACCTTATTTCCCAGGGGGAAGAGGCTCGGCTCACACACTGTGGACTGGGAACTCCATGCAGCACATAAGCTGCTTTGGTTAATGCAGTTGAGTTAGTGCGTGGCTCCAGTCCTTGGCATACTATTTACCAACGAGTTCACAACTGGGACCACATGGCCTGCAAAGCCTCAGACAGTCACTATCTGGGCCTTTCCAGGAAAAGTTTGCCAAGCCTGATCCAGGTCACTGGGCATGTGGTACCAGTTTCCCTGAGGCCTTTGTTGCCCCCAATACGTGGGCACTGTCCTCACTACTCACTTGAGGTAAAATCATAGGACCTTATGTCTCCCCACGTGCTTCTTCTCCATCCCCTCCACCCCATGCCACCGTACTGCAGCTGGCCCAGACCCCACGCTGTCAATCCCATCCTCCTTGGGAGTTCTTACATCTGCAGCTGTTCCTTTTTCTTCCTATAACATTCATTTCTCCCCCTTTGGCATCCAGAGAGGTTTCACAAACATCGAACTGATCTTTCTGCAGCTTCACCACTCCCCCCCATGGTTTCACACTGCAAACAGAATATCATCCAGCCCCCTTCCCATGGCCTGCAAGGCCCTCTGTGAGCTCCTGGCTACTTCTCCAGCTCACTGTGTGCCAGGCACGCTGGCCGCCTGCTCATCACCACAACAGACCAAGAGCCTTCCCTCCAGGGCCAGGGCCTTTCCACATGCTGTGCTCTTGCCTGGAGTGTGTTGTCCCTGTGCTTCTCTGCCTGCTCCTTTCTGCATTAGACCTTCACTTAAAAGTCTCCTCCTTAGAGGACCCCCACCCACTCTCGATCACATCACTATTTTTTCAATGCTGCTCACTCTGGTTTTGTTCCTGTTGTTCTACTGTTTGCCCCACTAGAATTCCAGCTCCTCTGTTGTTGACACTTCTCTTCCCTGGCACATGCTCATTTTGGTGGAGGTCTCTTCTGGGCCCCTCAGCAGCCTTGCCTTGCATTTTTAAAAGTCTCCATCTCTGGTGGAGGGAAGCTCAGTGCCACTCTAGCTGCTTCTTTTCTAGAACAAGCTTCAGGTGCTGAAGTCTAGTGTTAGGGCTGCTGTGTGACTATCAGAAGACGACCTAAACATTTTCTTGCCTCTCATCTTCCCTCAAGTAAAGCCTTTAGGGTTTGGAACAATGGACTTGGCCTAGATAAAATTCCTCCAGGAAGTCAGTCTACAAACACGAACACCCAACACCTGCTTTCTGAATAAATGGCTTCACACAGCTAAGTGTACAGTAGCTAACCACTCTTTATTTTTTTATCACATGACATCTAAGGAACTTAAATTGCTTTGCCCCTTCCTGTAGTTAAATCTGACATAAAATTATTTTACTGGCATCATGTTAACAAACACGAATCTCCTGTGTTTCCCGAGTAATTCAGCTTCAATTTCCCAGATAAGGAAAAATTAAGTATGAATGACTGCAAGGAGACAGGCTGTTTTGAGATCTCTGTTAATAACACATTCAAAATGAGTCTTCTTCCTCAGGCCCAGTCAGTGGAGCTTCTTACAGAGTGCTATAACAAGAAATTAATATCCTGTAGGAGCACCTCCACCCTCATACCAGTATATCATCATGTTTTGACCACCATGACTACCAGCTCAATTACCCATCAACTCTGCCACTTACTTGTTCACACCTGTACCACTACCACCATCACCATTACCTATATCACCTCCACCATCTCTACTACTTACCTCTACTCCCCGCCACTACCATCACCACTATCACCACCTCTGCCCACTTCTATCACGTCAAGCAACTCTACCACCAGCACCAGCATCTCTCTCTTTCTCTCTCTCTCTCTCTTTCTCTCTCTCTCTCTCTCTCTCTCTCTCTCTCTCTCTCTCTCTCTCTATCACACACACACACACACACACACACACACGCACACAAAAGGACACTCAATTATGCAATTACAGATACAGTCCATATATAGTATATTAAATACATGTTTTAATTGTCATTATTTTCAATATGTAACCTACTCTTCTTATTGTGTGCTTTGGGGCTGTGGAACATCATGTATTTGTGATGAACATTGAATTAAAGTTGACTCTAAGAAAGGGTGATATCCCCTAATGTATACTCTTAAAAAAACAATAAATTTAGGTGAGGGATCTTTCACTTCATAAAGTATATACTGAGGATTTCCTTTCAGTGGCAAATTCTTGTTGCATTTTATTATGATTTGGTTTACAAAAGTTAGCCTTGCACACAGCTGTTCAGGAGCTCAGCCAATGACTAAAGACAGATCTGCCCTGAATGGCAAATGTTGCTGAGTAAGCCATGTTAACAGCTATTTTAGGACCACCAGGAATGTGTTTGCATTTTCAGGAGTAGAAAGAGAGATAATATTTATTTGGTATCTACATCACACCAGGCACTATGCTAACTTTACATTTCTAAGCTCATATAATCCTTATAACAAATGGTAAAGTAGCTTCACTCTCCCCATTTTGTTGGTAAGAAAACAGGCTCAAAATTATTTGCTTGAGGGACTGGGGCTGAGGCTCAGTGGTAGAGTGCTTGCCTCACACGTGTGAGGCCCTGGGTTCAATCCTCAGCACTACATATAAATAAATAAAATAAAATAAAGGTATTATGTCCATCTGCAACTAAAAAAAAAAAAGATTTGCTTGAGGTCTCTACAAATAAGAGCCATGGTTTCAGCAGACTGAGGGTTCAAGACCTATCTGCAGCACTCTCACCATCCCACACTGCTAAGTTCAGCAATTGGAATTTGATGTCCAGAAGTTTCTTTATTTGATCAGATCCTCCATTTGTCTACAACACTTTTAATATGCATGGAGTATTTGGCAGTTCAGTCAGGTCAATAACAATGCACCTGGTACCTGAGGGAAGATAAAGGGCTTTTTAGGCAAATGTTTGGGCCCTCGAAGATCAGCAAATTCCTAGTAGCCAAACTACCTTAATGTTCATACTAAAAACTGCAGGAGGAGCTTCCTTGTTTAAGGCTGCTGCTATCTGGCACTCTCCTGTGATGTGTAACTTGGAAAATCCTAGGGCAAGTACAACAGTCCTTACAGCCAAATTGAAATGCTATGACTGAGACTGAACAGCAGATTTTTTTTTTTTTTTTTTTAATTTTTTATTGTGGGTTGTTCAAAACATTACAAATTTCTTGACATATCATATTCCACACTTTGATTCTAGTGGGTTATGAACTCCCACCTTCACCCCATACACAGATTGCAGATTCACATCAGTTACACATCCATTGATTTACAAATTGCCATACTAGTGTCTGTTGTGCTCCGCTGCCTTTCCCATCATCCACCCTCCCCCCTCCCCACCTCTCCCCTCCCCTCCCCTCCTCTCTCTCTACCCCCTCCACTGTATAACCCTGAGGGTCTCCTTCCATTACCGTGCAATTTACCTTCTCTCTCCCTTTCCCTCCCACCTCTCATGCCTGTTAAATGTTAATCTTCTTCTCCTGTTCTTCGTCCCTACTCTGTTCTTAGTTACTCTCCTTATATCAAAGAAGATATTTGGCATTTGTTTTTTAGGGATTGGCTAGCTTCACTTAGCATAATCTGCTCTAATGCCATCCATTTCCCTGTAAATTCTATGATTTTGTCATTTTTTAATGCAGAGTAATACTCCATTGTGTATAAATGCCACATTTTTTTTATCCATTCGTCTATTGAAGGGCATCTAGGTTGGTTCCACAGTCTTGCTATTGTGAACTGTGCTGCTATGAACATCGATGTAGCAGTGTCCCTGTAGCATGCTCTTTTTAGGTCTTTAGGGAATAGACCAAGAAGGGGAATAGCTGGGTCAAATGGTGGCTCCATTCCCAGCTTTCCAAGAAATCTCCATACTGCTTTCCAAATTGGCTGCACCAATCTGCAGTCCCACCAGCAATGTACAAGTGTACCCTTTTCCCCACATCCTCGCCAGCACTTGTTGTTGTTTGACTTCCTAATGGCTGCCAATCTTACTGGAGTGAGATGGTATCTTAGGGTGGTTTTGATTTGCATTTCTCTGACAGCTAGAGATGTTGAGCATTTTTTCATGTACTTGTTGATTGACTGTATGTCCTCCTCTGTGAAGTGTCTGTTCAGGTCCTTGGCCCATTTGTTGATTGGGTTGTTTGTTCTCTTATTGTCTAATTTTTTGAGTTCTTTGTATACTCTGGATATTAGGGCTCTATCTGAAGTGTGAGGAGTAAAGATTTGTTCCCAGGATGTAGGCTCCCTATTTACCTCTCTTATTGTTTCTTTTGCTGAGAAAAAACTTCTTAGTTTGAGTAAGTCCCATTTGTTGATTCTAGTTATTAACTTTTGTGCTATGGGTGTCCTATTGAGGAATTTGGAGCCCGACCCCACCGACTGTAGATCGTAGCCAACTTTTTCTTCCATCAGACGGCGCGTCTCTGATTTGATATCAAGTTCCTTGATCCATTTTGAATTCACTTTTGTGCATGGCGAGAGAAAGGGATTCAGTTTCATTTTGTTGCATATGGATTTCCAGTTTTCCCAGCACCATTTGTTGAAGATGCTATCCTTCCTCCATTGCATGCTTTTAGCCCCTTTATCAAATATAAGATAGTTGTAGTTTTGTGGAAAACAGCAGATTTTATGTTACTGAAATTACGTGCCTTTTCCTCAGTGTCCAAGCATAACCTCTAGGTCACCTTGGGTAGGCTGACTTTCTTCCAAAGTGTCCATACATCTAGTGCCATGCACATCTGGATTCTTGGTACACTGTTTCTGATCTGCACTCTGAAGTTTTGAGTGTCAAGCTCTGCTCTGCCACCAACTTAATTGTACTACTTGAAGAAATTGCTTGGCCTCTCTGAGCCTCAGTTTACCCATGTGAAAAACAAGGATCTGAAGTAAAACCATGACTATATCCTACAATTGCTGTTTGAACCAATGAATGAGAAAGTCCATTTTCCACTGACAGAGGCTATAATCTTACAAAGGTCTGTGGTTGATAACACCAAGAATTGCAGCTGAAGTTCAAAAACAGTCCAATATGTTGGGAGTCTATATAGATCCCTCATGACTACTGCTTGAGTGCTTGTGTAATTGGAATAAACATCACAAATCCCCCACATCCTTGGAAAGGCTTTGGTATAGGAGCCACCTCCTGTGTGCACATAAAAATGCAGAACTTGACTCCTAGGCATGTATTCCCTGCTCAGGCAGGCTCTGCTGTTTACTTGTGCAGACACATATCTTGCTGTTTCTGACCAGGTGGTGGCCAGAGATAATTCTAGAGTGGTGTTCTACTTGGTTGAATAGATGGGGAACATATGATCAGCTTGCCTTAACAGGATTCCAGATGTGGAGTTGGGCTAAAGGAGCCAGGAGGTTGAGGAGTAGGTACAGCAGAACAGGCTTCTGGAGGACCATGCCTTTAAAGAGGCTTCTTGCCTCAAAGTAAATGCAATCCAGGCTAGATGGCTCATTTCAGTTGGAATGGGAATACAACAACCTCTCCAACTCAAATGGCAGTGACCCACGGGTCCTCACAAACTCTGCCATAGGATTCTAGGCTTCTGTTAAACCTTACCCATGATGCAATTTTAGATCAGAAAGCTAAATGTGATTTAGATGACAAATCAGAACCAGTTTTCTAGTTGCCTGATCTGACCATGCTTTTCTCTCTTGGCTCTCTGTCTGTTTGGTGTTAGAATGGTGGATATCTTCATTCAGCCTGGAGACAGGAAAAGTGTTGCCTACATCAAACTCTGGTTCTGTCAGAGGCCGTGGGCAGTGCAAGGCAGCAGGAGCAAATAGGTGCTTCTCTAAAGAAGTTGCAGAAGCTAGGGGGATGTAGCTCAGTGGGAGAGCACTTGCCTAGCATGTGGAGGCCCTGGATTCCATCTCAGACTACCAAAATAGAGGTTTCCTTTTGCCAGCCTGGAAGTTGACTTTGAGGCTTAGCCCTCTCTGCCACATTTTCATCTAGTTACAATAGTGGACATTCCCCCCATATTTTTATCGGGGCATTATAATTACACATAATGGTGGAATTTATTGTTGCATATTCATACATGTATAGACTATAACAATATAATGTGGGCAATGTCATTTCCTAATATTTCCCCATTCCCTTCCCTCTGCCCTCCCTCTGATCCCTTTCCCGTACTCTACTGCTTTCCCTTTTCATGAGACCTCCAACCCCCACAAATGGTGGACATTTCAAAGAGGACTTAGATTATGGAAAACAGTTTGGTGGTTCCTCAGAAAGTTAAGAGTTAAACCCTAGAACCCAGCCATTCCACTCCCCAAACAACCAAAGCAGATATTCAACAAAAACTGCATACAGATGTTCATGGCAGCACTAGTCGTAATAGCCAAAAGGGAGAAACAATCCAGATATCCATCAATTGATGAATAGGTACATAAAAAATGTGGCCATTTTAATATCCCATATGATGGGATATTATTCAGCCATAAAACTCCTTGGGTTAGGATGATCCTTTGAAGTCTAAGCAACAGTGTGGAGATAGGCCCAAGAACTGCTATTGCAAAAGTAATTTTAATGTGCCATCCTGGCGTGAGTTGGGTCATGAGGGGAACTGGGGCATGGAGGCAAGGCTGGTAGGGTCTTGCTGTAAGAAGAGCTGGTGCTACTTCATTTACCCAATCACAACCATTCTTAGAAATGCTCTGGATAATGTGTTTGGCTACCCCATGTGTTGCATGATTTTTACATAGCTTAAACCATTCTAACTAATGGCTCCTTATTGTGGCAGCGTAGCTCTACCCAGCATTATATTATATCGCTGAAATGTACCAGTAGCCCCTCTAAAAATCCTCTCATACCTTCAGGGATCAACCCAGGGGCTTCCCCAGCTGTCAAATCACCATCAGCAAGGAGCCTTCCACTGCCTAAAGGATCCTGCATTTAAAGACACAGCCAAGAAGGTGACACTTGTGAGAGGAAGGCCTGAGTATCCAGGGAGCAAGGGAGGTGGAGATAAGTGCTCCCCATCTGATATATATTCATCAGCCAAATCTGAGGCCTCAAATAGTGTTGTATGGCATGAAAGCAGGGCCCACCAAATGAGTTGAGACTGTTGGTATGGCTGCCCTCCACTCCCTGGGTAGGTCTCTGAATGCAAGTCTACACTCTTAGCCTGCCTGGATGGCTCATCTGCACATGGGCTCTAGGTAGACATATAGAAAGCTGGGGACAGGGTCCATCATAGCCCAGGGCAGCCTAAAAATATTTATAGCAGGCCTAGAGCTGTAGCTCAGCGGTAGAGTGCTTGCTTAGCATGTGTGAGGCTCTGGGTTCGATCCTCAGCACCACATAAAAATAAATAAAAATGATAAAGGCATTGTGCCCATCTACAACTAGAAAAAAATTAAAAGAAAAGAAATATTTACAGCATAATTATGGGATTTCACAGCCCACTAGTTTATGGAATATCTGGGCCTCTCTGCTTTGCATGGTGTCTAAGCATTACAGCTTATGGGTATTTTTTTTAATATACTTATTCCTAAGTTTTAGGTGGATACAATATGTTTATTTTACATTTATGTGGTGCTGAGGATCGAACCCAGTGCCTTGTGCATGCTAGGTGAGCTCTCTACCACTGAGCCACAATCCCAGCCCCTTATGGGTGTTTTCTACTGGTTTCGTCACTCACCAAATGAAGGGAAGTCCGGCATTTGTAAGAACTGCCCAGGCACTTGGAGGAGCACTTCCTTCCTCACCCCTCTTCCACCTCTTTAGAGCATTTCAGAAAGAGATATTTTCTTCATTCATTCACTGTGTGACCTGATTGTGCCTCAGTTATATTTTCCTAATAGCAGATGGTTGGGGTCTGCAGGCAGGAGGCTCTATACAATTTGTAGCCTTCGGTTGATCCCCTTGCTGAATGCACTGTGTATGACAGAGGAGCCCACAGCAACTGGAGTGGGACTTGTCAGAAAGCACACATGGAGTCAGTGTGTTGGTCCAATGCCTACTGGGGTTGCCCTGCTGCCATTGGCCTGGACTGCGTATGCGTATGACTGGGTGGCCCTGAGACAATGCATCTTGTCACCGGGCCCTCATCTGAAGAAAATGAAGCATCCTGTTCTCATTGTAGGAACTAGGAGCCTCTACCTGCATCTGGTGCTGAACATGTAGTTTCTGCTAGCTCAAGGAAAGTTGGGGGCATCAGGAAATCCCCCATTGGTAGGTCAAGGTTGAGACATCACTGACTCCTGTTGAAGACAGTCAGCATTCAAGGCTCCCTGCTGATACCAAATACCCTGATTGTCCAGAGCCTCATGTGTTGCAGTTCTGGAAATGCTGATAATCCTGTTGTCCTACATAAACTTCAGTGTCAGTGTTTTGGAACATTCCACTGAAAAACAAACATGAAAATGACATATATGCCCAAATATAGGCATTTAAAATGGATATTCATCTGAGCCCATGTATATATCCAGGCATATTCTCATATGCTCATCCCCCCCCCCCCATAAACCCAGTCATGATGCACCATTGTCTTATCTATTCTGGGCCTACATTTTCGTTACTTTCTTCTGAGCAGATCTGCTGGGGAAATATCCTTATCCTCAGAAGGCTGGAAATCTAGTCTGTTTGGCCAACATCAAGTGCCTGGAAACTCATTGGGGGGAAGTGTCATAGTACTGAAAATAAAGTTGTTGATACTCAGATGTACTTGTAGGAGAGACCAGAAGAACCAGCAAGCAAATTGCCCTGAGCTAAAACAGTGGAGACAATGAGGAGAAAGAGGAGACTAAACAAGCCACAGGCAATTTTTACCTTCTTAATAATCTTACACAAAAGCCTAAGTGCTCAGTGTCCTCTGTGGGGAACAGGGGGAGAATGAGGCTCCCTGATACCTTTGACCTTTTACCTTCCTATCCAATAGGAGCTGTGCATACCTCTTCCTGGCCTTTTGTTGGTATCTATGTGAAACTTTCAGCAAGAGAGTCCAAAATTAAGCATTTAAAACAGCCTGCCAGGCATATTTGGAAAGAGTATTGCTCATAAGTTATGTTCTTTATTTTGCTTATTCCATTTCATGAGCCTGGACTGTATTCTTATACTCTATTCCTTTTTCTAAGAAATTTTTGTCCTTTTTGTCATTCTGAACTAAAAATGTAGAGAGGGAAGCATTGCCATATGTCATTGTTCAGACAGAACCAGAAATAATGTTGACTTCACAGCTGAACTTAGCCCCAATCAGAAGGATTGCCTTTGTTTTCTCATGACTTAGGGGGTGGGGAAGCCATCACATGCTTCAAAATGCATTTTAATGAATGTTTATAAGGTCATGGGGATCACATTGGTAGCTTTGTCTGCCTGATTATGAAATGGGACTCTGCAGGCAACTATGTATGGAGAGAAACTAATTCATTTCTACCACCAAATGCAGGACCTGCAGGGGCTCTGGCTGAAAGTTGGGACATTTGAGGTCTAGGATCCTTATCCCTTAACTGACTGTATGGCCAAATGCAAATTATAGCCCCTTCTGTTTTTTGTAGAAGTAGAGGGTTTAGATCTGCTCTCTAGGAATCCTACCAACATCTATGGCTTCACTCTATGTCACAGACTCAGGGCAGGAATCTGTGTAATATGTGGACTGAAGGAAGTAAGAAATGGCTGATATCTAGAACTAATAGCTTGCTGTCACTGAGACCACAGAGATTGGAAAACAGCACACTTAGAAAATGAGAAGATTTGTTTACAAAGGTCTGGAAGCTTGGTCGGGGACATTGGGAAAGGAAGTCTTTCCAGAGGAGTGAGCTCTCTTGATCTGGTGTATTTGATTTAAGACAGTAGCCATGGAATTCAGTAGAAAACATGTGACCTGGGCAGGTAGAATCTCAGCAACAGCACCCATTGGCCCAGGAGACCTGGCAAAGTTGCCAGTGTGGCAGTGGGCATGGGGAAGGCCTAGCCAGCCTCTCACAATGGAAATGAGTAAGAAATCATGTAACCATGTAAAAAGGAAGCACTGAAGTGAGCCTTTATCTAGGGGCATTTAGAATCACCCATGGGACTGTGTACAAGCCCTATCCTGGATGAGATTAAAGCAATTGATTTGTGATAAGAGGTTCTGGGAATCTGGATGTTTCTAAGTGATTTGAGTGTTCAGCATGGCCTTAAGGCTCACAGCACTGAGGGAGCTACATTTTTGTTCATCTGGCCATGAGGGCCATGATTCTTTTCATCATGCTGGTGAGAGGGGGGATATCTCTATCTAATGTAACAGCACTGTATGTCCTAGACAGACTTCCAAAGCTGAAATTAGGAGCTCTTATGTGAAAAAGTGCTTTAAGAGAACTATACCTATTCACCTGTTGACATTCATGTGACTGCCAAGTCCCTGTCTTCCTTTTCTTATTTTGATTATTCCCACATGCTCTGCTCCACCCTACTCCCTTTCCCCCTTTACCTGTTGACAGGCAGTTTATTAACATGAGAGCCATTGATAAGTGTGTAAAGCCATGAAAGAGTAGGAAATACTGCATTACTGGCAGTTTTGCTTTGTTCCCAAAGGCTGTGCTTTTATACGTGGGGAACAGCTCTCCCACGGTACAGATCCCACAGAGGGGCCTTTTCCGGTTGTTTGATATCTCCCCAACCTGAGGATGCATCTGCAGAGAGGAATTTCTTATTTAAATAACCTTATACGTGGGTTTTCCCCCCTTGGATTACAAGTTCTTCTCATTAAAAACAAACAGTACAGAAGTGTAGAGAATAGAAAAGGAATTGCCAGTAATCCCCAAGAAATGACTACTCCAAATGGTTGGATATAGGTTCTTCAAAGTTATGTTTTATGCATGTATAAGCAGTGTTTGTATGTGCATGTATGTGTGTATGTAAATAAAAATAAATGAAATGAGAACTACAATGTTCTGAAACTTAGACTTTTTTCTAAACCATATATATTAGACAGCTGCCCAAAAGAACACTCCCAGATCAGCTTCATTCCTATTGAGATTTAGTTTATTACCACAGTTTGATGCATTTAACCAAGACAGGGGTATCTGTAGACAAGTAGGAATTAAAAATATTCAGCCAGTTCTCCTTTGCTTTTTAACGCCTGCCTTTGGCAACAGGTACATAGAATGGTTTTGGCATAGTTTTATTGACCTCCCCTTTACATGGGCAAAGAATACCCTTGATGTGACTTTTTATCCTGTTTGGTATCCAGGTAGCATAACTCATTATTTGAAATGTAACAGGACTGTTGAAATGAAGCACAAGAACAAAGAAGCAAGCATTATAGTCGTTTTTTTAAAGGCTATATTTTATAGTTTTGACAACTATAAGTCTTAGACTGAGAGATGTTTTATCTTGCAGGTTTCCTATTCATTAACTTTAATGTGCCAAGCCTTTATAACATTTTTTCTCTCCCCCTTCCTGTCCCTTTCTTTCTTTCTTCTCTTTCAGCCACAGGGAACCCTTAAGAGGAGGCAGGAAGGAGACAACTACCAATTTGCAGGCATGGCTGATGGGGGTTACCCTAATAAAGTTAAGAGGCCCTGCCTTGAAGATGTCACCCTTTCTATGGGCCCAGGTACCCATCCCAGTACCCTCTGTACAGAGATGCAGGTTCCCATGTTATCAGTGAATCCTAGCTCTGCAGTGATGGGAGTACCTAATCAGTCATTACTACTTGAGAATAATGCCATGAATGGCAGTGTCACAGGCCCACCATTTGGAGTGCCACCAACCCCAGAAATGGAGCTGAAAGAACCCTCTGCTCCTTGCTATGAGAAAAACAGCCCACCTGCTGAAGACCAGGAACTTCAAGATCTGCTGGAAGAGTTAACCAAAATTCAGGAACCTTCTTCGTCTGAATTAGATCTTGAGAATATACTGGGGAGCAAGCCAGAAGAGCCATTGGTCTTACATCCTCCCCAGGCAACCGTAGGCATGCCCCCCCAGGCAACCGTAGGCATGCCCCCCCAGGCAACCGTAGGCATGCCTCCCCAGGCAACCGTAGGCATGCCTCCCAAGCTTCCAGTTCAGATGCCACAAATGGAGAGCGTTTGTTCCAGCAAGGCTTTTGCTTCGAGTTGCAGCCAAGTCACTGGCGTGTCAGTTCCAATCATGCCCTCCTCCACTGGGATCAGCCATTCTGTTCCTTCCACCAGTAAGCAGATGGTCTCAGTCAGTCCTTCAACAACACAGGCCAAGAACCAGGCCCAGGCCATGCTCCCTGTCACTTTGCCCCCATTACCAGTGCCGCAGTGGCATCATGCCAACCAGCTGAAAGCATTGGCAGCCAGCAAGCAGGGATCTGCTACAAAGCACCCAAGGCCCTGCATCGCCTGGTCTGGCCTGCCTCCTACAGGCATCTCCCCACCTTACCGTCCGGTGCCATCACCACACCCACCACCACCACCACTACCACCACCACCCTTTGGCTCTCAGAGCTTCATGGGACCCTGCATATCATCCAACAGTTCCTCAGGCAGCACTGTGCAAGCCTCGCCCAATGCCTTACTCTCCAGCATGACGTCTGGCAGCAGTGCCACTATGGGGCCCACCTTGCACTATGTTCCTGAGAAGCATCCCAGTGTGGCTGTCAATCAACAACCACAGTTTGGCCAACAGAGCTCCATTCTTGCAAACCTGGTGTCCTCTGCAATCAAAAGTCCTCAGGGACACCTGATGTCTGCTCTGCCCACCAGCAATCCAGGGCCATCCCCACCCTATCGCCCAGAGAAACTCTCCAGCCCAGGCTTGCCACAGCAGTCCTTCACTCCACAGTACTCTCTGATCAGGAGCCTCCCTCCCACCAGTACTCAGCTAAGTCAGCAGCAGCAGCAGCAGCAGCAACAGCAGCAGCAGCAGCAGCAGCAGCAGCAGCAACAGCAGCAAGCAAATGCCATCTTCAAGTCCATAACCAGCAATTCATCCAAAACCATGACCATGATCATGCAACAGGGGCTGACCAATTCCAGCCCAGAAGCCCCTGAACCATTTACCTTTGGCAACACCAAGCCATTGTCCCACTTTGTTTCTGAGCCAGGCCCCCAGAAGATACCCTCCATGCCTGCCCCCTCCAGGCAGCAATCCCTGCTTCACTACTTGCAGCAGCCCACACCAGTGCAGGCCTCCTCAGCCACTGCCTCCTCCACTGCCACTGCCACCTTACAGCTGCAGCCACCACAGCCACTGCTGCCACCACCACAGCCACTGCCACCACCACCACAGCCACTGCCGCCACCACCACCACCACCACAGCCTGACCATTCTGCATTCCTACTGCAGCAGATGATGCAGCAATCCCAGCGCTTTCAGCGATCAGTGGCCTCAGATTCCATGCCTGCTCTGCCCAGACAGGTAAGAGGATCTCACACCTGGTGGTGTTCCTTTGTTGTGAAATAAGAACTATGTTTTATGCTATTGAAACCTGGCTTTGGAGGGCAAATCCAGGCTATTGTCCTCTCTGAGGCTGGACTTGACTCTGGCAAAGTCTATGTCAGTCATCTAATTCTGTGTGGGTAAAGCAGTGTTAATGAGGCCAAGGTTATGGTTTCAGTGCCTGTTCATGTCGCCCAACTCCCCTGGGAGGAAAGCAGTACTTACAAAGCTCCCAGGAGAAGGAAAGGCAAGAGGAGGACAAGTCAGCATTGTGTAGAAATGTACTGTCTTCCCCAGCACTGGCTGTGCAGCAGAACTTGTGAGGTCTTCTTGGGATGCAAGGAAGTTTCACTGATTGCTGGTATAAGGATGAACACTAAGCCTTCTAGAAATGCCTTAGCAATCACTTGCTGAACAACTTCAGTGTTCCATTCATCACTGTGTTGGACACTGAGGCAGGTGCTGAAGGAAAAAGGCACTAGCAAGGTAGTTAACTCTTACTGTCTCCATTTTACAAATGAAGAAACTGAGGCTCAGAGAGTTGCAATGACTTGCCCAGAGTCACACAGATAGCAAGGGGCAGAGCAGGAACTTAAAGCCAGGAAGCTTTTTTCCAGAACCTGTGCTCTTCTTGAAATTACTTTTGATCCCTCCTGTTCCTTCATCTCCTAGTTTTTTCATTCATTAAATGCAGCTCAGTTTTCTTGGTGGTGTTCGTTACATTTCCCACTTGTCATTGCTCTGATCTTTGCCTATACTAGTTATCATCTGCTGTGTAACAAATTATCCCAAAGCACCAATTTTGAACCACATGTGTACATTAGCTCAGTTTTTGTGGGTCAGGAATCCTGGAACAGCTTAGCTGGGACTTCTGGCTCACTGTCTCTCAGAAGGCTGCAGTCATGCAAGACTCCACAAGGAAGGATCTGCTTCCAGGCTCACTTACATGGTTGTTGGCAGGAAGTAGTTCCTTGCAGGCTATGGGGCTGAGTGTTCAGTTCCTCACAAACTAGTTCCTTAACACATATCCTCTTCACAGAGCATCTCACTGCATGGTAGCTGGCTTCATCCAAGTGGGCAGGAGAGAGGTGCCAGCAAGTCAGAAGCCATAGTCTTTATAATAATCCAGTCTATATTCTCTTCATTAGATGTCAGCCAGAGAGATTTTGTGAAGGATGACTACTTGGAGGCAGAGCTCAATAGAGGCCATGTCTCATGTATGCCTGCCCAGAATACTGTTAGTCATGATCCTCTTTTCTATCATTTTATCCTTTCCCAAGTTTGGATCCTCTTGATTCAAAATATGAATTTATGCAGTTGGCTCTTAACTAGTTTCCCCCAAAGAACCATCCACTTTTCTAAGAGTTGCCCTGGTCATGTTTCCCACTTGCTCAAAAGTCCCCAGAGGGTCATAGCATGGCCCCCACCAACCTTCTTAGACTCAGTGCCTATGCCTTGTACTTTGCTTCACTAACATCTTAATCCACCCTGTGTAGTCTTAGCCTTGACCCCTGCTCTTCCCCATGCCTAGCTCTTTCTTCATCCCTTTTCTCTCCTGTCCAACTCCTGTAGTTCCCTAAGGCTCAAGCACTGTGCCATCAGGAAGCATTCTCCTGACTATCCTTCATGCTTCCATTTCCCACATGGCCTCCGTCTTCTATACAGCATTCAAGGAGAAGATGTCTTTAAAGTGCTTGGTCAGGGACCTAACCCAAGGAAAGCTCCAGTGAGGAACTGAACTCCTATTCAAGGATGACCATGGCAGCCCCCTAGAGATAAATAATTTTTTCATCCAGGTCTCATGGAGCCTAACCAAGCAGAGTGCTTGACACCAGGGAATTGATCATTCCATTTATGTACACAGAAGGCAGAGCTCCCAGGGGGGTGGCCATAGTAAGCAGCATGAGGACTGACTCAGCAGGCATGACAGGGCAGACCACCTGGGGACTCAGGCCTTTGTCTGCAGTTGAGGAACACTGTGGTTTGGTTTCATGATAGTGCTGTTGCTATCTGTTTGCATGGACTTCTGCAGCTATCTTGGTGGAGCAGTGGCATCGACTCTGGAATTCTCAGTAGTAAGCATGGCCCTTATCCTAGAGGTATTTCACCATCTAACATTTTGAGCCATTGTTGTTTTGTTTTGTCTGCAATTGGGTACATTCATAGGCTTGGTGCATTGTCCCAGAGCCAGATCACCTGGAATCATGGAAATCACATCCAACCGGTTACTCAGATGGGACTGGAGAATGTTTTCAGGAGAAAGACCAAGCAGCCATGCTCTCTAAGGCTAGAAGCCAAAAGGGGCTCAGAGACCTCTGACAGCAGAGAGAGTCTGGGCTCCCTACATGACATATTGTCAGGAGAATTACCTTCCCAGACAGTGTCAGCCTGTACTCAAGGACTAGACATGGGACTCAGTGATTCACTTGCCTTTTATCATTTGAATCCTCAGAGGTAACCCACAGTCACTCAGCAAGTCAAACAACACAGAGTCTGGATACAGAGCCCACATTCATACTTCTGTGCATGAGGCATTGCCTCTGGAACTTTCTGTTCCTACCTTCACTTCTTACCTGTTTCCTCTTCTACAAAATGGTGTGATGAGAGGTCATTTGAGGATTAAATGTTTAGAAATCTGAAGTACTTTGGAAAGGGCTTGGCAAAAGGTTTTTATAACCACTATGACTTTTAACTCTTGACCTTGAACCCCCAGATCTGTTTTTCTGGGGCTAAGGTATGAATCTCAAACCAGGAACTTTGTCAGGACAGAATGTGAAAAGCACTTTTCTCCAGCTTTGTGTCTGCCATGAGGCTGACAAGAGTTGCAGGACCTTCCTGTTCTAGGCCATGCCCCCACCCCCCCACTCCCCCACTCCCACACCCCCCCCACCCCCACACCCCCACCCCCACAAGAAACCCAGGGCTGGAAGAAAAAGGAAAGAGCCATGTTCACTTTGCTGTCTCTGCTCTTGCCCCAACTCTCCTTAGCACTCCAATTTCTACATGGCTCTCTTTCAGCCAGAATGCCACAAGCAGCCCCCTGTTCCCTCTTTTCCTTCTCTTGACCTTACCCAGTAACTTTAAGGTCTACAAACTCAGCTTTACATGGCATTTGTTAGCTTGGGGCACTTTTCCTGAGTTACAATGGAGATATGTTTGAATCTCAATCTTAGCTTTTCTACTCACCCCTAACACCATAGGAGGGATTGAAACCAAGGGCATTGAACTTAGGGACAGTTTACTACTGAGCTAATCCCCAGCCCTCACTAGTTACTGGGGGTCTCACTGAGTTGTGGAGGCTGAACTCAAACTTGCAATTCTCCTGCCTCAGCCTCCCATTTCACTGGGATTATAGGTGCGCACCACTGTGCCCAGGTGGATCGTATTTTTTTAAAAGAATAGTTTCTAAATGTGAGGTGAGAAACAAACCCTACAGTAATCAGAAAAGCAAAATTCAGTTGTTTATAGGATCTCATTCTTATTTGCAGGCTAGTATTTCTCAACTTGGGGGAATTTCACTTTACTTGTTGAAATAATGATTGAGTTTCACTGAACCATTCACTTCCATGTCAGGTAAAAGGCAAATGCTTGTCTGGCTTCAGGAAAGCAGTTCAGTGTGGCAGGTTAAACAAGGGCACTGGATGCAGACAGAAGTAGTTTCCAGTCTGGTTGTAGACACTGAGCAATGTTCCTGAACCTCAGCAGCAAATGGGGAAAAAACAGTCTCTAACACAAAGGTGTTGAGAAGATAAAGAAGATGAAATTAGGGACTGGGGCTATAACTCAGTTGGTAGAGTGCTTTCCTTGCATGCACAAGGCCCTGGGTTCAATCCCTAGCACCACAAAAAAAATAAGATGAAATTACTCAGGCATACACTTAGGCAGGACCAGTGTACGCTTGTGGCCTTAGATCTAAAGCCCATGTGGCCAATGACAGTCTAGTGGAGACCATTTGAGACTTGATCACGGTAATATGGTGTAAATCCCAAATACACACAACCCTCCAGTGGAATCTGGAGAAACATTTTATTATTTTTGCAGATAAGCATTCATATTGAAGTCCAGGTCAAATATTGCCCAAAGTAAAATTTGTGACCAGATTTACAAACATAAACTTTAACTTTCAAAGCGTCTTGAAACTTGAAATTACAGTAAAGAGATATGGACCTGGAATTACTGAGAGAAGGATTTTTAAATCTCTCTCATGACACACTCAGAGTGAGTTTGTTCTACTCCAATACTATATCTGCCCCACCTTACCCTCAGACTGGGTGACATATCTGTTTTTAATCAAAGTGAGGTAAAATGAATTTTGTCCCCATGATTTGATACCCCTTCAACCTGAAAACTGTAAGAGATTCTTGAGTGTGTTGCAAAAATCAAGGTTAGGATTTAGTTCATTGGCTACTGGAGAATAGAACTTTCATTTACTTAAACAGGAAAACAAGATCTTCAAAGAGATGGAAGTTGCAGTGCACGAGAGCAGGGATAGCAGGATAGCAGGGGGCTGCCTCTAGCCAGAGGCCCTCAGTGCACGTGCTTTGGAGCCCTGCTCAGATCTGCAGGGCTGCAAGTGAGGCTTCATGGGGAGGAGGGATGTGGATGGTGGCCAGTTGGAATAAGAACAAAAAATCCTGGAATCCGATCCTTGAGGCAGGCCGCGAGGCACAGGGGGAAGAGGGCAGCTGCAGAGAAGTAGACCAAAAGGCACATGATGTTGTTTTGACAAATTCTGAGAGGAGAGAGAGAGGTGAACCCAGCCTGCCTTGGAGAAGCCTGAATTAAGCTCCTACTGGGTCTGCTCTGTTTTCTGTCTTTGACAAGAAGCGTCATATCTCCTTAGCTCAGGCAGCAGTGAGCGCTCAACATTTGGGAAGGCAGTGATCTCACCGTCTGCCCTCCCTGAGGGGCTGTGTCTATGGTGGGGTCCAGGCAGCTTCATCTGAGGTAGGCTCTTGGGGAAATCCCTCACAACCCTCACCAATGGGCCTGTCTGATCCCTGGCACACCTAGTCCTCTGAAGTCCAACACTCCCAGCAGAAAGGCCTGAAGGGAAATGGCACAGAGCAACAGACACTGGGACCTTTGCCTTGGGGCCCCCAGAAGATCTTGAGGCTGGGCTCAAGGCCAAGTTTTCCCTCCTAGCACAAATAGCTGAGGCACTAAGAGCCATGTGGATGATGAGTGACAAATGTGACCCCAGTATGACTTTAGGTGGGCAGAAGGAAGGGATAAGGATCCAACCACAGCTGCTTACAGCAGGCTGGGGTCATCTGCCACTTGAAGACCCTGATATGTTCCTTGGAGTTTGACAAATCCCACAATCTGGTCCTGCTTTGTAAACTAACTGTGTGTCCTCTGACCTGGTTATTTTTGAGCTTGAAAGGGACAGCAGGAGGTAGAATACAGTTGGCTGTCCATATCTATGCTTTCTCTAGTCCCAGATTCAACTAACTCTGGATCAAAAATATTTTTTAAATGTGTATCTATAGTGAACATGTACAAACTTTTTATTTATTCTTTTTCATTATTCCCTAAACAATACAATGTAAGTATTTGCATAGCATTCACATTGTATTGCTAGTATAATTTATCTGGAGATTATTCGAAGTAAGGGCTGTCACCATCCGCAGATTTAGGGATCTGAGGGAAATTCTGAAACTAAGTCTCCATGGAAATGGAGAGAGATCTGTACTTATTATGGTTAAAGCACTCCACCTTCTACCCCCAAGGAAAGTTTCTCCTTTGTTCTAAGGAGTTGAAACACTTTGAATTGTATTTAATTTCATTATTTTGCCCACAATGGCAAACACTGCTTTTTCTTGTTTTATTGTGTTGTAGGATTTTTAATTTGATGCCATCCCATTTATTAATTCTTGATTTTATTTCTTGAATTTTAGGGATTTTAAAGGAAGTTAGTGTCTGTGCCAATAGGTTGGAGTATTGGTTGGTCCTGTGTTTTCTTCTAGCAATTGCTAAGCTTCTGGTCTAATTCCTAGGTCTTTAATCCACTTTGAGTTATCTTTTGTGCAGGGTGAGAGATAACAGCCTAGTTTCATTCTTGTACACATGGATAGCTGGTTTTCCAGAGTGTATTTTTGTTTGTTTCTTGTGGATGAGGACTCATCACAAATGAAGGTTTCTCCCCATCCAAAATACTGAGGTGTTGAAAGCAGAAAACAGGGAGATCCAAAGAGATCGCCCCATCCCACGTGCAGTCCCACCTCTGCAGCTGTCCTGAAACTTCGTTGACTCCTGAATCCCATTTGAATAACAGTTTCTAAGATAGTGAGAGGACTATAGGCCCCTGTCTGTCTGTTTCTTCGGTGCTTTGTTCCTTCATCCCATATTAGGCAAGTTTCACTCACAGATGAAAGGACCAGAGTTTCAGTTGTGCAAGATGAAAAGTTCTGCAGATGGACACTGATGATGGTTGCACAACATTGTGAAAGAACTTGATGCCACTGAATTATACACTTAAAAGATCAAAATGGTCAGTTTTATGCTACATACAGTCTTGCACCATAAAATGATGTTTCTGTCAACAACAGACTGAATATATGAAAGTGCTCTTATAAGGTTATAATGGAACCAAAAAATTACTCTCACCATAGCGGTCATAGTGTAACACATTGAATTGTTTGCAGCGATACTGCTGTTAAAAAAAAAAAAAAAAAAAAAACTGGTCATATGAAAGAATAGCACATACAATGAATAATAGTAAATAACTATATTGCTGGTTTAAGCATATAGTGTACTATACCTTTTAATCTTTATTTTTGACTGTACTCCTTCTGCTTATAAACAAAATCACTGTTGAAACAATGTGCAGTGTCATGTCATCAGTAATCTCATACTTTTTATGTCTACCAAGTCTATTGATTGTATCAAGAGGCCATGAGGAGCCAACCATGGTGATGTACCCCTATAGTCTCAGAAACTCAGGAGGCAAAGGCAGGAGGATCAAAAGTTCAAGGTCAGCCTCAGCAACTTAGTGAGATCCTGTGTTAAAAAATAAAAGGGCTGGGTATATAGCTTAGTGGTAAAGCACCTCTGGGTTCAATCCCTAGTACCAAAAATTTTAAAACAGGCCACATGAGTAGTTGACCTGTGCCATCTAGGTTTCTGTAAGTGTATTCTAGGACATTCCTACCAAGACAAAATCACCTAGCAATACATTTCTCAGAATGTGTCTCATTAAGTGACACCTGACTGGGTGCCTTACCAAAACAAAAAGAAAAAACCTGCAGTTTTAAAACACTTGCTAATATTTCCATTTCCAGTAAATTAGTGTGCATTATAAAGTGGCAGGGCAGCAAGCTCAGCTGCCTGTTTTCCATCTTGGGGAGGAGCAGAATTGATTGCATGTCCACTTGTCATTTTGTGTGGTCCATTGGGTTTTCTGCATGTCTTAGTGAGGTGCATGGAGGTTAAACACACAGGATAGAGTCACCTGGCATAGCTAGTGCTTAGAAATAACTTTTCTGGCAAATTAAACAAAATGACTGTCATTCTCTAGGCATTTTGGAGAAATGAAAGCATGTTGGGTGGAGGGACAAAGAAATGGCTGTAAATGGGGATGGGTATCATCTCTGCTTTTGAATGGGATAAGAAACCCCACTTGCTTCAATGGCCCTCTGGTTTATCCACAAGTCTGGAAACACGAGGATGACTCACAGCTTGCTGAGTAATACAGGAGTCAACAAAATGATGCTTTTCTGCGCAAACTGTCCCTCTGGAATAAGTACTGGTACTTGGAACAGAGTGCTGGAAAATGTTAAGTCTCTCAGCCATGTGACAGCCAGCTCTTAAGGGCTATGACACTGGCATATAAGTAGGAAGTGAGAACCCTGACCAAATGACTTGGGGAAAGTTGTATACCTGGTTTTTATGTCACTACTCACACCCAAGCTCACAAGGCCTTTGCTTTCTGCCTCTCAGGGTTTGGTGACGTGAACTTCTTAACTGGTTGTGTCTTATCTGCTACCCCACTTGGTAGTAAGTTCCTCAGTCACAGGAAGATGTCTTACTAACTCTGTAAATGTGAGCTGAAGGACCCTTTGAATGAATGAGCAGAAAAAATGTAGGGGTGAATGAATGAGTTCCAGCCTTTATAGAATGTTAGGTTCTGGAGACTTTTGCATGTTTAAGGGTAATTATCCATAGAAACTGTGTCTTCACAGCTTAGGAGCCTAATGAACCTGTGTAGTCTCAAGCTGAGGAGAAGGGAGAAGTTGGCCTCTAAATGTAGGGCCACTGCCTATAGTGTGATTTCTTTTCTGCTCCAGTTGGGTTTCTTGTCATTCTACAGCAAGTGTGCAATATCTAAATACATGTATTTCTTCAACTTCCAAAAAATGCAGAGCTTTATACTTCCAGTGATAATTTGTACTGGGTGTTCTATTGTTGTTGTTGCTGCTTCTGCTGCTGCTGTCATCATTTAATACAATTTACAAGGACAAAACAAGACTTCTGGCTGCAGTTTCACATACCACAATGACAGCCACACATGATAAGAAAAAAAAAAGCTAGCTTAGAAATTCAGACCATTCAATTTCATTGCTTTTTCCCAGTTAAGATTTGTTCATAACACTCTTAGGCAGCACTTACACTCATTCAATTGCAGTCAGTCATGTGAGCAGTGAGTGGTCTATACTTACAGTGTGTTGATAACTCTGCTATTTCTTTTTGACTAGCAAAGGATCAAGTGGGCATGTTTTGAAGGCTGTTCATCATATATTACACTTAAATAGTAACTTATAAGAACACTTGACTGCATTTGAATTAAGCTCTGTTACCTTTCCATTGCTATAACAAAGTACTGAGATAATCAAGTTAAAAGGAGAAAAGTTTCCTGTTGGCTCTGTTGCTTTTGTGCTTGTGGCAAGGCAGAACACTATAGGGGTGCCATGTTACCTCATGGCAGCTGGGAAGAAAAAGAAGGAAGAAGAAGAGGCTAGGATCCCAATATCCCCTTCAAGGACATGCCCCCAATGACCTCATTTCCTCCCACAAGGCCCTACCTCCTAAAGGTTTTGCCACCTGCCAATAGACTGGTTACCAAGCCTATAACACATGAGCCTTTGGGGGTGCATTGAATTTCCAAATTATAGCAAGCTCCCACAACTGTTTTGAAAATTCATTATTTTATTTTCTTAGTTTGTGAGTACAGATCCTACTTTGCTTATGGAGATTCTCTCTTTTGGGTTTTGTTTTTAGCATTTTGACAGCTATATTGGTAGTTTCTTCAATTTTCTTTATTAGTTTTGATGTAGAAGAGTTTTCTTTAGCAGAACAATTACATCACAAGGAGATTCCCTCCCATATGACTCTACCTGGAAAGGTCTCCTGATTTCTTTTATTACTCTATTAGTAACTATAGTTCAAGATTGATACAGATCAAAGGAGCAGAATGAGGTTGAAAGAGCAGCCTCTGGCAATAGCCTTGGCAATGTCAATTCCTTCTGAATTCATGGGGATCTGTTCTGCCTGCCTCTTTCCTCAGAAGCTGCTGAGAAGTACTTCTTTTCCAAACCCCCAGGGGTTACCCCACACTGCAAAAGGCAAGATTATAGCCAAGGACTCATCTGTTGAAAGACTATATTAGTCTGCTTTTGAAATAATGTCTTAGCCTTAGGAATTTACAAGGTTCTACCAAGGCCCTGCTACAAGCAATAAATCTTTTTGTGACTTGTCAGAGGTAGATTGACATTCAATTTAGATTTTAGCATCTTGCTCTTAGCCTCATTTTTTTTAAAAGAATTGCATGATCTTGAGGTTGGTCAACATTCTAGTCCTATATGCCCATCAAGTCTTAAAAGCACTTCACAGATTTGAAGACAACTCTAATATTCCTACTGAGCCTCTATTCCCACCCAATTTTTTGCCCATATCCTTACTTCCTGCTTCTGAACTGTGCCCAGGGCATTGACATGAAGCCCTCTGGGTGAGCAAGGCTCTACTGGATGGACCTAAAATTCTCCAGATGCATTTGGCCCAGTGGAGAAGAGAGCAAGAGGTTCTCTTCCCATGTTCCAAACATTCTGCTTTGTTCCTGCCCTCCTATGATCCACTTACAAGGGTGATAGCCACATCCCCCATCTGCCCTGCCTAAGCCCATTGTTCATGCCAACTCCAATTCATAACAACCCCCCACTGAGGTTTATAAGCATTCTCTGTAGTCCTATACATCATTTGTTTCTATTTCTCACCATCCTATACACAAAATTTTTGATATAATATTGGACTACAGAGAAAGAGAATGAGCCAACCCTCACAATTGTTCCTAGAACCATCAGCTTCCTACTCAGCAATACCTTTTACAGGCTTTTAGGGTTTTTGTTTAGTTATTACCTCTGAAATCAAATTTTGACTTTCTGGTGTATCCTAAGACTTTTCAAAGGATTTAAAAAATTCAGGAGCTTGGTGCCAATAATTGCTTTTAGGAGCTAGCACTGCCTATTTTCTATAGATGAATTCCAGTTTGAATCATCAATTATTTTCTTCATAGAAACCCACAAAGTACATATTCATGTTTGCGTCGAAATTGAATATGATCCAGACATTCTTAATGTTAAGCTAAACTATTTCTTCTAAAATGTGTATCACATTCAACTAATGCATAATTAAGAGCTTGAGTGCCATACTTTAGATCTGAATGAAAAGCCTAAGATTGCAATATTTGATCTGTACTAGATGGGTTTGCTAGAGCATGCTGGACAATTCAAGTATATTAGTTTTGTCTTTAGGTGGCCTGGTCTATGGATAAAGAAACATGACTCAGGGCTCAGCAGAGTTAAACAGTCCCAAGCTTCATCATTAGAAATGAAGTTTGCTCTAATGTGAGGCTAAAGGCATAGTGCAGAGATCATGAACTCAGAGGTCTGAGGGGCCAGGCTAGATTCTTTATCAGTTAGAATGTATTCAGTTGCCCGTAGCAGACAACCCAGTTCATAGCAGAAAACCCAGTTCACACTGGGTTGAATAAAGGGTGCTTACTAACCCCAGGAAAGTGAAAGTCTAGCAGTTGGACAGACTTCAGGGTTCAGCTCAGCAGTCACCAGAAGCTGTTTCTTTCTGGCTAGCTCTGCCTTACATAGCATGGGCCTCATCCTGTAGCTGGCTCCCCCTTGTGGGCACATGATAACAGCCAACAATTCCTGTCCCCATTCAGAAAGCAGGCATTGCTTCTAGTCTCTCTGCTGGAAGAGCAAAGGAGGCTTCTTTCCCAGAAGTCTCTGGGGACTTCTGAGCTTACTAACCTGCACTGATCACATACTTACTGTGCTCAAATTCATGTCAGTGATGCTAAGTGCCCATCTCTAGGACCTAAAGTAAAGGCAGGTTAACCAAAGTGTATAGGTGGCATAGGACAAGTAAGGCTACCTGAATGAAAATGGGGGGAAGTCATCAAGAGAATAATTCAGTTTTGGCCAGACCACCAACAGTATTCACTACTGCAGGTGTATCCTCGCTCCTCCTCATCCATACACTCTCTCTTCCTTGCACATACCTCCCCAAAACTCTCTCTCTCCCCCTATAGAAATCCTATTTACTCTTCTCTGAAGAGCTCCAGCTCCAAACTTGAAACCCTGAGAGATACACCATCCTCACAATTGGGTCACTATGTGGCTCTCTCTTCACCTTCAGTGATTCCTTGGTCATTGTACTTACCTGGGCAGAGAAAGAGCAGGAGTACAGAAAAAAGAAAGAAAGAAAACCTTCCAATTTGGAAAGGGGGGATTGAAAAGTAACAGAGAGTGGTCACCAATCCATTGTCCATGTCATATTCTGCCACACAGGGGTGGCAGGGAGTCACGTGATTCTTGCTTCTTTGAGACCCGGTCTTCTGTTCTTTATAATGAGAGGGCTGGAGGAAATCACATTATGTCACATTGGAGTATGTTCCAGAGAACTTGTTTAAATGCACATTTCTGGGTTCCACCCCCAGAGTTTCTGATTCCATAGGTTCTGCAGGGGTCCTGGGAATTTCTAACAGGTTTCTAAGGGGTGCTGCTGCCACTGCTCCAAGGTCCCCCTCTTTGAGAACCTCTGATGCAGATCATCCCTATTCTTTCTTCAAATTCTGTCATTTAGGACTCTGAGATCTAACACTGACTTAGAACACAATATTTTATAAATGGGATATACCCAACTCTACCTTGTGAATAGCTGCAGACAACTTGGAGTTCTTGCTTTGGTTTATAATATAATTTTGACAAGTGGGGCTGAAAATGAAGGATACCTTATGAATTCAGAAAGGTTAACTCCCAAAACTCTCCCAACACCACAGAGCCTGAAGAGCTTATCTAGATAAATCCCATATTTTCCCTCTGGGGAAATGGGATTCCAGCAGTTATTACCTAGAGGCCAAGGAAGAAACTAGGCTTTATAGCTTGCTGCTCCACAAATATGTAGGAAAATAGGTCTCATTCCAAGGTAGCCTTGAAGGAAGGCAGAAGGTAGAGCAAGGTCTTAGAGGAGTGCTAAGTGCTAGAAGGAGGGAGGTAAGGCCCACCAAGGTTGAGGTAGTCTTGATTTAAAGAGAGACAATGAAGGCCATGTTGTGACTTAAAAATGTTACTGTGTGGCACTAATTCCTGTAAGTGGGTAAGGGTGGGGGCCCTTTTGCTGATACAGAAATACTAAGAGTGAAATTGTTAGGAAAATAGGTTTTATTCCAAGCCAGCTTTAAGATAGAAAGCTGGTAGAAGACTGAGCTAATGGTTTCAGAGGAGTCAGATGGCAAAGTGAGACAAAAGGCAGGAGACATATATATGTAGACACACACACACACACACATACACACACACATATGCACAGATTTTTTTTAGTTTGTTCTAGACAGTCTGCCGGAGGGGACAGCCTTCTCCCAGGTCAGGTGGCTGCCTCTAAGCCTTTACTCGCAGCAGGAGGAAACTGCCTAGTTTTAGAGGGGCTCCACATTCAGTCTGTTTCACTGTGGAATGACTGGCTCCAAGTAACAGCCTGAGTCTCCTGACTTCTGGCTCAGAGTCAGGTTCATGTGTTCTGAAACTTGACTGCATCTGCAGACAACTTTAAATCTGGGAATAGGATATGAATTGATACTCTTTACAGTTAATCACCAGTTGCTATCTATATAAAACCTGTGCTGTATATATAAAATTTTATTATTAAATCAAATCAAACTAAAAATTTTGAATAATTTCTTTAGTGATGTTAGATAATAAACTCCACAACCTAAATAAAAGTATGTCCCATATATGTTGACTTTGAAGGCTGAACCTAAGTTTATTGTAACTGATGGATCCCATTGTCACTAGATACTCAATATATTAGAAAAGTCTGTTTTCTCAGGCATAGTGGCAGGTTATACATGAGCCTGCCTTTTTGTTCCCAGAGCTAGCCCTTCTTCCCTCATGAAGAATAGAGAGTTGCATGATCGGAGACCAGAACCTTCTCTACCAGGCAGAGTCTGAAACTCAGCCAGTGTAGATACTCAGAGGACTCCCCTAAACCCCCTCTTCTCCAGAACTCTGGGAGAGTGGGCTTCTTATGAGGTGTGGAGGGAATCATATGACTTGAATTGTCCTTTTTTAAACAACCAATTTATGATTGAAATGAGGAAGGAGAATAACAGAAAAGGGTGTGTAGCCTAAGAAATCTTTAGAAACCATAATAGAACTTAGACAGAAATCAACTTAGTTAGCTATGAGTCAAGTGCTTAAGGGAGAAGACAGATGAGCTCTCCTTGTGTGCTCATTGTCAGTTCAGGCTGCTATAATGGAATTCCAAAGACGGTGGCTTCAAAACAACAAAAAATTGTTTCTCACACTACTGGAAGCTGGAAGTGCCATGTGTCCTCATATGATAGAAGGGATAAACAGACTCCCTAAGCCTCTTTTATCAGGACACTAGTTCTCATTCATGTGAGTTCTACCCTCATACCTAATCACTTCCAAAAGACCCCACCTCCTAATAACATCACATAGGATATTCAGTTTCTTAATTTTTAATGTTTCAAATATTTAACTGATGCATAAAATTGCACATATTAATGGAGTACCATGTATTGTTTCAGCACATGTAGACATTGTGCAATGTTTAAATCAGGTTTATTTATGTATATATTTATATAAATCAGGTTGTTTACATATTTATCTCTGTAAAATTTATCATTTTTTATGGTGAAAATTCAATCCTTTTTAGCTTTTTTGAAAATTATTTGCATTATTATTATCTCTAGTCATCATACTGTGCAATAGCACACCAGAGCTTCTTGATCTTCTCTAACTGTAAATTAGTGCCATTGATCAACCTCTTCCCACCCTTCCTCTTTCCCCAGACTGTAGTAACTACCATTCTACTCCCAACTTCTATGGGATTAACTTTTTTAGATTCCACATACAAGTGAGACTATGTGATAACTGTGCCTGGCTTATATCACTTAACATAATGATCTCCAATCCCATCCATGTTGCTGCAAATTCTAGCATCTCATTCTTTTTATATGACTGAATGGTGTATATGTACCGCATTGTGTATATGTACCACATTTTCTTTGTCCACTCATCCAGTAGTGGACGTGGGTTATTTCCACTTATTGGTCATTGTGCATAGTGCAGCAATGAACATGGGAGTATAGATGTATCTTCAACCTAATGATTTCATTTCCTTTGGATATAAACCCTATTATGGAATTGCCAGATCATATGGTAGTTCTATTTTCAATTTTTTGAGGAACTGTATTCTGTGTTCTGTATTGGCTGTTCTAATTTACATTTGCACCCACAGTGTACAAGAGTTCCCTTTTCTCCACATCTTTGCCAGTTAGTTATCTTTAGTCTCTTTGAAAAGAGCCATTCTGGGGTAAGATGCCACCCCC
The DNA here is from genome assembly GCF_021218885.2 of Marmota monax. Classification (NCBI taxonomy): domain Eukaryota; kingdom Metazoa; phylum Chordata; class Mammalia; order Rodentia; family Sciuridae; genus Marmota; species Marmota monax. The sequence goes on along the minus strand of NW_026692025.1, from coordinate 4,419,697 downwards.
AACTTTGATATTGCATATCTCTTATGATTAATGACGTTTAACATTTTTCATATAGTTGGTCATTTTTATGTCTTCTTTTGAGAAATGTCTATATCTTTTGCTCCTTTTAGGCTTTTTTGGTTTTTGAGTTTTTGAAATTCCTGGTATATTCTGGATATCAACCCCTTGTCAGATATAGTTTACAAATATTTTCTCCCATTCTGTACATCGACACTTCACTGGACTTTTTGTTTGTTTGTTTTAGTTGTTTTGTTTTGTTTTTGTTTTTGCTTTCAGTATCAGGGATTGAATCCAGAGACACTTTACTACAGAGCCACATTTCAAGCCATGTTTTATATATATATATATATATATATATATATATATATTTATTTATTTATTTATTTATTTTTTGAGATGATAGGTTCTCAGTGAGTTGCTCAGGGCCTCGCTAAGTTGCTGAGGCTGGCTTTGAACTTGGGATCCTCCTTCCTCAGCCTCCTGAGCCACTGGGATCACAGGCATACACTACCGCACCCAGTGACACTTTACTGTGTATTGATTGTTTACTTCGCTGTGTTGAAGCTTTTCAGTTTGATTTAATTAAATTTGTCTATTTTTACTTTTGTTTTCTGTGCTTTTGGATCCTTCTCCAAAAAAAAAATTCTTGTCCATTCCAAAGTCCTAAAGCATATCCACTGTTTTCTTCTAATAGTGTCATCATCTCAGATCTTATATTTAAGTCTTTAATCAATTTTTAATTCTTTTGTGTGTGTGGTTCTCAGAATCTGATTCAGAGTCTCACATATGCTTAGCAAATGCTTTACCACTGAGCTATACCCTAGACCCTTGATGATTTTTATAAAAGGTGACCTACAGGAGTCTAGATTCATTCTTCTGAATCTGTATATCCAATTTTCCCAGCACCATTTATTGAGAAGACTCTCTTCTCTAATGCATGTTCTTAACATGTTTGTCAAAAAACAGTTGGCTGTAGATTCATAGGTTTACTTCTGGACTGTTCCATTCCATTGGTTATGTGTCCATTTTTTGCCAATATCATGCTGCTTTGGTTATTAAGGATTTGTAGAATGTTTTGAAGTGAACTTGTATAATGCTTCCTACTTTCTTCTTTTGCTCAAGATGACTTTGGCATGATTTTGTTTGTTTGGTAGTAGTTCCATATAAATTTTAGAATTGTTTTCCCTGGTTCTGCAAAGAATATCATTGATATTTTCACAAGGATTGCATTGAGATCACTTTGGATAGTATGGACGTTTTTAACAATGGATTTTTCCAATCATGAACACCAGATATAGTTCTACATTTTGTGACCTCTTTAATTTCTTTCATCAATGATTTATAAATTTTATTGTAGATACTTTTCCCCTCTTTGGTTAATTATTCCTAGGTAGTCTGTTACTTTTATAGTTATTATAAATTGGATTGGCTTCTTGATTTCTATTTTAGGTAATTTTCTATCAATGTACAGCAATACTACTAATTTTTGTATGTAGGATTTTGTATCCTACAACCATGCTGAGTTCATTTATTAGTTCTAATGGGTCTTTTTTGGTGGAGTTTTTGGGGTTTCAAGACATCCAACACTATGTTGAATAAAAGTGGTGGAAGTAAGCATCCTAGTCTCATTCCATATCTTAGAGTAAAAGCTTTTACTTTTTCCTCCATTTAGTATATTGTTAGCTGTTGGTTTATTATAAATAGGCTTTATTATGTTAAGGTATATTCCTTATATGCCCAATTTGTTCAGCATATTATCATGAAGGGATGTTGAATTTTATTAAAAACTTTTTATACATCAATTGGGATGACCATATTGTTTCTGTCCATTCTGTTGACATAGTGGATCACGTTTGTGCATTTGTTTGCATATATTGAACCCTGCTTGCATCCTTGGGATGAATCCATTTGATCATGGTGAATAGTCTTTTATGGTACTGATGGATTCAGTGACTAGATAGGTGGCCACCATAGAAGAGTAGCAGCAAACCATGGGGTAGTTTGAGTTGTCTATGTGGACAAACCTGGGGGAAGAAGACAGGACCCAAATCCTAAACCCTGAAAGGGTTGGCATCCCTGACAAGATCTCAAGACAGCTGACATCTGCAAGCTCTAAATCTACCAAGAGTGCACTGAGTCAGGGCACTGCAACCTTGACCCACCCCAATTCCCTGTGCCTAAAGCAGCTCCAAAAAGAGCTATGATTTGTAGCACAAAACCACATAATAAGCCCCAAATTCCAAAATAAACTTTTCCAAAGGAATGGTGCTTTTACATAAACTTGGGTTGCTTCTTTTACATAGCATCATATTTTCTGTTATCACAATTCCTGATTTTCTCTCAAGGGAATCTATTTTGGAGTATATACTGTACATACAGAAGAAACTATAAAGCATGTAATACTAAATCTGACACCCACATAACCCATCAACCAGGTCAAGAAATAATACATCCAATAGCTTAGAAATCCCCAGGTACCCTCCCTATTTCCAGAGATAACACCCATACTGACTTCCCAGTGCTGACTGTAGAAATACACCCTAGAAGATTCCAAGGAGCTTTGAGCTCATTTTAGTCCTTGTGCTTAGTCAAAATGCATTAGGTAGTTGTTTTCTGCATAGACTTCCACAGATGACTTGTCTCCACAATTTTGTTGATTGTTATTAGTTTCAGTTTTACATAAGGACCTTATCTTTTCAGAATACATTTTATGACTTTCTGATTACTAGAGTAATATATGCTTTTTGTACTCAACTTGAAAAAAATGCAGAAAACAAACTTCATGTTGTGATTACTAGAGTAATATATGCTTTTTGTATTCAACTTGAAAAAAATGCAGAAAACAAACTTCATATAAAATATATAAATACAAACATATGAATATATAAATAACCTAGGGACAGCTATTGTGAACATGTTGGAATATAGTATTTCACTAACTTTTTCTATACAGAAATGTATATAACATTGTTGGTAATAACCTGTGTATATAGCCTTTCCCCATTACTGGAAAATATAACAGATACAGAAAAGTCTGGAAGGTTGATGTGTACATTGTGACAGAGTGAAAAGTCTTCATGTTAGCACTGATCAGGTACAGAAATAGAATGTTGACAACCACCAAGTAGAACTTTGTACACCCCTTCTGCCACAGCCTCCTGTCATGGAGTTAGCCACTATCCTCATTCTATCATCATTCTCTTTATTTTCTATGTAGCTTCATCACTTATAAGTGGACTCTTAAACATGCAATAGCTTTGTTTTGGAAAACTGAGTGACAAACACAACCTAGGGTACAAGGCTTCTAGAAGAAGGAAAGCTAAGCTGCCTCTGACTATCTACCCCCAGACTATCTCTTAGAGAAGTAAGTGGCTAAAGGCACCATGAACCTGGGAATGTACAAAGTCCACCACCATCAGGATGCCTGGCAGAGTTCTAGACATGGTGCTATATACATAAAAAATAAATACAGTTAGAGGGATTGGGCCACTGCTGGGTTTTGCTTTCATGCTCATAATAGGCTGCCTTCAGTTCCTTCAGCTATCAGGTGTAGGCCAGTGCAAAACATCTCCATGGGGGGAAGTGACAGTTCTCAGGTTATCCAGGCAGCAGCACCTGTAAAGCAGAGTGGAAATTCACCAGCAAAAGTCAAATCAGATCTCTCATCTCCACCAGAGTTAGGGAGAGGTGATTGCCCAAGAACGGAGTCAGGAGGGGATTCAGAGATCTACCTGCTTCCTAAACAGCTTTTACCAACCCCTATTACATTGGCCACCACCCCTTTCTGCTGAGAGCCATACCCGAGTCCGAATGATGCATGGCATTTTTGCCAGAACGGAGTGGTTGAGAGGTGACCAGCAAGCCATTGAGATGATAATGGTTATGTTAAGCTGTGTATATTAGACCCCTGCTGTCGGCCTCCACCTGCTACTTTGGAGTTTTCGCGGGGATTCCTGGAGAGTTCCCATTGGTTGGGGAAGTGCCGGAGGAGGGAATTCCGGTTGGTGGTTCCTGGAGGAGCCTCGAGGCGTTCGGGAGAGTTCCCGGGGAGCGTGTGTGGAGTGTGCTGGTGGAGTTCAGAAATAAAGTTTGTTCCTGCTTCAGTGGCTCGTGATTTGTGCCCAGCCAGACTGCGGCATTTCACCAACCAATGGGAACTCTCCGGGAATCCCCGCGAGAACTCCAAAGTAGCACAAGAACTCCAAAGTAGCAGGTGGAGGCGGACAGCAGGGGTCTAATATACACAGCTTAACATAACCATTATCATCTCAATGGCTTGCTGGTCACCTCTCAACCACTCTGTTCTGGCAAAAATGCCATGTATCATTTGGACTTTATGGCTCTCAGCACCTTTCCACTTCACCTTCCATTTCCAGAGACAATCTGAGGCTTCTATTTCTGAGCTTGATGAAGATTCTGCCATAGAGATCAAGTTTCTTTTCAGCTTTCTGTTCTGCCCACTGGTGATTTAGCTTCCATGGGGCTATGTCGTCAGTGAAGCCTGCTCTGTTGACATTTTTCTTTGGGGATGGGGCCTCACTGTGTTTCCCAGGATGGCCTCCAACTCCTGAGCTTTAGCAGTTCCTCTGTCTCAGTCTCCCTAGTAGCTGGAACTACAGGTACATGCCACCATGCCTAGCTAAGTGTATGTACTATATAGCTTCTTCTTAAATTATGGTGCTATCTCCTCTTCTACACTCCCTATCTGGTGGGATTTTTTCCTTTAAAAACAAAGCAAAATATAAACCTTTGCTGTAGTTCTAATGGGACTTTGAGAAGGAATGAATTAAAATGCATGCATTAAATCTGCTGTCTAAATCCGGAAGTCTCCAAAGGAAATCCTGCCACTCCCTTCCTTGTTTGCTAGAATGTGTCAGTTGGTTGTATGGCTTCTCAGGAACCCTAGGGCCTATCAGCAGTACTTACTGTACCCAGCAAGGTGGCACTTGGGGAACTTGAGGCTGGGAAAATTGGAGTAAGGAGTATGCATAAGCCTAAGGGTTTTTCTTTGAACACTGCTTCATCTTCAACTACCTTTAGTGTTTGTGACTAAAAGCCTGGCTTTTTTGAAAGTCAGACCCAGGTTCAGCTTTCAGCTCTGTCACTTACCTATCATGTGACTTTGAGCTAGTTGCCATCAGAAAAGAAATGTCATTTGATCTTGACTCTGACCAAGTGAGAGCTTTATGGCTGATGGGCATGTTTTCTGCCTTTTATTTAATTATATCCTATAAGTGTATAAAAGGTTGTTAGGAACATTGTAACTTCTAAAGGTTTCTAAACATAATTAACTTTGGTAAATCCATCTCTGTCTTTGGGACAGACACTCATAAGGCTTCGTATTTTCTTTATTCCATTTTTCTAAAACTGGGGATTGCATTGGTAGTGCCTGATCCCATCCTGCTCCACTTGAGTGAGTGGCTCCAGGCCCACTCTTGATTGTTCCCACACTGTTGGGACTTCTGCTGATGAACACATCCATGTGCCATCTGCATTTTTTTCTGCGTGATGGACTACTGAGGCATTGCAAGCTATGCTAATGCTGATAGGGGATCCTGTTTCTTGACCCATCACTAATATCTTGCAAGTACATGAAGCTACCAGAGATTCCTGAGCAAAAGCTTAAAAAGCTTTCAATCTGTCCAAATAAGCCCCATCAACTGCTTTTAGAATGTGTCATCATGGAGCAGGCAAGTCATCAGAACCTAAGAATATTTGTATATTGGGGTCTTAAAAACCAATACGGCTGTAAAATATTGTTCCGAATCATCAAGGAACTAGAAGTGCAGGAGTAAAGGATTGTGAGTTGTAGAAAGCCACGTTTCTGCACTTACTCCACCCAGATGACCTTGCTCCAAGGACAAATTGGAGCTTGATGAAATAAAGCTGCACATGGCCAGTGAGCCCAGCTCTGTGCTAATGAATCACCCCAATGGAAGAGGACCTGAGTTCTCTATGGTTGGTATTAACACCAACAGAATGGCAAAGAACTCTTTTTCACGGGTACATTAAGTTCACTTGCTAAGCCTAATTCGTGTTCTTTTTAGCTTTATTTTTGGCTTTGGGGGGAGTTTTGTTTTTGTTTTTTGGTTATTCATTTGTTTTTGGATGAGAATGTGTTATCTCTAAAACTCTTCAGGTAGTTAGGTTGTCTTCTAATGCCTATTTTTAAATATTTATAACTTGCTCTTAAGTATTTGTCTGGAGCCTCCCTTGTAATACTCTGCCTGTGTTTTTCTTAATAGAACATTAAGACAATTTCTCCATTTCAAAACTTGCTTTCTATATACCATGTTCGTACCTGAACGTGTATGTGTGGGTTTTGGACTGAGGCATACCTAGGTCTGCATCCTGCTCTACTTCTAGCTAGCTGTGGTAACTTTGGGCAACATAGTTAAAATCTCTGGGCCTCAGTGCCTTCATCCATATAGTAAGGACTGTAATTAGTCCCTACTTCAGAGACAACTGTTTATAAGAATTGAATAAGACCAAATATTGCAAGTACTTGGGTTAATGCTAGAGTGTAGAAAATGCTCAGTAAATTTCATGGCAGTGGCAATTTTTATTGCTTTTTTTCAAATAATATATCGAAAAATCTACTGGACTATCATCCATTGGAAAGACTTGCTCATAGTAGGTGCTTCATAAGTGTTTAGCTTAGATGTGAGAGGTGTTTTTCTTTCCACTGGACTGTTTCTTGGACCCAGTTTTTGATCACTTGCAGCTCAGTATTAAACGTAGGAGAATGAAGATGCTGCTTCAGGGAAAAACAACGAGTTGTCATCATGCAGTCTTTGGCCCAGTCCTCTTGGACACCACTGCTACTAAACACTTGGCATGCTCGTCAGGGTGTAAAAGTCTGGCTCGTCCACTCATCTAAGTTTTGAAGCTTTTGCTGACATAGATATCAAGTAGAAGGTTATTTTAATTGCTTCTGCTGAATGAATTGGGTCATACATTCAATGCTGGTGTCATGCCTCCCTTCTAAAGCTTAATGGAAAGGGAGTTCCTGTCCATCCAATCCTGAAACCTTGAGGCCCTGGCACGGACAAGTTTGGGTTTTGACTGTTGGGAGGTGTACACTTGACTGGTTTTGCACTCACCATTTGGTTTTTCAGACCCCGCAGCATGTCTACCCACACAGAACTACAAACCAGTTGGAGTTGTGTGCTCTGTTGTGAGGGTGGGGGTGGGGCAGGGTGGGGAGGGGTTTGATCCATGAACCAGGTATCTGATGTAGCTTTATTCCAGCTTTCCACAAGCTAGTAATTGCTCAAAATCCATGGATGGGTATTAAGTGGTCAAGAAGACCCCTAAAATTATATGTAAAACATGGATGCTCTGGGAAGGAAGGGGGAGACACTACGGGGGCATTTTCTGTGGCGAGAGACTATAGCCTTTAACTGATTCTCAAAGGAGTCTGTGACCCAAGACAAGCTAAGACCACAAAGCTATTTGGTTTTGCTTCCCCAAACCAGTTGGTGTATATAACCACAACACCCAAACCACCCAAGTAGGAGGTCAGAACAGTGACAAAATCAGTCGGAAACTTTTCCTAGTCAAGCAGCTGATGGATTGTTCAATCGGTTGTTGTAGACCCATGTAGACAAAGCCTGCAAGCTTGGGGAAGCCAGGCCCCCTCAGGTCAGCCTCGGGCGTCAGCCCCCATCCTGCCAGGCCCTGGGGAGTGAGTCCTTCCTGCCCGGCAGCTCCTTTGCTCATGAGCTGGCCAGAGTCACCTCCTCGTACAGCACCTCAGAGGCAGCGCCCTGGGGCGGCTGGGATCCGAAGGACTGGAGGCAGGTGCCTGCTCCACTACTGCCTAGCTGCGATGCCGCAGGTAAGTCACTTCTCCTCAAGCCTCGCTTTCCTCATCTGTCAACTGGGGCACAGCCACCCGCTCAGCCTGCCCGCCTGCCTCACGGGGTTATTTGGGAGGAACACAGGAGGTGACAGCTCTGAAGGCAACCCATAAAGTTCTGTATGCCTCTGAGGGATTTGTAGTGCTTTCTGGCCTTCCTTTTTCTCTAGCCCAAGCAAGCAGAATTCTCCAGGTATCTTGGCCTCACCTGCAGGGAAACAAGTGGGGGATTGCTCAGGGTGCAGTTTCTCTCTCCCTCTTCTGGACACCTTCTGGCATTCCATTTCCTTTCCTGCCTGCCTGTCCCTGCTGCCAGACTGGGAGCCCAAGGGGAGTAGGGGTTGTACTTCTGTGCTTCCAAATCCCCCTACCAGATGACTGCCTGTTTGATACCAAGTGGGGGCTCAGGAACCGCCTCTCCTGCCAGCAATCTGCTGTGGGTTCTGCACCGCATGGTATTCTCTGACCCCACTGAAGGCCTGGCAGTCCAGGAGGGAAGGGAGAAGGCATCCAAGCCAAGCCTATCCCAAGATGGCTGAGAGTCTGAATCAACCTCTAGAGTCTAGAAAGAATGGCTGGCTTACATGCCCCAAAGAGTCACATTAACAGTCATGACAGCAAGATGATGCATACCAGCTTTTGCAGAGAATTTCATTTGGATCTTGGAGTTGTTATTCTGGTGCATGAAATATCAATGTGCACAGGATGTCTGCCCTATCTGCAGAGAGAGAGCTGGAGATACAAGCATTTTCTAAGTGATAGTAATCAGAAGATGGCCATCAAGCTGAAAGGGCCTCCTGGGATTCTGGCCTTTAATGGAAATGCGGCTTTGGTACATCCAGCCTTGTTCTCTTTATCCTGCCTGCCCTGGCCTGGAAGAACAAGCAGTGCTTTCCGTTCAAGGGCTATTGATTTCTTTCTCCCTCAGAGTCACAGTACTCCTCAGCTGTTCGCTCTTCAGATGAAACCAGAAGAATATTGTCCAGCCCAAAGCTGCCAGGGAAACAAAATTAGAGAAAAAGGATATAGATGTCGTCCACTCGGAATGTCGCCATTTCTATCCTGCTCTGTCCTGACTTGCCCTGGCCTCAGAAGCCACAAATGAGAGGATCCCAGCTAGCATGCCTGGAGAGTTCCTTTACCTCACCTCATTATCTGTCTGCCCGAGTAGCAGAGGTCAGAGCACATGTGTGGCCCCAACATTTTCTCTAGGAACTTTAGAAGTTGGCCACACTGAGGGGGGTCCTTGGCACTTGTCACAATAGCCTGTGAGTTTGGGACAGAAATAACAAAGATTTTGTTTCCTCTGCCCAAGGATCATCCCAGCATTTGACAGATTCCAGGTGGCCCTGGAACCACCAAGATGGAGGAGGACTCAGAATGATTTACACAGTCATAGGTCAAGTAGCAAAAAAGGACCTACATGGAGTTCAGCCATTTGCTTTTGATAGTATTTATTTTGTGAAGCCCCTGATGATAGCTTCCACTGGTTGGGACCCAAGGGCTCTTTCTGTGGGAGAGAGCTCCACCTCCTGCACCACTGTCCAAAGGGACAAAAAAAGACCCCAGAAGGCCAATGCTGCTATAGGTTTTGCCAAGCATATGGAACCGTGTGTCAGGATCCAGTTCCCCCTCAGGGTCCCATGCCTCACCCAGGGATTCTGCCAGTACCTTCCACCACCATCCCTTCACCCTGGCATATTGTCTGTAGAACATTATCCTCTTTGACTGATTTACTTGGGTCTTGTCAGCCTCCTGTCTCCTGTAAGCTCCATAAGAGCGGAGGTACACAGTGCCAACTCCAAGCTGGAAACAGAACCTGGTCCATAGCAGACCCATGTTCATCAAATGACTGGCAGAGGGGCTGACTGGGCTGCCCTGTAAGCCCATCACGTCCTTGCACAGTTAAGTTTAGGGACCCTAGAGTCATTGAGGCCTCTGTCCCTCTCATGACACTCTGGGCAGGGGAAGCCATGAAGCCAAGGCCATACACAAGCGCAGGTGTTAAGCAGGTTCCACCCCAAGTCATGGCCCCAGTGATACACAGGGAGATGTGACCTGATGGGTACTCATCGCTCCCTATCTTCTGGAGAAATTGAGTCACAGGCTCTGAGAGTTGAGGAACCTAGTAAACAATGAATACTTGCCTACCATTCATTGTAGGAAACCCCCACAGTTTCTGAAAGATGCTCAAGAAGAAATTTTTGCATAAGAGCACCCCAAACTGGGCTTCTGGCAGCTGTAACTAAATTGTGTCTCTCTATGGGTCCTGGCTGGCCAGAGCCCATGGGTCTCAGGAGTGCCCATCCATGGGGGAGCATGGGACCCCTCAGAAATCAGATCTCAGTGATGTGGGAATTCCCATGCAGTATGCCATCCTCCTGTCATGTCAAAGGAAAAGTCCCAAGGGCCAGTGAGTTGTTGCCAATTCTTGCTTCCATAATCTACAAAAGAAGGTGCTCTTCCTTGTGGAGTAATAAACAAACCCACGCTAGAGCTCATTACCCTATGGGACACATAGCTCAGTGCCTTTGCTGGCACAAGCAGTGTTCACTGGGGAAACCAGGTGGGGATTCCCTTATGAGGGAAAAATAATCTTTCTCCTCTGTTCCCCCTCCCCTTTTTTCTCCTCCCTCTTTTCTCTCTCTCTCTCTCTCTCTCTCTCTCTCTCTCTCTCTCTCTCTCTCCCTCCCTCCCTCCCTCCCTCCTGTTCTCCCACTTTTTTTCCCTCTCACTCTCCCTCTTCCCTCCCTCTCTCAATCGACATGCTGTATTTCTCTGAATCAGAATGCTTTCCTCTAGGGGATCGTGGAGTGAGTGACTTCAATCTGAATCAGGCTGAAACTCAGGAATCCTTTGTGGGCACCTGTCTTTGTATATGATTCTACTGCCCTCTGACTCCCCCCAATTGGAGAGTCTCTTTTTCCGATTAGGTGGTTGAATTGTTATTAAGATCACTTTCCCTCTGCCCTGATGAGAAGGAAGCATCCAGGTGATTGTACTGGGGTGCACAGAAACATGAGCATGTGGTGGCTGCAGGGTGAAGCTGGTACAGTGCCCAGCCTAGTCTATTGGCAGGCACCGTACTGAGCTCAGTGGTGCCAGGAGGCAGTGGCAGCCTTTGGTTAGGCCTGGCCTTTTGCCTTTCGCTCCTGCTTGGCACACAAGTTAAGGCATCAGCCCTTCTATGAGCCCCTAGAGACTGGTGGGGCTGTACAGCTTCCTGAGCATCAACACGAAGCTTCCTGAAAGGCAGCCCAGGACTTGTCTGTGAATTGGCTGAGTGGGGCTGAGAATAGGTGAGACAGAGGAAGGGGGAGGCCTTAGTTCTCTGAGACTTCCTGCTGGCCCTAGCCCATCAGGATGGCCACTGTGGGAGAGGCACACAGGGCTCACTTATCAGTGTCCCGGGAACAATAGGATAAAGTGTATATGACAATCGCAGCCTTAGAAAATTTAGTCCTTTGATGACTGTCTCCATAACTTTGCTTATAAAAAGCCACACGACCTGGGCCATCCTTTACAAGAGGGCAGAAAGTGAGTGTCTGTCACTAAGCAGCAATTTTCAGCCACCATTTCCTCCTGGTCACTGAAACCATTTGTCATTTCCTGTTTTCTCCATTTTCCAACGATTCTAATTGTCAGTGTCAAAAGGCAACAACTGTTTTCTTGTGGCTTATCTTTGGAGCACATTGATTCAGAACAAAGGATCGGAGCCTCCCTCTGCAAAACAAAGGAAGCAGCCTCCTTGGAAAGGCTGGAGAGAGTGCCCAGGCCCCCTCTGTCAGGGAGGAGAGGACTGGCAGTGTCTCTGGACACCCTAGCAGGGTGAAGAGCTGGTGGAATACCCCAGCTTTCTGGGGGTCCCCACAGACACAGGGCTTCTACAGAGCAGCTGCCAGCACTACTGGCTGGGCAAGGGCACTGTTTGACCTTGGCAGTATGTATAGTTATGCAGCTGACCAGATTTTCCCCTTAAACTCTGGATGCTCTAGTATCCCCTTTGTCCCTATAACCCTAAACTTAGTGTGAAGCACTCTCTTATCCAAAAGATGGTACAAGGGGAGCAGGGGCCTCCACTCTCTGAATCCTGCCCAGCTCAGGCTTTCCTTGTTTTCTGAGCTCCTGGGTGGTCTTTCTCTGTACATCCTTCCCTTTGCACTTTTCTGCCCTCCCCTGCTTTTGCTCGGGACACATTCTCTAACCTCCATCTGCACCGGTCCCTGTACTATTGTGATACTAGATAAAAGTGATGGGGCAGCCAGTGGGTATAGACTTTGAGTCTGCAGTTAGGAAGCATTGCACTTCCTTTCCATGTTGCTTTGGATAGTCATTTAACTTCTGTGAGCCTCCCATGTCACATCAGTAAGCTGGGGACTCTGGATGTATTCCAATGTCCTCAGGCTGATCTAAGAATCAATTAGAAGAACATAAGTGAAAGGGCTGCTTCAGAAATGCCCACCCACCCTGAGCATCTCAGGCACATCTAGAGGCTATGGCCTGGGGCAGTCATGCCTTCTGTCCCCACTGAGCATTTTTTTCTGAGATGACAGGAAATAATGGGTGCGAAGTGCCCTAGACAGTGATCACTCATAAAAGCTAACCTACCCCACCCCGCCCAACCAGTGCTTTAGCAGGAAGAGGGCAGATCCATGGGTCAGCCGAGAAACAGCCCTCTCCACCCACATCCCAGCAGCCTCTGCTGTGGGAGGAGACAAGAGCCAGCGCAGGAAGCAGGCTAAGGGTGGGATGGAAAAGCAAAGCCCAGGCTGGGGAAATCACTCCTGGTGTAGTCTTCCCAGTGCCATGTGTTTGTCCTCTCTGCCTTGCCAGGAGCTGAGGCCAGGTACTGCTGCCAGGCCTGAGAGCTGGGCACATTCCAAAGTGCCATCCCTCTGCCCTGCCTACACCCACACCAGCCCCACTGAGTGCACAGAGGGGCTGCCCGGGGAAGCCCATTACTAGGAAAGCAGGCAGTGCCTAGGCAGCTCATATTGCACAGTTGAGACCTCTGTCACATGGGGGGCACAGGTGAGAGAAAATGTTGGTTAGTGCACTCACAGGCAGGCTTCTGGAGAAAGGGAGAGAGACGGCAGCAGGTGAGCACAGGTTGAGCAGTGGACTGAAGTCAGATGTGGGTCCCAGTCACCACCTTGCCCTGGCTGGCTGAGGGGCTTAGTGATTTGTGCCTTTTTCTGCCTTGGGCCTTCTTCTGATCCTCTCCCTGCCATGTTTTTCTCCTTTGTCTGTGAGCCTATCCCACACTGATTTGTTCTTTTTCATGCTCCTGGGTGGACTTTCTCTGTACATCCTTCCCTTTGCACTTTTCTGCCCTCCCCTGCCTTTTCTTGGGTCACATCCTCTAACTTTCATCTGTCCCCGCCCCAACCCTGGTACAATGTGTTACTTGATGGAACGTAAGGGGCTTCACTGCAGCCCAAAAACCTGGCTCCTCCCTCACCCACTCAGCCAACTTTGAGAAGGAGACAGGAAGCTCCTCCCAATTGTCCGTGCTGCAGCCAATCAGGAAAAGGAAGAGAAATTGGCAGTGTCTGCCAACTCTTGGACTCAGTGTCCATGTGACCATTTGATCATTCAGCCTTCATGCTGGGACCACCCAGATAAACCTTGGTCCTTTCCCCATGACAGCCTTGCAGAGAGTGGACACCCACCACCAAATAGGCCAGAATCTGCTCTGCCCAAGCCACTGTGTCCTTTGAATGCAGCCAGTTTGTCTGGGTGTCCTTGAAAATGGCATGGCCAGATTCCTATCCACACTGGGCATGTGTGGCCAACACAAAGTAGCATAGGACTGTCACCTCCGTCCTTCTACATTCTCTGCTTCTATTAATGCAGCCTAATGTTACATTTGTTCTTTTGGTGACCACACCGCACTGCTGACCCATTCTGAACAGACAGACATTCAAACTGCCTCAGTCTTTTTCTCTGTGCACTGCTGCTGATTTCTGCCTCTTGCCCCATCCTATGCTGTTGCAGTTGGTTTTTTAACCCAGGCGCAGAATCCTACTTTTCTTTATACCTGTGGAACTTTGCTGTGGAGGGTGGGACATGCATGCAAGTATGTGTTGGTGTGTTCACTCATGCTTTTGCTGCACCAAAGCCGAGTCCTAGGTCCCCAAGCAGTGATCCCAAGACTAACGTTTCTCAGCAGCTATAATCTAATGTGTCTTTTTCATCTTCTGTTTAGCAAGAGAAACAGAGATCAGGTCTTATGGCAATAACCCCTAAACAGAGGAGCATGTACATGGGCCAGCAGATGAGCCATTTTCAAGGTAAGTAGTTAAGGTCAGTTTTCCCAAAGGGACCTGCCGGGGGATGCATATGTAGGGGTGGGGCAGGATTTCACTTCTGAGTAAGCAGTTACCATCTGTGTTTCTGAAAAGCACTTGAGTGGTCTGTAAGTCAGTTAAGTAGAACATGAATTCTGACCCTGCCCATTCACTCCCCCATGCACATTCACACAGAGCTGGGCTGGCCTTCCATTTCTAATGAGTTCCAGGGCTACTGGCTCCCAGAGCCTCTACAGATAGCAGGAGCTCCCCCCACCGCACCACCCACATGGCAACCGTGAATGTACTCCACATTTATTGGCTTAGGATGTACCAGTTAGCAAAAAGCTAGACATGGTCCCACCTTTGTGGAATTTACAGGCTTCCAGGCAGAACTGAGTTAAGCAGTCCTTACAAACCAGTAAGGTGAGATTGGAGCAGGCCAAGCATACTCATGGGAACACTCTCCGACAAGTGGCAGTATCTTCATTTTACCCAATGCCACCTCTACACCATTGAGTCTACAGCCTCATGCAAAAAACCCTGTGCCTTTGAGCCTGATACCAGCCAACTTTGTGTCTATCTGCCCAGGCTGGAGTGGCATGTCGGGCAGGCTTCAGCTACAGGGACAGAGCAGGTCAGTTTCAGGAAGGCTGAGGCTAGAGTGTAAACTAGTTGAAAAACTTGGATGTGCCACAGTAATAAAAGAACCTAGGCGTAGTTACAAGAGAAAAATAGAATTAGTAATTATGATCATGGAGTGTAAGATGAGTAGTGTCCAAGGCTGGCATTCTAACTGCACTGTTTCTTGCTTAACCTCGGGCAAACCATGTGACTGACACGTGCCTCAGTTTCCACAGCTTCCACTGAACAAGAGTGCCGGTAGATGTCAGCCACAGCACACTCAGGATGCATTCTGAAACTTAGGTACCTGGGATTCTACCTTCTGTCTTCTGCTCTGTCTCTTTCCACCCTGTCTCTCTCCAAAAATCAGGAAGCTCAGAAGGTGGCCTCCTAGATTTCGACCTTTAGAAAGAAAACTTACTGCAGATCAAGTCAGCAAACACATGATCCTCAGAGGCTATGGGGAGCACTCCTTCTTACCATGTTTGTTGGGTGGAGAGCTGAGGCAAGCTACATCCTCCCTAGTTTGAGGGCTGAGCCATCTTCCACAACCCACCACACTCCACCCCAACCCTTCCTTTCTTCTACAAAATATTCAGGACAAGCCCCTAAATACAGAGCACTGAGGGTAAGAGCAGACACAGCCCCTGGTCTCACAGAGATTCCTGTCTACTTGAAAAGGTGGGCAACTGGCATTTCAATCCAGCATGATCTGCTTTGGGTGAGGGGTGTTTTGTGTACAGACATAGGAGTTATGGGAGGGCTTCACAGAATAACTGTGTCCAGGCTGAGGGCAGAGAAATGAGGGGAATTGAAAAGAGTCAGTGGGAGCAGGGTTGCTTAGTCAGGGACATGAGGTGAGAAGTGACGGATGCTGGACCCATGGCCTGTCCAGTGGCCACAGTCCTTGCTGAGGATGCCTATGGAACTGATCCCCATGTCTCTCTTTCTGTAGCCGTCCAAGAACAAGTCACCTCCAAGTGTAGCCACACCAAGGCAAGCCCCCTGTCCAGCCAGCATATGATGTCATCCACACCTGGGCTCCTTCAGAACAATGAGAATCCAGGAATAATCCATCCCACCAGACACCAGAGCCATGAGGGCATGAGCACGATCTCACCAACTCTGAAGAAGCAGCAAAGAATATTCAACTCCAGCCCCCAGTGTCCCACATCCTCACACTTGAACCAGAACCCCCAGGGCAATCTTGGCTCTGTCTGCCAGCATCCACAGAATCCCAAAATCACCCCTATAGGAGTGCCCCTGCCCAGGTTCTGCTCCCACCCCCTGGACAGTCAGCACCTAAGTCCCCACCAGCTCAGACAGCCCAGTATGACAAGAATGCCCACTGTATTCAACAATGCTGCCTGGATGGTGGCGGCAGCAGCTATGACCACAGCAGTTTCGAGGGAACCTCCTCCAAGCCAGGGAGATGACAGCATGAAGCACCATTTTGATAGCAACTCAGTCTTTGCCAAGGTGCCCATGGGAGTGCCTCCGGTAGCCTCGGCATTTCCATCTCAGCAGCCGTTTGTGCCCCCTAATCAGGCTGCCCCGGGAGGCACACCTGACCAGAAGGTTAGTGATGCCCTGGCCAACCCCAGCTTCAGGCTGCTGGGGAACCAGAGCTTCCAGCAGAGCCCAATACAGGTCCCTGTGCCTGTGCTGAACACCACCAAGTCCCTCCAGCAGGGCATGGCCACCATGGCTCCCATGAGTCCCGTTCAGGGCATTGAGCCACCAAGCTATGTGGCTGCTGCCGCTGCTGCCGCTGCTGCATCTGCCATCGCTGCTAGCCAGTCCTTGGGTCCATTTAACAGAACAGGTAGCCTCCCTGAGCTGCCACCTGACAACCTTTTGCCCCAACCTCATCCCCAGTCTCCACTAAATGGTCTGATTTCACCCCCTGATGATAGTGAGGTGGATTTCATTGAAGCTCTCTTGAAAGGCTCTAGCGAGGGCCCAGATGAAGACTGGGTGTGCAATTTGAGGCTGATCGATGACATTTTGGAACAGCAAGCTGCAGTCCAAAATGCCATAGCCCAGAATGCTGACCAACTCACCAAGGGTACTGGGGAGTTTTAGATCAGAGCAGGATGCCCACAGAAACCCCCATGTTGATGTCACTCAAAGGACTCATCAGAATCCACATCAAGTTCACAACTGGCCCCAGACAGTCACACTTGGCTCCTCATTAGTGGTGTCAGCCCAGCCTGTCCCTCTCTCTACCAGAAACAATGGAAAGCTGGCGATTTTTCAAGCTACTTGTATATATTTAAAAATTTTGTAAATGGTTTTCCTAAACACGAATGACAGAAGTATTTATACTTGGTTTTGTGACTTTGTAAATAAAGTGACGGCTTTTGTTTCAATAGATTTGTGTTTATTATGCCTTGTTTTGTGTTTATTATACATTTTATACAAATATGCAGACTGTGTTGTCCACTGCAGTGACACCTTGTTAAGCCAGGTGACTGAGTTGCTGTGGTTTTGATGCAATGAGAGATGTGGATGTGATCAATGGGTGTTGTACAAACTGACAAATGCTGAATAGAAAAACCACTTGGTCATTGATTTCCATTTTCACTAAAAATTCTGTCGCCTGCCAGGTGTGACTGTTAATCTCATTGCAGACTTCTTCGTCCCTGCTAGCTCCTCCCTAATGAGCATCTACAGCAGAAGCTGTTTTATTGTTAAGTGCCCCCTGAGAAATTGCAGGTAAGCTAGATGTCCTTTAGATTTGGGAGAGGTGCAAAGAGCTGAGCTCTGTGTGAGCTGTCCACCTCGAGGCGCTAGAACATTCCCCTCTTTCTGTCATTCAGACCTCAGAGAAAACCCCCACTTCCTGCCGCTTCAGTGCACCCTCACAGGGGGAAGGTGAGCCCGTCCTGCTTTCAAGCCTGCTTTCAAGTCTTTCCGCATTCGTCTTGGTGTAAGGCTCTGTGGTTTGGGGTGAAGAGTCTATAACATTAATAGTTGATTTGGAGTTTGTCTTTGATGGTTTCTATCTGCAATTATTGTCATGTATATTTAAGTGTCTGTTATAAAAAAAAATCCACACGCACTGTCCTGTAAACTTTTTTCAGTGTCCAGATTTTGTGTAATCACATTTTAATTGCCACCTCGTATTTTGCCTCTACATCAAAGTCTGGCATCTATTTTGAGCCAGTGTGTTTTTTCTGTTCTGTAATAAACAGCCAGGAGAAAAGTGCCTCTATGTTTTCATTTTCCAGGGAGCATTCAGTGCCTACAAACCCAAGTCAGCTGAGCCTGGTAGTGTCTCTGGTTCTCAGAGGTGGTTTGATGTCTTGTGCATCAGAAAGCTGCTGTGGTGAGGACACAGGGGTAACTGGCTGGGTAGAACACATTACAGTGATTGACTAGTGTAACATAGAAGCATAGCATTTTCAATCCCAACTCCTCATTTTACAGGAGAGGAACAGGGTTGCGTGGCTACTCAGGTAATTCCACAGTGGGGACAGAGGATGGGTGGGAGATTCCCTCTGAGAATCCAGACTTTGCACCTCCATCCTCCTGCCCTTGGTGAAGATCACACTTGCCCTTCTTTGCTCAAACACTTCCACCCTTGAAAATGGACCGAGAGTGGATCCTGACAGAATTGAGCACATGACTATGTCAACTTGCTATCTGGGTATGGAAGGGGCACCCATAGAGAGTGACTGGCAGACTCAGAAACTCAAAGGTCAATGTGTTCTCTCATATGGGGAAGCTAGAGTGAAATAAATGAAAGGGGAGGGAAGCATGGGACAACATAAAGATAAAAAGAAGATCAGTATGTGGAAGAAGGAGATAGAGAAGTGGAGTGGAGAGACAGGTAAGGGGAGGCAATGCAGAATGAATTCTTGGGAAGTCACGTTATGTTCATATATAAATATACAACAGGGAACCTTACCTTTATGCATACATAGAATGAATCAATCAAATATAAAGTAAAAAGTGAGCTAAAGTAAGCTGAGTAGAGGAAGGAGAATAGGAGAGGGGAGGGAAGATGGATGGGAAAAAGGGGTAATGAACTGACATTGAATACCTTGCACAAATGAATTTGGATGAATCCCACTACTATGTGTAACTATAAAGCTCTAATAAAATTATTTTTCAAACAGTGGCTAGGCAGGGAGGTGACTTCGAGTTGGGTGACATGTCAGCTACATAGGGAAATATACCCATACTTTGAAAAGAAAGCCACAAGACCCTGGTGACACAGGCAGTTGAGCACCCCTGCAGCATGTAGCAAGAAGGGTCCTCTTGCCTCCCTCTCCCATGGCTGTGGTCCAAAGCCTGGGCTAAATGCAGCCCTGCTCATTCTGAGAGGAGCCAGGAGAGCTGGGGCCGGTGGGGCAAAGGGAGACTAATTGGTGCAGGTAGAAGGTCAAAGTTGGCTTGCCTCCAGGTCCAGGAAGTCAGTGGAAGGAGAGGCATTACTTGGATTTGTTCCACCTTCAGAGGAGCTCTGGTCCCTGAAGTTCCAACCCAGTTCCCTTAAATCCTGACCAGCTGGTCAATCCCAGCATCCCAGGAAGCCCTCCAGTCCCCCCACCTTCCCCTCCTCTCCCCATCCACATGTGCATCCAGAGGCTTTGCTAAGGGTGGTGGGTTTTCCTTAAACTGCTGCAGAAACAACAGGGACTCCCATGTGCTTCACCTGTGGGCCACCAACATCACAGCAAGAAAGTGTCTTCTACAGAGATTCATCTGATTTGGGCATCTTCTGAAGGGGACCCTAATAGGATGGCTTGGACCTCTGCCTCTCCCACCAGGTGGCCAGAACTAAGCCAGTAGGTGGCAAGCATTCACAAATGGAGCCACATCTGCCAAAAGGTGGGGAGGAAGCTAGTTGGGACACACACACACACATACACACACACACACACTCACGTGTGCTGTAATAGCATGGTTGAAGAAACGATCAGGATTAAATGTACATGCTCTGAGGTGGGCCTGTCATGTCCAACAGAACCAAAAGCTGCTCTCAGAAAATGCCCACATCTAATACTAGATGGCTGTGACTAAGTGCCAAGATCGCCAGGGTAGATGTCTTACTTGTCTATGGACCAAAGGGGTCATGGAAACAACCATTACCCAAAAGCCTCAGTTTTTAGCCCCCATTCAGACAGGCCCCTCCTGCTTCCTGCTAAGCATTCCTGTAGATCTAGGAAATAGGTATCCCACAAGTGCCCCTCAGCCAGTCTCTACTCCTTATCAGTATTATCCATCTTCCTCAAGTGCCCTGTCCAGATAGTTCCAGATACACTGGAGCCTTAGGGCCCAGCTGTCAGATCCCCTCTTAGGGGTTTAGGCCACATGCCCAGTGACTATTTCTCAGAACCTGCTAATCAGGGAGCTGAATCCCATGCCCTGTAAAACCCCCTGCCCAGCCCTCCCAGATGTCCTCCTCAGCCTTCCTGAGAGCCTCATGGGACAGAGCTATCCCTGTTTCAGCTCTACCAAAACAAAAGATGGTCATGTCCCACTGAGGTGATTCCTTCTTCCATTAGCAGAGGGTTTAACTTTCCAAGCAAACCTCATGGGTAACCTCATGGCTGAACCAGTTTGGGCCACAGCACAGATAATTCCCTGAACACTGTTCTTAACACCCGATCCCAGCCTGGCCTCATGGCCTCCCAGCAGTGCCTCCCCTCTCATCTGTTTTCACTGCTTCTGTCGCCAGCACCATCAACCTTTCCTCTGCTGGATTTTTTCCAGGAGCACCAATAAAGTGCCAACCCCAACTCTCTGCAGCCCTTGCCAAGGAGTGAGTGGCAGTGCCCTACCTTTTCTTCCTACCCACCGCCAACCCAGAACAGTGTGCGTCCAGTGTCATCTCCTTCCCCCTAGGTAACACAAACTTCTTCCTGTCCATAAAACCAATGAAAATTTTCAATATTCAGCAGATTCAATCCTTCAGCAGAAATGTGCTGTCCCTTGGATCCTGGGGCCTACAGTATCCTGGGACCCTTCTTCCCCTTTGGCCTACATCTGGCCCTCTCTCTTACAATGACATCCATTCTCCCACCTCTCTACAAGGAGACATTCCAGCCATTACTTTTCAAACTTCATACTCAGACAAACTGATTCAGGATCCTGCATCCACCATCCCAGCAGCTCAGCTTCTGGACATCTGGTCAGAGTCCTGACTTTCACTCATCAGGGAATGCTGCTGGACTGGGTCCCACACTGGGATGAAGCCCTCCAAGAGCTTGGAGTCTACATCCTGCCTTTGACAGCCTGATCTACCATCCTTAAGGGACCCCTTTCTTGGCTGCATGGTTTTCTCTTGGAGGACTGTGGGGCAGAAGGCACTCAGCTGCCCATGACTCCTGAGGAGCTACAGGCAGATGCCTGAGGACTCCCCACTGGAGAGGCAGAAAGAACCACAATCCCCCCCTTCCATCCCTGAGGCCAATCCCAGGGAAGCTGCCAGAAGTGCCCAGGGAGGTATGTGAGACCCCAGGTCTTCCCTCTTCCCTTACAGCAGGCTCAGGCCCCTTGGAGTGCTGGGACCAAGGTCTATGGGTAAACTGTTGTCTCTCATTTGTCCTCCATCCAGGAAAGCCAGTGTGTTGGGAGAAGAAGTTCTACTTTTTGTTTTGTATCAGGAATTGAACGTATAGGCACCAAACCACTGAGCCACATCCTCTCTCTCTCTCTCTCTCTCTCTCTCTCTCTCTCTCTCTATATATATATATATATATATATATATATATATATATATATATATATTATTTTGAGACAGGGCTTCGCTAAGTTGTTGAGGCTGGCTTTGAACTTGCAATCCTCCTGCCTCAGCCTCCCGAGCTGCTGGGATTACAAGTGTGTGCCACTGCATCCAGTGGACAAGAGGTTCTAAAGAGCACACGTGGTTGTCTTTCCTAGTGTGTGGCAATTATGTGATTCAAATGACATGTCAACATGCACATGCCAGGCATGGGAAGTAGATAGACATTACCCCCAACCTCATAAAATCAACTGGGGAA
Source organism: Marmota monax (assembly GCF_021218885.2). Taxonomy (NCBI): domain Eukaryota; kingdom Metazoa; phylum Chordata; class Mammalia; order Rodentia; family Sciuridae; genus Marmota; species Marmota monax. The sequence goes on along the minus strand of NW_026692025.1, from coordinate 4,397,927 downwards.
GGTGGGGGCATACATCCATCAGGATTATGCCAGAGAAAGAGAACCAGTGGGAGACTGTGTAATGGGAGGGAGACCTGGCCAGGCAAACCCAAAACCACAGGACTGGGCACCAGGATGGACAGGCTAGAAACTCTCAGGCAGAAGCTGCTGCTGCAGTCCACAGATAGAATTTCTTCTTTCTCAGAGAAACTTCAATTTTGCTCTTAAGTTCTTTTAATTAACTGGCTGAAGCCCACCCAAAAGGAGGGAGAAGGGGAGGGCAAAGGGAAATACTAGTGAATTATGTAGGGTAATCTCACTTATTTAAATTCAACTGATTGTAATCAGTTGATGTTAATCACAGCTACAAAATACCTTCACAGCAACAGATTGGTGAGTGAGTGATGAAACTAGTCACCAAAGCTTAGCCAAGTTGACACATAAAATGACCCATTGAATGGGGACAAATGATACATGGACAAATAGAATAATAATAAGGCATGTCAAGATCTGTGAAGGAAACACAAGAGGGACAGAAAGAGGGAGAAACCTCAGTTTGGTGGGGCTAGTGGGAAGCAAAAAACAGTCTGCTTCAAATAGGGTGCTCAGGATAGACATCTCTGAGAGAGTGATATCTGAGCTGAGATTAAAGGTTAGGAAAGAGCAAGCCATGCAAAGAGCTAGGGCCAGAATGTTCCAGGTAGAGGAAATAGCAAATACAAAAGTCAGGAGGAATGGGAAGGAGGCAAGTGGGCAGTACCTGGTGAACAAAGGAGGGGTCAGGAAAGCACTGGGGAGGCCATCTTGGCTCAACAGAGGAAGCCTTGGGTCACTTCAGAGCCCATGCAGAGAACAGGCCTCAGAATGAATGGGGTAGGTGGATAAGGAGGGTCTCTGCTTCCCTGCTTCTCCTTGTGGGCTTGCCAAGGACGGCTCCAATTCAGGAGGGCCAAGCTCCTCACTGTACCTCCTCCAAGCCTGGGCATCCTTCAGTGAAAGGTCGTCTTCCTTTTCCCCTTCCTCAGTTCTGGATGCCAGAAATCTACTTGGTCTCCAAGTCCAGAATCTAGGAGTCATCTTTAATATTTGTCTTTCCTTCACCCCTTCTGTATCTCAGATAGATGTGTTTCTCCCCCAAATGGATCTGCACAATCTCTGTGATCACAATGAAACCCCAATAGAATTATTTTCTGAATATTGAAAATAGCTGGGAATTATTCATCTGAGGAATCAACAAAGCAAGAATATCTATGAAATTTTTTAAAAAGAAGAATGAAGAAAGGGTTCTAGTACTATCGGAACATTATGTTAAGTAAAATAAGCCAAACTCAGAAGGCCTTGAGTCACATGTTTTGTCCCATATGTGGAAGCTAAGGAGGAAAAAAGGGAAAGAAAGGTTATAGGATCTTATGACAATTGAAGGGAATTTAGTAAAGTAGGCAAAAGGGACCAGGGGGAGGGAGAAGGGGAGGGAAAGGGGAAATACTGGTGAATGATATTGAACAAATTATATTGTTACATCATTGCATGTACTAATATATAACCACAAATACCATTATTATGTGTAACAATAATGCATCAATAAAAACACAAAGAAGAAAAACAAAAATTTTTTTTAAGAAATAAAAGAGTAAATATTTTTATAGTCAAGTTAGATCAAACTTCTCCAATCATGATATGAAATCCAGAAGACATTAAGGAAAAGACTCTTAAAATTGCTTATATAAAATTTTCAAAACTTGCCTGAAGAAAAACACATCAGTTAAAAGATAAATGACAAAATTAGAAAAAAATCACAACACATGACATTCAAAGGCTAATTTTCCCAAGATTTAAAACAAAAAAGCAGTAAATTATCTACAAAAAAAGATGAGTATAAGGTGGCTGGGATGTGGCTCAGCAGTAAAGCACTTGCCTCCCACGTGTGAGGCACTGGGTTCGATCCTCGCAGCACTCTGTAAAAGTAAATGAACAAAATAAAGATAAGTTTAAAAAAAAAGATGATTATAAGACTTCCATAGCAGCCAAGCACAGTGGCGCATGCCTATAATCCCAGCGGGTTGGGAAGCAGAGACAGGAGAATCGTGAGTTCAAAGCCAGCCTCAGCAACTGCGAAGCACTAAGCAACTCAGTGAGACCCTTCTCTAAATAAAATACAAAATAAGGCTGGGGTTGTGGCTGGAGTTGAGTGCCTCAGTGGTTCAATCCCCAGTACCAAAAAAAAAAAAAAAAAGACTTCCATTGCAATTTTATTCACAAAAATAGCCCAAGTGTATATCAAAAAACCTCTCATATATTCATACAATTCATTTACTACTCATCAATAAACAATGATACTCCTTAGTAATGAAAAGAAATGAACTATGGATACAGGTTACAGCACAGAGGAATTTCAAATGCATTATGCTGAAAGAAAGGAGCAACACACAAAAGAATATATACTGTATGACTCCATTTATATAAAGAGCTAAAATAGGCAAAAATAATGAATGGTGAAAAAATTAATAATGAGACCATCTGGCCAGGGTTGAAGGTTGGCTGGCAAAATGCACAAGGGAACTTTCTGGAGTGCTGGTAGGTTCTGTATCTTGATAGGGCTAGGGTTATACAGGTGCATGCATTTGCCCAAATCCAGAGAATGACTCATGTAAAATCTAGACATCTCCTTATAAATAAATTTAACCTACAATAGAAGGATCTTAAACAAACATTGAACTCTAGTTAATGATTTGCTGGAGTGCTTGGGGGTGAGGTGTACTGAAGCCTGTGTGTACTTTGAAGCCCATAAGATAAATAAACAAAGATGATTGATGGGTTGATAAATGGAAGGGTAGAGAACAGATATGTGACAAAGCAAGTAGACTATCATGTTAATTGTTGAATCTAGGAGGTAGGTCTGTACATTTCTTCAAACTTTTATGAATAGTTGAAAATTTCACAATATTAGAGGGAAATAATTTGTAAATGTACAGAGGTGTTTTTTTTTTTTTTAATACAAATCCAGCAATCTGAGGCAGAATGAAAAGGCCAGAAAGTAAGCTGCATTTAGAAAGAGAATAGGAATGGTCTCAGTTCTCCTACAACTGCTTTTCCAGAAGCTAACAGAGTTTACGCCATAACCAGGGCACAGTGTTGGGGGGACCTAAATACACAAAACAACCAAACAGATTAGTCTTCGTTCTATTATGGCAATATGCAGAAATTGATCACCTGAACAGTTGCTCAGCTGCTTTGCTCACTTGAATTATCCCTGTGTTCTCAATATTTTCAAAACTGCTGTTTTCAATTCTTTCCATTTTCAACTTCTTAGCTAAATGATTATCTTGATAAACATTTATTCTTTTTAAATATTTTTAGTTGTAGATGGTCACAATAGCTTTATTTTATTTATCTTTTAAAAATACCTTTATTTATTTGTTTTTTTAAGAGAGAGAGAATTTTCTAATATTTATTTATTTTTTTTAGTTTTCGGTGGACACATCTTTATTTTATTTTTATGTGGTGCTGAGGATCAAATCCAGTGCCCCGCGAATGCCAGGCGAGCACGCTACCACTTGTGCCACATCCCCAGCCCTTATTTATTTGTTTTTATGTGATGCGTAAGTATCAAACCCAGTACTTCGCACGTGCTAGACAAGTACTCTACCACTGAGCCACAATCCCAGCCCACATTTCTTCTTTTGTATTTCTTCATTTTTATACTACATATAAAAAATTAAAAAGCAGATTTCTTTCAATCAATAAGAAAAAGATAAACTACCCAGTGAGGAGGAAATTTAAAAGAAGAAGAAACACAAATCTGGGGATGGGGTCAGTGGCTTCCCTCCCCAGCACAAAAAATAAAAATAGAATAAATACAAATTGTCTATGAACATGCAGTGAATCCACAACCTTCCTTAAGGTGAAAGGAATGCCAATAAGACTAATGACACTCTGTTGTGTCATTTCTGTCAGGTTGGCCCCAGATGTAAGAATTGATAATAAATAGCCAGTGTAGATGAAGCATGGGGTCCTGGCCCCCTCTCCTTCACTGCTGATTAGAGGACAAATCCACACAACTTTTGTGGGGACAGTTTGGCAAGTCCCAGGAGAGTTTCAATTTTGGTTTGTCCATCAGAACCACCTGTGGGGCTTTTGAAAAATATGGCTGCACTGGGCCCTAACCTCAAAGACAAACATTTAGCAGGACTAGGAAAAGGCTCAGGAATTTCCTATTAAGCTTCAGGATCAAGGAGAACTGCTTTGGCTTTTGACATGATAAGTATCTGTCATAGGGAAAAGTAGTAAAGTCATTCATGGATGTGTGTACAAAATAGTTGATTATGACATCCTTTGATCTCACACCAATCTGGAAAATTCTCAAGTGTTCAAAATAAAGACTAGTGACAGCCTTTCTATGGAGTATTAGGCAGCTATTAGAAAGCATATGGAATTTCCCATTTATTGGAAGTCTGGGAACATTTTCTAGCCAGTTTGGCCCCATTTGAGAACCTTGAACATCACCTTCCTCTGCAGACCCAAAGATGCAAGAGGAGCCTGCATGAACCTGCTTCAAAAGTTTAATCTACTCCTGTCTTCTGAACTTTTCTGCAGGCCCTTAAAAGCAAATTCTCAGGGAGACACAACAGCCCTCATCCTTGCTCCACAAAAATGCTAAGTGAGGGGCCTCAGCAACTGGAGCTTCTACTGCCCAAGAACCAGACAGTGAATAGGAGACTGAACTAAAGAGGTCTTCAAGGGAATCATTGTTACTTTGGACGTTTCAATGCTCAGCATTTAACCCTCCCTCATGCATTTACTTTATCAGAATTAATTGATATTAATTTTGACTGCCATTATTTTATAAATTGCTCTTTGAACCTTGGAGTGAAGAAAGCACCTCTCATCCCTCCTCCTCAATAACACAGGTTAAAAGCTTCAGTAACTTGACCATCAAAATTGGTACTAACTGGCTATCATTCCCCTCTGCTAGAAGAGTTGCTTCAAAAACCAGTTTGCAGAGAAAAGATCCAACCAAATAGGCAGCAGAAATGGGACTGGGCCTTTCTCCATAAAAGAGGAACTCTGAGGCACCTGAGATTTGGGGTTAAAGATTTGTCTTGCTCATGGAATTAGATCAAATACAGGTATGAATTTCCATATTGCATTTGCAAAGATTGTTCCTTGTAAGTGAAAACAACAAGGAATCAGCAAATAGCAACAAGATGCAGCAGACTTGATTTGATTTCAGGGCCAATACCAAGACTTTCCACTAGTAACCTGAAGAACACTATGGAGCAAGTTGGTAGGGTTCCAAGATGGAAGCTGTCTTTTTGGTCTCTTCAGATCTGTCATTCCCCTTTCCATCATGTTATCTATGATAAAAAATTACACACTTTGGATGCCTTGGGACTTGAATGTGTGTTGTTTGTTTTTACAGATTGCCCATTCTTTGGCACACAGCATGTGTATCTTCAGATTTTAAAGTCAATACTATGAGTCTCCATATTAAGAGTATGAAGCAAAACATTTTTGGAGCAAAAAGATATTGGTGCTTTTTCATTGTATTGTTTAGGTAAAACACAATTGCAATAATGTGAATATTTATCTGTTCCATAAAAATTGTGTTCCCATTTTTAGTATCAAATTAATGTGTTCAGAGGAAATTACCATTAAAATCAGTTTTGCTTAGAAAAGAAAGTGTGCTGCCTAAGTCTCCCCAACACACACACACACACACACACACACACACACACACACCAGAGACCCAGAAAAGTGTAAGCAAGAGCCCTCTTCTTCCTTGCTTCTTGGGCACAAGGTTCTGGCTCCACTCACCCCAGCACCCTTCACCATCACCTCCATCTGATCTTCCAATGAGTGGAAGGAACGTGGACAATGAGTCATTTCCTCATGAAGTTGGGGTGCCTGAAAAAGGGCAGGCCAGGCACCCTGTTTGAAATGGTGAGGGTAACATATATGTATCATCACAAGAGACCTTGCCATCTGTGGGAATACAGTCTCCTCAACGGAAAGTGAACCCGAAACTGTTAGCAGAGATTGTTTCTGGAGTGGGGGTGAAGAGCGTTCCTTATTTTGCTTCTGTGCTTTCCTAAAATGGGGGAGTTCTGTCCTCCAACAGGTTCCATTTGCCCAGACTTACCTGGGCCTTCTCAGGGTTGTTTTTTATTTAGGCAGAAGCTTTCCAAATCCCAGATTGCAGAAGAGCCCCTCTGCCTGGGTTCTGTCTCAGCCCACAAGCCACCTACACAGGCACAGGCCAGCTCTACTTCTTTCCTTCTAAAAGTGGATTTTTCAGTCTGGCACAGTGGCAAACTTTCCCAGCTACTTGGGTGGTTGAGGCAGGAAGATTGAAAATTCCAGGCTATCTGGGCAAGTTAACACAATCCTGTGTCAAAACTGAAAAAGCATAAAAAGGACTGGGAATGTAGCTCAGTGTTAGAGAACTCCAAGATCAATCCCCAGTACCACAATAAGTAAACAAATAAATAAGTGGATTTTTCTCCTTCTCTTTCCAACCTGCTCCCTCTATAAGGCCACAAGTGGAGGCTTCTTCATCAGAACATCTGAGAGTTTGGCCATGGTTACTGAAGCATATACTGGTTTTCTGTAAATTGAAATTCTCTGGCCATTGAAGATGTGAGGCACGTGGAACAGAGCCTTCATGGAAATGCAGCATTGTCATTTCTCTTTTCTGAGTGGCTTTGCTTTGGGTTTGATAAATCAATCTCCTCACACTCAATAATGTGGCCCATGGTCAGCAACAAATGAGGAAATGTGTGGCCCTTTTCAAAATGTTATGCAGAGCCCTGGCCCACTCTGCATGCTGCCTGCCCAAAGCCCTGCCCCTTTTGAGTGGCTGTGGCTGCAAAGCTCCTCTGGGGACAAAGGGAACAGACTTGGCATGCTGAACACCCTGGCCTGCAAGCAGCAGTGGGAGGATTCAGCAAGCATGGACTCAAGCCAAAGGCAAAGACCCAGCTGCCCCAAGGCCTCATGGGACTTGGACGCAGTCTGTAAGCCAAGGGGCAGCACAGGGCAGCCATTAAGCACTGGTGTCTGGCGCCAGAGACCCTGGGCTCAAATCATGGCTCCAGAACTAGTTAGCTGTGGGGTCAGCAAACCACTTAGTGTCTCTGTGCCTCAGTGTCCCCATCTGCCAAATGGAGAAAATGCAAGTATTTTCTCTTCATGGAGCTCTTCTGAGGAGTAAGAAAACAAATACAGAAAGAGTTACTCCAGGATGCTCCTAAGTATATAGCCAAGAGAAATGAAGCAAACATCCAAATGGACACACATGTAGGAATGTTCATAACAACACTATTTACAAGAGTTGAAAGGGGAAACAGCCCAAAGGGCCATTAATGGATTGGTGGCTGGATAAACAAAATGTGGTCTATCCATACAATGGAGTATTTTTCAGACTGAAAAAGGAATGAAGTACTGATTTATGCTACAACTTAGATAGACCCTGAAAACAATGTGTTAAGTGAAAGAAGCCAGACACAAAACTTTCTCATTTAATTCATTTGGAAGTCCACAACAGGCAAACCCATGGAGACAGAGGCTAGATGGGTGGGAAGAGAGGCATCAAGGGTTAACAGTTAAAGGCACAGGATTCTTTTTTGGTGATGAATATGTTCTAAAACTGGTTGTGTGATGATTGCACATATCTATGAAAATGCTAAAAACCAGTGAATTTCACACTTTAAATGGGTATGTTGTGTGAATAGTAGCTCAATAAAACTTTTTTAAAAAACCAAAAATGTTATATTCCTTGAAATAACACACGCTTCTCAGAAGAGGATATACAATCAATCAACAAATACATGAAAAAATTCTCACCATCTCTAGCAATCAGAGAAATGCAAATTAAAACTACTCTAAGATACCATCTCACTCCAGTAAGAATGGCAGCCATTATGAAGTCAAACAACAACAAGTGCTGGTGAGGATGTGAGGAAAAAGGTACACTCATACATTGTTGGTGGGAATGCAAATTTGTGCAGCCAATTTGGAAAGCAGTGTGGAGATTCCTTGGAAAGCTGGGAATGGAACCACCATTTGACCCAGCTATTCCTCTTCTCAGACTATACCCAAAAGACCTAAAAACAGCATACTACAGGGACACAGCCCCATCAATGTTTATAGCAGCACAATTCACAATAGCTAGAATGTGGAACCAACCTAGATGCCCTTCAATGGATGAATGGATAAAAAAAATGTGGCATATGTACACAATGGAATATTATTCAGCAATAAAAAAATAACAAGATCATGGCATTTGCAGGGAAATGGATGGCATTAGAGCAGATTATGCTAAGTGAAGTTAGCCAATCCCTAAAAAACAAAGGCTGAATGTCTTCTCTGATATAAGGGGGGTGACTCAAAATGGGGTAGGGAGGAAGAGCATGAGAAGAAGATTATCACTAAATAGGGAAGAGAGGTGGGAGAGAAAGGGAGGGAGAAGGGGTATTGCACAGAAGATGGAAGGAGACCCTCATTGTTATACAGAATCTATGTATGATGTTGTGAGGAAAAAAAAAGAAGTGTGTCACATTAGATTGGGTAGAGAGATGTGATAGGAGGAGGGGGGATAGGAAGGGCAGCAGAATAAAATAGACATTATCATTGATATATATATATATATATATAACTTCACGACCAATGTGATTCTGCAACCTGTACACTCAGAAAAATGAGAAATTATACCCCATGTGATTCAAATGTATGAAATGTCAAGGTCATTGTACTGTCATGTGTAACTAATTAAAACAAATTTAAAAATTTTTAAAAACTAAAAATGTTATGTTGATTGAAATAAGCTGACCATCAAAAAAAATGTATTTTCCATTGAATTCACTTTTAACAAGATTGAATCCACACAAGGCCTGTAGAACAGCACTCACTAATCCTAGCTGCTGTCCTTTCCTGTGTATGTCACTGCCTTCCCATGAGTTGGGCACCCTGAGCAAGTTCACCCATGAAATTTCAACACAGAGCCCAAGTGCAAGTTTCCCCCTCCTCTGGGTATATCACCTGCCCCTTTTAGGGCTGTAAGGCTCAAGATATTAGACTGCAACCTTAGTTCAGAAGATGCCACCAGTTTGAGGCACAGAGGCCTGAACAAGAGTAGAGAAAAATGTGGATCAAGGGAGACTCCAATGAACAAATAGCTTAGAAGCCATCCCCTTTGCTGGATTCAAAAGTCAATTTTCTGTGTACAGAGGACCTCATGGGTGTCTTTCCCTCTTGATTCCTCGTCCAACCTTCCAGGAACATGTGATCATGGCCATGGTCTGCCTGAGCCTAGAAGCAGGAGTCCCTGAGGGAAGCTGGAAGCTGATGTCCAGACCCTGTGCCCCACTATTCTCTTTCTCAGATAGCGATGCCCACCTGGTGATACTAGTTGGATCCTTTGCAATGTGAAATTACCTATTGGATGAAAAGCAAAACTGTAATTGACTATCCCCCCCCCCAGCAGCTAGTCCTAGGAAACCTGCCTCCTCAGGCAACAGGCCTATCACTTCTGGAATCACCTAGTGCCAAGCAGAACTGACAGCATGCCCCTTGCTGTGTCCTTGCCTTCTTCCACTCCTCTCATCTTTTCCTCAACTTTGGCCTTGCAGGCATGGCCTTCCTGGGACTTTTCTAATAGTCTATACCTGCCATGCTGGGGGGATAAACCCTATCAGTGTCCTTTGTTTGTGTTCATTTCCAATGGAAGCTTGCAGCTGTCATTAGTTGTCACTCTCTTCATTGAGATGATTCATAATTGTGAAGATACAACAATGTCCTCTCCCAGGCAAAACATACTGGTAAAATGTATTAATTTTTACATTTTTTCATTTACATTTCCTTGTGGGTGATATTCTGTTCACAATATTCCAGAGGTAATGTTCCCCACAACCTTCCACAGATAACTAGATGGCTAAAATTCACACAGAAAGAACATAACAAGAAACAGAGTCAGCTTTTAATATCCAGAAAGTATTTCTGGTATCCATTGACCAGATGGTAGTCTTGAAAGCCATGCTGTGTAGCCAGGATGATGGTGCACACCTGTAACTCCAGCAACTAGGAAGGCTGAGGCAGGAGTATTATAAGTTCAAGGTCAGCCTCAGCAAGTTAGCAAGACCATAACCAACTTAGCAAGAACCTGTTTCCAAATACAAAAATATAAAAAGGACTGGGGACGTACTAACCCTGGGTTAAATTCCTAGTGCTGAAAAAGAAAACAAAAGCCATGCTGTGACTACTGAGAAAAAAATTCTTCTCCTAAACGTCTTCGATTAAATGATGATCAGCTTTGTTGTCAGCTCAGCCAGGCTCTAGTCTCCAGTGATTCCATCAAACACTAGAGGTGTTACTGTGAAGATGTTTGGTAACTGTACTTAGCATCTACACTCAGTCAACATTAAGGAAAGATTACTAATCTTTGATAATGTGACAGGCCTCAGCCAACTATCAGTTGAGAAACCTTACGAACAAAAACTAAATTTTCCCTGAGGAACACAAAATTCTGCCTTAAGACTGAAGCATTTATTTCTGCCTGAGTTCCCAGCCTGTCACCCATCCTATGACTAGTCCCCACAATCATGTAATCCATATGCACAGATATATGACATAGGTATGTGTGTGTGTATACTTACTGCTGGTTTTGTTTTTTTGAGAAAACCCTGACTGCTACAGTCCCCATTATTATATCAAGAATCAAGGTCAACTCTGTTATATGCTAGGGGTAGTACACATAATGGACACCATAAAAGAGGTGGAAAGCACTCCTGTTCCCTTCTCCCTTGCCACTCCACTTCAGGCCAAAGAGGTAGTGGGAAAAGAAAATAAAAAGGGAGAAGCAAGACACGTGGTTCTCACACTCCCCTTGGGATTCCAGTTTCAGGAGGGTTCTATTTGTGGACCAGAGGCACCTCAGGGAAGTGACTTGGGAAAGCTAGGGGGTGCCCACTCCTCATCTAAGAGACTGAGAGAGGCTTTCTTTTGGTTCCATGCCATATCTAGGGTGGTGAGGAGGTGAAGATCCAGCAATGGCTGGGAGCGGGTTGGAGACCCGGGCCTGCTGGGGGTGCTATCTTGGAAAGCAAGGCAGGGACCGGGCAAATTGACTCCCTAGTATGATTTTGATAAGGAGACTTCAAGTCCCAGAGACCATGACACCACTGGTCATTAAATATTTGTTGGCTTTCCCCTACAGAGTACAGACTTGTGAGCAATAAAAGATTCACTATCAACCATGAAGAAGCATGCTTTTCCTTGCCTGTGAAGAGTTGCCTAGGTTAATCCCGATGCCAAGCTCACAGCCTATGTGCACCTGCCCACTCCTGTTTAGGATGTCTGCATTCTGGCATTGCTCTCAAGGCATGATGGTAAGCAGCACTCCTTTGTTAACAACAAAGAAGCTGCATAATGAGCATGTGGAACTTCACACAGATTGTGGAAGTCTTTCTCCCCTTTCCATGGTCCATGCTCCCAAACCCATGGTGACCACTAAAGGAGTGCAACTTCTGTGTCAGGATATGCTAAGGACCTAGATAGGGAGTGGGCGGTGGCCCTGCTGAAGTGTCCTCCAAGTATGCCATGGTGCTGCCAGCCTGAGACAGGGATGGCTTCTGCCCTGCCCTGCTCTACCCTAAGATGAGTGAAGTGAACCACTAGGCCAGGAACTTGAGAGGCTATTGCACATTCTTCCCCAGCCCACCAGACCTGCTGTCAGGACCACCAACTTCAGCCACCAACTCAGCTCCAGGAGAGTGAGACAGAGAGCCCCTACATAACCTCTGTCTACCCTTGGGATAGTTCCAGGTTGTCAGCATATACAACAAACAGTTCCACAGCAAGAAACACAACAAAGTACAGGGGCCTTTACAAAGCTAGGTGTCCCAGCTCCTGCTGACCAGTGTAGCTGCTCAAGGTCATCCCAGTTGGGCAGAGACTAAGTCTCTTGCTCTAACTCCAGCAGGCAATTGCAAAAGTACCCTGACAGACATGCATTTGCACAGCCATAGGGCAGCATGGGAGTTGTGCTCGTCAATAGAAGCAGAGCAGAATTCTGCTGAGATCAAGAGGCATTAGAACATCAGGATGACCCTTGGCAGTCTCCAGAAATGCTCCTCTCCTGAAAAGTGGCATCTCCCTTGTACCCTTGAAGTCAGCAAGCCCTATGTGATTCTTCTGGTTCCTCAGATGCCACCAAAGAGACTTCTGCTGGGATGACAGTATGACAAGAACAAGGGCTCTGGACACTTGATGTGTTTCTCCTTTGAATTTTCACCACCATTTTTTAAAAAATGAAAAACTGTGGGTGATTTTTGTCTTTGGATTACAGAGTCTTTTCCTCTGAAGTTTTTTCTTAATGCTGATTATTATTGCACACTCCATTTTCCATGTGTATATAGACCAGACCCCAGGTTGAACATTTTTAATGAGTGCCTGGTAAGGTGCAATTTAGAAAACTGTGACCTTCTGCTAGCTTCTTCAAGATGTTTGGAGCAGTTATTTTTCTTTTCTTTTTGAAACATGGGAGAGTCTCAGGCCTGGCCCCTCTTGGTTCTGGGGAAGTGAGGGGAGATCCCGCAGAGCCTGACAAAGGCTGCCTCTCTTCCCGACTCTTGATGCACAGAGCTGAGCTGGACTGGGCTGGGCTCCAAGCCCCACGAGAGGGGCTGGGAGGTGCCAGGGACAAGCTGCTCAAGGTTGGGAAGAGGACAGAAGCAGAGCCTGGGAACCTGGCAGGGGCAGCTCAGGGAGCATTCCACAGTTTCTCAAACCCAGGCTGGAATACACAGAAATGAGCATGCAGCAAGCTGCAGGGCCCTCAACCTCATATTTCCCCAAGCAATGTCCTAATGGCAGGTGCACTGTGGCTTCTTCTTGATATTTTACAGAGATGAACAGAGCTTACATGGTACAGTAGGATGGCTAGAGGTTGTGGGTCTGAATTGCAGCTCAGCACTTTCTGGCTGTGTGATCCTGGGCAACGTAAGGGAGTCAATCAAGGTTCCCCCAATAGAAAGGTCTAATCCAAGAAGAAAACATTCAAAGCCAATGTTCTTAACCATTATCTCACAATGCCAATCACAGACAACAGGGCTCTTTGTCCAGTATCCAGCTGTGGAGAAAGAACTACTTCTCAAACTATGCGTTAGGCCTGGGCTCCTCACTGGCCAATATCATTTTTTAAATCTCTCAACAGATCTCATTTTACAGAGGAGACACTGCACAGAGACTTTAGGCAACTTCACAAGTTTACACCACTGAAAAGTGGCAGAGCCTGGACTCAAAAGTGGTTATACCTGGTTTCAGAGCTTATAAGGCAATGGCACATTTTATGGTTCAAAACTGTAATAGAGGAGATGCAGTTGTGTGAGATAGACAAGCAGTTGTTCATTCATTCATTCATTTATTCATCAGAAAATGGGGTTATGGAATCTTTGTGTTGGCGGGGGGGGGGGGGCTGCTGGGGATGGAGCCCTGGGCTGTGCACATACTAGGCAAGTGCTCTACCACTGAGCTACACCCCCAGTCCAGGGTGATGGAATCAAAAGAGCATAAATGCCTGTTCTGTGCTAGAAGGCAGAAAAAGAGGCACCTGGAGGTCTCAAGACAGAAAGGGAGGGTATGAGAAGGGGACCCCTCGTAAATGCCCCATGGAATAGGGGTATAGTGTTCAGAAAGTTCTGGAAGACAAGAACTTGTTGGCCAGACCTTCTCTACAAGGGTAAAACAAGGGTCAAGAGAGGTGCTGGTGATACTGACATGCTGTTATCTTCTTGATCCCAACTCCACAAGAAAGGGCTGATAGCAGAGATAATGGGTCTACCCCCAACCCCTTAGCAAAAGAAACCCAGCATCCCTCATAAAGCCATTCAAAAGACAAAATCTGTGGAACTGGGATAAGGCATGCAAGACAAGGTGATAAAGCCTTGCTGGCCTCATTATCCAGAGTTAACTGTACCATTGAACAGGGCCAGGGGTTGGGAGAGGCAGGTCAAAGATAAATACAGGAAGAAATAGCAAGCAGGTAGTATCCACATAGGCAAAATGTTGTCCATATCTTTAGACCCAGTTACCCAGCCTAAGACCCTCTTCCTTTCTTTTTCTCCAAGTTGGTGGAAATTGACTAATTAATTTAGAATACATGGGCATTAGATGGTATATGTCCATACAAATGTCTGCATCTTGTGTGACTATGTATAAATATACTTATATGTATATGTAAATATATTTATGTGTGTATACATGTAAAATCTTTGTATGAAACCAGACTTAATGAATAGTGAGTGCCTATTCTGGGCCATGCAAGGCACTATTCTAGGTGCTGTAGCAACACTGTGGGAAAACAGACATGATCTTAATATTCACAGAGCTGGCAGGCTGCTGAGGAGAAAATATATATTTTTAAAAAACACCTTCCAGAATGAGCTTGCTAGTACAAATTTTGGTGATGCTGCAATATTTGAAGCACAGGCATCCAATGGCATACAACAGGTATACCTGACCAGTGGGCAGGGGAACATCTAAGAAAACTTCCCTGAGGAGCTGACCATCTGAGCTGTAATATGTATGATGAGGAGTGATTACCAAGGAAATGAAACAAACATGAATTCCAGAACTCTTTCTAGAACATATATGCAAAATTCCTGTGGTAGAAATGACTATGGAAAGTGTAGGAGAATGAAAGAAAGGCAGTATGGCTGGAGCAGACAAAGGTTAAATATGAGGCAGAATAAGACAATGCAGGACTTGGCAGACCATGGTATGGAGATTGGAATTTATCATAAGAGCAACTGGAAACCTCTGAAGGGTTTCAAGCAAGAAGGAGCACCATAACCAGATTGATATATTAAAATGGTATTCTCTCTCTAGAATGAAAAGACACCTGAGTTGAAGCAGAGATCAGTTAAAGGGCTGTGGCAGTAGTCTTAGATAGAGACACTGGTGCATTCAATGAAAAGGATGGAGTCAGAGAAGTGGATTCATTTGAGAGAGACCATGGAGAAAAATGAGCTTAGCTTACCTATTATCCATATAAGTGGATAAGAGAGAAAAATGCATAATGGCTCTGTTTACAAAAGTGCATGAAATTCAGTGCCCATTTACCCAAGAGGCGATGCTGGTAGTGGGCCAGATTTGAAGAAGATCATGAGTTTTGTTTAAGTGGTGTTGTATTTTAAGTACCAGTTAAAACTGCATATGAGATATTAAGTAAGCAGATAGACTTGTAGGCTTGTCTTCAGAGGCAAGGTCCACACCAGAGATCAGAATTTGGGAGTCATCAGCATATAGATATATGAGAATGAGATTGCCGAGAGAGAATGAGAAGAGAATGGGATGGAGGAAGGAGCCTTAAACTTCTACAATGTAATGACCCAATAGAAAAGAAGCCAACAGAGAAGACTGGCCAGCAAGGAAGGGAGAAAACAAGGAGAATGTGGTTTTATGGAAGCAAGAGAAAAAGAGTCTCACGTCAAATACTATCAAGAAGTTAAGTAGAATTGGGACCAGAAATGGCTATTGAATTTAATATCATAAATGTACCCTATTTGAGTATGAGATTAAAGACAAAAACTTGACTCAAGTGAGATGTGGGGTGAGTGAGAGGTGCCAAAGTGGAAACAGCAAATGTAGGCAACTCTTTCTAGAAGCTTATGAGTGGGAGGAATGGGATGAGATTATAGCTGGAGGAGGGTACAAACTTGAGCCATCTGGAAGGAGCCAATAAAGGAAAGGCTGAAGACACAGAGAAAGAAGGGAACATTGGCTTTGTTCAGTTTGGAAGGACCTGAAGGAATGGGGTTCTACTCTGGTAACCGGCCTCCCAACGTGATCTCAGTTGCAGATCCTAAATGGGCATTCAAAACCACCCAGTATCCTACTACACTCCCCAATCCAAGTGTTTTTACACTTCCCTACACGATTCACATTTTCTCATCTCTCCTTGAACCTCCCTCCCTGTTCTACTGCCAACTCATAACTCTTCCCTGGCCCATCTATGAGGAAGTAGAAAGATAACAGAACTGTCTCATCACAGGTCACCAAACCTACCAAAAAATCTCTCACCTGCCTTTCCTCCTATAGCCATCCAACATTCATCCGTGTACCTCCAGAAGGCCAGTCCCTCCACATGACATACCCTGCCTGCCAGACACTTGACCTGCATGGGGGGCTTTGCTCCTATGTTCTGCCCAGTCACTGCTGAAGGATCAATTCCTGCCTTCTCCAAATCATTCTTATCGTGTCCCCCTCCCTCAAGCTAATTCCTTCACTTCTCCACTTCACTTCACAGACAATTTCTTTGAAGAACTATCTACAGAGGCTCTCACCACCATACCTCCATTCCCATTATCTCCCCAACTCACGCCAATTGGGTTTCCATCCCCATCATGCCAGTCCACCGTGGCATAGACTTCTCACAGAAGTCACCAATGACCTACTTCATGCCTAAACTACTAGTTTGTAGGAGGCAGGTGTCCTTGAAGGAACAGCAGTGAGGGCTTCTCTCAGGCCAGAGAAGTGCATCAACAAAATGGACTTTCACCAAAGGGGTAGAGTCCCCTGCCAAACTAATCACAAGGTCCCTTCATCAGCACACCCATGCCCCAAACCCAGGCTGTAGTGACTTGTGAAATTGCTCCAGCTGTCTCCAACTTGCTCTATGAACTTGGGTAGGGCTCTTTCCCTCCTATGCATCAACCCCCAACCCCCAAGATGGGGGGGGGGGTTCCCTCTAGTGACAGCATTTAGCTCAGGAGAGTGGTTCTGTTTTAGAGCCAGACTGCCTGAGTTCAAATCTGACTGCTGCCACTTACTAGCTGCAGGAGCTCAGAGCTACTTACTTCCTCCGAGCCCCAGTCTGCTCACTGACACACTGGTATAATAATAAGATCTGCCTCAGAGGGTAGCTGCAATGATCAAGTGAGATTCCCTACTACAGGGAAAGTAGCTAGCCCTGGGCCTGACATGGGGTCAGTGCTCAATGAGCATTAGCTATTAGCAATTTATCTGCACACATTCTTGATTTGTCCTTAAATGTACCTCATACCACCAGGATCACTACAAATGCTGACCAACTTAAATAAACCTGAAAGCTGCTGTGCAGGAAGGGCAGCCTCCTGTTCACAAATCCTTTCAGAAGAATCCAATCAAAATCGATTTCATTCTCCATGCCAGCAGGACCTGGGGATTGGAGAGCCCCCCATACAGCTTTCCTGAGGTCTAGGAGGATGTGGCTGGAATAAGAGGGCTGTTTGCTCAGCATCTGGGCACTTGGCTGGATTCTGCATTCCCAGGGAGGCTGTTTCTTGATACAGAATTGATTATTCTAATCAAGGCACTTCAGTGCTCAAACTGTTAAATATAAATAGGTTAGTGCAATATGAAAGTGTGGCTGAAAGGAATTAAATGAGAGCAGGCTTTCCTGAGAGGAGTCTAAAATAAGCATGCAGTTAGCATGCAGAAATAGCAATAATAGAAACCCCAGGCTCTGACTGACGGTGGTGGTGGTAAATGAGGTTCCACATGGTCCCCAAAGCGATCATTCTTCAAGACGCAATCTGGAGGCTGCCAACAAACCCAGATGCCCAAGCCAAAGTAAAATCTTTCCCAGCCTAGAAAATGCCACGAATGACTAGGACAATGACATGGAGTAAGAGTGCCCATGGCAACTGAACCTGGGTGCCACTCAAGGTACTCTGGGGCTCTTTGGAATAGACCAATGTGGGGTCTTCTCCATGGGATTCAACAGGCTTCCTTCTGGGAGAAAGGCTGGAATACCAAGATTAGGATTCTAGCTTAAAGCTACCTTTGACTTGGCCAGGGGTGTGGGAAGGAAGCTTATAGGAAGCAGAACAAGGTATGCAAAACAGCCGCAAGCAGTCCTGAGCAAAGATGTCCTGGGAGGGTGGCACTGGAGGCAATTGCTCAAAGTCCCTTTCCCATGGTCTCTCGTGGATGCAGGTGGGGGGCTGCATTTCTTTATCTTCAGGTGTTAGGCAGACTCACAGCAGCAAAATTTGAAAACAATCAGCATGTTGGAGTTTGGCCTCAAATGAAAAGCTCCCTTCCATCTCTTTTATTGGTTGAATTTTTGTCCCCCACCCCAAATTTAAATGGTAAAGTCCTAGCTCTTCAGTGACTCAGAATGGGTATTTATTGGAAATGGGGTCATTACACATAAAATTAGGTAGGTTAGGTCCAACTTGAGCAGGTTGGGCCCTTTAGTATGACTAATATCCTCATAAGAAAGGGAAATCTGGACCAGAGGCAGAGAAAGATATACAGGGAGAACACCATGTGAAGACTGGCTCAAGAACGCCCACCCCTACCAGCCAACAAGAGAAGCAGTCAGAACCAGGCTATCAAAGTGCCACTGCGCAGTCCACATCCAGCACTAGGCCACATGAGCACCCTGCTCTCCACATGGGGAGTCATTGGTCTGTGGTCTCAGGCAGGTGTTTGTGCTGACCCTCCTTTCCTCTTTAGCCTCTAGTCCTCATGCCAGTCTCCAAGGCAGGAACCATCACCTGCAAGCATTCAAAGCTCAAGATCTCAGCCAGCACATTGATAGGGAGACCAGATCATTGATGGGGAGCTGGGATAGGGATTCACATCTGTCTGCCAAAGACCCCTTTATTCCCTAACATGCTAGTGCTTCTCAAATTCTTCTGCATAGTCTCCCTAACAGGTGAGAAGAATGAGATGCTAATAGTCTGAACACAGCTGAAGTTGCCTGATTGCTGCTGTTATCATTGTTGTGGTTGGATTGTTTGTTTGTTTGTTTGTTTGTTTGTTTTTACAGTGCTAGAGATTGAATCCTGGACCATACAGGTGCCAGGCAAGTGCTCTACCACTGAGCTAGAGCCCAAACTTTATACTCAGCTTAAAAACCCATATGAAGTTTGCATCCATGTTTACTGATACAATAGAATAATCTTTATGTTACTTACCAGCTAAAGTAACTCTTTTCCCTTAATTTTAGAGTAAAATTAACCCTCCAGGAAGATGAGTCAAAGGCTGTAGAGATCCCAGTTGGAGAGGCCTGGCGTTCTACCAAGTTGTCATTGAGCACTGACAAGTGTTCACCGCTTATCCTTCCCCAGGGAGCAGGAGGTACCTTCTGCACACTGCCTTCAAGGCTCAAGCCAAGAAGGTCACTACTCACTCTTCACCCCCACCCCACCCCACCCCAGAGCTGGCACCTGTTTCTCCAGCCAGCCCCATGCCATCCCTGGCAGGCTGTGTGTGTGCTCTCTGCCCCTCAGGACCTTGCACCGCTCTGCCATGCAGTACCCAGCCCCGTCCATGCCCCAATGCTTGGCAACGGGCCCTGCCTACCACCACTTAAGACAGTGGAAGACCAGAGGCTTTGGGTGAGATCAGCATGGCTGGTCTCTCCTGCCCTTGATATTCTCTATCGAGGATTGCTAACTGGAGCATTTGTTGTATGCCAAGTACTTGTAAGTGATGCCAGGAAGTGTTCACAGGGTCACGAAGGAAAAGACGTGATATCACAGAATGGTAATTTCCATGGCCAAGGGTAGCTCTGGAAATTGTAAGACCACTAGAGAGGAGACCAAGCCTGACCAGGGGCAGGGGCTGAAGAGGGAGGCACCACTCCCCAAGGAAGTAAAGTCTCTGTTGAGGCCTGAGAGACCGTAAGGAAGGAGGAACATCCCAGGTGAAGCTAAAAGCACATGCTTTTGCTGGAACACTAAATTAATAACAATCAGAGAATTCATTGACCTTTTTAGCTAAGGGTCTTCAAGAGCCTCCATGAGGCAGGTGGCCCGGGGGTAAGCACCTGTAAGTGTATTAGCCCAGCTTATTACAGCAAGGATCCCTTAGCCCAAGTTGAAGGATCTGGGGGAAGAAGAGGGAGTGTGACTGTCCCACTGATGGGGCATTTCCCTCCACCCAGGTCCATGGCCATGGCAGAAGAGGCTGACAAAGTAGGGATGGCTCAGAAAATGACTCAAAGCTGTGGCACGTTCCTAGAAAGTAGTTTATGTATATGTGGGATTCTGTAACTTCCTTTCAGTTACAGTGACTAAAATTTCAAAAAGATGTTAGGTTCATGATGGAGGGAGAGTTTTTCCAGCTAACTGAATTAAGCACAAAACAGTTTACCCACAGTGGCCCCAAGAGGGCCTCCTGGGTTCAGGACTCTCCAGCATGTGTGCCCATTCCATGACTGAATGTCTGAAGGCTCCAGCAGAATTCTGGGAGATGTCTAGCAAGCAGGGTGGGCAGAAGGTTGGCATCACATCATTTGCCTTCTCCAAGAATCATCAGAGAGTACCTCAGAGCCTCCCCTGTAGAAAGAGAAGGGGATGGGGGCTGTGTTCCAATCTTCAGTTGAAGAGGTCCCTGGGGAGATATGAATGGATTTATCTCATGGTGTTTGGCTTGCCTAGTCCAGCTTTCCTGGCATTTAATTATCAAAACTGTTTCATGAGCGCACAGGCCTAGATTGCTGTCTCTGTGTGGTACCTGCATATAGTAGGTGCCCAACATATACTTTTCCCATGAATAAATGAATGGGTAGAGAGATGTGGGGAGAGAATTGGGGCAATAAAAGGCATGTTGAAAGATGAGAGGAAGAGCTGCAGAATGGCCTTGCATTCTGAATGGGTCCTTGGGAGGCAGGAGAGTACTTTGGCATCCCACTGAACAATGACTGGGTACCAGGCAAATACCAAACTCTTCCTGTGTATGGAACTACACATGCCTCATGCCTCACCATCTCATGTAAAGCTCAACAGCATCCTTTGAGGTGAGAACTCTCATAGCACCCCTCCCCTCAGTAGAGACGACTGGGGCCTTGAGGTAAAGCCACTTGCTCAGGGTACCAGGTAAGTGATAGAACTGCTGTTTGAGCACAGGTTACATCTCAAGGTTCACTGAGCAGGAGATGGGAAGATGAGGAGGTACAACTCCTGCCTTCAAATCCCAGCCAGAGCAGTTCCATTGTGACTCATTCATCTATGGGGACTTGACCTAATGTTTCCCTTGAAAAAGAGATCTGTCACTTTTGCACTGCACCCCGACATGGGCCTCAGCTAAGGTCTTGCCTCCTCTGGCTCAATAAGGGTGCCACAAGCCTTTGGGTAGGATCAGACTGCCTCCACCCCAACCAATGCCCCTTTGGATATTGGGTAATTTCTGTTACTGTGCTGGAAAGGAGATCCTGTGCCTAGTGTAGCTCCAGCCCAGGGCCTGGCACTAAGAAAGCACTCTGGGAGCAGGCACTATTAGCATGACTCTCGAGTATTATTAATAACCAGACAGAGGGCACCAGTGTGTATGAGATCCAGAAGGTGAGGCAAGGACAGACAGGCAGAGGAGGATGAAGTCAGTGGCCAGGAAAGGCCAGCATGAGGGAGGGAAGATAGTTCAGAATTTATGTGAGCCCTGCTGCTTAAAGGAGCTGGCAAGCCTGCCTCTGGCTCCCTGTGCCTGATGTCAGAGCTTCCCACTTGGAGGAGGAGCTGGGACATTGGGTTGCTTTGGCACTCAAACATAGGCACGCCCTGTTTTCACTCAGCCTCTGCACACAGGAGCCTGCCTGTAGAAATGGCTTTCCCCAACCCACCCCATCTGACCCTTAGTCCCTTGACCACACTACTCAGCTGTTACATCCACCCACTCATTCATTCACTCCTTCTTCTCTTCATTCAACAAGTACTATGAAGCAGCTATTCTGGGCCAGAAAGCTCTGAGGCCACAGAACACCCAAGACAGGCCCTGTCCTCCTGGAGCTGGCAGTAAAAATACCTCAAAGTGGCAGAAGTGCTGTGATAGAGGAAGCATGGGGGCTGGGGGAGTCATGAGAGGAGTCTACCTGACTCAGCCTAGGGGTACAGGCAAGGATGGGGCCTGTTGATCCATAGTTCCTGATGAAGGGCAGGAACCTAGGTTTAGCTGAATGACACATGGCATTTCCTTTTGTGACAGTCCTTGATCCAGGGTGAACAGAGTTGGTCCACCGAGACCCTTACTGGCTCTCTTGCCCAGGAGACTTAAACAAAAAAATTATATAGTCAGAATTGCTACTGGTAGCCTTATTAGGATACAGAGAATTCAATCTTTAGATGAATGGCAGTGAAGAGAGCCAGGAAAAAAAAAAAAAAACCTGGCTTGATGATAGTTGAGTCTGCCCTATGTTTGGACTTCCTATTATATGAGTCAATAATGTTTACTATTATGTTTAAAATTTAAAAAGTGGACATGAGGGCATTGCAAGCTGAAGTGATACACAAGGCTAGGATTCCCTGACAAAGATCAGGAAAGACTCCATGGGGTTGGATTTTCAGCAGTATGACAGGGCCTGGGTGGCGATTCTAAGATTCTTCAAAGCAAAAGCCAGGGGATACCTCCAGCCCACTGAGGGAAGCTGAGGGCACACCTGGAGCACACCAGCTCTGGATTTTGGAACCTAGCTTCCTGTCTTGGGGCCTGGGACATATGTCTGAGTGACTGGTGGCATCTCCCAGAAGCTTCATGATTCACTGTCCCCTCTGGACTCCAGGGCCTGGCTCAACAAGGCCAACACCCGACCCTCCACTCTGGAAGGCAGGCCTTGGTTGAAACATCACCACACTCAGTTGATGAATTGCTAGAAGGGAGGTGTGCAAGGGGTTGGTGGCCAGAGTGTCAAGCAAGTGGTGGAGATGATGAGAGACGGGAAATCTACAAACATTCTAAAATGCCAAGTAGGGAGCTCTCATTTTCAACCAGAAGGCAATGAATAGGCCCAGGGTCTATTAAGCAGAGTCAAGCAAGACATGTTTAGATTTGTGTGTTAGAAAGACCTTTCTGACACTAGAGGTATGATTGAAGCCTTGTTAGGACTAATTCATATGAATTAGTCCATACATGCTTCAAAACTGGATTTGAAGAAGAGTTCCAGAATTAGAGCAGACTTGGGCTGAATGGGTGGGTCCCTCCTATCCTCAGACAGTCAGAAGGACCAGCCCAGCCTTGTGAGACTCTAGCTGACCTGAGGATACTGTTGGGCTCAAGTTTCTAATGAAAGAATCTCTTGGGGTCTTCTCTATAAAGGTAGTGTGGCTGCTGAAAGCCTCACTGCTCTTTTTGAGGTCTTCTGCAAGCTCTCTGCACTTATAGAAGCCTTAGGGAGCAGCAGGACCTAACTTAAAAACACTATTCATCTGAATACCTACCCAGTAGTTGAGACCAGGTTTCTGGATCATTCACCATGCTGTGGGCCTGAAACAGAAATCATTCTCTGAAGTGATTTTGTCCACCTTCTAGCAAAAACTCTCTTTTGCTATTTCCCATTGCCAATTTGAGTACAAGACCTCCCACACTTTGGCTCAGTGTCAGCCCCTGAAGTCTCTTGGGGATTACCCAGATGTGAAGGAACACAGGAATCTCTAATCACATTAAGTTCTGGACAGTGACTCAGAAGGGATACATTCAATGATATTGATTTGGTTATCCATCTCCAGAGAAAAAAAATACCAAAAAATTCTATTGGAGTTGGACAATGGGCCCTCAGGTAAATTGAGTGGGTTCCTATTCCAAGGCCCAGTGATTTTTGAGCATAAAGCTATCCACCATTGTCTGCCTTTTTTCTGAAATTGATCCCCAATGAGGACTTACAATCCTGAGGCTTAAATAGGCATTAAGTAGAGAGGATTGATTTCATTTATAAAACGGTAGAGGTGAAATTCATATAACATAAAATTACCATGTAAAGTATATAATCAGTGACATTTTGTACAATTACTATGTTGTACAACTAACATCTCTACCTGGTTAAAAAACATTTCCATCACCCAGAAGGACATCCTGGACCCATTAATCAATCACTCCCAAACTCACCCTCCTGCCTTTGGTGATCACTAATCTGTTTCTATAAATTTGCCTATTCTGGATATTTCATATAAATGGAATTGTATATTATGTGGTCCTTTGTATGTGGATTCTTTCTCTTAGTTGTTTTAGTCACCTTTTTTCACTGTTGTGCCTAAAAGATTTGACCAGAACAATTGTAGAGGAGGAGGAAGAGTTTATTTGGGGGCTCACAGTTTAAGATGTCTCAGTCCATGGACAGCTGGCTCCATCTTGATGGAAGTGTGGCAGTGGGAAGCAGCTTACTTGATGATCAAGAAACAGAGACTCCACTTGCTGGATACAAAATAAATGCCCTAAAGCCAAGCCCCCAATGCCCACCTCCTCTAACCACATCCTACCTGCCTTCAGTTACCACTCAGTTAATTCCTATGAGGGGATTAATTCACTGATTGGGTTAAGACTCTCACAATCAAATCATTTATCCTCTGAAACTTCTGGCACTGTCTCACACATGAGCTTTTGAGGGACACCTCACATTAAGAAGTGTCCCCCAGAGACTCATGTGCTGAGGGCTTATTCCCAGTGCAGCAATGTTCAGAGATGGGGATTTGGGGAAATGATCCCATCAATGGATGAATCCATTGAGGGACTCATAGCTGAAAGGACTATAGGGAGATAGTGGAAATTATACGAGATGGAACCTTGTGAAAGGAGTAGGTCCTTGAAGGTTTGCCATTAGAGAATATGTCTTGTTCCTGGTCTCTTCCTCTTTTTCTTTGCTTCCTGATTGACATGAGGTAGGCCGCTTTGTTCTGCCATGCTCTTCCACCATGATGTTCTGCCTCATCACAGGGCCAGAAAAAATGTAGCCATCTAACCATGGACTGAAACTTCTGAAACTGCAAGCCAAATACAATTTTTCTTCAAGTTTTTTTCTTCCCTCAGGTATTTTGTCACAGTGACAAAAAGCTGACCTACATACTTAAAATAATGTTTTAAACTTCATCCATGTTTTAGTATCTATCATTGTTTCATTCCTTTTATAGCTAAATGATATTCCATTGTGTGACGATACTATGTATTGTTTATCCATTCATCAGTAGATAACCCACTTGGGTTGTTTCAACCTCTTGGTAATTGTGAATAGTGCCTCTATGAACATGGGCGTTTTCGTTTGAATACCTATTTCAATTATTTTGGGCCTGTACTAGGGAGTGGAATTGCTGGATCACATGTTGTTTCTATGCTTAACTTTTTTTTTTTTTTTTAGGCTGCAGAAATTTTTTTTAATTGGTTGTTCAAAACATTACAAAGCTCTTGACATATCATATTTCATACATTAGATTCAAGTTGGTTATGAACTCCCAATTTTACCCCAAATACAGATTGCAGAATCACATCGGTTACACATCCACATTTTTACATATAATGCCCTATTAGTAACTGTTGTATTCTGCTACCTTTCCTATCCTCTACTATCCCCCCTCCCCTCCCCTCCCATCTTCTCTCTCTACCCCATCTACTGTAATTCATTTCTCTCCTTGTTTATTTTCCCATTCCCCTCACAATCTATGCTTAACTTTTTGAGAACACACAAAAGTGTTTTTTTTTTTTTCTTTGACTGCGTGGTGATGCCTGCTGCAGTGCCTAGGGAGCAAAGCTCCAGAGACTTGAGGTCTGCAATCTTCAGGTTCTACCATGTCCCATCCCAGAGCACAGAAGAGCCAATCCAGGCAGGCTAGGAAGAGTGTCAGCATGAGCAGTCCCCATCAAACTGTCCCCTTTCCCACCTCCATGATTGAGCAACTGAGGGCCAATTACCAGCAGCTGCATCTGAAGAGGTTCAGTTTCCAGGCTGTTAGCCCAGTCTCTTGTCTCAAAATCCCAAAGGGACAAGTGTGACAGTGCAGATAGGCTAGATGAAACCTCTTAAGAGGTTGCTACAGGGGGAGCCAGTGCAACTGAGGGGTGCTTTGGCCTTGCTTCCCCATCTCGCTCCAAATCCCCTCTTAGAATAAGTGTCCTTATCATGGACTGAGCCTCTTCTCTGGGTCCCATGAAAGAAGGATGGTTGTTCTGAGCCCCAATCCACAGGGTTGAGGTCCTAACATTTGGGTGGTCATAATAGCTTCTTCCCCTTGGGACCACTGCATTGGGACACACAACACAGTCACAAAAGGCTTTCTCTGCAGAAGGCATTGGACTGGAAGCCAAGGTTTCAGTGAGAATGCACTATTCTAGGCATCAGCTCAACTTCTATGTATGAAAAATCTACCATGTACCAAGAGAGATAGTAGAGAGACAGTCCCAAATAGGCTGGACATGACCCCTGACTTCATGGAGCCCATATTCAGGAGGGAAAAACAAGAAAGAAATAAAAGCAAAAGCCCCAACAAGATATCCATTCACACCCTCTGGGATGTCTGTAATCAAATGATAAATAATATAACAAATGTTGGCACAGAGGTAGAGAAATTGGAAAATTTGTGCTTTTCTAGTGGGAATGCAAAAGACTGTGTTGGACACTATGGAAACCAGTTTGGTGGTTGTTCAAAAAGTTAAATATTGAGTCATCATTTGATCCAGCCATTCTGCTCCTATGTATATATTCCAAATAACTGAAAACATATGTTCACATCACAACTTGTGCACTCAGGTTCTTAGAAGCAGCATTCATGATAAAGTAAGCAAAAGGCAAAAAAAAAAAAAATCCAAACATCTGTCAACTGGTAAATGGACAGACAAAATGTGGTCTAACCATACAATGGAATAATAAGTATGTAGTTATACATAATATATCTCAGATGAACCTTGAAAACACTACACTAAGTGAAAAAGGCCAGTCTCAAAAGAAAATACATTAGATGATTTCATTTATGTTGGATTATCCAGAAAAGGCAAATCCATAGAGACAGAAGGCTGATTAGTGGTTGCCAAGGACTGAGGTAAGGAGGAATGAGGAATGATGCTTAATGAGTAAGGGTCTCCTTTAGAGGTTATGAAAATGTTTTGGAAATAGATAGAGATAATGATTATATAGCTTTGGGAAAGTAATAACTGCCACTGATTGTACATTTTTAAGTAGTTAAATTTATGTTCTATGAATTTCATTTTAAAAAAATGCAAACACATCACTTGATTTTTCACAGTGATCATTGCTCTATAGACATTGGAAGAGAATAATCAGGGTGAGGTGGGGGCTGGTTTTAGGCAAGGAATTCAATAAAGGGCTAGACAGGGAGGTGACATTTAAGCTGAGACTGGGAAGTAATGAGCTAGTCATGCAAAGAGCAGGAAAAAGAGCACTCCAGATTGACAAGATGCAAAAGCCTTGGATGAAATTGTCACAGCTCAGTGTGGAAGACAGATGTGCTCAGAGACTGCAAAATAACCAATCCCAGAGGGATAGGCACAGACCACCTGGGAAACCATTGGCAGGTGCTGAACTTTATATGCATGAGCCAGTGGGGACAGAGAAGGATCCCTGAGCAAGGATTTAAAGAATGGACTGGAGTTAGTGCAGGGAAAAAAGGGAAGGGGGAAGCCATGAATGCTCAGAGATCACTTTGTCCCCCTCAATTAACAAATGGGAAAACTAGAGAGCAAGCCACCTGGTGCAAGAGTCACAGAGAATAACAATGGAGGAGCATTTAGGCACTGGATTCAAAGAGAACAGAGTTTGAAATGCCATGTCACCACTCAGTTGCTGTATAATGATGCACAAGACATGTCCCTCCCTGGTCCTCAGAAGAATAATATGGCCAGTCAGAGTCATATTATGAGTATTAGAGATTGTGAAATATGGAAACTGAAATCTGGAAAATTAACTGTCTAGCTATAATATCTATCTGTTCCCTAGTTCACACATCAAGCCACTGGACTAAGTGGCCTTTGTATCTGGAACACCTGAATATCAAAGTAGAACAGTACCCTCGGGAGAGGCAAATGGCCACTACACATCTCATCCGGAGCATATTGCAAACAGGACACAGGGTAGTGGACACCAAGCATTAGAAGGAGCATTGCAGAGAAGAATGAAAGAGTCACTTGTCTAACAGTCAGTATTTCTTTCAGAACCTAGACATGTTCTGGGTCAACATCAATGGAGTAAGGCAGAGAGCAGAAATTCACCGTTCTGGTTCTGTTTTCTTTTGAGTGACATGGAATGCTCTGTTTCTGGGCAAAGAAAAACAAAACAACCCATGCCATTGTTCTGACATCAATTCAAAGTGCTTCTGGTGGGAGCAGTTCCCTCCCACTCCACTCCCCCAAGGTTGGTTCCCTTACAATCTCCAGCGATTGGACGAACTCCAGCTAGGCTTGCCAGAGAAAATGCAGGGAGTTCAGTTATATTTGTTTTTCAGATAAACAACAGATAATCTCATAGCATAAGTATGTTCCAAACATTGCATGGAACATACTTATACTACAAAACTATTCATTGTTTAGCTGACATTCAGATATAACCAGGCATCCAGTATCTTTATTCGCTAAAATTGGAAACCCTAGCACCAGCCAGACCAGGCAGGATTTAGACCAGTGTCTGGCTACAAATCTGGGTTACTAGGCAAATTGCAGGCCGGGGGAAAGCCTCCCTAAGCTCAGCCCAGCTCTGCCCAGACCTCCAGAAGCAGACATCTTGTGGATAGCACTGAATAGGGAGGCAGCCAGGCACAGTAAGAACTCTCAGCGCTGGGCCATGAAGTCAGCCAAAGGGAGCTGATCCCTCTCTACACCCAATTTTTAAAATAATTGGTCTCAGTGAAAGGTACTTTGCTAATTACATCTCCGGATTCTCAGCCCCTGCTCCCTCCCCAACACCATCAGTAGCCTGCAAGCTCAGCCCTGCCCAGTTTGGGAACCACTCCTGGCCAAGCAAGACAACATAACAGTAGTTCACTCAATACATTTTTCTAGAATGCCTACCACACACCAGGCTGTCTACTGGGCACCAGAAAGTGATACGGAGGTAAACAAGATATAGCACCTATCTTCCTGGAGCTGTAAGTCTGCCATTCTTCAAGAACCACTTCTACGTCAAACACTTTATACAAGTCATTGTGCTCAGATGTCATAGTAATCCTAGAGCTATTTGGATCGTCCCATTTTACAGGTGCAGATAAAAGGCTCAAAAATATAAGCTAGGAAGTGGGGATGTATTCCAATCCACATCTCTCAGACTCCAGGAAATGGGAAGTGCTCAGAGGGTGGAACCACACACAACACAATACTCTGGGGATATTCTGGGGAGGGAAGGAATTGCTGCCTTTGGTGCAAGGAGGTGGGTGGCTTTCTGCAGAAAGAGGTACAGGCAGTTGCCTTGGTGGAACTAAAGGACCTTTAAGGCAATGAGGTGTGAGGTACGGGAGTAGGGGCCCATGGAATGCTCCCAGAATGGAAATCAATGAAGCTCTGCTAAAGGACAAAGGCACTAGTAGTAGTGGACTTGGGACAAGAAGATTTCTTTTACCACATTGTTCAAACTTGTGACACTTCCCAAAGTGGGCACTGTAGTTATTTGGCTTGAGGCCCACTTTGTTAGTAGAGGACAACTTTCCTCACCCATGGCCCAGCACTGGGAGAACTGTCACAGTCACCCAGATGGAGACACCTACAGTTAGGAGGTGCCCCCACAAAGGACCAGACCTCACCCTCAGCAACAGCTGCCAGGTACCATACCTTCATCCACTTGTTTCTTCAGTGGCAAACACTTCTAAGTGTTTACTAGCTGTGAGGTAGTGTGGTAGGCTAGGAGTGAGTGTAGGGATGAAGAAATAACCCAGCGCTCATAGCAGATGGCATGAGGGCCTCTCATAACCCTCCTCCAGGGCTTGGGCATCTCTCCAACTGCCCTTCAGACTGCAACAGGGAAGGAGGGGTGCTCAGAAGCTGGTTCCTGCCATAACCTGAGGTGGGCCTTTAGAGCTCCTAGAAAGAGAGGCAATGCAGAGCCTTGGAAAGTGGCAGTCTGAGGGTAACATGTACCCATTCCAGAATTCCCCTGGGCAGGCCTGAGGGAGTGTCCTTGGCCCTCTGGACTAGGTTATAGGGGGAATCTCAGCTGGGTTCCTGGCAGTCACCACCTTGCTTGTTCCCACCAACACAGCAACCAGTGAAAAGCTCTGACCCTTCTGGGTAAGGACTTAACCCAAGTAGGTTACAGAGGTGGAGCAGGGCACCTAGACCTCTTCCCTAGGACCTGAGGGGTGGCAAGGATCCCATAAGACCTCAGCCTATTCCAGCAGCAGATGAGGTTCCAAGCTACCCTGTCCCATTGACCAGGTGGGTCACATGCTCAGTTGTAGTTCCAGCCAATGACAGAGCCACCACTGTGCCCAGGATCCTGGCATCCTTGCCATCAGCTTGGGTATGAACTGTGTGCCATCCCTTTCCCACCTCAGGGGAAAGCTGACCTGGGAAAGCTGGACTTCAGCTGCTTCCCTGGTACCCATGCCCTGGCTCCACTTGGTTGCTGGCCTGAGTCACTGCTTGCTTCCTTTCTAAGTGAGCCTCTTTCTCCTTTCCTCCAGTCACTCCTATAGGCTCCCCCAATAGAGACAGTGCAAGTCCCTCCTGCTCTCTTCCCTGTCCTTTGGACTTCTCTTCCCCTCATTCACTGTCCACTCAACTCATTGGCTCTGTGGGAGATGAGGATCAGGCACCTCAGAAATGTTAATGGTGGTGGGAAAAGAGTTCCACTGTAGGACACACTCTAGGGTCAGCCATCTACTAACGAAACAACTGATTCATGCAATGAGTGTAGGCTGAGCACCTGCTGGGTGCCAGCACCCTGAGAAGTGCTGGGGATAGATCAGGGAGCAAAACCTTGCCCTTAGAAACCTACAGTTCTAGTGGATAAAGCAAGATGTATCAGGCCTTTCCTTTCACAAGTCAGCCCCTTTGTATTAAATGCAACCAGAAGTATTTGCTCATTTATTTACACATGTGTTCACTCATCCAGCTATTTTTGACCTCTTTCCATCCTGGGTCCTGAAGGAGGGAAAGAAAGATTAGTCAGTTCCACTCCCAGCCCTCAAGAAGCTCAAAGGCAGCCTGGTGCAGTGGGCATGTCTATAATCCCAGCAACTCAGGAAGCTGTGGCAGGAGGATGGCAAGCCTGGGTAATTTAACAAGGCCCTATCTCAAAATAACAAAATCAAAAGGGCTGGGTATGTATCCCAGTGAGAGAACACCCTTGGGTTCAATCTCCAGTACTGCAAAAACTAAAAAACAAAAAACCTCAAATCCCAGTGGAGAATGAGACATGAAAAGTAATAATTATACTGGAAGGCAGTAAGGGTTGTGCCACAGGCATGACTCTGTGGGCACAGTGGACTACGCAGTCTGAGATGGGCCAGGCATTCTGTGGAGAGCAAGAGTGGAGAAGGGCAGGAAAGCTCAAATATGTTTGTTGATGTGACAGCTGGTTGCATTGGTCTCCAACCTGGGCTGGGAGTCTGACTTGCTGTCCTGTGCAAACACCAGAGAATGGTGAATTGCTGGGCTGGGCATGGGAGGAGGGCTGCCAGATTAAACAGAGGATGCCCAGTTACATTTGAATTACAAACAGAAAATCATTTTGGTATAAGTATAGCCCAAACTTTGCATGGACCATATTTATTCTAAAAAACTAATTGTTTACTTGAAATGCAAATTTAACTGGGTACCCTGTGTTTTTATTTTCCAATTTGGGCAACTTTGTGGGGGTAAGGAGAATGGGCTGAGGTGAACTTGTCTGGTAAGAGCAAGGGCCCTGTTGATTAGATTCTCCCAGTCCTGGCCCCTCCAATGAAAATGTGTCTTGGTATCCAGGGCAGGCAATTGGTGGCCAACTTATTCTTTGTTCAATCCTCCTGCGAGAGTGAACCTGTGTGACAAAGGAGGGAAGACTCCAGCAGGAGAGGGGGAATAGAGGAAGAAAGATTGTCCCTCACCCGAGGAAAAAGGCTGGTGGCCAGATGATTCCAGGCATTCTAAATGGCATTCAGGGCCTACACACAGACACGGTGCCCTGAGAACTCTCTCAGGTGTGGAATCATCATTTTCCCCAGCCTGGCAAGGCAGTGGTTACCTGTCTGCCTCTCCATGGGAGTGAGCTGTGAAGACCCTGAGGACAAAGAAAAGAGAGGCAGGAAAGGTTCAGCTAGAGCGTGGCTGGGTTCAGCTGAGGAGGGGAACCTAAACTGGTTCAGTCCAGACAGCATCTCAGGGCTCCTGAGGAGTAGGCATGGCCCCCAAGAACTTCTACATGAGGCTGAGTTCCATCTGGCAGTATGGTTGGTGCTTGTGTCTCATTATCTGTTTCTTCTGAGGGTATCTGGAAAAAACCTGCCAGGCTTTCCCTATGAGCACTTATCTGAAGGAGCAGCAGTGCAAACTAGGAAGGCCAGTCTGTGAAAGAGCTGCCTGAACTTTTCCCACATTGGGGCTTCTCAGTTGAGGTTCTAACATCTGCAAACCATAGCTACAACCACCACATCCCAGAATCACCAAAAATAGGGAGGAGGGGGCACCAGGATTCATCAGTGAGCACTAATTAACTGTGGACATGGATTATGAAGGGCCCCAGACACACAAAGTATACACAGTCCACATAAAAGTGGAACTTAATTTGGCCTAAAATGAACATGGTCACTGCTGTAAATAAGAAGTAAATTCCAAACTAGCAATGATTCTGTGCTTTTACATAAGTTAGAGGTATTTAAGGAAATTTATTTTTAAGTTACTAAGCTCTCTGAAACAGGCACCCCCAAGGAGGGTTGAGTGAATGCCATTTCTCAGTGTCCATATATTTCCTGTAAGAATTAGAGGGCTTGAGAGGCAGCCCATTGGTCTTAGAAATAGAAATGAATGCAAAAACTGGATGTGGTGGTGCATGCCTGCTGTAATCCCACTGTTTCAGGAGGCTGAGGCAGGAGGATAATAAGTTTAAAGCCAGTCTCAGCAACTTTGCCTAAGCCTTGAGCAACTTAGTGAGACCCTGTCTCAAAATATTTTTTCAAAGGGCTGGGGATGTGGCTCAGTGGTTAAAAACCATTGGGTTCGATCCCTGGTACCAAAACTAAACAAAACAAACAAACAAAAATAGGAAGACGAAGGAAAAGGAGAAGGAAAGCTGCTGCCTATGGGTTGGGTTGATGTGGTTGTTGCTGAAGCTCATTCTCTATCTGCAAACAAGAGGCATAGCAGGGCATGGAGGGAACATGAAGGCTCTGTAGCCCATCAGTCCTGAGTTCAAACTGCTGTGCCACTTAAGAGCCATGTGGTGCTGGGAAGGTCCATAAACATCTCTGAACTTCTGTTTCCTCATCTTCAAATTGGACATAATAATTATCCTTGCCTTGCAGGGCAGCTGTGGGAAATCAACAAGATTAGATATAGGAAGATATGGTATGTTTGGTGCCCAGGAAGCGGGCACTCTTGGGGCAAATGGAGCAAATAAATGGCCCTGAGACTGTCAAGGGTGTGAGTCAGGTTGAGGCATTTCATTCACACAATGACTACTATTCTTGCTTCACTGACATTGATTTATCAAAAGGGGCTTCCAAACAATGGATCCTACAGTTGAAGCAACCAAGACTCATCTGCATGGGCTTGACCACCCCCAAGTTCCTGTTGGCCTATCAGAGAATGTACAAGAGAGTGTGCAGAGTGGATGTAAGGAAGAAGGCATGGAGCAGGGGCTGCTTTGGTTAATGTTTGTCCACAAAAATTGTGTTGACCAGCCTGGTCAGGGTAAGAAGGGCCTAAGCTGCTGCTGTAATCACTGTGTAACCACTGAGAGACATCTTGCTCTTGAGAAAGAAGGTGGAGAAGCAGAAATGGTCAGACTTGCCCCTTCTTGTCTAGACTTCTCCCAATGGCATTCTCAGGCTAATGGTCAGACCATGCTGAGCTGGTGAAAAAGAGGACAAGGCAGCAAGAAAGCAGCAAATTGCTGTGCTCCTGCAGCTGTGCTGTTGGGGTGTGCCAGGGAGGGTGCAGAAATAGCAGGAGCACTTGCTGGGAATCAGTCTACACTGTGTACAATAATGGAGGAAAGCCATTGTCATCCTATAGGCGAGGGTGCTGCAAATGACTGTAGAGTGAGGAGGGATCCCATTGCTTTGGGGATGTACATTTCTCTTTCTTTGATTTCCAAAATGGAAGCATGATATTAAAAAGGGTAATTTTGTAATTATGAGGAGCAAACAAAAGGAGAGGGGAAAGCAGCCTTGTCTATCTCTAATTGGACCAAATGGAAGGGCTGGGCTACTAGAGTGACTGTTTCAAAACAAGTCTTGCTGCAATCAAGTTTACCAACTGGTATCAACTGCCTGTGACCTCCAGCATAGTCTAGACTCTTCAGTATATCCTTCTTTCACAGCTGTAACTATCTTCTGCCTCACTGTTAAGGGTTAAATTGTGTCTCCCCAAAATGATACTGAAGTCCTAATCTCAGTACTTGAGAGTGTGATCTTGTTTGAAAATGGGCTCTTTGGGGATGTTCAAGTTAAGATGAGGTCTAATGCAATGTGATTGGTGTCCTCATAAAAGCAGGAAATCCAAGCCAGTTGTGGTGGTACAGTTCTACAATCCCAGCTACATGGGAGGACTGGACAGGGCAATTTTGAGTTCAAGGCCAACCTGAGAAACATAGAGATTCCTCAAAAAATAAAAGATAAAAAGTTTTAAAAAGTGAAATTTGAACACAGAGACAGGCATAGGGAGACCATCTAGAGAAGACAGAAGTTGTGCAACCATAAAACAAGGAACTACCTGAAGCTGAGAGAGTAGCTTTCAGAGGAGCCTGCCCCTACCAACACCTTGATCTCTGACTTCAAGCCTCCAGAGCTGTGAGAAGATCAATTCCTGTTACTTAAGCTGCCATAGACATATGGGGTGCTTTGTTGAAGATGCCCAGCAAACAAATGCACTCAGCTTTCATCCCAACCCCTCCTTCCACCTGTTGCTCTGTTCCCTAAATGCTTCCGGCACTCTCCATTGTGTGTATTTGCTAGGGTGACCACTTATCATACTCGATCAGGGCCACCTAAGTTGATGCCTGTTTTCCCAGCAAAATGCCCTGCTTTAGACTATATATTCCATGGTCACTATAATTTTTTATGAGCTTATTTTATTTAGTTTTTTAATGGTGCTGAGAATGGAACCCAGTGCCTCACATGTGCTAGATAAGTGCTCTACCAATGAGCCACAACCCCAGCACTCAATTTAATGTTTTTGTCTGTGCTAACTCCAGCTTAGAGTGACCATCCCCTCCTTTTCTACCTGCTACTCCTTCGTCAAAGCCCATTCCAAACATCAATGTTGCTGTGAAATATACCATACCTCACCTAAGAATTCATCAGTTCATCCTCTGAATTCCACAGCAATTTATATACTTGTAACCTACAGCACTTATGACATCAACTCAAATGGACTTTCTTTGGAGAGGTTCTCTAGATTCCTCACTAGCCTAGGGCTCTGTTCACTGCTCTCATTGAGCTCTGGACTCTCCTGCCTTCAAGAACTATAACCTGGACTGCAATGAGCTTTTGGAGGAGTTTGTATCCATTATGGCAATTCATCACTTGCTTCTGGCCAGTGGCAGTGTGGGCTATCACTGTTTCCCTGATAACCACCATTCTACTCTCTACTTCTACTCTTTACTTCCTTGGGTTCAACTTTTTTAGATTCCACATATGAATGTGATCATGCAGTATTTGCATCTGCTTACTTCCATCCATGTTTGTACAAATGACTGAATTGTATTCCATTGTGTATACACAAAGTCATACTTTTTTTGGTGATAGGGATCCAACCCAGGGTCTCATGCATGTCTAAATCATACCTTATACTTTAAAAAGTGTGCTTTCTAGGAGGGAGCTTGGGTTTATGGTAAAAAAAAAATGGGACTATGCTCCCAGTGCCACCATCTATTGCACAACTACCTTGAGCTACTCACAGCCTTTGTGAGACTTGGTTTCCTCATCTGTAGAAGAGGGATGATTACTCTACTTGTCTTGTAAGGCTACTGTGTGAGTCAGATAGGAGGGGTTGAAAGTGCTTTGGGAATTTGAAAACACTGAATATTCTTGAAACATCCAAAGTGGCCTTCCCAGTAAACTCAGAGAAGAAAGAAGTGTGGTACTGGCAGTATGATAGATACATAGATCAAAGGAATAGAATTGAGAATCTGGAAATAAATCCTCACATTTATAGTCAGTCAAATTTTGACAAAGATGCCAATTCAATTCAATACAGGAACATTCAACATATGAGACTGACACACTGCATATCTGCATGCAAAATGCGAAGTTAGACCCTTTCCTCACATCAGACACAAAAATTAATTCCAAGTAGATTATAGACCAACATATAAAAGCTAAATAAGATTATAAAACTCTTGGAAAAAAACATAGTAATAAATCTTCATGAGTGTGGATTTGACAATGATTTCTTAAGTATGGTACCCAAAGCACAGAAAATGAAATAAGAAAATAGATAAGTTGGACTTCATCAAAATGAACACATTTGTGTTTCAATAAAAACCATCCAGAAAGGAAAATGAAACCAACAAAACAACAAAATGGGAGGAAATTTTTGCAAGTATCTGATAATGCACTTGTATCCAAAATATATAAAAAACACAACTCAATAATAAAGGATGAATTCCATAGTTTAACAAAGCAGGCAAATATTTTATATGACTTTTTTCCAAAGGTGACACACAAATGACCATTAAGCAAATGAAAATTTGCTCACCTTCATTACTTATCAGGATATGCAAATTAAAACCAAAATAAGGTGCCATTTCCCATCCACTAAAGTTTCTATAATAAAAAGATGAATAATTATAAATATTGATAAAAATGTGGAAAATTTGGAACCCCCCATACATTGCTGGTGAAAATGTAAAGTGGGGCAGCCACTATGGAAATGTCTGGTAGCTCCTTCAAAAGTTAAACATGGAACTATCAAATAACCTAGTAACCCCTGCTCCTTGCTATATACCCAGCAGAAATGAAAACCTGTGTCCACACAAAAACTTATACATAAATACTCATATTCATAATAATTGACAGAAATAACCCAAATTTCTATCAACATATAAATGGATAAACCAAAGATTGTCAGTGCCAGGCACAGCAGCACATGCTTGTAATCCCAGCAGCTTGGAAGGCTGAGGTAGGAGGATCACTAGTTCTAGGCCAGCCTCAGCAATTTAGCTAGGTCCTAAGTAACTCAGTGAGATCCTGTCTCAAAATAAAACAGCTGGGGACGTGGCTCAGTGGTTAAGTGCCTCTGGATTCAATCCCCAGTTAAAAACAAAACAAAACAAAACAAAAAAACGATTGTTCGTATGTATATATGATGGAATATTATTCAGACATAACAATGAATGAAGCATTGCTTTGTGTTAAAATATGGATGGACCTCAAAAATATGATGCTAGGTGAAAGAAGCCAGGCACGAAACTCTGTGTATTGTATGACTACATTTATATGAAATGTCCAAAATAGGCAAATCCACAGAGAAAGTGGTTGCTGGGGTAGTTGGGAGGGAGAAATGGAGAGCAGCTACTAATGCATACAGGGTTTCTTTGGAAGATGATGCAGTGTTTTAGACATACATAGACACAATGGTTATACAGTTCTGCAAATATACTTAGAACCATTCAGTTGTACACTTTACATGAGTGAATTTCATATTGTGTAAATGATATCTCAATAAGGCTGTTTTAAAAAAGGCTCAAAATAATGATCTGTGTCAGGGGCAGGGGAGAAGGAAGGTGTGGCAGCTTTGGGAGCTGGGCCTAGGTGTGTTTCCAGGTGCATTCCTGAATCCCCAGGCTCTGCTGGAAAACTATCAGCAGTCTGAAAAGCTGCTACTACTCCCACTCCCCAGCACTTCAGCTTTGTTCCCATGAGCCCCCACAGTTCAAGCAAGGGTTAGTGGGTGGTGTTACAACTGTCAGTAGAAACACTGCCACTAAACACACACCTTTAACTCCCTAGGGCCCCAATAGAGCAGGGTAAGGGCTTCAGGAGGCTGCTGAGACCCCATTCTATTAAAAATAGTCACCCTGCTTGGCACAGGGACACACACTTGTAATCCCAGCAACTCACGGGGGCTGACACAAGAAGATCACAAGTTCAAGGTCAGTCTAGGCAACTTGGAGCAACCCTGTCCCAAAATACAAAATAGGACTGGGGATGTAGCTCAGCGGTAGAATACTCCTGGGTTTAACCTACAGTATCCCTCCCCAAAAAAAGCTACCCCTGAAAGCCCCCACATGAACACTCATAGGGTTTCTGTGCTTCTTTTGAAGGGTGCTCATGTGCCCTACTGGTAAGTGACCTCTTTGAAATGATCCCTGGAGGCTCTAATGGGAAAACGAGTACATTCATCAGACCCTGTCTGAGGAGCACTCAATGCCCGCTTCCTGAAGGTAGGTGAGGTCCTTAGCAGGCCATTTCTAGGGCCATTCCATTGCCTCCCACCCCCACCAGCACATGCTGCTGGCCTTTTCTCCCGTGTTTGTTCTCCTGAGACGAGAGGAGGGTCTGGGAAGATATTCTGGGAAAGGATCCCCCCTTCACAACTCTCAGGAGTTTCTGGCAGTGAAACAAAGAGTGGGTAGTATTTGTTTTGGAAAGGACACATGTTCTTGGTTCCCTGGTGCTTCTGGTTGCCTGGGTCTTGGGGTCCTAGTTCCTTTGGCTCCCTGTGGGAGGCTTTGTTTCTGAAGCAGGACATAAGACCTCTCGTCCTAGGTAGAGGCTGACCTTGAAAGGTACAATCCCACTTGAGACAAAACACAGAGAACATTGTCAATGAGTCTGAGGTTTTGGTCTCCTCAGCTCCAGCTTCTTGGAAAGGCTTAATCCTTTTTTATTTCAATTGTGGTAAAATACGCATAACATTTAAAAATGGCATTTTTACAATTTTAAGTGTATGGCTCAACAGTGTTAAGTACATTCACATTATTGTGCAATCAAACTCTAGAACTCTTTTCTCCTCTAAAAGCAAAACTATACCTGTTAAAAAACAACCCCCTTTCCCCTTCCTCAAGCCCCACAACCAAGTTTCTACTTTCTGCCTCTATGAATTTGAGTACTCTGTCCTTCATATAAACATCCTAAGTATTTGAGCTTTTCTGATTAGCTTATTTCACTTTTTTTTTGAGACTAACTCTTCTGGGTCCCTTGATTTCCATGTGAATTCTAAGATAGTTTTTTTTTTCTATTTCTGTTAAAAAAATAGTGGTATTTTGATAGGGATTGCATTGATCTGTAGATTACTTTAGGGATTAGTGATATCCTAACAATATTGGGCTTTCCAATCCATGAACTGGGCTGCCTTTCCATTTATTTGTGTCTTTTACAACTTGTTTAAACACCAATAGCTTTTAGTGTACAAGTCTTTTTCCTCCTTAATTAAGTTTATACCTAGTTTACTTTTTGATTAATCTTAAACAGTTTCACTCAGGTACAATGACTACTTGCTGACATTTGGGTTTTTCATATTTATTTTTTCCCTTTTTTATCATTCTCTTTTGATTTTAATCTTAAAGATCCAAATTATTCTGTGTTTGGGAAGCAGCATCCTACACCCACATCGTTATGAAATAGGTAAAATAAAAATATAAAGCCTTTATACAAATCTGGTTTTTACATTTACTTATAGGGCTTACTTCCTCAAAAAAAAAATACTGTAAGGGCTGGGTTGTGGCTCAGTGGCAGAGCGCTTGCCTAGCACATGTGAAGGACTGGGTTCAATTCTCAGCACCACATAAAAATAAATAAATAAAATAAAGATATTGTGGGGCTGGGGTTGTGGCTCAATGGTAGAGCACTTGCCTAGCATGTGTGAGGCACTGGGTTCAACCTTCAGCACTGCATATACATCAATCAATCAAATAAAGTTATAAAAAATAGTGTAAGAAACTGAGATTTAAGAACCACAATCTCACAATTGGAGGCACAGAGAGGGAATCTTGAGAGCTGGCATTTCTTCTCAGTGGCTTTGATTTTTGACTGAACTTTGGGGCAATTTTCTCCCCATTCTTCTTGTAGACTAGACCTCAGAGTTCTCCATGGTCACCCTAGATTTGCCTAGTGATGAAGGAAGTAAATAGGGCGGATCTTTGGAAACATTGTGATGTCACAACAATAAGCCCAGCAAGCCTTGCCCCCATGTTCAAGAATGCCTTGTACAAAGAACCTGGGTTTTTCACTGGGTGTGAAAGCTTTCATAGCTTATTACTTGGCTTGAACTTCCACCTAGCACCTGGGAAAATAGAACTTGCTGACCTGACGGGCCTCCCCAAGGAGGCCCCAACCCAGCATCAGTTCTATGAGAAAACACAAGTGAAATACCAGGAGAAGCAGTAGTGCTCCCATATTTTCTGTAAAGAGTCCTGGTTGGCTTCCATGGCATTCAGGAGCCCAGAGAAAAGGTAGGGGAAATTTCTAGTTCTTGGAGCCCAATAGGGTGATGCTTCCTCTGTCCGGACACAGCCCCCTGGTCTCCTTCAT
This sequence comes from Marmota monax, assembly GCF_021218885.2. Taxonomy (NCBI): domain Eukaryota; kingdom Metazoa; phylum Chordata; class Mammalia; order Rodentia; family Sciuridae; genus Marmota; species Marmota monax. The sequence continues at coordinate 4,357,596 of NW_026692025.1, read as the reverse complement.
TCAGGTAGGCACTCTCTGTGCCACTGCTATGTGGCTGGGCTTCCTCTTCTCCTTGTGGGTGCTTTTCCCTAGCCCCATTCAAACTCTTGGTGTAGCACATCCTTGGAAATGTATGGGGCAAGCTTCACCATCCTTTCTTCTTCATGGTCCCAAGACTCTTAGAAAACAAACAAAAAGAAACTGGCAATCTCTGGGTAGCTTCAGAACCTTAACTGAGGTTACCCCTCAAAACACACTTTAACCTCAACTTTATTGAAGTAAAGCTTATTTACAATAAACTTCACTCACATCATGTTTATGGTTAATGAGCTTGGGCAATTGTATACAGTTGCATAACTACCATCACAATCAAAATATAGAACATTTCCATCACTCCCAAAATATTGTTCTTGCCCCTTTGGAGTCAATTCTCTCCCATACCTCTATCTTGGTTTCTGACACAAATCAAGCACAAATCTGCTTTCTTGATCATGATCACTTTGTCTTTTCCAAAATGTAATAAGCGACTGGGGTGTACTTCAGTTGTAGAATACCTGCCTAGCATGTTGAGGCCCTGGGTTTAATTCCCAGCATTGTAAAAACAAAATATAACATTAGTGGAATCATATAGTCTGTAATATTTTATGTATAGTTTATTTTTAGTTTATAGCAACAGTTTTATACTTTTTAGGGTTTTTTTGAGATTTACTCATGCTGTCGCAAAAATCTGTAATTCTTCCTTTATACTGATATGTAATAATCCATTTTACGCATATACCACCGTTGTTTAGCCATTCCCTCGTGATGGAAATTTGAGCTATTTACTTTTTGACTCTGCAACTTAGCGAGACCCTCTGTCAAAATTTAAAAATAAATAAATAAATAAAGGGCTCGGAATATAGCTCATTGGTAGGGCACCTTGGGTTGAATCCCCAGTACTACAAAAAGAAAAGAAAGTAAAATTTTCTCCTGAATTGGGTCTTTTATCCATTTTGAGTTAGTGTGTGTGTGTGTGTGTGTGTATGTGTGTGTTGTTGCTGGGGATCAAACACAGGACTAGGTACGTTCTAGGTAAGCACTCTAATACTGAGTTAATTTTCATATATGGTATAAGAGTTCAATTTCCTTCTTTTGCATGTGGCTATCTAGTTTCCACATCACCATTTGTTGAAATGATGTCTCCTTTCCCCATTGAATGGTCTTGGTACCCTTGTCTAAAATCATTGCATTATATAATTTGAGGGTTTATTCCATTTCACTGGTCTGGCATAAAGTTTTTCTTTCTTTAAATATTTTTTAGTTGTAGATGGACCCATACCTTTATTTTATTTATTTATATGTGAGTGCTGAGGATCGAACCCAGTGCCTCGCACATGCTAGGCAAGTGCTCTACCACTGAGCCACAACCCCAGCCACAGCATAAAATTTTTATTACCATATCTTTGTTGTAAGTTTTGAAATGAGGAAGCATGGGACCTCTTACTGTTCTCCTTAAGGCAAAAGCTACTCCTGGCATTCACTGTTCTTCATTCTTTATCGCAAACTTACTAAGTAGATACTAATATCTTCATTTCGTAGTTGAGAAAAATTGAGACTTGGGGAGACAGAATTTCCTAGAGTCACTCACCTTGCAAATAGAAGAGCTAGGATTTGAATTCTGGGGCTTTCATGCCAGTGCCCAGAAACTTATCGCCTGTGTTCTCCCACTCTCTGCCCAGTGACCATTATGGTAGCATTGAAATGTTGCCAACTTGACACATTTATCTTCACTATACAAGGACATAACACCCCTGAGAAATGGCATAAGGAAGCAGCTAATGATCAGAGAAGTGAAGTGGTTTTCCCATGTCCAGTAGCTTGTCAATAGAATTTCTGGGACCTGAATTGGGTTTCCCAAATCCAAGTGCAGCCTCCTACAGAACGGTGCTTTGCAGCTACATTCTTTATTCCCAAATACTTGTTTCTTCAGTGTTGAGAGCCACAGCCGAAGGGGCCCCAGCAAACTTCCAGCTGCCAGCAAACTTCCAGCTGCCGGCTGATGATTGGCTCACAGTGGCCCCAGCAACATCTAGCTGATTGGCTCCTTGGCCCCAGCAACATCTAGCTGATTGGCTCCTCTGCGGTGATGCTCATTAGGCTGTTTCCCTGCCCTTTCAGACCACGGAGCTGCTCATTGGGGGACTTTTTTGGCTCCACCCACGTGACCCAGCCAATCGGCCTCAAGAGCAGGAGGATTGTGGGAGGTGGAGAGAAGCTGGTGTGGGAGAGAGAGGCTTGTGGAAAGCCGGTGGTGGCAGTTGAGGCTCTGAGGGTTTTTCCTGAGAGGCTGTTTTGTTTGGCGTGTGTGGTTCTAAAAATAAAGTTAGTTTCTTTTGACAAGTGGCTCCTGATGGTGCTCAGCCAGACTGCGGCATTTGGTGGCTCCAACGGGGAGCGACTGAGGGTGAGTGAACTGCTCGCCCCTGAGGGCAGGGCGAGAGGATGGGTAGCCATTTTAAGATTCTTCTTTTGTTATTTTGCTTCACTTTTGTTTTAAGTTGCCTGTCCCTGGAGATGTGTAAGATGGAAGAAAAACCGCTCACATCTGAGGAACAGATAGGGAGAAAGGACGGATGGACATTTCAGGAGGCTATTATAATGATTTTGTGTTGTTTCAATTTTGTTTCACTCAGTTTCAGTTTTGTTAGGCGTTATCTTGTTGGGTTGTATTATAGTAGAAATACGGGATCAGAAATTAGTAAAAAACAAATTGAAAGAGTGTTAAGTAAATTGTTAGAGGAAGGAGGCATCTCAGTAAAATCAAGAACAATCAGGGCATACGTTGATACAATACAAAAATGTAGCCCATGGCTTTTTAAGGAGGAGTTGTTAAATATATCACAATGGAACCATCATGGTGAAGATTTAAAAAGAATAGAAAAGAAAAGCCCAGGGACTCTGCCAGTTGGCACATTGCCATTGTGGACGTTCATATCTTGTTTGCTTAGTCCAAAGCCTTCAGTTCAGACAAAGGTAGAGGAAGGAGAAGACATATTGATTCAAGTAAAAGAGAAGGTCTCTCAAGTTAGTCAGACAGAGGAAAAGATTCAAGTAAAAGAGAAGGCCTCTCGAGCTAGTCAGACAGAGAAAGAAAGTGTAAAACAGAAAAAGCCATCAGGGGGAAAGTTACAACAGGAGACTGCTACGAACACCTTTCTATCACCAGAGGGTGTAAGTGTCCAACCAACAGCACCACCTCTACAGGAGACTGCTACTAACACCTTTCTATCACCAGAGGACGTAAGTGTCCAATCAACAGCACCACCTCCATATGCTGGGAGGTCCCCAACCCCTGCAGTTGATAGTTGGGATCCTGAGACAAGATCTCAAATATTAACATGCCCTGTATTTGAGGCAGGAGGGCAGCGATTTTACCAAGTTTTAAATTTCAAAACAGTGAAGCAGCTAAAAGAGGCTGTAACAACCTATGGTCCTCAAGCACCCTTCACTGTAAGCATGGTCGAATCCATTAACAACTTGAACATGAAGCCAGCAGATTGGGCTAATATGTGTAAAGCTGTGCTAAATGGAGGACAATACCTGTTATGGAAGGTTGCCAATGAGGAATTTTGCAAGGAGACGGCTAGGCGAAATGCAGCAGCTGGTTATCCTCAGAGAAATCTAGATATGTTGTTAGGAAAGGGACCTTATGAGGATCAGCAGCAACAAATTGCATATGATCCTGGCGTATACGCACAAATTGCTGCAGATGCAACTAAGGCATGGAAGACTTTACAAGGACATGGAGGTTTACAAGGTCAATTATCTAAGGTAATACAAGGAGCTAATGAACCTTATGCTGAATTTGTAGATAGGCTTATTCAAACAGCTACCAGAGTTTTTGGGAATACAGAACAAGCAATGCCATTACTAAAACACCTGGCTTATGAGCAAGCGAATCGTTGGTGCAGAGATATCATTAGACCATGGAAACATGAAGATTTAAACACATATATTAAATTATGTAGAGACATTAATGAACAAGAGCAAGTTGTGGCAGCTGCAGTAAAACAGGCTTTAGATGCCAGGCCAAGAACATGCTACAATTGTGAACAAACAGGACATTTTAAAAGGAATTGCCCCATTGGAGGAGGGTTTAACAAAACTAGGTATCAAAGGAGTAGAATACCAGGTATTTGCCCACGATGCCGTAGAGGGAGACATTGGGCTAATGAATGCCGTTCTCAAACCACCATAGAGGGTACTCCATTATCAAAAAACGAACAAAGACCAGGTGTTTATCCACGATATCGTGGAGAAAGGCATCAGGCTCCATTGCCAAAAAATGGACAGGGGGGCCCAATGCTCCGGGGCCCAAAACCACAAATATACGGAACACTGGAGGAACCCAGCAACCCCATCAGGGTAGTGCCAAGGACACATTGTCCATCAGATCCCTCATCAGACAAACCAGAGGGAGCGCAGGGTTGGACATCTGCGCCTCCGCCAGAGCAGTACTAACTTCAGAGATGGGAGTTCAAATCATTCCCACAGGGGTGAAAGGACCTCTTCCCAAAGGAACAGTAGGCTTATTATTGGGACGCAGCTCTTCTACTCTAAAAGGACTTATGATAAGTCCTGGGGTAATTGATCCCGATTATGAAGGTGAAATAAAAATTATAGCCAGTTCTCCAAAGGGTATATCAGTAATTTCACCAAGAGATAGAATAGCACAGTTACTAATAATACCCAGCCTACATGATAAATTTTCCAGTCGTACTGTAGAAAGAGGTTCCAAGGGATTAGGCTCCACAGGTGTAGATTGGGCTATGCTTTCTTTAAATTTAGATTCTCGCCCCATGCTAAAACTAAATATTCAAGGACATGAATTTAATGGGCTACTGGATACAGGTGCAGACCTTAGCATCATCTCTCGTCAAGAATGGCCAAAACATTGGCCATTACAACAAGCCACTCAAACGCTTCGAGGCCTAGGAGTGGCGACTAATCCCCATAGAAGTGCAATGGTATTAGATTGGAAGGATCCTGAAGGATGTGAAGGAACTATACAGCCATATGTATTGGATCATCTTCCCGTAAATTTATGGGGACGAGATGTCCTAGATCAATTAGGTTTGACATTAACAAATAACATCAACCAAAATGCACCCACTATTATGACTAGACAAGGTTTTAGGAAAGGAAAAAGATTAGAAAAACAAGAACAAGGTATAGCAGCACCAATACAAATAGATCAAGGAACAGAAAGACATGGGTTGGATTTTCAGAAAGGGCCACTGAGACAATAAAAATTACTTGGAAATCAGAAAGACCAGTATGGGTTCCTCAGTGGCCCCTGACTAAAGAAAAGATACAAGCAGCCCATGACCTGGTCAAACAACAATTAGCGGAAGGACATATACAACCTTCTGTATCTCCCCATAATACTCCCATTTTTGTCATCAAAAAGAAATCTGGTAAATGGAGATTATTGCAAGATTTAAGAGCCATTAATAATGAGATGGTTATTATGGGACCTGCTCAATCAGGGATTCCTCAGTTGTCTGCTTTGCCAAAAACCTGGTATGTTTTAGTTATAGATATTAAAGATTGTTTTTTTTCAATTCCAATTCATCCTGAGGATAGTCCACGTTTTGCATTTACTATCCCTGCACTGAATCATGAAGGTCCTGATCAGAGATATGAATGGAAAGTACTCCCTCAAGGGATGACTAACAGCCCAACTATGTGTCAAATTTATGTTAACAAAGTAATCCAGCCACTTAGAAATCAAAATCCTGAACTACAAATATTTCACTATATGGATGATGTATTATTAGCACACAAAGATAAAAACACATTGCTAGAATGTTATGCCACACTTACAAACTTATTAAAAAATTATAATCTAGAGATAGCAATAGATAAAGTACAATTAAATTTTCCAATTAATTATTTAGGAGTTCTATTATCCTCAACCATGGTCCGTCCACCAAAAATTCAAATACGAGTAGATCAACTCAAATCACTTAATGACTTTCAAAAGTTATTAGGAGACATAAATTGGATAAGGCCTTATTTAGGTATACCAACAGGAGAGTTGGGACCTTTATTTGATATCCTAAAAGGTCCATCAGATCCAAATTCACCCCGAATGTTAACGCCTGAAGCAAGAAAGGCATTAAAAATCATTGAAACATATATGGAAAATATGCATTTGGATAGAATTGATATAAGTTTGCCTTTATTATTTATTGTACTACCAACAAAAAATATTCCTACAGGAGTATTTTGGCAAGAAGGTCCATTATTATGGATACATTTATCTTATTCTCCTAACACTATTCTTACTAGGTATCCTGAGGCTGTAGGACAATTAATACTCAAAGGAATAAAAGCAGCAAAGGGAGTGTTTGGAATTTCTCCCAATAAAATTATTACTCCATATACTATGAATCAAATTGATGAGTTAGCTAATGAGTTAAATACTTGGGCAATAATCATGTGCAAATCTAATGTTTCATTTGATAACCACTTACCATCTAATCCTTTATTGTCTTTTTGGTCATTGCATCCTGTAATTTTTCCAAAAATGACAAGAAAAACACCTATCATGAATGCTCCAAATATATTCACTGATGGGTCAAATAATGGTACAGCAGCAGTAGTTACCCCTGATCAAACTTTTACATTTTTAGTACCCAAACAATCAGCTCAAAAGGTAGAGCTTAATGCAGTTTTACAAGCTTTTGTGATGTTTAAAGATTCTGTATTTAATTTTCTAATAGTCAGTATGTAGTTAATGCTATAGTATCTCTTGAAGATGCTGGTAGGATTTCCCCTTCTTCTACTGTTTTCTCTTTGCTTTCCACTATACAAAGTCTAATCTGGGACAGAAAAGATCCATTCTTTATAGGACATATCAGGGCACATACAGGATTGCCTGGAGCCCTTAGTTTGGGCAATAATTTAGCAGATAAAACTACACATGACATACATATTTTCTCTACACTAGAATAAGCTATAAATTTTCATAAAAAGTTCCATGTCAATGCTAATACTTTACAAAAGCATTTTAAAATAACTAAGGAACAAGCTAGACAAATAATAAAACAATGTCAAAATTGTGTGACCTTTTTACCACAAGTTAATCTTGGAGTCAATCCTAGAGGATTGATACCTAACCATATTTGGCAGATGGACGTCACACACTTGCCAGAATTTGGAAAATTAAAATATTTGCATGTTACAGTTGATACTTCTTCTGGATTTTTGATGGGCTCCCTTCATGCCGGAGAAAAAACTAAAGATGTTATAGCTCATTGCTTACAAAATTTTGCCACTGTGGGTGTTCCAAAACAGTTAAAAACAGATAATGCCCCTGGTTATACTTCTACCTCTTTTAAACAATTTTGCTCAACATTTGGCATTACTCATATAACAGGAATCCCATACAATCCACAGGGACAAGGCATAGTTGAAAGAGCTCATCAAACTATTAAAATGTACTTATTAAAGCAAAAAGAAGGAATTGGGAAGGGGTATATATTCCCCAAAGATAAACTTAAAATAACCCTTTTTACTCTAAACTTTTTAAATTTGGATTCATCAGGACTTAGTGCTGCGGAAAGGCATATGTGTCCAAAAAATGTACATAAGCCCAAGGTACTTTGGAAGGATATTCTAACAGGACAATGGAAAGGTCCTGACCCAGTAATTGTCTGGAGTCGGGGGTCTGTTTATGTGTTTCCACAGGGAGAACAGCAGCCGATTTGGATTCCAGAAAGATTAACTAAAGCGATTTCTACAGACCAAAAAGAAGATGATTTGGCTCAAATCCATAACAACTGATATCCAAAACTCCAGTTTGGCTATTCTTACATCTGCAACAGAACCAGGATGCTTTTTTCAATATCTATTTTATTATCGCCCTTTGCCATATCATGAAGTTCTATTTTGTTTTTTGAGCTCATACAGACCTAGGTTAATGTTTTGCTGATCAGTTCTATTTTTTGACTATAGAGTTTTTAAACATTGCAATGGAGATTTCACCTGTAAAAAGTTATAAGGCCTTTACTATAATGTTATGTGTTGTATGTATTATATTATGTGTGCACACTTGTGTTTTGTGTTATATGTTTGAATGTATGTATGTCCATATATCATATATGATGAGTGCTCATGATAAAATGGATCCAAATATTTTTTTTTCACGTGATTTATATGGTTTAATTTAAATTGGGTAAACAACTGTTGAGGATTGTTTTAATATGTAAACAAAAAAGAAGGTGAACAGATCTGTTTGTTTACTTTCACCTTTCCTTTTCATTATATTTAATAATTCTCTTAAAGATAATGTAAATTGTTAAGAAAATTGTTTTCTTTTAGTGCCTTCTGTAATGTTACATAATTTTTTCTTTAGCCATTATTGCCAGAATTCCTATCTTCATCCCAGTGCCAGTGAAGACAATGTAAATTGTTAAGAAAATTGTTTTCTTTTAGTGCCTTCTGTAATGTTACATAATTTTTTCTTTAGCCATTATTGCCAGAATTGCTATCTTCATCCCAGTGCCGGTGAAGACAATGTAAATTGTTAAGAAAATTGTTTTCTTTTAGTGCCTTCTGTAATGTTACATAATTTTTTCTTTAGCCATTATTGCCAGAATTCCTATCTTCATCCCAGTGCTGGTGAAGTCAAAGATAAAACCAATCTACAGCTTCTACAATAGCCATCACTGAACCGCTTGCAGAACTTGCCTGGATACATTGTGAGCTCACCTGTATGCATTGTGAACTATCTGTTGGTGCAGCGACTTGTGGTAGTGTTGGGGTATTTTTGCTGATGATGTCATTGGTGGTACAATTTTTCCAAAAGGAGCCGTCAATTGGCTTGGTGTATCTTCCTCCCTTCTGCTTGTCATGATCGTCCAGCTAAAATTTGGGGGCAACAGAGGTGAGGCAAAGAACCTCACCCCCCCGCTGGTACAAAGACCTCTCCACAGGTGTGGCTGTATACTGGACCGGTAGTCAGTGACGGGTAAGATCCAATTGCAATGGTACCAACCTAAGGACCATATGTACTATTGGACAACCTAAGGCAGGCACGGTCCCTAAGCCACATGCTTGTTGTTTAAACAGAGAGGGGGAGATGTTGAGAGCCACAGCCGAAGGGGCCCCAGCAAACTTCCAGCTGCCAGCAAACTTCCAGCTGCCGGCTGATGATTGGCTCACAGCGGCCCCAGCAACATCTAGCTGATTGGCTCCTCTGCGGTGATGCTCATTGGGCTGTTTCCCTGCCCTTTCAGACCACGGAGCTGCTCATTGGGGGACTTTTTAGGCTCCACCCACGTGACCCAGCCAATCGGCCTCAAGAGCAGGAGGATTGTGGGAGGTGGGGAGAAGCTTGTGTGGGAGAGAGAGGCTTGTGGGAAGCCGGTGGTGGCAGTTGAGGCTCTGAGGGTTTTTCCTGAGAGGCTGTTTTGTTTGGCGTGTGTGGTTCTAAAAATAAAGTTAGTTTCTTTTGACAAGTGGCTCCTGATTGTGCCCAGCCAGACTGCGGCACTTCAGTCTTCTCCTTCCTGCATAAAGATACCCTTCCCTTTCCTCTACCTTCCCCTACCCCTGGATCCCTTCCAAGGCACAGTGTGGGAACTGAGAGATGAAAGCCCTAGAGCTCAGGAGCTGAGGTGTTAGGCATGCTAAGGCAGGGAACAGGAAGCTGGCATTATCTCTCTTAGGTCAGCTTCTTGAAGGAAGGGTATGCCTGGCCAGAATTATTGTGCAGGCTCCTCCTGATCCTTCCTACTGTACTCCTCCATTTTCAGAGAAAAGAATAAAGCTAAGGAGGGCAAGAGTCTCTTCCAATGTGTCTTAGCAGAAGCAGAAAAACTTATGGAGGGGAGCATTAGGTGTAAGATGTGCAGCCCAGAAAGGTTGTTGAAGAATCAGCCTCATGTCACATACATTACTACCTCACCCTATTGTCCATGAGCTCCAAGTTAGGAGGCCAACTATCTCCCCACAGGTGCCTGCATCTTGGGGACTGTGTGTAAAGTGCAGGGAAGCCTAAAGAATCTTTGGTACAGTGATTTTGCAAAGGGCACGTGGGTTACTCCTCTAGAAAACATAACCCTTATAATTTTTAAAGAGTTTCCACATCTCTTCAGGTCATTTGATCTCCCCACCTATGTTGTAAGGCACAGGTGGGGTCACTACCACAGACCAGAGGCCAGTCTTCTCTACTGGCCCTTTCTTAGATTCCATTCTTCCACATATGGAGCTGGGTGGGGGCTGGACCCAGGTGGACCCTGGAGAAATCTTCTCTAGCAACTACCTTGTTATGGTTTAGATTTTAAATTTTTCCCACATTTTCGGCTTGGTTCCAAGGTAACAGGTTCAAAGGTAGGGCCTTTGGGGGGAGGTAATTGGATCAAGAGGGCTTTATCAATGGATTCATAATTTAATGGGCTATTGGGTAGTGATGGAAACCTATGAGGTGAGGTCTAGTTGGAGGGAGTGGGTACTTAGGGACTATAGTTTTTACTGGCCCCTTTCTCTTTCTGATTCCTGGCTACCACAAGGTAAGCAGTTCTGCTTCACCACGTACTCACTACCATGATGTTATGCTTTGCCAAAGGTCCTAAGTGATAAGACAAGTGACAATGGATAGATGCCTCTGAAATCATGAACCAAAATAAAACTTTCCTCTCAGCCATTTTTCTCAGGTATTTTGTCACAGTGATGAAAAACTGACTAACACATATTTTCTTAGGAAAAGAACCTTCTCTACTCTGTACCTCCCCCAGTCCCTAATGCTCAACCCAAGCAAAGGGCTTCAGCTTCATCCTTGAACACTTAACTTGTGCCTACTGTATAGAATGTCTCCCATTCAGCTGCTATCTTTCCTGTACCCATCCACATTTTTCTCTATTCCTCTGCCCCCAAATTCACAGATATTGGGAATCCATTTATTCAGCAGCCCACCAGGGAGGTTCTCTGACATGCAGATTTAATGAGAATGCTTTGAAATCCAGCACAAATGTGAATGTTATTCAAATATGTGCATAGTCTGGGGAGGGGAGCTGGCAGGGCAGACATGCAAGCAAATGATAACATTGGTACAATGAGAAGGGCTCTGGGAGGAGCTTCTAAGACTAAGGCCCAGGAGCAAGTGCTATTCTGCTGTCTCTTCAGGAGTACTGTTATTCTGGGGGGAAAAGAACAAGTAGAAAGGACCAGGAATATCCAGAGAATAGAAAGAAGTTCCTTGTGACTAGACCAGAACTTGGGGTGAAGAAAGAGAAGAGGTATACTGGGAGATGCATGGGTTTGGTTGGATGAAGAAGGGCGTTTTTGTTCCTTAGAAGTCTGAGATCCTTAGTAGAGTATATATGTATATATCCAAAAGACCCCCTTATCATTGGTGGACACAGTCTAACATCCCCAATGGATGCCTGAAACTCTGGATGGTACCAAACCTTACACATAATAGGTTTTTTCCCTATACTTACATAGCTATGATCAAGTTTACTTAATAAATTAGGCACCGTAAAATATTAATAGTAATAGTGAAAAATAAAATAGGATAATTATAATGAAAAGTATCACTAATCTTGGGCTTTGAGGACATTAAGTAATACAAGGGTTTCTTGTACACAGTACTGCAATACCATGTCAGTTGATCTGATATCAAGATAGCTACTAGCCATCTGCAGTGGCACACACCTGTAATCCCTACAACTTAGCTTAGGTAGGAAGATCACAAGTTGACAGCCAGGCTGGCAACTTAGTGAGACTCTGTCTCAAAATAAAAAATAAAAAGGGCTGGAGACGTAGCATCCCTGGGTTCAATCCCCAGCACTGGAAAAAAGAGAGACAGGTACTAAGTGATTAACAGGCAGGAAGTTTACACAGTGTGGAGATGTTGGACAAAGGGATGATTCATGTCTCAGGTGGAATAGAAGAGCTGGACATTGAGAAATTTCATTAACTCAAAATGCTGTGAAATTTAAAACATGAATTGTGTATTTCTGGAAACTTCTATTTAATATTTTTACCATATTGAACATGGATAACTAAAAACTACAGGAAGTGAAACTGAGGATAAGGGTGGGACTGCTGTATTAGGATATTTATGTGTGTCTCAGATTGGTACAGGGCAAAACAGGCTGTTTTTACACACTGGAGAACTAACAAATATAAGAGGAAAAGATCAAAATATAGTAATTTCACTTAATTGAAGTGCTCATATGTATTCTTTTTATTATACCACACAAGGGACATTATATCCATTATTCTATGTGACAAGACTGTTTTATTTGATTACACTCTGAATTTTCTTCTTGAACTCTGTCTCCCTTAACTTTTTTCTGTCTCCATTTACTGTATTAATGGTCATCTGTCCAAAACCTCAAAAATTAGAAGAAAATTTGACCTGAAATGTTTATATTAGCTGAGTTTGTGAACTGCAGATCTTGCAGCAGTGAAAATTTCCTTTTTCCCTTATGGTATCTTAACTTCATTCAGCCAATCCGATGTACTGGGTAATGACTTACCTTGGTGACATCTGCAAAAGTTTTTTTCTAGAGAAGTTTTCCCTCTTATTTTAGGAAAACAGTGAGACCCAGCCAAGAGTCCTGTGACTCCGCTTCCCAGCTGCCTCCGCTGGGCGCTGACTCCAACTTCCCTTACTAGGGTGTCCCCTGACATCTAGGCCCTGCCCATTCCTGGCACAAAGTCGCGAACTACGACTCCCAGCTGCCTTTACAGGCTGGACCCTTCATAGAAGGCTTCCCAGCAGCCTCCGGGTGAAGAGCTCCGCCCCTCAGAGCGGCTCCTCAGGTCTACGCGGAGCCTTCCGTCCGCCTCCGCCTCTGTCACGTGATTCATACCCGCCAACCCGTGCGCGGAGGAGGGCGGCAGGCGGTGGCCGGGGGCGGGGAGGCCACGGGGGCGGGGCGGGTGCCGGAGGGGGCGGAGCAGGGCCCTGGAGCTGAGCAGCCTGGCAACGGCGGTGGCGCCGGGAGCCCAAGGTGGGTGCGCGCTCAGGGCTGGCCTGGCTGTGAGCCGGCCGCTGCGGGGACCTGTGATGGGGAGACTGGCAGCGGGAAGTTGGGACTCCACGGGCCGCCGGGTCGCGCGGGGCGTCAGCGCACCCGCTGGGGTGGGGGTGGGGTTCACCCGAGCTTCTTCGCTGTCCCCGCGGGGCAGGGCTGAGGCCGGGGAGCAGAAGACAGGTGCTTCTGTTTTCCCCCAGTTCTTCGGCTCACGGCGGGCGAAGGTCGGGACGGGAATTGGGGCTGCAACGCCGGGAGGCGGGGAGCAGATGTCGTAGGTGCTGCCTGTACTTTGCTTCCCTGTCCCGGGGAGGCGAGCGGGCCGGGCGGCTGCCCTGCCTCCTCGGCGACGCGCTGCGGCTGGTCCTCGCCCTAGCCTTCTGCGTGGGGTGGGCACCCGCCGCATCCCCCGTGGGCTCTGCGGAGTGGACTCAGCCTGGCACTAGATGAGAAACCATAATCGTCGCTCTGGTCCAGTGTTTCTGTGTATGCACGGGAGATTTATCTGCTTTTGCAACAGTTGAGGGAAGGTCTGAGAAGGAACGGTTAGTTCCCTGATACGCAGTCGGAAGTATGCACAGGCACGAGCAAGCGCCCTCGGTCGGGGTGCCTTTTGCTGCGCTCAGGAAGTGAAAAAATTAGTATTATAAAGTGAATCTGTCGCACAAAATTATATTATGAACTTTATGGATGGATACAACATATCAGACGAAGTGGGTTGTGACTAGTTTTTAAGACAGATCTTTGCAAGAGCGGAATTGTAGCATTTTACAATTGACTGAGACCTCGAAGTTCACATAATTTGTTTCCTGGATGGGAGAACTGAGTCCCAGAGAGGCTAACTAATATAGCAAAGCTAGTATCACAAGCTAGGTATCGGGGAGTATATTATATGTCTAATCTGGGTTCTTTGTACTACATCTCCGTGTTATTAAGATAGAAGTCTCTATCTTATAGTCGTGAGACTGAGCCAGAAGTTTTACTGTGGTTCAGACCATTTTGGATTTCCTTCAAAACCAGTTTATTAGCTAGCTGAGATGATCGGGCTTGTTACTTTAGACACCTTTTGCTTTCATCCAGGGTATCTATTGGGCAAAGCAGGTATTCATCACGTTTGACTGAATGACTTCTGGCTATTTAACAAAATCAAACCCTAAAGAGATTCCACACCATGGAGAATAATTCAGAGTGGTGGTGCTCCTGATGTGCTTGAAGGTGAATAGCTTCATTCGGGCTTATAGAAGCTACTATGGTTATTAAATGACTTGTCTCCTTACCTTAAACTTCTAACTTATATTTATTAAATTGTTAGTGGTTTCATTCATTAAATACAGTTCCCACAGTGTCCTAAGGAGAGCGCATTACTGAGGAGGCCTTCTGGAATTTATGTGTGGGGATTCAGACAATTAAAAAAAATAAGCAATGATATTTTCCAGCAGAGCTGAATGTTGAAAAAATGAACTCTAAATCTCTACAATGACAGTAAAACAAACAGGCATGATCGAGAGTGACTTGGACATCACTTTGAACTGCTAGTTTTAGATTGTCAGCTGCTGTGCCACTAAAGCAAACAAATCCAAAAGCAAATCTGTCTGAATCCAACAGATTCTGTGGAGTCATCGTTTTTCCCATGAGTGCCTCTTAGATAACTTTATCACAACCTTGCTTTTTTCCTCTTTACATGCAACAGTGTTTCCATACACCTGGGAAGGTGGTTTTCAAATCCCCATTTCTGTAGATAGCTGACTCTAACTACAGAAGGCTCTGCTGGATTCTCAGGCCACCTTATACCATAGTTCCTCTTCTGCATGCTGGTTTGTACTGTGAACCTGTTATCTGAAATAATTGTCAATCTATGTATTGTGTGATTTGTAAAGACAAACCAGTTCATTTTGAACTAGCTCCAGAGTAAAGAAGCACTCAAGTTCTTAGTAACAAGAGCACTCACTAATAAAATGGCATTAGTGAGAACTCACTGTAAAAATTCATCTGTTTGGTACCACTCAGTCCTCCCAAATTCTGTATGTTCAGTGTCTTCAAAGCAAAATTTTTAAATTTACATATTCTGAAAATGAATAAAGTTACAAAAAATACTCCAGTAGTCTTCCTCCAAAATGAGAAAAGGATTAACAAAATGTACTTACTTTAGAAACCACTGAAAACACACAGCTCTTGGTTTTATTGAAGGCTCCAAAATAAAGAGAAAAGCAGAGACTCTTCAAAGCTCAGTAGGTGACATTCTTAACCAGTGGCCAGAGGATTACAAAGATTTGAGTTTCTATTTATTTCTAAAGTTTATTCAATTTTATAACAGAATGATAGGTTGTTTTCATCATTTAGTAATTTCCCTTCCCTCTTTCTGACCTCTTCAGAATTCTGCTTTCTTTATTTTCTAGTTTCTCAGTTCATTTATTCCTTTTTAAGGCAGATGGCGGGGCATTATTGCTGTGGATTGGGTGGTCTCCACAGATTTGAATCCTGGCTTTATTATTACTTATGTGACCCTGGGCAAGGGACTTGCCTCTGTCCCTGGGGTTCCTTATATGTAAAATGAAAATAATGATAGTACCTTCTTAAAGGGATGTTGGGAGGACTGAGTAGATAGTGTGTGTGTGTGTGTGTGTGTGTGTGTGTGTGTGTGTGGGTGGGTGTGTGTAATGCTTAGGACAGTTTTGTACATAGAGGCACTCAAGAAAATTTAGCTGTTATTAAATTGAACTATTTGGACCTCTTATTTTCAAGAAAAAAGATGTTCCTAGCCATGTCCTAATAAAATTTTAGAAATCCAGTAAGCTGGATATTCTAGACATTTCTTTTGCATTTCATTGTTGGTGTGAGATTTTAATTTCAGATGACATTGTTAGCAGTGTCCTCTGTTGTTGCATAGCTTAATTTCCTTTACTACTTGGATTTAAAAATTACTTGCTTACTTGGGGCCAAATTTTTTTGTTGTTGTTGTTTTGTTTTTTTCGTTACCACAAACAACAGCCATAGAGAAAGAATGCCTCCTTGTGATCCTTCTCTTGTAGCTGGAGGACGAGCTTTCATTGGAAATGTTTGCTGTGTGTTTTTTCATAGCCAGTACCTTGACAATTATTCTTTTTATGAATTTGAAGCATCTCTTTAGAAAATTGGCATCGTGTACAAGTGCTTTCTTCCTATTTCTAACAGAGGAACAAGTGGTAAATGAACATGTTGTCCATGTGATGTGATAGGAAACTTCCTGCATTTGGATTCCAGAAGCTGGTTTCAAGTCTCATTTCTCTGCTTTAACTCTGTGACACTGGACAAGTCATTTTAGCTCACTGTTGGTGGCTTTTACATTTGTTAGACAGAGCTAATAACACCCAAGCTTTCAGAGTTCTTCAGAGAATCAGATGTGCATCAGAGCTTTCTGTAAGCTGTACACCATTATCATGGTTGCACTATAGTGTTATACAAGTCATAGTTGTTTGGAGAACTGGTTGTGAGGGCAACCATCATTCCTGTTATTGGCTCATCTTCTCCTTAACCATAGGTGTGGCCTCTCTGCCTCAGTCTCTCACAGCTGTCAGCATTAAAATATGCAAATATTTTAAGTGCCTAGTGAAAATGGCCTGAAGCCATTTGTTTACCTTATGAGTTTTCATTTTATTTTTTTCCTAAAAGGTAGTACTGTATAACCAACAATTACAGGGTGATAGCAAGGTGATTCCTGCATTAGGGAATTTTACCTGCCCCTTTCCCAAGTGTCTCAGAATAGAAGTCTTACCTTTTTCTGATCAAGACCCAACCTTGGCTCTTCAGTCAGCTTCAGGCCCTGTGCATTCCTCAGTCCATAATAGACTGGATGCTTGTGCTCCTAGGTTAGGATGAAAAGTGATCCGGGCTCTGGAGAAGAGATCCAGAGACTTGATTGCTCATTAGGTCAGTACCTCAGGCCTGGGCCTGAATGCCCTTGAATTCATTTCTCAGTATCTTGAAAGGACTCTTAACTTTGCAATTCCACATACTTACACTAGTTTTTTATGATTGGTCCTTGATTCTTTTTATTTATAGGCAACTCCTGCATATTTCAGTATTAATTTTTTTCATCTTCCAAACTTGTAATAAAGAGGTCTGAGGTCAGAGACATTTTTCTGGGTGTGTGAAACTGAACATGGCCCAGTGCACACAGTAAACAGTAAGCATTCATTGACTTGCACTGGATGGGGGGGCACAGCATTGTTTGGACATGTTCACTTTAATCCTTCTGAAGATTGTGCTCCTTGTCTGTGAGATGAAATGGAGCTTGTACTTAGCCTTTCTCTCCATGGGCAAATAAAAAATGGATAAGAAAGTTTGTAGAATCCAGTGATGGGACAGATCTCTCACATTGGCTTAACACCCCTTTCCTCCCAGCTTCTTAATCTTTGCACTGTGTCATCATGAACACTTTGAGTATAGGTTTTTGCTTTGCTTGCTATTATGTTTGGGATGGGGGGAGGTAGAGGAGGAAGTCACAGATTAAGAATTGAAAGGAAGAACAAAATGAACTTTTTTGTAACACATTCAGCTCTTCAGCTGTACAAATCTTGACAATACACAGTGGTGCCTTTTCTGTAGCATGTGGTAATTGTTATATTTTGATATCACGTCCTTGGACTTTCTGTGAGAAGAAATCAATCCATTTTGCTGAGCCTGTTAACATGGAATAGGCTGCAACATCAGGTCAGTGTCATCCTTTCCCCTCCATGGGAGCTACTGAGGCAGAGGTAGGTTTTAAAGGACATTCTTAGCATCGGGTGGTGGTGCTTTAAATTCCTTTATGGCTCTGAGATTACTCAGGTGAGGATGCAGGAGAATGGGGACTGCCCTTACTTTTAGCAGGCCTGGAATTGGCCCTAGCTGTTTAACTGAGATAATAAATATACCTGTATGGCAGTGAGTCAGGCTACGATGCAGAGGTGGTCATTACTATTGGTGGGCAACAGCAAGAAGGAAAGTTTGCTCTTGATTTCAGTAAGATCTTAGAAGGGCGCTGCCATTGACACTGGTTGTGTGACATTGGATGTAACCCCAGCCAGTGTTCCATTTTGAGTTGATCTGGGAGAGGAAAGCATGCATCTCCCCTTCTCTGCTGCCGGCTTCTAAGGGCAACCCATTCAAGATGGGCCCCCACTTCTTTGTATTCCTCACTGTGAGAGGCTTAGTCTGATCCTACAGCACATTTACTTTCTTCCTGTTATCAGCTCTAATTTTCCCCAGAGGCCCCCATCACTTCTGTCATAAAATATTTTTTTTGTTGTCCGGATGCCCTCACTCCTCAGTAGCCACTCTTGGGGGCTTGTGACAAATGTAGAATCTCAGGCCTGGTCCCACATTCAGTTAGAACCACTACAGAATATTCCATCAGAATCTGCATTTTAATGAGACTCCCACGAGGTGGCCATATGTAAATTAAAGTTATAAAAGGCCAATCTAATCTGAGAGTACCAGTTCACACCCTGGTTTCCTAAGCCTTTGAGACAGTACTAGCCAAAAGAAAGGTAATATAAGTCATGTGAAGTTTGAAAGTTTTTTTTAGCCACAATAAAAAAATGAACAGGTGAAGTCAGTTTTAATATATCTAATTTAAGTTGGTGCAAAATACTGTCATTTTAACAGGTAGTGAACATAATTAATGAGATGACCCCCTTTTGTAATAGGTTGTCCAAATCCTGGATGTATTTTGTTATTGCCTCACAACTCCATCTAGAGTAGTCATATCACATGTGTTCAGGAGTTGCACGGACCAGTTGCTACCATGTTAGCATGGTGTGGAGAGTTATCTTTTGGCCTGGATTTGTTGATGATTTCATTTAGAGTTGCTGCCAATACCTGACCAGCCGCCTCAGTAGTAATGTACATTAACATTAGGCGTAATCTTTGCCAAGCCCTTAGCCCTCTGCTTCTACAGAATGTCCTTAAACACTGCTTTGAGGTAGAAAGTATTAACATCACTATGGAATTTCTTCCAGAGAAGTTAGGTCTAGGTGATGCACTTTGAAGCAGCTGCAAGAGGATGGAAACCCAGGTGAGTCTGACTTCTGGGTTCATAGTCTGGGCTGTAGCTTCTGCAGAGTTCAGGACTACAAGTTCTCTTTCTGTGTCAGTTTTGTAAGCTGCATGAAGACAGCCCTGTTGGCATGGCATGTGTGACAAACACGTGCTTTCTTCTGGGGGTAAAGCCATAGGGCTTGAGGAGTGTATCTGTCTTTCTTGGCTCTTCAGAGAGGGTGCAGAGTCTCTGAATAGAAGTTTCCTCTTCTTGGGAATACTACAGAGCAGTGGTTTGCCATGCTTCCTGCTCATTGGAACCACCTGGGGACTTTTAAAATACCTGCCACCTGAGCCCCACCCACAGACATTTGTGTTTAATTAATCTGGGATGACACTGACATGGGAATTTTTTTTAAAAAGGCTTCCTGGTGATGGTGGCCTGCAACTCAGGTTGAGTGCAGCTGCTCTAAGAGCACTTCTCTGTGTTAAGTATGAACCAGCTTGACAGTGGGTCTGGGATGAGGTAGGAGAGTACTCTTGTCTGAGTTCCAGCAGGCTCCCAGATGATGCCCAGGTGGCTGCTCTGAGTGCCACTTTGAGTGGCAAGCCATATCAGAACCATGTGAGGTGCTTGTGCAGCACTACAAGTTCCCTGGCATCATGCCTCAAGTTTCTGATGCAGGAGATGGTTGATGTGGGCCATTTTAAGGAATTTGGAATACAACTTTGTAGCTTTAACTAAATTTGTATCACTATAATGAACCCACTGTGGCCATGATCTTTCTTAACTGCCGGATTTGATTCATACAGTTTTCTTCAGGGTTTTCATATCTATATTTGATAGTGAGATTTGGCCTTAAATCTCTTGTATTGTCACTGTCTAGTTGAGTATCATGATTATGCTACCCTTATAAAGTAAGTGCTCTCCGGAAGTTTTTGTAGGATTGGAGTTATCTGTTATTTGAATGTTAATAGAACTTGCTCATAGATCCATCTGGGCCTGGAAGAGTTGAAACTATTAGTTGATGTCTGCCATATCTGTAGTGATGTCTTAATTCCTGCATCTTACTATGGTTTATTTGTGCCTTTTTATTTTTCTTTTTTTCATTTGTTCTTTTTAATTACTCTTACCAGAAGTTTATCATTTGTGATTATGGGATCAACTTGATAATGATTGTTCATTTGTTTCCATGTATTTTACAGTTTTTAAGTAAAAATTTAATGAGCTTAAACTTCATATGATTTTAAAGTCAAATTTAGAGTAAGATACATTCAGAAAAGTCTTGCTTCCTTATCTAGCCAGACATACTACTCGCTGGCATAATCAGTTTATTAGTTCATTCTTCTGTGGGTTCTTTTGCAAATTTGAGCAGGCATAAAAACACATGTGTTTGCATTCCCCCCTTTTCTTATATACAGAAAATTGAATTTCACATACTATTCAGACTCTTGATTTTTTTCACTTAAAATATTTCCCAGATGGGGCTGGGGTTGTGGCTCAGCAATAGAGCACTCACCTAGCATGTGTGAGGCCCTGGGTTCGATCCTCAGCACCACTTAAAAATAAATAAAGTAAAGGTATTGTGTCCAACTACAAATAAAAATAAATATTTAAAATAAATAAATTGAAAAAAAATATATATGTGTGTATATGTGTGTGTGTGTGTGTATATATATATATATATATATATATATATATATATATATATATATTCCGGAAATCACTTTTCTTCATTTGCTTCTTGTCTCTTTGGACTTATTCCACTATTTGGATGTTTCAAAACATAATATTTTCATTTTTATTTTTATTATCAACTATATTCTAATCCCCATTGTAATTAATTCATTCAGCTGTGAGCTGTTAGAAGTATACTTTTAATTTGCAAGTATATTTTCTATGAATTTTCAAAACTGATTCCTCACTTAACTTCATCATGGCCAGAGAATATAGGGTCAGTTATAGCCATTCTTTCAAATTTGTCACCGATAGGTTTCTGTGGTGTTTCATGGCTGGCTTCTTTCATTGAGCATAAGTTTTTTTATATTCTTTTTTATATTGTTGCATGTATCAATTGTTCTTTTTTAAATATTTATTTTATAGTTGGACACAATGCCTTTATTTCACTCATTTATTTTTTACGTGGTGCTGAGGATCAAACCCAGGGTCCCGCACATGCAAGACGAGTGCTCTACTGCTGAGCCACAACCCCAGCCCATATCAATTGTTCTTTACCTTCTATTGCTGAATAGTAGTCTAGTATGGTGATAATGTTCACTAGTTGATGAACGTTTGAGTTGATTCAGTTTTGAGCCATTAAGAGTAAAGCTACTATGAACATTCATTTACATCTTTTTGTAGACTCAGGTTTTTCATTTGCCTTGTGTAAATACTGTACTTAGGCAAAACATTGTTGGGTCATATGTGTAGTGTATGTTTAACTTTATTGGACATCATCAAACTCTTTTCCAGAGTGGTCCCGCCATTGTGCCATTTTGCATTATCACTGGTAAAGTAAGAGGGTTCCTCTGAAACATCCTAATAAATACCTGTTGTTGTGTTGTGGCTTGTTTTTGAAGGTCTGATTTTTTTTCAACACTGGGAATGGCACCCAGAGCCTTATGCATGCTAGGCAACTGCTCCACCACCGTCATACCCTGTTCATTGTCTTTTTTAAGTTTTAGCCATTTGGGTAGTTGTGGAAATGGTATCTCCTTGTGATTTAATTTGCATATTCCTAATGATTAATTATAGGGACCATATCTTCATTTGCTTATTGGCCATTATGCTTATCTTATTTGGTGAAGTGTCTGTCAGGTTCGTTTGCCTGTTTCTGGTTAAATTGAATTGTCTGTTTTATTAAGTTGTGAGAGTTCTTTACATATTCTGGTTACAAGTTTTTTTTTTTTTTATCATATATGTGATTTGTAAATACTTTTTCCCTCCAACTATGGTTTGCTGTTTTATTTTCTTAACTGTGCCAAAGATTTTTACTTTTGATGAAGGCCTATTTATTCTCTGTGATATTATAGTTTGTGTGCTTTTTGTCTTCTGGGAATCTTCGTCTAACCTAAATTCACAAAAAAATTTTCCCCTGTATTCCCCTCTAGAACTTTTTTTTTTTTTTTAGTTTTAGGTCTTATGTTTGGATCTACTGTGACAGACTGATCCTACGGTGGTCCCCCTGATTTCCATCTTTTTGCCTTGATATGGGTGGGTCCTAGGGCTTGTTTCTACCAATAGAACATGGAAAGGATTCTACAGCTATAATTAAGAAGCAGTTGGGTTTGAGTGAATTGGTTCTCTCTGACATGAAAGATTCTCCTCAAAGGCTTGTTGATGTGAGCAGCCATGTTGAGAAAGTGATCTGGCTATGGTGTCTAAGAACTGCCAGTAGCCTCCAATTAGCAAAATGCCAAGGCCCTCAACCACACAGCCTCAGATAAATGAGTTCTGCCAACCATATGAATGAGCTTAGAAACAGACTTTTCTCCACTTTAGCCTCCATATGAGAAAGAAGCCTTATCACCACCTCAGCTGCAGTCTTATGAGACCCTGAACAGGGAGCCCAGCTAAGTTGGGCCCCAACTCCTGACCCATGGAAACTGTAAGATAATAAATGTGTGTTTACGGTTACTAAGTTTGTCACGCAGCAACCTTCAACTAATATACCTGTGTTCCATTTCAGCTTAATTTTTTTGTATTATGTGAAGTAAGATCAAAGTTCATTTATTCTTCCAAATGGAAATTAAATTGTCCCCACATCATTTATAGAAAACACTATCATTTTCCCTACTCAATCAATCACCTTGGTACTTTTGTTGAAAGCTAAGTGATCAATGCTAGGACCTCCAAAAAGTGTACTTAATTATGGTCTTGTTCCGTTTCATTGATTTATTCTCATACCAATACTATATTGTCTTGGTTATTAAGGTATTATATAACTCTGGAAATCATATATTGGAAGTACTCTCCAACTTTGTCCTCTTTTTTCTCCCAAGATTGTTTTTAACTATTCTTATTCCTTTGGCATTCCAAACAAATTTTAGAATCATTTTATCAGTTCCTACAATCAAAATCCACTGGGATTTTGACAGGGACTGCATTGACTTTGTAGATCAATATTGATATGACAATGGTGAATCTTCTGATCTTTGAGCATGGCATATCTCTCCATATATTTAGGTCTTGTTTGACTTCTCTCAGCAGTATTGTATAATTTTAAGTGTATGATTTTTTGATTATATTTTGTTAACTATATCCCCAAATACCTTATTTTTTCCGTTATCACAAGTGGCATTTTAATATTTTCATGTCTGTTTGTTCACTGTTGACAGTAAGTGTATAATTCTTTTGATCTTGTGTAGCATGTGACCTTAGTAAATTTACTTATTTTAGTAGCTTTCCTGTAGTATTGTTATGATTTATCATATGCATAATCATGTTGTTTATAAAAAGTTTTATTTCTTCCTTACAGTATATTATGCTTTTTATTTCTTTTTTCTTGACTTATTGAACTTGCTAGGTTCTCTAAAATGTTAAATACAAGTGATAAAAGTGACCACCCTTGCCTTATTTACATCTCAGTGAGAAGACATTTCATTTTTACCATTAAGTGTGATGTCAGCTATAAGTTTTCATATTGTTATTTCTAATTTGCTAGAAGCTTTTTTTGTTGTCATGATTGGATGTTGAATTATGTTTATAGAAATTATGTCTCAGATGCAGTCTTCAGGAAGATGGTATTAATAGCCCAGTTGATTGTATTATATTATATTACCACATCCATATCCATACCACCACTCCCCAGATATTCAGCAAATGGAAGCTATGATCAGGATCCATAATCAAATGCTCTTTTTTTTTGGGGGGGGGGGTGTTACTGGGAATTGAACTCAGGGGCACTTGACCACTGAGCCACATACCCAAGACTGTTTTGTATTTTATTTAGAGACAGGGTCTCACTGAGTTGCTTAATGTCTTGCTTTTTGCTGAGGCTGGCTTTCAACTCACGATCCTCCTGCCTCAGCCTCCCAAGCCGCTGGGAATACAGGCATGTGCCACTGCACCCAGCTTAGTTTTGCTTCAATCATATTATATCACCTCTGTTATCATCTTTGTTCCTATTTTTTATGCCTATGAGTTATCTTTATTGCCATCTAACTTGTATTTGTACATTTTCTCCCCAACACTGTTGTTGGCTCTTTGAAAACCTCTCTCAACTTTTTGGGAATCTGCCGTTGTGGTCCAGAGTGGTTTTCTAGGATACATCTATTGGCTGATTTTTGAACTGTTTTGGAAACAGGATTAAATAATTACATATGCTTAATTAAGAAATTATTGCCCTGGTGTAATTTCATTATTCTAAGAAGCCATATTAATATTTTGGTACTATTTAAATTTAATATGTTCACTGAATGCTTATAGATAGACAAACTGAATTGTTCTGAATGTAATCATATATTGATATGATTATTTGTAGTTTGTTTATTTCTGTAGCTAATCTCCTGCCCTGTTAGAGGGTGAATTGTGTTCCCCAAAGAGCTCTATTGAAGTTCTAACCCCCAGTGTTGAGAGCCACAGCCGAAGGGGCCCCAGCAAACTTCCAGCTGCCAGCAAACTTCCAGCTGCCAGCTGATGATTGGCTCACAGCGGCCCCAGCAAACTTCTAGCTGCCAACTGATTGGCTGGGTCGCATGGGCAGAGCCAAAAAAAGTCCCCCAGATTGGAAGGATCCTGAAGGATGTGAAGGAACTATACAGCCATATGTATTGGATCATCTTCCCGTAAATTTATGGGGACGAGATGTCCTAGATCAATTAGGTTTGACATTAACAAATAACATCAACCAAAATGCACCCACTATTATGACTAGACAAGGTTTTAGGAAAGAAAAAAGATTAGAAAAACAAGAACAAGGTATAGCAGCACCAATACAAATAGATCAAGGAACAGACAGACATGGGTTGGATTTTCAGAAAGGGCCACTGAGACAATAAAAATTACTTGGAAATCAGAAAGACCAGTATGGGTTCCTCAGTGGCCCCTGACTAAAGAAAAGATACAAGCAGCCCATGATCTGGTCAAACAACAATTAGCGGAGGGACATATACAACCTTCCATATCTCCCCATAATACTCCCATTTTTGTCATCAAAAAGAAATCTGGTAAATGGAGATTATGGCAAGATTTAAGAGCCATTAATAATGAGGTGGTTATTATGGGACCTGCTCAATCGGGGATTCCTCAATTGTCTGCTTTGCCAAAAACCTGGTATGTTTTAGTTATAGATATTAAAGATTGTTTTTTTTTTTTTCAATTCCAATTCATCCTGAGGATAGTCCACGTTTTGCATTTACTATCCCTGCACTGAATCGTGAAGGTCCTGATCAGAGATATGAATGGAAAGTACTCCCTCAAGGGATGGCTAACAGCCCAACTATGTGTCAAATTTATGTTAACAAAGTAATCTAGCCACTTAGAAATCAAAATCCTGAACTACAAATATTTCACTATATGGATGATGTATTATTAGCACTCAAAGATAAAAACACATTGCTAGAATGTTATGCCACAATTACAAATTTATTAAAAAATTATAATCTAGAGATAGCAATAGATAAAGTACAATTAAATTCTCCAATTAATTATTTAGGAGTTCTATTATCCTCAACCATGGTCCGTCCACCAAAAATTCAAATACGAGTAGATCAACTCAAATCACTTAACGACTTTCAAAAGTTATTAGGAGACATAAATTGGATAAGGCCTTATCTAGGTATACCAACAGGAGAGTTGGGACCTTTATTTGATATCCCAAAAAAGTCCCCCAATGAGCAGCTCTGTGGTCTGAAAGGGCAGGGAAACAACCCAATGAGCATCACCGCAGAAGAGCCAATCAGTTGGCAGCTAGAAGTTTGCTGGGGCCGCTGTGAGCCAATCATCAGCTGGCAGCTGGAAGTTTGCTGGGGCCCCTTCGGCTGTGGCTCTCAACATCCCAGTATTGCACAATGTGATGTTATTTGAAAATAATGTTATTACGATGTAGTTAGTAAGCTGAGGTCATGGTGGAGAAGGTGGGTTCCTTAATCTAACATGACAGGTGTTGTCCGAAGAAGATAGCAGGAGCAAACAGAGACATAAGGAGAAGACCATGTGATAGCACTGACAGAAACTGGAGTGATACAACAACAAGCCAAGGAGTGCCAACCACCAAGACTTGCAAGAGTTAGAAAGTTTCTTCCCCTAGAGACTCCAGAGGGTGTTTGGCCTGGCTGACACCTTGCTTTTAGATTTCTGGACTCCACATTCATGAGAAAATCTCTGTTGTTCTAAGCCATCCAGATTGTGGTACTTGGTTATAGCAGTCCTAGGAAACTAATACACTACCCAACTGCTTGGATTAGAGTGTTGACAAGCCTGTGATTTCTTTTTATTTCAAGTGGTGGAGTTGTCTACATTTTTTTTAAAAAAAAGTTTTTTTAGTTGTCAAATGACATTTATTTATTTATTTATATGTGGTGCTGAGGATTGAACCCAGTGCCTTACACATGCTGGGCAAGCGCTCCACCATTGAGCCGCAACCCCAGTCCTGGATTTGTCTACATTTTTGTCTATTATCAATCTTCTCCATATACTCTGATTTTCAAAATATATTTGCTGCTAGATCAGGCAAAGCTATAGGGAAATCTGACCCTAAAATACCATTTCAGTTCTTACACCTATGTGCTAGGAATGGAGACATTTCCAACAATACTTATTGCAGCATTATTTATAATAGCAAAACCTGGAAGCAGTTCAGGTAACCACAAAGAGAAGAAAGAGAAGTATGGAGCCATGAACTAGTATGCAGCAGTGGAAATAAGTGGAGCTCAACAATATGCATCGACTTTTATGACCCAACAATCGGAGAAAAGCAAGGGGCAAAAGAATGTTGAATGATTCTATTTACATAAAAGCTAAGAAACAAGTAAAATCATCATACTATTTAGTGACATACATATGTAGAAAATGATAAAAATATTCAAGGGAGTTACACAAAAATCCACCCTAGGGAGGTAGGTTGGAATACGTGTAATGGGTGAAGGTGAACTTCTCCACAGTCATAGAAGTTTATGAGGTGTAATGCTAGATTCATTTCTTCACCAAGCACTGCTTGTCCAAACTCTGCTCAGTGCTGATGTCATAACAGAAAACATAACTACCTCCCTTAGGAAGCTCTAGAATTCTGACAGACAACACATACAGTGTCAATGGGTAGATATCATACAGCATGAGACGTGAACTATTGCAAATGTGAGCAGCGTCCAGAGAAATGAAGTATGACTCTCTCTGTGTGTGTATGTGTGTGAATGCATGAGTAGGCTGAAAAAGCTTCCTGAGTGCCTGCTTCTACCTTTGAATTAAACCCTAGAGGAAGTGGTTCAAATGGTAGGTTACCTTCTGCAACTTCGCCCTTCCCCATTTTTCTAGAAAACTCTGCACATCTACTTGAGGGTTCCTCTCTCATCTCTTCACCACCACTAAATCCGGAAGGTTATTTGTCATTACTGCCCAATCCCTGAGTTTTTCTTTGGGTCCCATAGTCCAGAGCTGATGAATGCTCTTAGAATATAAGGAGATATTTTGAACTACCATATTCATTATTGTAATAATTAGAACTTTACATTTTTACTCCTCAACAATTATCATTTTAACTTTTGCTTAAGAAGGCACCTCTTAAAAATTTAGATGACCCTTTTGGCAATAATTCTCACTGGGGAAAATCAACAAGACTTTTTGTCATGGAGCATATCAGCTGGATTTGTGGGTTTGGGAATTGACAGGTGGATGGGAATTTGATCTTGTTCCTATTTTAAAACTGTTTACTGGCAGGTATTTGACTGTTACAAAATCCATTGGTGAATTTAATGATTTGTTTAAATGTCTGCTATACCTCTAGGTAGCTTTTTACATTAAATAATATACCCTGATGGTAGTTGACTTTTTAAATAATATGTTCGCTATAGCAATTTCAATTTATGAAGGATTTCTAAAGTTACCCTCTTCCATGGCCACAGCTTATGCCCTAAAGCCAATCAGCTGTCTTGAAGATGTGCCATTTATCATGAGGGGACCAAGAAATAGGGTGAATGGATCATCCCAAACTATCACTAATTCAAAATGCATTCTCCACTGGGTCTGGATTATATTGGTTTTAGTCAAAGGTCTTTGCAGCATTTAAAGAAGTAAAAGTCAATGTATCTTTGAGACAAATTACAAATATCAAGATGATATGAAATATGAGTTTCTAAATGAAATACTATTTAAAATTTTGTAATTTCCAAAGAAACATCAAATCAAATACCTTCAACCTTGAGATTTGAAGTGTCCAAGACAAACAGAGAAACTCTAATACATATGGGTTATATGTGTCTATTTGTAAACCACTGAATTGAAGGGGTTAGACTGGAAGTTTTTTTTCTTTTTTTGGTACTGGGTATGGAACTCTGGGGCACTCAAGCACTGAGCCACATCCCCAGCCCTTGTTTGTATTTTATTTAGAGACAGGCTCTCACTCAGTTACTTAGCTCCTCGCTGTTGCTGAGGCTGGCTTTGAACCCAAAATCTTCCTGCCTCAGCCTCCTGAGTCGCCTGGATTATAGGCCTGCGCCACTGCGCCCATCTAGAACATTTTTAAAGTAAGTCTATTTCTAGATGACCGGAGCCAGAAAAAAGGTAATGAGATGAGATCTCTGTGATGGGGATCCCATGGAAAGTTTCTGTGGGATGGGAGTTTGTGTGTGTGTGTGTGTGTGTTAGCGGAAGTAGACATACTTTAAAGATAAAGTGCTTTCTGGCTGCTCAGGGCCTTATCAAGATTAGATTGATCATAGAAAACATGTCTGCAGAATGGCTGGGCAGTTGGAGAGACTGTGCCATTTCTGGGCATCCAGCCTTGTTATATTAGCACTAGTTTGACAAGTAACTTCAGAAAACATCAAAAACACTTAATTGTATGAGGAGAGGAACTAGTATTTGAACACTTTTTGCTGTATTATCATTTCTCATGTTCTCCCTCAACACTGTATGAGGTTGGATGGTGTCATGTGCATTTCAAAGACAGGGAACTGCACTTGGTCCAGAGTTGCGTGACCTTTCTTATTAAGTGACAGAATTGGGATTGGAATCTCAAATTGATCTGATCACACTGTTTTACAGCTGGGCATAGTGGCATCCGGACAAACGATGAATGGTGGAGTTAATTGTTTATTTTGAAGTTAAGAGGGCATGATTATTATTTGCTTTGGCTGAAGAAAGTTCATTTGGAAATAATTTATTTTAATACTTTAAAGCAGGGGGTAACAGCCTGTTTTGTAAATATGATTTTATTGGACTCCAGCACATTCATTCAACTCTCTGTCCCTGATTCATTGCTACCTTGCAGACTTAAGTAGTTGCAGCAGAGACCTAGGGCCCACAAAGCCTACAATGTTTACCATCTGACCCTTCACAGTAAAAGTTTGCCAACCCCTGCTTCAGAGAAAACTGGATTTCAAAAAATGAAATACACTCCTACTTTTGCAAAGCATACTTTATTTTCATGTGGGCTGAGCACCCCTCCACTCAACTAAGCAAATGTAGACACTAAATTGATGGTGTTCATGATCTCAACATGGCTGGGATGTTGAGAATTTCTCTTTTTGTCCAGAGTGTGGTTTGATTGTGTACATTGCACACTGTGTTTTCATTTTCTTGCCTCCTAGATGGGCTACAGTCAACAGTGCCTTAATGCACAAAGTCAAAATACGCTGAATCCAGTAAATCCTGCATTTAGTGGCACTCTGCTCTGTTCACATTAAGAACAGAGCAGAGAAACTCTTTGAGAGTGGTCCTCATTGGGGGTAATGCTCCCCCTAGAGGCCAAATCAGAAATGGAAGGGTGTTGGGTTTTAGTGTAATGAATTGAAAAATACATTTTTAAAAAATCACTATTTTATTTCTCCTTTGTACTGGAATTAAAGCAGTATGTTGATTTTTAAATAAATTGTATTTAGATTGATAGTATCTGTGACTCTTATTTCAATATAGCAAAAGAGGTTTTACAGAAATTTATTTTATAACAAAGGGAGTATCAGGCCTGATTGTATTAAGCATCACTGCCCTAAGTATTTTGCATATTTTTTTTTCAAAATAGACTTCCAAGTAAGGATAGCAATCTGTGAAAGACTGTTGAGAGCCATAGCCGAAGGGGCCCCAGCAAACTTCCAGCTGCCAGCAAACTTCCAGCTGCCAGCTGATGATTGGCTCACAGCGGCCCCAGCAACATCTAGCTGATTGGCTCCTCTGCGGTGATGCTCATTGGACTGTTTCCCTGCCCTTTCAGACCACGGAGCTGCTCATTGGGGGACTTTTTTGGCTCCGCCCACGTGACCCAGCCAATCGGCCTCAAGAGCAGGAGGATTGTGGGAGGTGGGGAGAAGCTTGGTGGGAGAGAGAGGCTTGTGGGAAGCCGGTGGTGGCAGTTGAGGCTCTGAGGGTTTTTCCTGAGAGGCTGCTTTGTTTGGCGTGTGTGGTTCTAAAAATAAAGTTAGTTTCTTTTGACAAGTGGCTCCTGATTGTGCCCAGCCAGACTGCGGCAAAAGACCATAACTTTGAACTCAGAGGCAGTTTGTTTGAGGCAGTTTGTTCATACCTTTTTGTTCTCCAGCAGCCTGTAGAAGTCAGACTTTAAGACTGGTTAGTTTTCCACAGCCACCAGGGGAGCCTCAGAAGAAAGAGCATGCTCAAATTGACTTAAATTAATAAACCACATTAAGGAGGATCAAAAGAGAAAGCCTGCATACCTCTTGTTACTGTTTTGTCTGTACACAAGAAAGTTCAGCAAAACCACTCAGCAAGGCCCATTGATCTCAAATCAGGTGACTGTAGAAAATAGAACTACCCTGGGTGTTCAGATTTTGCTAGCAAAGGCCCTGTGAGGCAGAGGTCAAAATGACTTTCTAATTCTGCTTTTAGATTTTTTAAATAAGGCTAAATAGGCCCACATTTGTTTTAAAGTGTTTCTAATTATGTCCACTCTAGGTGTTTTTTGTAATCTGTGTTTCTTACAGAACAGAAAGGGGAAAACAGGTTTTTTTGTGTGTGGGAAGATGTTCTTGTACCTTCATTTGAAATGTCTGCCTTCCTGGGAAAAGTTTATAGTGGAAACCAATATTGTTCTAGTTCTTTTTGGCGCAAATGTTTTAAAAGTGATATAAATGAATGTTGCAGTTCAGCTGCCCAGAGCCCATACCCACAACAACATCCTGATTAGCCAAGGAATTGTGTGTGTGTGTGTGTATATATGTATATATATATATATATATGCTTGCCTGAATTCCTGACTCAAGTGAAATATTGGGTAAACAACCACTAAGTTCCTTGGCAAAGTCTTTATACTCAGTTCTTCATTTATTTAACAGATACCTATTAAGTATCTGTTAGGGGCTAGGCATTGCTACAGGTGCTATAAATATAGCAGTAAATAAAGCAGACAGGAATCCTTATCTGCAGTATCCATCCTGATGGGGCCTGTATTCCTGTGAGAGTTTGTTTCCTTGTGGGGAAGTAGGCAGTAACCACAATTATTATCTGAAAGGTGCTAAGTGCTAGAAGGAGGGAGGGAAGGCCCACCAAGGTTGAGATGGTCTTGAATTTAAACAGAGAAAATGAAGGCCATGCTGTGACTTAAAAATGCTGTTGGGTGGCACTAATTCCTGCAAGTGGGAGAGGAGAGATTTCACTGTTCCAGAAATATTCACAGTGAAATTGTTAGGAAAATAGGTTTCATTCCAAGCCACCTTTGAAGGAAGGTAGAAGGGGAAGCAAACCTTTCAGAGGAGTCAGGTGACAAAGTGAAACAAAAGGCAGGACATACATATGCAGATTTGTTTAGTCTGTGATAGACAAACAGTGTGCTGGAGGATCAGGTAGCTGCCCCTCAGCCTTTACTCTCAGCAGGAGACACTGCTCAGGTTTAGAGGGGCTCCCACATTCAGTCTTTTTCAAAAATCTGGTTTATTTGCTATAGCTTTATTATGTAGCCTTATTTGAAGGGGCTAAGAGGCCCCAAAGATTGCTTTTGGCTGGTTGACTTGAATTATCTTATTCGTGTTTCTTGTTGAAAACTCCTCTGCTGGGATTGGAACCAGTCAGACCTGCACCTGGTTTCTTTAAAAGGATGTTTGGAAGACTTTTCTAGAAGGAAAGGTTGCCACAGCATTAGGAGACCTGGTCCTGAGCTGGCCTTGCCAATAACTTGTATCAGGGCCTTGTCTTCTGTGTCACAGGAGAGAATTGTGCTTAAATCATCACAAAGGTTTTTTGGGGGAGGATCAAAAATAATAGAAGTCTACCTTTGCTTAGGCTCCTGTAATTAGCATATATATAGGGAATTAAGTTTCAATTTTTGCTTTAAAGCCAGGAAAGCGAAAAATCAATGTTTTTTTTTTTTTTTTAAATAAAATGGATTAAAACTTAATAGGGGTTTGGGACAAAATGCTCTGTAAACCAAAAGGGCAGCTGTTTTTTTTTTTTTTTTTTTTTTTGGTTTTTGTGTGTGTGTGTGTGTGTTTTGTAAACTTCACTATAGTTTCTGATTATTATCAAACTGCACTTAGCACAACATAGTTGTTTTATAGATGAAGATACTAATAATGAACTTCCCTTGCTTGGTAAGTTACAGACATCTCAGGGCCTGTAGTCAACTGACTAGCACATTTTCCATAGTGCCACTCTGCTGCCTCTTGTCCTATTTCAGCCATTATATTACTTTTAAAAAAAGCTTTATAATGCAGTCACAATTAGCTGTGCAAAATCCCTGTAATAGTGGAGTTTCTCCCTAGTATTTCTAAGGTCAAGAATAATTTGCAGAAGAATTGGTTATGGTGTAGGTATTCAATAATTATCCTTTCTAAATTTAAAAATGCTGATACTTTGTTAACAGATAGTTGGAGTGGCTCTAAGCTCTTCACATGTATTAACTCATTCATTTTGCCAAACAATGATGAAGTAAAATAGGGGATAATAACAACAGAAGTCAGAGAAGTTAAATAACCTGCCCAGGGTCATATGGTTCATGCATTGCAATTGAGATTTGAATGGAGCCAGATCTGTGTCTAGTTTTCCACATCAGGTAGTTCTGCTTCTGCAGACTTCAGCAATTAGTTGAAATCATTCAACAGAAAGGCTTATTGATGAGATTTGAAAGCATGGCTCATCATGGAACTGGCACATGTAACCTGGACCCTCAATTTCTTAGGCTCATACTTAATCATCATCCTTTTAACAGTAGGAGTGTCTGGTGTGACTCCAGAAGTATGAAAGGCCTCCCATTGTATGATTTCATTTATATAAAATGCCCAGAATGGGCGAGTGTGTGTGTGTGTGGGGGGGGGGGGGGAGAGAAAGAGAAAGTAAATCCATGCTTGCTGGGGATCTGGGACATTAGGGAATGATGAGTGACAATTAATGGGTATGCAGTGTCTCTATGAGGTGATAAATATTGTATAAAATTGATTTGGGTTATAGTTGCACAATTCTGGATAAATGGAATCCTATAAATTGTACATTTTAAAAAGGTAAATTAGATGGTATGTAAGGTATATCTCAATAAAACAGTTTTAAATGAAAGGGAAATGAGGGCTTTCTTCCTTTATATTCGTTTTCAATTGAATTATTTCATGAGAATTGAAGAAAACAAGAGGAGTCATCATTCTTTTATGATTTATGAACTCAAAATAGGAAAAGGAAGGTGAAGACTGAGTGGACCATATAACTGGACATTTTAAAAATTCTCTATTGACCTGATGGATTACTTTGGTTTTAAAACATTGACTTATTAGATATTAGTGTATATTTTTTGCTAAAAAACTAATTTCATATCCATTACTGAAGAATCCCACCTAGCATATAGTCTTGTTTATTCCATACAATAATTTCAGAGCAAATACATCTAACCTCTATCTAGTTAATCTCATCCATTTCTGCTGTCTCTGAGAAGAATGGATTATTTTACTTGGACATGAAATTAAGGTTAGAGGGGGTTTTCAAAATACCATACACTATTTTGTCGGAATTTAATTCATTTTGGATTTTTTCACAATTCTTAAAGTTATTTTAAGTTGTCCTACTCTGAGCAGTTTCAAGTTCTTTAATTTGAGTATGTCCTCAATTGTTCATTCCCTCCCCCCTTTTTTGAGACAGGGTCTCACTATGTTTCTCAAGCAGTCCCTGAATTCCTGGGCTCAATTGATCCTCCTGCCTCAGCCTCTTGAGAAGCTGGATCTACAAGAAAGTGCCACTGTGCCCTGCTACTTGTTCATTTTAAGCCTTAATAATAGTTCTCTAGGTCCAGTATTCTGTGATGGGGTAAACCAGTATTGAAATCGGCCCCATCATAATGTTTCATGATATTGTATATTTTCCACATACCCATTCATTCACTAATTATGAGCACCATTGTGTGCCAGGGTACGGCCATGAACTAAATGGACAGAAGTCTTCTATTTGTATAGTTGGTCTATTGTGGGGGAAGCCTGACAGTCCTAATAATAATAAGATTGCTGTCAGGTGGCCACTAGTCCATGAACTAAATGGACAGAAGTCTTCTATTTGTATAGTTGGTCTATTGTGGGGGAAGCCTGACAGTCCTAATAATAATAAGATTGCTGTCAGGTGGCCACTAGTCCACATCCTCGTGGTTTCCTTACCTGCATCTTGGTCACCTCTTGCAGGCCATTCTTAAGGACAGTGTTCTTAAGGACAGCTATCAAATTACTAGGATTTGTGCCAAAATGTTTTGATATTTTCCATACTTATTTTTTATGGAGTGATGTTATTTTAATGCAGTTAGCCCTAGGATATTCACAATTACCTTTTTGAATTGGATATGGATTACCTCCCAGTCACTTCATATCTATCTATGTGCCATTAATTTTGATAAATAAAGCCGAATGTGATAGCACAGGCCTGCCATCCCAGAGGCTGAGACAGGAGGATCTCAAGTTCAAGGTCAGCCTCAGCAACTTAGTAAGAGCCTGTCTCAAAATAATATAAAGAACCGAGAGTGTAGCTTAGTGGTAGGGTGCCCCTGGGTTCAGCCCCTGGTACCAAAAAACAAACAAACCTTTTTTAAAAATACTTTTTTAGTTGTTGATGGAACTTTATTTTATTCTTATTTATATGTGGTGCTGAGAATTGAATCCAGTGTCTCACACATATGAGGCAAGTGCTCTACAACTGAGCTACAATCCCAGCCCAAACAAACCTTTTTTTGATAAATAACCAAAACATTATTTAGTTTCCTGTTGTCACTATAATCTTCAAGTCTAAATCAAATACTTGTGTTAAAATGCTTTTGTGTATGTTCTGAATTTGATGCTTTCATTTATGTCTGAATTGTTATAAATATTCATTATTAAAATGAAGTATGTACTTTCCCTAGAAAATACTGATTAAATCAAATCTTGTAAATTTGGTTTTGATCAAGTCCATGCCACATTAAATTGCTTTAATTTGGGGAGACAGAATTCTTGAAGGGGAAAATAGTATGAGTTAAATTGCCCACCATTTTATCATTCTGCTTGGCTGACGCTAGATTATCTTTCAAAATTAAGAAGTATGGAAACCTAAGGCCTGTTGCCCATTGATAAACATCAGATCAGGCTGGGGTTGTGGCTCAGTGGTAGAGCGCTGGCATAGCATGTGCAAGACCCTAGGTTCAACGTCTAGTACTAAGAAACTAAAAATCATTTTTTTTGTAACTACATGAACACTATGAACAAAAATTCCTGGAGTATATGTGATGTCTTCCATAGAATTCACCCTTTTGTATTTAGTTCCACTTTTCTGGTTCTTCTAAGTTTCCTGAACCCTCATTAGAGCTCTTTCCCATACTATCTGTGCTCTGGTTAGTTCTACTGGGGCCTAGTATGGAAATAGAGCCTGTAAAGTAGTACTTGTCTTAGTTGAAATATTTAAATCTTTAATGTCACTTGTGTTTGAAATTATAATACAAATTCAATTAATATAGAACATTGTCTTTCTTGGTAGAGTTTCCATTATGGCCTCTGCATCAACTTCTAAGTATAATTCACATTCCTTGGAGAATGAATCCATTAAGAGGGTAAGTTGAGTTTCCAGATTTATCTGTATCTTTCTCTCTCTGCATGATATTAGGTAATCATTTGGGGTTTATTGAATTATGAATTTCATTCTTCATTCACATAGTGTAAATATGGTCTTATTTATTGTCCCACCTCATTTAAGGACAGATTTTAGATAGAACACCTTCTATGTGTTAAGTGATTTTTACGTTTTTAAGTTCATAAGTTGTACCTTTATTTTGGGAACCTCTATTTCATGAATTTCTGTCAGACATTACATTTCAGGTACCAGGCAATCCTCTGTTCCAGAAAGCTTTCTGAAGCAGGTAATGGAAGGCCAAGGCCGACTGAGCAGGCTACCTAGCCTTCCTAAATATTGGCATTATTTTCTAATTATGATGAAGAAAGAGTTGCATAATCAAAACAAATACAACTTTAACAGAAAAATGGTTCAGAATAGCCAGGGGAAAATTGTACAATTAGTGGGAGATTTGGGAACATA
This sequence comes from Marmota monax, assembly GCF_021218885.2. Taxonomy (NCBI): domain Eukaryota; kingdom Metazoa; phylum Chordata; class Mammalia; order Rodentia; family Sciuridae; genus Marmota; species Marmota monax. Next base: position 4,320,957 of record NW_026692025.1, on the reverse strand, counting down.
TATTGAAAAGAAGGGAGTGAATTTAAAGTCATCTTTATTCATGGCCCTGTCAGCCTTTAAGATTATCCACCAGAAAGGTTAATTTCTACTCCCATCCATCAGTGTATAAGGATGCTCAAGCAATCAGAGGGAGCCAAAGGCTGTCTTGTAATTTGTATTCCTTCATTACTAACAATATGGATCTTTTGGGTGAAAACTGTGTTTATCATCCATTTCTTTTATGACATGACTGTGTCTTTTGCCTGTTTGCTTTGGGGTGTTTTGAGAGGATTTTTTTTATTGATTTATAAGTGTTATTTATATTATGATAGTTCTCTCTTTATAATATGCACGTATTTTTCTGATTTATTGTTAGCCTTTTAATTTATGGTATTTTGTTTTGATTTTGAAATATAGGGGTTCAAAGTTTTATGTAATCACACCTGTCAATCTTTATCTTTTTTATTTTGTTATCTATAAGGACATTCTTCATCTCCCAGATTATTATAGATTTTTATCATATTTTATTTTGGTATTTGATACAAGAATCAGTTCTAAATATAAGACTACCTTCAAGAATGTAATTATAAGTCCTTAGGTAATACTGCTCTGATATAAAGTATTAATCCCATGTTATTCTGTGTTAATCAAACATTCACTTTCTCATTTTGGGCTTGGATTATGCTTTCTCCTATTGATCCTGAACTGTGGTTTTTAAAAAGCATACTGAATAGAACATTTCCCCTTGAATTTGTTTTTAGTTAGAGGCAGTATTAAAGGATAATAATTTCTTTCCAGTTTTCTCATTTATGTAAGGTGTGTAGTTTTGTTTCTCATTGAAGGAATTCCTGGCTGGGAACAATTTATCCTGCCCCCTTCCAATTAAGACACTTACAAGTAGTAAAAATGTTTAGAAATGGCTAGCAATTTTAATTTTATGTCTGAATAGAAAAGATAGAACCATTAAAAATCCAGCAAATGCCTCACTTTGACAGCTTATATCTAAATATACAATGTACATTTCTCCTATTTCATAATAAATCTTTCCATTTGCATAGCCCCTAATAGTTCATAAAGGTGCACTACTGTGTTTTGTTTCAGTTAATATTTGCCAAAAACAAACAAACAAAAAACACCTCTGAGGGCAGCACAGCTAACTTTATCCATGAAATGCCATTTGGTTTTGGAGAACAACTAGAAAAAAATGAATGAAAAATAGTAGTGAAAAAGCCTTTTGCCCAAACAGATGTTATCAATGTGCCTCATACATCATAAAACTAATGCATGCCACACATCATTGGATCATTATACTAGATGGCATGAATACCTTGAAAGGTGTCTTTACTGGGCAAGCAGGTCACAGTGGATATCTTTGGTAAACTAGACTCCTAGAAGTTGCCTGTGAATTTTAGTGGTTAATACTTTCCCTGCCTGGCAGAGCTTCTGAAGTGGATGAGGCCATGCCTGGAAGGGAATACCTCGAAAATTGGAGGCCTAGAGGAATAGGAAAGTCACTGGAGAATTAAAATGGTTCTTAAGGCCCTTATCAGCTCAAAAGTTCTCTGTGGCTGGGGATATAGCTCAGTTGGTAGAGTGCTTGCCTTGCATACACAAGGCTCTGAGTTCAATTCCAGCACCACAAAAAAAAAAAAAAAAAAAAAAATCCTCTGACAGAACATTCTTCCTCTTGTCTAGGACAAGGCTTTTAATAAAGGTGAGGAAGTAAAAGTGAGAAAGGGTCTTAGTAAAACAAGAAACCAAAAAGATCATGGTACTTATTTTCTGGCATTGTAATAAGATGCTGGCCAATCACTGTCCTGTGGTTCAGTTAAAGTCCCTGGAATTAAAATTTTCATTCCTACCCTTCACAAAAGTTGACTGATTATATGAGTCTCTACCAACTGAGTAAGCCCATGACCAAGATGACTGAATATTTTATATGAAAAAAGAAAGCTGCTATGGTATACAATGTATGACTAATACATCATATTTATATTTTATCATTTTCCTGAAAAATGTTGTTGACTTTAAAAATTGAAAATTAGTATTATTCAAAATCATGTAAACTGTATTTAAATGTATGCTGAGAGTTAGCACATCTAATAAATGTTCATGCCAGATTGGTTTTATTTGGTGGCTGTGCTGGGGATAGAAACCAGGGCCTCATACTTGCTCAGTCAGTGCTCCACCAATAAGCTATATCCCCAGCCAAGACTGTAGTATGAATTTTCAGTTTGAATTTTCTCTGCTAATTTTCTCACATGCTAAATCTCTTAATTTTTTCTTTGAAAAGTATATTTTTAGTTGCTGTATTCCTGGCTGTTTTAAGACCCTGTGCACGTCATGTTATTATTTCTGATTCCTCTCCTTCCTTTCCAGGCATCTCAAGATGGAGTGAATCAGGATCTCAGTGAGACTGTTCCTAGACTCCCAGGAGAAATGCTAATTACTGGTAAGAACCCTCGGATGCTAGGGTTACATAACTGGATGAGCAGTGCAGCAGGATCAGGTGGCTTCAGTCCTGTTTACTCTGTACAAGTCAGAGACAAATAGGCTAGCTTTGTTTAAAAGCCTTAACACAGAGAATGCTCCACATTCCTTTCTTGAACAGAGTTCTTTCAGAAGTTTTGTGCTTACAGAGATAGTGATATTCTTCTGTCTATACCAAAGACTGAGAATGATTTAGGACAAAGAAACATGGATTATTTCTTGAATGTTTTTACCAGAGCTATACATGCTCATGGTTTAAGCTTATAAGAACAAAATACTATTAAGGTTTATAGTCTGTGATAATATGCTTCAAAATGATAAACTTAAAGGCTTATGGATTCTCCTCTGTGAGATAATAGATCTTTTGTTTAAATTGTAGGGGCTGGGCTGTGGCTCAGTGGCAGAGTGCTTGCCTAGCATGGGCAAAGCACTGGGTTCAATGCTCAGCATCACATATAGATAAATGAATAAGATAAAGGTCCATCAAAATCTTTTTAAAAAAAATATTTATTTGTAGCTGGGTGTGGGGGTGCATGCCAGTAATCCCAGTGACTTGGGAGGCTGAGGCAGGAGGATTGCAAGTTCAAAGCCAGCCTCAGCAACTTAGCAAGATCCTGTCTCAAAAAAAAAAAAAAAAGGGTTGTGATGTATCTCAGTGGTTAAGCACCTCTGGGTTCAATCTCTGGTACAAAACACACACACACACACACACACACACTTAAATTTGTCAGAAAATAGAAGTTAGTAATATCGAGGTAACATTTTGATGTATGTGGGTATTTTAAAGATAAATTTATATCAAGAGGAGGGTGTCTACTTTGGAAGGGCCAGATCATTCTGACATAAGAATGCACAAGCATCCGCATCTTCTGAGCCAAGTGCTAATGTGTTAGGGTTGATATCCTCCTCTCACATTTCAGTGTACTTAGAGCCCATAGGTTACCATTGTTTCAAGGAACATTTCAATTTATTAAGATCAAGGTTTTTAACTTAAATGGTTAAAATATGGCACTAATTAGATGAAGGTCCTAGACAAAAAATACTTTTGTGAATTAGCCATGCACCATGAGATACTATTCTGTGTCTACAGAGTTGCACATATAATTCTAGTCTTGAAATAGAAACCAACAGGATGTGTCCATTTCAATTTTTGGATTAGAGAAAAGAAGATATTTTCACTTTCAGTGGTCTCCATATAAAGTTTTGGTGCTAAATATCAGTGCCCAAACCTAAATCAAGGTAGTAATCAATTGAATTGGTGTGAAGTAGCCTTACTGGGTATTGTTCATTTAGCACATGAGGGAAAAGGGATTTTAAACCCATTAAAAAATTAAAGATCATTAACACATTCAAGGACATCTTTGAAGTATAAGAGAATGATATATTTCTTTATCATTAATTAACTCTTTTTATTAAGTTTGTCCTTGTTTGATTCTTCTGAAGATGTGCTATTCCTTTGTCCATCTGTTTTATATGACTTAAATGTTTGAAAAGAATATAGCTAAGCTCTTCTCTGGACTATTAAAAAATAAAAATAGACTATAGATAGATTTCTATGATTAGCATTCATTTATTAAAAACATGATATTTGTGTGGTCAGAGGTAGTTCCATGAGATTATCCTATATAAATTGCCATCCCCTGATTGAAGTAGTGTGCATGATTATTTTACAATCATTTGAGGGTTGCAGTAGTGATACCCTTATTTACTTCTGCTTCACTAGCTGTTGTCCCCTTGCCCCAGATAGTGACAGCATTATGGGAAAACTCAGGGAAGCACTGCTAGTGCCTGGAAATGAAGTGGCCCCACTAGTTCCCCAACTGCCCTGATACAACCTAGCGTGGTAATGTGGAAACATTGCCAGTGCTTGCTTTAAACCTTTTCAGTAATTTTTATTGTATTTATTCTTAGCCAAATAGTTTATATTAAATTAGTACCATTTATTGTGTATCTTGGTATATATTTCCATTATTTTAGGGTACTTTTTTTATCTTACTAGACAAAGAAGTTATTTACATATGTCCTTTCAATGGCCCCATTAAGGGAAGAGTTTACATCACAAATTATCGTCTTTATTTAAGAAGTTTGGAAATGGTAAGTAGACTATAAGACCATAAAGATGACCCTAACTGTTAAAGATAATACTAAACTGTGTTTCTTCTACCTTGCAAGATTGACTGTGGATCAGATTAACATGGGGGATAGATTTGCTTCTCAACTCTTAATTTTTTGCTTATGCAAAACTCATTTCACACTAACATCTTTCTATGTAGGGAATAGAATAAATATTAAAAATACATTTTATGGGTAGGTTTTTAATTTCTGTGCCTCAATTCCCTCTTCTTTAACATGTAGATAGTACCTACCTCATTGAGTAACTGTGAGGATTAAATAGGAAAATTTATGCAGAAATGTTTAATGTATGTCCAACACATACTAGGTGTTCAAAATTTTTCTGTCTCTAAAAAATTAACTTTTTCTCCCTTATAGTAATGGGGAGAGGTTGGCAACTATAACCCTTTTGTAGTTTGGAGAAGTTAGTTTGGTGTAGAACAGTGGTTTTTACCAGGAGCATAGATGAGAACCACTTGTACAGCTTACAAGTAGTAAAGATACCCCAGATTTACTGCCTCAGAACGTTGAGGCCTATGGTCCAGGAACAGTAGTATTTTCTAAAACATCCCAGAGGAGTATGCTGAATATGAATCCTTGGTGAAGGCCCACCACTGTGGAGATTTCCAAGTGTTGAGTTACAAAGCAACTAGGCAGCAGTGAAGAACTAGGGTGATTTTGGTATGGCTTACTGCCATTGGCACCTTTTCAATTTGTGGCCACAAAACTTCAAGGAATGTTCCACTGATGGAATAATGATGGGGAACAGAGATGCCCTAGAAGGAGAAGAGATAATGAATAGCTGTTGTGGCTGTCACAGAACTTGTATCAGATGAGGCAGGTTGTCATTGCTCATGTCAGCCTGAAGGGGTAGGTACACTTACATGGGATGGACTTAGGGCACATACTTGAGAGAGTAGTCCATCAGTGGAGAAAATCTAGCTTTTGTTTTATTATTCTTAGCCCACTTTTTCTTTCAGATAATTCATATCTAGATTAGTTTGTAACTTTTAATTCTTTTATTATGCTCATTATTATGTCTCTATTCTGAAAAGTGCTATTTCTTACCCATATTACCTTAGCTATGGGAGTCTACTTGTAAAGTCTTCTTGTATCTCCTGTGAGCAAGGTAGTCATAGGGATGGGTACATGGAGCAAGCCACAGGGTCCTGGGACTGAGCATTTTATTTCTGTGAATTGGGTCAGACTTCTAGGTAAGACTCCAGAGATAAGTGAATATTTTAGTTTTCCAGAATGGGAAAGAAGATTCTGGAAATTCACAGCAATGAGATGGATGTGAACCTTTGCCAACAACTGGTAAAAATTCTACAGTTCATCATTTTAAATAGATGAATTAAGTACCTAGAAGAAAAAGAAACCAATGGGAGTGGTATGAACATATTATCAAGGCATACAACAACCCCTATTAGACCTGGGCCAAGTGGTGGCAGTGCATTTTACATGGGGTTATAGGCTGTATATTAAAGGCTTAATGCCAGCCAAGAAGGATGGTCACTAACATCTTGCTGTGCAAGGCCTTTACTCTGCAGTGCCCCTAATGCAATGCATGGCCAACATGTCAGAAGCAGCAAATTAGTCAAGGTGGTAGATGACAGAGTTGGGATTTGAATTGATCTTAATCAGCTGGCATATTAGAGCAAAACTATATAAAATTTATAATATAAAATCAGCATAGATAACATTTACTTAGTAAAAATCATTTGTGTCATTAAAGGATGAAGAAGTTCTTTCTTGACATGGGTCTAAGTGATTTTGAAATAGTTATGGGATATGAATAATTAAAAATTAATATATCTGGAGGGTGAATTAACAGAAGTATACTATAATGCCTGCACAAAATGAGATGGTAACCCTATCTGAAGTGATGGGTTCAAGTCCAGATGGCACATTTTAGGAGGGACATTGCTTTACTAGATAGAGTTCAGACAAATAGAACCAGGTTAACAAAGGGACAGAGAAATGAGCAGTACCTAGTTCCATTTTATGCTGCCACTGGTGACAAACTGAGAAAATTAATTTAAACTGTGGTGCTATGACAGGATCGTAACTATAGTGTGATCTCAACTACATAAAACAAATAAAGTAATGTCTAGAAGAATCTAAAAGGAAATAAACCAAAAGTTTCTGCACTTGGGATATCCAGAGTAGAATTGCACATGATTTGTTTTCTTCCTTTTACTTGTCAATATTTTTCAAAATACCTAGAATGAGTATGTATCACTTTTTAGTTGGGAAATCATTTAGCAAATTTTGTTTATTTTGTTTTCATATGGCACACTTCAGGATAAGGATTAGCATTTAGTGGGTAAATCAAATGCCTGTGTGACAGTGATTGCTAACATATTTCTTCTTCCACTAAGTTTGACATGAGCATTATGAGCAATTGACCATAACATTTAATGCAAGTACAAAAGAAAGCAGCTAATAGCAGAAAATCATCATATAATGAATGCTATTTCGATGCCTAAAAAGAGTCAACATAGTGTTTCTTCATTTAAAGTCCTAAACAAGAACGTTAATTGTGGATTCTGCTGTAAAATGTGAAAATTTTTTGTGTGTGTGTTTGACAAAAAGCTGTCATCTCACTGGCATTTTGAAGTGGACACCTGTTTGTTGCAGGTATGTAAACACCGTAGTGGGAGAGATGAGTGCAGATGTGTGCAGTCTGATTTCAATGTCAGCTTTCCTATTTTGTAAGGTGTAACAGACAGATTCCCTGCCTCCCTTTTCCCTGGGAAGTCAAGGAATGGTGGTACGTGCTTTTTGCCACAGTGGCTGCTTTTTACCTGGCTCTCTTTGTATAGTCTGCCCTGAACACTGCCTCCACAGTGGTCCTCCTTTATGCCAGGCTAACCAACTGGTTTCTTAGTTCTGAAACTGTCATTGGCTTCCTGTTGTCTATAGAATAAAATCACTTCTCTTGATATGGTATAAAATCCTCATTTCTGTAGCTCTGACTCACGTCCCTCCTCCCCAAACACACTATTCTCCCACCCTACAAAGCCCCTTCGTTTTCCCCATCATGCATGTGTTGTTCTAACCAAACCCAGATGTCCCGTTCTCTGTCCCTTTCAAAAGCTGTTATTTGTCCTTGAGAACCCACCTCAAAAGTCCTGTCTTCTCTAGAGCCTTCTCCAGCTTTCCTTGAAGGACTCACTTCCTTTTTACATCCCTGCAGCCTCTGTTAATACTTATTGCTATAAAACCTTCCCTGGCCACCTTAGCTACATTTTTAATACCCTCTTTCATCTTTGGTTTTTTTCTCCTGAGCACTTGTTACTTCCTCCTATTTTATATCTCTGGTTCCTTCTGTTTGTTGTTTGTCTGAGGACAGAGATGCTTATCTGTTTGTTCACTGTGTTCTCTCTGCTCTTAGGATAGAGCCTGGCATATGTGCTCAGTCAGTATGTGTTGAACAAATGAATTCTATTTGCTTGCTGATCTGTCTGTGGCCTTACCAAATACTTAGTCCTTTTGGTCCTCCAGGCCTAGCTAGTGTAGCATTCAGTAGACAGCAGTTGCTTAATAAATGTTTATTCAAGTGAACCCATAAGGGAATAGGCTCTAGTTGTTGGTGTTCCTGAGACATTTGTAAAGGACTAGTCACTGGGTTGACCACAGTGTGGACCCTACCAAATTGTGGCATCTTGCATACCAACATTGCCTCTGGAGTTCAGAAATCCCATAGCTATTTTTTGACCTTGAAGATGCTAAGGAACTTGACTTTAGGTTAATATTGTGACCCTAAAAGGGAGTACTATGGAGACAATACCCATCTGGAAGACTGGCATGAAAAAAATTGCTTCTAGATTTCCTACACAGGAACACACTGGGTTTAGGTCCTGCAGTGGATGAGAAAGAAAACCCTGTACTCATTCACATATTCATGTCTTCAACCAGTAGCATTCACTGAGCACCATGATGAATCATATACTGTGCTAGGTGAATAATGCTATGCCTTCAGGCCCACACAGCCTTATGGGACATAGAGATGACACATGACATATAACACAGCCCACCCACAGTGGTACACGTAATGCTGTGAGGAAACAAGGTAGAGGATGGTCACTCCAGTGTGATGAGTCATGGAATGTTTTTAGAGGGAGTGAAATTTGAACTGAGATGTGGAAAAATGGTAACAACTGAACAGGATGAACATAGCAGGTAAAGGGTTTCCGTATCCACGTTGTGCGTTTTCCATGTCGATATACAGATATCTATACTATGGGGATGGTTGAGTCCTCTGTGGGAGCTGAAAACTCAGGAGAGAGTAGCGGGGGACAACAGGAGATGAGGCTAGAAGAAGAGGCAACCTCAGGAGTCTCATAAGTCAGAATGTTTTTTCATTGGGACTGGGGATTATACTCATGGGCACTCTGCCACTGAGCTACATCTCCAGTCCATTTTTTAAAAAATTTGAGACAGGGTCTCACTAAGTTGCTGAGGGTCTTGCTAAGTTGCAAAAGCTGGCCTTGAACTTGCAAGCCTCCTGTCTCAGCCTCCCAAGTAGTTGGGATCATAGGTGTGCACCACCATGCCTGGCATAAGTCATAGTTAAGCAGTATATATCTTGTATGGAGAATGATATACCAGATACACATTTCAGAAGGAGAATTCTGCATAGATAACGGAATAGTGGTAGGGATGACTGAAAGCAGGAAAACCCATTAGGAATTTGTTTTGGTTTTCCAAGTAAGTGAGAAGGGCCTAATGCAGTTGTAGTCGAGATATAAAGGAGGAAATAGCCATGGGAAACGTGGATGACCATTTGAAGGTAGAAGTTGAAGGAAAGAGTCCAATCAAGAATGACTCCCTTAGTTTTTCACTTGAATGATTGGACATGCTATCATTTATCAAAAAAGACATTACAGGAGAAAGGAGTTTGTTGTATATTAGCCCAGTGGTGAAATAGTTGTGAAGATGTGGGCTTACAGCTATATAGCTATAGATGAATATGTCTCAGTCACAGTTGGAAACATGACTCTGAAGCTTCAGAAGTTAATAGTATATTGGGAATGAAGAAAATGACCTAAGTCTGTGAGATCACTTTGGGTGAGCTGAAAACCCTGGCCTAAAGAAACCTTTTTCCATGGTGAGGAAAGAAAGAAGAGCACATGGAGAAAACAAAGCAGGAGCCATGACAGCCACAGAAAAGCTCCCAAGAACAGGCTGTGGTAGAAATCAGGAGGAGATTAGCATCTCAGGAAGGAAGGGAGCAGAAATGGATAAGGGGTCAGTAAGGTAAAGAATGAGAATAGGTCAGGGAGGGTGTCCCCGAGGAGCCCCATTGGGAAAAGATCCTGCAGAGGGGAGTCCAGTTGGTTTCTCTTGATCTTTCCACCTTGTCCTTGCTGTAAAGCTTGTGCAGCTTCCAGGCCTCAGCAAGCTCCTCTCCATTGATTCTTGTCCCTATGGCTTCATCTCTCCCCTTGGCTTCAATCACTTCTCTGAATATAAAATTGTGTGTTGACAAAGCTCCTTAGGGTTTACCAAGCCCTTTTCTGTGCACTTTTTCATTTGAGCCTGACAACTGGCAGGCAAAGCAGATGCTACCTGGGCTCATTCCTGTGGCTTCCTTTTTCTCCTGGTGCTAACCTTTTGTACCCAAATTTCTCACTTCTTACCACCTGCTAGAGTTCTCTTGACTTTCTTCCTGGCATCTCACACTCAGGGTCAAGTAGAAACTATTCAACTCTTTCTCCCTCCCCTAGTTCCTTCAGTAGGTGTTCTTATTTGTCTTAATGGTATTACTTTTTATCCTGTTACCCTGGAGTTAAATCTGTCTCCTGGTCCTCATTTCTTTGCAGTCTTCTTTGTATTTGCCCCATCCTTTCTGGTGCTGTTGCCCCACCTACATGGCATTCCTTATAAAGATCCAGTATGCAGCTGAAGAACTGCCATCCTCTTCTTCCCTTTTATTCCTGAAGTAATCACCTTCCTAAACTTGGTGTTTCTCACTCTGGATTTATTTCACATATCTCTTGAAGCTAGAATGGAATATAGGAGGTGTGTAGGAAACAAAAGGACTGGGGGCCTTCCAGATGAGCAGATTATTACTCTTGGGCATTAGAATTTGGCTTTAGGTTTACGATTGCTGGCAATATAAGAACCATGTTTGGTAGACAGCTTTCATTTTCTGACAATGTCAGAAACAGCATTTTCTTCCTGGACTAAATTCAAGGAGAAATTTGTTGTTTAACTTTTCTTTAAAGGATGATAACAGTGAGTCAATTCTTTAGGTAGAGTATTACCATAAGAGTTTCAAATCATGTTCAATTGTGTGGTTCTTTTGTTAACCCTATGTTACAGTTTGAATCTGGAATGTCACCAAAACACTCGTGTTATTGATCCCCATTTCACATTAGGGGACAAGTCTTCAACCAGTATTCACTGGAGAAATTACTAGATCATGAGGTATCTAACCTCATCAGTGGATTCATCTGTTTGATGGATAAATAATTCAAATAGACTACTGTGGGCAGGTGGGGCCTGGTTGGAGGAACTATGTCACTGAGAGCATGCCATTGAGCACTACATCTTGTCCCTGGTCCTCCCCCCTCCCTCTCTCTGTTTCCCAGTTGTCATGAGCTGAGAATCTTTACTCTGCCCTGTCCTCCCATGATGTTCCAACTCATATCTGGCCCAGAGCAATAAAGCCAGACAACTGTGGACTGAAACCTCTAAAACCGTGAGCCTACATAAACCTTTCCTCCTCCAAGATGTTTGCATCAGGTATTTGTGTCACGGTGATGAAAAAGTGAATAACACCCTCAATAAAAACAGAGCTTACAACATTATTTTTTTTACTTGTTATAGTTGCTTCAGTGAAGGACTAGGCCAATGCATACTATTTTGCTTTTCTGTTGGGTTTCAGTGTAGAGACAGAACTTACAGGATCAAGATGGGCAGCTTGTATATATGTGAAACTCTTGTCTTTAAAATACCTGGTTTCGAAATAGCCTTCAGACAAGTGCTGGGTATCATGCTACTTAAGAATATCAAACAAGTACAGCAGAGCTTCATTTCCTTTATAGCCTTCAGTGGCTGCCATTGGAGCTGTAAGCCTTGGGTACCACCAAGACCAAGAGGGGAGGCAAAGTTTACCTTCCATTGTGGGAATGTAAAAGCCAGACATACATTTTTTCTCAGAAGAAGGCCAGCCCATTCATCATAAGCTAAAAGGATTCCTGTAGTAATTTTCATTCAGAAAATACATTGAAAACTTTTTTAAAATTTTCTTTTTTTAGGTCCTTCAGTCTAGTGGATTTGGTACCTCTTTTCATTTTAAAGGAAGTAAACTAATGCTAGATAGACTATAATAATAAGACATCCTAATGTGTCCGTAAATGGGCACTTCTCTGAGAAAATAGGATCCTTGCTACAGATTGAACATTCCTAATCTAATATCTGAAATACTTTGAAATCTGTCATGATGTTTTAAAACAAGTTTTTAAAAAACTTCCTGTCAATACCCTGGATTCCTTTAGCCCTTGTTCCTATGCTATGCTCAATGGAGAGTTTATGGGCTACCATCTGCATCACTTCAGTGACAAATATTCCTTGCTCTGTAGCTGACCGCGTCTTTTGTACTACTGAACAAATCAGTCTCTGAGCTCCCATAAATTCCTTCATCACCACCTAATGATGTCTGTTTGCACCCACATTTTCTTCCCTCCAATTTGAGAGGGATGAACTAGATATCTTCTTTTCCATAGCAAATCCCTTTCTTTGAATCTCCCCCCAAAACCCCCACAGTGCTAGAGATTGAACCCAGAGCCTTGTACATGCTAGGCAAGCAGTCTCTACTGAGCTGTATCTCCAGCCCACCTTTCTCTTTTTAGCTCCTCTGGAGCTGTAGTAACCAGTGGTTATTCTGTGTTTTACATTTTTTTTTGTTTTCATCATTTTTGATCTGCCCCCAACTCTGCAGGTCTACTCAAGTCTTTATTTTTATATCAACTTCTTATATCCATGCTACTCCTGATATGATCATCCTCTTTCTTCCATTTCTTTGCCAAACTTAAAAAAATAATCCTCACATGCCACTTCCACTTCGGGACTATTGACTCCTGAATTTCTTGTGGTCTGGCTTCTCTGTTCCCTATTGAAACTAATTGTTCACTGTTCAGCTCCAAAGTCCTTGGTTTAGTACTTGACTTTTTAACTTCTCTGCAGTGATCCATAGGGTTCACTTCTCTTTTCTTGTTCTTTTCTCCAAGTATTCTTGGTTCCTTGCATTCTTGGTTCTTCTCCCACTTCTGCCTTCTATACAGCTTCTTTTTTTCCTTCTGACCTCCTAAACTTATAGGTTCCCCCAAGTTCTGTCCTTTTCCTCTTTTTTCTCAATTGTCAGTTGCTTTCCTATCCTGTAGCTCCAGTCCTAATCTTTTATTTTTAATTCATGGAAAGTTTGAGAGCCTGCTGCATGTTGAGCACTGTGCCAGGCACTAGGATCTAGTGGGGAGCATAGCAGATGTGGCTTCTCCCTCACAGAGCTTATGGTCCCAATGGGATTGATAGGTGTTATGTAATCACAGCAATGCCTAATAACTAGCTGTGAGCATGTCATGTGAAAGTAATATAGGAACACATGAGTTTGAGGAGCCTGGGAAATTTTCTAGAGAAAATAGTACTGTACTTGTGGTCTGAAGACTGAATGCGAGTTACCTAGATTCAAGACAGGGTCTGGGAAGGTGAAAAGAAGCTGAGAGAGCAGCATGTGGGAGGACCTGAGACCAAAGGAAGAATGGAAATATGACATTATAGCTGCACTGGAAGGAGAATCGAGAGGCATGAGATGGTAGAGGTAGATGGTGGCCAGATGACCTAGGTCTTACCAAGCATCTTAAGGATTTCTGTTTTAGTTTTTATTTATTTTTATTTTAATTACTTTTTAAATTGATAAAATTGCCTTTATCATGGACAACAGGTTTTGGAACATATATTGTGAAACAGCTGAATCAACCTAATTAACATATACATTACCTCATACACTTATTTTTTTGTGTGCTGAAAACACATAAAACTATTCTCTCAGTAATTTTTTAGGAATTCAATATATTATTAACTGTTGTCACTATGTTGTACATTAGATTTCTTCAACTGATTCCTCCTACCTAATTGAATTTTTGAGTCCTTGGACCAAGAGCCCCCCAATCCTGGGGTTTAGGTTTTTAGAATTCAGCAATGAGAAGCTTTAAAGGGGATGAGCAGAGTAATGATAGCATCAGATGTGCTTCTCCAGAAGATCACCCTGGCTGCTATGTCAGGGCAGATAATAATAGGAACCATGGTGGATTCAGGAATGATTGTGGTTATTGCAGTGGTCCAGAGAAGTTGCTTGCAGAGTTGGAGAGAGTTTGACAGAATGGAGATTGATTCAAGGTAAACATGGTGATTAGGTCAAGGCTAGTGGAGAAAGGAATGTCAAGGATGACTCCCTGGTTTGTAGCTTTTGAAACGGTGGTTGTGGGGTTAAGGGATGTAGTGCCAGCTACCGAGGTAGAATACCTTGGAGAAGATTTCTCCAAACCTTGTTTGAAAAAAGGAAAATCGTATGTTTGGTTTTGGACTTTTTGAGTGTGAGGTGTCCGTGGGATCTCTTCCAGTTCTATAGTTTCAGCTACCTCCTAATCATCTGTATTTGGTTAATTCATCACAATCTCAAACTCTGTGTCTACATCTGATCATCTCAATCTTTCTGCCAAACCCTCTCCTATGTTCTTCACATCTTTTGTGGAACCATCTTCAACCATCCCAGAGATCTGGGCCTAATTCCGGTCATTTCGATTCTTTCCCAGGCTAATCTCCTTCTCTGCTTTCTACCTCAGTTGCCCTCCACTCTTAGATCCTCAGTCTCTCACTTGTACTAAAGCATGAGCCTCTATGATATCAAGGAGTGGGCATCATCTTCTCTCTACTAGTCCAGAATGCTTGGTGCTGCTAGATAAATCTTATCTTCATAATACACCATTTGAACTTGGCATTCCTCTTTTCAAAAAGCTTTCTGTAAAGGCTGGGATACAGCTTGGTGCAAAAACATATGCTTTCAATATGTGAGGCTCTGGGTTCATCCACACTACCAGGAAAAAAAAGGTGTAAAAAGCATTCCGTGGTTCTCACTGTGAGCCTAACCCTGCCATACTCCCCAGGGAATTTGTGTGGATACAAACTATATCACGTGTATTTGGATACACATGTCTTCTCTCCCTGATAGAACTTTAGGGGCATCATGCTCAGCCAATCTCAAAAGGTCACAAGCTGTTTGATTCCATTTATGTAACATTGTTGAAATGACAAGTAGAGGTAGGGCCTGAGTTCCTTGAGATCAATTCTGTGTTTTAGTTACCTTTCCATCTCTGTGACCAAAAGACCTGACCAGAACAATGTAGACGAGGAAAAGTTTATTTTGTCTCATGGTTTTAGAGGTTCCATGGTCGACACACTCCATGGCTTGGTGCCCAAAGTAAGGCAGAACATCATGATGGAAGGATGTGGCAAAGGGAATTAGCTCAGGACATGGTAACCAAGAAGCAGAGAGCTCTGCTTACTAGGGACAAAATATAAACCCTAGAGACTTGTTCCCAGTGACCTACTTCCTCTAGCCATACCCTGTCTACAGTTAACCATCCAGTTACTCCATATCAGTGGATTAATCCACTCATTAGTTTATACCTTTCATAACTTAATCGTGTCACCTCTGAACATTCTTATATTGTCTCATAAATGAGCTTTTGGTGAACACTACATTTCCAAACCATAGCATTGTGCAGCTTATCCTCATGAACCCCATTATCCAATTCCTGTTACTTACTGTACATGAGAAAGGGAGGGAGGAAACTAATGTACTATTTTAGCTTGTTTATTATACTTGTTTCTAAACTATTTTAGATAGACGTATAGAGGCACAGAATTTTAAGTTAGAGCAAACCTTTGAGTCTTCTTTAATATTGAATGATATTTAGATAGTGATGACTCAGGTTTCCAGACAGGCTAATTTTCCTATTCCTGGACTTTCCTGTTTGGCCTGCTGAGTTATCAGATCTTGAATGTGTCATTCAGGGAAAATGTGGCAAGTAGCCTCATTAGACTGTAGGTGCCTTTGGTTAGGACCTGGCTGGTTCTCCTCATGGTCTTGTTTTCTCCTTTTGTGTAGGGCCAGAGCAGTCTGAGCTATATAATTTTCTCTACAAAAGGACAGAGAAGAGCAAGGTTTCCTTTCACTTTTAAACATTCTTGTTTCCATGTTGATATTAAAGTATCAAACTTTTATTTAGCAACTAGTCTATATATTTAGTGTGTAAATTTGACACTTAGATACAGTTCACACTCATAAATCTTAATATAATCTAAGCATAACAAAATGTTTTTATTAACTAGACTGTAGTGAGAAGTAAATACAGCATCATATGCAGCTGTGTATGCACACTGTTACTAAGTAGTGTTTTTCCTTTTGAGCATTTCAATTTAAGATATGTGGTGAAGTGTCTGACCCCATGACAATAGCTAAAATGCCTCCTTATAACTACAGAGAGATCTGTCAGTTGCTTGCTAGAGCATACCAATCTGCTATATTTGCAGAGCACAGTTACATCTTCCAAATACTAAGATGTTCTTTGTCATCATTGATAATGATGATAATAATAATGACTTCCACTATTTTCTAGCTATCATTGACAGGCACTGTGCCAGGTACTTTAAATCCATTATCTCTTATCATCCCTACTTTACAGGTAAATGTGGCCTAGAGATAGTAGTAATTTGCCAGAATTGTGCAGTTAATAAATGTCAAAACTCCAATTTTGTCCATGTTAAGAGCTTGTGCTTTTTTCTCTACATGATAACTATACTTACATTTCTTTGACTTTTTATTTTTAAATAATTATGAACTCACAAGAACTTGCAAAAAGAGTATAGAGAGATTACCTGTACCTATTACCCAGCTCCCCCAGTAATTATATTGCTTTATCAAAACCAAGAAGTTGTTTGTCATGATATAGTTAACTAGACTCTGACCATACTTGAATTTTACTAATTTTTTTATGTATTCACTTTATGTATGTAATCTTTTGAGGTTGACTTTAATAACTCAGCATGATGCCCCCAAAGTTCATCCAAGAAGCATATATCTTTGGTTCTTCTTCTACTACTACTGTTGCTGCTTCTTCTTTTTTTTTTTTTCCAGTACCAGGGATTGAACCCAGGGCTGCTTTGCCATGGAGCAACATCCTCAGTCCTTTTCACTTTTTTTTTTTTTTTTTTCATTTTGAGACAGGCAAATTTGAGTTGCCCAGGGTGGCCTCAAATTTGTGATCCTACTGTTTCATCCTCACATGTTCCTAGGATTACAGGTGTACACCATTGTACCTGGCTAATTCAATCATTTTTGTTGCTGAATATCATTCCATAGTATGGATGCAACACAGTCTTCTATTATACTTTTTGAATTTCTAGATAATCCAGATTATCTAGAGCTATATTTATATTTTATGAAGAAACTTAGTGTTTATATGATCTTTTAAGGAGAAGCATCTAAAATAAAAGAAATACTTTTTTATATCCCACAAAAGAATATTTTTAAGGAACAAAAATTTAAAAACTTTAATTTTTTTTCTTTTTTGTCAAAGTCATCTTAACACAACATCAAATAAATTTTTGGATTAAAAACTATGTAGCATATGAAGATTTGAAAAAAAAAAATATGTAGCCTTTATGCTTTCAACCATATGAATATAGATTTTATATTGTTATTGTTATAGTGAATTTTATATACTGATATGCTGCTTTTTTCCACTTGGACTTGTTTGATCGTGTACCACAACTCATTCCATTGAGTTAATTAACGTTTTCTACCCTGATAGCTACCTCTGGCTCCAAAGAGCATCTTCATGCATGTATCTTTTTCTCCTCCTGTTGAAGGATAGCTATATAGTTCTTAGGAGTGAAACGATTGGGTCAAAGTGTAATGCTGTTGTTATGGCTCTTTTGATGAATCTCAACCCTACCCTATATTCACTAAGCAAGTTACTGAAGGTTCTTAAAACTTTGGTTGCAACAGCCAGAAATATGGTTCCTCCATCTTCAACCTGGGATGGTTGTAAGGAGAAAATGAGAAAATGCATACAACAGTCCCTATGGCAGTACTTGGCAAGATGAGGTTTTCATCTGTGGCGGCTGCTGCTTTTGTTATGATTGTGGTATTACTTCACTAACCCGATTCCATCATGCCCGCAGTTTTATGGACCAGTTGTACCCAGCATTGGTTAGCAAATGCTAGAGAAGCATTGCTGTGTATTTGGGCCCTTCTGCTTTGGGAAGTGCACTCATGCTGGAGACAAGTGCTGCTTCCAGGTTCTAATGGGGAAATAAAGACATAAAGTCATGGTAACAAGACAGAGCGAAGCAAGTGATGTGATGGGAGTCTGTCTCAAGTGCTGTGGAAACTTTGAAGGAGGAAGTGGTTAATTTGCCTGATCTAAATGGGAAGCAAGGTTTCATAAGAGATGATTCTTGCTAAGCCAGGGCTTTACCCATAGGGAGAATTTTGGTAGCTGGGGAAGACAAATCATTCTAGACAAAAGAAATGCCTTAAACAAAGCATATATATGTCTTGATGATAGATGGAGTGTCTGAATAATGGGGGAGGGGCTCAGTTTGCTGGAGGCAGAATGTTGTGGGAGAGAAGCTACAGAAAGAGACTGTGAGTAATGTCATGGCCTGGAATTATGTACCTAGGAGTTTAGTTTCTATCCAGTAGGCAATGTACAATGGAGAATGTTTAGGGATGCATTTTGATTATATATATGGCCATCTTAATGCTTGCTTCTTTCATATGTGATCTATATCATATTTTTGTTCAGAAAGTGGTAAAAGGGCCAGGTTTCTAAAAAAAAAAAAAAAAAAAAAAAAGAAACCCACCTTGAAATCTTATGGTTATTTTTACATGTTTTTGATATTTTAATTATACCAACAGAAATACTGACTTTTGTATTTTTGTCCATTACAGGATTCTGCTCTAATACTTGATGTTCCTCTGGGTGTGATCTCAAGAATTGAAAAAATGGGAGGCGCGACAAGTAGAGGAGAAAATTCCTATGGTCTAGATATTACTTGTAAAGTAAGATATTCAGTACTTTTCTTAAACAAAGAAAGAGACACATAAATGTTGAATGATAGTAGAAATTTAATGTGGGCTTAAAACTTCAAAATCTCTTGTTCATGTAAGGTTCTAGAAATGGTTCTCCCCTTATGATTTGAGATTTCCAGAAATGCCTTGAGTGTGCATTCTCATATATGAGACCCTCTGTGGTCACCGTGCATGAGGACTAGAAGAACTGGACAGTTTGTTAGCGTGACTGAGTAGGAAGAAAACTTTATAGATGAAATCTAAACATTTTTGGTTTTTGCTCTAGTCTGTTCTGAATGACCCTTCATGTCATGTGTTACTAGCTTAGACACCTTTGTACCATGAAAGGAAAAAGGAATACAAGATATTTAAAATGGGATGTGCCCTTACCTCCAATGAACTTTGTTAATTTTGCTTAGTTTTCAGAGGTAGTGATCTATTGTGTTTTAGGGTGGTAAGTGGGAGAAATTTAGATAAAATAGTAACTGTTTATTGAGCAACCATGTCCATCCAAAAACAGGCAAGGTTATTTGCATTCAGTCCTCAGCATAGCACATAGAGGTAGATAGCTTGCAGATGGCAAACCCAAGGCTCAAAGAGTTTGGTGACTACTAAAATTTCCCAAAAAATGCCAAACCTGGACTCCAAAGACAGTAAGGTAATCAATCATTTTGTAAACAGCAGGCCAAATTTCCTGGCAAAGAAACCCATTTTCCAGCTATTGGGTATCAGAAGACTACTATGTGTAGCACATGCCGAATTTTAGAAAGAGTTGGAAGGGATTTGGAAGTCATTTGTCCCAGTAGTTCTCAAACCTAGATATGCATCAGGACAATCTAGGGAACTTTAAAAAAATGTAGGTCTTTGAGTTCTACCCCAGATCCTACTTTAAGATAATCTCTGAAGGATGGGACCTGGAAGGTTGTAATGCTTCCAACTGTGTCAGGTGACTATGAATCATCCCATCATTCTAGCACAGAGGTCAGCAAGCCTTATCTTTAAATGGCCAGATAGCAAATATTTTTGGCTTTGTGGGCAACATAGGATTTCTTTTCACCTATTCTTTTTTGTGTTCTCTGTTTCCAACACTTTTATTTTTTTTAATTTTTTAAATTTGTTTTTGTTTCCAACACTTTTAAAATATAAAATAACATTCTTGGCTTGGAACCCATATAAAAAATGACCTGGGCTGAAGTTTGCTGACCCCTGACCAATCTAAGTTCTTTATTCCATGAATTGGGGAATGAGGCCTTTGATAAACAACATGACTTGCCTGGGGTTTTCCAAGGAGCCAATGGAAGAGCCAGAATGAAAACCCAAGTCTCCTATTCCAAGGCTTTGTGCACTGTGATTTCTAAAGACCAACCTCTTCTCCTTAGGTTTGGACTTTGAATCCAGTACAGTATTTTTCTCTCTATTTATAAATGATCAAAACAAGTACACTCTACCAGAAACAAGCTTGAACTGAGATTCTCCACTACTCCCTACCTTATCTGGTTTTTGTTTTTATCTGAACTACCTTTGTGCCTCATCTATTATCCTGGTTTCTGTCTACCCTTTGGAATCTAGAAGTATGGAGATTTACTATGAAGGACTTTTTTTGAGTTTTGCATAAAAGGATTATTGGGAAGTAGAGTGATGCATTAAAGCACTCAAGGAAAAATGTGGTTAAAATATTTTTAAAATATTTTTTAGTTGCCAATGGATTTTTTACTTTGTTTATTTTTATATGGTGCTGAGGATCAAACCCAGGGCCTCACACACACCAGGCAAGTGCTCTACCAGTGAGCCATAGCCCCAGTCCATGGTTGATATTTTGAAGACTTTGGAGTGACTAATTTTAGGAGGAATTTTAAAAAATTCTATTTGCTGCCTTATCAATAGGAAAACTTACTTAAATATGAATTTCCCCAAATTAATAAAACAAAAGCACATTCTTACCCTTTGTTTATTATAAGAACAAAAGGCTTAGTAACACTCATTAGGCATAATTCTCAAATCTTACATATGTACAGATAAATATATGTATATTTTATAAAATATAAAAATTTATTCTTACATTTACTTATACAAATATATATGTATACACACACATACACACACAAACATACACACATATGTATACAATGTTATAGCATAGGTTTTTAGCTAAATTATCTCCCAGATGCACCAAAGTTGCAAGAGTTATACCTCATATTGTCAGTAACAGACCTTATGTTGTTACAGAGAAATCTGCTGCAGTGGTATCAAGACTCACTCATAGGTTCTCTTGCACTTGCACTCAGTAACCATAGTACAACTGTATTTGTCTTCCAAAGCAAGTCTAACAATCCCTACACATTTAGCTATCCCAACTATGCATGTAAGGGTTTATACTTGCCAATAGCAATGTTCACATGGTGAAAATAAGTCCTAGGAGACCTTCTCCAGTACCAGGGGAGAAGGTAGCTCTGCATATACGAATTTTTGCCCTGCAAGACTCATGGTAGCCCCTGCTCAAGATTTGGAATCTTTTTTTAGAAAATAGAGCAAAACCATACTATTACAGAGCCTTCTCTGTCTTTCTCTTCCTCATTCTCATTTACTTGACTCAAAGACAACAGTGATATGTGTTGTTTCTTTGGAAATGCTTTCTAGAAATTGGCACCTCATTAAATCAATCATATCAACATAAGACCCAGTTTATAAATAGATTGAAGGTCTGACTGGGAGATCTTTACCAGTTGCCCTGATGAGTCAAACTCTGAGGAGGCCAGGTAGAACTTAGCAGTTAGTGTATGCTCCTATTTCTGTTACAGATTTGGTGATCTACTGCCTGTGAGTCATTTGCCTTTTCCACTTCAATTTTCTTGTTGGCAAGAAAGTGTCTTTAATTGCATCTGAATCAGATGGCAAAAAGAAGTTGCTTGAATCAGTTGTGCTTTGGCACATGAAAAGTACTTGTTTAAATCCCTGAGAGAGCAGAATAAATATTTAAGTTAGAGATAGTTATCATTGACCCATGGCTATTAGGAAGAAAGTTCCTCACAGGTCCTTGAGCCCAGAGTTTGCAAGTCTCCATTGCTGTACCTTTTAGCATATCTCATCCCATTGAAATGATTTTTCCCTTCAGATGATTATTGCTTTGTGTCATGAACTGACAATAACATCCCAGTGTATTTAAATTGGTTGTTGGATTTTATTCAGTTACATGCTGTTAAAAATGAAAGTAAAGGCTGGGATATGGCTCAGTTGTAGACCACTTGCCTTGCATGTGCAAGGCCGTAGGTTCCATCCCAAGAATGATAGAAAGGAGGAAAAAAAAGCACAGAATCCTGGATCTGGTAAGGCCCAGTAGATGTTATTGTATAGAGAGTGATGGATCTCAGGGTATTCATTAGAGATCTGAGAGTCTCATTCATACTTCCTTTACCCTTTGGGATGTCTTCTAGATGATGAAGCCTTTTCTGGTCCTTCAGACTGACGACTTATGAATCTTGTAAGAGTACCTGGGGATAACTAACAAAAAATCACTCTGAACAGTATAAAGTTTGTGATGCCCAATAGGGCAGGGATTGGGGCTGACTCACTCCTGAGGTAGCTGCAGGGCGTAGCACAGTGCTTATTTTTCTGAAATGACAGTTCAGAGTTTATTGCAAAGTATAATGTTTTCAGTGCTTAGCTACCACTCAGTCACAGCACCATGACTGCTTGTTAAGCTTTTTTTTTCTTGTTTGTTTTTCTTAGTACTAGGGATTAAACCCAGGGCCTTATGTATCTAGGTAAGTGCTCTACCACTGAGCCTTATCCCCAGCACCATGATTGATTGTTTTAAAGAGACAGCCTTAAAACAATTCAGCCTTGACAATAAGAGTATTATATTTTTATACATAATACAAATTGAAATTTAAAGTAGCTCATTTCAATTGGATTCAAAAAAGGTTTTCCTGCCTGTTAAAAAGATGTGTATTAGAAGATATTTTAATTATTTTCATTGGTGCATTATAATTATACATGATAGTGGGAAGCTACCTTTAAAATCTGGTTATCATCATTAATTTCTGAAAGTAAAGTTATTACTAATATGAGATACTTTAGTGTGGTTATATAGAAACTGTATGAAAGCAGTATTGGATAGTAAAATTATATTACTCCATTACTTGTATGAGAGCTTAAAATGCCAATCATTTAGGGAGAGAGCTTCTGTATTTTAATGACATGTTTAACAATGTTGAGATTATCTTTGATAGCAGGTACTCTTTTGAAAATTTGTATGAATAGAATGTCGTTTGATAATTTAAAAATCTCTTAGAAACCAGTAAATGTAGACATGGCAGAAGATGTGTAGGGGTTGTTTTCCTTCTTTTAATCAAATGATGCTTAGCTCTGTCTTCTTGTTACTGCTTGTTCCTTTGTCTTGTCTTTACTTTCATGTCTATAATAGAATATTTTCAGGTGTTCTTAAATGAGTTATTTCAAAATACCACATAAAGTAAAGTAATTTTTTACTAGTGTAGATTCATTGTCATTTTAGGTAAGTGACTCTTCTAATCCCTTAATTGAATGAAAGATTTTTTGCTAATTCATGTGACTTTATTGGTAGACTGAAATGTCAAATTTCTCCTTTGCCCCCCTAGGATATGAGAAACCTGAGGTTTGCTTTGAAACAGGAAGGCCACAGCAGAAGAGATATGTTTGAGATCCTCACAAGATTCGCCTTTCCTCTGGCCCACAGTCTGGTAAATTCTAGGGCTCTCCTAAGCATCAGAAGGTTCTCAGGCTTTCTCTGTGTAAACTGCCTGCGGGCTGGGATTCTCTTTTACTCACTCACTGCCTTGTGTTTCCTGGTGTGATTTGTATGTGGGGGTGTTTTATTAAATATGATTTAATCACTTCCAGGAGGACTAAGTCTCTCTCCTGCTAGTCTGCAAGATGGATTGACCCAGGTGACTGAACCTCAGTGCCAGGAGGCCAATGGGAGCCCTTCCTGAGCACAGGAGCTTTACCCAGGATGCCTTGTGCTCTCCATCCCTGACTATGCCCTTTTAAATGTAGGGAATAGAGGATGGGGTGGCTCTGTGTATCACTATGAGGTCTGCTCTTAGAGTTCATTGTTCCTCACTTTGGTGCTAATGGAGAATGCTTGTCGGGCTTTTGTGGCTCCTCTTATAAATGGGAACATATCCTCTGATCCCAAATGCCATTTAGGCGAATGTACTTTTAAAATACATATGTGTTATATAGGTACTACATCCAGCACCTGAATAAGCAGGCAGGTTTATTTTGTAAAATAATGACATTTCAAATGTCATTTCATAACATTTAATATATATTTGCAGGATGGATTTATTACACATTTAATTAGTTATAATCTATGACTTAGTCCAAAAGGAAATGCAGTGTGTTAGTCAGCTTTTCATCACTGTGACCAAAATGCCTGACATGAACAACTTAAAGAAAGATTTATTTTAGTTCATGTTTTAGTGGTTCTAGTCCATGGTTGGCTAGCTCCTGTGCTGTGAACCTTGATTAAAACTGAACATTGTGGTGGAAGAGTGTGGTAAAGGAAAGCTTCTCAGCTAATGACAGCCAGGAAGCAGAGAGGAAGGGACCAGGGACAAGATATAGTTCCCTAGAACATTCCCCCAAGGCCCCACTTTTTCAGCTAGGGCCCCAGCAAACTTCCAGCTGCCAGCAAGGTCCCACCTCCTACAGCTTCTACCACTTTCGATCAAATTATCCTTCCACTGATGAAGTCAGAGGCCTCATGATCCAGTCACTTTCTAAAAGTCCCACCTCTGAACATGGTTGTGCTGGGGACCAGGCCTTCAATACCTGAGCCTTTGGAGGTCATTCTAGATTCAATTTATAACAGAAATCCAGTGTTATGTCTACCTAAAACATTTCCTACTTCTTTACCAAACAATACAGGAACACTTGCGTTGACCATGTGACTGAGCTAAACCTTTCCATGAGTCTTGTCCTCAGTTCTTCATTATATTGTGTCTCAGTCTTGGCTTCTTTTTTTCTGTCATGCCTTGCTTGCATCTTCTTATCCCCCTCCTCCTCTGGTTGATGCTAAGCACACTTGGAGGTGAATACCTGCTAAGTAGAGGGCAAGGACATAATTCTTCAAAAAATATTTTAAGTAGAGGATATATTACACCTATATTTTAAGTAGAGGATAATTACACTGCAGACTAAACTGAAGGTGATGAGAGAGATCATGTAGAAGAGCTGTTTTGTGTTCTAGCTTTTCTTCCTATAACTCTTTAGCTGTCTTTTAATATGTTTGGGGATTTTTTTTTCTTTCTTCCAGAAATATTTTAATAAAAATTGGCCATTTCCAAGAAACACCCACTGCATGCCCATCAATAAAAGAGAACCATAACAAAATAGAAAATTTACCATATGGCTATGATTTAAAGAAAAAAAATTGCAGACACTAAACACATCAGTAAAGTCCAATATTAAAGTTGCATTCCTTCTTATGGGCTATGATTAAGAATCTGATTAGATATCAAAATAAAACTTAGTACAAATGCTTAACTATTTAGGTCAAACGACCTCTACAAAAGTATCTGTCTTCCAAGGTATTCCAGTTTGAGACTCAGTTTTAGAATAAGGCATAACAAATATTTTTGTTTTAAGTTTTTATTATTGTATTTCTTGCAATAAATGTCAGAGGTTTATCAAATCTAATGAGATAAGGTTTCTTTTTCCCTGACTTTCACCTGCAGTTGTTCCAATCACAGGAAGTTCATGTGTGGTGGAGAGGAGGAACCATTCACGAAGGCTGTAGAGTTTAGAAGGATATGAAGTACTCACCATGAGTCTCATGTTGATTGTAGATGAAAATGTAATGCTTGAAAACAAATTCACTGATAGCATTATCGCTGAATCCATTTTCAGCCTTCTCTAAGTTTCTGATTTAACATGATTTAAAATATTTCTATATGAAACATTTCTAACTTTATTAGGATATAATGGTTTATGTGAACACATCTTCTAAATTATTTTGAAAGTGAGAATGAGATTTATGAAAGTTCAGTTAGGAAATAGGTTCTGTATTGGTTTATGTACACCTGGCCCTACATTATCAGAAATTTCAGGACTGGCTTACATAGCAGGTTTGGCACTGAGACCTTATTCCACCTTCCATTAAATCATGCATCATCAGCAGTTCCCTTTATCTGGCATGTTCTCTATCTTTTCCCCTTAAAAAAGTCAACTATTAGGCTAGCTTTTTCTTTAAACTACTATCTCATCTCTCACTTTAGTGACAAAATTCTGAGAAGAATATTCTAGCCTGTCCTCATCACCAGTATCCATCTGTATTGCTGATACCTTCTTAAAGCTCAAAACCTCTTACTGGCTATATCTAGTGGCTCATTTCCATCCTAATTGTCTGCCATCTCTCCTTAGCATTCAACAAATTTGAATACTCTCCTGAACATCTTGGCTTCTGTGTTCCCACACCATCTTAAATATTTTTCATAGAGTCTACTGCCTGTGCCTTCTCCTTAAATGTAAACATCTTGTCAGTGTTCCACTCTCAGCCCTCTTCTTGAGTTACCCACTTGCACCTCAAAGACTTCATTTACTCCTATGATTTAAGCTGTCACTGCTGTGTAGATGACTTCTAAATCTTGCCCTGTTAGAGTCCTTGAGTGAGTGTAACTAGTGTAACCTTCAAACATCTTCCTTAGAGCCAGGTGCAGTGGTGCAAGCCTGTAATCCCAGCTGCTCTGGAGGCTGAGGCAGGAGGATCATGAGTTCAAAGCTAGCCTTAGCAATGGCTAAGCAAGTCAGTGAGACCCTGTCTCTAAATAAAATACAAAATTGCGCTGGGGATGTGGCTCAGTGGTTGAGTGGCCTCCATAGCCCCCGCCCCCAAATAAAAAGGGCTGGGGTTGTGGCTCAGTGATGGAGCACTTGCCTAGCACATGTGAGACACAGGGTTCGATCCTAAGTACCACATAAAAAATAAAGTTAAAAAATTTTAAAAATATTCCTTAGGAAGTCCATATGAATTGTAAGCTCCTTGGTGCCCTAACCTCTTTGCAGTTCAGGAAGCCTGCTCTTTGCCCTCTGAAGTCCTGCAAGTTCAAGAATCCTTAATTGCTCAAGTTCCATAATCTGAAGTCACTTATTTTCATTCTTGCTCTGCATCATGTCCCATAGGCACATCAATTCCAAATCCTATAGATTCTGCTCATTAATAATTCAACTGTTTCTTCCCATTTCTCCTTGGGCTTCCTAATCTAGCAATGCTCTCCACCTGGTTTCCCTTTTTTCTGTTTGTTTTGTTTTGAATTTAAACAATCATGTCTCTGTGTCCCTACCTCCCCAGCCCACTACCTCCAAAAACTCAGTGATCTCTTCATACCTTGTATCCTACACTACAGCCATGCAGGACTGCCCTGTGGTTCTTGGGCACACACAGTGCTTTCCAAGTTTGGATTTTGCTATTACCTTTACCTGTATCCCCCTTGTCTCTTAAATGCCCATTCTCCACACACTAGTTTTTCAATATGTTGCTCAGTCCAGGGTCCTTTCCCTTGCCATGTGTGTACCCTCTTGGTGGGTTCATCTTAACCTCTCACATTTTAGAGTTTGCAGGTCCTTCTGTTGGAACACTTACCTCAGTTTGCTTTATGTAATAATTATGTTGTAATTGCTGTCACTAACAGCCACTATACTGTGAGCTTATCAAGTCAGGGATCACCTTTTATCTGTCTTTCCACCCGTAGCATAATGACTTCTGTATGGGAAGAATGTTTGCTATTGTTTTTGGTGTTTTTGTTTGCAGTGCTGAGGATAGAATCCCAGGGCTTCAGACCCGCTAAGCAGATGATATATCACTGAGCCACACCTAGCCACTGCATGGGAATTTTATAATGATGGCTTTTTAATTACTCATATTGAGTAGAATATGATGGAAAATCTTCATATGGAAACCAATAGGATGATGACAGTTTCTGAGTATTGTGGATCTAGTACCAGAGCTTGGGATTCTGTGTTGCTGTTACTGCAGTCCTCCACAGAGGGCTTGCTTTCTCCAGGCTGTGGCACTTGGCTATATTTTTCATATCTATGCTGAGAATCCCTGTCTCTTCCTTTAGGATGTCAATAAAGTAATGAACTAAAGAAAAGGAGTGACCCAATTTGCTCATACAGAGTTTTGGAAATTGCATTCTCTTAAGTTTTAACCACTAAAATTCATGCTTAAAAAATGTTTAAGTCAGTCACCAAAACAATACAAGATGCAGATCTAAACAGATTGGTATTGACACTGTTTTGGGAATGCCAGTCCCTGATAAGTGAGTCAACAGGTGCAACTGATTCAGAAATGGATTTCCATTTTGGAATTCTGTGTTGAGCTGTGTCAGGAAGCGGTGAGGGCATTTGAGAAAGTAGTACAGGACAAATGATACCTAGTTCCATTTGGGGATGTGAGGTATAGGGAAAGTGATATGACAAATACACATGGCCTAATGTAGGATACTCTGCATGCAGTTGTGTGGGAGAAATGCAGAGGAAGTTCATTGGGGGCTCACAGGAAGGAGACTGGAAAAACCTGCATGGGATTGATAGTTGTTAATGTGGGGCCTTGAAGGATGGATATAATTTCCAGTGGGCAGGGGAGGTGGAGGAAGTGGAATTTCCAATAGAGACAAGAGCTGATTCTCCACACAGTGGAGGGAAAGCTCACAGCATTGCAAGGGGTTTAAGAAGGTAAACTCATGGCTTTTGGCTGCAGTGGGAGGTTTGGAGTCACCTGATGGAAGGCTATGTGAGGGTGGGGAGCTTGTGTCTCAGGAAGTAATGGAGACTTACTGAAGGTTCAGAAATAATGATACTGTTGAAGACAACATTATGTAGAACCCGTGGGAAGGGAGAGCCAAGGAAGCTGGGGAGATGCCTGAGAGATCCAAATGAGAGGGCTGCAGGGCCTGAACCAGTGTGCAGGTGGAAAGGGGTAGGACAAGGATTTCACAGACTTGGGCAGCAGTTTCATCAGAGAGGTCGGAGAAGAGGGATGAATTTGCCTTGGTCATTGTGTTTGGGGCTTGAGTGGTAGGAAGGATGAGAGGCTGTTGACAGTAGGGAGTTCAGAAAAGGATTTCATTGGGGAAACATATGGAAGGGAGGAGAAATGTTCTTTCATTATCTTTGTATCCCCAGTGCCTCGGCCATGGCCTGCTTTAAGTTTGTTGAACTTTTAGGACTCCAGGAAGGGATCTCAGAGAGGGGACAGAAGCCAAACGGTTTGCAGGGGCTTAAAGGGAGAGTAGGTGGTTGAAATAAAAAGTAGGGGTAGCAGCCATAGCCAAGGAAGAAGTTTTTCTCCCTTAGCATCTGAGAACAGTGAATGACTGTATTTGTGGAAAGGGGGAAAGAAATCTTGCCACTTTTCAAGGCAAGAGAGAAGGGACCCTTTCTCAAACAAGATCCTGGAGAAGGCAGAGGGGGGATGGGATTAAACCCCATTTGTAGGGCAGTTTTGGAAAGGAGAAGGGACAATTATTCCTCTGAGACAGGAGGGGAAGAAAAGTTTCCAAACTGCCACAGTGGGGAATGTGAGAGTGTGCCAAAAAGGGATTTCCTGGAAGCATGCTCTAAGCCCGATTGCATTGAACAATACAAAAGTCCCTGCATGAAAAATATCACTACATGAATATTATTGCAACTGTTATACCAGCTGCAGATTATTGCAGTGATTTTCACTGCCATTTGAAGGCAGAAGTAAACTTGCTGTTGTATCCATGAAATGGTGTCTGGAGGCCAAGAGAGCTGGGCTCCAAACCCAGCCGTGGGATGAATGGATTGTGAGTGGGCTTTCTTACTTCAGACCACCCCTTTGGCTCTCTCTGCCTCCTTCCCCATTAGTATTTTCACCACTCAGTGTGTTTGAGTCAGAACTTAAACTCCAAATTGAACTTCAGCTGTTTAACAACACAGAGTCCACCCCAAACCATTAACTTGATTGTTGCATGTTTTTTTGATAACATTTTATATTTCAACCAAAGCATTTCTTTTCTTGAATTATCTTTGCTTTGCTTTTCAATCACTAGAAATTTTACTGAATTTTCATAAATGGCATGTAACTCAATATGAGTTTTAGGTAAAAGAAATTTTGAAATCCTGATTTGTGGCATTTTATAAAGGTAGAAACCAAAATTGTGCACACAGGAGCAGGACCTTATGGCACTGCAAAAAAAAGAGAGTTTGTTGAGGTGATGTATTCAGGAGCAAAGTTCTTTCATTGCTTTCATTTATTATAGTTTGCTCATTTTGTACTCAGATGGGACAGAGATAGTATAAATTCTAGATGAGAGTTTGTTAAACCATCCTATTAGTGACCCATAAAATCAGTGTCCTAGAGCCAGGTGTGGCAGAATACACCTGTAATCCCAGCGACGCCTGCCTATAATACTAGTGACTCAGGAGGCTGAGACAGGAGAATTACAAGTTCAAGGCCAGCCTCAGCAGCTTAATGAAGCCATCAGAAACTTAGTGAGACCCTGTCTCAAAATTAAAAAAAAAAAAAATGAATAGAGCTGGGGATGTGGCTCAGTGGTAAAGCACCTATGGGTTCAACTGCCAGCACCAAAAAAAATAAATTAAAAAAAAAAAAACATCAGTGTCCTAGATTACAACCAGAACTTTTAAAATGAATATAATAGAAACTATAAAGAGCATAACCAGTATGGGTAAGTATGGTTTCATGAAACATTTCTTTCAGGTGTGTGTGTGCATGTATATGTATGTGTGTGTGTGTGTGTGTGTGTATTCATAGTGTTAAAGAGCATTGCTTACTGTTAATCATAGTCAAGAAAGTTTGAAAAACACTATTTCAGATAATGGTAAAATAACATTAATTTTAAGTTAACATCAGCATTAATAAGCTCAAATCTATCTTCACAGTTCTAGGCATACATGGATTTTCTTGAATTTGAAGTGAAGATTGTGTTTGTGAATAAACACATGGGATGCACACTCACATACAGGAAGTCTAGAGCTAGAAGAATGAAGCCCAAGACCCAGTTCCAGTTTTATAGCAGCCACTGCCTGGGAGACTCCTGAAGGGACTTGTTTGGGAGCCCTTCCAGTTTGTGGTTACTAGTGTGGACCACGGAGTCCAATGGCCCATGTGTGAATCCAATTCATCCACGTCCCTGCGTGCAACCTTGGAAGTCCCATAATATTTATGTACTTCAGTGTTCTCATCTGTAATGGGGATAATAACAGTCCCTATTCCATAGGGTTTTTGTAAGAATTAAATGTAAAGTGCTTATGACACTACCTGCTATGTGATAAGTGCTCAATAAATGTCAGCTGTTCTGTTATTAGCACACCATTTTCCCAGCAGGTAAAAGGAATAAGGATGATTACCTCAATACACTTTCCCCCAAGACTATTAATATAGTAATTGTAATAATATGTGGAACACTTTAAGCCCTTCAAAGGAAAGATGCTACATAAAGATTAGTAGTATTATAAATAAACCACAGGTTGTACTTTGAGAAAGTATTGGTTGAAATTCTTCAATTTCACAGTATTAAGTCCAGAAAGCAACTGAATTAGAAATGGGAAATGTGGGAAGCAGAGCTATATAATGGACAAAATTCTTCACAAATAATTTTCCCTTTTCTCCTTCCATATTTGACTATTCAGGCTTAGTGCTTTCAGGGGAACATGATTTGGTCAAGTTTGTGTTTATGCACTTTGCCTTTTTCTGTGACATTCTGGATTGAGTTCCTTAGTGTTGTAGTATTTCCTGCTCATTATCTTCTACGAGGTGATTATAGTCATGAAGGTGGTGTTTTTGTTTTTGTTTTGGAGGGTGGTACATTTAACCTTTACATGAGGGACCTTGTTCTTGCTGACTTGAATTTCAGGAGAGAAGCAACTGGGTTGCAAGGCCTTTGCTGTGCCAAGTAGTCCTCCAGGGACTGATGGTTTTGCACTGTGTCCCACATCCAAAGGATGGGAGGGAAGTCTTCCACACCTCCGGTGTCTTTGTTGCTTTGCTGAGAAATGGGAAAAATACTGAAGATTGCACTAGCATTTTAAATGAGGCTGAAGGGCTGGAGTTGTGGCTCAGTGGTAGAGCATTTGCCTAGCATAGTGTGAGGCACTGGGTTTGATCCTCAGCACCACATATAAATAAGTAAATAAAATACTGGAAAAAATCTTTAAACAATAAATGAGGCTGAAATTGAGTGGACCATTACTTTTGGGGCTTATTACCAAATAAATAGGTAAATGGAGAATAACTCATTTTCACATGGGAATTGAAATGAGAAGTACCTGCACACACTTCCTTCTTTCCACACAGATGAGGCCTTAAGACTAAAGCATGTCTTAGTTGTCTGCTTTCTTTTGGGTCAGGACTTTTTTCTTAAATAAGCAGTGAACTTGGCTAATTGAAGAACTAATCATGCTTTTGAATGTCTTCCCTTCCTGCCTCCTTCAAGGCTGGGCCCTCCATTCTCTGGCCTCTGCCATGTCCCTCTAAGCCTTTGAACATGATTGGTTCTTCTCCTCACTGCCTGTCTCATGGAGCTCTTGTCTCATTTATCCACAGAAGCATCAGGTCCCTGCCCACCTTCACCCCCACAGAATCCACTCCATAACACATTGGAACCAGATCTCTAGCGCTCCTGCTCCAGGGGAACTATTCTGAATGTCAATTCATACCTTGAAAGTTATAAAACTTTTAGTCCCTTTGTTTTACCCTCTTCAACTGTGCAGTTATTTGACTCTTACCACTCCTTCCTCTCAAAGTTATATCATTTTAATGTTGAGTAGACATCAAAGAACATTTACAAAACATGTAAAATATGAAGAATACTGATTAAAGGAACATCCTTTGACCCCTGTGATGCATGCCGGGTAATTTCTTCTGGTTTTATCTTCTACTACAACTCTAACTGATCTATTGAGTTTTTCATTCCACTATTAAGTTTTTATTTATTTATTTATTTATTTATTTTTCTTACATACATGACAATCCACTATTATGTTTTTATGTTATAAAAGTTGTTTTTGATTCTCTTAGATCTGTATGTCCATTATTTATAAACTCTTAATCTTGACCCTTTTATTTCTTCAAGCATATTAAACAGAGCTTATGGTAGGCATCTGATCAATATAATACCCAATATCTTTATGGCCTTTTCCTACCAAAAAGTGGTGCTTAGTTTCCTGGTATGTTTTTTGATTATCACCTGGAAACTCCTGTTCCTTGGAACTTTATCTGCAGAATACTTACAGGCTGAAATTGAAGGCAGTTTTACTGAAAGAAGATTGGTGTTTTTCTCTGCCAGACATCTTGGGGCACCACCAACTTGGGAAGGTTATAAATTAACTCTCCACTTGATGTTTTGGGGTCCATCCAGGTTTTATGATTTGGGCTATAAAGTACTTAAAGGCTGATTTATGGCTATAAATTCCTGGTGGCAGATAGTGGTAGAGATTTGTTTCCTCTCTTCCTCAACCCCCAAAATTCTAGACAGGTAAGTTCTCTTGGAGCCTCAAGGTGGTTATTTCCCCTTCATCCCTTTCCTGAGTAGTAGCACTTAGGAGGCCAGGCTTCTAATTTGACTCCATCTTTGGGGGGCCTGAGACTTCATGTCCTATCTCTAGTACCCCAAGAGGCCATGAAAACCAGTTCTGTGAGTACCCTGAAGGGGAAAGCCAGTATGTTCTCTTGCTCTCTACATTCCTGCTTCTGGGTGTTTACTCCTCCATCACAGATCCATTAGTGCATTAAAAAAAAAAAAAAAAAAAAAAAAAAAAAAAAAAAAAAAAACTTCTGTTGTATCTAGCACTTCTGAATGTGTTCAGCAGAAGTCTTCAGATACCATTTAGACTATCATATTTCCAGATGCTTCTTCCTCTTTTTTTAAAAAACTTATCTTTCCCTATAGTCTCTGAGACCTTAATCTCATGTTCCTTCTACCTCTCACTTCTTTTTTGGTTCCCCTGCTTCCTTCAAGTTGTGATTTTTTTTTTTTTTAAGAAAAATCTGTGCTTCCACTTGCCCCATCTTACCCCCTCAATAGTCCTTCTCACTCTCATGTCTATAAGCATTGCCTTTCTGAACATGGTTTCCAAATCTATAGCTTCATATTTTTCCATAGCTGCTATGTAACTTTAAGTGACACCAAATGCTTGTTTAAAATGACTCTCTCTTATTCCCCCCAAACTACTCATTTGTTGTTTAGTTACTTTTAATGACATCCTTCAGAGTAGCTCAGATGTCATCAATGTCTCCCTAGGCCTGTTTGTCAGGAAGTAAACCTTGGCACAGTCCCAACATGCTTTTCCTCTCTCACTTGTGACACTTAACTGCCTTCCTTTCAACATGATCCATAGTTTTGTCCTCTTTGTCTCTTTCCTTGGAAGCATTTCTAACTCCTTAAAGAGGGTAGCCATGTCTTACTTTTCTTTTTCTCCACTTAATATTTTGTTCATAGTTTGCAGTTGCAGTTAGAGTGCCTGTTCCCAGACAGCCTTGCCAAGGTATTCATTTCCTATTTCTGCTCTAACAACTCACCACAGACTTAGTGGTTCAGTCTCATTTTTCAGTTCTGTAGGTCAGAAATCCAAAATGGGTCTCACTAGTTTAAAATGAAGGTGTTGTCAACAGGGCTGCATTCATTCCAGAGGCTCCAAGGGAGAATCTTCTCCTTTGCCTTTTCCAGCTTCCAGAGGCCACTTGTGTTCCTCGCCCCATCCTCAGAGCCAGCAGTAGTGGGTCTAAGCCTTCTCAACTGAATCACTCTTTGCTTCCATCATCACTTCTTTTCTAACTCTGACTTTTCTGTCTCTGTCTTCCACTTTCAGGACCTTATGATTACATGAGGCACACCCAGCTAATCCAGGGTACTCTCTTCATTTCAATGTAAACTGATAGCAATCTTAATTCCACTTGGAACTTCAATTCTTCTTTGCTATGTGTAGTAACATAACAGGTTCCAGGGATTAGGACCTGGACATCTTTGGGAGGCTGTTATTCTGCCTACTATATCGACTGAATGTTTTTTGTTTGTTTGTTTGTTTTTGTTTTTGTTTTGGTACTGAGATTTAACCCAGGGGTGCTCTGTCACTGAGCCACATCCCTAGCCCTTTTAATTTTTTTTTTTTTAATTTTGAGCCAGGGTCTCACCAAGTTTCTTATGGCCTCAAAATTGCAACCCCCCTGCATCAGCCTCTCAAATCACTGAGAATATAGGCATGTACCCCATATCTGGCTGATTTCTAATTTTTTTTTGATCTTTGACAGTCTAATAGGTGAAAATGTAGATTCATAGTTTTATTTTGTTTTTATCTCATTTGAATAGAATTGAATATCTTTTGGTGTAAACCATTTGTATTTCTATTTCTACATTCTTTGTCTTCTGCCTGTTTTTCTTCAGGGTTTTTGGTATTTTGGGGGGTTAATTTTTCTTGTTAATAAAGATATTCTTTATGATAATAGCTACATTGACTTGTGTGTTGCAAATATTTTTCCATATGGCTTTTGACCATACTCAGTGGTGGTTTTGCTATGAAGAATCTTTGAAATATTTATTTGGTAGAGTTTATTCTGTTAGTGTTGAGGGTCCCAAAGACCACCCAAAGACCAGGTGCATTGAATCACTGGGAAGACTCACAGGATTCAACATACAGTTGAACTCACAGGTAGGGTTTATTACATCAAAAGATGATAGAACAAAACCAGCAAAGGTAAAAAGTACATGTGGCAAAGTCAAGGAGAAATCAGGATTAAACTTCCAGAATTCCTTTTCAGTGGAGTCATTCAAGATGTACTTAATTCTTCTAGGAACAAGTTGTGGCAACATGTTTGAGATGTTGCCAACTAGGAAATCTTGTCAGAAAGTGTCTGGGGTTTCTCTTGGGGGTTAGTTACATAGGCACCCACTGATTTGCACGTAACCTAAATTCCAGACTTCCAGAAGGGAATGCAGGGTTCATCATGAACCACATTGTTTATATGAGCAGCTCAGGCACAGTAAACCACTCTTATCAGAGAATGATGGGAACAGTTCCAAAATCCAGATTCCCAGGTGTCAGCCAAGGGCCAATCATGTAAGCAGGCCCTCCAAAAGAAAGCAGTCTCAGGCCTGTGATGTTATTGCTTATATGCACACTTTTTTTTGTTATAGATTCTGGGTTTTGTATACCAGTTAGGAAAGTCTTCTCCAATCAGAGCTATATAAGAATTCTCTTGTGCTCCTATAGTATTCTGGTTTCTTTTTAAAAATTTAAATATTTTATCAATTTGGAATTTATTCAGAGTTAAAATGTATATATGGACCTCTCTCTTTCTTCTCATGTGTTATGACAACATTTGTTGACTAGTTCACTAATATAAAATACACCTGTATTTCACACACAATTCCTCTGCAAATTTGGTCTGATTTCTAAGTGTTTCTCTTCATGCACTATTCCAGCTGTTGAAGTTTTATAAGATGTTATACTGTGTGAGAGGGCAAGCCTTCATTTACAGAAAGCCTTCATTACAATTAAACTCAGGGATCTAGAGTTGATATCTACTGTTTGTCCCCAAGGAATCCCATTTTCCTGGGTGATGTGGCCAAACAGATCAGTGTGGTATAGTGGCACATGGGATGTCATTGGAGTATTAAAGGAAAGCTTAGAGGAGGAAAATTCTGGGAAAAAAATGAGCATTCACTAGGAAGAAATGGTTATGCCAAACTGAAGGAGCAGTCTGTGCAAATGTGAAAAACCAGACTGGACCTGCAAGGGATTTGGTGCCCGGGGCACACATGTTCATGGGGGAAGGAAAGAAATAGTGCAGAGTAAGGCCTGGCCAAAGTTTTCAGAGCTCAACCTGCCTTATCAAGAAGTGTTGCTTTTTTATCTTAAGGTGAAGGGAACCATTTAAGGGTTTTTTGATTGGTTGGTTTCTTTTTGGTACCAGGGGTTGAACCCACATCCCACATCCCCAGCCCTATTAACTGAGAGACTAAGTCTCACTAAGTTCCTTAGGGCCTTGCTAAGTTGCTGAAGCAACTTTAAACTTGAGATCCTCCACCTCACCCTCCTGAATAGCTACTATTACAGACCACTCCTGGCTATTTAAGGATTTTAAGCTAGAATATGACATGATTAGGTTTCTATTTCAAAAAGATTACATAGGCTGCTGTGTGCAGGGGTAGTCTATTAAAGGACAAGAATGGAGGCAGGGAAGAGACCATTTCTGGGGATCTTTGTTAGTCACCTTGCTCTGTGATGAAATGGAACAATTAAAGGAACAGGAGAGACTGGATTTCAGAAAGATCTAGATTGTAAGATCAGTAGAATTTGATGATTGAATATAGTTATGAAAGGGAATGGAGTGATAGAGTCCAGCCTGGATAACCAAGCTGATGGTGGGGCCAGGGACCAAGATGGGAAATATCCCCTTCACATTTGCTGAGCCACAGGTATCTATGGGACAACCAGGTGTACAGATCTAGGAGGTAGGTGACTCCCTAGACCTTGGGTTCTGGAATGGGGAGAGGATTACTTGGAAGGATTGGATGTAATCATTGGCATTTTCATAAATGTAGCCAAAATTGCTAGGAGAGAGAATTACAGTGAGAAGAGGTGCAATGTGCAGACCCTGATAAATGTCAGCCTTAAATGATTACAATTGTAGATGTTTTCAAGTGACATTTCAAATGTACTTTTGTGATTGTGGTCCTTTCATATATACATACGCACGCGCACACACACACATATATATTTTAAAGTAACTGACCAGGAATATTAAACCACTTTGCCCAGGATTATAGATTTTGTCAGTGGTAGAAATAGGATCAGGAGAATTATTTATGCAAATGGAAGTATAAATGATAATTTATGTGCTAGCTTCTTTTGACCTATGAAACTTTTGTCAGATTTTTGGAATAAGTACATCACACTAATGTAAATGACCTTGCTATGTCAAGTCATGTGAAATACTTATACTGAAGGCATTAGCTTGCATTAAGATCTTAGAATTATATTTTGTCAAATTTCAATATCTCCTCAGGTTCTTAAAAATTTTAGCTACCTCAACTTCAATGAAAGTAATTTTTTCTTAGGTTAAATGTTCTTGTTTCTTAAGCATAATCTAAAAGATGAAAATGAGGTAATTATACATTGCTGCACCTTTAAATTGTAGATGGAAGCTTTTCAAAAGGTGAATGTCTCCAATTTGAGAAATTAAGTTAGAAAAAAACTCACATAAATTCTTGCTCAGATATAACAAATATCGATTAGAAAAGAAGTAGTGAGTGTTTCCCTGAAAATTTCAGGTTAGGTATTCAGAGACAAGTTTGTTTGTTCATGAAAAAATGGGTAATATTCCTCTTGAAAATCATGTCCATTGATGAGTAGCTACTATGTGATGGCAACATCCCTTGAAAGAAAACACTTTTAAATGTACATAGCTGATCAGTTTATTCCTCTGAATACTATAAAAATGATTTTCTTCTGAACTGTCTCCCATTTGAAATTATATTGATTTTTTACCGATCTAATTCTCAAACCTCCAGTTCTGTACCCCATACTGCATGTCTTTGAGGAAGGAGCTGTGTGAGATGGAGGAATCCTGAGCTGACAGGATAATCCTGATAGATAGCTCTCCTTGCTCAAAGGCAACTCAGGAATTGTTTGAGATTTAAAGATTCTGCTAAATTCAAAAAACTCCACTGTAGATGTTTAAGCAAATCAGTGCATCTTTATAAAGGTGCTATTTAAAAATAATAGCTAATTAAGTGAAAACTAAAATCTGTTGTCATTTCAGTTTTTTCCCCATAAGATACAACAATGCTAAATGTAGCTAAATAGAAATGACAAGCTATATTCCCTATGTCAGAGCTGTTTTTATCCCTGGTGTGAAATCAGAGATTTTCATCTCAACTTTGTCCTTTAACATTTTTCAAATGTTACATTGTGCTATTTTTAATCAGGGAAAAATGCACATGATTGCTTTTTTAAAGTCTCTATGCATGGTATCTCTACACTAGCCAGTATCATAATTGTTGACATACCCCAACATTAATAGCAAAATAAAGAAAGACCTGCTCACTCAAGGAAGCCAAGGGCTAAGCATTTGAGAACGTGTTTTCTGATGCCAGTTTCCTAGTTTTGATACTGTGTTCTAGTTATAAAAGATGTTTACATTGGGAGAGGCTGGCTGAAGGGTGCATGTGTTCTCCTCATACATTTTTTTGCAACTTCCTGCAAATCTATGATTACTTCAAAATCATTCTAAATATAAGTAAAACAGCATCCCCTAATAGCTTCACTACAGATTCCTAATGGTTCTGGTGTATCCAAGCTCCAGGGCATGGGTAGGTCACCTCCTAGAGATTCTGATTCAGTATGAGTGAGGCAAGGCACAGGCATCCTATGGCATCTTGAAAGAGGGCCCAGGCCTACCCCAGTCCAATTCTGAGGCAGAGCCGTGGGCAAGGAGTAGGCCCTAGAAGGAAGTTGCAAAGGGGACACTGACCATCTACTGATCACCAACACTCAACCCAACACCCTCGCTGTTCTAAGATTTTACTAGGTTGGGGATGAATCATTCCTGAGTTTTCTGTAGGCAGAGAAATGAAATCAGTGCTTGGAGGGTTCATGGGTGGACTTTACCATTACCCACTTGGCAAATAAGACTTCCTGCTTGGTGGCTGGAATGGAAAATGCTCTAGAACCAGCTCTGTCCACGTGAACTGAGGGTCAAAACAGACCCACCCGAGGCTACATCTAGGAACAATTGTTGGAATGTCAACCCATTCATAAAGTACTAAAAACAACCAAAAGCCTTAAAAATGTCTTGTCTGGAAAGAAAATAAATGACAGCTAAAAACCTCAAGACATGTAACTCATTAATTTCAGGTTTGAATAGTTTTCAGACAGGAGCTTTAATTAGGCTTGTCACGAGTCACCACTTGCAGGGAGCTTTGCACTGTTTAATAATGAGGTTCAGATGAATGGATATTGTTAGCCTTGCTTTAATGTTTAATGTTTGTTTTGTTTTTTGTAATAATCCACCTTTATGTTACTCCACTGACAGCTTGTATTTGAAGATTCTTGCTTTGTTCTCTTTTCTGAGTCTTTAAGAAAAAGAGGGAAAATTAAAATATCTGGTACATTTTACTTTAGAAAATCTCAGCATTACTTCTTTGTTAATGCTTGCTTCATTTGAGCCAAGTAGTTTATGGAAAGCCTAGTTTTTAAAGAAAAACCACCATGTAAACCCTAACCAGTAATGCTTTTTTAAAATGGTTTTCTGTAATTAGAAGAGAATTTATTTGGATGGTGGAAATATTGGTTTATGCATCTGGTCTTTTCCATCCTGAGCTCTGATGCAATGTCAGATGTATTGTCATATTATTTCATAATGAGAAATATTTGATATGTGACTCATAAATTTTCCTGAAATAATTGAGGTTCAAGCCTGGCTCTTAGCATGAAGAGTCAACTGGGAGCTGTTTCTGTCACCAAGTTGTAATAGGCATGTTCCAGGGGTAAAGGATGCCAGTTCATTGCCTCCTCTGAACCTCATTCACAGTATGAAGTGTCATTGTACAAGTAATCTCCTGAGAAAGGCCACCTGATACATAGGTACCATAGGGATACTGTCTCATTCTCATGCTAATGACAAAACAATTTAATGTTGCTTGTGCTTAAGTTCTCTTAAGCATATTAAGGACATTATGGAGATAATTTTTATTTGGGCCATATAGCCTTTATCTTCTGATAACAGTTTTGTAAACTTATTGGTAAGTGTCTTACAGGATACAAAAGCATTTTATTATGAGCAATTGAGAAATAGTAATTTACCTTGAAAATACAGCTGGCAAGTTAAAGAATAGTGATACCATTACTATATTTGATGATTTTTCTGGAGAAAACCTTTTATCTAGGCTGTTGATTTAGGAACAGGAATTTTTTTAAAAGGTTGCAATATTCTCTTGAGTTCCATGCCAAAGATGCAAATAACTAAAAGCATAGGAACAAAAAATTTATGTTGAAGTCTTCTAAAGTGAGTGACTGTGTATCCTTATATCTCAAACTATCCGCCATCTACAACTATGTCAACAGCATAGCATTCAGCAGTTCTGAGCATTTACCTGTTCCAGGTACTTACCAGTAGATTATCAAATGTTCAAAGCAAAGATATGTCACCAAGAGAATGCTTAGGTGTGCTCCATAGATTCTGTTTATGAATAAAGAAGCACACCTAATGTTTTAGCGCTATTTTCACCAAGAGTCCCTGAGTTAAACTTCAGTTAACAGGAATATTTTATTTTCCCCAGTGGTGCTGGGTAGTTGAGCATTGCTGTGGACTCGGTATCAGGCGAGGGCCTCAGTGAAGCACACAGCACTCAGGCCTAGCACTGCCCAAGTTGAGACCTGCTCAGGATGCTGCATGCTTGGGAGTGTTTGAGAAGAGAATAGGTTCCAGCATGTTCTTGATCAGTTTTTACCATAAACTTGTCATTCAAATATAGAAAACTTTTGCTGCTAGGTAATGGTTTTCCAGAAAATCCCTGTGACGTAAGGGAGAGGATACTGGTAGGCAAAACAATAGGCTAGCAGAGGAAAGGGAAGGAGATACCTAGAGGAAAAGTACCCAGACCTGGCACATCTAGAGAAAGGGCTTCATTTTGTCATTCATTCATATGTGTGCTGCCTACCAGGGACCAGATACTGTTCTCATTATTGGACATAGAGGAGATGAACAAAGCAAGTGTTTGCTTATGTGGAGCCCATGTTCCACATAAGGGGACAGTGGGGTCCAATAGTAAATAAGTACTTAGATAATAAGTCAAATGGTCATAAGTGATAGGGGAAAGTAAAACAGGGGAAGGATAATAGGGAGTGATCTTGTAAGGGTAGTGTGTTGGTTTTCTATAAGATGTCAGGGAAGTTCATTGATTATGGTCACTCTTGATCAGACATGTGGAAGAATTAAGAGAGTAAGCCATGAGGGAAAAGGATTCCAGGCAGATGGAACAGTGGGTGCCAAGGCCCTGAGACTGGTGCATGCTTGGTCCTTCAAGGGAGTGGCACAGGAAGTCAGTGTGGCTGAAACTGAGTGAGTAAATAGGGTCATGAGCAAAGACAAACCATGTCTTTGGGGGGGTTGGTGGCCAGATGGCACATAGCCACGTCAGCCATTGGAAGGACTTCCACTTTTACTCTAAGCCAGATGGAAAGCCACAGGAGGATTTTGGCAGAGGAATGACTTGATCTGACTTATGACACTGTTACTCTGACCTTAGAGGTATAAAGATAGGCACAGTTAGAGATTATTGTAATAATCCGAGTGAGAGATGGTTTAGGATTAGACCAGGTTGGTAGCTGAGTAGGAACAAGGATGACTCGACAGCTTTTGGCTCAGTCAACTAGAAGGATGGAGCTATCATTGACTGAAATGGGGGAAACTGGGAAGAGCAGGATTGGTAAGGTAGAGTCAAGAATTTGGCTTTGGGTGTGTTAGCTTCAGAATTCCCCAAATGCCTCTGAGGGCAGTCTGGAAGGTTGTGAAGTTGGCACTTGGATAGCCATGTCCAAAGTTCAGAGGGGATGCTGGAGAGCAATAGACAGTGTTCACTAGGGTACAGATGGTATTTGAAACTAGGAAATCCATCAATAGCACCTTGAGAGTGATCATAGAGAGAGAAGTGATGAGAGGTCTGTGTCCTGTCATTTCACAGAGACCAGCACATTGATTCAAAATTCAGTCAGCAGTTAATTAAGAGTTTTCCTAATGTCCTATCTCTCTTTAAATAGCTAACTGTGTGAGTGTACTCTTGAGACAGTTGCACTGTTTAAAATTCTTAAAATTCACTTTGAATTTCATTTTCTTCTATTGCTAATCAATCGCTAATACTCTTTAAAATCAATATGGACATTTTGGTCTGGAAATCTTTTTTTTTTTTTTTTTTTTGAGTAGCATTA
Organism: Marmota monax; assembly: GCF_021218885.2. Taxonomy (NCBI): domain Eukaryota; kingdom Metazoa; phylum Chordata; class Mammalia; order Rodentia; family Sciuridae; genus Marmota; species Marmota monax. The sequence continues at coordinate 4,278,275 of NW_026692025.1, read as the reverse complement.
AAAAACAAAAGAGCTATTTGCAGCCATAGAAAATTGGGGTTTCAAAAGTAATTGTTACTCAAGATAGAAAGAAATAGTGTAAGCCTGGTCTGAATTTTTCATGGTTGTTTGTTATATATCTCGGTTTTGGTTGTAATTTCATGGTCAACAAATCTGGTGAAATTTATTTTGTGAAAAAATCAAAGGATGTACTATTAATACACTGCTCCTTCACATTGAACATTAAATTCTTTTTATTGTTGTTGCTTTCTGCCTTTTCTAGCCATTATTTGCATTTTTAAATGAAGAGAAGTTTAATGTGGATGGGTGGACTGTTTATAATCCAGTGGAAGAATACAGAAGGCAGGTAAGTTGATAGATTCTGTTATCTGGTATGTCTTGCATCTCAAATATGCATAGTGACACAATGTCATCAGTCATGCCTTCTGAGAACCAATAACATCCTTGCTAAATATCTTTTTAATGGCATGTAGCTCGTTCTGTCACTGTGTAACTTATAAGCTTGTTCCACTGCCACATTCCAACTGTTTCCTTCCCTAAATGAAGAACATCAGTTTTGTGTTGTTTATGAAATGAATTGTATGTTTTGAGTCTAAAAAAATCAAACTTCTATACCTTACTTGGATTCATGTTGCTATGTATTTCTAATTTGGGGAGATTAACTATTACTGGCCATTAGATTTAAATCACATTCATTCTGAACTAAAGATTCAAATGAAGTCGTACTGTCTTCCTATAAGGCTGACTTCCACGAGAACACTGATGAGTAGATATTGTAATTATCATACTGCTCTCCTATATAAACCTCACCTACATGCATGTTTATTTTCTGTAATAAAGAGGTATGATATTACATTGCTGCTGTTCAGGGACAAAGATCTCTCACAGCATTTTCGAGAAGACCGGGAATATATTATGTAACAAGAGCCACAATTTGACCTCTGGTATAACCAAATCTGTAGCTAGGAATTTCACAATGGATTTTTTCATAGTTCTTCTACAAAGCTCTTCACATAATTGGAAAATTTTGTTGAATGAACTTGAAGAATCAGATCAAGCCCCCATGGTATGTTTGAAAAGGCAGTGAATGTAAAACAAAACTGCAGAGCCATAGGCTTGAGAAGACCCTTTAACCACTACTTATCCCACCACGAACCTGGGTTGATTTCCATTTTTTTTATATATTCAGGTGAGGTAGTATGCCCTATTCTTTCCATAGATCAGTTTGAGACTGTTGAGTGTGTGAAAGCTGTGTATACCTCTTATTTAATGATCTCTGTTCTGGACCGGCTACTGAGGTAGAAGGAAGACCATTAAAACATTTTGCATGTTTTGGAGACCTCTTTAACATTAAGTATTAAAATAATTTACCTTATTTCTGGAGCATTATTGACAATATTAAGACTTTTATTTAGTTCAAAGCTTCTAGCTTGGAAAAAAACAGTTCCTGTTTTTAAGATTGCATGCATATATGAACTGTTGAAGATATTTTGTTCTAGACTGCCATTATATTCGATCTTTTTTTCTTATAACTTTCTGATGGGACTTAAAACTCTCTAATTGGACTCAACATCAGACTCAACATCTGTTTGGTCCGTGGTACATAGGGCCAGACCTAAAGAAAAGGTACAATGTCTGTCCCCAAAGCAAACACCCACCTAGCTCACTTTCATGTGTGTATTTGTGCATTTGTGAGTATGGGGAGAGAATATTCCACCACCTCTGCATCTTGTCCATAGTAGACATAATTTTGTTGGGAGATGATAGATGGGAGGTGTCTTCTGAGTCTCCCTATCACATTAGCAGTGTGCTTAAAATGCAGATGACTCTGCTTCTCACACAACCTATATATATATAAAGAGAGCAAATCATCAATCCCAAACAACTTGATTTAAGAAACTCATTGGAGGTGGCGAAATGAGCCTCCCCAGAGGGGTTTTCCTTTACTTCCCCTCTGTGATTTTCTTCATGAGCCCAGCCTCTTTTCTCTTGGGAGCAGACTGAAGCATTCTGTCTGTTTTGAGCAGGGAGAGAAAGTTGCCTGATGTCTTTTCTATCATCAATTAGACAGAGATTAATATTGCATATGGTATTTTCTTTGGGGCAGGGATGCATGGGTGGGTGATGAACTTGGGTTTATCTGTGTTCTCTAAGTAATAATGAATATTTGTCATGAAATAAAGGAAGACCTCAAATTCAAAACAATCTGTATTTACAAAAGATAGTTTAGAATCGTGGAAATCACCAGTGTTTTGTCTTGTGTTCTTACGTTGTCTAGATTATTGATTTGACACCCTTGTTACAATAATAGGTAGGTCATCATCACCTTGTGATCAGAGGCATGTGCACCTAATGCTAGAAAGGAGAAATGAGGTTCAAAGTCAAATCCAGAGATGAAGTCATGCTGTGCTGATTGAGGCTTTTTTTTTTCCTCCAGGGCTTGCCCAATCACCAGTGGAGGATAACTTTTATTAATAAATGTTATGAGCTCTGTGATACTTACCCTGCTCTTTTGGTGGTTCCCTATCGTGCCTCAGATGAAGACCTCAGGAGGGTTGCAACTTTTAGATCCCGAAATCGAATTCCAGTGAGTACTTTGATTAACATTTCTCTCAATGAATGCCTTTTATTCTGTAAGAACAGTAATCAGGTAATTCAGAGAAACACTTTTTTGAAATTTCATTTCATTTAATAATTATCAAGTGCCTTCTGAATGCAAAACACCTTGTCAAACAGGAAAAAGATACAAGACAACACCTGCAAATCAAGGGTTAAAAAGGAACTGAGGTAAAGAGCTCTATGTGGGAGAGGGCACATGAACCAAGTGCTGTGTGGAAGGAAGGAAGGATGTACACAAAGGCTCTTTGTGGTGTCTTCTTTGTAGCACGATACCTGACCTGTCATAGGCTCTTTATAAAAGTCAGATGAATCATGATGGAAAGAACACACTATCTTATGTTGTAGAGTATATAAGTTCAACCTCTTACGTGGTTACTAAGATGAGCTTGTCCTACAGTCAAGTACAGATTATTTGTGTAACACATTATTGAACCTTGTTCACAAAGTTTCCTTTTAGTCCTTAAATATTTATGGATATGTCAGACTCCATTGTACATACATTTTGTTACTAAAAAATTAGAGATTTTTTTCCTCAGTTATTTGTAAGGATCTGTCATAATAAATACATTGGGTTTTGTTTCAAAATAGTAGATTTTTAGAAACAAAGGTTGAAGAAATTAAGATTTAATGTCATCTTGCCTTAAACTATTAATTTTAGACATTCTTGTCCTTAAAAGGATTATTTGTGAGAAACTTTGGTATATTGTCAACCTAAAATGAGTTGTAACTTTTAAAATTCTCTTGATTCTCTGACGATTCATATCTTTGTGTTATATATTATACTTCAAAGTATGTTCTTCAGTTCATTTTATTAGAAATCAGTGCTCATGAAGCTAAGGTTACAGGTTCAGTAGGCTTATGCTCTGCTTGGAAATGTTTTTCTGTGCCAGAACCATAGACCACATCCTAGCTCTAGCCTGTTGTCTTGCTGGTACTTGCTTTTACCCATAGGGACAATCAGGCAAGGGTAATGTGGATTGGTTTTGTCACTTATTCATTCAGTATTTATTGCACATCTACTATATCAAATATTTGTGTGTATGTATCTATGTGCATTTCATGGAGATGGGGCAGGAGAGGAAATGAGACAACTATGCCCAAGCCACTGTGCCTGTTCTGTGATCTTGATCCAGTGGTCCCCATCATAATGAATGAATAGGACTCCACTGCAGAACAAATAAAATCTCCTTTTGTATATAGCCATTTTATTAATTATTCTTACTTTGTGGGTAGTGGCTACCCATTTAATTTTCCTAAAAACAAATATTAAGGCAATGCTGCCCCTCACCTTTACATATTTATAATGCTCTACTATTAAGTATTATTTTACCTGGTAATATGCCCTTTCCGATATTCTTGCTAACTATCTGACTCTTGAATGTAAGTCTCAGAGTTTTCACTCAAAACCTATGTGTCTTTAGTGTGAAATCACTAGTTTTTGGTAGTTCTTTTTTTAATATAATTATTTAATTAATTAATTTATTTTTATGAGGTTTTAAAGATCAAACCCTCGCACATGCTAGTCAAGCCCTCTGCCACTGAGCTATAGCCCCAGCCCTGATAGCTCTTTTTAAAAGCCCATATAAAAATACAAAGTGGTTGAAAAATAGCTTGTTCTTTTGCATATAAATAAGATATAAAGTATAATAAAGTATCAGTGGGTAATGAAATTGTAGAAATGCATTAATTTTTCCATTAGGAATACATATTCCTTTGTTCTCAAACACGTTTGTCTTGATTTTGTGGAAGTCTTTATAGGTAGTACATGTTCATTTCAGACATTTTAGAGGATACTGATAAGCGAAAGGGAGTCTGCCACCTGGTGAGAGCAATGATATTTTGATTATATATACTTCCAGGCTTCCTTCCATGCATTTATTTATTTATCCAAAAAATGGAATTGTCCTATGCTTCATATCTCAATCTATTTGTTCTTCCCAGCAATATCTCCTGATGACCTTTACATAGTGATAAATATGATCTACTCATATTCTAGTATGTAGATGTATTATTTAGTTGGTTTTCAATTGTGAGATACCTAGATTCTTTTTAACTTTTTGCTTCTTAAACAATGCTGTGGTACGTGCTTGAGTTGTGGCTCAGTGGTAGAGCATTTGCCTGGCATGTGTGAGGCACTGGGTTCAATCCTCAGCACCACATAAAACTAAAGAAAGAAAATAAAGGTATTGATTGTGTCTATCTACAACTAAAATTTTAAAAAACATAATGCTGTGGTAAACATCTTTTAGTCACTAAATTTCTGTGTACATTCTTAGTTATCTGTTAATTCAAAATATTAATTTTAATAAGAATAATATAGTATCATACACTTTAACATGACTCATAGTAGGTGATACTGTGGAATGAGCATTATTTGTACCCATTCAACTCTATAATAAGTGTTCTTTAAAAAAAATCTAATCAGAATGCCCCCAAAAGAATTTGTGAGGCAAAACAACTCTGGGGAATGGAATTTCCTAACATTGCACCACAGAGACAAGTGTGATGGGGGGAAGAGCAGGCATTGGCATAGGACAGTGTCATTGCCTTTGACCGAGTTAAATTCAAACTTGGTAAGAGATTTTATCAAATAGTAAATCTCTCAAATATGTAGTAATTTGCTTTTTTAAAGGAGGTCTTATGTCTTTTACATCTCTTGTTACATGGGCTATAGGAGGTAGGCAGGGCAGGGCTCATGTTCGCACTGTAGGTTAGGAGGGGGAGGTTCAGGGCAGGTCAGTGCCTTTCTTGAAGATCCCTGGTCCTGAGCCTCTGCACACTTCTAGGCAGGGGATGCAGTGGTGTCTAAATGGCCTCTAGCATCGTGGAAGGACTTAGCTATTTGTTTCTGAGAATGAATGAATATTATCATCATATAATCTCTCCTCAGAAGTCCATTGTCATAATAAAACATCAATTGTTATGAACATTTATGTTTGCCACTTGCCATCATAGGGAGGCAACTTCAGAAATGTCTTGGTATTTGATTTTATATTAAGTATGCCCAAATGATTATGCTTCTTTTATTCTTGTGTCTGCATTTCATTTTTGGACATGACATTATTAGCTGCTGGCCCTGCCTCTAGAAGCTAATGTTGAGTCTGTGTTTAAACATTGCATACCTTAAGGGCATTACTCCAGTGTTCCCTGTAGCCCTCTGTGTTCACTGATTTTCTTCCCATTTGACCAAAGAGGAGAAAGAAACCAGAGAGGATGTGAGTTAAGTGCCTGAGTTTAGAGCTGGAACATGACCCCAAAGCCCACAAAGCCCACATATTATACTATGCCATACTTCTGCAGTTCTCTGTTTTTATATATACATATACATACATAAATATACATATATATAAATACATATATAAATCTATATGTATGCATGTGTGTATATATGTATAGATACAAATATGTATATACACACATCCATTTATATCTATACATATAATTCCTTTTTAATTGACACATAGTAATTGTACATATTTAGAGGATACAGTGTGACATTTCAATATGTGTGTAGAATGTGATGAGATCAGGCTAATTGGCCTGGCATCTCAGAAATTTATCATTTCTTTGTTCTGGAAACATTTGATATCCTCTCTAGTAGCTATTTTGAAATATTTTACTATTGTCCATTTTATTTATCCTGTGGTCCTAGAGAACATTAGAAATAGGCCTCTCCACTTTCAAGAGATCTACTTCCCTCTGAGCATTCCCAAGCTTAAGTGTACAGCTCAGTAGTTTTCAGGATGTTATGCTATTAACTCTTTTCACGTGTTTCATTTCTCATGCGCTATAAGCTAGGAAGCTGGGCATCAAAAGGGTTAGAGAAATCTTCCAAACTGCATTGTAAAGACTGGCAGCTCTCTTGGCAGTCCAAAATCTTTGCTTCCTTAAGTTTTCTTCTTCCTGCAATTGCAACTGTTGGGGAAATGACCTGTAGATGTGCATTAATATCGTGAGCAACATATTATAACAGAGACTATTTCCTCTGTCACTTATTGCTAAAGTTGTTTCCATATGATAACAAATCTAGTGCAAGCTGTGGAATTAAAATAATATCAGAAGCTTTCTGTTACCTTTAAGTGTAAAACTTTCTTGAGATAAACATGTAACTTCTTGGTGCTGATTAATAAGGGACCAGTCAGATAATTGGTTTGTCTGATTCTGAGTAGTCCTCAGTGTTCAACATGTGTTTCTGGGTACTTACACAGTGAAATTGCAAACAGATTCACTTCTTCATAATGGTTAGTATTTTATTTTTTTCATTTTTAATTATTTTCCTGAGACTTGGTTTCTTGATAGTTTAAACTTTTTGAAATAACCATAGGTGCTGTCATGGATTCATCCAGAAAACAAGACGGTCATTGTGCGTTGCAGTCAGCCTCTTGTTGGTATGAGTGGTAAACGAAATAAAGATGATGAGAAATATCTCGATGTGATCAGGGAAACTAATAGACAGATTTCTAAACTCACAATATATGATGCAAGACCCAGTGTTAATGCAGTGGCCAACAAGGTGAGTGCATTTGATGATATGATGGAAACTTAGCTCACATAGAGTACAGTGTCTTCTTTGAATGGTTTTGCAATGGTATGTCAACACATGAGTTTATTGTTACTTTTAATTTATTTATTTTTTGAGATGGGGTCTTCCTATGTTGTCCAGTGTGGCCTTGGACTCCTGGGCCCAAATGATCCTGCTGCCTCAGCCCCCAATTAGCTGGGACTATAAGCCCATGAGTTTAAATTAGTAGTTAAGAAAACTAGTGTTCTTAAATAGAAAATAATATTAATTAAAAGTTTGATTAAAATCAAATGAAAGTGCTGGGGTTGTAGCTCAGTGATAGTGCATTTGTCTAGCATGTGTGAGGCACTGGGTTCAATCCTCAGCACCACATAAAAACAAGTAAATTAAATAAAGGTATTGTGTCCATCTACAACCGTGTGTGTGTGTGTGTGTGTGTGTGTATGTATGTATGTGTAATCAAAGGAAAATAAACTTTAGGTAAATAGGCATGTCTAGAACTATAAACTATAATGAACTTGAGTTTTGTCTTGAATCTCAGCCAAGTTAGAATGTTCTTGGAGCTCTTTGGCTGTGGTCTATCACTCTCATTGTACTAGTGGGGCATCTGTAAGAAATTGTGGAAAGCTGCAATTATTAAAATCATAAATTTGTAGCTTTGTCCAAACTGTACAGACACGTACACTCACACACTCAAATGTACATTCTTATTAATATAATTCAAGTAATGAATAGATCCACACATATGAATTTTCCTGTCACACATACATAGAAGTTTAATATTTTCAAACAAATCTTTGTCAATCTTTTTTTTTTTTTTTTTTTTTTTTTTTTGCCTGCTTAAGCAGAATATGCCAAATGTACTTGAAATTGATTAGGGTCATCATTGAACATCAGTAACTGCCTGTTATTGCCTCAGAAGCTGCTGCATGGTGGAAGGCTGTTTGCTTCTGTACTAAATGGCCCTTTTACCTTTGATTTCTCCTTTTTGTTTTTTTCCTCCTATCATTGCCAGCTGTCACAAATGCTCACAGTGGGCCTGCCCTGAGTTACCCACTCTCATTCTGCCTTTCAGATTTATTGTTTCTCATCAGCTGTAGGCTTAAATTTCATCATCTTTAATACTTTGCTTATTCCAAGGTCATTTATATGGCATCTTCAATTATTCAGAACACACATCAAGAACTTGAAAGCAAAGCAAGTTTTTGATCAGCCCAGATAGATAGAGCAGCTTCCTAAATGGAATCTGTGACATCTTTCTCCACTAGGGTGTGCCAGACTGTGGGTGAGTGTGATGCTCAGCTCTGCATTATTTGCACATGCATCATCTATCCTATACATTTAGTCCTGGGGAGACCCTTCACCCCATATGTACTTTTAGATAAGTGTTACCACAGTTGCTTTTTGTTTAGAAATTATTTTGAACTTATATGTAAAGCAATCAGGAAGTTTAAATAAGTCAATTAGGAATTATAATAAAATATAATATAATATAAATTATAATAAAATTACAAAATATTTAGGAAGTTAAATATAAGTGCCTTCTTGGATTATCCTTAATTTTATATATTACGCTTCTATTAACTTTTATATATAATTAGGTCTGAATACATGTATAAATGCAATATTTCCATGTATTTGGCCTGAAACAGATATTATGTGGCGTTAAAATGAGTGTTTAGAAAGAATATTTTAAGATACTAAAATGTGTGAAATGCATGCTTTCATTATATTAACTCTATGACAACAGAATTCTTGAGTGCCCTTTTAACATTTGGGAAATGAGCCTCTGTTTCTAGTCCTCCTAGGAATGAATGGAAGCAAAATATTAAGGGGAAAGAAACTAAGCCTTAAAGAGCTCTGGATCATTCTTTCAGAAACCACACTTGGGTTCCCCTCCTCCCCAAGCCATATCTGTCCCCTTATTATGTACATCTATAGTAACAGGCCCTTGAACCTTCATACCATTGTACTAGTTAATTTAGGTTGTTTCTTTCTGTCAAAGAAAGGAAAACCAAAGAGAAGGTTTCAAAAGTAACCAGAGTTGGAGAATTTGAACTTTGGGTAACTCAGTCTCTGCTTGACTAATTGATTTTTACCCTTTCTGACTTCTGTTCTCTTTGACCCTAATTGCTCTTCCCTCATGGATATATAGAAATTACAATCCAAGATGTAGCCCCCAACATCACATCATTTTAAATCAAACAAACAAACAAAACTCAGTTGTTGCTAAGATGTAGCACTAAGCCACTTCTATTTTTGTGGCAATACATCATGATGAATTAAAGTGGAAGCATATTACTGTCTCTTTTGTCAGAAGCTTTGGCAATGAGTAAAAAGTGTATTTTTCTTTATTTATTTTTACATAACATTTTCAGTTATTTATGAAAGGAACACTAGTGTCAAGGATCTCTTTGAAAACCACCATAATTATTTAAAAGGCACACGTGCAGAAGAAGCAAGTCCTCTGCTGGGAGGCTGACTTGTGTCATTGTATTACATACTTTCAAAGCTATCAAAACATAGGCCGGCCCCTTCCTCCACACTCTCTCCTGCATTTTACAAAAGTGACTGCCAGGAGGACAGGAGTGCCTCTCCCGACACTCTTCCCTGAGGCCTGGATAACCAAGAGGCCAGGAAGTTGGTCCATTTGTCTTCTTATTTATTAGCTAACAGCTCTTTAAAAACAGCAAGGCAAAGGTTCATTGTCTACTTACTACTGATGCTGCTTAGAGCAAGTGCTAAGGAGATATTTTTGCCTGAATATATTTCCTTACCTAGAGTCTAGAGATCAAAGGCCTCTGGCTGGCTACATAGGTCTCCAGATTGGAAGTTCAAGTGGGAACCTTCCTTCTACTGCAGGAAGCCTTCTCTATAAATACCCAAACTCCAAAACAAAACTGTAGGTTACTTTGTCCCTTCCCAACCTGGATACAAGCTTATATTCCTTCCACTGTCATAAAGAAAAAGAAAAGCCATGTTGTAGTGAAGGCACATTTGTCTGGGGTCTTCCTCTTTCCTCTTTGGCCCTAGGCAGATGTTTCCCTGCTCTCCTCCTAGAAGCAGTCAGAACTTAGCATAATGTTGCTTTCTTTTCAAGTCTCAAAACTTTTTCTTAAAGGGCCTAAGGCCATGTGTCCTATGGCATTTAAAAACATTTAAGCAGAGTACAGCCAGGTTCCTAAACAAAACCACTACTGTTCTTTCTGTCAATGTGGAAAACAGACACTCTTCACCATGCTTTGGAAGTGAACCAAAGCCTCCCCTGACAAGTTAATACTTGCAGGTGCTATGTTAGGTAGTGGCCATCTTGTCACCTCTAGGAACTTTGTGTTATTTGAGATCACACTACATGCAGTGCTCTGTCCTTCATGTTTGCATAGCAGAGAGGTAGTCATGATGTAATAGAAAAGATGCAGCTTTGAAGGTACATTAGACTTAAATTCCACTAGCTTTAAATAGCATCTCTCAGTTTGTTTTCTCATTATTGGCCTGGGTCTGTTTGACTTCAAAGCCTGTCATCTTCCTCTAACTTATCTTGTCCTATGTGGGTACTGTGACACAGCCAGGGGTGCCTGCTGCTACCTCAATTTCACTGCTTCCACCTCCCCAGACGAGTAAGTAATATTATAGCTACAAAGCTGATAAGAGAGGGGAAGGATCTTTCAGAACTTCTTTCCAGATCTAGAAGAACAGCCAGTAATTACAGTGTACTTTGAAGAATTTTGACTCATGAATCCCCAGAAAATTGCTTGCCTTCTGTCTTTTTTTTTCTAACTCAAAGTATGACTAATGTTTAGGCTGACTATTGGTTAGGAAGTCAAGTCACATCAATTATTTATTTAAATTGGAGGGGTTTGTGTTGAGATTTGAAAGAAAAATAACTCTTGAAATAGTTGTGCAACTTACTGATAGAATATAAAACCTAACTTATTGTTTTGTATGTCTTGTTTCATAGGCAACAGGAGGAGGATATGAAAGTGATGATGCATATCATAACATAGAACTTTCCTTCTTAGACATTCATAATATTCATGTTATGCGGGAATCTTTAAAAAAAGTGAAAGACATTGTTTATCCTAATGTAGAAGAATCTCATTGGTTGTCCAGTTTGGAGTCTACTCATTGGTTGGAACATATCAAGGCAAGTATATTTTAAAAATTTGTATATGTAAAATAAAACATTTGTTTAGTGGAACAGGATACATTCCTTATATATTTAAAAACTGAACAGTGAAACTATTCATAGTAGAGGACTTTACATTTGATAGTTTTATGTTTCTTTATAGTTTGCTTACCTAAATTAAAGATTTTATAACATCACTGTAGCTTATTTTTAGAGTTTGGAAAGATGTGTCTTTCAGTCTTGTCAATAGTAAATAGTTCAGTCTGTCATGCAGGCTTATTTAGGAATAACCAGTTTATCATCTAGCCATTATTGGGTATGGCCCCCATGGACCTTCAAAGAAGTAATTTTTTAAAAAATGATCTCAAATTGAATAATTTTAAAGAATTAGTTTTATACTTCTATAAAGTCCAATTCTTCATCATGATACAGCATCAAAGATCATTTTCTCTTTTTTTTTTTTATTGCCAGCGATTGAACCTGAGGCCTTACATATGGTAGGCAAGTGCTCTAGCACTAAGCTACTCCCCCAGCCCTAAAAATCCTCCATTCTTAAAAAGTACTTGAAGCTATCTAAGGGAACTAACACTTGAAGCCATTTAATTCTATTTTAAAAAAGCTTACTTTAAAGAGGTAAAATATTAAGATGAATTGTTCTCTAGTGAAATTATATTTCCTACTTAATAGAAGTTTTTAAAATTTTACCTCTTATACTTTCATTTTTAAAATTTTTTCCTAAAAAATGAATTGCACAAAAATTAATTGTAACAACTAAATGTAATGTGGTGTACGGATGGGATTCTGGAACAAAAAAGGACATTAGGTTCAAAACTAAGAGGATCTGAATAAAATATGAACTTTTAAAATAATAAGTTAATAATAAACTTATTAATAATAAGTTAATAGTGTATTGATATTGGTTCAGTTGTTGTGACAAACATATGATATTATATGATACACTGTAGTTGTAACAACTGTACTATGTCAATAAGACTGGAAATTGGGTTGACTATATGGAAACTATCTTTCTATAGTACTTTCTAAGTTTTCTATACATCTAAAACTATTTATTTATTTATTATTCTACTTTTTTTTTTTTTTGAGATACTAGGGGTCAAACCCAGGGCCCTGCTAGGCAAGGTCTCTATCACTGCGCTACATCACCAGACCCTAAAACTATTCTAAAATTAAAATGTTTATTTTATAAAAGGGTTCATATGGCCAGATGCAGTGTTGCACATGTGTAATTCCAGGAACTCAAGAGGCTGAGAGGAGGGTCACAATTGAAGGCCAGCCTCAGCAATTTAGCAAGGCCCTTAGTGACTTGATATGACCTGTCTGAATTTAAAAAATGAAAAGGGTCTAGGGATGTGGCTCAGTGGTTGAGTGCCCCTGGGTTCAATCCCTGGTACCAAAAAAAAAAAAAAAACATGGAGGTGGGGATCATGTGGTTATTGTTTCAGACCCTGTTAATGGGAACAAGGAGAAGATATATTTCTTGCTTCTAGGGAGGTTCATGTGTGGTTGAGGAGCATAATATTCTACTATTCTAGTGTACCATGTGTTCCACACCAAATGGGCCTTCACATCAAAGTCAATGGAAGGAACAGGCCCTTTGGAATTCAGTGGGACTGGATCTGGTCCTTGAAGAGGAATAGGGGACTGCATCCTAGAAAAAGTAGACAGCCAAATCCAGAAATAGAAATGGCTGAGTTCAAGTTAGCAAGATTGAGGATTTCTATGGATGCAGAGACCTGGTCATGGGCCTTGACTGTCAACATAGAGTGTGGGGAGACTCATGAGGTTTGAGAATAGCAGTGTACTTTAAGAAAATGTTCTGGTAGCTACTTATAGAATAGACAGGAAAGGGAAGAACATGAAGACAGAGAAAACAGAACCATTTCAATAATGCAAAGATAAGGGGTAATGATGACCAGTGCAGGGATGAGGGGACTAGAAAAGGGATAGACACAAGATGTTGCCAAGTGTTTTAGTCAGTTTCCCCCTCCCCCACTGGGACCAAAAGACCTGACAAGAACAATTGGAGGAGGAAAGATATATTAGGGGGCTTACAGTTTCAGAAGTTTCAGTCCATTGCAGATTCTATTCCTTGGGACCTGAAGTAAGGCAGGGCACCATGGTGGAAGAATGTAGAAAAGGAAGGCAGGTCAGGACATGGTACCAGGAGGCAGAGAAAGAGAGACAGCTCTGCTCAACTAGTACTATACACACACACACACACACACACACACACACCCCCCAAAGGCATGCCTGCAAGGACCCACCTCCTTGAGCCACACCCTACTTGCCCACAGTTACCACCAAGTTAAACCCTATCAGGGGATTAAGTCGCTGATTAGATTTAGCTCTCATAACCCAGTCATTTCACCTTTCAACTTTCTTGGATTGTCTCACACATGAGCTTTTGAGGGACACCTGTTATCTAAACCATAACACCAAGGAAGGACTTGTGATTCTCCTAAAGAAATGCAGGACAATGTCAAGAGTGTGAGCCTAGCTGAGAGAATGATGCCACCATTTGCAGATGAAGGATAGTCCTCATCAGGACCTTGGTCGGCATATGTGCATTTGGGGTAGTGGCAGTTATCCCCTGGTGATGTCTAATAGGCAAGTTTTCATGCAAAGTGGAACTCCAAGGTTAAGGCTGACATATTGGTTTGGGAATCAGCTGTGAGGCAGTGTACTCATGTCAAGCCCTTTAGTGTGGAGGCTGAGGAAGAAGATGAATGAGAAGATTAGAATCCTTGTAACAGGGCCTTGATCACATTTGTATTCAGAACAGGGGGTGAGAAGTAGATCTCAGTGTAGGAGGCAAAAGAGAGATACTAGGGAATGAAGAGAGCGTATTGAAATGTCAAGAAAGGACCCAAGAAGAAACAGTGATACTTCAAAGTTTGTTAGGGAGATCCTTGATGACTTTGGAAGTAGACCTGCATAGGTGTCTAGCAGTGGGGTGGGGCAAGAGTTGAAAAATAGTGATAGTGAACATAGACTATTCTTTCAAAAAGCTAGATAGTTGGGGGTTGAGGATCATGTGATTAGGGGAAGGACTTTTCAAATCCCGGGAAGCTTCAGCCTGTTTTGTGGACAAAAGAAAAGATTCACTTTAGGCTTTTTTTTAAGGAAATAATCACACAGATCTGAAAAGATGGTTATACCAGGATGTTTATAGGAATAAAAATAAATAAATAAAAATAAATAAATGAAATAAATGTACTTAAATAAGCAGGAAAACATCTATCTATATAATTAAATACTGTATAACCATTGAAATTATGTAATCTAGTATATAGTACATAAGGAAATGCTCAGTATATAAAAGTGAAAAATGCTTCATAAACCCCAAATAAAGCAAAGATAGGGCTGGACCTGGTGGTACACACCTGTAATCCCAGTGGCTTCGGAGGCTGAGGCAGGAGGATCCCAAGTTTGAGGCCAGCCTCAGCAATTTAGTGAGGCCCTAGACCCTGTCTCAAAAATAAAACGGGCTGGCAATGTGGCTCTGTGGTTAAGTGCCCATGGGTTCAATCCCTGATGCCAAAAATGGGGCAAGGGTATATGTTTGTGTATAGAGAAGTTTAGAAAGGTATCTACCAACATGTAAAAATGTAGTTTTTCAGACTAAAATGATTGTGTTTGTTTTTATTTTCTTTATCCTTTTGTTTGCTCCATTTTTCATGATTACATACCACTTCAGTAAAGAAGGTAGAAAGACTTTTTAAAAAATATTTTTTAGTTGTAGATGGACACAGTACATTTATTTTATTTATTTATTTTTATGTGGTGCTGCAGATTGAACCCAGCTCCTCACACATATTAGGCAAGTTCTCTACCACTGAGCCACAACCCTGCCCTGTAGAAAGACTTTTTAAAAAGAGAAAGTCCAGGTATAGGAGTTATTGGAAAAGTGGGTAAGCTCTACTCTGGTTCAAAGTAGGAACCATTGAACAGCTCAGATGCCTGAGGAAATTAGGTAGAAGGCCATCTGCAAAAGATAAAGGTGGGAAGTTAGGACTTCAGAAATGTGGAAAATGAAAAAGATCCTTGTCAGATTTTATAGTTTTGTCCACACTGAGGAGGATAAAAGAATTTAAAAACTGTCACCGTCCTCTGATGAAATAAGAGGAAATCTGAGGATTCTCGGGAGTCCAGCTGGACATGCGTAACAACATCCAATGCAGTTTCTCTGGCATGTGTATAATATATATAACTGAGATTGAATCCCTTTTATTGTGAGAGAAGTATGTGGGGTGAGAGTTGCCCTCTGAAAATGCTTCTCAACAGCCCCCTTTTCAGAATTACCTCAAATTAAAATTGTAAACACGATTGCATGGAGAATACAATATGCCTAAACAAATGGACTGCACCAGTCGTTTTATAAGCAATGAGTTTTGTACAAGTAATTGATGGCTTCTCATACTTAGGTCCTCTAACCTTTCCTTCTCAGCACTACTTTGTCTACTTATCTCTCATTACTGTTTCTGTAAAAATAATAAAGTTACATTTGTTTTAAAATTCTCTGCATGTCAGATCTTTTACATGGTCTGACTTTTCCTTGAATTAGTTTAAATAAATTAGTAGTTCAGTTTCCTTAAATTAGTTAAAATGACAGCAATATATATCTAAGCATGGCTGTTAGAATTTCGAGAGCTCTATGGCATAAAATCTTAAAAACTCAACTTCATCCAGTCATAGTAGTATACACCTATAATCCCAGCTATTCAGGAGGCTGAAGCAGGAAGATCAGAAGTTCAAGACCAGCAAGGACAACTTAGACCCTGTCTCAAAATAAAATTTAAAAAGGGCTAGGCATGTACTTCAGTGGTAGAGTGCTTGTCTAACAGGAAATAGTCTCTGGTATACCCACTACTGCAGTCTCTAGTACCACAAAATACCAAACAAACAAACGAAGAAAAAAAAAAGTCAAAATGACAAAATATATACATATGGCTGATAAGCACATAAAAAGATGAAACCTTCAAACACTGGTGAGAATGTGAGATGGTACAACTATTTTTAGAAATACTTTGTCAATTTCTTTGATAATGACACATATATTCTACCATAGAGTCCAATCATCACATTCCTAGCTATTTTACTAAGAAAAATGAAAATGCCCTTTCATAGACATGTTTGCAAAAGTTCACAGGATCATTATTTGTAATAAATAAATACTAGAAATAACCAAATGTCTCTGAGCTGATGAAGGAAAAGTAACATGTGGTTTCTTCATACCATGGAATATTAGATGCCATAAAAAGGAATGAAGCATTGATCCATGCTACAACATGGATGAGCCTTGACAACAAAGACTGCATAGTGTATGATTCCATTTATATGAAATTTCTATTAAAGCAAAACTGTAGAGTCAAGAAGCAAATAAGTGGGTGTCTAGGGCTGAGGGCAGGAGCATGGATTGATCTCACATGATACAAGGAAACTTTTGGGGTGATGAAGTACAATAGTTGGATTGTGGTGGTGATAGCACAATTGTATTAATTTACTGAATCTTGTCATACTGTCTCTAAATACCTGCATCATCAAAAAAATGACATCATAGCAATTATTCATAAAATTTAGTGGTTCTTTTAAGTCTCAATTTTTTATCTTTAAATTAAATATTTATTTTTTGAATAAGTATTCTTTCTGCAGCTTAGGAGCCAAATAAGAGTCCATATTTTGTCAATTCAAAGGCCAAAAGGTTATTTCCATTGTATCAGGCCTTTAAAGTCTAGAATAGACCTGTTTAGCCAATGATTAAATTTAATCCCATAATTATTATAGGTTGAATGGTGCCCATGAAATTTGTATGTTAGTCCTGAGCCCCAGTACCTCAAAGGACAACCTTATTTGAGATAAAGTCTTGTGATGATTTAAAAGATGAGACTTAAGAAGTAAGTCCCCACTTCAACATGATTGGTGTCATCATAAAAAGGGATGATTTGGACACAGAGGAATGCACACAGGAATAATGCCAGGTGAAGATTTGTGTTATGCTGCCACAAGCCCAGGAACTTACAGATGCTAGGAGAGTGGCACTCAACAAGCTCCTGCATAGGGCAACATGGCCCTGTTTACACCTTGATCCCAGACTTCCAGCCTCCACAACTGTGAGACAACCAATTTCTATTGTTTAAGCTACCCAGTTTTAGTACTCTGTAATGGCAGCCTTGATAAACATAACAATCATATTCATGGAAATACTGTCAAAATGCAGTATGGCTCCGTTTTTAAACATCTAGACACACCCAAATGCAGTCTCTGTAGACAGACAAGATCAACAGATCCACTGGTTCCCAGTGTTCCATCTTCTTCACTCTCTTCTAGACACTGATGGATATTTTAAAGCAGGACTTTGTATATAATTAGAACATCATATTTTAAATTTAAGCAGTATCTTAGCACTGCCTTCTGAATCACATATTTTTCTCTGACAGCTTGTTCTGACAGGAGCCATTCAAGTTGCAGACAAAGTTTCTTCAGGGAAGAGTTCAGTGCTCGTGCACTGCAGTGATGGATGGGACAGGACCGCTCAGCTGACGTCCCTGGCCATGCTGATGTTGGATAGCTACTACAGGAGCATCGAAGGCTTTGAAATACTGGTACAAAAAGAGTGGATAAGTTTTGGACATAAATTTGCATCTGTAAGTTAACAATGAAACTAATTTGGGGAGGGGTACTGGGGATTGAACCCACAGACACTTAATCACTGAGCCACATCCACAGCCCTTTTTATTTTTTATTTTGAGACAGAGTCTCACTAACTTGCTTAAGGCCTTGCTAAGTTGCTGAGACAGTCTTTGAACTTGCAATCCTCCTGCCTCAGCCTCCCAAGCTGCTGGGATTACAGGCAAGCAATACCATGCCTGGCCAATAAAACTAATATTTTAAAATAATCAAATCACTGCCATTTGGGATTGAAACACTAGTTGCTAAGCCACGTATTCAGTGCCAAAATGAAAATCTGAGAAATGCAAATAAAGAAACACTTTACAGGTTTCAAAATGTGTGATGCCGTAGGTTGATAAAAGTTGTTTTAGGAGACATGTTTATCCATCTGCACTCTTTATAGTTTCACTTGAAAGTAATAGAGTCTGCATAGAAATGTTTAAATTGAAATTTCACAAAAAAGAGAAGATAGATAACAGTTTACTCTGAACTAATATTATAGCTAATAAGGCCAAATATGTTTTATAGAAATGCCAGATTTTAGTTTAGGCTTTTTATTATTCTTCTCTGATATCATTTAAAAATCATCAAGAGAATCTCTTAAAATCCATATTCTCAGGTCTTGCTTCAAGATGTCCTTTGAATAAGTGTTTTAACCAGCTTCCCACTGATTCACAGGAAGGGAACCCAGACATCACTTTTTTTTTTTTCCTGATACTTGTGGATTGAAATCAGGGGCACTTGACCACTGAGCCACATCCCAGCCCTATTTTGTATTTTATTTAGAGACAGGGTCTCACTGAGTTGCTTAGGGCCTCGCCATTCCTGAGGCTGGCTTTGAACTCGTGATCCCCCTGCCTCAGCCTCCTGAGCCACTGGGATTACAGGCATGTGCCACCATGTCTAACCTTCAGCCACATTTTATCAGTAGTATGAATGTATGAATAACATCATCAAGTAGAAAATATTGTGATTTAACAAGTGAATGCATTGTGAAGTTGCTGGTTTCATCTTTAAGAGCAAAAGAAGTTTTAATTCTAATGATCACATTTTTGGGATATGATTTCAAGCCTTGAAACTTTGAACTTAATCCCTTTATGACAGAAATAACTATGTTAAATGTCTTGTACCACACTGCTCAGGGTAATCCAGTCCTGTGTTCTATCTATAGCTGTCCGTAACTCCTACAAAACTGTAGTTATACAGAATAATTGTAGTAATAACATAGGATTATGATGTTTCACCAATTTTAGTGGTATTTTATAGTTTATATATCTAATTTCCATTATTACAAAACCTTCTATTATTTATCTATATTTTCACATAAATATATACTATTAACTATGATAAACTTGGCATTTAGAAGGAAGATTGCTGAATTGTATAGTCAGATTTTGTGGCTTATATGCTTTCTCAGTTTTATACCCGTGAATTAAACAAGTCATCTTCACCAATTCGTTTCAGAGAATAGGTCATGGTGATAAAAACCACGCTGATGCTGACCGATCTCCTATTTTTCTTCAGTTTATTGATTGTGTATGGCAGATGTCAAAACAGGTAAGGAATATATGAGATTAAAACACAGTCAAGGGCTGGGGATGTGGCTCAAGCGGTAGCGCGCTCGCCTGGCGTGCGTGCGGCCCGGGTTCGATCCTCAGCACCACATACAAACAAAGATGTTGTGTCCGCCGAAAACTAAAAAATAAATATTAAAATTCTCTCTCTCTCTCTCTCTCTCTCTGTCTCTGTCTCTCTCTCTTTCTTAAAAAAAAAAACACAGTCAACTTAATGTTTAAATTGAATATTGTGTTATATAATATCTGGGTTTTACCCCCAAAATATGCAGGACAAGATAAAGATGAAATAAAATTAGCCATGTGTGAGTAATTGTTGAATCCAAGTGATGCCTATGCAGGGGTTCATTTTATTATTGTGACTACTATTCATATGTCTGGAATCCCCCATAATAAAGTTTTCAAGTTTAAATTTTATCTGCATTATCTCTGTTAGTGAAAGATCAATGTAACTGTCTATTATATTCATTCTATATGGGCATTTAGATGTAGGCATGTCTGCTAACGTGTAATGCCTTAAAGAATTCAAGTAAAATCCAGAAAATGAAACTCTTGACACCTTTTCATCTTCTCCCTTTACTTGATACATATTGAAATTTCTCAGTTCTGTGTAAAGTGCAGGCCCTGCTGTCCTTCTCAGAACCCTACAGTGTGGCAGCATTTGGTCCTTCCTACCATAGGTCTTTTTGGTTCTATAAAATATTAGTCTCAGCCATTCATGCCTCGCTTGCTTATTTGTTTTTGTCTAGTTCCCTACAGCTTTTGAATTCAATGAACAGTTTTTGATTACAATTTTGGATCATCTATACAGTTGCCGATTCGGTACTTTCCTATTCAACTGTGAATCTGCTCGAGAAAGACAGGTGAGTAAAAATGCTAATCTTTCTGTAAAGGTTTGCCAAGATGTATCTAGTCTGCCATATATCAAGAAGAATATGAGAGTTTGTGAGATGCTGACTTTGCCCACAAAAAGTAGGAATGACTTTAAAGCCATGCAGGTTTTCCCTCCCAAAATCCATGATAATGTTGGTGAAATGAATTGTATTATAAAGGTCATAAACCTTGTAATAATAGGGGAAAGAAAGAGACATAGCAACAAACTTTTAAAATCTGGAAAGCCCATAGATAAGTGATTAATAATTTAGCTTCAGAAAACCAAGATCTCACACCAACAGTAGAGAAGCCAAGAACCAAGCCACTTTGAATAGCATGAACCCTGGACAACTCCAGGTTGAACTCTACCAGGTAAGTATCTGGGGTGAAGGAGGAAGACACCTTGAAGAGCTGTTTAGAATAAGCTAAACAAATTCCCTCCATTCCTCTCTGGAACTAAGGACTCTGGCAGAGGTGTCCTGCCAAGAGAGGGTGCTTGAAGAGGGTGCTGCAGTGTGATAGCCCCACCTCTCTTCCCTCACTCCCTCCCAGTGTTCTGGAACCAGGTCTTCATCATTCAGATGGGAGCACCAAAGAGCCATCTCTGTTGGTGAGGATGGTGAGACAATGGATCCCTCCTAAATTGCTAATTGGGGTGGAAAATGCTACAGCTGTTATGAGAAACTGGTGATTCCTCAAAAAGGGAAATACAGAATTATCATCTGACCCAGTAATTTCACTCCTAGGTATATACTCTAAGGAACTGAAAATAGGGGTTGAAACCAAAACTACACATGTATATATTTACAATAGAATGTTAACAGCCCAAATATCTGTCAGGATGAATGAATAAAACAAAATGTGGTCTATCCATATGATAATATTATTATAATATTATTCAGCCATAAAAGTGAAGGAAATATTCATATCACAATTAGGATGGACCTTGAAATCATTGTTCTAAGAAAAAGAAACCTGATGCAAAAGATTACATAAAATACAATTCCATGTGTGTGGAATTTCCAGAATAGATAAACCCATAGGGACAGAAAGCACATTAGTTGCTAGAGGCTAGAGGCAGGGGAGCATAGGGAGTGCCTGTTTCGTGGGTATGGGCTTTCCATTTGTGGTAATGGGAAAATGTTTTGGAAATTGATAGAGGTGATAGCTGCATGACATTGTGAATGAACTAAAAGCCACTGATTTCTATAGTTTTAAAATGTTTTATTTTATGGTATGTGAATTTTACGTCAGTTTAAAAAATTATCTCTGGGAAAACTAAGTTTTCCCAGAAAAACAACTTGGAAAAAATAACAGAGGAAGGGAAACAGAGAAGAAGCTACTATCTGATATCCTCAGAAGAATAAGAAAAATATTAACATCAGAAAATAAGGAGATAGTATCTGGAAATAACATTTAGAGATCAGAAAAGAACTTTGAAATTAAAAACATGATACCAGCCAGGCATGGTGAGGCATGCCTATAACACTAGCAACTTGAGAAGCTGAGGCAGGAGGACTGCAAATTCAAGAACAACCTCAGCAACTTAGCAAGGCCCTGAGCAACTTAATGAGACCCTGTCTCAAAATAAAGAATAAAAAGAGTTGGGGATGTGGCTCAGTGGTTAAGCAACCCCAGGTTCAATCCCTAGTTAACACCCCACGAACAAAACAAAACAAAACAAAAAAGCCATGGTATCAACAGAAATGAAAAACCAAGAAGAGGTAGAAAAGGAAGTTGAAAAAAAAGAACTCTCAGAAAATAGGAAATAAAAACAGGAAAAATAGAAAAGAAATGAAAAAAAAAAAAAGATTAGTCTTGAAGGTCCAATATCCAAATAATAGGAAAAACAGGGGAAAAAGAGAAAATAGGAAATCCAGAGAGAAGAAAGTTTAACTTAAATAATAATTTAAGACTATTTCAAAGAATTGAAATAGATAAGTCATTTTAAAGGCTCACCAAGTGCCAAACAGGGTGGATGAAAAGAGACCTATACTAAAGCACATCTTAGTGACATTTCTGATCACCAAGGACAAAGATCCCACAGCTTTTCTCTCAGACAAAATGAATGAGTTATGGGTTGAGCTTCTCTAATCCAAAGTCTGAAAGCTTCAAAATCTATATAATTTTGGAACACTTACATGACCCAAATGGAAAATTTCATATCTGTTTTCATGTAACTGGCCATAGTCAAAACATGGGCACATTAAAATATTGTATAAAATTACTTTTAATTTTTGTGTATTTGGTATATAAGAAACATAATGAATTTCATGTTTAGACTTGGATCCCATCTCTAAAACTTACCTTAGTATGTATATGCAAATATTCCAAAAATCTGGAAAAAATCCTAAATCCAAAATAAATCCAGTCCCAGGCATTTTGGATAAGTGATACTCAACCTGTGTTTGCAAAGAAACAGAAATCAGGAAGACTTTGGATTATTCAACAGCAGCATTGGAAGTTAGAAACCGCATAGAGCATTGCATTCAGAATTCTAAAAGAAAGTGGCTTAAACCTAGCTTTCTATAGCTACCAAACTGTCAACAAAATTTGAAGGTAGAACAGAAATATTCTTGGATACACACAGCTGCAAGAGTGCCTCCCATACTATACTATTTCTCTGGAAGCAACTGAAATGTATGCACTCCACAATAACAATAAGCCTAAATAGAAAAAGGTAGAGGGGATCTCAAGGGTGATATATTATACATGTATATCAAGACATCACATGGAACCCCATAAATATGTACAATTTTATGTGTCAGTTAAAATGTAAAGATTAATTTTTAAAAAAAATAAAAATAGAACTACTGTATAATCCAGAAATCCCATTATGAAGTATATATTGAAAATAAATTAAATTAATATGTCAAAGACATCTGTATTCCCGTGTTCAGGCACCACGATTCCTAATAGCCAAGAAATGGAAACAACCTCAGTATCCATCAATGGATGAATGGATGACGAAAATGTGGTACATATACACAATGGAATACTATTCAGCCATAAAACAGAATGAAATCCTACCATTTGCAATAACATGAATGAAACTGGAGGACATTATGCTGGGGTGAAATAAACCAGGCACAGAAAAAAAATACTGTACGATCTTTTTTCTGTATGGAATCTAAACAAATGTTGAACCCATAGTAACAGAGAATGGAAGGATAATTACCAAGGGCTCAAGGTGGGTAGGGGAGAAGAGGAGATATTGTTCAAAAGGTGTAAACCTTCAGTTAAGAGATGAGTAGTACTAGAGACCTAATGTGCAGCTTGGTAACTAGAGTTAATAATGGCATATTATAGACTTGAAATTGGTTAATAAGGTAGATCTCAAGTGTTCTCACCACAGAAAAATGGTAACTGTGTTAGGTGACCTATATGTAATTAGCTTGATTGTGGTGATTATTTCACAATGTACACAAATCAAAATATTATGTTGGTTGGGAAAGTTGGTGCATACCTGTAGTCCCAGTAGTTTGGGAGGCTCAGGCACATCACTTGAATCTAGGAGTTCAGGGCCAGTCTGGGCAACATAGTGAGATCCTGTCTCAAAAATATAAATTTAAAAAATTAAAAATCAAGGGGCTCGGGTTGTGGCTCAGCAGTACAGTGCTCACCTAGCACATGCGAGGCCCTGGGTTCAATCCTCACCACCAAATAAAAATAAATAAATAAAGGTATTGTGTCCAACTATGACAAAAAATTTAAATATTAAAAAATTTAAAATCATATATAAATTGCATAACCTAAGTAGAAACAATTTATATTTGCCAAGTATACCTTAATAAAGCTGAGAAAAAATATAATTGCTTCTACATAAATGTGTGAGACTTTTATTTATATCAACACTGTCAAACTACGTGTGTGGGGGCTGCTGGGGATTGACCCCAGGGCCTTGTGCATGGGAGACAAGCACTCTACCAACTGAGCTATATCTCCAGCCCGTATATAGCTTTTTAAGCTTTGTGCATATATAAAAATAAAAACAAAATTCAAATAAACACAAAGCAATATACATTTTGGTACCAGAAACATGCAATTGAAGTTTTAGGTAGATTCAGAAGAAGGCAAAGTGATGCTATCATTATTATCATTCATATTAATGAAATACCTATACCAAGGAACCTTTAGTCACTTATTTTAGGGGTGTTCTTTTTAGTTTTTAGGTTTAGTTTATTTCTTCTCCCTTATTTGAAGTCATTACTAAAAACTGTTTAAAAATTCACTGTTGGTAATTTAATTCTTAAATTTTTAATTTGCCAGCTTCATTGTGTCCCCAAACTGATGGTCAAATTTTGGTAAAAAGCTATGAAAATATGAAAATTTTTATAAGATAATGAATACCAGGTTAAAAAGTGAAGACATTGTGATCAGTTATCCAGATGTTTTCAAATGTCTGCATGTCAATATGATGTGGATTAAGCATCTGGATGATTGATTATAATAAAATGACTTAATGTCTAAATGCCTGCTGTCAAGTAGACATAGGTTAAGATTTTGTAGTTCTAACAAACACAAAAATTTTAAAAGCCAGTGGGATCTTAGGATTATTTTTCTTTTCACTGAATTAAAAAGAGTGTACTGCCCATCTGTTCATAAATGTTTTACCTAGCCAGGAATAGTCTTCTTAGGTCAGTGAATTGCATTTAATGGTGCAGCATCCTGCACCCCTGTCTTCTGGCAGAAATAGTGGCTCTCAAGCCAGGCCATTATGTATGCAAATGTCTGTAAGTGGCTGTGAGCACTCACTGGCCCTTGACGCTTTTTGAGCTATTATGGGGATAATGTAAATGTGTGATTCAAGTTGATGCTGAACTGGATTGTCATGGGCTACAAAATGGTTTCTGTGATTGTGTACGTGTTTACTTAGGCTGTCTGCTTTCTCTCTCTCTTCTAGAAAGTTACAGAAAGAACAGTTTCTTTATGGTCACTAATCAATGTCAATAAAGAAAAATTCAAAAACCCCTTCTACACAAAAGAAATCAATCGAGTTTTATATCCAGTTGCCAGCATGCGTCACTTGGAACTCTGGGTAAATTACTACATTAGATGGAACCCCAGAATCAAGCAACAAGTAAGTGAAGTAGCAGTATTAAAAGACATACTTGGAAACCAAATGTTTACTTTGAGATTAAATAATGTTATAATTATGAAGGGAAAAAACACTTGTTTTAAAATACAGTTTAATTTGTATATAATTACTAAACCATGGATGTTGCAATTAAATTCCTCTGCCAATGTGAATGTTGTAACTTTTTTGCTCTAATGTAAGGCAATATAAAGCTCCAGAACATCCCTGAGTTTTCACAGCCAGGGGTTTCCTTTACTCACTTGAAGTGGGTACACAACACATATACACACATGATTAGAAACTTGTTTAAATTGACTAGACTTGAATGATCCTGTCAAAGTAACAAAACGTTTTGTGTCCTGTGGTTCAAGTGTCTGTACTAGGTCAGCTGTCACCAGAGTGCTTTTTCCTGAGGGCCTCTACTTCTAAAATAAAGATACTGGGTCTGCCAGTGGATAGGAAATTCAGCTGGCCATTTGTCAATCATAAAATAGAAATAAGGATGTTTGAAGGGAAATGCTATATATTTTTATTAAAGACATTTATTTAGGCTTTCCATTCTCCCACTCCATCCCAAATCCACAGAAGAAAAAAAAAAAGCCTGTTTGTAGAGGCTCAGAAAACCTTCACTTACTGATTTGTTCTAAGCATTATAAATACTCAGTGTTTGTGATGGCTCTTGGTAAAGGTCTGCACTTTTTCTTGGGGTTAGAATGGTCCACTACCTGTTCTCCAGTGCAGCCTAGCACAAGCACAATCTTTAACCCTGCTAGGAGCTGGCCAGCGACTGCTGACTGCCGTGTCTCTCAGGTTGCTCATTCCACTCAAACACTAGCCACATGCCAGCCCGTGCTCTCCCTTCTTACTGGGGAGACACACCCTTGTTTCAAGTTCTCTGCCACTGCATGAAAGGCTTTTGCAATTTGGTGATGGTTGAAATGTGTATACTTTTGAAAAGTGACAGGTTCCAGGGCTTGAGAACATTGACTTGTTTGGTCTGGGATTTGAGAAGTACATTGAGGGAATTTACTTAGCAGTAGCTCTGGAGTTTAGAATATCAAATAAAGGGTAAATGGGAATTTTTTCCAGGGTTCTAACTGCTGGTTCAGAGAACATGTTCCTTTCCTATTACTTTTTTAAATCAATGAGCACTGTGTTTGTCCTATAAAATAAGCCTTTTCTATATTTGTCATGGCTTTTTTTAAAAAAATTATTGGCAGTTACAAAGTATTGGCAATTTCTGTACAAAGTCTTCTTTGATCTATTTGTACTTGGAAAAATTCTTGAAATTTAAGAAATTTAGAGCAATTCATTTCTCACTACAGAAAGGTAATGATAATAATTGTGTGACAAGTCAAGTTTGGTTTTGGGGTGCTATTTTTTTCCTCTTTCTGAAAGATCAATTTTGAAGGCATATCATTAGAAGAATTTCTATAATATATCCATCCCCTTTATTTTATAAGGTTTAGTAAAATGGAACTGGGCCAGCTAGAATTGCTCATGTTCTGGTAGAGGTTTTTACTTAGAGACAATCATTGCTTTATATTATGTTCCATTGACATTTACTCAAAAATGAAAATGTCCCCTCTATGTAATTTTCTGAATGTGAAGTATCCTACATACATCTTGATGTCCTCAGGCACGTAATATATATTTTCATCCACCCAGTATTGAATATTCCTATGTGTCAGGCACTGTGGTATTACAGAGATTAGGAAGAGGTGGTCCCTGCCCCCAAGAACCCCCTCAGGTTAGCGGGGGTAGCCAGTAATATAAGCTGATGATTATAATGCACAAAGATGAATTTGATAATAGAGGTATCAATTAAGAACCTCAGATTTTCTTAAAGATCTGCTTATGTAGAACATTATTGCATACAGAAATAGATCAAAGTAAAATTACATGACTTTTGAAATTATATAATATAAACGTATAAGAAGGTACTTAAGCACTTGAAAATTAAATCATTATTTGATTGTGTGACCCAGAAGGTATACCAATAATTAGTGGACACCTAAAATAGTCACAGCACAATGGTGTACTATCAGCATTGAAAAGACACAAAATAATATACAGCCTTTCCCTAGCTGTTAACTTTGACAAAGACAGGGTTATTATGTCTTTAAAAGCAAAATCCACCAACCCTGCTGTGACATGCAACTCAGCAGAGCTTATGGAAAGCCCAGTGCTTCCATTTGATGAGCTATCAATAAGAAGATTTGATACTTTTGATATGAGAAAATTATTCATGGCAAAAGTAAAAAGTTTGTATTTGTCACATAAACCTGGAATTTAAGCTCCAATGGAGCCTCATACTGTGCTTTAGGAACGACTGCATTCTATGTAGCTGTTAATCAGGGTTCCATTGGACGCATTCAAATTTTGTAGTGGTAACTAAAGGATGAGAACAGGAGCAGTCAGATATTAATAGACTGACCTATATAGTATTTTCAGTTAGAAAATACTAAAATAATAATTCAGTTAGAAAGTTAAAAGGCATATGGACTTCAAAAGAAAAATGAAAGAATTTTGAAGCCTAAAAATACTTCCATAACTAGCTGATGGCTTGTCTTCTTTACCATGCTGAGTTGGCACACTTTGCTTCATAACTCATTTTCCAGGTCAAAAGTTGAGGCGTAGCCAGGCGTGGTGGCACATGCCTGTAATCCCAGTAGCTTGGGAGGCTGAGGCAGAAGGATCGGAAGTTCAAACCCAGCTTCAGCATTTTTGTGTGTGTGTGTGGTGCTGGGGATTGAACCAAGAACTTGTGCATGTGAGGCAAGCACTCTACCGACTGAGTTATATCCCCAACCCCAGCCCCAGCCCCTCTTTTTTTTAAGTGACTTTATTATCATTATTTTGGTGCTGGGGATTGAACCCAGCACCAAAATAATAATAATAATAATAATATTTTATTAATAATAATAATATAATAATAATAATTATAATAATAACCTAAGGGTGCTTAACCACTGAGCCACATCCCCAGCCTTAATTTTTTTTTGTTTTTGCAGATAGACAGAATATTTTACTTTATTTGTTTATATTTATGTGGTGCTAAGGATCGAACCCAGTGCTTCACAAACATGCTAAGCAAAGTGCTCTGGCACTGAGCTATAGCCCCAGCCTCAGGAATTTACCAAGGCCCTAAGCAACTCAGCAAGACCCTGTCTCTAAATAAAATACAAAATAAGGCTGGGGATGTATGTGGTTCATCAGTCTAGTGCCCCTGGGTTCAATCTCTTGTACCAAAAAAGAAAATTGAAGTGTAATACTTAAAGTCACCTGTCTTTAAATTGTTATGTCCTTTAAGTTGTTTTTGTTTATCTCTAGGCTAATGGCATCCACACATTTTGTACCCATTACTTGACTGAATTATCTTTTTATTTCTAATAGTTTTTCTGTTTACTCTCAGGTTTTCTAATTATACAGTCATGTCATCTGCAAAAATGACCGTTACTGCTGATTTCTTTTTTTATCTAATTACTTGTCACAAACTAATTCTAATCCTCAAATTGACTCTAAATTCATATGAAAAGGGGAGGCTTTAATAATATAACTGAGACAATTTGGGAGTAAATTAAGAACTTGTCCTACTGTACATCAAGATTTATATGGAATAAAATTGTGCCCAGAAACATACCCATGTGGATGTGGTGATTTGGTATAGTAAAAAGGTTGCTTCGTAGCGCTCAGGGGAAAGGACAGAGTATTCATTCAGTAAATGGTATTGGGACTGCAAAAACTACAATCCAGAGCTCCTGAAGCCCTGCCCTAAGATCTCGTCCTCCTATCTTCCCCATTTCATTTGAGAGCAACTCCATCCATCCTAGTTGTTCTAGCCAGAAACCTTAGGGTTATCCTTGACTCCTTTTCTTTCTCACACCCCAGGTCCAATCTGTCAGGAGAGCCCATTGGGAGTCTAAACAGCACCCTGGTGTGGCCACACGGTGGCAGTAGGCTTCTAGCAGCTAGCTGCACTCCCTGAGGCTACCCTTGCTTCCTTTGACTCTCCTCAAAGTGGCAGCCAAAGCAGTCCTTGTAAAGCAGACTTCAGAGTATACCATTATTCTATTCAAAACTGGTCAGGTAGCTGCTTACCTCACCTAAAGTCAAGGCCAAAGTCCTTACAGTGGCCACTGGGGCCTTATGTAACCCTCATGTCCCTCTCTGATCTCCTAGCCTCCTCAACAAGAGCTCTTTTTTTCACACTGTGCTTCAGCCACACTGGCTCCTGCTCTTCCTCAGACACGCCAATATATACTTGGCTCCCTCCTTCATCTCTTCCAAGACTTTCCCCAAAAGTCACCTTTGTCTTCAGTGTGACTCACTCTGCACACCCAATTTAGCGTGTAACTAGTGACCCATCCATTCCCCACTCTATTATTCTGCTCTACTTTTCCCTAGTATTGATTATCTACCACCTCATGCCTAGTATTGATTGCCATCAAACATTTTCTCTCTAATAATTCACAGGATTGTTATGTTTGTTGCTTGTCTGTCTCCCCCTGCTGGAAGATAAATGCCATGAAACAAACTTAGTTTACTGATCCAAGTACCTAGAGCAGCATCTAGACCTCAATTGGACACAGTAATGTGGGCGAGGGATATTAATGAGCAGCATTTACTGGGTATTGCATGCTACACCAAACATTCCTACTATAAGGCCATATATGCATTTCTGAAAAACCTCACATTGCAAAGTCTCTGACTAAAAATAGCAGTGATTATGAGAAGAATAGGATTAGGAGGAGGAGACCTCTGCAAACCTCTGGACCTTTGTAATCAGAGCACTAATGGAGGTAAAAATCCCAATAGAAATGTGGGTGCAGTTACATTTGCACCTAGTCTGAGTGGATCCACTCTTTGGCGGTCAGTAGTGGGTTGAATGGCGCCTCACCCTAAAATAGATATATCCACCAGGAAACTATGAATGTGAAATTATTTGAGCTAGGGTACTTACAGTTATAACTAAGTTTAGAATCTCAAAATGAGATCCATCCTTGATTTAGCATGGGGGCTATATCCAGTGATATGTTCTCATAAGACAAAGAGGGGAAGATTTGAGACACAGACACAGAGGGGAGAAGGCCTCGAGAAGACAGAGGCAGAAACAATAGGGATGCTCTCATGAGCCCTGGAGCTATCAGAAGCTGGATTAGACAGGGAAGGATTCTCCCCAAAGATCCTCCAGAGGGCACATGGCCCTGCTGACACCTTGATTTTTTGGTTTCTGCCCTGTAAACCAATGATAGACTCAATTTCTGTTGTTTTAAGGCTCTCACATTTGTATCAATTTGTTAGGGCAGCTACAGGACACTAATAGCAGTCTTAAGCCCCCAAGGCCCAAGCTTGCTTCTCTGTATGCAGGGCCTGGAGCAGGCATGTTGCTCCTAGAGACTGCTCTCCTCAGCCTTCTTTGTCACTGCATGAGTTTCACAGATTTTTCATTGGTGCTCACAGCTTCAGCACATAGTTCAATGCAGTGGAATGTAGGGCAATTCTGGAAGCCAATACACATGCTAAAGAAAGGTACTTGAGAGACTTTGGAGGCTTTTTCTTAATGTGTTCTTATGTTGCTCAAGCCTTCTATAAAGCTTGCTTCCAATTGCTTGAAAACATTAACTTTGTGGGAAGCTTTTCTGTTGTATACCTTGACCTAGATACTGATTACCTAGGTATATACTTGTATAGAAATCATTGTGCTGAAAATTTTAAGATTTGTGCGTTGTGTGTGATTTATAGCTCAGAACAAAAGTTTCAAAAATGCTCAGGCTGGGGAGAATCACATTATGCTTCAGCATGACTTCTGCCTTTATATGAGCATGATCCCCTATTTGCTCACTAAAGAAAATGTAGCAAAACAGACTTTATTTAACTGACTTCACTTTCACAACAATGCTGGAAGACCATACTATTTTTAATCCCCATTTTATAGGTAGGTTGACAGCACACAGAATGTTAAGGTACACAGCTGGTAAGAGACAAACAGGATTCACAGCTTTGCTGGGGAGCATCAGAGCTGTTGCTTTCAGCCATGTATTAACACGGGCAATAAGCAAGTGGAAAGATAGTGGAGCAGAGCAAGGCAAACCCACTCAACTATCATGACACACCATGCTCTGTTCCCCATGTTGGCAAAAAAATAATCTTATGCTCCCAAGTTCTGATGGGGAAACTGAGCTATAGGAACTGCCAGGCATCACTGACAAAAGGAAGAAGTGATATCCGCACCTTGAGGGCAATGAAGTTGAGGAGACCATACTCTATTTCTCATCAATCCCACACCTAGAAAGATTCCTTAGAAAAACAATTGTTTATGTGCATCATGTGTACTACTGAAGAGCCCTCTAAATCACTGATAATCCTTAGCATAGCAGTGGGATAGATCTACTGGTTTATTCCTTCCAAGGGACTCAATAAAGTTTGAATTAAAAAAACACAATGTTGGCCAGGTGCAGTGACACATACCTGAAATCTCAGCAGCCCTGGAGGCTGAGGCAGGAGGATCAAGAGTTCAAAGCCAGCTTCAGCAACTTAGCAAGGCCCTAATCAACTCAGCAAGACCCTGTCTCTATGTAAAATATAAAAAAGGAGTTGGGGATGTGGCTTAGTGGCTAAGCACCCCTGGGTTCAAACACCAGCACCAAAAAAAAAAAAAAAGAAGAAAAAAAAAAACAATGTTGGATCAGAATGTTAATTGATAAATACACAGTAATACCAGTGATGTAACCTTTGATAAGTATAAAGTAATGCCTGCTGCATCTTATATCTAGATGCTCACTTAGAGGAAAAGTGTCACAAACCAGCACAGGAAGGCAGGCACATTCAAGAAGGAAAATAGTTATCATTCAGAACAAAAGAGGACAGTGGGTCTGGGACAAGCAACATAGCAGACCAGAGCTTTGTCCAAGTTGATATTTTTTAAAATGGCAATGCATGTGTGAGGAGATATGTATATTAGTTATTTCTTGGTGGTGGTGGTGAATAGCTGGGTGTTTTTAGGATTCTGGTTTACTTGTTGGCATGTGTGAATGGTGCAGCATTTAAGTCAAGTACACATGTATGTTAACCCTTGAGATAAGGGTTTCTTCAGAAGGCAGTGGCTGTGGCAGATGTGTAGGCAGATGAGTTTTTGTGCTGTAGCCAGCCTAATGCATAACTAATGTGTGTGGTTCTCTCCAGCAGCCAAATCCAGTGGAGCAGCGTTACATGGAGCTCTTGGCCTTACGTGATGATTACATAAAGCGGCTTGAGGAATTGCAGCTTGCCAATTCTGCCAAGCTTTCTGATCCCCCAACATCACCGTCCAGTCCTTCACAAATGATGTCCCATGTGCAGACTCACTTCTGAGGGGGAACCCTGCTGGCACTGCCTTTGAGCTCTGAATAAAGGAATTAGTTGACTTTCATTTTGGGCATCTGTACAAAGTAGATTTAAATATTTGCCTCCAGGTAGAACTTAAACTAACATTATCTTAAACTCTTGAATATGTGCCTTCTAGAATACATATTACAAGAAACTACAGTGTCTACATGGCAATCAGAAGAAAGCCAAGAGGAGGAAAATCTGGAAAATGCTGACACCTTTAAAAAGCAGTTTTTGAAAGATAAAATTTAAATTTAATTTACCTTTATAGAAATGCTACATATACAATATGTATTTTTGATACATAAGATACATATAGAATATGTATTAAAAATTGAGACAACATTATTTCAGTCAGAGAGAGAGAAAGAGATTTGTGAAATGGATTTTCCTCAGACTGCTTAGAATAGTTGCTTTGGATTATCCAAAATGAATCCAAATATGAAAGATGGGTATACTGCCAAAACCAAATTGAGCTCAGCTTCTGCAGCATTATTCAAAAGTAAGGTGTTTAAATAATTGCCAACTTTTATATCATCATAAATGGTGAATTAAGAAGAAATAGCTATGTAGATGAGTTTTTCCTTATTTTGAAATTTTGAAATATTAAAGGTTTTCCCCTAATTTTCAAGAGAAGTGTATTTTTATATTTAAAAAACTAGTGGGGCCCATTAAATATGATTTGATTTTTCCTTTACTTTGCCAGTTCTACTTTCTGAATTCTTTCATGAGCTTGTCTAAAATTCTGAAATGATTTTCAAGTTGTGGAAAATCCTATATAGAACTCTATTTAAGGATGCCAGGTGCATTCTGCTGCTTTAGGTGAATATTTCAGCAAACGTGGCTCTAGTAAATGCAGCTTATCTGCCAAAATGTAGGTTCACCATCTTGGATATATAAGCTACTACTAGAGCATCATTCTTTGAGATAAATGCCCCAGATGTACATTTGTTGAGCGTATTCTTCAAAGTATTATGTTTATGTATTTTGGTTTAAATGGTGTTGGGTTTCCCTCCCCGCAAGTGTGCATAAAAACTGGTTCTACAAATTTTTACTTGAAGTACCGGGAAGTTTGCTTTTTCAGGTTTTTTTGTTTTGTTTTGTTTTATTGTATTAAGTAAAATTTTAAATGCACAGTTCTATTTGATATATGAACTAATTCATTTAGTAAGTATATTTGTAAAAGCTAAAGCTAGAGATAAAACAATAAGTTTTACAATGATTTGTAAAGGACTATTTATACCTAATATGGTTTTGTTTTCAATGAATTAAGAGATATTAAATATATCTTTGTAAATTATTTTATGTCATAGCTTAATTGGTCTACCAAATAAGACATCTCAAATATAGTGGTATAATGTATGAATTTTGTAAGTATAAGCAATTTTATTAGACATTCTCTTGCTTTTTGTAAACGCTGTAAATATTTCATAAATTAACAAAGTGTCACTCCATACAAAGAAGAAAGCTAATACTAATGGCTTAAAGGATTTTGTGAAATTTGATGAAAACATTTTCATGGCAAAAAAAAAAATGACTAAAGACCTGCTGTAATAAATACATTAACTAAAACCTAACACTCTATTTTGAGGAATGTGACTGTGTATGTGTTTGAAATGTGCATGGTTCCCATCTTATTTTCTGATCTATTTCATACACTCTTTTTACTAGCAACCATTGTGTCCATTTTTGACTGGTAAGTGGCCAGCTGAATTTCCTATCCACTGGCAGGCCCAGTATATCTTTATTTTAGAAGTAGAGGCCCTCAGGAAAAAGCACTCTGGTGACAGCTGACCTAGTACAGACACTTGAACCACAGGACACAAAACGTTTTGTTACTTTGACAGGATCATTCAAGTCTAGTCAATTTAAAGAAGTTTCTAATCATGTGTGTATATGTGTTGTGTACCCACTTCAAGTGAGTAAAGGAAACCCCTGGCTGTGAAAACTCAGGGATGTTCTGGAGCTTTATATTGCCTTACATTAGAGCAAAAAAGTTATAGGATGGAGATGTCTAGAGGACTATAATTAATAATATTGTATTCTGTATTTTTGATCAAGGAATAGATTTTAGGTATTATTAAAAACAGGTAACTATGAGATGAGGAATATGCTAATTTGTTTGAGTATAATAACATTCCCTATGTGTGTACCAAAAATATCATGTATGCCTTAAGTATATAGAGCAAAACAATAAAGATTCTATAGAGAGGAGAAATAGGAATTCAGCCACATCTGTAATTAGGGAAATATACATTGGACCCACAGTAAGATATGAACCCACACCCATGCTATCCTTTTAAAAGTCTGGCAGCCCTAAGCATTGGCAAGATTGTACACCAGTAGTAACTTCATACAGTTCTTTGGAGAATAATTGACATTATGTGGTAAAACTGAAGTTCATACCTACCCTAGGATCTAGCATTTCTACTCTTGAATATAGAGATGGCCTGGAGAAATGAGGAACTCTGCACTAAAAGACATGTACACAAATATTTATGGTACCATGTTTGTCATAGGTAACAACAAAGTGCACATATCTAGCTACAGTGGAACAGATAAATTGTGGCATATTCAGACAATAGAATACTGCACAACCAGGAAAAATCATTAAACCACAGCTATACACAACACAGATAAAAGCATTTGATTCAAAAAAATAAGGCACAAAATAATATATTTAGGTGGGGTTGGTGGCTCAGTGGTAGAGTACTTGCCTAGCATGTGAGAGGCACTGGGTTCAATTCTCAGCACAGCATAAAAATAAATAATAAAGGTCCAATGTCAACAAAAAAAGATTTTAAAAAGAATATATTCAATAGTATTGCATTCCTATAAGTTCAAAAATGAACTACATTCTCATTTAGGGATGTATGGATGGCAAAACAACAATGAAAAGCAAAGAAACCACCACTAGAGAAAGAAACAGTATGAGCAGAAGCATCTATCCATTAAAGGGGAGGCAGTGTGTGTAGAACACAAAGGAAGTTGGTAC
This sequence comes from Marmota monax, assembly GCF_021218885.2. Lineage (NCBI taxonomy): Eukaryota > Metazoa > Chordata > Mammalia > Rodentia > Sciuridae > Marmota > Marmota monax. The sequence goes on along the minus strand of NW_026692025.1, from coordinate 4,242,431 downwards.
TCTTGGATTGCAATGTGTCCAGGCCTGGGAAAGATGACCTAGAGGTAGGAAGGGGCCTGTCATACAGCAGCAAGGCTGGGGACAGAAAGGCCAGTTTGAGGCTACTGTATTTGACCACACCAGGGGGACTGAATCTGGAAAACAGACAAGTAGAGATGTAGATTGAAAAAAAAAATCAGTGGGAGTTTATAACTGGGAAGAAGAGAAAGAAGTAACAGAGGGAGGCAGAAGGACAGTCAGTGTCAAGAGTCTTGCCATGTGCTGACTCTCCTGGCCATGGGCCAAAGGGCACAGCAGCCTCCAGATGCCAATCAAGGACAGGAGACAGATTTTCCTCCACAGTCCCCTGAAGAAATGCAGCCCTGAAGATACCTGCATTTTATTAGCCCAGTGAGACCTGTGTTCCAACTCCTGACTTCTATGTTGTCCAAGCTGCTATGTTTGCAGCAATTTGTTAAAGCATCCACAGAAACTAATAGAAGGAGGATACAGAATGTGAACAGGCCCAGATCTGATGACCTCAATGTTCTTAACATATCTCCCACTACAGTCCCACATCAGAGGCTGTAGGAAATTTGCACTGGCCCAGAGCAGAGAGGGAAGAAGATTAAAATGTCCTAAGAAGTGGTGCTTACCAGGGAGTGAGCTCTGGCATGTAGTCCAAATTTACTTTACCTCAGTAGTTCAAAGTCCTCTGGCACCAGGCTTATGATGCCCCCAGATGCTTTCTGGAGTATCACACCTTCTCCCCAGAATTCTAAAAATTCTCACAGTCGTTTTCTGAAGAAAATTAATAGCTCACAGAAAAACAGCCAAGGGGGGAAAAAGACTTCAGGACTTCCTTCAAATTAATTATCAGGCACAGGTAGTCAGTTTGCTGGAGATGGCACACCTGGAATAATGGGCCAACTATGAGCATCCCTTCCCAATCCTGTACTTGGTGGTATCAAGATGGCACCTTGATCCAGGGTAGAGAGATTTATGCCACAGAAATCAGAAATCACTACAAAGATTGGGGTTTTTTTCCCCTTCAAAGAGCTGATAATTAAAAGTTCCCCTAGAGCATCACTGGCTACAGGTTATAAAATCAATATGAATATTATCTTTGAAGAATAAAACCTAGATGACCTTGGATTTGGCAAACAATTTTCAGACACAACACCAAAAGTATAATCCTTGGAAGAAAAAATTGGTAGGGTCGACCATACTAAAATGAAAAGTTTCTCTGAAACACTTTCAAGAGAATGACGAGATGAGCCACAGACTGGGAGAAAAATTTTTGCAAAACATGTCTGATGAGAGCCTGTTATGCAAAATATACCAAGAACTCTTAAAACTCAATAAAAAGAAAGTAACCTGATTGTAAGGGGTTTTGTTGTTGTTGTTTTTGTTTGTTTGTTTTTTGGTGGTGCTGGGGATTGAACCCAGGGCCTTGTGCATGCAAGGCAAACACTCCACCAAGTGAGCTATAACCCCAGCAACCTGATTTTAAAATGTGCAAAAGTGGGGCTGGGGATGTGGCTCAAGTGGTAGCGTGCTCGCCTGGCATGCGTGCGGCCCGGGTTCGATCCTCAGCACCACATACAAACAAAGATGTTGTGTCCACCGAAAAATAAATAAATAAATATTAAAAAAAATAAAATAAAATAAAATGTGCAAAAGTTTTGAGCAGACACCTCACTAAAAATATCTATACAGATGGTAATCATGCATGTGACAACATGCTACACTTCATATGTCATCACAGAAATTCAAATTAAAACAATAAGATACCACTGCACACCTATTAGAGTGGCTAAATGCAAATCACCAGCAACACCAAACTCTGGTGAGAATAGGGAACAACAGGAACTCTCATTTATTGCTGGTGGGAATGCAAAATGGTACAGCCACTTTGGAAGGCAGTTTGGCAGTTTTTTACAAAGCTAAATATAGCCTTCACATACGATCAGTAATCACACACCTTGGTATTTTCTCAAATAAATTTAAAAGTTACACCTAGGCAAAAACCTTCACACAAATGTTTGACAGTTGGCACATGTTTATAGCATAGTTGGCATAATTTGGTAGCAATCAAGATACTCTTCAGTAGGTATGGATAAACAAAACCGTGGTGTATCCTGACAATGAAATATTATTAGGCACTAAAAAGAAATGAGCTGTCTATCATGAAAGCACAGGGATAAATCTTACATGAATATTGGTAAGTGAAAGAAGCCAGTCTGAAAAGGATACATACTATATAATTCCAACTACATGACATGCTGGAAAAATGCAAACTATAGAGACAGTTAAAAAATGACTTCCAAAAGTTTAGGGAAAGGTTGGCAACATGTTGATAATAAGGAAACTGTGAGGAAGGGGAATGGTATCGTGGGGTGGGGACTCTCTGTACTTTCTGCTGTTTTTCTGAAACTTAAAGTTGCTTTTAAAAAGGAATATTAATTTTCAAAAAGGTACCTGAGTTAATTTTGTGCACTTAGTCCAACACCAAGTGTTTAGAGATGACTGTTTTAGACAGTACCTACATATTGGTCAAATTTCATCCTTAGGAAGATGTCATCGAAATTGTCAGTGATCCTGAGTCACATTTGTTTAAAAAGCCTTGTTATATTATTGAGACTTTGGAAAGAAATATGGTTAAAATGTAGAGTTTTCTTTCTTTGCGTCTACACCTGTAGAAGCAGTGCTTGATAGGATCTTACACAGGACATTCAATCATCAAGTGGAACGTGGATTGGAAACACAAAAACACCTTGATTACCTCCACGTGTCTTCCAGTCCTGGAAGTCTATGAGACTCTGTACCAGTTATCAATGTATTGCATTTTTCCAGCACTTGGCTTCTGCAGAGTATGATTTCTCCAGCTCCCAGCATATAGCAGCCAGCAGTGCCTCCTGGCCAGCAGATTCCCCTGACATCTCCTCTGACAGTCTCCAATGGTATGCCACCAGTGAGGCAGCTATCTGTGAATATCCTCCCCCCCCCTCTGCCATCCCCAAAGTCAACTTTATTATGAGTTTCAAGAAGAGCACCTCCCTGTGGTTGGCTCTGTTCAGCACATCAGAGGGCAGATTTCCTACAATCCCATCATACAGGTACCTAAGCAATTCACTTTCTAGCAAGCCACAGAATTCCAGCTGTTGGGCTTGGGGCTGGGAGAAAACTTCTCCTTACTCACTCTATCTCAGCCCCAGGGGTAGCAGCTTCTCCCTATATCTGCTATTGCTCTATTCTTATGAGTTTTCTTTACTTCTTAGTATTCAAACTCTTGTTACTCTAATCTTCTGTTAATACTTCTGATTAAACTGCTGTTCACATGACTATGTAGTTTCTATACCTTTTCTAAAAAATAAACTGGCATGTACTATTAATACTTATTTATGGAGTACATTGTTATCATTCAAAGCATGTATATAATGTGTGATGATCAAATCAGATTAATTAGCATTCCCATCTCCTCAAATATAATTTTTCTGTATTGGTAGCTTCACTCTCATGTCCATTGGACTCACTGTTCACAATAGCCAAGATATAGAATCAACCAAGATTTCCATCAACAGATGAATGAATAAAAAATGTGGTAAACCTGTACAAAGTTCACCTCAAAATGCATCAAGGTATGAGATCAGAAACTTAACAACTGTTAGAAGAAAACATAGGGGAAACACTTCAAGATGTAGGTGCAGGAAATGACTTTCTGAATAGGACTCCAAACCACAGGAAATAATAGTAAGAATCAACAAATTGGATTGCATTAAATTAAGAAGCTCTGCACAGCAAAAGTAACAGTGAACAGAGTAAAGAGAGAGCCTACAGAATGGAGAAAATTTTTTGCCAGCTGCTCTTCTAACAGGATTAACATCCAGAATATATCAAGAACTCAAAAACTTAAAACATGAGAAAAAATAAACAAATATCCCAATCTGTAAATGGGCAAATAATCTGATCAGACACCTCTCAAAAGAAGTACAATTGGCCAATCATTATGTGAAAAAAATGTTCAACATCTTTAGCCAGCAGGAAAATTAAAATTATAAACTACATTATGATTCCATCTCACCCCAGTCGAAATGACAATCATCATGAATACAAATAACAATTAATGCTGGTAAGGATGAGGGGGGAAAGGAACACTGTTGGTAGGAATGTAAATCAGTACTTTCCCTAAACTTTTGGAAGTCATTTTTAACTGTCTCTATAGTTTGCATTTTCCAGCATGTCATGTAGTTGGAATTATATAGTATGTATCCTTTTCAGACTGGCTTCTTTCACTTACCAATATGCATGTAAGATTTATCACTGTGCTTTCATGATAGACAACTCATTTCATTTTAGTGCCTAATAATATTTCATTATCAGGATAGACCATGGTTTTATTTATCCATACCTCCTGAAGAGTATCTTGATTGTTACCAAATTATGCCAACTATGCTATAAACATATGCCAACTGTGAAAATCAGCATGGCGGTTCCTCAAAAACCCCAAACAGAATTACCATATGAACTAGCTATACCACTCCTTGGTATTTATCCAAAAGAATTATAGATATATGCATACCTATGTTTATCATACCACAATTCACAATAGCCAAGTTACGAAACCAGCCCAGTTGCCTATCAACAGATGAATGGGTAAAGAAAATATGGTATACATACATGACGGAGTTTTATTCAGCCATAAAAAAACAAAGTTATGTCATTTACAGGACAATAGACAGAACTGGAGAACATCAGGCCAAGTAAAGTGAGCCAGACTCAGAAAGGGAAATATTGTATGTTTCCTCTCATATGTGAAAGCTAGTGGGTAAAAAGGACATCTTGAAAGTAGAAGGGAGACCAGTAAGGTAGAAAAAGAAGACCAGGGAGATGGGGGAGGGGGAGGGAAAGGGAGGCCTTGGGGAATGAAATCAATCAAATTATGTTATATGCATGTACCAAGATGCCACAATAAAACTCAGCATTCTGCATAATAAATATTCACCAACAAAAATGTGGTACATATACATAGTGGGATATTATAGTTCCACAAAATGGATAGAATAGCGATAACATCTGTGGCGACATGGATGGTACTAGAGGCTATTAAATGAGATAAGCCAAGCAAAGAAAGGATGCATGTTCTCACTCCTCTTTCCCATAATTGAGCCCTGACTGACAGTCTACTAGGTTTCATAATCATTTTAATCATCTTTTATTTGTGGAATGTTTGAGAGGAGGAAGTTGTGGTTTGCAACAGAAACCAATTATCTATTATAGTACCCCATAAAGCACAAAAGAATCAAAGAAAGCTGTGGAACTTGATGAGCATCCATCTCCTGAATTTAAAACATTCCAAAACTGATCATAAATTTTTATAAGATGATTTGTGTCTTTGGCACACATGATTAACTGAAAGCTGAATAATAACATGCTCTCTGTAGAGTCTATATATTAGTTTAGTATCCTGTATCTTCTTAGAACAGGGTTTTTCTTAATTTTGGAAACAAAAGAGACTCTATAGCTGTGACTTTTACTTCTTTATATATAATCTTCAAAATAATTAAAGAGAAAAATTCTAGGCAACTTACAAACTACAAACAAGATAGCAATAAATGAGTTAATCAGGAAAATGAAAGTAGGAAAATAGATGAGGTAATCAGGTAGAATCCAGGCTTCAAGATTCTGCAGACTTTACAGCAGTGTGCCATACATTTGTCTCTGAAGCTTTCAGCAAAGCACAGATGATAATGGTTACATAATTCAGTGTTCTCCAAGATACAAATTAAATTGGTGGTTATAAGAAAAACATCTATTCCTGATACCGAAACCAGAGTGGCTTTCTATCATTGATAAGGGTCTTGGTGGGTCTCAAACCAAATCTGCTGGATTTCCTGAAGTTCAATTTCTGTCCAGTTGAAAGCAAGTAATCTGTGTACATCCACTGAATATAATAAAGTGTCTGGCATATAGTAATTCTTCAATAACATTTAAGTGAATGAATGCATAAGTTTCTATTTCTATTAAATTAATAATGCTACAGTACTAAAGTTCTCATAAAATAATACTATGTTAATGGCAAGAAATTCAGGGGCTGGGAATGTATCCAAATGGTAGAGCACTTGCCTGAAGCCCTAGGTATGATCCCCAGAACCAGAAAGAGGAGGAGAGAGAGAAAAGAAGGACAAGATGGAAGGAAGAAATTGAAAGAGATAAGAGATCCTGAATTTTGAATTCATTTTTGCAGTTTTATTTCCTTGAATTAGAACTTCCTTAGGACTTCATATCTTTATATTGATATTAGTATTTCTAGCACTGTATTCAAAATGAGGCCCCTTAATATGTGGTAGAAAGAACAAGGAACAAGCTGAGACCTTGGTTGTTGTCCTACTGCCTGACTATAGGTATTTCTCCAATATGTACCTTTCCTTCCTGAGGTGCAGTTCAGCATTTGAGCCAGATGGTTTTCCAGATTCATCCAGCTCCAAAAGCCACTGACAACTAATGTCTGTTTTTGATCAAGTTCCCTAGGTACAGAGACTCAGGGACTGAGGACATGAGATGCAGTAAAGGGCTCTCAGGAGAGAAGGAATGAGACAACAGAGGAGCAGAAGAAGGAACTGGCCCAGGACATGGTGGCAGCAGGAGTCCTACTTCAACCTGCTCCTGTGAAGAGCTATGGAACAGGAATCTGCCACATAATTGGTTTTGTTTTGAACAGGGTTTTGTTGTTTCTTGTCAGTCACCGGTTGCAAGCTGCCCAAGGTGGAAGAGAGTGGTGGGTATGTGTAACCCTCTAGCAAAATGACTCCCATTTCACAGAGGGCAGTCCTCTAAAGAAGGATTAACAGACAAGACTCACAGCAGCTGGAGGATGGGGAAGAGCTGATAAAGTGAATCTGCTCAAGGACCCAACATTGTCCACATTCACTTTGGCAAAAGAGGAAACTGAGGCACAGAGAAATCACTTTCCTAAGTACCCTGGGCCTGGAAAGTGGAGCCTAATGGAAGTTCTAAAGGAACTACTGTGGCTTAGATTCAGTGCTCTTTGGTGATCTGAAAATGACATATGCTTTTTCCTTGTCTTGCATAGTAATCTCATCTCCTGGACCTCCATGTGTTTCTGAATGTTCTCACTCCTTTGTAGATGAGTTTTCCTCAGCCCCTTGCTTAAATAATACAGCTGCTTAAAGAAGTTTATCTTCAGAGAATTTAGGGAAGTATTTACTGAGTAAGGCAAGTATATCCTCTGGAGTCTGGGGTTCCTGCACAGCAATTTCTGTGTGCAAGACAGCTTGATGCTGCCTTTGAAGAACACCTGACGGAAGACTGAGGATATGGTTATTTCAGTGTCAAAACAAGATAGGTATTGGAGATGATGGGGAATGATGGCAATAGCCTCCCAAGCCATCCTTCAACCTTGAAAGTAATTGAACCTCTAGCCAAGAACCTTCCAGAGAACTTCTGAAGGCAAATTTAAGTCATCTATGTTGTTTTATATGGAGATGGTGGAGGCAACATTTTAATAATTCCACTTAATTAGGCATACTTATTTGAAGTATCATTGAGAATTTCAATTCACCAAAGGACCCTTGTATACTGTGATTAGTTAATTTCATATGTCAATTTGGCTAGGCCATTAGTGCCCAGTTGTTTAGCCAAACACCATTCTAGATATTGTTTTGAAGGTATTTTAGATGAGTGTCTTAGTTCACTTGTGCCACTATAATGAAATGCCACAAACTGGGTAATTTATAAAAATTAACAGAAATATATTAGATCATGAGTCTAGAGACCAGAAAATCCAAGATTGAGGGGCCTACATTTGGCAAGAGCCCTTATATTGTGTCATACCATGTCAGAAAGTAGAAAGAGAGAGAGAGAGAGAGAGAGAGAGAGAGAGAGAGAGAACAAACAAGAGAAAGACAAAAGGGAGCTAAACTCACCTTTTTATAAATTTTCCACTCATAATAATGACATTAATTTATTTATGAGGGTGGAGCCCTCATAACCTAAGTGTCTCCCATTAGGAATCCATTAAAAGAAAACACAGGTCTGGGGATGTAACTCAGTGGTAGAGCACTTCTCTACCACACCAGAAGCCCTGGGTTCAACCTGTAACACCTTGAAACAAAACAAAACAGAAAAAGAGAAAAGACTAAGGTGTCCCGGAAAAAAAGGAATTCTCCAGACTGTGTTCAGACTCACAACTGCAAAATCAACTGCTGCAGATTCCACACAATCAAATGACCCAGTTCTTTAAAAATCCCTCAATCTCTCTCTCTCTCTCTCTCTCTCTCTCTCTCTCTCTCTCTCTCTCTGAAGAGACTGATCTTAGACTTCCCAGCCTGCAGAACTGTAACAAATAAAGTTATATTACTTATAAATTACCCTTTCTGTGGTATTTTATTACAACAGCACAAACAGACTAAGACAAGGGCCATTCTCAGTGACATCCTCATAAATTTCTAGATCTTTTATGGCAATTTCTTGGCATTCAAGGGTTGAGCTCTAACAAAATAGATATATTATGACAATTTTATGACAAAAAGAAGTGAAGTGCTGTCTTTTTCTAATGCACACAACGGTTCTATACGGGCTGAGACTTGGAATGGTTTAAACTCAACATGCTTAAAATTAATTCATCTTTTACCCACTTATTTCACTTGCTTACCATCCTGGATTCCTTATATCAGGGACTAATATCTCTCCTTTTTCCCTGTTATCTAAGTCTAAAACCTCAGTGAAAACTTTAACCCATTTTGCCATCTCTCTCCCTCTCCTCTTCATGCCTAAAGCCCATTACTTACTGAGGACTGTGCAAAATCTAGCCCTCTCACATCAGCTCTTCTTTGGATTATAAAAACTTTGTAATGTCAGGCAGGGTGGCATACACCTGTAATCCCAGCAGCTTGGGAGGCTGAGTCGGGAAGATTGCAAGTTCAAAACCAACCTCAGCAAAAGTGAGGCGCTAAACAACTCAGTGAGACCCTGTCTCTAAATAAAATACAAAACAGGGCTGGGGATGTGGCTCAGTGGTGGAGTGCCCCTGAGTTCAATACCTGGTACCACCGCCGCCCCCCCCCCCAAAAAAAAGAAAAAGAAAACCAACTTTGTAAGAAGTAACTTCCTACTACTACATTTGTCCCTTCCAATTCCTCTTCATCATGCAACCCCAGTTATCTTTCCAAAGTGTATATATGATCAGTTCATCCTCTCCAAGATCTTCTGCAGCTCCTTGTCACCTTCAATAACATTTCTCAAAGTGTGATTCTCAGATTATCCATATCAAAATCACCTGAGTTACTTTATAAAATGTGTATTCTCAGCACCTGCCTCACCAAGCTATTAAATCCTCAAATTCTCTGCAGTGAAACTCATTAATCTGCATATTATTGAGTACCCAACATCATTTTTATGCACGTACTTTTGAAAATGACGGCATTCTACTGTTCATTGCTTAAACATTCACAAACATGCAATGTGCACTCATAAACATTTCCTGCTTCCCTAGTAGGAACTGCAGAGTGAAAATGGGAGCACAAAGGAGAACTTGACTCTGGCCTGGTGAGTACCAGTGTAAGAATTAATTCCTCACCTTGCCTCCCACCATACAACTCCAGTTCCAGGTGGACATCTGGGAACCATATGCCAGTTCCCTTACAGTAACTCCTGGGAATGCAGGGTGATCAACCCAACAACTATGGGTAATCCTCATGTGGACCTTGAAAGGCAGAAGGGAGAGGTGGGGCCCATGTGTGCTGGGAGACAACTCTTCATAAATATCTCAGACTTCTGCATGGTCGGGTTACTCTTGAGTGAATGCATTAAGCAGTCAAGTTAAGAAAGCCAAATTAAGAATCACTAGAGAGAGTGATCCAAGAGGGCGGGCTAGATGGAGGCTGCATTCTGTGTTGCCCCAGGACCTGGCATTCAATTAGTGATAATACTGTTTCTCTGTGATCAGAGGACCCCCAACAGCTGCTCCCTCGCAGGAATCACAGCCTCCATGCTGCACACATCTCCAGGCCCAGCATCAGTGCAGGACTCCCAGACACTCATTTACACAGGTCCTCCAGGTGCCAGAGTAGGACCACCCACATTAGCACCCACATAAGACTCCTGGCTGCCCACCTGCGCAGGAACTCTGGCTGCCAGTGCCGTGTGGGTCCCCATCTACCAACGTGGGGCTCCTCTGGTTGCCTCCACCTTGGGGCAGTGCAGCCATTGCATCAATCCCCTACGCATGGTAGCCTGCACCTGGAGACACTACACTGGGTCTGGAGACAGCCACCAGCCACAATACTGCACGCCACAGAGCTGCATCTCTGAACATGCCCCTCAATACTACCAACCGGTCCTGCCCAACCTGACCAATCAATCATGTCTCAATAGTAACCCTGAATGTAAATGGCCTAAACTCACCAATCAAAAGACATAGACTGGCAGATTGGATTTTTTAAAAAGACCCAACAATATGCTTCCCTCAAAAGACTCATCTCATAAGAAAAGATTTCCACAGACAGAAGGTGAAAGGTTGGGGAAAAAATCCCACTCACATAGACTGCAGAAACAAGCAGGGGTCTCCATCTTCATATCAAATAAAGTAGACTTCAAGCCAAACTTAATCAAAAGGGATAAGGAAGGATATTTCATACTGTTTAAGAGAACCATATATCAACAAGACATAACAATCATAAATGTGTATGCCCCAAACAATTGGGCATCTATCAAACAAACTCTTCTCATGTTCAAGAGTCAAATAGACCACAACACAATAATTTTGAAAGACCTCTTTCACCACTGGATAGATCTTCCAAACAAAAGCTAAACAAAGAAACTACAGAACTCAATAATACAATCAATAACTTAAACTTAACAGACATATATAGAATATTTCATCCATCAATGAGTGAATACACTTTCTTCTCAGCAGTACATGGATCCTTCTCTAAAATAGACCATATATTATGCCAAAAAGCAATTCTTAGCAAATACAAAAATATAGAGATACTACCCTGCATTCTATCATATCAAAATGTAATGAAATTAGAAATCAATGATAAGATAAAAAAACAGAAGCTACTCCAACATCTGGAGACTAAATAATATGCTATTGAATGAACAATGGGTTGCAAAAAGACATCAAAGAGGAGATTAAAAAATTCTTAGAGGTGAATGAGAACACTGATAAAACATATCAAAATCTCTGGGACACTATGAAGGCAGTACTAAGAGGAAAGTTCATTGCATGGAGTTTGTTCCTTAAAAGAAGAAAAAGTCAACAAATAAATGATTTAACATCACATCTCAAAGCCCTAGAAAAAGAAGAACAAATCAACACCAAAAGCAGTAGAAGAGAGGAAATAATTAAAATCAGATCTGAAATACAAGGAAACAATTTAAAAAACTGACAAAACAAAAATTTGGTTCTTCAAAAAATAAAATCGATAAACCCTTAGCCATACTAACAAAGGAGAGAGAAAACACAAATTACTAACATCCATGATGAAAAAGGAAATATCACAACAGACACTACAGAAATACAGAAGATTATTAGAAACTATTTTGAAAATTTATACTCAAATAAAATATAAAATATCAAAGGCATCAACAAATTTCTAGAGTCATATGATTTGCCCAAACTGAATCAGGATGATATACACAATTTAGACAGACCAATTTTAAGCAATGAAATAGAAGATGCTCTCAGAAGCCTACCAACCAAGAAAAGCCTAGAACCAGATAGATACACAGCTGAGTCCTACAAGACCTTCAAAGCAGAACTAATACCAATACTCCTCAAATTATTTCATGAAATAGAAAAAGAGGGAGCAGGTTCGAAACTCATTCTATAAGGCCAATATCACCCTGAATCCAAAACCAGACAAAGACACATAAAAGAAAGAAAACTTCAGACCAATATCTCTAATGAGCCTAGATGCAAAAATTCTCAATAAAATTCTGGCAAATAGAATACAAAAACATATAAAAAATATCGTGCACCATGATCTAATGGGGTCCATCCCAGGGATGCAAGGTTGTTTCAACATATGGAAATAAATAAATGTAATTCATCACATCAATAGACTTAAAGACAATAATCATATAATCATCTCAATAGATGCAGAAAAACTATTTGACAAAATACAGCATCCCTTCATATTTAAAACACTAGAAAAACTAGGGATAACAGGAACATACCTCAACATTGTAAAAACTATCTATGCTAAGCCCCAGGCCAACATTATTCTAAATGGAGAGAAATTGAAAGCATTCCCTTTAAAAACTGGAACAAGACAGGGATGCCCTCTTTCACCACTTGTAGTTAACATAGTTCTTGAAATTCTAGCCAGAGCAGTTAGACAGATGAAAGAAATTAAAGGGATACAGACAAGAAAACAAGAACACAAATCATTATCATTATTTGCCAAAGATATGATTCTATATATAGAAGATCCAAAAATTTCCACAAGAAAACTTCTAGAAATAATAAATGAATTCAGCAAAGTAGCAGGATATGAAATCATAAATCAAAGGTATTTCTCTACATCAGTGACATCCTCTGAAAGAGAAACTAGGAAAAATACCTCATTCACAAAAGCCTCAAGGAAAAAAAAATTGGGAATCAACTTAATGAAAGAGGTGAAAAACCTTTACACTGAAAATTACAGAACACTAAAGAAAGAAATTAAAGAAGACCTTAGAAGATGGAAAGATATACCTTGTTCTTGGATAGGCAGAATTAATATTATCAAAATGACCATACTACCAAAAGCACTATACATATTCAATGCAATTCCAATCAAAATCCCATTGAAATTCCTCATAGAAATAGAAAAAAGTCATAAAATTCATCTGGAAAAAAAAGAGACCCAGAATAGCCAAAGCAATCCTTATCAAGAAGAGTGAAGCAGGTGGCATCACTATACTAGACCTTAAACTATAGTACAGAGCAACAGTAACAAAAACAGCATGGTATTGGCACCAAAATAGACTGGTAGACCAATGGTACAGAAGAGAGGACACAGAGACAAACCCACATAAAAACAATTAGCTTATATTAGACAAAGGTGCCAAAAACATACATTGGAGAAAAGATAGCCTCTTCAACAAATGGTGCTGGGAAAACTAGAAATCCATATGCAATAAAATAAAATTAAGCCCCTCTCTCTCACCATTGCAAAATTCAACTCAAAGAGGATCAAAGACCTAGGAATTAAACCAGAAACCTTTACCTAATAGAAGAAAAAGTAGGTCCAAATCGCCATCATATCAGATTAGGCCCCAACTTCCTTAATAAGACTCCTATAGCATAAGAATTAAACCAAGAATCAATAAATGGGATGGATTCAAACTAAAAAGCTTCTTCTCAGCAAAAGAAACACTCTTTGAGGTAAATAGAGAGCCTACAGAATGGGAGCAAATTTTTACCACACACACATCAGATGCAGCACTAATATCTAGGATATATAAAGCACTCAAAAATCTTAACACAAAAAAACAAAACCCACAATAAATGGGCCAAGGAACTGAACAGACACTTCTCAGAAGATGATATACAGTCAATCAACAAATATATGAAAAAATATTCAATATCTTCAGCAATTAAAGAAATGCAAATCAAAACTACTCTTAAGATTTCATCTCACTCTAGTTAGAATGGCAGCTATTATGCATACAAACAACAATAAGTGTTGGCGAGGATGTGGAGGAAAAGGCACACTCACATATTGCCGGAGGGACTGCAAATTGGTGCAACCACTCTAGAAAGCAGTATGGAGATTCCTTGGAAATCTGGGAATGGAACTACCATTTGACCCAGCTATCCCACTCCCATGTTTATACACAAATGCTGGGAGCCATTAGCCAAGTAGGTATGACAATTTCCTTGCCAGCGTACCCCATGTTGCTGACATTTTGCAGTGACATTGAATGTAGGTGACCTTGCTCAAGGACCAAGGCGGATTAGGGTGTTCCTGGTTTAAGATAATCCGGTTTAGGGCTTTCCCAGTTTAGGTTCCAGGTTTAAGGTTTAAGATTATTCCTGCTGGGAATAGGGCGTATCCTGCTGCCTGAGTTCCCCTTGAGTTCTCACGGGATTCAGACAGTATATTTTGGGAGACAGAAGCCCAGTGGAGGTGAATTTGGGCAGAGAACGTGGATTTGGGCAGAGAACGTGGATTTCCCCAGAACGTGTTTGTAGACGGCTGGTGTGAGTTCGGGAATAAAGAGTTGCTGTTTGAATCTACAAGCTGTGTGGTGGCTCGTGATTGTGTGCCCAGCCAGACTGCGGCATTTGTGCCCACACAGCTACATCAATGTTTATAGCAGCACAATGTACAATACCTAAATTATGGAACCAACCTAGATGCCCTTCAATAGATGAATGGGTAAAGAAACTGTGATATAATTTCACAATGGAATATTACTCATTAAAAGAGAATACAATAATAATGACTTGCAGATGAATGGATGAAGTTGGAGAATGTTATGCTAAGTGAAGTAAGCCAATCACAAAAAAACAAATGATGAATGTTTTCTCTGATATGAGGATGCTGATCCATAATGGGGGTGGGGGGAGCATGGGAGGAATGAGGAATTTTGGACAGGGGAAAGGAGAGGGAGGGGAAGGGAGGGGACATGGGGGTAGGAAAGATGGTGGAATGAGATGGACATTACTACCCCAAGTACATGCATGAAGACACAAATGGTGTGACTCTACTTTGTGTTCAACCAGAGACATGAAATATTGTGCTCTGTATGTGTACTATAAATTGAAATGCATTCTGCTGTTATATATAACAAATTATAATAAATAAAATTTTAAAAAAAGAAAGCCAAATTAAGCTGGGTGAGGTGGCACATGCCTGTAATCCCAGTGTCTCAGGAGGCTGAGGCAGGATTGCAAATTCAAACCCAGCCTCAGCAATTTAGTGAGGCCCTAAGCAATTCAGTGAGACCCTGTTTCTAATAAAATATAAAAAAAATATTGGGGATGTGGCTCGGTGGGTAAGCGCCCCTGGGTTCAATCCTCAGTACAAAAAAAAAAAAGCTATTTTAAGAAAATTCAGGAGGGTTTGGGCTGTAACTCAGTGGTAAAGCGCTTGCTTTGCATGCATGAGGCCCTGCGTTCGATCCTCAGCACCACATAAAAATAAATAAAATAAAGGCATTGTGTCCAACTACAACTGAAAAATAAATACTAAAAAAAAAAAAAGAAAGTTCAAGAGACATTACAAGACAGTAAACTTTATAGCTGTCTCCCTCTCTGAAGTCAGTGCAGGGCAGTAAAGGTAAAGATCTCTTCTTTTCCTCTTCAGAGATTTGGTTACAGTCCAAATTAATGAAAGTATTTGCTCTCTCTGGAAAGGAGAATGGACATCTCACTAACAACCCAATACAAGATCAGAGTTTCCTAAATCTGTGGTTCCTCTTCTGTGGTGCAGGTATAGATACCATTTGGTTCACTATTGGACAAAAGAGGTTATGGGGCCAGCCTCCATTCAAGAGGATAGAAAATAGATAACACCTCTTGATGTGGGAGTGGCAAAGTTGCATTACAAAAGAGCATGCTACCCTGTGCAAACCGGGGCCTGGAGTGCAGATTCAAGATATTTTTCTGGCTGCATCTTTTGCTGTGAATAATGAACCATCTTTGTTTCTGATTCAGAGATCCTGTGTTTTCTGTCAGAGCATAATGATCAACTACAATTTTAGCTTGCTAGTAGGATAAATCTTGACCCATAAGAGCTTCTGACCTAATAGTGCAGAGCACCTTCTTAGAGAGTGGCTGTGATTTGTGCCTGGATCCCCAGCTGAGTGGGGAAGAGATCTCAGCAAGTGGAAGTTTACTTCTCTGGGCTGCAATGTATGTTGCTGCAGAAAACATCCCCCAAATCTAGTAACTGGCTTACAAAACAACTTATATCTCAAAATCTTTGTACTAATTGAATGATTGTCCATCTTCACATAGTGTTGGAAAAGCCACTGGGATAGCTGGAAGCCATGAAATGGCTCCACTCACATGACTGACAGTGTTGGCTGCTAGACATGCTGGAATTCCAGATGACTTATGGCCTAGTCTTGGAAACTGTACATCATTACCTCTACTCCATTCTCTCCACATTGAAGTGGAGGAGAAATAGACTCCATCTATTGATGTATCTGAGTGGCAAGGTCACCTTGCAAAAGAGCATGTGGAATGGGAAGTATTATTGCAGCTGGCTTTGAAAACACAATCTACTCTAGTAATATTTCTCCAAGTGCAGTGAGCCCTGCATCAGAATCCGTGTAACACCTGCTGGAAATGCAGATTGGAGGCGATTCTTGCACAGTAGCATTTGAGAAACCTTCTGCTGAGCTACAGAACAATGCCCAGACTTTTTAGCCTAAAATCTTCCATGGCTTGGCCCTGATGACCTCTCATTGACCACCTCACTTCTCTGAATTTATGCTCCAGCAACAGTAAATTTCTTGAAGTTCCCTTTCACATAAGGTAATTAACCTACTCCATTCTTGTGTCCATAACTGTTCCATTTGCCTGGAATGACTTGACATCACCTGACAAGGACATAATGAAGCCAGATTTAAAATTAGGTAGTCAGTGTAGTTAGGTAAATTGGGTCTAATATGGAGTGAAATCTAAAATGGAGGCCATGCTGAGAATGATTCAGGGAAACACAGGACAACTCATGGAATATTAATGAAGTCCCTAAAAGGCCCTAGGCCAAAGTCCACCCCAAAGAAATGTTAATGGAGCCCAGGAAACATCCCCCAACAGATTTGGAGATAGCCCATCCCAAAGAAGTGATAAGCCTATCCCAAAAGGTGATAATTAAGTCCTTCCTGCCAGTTTGGCCCACCTGTGTCCTAACCCTTCCCCCTTGCATTCCATCACCAAACCTATAAAAAGGGGAACACATTTGTCCGCCAACTGGATTCCACCTCTTGGGTCCCCTTCTTCCTCCGGGAGAAGTCTTTTCTGCTGTCCTTTAATAAACTTCTAATTTCCACTCTGACCTTGCCTCGGCGTGTGCTTTTCTGGTGTTATTCTTCAACATCGGGGAAGCAAGGACTCATCACCGGCCAACAGTGGTAACAATACTACTCATCTGTTAAGATTCAGCATTATGTCACCTTTTCTAGGAAGCCTTCATAATTTCCTCTTTTTTTTTTTTTTTAGAGAGAGAGAGAGAGAGAATTTTTTTAATATTTATTTTTTAGTTTTCTTTTTTTGGTGGACACAACATCTTTGTTTGTATGTGGTGCTGAGGATCGAACCCCGGGCCGCACGCATGTCAGGCGAGCGCTACCGCTTGAGCCACATCCCCAGGCCCTAATTTCCTCCTGTTCCATGGATTGGGGTAGGTGTTCCTACAACCCATGTGATTGCCCCTGGCAGAGCACTTACAACTTGAAATACCAGTGTTACTTTATCTCCTTCACTTAACTGTAAACTTCATAGTCAGGTATATGTCAGATTCATCTCTGTCCTCTAAATCCAACATGTGGTTAACTAATTTGAAAGGTTGATAGTGTCACAGAGAATTCCCCTCTTTGGCTTAATCCTCTTTGTAGTATCTAGTATTTTAAATATCCTTCAAATTTCATTGCATTATTTTTGTTCTGACAAATCTTAGGGAAGCTAGGGTATTTGCAACAATTTGTTTAAAAAAAAACTGTTTTGAAAGTGGGTGTCTTAGTCTGCTCAGGCTCCACCACAAAATACTGTAGAGCAGGGGGTGGGGAGCTTTAATGATAGACATTTATTTTCTCACAGATCCTGGATCTGGAAAGTCAAAGATCCAGCAGTTTGGCTGCTGGTAAGAGCTCTCTTTCTGGCTTGCAGATGGCTGTCTTCCTGCCATGTCCTCACATGACCTTCCCTCACTGTGCTTCCCTATCTTTCTCTTTCTTTCTTTCTTCTGCTGAGGATTGAACCCAGGGCCTCGTAAGCACTGAGCACACACTCTTACCACTGAACTACACCCCAGGCCCTACATGGGTTTCTTGGTGCATATACGTGAAAGCATACTATCAAGCTCTCTAGTGGCCCTTTTATAGTAGCACAAATTCAGTCAGGCTGAGGCAGGGCCCTCAGAACCTAATTACCTTATGAAGACGTCATCTTCACATACCATGATGTTTGTAGTTATCCCCTCTCAGCACATTCCTGATTGGGGTGTGAATTTGGGTGGGGGGACACAAACATTCAATCCCTAACACTAGGTTAAACATTTTGTTTAATGATTTTGGAAAACAAGAATCTTGCAGGACGTGATTTTCCAGTATGCCAAGATATTTCCTCCCAGCCATCCTCACTCTGTCAACCTTTTACCATAGGTTCACCTGTGCTTTGGTATAAGATGGTTGCTGGGGCTCCAGGCATCACATTCTCAAGACTTAGTTTGAAGTTATTAAGCCAGTGGAACAGAATAAGTGTGGGGTGGGTGTGGGTTACTGTCTGCAGGTCTACCTTTAACAGTAAGGGAAGTGTTCCCTTTATGTGTCCTTGGGCAAATCTAAGGCAGAGGTCTACTCCATATCCAGAGCAATCACAGACAAAAAAGCTCTGGATTCCCATATCTACTACCAACAAAATCAGGGATGTGCTGAAAGGGGATAAGCCACTACATATTTGAACCCAAGCAGAATGAGGGTAATAAATGTATCTAAGAAGCATGCCTAAATCCCTTTATCATCATGATTTTCATAGTGGCGTATTTAAATCAACAGAGCTTAAATGTTACTCTTAACATAAACCAAAAACCAAAGGCGGAAGTTCTGAGGGCGGCATTGGAATCACTTGGTTGCCCTACAGATGGCAGGGAGGTGGATTTGTGTGGGGGGTGGAGTGGGGTGCGGGTAGAGGGAAGAAGGGAGTGGGGAAGACTTGCTAAAATGCATGCAATTGCTTATGCTTCAAGACGGCAAGACCAGGTACGCCCAAGAAGCCTGGACTGTCCCGACCCAAAAACTTCTTTGAGCACCACAAAATTGAGGGAGAAAAGAGTTTTTAACCCTTGAATTTCCCCAAACCTGTTTTTTTTAATATATACCCCGCATCTTGATAGTCAACCCGGTTTGATTATTGAGCAAAGCACGTTATGCATAATGCGTTGAAGATCCCGAATCCCCGCGGATGTGCTCAAGCGGGACGTCCCAGCCTACAAATCTCGGGTTCCTGGGGGCGGGTGCCAGGTGGGGCCTGGGCGGGGTCGGGAACCAGACGCCCGCCCTGCGCACCGCCCTCCCGCCTCGACCCCGCCCCCTCCCCAGCCTCCGCGCGCGCGGCCTTGTGGGTAAAGTGGGGCTGCCAGGTGACAGTTAATGGCGACGGCCGCCTGAGGCGGGCGGCAGAGTAGGGCTGCGGGACACGCGTGGCGGAACATTCCGGCCCGCCGCTCCTGTCCGACTGCGGCTTCCCGGCGGTTGCAGGGCTCCGCAGGGGCTTGGCTCTCCATGGACAGGCCAGTGGCGGCGGCGGCGGCGGCGGCGGCGGGCTGTGAGGGCGCTGGGGGCTCGGGCCCGGGACTGGCGAGCGGCAGGAGGCCCCCTCGGGCCGCTGGGGGCGCCGCTGCCGGCTCCCGGCAACCCAGCGTGGAGACCCTGGACAGGTAAGCGGGACCCGGGCCGCCCTGACTCACTGGGCCCCCTCAGCCTCTCCCGCTCACCGCTCGCCGCCGAGGCGGGGACGGAGGGCCCCTCCACAGTCCCCTCCCTGCCCCGGAAGACCCCTGCGCCCCAACCTGGGCCGCACCCTCGGACCTGTCCCAGGCTGTGCACCTGGCCCACTTCCGCCTCGCTAGTCGAGCTCTCCCCTGGCCCTCTGATGGCCTTCGGAGCTGTCACACCGCTTCCCTAGATACCTACTAAGATTCCCTTGACGACCCGTGGTCTGTACTTGCTGGAGCCACGAATCTTCTGGGGCAATTTCACCCGGGCGGGCTGTTCTCTTTTGAGTCACCTTGCCTCCTATTAAGCCAAATTCTCCTCCTGCTGCTGCTCCTTGGAGTCTTTGATGTTGGAGTTGGGGACTGTGGGACAGGATCCCATACGCGTGGGAGCTGGTGCAGATGAAGGCAAAGATACCCTGATTTGAAAAACTGGGATGGAAAACTTCCAAACTGTTCATGCGACAAGAACACAGAATCTTCTTTCAGTTCTTCACACTTCAGAGGGACCCACTCATTGTTTTCTTGAACGCATGAGCTTACTGCTTCTGAGGCAGTTGCAGAACTAAGAGAAATGTGTTACAGGCACATAAAGCCACCCACCATGTCCAACTGGGAAGGGCCATCCCATACTCTGAGGACAAGTGATGGATTTTCCTGTGGCCCAGAACATACAGTTTGCCCACCTTGTGGCCATTTCCCCGATGCTGGAGTGACTTAGGCAACAGACACTGTTGTGATGTAGCTGAGTTTCAGATGTTCATTCCTGCCTGTCTTAGTCATACCAGTATACTGAAGTTTTGGGAGTTTCCAAAGGCACAGGAACAACAGGAAACACTCCCTCACTTTGCTGCTAGCTCAGTGTAATTACAGTGTACTTCAATAAATTAATCACCCAAGAGATCAGCTTCACTGAAAACTAATCACAGCTAACACAGACAGCATTTGGAATGGTGAGGACTTTACTTATCTGCAAATATTCAACAATGTTTGAGGTATCAGCAATTCAGACAATAATACAAGATGTCTTTTGCTCTCTGGCTTACCATTTTGCTGAGAATACAAACAAAGCAACAATTGAAATCAAATGTGATTGAGAGCTCTGCTAGAAGTGAACACACAAGTATACTCAGGATGGGGCCTGTGTCTGAATCATCTAACAAGCTGAAGGAGCCAGAATGTGTTACCCTAAGATATAACTTATATTCTTGTCCTTCAGAGCTCCCCCACACACACCTTTTCCTTTTTGAACCATGGATTAAACCCCAGGGATTTTAACCACTGAGGCACATTCCTAGCCCTTTTTATTTTGAGACAGGATCTTCTGAAGTTACTTAGGGCCTCACTAAGTTTTGGGGGCTAGCCCTGAACTTACAATTCTCTTGGGAATCAGCTTTCCAACTCACTGGGATTACAGGCATATGCCACCACATCTGGCTCCTGCAGAGCTTTTTTAAGTATTACAATGAACCAGGCCCCATACCTCTCTGAATACTCCTTCAGGATATTTCTGGAAGGCCCGGTAATTAGTATTTTCCAAAAGCTCTATAGACTCAGTAGTGATCCCACTGTACTATGGTACATTTTGCCAGGTACTTTGGGCTATAAGTGAGGATCTTCCAAGGAAAACTGACACTGGAACTGAATAGTGAAAACTGAGTAGAAGTTAGCTTGGGCACAGAACAGGGAGGGCTTTTTGGCCATGAGAGCAGAATGTGTAGTCTCGTAGGTAATACGGGGATATGGAGAACTGGTAAGTGAGAAGGCCTGCTTCTTGTGGGAAAACAGCCTTCCTAAGGAATTGGGTCATTATCCTGCTATAGGAATCGCTGCGTCAGAATCATCTCAAGTGTAAACACAGATTTTTCGGCCTCATCCTAAATGTAGTCCATTCACTTCTGACTTTGAGCCTGTGTGAGTCACACGGGATATTTTGCTCACAATGGTTCTGCTTTACTTGGTGGGCCAGTAAAATTATTAACATCCTTCTTCAACACTCAGTTTTTTCTTGGTTTGAATGAGAAATTATATGGTCATCCTAGCTTTGGGGACCACAAAAGGACTTCAATCAGGTGAGCTATGCAGTGGTGTGGCAGATGGACTGGTGAACTGGTCAGTGGATTATCAAAATGCTTAATCACTCATGCATTTATTCTGCAAATATGAATGCCTACTCTGCATCCAGTAATGCATTGAGTCTGGCGATAAAGCAAGGAAGTAACACAAATCTCTCCTCCCATAGAGTGTATGTTTGTTGGGAGACAAAGACAAAAAGCAAGTAAAATGTGTTCTGGGTTAGATGGTGATAGGTGCTAGGGAAAATAAGTTGAGAAGGGGCTAAGAAGAGTTGGGATCTGTGCTTTTGGAAGTGGTTGTAATTTTAGTAGGATGATTAGAAAAGCCCAGTTGAGAAAGATGACATCTGAGCAGTGTCCTGAAACAGGTGGGAGATTCAGCCTTACAAATATCTGGGGAGATAGCTTTTTAGGCAAAAGCCTATGCAAAGGAACTGGGGTAGGAGCGTGAGGGAAGTATTTGAGGACTAGCAAGGAGACAGGGAGTCGGTAGTGAGGAGGGAACTAAGGGATGAGGTCAGAGAGGCCTCAGGAGTAGCTGGTGGAGAGTCTTAGAGGCCATAGGGAGCTACTGGGGACTTCAGAACGAAGGAGTGATATAATTTATTATGTATTTCAGTAGGCTTTCATGGTGCTATGTGGACAATAGGAAGAGGAGGGAAGGAGTTGAAACAGAGAGGCCAGCAGGTAGGCGACTGTTGTACTAGGCCACATGAGAGGATGACAGCTTAGCCTAGGGTGATGGAGTAGAGGAGGGTAGAAGTGGTCTGATTATAGATGTGGTATGAAGAAGACCTGCAGTGTAGAGCCAATAAGGTTTGCTGAAGATTGATTGTTGAGTATTAAAGAAGAATCATGGAGGATTCTAGTGTATTTTGCTGTGGGAAAATGGTATTGCTGAGACGGAGAAGTCTCTAAGCAGACCAGGATTAGGAAAGAGCAGGCTCTCATCTTTGGACATATCAATTAGTAAATGCCAATTATACCCCTGAGAAGATGTCAGAAAGACAGTTGGTTTACATGAGCTTGGAGTTCAGGGTTGGCACCTGGGCTGGAGACCTAAATTGGTGAGTCATTGGCATCTAGATGGGGCTTCGATTCATGAGGCAGGATGAGAATACAGAATGATGGGGCTCCTGAAAAGGAATAAAGTAGGAATAGGACAGGGTCAATTTTTAAGATACTAACCAGGGAACAGGGACATGACCTGCTGAGCATTCAGCTATATGAGATTGCTCAGTGAGACCAGGAAAGACCAGGTTGGAGAACCAGAGCCTACAGCCTACAAGTGGTTGTTGAAGCCAAGAATGTGGAAGGCAGTTGCAGACTAAAGGGATGAGAGAGAGGAAGAGGAAATGTGGCCTTTAATCTCAGGTCTTTCATTTCCACAAGCTCCCATTCATGGTTTTCTTTGAAGAGTGACTCCTAGAGTGGAACCTGGCTATATGGGCTTGGCTTGGCCATGCTTCCTGGAACATGGGACCTTCACTCCTCTTCCCAGTACTGTACTTGATAACGAAGCTGTGGTCTTGTGAGAGGATGTGGCTTGTTGAAGGTCACAGACTAGCTGGTGACAGAGCATGGCTAGAATCCAGGCCTCCTGTCTGCTAGCCCAATATACCACTTTGTGTGTGACTGCACTGGCCAGGACACTTCCTGTTGTAGGTGACAACACAACTCATTACCACAAAGGAGGTATGTTGGCTCACGTAACTGCTCCAGATGGGGAGATAATGCCAATGCATGTAAGTGGGACCAGGGTTGCAACAGTGTTGTCAGGACTGCCCATCTCTTGTTTCTTACTTTTTATCTCTGTGTGTTCTTTTAAGGGGTAGAGGTGGGGATTGGCTTCTAGCAGCTTTGGGGCAGATCCACAGAGCTCAGAATCCAAGAACAAACTTGGGACTGGCAGGGCCAGAGTAACTCCCCTATAAGCTATAATTGGGAGCAGGAGGAAGAAGGGATTGGCCCATCCCTTTCCTCTCCCCCATGGAATCCTCTGAAGTGGGAGGCAGGGGTTATAGTTCCTCAAAATAAAGGGAAGTTTCTAATGAGAAGAACTGGGAAAGGGATACTGCGCAAATGGTAGCACCAGGCCACTCATGGTCAATAGTTGGGTTTCTACAGTTTTTTCCTTATACTTGCAATCAGGAATGGGTGCTGATAGATCAAAAGGCAAAATGAGAAGAAAAATTGAGTACAAGCAGGCAATAAAGATGGCAGCTTTTAAAGAGGAAACAAAAATCCTTGCTTTCCCCTCCCCCGCTCTTAGGAATTATGATAGATTTCTGGGATATCATCAGAATTTCTGCCCAATGAGCAAGTATTTTGCTTATATTTTCAACCACACAGCTAACCATTGGGCTGTCTTAATCAGAAACTGGAGTTTAGATCACTAGGACAGAACATCATCTTTATTATTTAGCTTATTTTACATATTTCCTGGTGATTTTGTGTGTTTCTTTTCTTTAATACACGAGAGTGGATTTAATTAGTCATGCGTTTTTTTTTAAAGATCTGGAATAGTCAGTGAAAGCTACCTGCACAGTAAATTTTTATAAGCATCTTTTATTCTCTTGCTTAATTTCTTCAGTTTTGACAAATCAGGAGAGGAACCCAATTTTGAGGGGCCATTTGTAATTCTACCACTGCCTAGTTTGTTTTTTGTGGTCCTTTAGAACTTAGCAGTCATATGAGCTTGGACCAAACTAGAGACTAGATTTTTTCATCTATAAAATGGGTCACTTTGAGGCTGGGTAAGAATACATGTGTGGAAATGGCTTTGAACATTGTAGAGCACTGTGGAATTGGAAGATACAATTTTTTCACATTGTTGTATTTTCATATGAGGCAGATGGTTAGCATCTGTGGTGCTGGATTTAGCTCATTAAGCTGGTCACTATTGTACCATGTTCTGAAAGGATGGCTGCTTCCTAACAAAGCATGACACCTCTGTGCCTCCATTTTCTCATCTCAAAAACCAGTTGCGTAGTCCCTGTTCTGCCTTTTCATCATACCATGGTTATGAGGCTCTGGCATAACAACTGGAAGAACATTTTGTAAGCTAGCAGAACACTTACAGAAATGTAAGGTATCATTATTACTGTATATAAAATGCTATTTTTCTACTCTGTTCTCTTTAAAATCACAATCAGCTTTCCTCCATTAAGAGTTTCTTTGGTTTACTCAAGATTACACTAGTTTTTAGATTAAAACTGCCAACATGAAATTAAATTTTTGAAAAACATATGCTGGAAGATAAATATTTCACTTAACAATTAGTTTTCTATAAATGTTACATTAAGAATCATGTTTCCATACAATTGTAATAGGATAAAATTCCATTTAATGTTGGAGAACAGTATGCTTATCACCTAGAATCTTAAAATTTTGAAAAAAAATTGGTTGATTCATTTAAAACTATCCAAGATTGTAATCTTACTTCCTAGATTTCAGCCAGTATTTATTTATTTATTGGTACTAGGGATTGAATTCAGGGGCATTTAACCACTGAGCCACAACCCACATCCCCAGCCCTTTTTTGTATTTTATTTAGAGACAGGGTCTCATTGAGTTGCCCAGGGCCTCACTAAGTTGCTGAGGCTGGCTTTGAACTTGCGATCCTCCTGCCTTAGCCTCCCAAGCTGCTGGGATTACAGGTGTGCGCCATGGTGCTCGGCCAGTATTTCATTTCTTACAGTAAATGTAGAGGTAACCAAATATTTTAACAAAAATTTATTCCTTTAAATTTGTGTATATCCCTATTCAGTGCTCTATTAATCATGCTGCTTTTTTTTTTTTTTTTTTTTTAGTCCTACAGGGTCACATGTTGAATGGTGTAAACAGCTTATAGCTGCTACAATTTCTAGTCAGATTTCAGGTTCAGTGACATCAGAAAATGTATCCAGAGATTATAAGGTAAGCAACATTGAGTGTTTAATTCATTTTCAGTAACCTAAGCAGCAAAGAAGCTTTGTAGTTTTATTTCAAGTGAGCCTTTGACCCCTTGATGATTAACTGTCATTTGCTTGGGAATGGGGACAAAAGTTCTCTGTTGTTCAACTGGAAATTTAGAAGTTTTACCAGTAGCCAGTACATGTGGTCATATATTTATAACTGAAAGGAAAAAACTGTCTTTAGATTATGATCATTCTTTTAAAACTCAAGTTCCATTTTATTATAAGACATACATATATTTTCTTTGTTAATATTCTTTATTTCAGAAAATGTATATGTACATTATCTCCTTAAGCTTACAATTCATTTTTGTATTTAGGTATTATCTGTGAGTATGCAGCATTAACATGTGTAACTAGAATGTAAAAGCAATTGCAAAATTCAAAAGAATGTATGAGCAGCCTCATTTTTTAGTCCTTACTGAAGTGAAAAATTGAATTTATTTTAAATTCTCTTGTTTATTTTAATCTCTTCTGCTTATTCTAGAGTTAAGAGTGATAAGTTCCTTATTAGCAGACACCAGGGCTCCTTTACTCACCACTGGTTTCCCAGCATAATCCTGGAGCATAATAGGTACTGAGTAAATACTTAATGAATCAATTAACAAGCCCCAAATTACTTGCTCCATCTTTGTTCATGATGATCATTATGATCTTGCCCCATCATTTTAATGTCAATAAACTATTAACAGGTACACTAAGTGAAACCATGTTTACATTTCAGTTGTGGTATTTATTTGAGTTGAGGTTTCAGTTTACCATGATCATTTTTGTCTGCTAGGAAGATATGATTGATTTTTTATAAGCATGTATAAATATATATTTAGTATTCTGGACTTGTATTAGTTACAGGCTCTCAAAATCATGATCCTTGCCAGACAGCAAATCTTACAAATAGTTTAAGAACTACAATAAAGATGCTAATTAATTCTTAATTGCCTCAGTTCCTCTTTAGCTCATAACATAACAAGTACAGAAACTAACTCAAGAGGCCGTCTAATTGAGATTCAGCTATGCTGCTGTCTCTTGCCTCATCCAAGCCAGCAGATGTTGTTGAGTATGCCTATCAGGGGAAGGCATAGCAGTGGATTAGAGGAAATTGGGTAATCTTCCCACCAGAAGAGTGACAGTATATCCCTTAATAGTGTCCCCTGTTACCTGGTTTTTATATTTTCCCAGAAAAGTGTAGCTGGAGCTCCTGATCTTCAAACCTTGACTGGACAAACACAGTGTCCAGTTGGGAGAAGCATTTGCTGTATCACCAATGCCTGGGTGGCTGGCCACTGAGCAGCTATAGATCAGTTGTCCAATTGCCCCCACTTTACCTGAGAAACTGTCCACTGAACGAGATGCTCGAGGACCCATATTGGCAGAGGAAAACTCTCTGACTTTGGTGTGATTTTCTTTATGTGCAATTATGAGTTAATTGTAAATTTTTCATTATGGTTGAATAGTTATGTTGTGTGGCTTCTATAAAAGACTGAATGTTGACTGTGTGCATAGTTTCTAAACTATATATTACTAGGTCAAACTGAATCTGTACTTTATCATGAAGTAATTTAAGTTTTATTATGTTTAGTCTGTTTACAAATTTTCTGTAACAGAATTAGCTCATGTTATGATGGTTTAACAGATGGTGTTCAAAAAAATAAGACTTAAAAAAATTTCATCCCTGCATCCTACAGTTAAATTCTTTGATGAGTTATTGTAAGAGAGCATGTTTTAAAACTATCTCTGTTATATTTGCCCTGTAGCCAAATGTACAAGTTGACATTAAATTTATAATTTGTGAGTTGTTATGCTTCTTCAAGGAAGTTTAGTTTTGTTTTGTTTTTTTTGTACCAGGGAATTAACCCAGGGGCACTTGACCACTGAGCCACATCCCCAGCCCTATTTTGTATTTTATTTAGAGAGAGGGTCTCACTGAGTTTCTTAGCCTCACTTTGCTAAGGCTGTTTAGGTTGGTGATGGGACAAAGCATTCCTAGTACATTCATACAAATATGAATAATTAACAACTCATGTTAGATGTTGAGAACAGTTACTTATTCTTTACTCATATCTTAAGTTGTTGGTCAGCCCAGGGTCAGATCACCCAAAGTGGTAAGAATATCACTGGTGTCATATGAGATGAGTTTGGATGGTATGTCTTGAGTATATTTTAATAGCCTTATAATTATTTTATTATATATTATAAAAATGAGCACATCAAGCTTATGATTTAATGGATGTTATTGCTTAAAGCAAACAAAATATACAAAGGAGTGGATTTTAAATCAATATATGGACAAATATTAATATCAGTGCAAGTGATAAACAGACATAACAAGCCAAACTGGTAGAGTTGGTATTGTGAGTTGACACAGAAATTTGGCAAACATTGTCCCAGCTGAAAGAGTAGATAGCTGTTAGGTTGAATTGTAGGTTAACTAAATTAATAAATGCATGCTTTAATACCAAGTTATCCTGAAGATTAGTCCAATAATTAAGAATATCAGAAGAAATGTAATAAAATATTTTGCTCCCCCCTACTACCAACTCAGTTATTTTTATTTTTATTAAGTTAACAAAGTAAAAAAATGTCCTCCTTGAATTTGTTAAACAATATAAGAATAAGATCTGAATTTAATCTTCCATAGATCAGGTGAAATAATACAGTCAAAGATTGTAATGAAACATTTCTAGGAACTATTAGTAGAAAGGATGCAGTTGATCAAAGCTTCCATTGTTTGGAAAGTAGAACCAGGCCAAGAAGAGGGAGCCTAATGGAGGAGTACAAACAGTACTGGTTAGCTTTGTGACTTGCATAATCTCTGAGGATAGTTTCTTTTTTTTTCTTAATTTATTTACTTATTTTAATTAGGTGTATATGACAGCAGAATGCATTTTGATTCATTGTACACAATTGCAGCACAACTTTATATTTCTCTGGTTATACATGATGTAGCATCACACCATATATGCACTCATACATGTACCTAAGGTAATGATGACCATCTCATTCCACCATCTTTCCTGCTGAGGATAGCTTCTTTATCTGTGAGGATTAACAGGTTTAAGTTAGATTATAAGCCGCTAAATTTCTCTGTTTCTAGAGCATTCTTCAGTTATGCTTTGTCCAGAAAGATTTGATTCTGGTCAGCCTTATGGAAATTAGGACACTGCAGGTTTAATGTGGTTATCTTCTGACTCTATCACTCTCATAACTATTCTTTGGTCCTTTGCCTCTCTTTCTCTCCTCCTCACCCATACACACCCAGAAGCTAGGTGTCTTCTCTATATATATTCTGAAGAAAAAGGAGAAAATGGAAAAGGTGTCCTATACAAAGTTTAATCAGTGAACAAGATAGAACAGTAGTTAAATTTTGGATCTTCAACAAAAATTTCCAGAAGGAATTTAGAGGGAAGGGAAAGCAATATATGGGAAATACTTCATTAATCTGATTAATCTGGAGGAAGATCTTGGTTAATATTTCTTCTTTCTTCCTTCCTTCCTTCCTTCCTTTCTTTCCTTCCTTTCCTTCCTTCCTTCCTTTCTTTCTTTCTTTCCTTCCTTTCTTTCTTTCTTTCCTTCCCTTCCTTCCTTCCTTCCCTTCCTTCCTCCCTCCCTCCCTCCCTCCCTCCCTCCCTTCCTTCCTTCCTTCCTTCCTTCCCCAGGCTGCTTAACCATTGAGCCACATCCCATGTCCTTTTTTTTTTTTTTCGATTTTTAAAAAATTTTGAAACAGGGTCTTGCTTAGGTCCTCATTAAGTTGCTGAAGCTGGCTTTGAACTTAGGATCCTCCTGCCTCAGCCTTCTGAGTTGCTGGTATTACAGATGTGCATCACCATGCCCAGCAATATTTCTTAAATTGAGTACTAGTCTCTAAAAAGGGAAGCTTAAACATGATTTTTCATAATCTATAACTGTAATCCATTGTCTATAGTCTGGCCTTGTTACATATTAAATCAGAGGTTGCCAACTCAGGTGCCTACATATGACAGTTAACAAGCTGGTCAGACACAGGGGAGTATTACAGAGAACTGGATAGTGATCGTGCCCCTCTAAAAGAAATTTTTTTTAAATCCTGCTACCATCTGTCTGAGCAATAGATCTCAAGTTTATGACCACTGTAATAGATGGAAAAGTGCTATTTTAACTCCCAGGGTCCTTAGGAGATAGATTTCTTAAAAATGACAAGACTTGGACTTCTGCTTCTAGAAAGATGGAGCAATGAACTTTCTCTTGTTCTTCATACTAAGTACAACTAAAAGCCCCAGACATTATCTATAAAGTAAACATAAGAACAGTTTGAAAGTCAAAGACATGAAAGCAAACTGGTTAAGGACCTCAGGACTCTTGAGTGCCTTGACTTTTGTTTTTGCCACACCACTACAAAAAAAAATGGATTTTTTTGGTCTTAGAAAATTGTATGTGGTTAATGCAACAGATGTTAAATTTGGAATCAGAGCACTTTTACCTTGAATCCCAGTCCTGTAACTGACTAGCTGCTTATGAAGTTGCTTAACTTTGTTGAGCCTCAGTGTCCTCATCTGCATAATGGTATTGTAGCAGAAGCTGAATATGTTAAATAGTGCAACATACGAATGTTATAATAGTACAACACATACAAATGCTCATTTACTACATACTACCACTAAAAATTTCTATGTGTAAAAACAAATACAAGAAGTGTATATTGTCCTTGCTGAACATAATCTATTTAAAGAAACATGATGTGAGCATCTGTTCTGAGTTGGGCTACATGGAATTCAGTCAGGCAGAGATGAAGAAAATCATGATACAAGTTGGACCCATGGTGAGTGTTAAAATAGACATGTAAACAGGTGTGGTGGAAGGAAGGAGGGGGAAAGAGCAGGGCATTCTGGGAGTTAAGACTTGAGGGTCCCTGTCAGCACTTTGCAGAAGGGGAACAGATGTAGGTTAGGGCATGTTGAGGTCAGGAGCATGAGCACTAAAGCCAACTAGCTTGGGTTTGAGTCCCTGCTCTGCTGTTGCTGGCTGCATGGCTAGGGACAAGTTGCCTCACCACTCACTGCCTCGGTTTTTGCATTTGTCACATAGGTTGGTGGGAGGGTTGACAGAACATATGTAAAGCACTCAGTAGCATAGCTTAAGCTTTCAACAACTGCTCGTTATTATTTGTAGTACTAGTACTGGCTGTGTTGAAAGCTTTCTGAGATCCTTTCACACTCTTGGGGGTCTAAGGGTATCAGCTGCCACTTTATCAAGAATTAAGACAGAAGCCAGATTTAGACCAAAATATCAGCTTTAGCAATTGATGAAAACTGGCTTGGGGGGCCTGGCTTAGGTATGTTGCAGAGTAGGCTCCCTCATTCATCCACCTAAGGTTAAATTAACTTACCCAAATGCAGTTGTGTCCTCTCTTGGGGTAAGGCCCATACAAGTGAACACCTTGGGCTGGGGGAGAGCGGGCTGTGCCTTCAGGTCTCCCTAGCAGACAGATACTGTAGGGCCAATGTGAAACATGCCAGCTCCACTCCAAAAGCTGTCAAAAATGGATGGTTAATGGAAGTTCTTCCCCATCTGCTGGGAAGTGCCTGAAGGATGACAAAGGGAACCCAAGGACAGAGGAAGGGAGGTTTACCCCCAACAGAAACTTTCACACACATTTGAATTTTGTTACTATTTCTTGATTTGCTGGAAGCCATTTAGAGTTGGTATGGGCAGGTAAAACTTAGTTAACCTTTGGATATTAGGCTAGCTTTATTGAATAGATCGAAATCACTTACATTTTTATGCCTTCTTAGAGGTTCTTGGCATGTGTAGGAGGTGAGGGAGGGTTGTGGGCCACATTGAGATAGTTGTGGTCCAAATTAGGGGAGCTGAGACCCATCAACTTAAAGTTACTTATCCTGCCCCATGTACAGTTACCTTAACTGATTTAACCTTCCCAATAATCGTGAGGGAGATGGAGTTAGCGTCATCAATTTAAAGAAGAGACTAAGACTCTGAGGGGTTTATGGCTCATCCAAGTAAGTGGTGGATTCAGGATTTGACTTGAGTTCACTCTTGTAACCTGAGCCAGTTTGCCTCCCTAAGCCTCAGTTTGGGAGATATTTTCTGAAAGCTTCTAAGGAGGTTTAGATAATCCCACTCCTGGGATTTTAAACTGGTCAGGACTTTGCAGTCATCCCACAACCTCTTCTCATTTTCTTTGTGTAGAAACTGAGGCCCAGAAGGCAGACATTGGGAGCTTCCCTGGCCTTGATTCAAAAGCACTGCCCTCTCCTCTGACTTCCATCAGAATTGGATTCAAGAAGAAAATGAACTTCTGTGTGTGCCTGAAATGGCTTATTTCAGGCAGAATGAACTAGAGAGAAACACAACTAGTTCAGTCAGCTTTTTTGCTGCTGTGACCAAAAGACCTAACAAGAACAACATAGAGGATGGAAAAATTATTTGGGGCTCACGATGTCAAGGTCTCAGTCATAGACAGCCAACTCCGTTGCTCTAGGTCTAAGGTGAGCCTAAACATCAAGGTGGAAGGGCATGACAACAAGGAATCAGAGAGCTCCACTCGCCAAGAACAAAATATATACCTGAAAGGCATGCCCGTAGTGATCCCCCTGCCCCAGCCACACCATACCTGCTTGTAGTTACTGTCCAGTTAATCCATTCAAGTGGATTAAAACACTAATTAGGTTAAAGCTCTCATAACCCAATCATTTCACTCTAAATTTTCTTGAGTTGTTTCACACATGAGATTTTGTAGTAAGCCTTCATTGACCTCCTTCTCATACCAAGAACACTGAGGATTTCACTATAGTAGGTAATGAATGTGAGTTTAAAGCCCAATTATTCTACACCTTTCCAAACTTTCAAGTTAGTGTCTCAAACTAATAGTGAAGGCTTTATTGACAAGGAGCTAGCTATGTCTTCCATATATGAGGCTCAATTGCACTCCCTGGTTCTGCAGTAGATATTATTTCCATAAAATAATTGTGGATGCCGCTTTTTATTTTTCAACTTTTGCTGTCAATTTACATATGAAATATCAAAAGTTGTAGTTACATAACAAATGGGAAAATAATATATCATGATGTGGGAGTGGAGGATTGGAGATTGAGAGGGCAAGAGAGGTGGAGAAAAGGATGGTGGTGTTGGTTTCTTCAGCAAACTTAAAGGGAGTTAAGAGCTGTCATGTGTACTTTTGAGGGGTCAAAGCAGGGTTTCAGGGCTAATTATAGAGACCCTACACCAAGGCAGAAGAGCAGTGTTGTTAGGGACACAAATATGGAATTAGACTACCATGATTTAAATAGTAGCTGTGCTAACTTGAACTTGGGAAGATTACTTAACTGTGCCTTGATTTTCTCATCGAAAGAAAGAAATTGGGCCAATAATAACTTGTCTTTTGTGTGTGTGTGTGTGTTTTGACAATGATAGTTTTTATCTCATAAGGTTGTTTTAAGAATACAATGTTTATATGTATAAAGTACTTCAAGGAGTGGCTGGAACATAAAAGTCCTGAGTGTATTTTTATGATGCAACTGCTGCTGAAGGAAAATGTCAGAAGAAATAAAAATTAAACTTTGAATCAGCAAAGACTAGGAAGAAAAAAGTAGTAGTTTGAGAAAGATTATGTTCTTAATGTTTAAAATGGGAGGTCAATGAATACTGTTTAAAGGTGACAAATTAAGAAACAGAAGTAGAACCATTTTTCGTAGTAATGGAGGAAATAGAAGAATTAAAAATAGGTCGAGTTGAGTGTGGTTGTCTATGGGGAATGAAGCTCTGGGAGGGGAGACTTTCTATTTCAAAGTTTTTATTACCATAAACATGTTATTTTTATTTTTTTTGCTAGCTTTCTTGAGGTGTAGTTAAGTGATAAACCTCATGTATTTAAAGTATACAGCTTGATGAGTTTTGACATATATACACATTCATGAAACAAACCATTATCACAGTTAAGATAAACATCCATAACCCTATTTCTCCCCGCCCTAAAAAAGTGCCACATTTAAGCTTCTTTTTTTTTCTTTTTAATTTGTAGATGGACACAATGCCTTTATTTTATCCATTTATTTTTATGTGGTGTTGTGGATCGAACCCAGTGCCCCACATATGCCAGGCAAGCGCTGTAACAGTGAGCTACAACCCTAGCCCACATTTAAGCCTCTTATTCTAAATAGTCTTTATAGGAACTTACAGGTTTTAATACTTTTGAGATACAGTGTCACTTAGCTCAGAATGCCTTTTTGACTTCAATGAGTATTTTAGTGATAATATACTGATGTTTTTTGAAGCATATATTTGTATTCAATTATTTTCTTATCACTTCTGAGTTAAACCATAAAGCTAATAACCAAAATGGTGATTGTCTTTTTTGATGATATGTTTTTAATAGAACACTCACTGTTTAGATGCTAGGATTGCAGCCTTTGGAATGAGATAGAGATATAAAGTCTGCCTCAGACTATTACAACTGTTTGCTTTTCAAAATTTACATCCATGTGTGGGCCATTTCTTCTGACCAGGGCTTTCCAGATGTGTGTGTTGCATGTTCAATTAAGATTCACAGGCCACAGGCAAAGGAATAATGTTGCTGAAATAAGTCTCAGTTGAATAGTGTGGCTTCCCTTCTAAGGTTAGCCACCATCCCTTCCTGCCTGGAAGTTTCCCTTAGCTATCCATGTCTATCAGTGCTGGGGTACAGAGCAGGCACCCTATTCTCCATGGGGTGGCCACATTGAGGAGTTTAATTCCATAGTCCAATGTATGAATTGGAAATATAATTTCAATAGAAGTCAGGCTAAGCTTTGTGATTACCTCAGTTTTATGGTACTGTTAGTTAATACTATAGCTGAACTGTGCTCTAGGTCCAATGTGGGAGTTTCTGTGGTTTTGTTTTGTTTTGTGGGCTGCTTTGAGAGCATAACTGCCTTTTTATGTCATTGCCTCTATGTAGAAAATGCATTCAGTGTTCCAAACAGAAATACAAATGGATTTTTCAAACACAGCCTGTTCCCGATAACTTATAATAGCACTTGACAGAAGAGGTTTGTATTTAAGATAATGTAGTTTGTCTTAGCCTAAGAGTGATACATTTCTCCAAATTATACACTTCCTTGGAAATTATAGGACAAATATTATTAGTATTGATTTGATATTGAATGAAAATTGGAGGGCACATGTGTTAGGATTGATTTCACTAGTTTTATCCAGAGGATTATGATGTCTGTCTAGGGAGTGGGCTGTTGAACTTAACAGCATCTTTCACAGGTCAATAGTAAGATGTCCATGATGATGATGTTCTGTATTTTAACTAACAGGTTTTCAGGAGGCCTGATATAAGGGTAAGGATACCTGGCTTTCTGCAGATGGGCCTCTTCCTTGTGTGTCTATTTAGTGTTCTTTACCTTCTCACTGGTTTTTATGAGTCACTCAGATCAATTTGCTCTGCTGTGTTATAGCTTTAAGTGTTCACTAGAAACGCTTTATTTGTTACAATGTTTTTATGTGCAGTAAAAGCCACTGTGTGTGAGGGCAGGATGCTAAAATTGTTACCAGTGTGTACTACTGACTTTCCTTGTGCTACATGAATTCTGACCAGATGGATGCTCAGGGCAGGGATTATAAATTTAGGCCTACAGAGACCTCTTTTAACTTTGCTTGCCATATGATTCATGCTAAGGAATTTAGCACCACCCCCTCCCCAAAAATAAAATGGTCAGATGTTGTCCATCTAGTCTAAGTAAGGTTTTGAGTCATGTTTGTGTTTGCATGTTGAGTTCAAAAAGCAGGAGTGCTAATCTTTAAAAAAAAAAAAAAAGTACTAAAATCAGTCCCAGTTAGTTTTTAAAATAGAGATACAGCAGATTATAGCTTATATTTTCCTCATGATTTTCTTTCCCTTTATTTCAGAATATTCATAAAGCAAGACAAAGATTGGTAATGTGCATGCAATTAACTCAGCATCAGACATTTAAAATTAACCTGTTTCCATTCAATGAAAACAATGTGGATTTGACAGTATATTTAATGACTTTAGCCTAAAATTTTTAATCTTATTGAAGCCAATGAAGTCGTATAAAAGTAATCAGTTGAGTCAAATTCTTCTATTTTAATTGGTTTACCTTTTTAATCTTGTTTTCATCATGTTTTCTTTTGCTTGTGGTAATCATTTCTTTCATTGATTCACATTGTTAAATATTAGTGTTTGCCTTTACACTTGCATGGATTTTGAAATGCAGTGGGTTTTTTTGTTTATTCATTTTCTGTTTTTTTTTTTAAATCTAATCAAAGAATAATTCCATTTCTTTGTATTTCAAAAATAGGAATTTCAAAAACCTGGCCACATTTAAATATTACACTGCCTTGAAGTGTAGTTGTACCAACTGTGTACTGAATTCAATCTGATGATAAATTATAAAATGTGATAAATTTATTGACCAAACTGAAGGTGGGAAATATTGAATTCTTTTAAAGCTTTGCTACTTCTTCACTTTTAAAGAAATATAATCACTGGAACAAAAATTTTATTAAATAAAAATATCTATGCTAAATTTTAATATTTTTAGTCTCTGGAATTTGATACCATTCTTAAAAGGTTTTATAATCTTGTCATTTTCAGTATTCACATTCTTTACACTTAACCAACTGAATTAAAAGTTAGGTTTTTTAAAGCTTCAAAAATAATTGATTTTGTGAAGAAATTAAACTAAAAACAATGTACCTTCACAGGTATTGGTAAAAAATTGGAGGATATGTGACCTTTTCATTTCTTGGAAGCATGTTGTTGATACTGCAATTAGAAATATCTAATAAGATGTTGATTCATGTGTCATAGTATTTAGCAATAAGAAACAGACACATATATGTACATATGTATATATAAAAATC
The DNA here is from genome assembly GCF_021218885.2 of Marmota monax. Lineage (NCBI taxonomy): Eukaryota > Metazoa > Chordata > Mammalia > Rodentia > Sciuridae > Marmota > Marmota monax. Next base: position 4,205,879 of record NW_026692025.1, on the reverse strand, counting down.
TCCAGCATGTGATATGTGCATGTGTGCAGTGGAACTGACCCTTGGACAAAATAATAGTTCTTTCAAGTATACAAGTAAGTATACTCTAAATTGAATACACACTTAGATGTCTATGAACTGCCTTTGTATTTTGGCCTGACTTTGCCCTTTACCTGGTTTCTGTGGTTTGCTTTATTTTCTATGAGCACATGATGTGCCTGTTGTTTAGTTTCTTTGCTACATGCTATAGTGTTGCTTGATTTTAAAAAGACAGTGCATTCTTTGAAATCCATGTTTGTTTGCTTTACATTTTCTATTCCAACACAAGCAGAATAGATACTCCCATTTTAAGCTGAGGATGCTACATAGATAGCCTACATTATTTTCTTAACTCCAAGGGGGCAAATGTTGTGATTTGCAAAGCCATGAAAGTTGTGTCAACTTTTACATGCTTACTGTCTCTTTAAAAAAGAAATTCTGTCCTTTCACCTGTCTGTTTGCACGTGTTTCTCTTTCTCTTCTCTGCCTTTTCTTGTCCATGCACCTGGTGCTGTGCAGGAGATACAGGAAGAACACAATGGCTACCCTTCTGAAGCTGAAGCTGATCAGGTGGCAAGTTCTACGTGTTCATCTGTTTGGATCGTGTATCTAGAAGCCATTTCATACTAGATTTCTAGACAATAAGCAAAGCTTTCCAGATGCTCTTACCACTATATTAGCGTTCTCCTGTCCAAATTTGGTAGATTCCATTATGACATTATTTGCAAAAATTGGTTTATCCAACATTTTGTCAACTAGAAATTTGTTCCTCTGTGCTTCTTGGTTCCTCCAGATAGGGGTTATTGATGAGGTTAGTGACTCTCCATCATTGTACGATTCTAAAGTATATTTCCAGAAACCTAGAGGGGACAGACACATAATGCTAAGGGGCTCCTTGAGTATGTGGACTTTATTTTATTCAAATTTGCATGGTCTGTGCCCTTTGTGAGTGTTTATGGAATGAGTACTTAATTTTTATATTTACTAATCAGTCTACAAAATCATTCCTATTGGAGTACTTCCTCTTTGCTCAGTGCCTCTGGACCTTCTCTGGAGTCTCAAGGCAGCAGTCCTTTCCTTGTTGCCTTAATGTATGAGACCCATAGGCAAGCAAGCCCCAGGTAGCTCAGTTGCTTTTTGTCCTGCACTGCCTAGCCCCACCTTCCATTGGAGACCCTGGGAAAGAGCTCGATTTGAAAACCACTGCTTTGGACATGCAGCAGCTGCATAAATTGTCCACCTGGAAGCTTAGATTCAGGCTGAGAAGAATAATAGTGGAGAGGCCAGGGTCACCCCTGTGGGCTAGAGCCCTCAAGGGCAAAGTCAGGGAGCTGCAGACCTCATCTGGACCTTCAGGGTCATAAGAAGAGAGTTGAGATGAGATCATCAGAGGAGGTTCCTTATTTGGTGAACACTTTGTGCAAAAGGCACCAAGAGGAATGGGTGTAATTGTGAGGTCAAATTTACTCCATCCTTTGATTGTACAATACATGGGTTGGATAAATCAAGGGTCAAATCATGTCCTGTGCAACCTGGTAGTTGCTGCAAAAGCTTAATATAGCACAAGTGTGAGTCCATTCTCCTAACACCAGCTTCATAAAGGGAATCTACTGTACTTTAAAAAATAAGCCTTAAAAACTGTTCTCCTCTTGAGTTACCATGCTAAAGCTTAATGTGTTCCTTTTACAAACAAACTTCCTATGGTGAAATCTGATACAGTGGGGTCATTCCTTTGTTTTATTCTGATAGTTGATTTTTCATCATTTAAAAAGCATGTCTCAGATTTAATTATCACAAGTGAGGATATTATCTGTTTTACCAAAACATTTATGCCTTGTGTAAATGCACAGGTGTTTCCAGCCACACTTGACATGACTATGGGAAAAGAAGAGAAAGGTTTGCTCCTTAGTCTCTATCTTGACAGCATTGTGCATTCCCCAAATAGTCAATCACCACTGTCTCCCACCTGCAATTTTTCATTAGCTAGTCCTGAATTGAGAACTTTACAGTGTTCCATGTGGCTTGCTGGAAAGTTTAGTAGAAATCTTATCTTCTCTAATCCCCTTCAGATTCTATTGATCAGAATAGCTTGTTTTTATAAATATATTTCAAATAATATATCCCCATTTATTTTTAAGTATAAGTTAAGGGATTTACATCTGTATAATATATATTATAATAAGCCTTACCAATTTATTATTTGAAGTAATTGAAAACTATGAAATTGATTAAAGTAGCTTTCTTACTTTGTAACTATTCTATAAAATTAGTCACTGGTTCACATAATAAATTAAGGCAAATTTTCAAATTAAGGTTTCTGTTAAGATATTTTAATATTTCTAAAACCAGGCATTTAAAAGTATACATATTGGCTTATGTTTTGTTGCATAAAAGGTATAGTCCAAATCAGATAGATGTGAGCATTAAATCTAAAATGATTCTCCATGTTCCCTTTAATGTGTTAATGCCTTAAAATTTTTGGCTGAAAATATCTTAACTAATCTGTACTAAAAATTAAACAGAATAAATTGTTTAGAATTAATGATTGGTCCTAATATATATTATATTAACCATATATCTTTGGATAAGGAGAAAAATGGACCGTGTATTTTGTTCCCTTTCAGAAAAAAGACATACCTCAACCAACATTTTAGCATCAAATTTGCTATTTATATTTTAACATTTTTTTTTGTTTAAAAAAACAGTATGAAACTACTCTTTATAGTGTTTCTAACTTGACCTTTAAGTCCCTTTAATGAAAGATTGAAATATTCTTGTAACTATGAAAAATCATTAGTCATTTTTACTTTTCAGTAATTTAGATTAGAATTATAAAATACATCCATTTTGCTTTACAAAATTATTGCCGAAAACTTGGTGTTGTTCAACCTGTTTTCCACTGAACACTAGTGGCTTCCTGGTGTTGACAGGTATTCCTTGGAAATGCAGCCCCTGTTCAAATAGGTATGAGACATGCATTATTATACTTTAGCGCCCTCTTGCTGCCTTGGTGTACATTAACACACTAAAGACTTTGTCTCTCTAAACAAATAGCTTAACTTGTTTTGTTTAACCCAGCATTTCCCAAACTTTTTTTTTAAGATCTATTCACATTTCTTGGGAAATTAATGCTCTGTGAAACACAACTTGGGAATTTCTAGGGGTTTGATCACCTTATTTTTATTTATGACACATACATGCCAGGGTGAAAATGAGTGGTTTCCTTGGCAACATCTCAGAGAGATGGTGGTGACTTTGAATAGGCCCCAGATTCAGGCTCCAGTTCCTAGCACTATACTCCAAGAGCACTGCTTTCTGACCTCCCCTGAATTATCTGGCACCATCTAACCAAGCTTATAAGAAACTGGCTACTGGACTGTAATGCCCGTCTGGTCATTTAAAAATGTGGGCATGAAATGTGCCGGCATGAAATGTACAAGGCATCGTTCTAGTATCATTGTCGCCATACAGGAAACTAGTAAGACATTAGCAGTTTTCTTGGTGTGCTTGAAATTAGCACAAAACTGAATTGGTTTGAGAAATGCCTTATGAGCATATCCTGCTCCACAGTACAGACTAGAATATTGGTTGAGTATCTCTTATCCAAAATGCTTGGAACCAAAAATGTTTCAGATTTGGGATTTTTTATTTTGGAATATTTTAATGTACATAACAAAATATCTTGGGAATAAGACCCAAGTCTAAAATTAAATTTGTTTCATGTATACTTTATACACATAACCTGAAATTTTATATAATATACAATATTTTTAGTTCCTGTGTTTTAACTGTGACCCATCACATGAGATCAAGTGTAGAATTTTCCACTTGTGGCATCATGTAGGTGCTCAAAATATTTTAGACTTTGGAGCATTTCAGATTTGGATTTTTTAATTAGAGATGCTCAACCTGTATTCTTTTGTACTAAATGAGAACATACTCTCTTGTGGCCTGGATTGGGTAAACTGAAAAATTCCACCCTCCATGTCCCCTGTTAAATACTTGGTGTATGTGTGTGTGCACACACACGTGTGGCTGGGTTGCAATACCAGAGCCTAGAACTTTCCTTGGTTATGTTCTGAGATCATTCTTTGATTATTTGATTAGGGTTTGGGGTTTCCTAAACTGTCTCATAGGCTGGGTCATTTCTGTGGCAAGCCAAGCACCTACATCTAATGTTTTTATTTGTATTAGTTTCATGCTCAGAAGGTGACCTTTTTTTCTGACCTTATTTCCAAATTCTGGAGGCATCTTATATATTAGCTATATGTGTAGTGATTACAGTATCTATCTGTCATGTCAAGGCCCTTCTGTATTAATGCTTTCTAACTGTGAAATGTAAATATGTTGTAATAATTTGCTAGAATATGCAGCATGATGTCCTGTGATGCTGAGCTTTGAAACTGTCTTTTAAAGGGAGGGGGCATACATTGTGCACGCTTACATGGCCTTGTAGAGAGCACAGAACACCACATTTTTCTCAGGTGTACAGATGTAAAGTAAGATTTACTCCTGTTTTTTTTTTTTTTTTTGCCAGGCTCTAAGGGATGGAAATAAGTTGGCACAGATGGAAGAAGCGCCGCTTTTTCCAGGAGAATCAATTAAGGCTATTGGTAAGTTTAATGCATACATTTTGCTTATAGAGATCCCGAAGATGAAATGGCACTTCATTTGTGAGTACAGGTTTTATATAAGCTGGATATCAGCCAGACCAATTTGGGGACAAATGGACTAGGTCTATTCATTCTTATTACTGTCATCCTGACCTTAAGAGATAGAAAACTGTAGAGGATCCCATTAAGCTGTAATTGAGTGTTAGTTGGCATTACCAAGAGAAGAGGGTCCCAACTTTTCCTGATGAACCAAGAGGTAATTAAACACTTAGTGTAGTGTCAGTTCACTACTTTATTGAAATATTTCACCATATAGAAAACGTTTTGGTAAACAGTCCATATCATATTTTAATAACAGTTTTGAGGACTTTGCAAAGAAATTTTAGTGGCTTATAAGATTCCAAAAAGTATAATTTTAGTGCAAGAAAAGGGCATTATGTGTTACCATCCTGGATTGTAAAGATAATGGCACGAGTGCTCCCATATCCCTCCGTGGTGTGTCGTCAGGCATTTTAGGAGGTAGTTGATTGTGCCATGGGTGGATGGGAGGGGCAGCTGAGTGCCAACTTTTCTTTCTTTTTTATTTGTTCTAATTAGTTATACATGACAATAGAATGTATTTTAACATATCATACATAAATGGAGTATAACTTCTCATTCATCTGGTTGTACATGATGTAGGTTCACACCAGTCATGTAATCCTATATGCACAATTCATTTTTCTATCCTTCTTACCCTTATTTCCCCTCCCCTCCCTTCACTCCCCTCTGTCTAATCCAAAGTACCTCTATTCCCTAGCCCTTCCTTATTGTGAGCTAGCATCTGCATATCAGAGAGAACATTCTGCCTTTGGATTTTGGGGATTGGCTGATGTCACTTAGCATGATAGTCTCCAGTTCCATCCATTTACTGGCAGATGCCAAAATTTCATTCTTTCACATGGCTGAGTAATATTCCATCATGTATATCTAGCACATTTTCTTTATCAATTCATCAATAGTAGGGCACCTAGTTGGTTCCATAGCTTAGCTATCAACAATAAATATTGGTGAGGATGTGGGGAAAAAGGTACACTTATACATTGCTGGTGGGTGCCACGTTTTTATATCATCAGTTTGTTGGGTTGAACAATCTGTTTTGCAAGGCTGAGCATTTTCTTCTTCCTTCATGGCTGTCTCTCAAAGGTATGTGCTCAGTTTCATAGGATGGTCATCTTGTATCAAGAACATTTGAGTAGCTAGGTTCTTCTACCTAAGTCTTCAAATAACTCTTCCTGCTGAATATCCCAGTCTGGGCTCTTGGCTTATCCATTTTTGGTTTTCCTTGGCTTCTGCAACTTGATTCTCTCTTGGTCTCTGACTGTTTCTTCTTCCAGCCCTGCTCCATGCTGCCTTCTGAATGATCTGTTTAAAATTTGAGCTAAATATGATTGCCCTTGCTTTTTCTCCAGACCTTATTAACTATACAGATTAAAAGTGTACAATGTGTAGAGGGGTTTATTTACTTTCTCACTGTTCCAAAGTCCACTTAGAAGAGATTAGAGCTGATCTAGATGATTGATCACATTGTATGTATATCAGATACACTTTGAATTAGTAAGGAGTGTTATGAAAGCTTGGATTGCAAGTTTATAGTTGTCTTTTTAAGAAGAGAAGACTTCAGTGGATCCAGCTGTAGTTCTTTCTCTCCTGTTGGTTTCTCCTTTCGCTCTGGAAATGGAACTCTGGGAGAAGGATGCTCCCTCCTGGCTCCATTCCTCTCCCAACTGTTGGAATATATACGTTAAGGATATCTGCACATCCTTAAGTGATTTAAGTATACTTTAAATGCCTCCAGTGGCTTTCAAAGGGTAAGTAAATTAACCCCTACTTTTAAATAAAATATATTCCTGGAGGCAAAGTATTAAAATAGGTCATTGTAAAGTAAAGTACTCTCCATGGATTATTACTTCAGTTTGTCACTGTCAGAATATGAAGAGTTTTGACACAGTATATGCCTGGGAAGTCATTATCATAGTCAATGTAGTGAATGTATCCATCATTACCATCCAAACCAGAGGTTTCTTTATGTCCCTTTGTTATTCCCTACTTCTGGTATATTCCTCCCTATCTTCAAGTGCTATAAACTAGATTATATTTTCTGGTATGTTTAGAAATTAAATCATTGTATATATTCTTTATTGTCTCGCTTCTTTCAATTTGTACTCATTTTGATATCCATACTGTGATGTGAGTCGATAGTCATTCCTTTTTGTTGCTGAATAGTATTTCATTATATGGACACATGACAGCTTGCTTATGTGTTCATCTATTGGTGGATATTTGAGTTGTTTCTACTGGTTGTCTGCTACAAATAAAGCTGCTGTGACATTTATATACAAGTCTTTGTATGAGCATATATTTCCTTTTCTCTTCGGTAAATATCCTTAAGGTATGGAGTATCTGGGTCATATGATAGGTGTACAATTAACCATTTACGAAACTACTAAATTATTTTCCAAAGTGATTGAACCAGTATATATTCTCACCAGCAATATATGAGCATTTCAGTTCTTCTTTCCAATCTGAGTGTCTTTTAATTATTTTCCTTCCTTTATTTTTCTTGCTTGACCCTCCAGTATAATGTTAAAGAAAAGAGGTGAGAGCAGACATTCTTGTCTTGTTGCTGGTCTTGGGAAAGCGTTCATACTTTCACTATTAAATATGATGTTAGCTGTGTGGGGTTTTTTTGTTTGTTTGTTTGTTCTTGTGGATGCCTTTTGTCATGTTGAGGAGGTTCCTTTCTATTCCTAGTTTGCTGAGAGTTTTTATCAGTAATGAATGTTAGATGGTGAGGTGCTAAGCAACTCAGTGAGACCCTGTCTCTAAATAAAACAAAATAGGGCAGGGGATATGGCTCAGTGGTTGAGTGCCCCTGGGTTCAACATTCTGTCTGTCATATTCTAACAAAGAATATGAATGTTAGATTTTGTCAAATGCATTTTCTGTATTGATTAATATAATCATTTATTTTTCTTTAGTTTATAATATGGTGGATTATATTACTTAATTTCTGAATGTTTAATCAACCTTGCATTCCCTGGATAAACTCTATTTTCTTATAATGTATTTTGTTGGTTTGATTCATTTAAAATTGCAGAAACTTTACATCAATTTTTATGACATATTGCTCTGTACTTTTGTTGTAATGACTTTGTTGGTTTTTGCATCAGAATAATGCTATCCTTGTAGAGTGAATTAGAAATCATTCTCTTTTCCTCGGTCTTCTGGAAGAGTTTATTTCTTCCTCAAATATTTTGGTACCTGAATCTTTAGTCTTATTAAAAAAAAAAAAAAAAATATATATATATATATATATATATATATTTTTTTTTATTGGTTTATTTTTATATGGTGCTGAGGATCAAACCCAGTGCCTCAGGTGTGCTAGGCAAGCACTCTACCAATAAGCCACAACCCCAGTCCTCTTTAGTCTTCTTTATGGGAAGGTTTTAAGTAAAAATTTAATGTCTTTAGTAGTTGTAGGATTACTTGGTTGTATTTTTTTAATTTCCATTCTCTTTTTAAAAACTAATTGATCAATTTATTTTAATTAGTTATATATGACAGCAGAATGCATTTTGATTCATTGTACACAATTGCAGCACAACTTTTTGTTTCTCTTATTGTACACGATATAGAATCGCACCACATGTGCAGCCATACACGTACTTAGGGTAATGATGGCCATCTCATTCCACCATCTTTCCTGCCCCCATGCCCCCTCCCCTTCCCTACCCCCCTTTGCCCAATCAAAGTTCTTCCAGTTTTCCCATGTGCCCCCCCGCTTATGGATCAACATTCAGCCTTTGGCTTTTTGGGATTGGCTTACTTCTCTTAGCATGATATTCTCCAGCTCCAGTCATTTGTTATGTATGACAGCGGAATGTATTTCAATTCATAGCACACATATAGAGCACAGTTTTTCATATCTCTGGGTGTACACTAGAGTCACACCATTTGTGTCTTCATACATGTACTTGGGATAATGATGTCCATCTCATTCTACCATCTTTCCTACCTCTATGTCTCCTCCCTTCCCCTCCCTCCCCTTTCCCTATCCAGATTTCCTCCATTCCTCACATGCTCCCCTCAACCCCCATTATGGATCAGCCTCCACATATTAGAGAAAACATTTTGTATATGGCTTGAGATTGGCTTACTTCACTTAGTATAATATTCTCCAACTCCATCTATTTACCTGCAAATGCTGTGATTTTATTCTCTTTTAATGCTGAGTAATATTCCATTGTGTACATATACCACAGTTTCTTTATCCATTCATCTATTGAAGGGCATCTAGGTTGGTTCCACAATTTAGCTATTGTAAATTGTGCTGCTACAAACATTGATGTGGCTGCGTTACTATACTATGCTGTTTTTAAGTCCTTTGTGTATAAACGGGGGTGGGGCGGGTGGGATAGCTGGGTTAAATGATGGTTCCATTCCCAGTTTTCCAAGGAATCTCCATACTGCTTTCCAGAGTGGTTTCACCAATTTGCAGTCCCACCAGCAATGTATGAGTGTGCCTTTCTCCGCACATCCTTGCCAACACTTATTGTTGTTTATATTCTTGATAACTGCCATTCTGACTGGAGTGAGATGAAATCTTAGAGTAATTTTGATTTGCATTTCTCTAGTAATTAGACATGTTGAACATTTTTTTTCATATATTTTTTGATTGAGTGTATATCTTCTTCTGAGAATTGTCTGTTCAGCTCCTTGGCCCATTTATTGATTGGGTTATTTGTTTTTTTGGTGTTAGGTTTTTTGATTTCTTTATATATCCTGGAGATTAGTGCTCTATGTGATGTGCATGTGGCAAAAATTTGCTCCCAAAATGTAGGTTTTCTCTTCACCTCACTGATTGTTTATTTTGCTGAGAAGAAGCTTTTTAGTTTGAGTCCATCCCATTTATTGATTCTTGATTTTATTTCTTGCAATTTAGGAGTCTTTTTAAGGAAGTTGGGGCCTAATCTGACGTGATGAAGATTTGGGCCTACTTTTTCCTCTGTTAGGCACAGGGTCTCTGGTCTAATTCCTAGGTCCTTGATCCACTTTCAGTTGAGTTTTGTGCAGGGTGAGAGAGAGGGGTTTTAGTTTCATTTTGATGCATATGAATTTCCAGTTCTCCTAGCACCATTTTTTGAAGAGGCTGTCTTTTCTCCAATGTGTGTTTTTGATGCCTTTGTCTAGTATGAGATACCTGTATTTATGTGGGTTTGTCTCTGTGTCTTCTATTCTGTACCATTGGTCTACAAGTCTATTTTGGTGCCAATACCATGCCATTTTTGTTACTCTAGCTTTATAATATAATTTAAGGTCTAGTATTGTGATACCTCCTGCTTCTCTCTTCTTGCTAAGGATTGCTTTGGCTATTCTGGACCTCTTATGTTTCCAAATGAATTTCATGATTGCTTTTTCTATTTCTATAAGGAATGACATTGGGATTTTAATTGGAATCGCATTACATCTTTATAGCGTTTTGGGTAGTATGGCCTTTTTAAAAAAATTTTGATTGTTGGTTGTTCAAAACATTACATAGTTCTTGACATATCATATTTCACACTTTGATTCAAGTGGGTTATGAACTCCCATTTTTACCGCGTATACAGATTGCAGAATCACATCGGTTACACATCCACTGATTTACATATTGCCATACTAGTGTCTGTTGTATTCTGCTACCTTTCCTATCCTCTACTATCCCCCCTCCCCTCCCCTCCCATCTTCTATCTCTACCCCATCTACTGTCATTCATTTCTCTCCCTTGATTTTTTTTCCCTTTCCCCTGACTTCCTCTTGTATGTAATTTTGTATAACCCTGAGGGTCTCCTTCCATTTCCATGCAATTTCCCTTCTCTCTCCCTTTCCCTCCCACCTCTCATCCCTGTTTAATGTTAATCTTCTTCTCATGCTCTTCCTCCCTACTCTGTTCTTAGTTACTCTCCTTATATCAAAGAACACATTTGGCATTTGTTTCTTAGGGATTGGCTAGCTTCACCTAGCATAATCTGCTCTAATGCCATCCATTTCCCTGCAAATTCTATGATTTTGTCATTTTTTAATGCAGAATAATACTCCATTGTGTATAAATGCCACATTTTTTTAATCCATTCGTCTATTGAAGGACATCTAGGTTGGTTCCACAGTCTTGCTATTGTGAATTGTGCTGCTATGAACATCGATGTAGCAGTGTCCCTGTAGTATGCTCTTTTTAGGTCTTTAGGGAATAGACCGAGAAGGGGAATAGCTTGGTCAAATGGTGGTTCCATTCCCAGCTTTCCAAGAAATCTCCATACTGCTTTCCAAATTGGCCGCACCAATTTGCAGTCCCACCAGCAATGTACAAGTGTACCCTTTTCCCCACATCCTCACCAGCACTTGTTGTTGTTTGACTTCATAATGGCTGCCAATCTTACTAGAGTGAGATGGTATCTAGGGTGGTTTTAATTTGCATTTCTCTGACTGCTAGAGATGGTGAGCATTTTTTCATGTACTTGTTGATTGATTGTATGTCCTCCTCTGAGAAGTGTCTGTTCAGGTCCTTGGCCCATTTGTTGATTGGGTTATTTGTTATCTTATTGTTTAATTTTTTGAGTTCTTTGTATACTCTGGATATTAGGGCTCTATCTGTAGTGTGAGGAGTAAAGATTTGTTTCCAGGATGTAGGCTCCCTATTTACCTCTCTTATTATTTCTTTTGCTGAGAAAAAACTTTTTAGTTTGAGTAAGTCCCATTTGTTGATTCTAGTTATTAACTCTTGTGCTATGGGTGTCCTATTGAGGAATTTGGAGCCCGACCCCACAGTATGTAGATCGTAGCCAACTTTTTCTTCTATCAGACGGCGTGTCTCTGATTTGATATCAAGCTCCTTGATCCATTTTGAGTTAACTTTGGTGCATGGCGAGAGAAAGGGATTCAGTTTCATTTTGTTGCATATGGATTTCCAGTTTTCCCAGCACCATTTGTTGAAGATGCTATCCTTCCTCCATTGCATACTTTTAGCCCCTTTATCAAATATAAGATAATTGTAATTTTGTGGATTGGTTTCTGTGTCCTCTATTCTGTACCATTGGTCCACCCGCCTGTTTTGGTACCAGTACCATGCTGTTTTTGTTACTATTGCTCTGTGGTATAATTTGAAGTCTGGTATCGCTATACCACCTGATTCACACTTCCTGCTTAGAGTTGTTTTTGCTATTCTGGGTCTTTTATTTTTCCATATGAATTTCATGATTGCTTTATCTATTTCTACAAGAAATGCTGTTGGGATTTTGATTGGCATTGCATTAAACCTAAAGAGAACTTTTGGTAATATCGCCATTTTGATGATGTTGGTTCTGCCTATCCATGAACAGGGTATATTTTTCCATCTTCTAAGATCTTCTTCTATTTCTCTCTTTAGGGTTCTGTAGTTTTCATTGTATAAGTCTTTCACCTCTTTTGTTAGGTTGATTCCCAAGTATTTTATTTTTTTTGAGGATATTGTGAATGGAGTGGTTGTCCTCATTTCCATTTCAGAGGATTTGTTGCTGATATACAGGAATGCCTTTGATTTATGCGTGTTGATTTTATATCCTGCCACTTTGCTGAATTCATTTATTAGCTCTAATAGTTTCTTTGTAGACCCTTTTGGGTCTGCTAGGTATAGAATCATGTCACCTGCAAATAGTGATAATTTAAGTTCTTCTTTTCCTATTTTCATGCCTTTAATTTCTTTCGTCTGTCTAATTGCTCTGGCCAGTGTTTCGAGAACTATGTTGAACAGAAGTGGTGAGAGAGGGCATCCCTGTCTTGTTCCAGATTTTAGAGGGAATGCCTTCAATTTTTCTCCATTCAGAATGATGCTAGCCTGAGGCTTAGCATAGATAGCTTTTACAATATTGAGGTATGTTCCTGTTATCCCTAGTATTTCTAGAGTTTTGAACATGAAGGGATGCTGTACTTTGTCAAATGCTTTTTCTGCATCTATCGAGATGATCATATGGTTCTTATCTTTAAGTCTATTGATGTGGTGAATAACATTTATTGGTTTCCGTATATTGAACCAGCCTTGCATCCCAGGGATGAATCCTACTTGAACATGGTGCACAATTTTTTTGATATGTTTTTGTATCCGAGTGGCCAGAATTTTATTGAGGATTTTTGCATCTAGGTTCATTAGAGATATTGGTCTGTAGTTTTCTTTCTTTGAAGTGTCTTTGTCTGGTTTAGGAATCAGGGTGATGTTGGCCTCGTAGAATGAATTTGGAAGTTCTCCCTCTTTCTCTGTTTCCTGGAATAGCTTGAAAAGTATTGGTATTAGTTCTTCTTTAAAGGTTTTGTAAAACTCTGCTGTATACCCATCCGGTCCTGGGCTTTTCTTAGTTGGTAGTCTTTTGATGGCTTCTTCTATTTCCTCAATTGATATTGGTCTGTTTAGGTTGTCTATATGCTCCTGACTCAATCTGGGTAGATCATATGACTTAAGAAATTTATCGATGCCTTCACTATCTTCTATTTTATTGGAGTATAAAGATTCAAAATAATTTCTAATTATCTTCTGTATTTCTGAAGTGTCTGTTGTGATATTGCCTTTTTCATCCCGTATGCTAGTAATTTGAGTTCTCTCTATTCTTCTCTTCGCTAGCATGGCTAAGGGTCTGTCGATCTTATTTATTTTTTCAAAGAACCAACTTTTAGTTTTGTCAATTTTTTCAATTGTTTCTTTTGTTTTGATTTCATTAATTGCAGCTCTGATTTTAATTATTTCTTGCCTTCTACTTCTTTTGCTGTTGATTTGCTCTTCTTTTTCTAGGATTTTGAGATGAAGTGTGAGATCATTTATTTGTTGATTTTTTTCTTTTTTTAAGGAATGAACTCCAGGCAATGAATTTTCCTCTTAGAACTGCTTTCATTGTGTCCCACAGATTCCGATATGTTGTGTCTGTGTTTTCATTTATCTCTAAGAATTTTTTAATTTCTTCCTTGATGTCTTCTATAACCCATTGATCATTCAGTAACCTATTGTTCATTCTCCAAGTGATACATGATTTTTCCTTCCTTCTTTTATCGTTGATTTCCAGTTTCATTCCATTATGATCAGATAAGATGCATGGTATTATCTCTACTCCTTTATAATGTCTAAGAGTTTCCCTGTGACATAATATATGATCTATTTTTGAGAAGGATCCATGTGCTGCTGAGAAAAAAAGTGTAACTGCTTGATGTTGGGTGGTATATTCTATATATGTCAATTAAGTCTAGGTTATTAATTGTATTATTGAGTTCTATAGCTTCTTTATTCAACTTTTGTTAGGAAGATCTGTCCAGTGGTGAGAGAGGTGTGTTAAAGTCTCCCATAATTATTGTATGGTGGTCTGTTAGACTCTTGAACTTGAGAAGAGTTTGTTTGATGAACATAGCTGCACCATTGTTTGGAGCATATATATTTATGATTGTTATGTCTTGTTGGTGTATGGTTCCCTTGAGCAGTATGTAGTGTCCCTCTTTATCCCTTTTGATTAACTTTGGCTTGAAATCTATTTTATTTGATATGAGTATGGACACTCCTGCTTGTTTCCGAAGTCCATATGAGTGATATGATTTTTCCCAACCTTTCCCCTTCAGTCTATGTATGTCTTTTCCTATCAAATGCGTCTCCTGTAGGCAGCATATTGTTGGGTCTTGTTTTGTGATCCATTCTAGTAGCCTGTGTCTCTTAATTGGTGAGTTTAAGCCATTAACATTTAGGGTTATTATTGAGATATGGATTGTTCTTCCAGCCATATTTGTTTATTTATGTTACTTAACATGGTTTGTTTTTCCTCTTTGATTATTTTCCCCTTTACTGTACTACCTTCCACTGTTGGTTTTCATTGTTATTTTCCATTTCCTCTTCCTGTAATGTTTTGCCGAGGATGTTTTGAAGAGATGGTTTTCTAGCTGCAAATTCTTTTAACTTTTGTTTATCGTGGAAGGTTTTAATTTCATCTTCCATCCTGAAGCTTAATTTCGCTGGATACACAATTCTTGGTTGGAACCCATTTTCTTTCAGCGTTTGAAATATGTTGTTCCAGGATCTTCTAGCTTTTAGAGTCTGTGTTGAAAGATCAGCTGTTATCCTCATTGGTTTACCCCTAAATGTAATCTGCTTCCTTTCTCTTATAGCTTTTAAAATTCTCTCCTTATTCTGTATGTTGGGCATCTTTATTATAATGTGTCTAGGTGTGGATCTCTTATGATTTTGCACATTTGGCATCCTGTAGGCTTCTAGGATTTGGGATTCTGTCTCATTCTTCAAGTCTGGGAAGTTTTCTCGTATTATTTCATTGAATAGATTGCTCATTCCTTTGGTTTGGTCCTCTATACCTTCCTGTATCCCAATGACTCTTTATGTTATCCAAAATTTCTTGGATGTTCTGCTCATGGTTTCTTAACAGTCTTGCTGAGCTGTCTATGTTCTTTTCCAGTTGAAATACTTTGTCTTCATTGTCTGATGTTCTATCTTCTAAGTGTTCTACTCTGCTGGTAGTATTCTCATTTGAGTTTTTAAGTTGGTTTATTGCTTCCTGCATTTCTAGGATTTCTGTTTGTTTGTTTTTTATAACCTCTATCTCCCTGTTTAGTTGATATTTTGCTTCTTGGATTTGTTTATGTAACTCATTGTCAAAGTGATCTTTCATTGTCTGATTTTGCTGTCTAATGTCTTCCTTGAGACTCCAGATCATCTGAAGCATGTAAATCCTGAATTCTTTATCTGACATTCCATCTGCTTCAGCTATTACCTCTTCTAAATTGAGTTGACCTGCATTGCTTGTGGTCCTTTCTTTCCTTGTCTTTTCATACTGCTCGCGTTTCTTTCTGCTTGGTGAAACTGTTGTGTTATTGAATTTTCCCCCTATATATTTATATTGCTCTTGTATAGTTGCAAAGTCTCCCTTGCAGGGGCAGGCGGCGGCTGTGCTCCTCCTCCAATTGGGGTGATCTGTCTATCTTGCCGGAGGGCCGCTGGGCCCTTTCTCCAGGTCGCGTGGTCTGCCTACCTTGGGGGCAATGGCTGGGCCCCTCCTCCAATAGGGATGATCTGTTTACGACACTGGCAGGCCACTGGGCCTGTTCTCCAGGTTGCAGGTCTGCCTACCTTGCAGGCGCAGGCGACGGCTGTGCCCCTCCTCCAATTGGGGTGATCTTTCAACTAGGCTGGCGTGCTGCCGGGTCCCTTTTCCGGGCCGCGCGGTCTGCCTACCTTGGGGGTGGCAGCTGGAACCTTCCTCCAATTGGGGCGATGTGTCTACCACGCCGGCAGGCCACTGGGCCTGCTCCACTGGTCGGTCGCAGGTCTGCCTACCTTGCAGGCATGGGCGGCGGCTCTGCTCCGCCACTCCTCCAATTGGGGTGATGTGTCTACCACGCCGGCGGGCCACTGGGCCTGCTCTGCCGGTTGGTCGCAGGTCTGCCCACCTTGTAGGCGCGGGCGGCGGCTCTGCTTCGCCCCTCCTCCAATTGGGGGGATGTGCGGGCCGCTGGGCCTGCTCCGCCGGTGGGTCGCAGGTCCCACCTTGCAGGCGTGGGAAGCGGCTCTGCTCCGCACCTCCTCCAATTGGGGCGATGTGTCTACCACGCCGGCAGGCCGCTGAGCCTGCTCCGCTGGTTGGTCACAGGTCTGCCTACCTTGCAGGCGCAGGTAGTGGCTCTGCTCCACACCTCCTCCAGTTGGGGCGATGTTAGTATGGCCATTTTGACAATATTAATTTTGCCTCTCCAAGAGCGTGGGAGATCTTTCCATCTTCTAAGGTCTTCTTCATTTCTTTTTTTAGTGTTCTGTAGTTTTCATTGTAGAGGTCTTTCACCAGTTTTGTTAAGTTGATTCCCAAGTATTTTATATTTTTGGAAGCTATTTTGAATGGGGTAGTTTTCCTAATATTTCTTTCAGAGGATTCATCACTGATGTTTAGAAATGCAGTTGAACTTGGTTGTATTTTTCCTTCCAAGTAAGCTTTAGTAGTTTATATCTTTCTAGAAATTTGCCCATTTAATCTGAGTTGTCAAATTATTGTCCAATTGTTTATATCATCCTCTTATTATTCATTTAATATCCATAGGATATGTAGTGACATCACTTTTCTCATTTTTATATTGTATTATGCAGGCTTTTCTTTTTACCACCATTTTCTTTACCTTTTAACAAACAGATACTTTTTTAGAAGTTTCTTAAAAAGTTAAATGTACACCTACTATATGACCTAGACACTCCATTCTTTAGGTATTTACCCACCCCCCCAAAAAAGGAAATACACATCCAAAAACTTGTACGTAAATGTTTTTAGCAGCTTTATTTGTAGGAACAACCCAAATATCTACCAATAGATGAATGGATAAGCAAACTATCATGTATCTTTACAGGAAAGACTTTTCAGCAATAAAAAGAAGTATGAAAACATGATGGCCATTGCAAGAATACTACAGAGTATATATGTCATACATATAGATGTGAAACTTCTAAAAATTTTAATAAGTCAAATCCAACAGTATATAAAAATGATACTACATAATAAGCAAGTAGATTTTATCCTGGGAATTCAAGGTAAATTTAATATTCAGATATTAATTAATCCCCTAGTTAGAGGTTTATCAATTTTATTGATCTTCTCAAAGAATCAGCTTTTAGTTTCATTATTTTATTTTCTATTTCATTTAGTTCCACTCTGATCCTTTGTGTTTCCTGGGTTTAATTCTCTCTTCTTTTCTAGTTTCTTGAGGTAGGAGCTATGGTCATTGATTTGAGGCCTTTCTTCTTTTCTAGTCTAGGTGTTCAGATTTTCTTTCAAGTGCTTCTTTAGAAGTGGTATCTCACCAATTATGATGTTGTGCTTTCACTTTCATTCAATTGAAAATGCTTAAGTTTTCGTTTTGATTTCCTTTTTGAACCTTGGGTTATTCTGGAATGTGTTGATCAATTCCCACATATTTGTGAATTTTTTCCAATTTTGTTTCTTCCATTTTTGGACAGAAAACATACTTTTAATACCTTGAATATTTTTATATTAATTAAACCAGAGACTCTGTGTCTAATACAAGAAAAAGTAGGCCCTAATCTTCATCATGTGGGATTAGGCCCCAACTTCCTTAATAAGGCTCCTATAGCACAAAAAATAAAACCAAGAATCAATAAATGGGATGAAATCAAACTAAAAAGTTTCTTCTCAGCAAAAGAAATAATCTGTGAGGTGAACAGAGAGCCTACATCCTGGGAGCAAATTTTTACCCCTCACATATCAGATAGAGTACTAATCTCTAGGATCTATAAAGAACTCAAAAAGCTAAGTACCAAAAAACCAAATAATCCAATCAACAAATGGACCAAGGACCTGAACAGACACTTCTCAGAAGATAATGTACAATCAATCAACAAATATATGAAAAAATACATATCATCTCTAGCAATCAGAGAAATGCAAATCAAAACTACTCTGATATCATCTCACTCCAGTCAGAATGGCAGCTATTATGAAGACAAACAACAATAAGTGTTGTAGAGATGTGGGAAAAAAGATACACTCATACATTGTTTGTGGGACTGCAAATTGATGCATCCAATATGGAAAGCAGTATGGAGATTCCTTGGAAATCCGGGAATGGAACCACCATTTGACCCAGCTATTCCTCTCCTTGGACTATACCCAAAGGACTTAAAAACTGCATACTACACGGACACAGCCACATCAGTGTTTATAGCAGCACAATTCACAATAGCTAAACCATGGAGCCAACCTAGATGCCCTTCAGTGGATGAATGGATAAAAAAAATGTGGCATATATATACACAATGGAATTTTACTCAGGAATAAAAGAGAATAAAATCATGGCATTTTCAGGTAAATGGATGGCATTGGAGAAGATAATGCTAAGTGAAGTTAGCCAATCCCCAAAAAACAAATGCCGAATGTATTCTCTGATATAAGGAGACTGACTCATAGTGGGGTAGGGAGGGGGACCATGGGAGGATTAGATGAATTCTAGATAGGGAAGAGGGGTGGGAGGGGGAGGGAGGGGGCAGGGGATTAGCAAGGGTGGTGGAATGTGATGAACATCATTATCCACAGTACATGTATGAAGACTCAAATTGGGTGTCAACATACTTTAAACAGAGATACAAAAAAATGTGGTATATATGTGTAATAAGAATTGAAATGCAAAAAACTACATGTATAAAGGCATGAATTGGCATGAACATACTCTACATACTCTATATACAAAGATATGAAAAATTGTACTCTATATGTGTAATAAGAATTGTAATGAATTCCATTGTCGTGTATTTAAAAAAATAAAATCAATATAACTAAAAAAAGACATTTATTATGGTCTTCATAAACAGTTTATGTGTACTTGAAAAGAATGTGTGTTTTGCTATTTTTTTACTATTTATTTTTTAATTGTAGATGGACACAATACCTGTATTTTATTTATATGTGGTGCTGAGGATCAAACCCAGGGCCTCGCACATACTAGGCGAGCACTCTTAACACTGAGCCACAACCCCAGCCCTGTTTTAATGTTATTGATTAGTGTTCTATAAATGTTAGGTTAAGTTTGTTGATAGCATTGTTCAAGTCTTCTGTGCCCTTACTCATTTTTCATCTACTTCTCTCAATTATTGAGAGAGGGGTTTTGAAATCTCACTATAATTGTGGATGTGTCTGTTTCTTGTGGCAGTTCTATCAGTTTTGCTGCATCCATTTTTAAGTTCTGTTAATAGGTGCATAAGTGTTTTGTAAGTATGTCCTTCTGATGCATTGACCCTATTATTAATATGACATTACCTTCTTTATTCCTAGTAATAGCTTTTGCTTTGAAATTTACTTTGTCTGATATTTTTATACACATGGTAGCTTTCTTTTAATTAGTATTATCATGATGTACCTATTTTCATCTGAATTTCAAACTATTTGTATTTTTATATTTCAAGTGATCTTCTTTTCAGTCACATGTAGTTGGGTCTTGCTTTTGTCTTCAGTCTGATAATCTTTGCCTTTTTTAATATTTATTTTTTAGGTGTAGATGGACACAACACAATGCCTTTATTTTTATGTGGTGCTGAGAATCGAACCCAGGTCTCGCCCATGCTAGGTGACTGAGCCACAATCCCAGCCCCAATCTTTGCCTTTTAATTGAGGTGTTTAGGCTATTTATACATTATATAACTATTAATATAAGGTCATTTACATATTGTATAATTATTAATATAATTAGCTTTAAATGCACAGGTTTTTTTTTTTAAATGCACAGTTTTGATGTTTGTTTTCTTTTGGTTCCATTTGTTCTGATTCCTTTTCCCCTCTTTTATCGTCTTTTAATTTAGTTGCATACTTCTTAAGGTTCTATTTTATCTCATTTGTTTGCATAGTAGCTATAACCCTTTTTGTTATTTTACTGGTTGCTTCACATCTTTAACTTACTATGGATGACTTCAAGTGATTTTAAATACCTCTTCATGGATA
This sequence comes from Marmota monax, assembly GCF_021218885.2. NCBI lineage: Eukaryota > Metazoa > Chordata > Mammalia > Rodentia > Sciuridae > Marmota > Marmota monax. The sequence continues at coordinate 4,185,724 of NW_026692025.1, read as the reverse complement.
AGAGCCTTTCATTTGTCCCTTCCCCATCTTTATGCCATGATTGTCCTTTATTTTATTCTTACTTATGTTATAAACATCTCAATACATTGTTTTATTTTTGTTTACCAGGAATTGAACCCAGGGATGCTTTAACACTAGGTGACATCCCTAGCCCTTTTTGTTTTGAGACAGGGTCTCACTTGTTAGATGCAGGACAGGCTGAACTATGTTATCTGAAGGGCAGGCTGAACAAATGTTAGCTGCAGGATAGCCCACGCACTCAAACCCCCCTCTGTCTGGTCCTTTTTCACCTGTTTGTGTCAAAGCTGAACCCCCCCCCCCCCCCCCCCCCCCCCCGCAGCTCAAGGTTGAACACTCAACTCCTACTCAAGGCTGAACACTTAACCCCTCGCTGTGCCAACAAGGCAGCTTGCAGAACCAGAGGCCCCATTAGATTTGGGCTATAAAAACTCCCTCCTGCTGGGCCCCTCTCTCTCTTGCTCTGTCTCTCTTTCTCTCTTTCTTCTCTCTCTCTCTCTCTCTCTCTCTCTCTCTCTCTCTTTCTCTTCTCCTTTGTTGCACTGCTGCAGTAAAGATCTCTTGGTTGCTCCTAGTGTTATGTGCACTTTCCTTTCATCACTAAGTTGCTTAGGGCCTTGCTAAATTGATGGAGCTGGATTTGAACTTTTGATCCTCCTGCCTCAACCTCCCTTGTCGCCAAGATTGTAGGCATATACCACAGTGCTAGGCTAACTTTAGTACTTTCAATTGTTCCACTCAGTACATCTGTAGATATGTATATTCTTATCAATCCATTGGAATGATACTTTTGGTAAAATAATGATATAGGATCTTTTATGGTAGATGTAGGCTTCTTAACACTCAAAGGAATTAAATAATGTTTTATACTTGATTGATAATAAAAAGAAAGTTAAAATTGATAAGGAAGCTGATAAGGATTTTGAAACAGGATTTTTTTTTTCTAGTGTCAAGACAGAACAGAACAGGGCCGCATGCATGCTAAGCAAGTGCTCTACCACTGAGCTACACCCCCAGCCCCGAAACAAGTCTTTTTCTACTTCATTGAAGAGGCTGTAGTTTTGTAATTTGTAAAGTAGTTTGCCTTGGAATAGCATTAGGAGTTAGTATTTAACTTCCATTAGTTTTAAGTAGCAATAATTCATGAAAGGAAAGCCCCAGTGTCTTCAGAGTTTAATGTTTTGAATGTGATTAATTTATATCCCAGGAAAAATGTTGACTACCTGGAAAAAGTGACAAAATGTAACTTATTATGAGGCCTTTACTTAAAAATGTCATTAATTAACAAATCAGAGTTTTGTTTTAAACAATTGAACTTTATTAGAAGACTCTCCATCTATGACTTTATTTAAGTTAATAATTGATATAATCCTAGGAATTTAAAATTCCTAGAAAATTAGAATAACATACCATACATATTTTGGAAACTCATGCTAAGATTTATTGAAGCACAAGTCTATAGTAGTAGTTGCTAGTTTCAGCTTTTTCTTTCAGTGAAAGACGTCATGTATATCTGCCCATTTATGGGAGCAGTGACTGGAACCCTGACAGTGACGGACTTTAAGATGTACTTCAAAAATGTAGAGAGGGTGAGTTCTTAATGTTTGTTTGTTTGTTTACTTATTTATTTTTTGTTGTACTGGGGATTGAACACTGGGCCTCAAACATGGCTAGACAAGTGCTGTACCATTGAGCACCATCCCTAGTCCAAGAGGGTGAGTTTTTAAAGTGTGTTTTATTTTTAAAAAATAATTCAGAACAATAAAAGAAGAAAATAAGCAGTCTTCTGAAATCCCATCACCCATAGATAACCAGAGGGTGAGGTATTTTTTTTTTTCATTTCAGAGGGGGAGTTTTAAGATATCACATTTGCAAAAAGACTTTTTATTTTGACCAAAAGGCTGTTAAAATACCATTTAAACCTGGAGGGGAAGTTTCATTGTAGTCTCAGTGGAAACCTCAGAAGGTATGCTATAAATCAGACTTCAATTTCTTAGCTGGAACAAAGAGTAAATGCAGGATAAACAAACTTGTTTCATAACCCTGCAAAGACTTAAGACATGAAAACTCAGGTGGCTGACCTTTAATTTTTAAATGTAGGATCCACATTTTATCCTTGATGTTCCCCTTGGAGTGATCAGCAGAGTTGAGAAGATTGGTGTGCAGAGTCATGGGGACAATTCTTGTGGTATAGAGATCGTGTGCAAGGTAAACTACAAACACAAGTGAAAACTAAAAGGGGGCAGTTGGCTCACAACTTTTTCTGACGCAGCCTTTGTGATCTTTGGTTAGTAAGAGTAATTTGCACTGTTAGTTTCCCAGATGTTTTCAGGGCAGTGATCTCTTCAAATCTTATATCAACAGATTTAAACTATTGTGTAACTCATCAAATTAATCCTTTTCTCTTAAAATATTTGTCTTCTTTTTTTATTTTGGTACTGGGCATCAAAAGAGTGCTCTATCATCAAGCTACATCCCTACACCTTTTTATTTATTTATTTATTTTATTTTGGGATAGGATCTCACTAAGTTGCCTAGGCTAGCCTCCAACTTGAGTCTTCCTGCCTCATCCTCCTGAGTCTCTGGTTGTGCACCAGCAAACCAGCGCTGTTGAAGTATTTATAGTTAATGTGACATATAACCTAAATGCTGACATTATTTGTTACATCTTAGAGAAAGCAAGTGGAAAGCAGAGATCAATACTTTTTTTTTTTCCTTATGTTTCTTTCTTTTCTTTTTTCTTTTTTTTTTTTTTTTTTTTTGTACCAAGGACTGAACTGTAAGCTGTTCTCTCTCATTTGTCCTTCAGCCAGGAAAGCCAGGGGTTCAGGACAAGAGGTTCTATTTTTTTTTTCATAGCATTTTATTTAGAGACAGGGTCTCACTAAGTTGCTTAGAACCTCATTAAGTTGCTGAGGCTGGCTTTGAACTCGTGATTCTACTGCCTCTGCCTCCGTAGCCAATGGGATTATAAGCATGCACTACCATGCCTGGCTTGTTCATTGTTTTAAGACTACTCTTCAGAACATTGGATGGACAAAGATTTCCTAAAGAGTCAAAAGTGTTATGTAAATCATCTGATAAAAGTCTTTTTGGTGATGCTGGAATTTTCACCTTAAATTGCTTATTTTTTATTTATAACCTTCTTCCAATGAATTAATTAGAATTGTGTGCCCTTAATGGATATGTTTTATTTCTAATGAGTTTACCTCATATAATACTAAAAACCTACCTAACGTACCAAGTGCCTGTAGAATTGTCAAGTTCCCTTCCAAATTATGTGTTTAGATTCCTGTCAATCTCTTTGCTTTGATCAAATTTCTGAGGACAGCTACCCCTGGTTGGCCTTAGACTGCAGTTAAATACGGTTATTCAAAGAACCTTTTACTTTTCCAAATTGTGGATCTGCTGGCTTACTAGATACACATTAGTGACTACATGGCACATTGCACTTGTCCTTCTTAGACAGGGTTCCACATGTGAACAGTGACAAGCAGCTGCAGAACTTAAGTCAGAGGACTGAACTGGTTCTGCGATTTTGAAACCTGCCATTCCCCTTCTCATAACTCTCGAGTGGCTTCCCATTGTTCACAGGCTAGGGGAAACATCCCTTCTCAAGTCCCCACATGTCTGAATCTGATTCAGTTTCTTCTGCAGCTTCCTCTGGAGCCACCCTCCCTTCATCCTTGCCTCTCAGTCCTCTTGGCTTTCCTTTAGATGCTCATTCTTGCCTTGTACCCATGTGCTTACATATACACCAAGATTGTTTTTGTTTTTTGTGGTGCTGAGGACAAATCCCAGGGCTTCACACTTGGTAACATGCACCCTATTACTGAGATACACCCCCAGCCCCACACCAGGAGCATTGCACATGCTCTTTTATAGCTTGGGATATTTTTCTTTCTGAGAACTCCCAAACAGCAAGTCAGCTCAGGTAGCTACCAAGGTGTGTGTGTGTGTGTGTGTGTGTGTGTGTGTGTCTCCAGTAGCTCAGAAATAGGGTGTGTCAGGAAATTATGCTGCTCTGGCAGGTGTCTTGTGACTATTTTACTAAGATATTTTTATGGCTAGGTGGACATTGGCTAACAGCTGATTTAAATGTTTTCTAACCTAAAAGCACTAAAGCCAGGCTCCTAGCCCTCTCAGCTCACGTGTAAGGGCCATATAAAGTGTGGGATTTATTTTTAACACATGGTACTAAATTTTAAAGTACAAAAACTATATAGCAAAAGTAAATCTTCCTCTCCCCAATATCCCTGTTCCACTCCCTGCCAGCACCCAATTTACCAATTCCTAGAGTACCTCTCTTCATAGATACCCTATGCACCTAAGCATGTATGTCTAGTCTTATTCTTTGAAAATACAAATTGTACTCTATTATATACAGTATTCTCCTTTCTTTTACCCCTTACCAGTATACATTGGAACTTCTTTCTATTAGTATATATAGAGTTACTTCTTGATTTTCACAACTCTTTAGTGTCCGGTTAGCTGTTTATAGTTTATTTAACTACAACCCCTGCTGATGGGTTATTCCCATGCTTTTGGTGTTATAAATAATATTACATAACTTCTTCATTTCCCAAATTGTGATTCCTTTGTTTGTGGTTACATTTATTTTCAAATATAATCTTTGAGAATGAGATTTTTGTGTTTGACATAGACACAGTTTTAAAAATATTGTGAGGAAATGCCTAAAACATTGTCATGAGAAAAATGACAGCATCAGAGCTGGGCTTGGTGGGATTGTTCCCATTGACTTGTGCTTGGCCTTTGGCCATCAACTGGCATTGTGGGGAAGCATTTCAAGAAACTGTGAGCTGGAGAAATAGCATCATGTTGCTCTAAGTATGTCACTGTCTCTACATGATATTTTTAAAACTTTCTGTAAGTGCATAGGGGAAGCATCTGGGGCATTTTTGTTTTATGGATGATATGAATTCTATAGATTTTTTTTCAGTGGCTTATAATGCACAACTAATTCCATGGCACACCTTATTCAGTAACTTCACAGTACTTGATGGCATAGCTTTTGTGTACAAACCTTATTCTGTTACATCTGATGATTCCCTATATAGTACATCCCCTGTGTTATCGTTTCCATAATTATTTTATCTCATTGGAAGTGCTTTTGTTAAATTTTTCTTGATAGTTGTAGAAAGTAGAAGATAGGAGATGAATGAAATATTTTATTTATCAGTATAGGCATGGTATCTGCTTCATAGAAGTTCAGTAAATATTGAGTAACTTGAGTTCTAATTTTTTTTTAAACCAGGATATGAGGAACTTGCGACTTGCTTATAAACAGGAGGAACAGCGTAAACTTGGAATATTTGAAAACCTCAACAAACATGCATTTCCTCTTTCCAATGGGCAGGTAAGTTCACCAAAGGAAACCTTTTCTGCAAGCAATTGTGATGGTCTAATAATTTTATGCTTAATTATTCTGTTTTCTGGAGGTTTCCTTCATTTCTTTTTTCTTCTATTGATAAATAATATTAGAATATTTGGATGTTGTCAGTTCTCTGTAATGTTTGAGACACTACCAATTTGTTAGTTCAAAACTTGAAGTTATAATAGGAATATTAATACATTCAGCTCATGTCAGAATGAAAAGTTTTAATAATGGGTATATGATGTAAAAATATATATACTGACATCTATTTTGTGTTTTTTGTATCTAGGCACTATTTGCATTCAGTTATAAAGAAAAATTTCCAATTAATGGCTGGAAAGTTTATGATCCAGTATCTGAATATAACAGACAGGTAAAGGATATTGCTTATCAGACTGAAAATAAATAAGTTGAACATCTTTTTTTCTTCTAAAAGGTTAGAAATGTGGTAGAGGAAAAGAAACTTTCCAGTAAGTTGTACATAGGCACAACTTCTCTATCTTATGGGTTCACCATCTCTTGGGGTGCTTCTTCTCCTATGCCAAACTTTTGACTCTGTCACTGATTGTTTATCCTTTGCCAGAGGGTGTGTAAAGGGTCAAGAATGGAGGTTTATAGACAGTCATCATTACCCTAGTTACATGTATGGTTTCACAAATGGTGTGACCCTACTTTGGGTACAACCAGAGAAGTGAAAAATTCTGCTCCATTTGTGTACATGACAGCATTCTGCTGTCATGTATAACTGATTAGAACAAATAAATAAATAATTTAAAAAATAAAGAAAAAGAATGGGGGTTTAAAAGACAGATCTTCCAGGTGGTTTTTATTAGATGACCTGATAAAGAGTTGATGACTACAAATCCAAACCACTTAATTAAGTTCAATTTGCGGTGTATGGCAATACTGCATCTGTCTGAGGTGGTGCTACTGAGTTTGGGAGCTCTGTAGTACATTGTCAGCTCTAAGTTATTTCCAGTATAATCTTATTTTCATGACATTTTATGTTTGTCTATACCTTTTATTTCATGCAATGTTTTGTATTACTTATTTTCAACATTTATTGTTATGTATATAAGGTACTTTTTAGTGTATTTTTAGAAACAACACTAAGCTTATTGTTTATAGAAAATAGGACAATAAATATATAGAACTGGAATTCTAGTGTACACTTTTATACTTGTAATATTTGTATGATTTGGAAAACCTTATGCTTCATTAGATTTTTAGAATATCTAGGAAATAGTTTATACCAGATTTTATACACACACATGCACACGTGCACATATATATATATATATATATATATACACACACACTCATATATATATATATATATAATACATATATATATATTATACAAGTGTATACATATGTGTATATACACATGTATGAATTTGTAAGTAACAATAAACAAGTATAAATGATTTTTTGTTGAAAATAAGAAACAGATGTGATTAATGATTAGTAATTTTTCAAAGTGGAAAATTATGTTTTTCCCTTTTTCTTAACACCCTTCAGGGCTTGCCAAATGAGAGTTGGAAAATATCCAAAATAAACAGTAATTATGAGTTCTGTGACACCTACCCTGCCATCATTGTTGTGCCAACTAGTGTAAAAGATGATGACCTTTCAAAAGTGGCAGCCTTTCGAGCAAAAGGCAGAGTCCCTGTAAGTAATGAAGATTGTCATTCAGATGGAAACTGTGTTAGATCAAATATGGGAAGATGCAAGACAGAAAACAATCTAGCCAAGTGGACAGTAGGCGAAAAAAAGCTTAAAAATGAACATATCTTTGGTTCTCAAGAAATACCTAATGGGGTTGGGGATGTGGCTCAAGTGCTTGCCTGGCATGCGTGAGGCACTGGGTTCGATCCTCAGCACCACATAAAAATAAAATAAAGATATTGTGTCCACCTTAAAAAAAACTTTAAAAAAAGTAAATAAAAAAAAGAAATTCCTAATGATATAAACATTCTTTTTGCTGCATCTCCCCTTTGTATGATTTCCCGTTTCTAAGTGCAAGGGTAACTTAAGTTATGCTCTCCAAATGTAGAGGAGAATAACAAAGACACAGCAAGAAAGAACATGATGTTGCATTAACAGTTCACATCACGGGTTTCACGAAAATGTCCTGGAAAAGTTACTTTCTTTCTTCACGCTGAGTGGAATGTTGTAGCTGCATGGGAAGAACACTGTTACAGAAACAATTGCAGCCAGCAGGGCGTGATGGTTTTACCCTGGAGTTTCTGTTATAATTCTGAGTCACTTGGCCATTGAAGGAAAATGGAAGGTTTGGTGGCAGAGTTTAAAATTTTTTAAGAGACTGTGTTTACTTTGTCTTCACCCTGCCACATATGTTATTGTGGAGATACAATGATTAATTTTTAATTAGGAGAAAAGAGTAAACTAGTCAATTAAATAGGTTTGGGGCTATATTTCAGTAATAGTTAGACTTAGGTTTTGTTTTTCTGTTTTTTTAGAATCATAGAATTTTTGAGGTGAAGGGAGATTTTTAGAGCTCATCTAGTCAGATGAGTTACAACCTGAGTAGAACAGTGGGTCCTTTGGCCGCAGTACTGCTCTCTCAGCTCTGATGAGCCAGCCTCCCACCTCCCAAATCCTACTTTCTAGAAGATCTGTTGACTTCCACCTTAAAGAAGTAGCCACCTGCCCTCAGTACCTGAGTATGTTGTGCCTTTGGTACATGAGTAGCTACCATGTGCTAGGCTGATGTGCATGAGGCTCTGGGGAAAGATATGGCCAACTGTCTGGCTTAGGAGAAACACATATTGAACAAGCTGCTGCACACCCTGCCACGTGGTTATCCACTGTGGCATGAAGGAAAATAAAATGTGCTTGGAGAGGAAAATTTTAGGGAGAGATTGTGCTTTTTGTCCCAAGTAATTAGAGAATATATTGCTTTAGGAACTGTACTAATATTTTTGCTTAAAAACACTAGGTGTTGTCATGGATTCATCCGGAGAGTCAGGCAACAATTACCCGTTGCAGCCAGCCACTGGTGGGTCCCAATGATAAACGCTGCAAAGAGGATGAAAAATACTTGCAAACAATAATGGATGCTAATGCACAGTCCCACAAACTTATTATCTTTGATGCCCGACAAAACAGTGTTGCTGATACCAACAAGGTACATGCTTTGTTTTTTTTAATTTTTAAAAATTATTTTTAGATATACATGAGAGTAGAGTGCATTTTGACATATTATACATACATGGAGTATAACCTATTCTAATTAGGATCCCATTTTTGTGGTTGTACATGATGCGGTGTTTCACTGGTTGTGTATTCATATATGAACATAGGAAAGTTATGTCCAATGCATTCTGTCTTTCCTATTCCCATCTCAACTCCCTTCCCTCCATTCCCCTTTGTCTAATATACTGAACTACTATTCTCCCTTCCCCTCCCTTATTGTGTATTAGCATCCACATGTCAGAGAGAATATTTGGTCTTTGGTTTTTTGGGATTGGCTTATTTCATGTATCATGATAGTTCAGATCCATCATTTACCAGCACAAATCATAAAGTTATTATTTTTAATGGCTGATTAATGTACCATTGTATATATATATATATCACATTTTCTTTATTCATTCATCTCTTGAAGGGCACCTAGGTTGGTCCCATAACTTAGCTATTGTGAATTGAGCTGCTATAAACACTGATTGTGGCTATGTCACTGTAGTATGTTAATTTTAAATCCTTTGGGTATATACCAAGGAGTGGGATAACTGGGTCAAATGGTGGTTCCATTCCAAGTTTTTTGAGGAATCTCCATACTGCTTTCCATAGTGGTTACACCAGTTTGCATTCTCACCAGCAATGTATGAGTGTACCTTTTCCCCCACATCCTTGCCAACATTTATCATTACTTGTATTCTTGATAATTGCCATTCTGACTAGAGTAAGAAAAAATCTCAGTGTAGTTTTAATTTGCATTTCTCTAATTGCTAGAAAGGTTAAATTTTTTCATATATTTGTTGAACATTCATATTTCTTCTTCTGTGAAGTACCTGTTCAGTTCCTTTGCCCACTTATTGATTGAGTTATTTGGTGTTTTGGCAGTGGTGGTGGTGGTGGTGGTGGTGATGTTAAGTTTTTTGAGTTCTTTACATATCCTGGAGATTAATGCTGTATATGAGGTGTGGGTGGCAAAGATTTTCTCCCATTCTGTAAGCTGTCTCTTCACATTCTTTTTTTTTTTCTAATTTTTTTAGTTATATATACATGGACATAATATCTTTATTTTGTTTATTTATTTTTATGTGGTGCAGAGGATCAAACCTAGTGCCTCACATGTGCAAGGCGAGCATTCTGCCACTGAACCCCAACCCCAGCCCCTCTCTTCACATTCTTGATTGATTCCTTTGATATGAAGAGCCTTTTTTAGTTTGATACCATCCCATTTATTGATTCTTGATTTTACTTCTTGCATTTAGGAGTCTTGTTGAGGAAGTTGGCTCCTAAGCAGACATGATAGAGAGTTTGGCCTAAATTTTCTTATAGTGGACACAGGGTCTCTGGTCTAATGCCTAAGTCCTTGAAGCACTTTGAGTTGAGTTTTGTGCAGGGTGAGAGAGAGGGGTTTTAGTTTCATTTCGCTGCATGTGGATTTCCAGTTTTCCTAGCACCATTTGTTGAAGAGGTTATCTTCTCCAATGTATGTTTTTGATGCCTTTGTCTAGTATGAGATAACTGTATTTCTGTGGGTTTATTTCTGTGTCTTCTATTCTGTACCATTGGTCTTCATGTCTGTTTTGGTGCCAATACCATGATGTTTTTTTTTGTTACTGTAGCTTGTAGTAGGGTCTGGCATTTGATGTCTTCTGCTTTGCTTTTCTCACTAAAGATTGCTTTGGGTATTCTGGGCCTCTTATTTTTCTAAATGAATTTTATAACTGCTTTCTCTATTTTTATGGAGAATGGCATTTTGGGGGCTGGGCTTATAGCTCAGGTGGTACAGCATTTGCCTTGCATGTGTGAGGCACTGGGTTTGATCCTCAGCACCACATAAAAAAAAAAAATAAATAAAATGTATTGTGTCTGTCTACAACTAAAAAAAAATAATTAAAAAAAGAGTGGATGTTTTTTAAAAAAAGATGTCATTGGAGTTTTTATAGGAATCGCATTAAACCTGTATAGTGTTTTTTGTAGTATGGCCATTTTAACAATATTAATCCTGCCTATCTGGTAACATGAGAGATCTTTCCATCTTCTAAGGTCTTCTTTGATTTCTTTCTTTAGTGTTCTGAAGTTTTCATTGTAGAAGTTCTTCACCTCTTTTGTTACATTGATTCCCAAGTATTTTTTAAGGCTAATTTCATGGAGGTGATTTTCTCAATATCTAATAGGCACTTCATTGTCTTCTATCCTGTTCAGAAGAAGTAAAAGCAGGACACCAAAATGCATGTCTACAATAATTTTAACCATAGCAGTGTATGTGTCTAGGAAATACACAGGATATTCATTTGTTGAAGTCCCCATCAACTCTTCTACATATATGATTATGTCATGTGCAAATAGAGAGTTTGACTATGTCTTTTCTGGTATTGTATTTCATAGCTACTTGCCTGATTCCCTATAAAAAACCTGTAGCACAATATTGAATCTCAGGTAAAAGCAGGCAGCCTTGTCTGGTTCCTAGACTTTTTTTTTTTTTTATGTAGTTGTAGATGGACAGAATCCCTTTATTTATTTTTATGTGGTGCTAAGGATTGAACCTAGTACCTCACACATGGTAGGCAAGCACTCTGCCACTGAGCCTTAGCCCTGGTTCCTAATCTTAGGGGAAAGTATTCCATTTTTCACCATTAGGTATGATATGAGCTATGGGTTTTCATACATGTCCTTTATCAAAGTAAAGGAAGTTTACCTCCTTTCCTAGATTGTTGAATGTATTTATCTTGAAAGGATGTTTGATTTTGTCAGATCCTTTTTCTGCATTGAGATGTTCATGTAGTTGTTTCCCCCTTCATTCTGTTAATGTGCTGCATTTCATTGATTTTTGTATGTTGAACCCCTCTAATGGATCTAGTAATGTCCCCCCCCAAATTTGTGTCTACCTGGAACCTCAGAATATGAACTTATTTAGAAATTGGGCCTTTGTAGATGTAATCAGTTAGGATGAGGTCTTAACTAATTAGAATAGGCCCTGAATTCAATGACCAGTGTCCCTATAATAAGGTCATATAGAAATAGATGCAGAAAGAGGGAAGATAGCAAAAAGTCTCACCCACCTCCAGTGCCTTCTTTCCAGTTAGAGTCAGTGATTCCTCTGTTGTCTTACCCTCTTCATGCTTGGCACTGAGTCCCAGCATGGTCTCTGGTCTCATTGTTCATCATTCTTGCTGTTGCCCTAGATTTCTGTCTGCTGAATTTCTTATGCCCCTCTCAGGAAGCTGTGTCACTGTCAATCTCCATGGCCCCTTAACCTTGGATGTTCTTGCCCATTTCTCACCAAGTTGTGCTTTCTTCCTTCTGGTGGAACAGGCCTGGCCAGTGTTCCTGGTGTCCCCTGGGTTGCCCAGAGCAAAAGACCCATAGCCCTGTGCTACCCTTGACCCTGTTCTTCCCGGTCCACCCCAGATTTGGGGGACCTGAAAGACCAGGGTCTCTACTTGTTTATCATTGTTGCTCCAGGAATGGGCATTCATATTTACTTGGTAAATTATTGGAAACTGAATGAAGAGTGTGGTCTTTGGGTCACAGACATGTTTACCTTTGTTTATTTTATTGAGCTAAAAAGTCAGATAACATAAAACTTACCATTTTAGCCATTCCATAGTTTACAGTTCAGTGACTCCTAGTACATTCATAGTGTTGTGCAATTAGCACTACTGTCTAACTCTTGATCCTTCTTACCACCCCATATACAAACCCCATCCATTGTAGCAGTCAATTCCCATTCCCTTCTCCAGCCCCGGGACCCACTAGTCTTATTCCTATGGGGTCCCTGTTCTGGACACTCCATATAAATGAAATCATATAATATTAAATCCCTGTATTCTTTTACTTCATTTTCAAGGTTCATCCACATTTTAACAGTAGTACCCTATTCCTTTTTATGGCCAAATAATATTCAATTGTATAGATAAACCACATTTTTTTTTATCCAGCTATCTGATGATGATGGACATCTGGATAGTTTCTCCCTTTTGGCTATTGTGAATAGTACTGTTGTGAATGTTTTTGTACAAATTTTTGTTTGAATACCTTTTCTGAATTCTGTGGGATATATGTATACAAGTGTAATGGCTGGATCATATTGCAATTTTATGTTTAACTTCTTGAGTAACCACCAGGAAGTGGGCTATATCCTCCTTTTTTGTTACATTTGTATTTTGTTTTAGTTAAATTGCTTAGATAAATGTTATGGTTTGTCTTTTGATCGCCAAATTATTTTATTGCAGAAATTTTGTAGCAGTGCAACTTTTTTCTATTCAGATAAATAGCACTAACAGTAGATACCTTTTTAGTTTGTTTTCAGTTTCTTGAAGGAATTTTTTTTAATTGGTTCTTTTTAGTTATACATAAAGAATACCTTTTAAAACCTAATTCTTAAGTAAGAACCAGTTTTTTTATATTTAAAAAATTTTTAATAGATGAAGGATTGTTATGACTTTAATTATATACCTATAAAAAGATATGAAGTCCTAACTCCTAATACATACAAATGTGACCTTATTTCAAAATAGGGTTCTTACATGTATAATTAAGATGAGGTCATATTGTATTGAGGTGGGCCCTAATTTTATACAAAGGGTATTTTTTATAAGAAGAGAGAAGAGGCAGAGATGCAAAGGGGAGAAGGTCAAGTGAAGATGAAAGCAGAGATTAGAGTGATGTCTCTACAAACCAGGAATGCCTGGGGCTTCTGCCAGGAGCTGGACAAGCAAGCCCAAGGAAGGATCCTCCCCAAGAGGCTTTTGAGGGAACCTGACCCTGCCAACACCTTAATTTCAGACTTTCAGCTTTCAGAATTGTGAGATGATACATTTCTCTTATTTTGAGTTACTCAGTTTGTGGTACTTTGTTCTGGCAACTCCAGGACACTTAGATAAGTATATACAAGGTTTATCAATGGATGTGTTTGTTGCTTCTTTAGTGGTCTATATCTGGTAGCACTAGAAACAATGGAAAAGTTAATTCCAGATAAATGGTATATATCTTTTGTTTTTCACAGGCAAAGGGTGGAGGATATGAAAGTGAAAGTGCTTACCCTAATGCCGAGCTTGTGTTCTTGGAGATTCACAATATTCATGTGATGAGAGAGTCACTACGGAAATTAAAAGAGATCGTGTACCCTTCCATTGATGAGGCACGGTGGCTATCCAACGTGGATGGGACACATTGGCTGGAATATATAAGGGTAAAGAGGTCTAGTCTTTGATCTGCTTTCCATTTAAGATTTCACTCCATCAGTGCCATAAATTTCCCCATCTCCAAGAGGGTTTTGGTATCACAAATAAGTGCATCTTTGTTTATGAGCTTTCTTGGTTTCCTCAGGCAGCATCCTGACTATGGTCTTTGTAGAGGGCTTTTGTGACAATCAAAAGGGGTTAAGGCTTGCCTCAAGTCAGGTTGTAAAAGAACTTTGTGACTCTTTAGAAAAGGACCCGAATTACTGCTGTAGTTTTTCTTTGTATACTTTTTTTTTTAATGTTAAAATTTCCTGGTGATTCTTAATTGACTGCATGGCATTCTTCTGTGTATGTATGTGTGTGTGGTTCTGGGGATGGAAGCCAGGGCCTCCTGTATGGTAGGCAAGTGTTCTGCCACTGAGCTCCAGCCTTCAGCCCCTGCATGGCATTCTTGTTTGGTTTATTGACCAGAACTTCCAAAGTTCTCCTTAGAATTATTTTATGCACTAATTGAAATTCAGTGTAGTTTTGTCTGATATATCTCCTTTTCTGAAGATGCTTCTTGCTGGGGCAGTAAGAATTGCTGATAAAATTGAATCTGGGAAAACCTCTGTGGTGGTGCACTGCAGCGATGGTTGGGACCGAACAGCCCAGCTCACATCTTTAGCGATGCTGATGTTGGACAGTTATTACAGGACCATTAAAGGATTCGAAACTCTCATAGAAAAGGAGTGGATAAGCTTCGGACATAGGTTTGCACTGGTAAGTTGAGATGATGAGGTCTGTGGTTGAATGTTTTGCTTTGTCACATGTATGTACCTGCCATGTGTAGCATATACAGACATGTGTGCACACACTTGCGTGCAGACTTTCACCTCTGTATCAAACCTGAATTGCCATAATAGAATACCATGGACCTCAACATTGTATGGCAGGGCTTTTTTTGTGTACATGTATGCCTTTTTATTAAAAATGAGGTAGAATTCATATAACATAGAATTAATAATTTTTAAGTGCTCCATTCAGTGTCCTAGATGACTTTCATAATGTTGTGTAACCATCACCTCTGTTTAGTCCCAAACTATTCATTATCCCAAATGGAAACTCTATACATATCTTAAGCATTCAGCTTCCATTTTCCCCTCCCTTCAACCCCTGACAACCATTGCTCTGCTTTCTGTCTCTGTGAATTTTCCTATTCTAGGTACCTCATATAAGAGGAATTATACAATATTTACTTTCCCTTAATGGCTTTATTTCACTAAGCATGATGTTTCAAGGTTGATATATATTATAACAAATATCAAATTTTCTTTCTTTTTTATGGTTAATGGTATTCCCTTGTATATATATGCCATGTTTTGTTTTTCCATAATCTGTAGATGAACACTTGGGCTCTGTCCACTTTTTGCTGTGAACATGGATGTACAAGTTTTTGCCATAATGAAGTGCCATGGACTGGGCAACTTAAAACAACAGAAATGTATTTTCTCACAGTTGTAAAGGATGGAACTCCAAAACCAAGTTGCCAGCAGGGCAACTTAGTTTCTCCTGAGCCTCTCTCCTTGGCTTACAGATGGCTGCCCTCTTGCTGCCTCTTCACATGCTCGTACCTATGTGCATGTGTCCCTGGTGTTTCTCTGTGTGTCCAAATTTTCTCATGTCATAAGGGTACCAGTCCTATTGGGTTAGGAGCCATTCTAATGGCCTCATTATAACTTCATCTCCGTAAAGGTCCTATCTCCAAATCCCATAATATTTGGAGGTACTAGGGGTTAGGACTTCAATTTGCAAAGTACATAACTCACCCCAAAGCAACCTGCTTTCAATTTGGGGAACATATCCCCAGGAGTGAAATTGCTGGGTCACCTGGCATGGCATTTTGTGGCTGCCATTTGTGTTTTTATCCAGTTGGTAGCTAATTCCTAGTCTCTTGATCTCTTGGGGATTTGTCTTCACCATGCATTGGATTGGAAGACTCCAAGATTCCCAGAGAGACTCATTTTGGAATGCAGGATGGGCAGCATGAGGACTTCAGTGGCTTCCATGTAGGAGCACCAAGTGGAGAGCAGAGAGAGGCCCTCACAGCCCTTTAAAATGGTCAGGTCCATAGCCTCCGAATCCTGTGCCCCAGGGGAATTCTTGTCAGATCCTTAGATACATTCCTTCCCTTCTCTTGCTTTGGTTTCCTCCCCTCTGAAATGGAGTGGTATGGGGGATGGAGGTTGGGTTTATCAAGTGCTTAGATGTCAGGGTCCCTGCTAAGTGCCAGCCAAATTTAACTTCTTTTGGTTATTTTTAAACACTATCATGAACAGCTTTGTTTCTTTTTTCTCATCAAGGGCTAGACTCAATGGGGAGGATAAAGTATAGAATCTTTCTAAATATTTGCAATTTGCCTTCCCTAAGGATTCAGAAACCATTCTCTTCTACCTGTCCTTTCCAAACTGTATGTCTGGAGGGAGGTAAGGCTGGCAAGTGGCCTTTCTCAGATGAGCAGCAGTAATGGTTGTCTATTGAAACAACAGAGATAGCAGCACACAACTGGATGACCAGGAGTGCATGTGTCCAGATAGCCCACAATTCTGTGGTCCTGTCCTTCCTTGCTAATGCTGGGGCTGGCCACATCATGGCCACAGAGAAGGTGATGTGACTGTGTGATTCATAATGGCCTCAATTTACTGAGTACCACTGTATGTCCATCACCATCACATGAATCATCTTATTTAATCTTGATAGGCAGGTACTATCATTGACAGGCAGGGAAACTGAGGTTTCAGGAATATGAGTTATCTCCTCTAGGTCATACTGTTAGAATGGAGCCAGCATTTAGACCATGGTTTCAGGCCTGCAACCACTTACCCACTGGGTCCCTGTAATCTACGTTACCTAGAATTTCTGGGAATGAGACACCTGAGCTACTGAGGCCAGTTCCTGCCCTTGTCCACCTGTTTCCATCATCTACCTCATGGACCTTATTATGAAACTGACTGTTCTTCCTTCATCCTGTCCCCATTCCTACTCTTTCCTACATTATTCCCTTTGGTATAGTAACATACTACTATATCCCCCCAAACCCTTTGGCCTCACAGCCCTCTCTAGCTGTCACCCCAGTTATCTGCTCCCCTTTTACAACACTCCTCAAAGTTATTATATATATTTACTATCACTGCCTGTCTCCTTCCAGCTGTCTTGACATCATGGTCTTCTCATGGTTGTCAGCAACTGCCACTTTGCCAAGTCCTTCTCTTATTTGGCCTGCGTATTAGATGCTGTTGATTCTTCCCCCCTTCTGGAAGCACTTTCTTCACTAGGCTTCTGGACCTCTATAAACTTTTACATTTTCTCTTATTGCTGGGTCCTCCCCTTTTCTCCAACCTTTTAATGTTGATGTACTTCAGGGCTTAGTCCTTAGATGATTTCTCTGTGTGCTTAATCCCTGAGTGATCTCAGTCAGTCTCATGACTTTGAGTACATGTATTCAAATCTGTTTTCTCCTCTCCATTGCTACTGCTGCCCTCTTAATTCAGGTCTCACCAACTCCCTCAGAAAGTCTCCTAAGTAGTCTCTTTTCAACCTGTCCCCTTCCAATCCACCATCCCTACTGTAGCCTGATGGAACATTCCAAAAGACAAATCTGATGCTGCCACTGCCCAGTGTGAATCCCTCAGTGCCTTCCTGTGGCCTTCAGGATCATAGGCAACCTGTCAGCATGGCTCTCAAACCCTTTAGTTATCTGGCCCTGGCCCCCGTCTCCAGCCTCATCTATCAACTTCCTCCCCTTACCTCATCTCCCAAGCCTCAGTAATGTCCAGCTATGTATGACTCCCCTAGCATCCTCCCTCATGTTTCCATTGCTTATAATAATTTCCTGGCCAATAGGAAATAGGCATCTCCCTATTATTCAAAGTTTAAATGAGACCTCAACCATAACTAACTTTTATGAGTTTCCCCCATTGTTCCCTCTCTAACCCCATGCTAGGATGGTTTACTTGTTCCTCTGAGCCCACACTGTACCAAATGCACACACAGAAGCCCCTACAATACTTATTTGCCCTTGTTCTTTACAAGTCTTTCTCCTTCGACTAAACCACAAATGAATAGTCATTAAGCACAGGTTTGTCTTGGTATCCTAGGTGGCTAGCCAAAGACTAGAACTCCACTAGATTCCATGAAAATGCCTGAAATTCTGAGGGCCAGACATGATGTCTTGCACACACCATAGGAGTTCAGTGACTGTCTATCAAAAGAAAGAATGAATTCTAAAGTTTGAACTGTCAGTGAGGAACTGCTCCCTAGGAACCTTAAATACTGAAGAGCAGGATCTACAAATTATTTTATGTAGGGCAAGTACAGAAATAAGGCAATGCATGCAGCTGCTATGGAACAGTATAGAAGTTCCTAAAAAAATTAAAAATAGAATTGTCATCTGGTCTAGCAATTCCATTTTTGAGCATATACCCAAAAGAAGAGAAAGCAGGGACTCAAACAGATATTTGTGCAGCATTGTTCATAGCAGCATTATTAACAATGGCCCAAAGGTGGAAGTAACCTAAATGTTCATTAACAGATGAATGGTAAACAAAATGTGTCTATCCATACAATGGAATATAATAGGAAAGAAATTCTGATACATTGTACAACATGGATGAACCTTGAAGACATGATGAATGAAAGAAGCCAGTCACAAAGGTATATAGAGTGAACGTTTTCCACTTACATGGCGTGCCTAGAACAGTCAAAATCATAGAAACAGCAGAAGGGTAGTTGCTAGGGACTAAGGGGAGGAGAAATGGGGAGTTGGGGATTAATGGGAACAGAGTTTTAGTTTTGTCAGATAAAAAAGTTCTGGACACACACATGGTGGTGATGGTGCTAACAGTGTGCATGTGCTTAATGTGACTGGACTACACACTTAAAATGGCCCAAATGATAAAACTTTTATTTCTATTTTACTACAATTAAAAACGAAAAAACTCCCCATTCCCATTCCCAGGCAACTACTAACCTGTTTTCTGTCACCCTATGTTTGTTTACATTTTCCAGAATTTACATAAATACGATCATGAAGTTTCTTCTTTTCTTTATCTAGCTTTTTTTGCTCAGAATAATTATTTTGAGGTCTAACCATATTGTTTCATGCATCAATACTTCATTCCTTTTTATTGCTGAGAAACATTCCGTTGTAGAGATATACAATTATGCACCCATAAAGGGTGGTCAATGACTGACCACCCTTATGATGTGGTCCCATAAGATATTGTCTACTGATGTCATAGCCATATCATTCTAAAAATACTCTATGTCATGTTCACACAATGACAAAATTGCTTAATGACATGTTTCTCAGAACCTATCCCATTGTTAAGCAAAACATGACTGTACCACTATTTATTCATTCATCTCTTGGTGGGCATTTGGGTGTTTCCAGCTTTTGACTATTAAAAATAAAGCTGCTGCAAATATTAAAAAAATGAAAAGAAGGCAATACACTATTACTCTGAGCTGTTGACATCGACTTGGTTATTTCTTTGTTTTTATGTCTTCCTGATGGCAATTTTATAGATGAAGTATTTTTTTTTCTCCCTGTGGTGACCATGTTCTATGTTCCCAGTGTTTTTTTTTTCTTTCTTGTCCTTTTGTTATATATTATTTTAAGCTTCTCTCAGAATGCTCACTCTTTAGCTATCTTTTTACTCGTGATGTTTTCAGTGTTTTTGGCAATCATGTTTATGTGGGTGAGAATAAGTATCAATCTATTAATATAAAACATAAAAAGATCTGAAATATAATACCAGACTCCTTGAGCAAGGAAGAAGAGTTCTTGAGTGATAGAAAATTGGTTAAAACTATTATTAATCACTATTTTTTAAAAATATTTTTTAGTTATTGATGGGCGTTTATTTATTTATTTATTTATTTATATACAGTCCTGAGAATCAAACCCAGTGCCCCATGCATGCTAGGCAAGCACGCCACCACTGAGCCACAACCCCAGCCCTATTAATCACTATTTTGATATGCAGACTTCCTGACATTTCTGAAAAATGGGAAAAAATGTTTTTATACTTACAGAGAAAATGACATTCATGATGTGCTTTGTGAGCTAATTGGTACTCACTCCCACATTGATAAAATTTGCTTAGTGTGGTAGCTGATCTTCTTTTATTGGTTCTTTTTAGTTTTACATGACAGAAGAATCCATTTTGACATAATTATACAAGCATCAAATAGATCTGATTTTAATTCAGACTCCAGTACCTCTCTTTTCCCTTCCCTTTCCCCAGCCCCTGCTGGTAGCTGATCTTGAACCCATTATTTGAACTGAAAAGTTCACTAGCCACTTGATTATCATTTATTGAAATCAACTATATTAAAGAGAAATCACAAAACAATCAACATATATAGTAAGCTGAATCTTGGTTTCCTAAAAGATATGGAAGTCACTTTAATTTTGTAAACATTTTCAAGTGCTGTTTATGTGCCACAAATCCTGTTAAATCTGATAAGGTATTACTGTATCACCAAAGAAACTTAAAATGACTTTTGAGAGGACTGAAGCATACATGAAGATGTTTAACCTTTTGCTTTCTTTGCAGCGAGTGGGCCATGGTGATGACAACCATGCTGATCCTGACCGATCTCCTATATTCCTTCAATTTATTGATTGTGTTTGGCAAATGACAAGACAGGTGAGAGATTTCAAGTATATTTCTGACCTATGTAGTGTTTGATTCAAGTATATCTTAAGTTGAAAACTGGATAAATTCTCATTGCTGTTTCATTCAAAATCAATGTTTGTATGTAAAATATGACCCCTTATGTTATTTGGTACAATTTGATTCTTATTCACTTAGAAACATAAGCTGAAAATTAGAAAAAACAAATTTCACACCAAGTTAATTTTCTTCTGCAAGTGGTTGTTGTCAATCTTCTTTTGTACCAGCTGTGCAAACCAAGGCCCTGCTCCTCAAGTCCATTCTGCCTCTAGTGCTCCCTTTTTGTCAGGTCCAGGAAACCTGCTTAGTCTCCTGCTGGGCACTTAATCTAACATTTGGCCAGATGTTAGAAATGCAGATATGGCTGTAAATGGGGTCAGACCAGAGAATTTAGGAATCTAGGCATTCTGATGTAGGTCACAGCCCCTCATACCTGAAAGTTACTGAGACTTTGAAGTATGTGTCAAGAACGAAAGGCAGAGAGGAAGCTGTGTAGTAGTTTATCTTCAGCTATCACTTAGTTTTCAAACCCCAGTACACAGGGTGCTGGTTAGCAAGGAAGCCAGGCATGTATCCTCCTTCCCTTAGGCCCCAAGGCTTTCAGTTCAGAGAAGACCATAGGGCACTTGCAGTTTTTTTCCCCCTTATCTCCAATTTCCAAGCCTGAGTTTGGTGTCTTAGCCTTGGGATAGGAGATAGTGTCAGGGAAATGGACTTAGAATCAGAGAAAGGGAGGAAGGAGGTAAAATGGATTAGTTTTTCCCAGAGCCTACTGTGCAGCCTGGCTGAGGGAGGGGCTGCCAGGAAGAGTAAACTAGGGGACTGAGAACCAGGGCCTGGGTGCTGTCCCTCCTATACACTTGCATGGAGCTCTTGCCTTGGCTCTTTCAGGTAAGGGGAAGGGAACCAGCCAGGAAAACTGCTGAAATCCTGCAAGGGATTCCTCCAACAGTCATAAGCTCATCTGTGATACTCCTGGCAACCTTACCACAGTCACCCTGGGATCTTTTTAGAGTACAACTGCCTTCTCACTGTAGAAAGTTGTAAAATGTCAATTGTGTTTCCTGACTGTGAGTTACTGTTACTGATGGGAGCTTGTGTTGGGGCAAAAACAAGGTGGAGCTCCATTGCACTACATCTACTGCCCCTGCTGCCCTTTCCCACCTCAGCTGGGACTTCTCCCAGGCAACATTGCCTGGGAGCTTGGGAGCCATGGTAGCTCTCAGGTTTACCAAAGACTGGATGATGCTCTGGGGGTGGAGCTCAGCACTCTGGTTTCACAAGCCTCCAGGCATTGTGGTGTATGCTTAAGTTTGGAACTTTAAATGAAACACATCCCCTGGGGTTCTAGTTGAAATGCAGAATCTGAGTCTATGGATCTGGGGTAGAGCTAGCAATGCTGCATCTCCACAGGGTGATGTTGTGGGTTCACAGAGCACACTGTGGAAAGGGTCTAGAGAATGTTGACCTATCTTCAGAGTAGCCAAGGACTTCTGAGTAGCCAAGGGAGATCTCACAGAGTACTCAGGTCCTCACTTAGAACTGACTCTTCCTTTTTAAAATGTTTTTATGAGTGCTTTATAGTTATATATAATATAGGGGATCATTTTGACATAATCATACATGCATGGAATATAATTTGCCCCATTTCAGTCCCCAGTACTTCCACTTTCCCTCACTTCCTCCCTCCCCCTATTCCCATTTCTCTATTCTATGGGTCTTCCATCTGTTTACTTACTGTTTACTTTTCTTTTTTTTTTAAACTTTATTTTATTTATTTATATGTGGTGCTGAGGATTGAACCCATGGCCTTGCATGTGCGAGGCGAGCGCTCTACCGCTGAGCCATAACCCCAGCCCCTACTTATTGTTTTCTTAATTGGTGCTTGATAGATATACATAAATGTGGAATTCACTGTGGTATATTCATATATATATATATATATATATATATATATATATATATATATACACACACACACACACACACACACACATATACATACACACACATATAGCATAATTTGATCAATTGCTTTTTAAAAAAAAAAAGAATTTAAACATTATTTTATTAGTTAATTAATTAATTAAGTGGTGCTGAAGATCCAACCCAGTGCCTCACTTGTGCTAGGCAAACCCTCTACCACTGAGCTACAACCCCAGCCCAGTTTGATCATTTCATTCTGCAGTTCCTCCCTTTTCCCACCCTTTCTTTTTCTTTTTCAGTCCCTTTCTTCTTCTCTACTAATCTCACTTCTATTTTCATAGGATTTCCCCCTCTTTTTAAAATTTACTTCATTTCTCTCGAGTGATTGCATAGGAGAGAAAACATTCAACCCTTGAGTTTCTGAGCCTGGCTTATTTCACTTAGCATGATGTTCTCCAGTTCCATCCATTTACTGGCAAATGCCATAATTCCATTCTTTATGGCGAAATAAAACTCATATATATATATATATATATATATATATATATATATATATATATATATATATATATATATATATAATCACATTTTCTTTATCCATTCATCTGTTGATGGGCATCTAGACCAGTTCCATAACTTGATTATTGTAAATTGTATTGCTATAAACATTGTTATGCCTGTATCACTATAGGATGTTGAATTTACTTATTGATTTTGATAAATACCAATGAGTGGGATGGCTGGGTCATATACTTTTAGACCTAGCATCAACACACTGATTGGGGTCTCATGTTTATCTGAGAGCCAGGCCACAGTGGATTAAAAGTAGCCATTTAGAGAGCTGGTGGGGGATAGAATGGTGGCACATAGACTATACAAGTAACAAGTAACTGCAAAGACAGGCTCAGAAGGCAGGGAGGCTGGCTATAAGTCCTACTATTATATATGCCTTCTACTTTGTGCTGTTTGTATTGATGCTGAGCCAATAACAAAATTAAATGATTTTTAATTTCAGGTTAAGACAAGAAAGTATGAAACATATTCTAGAAAAATTGCATATAAATGTCGTATGAAAAAATAATTCTTATACCACTAATTGGGATAAGCACGCCTTAGCACAGAACATCCATTTTTGTGGATGTAAAGTAGTGTATTCCTCCTGAATGCCTAGAGGATGTATGAACAAACCCCTTCAAACTGATTTTTGTTCTTCATACTGTTTAGTGCCTATTTTCTTGTCTAATCTGTTAGTTTTGTATTGTTTATTGGATTTTTAAATTAGAGCTTTATAGTTATACATAGTAGTTGGATTCATCCCATCAAACTCATTCATGCAAGGAAATGAATTTCAGTTCATAATACCCTCTTTCCCCTCCCCATTTATCCCCTCTCATCCTTCCTCCCCTCCCATGTTCTCCTTCCTCTACTTTGCTTGACTTCTTTTCACTCATCTAGCTTCACCATATGAGAGAAAACATTCAATCTTTGAGTTAATGTCTGAGTCCAATTCCATTGTATATATGTACCACAATTTCTTAATCTATTCATCTATTGATGGGTGTCTGGGTTGATTCCATAATTTAGCTATTGTGAACTATGCTGCTTTTAGCATTGAGGTGGCTGTATCGCTGTGCTATGCCAATTTTAGATCTTTTGGGAAAATTCCAAGGAGTGGGATAGCTGGGTCATACGGTAGTTTCATCCTTAGTTTTTTGAGGAATCTTCATACTACTTTCCAGAGTGGGTGCAGTAGTCTGCAGTCCCACCAACAATGTAAAGTGTACCTTTTCCCCCCACAACCTCTCCAGCATTTATCATTGTTCATATTCTTGATCATTGCCATTCTGACTGAATTGAGGTGAAATCTTAGTGTAGCTTTGATTTGCATTTCCCTGATTGCTAGAAATGTTGAACATTTTTTCATATATTTATTGGCCATTTGTGTTTCTTCTTTTGAGAAGTTTCACAAAAAGTTATTTTGCCTATTTATTGATTGGGTTATTAATCTTTTTGGTGTTAATTTTTTTTAGTTCTTGTATATTCTGGATATTAATCCCCTATTAGATGAGTCACTATCCAAAATTTTCTCCCATTTTGTAGGCTTTCTCTTTCTGCTCTTAATTGTTTCCTTGGATTTTAAGAAAGAAAATATGGGGTTTGGATTAGAACATTTTGGGTGCCTCCCACAGCTCAAATATTCTGTTCATGAAAGGTGTGTATTGCTAATACATTAGGAGAGATAAATGATTAGTGTGTATCACTTAATTAACAAATGATTGATATTGATGCATCCATGTAACAAGATTGGCTTATTTTAGGTTGCCCAAAGTTAAATCAACTATGCTAAGTCAGTGTAAAGTTGTTAAAAATCTCAGAATAAAATGAACTAGTCTAAATGTTGACAAACTGTTAGAAAAGGAACAAAGGGAAAATAATTGAGGGAATCTTTAGTCTCAGAGATTTTCTATAGTAGTCATAGTTTAATTGCACCTTTACTCTTTTGGATAGGTTTAATAGTTACTAATAAATGTGCATTCCTCAAGAGGTACAGAATTTTATTGTAGATTACTGTGGATATTTTGAAAGTCTACTTTTTTTGTGGGAATGGTATAGTTTCCAAGTGAAGAAATTAAAACATACTGAATGGCAGAGAGTTAATATTTTATTTGTATTGCCCTAGCTGCTACTACTTCCCCAGAGAGTTGTTTTCTTAGTTGAACTTAATGCCACAATACCCTTTGAGTATGAATGGCAATCTTTACCCAATGAACCAAAGTGAGTATAGATAGATGAAGCCTTTGTTTTTTGGTTTTCATAGGTGCCAATAAGGTTGGATTGAACCCTGCCCACTTTGCCCTCCCATACCTGGTATGCAATTGGCCACAAGGCTTGTCTGTGGCACTAAGACGTACCTACCCAGACTCCCAAATCTAGCATGCAGGCTTGTGGGAATCAGTAAGAATGCTTATTGTCTTAGTCTATTTGGGTTGTTATGACAAAATACTGCAGACCAAGTGGCTTATAAACAACAGAAATTTCTCAACAGTTCTGGAGGTTGAGATGTCTAAAATCAAAGTGCTGGCAGATTCTGTCTGATGAAGGTCTACATCTTGGTTCATCGATGACACATTTTCACTGTCACTTCAGATGATGGAAGGGACAGGGGAGCACTGTTAGCCTCTTTTGTAAAGATATTAATCCCATTCATGAGGACTCTACCCTCTTGCCTTAATTACCCCCCAGAAATCCTACTTCCTAATTCTATCACCTTGGGGGTTAGGATTTCAGCATAGTTATGGGATTCTGGGAAAATGGACATAGCACATTTGACATTAAAAACAAAAAATAAAAAACAGCCATTTGGGCTAGA
Source organism: Marmota monax (assembly GCF_021218885.2). Taxonomy (NCBI): domain Eukaryota; kingdom Metazoa; phylum Chordata; class Mammalia; order Rodentia; family Sciuridae; genus Marmota; species Marmota monax. The sequence goes on along the minus strand of NW_026692025.1, from coordinate 4,159,912 downwards.
TGCAGTGGCACATGCCTGTAGTCCCAGCAACTCAAAAGGCTGAGGCAGGAGGATCACAAGTTCCACGCCAGCCTCAGCAGCTTAGTGAGATCCTACCTCAAAATAGAAAAAAAAATTAAAAGGTCTGGGACTATGGCTCAGTGGTAGAGTATTCCTGGGTTCACTCCCTATTATAAAAAAAACAGCCATTTTCAATGTAAGGCCATTGTTAGAGTTGTAGTGAGCAGCCTTAAAAACCCAGGAGAGAATTCACAAGTAGATTTTATTAGTATTTCAGCCAGAGACATCATATTGTTGATTTACTTAACCTGGGGACAAGAATACCAGAAGAATAATCACCACGGCTGGTTTCCAGAAGTTTCTGAAGAAGCAACATTATGTTTGGGCTCCTTAAGGAGAGATATTTGTGTTTCTATGAGATCAGTCCCTGAGGAGAGAAAGGCAAATCTTTATTGAAGGTCACTATACTTAATTTTTTAAATCAACTAATGTAATAACTTAGTGAAGAAAATCACAGTTTCAAGTGGAGTCTAGATTGTCATCATTTGACTGTTGTTTCTAATAGAAAACCCTATTCCTAGTATAGTAAATTAGTAAAGACAAATTAAAAAGTAAACTTGTCTTTCAGTGATCCTCATTATCACTCTAGAGATATCAGGACTAGTCATAATAGTGTGCAAAACATCACTCTGATTGGAGAATAGGTCTTTTATATAAACTGACTTCAATATAGATACACTAGGTAACTCTATTTGGTTTTGTTCTAGTTGGCTCTGCTTCATTCAGTAGGTGATGAATATTTCACTATTTTTTAAAATTAGAATTCTGGCATACAGTAGGTACCCAGTATATGCTGATGCTGAGATCATTATTATCATTTCCAGATAACTCAATGCCAGCTACTAGCTAAAACCTGCTGGCAATGCTAATAGTCTCATTGGAATTCTGTAAAGCCCTATCATCAGTTACCTAAAATAATTGAGATGATTATATAGTTTTTGTTAATATGATGAATTATAATAATGGCTTTTGGGGTAACATTAATTTTCAGATGTTAAACCAGCCTTGCATTCCTAAGACAAACCCTACCATCACCCTCTCACATGCTAGGCAAGTGCTTTATCACTAAGCTACATCCTTTTTGTTTTGAGACAGGATCTTGCTAAGTTGTCCAGGCTATGGATACATTTACGATCTTCCTGCCTCAACCTCCTGAGTATCTGGAATTACAAGTGTGTGCCACCACATCCAGCTTGTATTACCCTTTTAATATGCTGCCAGGTTCAATTTGCTCTTATATCAGTAAGAAAATTCAGGGATATATGTTGAGAGGTTGTGTTCGTGGGAAAGTTCTTAGTTACGAGTTGTTTTTTTTTAATGGATAGAAGAGCTATTAATATTTTCTATTTCTTCTTGGTTCACTTTTGGTATACGTTGAACCCAGGGTCTCCCTTCCTGCTGTGTGGCCTACAGTGTGCCTCCAAATAGGAAGCTGGAACAATAATAGTGCTCCCCTCACTTATTTGCCTTCTCTCAAGGTCACAGTCTCTTGTTGCCTATTGCCAATATATCAAAACATTTTGTTTCATATATTTTTTCCAGTTTTCTGTTGCTGTCAGAAGGGTGAACCTGAGCTCTGTCCTACATTGTGAGAAGTAGAAACTACATAAAATATTTTAGGCATAGAAAAATACAACAAATTTTGTTGTTTCTCAGCCAGACAGATCACCTTGGACTTGAAACTTAGATAGTTAAGACATAGGGTCTTTCTGCCTTTTAATCTTGATAAATTCCAAACAGTAATTTAGTTATCTTTCACAATGAAGTGTTATTACTTTATTTTAGAAATTAGACTTTAAGACAACCTTATTTTTCTCTCCATTTAAGTTTCCTTCAGCATTCGAGTTTAATGAACTATTCTTGATTACAATTTTGGATCACCTTTATAGCTGTCTCTTTGGGACCTTTCTGTGTAACTGTGAACAACAGCGGCTGAAAGAGGTAAGTGTCTTATGTCTCCCATGTTGCCCAGGCACCTATTCCAATAAGGACTATTGTAGAAGGAGGCCTAAATGGAGGGAGGACTTGGCTTCTGGTCCTGCTGCTATCTGTAAGTGTGCAAGGAGGTGGGGCTTATACTAGAAGCCCTCACGGGGTTCTAGCAACTCAAGCACATATGTCTAATATGAGTCTCTTACTTTATAGTGGTTGGGACCCAATGAACCCATGACTTTCTTTCTTTCTTTCTTTCTTTTTTTTTAATTGTAGATGGACACAATCCTTTTATTTATTTATTTTTATGTGGTGCTGAGGCTCGAACCCAGTGCCTCACATGTGCTAAGCAAGTATTCTACCACTGAGCCCCAGCTCCAGCCCATGACTTTCTGAGGAGTAACACAAATCTGTACTCCTCTGCATTCAGTGTGATTGAGCCCTGTTAACTTAAAAGGGGAAAAAAATAAAGAATAAAGTTTATGGTAATCATCATATCTTAATAAAGTTCCTTAAAACAAAGGAAAACCCAGCAGCAGAAGAGTGAAATTCATATATAGAATTTAAACTATGATTTCATCTATTTTGGTGGAGGGGGGACTGCAAAATTTACTATTTAAAAAAAAAGCCTAGTCTCTTGAGATTTAATTTATACACTATGACATTCACTCATTTAAAGTGTACAGTTCAGTGGTTTTAGCATATACACAGATTGAGCAACCATAACCAATATGTAATTTTATAAAATTTTTATCACTTCAAAAATAAACACCACACACCCTAGCCTCTGGCAGTCACTAATCTGCTTTCTGTCTCTATGGATTTGATTTCATTTCATATAAATGGAGTCATATGGTAGGTGGACTTTTGTGACTGACTTCCTTCACTTCATTTTTCAGAACGAAAACATGTTTTCAAGGTTCATCATGTGCCAGTACTTCATTCTTTTTTTGTGAATGAATAATATTCTATTGTATGAATAGACCACATTTTTAAAAATATTTTTGTTATACATGGACACAGTATCTTTATTTTGTTTATTCATTTTTTATGTGGTGCTGAGGATTGAACCCAGTGCCTCACACATGCGAGGCAAGTGCTCTGTCACTGAGCCACAACCCCAGCCCGAGATGACATTTTTTATCTATTCATTGGTTCATAGAAATTTATGTTATTTTCACTTGGGGGCTCTTATGAATAATGGTGTATTATAAACATTCATATTTTTTTGTGGACATATACTTTTGTTTCTCTTGGATACAAAAGAATGGAATTGCTATGTCATGCCACAAATATATGTTTAACTTATTTATTGGGGAACCACCAGGTTGTTTTCCAAAGCAGTTGCACCATTATGCATTATTACCAGCAATGTCTGAGGGTTCTCATTTCTCTGCATTTCACTAACACTTATTATTTCTTTAAAAAATAATAACCATCGTACTTGGTAATATGACATGTTTTTAATTTGCATTTCCTTTACAATCAATGATGTTGAACATCTTTTTATGTGTTTATTGGTCATGTGTCTATCTTCTGTGGAGAAATGTCTATTCAGGTCTATTGTCCATTTTTAATTAGGTTATTTGTTAGTTTCATTATTGACACATTTTATATATACAAGTCCCTAATAAGATATATGATATGTAGTTTTTTTTCTCTCATTCTGTGGGTTATTTTTTTCACTATCTTTATGATGTCCTTGGAAACACAAGTTTTTAATCCTGATGAAGTCCATTTTTTTTTCTTTTGTAGCTTATACTTCTGTTACCGTATCTAAGAAATCATAGCTTAAGATCACAAAAAATTTGATCCTATTTTCTTCTAAAAATGTTACAGTTTTAACTTTTAAATTTCAGTATGTGATTCATTTAAAATTAATGTTTGTATATGATGTGAGATAAGGGTCCAACTGCATTCTTTTGTATTGGCTATCTAGCACTAGTTGGAGGAAAGACTGTCTTTCTGCCATTGAAGTCTTGCCACCCTTGCTCTAAATCAGTTGACTATAAATGCAAGAATTCATTTTTATATTCTTTTTTCTCATATTTTAGTGGTCTATTATAATTATACATAATGACAGGATTCATTGTTACATATTTATACATGCACACAATGTAATTTGGCCAGTATCATTCCCCAGTATACCCCGTATTCTGTCCTGTTAATCTTTATGTTTATCCTTATGACAGCACCACTGGTATTGATTATTGTAGTAAGTTTTGAAAATGGCAAATATGAGTCTTCCTAATTTGTTCTTCCATTTTGATAATTACTTTGGCTATTCTGGATCCTTTGAATTATTGGTGGTATTTCTCTTATGAATATAAGAACTTAAATGGTCATAATTGAATGTTCCAGTGGGAAGTAAACATTTTTATAAGCAACAGAATAATAGAACATTTTCTTGACCTATTTTCTTCATTTGAATTTTTCACTGTTTGATCCATTGTTTAATGCTTCTCTGTCTTGTCCCCATCCCTACAAATTTGGGTGTTTTCATTCAGATGAGCAATGCAAATTGTTAATCATTTCTAAATAGTGTACTGTAAAATTGAGGGGAAGATATGCATACTTCTCTATAGGCAGCTTTTCCAGTCTGCCGTCATGGCACAGTATTCTGCAGATATGTATGGTTTTTCCATTGCAAGGGATCTTAACTGTAAATTCTACCTACATTTGTCAACATGAACAGTCACAGAAGCAAAACTTAAACCAGAATAAAAAAAAATGTATTTATTATTGATGAGTCCTATCATCTTGTGGATGTTAGAAAGTTCTCATTCTGCCTCCCCACAGACACACTTACTGGATGTTGCCTAACATCAGCAATATGTTTTTCCAAGACAGCAAGCAGTGCATGTTCCCATGTTGTCCCCAGCATGAGGCCAGACTTGATGGGAGGATGGGGGTGGGGCCTAGTAACTCTTTGAGTTCTCTTCATTATTCCAGTCATTTTCTTTATGTAATACTCATTCTTGGGATATGAAGAAAAGCTTATTTCAATTATTCCTTTTTTGTTTTTCAGGATCTATATACAAAGACTATATCTTTATGGTCTTATATCAATAGCCAGCTAGATGAATTTTCTAATCCCTTCTTTGTGAATTATGAAAACCATGTGTTATATCCTGTTGCTAGTCTGAGTCATTTGGAATTATGGGTGAACTATTATGTACGATGGAATCCACGAATGCGACCACAGGTACCTTTTTGTTTTTATTCTCCTCATAGGAACACGTCTCTTTCCTGGTGAAGATGATGTTATAAAATGTGTGCATGATGGGTGCTAACGTACTGCAGTTCTTTGCATTCATGTTCCTATAGGCCAACCCCAAGCTGTTAGAGTTGAAAACCTCCTCCTTCCCCCCCTCTGTTCTCTACTGAGGAAGGTATGGAGAGAATCCTGTCTGTGTTTGGCTCTAAGTCTTATAAGTTGCTCAGAAGTCTTATGGGTGGAGTAGTACCTACTCTAGCTAATGTACGTTTGGAGTTGGTGGAAAGGCTGTAGTAGCACAGTAGAAAGAAGGCATGGGCAGAGGCACAGAACAGCCTCCCCTCCAGGAAGGGGTAATGTTTGCCTTACCATCCTAGACTGTTTCACAGTAATACTTTCTGAGATGGTAAAAACTGAGAGAAAAATACATAGACAGGGCCAGTCAGCCAAGCCTGTGCCTGTACTTTGTGTTCTTTGGTGGCTGAGCTCTGGCTGTGAGCGATGCCTCCCGTGACCTATTCTGAATGCTCCCCCAGTTTGGGGGCTTTGCCATGGGTTTTGACTCATCCCCGCTCCCCACCCCCAATTTTCTGTACATGGGTGGCCAGGCCTGGTGGGGTCTGGGTGTGGAGAATGAGGGAAAGAGACAGCCCTCACCTCTGTGGACAGAGAGCTTTCTGCTGAGGTTTCTTCTTAAGATAACACTCCCAAGGCTTAGCAGACAGTCACCAGGAGTATGCTGCCCAGCCATTGTTCACACCACTGTTTTCCCCCATCAGCCAGTGATGTAGCCTGCCTGCTCTCTCTGCATTCCTCCTCAACTATCTGTCCCTCTCATGGTGTCCTCACATGCTCCATCTTAGCCCCAAGCCTCACAGACAGGGGCAAAGTCCAGTTGTTCATTTTACTTTCAGCTGTCTGGCACTGGAACTCCAGAGGGCACCGTCCCTTTCCTAACTCCTGGGGCTAACAGTGCACTTACATGGAGCCTCAGCTGTGGGTTCAGTCTGATGTGCACATTCTGCTGCCCCAGGCAGCTGTGACCCATCTCCTCCTTGGATCTTCTGCTCTGATGCCGCAGCCCACACCAGTCACACTTGCTTCTTGTTTCCCTGATGCTTCACTGTTTCACTCCATTTGTTCCAGCTGCAAAAGCCCTTTCCTCCTCTAGATCCTGTGAGTTAATCCCTGCTGCCTTATAACTGCAGGAGCATTTTTCAGTGTTCACTGATCATAGCACTTACATAGTTCTCTGAGCTAGGCCCTACACTCCCTGTTGCCTTCACCTCTGTTGTTCCCTCTCCTCTTCCCTGGCTGGGGCTGGTGGCTCCAAGTAGCACAAGTGGCACCTCAAAGCTCTGCAGGTGTGGAAGTGCAGGGTGAACTGCCATCCTTTCACTGGAGTCCAGGCTCCAGATCTACTCTGCCTGCCTTTGCTGCTGTACCTAGGAGACCCAGCCTTCACCCGCTTCCAGCAGCTTCCTCCTTTGTGTGTTTTGCTGTCACAGGCACTTGGCTGAATTCTTCTTTGCTGGGCAGCTGTAGAGTGGGAAAGTCACATCTTTGTTTTAATTATGTAGAGAGAACCACTAAGTAGTCTCTTTAGTGATTCCAGGGACCAACTGTTTGGTGCTCTTTTGGTTAGAGGGGTTTCTCAGTTACTGCAGGGCTTAGCAGGTCATAGACTTGAAATGTAAGCAGCATCCCCTTGAAGCACTGTGCTGGCTCATTCTGCCAGTGCCACAGGCCCAGCCACACACCCTGTTATGCTCATTCTCCATTAGAAACAAGTAAGGGCAGGGAGCAAATCTTTTGTAAGAGATCTATTCTTGATGTTTCCTCATGGAAGAGCATTCCGTTTCAGCGTGATGATGATCAAGGGAACATGGCTATAGCTGCCTATCTTGAGGTCCTTTAGTGTGCCACTGGGCACTGTGCCTGTGACTTCATGTTAGTCCCACAGTGCAGAGGGTGAAGGAAGGTCTGAAAAGCCATAACTCATCCAGGACTTGCCAACTTGTGTGCAGTTGTGGAAGGATATCCCTCAGCAGGGCCAAATTGGGTCTCTGGCAATAACTCAGTCCTGATCTGGAGCAAGGCCCTGAGCCTCACGGCAAGGTGCAAGCATGATACAAATCTATGCCAAGTACCTGCCACAGTACTGGGGGGGGGGGGTGTAGAAGGTGGGTGTCCGGTTTTTTGTGTTCTCCCTATGCTGTATCTCCATGGCTACAGCTTTTATACTAAAGGCCACAAACACAACATGCTGGGCACATGGCCTTTTGGGACACTGGTGATATACCATGCTAGGGAGGCAGGTGGGCATTTGCACAAGGCCAGGTGTATGATGGGGAAAGCTTCCTCCCTCTGGCTGCACTGTGGTGGATGGGAAGCAGAAGGCCATGAGGTAGGTTGCCATAGGTGTGTGGTGATTGGAACAGAGTCGTGTGGGGCTGAGAGGAGGAGGGATATAGGAGGAAAGGCAGGGGACACAAGCCTACTGGGTCTCTTTGCTCTGAGAAGGAGATGGCAGGGTTCGCTTCTGTGAGAGGGGCTCCCTCTTAAAACCTATCAGAGGATGGCTGAGTGGGACCAAGAGCCAGTGAGCATCCTCCTCCTTTGGGCCTTGGCTTATGCCTCACACATGCTAGCACACCTGGGTCAGACATAGCTAGCCTTTCTCTGGTAAGTTTCTCTAACGCAGTCCTGCATTTAAGTCTCAGAGTCATCTGTTTTTCAGGCACCCCTTTGCTTAGTGGCAAATAACCTGATACATGAGAAAACTACGAAAAGCTCCCTGAGGACATAAGGTGATGGTGGCACACTTGGGCAGCCCGGGTCTCATTTCCTGGGGGTGCAGGAGACTCTTCCCCTGCATGCTCTGCTCCAGGAAGCTCATGTGTATGTTAATAATGGTGGTTGATTGCAAAGCATTCCCTCATCTGATTGGAATCAAACAATCCCACAGATGAGCAAAATCCCAGAGAGATTCTAAGGTTAAGAGGAGAACTATTGTCATTGTTAGTGTCCTTTAAGGATTAGCCTTTGCTATAAGACCCTGATGTTGCTGTCCCCTACCTTCTTCTTCCCATGGTCTGACAAAGGAGAGTGTGTTCTTAGCCTCCTTGGTGCTGGTTACTGAGCACCCTGTGATGTTGGAAGCATGCAGATGCCCTATCTTTACTCCTCTTCCTTCTCTTGTTCTTCCCCCCACCTACCAGAAGGGCTGATCACCAGGGCACCATGATGGTGCAGCTTCAAGTCTTTGACCTGGTGAGTGATGAGCTAGAGAAGCAGGCTAGTGCCTGGAGGTCAAGTTCAGGGTGTTACTCTCAGGGCAAGGGGAAGAAGCCACTAGAGGGTATTAACATGGTACATCACAAGGTCTGCTTGAGGCTTGGAATCCACCTAGTACCTGTGTGTGCTCAGTGGGTATGGGAGGAGAAAAGGATCCAGACCCCGCCCTGTGCCTCTTCATTTCCCTAGTGACCTCCCTGCCTAGTCAACTTTGCTCACAGCCTGTGAAAGTCCAGGTCTTTGATCTCTGGGCTTCTAGTAGGTGCTGAGGCTATCTTGGTAGTTTGGAGAGCTAGGTGCTATGACTGTAAAATAGCGTGACCTTCTAGTTTCTTTATTGTCCCATCCCAATCTGTGGGTTTAAAAGAAAGATAACTAGGGTGAAGCACTTGAGCAGAAGTACTGAATAGAGTGAGAGGCTGGTCCCTTTCCCCTGGCATCACCCCTCTGGAGCCTTATGCTCTACTTCATGCAAATAAACACAACTCCAAGTTATAGAAAGTTCTGATTTAACAGATGTATTTTTCAGTCTGGGAGACTATTTATAAAAATGCACAAATACAGAGCTCTTGGAGGCAGCAGGGTCTGCATGTGAACATGGCTTAGCTGGGCAGCCCGGAAGCACCATGTGTGTTTGACGGTCTTCAGCAGACTGCTCGGCTGAGTCTGCACTGGGCAGACTCAGGTCTGCGGTCTCACCAGAGCCTGTGAATCTTGTCCTGAGAACTGGGAGCCCAGCAAGGAGAGCAGAGGGCAAAAAGGCCTGAATGGTGCCCAGTCCAGCCTGGCTCATTGCCAGTAGATGCAGGGTAGTCTGGGTGGCAGCTGAAGCACATGGCTTATGGGGAAGGGATCAGTGTACACTTGGGGAAAGATCAGTAACTGGTCCAGGAGACTTGTAACACAGGAGTCTGGGTGAGGAAATAACCACAAAGCTGAGGGTCTAGATGTTGGAACACAGTACTGTAAGAGCAGCCCAATAATGAGACTTTGTCTCTGCTCGCCACCAGATGCCAATTCACCAGAATCTCAAGGAGCTGCTGGCTGTCAGGGCTGAGCTGCAGAAGCGAGTGGAGGATCTGCAGCGGGAGGTGGCCACACGTGCCGTCTCATCCTCGTCTGAGCGGGGCTCCTCGCCCTCCCACTCAGCCACTCCTGTCCACACCTCAGTCTGATGAGCAAGGCCAGTGTCTCGGGCCATCTTGCTGCTCCACCATCTCCCAGGCGGCTCAAGAACCTGGCCATTACTGTTAGGGCTGTAACTTGTGATCTTGTCTCTTAGGATTAGGCCCAGGGACCATCTGTGTGGCTAGGTGGCAGCTCCCACTGTCAGTAAATGCTTTTTGTTTTGTGACCAGCCTGCGACCCTCCTGTAGGCGGGTTCACAGGGGAGCCACCTGTCACACACACCCTGTGAACCACCTTCCTCTCCTACAGACAGTGTGGGGGAAACTCGAGTGGATGCAGCGCAGCACTTAGGCTTAGAACATCTCACGCCATTTCTTTCCAAGTTAAACCCTTCATAGAAAAAACATCCTTCACTTGAAAGACCACACTGCCAGGCATGTGGCTTCTTTCAGCTCTTTGCCACAACTTGAAAACTGTTTTTAAATGAAATGTTTTGGGGAATACAGACAATTGCCATCTAGTCAACAGTTATCTTCATGCAAGGGGTCTTCCTGCACCAATTACTCTTGTGTACATATAAGGTATTTTTTAAAAAGAGAAACATGCCTTTATTTTCCTATGTCCTTTTTTATGTTTAGAATAGTCACCTGAGGGGGGATCTGCTTAACTGGACTATGTGATAAATTCTTTCCAAATGAACTTCATGCTGACTTTGGTGTGGCACATTTGAAATAAGCTTTGGATGTGGTCATTTCAATGGCAATGTGTTATTGACCTCAGCCAAACTCTGTACTTGCCTCCTGAGGTGGCCCAGTCCATTCACAGGGAGCAGTGGGTTCCTCAGGACAGCAAAAATTAGGTTATGCTGAGAACTCAGACAGCCGTGCTTAAGTGCTGGCCTCCCAGACAGCTCCTTCAAGAGCAGCGCCTATTGATAATTCCTGGGCTGTTTCTGCAGCCCACCACCTCTCAACAGATGCCAGGCATCTGTATCAAAGCAAGGCTGCTTTCTTGTCCAGTGATTTGCCTGGACAAAATAATATTTGTCATTTTATCACAACCCTTTCACATCAGTTTATTCACAAGACTGCCTGTCCATATTTTCAAGCAACCACTGTGCTATGGCTGAGGTTTGCTAGAGCAGAGCACACTCTTCCCTCGGTTCTTCCTTCTCAGAGCCAGCCTCAGTTAGGCAAGCTTCTCTCCATCGTTCTGCACCTTCACTTAATGAATTTAAGCTCTGTGATTCTGTGAGTCCTTGCAAGAATGAATTTATGATCAACTCTTAGCTCCTTCTTGTGGGGTGCCAGCATCCCTCCGCCAAGTGCTGTGCCCATTTCTACAAATCACCAGACCCCCACCTGCAACAGGAGGTAAGATTACTCTCCGAAGCTTAGAGGGTCAGCCTCGGAACTGCTGTTTTGCACCCTCTTCTGGTTGGTGTCAAGTTGCTGAATGCCACACAGAGTCCTACATGTTGACCTTACTTTTTAAAATATATTCCTAAAAAAGGTTTTCTATGGTCAAATATAGAGAATAGATTTTTTTTTCAACTTGCAATCTTCTGATTATTACAGAAAATTATCCTTCCAGAAGATACTAGAAATATTTATTGAAGATAATTTGATAACCTCAAATTAATTCTCAATTCTTATCATCTGGGGGATTTGTTTCTAAATCATAGCTTAATTAACATTTGATTTATGTTCCCAACACATCCAAAAGCTGATTTATAAACTATTATTCATTGATGCACTGATTTTTTTTTTAAATGGAGATATTTCCCATTTTTATTCCCCTGGAAAAATATAATTCCCGAGCTGTACTAGAACTGTTTTTATAGTGGAGTGGATGATGCTTTTGGCAGAACCAGAGAAGCCAGGAGTGCTAATTCTTGGTGAGGTGAGCTGGCTGGTATGGGTGGGGTGGGAGCTGCCCCCTGCCAAGCTGCATGCTCCCTCACCTGGGTGGTCTCTGCCAGCCAGATCCCTCGAAACTCCCATTTGATTTTTTAAAAAAAGCACAGCAGAGCATTTCCCTTTGTATGTTCCTAGAACAGAACCGTTTCTAAAACAACTTGAAGTAAAGTTTTATTATGTAAGCATCTTTTTTGTTGTTGTTTTATTTAAGTGTACTAGAATGTAAAACCTTTATGGTTCAGGTTTTTAAAAACTGGTAGAATATTGTATTTGCCTCATCTGATGCACTGTATTTCAATCTATCATTAAAATTACAATGTTTGATCCCTGGTCTTTTTGTTGTCACTCTTTAAGTGTTTTAGTAGGTTTTTCCCTTGGGGAAAATTAGTAGTTCACTATATGCCAACCACAAATAATATATGTAAAGTGGCTAAATATTCACTTACAAAATCATACATGTAATTAATTCATCAGGAGTCTTAAGTGTTTGGCTGGAACAGATAAGTACTCTGATTTTAAAATGAGAAATGCCCCTTACCCATAAATTTGAGGAAATGCTGAAGGCAGGAAAACTACTGGAAATACCCAAGAGTCAAGGAATGGGTCCTCCTTGTACAGCGTAAAACCTAAAATTGGCCTTTCCCCATTTCTAGGGAACTTCACGTTTTTGGAGCCCTGTAAAGGCCTGTGTGAAATCACACTGCCCCCTACAGATCAACCTTCTTATTAGGGCCTGAGATCTCTGACTGTCCGTGAGAAGCACTGCTGGGTGAGAGAACCTAATATTAGGCAGAAGATGCTCAGTGGGATCAATTGCCAGGCAACTATCCCCAGCAGTGACACCAGAGCAGAAGGCTAGGAGGGCCACTGTGCCAGGTCCCCACTAGCCATGTAGAACTTCTGCACAGGGCAGTCACATGGTGAGTTTGAGTTTGAGGATTTGGTGCTGTTTCACTACCAGACTAGTTTAGCAAAATGAAAAAAAAAAAAAAAAAACTGCTATAAATGTGAAACAACTCCAATCACTGCACAGGATCTGTGCAGCGTGTTCATGCTGACAATTTCATCCATCTTCTCAGTTTGTAATTCAAGCTGTGAGTTGACAAGGTGGTCTGCTGGGACTTGATCCCCAACAGTCCACTCTTCACAGGCAGATACAACGCCCCTTTTCTTGCTCAGCTTTCTCTGCCTGAAACAACTCACATGACTAGAAGTTTTGCTGGTGACTGGCTTTCTCTGAGGACAGAGCAGTGGGCTGGGAAGCTGCCAGGCAGTGCAGCCACGTCTGTCCTCCCAAAGGAGTTGATGCTACCTGGCAAGCTGCAGCATCAGGCAGCCCATGAAGCCTGGGTGTGGCCTCTGGAGGCTCTTCTCCTGCATCTGCCCTCCTAGCCCAGGATATTGGGCATATTATACTGCAACTGTTGTATAATGGGAGGCCACCCCCAGAAGCCCTGACACTAGGCTGTTCATGAGGAGGTAACTGCAAGAACTCTCAACTTGGAGAAAACCTATGGCTGGAAATGAAGGGAATGAGCTCAGCTCCATATCAACTCTTGTAGGAAAAGAGAGCCATGTGACAAAAGCACCTCAACACAATCCCAATACAACGTTCCATTTTGTTTAATGCACACACTAGACATTTTACAATTCACACTTGGACACAGCACATACAAAAGGATGTACAGATCGGTCTCCAGCACTTCTTCCTCAGAGAAATGATACTAACCCCAATCCAAGTGGCTGAGGCAGTGGGCCTGCCCCACAGCATGAGGACACGCCTCCCCACCAAGTTCCCTATCTTCTGGCTCCCTTAGCAGTCTTCCATGGAGCTGTGAGCTCACTCGCATATACTCAGAGCTAATACTATAAATGTTAAACTTTTTATAAGTTCTCCCTGCCAAGCTTGGCTGATAATCACTGTTCTCAATTGGCCTTTCCATATCACTCCCTTTTTCCTACCACCTAGGACCAGACCTGAACTGACTAATGAAGCATTCCTATAGACAGGAGAGGAGTTCCCAAGGCTTCTGCAGGCCACAGTGCCCAAGCAAGTGTCAAATGCCAGCGGGAAGAAGGAGCCCTTGGAATGATACTCTCTGCAAATGGGAGGCCAAGGACCGCCCAGGCCTGTCCAGGCACTTGAAGTTAGCGCCTGTGGGCCAAGTGATGGGTTTTATGCAGGAGGGCTTTACGCAGAAGGCACCGAGGTAGCTAAGGGAGAGCAGATAGGGCTCTTGTCACTGAAGTCAGTGATACTGAGAAAATGGTTTTACCGAGAGCATTTATTTTACATCATGGCTGCAGGGTTTCAACGTCTGTGCCATCAGATGGGCCTCTCCATAAAGGTAAGATGGATAACACCTGAGGTCACCCTGTCTAGGTGCCAACAGACCAGAGGTGCAAAAATTCTTCATAGCCACCTCCAGCTCAGCAATGGCCAGGCTGTGGGGCCATCATCTCTTGATGTCCTTGGTATCAGGGAGGCACAAATCTGATTGATGATATTCTCACCAGCAGTGTGGAAGGTCTTGGAAACAGGCAAATCTTGCAAACAATGGCTCCCTGACTTCCTGAGGCCCATTTCCCTTCCTTCATGTTGCTGCGTCCTCAGTGCTCCAGCCTGCCTTTCAGACCCAGTGCTGGTGTGTCTGGGCCAAACAGGACAGGGAACAGCTGGAAGGCTGCAAGCACTCGCTGGGAGTGGGCTTACCAGACCACCTAGAGACAGCACCACCTCTGAAGCCCCTCCGGCATGAATAGGCTTTTAAAACAACGGACACACACGGTAGCATGCATTAGATGGTGGGTGGGGTCTGCTTGGATTTCAGTGGTTTCCTTAAGAAATGGGAATGCCTCATCCCAGCTCAGCAAAGGAGCAAATGTGCAGCATGTGGAATGCGTGGGGCCATCATGCAGTCCAAAGACGCCCTGAAGTTTTGTAAATAGAATCTTGCCTGCTGGTGACTTATATTCTGCTTTCAGAATTGCTCTCTGGGAGGCTGGAGGTGTGGCTTAGAAGGATTGCCTAGCATGAGGCAAAGAAGCAAACAATTGCTTTTTGACATGCCAAACTGATAACCAGCACACAGGGCTCTATGCTGTAGCTCAGCCTCTGCCAGCAGAGCTTGCTGGGGGCAAGGGCTAAAGGAATACCATGAAGCCAGCTATGCTCTGGCCCAAACCACGCAACTTGGGCCAGGTTAGGGGCCATTCCTTGGGTTCTCATGTCTAACATATCATCAATGTTCCAAATGCTCTTCATCAGAATCGACAAGGAGGATAACTACAGAGCTACACAGGCAGAAGCAGCTCCTTTTCCTCCTTCCATACATTTCTTTTTCTTTCTTTTCTTCTACTTTGGTACCAGGAATTTAACTGGGATGTTTAACAACTGAGCCACATCCCCAACCTGATTTTTTTGTTGTCTGTCTGGTTTTTTTTTTTTGTTTGTTTGTTTTGTTTTTGAGATAGGGTCGTTTAGGGCCTCACTAAGTTGCTGAGGCTGGTATCAAACTTGTGATCCTCCTGCCTCAGCCTCCTGAGCTGCTGTGATTACAGGTCTGTACCCTCCCATACATTTCTAGGCAACTTCTATGAGCATGGTTCTGGTTTCAATGCTCGTTCTCCATGCCTGTAGCTCTTGCTACTCAAATGAGCTCATATACAGGGTGGGGTGACCACCCACCACCCAGTAGAAAACATTTCCAAAGCAGAAATGACTCTTAAGAATTTTACCCTGGCCATTCCCTCTGGAATCTGGTAGGAATTAGGGCTGCAAGTCGCAGCTTCCAACTTCTCCAGATTCTTATACTCTCAGGGCAGGATTATCATGAGATGCACATTTGCACTGAAGTAACTGAAAAGTCTCCACTTGTGCCAGCTCTAAAGGCCAGCAATGTAAAATCCAGGATTGGAAAAGAAAAACACTGCCCTGGGTATTACATGTGTGTGGCATTGCTTGGTGTTGATTTGTCTGCCCCGTGCAGGGGTTCCAAGTGAACTGGGTGCTAGCAGGACCCAGCCACTTACAGCTCTCAGAGGTCACTGCCAGAGTCAGCCACTCCAGTGTGTAGGGGGATCATACCACCTTTCGATTTATCACCCAAGCAGAAATGCTCTCCTTCCACGCCGTCCCCAGTGTCCTCTTGCCTGCTCTCATCTTGGTTTCCCCTCCCCATGCTGAGGCTGGGACAGGATGGCTCTGAGGAGCTGGTGACCCAGCAGGTTCCAAGGATGATGCTGGTAATCTGCTGGAACTGGGTCCTGAGTCTCAGTACCAAGTCTCTTCAGAGCGCCTGGGGCAGGGCAGACACCCCACCCTGCAGGCAGGGCACAGAAACCAAATTCACGAACACTCAAAGCTTGTCAGGAAAACTCACAACAATAAGAAGCCAATGATGTGGAAAGCGTAGCACAGCAGCTGGGGGTCTACATGAGGGGCCGAAGGGTGGTGGCACCCTTCATGTGTGTATGCTGCTGAATGGAGCCTCAGATTGAGGACAGTACGGGTTGCGAGGGCTCTGCAGACTGTGTTTGCAGTGCTGAGTATTTCACTAGGGAAAGAAGACATGTGTTAGGTGGTCTCACCTGTATCCTGCACAGAAGGCCCTGCTAGGGACAGAATTGTGCTTCCTGCATGTTGGGTCAGGAACTGACCCAAGCCTGTCCCAGACACACTTCCTCTGGGGCCCATTCCCTGCCCTGTGTCGGACATGCCTTGGGCCCTGGAACAATGTTCTGGGTGGGTGAAGGGGGAGAAAGGGAAGCCAGCCAGGCTCTGCAGAGCCCAGCCTCCACTTCCTCACCTGGAATCTGGAATGCTCCTCACAGGGTTACTGATTATTTTAAATAAAGCACTCAATACAGCACTTGGCCAGTACAGGTGCTCACTCACTCAATGGAGGCTAGAAGTCTTAAAACTTGTGATAGTGAATGCTACCTCTCATAGAATCCTTTTTTTCCACATTTGGACCCAGGGCTATTTTCATCTATTTGGTACGGCAACACCTTGATGATGACATGAGAACCTTGTTCCCCTTACACAACAGTCCCTCCTGATCTCCTTGGCCCCATCATAATGGCTGTTGCCCTGTGACTCTGGTCACAACACACCTGGGCTCTGCTAGTCTCCCTGTCTGTGCCATCCCAGCCTTAGCTGATAGGAAGGTGGCTTGCCTTCTGCTTCCTGAAGCCTTGCCAGGCCTCTCCACTGGCATTCTGGGCCACAGGCTATATCTTCCTGGAGAAGCTGGCTACTCCAGACCAGTGGCCTGATCTTATGTGGCCTCAAATTGCTGCTAGTTCCTGAAGCCCAAAAGTGCTCACTGAGCAAGGAAGGGAAGGATGAGAAGGTCTGGGTTTTAACCATGTACCCGCCCTGCCTTTGGCAATTTTCAAATCAAAAGGCTATAGATCTAGGTGAAAAGTCTTCCCACAGCTCTATCTAAATGTGTCCAGGACATGTCCCTTTCTGCCAACAGGGAACAGAGAGGTACCTGGTGCTCCAGCTCAGATCAATCAAGAGCAAGAATAGCAGGAGTGCCCAAAAGTCGCTGACATGGCACCAGATGCTCTGTCATCCCAGCAATGCCAGTCTCCTGAAGCCAGAAGACGCTGGCTGATCAGGCACACCTGGGCATTTGTGGCCTTCTACTCTGGCTGGTCATTCTATGCTTCCCTAGCCCAGTTCTGCTCAGTGCTGGGGCCACCAACTAGGAGACTTTCAGCAAGGAATAGTAACCAAGATGTCCTCACCTTGGGGTTCCTCACATACAACGGCTTCCAGGTTCTCCCCTTTCACGTAGTCTGCATTGAGACCCTCTGGAAAGGGTGGATGGCAGTGTTAGTGATGGGCATGGAAATAAAGGGGCCCCCTGTGATTCAGCACTGCTGACCGAGTCCTCCATTACAGTAGCTGCCCACTTCAGACCCCTGTCCTGGACAACCTGGACATCCTTTATCTCAACTGAAACTGTCCATCTGGAACTGCACTGCTCAGGAGTACTCATCAGTGCCTCAGAGATGAAATATTATGCATCAAAGGCCGCTGACACCCTGTCCCTATAGGGCAGCTCTGCTCAGAAGAGGAGGCACCAGACAGCAGGGCTCAGCACCATCCACAGGTCCCATGTGTGACCCAGGGACCAGGGAGGTAGTGAGAGAGCCAAGTGCCACATGAGTGACTGATGGATGCAGCACAGAGAGGGGGCAGATGGCTGAATGGAGCTCACTGTGGAGATGCCAACAAAGCCTCCTGCCAACACATGGCCTTCCCAGCAGCACCTGCACCGAGAAACCAAATGGCTTCTCCTGGCAGCAGGAATAACTGCTGTCCCCACCCAAGCTGGAAGGGCCCAGGGTCTACTGGCAGCTGCTCTAGTCTAGTTGGCTAACTAGAATGCAGAGATTCAACAAAGCATCCTCTTCAGTCCAGCAGAGGCTTGTAGTGGACAGCACACCTGCTGCTGCTAAAGGAGAATCCACAGACCTTGTCTCATCTCTTGGTAACCCAGGCCCTGCAGGAAAATTGTGGTTCTAATAGACCAATTGACCAAGCACTAGCACAAGTCACACTATCATCCCAGGCCAAGGGCTCAAGATGGAAGCCAGATGAGCCTTTGAAAAAATGCAGTCATTGCTCTTTGGCACAGGTGGCCAGCCCCATGCACAGCCAGGCAGGGGAGGGCCCAGCCCTGATGGGTGGGGGCTAGGAGATTGCCTTCTGCCTGTACTTGCTCCTCAGGGATGGCCACTAGGGGGCATCTCAGTGTCCTCTCTGATCCTGCCCCATCCCTGACCCCCAGCCACACAGGCCTGGGGACAGAGGGTCTGGCAAGTGGCATCCTCACACACATATCAGGGAAAGCTAAAGATGGTTGTGGTTGCAGCCAAGTTGGTGAGTGCCAGGGAAGAGGATGGGGTGGGGAGCATGAGAAAGAGCAAGATGAGGCAAGGGAGGGGGAGGAATGATGAGGTGTCCAAGGACAAAGCACAAGGAACATAAGTAAATCAAAGCACGTTGTTACCTTGACCTTCCGCTGCATCTGAAGGCAAGACACGAATCTTAGAACCCTGGAGTAAGAACTCAGCTCCTGGCAACCAAACTCTTGGGCTTTCTGTGAGACACACTGACCACTGGCACTGGAGGCAGACAGGGGAAGCTGACAGTCCCCAAAGCATGGGCTCCTTTGGTAGCAGTAGTGACCAAGAGCACCTGAGGCCCACATAGAAGGTGGAAGCAGGCCCTCCACAGAAACAGTGTCTATGAGGTTAGCCACCCTACAAATATCCTCAAGACTGTTTCTGATCCTGGCCTGGACTATATATCATTAGCACATCAGTACATGAAGCACAACAGTCCCTATGGAATGGACAGTCCAGAGAAATGCAGGGTTGGGGTGTAGTCAGACACAAACCCACTGGCCTTGCAGGTTCTGGCAAAGTCAGCAGGGGGCATTGTGGCAGCACAAAAAAAGTGCAGCCAATGCAGCCACAGGCTGGTCCTGGGGAAGGATTCCTGAGAGGAAATGCTCTGGGCCAGAGGACAAGAGGAGCTCTCTGGAGACAGAGGCTGCAGGGTGGAGAGGGCAGGGCATCCAGGGAAGCGGGTATGGCTGTAGAGAAGGCTTCAAGGGACAGGGAGGAGCCACACCATAGTGGGCTTTGAATGCCAAGCTCAGGGCCTGGAACATAACTTGAGGGCAGCCGGAAACACGAGGTCCAGGCATTTTAAACAGGTCCTTCTTGAAGAGGGAGAATTATGGGAGGGGAGAGGGGCAGGCAGGAGGCAGATGAAACCATCCAGCTAGGAGATGGAAGAAGACCTGGGCCTGGACAGGCAGTGGCCATGGCAACAGTGAGAGAGCTGTGGCCCAGAGGAGACACATTGGGTGGCACAGGTCCCAAGGTTGGGAGTACACAGGTCGGGCACAGGAGGGAATCCCAGGCCTTTACCTTCGGGAGACAGACACCCAGGGAAAGAGGGGGGTTGACAAAGAAGGGCAGTAAAGTCCAAGATCAACAGAGTGGGGGAGAGTTCCCTCTGGAACCAGCCACTTTGCCTGCTAATTCAGTGTGTGAAACCTCACACCTGTTTGTTTATTAAACAAGTGTGAAGACAATGTATTTTCCTTTTACCTTAGTGTCCCTGTAAACACATCCAATCAAGATGTTTATTCTATGTTTTGGAAATCAACCCATTTTCCTCCTCTCTATTCCTACCTGGGTGGCTCTGACCTTATTTGGTCACAAGATTTGTTCATACAGCTGAGGTCCAGAAGACCCACCCTGTCTGTTCAACCCAAGTCCTCTTGGCCATCTGTTGCCCTGCCCTTGCCAGGCTGAGGCACAGGGCTGGCTTCTCACCCACAGGAACAGTCCTGAGGCTCTGGGTGTGAATGAATGATCTGCATTCACCCAGCTCTAGTCCTTTTGTAAAATGGGGTCATCAGGGTCTACTTGGAGTTGGACCACATCACTTCATCTCTCAGGCCCCAACCTCTTCACCGTCAAGTATGAGAATGGACCTGAGTGGACCTGAGTGAGCTCACACCTCAGTGTTCCTCCTACCAGTCAGAACTCCAGGGTGTACTTTTCAGGGCATAGAGATAACTTGATAAGACTTTTCACACTCTAGTCAGTCATAGGGCCCTGGGAAGCTTAGGTTTGTGCCACCAGTCTCATAGAAGTCCCAGGGTTCCAGGAGAAGAGTCTGAAACCACTAAAGTGAAGTCTACTACTTATTAAGCCTCTCAAGGTGAGATCTTTCTGGACTGAGCAACATGGCCACAAGCCAAAGAACATTTGGAATCCCCAGAAACTGTAAGAGGCATGGAAGAATCGTTTCCTAGAGCCTCCAAAAGGATTACGGCCCTGCTGACATCTTGCCCTCAGATTTTCAGCCTCCAAAACTGTGAGAATGAGTCTCAGTTGTTTTAAGCTACTCAGACTGTGGTTCTTTGTCCCAACAGCCACAGGATAATGCAACAGTTGTGCAGGTCGAGACTGCTTGTTTGGCAAACCTTGTTGGTGAAACCTGTTGCCTCCCAAGTTAGAGGGCTTCTTGTCTGAGTACCTCCATGGCTAAGGACCAAGCACAGAGTGGCAGTTCCTCTCCTTGCCTCCCCATGTACGTAGGAAGGGAAAAGAGCAGAACAGCAGGACAAAGAGGTATGCCATGTGACACTTCTAGACCTCCAGTAAATGTGCAGACCTCCCACTAGTTTTGGGGTCCACTGTTATGGTTTGGATGTGGATATGGTTTGGACTGCTCAGGTGTGAGACAGTGCAAGAAGGTTCAAAGGAGAAAAGATTGGATTGTGAGAGTCTCAACCCAATCAGTGAATTCATCCCCTGATCAGGATTAACTGTGTGGTAAGTGAAGGCTGGAGGAGGTGGGCATAGAAGGCATGGTTTTAGGTTCATATTTGTGTCTAGTGAGTGGAGTCTCTCTCTCTGCTTTCCGATCATCATGTGGGCTGCTTCCCTCTGTCATGCTCTTCTGCCATGATGTTCTGTTTCACCTTGAGCCCCAAGGAATGGAGCCAGCCTTCTAAAGACTAGGACCTCTGAAAATCCTGAGCCCTCAAATAAAATTTTCCTTCTCAACAGTTGTTCTGGTCAGGTCTGTTAGTCACAGCAGCAAAAGATGTGAGGGCAGGAGTGGGTGTGGCCCCATAGCAACCTTTTAGCATCAGAAAGGGGATGTTTTCAGAATCATAAGAGCCCTGGCTTGCCCAATGGCATTTGCTGCTATGTTTAAAATCCCCGAGAAAGTATGGCCTTCTGGTCAGCAGGAGAGGGACCTGTTGACCTAGAGCCTCTGGTAGCCCCACATCCCCTTGAATGTGATCAGAGGCCATAAGGATATCCCAGGGCCCTTTCCATTCTAGGGAAGGAAATGCCACAATGGTCACTGAGCTCTGTCTCCATATAGCCTCTGAGTACTGGGGCCCCTGGAATGTCAAGGTCACCTGGAAAACTCCCATCTGTTGTACACTGGTGTACACTTCAGTTGGACCTCAATTTGTCCCTGTGGATTTTAAAAGGGTACCCCACACCGTGGCCCAGGCAGTACACTTAGAAGCTAGTGTGGGGCCAGATGTGAGAGGGATGTGTCTACACTGACCCCTTCACTGTTCAGGTGCACTTACGCTGAATGCTGAAGCAAAACTTCTTCTGCTGGTAGGAGATGTAGCTGGACACAGCACCAATCAGGGCCATGGCCAGGGCACTGGCTACTCCAGCGATGGTGCCAGTCTCTGCTGACATGCCTGGGCACAAAAGAACAGGGAGAGCTTTTGCAGAGCACCTTGGAGCTTAGCTCAGGAGTGGGTTTCTCTACTTGCCCCGAACTAAGCTGGTGCAGATGCCGTAACCCCCATGTCCATGCAAGAAGGCTAAGCCATGGATGTCCAAGGCATGACGGTGACACAGTGCTCCTTGGATTTGCCAAATACTTTTGGTCTTCTATAAAGACTTGCATTTTGAGGAACTTGAAATGTAGACATGGAAATGGTACTGTCCCCGCTCTTACTAAGGCCCAGCCACAGCTCTGGGTCTTGGGTCAACAGTCCCCCTCATTGGACCACCTCCCCTGGGATTCAGATCTTCATGCTAGTTCCTTTTAAAGACTGCACCCCTCTGCTATTTGCCTTATGGCTTCTGCTGAAAACATTCAGGGAAAGGGCAGGGTACACCCTGAGACCAGCTGTGGGACAGCACTATTTTCCTTATGGCTTCCAATGAAACCTTAGGGTACAGATACTCACCAGATCCAGGGTCATCACTGCTGCCATAGCCACCACCACCTGGAGAAAGGACAAAAACAGTGTCTGCTGTGAACCTGCAGCGATGTGGATGGCAGGGCCTGTTTCTTTATGCTCGTCACCTGCAAAGCCCAGGCTTCAGGGTAGAATTGCTCATCATTCAGTTAGCTCCCTAGTTTTTCTCTCTGCTGTCCAATGGGGCAGCTGCACTTAGCACCCCACCTACAAGGGAGGGAGCAGAGGCTGGCAGGCAGCAGAGGTTGAGTACAGGGCAGGCCTGACTGAATGACAACACCATAGGAATGTTGACAGGGGTTGAGGATAGAGGGGGAAGGATTTGGCTGTGTTTCTAAGTGGGTGACATGGAGAATCCTTGTGATGACAGAACTGTTCATCTCCACCATAGTAATAGTAACACCAGTCAACACCTGTGATACAACTCCACAGAGCTCTACACACACACACACACACACACACACACACACACACACACACACAACACTCCCTGACAAGCAATTGGTACTAATTCAGGACATTAATTAGCCCTGAGTTTGTACTTCTTGTCACCCTCTTCCTTTTAGGACCAAATGCTCATTGATGGAAGGAGATGATTTTTTCTGGGCCCAGAGTTCTTAGGGGAATCCAACCTGTGGTGTTGGAGGCTATGGGTTCTGACATTTTCTTTACTAATCAAAGAGTCTTGGGAGGTGTAGGCTAATGGAATGTAAAAAGTGTACCATGGTGGGGGGAGGCAATGATTGCGGGGGGTTGGTGAGGGACAGTGACTATATGGGAACTCCCTGTACTTTGCACTCATTTTGCTGTGAATCTAAAGATGCTCCAAAAAATAAAATCTATTTTTTAAAAAAAAGAGTCAAAGGGCAGGAGAAAATGAGATTTGTTATTCTCCCACCTAGGACTGAATCACGGAATCAGATGCATCTTATAAAGATCTCAGATTGGCTATGAACAGCTATGCACAAAACAAATAACACAGCATTTCTAACAAACACACTTGCTATTGTTGGAGAAAGCAGAGTGGGAAGAAGTGTAGGAGTCACCATATACACTAATGTGTGAGTGGCAACAAGGTCACCAGTGAGTGCTTGCAGAACTACAATGCTGGCCTGTCATTGGTCCCCTCTGCTGTTCTAGAGGTGGCTATTGCCAAGGATAAAGGCAGATATCCACATAGGCTCCCTCTGTTGACACATTCAAGTGGCTAGATTTCCAGGTTTTGAACCCTCTTAGTAATTATTTTTGAGGGAGGGGGTGTGTACCAGGGATTGAACTCAGGGGCACTTGACCACTGAGCAACATCCCATCCCTGTTTTGAATTTTATTTAGAGACAGGGTTTCACTGAGTTGCTTAGTGCCTAACTATTGCTGAGTCTGGCTTTGAACTTACAATCCTCCTGCCTCAGCCTCCTGAGCTGCTGGGACTACAGGATCCTACCACTGCACCCAGCTCTAGGTAATTCTTTAACATAAAGAGAGAATGAAGCTGAGTGTAGTCCCAAGCCTGCTCACTTCCTCATCTCCCCCCAGGGGTGCAGAGAGAGACTGGCCAACAGATCCAAACACTTAGGCTCCTGATTATCTAGCTGTGATTATAGGAAACACTGACTTAAGATGATAACCAAAACTGTAATTCTTTCCTCTCCAAAAACAGGGATCTCATCCTGTGAGGCTAGAGGAAAAATAGAAAAATAAAGCTCATCACCCCAAATCCTGTCCAGTTGAGTTGCATGAACCTTGTTACTGGAGTTAGCCACGCCAAGGTCCTGGCTTTGATAACTCTTTGGCCACTGATCTCTGGTTACTTTACCTGAGCTCAAGCTGAATCCAGCTCCTCTACACAATGCACTCTGCTCAAAAGATGGTCTTGGGACAAGCAAAAAAACCACCGGCATAAAATAAAGTGATACAACTCAGTACCATCCAAGAAAATGAGTTCCCAATAAAAATAAAATGGATGAAGCCATAAAAGCACTAAAAGAAATTTTAGGACAACATTTATATTATCTTAGGGGTAAGGAATGACTTTCAAACATGATCATAAAGCAGGAAACACAAAATGGGAAAGAGTGTACCACATGTATAAACTTTAGTATTAAGAGAACAAGCAACAAAAGGAAAAATAAACTGAATTTTATAAAAATTAAAAACGTTTTGTGTTTCAAAGGACATCATCAAGAAAGTGAAAGATGGCTCATAGAATGGGAGAAAATATTGGTAAATTATATATCTGATAAGGGACTTATATTGAGAATATATAAAGAATTCCTAACAACTCAATAATAAGACCAATAATTCAATTTAAAAATAGGCAAAGGCTGGGGCCGGGGCTGTGGCTCAGTGGTAGAGTGCTTGCCTTGCATGTGTGAGGCACTGGGTTTGATTCTCAGCACCACATAAAAATAAACAAATAAAATAAAGGTATTGTGTCCATCTACAAATAAAAAATATTTAAATAAAATATAAAAAATAAAAATAGGCAAAGGATTTGATGGTCAAAAAGACACACAAATAGCCAATAAGCACCTGAAAAATCAGTCCATGTAACTCAGGAAAGGCACCCCAAAATCATAATGAAATGCCACAGAAAAGAAGAAAGGAGAAAGAAAAGGATGAGGAAAACTGAAATTCTCTTATACATTAGTAAGGACAACTGTTAAACTGTTTGAAAGTACCCCCAGGAATCCATGTACTGGAAACTTAATCCCCAAAGTCATATGTCAATGGTATTTGGAGGTGGGATATTCAGGGGGTAATCAAGGTTAGATGAGGTCAGGAGGGTGGGTCCCCATGATGGCATTAGTGGACTGATTAAAAGAAGGCCAGGGAGGGAGGGTGCAGGTTCAGTGGATTAGACATAGGGGAAGAAAGGGAGGAGGGTGGGATGGGAATGGGAAAGACAGTAGAATGTACTGGACACAACTGTCCTATGCTCATATATGAATACATGATCAGTGAATCACCACATCATGTACAAGCCCAAGAATGGGCAGTTCCAGCCTCCAGAACTGTAAGGTAAATAAACATCTTTCCTTTATTAATTACCCATTCCATGTATATACAATATGTCAAAATACACTCCACTGTCATTATAACTAAAAGAACAAAAATTTAAAAAAAAAAAAGAGGAAGAGGGACCAAGGCTACCATGTTCATTCTGTCCTGCCACATGAAGGCCTCAGCCATGTCATGATCCAGCAAGAAAGCCCTCATCAGATGATGAGCATATGTCAGCATCATGCCGTTAGACCTCCCAGCCTCCAGAACTTGGTACTAAATAAACCTCAATTCTTTTTTATTTGTTATTTTTACTTATGTATGTATGACAGTAGAATGTATTTTGGCATATTACACATACATGGAGGACAACTTATTCTAATTACGATCCTGTTCTTGTGGTTGTTCATGATGTAGAGTTACCCTGGTTGTGTATTCAAATACAAGGCTAGGAAAGTTATGTCCATTTAATTCTGTTGTTCTTCCCATTCCCCTTCTCCCCTCCCTACCCATTGTCTAATCCGATGGATTCTATTCTTCTCTTCCCTACCCTTCTTTTTTGTGGTTTAGCATCCACAAATCAGAGAGAACAATCAGCCTTTGATAAACCTCTATTCTTAACAAATTACCCAGTCTGTGATCATCAGTCACATCAACAGAAAACAGACCAAGACAGATATATATTCAAGACATACGTCCACATAAAAATTTGTATGCCAATATTCATAACAGCAACATTCATAAAAGCTAAAAAGTAGAAAAAATGCAAAGTTGTTTGACTGAATAAATGAAATATTTTTAGAATATATGCAAAAGGCTTCCTAATCCATAATGTAAAATGAACCCTTACCTATGAGAAAATTGGGCCAAGACATGGACAGGCAATTCACAAAATATATTGTCCAATAAGACATATAAAAAGTTTCACTTCTTTTGAATTAAAAAAATGAAAATTTGAACAGGACAGTGTTTTGCTCTGAATGATTTTACAGAGATTACAAAACCGTGATGTTGATGGAGGCAAAGGTCTAAGAAAAAAGGCATCTACTTGCTTCCTCATGGTTGAAATGCAAGATGGTACAACCTTAATGGAATATTTCTTGGCTGTGCCATGCAAAGTCTCATCTTTAAAAACAGATACCTTCTATGACCTAGCAATTTGACTGTTAGGAATTTAACTGACAGAAACAACTGTGCTTTTGCATATTCAGCATGACAATGCTCATCTTGACACTGTGCACAGTAGCAAAAGCTGGGGGAACCCCTCTGTACAAAAACAGGTAGCTGGTTAAAGACATGATGGTATAACATAATATCATGTTGTCACTGACAGGGTATTATAGAACACATTTCAACAATAGACCATGGTTGAATAAAAACTGGTGGTAAAAGAATACAAGGATCACAGACACACTTCTTTACAAATGTATATTTGTGCATAGAAAAAGAACTTCCAGTTTATATTCCAAAGTATTATTGGCCCTTCTCCCTAGATGGCACAACAACAAACTTTTTTACATAATTTTTTACATATGTACACCTTTTTTTTACAGAATTCTAGAAAACTTGTAAATATGTAAGCCCCATATGATCTATTTCTCTCCAAGAGGCTATTTCACAAGTCATTGGCAAGATCTTCATTTTCTAATACAGTACATTTTATCCCACCTGCCTTCCGAGTTCATGATTATATACTAAAGGGACTATGGTACTCTTCTGTCACACCAGAAATTTCCCTGTACAGTGTACTTCATGCTGCAACTTGCTTTCAGCACAGACTGCTATAGCTCTAGGAACCTCTGATCTAACGATAGCCACTGTAGCAACAGTAAGCACCTGCCACATCAGGTCCCAGAGCTACAGGAACCCTGTAGCAACCACCACCACTATAAGGGCAGCTACAGTTATGCTGACCACGATAGTTATAGGGACCCTGTAGAACAGGAGGCACTGGCTAGTGAGAGAGTTGTATGCAATGGTTTCAATATGGTTTGTCCCCTTGGAAACCGGTGTTGAAATCTGATTGCCACTGGCAGTGCTGGGAGGTGGGGCCTTTAAGACATGATTAGGTCTTGAAAAAGGATTAAGTCTTTTGTCCTGGGGATGGATTAGTTAGCACAACAGCAGGCTGTTATACTGTGTTTTGACTCATCTGTAGGTGTCTACTTGCACTTCCACTTTTCTGCCCTATTATAATACAACATGGGGCCTTACTAGAGGGGGTTGTCCAATCTCAAGCTTCTAGCCTCCAGAACTGTAAGGTAAATCAACATCTTTCCTTTATTAATTACCCATTCTTAGTTATTCTGTTACAGCAATAGAAAATGGACTAACACATTGTAATAAGCCCCATTTTCAAAGTAGGTGTCAGACACCCCAGCAGCTCAAATACAAAAACAACAATGTACACATACACAGCCTTGAGTTCTATACAGCCACACACCTGGGGAGGCAAGGACACAATGCATGTAGATGCCATTCTCTGATAGCAGCCCAAGCCCTGGCTCATGATGAGGAATGACACATTCAGTTGCCAAGGACACAGAGAGTCATATAACAGAAGGATAACTGTATATAGAACTGTTAGCGGAAGATGTTCAGGTGTTTAAATACATTTGTGAGTATTCTGGACTTCAATGAGACACAGTTTGGGCTTTCAGATAGTTTATAAATGTATTTTTCATTATCTAAAATTAAATGGCAGAAGTGCAAAATAAAATTAAGTTAATAAATAAAGTGTATTATTTTGGTTGTGAGGTGTCCCCCAAAAGCTCAAGTGTGAGACAATGCAAAGTTTGGAGGAGAAATGATTGGGTTATGGCCTTAACCTAATCATTGAATTAATCACTGATGGATTAACTGAGTGGTAATTAACTGAGGCAGGTGGGGTGTAGTGAGAGGAGGTCATTATTGGGGGCATGCCTTTGGGGTATATATTCTGTATCTGGTAAGTGGAGTCTCTCTGCTTCCTGATCATGTCAGCTGCCTCCCTCTGCCACACTCTCCTGCCATGATGTTCTGCCAATTGAGAACAGACACAAGGACCAGAGGAAGGTCAAGGTAAGGTAATCACTTCATGAAAAGGCTACAATATACCAGCACCCTTAAGGACAGAGCTTCAGTGTAGTAGAGGACAGGACTGAGGTCACACAGAAACTTCCTGTTACTTCTGCTACCCCATCTCCCACAAGCACCCTGGAGCTCAACTGGGAGAAAGCTGGATTTACAGGTCAGACACAGAGTTCACCTCCCCTCACACTGCACCCTTACCCACACCTTCTGGGAAGTCCTGGGCTCCCTCACATGTTTTATCCCATGCCATGATCCCACCCCTAATGTGGATCACAGGATCAACAGGTTTATATTTTTTACATAGCCCTCATTTCTAAAATTGTTGGGTCACTAGGTAGGTGTATGTTTAGTTTTCTAAGAAATTTTACCAACAATGCATGAGAATTTCAGTTGTCTCACATCCTTATCAACATCTGATATTATCAGTATTTTCTTTTCATTTTAGCTATTCTGATAGGTGAGTTGTAGTATATTATTGTGATTTTAATGTGTATTTCCTTGAAAAACATTGATTTTGAGTATAATAATCTCCTCTATGAAGAGTCTATTCAAATGTTACACTCAGTTTTAACTGGCTATATGTTCATTATTATGCAGTACTTTTAAACAGAGGAGTGACACATGATCAGACTCATGTTGTTGATGGTTCTCCGGAAGCTGCACGGAAGGCAAACTGGATCAAGGAGACCAGATAAGAGGTTAGGGGAAAATCCATGGAGAGGAGATGAGGGCCTGAAATTGATGGGAGGTAAGGAGAAAGAATATTCCAGTTTCAAAATATACAAGGGGAAAGGACTTCTAACATGAGAGAGTGAGGAGAACACATTCTCTCCTTAGAAACTAGAAACTGCTTTACTTTCAGTCAGAGCAGCTTGAGTCAGAGGCATTTTTGCTCAGGACTGCCCTCATTTTCCCTCCCCCTAGGTCTTTTAACAGATTGTTCCCTGGATACCATAAAACCCAGCAACCATGCTGTAGATGCCAAAGGAGACGGACTTGACTTGGAGCACTGTCAGGTAACATGGAAATCTTGGAGTTAAGTGAATAGGGAGGGCCAGCAGTTTCTTTCACCTGAGCAAGACACCAACCAGTTACCTGGCTAAGATCTAATAGGGAAATGGGGAGGTGAAGCAACTGCAGAGAGCTTAAAAAACTCTTTACATATTCCTAGTCATCCTGAAGCTAAATATAGGCCCAGCAGAGTCTAGTACGGGATGAAGGACAACCATAGAGATACTAGAGCAGAACTAAGATTCTACACATGAACACTTACATTTATGTCAACTGGCTTTCAACCAAGGAGCCAAGATGATTCAAAGGAGGAAAGGATAGCTGTAAGGATGGCCTTAACCTAAGAAGGGCCTTAGCCTACCACCATTTTAAAATAAAACTACAGTCCCCACCAGGCACGCCTACAGAGCCCTCCAATATTGTTATCAGGCATAGCCTGATAAAATAAAGTCACTTTTCACAACCCTGACAAAACTCAGAGTGAAGTCACTTGTCATTTGCCTTTGCCCTGATAAAGTCAGAGGCAAGAGATCAGGGTGGAAACCACTAGACCAGATGTCCTGACCCCAGAATGAAAGAAACGCAGTAATGGCTGATAGGGATTCAAAGGGTGGGTAGAAGCCCCCAGACTTAGCATAAATGATGGAGCAAATGAACAGACTTTCATCCAGCTAACACTGATGCCCTCACTCTGGAGAGCCTGATGAGGACCTGGACTGATACCCCAACTCTTCTCATCATTTGCCTCTGCGTTGTCCTCACTGCTGTCAAACTCTACAGCTACATCTTGACCCTGGTGAGAGTCACAACTTCTCCCTACGACCCTCTCCCCAGTGGGCCATCAGCTCCACCCCAGGAGAAGCCTGCCTTGGTTCCTGATCTGATCACTATGGTCTGAGTGAGTGGACATCTACCCAACTTAAAGCCTAAGGCATGAGACTTTAGATCTGGCACTTGAGCTTAGCATGCAGAGGGAATTGTCATGAGCCTGTCATGACTAAGTGTGTTTGCTGTGCTTAGAATTAATCTAGAATTGTTTGCTGTGTATTGATTATGTCTGTTGCAGTGCCCAGCATTAAGGATTGTCATTTTCTTGATTAAGAACCTATAGAGTGAAATTTTATTGAGTAATTTGAGTGAATAAAGCACTGAAAAGGGCATTAGTGTGTGGACATTCTTTATTTCTCCCCTCGACTACATAGTCACACCTTTCTCCATCACGACAATAGCCTTGTCAACAAACAGTGCTAAGGCAACTGAATATCCACATGTCAAAGAAAAAATCATGTCCTAATCTCACACCATAGATAAATGAACTCAAAATGGAGAAAAGTCCTAAATGTAAGGCTAAAACTGTAAAACTCTTGGAAGACTTAGGGAAAGGTCACCAAAGCATAATCTATAAAAGAAAAAAAATGAATGAGTTGAACTTTATAAAATTACTAGTATCTTTATTCTACAAACAACCCTAGAGCGAAAAGGAAAAGACAAACCACAGACTGGGAAAAAATATTTGCAGAATCATATATATAATATTTGTATCCAGATTATATAAAGAGCTCATTAAATGTCAACAATAAGAATGCAAACCACTCAAATTTTAAATTGGGGAAAAATATGAACAAATTTCACCAGAGAATATAAAATAAGAAATAAACAATGGTTTGGGGTGTAATTCAGTGGTGAAACATTTGCCTGGTATGTGTGAGGTTCTGCCTTCAGTAAGGGGATGCAAAAGAAAACCACCAGAAACCAATACACACCTATTAGAATGTCTGAATTAAAAAAAAAAAAAAAGAAAGAAACTGACAATACCAATCACTGACAAAGATGTGAAGCAACAGGAACTCTCATTCATTGCTGGTGGGAATGCACAGTAGTACTGTCACTTTAGAGGACAGCTTGGCAGTTTCTTGCAAAGTTAAACATAGACTTGCCATATGAACCAGCAAGCACGCACCTAAGCTATTTATCCAAGTAAGGTGAAAACCTACGCCTGCACAAAAATCTGTAGGGTAAATGTTTAAAGCACCTTGATTCATATTCACCAACAGCTGGAGGCCACCAAGGTATCTTTCAACAGGTGAATGGGTAAATAGTGGTATATCTCTACTATGGGTTGTTATTCAGTACTAAAATGAAACAAGCTATGAAAAGATATGGATGAACTTTACATGCATACTGCTAAGTGAAAGAAGCCAGTCAGAAAAGGCTATATCCTATACAATTGCAATGACACAGCATGTTGGAAAAGAAACAGCTGTAGAGATGGTGAACAAATCAGTGGTTACAATAATAGAAGACAGATAAGACTTGAAGGAGGCAGGAATAACTGAGGATTATAGAGGGAATGTGTAGAAGAACTTACAATAGAACAAAACAAAACATGAACTAAGTAGGTGGAGGAATCCCAGGATGGAATGTCAACAGTGACAAATGAATTTAACCCATTATAAACATATGGCAAAACCATACTGAATGCACAGGGGTGGAGGAGATGGTCTAAGTAACTGGGAAACAAAGGGGTATGGGCTGAGAATTCTTATACTGATATACAGGCATAGCTGAACTAAGCAAGAAAGGAGCAGGATGACAGATGGTAGAAGTCAGGTTCTCACCATCAGAGAGGCAAGTTACAGATAAGCAAGCAAGCAAGACCAAAATAAGCCTTTTGGCACTAGATTCAAGTAGATATAAGTATGAAGTAATGTTTAGGTTAATATAACTACAGACGATTAAGCCTAAAAATAATCATAGCTATGTGTGCATACTTAGTGCTATGTGTCACGTGTTTGTATACCCCTCACAAATTCATATGCCAAAGTCTTGACATCCACTGTGATGCTGTTAGGAGGTGGGGTCTTTGGGTGGTTATTAGGTCCTGAGCATAGACCTCTCATGATGGGGTTAGGGCCTTATAAGAAGACATGACAGAGCTTGTATCCTCCTTCTGATCTCCATGTGAGGAAACAGAGAGAGGGTAACCAGCTACAGGCAAAGAACCTAGGTCACACATGACATAAAGCTGAAACCATCAGTATGTCACTAGGAAACACAGTGGGAGAAGCTTCTTACATGCACTCAGATACAAATGACAGGGGAATACCAAAGAAGGTATTGATTAAAATGGGGAAAAATCCCAGTCCAGACTAGGCAGGGAGGGAGTGAAGGGGGAGGGGGTGGGTTCACCCTCTTAGGCAACGTAAGAGGACCTATTGACAAAAGACTGGCATTTTCACCCAGATGAAATATGGGCCTCCTAAAGGGCCAGGGAAAAGGTTTCATGAGGAAAAAATACATAACAGATAATATATTGTTTCACAAACACACTAAAGTATAGCTGAATCTATTCCCTAGGACATGAGGCTGGAAATGCATTAACAGATGTTCTCTTTATGCTGAAGTTTATAATTTATTTAAATGTGATGCTTTACCTTTGCTCCCAACATGAACATGTTTTTGTGTAAAGGATAGTGTCTGAGAAGATAATTGTGTACTTGTCATAATCATGTTTCAGTTTCACACTTGTCCTTTCTGGTGGGACCCCTTGATCTTCTTTTACTGACACCCATAATGACAGAGGATATAACCGAAGCTAACAATTGATTATTCGTTACAAGAGAAGTTCCAATGTGAACCTAATTAAAGAATTTCCTTATACTTCTTCCTTGCTAAAACAAGTACTTTTAATAAGGAAAAGCCCCTGACATGCCATTCAGACCTTCCCTCACATGCATGCTTACACACACAACTACTGCCCTCATCTCCCCATCTGGAAATACCATTTGTCACCCAGAAGTAATTGGCTAATTTGCTAGGTTTGCCCTTTAAATGTTCCATGTTCTCCTGACACCTTTGAGTTTCATTTAGAGGCTCTTAGGGTTTTTTTTCTAGAGATGACACTGTCTGGAAAGGGATTTCTGAAGATAATTCTGAATATAGTACCTGAATCACGAAAGAACAATGCTCCCATATGAAAGACACACTGTTCTTGCAAGAAAGAAGCAAATGTCAGTACCACAGTCAGGACTGTGAGGCATCTCAGGGTTACAGCTACACCCATAACTTGTCACACCCCTAGCCTGTTACTACAGCATGCCATCACAATGAGTTATAACCAAAGTGTTAACAACCTACTCCACTCACCATCCTAACACGTGATCACAAGTTTCTGCCGCAACACATTACAACCACAAGTTACAGACATAGCAAGTTACAGCTACAAGTCATAACACTAAGTTGTTTCACCACATTAACAAATCTGGCTGACACCCCCCCCCATACTTAGCATCAGATTTGATATACACTATGATAAAAGGTTTAAATCATTGGTAGTTGTGCGGGGGATGAAAAATATAGTGCCTTGGGGAGGGTGTGATGACTATTCAGGGATAATATGATGGAACCATTCTGCCTCCTGATTGTGGTGATAGTGACTCAAATATTCACATGATAAAATTTCACAGATACACACACACACACACACACACACATGCACACACAGGAAATCTGAACAAGGTATGTCCATGACTTCACAGTATTGCACAGATGTCAGTTTCCTGGTTTGGACAATGTTCTTGGGTTCTGTATGACCCTATCCTCAGGGGGGAAAGGGCACAAGGAGGGATTTCCCTGAAGTAGTGTTACAACTGCCTGTGAGTCTTAAGCTATTTCACTAAAGGTATTTAAAAAGATATGTGACTTGCTAGGAGCCTTTAAAAAAAAAAAATGCATCAGGATGAGCCTTTGTTCAAGCACAGCAGGAGGGGCAGGCTTTCTCTGGGGAAGGCCATTCTGTACGTGTGTTCTGCCCTTGGTCATTCTTCACTCAGCACTGCCTCACAAACAGGCTACTGCTAGCATGGAAACGTCAGTCCAGGAGGCACCTTGGCTCAAAGGGCAGCAGGAGAAATGTGTAGCTTTTCCAAAGTGACTTTTACAGGCAACTTTGAGTTTCATGGCCCATGTCACTGCAAGGGAACTCCAATTTGCAAGCTGGGGTATCTGGGTACTATCTCTCATTTCCCAGAAGCTGAGTAAGAATGGCTCAATTAGCCTGGTTGCTGCATAAGCACCTTTTTAACCAGAATAGGAACACAGTTGAACAAATCAACACTACTACCTTTATTCTTATCAGGTTTGTATTCACCACCTCCTAATATGTCTTCAAGATCCTTGTCTGAAAAACCTAGAAAAAAATAAAATATACATTTCAATGACAAAACACTTTTAGCAACAAGAAACTCATATTAGTTAACATTAATTAATATTAATAGAAAATGCTGCCAGTTCCACTTGAGAATGTCCTTGATGGCACTGGGGGCATGGACTAGTGGAATAGTACTTGCCTAGTATGTGCAAGGTCCTGGGTTGAATCCCCAGAACCACACAAAAAATCCCTTGATGAAGATGGTAGACAAAATTCCAAGAGGGCCCCAAGACTTCCCACTGCTGGTGTGTACATGCCCTGCATAACAGCCAGTCTTTTCAAATGTGAGTGGGACTATGAAGTGGATGGATATCATTCCCTTGATTAGGTCATAGGTCATATTACATTGCAAAGGTAAAGGGATTTTGCAAACATAATTAAGATACAGTAATCAAAAGGAAAATTACACTGGGTGAGCCTGACTTAATCAGGTGACCCCTTAAATGCAGGTTTTATCTTCCCTCAAGTTCAGACATCAGAAGCAAAAATGCAAGTCTTTCTCTCTCTTCTCCCTCTCAACCCTCTCTCTCTCTGCCTTTCTCCTGCTGGTCCTGAAGAAGCAAATAGCTGAAAGGAAATGTACTGTTAGCAACCACATGAGCTTGGAATTTGAGACCCCAGCCCTGGTCAACACCCTGATTAGAGTTCTATGAAACCCTGAACAGAAAGCTCAGCTTCCTAACTGACTAAAGGAAATTTCAAGATGGCAAATGGGCATTATCTTCATTCGCTATTTCTTTAAAAAAAAAAAAAAAACTACGTTTCTGAAAATTCGTGATGGGAGTAATAGAAAACCAATACAGGAAGCAGAACAGTTATTAATTACATATAGTTCAACCACTGAGTACACCTCTTTGAATATTCCATGATGAAATGGAAAGTATGCTTATGGCATTTCTGTTGCACTTGAAGAACTATAGTTCTCTCAAAGGCAGCTGTGTGACTGCTCCAATTCTAAGGTCTTAGCTGCTTTGGGTCACAGGAGACCACTTTTATTGGATAGAATGAATGATGGACCAACTATAGTTATACCATGTTGATGTTTTCTTGAAAATCAATGAAATGATTTCAACAATTCAGGAAGGCCACTAATGGTATTTATTGCCAAGAATATGATTTCAACTAAAACTTAGGATTCTCAAAAACCTATATCCATCACTGTGATTTAATAGCTTCCCAATACTCAAAGACCTTTTCTAATGACATAGGTGGTGATATTAACAAATGTGACTTTGGGTTTTGCATAATGAAGTGTGGCATTATTTGAAACTGGAAAAATCTTAGAATATTAATGTTTTCCAAGTGACACCAATGTGCAATGCCACAAAACCACATATAGGTAAAAGATCCACTAAGAGGGCAAGAGAGTCCCATGGGATTCAATGGAACAGAGGGAGGAAAGCTCACAGACACGTTTCCCACAATGTGCTTAACCTATAAACAACTATTAGTTGAGTTTTGGTATGCTACTGAAGAAGAATGTCCATATTGACGTGGAAAAGTCTATAAAGATGTTTTCCTTTTTCCAGCTACCTCTCTGTATGAGGCTAGATTTTCTTCATGTATTTCACCCACAACATATCACAACTAAATTGAAATTTACATTTGAGAATCCAGTTGTCTCCTATCAAGCCAGATATTAGAGAAATTTGCAAAAATGTAAAATAATGCCACTATTCTCACTAAGTGGTGTTTTTTTTTTCTTGCCAAATATAGTTACTTCTCATTAAAATATGCTATTTATGTTAACGTGTAGGACTCGTGTTGGTCATGTTCAATTTCAGCTTTAAGGACTCAGATGGTAAATACTGATAGATACGACCTACTGTTCCAGGATTGGAAACAGGGGCTGGCCTATGGTTTCAGTCAGCTGGAACTTACCTCCTCCTGCTACATTTGGTTTCCTGCGGCTATCATCTGGATCATTTCGATCATCCAAGGCATCAGCCAAGTCGAAATCATTTACTTCAGGAGGCCCCAAAAGACAAGAATACAGTCGTCTGGTTAAACTATAAGCAGGTCATTTGGACAGTATCTTTGAAGGGGCTCCCTAAGGCCCTCCTTACTGCCCTCCTCAGGGCAGACAGTTACCTGAAGAACCTGCTGGAGCTCTGGTTGTTCCTGGCCTCCTGGTTGTGGTGGTGGTGAGGTGGTCCCATCTCCCTAGAAGGGGGAGGGAGGACAGTAAGGAACACACATTTATACAACTACTCTATACCTTGGGAGAGTCACAACATCAATAGAGTACCCTTGCCTTGGACCTTCAGACCTCCAAACAATCATATTGAGATGAATGCCAAAGAGACGGAAGGTGTTTAGAAATGGTGGATTCTGCTCACTTTTCTTCAGGGGAAGGGGGGACTGGGAGATGACTGTAGTCCCACATCTGACCAGGTAGGTGAGAGAGCTGGGACTTTAGCTCAGATCTGCTGGAGATGACTGCATGGCCAGGAAGTTCTAGATTTGAGCATGATCCCTGAGAGCTCCTCACCCTGGTTTCCACCAATGCCACCCAGACCTGAACCAAAGACAACTGCCATGGATAGACCAATGTAACATTCCCTGTGAAGTATGGAAGTGTCTTATTAATTAAAAGTGGTTACGACATATACATACAATTTTATACAAGTGTGGTTACTACTGAAATATTAGGTCTTTGGATGCAACCAGGTCCTTTAAAAATATGGACTTCTTTCACATTAATTCCACAGCATGGCATTTTCCAACATTCTCTTCTCTTGCACTTTAGAAGAGAAGGCCATAATTGTTCCTGTTATTGAAGGTAATAGTGGAGAAAGGCACTGACAGAGCCATCCAGAGCAAGCAACCAGAGAGAAATAGCAATGTTTGTGGGGGGAAAAAGCATCAATGAGTTGGCAGATTAAATGTGGTCCTCCGGTGGGTGTGGTGGTACATGCCTGCAATTCCAGCTACTCAGGAGGTTGAGACAGGAAAATCCAAGTTTGAGGTCAGTCTGGGCAACTTAGTAAGACCCTTTCTAAATATGTAAATAGAAATCTCAACAAACTTAAAAAGTATTAAAGTTATACAGAGAGGTATCTCTGATAATATGAATCCAAACTAGATACAAAGAAGAAAAAGGAAAAAAAAAAAGAGAAGACAATCTACAAATACTGGAAGTTAAACAGCATACTTCTAAATAAAATAAAAGCCAAAAAAATGACTCAAGGAGAAATTTAGAAATACAGAGAACTATGGGAAAATGAAAATACAACATATCAAAATATAGAGGATGCAGCTAAAAAATATTCAGAGGGAAGTTTATAGCACTAAATGCTTAAATTAGAGATGAAGATCAAAAACCCAAGTTCTTAACCTGAGATACTAGAAAAACAAAAGCAAAGCAAGCAGACAGAAATAGTAAACACAAGAGAAGAAATCAATGAAATTGAAAATAGGAAACTTATAGAAAGTCATGAACCAAAATGTTGTTCTTTGAAAAAGTAAATTTAAGTGATAAACCTATAGTCTTACTAATAACTATAAGAAGAGAAGAGAAAACACATCAACCTGAAAAATGAAATAAACTCTGATGACAAACTGTAGCCATTAAAAAGGAAAATGGAATGCTATGAACAACTTTATGGTCATGTATTTGACAATTTGGAAAAATGTACCAATGTCACAAAAACTACCAACTATCAAAACACAATTAAATCCCATATTCATGGATCAGAAAACTAATATTGTTAAAATGACCATACTGCCCAAGATGAGCTATGAATTTAGTGCAATTTCTCTTAAAATTCCAATGGCATTTTTTTTGCAGACAAAGACAAATCCATCCTAAAATCCATATGGAATCTCAAAGAATTCTAAATAGTCAAGAACAGTCTAGAAAAAGGAGAACATAGTTGGTAGAATCACAGTTCCTGATCTCAAAACTCACTACAAAGTTGTAGCTATCAAAACAGCATGGTATAGACATATAAGAACTGTCACAGACCAATGCAAGAGAACAAAGTGCCCCCAAATAAACCCTACCATATATTATTAACACATTTACAACAAGGATGTGAAGACCATTCATTCAATAAGTAAAGGACCGTCTTCAACAAATGGTTCTGGGATTGGACATCACATGCAAAAGAATGAGGAATGAAGTTCCAACATATAGAAAAATTAATTCAAGCTGGACATGGTGGCACACACCTGTAATCCCTGGTACTTGGGAGACTGAGGTAGGAAGATCACAAGTTTGAGGCCAGTCTCAGCAACTTAGCAAAACCCTGCCTCAAAATAAAAGAAGAAGAAGAAGAAGAGGAAGAAGAGGAAGAAGAGGAAGAGGAGGAAGAGGAGGAGGAAGAAGAAGAAGAAGAAGAAGAAGAAGAAGAAGAAGAAGAAGAAGAAGAAGAAGAAGAAGAAGACGACGACGACTAGAGAGGCAGGTCAGTGATAGAGCACCTCTGGGTTTAATCCTCAGCATTGCAAATAATAGTAATAATAATAATTCAAAGGATCAAAGACTAAATATAACAGCTAAAAAAATCTTACAAGAAAACAAATGGGAAATTTTTCATGACATTAGTTTTGGTGATGACTTCCTGAACATGATACTACAAGTACAGCAAGCAAAAAAAAGTGTGGGGGGGGAACTGGTCATCATGAAAATTTTTTAAATTTATCCAAAGGACACTATTCAGATAGTAGAAAGATTACTCACAAGAATGGAAGAAAATATTTACAAATCATACACATAACAAAGTATTAATATCCATACTATGTAAGAAACTTCTACAACTCAACAACAACAAAAAACAACCAACATGATTTTAAAAATGGGAAAAGGATTTGACTAGATAGCTCTTTTAAGAAGACATTAAAATGCCTAATAACACATAATTAGTAAATAATAATAAACACATGAAAAGATGCTCAGCATCAATAGAGATTCCAAAAATGCAAATCAAAACTGCAATTAGGCTGGGCACGGTGGCGCACGCCTGTAATCCCAGCAGCTAGGGGGGCTGAGGCAGGGGAATTGTGAGTTTAAAGCCAGCCTTAGCAACTTAGCGAGACCCTGTCTCTAAATAAAATATAAAAAGAGGTGGGGATGTGGCTCAGTGGATAAGCGCCCCTGGGTTCAATCCCCAGTACCACCAAAAAAAAAAAAAAATGCAAAGAGATCCCACTTCACATGTATTAAGGTAGCTATTATCAAAATTTTTAAAAATTAAAGATAAAGAATAACAAGTGCTGATGAAGACATGAAGAAATTGGAAACCTAGGGGCTAGGGTTGTGGCTCAGTGGTAAAGTGCTCGCCTAGCATGCAAGAGGCACTGGGTTCGATCCTCAGCACCACATAAATGTAAAATAAAGATATTGTGTCCACCTAAAACTTAAGAATAAATATGAAAAAAAAAAGAAATTGGAAACCTAGTATGTTGCTTATGGGAATATAAAATAGTACAGCCAATGTGGAAAACATTTTGGCAGTTCCTTAAAACATGAAAAACAGAATTACCATGTGATCTAGCAATTCAACTTCTAGGTGTACACACAAATGAACTCAAAGTAGAGACTCTAACAGACACTTGCACACCAATGTTTATAGCAGCATTATTTACAACATTTAAAAAGTAAAAAGAATCCAAGTTTATATCAACATATGAATGGTTAAACAAAACATGGCATATACAATGAAATATTATTCAGCCTTAAAAGAATGAAATGCTGATACATGCTATGACAGACAAACCCTGAAAATATTATGTTAAGTGAAGTTAGCTAGGTATTTCACATAAGTAGAATCATACAATATTTGTCCTTTTGCATGTACCTAGAATGGGAAGATGCTTAATGACAGAAAGTAAAACAGGTTACCAGAGGATCGGAATAAAAGGAATGTGGAATTATTATTTTTTCTTTCTTTCTTTCTTTCTTTGGGGGAGCGGGGAGTGGGAATCAAACTTAGGGCTCTGTGAATGCAAGGCAAATACTTTGCTGCTAAGCTACCTCCCAGTCCATGGATTTTTGTTTGTTTGTTTTTAAATGGTTACAGAGTTCATGATTGGGGTGATGAAAAATTCTGGAAACATATAGTGATGATGGTTGCACTGAAATATATACTTATAATGGAAGACTTAATGTTATATATGTTTACTACAAGAAAAAACTCAATGTAGATGAAATACACAACCTGCATATTCCTATAGCTATAGTTGAAACAGAAGTTTTCAAAAACAAATCTCTAGGCCTTGGTAGTTTCACTGGAGAATTCTGCCAAATATTAAAAAAAAAAGTCAGCTCTCTTCAAACTGATCTATTAAAATCCAGAAAGATTTTTTTTACTAGAAATAGACAAAGTTATTCTAAAATATGTATAGAAAGGCACAAGCCCTATAATAACTTTTTAAAATCTTGAAAAAGAATGAAGTGAGAAGAATCACTCTAACGAGTCTTAAGACTTATTTTATAGGTACACTAATTGAGACAGTGGTTGAGGGACAGACAGGAATACAGATCAAAA
Source organism: Marmota monax (assembly GCF_021218885.2). Taxonomy (NCBI): domain Eukaryota; kingdom Metazoa; phylum Chordata; class Mammalia; order Rodentia; family Sciuridae; genus Marmota; species Marmota monax. Next base: position 4,118,792 of record NW_026692025.1, on the reverse strand, counting down.
GAACAGAATGGAGAACTCAAGAAGACCTCAACATGCACCAGATGATTTTTGATAAACATGCAAAGGCAATCCAGTGTAAGAAAGTCTTCTCAGCAAAAGGTGCTAGAGTAATTAAATATCTGTATGGTTAGATATGAGGTATCCCACAAAAGCTCATGTATGAAACAATGGAAGAGAGTTCAGAGGAGAAATCATTAAATGACAGCAAGTAGCTTTTCCAAATGCAATGATAAGGAACTACAAGAAGAAAATTGAAATATTCACCAGCATGTGGAAATTAAACAAGATGGTCCCAAACAACTAATGGGTCAAAGGAGAAATGAAAAGGAAAATCAAGTAATAGAGACGAAGGAATAGAGGGGTACGTCAGTAGTAGAGCACTTGCCTAGAATACATGAAGCCCTGGGTTCCACTCCCAGTGGGAAAGAAAGAAGGAAAGAAGAAAGAGGGAGACAGGGAGGGAAAAGGAGGAAGGAGAGGGGCAGGGGAGGGAGAGGGAGAGGGAGAGGGAGGGAGAGGGAGGGGGAGAGGGAGGGAGGGAGGAAGGAAGGAAGGAAGGAAGGAAGGAAGGAAGGAAGGGGACAGGGAGAGGAGAGGAGGGGAGGGGGAGGAGAGGGAGAGGGAGAGGGAGAGAAAGAAAGCAAGCAAAAAATTATGTGATGCAACAAAAGAAGCTCTAAGGGGGAATGCTTACCTGGGGGGGGGGGGGGGGGGGACACAAGATCTTAAACAACCTAAATGTATGGCTCAAGGTACTAACAAAACAAATACAAACTAAGCCAAAGTCAGCAGGAAGGAGGAAATTATAAACATCAGATAGAAATAAATGAAACATAGATGGCTGAAGGTGTAGTTCACTAGCTTAGTATGCATGAAGCTCTAGGTTCAACACTCTCACCATTACCACAAAAACAAAAAGAAGTAGAGACAAGAAAAACAAGAGAAAGGATTAATAGAACTAAGATTTCATAGACTGGGCATAACTCAATGATAGAGCACATGCTTAGCATAGCATGTTCAACACCCTGGGTTCAGTAACCAGCACACACACAAACAAACCTAACAGTTGTTTGAAAAGATAAAACAAGATTGAAAATCCTTTAGCTCCACTAACAAAGAAAAGAGAGCTCTCAAAATTATCAAGGAAAAAAGGAGATATTACAACTGATACTATAGAAATATAAAAGATCATAGGAGATTACTATGAACCAAAAATCAGGTAACCTAGAACAATGCATAAATTCCTAGAAACATACAGCTTATCAAGCCTGAAACATGAAGAAGCAGAAAATTGTAACAGGCCAACTATAAATAAGGATATTGAATCAATGATCCAAAATCTAACAGCCAGATATGGTGGCACACAGCTGTAATCCCAGCTACTTTGGAGGTTGAAGCAGAAGGATCAAGAGTGTAAAGCAAGTGAGGCAAGCATCACTCTCTTACCAAAGCCAGAAAATACCACAAGAAAAGTACAGGCCAGTATCCCTGCTTAACACAGAAACAAAAATCCTTAATGAAGTCCTAGCAAACAGAATTCAATAGCCCATTAAAAATATTATATACCATGATCAAGTTGGATTTATGTGTGGGATATAATGATGGCTCAATACACTTAAATCAATTAATGTGGTACACCACATCAGATGAAGTTGTACCTTCATACAATCATCTCAACAGGCACAGAAAAAGCACATCTGACTAAATCCAACATGCTTTTGATTAAAAAAAAGTCTTTAAGTACAGAAGGATTGTAACTCATGATAAAGTCTGTGTGTGACAAGCCAACAGCTAGCATCATACTTTACAGTAAAAAGCTGATCACTTTTCTTAGAAGATCACTTTTCTTACTTTCACCATTTCTATTCAATATAGTACTGGAAATCCTCACCAGAGCAATTAGGCATCCCAGTCTGAAAGGAAGAAGTTCAGTTGTGTCTGTAGATGACAGGATCTTATGTATAGAAATAAAAATCTGAAGACTCCACCCACCAAAAAGCTGTTAAAATAAACAAATTCAGTAAAGTTGCAGCATACAAACTTAAAATAAGAAAAATCGAACATTTTTATATTTAACGATAAACTCTCAGAAACATCTTAACAAAACAAATCCCATTTACAATAATATAAAAACAATAAACTGGGAATAAATTGAACTCTGGAGTTAAAAGATATTTATACTGAGAACTATAAAACATTACTCAAAGAAATTGAAGAAGATGCAGTAGTAGAAAGATATGTTCATGGACTAGGAGGATTAACACTGCTAACATGTCCATATTATCCAAAGTGATCTATATAGAGATTCAGTGCAATCCCCATACAAATTCCAACAGCATTTTTCACAGAGTTTAGAAAAAATCCTAAAGGATGAAAAGTTTCTAAACATTGCTTTAGGCAAAGAATTTTTGGAATACAACCCCAAAAATTATAGGAAACAAAAGCAAAATACATGAATGGGTTCGTATCCAACTAAGAAATTCTGAAGAGCCATCAAGAATGAAGACTTAAGCCAGGTGATGCTTAAAGTTGCAGTGTAGACAGCCTGGGAGCAGATACTTGGTCTCAGGTTGGAGTAGGGGATAAGGCTGCATTTCTATGGTATTTTGAAGTTAGGATTTGTTCTGTTCCCTGGATTATGGAATTCACCCTCACCTGATAATAAATCTCTTAAAAAATCAACTTATATAGCTAGAATAGATCTGTGGTCTGCCACCGAACCCCAATTGACAAAGATGAAAAGAAACATACCTGGCAAATACTGCCCCAAAGGAAGCTAGTGGAGTGAAGGTAATGTTGAACAAAGTCGAGGTTCAGGGCCAAAATAATTATTAGGGACTAAAGGGATGACTGCCTAAGGAGAAATAATTCATTGAGAAGTGTTAAGCATTCTGGTCTTGTGTGCATTTACCTAATAACAGGGTCTCAGATGAATATAAACACAAAAAAAAGTAGCAGTAAAAGGAAAACTTCAAAAATCAGCAAACTCCACAATAAATGACTCTACCTTTCACTGGAATTGAAAATTCAAGAACACAAAAATGAGTAAGAATATAGAAAAATTGAATAAGCCTGAGTTCATGGATATCCCCAAACTAGAGACTACACATTCTTTTCCAGTTCACCTTAAACTTTTAACAAAACATTTGTCACCATGTTCTAGGCCACAAAACAAGTCTCAAGAAACAGAAAAAGAATTGGTATCATACAGTCCATGTTCTTGAGCTGCAATAGAATAAAATCACAAATCAATGACCAAAGTAATACTGTATTCCATATGTTTGGAAATTTTATATACTTATCTATTTGCAGTATAGGGATTAAACCAAGGGCCTTGTGCATGCTAAGCCAGAGCTCTGCCACTGAGCTGCACCTCCAACCCTGGAAATTTAAGTTTTAAAATGCACTTCTAGCCATGGGTGGTAGCACATGCCTGTAATCCCAGTAACTGGGGAGGCTAAGGCAGGAAGATGGCAAATTCAAAGCCAGTCTCACCACCTTACTGAGACCCTATCTCAAAATCAAAAATAGGGGCTGGTGTTATAGCTCAGTGGTAGAGTGCTTACCTAACATGGGTGAGGCACTGGTTTTGATCCTCAGCACCACATATAAATAAAAAATATATTTTTTAAAAAAATAAAAAATAAAGAGGGTTAGGGATCTAAGTCAGTGGTAAAGCACCCCAGGTTCAAAAGAAAGAAAGAAAGAAAGAGAGAGAGAGAGAGAGAGAGAGAGAGAGAGAGAGAGAGAAAGAAAGAAAGAAAATGAAGAGATAATGTGCAGAATAGAAGAGTATATTTTGAAAGTATATATCTGATAAGGGGTTAATATTCAAAATGTATAAGGAACTCATGGCGCTACTCTGGCCAACCACAACCCTGAAATTACTTACAGTGTCATCAGTACTGCTCTGTACAAACACTTCTCATGGCAACACGTTACAGAAGAAAAGACCCTCCAGATACAGTCAGAATATCTGGAATCCAGTCCATGTGTCCACTGGCTTGCAGCATGACCTTGAACAAGTCCCTCTCACATGAATAATGAGAGGGAGGACATGAGTACTGAGGTTCTCTCCAATTCTGACACCTAGAGTTCTTCTTTAGTAAAAACAGCTTCAATTTTAAAGTTTAAATTTGTTATAAAGGTAATACGCACTGTGTGTTAAAAATACATTTTACCAATGGCACAGAACTATAAGAAATAACAAAGCCAGCCTCAAGTCTATCCCCAGAGGAGGCTGCTCTGCATGTGTCCCTATGTTCACATCTAATTTTATATGATAGAAATTCATTCATTGTTCTGGGGCTTGCTTTATTTGTGTCAGTTCCAGAAACCTACCTTACTATTCATATTCATAGTACGAATGGTTTAGAATTTATCTATTTCAGTAGTGGGATTTGAGGGTGTTAAATTTGGGTCTGTTACACAAGTCACAAACATCATTTCAAATGTACCTCTGTGTACATGTATATGTATAAATGTACCTGGAGGGGAAAGCACTTTGAAGTAGAACTGCTCATTCAAAGAGTTTATTAAAAGTGCCCTCCCCAAAGACTAGAAGCATATTACCATCTACAGAAATGGAACTGTACAGGAACAGCTTGGTACAACATGTAAACCAAGCTTCCTGCCTGCCACAGCACCAGCATACATGCTCACTGCATGCCAGTACTGACCAGATCACTAACTCAAAGGAAAACATTCTGATACCACATAACTTCATAAAGTCATCCTCTCAAAGGACAGTGGCCCCATTGTCCCCTAGGGGGTCTAGGAGGCCATAACTATTTTCATAATCACCCTCAAATGTTTGTTGCCCTTTTTACTGGATCAGCATTTACACTGTGATACAAAAGGTGAGTAAACTTGCCAGCCCTTGGCATGCAGCAAGGCCCAAGATATGATGAGACTCTTCATCACTACACAATGGCAGTCCAGAAAGAATGCCTGTTTCACCTAAGAAAGTCCTAGATGAAGCTGGTAGGCAGAATTCTCCGATAGCCACAAAGATTCCTACACTCTATATAATTTTCATTCCTTGAGTGTGGGAAGGACCCAGGCCCAGGCTGGATGGCACTGTCATGATGAAGTTTTAACATGGAAGAGGTCAATAGATTTTGCAGTGTGACTTTAGATTACTCAAATGGGAGAATACTCTAGGTGATTTGGACATAATCAGGTGAGCTCTTGAAAAGTGGGCTTAGGCCTTCTCTGAATGATACCACAGACAGCAGAATCTCTCACTCTTGTGCTGATCTTGAAGAAATATGCAACTGTGAGTTTCACAGCTTCATGGAAATGAATTCTGTTAACAATTATGAATCTTTAAACATGTTACCTTACACAAGGAAAGGCCCTTTGAAGATGTGATTAATCTAAGGCCCTTGACACAGGGAGATTATCTGGTCAGGGCCAATGTAATCATAAGGGCCTCTGCAAGGAGAGACAGGAAGGAGAGGCAGAGGAGATGTGATAATGGAAGCAGGAATGGGACTCAGAAAGCTTGACTATGCTACTCAACTGGCCTTGAAGATGGAGGAAGTAGCCACAAGCCAAAGAATACTCGTGGTTGTACACATAGGAAAAGGGAAGGAAACAGATTCTCCCCTAGAGTCTCAAAAGAAATGTAGCTTTGCTAGCTCCTTTAGCATAACGCATTTTGAATTAATAATCTCAATTATTATAAGATAAATTTGAATTGTTTAAAAAGCCGGGTTTATGGTCATTGATTTATAGCAGAAATAGGAAACTGACATGACCTCAGACTTCAGAAGACACCCTAGCCCCAGCTGACATCTGGATTGCACCTTTGCAAGGGGACACTAAGCAGAGGATCCAGCTAAATAGGTGCCACATTCCTGATCCTAGGCAAATGAGAATTAAGTGAATAGAAAATCATTTTAATTCACTAAACTTATGGTAATTGGAGCAGAAAACGTTTATTAGAATTCAACCTTGAATACACATCTTTTTAACATTCCATGTGATGAAATGAGAAGGTGCTTAGAGAACTTCTGTTTCACACCCAAGCATAATAGGTGACTCAAGAAAAGTAAACAATACCAATGAAATCAATACAAAAGAAAAAAAGGCTGGGGATGTGGCTCAGTGGTTGTGTGCTCCTGAGTTCAATCCCCAGTACCAAAAAGGAAAAAAAAGGGATGGCATAGCCAAGAAATTAGAAAAAAGGAAAGGTATAACACATTGATAAGAGGATGAACACACCTGGAAGAAATAATATTTTTAAATTTGGAAGCACTGAAACACTCAAAATACATGAATCAAAAAGTGGTAGAGGTAAAAGGAAAAATAAACAATGAAAAATAATGACAGAAAAATTAGGGGAATTTGCAAATTCTACTGACTAAAATAAATAAAAATGATTATAAAAAGGGAATACTATTAACAAAAGTATGCCAATAAATTGGTAGCCTAAATGAAATGGACAAAATTTTGAAAGACACAAACTACTGAAAATAACTCAGGGAGAAATAGAAAGTCTGAATAGACAAGTAAACAGAACTAGGGGCTGGGGCTATGGCTCAATGGTAGAGAGCTTGCCTAGCGTGCATTAGACCCTGGGTTCAATCATCAGCACCACAAAAAAAAAAAAAAAAAAAAAAAAAATCAAGTAAATAAAACTAATTATCAAACTTTAATGAATAAAAGCCCAGGACCATATGGCTTCACTGGTGAATTATACAAAACATTTAAAGGACAAATAGCAATCTTTCTACAAGTCTTCCAGAAAACAGAAGATATACTTTCAAATTCATTCAACAAGACCAGCATGACTCTAATGCCAAAACCAGACAAAGACATCTTAAGAAAAACTGCAGACCTCTATTATGAATACAGATGCAAAAATCTACAAAAAATACCAGCACGTCAAATCCAACAAAAAAGAGTTATATTCCATTTAATTTTTTAAAGGATCAAAAGCAGTTCAATGAAGGAATAGTCTTTTAAATAATGGTGTTGGGAATAATTAGAAATTCATATGCAAGGGGAAAAAAACCCAGAAAATCGATGGAACCTGGGAATCCTAGTTCTTAGACATGGTATCAAAAGCATAATCCAGGGCTGAGGTTGTGGCTCAGTGGTAGAGCACTTGCCTAGCATGTGTGAGGCACTGGGTTTGAATCTCAGCACCACATGTAAATAAATAAAACATAAAGGTCCATTGACAACTAACAAAATGATTTTAAAAAGTATTGTCCATAAAAGGAAAAGCTGATAAGCTGGACATCATCAAAATTTAAAATGTCTGCTCTACAAAAGTCCTTGTTAAAAGATTGAAAAGATAAGCTACAAAATAGGAAAAAAAAACATTTGCAAAACACTTCTGACTGAAGACTTGTGTCTAGAATACTTAAAGAGATCTCAAAACTCAACAGTAAGAAAAACAAAAAACTCCAATTTATGTTATTATGTATGGTTTTTAATGTCATTTACATGGATTGGTTAATAGTTTTTTTTTTTTTTTTTTTAGTTTAAGTTCTTAGATGATACATATTGATTCATAATGATCCATGTTAACGAAAGCTCTTAAGATCAATAATTAGGCTGGAGTTGTGGCTCAGTGGCAGAGCACTTGCCTAGCATGTGTGAAGCACTGGGTTTGACCCTTAGCGCTGCATAAAAATAAACAAATTAGAAAAAAGATATGCTATTCATCTACGACCACAAAAAAAAAAAAAAAAAAAACAAAGATCGGGGCTGGGGTTATGGCTCAGTGGTAGAGAGCTTGCCTCACATGTGCAAGGCCCTGGGTTCAATCCTCAGCACCACATATAAATAAATAAATAAATAAATAATAAAGATATTGTGTATAAGTACAAAATATATATATATATAGAGAGAGAGAAAAACAAAGATCAATAATTTAGGAAATACTAAGACTAAAATGTTGGGGCATGATTGTATATTAGGGTTCTCTTGGTATTTGAAGTGTCCTAGTTTCACAAGAGGATCACTGGGACACAGGGCAGAATCCTGCATGGAGCTATGCCACAGGCCAGTGGTTCCAACCAGTTAGGACTTACCTCTTCCTCCTGCACTTGGTTTCCTATGGCCATCATCTCGATCACCCAAAGCATCAGACAAATCAAAATCACCTTTCCAAACATAAAGGAAACAAGCAAGTGATTAACAATGGGGCGCAAGACTCCAAAGAAAGCAAAACAACACCCATGGGTTCAACTGATCAGCACTAACAATGAGTTAAGAAAACAGAAACTGAAAATGAAATCTCTGTATACAGACACTGTTAATGAAAATACCCACAGGATGGAGCAAGTTCCTGCTTTCTGATTCTGCAGTATACTGATGTTAAAATTAATTTAGATTCTTACAGATGCTTTGCTTTGGCCAGCAGGTGGATCATTTTAATGATATACTTGCTGATTGCAGGTATTAACCAAGATTCAAAACCAGATGTGCAAAGTCCATAAACAGGAAAACTAAAAGGGGGGACACAGCCAGGTGTGGTGGCGCACACCTGTAATCCCTGCGGCTTGGGAGGCCGACGCAGAAGGAGCAGGAGTTTACAGCCAGCCTCAGCAGTGAGGCCCTTGTGGCTCAGTGGTTGAGTACCTGGGTTCAATCCCTTGTACCAAAAAAAAAAAAAAAAAGCAAGACCACATGGTCACAAAATACCCCTTTGAATCTGGAAATGTGAAGACATGATGTTAACTCATGCAGTGACTCTCTTAGATCATCGCTGTCTCTTTGAAAGGAAAGTAGCTCTCCACTGAATGGAAGGTATCAGCATGTCTCCTGAAAGTACTGTAAACAAGTTACCAATGGAGGCAGTAACTAAGTCTGTGATCCCCAAAGCCAAGCTTTTCTTTAAATCACTGAAGATGTCCAAATGGCAAAATGGTCCAACTAAAGAAAGGTTCAAACAATTACAGGAAAGAGTCATTACAGAAATACTGAGTTCCAAAATCCTTTCCTAAAAGGTAAGCCCATAAAATAAATCCCATTACAAAATGTTCTCTCTGCCTGAAAAAAAAAAAAAAAAAAAAAAAAAAGTCTGATGGGCTTCATAAAGCCTAACCAATTACAAATACATTTTCTCTGATTTTAGAAAATTAAATGGTTGAATAAGGGAAAAAATACAAATGCATTTTTCTCTTTAAAATTTCCATGGCAGAACTTTTCATAAAACACACAAAAAGCACAATGATCAGCTAGGTATGCACTTTACTAAGTTGAACCCAATGTTTAGACAAAAGCTTTGGTTGGCTTTGCACACATGGGGAAAAATATACACTTAGCTTATTTGGGCAGTGCCCCAAGGGGGTACCACCAGGGCCCTAATTACTGCCCTCCTCAGAGCAGCCAGTTACCTGCAGGATATGCTGGAGCTCTGGTTGTTCCTGGCCTCCTGGTTGTAGTAGTGGTGAGGTGGTCCCATCTCTCTAGAAGGGGTAGAAAGGACATCAAGGAAAGCATATTTAGTAACCAAACACAGCAACTACTCCATGGCTTGCAGTAAGTAACCTTGCATTAGTCCCTGAGAGCACCAAACCTTTGTTCCACACTGTCAACCTGGCACTTTAACCATAGACAATACTGTTCAGGGACAAGCTGGGGTTATGTTCCTAGTGAAATATGGAAGTATTCCATAGATTGAAAGTAGTCAAGGGCTGAGGTTGTAGCTCAGTGGTAAAGCACTTGTCTTGCACTCATAGGGCCCTGGGTTTGATCCTCAGCACCACATAAAAATATAAAAATAAAGATATTGTGTCCATCTACAAGTAATATATATATATATTTTTAAAAGAAAATAGTCAAAACACATGAATGAAATATTTTATTAAGTATGCTTACCATTAGAAATATTAGGACTTTGGGCTCAAGCATATTCCTTTAAAATTATTTATATCATTCACAAGAATTACATGATGTGCATGAATTTTCCAATAATTTCTTTTCACAGAAATCAAAACTATGATGCATGTTTCCCTACTGTCAAAAGAAGAAGAGGAAAAGAAACAATCAGTGAGGTGAATAGAGAGCCTACAGAATGGCAGCAAATTTTTACCACATGCACACACATCAGATAGAACACTAATCTCTAGAATATATAGAGCTCAAAAATCTGAACACCAAAAAAATAAATAAATAAATAACCCAATCAATAAATGGGCCAAGGAACTGAACAGGCACTTCTCAGAAGATGATATACAGTCAATAAATATATGAAAAAATGTTCAACATCTCTAGTAACTAGAGAAATGCAAATCAAAACTAGTCTAAGATTTCATTTCACTCCCGTCAGAATGGCAGCTATTAAGAATACAAACAATAATAAGTGTTGGTGAGGATGTGGAGAGAAAGGCACACTCATACATTGCTGGTGGGACTGCAAATTGGTACAACCAATCTGGAAAGCAGTATGGAGATTCCTTGGAAAACTTGGAATAGGACCACCATTTCACCCAGCTATCCCACTCCTCTGTTTATACCCAAAGAAATTAAAAACAGCATACTATAGTGACGCTCAATTCACAGTAGTTCAATTCACAATAGCTAAATTGTGGAATCAACCTAGATACCCCTCAGTATATGAATGGATAAAGAAACTGTGGTATACTATATACATAATGGAATATTACTCAGCATTAAAAGAGAATAAAATCATGGCATTTGCAGGTAAATGGATGCAGTTGGAGAAGATAATGCTAAGTGAAGTTAGCCGATCCCAAAAAACAAATTCTGAATGTTTTCTCTGATATGAGGATGCTGATCCATAGTGGGGTAGGGAAGGGCAGCATGGGAGGAATGGAGGAACTTTGGATAAGTCAATGGGGAGGGAGGGAGGAGAAGGGAGGGAGTAGAATGGTAGAATGAGATGGACATCATTACCCCAAGTACATGTATGAAGATATGAACCGAGTGACTCTGTGTATAACCAGAGACATGAAAAATTGTGCTCTATATGTATTCTATGAATTGAAATGCATTCTGCTGTCATATATAACAAATTAGAATAAATAAATGAATTTTAAAAAAGAAGTAGAGGAAATCAGTGCTCTATCTGATATGCATGTAGTAAAGATGTTCTCCTGGTCTGTGAACTCTCTTTTCACATTGTTTCCTTTGCTGAGACGAAGCTTTTTAGTTTGAATCCATCCCATTTATTGATTCTTGATTTTACTTTTTGTAGTTTAGAAGTCTTGTTAAGGAAGTCAGGACTTAATCCAACATGATGGAGATTTGGACCTACTTTTTCTTCTATTAGGCACAGGGTAGGGTCTCTGGTCTAACTCCCAGGTCCTTGATCTGCTTTGAGTTGAGTTTTGTGCATGGTGACAGATAGAGGTTTAATTTCATTTTGCTGCATATGGATTTCCAGTTTTGCCAGCACCATTTGTTAAAGAGGCTTTCTTTCCACCAATGTATGTTTTCAGCGCCTTTGTATTATATGAGATAACTGTATTTGTGTGTGTTTGTCTCTGTGTCTTCCATTCTGTACCATTGGTCTACATGTCTAGTTTTATAGTGACACAACCATATCAATGTTTATAGCGGCTCAATTCACAACAGCTAAACTGTGGAAACAATCTAGATGCCTTTCAATCAAAGAATGGATAAAGAAACTGTGATACATATACACAATGAAATATTACTCAGCATTAAAAGAGAATAAAATTATGGTATTTGAGGGTAAATGGATGGAGTTGGAGAAGATCATGCTAAACAAAGTAAGCAAATCCTAAAAAAAAAAAAAAAAAGCTGAATGTTCTCTCTGGTAAGTGGATGCTGATCCATAATGGGGGGGGGGGTGCATGGGAAGAATGTAGAAACTTTGATTGGGCAATGGGGAGGGGGAGGGGAGGGGGCATGGGGGCAGGAAAGATGGTGGAATAAAATGGACATCAATACCCTAAGTACATGTATGACTGCACATATGGTGCAAATCTACATCATGTACAACAAGAGAAAGGAAAAGTTGTTCTCCATTTGTATACAATGAATCAAAATGCATTCTGCTGTCATGTATAACTGATTAGAACAAAGAAAAGAAAGACGTAGAGGAAAAGAAGGCTTAAGTAATGTGAAAGGCAGACACAAAACAAGTTCAGCTTTGTATACAGCAAGTACTCGATGGGTATTATTTACTTAGAAAACAAACAACAAAAATAGAAATAAGTTGTGAGAAAAGAATGGAAAAGGATATATTGCACAAACAATAGTAAGAGAGCTAGTGTAGCTGTACTAATACCAGATAAAACAGATGTTAAAACAAAAAGTATTTTCAGAGTCAGATTGACATTTATAGTGATTACAGGGTGAATTCAACAGGGAGATAAAATAATCTTAAATATATATGCACCTAAAACCATCCCAAAATGCATGAAGCAAAATATGATAATACTGAAAGGAAGACTAGATAATTTAACATTAACAGAGATTTCAATACACTCTTTTCAATTATAGAAGAAACAATGAGGCGGAAAAAGAAAATCCTAATTAGAATAAGATGTATTCCATCCTTGCATAAGTATATCAAATAGACTACACTGTCATCTATAACTAAAAATAACCAGTTTTAAGAAAGGACTTGAACAACTGTATAAACTAAATAGACCTAGTAGTTATCATGAAATAAACCAACTGGGAACAGAACATACATTTCCTCAAGTGTATATGAAACATTTTCTAAGACCAACCTTATCTAAATGACAAAACAAGCCTCAATAAATTTTTTGTGGTGCTGGGAATCAAACCCAGGGCCTTGCACACGCTAGAAAAGTGCTTTACCACTGAGCTCCATCCCCAGCACTAAGTCTCAATTGAAATAATATGAATTATGTTCTTCAAACATAATGGAATAAAATTAGAAATCAATAACAGAAGGGCATTTGGGAAATTAATAATTATATGGAAATTAAAGAGCACAGTTCTGAATAACCAAAAATAGGTCCAGGAAAAATTCAAAAGGGAAATTATAAAAATACTTTAAGAACAAAAATGAAAACATACTAAAACTTTTGTGTTTTAGTGAAAGCAGTGCTCAGAAATAAATTTATAAATTTGTTCTTAAACTTTAAAAAAAATTCAAGAGAAGGGAATATTCCCTAGGTCATTCTATGAAACCAGTAGTACCACAATACCAAAGTCAGACAAATACACCACAATAAATCTACAGACCTAGAACCCTTACGGATACAAAGGCAAAAATTCTCAAGAAAATACAAGTAAACCAAATCCAGTAGTATATTAGGATTACACATCATGACCAAGAGGAAACAAGAACACAAGGGTGGCATAGCATGATAAAATCAGTTAAGGTAATGTTCCATACCGATAGAATTGAAAAAACACATGATCATCTCACTAGATACGGTAAAGGCATCTGATGAAAGTCAACACTGTTTCATGACAAAACACTCAGTAAACTAAATATAAAAGGGGATTCTCTCAACTTGATAAAGGGCATCTATAAAGAATTTATAAATGAATGCATAAGCTAAATGTTAAATACTGAAAGCTTTCCTCCTAGAAACAGTCACAAGACAAGAATGTCCATTCTCATCACTTGTATTCAACATTATAGTAAAAGTTCTAGCCAGGGCCATTAGTTAAGATTAAAAAAAAAAAAAGCTATTATAACTAACTCCAACTGTTTCTAAAAACAAATGACAATCTTACCTATAGAAAACTGTAAAGAATCTGGGCTGGGGTTGTGGCTCAGTGGTAGAGCCTCGCCTAGCACGTATGAAGCACTGGGTTCGATCCTCAGCACCAAGTAAAAGTAAATAAGTAAAATAAAGGTATTGTGTCCATCTACAACTAAAAAATAAATAAATAAAAATTAAAAAATCCAGGGTCTCACACATGCGAGGCAAGCACTCTACCGCTGGGTTCAATCCTCAGCACAACATAAAAAAAAATAAAATAAACAAGTGAAATAAAGGTGTTGTGTCCAAATACAACTAAAAAATAAATATTTTTTTAAAAAGAAAACCCTAAAGAATCTACATAAAAATATGTTAAAATAATTAAGCTAATTAATAAGTGAGCTCAGCAAAGTTGCAAAATACAAATCAATTCATACAATATGCATTAATAAAACAGAAGTTAACACCTCTATTTTTAACTCTTTATGAAAATCTTGCTTCTAATTTTATTTACCTTTTACATGTGAACCTATTATAATCAAAGTAATCTTTAGTTTTGCTGCTTTAAAAAAAGTCCTGTTTTACAAATTAGAATAAAAAGTAATTTAAAAAGTCCTATTCTGTGAAAGAAAGGGCAAAAAATTAAATTAAAATCAGTTGTATTCCTATACACTAGCAATGATCAATTCAGGAAGGAAAATAAGAACTTAATTCCATTTATAATAACAATTAAGAAAACTCATAGAAATAACTTTAACCAAAGAAGTGTAAAGACATATACACTAAAAGCTATAAAACATCAATAAGAAAAAAATTAAAGATGACCTAAAAATAGAATAAAATACCAGAAGAGTCAATATTGTTAACCTGGCAAAATTTCCCAAATTAACCTGCAGGCCCTTATATCATATATAAAAATTAACTTAAAATGGATCAAAGACCTAAATGTAAGAGCTAAAACCATGAAACTCTTAGAAGAAAACACAGGAGTAAATCTTCATGACCTTCAATTAGGCAATGGATACTTTAACAGCCAAAGCATGAGCAACAAATGAGAAAACGAGAGGTTAGACAACAAGTACAAAGATACAGTTACAGTAAGAATTAGTTCAGGTGTCCTATGGCACAGAAGGGTAACCATAGTCCATGACAAATAACTAGAAGAGACCCAAGTTTCTAATGTACATAAAGATAAATGTTTTAAGCCAGGTGCAGTGATGCATGCCTGTAATCCCAGCAGCTCAGGAGGCTGAGGCAGGAGGATCATGAGTTCAAAGCCAGCCTCAGTAACTTACTGAGGCTGTAAGTAACTCAGTGAGACCCCTGTCTCTAAATAAGATGTTTTAAAAAAGGGCTGGGGATGTGGTTCAGTGGTTAAGTGCCCCTGGGTTCAATCCCCAGTACCAAAACAAGATAAATGTTTTAGATGCAAATGCTATCATCCTGATTTGATCACTATAAATTTTATAACATGTACTGATTTATTGTATATACCCTATAAATATGTATACATAATATGTTAATTCAATTTTTTAAAAACAAAAAAACAGGTAAATTAAACTTCATCAAAATTAAAAAAAAAACTTCTGTGCATCTAAAGGACATCATCAAGAAAGTTAAAAGAACCTATAAAATGGGAGAAATCTTTACAAATCCTACTTGATCCATGCATGAAGATTCAATCTTCAGTGAAATGCAAATGAAAACCACAAGGCTCCACCTAATGCCATTAAGATGCCTTTAAAAACCTGGGCAGATGATATGCAGCCAGGTGCAGTGACACACACCCCCATCAGCTCTGGAGGCTGAGGCAGGAGGATTGCAAGTTCAAAGCCAGCCTTAGCAAAAGCAAGGTGCTAAGCAACTCAGTGAGACCCTCTCTCTAAATAAAATACAAAATAGGGCTGGGAATGTAGCTCAGTGGTCGAGTGTCCATGAGTTCAATCCCTGACATATTGTGAATATGTCAAAATGATCCCCACTGTTATGTATAACTATAATGCACTAGTAAAAACAATTTTTAGAAAATCAAAAAATAGGGCTGGGATTGTGGCTCAGCGGTAGAACACTCGCCTAGCAAGGGCAGGGCCCGGGTTCGATCCTTAGCACCACATAAAAATAAAGGCATTGTGTTGTGTCCATCTACACCTAAAATATAAATGTTTAAAAAAAAAAAGAAAAGAAAGAAAGAAAACCAGAATGTGGAGAAACTGGAACCATCATACATTGCTTATGAGAATGTATAATGGCTTAGCCAATGTATAAAACACTTTGGCAGTTCCTAAAATAGTTAAGCACAGATGAACCAGCTTTTCCATTCCTAAGTATATTTGCCAAAGGATTTAAATAGGGGTTCAAACAAACACATATAAATAGCATGTTGACCATAATATAATTCCTAAACAGCCAAGATGTGGAAACAGCCAAAGATCCATTAAACAATGAATAAACAAATAACCGTATATGCACACAATCCATATTACTCAGGCACAAAAAGAAACAAAGTATTGAGTCATCCCTTGGTATCTGTGAGTGACTGGTTTCAGGACTCTAACCTACCCTTGAATAAAATGGCATAGTATTTGCATGTAACCTACATACCTATTCTTGTATATGTGAAATAATCTCTACATTATTTATAAAACCTGATATAAGGTGAATGTTAAATAAATAGTTGTTTCATCATATTATTTAAGGAATAAAGGCAAGAAAAAGTCTATACCTGTTCAGTAAAAACACTATTTTTCCTTGAGTATTTTGATCATAAGTTACACTGAAACCATGGATGTGTCTCCAAAACATTATGTTACATGGAAGAATTCAGACACAGAAGGTCACACAAATGTGTAGGTTTGATTTAATGAGAATATATCTTGAGAAATGTGTCACTGAACAATTTTGTCATTGTGAAAACATCATAGAGTGTACTTACACAAACCTAAATTATACAGCCTCCTACACACCTAGGCAGCCTGGTATTCTGAGGCTACAAACCTAAATGTAGGACTACACTCTAAAATAACTATTAAAAGTATAGTGAACACATAAACCAACAACATAATTATTTACTATCAAATACCATGTGCTATACATAATTGTAAGTGCAATGTGTTATGCTATGACATCAAGATATTAGTAAGCAATAGAAAATTTTCAGCTCTCTGAAAATCCTATGAGACTATGAGACTACTGTCATTGTATATGTGGTCTGTGGTTGACCAAAACATCTTTACATGATACATGACTGTATATGAAATATTCAAAATAGACTGAATTCACAGACACAAAAAGCAAGCGGGTGGTTACTTTGGACTGGAACAAGGGAGGAATGAGGAGAGTCTGGTTAACAGAACCTTAGTTCACTGCATAAGCACTACCAGCATATTATCATATATTCATGAGTATTCTATTCATCCTAATCTTTCACCAAAGACAGTATGGTAATAAATGACTTTTAAATAATACTGGCACAATTTTTAAGAAGTTTCACATAATGGTCACACTCCACTTTTTTGCAAAAATAAAAATGGCATAACATCTGTGACAATTATGCTGTGAAATACATTAAGAGATTTTACTCTGGAATAGAGAAATATTTTGGAACTAGATAGACATAGTGATTACACAACATTGTCTATTCTAGAATGCCACTGAATTCTTAACTTTAAAATGCGTATCAAAGGGAGGCACAATGGGGCACACCTGTAACCCCTGCTACTCAGGAGCCTCAAGCAGGACGATCTTAAGTTCAAAGCCAGCCTGGCAACTTGGTTAGATCCTGTCTCAAAATTACAAATTAAAAAAAAAATTGAAAGGCTGGGGTTGTAGCTTGATGGTAGAGTGCTTACCTACCATGGGCAGGGCACTGGGTTCAATCTTCACTACCACAAGAAATAAATAAGTTATTGAATTAATGAAACAGTTAATTTTATTAAAAGAAAAAAGTATCAGATATATAGGATAAACAAGTCTAGAGATCTAATATATAAGATGAGGGCAATAGTTAATAAAATTCTACTATATTAGGGATTTTGCTAAGGGAAATTTTGCTAAGTTACCACATCCATCATCTCACAACAAAGCAAGATGATGGATGTGGTAACTTGGCTCACTACAGTAACTATTTTACTATCAGTACACATGTTATAATATTGTTGTATAACTCACACACAAAAATTATTCAAAAATTAAACAAAATGACTAATGTTATTATATGAATTATAACTCAATATTTTTTTGAAAAAGTGGGAATGGTAAAGGAGACCATAGCATAACTGCATGCACCATCTCTCACAGTTCAGCTTTAGTAACAGGCTTATATGGAAGTGGTTGATAACAGAGTTTTCTTAATTTGCTCAAACGTGCATGCTACTCTGCAGGAAGCTTTGTATACCATTCCACATACATCCATGTGAACACTACACTAGTGCATGGATTTTTTAAATATATTTTTTAGTTGTTGATGGAATATTTTTTTTATTTATATGTGGTGCTGAGAATTGAACTCAGTGCCTCACACATCCTAGGCGAGCTCTCTACTGCTGAGCCACAACCCTAGCCCACCACATAGATTTTTATGGCAAAAGAACCACATTGATAATCTGTTGCTAGTTTTTATTTCTATGCATATATATTTTATTTATCTGTTTATTTTATACCAGGGATTCAATCCAGGGGTGCTTAACCACTGAGTCACATCCCCAGTGCTTTTTTGTATTTTATTTAGAGACAGGATCTTGCTAAATTGCTTTGGGACTCACTAAGTTGCTGAGGCTTGGTTTGAATTTGCAATCCTCCTGCCTCAGTCCCCTGAGTCCCTGGGATTATAGGCATGCACTATCATGCCCCACTACGCATATAATACATGCTCATCATAGATTGAGAGATGACTTTCTAATGTAAAATAAAGAAGTGTAGCTTATCTTTCTTGATGTATATTTATATTATAGTGATGTGAAAAGGTATGAAAGAAGAGTTGCATTATTGAAATCATTATTTGGACAACTTTTAGGAAAGCAATTGTCACTTATGTATATATTAGCTTAAAATTTGAATGACTCAAACAGCTTTTGTTTAAAATTATTGTTTTATCTGTCTTTAAAAAATCAACTATCAGTCAACAGATACATAGATAAATAAAATGTGGTACATATCCACAATGGAGTTTTATTCAGCCATAAAGAAGAATGGAATTATGGTATTTGCTGGTAAATGGATGGAACTGGAGAACATCATGCTAAGTGAAATAAGCCAGACTCAGAAACTCAAGGGTCATATGTTTTCTCTCAAATGTGGAAGCCAGAGAGAAAAAAAGGGGGGAAATGGCGGGGGAGTCTCATGAAAGTAAAGGGAGTAAAGTAAGAGGTCAGGGACAGGGGAGGAGCTGTAGGAAAGGGAAGATACTGGAGAATGAAATTGATTAATTGCATACAGAAATATGTCAGAATGAATCCCACTATTATGTGATAATTATAATACACCAAGAAAATTTTAAAAATCAATTGATCATACACATGAACATTTAATTTTTGGACTCTGAATTGTGTTCCATTTATCTACACTATGCTAGTACCAAAGTATAATTATGGTAGTTTTGTGGAGTTCTGCCCTACCAAGCTACAGTCTATAGAAAATTCTTGTTTCCTCTGAAGATCTGTAGGTGCCGCTTCAAGAGAGGTTGGTTCTTAAATGCACGTGGAACCAGTTAATTACTCTGTCAGAGTCAGAGCCTGTAATGATGTAGAACATGCGCTTGGAATTATGCGCTTTTAAAGAAACTTAACTACAGATTTTCTGTTGTATATTGTCATGAGTCTTTGAATGGGATTTTTTGTCATCCATAATTAAGATGAAGAGAGTCTAACTACTCATCAAGAACTCTAAGAATAGTAGGTCAACTTCTTCAAAGCATTAAGGTCCTAAAATTTTTAAAAAATTAAAAAAAAACTATTTCTCTGATATCTTTCTCAAAATTAAAGCTTTAAAATTTCTTGGCTGCTCAGCAAATGCTTCCAGCATCAAGGCAATCCTATGTGGAGTGATTCTCTATAATATGGTGCTGCAACCAACACAGTAAACAAAAATGGTACAATCATCTTGCTGTGGTTTAATGATAGTGCTTGCTATGGTCTGAACTTTTGTGTGTCCCCAAAATTTCATGTTGAAATCTAACCCAAACAGTGATGGTATTAAAAAGTGGGGCTTTTGGGGATTGATTAGGTATGAGGGCTCTGACCTCATAAATGGCACTTGGGCCCTTGTAAAAGAAGCTTGAGGCAGCCGATTTGTCCCTTGTACCACTTGAGGACAACAATAGAAGACACTATTTATGAAGCAAAGAGAAGACTTCACCGGACATCAAATGTGTCTTGATCTTAGACTTCCTAGCCTCCAGAACTGTGATAAGTAAATTTCTCCTTTTAAAATAAATTACCTAGTCAAGATGTTTTGCTACAATAAACCAAATATACTAAGACAGGGACCATGGCATTCCTAGGAAACAAGGACACTCACAAAAAGTTACATTTTTTACATTTTTTGTTTTGTTTTGTTGTGTTGTGTTTTGAGATAGGGATTCACTATGTAGTCCAAACTGACCTTGAACTTCTGGCTCAAGTTATCCTCCTACCTGTTTCCCAAATTGCTGGGACTAAAAGCACAAACCACTGGGCCCACATCATAAAAAGTTTTATTTCTCAAAAGCAGACATGTATTACTCCAGGAGAACTGAAGACTGAGTAGGGGACAAAATTGTGAAAGCAACTCAGATGAACCTGGAAAACATTACACTATGTGAAAGGTGCCAGAAATAAAGTCCACAAAAAGAATGATTCCATTAATATCCAGAATAGGGAAATCCACAGAAACACAAAGAGATTAGTGGTTGCTTAAGGGTGAAGGGTGGGAACGGGAAGAATCAGGGGATTGGTGATGACAAGTAAAGGGTTACCATAGGGGCTGGGGCTGTAGCTCAGTGGCAAAGTGCTTGCCTCGCATGTGTGAGGCACTGGGTTCGATCCTCAGTACCACATAAAGATAAATAAAGATACTGTATGTTCATCTACAACTAAATAAATCTTAAAAAAGAAAAAGAAAAAGAAACAACGGTTACCATAGTTTGAAGATGTCCTCCAAAGCTCACATGTTTTGGTCCCCAATACAGCAATGCTGACAAGAAGGATCTTTAGAAATGATGGGGTTGGGCTGGGGATGTGGCTCAAGCAGTAATGCGTTTGCCTGGCAAGCGCAGGGTGCTGGGTTCAATCCTTAGCACCACATAAAAATAAAAAAATAAAGATTTTGTGTCCACCGAAAACTAAAAAATAAATATTAAAAAAATTCTCTCTCTCTCTCTCTAAAAAAAAAAAAAAAAAAAAGAAATGATGGGGTCATGAGGGCTCTGACCTCAGGAGGGTCTTACTGAAATAATGGTCATTGTAGGAATGGCTTTGTTACAAAAACAAGGTCTGACTTGCTTTGTCTCTCCATGCCATGATGCAGCAAGAAGCCTTCCCCAGATTCTAGCACCATGCTCCTACACTTCCCAGCCCACAGAACCATGAACCAAACCAGTCTTTATCTTGTATGAACAACCCAGTCTGTGCATTCAGCTACAGCCATAGAAAATGAAGTAACATAGGGTACAGGGCTTATTTTTTATGATATGGTGAAAACATTCCAAAATTGACTGATGGCTGGAAAAGTAAGTGGGGGTAGAGTGCTTGCTTCATGTGTGCAAAGCCCAGGATTCCATTCCTAGCACTACAGAAAAGAAGAGAAAATGACAACAGTCATGGTTGCACAATCCTATAAGTACACTAAAAGCATTGTACATGTTGAAATGGGTAAATTTTATGGAATATGAATTATATGCCAATAAAGCTATTCAAAAATCCTTAAGGAGCTTCCCCTTACACCTACAATAAAAGTCACCACCATGCCCTATGAGATCCTGTATGATTTGTTCCCTGACAACTTCTCTATGCTTTCTCCAACTCTCTCCACACTCCAGCCACACAGGCTGCGTTCCAGGCCCGAGTAAGCCCAGCACTTTTCTACCTCAGAGTTCTCATGCCTGATCCCTTAGCCTTGAAGGCTTTTTCCCCAATCTGCATGGCTCCTTGCACATCACCTCTCTTCAGAGAACCTTTGCCACTGTATCTAAAGGAGCTGCTCCTTATCACCTCTTTGGGCCTCCACCATCACATCATCCTGAAATTATTTTAGGTACTTTCTGTGTCCTCCTGAAGAAAGTAACTTCATAAGGGCAGTGACCTTTTCCACAGAATATGCCTAACACCTAGGATTGTGCCTGGCAGCAAGCAGGTACACATTAAGCATTGATGAATGAATAGACAGAGGTCACTGACAAGGGTACCCCAAACTAGGTGGTTCATGAATTTTTTTAAACAAGAGAAGGAATGCACAATGTACAAATGAGAACATTCTCCATAGGATAAATGATTGGACCAAGGCCTATGTCTTTGAAATCTCAACTACATGAAATGTAAGGTAAGGTAGAAAACAAAAGGTGGCAGCATGATGTGGTCCTAAGGGCTGTCTTTCAACAACAGACATGACATTTGGTGGCGCTAAGAGTTCCAGACACACTGGCTGATGGGTGCCTAAGACTCAGATTAGATGGTCTGGCACATGACTCAGAAGGGGGTATTAGTATTAATACTAATACTAAGGGGCTGGGGTGTAACTCAGTGACAGAGCACCTGCCTAGCATGCACAGGCTTGGGTTCAATATCTAGCACCATATAAAAAGGCCCCATTAAAGAATAATAAGTTTATTAATTTGGAGTCTGTTTATACTTATCATTTCTTGTCTTGTTACTTTTAGAAATGTTTAATAATTTCATTAAAATCAACATTGTCAATAAATTATTTATTTTCCTGGGAATCAAAGAGGCCACTCACATGCATAAGACTGTGTGCATGCTCAGGAAAGTCCTAAGAACACTCTAACCTCTTACCTCACACCACATGCAAACATTAACTTCTAAGAGATATATAGTTTTTTAGGTTTATCATCCTTCAGAGTTGATTTTTGTGTGTGGTATAAGGTAAAGGTCCAACTTCATTCTTTTGCATGTGGATAGCCAGTTGTCCCAGCGCCATTTGATGGAGACTGTTCTTTGCCCTTTGAATGATCTTGGCATTTGTTTTACAACAAATTAACTGGCCATAGATGTCAGGGTTTATTTCTAGACTCTCAATTCTAGTCCACAGATCTCTAAATCTGTCTTTTTATCCATACCACAATACTTTGAATATTATACATTTTGCATTAAGTTTTGAAGATTTTGAGTCACCTGAATTTCCATATGAATTTTTGAATCAGCCTTTTCATTTCTGCAAAAGTCCAGCTGGAATCTTGGCAGGAACTGTGTTGAGTCTATCAGTTGATTTAGGCAGGTCTGTGTGTTCCTTGGGTATGCTTGCCCAATCACAGTCAGTCACTCCAACCAAGCCAGTCAAAGAACAACAATGGCTAACACTTGTTATTCACCTTGTTCCAAGTACTGTGCTGAATGCTTCACGTGGATCATCTCATCTAATCCTTACAATTATCCCAGAAGGCAGGTATTATTATTATTACTATTATTACTATTATTATTATTATTAGATGAGGAAACTGAGATGCAGAGAAATCACTTGACTTATACAAGGTGACAGTCAATTAATGGCAGAGGCTGGGTTCAGACCTAGGAAGGGTCTCACTCCAGAGCCCCTAACTTTCTCAACACAGAATATACAAAGAAATCCTCTAAACTCATTTTGAAAAGATGAGTAGCCAGCAGAAAGATGGGGAAAGGATGTGAACAGACAGTTCATCAAAGAGGAAAATGCAACTGGCCAATAAATATGTAATATGATGCTCTATCGTACTATAATCAGGGGAATGCATAATAAACAATGAGATATTGTTTTGTCTATCATATTTGGAAAATATTGATAAGAAAAATCTAGTGTTATTGTAGCAGGTCTGAGAAAAAAGGTCTTATTGCAACAATATCAGTGGCAGTACATAACAGCACACCCACTTTGGAATACAATTTGACAAAATTTACTGAGATGTAAAATACACATACACTTTGCCCTAGCAGTTTCATTACACATAGGTACAAAGGACATGGACAAGAATGTTCACTGTAGCCCTATTTGTAATTGTGTAAAAAGGGGGGAAAAAACTACATATCTGCCAGTGAATAAATGTCATTATTGGCCATGGCCAAATCCATACTACTGGAATGCTAGTTCTAAGAGGCACCAGTCTGTGCTCTATCTCCCCAGTGCCTAAAACAAGAACTGTCACAGAGAGCTGGGGATGTGGCTCAAGAGGTAGCGCGCTCGCCTGGCATGTGTGCGGCCCGGGTTCGATCCTCAGCACCACATACAAAGATGTTGTGTCCGCCGAAAACTAAAAAATAAATATTAAAATTCGCTCTCTCTCTAAAAAAAAAAAAAAAGAACTGTCACAGAGGTGGCACTCAGATGTTTGCTGAATGCATACTGTAGCATACGAAGCAGCAGTCAAAAACAAGCTATATATGTACATATGAAAAAGCCCTGCACATGTAATGGAAAACAAAAAATACCAACTAATCTTTAGAAAAAGATTTATAGAATAAATTGACAGAACAGCACAAAAAAACTAACATACTCCACAGCCTACTGTAGTTCCCTCTTGGGGACATTGTTAGATTTTCTCAACAAAGGACTTCACATATTCATATTTTAAAAATAATATAATTTCTAGTCATGCTTAACCTGATCAAGTGTAATATAGACTACCTTGTTATTCTTGAGGGTATATATATTCTGAGTGGGTAGTCCCTATTAATCACTACTGTTTGGTTTTAATAGTTTGATTTACTACTCACGCTTTACTGAGGAAGTTTCTTTCAGTGCATCCTCCAGATTAAAATCATCAGAGTCTCCAGATCCTAAAAAGAAAAAGAGAATTTAAAAATTTAACTATCTTTGCATGAAACAAAATAATACTAAAATATTTTCTTGATATAGTAATTTCTCTTTAGAAAATAAAGGGATAAGAAAGATAAGTCTCTACAAATGAAAACCAATAGTGAGAGTAATATGCTTACATTAAACAAAATAGACTATAAGTCTAATACTATAAAAACAGACAAAGAAGGTGATTATATAATGAAAAATGCTAATTAATCAAGGAGTTACAATGACTGTAATATATATGCAACTAACATTAGAACATCTCAATTTTAATGGGAAATATTAATAGATATGAAGAGGCTGTAATACAAAAATAGGAGACCCCACTTTTGACATTGGACAGATGAAGTAAACAGAAAATCAATAGGGAAATATTGGACTGAAACTACATTTTAGATCAAATAGATCCAACAATATTATAGAACATTCCATCCAATAGCAAAAAAAAAAAAAATACTTCTCAAATGCACACAGAATTTTCTCCAGGACAGATCATACATTAGGATACTAAACAAGTTCAAACACATCTAAGAAGACTGAAATCATATCAAGTATCTCTTCTGACCACAAGTGAATGAAACTACAAATCAATAATGGTAGCAATCTTGGAGGACTCACAAATAGATGAAAATCAAACAATATGCTCCTAATAGGTCAAAGAAGAAATCAAAAGGAAAATTAAAATGTATCTTGAGACAAAGAAAAAAAGGAAACACAGCCCATCAAAACTTATGGGGTGAAGAAAAAGCAGTGCAGTTAAGCAAGAAAAAGAAATAAAAGGCATTCATATAGGAAATGAAGAACTGATAAATTCAGTAGAATTGTAGGTTACAAAATAAACACAAAAATATCAGTCACATTTCTATATACTCCAAATAAGTTTTTGTTTGTTTGGGGGTGGCGGTTGTACTGGAGATTGAACCCAGAGGTACTTTACCAGTGAGTCACACCCCTGACCTTTTTTTTTTTTTTGAGGTGGGGGTTACTGGAGATTGAACTCAGGGATACTCAACCACTGAGCCACATCCCCAGCCCTATTTTGTATTTTATTTAGAGACAGATCTCACTGAGTTGCTTAGCACCTTGCTTTTATATAGGCTGGCTTTGAACTTATGATACTCCTGCCTCAGCCTCCTGAGCTGCTTGTATTACAGGTATGTGCCAGCACACCTGGCATCCTGGCCTTTTTAATTTTTACACAGGGTCCTACTACATTGGTTGTGGCCTCACTGATTTGCTGGGACTGGCCTCAAATTCTAAATCCTCCTGCCTCAGCCTCCCAAGTCAATGGGATTATAAGCATGTGCCACTGCACCTGGCCTAAGTAAGTTTTAAAAAATAGAAAACAATCCTAGTTAACTATCATTAAAAACACTTAAGATGATGGGCATGGTGGCACAAGTCTGTAATTCCAGCTATATGGGAGACTGATGACAGTGAATTGCAAGTTTGAAGTCAACCTGGGCAACTTAGTGAGAACTTATTTTAAAATAAAATTTAAAATAGTACTAGGAAGTTCTGTATATGTAGCTTGTTTGGTATATGTGAGGCCCTGGGATATAGCTCAATAGTACATTACTTGCCTAAGTAAGTAAGGCCCTGAGTTCAATTTCAGTACAAAAAAAAAAAAAAAACTCTTAGGAATAAATTTAACCAAGGAAGTGAAAGATCTATACAATAAAATCTGGAAAAAAATGGAATAAATTGAAGGACACATAAATAATTGGAAAGATATTCCATCTTCATGGATAGAACACTTAATATTTGTAAAGTGTTCTTACTACTCAAACATTCTACAGATTGAATGACATTCCTATCAAAATTCCAATGTCATTTTTCACAAAAAACAAAAAAAAAAACAATCCTGAAATTCGTGTGAAATCACAAAAGACTCTAAATTGCCAAAGTGACCTTGAGGAAAAAGAACAAATATGGAGACATTATACTCACTGATTTCAAAATACAGCATCCCTACCTAAAAATCTGAAATCCAAAATGCTCTAAAATTGTAAGAGTACACTCCTCCAACAAATATTTTGCTTGCAGTCCCAGCCATTCCTTTAGTGTTTGTCAATATATCCTGCCACATGCCATTAGCTAAAGAGTTAAGAGCAACATAACACAATTTTGTATTATTAATCCTTCAATGACCTTGGATTCAACAGATACAAACCATTTATGGATAAAACCATTCAATCTCAAACTACATTCTGAGCTATGAAGACTTCTTCAAAGCTTTCAAACAGGGGCTGAGGTTGTGGCTCAGCAGCACAGCACTCACCTAGCACGTGCAAGGCCCTGGGTTTGATCCTCAGCACCACATAAAAATAAATAAAATAAAGGTATTGTGTCCACATCAATGTTTATAGCAGCACAATTCACAAGAGCTAAACTGTGGAGCCAACCTAGATGCCCTTCAGTAGATGAATGGATAAAGAAACTGTGGTATATACACAATGAAATTTTACTCAGCATTAAGAGAGAATAAAATCATGACATTTTCAGGTAAATGGATGGAGTTAGAGGAGATAATGCTAAGTGAAGTTAGCCAACCCCAAAAAAAACAAATGCTGAATGTTTTCTCTGATATAAGGAGGCTGATTCATAGCGGGGTAGGGAGGGAGAACATGGGAGGAATAGACAAACTCTAGATAGGGCAGAGGGGTGGGAGGGAAAGGGAGGGGGCAGGGGATTAACAAGGATGGTAGAATGTGATGGACACCATTGTCCAAAGTACATGTATGAAGGCTCGAATTATATGTCAACATACTTTATATACAACAGATATATGAAAAATTTTGCTGTATATGTGTAATAAGAATTGTAATGCATTGTACTGTCATTTATTTTTTTTTAAAATCAATAAAAAAAGGTATTGTGTCCAACTACAACTAAAAGTAAATATTTTTTTAAAAAAAAGGTTTCAACCAGGGCCGGGGGTGTAGCTCAGTGGTACAGTGTTTGCCTGGCATGTATTAGGCCCTGAGTTCCATCTGTAACCCTGCAAAAAGGAAAATAATCTTACAACCAATCACAGCTGCTAAATCCAAGACAAGAACAAATACTCTTATAAAGATATTATATTCAATTTTTTTTTCAAATAGGTTCATATTCTTTAGCCCTTTTGTGCCACCCAAAAGTACTCAGCTTGGGATGGAGACAAGAATCCCACAAGTTCTCTCTTTGGCACTAACATATTTTAAAAAGCAACTGATTCATCCCAGGCTGTTCAAAACCTCCAATCCCTGTATAAGTAGGTAGTATTCAACTTATCTCATTCCACTTCAGAGGGTCACAAAGACTTTCTTTTAAATGGAAAAATTACATAGTGAACTGGTGATACCTGTCTGGAAATTCTTTTCAAACACAGCAGAACTTTAGAAATGTTCCCCACAGACTTTTATGTGTCCTTGAGAAGACCTATTGAATAAGAAAAGTGCTGGTTCCACCCACAGACACCTCCAGCAGCCAAGGTTTGCCTTCAGAAGATTATGTCCCTTTGGAAGGGAACACAAACTTGACCTCATATTGCAACCTGACCCACCACCACTGGCATCTGAAGCTAAGTGTGCATTTTAATGAAGGCTATAAAACAAGGCACAGCCAGTCCTTTTTAGAAAATTGCATCATGACCTGGCAGTGAGCCATAACCTGCCAAAGCTTTGATAGAATGTCTGATCCTTGAGAGACACCATCTAATGGGCCCTTAAGTAGCTTTTCATTTAGATTTGATTAATCACTCCCTCCTTTGTTGTTTGCACACCCATTCCAGCTAAGTGTTTATGTGCATCTTCTCCCTAGACCTGCCCTGTTCAACATGGTAGCTACTAGCCACATGTGGCTATTTATAATAAAATTAATTAAAATTCAGTAAATATTTAAAATTTAGCTCCTTACCTGCATTAATCACATTTTAAGTGCTCGATAGCCATACGTGACTGGTGACTACTGGGTTGAACAACACAGAGAACATTTCCACCTCATAGAAAGTTCCATAGGACAGCATTACCTTAGACAGTGAGCTGTTTGGAGCCAGGGCAGGGACTTGGTAATCTCCATAGCAATGCTAAATACAGACCTGGCAGCAAAGAAGCATCTCTACAGGTCTGTTCGTTTGCATTACCCAAACTCTGGCTCCATTCAGGGACAGGATCTCTGATCTGTTTCTAGGAATTCACAGTACACAGTGCCTGATAATAATTTGTGATAAATCCATACATCTGCAATAGGAACGTGTCTGCTGTCTACTGCTGGATGAAAAACTGCAAAGATTTCAGAGACAAAGTCAGGATTCAAGCAGGGAGATTGGTGCCTCTCAAGTGGCCAGTGACATCCATCCACCTGCTTTCTAAGGATGGATTCTATTCTACCTTTTCCCTTTATATATGCAAGCAATTTTCATTCAGTTCTTTTGGAAGAGGGCCCAGTATAAATCCTAAATGAATACATATTCACCTGAACTGCTTCACTTTTCAAGATTTTAAAATCTTGATCCTTTTCCAAGGATATGAATAAGGAAGAATACCAGGGACATCTTAGTCTAGTAAATCACAGATGTGTCATCTCAAATTTTCCATTTGTCTGCTTTACTAGTGGTTCCATAAATACTCACACTATATTTAAGTGTGCCCAGGAAAGCCATGATACTACTCACCTGTCTGTCATCTGGGCTAGCATCTGTGTCTAAACAATTCCAAGAGCATGAAGCTACTTATCAAAAAGGAAACAGACTTGTCAATAGGGAGAACACCAACCAATGCAAAGAAAGTCCATTACAAGAGAGATCAGATTCAAAACCAGACCTGAGGGATAAAATCATGACCCAGAAAAATACAATTATGGCACAAACCTCTTGATCATTTGGTTTCAAAGAATAAGAGTAACATTGGCCTCTATTAGCACATGAAACCTTGACAGAGGGGTAAGGTACATAGCTTAACTTAACCTGAAATAAGCCCTGTAATAAAGATGTTCCACCATGATGGAATAAAGCCCTCACCTTGTGCAGCTACTTGTAAAGCGTGATGCCCACCCCACCCCATCCCCGTTCTCTGGCAGGGGGTACTGGGGCCAAAATTACTAAAAGGAAAGACTAGAGGTCACAGAAAAAAGTTCACACCTCCATACCTACCATTTAAACATTCCTGAAAATTGCATTGTGGGAAATCTATGCGACAAAGTGACTGGGAGGCACGGTCAATTTTCCAAAGATCTCTTTGTGGAAATAATTTCTCTCCCTTAATGCAAAAAGTAGGTATCCTCTCTCACCTCTTGCTACAGAGGATGGGGGGGGGAACCAAAAATGCTAGTTCTATTAATTCCCAATTTCTATGGGATTTTGCACCCTTTTAAATTTTGTTGCCTCAGGTTGGGGATATAGCTCAGTTGGTGGCGTGCTTGCCTTGCATGCATAAGGCCCTGGGTTCGATTCCCAGAACGGAAAAAAAAAAAATTGTTGCCTCAATCTAGACTCTAACACACTTGTTCTTGATAAATTTAGACTTTTATACCCCAAAGCATGCTGAGTAATTAATATCCTCTGGCTTAGTTAGGTTGCAGCATCACAAGGTAACATGAAAATGACCTGCGTCTTATTCTGATTACTAAATGGATTTAGCTGTTGCCATCTGCGCTCCAAGTAGTTTCATGAATAAATTCCAGGCCCTCTCAGAGAAGACAATAATGACACAAAGACAGTTCACAAGAAGACAGGAATTGGCATTTCAGTCCAAAACAGCCACCACCACCAATCCAACTGCAGTGGCCACTGCAGAGTCAGAGCCAGCAGCTGATTTCAAGTATACACAGAGCTGCCCTCTCCAGTTCCACTGGGGAAAGGGAAACTCAGTAAAGAAGGGATCCTTCAGATGCAGGCACCAGGACTGAAAGTCTTTTTTAAAAAATATTTATTTTTTAGTTGTAGTTAGACACAATATTTTTAGTTTATTTTTTTATTTATATGTGGTGCTGAGGATCAAACCCCAGACCTCACACGTTCTAGGCAAGTGCTCTACCACTGAGCCACAACCCCAGCCCCAGGTCTGAAAGTCTTTTTACATGTTTCCAGGAAGTATCTAAGTGTCTTATGTAGCAAGTGGCTTGATCTTCAATGTGGGAAAATTATTTGTTTAGAAATTTTATGTAAGTCACTTTGCTGATGAGTTGCAATTAAAAGTATTCCTTTCTACACAGAAACCAACTGTCTGATGGATGCTCACAGAGAAAAGTTTAAATGCACTTTGTATGTCTACAAGGATGACCTTTTCATGGAGAAGTCAGAGCTGAGAACTAGGGGCCTGCTTAGCACAAGAAAAATATAATAGGTGCCAGGGACTTGTGATGAGGAAAATGGAGACTGCTAATGGGTGGCAGAAATGGTCTAGAATTAGGTAGTGGTGATGGTTGTAAGACATAGTGAATCTATTAAAAACACCGAATTACAGAAATTGAAATAGTAAGTTTTATGTTCTGTGAATTATATCTCAACAGAAAATGGAGTAGCTATCTCCACGTACTTTCACTGGGACCTCAGAAATCAGATGGTCCTTTTACAGGTAGGACACCAGGAGCCAAAGCAATTAATCATTAGGCAGCAGAAATATAAATGACCCCCAAACCAGGAGATGCAAGAATTAGTCCCAGTTTGCCACTCAGGGCCTGAAAGCCCAAGAGCAATCACTTGACCCCAGAGAATAACCTGTTCCCTATATGTGAAATAAAGGTATCATACCTGATTACTCCTCCCCCTTCAGGAAAAGCTGGATGTTATAGTGGTAATAAAATGGTCATGGACAAATCAGGTGCTATTGTGATGCTTCAGGAGACTTAATGTCTCATAATAGTCCATGACTAGAGGTGCACTCCTCTCAGGTCTGAAGTTTGTATGAAGGAGTGCAAGTACTAAGTGTGCTGAAGGGTGATGCTGCTGCTGTCACATGGAGAACTGGTCCAAGGCTGTGCCAGGAAAACACCTGAGGATATCAGTACTGGTGACTGGCTTTGAAACCAGAGCCTTGATGCAGATCTCAGCTCACTACTCACCAGCAGGGACACTTGGGCAAGGGACTTGATGGTTCTAGGCCTCAGTTTCCTTGTCTGTCAACTAGAGATAATATAACTTACTGCAGTGCAATGATGTCAGAATTAGTCATTCTATAAAAAGTGTTTAGTATAGTATCTGAAATATAGGAATCCGTCAAATATTACATATTATTATTACTAATAGATCAACTAGTAAGTAGAAGCTCATCAATCAATCATGGATGAGTAAGTAGATTATAAGTAAGTCCTTTTAAAATGTTCAAACACGTTTTTATTGGTGCTTTTTGGTTATACATGACAGTAGAATCCATTTTGACATAATTACATAAGCATGGGATATATCTTGTTCTAATTCAGACCCTAGTACCTCTTCTTACCCTTTCCTCTCCCCACCTAGTGCTCCCTTCCTTCTATTGATCTTCCTGCCATTTACCCATAGTTATTTGTCAATTACTTTTTTGCAAACACATTCTTTTTTAATATTTTTTAGTTGTAAATAGATCTTTTATTTTATTTATTTATTTATATGTGGTGCTGGGGATCAAACCCAGGGCCTCACATATGCCAGGCAAGTGCTTTACCACTGAGCCACAACTCCAGCCCCTGCAAACACATTCTTATATAAAGCCACCCAGTGTCTGTTGAATCTTTAGATTCTACTGTTGCGCCATAAGCCTGGGAAACCAGGGTAGAAGAATATTGGTGCTTTGGATACAGCCGTACCCAAACACTTCTAAGCCACAGTCTGTCAACTAATAACAATATATGCAGCATTCCTTTCCCTGAAGCCAACCTAAACAAGTGGCTTTCTGTGTGATTTCTTAGATAAGGTGAGAAGTTGTGTCTGGCCACTGCTGCATACATGAATATGCTGAAATCAGAGATTCTTGTGAGTAAACAGAGGGACTGAGGGACCATCCCAGCAGCTGCCAAAGCTCCTTTTACATCAGGAACTCCCGCCTTCACTCCCTGAATGGTACAGGTTGCTTCATCATGGTCCATACTGAGAAAAAGGAAAATGAACTCAGTAAAGTCATAACACCCTTGGTCATTTGTTGTCTTAGCATGATCCATGCCCTATGCATGCCTCGTCCAGTCACCTGCCATCTGCCACTGTGGACCTCTGGACTGCCCTGATGCTGAATGCCTTTAACTGTCCAGCCCCATCTGATAGAAAACAAGGACTTTGGGTTACTTTCCCCAATTTCACCCTCTTTCAGCAGGAAACAGTTTGGAGATATCATCGCCCATTTTTCCACAGAAATGGAATATAGATATTGACACTGGGGAAATGTAACAGAGGTCTACTTTAGGCTTTGCATATAGTAGCCCCTGCTGCTCTGCCACTGCAACTTATTTTTAAATGGACATGTTTCTTTCACTTCCTCTCTCCAGGCTCTTCCCTAATCTCCCCCTCCCTAATCTCAAGGGAAACAGGATTGCCTTTCTTCCCCATTCTAGGCAGAGTTATTTGTTGTAGAGTGCACACCTACCATAGAAAAGAAGTAATCCAGACTTTGGGTTGGTACCAGAAGATTTCAGAAATGGCTGTCTCACAAATTAAAAAGTGTATTATTACAACACCAACAGAGAACATGTAGAATCTAGCCTTTGAATCTCCTCTTTAAAAGCTTTCTTGTTCTGGCTGATGGGCAGAATCACAGTAGTCCCCTGCATTTCTCCTTTGCTAGCAAATCAGTAAACCTTCTTTTTCCTTTTTATAGAAAGAAAAGAAAAGAAAGAAAGAAAGAGAAACCAGAGGTAGGCAGAGCAGAGCACAACCTCAAAGATCTCTTACTCCGATCCATTTGTTTTAGAGATAAACGGGATCCATGAAAAAAGTTGGATTTTTTTTCAAGTTATGTTTCAAATTGGTTAAACAAAAACAGGATACTTTAATTACAAGAAAGCTCATTTTGCAGTGCAGATGCACTAGAATGAAGCCTGGGTTGCACAATGGCCCCAACAGGCTGACCTGGGTAGAGCCTGATCTAACCCAGACAGCCTGTAAGGCAAAGCAAAGCAATCATGTCACAAGGTCCAGCATTAGCTAGGGGTTTCCCTGTCAAGGGACAGCTCAGAAGTAGAATCCAAATGTACACTTCCCAAGCCCCATAAAGATTTTAGTCTTGCCGTGTGTGGTGGCGCACAACTGTAATGCCAGCAACTTGAGAGACTGAGGCAGAGGGATTGCAAGTTCAAAGTCAGCCTCAGCAACTCAGTGAGGCTCTAACCAACTCAATGAGACCCTGTCTCTAAATAAGATATTTTTTTAAAAAAGGGTTGGGGATGTGGCTTAGTGGTTAAGCACCCCTGGGTTTAATCTCTAGTGCCAAAAAAATTAAAAAAATAAAAAAGAAGACTTCAGTTGTGCTACCCAGCCAGGCCACTACAACAGTAGAAAGGCATTAGCAACACCTCCCATATGTTCCTGAAATAGACCTTTCTTCAGAATTGCAATCCTGCAGGTGCTTTTACCTGCAGGGATATCCTCACAGTTCCTCCAAGAAAGCATGTCCTGAACTGGCTTCTGTCTCCCCATCATACTAGTAATCATTGTCCCAGCTCTTTGTCTTCATTACTGTTGTGTCTTACCAAGTTTTGAAATTGGGAAATGGGAGTCCAATAACTTTGTTCTTGTTTTTCAAGTCTGTTTGGCTATTTTAGGTCGCCTGAATTTCCATATGAATTTTAGGATCAGCTTGTCCATTTCTGCAAAAAGGCAGCTGGGATTTTAATGGGGATTGCATTGCATCTGTAGATCAATTTGGGAAGTATCATCCCATCTATTTTTAAACATGCTCAAATCTCCCATTTTAAGCTAGAAAACCCTCTTTTAACTGTGTACGCCCATCTCGATACTGCTGCCTTCTCCCCCCTTCTTCGTGAGCTAACTTATAAAAATGGCTGTCTATACTCCCGCCTCTTTGAATCACTTCCCAATGTCTCACAGCCAAATGCCTAAGCTTGCCTCTCTAGCCCAAGTTCCCCATCTGTTTCACTGAATGGCACTACCATTCAAGCCAGAAACCTGCAAGCCATTCTGGACATATTCTCTCCCACATTCTATAGCCACCCCATCACCAGAAACTATTGATTCTGCTTCCACAACATGCCTGAGGTCCACCTACTTCTCCATGTCTAGCCCATACAGCAAACATCCTTCTCCTGGACCACCACAATAGCCATGTACCTAGGCCTTCCAGGAGAATGGGTAAGGTGTAGAGTCGCTCCCAACCCACTCATCATGCCCACAGGCAGGGAGATACCTTCTTCCTTTCTAAGCAAACATCCTAGTATATTACCTACCCTGCTTGAAGCTGTCAAAAACATCCTCAGTATATTGACTATAAACTGCACATGCCTAACTATGGCCTGCCAGGCCTCCAATCCTGCCTGATGTGGCCCCTACAGGCCCCCTTTGTACTAGACCTCTCACTGTTTCATGTAAGTTTTTATGATTATTTTCAAGTAATGCATGCCCACTATTGAAATCCTAGAAAACAATAAGAAATAAAGTAACATCCAGCAGGCTGGGGTGTAGCCTGTTGGTACAGCACCTCCCTATCATGTATGAGACCCTGGTTTCAATTCTCAGTGCCAAATAAATAAGTAAAGCAAGTGATTACAACATGGATGAACCTTGAAGACCTTCTGCTAAGTGAAATAAGAGTCACAAAAAGGACAAATACTGTCTGATTGCATTTATGAGAGCCCTAGTCTAGTCAAATTCATAGCAACAGAAAGTAGAATAGGGGTTTCCAGGGGCTAGAGGTGAAGGCATGGGAGGTTGTTATTTATTAAGGACAACTTTTGTTCTGCAAAGATGAAAACAGTGTTTTTCTGCAGTTTGACTGCACAAGAGAGATATACTTAACACTACTAACTGTACACTGAGAAATGGTTCAAGATGGTAAATTTTACATGATTTTCTCCACAAGTTTTGGAATTTAAAAAAACAGCAGCAATTAATGGTTTCTTAGAAATAAACTTCACAGACAAAGCCACCTCTCATAGGGCATATTAACTTTGGACACAACCTGAAATGTCATTAACCCTCCTTAGAATGTAACAAACTCATTTCCAATGCAAAATGCAGAGATTATCAACTTGGGGGCAGGATGACCACACTTAGGAACTACTTCTCTCTCAAAATTGTGGTGGAAGCCCAGGCATGTGCATTTGAAAAAGTTCACTCATTGGAAGAGTCAGGTTTTTAGAAACTTTTTTGTGTGTTTACCCCATAATATATAAATCCTGTGGTTAGCATCACTGGCCACCAGCACTAAGAGATCTTGCTCCTCCCACTTCTTCAACCCTTCTGCCCTTCAACTTATGCAACTTTTCTCTATGAACTTGTTCACTTGCATCATACTGCCAGGAAGTCACTTGTTCAAATCCCCTTCATGGATGCAACCAACCACAGACTATGGCTTCTATCAACAACCACACCCAAATTCAACACCTATGCACACAGTCAGTGGACAAAGCCCTCCCAGCCTCTGGTACTTGTGTGGTGCTCTTCAAATGTCGACTTAGCGTTTTGGTGAACAGGGTCAAAGAGAAAATGAGCCAGCCCTCTGATGGGAAATACATCCGGCTTCCCAATCTCCCTTGGAGCTGTCTTCTCACTGGAGCAGGCTACCAGCTTGACTCATCCCACAAAACAAATCCTCAAAGGGAGTAAGACCACATGGTTTCCCTATCTGCAGGAAAGAGGAGATGAGTGTCCTGAGCCTGTGTCACCAAGCCTGTGTCTACTTGATTTGGCCAACTAAATCCCTAAATCAGTTAGTTGTACAGTAGGAAAGAAACCAAATACATTATTTAATACTATGCAAAATAAAGTCCCTGATGTTCACTTGCCCTTTCCCTTTTTTAGCAGTCTGTACTTCTGTCAATGACCACAAGAGTGATAATGGGGAGTGTTGAGGATCTAGACATTTTGAGGATATAAGAAGACAATTTAAAATCCACTAGAATTGACAAGTATCTTGCAAGTCTAGATTGCTGAACATGCCTGACCAATTTGGAGAGGGAAGAGGAAGGAGCCCAAGAAAAGTTTCTTGTGTGCCCTAACATGTCCAATTTGCAAGCCTCTTTTCATCCCAAATGTGTCCTTAAGACAAGAACTAAGCCAGGGTAGCAGCAGGTACCTCATCATTAAGGCCAGCGTAGCTGTGGGCATACTCACCATTAACGACCTCACCAACTGAGCAGAACATGTCTAGTCCCCAGCTGCACAGGATACCCATGCCCCCACATGGAGCCCACACTTCACATCCCTACCCAATCCACTCAGTCACCTGCAGACAGGTACACATTAACAAACTTAGACAAAACACCACTGTTGAGGGCCACAGACAAGTCAAGATGGCGCCTGGCACTTTGCCAGGAGGAGTGGTTTGAGAAGTAACACCAGCAAGCCATTAAGATGATGGAGATTCCTTAATGACTGACTGCTGTGTCTAGATTATGTCAATTAAGTTAAGCTGTGTATAATTATTAAGATGATGAGGATTCCTTAATGACTGATTGCTGTAACTGGATGATGATGCTAAATTGAGTCAAGCTGTGTGTAATTAGTTATGTATATATACCCCTACTGTCCTACAATAAAGCGGCTCCCGCTGTATCAACCTTCACAAGTTGCTTGTCACCCCCTGGGTTATTTTGCCCAGCCAGACTGCGGCACACCACACATGTTACAATGAAGTGATACTCATAGAAACAAATAGTACAACAAAAGGATGCTTACCATTATTTGGGAGATGGACTATAATGTTTTCTAATCTACCATGTCTCTTGTGTAGAGAGCTAATTGCAACCCACTACACTGCTTGCACAGCCCACTGATGGGTGGAGACCCAGCTGCAACAGTGCTATAGAGACCCTGCCTAAGAAGCAAGTGCTTCCTATATGATAGCCAAGCCCAGATCAAAGAAAAGAAGCATTTTTTAAAAAATTTTAATTTCTTTTTTTTTAAGAGAGAGGGAAAAAGAGAGGGAATTTTTTTTTAATATTTATTTTTCAGTTCTCGGCAGACACAACATCTTTGTTTGTATGTGGTGCTGAGGATCGAACCTGGGCCGCATGCATGCCAGGCGAGCGCGCTACCACTTGAGCCACATCCCCAGCCCAATTTTTAATTTCTAATTTTTTAATTATCTTAACTCTACAAATTTATGAGGTACTATGCAATAATATGACACATGCATACAGTATATAATAATCAAATCAGAATATTTAACATTTCCATCTTCTTAAATATTCTATAGCATTTTATTGACATGTAATGTACTCACATATGGCATGCAGTATAATATTTCAATACATGTATACAATATGTACTTATCAAATCAGAAAGGTTGGCATTTTCATCTCCTTGTCATTACTTTGTCTCTTTTCCCCCCTCATCATTACTTTGTGTTTGGAGCTCCTCTCTCCCAGTTATAAAGAAAACACATAATAGGTCATTGTGACTAGCCAAACATACCAGAAATCTCTGCCCTCCAGATGTAGGGATCTGAACTCTAGGCTTGCTTCTGTTGTCTTCTAATTTGGACAAATTATTTCCACCCTCTGCCTCCATTCTCCCATTCTACAGAAGGAAGGTATTGGATTAGATGACTAAACAAAATGCCCATTTCTTGAGGACCTAGGGTTGGCCAGTCTTCATGCCAGGTGTTTGGCATCAATACTCCAATGGTCAGTGAGCTACCACTGTGCTGATGAGCAATGTCTTTTACAATGGGGAGCCGGGTTCAGAAAGGTACAGCTGCACTGGGTCATTCTGCCAGTCAATCTGATTCTCCCCCAGCATGCCTGCCTGCCTGCGAGGTCCCATAATAGTCAAGTGCTTTGATAAGACAGTTGCATTACCTTTCCCTTGGTGCTATAACAATTTTCCATACACATAGTGGCTTCAAAGGATAATTTTATGCTCTTACAGTTCTGGAGGTCGGAAGTCTGAAGTGAGTCACACTAGGCTAAAATCAGGACACTAGCAAGCTGCAACTCTTCCAGAGGCTCTAAGGGATAGTGTGTCTCCCTGACTTTTCCAGATCTGGAGGCTGCCTGCATGGCTTGGCTCATGACCCTTTATCTTTAAAGTACATTACCCTAACCTCTGCTTCTGACATCACGTCTTTCTCTGACTCTCCTGACTACCTCCCTCTTTGACTTATCAAGCCTCTTGTGATGACAATGGACCAGATGGATAATCCAAGCTAATCTCTAATCTCAATATCCATAACTTAATCATGTCTGAAAGCCCATTTGCCTTACAAGGCAACATTCACAAGTTCCAGAGATCTGGATGTGGATATCAGGCAGGGGAGGAGAAGAAGTACTCTGCCCACAATAATCAATAACTACCAGATAGTTTCCTGTTTCAAGCACTTAAATTGTTCACTCCTGCCTGGCTAAAAAGAGTGCTTCAGGTCAGTTGCTTTAGCAGTGAAAATCTGCTTTAGGTAGGGCAGTCAGAAGAGTCATCAGTGAGGTGAATTTTCACTAAAAAAGACCAATTTTGCAGGCTCAGTTGGACAAGCACATCTGGCAAAATTGACTGACATTTTTCAAAGATCCCTCTGTTGTGTGGAGAACTGTTTGTGGGAGGTCAATCGGGGAGCCATGGCTGTCAGCCAAACCTATGAGGACAATGGTTTAGCACAGGATGACAACTCCCTACCATGGCCCAGACCTCTGGAATTCTTTTGGTCACTAGACCTCAGTTGGTTCTTCCCCTCATCTGAGTCCTCATGAGTCCCTCTGCATGGAAACTCTTCTCAACACATCCCTTCATCTGCTCCAGTACCTCAGATTCTTTCTTTCTTTAAAATATCTTTATTGAAAGTATAAATTCAATGGAATTCAGTGGTTTTTAATATATTCACAATGGTCTGTAATCATCACACACATCACTTTTTAAAAACATTCCATCACCCCAAAAGGAAACCCTGAACTTCTTTTTTTTAATATTTTTTTAAGTTGCCAATGGACCTTTATTTTATTTATTTATATGCGGTTCTGAGACTTGAACCTCATGCCTCACACATGCCAGGTAAGTGTGCTACCACCAAGCCACAGCCCCAGGCCAACCCTGAACCTCTTAAGTAGCTATTTCTCATTGCCCCTCCCCCCACCTCTTGGAAACCATGAATTTACTTTCTGTCTCCATGGATTTGCCTGTTCTGGATATCTCATATGAATGGAATCTCTTGTAACCACCTTGTTTGTTTGTTTGTTGGTTGGTGCTAGGGATAAAACCCAGGAGCATTTTATCACTGAACCACAGCCATAGCTGTTTTTTTTTTTTTTTTTTTTTTAATCTGGAGACAGTGTCTCCTAAATTGCTTAGGGCCTTGCTAAATTGTGAAGGCTGGTTTCAAACTTGTGATCCTCCTGCCTCAGCCTCCAAAGTCACTGGGATTGCAGGGATGTGCCAATGGACCTGGTTTACTACTTTGTTTTATTCAGCAACATGTCTTCAAGGTTCATCCATATAAAGTATGTGTCAGAAATTCATTCCTGGGGCTGGGGATGTGGCTCAAGCGGTAGCGCGCTCGCCTGGCATGCATGTGGCCCGGGTTCGATCCTCAGCACCACATACAAACAAAGATGTTGTGTCCGCCGAAAACTAAAAAATAAATATTAAAAAATTCTCTCTCTCTCTCACTCTTTCTTTAAAAAAAAAAAAAAGAAATTCATTCCTTTTTATGGCTAAATGATAGACCATTGAGTATACAGAACACATTTTATTTCGTCACTTGTATCAATCAGTGACCATTTGGGTTGATTCCACCTTCTAATATTATAAATAGTGTTCTATGAATATTCATGTACAAGTTTTGGTATGGACATGTTTTCAATTATCTTACATATATATAGAACTACTACTTTTGACAGTAAAATACAATAAGCAACTATGAAGTTGATTTTTTAATTCAATTCATGCCATACTCTTCTGCTGCTTATAACCATCTCCTCCCAACTCTTGGTCTTAAGAGACGTATGTATAGGATCCATATTCTGCCATTTACAGCCACTCTAGGCCATGTCAGCCAACCTGCGTCTCCAGATAGAGATGTGTCACATATACACACACTCCAGTAAAAGTGGAATGATACATATCTAGAGTGAGCTGGGGATGCAGCTCAGTGACAGAGCACTTGCCTAGCATGCTCAAGGCCCTAGGTTTGATCCGTAGCACTGAGGAGGGAAAAAAAGGATGATGGCAAGAACTGGAAAAGTTTCACCCACATATATTGAGAAATTCTTTAGGGAAAAAAGCCACTGAACGCTGTAACCTGCTTTGACATTCATGCTGTGTGGTGTAGGGCCGCAAAGACCATGCATACTAGAATCAGAACACTGGGGTTAGAGTCGCCTCTACCCTGGCCCTGGCACTTCACTGCTCAGCAACTCAGTTTCTCACCTGGAATATGGGGGTGATAAATCAGTGCCAGAACACAGGGCTCTTGCAAAGTTTCAGCAACAGAACTCAGGTCCTTCCCTTCCCCTCGGACCTTTGAGGGCCTTCAAAGGCCAACATGACCCAATTATTAGTTTACAGTTCTGCAAAGGTAGGCCCAGTCAGAGGGGCCTCCTCACAATCACTCAAATAGTTGGGCCTGTTTTAGAGCTGTGATCTCTTTAATGACATGTGATATAAGTACAACAAAAACCCTTTTGAAGGATAACTTCAAAAGGGTGGGCCTTTTCTGTAGTACACATAGCACTGCAAGTCCCACTGAGCTGGAGCAACCTAGAACACTATACTCAACCTGCTAACAACAAACCTAGGCCCTATCCCTAACCTGGCAATCACTGCTACTTGCCAAGCCTAGAGATGCACCCGAGAAACATGTGCCTGAGAGACATGCCAGCATAATGTATAAAGTGGGGGGATCCAAGCACCAAATCAATGGCTGATGGGCCAAAAACTTACAGCCCAACAGTCAAGATGTGCCTCCTTGGGGAGCCCTTCCCTAATGTGGCCCTTCCATACCCCAGACACAGGGTGCAATATCGTCCAATTCATCTCTTGCTGTTCCCCCAATAGGAGCCCATGGGAGCATCAGAGTCCTGTCTCTAGCTGTAAGCTCACAGGTTGATCCAGGGGGGACACACACTGGGACTCTCACTCAACTTGCAAAACAAGCAGCCCACCAAGCAGTTCTCCCAATACCATGCCACTCTTGAAATAATTTAATCTGAAATTATCTCATCTGTGTTATTTCTCTGTTCCCTCTACCCCACTCTGGGTCATTTAATTATTGCCATTCATAATAAGACACCACACTGCCTAGGAATTCCCTGGGTGCAAGCTGAAGAAAAGTGACTTTTTAGTAGCTAATCTATAGAGCGAAATCACTCCTCAGCAAAGGCAAAGAGTGACACTTTACACTTTTGTTATGAGCTGAATTGTGCACCCCCTCATTCATATATTGAAGTCCGGTTCCTCCAAAAGTGACTGTATTTGGAGATAAGAGTTTAACAGAGGTAACCAAGTTAATATGAAGTCATTAGGGTGGGCCCTAATGTAATAGGATTAGTGTCCTCATAATAAGAGAAGATAGGGACGGAGATAAAACTCAGTGGTAGAACAGTTGCCTGGCATACATGAGACCCTGGGTTCAATTTCCAGCACGAAAAAGAAGAGGAGGAGGGGGAGGAGGAGGAGGAGGAATAGGAGAAAATACATAAAAGACTATGTGAAGATGAAAACAGACTGGAATTACCAGGAACTAAAGGAAGCAAGGAAGGGTTCTCTTCTACAGGTTTCAGAAGGAATATGCCCTGTCAGCACCTTGATGTCAGATTTCTAGCCTCCAGAAATGTAAGAGTATATTTCTATTGTTTACAATCATCCAGTTTGTGGTACTTCATCACGACAGCCCCAGGAAATTCCAATAGCTACTGGAGTAAAAATGCATATGCCTGACCCACAAGTCACTCCCCAAACTGGCCCCAACCTGCCACTTCTAGATCCTTCCCCATAGCTCCTCACTGCACATACTCTGGATGCCCCATCTGGGATGAGTCCTTGAAGGATTCCACTTCCTGGCCCTGGAGTACTCTTTTCTGCCTTCCATCTCCACAGAAAATTATTGCCCATGTCAAGCATCATGTCCTCTAGGAAGCCTGTGCCCACCCCACAAGGCAAAAGAGCTCTTTCTCCTGGCTGTCACTTCATGGGTCAACAAGCAGAATTCTAACTTCTCTGCACAAAGTAGGGCCAAGAGACCCAAGGTGAGGTCTCCTGAAGTAGGCCCATTATAGCACAGGCTCCCTGTACACTCAGCATATGTATCAAATGAAATCACCTAACCGAGCATTTTTTTTTAACAACAGCAAAACCTTCCATCTGAGGGGGGAAAGGAATGAATGACTGATACACACAACATGGATGCATCTCAGGAGAATCATGCTGAGTGACAGACACTCCTACTCTCAAACAAATATATGCAGCATACTACATAATCCCATCTTTACAAAACTCTAGAAAATGTGAACTTGTCTACAGTGAGAGAAAAAAAAAAAGATCAGTGATTACCTTGGTATAGGGAGGAGAGGAGAAAGGGTTATAAGGAAGCTTTTCGGGCCAAGTGAGATGTTGGTGACCTTGACTGCAGTAATGGTCTCACAGTTGTGCACATTTGCCAGCACTGACCAAACTGTTCAATTTAAACGTGGGCAGTTCACTGTATGTCCATTACACTTCAATAAAGCAGTTAAAAACAGCAACAAATTATATACCTCTTAGAGAAAGGAAAAAAAAGGCTTAAACCATACAATAGTCTCTGGGGGCCAGCACCATCTACTCCCCACCTTGCTGACCTATTTGAGATTTTTTCATTTCTTGTTTTCATAAAGCCTGGAATAATACATACCAAAATGTCAGTAGTAGTTGTCCATTTTCTAGGAATATATTATGTTCATATTCAAAATTAAAACTATTTTTAAAAAGCAATGTGACACAGTACAAAAAGTACATTCCTGGTGTAGATGGAATATCTCAAGGATGCTCTCATTCCAACTACCAAAACCTTGAATTTGTCACACTATGTAGCAAAAGTGACCACAAAACGTGACTAAACTAAAGTGTTGAGATGGGGAGGTTATCCTAGATAATATATGTGGGCCCAAGGTAATCCCAAGGGTCTGTGTAGTATAAAGAAAGAGGAATGAGACAGGGTCTGAGCTTGTGGGATAAGAGGAAGGAGTCACAACCCCAGGAATGCAGGCAATCTCCAGAGAATAGAAAAGATAAGGAAACAAATTCACCTCTTGGGACCCCAAAAGGAATTCTTGATTTTAGCCCAGTGAGATCCTTGTCAACCTTCCAATACCCAGAACATAAAGGAATATACTTTGTGTTG
Source organism: Marmota monax (assembly GCF_021218885.2). NCBI lineage: Eukaryota > Metazoa > Chordata > Mammalia > Rodentia > Sciuridae > Marmota > Marmota monax. The sequence goes on along the minus strand of NW_026692025.1, from coordinate 4,074,748 downwards.
CTTTAAGTCTCTAAGTTCATGGCAATTAGTTATACCAGTAGTAGGTGACTATTTGTTTCTTTCTTCTATGTACTTGTCCATCCAGACACCATCCTAGGCCTGGAGAATAGCATGAACATCACACCCGCTGCCCCAGAGAAGTTTCCAAACTAGCTGACATCCAAATGATGTCCAAGCACCCCCCTTTGTTCTTAACAGGTTTGTAGTATTCATTTGGAAACCTTTCTAGATCCTATTCTGCTAACTCTTTAATGTCAGACATTCAACAAGCAATTATCCTTTTTTTTCTTTAAAAAAAAAGTCCTACTTACAATTATGTATATTCTAATTGGGCAATATGAGTGACAAAGGCCTTAATTATGGCCCATAATTCACACCTAGTATATTATAAGGTCTTTGCTACATGTTGGCACTTGTGAACATTATACTATGGCTCTGTCATTTGCACAGCTTCGTCCAATTATTGTACTTATGGGGCACTTGTGTATGGTAAGGTAACAAATGATGGCAGTCCAACCACCAGAGCTTGTATTTACCTGAGCAAAATACATTTTGGTCACTTCCAGGAGGGATAAATTCCATTCACAAGGAATTCAATTTGCAAATCTTGCAAATTATCACATTATTCACATAAAGATAGGCTTATCACAATCTAATTTTCAGATGAGAAGACTAAATCAGAAAGCAACCAAAGGCAGCAAGTCAAGAAGAAAGAATTAGAGGGTTCCTTTTCATTCCTCCATTTGGATCTTGCAACACTGGCTCATCAGTGGGGCATAACACATTCTCAGGGTAGTTTTCTGCATACTTCTGTTTGTTGAAGCAAAATCTGCCTGTCTCATTGTACTATCCCCCCAAAATTCAAGTGCAACCAGAACCTGAAAAATGTGACCTTCTCTGGAAAAGGGGTCTTTACAGCTATAATCAAATTAAGATGCTGAATTAAAGTGGACCCTAACCCAATGAGTAGTGTCCTTCCAAGTGAGAAATTTGGACACAGATGAAGGGAAGAACTCTATGTGAAGGTGGAGGCACAGTCACTGGAGCAATGCAGCACCAAGTCAAGGATTGCTAAGGACACATGGTCACCACCAGGAGCTAGGAAGAGGCAAGGAAAGATTCTACCCAGAATATAAGAGAGCAAAGGAGCATGGCCCTGCTGATACCTTGAATTCTTGAGACTAGTGAGAAAATATTTCAATGTTTTTATTAGTGTATCAGTTATACATATTAGTGGGATTCATTTTGACAAAATCACAGTTATATGGAATATAATTTGCTCCATTTCAGTCCCCATTACCACCTCCTGCCTTCTCCCCAGCCTGTTTCCCTCCTCTACTCCACTGGCCTTTCCCCATCTATTTATTGTTTTTATTTTAAGTCATCCAGTTTGTAGCACAATCACTTAACAATAAGTAATGGTTCTGACAAATGTATGTAGGTGATGCTGTTTTTGTGTAAGCATCATAGAATGTATTTACACAAACCTAGCTGAGGTAGCCTCCTATACACCTCGGCTATGTGATGTATACTGTCAGATATATACCACAGTCAGTCACCAAATGTTGTTATGTGGTACACTGTTAATATGGTCCGCTGAATTACTTTGTTAGAGCAGCTCTAGTAAAGCCGTACAAACACACATTATCTGAAGTGTTAGTAATAATCAAGAGTAAGGAATAGGCATGGTTCATCCAGTAAGGCTTCCTGGAAGCTTTGAGTTTGCAAAAAGTTTCTAAAAGCAGGAAGAACACAGCTTGGGAAGGAAGATGAGAGGTGACAAATGACATCTTCATTTAATCAAAACATTCAACCTCTCTTGGGCCAGGTATCCACATGTACATAAAGCTGCTGGGAGCCATTAGCCAAGTAGGTATGACAATTTCCTTGCCAGCGTACCCCATGTTGCAGTGACATTGAATGTATGTGACCTTGCTCAAGGACCAAGGCAGATTAGGGTGTTCCCGGTTTTAGGTTCCAGGTTTAAGGTTTAAGATTATTCCTGCTGGGAATAGGGTGTATCCTGCTGCCTGAGTTCCCCTTGAGTTCTCACGGGATTCAGACAGTATATTTTGGAGATAGAAGCCCAGTGGAGGTGGATTTGGGCAGAGAACGTGGATTTCCCCAGAACGTGATTGTAGACGGCTGGTGTGAGTTCGGGAATAAAGAGTTGCTGTTTGAATCTACAAGCTGTGTGGTGGCTCGTGATTGTGTGCCCAGCCAGACTGCGGCATAAAGCACTATGAATGGCACCACAGATGTTCAATGCTTATCATGGCTGCTTAATGCAAGGAGATACTACTCTATGCCTGTGGAATGGCAAAAATTAGAAAGATGAGTAAAGGAGAGACTTGGGAAGGACAGGGGAACATATAAACCTATGGGCCTTGATGGTGGGAGCAAGAACAAGCACAAGTATTCTAGAAACCACCCAGCAACCCTTGGGTAGATTCATATGTATGCCCCACATGTAAAGACTTCACAACAACAGGAATATACAGAATCCCATGGAATTATACACTTTCAATTGTTAAGACAGTAAATTTTATGTCATGTGTATTTTACCACAGGAAAAAAACATGGAAAAGCCCAGCGTAGTGGTGCATGCCTGTAATCTCAGTGACTCAGGAGACTAAGGAAGGAGGGTCACAAGTTCAAATCCAGCCTCAGCAACTTAGCAAAGCCCTATGCAATTCTGTGAGACTCTGTTTCTACATAAAATATAAAAAAAGTTGGGAATGTGGCACAGTGGTTAAGAACCCTTGGGTTCACTCCCTGGTACCAATAACAACCAAAAACAGTGGGGCTGAGGATGTGCCTCAATTAAGTGCCCAGGGTTGAGTGCCCTGGGTTCAATCCCTGGTACAAAAAAAAAAAAATGGAAAAAATAAGAATGGGTGCTTAAGGGAAGAGATGGAAATGGAAGATGAAGGGAAATTTAAACTAATATAAAAGAAAATGAAAGGGAAGTCTCATACAACTTGCCATGGTGACAGCAGGCTGGGACCAAGGAGTGATATGGACCCTACTGTCTACACCAAAGAGCTGAAAGGGAAAGACTAAGAAGGTAAATGATGCTTCACCCACATGGTGGCTGTGCACAGGAGGCCCTGACCTCTGCCCCTCCCCAGCAGAATCACACTTTTCCATGAACTATTTGGAAATAGAACCATTGAGTCACCTTGAGCTCCATCAGATGCAACAGCTATAAGAAAAAGAAAATTAATGCAAACAGTATTGAAATTTAATTATTTAAAGAAAAAAAAACATAACTCAGAAGCTGGTGCAATGGCATATGCCTATAGTTAGCTATCTAGGAGGCTGAAAAGGGAGGATCATTTGAGCCTAGAAATTTGAGAGCTGTCTGGGCAACACAGTAAGATCCCATCTCAAACAAACAAAACAAAGCAAAACAGAAAAACCCTAATACAGGAAATCTTTAACTATCCAAGCGACATAGAACCCCCAAACACAAGGAAATCCAGTATTGAAATTCTTAACCATTCAGCCCAGTAATTCTTAGCTGCAATATGTCCAGGCAGGCAGGGGACAGGATCCTGGACAGTGTTTCTGAACATTAGGGGAAAACTAAGAAAATCTGAATAAAATATGGGTTTTCATTAATAACAATGTAGCATACTGGTTTATTGATTGTAACAAATGTACTGTACTAATGTAAGATGTCAATAATAGGAGGAACTGAGGAGGTATGCAGGAACTCTGCACTATTTTCATAATTTTTCTGTAAATATGTTGTCAAATTATTTTTTAAAGAAAAGACCAGGGAAACCAGGCACAGTGGTACACACCTGTACTCCCAGTGGCTCAGAAGGCTGAGGCTCATGAATTGAAAGCCAGCCTCAGCAAAGGGTGAGGTGCTCAGCAACTCAGTGAGTCCCTGTCTCTGAATAAAATACAAAATAGGACTGGGGATGTGACTCAGTGGTCTAGTGCTCCTGAGTTCAAATTTAAAAGGCCAGGGCTAGAGTGCTTACCTGACATGTGTGAGGCCTGAGTTCAAGGCCCAGCTTCACACACACACAAACGCACACGCGCGCGCACACACACACACAGATACCAGGTAGCTCCTTGGGCATACTTCATCCTACCACTCAGCCTGGGGTGTGGGTAGTTGTCCATGAAAACCTCATTCCTTTGAATAGAAGCCATGGAAGCTGTTCTGCAGGTTCTCTTACGGTCAAGGTGAGTGAATGAGGCTCTCCAGGGTAATCAGTTCAGAGTTTTTAGAATGATCTGGTCCTGAAGCATTATGGACAATCCTTGTGAAATGCCTCTCCTTGTGGAGTGGGCACCTCTCATCAGCAGGAGGAAAGTGTGTGTTCTGTATCAATCTCAGAACTCCTGGGAATGTCACTTCTCAGCACCCACCTCCCACCTGTGCACAGGGAAACCTGTCCAGATTATTGCCATCTAAGAGAAGGATGCTGCATATATTGCTGCTCAAACTGGAAGCTTGGCTGTCACCAGTGACACCTCCTTCCCCTCACAACCCACAACCAATCTATCCAAGAGGTCAGTCAATTCAACTGAATCTCTCTCACATTCAGCCATTTCTCTCAAACCCACTGCCAATGCTCTGGGCCTTTGCCTAAATACTGCATGCATCACTTGCTGTCTGCCATTTCATTTGGACCTCCTATCTGTATGTACTTCTAGTGTCCTCTTCATAGGTGGTATCGTGTCTTCTCCAGCAGATTTATTCTTGGGCTTCCCAATGTCCTCTACTGATCCAACAGAAAAGACCTTTCAGAGTACACTGAATGTCTGCCAGTCCACGGCCAGTCTACCATGAGACAGCCTATGTTTCTGTCTCTGTTACCAGCCAAGATGTCAGTCAAGTCCTCTCGCTGCCTTCCTTGGTAAAGAGATATTCTACAACCTTCACATTAAAGAAAGAGGAAAAGAATCAGACTCCCTCTTTGAGAACTTTTCTTTCAAAATGACTATGCATATAAGCAAATAGATTTAAAAATGATTTCAAATATGTTTGCATCTTTGGCCTTTTGAAAGAAGAGGAGGGAAGGAAGAGGACAGCTGACTAAGAAGGTTGTTCTCATTCCCACCACTGGTGAGGCGTTTCATTTCCTAAGTATTAATCAAAATCACTCTTGATTATAGCAAAAACAACCTTTGCTATCATTTTAATGCAATTAACAAGAATATATGGTAATTCTGAGCAATCTTGCTCTTGAGATTAAAGAACAGCCTGCCAGGAAACATAGGAAAAAAGCTTTAAGATCAAAATTTGCGTAATTAGGTTTCTTCCCTACTTTGCCCACCCCCATCCCAGCTTCTATGGCTATGATAAGTTCAGTTGAAAAGGATGTTTAAAGGCAGCAACTCTGGCTGTCCTCCCACATTTGGAATGTCCCTTTCTAAAAGTATATTCATGTTTCTACCACACATCTCAGACAGACTAACAGACTGCCAATGACAGGTAGATGAATTCCTGAGTGCAGAGGTTCTGAGCACGCTTTCAGAACTGGGGGAAAAAATGTAGCAAGGATTTCTAGCTTCAGAAACTGCTTCCTGAAAGTAGAGCTCCACACAAACGTGTGCATCCTGCTCTGCAGAGGCACTATGCTTTCTTAATATCATTTAAGCAAAAATTCAGAGTCCAAAATGACAGGTTTTACTTATGAAATATGATTCAGTACCTGGTCACAAAATACATCCTTATCCTCAGGCATTACTGCCACCAGAAAAGCTCCACATCCTACACCCCTCCTTTAACCTGGACTGTGATAGCCAGAGTCTGTGCCTCACCCCACTGCACCACACCCCCATCCTACCAGCAGGATTATCCCAACCCTCTGGGGAAGGCCTACTTTACTCCAGGAAGGAAGAAAATGAATCAAACAGTAATTTTCCTGAAGACATAACAAGCAGGACATACATTCTGGAGAAGACGGACAAATTCAAGGAGTTACAGCGACCACTTGTACCCATCTGGTATGCTGGTTGGGGGCTGAGCATTCAAGGGAACTAGTGAAACAACTGCCACCTCTCACTTTCCATCCTGTGTCACATGCAAGACTTTTTCCATTTGGTCCACCAAAAGTCTTTAATATTTAAAATCATATAAAATGTCAACAGTCCCTTTTCCTCTTATAAGTTATTCTTGGACATGCAGTAAGACTGGGGCTGAAAGGTTAATATCCTTTGATCACAGGCTTGGAGTAATAAAGGAATCATTATATTTGTTATTTGCTGCTTTGCAAACAAAATGCAGGAAACAGAAGACAGGAACAGTTGGCCGTGTTTGACACAGAACAAGCTATAACTCCATTAGAGACTATTTGGATAATTAAAAAAATGATGTCCTGACTGCCTTTCTCTCAAAACCCTAGAAAAATCTCAGAAAAGCAGTACACAAGTACATTCATGAAAACACTGGACATAGGAGCAAGTGGGTAGAGCATTAGTGATCCAAGATTCAGAAGAACTTCCCAAAGAGTGAAGATGGATGAAATCAGAATAACAGAAAAATCAAAAGTCAGAGAAGCCATAACACCAAATATTATATAAAATGTGAAAAATCTGGAATTTCCATTTGCTGCTGGTAGGAGTGTAAATGGTACAAGCATTTTGGAAAACTCCAGCAGTTTGTTCTCTCATCTCTCATATCTCTCTCTCTCCCCCTCCCTCCCTCCCTCCATCCCTCCCTCCCTCTCTGTATTTCTTTCCTTCTTTCTTTTTCTTTTTCCAGTACTCAGAATTGAACCCAGAGGTATTTTACCACTAAGATACAACCCAGGTCTTTTCTTTTTTTTAACATTTTCTCTTTATTTTTTTTTTTATTTTTTAGTTTTAGGTGAACACAATATCTTCATTTTACATTTATGTGGTGCTGAGGATCAAATCCAGTGCTTCGTGCATGCTAGGCGAGTGCTCTACGTCTGAGCCACAACCCCAGTCCACCCCCCCGCCCCAGGTCTTTTCATTTTGTATTTGGATACAAGGTCTCACTAAGTTTCTATGGCTGGCCTCAAACTTGTGATCTTCCTGCCTCAGCCTTTGAGTTGCTGTGATTACAGGCACGCTAAATATATTCATACTCCATGAGTCAGCAACTCCCTTCAGAGTTGCACCCAAGACAATGAGAACATAGAACTATGAAAATCCTCAAACACAAATGTTCAGCTGCTTTATCATAATCACTCTAAACTGAGAACAACCCAAATGTCCATCACCAGGAGAATGGATAAGCCAAATGGAATCTACCCATACAATGGAAAACTGCTCAGCAATAAAAAGAAATGCTGAGCCATATCACAACATGGATGAACCTTGAAAACACTATGCTGCATTAAAAAGCCAGTAAATAATATGGTATGGTTTCATTTACATTAAAAGCTAGGAGTGAGGGCTATGAATGTAGTGGCGGAGCACTTGCCTCGCGTGTACAAGAAAAAAAATCTAGAATAAAAATCTAGATAGAATATATGTGGTAAAAGTCAGATCACTGATTGCATGGGGGAGGCAGTGGGGAAGTGATGTAAGGGAGCTTTCTGGGGTGATAAAAATTGGTCTGTTTTGATACACACCCATCAAAGCTGATTGAACCTAACAATCTTAATATCTTATTATGTTACTATATGTGACTTATACCTCAATAAAAGAATATTTTAAATTCATACTAGAACTATGTGACAAAATTTTAACACATTACCAAAGAAGACTACAAAATATCCTAATATTTGAGCATTTTCCTGTATGTAAACTACACTTTAAAAAATGCCTAAGATATGTAACTACAAATCTCTTTATCATGTACAACTATAATGCACCAATAAAAGGCGTGAAAAGAAAAAAAATATGCCTAAGACACAAAAGACTTCAACAAATGAAAAGACATGCTAGGTAGGAGATAGGAAGTTCCTGTGATTCTCCCCATTAATTTCTAAATAGGACAAGTTTCCAATATAAATAGTACCAAGAAAAGATGGGAAGGAGCCAAATTTAGGTACAATCTCTTCCCAGGAGGCATGCAGGCTGGGTTGGAGGCCTCACCCCTCCTCACAGTGGGCAAGAGGAAACGGGGCGAGGAAGGGATACCCAGAAGAGTAGCTGAAGAATTGTTCCCCTCACCATCTACACTGCCACTCCATCGCTTCTCGGCCTTTTGGCTAAGATCAAGTGTGTACACTGCCACTCCACACTGCACCCACTCTCATCCTCCCAGCATGCAGTCCACCTCCCTGCTGGTGGCATTGCAGAATACCATCAAGAACTAACAGACACTGAGGAAGACCAGTAACCACCTTTCATTCATTCAACAACTGTTACCAGTAAACATGATCAGGTGACCAGCCCTGGAAAACATCCTGGAACAAGTTGGCTACAGTTGTTGCCACTATAGAGCACAGTTCTAGGGCAAGTGGTCCAGCCCTACACAATGAAATATCATTCAGCCATTACTAGGAGTGAAATACTGATCCCTGCTAAAATGCGGGTGTACCCTGAGAACATACTCCCTGAGAGTACCAGTCACAAAAGAACACCTACTGTATGATTTCATTTATACAAAACGGTCAGAATAGGCAAATCCATAGAGACAAAGCAGATTAGTAGTTACCTGGGGCTAGCAAAAGTTGGGAGATGAAAATGACCATTTCATGGGTACAATCTCTTTTTTGGGGATAATAAAGCTTCTACAACTGGTAAAGGATGCACATGCTTTTGAATGTATTAAATGCCACTTAATTTTATACTTTAAAATGGTGAACATATGATATGTGAATTATCTCTCATTTTTAAAAGACTTTTTGGTGGGTACTGGTTATTGAACTCAGGGGCACTTTACCACTGAGTCACATCCCCAGCCCTATTTTGTATTTTATTTAGAGACAGGGTCTCACTGAGTTGCTTAGCGCCTTGCTTTTCCTGAGGCTGGCTTGGAACTTGCAATCCTCCTGCCTCAGCCTCCAGAGCTGCTGGGATTAAAAGACGTTTAAAAAAGAAAACTGCATTTCCAAATTCCATGTTCATAAAGAAGATTCTATCAGATACTACAGGGAACCTGGCAGAAGTCAGCTAGCTCCCAAAGAAAATCAGGGCTGGCCTGCATAATAGGAAATGGGAGGAGACTTGAGAAGCAGCCAAGTGCCCAGAGCATGAGAAGGAAAGGTAGGTCAGATGTCTTGCTCACTATAAATACACCTGGCCTCCAACCAGGGTCTGAGCCTGACAGTGCAAACATGAAGCAGGGTGTACTTCCAAGGATCAGCATGCCTAGCTTGAGTGCAACAGAAGCCCCAGCCATGCTGCTATGATTCAAATTTCTGCACATCTGATCCCATTTCCAATGACCTAAAATGTTTTCATTTAAAGGGAATCCTGCTGTGTGTGCTCTCCATAGGATTCTAGAATCAAAAAAGCAAGCATGGGATGATTTAGTCACCAAACACTGAAGACCAATCAGGCACCAGATACTAGGGGAGACAGAAGGATGAGAAAACCAGAGTTCTTTTCCTTAGCCAAGGGGCAGAAGCATTTGAACAATGAGGATCTATAACCACAGCAGTGGTGATCAGCTCTGCCTGACAGACTTTAGGGAATGTGAGCCTAGACAGGCTCACAAAGAGGAGCAGAAGGAGAGGGTCTTTGGGCAGGAGAATCCTCCAAAGTCAGACCTTAGCACTTCGGAGCACACCATTCTCACAGCCCACAGGGATCCCAGGTGGGCAGGAAACCAAGTGGGTATGGCTGGACCAGGGTGTGTGGCAGGGAATGGCCAGAGAAGAAGAGAAAGGTAGGTGAGGAAGGCCAGGCTGAGGAGGGGCAGGGGGCACAGTTAAGAGGGGCTGCAGTGGTGAGACAGTAATGAGAACGAGCTCCAAGTGTCCCTTGGCACATGGATTGAATAGTGACACCATTCACCAAACTGGGAAGCACAACAGAGGCTAGCTTGCAGGAGAAATGCCTCACTCAGGTTTGCACATGGCAGGCATGAGAGCTCATCCTTTTGGCTTCATCCTTCCCTCTACTGGAACTGATAATGCTGAGCAAGATTCCTTGAAATACTTTGTCCTGAATCTCCACATTTTCTTTTTTTCTTTTTCTTTTTTTTTTTTTTTTTGGTAGAAGGGATTGAACTCAGGGGCACTCAACCACTGAGACACATCCCCAGCCCTTGTTAATATTTTATTTAGAGACAGGGTCTCGCTCAGTTGCTTAGTGCCTCACTAAGTTGCTGAAGCTGGCTTTGAACTCAGGATCCTCCTGCCTCAGCCTCTGGGAGCTGATGGGATTACAGGCGTGCACCACCATGCCCAGCCTGAGTCTCCACATTTTCCTCCTTTGTTTATCTCACTCATCACCAGTTCCCAGTCTCCTTCAATGATAAGAATTTGTCTCCAATTTCAGTGTTCCCCAGAGTGCCTTAAGGTTTAATCCATTGTCCCAGAGGGATTCCACCTGCTCCTATGTTTTCAACTCTCTTTGCTCCCCCACCCTCACAGTGGCTCTGGATCTCTGAACCCAGGACTTCCTGACAGGCACCGCTCTGTACCTGATCTATTAGCCTGAGATCTTTTTAAATACTGCAGTGTTCACAGCCAATAATTTCCTCCCTGGCTTCCCTTTTCTGAGTACATTATTTTGAACTGCCTCTTGCTTGGCTGTTTGATATTAAGTAGATATCTCCAAGTTTCCTGAGTGACATGTACATCCTTCAGGATATTTTGAACTCAATTTTGTGAGATAATGACAGATTTCCATAGAGTTATAAGAAGCAATACAAAGAAACCCCTTGTACATTTTGCCCAGTTTTCCCCTAAAGGTCTTATTATGCAAAATTAGAGTATACTATCACAATCAGAATGTGGACATTGATATAACCATACATCTCATTCACATTTCCCCAGTTTCATTTGTACTCATATGTGGGTGTTTAGTAAATTTCATACAATTTTATCACATGTGTAGATTCGTGTGATCACCAGCACAGATTAAAGAACAGTTCTGTCACCACAAGGGTACTTTTTGCTGATCTTATACAAGCACACCCACTTCTCTCCACCTCTCCTCTCCCTATGCCCATGCACCTGACCCTAAGCCAACAACCGACAATCTGTTCTCTATATCTATAATGATGTTTTGTCAAGAATGTCATGTAAATGGAATTGTTCATTTTGTATTCTTCTTTCATGCACCATAACACATCTGAGATCCATCCAGGTTGTATTAGTAGTTCCTTTTCCTTGCTGAGTTGTATTCCATGGTATGGGATGTGTTGGCTCATTCCAGTGCTTGAGATCAATTGCAAATAAAGATGCTGTGAATGTTTGGATACAAGAAGTCTTATATTTTTCCTTTGTGTTGTCACTATGAGAATGACAATTTAGATCACACACTGTTCCCCAAGAGACTGTCCTAATAAAGGATAAAATAAACTGACTTCTTTTCATCTGACAGGTGATTTGCTCCTTCTGCTTAAGTTTCTTTAAAAAAGAAATAACAAAAAGAAACCAGTTGCTTCACTAACCTACCCAAGAAAAAGAGCAGAAACAAACTAACATGGTTAGGAATAACACAGAATTAACTACTACTTCAAAGGAAATCAAAATAATAAGACAAAATTTTATGTAGCTCTATTCTCATGAATAAAAATAAATCTGACTTTATCAACTGAATCCCTCTTCCATTTGATAGACATTTATAAGCAACTACTACGTGCTCTCCTCTGCTCTAGGTCCTAGGGATATAACAAAAAACTCATTTCTTTGTAGAGTTCATTCATATTCAACTTGTCTAGATGGATATTAATCTACAAATATATAAATTTTCAAAAATTTGTCAATTACAAAGAGAAAACCTAAATAGAGCAAATGGCATGGGGAAAATGGATTCATTGTCTGAGAACTGTTGCACTAAAAGAATCAAGCAGACTCAATCCACTGGAGAAGTACTTTAATCCTCAAAACACAGATAATTTCTCCACTATTAAACACGCAGAGCAGAGAAACAAGAAAAATTTCCAACTTATTTTCATAATACCTAGAAAAGGTAACACAGAAAAAGTACACTATAGTCTAATTTCACATGATTATTAATATAAAAAGCATAAGTAAAACAACACATCTAAACCATAGGGGGCTTTCCCAGGATCACTCGGACACTCTGTAGTTAAAATTTAAAAGATATTAACAGGTTAAAGGGGAGGAGACAAATCTAAAGATACCAAAACATGCTTGATAAAAATTAGTATCTAATTCTGAGTTTTTCAAAAGTCAAATCCTTAGTAAAATAGGAGTAGAGATTTATCCTTAACATGATAAAACTATGTATAACAAGTCAAAGTCAAGAGCAAGCAAGGAAGACAGGCATGGTGGTGCATGCCTGAAATGCAGCTACTTGGGAGACTGAGGCAGGAGAATTAAAAGTTTGAAGCCAGCCTAGGCAATTTATGGAGACCTGGTCTCAAATATTTTAAAAATGATTGGGGATGTATCTCCATGGTAGAGCACTTGCTTAACTTGTGCAAGGCCCTGAGTTCAATCCCTAGTACTGGAAAAAAAAAAAAAAGAACAAGTAAGGAGACCATTAGGACCACTATTACTTTAAAAAAGCCATGGATGTGGGCTGGGGCTGTAGCTCAGTGGTAGAGCACTTGCCTAGCATGTGTGAGGTACTGGGTTCAATCCTCAGCACCACATAAACATAAATAAAGGCATTCTGTCCATCTACAAATACAAAAAAAATTAAACAACAACAACAATAAAAAGCCATGGATGTGCTAACCAGTAGAATAAGGTAAGAAATTAAAAGGGAAGGGAGGGCTGTGGATGTGGCTCAAGTGATAGTGTGCTTGCCTGGCATGTGTGCGGCCCGGGTTCGATCCTCAGCACCACATACAAACAAAGATGTTGTGTCTGCCGAAAACTAAAAAATAAATATTAAACTTTTCTCTCTCTCTCTCTCTCTCTCTCTCTCTCTCTCTCTCTCTCTCCTCAAAAAAGAAAAAGGAAGTGAGAGACAAAAGCATCACTATTTGTTGATGATATGATTATATACCTGGTAATACCCAGAGTATCAAGTGAAAAACTAGAAGAAATTAAAAAATGGTTAGACAGTCAGGTATTGTGGAGCACACCTGTAGTTCCAGCTACTTTGGAGGCTTAGGCAGGAGGATGGCTTAAGCCCAGGAGTTTGAGGCCACTCTGAGCAATACAGACAGACCCCCATCTTAATAAATAAATAGATAGATAGATAAATAGGTAGATAAATAAATAAATAGGATGTTTATGTAAGATAGCTGGTAATTAAAAATGTATGCAAATATCAGTGGCTTTCTCAAACATCAACAATGATCATTCAGAAAATGGGGGTGGTGGAAGATCCCATTTACAACAGAAATAGATCAGGAATAGATATTATAAAGCACTTGGAAATAAGTCAAAAATCAATGTAAAGAACGAAGATGAACACAATAAAATTCAAAGATGATGGTACTAAATAGACAGCTACCTTGAGTTTGGATGGGAAAACTCAATGCTGTCAAAATAAATAAAAATGTTTAAAAGGTGATTTTCCTAAAAATCAACCTGTATAAAGAAGGCAACTGCAAACAAAATCCCAATGGGGGGCTGGGTATATGACTCAGTGCTACAATGCTGGTCCAGGATACATGAGGGCCTGGGTTCCATCCTCAATGGAGACACACACACATATACACACAGTAAAATCTCAATGGAGTTCACATAAAAGAAAAAAAAAACTTGAAAATTTAACTCTAAAGTACATGTGGAAGAAATGCAGGGGGAAATTTTAAAAATTCACAAAAATAAGATTAACTGTAGAAAGGCCTATCCTAAAATTTCTACAATTTATTATTTTTTTAAAGTTCTTAGTTGATACTTTATTTTTTTTTAAAGAGAAAGAGAATTTTAATATTTATTTTTTTTTAGTTTTCGGCGGACACAACATCTTTGTTTGTATGTGGTGCTGAGGATCGAACCCGGGCCGCACGCATGCCAGGCGAGTGCGCTACTGCTTGAGCCACATCCCCAGCCCTCTACAATTTATTATCAATAAGAGCAATGTCTAAATACATTTTTTAAATTATAGAATATGTATGACCCATCTACATCATTGACTGGGTGTGCAGACAGTGCTTAACCCCAATATTGTATCAAAGGTCCCTAGAGCTGTTTGGATGTCACCAGTGTAGACATCTCCTGCCACCAACTCTAAGTAATGAGTTCTAAGCCTCATTGCTTCTTTTGCCTGCTCTATACTAAGGTAATTCAAGAGGCTCCCTGCATATACTCTTCCAAATAACAACTCTAGAGCAAGGAGTGAGAGTTATCCTCTTCCTTCCAATTCTACTCCCCAGAGAGATCACTGGTGTGAATGGTTTGGGATCTACTACTTCAACAATCAACTTTTTAAATTATAGGTTGAGTATCCTTGTCTAAAATGCTTAGGACCAGAAGTGTGTCAGATTTTAGAGTTTTTCACATTTTGAAATATGTGCATCCAAATTTCAGTTCATTACTAATTTCAGATTGTTGTATTAGAAATGTTCAATCTGTACTTGTATCCTAGTGGCCTTAGAAAAACCTTTCAGTAGACCAATGGGACAAATGACAGAAGCCACAGTCTAGTTTGAGAAATTAAAGGGAGATTTGAAGGACAGAAGTGAGGTATTTAGAGGAGACATGATGCAGGATGAAGGGAAACTTGAGCATGTTGCTAGTAAATGAAAGGAATCATGAAAGTGGGGGCAATTAAAAATATAGAATAGTCAGGCACTGTGGCACATGCCTGTAACCCCCGCAGCTCAGGAGATTGAGGCAGAAGGACCACAAATACAAAGCTAGCCTCAGCAACTTAGCAAGGCTCTAAGCAACTCAGTGACACCCTATCTCAAAATAAAAAAATAATAAAAAAAGAAAGTTCTGGGGATGTTGCTCAGTGGTTAGGCACCCTTTTGGTCCATCCCTAGTACTCCCCAAAATTTCATATATATATAAAATACATATCAGAAGTGATGGATTTCATCAGTTTCTTTTCTTGAGCCTCCTCAAGAGAACATACCATTCATTACATACCATTAAGAATGACAAATTCACAAAAAACATGAAGGACCCACAGTGAGGCAGAGTTGAACCAGGGCCTACTGATTCCAGTTTCATAACCTCTGCAGTACATAGATTTTAACTCCAGAAAACATGGTCCAATAATCACAGGAAAGGAGAAGGCTCAACTTCATTAGTTAGCAGGGACATATGAATCAAAGTCACAAGGAGCTACCTCTTCACATGTACTAAAATGGCAAGAATCAAAAAGAAAAAGAAAGGCCAGGCACAGTGGTGCATGCTTGTCATCCCAGTGGTTCAGGAGGCTGAGACAAGAGGATCCCAAGTTCAAAGCCAGCCTCAGGGTCTGGGGATACAGCTCAATTGGTAGAATGCTTGCCTTGCATGCGGAAGATCTGGGTTCAATCCCCAGCACCACCACCAAAAAAAAAAGAAAGAAAAGAAAAGAAAAAGCCAGCCTCAGCAACAGTGAGGTGCTTAGTAATTCACTGAGACCCTGTCTCTAAATAAAGGGCTGGGGATGTGCATCAGTAGTTGAGTGTCCCTAAGTCAATCCCTGGTACTCCCCCCGCCACACACACACAAAAAAGACAATCTAAATAATGAAAACTGGTGAGGATATGGGGAAATCAGAACCTTTGTCCATTGCTAATGGGATTGTAAAATGATGCAGCAGCTTTGTACAATAGTCAGGCAGTCCCTTACAACGTTAAACATAGTGTTGCCACATGGTTTGGTAATTCCCAAGTAAAACCTAAGTCCACACAAAATCTAATTCCACACGAAATCCTGTACACAAATGTTCATAGCAGCATTATTCAGAGTAGCCCAAAGTAGAAACAACCCAAATGCCGTCAAGTGAGGAATAGATAAACAGCATGTAATTGTCTATCTGTGCAATGGGATGTTAGCCAACCACAAAAAGATGAAGTACTGATCCACACTAAGTGAAATCCATAGAGACTGAAAGTGGATTAGAGGCTGCCAGAGGCTAGAGGGAAGGCAGGAAATGGAGAGACTACTACAGGGAGGGGTTTCTTTTGCAGTAACAATGTTCTAAAAGTAGATAATGCTGAGAGTCGGCCAACTCTGTGATATACTAAAAAAACACTGAATTTATGCACTTGAAATGAGTAATTGTATGGTATGTGAAAATGCACTGATTCTAAGTAATGAGTTCTAAGCCCCATTACTTCTTTTGCCTGCTTTATACTAAGGTACTTCAAGAAGCTCCCTGCATATACTCTTCCAAATAACAACTCTTTTAACAGCTGAGATGGGAAGGGAAATAAACCTACTATGCAGAGGCTTGTGCAGAGGCTGACAGTGGACATATAGTCCCATCTGTGAGTTTGGGCAAGTCCCTTTGTGACTTTCTACCCATCTCCTCCTCTAGAGGGAAGATCAGGGCCCTCCAAGAAACCTACCTTCACTCCCAGGCAGCACCCCTCCTCTGTTGAGACTGCAGCCACCTGGCCATTGCCCTTCTCTTTGGTCTGTCCTCTCCTGGCTTCCAGCATATTACCTCCAGTTATTAAAAGAGATGGAGTTGCTTGACAGTGGCTTGGTTCTCTACCCCAAGTCCTCATGGCCTGGTCATCTACCAGATCCTGTCTTCAGCACCTTCCCTTTCTTCGTCATCTCTAACTTCTTTCATCCCTTCACTTCACTAAAGGCAACCACATCCCCATGGGGGAGTAGAAACTGCCCCACCAGGGAAATTCGACTCTTTGTCCATGGCCTGTCTTCCCAACTCTGGTCTGACTTCCTCCCCCACCAGACCTGAAGAGTTTGCCAGGCAGCTCTTTGCCATCCCTTCTGGTTCTGCTCCTCTGACCTGGCATAGTCCCAGCTTGATCACCACAGAGATTCTAACAAATCCATGTCACAGTGGTCTATCCCCACACCTGTCAATCCCCAACTTTAGGAAAAGAACCCTTCCTCTCACTACACTGGGCTAGGGATTCACCAATGCAGGGCCAGTGCCTGCCTCTTCTCCACTGGCCTGGCACCAAGCAAGGTGCTGGCACATAAGCAGAACTCAACTGACACTTCTTAGAGGGAACTGACGGCACCAAAGGATCCCACTATTGACCCTACTACATTCTGGAACAATGCCACTGAAGCAGACCACCCCCACACACACTCAGAAGACCCTTACCATAATTAAGCAGAAACCTCTACCATATTTGTAACATATAAGCTATTCTTCATGTCAGAAAGTTTAACAGAATATCAGCAAAAATTTCTACAAAAAATTCAATGTGGGGGCGCTGGTGTTGTGGCTCAGTGGTAGAGTGCTTGCTTGGCATGTGAGGCACCAGGTTCGATCCCCAGCATCACATAAAAATCCATAAAAATAAAACAAAGATATTGTGTCCTTTTACAAATAAAAAATTTTTAAATATATTTTAAAGTGCTGAAGAACTGGCAAAATGGTTAAAAAAAATAACCACAACAAAACCTATGAGACAGCTAGAAATCCAGAGTGGTGGGAGCCCACACAAACCCACCCACTTGTTCTAAGGGCATCTGACAAACCATGACTTTGATTTCAGAAATGTTCCAAGACACACAAAAGGAACTGAAGTCCACACTTACAGCCACTAAATAAGAAATGGTAATAAAGTTCTTTCCACACTAAACTGGGACCCCAAAGTATTATACCCACGGGGTAAGCATGACTCAGAAACAAACCTGCCCCTCCCAAGTTCATCTCCAAAAGACCAAAAAGAAGGCTTGCCTGGTCCTGATGAAACCAAGGGAAAAGGTAAGAAACCAACTAACAAAACTGAACACAAATCTCTGGAAGATGGTACAATTATTCCAGGCTTCAAAGATTGCCCACATATATATTTCAATGGGAAAGAGCAGTACACAGCCTGAAGAAACAAACGAAAAGAGAACTGCAACCAAGAACACAAGAAAATAAAGCATTGTGAGTAGGAGCCAACAGGAAAATGAGCCAGAGACTTCATCAGGCAGTTCACAAAAGAAGTCAAACTGGACAATAAATAGTCATCAGAGGTATGAAAATGAAATCATGATAATATAACACTACAAACCCACCTGGAGTATTACAATGCACTCTAACAATACCCAGTATTGGTAAGGTGGTGGCATAACAGCAACTTTGCTATTTTGCTGGTGGGAATATAAATAGGTAACCGATTTGGTGGGCAGTTTGGTACCACTTCATAAAACCAAAGTTACAAATATTGTGAAATCCAGAATCTCCACTCTTACATATAACCCAAGAGCAGTGATCTTCAAACTCTTTGCCCTTACACTGAAAAATTGTTGAGGAGCTTAAAGAGCTTTGTTTATGTGGGTGCTTATCATATTAAAAACTAAAACATATGTATTTTATTTTATTTATTTATTTATTTATTTATTTGGTACCAGGGATTGAACCCAGGGCCACTTAACCACTGAGCCACATCCCCAGCCCTTTTTTGTATTTTATTTAAAGACAGAGTCTCACTGAGTTGCTTAGAGCCTCACTAAGTTGCTGAGGCTAACTTTGAACTCACAATCCTCCTGCCTCAGTCTTCAGAGCCACTGGGATTACAGGCATTTGCCATTGTCCCTGGCTACTAAAACATATTTTTTGTTTAAATTTTTTTTTTTAAAACAACATAAGTCGAGCATCATCTGTACAGCTGAGGTTGGACGTAAGTATTGGGTGTCGTTCTTTTTTTTTTTTTTAAAGAGAGAGAGAGAGAATTTTAATATTTATTTTTTAGTCTTCGACGGACACAACATCTCTGTTTGTATGTGGTGCTGAGGATCGAACCCGGGCCGCACGCATGCCAGGCGAGTGCGCTACCGCTTGAGCCACATCCCCAGCCCCAAATAATTTTTTTTTTAAGATTTTTTGGTGAGGAGGTGTAGCAGGGATTAAACCCGGAAGTGCTCTACCACTGAGCTAAGTTCCCAGCCCTATTTATTTATTTATATATTTATTTTGTGGTGCTGGGGATCGAACCCAGGGACTTGTGCATGCAAGGCAGGTACTCTACTGACTGAGCTATATCCCCAGCCCCTTAAATATGTTTTATTAGTTGTTGATGGACCTTTATTTTATTTATTTATATGCAGTGCCTCACAATGCTAGGCAAGTACTTTACAATTAAGCCACAACCCCAGCCTCATAAAACATTTTTAAAGCACAGGACAGCATACATTCCATTAGCCATCAGATCAATTGTGTCACACATCACATAGCCTCTGGAACATTCTGTAGATTCATGAGAGAAGGAGAGTACAAAACACACATGACATCTTAGTGTTACTGTGAAAATAGTTAATAGTTGGATCTTGTAGACTCATGAAATGGGACTCCGCACCAGGAAGGTTCCCAGACCACGGTTTGAGAATTTCTGCCCAATAGAAACCTAAGCACATCAGCATAAGAATGCTGGCAGCGCTGCTTGAAATGGTCCCAAACTGGAAACTACCCAAATGTCTATTAATAAAAGAATGTATTTCTATAAACCCCCCAAACTTGGGGCATGTTCAAATAGTGGAATACATAATAATGAAAATGAATGAATACAGCTACACACAACAGAAAATCAACAACACTGGGGGAAAGACACAAAACACAGAAGATTACAGCCAGTGGAATTCCATTTCTATAAAGTCAAAATAAAAGACAGGAAAAACTGAGGCTCAGTGTTAGAATGCTTGCCTAGCATGCACAAGACCATATGTGGGACCATATAGGTTCCACCCCTGGAACCATACACACACACACACCAAAGAAAAGACAGGCAAAACTACATTATTTAGGGCTGCATACATAGGCAGTAGAAGGATGAGGTAAATCAAGAAAAGGACTGCCCCAAAATCAGGGTAGTAGATACCTCTCAGAGGTGGGAAGACAGGTACTGTGATCAGCAGAGGAATATACGGGTCACCTAGGTGTTATCAACATTCTGTTTTTCTACCTGGTTGATGGTGATACAGGTTTTCACTTTGTACTTCTCTGTTTCTCTGTAAATATAAGCCTTATACATTTTTCTATAGGTTCTATTTCACAACAAGGGAAGAAAGGTAACTTGAAAAACATATTTTCTTCATAGAAAAACATTAAAATACTGAATTCCTATGTGGTACCAGGAGTTAGCCCTGGGTTATGGGGTTTCTGTTTTCATTACACTTTTCTATATTTTCCGTGTTTACCACAAAAACTACATATTACCCTTGTAATCATGTAAACATTTGGTATTGTCGGATTTTATTATCATTTTTAGCCTACTGGATGGCATGTATTTTTATCTTGTTATAGTTTAATTTGCATCTCTCCAATTAATAATGAGGTTGATCATCTTTTCATATGTTTATTGTTCAATTTGATCTCTTTTATGAACTGCCTGAGTAAGTCTTTGGTTCATTTTGCTATTCTTTTTCTCTGACTCTCAAAAAAATCAAACATATTTTAAAAGACAAGATTGTCATCTAAAATGGAAACTAATAAGGTTCAACATGAAAAAGATGAGATGAGCCATCTGTGAAAATCTAATCAGAAAAACACTAACTACCTGAGGAGATTGGTGACAGGCCTAAGCTAAACAGGAAGAATTCAAAGCTCATCGCAGAGTCTAGGGCACATTCCTAGAGTCTGCAGAGCTGATACCAGTCCACAAGGATTGCCTGTGATCTGATTTCCTACAACACATCTATCCTGAGGCAAAGTGATGATGACAGAAAACTTAAGTGACTTATGAAGAATACTGAGAAAAGACAGGGCAAATACAAAGAATAAGGCTGTCTTGGGCTGAAGGTATAGCTCCGTGGTCAGTACTTGACTAGCATGCAAGAGGCCCTAGGTTCCATCCCCAACAACTGCAAATACACACACACACACACACACACACAAACAGAGAGAGAGAGAGAGAGATCTATAGTAGTTGTTTGAGAGAGAGAGAGAGAGAGAGAGAGAGAGAGAGAGAGAGAGATCTATAGTAGTTGTTTACAACCAGGAGACATTTAGCCCTTGAGGGCATACTGGACAATATCTGCAGTCATTTCTGGTTGACAAGACAAGGGCAATTTCCTAGCTGGGACTCCAGACACTATAGACAAGAGACCAGGCCATCTCTACTGCATTCGTCTGAACTCTCGACCTATTAAATCTATGAACATAGTAAAACGGGTGCTGTTCAAGCCACTAGGTTGCAGAGGTTGATTATGCAGCAGATGAAAACTCAAAGAAAAAGGGAGTCTTCTGTTCAGATACCACTGCAGTAACAGTGGAATCCTCATGTCTCTTAAAACACATATGACAGTTATTATGGACCTTTGCTTTTAGAGCAGTCTGGACTATAAGCTTTTTGAGTGCAGGTGCATGTTTTAGTCATGTTTAACCCACAGAGTGGTTTAATGACCACTCATCTATGCATTAGCAGATATGTAATGAGCTCTAGGTGTGATTGGCATTAGCTGCATCAGTGGTTTCTCTGGTCTCCTGGCTTCCAGTTTGGTTTAGGTTCCCTCAGTGTCTCAAAGTGTCGTTAGGGCAAAAGAAATACTTAACAGTTCCATCATCCCAGTCTAGCTGAAAAAGGAATACTGTTTTTTTTTTAATATCAAAATGAGCCCCAGCTGGTCCTTGGCACTGTTTCAATGGTAATGAATTCCAGACTGCAGCAATACTTTCTGCAGAGGGCATCTCCTCTAATTTGAAAAACGATTCCAAATAGATCCACCTAGCTTCTGTCCTTATTTCTGCTTTAACAAAACATAATAAACTTAAAGATTTAAAACAATGCATATTTATGTTTTTTAATATTTATTTTTAGTTATAGGTGGGCACAATATCTTTATTTTATTATTATTTTATTTTTATGTGGTGCTGAGGATCGAACACAGTGCCTCACGCATGCTAGGCGAGCGTGCTCTACCACTGAACCAAGCCCCAGCCCAGCATATTTATCTTAACAGTTTTGGAAGTCAGAGGTCCAATCCGAGTCTCACTAAGCTAAGATCAGAGTGTCAGCAGGGATGGTTACTTCTGGAAGCTGTAGGGGTGAAACCAATCCTTGCCCTTTCTGGTTTCTAAAGGCCACTTACATTCTGGATCCTGGACCCTTGAAAGCCAGCAATGGTCAGTCAAGTCGCTTTCTCATGGCATGACTGACACTGACTCTTCTGCCTCCATCTTCCATATTTAAAGGACCTGTGTGATCACATTGGGCTCACCTGAATAATCTAGAATAACCTTATTTTAAGGACAGACACCTAGCAACCTTAATTCCCCCTGCTTCCTCAATTCCCCTGCTTCCCTTTTGCATGTAAACTAACACCTATGTATGGGAAAGATTTTGCCATCAGCTCTTCATAACTGTTTATGATGATGTAATGCTTCGACATGCAAGCCACAATTCGCCCATCACTAGACCTCTCAGCAGGCCTCAGGAAGGGCTTGTTCTGGGTTGGAGGTCAGGAACCCCTTGAGCCAGGCTCCTCAGCACCCTAGAGGAGGAATAACATGCAAAGTGCAAAAAGGAAGAGTGCACAAGGCAAGAAAGGCAAAAACACCGGGTAGGGAACAGAACTGGGAACAGGAAAGTCAGCATATCTGGAAGGTATCTTTTCTGAACTCACCAGGACCAAATCCAGATCCTCATCCTCATATCCCTCTGAACAGCCAAAAGGAGAGGCCTTATTGTGTCACCTCTATTGGGAAAACTTCAGACATTTCCTCGGTGCCTACAGTTGCCCCCTCTGAACTGAATACCCCTCTGTAATTAGAACAAGGATAACTAATTAACTACCCTTTACATTCCTGTAAAGGAATTTATTTATGCCTGTCTCTACTTGCCAAAGCCTGGAGGGATTTCACAAATTATGCCCTGATATCCTGTGAGCCCTCTGAGGTCTGCTGGGGTTGTTAAGTCATACCTATCATTAAGGACTGGGACCAAGAAGTTGCACTCAAGGAGAGCCAACCAGTGCCTTCACTGAACACTTTGAAGAGACACAAAGCAGGTGTTCAGTGAGGCACGGCTCTCCTCGAGTGCAACTTCTTCATTTCCATGCAGCAGCTGAGGCTAACTGGCCAGATCCTGGAGCAGACTGCCAATGCAAAAAATCTTATTTTGGACAAAAGATCCAGAAAACTGGGTCCCTACCTTGAAATGAACCTGTATCTGGTTCAGCATTCTTAATTTAAACAACAACAAAAAAAAGATCACTAGGTAGCAGTGCTATCTGGGTTGTAATCCTGGCTCTATTTCTTCTGAGCTATGTGACCAGGATCCCCTCATCTGTAAGGCAAGGATAATATATAACCTGCAAAATTATTGGGGCAATTAAAAACAAGTTATGTGATATCTGTGCCACA
Source organism: Marmota monax (assembly GCF_021218885.2). Classification (NCBI taxonomy): domain Eukaryota; kingdom Metazoa; phylum Chordata; class Mammalia; order Rodentia; family Sciuridae; genus Marmota; species Marmota monax. The sequence goes on along the minus strand of NW_026692025.1, from coordinate 4,051,333 downwards.
CAGCAAGCACTCAGGAGGTAGTAGCTGGTAGCAAGCTTCAGATCTAAGAATGACACATTCCTGGTCCCAAGATATCTTTGTGAATTATCAGGCATTATATGGTTGAGCAAACAGGTCTAGAGAACTCATTTTCCCAAAGCAACTAAGTGGTAGAAGTGGGACAGCCTCCAGGTATAAAGCCATAATGTCTAGTGCTTAAAGGGTGTGATTGTGGAGTCAGGCAAGCCTGGGATAAAATCTTAACCATGCCAATTAATCTTACTGGATGATCTGAGACAAGTTACTTCACCTTTCTATGCCTCTTTCCTCACTGTAAAATGGTTGCACTGGTTCTCAGTCTCCTTCAGCACCTCCTAAATCAATTCGGTATATCTCAAAACAGTGAAAAGCTGACACTCGATCATGTATATTCATCTTTCAAATTCTATGCTATTAGAGGCAAATCAATCAAAGATTACAATACACACCTTATCTATGGTTTCACCTTCTGAGGATTTTTCTTTCCTTAGTTTCAGTTATTGGTGGTCAACTGTGGGCTGAAAATGTTAAATGGAAAATCCAGAAATAAATGATTCAAGTTTTAAATTGTATGCAGTACCCATTAACAAGTCACTTAGTAGCTTAGTAGGGTTATCAGATCAACAGTGGAAGTATTGTGGTGCTTGTGTTCAAGTAACTCTTATTTTACTTCCTAATGGTACCAAAGTTGAAGAGTAGTGATGTGGGCTGACAGTTAATAAATGGGATGACATCAAATTAAAAGGCTTTTGCATAACAAGGGAAACAATTAGGAATGTGGAAAAAGAACCTACAGAATGGAAGATCTTTGACACAGGGTTAATATCTACAATATATAAACAACTCAAAAACTTAACACCAGAGAGCTGGGGCTGTAGCAGCGGTAGAGTGCTCACCTAGCACGTGTGAGGCCCTAGGTCCAATCCTCAGCACCACATAAAGATAAATAAATAAAAATAAAGGCATTGTGTCCAACTACAACTAAAAATTTAAAAAAAAAAAACAACTTAATACTAGAAAATCAAATAATGCAATTAATAAAGGGACAAATGAATTAAGCAGATACTTCTCAAAAGAAGAAATACAAATGGCCAACAAATATATAGAAAATGTCCAACATCATTAGCAATTAGGAAAATGAAAATCAACTACACTGATATTTCATCTCACAGCAGTCAGAATAGCAGTCATCAAGAATACAAGTAGTGCCGACCACGCTGAGTGCTGACCACACCGAATGCTGACAACTGTGATTCCACGAGGAGTCGAACCACAAAGTAAAGTGAGCAGAGGCGCAGGAGAGGAGGCCTTGGATCAGGGACCCATCAGAGGAGTAAAGATGATTTTGAGAGTGGGCGGGGTGGGCTGGAGGTCAGGGGACACAGGCTGAGATCTGTCCCGCAGGGCAGACCCTGGGTTTGGCACAGGTGAGGAGGACTGTGCCAGAGGCCCCTCCATGCCCTGTGTCAGGTGGCCATGGCCGATCAGGCAGGCTTAGGTGGTGGGCCTGTCTGCAGGACCCCTGGTGAAGGACGTCATGGGTTTCAACACACAGTCCCTGGTGGCGGGGGCTAGCCACGAGGCTGGAGGCCAGCCACGAGGCTGGAGGCCTGAGCCGCACAGGACTCCCCTCAGAGGGAGCAGGAAGTGAGAAGCAGACGCTCTGCTGGCCCCCGTGGCATTCCTAACCAGTGTGTCTTTGCACCTGTGCTTTGTGAGGACGCCTGGTGGTACAAGAGGATGTGCCTGTCAGCAGGGACACATGGTCAGAGGCACAGGTACAAGGTAGGCCCTCCACACAGTCTGGCTGCAGCAGGGTTGGCGGGGCCAAGTCCTAGGCCCAGGCTGCTGCTGGGGGCAGCACTAGCAAGGTGGTGGCTGCAGTGTGTGGCCCTGGGGAGGTGACTGGCCAGTAAAGAGGAGGGACAGCTAGCGGTAGCTCTTCCTGTTCACTTAAGACACAGCCATCTAAGGCCTACCCCGACTTCGGGAATGGTATTCAAGTAGTGATGCCACCTGGTTCCTTGTGCCTCCTGCCCAGGTAACAGCAAAGCTCAGGGGAAGCATTAAAACACCACTGTAAGAATCTGCATTTTAGGGCTGGGGATGTGGCTCAAGCAGTAGCGCGCTCGCCTGGCATGCGGCCTGGGTTCCATCCTCAGCACCACATACAAACAAAGATGTTGTGTCTGCCAATAACTAAAAAATAAATATTAAAAAAAAAATCTCCTCTCTCTCTCTCTCTCTCTCTCTCTCTCTCTCTCTCTCTCTCTCTCTCTCTTTAAAAAAAAGAATTTGAATTTTAAATCAGAGCCAAGCTACCACAAACTCAATTGTACAGAGAGTTACATATTTTTAGAAAAATTATTTTGCAAGAACTCTCGGCTCTAGCTGTACTCAACCTTATATCTTGAAGTAATTTATCAGAAATTCATCCCAATGCGGTCACAACCTATGAAAGGCTCTTAGCAGTTTTGGTAACAGTTGCATCAGCAGAAAAATCTTTCAAAATTAAAAATCACCAACAGTTCCTTGTGATCTTGCATTTGTGAAAGGAGAGGTTGCCTGCGATCCTATCAACAGAAAGCGAAGTTGCTCGAATTCCTGAGAAAATGCTCAACCTCAATATCATCGGGAAAGTGCAGATCAAAACCACAAGGAGAGCATACCAATCGCTGGCAAGGAGGCAGAGACAGAGAATGCTCCTGCCCCATTGGCGGGAATGTGAATTAGCGCAGCTGATGTGGAAAACGGCAGCATGAAGGCTCCTCAAACCACTAAAAATAGACCTATGGATGAGTCAGAAATCTCACTTTGGGGGTATATCCAAAGGAAACAAAGCCTGTCAAAGAGATACCCACATTCCCATGCTTATTGCTGCACAATTCACAATAGCCAAGAAGTGGGATTAACCCAGATGCCCACCAATGAAAGGACGGCAAAGAAAATGGTATGTATGCACAGTGGAATATTATCCAGCCATAAAAAATGACATTCCATCATTTGCAGGAAATTGGACGGTGCTGAGGACATTATGTCAGAGGCACAGGTGCAAGGTAGGCCCTCCACACTTGAATGTGCCTGAAATGTCAGACATGGAAGGACAAGTTCTGTTGTGTTCTCATAGGTACAAGGTGAAAAGAGTGTATCGGAATGTAGGACAGCAATTCCTAAAGGCTGGGGAAGGAAAGAGGAGGTGGCAGATGATCAGAACTAAAACATGGGACGGGGTGCCAGGTTCTGTGTTCTGCAGGACACCAGGTGACTAGTCTCCATACCTTGCATATCTTAGGAATAACAGAAGAGGACCTCCAAGCCCCAAAACAGAAAGTAAGGAGAGGGAAGCAGAGGGAAGCGTTAATGACCCCGACTTGATCAGAACACATAGTGCCGTCAGAACCTCCCACCGCAAATGCACAGTTACTGTCTTAATCAAAAACAAAGGAATTTAAGGAGATGCTAACTAGCCTGACCGGGTTATTACTAACTTTAAATCTTAGTGTTAGATTATCACACTGAACACCATAAATATATACAATTAAGATAATAGTAAAAAGATGCTCTTTTGTACTAAAAGAGGAAATGAAATTCCTTTAAATTTTGATAACTTAATAAATGAATTTCCAGAAAAGTAATCCAGGAAGATGAAAACAGCAATAAAGATATCCTATTAGTAAAGTAAAAAAAAAATACAAGTAATAATAAATGTTAAAAAGGATGTGGAGAAAAACTGTTGGTGAAACTGTAAACTAGTACAACCACTATGGAAAACAGTATGGAGGTTCTCAAAAAACTAAGCATGCAACCACCATATGACCCACCTATAGCAATCCTCAGTATTTACACTGAAGAATTAAAGTAATCACACTACAGTGATACATGCATACCCATGTTTATAGCAGCACAATTCACAGCAGCCAAACTATGGAACCAGCCTAGGTATCTTCAATGGATAGAAGGATAAAGAAAATGTGGTATATTTATACACAGTGGAGTTTTATTCAGCCATGAAGAAAAACGAAAGTATGGCATTTGCAGGAAAATGCATGGAACTAGAGACCATCATGTTAAGTGAAATAATCAAACACAGAAGGTTAAGGGTCATATGTTTTCTCTCATTTGTGGAAGCTAGAGAGGAAAAAAGCAAACAAAAGTGGGGTGGATCTCATGAAAATCAAAGGGAAATCAGTGGAAGAAATGGACCAAGGGGTGGGAGGAGTGGAGGGACGGGTTAAATGCTGGGGAGTAAAATTGGTCAAATTATATTGTTATATTGTGTGCATTTACCAATATGTAACATCAAATCCCATCATTATGTGCAACTATTATGCAGCAATAATAAATGTAGAAAGAGAAAAAAAGATCAGTGATGTAAATGAGGCACCAGGGCATAGGACATGGAAGGACAAATGAACTTGGTACTCTGTGGCAATGCTGCCTGGAATACAGTATACAACATGGTATATACAGGGTTTACTGAACCATGTATATACTATTTATGGTTTGAAGCATCCAATGGGAGTCTTGAAATGTATCTCCCGAGGATAAGAGGGGCACAACTGTATACTTTTCTCCACAAATACATATTAGACAGAATAAATTGTATTCCCAAAGTAGAAAATGAAAGGGAAAATTCTAAAACACTTTATCCCTATAACCTGCTTTATTTTTCTTCATAGCACTAACAATATATTCTATAGAACAGATGTGTGTAGTTGTTTTTTTCCCTCCAACATGGAGGTCAGCTTCAGGAAGACAGTCTTAGTTTTGTTCACTTCTATATCATCAGTTCCTAGAACCAAGCCTGACATCTTTGAAGAATGTTGAATGGCTCTTCTTGTATCAAATGCAGGAAGAGGACCCACATGAAAACATTTCTGCATCTTTTGCAAACCTACGTTGGCTAGTACTGTCCACTGTTTTCCAGAGTTCCTGATATGTGACATAAATTTTAGTAGAACTCAATACCATGTGAAAGCTTTTCTTTTCTGAGCTCATGTTTTTCACTAGTTGGATTTACCTTCATTTTCATGAAGCTCAGAGCACAATTCAGTGCTCAAATTGCAGAGTTTCCCTTAGACCAGTTTTCTGATGTGGAGATGGGATATAAATAAGTTTAAGAAGATTCTGCTGGTACATGTTTTAAGACACTACTTTTAACCACAGATTGCATTTATTCTAAGACAATGCTTCTCAAACTTGAATGTGCCTGTAAATTACCCAGGGACCTAGTTAAAAAGCTAAATAAAACACCGAATCTGACTCAGTGGGTCAGGGACAGGGCATATGATGCTGCATTTCTAACAATCTCCCTGGTGATGCCAATGCGGTTGGGCCCTGGCCCACACTTTGAGTAGTACAGAGTCTAAGAACCTTGCATCCTTGATTCAGCGAAATTTCTCTCTCCTCTTCCTTGGCAAAATATGACCAAAGCTTGAAACCTGAAGCAGATACCAAAAGCATCTAGGGAGCTGGTTATACCTACACGTCGCGCCCTCCACCTCCACCCCCACCCCAGCCCCACCGCAATCCCAACACAAAGGTATAGGAATCTGCCCAGTAAGTTCCCCAGGTGCTTTTGCTGCAGGTGGCCCCACACACTTTTCGAAGATGACTGCTCTTTCCAAGGCTTTCCCTAAGGTAAACTCGTGAGGACAGCTGTTGTCACCAGTGGTGACACCTGCTTGTTCAGGATTTTAGCGGAGGCCAATCTCCTGGTCTGTAGCTCAGCACCAAGAGAGGCCCCATGTTTCCTCTCCAGCTACACTGATCCCGGCATGGTCGCACCCCGCACCTCCGCCCAGCACAGCCTGGTGCCTCAGCCTCAGGCCTGCGAGGCGGGGGTCGGGCCGCTCAAGCACAGAGCGACCCGGGGCCCCCAGGGCGGGGTCCACACGCGTCCCCCGCCTGCCTTACCTCTCTGGACCAGGATAGCCAAGAAGAGAGCGAGGGAGACAAGGACCGCCGAGCGCCAGGCCACCATGGCTGGGACAAGGCGGAGGGGCCCCAGAGGAGGACAGCGCGAGAGGACCCGAAGGGCAGGTCGAGGAGGAGCAGGAGGAGGAGCCCTGCTACCACTGCAAGGCCCCGCCCAGAGCCGGTGCGCGCTGCGCGGCCCCGGGAGGGCCGGGGAAGGGGACGCGCGAGTGCTGGCGCCTGCGGGCGACGCGGCAGGGGCAAGGCTGGCGGGGCGGGACCAGGCTTGGGTCTCTGTAGCCAGGCCGCAGTCTGAGGGCGGGGGCGATGGGCGTGGCCAATGCCGGGAGGCGGGGCCGCAGGCTCCCAGTGGGTGGAGCGGTCTGATTTCTGGGGCGCCGCCCGCACACCCCTTCCCTCCTGGTTCCGGCCATTGAAAGCACTTAGGGGCGGGTGGGCAGGGAGTAATAAGTTGCCTGAGGCCGAGAGCCAGAGGCTGCCGTGGCGGGCGTGTGCGGTGACTCCCCCCAGGCCTGAGTGCACTTGTCGGAGCGTCTGCCAGCTCTGTGACCTTGGCCAGGACTCTTCCCCTTCTGGCCCTGAAGTTCTCCCCAAGAAAGACTGTTCCCCGGGGACCCCTCCAGCCGCCGCTCCAGAACCGAGCATAAGAGCCTTTCGCTGCTCCCTGAAGGAAGATGTAGTGAACCCTGTCTCAAAAGTAAAGAAAAGGTGCCGTTTTTTTCGTGTCTGACCGCGGTCAGCAGGCAGCGGCCCGGGGGTGCCAGGGCGGATGAGAGGAAACGGGACCGGCCCAGAGGCAGAGCGCCTCGTGCTCCGGAGACTTGGTGTAGGGCCAGGGTCAGCACTCCCTAGGCTTTCTGAATGCGCTGAAAGTGCAAGTTCACAACTGCAGAATCGATCTGGAAAACCCCATTACCAACAAACGCGCTGCAGTCCTTTCCCATGAACACCCGCAGATGGAGATCATCTCCCAGATGGAGAGAAATCAGATTGTGACACCACCACGGACAGCAAGATGCCCCCCTGCAACCTTTCCGTGAAAGCTTTGTAGAAGAGCCCCAGCTGCAAGTAACATTCAAGGACAAAGAGAAAGCGCCACTGTGCTCCGGAGTGACAGCATTGAGCCTGTCCCTGCCATTATGGTTCACAGAAGGTCCTGGACCACATCTTTCTTACAGAGCGACTACTGCCACTTTCCCCCAATGCCCATTAGGCAGCCTTCCTGTGCCCCGCCCCCCCAGACCTGCAGTGGTTCTCCCTGCCTCCTCAGCTTCCATTCATTGCTCTGAATCCTGGGGCTGCAAAAAACCAAATGGTGTGTAAGGAGTCAGTCTTCTGATTTTCAAAGCAGTGTTTATTTTGTTACATGAGCTAGAGAATGAACAGAAGTAGCTGCAGTCACTGAACTGGCACTCTACACATGGCACATTTCAGGCATTTACCTTTATATTTTATTACTTACAATGACCTTATGCATCACTGCAATAATTAAGGAGGGTGAATGAGCTAAGCGGTTCCTTGAGGTTGAGGAGGAAGCCAGTCCCAGGCCCACAGCATCAAAGGAGGAAGTCCTCCTGCCACCAACAATAAAGGAGGAAGCCCAGTCAATAAATGGCTAAGAATTTGTACTTTAGTACCAGATGTGGTACAAATACTGGCTGGACCTGAAAAGTGGGCAGCCTAGCACACAGTGATGATGGTAGAATTATTACTTGTTGTAACAGCTGAAGAAATATTGGCTACTGTTGACTGTGGGAGGTTACTGTGTATTCCAGACTGTAGAAATGCCCCCAATTTTTCCACTAAATCTAGATGCCCTGGGCCATTATTTAACTGTCTGACCTTGGTGGTGACTTCTACTAATGGACCACTACATGGTCTATAGGAGCCCTTCAGACTGTGATGGGTAAATGCTGTGGAAAGTACAACCCCTAAGGTGAGGCCATCTCAGTCAGCAGGCAGTGTGGTGACACCCAACCGAAACTCTGCTACATGTGCATCAGAGACAACTGAACCGGCCAGCCAAATGCCTGCCATAGTAATGTGTGATAGGACTGTCTTCTAGCTCAGGGGCAGGTTACACACTGCAATCTGTGGGCCAAATCTGGCTCACCCACTATTTTGTGCAACCTCCCAGCTAAGAGTACATTTTACATTTTAAAATTATTGCCAAAAACTCAAGTATTTTATGAAATAAAACATTAATACAAAATTCAAATTTCAGGGCTATGAAGTTTATGGGAACACAGCCATGGCCGTTATTTTCTGTATTTTCTATGGCTATCTTTGTGCTACCACAGCAGAAATGAGTACTTGGAACAGAGACTACAGGGCCCACAATGCCTAAAATATTTGCTATCTAGCCCTTTACAGAAAAAGATTGCTAACCTCCATTCCAGCAAATTGAACAATGGCATGAATTTATATTGAGTGGTAAAGATGTGGAACCTCAAAAGAATGCTTCTCTAGAACATATGATAAGCACACACACAAAAAAAAATGACCTGTTCTCATACAGGAATAAAAACCAAGAGAAAAGGACAATGGTTATCATGTGCCAAAAGACACTTGTAAGGGTCCGGCGGACGACCGAGGAAGAGACCACCAAGAGACCGGCTCATGCAACAGCAAAAGGGGATTTATTGAGGATCCAATCCAGTGCGCTGGGGCTCCAGGCTCACTCAAGAAGTGAGAGTGGCCAAGAGCCCCGAGCAGAGGTTAAGCAGTGCTTAAGTACACTTTTTGGGGAGGGCGGGGGCTTTGCATACATCAGAGCAAATCATCATGAGGCACGGGCAAATCGAACAACAATTCTTGAACATGATTAGTACATTCATTGGTGGGAACAGGTCCGGCGGGAGTGATAGGTCAATCCTAAGAAGGGGGTACATTCAAACTGATTGGTTTGGGCCCTGAGATGCCTACGTGCCAAGCTGCACAGGGTCCTAGGCTATTAAACAACTAGATGGTCAGGGGGAATATTTACTGGGCAGTCCCGGGAATTGTCCTAACAGCTACAGGAATTTCAGGTTTTAGGTGTAGCATAGGAACTTAACAATACCTGGTCCTTTACATTTTAACTCAGGCTTTGCAGCTTAGAAACTTTACAACACCCTGTCTTTTACACTTTAACTTCAATTTCTTTTACCCTTACACACTCACTCAAAAAAAAAAAAATTCATTCATTAAAATATTGCAAATGCCCAAGATCAGTTATCGTACCAATGAAGCCAGATTCAAAGATAGGTAGTTAGTGTAGTTAGGTAAATCTGGGTCTAATATTTAGTAAAGAAAATGGAGACCATGATTGAGAATGGAGTCCAGGAAACCAGAGCTGCACTTGGGGAAATTGAAATGTTAATGTCCCCAAGGCCCAGAACCCATCCTAAGGAACTGTTAATGAAGTAGCTCCCAGTAAACAGGGAGGTGCTAACCAAAAACCACCCCAGGCCCTTCCTGCTCAGATTACTCCTTCAGCCCACCTATGCCCTCCTTTTGGCCTTCCCATCTGCATTCTATCACTGAAAGATGAAGGGAAACAAAGGAAATGAGTGTGGGAAAGCTGAAAGAAGACCTTAGCTGTAAAAAAGGGAAGACTTCGCCCTTTCATGGATTCTGCCCAGGGAGAAGTAAAGACTTCTGTCCTTTAATTCTGCTGTCCTTTAATAAAGCCTTCCACTTTGCACTCTACACTTGCCTCTGCGTGCTTCTCTGGTGTTATACTTCAGCATTCGGGGAAGCAAGGACTCATCACTGGTAAATAGCAGTAACACCAGATAACTCTCCCTTTATGTTATGATGCATATGGAACCTAGTTTGTCTCTCTGTGTCTTGTAAATTGGGTTAATATGAGTCTATCTGATGAATGTATGAGGTGGAACTCAATTGGATTGCTGCTACCTTGCTGAATTGAAAGTAAGCATGAAATTTATATACATATAGAAAATTCTACACTTAGAAATCATGATCTGTACCTGCAACACATACACACATACTTCCCATTGTCAATACACCTGAGTTCTGGGACCAACTCATGGCCAAGCCTGACTCCACCACACACCCTCCCCTTGTCCCCACCCTCTTTTCCCCCTCCCCAGGAGCACTTAACCACTGAGCAACATCCCTTTTTATACTTTAGAGACAGAGTCTCACTGAGTTACTTAGCACCTCATTTTTGCTGAGGCTGGCTTTGAACTTACAATCCTCCTGCCTTGGCCTCCTGAGCCATTGGGATTATAGGTGTGTGACACTGTGCCCAGCTCCCACCATCTTGCTACACCTGAATTTCTCATGCCCTGAAAATTGTCACCAATTGGAAAAACCATTTGGTCCTCCAAGCCCCACTCCTAAAATGCCTGCCTTTCCCCAGCTCTGGCCCACGCAGAGAAGTGTGGCGTGGACAAATGTCCACCAAGCTAGCCTGAGAGCACAGCAGACACACAGACAAGACTGGGAGGTTTACACTAATGTGAGTTCAGTAGGCTCCTGAGGGCCAGCCCGGTATTCCCAAATCTCATCACACACTGTGTTCAAGGGAGGATGTGTTCTAAATTACAAAACAGCTGTTATCTCAGGGTCCCTGAGCCTCTGCAGCCTCCCAGAATAAATAAAATCACAGTGCTATCACGAAAGCAGAGTTCCTGTTCTTGCTCCCAACTGCCTCTAAACCCACCCTCAATACTATGTTTCAGCGAGTCCCTCAAGGGGGCGTCACTCACTCATGGCCCTCTAGGATCCTAGCTGGGTAAGAGATGGAAAAGAACACTCTGACTTCCACCGTGCTCCTGCTGTGCGAGCCAATTAAGAGACAAAGACTTGTTTGGACAAATGTTCCCCCCCCCCAAAAAAAAAAAATAAAACACTAGAGTACTGACCTTTATTCTGAAATCGTGAACTTTTTTGGAATACAAAAGTCCTTTATTTCCTGCAAAGATCGCAGTGTTTTGTTTAATGTGCTTACTTTGCAAAATAAAAAGTTGGCAACACTACTGTTCCCAAAATTTCAAATGAATAAAATAAAAAAAAAGAAATTTACTTGGCGAAATTCACAAAGCTGGGAACCACCAGCTATCCTAAAAATATTCAGCCTACTCAGAGCCTTGATATACAGGAATTTTTGGAAGATACCCCATATGTCAGTAGAAGCCTCTCATATTTTTCAAGTTATAAGGAAATTGTTTCAGGCTTTTCTGCCACTCCCCAGGGTGTCTTCTCCCTGCCTCTTGTCCTGGGGATTGAACCCAGGGGTGCTTAACCACTGAGCTCCATCCCCAGCCCATTTTATTTTTATTTTGAGGCAGGCTCTGGCTAAATTGCTGAGGCTGGCCTTGAACTTGTGATACTCTGCCTCAGCCTCTTGAGTTCCTGGGATTAAAGACGTCTCTACAGTGCCCAGTTCCACCACATTCTTAATGTCTCCTCTCTTTGTAGCATGGCAAAGTCAGCTAGAGACTTTAATGCCATGCTAATGAGCAAAGATTTGAACTTGAGAACAGAGGGAAACTACATAAGGGTTTTAAGCAGTATGCGGGGGTGGGGGGAAGCAAGTGGTACATAGGAATGTGACACATATCTTCTAGGGGGAGGGGATGGGGCCATGAGACTGTATTCAGGGAGTGGATGGGGTGGAGGTAGTGATAGAAGGAAGGAAGTGATAGATAGAAGGAAGGGCCTCAATGTATGGCCTGACCCTGTTCTCAGGACTGGGAAGACTCCAAGAAGTCCAGCGACTCTGGCAGTTCCCTATAGGAATGGACATAGAAGACAGGCAATTAGAAGTACATGTGATTCAGGCAGTTAGAGACAGAAGCACTGGGAGCTGTTGGGACTCTGAGGCAGACCTTTTTCCAGTGGGAGAATCAGGGTACAGACAATTTAGAGGAAAGGAAACAGTTCCCTGGTCAGATGGGGGTTGTTGTGGTACAAACACTGAGGTAATGGCCCAGAAATGAGTGGCCACATGGAATTTGAGTTGCCTACAACCTGGTCATGCAGAGCTTGTAGACCAGGGTAAATTTAGACTCTCCTAGAAGCCAATGTCAACCTCTACATGTTTTAAGTGGGATGGGGTAGCACTACAGGGTGACAAGATCAGAATATTGGCATTTCATGGTTCTGTTTCTCCAAGGAACTTCAAGACTTTTGTTGTATAGAAATAAGAATCTGGGCTGGGGTTGTGGCTCAGTGGTAGAGTGTTTTCCTAGTATGTGTGAGGCCCTGGGTTCAATCCCCAGCACCACATAAAATAAATAAATAAATAAATAAATAAATAAATAAATAAAGATATTGTGTTCAACTACAACTAAAAAATAAATATTTAAAAAAAAAGAAATAAGAATACGAATCTGCCTTAGAAAATGCTGCTCTAAGTGACAGGAACCATCCAAGAGTAAAAAGCTGGGAAGTGGGGAGAAAGAGTCCCAAGAATCCTACAACCCTTCTCAGGAGAGGTGCAAGCCAGCATGGGAAAGGGATTTAGAGAGACACAGCCAAGACTGGCTGGGCAGGAGCAGCAGCTTCATTCTCAGTGCGCTGACTTTCCTCTCCAATTTTCTGCAGAATCCCCTGCCCCTTGTCGCTCCTGTCTTACATGCTGCAGAGTCACTTATCCCAAGAAAGGGGCCCTTTATGCAGAGATCAGAATCATCTCATCCTTTTTTTTTTTTTCCTTTTTAGATATTCACGACAGTGTCATCTCATCCTGAATCCCTGTGAGGATTCCCATTTGGGATTTGAAGGGCTTAACACCCCAAGGACAACATGGTGGTGATCAATGCAGTGCTGGCCACTGTGACAACAGACCAGAAGAAACAGTAGGAGGTGCAACAGGGTCACAATTTCATTTCAAGGCTCATTATTATGGGAAGCAGCCCTCTTCTTTTGAAATCTCTATGCAGAATAGCTAGTGTCTTCAGGAGGCCTGCGTGTGGAGTCATGCAGGGCACAACCTCATACCTGCGTGTTTTTCTAATGCACAGACTGTTCTGTATATTTCTTTTTAATTCTCAGTTGAGTTCATATGGAATTTGCATAAGCACTTGGCAAGAAATAAATTATGTCTCTGTAATATTTCCCAGACAGCATTTTCTACTCTGAATCCTGACCTCAATAGGAACAGAACTTAACATTTGCCTCCCAAATGTGGAGTAGGAATTTATTTAGCTTACCCAGTGAAGTCTCCCTCAAGCACTTGAGAGACTTTAAACCACACAAACCAACATTTGCTCTCTTTACGTTGCGTTCTAGTCATTAAGCAGCCTGAGAAATTTCCCAGAAAAAGTTACAGAAAATGTGGAAAAAAAAAAAAGTTACACCAATGTGGAATACAACATTCAGCTAGTAGTGATAACACTTTATTCAAAAGTGACTTTTTAGAGACACTGCAATGTCTAAAACACAACTGTCCCCCCTTTCCCCCAAATCACTCTGCTCCTCCCCTAGACCCAGGAGGCAGCCTTCAACCCTCTCCATCCATTCTTTCATGTGTGCCCCATCCCTGCCTTGGAAAGCTGCTGGGTGCCTCCTTCAGCCCATTTTCTACCCAGCAGCTAGAGGGTGCCCCTTTAAAAGGATCTGGGATCCAGCTATCCCACTCCTCGGTCTATACCCAAAGGACTTTAAAACAGCATACTACAGAGACACAGCCACATCAATGTTTATAGCAGCACAATTCACAACAGCTAAACTATGGAACCAACCTAGATGTCCTTCAGTAGATGAGTGAATAGGGAAACTGTGTTATATACACAATGGAATATTACTCAGCATTAAAAGAGAATAAAATCATGGCATTTTCAGGTATATGGATGGAGCTGGAGAGTATAATGCTAAGTGAAGTTAGCCAACCCCCCAAAACTAAATGCTGAATGTTTTATCTGATATAAGAAGGATGATTCATAATGGGGTTGGGGGGGCATGGGAGGAATAAATGAACTCTAGATAGGGCAAAGGAGATGGAGGGGAAGGAGGGGGCATGGGGGTAGGAAAGACTGTGGAATGAGATGGACCTTGTAAGATCAGGCAAGGTGGGCAGCGACCAAAGGAGGCAGATTTAAAAAGCCCACCGAATGGCTTTATTTAAGATATCATTCCTGGGTGGAACTCATCAGACTGACAGAGTGGACAGGAGAAGGTCATGAGGAGAAACCGCATGGGAGCTTGACTGGACTGGGATTTTATGGGGCTAAGGCAGGAGGGAAGGGCTTGGGACAGCAAAAGTTATTTTTAGAGTCCTTTGTCCCACTGGAGTTGGTTGGGAGAACTGGCTGAACTCCAGGATCAGCCAGGGGGCCTGCTGATTGACAGGCATTGGTCAGGAGATCCCGCTGATTGACAGGTGTTTCCATAGGTGCCTGATTGATGTTTCTTTCCCATGCAGGCTGCTTTGTTCTAAGTCACCACCACTGACCTGACAGACATCATTACCCCAAGTACATGTATGAAGATATGAATAGTGTGACCCTACTTTATATACAACAAGAGATATGAAAAATTGTGTATACAGGTAACACTGATTGGAACTAGGAGTTGAAAAGAGGAGGTGGGATTAGAAAGATCAATAAAAGCTTCAAGGAGCTAAAGAAGCATAGAAACCTGGAGCCCTGTGTCACTGACACTGCTAGGATTCTGAACTACCTGCCAATCGTCCATCTCTGGATCCTTTCCATGCAGACTCACGAGGATGAGCAGCGGCCCCCCCACACACACACACTCCAGGAACTGGCAGGGCACAGCCTCCTGAAGGACAAGTCCAGGGCCATCCTAGCTCTGGAGGACCTGCCCATACAGCTCTTCCCACCACTCTTCATGGAGGCCTTCAGAGGGGGACACACTGAGATCCTAAAGAAAATGGTGTAGGCCTGGCCCTTCATCCGCCTGCCCCTGGGGGCCCTGATGAGGAAGCCACAGCTGGAGATGATCCGAGTGGCACTGGATGGGCTGGACATGCTAGCTGCCCAGCAGAATCGCCTCAGGTGAGGGGGACCCTGGAAGGGAGCACCCTGGGCATCCAGGGAAGTGATGGCTGTGAGTAGGGAGAGTAGGTGCTTAAGTGTGCTCCACAGGCTTCTTGTTCTGCCATCAAAGAGGGTTGGAGAGGCCTTGGCTGTTGAGAGCCACAGCCAAAGGGGCCCCAGCAAACTTCCAGCTGCTGGCTGATGATTGGCTCACAGCAGCCCCAGCAACATCTAGCTGATTGGCTCCTCTGCGGTGATGCTCATTGGGCTGTTTCCCTGCCCTTTCAGACCACGGAGCTGCTCATTGGGGGACTTTTTTGGCTCTGCCCACACGACCCAGCCAATCGGCCTCAAGAGCAGGAGGATTGTGGGAGGTGGAGAGAAGCTTGTGTGGGAGAGGGAGGCTTGTGGAAAGCCGGTGGTGGCAGTTGAGGCTCTGAGGGTTTTTCCTGAGAGGCTGTTTTGTTTGGTCTGTGTGGTTCTAAAAATAAAGCTAGTTTCTTTTGACAAGTGGCTCCTGATTGTGCCCAGCCAGACTGCGGCACTTGGCCATGCTGAGCCCCATCTGGGAGGGGCTTCCTGATGTGGAGGTGCTTGTGGCAGCTGTCCTGACCCTTGAAGGAGGTTTTGCCTGCCCCTTCCTCAGCTGGTACAAGTGGAGGCACCAGGCTAGATTGGAGGGGACAGGAGTAGAGAAAAGTGAGACAGAATAAAGAAGTGGAGCGGGGAGCAGCAGCTGAGAGATGAAGGAAGGGGCCTCAGGGCTGAGACTCTGCTGTTTTCTTTGCAGGAGGTGGAAACCGCAGGTGCTGGATTTGAGGAAGGTTCATGGGAACTTCTGGAGGATGTGGTCTGGAGCCATGGTCGATGCCTGGTCACCAGAGGACATGAAGGAGAGGCAAACAGTGACAGTCCCTCCAGAGTCAGGGCCCACTCTGCCCTTGAAGGTGTTAGTAAGCCTGTGCTTTCAACAAAGACCCCTGAATGCATTCCTCTCCTTCCTCTTTCAGTGAGTAGTTGAGAGGAAGGGTCTGCTACAGCTGTGCTGTTAGAAGCTGCAGATATGCCCTTTGCCCGTTCATAGCATCAAGAGGATCTTGGAGAGGTTGGATCTGGACTTTATCCAGCAAGTGGATGTGCAGTGTTCCTGGAGAATGTCCACCTTGTCTACTTTTGCTACCTACTGGGGCCAGATTAGCAACCTGAGGAAGCTCTTTTTCTCCCACATCTGTGTGTCTGCCTATGCTTCCCAGGAGGAGAAAGATCAGTTGATGGATGACATTACCTCACAGTTTGCCAAGATGGACAGCCTCCAGAGGCTGTACCTGGATGGTATCTTCCGCCTAGAAGGCCGTCTGTGCCAGGTGCTCAGGCTCCTGAAGACCCCCCCCCCCCTGGAGACCCTCTCAATAACCAACTGCCAGCTTTCAGATCCAGACTGGAATGATCTGTCAGGGTCTCCAAACCTCGACCAGCTAATACACCTGATGCTGTGGGGCAGCAAATTGACGAGTTTCAGTCCTGAGCCCCTCGTAATTCTGCTAGAGAATGCTGCAGCCACCCTTGAGACCCTAAACTTGCAAGACTGTGGGATCACCAACTCCCAGCTCCAGGCCATCCTCCCTGTCCTGAGCTACTGCTCCAAGCTCAGAGTCTTGAGCTTCCATGGGAATGACATCTCCATGTCGGTCCTGAGCAACCTGCTGCTTCACGCTTCCAGGCTGAGCCAGTTGAGCCTAAAGAGGTATCCTGCCCCTCTGGAGAGCTATGATGCCCAGGGTGCCATCCACCCAGGGAGATTTCTCCAACTCTATGATGAGCTGATGGAGATACTGAGGGATGTGAGAGAGCCAAAGGATGTCCTTTTCCATACTAAACCCTGCCATAGATGTGGCAACCGGTTTGTCTATAACCTGCCCTCCAGTCCGTGTCGCTGTTGGCTGCCTGCCTACTGGGATGCATATATCAGAAATGTTCTCCTGTGCACTTGAAAATAAAGGGTAAGACATGAAAAAAAATGTGTATATGTGTAATATGAATGGTGTAATATGAATTACACAACCAGAGATATGAAAAATTGTGTATATGTGGGCTGGGATTGTGGCTCAGTGGTAGAGCGCTCGCTTAGCATGTGCGAGGCCATAGGTTCGATCCTCAGCACCACATAAAAATAAATAAAATAAAGATATTAAAAAAAGAAAAAAAGAAAAATTGTGTATATGTGTAATATGAATTGTAATGCATTCTGCTATCATTTATAACAAATTAGAATATAAAATTTTAAAAAGGAGCTGGGATCATGTCATTCCCTTGCTCAAACCTTATCAATCTCAGGTAGAGGGGTAGCTGTCCATCTGACTCAGATGAAGACTGAATTCTTGTCTGTGGTCTGCAAAGTCCTATACGATTGGATGCAGTCCCTCCTTCCTGTGCAACTCCCCAGCTCATTCCTCACCTACAGCTTCCCTCTGCTCAGTCCTATCTCTTCCTTACCCCGCCATTTCACCTATCTGGAGGGACTTTTTGCCTTGCCTTTAACTGGTGGTTTCAGTCTATCCCTCAGGCTGTACTAGAACATACTGTAAACTGCCAACCCAGGAAAAGATGGAATCCTTTGTTTGATTCTACCTTAACACCCAGCTGTGAGTTCACCTTCAGGTTCAACTTGCTTGGAAATTTGCTCTTTCCATTGGCCCCATTTCTCAACCCTACCAGCATGATCGAATCATCAGTGAAATTGTGTTTTTTACATTGAGGTAACATTCACATGAAAAATTAACACTTTAAAAGTGATGTGCAGGGGCTGGGATTGTGGCTCAGCAGTACAGCACTCACCTAGCACATACGAGGCCCTGGGTTCGATCCTCAGCTCCACATAAAAATAAATAAACAGAATGAAGGTATTGTGTACAACTAAAAAATAAATATTTAAAAAAAGTGATGTGCAACTATCACCTCTACTTCCAGAACATTTTCATCACCCCAAAAACAAAACCCTCTGCTCACTAGGCATTCCTCTTTCCCCCTCCACCAGCCTCTGGCAACCACTGATAACCTTTCTGTCTGAGTTGCCTAATTCTAAATATTTCATATAAAAATGAATCATATACCATGTGGCCTTACTGTTTGTGGCTATTTTCAGTGAGCAAGGTTTTGAGGCTCATTCATGCTCTACCACCTATTTGTTTCCATCGCTAGGACAAAATATCTAAGGCTAGATAATTTATAAAGAAAATAAGTGCATTTAGCTCACAGTGTTGGAAGTTAAAAGTCCAAGATTAGTTGTCCTCATCATTTCAATCACTGGTGAGGACCTTATGGCTGCTGGCATCACAATGGCAGAAACACATATGGCAGAGATCACATGGTGAGACAGAAAGCCAGAGAGATTCAGGAGTCAGTCTCGCTCTTTTATAACAATCCACTGCCATGGAAACTAACTAGGGTCCCATGAGAACTACATTATTCTCTTCCAAGAGAAGTGCCCTAATGACCTAATTACCTGGCACTAAGTTCCACCTCTTAAAAGTTCTAACACCTCCCACCATTGCTGCACTGGGAACCAAGCTTCCTGTACCTTTGAGGACCCTCTCAAATCTCATCTACCACATCATTCCATGTATCTGAATTTCATTTCTTTTTATGGCTGACGTATTTGCTTGTATAATATGCCATATTTTATTTATCCATTCATCAATAGAAGGGCATTTGGGTTGTTTCCAATTTGGGGCTATTGTGAATGATGCTCCTAGGAACATGCATGTATATAAGTTTTTTTTTTAGGTTTTGCTTTTTTATTTTTTGTAGTTGTAGATGGACACAATAGCTTCATTTTATTTGTATATATTTCTATGTGGTGCTGAGGATTGAACCCAGTGCCTCACACATGCTAGGCAAGTGTTCTTCCACTGAGCTACAGCCCCAGCCCTAGTTTTTTGCTTTGTGTGTGTATGTGTGTGTGTGGACACATCTTTTCATTTCTCTTGTTTATATACATGAGCCACTTGGTATCAAGGAAGCTATTAATATCACCCCTTTCAGGGTTGTACTTCCTGAGTTTTCAATGTACTTGGCCTGAGACCATGGCGGGGCAAACTAAGGCTAGTGAATCAAGTCCTGTCCACTGTTTTCACATGGCCTTCAAACTATTCAAAGAATAGTTGAGAAAAATTGTAAATGAGAATATGTTGTGACACACAAATATGATGTAGCACGCAATTTCAGTGTCCATGAAGTTTTATTGGCACATAGCCACACCCATTTGTTTGTGTACCATCATCTATTACTGCTTTTCTATGGTCCATAAAGCCAACTCTGCACTATTTGGCTGGGTATAGAAAACTGTCGCTGGCTCCTGCCATCCTCCATTCTCAGTCCTTCTGTTTCTTAATCTTTCTGTGGCCATGGCACAATTGAGCCCTCTCTACTTCCTGAAATGTGTTCTTCACTTGGCTGCTGAAAACCCAGTCTCTCAGGAGAGCTGCTTTGGGGGATGGATTTGTGCTGCCCAGCATTCAAGAGCTGGGGCACTTCAAGTCCCTCACACAGATGTTGTTGGGGTGGGGAGAAAGGTTAGGAATCACTTTGTGGCTTGAGCAAGTCACTGTTCTTCTCTGTACCTTGTTTTTCTCTTCTGGAAAATGAGTTGGTTAGACTGGACTATCTCTAAGATCCCTTCTACTTCCAAGTTCTCTGATAATCATGGTACCAAAACTATCACCTGCATTCCCTTGTCAAGTCCTCCCAGCAACCAAGGAGGAGGGCACCATTTCTATTAATATCATGACCTTGTAGTTGATACAACAAATCTTCTAAAAAGGGAAACTGACTTTAGTCAAGTCAACCAGCAAGTCAGTGGTCAACTTGGCATTCAAACTCACATTCTGCCCAGCCCACTCTTTCTGGTAAGATGGATGAGCTAGGTGCCTGCCGTGTAAGCCAAATGAGGCCTCAGAGAACTGTGTGCCTGGATGTGCTCTGTGTTATGGTTGTGGGCGGCTGTGAATGGTACCTGAGATGAGAATAATAATAATTTCTTGAAAAGCCTTGGGCAATGAGCCTGGTGTTATGATAAGCACTTGACAAGTCTCATATTTAATAATTTTGATACTCCCATGAGGGGGCATATTAGTTTCTCGTGGCTGCCATAACAAATTACTGCATGCCTGGGGGCTTAAAACAACAAAAATCCATTGTCTCACAGTTCTAGAGGCCACAGTTCAAAATCAAGGAGGTAGCAGGGCTGTGCTCCCTGCAGACTCTAACAGAAAACCCTTTCTTGCAACTTCCAGCTCTGGGTGGCTGTCAGGCAATCCTAGACTTCCCTTTCCTGTAGGTACACAACTCCAATCTCCACCTCTGCCTTGGCATGGCCTTCATATAAAAACATCAGGGATTGGATTTAGGACCCATGCTAATCTGATATGACCTTATTTTGAGATACTTAATTACATCTGCAAAGACTCTATTTCCAAGTAAGTCACATTCTGGGGTTCCCAGTGGACATGCATTTTAGGAAATACTATTCAACTCACTACAGGGGGTATTTACCAGCGTATACATACAGAAAATAATGGAAAGTAGGGACTTGAACACATATTTATGCATATATGTCCATAGCAGCATTATTCACAAAAGCCAGAAGATGTTTACAACCCAATTGTCCACTGAACAATAAATGGATAAACAAAATGTGGCATATGCACACAAGGGTATACTATTCAGCCATAAAAAGGAATGAATACTGATGTAAGCAACAACATAGATAGCCCTCGAAAGCATTATGCTGAGCCAGAAATCAAAACATTGATATTGCATGATTCTATTTATATAAAGTATCTTGATGGACAAATTCTTAGAGACAGAAAGTACATAAGAAAATACCATGGGCCAGGTGCAGTGGCACACATCTGTAATTCCAGCAACAGGGAGGCAGAGGCAAGAGCTTCACAAAGTTGAGGCTAGCCTCAGCGACTAAGTGAGATCCTGTCTCAAAATAAAAAAATAAAGAGGGCTAGGGATGTAGCTCAGTGGTAGAATGCCCCTGGGTTCATTCCTAGCACCAAAAGACAAAACAAAACAAAACAAAAATTACCATGAAGTGGGAGACAGGGGATGGAGAGGAATTATTTACTGAGTATAAAGTTCAAAGTTGGGGATGATGAAAAAGTGTCCAGTATAGATAGTGGTTATGAGTACACAACATTTTGATTATAACGCCAGTAAATTGTGCATTTATAGATAGTTAAAATGATAGGTATTGTGTTATGTATATTTTACCACAATTAAAAAAAAACTTAAAAATGTGAGCCTGTAATCCCAGCAGCTTGGGAGGGTAAGCCAGGAGGTTCACAGGTTCAAGGCCAGCCTCAGCAATTTAGCCAGGCCCTAAGCCAATTAGGAAGACCCTATCTCAAAACCAAAAAATAAAAAGGTCAAGGGATGTGGCTCAGTGGTTAAGTGCTTCTGAATTCAATCTCCATTACCAAAAAATATATACATAGATAGATAGATATAATATCTGAGTCATTAAGGAACTCATCTATAAGAAAATAGACAGATGGTCTCCAGAAGTGCAGGGCAGCCAGCACTACTCTTACGCCCTACTACCCACTCAGCACACAGCACACCTCCTACCTCCTCACCTTGCCTCTGGTGAGTGTCCCTGTAATGTACTAAGATGGTTTGGCAGGGCAGCCCACTGGCAACAGGCTTTCTGGAGCCTGTCTCCACAGTGTCTCCTGAAATCTGGTTCTCTCCCCTTCCTTTCTGCTTAGGCAGAGTCCTGAAGAGAAAGAGGTCTTCACACACCTGCATCTCCTTCTTGCTCTGACATTCTTGATTTCCAGCTCATTTGTGATCACAGGTATCTGCTTCCTGCTCCCTCATTTTGGTCCCTGCCCAGGGACAGGGTCCTGGGGGTGACATTTGCCATCCTGTACCTCTGTGCCTATTTCCATGTTGGTCCCCAGAAAGCAGGTTGATTTCCCCTCCTGACTGAGTGGTAGCTTGTGTCCCAAAGTGTCCACAACCAAAACCGTATCTTCCTTTACATATAATGTCCCCTGGCTCCCCATTGTCTACAGGATCAGGCCACATGCCTTGACCTGGCATTTAATGCTCAGCCTCCCCTGCCTTAGTTCAGCTGGCACAATGCGTGACTTTACTGTCCCCTGAATGGACTTTCTGCTTGCCTGCCTCCTTGTCTTTACTTAATATGACTTCTGCGGCCTGTTGATCCTTCTCTTAGCCTTTCCATCCTTTTATTCAAATGATAACGTCCCTCAAGCCCCAGGTTAACATGTACTTCTTTATCAAAGCCTTCAAAGGGCAAACATCCATCTGTTTAGCAAGGTATCCTGTGTGACAGACTTGATTGGGCATTTCCCTTATTTATTTTTAACTATACCCTATGTACATTTTATCAAGAAGGAAAGCTTCTGGAAGCCTAGGGTGCAGCTTCCCTTGTGTTTCTCTAGTGGAATTGAACATGGGATTGTTGTGGAGTTGGGTCAGTGAAGAGGAGGGGCATATCTAAATATGTTTCTGGAACTCTTTCCTCTGCAACCTCCACTCTTCCCATCAAACTCCAGCATGAGGGTGGTCCCAGGCTCAGAATAGGACCTTGTCTCCCCAGCTCTTTTCTCATCTTGGGGCTTAGCTCCAGTATAAAGCCAATAAGTACTCTCTAAAGGAAGCAGTTAGTCCATGGTGAGATCCTACTTCACCCCACTACAGAGGGTATAATCAAAAAAGCAGATAATGACAAGTATTGATGAAGATTGAGAGAAATCAGAGCTGTCACATACTGCTGGTGGAAATATAAAATGGTATAGCTTGGGAGTTCCTCAACAAGTGAACTGTGGAGTTACTCTATGGCCCAGCAATGCAAAGTACTCCTAGGTATGTACCCAAGAGAATTGAAAGAGCATGTCTAGGTTGGGGGTATAGCTCTGTAGTAGAAACTTTGTGCAGCATGTGTGAGGCCCTGGGTTTAATCCTCAGCTGAATCCCTAACACTGGAAAAAAAATACTCATACCCAAATGCTCATGGCAGATTTGTTTATAATAGTCAAAGTGGAAACGAGTCAAATGTCCCTGATGAATAGATAAAGAAAATGTTGTTTATCCATATAATAGAATAGCATTAGACAGTAAAAAAGAATTAAATATGGATGCACACTACAAAATATATGAACTTTGAAAACATGATGCTAAGTGAAAGAAGCTGACACAAAATACCATACTGTGATTATGTTTATACAAAATGTCTGGAGTGGTCAAATTCATAGAGACAGAGAGCAGATTAATGGTTGTGTAGGGCTGGTTCAGGGAAAGGAGGGCTGGGAGGTGATGTCATAGGATGCCAGGGTTTCTTTTGGAGTCATGAAAATGTTCTGCCTTTAGATAATGGTGATGGGTGCACAACCATATAAATGCGTTAAAACATACACAAGCACATGTTGAATTATATACTGAATTATGTGGTATATGAATTGTATCTGAACAAAGCTGTCATAAAAAGAAAGAACCAACTGGCAAGTGTATTTTTTTAAAGAGAGAGAGAGAGAGAAAGAGAGAGAGAGAGAGAGAGAGAGAGAGAGAGAATTTTTTTTAAAGAGGGAGAGAGAGAGACAGAGAATTTTAATATTTATTTTTTAGTTATTGGCAGACACAACATCTTTGTTTTGTATGTGGTGCTGAGGATCGAACCCGGGCCGCACGCATACCAGGCGAGCGCGCTACCACTTGAGCCACATCCCCAGCCCCTGGCAAGTGTATTTTGAGTACTGTTTCGATACTAGACATTGAGCAAATGTTTTAAAGGCTCCAAGATTCTCATCAAAACCCTATCAGACAGTGTGAGAAGATACATGTCTGTGTCCCCCCAAAACTCATAGGTTGAAGCCCTCCTCTCCCCATGTTATATGAGAAGATGAGACCTTTGAAAGATAATTGAGTCACCAGAGTGGGACCCTTATAAAAAGAGATACAGAATACTGTCTCTGCCATTTGAGAACATAGCAAGAAGACAACAATCTACAAGTCCCAAAAAGGGCTCTCATAGATAACCACATTGCTAGCAGCTTGATCTTGACCTTCCCAGCCTCCAAACATAGGAGAAATAAATCTCTGTTGCTTAAATCACCCAATCTATAGTATTTTGTTAAAGCAGCCTGGCCTAAATAATACAGATAGGTACTATTTTTTCACCATTTTATAACTGAGGAAACTGAGGCATAGTAAAACAGCTTGCTCAGGGTCACACAGCATGAAGTGAAACCACCAGGACCTGAACCTACAGACTCTGGCTTGAAAAACTCTCCACTTAGCTGCCTCTTGGGTAGGCATATGTGTTATATAGTTTGGGACTATTGGTTTTTCATTAGCACTGCTTCAGAAGAAGAGTTTGAGAGGTCCTCAGGCCCCAGTAGTTACATTGTTCTGAGGAATTCTGCCAAAAGTGTCTCCAAAATCAGTGGCTAGGTCTCTACCATACCTGTAGATAGGCAAGATAGGCCAACTCCCCAGGAGCATTTTAACAAAGGCCAGGTTAAGTGGGAAGAAGGTCCACTGCATTCATCCAGAGGAGCTTTACAGGGTGGGCTGCTACTGCCCTCTGTCCTGCCTAGGCCTTGAAATTAGGACTGACACACCAAGCCAAGCCCGCAGGAGTGCTTATTGTCCTAAAGCTACAGTCAGGAAGACTGGGAAAGAGCCAGAGTGGTCATCCTGGCCTTTAGTTTTTCTGATGGTTCTGTACATGTTTCACAGGCCCAAGGCACAGGGAAGAGATTCCTGAAGCCAATATTGGGACCTGGCATTGCTTTTTGCTAGTGGGAGATGTCAGTTCTCAGTGAATAGAGGATGGCATTCAGCTTTAGAGGTTGAGAGCATGGACTCTGCAGTCAGCCAGGCTGAGTAACCTTATACAAATCACCTTGCCTTCCTGAATCTCAGCATTCTGATGTACAAAATGGGCAGAGTAATAGCACTTACATCTTAGGACCCTTGTGTAAAGGAAACACACTAACACACATGGAAACTGCACAGATGAAGCACTTCACAAATGATAACTTTAAAATTTTATTTGAACTGGTAAAATTTTGATGTAGGTGGGTAGGGAAGGAGGCATAAGTAGTAAGCTAACCATCTGAGTTGTAGATTCTTCTAGAATTACAGCAGAAAAATGTGGATATCTTTTATCCCTACATGCTCTGAAGAACTTGTTGTACTCTAGGAAAGGGGAGGTGATGTCCTGTGCCTTCCTGGTCAGCCTACAGTGCCTGGATATGTGCCCTGTTTGGGGTATCAGTAGCCCTTCTAGAGACATTAACAAGCTAGACGTGCTTCAAGAACTGGTGATGAGAATGTCAAAGGGAGCTCAGAATTGTCATACAGGGAATAAGCTTGGGAATGTTTAGGCAAGAAAACAAGATGATTTTAAGGGATAAAAGGGACAGGGTTGATGAGCAAGAATCCTAGGGGATCTCCTGGGGGATTTAATCTGTTGCATGTGGCTGAACTTGTGAAAACAAGAATAAAGGGGACAAGTTACGGGTAATGTCTTCTAGAACTTTCTGAGTGGCAGAACTATCTCAAGATGGAGGAGCTGCCTCTGCAGGGAAGGGATTCCAGCTTAGCTGGCTGGACTTTTGGGGATACTTGGGCCTGGTTCTCTAGACTTCCTTTGAAGCCCCTTCCAACCTGTAGGTCCTCTGACTCACTCATGTCCCGCGCCACTCCCCCCCCACCTGCAGCTTAGAGCCAGGATGCTATGGAAAGCTTGGTTTCTAAAACTGCTGAAGAAAAGCCTTTATTACAAGCCTAAATTTCAGACACATCTTTGAGGCTGTTACACATCTTGAATGAATCTGCCCTGGCCGGATGCAGTGGCACACACCTGTAATCCCAGCCACTTGGGAGGCTAAGGCAGGAGGATCATGAGTTCAAAGCCAGAATCAGCAAAAGCAAAGCACTAAGACCCTGTCTCTAAATAAAATACAAAATAGGGCTGGGGATGTGCCCCTGAGTTCAATCCCCAGTACCAAAAATAAATAAATAAATTTCTGCCCACGTTTCCACACTCACCCTGTGCTCTGGAGCTGAGAGGCTATGGGAGAGATTCTGTTGGGAGCTTAGAATTGTCAAGAGAAGGTACATGGTATCTTTAGACACAGGATGAGTGGGTGAATGAGGAAGCAACTCCTAGGATTCTCTACAGATCCAAGCCAGGGTCTAGCTGCCGAACCACAGCCCAATCTATCCTTTCTAGGTGACACAGTTCTAAAAGTGCCTTTCTCAATGCACCTGTTTTCTCTTGAAAATGAAATACTGCCATTTCAATGTCATTCATGCCCTTGCATAGTTCCTTATTCAGATCTGTGATGAAAGGTGCATGGGAGCTTTGCCAAGCACTGCACAGTAAAGCTCAACTCTCATTCAGTGTCATGTGCTCCATAGGAGGGACCAGCCACTGACCCAGCAAATAAACAACTTGACTTTCCAATCAAGTCCAGCATTTGAAGGTATGATAACTTCCTGTTTGAATGTTAGTAAGTTAACATTTGTAATTTACAAGTGATGTTCTTTTCTTGTCAAGGGTCCCATTTTATATGGGCTATTTGGAAATGTAAATGATTATCAAAGGATTTGTGCTGATCTGGGGTTTTCACTTACCCATCTGGTTAGAGGGAAAGAAGTGTGGCAAGTGAACTGAGTCTAATTCTGCTGTGCCCCATGACAAGCCTACCCTGGTCAATATACACCTGTGGTTTGGGAATCAATGCTGGTTGTGAACACAGAACAGAATGAACGAACCCATACCATTTAGCTTGCTGGATATTCTCTATATCTCACTACCTCTTTAAGCACAAACTTGAGGAGGGTTTCAAGGGGTAAATATGGTGAAAATGAAGACATCATTTTGGATTGTACTTAGAAAGAGTTGAATTGATGTTGACATATCTTGATCTGTGAGTGGCATGTCTTCAAAGAGATTTACTTGAATGGATTAGGTTAAGGATCAGTAACAAAAGTTATTTGCACATGAATGTTTATAGCAGCATCATTATGAGTAGCCTAGGTGGAAACAACCCAAAGTCCACCAAGGTAGGGATGGATAAACACAATGTGGTGTCTCTCTATACAGTGCAATATTATTCAGCCTCAGAAAGGAAAGGTGCACCAGCACACCCTGCAACATGGAGGGACCTTGAAGACACTAGTGTCTAAACCAATCAGTTTGAATGTACCTCCCGCCTTAGAACTCACCTATCACTCCCGCCCAACCTGTTCCCGCCAATGAACGTACTAATCATGTCTAAGAATTGTTGTTTGATTTTCCCGCGGTGTATGATGATTTGTTAAAGGAGACTGTGATGTATGTAAAGTCCCCGCCCTCCCCCAAAAATGTACTTAAGCACTGCTCAACTCCTGCTTGGGGCTCTGGGCTGCTCTCCCTTCTTGCGTGAGCACGGAGCCCCAGCATGCTGGATTGGATCCTCAATAAACCCCTTTTGCTGTTGCATGAGCCGTGGTCTCTTGATGGTCTCTTCCTCCAACGTTCGCCGGACCCTTACAGGTCTGATGCCCATCCTGATCTAGGCCAGACAATCTCTCAGCCTCCAACCTTGAGAAGTTTGGGTTTTATGGATTACACAATGAGTTGGGTGATGACTCTGTGGGGAGGCTGCCAACGTTCTCTGTGATGCTCCTGTGAACTGGAGAAAAGCCAAGTTTGCTTCCACAAGAAGGAAAATGAATGTGAGTTGTGTAAGGAGGTGAAGGAGGGACTCTTTGTCAGGCTGGCTGCTTGCAAGTGTGTGCCCAAGGGCATCTGTATACCTCTCTCAGTGTCCAAATGAAGGCAGGGCTCCCTTTAGCCTCCTGAGAACCAGAGGGAAAACTCTTCCTCTTCCCTGCCTTTTTGGACTACAGCCCCAGGAAAGATGGAAAGGCACATGAAAGGTAGTCCCCTTGGGCCCTCCTCCCAGGGGAGAGACTGGGAGTCTGTGGGGTGGTCCAAACATAGCAGGAGGCAATGCCTTTCATATCCCACCTTTGAATACTCCTCAAAAGATGGGGTTGGAACCCCTCACATTTCCTCTCAGAAGCTGGCTCTTCAGTCCTTTGACAATTTTCCTTTTACAAGCTGACCAGTGAAACCCACATATCATATGATTCCATTCAAATAAAAGTCCACACTAGGGAAATCGATACAGACTGAAAAGAGATTAGTGGTTGTTAGGGCTGGGGGGGAGGAGGCAGCAACAGGATAATAGCTTAAAGGGTAGGAGGTTTCTTTTAGAGGTGACAAAAATATTCTAAAATTGGTGATGGTTGTGAATGTACCAAAGACTCTTAAAATGTACACCTTAAATG
This sequence comes from Marmota monax, assembly GCF_021218885.2. Lineage (NCBI taxonomy): Eukaryota > Metazoa > Chordata > Mammalia > Rodentia > Sciuridae > Marmota > Marmota monax. Next base: position 4,023,041 of record NW_026692025.1, on the reverse strand, counting down.
GATGAACTGTATAGTATGATAATTACACATTAACAAAGCAGCTTAAAAAAAACAAAAGAAAGCTAATCACTGGGCAATCCTTCCTTAGCTGACCTGTATCTCTTTCAATTTCCAAGAAACCCCAGAAGAAGGTGTGTGTGGCATGAAGCCTTCTGCATCTTGGGGCTGTTGTTACTGGTGCTGGGCACTGCTCTGTTGGGCTGGGTACCTTATTGTGATTACAGATGGCTGGCCAAATGCACTGCGTGTATTCAGCAATGAGAACTATCTGGAAGGCATTTAATATAGTGACTCACAGGGTCATGCTTGGAAAATTAATTCAAATTGGCTTGGCATCAAGCCAAGGAAAACTGTCTGAAGAGGCTGTAAACAGAAGGTAATGGATTGAGTTGAAGGAGGGCTAGAGGGAAGGCAGCAGGGGGAGGCTCAGCCACACAGCTCCCAGGCAGCTGACAGGAAAGGGCTCTCATGGTCACTGGCACTCTCCGTTCTTGTTCAGGGGTGGTTCCTCTCCCCATTCCGGGGAGCTGTGGTATCTAGTCTGTTCCTCCTGGCAGTACTGATCCCAGTCACTCCCCAGAATCCCTGACATTCCAGATATTTCTGCTGGCACCATATCTCCCTCCCTATTGTGAGCTCCTGAAAGGGGGGGCAGCTGTGGACAAATGATAGCTGCATGTTGAAAGGGGAGTTGCTAGTGGGCTACCCAAGAGACTCACATTTTTAAGTTCCCACCTCACCAGAAAAAATATTTTTTTGCATGTGTATGCTGTGCTGGGGATGAAACCAACCCAGGGCCTTGTACATACTAGGCAAATACTCTAACACTGAACCCCATTTCTGCTGGATAAATATAGGTTTTTTAATGGGTTTTCCAGACAGATGTTACAATGTCTTTTTAAAAACAGATTTATTAGGTTATAATGTAGAGAACATAAATTGTAGGTATACATACAACTCAGATTTTTAGGAAATTTATAGAGTACTGCAACATCAGCACAATCTCTTTTTAGAACATTTCAATCACAAAAAGTACTGTTTAAATGGTACATTGCCACACATTTTTATATACCCAAGGATACAACATGTCCCCTTTCTTCCCTCCCTGGCTCTGGGAAAGGAAAACTTTTGTGACCTGGAGCCCAGCTGTCTGGAATATCAATCCAGTTCTTTGGGTGGTCATGAGACCTCAGGCAAGTCTTTTCCCCTTTTGGGGCCTTGTTTACCCTGATGAAAAGTGAGGAAGTTGGGGCTGGACTAGTGGGAGAAAACTCAGCTCTCCAGCTCAGACATTGTATCAGTATCCCTACTCTGGCAGGAGCATAGGGCAAAGGCCGCTGGCAAGGAGCTCTGGGACCTTGCAGTTCTAAAACCAAAACCTGGGCCCAGCTGGCACTTGCACCACTGGGGGGGAATACAGAAGGTTCCAGATATTTCCTGGATGGGCAGAAAGCTTACATCTGGGACTCCTTTCGTAGGCATTAAAATGCCCCCAACTCTGACTCCTAGAAGGCCCACTTGGGAGATCTCATATTTGCCAAGCCCTCCTGCCCTCAATACCCACTCTGGCTGAGTGAATTCAAATGAACATTTCCTGAGAGGCTACTAAGGGGTCAGGAGTCAGGGGAAGACACCTTTCTGTTCATGAGGACATGAATAAGACAGTGAAGGCCTTGGAGAACCCCACATTCTCCACAGTGGAGGAAGCAAGGTGTGTTTCTGATAAATGTTGTCACAAATCACCCCAAATGTTCTGGCTTTAACCCAACACACATTGCTTCTCTTACAGTTCTGGAGCTCAAAAGTCCCAAATGGGTCTCAGAAGAATCTGTTCCCCTGCTTTTTCACCTTCTAGAAATTGCCTACATCACTAGGCTTGTGGCCATATCAGTCCACCTCTGTTTCTGTCATCACATTTCCTTCTCTGACTCTGATTTTCCTGCCTCCTTCTTACAAAGAGAGACCTTTTGTGATTATCCAGGAAAAGTTTCCCATTCAAGATCCTTAACTTAATTGCATCCGCTAAGTCTCTTTTGCCTTGTAAGCTAACAAATTCAAATATTTTGGGGACTAGGACATGGACATCTTTGGGGAGACAGAGGCAGGAGGACTTTGGACAAAATTCTGAATGTCAAAAAACAATTTCTGAGCTGGGCATAGTGGCACATACCTGTAATCCCAGTGACTAAGGAGGCTGAGGAAGGGGGATCACAAGTTCAAGGCCAGCCTCAGCAATTTAGTGAGGCCCTAAGGACTTATTGAGACCTTGTTTCAAAATAAAAACAAAATAGGGCTAGGGATGTGGCTCAATGGTTAAACGACCCTAGTTCAATCTCTGGCAACAAAAAGTAAAATAAAAATTACTGTCTTTGTAAGAAAAACAAAATCCAAACAGAAACAATGTTTGGCATCATCATCATTATCAACTTTGTGTGTGTGTGTGTGTCTCTGTGTGTGTGTGTGTGTGTGTGTGTTGCTGGCAATGGAACCCAGGTCTCTACACATGCCAGACAAGCACTCTGCCACTCAGCTACATCCCCAGCCAACAACAATAACAACTTTCTTTTTCCTTGTTTCCTTTCTGGTCCTGGATCCAATCCTAGACCATATGTTGCGTATACTTGTCATTCAATCTGGAATGGTTTCTCAGTCTTGCCTTGTTTTTTATGACCTCATTTTTTTTGTGTGTGGTTCTGGGTATCAAACCCAGGGCTTTGTGCATGTGAGGCAAGCACTCTACCAACTGAGCTATATCCCCAGCCCTGACCTCAGTATTTTTAAAAAGCACAGTCCGGTTATTTTGTAGAATGTCCCTCAAGTTGGGTTTGGTCAATGTTTCCACAGGAGCACTTTGGAAGTGATATTGTTACTGCTGTTTACAGGTGACAGGTGACAAATCCTTGCTTTCCTGAATGCTGACATGTAACACACCAAGGCAAGTGTAGAGTGGAAAGTAGAAGCTTTATTAAAGGAGAGCAGAAAAGACTTCTCCCCGGAGGAAGAAGGGGACCCTAAAGGCAAAGTTGGAATCCATGGAAGAGGAGGTCTTCCCTTTTTTACAGCTAAGGTCTTCTTTCAGCTTTCCCACACTCATTTCCTTTGTTTCCCTTCATCTTTCAGTGCTAGAATGCAGATGGGAAGGCCAAAAGGAGGGCATAGGTGGGCTGAAGGAGTAGTCTGAGCAGGAAGGGCCTGGGGTGGTTTTTGGTTAGCACCTCCCTGTTTACTGGGAGCTACTTCATTAACAGTTCCTTAGGATGGGTTCTGGGCCTTAGGTGCTGAGAGCCATAGCCAAGTAGGAATGACATTTTTGGTTGAAAGGTGACCCCAGCAAGCCCTTGAGATGATAATGATTATGTTAAGATGCACATTCAATTGGAGATTAGACCCCTGCTGTCTGCCTAGGCCTGCTACTTTGGAGCTCTCGCGGGACTCCCGGAGAGTTCCCATTGGTTGGGGAAGTGCGGTAGGAGGGAATTCCAGAGGAGGGATTCCCTGTTGGTGTAGTGTGTCCCGGGAGAACGCCACGTGCGTGGTTGGGGGAGAATTCCCGGGGAGCGTGTGTGGAGTGTGCTGGTGGAGTTCAGAAATAAAGTTTGTTCCTGCTTCAGTGGCTCGTGATTTGTGCCCAGCCAGAGTGCGGCACTTAGGGACTTTTTTTTTTTTTTTTTTAAGAGAGAGAGAGAGAGAGAGAGAATTTTTTAATATTTATTTTTTTAGTTTTCGGCAGACACAACATCTTTGTTTGTATGTGGTGCTGAGGATTGAACCTGGGCCGCACGCATGCCAGGCGAGTGCGCTACCGCTTGAGCCACATCCCCAGCCCCCTTAGGGACATTAACATTTCAATTTCCCCAAGTGCAGCTCTGGTTTCCTGGACGCCATTCTCAATCATGGTCTCCATTTTCTTTACTCAATATTAGACCCAGATTTACCTAAGTACACTAACTACCTATCTGTAAATCTGACTCCAATTTGTTCTCAGTATACCATATTGCTACTAAGCATGGGCCGACTGTGCTATGCACATTCAGGGCAATACAATGGCAAAAGACAAGCCTATGCAGAAAGAAAGAGCTTTATCCACAGGTGGCCTGCTCAAAGCTGGCTCCCTGAGAGCAAGGGGTATAGCTCAAGGGTAGAATACTTGCCTCACATGTATGAGGCCCTGGGTTCCAACCACAGAGCCTGGGTAAAGAGTCTGTCTCCTGATTGATCAAAAAGGAATGTAAATGGCACAGAACACAGAGAATTAGAGGGATGATTGTTTGCATCCAGGGGTCTTAGTGGAATAGTCTGCACCTGGGGAGCCTGACCAAGGGGAACTTGTGGTCTTTGTACTACTCTGACCTGCTTGTTCTGCAGCTGTTGCCAGCATGCTGCACTTCTAATCTAGGTCTTTGAAGACCTGTTCTCCTTCTTCAGGTTCTGCACACTGGTGACTGTTCGTTCTGCCAGGCTCTGAAGGTCTGTACTGACCTCCTGAAAAACTGCTTTACAGAAACAGGAAAGCTACTGTTTTCAACTTCAATATTAGGAAGTATAGGGTATTGATTTGTCCCATTACTGATTATAACATTAACTTTGATCACTTGATAAAAGTGTTACTTGCCAGGTTTATCTACCAGGAAGGCTTTAAAAAAAGATTTATTCTAATTTGTTATATATGACAGCAGAATGCATTTTAATTCATATTACACATATAGAGCATAATTTTTCATGACTCTGGTCGTACACAGAGTCACACCATTCGTGTCTTCATACATGTATTTAGCATAATGATGTCCATCTCATTCCACCATCTTTCCTATGTCCCTGCTCCCTCCCTTCCCCTCCCTCCCCTTTGCCCTATCCAAAGTTCTTCCATTCCTCCAATGTTTTTCCCCCATCCTCATTATGAATCAGCATCCTCATATCAGAGAAAACATTTGGCATTTATTTTTTGGGGATTGGCTAATTTCACATAGCATTATATTCTCCAACTCCATCCATTTACCTGCAAATGCCATGATTTTATTCTCTTTTATTGCTGAGCAATATTCCATTGTGTATATATGCCACATTTTCTTTATCCATTCATCTATTGAAAGGTATCTGGGTTGGTTCCACAGCTTAGCTATTGTGAATTGTGGTGCTATAAACATTGATGTGGCTGTGTCCCTGTAGTATGCTGGGTTTTTTAATATTTATTTTTTTAGTTGTAGTTGGACACAATACCTTTATTTCACTTATTTATTTTTATGTGGTACTGAGGATCCAACTCAGGGTCTCACATGTGTGAGATGAATGCTCTACCACTGAGCTACAACCCAGCCCTGTAGTATGTTGTTTTTAAGTCCTTTGGGTATAGATCGAGGAGTGGGATATCTGGATTAAATAGCAATTGCATTCCCAGTTTTCCAACTATTCTCCATACTGCTTTCCAGATTGGCTGCACCAATGTGCAGTCCTACCACCAGGAAGGCTTTTGTACTTATGAATTTATAAGTAATTAGTACATATTTGGGGGAGAGACTTTGAATGATATTCCTCATTCAACTTTTATATGCCAGTTTTAGCATCTATTGATATTCCTTTCTTGAATAAAGTATTACTATGATAGTTCCCAAATGATTTTCTAATGTTGTTCTTCCTTCCACATTTGTTTATTGGTGTTCTGTTATGGGGAGAGTTTGTTCTTTTCTCCAGTTTCTTGGTTTATATAGGCATAGGTGATGAATTCCTATTTTGTTCCATGGATATATACATATAATTCACTACTAATATTATCTACTTATTTTGGTGCTGGGGATGGAGTGCAGGATCTTACACATCCTAAAGATATGCTCAACCAGTGAACCACACTGTAAGGGTTTGGCGAAGCGTCGGAGAAAGAGACCACCAAGTGACCACTCATGCAATTGGCAGAAGGGGATTTATTGATCTAGCATGCTAGGGCTCCGTGCCCACTCAAGAAGGGAGAACAGCCCAGAGCCCCGAGCAGGGGCTGAGCACTGCTTAAGTACACTTTTTGGGGGAGGGCGGGGATTTTACATACATCACAGTCTCCTTTAACAAATCATCATACACCGCGGGAAAATCAAACAACAATTCCTAAACATGATTAGTTCATTCATTGGCAGGAACAGGTCGGACGGGGGTGATAGGTCAGTTCTAAACGGGGTACACATTCAAACTGATTGGTCGAGGCCCTGCAATGCCTACGTGCAAGATCATACAGAGCCCTGAGTTATTAGACAACCAAGCGGTCAGGGGGAATATTTACTGGGCGGTTCCAAGCATTGTCTTAACAGCTACAGGAATTTCAGGTTTTGCATGTAGCATAGAAACCTAACAATACCTGATCCTTTACATTTTAACTCAGGCCTTGCAGCTTAGAAACTTTACAATGCCCAGTCTTTTACCCTTTAACTTTTACACTAACTTCAATTTCTTTTACCCTTACATTCCCCACTCCTTTTTCTGACTACTTTTAATCTTAAAATTAATGAATCATAATTATTGAAGGGTTTCACATTTCATGAGTTGTTTTGCGTTCCCTGGAATCATTTTCCACATGGCCTCCATTTTAGATTTCACTCGGTATTAGACCCCGATTTATCTAACTACACTGACTACCTAACTTTAAATCTGGCTTCATTCCCCCCTCTAATTTGGGAACTCCTCACTGCTGTAAGGAAGGGGGGCTAAGAGGATCTTTCTGGCTTCTTCAGGCTGAAAAGGGTCGGTGTGGGGCAAGCAGTTTGGAGTCCCCCTTTAAAAATATCGGGTCTATCGAGTGGTCCATGATAAAAGTCCAATTGAGAAGTAATAGGCTGGAGGGCCATTTGAGTGATGGATGGTCTATAAGAGAAACAAGAATTCATTAGTTTTGGAACCAAATTGATGCAGCAATAAATCTCATAGCACAGGAATATGCCAATGAGTATAATGGCCAAGACAAAGACTAACAATGTTTTCCACCAGGAAGTACCAAGAACCAGAAGCTAAGATATTGTTTCCATGACAAAGTTGCTGAGGACATGGCTTCTATCTGAGCATGTAAATCTTTAAGGATATTTGTCACCTTGCCAGAAATGTCAGTCAGGGATGTAAACACAACAATTAACATTTAGGTTTACAGATGTCCTTTCTTTTAAGATATAGTCTAATAATTTAATGCCATCTAATCTTGTAAAATCCTTTTTACTAGTATGACCTCTGTGTCTAATAGAGAAACCTTTAATTCTGTTACTTAGGGCTGGATAACCATACTAGCAAACACCAAGCCTACCTGTGTAGGTTAGGAATATCTGTGGGCCTTAAACTAAAAACTACTCTGGCAGTTCTTTTTAATAGTTATCAGGGGGGCTGGGATGTGGCTCAAGCGGTAGCGCGCTCGCCTGGCATGCGTGCGGCCCGGGTTCGATCCTCAGCACCACATACAAACAAAGATGTTGTGTCCGCCAAATACTAAAAAATAAATATTAAAAAATTCTCTCTCTCTCTACCTCTATCTCTCTCACTCTCTCTTTAAAAAAAAAAAAAAAATAGTTATCAGGCATTCCTGTCTGAGTATCTCTTTTGTAGCCTCCAGTTTACTTACTTTTGGAAGTTACATTTAATTATTATTATTATTTAAAATGTCCAGGAACAGCTGTGCTTTGGCTTTGACTGTCTTTGCTAAGTGTTTAAGATGAAGCAAGTCAAACTGACTTTTGTTTTTATCTATTGTTAACAGTCAGCTGAGTTTCCCTGGGAGTCCTCGGGGAACTTACAGCAGCTTCTCAGTTCTGCTAGTGCCATTTGCGCTAGGATGGGTCCAGGCCTTGTTTGACCATGTGGCTTCCCTCGGAAGCATCAGGGATGTTTCCCCTTTCTGATGACTCTCCTCTTCACAGCAAATGCACCGATTGGCTTTCTGTCCTCCACTGGTCTCATTAATCTCCCTGATCAGGAGGTTATGTGGCCTAGAGTTGCAGAGCCCTTTGGAGAAGTCCCCTATTCCCTGATTCAGACTGACTCAGAGGGCAAGAGCCAAATATTGGTTTTCTTGGCCCTTTTAATTTATCTTTAATTTTAAAAACTTAATCTTAAACATCCAGCAAATAAGTCAATAGCCTTATATTAAGAGTACTGGGCTTTAATGTCTATCTCTCTATCCTGTAGGTGATAACTCCTTATCTTATGTTGACCCAGGTTGTGTTAAAGCAGTACCTCTTTAAAACATTAACAGGCAATCCTTAAACCATCTATAAGCAAACTACAAAACAAAACTAACTAGGGTAAAAACATATTTAGCTTACATAATAGCTACCTTGAATTCTGGCAGGGTTATACACCATAATTCCCTGTTTGAGATCCTAGTAATCTTGGCAAAAACCTACTTTTGGACACAACTTTAAATGTACTGAAATCTGGCTTACTTCTTTTATAGTCTCTTTCACATGAGATGGGACATAGAGCCTTATCTCAAGTAAGGCGGGGCTCTTCATAAATCTTGAATATTATAGTTCTGAAGCTGATCTTTTGCTTTTTAGACATCATTTTATAAAGTCTATATAAATTGTTGTTCAAGTTTACATGAACATTAGCTAACATAATATAATATCACACTTAAAACATGAATTAAAGAAAAGCTGAAAGCTTTTAACCTTTTGTAGAAAAGTAGTAATGTACTTTTGTGTTTTGCAATAAAACCTTCACACAGATTAGGCTCTCATTAACTTAAAATACATTTAAATTGTACCTCAGAGTAGAAAGTAACATAGAACTGATAACAAGTCCAGTTGTAGAACACAAATGATATAAATAAATCTCCAACATGTTTTTCTTTTAAGCCTAAAATTACCATACAACTTTAGAACACCAGCTTGATAAAATGTACTTTTGAAGCTTCTACCTTAAAGACTTGTATACCTGGAAGATATGAACACATTAACAGCACCATAATTAACCTTGCAAAAAGCTGTGTGCTTATATAGAACTAAGGGGGAGATGGTAGGGCTTAGATAAATGGCAGGCAACCCGTTTATTGGTAAGTTCTTCCAGATAGGCGCCATGTTGGCGTTACCAGCACCTGAAGAAAATCAGAGGGAATAAAAACAGAATGAAGATAAATATTAAAGCAAAGGTCAATTTTTGGCAGAAGTTCCATGCTGGGGGACCGACAGAAAAGAGGCCAAGGGCCATGAGGAAGCTTAGAAGGACATAAAGACTCATGAATCCAGGATGGCAGATTAAGAGGTTCTCCGAACTTGTTGTCTCCCGCTGTCTGATATCCGTTGCATTCCATCATGCCTGGTAGTGAGCTTCAGCACTGAGTGAACTGTTCTCTTGAAGATGTTGGGGGTTCATCGGTCATCAGAGGCTGGTAGTGCCTAAGCAGAAGCTGGTTTAAAGTTTAATTAGATACTTTCTGCAATTGGGTTTGGAAGAACTTCATTATGCAGAGTAAGAGAGCACAAGAAAAGTATTGAAAAATAATAACATAGTTTAACCATATAACCAACTTACACAAACCTTTTTTTATCCCTTACTTAAACCCTCTTAATTACTTAATCACATAGACTCTCTTATCCAGAAACACATTTTCCCTCTATTAAATCCATATCTAGAACCTTCTAGTTTCTCTTTTCCATCTGTTAACCTCCTTCTGTTCACATTTTGAAACAATATCTGTAAATTTCTGAATTTAGGCAGATTATTTCATAGACATCAACATTTTATCTGTTTACCCAATTTAAATTGAACCATTTGAATCACGTGAATCAAAGATATTTGGATCCATTTTTAAATTTTTTTATGAGCGCTCCTCATCTGTCAATTGTCATATCACTGCAGGATATATGGACATACACACATACAGACATATCGACATATAACACATAACACAAGTGTAACATCTTTGTAGCTTTTTCAGGTGAAATCTCCATTGCAATGTTTAAAAACTCCACAGTTGATCAGAAAAACATTAACCTAGGTCTGTAGGACCAAAATCATGAGCTCAAAAAAAAAAAAAATACAGAATCTAAGAAAAAGCAAGAGTCCTAAAAAGATGACTGGCCAGTAATTAGTAAATACCATATAATTTACTTTTTGGTTGGGGTCTAGTTTGAGTTCAGGTAAAAAGACACTTTTATTCTTTTTTTTTCCTTGGATCTCAGATCTGTCCTCTATTGAGCCCCGGGCTTCTTCTATTTGCATATCAACTTAAATCCTGTTTGAGGTCTGGAAGGAACTGGGAAAACTGGAATTCTGAGCAGAAACCTCATGCCTAAGGCATTTTAGCTATAAGTCATAATTTCCAGGTTTAAGATGCAATTCTCAAAATTTTATATCTTTATATCTCTTTACATTAGAAAAACTTGCTCACACAAAACTGAAAATAGGATCTTAATAATAAAAAAGCTACCACAGAAGAAATTTCTTTAGGATCATTAAGCCACTTTCTGTGTTCTGAAGTTCCTAAAGTAGTATTAAGTTACATTAAATTACCTGAAAATTTTAAAAAGAACCACACACTACCATGTGTATCCGAAATTAAGCTTTAAAAATTCCCAAGACTGTTGCTAATTAATGTCATTTCAATAAGCCAGACCAACGTTTTAATTTAGCACCTTTTTTTTCCCTGAATCTTACACACTGAGGGGAACAGATATCATATCATAATTTATTATCCTTGCCAAAGTTAATGCACTGGAATACCTAGTGAAATTTTCTCAGGCTACCCAGTTCAAAATTGAAACTTTCTAATTTTTTTTTTTATCCTAAGTATTTAAGTTTTCTAGCATGAACTATCTGAAATCAGGCTAAACAATTGCTTAAACCTAACTTTTAACTGCAAGATAGTGCAATGCTTTAGAAACCCATTCAGATACCAAATTGTTACAATAAAAAAATCATCTTTTAGATACACATTCAGCCAAGATCCTTCCCAAGAAACAATCTATAATATCAACACATTACTGCATTCATTGTCCCTTTGGTTAAGTAAACAGAGGTGGAGTAATCCTTAAAGTGCAGGTAAGGGATGAGGGAGTTCCCCAGAGCAAAATGGCTCTGGCAGCTGCTGGGAGTCTCTCAGCCCCATCTTTTACTTCCAAGATTAGTTCCTCTGGTTTGGTTTGACCCCAGGCACCAGGCATTTTTCACATCTCCTAACTTTTCAGTAGTCAGCTTCCCAAAAAAGTTCATCCTCTGCTTGCAATTGTTTGAGAAAAGTTTAAGCAAGATATCAAAGTTTTTAGACCCCAGGCATTTCCCTCTGCAGTGGGCGTGCTCAAGCCAACTAAAAAAGAAAAGAAAACACTGCTTCCCTAATCTCACTTAACAAAGGGGGGTAAAGTTTATCAAAGTTCTTTAAAACACAGCTAAGAGAGGTGTAAAAGGTGAGAACAGAAAAGCTGGTGGTTCTATTGACTTTTGGTCCCTCACAGGAGAAGCATTAGGTTAAAATTTAGCTAAAGTTAATTCCACACATCTAATGCAGTTTGGAATTTGGGACTCTGCATCGGTCCAAAATAAAATAATGCCATCACACTTAACAGAGACACAGACAAAAAGACACACAAAGATCATCATGCATCTCCCGTTTGTTCACAACCCCAAGATCTACAATCTTGTGACTCAGAGAATGAAGGGAAAAGGGGGAGGAGCAGAAGGTTTGAGTGATAGGATCATGGGGGAAGGGGTTGGATTGGAAGCAGGGACCAGGAAAGGCTTCAGGGACAGAGGCGTGGAATGGCTTTGTCCCATACTGGGAGTTACTCAGGCAGAGACAGGGACAATACAAACGTGACACAGAGACAAGGACAAACAGTAAATGGTTAACACAAGTTTAGAGGCAAAGATTAAAGACAGACTGTTAATCCAATCTGAGAGAAAGAATTGCCGGTGAAACCAAACGGGTTGGCAGCAGAGTACAAACGAGGGCACTTTTGTCCCTCTACCAACTGGGGGCACTTTCACCCCTCCCCGAATCCTCCAAGGCGTCCCTTAAGAGGAGTGGCCTGTGGCTTTAGGACACGTCTGTCCACCACTGCCAAGGAGAACTTACGCTCTCCGCTGGCAGCCACGCTGCCAACCCAACCAACCAATCCAAGCCAAAAACCAAACCTGAACCAAAAAGCTCTGAGAACTTACGCTCTCCACTGAGCCAAAGACCAAACCTGAACCAAGAAGCTCTGAGCGATCGCAAAGGAAAAAGCAAGGAGGAGGAGAAGGAGGAGAAGAAGAGGAGGAAAAAGAAGAGGCACCTTACTTACCCCCTAAAGGAGTCCGTTGGGGTCTCCTTGTCTGGCGATGCGCAATTCCCAGCCAACGCACCAAATGTAAGGGTCCGGCAAAGCGTCGGAGAAAGAGACCACCAAGTGACCACTCATGCAATTGGCAGAAGGGGATTTATTGATCTAGCATGCTAGGGCTCCGTGCCCACTCAAGAAGGGAGAACAGCCCAGAGCCCCGAGCAGGGGCTGAGCACTGCTTAAGTACACTTTTTGGGGGAGGGCGGGGATTTTACATACATCACAGTCTCCTTTAACAAATCATCATACACCGCGGGAAAATCAAACAACAATTCCTAAACATGATTAGTTCATTCATTGGCGGGAACAGGTCGGACGGGGGTGATAGGTCAGTTCTAAACGGGGTACACATTCAAACTGATTGGTCGAGGCCCTGCAATGCCTACGTGCAAGATCATACAGAGCCCTGAGTTATTAGACAACCAAGCGGTCAGGGGGAATATTTACTGGGCGGTTCCAAGCATTGTCTTAACAGCTACAGGAATTTCAGGTTTTGCATGTAGCATAGAAACCTAACAATACCTAATCCTTTACATTTTAACTCAGACCTTGCAGCTTAGAAACTTTACAATGCCCAGTCTTTTACCCTTTAACTTTTACACTAACTTCAATTTCTTTTACCCTTACAACACCACGAGCCCTTCTGTATTTATTTTGATGTTCATATTGTTCCAGACTTGAACAGTGGGAGACCTTCAGCATGGCTTCTGTCTCCTTTCTGAATGACCTCACCGTTGTTTGAGCACTTCCTTATTTTCTTGGTGGAATGACATGTCCCAGGCTTATCTTGCAATTCACTGTCCCTCAAAATCAACCAGTTATTACAGGAACCCTGGATCCTTTTAGTGGACAATATTATTTGAAAACTATAATCTGTGTGCAGGGTGTGTTCATTGCTACCAGAATTTCACTGTTTCTAGGCCCTCTACATGGGAAGAACTTCGAAAGAGTTCTACATATAATCATGCACACACACACACATACACACATGTATGCACACACTGATAGAGAATGTTTGTTTCCCCCACAAATTCCTATGTTTCAATCCTCACTTCTACAGTGATGATGCTAGGAGGTGGGCCTGTGGAAGGTGATCAGACCATCAGGGTGGAGCCTCATGAATGGGATTAGTGCCCTTGGTTCCAAAGAACTCCCTTACCTCTTCTGCATGGCAAAGAAACAGTGGTTCATCTAAAGCCAGGAATTCACACCAATTGCTGCCATTGAAGTCCAGTAGCCAGAGTTCATCTTGCCCTCCACGTTTCCAGGTTTCCAGATGTGTTCCTCCCTTTTCCCAGGGTAAGAAACCTGCTTCTTCTAATGCTCCATGTACTTTACACTTTTTTGCTCACTTTCTCCCTATGCTACTACTCTCCTGGCCACAAACACAGTCTCAGCTCTGGCCCCACTGAACCTGTCAGCTGTACCTGCTGGAGCACCCTCCTCTGACACTGCTTAAGAATGGCTGTGCCACCCAGTTTGCCTGAACATGACATCAACATGTGGAGACTCTGCTCAGCTCCTTGTCTGATCCAGGAAGGTATGGCAGGGAAAAATTTGTGTCTCTTCTGCATGTGGCTAGTGCTCAAGGCAAAGATGGCAAATGCTAGGGGTTCCCTTTCCCAGCACAGAGTGAGGAGTTTGCACAGACTCAAACTGTATGGAGATGGGGGATGGCAACTGACTACAGGGAGGTGGCAGACCCTAGAGGACTGAGGGATCTGGATGGGGCTTTCTGGAGAGCTCTCCCTGGGGTGGATGGGTTACTGAAGGGCTTGACCTGGAGGAATATCTTTTTTTTTTTTTGGTACCGGGGATTGAACTCAGGGTCACTCAACCACTGAGCCACATCCCCAGCCCTATTTTGTGTTTTATTTAGAGACAGGGTCTCACTAAGTTGCTTAGGGCCTTGCTTTTACTGAGGCTGGATTTGAACTCGTGATCCTCTTGTCTCAACCTCCTGAGCCACTGGTATTACAGGCATGTGCCACCTCACTTGGCTGAAGATAATTTTCTTTAAAGGCTGTAACAGTTAAATGGTGGGGAGTAGGGGGTGAGGGACAGAGTGGAGGTAGACACCAGATAGCAGGTTGATGCAGGAGGTCATGAAGGCAGAATGTGAATAGGAACTGAGGTAGTACCAGGGTTGAAAGAGGGGATGAGCTACACTGGTGGTCAAGGTCAGGGAAACCCTCTACATGTTATGGCACTTAGATACCAAGTGGAAGTCAGGATGAAAAGGCCACAGTCAGAGACTGAGTGACTGGGAAGGACAACTTCTAGGGTAGGAGCGGGGGAAAAGAGAGGAAAGGGCTTCTTTTCATCTGGAGGTGATAGTGGGACCTCAAAAAGAAGTCTCTGTACCAGGAAAATGAAGGTACAAACTTCAGAAGAAGCACTCAACAGGGGAAAAGTCATCAGGCCACAAGAAGGAGGTGAGAAACCAGGCTCTATTTCAGAGCAAAGCCTGTCCAAGGAAGGTGTAAGGGTCCGGCGAAGCTTTGGAGAAAGAGACCACCAAGTGACCACTCATGCAATTGGCAGAAGGGGATTTATTGAGGATCCAATTCAGCGCGCTGAGGCTCCAGGCTCACCCAGGAGGGGAAAGCAGCCCAGAGCCCAGAGCAGGGGCTGAGCACTGCTTAAGTACACTTTTTTTGGGAGGGCGGGACTTTACATACATCACAGTCTCCTTTAACAAATCATCATACACCGCGGGAAAATCAAGCAACAATTCCTAAACATGATTAGTTCATTGGCGGGAACAGGTCAGGTGGGAGTGATAGGTCAGTTCTAAACGGGGTACACATTCAAACTGATTGGTCGAGGCCCTGCAATGCCTACGTGCAAGATCATACAGAGCCCTGAGTTATTAGACAACCAAGCGGTCAGGGGGAATATTTACTGGGCGGTTCCAAGCATTGTCTTAACAGCTACAGAAATTTCAGGTTTTGCAGGTAGCATAGAAACCTAACAATACCTAATCCTTTACATTTTAACTCAGACCTTGCAGCTTAGAAACTTTACAATACCCGGTCTTTTACCCTTTAACTTTTATGCTTTAACTTCAATTTCTTTTACCCTTACAAAGGGACGTGACCTTTGTCCTTGGAAAGACCCACAGAGCACTCCTAGGCACATTCCCACCCTGCTAAGTGGTTTATCTACAAACAACAGGAGAGATCTGCTGCCCCAGGTGTCCCTGACTCAGTCAGGCTAGGTGGGGACCCATAGCAACCCCCTAGCAGCCACCAATCAGCATGAGACAGGGAAATACCTGGGATGCCAGATGACCCTCCCAGTAGTTTATGGTGGTTGATAACAAGTTGGGAAACCATGTAGTTCAGCAAGTACACCCCTCTTGGCTTAAACCAATCAGTTCAAATGAATACCCCTTTTGTACTGACCAATCACCCCTACCCAACTTGGTCCCACCAGTGAATGTGCTAATCATGTTTCAGAGTTGTTATTTGATTTTCCTGCGGTGTGTGATGATTTGCTAAGGGATGCTATGATGTATGTGAAGTCCCTGCCTTCTCCAAAGAATGTATAAAACTGCTGCAAACCCTGGGCTGGGGCCTCTGAGCGTCACCAGTTGCTGTGTGTGTGTGCGGAGGGCCGAGCTAGCTCGCAATAAATACCTCTTTGCTGCTTACATCGATCTTGGTCTCTGGTGGTCTTTTGGGGGTCCCAAATTTGAGCATAACAGAGGCAGCTCCCCCAGGTGCAGAGAATGGAAGTCCCAAGGCCCACACCCAAAGATTGGGCTGTCAGAGTGGTGGTAGTGTGGGGTAAGACAAGAAGAGCCAGGGCAGGAGACCAGAGAGAGGGGAGGAGAGAAAGGCAAGACTACCTAGGCAGTGGTTTCTGGCCCTGACTGTGTCACCTCCCCTTTGAAGTTCTGGCCTGAGACCTTTATGAAGAAGTCCATCCATGTCGTCTTGAATCTCTAGAGCAACACTCGTCTTTAAACTGCAATGAATATTCAAGTCACCTGGCAGACCCTCCAGCATGAAGACTCCCAGCTTCTCCCACTTGAAGGAAGCCTGAGCCAATTCATCCACATGGTCCCCATTCAGCCCTGTGGATTCTGAAAACAATCTTATCCAGGCAGGTGACTTTGGTTTTCATGTGGCTTCAAGGATTCAGACATTTCCAAAGGATAATTTTTAAGTACAGTCTGAAACCTTCCTTTCCCCCATTAACACTTTCAATAAGATTACGTCCCTTGGGCATTACTTAGTTCAATGGTGAGCATCCCAGTTTTCCTAAAGGGGGGCACCCTAAAGTGCTTTGGAAGCAATTATTGATGATGGAGCTCTTTTCTTTTTTTTCCTAATGCATGGGATTGAACCTAGGACCTCATGCATGCTAGGCAGAAAGGGTCCTGTCTTAACTCCTGCCTAGGCAGGATAAGATACAGCCGTCCTGGCCTGAGGATATAGCTCCTTTGGTTGAGTGTTTGCTTTCCTTGCACAAGGCCCTGGGTTCAACTCCCAGCAATACCAAAAAAAAAAAAAAAAAAAAAAAGCAAGATATGGTTATCCCAGAAATAATGCAATAGTGTACATCAACAACTGAGAGTGGTCATATCACCCACTAGCACAGGTGATAGTACTCTTTGGTGTCTTTCTTTTATGTGGTGCTGAGGATCAAACCTAGCACCTCACATGTGGCAGGTGGGCACTATACCACTGAGCCACAACTCCAGCCTGTCTTTGGTGCCAATGTAATAGTGGTCCACCACTGAGGTTTATTTTAGAATGGACTTGTTTTCTTTTCCCCTTCCCCACTCCCCCTCCCTAACCTCAGGGGAAACAGGACTACCTTTTTTTTGTCCTAGGCTATAGAATTCTGTCTTTAAGCACACACCCACCACAGGAACCACGCAATTCAGACTTCAGGGAATGTGCAGAATATCTAAAGAATCTCTATCTACCAAATTAACATGTGAATCAAAACCCCCCACAGGGAATGTCTGGAATGGATCACTTCTTTAAAAACCCTTTGTTTTCCTGGATGGGCAAAATGGAAGCCTCTGGGACAGGAGTCCTCTGGGTTTGTTAACAAAGCAATAAAACTTTTTTTCCTTTTTATCAAAACCTGTCCTTTGCCCTCCTTATTGAGGACATCAGAGACAAAGACCAAGCTATCAGGTACAAAGGCCAAGCTATCTGTAACACCTTGGGTTACACTTCTTACCCCATTCTTTCCTGTCTAGAGCCCAGAGCCCAGGGCCCAGCCCCTAATTCCTCTGTCCCCATCCTCCTGGAAAGGCCCTGAACTCTCTTAGAGGTCACCTTGCCTACCTCATGATATTAGTGGCTGGCCACAAGAGCTGCCTGCAGTGTGGCCTTATCCTTCAACTGCTCATCACAAGCACAAAGTGCTTGGACATCTGCATAGGCCAGTGTCTTAAGCAACCTTGGGTTCTGTTGGATTAATCCAGCTTCTCCATGGTGTGTGCTTTATACAGTGTTAGCAGCCAGGGATTATTTGTTGCTAACTTTGAAAGCTGTATCATAACCCTCTGAGCTGACTTTGGACAGTGGATTCATTGATCTGCCAGCGTGGAGCTTAGGGGGCTCCAAGGCTCGGAGGAGAATATCAGGAGCTGGCCCAGCAGACAGGGCCAACGCTCACTGTGCAGCGGGCCCTGCAGCCAGGAGTAATTATCATCAATTCAATTCAGCCCACATTGCCTGGCAGGCCCCCAGTGAGAAGCCCTGGGCAGGTGCCGAGGGGATATAAGGTGAAGCGGCAGCCATGGCCCCCGATCTCTTTGGCTCTGGTCTTCTCGGGGCCAGGTGAGGGGCCAAATGGGCACGCAACCCAGAGGCATAAAGCCCATGGGCCCACAGTTTTTGCAGAGGCACACTTTGCATATGGCGGGGGGCAGATTCCCATGCAGCAGAGGCTAGGCAGCCACCGCTGTGCTTCCTTCTCCCCCAACACTGATAGATCTCACACTCACACGCATTTCCTCCTGTTCCCCACCTCATGCACCCGCCAACTGCACACTTTCCCATGCCTTCCCTCCTGCACACATGCTCCCCCAGGCATGCACACACGCAATCACACACACACTTGCACACATACTTTTTTTTTCATGTTTTTTTTATTAGTTGTTCAAAACATTACAAAGCTCTTGACATATCATATTTCATACATTTGATTCAAGTGGGTTATGAACTCCCATTTTTCCCCCGTATACAGATTGCAGAATCACATCGGTTACACATCCACGGTTTTACATACTGCCATGTTAGTGTCTGTTGTATTCTGCTGTCTTTCCTATCCTCTACTATCCCCCCTCCCCTCCCCTCCCCTCCCATCTTCTCTCTCTACCCCATCTACTGTACTTCATTTCTCTCCCTTGTTTTTTTTTTCCCCCTTTCCCTTCACCTCCTCTTATATGTAATTTTGTATACAGATGAGGGTCTCCTTCCATTTCCATGCAATTCCCTTCTCTCTCCCTTTCCCTCCCACCTCTCGTCCCTGTTTAATGTTAATCTTCTTCTCATGCTCTTCCTCCCTGCTCTGTTCTTAGGCGTGGCCATGTTGGAGCAGCTGGAGGCGAGTCTCTAAGCAGCTCTTCTTAGTGGAGAGACAAGCACTTGATTCAAGTGCCCTGGATGGCAATGGTCTGTGTTCCTGTATTAAAGCTATATGCTCCCTTACCAAATGACACTGTGCCTGTCAGGGAGTGAGGATGCAGGAGGGGAGGCGTAGCAAGATGGGGATGGGTGTGTCTGGCTCAGCTCTTCTTTTCAGAGCTGGCTCTCCCAGGTTGTCTCCCAAGATAGGGTGTCCTCATTCTTGTCACTCCTCATTCTGGAGTAGCACAGCCAGAGATGGCATTTCCTACCCTACATGAGTCTGAATGGTGTTCTTCCATTTCCCAAACATCCTCCCCCTTAAAAAAGTCCAGGATTTGCCAATCTTGTAGTTATTTAAAATAATTGAAAGCACTTTTGAATGATATAATCTTTGAAAAAAGCACATATCTTCATTCTTTGAAAGGCCACACTACTTGAATACGTCCTCTGTGCCCCAGAAGGCGCCTTTCCACTGGGTCAAATGGAGGCAGGAGGGAGGGGCATGCATTGTCCTAGGAACAGCAACATCCTCCATGAGAAGGGGTGGCAATCTGACTCATCCTTGAGAAGTGAGTGAATCTCTTCCCTATTGAGAGTGTAGATTCCCAGGATCTGCATCAATTCTGAGCCAGGAACTTTTCAGTGATTCTTGTGAACACCCAGGCCTGCAAAGTTCATGTAGAAGGAAAATCTTCCTGGGCTCTTGACAGAGTGGGCTTGAGACTGGTCATGTAGATGATCTTGGTCAAGCTGCTCCATCTCTTTGAAGCTCAGTATCCTATCTCCGAGTCTGGCCGCCTGCGTCCAGGGGAGTCGAGGCGGAAGTATATCACCGGCGCCCCTTCTGCAATCTCAAGCTGTCACCTTTGCAGCTCTGCGGGCCTAGACTAGACACTCCCTCCCTGAGGAATGTGGTCCCCGCTTTATGGGCCAGCCAGGCCGAGGGCCTCCCGCAGTCAGGAGAGTGGACGCGGGTAGCCTTCACCCCATCCTCAGCCAGGATCCCGCACACATACTCTTATAAAACCTCACACATATTTACACACTGTACACACACAAGCCCTCACTCACACAACCTCACACTCAATGGTCACACATACTGTCATTCGCACGTGTACAAACCCACATACACCCGTACACAAGGTGTGCTCTCACACAGGCACTATCAGGTCACATACACCCAGATACCCTCCCGCTCTCTCATCCCAGTTATCATTCTCTCCACAGTCACTTGGGGCATTTGCGAATCCAGCAGGTCCAGAGGTCTGGGTGAGAAATACAGTTTTCCCAAAATCATGAAGAAGGAAGTTTGGTTTAAGGTTGAAAGGGGAATGGGAGGAAGTTATTTTTTTTTTAATATCTCAAGCAGGAAGAGAATGCTTTCATTCATTCAGTCAGTCAGGCAATCAGGCACTCAAATATTGACTGAGTATGCACTAAGCACTCTGTGTTAAGATGCATACAACCACTGGGTGCTTTGGCATATTCCTGTAAGCCCAACAGCTCCAGAGGCTAAAGCAGGAGGATTACAAGTTGGAGGCCAGCCTCAGCAACTTAGTGATGCCCTACGCAAGTTAGTGAGACCCTGTCTCAAAAAAAAAATAATAATAATAAAATAAAAAGGACTGGGGATGTGGCTCAGTGGTTAAGGACCCCTGAGATCAACCCCCCGTACCAAAAAAAAAAAAAAAAAAGAAGGCATACCACCTTGAACAAAAAGACATAATCTCTGCACTGGCTGTGGGCTGTGGGCAAGACATGCTGTCCAGAACAACAATGTGGTACAGATGCACTTGGTGCCCACATGAAGAAAGATGGTACTCAGTGGCCAAGGGTGACCCTGGGTAGCAGTAGTTCCTGCCTGCTCTCTGGAGGGGAAGGGAGCCACAAATAAACGAGAAACCCTGGTTTCCAATCTCCAGGAGACCACCAAGTTTTTGATTAGGACCTATAATTTATGTCACATTGCCTCCAAAAAGATCTCAAAACAGCTTCTAATAAAGTGATGTACACTGATGAGGGGGAAAGCAAATGCTGCTGTGTAAATGTGCACACTGTTAGGCTGTCATAACAGCACACCTCAGATGTAGGGGCTTAAACCTCCTCAGTTCCAGAGGCAGGGATGTATAAAACCAAGCTGCTGGCCAATTCAGTTCCTGCTGAGGGTTCTCTTCCTCACTTGCAGATGGCCACCTTCTCGCTGTGTCCTCATGTGGTGGAGAAAGATATCTGTGTGTGTCTTCCTCTTACTAGGGCACTGACCTATCCAGTTATGAACAGATCTACACTTTCGACCTCAAATCTCTTTTATCTCCTCCTCACTGGCACTATCTTCAAATACAGTTACCTTGGGGCTTTAATATATGAATTTGAGCAGAGGTCAGATTCCACTCTGAGCTTCCTGGTGAGCAATGCTGAACTGGGTTGCTGATGAGAGATGACTTCAGGGACCTGAACTCCCACTGTTAGGATTGGTTCTTTGACTTCAGACTTAATCACCCATTCACAGGCAAGTGTCCCTGGGAAGGGTAATCTATCCATGAAACCTCTGCATCTTTTATGCTCAAGCATGATTTGAACCCCAGGTGGAGGTAGTGGGCAGAACCAGGAGCTGTGTTACAGGAAATCCCAAACCCAACCTGGGGAAGAGTCTGCTGCAGGTTTCTTAGGTGTTAAAAGCATGTGGAGGGTTGAGGGTATAGATCAATGGTAGAGCCCTTGCTTAGCCTATCATGTGTGAGACTCTGGGTCCCATCCCCTCTACTGCACAAACAAATAAAAACAAAGCAGATGGTGTCCTCTCAGAATCTCTCTGGTCCCAGGATAACACTTTGGTATGGTGGGAGAGGTGACTTATCCCTCTGGTGTGGAATTGATCAGCTTAACATACTGGGTACTCCTCAGGGACAGAGTCTGGGCCTTGTTCTTATAGCTGCTGTAGCAAACTAATACAAAAATACAAATATTGATTTCCTCCCAGTTCTGGGAGAAAGTCCAAAATCAACGTGTTAGATGACCACAGTCTCTTCTGGAGGCTGCAGGCTGGACTCCTTCATCAACTCTTGAGCTTCTGGTGGCTTCTGGTATTCCCTGGTTTGTGACTGCATCACTCCAGTTTCTCCCTCTGTCTTCACATGGCCTCCTCTTCTGTGTGTCACAAAAATCTCCCTCTTCTAGGGATACATGGGATTCATTTGCTGCCTACCTGGATAATCCAGGGCAATCTCCCCATCTCAAGGTCCTTAACCACAACTGCAAAATCCCTTTTGCTACATAAAGTAGCATTCATAAATTCCAGGCTTTAGGACCTAGTTATCTTCAGGAGCTATTATTCATTAATTTAGTAGCTAGTCTGGGGACTGGCTCAAAGAGGTATTCAAAAAGATGTTTGTAGGCTGCCTGAAATAATTATAATTTGAACTCAAAGCTTTAAAAACTCTGTAGCTTCCATGTGAATTCTGGGCCCTCGAGCAAAGGTATGTTTTGGAGTTAATTGTTTACTTTTCCCTTAAGAAAGAAGTTATAATCAGTTGTGGATGACAAGGGTATAGATAGAAGAGTTCAAGACCAAGAGTAAGCACTGTTGCAGCTATTATTACAGACATGAGAATAAGAGAGGGAGAAAAGGGCAACACTTGATGCAGAGGACCACAACTCTAGTTGTGGAGTTTAGGTATGTGGAAGGCCTGCAGAAGTGTCTGAAAGCCTGTGGGCTCCTCTAGGAGGTAGGAGTACTTCAAAAGTCTCCTGCCACCCTGGTTACTGAAGCTGGAGTTGGAGTTGCCTGAGTACCTTCTGGAGCCCTGATCTCACCTTCCCTCTACTTTGCCCTAATGTGTCTGCAGAATCTCAGAAAGCCATGCCAATCCCTCATGGTTTAGAGATAGGGAAGGTTTGGCTAAGGAGCCCAGGCATCTAACTCCTAGGCCAAGACTCCTTTCTCAGACGCTGAGCATACCAGTAAAAGAGTGGGTTCTGGAGAAGAAATACCACAGACAGAAGTTGTCAGATAGTTTTGTAAAATGATATGGAGATGGGCTCTTGGCATCTCATGGAATTCCTTTTTTCATTGTTCTTACTCACCTTGCCCTCCAGCAGAGGACCAGAATGCACTGAGCAGTCTAAGCCAGCCTCCTGTCTGCTCCTGGGTTAAATTCTGGCCTCTGCCCACCCCCTATGGCCGTTTGCTCTCAGGGATCCCTACCCACCAGCCTGTTTCTCAGGCTTTTCTCCAATACCTGCTCCCTTCTTGCAAACCAAGGTAGAAGAAATATGCAGGAATGTTAGTGCCCAGTTGAGTTGTATGAACTTTGCAAAGACCAGTCAGGTTTCACTCGCTTTCCTATTCCCATTGGGGACAGAACAGTGTGCTAGTGTGGCAGTAAATGCAATGCCAGAAGCCTTGAGCAGAGAGGCATTTAAGTCATTAAGGAGTACGCAAGTAGCATACTGTCTCAGGCTCCCATTACACCAGTTCTCTGTGGTTTTTCCCATGAAGTGAGCATGGTGTCTGGAATGGCTTAGTTTTCCAGGTTCCCAGGGTGATTCATCAATTTCCTTTGGGTCTTGTAGGTTTTCTTTGTATGCAATTGCTAGTAGGAAGTAGTGTGTATTGGGGGAAAGCACCAACTCCAGGGGTTGGGGACTGCTAGGACCCTGGAGATCATCTGGAGTAGCCAAGAATGAGAGATGGGAAATAATGAGGGCAAGCAGGCTGGAAAGGTGCGGAGAAGTGGGAAAGGGGGAGGAGGAACAGAAGTGGGAAGGATGCTGGTAGGAGAGGGGCAAGGAGAAGAAAAATGAGGAGGAAGGGTCCAGGGAAGAGAGGGGACCCTTCCACTATTTGATGTAAGAGACTCAGAAGGAAAAAAAGTCCTCTGCTGGAGGGTTGGAGCTAAGGGTTCTAGACTACACTCAATTACTGGCCAGCTCTGGGACTTTGGACAAGTCACTTCCCCCAATGGAGCCTCGCTTGCCTCATCTGACACATGAAGGAGAGGACTTGACTCATTTGGGGTGTACAATTTCTGAGTCTATGTCCAGTTCTTTTGGTATACACCAGGCATGGATTGCTGGGTCCTAAGTAATTGTGTTTAACTTTTGGAGGATCCAAACTTTTCCACAGCAGCTGGACCATTTGATATTCCTGTGACAGCATAGGAGGCTTCAGTATCTCCTTATCTTGTCTGTCATTTATAAGGGATAGGGTAAGGAGGATGAATCTGAAGGTGACAAGGAGTCATAGTCAGGGAGTGTGGAGGAAAACCTGGCACCAGGAGGTGGCAAGTGGTCAAGTGGCAGCAGAACCTAACAGGATGACTGACAGTGCCCTCTGCTGGGGAGAGCTGTCAGAGGACTGTTTCTGGGGCAGGGGCCAAGGCAAGGGTCAGTCCAGGCACTTGAGCCATGTTGGGAGATGAAGAAGTGGGATGGATCAGTGTGGTGCAGGTGGGGGGCACATGAGATATAAAGGAGAGCTCTTGTGAGAGCTGGGAGACTTTCATGATGTAATTTGAGTCACTCCTCACGCTGGCAGGGGAACAACAATGCCTTCCATGATTGCTAGGGGTCTCATGGCGGGTGGAGCACAAGCTGAAGAGCCAAGATCCTCTGGTCTGACAACTTGCTGCATGAGATACTGTCCAGAGCCAGTTGAGGGAAATCTGTGGAAGTAGTACTGGGGAAACCAGGGAAGGCAGGATTTGGGGAAAGTCAGGAAAGCTGGGAAACTGCTGGAATCATGCCAACTGTTGAAATGAGGACTTTGTGTCTGGCTTCATGGGAAACTATGGGTTCCCTGTGGGCAGGCATCCTGAAAGCCCCCATGCCCAGCTTAGAGCCTGGCTGATAGCAGGGACTCAATCAAAGCATCTGGATGAATGAATGAATGAATGAATGACAAGAGGTATTGTACAGGCTCCCAGGACTCCATTTGCATGAGTCCTTATGAACTCAGGGGCAGGTGGTGTGGCAGCTGCTGGGGTACTGCCAGGCCAAGTGGCTTAAGGTCATGCTGGGCCACATCATCCAGCCCCTTCTCCTTGGCCTGCTTCCCACTATTTGATGCAAGAGACTCAGAAGGATCCAAAGCAAGAGTAAAGTCCCAAAGAAGCCCTCCAGCCATGGCCAAATGCCAAGACCTGAGCCCAGCTGGCAATGCACTTGCCTGACTCCATTCTGTGGCCCCACAGCCAGTGGGCTGGGCACAGCTGGGTGTCCAGTGTGCTCAGCAAGTGGTGCAAGGTTACCTTGGCATGATACAGGCATCCCAGGATGCTGGAGTCTCCGAATATCCTGTCAATCTCCCCAGCTTGGCAGATGCTTTGCTGTTAACCAGGAAGTCTGGACATCAGAACTGAGAGTAAGAATGGAAGGTAGGGGTGGTTAGAGAGAGAAGGGAGATGGGCGTCAGGATATCAGGACTATTTCACTTTTTTTTTTCCAGAAAGCATATCACTCTTTGTAAACCCTTTTCCATCTACTATCCCTCTCACAGAGGTGCCTAAGCTGAGTACTTAATGTGTCTGTGTCACCAGGGGCTGGCTCTCCCACTGCACCCAGCCTTGCTGCCTCCTTTCAAACACTCTGGGAAAGTTAGGCCATTCCCTCTCTGAGGATACTCAATTTCCCTCCCCTCTGTTTGCCTCCCCTCTCTTCCCTGGACCCTTCCTCCTCATTTTTCCTCTCCTTGCCCCTCTCCTGCCAGCATCCTTCCCACTTTTATTCCCCCTCCCCCTCTATGTGCTCCCTTTACTAGTCCCAGGCTCCCTCTATCCTTCCTTCTAGGGCAAACTTTCCTCCTGCTTTCTTCTTTGCTCCCCACCCAACCCACCCCTCTAGGTGAACTGGGCAGCTGCACAAGCCTTGCTCCCCCATTCTCTGCTGCCTGTTTAGAGAATATGCTCTCTCCCCTGCCAAATGGAGGAGGAGGCCATGAGATCCTGAGGTGGGGCCTGCCTGGATGAGAAGGGACCTCCTGTCCTGGTCTCAGGAAGCCTAGAGTCAGCTGGGATGGACTCTTCCAATGGTATCCCATCCCCGTCCATACCTCCCAGTCTACCACCCCTTGCTTCCTTCTGGCACACACATAGTGGTCTCTTGCACAATATAGTGTCTCTCTCTCTCTCTCTCTCTCTCTCTCTCTCTCTCTCTCTCTCTCTCATACACACACACACACACACACACACAAACACACACACACATATACCCCACTAGTCTACTCCTCTGTTGACAGCCTCAAATTGGCTAGATTTGATTATAGCACAATTAAGGATTTCCTTTCAGGAAGAACAGCATAGATAGAGTTAAGAGATAGATGACAGATGGGGAGGAGATATTTGCTGCTTAAAACTGACAAGAGATTAATGGGGAAAATATACAAGAAAATTCTGCAAACCAACAAGAAAAAGACCCAAGGGGAAGATGAGCAAAGCATATGAATAGGCAGTTACCAGAAGGAGAACCCAAAAGGCTAGCAAGTAAGTGTGTGAGGAGGGACTCAGGCTCCAGATTCTCTAGGAAGCAGAGAAATGAATGAAAACGATGAGATACGATGCACACATGTCAGATTGGCAAAACTCAGCTGTGTGATGCCAAGCTGCCTAGGATAAGGAGAAAGAGGACCCATTGTGTGGGACTGATGGCAGTCCAGCTAGCTGGATGCAGCTGCTTTGGAAAGCCACTTGGCAGCATTTAGCTAGATCAAAGGTCTGTGCCCACACTTCCCAGGCAAGCCCACTCCTGAATATACCCCCCTGTCTCCTGCAGGCCCTCAGAGGGACTATGAGTTTCCTGTGGCTGCTGTAACAAATCATCACCAATTGGGTAGCTTCAAATAACAGAGACATAACCTCTCACAGTTCTGGAGACCAGAAGTCCAAAATCAATATCACTGACTGAAACCAAGGTGCCAGCAAGGCCATGCTCTCTCAGGATGCTCCAGGGGAGAATCCATTGCTTGTTTCTTCCAGCTCCTGCTGGCTGCCAGCCTTCCTTGGGTTGTGGTTGTGTTACTATTGTTCAAACCCGTCTCTGTTCCATTTTCACTTTGCCTTCTCTCTCTCTCTCTCCTCCCCCTCCTCTCTCTGAAATCTACCTCTACTTCCCTTTTATAAGAATGCAAACATACTGGGTTGAATAGTGTCCCCTAAAATTCATGTTTGCATAGACCCTTAGAAAGTAATCTTTTTGGAAATAGGGTCTTTGTAGGTGTAATTAGTTAAGATGAGGTCACACTGGATAAGCAGGAGCCCTTAATTCAATGACCAGTGCTCTTATAAGAGGGGAAAAAGGACACACAGAGATACAGAGAAAGCCTTCAGATGTGAAGATGGAAGCAGAGTTTGGAGTGAATCTGCCTCAAGCCAAGGAATTCATGGGGCCATTAGAATCTGGAAGTGACAAGCAAGGATCTACTCTAGAGGCTCTGGAAAGAGTGAGGCCCTGCTGACACCTTGACTTCAGATTTCTGGCTTCCAGAACTGTCGGGATAGATTTCTGAGTTTTTTTTTTTTTTTCCTGAGGTTTTTAAGCCACCAAATTTGTGGGACTTAGTTATGGCAGCCACAGACAACTAATAACACATGTGAGCTCATTTTGAGCCCAACTTGATAATCCAGGATAATCTTCCAATCTCAAAATCCTTAACATAATCACATTTGCAAAGCTCCTTTTTCCATATAAGATAACATTGACAGTTCTAGGGCCTATTACCTGATAGCTTTGAAGGCCATTATTCAGCTTGTTCCAGGGACCTGCACCAGAATCACTGCACATTGCTTGTGCTAACAAAGGATTGGAGGCAACCCAGGTATTCACCACTGGGGAAAAGCAGAAATAATTGAGTTGTTACAAGTATTCAATTTAGGGACACAGAGTCAAATGGAGAGTTAACACACCTGCAGGCTAGTGGGAAGGCAACCAGCAAGAAACCCACCATGTTCTCCAGGGCAATACTTCTTCTGTTTATGGAAAATGTACATGTGCACATACACACACAAAGTACACAGACACTACTCTACCCACTTTGCCAGAGCACATAGTCAAGCGGTTGCTACTGAGGGGAGAGGATTGGAGAAGAGAGCAGTGATGTCCAGGACTCGATGGATGGATAGATTAACCAGCTGGAGAGGATCTTCACAGACCAGTGATGGTGGGGATGCTATGAAGTGAGGTCCATTGCCTGAAGACCACAATAAAAAAAAGAAGAGAAAAAGTCTGTGAGAGGTCCTCCCTGGGGAAGGCTGGCCCACCTGGAAGTTCCTGGTATATTTTGTGTAAAAATACATTGTCCCATTAGTTGCTGCAGGGGGTGGCAGCCAGTGAGCTAGCTACATTCTTCCCCTTTGTAAAGCAAGGAACCATGTGTCCTCCAGAGTAGAGGGAGGACACCCTCCTTAGCAATACCAAGGAACAAAGAAAGCTACACTGATGCCATTTGCTGTGGCTTGACAGTTGTTTTCCATCTGCTGTGCTGAGTGTTCCCTCCCAGCAGCCTTGAGCGGGCAGCTGATATTGGCTCACCCACTGGCCTTGGTGCAGGCTTCCCATTGTTTTGTTCATTCTCGAAACACACCCTTGCCTCCCTTTTGCCAGATGCAACATTTCTCCCAATGCCACTTTGACAAGTGACAGGGATGCAAAGTAGAATGGAGCCAGTGGCCCGGATAGGCATATAAATCATCATGAATTCAGAATCAATTTGGCAAATGGTCAGCCATTTTAATCCCTGGGGAGAGGGCTTTGCACTTGTTCGTTTAATTTCCCATTGGGTTCCTCTCTGTTCCTTGTAAAATTCCCTTTGAAAATACCATCCCGTGTTGACTGTGCTTGGGGAGGAAAGAGAATCCAACTTTTTAATGTTTTGTCTGTTAGTAGCAAGGCCAGAGGGAAAAGGGGAATAATATTTTATTGTAACCTTTTCTTTATCCTCCACAAAGGCCTCTTGGCAGAACTGACCTTCAATACTTTTAAATCTAACAGCAACAAGAAAAATCTGAGTGTGGCATTCAGCTGTGTTCTTGTCTGGGCTCTCCTTGATCTACTTAAGGATTGGTATTTTGGGGTACACCAGCAGCTGCTTAATGCTGCTCTTCATTCTTACCCACCTCCTTACTCCCATAGTTACAGTCCGACCCAGGAGTCAAAACATCCAAATACAGGTGAGGAATCAAGCAGTGCCTTTTCATCTCGAAAGATGCTTTAACAGTCTGCTCAAGGTCTGAGCTCTTTGTGAGCAAATATTTCATTTGAGCCTTACCTATTTGGCACAGTTGGCAGTCCTTGTTTTGAAGGTGCTAAAAACGACATTAATCTAGAGATGCCAATATCTTCTTGGTAGTTTGCGTGGGAAAGTGGGATTTAGTCAAGCCAGGCAAGGGAAGATTAGAGTAGGCAGAAGTAACATGCCTTGTTTCTTTCTGGAAAATGTGCCTTATTGCTCACCAAGAGAAGCCTTTAGGCAGTTGCTCAGCCCTCACAGCCTCAACTCACTCATCTGTATAATGAGGTGGTTGAACTAGATGGATGTTTTCACCTTCTGTTGGTGGAAGGTTCTACAATGTGCTTCAGGAGCCACCACGGAGATGGATACCTGACAGAGGACACTTACCCTTTTTTTTAAAAATATATTTTTTAGTTGTAGACGGACACAATATCTTTACTCCATTTTTATATGGTGCTGAGGATCGAACCCAGTACCTTCCACATGCAAGGTGAGTACTCTTCCACTGAGCTACATCCCCAGCCCCTGACCCTCTTTTTTTAAAAATTAAATTAATTTAAAATTTGTTCTTTTTAGTTATACATGACAGTAGAGTCTATTTTGACATATTTTTACAAACATGGAGGATATTTTATTCTAATCAGGATCCCAGTCTTGTGGATGTACATGATGCTGACCCTCAAATTTCTTTGACTATGTCCCTTTCACTTTGATCTGTTTTACCTATAGGCAATGATTTTGTTTGAAAAAGTTATTGATTTTGCTGCTATAGATGTATGTAAATGATTAGAGTAAGATAACTCCAAGGATCTGGTGTTAATTCCTGGGGTTGCCATAACAAAGAACCACAAACTGGGGGCTCTGACCAATAAGAATTTAGTGTCTCAAAGTTCTGGAAGCTAAAAGTCTGAAATCAATATTGCTGGGCTCAAACCAAGGTGCTGGCAGGGCCCTACTCCTCCTCAGAGAATTTATTCCTTATTTCTGGATTATGGTGGCTGCCTATATTCCCTGGCTTGTGGCTGTGTCACTCCAGTCTGTAAGACTAGCATCTTTAGTATCTGTGTACTCCAACTTCACATTCTATTTTGTGTAATTGTGACAAAATACCTGAGGCTTTTTTCTTTATTTTTTTTTTAGAGAGAGAGAGAGAGAGAGAGAGAGAGAGAGAGAGAGAGAGAGAGAGAGAGAAATTTAATATTCATTTCTCAGTTTTCAGTGGACACAACATCTTTATTTGTACGTGGTGCTGAGGATCGAATCCAGGCCGCACGCATGCCAGGCGAGCGCGCTACCGCTTGAGCCACATCCCCAGCCAGGCTTTTTTTCTTTATAAAGAAAATAATCTTAGCTGGGCAGCTTGGGAGGCTGAGGCAGGAGGATGGCAAGTTTGAAGTCAGTGTTAGTAACTTAAAAATACCTGTCCCCCCAAAACAAAAAGGGCTGGGGGTATAGCTCAATAGTAAAGCTTCCCTGGGTTCAATCCCTGGTACCAGGAAGGAAGGAAGGAAGGAAGGGAGCAAGCAAAGGAGGGAGGAAGGAAGGGAAAAAGGAAGGAAGACCATTTTGTTTGGCTCATGATTCTGGTACTTGGAAAGTCCTGACAACATGGTGCCAGAATCTGGCTTTGTCACATGGGTGACTTCACTTTATAACAACTCACTCTCCATAGAACTAACCTAGTACTTTGAGAACTACATTAATCCCTTCTGAGGGTGATCATGACCTAATCATCTCTCACCAGACCCTGTCTCTTAAAGATCCTACTACCTTTTGATACTGTTACTCTGGGGACCAGGCCTTCACACATGATCCTTTGAGAGACAAACCTTATCAGTCCTCACCTCAACATCCTAAACTTTATCGTTTCTGCATAAACATTTTATGTTTTTTCTACGAAAGTTAACATTCACAGATTCTGGTGATTGGGATGTGGATATCGTTCAGGAAGTATGTTTCAGCCTACCATAGGCCCTTTCAACAATAAGGTTCTAAGATCCCCTCTCCCCAAAAAATTCCCATCATAAGATTTTCTCTACATTCCCATGTCTCAAGGCATGTGTAAAATAACAGCATTGTTTTTCATCCAACTCAGGAATAAGGAACCTACATTTCATTCCTACAGCATGAAAGATTGTCAATTTGAGAGCTCACCTGAGGAGCTCTGCTGTTTTTATTTCTATAAAAGTCAAATGGGAGGGCTGGGGTTATGGTTCAGTGGTGGAGCATTTGCCTAGCACACATGAGGCACTTGGTTAAATCCCCAGCACAACATAAAAATAAATAAGTAAAATAAAGGTATTGTGTCCATCTACAACTAAAATACACACACACACACACACACACACACACACACATATATATATATATATATATATATATATATATATATATATATAGTCAAATGGGAGTTATGAGTTGGTTTTGCACAGGGAAATGTAAAGAGGAAGAGCAAGTGCTGCCCTTAGAGCACAGTTTAGGACCACAAGTCCCACTACCTGACTCCCAGCTTGGGCTGTTTCCAATGTCAACACTCTGGCATGCTAAAAGCTGATTTAAAAACCCACTATAAAGCCTGGACTTTTGACCTCTGTACCCACCATATGCCCCTGGTACAATTTTGTATTTAAGGTTTTTCAAGACAGCCTGACGGCAAGCCTGTATGGTCAAAAGGATGTGTCCTCACCAGGAGTGATTTACATTGCTTTGTTCCAGGCCTCATTGTGCAAGGCTATGGCATTCTTCTGAGTTTCTGGAGGTTGCAGTTTGTGGGGTACCCATATGGCTGCAAGATGATCAAAGGCCTTGTGAAAAGGAAGACTGAGTAGGGCTGAGGAATCTCTCCCCACTTCCACCCATTTGGGATGGAAGGGTAGAGTGGTATATATCAAGGGTTTTTCCTCACACCCAGGACAATGGGAATGCTACCCCTGCGGAGTAGTTTTGCTAGGGAAGGGCAGGTAGGATGGTAAGAGGTCACATGTATTTCTCTTACCCTTCAATGAATTATCTCACCATTTCTGTCCAGTTCTTACACTTCCATCCCCAGAGAATTATGTGCCTCCCTTTCCTCTGATGCAGGATAAACATGGCCCACATCCATTTTCAAAGTTTCAGAAGCTCTATAGTCCACAGTTTGTTGAGGAAGGAAAGGCAGTGTGGTACAATGAGAAGAGCCCTGGGAAGTGATCCAGGAGCCCTGGGTTTAAAACCCAGCTCTGCCACTACAACCCATATGACCTTGATTCAGCTCCTGGCTCTCTCTGGGATTGAGTTCCTAATGTGGAAGAGAATCAATTCCCCCTGGATGCTAAAGGTTCTCCCATCTGTAATGTTGTAGGATTTATAAGGTGTCAATACTCTAGCATTCTAAGAGGTGATTTGAAAACCCACCATAAATATTTAAATTAGCTAGCAACATATGCTGGCTCATCACATAATCAGGAGCTGTGTAGTGGAACAAGATCTTGAACAGGAAGGGTGATGCCTATTTTGTTAAGTCTTCCTTCTGAATCCCCAATCAAGTGTTCCAGAAGCTGGGATTCAGTATGATCCCTCATCATCATTATCGTC
Source organism: Marmota monax (assembly GCF_021218885.2). Lineage (NCBI taxonomy): Eukaryota > Metazoa > Chordata > Mammalia > Rodentia > Sciuridae > Marmota > Marmota monax. Next base: position 3,990,363 of record NW_026692025.1, on the reverse strand, counting down.
ACCCAGGTTTTAAGATGAAAGGCAGGAAGCTAGTGGGAGGCACTTCCCAGAGGCCACAGCAGTAGCAGCAGCAGCAATAGCACCAAGGTCACTGCGGATTTTTCTCTCTCATCATCCTTTTTTCCCCCAGAGCTTTTAGGTTGCTGCATTTATTACTAAACAATGCTGTCCCTCATTGCTGAACACCAGCAAGCTAATTCAAGTGTGTTCCAATTTTACTCTGAGTTTCTAGTGAGGACCAAGTAGTCCATTTTGTGCTGCCTACCTCAGACTTGAGCATTTATAATGAATAGAAATTTATTTGACTCATGGTTTTGGAGGCTGCGGAGTTCAAGGTTGAGGGGCTATATCTGGTGAAGGCCTTCTTGCTGCCTTATAACATGACAGAAGGCAGCACATGGGTGAGAAGGAGACATTCAAGTCATTTTATAATCAGCATGAATCCATTCATAGGGTAGGGTCCTCATGACTTAAGCACCTTCTAACACTTTTGCATGGGGAAGTTTCCACCATGTGCTTCTTGGAGATAAATTCAAACCATAGCATGTTTGTAGAATATTGGGCATTCTAGAGAGTTCTGGGAGGTGGTTTCTATCCTCTGGGCACTCCGGGGACTCTACAGAAGGAAGATAGGTACAGAACCACTTGAAGCATCTCTTGAAACACCCAACTTTCCTGGCTCTGGGTTACTACAGAGCTGCCAATCAAGTGCTGTGTCCACTGTGATGGTTTATTTTAATCTAAGTTGAGAACTGGCATCCAGGAGCCTCAGAAGGAAGGTGTTATTTGAGATTGAAAAGTAAGCAGGATCTTCATAGAGCTGAAGGGGAAAAGGAAGTTCACCTGTCAGTAATAATGTGAGCAAGATACTTGAAGGCAGAGAAGTGCTAAGATGAATCTGTATATTGATGTGTGTGTGTGTTGAGGGGCGGGTGGCAGGAACCTGACTGGAACGAAAACACGAAGGATCTTTCTGGGTCTTTATCTCAAGCTTATGGGAAGTCATGAAAGGTTTTAAACTGTATAGAAAAGTATACATTTATACAAGATCCCTCCAGTTGCTGAGTGGAGAACAGGTGAAATGAGAGGGCTGAGCAGGGAGACAGTGGAGGGATATTGTAGTCATCCCCAGGGAGATAATCACTCTGGGTAGTGGAAGGAAGGGAGAAGAAGCTGGATTCAGGGCATGTTTAGCAGATTGCATCAACAGTATTTAGCAATCACATGGATTTAGGAGATGCAGGAGGGAGGGGAGCCAGGCAAGATGCTAGATGGATGAAGGTGCCATTTTCTGAACATGGATATGGGGATAGGGGCTGAATTTGGGGAGCGTGGTTTGGGACATACTAGGATTAGATACTGGCAGATTACTTGTCTGATGACTTCAGCAATTACCTCAGGCCTTTTGACCTTTGTTGCTCTTCTCTCTGCAGGCCAGAGAGTCCAGGATGGTCATTGACACTGGAAATGCCCTCTGTGAATTCAAGTCCTCGTTTGTTTGTTCTCTGAACATAACCAGGCAGGAAGGCCTGTTAAAAAGACTGAGGGAGCCGGGTGCAGTGGCACACACCTCTAATCCCAGTAGCTTGGGAGGCTGAGACAGGAGGATTAAGAGTTAAAAGCCAGCTTCAGCAACAGCGAGGCCCTAAGCAACTCAGTGAGACCCTGAGTTGTCTCTAATTAAAATACAGAAATAGGGCTGGGGATATGGCTCAGGGGTTAAGTGCCCCTGAGTTTAATCACCAGTACCATAAATAAATAAATAAATAAATAAATAAAGACCGTGGGGCAGAAAAGACATTAGTTATAGTCCCTATTCCCAGTAGTTTAGTAGTCATGGTCTGTTCTAGTACCTTTGGGAAAAACACTTGCCTTCTCTGGACTTTAGTTGTTTTTTTTTTTTTCCAAAATATATCAAAGCATCTCACTTGACCATTGCTGGACACAGCTGAGATGACAGCTAGGCAAACACCTGGCTTAGGAACAAAATGCAAGGAGCATTGTTCTCATCATTAGCATTCCTATCAAGTTCTATGCTTGTAGTTTTGCATTACAGTTCTTCACCCTTATCACTTGATCTGATCACCCTTTTCTCTGATAATCAGTGGATCATACAGGACAGGTGCAAATAGAAGCAAAAGTAGAAAAGTTTAGATGATTTTTTTCTGTGCTGCTGAGGATTGAACCCAGGGCCTTGTGCATGCAAGGCAAGCACTCTACCAACTGAGCTATATCCCCAGCCCAAGTCGAGATGACAATCTAGATAAATCATGTTTAAAAGAAAGGATTTTACTTGAAACATCTCAAGGCAGGCTGACTCAAGAGGTGTATCATATGGATTCTTTGAGATAGGGTCTTCCTGTGCTGTCCAAGATGGCTTGGAAATTCAGATCCTTCTGTCTCCCTCTTCTAAGCATGTACCTAACTCCTTAAGTGGGGCCTATGATCTATCTCACTTTGTTCCTTCCTTTGTTCCTTCCTTCCTTCTGTTCTGTCCTTCTCTCTCTCTCTCTCTCTCTCTCTCTCTCTCTCTCTCCCTCCCTCTCTCTCTCTCTCTGTGTTTTTCCCTCTCTCTCTTTCTTGTTTTATATTCAAAATATTTTTATTATAATTCTTAATACCTTTCCATTCTTATAAACATCACAAAGTGAAAGTGTTATTACAAATTTATCTGTTAGTTTTGATTCTTAGCTTGCTGTTGCTTCCATCCTATACATCTTGGCCTCTCTCACGTACACCTAAGGAAATCATTTTTATCATTTTCTTCATTTCACAGGTTTATAATTGTATATAAGAAAACGTAAATAACTTTCCCAAAGATGTGCAGCTAGTGGCACACAGCGGTGGTGTGTCTTGCATGGTCCTATGCTCTGAACAACCATACACTTACTCCCCTGTAACACATCTTTGCCTGTGTTGGTGTGATAAAACCCTCACATCAGAATTCCCCACCTGCTATGGAGACCAGTTGGTAATACATGTCTTACTAGCCTGCCATCCTCCAGTCATTCATCATGTCACACAATCTGACTTCTCTCTTCATCTAATGCAGCACCTAACCCCAATGCTGCCCTGAGAACTTTCCCAGATGAAACTCTTCGTTCATTCATTCATCCTGGACTCTCCCACCTGTGCTTTCTAGAGCCCTCTACATAACTCCAGCACATAACTGAAGTCCTTCATACTCTTGGGCATATTTTTTTCTATTACTATTCTTTTTTTAAAATTCTATTTTGTTAAGTATGACAGCAGAATGTATTTCTCTGTTTTTGGAACAGTCTTACTATGTTGCTTAGGCTGCTCTCAAACTCTTAGGCTCAAGCAATCCTCCTGCTTCAGGTCCCAAATAGCTGGGATGACAGGTACTGAACACAAACATGGGACCCAGTCACACCATATTTTTAATGGGGCTGGGGTTGCAATTTAGTGTTGGATGTGCAAGGCCCTGAGTTCAATCTCCAGCACCACTAAAACAAAAAACAAACAAAAAAACCATTCTTTTCATTGGAAAACATTATCAAATAGAGGAGATATACTTGTGAATACAAATACACTTCCCTATTTCACCAGAAGACCATCATAGGACCATGCAATTTAAGCATCTTCATCCATTCATTCAGCAAATATTCATTGGATATATATAATATGCTGTCTTTTAGGCATCTGGGAAACATCATGGTGAAAAGAAAACAACAACAACAACAAAAACAACAACAAAACCCTGCCCTCAGAGGTGTTTATCCTCCAGTGGATATTAGTATTTAGTGCAAGTCGCTGATGGTATTGAAGGGGAATCTGAGGATCAGCAAGGCTCGTGGATTTTCCAAGGCCCCTGGAAGCTGTGAAAGAGCAGACAGCAGAGCCTCATCCTGTGGTTTCTAGATTACTAGCTTTGGTTTTGGCAGAACTGAGCTATTTGCCCAGTATTTCATGGAGTGATTTCGCCTGTTCGGCCAGAACACAAGGACACAAATATGTGGTTGGTCTTCACCAATTACTAAGTGTCCATTTCCCAAATGCACATCAGTTCTACTGGAGGTGAAACTCCCCCTTATAGAAAACACTTACTGAACTTCTGCTTGGTGCCAGGTCTTGAGCTGGGCACTCTGAAGGGAGAGCCATCGAAAGGATAGGATTTTGTCCCTGCCTTGGAGAAGATGCCAGTGGGCCCTGGTAATTATGGTGTCATGGCCTATGTGCCCATCCCTACCCCTCAGCAGGACAAGGTACTCAGATCCAGGCCCTCACCAGGTGTTAGAGGTAGTGCTAGTGCTGGTGGCATGTCTGCGTGTATATGTATGTGTGCATTCAGATGCCTCAGGTCACATTGTCTTGCTATTATAGTTCAGGTCACAGGTAGCCCAGAGATAGGTGATTAGCTAGGGAAGACAGGACTCCCAGCAGGGGCAATCCTTTCTCAGTTGTAGGAGAACACAGGTCAACTTTGTGCCAGCACAGATTGGATTACCTTCCAGCTGCTGATCTTCTGCATCATCTGAAGAATTAAGAGTGAAATCAAAGATGACTCCTTTGCCTCAGCAAACCTTTCTTGAGCATGCATTTTGTGCCAGGCATTGCTCTAAGTGTTTCAGATTGCACTGATTCATTTAATCCCCACAACAATTTATGAGGTAGGTCCTATCACTAGACCCACTTTGCAAGCCAAAGCCTTACTTAGCACTGTAAATAAACCGCAGGTTCTAGGGCTCAGAACAAAGAGCAAGAATATTTCTGGTACTCGCTGGCTCTTTCTCCAGTTCCATGGCTCTGTCCTGTGTAGCCTCTAGGAACCAGGTGGATACAGTGAATCCCCTGCCTGATTGAAACAATTCCTTAATGGAGTTGGCATTTGTCCTCTCCCTAGTCAGGTCTTCTTTTGTTTGGGTAAAAGAGACCAAAAGTGTCATGTATATCTAAAAAAACAAAACAAACAAACAAACAAAACCACAAAAAGACCACAAAGTTCAGGGATAGGGCTACCTGCCTCCTTCTGAGGGCATGCCCTCCATACCTAGCATCCAATAACACAGCTGTCCTTTACTTGCTGTGGCCTTTGTTCATTTCTCAAATACTTTTCATTGGCTCTGGGCCCCAGGCACTGTGCCACTTGCAGGAGAGGCCGGGTGACACTGACATTCAATAATCAATCACCCAAACAGAGGCTGGATGACAGTTCTGAGAAGTACCATAAAGGAAACCAGAGGGAGCAAGGAAAATGTGGGCCTGGGAAATCAGGGAACCTTTTGGGGGAGGTGGTGGCAAGTGGGCCAAGGTCTCCAGGCTGGGTAGTACTTGCTTAGGGTACAGCAAGTGCACACTCCTAGTGAGGGAAAGGAGAGAAGGCAGAGTTAGCATTGAGACCACAGGGAGGCCACTAGAAGAGATTGCAGATAGGCATGGCAATGTCTGGGGTCTGGAGAAGGGGGACACCTCACTGACATGAGAGGAGAAATCCTTGGAGGACTGACCACTATTAAGGGGAGATTGGCTGGGGGCAAGTGGTGCACAAATTCAGCTACTTCTCCCAACCCACACTGCCAATATCCCAAATCCAAGTCCAAGCTAGCTTTGGCCTGCAATCTCTCCTAAGGGATCTCTCTGTCTCTGCCCCCTCACCCACTCTTTCCCATCCCCCCACAACAGCAGGGACAACTTTTTCAAATAGAGCTATGATTGGGTAATTCCCCTGTTCAAAATCCTGCAGTGTCTCCCTATTGCCTGCTAGAGAGAACTTGCAGATAACAATCTCTACCATGAACAGCCTTTGGTATGTCAAACCTGTGCCTTACCTCTGTGTCCCTGGAGCAGCTGTTTCACACTGTGTAAGGGTCTGCTTTCTCTTCAGCCTAAGGTCATTTGTTCCTTCTCTGTCCATGGAAACCTCATTAACCCTCTGTTTCTATCTCAAATTGGCTTCCTTGTCCATAAAGTCTTCTCAATTTTTCTTATTCTGTTTCACATTTATTTCATCTACACTTCATTTAGAGCTGGTAGTGTGTCAAGTCTGTCTGGATTGTAAAATTCTTGAGCCTGGGGATTTTGCTTTGAGAATGTTTGGAAGCTCTCTTGCCCTCGGACCTACCTAGATCATGGCTGGGGAATGGTCAAGATCAAAGGGAAACTGATTTGTTTATTCAACTTTTTTTTTTTTTTTGGTACTAGGCATCAACCCAGGGGCGTTTAACCACTGAGATATATCTCCAGCTTTTTATTTTTTATTTTGATACAGGATCTAGCTAAGTTGCTGAGGATAGCTTGAACTCACAATCCTCCAGCCTCAGCCTCCCAAGCTGCTGGGATTACAGGCATGTGCCATCAAGCCCAGCACCATTGAATGAATTTTAATGGATTGCTTGCTTTGTGCCACATACTAGGGAGATAGTGGAGAAGAGGTCCCTGTCTTTACAAGGCTAACTGTGTGGTGGTAGGGGGACAGGAGGAGTCAGTCAATCAGTAAGATAAAAGTTGTAAAGGTGTTAAGTGCTCCTAGGAAAAGAAAGCAGGGGGAGGGGCACAGGCAAGGATGGGTGCTCAGGGAAGAGACCTACCAGAGGTTAGGGTGAGAGCAGATTCATGGGAGAAAAGTATTCCAGGCAATGGGAAGAACAAGTGCCATGATCCTGAGGTGGCTCTTAATGAGGGAGGTGGGGCAGAATAAGGAGAGAATTGAGAGCTGCAGTTAGAGGTGTATGTGGCACGGATGACTTAAATCACCCTTTCAGAGCCGCTGGGGCTTTGCTCTGAGGAGCAGGGAAGCTCTAAGAGGGTCCAGAGCAGAGGAGAAACATGTTCTGACTGAGCAGGGACCTTTGACCACTTTTCTTAGAACAGACTGAAGGCAAGAAGGGGTGCACATAGTTGGTAGAATGCTGTCCTTTCCACAGTCACACTTTCACCATCCACGGCCCGCCTGTGTCTAAAGTCCTCTTACAGTGTGCTGGTACAGGCAGAGGGCCTTTGCAAGGCCACCTCTCAGTTTTGTTTGTATTGATTTGCAGGGTTTGGGGAAGGGAGGGTGTATGGAGATTAGGAAGGCAGTGTTTGAAGTCTCTTTGTGGAGCCCTCCTGGCAATCCTAAGTATGCTAATGCTCTAAGAAAACCACTGTGGCTTCTCCTTTCAAAGAGGAGAAACAGGCCCAGGAAGAGGGAGGAGGGGAATTTATTTGTTTTTGTTTGTTTTCTGAGCTACATCCCCAGCCCTATTTTGTATTTTATTTAGATACAGGATCTCACTGAGTTGCTTAGGGCCTTGTTAAGTTGCTGAGGCTGGGTTTGAACTCAAGATCTCTTGTCTCAGCCTCCCTAGTTGCTGGAATTACAGGTATACGCCAATGCACCACGGCCCAGGAGCACTTTTTAAAGAGCTGCTCCAAACCCACATAGAGACTGGCCTGTCCTCAGCCCCCCACCCACACTGCAGGAATCCCTTTGGTTCAGGTAAAGACAGACAGCTTGTACCTGTTCCCTAAGAGGGAGATGCTGGCTCATTAGCTGCTCAGTGAGTCAGAGCCCTGGACACAGAAGGGCCACCACTCCAAAACTCAGCGCAAGGTGGCAGACCTACTGTAAGTGTGCATTCTCTGGATGGGATGGGGGTTGAGGGTTAGGTAGTCTCCACTGGGTTGGTTACCCAGCAACATGGTGAAGATGGCAAGGTTTTTCAGAGCAGGGCTCTTCCTTCTCTTTCCCCAAGGGAGGGTCCTTGAACTCTCCCAGGACACAGTATCTGGCAGGGTCAAGGGCACTTCTCTTCCACACCCCACCCCCAACTTCCCTGAAGGTCTGGTCTGTCCAGTTTCATTGGCCCTGGAGCTTTTGTAGATTAGGATTTTATTCCTACCTACCTGGGTGTGAATGGTACAATGCAGGCAATCCTTCCTGAGTTCACCCACTTCCTGCTTTTCAGTCTGCCTAAAAGCAACCTAAGAAGAGCCCTTGTGTGGTACTTGTAGGCCTGTGTCAGGCTAAATGACCCTGGCTTCCAAACTCCTCTTTTTGAATAGGTACTGAGAGAGGTAGCTCATCCTATCCTAGGGCAAGATCAATGCTGTGGGAAGGAGCTGCCCCCAGCTGCCTCCAAATGTGAGGGCCCAGCCACCTCTGTGCAGACCAGCATCATATTCAGACCCCAGGGCTCAAGTCTTGATCAGGAATCAAGGCTCAATCAAGGCTCTAGGCCATGGAGTCTCAGGATGCCTGAGGAATCTGTACAGTGGGGTGTGGTGGGAAAGGAAGTGCAGGCCTGCCCCATCCACCAGGTTTCCTGTGGACCTATCTAGGGCCATTGTTGGAAACTGGAAACCTCTTCTCAAGGGTGCTATTTATTTATTTATTGTAGTTGTAGATGGACAGAATGCCTTTATTTTGTTTATTTTTATGTGATGCTCAGGATCGAACCAGTGCCTCACATATGCTAGGCAAGCACTCTACTGCTGAGCTACAGCCCTAGCCCCTCAAGGGTGCTATTTTAAATGATTCAACAAGCCCATACCAATACACCCCTGCCCCACCCACTACACTTCCACTGATTGTTGGTGTGTGTGTGTGTGAATGTATATGTTGCTGGGATTGAATCTAGGGCATTGAGCATGCCAGGCTGAGCCACATACTCAGCCCTACATTGATTATTAAACAGGAGTTGGCCTGGCTTGGTTTCTGGAAAGTCTCCTTTAAGTGCTGGGTTCCCAAGTGAGGACTTAGAAGCCTGTGCATAGAGGCGGGAGAAGGTTGCACCAGGGGATCAGGGATTCATCTTTGTTGAATGATAAGAATTTCTCTTAATCTTTTGGGGGCCTTCAACTGACAGGAACTGAAAACCTCTTTAAATAACATTTGCCACACTTCGTCCTATTTCTTATTTACTTTCAATGTTTTAATAACTTCTCTAGGCAGCTGAGCAGCTTAAGGGATTCTGGTTTGAGGTTCTCCTTTGTGGATAGGCTTTGCTTGGTACTGGGCCTCAGAGTTGAGTGACAGGGTTAAAGAGCTTTCTCCAGAGGCCAGGGCAGAGGCCTAAAGCACCCTCCTTCACCCCATCAGTTGCTTAACTGGTCTGGGCTCCTGTGTAAGTTACCCCCAAGACAGTACATACTAATTGACTTCTCTGCTGCACAGAGGTGGCGACCTGCTTTGGGGTACCTAAGCCCAGACTGGGCCCAGACACCTCTCACTTTATGTTACTTTCTTGTCTTCCAGACTGATTGTTAGCCCTGCCCTGGGCAGCTTTAGACTAGTGACAACCAGACCACCCTCACTCACAGCCTCCCTTACCATAAGACTGAGAAATGCTCTAAGTGGAGAAGATAGGTTGAATTGGTTTGACAAAGGATGCTGAGGCTGGAAGGGGTGAGGTAACATGTCAAAGAGTATACCAGGAAGTCATCAACACAGCCCAAGTGGTCACAGCCTTGTCCCTTCCAGCCCTACCCTTCCATACCATCTCCTTTCTGTTATTCATTAAAAGACATTCAATACATGTACATGGAATTAACTTATGAGAGATTTGGTGAGGTAGGAATCACATAGGCCACATAGAAGTAAATCGAGCTGTTAAGGACTCCAAATGGGGACTCAGGGAAGAGTTGGAGAAAAGGGCAAGGTTGGAAATGAAGAAGACTTGTGTTTGTTGGGGAGGGGGTAGAAGCAGGGAACCATGGCACCTTCAGATCTCTAACACTCTAAGCTATGTCATAGTCACCTAAGGTTCTGATCATTGCAACCACAGTTGGAAGCTTCAGACCAAGTGCTTCAGCTACTCCTATAAGGAGGAGCTTTCTCTAGAGCAGAGATGGAAACACCTCCCTCGAAGAGTAGGAGCAACCCTTTTCACTTTAGAAGTCTGTACCGAAAGAGGAGATTGGGTGGGGCTGTGGAGGGGGTGGAGGGTGGGGGGTGGGGAGTGGGGAAGCAGGGATCTGGGTAATTTGGAGATGCTCTTATCTTTCTGGTTTGCCTTCAAGCTGCTGTCTCTGCTAATGCTAAATGTTGCCAGCTACCTAGTATGGCTAGGATGCAGGGCAACAGCTGGCCCACCGGGAGACCCTGTGCTAAGACTTCAGCCCAAATATCTGGCCTAGGAAGGCTCAACAACCTTGAGAGGTCAATGTGCTCTGGCAGAAGGGAGGTCAGATCAATGGGGAGACTGTTCTCTGGGCTAGGCAGAGATGGGGGGCGCAGGAAAAGAAGACAGCTGTAGCCTGGGCAGGTTGGGTACTGAGAATTTGGCTATAGAAGCTGGAACTGTCTGCCTGGAGAAAAGTCCTAGCCTGCCATGACTCTCTGAAGGGTGAGGGATTGGATTATGTGTGGGATGGCGATCTCCAAGGTTCAGAGATGGTTAGAGATGGAAGGGACATCCAAGAAGGGAGGTGGTAAGCTCTCTATAATTGGAGGTAGTCAAGAAGGTAAGCAACCATTCAGTGAGTTCTAATGGGGCTGAGAGTCAGATGAGGTGCCCTAAGATCTGAACTCCTGATAGTCTGTAGATTGGAGATTTGGGATAGTGGCTTGATACCTGTCAGCTCTTGTCAAAAGCTGCACTATTGTTGTCTTTTGGTCTGGATTGGATGCTTAGGTGTTCCAGCTTTAAGGGCTCAGAGGATGTCTTGGCAAGGGCTGGGGATACAGGTACTGTGTGAAGCTAGCTCCTTTGCACACTTCAAACTCAGTCACATTCTTTGGAAAACATCTGAAAAACTAATCTTATAGTGAGTCTCCTTTCCAATTATGTGAATCAAAAATAGCTGGATCTCTTGGCCTTTGGAAAGGGAACGTCACATGGGGGAGATGAACTCATGTTTCCTCCTTTGTATTGTTTTCTCCAAATTTCAATCCTTAAAATGTTTTAATTTTTCTCACCCTTCCTTTTTCATCCTTTCTAGGAAGTCTGTGCTACCTCAAAGAGACAAGAGCTCTTAGGTGTTTTTCAAACAGGGTTGATATTGGTATTTGGAGTGAAACACTTAGTGATGGCCCTGCTCAGTGTAGTATATTTAACATCCTGAAAATATCTTTTTCTTATTGAATTCCAGCAACACTTGCCAGTCTTCTTTTTTGGGGGTTTTTACTGGGGATTGAACTCAGGATCACTCTGTCACTGAGTCACATCCCCAGCCCTATTTTGTATTTTATTTAGAGTCAGGATCTCACTGAGTTGCTTAGGGCCTCCTAGTTGCTGAGGCTGGCTTTGAAGTTGTGATCCCCCTGTTTCAGCCTCCTGAGCTGCTGTGAGACAGTCTTCTTGGTAACCAAAAATCTACACAAATTTCCAAACATCCATTAGAGAAGTAACATTAGTCATCTCACACTTTGAAAACCATTGACTGATTCCCCCCAAGAGTGCCTTGCTAAAGGCTATACATCAGGCTGTGGCAAAGCGAAGACCAAGTCAAATCTTATTCATTCTTTCATTCTTAGCATTTTGATTCTTCACTAGGGGGTGTGTCTGAAAAGAGGCCGTGAAGAGGGGCCAGTTTCACTCTTAACTCCCTGCTCACGAAACTACAATTTCTCAAAATTTTTCTGCTCTTATCAAACTCCGTTTTGGTGTTCCAGTCCGCCGTTTCCAAAATTGCAGGCGCAAATACAGACTTTGTGGCAATTAGTGCAAAGAGCCTAGTGGAACAGGATCTGCAAGGGCGGAGTCAGATTCCTTTCGAGTGGGCAGCGGGATCCAAGGGCCGAAACATCCTAATCTCTAAGAGGATGCAGCGGCTCTCAGCTGGGCATGGAGGAGGGAACTATACCCAGGCCCCTGCCGCTGTGTTGCCGCGGAACTGGGTAGAGGTGGAGGACCGTCGGTCCTAGTAGGTTGGCCCAGGGAGGTTTCCCCAGGCAGTGGAGCGGACTAAGGGCCAGGGGCCAGGACCGGGGCTCCGGGCCGCGGCGCGGCGGGAGCAGAGGGCAAGGCAGCTGGGCTCGACCTCGCCTTCCCACGCCAGAGGCCGAGGCCTCTGGGAATCCAGGGGCCATCTCTGCAAAGTCCTTCGAGATCGCAGCTCAGTTCAGAGAGGACGGTGCGGGAGGGATGGGCAAGAGAGAATATTATTATTATTCTGTTTTGCCTCCGCAGCCGACGCCGGCGGGTTGTTCTGTTTGAATGAATGATCCCAGCGGCCGCGCCCAATGGGCGCGGGCGCCTACTTAATATGCATAAGGCCAGCAGCCAATGGCCATGCGAGGAGGCTGTTTTAAACGGCGGAGCCCGCTGGCCAATCAGGCGGCTCTCGTGGAGGCAGCTAGCGCGAGGCTGGGGAGCGCTGAGCCGCGCGTCGTGCCCTGCGCTGCCCAGACTAGCGAACAATACAGGTACGTTTCGCACTGCCCGCGCCCGCCACCGCCACCGCCACCGCCGCCGCCGCAGCAGCAGCAGCTCCCGCACAACTTTCCGGCCCGCGCCACCGCGAGCGCGTCTGCCACCGCTTTCCCCTGCCTCTCCTTCTGCGCCCTTCCCGCCCCTTCGCCTTCTCTCTCTTGCTAGGTGGCCGGGAAGGAAGACGCGATTCAGGTGTCTCAACTTTTCAAATGCTTTTGCCCTAGCTCCCCGCCTTTGGGGCTTGGCACCCTCGGCGGAACCAAGCTCAGCAGTCGCCCCCAGGGGCGGCCGAGGGGCCAGGGCTCCCAGGCCAGATGTTCTGCAGCTGCGGTGGCGCGGCGGGGCGAGCTGAGGGGCGGCTGCGGGTTGCGGGCACTGGCGGCGCGCGTCCCGGCGCCAGGCGGGCGGCGGCAGCGTGAAGGGGACCCGGTACACCCCGGCCCGAGAGGGACTCAGCTGGGAGCGGGCAGCCGGTGCCCACCGAGGGCTGCGGCGCCGGCAAACTTCGCTCCAGGGCTTGGCCGGGCGCCCTGCGGGCCCGCGGGCTGCGCTGCGGGCTCTGCATTAACATGGCCGTCGCGGAGCGCCGGGCGGCCCGGGGGGGGGGGGGCTCGAGCCGGCTGCCCCCCGCTCGACTCCAGCTCACCGGGCGCCGCCGCTGGGGTTAACATGGCTGGCGCGGTGCGGGACTCCAGTGAGAGGCGGAGAGGCGGGCGGAATGAGCGGCGGGAGCTCGTGGCGGGTTCTGGCCTCCGCCAGGGTGCCCGCGGCCCCGGGCGGGAGGCGTGAAGGGCTGGGGGCGCTGCCGCGGGCCCCGGCGCGGCCGAGCGTCATGGCTGCACGGGCGCCTTTGTTATCCCGAGGAGTGCGCCCCTCGCCGGGGGGCGGGGAGGTCCGGCCAGTGGCCCTTGCGCCCCGGGCGACCCCGGCGGGGCGGGGCGGGGTGGGGGCCTGCCAGCGGGTGGCGGCGGCGGTGGCGGGGCCCGGGCCGCTTTGTTCGCCGCCGCCGCCGTCGCCGCCTGCGCCGGCCGCGCGCGGATCAGCCATTTTAGCGAGCTGGGCTAAGGAGGCGCGGCGGGCGCCACAGCCACTGCCGCGGCTGCTGCCGGCCCGGCCCCACACCCCCCGCGGACGCCTGCCGCCGCGGCCCCGGGTTCCACACGCCCCCCGAGGGTGGCAGCATAGGATTTGAGGGGCACTTTCTTTCATCAGGAGGCTTTTGACAAAATGGAAGGTGAATTATGGGTGTCCGGGGGACCGGGCACCGGGGCGAGTCGGGCTGCAGGATGGGGCTCCCCCGCTCCGGGTCCCGCCCCACCAGCGTTGCCACTGCGGGGCTCTAATGCAACCCCGGGGGCGGTCGATGCCAAGGGGAGTGCTTTATTTTTACATGATGACCTTGGGTGTGGGAAAAGGAAAAGATGGCGGGAAGCTGGGGGGTGGGACAGGGAAGATGACACGCCACAGCTGCATTTTTATTTGGAAACTTTAGAGAAAGTATTCCTGGCTGGACCTGCATTCTGCGTTACACATGGACAAGACTAGCCTTTTCGATATCTCCTACCCCTTTAGATACTGAAGGATTTGAACTACTAGTACAAGGGATACCTGCTCACTTTCCAGATTACCAGTGTTTTAAAAGCCATAATGCCTTGTCCGGTAGTGACATTTCAAATGTTCCCTATTTAGTTTTTTTTTCCCCTTTGATGTTGTTCAGTAGCGAGATGACAATATTTTGTAAACGTATAGCCAGCCAGCTTTAAATCATTTTCTTCAAGCTTATGTTATATACTCCCTACAAATGTTTCCTCTCTGTGCTCTTCCCACTTTGTGTTGTAGTTTATAAAACGTAGTGCTTCAGTAATGTAGCACTGAGCACCCCACTTACGTTAGCTCCATTTGGAGAACTTGATCGCTCTGGAGAAGTAACTCGCAAACCAGCGCGCTTCATGCTGGTCAAAAGTTAAATGACAAGCGACAGTGAAGCTGCTTTCCTTCCTACTCTGCCTTCTTGCCAGTGATGTCAGGTGTTGGGTGAAGGGGGCTTTCTAACAACTAACTTAATTTTGCTCTTCCTTTGGTATTTATTGTAGTTTTGTTTCTCGTTGTCATTCCTTGTTTTTGTTCTTCTTCTTTCCATCTATCACAGTCAGGATGGCTAAAGGTGACCCCAAGAAACCAAAGGGCAAGATGTCTGCTTATGCCTTCTTTGTGCAGACTTGCAGAGAAGAACATAAGAAGAAAAATCCAGAAGTCCCTGTCAATTTTGCAGAATTTTCCAAGAAGTGCTCTGAGAGGTGGAAGGTATTTTTCTTTTGCAACTTCATAGTAGGCTTAGTTGTACTTCATATTTTGGGGTTACATTCCTAGAAAGTCACCCCGTATGGCTCTTTTATTTCTAACTTAGACATTATCTTGCTTGTCTTTTTAATTTTGCGTGTGTACCTTTGTTAAGGCTCTGTAATGGTTTAAATTCTTTGTTCGTCTTTTGTAAGTGGTTCTTTAGATGTCACTTTATTTAATTACAGAACAGTTGGGCAAGTATGTGCTCACTGCATTAAGGAATTTAACAGGTCCTGTTCTTTGCAGACAATGTCTGGGAAAGAGAAATCTAAATTTGATGAAATGGCAAAGGCAGATAAAGTACGCTATGATCGGGAAATGAAGGACTATGGACCAGCTAAGGGAGGCAAGAAGAAAAAGGACCCTAATGCCCCCAAAAGACCACCGTAAGTGGCTATACACTTGAAATAACAAGAGCTTTCTTTCTGCTTTGAATATTTTTTAAAAAGATATTTTAGTTAAGAAATGAGATGCCTCTGCAAAACATTCTAAACTTTTCAGCTTTAAAATGCAATACCAGTATTGTCCATAGTTAGGGCTGATGTGTTTATTGGCTCTCTGTGTGTGTATCATGTATAAGTGCATGTGCACCAGTTGCCTGTTGGCCCTTCCACTGAGAAGGATGCACCCTAGTTCTGGGAGCCAGTGTCTTAAATATGTTCTTTACCCTTTAGCCAGTAACGGTAATAAAGAACCATACATTTTGGAAGCATCTTAACCATTCTAGAGTCTATAGCTCTATAGCATTGAATGTAGTATGACAGGGAGAACTTGTGCTGAGAGGTATGTGAGCTCAGGAACATGGGAATTAAATCTAAGCTCATGATTTTGTGCTTTCTCTAAGTTATCTCTCTCTCTCCTCCAAGGTCTGGATTCTTCTTGTTCTGTTCAGAATTCCGCCCCAAGATCAAGTCCACAAATCCTGGTATCTCCATTGGAGATGTGGCAAAAAAGCTGGGTGAGATGTGGAATAACTTAAGTGACAGTGAAAAGCAGCCATACATCACTAAGGCTGCAAAGCTGAAGGAGAAATACGAGAAGGTAAGGTGGACTAGAATCTGCCATAGTATTGGTGGGTTGTGGGGTATGTGGCTGCTTTGCTGGGCCAAGTACTTGGCACAGCATGCAGCAGCCCATCTCCCAAGATCAGCCCTGTGTGTTGGTGTTGATACTAAATGGCAGATTTTTGTCTTAGGCATAATTTTTGCAGTGCTGAGGATCAAATCTAGGGCTTCATATCATGCTGTCTACCACTGAGCTGTATCTTCAGCCCCAGTTTTTAAGTGCAGTGCTGGGGATGCATGTAGCTCAGCAGTACATTGCTTGCCTATCAGTGCAAGATCCTTGACTTCATCCCCGGTGCTACAAAAAAATTGATAATGAATATTGATAGGGCTGTTGATATGACTTAAAAGATACTTCTGTGTCCTTTAACTTTAGAATTTGAATGGCCAAGAAACAATTGTGTATATGGAAACAAATACTTAGAATATAATAGTAGCCCTGTCTCCTGTCTTTGCAATTCCTGATTTCTTACCTGAGGCGAGGGCTGCATGCTTCTACATTTTGCTTGAGATCTCGGACACTCATTCAGAATGTGTCCCTGTTCCTTCCAGGATGTTGCTGACTATAAGTCTAAAGGAAAGTTTGATGGCACAAAGGGTCCTGCTAAAGTTGCCCGGAAAAAAGTGGAAGAGGAAGACGAAGAAGAGGAGGAAGAAGAAGAGGAGGAGGAGGAGGAGGAGGATGAATAAAAAAACTGTTTATCCGTCTTCTTGTGAATACCTTAGAGTAGGGGAGCGCCATGATTGACACATCTTATTTGAGATGTGTCTGTTACTCTCATTAGGTTTAATTTCAGAATTTGATCACGATCATATTGTAGTCTCTCAAAATGCTCTAGAAATTGTCAGTGGTTTACATGAAGTGGCCCTGGGTGTCCAGAGCACCCTAAAACTGTATCAAAGTTGTACATATTTCCAAACATTTTTAAAATGAAAAGGCACTCTCGTGTTCTCCTCACTCTGTGCACTTTGCTGTTGGTGTGACAAGGCATTTGAAGATGTTTCTGGCATTTCTTTTTAATTTGTAAGGTGGTGTTAACTATATGGTTATTGGCTAGAAATCCTCAGTTATCAACTGTACATATCTATAGTCTGTAAAAAGAACAAAACAACCGAGACAAACTCTTGATGCTCCTTGCTTGGCGTTGAGGCTGTGGGGGGAAGATGCCTTTTGGAGGGGCCGTAGCTCAGGGCGTGCACTGTGAGGCTGGACCTGTTGACACTGCGGTGGGCATCCATTTAGCTTCAGGTTGTCTTGTTTTTGTATATAGTGATATAGCATTCTGCTGCCTTTCTTAGTTGTGGAAAAAGGGGGGTCAGCTGGCATGAGAAGTGTTTGAATTTTTTTTTAGTTAAGTACGGTAGATTTTAAACTTTGTTTCAAACAAACTGTAGAACTCTTCATTGTCAGCAAAGCAAAGAGCTACTGCATCAATGAAAGTTCAAGAACCTTCTGTACTTAAATGCAATTTGCGACGTTATGTTATTTTTTGTATGTTTAGAATGCTGAAATGTTTTTGAAGTTAAATAAACAGTATTACATTTTTAAGACTGTTCCTCCCTATAAATCTGGTAACTTCTATTTTACTCACATGGTCAGCTTAGGACTGAGATGAAGGAGGGGGCTACTTGAAGTTACTGCATGATTTGTTGTATCTGAATGGCATTAAGATGAAGTGTAGACCAGTGAATGTAGTGACAGGCAAGGGCCAGCATCCTTCAGTAGTGTTCAGGAAGGCAGGCAGGCGGGATGGCGGCCAGCTAACTCCAGATTTTACTTCTTACCTTCGGCTTCTACATCCCCTTTTGGTGTCAAATGCATTGCTAAACAGTAAGAATGTCTTCCAGAGTATATAGGGTTTAAAACTTCATACCTTATTTATTCTCACTCCTCTCTGACTCCTGCACATGTAATGGGATGCATAGTTATTTCTTGTGCTCAACATTTGAGGAGGCCTTAAATTGCTGCTTGTCTCCTAGACCCCAGTGAGGGGGGATGGGGTGGGGTAGGGGACATTATCCGTATTTTGGCCCTGTTTTCCTCATTCAAAAAATCAGACATTCCAAGAAAGTTTCTTAAGTCCCATCTTGGGTCACTTCAGCAGGCCGATAGGATCAACATTTCTAAGCAGTAAGTGTATCATGAAATAGAGAGTGGCCTACCTGTGATTTGAGCTTATTCACCAGAAATGTAGATTGTTGTTCAATGTTCTTAAACTGAAAGAAGCTTGGTTTGTGTTTCAGTGGTTGTATTAGTAAATGGTGTTAACATTTTGCCCAGGATAGGATGGGGGTGGTTGCTACAGTGGCAAATGGTGATACTAAATATCAGTGGATGGCTTATCTGTACTTCATTGAAGTAACAAATGATAATACTGTTGTGGGTGTGTCAGCATTGCCTAGCATTAACACTTGGATATAGACATTTTTTTCTTTTTTTCTTTGTGTGTATGGTATTTTACAAGAAAGCAGCTTTTTCTTAAAAGTTCACTCTTCGGAACCTTGCTTGTCTAAGGAGCTGTCTACTGTGTCAGGTCCTAGATGAGTGCAAGTCATGGTCACAGCTGATCTTCATTCATAACCATTCCCTCTCCATCAGAACTGTTTGTCCTAAATATGTTTTTTTTTTAATTCTTCCACTAATTTAAAAACCCTTGGTCATTAGGTTTGCCCAGAGGCACTTGTTCCAGGATTGTTCATCCTGCTTTAGCCATGCCCTTGTCACTTGGCATTCTAAACTGAAACTGCTACTACTGCACAATGCACAATGTACAGGCCAACCTCATCAGATATGGAAGAGATGCTCAACCTGTAATCCCAAGGAAGTAGTTTTCTAACTATGGGAGGGGGTGGATTTTATGCTCCCTCAGTAGCCAGATAGAAGTGGGGGGTAGGTTTTAGCTAAATGATGTTTGATTAAGCAGACTTGGTTATAGAGAGACTCCAGTTGCTTGTTACAAGACCACTACTCTTAAGGTTTTCACACTGCAACTAGATGCCCCAGTGGAATGTTGTTCTCTAGCTTCTCTGAGATGCTTTAAGTGGCATGATGTTACCACAAAAGGTTAGGCTTAGCTTGATTTCTGGACCAATCCTCTTGCAATGCCAACCTGTTATTAAGTCAAAAGGACAGTACTTTTTTCTCAAACACACTCTTCCAACCCCCTTACCCTGTTCTTGAGTAATGTTTTATCTTTTGGAAAGAACAAGGCTGTAATGTAGCAACTATTGTCTGTGTCTCCCTTGTGTCTGTTCTTGTCACAAATGTACTTGGGGACGTTGGATGCATTCATTTTCTGTAATAAAGTTTCTTAATCAGTCTTCCCAAAAAGTAATCAGTGGGCTGTCTGTAATCTGTTTGAGCTATTGGGCCTCTGTGGTTTTGGTTGGTGAGAATTGGTATTTTAGAAAGTACCAACACTGTTGTTTGTAACCATTGATCTGAACTATTATTAACATTTAGTGGAATGATATCCCAAATGCCAAGTGTGAAGGACTCCAAGACCCCTAGATTGACCTTTTAGCCAGGGGAGTAAGGGGGAGTTGGCTCTGGAGCTCCGTGCCTGGATAAATATGCAATTTGCAGGATGCTAACAGGCTGCTGTTTGATAAAGTGGCTGGGTACTTGTAATCGGTCAGCCCTGCCAACCAGGGCTCCCTGAGGCTGAGGGTCCAGGCTTAGTTGGCTGACAGAGCCAGGCCCAACAAGGACTTCTGGATAAGAGCCATGGGGGCTGCTTTGCTGTTCTTGGCTCCCTGCTTAGTTTTCTGTGGAGCTCAAGGCTACCTGGGAGGGAAAGGACAGTGAGCCAGCTTGGCAGCCCCAGTCCTCTCTGCCTGCACCATAGCAGTCCCCCCACCCTGTTTTATATATTGGGCATCCTTCTAGGGTTTCAGCTTTTTAAAACAAAAAAACTGGACACCATATTGATGGAAAAACAAGCATGATTATCTTTTTTTAATAACTTTTTTTAAAATTTGGTGCTGAGGATCAAACCCCATGTGCAAGTGCTCTACCACTGAGCTATAGCCCCAGCCCCCAAGCATGATTATCTTAATAGGCACATAAAGTAATTTGATAAAATCCAATGATCTTTAGTTATTTAAAAAAAAAAAAAACAGAAAACTAGGAGAAGGGAATTGCTCAACCAAACAAAGGGCACTTGGGAAACCTCACAGCTAACAATCTAGATGAAAGGCTACAGGCTTTCCCCTGTCAAGGAATAAGACAAGAACACCAATTTTTGCCACTTTCATTCATTACTGTGTTAGAAATTTGAGCTAAGGTATTAAAGTAGGAAAACAGGAAATGAAAGAAGTGTATTTCAGATGATATGATGTTTTTATATAGAAAATCCTGCAAGGTGCTGTGGTGCACAAGTGTAATCCCAGCAGCTCAGGAAGCTGAGGCAGGAGGATGGAGAGTTTAAAGAGCCTCAACAACTTAGCAAGACCCTGTCTCAAAAAACAACACATGCACACACAAAAACCCTTGGATGTGGTTTAGTGGTTAAGCACCCTCGAGTTCTATCACAACCCCCCCCCCAAAAAAAAAAAAAAAACCTAAGGAATTAGAAAATAAAAGTGTTAGGACAAATGAGTTCAGCAAGGTTGTAATATGAAGATGAATATACAAAAATTAGCTCGTGGCACACATGAGGCCTTGGGTTTGATCCCCAGCATTGCAAAATTTTTAAAAAATAATGTTATTTCCAAACACCAGCAGTGAACAATCTGAAAATTAATAACATTTATGTTTAACATAAAAAACTGTTTAGGAATAAACTTAGTAAAAAGTGAAAAACTTATGTGGGGGAAATGACAGCTGGATTCTTTGTAGAAATTGAAAAGATGACCAGGATAGCAGACCAATCTTGAAAAAGATTGTTGAAGGGTCCACATGTCTTGATGTCTACAAAGCTACAGTAATCAAGATAGTCTGCTACTGGTATAAGGACAAATGTAGGTGTATGAAATAAAACCGTCCAGAAATAAACCCAGACATCTGTGGCCAATTGATTTTCAACAAGGGTACAAATACCATTCAGTGGGGGAAATAATCTTTTCAACAAATGTTGGAATAACTGGATATCCACATGCAAAGGAATTTTCTCCCTTACCTTGTGCCAATTAAAAAAAAAAATCCAAAGTAGGAGCTCAAACTTTAAAATTTGCAGTAGGAAACATATGTATAAGTCTTCATGGCCTTAAAGTTGGCAATGGTTTCACCAAAAGCATAAGCAACTAAAGGAAACAACAGATAAATTGAGCTTCATCAAAAATTTTAAAAAGCCAAACAACTTTTGTGCTTCAACAACACCAGCACAGAAGTGAAAAGATCAATAGAAGAGGAGGAAATGCTTTCAAATCACTTATTTGATAAGGATCTAGTCTCCAAAATATAGAGAATTCTTACAGGTCAACAATAAAGACAACTACCCCAATTAAAAATGGTCCAAGTATCTGGATAGACAGTTCTTCACAGAAGATGCATACATAGTGAATAAACATGAAAAGATATTTGGCATCATTATCTATTAGCATATATAAATCAAAGCCATAATAAGATACCACCTTACACCCATTAGGATGGCTTTAATAATAATAGTAATAATTAAGGAGAATAACAAATTGGTGAGGATGAGGAGAAACTGGAAACATGGTAGGAATGTAAAATGGTGCAGTTGTTATGGAAAACAGTTTAGAGATTCCTGAATAAGTTAAGCATAGAATTGCCATATGACCATCAAGTCCACTCCTAGGTGTACACCCAAAGAAAGAGGGCAAGATGTGCTGGCACATGCCTGTAATCCTAGCATCTTGAGAGGCTGAGGCAGGAGGATCACAAATTCAAGGCCAGCCAAAGCACCTTAGTGAGACCCTGATTCAGGAAATAAAAAGAGCTGGGGATGCTCAGTGGTAAAGTGCCCCTGGGTTTAATCCCCAGTACCAGAAAAAAAAATTGAAAAAGGTATTAAAAACAAATTCTTGTATATGAATATTCATGCACATTATTCCTAATAGCTCCAAAGTGGAAACAACCCAAACGCCTATCAAGTGATGAATATAGTATATGCACATGATGGAATACTATTAAACTGTGAAAAGGAATGAAGTTTTAATACATTCTATCACAAAGGTGAACTTTAAATCAATATGCTAAGGGAAAGGAGCCAGTCACAGAAGATCACATATTGTATGATTCAATTCATGAGTTATTCAGAATAGGCAAATCTACAGAAAGTAAATTAATGGTTACCTAGGGCTGTGAGTTATTAGGAGAAAATGAAGAAGTGACTGCTAATAAATACAGAATTTGAGGGGGGGCATAATGAAAATTAGTGGTTATTATTGTACAACTCTGAATTTTCAAAAAATTGTATATTTTAAGTGGAATCTGAATTATATCTCAGTAAAACTGTTGAAAATAAATGATGGAATGTATTATACACTAAAAAGTCATATTTTTTGTGATGCTGGGGTTCAAATCCAGGGCCTTGGACACAAATGGCAACATCATGTTGTTTTGATTACTAGACAGTTTTATTTGTTAATTTAAAAAATCTGACAAATTTTGTAAAGCAGGGATTGATCACCAAACTTTGCCCACAGGGTAAATAATGTACTCCCTTGTTTTTGTAAATAAAGTTTTATTGGAATTCAAAAATAAATGATGGAAAATTTTCAGTATAAAGGGGAAACATTATAGCACACAAGGGAGCAAGTTCAACTGATATGTGAAAGACCCCTGAGTGGAGAGAGGAGATGGATCCAGAGTAGATTTCTAGGAATTGGCTTTTTATATTTGGCAAAACAGTAGAGTGGGGCCAGGATTGTGGCTCTGTGGTAGAGTGCTTGCTTCAAACGTGAGAGGCCCTGGATTTGATCCTCAGTACCACATAAAAATAAATAAACAAAATAAAGGTATTGTGTCCCTCTACAACTAAAAATAAAATAAAAATTAAACATCAACAACAAGAAAAAAATAGTAGAGTGGTTGGTGGGCAGTGATGGTGTTCCCATCTGGCAATTTTTTTTCCTTGTGCAGTTGATGGGGAGGGGAGCAGAGAGAAAGGGTGCCATTTGAAAGCTACCCAGCTAGGGAAGTATCATGAAGTCCAAGAGAAATGGATTTTGAGGAGAGAGGAGGCAGTGTAGTCATATTCTGATGAGAGATAAAACAATATGGTGAAGGAAAGCAACACAGGAAGCCTAGTTCAGGAGAATGATAGGGATGGAGACCCAATTCTAAGTGTGAGAGGGTTGATAGAGTATGCCTAGAGTGGGGCACCTCTTATAGGATATACAACCTTAAAGGGGAGATGGAACACAGGGTGAGGAGCAGAATTCAGGGTTCTTTTTGTTTTTAAGATGGGAGCGACTTCACAATTTGTGATCAATGAGGATGCTACACATACATTTTCAGGTCAGGCCTCTTCCCAGGGCTTGAGACTTGTAGCTCCAATTGCCTCTTTGACACAACATCTTCCTTCAAATATGGTTTTTACCCTCACCTGCAAATTGGAACTCCACCCAGGTACTTCTTTGCTCACCCTTTGCAGCCAATCAGTTCCCAAATCATGCTAATAATTCTAAAATATCTAAGCTCTATCCCTCTCATACATGTTGGCAGTGTAGGTGAGTCTCTCGTCTCCATATTCTCCCCTGCTTTCTTAGGCATTTTCAGACTTGTGCTTGTCAGTTTCCCTTCAAGGAAATCTCCAACTCAAATGCTCTGGTTGGTTCTGTTATGGTAGTATCTTATGAGGATATCAGAGTTAGAGACACTGTAGCTCCAACTCTGGTAAGTCCTTATTATCTTTTGTCTAAATGTAACAGATTCCCAAGTGATTTCTCAGTTTACCATCTTACCACTATTCTCTCCCAACATCTAGTATAGCTACTGATAGATAGTTGGTGCTCAATAAATATCCATTGAATAAGTAATGGTCAAGTGAATGAATGAATAGGGTCAGATCAGGGGAAAATTCATCAGGGGTGTACCATGCAGGGCCTTATAGACCATCTTCAAATTTGGATTCAATGGAGAACATTTGACAATTTTCATCTGTAGGGAATTTGGGGATGATCAATGTTGATATAATCAGATGCGTATTGTAATTTAATTACTCTACAGCTGCAAGAATATATCAGAAGCCATTAGGGACAAAAATGGAAGCAGGATATCAGGATAAACCTGCTACTACAAATAGCAAGCCTCGTTTTTAGTGACTTAACACAAAGGGTTACTTCTCACTGGCATTATAGTAGTCCAATCAGATGTTTGGCAGGCAGTTTTCCACATTGTGATTCAGGGATCTTGGCTCCTTCCATTTTGTGGCACTACCATGTTTAGACCGTGACCTTCCTGCCATTGTAGAAAGGGTTTTAGGGTCATCCCTGGAAGTGGCATGATATTGCTCTTGGCCATATTCCGTGGTTCCCAACTGAACTGGGAGTTGACATATGGTTAATCTATTTGCTTCGGGAGAAAATGAAATGGGTTTGTGAATACAGGGTATTGAGTCTGATATTCAAGGACATGGAATGGGGTGGTTCTGGGAATCTGTCTAGATGAGAGATGCTGGAGACTTTTTATAAGGATGGCGGAAGTGGAGGTACAGAAAAACAAGTGGATTAAAAATATTTAGGTTTATCTTTCCTACATAACTCACTTGGTACACTTATACCTATATCTCTGCATTCTTCTGCTCCCCCAGCCTTTAGTAACCATTATTTATTTTCTTTCTGTGTATTGAATTTTTTATGCTCCATGTATGAGTGAGATGATATGGTATTTGTCTTTCTGTATCTGGTTTGGTTCACTTGGTGTAATGTACTCTAATTTCATACATGTTGTAATGAAAGACAGCATTTTCTTCTTTTGTAAGACAGAAGAGTATTCCTATGTGGTGTGTGTGTGTGTGTGTGTATATATATATATACACACAAAATGTGGTACTTTTATGTGTGTTGTGCTGGGGATTGAACCATCACATTTTGTTTATTTCATCAGTTGTTATTATTTAGATGTGATGTCCCTCAAAAACTCACATGTGAGACAATACAAGGTTTGGAGGAGAAATTATTGGGTTATAGCCTTAACCCAATCAGTGAATTAATCCCTGATGGAATTAACTTGGTGGTAACTGGAGGCAGGTGGGATGTGGCTGGAGGAGATGGGCATTGTGGGCATGGCTATGGGGTATATATTTTGTATCTGGAGAGTACAGTCTCTCTGCTTTCTGATCACCCTGTAAGCTGCTTCTCTCTGCCACACTCTTCTGCCATGATGTTTAATCTCACCTCCAGCCCCTGGGGAATAGATTCAACCTTCTATTGACTAAGACCTCTGAAACTGTGAGCCCTTAAATAAACTTTTTCTTCTCTATAGTTGTGTTCAGGTCATTTAGTCACAGCAGTGAAAAGGCTGACTAAAACATCAGTGGACGCACACTTTCGTAGTTTCCATTTCTCTTTATTATGAATAGTACTGCAATGAACATGTGAGTGTGGATGTCTCTTTGACATCCTGATTTCATTTCCTTTGGCTATGCACCCAGTAGTGGAATAGATGGATCACATGGTGGCTCTGTTTCTGTTTTTGTGAGGGACTAACTGCCGCAGTCTGGCTGGGCACAACTCAGGAGCCACTTGTCAAAAGAAACGAACTTTATTTTTAGAACACACACTCCAAACCACACAGCTCTTCAGGAAAACCTTCAGAGCCCAACTGCCACCACCGGCTTCCCACAAGCCTCTCAACCTCCCCCACTCCTCCTGCTCTTGAGGCCGATTGGCTGGGTTGCTTGGGCGGAGCCAAAAAAGTCCCCCAATGAGCATCTCTGTGGTCTGAAAGGGCGGGGAAACAACCCAATGAGCATCACTGCAGAGGAGCCAATCAGTTGGCAGCTAGAAGTTTGCTGGGGCCGCTGTGAGCCAATCATCAGCTGGCAGCTGGAAGTTTGCTGGCCCCTTTGGCTGTGGCTCTCAACATCTCCCCCTCTCTGTTTAAATAACAAGCATGTGGCTTAGGGACCGTGCCTGCCTTAGGTTGTCCAATAGTACATATGGTCCTTACCCGTCATCGGATGAGCTGACCTCAAGGCGTCAGCCTCCTGTCTTAGGTTGGTACCATTGCAATTGGATCTTACCCGTCATTGACTACCGGTCCAGCATACAGCCACACCTGTGGATAGGTCTTTGTACCAGCAGGGGGGTGAGGTTCTTTGCCTCACCTCTGTTGGCCCCCAAATTTTAGCTGAATGACCATGACAAGCAGAAGGGAGGAGGATACACCAAGCCAATTGATGGCTCCTTTTGGAAAAATTGTACCACCGATGACACCATCAGCAAAAATACCCCAACACTACCACAAGTCGCTGCACCAACAGATAGTTCACAATGCATACAAGTGATACATAGTCCAGGCAAGTTCTGCAAGCAGTTCAGTGATGGCTATTGCAGAAGCTGTAGATTGGTTTTATCTTTGTCTTCACCTGCACTGGGATGAAGATAGGAATTCTGGCAATAATGGCTAAAGAAAAAAATTATGTAACATTCCAGAAGGCACTAAAAGAAAACAATTTTCTGAATAATTTACATTATCTTGAACAGAATTATTAAATATAATGAAAAGGAAAGGTGAAAGTAAACAAACAGATCTGTTAACCTCCTTTTTTGTTTACATATTAAAACAATCCTCAACAGTTGTTTACCCAATTTAAATTAAACCATTTAAATCACGTGAATATAAAAAATATATTTGGATCCATTTTTTCATGAGCGCTCATCATATATGATATATGGACATACGTACATTCAAACATATAACACAAAACACAAGTGTGCACACATAATATAATACATACAACACATAACCTAATAGTAAAGGCCTTATAACTTTTTACAGGTGAAATCTCCATTGCAATGTTTAAAAACTCTATAGTCAAAAAATAGAACTGATCAGCAAAACATTAACCTAGGTCTGTATGAGCTCAAAAAACAAAATAGAACTTCATGATGTGGGAAAGGGTAATAATAAAATAGATATTGAAAAAAGCATCCTGGTTCTGTCGCAGATGTAAGGATAGCCAAACTGGAGTTTTGGATATCAGCTGTTATGGATTTGAGCCAAATCATCTTCTTTTTGGTCTGTAGAAATCGCTTTAGTTAATCTCTCTGGAATCCAAATCGGCTGCTGTTCTCCCTGTGGAAACACACAAACAGACCCCCGACTCCAGACAATTACTGGGTCAGGACCTTTCCATTGTCCTGTTAGAATATCCTTCCAAAGTACCTTGGGCTTATGCACATTTTTTGGACACATATGCCTTTCCGCAGCACTAAGTCCTGATGAATCCAAATTTAAAAAGTTTAGAGTAAAAAGGGTTATTTTAAGTTTATCTTTGGGGAATATGTACCCCTTCCCAATTCCTTCTTTTTGCTTTAATAAGTACATTTTAATAGTTTGATGAGCTCTTTCAACTATGCCTTGTCCCTGTGGATTGTATGGGATTCCTGTTATATGAGTAATGCCAAACGATGAGCAAAATTGTTTAAAAGAGGTAGAAGTATAACCAGGGGCATTATCTGTTTTTAACTGTTTTGGAACGCCCACAGTGGCAAAATTTTGTAAGCAATGAGCTATAATATGTTTAGTTTTTTCTCCGGCATGAAGGGAACCCATCAAAAATCCAGAAGAAGTATCAACTGTAACATGCAAATATTTTAATTTTCCAAATTCTGGCAAGTGTGTGATGTCCATCTGCCAAATATGGTTAGGTATCAGTTCTCTTCATCCATATAGTGAAATATTTGTAGTTCAGGATTTTGATTTCTAAGTGGCTGGATTACTTTGTTAACATAAATTTGAGACACATAGTTGGGCTGTTAGCCATCCCTTGAGGGAGTACTTTCCATTCATATCTCTGATCAGGACCTTCATGATTCAGTGCAGGGATAGTAAATGCAAAACGTGGACTATCCTCAGGATGAATTGGAATTGAAAAAAAAAAAAAACAGTCTTTAATATCTATAACTAAAACATACCAGGTTTTTGGCAAAGCAGACAATTGAGGAATCCCCGATTGAGCAGGTCCCATAATAACCATCTCATTATTAATGGTTCTTAAATCTTGCAATAATCTCCATTTACCAGATTTCTTTTTGATGACAAAAATGGGAGTATTATGGGGAGATACAGAAGGTTGTATATGTCCTTCCGGTAATTGTTGTTTGACCAGGTCATGGGCTGCTTGTATCTTTTCTTTAGTCAGGGGCCACTGAGGAACCCATACTGGTCTTTTTGATGTAATGGCTGTACTAATTTATATTCCCACTACAAAAGGTTGTACAAAGGCTTCCATTCTTCTGTGTCCTTGCCAGGACTTGGTATCTTTAGTCTTTTTGATAATAGCCATCCTAACAGATAAGGTGATAATTAAAAGGGTACAGAGTTGCAGTAACATAGGCTGGATAGAGATCCAATGTACAGCAAAGGACTAGAGTTAATAATATAAAATTGCCTAATGGAAATTTGCCAAAAGTAGATTTTAGGGCCCCTTACCACATAAAAGGTAACTATATGGATATATTCATTGGGCTCGCTGTAGAGATCACTTCACTATGAATATCAAAATGTTTCACACCTTAAATATATACAATACAATAAAATAAAAATTCAAGTTCTTCATGTGGCCAAAAAAGGAGAGAATTTAGGAAGTAGGATTACTGGAACTTAGTGGAGGATTGGATATGCTGGATGAGGAAGTGGAATCAATTGAAAAAGATTTTAATTTTCTCACTTGAGACACAAGAGAAATGGTAGAGTCAAAAACACAGAAGCTCAAGGAGAAGCAGGTTTGAGAGGGAATCATCTTCAGGCTGAGCAGTGTTCAGAAAGAGTATCAGGTCCAAGTTCACACTTCCCCACAGGGAAAAGTTGGTAACAGGGAATCACATACCATGTGTGCTGTCAGCCTAAGCAGAGCTCCCCCTTCTCTCCTGGGACCAGACTTAAATTTGCATTTCTCAGCCTTTTCCCCATCAATTTTCCTCTAGGGAAATCTCCTGTTTTGACACCCTAGTAGAATTTGTCTGCTATGGTTTAATCTTAGGAGGGTGTCAGAGCTAGGAATTTCCGTAGAGGGAAACTAAATCCCTTGGGCTAGAAGGGTGCTTCCCCCTTTCCACACTCACACTTCTAAATCTGTTGCTAAACTGGGAGCATTTGAGGAAAATCTCAAAGAACCTTCCTGTTGCTGGCCTCTGGCCACAGTTGGATTTTTCAATCCACATAGGAAATCTGAGATGCACATTTTCCTAGACTGTGTATTTTGTTCCAGGCCTGTGGTGGGTTTTTGTTTTAAAAGTCTTTTGGAAGCTTGTCAGCGGTGATACTGTGGCAATGTTGATTGCAAAATTTGACAGTTCTCATTGCAAGATGTGTAGAACATATGATGCTTTTGTCCTCTGTCCAAACCCTTACTAGTTTACATGGAAAAGGGCTGATATTTCAGTGAGGAAACATTAGCAGAAGGCTGAAATATGTCACTTAAAAATATTGGGCTGGCCATGCTTAAAAAAAAAAAAACCTTGTGATTGAGCAGCTTTTAACTTCCACCAAGAACTCTCTTCTGCATATATTTAATTTATCAGACAAAAGCTGCTGATTGAGAAGCATAATCCCCAAAGTTTCTACCTAGATTTAGATATTGAAGACTAATTATTAAGACTAAGTCCACATGGTGCTGCTCTCCTACCCAAGGGCCAGGAAGGAATAGGTCTGGGTTTCAGGGAGGGTAAGTGATTTGTCTAAAGCTACACAAATAGCTAAGGGGTGGAGCTAGGATTCAAGTTGATAGCTGCTGAGCCCAAAGCCTGTGCTGTTACCCACTATGACTATATAGAGCACATACTGGGTGCCAAGTCTGCCATAGCAGCTGAGCGTGTGCAAATTGTTGCCTTTTGTCATGATCCTGGCCCTCAAGGAGTTCAGAGGCTTAGGTAAACAGTGAAAATACAGCATGATATCTGTATTATCTACTAATTATCTGTAGTAGATTATGTGTAGTAGCAGAGGATTTGTAAGGAAAAGGAGGGGGAGTAACTTATGCCTTATCCAGTTAGGGAAGTCTTCCTGGAGGAGGAGGTGCTTGAACTCTTAAAGGTAGCCAGAGAGAGGGGAAGCAGCATGGTATGGCTTGGGAAATGGAGAGCAGTTTCCTTTCATGGGAAGTGTATTAGGTATTTATTGTTGCATGAAAAATTACCCTAAACTTTAGTTCCTTAAACTAACTATCTCACAACTCTATGTGCCAGGAATCCAGACCACTTAGCTGGATCCTCTGGTTCAAGGTCTTCAAAAGGCTGCACCCAAGGGATTATACATGGCTATAGTCATCTCCAGGCTCAGCTGGAGGATAGCTTCCTAGTTCATTCACATGACTCTAGGCAGTGTTTAGCTCCTTGCTGTGTATTGATTGGATGCTGCCCTCCGTCCCTTGTCACATGGGCCCTTCCACAGTCCAGCTTGCAACGTGGCAGTAGGATTCCTCCAGAACGATCAAGTGAGATGATCTAGAGCATGAGCAAGATGGAAGTCATGGTGTTTTGGGGAACTTAATCTCAAAAGGGGAATCCCATCACATTTGCCATATTGTATTCATTAGAAGCAAGTTACTAGGGTCTCATCATCACAGCATGGGAATAGATTCCATAAGGCCATAGATGGGGATCATCAGGAACCATGTTAGAAGCTTCCTACAACATCCTGCCATCTGCTTCTGAGTGATTCATGTCTCTTCCACAAACTCAGGTCTCCAACAATTTCATCCCATTATAACATTAGAAGTCCACGATTTCATTATCTAAACCAGGCCCAGGTGTAGATGAAGCACTTTGAGTGTAGCTTCTAGGTACAGCAACATGAGTACAATTCTTCTCCATCTGGGCTGGGATGTGGCTCAGTGGCAGAATTCTTGCCTATCATGTGTGAGACTCTGGGATCAATCCCCAGTAGTTAGGAAAAAAAAAAAAAAAACGTGGACACAATGAATGTATAGAGGATTATTCCCAGGTCTTGAAAACAATCAAGGAACTTTCAATATTTACTGGACTGGGCTTTTTTTTCCTATATCTATATATAAACATATAGATATATTTTATTTTTAAGTTGTTGATGGACCTTTATTTTATTTATTTACTTATATGTGGTGCTGAGGATCTAATCCAGTGCCTCACACGTGCCAGGCAAGTGCTCTACCACTGAGTTACAGCCTCAGCCCCTGGACTGGGCTTTTTAATTGCTGTGAATCAGTGAATTCTTTGTGCCTCCATTTTCTCCCTTTCTGAACAAGACTGTCTATGGTCCTATCCCACAGTGAAGCCAAGCATGGTGGCGCACACATGTAATCCCAGCCACTCAGAGGCTGAGGCAGGAGGATCTCAAGTTCAAGGCCAGCCTCAGCAACTTAGCAAGGCCCTAAACAACTTAGTGAGACCATGTCTCTAAATAAAAAATAAAAAGGGGTGGGGATGTAGCTCAGTGATTAAGTGCCCCTGGGATCAATCCCCAGTACCAAGAATAAATTAATAATTTTAAAAAACTATAATGAATATCATTACAGACTCACCAGAATGGCTAAAATAATTTAAAAAAAAAAAAGACAATACACTGCTAGTGACAGTATAAATTGATGGATTCATTTTGAAAGACTGTTCAGTAGTATTTATTTATTTTTGGTACTGGGGATTGAACCTAGGGGTGCTTTGCCAATGAACTATATCCCCAGCCTTTTAATTTATTTATTTTTAAATTTTTGAGACACTGTCTTGCTAAATTGCTGAGGATCTCTCACTGAGTTGCTAAGGCTGGCCTTGAACTTGCAATCCTTCTGCCTCAGCATCCTGAGTCACTGGGATTATAGGTGTGGGGCACCATGCTGGCTCTGGTAGTATTTATTAAAACAAAACATTTGCATATCCTACAATGCAGTGATTTCATTAATACATATAAAAGAAATGGGTATACCCACATGACATGGCCAAGATGTTCATAACAGCACCATTTACAATAGGCCTAAACTACAAACAATACAAATGCTCATCAAATGTAGAAAGGGTAAATAAAAATTGTGCTGTCTTCGTACAGTAGAATACTGTGCAACAATGGAAGATTGTGAAATATAGGTATATGCAAAACTTGGGTGAATCTTACAGGCATATTGTTGATCTAAAAAAAGCCAGACACAAAAGAGTCCATATTCTGTGGTTCCATTTGTATGAAGCTCAAAACAGACAAAAGTCATGGATAGAAATTGGTTATTCCTAACATTGGGATACTTCCTGGGAAGGGGAATGAGGAACTCTTTGGGGTGCTAGAAGTATTCTTTGTCTTGATCTGAATGATATCTATATGGGTGTGTACTTATAAAAATGCATTTGGGTATACAGTTTGGATCAGTAGATTTTATACATTTAATTGTATGTCAGCCCTTAAGTTTTTTTTTTTTTTTTTTTTTAAAAATTCTTCCTTTTTTTTCTTGCCCGTGGTGGGGGTGGGGGCGGGGGTGTCACTGGGGATTTAACCCAGGAGTGCTCTACCACTGAGCTACAACTCCAGCCCCTTGTTTTCCTTC
This sequence comes from Marmota monax, assembly GCF_021218885.2. Classification (NCBI taxonomy): domain Eukaryota; kingdom Metazoa; phylum Chordata; class Mammalia; order Rodentia; family Sciuridae; genus Marmota; species Marmota monax. The sequence continues at coordinate 3,958,002 of NW_026692025.1, read as the reverse complement.
TCACATCTTTTATTTATTTATTTTAATTTTTTTTAATATTTATTTTTTAGTTATCGGCGGATACAACATCTTCGTTTTGTATGTGGTGCTGAGGATCGAACCCGGGCCGCACGCATGCCAGGCGAGCGCGCTACCGCTTGAGCCACATCCCCAGCCCAGCCCTTAAGTTTTTAAAAGTGATTTTTTTAGATGAAAGGATGTGCATGTTCTGGACTTTCATTTCCAATAATGGCAAACTGGATGACTTGGAGCAAACTTCCATTGAAAAAACTGTAGGAAAAAAAGTCATCTTAAAAGCACTAGTAAGCTGGGCCCAGTGGCACACACCTGTAAACCCAGCAACTTGGGAGGCTGAGGAAGGAGGATCACAAGTTCAAAGCCAGCCTCAGCAACTTAGTGAGGCCCTAAGCAACTTTGTGAGACCCTGTCTCAAAATAGAAAATAAAAAGGGCTGGGGATATAGCTCAATGGTAAAGCATCCCTGGGTTCAATCCCTGGAACCAAAATAAATAAATAAATAGATAAATAAACCCACAAGAAAGCACTGTTGAGCTAACCACATAGTGATAATAAAATACTGAGCTAAGATCCAAGAGACAGGGTAATTCTGAGATATGAGCCTGGTCCTGGGGTGTAGGATTTTCTGACTTGGAAGAAGTAGCTGAGAGGCTGAGCCTCACTTGTTTGTGGCTGTGTCCAGAGGTTAGTACAAAGAGTCACAGTCCAGAGTCCACCAAAAGTATGCACAGATACTTGATATGATAACTGTGTTACTATGCTAGGACAAATGTGTAACAAAGCTAGGACAATTATCCATATGAAAAGATAAAATTAAAACCCTGGCTGGAACTACACACAAAATACAATTGTGGGTGGATTACAGACCTAAGGCAAAAGACAAACAAATAAAACTTCTAGAAGCTAATGTTGGAGGATGGCTTCATAGAATAGGATAGGAAGGACTTTGTGATTAAAACAGACACAAAAAGCTGTGGACAACATTGAAATCAACAACTTCTGTTCATTAGAGAGTGAATAGGTGAGCTGAAGTGGAGAAGATATTTGCAAAACAGTAGCAAAGGGCTTGCATATAGAATATATAAAGAACTTCTACAAATCAATAAGGAAAAGTCAAACAACCCTATGGAAAAATGGGCCAAATATTTGAATAATTACTTCACAGGGAGGATATTTAGTGGCCAATATGTATATGAAACTGGGTGTCGTGTCACATGCTTGTTAATCCCAGTGACTCGGGAGGTTGAGGCAGGATGATCGCAAGTTTGAGGCCAGCCTCAGCAATTTAGCAAAATCCTAAGCAACTTAGAGAGACCCTGCCTCAAAATAGAAAATAAAAAGTGCTGGGGATGTAGCTCAGTGGTAAAGTATCCCTGGGTTCAATCCCTAGAACCAAAAAAATTTCAATAATGATAAAAATAAAAACATAATAAAATGCCTTCAGATACTTATCATATTGACCAGAATAAATAAACAAGCTTGAGAATTCTTGTTTTCTTTTTTTGTCCCAGGGATTAAAACCAGCAGTGCTTAACCATTTAGACATGTCCTCAGTGCTTTTTATTTATTTCTTTTGAGACAGGGTCTCACTATGTTGCTTAGAGCCTCACTAAGTTGCTGGGGCTGGCCTTGACCTTGCAGTTCTCCTGTTTCAGCCTTCCAAGCTGCTAGGATTATAGGTGTGTTGGCAAGTGAGAGAAACCAGATGGTTTTCCATATATTCTATATTTGCCTATTCATAAACAGGCAAAACTAAGCTCTGTTGTTCAGAGATGTACACAGAGATGGTTCAACTATTAATAAAACACGTGGTGTTACTCTAAAAGTGAAAAAAGTTTAATCTTGGCGGGGTATGAAGAAGATGGTTACCATGAGGAGCATTATGAGCTGGGTCATGTTCCCCAAATTCATATGTTGGAATCCTAACTCCTGGTACCTTAGAATGGGACCATACTTGGAGACAGAGTGTTTAAAGCAATGATTAAAGTTAAAAGAAGGTTATCATTGTGGTCCCTGATCCAATCTGACCCGTGTCTTTATAAGAAGAGGAGGTTAAGGCACAGTCATACCCACAAGGGAAGACCATGTGAAGGCCTAGGTACAAGATGGCCATTTTCAAGCAAAGGAGAGAGGCCTCAGAAGGAACCAATTCTGCTCACAGCTTGATCCTGCATTTCAGCTTCCAGAACTGTGAGAAAATACATTTTTGTTGTTCAAGCCACCCCATCTGTGGTAGTTTATGGCAGCTAGAGCAAGCTAATACATGGGGGCATTTGGAGGGCTCCTGGTGCTTCCAATTTTGTATTTCTTGATTAGGATAGTATTGCACAGGAATGTGTTTTGACATAAATTGTTAAGTTGTACATTTTTGCTTCATCCACTTTTTTGTATAAGTGTTAAATTTCATGAAAAAGCAAACTAGAAAGGGATGGCATGGCTTGGCCTGGGGAGGGAGAAAAGAGTCTGCTCTCACTGAACCTTCGAGAAAGACCAGAAAAAAGCTATTTTCTTTTTGTGAACAGCTTATTGAGATAATTCACATATTGTGCAATTTATCCATTTAAAATGTACAAGTCAATGGTTTTTAGTATATGCACAGTTGTGTAGCATAATTTGCCATAGTTAATCCTAGGATGTTTTCATCACTTCAAGAAGGAAGTCCAGGACCTTAGCTATGGCCCTCACATAACCCCCATTCACCATGCCCCTGGTAACCACACACTAACTGTCTCTTAAGACCTATTCTGGTCATTTCAAATAAATCAAATCATCTAGTATGTGTTTTTTAAGATCTGGATTCTTTTACTTAGAATATTTTCAAGGTTCATCCATGTCGTACCTCATTCCTTTTTAAGACTGTATGGCTAGACCACATCATATTTATCCATTCATCAGTAGAGGCACATTTGACCTAGTGGCATGTTTTGGCTATTATGAATAATGCTACTGTGAGCATTTGTGTACAGGTGTTTTGTGTGGACATGCATTTTCAATTGTCTTGAACATATACCTAGGAGTAGAATTGCTGAGTCTAATGGTAACTCTGTAATTAATTTATTAGGGATCCACCAAAATCTTTTTCACAGTAGCTGTGCCATTTTACTTCCCATTAACAATATATGATGGTTCCAATTTCTCCACATTCTTGCCAATCTTTGCTGTTGCCTGCTTTTAAAATTCTAGCCATCCTTAGTAGGTATGAGATGGCATCTCATTGTGACTTTGATTTTGTATATCCCTAATGGCTAATGATGAAGAACATTTTATTGGCAAGGATTGTCAACTCCATTTTACAGAAGAGAGAACCAAGTCTCAGTGAGGTTAACTGGCTTGTCCCACACCACACAGGCCAAGGCTCCTTTTTACTTTGAATGAATGTCTACCTCCACAGAAGGAAGAATTGTCTGAGCAGATTAAGCACAAAGGTCTGTGCATTAGTTTTTGGTGCCAATGTCTGGGCTCCTTGGGTATCTGCCCTGGTCCCTCCCTGGGGCTTTTGCTTTGACTTAGGTCAGTTTATGTTACTGTCAACAAGCCCCTAAAGTCTCACTGTATCCTCTGGCATCACCTCACAGCACCTGTCTCTGCCTGTTGTAGCTGAAGTCATTTTGATGTCCATGACATTCACACAGAGAGAATCTTGGCTTTACCTGAACCTGATACTCACATTCCAGCTCAGCAAACAGAGAATCCCAGAATGTCAGGATAGGCAGGGTCCTATGAGAGCATGAAGTCCAAACCCTTATCATTCAGAGAGGGAAACAGGTTCAGAGAAGGCCAGGAGCTTTCGTAGTCTCACAGAATGTTAGTGATGCAGCTGAGGGTGGGGCAAAGCTCCTCCTGTTGTGCCCATGCTGGAAACCATAGAATATTCTTCCCTCTATGCTCTTATAAAAGGGAACACATGGTAAGGGCTATCTTGAGGGGAAAGGGTAAATACCCACCTGTCGCTACTCAGGAAAGAAGGCCTGAGCAGGGTTCCAGGTATGAGTGGGGTGTCAATGGGCAAACAGGCTCTCACCACCAAAAACTGGATTCTACCGCCTATTGCAGGTGACCCTAATCAAGCAGAGCAAGGTCTTCTGCCCTGGTGACAGGTTAACCACAGTCACTTGATAGAGGTAAAGATAAATGGATTTCTTCTCCAGACCTTTTGACCTCTGGGAACCAGCTGCAAAGCCAGCTTGAGCCCTAGAGGAGTTTCTGGGGAAGAAGGGAGGTCTTTTTTTTTTTTTTCATGTTTACAAGCTTTGACCTTCAGCCAGTCCACTTGTTGCTTCTCAGTATATCAAGTTAGAAGGAAAGCCAGTTTCCATGGGGCCCACTGTGATGTTGTTTTTCTACTTACAAGATTGACCAGTTGGGGTCAGAGTTCTGTGAAAATCATCTCTCTTCATAGAATGTTAGTACTTCTCCTTTAGCCCTGTGGTTGCTGCCCTTTTTGTTTCCACTAGCTTAATACATCAGTATGGGTACACACTTTTTTGAGCCTCAGTTTTCTCATCTGTCAAATGGAGTGGAGAATAAGCCTATCATACCTTCCTCAGGAGAGCCTCGTGAAGGTAAAATTAGATTATACGTCTTGCTGTACTTTTTTTTTTGTAGTATCTTTTAAAATTGCTTTTATTTTTTAAATACATGACAGTGGAATGCATCACAGTTCTTATTACACATATAGAGCACAATTTTTCAAATCTCTGGTTGTATATAAGGTATGTAGACACCCAATTCATGTCTTCATACATGTACTTTGGATAATGATGTCCATCACATTCCACCATCCTTGCTAATCCCCTGCCCCCTCCCTTCCCCTCCCACCCCTCTGCCCTATCTAGAGTTTGTCTATTCCTCCTATGCTCCCTCTCCCTACCCCACTATGAGTCACATCTTGCTGTACTTTTAAAGTCCTGAATACACAGATAGCTAGGAAGTATCCTTAATTTAAAAAGCCACTAAGAACAATATGAAAAAGATAAGCCCTACAATTGCAAGTGAGGAAAGTTACTAAAAGAAAGTTCTGAAGGCCTGGAGATGTAGCAGAGTGGTAGAGCCCTTGCCAAGCACATGGCAGGTCCTGGGTTCCATCCTCAATACAGTACGAAAGTAAAAAAGATAAGAAACAAGAAAGTTCACAAAAATAAGGAAGGCAAATGGCCCTAAATGTATGAAAGATTTCAACCTACTATTCAAAGAAAATCAAACTGAAATAAAACAAAAAAATATTTTTGCTTATGGGGGTAGCACAAATTAAGAATGAATATTGTTGACAATGATGTGAGAGATTAAATTATGATAATGTGTCTGGAGGACAATTTATCTATTTTTACAAAATTCTTAAAAAAGGTGCATACACTTTACTCAGTTTGTGTCTTTAAAAAGCGGTTGAGGGGCTGGGGCTGTGGTTCACTGGTGGAGCACTTGCCTTGTATTTGTGGGGCCCTGGGTTTGATTCTCAGCACCATATAAAAAAAATAAATAAAGGTATTATGTCCATCTACAGCTAAAAAAAAATTTAAAAAAGCAGTTGAGATACATGTAAAAATATAAGTGTATGCCGTTTTATGAATTCTTTAAAAGTTCTAAAAAATAATTCAAGTGGCGTACCTGGGGTTGTGGCTCAGCGGTAGAGTGCTTGCCTAGCATGTGTGAGGCACTGGGTTCTATTCTCAGCACCACATGTAAATAAATAAAACAAAGATCATTGACAACTGAAAAAAAATTAAAAATAATTCAAGCAGTGATTTTTATTAAAAAATGTAAACTTCCATAGTGCTTTAAAAATATAGCCAATTTGGGTCAGGCATGGTGGCACACTCCTGTAATCCCAGTTATGTGGAGGGGTGGGGAGCTAAGGCAAAAGGATCTCAAGTTGGAGGCCAGCCTGAACAACTTATGGAGACCCTATCTCAAAATAAATTAGAGCTGGGTGTGGTAGCACAGGAGGATCACAAATTCAAGGCCAGCTTGGGCAATTTAGCAAAGCCCTAAGCAATTTAGCGAGACCGGGTCTCAAAAGAAAAAAAATAAAATGGGCTGTGGATGTCGCTCAGTGGTTAAGCACCCCTGGGTTCAGCCCCTTGTATCATCAACAACAACAGAAACAAAAACAAAAATTGAAAAGGACTGGGAGTGGAGCGAGTGGTAGAGTACTTGCTTAGCATGTGTGAAGCCCTGTGTTCTATATGAAACCAATTAATAAACATGTTTATATTAAGGTAATTTTTTCTTTCTAATTTTTCTTCTACTTATCTAAGTCAAAAATTTCAGGAAATTGACATGTTTTTCATTTTATATTAGTTTACTGCCCAATCTAGAAATATTAGAATTTTATATTAAATATGTTTAAGTTGCAGAAACTGACACCTTTATTAGGAAATAACTACATTTGTCCTATATCCTACAGATGTAGCCTACAATTGCAAATGAAGTGTAAGATGACACAACTTTAAACCTGGTACATCTACTCGATTTTGTTCTTTTTGTGTATATGGAATATTTCACAATATAATTTAAAAAAACAAGTTGCATTAAAATTGGAGAAATTATTGAACAAGGATGATTACCATGGCTCTGCCTATAGCAGTATAAAATTTAAAAGAATTCAGGTGGAGCAGATCATTATGATAATGTTCCCAGTGAATTATACCACCCTAGGGCCACCCTACTTTGCAAAGTAACATTGTTGTTCCTTCTATGAAGAGACAGAATGGATTTTTCTCCCTCTTTGACTCTGGATTAGCCTTGTGACTTGCTTTGGCTACTGGACTGCTTTAGGAATGATACTGTACAGCCAGGCACAGAGGCAGAATCTAGTGATCCAGCAACTCTGGAGGCTAAGCCAAGAGGATTGCAAGTTTGAGGCCAACCAGAGCAACTTAGTGAGACCCTGTCTTAAAATATAATTTACAAAGCATTGTGAATGCAGTTCCATGGTTGAACACTTGCCTAATACGTGTGAGGGCCTGGGTTCAATCACTTTTTCAAGGGGATAATGTGTGACTTCCAAGATTAGGCCTTTTAAGAATCCTTGCAGTTTCCATTTTCAGCCTCTTGGATTCCCCAGACTGCTGTGCTGTGACGAAACCTAATGCTAGATGATAAGAGATGTTTAGTAAAGGGTTAATTTAGCAGCTTGGGTTGCATAAAAGCTTCACACTCCAGAGAGAAGGGGCTGGCCTTTGCCTGGTTCTCAGGAGACAACTTCTGAATTGTGGAAATAGTCTGCTTGAGAGTATTTATGCATGCCTGAGGCCCAGGCCTGTAGTATGAGTTTGTTGGGGGTGGGGGGTGGGGGCAAGGGGTGGGGGACTGGGGTTTGTGTAGCTGAGGTCAGTCACCTGGGTATTGTGTGCTTTCCATATGAAGCCCTAATAAAAATCATGGACACCATTGTTGAGGTGAGATTCCTTGGTTGGCAACACTTTACATGTATTGTCTCACATCATTACTGAGAGAATAAGTGTGTCCCCATGACATTCCACTAAAGAGATACCTGGAAGCTTGGGATTATTTCTCTTGGACTTTTCCCTTTGCTCACTTGGATGAGAATCCATTCACTATTGTAAACTCAAACCATGAGGATAACAGCTTTTCTGAGTCCTGTGAGTCTTTCTAGTGAATCATCAAGCCTGAGGTACTCACCTCAGGTAAACACCTGACACTGAGGCACGAACTGGCATCCACCTGAGTGAGAATATCTGGATCCCTTGAGCCCTTGTTGAGCTATTGGATGTTTACAGTTGTATGAAGGAAAACCCAGCAGAAAGCTTACCAGCCAAAGTGCAAAACCATAACATATACTACATCATTGTAATTTGAAGGCACTAAGGTTTGGGGTGGATTGTTAGCACCTATAGGTGGCTGAAATAATAATAATAATCAAAAGTAGGCAAATAGTTTTTATTTATCTATAACTGGAATACTAAGATGTCATTAAAATTCTGATGTAGAATCTCTATATATTAACATAGAACACTGTTTGGTATGTATTTCAAATAATAGTTATAAAAATGAATAAATTCTCCTATCTTGAAAAAATATTTAATATATTATGCATATTTAAATGTCTAATTAGGATGAGTAACAGTCAACCATTTTTGACTTACCAAAACAAATATTTCCTGTGACTCAAATACTACTAATTGATATCATCTAGGCTGGAAGTCTCCAAAACAAAATGTTAAGTGTTTGGCTGGTGAGGAAAAAGCATTTTTGGGGTTGTTGTTCATTTATATATATTTTTTGGTGCTAGAAATGGAACCCAGGGCCTTGCACGTAGTTCGCCAATACTGTACCACTGAGCTATATCCCTCGTCATCATCCATATTCTCTAAATCTTATCCATCTGATATGTATTCCTTATTGTATTACTAAGGAAAAAATACAAGGAAATAATAGCTATAATTTATATAAGGTGCTAAATAAACTTTGGAAGCAGTGATGAACTATGAGAAGAGTGGATATGGAGAAGGGCTAGTTGGACATGAAGCCTGACTTCCCATTAGCCTGGGATTCAGACTCACCATTTGTGGTTCAGAGCAAGTTCCCATAAGCTGGGCAAAGCAAATGGAGGCTGAGGCCCAGGGTGGTAACTTCTAGATGGGATGTCGGAGTGCACAGCTAGCTTCTATTTGGTTCTGCTTGTTCAGAGCATTGGTAATCATTGCCTTTTCACCAGATGCCTCAGGAAGGGAGCAAGCCAGAAAGGCCAGCCTGCCCTGAAGGCGGCCTCGGCAAGTGTGGGAGACACAGTCTAGGCCTGGCCTCAAATACAATGGAACCTGCTGCTCAAGTGGCCAGCTTGCTCAGGTGGTTGCCTCTCTCTTTGAACTGGAGCAGAGGAGCATATCTGAGGCAAGGAGGGGATGTTGCAACTCTGGAGGTAGCCTTAGAAATCATCTGGTGACATCCCTGCAGGGTGCAAAACTCCCCCAGCAGGTGCTCCATCCACCTGCCCCCACCAAAGGCTACCATCCTCTGCCCATCTCCCAACAATCCTACAATGATGGCGAGCTCACTATTCTCATTGGCACCCACCCCAAGCAGCGGCAAAAGAAAGTCCATCCTTACTTGTTGGAATGGTTAATTGTGTGTGTCAACTTGGCTGAGATAAGGGATGCTCAGGTAGCTGGTAAAACATTTCTGAATGTATCTATTAGGGTGTTTCTGGAAGAGATTAACATTTGAATTGATGGACTAAGTGAAGCAGATGGCCCTTCCCAATATGGGTGGGCACGAGGTCTCTAATCCATGGAAGGCCTAGTGGAGAAGAAAAAGGCAGAGGATGGAGGAATTCCCTTTGTGCCTGCCCCAGCTGCCCTCAGACTGGAACTGACACCATTGCTGCCCCTGGCTCTCAGACTGGGATTTACAGCAGTAGCTTCTGAAGTCTCCAGCATGCAGGTGGTAGATGTTGGTACTTGGCTGCCTCCATAGTCATGTAAGTCAATTCCCTAGGATAAATTTCACTTCATAGATATTATTTCCAAGAATTTCCTATTGATTCTGTTCCTGTGGTAAATCTAACTGATATACTTGGAATCCCAAAACAGCCTCAATCTTCCTCCTTTCCCCCAGAATCTTTCCTTTCCCTTTGGCCCCATTTGCTTCCTCTGTGCATGCAGCCTGTTGCAGCCACTGAGTTTTCTTTGAATAAAATGCCCCCTTCAAAAATACATATGTTGAAATATCATACTGTACCCCACCAAGATGTATAAATAGTATGTCTCAATTAAAAATATAAATCTTTATTGATTGCATGGTGTATCCCAGGAAGAGGGCTTGGTGTTTTATTATCCTAACAACTCTGTCCACGAATGTCCAAAGGAACACACTAGGAAGGGACATAGCTGGGGTTTGAACCATGATCTGTCTGTCATTCATTGATACCTGGCCTCATTCCACAATGGATTTGAGACAGCTTAGAATAGAACACAATTTAATAATCAGACCTAAAGAAAACAGAAATGACAGTAGAAAATGAAGACCAGAGCTCTAAATTTCCAGGCTACAAAAGTGAAAAAGCAAAGCCAATTATCTTTATATTCTCATTACCAGAAGCAAGTTATTCAGCAGAAGCATGGCCAGCAATGGATTTTAAAAGGCATTTTTAAATGTTGTGATGATCCTATCAATTCTTAGCACTTGGAGCCTCCCACCTACCATTAAAACCAACTTTGGGGTCAGATGTCAATATTGAGGAAAAAATGTGTACCTGTGTATATGTCGCTATCTGTTTCAGTGTCTCTACCTGTATCTGGTTCTGTATCCATGCCTCTGTCTGTATCCATAGCTGTATCTTCAATTGGATTAGTGTGTCTCCAGCTGTATCCGTGTTTCAGGCTGTGTCTTTTTCTCTCTCTTCTTGTATCCATATCTTTAGGAATAGCTGGCTCTGGCTCTGTATTTCTAATAGTATCAGTACATCTGTATCAGTGCCCCTACCCTGTCTATGTTGTGTACCTGTCTGAATCTACATCTGTGTTGCTATTATGTAGTTGTATTTGCCTCTGTCTCATTCGGTGTTTTTGTGTCTTTGTGTATCTCTATCTGTATTTGCGCCTCTACCTCTATCTGTATTTCTTTGTCTCTACCTGCATCTATATTCGTTTCTGTAACATTACCTGTATTTGTGTCTGAGACTCTATTGTATCTCTGTGTCTCCATCCTTATTTCATCTGTGTCTCTGTGTCTGTATCTGTACCTGAATTTACATCTGCATCTCTATTTGTATGTCTGTCTGCACCTGTACTTTTCTCTTTTGCTCCATCTGTCTCTGTGTCTCTGGTGTATCTTTATTCCAACCACAACTGTTCTGTCTTTACCTGTATCTGAATCTGCAGTCTTATCTGTTACTATGATTTGGAAGTGCCATTGAGGGCCAAAACCTTACCCCAGTGTGCTCAGAAGGGAGATGATACAGTCAAGGAAAGTTATTCTGGAGACTTAATATTTAATTATGTTTATTCTATTTGGATTTGGATTACTTGGGGCCAGTCACTGCTTTCTTCCTGCTTATTACTTTACTTTTTAAAAATATCTGTCTTATACCTGTCCTACTATATTATCTTGGAAATAGCTATCTTGTTTGACTTCACAGGGTCACAGGTGGAAGAGAATTTGTCTTAGGATGGATCATGCCTTTAATCTCACCTGTATCTGATTTTGATAAGACTCTGGCCTTTTGAAATAGTTCTGGGATGTGTTAAGACTTGAGACTATTGAAAGGTGTGAATGTATTCTGCAGGTGAGAAGGATATAAATTTCTGGGGTCAGTGGTGGAATGCTGTGGTTTGAATTTACCCTCCCAAGTGCTTGTGTTGGAAACTTAATCTTCAATGCAACAGTGTTGGGAGGCAAGACCTTGAAGAGGTAATTAGGCTCTGACCTCATGAATGCATTCTCATCATTATCTCGGGAGTGCTTAGTTATCTTTGGAATGGATTCCTATAAAAGGATGTGCCCAACTCCTTTTCTGTCTTTCACACATGCTTTCTTGCCATTCTGCTTTCCACTATGGGATGATACAATAAGCAGACCCTCATCGGATGTGGGCCCCTTGACCTTGGACTTCTCAGACTCTAAAACTGAAAGAAAGAAATCTCTGTTCCTTATAAACTAATCTCAGACATTCTGTTACACCAGCACAAAGGAGTCTAAGATACCTTTTTTTCCCCTATTTTTCGCCAACTATTGCCCATCCTCACCAAGGTCTTTCTGAAGAATTTCTAGAATTCCCAGTCCAATGCTAACAAACACCTCTTACCTTCTTGACCTCTTCACAAAGGGCTTTCTTCATTCTATTTCAGCCTTGAGTGGGAACATGCTTGCTCCTCCACTAGAGTGAAACCTCCTCCACTGCATATAATCTTGGGGAGTGGATTCTCTTGGCTCTGCGCTGCTGGGTCTAGAATAGACCATGCTTGTTCTATTGTCAAAGATGACCCTTCTGAGCCTCATATTATCAGGCTAATCACTTTCCCTTAAAAGAAAATGGGTTTTAAATCATGCACATAATACACAAAGCAATCCTTCTTCTAAACATTTCATCATTTACAAAAAAACAAAACAAAACAAAACATAAAACCAGTACCCAGAATTTAGTCTCATGCCAGCTGTTCTTGGAGAAATCCTGATTATGCAGCTGGTGAATTTCTCTCCTCACCTTTTCCTCTGCAATAACATAGAAGTATAGCATGTGTAGTTAAAACACACACACACACACACACACACACACGATCTTACTATAAATATTCTGTAACTTGCGTCCTTCACCTATTTGTCTTGCTGTTCTTTTCATTTTAATATGAATAATTCTACTTCATTCTTTTTATTTTTATTTCTTTGCATACTGGGGCTGGGAACTGAGGGCCTCACACATGCTAGGCAGATGCTCTACCACTGAGCTACACCTTTGCCCTTTTATTTTGAGACAGGGTCTTGCTAGATTACTGAGGTTGGCCTTGAAATTGTGATCCTCCTGCCTCAGCCTCTGGAGTAGCTTGCATTACAGGCATATGCCATCATACCATTTTCTACTTTTAAAAAAAATCTTGCTCTCATAGCTCATTTTGGAAATACCAAAGTTTCTTTAACCATTTTTTAAAAAAAATATTTGTTTCTTTAGTTGTAATTGGACACAATACCTTTATTAATTTTTTTTATGTGGTGCTGAGGATCGAATCCAGGGCCTTGCATGTGCTAGGTGAGTGCTCTACCGCTAAGCCACAACCCCAGCCCTGACATAAACACTTATTTCATTTTATTTTCTCCCTGTTATAAACAATATGGCAACATGTTGGTTTACACACCAACTGTGGTGTTTTTTCTTTCTTGGTTTTTAAAAAGAATAATGACTTTATTGTTTTTATAAAGCACATAATGCATATTAGAAAAATTGAAGCAATTTAAGAATTAGAATGAAGAGGGCTGGGGATGTGGCTCAAGTGGTAGCTCGCTCGCCTGGCATGCGTGTGGCCCGGGTTCGATCCTCAGCACCACATACAAACAAAGATGTTGTGTCTGCCAAAAACTAAAAAATAAATATTGAAAAATTCTCTCTATCTCTCTCTCTCTCTCTCTTAAAAAAAGAATTAAAATGAAGAAACAAATAAATCAGTAACAATTTTTATCTTCCAGAAAAGAAACAAATATAGTTAACATCTGGTAAACAACATTCTGATTGCTATGGTTGGAATGTTTTTGTCTAAAAACTCATATTGAAACTTAATCCACAGTACAATAGTAATGGGTGCTATGGCCTGTGGGAGGTGATTGAGTCATGAGAGTACCCCATAATCAATCAGATGAAGTGCCATTATGAAGGGGGGACAGAGGAAGTTCATCCCTTTTTCCCCCTCTGCCTTACATTATATAAGGAAAAGGCAGTAAGGCCTTAACCAAATGCCAAATGCTGGTACCTTCATCTTGGACTTCCCAGCCTCTACCATTTGAGAAATATCTCTGTTCCTTACAAACCACTCAGTCTTGGATATTCTGCCTAGCAGCACAAAACAGACTTCACACACATGTACAGATAGAAGTCAATGGCTATCAAGAAATAAGTTTATAACAAAAGAATTGGATCAGTCATGTTATATTTAGTAGAAACTGTCGTGTTTGGTTTTAATTGAATTTAAAATATAAAAAGGGAATTGATGTGAAAACAGAAATTGCTGAACTTGCTGTAAATGTTTCTTCCTGGTAAGCTATTAGTTCTGCTAGCGCCCCCCTCTGGGGTTAAAGCGATTATAAAGAGCATTAAGCAATTGGAAATATTCTTTTTTCTCTTCTTTTAGCACTTTCATTCTTCTTCCCTCCCATTTCATTTCCCTCTTTATTCTTTCTTTTCTTTTTGGAAAAATCTATGAAGACACTATTGATGGGTTTTTCACCCTGGAAGAAAACTTTTACATCTTTACATTTTCTTGTTCCCTCACCTCTCAATTTTATTGGTTATATTTGCTTTACTTTTTCAATAGTTCTAATGCAATTTAAATTTTAATGGTGTGACCCCCTCAGTCATTTATAGAAGGTTGTATAGTTAGTTTATATTTTAATGGATTCAATGCTCACAGCTATATATTTCAGAGATAGCAAAGCTATCCCTTGGTTTGCAGAATATTTCTCATTCGGTCAATTTTTTTTCCTGTTTTTAAATCTATTTTTAAATTGATAAATGATGAAGAACTAACTAGTGCTTAATTCTCTGAGTCTTTTCTGTTTGTGAATAGTATTCATTTATTTAGTACTGGGGATTGAACCAGGGTTGCTTAACCACTAAGTCACATCTCCAACCATTTTGATTTTTTTTTTTTTATTTCAAGATAGGGTCTTTCTAAGTTGCTTAGGGCCTCACTAAGTGGCTGAGGCTGGCTACAAACTTGCCATCCTCCTGCCTCAGCAGGTGTACTCCACCGCATGTGGCTCCGATTAGCATTTGTACCTGAATAAAAACTTGTCTTGGTGTAATATTCTTGGGCCTTTCTTTCTTTTCCTTAGAACTTTGTAGTCATTGTTCCGCTTTTTTTTTTTTTTTCTGGCACTGATAGTTTTTGTAGAGAATATAAAGGGAGTCTAGTGTTCATTCCCCTTGGCAACTTGCTTTTTCTTCTTGACTCTCTGAAGAACTCTCGCCTTGATACTTCAAGTTAAATAATTTAACCAGGACATTCTCCAGTTTAATGATTCTATATCCATTTTTCCCATGGTATATGGTATGCTTTTACAATCTGCTGATTCAGTTCTTCCTTTATTTTGAGAACATTTGTTCATGATAGAACTCTGAATACTTTTTTTCGGTTGTATTTGCTATGTTGTTTTTAAACTTATTTTATTAACTTCATTCATCCACTCAGTCAACAAATACTTATTAAGGGCCTAACAAGCGCCAGGCATTAGGCCAGACAAAACCCCTGCCTTCCTGGATCTGACATTGTAGTGACTAGGGAAACAGGCAATAAAGAAAACAAACATGTACAGTAGAAAATATATTAAGTTGTGTAAGTTTTATATAAAGTAGGCAATATATGGTGCTAAAATTCTAAATAGGGTCGTCAAGGCAAATCTCACGCAGAAGGTGACATATAAGAAGGATTCCAGCTCAGACCTATCTCTTGAACTCCAGATACCACATCCAAGTGCCTACATGATCTCTCCAACTGGATGTTTAAGAAAATTTCAAACTTAATTTGTGTACAATGCAGTTCTGGATCTTTCCCAGT
This sequence comes from Marmota monax, assembly GCF_021218885.2. Classification (NCBI taxonomy): domain Eukaryota; kingdom Metazoa; phylum Chordata; class Mammalia; order Rodentia; family Sciuridae; genus Marmota; species Marmota monax. The sequence goes on along the minus strand of NW_026692025.1, from coordinate 3,942,763 downwards.
CCTCCACAAAAGTAAGAATTGACAAATGGCCCAGAAATGCAGCTCAGTGGCAGAGGGCTTGCCTAGCTTGTTCAAGAGTCCTGGGTTCAATCCCCAGCAGTGCAGACAGAACAAGAAAAAAAAGAAGAAAAAGAAAAAGAGCTTCACAAATTGAATGACATTAAACTAAGAAGTTTCTCTACAGCAAAATAAACAATCAACAGAGTGAAGAGACAATTTACAGAATGGGAGGAAATATCTGCCATTCTTCATCTGACAGAGGATTAATATCCAGAATATACTCTACTGTCATGTATAGCTAAAAAGAACAAATAAAAATATCCAGAATACACTCTGAGTGCTTCTCTCTCTCTCTCTCTCTCTCTCTCTCTCTCTCTCTCTCTCTCTCTGCTCTTGGCACAGCATCCTGTAACCCTGTGGCTGATTTAACCCTTTATTAGTCTTTCTGCAACCTATTTATAACACCACTGTGTAAAGTATGTGTGACTTAAGTGTTGTAGATATTAGAAATTAAGATTAGAATAAAAGAACTTGTATTTGCCAGCTTATTACATCAGGCAACTGTTCAATGAACTGTCACTGATGAAAGTGGTGTAGCCTGTGAACTTATTGTTATTCAATAAATTCTGGTGTTGTAGAAAGATGCAAAAAAAATCCAGAATATATAAGAAACTCAAAAACAACATCAAATAATAAGCTCTCTTATTTAAAAAGTGGGCATATGATCTGAATAGACAAACTTGAACAGAAGAAATGCAAATACTAAAAATATGTCAAAAGATGCATGATATTGTTAGCCATCAGGAAATGCAAATCAAAACTACAGTCAGATACCATCTCACCCCAGTTAGAATGGTTAGTGTAAACAAAACAAAACAAAACACAAAATAACATGCTGGTGAGGATGTGGAGAAAAAGACCCTTCCACACTGTTGGTGGGAATGTAAATTAGTACAGTCATTATGAAAAACAGTTTGAAGGTTCCTCAAAAAAATTAAAACTAGAACCACCCTATGATCCAGCAATCCCACTACTGGATATATATGCAAGGAAATGAAATTAGTATATCAAAGAGACATTTAACATGCCCATGCTTATTGTGGCACTTTCACAGTAGCCGAGATGCAAAATCAAACTAGGTGTCCATTGACAGATGAATACATAAGTAAAATGTAGTATATACACACAATGGAGTTTTAATCTACCCTAAAGAATGAAATCCTGTCATTTGCAGAAAAATATGAATGAAACTGGAGGTAATAATGTTAAGTAAAATAATCCAGACACAGAAAGACAAATACTGCATGTTCTGCCTCATGTGAAAATGAAAAAGTGTTAACCTCAATGTAATGATTAATAGATGTTGGGAAGGTGAAGGGTGGAAAAAGGGAGATTGGATTTAATCAGTGCCTGCTATATGAATGTATGGAAATATTGCATTGAACCTCATTAATATGTACAATTAATACATGTTAATCAAAAATTTTAAAAAAAAGAAAACACTTCCACCAGCCTCTACCATCAGCCCTTTGGCTCAGGGGCTGAGCCCCTGTTTAAGAGGCTGTCCATCCTCTTGTTTCTTCTGTGTCCCCTGACAGCTCCTTTTTCCTCACCTGGTTGAATAACAGTCTCCCATGCATATCAATGAATAAAAACCAACTTGTGGCATAGGACTTATTATAGGAATTAGAACTTAGGCAATTGTGAGAGCTTTTGGAATATGATATTTCAGCTTCTTACAGGTACAACACTCTCTGTCCCAGGACCTAAAATACCCGAAGGATAATACCTGGTGAGAGCTGGAATATTAATTTAACATAGGTATAGGGTTCAGTGTGCTCTTTCAACACACACATACATTCACAGCATGCACTGATCAAAGCCAGCCACCCTTATTCCACCCTCCCCACCAATACAGTTTTTCAGATTCCTAGTAATCAGTAGTCTACTTCAGGTTGACTTTTTTAGTTTCCACATATGAGAGAGAGTATTCAGTATTTTTTCTGTGTTTGGCTTATTTCACTTAACATAATGTCCTCCATTTCCATCCATTTTGCTGCAAATAACAGGGTTCCATTATTCTTTATGGATGTATAATAGTCCATTGTGCATTTATATTTTAAATAGTTTAAAAATATATATGTATGGGGCTGAGGTTGTGGCTCAGTGCTAGAATGCTTGCCTGGGTTCAATACTCAGCACTGCATATGAATGAATAAAATAAAGGCCTATTGACAACTAAAAAAATTAAAAGGAAATATATGTGTATATAACTTTATCAAATTCACACATATGAACAGCTATTCAATATATTTTCATTTTAATTTCATTTTGAACTGTGTAAAATGGAACATACTGTGGATGTAGTCTTCTTCCTAATCATGCTTTTTTCCTTCACATAATTGCTAAGATTTTTTCATGTCATTGTCTGCGATTACAGTTCATTCACATTCAGTGCTGAATAATATACCATAATTTGTTTATACATCCTCCTGGGGCTTGTCATTTAGATTGTTCTTGTTTCTTCCATTGCCACTACACATCTCCTGTTGTACTTAGAAGTGCATTTGCTGCATTATAGGGTTTACAAACATTCAACTTCACAATATCATGCCAATTATTTTGGCTAAGAGGTAGTACCGATTTTCATTCCCATCAGCAAAGTATAAGAGATTCTGTTGTCCCTCATTCTCTCCAACACTTGTCAGATTTCTTAATTTTTGCCAATTGAATGGGTGTAAAATGGCATCTCACTGTAGTTTTGACTTTGATTTTCATTTCTCTGGTTGCTAATGAGGTTGAGCATCTGCTTATATGGGTTTTAACCATATGTGTTTCCTCTTCTTTGAAATGTCTGTTTGGGTCTTCCGCCTATTTTCATTTGGAGTTGTTTGTTTCTTCTATTATTTATTTGTAGTTATTTATATACTGAGTCTTTGTCAATCCAATTATCTTTTCCCAGTTTGTGCCTTGTCTTTTTGTTTTCTTTAAGGTGACTTCCTTCCTTCCTTTGTTTGTTCGTTCATTCCTTCCTTTCTCCCTCCCTCTCTCCTTTCTTTTCTTTCTTTCCTTCCTTCTTGTGCATGGAGATTGAATGCTCTACCATTGAGCTACATCCCCATCACGTTTTATTTTGAGATATGGCGTCACTAAAGTGCTGAGCTGGCCTTGTACTTGTGATTCTCCTGCCTCAGTCTTCTGAGTCACTAGGATTCCAGGCCTGTGCCACCATGCCCAGCTTTAAGGTGACTTTTGATGAACAAAAGATCTGCATTTTAATGTTGTAATTTTGTCTTTTTAAATTTTTTTGTAGTTGTAGATGGAAAGCCTGCCTTTATTTTATTTATTTATATTTATGTGGTGCTGAGAATCGAACCCAGTGCCTCCCATGTGCTAAGCAAGCACTCTATCACGGAGCTCCAGCCCCAGCCCTGTAATTTTGTCTTTTGTGGTCAGTGCTTTTGTAACTAAGAAATCTATGCAGGTCATTTGCATGATTGCTTTCAAATTTATTCACTGCCCTCGCTCTTCCCTGCTTTGAAACACTAGGTAGGCATTGACTTCTCTTAGATGCTCACTGGTTGCCAATTAGGATTGGTTGATGAGACGAAATGGCATGATATTGAAAAGGAAGAGGAGGGGGAAGCTAGGATATTTTCTTCCCTTTCCTCCTTGCTTTTGGGAGTATCACTGGCAGTAGCCACATCTGCTCAGTAGTTTGAGCTCCTGCTAAGTAACTTGATCTCTGTTCCCACTGAATAGTAGCTTGATGGATGCAGATACTTCCCCAATGCAAGGTAAAAAAGCTATTCATCCAGTTTGATCTAAAAGTTTAAATTTTTTCTTTTGATATTGAAATTCTTTTTTTCTTCAATTTTATTTTAGTTGTTGATGGACCTTTCTTTATTTTTATTTATTTATATGCAGTGCTGAAAATTGAACCCAGGGCCTCACTCATGCAAGGCAAGTGCTGAACCACTGAGCCACAACCTCAGCCCTGATATTGAAATTCTTAATCCATATGGAGGTAATTGTTGTGTATGGTGTAATGTACCACTTGATTTTTATCTTCACATGCAAATAGCTATCTTTCCAACCCCAATAATTATAATCTTTTTTTCCTTAACACTCTCATGTATGGGCGATTACTTACCAATCTCTCTATTGCATTCCATTGGTCTGTTTACATCAATTTGTCCCTGCATGAATTTCATTTAATTTAGTTTATTTATTTATTTTGGGTAGTGGGGATTGAACCCAGGGGCACTTAACTACTGAGACACATCCTCAGCCATTTTTTATATATTTTATTTAGAAATAGGGTCTCAGTAAGTTGGTTAGGGCCTCAATAAGCTGCTGAGGTTAGGTCTACTAATGTTTGCTTTATATATTCAGTTGTTTTAATATTAGATGTATGCATACTAAGAACTATTTACTCTTACTGCATTGACTCTTTTATGATTATAGAATGGAATTTTTTACTCTTTTTTTCTACTTTTGATTTCAAATCTATTTTATCTGTATAAGTATAGATACTTTGTTTTCTTTGAGATTGCATTTGCACTGCAATATCTTTTCCCTTCTTTTCACTTTCAATCTGTTTGTATCCTTAGACATAAAGTATCTTGTAAATAACATAGATTTAGAGAATACTTTTTTATTTGTCCAGTTACTCTATGTCTTTTAATTGGATAATTTGATACATTTATATTCAAGGTAAATATTGATAGATAAGGTTTGACTACAGCTACAGCCATTATGTCACTTGTTTTCCAGTTTTGGTGTAGTTCCTTTCTTTCCCTGTCTCTTAAGCTAGTCCTTTGTGCTTAAGTGAATTACTCTATTAGTGTGTTTTGAGTCTTTTTTATTTTGGGTTGGTTCTATTACAGACTTTTGCATTATAGTTGATAAAAGATTTACACATACACACACACACACACAGATAAGCTGCTGAGGGTGGCTTTAAATTTCCAATCCTCCTGCCTCAGCCTCCTGAGTCAGTGGGATTACAGCCGTGCACTACTGCACTTGCTTCCAATGTTTTGATTATAGTAAGACTTGATATTTTCTAGAGTATGTCCTCCTTCCTTATTGCTTTTTTTAGGAGTGTTGTGGGTATTTTTTTCTTTTTGGCATTTTGCTCTTCCCTATACATTTTAGAGCCAACTTGTCAGATTCCTTGAGATTGTAGACTTGGGTTAGCTTGTCATTGGATCGTTAGAGCAACTTTGGAAGAACTGACATTTTATATTGTGCATTTCTGTCCATGAACATGTGCTATGTCTTCATTTAAATTTTCATAATACTCTTCAATAAAGTTTTAGAATTTTGATATATGACTTACACATCATTTGTTAGACTTCTTCCTCAGTATTTTTTGGATCTATTTCTACTATAAATGACATTTTTTAATTTAAGAAAAAAATCCAAATATTTATTGCTGATGGATATAAATGTAATTGCTTTCTATATAATATTTTCATATTCAGTTACCTAGCTAAGTTCTTATCTTCCCTTATAATTTCTCTGTAGAGGACTCTGGGTTTTTATGTAGGTTATCATGTCATCTCTAAATAATGAAAGTTTTACTTATCTATTTCTAATCCTTTTCACTATAGTTTTTTTTTGCATTATTTTCCTTGCTAGGAACTTTAATAGAATGTTGAATAGATGTGGTAATTTTGTTATTAATTACTTGCTTCTGATTTAAATGAGATGTTTCTAACTTTTCCACATTTAGAATGATGTGCATTTTAGATATTTTTCTAAATGACTTTATTAGGTTAAGAAACTTCCATTGTTTTAGTTTATTAAAAGCTTTTTTAAAATATGAAAGTGTATTGAATTTTAATGCTTCTGTTTTTCCCTTTAATCTACAAATACAATGAATAAAATCTATAGATATTCTAATAATAAAGCACCCTGGAATAAATTTAAATTGGTTAAAGTACATCATTTTTCCTATAAACTCTTAGACTTCATTTTTTTTTCTAGAATTTGTCTAGACTTTTCCCATAAAATGAGCCTATAATTTTTAATCTTATTATATTCTTGTTTGGTTTTGGCAACTGGTTATACGTATGTAAGTATACATAACCATATATACTTATGAGAATAATCTGGAGAATATTTTCTCTTTTTCTGTGTCTAATGTTTGGATAAGAGTGGAATATTTGGTTTCTTTAAGTCTGGTGGAGTGTTTCATCTAAAATCATCTGGGCCTAGTGTTTTCTTCACAGGAATATTTTAAAAGCAGTGCTTTAATTTATTTAATATTTTGAGAGAGAGAGAGAGAGAGAGAGAGAGAGAGAATTTTAATATTTATTCTTTAGTTTTCGGCGGACACAACATCTTTGTTTGTATGTGGTGCTGAGGATCGAACCCAGGCCGCACGCATGCCCGCATGCCAGGCAAGCACGCTATGGCTTGAGCCACATCCCCAGCTCAATTTATTTAATAGTTATAGGATTATGTCTGATTGAATGTTTGGTCTTGATTAGTCACTGCTTTTTAATATAATTATATATATCCACATCCTTCCCATTGCTGAATTGGGAGAGGGGTATAGTTTTCTGCTCCTTGTTTTTGGATTTGCCATATGACTTGCTTTAGTAAACATGATGCCAGCAGAGGCTTGACCTGAGCCACTGGAGGCGTATTCAGGAAGTTATTGTCTGTGTCTATATGGGAGAATTTCTTCTGTGTTTACTTTTAGCAATTTCAAAGTTTCAGGTCTTACCTTTACATCTTCAATCCATTTTGAGTTGATTTATGTACAGGGCAAGAGGTAGGGATCTAGTTTTAATCTTCTACATATGAACATTCAGTTTCCCCAGTTCCATTAGTTAAAAGGGCTGTCCTTTCTACAATATATGTTTTGGGCACCTTTGTCAAGCATAAGATGGTTGTAGCTGTATGGGTTTATTTCTGTTGCCTCTATTCTATTCCATTAGTCTGTATTTCTGTTTTATGCCAAAATCATGCTGTTTTGGGGAGGGTTTTTTTAAACTATGGATCTGTAGTATGTCTTGAAATTGCCTCTAACATTGCTCTTTTTGCTCAGGATTGCTTTGACTATTTGGGGTCCTTTGTGCTTCTATATGAATGTTCGGATTGTTTTTTTCTAGTTCTGTAAAGAACATCTTTGGTACTTTGGTGGGGATTGCATTGAATTTGTAGGTTGCTTTGGGTAGTATTGGACATTTTAACAATATTAATTCTTCCAATCCATGAAATGGGAAATCTTTTCATCTTTTACCGTCTTCTTCAATTTCTTTCTTCAGGATTCTTTGATCTTCATTGTATAGGTCTTTCACCTCCTTGTTTAGATTTATTCTTAAGAATTTTATTTTTACAGCTACTGTAAATGGAATGATTCTCATTTCTTTCTTGGTGGCTTTGTTTTTTCTTTCTTTCTTTTTTTTTTGGTACTGGGGGTTGAATCTAGATGTGCTCAACCACTGAGCAACATTCCCAGCCCTTGTTTGTATTTTATTTAGAGACAGGGTCTCACTAAATTGCTTAGGGCCTTGCTAAATTGCTAAGGCTGGCCTTGAACTTGAGACCCTCCTGTCTCAGCCTCCTGAGCTGCTGAGATTACAGGTGTGCACTACCACACCTGGCTAGTGGCTTTGTTTTTTTATGTGTAGAAAAGTTACTCATTTTTATAGGTTAACTTTGTATCCCGCTATTTTACTGAGTTTCTTTATCAAATTTAAAAGTCTTCTGGGTGGAGTCTTTACTGTCTTCAGCCCCCTTTTGTGGTTTTATACAGTGTTTATCTTGTAGTTTGCCTTGAAAATTTCTGTTTGAGAGCTGGATGTGATGTACTAGTTAAAAGGAATTCTTGTAAATAGATCTTGTTCTGGTGAGGTGAGGGAAGGAGCTGGGTTTGGTCCTCAGCACCACATAAAAATCAAACAATAAAATAAAGGTATTGTGTCCATCTACAATTTAAAAAAAAGTTCTTGGTTATTCAAGGTCATTTGAGATTCTTTATGAATCTATTTCTATTTCCATCCTCCAGCACCACAAGAAAAGCAAACAAACAAAACAAGCAGCAGACCCAACTTTAGATAGGGCATGGAAGTTAGAATTATCAGACCAGGAATTTAAAACAATTATGATTAACCTGCTAATGGCATTAGTGGAAAAAGTAGACAATGTGCAAGAACAGATGGATAAATTCAGCAGGTCTCAGTATTTTAGTGAGCCTGTGACCCTGCACTGTGATCTTTACAGCTGTTTCTCGGATTCTGCCCCTTGTAGTTGAGACAGGCTGGAGTTGGGTATTCCCCTTATGCCGCAGTCTGGCTGGGCACAAATGACGAGCCACTGAAGCCAAATTCACACACTCCACCGGGCTCTGAATCCCAAATACTCTCTGAATCCCGCGAGAACTCAACGGGAACTCAAGGAGCAGGCGCGCCTGAGGCAGCAGGATACGCCCTATTCCCAGCAGGGTACACCTTAAACCTGGAACCGCCCTAAACCCAAGGAGCGGGATACTCCAAACCCAGCTCCTTCCCTCACCTCACCAGAACAAGATCTATTTACAAGAATTCCTTTTAACTAGTACATCACATCCAGCTCTCAAACAGAAATTTTCAAGGCAAACTACAAGATAAACACTGTATAAAACCACAAAAGGGGGCTGAAGACAGTAAAGACTCCACCCAGAAGACTTTTAAATTTGATAAAGAAACTCAGTAAAATAGCGGGATACAAAGTTAACCTATAAAAATGAGTAACTTTTCTACACATAAAAAACTCAAGGAGCAGGCGGGCCTGAGGCAGCAGGATACTCCCTAATCCCAGCAGGATACACCCTAAACCTGGATCTGCCCTGGTCCTTGAGCAAGGTCACCTTACATGCAATGTCACTGCAAATGACCTGGGTCATGCCATGCATCATACCTACTTGGCAATGGCTCTCAGCAGATTCTTTCCTTTATCCCATGTATTTTTTAAAGTCACTCTTCTGCAATCAATGGTCACACTGACCAGGACACTTTTCTTTAGTATTTTTACACTTAAAGTGAACTTTCTCTTACTTGTGATTTTTTAAACCATTATTCTCAAGCTCATGGCTTCTGTCTTCCACATAGATTGTCGTGGGTTGCCTTTGCTCTCCATCAAGGCTTGTGGCTGTGGCATGAGAGGTGGCTTATTCAGATTTGTTTATTTCTACTTACAGATAATTTGACATTTAAACATTCTTTGCCTTCTAGTTATGCTGAAGGTATGGGGTTTGAGTGATTTTATTTTCTCATTTTATCTAATTATTTTGGGGAAAGATGTGTTAGGGAATTTCTATGATGCTGTCATCATTTTTCTGTACCCTACAGGTCTTGTGTAAATCTCTTGGGTTATATTATATCTAACTATTATTATGGGCCTGGACACAATGAGAGATGGTGAGATGAGGCCTTTGCTTTTGAGTCTCTGCCTGATGTGTGACCTTGAAAGGCTTTTTATGAAGGGACACAAGAAGGAGATGCCTTTCCATGACTTCTCTAAAGTCTTTATTCTGCTTTTCAGAATCCCAGTCATTCCCTATCACTGCCCTAACTATACCTTAAGAGACCTAAGGACCGACTATTTCATTGGCACTGCTACTCTGCACCTGTTACAATGAAGCCTTGGGCTTGACCTTCAGTCACACCTGCCCAGTGCCTAAGGAGATAGGGACCTACTTAAAGATGCTGTGGAAGCCTTTTGATGCTCTATTTGTATTCTTAATTACATGTTCATAGTCGTTTTTTGAATATACCTAGAAATTCTTTTTAAAAGCATTTACTTAACTCATAATATTTGCACATATTTATGGATTGTGGTGCGATAAATGACACATCTATACAATGTATAATAGCCAAATAATAGTAATTAGCATGTTCCTAGTTTTTAAAAAAAAAATTTAAAAAAATTTAGTTGTGGACACAATACCTTTGTTTTATTTATTTATTTTTTATGTGGTTCTGAGGATTGAACCCAGGGCCTCACATATGCTAGGCAAGCACTCTACCGCTGAGCCACAACCCCAACCCATGTTCATAGTTTTAAAGCTCTCTTTTACCTATAATTTCTAGAGTCTTGATATGGATATAAGTGCTACTGCAATCTTCATAATCCCTGTCATTGCCATGTTAACCATGTACTGGATCACTTTGCCCTATACTTGTACTTTACCCCAATTATGGGATGGTGATAATGTGAGTAGTCATGATGATATTGAGTGCTATGGATTGCCCATGTGCTATTTCATTTGGGGAAGAACACTATCCCTGCATTGCCCTAAAACATGTCATATTCAAACCCAGAATCCATTTTGAGTATTTGTTTCCTGGGGATATTTCTGGTGCCAATAACTGTACTAGACAGGGTCCTATAGGGAAAATAAGGAACAAAACTGGAGGCAGAGGAAGGAACTAGGATATTTTTTAAAGGTGTAGTGTAAAAACATGGGCTTCATTACAGTTTGTCTGTTAACTCACTTAAGCCTGAAGACATCAGTAGAGGGAGAAATTCCCAGGACACAATTGTATAAAGAGATGTATAAAGTCATTTGTTTCAAGAGAAGCAGTGACCTTCAGCCAAGAGACAAGTTATCTCAAGGTGACCTTGCTGAAACGGAGCCAGGGAAGTAAATACCATGACCCAATTCTCTGTTCTTCCTCCAATCTTCTGCTGGGACATCTCATTGACTAAACCCAACTGCGGAATAGAGGGTAAGGAGTAACACTGATGAAGTTAATACAAGTGACTTCTGCAGCAGTTAGCAGTTTGCAAAGGTGAAGAGTGAATCTGGGAAGGGATAGGCAGTAAGCCAAAGATGCTCAGCTCAGGAACTTTTTGGCTTCTTTAACATCTGAAAATGGCTGTATTTTCCATTCATAAAATTAGTTTGAGTGGATATAGAATTTAGCATACAATTGTTTTCTGTTTTAGTCAGTTTTTTTACTGCTGTGCCAAAAGACCAGACAAGAACAATTTTAGAGGAGGAACAGTTTATTTCAGGACTCATGTTTTCAGAGGTTTCAGTCCATAGATGGCTACTTCCATTCTTTGGTAACCAAAATGAGGCAGAACATCACGACAGGAGAGTATGGCAGAAGAAAGCAGCTCAGAACATGGCATTAGGAAGGGAATGGAACATGCTCCCCTCTCCACTGACAAAATATAAACCCCCAAGGCACAGCTCTAATGATCCACTTCCTCCAGCCATACCTACCTATCTTCAGTTACCACCTAGTTAATCCCTATCAGGGGATTAATGCACTGATTGGGTCAAGTGTGTCATAACCCAATCATTTCTCCTTTAAACCTTCTTGCATTGTTTCACACATGAGCTTTTGGGGGACAAATAATATCTAAACCGTAACATTTTCCCTTGGAAGTATGTCTAGATTGTGTCATTGTTTTTTAGCATTTCATATTATGGATGAAAAGTTGAACTATGATCTGATTTTTCTCTCCCTGTGAATAATTTGGTTTTTCTTTTTGGAAGCAGGGTAGACCATCTCTTCATCCTTGGGATGGAGGAACTTCCCCAAGGTAGGTTTAAGTGTGAGGTTATTTTTTGTCTTTCCTGCTCAGCACTCAGTGGACTTCTTCTACAAATCTCAAATGAAACACAAATCTTACACTCTCTATCCTAATTCCCATTTCCTTGTCATTTTGCTTAGCACTCTGGGCTCATTCCTTGGAGTGTTCTGTTAATTAATAAATTTGGTTTCAGAACCATTCAAGCTGCTAGTCAGTACATAATTTGTATTTTTATTTTGTCACTCACATTGAATATTTCTAAGGCCTCATTCTTGGTCTCTAATATTTTTTTTTTCATTTTCACAGTGGCCTGCAAGAGAATATCTGCATATTCTCTCAAATGTTACAGAGCATACCAATTGGATTTTAGAAAGTTCTTTCCTGTTTGCTGGATTGGCCCTGTGTCACTGGTTTGAACACATTTCTCAGAATGGTTTTGCTTTTTTTCAGGGGGAGGTTGCTGCTGATTCTCTCCATATGTTTAGTGATTGCCTCTTGTCTGTTTCTTTGTTTATTATTATGGCAGTTTGAGTTGTTTGTTATTCTACCCTTCTCTGGCCTCAGTTTAGTTTGCAAAGTCCCACTTCCCTTAATTTTTCCATCATTTCAAGCTGGTTTTAACAGTCAAAAATTGCTATTAGATACCATAATTTTGACTCTACTCTCTGTTGAGCATCAGTGGGGGAAAACAGGATAGTTTCTTATTCTTTCTAAAGTACATTTTTTTAATCCTGTCTCTCTGAGCCAGAGAAAATATTGAGACCAATTGAAATTGCTGTCATTGCCCCATGTTCAAGGGCTGGAGGGTCTTCTTTTGGCTCCTAGAATCTTCTTTTACTTTACTACAAATTGTATTATGCCAACATATTCACCAGAGTAGAAGTTTTCTTTTATCTTTGGGCCTTTTTGTTCATTTCAGTGGTAGGAGATTTCTGTCAAGCACACTTATGCTGGCATCTTTCCCAGAGGCCAGTTGAGTTTATAAATAAAGGAGAAAGAATAAAAAGAAAAGATTGTTCACTGAATTCAAGAAACAAGAGTGAAACAGCAATAACATGAACAACAGTGAAAAATCTAAAGAAAATAAAGAGGAGTAATTAATAAAGGCAAAATAAGAAATTACTGAAGTGAAAGATAGTTGAAAAATAAATTGAAAGCTGGTTCTTTGGAAAGATAAAATAAAGTTAGCTAAACTCTGACAAACGATATTAGGAATAGAGGAAATTCATACAGATACATTTGACTCAAAATACCAAAGGATATCTTTAACTGGCATATGGAGGTGAATTTTGTGGTAAGTTTTGAAAATCTGGGATATCATGGATGGTTTTATAGGAAAATTTAAATGGTTAAATTGCTCATGTATAAATGCAGAGTTCAATGGATGAATAATGTTGAGAGAAACTGAAAACACTAAAGCATAATGTTTTCCAAATATTGGTCCCTTTGGACCTGCAAGAATACCCTGGAATGTTTTTAAATTGTTTTCTTTTAGGTACTGGGTATTGCACCCAGGCCTCACATATTCTAGGCAAGCATTCTAACACTGAGCTCCATCCCCAGCTCTTTTTAAATTTTATTTTGAGGTAAGGTTTTGCTAAGTTGTGCAGGCTGGACTGAAATTTGTAATCCCCCTGACTCAGCCTCTGGAGTAGCTGAGATGACAGGCATGCACCACTACACCTGGCTCCGTGGAACACTGTTTAAAAAATTTTTATTAGTTATTGATGGACCTTCATTTTTAAATTTATTTTTATGTGGTGCTGAGAATCAAACCCAGTACCTCACACATGCTAGGCAAGTGCTCTACCACTGAGCCACAGCCCCAGCCCCTCCATGGAACACTTTTAAAATGAACATTCTGGGCTCTAATTTGGGCCATTTAGGTGGGAATCTTTAAAATAATTTGGGATTGAAAGCCTGAAAATGATAACTCAAGAGAAAAGGAAAAAAGGGCAGACCTATCAAATAAAAGTTCCTAAATAAAATGGTAGCAAATGGAATTCATTAAAATAATACAATGATGAGAAAACACACCCAACAAGAATTATTCCAGTTGTATGCATTGAAATGGTCATTTAACATCTCCTCTTGGGTGTCTAACAGGCATCTTGGGCTTAAACCCATCCCAAACCAAACTCCTGATCTTCCCTCCCAAACCTGCTCTTCCTGCAACCCTCCTCATTAATGACTGTGGCTACTACAATTACTGCCCATGACTTCTGTTTCCCTATGCCTTCTAATGCATCTGTCAGTGAGTAATGTGGGCTTTTACCTTCAAAATATAAGAAAATACGTCTACCACCCACCTCCACTGCTAGTTTTGTGGTCCATGCCAAGGCCCTCTTTCATTTCTCACTGGGAAGTGTGTGACAGCCTTCTAATCGGTCTTTCTGCTTCCACTCTGGCCCTTCTCCAACCCAGTTTCCACTCAGCAGCTGTAGTGATGTTTTTCATGCGTGAATCAAATTGTCACTCTCCCCCTTAAAACCCTCCAAAGGCATTCCAGGCACACAGTCATCTTGCCATTCCCTAAACATGCCAAGTATATTCTTCACTTTTGCCTGGCTGTTCTAGATTCAGTTCTTGTTATTGCTTCTCTCTCCCACTAGAATGTGAGTTCCACAAAAGCAGGGACTTGGTCTGTCTTGTTCATGTTGTATCACCAGAGGCACATAGTAGATGCCTCATAAATATTTTACGAATGAGGGAATACACACTCACAGGGATGATACAACGTTAGGGAATTCAGTGTTATCAGTCATATCAACCAGTAGTTCAAAGGTGACTGAGAACATGGTAATTACAGTAGATGCGAATGAGATATTTGGTGAAACGGAATGAACATTCCTAGCAAAAGATTTTGGTAAACTTCCTGATTTAAAAAATCCATTTCAAATAAATAACCCAAATCATAGCTGATTGTGAAACCATAGAGATGTTCTTATTAAACTCAAAACAGAACATGAAGTCCTTTATCTTATGAGTATGTAACAATGACTTTTTTTTTCTTTTTGTACTTTAACTGGGATTTACTAAGCTCCAGACTCTGTGCTAAGTTCCTCACACATACTGTTTAATTAAACTTCATGCTGATCCATTGATGGCAGCAGTATTCTCTGTTTATACCAATGAAATGGTGGCTGGGCACCATTAACCCTTTCCCCAAAGTTATTGGGCTAGTGTGGGAGGCAGGGAGACAGCCAGGATACAAAGCCTGGGGTGACACAGGACAAGAGAGTCCAGAGTTGGGCACAAATCCACCCTCAATAAGAAGGAGCATCACAATGGTAAATTCCAAATGGCCCACAGACTTGAAGAAGCATAGTTCATTCTCATTAATAAACAGAGAAATGCAAACAAAAGTAATAATGCCTATCAAATGGCAAATATTTGTAGAAAGGTAGAACAACCCCTGTTAATGAGGGTACACATGGCGGGTATTGTATTTCAACACAGGGGAGTGATAACAGTTCTATTTAGTCTTTCTGGAAGGCAATTGTCAACCCATAGCTTAAGCCCTGTGACTGTTCATTTGCCTTGACCCAGCAATTCTGCTTCTAGTAATTTATCCTCAGGGAATAATTCAGGATGTTGGCAAAGATTTACTTACAAGGATATTCATTACAGTCCAATCTTAAAAAAAAAAAAACAGCTTATTCAGTATGAATTCCAGTATACATATTATATGTGATATTTGTTTATTTACTTATATGTATGTATATATGTATTTTTCTTCCTATCTTCTACCTATCTGGTGAGACTGACTGGAGAGAAATATACTAAAATATTCACAGTGATTTTCTCTGGATAATCATGTAACATGTGATTTTGGGGTTTCTTCTGAATACTTTGCCCTATTTTCTGAAGGTTCATCAATATCATACATTTTATTTAATTTTTTTAAAAGTTCTTCTTAGTTGTTGATAGATCTTTATTTTTATTTTTATTTTTTTTATTGGTTGTTCAAAACATTACAAAGCTCATGATATATCATCTTTCATACATTTGACTCAATTGGGTTATGAACTCCCATTTTTACCCCAAATACAAATTGCAGAATCACATAGGTTACACACTCACATTTTTACATAATGGCATATTAGTGACTGTTGATTTACTTATACGTGGTGCTGAGAATTGAACCCAGTGCCTCACACATGCCAGGCAAGTGCACTACCACTGAGCCACAGTCCCAGCCCTGATCATACATTGTAAAGAACACAATAAAATTGTTTTGTTTTTGGAAATAAGGTGGGTGCTTCTTTCTCTCATGCATGGTGTTTGAGGTAGGATCACCTGCATTTCATTCAACATGTAGGTCCTATAGCAGGGATGGCATACAGCAATTAATGATAGACCCTAAGCCTCTGCTCTCAGAATGCCTTTAATATTTACCCATGTATAATTGTTACTGATGTTCATTATTATTTGTGTAGATCTAATTTTCCACGTGGTATCATTTTCCTTCTGCCTGAAGAGTTACTTTCAACCTTTCCTATATTGAAGTTCTGTTGGTACTAGTTCTCAGCTTTTTCATTTGTCTGAAAATATCTCTATTTCACCTATATTTTAAAGAGTTTTGTCACACTAGACATAGAACTCTACATTGACCATTTTTTTCAACAATTTAAAACATTTCCCCTCATTTTCTTTTGATTTGCATCATTTCTGATGAGAATTAAGTAGTAATTTTATCTTTGTTCCTATTCAGGTAAGTGTCAATTTTTCTGCTGCTTTTAAGATTTATACTTTATCACTGATTTTTGGCCTTTAACTATTTGCCTTGATATAGATCACTTTTTACATTTGGTGTGGCATTTGTTGAGCTTCCTACTCGTGCAGGTGCAGTCAGAGCTCTGTGTGTTGAGTTAGCGATGCCTCCACTCCAGTGTTTGCTTTCTCCCTTGTCAGCTATGGACTTCATTAAAACTCCTCAGCAAAGACTGTACGGCTTCTCATGCCTCCAGATCTGACATATTGGGGTTAAAATTATTAAAATATTTTAAGATAAGTAGGAGGGTGTTTGTTATTATTCCTATTTTGTTTCTCAGTATACAGAGGCCTAGAGAAGCAATGTATCCAGTGTCACGTAAGATATTAGTAGGAGAGCCAGGACTCAAATGCAGTTTTTCAAATCCTACTGCTCTGCCATCCTGCCTTTCAGCCATGGCCCTGTCATGCCTTGCCTGTAACCCTGGACTTCCACATCCTCACCTATGAAAGGAGTGTTGTGGCCTCAATCAACATTTCCCAGCTGAGGGTTATGAGATGATGTTCCATGGATTTCATAAAATTGAAGATGATGATAACTCCTAGTTCAATTTCAGTTCAATATTAATGTCATTAAAATTATGTAATTTCCCCTTTAAAACCAGACTAGTTGGGACTGGGGTTGTGGCTCAGTGACAGAGCACTTGCCTAGCATGTGTGAGGCCCTGAGTTTGATCCTCAGCAGCACATAAAAATAAATAAATAAAATAAAGGTATTGTGTCCAACTACAACTAAAAAATAAATATTTAAAAAAATAAAAAATTTTAAAACCCCCAAATAAAACAGACTAGTTTGAAATTATCTCAATGAGTATTGAATGAGAACATGTGGCTTTACTTAGATATAATTAACATCAGTTCAAAATTCAGCTGCACTTTTATCCCCCACAGTCATTTTGAGTTACCATGCCATTGTAAATTGATTTTATCCTTATAAAAATATTGCTTATTATATTTTTGTAAAAGGCAATTAATTAAATGCATGAGCAGAAGGACTACCTGATATTCAAATATAAGTTAATGAGGTAGATAAAAATAGTAATTGTTATTTCACCTCAAGATGATTTTTACAAGTTGTAAATTTTGTTGACCTCACCAAAATTCCTATAAAACACACTAAGAAAATTTCAATTACTTCTTTTATTTGTTTGTTCTTTTTAGTTGTACATGACAATAGAGTGTGTTTTGACATATTTTATATACATGAAATGTAACTTCCCATTCTTATGGCTGTACATGATGTGGGCTATCACTTCTTAAAACAATGTGAAGAACAGAAAATATAGTGGCAAAGACCAAATTTGGTCTTTCATCTATTTGAAATAGAGATTAGTAAATTATTTTGGGAGAAAAGTGCTGACAACTATCAGCCTGAAATGCTGTCACTTAGCTAATCACTTAGACACAAGATGTATAAATTACAAATAATAACAACATGATTTTTAATTTAATTTTTTTGTCAAAATACACTCTATTGTCATGTATATCTAAAAATAACAATAAAAAATTAAAAGTTTTGGATTGGCACATAATATTTATATGTATTTATGAGGTAATACAATGTGATGTTTTGATTCATGAATACATTGGGTAGTAATCAACTTAGGATAATTAGCATATCTGTCATCTTAGCATTATTTCATTTCTTTAAACTTCTTTTTGGCAGGGGGTGTGGCAGGGACAGATTCTCACTATGGTCTTGAACTCCTGGGCTCAAGTGATCCTCCTGCCTAAGCTTCCTGAGTAATTAGGACTACAGTTATGTGCAACTGCATTCAGCTTTCATTTCTTTATAGTGATTTTTTAAGGTTCAAATACAAGAACCCCAGATATTAGATCACTTCTATGGTTTGGATCTGCAATGTCTCTCAAAGGTCCATGTGTTAAAAGATTGGTTCCGAGAGTGGCACTACTGGAAGGTGGTAGAAAGTTTAAGATGTGGGACCTGGTGGGAACTCTCCAGGTCATTGGTGTACCCTTGATAAGAATGGTGGAACCCTAGTCTCATCATCTTTGTTTTGCTTTACAGTCATGGGACAAATGACTTTGTTCTGCCATTCACTCCCCACTATGATGTGCTGCCTCCCCACAGGCTCAAAAGCAACAGGGCCAGTTAATCATGAATGGAAACCTCTGAAACTTTGAGCCCGAATAAACCACTTTGTAAGTTGATTCTCTCAGGTATTTTGTGACAATAACAGAAAGCTGACTAACAGTCACCAAATTTGTTTCTGCTACTTCAGCATATGGTTGAATCTAATCTACATCTTAACACACATTTCCTTCTGAAGTTGAACATGTTCAATGTCACTTTAAAAGTTAACAAATAATGCGTTGTTTAATAAATAATATATAAAAAAGAATATTTGTCACTTTTTGAAGGGGAAGAATCTAAATTTGTCTATTATGAATGTTATTAAAGATCTCATTAAAATGAAAACTTTATGAATTTTATAACCATATATAAAACTAAATAAGGTATTTTGGACTTAAATTCTTTAACATATGCCACGTAAAATATCAAAAACTTAAAATTTATAACAGAGATTGAGTGTATATTATTGTGTTATTATTAGCATGAAAGGAGTTATAACCCCCAAAAGATTGGGATGTGTCAGCCTGGATGTCTCTCTGACTTTCTTCCACCCTCTCCATCCTTAGTTCCCCATCCCATAAAGCAGTGCACAGGAAACCATGGCCAGAAAATAGTGCTGCCTTAGGAAGCCCCCATCCTGGGGTGTGCCATGTGTGAATGTGAGTGTTCAAACATGACAGTGTTGGTGTGTGAGCATGTTTGTGATTGATTGTGCATATGTGGATATGAGTGCATGCATGTGTGAGTGGTGGTTTGGGACTAAATGCACAGATGTGTCTGTGGGAGTGGGAGTGAATGAGCCCCTGGGATTGTGTGCGTGTGTGAATAAGCCTCTGTGTGTATGTGTGTGTGTCTGTATTTTGAGTGAGCCTGTGTGTGACTATGCATGTTTGTGAGCATGTGTATGAGTGTAAGAAATAGCCCAAACCCCAAGGAAGGGAATCTACATTCATATGACTGTGAAAGAAAATTCTAGAACACACAAACCTATTAAACTCAGTGAAATAGATCCCTAGGTCCTGAGTGAAGCTGAAAAGAGCAAAGTCATCTTTCTGTGCTCATTTGGTGGTTAGTCACATAGCAGAATGATGCTATGTTGGACTCGGTAGAAGCAGATACCTACATGCAAGTGCACAGGTGTGCTGTGTGTGTGTGTGTGTGTGTGTGTGTGTATGTGGGACACTTGTGGAAGGAGGGCTGGTGGAGTGCACTCCACAAAGTAGCTCAAGCTGCGAGTCCAGGTATTGTCAACCTGGTGCCCTTGGGAGTGAGGGCACTTGTGAGTGGTAGCAGCTGAACCCACACCCCAGTGTAGTGTGGAAATCTCAGCCTCTTGGCAGGCCCTCCCTTCACCTCTCCCTCCTTTCTTCCCTCCTTCCCTGCCTGCATCCATCCTATCTCCTCCTCAGGACATGCACCAAAGTGGGCTCAAGCCTCTGTCTTTAATAAGCTTAGAAAACAGTAAATCATGGTAATGAGAAAAACAAGGAGCATTACACACAGGCTGATCAATTGCTCTAGAAATTGTCCTTTGGACATTATTCAGGATGAAGTTGTCCTGCTACTGTACAGTTTCCCATATGTAATCAGATGATACAGGCTTCTTGAGCTGTCACAGTTTGGCATCTCCTGGTCAGAGAAGGAGGGGCAGAAAAAGAGTCAAGTCTTGGACTGAGATGGCAAAGGCTGCCCTGGTGTGAGAGGAAGTGGGGAGGCTGTGGGGCAGACACACAGATGTTTATGGGATGAGTTTGGAGCTATTGGATTCTGGAGCCTCCATATGCATATTTATCAGGTCTCTTTCCCTTAACCCGAGAGAAGTTTTTGAGTAATAATGGATTGCAAATGCAATGAAACTCTGTAGTTCATGTGGGACTGGAGTAGCTAATGTGGGCAAAAATCAGATAAAGTGTCAGACTGTCTACAGTTTCTTTTAGTGGAACAATCATCATGTTTTCAGTTCAGGCCATCCTAAGAAATTTGGTATTGTCCTTCCCAAGTGCTTTTCTTTTATTTTTTAAAACCTTAGAGTCCATTTTCACCAAAAACAGTGTTGTTAAAGGGGGTGAATTTTCAGGAACAACTTGTGAGTAAAAGACATGCTTTTGATCCCTGAATTGTTTTTTGGAGTCTCCCATCAACATTAACCCCCCTCCCATAAATTTTTATTTATTTCAGGCAAGGATTAGAGGCTATTTGTGATTCAAAGCATTTATGGGCCTGGCTGTGAGCCCCTTGGGAATATGCTCTCTCATCCAGCTTTGATTCTCCCATGCCCCATCCAGAGCTGCAGGGAAGGGAATCATAAGTATGTACAACCCCCTCAGGGTTCCTAAGAACTGCTCATGCACATTCACTTGACACTGGCTTAGACACTTGGGCTATGCCAGTGAAGCAAAGAAACATCACTATCCTCCTGAGGTTTATGGGATAGGAGAGAGAGAGAGAGAGAAAGAGAGAAGACATTATAAATAAGGAAATAATATATGTGTTAGCAGGTGATATGAACAACAAAAAAGGAAAAACAGTATGGGGTGGTCACAAGTATTAAATGAAGTGTCCAGGGACGGCCTTTGTGAGAAGTGACATTTGAGCAGAATTGAAGGATGAAGCTGATACCTAAGGGAGGTGCATGCCTGCATGGGGGACAGCTGGAATCTAGGCCCCAAGGAGGACAGGTGCCTGGCAGGTTTGCAGAACAGCAAAGAGGTCTGTGTGGATGATTCAGAGTCAGAGGAAGAGGTGATGAAGTCAGATGATATCCAGGGCCTTGCAGGCCATGGTGAGGACTTAGACTTTTACTCTGCATCAGATGGGAGCCAGTGCAGGGTTTTGCATTTAGGAGTGGCAGGCCCTGGCTTGTGTTGAAGTGAATCTCTCCAGCTGCTGTGTTGGGCATAGACTTTAAAGCAGCAAGGGTGGAAGCTAGCTAATGTAGTAATTTGGGTAAGAAACGATGGCAACTTGTCCCATTTGCTCGGCTGAACTGCTGAATTGAGAAATCTCCTCTAGGATAATGGCAAAAATTTAGCAGGGTGAATTTTAAGTCTGGAAACAGACAATTTTTTTTTTTTTTTTTGCCTGTATGGGATCTGTGTTTTTCTTCCAACTCCCCTGGAACTGGCTATGTGTACGGTACTCTAGGAGAAAGAGCCAAGGCAAGAGCTGGATACAGTTCTTCAGGTTCTCCTTAGGGAGATAGACTAAAACTCAACATATGAAACTCTTCAGTGGTCTAGGTCCAAGGACCTGGGTGCCTAGTGGGGGATCAGATCCTTGGCCTGGCAGGTAGCCGAGAGGGAGGTTTGACTGCTCTTCCCCTGATTGACTGTCTTAGTTTCCCCTTCAGCCCCTGTCTGCTACTGATGGCAGTCTTTGAAAGATTTCAGGACACACATGGCCTTCATCAAATGACTCCACTAGCCTTTCCTGGTGTGTCCCAAAAGAAATCCGCGGAGTCTGCAGCCTCTTTTTTCCCCCTACCCCTTAGCTGTGCCATGGAGGAACTTAGGAAAGGGCTCTGCAGGTACAACTGGACTGGAGGCTTTTTCAGAGGAGGAGGAAGCAGTGTAGTTTGGAGCTTGTGGATGAGAGTTGCAGCACACTCCAGGGAAACAGACAGACTTTCGAGACCTTTGCAGTGGGAACCTTGAGCCCATCATACAGTCCCTAGGACATCCAGAATTGTCCAGAGGGTCTCTCTTTAGGAGCCCAGGCTTCTAGTTCTGGCTGTGCTACCATGGACCTTAGGGGAGGCCCTGTCCCCTCCTGGTATCCCTGAACTACAGGATGGTCCCAGGGAACCTGTAAGGCTTTCCAGCTGGGACACCAGGGACTGCGGCTTAGGCACAGGCTTGCTTCTCCCGATGCGTTGAGCAAGCTCCGCAGAGGGTGAAATGCGCCGATGCAGGAGAGCTGGCTGTGAGTCGGGGCTTTAATAATTCACCGCGGGCTGCCTTGGAATACAAATGCAGCGGCTGCCGCACCGGCGGAATGGAGCGCTGGGGCCAGCAGCCGCCAGGGAGGCCCCTGGGCGCGCGCGCCCCCCTGCGGCCAGCTGGAGCACTGCGTTGCGCTTCTGCTGCGGTATAGGTGTGGGCGGAGCAGGGGGAGCGCTGGAACGCAGGCGCTCAGAGCGCCGCCGCTCAACCCTCCTGGTGCCAGGTCAATCGTCCTATTCTGACCACCTACTGAGGATCTTCTCCACAGAGTCCCAAATCGGCTTATCCTTTCTGAATCTTAGCTAGGTGGAGGCAATAACAGCCACTTTACAGGTTGTTGAGGTGATTAATATTGCACTTGAACCGGAGCAAGTGGGCTCAAAGTTTCAGGGACCCATGCTTTGCCATGCCTTCCTCCAGGGAAACTCCCCACCTGTTCCTGGGACCTCTGGGCCAGTCATGGGGGAGCCCCAAGGCCAGATCATGACCTGGGCAGGCCCTGGTAGTGTTCTTTTTCATCTGGGCTGTCCCGGACCCCTCCTGGCTTTCCCTTGGAGTTGATAAAACGGGACTCCCAGCTGTGGGAATTATCTCAGGACACATAGCCAAACCTTGGTTGGGTAGGGGAGAGCTTCTGCAAAACAGATTGCTTACTCTGGACAGCGAGGTATTTATTTATCAGGAGTGGGAGAGATTGGGTGGCCAGACTTGTTCTGACACCCCAATGTTGGTGACTCAAATAGTTTACATAGACAGGGACTCAGTACACCATAGGAGTGCTCTTTGATAAACAGTTATTCAAGGGACTACTGTCTGTGTTGATTATTACAGGAAACATCAAGGCATTAACCCTCTCATTCCACAAATCCTAAATGCCTGTTCTGTGCCAGGCACATTGCTGATTGCTGGGCCTGGCTCTGGACTCAGAGATTCTCATCTTCTGCAGACTGAACAACTGCCTCTGCCTTTAGCTCTGATTGTTCCTCTGAGTTCCTGAATCATATGCTTCATTGTTAGGTGGGCATCTCCATGTGGATGTCCCATAGCCAATACACATTTATTGCAACCAGATCTGACCCCACAATCTCCTTCACCCCTGGTAGGATAGACTGCAGAATCCTTATTGTGAACTACAAAGTCCCTAATAATACAGGCCCTGCTTGCTACCTCTCTCCCCAGCTTCTTGTTGGCATCCAACCTCTCAGGTCCTCATGTGGCCCACACACCATCTTTATCCATGCTATTCCTACTGCTCCTCTCACTGGCTAATGAGCCCCTCCTGGCCTGTTGCTTCTCCATCCACCTTAGCCCCCATCATACAGCAGTTTAACCTGTCTTCCAAAACCTGCTGTATAATCCCCTATGACCATCCCAGGTCCTGCAGCTGCATCTACCCTGAGGATCCTCACTGGCCAACTGCCCTCTCCCACATGTAATTCATTTCCTACTAAGCTTGTGAGATTGTTTCTCAACAAAATATCTTTGGGGGACTTGTACCATGCCTTGCCTCTACCTTCTAAATGCCAGCAGCATATTCCTCAACTCTAGTAATCGTGTCAACTTCAAAATCTCCATGTTCTTTTCCAAATGCTCCCTGGGGACATGGTACCTCTGCTGATTGAAAACCAGTCTAGTTTTTGGAAGACCCTTACTCTTTTGGGAAAACATGGAATCAAGATGAGAACTGAGTAGCTCCACTTTCTGTCTGCCACTTATTGAATTTGCACCATCTGATTCAAACTGGGGGTCAGGTAATGACAGAAGTGACTGTCATTTAGATGGGAAAAACAAGAAAACCCAGTGTGCTTGTAACACAGGAATTCATGCCAGGGAAAGGGCATCAATAGGTCCCTGGCAGTAGAGCACCCAGGATGGGAGCTAGTTCCCTGAGGAAAGTCACCCTCCCAGGTCAAAGGTGGCATTCTGGCTCTCTTTCAGTCTAGAGTCCTGTTCAGATCAGCTGCTTAACCTAGATTCCTGCCTTTTCACTCAGATCATTTCAGAGAGATTACTGCATGCAGTCTTTGGTGGTGCTGATCCAAACTGCTCTCCATGGTCTTCAGTGAACTACCATGCTGAACTCAGTGATCACTTTTCAGTCTATATCTTACTTAACTTATTTGTGACACTGAGCTTCTTCCTTCTAGTCCTTGATTTCCAATACATACTTGCTTTCCTGGTTCTTCTACCTCTCTGTCCTTTCTTGCTCTTCATAATGTTAGTGGTTGTCACCTATTGGTAGCTTTATATGTGTTAGGCCAGAGGTTCTCTACTCTTATGTATGGGTATATATTTCATTCCACAAACACTGACACAAGAAATGTATTTTTTGATTTCTAAAACTGAATCTAGTTGCTGATGCCATGGTTCCATTCTTCCAGGATGTCATAAAACATACAGTCAAGATCCTTTCCAGGGTTATGTCACAAATATGGGGCCTCAGGGGCTATAATTTAATCATCTCAGATACCTCATATTGCCATTCATCACCCTAAATTATCTCAGTCACATTAGGGAGCCCCAGAATCACCCAAAATGTGTGTTAAATGTCTGGCTTCACCCCCAGAGGGTCAGATTCAGTAAATGTGCCATTTGCTCCTCACTGTGAAAATAGCTAGCATCTGTTGCCCTCTATCCGTGTCAGGTATTGTGTTGATCATGCTATATATATATGATCTCATGTGCAGGTATTGATGAGTTGGGTTACCTGTGGAAGCTCTACAGCCAAACTGCTTGGGTTTGAATATCATCTCTGCTTCCTACTAGTTGAGTACCCTTGTGTGAACTGTGTACACTTTAGTGTTCAACTTGGTAGAATGTACCAACATCATAGAGTTGTCATGAGGATCACATATTCTAATTCCACAAAGTGCTTAGAACAGGGCTTAGTGTGGAGTAAATACCATGAAGTTTTCAACAGTATTATTAATTACCCTGAAAATATTGTGAACTAGGTATTTATTAATATCCTCATTTTATAAGATGAGAGAATTGAGACTTACAGAGATCAAGTAACTTGTTTGGAATCACAGAGATGGGAAATGACAGAACAAAATCTCAAACAAAGGCAGTCATATTCTAGTGGTCATATCATTGAGACTATGGCTGCCCACAGAGTTAAATGTTCAAAACTGGGGCCATGGCCCACTTATGGAGGAGAACATGCAAGTTCAGAGAAGTGGCTTACCCAAGGTCCTACTATCACATGACTCATCAATAGGGGAGTTGAGATTTCAACTGAAATATGGACAATTCTAAGCTCCTTGTGAAAATGTGGAATCATGAAAGGTGAAAAAATGTTTTTGAAATGGTGACTTAACTCAGATTACTAACTCTTGGCTTATGTTTCTGTTGCAAGAACAAGGAGAAGAGCAGCATTTTTGAGTTAATTGATCTTACCAGGATTGTCAGTGCATCATTTGAATCTAATGGTGAAATTTCAGTCCTCATCTTATTTGTTCTGAGCAGCATTTGACACAATTGCTCACACTTTATTCCTACAAATGCCTTTCCTTGGCTTCCAGAACACTGCTCTCTCCTGGTTTTCCTGGTACTTCACTGTCTGTTTCTTTTCAGTATCCTTTGCTGGTTCCTCCTTATGAGTCTGTTATCTTGATCATTTAAAAAAAATTTATTGTGCTCAAATATATATAACAAAAGCTTTTCCATTTTAATCATTTTAAGTATATAGTTCAGTGGTATTAGTTCAGTGGCATCCTTCTCCAGGACTTTTTCCTTATCTGCAATAGAAACTCTATGGTTGTGAAATAGTAGCTCCCACTGGCCCCTCACTCCTGAAAAATAGTTTGTTAAGCATGATTCTACTGTCTGTCTCTATGAATTTGCCAAATCTGGGCACTTCATATAAATGCAATTATACAGTATATAGCCTCTTGTGTCTGGATTCTTTTACTTCGTATTTTTCAAGGTTCATCCATGTTGTATCATGGTTCAATATTCTGTTCCTTTTTTATGGATGAATATTATTCTGTATGTTTACCTACATTTTGTTTATTCATTCATCTGTTGATGGACACTTGAGTTGTTGCCTCTTTTTGGCTGTTGTGAATAATGCTGCAATGAACATTGGCATACAAATACCTGTTTGAGTCCCTATTTTTAATTATTTTTGATATATGCCTTGGTTTCTCAATTTTGGGAGGCTCCAGTGATCAGTCTTCTTACTCTTTCTTTACTACATTCTATGTGATTCCACCCAGTCTCATGACTTGAAATATAACCTTGCTGCTATGTGCCAAATATCTACCTCCAGCTCAAAACTCTCCCTGAAGTCCAGACTTGTGTCTGCAGCTACGTCTTCCACTTCACCAGGAGACTGCCTGGTAGAAATGCATCCCTTCTGAACTCTTGAGGTATTTATTTCAAATGCATTACTACAGGTATGTTTGATCAGTGACATTTCCATCCTTCCATTTGATCAAGCCCACCTTGGAGTCTTCCTTGATTCCTTCTTCACTCTCCACAACCAATTCATTGACTTGTCAATCCATTGACTAATCCAACAAATTCTGTTGACTGTCCTTGAAGAAGATCTCCAGAATGTTAAACCTCATGGCCATCATCTTGTTTCTAGTAACCAAGATGGGTGCTTCCTAAGTGATTTTATTGTTTGTACTCTTGCATTCACAATACACAGTCTCTTGTTATTCCAGCATCCAGATGGATCTTTCCAGAACATAAGGCAGATCATGCAAAACCTTCCAGTGATGTCATCAAAGTCTTTATAATAGCCTACTTGATATGGTGCATGATCTCCTCTATCACATTATTTCTATCTACTTCTCTCTTTACTCACTGCTGTCTAGTTATACTCGGTTCCTTGCTGGTCCTCTAACAAGGCAACACACTACGCTTCAGTGCAGCCTCACTAGCTGATCCCTTTGCCTGGAACACTCTTCATCTCCTTATCTGCCAGTCTTTGCTCAAATGTTACCTTCTTTTAGAGTGCTACTCTGACATACCCAATTTAAAATTGAAACCCCTTCTCAACTGTGTTCCTCTTCCTTGTTCCAGTTTCTCCATAGCACTTATCATCATCTGTCATACTCTATCTTTTACTTATTTACTCCTGTCTCCTTCAACTCCATAAGGACAGAAGATTTTGCATGTTGTGTTCTCTGATGTATCTTTAGTGCTTATAACAACCAAGCATGAACTAGGAAATCAATAATTATTTGTTGGATGAACACATGAATTTAAAACCTTGTAATTCCAAACACGTTAACTGGGTACCACATCTTATTTCAAACACATTTTTTTTTGCATAGTGCACTTCTAGCCTACTTTTCTGAAATCCAGTGCTTCACCTTATAATCCTTCATCCCAGCCTCCATGTCTTGGCCCATACCTTACCCTGTGCATTCTTCCATATAAACTTTATCAATGTGAATGTATGCAGCTCATTCCTTTTTTAAAAAAAAATATTTACTTATTCTAATTAGTTATTCCTGACAGCAGAATGCACTTTGATTCATAGTACACAGATGGAGCACAATTTTGCACTCCTGGTTGTACATGAAGTAGAGCCACACCATTCATGCAATCCTACATGTACATAGGGTAATGATGTCCATCTCATTCCACCATCTTTCCTAACCCCATTCTTTCACAGTCAAAATTGCCAAAAATCTTATCTACATTGTCGTCTGCTTTCCTTTACCTCCTATCTCACTTCTCAATTCATTCAAATCTGATTTCCTTCTCTATCCATGTCATCAAAATAGTTCATGCTAAGGGTATAAAGGCTCTCTTAGCAAATATCCCTTAGCAATTTTGTCAGCACAGCATTTAGGCAGTGGCATGGATATTGATGGTGCATTTTAGCTAAGTTTACTGTGATAATCAAGAGCAGAAAGCAGAGCAGAAAGATTTGAAAAACTTGAAGTTTGGCCAGAAATCTGCTAGGAAAAACTGGGGCTAAAGAAAATATGGTTGTTAAAGGGATTACAGTCACTAAAGAAACACTAAGTATTTTATCCAGAAACAATAGAAAAGTTGGCTTGAATACATCTTAGGATTTGGCAAGAACTCATCCATCTCAGGCTCAAAGGTGTAAAAGTAAAAATTCTCTTGAGAAGAGACTAGTGTGGTACCCTGCTTGCACAGGTTGGCCTAGCATCTTGTTTCACCATACTCAGCCACCCAGGTACTTAGAGGTTGCTGCAGTCTGGGTCCCTGGAGGCTTGACTACTGCTCAAGATGGTAGCAGACCTTGGTGTCAACCATGCGGTGCTGGTTCTGCAGGAATACAAGATGCTGGAGTTAGAGGGCTGCAAAGACTTCCACCATGATTTCAAAGGAAGGCCTGGGAGACCAGGCAAAGTGTAGTGGGTTGGAATTCCCACAGGCAGTCCTGAAAGGGACATGCATGAAGAAGTAAGAAGGAAGCGGAAGCTTCAGTAGAGACCCTCAAGATTAAGAGTTTCCAGTATTGTGGAACTGTACTAAAAAGGAAAGCTGCTGGAATTGTATAGAAACAAGCCAAGAGAGAGGCCATGTGAGTTGCAACCAACAAGGCCATAGGGGTGAAGTTACATAAGCCCTTTGAAGAGAACATCACAATGCCATGTGCTCCAGTTGCTGGATGTGGAGCTACAGAACTTGCTTACCAGCTGAATTTAAGTCTTACTTTGGTTCCATCCCTTCTTTCTATGCCTTTAGTTCTCCCTTATGGGATGGAAAAGTTATGTCATCATATGTTGGATATATATAACTTGGTTTAGATTTTTACTTTTACAACTTAAGAGTTTGCCTTGAGTCTCAGATGAGAGTTTGGACTTGGACTTCTGGTGATGCTGGAACTGTTAAAACTATGAGGACTCTTGGAAATGGACTAAATGTATTTTGCATTGCAAAATGGGCATGAGCTTTTGGGAGCCAGGGGCAAAATGTTATGATTTGGATATGAGAGGTTCCCCAAAACCTTATGTGTGAGACAATACAGGAATGTTCAGAAATAGAATGGTTAGATTATGGGAGTTATAAACTAAATCCACTGGTATGGATTAACTGGGTGGTAACTATAGGCAGTCAAGGAGTGGCTGGAGGAGGGGCATGCCTTTGGGATTTATATTTTGTCCCTGGTTAGTGGAGCTGTCTCTCTCTGCTTCCTGGTTGCCATTTCCTGAGCTGTTTTCCTCCACCTCAGTCTTATGCCATGATGTTCTGCCTCACCTCATGCCCAGAGCTGTGGAGTTGACTGACCATTGACCAGACTTCTGAAACTACAAGCTTAAATAAATTTTTTCTCCTTTAAGTTTTTCTTGTCAGGTCATTTGGACACAGCAATATAAAAGCTGAATAAAACAGATGCTTATCTTTAGTTATTTTATTTGTTTTGAATCACACATTATATTGTACTTACTCATGATACACAATGTGATGTTTTGATTTGTGTATATTTTGGTTAATGTTTAACTCAGGGTAATTAACATACCATTCATTTCTCATTTTTTTCCAGTGCTGGAAATTGGACATAGGTCTCTGAAAGGAAAACTAGGAACTGGGAGATGGATGAGCGAGAAATGAAAGATGGAGACCAGGCAGAGATCCACACGAGAGTTTATTTGTCAGAGCTGACAAATAAAGGCCATCTCTCCATAGATGGAGAGAAGACCCGAGATGTTGAGGTGTTCAGCTTTTGTGGGGTAGGGGTTTGGAGTTGTAGTTGTGGCACTATAAGATAGGCTGGGGGTGCTTGTGTCAGAGCTAGGCGGGTGGGAATAGCATGGGATTTACTTAGGTTGATGGCACCATGACTTTCCAGAGTCAAGGGGTCATGTCCTTCTGGGATTGCCTTAGGGTTATGGTACCATGGGGTAGGTTACTAATGGGGGGTGGGGGGAGTTCAGGTAAGAGGAAGTACAGGAAAGCAAGACTTATAAAATGGCAGTTAACATTTAAGATGGCTGCTCAGATGTTAAATCAAGACCCTATAGTCTCACACATGCTAATTGTGTGCTCACCAACTTCTATCATTTTTATATGCTAAGTACATTCAAAAACCTCTCTTCTGATGCTTAACTAGACTTTCACACTCTTCTTCTTGAAACTCCTTTACTTTCTACACAGTACTCTCTGGGTTTTCCTCATACTGCTCCAGCTGCTCCTTTGCATGTTTTTAACCACATCCATACAACTGCACAGTTAGAAAGCCAAGCTTCATCCTTGATGTCTCCCTTTACCCATATATAAGCCATCACCAAGCTCTGACAGTTTTACTTATAAAATATAGTGCAAATCCATCTGCCTCTCCATATTCATTATAATCATCCCAAGTTTGGACATCATTATCTTTTGCTTCAACAACTACAATCTCTTCCTAATTGGTCCCTTCATTTTCCATGTAGCCTCCTCCAAACCACTCCTCATGGTACAGTTGAAGTGATCTTTGAAAATGTGAGTGAGACTATGTCAATTTCTTGGTTAAAATTCTCTCTGACTTCCCATGATTCCTGGGAATAAAGCAAAGATCCTTTGTGTGGCACTTAGCACTGGCATGGTTTCTAACTACACCACCATCCATATTTCTCACCTTTCTCCTCCACACTGGCCCTCTTGTAGATCCATCAATGAATACTGCTTGCTCTGGCTATAGGGCCTTCACAGATATGATTCCCTGTGTTTTAAATGCTTTCCCTTTAATCTTGGCTGGATTCACTTCTACTCATTCTTGATGTCTCAGTACAATCATCATGTCTGAAGGGAAGTCTTCCCTGACCTTTCTTATTCTACTCCTTTGTAGCACATGTACCTCTCCAGAGCACTTTTCTCAGTTTCCATTTAAAATTTACTCATGTGATGATACAGTTAATATCTATCTCCCCCATCAGACTAAAAGTTCACGAGAGCAGGTTCTGATCTTTGTTTACACTGCCTATCTCATGCAGTGTCCTGCATGATGGGAGTTCAACAAATGTTTTTTTCCGAATGAATGAAGGCAAGGCGGTGGTTGGTGACCTCAGTGAGGGCAACTTAAGGGCTAAGGGCTGTGGTCAGATTGTGTGATGACTACATGAGGAACTGCAGATGATGAGGTGATTTGGGTCATAATTGCAGATGTCCTACCAAGATGATAGTCTGGCATATGGGGAGGAGAAAGACTATGATTTAGCAGGCAGAGACTCCAGTGACTGCAACCAGGAGGGAAACAAAAGTGGTGAAAGCAATTGAGTGGAGTGAGTAGCTAAAGATGGCAGAATAATAATCTGAGAAGAGCACAACTGAATGAGAAGAATGCTTAGCTTCCTCTACCCTTAGGTAAGGGGATCCAGAGAACTGCAGGTAAGAACCAGGGCTCAGAATGAAGAGGTAGAAAGAGGTTTCAGTTTAGAGAGCTAGGTGGAAGACTTGGATTTTATAGATTGGAGGTAACCAAATAATGCAAAGGTGAAATCCTTAGCTTACAAACAT
Source organism: Marmota monax (assembly GCF_021218885.2). Taxonomy (NCBI): domain Eukaryota; kingdom Metazoa; phylum Chordata; class Mammalia; order Rodentia; family Sciuridae; genus Marmota; species Marmota monax. The sequence continues at coordinate 3,910,978 of NW_026692025.1, read as the reverse complement.
GTTGTGTGACCTTGGGGAAATTGTCTTCTCTGTGCCTGCCTTTTTGTACTAGTACAATAAGATTATGTTAGTGCCTACCTCATAGGATTGTTGAAGAAATTAAAAGAGTTAATGCATGCAGAGTGCAGAGAACAATACCCTCTTAGAGCAGTGGTCAGCAAATATATATGTTCTCACTAAAGTTTTATTTTTCCTTTTAATTTGTCCCTCATCAAAACCCTGAGGTGAGTAGTCAGCAAGGTAGGGATTATTACCCTCAGTTGAAAAATATGTTACCCAGGGAGTTTCAAGAGTTTACCGAGGCACACAGTAAGGAGCAGACTTGGGACAACTCCTTAGCCTCCTGACTGCAGCTCAGTGCATTTTCTACCACTGCTTCCAAAAGAAGGGGCCGAGAAGTGGTGAGTGGTCAGGACAGAGGATGAGCAGTTTCATCTGCTTGGAAATTCACTTCTCCTCAAATGATTCCTTCACACAGCCCTTGGTTATAGCAACCCTGCTGAACAATCACCCAGACTGCTCACCATCAGCCTCCTCAAGCTGGGGTCCAGGCTTCAATTGTCCCTGATTCCAAGTCCCTCCCCTACTTAGTCCAGAGAGCTGGCAGAAGATTTAATCTGCCCTCCGTCTGACCCAGTGCATCCCACTGAGTTCCTGCTGAGCATAATGTTCAGACAAACTAGTGATCTGATTAGCTCAGGCGCCTCCTGCTCTGGTCAGCCCCCTGCGGCGCTAATAGAGGAGGAGGGAGATTAAATTAGCAATGATGCTGAGCTGGTAGAGCTGCTGAAATGCATTTATAAATGGATTTTTAATATAAAAATAAGGGCAATTGGCACTGGCAATTAAGATATAATGAAGGCCCTTGTAGCTAGAGCTGCTGATAAGAAGGTAATAAATTGAAGAATAAAAAATTCCCAAACCAATAGACTTTAAGAGCAAATATCTGGTGATATCCATACAACCAATAACTATTGTCTTTTCTTTGCCACTGGTTGGGTGTGAAGGTAAAATGGTTAACTACAAACACATTGTGACTAAAGAGTAGAGCAGATAAGCAGAAAGCAGAAATGACGCCCAAATCTAAGAGGCAGGGCACAGTGGAATTGTTTTAGCAGGTTAGAGCAGGGCTCATGGACACTTAATATATAATGGTGGCAAAAGCCTCAGAGGAAGGTGTCTGGCTCATGGGCCTGGTTAGTGATAGCTAAAAGGAAGCAGGGCTCAGTGAGGTTGCCTGCTATGATGACAATATTCTATGAGAACCCATTTGAAAAAGTAATTCCCGTTGCTCAGCAATATGAAATATTACCTGGCTTCCACTCTGACTGCATTAAAAATATAACAGTTTTATTGAGATAAGATTTGTACACTATGAAATGCACTCTTGAAGTATACAGTCTGCTCTTTTTAAAAAATATATTCACGGTGGTGCGATCATCACTACAATCAATTTTGGAACATTTCCTTTTTAACCACTTTATTGGGGTCTGATTGGCATATTAACAGTTGGATGCACTTAATGTATGCATCTTAATGAATTTGGGGATAAGTTTACACATGTTGAAGCCATCACCACCATGACCTATATCTGTCACCTCCAAAAGTTTCTTCCTGTCCCTTTTATCATTATTACTGTTGTTGTTATTATTTGAACATTGTATAGAAGGATGATGATTATTGAAAACTGTAAAATCATCATTATTATTGGTAGGAAATTACTTTTGACTTTTTGATCATATTTTAGAATTTCTCATTTTGCACTATGCCATATCTTTAATCCATGTAGTGTTTCTTATTAGAAGGGACTAGAAAATTCAAAGCAATTCCAGAAACTGAAGATAACCATCATATAAAGCTTCTTATATATTTTAATTTAAATTAAATTAATTTTAAACCAATACACAAAACACAAATGTCATACATATTAATGGGGTACCATGTGATATTTTGGTACATTGCGTAGCATTTAAATCAGGTTAAATATATCTATCTCCTATTTATCTTTTCTTTTGTTTTCTTTTTTAGTGGTGCTAGGGATTGACACATTTATCATTTCTTTAGAGTGAAATCATTAAAAATCCTTTCTTCTAGCTTTTCTAAATTATCATTATATATAGTCACCCTACTGTGCAATAGCACATCAGAACTTCTTACTGCTGTTACTCAGTACAACCTTTCCCCTTCCCTCTCTCCCCCTTATCTCCCCAGCCTCTGGTACCCACCATTCCACTTTCACCTTCTGTGGGATCAATATTTTTGGATTCCAAATATGAGTGACATCATATGGTGCTTGTCTTTCTGTGCTTGGCTTATTTCACTTAGCATAATGTCCTACAGTGCATTCCAGGTCACTGAAAATGAGAGGATTTAATCTTTTTTTTTATGACCAAATAGCATTCCATTATGTATGTGTTTGTGTGTGTGTGTGTGTATGTGTGTGTGTGTATCTGCATTTCTTTATCCATTCATTTCATGATGGATATGAAGGTTGTTTCTACTTCTTAGCTCCTATGAACAGCATTCAGTGAACATGGGAGTTCTGATGTCTATTCATCATAGTGATTTCAATGTCTTTGAATATAGTCCCAGTCTGGGATTGTGAGGTCATAACACAGTGGCATTTTTGATTTTTTGAGGAACCTCCAAAGAAAGCACCACAAACTAGGTGGTTTAAACAACAAAAATTTATTCTCTCACTGCTCTAGATCCTGGAAGTCCAAAGTGCAGGGGATTGCAGATTTTTTTCCATCTGGGAGGCCCTGTTCCTTGTCTCTCTTCTAGCTTCTGGTGGTTGCTGGAAACCCTGGGGTTTCTTGGCTTGTGGATGCTTCCCTCCTATCTATATGTGTCTTAACATTACAGATATTCTCTTCTGAGGACACTTGTTATTGGATCTGGAGCCCACCTTAAAATAGGATGATCTCATCTAGAGATCCTTAATGACATCTAAAAGTATCCCTTTTCTACATAAGTTCACATTCACAAGCTCAGAACAGATGTATCTTTGGGAGCCACCATTCACTCTACTTTAATAATATCCATGGTATAGGAGCCACAGAAACATACTTCTATATGTAGAATCCCTCCCACTCTCCAGGACCCAAAGGAGATCAGTGCATGGAGACAGGCATAGTTAGTGACTGTTCACACGTGCACAGTGCAACTCTCTGGCTCCTGCTGATACCAGAGGAACCTGAGAACTTGATGTTAGCAAGGCGGACATATCACCAGATTTGGTTTGTATTTCTATGTTCAGGCATTTCATCCAAGGCCACCAAGCCCACAAGGCCCTGACTGTGCCACTGCAACCCACCTGACTCAGCAGCCATATGTACTTAAATTCTTGCTGTGCCTCTCATTAACTAAAACAGCTATTTGAGTGCCCTGTGCTTCATCTAGAAAATAGAGACTTCTACTGATTCCTGCTACTATTAGCTAAGCAGAATTATTTGGTACCTTAAAAAGCCAAAACAGACTTTGCAGATGTGACTAAGTTAAGGATCTTGAGATGAAGAGGTTATTTTGGATTTTCTAAGTGGGTCCAATGTCACCACAAGGTGTTCTTATAAGAGGGAGGCAGGAAGGTCAGAGAAGGTGGTATGACAATGAAAGCAGAGTTAGAGGATGAGAGTAAGAGATTTGAAGATGCTATAGTGGTGGCTTTTAAGAAGGAGGAAGGGGCCAAGAAATGAGGTGTCCTCTAGAAACTAGAAATTGGTTCTTCCCTGGAGCCTCTAAAAGGAAGGCAACCCTGTAAACCCAGCTTAGATTTTTGACCTCTAGAATTTAATAGAATGCATTTTTGTTGTTTTATGTTGCTAGGTTTGTGATAATTTGTTATATCACCAGGAAGTATTTTTAGTAATTGTGCATCAGAAGGACAGGCATGATACCATGCCCCTGTGGACAAGATTATACAAGTGACCTAGTCTGCTAGGGCCAAATGTCCTTGCCCAGTATGTTTATTACCTTCAGAGACATGGAGCCAGGCCCTGGCATCCAACGATTTACCCTATAGAAGACCAAGCTCCTTTCCACAATTTCCTGAAGGACTTTACACAGATTGAAAGCATTGCCAAACAACGTTGGTGCAGTCAGCTTAGTCTACTGCCGCCATCTTAAGTCATAACCACTGTGACTGCCCCAGAGTAAACCTAGTCAATTTTCTCCACTGGGTTTCCCAACAAACTAAATATATAAAACCATTAGCATGGTATGTGAAGCTTTATGACCAGACCATGGCATGAGGAATGTGACTGACTTTTTGATATTAACTTAAAAAAAAAAAAACTAGATACATTCCAGCTTGGATGAAGTCACTTCTGTCCTATTCAATATACATGCCCCTACATCTCACCAAAATCACACTGATATTCAGGATCATGCATCTGTCAGTAAGTCCCCCAGTGATTGCATCTGTGAAATCCTGTTAGAGTCTGTGAACAATGTTAGAGTCTGTAAACAAGTCAGGATCGCGCCTGGAAAATGTTAGAGTCTGTAAACAAGTCTGGATGGCGCCTGGCATTTTGACAGAGGGAATGGTTTGTGAAGTAACGCCAGCGAGCCATTAAGTGTGGAGATTCCTTATTGGTTGACTGCTGTATCGAGTTTATGCTAATTAAGATAAGCTGTGTGGAATGTATAAATACCTCTGTTGTACTACAATAAACGGCTCCCACTCCTGCTGTATCAACGTACACAAGTTGTTCGTCACCCCCCGGTTATTTTGCTGCAGCCGGACTGCGGCAAAATCCTGGATCTGTTTTCCTGTTTCTTCATTCTCTCAGTGTTAAGGTTTGGATCTGAATTGTACCCCACGATGTTCTACCTCACCTCAGGCTCAAACCAATGGAGCCAGCCAAATATGGAGTAAAACCTTTGAAACCATGAGCCAAAATGAACTTTTCCTCCTTTAATTTTTTTTCAGGTATTTTGTGTCAAGGATGAAAAGCTGACTAGCACACAAGGCACCTTGGAGCCTATTCTAATACACTGATACTGTATTGTTCAGGAACAGCTAATCTCACTAAAGGTTTCCTAGGGAGATGAAAGAGGGCTCTATATCACACGTCCTTGAGCACTCTGATTTTTGAAGTCCAAGTTCTTCTATCCCAGCCTCTGTACACAGGGGTTGTACTATAGCTACATACCAGAACCAATCTTCTTAGAGGGGAGATATACTAAATAACCACTGATCGGTTTTGTTTTGCTACATATAATCCAAATTGTGGCAGGGTGTTATTAAACCCTCCACCATCCTGATCTTTTTGAGAAAAACATGTGGGGCTCCATTGGCCAAGACTCCTAGGGTAGGGCCTGAATGTAGTCATAACTCTAGACTTCTTGCTCCTGTTGATTCTGGATCTCTTGCAAAAGTTCTGCAGGCTGGCAGTCTTTCATCATCTCTGAACAGTCATCAAAGCTTCTGTGTGCAACTCAGCCAGTAGAATAAATTATAATGACTGCCTCACACAGAGCACTTACTATGTGCCAAGCTCTGTGCACGAACATTATGATATAGATGGAAACATTAACATGTTGCTATGGTTTTGATTATTATTTGTGCCTCCAAGAGGTTTGTTTTGGGGACTTTATGCCCAGGGTGGCAACATAGGCAACAGTGAGACACTGTTGCAAAATAAATAAATAAATGAGAGGAAGAAGGGGGAGGAGAGGAAGGGAGGGAGGGAAGGAGAGATGGGACCTAGTGGGAGGTTGTTAGGTCACTGAGAGCACTGTCCTCACAGGAGATTAAGATTTTTTTTTTTTTTGTGCTGGGGATTGAACCCAGGGCTTTGTACATATGAGGCAAGCACTCTACTAACTGAGCTATATCCCTAGCCCTAAGGTTTTTGTGGAACCTCTTGGTAATTCTCATGAGAACAAGTTGTTATATAAAAGCTTAAGCCTGATTCCTTTGTTGCTATCTGACTTCCTGTTTCTGAGATGATGTTCCCCCATACATGTGCTCTGCCATGATGTTATGCCATTCACTGTTAGGCCCTACTGGGGGCTGAATCAATGGGATGCCCTTTGTGCTAGATCTTGAACTTTAAACTGGCAGAAGTCAGATAAATAAACCTTTTTTCTTTATGAAGTTAGTTAGCTTGCCTGGAGTATTTGGTTATAGCAATATGCTATAAGGTATTAAATGTTGAGTATCCCCCAAAAGGTCCATGCATTAAATAAAGGCTTGGTACCCAGGGTGGTACCAAGGGTGCTGTTGCGATGGTGGAATTGTTAGGAGTTACGGCCCAGTGGGAAAATATTAGGTCATTAGAGGTATGCCCTTGAAGGTAATTGTGGACCCTGGTCTCTTCCTCTTCCTCTTTGCTCCTTGATGATAAGGTTAGCAGTTTGCTCTGATGCATGCTCCTGTGATGATGTGCTTCCCTCTACAGAAGTCCAAAACACTGAGGCCACTTGATCTTGAATTGATATCTGCGAAACTGTGAGCCAAAATAACCCCTTTCTCTTTATAATTATCTCAAGTATTTTGTTATAGTGTTAGAAAGTTGACTAATACACAATACAAAATGAATTAGTACCCATGTTGCTCTCATTTTATCCTCACAACAGCCCCATTGGGCTGCTTCATAGACTCATGGAACTGATGCATAGAAATGTCAATCACATAGTGAAAGAGTCGAAATTTCAGCTCAAGCAGTCAAGCTCCAGATCCTTCACCATCAGCCACCTCATTCTACTGCCTCCTAGCTGTAGCAGTTAGCACGTATTGCCTCTCAGATTTGTACTCACTTTCATCACCAGCTCACGATCCTGGAATATCTTCCCTTTGTCAGTTGGCATGATCATAATCAGCTATGCCAGTTTAGGGCTGGAGGGACTCTGGAGGGTGATGAAATGACTTCTCTTCATGGTTCTGATATGCATTGCTTTTTCCTGCTCCTGGGGCCGTTGGCTGGTGTGTACGACACCCAGAAGAACTGCTTCCTGGTGAGTTTCAGAAGTAAGCCCTCATTCTATCTACCTTTCCACAGACAAGTCCAACATTATCCTACCTCCCCTGTACATGGATTCCCTGCTTTCTAGGCAAATTCAATAGCACCTGACAAAAGGTCTGTGAGTTCCACACCTTCTCTTAACTACTCAGAGAATTTCTTGGAAACCCAGGGATAGTTTCCTGCCTGCTAGCCTCAGCCCACTGACATCCCTGTAAGAGGCATCTGCCCCAGTGAGTTGCTCTGCAATTTGGTATACTGAAAACTCAAACCCTCTTCAACAAGGTCTATATTCCAGCCTTGGAAAGACTTCTTCCCTTTCTAAATTTGTTCTAGAAAACTCTTTAGAGTATTTTTCATATTACTTCTTAGCCACTGCAACACTGGAATACTATGATGGTCAACCTGCTAAATAAGACGGCTATGGTGAGATGGAGCAGGATGGCACAAGAGTTCATCACACTACTCAGAGCAGTGTGTAATTAAAAAAACTCATGAATTGTTTACTTGTGGAGTTTTCCATTTAATATTTTTGGGCCACAATTGACCACATAACTGGAACTGTAGAAAGCAAAACTGTAGATAAGGTAGTGGTGGGGACACAGTATTTGTATGGTGAAAGAGCAGTAACTGTTTTAAAATATCACGTATATGTAATAATAGTGACAATAATAGCTACCATTCATTGATTATCCACTATCTGCTAGGCACTTTGCATAGTACACACCAGTTTCTTTATTCCTGACAATAGCACTATGAGTGCTATTATTATTCTCAGTTTGCAGAAACGACAATAATGTTACGGGTCCTATGTGGTACTTGAGTTGTATTTTGGTGATTAGCATACATGCCATCCTTCTTTTTCTCTTGATCTATTTTTATAATTGGATGTCATCTGATTTATTATTAACTTTTAGGCTCATGGTATTCATTTCTGAATTGCCTACAATGGCTCCACCTGCTGGCCAGCCAGATAAATGCATATTTGAAAGCCTGGAGGTAGAAAGCCTGGGTGGCCAGTTATGGCATCCTGACAGGAAAGCTGTCTCATACTGGGAGATAATGGTGGGAAGAGAATACAGTGACTGGAAGGCCCACCTCCACATTCCATCATACCCAGATCCCTGACTCAACTCCCATTTGGTTTGTACAATTTAAGACCCCTCTCATCTACCTGAGTATTTCCTTAGACTAATGTTAGTCACTTTCACACTCTGTGCATTTCAATCATTCTACCAAGAAATATTTTCTAACTTCATACTATGTTCTAGGTTGTGATTAAAGTTACAGTGGTGAAGTAGACACTTTTCACCTTGGAGTACTGATAAATATCTGGACTTTTGCCATATTTGGAGAATTCCTAGCCCACTTCTCAGTAGAGAAGATAAAAATACCATGCATCTCAGTGTTCACTGCCACTGTGATGTGGCACATAGCCTACACTTGGCCAATTCATAGGTACCCTTCTGAATATTTGAACCCAATATTAGTGACCTAAAGAATTGAAGCAGCAGAGAATTCTCCCTCTGGCAGTGGTACTTATAGTATGACCAACTTCCGGGGGCAGCTCTGTTAGAAATGATAGTGGCAGTGTCCAGTGTCTACTGCCCACATTTTGAGAATTACAAGCTACAGCATCTTGTGCTTACTGCTGACAACTGCAGGATTTTCTCCAGTGCAACACTGTTGTATGACTTGGTTCACCATTCTAGTCATATAGTTTGAATCTAGTTTTTTTTTTTTACAAATATAAATTCCATTTTATTGTCATTATGGTACATAAAACATTTAGTTTTGCTATGGAATTTGAAAGAATAAAGCATAAAACTATCATAAATCTATACTAATAGGTAAAACATATAAAAGCAGCTTGACATCAGTAACAAATAATGACAAAATATGTAAAGATACTGATTATTTTAGAAAATCAAAGTTAGTTCAGTTTACAATACAGTGTAAACTAAGTACTTTAATTTTTTCTTGTTATTATTAGTTATACATGGCAGTAGAATGTATCTTGACATAGCATTCATACATAAAGTATAACTACCCATTCTTTTTTTTAAGAGAGAGAGAGAGAGAGAGAGAGAGAGAGAATTTTAATATTTATTTTTTTAGTTTTTGGCGGACACAACATCTTTGTTTGTATGTGGTGCTGAGGATTGAACCCGGGCCGCACGCATGCCAGGCGAGCGCGCTACCGCTTGAGCCACATCCCCAGCCCATAACTACCCATTCTTGTGGTTGTATGTGATATGAAGTTACATGTGGAGAGTCGCCCTGAATGAACACATGTTTAAGTCTTGATGAACAAGGCTTTGACCAACTTCTATTATCTAGTGTCTTCAGCATTGCCCAGCTCAGATATCAAGACGTGGCTTCAGAAGTAGGTATACACACTTGGGTTGTTATACTCACTTATTCCTTTGTAATCCTACCCCTTTTCTGCCTTCTGGGATAGAATGTTCCATGGAAATTTCCTTTGTGTGTCCCATTCTGTTGCTCTGCTTTTGATCCCACTCAACACATGAGATGGGAGCAGCCTTCTTAGATGTCAGTCAACCCACAAAGAAAAGGTTTCTATAGATCTCTAACATCACATCTCCATATAAAGTCTGTTGAACAGAATCAAGGCATTTCCATTCCTCTTCAGAGAAATTAATGGCCACATCCCTGAATGTCACTGGTTCCATTTCCTGGTGCTCAGCAGCCAGACCTGCTCCCTGGTGGGCTTCAGCACCGGCACAGCAGAGTAACCTGGGATCCTGGGCCCTTGAATCTAGTTTTCCAATGACCCCAGTGACTTAACAATTTACCAAATATCTTTTTGTGAAATTAGTTTTCTGTTTTATTAAATAAGAATCTTTTCCATTGATTTCACATATGGATCTTGACTAATGAAAAATATAGCAATAGAAGTTGGGTGCTCCAAATAATAAATCTAAAATATCTCTGGAAGAATGGATACAATTATGAGCAATGACTCCTCATGAGTTGCCAAAAGGTTAAGACTGATAAATGATGGGCAAGGAGTACAGTCATGCTGTAAGACTCATAACAAGGAGACTAGATTCTCAATCTTCAAGGACTATATGTACACAAGCTCTTTGACTGTAGTATTAACTCCTAGAACTGACCAGAAACAAATAGATCAGACTCATAAATTATTTACTAATGATTTGTATTTTAAACTTTTATATCAAAACAAAACTCGCAGAGGAAGCTATAAATGTTGATTTACAAAAAAGTGGAAAGTTGGCATAGTGGTCATTACAGGTTAGGAAGTATAGGGCAAAGATGGATAGACAGAACTACCAAATACACTTAGATGAGGAGGAATAAGTTTTCATGTTCTACAGCACAGAAGCATAGTTTACAATAAATTGTTATATATTTTATAACATCTAGAAGAGAGGAGTTTAATACTGCCAAGCATTAGACATGTAATAAATTCACAGTGTTCTTTTTTTGGAAGGTGGGGGGAGAATTACAAGAGCAAATTTGGAGATTTCCAACAACAAAATGATAAATGGCTAAGGAGACGGAAGTGCTAAATTCTCTGATGTGATGGTTTGGGTCTGGAATGTCCCCTAAAGTTTCAAAGGTTGAAGACTTGTTCCCCACTAAAAATGTTCATAGGTGGGGCTTTTGGGAAGTGATTGGATCATGAGGGCTTTTGATCTCATCAGTAGAGTAATTTACCCATAGATTCATAATTTGATGGTTTTATTGAGAGGTGGTGGATACTACAGGAGGTCGGGCCTCTATAGAAGAAATAGGACACTGGGGGTATGCCCTGGAAGGGTATTTCTTGTCCTTGGATTCTTCTTCCTTATCTCCCTCACGCTCAGAAATAACAGAGCCAGCCAATCATGAGCTGAAACCTCTGAAACCATGAGCCCAAATAAGTCTTTCCTCTTTAAGGTTATTTTTCTCAGATATTTGGTCATGATAACAAAGAGCTGACTAATACATCTGATTTGATCATTACACATTGTATACATGTCTTGAATTATCACACGGTACCCTATAAATATATGTGTCAATTAAAAATAATGCACATGTAGACGACTACAAATTATCACAGAATGGACATACTGAATAATAATTCAGGTTATGAACTAGAACATGATCAATGCTCCATAATTCATTTCTTAAGTGATACCTCTCCCTCCTTTTCAACTTTAAATACTATCTAGACTTATGATACTACATATTTATTTGCCTGTTTATATTAACAGAATCCTATGGTGTGTATTTTTGGAATCTGGTCTCTTTACTCAACATTTTTCTTGTGAAGTTGACCCTTGGTTTTATGCATATTTGTAGTCTGTTCATATTCATTGCTGCTTAGTATTCTGTTTTGACATTACTTTACCACAACTTATGTATTTATTCTAAAGTTGGAACATTCACATTCTTTCCAATTATTATTATTACAAATAATACTGTGAATATTCTTGTATATGTAAGTTCCAGATTTCTATTGGAAATGTATTCCTAGAAGTTGAATATCTCAATCCTAGATTATGTATAAGTTTTACTTTAGAGACATAGAACAAGTAATTTAAAAACTTTATATTTCCACATGCAGGGTGAGTTCCCAGCATTCCCTATTATTACCATACTTGAAATTGGCAGCCTTTCCACTTAATTTTTTTTTCTGAGACAGTTTCAAACTTATAGAAAAGCTACAAGAATAATACAGAGAAACTATTGCTGTAATATAAAATAAACAACTCTCCCTCAAATCTTTATCACTTTCTGGCTCTCTAACAATTACTGTCCTACTAATAGACATTCTGTTTCCAGCATTTTGTGATTATAAATAATCCCTCAGTAAAAATACTTAGAGATACCTACTCAATCACTGTAGAAAGTTTTTCTTGGTCATTTACATAGAAGTGGAATTCTTGGGATAGATGATATGACTTCAAATTGGCTAGACTAATGCGTGTAAAATGTGTTTTATTGCTTTAATTTGTATTTCTCTCACTACTAGTGAGGTTGACTATCTCATAATATTTTTCATTCATTTGGGTTTCTTCTTTGTAAACTTAGTTTTCATAGCCATGGCCTATTTTTCTGTTGAGTATTTTTTCTATTTCTCTCATATTTGCACAAGACATGTTGTGTTTTGGACACTAAATTTTATGTGTGTGTGTGTGTGTGTGTGTGGAAAATATTCCGATCCTGGCATATATATTGTCTTTTAACTTAATATATGATGTTCTTTTTTACAGAAAAATTTTGCATTTTTATCATTTTTTTCTTTCATGGCTTGCATTTTTTTTTTTTTTTTTTTTGCATCTTCACTGGAAATCCTACCCTGCCCTAACATACTAAAGAAAATCCTCTACAATTTCTTCTCCTAGTCTTAAAGTGTTGCTTTCCAAATGTAGATCTTAATCTATTTGGGATTTAAAAAAAACTCATTTGAGGTATAATTTACATAATGTAAAATTCCTCACTGTAAGTGCACATTTCTATGAGCTTTGACAAATGCATAAAACTGTGTAATTTCCATCAAATTATAGAGCATTTCCATTACCCCCAAAGTTATCTCATTATCCTTCCCAGTAAACCCCCTTTCTTATCATCCAGAGGAAATCACTACTCTGATTTTGCCACAACATATATTTTTGTTCCTTTTCTACAATTTGGAATAATTGTAATCACACAATAATTATTTTTTTGTGTGTATAAGGTTCTTTTCCCCAACTAACATAAGATTTTTGAGATTCATCATATTATTGTATATATGTCTATTTTATTCCTAATTAGTACTGAGTAGAACTCAATTCAGTTTTTCAACTCAACAGCTGTCTATTGGGTTGTTTCTAATTTGGGGCCCTAATGATGAAGTTGTTGTGAACATTCCTGTGACACTCTTTATGTAGATATGTTTTCCTATCTCTTGGGTAAACAGCTAGAAGTAGAAGTGTTGAATAGTATGGGAGATGTGTTTAACTCTTGGAGGAAACTATCAACATACTTTTCAATGTGCTCACATGATTTTGATATCCTACCAGCAATGTACAAAAATTCCAATTAGAGTCTAGAGAACTAGTGCTCCAAGGGAATGCTCATTCATGCCCTTCTGTATGGAACTGCCTGCTATAGAAATCAGGTAAATTTCTGCTACCACAGGCTGGAGGCACTGGTCTCAGTGGAGATAATGGTCTATGACAGGAGTCAAAAGACTTTTTGTGTAATTGGCCGGATAGTAAATAGTTCAGGCTGCATGCCAGAGGGTTCTGTTACCACTTCTGAGCTCTGCCATTGTAGTGTGGAAGCAGTCATAGACAATGTGGAAACTCATGAGGATGGCTATGTTCAAGGTTATGTAAATTTTGTTTAAATTTTCAATGTCAAAAGTTTCTTTTTATCCAGGTAGGGTGGTACACACTTGTAATCTCAGCAACTCAGGAGGCTTAGGCAGGAGAATCAGAAGTTCAAGACCAGCCTCATCAATTTAGCAAGGCCTTAAGCAACTTATTGAGACCCTGTCTCAAAATAAAAAATAAGAAGGGCTGGGGATGTTGCTCAGTGGTTAAGCACCCTCAGGTTCAATCCTTAGTACCAAAAAAATTGTTTATATATATATATATATTTTCTATTTAAACATTCTTAGCTCACAAGCTATGCTATGGGATATTTTTGTCCATGCCTCTATAAGACTCTCCTGTCCAATAGAGCTTCCTGCAATGCTGTGAGGTTGTTTTGTGCATTTGGATAAAATTTGCCAATACCAAGTCCCACAGATTTGCCCTTACATTCCAGAAGTTTTATTGTTTAGTTCTTACATTTAAATTAATGACTATTTTCAAGTAAATTTTTATTTAACATGTGTAATATTGGTCTGGTTTCATTTTTCCCTGTATGAATTTCCAACATTTATAAGAACATTTGTTGAAAATGTATTTGATTTTGTACTTTAACAGAAGATTTTCATGTGTTACTTATTTAAAAACATTCAAGAGAATAATTTAAAAAACAAAATCATAGACCATATGATAAACTGAAGGGATGGAATTTTTCCTAACTTTTATATTTAAAACAATTGAATTCTGAATAAAATTAAAACACACACACACACACACACACATATATATATATATATGTATATACAATTTCTCTACATTCTTGTCAATACTTAGAATTGACAATTTAATAAGAGTTTAGCTCTCCTAATGGCTGTGTAACAGTATCTCCTTGGGGCTTTAATCTTTTTTTTTTAGTTTTTTTTTAGTTACACATGGACACAATATCTTTATTTTATTTATTTATTTTTATGTGGTGCTGAGGATTGAACCCAGTGCCTTACATGTGCAAGGCAAGCGCTCTGCCACTAAGTCACAACCCCATCCTGGGGCTTTAATCTTAATTTATTTGATGACTAATTGTATTGAATATCTTTTTGTGTGCTAATTGAATATTTGCTTATCTTCTGTATTTGCTCAAATCTTTTCCCCATTTAAAATTTTTTTTGTTGTTTCTAACTTTTATTGGGTAATAAGAATTCTTTCTATATCTTGCTCCTTTATTAGATATAACAAATGTGACTTGTTTTCACCCCTTGTCCCCATGGATTCTTTCAAAAAACAGAAATTTAAAAATACTGACAAAGCCTAGTTTACTTTCATTTGGATGACTTGTGCTTTTGGTTTTCTATATAGAAATAATATCCGTCAACCTAATTATCACAATCATTTTTGTCCTAGAAGTTTCATAATTTTAGCCATCATATTTAGGTCAAGGATCTAAATGGAGTTAACTTTTCTGTATAAATAAAGTGATTTTCTCCCCTCTGGATTTGAAAACATTTTTCTCTTTATCAGTTTTCAACAATTTGATTTGATTTTCCAGTATTGGTGAACCTAGGAGTGCTCTACTACTGATCTACATCCCTAGCCCTTCTGATTTTTTTAATTGGTTGTTCAAAACATTACAAAGCTCTTGACATATCATATTTCATACATTTGATTCAAGTGGGTTATGAACTCCCATTTTTACCCCATATACAGATTGCAGATTCACATTGGTTACACATCCACGTTTTTACATAATGCCATATTAGTGACTGTTGTATTCTGCTGCTGATTTTTTTTTGAGAAAGAGTTTTACTAAGTTGCCCAGGCTGACCTGAGCTTGTGATCCTCTTCCCTCAGCCTCCCAAGTTACTATGATTACAGGTGTGCACGACTATTCCCAGTAGCATTTTGATTTTGATGTGCTTTGTTGTGATTCTCTTTGTGTTTAATCTACTTGGAGTTTGTTTAGCTTTTATACTAGTAGATTTATAATTCTCATAAGTTTTGAAAAAAAATTGGCCATTATTTCTTCAGTTTTTTTTTCTGTGCCCCTTCTGAATCTCCCACTACAAGTATGTTCAACTGCTTGATATTGTCCCCTAGGTCACTGGGGATCCTTATTATTTTTGGTTTTTTTTCTCTCCGTGTTTTATTTTGTATAGATTTTTTTTTTTGTAATGGGGATTGAACCCAGGGCATTTAAGCAAAGAGCCACATTCCCAGCCCATTTTTATATTTTATTTAGAGACAGGGTCTCTCTAAGTTGATTAGGGCCTTGCTAAACTACTGAGGCTGGCTTTGAACTGGTGATCCTCCTGCCTCAGCCTCCTGAGCTACTGGGATTACAAGCATGTACCACCTTTCCTTGTTCATTTCCTATAAATTTTGTTGCTGTATTCAAGTTCATGTATCTTTTCTTCTGTGTTGTCTGTATGGTATTAGGCTTATCCAGTGAAACTTGTATTTCAGGTATGATGTTTTTCTACACTGAAGTTCCATTTGTGTGTGTGTGTGTGTATATATATATATATATATATATATATATATATATATATATATATATATATTTTTTTTTTTTTTTTTAAACTCATTTTGCATATGTTTAATTATGTGGCCTTAGTTACAGGAGCTGCTTTAATGAAATAGTCTTATTAGTTTCACCATCTTGTTCATTTATTTTTAATGGTCTGATATTTCTGCTGATTTTAGGTCACATGTTCCTGCTTCTTGGTGTATCTAATGATTTTTATTGGATTATGGACACTGTGAACATAACATTTTTGGGTGTCTATTTTTTATTTTCTTTCATGTGTGTAATCCAAACAATTGAGGAAGCCGAGGCAGGAGGATCACAAGTTCAAGGCCAGCCTTGGCAACTTAGTGAGGCCCTGTCTCAAAGAATGAAAAGAGCTAGGGGTGAAGCTCAGTGTTAGAGAACAATTACTGTTACAAAATAAAGGTTGGACTTTGTTTTAGCAGAGGAGCAAGTTGCTTGTTTATGAGTTTCAACCCTAGGGTATGCCTAAGATAGCCTTTAGTCCTGGGATCCCTCAGATGTGTTACTAACATGTGATTATCTCTTGGGTCTCCACTGAATGTCCTGGATGAATCTTAATAACTCTCTACTCTTTCTGGCCAGCACCTAAATATCAGCTAGTTTTTTTTTTTTTGAGTTCTGAGAATAGTTGGATTTAAAACTCCCCAGAGCTGGGTATGGTGGCATATACCTGTAATCCCAATGGCTTGGGAGGCTGAGGCAGGAGGATTGCAAGTTCAAGACCAACCTCAGCAATTTAGTGAGGCCCTAAGCTATTTAGCAAGACCCTCTCTCAAAATTAGAAAAGGGGGGTCTAGGGATGTGAGTCAGGGGTAAAGAGCCTCTAGGTACAATCTCTAGTACCCAAAACAAAGAAATAAATTCCCACATATACTCCTGGTTCAGTCTGGTACTCGGTAAAGATTCATGGGTGACCCTTCTCACATACTGAGGGCCTTTCTCCATGTAGTTGCTTCATATCTAGTACTCTGTTCCCCACATTCCAGCTGCCTTAACCTCCTTGAGCTCTGATGACCAACTGTTCAACTCAGGAAGCCTTCTGTGCTCTGCTTGAGTCCCTCCTCCCTGTTCCAAGGTTTGGGCTCTTGTCTTTTCTTATCTTGGATACTACATTCATATGCTGCCCCTTGTTTAATGCCCAACTTTCAGTTGTTTATGGTAGATGGATATTTCCAGATTCTGTTGCTTCTTTATGACCAGAAGCTTTACTTTGATATGTTTTACAAGCTTTCTGAAAGAAACAATTTTCTGTAAAAATAAAGTTGTCTCTCAGTATTGGAAGGTGATTGATTGGTTCTAGGATCCCCTGTGGATGCCTGAATCTGTAGATGCCTAGGTCCCTTATATACCATGATGTAGTACTTGCATATAGTCCTCATACATTCTCCAGTTCATTTGAAGTCATCTCTAGATTACTTAGAATACACAATTCAATTTAAATAGTATGTATTTAGTTGGTAAATTTTTTTTTTTTTTTTGGTACTGGGGATTGAACCCTGGGAATTTCACCGCTAGGCTACATCTAGTCCTTTCTATTTTATTTTCACACAGGGCCTCACCAAGTTGCTGACTGGCCTTGAAATTGCAATTCTCCTGCCTTAGCCTCCTGAGTAGCTGGGATTACAGGTGTGTGCAACTGTGCCTAGCACATTGTATTGTTTAGGGAAAAATTACAAGAAAAAGGTTTATTGTTCAAGTACAAATGCAATTTTTCCCCAAATAGTTTCAATCCTTGGCTGAATTTGTGGATATGGACCAAAAGATGATATAAAGTAAACATGACAAGCACAGATGTGCATATGCACATGAGAACTTTGCATCATGAAAAATAGCAATATTTCCAGGGCCTAGGTTTGGCTGTTGGGCGTTGTCTGAACTGTTGGTCCCACTCTTATTCAGGATCCACATGTAGACTCCCGCCTAGAATTCCTGAAAATACACAAATCCACCCTGATATGACTTCATTCCCTTAGTTGCATTTATCCGTGTTTTGGAGGTATGTTTGGGGTGGAATTAAGAAAAGCTGCTAAGCAGAATGCCCTTTGTTTTCTTTCCAAATTCGTCAGTGTGTCAAGATCTATTCTTGACACTAGAGGGCGCTCGTGCAACAAGAATGACATATTCTTCCTTAACCATTGTAAGACTGAGACTTGCTAAGTAAAATTCCTTGGGTGCAGCCAGGTTTGCATTGCCATGGGGTCCTGAGTGGACTGATTTCCTATCTCTGCAGTACCACACATATCACTTTCAAGGGCAGATCTCTCTGTACTACCATCCCCTGTTTCCGAATGACTCAGCTTGCCTCCCCAAATGCCTCCTAGCACTGGAGCCACCTTCTTTTCTGCTTTTGGCCCAGGGTCAGTAGGGGAAGGAGGCTGGGATCGCTAGGTGATTCTCTTCATGCTGAAACATTCTCTGAGGTCCATCATACATGTTTCAAAATAAAGAAATGGTTTCCCTAGCAATTCCACTGCTGCAAAGCTGCTTTGCTGTAGCTGGGGGTGGGGGCTGTGAAAAGTGACCTACTGGCTCACCATAGGATGAGGCCCCACCCCTGATCTCGGCCTCTGCATTAGTATATTGAAGCAGGTGGATGGGTATGCTGATGCCTACACTCTCAGCTGGTGAGGAAGGAGAGCAGTGGTAGCTATGGGACTGGCATTATTTTCTATGCAGGGAGTTAGCCCTAATTGGGCCTAAGGGGCCTTCATTAGTGCTTAAAAGCAACGCTGTAGATTAGAACAAATAAAGGCCTCAAGGAGTGAAATGATTTCCCAGGAACACTGGGAATTTTGTGGCAAAACGAGTACTTGAATCCCAGAGTTCTGATTTCTGATTTAGAGTCTGCCTGACTCCAATATGCAGCACAAAGCCCTTGGATATTCGCATCCTCAGGAGGTTGGTGGTAGGCAGGCATAATTGGTTTGCTCATGATGAATTGCTGCCTGTGCTGGCTGGAAACCAGTACTTTTCCAGGGCGCCAGCATCTCTGGCCATCAGTTCTAATTGCTTGCTGAAGAATTGCTCTTTGGTACATGTGCTGCCACTGCGCACGCTGGGGGTGCTGTTGTTTAAGCAGTGGGCTTATTTGCTCAGTTATTTTCCACTGTGTCATTGAGGTGCTTAGAGATAGATTCAGGGCTGTTGGAAACATGTTCAGGTGTGACTGTGATTGGCTGCTAACAGTTCCTGCGTTTCTGCCCATAGTAACAGGATGCCCATCCCTCTGGAACCTTCTTAGATCATGTGAAACACTGACTTAATCATTTGACAGTCACAGACTGTACTGAGAATTGAAAAATTGTGCATGTACACAAAAGTGGCATACCATTCGGGGGTCCAATGCTGCTAAACAGTTTGTGGGTCATGAATTAAAAACCTTTGCTTAGATATTTTCTCCTGAGAAAATGTGGACATATAACGATGTTTGGAACACTCGGCACATGAATGTGTATTTTGGGGGAGCAATGACATTTCCTCTGAAGAGCAGGGAGAGATTGGGGATGGGGGCATCAAGGATTTTGAATGCCCCACAGGAAGTCTTTTCCCAGAGGAACCTTCCATCTTCTTTTGTATAGATCACAAGCTTCAAGTGGCATACAGCTCAGCAAGTCGTGACTGTGTCATTATATTCTCATCAGCTCAGATGATTCAGTGACCGTGTAAGCAAGCACAATTGCATTTCATAAGAATTTCAAATCAGTTCATTTTCAAGTCAGCCAGTACGATCACCAGCCCCACAGGGTAAAACCAGTTCTAGGGGCTTCACCTGTTAAGACAGTTTGGCTTGTTTGCAAGTCTTTTGCAGAGAGCTAGTGGGACAATCTTCCCGCTACTCTAATTAAAGTGCTGGGGGCAGGCTGGGGATACAGCGTGAGCATGAGGCACTCATTCTTATTCAGTGAGCGTCTGTAATTCAGACTGCACTGGGGACCCTCGGATGTAATATTCTCTCCGCAAATGAAGGAAATGTTTTCTCTTAGAACATCTCATCACCACAACTTTGCTGCAAGGCTTCATCTGATCGGTACATAAAAAACAAAACTCACCTGTTTCCTTCTTTAATTCCTTCAAAATTTTTTGTGTGTATAAAATTAAAGAAATACTGTATGATCTGTTTGTTTTAGGTGGACACAATATCTTTATTTTATTTTTATATGGTGCTGAGAATCGAATCCAGTGCCTTACGGATGCTAGGTGAGCGCGCTGCCACTTGAGCCACATCCCCAGCCCCACTGTATGATCTGTGTGTGCGCGCTCCTGCCCTTAACACAGCTCCATGGACTCTACCTAATCATTTGGCTTCTTGAGACTTTTGCTGCCCTGTGATTTTGAGAAATGCAGAGGCATTGTCACCTTTGTATAAACATCATCACTTTTTGATTTCTACAATGCTGGGGAAGGGAGATAAGCTACAAGGCTTGTAAGTGATGATTTCATTCTGAACATTTGGGGGGGACATGTCCTCCAGAAGGTTCCCACTTTCCCTGATCTAGAAAATGGAGCCAAGCTCTCCTGTGTATCTTGCTCCAGGAAGCCCTGGACTCAGACTCTGTAGTTAAAGCCTCCCTCTCAGCTTTCACTTAAACACCCATGACTTGCTTGTTCTGTTCTCGGCTCTTTTCCCAACCCTTGCCTTGCACCACACTTCTGCCCAGCCTGAACTGGATCCCAGTTGGATTAGGGGCTTGCTTGTTTCATCTCTGTGCCTCTGGAACCCAGAACAGGGCTGGGGCATGCCAGAGACTTGGGGCACTCATACTGAACTAAAAAGACTGCAACTGACTTGCTTGGATTCCATGCCTGGTGACTGTGATCAGATCATTTCCTCTCTTGGGGACTTAATAGTCTCAATTGTACCAGAAGGGACTGGACTAGATGACCTCTGGCTCCTAAAACCTTTTTAATGAACGTCTCCTAATTCTATGAATAGTTAATATTTCCTAAATTGATCTATTATTCACTTATTACTTTCTTCTTTTCCTTATTTCTAGTACAGAGTAAGGGGAACAGTAGGCAAACCCCCACACAAACAGAAGAACTCAACCACTACCTTCCCTCCTACTGCCCTAAAAATGACATCACCATTTTATAACAGTTGCTTTTGCTTATCAAGGGTCATCTGTTCATGTATTTTGAAGAAGACAAACGGCTTACTTAGCTCCTGCTGCTGGAACTGAGCCCTTAAATGATAACGATTCTCTCCACAACTCCAACCTCATTCTTTTCCTGACATATTGACTGACCTCCAGCAAACCGCCCTGAGTCCACATGACCCTGCTGCAAATTAACCAAAGGTTCAGACAGTGGGATGCGTCTGAAAACAGAATGGGCTCCATTAGCTTAATACCAAATATGACAGGTTCTGAATCAGTTTTTCTTGTCTGAAGGGAGTACTGGTAAATTCCACTGCAATATGTATGGACCCAAGGAAGTCTGCTAGCAGGGACCTCTGAGTTTGAGTGTCCCCAGTGCCAGATGCTCTTCTGATGGCCTTAGAAGCATCACTACATGGCTTGTGAGAACTGATCATGAAAGAGGGAACTCTAAGACAGTTGTTACCTTGCCATTTATAAACAACCATAAAATATATTTATGAGCTAATATTGGCAGATATTCAGCAAAATATAGGAAGAACACAAACATCTACATTGCAATATGTACAACAGCATAAAAGTGTTGTTGATTACAATTTTAAGTTAAGATATCTGCTAGCAATATGGTGTTGGTGTGGGCATGGGGAGGCAGTACTAACCACATACTGTTGATCAGGGGAAAACTGGCAAAACCAACTCAACTTCCATGAATTTCTCATCTAGACACTGAAGTGCAGACTATAATGGTGAGAAGCTTACATGGTTGACACCCATTTTTCAGATGAGCTTGCTAGAGAGAGAGTGTTCATAACTTGTGCGGACTCACTCAGCTAGTAAATATGGAGCCAGGATTTGAAACTGTACCCTGTAGCTCCAGATACTGTTATGTAATGAACACTGCCCACCTCCTGGATGTCAAGGAATGATGGCAAAGACATATTGTTAGGTGAAAAGAAGAAAATTACTGAATACAGTGCATAATAGAATTTCAGCTAGGTAAATGAAAGGAACTATAGTATACTTACACATGAGCAGCATCTAGAAGGATCCCAGAGGGTGGGCTCATTATCCTTTTTTTTTCAAGTGGGGAAAACTGAAGCACAAATTGGCAACGCGACATCTAAACCAACATGAACCTATGTGGTAGAACCAGAATGTGGGCTAGACATTTAGACTTCAGAACCCATCCTTGAAAATGTTTCAGGGGTTGGCCCTGCCCGGGAACTTTCTAGAAGGTTGGTCTAAGAGGACTTGTCCTGCCTTCCTCCACTGGGACCCTTACATTCATCCCTTCTTCTCATCTCCCCTTTTGGGTCCTTTCATTGTCTTCACCTTGTTTCCCAGTTTCCCATCTTCTCAGATGCACCAGCCCCTTTTTTTGCTCTCCTTGGTCTCCCATAAATCCATCTGTCTCCTGGACTCCTCCTATCCCCTGGACCTCAGTACCCTGAGACTTTGCTCTGCTCTCAAGAGCTGCAGACCAGAAGCACAAGGTTTTCCTCCCCATTTCCATAGCCCCTCTGGGTTCTCAGGCTCTCCAGATTGGGGGATCCTAGCCCAGCTTACCTTCCTCATGTGACCTCCACTCCCCCATCAGGGTATTATTGTCTAAGCCAACCGAGGGTCCCCACCCCAGCACAGACTTTTCAACTCACACTTGTAGGGGCAATGGCTCTTTCCTTTGCCTACCTAACTCCTAGAAGCTTCCTCTCATTGCTCTGTTGTTTAGCTCTGGCCTCAGAAACCCCCCTTTTCAGGGCTGGGGATATATCTCAGTTGGTAGAGTACTTGCCTTGCATGCACAAGGTCCTGGGTTCAATCCCCAGCACTACCAGAAAGAAAGAAATCCACTTTTTCATCTAGATCACCAGATGTAATGACTACTGCTCAGCTGGGTCCTCAGGGCTTCTCAGCAGTTCTTATTTTCATGATGTACACTCCAGCCCTTGTCATTTGGAGGCCTTTTTAAGGACCCTTCTCTGAGGTGGTGGGAGTAGGGGCAGAAAGAAGGGATAGTCTTTGCAATCAAAAGGGCTCTTGGAAATTATCTATTTCACTCCTATATGCACACCAATTGCAAGATTGTATAAATGGGAAAACTAAACCCTATTTTCTTCTTCTACTTTTTTTTTTTGTGGAACTAGGATAAAGCCTATTTTCTAGAATTGTACGGATACTAGCGTAACCAGCAAACATATGTAGCTGATCATAAAGGGGTCAGGAGGCGAGAGGGGAGACTGAGTCAGGGGAGAAGGAATGAGTATAGGGATCCCAGAGGAGGAAAGCCAGTCCACTCAGACCAGACTTGTAAGTCTACATTAATTAATTAATTAATAATTAGATATAATAAAATACTACCTCCTTAGTCACACTGTCACATTTCAATGTTCAGTAGCCACATGTGGCTAGCATCTGCCACATTGGAGCTAGAGAATCCTTCCATCATTATGGGAAATTCTGTTAGACAGTTCCAGGTTGGAAATCAGTCTCAAACCATCCTGAGTATACTACGTATGTGTTCTCTCTCATTCTTTGTGAACACATGTTGCCATAGATGAGTTACCATGCCTTTCCTCCATTCTGAGCATACGCTGAATGCTTACTTTTCCCAAAAAATCATATCCCATAAGAAAACTTAACTAGTGAAAAGTCCTAAGACATCTGGGAAATTTAGACTTTACCAAAAAAAAATGAAAGACCAGGGTGGTGGTGGTGGGGGGAGGTGAGGTGGGGAGCTAATTTCTTTCCCCTCGACATCAAAGTTTCATAATGATTTGATTTTGGAACCCATATAAGAGACTAAATTATAAGGGGAAAGATCACATATTTCTTACAGAGTACTGAATATACATGATTCATTCATTGAGGATTGATTTTTTTTTCAAGCTGGCCTTAGTATATCTGTGTCACTATGATTCAAGGAGGGGACTGAGACTGTGTTTCTTTTGCTAATCCTTTTTCTGAACACCAGCCCAGGTAAGACTACTAAACACTACTGCCTAAACTCCCAGTCTAGCACCAGATAGGGCTTTAGGAAAAAGCATTTAGTGACACATGCACACAGCTACATGAAAGCTACTGAGCCCCAAAGAGTATTTGTTCCTTTAAGGAAGTTCCTACTCCATAAGAAGCATTGCATATTGTTGGCTGGAACTGGCTTGATTCTAGTAAGCTTTCATAGACATTATTTACTATCATCTCCTTTCCTGGGAAAGTCTTCAAAATGTAGAATTATAAAATCTTAGAGCTGGAAATGCTTCTAGATATCATAAATGCAAATACAGAGAATGGAAGCAATTTGCTCATACTGAATGGAACCCGAAAGACAGATCAGGTCCTTTGCAGTCTGTGTTTAGTACCCATTTACATGTTGGATAGAGGAGAAAAGGCAAAGAAATCACCACAGAGGTAAGTACAGAGTCAACAGAGTATGTTGCCATGCAATTAAAGAGAAGGGAGTGTTTGAAGAAGGAGGGAGTCATCAGTTGTATCAAATGCAATGTGGATGAAAAATACAAAATACCCATGTAGCAAGGTGCAGTAAGCACACCTGTAATCCCAGGAGGCCGAGGCAGGAGGATTGCAAGTTCAAGGCCAGCCTCAGCAATTTAGTGAGATACTGTCTTGAAATAAAAATTAAAAAGGGCTGGGGATGTGGCTCAGTGGTTAAGTGCCCCTGGGTCCAATCCCTGGTACCAAGAAAAAAAAGAAGAGAAAAAGAAAGTACCCATTGTATTTAGGAGCATGGAGGTTATGTTTGGGTGACTTTTCACCACTCTTTCAGGAGAGAGGTGAAAGCAAAAGCTGGGTTACAATGGGCTGAAAAGCAAATGGGGCTACCACTAAAAGATGGTAGATTGAGCACTCCTGTTTATCTTTAAGCCCCATTGAGACTCCACTAAACAATAAAAGGATAAAAATATAAAATCCATAATGACAATATAAAATAGTTTCATAACAGAGATTCATTTTTTTTTTTTTTTTTGGTACCAGGGATTGAACTCAGGGGCACTTAGCCACTGTTTTGTATTTTATTTAGAGGCAGGGTGTCACTCATACAAAGTTCTAATGACTATATTTGAGGCATGATCCAGAGGACAAGAGACATGTGAGCCTGAAAAACTGAGGGAGAGCTGTACACAGAGCAGTTGGACCACTCATTTCAGAACACAGGGACCATTGCTGGGAGGAAGAGTCTTTTCACTGAAAATGAAAAGGATCAAGGACTTCCAAATTCACAAAAATGTAATGGAACTCATTTGCTGGAAACAGCCATAGAAGTTAAATAAAATATGTGTTTCTAAATAATCTTTAAAAAATCACAAAATATCTAACATCAGAGAAAGAAATTATAAATCAGAAATCGAAGAAACATGATAACTCATAAAGGTTAATGGGATGAATCCTTTTTTTGAAGATATTTGGTGATTCTGGCAAACTTGAAATTAGGATGGATCACAGTGGAGTCTATTAGGTGACCTTCCTCATAAAAAACTGAGACCCCCCCCCCCCTGCAAAGGCTATAACCTCAAGATAAGTAAACTAGAAGTAAATGTGCTCCTTTTCCAGATGGATGCAAGGGAAATTGATTCAATAAATAGTCAAAAACCTCCCAACAAGTACAAGTCCAGGACCAGGTGACTTCAATGAAGGATCAGACCAAACATTTAAGGAAGAATTAGTACCAACAATCCTAAAATTGTTCAAACGATTAAAGAGGATAAATGTGTTAATCAGCTTTTCATCACAGTGACCAAGATACCCAACAAGAATAACTTAGAGAGGGCTGGGGCTGGGGCTCAGTGGTAGAGTGCTTGCCTAATGCGTGAGGCACTGGGTTCAATCCCTAGCATTACATAAAATAAACAAGTAGAATAAAGACATACTGTTCATCTACAACTACAAAAAATTTGAAAAAAAAGAATAACTTAGAGGAAGAGAAGTTTATTTTGGCTCATGGTTTTAAAGATTTAGTACATGGTTGTCTGAGTCCATTGCTCTGGGATCAATGGTGAGGCAAAACAACATGATGGGAGGGCATGACATTCATTGTTCCATTCATGGCTGGCCAGGAAGGAGAGAGAACAACAGGAAGTGGCTACAGGGAAGATGTACACCTTCCAGGGCATACCCCCAGCCCCAGTGACACACCTCCTCCAGGCATGTCCCACCTGCCTACAGTTACTACCCAGTTTGTCCATTCAAACTAGGATGAATTAATGAGGTTACAGCTCTCATAATCTAATCATTCCACCTCAGAATATTCCTGCATTAACACAGGAGCTTTTGGGAGATACCTCATATCCAAATCATAACAATAGAATATTCCTACTCATTCTATAACACCAATATTACCCTGATACCAAAGACAGATAAAGACACTAAAACTTCTGACCAATATCCATTGTGAACATTGTTGCAAAATGGTAAACAAAATACTTATTAGCAAAGCAAATTAAAATGATTATGCATCATGATCAAGTGGGATTTATTTCTGGAATTCAGGGATGTGTCAACATACAGAATAAATCATTGGAATAAACCATTTTAATAGAGTGAAGAAAAAAAAACAACATGGTCATCTCAATTTATGCATAAAAAGCATTTTACAAAATTCAAGGTCCTGCCATGATACATGATACATGAAACATTCCACAAACTAAGAACAGAGGAAACTATGCACTGTAATAAAGGCCATATATGAAAATTCCACAGCTAATCCTCCATGGTGAAAGACTGAAAACCTTTCCTCTAAGGTCAAGAATAAGGCACGGGGTAGGCTGGCATGGTGGCTCAGTGATAGAGCACTTGCCTAGCATGTGTGAAGTACTGGGTTCGATTCTCAGCATCACATATAAATAAGTGAATAAAATAAAGGTCCATCAACAACTAAAAAAATATTTTAAAAAAGAATAAGACAAGGGGGCTAGGGTTGTGGGTCAGTGGTGAAGCTCTTGCCTAGCAAGGTTGCAAGACACAAGGTCAACACACAAAATCCTTTTGAGTTGAGATTTGGTACATTAACAATGAACAATTCTAAAAGGAAATTAAGAAAACAGTTCAATTTAAAATAGCAGCAAAAGATTAAAACATACAAATAAAATTAACCAAAGAGGTAAAAGATTTGTAATACTGAAAATTACAAAATATTGCTGAAAGAAATTAAAATGATACAAATAAATAGGAATACATCCTGTGTTCATGAATTGGAAGAAATATTGTTTTTAAGATTTTAATTCCACATAAAGTGATGTACAGATTCAATTCAATCTCTATCAAAACACCAATGCTTTTTTTTTTTAATTGAAGAAGGGAAATCCATACCACAATTCCTATAGAATCTCAAGAGCCCCTAAATAATGGGCAAAAGTACTTGATAAAAACAAGAACAAGTTGGTGGACTTACACCTCCTGTGACTTAAAGCACCATAAAGCTATAGTAATCAAAAGAATGTGGTTCTGGGGCTGGGGTTGTGGCTCAGCGGTAGAGTACTTGCATGTGTGAGACACTGGGTTCAATTCTCAGCATCACCTAAAAATAAATAAATAAAGGCATTGTGTCCATCTGCAAATAAAAAAAATGAAAAAAAAAAAAAAAGAATGTGGTTCTGGCATAAAGACAAACATATAGACCAATGGGATACAGTAGGGAACACAGTTTACCAGGATGCCAAGACCATTCAATGGGGAAAGGACAGTCTTTTCAACAAATGAGGCTGGGAAAATGGATATTCATATGGAATGGAATGAAGCTGAACCATTTGTATAATATAGAAATTTAATTCAAAATGATGAAAACATAAAAGCAAGAACTAATACTATAAAACTCATAGAAGAAAACAGGGAAAAGCATGACATTGAATTTGGCGATAATTTCTTGGATAGAACATCAAAAGCATGGGCAACAAAAAAAAAGTAGATGAACTAAACTATATAAAAATTAAAAACTTTTGAACATCAGAGGACAATATCAATAGCATAGCAAAAGTAGAAAGATTATATCACTCAGCAATTCCACTTCTAGGTAGATACCCACAAGAGTTGAAAGCAGGTACAGCTGTGTTTGTGGCAGTATTATTCACATCAGAATAGCCCAAATAGGGAAACAACCCAAGTGTCTATTGACACATGTTACTACATGGATGGACCTTGAAGACATGTTGCTAATTCAAAGAGGCCAGACCAAAAGGCTGTGTATTGTATGATTCTACTTCTCTGAAATATCCAGAATAGGCAAATTCATAGAGACAGAAAGTAGAATGGTTGTTTCCAGGGAATGGGGAGGGGAAAATGGAGGCTTTTTTTGGGTAACTTTTTATTTTACTTATTTATTTTTATGTGATGCTGAGGATTGAACCCAGGGCTTTGCATATGTGAGGTGAGCGCTCTACCACTGAGCCACAATCCCAGCCCCTGAAGGCTTATTTTTTTAAATGGGTACAAGTTTCATTTTGGCAAGATGAAAACCATTCTGGAGGTGGCTGGTGGTGATGGTTGCTCAACAGTGTGAATGTGCATAATGCCACTGGACTGTGTACTTCAAATGGTGAAAATGGTAAATTTATGCATTTTTACAACAATAAAAATTTAAGTATGACCAAAATTTACAATAGAAACTTGACCAATACTGTGATTATTAAAGCAATTTAATCAGTAATTAAACCCTTCAATAATGAAAGCTATAGATGAGATAAAATTCATTAACAAATTGCACCAAATATTTCAAGAAACATTCTTACACAATTCTTTCAGAGAATGGAAAACTAGGGGATACTTCCCAACTTATGGGGTAAAACCAACCAACCAAACAAACACAGATGTTCAAAATAAACCCCAAAGCACTCTACAAGAAAGCAAAAATAGAGAGCAATTTTGTTTATGAACAGAAATGCAAAAACCTAAACAAAAGAATAGCAAATAGAATCTGGCAATAAATCAGAGGGGTGACCACCTTGAGTTAATCTAAAAATACAAAGTTGGTTGATCACTATAAAATAAAATAATGTACCTTATCACATTAACAGGGAAAATCTTATATTTCAACAAAGACAGATTATGTATTTAATAAAATCCAATATACATTCATGTTAAAACTTATGGCTGGGGCTGGAGTTGTGGCTCAGCAGTAGAACACTTGCCTAGCCAGTGCGAGGCCCTGGGTTCGATCCTTAGCACCACATATAAATAAATAAAATAAAGGGTGTGTCCAACTACAACTAAAAATAAATAAATAAATATTTAAAAAACTTATGGCAAACTAGGAGTTAAAGAAGACTTCCTTAACTTGATAATGGCTATATAAACAAACTTGCTGGTAGTATCACACACTCCTTCAGATCAGAAAAACACAAAGATGTCTGCCATCATAATTTCTACTGGAAGTTGCAACTGCCACAATAAGGCAAGGAAAGAAACAGAGGAATCAAATCTGGCCTTATCCACAGATGATATGTTTGCTAAACCCATTAACACAGTATATTTTTGCATTTATTTTGTTATCTTTCAAAAAGAGGTTTTGCAGAAACTCAGATGGTTTCATATTGAGATACTTTAATATTTTGATGAATTGTAAATTCCAATATACTTGCTAAACTTCTATTAATTGTAATTTATCTGTTGCTTCATTTGGATTTTCTATGAAAATAGAATGACCCTATGACCCAGCAATTCCACTTCTATGTATATTCTCAAAAAAAAATTGAAACCCATTAAGAGCATGTGGTTTTGATATAGGGAGATAAAAAGTTGACCAATAGAACAGACTAGAGTCCCAGAGACACACCCACACATAAGTGGGCATTTGGTATTTGACAGAGAGGACATTGCAGATCAGTGGGGTAAGAATGGACAAAAAATGAAAGTTTTATAATTTTTGCTATCACATTAGGTCTAAATTTAGCTGTTTGATTTTATGTCTGTGTGAAGTAGGAATCTAATTTCATTTTTATATGTGTTCAAAAATCCCATTGGCACAGAACCATTAGTTGAATCCATCCTTGCCCCACTGATTTGCAATGTCAGGTCTGTCAAATACCAAATGCCCACATATATGTGGGTGTGTCTCTGGGACTCCAGTCTGTTCCATTTCTCAATTTTTCTCTCGCAGAACTGCAAAAAACAAACAAACAAAAAAAATGAGTGTGGAGGGAATCAGTGTGTCGCAGGGAGAAGAGGAAGCAGACTTTAGAATGCACATTGGCCAAGCAAGGCAATCTTGATTAGAAAGTAAAGTTTAACTATAAACTCGGACAGAAGCACTGGATCTTCTAGGTAATTGTGAACAGATGCAAAGGACTTTCTTTTGACACCTACCGTGTCAGGTTCTTCTTGAATCAAAGCTTTGTAGGCCAGGCCAGAAGGAAAGTCCCAGAAAGTGCTTTTGATTTCTGTTTCAAAGCCATGGTGTGGAGGCGGGGCGGTCAGTATTCCTGTATTCTAGGAATACAGTGTCTGCTCAGTCTAATTCTGTGGGATTTTAAGTCTTGCTAATCAGTCTGGCCTCAGCAAAGAAACACAGTGAAGTCTTGAAGTCTTTTAGACTCAGGCTAGGATGGGTCTGTTGCCTTATTCATTTCTTCTTGTGGAAAGCACCCATGCTTTCCTTTAGTGACTCTCCGACCAAATGAATGACCCTACTAAGAGACTAACTTGCAACCGTCCTTTGCTCCCTTAGTAATTCCTGACAACCACATCTTCCCCTTTACCCAGCACAACTCTCCTCTCCCTTCCTCACACCCAGCTTGAGGAAGTGGTGCCCATACATACAATCCCCACCTTGCACTCCAGGGCCTCCTTCAGCCTCAGGTAGACACAGAAGTAATGCAACACAGTCCCATTTCTTTGGCTAGGTGCAAAGTTATTTCAATAGAAGTAAATTTTTCTGAATGCTCATGTGCAAAAGTAGCCAGGTGGTTGCTTATC
Source organism: Marmota monax (assembly GCF_021218885.2). Taxonomy (NCBI): domain Eukaryota; kingdom Metazoa; phylum Chordata; class Mammalia; order Rodentia; family Sciuridae; genus Marmota; species Marmota monax. The sequence continues at coordinate 3,880,125 of NW_026692025.1, read as the reverse complement.
TATCAGGAAGTAGCTCTGAAATACTGTGACTTGTTACATCGGGTATATAAAATTCATTTTAGGGAGTCCAGGGAAAGAACCTACAAAAGTTAAGTCTCCAGGGTGGCTTAAATTGAGATTCTGAGAGACTCGCCATATTTATAAGATGCTATGGGTAGAAAGCACACAGTGGTTTCAGATACCAGCCTGAAATCAAAACACAGAAATGCAAGTGACTCGGAATGCCAGAGGCCAATTTGCAGTCAAATAGCTGAACACAGGTACAATTTGACAGTGCTGGATATATCAGGCAAATGGGAGGCAGGTGTGTATTCAAGGCTGGGTCATGAATCTCCTGAGCAAATAAAGGAGGCTGGTGAAAGTAAGAAACATGCTGAATCAATATCTGCCAGAGGCAGGATGGCAAGGTGACAGCCAGAGAGAAAGAGCTGGGCTCCTCCAATCCTGGATCAATAGCCCCTGCTCCCCAGAATGGACTGACCCGCTTTTAGGGAAAAGACAGGAAGAAGATCCTTTTATCAGCCAATGCCAAGTTCTATCTGACTCATTCAGGATCAGCAATAGGCAGCCCTCAGTTATAAGACTGACAGATTGAATACAGGGTGCCTGGTGAAATTTAAAATTTCTAATGATTTTTTTTAGAATAAGCATGTCTGAATATTGCATGAGATGTACTTATGTTAAGATTTTACTTAAAATTGAAATTTAGTTGTGTTGTGTCCTGTGTTTTTGTTTGCTAAAGCAGGCAGCCCTACATAGGCAGGCCATCAGGGTGAGTCTGGCCACAGTAAGGTAGCTGATGTCAGGCCTGTGCTCTCTAGGACAGCAAGGTAGCCTTATTTCACTGAATTCGGCAGGTTATTGTCAAGAATTGGGCTGGGAACCTTGTTACCTTGTGGTAAGACACAGAGTAGGGTTCAGTGTGAGGATCAAAGCCAAATCCCATGAACTGGAACTAACGTATAAAAGTTCTATCAGGGTTGCACCCCCCAGGGCCAGGTCATTGACTGAAAGGCCTAGACTCTCTACTTGGCTAGGAGCTAAGAGAAGGTAGAATGAGAGTAGTGTTGCTCCAAGAGGGGTCTCTGGGTCACTTTTATTAGAATCAATCACCTGAGCCCTTTGGGAAGCATGCAAGTTCTGGGGCTCTGCCACAGGCCTACTGAAAGTGAATCACTGGAGAAGGCCTAGAAATCTGCATTTCCCCTAAGCACTCATGGCAGCTTTGAAGTGCACTAAATTTGAAAACCAGTGTGCTAGAGCCAACAAGCAGGTGTGGCCTGCAAACAATCAGAGGTGTAGTGGTTAAGGTATGAACTTGGCATCTAGACTGCCCAAGTTAGACTTAAGGTCCTACCACTGATATCTGTGTGACATAGAGCAAGTGACTTAAATTCTCTGGGCCTCAGTTTCCTCATCTGTAAAGAAAGGATAACAATTGTGCCGATCTTATAAGGCTTTTATCAGAAATAAAGGATGATATACAAGCTAAGCCCTGAGAATAGTCTGGCATTTAGAAGCACCCATAGATCCATGCTAGCAGTTATTAGAGCTGGGTGGGCCTGCTGGTGAGATAGAGGACCCATTTGGTCCAGGTTGGTAGCTATGTCCTATATGCTGCAGTAGGATGGACTGGAGCAGAACTCCCACAACAAATGGTATAGGGCTTGTTACATCCAAAGTTATGAGGATGATTAATAAAAGGAGCAGTCTTTAAATGCATGGGTGATTATGCTTGGCTACAATGAGAAGCTAAGAAAATTGATATTATTCATTAAGCTCTAATTAGCAGGTAAATTGTACAGGGGGAAGAGAGTCCAAGTGTTACTATAAGTAATTAATGTGCTACTTCTCTCCCTGGTCACCCTTTGATTTGAACCATCTAACCTGTAGTCTTTCAGAAGCTAAGATCCTGGAAATATCGGCTGCTAATTATTTTGGTGAGTCCCTGATTGCACTAAAGGAAATGAATGTGTCCCGTTCTCTCTAATGACTCAAGCACAGGGAGAAGATAAAGTGGTTCTAACCATGATGAATTAAGCCCAGAGGATTTGGAGAGGACAATCATCCTCTCTGTTCATTTAACAAATGTGAATAATGTCTCAAAGTTGGTTAGGTAATGTGATAAGACATCCTCTGATTATGAAAAAAACCCAGCACCTGTCCCAAACTGTTTTTGAGTTGGTTGATATTATGACCTGACTGGCTTTTATTTCCAGTGATTTGATTCCTGCTTAAATCCCTGCTCACTCCTTTGAGGCTTCAACCTTACTCCTTGAGTCTACCTGGAAGCCAGACCTTCCTTAGCTTAGACTGGCCCTTGCTCTGATAATACCCAGCTTCCCTGCTTATAGATGTGGGGTCTGATTGGTCTGTGGACCAGCCAGCCTCCACACTTTCCTTCTGATGCTGAGAGTTCAGCTTCATCTTTCTTGTGGAAAAGACATGGCATGTGTCAGTTCAGGGACTAATCTGGGTGAGATGGGCAGTGAAAAAGAAAGTCAGTTTGTATGTCCCACACTCATGATGGTCTCTGATGCTGCAGATTGCCCAGGAATTAGAGTCTAGAGGCAACAGATCTTGGGGCCTGAGCCCATTGAATACAGTCTCTGATATCCCAAGGAACTCCTGTCCTCATCTTGTCAGTTTTATACATTAGAACATCATCCGATAGTGTAATGTAACTTTAGCAAGTGATTCAGTACTTCCAGAGAAACATTGGCCAGAGGAGGTTGGAGTGTCTGAAATGGGGAGAGCAGTAGCAGGTTTAGGAGGCAATCCACTTTCTCTCACAAGCCAGGGCCGCTTGAGGCTAAAAGAGAAAATGTTCCTAGCAACATTCCTCATAATAATGAAAAGGTGTAAAGAATTCAAGTGTCCATCAATGGATGAATAGATAAATAATAGGTGGTCTATCTCTGTAATGGAGTATTATTTAGTAGGAGTGAGATCTATGCTACTACATCAGTGGACCCTTAAACATGATAAGGGAAGGAAGTCAGACATAAAACACCTCATATTGTATGGTTTCATTTATATGAAATGTAAATATAAGCAAATCCACAGAGACAAAAAGCAGATTTGTGATTTTTAGGAGGTGGGAGACGGCTGGAGGGGAGTGGGGAGGGGATACTGATTGTTCTGGGGTTTCTTTGGGGGGTATGGAAAAGTTCTGAAATTAGTAGTCAGGTGCATAACTCTGTGAATAAACAAAAACATGACTGAAATGTACAATTTAAAAGGTGATTGTTATGGTATGGGAGTTACATCTCAGTAACAGCAAACAGCAACTGAAAAGCAAAAATAAGAATGCAATACTTACCTGATCAAGTCCCAGAGAAAAACACTATCTTATGAAGCTGGGCTGCAGGAGAAAGGCTCAAGGCTGAGCAGAAATTGAACCTGAATCTAAATCTGGGCTCCTCCAATAGACTTGGCATGACCGTGGGCAAGTTCTTTTACCTCTTTAGGCCTCAGGTTCCCTGTCTGTTTAATGATATTGTTGGGAGAAAATATATCCCTGATGAGCTTTAGAAAACAATAAAATGCTTATTTAAAACAATACTCACTAATCAGCTGGGCATGGTGGCACACTCCCAGTGTCTCGGGAGGCTGTGGCAGGGGGATTGCATGTTTAAAGCCAGCCTCAGCAACTTAGTGAGGCCCTAAGAAACTCAGTGAATTCCTGCCTCAAAATAAAATATAATTACAACCAGAGATATGAAAAATTGTGCTCTATATGTGTAATATGAATTGCAATGCATCCTGTTGTCATATATAACAAATTTTAATTATAAAAAATAAAAAAATATATAAAAAAATAAAAAGGGCTTGGGATGTGGCTGAGTAGCTAAAGCACCCCCTAGATTCACTCCCTTGTACTAACAATAAACAAGCAAACAAACAAACAAAAAGTAAAACTACACTCACTAATTACAGGCAAGGTATTATTACAGTGCTTAAGGGTTAATTGAGAACCTAGAAGACCTGATGAAAGACAACCTTCCACCATTGCTGCCCTTCAGGCCTCGGAAGTTGCAGGCACCATCCTCATGTGCACAGATAGGTCACCCATTCCTGAGCTGAAAATGCCATTTGTTTTCTCATTCCTCTGGGAATATCTTTGTTCTGTATTTTGATTCTATATCATAATAGCTGTCTACTCCAGTTTGGCTTCCTAGAAGGCCTTTTAGAAAGAGAATTTAAAAACCTTTAAAATCTTAAACTATACACTCTGCTGTATACCCGATAAAGGGCTCCCCTTTAACTGTTGCAAAGCAATTGAGTTTATTGCACATAAGATTTGACCCACCCTCTCAAACAGGGCCCGATTCTCTCCCTTATATTTCCAGATGACTGATTCAATATCCATCTGTTTTATTTAGTGCTCAGATAATGTTTAGAGTTCATAAAAATAAGAAAATTGCCAGGCTCAGTGGCGTGTGCCTGTAATCCCAGTGGCTCAGACAGAGGATCACCCAGGCTCAGCAATGGCGAGGCACTAAGTAATTCAGAGAGATCTTGTTTCTAAATAAAATACAAACAAGGGCTGGGGATGTGGCTCATTGGTTGAATGTCTCTGAGTTCAATCCCTGGTACCAACCTCCCCCTCAAAATAAGAAAATTAATTTAAACAGATACATAATTCTTTCCCTTTAGGTTATTAAAACATTGGCATCTCAGTACTGCAAAATTGAAGTCCCAAGATGTCATAGTCAAGTAGTGTCCAAACAGGGGTACAGGGTAGAGGGTCATTTCACTCTCTTTTTCCCCTCTACTCCTAAATGCCAGGAAATCCAAAGTACATCTACACGTAGCTCTCTGTACCAGGGGACTCTCCCAGCTCTAGGGCTACTTCAGCTCAGAAGTACATCATATGGGAGTATTAAAATGCTTGTAATAGTTTGCAATCGCTCCTTACAAGTATGCTTGGGAGAAAATATATCCCTGATGTGCAAGTGTCTTAAGTTAGTGATCAAGTGTCTTAAGTTAGTGGAATGCTTGTTTCCTTTTTTTCTCTTCAATTTAATTTTGATTATTTGAATTCAAAACTGCTCCCTCTCACAAGTGAAAGGTATTCAAACCCTCGGGAAATCAGTATGAACAACTTAACGTGGGTCCTACTAAATACTCCATGATATGGACTGGCTTTTGGCTGCTGGCCTCTTCTCCAGGCACACAGCAGGGTATGGAGGACAGCAGAGCTGTTCTTGGGCCGCCTTTATGGGAAAATCCTGGCTGAGTCCAGCTGTGCGAGAGCAAGCGGCCAGGGTTGCAGCCTAGAGGAGCAATGAGATAATGAATGTGAAAAGGCTCCCGGCAGGAGATTGTTTAATCCGCGCGGATTCCTGCTCTTGATAGTGAGCACAGGATGGGTGAGGGAGCTTCACCTTTAAGCAAGGGAACACATTTTCACTTAGGGCTTTTTAGCTCAAGAAATTGAAATTTTAGGTTTCAGCAGTGTTCCCCCCCTCCCCCGGTTAAAAGCCTCAATGATGAAATCCATTGCGGAATCGGTCCTCTGACCACCCCCCTACCTACGTGGGTCCCAACCTTACCCGGGGCACGGGGGCTGTTGTGTCCAGATGGTGGCGCTCCCGCCAAGTGCAACCCCTCTCCCCAACTGCAGCAAGAGGTCTGGTATGGACCAAGTTTCAAGGTGTTCGCAGAAATTTCCTGGGAGGATTCGGGGCCTCGGGGAAGTTGCGGACAAGAGCTGTAACTTTTAGTAGTTGGCAGAAATCCACTCCAAAGACCAAGGTTGTTGAGGGAGCCAGTGTCCTAATCGCGCCCCTTTAGTTTAGCCAGAACATTAGGATTTCAGGTGTCCAGTGAACTTCAAGATATCCGGCGCAAGGCAGAGAACTCTGATGTCTGGGAAGGGAAATCCACGGTGTGAGGGTTAGCTCGACATGGAAGGGGTCGAAATGAGAGACCCCCAGGCAGGTGATGACAAGGGAGAAAATCTGAGCAGGTCTTGATTGGAGGGGGATGGCACAGGTCTGCCCGTGTCTACTTGGCTGCTCCGCGGGGCACTTCAGTTCTCTTTTCCGCAGATGCAGCGCAGCTCGCATAGCCTGACCGCCTGCACTACCCTGTAGAAAGTGCTGAACACCGGGAGAGGGGAAGGAAGCAGGAGCCACTCGCCTTACGTTTCTGGAAGAGCGGCAGCCGAAGAAAAGGGATTTCTTGTCCGTTTTACTTTATCCCAAAGCATCCCCTGAACTCCCTCCTTCAGGTGCCGGCAGCTGGGAGGGATGAGGTCCCCGCTCTCGCTTGCTCGAAAGCTAGGGACCGAATGTCCACTGACTGCCTCCTCTCACTCTCAGGTTGCAGACCCACGGCCCGCTTCCAGAGCAAGGATCAGGGTACCTTTCTTAATGGAGAGCGCAAAACCGATACCCGACGGTGCGGTTTAATCGCTGCTTCAGCAAAGGGAGCCAAGTGACTCCCGACAGGGACTGGAACAGGGATAAGTTCCCTAGAAAGTAGGGATCCCTATTTGAAGTAGGTGTCCCCATGGGCCGTCCTCTGTTCCCCATAGGGTGCAGAAGGCTCTGGACTGGCAAGAGTGCTGGTAGTGGGATTAACCTGTTAAGAAAACTGTAGTGGTGAGGCTACAGGATTCAAGGAGCCATCTTCTGTTGCCTCAGGACCCGAAGAAGGCTGTGGAAGGCTTGGGTTATCAGTAGACCCTAAGCAGGACCCTGTGCCCCCGCTCTGCAATCTACATCTCTTTGCCAGGTGTTGGTGTTGGAGGGGGGAGAAGAACTGGCTAGAAACAGCTAAGCAGTGACTGTTAGGGAGGGGGAGGTGGATTCTGAGCTAGTCACGATGCAAGGTACCTGAGGGATTTGGGAGGGGGAAGCTGGCTAGAGGGGAAGCGCATACAAGGCAGTCGGAAGCAAGATGACACCTCTTTGTGGATTCGTCCAAGAAGAGGTGGTGACTAAGGCGGGGGTAATCAAGGAGTTCTGATTGGTCAGGGGGAGGAGTTAGGGGTGGGGCTAGCTGCCTCTTGAGGCTTTAAAAGCTCATCGGAGAGGGGCAGAAAGCTGTCATTTGCTCTCTGAGCCTCGGAGAGGTAGCCACGCTTTCCCGGAGCTCCGGGTGACAGCGCAGGTGTTTACGGTCCGGACCGCTGCTGCTTCCCCGGCGTGCGGGGATCTCTTAGCGGTCTCCATGAGCAACATGGGGCCTACCCTGGCGGTTCCTACCCCTTATGGCTGTATCGGCTGTAATCTGCCTCAACCTGACTACCCACCGGCTCTGATCACCTTCATGTTCTGCGCGATGGTTATCACCATCGTCGTTGACCTGATCGGCAACTCCATGGTCATTTTGGCGGTGACGAAGAACAAGAAGCTCCGGAATTCTGGTAAGCTATATTATTCCACCCTTACTCAGTGTGCTGCAACTTACAACCCCTAGGGTGTTGGTTTGGGTGCCCCGAATAAAGACTCCCTCACTTTGAACGCCCCTACTCCCAATTTTCCCCAAACCTGGGAGTGAGGTGGGTGATGTGCCTGGGTCGGCGAAGTTAGCTCTTCTTATGGCTGGGGGAGTTAATAAAATTAGCTTAGGACATCTACGAACAAAGCCCGGGTTCCTGAGGTGCGCGGGAAGCTGGCTGAACTCTGTGGGGTCAGGATCTGACACGGAGAGAGTTGGCACCTGAGTGGAAAGTCTGGCGGCCGCCCGGGGACAGCCAGCCGAGCCTGACACTACAGGGGTGGCTGCGCCAAGGCACCTCTGGCTGAAGTGACGCGGAGGGAGCAGCAGCGTTGCACCTGAGAAAGTTAAGTTCGAGGCGGCCGCGGCGGCGCTGACCAGAGCGCAACGCTGCAGCCGTGCCCAAGAACGGTCAAGACCCCGCTCACCGCAGCCTAGGAGCTCCAGCGCGGCTCCTGGGCGGCGGAGCGCAGACCCCCGTGCCGGAGTATCGAGCCTGGAGGTCTGAGCCCGCTGGAGCCGAGCTCCGTCCGCCCGTCCCAGGGCGCGCGGCGGGGAGAGGCGTTCGGCTGACTGGCGCTGCAGGTGGTGGCAGCGACTTCGGCGACCACCACGGAGATCCTTGAGGTTTGTAAGCAGGGTACGGGAGGTCGCAGAGTGTGGCGGTGGAGAGGTTCTGGGTCTCAGCACCAGGGACGGGGGTGGTGGAATATAAGGCAGCAAAACCAGGGAGGGATCGGCTGCAGAGTGTTCGGAGAGTTCTGTGGGAGGGTGAGGGTCTCAGACTACAAAGCGCCAGGGTCTGGGAGCGACGAGTGGGAGTTCCCTTGCTTCTAGCAGGGTACAGAGGGATCGGGGCAGCGGCGAGTGATGCCGGGGGCGGTGGGGCAGCGTGGGTGAATGCTGGATGCGGCAACTTGTGCGGTGGGTGGGGGCGACAGACATTGCGAAGCAGCGAGCCCTGTTCTCAGGTTAGGCGGGAGAAGGCTCTGGAGGGAAGGGGGAGTGGCGAGGAGCCCAAACTCCGCGCTCTGGTGGCGGGGAGGGAGAGGGTGGTGCCCAGGGAGGGTCTCAGCCGCCAAGGTCTCTGTCGGCTTGGGTGGAGGGGAGCTAGGGAGTCTAAGGGGGGGGGGGTCGCAGACCTACCAGACGCACGCGGGCGGGGCGCTGCGGGGAGAAGAGGGTCTGGACTCTGGAAAAATACTTTGCTGGGACAAGGAGATCAAAACACACAAGTTTCAAAATTCAATGATGTTCACAGTCATTAAAAGTTTCCTTTCAAACTCTGGTGGGTGCGTCGGACTTCTCCTTGGTATCCCAGAGACGTGGGGGCAGCGACTTGGACCTTACCTTCATGGCAGTGGTGCAGTCTCCAGGTGCAGACTCACGGAGCCCCGGGAACCACTTACAAAACCCGTTTTCTTTGCTTTTCTTCTTTCCTTTCCTTTTCTCCTTCTCTCTCCTTTCTTTCTATAATTCAAATAAACTTTTTTATGATTGTTGTGGTTTTGTTATTAAAGCTTTGTTTGTCTTCCCCACTTTTCTTTCCCAAATTCGTTACTTTGAGGGAAACCCTAGAAATAACCTTTTCAGTAGAAAGAGCTGAGACCAAGTCTTGGCTGCAACAGCGGAAGGAGGCTGATGGAGCCATACCTTTGCCCTTTTAAAAAGCCCTGTTTTCTCCCAGTCCACCACGAAGTGTAATAATTTTGCCAAACCAATGCTAATTAGCAATGAGGTGTTTCCAAAGAAAGAGGGCTCTGCGCCTTCACTTGGCCTCTGCTCCTTTTTGCTAAAGATTTTATTTTTCCTTCCCACCTCTACCCTGCAAAACGGGAATGGGGGGATCCCTTTCACTTTCCCGTTTAGCCCTCAGGCTTCAGTAAAGCCCGGGGCCTGGGCAGGGCGCTGAACCCGCTAGTGACTCGCTCTTTGCGGGGACTGGGTTTTCCTTCACCCGCGACCGCTCTCAAATTTCTTTGGTCTCAGACTTAATTTTACAGGGCATTACCCCTTCCCTCACGTTTTTCTCTTAGATTACCTGGAAAATGGTAAGTGTTTGGGCTTAGTGTTTGTTTCCTGTCTGATTTTTTTCAACAGCAACGCTTAAGAAAATGGTCTGTGACACCCTTTATCAGACTATTCCCTTTAGATGTTTTCACTATAAATTCAATGCCAGGCTAGAAAAAGGAGAGGTGGTATTATTATTATTATTATTATTATTATTATTATTATTCAGGTGGGGGCTTCATGACACTCCTGCATTCTCCTTGCCCCACCCTCTTTGTTTCCTGAGGACAACTCTTTGTCCTCCTTCTCCCCTCCAGCGGCTTTCTCCCCTCCCTTGGTGTGGAAAAAGTTTACAGTTTGTTTTTCTCTAAAATGGCCTCACCATGACTGCCTCCTCACAATGCTTTGTGCTCACTTTTTCTGTCTTATGTTCACTTCTTTCCCAGAGCAGAGATGACACTGTTTCAAAGGAGAAAAGGTGGGCAAAGTACAGGTCTCTGAAACCTGGATGTGCATCTGAATCACCTGAGACCTGCTTGTAAAAATAAAAACATGACTGTATTTCTTTAAACGAAAATTCTACAATTCTAAATTGTCACCAATACAGTTGACTTTTCCCTCCACTTTAAATATATAGATTTCCACACTTTAACCATTTATTCTCTGTCTCCCCCCTTTTCTCCCCCCTCCCCTATGTTTTCCAGGCAACATCTTTGTGGTCAGCCTCTCTGTGGCTGACATGCTGGTGGCCATCTACCCCTACCCTCTGATGCTGCATGCCATGTCCATTGGGGGCTGGGACCTAAGCCAGCTCCAGTGCCAGATGGTTGGGTTCATCACAGGGCTGAGTGTGGTCGGTTCCATCTTCAACATCGTGGCCATCGCTATCAACCGTTACTGCTACATCTGCCATAGCCTCCAGTATGAACGGATCTTCAGTGTGCGCAATACCTGCATCTACCTGGTTGTCACTTGGATCATGACCGTCCTGGCTGTCCTGCCCAACATGTACATTGGCACCATCGAGTATGATCCTCGCACTTACACCTGCATCTTCAACTATCTGAGCAACCCTGTCTTCGCTGTGACCATCGTCTGCATCCACTTCGTCCTCCCTCTCCTCATAGTTGGTTTCTGCTACATCAGAATCTGGACCAAAGTGCTGGCGGCCCGTGACCCAGCTGGACAGAATCCTGACAACCAACTTGCTGAGGTTCGCAATTTTCTAACCATGTTTGTGATCTTCCTCCTTTTTGCAGTGTGCTGGTGCCCTATCAACGTGCTCACTGTGTTGGTGGCTGTCAGTCCAAAGGAGATGGCAGGCAAGATCCCCAACTGGCTTTATCTTGCAGCCTACTTCATAGCCTACTTCAACAGCTGCCTCAACGCTGTCATCTACGGGCTCCTCAATGAGAATTTCCGACGAGAATACTGGACCATCTTCCATGCTATGCGGCACCCCATCCTGTTCCTCTCTGGCATCATCACTGATATTCGTGAGACGAGGGAGGCCCGTGCCCTGGCCCGTGCCCGTGCCCGCGCTCGTGACCAAGCCCGTGAACAAGCTCGCGAACAAGACCGTGCCCATGCCTGTCCTGCTGTGGAGGGAACCCTGATGAATGTCCGGAATGTTCCACTGCCTGGTGATGCTGCCGCTGGCCACCCTGATCGTGTCTCTAGCCACCCCAAGCCCCGTTCCAGGTCTGCCTCTGCCTACCGCAAATCTGCCTCTATCCACCACAAAACTGTTTCTGGCCATTCCAAGGCTGCCTCTGGCCACTCCAAGTCTGCTTCTGGTTACCCCAAGTCTGCCACTGTCTACCCTAAGCCTGCCTCTGTCCACTTCAAGGCTGACTCTGTCTATTTCAAGCCTGCCTCTGTCCATTTCAAGGGTGAGTCTGTTCATTTCAAGCCTGCTTCCAAGTCTGCCATTGGTCACCACGTCTCTGCTGGCAGCCACGCCAAGTCTGCCTTCAGCCCAGCTACTAGCCGCCCTGAAGCCACCACTGACCATGTCAAGCCTGCTCCCAGCCACCCTGAGTCCACCACTGCTGACTACCTTGAGCCTGCCACCACCAGCCATCCTGAGCCCACTGCTGCAGGACACCCTGAGCTGTCTGCCTCCCACTGCCCTGAGACCATTGACACTAGCCGCCTTGAGTCTGACGTCACTGACCTCCCAGAGTTTGCTTCCAGCCCTACCGCTGTGTCCCCTGAGCCTGCTGCCAGCCAGCTGGAGCTTACCCCTGCTGCTGACCTTCCTGACCCTGCTGTAGTCACTCCCGCCACCAATGATTACCAGGAGGTTGTAGTTATTGATGTTGAGGATGATTCTGATGAAATGGCTGTGTAAAAAGTGCACTTGTGGGTGGCCAAGCAGTGGTCCACTTTCCAGTCTGTTTTGAGTATGTAATCCAAAGTGAGATACATCTATACACAGAAACACACACAGACACTGACTCACAGACTTGGTGTAAGCTACATCCACCTTTCAGGCATACTCCTCCTTGATATCATGTACACTAAAAAAGTGTGTGTGAGTGTGCATGTTTGTGTGTGCTTGCTATCCTAGAGATCAAATTTCCCTCCAGTTTAACATCCGTTGTTCCAAGTGTTCTTTTCCTCCTGCAGTTGACCTTCGGCCCTCAGTGATCCCTGAAACATTAGACTTTGATTTTTTCCCACTCCCTTCCCCTTTCTCCCCATTCCTCATTTCCTCTGCCGTGTTCCTGCTTTCTTCTCCCATTCCCCAGGGGTGGGGGAGGAGTGCATGCGCAATGGTAAAGGTGCATCTTGGTGATGACTTCTGTCAAGTGATTGTGACTACACAGCTTTATGCTTTTAACTCTTTGTTGTACTTTTAATGGCAGTCAGAAGAACAGTTACAATAAAGTGCAAGCACTTGAAAGTTTCTTTTCTGAATTCCAGTAACATAATATGATCCATATCTGAAGATTATAATTTGATAAGGTCTTATTAAAATAAGTGTTTATGCCTATGAGATCAAGTGGTAAAAGGAAATATATAGTCACACCAAATCATTTATATTTTGTGAAAATTCAAACACTGGTGCTGATTTTTATCGTTAAACATGGAGGGAAATGATGAGATGTTTTTACCATTTTTAGTTATTTACCTTTTTTTTAGTGTTTGCCAGGATTTTCTTTCATTTATTTTCACAGAAATAAGTACATTTATACCTAATCTTTTCTCCTAAAATCCAAACTTGTGGTTGCTAGGATCAATTATACTCATGTTTTTATTATTATAATTCATAACTGCCTTTTATCTTGGAGATTTTTTTAAACAGCCTGATTTTTTTTACAATTAGTTTTTACATTTTTTTTTTCATTCAAAGGGGAATTTGAAGTCAAAATCTAGTCAGAAGTGAGTGGAGTATGCTGTGGCAGATAAAATGAGTGTTTCTTCAAAACCTTGTTCCTCTGACCCTCCTAGCAGGGGATGGGGGTGAGGAGGAAGAGATGCCAAAACCAGTCAGTTCCATCACACCTGGATGAGGTTCAGCTGACACAGAGTGTGAAGTTATAGTCATCTCGAGTCAGTACATTTGACAACCCAGGGATTGCTTTTCCTCTAAAATTCAAACAAACAAACTGCTGTTTAATAAAAACTTCAATTGTTAATTCAAATTGACACTTTAAGCAAAGTTTACCATATAAAAGCTTGTCAGGATAAGTGGGAATGTATTACTGCCTTAATTCTATTCTGTATTTGTGGTAGCAATTAAATAAAAGTGGTTTTGTGGCTTTAATGTGTGATTTCTTGATAAATTAACTTATTCTACCACAGTTACTTGTGGGGAGGGTTCAAGGCTGGGGGGTGGAAAAGCACTGATCTTGGGGAATCAGAAGATTTGGGTGCAAGTTCCAACCCTGCACAGACTTGCACAGTCAGTGTCCAACACTCTCACCTCGTGGTCTCTCAAACTGGAGAGGGTCTGGGGAAGGAGGGGTCATCAGGGTTGGTTTGTTCTCACTAGTGCTATGACATTGGATGCCCTGAGTGGCCTGCTCTTGGGCTTGTGGACCTTCCTTCCTGCTTCCTAAGGTTCCTCTTTTACCCCTGTGGAAGGAGTAAAGTCAGGCCCCAATAATGTCATGACTCCAGAGACGAAGAGAGGCCTAGTGGAATGTGGGTAGCAAAACTCCAGCCACTGCCCAAGGCCTTGAGCACAGAAATGGTCTCAAGAGAAGCTCTAATGATAAGAAAATTCTCAAAGTCCTTGGTACAAATTAAAGTGGATTCAAGATAATATATAGCAGGACTTCATTTTTTAAAAAAGATGCCCATTTAACACATGCACATACACATAGATACCCAGAGTCCACATGTGTAGTTGTCCTAGCTGTGCTTTGTCCTACTGTCAGTACAGACTGAGGTCATTTTAATCTCCTTTTTTTGTGTGATAATGTAGATTGAACATAGGGGTATTCCACCACTGAGCTACAGGCCCAGCCCTTTTTATTTTTATTTTGAGACAGGTCTTACTAAGTTTTCCAGGCTGGCACTGACCTTGCCATCCTCTTGCTTCAGACCGTCAAGCTGGGATTACAGACATGTACCACCTTGTCCAGCCATCTTAACTTTCAATGCCCAAGTTCCAGCAGTCCAAGTTCCACAGCATGACTGCTGTATCTCAGGCTGACTGCCCCTTACCCCGAGCAAAATTTCTGCTATTTATTTCTGGACAGCTAAAAAGAATGCTTACTCATGTATTTACAAATTGGCACCCCTCTTTTTCCATGTTCTTCCTCTTCACCCCCACCCAAGGAGCTGCTCTGGGAGAGATTGTCAGTGTCCAAACCAAGGGTGCTGTGTCCTAATGCTCTAAACTACCAATCTCCAGGGTTTAGAAAGGAGGTGAGAGAGTTGAGCGAAACTATCTGGCCTTGATTACAACTTTGGCAATACTGCTCATACCCAGAGTCACAGTCCCACCAAAATAGCTACTTTGGGCTGGGGCTATAGCTCAGTGGTAGAGCACTTGCCTAGCATGTGTGAGACTCTGGATTCAATCCTCAGCACCACATAAAAATAAACAAATAAAAAAAATACCTGCATCACCTACTTCTGCTCATCTCCCCAAAACTGCATTCACCAAACTACCTGCCTCCCAAGTTACACCCACAGGAACAAGCAACAGGGCATGTACCACCCAGAAATGCTTTTCTCTGCCCCTCCCTTAACCCATTTATCTCCACACCTCAAAGTCAAGAAGCCTCCAAAACACATCTCTGGTTTACCATACCCACTTGGATTAATGAAGGCAAGAAGATATTCCTCTGCATTAAGATTTAAGGTGCTTCATAGTTCTCCCTGGGACAATGCAAGGCTTCTGGTGACAATTGAAGGGCCAGTTTTGCTGATGGCCTCCAAGAGACAGTCTGTTTCTCTGTGAGCTTGTCTCTACAATGAAGGGATTTAAAAAATGCAAGCAATAATGATAGTTTTTTCCCCAGTTTCTACTCTTGTTTTTCTGCTAAATAGAAATAGAATTTATACTGTAAATGGACAGCTTGACCATCTTTAACACACACACACACACACACACACATATCACACATCTATGTGACTGCCATCCTGGTTTAAGTATAGGAGTAGGAGGTGCATGCCTGTAATCCCAGTGACTGGGGAAACTGAGGCAGGAGGATGGCAAATTCAAGGTTAGCCTCTTCGACTTAGTGAGACCCAGTCTCCAAATAAAATAAAATGGGCTGGGGATATAGCTCAGACATAGAGCATGCCTGTGTCAAAAAAAAAAAAAATGAAGGAGAAATAAAGACTTTCTTTGTCTTTAATAACAAAAATTGAGGGAATTTGTCACTAGTATAACTACCTTACACGAAATATTAAAGGATGTTCTTCAGAGAAGAAAAAACTGATATACTTTGGCAGCTTATTTTTGGTGGGGGGCACTGGGGATTGAACTCAACCCCTGAGCCACATCCCCAGCCCTTGTTTGTATTTTATTTAGAGACGGGGGTCTCACTGAGTTGCTTAGTGCTTTGCTTTTGCTGAGGCTGGCTTTGAACTTGTGATCCTCCTGCCTCAGCCTTGGGAGCTGCTGGGATTATACACGTGCACCACTGTGCCTGGTTCAACAGCTAATTTCTTCAGTTACATAAAGGACAAACATCAGAGAAAGAATAATGAAGATAACATAAAATTCCTTATTTTTCTTTTTCTTATTTGATCTAATAGATATCAGTCTGTTACTAGCAACAATCTATTGAATGATTATATTTTATAGATAAGTGAATGACTGACAGTAATATTATTATGGAAAGTAAAGAAAAATTGAAAACAATCTGTCATGAGTATTTATCTGAGAAATGGTATAGAGTTATTTGAAAGTGGGTTAGATTATAATACATATAGCAAACTTCAGAGAAACCACCAAAAAATCAAACTAAGAAGTATAATTGATATGTAAGAGAAGAAAGAAAACAGAATCAAAGAACACTCAGTTAAACCCAGAGAAGGCAGAAAAAGAGTGGAGGAAAAATAGAGAAAGAATAGGGTAATTCATAGACAATAATTAGAAATATGTGAGATATTAATTCATCTGTACAAATAACTGCTGAAGTACAAATGGTTTAAAATGCCAATTAGATGGCACAGACCCTTTTTTTTTACAAGAAATCTATATTAAACATAGAGACATAGTTATATTACAGTACAGGGATGTACTGTAAAAGATATAGCTTGGTAATGTTAATTGAAAGAAAGCTGCAGTAGATATATTCAATTCAGACAAAGCAAAGAAGGAAAAGTGTGAGGAATAAATAGGGACATTATATAATAAATGGGAATGTTAAAACATATGAGTAACAAGGGGAAATAGACAAATCCACAAATACAGATGTATACTTCAACTCCCCTCTCTTTGGAATTGACAGACCCAGCAGGTGGAAAAGCAGTATGGATGTGGCTGAATAAAATAGTACCATCAGTCAACTGTGTCTTATTGACATTTGTGTAATACTTTGTCCAACAAAGGCAAAATATACATTCTTTAGAAGCTCATCTGTAGTATTCACTAAGATAGGTCATAATCTGGTCAAGAAAAAATATACCTTAACAAGTTTAAAGGAATAGAAATCATATAAAAATCTTTTAAGATTATGGTGAAATTAAAGCAGAAATCAATAAAGGAAAGCTGCAAAATTCTAAAATAATTACAAATTAAACCATGGGACTGGGGTTGTGACTCAGTGGTAGAGTGCTTGCCTAGCACATGTGAGGCATTGTGTTCAATCCTCAGCACCACATAAAAATAAACAAATAAAATATAAAGTTATTGTGTCCACCTACAACTAAAACCCAATATTTTTTAGAAAGAAATTAAACTACAGACTTCAAGAAAACCTATGAGCCAAGTTTAAAGAAAAATTAGAACATATTTTGAATTAAATGAAAATGTAAATGCAACTATAAAAATTTGTGAGATGCAATGAAAGTAGCATTTAGGAGGAAATTTAGAGCAGTGAATGCAAATATTAGAAACTAATATTTAAAATCAATAATCCAATCTTTCACTTTTGGAAACTAGAGAAAGGAGATTAATATAAAACTAAAACAATTAAAGGAAAAGTATAAAGTATAAAGCAGAAATCAATGACATTGAAAACAGGAAATTGATAGGGAAATCAATTAAACTATACCCCCAGTCAATAGAAAGTGTTTCTGAGAAAGCACAGACACTGATCTTACTTGACAGAGACTTTAAATCAGCTAGTTTAAATACATTGCAATTACTAAAGGTAAACAATATTTACAGAACTAAAGAAAAGTATAAAAATGATCTCTCACCAAAATGAGAATAGAAATAGGAATTATAAAAAAGGAATAAAAATTCTAGAGTTGAAAAACGTAGTGACTGAAGGGTTGTGTTTATAGCCCAGTAGTAGAGTGCTTGCCTAGCATGCATGAGGTCCTGGGTTTTGATCTTTGGCACTGCCAAATAACAAGAAAAAAAATGGAAAAAGAAAAAATAATAACATAAAATTAAAAATTCACTAAAGGTGATCTCACAACAGATTTGAAAAATCAGAAGAAAAAAATCAGTAAACTTGAAAATAGAACAATTCAGATTATCCATTATGAGGAACAGAGAAAAACAATTGAAAAAATTAACAAAGCCTCTCTAAAGTCCTGTGGGACACCATAAAAAATACCAACATAATGGAATTAGAGAAAGAGATTGATGCCTCAGTTCATTTGTGCAGCTATTACAGACTGTGACACACTGGGTAATTTATGAAGAATAGAATTTTCTTTTTTATTCACAGTTCTGGAGGCTGAAAAGTCCAAGAGCAAAGTGCAGGCAGGTTCAGCTCTCTGGTAAGGGCTGATCTCTACTTCCAAGACGGTGAACTTAGTACTGCATCCTCCAGAGGGGAGAAAACTTCTGTCTCATATGTTAGAATGGTGTAGGGCAAAAGGACCAAATGCTGGGTAAAACGTTTTTAATAATAAGGGCCTTGGGCTGGGATTGTGGCTAAGTGGTAGAGCGCTCACCTAGCATGAGTGAGGCCCTGGGTTTGATCCTCAGCACCACATAAAAATAAATAAATAAAATAAAGGTATTGTGTCCAATTACAACTAAAAAATAAATATTTAATAAGCAAAGCAAAACAAAAAAACCAACCAACCAACCAAACAAACAAAAAAAGCATTGGCAACACTTGAGTTTTGGAGAGGACACATCTAAACTACAGCAGAAAAGTGAGAATATTCAAAGAGGTGAAGGCCAGATCCTCCAAAATTAGATTAGAAATATTGATCTGCAACTCTAAGGAGCTCAGTGACCTCTAGGTAGGAGAAACTCAAAGAAATTCATGCCTAGACACAAAGTAGTCAAATTGTTGTAAGCAGCAAGAGATACAACTCATCACATATGAGTGATTCTCTATATGATTTTTAAAAAAAAAATTAAAAATATTTTTATTTGTAGATGGACACAATACCTTTATTTTGTTTAGTTTTGTTATGTAGTGCTGGGGATTGAACCCAGTGCCTCAGGCATTCTAGGCAAGTGCTCTACCACTGAGCCACAACTCCAGCCCTCTCTATATAATTAACTGATGTTTTCTTATCTGAAACCATAAAGAGAAGACGGAAGTAGGATAAATAATCCAAGTGCTGAAATAAAAAGACTGCTCAAACAAGAAACTTACATCAGCAAAACTAGCTGTTAGAAATAAAGGCGAATTCCTACTGAATAGGTGCTAGGGAGCATCTTTTTATATGCTTATGTGCCATCTATACATCTTTGCTGATGTGTCTGTTCAAATCTAGTGCCCATCTTTTAAAAAGAATTTTTTTTTTAGTTGTAGTTGGACACAATACCTTTACTTTATTTATTTTTATGTGGCGCTCAGGATCAAGCCCAGCACCTCATCTAGCAAGGTCAGCACTCTACCACTGAGCCACAAGCCCAGACACTCTACCACCCATTTTAAACTGACTTGTTTCCTTATTGTTGAGTTTTAAGAGTTCTTCATATATTTTGGATACAAGTCTGTTATGGTTTGGATGTGAGGTGTCCCTCAAAAACTCACATGTGAGAAAATGCAAGGAGGTCTGGAGGAGAAATGGTTAGAGCCTTAACCTAATCAGTGAATTAATCCCTGGTGGGATTAATCCCTGGTAGGATTAATTGAGTGGTAATTGAAGACAGGTGGGGTTTGGCTGGAGGCTCATTGGTGGTGTGGCTCTGGGGTATATATTTGTATATGGGGAATGAAGACTCTCCCTTTCTCCTCTTCTCCTCTCTCCCCCCTCTCCCCTCCCTTCTCTCCCTTCTCTCTCTTGTCTCCCTCCCTTTCCCTCCCTCTCTGTCTCCACATTTTTCCAAGATGATGTCCTGCCTCACCTTGAGTCCCGAAGAATGGAGCCAGCTTTCTATGGACTAAGACCTCTGAAACCGTGAGCCCCTAAATCAACCTTTCCTTTTCTACAGTTGTTCTGGTCTGGGGTCCTTTAGTCACAGCAGCGAAAAAGCTGACTAAAACAAAGTATTTTATTGTATATATGTTTGTAAACATTCTCTCCTTGTGTGGTTTCTCTTTTCATTCTTTTAACAGAATAGGCAGTTTTAATGAAGTTATAATTTTTCTCTTTCAGAGATTGTCCTTTTGTTGTTGTCTCTAATAAATCATTGCCAAATTCAAAGTTACCTAGGTTTTCTTCTATATTATCTAGGAGTTTTATAGTCTTGTATTTTACAATTAATTCTATAATATATTTGATTATACCTATGGAATTTGGGGGAAAGGTGTAAGTAAGTTCTGCATATAGATTCTTCACGACTATAGTTTTCTAGTAATCTTTGAAGTGAGATTATGTTAGTTCTCTGAATGTATCTTCTTGGACCTTTCCTAAATATATACACAGCATGTGTGTGGTGTTCTAGATTCCCCAGAACATGTTAGAAATTTTTAGAGCCCTCTAAGGTCATATTCATCTCTAGTTTTCTTGTAAAGTTTGGTGCTAGGGATTGAACTCGTGGCTATGTGCCCGCAAGGCGGGCGCGCAGCCAATTGAGCCATGTCCCTAGCACTACTTTAAGGGGTTTGATCAGCCTCCTTAACACCTACTAATACCTAATGTAAACTCAGGCTGTTCCATTATTAAACAATTGCCAATGCCATTTTTTAAATATTTATTTTTAGTTGTAGATGGACACAATACCTTTATTTTATTTATTTATTTTTATATGGTGCTGAGGATCAAACCCAGGGCCTAGCATGTGCTAGGAGAGTGCTCTACCACTGAGCCACAACCCCAGCCTGCCAATGCCTTTTTTGACAAATACCCAGGGGATAAGCCTATTAATACAAAGCAAGCTCTGAGGCAGCTCAAATAAAGATCTTTGACACTTTCAGCAAGTTGTCAGTTTGTTCAAATGGCTCTATTTCTTGGGGATGGGGACTTTGGGTACCTCCAGACCTGTTTTACCCCCTCTGGTGGCTGCTGTGCTGCTGATATTCATCTACTGTAATTGTGAGGCTGTTTTTATGGCAACTCTGGAGCTGTGGGAGGGCCGGGGAACTATGGCAAGTTATAATACCACCAAGGTCACTGTTCTTACCAGGATTTAGTGACTTTCCTTGAATAAACTCTCCTTGGATTTTTGCAAGGCTTAGGCTAATTTTCAGAGTTCTGAAAAGTTATTTTTGTCAATTTTTGCAGCATTTTAATTGCTTTTTTGAAGAAACATGATTTTGGAATTTCTTGCTTTGCCATCTTTAAGTGCACCCCCTGCACACTTTGATTTTTTTTCACCTGTGTAGTATACCATGGAAATCACTCCACATCAGCTTATAAAGTTCTTCATTATTATTTTATAGCTGCACATGACTACATTGGGCCAGTGTTGCTTAATTTACTTAACCACTCTCCTGTATTCTTGGACCTTTCCTAAATATATACAACAGCCTTATGCATGTGTGTGGTGTTCTAGATTCCCCAGAACATGTTAGAAATTTCTAGAGCCCTCTAAGGTCATATTCATCTCTAGTTTTCTTACAAAATTGTGTGCTAGGAATTGAACTCGGGGCTACATGCCGTGCCTGCAAGGCAGGCACACAGCCAATTGAGCCATGTCCCTAGCACTACTTTAAAGGGTTTGACCAGCTTCCTTATATGGGAATTTACATTTTTCTGGTATTTTGCAATTACAACAATGCTGCAGTGAACATTCTTGTGTACGTGTGTATTTTTGATTGTTGGAAGCTCATCTTCAAGGATGTTTATTCTTATGACTGAAATTTCTGAGTTGAAAGGTCATGTAATATATTGCCATATTCCCCCTGGAAAGGTTGTACTGGCTACTAGTCTCAGTAGCAATAAGTGTATCTATTTTGAAAAGACTCATCAACGGATTTGGTTGTTGTGATTTTTAATATTTTCTCCTGTCTGAAAGGTAGGAAGTGGTATCTCTGTTTCAATTAGCATTTTGCTAACTATGTACTGAGGTTGAACATTTTTCATATATTTAAAAGCCATTTTTCTTACTTTATTTTTAATCATTGTTTGCTAAATATCTCTCATTTTTTCAGAATTTTACATATGAATAAATTAAGGCTTAATTAGTGGATTCTAGAAGAATTGAACTCATAGAAACAGTACAATGGTAGTCATCTGTAATTGAGGAGGTGGTATTAGGGTAATATTTGTCAAAGGACTCCAAATTTCAGTTAGACAGGAAGAGCAAGTTCAATGATATATAACCCAGGAGTTGGATTGGCGGATCATGTAGTTTTATTTTTAATTTCTTGAGGAACCTCCATACTGATTTCCATAGTGGCTATATGAATTTGCTTTCTCCGTAACAGTGACTAAGTGTTCCCCTTTCTCTGCATCCTTGACAGCACTTTTCCCCATCTTTTTGATTATAGCCACTCTAACTGGGGTGAGTTGGCATCTCATCATGGCTTTGATTTGCATTTCCCTGATGGTCAGTGATACTGACCATTTTGTTCCTATATCTGTTGCCTATTTATATGTCTTCTTTTGAGAAATATGTGTTCAGATTATTTAACTGGTTTTTAGTTGGAGTTTTTTTGCTGTTGATTTTCTGATTCCTTATATGTTTTGGATATTAATCTGGATGAATGTTTTGCAAATGTTTTCTTCCATCTCTAGGTTGTCTCTTCATGCTATTTATTGATTTAAAGACCCTCTTATTTTTTTATTTTATTGGTTTTGGTTGAATTGCCTGTTTTTATATTTTCACCATTTTTCTACTGGATGTTTGGTCTTTTCACTGTCAATTTTTTAAAATTTCAAATTACTCTTTATTTTCATGGACTTGCTAATCACAAATTCATGTCTGAGATTTGATATTTGTTTTTGTGAACATATTTTTTATTAAATTGAATGTCTTCTCAATGGCTATGGTTAACTTTGATTAAGTTCAAACTCTTTGACCAAGTCAGTTCTTAATTGACTTCATAATTCTGGCACAATTTTTGGACACAACAACAATTTTGAAAAAGGCTCAGTCACCTGGGTAATTCCCCTCCTAGTCAAGCTAGAGAGAAATTGTGATTCAACTATTGAATGAAATTGCTGTGTGAAATTGGGTGTAGGTTTTGGTGGAATCATCAAGAAGTTTTATGACAGTGCCAGAAATTATGAAGCATGGGTTAACATTTGTTTGCATGTAAAGAAAAAAAAGAGGGATTTAGCAAAAGAAATTTTAAGCAAGGAGAAAGGGCTATAACCATAAAAATAAATGGTTTTAATATGAGTGTTAACAGCTTTTGGCAGATTATCAGAAAAATAAGAAAGGGTAAGCAAAAAACAGTTATCATAGATTTGAAAGAAATTGAGTATCTGTCAGATATAAGGTCCTGTTTTTGGCAGGTATGATCTATGGGAAAGGTAAACAAAAGAGAATACCTCTCCTAATGAAGAGACCTAGAAACACCAAAGTGACAGGCACCACACAAGGTACTTTTTTTTCTCTTATCTCTAATTCTTACAGAAACATTGCTGGTTTGATACTATTACTTGTATTTCCAAGAAGAAGATTGATGTTTCAAAGGTTAAGAAACTTGTATAGTCACAAAGCTGGAAAGTTATGCAATTTGAACCCAGAGGTGCTAGAGAATATCAACTATCAATTATGAATAGTACTTCATAGTCCATTCTATTAAGAGTAATCAAAACATATTAGCCTTAGATAACAGCAGTAATAACTAATCATATTGGTTACTTTCTACATGCCAGGGACAGTATTCAAAAATTCACATGGATCATGATATTTAGTTCTCAGATAGAATTCATTTACATTATCTGCATGTTTCCAGACAGTACCATCTATCTCATTGCCTAGGTTAAAATCCTTGGGATTATCCAGGACACCCACTTCACCCACAACCATTTGGTTTATAAATACAGAAACTTCTGCCTCTTCAATTGCTTCTCATCTCTTCTCGATTGTTATAGTCAGTACCTGAGTTGAAGTACCATTATGCTTCAGATAGATGATTTTAAGGGCTTCGGATCACTTCTCCCTGTCTTTGAAATCCACACTGACCAACCTGACAGAGTGATCTTTGCAAGTCACAGATCTAAACACCTCTCTCCTCTAGTCCTTCTCCTAAGCTTAGGAAACATACTCTATACCTCTAGATTGAGACTCCCTACCCAGATCCATTCTGTATGTCAGCTCTGTGGAACTGCCTACCCTCCCCTGGTCCTGCCTTCATGTCCATCAATTTTTAAGAGTTCTTATAGTCGTTTGTTGTGTTATATGTTGTGAATATTTTTACCACTTTTATCAGTCATTTGTCCATTATTATGCACTTGACATGCAAGTTTTAAAATTATAGTCAAATTTATTAGACTTCCTTTGACTGTGGAATGTGGGTCATACTCAGAAAGTCTTTACTTATACAAAGGTTAAAGAGGAATTAATTAATGACTCCTAGTATTTGGCGTGATTTTATTTTTTACATTTAGTTCCCTAATCCATTTGGAGTCTATGTTTTTGTGTATGCTGTGAGATGTGAATCTAATTTTATCTTAGATTTGGGGCCTGGTACTTTTTTGTACTCTCTTAATAGCTTCCTCTATTCCTTTTATAGAAATTGGTCTATATATAAAAAATATATAAATAAATATATAAATAAAAAAATATATAAAATTTCTAACTCTTATGAGGTCAAAATTTATAACCTGAATTTCCTTATAAAATTACCCATTTCCTCTAGGTTTTCAAATTTGTTTCCACAGAGCCTTATCTTAGTCCATTTGGGCTGCTATAACAAAATCCTGTAGATTGAGTGGCTTATAAACTTCATAAATTTATTTCTCATGTTATGGAGCTGGAAAGTTAAAGAAGAAAGTGCAAATAGATTCGGTGTCCTGTGAGGTTTGCTTCCTCACAGATATGGTGGAAGGGGTGAGGGTGCTGTCTGGGGTTGCTTTTACAAAGGCACTACTTCCACTTATCTGGCCTCCATTCTCATGATCAAATCACCTAGATTAGATGATTCAGAGTTGGAAGATGCCTGGAAACTTGTAAAATCCGGAGATATGAAGTTTGGATGAGGCATAAGCATGGTAGAACAGTAGAAAAAGAGGACTAGGTTCTGGAACTCTTTCAGTCCACTCCACTCAACCCACTGGCTCTCTGGAACTACTGACAAAGAGGTGGCCTAGGCAGGTATTTTATCACTTAGATAATTTGATTGTAAAATCCAATTCATTCTTTGGCTCATAATATAAAGCAATTGTAAAAGTCCTAGCCAAAAAATTTGGAAAGCTTTTGTTTTGGAATAGACTGGAATTGATCTACTTCATTTAATTATTATGTCTTTTACGATTGACCAATCTTCTCTCAGAATGAATTAGCTTAAAACTACTGAGTCTTTCTCTTGCCTCTGAATTCCTATGGCATTTCTTGGACTAGACCTTTTACTTGGCACTTTGCATATACGGTCATAAAATTTTAGAGTTGGAAAGAACTTTAAGAGTCATCTAATTGAACTTAATACTCAGTGTAGGGCTTTCTTCTGTAATCTCTCTTGCAGATCAGTATGTAGCCTCTGACCAAACACTGCTAGTGATGGAGAACTCTATTGCTCAAGGCCCTTCCAAGGTTGGGCAGCTAGATAATTTCTTGGTGAAGGCAGAGATAAAGACTGAGCAGGAGACTAAGAAGGAGCCACCAGATAAGTAGGAGAAAAATAGCAAAGGCAAGAGAGTTTCAAGAATGAAGGGCTCGTCAACTTGACTAAACATTGCTGTCAGGGCCAATAAATTGAGAAATGACATGTGCCTATTGAATTTCACTTTAAGAACAGTTTCAGGAAGAATGGTGGGGATTGTACCTAGAATTGCAATGGACTGAAGCATGAATGGGGAGTGAGGGGAAGGAGCCAGTGCCCAAGAACTATTTTTTGCAAGCAATTTTGTTGAGGATGGAAGAATATATGGCAGCAGCTAGAACAGATTCAGAAAATAGAGGTCCTGAGGAGGTGCCTGGGAGCAAATATGACCCAAAGTTTTAAAGATCTTCTGGGCCAGGTGGATTTTTTTTCTAGGTACACTCCCAGGGTACAGTTATAGGGAGTGAGAAAGGCAGCAGTACAATGAGTCCAGGTGTGGGTGCTTTTGGAATGGGATGAAGTAGAGCATGGAAAGTTGGTAAGAAATTATTAAAGAGATAAAACTGGCTCCACCATTTCTTAGTTGGGTGACCTTGGAGATAATAATGCCTACTGGTTGTTGCAATGTCTGCACATATGCATGTACAGATTACATCATATGCAGTGTAGCACAGCAGCAGTGTGGGTTGTTGTTCAGCTTTCCTTTATTTTTGAAAGCAAGTGTGGCAAAGCCGAGTGTAAGAACACTGGGTACTTCAGGTGATAATGCTACAGACTACACATCATCTTTAGTCAGGGCCTCCCTTCTCATAACTCATGCCTCCCCTGTTCTTTAAAACATGGGTGCACCCTGAGAGTTGAGGTTACACAAAGGCTAGCTCATGACAGGCCTTGAAAGCCACACTAAGGGGTCAGGAATAGACATGGAAGATCATCACAGGCATTAGACATTTTGAATCAGAAAAGTCACTTTATAAATATAGTGTTTTAGTGGACAAACAAGCTGAATTGGAAACAAAGGGGAACTGCAGGCAGGATGAGTAGCTGGGAGTGATTGCAATGATCAATTAATAAGATGAAGAGCCAGAGAATAGATAGAAGAAAGAAATTGAAAAGAGATTTTGAAGGAAGTCTCTGGTGAATAATTGGACATGGGAGCAAGAGAGAAAAGGAAATGAAATGACTAGGTTTTTGACTTAGGAGCTTGGAGGAATTGAGATATCACTAAGAAAAACAGGGAAACCAGGAAAGAACGTAATTTTGGGGTGTGTGCGTGTATAGTGGATGGGCCAATTTTGAGTCAGTTAATAATAAGTCCTATCGGATACACTAACCACTATTGGGCCATATCTATTCTTACCTACCATTTAATATTTTTAATGTGATACTCAGGTGTAGCTGTGAGAGACTTAGGAAGGAAAAGCTGTTTATTATTCTCACAGGTTCTAGTAATAGGTAGTACAGCCTGGCATGCAGGGCCACATAGAAAAGTCAATAGGAGGCAGAAGCACAATGACTTGACTCCTTAGACATGGCCTTAATTGGGGTTTCCTCAGGAAAGGCAGAGGGCAGAGCATGGTGAGCAGTTCAGGCTTGGCTATTTTGAATAGTTCTTGCAGGCTCTAGCCTCTAGAGGTGGTCTCTAGTTTCCTGATTCCTGGCTCTGGGATGGTTTGGACAGACAAATATTGCCTCCTGGGGTATATAAGCTGAATAAAGAATGGCTGCTCTGGATTGGTGAGTTTGTATACTAAAGACCTGTTCCTGGATGAGCCTTTTGCTATTTTATAAGAACTGGCTAGCTCCTGGAGGAGCAGTCTTTCCCCAGCCAGAAGGAGGGCTTTTGCTAATGGGATCCATAATTTATATAGAGACTTCCTTACTGACGGACATACAGATGGATTTTAATTTTTCACTATTACAATGATGTAATTAAGCTTTAGAAAATCTGAAATGGACCTTCTTGTCTTCCACAGCTCAGCTCATTGCATAGAGTTTAGGTCAGTTTAGGTCAGTTTACTCCCTGGTTTCTGAGGGGCAGATGGACATATATGATGATATAAGCACTTCCTCAGGACCCCATAAAAACAACCTGCTCTCTCATGGTGCTTCTACCCATGAAAGTAAAAAAAAAAGAAAGAAAAAAAATTAAAACATGCTCTCCTGTGCCACCCTGCCCCATAATTCCTCACCCTTTTCTTCTTGCCCTCTTTTCCCAGTGTCTTCTGCTTTACAAACTGGCAGCCACCAGACGTGTGTTAATTTCCATTGTGAGACACGGACCCCTGTTAGGTGGGTCTTTGGTATCACAGTAGCATTTTACAATCAAAGAAACTGAGGCTGAGAGAGTGAAGTGACTTGCTTAGATTAAAAGCCTAATCCCTTATTTGAAGAAATAAGACTCAAATTTTGAGGCAGTTTTCTCATTCTTGAATGCACCAGTATTTCCCATCCCATGCTCCCAATCCCATTCACCTTAAGAGATCATACGTCCTGTATGCTAATCCTAGTTTCCCATTTTTCAGATGAGGAAATGGAGTCTCAGAGAGTGAGGTAACACAGCTCTGAAGCTAGCATGAGGCAACAAGAAGGCAGAGTTCATGCCCAGTTCAGTAGGCACATGGGCAGGATTCAAGGACTGCAGAGATAAAGGGAATATGACAGCAGAATATGATGTCAGGAAATTGCATTGCTGTATCACTTGTGGTCCACTCTTGCCAGTTTTTTTGCCCTCAATCTCTGTGTTGGCAAGAAAACAAAACAACATGTGAGTTTCAGGCACAGAAAGTCAGTATGAGAATGTCTCCCTTACATACACCCCTGGGCTGATACCTTCATTAGGTGTTCTTTGAGATTCTACTGAAGTAAAAGGGAATATCCTCCTTTATTAAAATTAGAGGCTGCACTGTATACCTGTGTTGCTTTTCAAGGGAAGATCTAAATGGAATGTTTGGGGATATTATTTTATATTTCAGGGAAAGCCCCTATTGAGCCACCAGACACTTGATGACAGCCATAGCCTGGAGAAATGAAGACAACTGTGAACCATGAAAAGTTTCCTCATTTATAAATTGACACTCATGACATTTCCCCTACACCTCACAGGGCCACTGAGAAGGCTGAAGTGAGATGGTGGCTGTGGAAATGCTTTGAAAATAAGAATGTACTGGATGCCAGGAGGGTTAACTGGGGATCCACAGCAAAAAAGTGCTTCACTTGCTCAGTTCCCATCACAGAGTAGCTCAGTGCACCATGAGCTCCTTGAGAGCAGGAGAGTCTCTCATATGTATGTTTAGTCCTCTGAGCACCTAGACTGCTGTCTGGCATATTGTTTGTGCTTACTATACCTCTGTTGAGTGTATTTATTAACAAGATATTGAGAGTCATTTGTCTTAAGAATTCTCTCCATTAAAGTGAAATCAGACACAGACGGGATATTCTCCTATTGACTTAAGCTGGAGGCAAAACCTCCTGAGTGTTTTATTTTTAGTAAAGGTTAGAGGACATAATCGATGTGTCTAGTTTTGCGGTTTTATCCACCATACAAGCCTTCACACATGTGCTTCGAGGTTCACATGCTTATTCCCAATGCCAGTAGCTAATTGACAAATTTCCCAGTTTCCCATTTCAACTTGGAGAAAGCACTGTTTTCACTTGCTAATTAACCATCTTGACAAATTAGAAAGAAGGCTTCTGTCAGAAGGAATTCTGGACCACTTGCTGACAGAAAACAAATGCCAAAGATATTTTTTTCCAAAAGATTCAATTTAAGTAAAGTCAGAGAAGGTCAGCTATAGAAGGAAGCTTTGGAATAATCTAGTCCCAAACTATTATTTTCTACAAGTGAGAACTGACGCCTCGAGAAGGAAAGGTGTTTGCTCAGAGTAACATCCTAATGGTTTGAGAGTAGAGAGAATGACTGGAAAGAGCATGTGTGACTCCATATTGAGTCTAAAATAAGACATAATTAGTTTTATGTGGTGAGTTTGCAACTATATGTATTTGGCAAGGTATTTATTACACTAGACTTGCGTTTTAAACTGTAAGTTACCCATAGTGATACACACATAATTTCCATTTCATAGATTATAGTTGTTAGTTTTATATGTCAGTTTGACTTGGCCATGGAGTAGTTTGGAGGTGTCCAGACCACAGCACTTATCCCATCCAAAGTTCCTCCACTCACCCTATGCTTCCCCCATTACCGATTGGCATTCACTTATCAGAGAAAATATTCAACCCCTGGTTTTTGGGGATTGGTTTATTTGGCTTAGCATGATATTCTCCAACTCCATCCATTTACCTGCAGATGCCATAATTTTATTCTCTTTTAATGCTGAGTCATATTCCAGATGATTGGATAGTTCCTTTATCCAATCATCTACTGAAGGGCATCTAGGTTGGTTCCACAGTTTAGCTATTGTGAATTGTGCTGCTATAAACATTGGTGTGGCTGTGTCCCTGTAGTAGGCTGCTTTTAAAAAAATATTTATATTAGTTATAGATGGACACAATGCCTTTATTTCATTTATTTTTTATGTGGTGCTGAGGATCAAACCCAGTACCTCACACATGCTAGGCAAGTGCTCTACCACTGAGCCACAACCCCAGCCCCTAGTATGCTGTTTTTAAGTCCTTTGGGTATAGTCTGAGGAGAGGGATAGCTGGGTCAAATGGTGGTTCCATTCCCAGTTTTCTAAGGAATCTCCGTACTCCTTTCCATATTGACTGCACCAATTTGCAGTCCCACCAGCAGTGTATGAGCGTGTCTTTTCCCCCACATCCTTGCCAACACTTATTGTTGTTTGACTTCATAATAGCTGCCATTCTGACTGGAGTGAGATGAAATCTTAGAGTAGTTTTGATTTGCATTTCTCTAATTACTAGACTGTGAGTTCTGGTCCTAGAGTGAGAAGCTACATCTGTTGATGTCCTCCTTGCTGCATGTATGATGAGAGACAAGGAACATGCATGCACACACAAGCATATATCTGCTTGTGTTCATATGTCTCCTCGGATGTCTCTTCCTCTTGTTATAAAGTCAGCAGGATGCAATTATGGGTGCTCCAACTTGATGAGCTTATCTAGTGATAATCACCTCCTAAATGCCACAACTCTAAATGTCGTTGTTAGATTAAGTTTTCTCCCTCTTAAGATGTCATGTCACAGTTGGGATTAAATGTCAATACATGAAATCTTTGGGGATATGCTCAAACCATAGCCACACCATAGCACCCAGCACAACCTTTGCTTCTCCTTTGCCTAGAATGAAGCTTCTCTAAAAAAATATCACAATTAACATCCCCATAGACTTTTAGTGCTTCATTAAACAAAATTTCCCCCTGAATCTCAAGTCACACAGGCCAAATTACTAAACTAATAGGTAAGAAAAATGTGATAAAGTATTATACGTGGACAATTTAAGCCAGAAAAATCATATGTGAGATGAAGAGAACAGCTCTGCTATCAGTGAACTCAAAAGGTTGGATTTGGTCTGACAATAGTCCTAGGGCTTTTGAAAGGTAATGTTTATTATCCTTGTAATATTCTCTAGGTCACAGCCCCAGTTTTCCAGCCTTCTCCCACTTCCATGACGCATTTAACCTGAAATGTCCTGACAACAGCCATCAGATTACAGATTCTGAATTTTTAGTACTAAGATCTCAAAAAATTCATTTCATTCTGGACTTTACCTATCTTATATGTAAAATGGGGATATTTACTACTTTCTTTTTTTCATCAGTGCAGTGTCTACCTGATGCTAATATCTATTCATCTTTATTATGATTAACATTTGCATATTATATATTTTTGAATCTTATTACCTTAGCTTAATATGTCATCTTATTCATTTGTTGGAGGCAACACATATTATAATCTTGCCCTTTTAATTATTATTATTATTATTATTTGATACCAGGGATTGATACAGTCAACCACTGAGCCACATAGTAACCCTTTTTTAAATATTTTATTTAGAGTATTTAGACACAGGGTCTTGCTGAGTTGTTTAGGGTCTCACTAGGTTGCTGAGGCTCACTGGGATTGCAGGTTAATTAGTATTTACTATTATCTCTGAATTTTTATTGCAGTGGTTATATTATTATGTTTAATATATATTCAACATGGCTGTATTTGAGACTATCCTTTTAGCATCTGTTTTTTTTCCAGTAGTCCCGTTCGTTCTTTGTTCCTTTCCTCTTCTCTTCCTGACTTATTTTGTATTAAGTTGTGTTAATCTTATTGTTTCATTTTATTTTCACTATTGGT
Organism: Marmota monax; assembly: GCF_021218885.2. NCBI lineage: Eukaryota > Metazoa > Chordata > Mammalia > Rodentia > Sciuridae > Marmota > Marmota monax. The sequence continues at coordinate 3,848,746 of NW_026692025.1, read as the reverse complement.
TTATTTGGCTCACTTCTTTTTTTTATATTTGCAATGGGTTTTAAATAATGAGTCTTTTTTTTAGAGAATTTTAATATTTATTTTTTAGTTTTCGGCAGACATAACATCTCTGTTTGTATGTGGTGCTGAGGATCGAACCCAGGCCACACACATGCCAGGCGAGCTACTGCTTGAGCCACATCCCCAGCCCCAATAATGAGTCTTTAACATCACAATACGGTTTTATTCTACCTCACTTAGTGGTTACAACATTACAATGGCATAATTCCACACTTCTTATCCTTTGTTCTGTCATCATATGTTTATTTATTTATTTATTTTAATGTGGTGCTGAGGATACAACCCAGTGCCTCACACATGCTAGGCAAGTGCTCTACCAATGAGGCACACACACACACAAAAAAAAACATATTCATACATGTACACAATATAACAGAATAATTTGGTCAATATCATTCCCTAGTGTCTCCCTTTTCCTCCTCCCCTTCCTCCCAGGTTCCTTTCCTCTATTCTACTGGGTATTTTCATAAAAATTTTATTTAGCGGTATGTAAGTACAATAAATCACACACATTCCAACTGCATTATTCCTAGGAGTTCTGACATATGTACACATCTATGAAACCCCTGCTAGGATCTAGAGACTAAACAATATGCCATTAACACCCCCAAACCTGAATTTTCTCTTGTATATATACAGGTTTCCTGATGACAATTTTTAAGTTTCTTTAGTCTGAAAATGTATGTATTTTATCTTAATTTATGAAAGATATTTTTGTAGGTCACAGACTTCTAGATTGTCAGAATTTTTCTTCCACCACAACAAGGACTTGAAAGTCTTCTATCTTGAAATGTTTCTGAGGAGAAGTGAGTAGTAATTCTCATCTTAGAATTTATGCGCCGTTTGTTTTCTCTTGCTGCTTTTTATGATTTAAGATTCTTTTAAATTTTTTTTTAAATATTTATTTTCTAGTTATAACTGGACATATATCTTTATTTTATTTATTTATTTTTATGTGGTGCTGAGGATCAAACCAAGGGCCTCGCACATGTTAGACGAGCACTCTACCACTGAGCCACAACCCCAGCCCCATGATTTAAGATTCTTAAAAATTAAGACTAGGGGTGTGCTTCAATGGTAAAGTATTTGTACAGCATGTGTGAGGTTCTGAGTTCAATCCCTAGCACTATGTAAAAATATACATATTTATCTCAGTGCAATAAACAATAGCCAAGTTATGGAATCAGCCAAGGTGTCCATCAATGGATAAAAAATGTGGTATATATACACACAGTGGAGTTTTACTCAGCCATAAAGAAGAAAAAACATGCCATTTGCATGGATGAAACTTAAAGCCATAATTTAGAGTGAAATAAGTCAGACTCTTGAGAAAAGTATTGTATATTTTATCTCATATGACGAAGCTAGAGGGGAAAAATGCATTCCATGAAAGGGAAAGTAAGACCATTAGGATAAAGGAGGGGAAGAAAGGAGTGAAGGGAAGGGAAGGTATTGGTGAATGAAATTGACCAAATTACATCTTTTTGTATGCACAAAAAATACCATAATGAAACTTACCATTTTTATAATTAATATGCACCAATAAAAATATTCTCAGCAATGAAAAAGATTAAGATTTTTTTAAAAAAAATATTTTTTAGTTGTAGATGGACACGATACTTTTATTTTATTTGTTTATTTTTATATGGTACTGAGGATAGAATGCAATGCTACACATGCTGTGCTACAATTCGAGCCCCAAGGTTAAATTGCTTTTAGCAATCTGATTGTGATGTGCATGTGTGTGTGTGTGTGTGTGTGTGTATCATACTTGTGTTTCTTAGCTTCTTGGATCAGCGGATTTATTGATTTTAACATGTATTATCTCATTTAAATTTAATAACTCTGAGGGAGGTAAAGATCTTCTTCTCATACAAACCAGGTAATTAGAATTAGGTAGTATATTCAAGTTTATGCAGACAGTAAACAATGTGTATTCCAAGGAGTTTGAAATCTGATGAGGAAGATAGGTATGCACATAATTTCTAATATCCTGCAGAAATAACATAAACTGCAAGGAACACTGAGGGACTTATTGGGAGTAGAGAGCATTGGTGGTCCACAGAAGTGGATTTTTTCAGCTGGACAGTGACAAATGAGTAAGGAAAATGTACCTTGCCCTGAGAAGCACTCTTACTAATGGTAGACTGGTGCTTCCCAAACAATGCTCAGTGAAGATTAATGAGGACAGGTAGGGGAAGTGCGATATGGAGAGGTTAATTAACTTGGCAAAGTCATGGTTGGCATTGCAGGTGCTGCTCATAAGTGGATCTGACTGATACACTGTGTGCTGTGACTGCCTAAAGGTGATCTGCATTCAGGGGTATGTAGCTTGGAAGAGGGACGAAGAGTTTTCATGTATTGTGTCCAGTTCTGGGATTCACACTCTTAAGGCAGCTAAGGAAACTCGAACATGTTCAGCAGAGACCAAGTACTGGTACAGAAGGCTGGAAGTGCTCTGTTGAATGTAGAAGAGTTTGTTTAATCTGGAAAGGGAGATATCATGGGAGAAATACTAAAAAAGACTCATAGATGACAGATGCTGTTTTGGGGTTTGACTCTGTGAGATTAGGGGTCTTTCCAACTTCATAGACTATGAATCCATGATTTTTTATACATATTTTTAGTTGTAGAAGGACACAATACCTTTATTTATTTATTTTGATGTGGTGCTGGGGATCCAACTTAGTGCCTCAAATACACTAGCTAGGCAAGTGCTCTGCCACTGAGCCACAACCCCAGCCCTTGAATCCAATGATTAATGAAAGTTGTTTGTGTCTTATCAAAGTACTTCCTCACATTCCAATATTTTGCATGGATCTTAGCATGGTAGTGACTCATTAAGTGTTGTTTTTAATTGAATTGAATCCTTGCTATGTAGTGTAATCATTAGAAAATTGAAACCTCATTATATTGAGGTTTCACTTTACAATAGAAATCCTAAGCAATTTTTCAACCCCTGAAACAAAAATCCTTTGTTAAGTGACCCAATATTTATGTGAATTAGTACTAACCTTTGAGAGGGCGTTAAACATTCCCCATTAATAACTGCTTCTTGGTGGTAGCCCACACTTAGCAGGGAATGGGAGCATTTATGGGTCTTCTCTCCCAGGATTCACAGCCTTTTAATGAAAGCTGGGGCTCACTTGAGGTGAGGGAAAAAAGGATGAGCGAGCACTTGGATTCTTCCCTTTGCTCTTCACATTGTGACTGCCAAACAAGGCTGACTTCATTCCACAGCTGGATTGATATGCAAATTCATCCCGACTAATTGGCTTCCCCAGCTGTCTCCAGAGGGCGGATGTATTCTTTATAAAGTGCTGTCTAGGGCTGCATTGAGAACATTAGAACTACTTAATTGAATATCAATGAATCTTTATAAACTAATAATGATGGGGAGCCTGGGAAGCGTGATGTAGGTTTGTTGTATTGAGAAGAGGAGAGCCCTGATTTGAATTTGTGGGAAGTGAAATTTTCTCTATGTTTTACAAAACCCAGTTTAGGATCCTTTGATCTGGAATCCTTGAAAGCCCTACCAGTGCCTTCTTGAACATGTCATGTGGTTAGTATAGGACAAGGGCAAGTGTGTGAATCTGTATCTAGGGATTACCTGCCCCTCCCCCTGTTCCTAGTACTGTAAAGCTCAACATTGTCCTGGCTAATTCTTGCTCCTGCAGGAAAAGTTGGCGCTCTTTTCTGTAGTCAATCTTAGGGCTCCAGGCATCGCAAGTCAACTGAGTAGATAGACCTGGTCTTTCCCTGCATGGGGCAGTGGGGAGCCAGCCTACATATCTCATATGTTGGTAGAGCTGACACCAGGAACTGGGTGAGCATATGTCTTTGCCTTTAAGTCTCACCAGGAGCTCCCACTGCATCAATCTCAAGAATATCTATGTGTCCCAAGGGTTCTTGTAAATCAATAAGACAGAGATGAACTGACTCAAGATAAACATGGGGAAACAATATGAACAGACAAATCACAGTAAAGAAAAACAAATGGTCAATAAACATGAAATCCTTATAACAATAAAATTCACAAGTTGAAAAATGCTCATATTATTGTATATCAAATGGACAGCTTTTCTTTTTAGTATTAATAGCCTGTTGTAGCAGAGGTGTGAGGAGAAGGGCACTCACTTATCATGGTGGAAGGCAGTTGGTAATATGTATTAAGTCTTAAAATGTTCCATAGACTTTGGTCCAGGAATTTACTTAATTTGCCTATATCCTAAGCTGCTTCAGAGAGATGTTCAAAGGTTTATGAATAAAGATATTACTCATAAATGTCTCAAATTTAGAGTAATCTATATGTCTACCAAAAGCCATTTAGTTAAATATATTAAGTAATTATACTCTTGCTGTAAGAATGTAACATAATTCTAAAAATATTATTTTTGACCAGGCACTGTGGTCATGCCTGTAATCCCAGTGACTTGGTTGACGCAGGGGGATTGCAAATTCTTGGCCAGCCTCAGCCACTTATCGAGCCCCTCAAAAATTTAGTGAGACTTTGTCTCAAAATAAAAAATAAAAATAAAAAAGGTTGGGGATGTAGCTCTGTGTGAGAGCACCCCTGGGGTTCACTCTTCATGCTGGAAAAATGTTATTTTAAAAGAGAATTAATGTCATGGGAAAAAGTTCACATTAAAGTGAAAACAAGATACAAAGTATGAATCAAGTTGTCTCTCTCTTCTGGGTTATTGCATCTTAAAACAACAACAACAGCAACAAAAATAGTACTTTCTTCAATGCATTAACTTCCTCTGAGAATCCTTTCTTTTCCTTCCTTCCCAGCTTTTTTCAATATTGGTCCAAAAATAGTCCCCAAACCATCATCTCTCTTTCACTCCTACTGCAATTTGAATTCTGCCCTTAAGCCCTGCCGGCCTTTTCAAGTTGGTTTATCCTCCTTAATGGCAGATGGTGTGGCTTCATCATTAAGAGCCCCCAGTACCCTGCATAGTGACAAGTAGGTCCTCAATTGCTGATTCAATGAATGAATGAAATTATTGGCTTTATATTCATAAGAATTCTTCTGACTCTTTTGTGATTTTGCTTGTATCTTTAAAACACAGAGAAATATATACTGCCTTCATTCTGTCATTTTTCCAGGGGACTAATATAAAAAAAATGAGAGTATTGCCCTTTGGCCCCTTCAATCACTTCCAGAGGGACAGAAGTAATGCCTAAAACATATAGACTTCTAGACTTTGTCCTATGTTTATAAATATGTGGTTAGGGATAACTAGACATAAATAGGTTCATTTTAAAAAATAAAATTGCTATCATGTTTGACAGGAGAGACTGCCGTTTTTTCTTTAGTTTAACAAGATACAATGGATCTCTTTATGGAATGTAGAAATCTGCTTTTGCTCTCTATGACTGCCTACTATTCTATTGTGTAGATATATTATCATAAATTGAAGACATATTATCATAAATTCTTTATTGATGGGACTGAGGTTGTCCACCTCTCCTTTTCTACTATTAAAAACAAGACTGAACACTGAAGTGTTAATGTCATTACTTTTTTAGAAGTAGTCTAACAAGTAATTATTTTTCCTCTTTTGTTTGCCTATGTTTGCAAATTTTTAATGATTAATATATTACTTTTTATTGTTTTAGATGTTGATGGACCTTTATTTTATTCATTTATTTATATGTGTTGCTAAGAATCAAAACCAGTGCCTCTCACATGCCAGGCAAGTGCTCCACCACTGAGCCACAACTCCAGCCTCAAATGTATTACTTTTTAAATAACAAAGTTTGAAACAAACATTCTCATATATATATATATATATATATATATATATATATACATATATATATATATATATATATATATATATATATCTTTATATGTGTTTGTAGTGTTATTTTTGTAGAATACATTTTGGATTTCTGGAAATAAAATTTCAGTGTTATAGGAAGTATAGATATGCAATTTTAATACATGCTAACTACTTTCCTACATATATGTGAGCATACATTCATACATGCTGTGTTTAAACACATCTACCAATACTTAATATTATCTATGCTCTTAATACTAATTTCATTGGGAAAATAATGTATTTTATTTTTATGTTCTTTTCTAGTGAAGTTGAACATATTTTCAAATATGTATTGGCTATTTGTAGCTTTTTAAAATCTGTGAATGACTTCTTGGTATTCATCTAATTTTTGATTGATTGGCTGTAGACATTTTTGCATGAAAGAATTATTAACCCTTTGTTAGATGGGTTGCCAATATTTGTCCCAGTGTATTGCTTGCTCTTTAAGATTGTTTATATGTATTTTACTATATAGCTTTAAATTTTCCATGTAGTCATATTGTCAATATTTGTTTTCTGGCTTCTGTGTTCAAACATTTTATCTCAGGGTAAGAAAAAATATTCTTTCATATTTTGTCTTAAAATTCCATAGTGCAGTGCTGGGAATGTAGCTCAGTGGTAGAGTACTTACCTAGCATGTGTGAGGTCCTGGGTTCGATCCCCAGTACTGAAACAACAACAACAACAACAACAACAAACTCCATAGTTTTTACATTTATATTTTTTACATCTTTAATTCACCTAAAATTTTTTTAATTTATTGTGAATTTTTTGGTATAATGCATGAACTCTAGTTCCAGATAGGTTTCCTCCCAAATAGATGTTTAATTGTCTCTATGCTCTGTATACTGAATAATCCTTACTTTCCCTACTGAATTAAAATACTGACCTTAGCATATATTATTTTCATAGAAAGTCATATATTTCAGTTTCTAAAATGCTTATTCTGTTCAATTGATTTACTTAACTTTTTCTGTGGTGGTAACACATTGTTTTAATTACTGAAACTTTATGATAGATTTTGATATCAAGTACATATCCCACCCCCTATTTTTCAAAGATTTCTTATTTATAACTACATTAAATCTCCCAGAAGAAATTCAGAATCAATTTGCAAAGTGAAAAGAAAATTGCCATTGATACTTTGATTGTAATCACATTTTCATGTTGATTTGCAAAATATACACATCATGCTTTAGTGTTTGCTCTCCTCAAGATAAAATGGGTGACATTATTTTGCTAAGGATGCATCTGATATGCAGATCAAGGATAGGGGAAAGGAATCATGATCTCAGGGCCATAAGGCAAATTAATTACAGGGCTAGGGTATGGAAGTGGGGAGAGGGACGGAAAGAGGGAAGAAGGACAAAGACAAGGATATTTCAAGGTGAAGAGAAGTAATCTTTGAAAAGGGAGGAACTGTGAGAAACCACAAAGTGGCGGAAGGAGTGATGAGGGCAAAGAGCAGGGAGACTGTTGTGCCCTGGGGTCCCTCTCCTGCTCACAAAAGTGAGCTTTCAGGGAGTAGAGAACCTGGCTAGGATGCTTAGTTAACACGCAATTACCCTCAGTAGATCTGTTATTAAAAGCTCAGAAGCTCTGGGTGGGAGCTCAAGTAATTTAGTGACTCTTAAATGTTACCAGATCCTCAATTTCCCAGTGGCAGGCAAAGTCCGGGAAATGAGGGTTATTCATAGATGGTTGGTCTAAGTCAGAGGTTATTTGGATAATGCATCATGGCAGCATCTACTAGAGAGAATACCCAGCTAAGTAGGAACCAGGGAGCCTGAGTCATAGTCTTGCTTGTAACACCAATTCGACAAGGGACCTTGAGTCAATCCTGAAATCTCCCCATATGCTTGCTTTGCCTTACCCAAATGTGAAACTGACATGCTATCTGATCCCTGCCTTGTTTACCTGTAGGGGCCCTGGAAGATTACAGAAAAGGAAAGTTACATGTGAGTAAACTGTGAATGCTGAGAAGAAATTGAAATGGCCACTATGACAAGGAGTATATACATAGCTCTGAAGAAGTAGCAGTTTAGGCTTCTAGGCCAGAGGTAGAATACAAGGAGGACAGAGGGGGCCCAGGGTAGGCATAAATCACAGGAGCATAGGAGGCTCCATTACAACACCTACCTGCTTTGGAGCTGGCTGCAAGTGAGGATGCTTCCAGAGGGGAACACAAAGAAAACCCCATGAACTGGGCCAGATTGGAGTGAGGGAAATAAATGTGAAGAATTGTGAGAATGAAGTGAGAAAGAAGAGGATAATATTGCTGTGTTGGCAGTGTTCCCACTAAGGTGGAGAGAGGAAGGAAGGCAAGGGAAGCCAGAAGATACTCTCCAGTTTCCTGAGGGTGAGTGAGAGAAGCTGGAGCCCCCTACAGGGCATTTGTGCAGAGGACAAGTGCAGCTGCTCTATCAGAGCCAATCTGGTGGGGATCCTATGTATTAATTTGGTTATATCTGACCCATGAGACTAATTAGCAGTAATTCACAACCTGGTGAGTAAGAGGTTTGATGGGAGCTTCAGATGAGCAGAGAAATTTGATTTGTGGTGGAAACCATATCAGGAGCAAGGGGCCAGAGGGGTGGCAGGATGATTCCTCTTGGCAGGCCACAGTCAGGGAAATCTGTTCATTCTCTGCAGGAATGAAACACTGACCTGATTAGGGAGCTACTGTAGACTAATTCTCAGTCATAGGATAAGAAGCAGACAGTTCGGGAAGCTGGACTGAGCATGCAAGCACAACCCAGAGAGCTAGAGGGGTAAAGTGAGGGCTCTTGAGCTTGGGTCAGGTGTGAGTTGATTCTAAGACAGGGGCCCTGCTTCCTTGAAGTTTATTTCCCAGAACATACACATGGTATGTGTTATAAGAAGCCAGTGGGATTTTGCCTCTGTTGCTTTGGGAGACATGTCAGGATGACAAAACCCAAGTCAGAAAAAAAAAAAAAAAACCTGAGAGTATTCCAATATTGGTTTGGAAGTTCTTTTCAGCACAGATGTTGAGGATGGTCAAAGAGAGGACACAGATGTTGTATAAGAAGTTGCCCAGGTGATATGGGGCTTTGGAGGCTCAGCAGAGCCACTGGCAAAAGGACTTGGAGCATAATCTTTGTCTTCAGAGACAGGTAGGATGACCAGGACAGCCCCAAGAGCCAGGGAAAGGAGCAAAGTAAGAACTAAGTGGCCCAGATACCTCAACCTGTAGAGGAGAAAAGGAGGGAGTGAGGAAGGCAAACAAAGGGGGGGGGGCTGCTGGACCTGAAGTTTCAGTGGGAGAGAAAGAATTCAAGCAGAAAAGGAGCATGGGAAGACAGAGAGGTGCCTGACCGTGAAAGCTAGACCTTCCCTCCTAGAGAAGAGATCGCAGGCAGGAGTCCATTGAGTAGAAAAGGACTGCAGGGAGTGGGTGACAGATGTAGGAAGGAGGGTGTCCCAGGTCCAGTGAAGAGAGACACAGAAGAGAATGAGCTCATCGGACCCAGCCTCGATGGAATCAGAATAGCAGAGGTCGCCCCCATGGAAAGAGCTGGAGGGAGGAGGGGAGGGGAGCATAGGGAGTTCAAAGCTAGCCTCTAAGGACTCATTAAAATGACACAAACGCAAATCAGAACTTAGCTAGGAACATGTACAAGTGGGCTAAGAATGCAGAAGGCCAGAGAGGTAGCCCTTGGGGCCCTGGGAGAAGAGAAAAGGGATGTCACTTCAGTATAAGACAAAGCTGAATACAAAGAAGACAGTGTATTGTGGGGGAGGCAAGGGTCTCTTCACAAGGGGAAGCGGGGAGGAGAGCCAGAGGGGGGAGGCTGGGTTTCTCACGCAGTTCCCATTTTCTCGGACCTGTGAGATGTGAGTTTTGAGATGTACAATTGTGAAGGTGAATTAGGGAGAAAGAAAGCAGCATTGTGAACATGAAAAGCAAAAGAAATATGAAAAGCGAATGTTATCTGAGCACATTTTCCCCAAATGAGGAGGTTTGTAGGAGTGAAAGACAATTTCCACTCTACCTACCCTGCAGAGAACAGGCCCAGCAGGCCAAATTTATCTGGTGGTTAGGGATAGTTTTGGATTCAGAAGATGAAAAATGTTATGGACACCGATGGTGGTAATGGTCACACAATGATGTGAATGTGCTTAATGGCTTAAACATTGGAAAAATGGTAAATTTGATGTCATTTATATTTTACCACAATAAAAGAATTAGCCCATTAATTTCCATCATCCCAGATGTGGGACACATATAGAAACTTAAACTGATCAACAGATATACCACTTATGGTAACTTTTGCAATAAGTCCTTAGAGTTCTATTCCTTTGAGAATAATAATAGCTGAATGATTAGTTAAGGGATGTAAAAGCTCTAGATTAGGATTTCCAACCTATTTTAATGTGCCTTTGTCAATTTCTTTGAAATATTCACAGAATTGAAAACTTGCGACTTAATGGACTACTCTGGACAAATTCCAAGCTCTGTGTGTAGAAGCTGCAATTTGAAGAACTGTCACTGACCTACATAGCTCTGGGACAGGACAATGGGCAATTGGAAACTGAGGACATCTGATTCCCAACCAAGGACCTTGGCAGTGGACTCTGTGCTTAAGCAGGACTCTGGAGACACAATTCCTGGTTTAATCCCAGCTGTTCCACTAACATCCTGGGTGACCTTAGAGGAGACACTTTCTTATCTCTAAACTTGGCATAATTATAGCTCCTATTCATAGGATTGTCAGAGAAATTGAGTTAATTCTGTTATGTCCTGACATGGAGGAAGCACTCAATAAATATGGCCTCCCACACCATCCCACTGTTGCCTCCTAGTAAGCAACTTAGCTTGAAGTCTAAATTCTGCAAAGCACTATGCACAAAGCCTGGGACAGATAATGCACTCAGCAAAATGCAGTTTGCTTTCAGCTTTTTCATTTCCAGAATAGATCACATTCATTTTCTCATCATTCATGTCAATAGAAAGAAATCACTTTTTCCAGTCATGTTATCGGAAGAATTGGAATCAATTATAGGATAAGAGGAGGGGTGATTGAAAGAGAGGAAGTTGCTCCCCATCTTTGGATAGTTAAAGCAAATTTTCTCATTTGGTAGTTCTGAGACTGTATTTTCTAGAATGATCAGGGCTCTAGATCAAAGTGAAGATGCTTGCAGACCTATAGAACAATAGTTCACAAGTCTTGGCCTGGGATTGTGCATTTAGGAAGCTCTCCAGGTAACATTTCCAAATGCTCAAATCTGAGAAGAGCTCCATTAAGGCCTATGTTGGGTTTTGCAGCTCTGTTTTTTTTTTCGGGGGGGGGGGGCGAGGGAGCTAATTTACGTTAGATCCAACTTGCCTCTTAGGCCTTGTCAGGACTCCTTTCTCTCCACCACTGTCTCTTGATCTCTACTCACAGGTTGAGCTTTTTTCCTAATTTGAAAGCCCATTTTTAACTGGAGGCATAGAAATCGAAAACTGCAATTCTATATTTTAATGATCAAGTCTCTGTTTGGCTAAAGCTGCCAGTGTCCTCAGCCCTCCCCTTTGATAGGCCCTTATACTGTGGTGGCCAATCCTTCTATCAAGGGGCTGAAATCCTTCTTAATATGGATACTGGGGACTTGCTAAACACTGAAACCTGCTTTCTGGCTTTCCCAGGGAACACTTTTCTTGGGATACCTTCATCCTGAGCCCTGTCCTCACTGCTGAGACATGCTACAGCTTCATCTTTTCCTTAGAGACAATCATTTGCCCTAGCTCCCATCTTCTCTTGCTGTTCTCCTTGGCCACTGTTCATACATCCCCATCCATCTCAACAGCCAACATTTGCACCTGCTGCTGTTAAATGTCCCAAATGCTGTCCTGCCTCTAATAGGTGAGTGAGGTCCTCTGGTTACATATGCTGTAACTCAGAAGACTATTTTTGCTTTAAAAGATTTGTTTTACAATAGTCCAGTTAAAAAAAAAAAACAGAGAAAGGATAGATTTTATACGTTTGGCAAAATATGAGTGGTGTGTAACTGAGGTTAATTATGTTATTCTACCTGTTTTTGTGTCTATTTGTAAATTTTCATCATGAAAAGAAGTTGGGTTATCCACCCAGACTTCTAAATTTCCAATTATGGAATTTAATGATTGTAAGAAACTGGTATGCTGGAATTAGTTCATTTCTTCTCAAGAAAGCAGATTGTTAAATTTTCAGCATTTTTTTTTTTGGTGCTGAGGATAGAACCCAGGGCCTCATATGTGCTAGGCAAGTGCTCTACCACTGAAAAATTGGACCCAAGTCCAATTTTCAGGAATTTTGTGAGCTCAGTTTTAAACAGAATCATTTGAAAACTTAAATTTTATAAGCTTATAATTACAGAATTTATACTAAAATATGAAACAGTACTCCAAACTCATTACTGCCTACTTATTTTACTAATATTATGTATGATCTTAACATGATTTACTTCTATTGTATGTGTATGTGGAAATGTTATATAGTGGTATGCCACTGTATTCTTTTCCCAGTGCCATCTCAGTGATATCTTGTTGGTAGTTTGAAATCACCTGTAGTGGGGATTCTTACACCATGGGAATTAGAAAATCCTACAAGCTAGGGCTTGATTTATTGTCTACACTTAAGGTGATAGTGACAATATTAATAATGCAGGTGAAACAAAAGTGTGTTATATCCCTAGCCATTTCATTTGTGATCAGCACAAAAATTGAAGAAGAAATATTCTTCCAGTATTTGACATCCTTTATGTGAGGCAGAGAAAGTCATAACATATGAATGATGAACAAGTGAATTTTTGCCACACTTAATACTGAAATTGAAAGATATTTCAGTTTAATTAATATAATTTGTATGAAGATGAAATGGAACTTATCTGTAATTATGTATCAGATGTAATGGTGATAAATTTACTAGGAAAAGAGTAGATTGGGATGCAATTACATTTGTTAAATCATGGTCAAATTGGAGACAGATAGACTGAATATAAGAGTTTAGTAAAACACAGAAAAATATTCTTGAAGAATCACTTGATGAGATTCACTGGTATATTCATAAGAAATTAAATTTAAACAATAAATAACTATGGGTAAATGGAAGAAAGATCAATAGAGAGAAGGGAGTGCAGGGAGGGAAAAGGGAAGGGGAAAGAGAGGTACTTGGGTCTGAATTAGAATAAGATCTATTCCATGCTTATATAATTATGTCAAAATGGATTCATCTGTCATGTATAACTAAAAAGAACCATTAAAAAAGAATCACTCAGTTATATGAAATATATAATAAAGAATCTTTTATATTTTATTATTTTTCATAAATTTTGTACTACACATCATTTAGATCATTAAGGTTTTTTAATATATGGTAGCATAACCACTACTGTGAAAATGTATTTCCTTCTCGTAAACAAATGACGAGCAATGGATTTGTTTTTATTGTAGCATATATCTTTGTTGATCTCAATCTTCATTTTGAGATGACAAAGTCAAACTTTTGTCTTTGTTCTGGTTAATGGATGTAGATTGTGTGGAAATAAACAGAGAGCAGGTCTCCAATGCCTCAGAATTAAACTTTCCCTTCACGACTTTCTAAATATCTTTAGAGATAATTGATGAAATTATATAGTTCTTTAGTTGAAAAGACGTCAAAGGAGAAACCATTATGAAAATTAGAAATGATTCTGCAGCATTAGACGGTGTTAATAGATTTTTGGTCCTCTCATATACATATATTCCTATAGCCATACATATTTGTTTTTATGTGAAAATCTTCAAACATGCATAAAAATAGAATAATATAATGAAGCCCCCATGCATCAATTACCCACATTTGACTTGTAACCATTTTGCCATTTTAATCTCAGGTTACATGTTTAATATAATAAAGCAGCTAGTTATGTGAAGGGATCTTTCATGGAAAGGTTTTATAAATTGAAAGTTTTTTCTCCTCCTTTGCTATTCCTTCTCTTTTAGTATAAATCTTACTTATCTTAGTATGTAGTTCTTCTGGCACCTCCTCCAGGAAGTCCTCCTTTAGAGCCTTTCTAGCCCTCAATGATTGTCAACAGCCTACTTCCTCGGAGTACCCATCACCCTTTCTTATTCCTCTCCTATATTTTTGTGCGTTTTCCAGTGATGCGTGTCCCAGCTGTTTTGCCTATCTGTCCTACTCTCCTCTGTTCGGTCACAGCCCAGCTGAAGACATTTTTTTCTAGGTGTTTTTTTTTTAATTTATTTTTTAGGTGTAGTTGGACACATGCCTTTATTTTATTTACTTACTTTTATGTGGTGCTGAGGATTGAACCCAGGGTCTCGCACTTGCTAGACGAGCGCTCTACCACTGAGCTACAACCCCAGCCCCTCTAGGTGTCTTTTAAACTACAGTGGTTTTATTAGTTTGCTAGGGCTGCTATAAAAAGAAGTACTACACTCAACTGGGTATGATGCTGTATGCCTATAATCCCAGTGGCTTGGGAGGCTGAGGCAGGAGGATCACAAGTTCTAAGCCAGCCGTAGCAACTTAGGGAGACCCTGTCTCTAAATAAAATATAAAAAGGGCTGGGAATGTGGCTCAGTGGTAAGTGTTCCTGTGTTCAATCCCTGGCACCAAACAAACAAAAAACAAAGTACTACATTCTGAAACTGGAAGGATTAAATAACAGAAACGTATCACCTCCCAGTTCTGGAGGTTGGAAGTCTGAAATCCAAGTCTTAGCAATGTTGGTTCCTTGTGAGTACTATGGAGGTGAATCTATTTCATGGCTTCTGGTAGCTTCAGGTGTCCCTTGGCTTACAGAGAGCATTCTCTCTTTCTTCACATTGTCCTCTCTTTGTAGGTGTCTGTGACTAAATTTCACTTTTTGTTTTTAAGGATAGGGGCCATATTGGATTACGACTACACAGTCGTAATCTCATTTTAACTTGATGACCCTATTTTCATGTAACATTACATTTCAAGGCACCAGGGGTTAGGACTTCAATGTATCTTTTTTTGTAGGGGGACATAGATCAACTTGTGTCAGCTTGTTAGTCTAATGACTTTATGGATGCACAAACTGCTTATTTTGGTGTTATCTTCTAAAGTAGTTGCTAATAAAAGTACTAGATTACCCTCCTGCCCAAAATCCCCTTGCAGCTTTCATCAGACCAGCACTCTTCTATATGCTTCCTTTTTAGTAAAGAGAGTCAAACTACAGTGAAGTGATGATATATCTCTGTTGATATTCTACTTTCCAAATTTGCAATCATTTGAATTCAAGGCAAACTAGAGATATGTAGTGTCGTCCTTTTTTTTTTTTTTTTTTTTTTTTTTGGTATTGGGGGATACAAAAGAGGTGCTTAACCACTGTGCAATATCCTCAGCCCTTTCTACTTTTTTTTTTTTATTTTGAGACAGGATCTCACTAAGTTGCTTAGGGCTTCACTAAGTTGCTCAGGGTGGCCTCAAACTTGTGATCCTCCTGTCTCAGCCTCCCAAATTGCTGGAATTATAGATGTACACCACTGTGCTTGGCTGCCTTTTTGTTGTTATATAATCCATAAGAAATAGGATAATATATTAGTTATTAAAGAAATTGTTTTATCCAACACAAAAAGTACACTTCCCACTTCTTTGAGCACCATTTTCTCATTCACTCAATATTTACTGTGCGTTTACTATATGCCAGGGTCTAGGACTGCAAATATGGAGAAAAATACATACCATTCCTATCCTCATGCAGTTTTCTTTCAAAGTGTTACCAAAGGCTCAGTCCTTGTCACTGATGCCAATCCAATAATGAGGACACAGTTTTGAGAAAAAGGAAAAAAAAAGTTTTATTGCTTTGCTAGCAAAGGAGAAACACAGGGGACTCCTGTTTCAAAGGCTGTGATTTTGCCCATCAAGGGGACTATTTTTTTTTCTTAAAGAGGTGATTCAAAGGCTACATTCCACATATTCTCTGTTGATATTGTAATTTGCTTGTTAATTTGGGAGATAGCCATTTCTGAGATCCTCTGGTACCATCTCCAAAGTCTGGATTACTTCTGTCCTATGGTGGAAAGAAGTTATCTGTACTCAAGGACAGATAATTCTGCCTGGGATGGGAGGAAAGGTAATCCTGTTTCCCCTGAATTTAAAGAAGGGGGAGATTAGGGAGGAGGAGGGAGAGAGGTAAAGAAAGAAGTATGTCCTGTTAAGAATGATTCACACTTCCCAGGGGTGTGGCACACACCTGTAATCCCAGGAGTTTGGGAGGCTGAGACAGAAGGATCACAAGTGCAGGGTAAGCCTCAGAAATTTAGCAAGACCCTGTCTCAAAATAAAAAATAAAAAGGGTTGGGGATGTGGCTCAGTGGTTAAATGCTCTGGGTTCAATCCCCAGTATCATAAAAAAAAAAAGTTGCAGTGTCAGAGAAGCAAGGGCTATATTCTTTTTTTTCTTTCTTTCTTTTTTTTGCATTACAATTCTTATTACACATATAGAGCACAGTTTTTCATATCTCTGGTTGTATATAAAGTATGTTCATACCAATTCAAGTCTTCATACATGTACTTTGGATAATGATGTCTATCACAAGGGCTATATTCAAAGCACAATGTGGACCACTGTTACAAAACTATAGCTTAATTTTACCTTGAGAATTTTCTTTGGACCAGTGTTTTGCCAACGTTAGTAGTGGGCAAAATTGTTTAGTGACTAATTCATCAATTCAGTCAAGAGATTAGAGTAACATGGACATAAATGTTGGTGATAGACTAGTGGAGAAAATGTAGTTTAGAAGAATAGTTCACCAACTTGAGTGTGTCTAAAAATCACCCAGGGAGCAGGTTTGAAATTCATGATTTCTAGATGTTACCCTGAGTGATTCAGATTCAGAAGGAAGACCATAGTCTCAGGTTCTCACTTTGAGACACTCTGAGCTAGAGCATAGGGAATGTACATCAGAGCCAGGGAGGTCAGCGCCAAGTCACCAGTGGCCTTCAAAGCCAGAATCAGTAATCAGGACCCGAGACATTTTGCCTTAAGTGATTGATGGGAGGCTGTATGACCTGAGGTACAGCCGCCATCAGGACTTTGGTCTGCTGGGAACATTTGCATCATCCAGGGGAGGAAGAACCAGCATGGGGTCAGGTGCAAGAGTCCCAGGGAGGGCGTGGTGATGAATGAGGGCCTGGACCTGGATGCTGTCCATGCAGATGCATTCCTTCCTGTTGGACACACATGGAAAGGAGAGAGTTGCTTCCAAACACCCAGGCCAGGAAGCCAGAAAAGAAAATCGCTCTTTCCCCTGTGGCAGGTGGAATTTTGCTGCTGATTTATTGGAATTCTTCCCAAAGCCGGAATTACCCAAATAACCCACTCAAGCTATTCGGAAGGGATCTGATACCAAAGTTTGCTTTAAGACGTCAACTCTGCAGAGATGTATGCAGAGGTAATTTGTTGTGGTTGGAAAGATAAAGAGATCTTTCCAAAATTTTATTCTGGAAAGCAGAACATATTGCTGCTGAGCAGGATCTTAAAACTGTTAAAGATCATTCTCCTCATTTTACAGACAGAGAGACTGAGGTTTGAAAGAGGAGTACTTCATCTGAATTTTAAAGAAAAAATACAGAAATCTGGACTGAAATAATTTTCTCTCTGACTGGTCATTGTTGTGCCATATAGTCAATCCTGAGCCTTGTCCCCAGAGATGGCATTGATGGTTTAGTATGAAAGCAGATGGGGAAAGACTTGTGATCTGATTTTGTTCTTTTCTTTAAACTCTGGCTGTGAAAATAAAATTAGAAGTTTGGACTCTTTATAGATCAAACCTGTAACTGGTTTTTAAAAATATCTTAGCACCCAAGTTAGTGCTACCATTGAGCATATTCTTATACTTTTATCATTTCCCTATCACTGTCCAGAAAGTCTCCTGAAGGACAGCCAAGCAAGCCTCCCATAACTCTGCTACATTTTCAAGCACAGAAGGAGCAGCAAAACTTTGGGCCAAATACCAACACAAACATTTGCCTGGTGGATGCTGAAATCAGCTCTTCACTGTTCTCATGAAGCAAAGAAATATTTTTAGGGAGATCAGGTGCACCTTTCACAACTTGAACATTTATCCCTTAGGAAACCAGCACAAAGTTGAAGATGGTTCTGTACCATTTTACCCTTGGGGAAGTATATTTATTCATTATAATAGGTAGGGAAATAATAATCACATAATTAGTTAATTACAGCAAAACTTACCAATAAATCTATGATGCATATGTTTTATGGAATTTGTATAATGTAACAACTATGCCTGGGAGGCTCATGACAAGAGTTACAACAAATAGAACTAGGGCAATGGTAGAAGCCTCTAGAAAACTGGTTTGGGCTCAATATACAAAACAATTTTTTGACTTATTTTATTTTTTCACTTTTAGATCTGTCAAATAAATAGAATCATTGCCTCAGAATTAGTGAGTTCCCTCCTGCTGAATGTACTCAATTGGAAACTGACCATGGGTTGGTGGAAATGTGGCAGTGGTAATTCAAATACCAGAGGGCTTTAACCTCTATAGAATTCCCTGGAGTTCTTTTCCATCCATGCAATTGTATGAATCCATGAACTGGCGACAGATCAACCATATGTTCCTAACCTTGGAGCCCTGAGACTGTTCTCTGCTTTCTCATCTAAATTACACATTTCTAAACTTAGAAAACCTACAGAAGGAGTGACTGAGGAGTGACTCAGAATCTTAACTTCCATGTAAAAATCAACTATGTGTGTCTACAGAACGGAACAAAGTCTGCCAACCCCATGTGTGTGTGCACTGAAGTCTAAGGAACATGTCTTCTGTCAGCTTGTATTTCTTAAGACCATCAGATTTGGCAAGTGAACATGTTGAATACTGAGTATGAAGTTTATTTTTATTAAATAGAATATTGTTGGCATTTTATCCCAAGATAAAATGTCTACATAACTACATATGTCAACTAACAAAGATGGAGGAAACAGAGTAGAAAAACAATCAGCAGAGAAAGGGCCATCGTCTGTATGCCATGACAACTCATCAGGCACCTCGACTCTCAACAATTTCTTTGTTGTCACTTGCATTTATGACAAGTGTAATTTTTAAAATATCTTTTAAGTTGTACATAGACACAATACCTTTATTTTATTTTTTATGTGGTGCTGAGAATTGAACACAGTGCCTCACACTTACTAGACAAAAAAGCACTCAATCATTGAGCCACAATCCCAGCCCCAACAAGTGTAATTTTGACAAAAGATATATAGGCAAAGAGGGAACAATGGAGGTTGAATATAGTATAAATGCATAAAGATGACATGCAGAAATTAAAACAAAGAGAAAAGTGACTTGCAATATTAGTAAAATTTAGTCACTGCTGCTGCTATAAAACTTTCTGTAAATTTGCTGGTTTAAAATGACAGAAATGTAGCCAGCCTCAGAAACTTAGTACAATCCTAAGCAACTTAGTGAGGCCTTGTTTCAAAATAATAATAATAAAAAATTAAACGGGGCAGGGATGTGGCTTAGTGATTGAGCACCCCGGTCCAAAAAAAAAGGGGGGGGGTGGGGTTGTGGCTCAGTGATAGAGCGCTTGCCTCACACATGTGAGGCCCTGGGTTCTGTCCTCAGAACCACATAAAAAAAATAAATAAACAAAATAAAGATATTGTGTCCATGTATAACAAAATTTTTTAAAAACCCCAAAACACATTATCTTACAATTCTGGGGTTCAGAAGTACTAAATGGGGCTGGGCACTGTGGCACACACCTGTAATCCCAGTAGCTCAGGAGGCTGAGGCAGGGAGATCAAGAGTTCAAAGACAGCCTCAGCAACTTGGCAAGGCTCTAAGTAATTCATCAATACCCTGTCTCTAAGTTTTTTTGTTTTTTTTTAAAGAACATAAAAAAGGGCTGGGGATGTTGCTCAGTGGTTAAACACCTCTGGGTTCAATCTGCAGTACTAAAAAAAAGTATTAAATGGATGTCAACTGTTAAAATTAAAGTGTTAATAGAGCTCTACTGTTCTGGAGTTCTAGGGGAGAATCTGTTTTGGGATTGGGTTTGGGGTTTGGGGTTTGGGTTTTTTTTTTTTTTTTCCTTCTTCAACATCTAGAAGCTGCACACATCCCTTTGATTGTGGTTTGCTTCTATTTTCAAAGTCAGCCAATCAGATGCTTGTCATATGGCATCAATCTAACTGACATGCTGACTGCTCTTCTGCTTCCCACTTCTATTTTTAAGGAACTTTGTGATTACTCAGATAAACTAAGCTAATCTCCCCGTCTCAATATCAGTTGATCAACAATCTTCATTCTGTTACTTTAACTCTCCTTTGCCATGTAAACTCACATATTCCCAGCTTCCAAGGACTAGGAGTTAGACATCTTTGGGAGACTATAATGCTGCACACTACAGCTGCTAACAGGAGAAAGGTGAAAGAGATAGTATTCTACTTTAGATATGAAGGGCAATGCCAGAATAAGCAATCTGGCTTTGAGTAGTTACATGATCTCTGCTTCGTAGAAAGTAGCTGCCTGACAAGAATAACAATCTGTAACCTCTATGATACATTTCTGTCTTTTATCTTCTACCATCCCAGTCAACCAACACCCATTTTTCAGAACCCACTGCTCAGAAGTGTGTGGAATGTACAGTATGGAACAGCCCCGTATTTTTAAAACTTTGTACTGTGATAAATTTCCAACATGTACAGAAGTAGAGAGAGCTTAATAACCATGTATACAAACTTAGATTCCCTTTTCTTTAAAATGGGGGCTTTGGGTCACACGAGTCTGAAAATCTCATCAGTTCTTGCTACTTAAAGTCCATGTTATTGTTTTTTTCACGTTTGTATTATAATATCATTATTCAATATACCTCTTTGCATATGGAAAAAGTAACTCCATAAGTGCATGTCCTGTGACACAGAGCTAATGTTAGACAATGGAATGAATCTTTTCCCCCTGTTCTGAGAAAATAAATCTGAAAATATCAATTCATAGAGAATAGTAATAGCTCAATTCTGTCAACTCTTCCTCAATGCAATCAGATGAGATAACTTCTATGGTGGAATAGAGTCAAACAATTTTAAGTTAAAACATTTAAGAAAAATATCTGTTATTTAAAGTGTTTGAATTCAAGAATCATCCTTGAGATGGAATGGAGCAAGTTAAAGACTCACTGGACCAAATTCTAATTATCTGAATGATGCCTTACTTAATCCCTAATCTAGCAAACTCAACTTTCCAGAACATAGTCCTTAAAAAGCAAATAAGGAAAAGAAAAATAATTTCTGAGTCCTACCTCTAAAAATAAATTATCAATGATAAAAGTGGATGTTAAGCAATGCATGCACCAAGATGCATGTACTTCCCTTCCAGGTCATGTACTTCCTCCCCTCAGAGGTGGTGGGTAATGGCATGACACTCTTTGTTCTGTATATAGACATCATTAGTGGGCTCAGCCTGTAAGGACCAATCCAAAGTGTAGGGATGATTCAGAAACCTACACTGAAGGCTGCATGGATGCCAAATGTCCATTAAGTGTCTGAGAGAAAGAAAGCTACACTGATGCACACATGCAATGACCCCTAGACTTTATCTTGGTTAATACTATGGAATAGTGCTTGCTTCTGTCATCAAGATAATAGCAAGAGACTTATCTCCAAGATCATTCGGGCAGATTTGGACACAATACCTTTATTTAATTAATTAATTTATTTTTATATGGTGCTGCAGATCAAATCCAGTTCTTTATATATGCTAGGTAAGTGCTCTACCACTGAGCCACAACCCTAGCCCCACTAGGGAAGATTTGGTTAATCAGTTAGAAAAGAGCATTCCTCTGCATGGGCTTAGATATGAACAGAAGCTGCAAGGATTAGGATTCTTGAGAACGGAAGTATCAGTGAAAGATGAAGTAAAGTGTAATTGGAGGCAAGGACACATAACTGAGGAGCTGATCTCAATGTAAGTTCCAAAAAAAAAAGTGGTTGATGAGCCCACCACACTTGGCAGCTGCCATGACCTGAATCTGCCCTAAGTTGCAAGGTCACATATTTTGGTCTACTCTATGCCCTTCAGGATCCAGTCAACAGCAAAAGTCATAAGAAATGGTGTGCACTTATAAGCTCTTGCAGAAAGGAGGATTGGGGACAAGTCATTAAAGTTAGCATGACATTTGCCTCCTATGAAATCTGTTGTTGCTCTGCTCTTTGATTTGTGTCTGCACTCTTTTTCTCTACGTTTCCTTGTTAGTATCTTCCTCTGAAAAATGCCATGTTTCCCTCACTGACCATCAGTCAGAATGGAGAGCAAAATAAATCACATCTCACTGAGGTCCTGCCAATGGATTGGAACATTCCTCACTCAAAGTTCAGGGGTCTTCTGGAAAGATCTGGAAACTCAGACTTGACTCTCCCAGAAAGTCAGAGACTAGACCCATGAGGTAGAATGAGGGTTTTGTACAAGAGGGGATATAGGGTGAGATAAAAGGGAAAGTAGATGTAAACCAGTTTGGGGAAAGCCCTGTATATCAGATTAAGAAATACAGATAGAGATAAAGAGATACTTCTCTAGGCAATTCAGAGCCTTCAAAGGTTTCCCCATAGAAGTAACTCAAGCAGGTGCACCTGGCAGATGGGGAGAGGAACCAAGAATGGAGAAGAATAGTCCAGTTAGGAGGCCACAGGTCAGCCGTGAGTGCCTTATTAAAGAGTGTCAAGATTCTACTTATTCAAATAATCTCCCACCACTCCTGAAAAAATTCTTTGTAAGTCCACTTGGAAAGTGTAACTTCAAAGCTTAGGAAATGAATTCATCTATTTGGACTGACAACTACAAATTTGAGGGATTTTGTTCCCTTGCCACATAGGAATCATTAGACCAAGATATTGATTCATCATTTGTTTTTCCAGGTTATTAATTACTGGGAAACAGTGCAAGAATGGGATTGTGCTAGATGCTCGCAGTGCAGTGGCCCACCCCCGCCTTCCCCTCCGCACCACACAGCTCTTAAGGAATTCCAGAGTCTATTATCAGCACAGTTTAAAGGCTAATGAAGAAACAATCTTTTTGTAAAGCAACAAAGAATAGAGTTTGAAAGCAGGTCCAGGAGAATGCAAGAGGAAACACTTGGTTCAGTGAAAGGCAAACTTTCCTATGGGCATGCATTTTTTTTTTTTTTTAAATACCATACGTTGCTTCGCAACCTCTAAAGCCCATGCTTTCAATGAATGTTCTGTGGGCACTACTTTGATAAATGCACCATGTGTGGTTAACAGGGGCAGTTGAGGAGGGGAAAATCTCTAAGAAAAATGCAACTCAAAGTAAGAGAGAGTTCAGAGCAGTTTTATTACATGTTTTCTAGACTCCTGAATGGAGGCTGAAGGTTACTCTCAAATGGAACACGCTGTGCTCATTTGTCTAAAATCTGCTCAGCAAAGTGTCCAGGCGAAGTGTTTGAGGGAATTGCTTTATAGAGGAAAAGAGGAGAGGGAACCCCATTCCAGACAGCCCTCCCCAAAGAATAATGTTCGTGGCATTGAGAAAGGGCTATTTCATAAGGTGACAAAGCACTGCTAATTAGGCAAATGGCAGGAAGACAGAGCTTGGAATCCTGCCTCTGATGCTTATGAACCCTGCAGCCTTGGGCAAGTCACTTTATGTTTCTGAGCCTATTTTCCCATATGCCAAATTTAGATCATAATCCCTGCTTTGTCTATAGCATAGAATGATTGGGGAACACACTCTGCCATTCTCAGCTCTTCATAAATGGGTAACATCATCTTCCTTCTCCTTACTAAACTGTGACCAGCTTACTGATTATTCATTTTTAGAAAGTGGTCAGCACTGATAGAGTGTCTGGCTTTTATTTCATCAATCCACATTTAATTAGCTCTCTGCAGTCAACAAGTACAAAATCAACTGGAAGAGAAATGGCAAGGACTCATTCATATGTTCTATATTAGGTGCTTCATGAATGCTTATTACACGAGTGAATGGAAGGTAGTATTTTCTCTTCTGAACATGGAAGGCCTGCTGCCCTCCACAACACCTGCTCTCATTCCCTAACCACTCTGGTTCCTCTCCATCTGAAACAATACCATCATCTTGAGTGGCCTTGGCACCCGTGATGTCCTATACTAACTACCCAGCACCCAGGCCTCAGCTTCCTGATCTCTTCACCTCCCATGCCCTCATGCACCCATCACAGTTGTGATGACTCAGAAATTTATCATCACTCATGACTCCTCTATCTTTAAAATTTCAAATTTATATGGTTTACATATTACATGACTTCGTCCACTTCCATTTATTCCTATTATATAAGTTATTTGACTATATCAGTACCTACAACCAATGACCCTTCCATTATCCTATCCCTCTTCTCCTTATCTTCACTACTCTCCCTCCTCAACTTTGACTTTGCATACTCCATCACTGTTCTTAGTCTGTGGTGAGTGAAACCCTGCTCTAGCTCCATCCTACAGGATGCTTTGTGCTTTGAAGTACCTTCATGATATTTTCTAAGCCTTCTCCCAATGCTTGGGACTAGCCAGGGATAGCAGTGTCATCTAGACAGAGCTCGCTGAGCCTGGACCAACACCCTCGTAGGCTTCAATTTCTACTTCTCTTCAGGACCCTCTCTGACCCTATACCTCACATGTGGGTTTGACCAGACACCATAGAACACTTGGGCACCATATATATGATTGTCTCAAGGGTCCATGGTTGGACCATGGTTCCCAGAGGGAGGACTCATGACAGGACAACTCTAGGTGACTGAAACAGAATTTTCTTGGTAGCACTGGACAAAATTGTGCTGCCAGAATAGTGCTGACATGTTGATTTGGTGTGGCTCTTACAATGGACACAGGATAGGTTCAGAGCGCTGGGTTCTTGGTTGTCTGCCACTGAATCTTGGGCTTGTGCCACATGTGAACATTCAGACTGTGGTGGCACTTTCTTTCCACAGTACTAAATGGTTGGGGGAGGTGGCAGCAGTTATTTACCCTGTGCACCCCACTTACCACTGCAGGAGCCTAGTGTCATTTCTACCCCCTTTGCAGGATGCATTTCATTTGTCAAACTCTCTTCTGCTGGTGGCCATGCCTCTGTCCTCTGTAGGCTTTTGTGATCTTTACCAATAGAACTTACGTTTTAACTTGTCTTCAGTATGGTAATGTCATGTTCTTAGAGGTTGTTGTTGGTTTTTTTGGGGGGAGGAGGTAGTGGAGGGATGGTTTGGATTTTGTTTGTTTGGTTTTGGTTTTGGTTTTAGTTTTTTGCAGTGCTCCAGATTGAATCCAGGGTTTTGTGTATGATAGGCAGGCACTCTACCTCTGAGCCACATCCCCAGCCCTTCCAGGTTGATCTTAATCCTTACCAGAAGATGGACAGAGAATCCTTAAATGAATGGGGCCACTCATCACCCTGTGCTGATAGGCTCCCCGCCCTTCCTGCCTGCTGGTGGCAGTGTGTGCAATGCAGGGGCTCAGGTCAATAGGAGGAGATCCAACTGTAGCAACAGAGATTGCAGCTCTAGGAGCTCAAGAGAGGACGTGGCGGGAAGATGTGTTGTTCTTCATTTCTGCCATAGAGTGCCAAACAGTACCCTGAAGGTGACAGAAGATGACTTACCCTTTGCATTTTCCTGCATACCACGGGGAAGGTGTGCATCACCAACAAAGCACCGTGACAATCTCTTGGAGGGTCAACTGGAAGCTGTTGTTTGCAGGCGGCTGAGGGATAATGGCAGCGTCATGAGTGGTGGTGCAGCCAGCGTGAAGTTAATGGTCTGGGGACCTGCAGAGGCCAGAGGATCTAGACTTCCCCCATACAAGAGGTGATAAGAGTCAGGGCACCGTGTTTGAGGAGGCCCACACTTTCTTTTCCTCTCAGTGGGAGATACAGGTTAGCCGCCCATGGTGTATCCGACAAGCGCGATTGTGATGAGATGGCTCCTGGAGATGAGCAGGAACACACGGGGCCTGAACCCCACATAGACCTGCACCTGCAGGATGACACGAGAAACAAACATCCAGTGCCTCCTCTCTCCCTGTGACACTGAATCTTCATCAACAAGTCACTACATATCACCTGGGCCTGGGAGCTTTGAAATGCATGCTTTTATTATTATTGCTTATATGAACAGAGTTTACTATAAATATATTTGTCTGGGGCTCTGCATACTCTAAGGGCAGCCCTGATTTCAACTACTCTTTAACCAACCTCATATCTCTCACTGCATTATCTGTCTGTGACAGAACATTAAAACATTCTATAGTTGAATGAATCCAACTACAAGTTTCCTATGTACCTGCTTTTAAGTTGCTGAATTATACTACAGGAAAACCATATCATACACAGACAGGTACCACTATATATTAACTAAACTCAACACTTTCATACCTATTTTGCCTGACTTCACAGCAGCAAACACCATGTTGACTGACCTCTTTTTTTCTTTTGAGCATGTTCTTGCTTTGGTTTCCATCAGGGAACTGAGATGGTGCTTGACACATGAGGAACAATAGCTGTGGAAAAGGTGTTTCTGAGCTCAGAGTGCAAGTGATGAAGACAAGGATTACTGCTAACCTGCCAGCATCTGGATTGCATTTGCCAGAAAGTGAGACACATCAGAGGACACTGAATATGGTACAGCAAAAAGGAAAACAATCACAAAAATGTCCAGTAATTCTTAGGAAAAAATAACTGGAAAGGGATTAACAAGCAAATTATGTGGTTTCAGAAGTGAATATATAAAGAGAGCTTTGAGACCTGAAGAGAGCAGTGTGGATATTTAAACACAATCTCATAGTTGACAACAAGAATTCTAGGGATATAGCAGGGCACAGTGGCATATGCCTGCAATCCCAGTGGCTCAGGAGCCTGATGCAGGAGGATCACAAGTTCAAATCCAGCCTCAGCAATTTAGTGAGGCCCTAAGCAACTTAGCAAGACCTTGTCTGAAAATAAAATATAAAAAGGGCTGGGGATGTGTCTTGGCGCACCTGGGTTCAATCCCCAGTACCAAATTAATAAATTAATAAATAGTTTTGCAGGAATATAACTCACAGCTTGAAGCAACTGAAAGTGTGCACTTTGTCCTTAAAGATCAACTCTAGGGCTGGTGCTCAGCAGGTAGAGCACTTGCCTCATATGCACAAGACCTTGGGTTCAACCCCCAGTACCAGCGAGAGAGAGAGAGAGAGAGAGAGAGAGAGAGAGAGAGAGAGAGAGATCATCTCTGCTACACAAGGAAGCAGAATCTCATTTAAAGCAAGCAAATATCCTAATGCTGAAGTCAATGGGAAGGGCCAAAAGCCATGCTGGGCCTTGCACATGCTGCCTCAGCTAATGTTTACTTCACAGATATGTGAATAAATGATGAAATACCATTGTGGGATAAGAGCACCAAACATCTAGCTATTAGGAAAACTGGAGGTGGTAGTCATTATGTGAATTTCATAACAGCCCCACAGGTAAGGTACATCAGTGACAGATGGATGACATATCCTCACATCCTATTTTACTTCATGTTTTATATGATTGAAGCATTGATGCAATTGACTGCTTGCTTCTCACCCACCAAATTCTTCCCCATACCTGCTTCATCTATTATTCTCATTTATACCTTCTTGGACCTGAAGACAGACCCCTACCCAATCCTTGTGATAGAAGCCAATAACACTCAATGTGTCACTCTGGGCAAAGTACTACAGGCCTCTGGAAATTATGCTCAGATTGCTAAACAATATCAGTATTATACTTTTCCTTCAGAAATGCAAACCTCCTCAGTTTTACTCACTGAAGGAAAGGGTATGTTAAGAATTTAATGTCAAGGATTTGAAGAATTGACTTAAATACCTTGAAAATATATGAGAGCAAATTCTATATTGGACAGAGATTTAAATGTGAAAAATAAAACCAGAGATATGTATGGGTATTTTAAAGTGCAAAGGCAAATTTTTCTAACATGACTTAAAGGCAGAAAGGGTAATATAAAAGATTGACAGAATTCATTACATATAAACAATACTAGTACACAACACACAGAAACAAAAATTGCAAAACAAAACATTTGTAACTATATTACAAAAGGGATAATAGCCTCAATAGCCTTTATATTTAAAAGTTCTTAAAAATCTATAAGATAAACAACCCAACAGAAATTGAACAAAGAATATGAATAGAAAAGTCACCAAATGTTAATAAAGGTTTGAAAAGATGTTCAATCAAACTATTAATCAGAAAAATGTATTGTTGGTATGAGTAGATATTGGTGCAAATTTTCTGCAGGGCAATCTGGAAAAGTTTATGAATCAACAAGTATACAAAGAGCTATAATAAAGATAGGTAACACTGCTTAGAAATAATTAAAATATCCATCAGTGGGATTTAGTTTTTTTAAGTTGTTGGTATATACATATAAAGAAGTATTATGGATATGCCTAAAATGATGATGTACATATGTATGTACTGACATTAAACAATATCCTCAGCATGTTTTTATAAGAAAATTAGGTTATAATAACAATCTGCATAAAATGATCTTTCTTTTTCATGAAAAAAAATTTCAATGTACATGATAGAAGCCTGCACCTCCATGAAAATTTTAGTTATGGGTTCTTTAGTGTGGGATCATATTTGATTTTTATAATCCTGTTTGGAGTTTATTTTAAATTATCTGGATTTTTAATGAAAATGTTCATTCTATTTATATAACAAACATTCTTATGGTGCTTATATTGTCTGTTTTAAGAACTTTGCAAGTATTACCTCATTTTCTCAGAACAGAATAATGTAAGTAATAAAGTGTTTCCGTGTGGGGGGTCGAGTAAAGGGGGAGGGTCTCAGAAGCGAGAGGATGCTGGATAATATGGACACATATAGAAGAAATCCACCATGTTTTGACTCAAAGCTATCTCCCTTTAATGACACAACAAGGTCAGCAGGTCATGGGAGCCCCATTCCTTTGCCTTTCTCTGATTCCTTTTAATGATGGGACAACTAATTAGCCATTAAGGATTAGCTAAAGAGGGCTTAAGCAGAGGAGCACATTGGAGCTGGGAGAGAGGGGGCTTTCAAACACAGAGGCCTACCTTTGATTCTGGGCCCCACTACTTTTGAGCTGTGTATTTGGGGCAAGATGTTTCACTTTTCAGAATCTCATTTTTCTTATTTGTATGGCTTGGAAATAATTTTCATGTCTCAAGACTATGTATCTCATATATTTGAGTTCCCCTACTTGTGCCTCTTCTTAAGGAGCTAGAAGGGTGGCCTCTGTGCCTCCTCTATCATCCTAGCACTCTCATCTGGACCAAAATGACTGCAGAAACTTCCTTCATTTTCTGAGTCCCTGGCGACCAAAATCTTATATTCATTTGATTGCTAGTTTAACTCCAGAACTAGTTGTGAAAGCAACCGTGGCTTAGCTGCTGGGATATGGAACGATTGCTCCACTGTCTTGGAGTTCTGAATATTTTGCATTTTGGATAGATTTATAATCCTTTCTGTTAAACCTACAATACAAGGATAATTAATAAACAGGTGTTTGATTACCATGTGGGTCAAATCTGCTGCATATATTTTTTCTCGGTCCAGAAACAACTCTGAGGATGGGTTGCTTTTCCAAAAGACCTGCAAAGTCCACATATTTCTTGGTGTTTTCTCTCAGCCCAACTGCTCAAGAATATCTCAACCCAAATTCCCAATTTCTTAAACTCTTTTTTCACTCCCCATCCACCTGATTATACCATACTTTTGAATATAATATTAATATTTGCAGGGTACTTTACAGGACTTAGGACCATGTAAAAGATTATGCCATGTGTTTGGCCTGGCCCTCCCTAAGAACTGCCAGGAATCTTGGATTTAGCAATGGGGAGAAGATTCTAGACTATCATATCTGATAGGTTTCAGCACCACATGTATTCTACAGATGTTAAGACTGAGGTCCATAAATAGGTAAGATATTTAAAAACAGCATAGTAAAAAAAGGGGGGGCATAGTAGTTAATGGTGGCAACAGGACTGTCTCCCAGGTAAGACTTTAATCAGTGTCAGTTGTTCATTTATTCAACAAGTATTTCTCTCTTTTACTTTTTTTTTTTTGGTGTAGGGGGTTGGACTCAGGAGCGCTTGACCACTGAGCCACATCCCCAGCTCTATTTTGTATTTTATGTAGAGGCAGGGTCTCACTGAGTTGCTTAGCACCTCGCCATTGCTGAGGCTGGCTTTGAACTCTCAATCCTCCTGTCTCAGCCTCCTGAGCCACTGGAATTACTGGTATGCGCCACCACACCTGGCCTTAACAAGTATTTCTTTAATGCCTATTTTGTATCAGGTACTAAAGATTCATCAGTGACCAAAACAGATATGGTTCCTGCCCCACATAGATTTGTAATCTCATAAAGGTGAGAGACTTGAAAACACGGCATGGTGGACATAAGCAGGAGTGTTTCTATGCACAAACAATAAAGTATCCATTAAAAAATGGAGAAGACAATCTCATCTACACTAGCAGAAAAAAGAATAAAATAGAGCCAATCATGATGATGCATGCCTGTAATCCTAGTGATTTAGGAGGATAGGTGGAAAGATCACAAGTTCAAGTTCAAGAGCATCCTAAGCATACTGGCAAGACCCTGTCTCAAAATTAAAAAAAAAAAAAAAAAACTCAGTGGTAGAACACATGCCTGGCCTGTGTGAGGGCCTAGATTCAATGCCCAGTGCTGAAAAAAAATAAAATAAAATACTCAGGAATAAATTTAACCTAGCAAGATACCATGACATTCTGTACAAAACTAGAAAAAAAAATTCCTAAAATTCATATGGAACCAAATAAGACCCTAAGTCACCAAAGCAATCTTGAGGAAAAAAAACAAAAACAAAAAACTAAACTGGAGGCATCACACTTTCTGGTTTCAAATCATACCATAAAATAGTATGTCCTAGTATTAAAAGAGACACATATTCATTGGAACAAAATAGAGAGCCTACAAATCAATTCATATATCTATGGTCAATTGGTTCTTCAAAAAGATATCAATAACACAATAAGGAAAGGATGGTGGTCTCTTCGATTCATTTATGTTAATAGGCATTGCACTGAGTATGTAAGTTGCTTTTAGTTAGTGTATATATTTTCACAGTATTAATTCTTCTAATCCATGAGCATAGGAAAACTTTCCATGTATTTGTGTCTCCTTCAATTTCTCTTATCAATGTTTTAGAATTTTCCATGTAGTGATCTTTCACCTTCTTGTTAAAACTGGATATCTCCATTCTAACGAATGATATTAGATGACTACTTCACGCTACATGCAAAAGTCAGCTCAAGGGATAAGGTACAGGCTCCATGGTAGAGAAAGATTGTTTAGCATAAGCAAGGTTCTGAGTTCAATCCCAAGCACACACACACACACCAAAAAAAAATTGCCTCAAATGGATGAAAGAATTAAAAAGACTTCAAATCATGAAACTACTAGAAGAAAACACAAGGGGAAAGCTCTGGGACTTTGGTTTGGGCAAGGAATTTTTGGATGTGATCCCAATGCACAGGAAACAAAAGAATTAATTGACAAATGGAATTATATCAAGCTAAAAAAAGCTTCTTAGAGCAAAGGAAACAATTAATAGAATAAACACAGCCTCCAAAGTGGAAAATGATATTTACAATCTATTAATTTGAAAGGGGATGAATATCCAGAACATATAAGCAATTCAAACAATTCAGTGGCAAAGTAGTAGTAATAATATAATCAAAATGTGCAAAGGATTTGAATAGATATTTCTGAAAAGAATACATATAAATGGCCAACAAGTATGTGAAAAATAGTGCTTGACATCATTAATCATCAAGAAAACATAAATTAAAACCAGAAGGCAATATTATCTCATAATTATTAGGATGATTATTGTAAAAAAGTCAAAAGATGACATGTGTTGATGAAGACATGTAGAAAAGGAACCCTTGTATGTCATCATTGGGAATGTAAATTAGTATAGCCACTATGGAAAACATTATGGAGATTCCTCAAAAAAGTAAAAGTAGAACTGCCATAAAACCCAGCACACCCACTTCTGGGTATATAAAAAAGGAAGCAAAACCATTAGAGGTATCTTGCACTTCCACATTCAATGCAGCATTATTTATAATAGCCAAAACATGGGAATGACTTAAGTGTCCATTAATGGAGAAATGGATAAAGAAAATGTTGTATATATACACAATGGAGTATTATTATGCAGCCTTAATGAAGGAGGAAATCCTGCCATTTGCAATAACGTGAATGAACCTAGAGGACACCATAGTCAGTGAAATAAGCCAAATATTTGTGATTCCTCTTGCACACCAAATCTAAAAATATGTGAACTTGCTGGACACAGTGACACATGCCTGTTATCCCAGCAGTTTGGAAGACTGAGGCAAAATGATTGCAAGTTCAAGGCCAGCCTGAGCAACTTGGCAAGGCTCTAAGCAACTTAGCGAGACCCCATCCCAAAATAAAAAAATAAGAAGGCCTGGGGTTGTGGCTCAGGATTAAACACTCCTGGGTTCAATCCCTGATACCCGCTCCCCTAAAAAAAAATAATAATTAATTAATTAAAATAAAATAAAATATGTGAACTCTGTCAACTCAAAATGAATCAAAGATCTAGGAATTAGATCAGAAACTCTGTAACTTCTAGAAAAAAAATACAGGGTCAACATTCCAGTATATAGACCCAGGCAATGACTTTCTCAGTAAATCTCAGGAAATAATGCCTAGAGTTAATAAATAGTATGGCCTAAAAATAAAAACTTCTGCACAGCAGAGGAAACAATTAGGAATGTGAGGAGAGAACTTATAGAATGGGAGAAAAGCTTTGCTAGCTAATCTTCTGACAGAGGATTAATACCCATAATATATAAAGAACTCAAAAAACTTTATGCACTCAAAAAACAAATAATTCAATTAATAAATGGGCAAATTAATTGAACAGATACTCTCAAAAGAAGAAATACAAATGGCCAACAAAACCAAAAAAGATGCTCAACATCATTAGCAATTAAGGAAATGTAAATCAGCACTCCATCTCACACCAGTCAGAATGGCAGTCATCCTAACAGTATGGGGACTCCTCAAAAGAATTGCCATGGATCCACCATATGACCCAGTTAAACAACTGCTCAGTATTTATCCTAAAGAATTAAAGTCAGTATACTATAGCAATACATCCATACCCATGTTTATAGCCTAACTATGGAGCCAGCCTTGGTGTCCATCAACAGATGAATGGATAAAGAAAATGTGGTCTAGATTCATAATGGAATTTTATTCATCCATGAAGAAGAATGAAATTATAGCCTTTGCAGGAAAATGGATGGAACTGGAAAAGAAGTTAAGCAAAATATGCCAAAGTCAGAAAGTCAAGGGTAAACATGTTTTCTGTCATATGTGGATACTAGAGAGAAAAAAGGAAAAGAAAGGTGGTATGGGGGAATCTTACAAAAATCAAAGGAATATCAGTAGAGGAAAGGGACCTGTAAGAGGGAGGAGGGAACGGCAAGGGGAAATACTGGGTAATGATATTGGTCAAATTATATTGCAATATTGTGTGCATATAACAATGAATCCCATCATTATGTACAACTATAACACCAGAATAAATATATGAAAAGTAAATAAATATACTTGAACTCACAGAGGCAGAAAGCAGAATGGTGGCTATCAGTGGCTTAAGGCAGGGACCTGGGATTGTAGAGACAGAGGATTCAAAAATTTCAGTTAGACAGAAGGAATAAATTCAAGAGATCTATTGAACAGTATGTTCACTAAGGTTAATAACAATGTTCTGTATACTTGAAAATTACTAGAAGGTAGATTTTAAGTGTTCCCACCAAAAAAAGTAAGTGTACAAAGTAATGGATATGTTAACTAGCTTAGCCATTCTACAGTGCAATCATGTCAAAACAGTCAAAATGCATTCTACTGGCATGTATAAATGATTAGAACAAATTTAAAAACAGATTAAGAAAAAACCAACATGTTGTACACCATAAATATTTGTCATTTTACTTGCCAATTAAAATAATTAATTTCAAATAAATAAAGTAACAACATGGAGATACTAACAAGGTTGTGAGGAGTGTATATAAATCACTTACAGTGACTCCTGGCATTTAGTAAATGCTCAAAGTGTCAGCTTGTGCAGCATCACCATTATGAAACCACATAGAGAAATACACTCAGAAGGAGAAGTGCTTTTTGAGAACCTAACCCAGGCATTCATTGTCCTAACTGAAGCCATCAAAAGATGGCTGAGAGCCAGGGACTAGCAAGAACTGGACCTATTTAAGCTCCTCCAGCTTCTAGTCTATAGAATTTGGGAAAGACCAGAAGCACCTCTCTGAAGCCCAGGTGACCTGATCCATCACTTTCTCTTCTCAGGCTGTGATGGGAGGAAGCATATCTGGGTGACTTCTGTCTGCTGAGTCAAGGAGAACTATCGTTGCCCAGTGTGATGCAGAAGAAACCACTTCAACAATATACACTTCAAATTGCCCAGAGCCCATTCTTTCATTTTCTTATTTAATGAGCTCTCTCATAGAACTTGGTGCTATTCAAAGGATGTCTATGAAAGGCATTCCTAAGGCATAGACTTCATTGCTTTCAATAATTAAATCTTATTATTTCTCTACCAGCAGACCATCTTTGCAGCTGGTCTCATAACTGCTATTGGATTGGTAAATAACCTCTTTTCCTCCCTTGAATTATTTGACACTTTCCCATACACATTTTAGGGCGCTTGTCACTCTCTCCCTTTGAAATCCAGTTTTGTACTTGTCCAGCTCATCTTGAAGACAAGGAACAACTTGAAGGTAGGAACTAAGCTTCTTTCCCTTTGATCCTTTCCAAGTGCCTAACCCAGAGACTTGAAAAAACCAAGACCAAGATAACTGTTGACAGAGGAGTTGTATAAGACAACCATTCTAAAGCATGGAATCTGACCATTGCATCACAATCATCTTGGGGGAGACTTTATTTGGAAAATACAGCTTCCAGACCTCTTCCTCAGCTGCATGAATCAGAATCTTAGAGGACCATGAGCATTTGATCAGGTGCTGTAAATTGTTTTGATGCATCCCACAGTCTGAAAACCACTGGGTTAGAAGTTCTAAGCATTAAGCTGATGGCCCAGTGGGCTAGCAATTTATTTTCTCAGCTGTCAGCTAGAAAAGTGAATTAAGTAAATTTTAAGTAAGTAAGTAAATCCTGCTCAGCAGCAATATATTTTGCTTTCCAGAATAAAATTTTGGAAAGATCTCTTTATCTTTCCAACCACAACAAATTACCTCTGCATACATCTCTGCAGAGTTGACGTCTTAAAGCAAACTTTGGTATCAGATCCCTTCCGAATAGCTTGAGTGGGTTATTTGGGTAATTCCGGCTTTGGGAAGAATTCCAATAAATCAGCAGCAAAATTCCACCTGCCATAGGGGAAAGAGCGATTTTCTTTTCTGGCTTCCTGGCCTGGGTGTTTGGAAGCAACTCTCTCCTTTCCATGTGTGTCCAACAGGAAGGAATGCATCTGCATGGACAGCATCCAGGTCCAGGCCCTCATTCATCACCACGCCCTCCCTGGGACTCTTGCACCTGACCCCATGCTGGTTCTTCCTCCCCTGGATGATGCAAATGTTCCCAGCAGACCAAAGTCCTGATGGCGGCTGTACCTCAGGTCATACAGCCTCCCATCAATCACTTAAGGCAAAATGTCTCGGGTCCTGATTACTGATTCTGGCTTTGAAGGCCACTGGTGACTTGGCACTGACCTCCCTGGCTCTGATGTACATTCCCTGTGCTCTAGCTCAGAGTGTCTCAAAGTGAGAACCTGGGACTGTGGTCTTCAGAATAACCTAGAAGTGCTTCTGAATTTGGCTCTGATATTGACTATGACATTCTTACTATCAGAATTCTAAAAAACATGGAAGTTCTTCTAAAAGTTATCACTGTTACTAGACACTACAATGTAGTTGCCCAAAAGACCCTATAATACTTACACAAACTTTGAAAAGTCCTATTTTCATTGTACTACTTAGACCTTTAATCTGTTTTTCCTGACACCTTCAAATGGAGTCAGTGAATGGTCAATAGGCCAGGGCTATCCAGAACTCAGTATTCTAACCCACATACATCTAGACTGCAACATCAAGCCAGAGAAGCAAGTCTAAGACACAGAGATTATGAGACAGCTGAGAGTTTGAAACCAGGAAGATTAGATGCAAATTTCAGAAGTAGGATTATATACAGAAAATGGGTCCCAGAGTCACAAGCCAGGCTAAATTAATAAAATTGGAGAGGACATATTGAGAAGCAATAGGGAAAATAACCAGCATTTGAAATCAACAGTGTTGGGTTACGGTTCAGTCTCCTTCATTGATCATGAAGTCTGTGACTCTAAACAAGACATTCTTCTTGATTTCACACCTTTCAATGGCTTCACACTGCCTACAGGATGAAAACCAACAGCATAGCATGCTTGCTTCCTACCTACTCATCCTCATCTCTTTCTACTCCCTCTCTGACTCCATAAATCATCTGGTATTACTGGGATAATTGCATTTCCTACCCAAATCAATGCTTGTTGTTCTCCAAGTCTTTTTGAAAGTCTTTCCTCTGCTTGGATATCATTTCTTCTTGTTGTCTATCTTTGAGGAACAACCTCTCTTCTGTGGATCTTTCCCTATCTCCATGGAATGAGCGCACTGTTCAGTGGGCCCATGGCATACTTCATCTTTCTTCAGTGGGTTTTCAGGTAGTTTTTGTTTCTTTCTATCCTCATAGATTGTGAGCAGATTGAAGGCAGCCTGATCCTGGGACCCTGAGTTCTGTTAGAATCTCCAGAAGCACTCACCTAGCCCAGGGCTCTGTGCAGAGTAGTCTCTAAAGACACACTTGTTGAATAAATCTATTATTAAAAATTTGTGGTTGAGATGGGACTAAAGCAGACCAGATTAAACCAAACAAGTTTAAAGAGAGGCCATTTTCCTGGAAAACCAGGAGAGTAGAAAGAGATGGAAAATAAAGCCCTCAACCTCATTTCTTATGGAGGTGTGTAGCATATCAAAAATAGTTTTTTCAGATTG
Organism: Marmota monax; assembly: GCF_021218885.2. NCBI lineage: Eukaryota > Metazoa > Chordata > Mammalia > Rodentia > Sciuridae > Marmota > Marmota monax. Next base: position 3,811,740 of record NW_026692025.1, on the reverse strand, counting down.
TAACTCTAATCTGTGAGAGTGGCCCAACAAATCTTGTTCGTGATACCTTTACATTCCCAGGTATGAATCTCAAGTAGCAAAAAGGTGAGAAAAATGGTGACAGAATCAAGAGAAGCTTTGTAAAGGAAAAGTAGTCTCATAAATTCCTCACTGATGTGCCCTCTTACTTTAGTAGGATACTACAGATAGTCAAACACCCCATTGGCAGGCTTTTCCCTCAATGATGCTTATGTTGCTCACAGACACCAAGTGTCTGTTTTGCTATGGTGTTGGAGACACCTAATATCAGTCTGCTAGCAAATCTCTTGCTTTCCGTATCCTGAGAGCTGTGAAAATCCAAGTGGTATTTTATAAAGGTGCTATATAAGTTCCATGTTTGGGAGAAAATGCAAGGCATTACATATAGTACATCTTTAGGAAAACAACAAACAAACAAACAAACAAACAATCTTGGCTATGGGAATTCTGGCTTCTTCTCTCTACTAGAGAAATTCTCACATGGCTTCAATTGCAATCTGTAATTCATTTCAAAAAATTTTTCATATTCCTGATATCTCTAAGGAGCTCCTTCTGGGCAGAAAATGCTACCCAATTATCTATCTTGAATCCTTAAACTCAGAGTACTCAAATTAACACAAATCTTCTCCCCTCTATCATACCTCCCTCACTAACCTGCACCCCTCCTGATACTGACTGACATAGTTCTATTTTTGTTATAGTCAGATTTGCCTCAGAGCCTCAAGGTCAAGTGCTATTTTTGACTCCTTTCTATGCCTTGTTCCCTATATCCAATTGGTGGACAGCTCCTATCAATTCCACTTCCCTAATATCTCTCCTCTCTATTCTTGGGGCCGGGTCATTTGTACAGATCTCATTGCCAGTCATCTGAGATAATAATTTTGGTTGCCAACTCCTTGCTCAATATCTTCAATCCTTCTCTATTCTTTAGAAAAATAGTCTTAATTTTTCAGCCTGCCATTTGAGAAATTCCACAGTTTAGTCCAGTTTTCCTTTACAAATTTATTTTCCTTTGACTCCAACTAAAATTATTTCTTTGCATTTCTCTAAATGTACACTAAAATTTTATTGCCTATATACTTTGATTCAATTTTTCAAGCAAATACTTATTAAGTATGCAGTGTGTGGTAGGCATTGGGGTTTTGCTTTTATTCCCTTTTCTGCATGAAATGCCATTCTTTTCATCTCCATATTTCCAACATTTTCAATTGTCAAGACCCTTGCTCAAAAGCACCTTGAGAATGGGATCAGTGTGTGATTCCCTTCTAGGTTCTCTGCTTTTTACCTATTAGGCATTCAATGAATGCTTAATGAATCATTAAAACAATGAATGAGGTTTGCTCTTTGTTTTCCCACCTATGTTGCATTAGAAGCAGACAGTGATGCAGGAGGCAAGCAGGCTGAGAGCTGGGGTGGCTGATAGGATGATTAGGAGTAAAATTACAGAAAATCACAGAAAATCTAAACAAAACAGAAAAGCTCAGGAATTAGTTTAATACCATTTAGAACATGGGACAAATAGGTCCTGACAGCAGCCTCCTATTACTGCCCAATGTATTTTATTTCAGAATGATGAATCTATGGTATTTCTGAAATGTGGAACTTTGAATACTATTCTCTTTGAACAGCAGACAAGTTTGTAAACCATCTTGCAAGATTTCATCAAAAATGATTAAAATGTTTTTTAAAGTGTCCTTGGGTTTAAAAGGAGTTATATTAAGTTATGTGCAAAGTTCATGTCTGAGTAATACCTCATTTCCAGCAATGCTGGATAAATGAAGCATTACTTTAATAGGTTAAACCACATATTTTGTTTATCTAATTTCTCTCTTCAGTATGTTCTGCATTAGTGCAGGAAAAGAGAAAGATGCTTTTTAATTCTCTAATTAAATGTCAAACCATTATCCAGGTAGCCACAGGACAATGTCCACAGCACATCTGTCAGAGCTGCTATCCATCAACTTTCCCCTTCTAGGCAGAAATGTGATTACCCCTTCGAACGATGTCAACAATTTCTAACTGTGGAAAGTTGATCTAGTTTGATATTATTCATGAAGGGATGTATTACTGGAAACATGGATTGAAAAAAACACTGTGTTCTGATTGTATTTAGGTTATGGATCAGAAATCAGTACTTTTCATATAACTGTTGTTCATTTGTCTTTTGAGAAATGTCTATTTAAGCCCTTTAAAAATCAAATTATTTTATTTTATTTATTGCTGTTGAATTGTATAGTTACTTATGCATTTTTGGATATTGACTCATATTAGATATATGGTTTGCAATATTTTTCTAACTCCTTAGGTTGCTTTTCCTTTTGTTTATTGTTTCCTTTGTAGTGCAGAAACTTTTTAGCTTCATGTAATCCCATTCACTTGTTTATTCTTGCTTTTGTTAATGTATTTTCAGTGTCATATTTTAAGAATAGTTGCCAAGACCAATGCCAAGGAGCTTTTACCTCCCCCAACTCCAGGAGCTTTAAGGCTGCAGAACTTACATTAAATCTTTAATCCATTTGGGGTTATTTTTTGCATATGGTATAAGTTTCATTGAAGATATCTCATTGTGTATTCTTGGTGTCCTCGTCAAAAATTATTGACCATGTAAGCATGGATTTATTTCTGTGCTCTGTATTCTGTTCCATTGATCTGTGGGTTTATTTTTTTATGTAATCACCCTACTGTTTTGATTACTATATAGTTTTGTGACATATTTTGAATTTTGGGAGTGTAATGCCTCCAGCTTTGTCCTACTTTCTCAAGAAGATTTCTTTGTCTGAATGGGGTCTTAGTAGTTCTGTATAAATTCCAAGATTTTTTCTCTATTCATGGTGAAAACACACAGATATTAGAATTTTGTTAGAGATTTCTTTGAATGTATACATAGCAATGAGTGATACAAACATTTTGTTTTAAGGAGAAAGGTATGCCTAAATCATAACATTCTAATCATCTCTGATGAATCTTTCTGGAAAATATTGGTCTTGCTGAACATCATGGTGCACGCCTGTAATCCCAGCAGCTCGGGAGGCTGAGACAGGAGGATCATGAGTTCAAAGCCAGCCTCAGCAACAGTGAGGCGCTAAGGAATTCAGTGAGATCCTGTCTCTTAATAAAATACACAATAGGGCTGGGGATGTGGCTCAGTGGATGAGTGCCCCTGAGTTCAGTTCCTGGTACCAGGAAAGAGGAACTGAACAGGTAATTCACAGAAGAAGAAATATGATTGTTCAATGAAAATGTGACAAAAACATTGATCATTTCTAGCAAATAGAAAAATGCAAAGTAAACCAATGTATATACGTGGCCGTATAACCAATGTGATCCTGCAATCTGTGCATGTGGGAAAATGAGAATTCATACCCCATTTGAATCAAATGTATGACATGTCAAGATCATTGTATTGTCATGAGCAACTAATAAAAAAAAGCAAAGTAAGATAGTATAGAGTCTGTACTGCTTGTTAACTGCTGGGCAGCATGCTGGGTTGGGAACGGTTTCAGTGGACCAGATGTGGCACTCCCTGCAGTCCAGGTCCATAGCGGTGAGGCGCCCCTCCCCCAAACTACGAGGGTCCAGGCTTCTAGCAGTCTATTATGCAACTGTTTCTGTTGCTAAGGGGTAGCACAGGGACTTCTATCTGTTGGTGGCAGCTCCTATGGTCTCCTGGAGCTGGAGGGTGAGAGGCTTATAATGTCCTGATTATAAAAATAAAAGTTGTTATCTATAGGAAAAAAAAATACACCAAGAAGAGATCCAAGATGGCGGAATAGAGGTGGTCCCGGTCCTGGCTTCTCCGTGGTGTGAAACCAAGAAAACAGGCAGGTTCTCCTCAAGGTGGGTAAAGGAAAAAAATAATGGGGGGTGGGATTTACTCTAACCTAAAAGTGGGCATTCAAAAAGACCAGGGATACAGGAGGTTGGATATAATGAAATAATGCAAAAAACCCTAGTGGCACAGCAGCTGCCACAGCCACGTTGAAATCTCCACCAGAGAGATTCCTCTGTGAGCACAATACAATGATAAGGGACTTAGAGGGACCTGCCTTCTGCAGAGTCCCAAGGAGGAGCATTTAGACATCAAGGACATCATCTGGCAAACCTGAAACACAATATCTGTGTCTGGGGAAAGAAATTTGCCATCTCTCCATTTTCCAGCTGAGGTGCACGGTGCAACTGAGGAAGGCTGACAAACCCAAATAGTCAGTAAACACAAGCTGTATGACATAAAGACCAGAAGAAAATCAAACGTAGAGAGATTTACACAGAGGACAACTGGTCATAGAAACCCACCAGGGTCTACCCCTCCTTGTCCAATGCAGCAGCTTGGAGGACTGGCTGGGAGACATGCATCTGGCTGGGAACTCCAAAAACTGGAGATAGCACAAATTGTTGGGAGACTGAACCCTAGAACAGGAAAGAGGAAGGAAGTAGGGGACTAAAAATTGGTTCCCGGACCACACAAGTGGAACCTAGGGGAGATCCCTGGGGTAAAGTCTTCCAGTATGGACCAGCAAGTACTGGGCACTGGAGGTGCACCAATTTAAAGTCTCCAGGCCAGTTATCATTCAGCAAAGGATCTGGAGCCCACCTAAACCTAAACCCTGCCTACAGGAACTCTACCCATGGGATTACTTCTCTCACTCCAGTAATTTGAGGGTGGAGCATCACACTCCAGAAGATGCCACCTAAAACTGCTAAGAAGAGAAGCTCCAAATATTTTGAACTCCAATGGAAAGAATTCTGTAACTTTTCATGAAGATTTTTAAAATTCTTTTTCACTGTTTAATTGTGACTTTAATGGTACATAGACATTTAAATAGTTTCCTTTTTTTTCTTCTTATCTCTAGCATTTTTGAAGCCAATTATTTTAAATGCATTAGTTTTTTTGTGAACTAAAATGTTTGATTACTATATTTTAGTTTTGTATTCTTTAATTTTAAAATTTTTTACTTAAATTTTTGCTTTATGTATATTTTTTCTTCTGTTTCTTTTGATTCTCTCTTTTCTTCTACTAACAGCGAATCCCTATCGTTCTGTTTCATTATTCCTTTAATCTCTGTCTTCTTTTGTCCTCCCTCATAATCATCATGTCCAATGTCAGTTCGGTTCTCTCCCTGTCCACCATTTGAAAATGTAAACCCATTTGCAAACTTGCTATTTTATTTTATAGCCATGACTGATCATATCATTTGTTTATTATTATAATTAACATTGTACATATTGTAGTAGGAAGTACTACTACAAAACCTTCAATATTCAGAAAAAGTCATTAATGATGTTATTTCAGGATAATCAGGAAGGGAGCAGAGTCCAAGACTGCTTATGAGTTGATTTACATTGAAGATTAAGGAACTCTTAGAGGCAGACATGGAGAGAGGATGAGAAGAGGTGAATTTGGGAGACTTTAACAAATCCCTAGGCCTGGGGCACCATACCTTCACACAGCAGTTTGAACAAAACAGAAACTGTTTATCAACTGATTTGCTTTTTCTTTGCACATTTTAAACAAAAACTTATGAAAATGTATGCCAATCTGCAGGTTCCACCTACCTGCCCCAACCCCAGAGGACCATAGGAAGTGCAAATGCCAGCTTCAGGGAAAGTACACAAATTTTGCCACATGACACTGGATTAAAAAATCATAACCTTCTCATATTTTGTCCCACAGCATATTTAGGCAGGCCCTGTGAGGTAGATCCAGCAGAGATAACTGTCCCAAATTTTCACATGATATAACTGAGCCTTAGAGAAGTTCAGTAACTTGCCTAAGACAAAACAGTTTATGTTGAAATTGAAACTCGGTACTAACTTATGCAGTAGATCCATTTCCTGATTGATCTGTATTGACCTTGGTCTCAGATACAAAATAGAGCAGCAAATAAAATCAAATTGATAGAATTAGAACCCTGTTAAGATAACTCTTAAGTTGAACACATTTATAAACTGTACAGATGCCTTCTTCCTGCAACTCTCAAAGTTCAAATTTGGACATTTTCTCTCTAGCTCCTATTCCATAACCCTAGACTTCAGGCCAGGTAGAGTCATGGAAAATTCCAGAGGGAGACAGAGAGGGGAGAGCATTTGTTCTCAGAACACTTTGTGTGGGTTGAATGGGAGGAGGCTCCCACCAAGACCTAGGGAGTGTAAGAGGTTGGTGAGGAGTTGCTCACCATAAGTGGGCAGGCATTATCCTGCCTTTCAGGCAGTTAATAAGCCAATATTCTCCCCTTGACAATATCTATACATGGAAACAGAAATCAATCATTTCAGGCCCCTTGGAGCTGTTTGCTGAGTAATTCATCAGATTGCTAGAAGGGTAATCCAGTTTAGTGGGCATGATGACGAAGTAGTTATCTGAGTCATTCCTGTTGTGTACTGCAGTGGGTAACTGAAGAGTTGATCAGAACAAAACTGCCACAATAATTGCATGAAGAAAACAGATTTGGGTGCAAAGCTAGATTGTGGGGAGGAGGAAGGACAGGTATCACAGACATGAGAAAAGTAGACTCTAACTCAAGCCCAGGAAGACCTTCCTATCCCAGGGCTGCAGACATGGGCTCAGACTGACTCCATGAAGGAAGAGGCACCTGCCAGACCCAGCAGTGCTCATAGATGGTAAAACTCTCTGGCCAGAATGCTGCAAAGGAAATTCTTGTGTCAGTTGGGAGGCTGCTATGAGTTCCTTTCCTTAAGAATCCCTAGGATCCTCTGATTACCTACCTATAGCAATCTGTCCTCTCTACCAGGGTCTACCAGGAAAAGAGTTATGAGGATTCCAAGATAAGGAACTGGTCTCATAAATGGCAAATGGGTTCTGTGTAAATAGGGCCTCAGTTTCTCCTTGGATGGAACTGATGTATTTAAGGTAATGACTAAATTTCTTGAGGGGAAAGATGGGATCATATTGCCTTACTTGGCGTGTCTTACCCTAATGGGCACTAGAAGAAGCTATGAATGTAAGGAAAGTAAAGTCTCTACCCTAGAATCATTATGACCTGTAGGAGAGGTGGTCAGCAGGCTCTATAAAAGTTTGTGTATAGCAAGAATCAGAGACCAAATATGAAAATTGCCATTAGAGAAATATGCCAAGCTCTAGGAGCATAGAAACAGAAGGATGTTCCAAGAAGTATCTGGAAGGCATTTTGAAGGAGGTGGCATTTGACTCCCAGGGATGGGGAGAATTCCCAAGTGAAATAGGGGCCCTCTGAGCAAAAACATAGAGGCACGAAACTGACTCACAGTAATGTCCGGCAGGAGCAAGCTGTCTGGATTTGGATTTCAGTTTGGCCACCTATTAGCTATGATTTTTAGTAAGTTGTTTGCCTCCATGTACAATAGTACTTCATCTTTTAAACCTGGATAATAATAGCATCTACTTTTAGAGATTGTTCCAAAGACACCCAAATTACTGTAGGTAAAGCCCTCAGAGTGTACCCAGAGGCTCGGGATGGCACTCTGCATGCTTCCGTCATCACTTGCATGTTATGCCTCCAGTATTCAAAGCCCATTTAGAGTTTTGCTTTTATCACAGACAGAGGTAATGATGTCCTGCTTTTAATTACTCACAGTTTAATGAGGCAGACAATAAAATTTAGAACTTTTTTCCTAATTAAAGTGTTGGGAGAACATAAGTCATTCCTAATTTACTAATAAGTAAGCTGTCCAACAAAAACTTATTTGTACATCTCAAGTTTGGTGCCCCAAAGATTCTTGTTCATGGAAATGTTACACTTAGTTATAGCTGAATTAGTCCACTGAATCTCTATGTAAGCCAGAATGGAGCAATAAAGTGGTTGAAGGGCACAATGGGACTTCTGGAGTTTTGAAGAAGAAAGGTCTTTTTTGTGGAGTAGAAGGAAAAGAAGACTTTTACCCAAAGTTGATAATGGGACAACACATTTTAACTCAATGACCATTTCCTAAAAAAGTCACTGTTCCTGACACTCTGCTTGGCAGTAAAGGAGGATTTCATAGATGAACTCCATCTGCTCTTGTCGTCTTTCAGTGGGTTATAATTGACTTGTTCTTCTTCCTCCTCCTCCTTTCCTCATCTCCAGTGCTCTCAGGCTATTCTAGGCTCTCCACTTCAGCACCCCTTTTAGGCTTGCTCCCTAACTCCCTTGGGTGAAAAAAGGGGGATCAGTTATGATATAACTTATCATTAGGGGAAAGTGACTGAACTGAACAAATTGACTTTGATGTTGGAGCTAACAAGTATGCAGTTCAACTGGGTCTTCCATTGCCACCCCCCCCACACACACACCTGGTACACCTCTTCCTCTATTATCCTGCCAAGCCTGCATGCTCTGAAGGAGCATTAGGTCATACACACAAGAGTTTTCACCACAGTGAAATGAGACTCCAGCCAGAGCACAGAGGCAAAGGTGGAGTGGAAGCTGCTGAAATGACCGTTTTAAAGACAGGGACTAGGTTTTCATCTTCCTTTTGTTTTCTCTAGCAACTAATACACACACACACACACACATATGCATACAAGTGTGCATGTGCACTCACATGAGCACACACATGGCTTGCTAGGCTGAAGGAGGGAGCCTGCATTTCACACACAGAGAGATCCTGTGGAGACAAGGATCATTCCCTACCTTGAGCTCATTGACCCAACTTCAGGGTGATACGCCTAGCAGTTGACCCAACATTATTCAAGATCTACAAAAGCAGAAATGGTGACAAGCAGTGCAGAGTTCTAGGTCTGTAATGTATTACCTTCCACTGTTCCCTCCCTTGGTGTGCTCAGAGGGAAAAGTCTTCTCCCAGAGGTGATGAAAAGTTTGACATGCCCAAGAAAGTTTCTGTTGAAATGAATTTACCATAACAAAGGTGCTGAAATTAAAAGCTAGCCTCTAGAGTTTTTGATTTCAAAATAAGCAAGTCTCTGGTTATTGTCATATATCAACACCATGTCTTACACACAGGGAGAAAGATTGTTCTGCAAAAGCTAATTCAGACAGACAGCAAGTTCCCTTTTAGCTAAACTTATTTAAAAACTCTCAAGAGAACAAATTCAAATTGAACATGGAACAATTGATCAATGATGACTAAGTGTGGTTCAACATTGATTTGTCTCACATAGCAACAGAGCTCCTTGTCTGAAAGAATGACAAATAAATCCTAAAGCCACTCTGTCCAGCAATATGTGAGGGCAACTCCAACCTTGATTCTTCTGACTTGTTTGATCTCTACTTGGATTTTTTTTTTCTGGTGAAAAGGTTTTTGTTCTTAAAATAGGGACAGGATGCTGTGTAATGAACAGTCAATATGCTTCCAAATTCAACTAGTAATTTTTTTTCAAGAGAAACTTAAATTGACTTTTAAAATATAGAAAATTGATGAAGGCATATGAATCATCAGACCCATTAGATGAAATCACTTTGGTTTTTCAGTTTGCTAAAAGAGAATCTTGGAATGATACAGATATTAATATTGGAGAGGGCCAACAAGTCCATTTGAGTCAGCAGAAGGAATGAACCCTTAGTTTCAATCAAACTTTCCCTGGTGGATCACCAATGGAATGTAAAACATGTTTTGTAAAGAATGTATCATTTACAGTAGTCTGGGAATAGGTATGTGGGACAGGGAGCCTTCATGGTCCTGTGATCCCCGAGCCTATCTTTTACCCTGTTCCTGTCTGTTGTTTACTACAGTTGACCTCATGTATGTATGCTATACTCCTGCCATAGAACGTGGAGGGCACAATGGAAGGGTCCAGAACAAATGTCTGCTTTGCATTCTTCTTTTCCCCTGCTGGAACTCTTAAATGCCAACATTTTTCAGGGTTCTTCTGCCCTATTACCATTTTCTTTCCTCAGATTGCATATTCGCCAAGGCAAGCTCAGTCATTTCAATGGCTTCAATTACTAACTGCATGTATGATCTTGAATATCCAATTATCTAAGGTAATCATTGTCCAAATGTCCTTCAAATTTAACATGACTTTCCTGCAAAGTCCCCCCCCCCCTTACATTTCTCATCCTGGTTAATGACATCTTCATCTGCTAATCACCCAAGCCAGAAACCTGGAAGTCATCCTACACTTCTGTTTCCCAAATCCACAATCTATCATCAACTCTTATTGATCCTATCTCCTAATTACCCTTTCTAATCTGTCAGTTTATGTACTTCTTGCCTACTGCTCCCTGTAGTTCAAGGCATCCTATCGCATGCCTGGGCTTTCACTTCCCCTTACCCCCTTATTTCCATTCTTCACCCTGTACCCAGAATGATGCTGCCAAACAACACAGAAAATACAATCTCTTCAGATCACTCCCTCTTTTACGAATATGCATTGTTTCTGCATTGACCATAGGAGCAAGTCTATCCTTGCCTCTCACGTGACTACTAATTTCTTGAATAAATTATCCTGGTTTTCTCAGGCCTCTGTAATTTTGGACACAATATCCCCTTTGGCCAAATGCCCAGTATGGCCTGGTAGTAGTTAAGATTACAGGATATGGATAGCTCTAGGTTCAAATCCTGGTTCTGCTTTCTCCCAGAACTGTGTGACCTTAGTCAAGTTATCTAATATTTCTGAAGTCCAGTTTTCATATCTCTTCATTGGAGATAATGAATTCATTGGTTCCTACTTTCTCTACTGAGTGTGCATCTGAGACACAGGCAGGTGTCACCTCTGTGAAGCTTTTATTAGCTAATGTGCTATAGTTGGTCCTTTGCTCTTCTTTGTATCCCCATAGGTACTTTTGTTCATACACAGTTTGTACCCTTTGCTCCCTCCTTCACAACTGGCACAACACCGAACACAATGAGCATGCCACAACTGTTTGTTGAAGGCTAAGTGAGTGAGGCATATTTTTGGAATACTAGGTTTGTCTTCTGAACTGAGGCATAAGATATCACACTATAACCTTAGCTACAAGGAGGAAGGGATTTCTTAGTGCTCTAGTGTCCCTTCAAAATTTGTATTTATGAAGTGGAATTACTTGCCAAGTTTTTGTTTATCTATAATTCTGACTTTTTTTTTCCTTTTCTATCCTGCAAGGGGAGAGTTTCCAGTGATAATTCAACCTAAACATTCAGAGCTGTCAACATTTGCCTACACCCTTCTGCTGTGCCAGATATTGGATTTATGGAAGCCAAAGCTAAAGCCACCTAGACTGACTTCCTTTCATTCTGTGATGAAGAAAGAAAGTGAATACACTTTCTTATCACAATTATTCTACTCATGTACCTTGCCCTTTCTTGGCCTCAGTCTCATCATCTGTTACTTGGGGGCCTCACTAGATGATCTCAAAAGCACTACTCAATATTTGCCTGTTGCTGTGTAGAGATAATACAGTGTGTACCCATATCATCTGCCTTTGTGCCCTAACCCTATGGGATGCATGCTGTCATCTCTATCTTCCAAACTGAACAGAGACTGGAATGAGTCACCCAGTTGTACAACTTCCACAGAAGTTTCTATGAGTCCAACTCCCTTGTTCTGACCTGTTATTATAAGATCTTTCATGAAGACCAAGCTGAGCAGTGTGCTTCCCTATGGTGCACACTTTAGAAAGTGACGTGTCCATTGTACACATGCTGTTTTAGTTCACTTTTTTTGTCACTGTGACCAAAACAACTGACAAGAACGACTTACAGTAAGAAAAATTTATTTGGGGCTCATAGTTTCAGAGGTCTTAGTCCATAGATGGCCGACTCCATTGCTCTGGGCCCCAGGCTAGGCAGAATATCATTAGGAAAGTGCTCAGCATAGGATAACTGCTCCACTCATGAGGGGATCAGGAAGCAGAGAGAAGGAAGGAGAAAGGGGCTGCATGGAATTTGCACCCTTCCAGAGCACATCCCTGGTAACCCACATTCTCCAGCCATGCCCCACCTGCTTACAGTTACCACCTGGGCAGTCCATTTAAACTAGGATGGATTGATTAGGTCACAGATATCATAATGCAATCATTTCACCTTCTGCACTAACACAGGAACTTCTGGGGACACCTCATACCAAAACCATAACACATGATAGCAGGATACAGAGCAGTGATGAAGACCCCAGATGAATTTAGGGAAAAATGCACCTGTCTTTGGCAGGAAGAAGCTTTGGGTCTCATTCTCTCAGGAAATGTCAGGAACAATGAAAATAAAGAAAAATAATGAAAAAACTGAATACTGAGATCCACAGTTGAGCTCCTGAAGGCAAAAGCTATGTTTTGGGAGACATCTTACATTCACAGATTTAATTACTGTTCCACACACTCAAAAGTGAATCATCTCAGGGCTGAGGTTGTGGCTCAGTGGTAGAGCACTTGCCTCGCACATGTGAGGCTCTGAGTCGTCTTAGTTCTCAGCACCACATAAAAAAATAACTAAATAAAATTATTGCGTCTAAAATAATTAAAAAATAAATAAAATGAATCATCTCAAACTTAGCAAATAATACCTCTGAGAAAGGAATCAGGTTATATATTCCACTAACATATACAGATTTTTTTTCTTTTAATCTGGAAAGGACCTTTAGGATTACTCATTTTATTCATTTTATCACCTTTATTTTACATACATGGAAACTGAGGTCTAGAGAAATGAAATAACTTGCTCAAGATCACAAGAAAGTCAGCAGAGAAGTGAAATGAGGACCAGGATCTCCCAATTTCCAGTCCAAGTCTCTCTCTATTGAGCCTCAGAGCCTCTATTTAAATCCACATGCTAAGTATGGCAATACCTCAGTGGAAGAAAGAAGAAAAGAAAGGTGCATCTGTATTTCTGTTTAAAGCATAAAAGTGATAATACCAAAATGACTCTTAGATTATAGCCATTAATCAATTAAAATAATATGGAAATATTACTACTACCATCACCAGCTTTTCACTTCCCACCCCAAACCCTGCTTGCCATGAAAAACTCAGATCTGTTAGTGATCAAAACCAGCCCTGGGTCTGGAATAGCCTTTTCTGGGAATATATATACAAACTTTGGCAGGAGTTCAATCAGTGCAGCTCAAACACCCACACCCACACCAAATCCTGGGAAATATCAGTCTCCTGTCAAATGCAGACATTTTCTGGGAACTTGGGAATGATGCTTATGGCAACCTGTGGCCCTGAAGACTCCCAGGCCAACATAGGTGAATTTGATTAAGCAAATGGATATAAGTAGAATAAGCTTTAACATTCCATCATGTTTTCATTCTTCATGAAAGTTGATTAAGTATCAAAAATTACCTCATTAGGAAAATTGTCTTATATTTCATATCTTTTCAAAAGCTGAAATTCAGACCTAGAGGAAGAGTTGATTTTTTTCCTATGTTTCATAATTTCATAATCATATTTTTGAGTACAATACCTACTGAGATTTTGAACACTCTAAAAAAGGATCATTTCAAAAAGGTTGGTAACAGTGATGATGTGGGAACAGTGTCACATGAGATAATGACTTTGTGTAAGTAGGACCTTACATAATAGTTACATTTCTGAGAGTAGGGTTTATGAATTTCTTCACCCAAGGCATATGGATGCCTGGGGAGTTCATACTGAATGGGAGACTTGTATCCAGAGTTTACTTGCTGAGGTTGGGGCAAGACAGTTCAAGTAACTAGTTAGGGAGTTCTGATCTCAAGTTGGCTAATAGAGGAAATAGTATTTTCCCCAGAAGAAGGGAACCAGAAAAATGCCTCACTTCTTGCTCTTTTATAAACTTTGGAGCCAATAGATATAGTTTATACAATAGTGTATGTCCTTATCAAAGAAAGAAGTTATTGGAAGGAATTAAAATCATAAAAGACAAAACAATTATGCTGGTGGGGAAAATAACATCAAGGGCTAGACTACAGGGACTGGGGATGTGGCTCAGTGGTAGAATGCACACCTAGTGCGTGTGAGGCACTGGGTTCGATCCTCAGCACCACATATGAATAAATAAAAAATAAATGTATTGTATCCACCTACAACTAAAAAAATATTTTTTAAAAAAGGGCTAGAATAGCTAGGATGGTGGAAGGAGAGGGTCATCATTAATCAAAATTCATGTATGAAGATGTGAATTTGGTGTCAACATATCTTATATACAAACAGAGATATGATAAATGGTGGTATAAAGGTGTATTAAGAATTGTATGCAAAAAATAAGAGAGCTCTTGTATAATGGCATAATTTGGTGTGAACATACTTTATATACAGAGTTACAAAAATTGGGCTGGGAATGGATAATTATGAATGTAATGCACTCCACTATTGTCATGTATATAAGAAATAAATTTAAAAAAGAAAGAAAGAAAAAAAAAAGGCCTAGACTACAGAAACATGTGAGTGTGTCAGCTGCCTAACTGGCAAATAGGGCCAGGCCTGTGGTAGAGAAGAGGAGAATGCCTGGGTAGGGAAAGCAAAGTTGAACTGCAATAAAATAACAAGTAAATAATAAATAATAATAATAAACAAATAATAAATAATAATAAATAAAATATAATTTGGTCCTGTGAGAGATTTCTTGTAGAAATCATAAGCAAAAAAAAAAGCAGGGCCAAGGCAGCAGAAATGATCTTCACTTTTTTGTCTTTGTACATTTTTTATTGGTGCATTATAATTGTACATCATGATGGGATTTGTTGTACATATTTGTAAATGCACAGAATATGACAATATGATTTGACCAATATCCATTCTCAGCACTTCCCCCTTGTTTCCCTCCTTTCATCCTTGGGTCCCTTCCCTCTACTGATCTCTCTGTGATATTTAGGAGATCCACCTCTAGCTTTCTTTTCCTTTTTCCTCTCTAACTTCCACATATGACAGAGAACATGACCCTTGACCTTCTGAATTTGACTTATTTCCCTTAAAAAGATAGTCTCTAGTTTCATCCATTTTCCTGAAAATTCCATAATTTCATTTTTCTTTATAACTGAATAAAACTCCATTGTGTATATATACCACATTTTCTTTTATCCATCCATCCATTGATGGACACCTAGGCTGGTCCCACAGTTTGGATATTGGGAGTTGTGCTGGTATAAACATGGGTATGCATGTGTCACTATGATGATTAATTCTTCAGGGTAAATACTGAGAGGTGCTATAGCTGGGTCATATGCTGGTTGCATGCCTATTAGATTTTGAGAAACCTCCATACTGATGTCCTTAGTGGTTGTACTAATTTTCAGTCCCACCAACAGAGTCAAAATGTTCCTTTTCTCCACATCCTCTCCAGCATTTCTTATTATTTTAGTTTTGACTACCATTCTGACTGTCATGAGACGAAATCTCAGTGTAGTTTTGATTTGCATTTCCCTAATTGCTAATGATGTAGAACATTTTTTCATGTCTATATTGTCCATTTGTTTTTCTTCTTTTGTGTTTATTTAATTAATTTGCCCATTTATTAGTTGGTTTATTTGATTTTTCGTTGTAAATTTTTTGAGCTGTTTATATATTCCAGATATTAACCTGTGTCAGAAGAGTAGCTAGCCAAGATTTTCTCCTGTTCTGTGGGTTACCTCTTCACATTCCTAATTGTTTCCTTTGCTGTGTAGAAGCTTTTTAATTTGATGCCATCTTACTTTTTAATTCTTGGCATTATTTCCTGAGCTTTAGAGGTCCTATTGAGAAAGTAAAGAGCTTCACTTCTTCATCTCCCTTTTATATCTTTATTAATGTAATCTGGCTTCCACCCCTTCTACTCTCAGATTATTGTAACAATGGTCACCATTATTTGGTTTTTCATTCATCCATTCAGCAAATATTTAATAAGGACATACTCAGTACTTTGTACTGAACCAAGCACTTGAAATCTAAAGATTAGATGGGATTAAACTCAAAGCTCTTTGATTTCAAAGAGTTTTGAGTCCTATATTTATATAGTCAAGCAGTTCTCTAAAGTTTGCAATGTTCTATGATAGGAATTTTTGGTGGCAGAGTGGGGACACTAGGAAGGAGGCAATGGTTTGTTGCTGGAGAGTCAGGAAAGATGGCTATTTTTCATATAGTATTTCTTATGTAAGGTAATACCTAGTAAGAATCCCAAATGAGATTCCTAAGTCCAACTTTCACTCTCTGCATTCACCCCCATTCACGTCCTAAATATGTCTTGCATTTGTGCCCTGCTCTTTATTCTCCCATTTGGTCCCAGCTTCCTCATCTCTGTCCTGGATTGTTGAGGTGCTTTTGGCTGGGCCTCCATCTGTCACCACCCTCTGCTGCATGTGAAACATCTGCCACACTACCACCCTAGCTACTTTGCTGTTTTTGTAATTTGTATACTTCAAAGCTCCTGCTGGCTGCCCTATTTTCCTCTAGAATAAATTTCAAAGTTCTTAGCCTGATATTCAAGGAACTCCAAAAGAAACTGGCCTTCAAACTTGCTAATTTGGATATCTTAGACTAGTACACAAACTTAATAGTTGTGAAATACTAAAATCATACTTGATTTATATATTTGAAAAGACTAAATATAACTAACGTTATGCCCTGCAAGAACAGCCATTTCTTTTGGCCAGTGATTTTCTTTCAGGTGATCCTGTGTGGAAGTGATTTCTGGACTTTTCCTTGAAGATGGGCTGCTTGCATTCATACCTGTGCAACAAAGAAAGCCTGTTTTTTCTTCTTCCTGCTTCTATATAATAAATTCCTGGACTAAAACTGAGCTGTTCAATAAATTTTCCTTTTTATTACTGCAACTACCAGACACCTAGGGCTTGGCTCCATAATTTATAATGGTGTTTTCTCTCTCACTCTCTGCTAAGATTTTCAAGATATTAAAAAAAGTTTTGGCAGCCTCTCTTAGATATGATATGAAAGCCAAATTCCATTTTGTCTTTCTCTGTACTGTCTCCCAAATTCATCATATTTGTTTCTCCAATCTCCATGCTTCTGCCCATGCTCAGTCCTTTATCATCTTATACCTAAACCATTATAGTAGCTTTCTAAATAATGTCTTTATGGGTCTCTTCCTAAAACAGATCTCTGATCCCACCATGTTGCCTAAAATCTTTCCATTACTCCCCATATTTATATTTATATTTATATTTTTACTTGGATAACCACATTTCCCAGTATTATTTATTTATTTATTGATACTGGGGATTGAACCCAGGGGTGTGCTTTACAACTGAACCACATCCCTGGTCTTATTTATTATTTATTTTTTTTATTTTGAAACAGGGTTTACTAAATTATTGAGGGTCTCACTAAGTTGCTGGCTTCAAACTTTCAATCCGCCTGCCTTAGCAGCCCAAGTCACTGGGATTATAGGTTTGTACCAGACTCAGATCCTTGCATCATTTATTGACTAGTTGTTCTTTTCCTCACTGATTTGTGCATGTCTCTGTTTTTGCTATGGTTTGAATTCTATTTGTCCCCATAAACTAATTCTAGTGTTTAATCTACAAAGCCATATGTTAATGGTATTATGAGGGTGGGAACTTTATCTGATTATGGTGTTTAGAGGTGGGGACATTTGGAAAGTGATTAGGATTAGATAAGACCATTAGAGTATAGACTGCATGATTAAGTTCTAGGGGCTTTATTAGCAGACAGACACATAGAGACACATGTGTGATACTCCATATTGCCTTGGGTCTCTGCCAGCAAGAAGATCATCATCAGATGCAGCTTCTAGACCTTACACCTCCAGAAACATAGGCCAAAATACAACTCTTTTCTTTATAAATTAGCCTGCCCCCATTATTTCATTATAGTGATGAGAAAGCTAATAGTCATATCTCAAGTTGCCATATGTGTTGATCTCTGTCTGAGGTCATTATACTGTTCAGTTGATTTGTTTATCCCTGTGCAGTATAACGTTGTCATAATTATTGTAGTCTTAATGAAAGGGTTGATATGTAGTATGGAAAATCCTGTCTTGCATTTCTTCTTAACTTTGTTGGTTATTTTTGGCCCTTTGTTCTTCTGTATGAATTTTTGAAATTATCAACTACTATAAAAACAGTTAATATTTTAACTAAAAGTGTATTGAATATATAGAGTAAACTGGAGAATTGACATCTTTATGATATTGAGAGTTAGCTTTCATAAGCATTGCATTTTATCTTACCATTTTATGCAAACAACATTTTAGAAATTTACAAATATTATTCAGGTACTCTCATAAATAACACTTATAATTTGTGTAATTATTGTAAATGGTGTATTTTAAAAGTATATTTTCTAATTGTGTGATGCCAATTAATTTTCTAACCCATTGTAATCAGGTTCTTAGCTTACTGTTTTTATAAAATTACTCTCATTTATAAATCCCATTAAAAAATTGAATAGACATATTTCAGTCCTTGATTTTTCTAGCATTTTATATTCTTCACCACTTTCTTATGTTTGGCACAACTATGTCTCTCTTTATCTCCATGAACTAATGTTCCTGGTTTTCCTCCAACTTTATGTTTCTGGGAGTAGGGTAAGATGGCTCAAGCCCCCATTTCCATGGCAGGCCTACTCTATAGTTAAGGGAATAAGTAAGGTCAGCTAGAAGAGTGGAAGGTCTTCAATTCTTGTGGTGAAGTTGACATCAACTCTCAGTAAAGTTGTAAATGAATAGAGATGACACAGAAAAGCAAACTGCTTTTTTTCCAGTGATGATTCTACAGAATTACCTTCAAGTTCATGAATTCCTAATTCTCCTTTTTAAACCAGAAGTCCCTATGCCATTTCATTTCATGATTCATTGTGGTATATTAGTACACGTCCATAGCAAAATTTGATCAGTTTATTCTCTAGTGCCTCCCTTTGCCCTCACATCCTCCCTCTGCCTGATCCCCTTCCTCTACTTTATCAGTATTCCCTGATCATGGGTGATCTGATGATCTGAAGATCTCCCATAGCATCAAATATTCTATGTGTACAGTGAATTTATATTAAAGTACATCCCAAACCTCTGTTCTGATACCCAGACTCATAGACCCAATTATCTACTGGAATCTTTTCTTGAACACACCATAGACTTCCTAAACTCAACATATCGAAAATGAACTAAAAACTTTCACCTCTCAATCTGCCTTTCTTCATGTGTTCCCAATATCAGTGAATAATTCCATCATTTATCCAGAAGGTCAAACTAGAACTTTGGAAATCATCCTTCACTTCTCTATCCCTCTCACTTCATCACCTGCTCTGTGTATTCCACTTTAAATGATGATATCAATTTCCTGATTAAAACTTCTCAAAGTTCCCTCTGAGCTGACTTTCAAGGTCTTTCATGGTCTAACTTGGCTAAAATTAACATGGCCTTCCCCAATGAGGCCCTTATGAATCTTTTTAACCTTGTCTTAGCCTTTTATCTGCTTCTGCTTTATTTCCTGTCATGGCTAGTCATATTCTACCTCGGTTACCTATGTCAGAGATCCAGGATTGGTCCTCAAATTCTACTTCTTTATTCATCAGATTGTTCACTAAATTGTGTGTGTTATTTATTCTAAATAATCTATCATATTTACCATTCTCTCTATATGTCAATCCATTATCTTAATTCATCATGCCTCATACTCCCCTTTATGCTCTTGAGTTCATGCCCACAATAGACTACTATTTATAAATCCAAAATCAGTATGTCATTTTATATCTCCATATTTATGCACATATTTTGCATTTCCCTCTTCTGTAAATCTTTCTTTCTTACTTCTTAATTTAGCTGCTATGCAAATGCTTTTTCAGCCTTCAAGACTCAGCTAAGCATCCTTTCCACTAAGAGGATGGTCCTGATGCCCTCAGGTATAGGTGTTAGATTGGGAACACTTTGAAGTCAGAGATTGTGTCTTATTTATCTGTTTCCCTAGAATCTACACAGGGAATGGTTCACAGTAGATACTTAAAAATGTTTGGAAGGCTTGATTAATCAATGTTTCTTCTGTACCTACTTGCTCCTGTTTTTTTTTAAATTAGTTTTTAGTTGTAGAGGGACATGATACCTTTATTTTATTTATTTCTTTTTATGTGGTTCTGAGGAGTGAACCCAGTGCCTCACACTGCTAGGCAAGTGCTCTACTACTGAGCTACAAACCCAGCCCTACTCTTGTATTGATGGACTTTTTCATTCATCCATCCACCTATCCTTTTGCCAAATATTTGAGGTGATTTCTAAGAAGAGAGCTACTTCTCAGTTTACTGGATACTCCCCTCAGAGTAGATTGAAGATTAATCTGCTCAGGGACCCTTCTTGACATGATCACACACTAGGCCCAACTGAAGTCACAATTCACAGGCAGGTATTTGACATGAAAGATACTGCAAATTCGTTTTTTTTTAAATGTACATTTTCTTTTTAATTTTTTTTAAGTTGTAGGTGGACACAATACCTTTATTTCTTTATTTTTATGTGGTGCAGGGGATCGAACTCAGTGACTCATACATGCTAAGCAAGCGCTCTACCACTAAGCCACAACCCCCTCCCAATCTTGTAAATTTGAACCCCTAACCAAACACCCTTGTGTCAAAAATTCAGGTGAGAAAATCCTGCTGAACTAGAAAGTGGTTGAAGAAGAGATGTTGCAAAGGTATGGAATTAAAGAAACAGATTGTAGTCACTTCTCTGCCAGTCATCAAGTGTTGTTACATTCCTGAAGTTCAGCCTCCCCAGCTACAATTTAGGTGAAATAGTAGGAGCCTATACAGCCTACGTGATGGTACCTCCTAAGGCAGCTGTGGGAAAAAAGATAGGAGCTTGCCTTATGTTTAGTTGTTTGGGAACTGATCTTACCCTGCCTACTGGGTTGCATGCTCCTGATTTTAAGGACTATTACTTTCACCCATTCATCCCAGAAGTCAACACATTTTTATCAAATGCTTCCTAAGTACCAGCCATTATGCTAGTGCTGGGGATAAACATCTCTATGGGGCTCACAATTCAAAAAGGGAGACAGTAAAGAAGTAACTGTGGAACCCCATGGACTTTGTGAAGGGGAGAGCACAATATGCTCTGGGAATACAAATGGAAGGGCTGGAGATACAGTGGTGAAGACAATAGCCATTCTCAGTAGAAGGCAGGATACTCTTCTCTGAGACCATCCTGGCTAGAGAGACTTGGATTGTCAATAAATACTTCACATGAACATGCACAACATATGAGTAGCAGTCATTGTGAGCTACAAGCCCAAATGCATGAAGCCAAGCATTACTGTTTAGTAGATATTTGTGGAGTTCCCCTTTATACTATACAGTTCTAGATGGCCAAGACATAGTTTCTACCTTACAGAGCTTAAAGACTTGAGGACCTGTTATGACTTAAGTGGTGACACATAAGGGAAATACAACTAAGTGTAACTACTGTGATTTCTTTGTTTGACCTATATTTCTGTGTTTTCCAAATGTTCTATAATGAGCATAGGTTGCTTTTTACAATGGAAAAAAATTAAAATTTTAAAATGGAAAAAAGGGCCCATATATTTTGCAGCTATACACCAAAAAGGTTATTTTTTCAAACTGATCTTCGAAGCTTGATTTGTTGTTGTAGCCTGAGCCAGTGCTATTCATAAATTCCCAGTTTCCAGCCTGTGGTTTTTAGTTAACATGGAAAAGTAAAATGCAATTAGAAATACACTTTCAAACCGTGTGGAAATATGGAGTACTATGTATAACTCGTGAGAAATCAAAGATGAGAGAAATGACATGAAAAATACCCAGCTATCAAATATATAAGTTGAATATTTCCTCTCTTCTCCTAACAAGGAAACAATTAGAAGGTAATTATTGTAATTATTTTAGAAAGGGAGATAAGGGAGAATAAGAAAGAAAAGGTGAAAAGAAATCATTGCCCCAAAGAATCAAACATCACAAAAGGGAGGGGGGAGAAAAAGGGTGAGAAAGGGCATGATGGGCTGAAATGTTCACATTGAGAAGTAGATAAGAGAATGGCTTGCAAGCAGCAGGATTAAAATGGTGCCAGAATATATGTTAAAAGCAGAAATGAATAGGTAAATGCCAACTAGCTAGTTTTGGACTTTGGCAAGAATTCAACAAAGGTCAAGAACCCAAAGCAAAGATGATGAGGCTCTAGGGCAGTCTGTTGGAGCATTGAGGTACAGCAATGGAAGGGCACTGAGTCCTATGCTTAGCACCTGGGGCCTCCAGAGGGCCTGCTGAGGGTGGAGGGTCACTTACTTACCACTGAGTTCAAATCCAAGTGGGAAGTGTAAGCCACTGTGCCAGACACCAGGAGAAAAGATCCATGCTGGAATAACGTCTAGGAATTGCAAACTGGGATTATACCCCAGAGATGTGTAGCTTGCTATGACCCTCTGAACTAATCTTGAGGTACTCAGGAGACCATCTACTCCTATTTTTACAAACTGAAAGTAGTAGCATGGCTTCCTCAAGATCTCTTGTGGCTGGTTACACTAAAAATCACCTTTTAGTGTGGTAGCTCTTTCTTTGCATCCTCATTTATCTCCAAATGAATTAATCCTGAGAAGGGATGTGGCTGCATTCAGGTAATTCAATAATCACTGCAACTCACCTCAACAGCTATCCTTACTCCATGCCTCCCTCACTCTAAGGAGGGAGGGAGGAGGAGAGAGGAGGGGAGGGGAGGGAACACTGACTCAGCTGACCCAAATCTAGCTTGGAGATCAGCAAGGAGGCCCAGAATGGCAATGATGTGCATGTTCCTCAGATAGAAAGCACAAGGTTCCAAGAACTGAGAGGAGCCCAGGAGTTCTTTCTCAAAGAAACAGGACTGATATACACTCCCACCTCAGGGATGGCTGTGGACAAAGAAACTTAAAGAGACTTTGGGAACTTGAGACACTAGTCAGAGCAGAGAGTTCAGGCAGGGTTTGCAAGCCTGTCCTCTGAGTTGACTTAGGGGAGGGGAGAGATGAGTACAGGTTTGAACCCTGTACCAACTCATGGGAAAAGGAAGAGCCATGTCTAGAGGTACAGGCCACAGAGATGTCATATATGTTGGACAAAGGACCTTGGAGAGAAGAATGCAAACTCTTTTATTTATTTTTGCCTTAAAACTGTCTGCAGAATAGCTCTGCCACAATAGGGTCTTCCCCAGGGAAGCAGCAGAGTAGGGTGAGAGAAGACTATAACTTCCACTCCAGTCCCAGCCCAGCCACATAGCCCTTTGAATGACACTGTGACCTTCTGCAGCTCAGCTTCCCTTTCTTGGAGATGAGGTAGTCATACCCATGCTAGGGTTACTATGGGGACATGGGAAATGGTGTTAAAGGCCCTTGGGCTGAGAGGCTGTTAGGACAGGCGTGAGCATACTGGGAAGACCTCTGAGCTCTGGGGTCCAGGGATACAGGGAAAGAGAGACCCAGGGAGGGAGGTACTTGCCCAAGGTCACCAAAGAGGTCATGGATTATTTAGCACCTGGTGAGGCTGTATTGTCAGAGTCTGGAAGGCCTCTGAGCAGTGCTAAAGGGTGTATAGCCAGGGTGTGGATGTGAGGCTGGGGTGTTGCCTGGGCAGCTGCTTGAAAGAAATAAGGAGGCTTTGCCAACACCCTTCCTTTCTCTGCCAATGAAGGAAATGAGAGAACTGGGCTTCGTTTACCTATTTCAGGTTCCAAAACTTTCAACAGATTTTGGGCAGCAAAGGAGCAGCTAAATTTTTTTAATGGAAGGAAAGAAAAGAAAAAGGGTTCAGTACATGGCTAAGTATGCCACTTATTCCCTCCAAACACATTAAGGATTGACTCCACATCCTTAATCAACATGAGAGGATATTGCCACGGTGACACTGTCCAGATACATCCAGATATAGACCACAGGCAAAGACAGCTCAGCTACAAAGCCCTTGTTTCCTGTGTCTCTGCCCTAAAAGAGGAATGTCACCATGTCATGTAGAGGCCTCCCCTATGTGAGGGCCATAATTCTACTTGTCTGCTGTATACTATTAGGTTTTGTTCTGGATTACCATAAAAGCATATTTACTGGGTTATTTATTTAGGAAATAAAAGGATAAGGAAGCTAAGGTACAATTAAGGTAATTGATTGCTTTTGGAAATTTGATTTGTGTAACTTTCTTGATTTGTACCCATGAGCTTGAAATTTTCTATGCCCCATAGTCTTCTCCTAGAAAGATTCCTTCAGTTCCTTTTAAGTACTAGCTTATCTGCCCACACCTGCTCCCAGCTCCACTACCCTTGCACTTAGAGCCCTAACTTAGGCAGCAGCATGCCATGTGTTCTACACTTTTGAATTTATGGGACTTTTGTGTATGTTACTTCATGCCATCTTTCAATAGTCCTGGGTAGGTTGCATAGCAGGATTCATGAGCCCCTGTTTGCAGCAGGAAATTAAGTGCAACAGCACCAAAAACACACACCTGATGTTTTACTTAGGTTTTTTTTTTTTTGGTGTTGTTATGATCAAAAGACCTGACAAGAACAATTTTAGTGGAGGAAAAGTTTATTTGGTGCTCATGGTTTCAGAAGTCTTAGATAGACAACTGACTTCATTGCTCTGGGCCTAATGTGAGACAGAATATCATGGCAGAAAGGTGTGGAAAAGGAAAGTAGATCATGATAGCAACTAGAAAGCAGAGTTCCACTCATCAGGGACCAAATATAAATATCATAGAAATGCCTCCAGTGATCACTTCCTCTAATCACACCCTCATGCCTACAGATACCAACCAATTAATCAATATCCATGGATTAATGCACCAGTTAGGTTAAAGCTCTCATAACTCAGTCATTTCACCTTTAAACCTTCTTGAATTGTCTCATACATGAGCTTTTGTGGGACACCTCATCTAAACCATAACACATTGAATGCCAAAAAGAGTGGAACAGAGGAAAGTCAACAATAGGCCCTCTGCCTCCCAGTTGCTTCCTGCATCCTCTGGAATTCTAGGATCACTTGAAGATTCCAAAAGTACTTTTATTTTTGTTGTTTTCAATACAATCAAGTCTTCATTGGAATCAGTATGCAAATACTACATGATAAAAAATACCTTGATATTTGAACATTCATGTTCATAGCATCACTATTTACAACAGTTAAAATGTTGGAGATAACTCAAGGGTCCATTCACCGATAAATAGGTAAACAAAATATGGTATATTCATGTAGTAGAGTATTATTGGGCCTTGGCAAGGAAGGAAATTTGGACATATTCTGCAGTGTGGATTCAGTTTTTTTGGGGTCTGTTAGGTTGGCTTCCCCTTGTTCATCTCTGCTTCGGAAGTTTTGCTATGCTTGTCTTCTTCCCTTTCATTCCTCTCACCATTGTGAGATTATATTTTTTTATTAACTCTGTACTGTGTTTGGGAGGAATATTTGCACACAATCATTTTACCATCTTTACCTGGTTTGAGCTAAGTCTGAAATAACTAGTAGAAGTAAGCCAGGGGAAAAAAGTATTTCAGATAGAGGGAGCAGCAATACTAAGATCTTGCAGCTACATGACAGAGTGGTGTATAGGATGCTGAGGATATAGGGTCATGCTCTTGCTTGTCCTCTATTGTGGCCTTCTTTGCCAGGCTCATGGTTGGTCATGAAGGGCTTAAGAAGTTGTGACAGTGACTGATGGGGACCAGACATGTTCCATGTTCTCTGAAGGAGATGCTCCCTCCTACTGCTGTCTCTGGGGTGTGGTTTGAGTTCCAGCCAGAACAATACTAACTGGACCATGAGTTCTATCTGCTTTGACTTTCCTAGTAGAATTAATGAAACAATGAGCTGGCTCCTTTACTTCTTTGAAATTTGACATTTCAAAGTTTTTTTTTTTCCTAGTGATGTCTTGAGTTAGAATTGTTTTGATGAATATAGAGGCACAAAGTCATTTAAATGATTCGAAAAGATACCTAGAAAGATGAATGTGCCAGGCCTTGTTCAAACTGCTCTTGCCACTCTTTGCCATAAAGTAAAACATAAAATGCAGCTGCTGGGCATCAGCAATGGTTGCTTGAAAGGGCCCATTCAGTTTCTTTTTGACTCCAGAGTCTTGTAGCTTTAAATAGCATAACCTAAACTCACCTAACCTAATACAGCATTTTAGATGTGACCAACACAAAGTTTAACTATCCAATGGCAGAAATCTGTAGGAAAAAAAATCCATCTACTTCAGAAGCCTGGCTTGGTTGCAGATTTGGGACTAAGATGAGACGACTGAGATGTTTGGCCTTGAGCACCAGATTTAATAGGGTAATCAAGATAAATACTATTTTGGTGCAATATTTTTTTTAAAAAAAATTCAAGTTGGCAAACTCTGTCTATGAATTGAAGCTTGTTTTTTTAAGTGAAGTTTCACTGGACCCAGGCCAGGATAAGGGTGAGAGGAGTGAGGTGTAACTGTGGAAGGATAGGCTTACAGACCATATTTATTTAACATTTTGATATTTTGTTCATCATGGATTTTAGTATTGATTTTTAGTTTTAAATTACTGAATTTAAATATAATTCATGTTGATTACTGGAGTTTTGGGTGCTACCTTAAATTTTGTGCCCAAGGTGGGTGCCTCACCTACCTTGCATTGGTCCTGGCCTTGCTTGATTAAAACCAAACTGGAAGCTCTTCCCCCCAAAGGCTTCTAGCTTTCCCCATCTGACCACAGAGTCTCAATGAATAAAGAGGCCATAACAATCTGGCACTCCCTCAGATAATGTTATGGGTTTTTCCAACCTGTAACTCAAAGGCACAAATTCCCCCCAGAAACAACTAAAGGGAGCAGAGTATCAGATTATGTATGGTATTCTTACTATCCATCCATCTTTCCTTTTTCCTTTGTTATAGCCAAGTCCAAGCTAAGGTTAAGATTTGTACTTTGAAACTATTAAATAAAAAAAGAAAGCTTAATTTGATTATAACATACATTAAATCTAACTTGAGAGATGGACAAATTGGACAATGGGGGTGGAATGGGCATGTATACAGATGCGTCCCCACCTATTCTTTCTGGCACAAACCACTTAGACTCAGTGAAATCCCATATCTATGTCAAATATTTGGAATTTATGGTATTTGATTATTTTTTAAAGAGCTTAGGCCTCTTGAAAGTGCGGTCCTAGCAATATAAACCTACTTTCAACTTTATACAGCTCAATTTTCATTAACCCAGATTTTGCTAAAAGAAGACAAGATTTTTCCATCCTCTGCTTTGAAAACATAGGTATAATTGAGCTTGGGGCATAGGACTCTGCTATGACATAGTGACTAACACAAAATATATACAAGCTAGTATTATTATTTTTAGATGTCTCTTAAAACATCTGGACATCTCTAAAATGTGAAGCTGTTAATATTTTCAGTGATGGGCATACATCCTTTCCAGAAAGTGCACAATGGCTTTCTCAACTCCAATGAATTTCCAGTGCCATTGGATATCATAGGTAAATAGGCTTTGTTTTTCTTTTTATGCTATTAGGGATTCATTCCACGGTGTTGTATGTGCTAGGCAGGCACTCCATGACTCAGCAAATACCCAACCTTTTAAAAAATTTTATTTTCAGACAGTTTCATTAAATTGTCTAGCTGGACTTGAACTTCTTATCCTCTTGTCTCAGCCTCCTTAGTAGCTGGGATTATGAGTGTGCATCACTATTCCCAGTTTATAACTGCTTCTTTTTCTTTCCTTCCTTTTTTTGTGGGGGTACTCAGGATTGAACCCTGGGGATACTCTACCAATGAGTACATACCAAGCCCTTTTTAAAATTCTTATATTTTAAAATTTTGAGATAAGATCTCCCTAAGTTGTCCAGGCTAGTTTCAAACTTGTGATCCTCCTGCCTCAGATTCTTGTGTAGCTGAGATTATAGGCATATACCAACAATGAACATTTTTCAAAAGAAAAAGCAATTTCCAAATGAGCAGGGTTGGCTGGGCACTGTGGAAATACAGTGCACAATTAAAATTACACTAGAAGAATAAAGCATACCAATTGAGCTCTTGGCAGCATCCTTCCCTAGCTTCAGTTAAGTTTGTGTCCTTCCTCATAATGGAGCTCTAACTGCAAACTGGATATGGCAGTATCAGGCATTGTTATGTCTTGTGATGGCACCCATCCAGGGCCAGAGGGACACACTGGAGTTGCAGGCCCCAGAGAGGAGGGATGAGGATAATCCTCATTCACACATAGGGTGAGCTCTGGGAGCTGGCTACAGATACAGAAACAAGAAGGTGAGACATGTTACCAGGAATAATGAAACCATCCACACTGGGGTATCAGATCCCAAATAGTGGCTATACTGCATGTGGGCATGGCTTAGGCACAAGAGATTTAATAATCAGCAAGTTCAGGATCTCAAGACAAATGCACCAGGCTTTTTTAATAGTCACATTTGGAGCTAAGATCTATGGAGAAGGGCTGTTGGGGTAGAAAGAGAATAGTTTGGGATTTTATGTTTATTATCTGAAATACCTAGTCCAATTTTTAGAGGATGCCAAAACCAGAACTAAATTGTCAGGCAGCTAATCAAATATGGAAGGCTCTCTAATACTTGGTAAATGGAATTGAAGAGTTAAAGAAAATCAAAATACAATTCATTTTGGACTAGCCAAATATAATGTATCTGATTCACTTATCAGCATGTAGAAGGGGTTCAGCCATCTGTTGGCTTTGAAGGAAGGACTCTGGCCGTGGAGGAAGGTTTGGTAAAAACATGAAATGGCTTCTGTCTTAGAGGAGCTGGGTAGTATTCTAAGACAAGTCCTTGCTCTTGGACACATGATTCAGTTATAATCATTGGGACACAATCAGCAGGGGATGTTCTCCACTGATTGTACACCTGAAGCTTGGGTAGCAGGTGAGAGAGAGCTAAAGTAGAAACACAGAGAATTTGCTGCTGCTTTCTGGCTGTCTCTGGTCCTCTTGCCTCAAGATATATGTGTCCCATTGCCGGGGGGTTACCCAGATGAACCCAGCTCTGAACAGTTCCCAGCTGTTGAGGCTGCCTTACACACCTATCCATGTTGTTAGTTTCCTGTGGCTGCCATAAAAATTCTACAAGCTTAATATCTTAAAACAACAGATCTTTTTTAATGTCACAGTTCTGGAGGTCTGAAGTCTGAAATCGATTTCTGCCACTGTCTTTACATGGCTTTCTCCTCTCTGTGTGCCTCTTCTCCCATCTCTTACAAGGACATATGTCACTGAACTTAGCATCCACTTTAAATTACAGGATGAGATATTTAATTTATTTATATCTACAAAGATCACTTTTCCAAATAAGGTAACATTCACAGGTTTTAGTTGGATATATCTTTTAGAACACACACCACATCCTGCATTTTGCATCCCTCAACTGACCCATGTGTCTCTACATGAAGAATACTTGAATTAGAGTGCAGTTGTTGATGTTGTGAAGCTGTGCAGACTTCAAACATCTGATGGAGATCCAATGGACTACTCAGTTGGTCAAATTGTGGAAAGAGGCCAAGACTCAGACATTGAAAGACACTGGCTTTTAGATATTTATTGGAGAATTTGCATTCCTTCTATTGGTTTTTATTTCTTACAAGTGAGCTTCATGGGATTTTCCTACACTTAACTACCTTTCCAATATTCAGCATACCTTGTGCTGTGGAGTGTTGAACAGATTGACCATCATAGATTAGTGTACATTCTTTATTGGTTGTTTTCTAAGTCTTCAGTTGTGCATACATGGCCTGGCACAGAGCAAGTACAAGGAAGTCTGTGGAAGGAAAGAGGAGAGTGAAAGAAAGGGAAGAAGAAAGGGAAACAAAAAAAATTAAGAAAAAGAAAGGGAAACTAAAAGACAGGCCATCTCCATTTATCTCTCCAATCTTCCACCTTCAACATTCTTCCTAGTTTGGGCCTCTCCTGGACCATGCTACCAATGATATTAATCATGGCAAACGCTTTTCAAAATGCTTTTACAAACTTCTGGAAGGACTTGTTTCATCATTTACAACTGGGTATTGAGGAGAGGGACAGTTAGCTCCACACCTCTATTTCTGTGTTATATTAGTGGGTACGTGCAGTGGGAGGAGCCTTGGCTTGGGAGTCAGCATATATGGGTCTTAGTTTCAGCTGGATCACTACTGAGGTCTGTGACCTTGACCAAAAACCCTTTCCCTCTATGAACTTCAGTTACTTCAACAATAAAAGGAGTGATTGGCAATGTGTTCTCTGAGGACCCTTCCACAATGGAGTCTTCACATTTTAATTCTTGCTGTTTCTGGAGAAACTGTTTAGCACAGGTCAAAAATAAGCTGAACTTAGATAAAGATCATAATTTTGGTGTCTGATACACCAGGGATTCCTGACCTCATTCCACTCTCTCACTCTAGCCACTAGATGTAGCAACACTCATTTGTGATAAATTAGTCTCTCCAGTGGGCTTACTTTGACTCATATCCTAGGCTTATGACTCCAGTGGCCTTGTTTCCTAAGGGATACGAAACCAATGCCTAGTCCTTCCATCTGGGAGAGAAAGAGGGAAGACTGAGATCAGAAGAGCCATGTGCATGACTCCAGTGGTCCTCCCCACATCCTGGCCCTTCCTGTACACTCATATACACACCACACACATCTTTCTGGAGTCAAGTTTTAGAGTTGGTTTATAATTATTTGTCCATTTCTTGGAGTTTGACTCATCTCTTTTCAAATAAATAGATGTTTTTCCAGGGTTCATTTAGTATAAGTGCTCTTTCCAAATTGAAGTAAGTAATATACATTCACCAAAGAGGGAAACAAAATTTGTCTTTAACAAATTCCTTCAAATTACATCAGTTAACTCAGATAAGAGAGAATCAAGATTCTGCCTATATTTTTTTATATAATACAACCATGAAATGTATCTCTTCATAGCTGCCTGACAGTCTCCTTCACACAAATCTTCATATGTGCTGGGTTCACTTGCCTGGCCTGGGTCCTTGCTCAACTCACAGGGGCACCAGGACCATAAGAAGGTAAGGTTACTGATAGGAAATCATCGTTAACTGTCAATCACTGGCCACTCTACCCTGCTATCCTCAAAGGGAGGACATTTGGAAAGGCTTCTAAAGTACATGACCCAATATTAACAGTGTCCCCTAGAGTTGTTACACTGATGTGAACAGAACTGCTTCTGAGGCTTCTTGCTGTGTAGAGGAAGAAATAATTTGAGTCGTCTATGGGGGCTCTGACTATTATGCTTGGATAGCATTTAGATATCTGTAAAGTGATTTTAAATCAATTATCTTATTCATCCAATCATCCTGTGTGGCAGAGCTTATTATTTTCATATTCCAGAAAAAGAAAGTAAGGATCAGAGATTTTGGCAGACTTTCGTAAGTATTGTAGCTCATAAGGGATGGATGTGGAGCTTTCAGCTAAAGGATGGGCTTCTGGAAATTATTCTCACAGTCCAGGTAGGCTCTGGGTCTGGGGATATCAAGGACAGAAATATAAACAATGAAGATTTTTTACATGTAAGCTCAGAGAAAAATTCATTTATGTGTTTACTTCTTCATTTATTCATCTAATGTTTATTCAGCAGATATTAACTAAAGACTTCTGCTATGCCAGGTGAGACACTGAGCTCTTCTTTTAATATGGTATAATTAAGTTCAATTTAAATTTTCTCTTTTTCTTATTTCGGCCAGGTATATAAACTTAGAGGACCAAGACTTTGTTTTAGGACGATTCCAACATCTGTTTGCAGAGGAAAGATTTTCTTCTAATTTTTCCTCCTCCTTTTTATCTAAAGAGACTTTCAACATAGTGGTTAAGGATACAGACTACAAACTGGGTGTGGTGGGGTATGCCTGTAATCCCAGTGGCTTGGGAGGCTAAAGCAGGAGAATCACAAGTTCAGAGTCAGCCTTAGCAACTTATGAGGCCCTAAGAAATTAAGATAGACCCTGTCTTTATTTAAAGTATAAAATGGGCTGGGGATGTGGCTCAGTGGTTAAGTACCACTGGGTTCAATGTCTTGTACCAAAATAATAATAATAATAATAATAATAATAATAATAATAGACTATTCAAATTACTTTCTAGCTGTGTGACCTTAGGCAGGTTACCTACCCTTTTTGTGCTTGTTTGAGTAAGATGAGGATTATACCAATACCTACCTTATAGGCTTGTGGGGAGGGCTAACTTAGTATTTGCAATGCACTTAGAATATTCCCTGGTCCATGGTAAGCACCATATAAGTTTGCCAATATTAACATTATTGTCTTGGGATGAAGGTGGGGATGAAATTAGGAAGTCCTCTGGAAAATCTCAGGAGAACTAGAGCAAAGTGATGTAATTAGTCTCTGTGAGTATACCACCTCCAAAGCCAGCAGTAACAGAGTCCATGGACACAGATACCTTATGCATGTCCTGCTTTTTATTCTTTGGTCACTGAAGATAAAATTCATTTGTTAGAGAGAAACAACTGGGAAGGTCAGTTTGCTGCCTGTAGTGTAGGGAGGTGGGTCACAGTTCTTCTGGAGGACTACAGCTCTAACCTCAGTGTCCAGGGCCCCTTTGTCTTCCATGCCCATCCAAGATGGGTTGGATCATGAGTAATATTTTGGTTAAGGACACATGATAATCTAAGGAAACAAAAGTCTATGTTTTTCACCCAGATTTTCAAGTCCCAGTAGAATTCTCATCTTGAGCACTGTGGAAAAGAGAAAGAATCCTGGATTTCCCATGAGTGAGATGATAAGGGATTGAGTCCCATCAGTACCACTTGCTGGCTGTAAGACCTTTGAAAAATCACCTTCATTTTCTGCATCTTTGTACCACACCTTTTGTAGACTTCAGGGTTTAAACTTAGTTCTGATATTTGGGATTTTATTTGATGAAAACATCCAAGTTACCTTTTGGGATGAAATTCTTTCCCTTCCCACTCACTGTGGGATTTTCTGCCAGATGGAAGCAAGCGCTTGCTTACGTGGATCCTCCACATCCTTGTATCAGAATTATTTCCTGGGCATTGTCTAAGCTTGTGTTATCACCATCTCTTCCAGTAGTCTGAGAATCCCCTGACAGTAAGGGCTGCCTGTGTCTGATTCCTCTCTCTGCTTTCACCTAAAGCAGTTGATAATAGTTGTGACATAAATGAATGAATGAGCACAGTGGAAGGGACACTGCACAAACCCAAACTGTGGCATGTTTCAGGGATCTCTAGCTGAGAATCAGAAATTTAATCAATATTTGCTCTCCCTGGAACTTTGACCAAGAATGGTTCCCACTATGGACCTCAGTTTCCCATTTCTGAAATTCCATGGCCATAAGACTGCTACCATTAGCTATCTACTATTCTCTACTAATGGGAGTTCATGTCTCCTGTTTGTATTAACACTGACTGTCATTTGGGGGAATATGGAACTCTCTTCTGAGGGTGCCATGTCTCTGGTGTTCCAGAGAGAGTGACTCCTGTTGTGGGAGCTTACAACCTGATAGCAGTTCCCAAACTCCTGAAGGCTTCAATTCCATGGGCTCAGAGCCTCCCCTTCCTCAGATCCATTTATTTATTTATTTTTGTACTGAAATCTATTTTTTGACCCAAGCAGTTGAGTCAGGGGAGGTTTATAGATAAGATAGTGGTTCCCCAAATTGGCTGCATGTTGGAATACCTAGGAGAACAGCATAAAAATATAGACAACTGAGCAAGTCTTAGCTTCTACTGAATTCAACTTTCAGGCATCTGCTTAGAGATCCACATTATTAATAAAAAAATTCTCTGAAGCCCAGTTGCTGAACATTGGGCCTCTAGGTGCCATTTGGGACTCAATGGATCATATACCTTTAAGGTTTTAGCATTTGTGATGATAGTTTCTTTGTCCCAGTTGGTCCAGAATATGGTAGAATATACCTGATTCCTCTCTCATACCATGCCCTCAGAGCTCGCTGTTGCTAAGACAGCAACCATGTTATGTACTCAGAGATGAGGCACAGCTACTCTTCAGGGGAAACAGGTAAAAATACCTTGAGGTATTCATGAATGCACATTTTGTATCATATAATAGCTTTCCTCTTTATGCTGGTGAGTCTCAGGTTACAGAGGGCTGAATTTTCACTATGCCCTGTGAGAAGTTTAATTAAAGCTTCCCAACAAAGACATGGTTTCCTGCTATAGCCCATGGACATATCTGCACCAGAAATTAATGAGAGTTTTAGAAAAACAAAAAAAGTTTATAAGAAATGTACCACACTCCAACCATTAGGTTTTACATAATGATAATGTTTTCAAGATGTCTGAGATGGGTGTTGATTTTTTTGTGCGTGTGGAAGGAGAGCTGCACAATTTGGGAGAAGAGGATTTAGATTCTACTCAAAAAGTCATTTTGAATCTGAACCTCATTGACCCCTTATTGAAAGGTAAGACTGGCAGCACTGGGGGAGCACTGGGTTGGGAGTCAGCAACCAGTTTGCTGGAAGGCTCTTAGCAAGCTCCTTGGCTTCCCCAGCCTTTGGTGGTCCCCTCAGTAAGTCTTATCTGCATGAAGTCTAAGGATAGCATCAATGTGGGCAGAATAGTCCTTGGTCTATCCTGAGCCCTCATCTACCCTGAAGCCTTCCCTGGAGGAAAGTGACCTTACAGGCCACTCTCCTAGGGATCATGCATATTTCTTCATTTAGAAACAGCCTTTTAAAAATATCTTATTTGTTTGTTTTGTTTATTTTTTATATGGTGCTGAGGATTGAACCCAGTGCTTCACACATGCTGGGTGATCACTCTGCCACTAAGCCCCAACCCCAGCCCCAGCCCCAGCCCCTAGAAACATCTGAAGTTCCTTTTGAGCCCTCAATTAATGCTACTTGAAGTCAGTGAGGTGCTACAGAACAAATTAGGAACTCAGTCTCATTGGAGGCCTCCCTGTTGCCCATCATCAATGGAAAGGAAGTTTCTGATACACAACCAAGCATAGGAGGAGAGTACTTGGCTTCTGTTTGCCTTTTCCCTAAAAAACAAGCAAACAAACAAAAAGCAAACCAAAACACCATCCACATGTTACCCTTTAACCAAAAGCTATCCTAAAAGTTACTTCTAGAAGGAATGTTTTTCGTGCTTCTCTCTGGTGGTTGGGGTGCATTAGGGGGCATTAATGGTATTGGGAAGGGTGGGACATTTTCAGAATGCTCCTCAGTGATGGGCTCTGATGGTTCAAAATGTGAGCTGCCTGAAGGACCTGACCTTGGGGCATGAGAGCTGGGGCCAGACATTCATGACAGAGCACCTGGGGCTGACTCATTCACAGGAAGCACCTCAAAGTTCTTGGTTTCCACTAGCAACCTGGCACCCGGCACTGCTGTACTCAGGCCCTACAACAGCCCCTACAGTGAGGCTGCCTTCCAAAGTGCAGCCATTATCTCTAGACCCAATCCTGAAAATGGCCGAATATTGTTCCACTTAGGGGGTAGGCATGTAATGTAAACCCCTTGCTTCTCTGTTTCAGAGGCCATCTTTCTTCTCCATTTTTTCCTCTCTTCACTTTTGTACCTGGGTTACATGGAAGTTAAAAAGGACAGAGACATTATGACCAGAATGTTTTATTCCTTCTATCATATTCCAAAATCAGGGCAGAAAACTATAGCTCAAGTGCTACCTTTCTAGCCATGAATGGTTCTCTTAGAAGTGCCTGTTTTGTTATTAAATAAACCTTTGGGGGCTGTGTTGAAGTTGGCACAAACTGCAAGATGACTACTCAGCTTGGAGAAATCTGTTAGATTTTTTTTTCTCTAATTGATCTATGGGTGACACCAGGTTTGTGTATTTATATTCCCTTTTCTTCAGTGTGAAGAATAAATAATAGATCACGATTCCCTGATTAAAGTTGAGATCTAAGCAGGTCAGGACTGTCGAGACCTGTAAGGAGGGAAAGATTCCAGACACTGCTCATGCCTCAAAGAAGTGACCTTTTGCTATGAATTAATCGTTTGGAGATCGTATTTCTCATGTGCTTTCCTCACAGGAGGAATTGATTAGATGTTGAAATTAATTGCAAACTGGGACTAGCCATTTGCTTTTATATTGTGCTTAACATTTATTTTTGAGCTGTAGTTGTTGCCTCTATACCTTTATGCCAAGGTTTTTCTTTACTGCTAATTCCAGGAAATCCCCCCCCCCCCCCCAGTGAATGGATATGTCTCCCCACTCAGTTACTCAAAAAAAAAAAAAAAAAAAAAAAAAAAAAAACCAACAACCATGAAACCCGAAAGGCAATAAACTAAACACTGCCCTGGATTAGCAGAAGCCTGGCCAAAGCAGAAAAATGTTTAATTCTTAATCAGAAATGGATTGCATTGCTCTGGAGGTTTGAGGGCAAAGACTGGGGCAGCTACACTGAGGGTTATTCACCGTGACTGAAAGGGAAAAAAACACTGAGGGGCTCAGTTCACTGCCAGTGTAACATGACACAACAAGGCAAAGTGGTCACCCCAAAGTGGCTGCAGTTTTGGCCTGCCTTGTTACTAATGCAGAGTTACTTCTGCAGAAGCTGAGAGTCTTTTGCCCTGTGCATTGTGCAAACACCATTCAGAATACTGTTGGGTGTTCTATGTGGCCACTCTCCAAGGTTGGGGATAGCCAGACCACAGGTAGGTCCAAGAAAGTGTTACTGAGCATATCAGGAAGAATGAAAAGTTCTGTGGGGAAGCTCGGGTGGATTTCTCTCCTTAAGAAGCTCAAAATGTGGGCCTCAGTTACCTTAAGAAAATGTAGCAAATGCAAAATCTCCGAAAAGGGAGGCCCAAGAAAGTCTTAGGGGCCTTCAGAGGAGGAGTGCTTGCTTCCACCTGAGCTAGTGTGGCTGGGGACTGAGCCAGCTTTGCAGACAAGGGGCTTTGGTAATTGCTCTCTCCTCTGACCTCCCACAGCACATTGTTTACTCCTGTGTTAGAGAGCTCAGCATGCCGGACTGCAATTGTCTGTTTATGTGTCTGTCTCTCCAATTAGCCCTTGAGCCCTTAGAGGGCAAGGGGCAGGCTTTGTTCATCTCCCTATTCCCAGGGCCAGACACAGTCTCAGTAGAGAAGGACCTCAGGGAAGCTTTGCTGAACTGAACAGGGAAAGCAAAACTTCTGAAAGGGCAGCACTTTGGTTTTCTCTCTAAGGAAGAAGGGAATTCATCCCAGGCAGATCAGCATGAGCCAAAGATATGTGTGCCTGTGTCAACTGCCCAGCTGGATGGTGAGCTTCTCTCAGGGGCCTGTGCCCTCTTGTCCCTGTATTCCCTAAGAACCCATCCTTATGCTTGCCCATGTCAGGAGCTCACCAACCTGGAGTACCAAGCTGATGGGATCCCTTCTTTTCCCACCAATTCATAAGAATACAGATAGAACACACCTCAAACTGCTTTTAATACAGTCGAGGCCTTAGTGAGTTCTTGTTGTTACAAAAAAGAAAATGTCATCTTTAACATAGGATAATGCTGTCAGTCAATCTTCAATCTTTGCACCCCTCATAATGGGACAACTGGACCTATGTGCCTTCTAATGGGATTGGATAGGAAACACACAGCATCTCCTGAGAAATATTCTTGCAAGTAGTCAAACCATTCAACTTGACTTCTAATCTACTGAAAATATGAGATTAGGGGATAAAGTTAATCACAAGGAAATAAAGATAGAACACTGGATAACCTACAACACAGCTGGCCTGGTTTCTACAAAAAATCCAGTCCACAAAAAGGATGGTTTAGATTAAAATAAAATAAAAAGACATATCAACAGCAACAACAACAACAACAACAAAAAAAAAACTTGTGTGTAATTTTTTTATTGGATCTTGATTTTTTTAAAAAAAATCTGTATAGTTTGAAAATAATTTGACATATTTGAATATTGCTTGATAATTGGTCAATTTTCTTAAGTAGGATGATGGTCTAAAAGTTTTGTAGAAGAAAGTCCTTGTTTTCAGGAGATGCAAACTAAAGTAACTGGCCATGTTGACTGTATTTTAAAATGGTTCAAAAATTAATAGTGAAGTATCTGTAGCACAAATAACACTTTTAAATCTAGGGCATGAATATTGGGGAATTTGTTATACTATTCTTTCTTTTCTAAAAATAAAAAAAAATTCTTAAAAATGAAAACTATAGGAGATCAATTACCAAAGTCCCTGTGTGCAAAGCTGGCCCAGGTGGAAGCAAGCACTCCTCCTCTGAAGGCCCCTAAGACTTTTTTAGGCCTCCTTTGTACTGAGATTTTGCATTTGCCACATTTTCAGTGGTAGAAAATTTGCCTAACATGTGTGAAGTCCTGGGTTTGAGTCCAGTAAAAAAAGAAATATATATAAATTATATATATATATATATATATATGCATGCACATGTATATATGTATGTATATTCTTTAAAAAATATTCATATTATATATATATATTTTTTAAGAGAGAGAGAGAAAATTGTTTTTAATATATATATATTTTTTTAGTTTTCAGTGGACACAACATCTTTATTTTATGTAGTGCTGAGGATCGAACCCAGCACCCCGTGCATGCCAGGCGAGTGTGCTACCACTTGAGCCACATCCCCAGCTGAATATATTTTTAATATATATATTCTTTTCTTAAGACTCCTTGGTGGGGCTGGGGCTTAGCGGTAGAGCACTTGCTGAGCATGTGTGAGGCACTGGGTTCGATCCTCAGTACCACATTAAAATAAATAAATAAAATAAAGGTATTTTATCCATCTATAACTACAAAAATATTTTAAAAAACCTCCATGGGTGAAGGGAAACATATGAAATTCTCTAGGCACCCCAAACAGAGATATAATAGAGCCAGAGCAATAAGTTAACACTGCAGTGATATAAGCGCAAGGGACTAGGCACTGGGTTTCAAGCATAGAGAAAAGCCATATTAAGAAGATATGTCCATGTTAGGCAGGGGAGTTAGAGCTCAGGTTGTGTGTGTGTGTGTGTGTTCTGTAAGAGAAAGAGTTTTTTTATTAGTTCTTTGTAGTTATACATTACAATATAATATACTATGACATAATTATAGAAGCATGGAATATAATTTGTTGTAATTCAGTCCCCAGTATTTCCTCTTCCCTTCCATTCCTCCTAGCTCTGTTCCCTTCCCTCTAGAGAGCAAGTTTTTGAAACTATTGAGGATGGAAGAATCATACCAAGTTATGACCAGAATAAATAAAAACAAATATACTCCTAGACACATTATAATAAAATGTCAGTACATTGAAGAGTGAAAAAAATTTTAAAGGCTTCCAAAAAGGAAATATAGCTATCATTCTAAAAAAGACAATCAGACTTAATATTTTTTTCACAAAAAATAGTTTCTAATCATTGAATATCTTCAATATATTAATGGAAATTTTGCTAACATTGAATTTCATCCTGAAATTGTTATTCAGAAGTAGAGCTAAATTGAGACATTCTCAAACAAAGAAAGCCTCAATAAAATTAGCATATCAAATCCAGCAATATGTAAAAATAATAATGCATCACAACAAAGTGACACATCATAAGAATAAAAGTCTGGTTCAAAATTTATAAATGAATCAATAAATTCATCACATTAGCTAAAGAAAGGGAGAAAATAATATGATCATCTTAATAAGTTCAGAAAAAGCATTTAGTGTTCTGTTGAAAAGGCTGCCTTGGCTGCCTGTTTTGTGAGGTTGAGATAAGGATGGTGATTGCTATTGCAGCCTCTAGAATTCAAAATGATAATTAACATCCGCTCATTGTTTTGTAGTTTACAAAGCACTATATGCACAGTCTCTTATGTGATCTTCACAGCAGCGCTGTCAGGCAGAGCTGCCCTTTCACATTAAATAAGGAGAGCTTCAACAAATTTGAAAGATTTGGTCAAGGACATGTTATTTATAAGTAGTCAATTTTGCCCTAGACTCTGCATTTTGGAGTCACAGTTCACTGTCCTTTATATTAAGTTGCCCCTTCCTGCACAACACTTGCTCCAGAAAAGTGACATAGCAGGTGATGCATGGATGTCTGTTTCTATTGTGAGGATGTCTGTGGCTGCAGCATCCATAACTTGTCTAGTAAAACTTTTCAGTGTTCCTTAAGATTGGAAAGTTCTCTCTTAGGTCTAATCAAAAGGAGCACTGCTTCAGTGAAAGCTTGTTCCCTCATGTTTGAGTTTTTACTAACAAAGGGAATGTCTTCATCAGGATAGTCCTAATGTCCCACATAATCCATCTGGTTGCAGGAAAAATGGCACACAGACACTCTCAACTGGATAGTGTCTCTTGCTATGTCATTGTCATCTTTGCCTTTTTTTTTTTTGATGTGTGGAGGGGGATACTGGAGATTGAACTCAGGGGCACTCAACCACTGAGCCACATCCCAGCTCTATTTTGTATTGTATTTAGAGACAGGGTCTCACTGAGTTGCTTAGTGTCTTGCTAACTTGCTGAGGCTGGCTTTGAACTCCCCATCCTCCTGCCTCAGCCACTGGAGCCACTGGGATTACAGCTGTGTGCCACCATGCCCACCTAGACATCCTTTCTAATGTATGCTTTATTACCAATTCTTTAGGCACTTTTTCTCTTGTCTTCTTTGTGTAGGTTTGGGATTTGATAGGTTCTTTCTTGGAGCAATTTCTGTACATTAATCAATAATTAAATATTTCTGAAATGCCTACACTGTGCTTATCACTTTATATTCCTAAAATCAGGTAAATGGACAGCAAATCTGTACTGTGTGATTTTCCTGCTGTATAATCAAATAATCAGTGTTTTCTCCTTGTAATCTATCATTCTTTTAATCTCATACAAGGGCCAGGAATTTGTTGTGTTTCAGACAAATGGACCTCTTCTTCCTCCTCTACCCACACTCAGTTCTTTTTTTTAACCTTCCCTGTTTTGGGGAATGATGGGCACTGCTCTTTTCCCAATCCAAGAGACTGACAATCCTCAGACCATCTCTATCTCCTCCTTTCATCTTTATTTCCTCACCCTCTCTCCTTCTTTACTTCCATTCCTTCCTTTGTTTTATTCATTCATCACACACTCATTAGGCACAATATTCCAGGTGGTATATTCCCAGAAGGGAATCAGACAGGGTTCCTGTGCTAAATTTGCTATCTATGGGGTACATGAATAAACAAATAGATAGTGATGACATAATATTTAATGCTGAAATCAGGGAAAGCAGAAGGAGTTGGTGGAGAGCAGAGTAAGGGCCACAGGAGAGGTGGGTGCTAAGGAGTCCCACAAATTAGAATGCTTGTGCATTGAGGAAGAGCAAGTGTTGCAGCCATCAACAACATTTTGCTCTATTTCAAAAAAAAAATTAAAAATATTTTATTGATAAATTATACATAATAGTGGGATCCTTTATGACATTTGCACATGTGCATAGCATAATTTGTTCTATTTTCTTCCCCTGTGCCTCCCCTTTCCCTGTCCTCTTCCTTTCTGTGATCCCTCTGATCTACTCTATTTGTCTTCTTTCTATTTTCATGAGATTTATTTTATATTCCTTTTTTGCTCTTTCTACCCTCCACATCTGAGAGAAAGCATTTTACCCTTGATTTTCTGAGACTGGCTCATTTCACTTATTGTGATCTCCTT
Source organism: Marmota monax (assembly GCF_021218885.2). Lineage (NCBI taxonomy): Eukaryota > Metazoa > Chordata > Mammalia > Rodentia > Sciuridae > Marmota > Marmota monax. The sequence continues at coordinate 3,770,365 of NW_026692025.1, read as the reverse complement.
CAATTCCATCCAGTTACCCCCATAATGCCACAATTTTTTCTCTATGGTTGAGTAAAACTCCATTGTAGATATATACCATAGTTTCTTTATCCATTCATCTGTTGATGGGTACCTGGGCTGGTTCCATAACTTGACTAGTTAACAAACTTTTACTATAGTCTCCCCCAATTCACCATGTGAAAGGAACAATGTCAGCATGTGAGAGAACTACCAAGATGCATAAGACAGAATTCTGCCCTCTCGGGGTGGGGGGGCTGATAGTCTATTGAGGGACATCACCTGGGACACAAATAACTGGGATCCCCTGGCAGATGGTGAGAAAGACTGTCCATGGAGATACAATGTGCTGCTGCTGTCACCTTCTCACCACAGCCTTCACATAGAAGTCAGTTAAACTATGGGAATGGAGGGAGGCTGAGAGCCATTTTTCAGTGGTTCATAGCAGGGGGAACTGAGGGATCCTGGAGATGATTCTCAGAGTGGTTAAAACCTTGTTAAAGGAAGGATTTTTAAGATTAGAATTTCTTACTCTTTTACTGATCTGTCAAGTAGGACCTCTGGATTTCTTATTTTCTTGTCATTGTCTTATCCCCAGTGGCTGGTGCTTGTCTAGGTCAGATGCAATAACAATACAACAATAATACATTCACCATGGCAATAGGCAGCTAACATGCTAAGAAGTAGTCCACCTGTCAAGAGATGGACTTTGGAGCACCATAGAACTGGGCTCAAAATTCAGCTCCATTCCTTGCTGGCTATGTAATTTGAGTAAGTTACTTAACCTCTCTGTGAGTCAGCTTTCTCATCCATCAAACGGGAATATTAATTAGTATATACCTTAGGCAATAGTTGGAGAATTTGCTGACACATGTATACAAAAATACTCTGCTATGACAAAATACCTTCACACAAATAAATATAAGCTAGTGTTATCACTGTTAGTAGCATGCAAAGATTGGGATATAGTTGCCTGAATTATTGCTTACTCAATTATTACATTATCCAGGGATAGCCAACACAGCTTTTCTCTGCTGTGAATACAACTTTTACATGATACCTACTCCTTTTTTTAGTCTTTATACTCCTTGGGCAATCTCTCTCATCTATTGTCATGGTTTCTACCACCATCTATATTCTGAAATTCTCAGAGCTTTATTTTTAGCCTAGACCTTTCTCCTGACAAACATCCAGCTATCCACCTATTTTCTGCTAATTCAAACTTTTATGTCCTTCAAGTACTTCAAGCTCATGTGTCCAAATTCAAGGAGTTTTTAGTCACAGGGGAAATCTCATTTTTTCCCTTAGGCAATTAAGGGAGATTTCAAGGAGGAAGTGGCATGAGCTATCTTTAAATAAGAGTGTGATTTAATTTAGACCCAGTGAGACAAAAGGGAAGCCCTTTAAGGGAAATACAAGTGCATAGGGGCTGTGCAGAGGAGAGCCAGGATTGTTGATATGTCTTCAAATTTCCCTTCTTCATGTTCCATTTCACTCTTTAGTAAACATTCAGATCCTGATAACTTTTTCCACATCTGCATGGCTGAAAGCTGCAGAAAAATCATAAACTTGTTCTGGGATGTCTGGGGCCAACTGTGGTTCATTGTCTGAGGACCTTGTAGACAGCTCCATGTTCAACCATGGGCTACAGTTTCACTACTTCCTCCTTGGGCTAATGGTATCAAGATAAATGAGAGAACTTATCTCCACTGGAAACCTCTAAATACTGCTGATTCTCATCAGGGATCATGTAATAAATAACTGACTGTGCAATGTCACCCACAGACAGCACCCAATAATCTTGCTCAGTGAAGACCTCATTTGGAAGAAATAAACATGGAATTTAGTTCAATTTCAATGACCGCACCTTACCTATAAAGTGAGGGACAGATAGCTTGAATGGTAACCACAGTCATTTACCAACTGCCAAATTACTACAATGGTCTTTTAGAGTAATAGTTATGGTCTCAGTCACAATGGCAAACTGTTGATTCTAACATGAAGCCAATTGCAAATATTTTTAACTGAATTCAGTCATGACATCTATTATTTTTTTTAAAGAACTGACTTGGGACAAGAAAGTTTGTAGTATTTCCACCAATAGAAAAAGACTGGTTCTTTCACTGTCAGATAAATACACAATGGCTATGATCCTCTCCTTGTACCTCTTCATAGCATTGGTCCACAGGGGATAGAGTTATCTTGGTTAACTCCTCCAGGGGGCGGCAAGCTCCCAGCCATTGAAGTGTTCATGCTCAGGCTGCCTAACCACATGATAGGAACCTTAGGAAGGGACTCAAGCATCTATACATCCAAATCATTTGACCTTCTGTTATCTAAGACTACACTTACACGAATGCATTAATTTTTAACACACTTGTGCATATCTTGAAATTGTGCTCCAATGCAACAAAGAAAATACCTACTCTAAACAGGGCCACCTGTATAGTGATTATTAGTTTTTCTTTGAGTCCAGACACAAATTGAAACAGGGATTCTGGGAGCAATTAGACAAATGGGGGAATTCTTGTGTGGCTTAGGCCTTAAATCCTTTGAGATCTCAGTTCTTGGACATTTTCTTCTAATATTGTGTGCTTGTTTGTGTCCTTTTTACTTGGCTGAAGTTGGGAGCAAGTGGGGGCCAGGATGGCAGTTTGTCCCCGCAGGAGCAGGAAATTAGAAGATCGGATACTGGCTTTAGGGTTAAAATCCCTTGAGGCCCAGGCCCCCAGCCACTCATCAATCCCCTGGGCATGTTGCTAGCTCTGCCCTGGATTTTGTCCAGAGGGGGAAAAAAATCTAAGTAGCCCCTTATGGAAACTGGAGAATTAAGATAAAAGTTTTTCATCTGTAAACTGGGCATACCTCCTTTCCTCCCAACCTCCTACTGTCTTCTCTTCCAGCTTCTGTTCCTTCTTCTTTCCCTCCCTCTTTACCCTTTCTCCCTTCCTTTCCCCTCTTCTTTTTTTGTTTATTTCTCTCTCTGGATCAGATCTCCAATGAATTTCAATAATTGCTTCCCTAATTTAATTCCATGCCTGTGGATGGCAGTCCTCTTACCTGACTATATAAGGAAATTATCTTAGGTGTCATTGATGACATTTTCCTTTAAGATGTGTTTGGGAAGGAGAGTCCTGAAGATTTCAAGGAATTCTCCCTCATTAATGAAAGGATAACTGAATGAAGCCTATCATTTTCTGGCATATAGCAATATCTGCAACTTTTTAACTACGCCTCATATATCTTTTACACAATTTTACATATTTTTCACACTTTTATTTTTTTGACCATGTGTCAGTATGTATTTTTTATTTTATCTTTCAGCTTACTGACCATCATTCAGCTATTTAATCTGCCATTATACCCATATAGTAAACTGTTAATTTTCAGTTTTGTATATTTCAGTATTAGAATTTCCATTTCATCCTTTCATATGATTCTCAGGTTTCTGCTGCTAATCTTTTTTGAGCCATGTGATTTCTTCACTGTATTAATCAGGATTATTTTTAAATGCATGCCTTGTATCTTTGAAGTTTGTATCTTGTGTGAGTCAGTTTCTATTGTTTCTTTTTTCCTGATTTTTAATCACGTGATTTTTGTCTCCTTATATACTTGATAACTTTTATTGAATGCTATAAATTGCTTGTGAATGTGCAAAGAGATCAAGTGTCTTCTCAAAGGTAGTATGGGCAGGAGCAGATCACACAAACCTAGGTAGGGCTTAAGCCACTTCAAAGCTGGGCTTCAATCTTTGTGATAATTGCTAACTTTCTTACTTACTCTTTTTTTTAATATTTATTTTTCAACTGTAGTTGGACCCAATACCTTTATTTTATTTACTTATTTTTATGTGGTGCTAAGGATCAAACCCAGGGCCTCGCACTTGCTAGGCGAGCAGTCCACTGCTGAGCCGCAGCCCCAACCCTCTTATTTCCTCTTAATCCTAAGTGTAGCCTTTTAAGGATCTCAACTGAAGGCCTGTTTACCAGACCCCTGCCTTGGTCCCTGATTGACAATGTCTGTCCCTCCCAGCCCCACAGACTACTGGAATCCGGCTCAGATTCTCAGCTTCTTTACTACTGGCTTGCATTATTTCTTTGCCTTTTCAGTTAACAGGGATGGAAAATTTCCCCCTTTTGGAATAAAAAATAAAGAATCCGTACTGAAAATTCCAATTAATTAGAAAGAATACAATGCATTTTACTTAATATCTTTTACTTTATACTATCTCTTTTCTCTTATGCTGAAAATCATTTTCCTAATAACATTTACATTATCATTTATTTGTTCTGTTATAATGTATATGCATACATACATATGTGTATAATTTGTTTTATTCCAATATGCATGTTAAAATAACAATATCATCATAACTCCAAACAAAAGACTGAATGTAATTTAATATTTCTGCTTCTTTTTCCTCAGTATATATTCCACCAGGGATATATAGTCAAAATATTGTTTCAAAAACCTTCAAATTATCTGTTCTGTATGATTATGGCATCAACTTGACATACAGATATATTAATTTATTTGAATTTGTTTTCAATTTTAAAGGGATTGATCTTTCTGTTTGATTTAATTTTGTTTTGAAATTACATGAAATATTAAATGACTATAAATCCAAAAGTGTAAAACAAAATATTTAGAGATTTAGCTTTCATCTTGGTCTCCTCTCCCTTTTCCATTCTCTAACTTCAGCTAAAGGGAAACATTTTTTTTGCATAATTACCTTGGGATTTTATTTTTTTATTAATTAATTTATTTATTATAACTTGGTATATATGACAGCACAATGTATTTTGATTCAATCTACACAATTGCAGCATAACTTTTCATTTCTCTGGAGGTACACAATGTAGTATTGCACCGTATGAGCAGACATTCTTTGGTCATATTTGGGAGAAAATTTAGATTGCATCTTTGACACTTCTCTTTTCCTCACCCTACAGTTTTCATCCATCGATAAGTTCTAGGGTTACTGCCAAGGTATATCTTAAGCCCAATTTGAGATGCTTTAGTCTCCTGCCTAGATGGAAGCATCAGCCCCTTATCTACCTTCACTCTTCACCTACTGGGGGTCCCAAAGTACTCTCCCACCCACAGCCAGAGAGAACTTTCCAAAGCACTCAGCACAGATGACACTAATCTGCTCTTTCCTGCTGAGCTTTTTCTCACATCTGCAGGCCAAGGTGCAACTCAGATCTGGGAAACAGCACAGTTCAGACTCTAGCCTTCTCCTGGCACCCTTCCAGCCCTTGCTAGCATGTGCCCTACACTGCTAGCCACACTAAAGCATGTGCTTAGGGATACTCCTGAGAAGGTGCCAGGTCCTCCCACCTAGGACACCCTTCCTCTGGTTGTTAAACCTTCACATTTGGCACAACTTTACAGTTGTCTGTTGAAAAAAGATCATCAGAGAGGGACAGGAATTGCTCAGGTTCCAACAAGAGATTTTTTCCATTTGTTCACTTCCTAACTTTCTTGAGCTCTGTACCTAGGCCTGCCCTTCAATATATGGAAGATGCACATGATTTCCAGCTCCCTGCCCTTTCCCTATCTGGCCTGGTCCTCAAGGTCAGTCCAAAGGTGAACTGGCCAGCAAGCTGTCTGTGTTGCTTCTGCTAGGGTGATTTATGAAGAGGCTTGGCTGTTATGTCTTATTGATGGCCTTGTCCTGGGAGCGTCGGCTGTGCCTGCCCTTTAGAAGCAGTGTGTCATTCTGTGCCAAGGATTGCGGCAAAGCCAAGCTGATGGCCTTGGGGAGCAGCAGTATCTCCCTAGATCTGGAGCCCCATGAAGATCAGGGTACCCAGAGAGCCCCAGAACTTCTTTCCCCAGTCTCCGCCCTTTAGGCAGCACAGAGCAGCTCCGCAGTGCCACCCAGAGGTTTCCAGCGCCATACAGCAGATGCAGCTTCTGCCTTTGAATGTAGACTTTGGGAACTGTGTGGCAATGGCTGGGACTTTGGAGGTCTGGAAATATGCTGGACTGAGCTATATTTGGAGAAGGTCATTTTTGGAAGTATGGCTATACAGTCAGTCTCCTCGAAGCCTGCCTCTTTTAGCCCCCAGAGCATATACCACAGGGCCACTGTGACTTGGAAAGCTCTGGACTAAACCCAGGAGTCACCTCCAAACCTCTCATCTGAACCAAATGGTAGAAACAAGAGAGCAAGACCTGCAAAACACCCAGATAGCGCTCCAAATGGAACTCACATGGAAGGAACATCAGTGTGGGTGTTAGGACAGCTAGTTAACCATTAAAAAAAAAAAGACATTTAAACTCTACCTCACACCATGCGTTCAAATAGTATCCAGATGGATTTAAGAGTGCAGCATCATACTACAAAAAAAGAGTGCTAAATATTTGTACAGACTTGGAGCAGGGAGGATATTCTAAATATAAGAGTAAACACAGAAACTATAAAGGAAAAGACTGATCACATTGACTCGAAATCTAAAACCTTCTGTACATTTAAAAAAATCATGGATAAAGTTAAAAACCAAAATAACATACCTGGAAAATTACCACATATAAGAAAGACAGTGATTAATGTCCTTAATATGTAAGGAGCTTTTACCAATCAATAGGAAAAGACACACATCCCAGTGGGAAGATTGGAAAAATACATGAATAAGCAACTAATTAAAAGACAGATTACTAATAAACATTTAGAAATGTTCAGCCTTAGTAGTAATCAGGGAGTGATAATTAAATCCTCAGAGATTACATTTTTTAAACTGTCGTGGGTTTTTAGCACCACCACCCCCCTTCCCTCCTGACTTACGGGAGAGATGGGGAAAGCACCCCTGACCAGGACCAGCCCAGAAAGGTAAAGGTCAACTGGCCGCCCACACCCAGCCCTCCCTTCCCCCCCCACCCCAGGACAATCAGGTGGGCCAGGGAGAACAGTCAAAGCAGGATCTCTCTTTTAATATAATGTACAGGAGCCAATCAGGGTAAAGGTCAGCAGGGTGGGGAGAGTTCATGTGTACACCCATCCTACAGGCAGTAATGTCCACAGGGCAGAAGGGTTCTGAGCCTATCCTAGAGGTGGTCCGATTCTTCATCACAACCCACGGCAATGCCTTCTGGCTAATCGCTGGGTGCTCTCTAAGCCACATGTGGCCCCAGGACTGGGAAGCGGGTAGCAGCCAGCAAGTTAGGTTTCCTCTTTTCTGATGCAACATGCCCCACGTTACATCATGCCCTACATTAAACGACCAAATTAATAAAATTTTCAAAGAGAAGAACTCATTAACAGAGGGGTCCATAACATAGTGACCAGGCTCACCCCCATACTACTGGAGGAAGGGGCAATAGTGAAGCCTTTATGGAAGGAAATTTGGTGTCACAGAGTAAAATCTTTAACAAATATTGTGCATTCTTATACCAAGCAGTGCCACTTTTATTAATTTATCCAAGGACATAATGTGTGCAGAGATTTAAATGCCCAGGGATATTCACAGTGGGCTTGTTCTTAATAGAGGCATAAAAAAAACCAAACTAAATAAGTATACAACCTTTTAAAATAAGAGAGATATATTTTCATTGATTTGAAAAGATATTCATGCTATATTATTAGGTGAAAAAAGAAGGTTAGAAGAAAATCATGTATAACAGAATTCCTTATACGTGCATAAAAATGATGTATGTATCACACAGATTGGAAACAGATAGCATCAACAGCGATGACCTCACAGGGGAGGAGGAGCAGGGAGTACATGTGGCTGTTTGACTTTTCTTTTGGCTTATGTTTTCTTTTTATTTCAACATAGAAATATCTTGACTGGCTCTCTTTTTGCCTTTATTCTTTTACTGCCTTACATTTTTTTAAATTACCAGAGCAAACCAGACAGAAGTATGTATGTGAAGATTTTTCCTTCCCATCACGCCATTCCCTAGAGAGGATGGATGGGAACAGGTCAGTGTATATAGTTTCCAGACACTGGTGTGCACATATAAACATATATATGTGTATCTTTAAATATAAAAAGGATCACACAATATACACTGTGCAGTAACTTGCTTTTTCAGTAAACAATATGTCATGGACATCTTTTATATCAATACATATAGATTTACCTTATGTTTAAAAAATGTGTGCTTTTCAACAGCTGCATATTATTACCTTGTAGAGATATACCCAAATCTTTATTCTTAGATTGCTCTGCAGTAATGTGTATTATTATGTATTACTTGTGTAATGGTAATATAATAAAACTTTTATTTTCAAAAAAGCAAGGGTAAAAAAAGAAGGAGAAAGGAAACAAGAGAAAGAGGGAAACAATTTTCTTTGTTGACCTCCATTTTCTCGTGCATGTGGGGCTCCTTCGACTTGGGAGATATCTTTGATTCCAGAGAGCTGTCAGAGTTTGATGAGGTCCAGAAAAAGACTCACTTACTCCATAATTCCAGTTGGGGAGTCCAGGGATCATGGGATTCCCAGTGGGCTTGTCAAGCCTAGTTCCCCAGGCTTGGAGAGGAGGCCAGCATCCAAGCAAAAGCTCTAGCTGCAACTCCAGTGACATTTACAGAGAAAAACAACATTAAGATCAGAAATAAAACCAATTATAACATTATGACAATGAAAAAAAAACTTTCTTTTAAAACACTTTTCACATCTATCTATTAATGATTTGTATTTCTTTTTTTTTCATTTCCCTATTTTATTGGGGTATAATTGATAAATAAAATTATACAAACTTAAGGTGATTATTATTATTTTCTTTTAGTACCTAGGATTTAACCTAGCTGTGCTTAACCACTGAGCCACATCCCCAGACCCTTTTTTATATTTTAGTAGAGACAGGGCCTTGCTAAGTTGCTAAGGCTGGCTTTGAACCTATGATCCTTCTGCCTCAGCCTCGCAAGTAACTGGGATTATGGGCATGTGCCACCACACCCAGCTAGGATGATGATTTTATATATGTATATATTGTGAAATGATGATCACAATCAGGTGGGTTAACATATCCATCACCCTACATGATCCCTCTCTGTGTGTGTGCACACTGCAAGAACATTTAACAACTATTCTCTTAGTGCTTTTCTAGCATTCACAAGACCCTGGGTACAATTCCCAGATATGCAGAGAGAGGAATGTATAACTGTGGTATGGTGACTTAAATTCTTCAAGGTAAATACCAAGAGGTGCTATAACTGGGCCATATGGTGATTCCATGCCTGGTTTTTTGAGTAGCCTCCATATGGATTTCCATAGAGGTTGTACTATTTTTAAGATTATTGTGGATTTTTTTGCTTGTTCTTGTTTCCATTTTGCTATTGAGTTATATGAGTTTGATATATATTTTGCTGTTGTTCTTTTTGATTAAGATTGCTTTGGGCACTTAGGGTCTTTTGGTTATATATGGATTTTAGGGTTTTTTCCTAGTTCTGTGAAGAATAATATTGGTATTTTGATAGAGATTGCAATGAATCTGTACATTGCTTTGGGTATTACAGACATTTTAATCATATTCTTTCAACCCACAAACATGGGCCATCTTTCCATTTATTTATGCCTTCTTTGACGTCTTTCATCAATTCCTTACAGTTTTTGGTATACATATCTTACCCCTCCTTGGTTAAACTTATTTCTAAGTGTTTTCATACTACCTTCTGATGTTTTGCCTAGACACAGGACAACCTCTGGATAATTCCCTCTTTCTCCACCCCAATGACTTTCTATTTAATGATGACCACTGGTAGCTTGCTCTAAGATGGCCCAGCTCACTTGCCTCCTTTTACAAATGAGGGAAAGAGCCAAGGCCAAGGCAAGCAGGGCATCAGTGACAGAGATAGGCCTAGTCCCCAGGGAATCTGACTCCTGATTTTCAGATACTTTTCCTTTTCTTTCCTTCTTTCTTCCTTTTCTTTGTCTGTATACCAAGACTATTCCAGGAATAAAACTTATTTCCCCATTATAAAATGTACACATACCAATAAGGCAAAATTTGAGTAGTAAAGGTAAAAGTAAAGGAAAGAAAAAGATATAATCTGTCACCTCTCTGTAGCAGATTTTTTCTGTGTCTCTGTGTTGCTCCTGTTCGTCATCAGTATTTCAGTCATGTTTTGCAATTTCAGGTCCACTGAGAGTTCTCCATCTTATTTTCAGTATATCAATGTAGGAGTCTGTGAATTTTTCTTTCTGGCCTCTCATGTCTGAATTTAGAGTAGGAAGGAGCGTATTGCAGTGTGTGCAGCTGACCGTCTTTAAGCTCGAATTTTGTTTTGCATCATTTCCACTGCAGCTCCCTGGGTCAGGTTTCATCTGGGGAACTGCACACTTTATTGTTAAGAGATTTGTGGATCAACTTGAGCTCTAAGTGCAAAATTGGAACACTGGGCATTTTTGCATTATTGCTCAAGTCCTACTTAAATTTTGAACTTAGTATTGCAGTCACATTGAGTCTTTTTGCCCAGTAGGCAGAGCAGGCACTTCCACTTTGCAGGTTAGGGTTACTCGAATTCCGTGGACAGCTCATGGCTGTAAGACATCCATAACTTCCCTGCTCATAGTAAAATGCTCTGAGTGTTTGTTAAATAAAATACCTACGCATCTACATCACCAGGTGCTACCATTCAATGTGCCCGAGCTTTCAGATATTGTCTACGAAAGAAAGGGGAGTGCTCTAGGTGCTTCCTTTCTGCCAAGTCATAATTTCAAACTATCATTTGTCTTAAAACACAAGAAAACTTCCTGAAACCATTTCAGGTGACTCCTAGCAACTCAAAGTGATAGCTTGGAAATAGGATCTCTTCCTGTGACAGACATGCCTAGACAATGAATAATCTAGAAGTAGTTATTATACCCCATCTTCAATGGTGTCTGTTGTGGAGAGGTGCCCATATAGCCCTGGCTGTGCAGGTTTTTGGAAAAGTCACATTCAACTCTGTACCATGGTATACATCACTCAGGTGGTCCCCGGGAGTGGCTGCCTTCCCATTTTATAATAGCTAAGCTACTTTACTTACATAGAAAAGATGCCAGACATAATTCCCATCAAAATAAGATGCCTTTTTGGGAAAAGAAGGCAGTCTAGACAGAAAGCCTATGCTATTAGTCTCAGGATTTCCCTAAAGAAAAATGTCCACCAAGACAGCTGTCCCTAGGGGAAGATTTTAAATTGTAAAATATAAAGCATAAAACTCAAGTTCTGGCCAAAAGACAACTTGTACAAATTAGAGAAAGATCAGTGAGTGCCAAGATGGGGCTGCTAAGCCACAGTGCCTACTGCTACAGACACTCAGTTGCTTCTGACTTCGCTTTCCATGCCAGGCACTGCAGCGTCCTTTCCCTCAGCTCACCCTTACCTCAGCCTAGTGGCCATGTGGTGATGTGGATTAAGAGGCAGGACAGGAAGACCCCTACCCCAGGAAATTTCAAGGACAGGGAGATTTAGGGTAGAAATAAAGGCTAAATGCAACCAAACTTGGGTTCTAAAAAATATTCTATTTGGGAAAGAGAAAGAACCAATAGGAGATGGCTACAAATCCATGGGACTTGGTATTATAGTGCTTCAGAAGCTGATAAGCACTCAGGGGGACAGCTTATACTGAAAAGGACATGCTTTGAATATAAAAATTGGAAAGTTTTCATGCAAAAATATTCACTGGGGCTTTGGGAGACTAATGACCCCTACTTTACAAAATTATTCCCCTTACATTATCTCATTTAATCCTCATAGCAGCCATATAAGGGATGGAGGGCAGGGTTGATTGTCCTCATTTAGGAAATGAGCAAATTGCAGCTGTTATTGCCAAACCACGAGCAAGAGAAGAATGTGGCAGAGCTGGACCTAGAACCTAGGGTGGGGATCTCCAGATCACTTCATCCCGGAAGTCTGCCTCCCTAGTCCCCAGAGTTTAGATCTGAGACAAGTATGCTTCCATAAAGAAACAGTTGGGATGAAGGTGCTGGGAGCTTGCTGTGGATGGTAGAGATGAAGAGGGCTATTTTTCCCACAGCAAGCAGACCCTCTGGGTTGCCACCTCCAGTGCAAGGATTACTCTGCCCTAGCATTCTATGATGTGCAAGAGTGCAAGGTACTCTTCTGTCAACTGCAGGTATAGGTAGATTTATTATGCTGCTCATTTCACAACAAGAATGCAGACACACAGAGAGGTTAGGTATCTTACCCAAGGTCACACAACTATCAAGTTGAGGAGACTTGGATCCAGCCTGTCTGATTCCAGAATGGTCTCTACAAATCCCTTGTTTCTATTGCCTGCTGCCTAGTCCTGTTTCTATTTCAATTCTCTCGGCTGAGCTGGACCCTTATATTCTTCCAAGCCCACCAGTTTTTTGTAATTGCTCCTTAGGTCATTCTAATACAAACTTACCCAACTGGTTTCCTCTGAAAGGGCTTCATAGGAATTAAAATGAGAGAACTCTGTGGGGGAAACTGAACTGAGCAAGGGAGGCAGCTGCCCCAGTCCAGTCATTTGTTCTTCCTAAGAAGTAGTATGCCACCACACCTTATATACTGGAGACAGTTTTCTGTTTTTCCTATGGAGGGTAGCAGTTTCTTATAGAGAAAATCTGGGGACAGTATTGTTGCATGAATGAATTTTGTCCACTTTTTTCCTGGTGCATTTTGCAAGGAGTGCTTAGAGCAAGGAGCAATTACCTAGTTCCTTAATAAATAAAATAGGTTGGGGTGTATAGTTTTCTCTCCTGAAGGGGAAGGAGGGTGGAGTGGAGCTGGGTGGCCCTGGTATGCTCCCTGTTCTTGGACACCTTCCCAGGCTCAGGTAGCAGATGCTGATTCACTTCCCTAAGAGCTTGGTAGTCCCATCAGAGGCTCAGTGCACTTCTTTATGTGGGGATGCACAAAGTAGCATGGTCAGCTCACCTGACACTTGATTAGGCTGGGTGAGGTGAAAGAAAGAGTTCTCAGAGCCTGGGTAAACAAATAAGCCCCTCTTGCCTTCTAGCCGAAAGCCAGAGCATTTGCTTTCCAGGATGGCCTTCTCCATCTCCATGAGAAGGAAAGACAGTTTGTGGACCTTTTTTGCTTGTGAAAGTAATATATATAATACACTTCTAGACAACTTTTTTAGCCATGAGAAAAGGTCAAATGTGAACTAAAACCCATCCCTCATTTTCCCAACCACTGCAAGCCATTGTCAATGTTTTATGTAGACAGTGTGTGTGTGTGTGTGTGTGTGTGTGTGTGTGTGTGTGTGTGTGTGTGAATATGTGGGGATATTTACAAAATTGGGGCCATACTATCCACTTTAGATCTTCATTGTTAAATCTTAATATTGAGAATTTCCCAATATCATTCAATAGTGTTAAAGCATGGATTAAAACAGCTCCATTATGTGTATGTGCCAAACTAGTGTAACTATTCCCATGTAATTGTACATTTAGGTCATTTTCAAATTTTCACCATTATTAATATCACTGTATTGAATACACTTGAACATAGTAATAGATAATACTATTTAATGATCAAATGATACACATCTTTTTATTGGTTCTTTTTGTTATACATGACAGTAGATTCCATTTTTGACAAATTTATATAGACATGGAGTATATCTTATTCTAATTAGGACTCCAGTCTTGTGGAAATACATGATGGTGAGATTTACTGTGGTGGTGGTGTATTCATATATAAACATAGGAAAGTTAGGTCAGATTCATTCCACTGTCTTTCCTATTGAAAATTGGTTGATATAGATTCAGGGCTACCTTATAGTTGTTCTGAACAGAGATGTTCACTGGAGGCCAAAGTCAAGCCCACTCTCCACCCACAGGCTCTACAGTTCTGCATCTACCTGGAAGAGGACGTGTAGCCTTTTTTTCTACACAAAGTCCCTGCCCATTTGCCAAGCCAGGATATCTTCTGGGAAAAGTTGTAATTGACAGCAGCATGGGGGCATCTTTTATGAAATTTTCAAAGCATCCTACACATTAGCAGTGCTAAGGGGACTCTCTCATTAATGCCCAGGACTACATTAGGGGGCACTACCATCCTGTTTTGCAGTTGAGGGAAGTGTGGCATGCTACATGACTCCCTTTGAGTAGTATCCAGAAGCAGAATCATGTGACCTACAGAATAACATTTCGCTCTCCCTGACACTGGGAAGAAACACACTTGAAAATATTTAGCAGACTTATCATTGAAAATCTCATTACAATCTTTCTTTGCTAGTGAGATTATTTTTGTGTACTATTCATTTTTGTTACTTCTGTGTGATTTTTCTAGTCTAATCTTTTACCCATGTTACTCTTGGGAGGTCAGTGTTGTCCCTACTGACTTGTGATGCTGATTTATGTTTAGGGCATTATCCCATGGTCTACAATGTCTGTTGCAAATAGTGACTACCAACTATGTCTCTCAGGGTGGCTTAATCCCTGGATATCTTATGTCTTTGATATTATGATTGAGAATAGGAGCTATTCTTTTCCATTATGTATTCAAACTACTTTTTGCCAAATTATAATATCAGGAAGCTTTGGATATTTGTGTATTTTAGTCTGTGCCAGTCATTTTACTCTACTCTTACATTGATGTCAATAGTTTTTCAGTGAGCTCTTCTATCATCAAAAATACAAAGTAAGTAGGAATAAATCAAAGAAGAAATGCACATGGTATTATAGAAGTCCTAAATAGATTAAAAATCACTGTGTTCATGGATTAGAAAACTTAACAATATAAAGATGTCCATTCTTCCATTCTTTTCCAAAGTGATTTGAAGCTTTGATGCATTTCTAATAAAAATACTAACACATTTTTTCATGGCGCTTACAAGGAGATTGACAAATTTATATGATAGAACAAATGTCCAAGAAAAGCCAAGGCATTCCTAAAGGAGAACCAGGTGAGAGCCCTGACCTTACGAGACATCAAAGCTATCTTTGTGGATTGTTGAGGTGGAGTGAGGGGGAAGTGGACTCTCCAAAATGGTAATGAAAAAACAGTTAATAATATTAAAAATGAAATTGGATCCCTACCCCTCATCATACACAAAAATGAACTCTAAGTGAATTAAAGGCTAAAATGTGGGTTTCAGGTTCAGATAAAATAGAGGAAATGCATTCCACCTTATTCCTCTCATTAATTACAAAGGAAAAATCCTAGCCAAAATACATGATTAATAGAAGATTTTCAAAGGTGGAAAAAAGATGGAGGCCTAGCTAGGAATCTCAGGACTCAAGGATGGCCAAGCAGTGGATTTTCTGGGCATGTTTTTGTTTTGTTTTGCCTCATAGCTTAGGTATTAAACAATTCACAACCCAGGAACACTATGGGTACAGAAAAAAGAAGTCCTAAGAAAAGCCTATTTTCTCAAGACTGGGATGGGGGCAGCCTTGTAGGAGAGAACAGTTTTGATTAAACCTGCTCTTCAGTGAACACAACCACAAAAGAAGCTGGGACCCCTACCAGGTGATGCTGAGGCTTGGGGGCAGAGTCCTGTTGACCATCCCTGCCCTACGCTATTGAGCTGATATTCCTCCTTTACCCACCTGATCCCACCTAACTCAAAAATGGATTCAGAGTGAATCAGTTCTAAACATAAAACTATAGAACATATAGAAGAAAGCATATGGTAATCCTAGACTTCTTAAACATGACATCAAAAGCATAAGTATTTTTAAAATGGATAAACTGGACTTCCTCAAAATTAAAACACTAGCCAGGTGTGGTGGTGTACACCCTAAATCCCAGTGGCTCAGGGGACTGAAGCAGGAGGATCACAGGTTTAAAGCCAGCGTCAGCAACTTAGCAACACACTGTTTCTTTTTTCATTTTTAACTTTTTTATTTGTTATTTTTAGATATACATAACAGTAGAATGTATTTTGACATATTATACATACATGGAATATAACTTCTCATTCTTGTGGTTGTACATGGTGTGGAGTTTCACTGGTCATGTATTTTTATATGGATGTAGGAAAATTATGTCTCATTCATTCTACTGTCTTTCCCATTCCCATCCACCCTTCCTTCATTCTTCTTTGTCTAATCCATTGAACTTCTATGCAAGACCCTGTTTGAAAAGGAAAAAATAAAAAGGGCTGGGGATGTGGCTTGTGGATAAGTGCCACTGAGTTCAATCCCCAGTACAAAAAAAAATATTAAAATACCGCCTCTGCTAAAGACATTTTGAAAAACACCAAACAGAGAAGCTACAGACTAGGATAAAATATTTTAAAGTTGCATCTCTGATAAAAGACTTGTATCCAGGATATATAAACAAATCTTGAAACTGAACAATAAGGAAGCAAACAATTCAATTGGGGCAAAACAGACTTAAACTGATAGTTTACAAAAGAGGAAATTGAGATGACAAATAAGCACATGAAAAGAAGTTCACTAGCATTAGCCATTAGGAAAACATAAATCAAAATCACAATGTTAAAAAAAAAAGCCCACGATCAGATATCAGTATATACTCACTGAAATGGCTAAAACAAATAAAAACAATAACTAAAATACTGTGAGGCTGTGGAGAATCTGGATCACCTACATATATAGCTGGTGGGAATGTAAAATATACTGCCTCTGTACCAAACAGTTCAGCAGCTTTTTAGTTTGGCCTATATAAACATACATTATGAAATGACCCAGTAGTCCCACTTCTGTGTACTTATCCCTGAGAAATGAAGCTTGTGTTCACAAATTAACCCATATGAGAGTGTTCAAAGCAGCTTTATTCATGATACTCAAAAGCTGGAAACAACCCAAATACTGCTCAGTGTATGAATGGATAAAGAGAATGTGATACATCCATATAATGAAATATTACTCCTCCATGAAAACCAAGTATTGATATATGAAAAAAATTGTATTGATTTCATGGCCTTCTGATAAATAAAAAAGAGTCAGTATTAAAATGTTACATATTAGGGGCTGGGGCTGGGGATCAGTAGTAGAGCACTCATCTCACATGTGAGAGGCCCTGGATTCAATCTTCAGCACCACATAAATAAAATAAAAAGGTATTGTATCTACCTACAGCTAAAAAAATTTTTAAATGTTATATATTATATTATTCCATTTATATAACATTCTACAAATGATAAAACTATAATAATAAAGATCACTTCAATGATTACCATGGAGTTAGGAGCGAGAAGAGGGAGGCACAAGGAGCTATGCTGGTTAATTGTGGTGGCAATTAAACACATCTATACATGGGATGGAATTTCATAGAACTTTACACCAAAATTAAGATGTGTGCATGTAAAAACTGGTGAGATTTGAGAAAGACCTAAAGGTAATAGTATATCAATATCTATTTCCCAGTTCTGATCATTGTACTATTGTAAGGTCAAGATGATTATTCAAAGAAGCTGGCACTCTCCGTACCATTTAAAAAAAAATTTATATGAGTCTAAAATTACTTTAAAATAAAAAAAATTAAAAACTGTAAAAATGAAAGGCAAAGCTATATATTTGTTAGCAGCCAATATAAAGCCCTATCTTTATAACTCTGGGTTTCTTTTTTTTTTTTTTTTACTGGTCCAACAGCCTTGTCTTTACTTTTCTTTTAAAGCAAGAAACAGAATGCGAGTAATCAGAAAGCACTAGCAGGCATCAGTTAATCCAAGATACTAGCTTCTTAGTTCCAAAAGCACTTGCAAAGAAAACCACTGGTGGGAGAAAGGGGAAGAGGGTATGGAAACAATTCATAATAACTGGAATCCCTGCATACACCAAGTCTTATGAGGCTTTTTGAATTCATCCTTTACTTGGTCACTGTTTGTTCCTCAAATACTACAGTTTTTCTTTGACTTTTTTCCTCAAAGTATAAAAAGTATGAAATATAAACAAGCTCTTGCATTGCACACTTGGAAGTGTACAATTCAAGCATTATAGAGCTATCTACATACCGATAAATCCCATCAAATCTTGGATAATTCAATAATATACAAAATATCAGGGCACAGAAAGAACTAAAACCCACTTCTTTTTGTTACACATAAGATTCAAATATTCAATCTAAAGAAAAACACTTAATCATTTTCGCTCTCTTCTACATCTGCATGTTGATACACTTATTAAAATATTCCTGTATAATCATGTTTGGTCTTACTATTTCAAGTCAGGTTTAAAACTGCAAAACCAGCCATCCAGACAAAACAGGTAATGAGAAAGATTATCTCTTCTCCACTTCCCTAACCCCAATAACTATGAAGCCAATTATGACATGACTCCAAACACTGGATTGTGACGACAAATGCTAGGTCCAATTTCTTCATAATCCTTTTTGGTGTGGCATACTTGGTAGAACTCAGGCGTGGAAGCCAGCATTGATCCTCCAAACCAAACCGCGTATCGCTGCATGTGGTGTGTAATAACTTGTACGTCAATAGGTTTTGGCTTTAATCTACCACCACTCAATTCTTCACTCAATTTCAGTCTGGCATCTACAGTTCTTTTCAAATCTCTTTGCAATCGACGTCCAAAGTCCCTGAACATAGTTGACCCTCCAGAGAGGACAATATTCTTGTAGAGAGGACGTCTAACATCAATAGGACAATTCTGAATCACTTCATCTACAACTTCTGAGATAGGTTGTGTAAAGTCTGGATTAGCAAACTCTGGATGAAAAAAGATTTCAGGTCCCAAGAATCTCTCATAACCAACACCAATGGAAAATTCTTTCTTTGAGATAGCATTGATTCCAGTATACTGCTTAATCCACTTTGATCCATCTGTGTCATACTTGTTAAACTCTTTTACCAAATCTGGGCAGACATAACTATAGCGTTCCTTTACTGCCTTTGCAGTTTCCAGGGATTGCTCTGGAGGGATGCCTACTTCTCGGTCTCTCAACAGCTGCTGAATAAAATATGTTATATCTCGTCCTGCGATTGGAATGTGTTTAATACAGCTGCCAATCACATACCCTTCAGCCACAGGAATAACATGAGTGACACCATCTCCACTGTCTATTACCATACCAGTCAATGTCCGTTCTCCTACTTGTCTTGAGGTCCAGGATACAGCTAAGGCAAGAACAGCCTGCACAGCAATGTACAAGCCTGGTACATTGAAGGACTCAAACATTATTTCAGCAGTATATTCCCTGTTTTCTGGAGTATTCAGTGGAGGTTCAGTCAAAAGAAAATAATGGTCTTCAGGTTCTGCCCTTAAATATTTAAAGATCACTTGCTCCATAAACCTTTCCATCAAGTCCCAATCTTCAACTATACCATGGCGAATTGGCCACTTTGTTGCATATGTAGGTTTTTCTATTGCTTCATCACCAATGAAGAAGTCTAGGTCATCAACACCTTTCATGACCCTCCTTTGAGCTTGATCACCTACTTTTGCTGACTCCTTAATAGCAATACAAGAAGGGATGATAAACTGTGGTTCTGTATTTCCAGCATATCCTAATTTTGTATATCCCGTGCCACAGTCCACCACACAGGCCGGCAACCGTCCCGCCATCTTCCTCCTCGCCTGCTGCTGCTGCCGCCGCCGCCGCCGTCTGCTCCGTGCTGGTTGGGGCCAGGGACTGGCGGCAGGAGATGGGAGCTATCTGACCATCCACAGCCCGGCCGCCCTCTCTGTCCGGGGGGAGCTGGGAAGCTGAAGCAGTAGCAAGAAAGCAGCAGGCTGGGTCAGCGGCGACCACTTCCGCAACCCAGGCAGACTCTGGGTTTCTTAACAGGGCACAAAAATGCACACACCATAAGGGGAATATATGTTGCTGTCATGATCTTTGGTTCCAAATAATCCCATATGGGGCTGGGGATGTAACTCAGTGGCAGAAGACTTGCCTAATATGTGCAAAGTCCAGGGTTCTATACTCAGCACCACAAAGAAAACAAAAAGCAAAACAAAATAAAAAGCCCCATACTTTTCCTCTTGGAACAGCTTATGGCATGGTGTCTTTTTAATAAAGTTAAGAAGACAAGTTAAACTAAAGAGTATGGTATTTAAGCATACATAAATATGTAAGAAAAAGTTTTTAAAAGCAACTAAATGAGAAAGGGAAACACTATTTTAGTGATTAAAAATGAGCACTTTAAAGTAAAATGATTTTGGGGTCAATTCTAGCTTTGTCACTAAATGCTTGTGTGACCTTGGCAAGTAACTTAACTTCTCTATACATCAGTGGCCTGTGTGCATAACAGAGCTAACTCACAGGGTTAATATATATGAAGAACAGCAGACAGTGCCTGGTATGTAGTGGCAGCCACTGAAGTGTTAGCTATTATTATTTTGAGAAAATGAATGCAGAAGGATGGAATAGGTGACAGATGAATTCAAGTTATTATTAATGCTTTAGTTCTTAGATTGGCAGTGGGTTCATAAGTATTTATTGTTGCTAAAGTAAAACATAAGATATTATTTACCTACCAGTGAGAAAGGTAAAAAATTAAAAAGACAAGCCACACATTGGACAAGTTAAAGTTTACAATACATAAATCACCAACTGATTAAAGTCTAAAATTCATGAAGAAAGGCAGTAGACAAACAAAGAAAAAGCAAATGACCCAATAAGAACATTAACAAAATGTGGGCAAATGATATTATCAGGAATTTCATGGAGAAGGAAGCCCAAGTGGTTTATAAACATATGATGAGATGCTCAAACTAAAAGCAAATTAAATCGACATCAAAATACTCACATTTTGGGATCAGGGTTGTGGCTCAGTGGTAGAGTGCTCATCTCACATGTGTAAGGCACTGGGTTCGATCCTTAGCACCACATAAAACTAAAAAATAAAATAAATAAAGGTATTGTATCCATCTACAACTAAAAAAAAATTAAACCATATTTTGTTAGTTTGCTAGTGCTTCCATAACAAAATACCACAGCCTGGGTGCCTTAAACAACAAAAAGCTATTTTCACAGTTTGGGAGGCCAGCAGCTGAAGATCAAACTACTGGCAGATTTGATTTCTCTCAAGGCCTTTTGCAGATGGTCAGCCCTTGGTTGGTACAGGGTCTCTTTCCTAGTCTCTTCTTTCTCTTACTCTTTTTATTATAACTATTAGTGCATATAAATTGTCCAAAATAATGGGTTTCTGTGTGATGTTTTCATACATGCATACAATGTACATCTTTTTATAAAGACACTGGTCAGATTGAATTAGAGCCCAAACATATGATTTCATTTTACTTCAATTACTTCTTTAAAAGTCCTAGCTCAGGGATGGGGTTGTGGCTCAGTGGTAGAGTGCTTGCCTAGCACATTCAAGGCCCTGGGCTCAATCCTCAGCACCATATAAAAATAAATGAAATAAAGGTATTATGTCCAACTACAACTAAAAAATAAATATTAAAAAAGAATCCTAGCTCAGAGCTTGGTATGTAGATCAGTGGTAGAGCACTTGCCTAGCACATGTAAAGCCCTGAGTTCCAATTCTAGCACCACAAGAAAAAAGAAAGAGAAAAAAGGAAAATAAAAACACCTATCTTGCCCTATCTCCAAACACAGTTACATTGTTAGGCAGTAGGGGTTAGTACTTCCACATATGAAAATGGTAGAAGTGGAGGAGAGGACAAAATCCAGATCCTAACACACCCATCAGAATGGCAATATCTATCTCAATTGCCAAGTAAGCATCTGGCTGCCTGGCAACACATACATGCACAGGAACACTCATATCCACATGTTGGCTATGGAAAATGTCCATCACTAATGGAAAGCATTAACACAATATAGTAGATTCATACAATGGAATACTTTCTAGCAGAGACAATAAATGAAATACATTTGCAGAATATTCAGTAATATCAATGAATCTCAAGTATCACTATTCAAAATAATGCATGCAGTGCAATATGAAGTTCAAAAGCAAACAAAACAAAGAAACATGATGTTAAAAATACATATGCATATCATATCAGATCTAATGAAAAAATCAAGGGGGATAACAAAAATGGAATAGTGATTAGCCCCTAGAGGGAAAGGAAAGGGAAAAAAAGAGTTGGATTTAAACCCATGATCACAACTCTTTACAGTGAAATGATTCTACATACTCTTTCAATCATTATCCCTTCTTAGGCAGCTTCTAAAATGCCCTTGCAAAGATCCTTACCTTCTGGGATTTGTGTCCCTTCTTTTTAGGTGTGGACTAGACCTAGTGACTTCTTTAATAAATAGAATATAACAAAGGTAATGGGATACCTCTTCCAGAATTAGATTTCACAAAGACTGTGGCTACTGTATGATTTGCCCACTCTTGGCCTCTTAGCCACCTGATAGAAGCTGGGTGCTATGTTGTGAGCCTCTTAAAGGGAGGCTCATGTTGATAAGTAACAGAGTGGCTTCTGGTCAACATGTGGGAAGTAAGGACGTGAGGCTCTCACTTCAATGGCTGAGGAAGAACTGAATTTTACCAATGATCACATAAGTGAGCAGAGAAGCAGATTCTCCTCCAGTAAAGCCTTGGGATGGCCATAGCCCTAGCCAATACATGGGCCATCCCTTTATGGAAACTGCTGAGCCCAAGGACTCAGGCAAACCACACCTAGATTCCAGAACCACACAAATTGTGAGATCATCAAGGTTTCTTTTATCACTAAGTCTTTTTGAGTGGTTATTATGGAGCAATAGAGAACAAAAATCTAATTCTAGGAATTTATTTAAAGAACTTAGACAACGCTACAAAGATATGTGCACATTGATGTTTGACACAGAGATATTTATCATGGTGAGAAAAAAAAATAACAGAAATGTTCAACAATAATGGAATGACTAAATGTATTATTATACATTTGTATAATGTCATATCAGGCATTCATTAAATGGCAATACCACAGACATTAATAGGACAGTGAGAAACTACAAACAATACTAGGTCCATCCATTTCTTTTTTTTTAAAAAAATTATTTTTTAGTTATAGGTGAACACAATGTCTTTATTTTACCTAATGTGGTGCTGAGGATCGAACCCGGTGCCTCAAACATGCTAGGCGGCTCGAGCCCTCTACCTCTGAGCCACAACCCCAGCCCAGGTCCATACTTTCAAAATTATATCAAATAGACTTATTCCTCAAAAGACAAAAACTAACAATATTCATCCAACAAGAACTGGAAGTCCTACATCTATTAAATGAATTGAATAGAACCTGAGTTTAAAATCACCCCACAAATTAAGCTCCAGTCTTGCATGGCTTCAATTGCAACATCTACCTAGGACTTATGGAATATCTAATACCAGCTCTACAAAGACTTCCAAATAAAGATGCTGAATTCATTGAAATTATTTTTTGATGCCAGTATTACCCTAACACCAAAACCAGACAACTATAATGTAAGAAAAAAAAATCTCAATGTGCCTAAACCCCAATATCTCTCATGAACATAGCTTAAAATTCTTAAGAAAATATTAGCAAATTGATCAAATAATAAATAAGAAGGTATAATATATCACAAGCAAGTGATATTGATTCTGGGAATTCAAAGTTGGTTCAAACATAAAGCATTCAAACATAAAGCAATGCAGTCCACCCTTTTAACAGTATGAAGTCAGAAAGCAACTTAATTATGCAGTTATTCATAATAAAACTCCTAGCAAACAATAATGATTTAAGATTTTAAACTTCTAATGGTAACAGACTGAATGCTCCCCTACTCAAGATTAGGTGCAAAAGAAGGATGTCCACACCTATTCAACATCATACTGAGGGTCATAATGCAATAAGCAAGGAAGAGATATAGTGCTTTCAGGTAGGAATGGAAAAAATAAATCTTTCTGTATTCACAGACATGATTGGGTATGTAAAAATCCCAAGGAATCTATGAAAAGACTACCTGAATAGGATACAAGGCCATATAAAAAGTCAGTTATATTTTGATATATTAGCGAAAACCAATTGCAAATTGAAATTTTAAAGAAATACCAATTTTTAAAAAGAAGAACAAAATTGGAAGACTCTTGACTATAAAATTTCAAAACTTACTATAATGCTAGAGTAAACAAGACAAGGTAGTTTTAGCAAAAGGACTGACACATAAATCAGTTGAACATGACAAAGAACAGAAATAAACAAACATAGTCACCTGGTTTTTGACAAGATGGAAAGTCAATAGAACAGAGAAAGTACACTTTTTTAAAGTAGATGATGCAAAGTAATGAACTTAGACCTCTATCTCACACCATTTTCAAAAATTAACTCAAAACTGCTTGTACATTTAACTTTAAAATATAAACTATAAAATTTCTGGAATTTAACATAGGAGAAAATCTTTGTGACCTTGTCTTATGCAAAGCTTGTTTAGATAGGACACACAAAGTATAAAACAGAGTAGAAAAAAGTTATAAACATACGAATTGGATTTCATCAAAATAAACTTTCAGGAGATGCTGTAAAGAAAATGAAAAGACAATTCCCAGACAGGAAGAAAATATCTGCAAAGCACATATCTGATCAAAGATTGGTAACCAAAATCTATGAAGAACTCTCTAATGTTGTAGATTGATAATTTCTCCTGAAGTTATTCAGGTCCTAACCGCAGGAACCTGTGAATGCTGGTTTATATACTCTGAAGAGGTTTTGTAGATGCAATTTAATTAAGGGTTTGAGATGAGGAAGTTATCCAGGCAGGGCCTTAATGTCATCACAAGTATCTAAAAGGAGGGAGGCAGTGAGATTTAACTACAGAAGAAAGAATGCAATGATACCAGAGAGGCAGAGTTTGGGGTGAGGCAGCCATAAGCCCTGAAATACTCCCTTGGAGCTTCCAGAAGGAACCAGCTCTGCCCACATCTTGATTTATAATTTGATTGATATCACAAAGACAGTCATTCTGACTTCTGGCTCCGAGAACTATAAGAGAATATTTATGTAATTTTAAGCTGGTAAATTTGTGGTGATTTGTTAGAGCAGCCCTAGGAAACTAATAGAGCTCAGCAGTAAGCAAACAGTCTAATTAGAATATAGGCAAAAGGCTTGAACTGGTGCCTTACCAAAGACAAGAGCAGGATGGCAAATGTGAATATGAAAAGGTGATCAAGCTGGGTGTGGTGGCGCATGCCTGTAATCCTAGAAACTCTGAGTTCAAAGCCAGCCTCAGCAACTTAGCGAGGCCCTAAGCAACTCAGTGATACCCTGTCTCTAAATAAAATACAAAATAGGGCTAGAGAAGTGGCTCAGTGATTAAACACACTTGAGTTCAATCCGTAGTACAAAAAAAAAAGAAAGAAAAGAAATAAAAAGGAATGAAAAGATGATCAAAATCATTAGTCATTACATCTGAAAAGAACAAATAAAAAATTTAAAAAACGTTAGTTCTTAATGCAAATAAAATTAAAACTACAATGACATAGCACTACTCACTCATAAGAATGACTAATTTTTAAAATATAAATGGCCATGTGGAGTAACTAGAATTCTCATAGTTTGCTGATGAGAAGGCAAAATTGTACAGTCTCATTGGATACTACTTTGATGGTTTTCTTATAATACTAAACACATGTTTACCATGCACTGTAACAATACCACCCCAGGTATTTACCCAAGAGAAATAAGACATGTCTGCAAAAGATCTATATCTGAATGTTTATAACAGCTTTATTCATGATCAAAAACTGGAAACAATCCAAATATCCCTCAACTAGTGACTGGATAAACAAACTACAGTATATCTATACAAAGGAATGCTATTCAGCCATAAAAATAATAAACTACTCATTCACAACAATACGAATGAACCTCAAAAACTGTTATCCTAAGTGACTGAGCTAGGATACACACTATATGGTTCCATTTACATGACATATTGAGCAAATTAAAATTATTGGGACAGGAATCAGATCATTGGTTGCCTGTGATCTATGGATGGGAGCCAGCAATTAACAACAAAGGAATATGAGGGAACTATTTGGGATAATAGAAAAATTTACTCTCTTGGATTGTGATGATAATTACATGACTATATAAGTTTGTCAAAGGTCATAGAACTATATACCTAAAAAGGCTAAATTTTTAATCTCAAAAATATTTATAAAAGGATGAATTTTACTGTAAGCAAATTACGTGTCAGTAAACACAAAAGAAATCTTTTTTCCTTAATTTTTATTGATTTTTTAAAAAAGTAAATGACAGCAGAATGCATTACAATTCTTATTATACATACAGAGCACGATTTTTTATATCTCTGGTTGTATATAAAGTATGTTGACACCAATTTGTGTCTTCATACATGTACTTTGGATAATGATGTCTATCACATTCCACCATCCTTGCTATTCCCTTGCCCCCTCCCTTCCCCTCCAACCCCTCTGCCCTATCTAGAGTTTGTCTATTCCTCCCATGTTCCCCCTCCCTACCCCAATATGAGTCAGCTTACTTATATCAGAGAAAACATTCGGCATTTGTTTTTTTGGGGGGTGGGGGGGGATTGGCTAACTTCACTTAGCATTATCGTCTCCAATGCCATCCATTTACCTGCAAATGCCATGCAAAAGTAATTTTTTATTAGTACAAACAAACATTCAGTTGAAAAATGACAATGTAGATCAATGTTTATTGACATTGGGAATTGTCCTTGAATATGGTTAACAACTGAAAAAAAAAAACAGTTTACAAAACAGCATATGTATACATGGTATGGTCTTAATGTTTGTGTGCTCTTTCCAAATTGACATGTTAAAATCCTTACCCCCAATATGATGGTATCAAGAGATGAAGCCCTTTGGAGGTGATGAGGCCATAGGCACAGGCTTCTTGAATGGGACAAATACATTATAAAAAAGTTAGAGTAGAAAATGATTTTTCTCTCTACCATGTGAGGATACAATGAGAAGAAAATGGTCTGTGACCAGGAAGAGACTCACTAGAACCCCACCATGCTGGCACCCTGATGGTGGACTTCCAGTCTTCAAAACTGTGAGAAGTAAATCTTCGTTGCTTAAGTCACTCAGTCTATGGCATTTGTTATAGCAGCTGGAACAGACAAGGCAAGGTCTTTTTATTCACACACATATACATAAACATGTACCTTCTTGTATTGTTTACATATATCTGGAAGAAAATACATACACATATTAACAGTGATTACCCATGGTCATCAGGATCTTTCATTTATTCAGTCACTTCCTGACATGTTACCTTCTTGGATGTTAATTTCTACCTTAGTGAAGTGACAGCACTGTACTAGCCTATTTCTGTTTCAGGACCTTCACACTTGCTGTTCCTCTGCTAATCCCTTAGCCTGGAACAATAGCTTGGCCCATAGCTTCATTCATGTTTGGGTCAGATATCATCACTTAGAAGAAGGCTTCCCTGTCCACTCCAACCAAAGTGGCCCTCATCATTCCTGGTCTCCTCACTCTGCTTTATTTTTTCTTCATTGCAGTCATTGCTCCTTGATGTCACCTTTTACATGTATTATGACCTTTGTCCATTTGTCCTACTAGAATATGAGCTTTATGAGGAAGAACCTTGGTCTGATTTGTTTCCCAAGCACTGAGAACAATGCATGGTACTTGTTTACTTGACTAAATGGTTAAACACATATTTCAGAGTGGTCCTTCTAGAATTTGTCATTTCTTCAAAAGTTTTCATTGTCTTGAGAAACTTATAATCACACTGCAGGGCTGCAACTCCAAGATGAAACAGCTACCACCCAAGTCACTGTAAATAACACTGCACCAGAATGATGGGGGTTGGGAGGGATGGGTCAAGAAATGAAGAGGAATTTGGGATTGGCAAAGGCAAGTGACTTTTGAGGATAGTTTTCTCTTAATTTTTTTTTGGTGGTACTGGGGTTTGAACCCAGGGCTTCACATGTGCTAGGGAAGTGCTCAACCACTGAGCTGCATCCCCAGGCTTTTTATTTTATTTTGAGTCAGAGTTTGCCCTCACTTATCTTTCCATACCCAACACTCATAGATCCTAACTAATTTAATACCAAATATGGCACATTTCACCCTTCCAAGGGTGACAGGTGGCCTCCAACTAGTGGTTTTCCTATCTCAGCCTCTTGAGTAGCTGGGATTATGAATATAGTTTTTGTATAACTGGAGCTTGTGAGGGTGCAGATTTAGGATAAACCTTGCTCTTGTAGCTTATATTCCCCCAGAATGTATCTTGATCTTATATATGGCTCTTTTTGGAGTCATCCCCTCGAAACTCAGAAAACACTCTGAATGCCACACAGCACAACCTTCTAGACTTTATGCATCATTAAAAATTCAGGGCACTCCCAGTGAGTTCCATCAGCCTTCCCAGGTAAGAGGAAGCCCAGTTTAGGAAAAAAAAAATGATGTGGTCTCATTGAGTGGAAAGGTGGGAACCAAGCTTCGGACTGCAGGCCCTCATTAACTAAAATCCCTGAAGGGGTTTGGTTCCCCTCATCACTTCTGTGCCAGCCACAAGGGTCGTGTTTGCTCTGCAGAGGCCCTGCAGCTGCCAGAGTTGGCCACAAATGTTTACCCTGCTGTGTTGGCAAAGGGCCTGATTCCTCGCCAGCTTCTGCGCCTTCTCTGTGCCAGAGCAAATAGCTTTTCATCCTCAAGGCACCTGATCTCTAAGAGTTCTCTCTCTAAGGATCTCCTCCTGTCCCAGAAGAATGCTCATGAGCAACCCCGGGGTGCCTTGATGCAAGTTGAAGAGATGATGAGCATCTCAGCTCCAGGCTGTCACCCCATCAGTTTCCTCTCTGTTAGACCCCTCCAACCATCACATCTGAAATCAAAATCCCTCCTTTTGATTCCTAGCCCTGCTTACCTGCTCTGTGTTTTCTCATATCATTTACTACCTCCTAATAAGATTTTGTTTGTTGTTGTTATTGTTAATTGTTCATCTCCTAACTCTAGGCTTTAAATTCAATACTGACAATTTTTTTTGGTTAGTTTTACTTACTGATGTAAACAAAATCTTTATTCCTAGTGCCTAAAATGATCATCAAGGCTCGTATTCAGCTTACTATGTGCTTAATTGAATAAACACAAAAATCAATTGTTATTTCTTACAGTAATCTATGAGGAAAACACTATCATTGATACCCATTTTACAGATAAAGAAACAGAGGCAGAAAGAATTAAGTAACTTATTCAAGGTCACATAGCTAGTGAATGACAGAATTACAATTTGAAGCCAGGATAACCCTTAACCCTTAGTATATACAATTGAAAACAATATAGTGCCTTGTACATTTAAGGCATAAAATAAATGTATATGAGACTAAACTGGGGAATGAAGTCCCTCATACCTCCCATGGAGGTTCTGTGTTTCCTGTTTACTTCTTTCTTACTTTGTCCTCCCTTCCTTTGTTCATTCCTTCTTTCTTCCTTGCTTATTTCCCCTTCCCGCCCTTCCCCGAGGTAACATGGGTGAGTGAGCTGCATTAAGAAAAGGGTGCCGCCAAGCAGCCAGGCCCCTCTCCAGTCATTCTTTCCTCTGGGACAAATACTTTTTGAGCCCGTAAAATAATACTAGGGACTAGAAAAGCCACAAGTATTCACAAAACAATTTTTTTTTTTTTGGTACCAGGGATTGAACTCAGGGGCACTTGACCACTGAGCCACATCCCCAGCCGTATTTGTATTTTAGAGACAGGTTCTCACTGAGTTGTTTAGAGTCTCACAGTTACTGAGGCTGGTTTTGAACTCACGATATTCCTGTTTCAGCCTCTAGAGCTGCTGGGATTACAGGTGTGTGCCACCATGCATGGCACACAAACAAATTTTCTGAACACAATAAACTAATGATATTAAAGAAGGCAGTGAGCAGGCAGAGCAGCACCATTCAACTCTCATACAAAGCCAATGGACATGAGTGCTGAAGAAGGGGGGCAATTGGCACATAGTAGGACCATACTAAAGGGTCATGGGGGTGAGGATTTTGGACTTGGCCATTAAATGTTTCATAGAAGACAGGATTTCAAAAGCTACCAGTGAGACGTGTATTCCAAGTGAAGGGAACATAGAGGAGTCAGGAAGTTGGGGCAGCACATCCCCAGGGCAAAGACCAGGCTTTGTGGGCCATGTTTGTCAGCCAGAGAAGGATGTGACCTGTGGGAGCTGCTCAGGGTTTCCTCTCCTCCATGGGAAAGATGTCTCCTTTTTTAAAAATAATTTTTAGTTGTATATGGACGCAACATCTTTATTTTGTTGATTTACTTTTATGTGATTATGAGGATCGAACCCAGTGTCTCACACATGGGAGGCAAGCGCTCTACCACTGAGCCCCAGCCCCAGCCACCGGGAAGATAGCTTTTCTTAAGCTTTCATGTCACCCCTGAGGACCTATGGGCTGGTGAGCTTCTTGCTGTTCACCACAGGAACCTGCAGGTGCTCTTGCCCACGTGGCTCCTCTCTCCTTTGATGCTTTTCCCTCATTTCAGTTTCTGGCTATATTACTCTCTTGCTTCCAGCTACCCTGGAGGGTGCTATCTCACCCATATGTGGCTACTTTTTTTACCCCACTCTGCCATGGTCCTGCTTGGCATGCTGTTAAACAGACAGGCAGGCAGCAGCGAGCCTCTAGTAGTTTCCTACTATGTGCCAGGCCTTGGAAAGCACCTCCTTCCTCACCCCTTTGGCTTCACCATCTGGGAAATGAAAGGGATAGATTCTGTGATCTTGAAAGTTCCTTACAGCTGCAACATTCTAGGGGAGTATTTGAATGCCCTCCTTTTGAAGCTTTGAGTTCTGTAGGAAAATGATTACCATAAAATGTTTCCAGGTTGGTGCACTGGCTTCTGTCAGGGCCTCACTGTTTGACAACTGCTGTGCAGACTTAAGTGATATTTACACACAAAAATGTTTTACTGGGGGACGCCATCATTACTCTGGTGTCAGGGGCCAAGGATAACACCCCATTACAGGCCTTTCCTGTTATATGAAGAAAGAAAGATTCATTCACTCATTCAGCTAAGCCCAACTGTGTACACAAGTCTGTAGTAGGTGCTATAAAAATATGCCTGATCTCACCACAGGCTTAGAGAGCACAGAACCATCCGAGTTTTGGAGGAAGGAACTAGTCATCTACCATAATCCACCCTACTCCTCCACCCCAAGATGAGGACCCCTTTGCTCTACTCACTGCCCACCAAGGGACAGATCCCATTGTACAGCTACTTCACATGTCTACAAATTAGAAGGTGATTTTATAGAATGTCATTAGAGCTTCTCTGGTCACACCTACATCTAGTTCTGATGCTTGGCAGATGGGAAAGTGAGGAGGCTCATACAAAGTGACACTGGAATCTCAGACAGAGTCACACTTGCATCCAGACTTTTTCATCCCCAGTGCAGGTTTCTTTCTCACCCATGGTCCAAAGCTGCCTCTTTCATTAGGACTATGCAGTTTACAAGTGAACACTGCATGCATTAAGTCACAAGATCCTAAGAGCAAACTGTTGCCAGTATCTGCACCCCACCCCCCACACACAATTGTGTGATCTGAGTTACTCCACCTTCCAATTGATTCCTAATCTTATCTTAACCACCTGTTTGATGTGCCCTACTTCAAAACTGCCTTCCATTGAGACACTAGCCTACAGAAGTTCTGTACTCTGACTGCTCTGTGCCAGACCTTCAGCTCTAGGTCTCTACCTTCCCATGGCAACCCAGCTGCTTCCTGTCTGAGTCCTGTTTGTCTGCCTTGTGGACACATAGGTGAGATGCAAGAATGATCATTGAGGGGCTGCACATTTGAAAATACAGACTGACCTCAAGCTTATGATACTTTTGCTTCATTCTCCAGAGTAGCAAAATTGCAATCCAATGCATGGCCAGAACCAACATTGGCTCCAACTTGTCTTGTGGGACTCAGAGGTGTTTTGAAAGGACAGGTAGGGAATGCTTGCTGTCTAGGTCCATCCCTGAAACACATGTAAAGTGGGGTACCTGAGCCATGTGCCCAAATAGAGCACATGCCATCGAAATGAAGCACCACTCTCAACATATAATGATGGCAGATGGGCAGCACAGCCATAGTGACAAGGCTGCCATCTTGGCACAGAACTTTCCAGCAGTCAGATCTCAGTCTAACCTAGAATTGGGGTCTACATACACAACTTCTGGAATCAGATTTCCAAAAGAGTACGTATTTTGTGGTGCAAACATTGGACTTTGTTGACAAATGCCTGTTGACAGGCCTGCCTGGATTTGCCTCTGCAGGAAGCAGGCTCCTCTGTCTGGCTTCTTCAGGCCTAAAGTATCACACTGTCAACTACAAGAGGGTGCAGGACAAAGTTCCTCTCAAGGAAACCTAAATTATATAGGGAATGAGGTCCTCAGAGCATGGACACTGGGTGTCAAGGTGGGGAGTCACAAAGGTTAGCCCTTCCCCATTTTAAATATACTAGACTAGCTATACTTCAAGGGCTCTTATGAGAAATCACTCTGAGAACACGTCTTGTAAATTTTCACTTTTCTGGCTTCAATATTATAGTAATTTAGGGAGCAGAGGAAAAGAAAGTGGGTAATGAGAGCTAGACATGTGGCCTAGCAGGATTCTCAGGCAGCTCAATGCCACGACTTTGACTAAAGGCACATTTGAACCAGTTCAAGACCCTGTGCTGAGGGCACTACAAAAATGAAGAAGTCGCCAGCCATGTCCTCTTCTTCTCTGGTGTGCATTCTAGTAGGGGAGATAAGATGTCGCAAATACTTGCTGCATGAGTTGAAAGAGTTAAAGCACTAACTTGAAAGACCAAAGTATCTTCAAGAATCAGGAGATGATAGTAAAAGAGATGGTACTTGGGAAGTGGAAGAAATGGGGATGGCAGGACTTCCAATGGTGACACAGCACAAGACCATTGAGGACCAGCATGTGCAGCCACTTCAGTGTTTATAGCAGCTCAATTCACAATAGCTAAGCTATGGAACTAACCTAGGTGCCCTTCAACAGATGAATAGACAAAAAAATGTGATGCATATACACAACGGAATATTACTCAGCCATAAATAATAATTAAATTATGGCATTTCCCAGTAAATGGATGGATCTGGAGAATATCATCCTAAGTGAAACAAGCCAATCTCCAAAACCCGAGGCAGAATGTTCTCTCTGATGTGTGGATGCCAACATATAACAAGGGAGGGTAGAGAGGGGAAGCATAGAAGCTCATTGGATTAGACAAAGGGGAATGAAGGGAAGTGGGGGAGATGGGAATAGGAAAGAGAGCAGAATGAATCTTAACTTTCCTATGTTCATACGTGCACACACCACAGTGAATCTCCACATCATGTACAATCCCAAGAATGGGATCCTAATAAGTTATACTCCATGTATGTATAATATGTCAAAGTACACTCTACTGTAATGTATGTATATAAAGAACAAATAAAAAGATTCACTGACAATTTAAAATTTTACATTAGATGATAGACAGAAAGGATGGGAAAATATTTTTTTTCTTTTTTACTATGCAAGTTCTTCATGGGAAGAATTTTATTTCTGCTGAAACAAATACCTATGACATCCTGAGAACATGTTTTAGAAGAAAAATAATAAAGAAATTATTTAAAGCAAATTTGACATATATAATAAATAAAACAGTGTTTCGTTTTGCTGACATATATTTTGTTTTGTACACAGCACATAAACATTCATTTAATTCACATTTGCACACAAACAACAGCAAAGTTATCCAAGCTGACTAAGGGGCAGTTTCCAAGGCTGGGGGAGGGGAGAACACACTGGAGGGATAAGGAGGGGAAAGCTACATTGGGTAGGACCTGACCTAATAGCATGAATGGACACATATGGTACGTGTGTGTGTGTGTGTGTGCAAATGCGCGCACGTGCACACATACATGAACATACTTTTTGGCTTTTAGCATATTTATGTTGTAAAGGCAAATACAAATTAAGAGACTCAATTCTTTACATTGAAAAATAAGTGCCTCCTCCCTTCCTTTTTATTGAGAATTTCTCTGTTCTTTTTAAATGTATATAAATCTTTTCATTGACTCAACAAGCCTCTTGCTATTCTCAGGCATTAAGAATGTTTCCTCCAGGACATGAGGGCCATCTTTCTCCAACAGAATCACCAAGGAAGACAATGTCTGATTTCCCATTTCCCTGCTACGAGTTGGGCCTAACTTCTGCTTTTGCCTATTGCAAAATCATCAAGTCTGCAAAATGTAGTGGCTTTGGAGGAATGCCCAGTCAATGACCTAACCACCTATATATTGTCACTATCTCCATTTGTCTCTTAACATTTTTTCTCTCTGAGCTACTTCCTTCTGAGATTATCTCAGATTCAAAGAACAACAGGTCCAACTGATAACCATCTTTCTGATAAGAACTAAAACTAGCTTCAGGCAATTATGAGCCTTGCAGAGCAGACCAGTCCAGGATAAGATTGCCCCATACACAGGAGATATTACCGCATTATGAAGCCAACATTGCCCCCCAAAATCAGGAGCAATCATCTCACAATAGGTACTGAGTTACCCCTTCAAGCAGTGACCTTCCTAGACCGTCACAGAACCAGTCCTAAAATAATGATCAACCAGATTTCGGCCTGACTGGGATGATTTACTCTTGCAACTACACAAAACCTTCAGTCATGGAAGCATTCAACCTTTGCCTTTGCTCCCCTTTTCTATGAAACTGCCGCAGTCTGGCTGGGCACAAAATCACGAGCCACTCACAGCCTTGTAGATTCAAACAGCAATTCTTTATTCCCGAACTCACACCGGCACTCTACAAACACGTTCTGGGCAAAATCCACACTCTCCACAGGGCTCTGAATCCCAAATACTCTCTTAATTCCCTTGAGAACTCAATGGGAACTCAAGGCGCCTGAGGCAGCAGGATACACCCTATTCCTAGCAGGAATCACCTTAAACCTGGAACCACCCTAAACCCAGAACGCCCTAAATCCCTATTCGCCCTAAACCCTGATTCACCCTAAACCCGGATCCGCCCTGGTCCTTGAGCAAGGTCACATTTCACGCAAAGTCACTGCAAATGACCTGGGTCCACCATGGAGAGTCCTTCCTCTAAGCAACATGGAGTAGGCTGACAAAGAAATTGCGAAGCATCATTCCTACTTGGCAATGGCTCTCAGCATGAAACCTCAAAGTTTCTATCAGAACTTTGGTCACTGTATCCTTATATCTGCCCTTCTCCATTGTTTCTAACTTTTTTCTCAACTCAATCATGGGAAATGTAAAAACAGAGAAGAAAAAACAATCCAAAACAGCATCTATAGCTCTTTGGCATTGTGATCCTGCTAATGCATTGGGTTTCTCCTTAGATTTCTTTCAACACAGTCACTCATTCATCAACTATGTATTTATTTATTTACAAAATATTTGGAGTACAGATCAGGGTGGGGATGCCAGCACCCATGGGATGGGGAGCTAGAAACCAAGATTTCACCCTGGAGTCCCACTTGGAGGAGGGGCACCCAGACAGCAGCTGGTTCCTTGTCAGGCCTACATTCATCATGTTGGGCTTTGAGTGGGCATAGCTTCCCTGTCCCGCCCTGGACCAATTAGAGCCACCCTGCCCTGTTCACTTGGAGTTTGGGAAGATCTCCTGGAAACCATACTTCTAGGTCACCAGTGTGGGACATGCAAATTGCTCTATGAACATTACTCCCTGAGCTCCTGGGCTCTGGTTGGGACTCACGCTTTCATTCAGTCAACCAGTTGCTCAAACCTCCTCCAAACGGGGGCCTTGTTGAGCACATGTGTATATTTTGGGGTGTGGCCCTGTCACATCAATCCTCAGGGGCCCTTGTCATAGTCCCTCTTCCCATGATATAGCCTGTGGTGACAAGCCCCTATGGAAAGTACTTGGGCCAAGATGCAGTTGGCAGCTAAGGTCCTGCCACATTTCAAGAAGGGATCCTCTCCTTGTATCAAACCCTTGGTGTGTTAGGGGCCATGGGATCTGGGCTGATCCCATACCATGCTGGACAGACAACAGGGCCATTTCCTGGGCTCCAGTGCCTATTTTATCTTTCCAAGGGATCTATTAGTGTGTGTAGAAAGTCAGCTAGGTAAAAATAGTCCTGATCCATGGACACTGAGTATTCCCTGGCTGCATTAGCGCATGCTCTCATTAGTTTTAAGATCTGAGCTTAACTTTCTGGAACAGAAAGCTGGAAGGGATAGCCTGATATAAATTTTAGAGCAAAGAATCAAGAGACTTGGGGAGCTGTGAGAACTTCAACAAACTCAAATTTTCCTTAGCCTCAGTTTTTCCATCTATGAAATAGGGGTGGCATATAAATTGTAGACTGTTTAACACATGCAATGCATTGACCAGGAGATTATGACAGTGGACTCTTTACTATAGTGAACCTTTATGTTTTCCCTTAGATAAAAATGTTACATATTTTACTAGTTTGTATTTTGAGAAAAAAAAAGACACCACATTCTACATTATAAAGAAACTAGAGTTATTATCTCTCTCATGTTTTTAGCACAAGGTTTGTTGATTGTTTGGTGAAACTTATTTCAATTTTCCTTATCTATTAACTTTTAAAATGCCAGACTGTAAAGGATAAGTTTCTAACAGTACCAGGTGGTGTTTCAAGTGTGCCTATTTCATCTAAACCTCACAGTCATAACCCAAAAAGGAATTGCAGGAGAATATGATTTTGTGAGTCAGTAAGGCAAATTAGAGGGTGATTCAAGACCACTCTAGGTGCATAATTTACATGTTACCAGGTTAATAGCACACAAATTTAAAATAATATGGTGGAGAAAACACTAAACTGAGATTTAGGGACTATAAATTATCTAATCCTATCACTGACCCAAGTGATAGGGGCAAGTCACTTTCCATTGTTAGTTCTCAATTTTCCAAACCAAAGTGAAAGTGATAGACTGGGATTCTTTCAGTTGAGAATCATTTTCTGATTCTTGGAGGAATAATGGAGTACTGCTAAGGTTTCCCTTTGTAGTAACCTGGTTCAGTAGCAGGAACCAGGGCTTTGTTTAAGGGGCATAGTTCTGGCAAAATTCTTTCCTTCTCTTACAGCTTCTGAGTTTATTTTAAAATTATTTCCATACCTCAGTGAGCTCACAGTACATGTTGCTGTTGTGTCTAAGTCTCCAAGCAAAAGGCATGACCAATGACATTCTTCACAGAACTAGAAAAAAAAACAGTTCTTAAATTCATTTGGAAGAATAAGAGACCCAAAATAGCCAAAGCAATCCTGAGCAAGAAGAGTGAGGCTGAAGGCAGCCCAATACCTGATCTCAAATTATATTACAGAGATATAGTAACAAAAACAGCATGGTACTGGCATCAAAACAGACAGGAAAAACAATGAAACAGAATAGAAGACAGTCCTATATACATACTGTCATCTGATACTTGACAAAGGTTCCAAAAATATATGTTAGAGAATAGACAGTCTTTTCAACAAATGGTGCTGGGGAACTTGATATCCATACGTACAAGAATGAAACTAGATCCCTAATATCTTACCCTGCACAAAAGTTAAATCAAAATGTATTAAAGACTTAGGAATTATACCATAAACTTCTAGAAGCAAACATACAGTCAATACTTCAACATATTGGTGCAGGCAATAACCTCCTTAACAAGACCCCTAAAACTCAAGAAATAAAATAAAAAATCAGGACTGGGGTTGTAGCTCAGTGGTAGAGCATTTGCCTAGCTTCTGCACAGCAAAGGAAATGATTAAGAACATGAAGAGAGAGCTTTCATAATGGGAGAAAATCTTTGCCAGCTACTCCTCTGTAGAGGTTTGATACCCAGATATATAAAGAACTCAAAAACTGAGCACCAAACCCCCAATCAATAAATGAGCAAAATAACTAAACAGACATTTCTCAAAAGAAGCAAATGGCCAACAAATATCAGAAAAAAAAATTTAACATCTCTAGTAATCATGGAATTGCAAAACAAAACTACAAATGGTGCCTCCATTTGAGTGCCAAATGTAAGTGAGGCCCTATTGTCGGAATTGGGAGCACATGTTCCTTCTCCCAGGTTCCTTCCATGTTTTAACAGATTTTGAATGGTTTATTTTGGTTTAGCAATACTTCATGTATTTTTCCTCATGAGATAACCAGGATTATCTCATCAATCTGATATAATTATTGTGCTATATCAAAGGAAGGTGATGTTTTAAGTTGCTTTTGATGCCTTATACTAAGTAAACATTTCAATTATTAGGTCTTTAAAAAATATGTAAAATTGGCCGGGCATGGTGGCACATGACTGTAGTCCCAATGATTGGGCAGTCTGAGGTAGGAGAATTGCAAGCTTGATGCCAACCTCAGAAATGCAGTAAGACCTCATCTCAAAATAAGAAGGACTAGGAATGTTGCTTGCTGGTAAAGTATCCCTGGGTTCATTACCACACGCGTGTGTGTGTGCACATATGTGTATGAAATATACATAGAAAATTGTTCTCTGTATTCACCCATTACTACATTATAGGGGTAATGGCCTCTCTTGGATGATTCTGTACAGCAGAAGTCCACCAACTTTTCCTGTAAAAGGACAGATAGTAAATATTTTAGGTTTTGTTTACCATACCACCTGGCACAAATGAACACTGTAGTTGTGGACCATACAAATGAATGACTGTGACTCAATTCCAATAAATTGTATTTATAAACAATGATATTTGAATTTCATAATTCTCATGTGTTGTGAGGTGTTATTCTTTTTTGACTTTTTTCAACCACTTACCAATGTAGGGGGAAAATAGTTTGGTCTTGTGCTGTAGAAAACCAGGCAGCAGGCTATATGTACTTGGCTGGCTACAATTTGTTAACCCTATGGGTAGATTTTTCGAGCTCTTCCTAAGTTCTTATATTAAGTGGTTATTATCCACCTAAGGATGGAGATGAGGCCAATAGCAGGATTATTAAATTCGAACTGAAGTTTGAAGTCCAGGCTTCTGCTGCACAGTCTACGGCTCTAAGGTTTACTCATAATTTCAGATGTGGTCTTTATGTTTCTGTGGTGCAGAAAATAGATGTGTGGTCAGCGACTGTTTCCAGACTTCGCCCATGTAAGGGCTGTCCTCTCATTAGCAGCCAGTGGCAACCTAATTTTGACAAGCCTGACCCTGGGCTTACACACCCTTTTCGTTTATAACTCTCTCGGGTTGCCATCTGTCCTTACTATTTGAGTCCCTGTTGTCTCATTGGTGGCTTTCTGAGCAGCTGCAAAATGTTTTTAACTTTGAGTGGAAGTTGGGGTCACCACTACCGGACTGGAACAGTCTCTCTCAGCAAGGGCTCTATCAGCGGGCGGTTCCGTAGTTTCACGGCCTCTGGTGAGTGGTAAAGCAACTGTTCCTCCCCGCTTTCCATGGCTGCCCTTCCAGTGCGGGCAGTAATTAATGACCCATTGCTCAAGGACAGGTGGAATAATGTGCATTGGTTTTCTGTGTTGTTGTCGGAAACTGCTTAGTTGCCTAGCACCACAGTCGTCTGTTTCCTTGTCTTTCCCGCGGCTCCGGTGCTCCGGTCGCCTCGCTCAGGCCGGTGGGCGACCGGGACTGAGACGGGCGGCGGCGACGACGACGCCCGCCGGGAGGAGTATGCTGCGAGGCAAGTCCCGGCTCAACGTGGAGTGGCTGGGCTACTCGCCTGGCCTGCTCCTCCAGAACAAGCCGCTCCTGGCAGGGCGCACGCCGCGAAACCTTCGTGGGTAAGTCACGTGAGCTCTAATACCGAACCCGGGCCGGTGCCCGCCGTAGTCTTGCATCACCACCCTGCGCCGCGCCTGCGTACTTCACTCTGCACGGAGTTCACAGGGACACTTCCGGCGCGGCAGGCCTGGAACTGTGGTGCTCACTCAGGGGCCGCTGAGCCCAACCCGCTGCCGAGTGCTTGCGGCTGGCGGGGCGACACAATGGAGCGCCTTGATAAAGCGGCGCTGAACGCGCTGCAGCCACCTGAGTTCAGGTAGCCCGGAGCGCTCCCGGTCTGTGAAGTGGGCGGGCTGGGGCTTGCACTGGGGCTGAGGGAAGGGCCCCGCAGGACTGGCTGGGCATGAGATCTGGATTCCTAGGGCCAGACCTTGGGGCGGGGGAGCCGAGAGGCAGGTTGGAGCCTGCAGGGTCTGCATGCCCAGCCTCAACCTTTCACTTGGGAAGGACGGATCCAGGGTGCGGGAGGTAGGTGAGCGGCCCTTTAGCTCTTGCTTCTGTCCTAGTACTTTCTCCTGATATTTGAGTTGCATTCTTGCTGTTTGCTGTCTCTCTCCCCACTACAGGGAGACTTATCTTGTACTGGCTCCCCCTCCTCTACCAAAAACTCTTAATTAAACTTCTACAGAGACCCTCACCATAATTGTTCTTATCAGCAAAAATTTCTCCAAAAACTTCAATGAGGGATAGGACTTCCTATTTTTGGTGAGGACTAAGTTGCTCTGCCTTGCCAAAGCTAAGTTCGGCCCCAGACTTGATGATGTTACTTCTGCTTTTGTGGTCAAACTTGTAAAACCTCTGACTAATATTAAAAAATGGGACAAAAAGCACTTGTCCTGTAAACCTTCAAGCCCCAACTCCCACTGGGTATAAAGTCCAGGAATATCCATACTCAAGGTCCAGAGAATTTTTTAGGTGATAACTCCTCTGAACCCTGTACCCAATAAACCCACTTCCTGAAAATTCCTCAGGTGTCCATCCTCTTCTGTCCTACATGATTTGGCAACCCGTGTGGGACAGTGGAGGTCAAGACAGCTTTTCTGCCTCGCTTGTCTCTGGGTCTGTCTTCCTAGGCATGTGGGAAGACAACACGTCTCCTTGGTCCACCACAGGCAACTCTTTGCCTGTCAGTGAGGTGACTCATCCGGCATCCTGAGCTGCCACCCTGAGCACAACGGAACCCAACAGGAGCAGGAACGCCAGAACTAGGGAACTTGAGCACCCCAACTGAACAGGTAGGACCCAGATCCATTACTGGTTGCCCACCTGGCCTCCCCATAGAGGCCTCATCAGGTGGAAGAGACGCTTGATCAACCCTGGGGGTCCTCAGTAACTTCCAAAGGAAGCAGAGCCAAAAAGGACCCGGGGAGTTGTCTGGGTAGTCATCGTTTGGGGTCAGAGAGAAGAAGGGAAACCAGGACTCGTTCTTCGGCTTTGGAGTTTTGGGAATTGGGTGTGTGAATGAGATGGACAAGGGCCGAAGCGAGTTTGGAGTCCCCATCCGTGCTTCTGTGGTTCCTCATATAGTCTGAGGCGGGTTTCCACCAATCAACATCTAGGTGAAAGCCCCAGGCCGGGGGTTTGTGCACACCTGCAAGGCTGAGAGGAGCCTAAGTCCTCGAGGAGGGGATGGCCACAGATGGATGAAGCGAGTCTTGTCCTAATTGTGTGACACCAATGCACAGTGCAACACGGGAGGCACACACAGTAAACTGAGTCCTTTGAAATGTATGTTAGAAAACTTTAAGAAAGGTTTTAAAGGCAACTATGGGGTGAAACTCAATCCACAAAAGTTATGTACGCCCTGCAAATTAGAATGGCCAACCTTTGATGTGGAACGGCCACCAGAAAGATCTTTAGACAAAAGTGTTATTGGTGAGGTCCTTTTAATACTTATCAAAACCCCTGGACACCCAGTCCAATTCCCTTATATTGACTGCTGGCAAGAGATAGCACAGAAACAGCCCCCTTGATTGAGAGCCTGTCTAGAAGGACAGTCCAAGCTGATGTTATCTCAAACTATAGTGGCCTCTAAGACCCAACAAAAGGGAACTGAACAGAAAAACCTGACAAAGAAAAGACAGAGAGGAAACCAGCTTTTCCCCCTGAGCCAGAAGAGAACCCATCACCTTACATGCCACTGTTCCTGACATTGCCAAGACCATCGAGGCCACAAGCTGTCCTCTCAGCCTCTTGTCCCCAGAGGCAGCAGACTGTGGCCCCCTCGACACTGGCTACTCCTTTCTCCTTACTGTCCTCAGTGCCAGAGGCTTCCCCAGACTCCTTAATTCCCCGAGACCAAGGTGGGAAAATTGTTCCAAGAACAGAGGCATAACCGCGATGAGAGCTCTGCAGATGCCCTTACAAGAAACTAAAGACCTGCCTCTGTTGACCAGGACGGAAATGTCTGAGGGGAACAATGCATTTTTGTGTGCTAGCCTTTTACCACCATTAATCTCTTGAACTAGAAAAAAAATCATACTCCCTCCTACATGGAGAAGCTACGTGGAGGGCCACGATTGATCTGATGCAGTCCATTATCCAGACAGACCAGCCCACCTGGGTTGATGGGCGAGTGACCCAAGCAGCTTTAAAGTGGCTATAAGAACATACTGCGGATGCGCAAGGCAGCATCCAAGCCTGTGCGCGGGCCCAGTTCCCCAACACAGACCCGTGGGGGACCCCCACAAAGAGGGAGACCTCCTAGAGATAAAGAGGTATCAAGAGGCCCCCCTAGGCAGCCTAAAAGAAGGGGGAAGGAGAGCCCTAAACGTGAGCAAGGTATCAGAAGTACTCCAACAGCCTGAGGAAAGCCCCAGCCAGTTCTGTGAATGACTAGGCGAGGCGTCCCAACCCTTCCCTCCCTTTGATTCTGAGGCACCAAATAACCCGCAGGTAAACAAGCCCAGAGACATATTTGCAAGAGCTCCAAAAACCAGAGGACTTTGCTGAAAACAATGCCAGTGAGCTGATTAAAGTGGCCACCACAGTTTTCATCAACTGAGACCAAGAGGCTCAAGGAGAGGCACACCAAAAGATGAAGAAGGAGATGGGACTCCTTGCAGCTGCCCTCACTGCAAACCCAAAGGTCACTCAAAGGGCGGTCCCACCAGAACAAAGCCAAAACAAGTATCAAAATCCGGCCAGATGCAGGGCCAAAGGAAGGTCTGAATGGAAGGACCCCCTTATCCGGGAACAAGACTGAGACTAAGCTGATGTGCCTACTGCCATCTAGAGGGCCACTGGAAGAAAGAATGACCCCAACTAAAGGCCAGTTGACCTGAACCAGGCTGCCACAGGGCTTCAAAAACTCACCAACCATCTGCTGGATGGTGCTGGCTTCTGATTTCTTGTTTTATAAAAATTGTGGTGGCCACTTTAATCAGTTAACGGCATTGTTTTCACCAAAGTCCAGCAAAGTTTGCAATTTTTGGTGAATGTATCTCTGGGCTTGTCTCACGAAGTCTGTATTTGATTATCTTCTGGTTGTCTGGTGCCTCAGGATCAAATCAAGTGAAAAGTTGGAAGGCCTCAGTTCATCAAAGAGGCAGGGGCCTTTGTCAGGGTTTTGGAGTACTTCTGATATGGTTTTTAGGGCTTTCTTTCTCCCTTCTTTTAGGCTGCCTGTGAGGCCATCTTGATAGGAGGCCTTTCTCTTTATTGGGATCTCATCCATATACTTTCACACACCTTCACACAGATATGATCAGAGCAAAATTTTTCTATCACCCAAATTCCAAAAAGTCCAAAGCCAAAGAAGGAGTCCTGGTTTCCTTTCTGCTCTCTCACCCCAAACAGTGACTACTTGGAGAACTCCCTGTGTTCTTTGGAAGTTACTGAGGACCCCCAGGGTTGATCAAGCGTCTCTTCCACCTGATGAGGCCTCTATGGGGAGGCCAGGTGGGCAACCAGTAATGGATCTGGGTCCTACCTGTTCAGTTGGGGTGCTCAAGTTCCCTAGTTCTGGCGTTCCTGCTCCTGTTGGGTTCCGTTGTGCTCAGGGTGGCAGCTCAGGATGCCGGATGAGTCACCTCACTTACAGGCAAAGAGTTGCCTGTGGTGGACCAAGGAGACGTGTTGTCTTCCCACATGCCTAGGAAGACAGACCCAGAGACAAGCGAGGCAGAAAAGCTGTCTTGACCTCCACTGTCCCACACGGGTTGCCAAATGATGTAGGACAGAAGAGGATGGACACCTGAGGAATTTTCAGGAAGCGGGTTTATTGGGTGCAGGGTCTAGACAGGCTGTTGTCTAAAGTTTCTCTGTACCATGAATCTTGAAATTCTTCAAACTTTATACTCATTGGAGGTAGAGCTTGGAGGTTTACATTTTTGTAGGAGTGTACTTAACAGTATTATTATTATTTTTTTGAGTCCAAAGGAGGTGCTTTTTGTCCCCCCCCCCCCGCTTTGTTAGATTAGTCAAAAGCAGAAGTAACATTATCAAATCTAGGTAAACTTAGCTTTTGTAAGAAAGAGCAAGTTAGTCCTCACAGAAAATAGGAAGTCTTATCCCACATTAATTTTTTTTGCAGGAATTTTTGCTGATTTTGTGCTAATAAGAACAAGTATGCTGAGTTATCTGGAGAAAGTTAATTGAGATTTTTTTGGTAGAGAAGGGGACCCCATTCCATTTCTTAATGGAATTTGCAGTGACATGTTGAAGGGGACAAAAAAAATCACTTTTAATTTTGCTTGCCACAAAAAGTAATGTGGTAAGCTTTTTGTTCTCAGTGTTCACTGTGTAAACCTATGTGTAGTTGGAAAACTAAGTAGTGGACAATTTTTTTAAAAAAAATTTTTATTAGTTGCTCAAAACATTACAATGATCTTGACATATCATACATTTGATTCAAGTGGGGTATGAATTCTTTTTTTCCATGTGCACAGATTGCAGTATCACATTGGTTTTACAGCCAC
Organism: Marmota monax; assembly: GCF_021218885.2. NCBI lineage: Eukaryota > Metazoa > Chordata > Mammalia > Rodentia > Sciuridae > Marmota > Marmota monax. Next base: position 3,725,901 of record NW_026692025.1, on the reverse strand, counting down.
GTTTATACATACAGCCATATTAGTGAGTGGTGGACAATTTTAATTCTGGCCTTCTCTGCTCCATTTCTAACAAGTCTCAGCAAGCCTCAATCATAGGTACAAAGGAAAACAATTGAATGATATAATTTCCTTTGTTTTATGATCAACCAAAATGGACAACTGCAGAGGCCTGGGTGGGGCTGGAAGCCAAGGAAAAAAATGTGCTATAGATACCAGGGGGATATCAATTATTTTCCCAAATTTCATAACACTTTGATATTGTACAGTCATGCCTGTTTTAAGGATTTTTGATGATAGCTTAATGGCTAGTTAGAGTATAGCCATAAAAAAATAACATGAAAACACATTTCTTAGATCGTATCTATGTTGTTAAGTGACACACGAGTTAGTGCTTCAGATATGCTAGGCAAGAGCTCTACCACAATCTCAGTTGTCCAGCCCTTCTTGTTTTGAGCAGGGTTTAAGTTGCTTAGCGCCACTGGGATTATAGACGTGTGCTTCCGTGCCTGGCACTATTTTTGGGGGGATGGGGGGGTACTGGGGATTGAACTCAGGGGCACTCAACCACTGAGCCACATCCCCATCCCTATTTTGTATTTTATTTAGAGACAAAGTCTCACTGAGTTGCTTAGCACCTCGCTGTTACTGAGGCTGGCTTTTTTTTGAACCCGGAACTTTCTGTCTTATCTTCTCGGGAGAACTGGGATTAGGATATTGATCAGTGGTAGTGCGGATCTGTACCGGCAAGAAATATTTTGTTTATATACTTTTCTGTAAGTTTTTAAAATTTATTTTTACCTTAAAAAAAAAAAAAAAACTAGAGACATATATGCACGTTAGCTGAGGTCTACACGGAGTCACAATCACCAATCTTGAATTTCACGGTAATGTGATGTCTTTCGGTTCATAGTCTAGATTCTGGCTCTTTGGTACTGGGAGGGCACATTGTTCCTATTGGAGGTGGAGCGATTTACTACGGAGAAGTCACCATGGGTTTAAAATGCTGGACAAAGGATCTGCGCCATTTTCCAGCGGAACAAACTGCACTATAATCTTACCGTGAAGTTCTCAATTTGTCTTAAACCTTGCATCTCTCCCATTGCCTAAAACTGATAATTGGAGCATAATGATAACGAACAGGTTGAAGACAGGCATTTTTTTTCCGCAGAAGAGATGGCTGCATTTTTTCAGGGTGGATTACTACGTCCAGATTAATGGGTTTCACTGCTTGGACCGGGGTTTGCTGGTGTTGGAAGGGCTTTCAGAGGGAGAAGCTGACAAGACAGAACAGGTTTGTCATCACTGTCTCCCTGTATATTAATATCAGTTTCGAAGTAAATGAGAGTGTCTTCAAGGTAGGGATGTAAATTCCCGAGCTCCAGCAGAAGAGAGTACCACTTCCCACTTTTGTTTTTTGGATCTTCTGTTTTTGAAGCTGTGTCTCACTGTCCACTGGACACTAATTCCAAGGCAGGGACAGATTTTCCAGCATCTGGTCTGTGGGGGTTTATAGTGTTACAGACTATTTGGATATAGCTGTGAAGATTCTCAATTTTCCTTTCTTTACTTCATTCCAGAAGCGAAAGTTCTTTAGCGTCTACTCTGAAGACTCTTTTGTTCTTCACAGCTTTAATGATCACAGTTCCTATTGGATTATATTTCACAACTAAATCTTATATATTTGAAGGTAATCCTCAACTCATAAAAAAGGAATTTTACCCTTTACATATTTAAGTTCTATACTTTGAGTGAACTCTTTTTATCAGTAAAGTGAGTATTGCTATTTTTTCTCTGGTTTTGCTTTACAAAAAATATTAATCATAAATCTTCATGAAATGCACTCTTTCATCATATGTAATTATTTCATTCTAACATATTTTTATGTGTATCACCTTGCATTTCTTTACTATCCTTTTGAGAAGAGTTTGAAAAAAGAATTTCATCAGATGGAATTTTTGTGTCAGAGAAAGGGAAAATTAAATCTCCTTTTTAATGTCAAAGTGCTTAAAAAGCTAGCCGTGGTAGTGCACATCTTTAATTCTACTCACTTGCAAGGTTTAGCCAGGACGATTGCAAGTTGGAGGCCAGCCTATGCATGTTACTAAAACCCGCCCCCCCCCCCCAAAAAAAAAAAGAACTGGGATATGCCTCCAAGTTCTGGATCCAGTATATAAAAAAAAATCCTTAAACGAAATTTTAATGATGGTTTCCTTTCAATTAATGTTCTCAGTACATAGATTGTCAAATCTTAGTGAATATTCAATTTACTACCATCCAAAATAGTACCTTTTAATAGCTTGACTACTTAAATATGCAACTAATAACAATTAGTGTACTTTCTGTTTTGTACCTTGGTGAATTTTGAAATAAAATGAAAGCTTTTTCTTTCTTTGATAGGTATCCTCGGAATGTCGAATAGGGATAGTTACTTTTATGCTGCGATTGTTGCTGTGGTTGCCGTTCATGTGGTACTGGCTCTCTTTGTGTATGTAGCCTGGAATGAAGGCTCACGGCAGTGGCGTGAAGGAAAGCAAGATTAAAGTGAACATCACCTTTTGATGGAATTGAATTGATTTTTTAATATGGTAAATGTTTTTGGGACATTGGTGATGAGTAAATTTTATTTGAATAAAGTTGAAAGAACATGTTAAAATCAAACTTAATGAGTCACATTTGACCACGTGTAAATTTTGACTCATCTAATATAATGTTTTGTATAAGTGGATTTAACTTCATGAATTTCCCATTTGCAAAGGAGAAATTGGAAAAGTTAAATTGTTACAAATTAATGTGAGTTTCACATTATCCTGGGAAGAGTTTGATTATCTGATAACCAAAAAAGTTTTATAGCTTTCAATCTTAAAAGTTGCTTTTCAGTTATACTGTGTATAAGATGTATATAATGAAGCAAGCCTAAACTTTGACACTGGAGCATTTTCCTAACTTATCATGAAAATACCAGGTCCTTGGATTTGGGATTTTAATTTCCTGTGGAAAAATGCTTAAATTTTGGACACTACAATTAATCTGAATGTCACTGAGAAATTTCACAAAAAGTGTAATTCCTAGTCAGAACAAATCTCTCCCGAAAACTAGGATAAGCCACACCCATTCATACAAAAGGACTTTGGTTTATTGTGGGATCTAGAGAACAAAGACAAGAGCTGCCTGCCAGTTGTATGCTTTTTCAGACCAACTATTTATGTTCTCCTTTACTCTCTGGTTCAACATCGAAGTTAGGCTTCATTACAAAGTTTGTGGACATTTTATTTAAAATTGTAATTCCTACTTTTTCTTAAATTATAGTGTATATGAGTTTACATTTCATAAACTATTCATATTTTCATACATTGACAGTGTAAACAATTCTGAAAACATTATTTTATCACTTAGGAACATTCTAGGCATATCTTGATCTAATGATCTTTTTAATCAGACCTTAGTTCATGCAATATATAAATACATAGTTAATCCACAAGTTCCTTTTTAATGGGGAAAAATTCCTGTGATTTCACTTTATTTTTGTAATTTCAGTCTGTATTCTTTCCAGCCAGTTGGTACTATTTGTGTGCAATCTAAAAATACTGATCCCTTAAATATTTTTTTCTATAGAACCATATGATTATATGGAAAATACATATTCAAACAGGAAAACAACAAAAATCCCCCCCTTAATCTTGTCACATGGAGATAATCACTACTTTGGTTTATATCCTCTGTGCAGTTTTGACAGCTATTTCTTCCCTTTTTTTGTGGTACTGGGGATTGAACTTGGGGCCTTATGCATGCAAGGCAATAAGTTTACCAACTGAGCTATATACCCAGCCCTTAAAAGCTATTTCTTGATGCTAATTCCGTACAACATCGCAAGTTGGGTTTAAGTTCAAATCCTGCCATTTGTACCAGACAGCTATTTGCATTTTTTTCAGATAATTGGCCATTTTCGTACTTTTAAAATTCAAAATTTCAGTGTTTTTACCATATAAAGAAATGATAAATGTATGAAGGGATAGATACATGTAACCTAATTTAAACATTACACAGTGTATATATGTATCAAAATATCACATGCCCCCCCAAAATATGTACTATATTTATGTTTTTATGTATTAGTTAAGAAAGTAAAAGGAAATATAAATTTCTTATTACTGATGATACTAATATGAGGCCCCTTGCTTAAGTGTTTGCCATTATCAATTTGTTTGTTGTTATTAGGTTTTTTATGTTGTGGAACTGGACAAAAGGAAAAAATAGATGATTAGACATAAAAGTCAAGTATGCATTTATGCTTATAAAGAAAAATAAAAGATTAGTGTGGTTTTAGGATTATTCTTAATTCTTGCTTAAAGTTAAATGTTGTCTACAGTTTAAATATCTTTAAGCAGGTATTCTAAAGGTAAAGTTTTTGGTAAAGATTACAATTGTATATAATGGCATTTGAATCTAGGGTGTTGTGTGGTAGAGTTCTAAATGGTTTACTCATTAGATGGCCTGCTGTATTTAAAATTAATCACCTGAATTTTTTATAATGCCAAGGTTTTTCTTGTACTTTTGGGATCTTAGACTGTTTGTAAAATATAATGTCCAATGTTGGATTTTTTTTTTTTTAATTTTAGACATTTTCTGAGTAGCTAATGATATGGATATTTTTCTGTAAGCATTTAAACCAGGGATATGTGCAAACACATCATTTTCTCTTGGAAAAATGCCAAGTGTTAAAAAGTTACAATCATGTGTTAGGATTATTGATATTTAGGATTATTACTAAATAGGCTTTTCAAAGCAGTTACTTTTCCTAGGATTTTAACTGTTAACCCACCAGTTTTCTGCTGATAACTGTGTTAGTTAACATATGGGTATTTGAGAAATAAGTTTATTTTTCAAGATATTTTGCCAGTTTTTGCATGTATAATGTATATACTTCAAGATGTATACGAAGTAAAGCTACAGTTGAGCCCTTATACATTGTTTTAAATTAGGAATATTTTTCACTGTTGTTTGAAAACTGCTTGTAACAAGAACCTCAATTAGGAAGTATAACTTGAAGCATCAGTCCAAGCTACTGATATAATCCCATTTACTGTAATGATACCTTCCTAAACTCCTGATTTACTCTCCAGGATGTATTTCCTTTTTTGCTGAAAAATGAAAACTGCCATAAAATGTCATTAGCTTTTCAAATGAATACCATATTGTGTACAATAGTAGAAATTGGTTTTGAGTTGTTAATGAAGAATTATAAACCTACTATTAAAAACAAAACAAAACCTTATGTTTCAGCCAGGGAAGGTGGCACACAGTGGTAACTCCAGCTGTTTGGAGGCAGAGGCAGGAGGATCATGGGTTCAAGGCCAGCTTGGGCAATTTAGCCAGACCCTATCTCAAAATAAAAATTAAGAAGGGGCTAGAGATATAGCTCAGTGGTAAAGTCCTCCTAGTTTCATTCCCCGGGACCTGAAACAAACAAAAGCCCTGTGCTTCATGGGCATCTTTACAGAAATAAATTGTGATAATTAGAATGTTTTTATTATAAAAAAAATCACATCAGCTTTACCAAGAAAAAAAACTGATTAACTTTCTTTCATGTTTATTTTCCATCTTCATATAAATTTTACATACACAGCTACAGTACCCAAGGAAACAAGTAAAAACAGTTAAACAAGTTACATATACCCCAAACAGACTAAATCTGAAGGTACATAAAACATTTAAATTTTGTTTTAAACCCAGACAAGTTGATGTTTATTGTTCATTTGTGCCCATGTGAAGTTGTGGACTGTTGTCAAACCCATTTGATAAATGCTTCAACTATGGCACACAATTTGTCTCTTCAGTGGCAGGTTTCTCTGCTGTTAAGCATTGCATGTCCTCCACCAGGGCTGTACAACTGTTCATGCAGATTCTGCTCCTGTGTTAGATAGTTTTTACAAATGTTGTACTGATGTATACATTAAAAATTTGACAGGACTTACTTTTTTGGTCCCTTTTCAGGGGTAAAGAGTAATCTTAAAATTATTTTCAGGGACTTGAGCAACATAACCATAATTGTTACAAGTAATCTGTAAATAGTTTGGTCCTTTATGTATTCCTTGAAATAGAACAAAATTCCTCAACATCACTCCTGGCCACTTTCCTTGTTTCCTTCTTTCCTTGTTGCTGTGTACTTGAAGGAAATACCCGAGTTCCTTTTCACATATTCTATGAGTCATATTTCTCAGTTATACACACTAGTCTTCCTTTTTCCCATGTTTGGTGAGACTTCACTGAACAGGAATAATAGCAATAGCTAACAACAGCTGCATAGCACATACAGTTTGCAAAGAACACTCACACATTCTCTTCAGTTTTGCATAGTGAATCTGTTACAAGATGTCTCGACATCAATGCGGGGAGTGTGAGAATATTTAAGTCTCTATTGTCATTGGCTATGCCATAGTGTTGACTACTGCTCTGGCTAGGGAGAGGATGTCAGTGTGCCTGGTTTCAAGCCATGTGTCATTAATGCAGTAGGGGATGTGAGTTCTTTAGCCATTTGAATCAGATTGATTTTTGTAAGTGATGCTTTTCCTACCCTTATCTGGATGGGTTTTGTATTCTAGCCCGTCATTTGTATAAATTTACTATCTGTTGTCATTAAAAAAGTGTCTATAATGCCTGTGTCCTGATTCAATTAACAGTAAGGTTTTTAACCTCTGCTTTTTAAAGGTTTGTGGGTTGTTTTTTTTTTTTTTTTTGTCTTATTCTCTATAAAAGTTACAATATATGCAGGTATTGTTTTAAGATGTATTTGTTTGTCTTGTGTTTGTGCCGTGTAGAATATGCACAGAGCTGTCAAGGATGAGCTTTAATGCAGTACACATATACCAAAGGCTCTCAGACTGGTTGAGGTGTGCATGGGGTGCTAAAATGGGAAGGATTGGTTATATCCATCTAGGGTTGGCCTATCAGAATTGGCCTGGTGGTGTGGAGAAAAAGCTTGCCCCATAGCTTTTTTTTTAAAAAAAATCATTTGGGGGCAAACAGGCTTCAGTATCACTAAAGGAGTAAGGCTGAGAAATACTTGTGGTTAATAAAGACTAGGAGAGAGAATTTCTGGACATGTTCAACATGGCACCCCTCCCATGACCAATGCTCTGTGTCCTGCTTCCTCTAATCATTTGTTGATCATACACACTCTAGTTCCTTTCTGCGTTTCTGAGAACTACAGTCAATTCTTACTAATCACTAACGTCCCCTTCCAGATAACATTTGTGAGATATCTTAGTTTCAAAGATACAGATAACGAGATGATCCAGGAACTCAGGGAACAGGTAATGAATGGCATTGCAGAAACCACAGAAAAGCAGTGCTAAGAATCACCTTGTAGGACTTAGTAAAAATTCTAGATTGCTCAAACCTAACCCAGACCTGGCTCAGAATTTCTGGGTGCAGAGCCTACAAATGTCTTTGAAAGGGGCATTTATCCTGCATGCAGCCAGATGGAGACCCACTGACAGATTTATGTCTCTAAATACATGTTATTAATGCTGGACTTGATATTTTTATAAAGGTGTTTTAGGCAGATTTGTGTCACTGAGTATAAGATCTGAAGAGAAGACTTACAGGAGGAAAGATTTATATTGGCTCCTAGTTTAAGGTTCAGTCCATGGTTGACCATCTCTCTAGACTAGGCCCAAAATGAGGCAGAACATCATGGTGGAATGGCATGGCAGAGGAAAGCAGAGACAGATGCTTGTACCTAGGACAAAATATAAAACCCCAATGCTTAACCCCAGTGACCTACTTCCTCTAATGACAACCTGCCTGCCTATAGTTACTGCCCAGTTAATCCACTTCAGGGGATTAATGTACTGATTACGTTAAGGCTCTCATAACCCAATCATTTAACCTTTGAACTTCTTGCATTGCCTCAAATATCAGCTTTTGTGGTGGCAATCACCTCATCTAAACAATAATATTACCTTAAGAAATCCTGCATTATGACATTGAAGGTGTTAACAGAAGGAGTTAGGATTGGGTTCATGTTCCATGGAGCTGAAGAATGAACACCAGGAACACCACACCTTTCTCCTACAGTATCTGTAGTTCTTTGCACACAAGCAGAGCAGCAGAGTAACTGGATGTGCTCTTTGTGGGTATAGTGTCCAGGCTTTGCCATTTAGCAAGGTTTCATTGTAAGCAGCAATTGTGTTCGTTCAGCTGGTTATTCTGCTCCAGATGTGTCCCATGGAATAGATTGGAAAGACCTGCCAGTTCTCCTCCTCACACTCTGCTGCTGCAGTTCTGCAAATATCAACAATGTTTTCAAGTTCAGCTCTGGCCCTTTAACATGCATGTAAGCAGAAAGAATGAAAATATGAGCAGAATCAGGATCTCTCAGTTATGTGTAAACTATGGCAGTATATATTTTAAAGAAAAAAAGTATGTTGCATAGCCAGATTTTGTTGCTTTAAACATATTCACAATAGAAAATGAAAATGTTTAGGGTCTATGAAAAGTGAAATCTGTGTCCAAGTTTATATTCCATTTGTTCCCTAGAAAATGGATATAAGGTCAAAAACCTCATGCATAGGTGCCCCTTAGTATCCAGGGGACTTAGGTCCAGGACCCACTGCAAATTCCAAAATCTGAAGATGCTAAAGTCCCTTACATAAAATGGCACAGTATTTACATAGAACCTGTGCATAATCTCCCATAACTTTAAATCATCTCTAGATTGCTTATAGTACTCAATACAATGTGATTGCTATGTAAATGGTTGTTATACCATGTTGTTTAGGGGGAAATGACAAGAAAATAATCTATATGTGTTCAGCACAGACACATTTTTTTCAAATATTCTAAACATGACCTGTTGAATCCATAGATGCAGAACCCACAATTATGGAGGGCTGGTGAAATTTATGCTGCTTCTAGCTAGAGACATAGTCCTCATTCTCCACTCTTTGCCCACTATTCCCTCTCAGCTTACCTTCAACCAATAAAGATTAAAAGGTGAGTGGGAAATGAACAGAAAACAGAAAAATGGAACAAGCAAGAAAAGTGAAACCACTTTTCCCAAATGATTTGGCAGAAGAGTTGATGGGATGCCACCTATATTAGGCATAATTCTAAGGTGTCCTAGGATTCTTCCTGTCTGCTCCCCTCCCCTTGAATTTGGAATAACCTGTGAACAGCATGGGACAGTAGTTCCCTTGATTACATGACTCTACGAGTTTCCTGGGGCTGCTGTAATAAAGCATTGAAACTGGAGAAATGTATTTTCTTACAGTTCTGGAGTCCAGAACTCTGAAACCAGTGTGTCGGCAGAATTGTTTCTTCTGAGGCCTATCTTCTTGGCTTGTAAATGGCTGCCTTTTCCCTGTGTCTTCTCATAATGGACCCTGTGTGTCTGTGTCCTAAACACTTTTTAAGACGATACCAGTCACACTGAATTAGGGCTCATGCTGATGACCGTATGTTACCTTAATTATCACTTTAAAAGCCCTATCTCCAAACAACCATATTCTCTGGTACTGGGGGTTATGATTTCAACATGTGAATTTGGGGGTGGGACACAATTTGACCCCTAACAATTATGTTATATGGCATGTTAAATAGAATAATGGCCCTTCAAAATTGTTTACATCTTAATCCCCAGGACCTGGGAATATGTTACCTGACTTGGCTGAGGGGGATTGAGGTTGCAGTTAGAGTGAGCTTTTTAGCTGACTTTAGATGGTAATAAGACATATTTTGTAAATTCTAAAATCTAAAACTGCATATATGTTTCAAGAAGACGGAGGGCCTGGGTTCTGGACTCTTCTTCTCTGTAAGTGTCTGATCTTCTGAATTTTAGTGTCTTCTAAAAAGTAAGAGGGGTAGCTAAGATGATTTCTAAAGTTCTTTTTTTTTTTAAAGACAGAGAGAGAGAGAATTTTAATATTTATTTTTTAGTTCTCGGCGGACACAACATCTTTGTTTGTATGTGGTGCTGAGGATCGAACCCGGGCCACACGCATGCCAGGAGAGCGCGCTACCGCTTGAGCCACATCCCCAGCCCAACTTCTAAAGTTCTTGCAGAGTTGGATTTCTTTTGGTTTTGTATTTTATGTCAATCACTAGGATTGCCATCGTCAACATACAGACCTGTAAGCCCTTGGATGTGTCATGGTAAATTTAATATATCTTGAAACTTTTCCACATTTCTTGTCCAGGCTGAAATGAGGAGCTTTGAATGAGGATGAAACCTAGCAACCAGCTCTCTTGAAATACCTCATTGAATGCGTTTGTAGAGAGTATCAGGGGAAAGTATAGACAGCAAAAATGGTAACCACGCTTCAGTGTTAATTTCATTTAGTGACTCACCCACTCTGTCATCCAAAGATGGCATTGATCTAAATTGTGACCTTTTCTTCTATCTCATATCATTAAAATAATGCCAGTAAAAGGGCAGTGACTCACCACATGAGCAGATTCTTTTTGAGAAAATTAGCAGAGTATTGTCATGGAAAATTTGGGCAAAGGGTCTTTTATTAGCTGCACCTGGTGATCAAGCAGCATCCTTTGCCCAACTCATTAAGTGCCTCTTCTCTAATATGTCCTGTGGATTCAATGTAGCCTATGTTATTTTGTTGATTCTCATTTTGCAGTACTTCAGGCTTTGAATGCATGAATTAATTTTCCACTGAATCAGTTGCTAATTGTCCTTGCCTCCATAATTCAAAGGGGCTTGGTGGGGCTTGTTTTGGATTCTGGAAGTTTTTATACATAGTTCATGGTTTATATATAGTTTATGCTGGATATAAATGCTTATATTCCTTTTGCAAAATAAATAATATCAATATGGTTTGGTGTCATACACTAAATCAGCTTAAAATTTTATGTCCAGTAAGTTTACAGGATAACATTATGTGTGTTTGAAAATTTGATAAATACTTTACATGGTTAGAAGCAACTATCTTAAAATCACTTAGTCTCAACCTTCATTCTACAAATGAGATCCAGAGGGGAGAAATAATGGAAAAGCCAGGATAAATAACTCAGTTCTCTAACTCCGAAATTGGCCTTCTTGATATCTCAGTAGCCTCTTGGCATCAGTGTTACACTGTGGATAACATTGTGTGTTCAAGAGAATGTTAAATCTAATTTTGTGTTATCTACATAAAAAGTATACAGAATATTTAGAAATATTTCGATCACAAATGGTCCCAGTGTATGAACCCTTGAGCCCTTAAATATACATATTTTAAAAGCTCCCTTCCATAGTTCCTCTTGGTCCACAATAAACAAATTTCTTTTAGATTCACATTAAGTTTGTAAGTTAGCAAGACTGATTTCTAAAGAGACATGAGAAATTTAATGTCATAACTTCATGGAACACTGTGCATGGGCCTCTGCTGTGGTATGAACACTGTGATAAGGAAGTGTTTTCCTCACAGTCAAATCACTAATGTGTAATATTGGAACAGATAGGTCTAGTGAATAGGTAACTTTAATTCTCAGATTCTGGGGGAGGCTGCCAGGTACTGCCTCGTTAACTTTTTAATACATTGGTTCCCCAGCATATTCTTCTCTCTAAAACTCTATACACTTTCACAATAAGCTTTGAGTATTGTGTTTTAGAATAGTTTAAAATGAAAACTTGGGGAATACAATAATTAGTTGAATCATCATACGAAAGTGAAGTTTGGGCACCTATAAAATAGCAGTACTTACTGGTTTCAAATATCCAGGGGAGGATATTCTAATGGATTCTGTAGGTCTCATCTCCATCTACATAATTCTTAAGCTCATTTTTCTGGGGGCTGATGCTGTAGAGATCAGACTTTTTATTCATTCATCCAAATATTTATCAAATATTTAGAGAGTACAGCCATGCACCAAATGCTGAGGGGACAGAGAGGCTGGAACACAAATAGCTCTCAGACTGAAGAGAACAGATGACAAGCAAGTAAGGACATTCTCTTTCTAGAAGTGTTCCAATAGATGCCTACACATATCACGTGGACAAGAGTCAATTCTGTGTGCAGGGGTACATGGAGTGAATTGGTTTAAGGCCAGGGGAATTCACTAAAGGCTTCATAAATGTTGTGACACCTGGCTGTGTGGAGAAAGCAAAGGTGTTGGCAGTGGACAGTAGGCATGGGGCTGGAGCTGGGAGAAGAGTATTTCAGCACAGAACAGACCAGGAGGTATGATATTGAGACGGGAAAGGGTGAGAAGGACTGGGGTTGGGGAGGTGGCAGAGCCAGGACACAAAGTTCCCTGTGACTGCTGTTCTTGGCTAAAAGGGAAAGAAATTCCATAATATCTGGAGCAGAACTTCAAGGCTTCAAGGGCAAAGAAGCACAAGGCAACAACACAGGGCTGAGGGCAGGAGACGAGGGAACAGGAAGGAGCCAGAGATGGACATGCTTATACCTATACTATTTAGAAAGCTCCCTCACCAAACTTGGGAAGAAGTGTCAAGGTATTTTGGGGTTTCCACTGTTTTGCCAATATGAATTATGTTGCAGCAAACAGTCTCCCTGAGCCCAGGTGTGAAAAGACTATAGATAGTGTAAACTACTATGTAACTTTAAAATACATAAACAATAGGACAATATATTCTTTATGGATATATGAATACATGCAAGAACTCAGACTGCACAGAAGTATACACACCTACCTCAGAGTAATGGCCACCTCTTTCAGGGGAGGCAATGGGTGTAGACTGTGGCCCTCAGGTGTTTGGTGAGGCTTCAATTCCTCAAGACAGAAGAGATCCTGAAGCGCGTATGGTAAAATATTTCATATATCTCAATATTGAGCCACAAGTGCCTATTAACTTTCTTTTTTAAAAATTTTTGTTGTGTCTCAGAAATTTCCAGACAATTTTTTTAAGTACAAAAAGAGGCTGTGGGGCTAAGAAGTAGCTCTGTTGTATGATGCCTGCTGAGCATGTGCAAGGTCCTGGGTTCCACCTCAAACACCAGAATAAATAAATATAAAGAGGCCTAAGAAAAGGTTTTAAACTTATCCCTTCAGGGATTGATGAGTCGTGCTCTGTGGTGGGTCAAATTTGGCCTGCTACCTTTTTGTATGGTTTGTAAGCTGAAAATGATTTTTAAAAATATTTTAGATGGTCAAGAAAATCAAAAGAAGAATATTCGGGGATATGTGAAAATGCTATGGCATTCCAACTTTATTGTCCATAAATTAAGTTTCATTGGCACATAGCCATACATATTCATTTAAGTATTGTTTATGGCTGCTTTTGCACTGCAAAGGTAGAATCGAGTTGAAACAGGGATGAACAGTAAAGATTATACTGTCTACTAGCTTGCCCTGCCACTGACAAAAAAGTCCAGAGGTAAGTGGTTCCAGAGTTGGTTAATTTAGTGGTGTGATAATGTTGATTCTAAGTTGTTTTTTAATTGTTTTTTTTGTAGTTGTAGATGGACACAATGCCTTTATTTTTATTTGTTTATTTTTATGTGGTGCTGAGGATGAAACCCCGTGCCTCACACATGCTAGACAAGCGCTCTGCCACTGAGCCATAACCCCAGCCCTCTAGGTTGATTCTTTAAAATGCATAACTGCCTTATCTATAACATGTGTCTGGCTGCCATAGCTCTAAGCAACATGTGCCACATGACAGTCCAAAGGTAGATGGCAGAGATTACCTCAAATGTGTCTTTCTTCCTTAAATTTTATTGGTTGAAAATGGTCACATGGCCATCCTGGAGCTGGGGGAAGGAATTGTCTGATTTTCTGAGTCCAGAGAAGACCTCAATTAGGGGGGAAGGAGGGACAGAGGAGCAAATAGATAAATAAATGTACATGCTCTGCATACAAACTTACAAACTAAAAGATTGGGGCTGGTGATGTAGTTCGGAGTTAGAGCACTAGCCTAGCATGCCTGAGGCTGGGGCTCAGACCTCAGTACCACACAACCACATACATACACACAAAACTCAACATCTAAAAAGCTAGATTTTAAGAAGAGGAGGGGGATGTGGAAGAGCATTTAGGAGGCCATTAGCTGCTGCCATCATCTGGAAGAGAAGTGATAAGTTGATGTGGGCATGGCCCAAGGGTGTTGTATAGAGAAGAGATTGTTGAATTTTGTGTCTTGAAGGGCTGGCCAATCGAATGTATGCTGGAGGAAAGAACTGAACAAAGCAGGAATTCAAGGTTTGGTAATAGACAACTGGTGTCATTCAATGACATTTTTAGATCCCAACAAGATGGAGCTGCTATAGTTTTGGTCTAAAGGTGAGAAGTCAGTTTCAGTGTCCTCACTGTTCTGCTATATTTTCAAGTAATATAGAGGTGATCAAATAAAGCAGAGAGTGTTTTTGTATAAAAGAGCTATAGCTCAAGAGTGTTATTTTTCTACTCTGGAAAAGTAGAGTTATTCATGACTAAATGAAACAATGTCATATATGGCCCCAGAATTTTTTGCAGTTTGGAAATTGTTTTCATAGCCATCATTCTATTTGATCCTCAACTCTAGTGAAGAGCTACAACAGAAGTCATCTGCATTTTATAGATGAGAAAACTGACACACAGCGAAGGAAAGTTCAAAGGTTAGCCTGAAATATATATCTTCTCCTTCTAGGTCAAAAACAGGATTGTCCTATTCAAAATCACTGTTTTAAAGAGTGACAAGTTTGCTTTTGTTTATCCTTGATTCATTTCTAGCTAAGATCCCACTTTGCTTTGTTCCTCTTTAATATTGTATGTAAACTTTATGTTATTTTACCTTTAAAAATATCTATTTTTCAACTATTTCCATACCTCTAAACCAGACAGTAATTTGCACTGTTCACTTATTTTTAGACAATCATACGCAACTGTTTTGATTCATCTTTAAAAGCTTATTTCCACAGCACATAACAAAATTAATTAAATTGCTTTTTGAAACAAGTCTGCTTTGTTTCCCACTGCAGCGATGACTCATGAGGTCTGACAGAGTCTCATTTATATTCCTCCTCAGCAGGTGATTTAAATGTGATTTATACAGAAAGGAAAAGAAAGAAAAGAAGAAAGAAAACAAATGAAGAAAACAGCCCTTTGCTTACTTCTTTTGCAAGTTCTCCTGGATGTGGAGTAGATGGAGAAAGTTGCCTCGTTTCTTTCTGTACCAGATGTTCTTGACAGCATTGTTGAAAACTGGCATCTCCATGTCCCAACTTGTGTAAATGGTATGGGGAAAGTACTATTTGGGGCCAACTCAAAGAAACAGTTTCTGATCCATTGAGATGCCTGGTGGTGGTGGCGGCAGCATGGGTTGCTTTGAGTTCCAGGATGCATGGGTGTGATCATCTTATAGAGAAGGATGCATGGGTCCTGAAGGAATGTTGAAAGAATAGGATAGAGCCCATCCAGCCCAAACAGTGGGATACTAAAATTGTGTCACAGGATGTGGCTGAATAACATGCATCCTTCACACCTGTGTTAACATCAATGTGACATTGTGGCTTTGCTGTAAACCTGTTCTTTGAGCTAAGTATGGGCCAGGTGAGAGCTTCTGCTTTCAGTGGGTGTCAGGAAAATGTTCAAGTAGCCTTTCTGTCTTGTTTTTCTAGAAAGCCATTAAAGCAGATCTACTGAAATATGTTGCTGCCCCTCCCTTCATTTTCCCACCATCCCCAAGGACCCCCAACCTCTATCAACACATCAGGTTTTGATGTGAACAACTGAAGGGCAGCCAGTTTATAGTGTTGCTTTTAGTAGTGACAAATTTGCTCCTTTGGCTATGAAAAGGGCCTAGCAATTTCACTGAGAAAAATAGAAAGAGGCCCCAAAGAGATGGTGGATAGATGGGTGATAGGAGTGACCACACACTCCTCAATTTGTTTTATAAGACAGTACTAGTTTGATCTTTATCTTTATAACACCCAGTAGGTATCAGCAAACTCCTACTTAGACATATGTTTCTCTTTCTCGATTTTCAGATGACATCTGTGAAGTTGCTTTGCACTCTGCAGGGGTGAATTCAAGATGTCCTTGTTGAGATTATCACTCCTATTTGCTGATTAGTGTGCTTTTTAAAAATTGATCCTGGAAAAGTACCCCCCTCCAAATGAAAATCCACTGATCTATTTTGAGAAATCATGCATTTCATTCCCAGGCTACATCCTATGGAAAATAACTATAATTTAAAATTATGAGCCTCTACTAGAACCACTTTTGAGTGTGCACCCATTTCATTACCCTTCTGGCTGAATTACCTTCTGAGCTCTTTACTAATAACATTTATTAACCATAGACATGGGAACACACACACATACACACACACACACACACACACAAGTCAGAACACTGCACCAAGTCAAACATATGATGTTAGAGCAGAATCCTCTCTCATCATTTCCATTGGTCACTCCTTAAGCAAGCTTGAAAAGAAATCCAACATTTTGCATGCTCAGACATTTCTCCCCAGAACTTTCCTCATCTATATCTGTGGCCCTCAGTGCTTGTGCTATCTTTCCATGTATTCCCTTCTCATGGCTACAGAGTTCCAGTGGCCCTGACATTCGTTTTCATTAGTGAACCTCACTTCCACCTCAGGTTAAGTTAGGGTCCATAACTGTCACTGAATATTAAAGAATAGCTACAAATGACCCAAGAAGACTTTATCTTTCCATGTTCAACATTCTTTCTTATCACATACCGACAAACAGTAAATAAAAGAATGATTCACAGTATAAGAACTACTTCATTTTCCTTAATCTTTTATTCATCTCTTTTATGAACTAAGGGCATATGCTAAAAAGAAGATATTATTGTTCTCTTTACCTCTGTAATAAACAACCATAATTATCTAGAGGATGCATCTCCTTTCTCTACAGGGAATGACTATTTGCTTTAGGTCTGAACAAAATGAAAAATTATGACATCACTGAATCCACTCTTTAAATTAATATGAAGCACTTGTCACAAAACCATGAATCTTTCCATTGGGGAATATATGACTAATATCAAGTGAATCAGACATATGAAAGTGTCAGACTGTCAGTTATCTGAGAAATTTGTTTTGGTTCTATTCCAGGGAGCCTTAGAGACAATTGGCAATTGTGAAAACAAATTAGACCAAAAAATCAAAATCAAAACCAAACAAAAGCAATTGTCTCCAAAATTCTTATTAGATGGCTGCATTTTCACTGACTTTTAATCTGAATATGAAACCAACAATACTACAGAAGAGGTACAAGCTTAGAGCTTGATGAGCCTAGAAGTTTCTTAAATTCTTAAAAATAGAATCTCTTTTTCTAGCAAAACTTAAAAGTGCATGGTTTCTATGGGAATGTTTTGGCTTGAAGATGCCCAGCCAAACCAGAGCCACAGTAGAGTTAGGCTGCCCAGGTCAGGCCCAAACAGGGCTCTGGAACTGAACTGTGGATATCTCCTAATACCTTTTTTCTTGGCCCCTTTGTTTGAGGAAAATTTGCCTGGCCATGGAAGAGTATTGCTATCATTAGTCAGCTTCACATTTCAGATGGTACAAGTTTCCTTTTTCTGACACGCACATGGACCCAGTCAGAATTGAATCTTGGGTATGAATGATCTGTAATCCTTTTGTCCTTGATTAATTTAGTAATATTTATTCCAGAAAGGAAGCTTAGTAGCATATAACTCCTTCCTTATTAATAATAACTTCTCCAATTTTTGTGATATAAATATAATTCAAGACCTGGTTAAAATGTCCCAAAGTTTTCAGTAAGGAAAAAGCATTTATAACTCAACTCTGCCATATGTTCTTGTCCCAAACACTTTTTTCATCTCAATTAAATTTCTCACAACTGTTTGGAATTTAGAAGCTTTGGCAGGGTTGGGTGGCCATATTTCAGAGACATGTATTATTTGGTCTGTTTGGTTGGTAAAGGAGCCAACTTGGATACTAGACATGTGCTATTTTTAGTGCATTTCTGAGACATTAATAGTTGATTTCAGTTGATCTGTGCTTCAATTCAAGTGTTTAGCCTGCATTATTTAATTGATGAAACCTGGGACATAACTAAAGACTATCAAAATATAATTTGGGTTAAACTTGTGGGTCAGTCTACTGGGTTGAAACCAAACTACAGGATTAATAATTAATAATAATAATAGTTGGACACAATATCTTTATTTTATATTTAACGTCACCAATTCAGTTCTCTCACTAAACGAACCACTAAATAAATATTGTGCAATGATTCCGGAACCATTTTAAATGAAGGTGCCAAGTTCTGGGCCAGGAGCACAGCTGACTCACACCATGTCATCCAACGATGTCAGGCTCTTATTAGGACAGTTTCACAGTCTTGCAATGGAATGCAAACTATCCACATGTAATATTTTTATAGTTGTAGATGGACACAATGCCTTTATTTTATTTTTATGTGATGATGAGGATTGAACCCAGTGCCTTTCATGTGTGAGGTGAGCATTCTACCACTGAGCTATAGCCTCAACCTATCCACATGTAATCTTAAGCTATAAAGCTCATTCTTCAGTCATTCCCATTTCTCTGTCTACACTCATTGCCTTTTTGCTGAGCTACAATCCCAGCCCCCTCATTGTCTTTTTGATCTTAGTGAAACTCAGGACTTTAAAAAACATCTATGTGCTACTCCAAAATCTACATTTCCTGTCCAAGCATCTCCCCTGGACCTCATACTTGTATATTTAACAGTGAACTTCGCATAGTCACTGGGGTGTGAAATGGATTCCTCAAATCAAATCCCTGATCTTCTCTCCTGAACCTGATCCATCTGAAGACTTCCACATCTCAGCAAATACCAATAATTCAGGTAAAAACCATTGAGTTTAACTGGACATCACTTTCTCATACCCCACAACATGTTCATCAACAAATTCTGTCCATATTTCCTCCTAAATAAATCTTCTCACTACCATCACTACTCCAGCCCCATTCTAGTCATTCTAGTCATCACCATATTCTCACCTGAATCCCTGCAGTAGCATCCTGGCTGCTCTTTTTGCCTCACTCAATCATCTGCACACTTGCTAAAGAGATATTTTTGGAGTAAAATTTAGATCATGTTATTTTTCTTCTCAAAATGTTCACTTAGAATAAAATCAAAGGTTCTATATATTATATAGAACTTGAATGAAAAAGTTTGGAAGAGAGAAAACAATTTGTTTTGAAGAACAGATAACACACATGGAGTGTTAACATCAGACATGAACCAAAGTAAGACAGTGGTTTTTGGACTTTCCTTCCAAGGTATATGGACTCCAGTCAGGGAAGCAAGAGGCTCTCCTCACAGTGACTCAGGGCTGAAAGACAATCAGATGACTGGAGTGATGACTAGGAATTCTTTTCTAGGCACATAAAGATCATGATACCGAAGTTGGTATGCTGTAATTTTTTGCTTAGTATTGTTTTTAGTATTTTAATTCCATAAGCTATGTAACAAATGCTGCAACAAGAAAAATAGGCTATGAACACAAAACTTTGAGGACTACTTGTCTTGATTACAATATTCTTAAACCAACAAAACAGATAACTAGTAGCAATTTTGGAGCCTGATGGCATCTGAGTTTGACTAGTGCACTGCCCTCTCACTTTGGAGATCGACAAGTGGGCTGCGAAGTGACCTCATGCAGTATCACCCAGGGAGCTCTATCCCATGGCCTCATCTTTCCTCCTCTTGAGCAGCATTACTGAAGCTGTTGTGATAAAGGCCCTTAGCACCAATTTGTTTGGGAATTAGTGAAGTACACTGGAATACTTAAAGATTTTCTGAATATCAATGATCTTGAAAATAGGTTCAATGTTTTTCATAATTTCACATGGAGCTTAAGTATTTATCTTGAGGGAAAGTGCTCTAGTCATTGACATCACTATTCATGAGAGGTTATGATTTAAGTCTTGTTATTCAATTTCCACCAACATGGTATTTTGAAATCACTACATTTCCAGTGTCATAGAATTATAGGGCTGTACCTGTATGATCTACTGTCATGAAAAGTTTAAGAGCTCTTAATGAATGAATAGATTTTGTGTGAAACATTAATCATTTAAAATTTAAACAAAAAGTGGATCAAAAAACCACTTAAAGAGATTGTAGACCCATGAGACTAAGTGGGCTAAAATTGGTGTACAAATCAAATTATGGTGTACTTACTAAACTTTCAAACTTTCCAACAGAACTTTCAGTTGATAAGTTTTGAAACTCTTTGCTCACATTTTGGGAGACATTAAAACCACGAAGAAATTTATTGACTTGATAGAATGAGGTCACATCAATCACTGGATTTTAGGAGAAGCCTGGCCTGCTATTGAATTGGAACAGTGTCATGCCACAAAACAATACTGCCACATCAGACGGTAGGAGGAAGGAGATAGACATGATAAACTAGAAACAAGTTCATTCAAGAAGCATTAAAGAAGTGCCTTACTATGTGCCATAACATTATGTTAGACAATCTGAGGAGTGCGACGGTGGGAATGATCCTCTGACTAGAATAGGTGAATTTAGAAGATATGGCCAGGTATGTAGTCAAGTATGAGATGGAGCGAGACAGCCCTGGTTCAAAGCCTGCCTTTATATAACTGCCTTTTTAAACCTGCCTTTAGTATTGTTTTTAGTATTTTAGTCCTCTAAGCTATGTCACAAATGCTGCAACAAGAAAAATAGGCTATGAACATAAAACTTTGAGGACTACTTGTCTTGATTGCAATATTCTCAAACCAACAACAACAGAAAACTAGTAGCAATTTTGGAGCCTAATGGTGTTATAGTCCTAAGCCAAGATAAGGTCATTTAATTTGTCTGAGACTTAGTTTTTGTATTTGCCATTGGGTTAATAATGGTGGCCACCATGACATGAGATTTTTTTGTGTGTTATATACACACACACTGTATATAACATTTAGCATGTACAAAATAAGTGTTGGCTATTTTTTATCCTGTGCAGCTCCATTATATGGGATACTAACTGACATTCAGAAAGAGGCAATTAATGAGTTTCTTTTCATGTGAGCCCTTAAGAAGAGAGAAATCAATGTGTACTGAGCACTGGGTTGGATTTGACAAGTGAGACTTCGTCAAGGAGATAGGAACTGATAAATTTGAGACAGTCAGAAGAAGCAAAGATGAGACATAGTTCAGGGCTTACCAATTATTTTTCACATAAAGATCTACTCAGAAAATAATAATATTGTACCACACATTGGGGTTAGATAAATGAGGCTGTTTGCAGCTCAAAGTGTTCCTCCTACAGACTGAGCCCCCGCCCAAGACACTGCTCAGTCAATAGAAAGGCTGGGGGAGATCAATACCTACAACAAGCTTGTGACTAATTTGTAATCCACTGGCTGGGAAAGTCTGGTATAGAAAACTTAAAGATTCAATGTCTCACAATAGTTCCCTTCAATCCTTTTAGAATGAGGCAGGGGGTCAACAAATAAGACCTCCACCAGTCAGTTCCCTACACCTAGGTTTGCAGTGCCCAAAGATTATTTGAGGCTCTGTTTCTTAAGATATGGTGCCGGACACTGGGGAGATGTAATGATCTTGCAAATAGATAAAACTAATTGGATAATTGTCTTTGGTGCTCTTCTGTCTTAATTTGTTTTGTGGTGCTATAACAATACTATGGACTGAAAAATTTAAACAGTAGTTTGATTCATGTTTCTGTTGGCTGGGGAGTCCAACATCCTGGCACTTGCATCTGAGGAGGGCCTTTTCACTTTATCACAGCATGGTGGAAGGGCCAATGAGCATGTATGAGGAGCACATGCTTTTTATTGATGCTGCAGTAACAGTATTGATCCATTTTTGAAGGCAGAGACCTAATGATTTAACAGTTTCTTAAAGGCTACTTCTTAACACTGTTTCAAGTAATAATTAAATGTCAACATGAATTTTGGGGCAAACATTCAAACTGTAGCACCCACCTTTCTGTTCCTACCTTCTCTAGGTGAGCTCATTGCACTAGTTTGCCCTAAGGTATTGATGTTCTCTCTACATGGCCAATAAAGCTTTATATAACAGTGCTCATAAATATGTCTTGAGTTGAATTAAATAGTGGCAAAAGGCTCTGCCCTGCATGTTTGGCCTGTGTCCTGAATAGATGCAAGTGTGCAGGGAAGAGTGGCAAGCTGAGATCGTCACTTAACTTGTCAGTTTGGTTCTTTTCTCCAAGCATTAGTCACTGGGCTCAAAATTCACTTTTAATCACTTCCCATTTAGTGTTACTTTTGGCCTTAGTGGCCTTGTCCAACTAAAAGCAACCCTACATCTAACTATAAAAGCAAGACCTTTCATAAAGGATAATAGGAAGGAAATTCTGACATATTCTATAACAGGGATGACCCTTGAAAATATTATGCTCAGTGAAATAAGCCAGTCACAAAAGGGCACATACTGTATGAATCTATTTCTATGAGGAAAAAAGAAATGACCAGGGACTAGTTGAAGCAACTAACAGGAGTTCCTGTGGTTGTCAGGGGGCTAGGAGGAGTTATGTTTAATAGGTACAGAGTTTCAGTTTTGCAAGATGAACAATTTCTGGAGGTGGATGGTGGTCATGGTTGTACAACACTGTGAATATGCTCAATGCCACTGGACTGTGTACTAAAAATGGCTGAGGGGCTGGGGTGTGGTCAGTGGCAGACTGCTTGTCTAGCATTAGTGATGGCCTGGGCGGAACTCCTAACAACACAGAAAATCAAATAGTTAAGATGGTAAATTTTATGTTATATATAATTTACCACAACTTTTTAAAAAGGAAAAAAGAGAGATATCAGACTGTCTACAAACCTTAGAGAAAACTTCATGAAGGTTGAGCAATAAACTTAATCATTCATTTTATTGTTAAAAGAGAAATATCAGCATGGGTCCAAGAGAATGCATTTTCCAATCACATTTTGTAATGCACTGTCACCTCTCTTTATTTGCTCCTTCTGTCTTCTTTTCTTCAGTTTTGAAATGGATTTGAAATGTGCTCAAATGGGTAAAAATTCCCACTTTAGTCAGATTGTGTCAGGTGTCACAGACACCTAGTAAGTGCTGAGTGAGAGAGGCGCTGAGCTAAGGAACAAAATGCTCAAAACTGTCATGCAGACTTCGTGCTGCCTTCGTGCTGGTAGGGGGGAGTACACAGGGGGACAGAGGACAGCTGTTGAAAAATACAGCTAGGAGTGCCACCCACCACAGCATCAGAGCAAGACCATGAGAAGGCTCCTGCCAGGTGGCTTAGTTATTAGGAAGGGACACTTATCTTGTCTTCCTCATGGCCTCTACCTAAGGTTTCTGGCACTTCTGAAAATCTGGGAGGTAGACTCAAATGAGCCACTCACTGCTTTGTGAATTTGGACTTGCACCTTTGAAAGTCCATGGCTCTAAGCCTCAAAATTTTTTACCAGAGTAGTCCCTACAATATGGGAATGGTGCTTTGCCCAGGGACCAAATCACATGCTTGGTGAGTGTATGGGTTGAACTAGGACCCCCCTCTAAGATATGCTGAAGTTCAAACATGTACTGCCTCAGAATGTGACCTTATTTGGAGTTAATGTCTATAATAGTCAAATTAAAATCAGGTTTCTAGGATCTGTGTGTGTGTCTGTTTCTGTGCATGATTTTCCCCTTTTGTAAGGACACCAGTTAAATTGAGTTAGGGTCCACCCTAGCATGCACAAAGCTCTGGGTACACACACACACACACACAAACACGAGTTTGTGGTACTTTGTTGTAATAGCCTTAGAAAACTTATACAGCAGAAAAGCAGCGTCCATCTCAGTGGTCACTCTTTCTCTTATTCTCTGATAAGTTCGAGAAATGGAAGGAGGGAGAGAAGGCTGGTGACAAAGTATTACTTTTACTTTTTTTTTTATTATCAAAATACTATAAGTACTTTCTTGGCATAGGGATGTCATCAAGTGCCCTTACTTTAATGATTCACCACTACATCACCAGTGCTTCCCTGGCACAAGCTTCTTAACATATTCTCATCACAAAGGGGAGGAATATTCAGTGCTGAGTGAGAGAGGCGCTGAGCTAAGGAACAAAATGCTCAAAACTGTCATGCAGACTTCGTGCTGCCTAATCAGCAGCACTTGGCTATTGCTAAGGTTTTAGTTCATCAACAGCCTCTCACCTCCTCTCAGTTCATTACTGCATGCAGTTAGAGTGCGTATTATGGGAAATATGTACTGCCATTAGTGGCTTGGACATAAAATTATGCTCTGTACATAGTTGGTCAAAGCACCTCTACTCAGCTCATCACGATTTTCAACTAGGACCAAGAAAATTGCCATGTGATTATTCTCTTCAAACCTATCAGTTAGGGAGCCTTTTCCAGTCCAGTGTCTTTTAAAGACTTGACAAAAATAGGTTTTGTCTAAAAAGATTGATCCTGATAAATGAGATGAAGAGCAGTTTAAAGTGTTTTGGAGAACGAACGTCATTTCATCTCATCAAAGTACAGTATCTTCCTCATGAATTCCTTTTAGTTTAATTTCTCTTTAGTAAGTTTCACTGCCTGAATTTGTACAAAATATATAGCAGTTGTGGTGGCAATGATATCATGCTGGAAATTAAATCAAATGTGTTGATTATCTATTGGAATACTGACTCTTTTCAAAGGTTGTTTTTGTTGCTATTTTTGTTTAAAGAACAGTTACATTACATAGTAGGATGGTTATAGATGATAATAATATATCAAATTTTTCAAAAAGCCAGAAGAAATGATTTTAAATGTTTTCACCATGAATAAATGATAAATGTTTGAGGATATATATATATGATTACCCTGACTTAGACATTATACAACATATACAATTATACAAACATCAGATGATAGCCCAAAACTATCTGTAAATTTTATATATAATACATATATATGTATAGATGCATTTTATATATATATATCAGTTAGTTAGTTAAAAAGCAGATCTAAATTTTAAAAAGAAATGGAGTGTTACAAAGAAGAACAAGGTGAATACTAAACAAGAAGTTCCTTAATTTTGTGTTTACTAAATTATTTTCTGTTCTCTATCCTAGGCACTCGTGTCTACTCGCTGGCAACTATGCTTGTTACGGTAATAATGCCAAAATACATTTCTTGGGCCCAGACCTCTCCTCTGAATACCAGAGCTGGGAGCCATCTGCCTCTTGCTTACTTCTCCTCAGTTGTCCCTGAAACTCCTTAAACCCTCATCCTATCCCCCACAACCTGCTTCCCTTCCACTACCTAGCATCTCATTGTCTTGCCAAGCTCTTGAAAAATCCTTCAATTCTCATCCTCCACACCTTTCCTCACTCCTTTCCCATATCAGTAACCAAAGCTTGTAAACTCAATTCTCTAAATCCCTTGCAAATTCTTCCACACCCATTGATCCTCATGCTTGCAGTTATTTAGTATGGTGCCCTAAACAAAGAGATATCCTCAGGGACTCATATTTTCTTTGCATGATTCACACAATGGACTCATTCGTGTGTGGGTCTCCCCAGGTTTCTGTAGGTACAATGATGTTTTCCTTCACAAGGGTATGTCTAGGGCAAGGGGAAAGGTGAGTGGTTTCAGGTAGCCAATAGAGGTCAGTAGTATGCTTATGCTACCCAGCCCCACCCCCACTACTCCTGTCCAGTCTTAGTCTTTAGAGTTTGGGTTATACTACAGAAAAGTCTGTGGTTAATTAATGGTGGTGATGGCATAGGTGGATCTTTTTTCCTGTGTTTTGTTTTAACTATTCTCAGTCCTGTGCTAAGAGAATACCAACTTGGATGAGGTTGTCTTTAAAGTGAGATGAGAAGAGCTGGACTGTCGTTTGAGCTTACATCTGTTCCAGTCACTAATGAAACACTAGCCCCAAGGGCATGTCATTCACTTGGCACAGTCCTCTTCCATGCCTATTGGCAGTGAAGTACATTGGTGTATGTCCCAGCTAGTAGGAGAACAAGAATGGCATGCTGCACCCACTTACTTGAATTTAGCTGCTTACTTAAGCTTTAAAAAAAAAACAGTTTTAGTTTCACAGCAAAATTGACAGGAAAGTACAGAGACATTCCCTAAGCTTCCTCCCCTACTCGTATGCACAGCCTTTCCTGATATCAACATTCCCCACCAGAGTAGTCCATTTGCTACAATTGGATTAATTTTTAATTATGATATATGTCTGACATATATGTCTAAAAACATAACAATGCAATCAGTGTTTACATACCCACTAACCAGCTTAAGTAATTAAATTGTACAAATACAATGAGGTCCCCTGTCTGCTCTTCCTCAATTACATTCTCCTGTCTGTGCCCCAAGGTAGTCAGTATTCTGAAATTAGCAATTTTCTTTTGCATCTCTTTCTTTATTTTTTGTTCAATATTTATGTATCACTAAAATATGTCCTTTTATTTACATATCTAATCCTAAGAAAACAGAATTATGCTTTTTTTTTATCCTTATGCAATATGCTTTACTTACTCATATGCTCTTGAGATATATCCATGTTGATGCATGTGCTTTTGGCTCATGTATTTTAACTGCTCTATAGTATTCCATTGTAGGGGTTTACCATAATGTGTTTATCCATTCACCTCTTTTTTGGGTACTAGGAATTTAACCCAGGACACTTAACCACTGAGCCACATCCCTCACCCCTTTTTTTATTTTTATTTTTTATTTTGAGACAGGGTCTTGCTAAGTTATTGAGGCTGGTCTTGAACTTTTGATTCTCCTATCTCGGCTTCCCAAGTCACTAGGATTAAAGGCATGTGCCACCATGCTCAGGTATCCATTAACCTCTTGATGGTGGATTTTGATGTTTCTCATTTTCTGTCTTCACAAATAGGTATTGGTGTGAACATTCTTGTATATCTCTCAATGCAGGAATTTCTCTAAACATTTTTTTCTCTACTTAAAATGTTTTTATTTTGAAGTGATTTTGGATTTACAGAAAAGTTGCAAAAATAACACAGACTTCTTATATAATATTCACTCAGCATTCTATAATATTAATATCATATAACCATTGTACAACATTTAAAACCTCAACTAACATTGGCACAATACTATTACTAACCTACAGACTTTATTAGAATTTAAGCAGTATGAACAGTGTTTTTCAGACTTTATGTTGTGACCCATTAATGCAACAATTATCAATTTAGGCTACATATTGAATCATGGGGACTCATCAGATATTCTAATTTAATTTGTTTGGGTCATGGCTTCAGTAATGGAATTCAAAATCACCCCAGATGATTGTGATATGCAGCCAAAGTTGAGAAACTCTTTATTAATAAATCATGAAATTAGTTTAATTGGTCATGTTTAAGTATTAAAAATGAAATGGAATAGAAAATATCAGAAGGCTTTGCATGCAGGATTTGAGTTCTTGGAGAACTTTTGCTTTAATTATAAACATATATTGAGTTACAGTGTAAAATCAATTTCATATAATGACTCATGAACAAAAAACGTTAAGCCTCTATCCAGGTTATAGATCAGGGAATAAAATTTTTGGGTTACAAAATACATGAATCTTTCATTTTACTGGATGTCACAAAATTGATAAAATATTTGCACTCAGTTTTACACTATGAATACCATGTATTGTCATTTTTTAAAAAATATTTTTGCCTATTTGGTGGATGTGAAATTCTTTCTTATGTTCAGTGGGCATTTCTCAGGTGACTGAGGTACGACCATACTATAGAATTCTACTCACCAATCACAAGGAATGAACTTACAGTACATAAACTAGACCAGAAAACTCTGCAGAGAATTGTTCAGAGTAGGAGAGCCAATTCTGAAAAGTTACATGCTGTACGATTCTATGTACGTGATATTCTTGGAGTAACAACATGACAGGATAACAAGTAGGTAAGTGTTTGCCAGGGATTCAGGCAGGGACCAGAGCATCAACACTGGAGGAAGGTGGGTGTGATTATAAGGGCAACATGAGGAAGCATTGTGGTGAGGGAAGGACTACTCATCGTCTGGATGGTGGTTGTGGGTAGTCATCTAGGGGATAAAATTTTATAGAGTTTAATATCCATGATGTGAACACACACACACACACACACACACACACTACTGCCCAAGTTTCTGACAGAGCATTGATGTCTAAAATAGATATCAGTACACTAAACAACAATTCATTTTTTTCTTAAATGGGCAAAAGATATGAAAAGCAATTCCCAAAGAGGAAGCCTGATTGATGTACATGATCTATTTTGAGTTGATTTTTATATAAAGTGTGAGGTTTGGGTCTATGGTCTTTTTTTTTTTTTTTTTTTTTTTTTTGCCTAGGGATGTCCAATTGCTTTGGTAACATTTGTTGAATTTTGCACCTTTGCCAAAAAGAAAAAAAAATGGGCATACTTATGTAGGCCTCTTTGGATTTTTAACCTATCTATTTCAGGCTTTTACTGCTCCAGGCTACAATATACATTGCCTTAATTTCCTCAGAGATGTATAAAAAGTGAATCATCATTTTGTAATTATACCAACATTGTAATTAACAAGGATTTCACAACAATACCTAATTAAACACTGATCATGCAGTGTGAATTTAACTTGATCACTGCTGGTTTCTCTCAACTCCTCAGGGGGCTAATTCTAACAATTAAAGTAGCCTGAATCCTTAGAGAATTATGAGATGAATCCGAAATTATATGTATAAAAATATAAAATTTTACTTTCAAAGTCTAAAAAAGTAAACTTCAAAACTAGTAGATCATAGAATTGTCAGAAGGGAAAACAGCAGGTGGAAGTGGCCTGGTTGTGAGGTTCTGCTGGCAAATGAAACTAAAAGTCCCTTCCTATTTTATGTACCAGACCTTTACTTATATATAGTTATATATATAAGTATATATATAACTATAGAAGTTGTGTTGGAAGTGTGTGTGCATACCACCTTATTATGTAATGTGTAGCAAGAGGCATTTCTAGTTTAGGAGATAACAGACCTAGTATCTAGTCCTACTTCTGTCTCTAACCCTCTGTGAAACCTCATGATCTTTGGACTTCTTTCAGCTCAATAAAATGGAGTTGAGGTTAGCAAGTATCTTCAAGTCCTAATGCCATGGCAGGCCCTGTGAGCTCTACTGACAGGAACAGTACACAAATCTTACTTTCAACTTAATTTCTAGGTTATAAGAGTTACTACAATTGATGGGACACCTTAATTTTCACAGTTTCCTTGTGATATAATTTCCATTTTACAAATGTGGAAATTAAGGTTTTAAGATGTCAAGTTTAGATGGTCAGATTAGCTCAATTTGATCTGGGCTTAATATGTAAGGCAGGGTCTTGATCTGGTATCTGATATTCTACCAAGGGTAGAATTTTCACAGCAAAAGAAAATAACAGTAGTTAGATATATTTATTAGCCTCTTTTCCTATTCTTTCTCCTTTACAGTTCCACTGTCTCCCTTCTTAATCCTATTGAATTATTTTTATGTGGTGCTGAATTCAACCTGTTTCTGCTCATGGGGGATATGAGTTTATAATTTTCTTATAATGTCCTTGCCTGGTTTTAGTTTTACTGGATAAACTAGCTTCATCAAATTAACCATAATATATTTTCTCTTCTATTTTCTAGAAAAGATTGTATTAAGTTCGTTTTAATTCTTGAATGGTAGGATTTTCAAGTGAAACAACCTAGGCCTGGAGATGTCTTTTATGGGAATTTTAAAATTATGAATTTAATGACTTACTAGTTTAGGTGCTATTAAAATTATCTATTTTATACTGAATGAATCATGGTAGTTTGTGTTTTTCAAAAAACCAATCTATTTGTCTAAATAATCAAATTTATATGTCTAAAGTTTTGGTATTCTCTTATTATAATTTTGATGTCTTCAGGCCTGTCAAGATACGCTGTTTCATTTCTAATGTTGATCATTTGTGTTTTCTGTCTTTTTAATTTTTTGGTCAGTTTTGCAAGAGGTTTGTCAATTTTATCGATCTTTGCAAAGAACCAATTCTTTTTTAAAATTGATTTTTCTGTTGTTTCTACTTTTTTTCAGTTTCATCAATTTCTGCTCTTATCGTTATTGTTTCCTTCCTTCTGTTTTGCTTGGGGTTTATTTTGATGTTTTCCAAAGTTTTTTTTTTTTTTTTTTTTTTTCATTTGCAGTTCTGAAGATTGAACCCAGGGCCTCACACATGCTAGGCAAGCACTCTACTCCTGAGCTACACCCCCAATGCCTCTAAGTTCTTGAGGTGGGAACTTAGGTTATTGATTTGAGACTATTTCATTTTCTCTAACATATACATTTTCTAATATATGCATTTCCCTCTCAGTTGTTTATTTGTGTGTTATAAATTCTTGTATGTTATGGTTTCCTTTTCATTCAATTTGATGTATTTTTTTTTATTTCCCTAAAACTTCCTTTTTGACCTGTGCTTTATTTAGAAGTGTTTTGTCTAACTTCCATGTATTCATAGATTTCTCTATAGCTTTCTCTTATTGACATTTAGTTTAACTCCATTTTGGTCTGTTAAAACACTACATGATCTGAATTATTTTAAATTTTTTGAGGTTTGTTTTATGGCCCAGAATGTACTCCATCTTGGTATAGGTTTCATGAGTCCTTGAGATCAGATAAGGTTAGTCCTCTGGCTTTATTCTCTTTTTCTAAAAAAATTGGCTATTGAAGTTTCTTTGCCTATTTATTTGACAATTTAATCTGATATCTACTAAAACCTTGTTGGGATTTTTATTGTGATTACATGGCATCTACAGATCACTTTGGGGAAATTTTGATATCTCAATAATATTATATTTCAAAACATGGACTTGGTATATAAATTCATTTAGTTAGAACTTCTTTTGTTAATTTCATCAGAATTTTGTGATTTTTTTCAGACTTATAGTTAACTATTTCAATTTTGATACATTTATAAATAGTAATTTAAAAAGTCTTAATTCCAATTGTTCATTACCAATGCATGAAAGAAAAATTAATTTTTATATGTAAGTCTTTTATTGTCAAATTGTAAAAATTAGTAATTCTAAGAAACTTCTGATATATCTCTGTGATTTTTCTATGTAAACATGTCATTGAAAGTAGAGAGTGTTTCATTTCTTCCTTTTTTATCTGTTTGAAAGTGCTTCTGTCTTTTATTTGCCTTATTTCATTGACCAGTACAATGTTAAATAAGAATGGTGATAATGCACATCCTTTTCTTTTTCTGATTTTAGGGAGATAGCATTCAGTTTTTTACATTGAGAATGTTGGCCGCAGATCATATTGTTTGTGCTCTGTATCAGGCTATTCCTAGTTGTGCAGAGTGTTATAAGGAATAGATGTGGAATTTTACGCAGCTGTTTGCGAAACTGCAGTGGATCATATGCTATTTTTCTTCTGTTAATATGGTGAACTGATTGATTTTTTTTAATGCATAACCAGTCTCGTGTTCTTGGCATAAACCCCATTTAGCAGTGTTGTACTATTCTTTAATATATGTTGCTAGATTATACTTGACATTATTTTGTTAAGATCTTTTGAATTTTTACTCATAAGGAATATTGGTTTGTGGTTTTTCTTTTCCAATAAGTCTTAGTTTAGGTACAAGGACAATTTTGACCTCATTAAATGAATTGGGAAACCTTTTTAGTTATATTACAAAGGGGAATTAATGTTATAGATGGAAATAAGGTCACTAACCTGAAGATGGGTGAGATTATTCTAGTTTTTCTGGGTAAAACTAATGTAATCAGAGAGGTCCTTATGAGTGAAAACGGGAGGCACCACAGAGAGAATCAGATAGAATGGCAATGTGAGAAGAACTGGGGCCAGCATTTGTGATTTTGATGATGGAGTAATGTTACAAAAGACAAGGATGACAGGAGTCCTTTAAAAAGTAGAAAGAATAAAGAAATGAATTTTCTAGTACAGTCTTCTCAAGAGACAGAAAAAGAAAGTAAGGAAGGAAGAAAGAAAGAAAGAAAGAAAAGGGGGAAAACACAGCTCTCTAGATACTTTCTTTTAGTCCAGACAGACCCAGTTTGGATTTCCCAGAACTGTAAGATAATAAGTTTATATTGTCTTAGTTCATCAAATTTGTAGTGATTTATTATAATAGCTATAAAAAAATTCATATATGGGCTTTGATATTTGTAGAGCTACTCAGGATAACTTTGTGTTATTATTTTCACTCTTACCCTTTTTTATCCCAAAGTGTTTTTTTTTTGTATAATTGATAAATTAGCTTCAAATGATGGTTTACAATGTAGAGGTGATTATACCTTTTACCAACACTCAGAATTTGAGTTGGGTTTATCTTTAGAGGTAGGTAATCTTTGGCCAGTTCTTAAAATTTTAGTTGCAGATTATTAAGAATACAAATAACAATAAATGTTGGTGAGGATGTAGGGAAGAAGGTATACACTCATACTTTGCTAGTGGGACTGAAAATTGGTGCAACCACTCTGGAATGCAGTGTGGAGATTCCTTACAAAATCTGGAATGGAACCACCATCTGACCCAGCTATTCCACTTCTAGGTCTATAACCAAAGGACTTCAAATCAGCATACTACAGTGATGTAACCACATCAATGTTTATGGCAGCTCGATTCAGAATAGCTAGGGTATGGAACCAACATAGGTGCCCTTCAACAGATGAATAGATAAAGAAAATGTGGTGTATATACATAATGGAATATTACTCAGCCATAAAGAAGAATGAAATCATGGCATTTGTAGGTAAATGGATGGAGTTGGAGAATATCATGCTAAGTGAAATAAGCCAACTCCAACAAATCAAAGGCTGCATGTTCTCTCTGATATGTGGATGCTAACACACAATAAGGGGGAGGGGAAGAATAGATATTCATTGGATTAGACAAAGGGGAATGAAGAGAAGAGAGTTAGGTGGGAATAGGAAAGACAGTAGAATGAATTGGATATAAATTTCCTATGCTCATATATGAGACCAGTGTAATTTCATATCATGTACAACCACAAGAATGGGAAGTTATGCTCCATGTATGTATGATATGTCAAAATATATTCTACTGCCATGTATAACTAAAAAGAACAAATAAAAAAGTAATTTGGCAATAGATTCAGCAACAGATGTCATTTTGAGAGATATTTGAAATGTAGAAGTCTAATATGATCTGGGCAAATTATTTTACTAAATGTAAAACATTCCACATAATTCAATTTTAATATTTATTTTATAAATATAGGAATAGGTCATGTCATTGCACACTGTAAAAAATTTGGGTTGCAGTTCTCTACTACTTTAAAAATCAATCCATAATTCATATATCATTAAATCTATCCATTTTAAGTAAGCACTTTAGTAATTTTCATTGTGTCCACAAGGTTGTGCAATCATCTCCATTCTCTAGTTCTAGAATATTTTCATCATGTGCAAAAGAAACCCAGTCTTCCTTTCATCCAGCCACTGGCAACTACTGAACTACTTTCTGTTCCTATGGATTTGCCTATTCTGCAGTAAATGTAATCGTACAATATGTGGCTTTTTATGTCAGACTTCTTTCACTTAGCATAATGTTTTCAGGGTGAATCCATATTATAGCATGCATTAGTACTTCATTCACTTTTATGGCTGAATAATATCCCCCTGTATGAAGGTAACATATTTTGTTTACCCATTCATCATTATTCAAATGGACATTTGAGTGTCTTCCATATTGTGGCTATTATGAATAGTGCTGTTATGGACATCTTTGTACATGTTTTTGTGTGGATATGTGTTTTCAATTCTCTTCAATTACTGATTTCAATTACAGTAGCTAGTAGTGGAATTACTGAGTCATATGGTATTTCTGTTTAATTTTTTGAGGAACTGTGAAACTGATGTTGGTAATGTAATTTTGAGTTTCCTGGTGAAAA
This sequence comes from Marmota monax, assembly GCF_021218885.2. Taxonomy (NCBI): domain Eukaryota; kingdom Metazoa; phylum Chordata; class Mammalia; order Rodentia; family Sciuridae; genus Marmota; species Marmota monax. Next base: position 3,692,102 of record NW_026692025.1, on the reverse strand, counting down.
AAAAATGAATCATGCAGCTAGGACAATGTTATCAATCTGTCCAATTCTGCCCTGCAGTGTTCCTCAGGCGTTGATGAGAATGAATGGCATTTTAAGAATGTCAGACAAGACAGAAAGCCTATTTCCCTGGGGCCTCTTCAAAGGCCACTCTGAGCAAGAAATGAGGGTACCTGGCTCTGAATGAATTTGACTTAGGTGGACAATGCCACCCTCCTCTTCATGGAGTTTTGTTTTCTATCCATGAAGCAAAATTTCACAGTTTGCCATTGAGCTGTCAACAATTAAGAGACCTGGCCCGTCTAGAAGCCAAAAAGTTTGGCTAGCTTTGAGTGCACAAAGGTAGCTGTGTCATTTGTCATCAAGACCAAACTGAATCCTACTCTTAAATCAAATGGTGGCCTCAGTTATCAGGGTTTTTTTTTTTTTTTCTCTTCAACAGGTAATCTTCTTTCTAATATCCATCATCAGCTGGCAATTCCCTCAGAGCCCAACTGCCACCACCAGCTTCCCACAAGCCTCTCAACACCCCCCCCCTCCTGCTCTTGAGGCCTATTGGCTGGGTCGTGTGGGCGGAGCCAAAAAGTCCCCCAATGAGCAGCTCCGTGGTCTGAAAGGGCGGGGAAAGGCGGGGAAACAGCCCAATGAGCATCACCTCAGAGGAGTCAATCAGCTGGCAGCTGGAAGTTTGCTGGGGCCCCTTCACTGTGGCTCTCAACAATCCATGTCTTTTACAAGTCCATGAATCCATAAATGTACTCTCTAGTCTTGGAATTCAAATCGCAGTACTTTGATTTTTCACTAAGAAGACCTGACTACTTTTACATTTAGAATCACAGAATCTCTGAGCTGGAAAGTAATTAACATCATTAATTGAGCTCCCTCAGTCAACAGGCTGGGAAACTGAGGCTCAGAAAGGAATAACTGCAGAGGCCATGATCACTCTTCATATTTCAGAAGAGATGTCAAGGGGCAGAGGAAGAAGATAAATCTTCAAAGCTTGGGAATAGAACCCACAGCATCTTTGGGTGGGCTCTGAGGAAGCTGCCCACACTTTTTTTATTCCAGACTTCTTTGGCTTCAGAGACATGCAAGTGAGATGGCTAATGAGGAATCAGGGACAGATGGGGTGGGGGAAGAAGACTCTGCCAATCAAGTTGTGGAAGTCAGACAAGACTGGGCAGGAAGCCACTTAAGTGGTTTTTGAAAAGTGATTTAATAACAGGTTGTGGCTCTGATCCCTCCTTTATTTAAAATATCTACTCTTGAGAATATCAATTTGGGAGTACTATACACACTTATCAAAAATAGGTACAGATAGATATGCAGAGAACATGAGGAGATACATTCCTCTCTCGAAATGGGCAATTGAGAAAGTCCATTGGAACAGATCCTTTTTGTTATGGTTACCACTGTCCTTCATTTTGCAAATGAAATAAGAGAGCAGGAAGCATTAGCACTGGCACTGAAATCCAGCTATGTGCTGGGTCTGTGCAAGGATGGTGTCACAAGTATCAAGTGAAGAAAATACGAAAACATAATCTCTAGGAGTATGTCACAGAGGCGACCTTCAGGAAAGGGTGTCGAACTCAAATTTTATGGAATGAACTGCAGAAAGCTCTGAGTGCATTAGGTAGAACTCACAGTGGCCAATAATGCTCATGTGTTCAGATGGGCATTATTGAATTGAGCTGGGGTATTGTACTGGTATTTGTGAAGCACTCTAGGATCTTCATCTGTACAGCTCTCTGGGCTTACCTATAAGGTCTCACAATGAGTGGAGAGAGTATAGCTAACGTTGGGGGGGGGCGGTTAGTATTCAACTCAAAAATTCTGCAGTGGTAACCAGTTGAACCTGGATGGCAATTAAATATGGGCACAAATCAACCTGTTTTTATGTTTTTCTTATTACTTGGCAACATATCTGGCTGAAGCTAGGAACAACAGAAGGCATTGGGACTAATGGGAATTTTCCTGGGAGCTTTGTTCTTGAATTGCTAGAAGACCACAGTGGTTACACAATGGTGCACTGATAAAACAACTGGGGAATTTCAACAATTCAGTGATAGGAAAGGGAAAAGTAGCCAAGGCTGGAGACAAAATACCCTGAGGCTTCTTGGGGATGGTTCTATCAGATTAAGCTAGACTCTCAGGGCTAATAGAACTGGCTTGAGATGTGTCACTTTTGAAATGAGTGCCCTGCCTCAAGCCAAGGGCTTACAAAGAAAAGGTACTTAACAAATATTTGAAGAATGTGTCCAATTGGAGATTCATGGATTAACAAGGACCACAAAGAACTTTATAGGTTATATTATTTAATGTAATAGAAATTAAAACTGAGAACATTTAAATATATTTTTACACATTTGAAATAACATTTTAATGAAAATAACCATATTTTCCAAGTGGAAAAAAAAAACAGTGAGAAGAATGGCAACATTTTATATCTTTGCAAATTTCTGTAACTTCTGGTTTAATCCAGACAGCTGAATTTTCCTTTCCTGTTTCTCCCTTCAGTAGACTGTGATATCAATTGTCATGTAGCCTTTTGAAAACTCTGTAGCACACTCTTGAGAGGATAAAAAGCAAATAGTGTCTTATTGTTATGAAAAAACCTTGATCTGGTGGCCCTTAAAATCTCTTAGACAGCCCCAGAGGTCTACAGAACCACTGTTCTAGGGCATAGGTCTAGGAATGTAATTATAGAGTCCATAGTGTATGCACATTTTAAACCTTGCTAAATATTCCAAATTGCTCTTCAAAGAGATAATACTGATTTATGTAACCAGCAGCAGTATTTTACAGTTCCACTTTCTCACATCTGAATCAATTTGATGTTATCATTACTTTACATTTTACCTATCTGAGGAGTCTATTTTTAACTTTCATCTCCCTGATTACTAGTCTTTTCAGAAGTTTATTCTGGTTTCCTCTTCTACAAATTATGTTTTTATTTTTCACACTTTTTATAGTTTTTTCAGTGCTGGGGATGAAACCCAGAGCCTTGCATGTCATACAAGCACTCTACCACTGAGCCACATCCCTAGCTCAGATATTTTTTTCAGGATCAATTTGTAAGTGTTTATAAATCCCAGATACTAATCCTTTGTCACAGTATTGCTTCATATTGTATTTTCTCCAGATACCTTCTGATACACAGAAAATTTTGTTTTGAATGTAATAAAAATCATCCATAGTTTTATAGGTTACAGGTATTGAGTTTTACTTAAGTATTCCTTTCTTACCCTGCAGTCATAAAAATATTCTTCTAATTTTTTTCTAAGAATTTTAAAGATTTTATTTTCACAATAAAAATAAGCCTGAAAATTAGCAAAGATTTTTGTCATTATGTTAGATAAAATATACTTCAATACTTTTTATCCTTTTACATAAAGATAACCAATGATGTAGGATTATATATTGAAAATTCCAACATCTCTTCTCCCTCATTTCCATATCTGGGGAAATTTTTCTAGAATCTCTATTCTGTTCCCTTAGTCTGAGTTTTCCAGCATTATTTCTGTTCTTCAAAATATTTTGCTTATTCTTAGCACTTCACTGGTAAAATTTTCAGGAGGTATATAATACATACAAAAGAATTTATACATTGTTCGTGTACAGTTTAAATTATAACATGAACAATTAACTAGTACCTGGGGCCCCCATAAAGCTATACCCAATCACATCACTCTTCATCCATGAAACACTATAGGCAAATAGTAGTCTTCAGGTTACATTAATCTGCTTTTCTTTACAGTTTAACCAACTTTTTATGTTTGTCCCACAATATATTGTTTGTTGTTGCCTGTTCATTAGCCTTATATAAATGGAATCAGTTCTTCTTTTTTCCATTTTCTCTAATGACTGGCTTCTTTAGTTCATTGCATTCCTAATATTCAGCTTTGTGTGATGACTGTGGTTGGAGCTCAAAATTTTCCCTACTGCATGGTGTTGCTGTGTGAATATGTGATAATATAATCTTCTATTAGCAGACACTTAGGCCATTGTTTCCAGTTTGTGTGCATTGCAAATGAGCCTGCCATGGCTGTTGTACATGCTTGTAGATGAACACTCGAGTGAGTTTTTCCAAACTAAGGAATATATGGATGCATAAACTGGAAATCATTATCCAAGTGTCTGTTGGTAGTATTAGACTACTAAATGCAGGTCACCTTGTGTGGCTCCTGATCTTATAGGGAATACTTTTGAATTGTCATGGTTAATGATGATGTTATGTTTTCTTTTCCTTTTCTTAGAAGCCATTATCAGATTAAAGACATTCTCTTCTATTTCTGCTTTGGCAAGAATTTGTATCATGAGTTAATTTCAAATTGTGTTGAATGCTGTTCATCTATTTAGGTGATTATTTGGATTATCTTCATTGTGTTACTGAGATGAATTCCATTAATTGATATTCTAACCTTGAATACTAGTATAAACCTTATGGGGTAACATTTGTTTAGGATGTCTGCATCTATGTTCATAAGGGATGTTTATCAGTAGATATTTTTTAATTACAATGTCTTTGTCTGGTTTGGGTAGCAGAGTAGGGCTAGCCTCATAAATATTTGGGGGGCACACTTCCTCCTCTTCTGTTTCTGCTATTATCTCTTCTTTAATGTTTAGGTAGAATTCACCAGGGAGGTTATTGGGCCTGAAGTTTTCCTTGTGGGAGGATTTTAAGTATGAATTCAATTTATTATATATCACACTACATATTAATTTACTATATAATATATATAATATATATATATATATATAACATATATAATATATAACAACTATAAATATAACATACACACACATATATATATATATATATAAAGTTATATTTATAAGATTTAGCTTATATATCATATATTACTCTCTTGTATATTAGGTATTATATGTCAGATATATATATGCATATATATATATATATATATATATATATATATATATATATATATATTTGTAAATTCAGGTTTTCTTTTGTATATGTGTAGAATGTGGAGTGATGTTTCTTCTTTCATGTCTGACTTTGATGACTTGCACCTTCTCTTTGCATTTGTCATTAGTGTAAAAAAAAGTAACCTTCCTGAAGACTAGCTTTTGGATTCATTAATTTTGTCTATTGCTCTTTTGTTTTTCATTTTATTGATTTCCACTTTGCTTTTTATTATCTCCTTCTTCAGCTTACTTTTGGTTTCATTTGTTGTTTTTTCCCTGATTATTTACCTGTAGAAGCTAAGAAACTTCCTTTTCAATAAAGATCTTTAATTATATAAATATCCTTCTGAATACTGAAAATTAGCATCTCACAAATTTTGCTATGGTGTATTTTCATCTTCTTTATTTTTTACTTAAAAATCGAATTATCTCTTGAAAGGATTTATACAATAAGAAAATGACACATACTCACTCAAATAGTTACCATTTCCAGTGCTATTCATTCTTCTGTGTACATCCATATTTATATCTGGTATAATTTTCCTTCAGTGTGAAGGCTATCCTTTAATATTACTCATAATGTTGTTCTGTTGGTGATTAATTCTTCCGGCTTTGATGTATCTGAAAAGATCTTTATTTTGCCCGTATTTTTGAAAGATATTTTCCCTGGGTACGAAATTATAGGTTTGCTGACTGTTTTGCTCACTAATTTAAGGTCATTGCTCCAATGCCCTCTTGTATTATTTCCAATGAAAAATCTGTTACCTTCATTTTATTCCTCTGTATATAACAGGTCTTTTCTTTCTGTGGCTGCTTTTAAGATTTTTTTCTTTTAATCACTTGTTTTGAGCAACTTGGATCTGATGTGCCCGGATGTAGTTTTCTTCATGTTTTTTGAAATTTGGTTCCATTGAACTTGCATCTATGAGTTTATATTTTCTTTAAATTTGGAAAACTTTTGGTTATTATGCCCTCAAGGTTTTTTTTTTTTTTTTTTTCCATTCCTCTCATGTTTTGGGGACTCCATTTTATATATTAGACTGCTTGAAGTTGTCCCACAGCTTACTAATTGGCTTTTCTCTGTCCTTTCTTTCTGTAGTGTTTTTCCCTCTGTCTCATTTTTCAATAATATCTATTGCTATGTGTTTCGATCTGAAATTTCAACTCTCCCATTAATCCCATTCAGTGTATTTTTCGCCTGTGGCACTATAATTTGCATCTCTAAAAATTCAGTTTAGGTCTCCTTTTATGTCTGCCATGTCATTACATAATATGTTAATTCTTGTTTGTACCTTTTGGGATATATAGAATACAGTTGCAATAAATGCTTTAATATCTTTAATGCTTTTAACAGCTGTGTTAGTTCTGAGTTGGACTGAATCATATACTTTTTCTCCTCATTTAGTCATTTTTTCCTGCTGCTTTATGTGTCCGGTGATGTTTGATTAAATGCCCCATTATTGTGCAATTTACCTTGATGTGTGCTGCATATTTTTAAAAACAGCTTGTTGAGTTATGCACATGCCATGGAACTCATCCATTTAAAATATAATTCAATGGTTTTTAGTATATTCACAGACATCTGTAATATCACTACAATCAATTTTAGAATACTTTCATCACTTGGGAAAAATACAACCCTTTATGCTTTATCGATTCTCCCCATTCTTCACAGGCCATGAACAACTACTACGCTGCTTTCTTTATATATTGTCCTATACTGAATTTTCAAATGAATGGAATCATATAATAAATATGTGGGCTTTGGTAACTGGCTTCTTTTACTTGGTGTAATGTTTTTGAAGTTCATTCAAGTTGCATTGTGTATCGGTATTCTCTTTTTTTTATTGCCCAAATAGTATTTCCTTGTATAGAGATAGCATATTTTGTTTATATATTCATCCACTGAGTTGTTTTCACATTTTGTCTATTATAAATAATGCTGTTATAAATATTCATATAGCATATACAAGTATTTGTGCGGGCATGTTTTCATTTCTCTTGGGTACATACTGAGTAATACAATAACTGGATCCAATGGTAACTCTTTAATTGTTTGAAGATCTGCCAAACTGTTTTTCAAAGTGGCTGCATCATTTTTTGATCATATTAGCAGGATACGAAGGATCTGTTTTCTCTGAATTCTTGTTATTCTGACTTTTTATTCTAACCATTCTAGTGGGTGTGAAGTGGAATCTCATTGTGGTTATGAAGTATTTCTTTCATGAATAATGATACTGAACATCTTTCAAGTGATTATTAGCCATTTGTATATTTTCCTTGGATGAATGTCTATTCAGTTTCTTTGCCCACTTGTAAATTGTGCTATATGTTTTTATAACAGCTATTAATGTGTTCTAAATACAAGACCCTTATCAGAGATATGATTTGCAAATAAATGTTTTCTCCATCATGTGGGCTATCTTTTTACTTCCTTGATGGTGTCATTTGAAGATAAAATGTTTTTAAATTTTTAAAACTTTTTTAATGTTTATATTTCTTTTGTTGTTTATGCTTTGGTGCCATACTTAAAAATAATCTTCTAGTTCCTTTCCAATCAGAAAAGAGACAGAAAATGAGTATGAGGCTCAGAGAAGTAGAGGCTGGATGGAGGTGTCCAACTGTCTCCAGAGCCAGAGAGGAAGGGAAGCCTTGAGTGGGCAGAAGTGAAGTGGGTCAGTCTCCACACCAAGTCCAGAGCAGATGGAACCCAAAACATGCAGCCCAGGATCCATGCCATCAGGAGTGCCAGGACCAGCGACCTGAGGGCAAAGCTTCCAGAGAGAAAGCTCAAGCAGGGCCTCAGGAGCAGCCATGGGGGCCAGATGATAGTATCTTACAAGGGCCAGGCACAATGGCACACGCCTGTAATCCCAGTGACTCTGGAGCCTAAGGCAAGAGGATCACAAGTTCAAAGCCAGCCTCAGCAACTTACTGAGTCCCAGTCTCTACATAAAAACTAAAAAGGGCTGGGGATGGAGCTCAGTGGGATAGCATCCTTGGGTTCAATCCCAAGTACTGAAAAAAAAAATGGCAGCACAGTTTTGGCAAACTACAGGTTCACAGATCAATAGAACAAATATAGTCAATAAATACACACACACATAGCCAATTGATTTTCAAAAAAGATGCAAAGTGAATGTAATGGAGAAATGATAGCCTATTTAACCCTTAGTGCTACAACCATGGGATAGTCAGTTCATATGCATAAACATTAAATTCAACTCATACCATATAAAAAATTCAGTAAGAAATTTAGTAAAAAATATAACTGCTATAAGAATGAAACTTTTTAGAAGATACAATCTTTGTGACATTGGATTAGGCGAACAATTTTTAGACATGTTACTAAAAGTATAAAAGTTGAATGAATAAAAGGATAAATTGGGCCTCATCAAAATTTAAAACCCCTCTATGAAAAACGCTACTAATGAAATGAAAAGACAAGCTGTGGATTTGGAGAAAATATTTCAAAACACATATCTGATAAGGGACTTAAAAACAGAGTATATTTTTTAAACTATGAAAAATCAGTAATAAGAAAATAAACACCCTAATAAAATCTTCAGAAAGATTTGAAAACAGAATATTGGATGGCAACCAAGCTTATGAAAAGATGTGCTCAACACAATTAGTCATCAGAGAATTGTAAATTAAAGTCACCATGAGATGCGCTTATCAGAGTGGCTGCAATTCTGTGTGCTAAAAGGAGGCAGAACAACTGGAACTCTCATATATTGCCAATGGGAATGCAAAATGGTGCACTTTGAAAAATATTTTGGCCGCTGCTTCTAAAGTTGAACCTGCAGTACCTTTCTACAGCCCAGTTATCTCTCTCCTATGTGTTTGCTCAAGAGAAGTGAAAACTTATGTTCACACAAAACCCTGTATGTGAATGTTTGTAAAGGCTTCACTTGTAAGCCTCAAGACTAGAAACAACACAAATGGCCTTCAACAGATGAAAGGGTAAACGCAGTGTGGTACTGTAATAAATGGAATACTAGGCAAATATGAAGTAATGAAGTACTAATACGCAGAATCCACATTGATGAATCTCAAATACATCATGCCAAGTGATAGAAGTCGCCCTCAAATGGTTACATACTGTATAATTCCATTTATATAACATTCTGCAAGAAGAAAAACAAAAATGACAGAAAAGAATGAACAGTTATCAAAAGTTGGGGCTATTGAAAGGGTTTGACTACACAGGACATAACAGTATTTTAGGGCTATTGGGAATGTTCTGTCTTGATTGTAGTGGTAATTACACAACCCGATGCATTCATCAAATCTTGTAAACTTATGCACTAAAAAGGGCTCATTGCAGAGATAAGGGTATAACTCAGTGGTAGAGCACTTGCCTGGCATGCTTGACACTCTGGACTTGGTCCCAGCACTACCAAAAAAGGAAGAAAGAAGGGAGGAGAAGGAAGTGGGAAAGGAGGAGAGAAGAAAAAGGAAGGAAGAAGAAGGAAGAAGGAAAAAGGTAGAAGAAGGAGGAGAAGAAGGATGAATTCTCTGTGTAACAGCTTTGAGCTGTGACCAAATGGAAAATGGAAATTTTTGCAAAAATATTTTTCAAATGTGCCTAGTGCACAAATTTAACCAAATAGACTTTTCTTGGTTTCTCTAGTTTGCTCCAGATGTCTCTGAGGGTTTTGTTATGAGAGTAGCTTTAGAAAGTTACAGCTTCTAACCTCAGACCTCCAGATTCTATCTTTACACAAGCTGAAATCAGTCATTGTTATTTTAGAAGCTTGCAGCTTAAGGATTCCCTCAGAACTCTTATGGGGCCCATCAAAAGGAATCAGCCTACCCTGGACTCTGCTCTCCTGTTCTGTCTCAATTTTGTAAAGTGCCAAGGAAATTCAAGAATTATGGTAACTTGTCAGACACAGAGAAAGACTACATCTGTCCCAGGTCCTTGGGGCTTCCAATTCTCATTATTAACTTTGATAGAAACTTTCCAGTAGGGTCAAGTTGGACAATAGTCCATAAGCCATTGCCTTTACATGGACTGCAGTAATAGAAATCAGCCTCAGACTTTGTAACTGCTCATAGGTTCTCTTAATAATGCACCATGAAATGAGTGCCTCTAATTAGCCAGCCATGGGGTTTTGCTGCAGCAGGAGAACTGCCAAATGCAGTTCATTAAACCTTAGGGGCCTGCTTCTATTCAGTCCCAGGCCTCCTCTGCCCTTCCCCACCTCTAGCATACAACCCTAATACTTCCTCCCTTCCAGCCCTCCTAGTTATGCCTGTTTAAATCTTCCCATTCTTTTGTTTGTTTTTTTGTGTCTTTTCTTTCCTTTCCTTTCCCCTTTTTCCTTTCTTGTTTTTCTTTCTTTCTTTCTTGAAAAAGAAAAAGACAAAATCTAGGGGCTTAAGCATGCTCATGTGGGGCTCTACCATTGAGCTCCACCTTCAGACCATCTTATAAAGTCAAATTCCCATCACTATCCTCCAGGACGTCCTCTTGAGACTTTTCCCTGAAACAGTGTCTCGCTGTATTTACTATCCCAAGTGATACAAATGCCCCTGTCTTAATATTATTTCTACACTATGAATGATATAAGGAAAAGGCAGGGTTTAAGTCATCCCTGTTCTAGTCCACCCCTCCCCATCTTCCATCTCCAACTCCATATTCCAACTCAGGATCTACCATAGGGACCTCTTCAGAATGGGCAATCAGAAAATGTTCACCGACAGAGAAATCCAGAAGTCAGGATGAGCAAATGAAATTCTGCTGTCTGCATTTGCCCATGGGAAATTAGACAGGTTTTGAATATATGCTGTATGCCATGTAGCATCCGAATATCTAATATTGTTTTTTAAGTGTTTAGAATTTCAATATATGAATTTCAGTTATAATTATGACTTCTGAACTCTATAGATTTCTTCCACGCAGAAACAAAAACTTTTCAGCAAACACCAATGAACGTCTACTTGAATTTGAAAAACTTGTGGATTCTAATTGTTTAAAGAATACTTCAAAAGCAGAAGGGAATTGATCAGTATGTAATGCAAAGAGCTCATCTGATTACAGGTGAGACACACAATTCCCTGTACAAATGATAGCAAAAGACTGCACCGTCAATTAGACAAGGGAACACAAATCTGGAAGTTTTATTCAGACCTTATCTGATTTGAAGCCTGAATTATTTACTGTTGAGATTTGTAAGAGATTAGAGCTCTCTGCTTAAACACTAAATCAAGCTTAACAGGAAGAGATATTGCAAATAAACAATGTTCTCTCAAACTATGTTTTTAATTTTTTCATTAGAAAGGAAATCTATCTGAGCTTTTTATTGCAGACATTGATGGCTCTATAAATTTTTATGAGACACGTACTAGAATTCATGTGCCTTGTAGGAAGAGAAGTGATCGGCTTTAACTTAAGGCTATAGCATGGCTTACAAAGCTCCGAGCTAGTATCCAGGAATGTGTGGGTTCCAGGTCCAGCTCTCCTGCTGACTTGGACAAGTGCCTTCTCCTCCTTGGGCCTTAGTTTTCACATCTAGAGACAATGAGCCTATGTGTTTATTTTCTTTTGACGAACCTTGGGCAACAAACTATAGTTAAGTTGCAGTTCTCCCACTGTTTTATGTCATTGTTTGATATTTAGTTTATTTTCAACCATACTCAATAATTTTTTTAAAATACTAACAACTTCAAAGATTGATATGATGTCAATATTTCTAAAATATCTCTGGCATTTTCTGTCCTGGAATGCATTAACCTTCTCATCATTTCAATGAGTCAATAATTAAGTCAAATAAAATGTCAGAATTCTCTCAATTTCCTCAGTTGCATTTGTTACTATGGAGAAACACCGTTGAAAGAATTAAAGCAATATCCCTCAACTTCGTCAGTCTTCGTCTGTACTTGGAATCCATAGTTTAATACATGCCTCTGCCATGATGTGGCAGTGAGGGACCAAGAAGTTTTGGGCATTGAAACATGTTTGGATTGCAACCACTCAGAATCTGGTGAATATACCATTGACATCAGTAGATGATCCCTCTGTGGACCTTAACATGATATATTGTGCTCTAATGTTTTAGGATCTAACCAAGAGTGGCCTGGTCACCAGGTCTAGAAGTAACATCCTGAATTGGGCACATAGATAAGTTATCTATGTCAGAGGAAATCACCTACCTTTTAACCCATATTTTGGCTTCATGTATCTGGGCCTTATTGAAGTGGGGTGTATTCAACTTGAAGGGCCATTTTTGTTCCTTTGCATTGATTGATTATCCAAAGACAGTTTCCTTCTAAGAATTTGTGAGCTTCGAGCTATCTGATGTCCAAGGTCCAGTGAGAGAATCTCAATATACATGACCCATGGAAACAGAATTTCATATTTGATGAGTTGGTGGTTTTCTTAGTGGTTGTTTTTGTTGTGCTGGGCAACTGCTCTACCACTGAGATATACCCCAGCCCCTTTGATGAGTTGGTGTTGCTGCCCAAATATCTATATATCCAATCTTCCAGGAAACAGTGGGCTATTACATGCAGGAGAGCTCCTTGGAATTCCTACAAAGGGAGGGGGATGTGAAATGATTTTCTTTCAAAAACCTGGGTTACTGCTCTGCAAAGTAGTCAAGTTTGGACTGACAATATGCAATTTTGACAGCAGAAATAAGAAATGAAATTTTCTTATTTCCTGGAATTGTATAGACTTTGGGGTTGATAATATATTCTTTAAAGTTTTTTTTGACACTTTGTGCTTAGAACTGGGCTTTTTCTCTAATAGGTATCAACTGTAATGTGTATCTCATATATATTTATATAAATAGCTATATATCTATATATCTGTGTGTTTTGCAGTGTTGGGAATGGAATCCAGGGCTTCATGCATGCTAGACAAGTATTCTAACACTGAGCTTCATCCCAGTCCCAAAACAAACATATGTAACATGCATATGTTTATACACACACACACATTAACTATGCATCAAAACTATTATAACCATTTAAAGCAGGTTCAGCTATTACTGAAGCTATTAGTTTCTAAAATTAAAAAAAAAATATCTTACAGATTCTAAGAAGCTATTAATAAAATTATTGAAAGATCATGAGAATATTTCTATTTTATCCATCTTGAAAAGATTTTAATGATAAAGAAAATTAGTGTCTATTAGAGGCATACTCAGTCATATTTTAAAATTTGCACTACTTTAGAAATTGGTGTTAGTCATCAATGTTTATATCAGCTCAATGAAAAATAGCTAAGTTATGGAGTCAACCTAGCTGCCCTTCAACAGGTGAATGGACAAAAGAATTGTGGTATATATACACAATGGAATATTACTAAGCCATAAAGAAGAATGACTTTATGACATTTGTTTATAAATGGATGGTCTGGAGGCTAGCACACTAAGTGAAATAAGCAAATCTCCAAAAACCGAAGAGTGATTGTTGTCTCTGATATATGGAAGCTAACCTACAATAAGGCAGGGGAGAATAAAATTTCAAAGGATCAGACAAAGGGGAATGAAGGGAAGGGATGGGGGATAGAAATAGAAAAGATAGTGAAAAGAATCTGACATAACTTTCCTATGTAGGTATATAAATGCACCACAGTGAATTTCACCATCTTGTATGTTCACAAGAATGGGGCCCTAATTAGAATAAGATATACTCCATACATATATAATTTTTTCACAATGGACTCTACTGTCATGTATAACAGAAAAGAGCCAATAAAAAAAGAAAAATTGGTGTTGGTATAGCTGACATTGCTTAGTGAAGTATTGATCTGATTATTCTTTTTGTAGAAAAATCTCAAAATGCTGTCTATTTTTATGCCAGAATCTTTTTTGAGCTTTGTTCTGTTTTGAACTTTATAACCACTTCAAATATTAAAAAAATGTCAAACCAACCTGGCTTATCTTCACCTCAGTGCTGGGAATGGACCCCAGGGCTTTGCACATACTAGGCAAGGGCTTTACTACTGAGCTATACCCCAACCCCCAACTTGACTTTTTTTGTCTTTGAAAACTATAGGTGTAAAATTATATTACTGTTGGTGCTATTACTTTTCTCATTAGATTAATGGATACTTGTGTCATTAAGAACGTACCAGGCATCTTGTGTTTTTTCAGGGGTCTGGCACCATTTTAGCCTTAAAAAGAAGGCAGGCTCTAGGACCTTGGGCACACCAAGTGGAGGGTAGAACTCAGTAAATGGCAACTCTCAAAGAAACATCCCCAACTGGCGTTGTAGCTGAGTGATGTTCTGATGAATTAGATCAATGATAATAGCCACGAGCCCAGACTCAAAATAATCTAGATTTAAATCCAGGCTCTTTAAATATTGTGTGACTTTGCACAAGTCTCTCATGCCCCTTGAGTCTCGGATTCTTCTCTTTAAAGTGGGAGAAGGAAATAATAGTCCTATCTCAAGGGAAAGGTATGGAGGTCCTACACGTAAGTATGTGATATGGTGCTTGGGTATACAGTTGGTACTCAGTAAGTGGCAAACTGGGGCTCCAGGACTTAACAAGAAACAGCCCATGTAGAAAACAGTATTTATTGGGTCAAGGTTCTGACTAAACATCAGAATAGCTCATAAACTTGAAGGCAGGAAATCTGGGCAAGACAGTTAACCTCTTCTAACCTCAGCTTCCTCACCTGCTAAATGGAGATTCTTTTTACAAAGCTGACATACAATTCACACACTATAAAATATACACTTTTGGCACCACAGTGTGCTACCAAAGTCACAAATTAACTTTAGAATATTTTCATCAACCCCCAAGGAAACCTATACCCATTTGCAGTCACTTCTTATTCCCCCACCCAACCCGGAAGCTCCTGGTAATCACTAATCACCTTTCTGCTTCTAAGAATGTGCCCATCCTGGGGCTGGGGATGTGGGTAGTTGTAGAGTACTTGCCTACCATGCTCCAAGATTAGATTTGATCCTTGGCACTGCAAAACAAAACAAAACTACAAAAAATAAAACAATCAAGAATTTTTCTGTTTGGGGCTTTTCATATAAATGGTATCATATACCATATGGCTCTATGTATCTATCTTCTTTCATTTAGTATAATGTTTTAAGGAATGATATACCTGTACATTATTTTTTTGAGGTGAGAGGATACTGATGATTGAACTCAGGGGCACAACCACTGAACCTCATCCCCAACCCTATTTTGTATTTTATTTAGAGATAGGGTCTCACTGAGTAGCTTAGCATCTCACATTTGCTGAGGCTGGCTTTGAACTCGCAATCCTTGGGATTACAGGCATGTGTCACCATGCCCAGGTTGTACATTTCTTTTTAAGGCCAAATAGTAATCCATTCTATGAATATATTACATATTATTTATGCACTTATCAAATGATGAACATTTGAGTCATTTCCATTTTTTTGGCTGTTATAAATAATGTCAATATAAACATCCCTGTACAAGTCTCTGTATTAGTCATAGGTTTTCATTCATCTTGGGTGCCTACCTAGGACTAAAATTGCTGGGTAATATGGGAACTCTGTGTTTAACCTTTTAAGGAATTGCTAAACTTTTTCCCAAAGTAATTGAAATGTCTTACATTCATATCCAACGTATGAAGTTTGTTATCTTCACATCTTTCCTAACACTTTATTGTCAGACTTTTTAAATAATAGCAACTCCATAATCAATCATATTATAGTGGAATGCAGTGGATAAATGGGAATCCTGACTTTTTTCTTTAGTGAAAATTATAAAAATTTGATAATAAGGAAGATTTTAGAAAACTGGAATTAGCTCATCAAGTAGAGTATTTGTAAAAAAAAAAATTGTGAGCTCATAACTTGGGCTTAATCACAAATGTCAGATTGGGGATTTCTTTTGTAATTAATGTGGAACAGTGTCTGTCAGGATTTATATAAAGAAAGTGTTTCTAGGAATATTCTTCTGAAACTGGTGAAAAAATTTCAGTATTCAGATAGCTTTGTATTACATGTTTATGTGTGTCAAGGAAATTGGTCAGATTCTCAAACTTATGACACAATAAAAGAAAAATAGCTTGGTCTTTCCAGTGTTGGCATAAAGTGAACATTAGTTAAAATCATGCCCAAAACCTGTCCCTTCATTGACACCTGGGAAAACAGCTACAACTTTGCCAAGAACAAACTAAATGCTCAATAAAGGAAAGTGTTTTCTTCTTATCATTATCAGCCTGGCCAGTGGACCAAAGTTAGGGCTAAACGTAGAAGGAATGTATACTTTGATGAAAGGTTATAATTTATTATCATATTCTTTATCATTATTTCTAATACCTTTGTTGAGGTATAACTGATACACTACAAACTGAACATATTTAAAGTATACATTTTGATAAATTTTGACACGTGTATGTATCCAGGAAACCATCATTGTAATAAGGTAGTGAATATATCCTTCACCCCCAAATCTTCCTTGTGCTCCTTTGTGATCCCTCATTCCTACTCTCCCCACTTCCAGTTCTCAGGTAACCACTACCTGCTTTCTGTCACTATACATCAGTTTGAATTTTCTAGACCATTATGTAAATAGAATCATTCAGCATGTATAATTGTTGGCCTGGCTTCTTTCACTCAGCATAATTATTTTGAGATTCATCCATATGGAACACATCAATAGTTTATTCCTTTTTATTGCTTTTCATTGCTGAGTGCTATTGTATGACTGTAATACAATTTGTTTATCCATTCATCTGTTAATCGACATCTGTAAAGTTTTTAGTTTTGGACTATTACAAATAAAGCTGTTGTGAACATTTGTGTATAAGACTTCGTGTGAACATGTGCTTTCATTTTCCTTGAATAAATACCTAGGAGTGAAATGGCTAAATCATATTGTAGATGTATACTTTCAATTATTTAAGAATCAGCCAACCTGTTTTCCAATGTGTGTGTGCCATTTTATAGTCCTCTCATGTATGCCAGAGAGTCTCAGTTCTCCCACTTTTTGTGAATCTGGGATACTCAGTCTTTTTTTTATTGTAGCCATACTAATGATCATAGAGTTATGCCATTTTAGTTTTAATTTGCATATCTCCAGTGATCCTTTTCATGTGCTTATTAACCACTCATGTATCTTTCTCAGTGACATGTATTCAAATCTTTCACTCAAATTTTAAAAAATTGGCCTGTTCATTTCTTGTTATTAAGTTTTGAGGGCTCTCTTCATGAATTCAGACACAATTTCTTTATCATATATATTTTCCCTCTGTTTGCTATTTGTCTTTTAATTCTCTCAACTGTGTTTTTCAAAGAGTAAAAGTTTCTTTTTGTTATTGTTGTTTTGCTTTCATTTTTGTACCAGGGATTGAACTTAGGGGCACTTAAATCACTGAGCCACATCCCCAGTCTTTCAAATATTTATTTAGAGACAAGGTTCCACTGAGTTGCTGAGCGCCTCAATTTTGTTGAGGATGGCTTTGAACTCGATCCTCATGCCTCAGCCTCCTGAGCCGCTGGGATTACAGGCGTTCACCACCTCACCTAGCTAGAGTACATTTTAACTTAGATGAAGTCTGTTTTGTCAATTTGTTCTTTTATGACTTGGAGTTTGGTGTCATATTTTAATTTTTTTTTTGTCTAAATTAAGGTCACAATAGTTTTCTCCATAGTTTCTTCCAGAAATTTCATATTTTTAGGATTTACATTTTGGCCATGATCCATTTGAAATTAATATTTGTATATAATGTGAGGTAATGATTAGGGACTTTTTCTTGCATATTGATATCCAACTTTTCCAGTATTATTTGTGGAAAAGACTATGTTTGCTCCACAGAATTTCCTCTGCATGTTTGTCAAAATTCAGCTGTTTATGTACATACACATATATGTACATATGTCAGTGTTCTCCACAGAAAAGAATCAATAGAATATATTATAACACATATATACATACATATGTATATATATATATATATATATATATATATATATATATATATATATATATATATGAGAGAGAGACTTATGAAGGACTTGCTCACATTCCAATATTTCATTTCTTTTTCTTGCCTGATTAAGCATTAAGCATGATGTGGTGCTTTTGTATATTGCCTTTATTAAGTCAAGGAACTTCTCTTCTATTCCTAGTTTGTTGAGTGTAACATGAAAATATTTGAATTTTGTCATCTATGTCTATTGAGATGATCATATCTTTTTCCTTTTGATCAACTCATATGGATATCAGATGCATTGATTTTTAGGTATCAAATAAACCTTAAATTTCTGGCATACATCCCCTTGGTCATGAAGTATAATCCTCTTTATATGTTGATGTATTCAGTTTCTAGTATTCTTTGATGATTTATGTGCCTATGTTCATAAGGGATATTGGCTTGTAATTTTTTTCTATGATATCTTTGGTTTTAGTTACAGGGCAATATTAACCTAAATGAATAAGTTTGGAAGTAATGTTCTCTCCTTTTCGGTCTTTTAGAAGATTTTGTGAATTACTCATGCCAATGTATTCTTAAATATTTGATAAAATCCATCAGTGAAACCATATGGGCTTGAATTTTTCTTTCTGGAAACAATTTAAACTGAAAGTTCAAGTTCATTAATAGTTATAGGGTCATTTGTATACTACATTTCTTCTTGAATGACCTTTGATACTTTGTATCTTTCATGAAATTGTATATTTCATGTAAGTTGTCAAAATAATTGTTATATGTTTTTCATACTATTTTCTTATTTTATTATGTATGGAATATCTTGATATTACCTTTCTGATTTCTGATATTGAATCTTTGTGTCTTTTATCCTTTTTTACTCATCAGTTTCCCTAAAAGTATTCTTTCCACAGAATCATTTCTTTCTTTCTCTCATCACATTTTATTTATTTTTTTATTGTTTTTAGACATACATGAGAGTAGATTGTATTTTGACATATCATGCATACATGGAGTATAACTTATTCTAACTATGATCCCATTCTTGTGGTTGTACATGATGTGGAGTTTCACTGTGATGTATTCACATATGAACATAGGGAAGTTATGTCCAATGCATTCTACTGTCTTTCCTACTCCCATTCCCCCTCCCTTCCCTTCACTCATTCTCCTTTGTCTAATCCAATAGACTTCTATTCTTACCTGCTCCTTTTTGTGTGTTAGCATATGCATATCAGAGACAACATTTAGCCTTTGGTTTTTTGGGATTGCCTTATTTCACTTAGCATGATAGTCTCCAGTTCCATCTAATTACAGGCAAATGTCACAATTTCATTCTTCTTTATGGCTGAGTAAAATTACATGTGAATATACACCACATTTTCTTTATCCATTCATTTGTTGAAGGCACCTAGGTTGGTTCCACAGTTTACCTGTTATGAATTGAGCTGCTATAAACACTGATGTGGCTGTGTTACTGTAGTATGCTGATTTTAAGTCCTTTGGGTATATGCCAAGGATTGGAATAACTGGGTCAAATGGTGGTTCCATTCTAAGTTTTCTGAGGAATCTCCATACTGCTTTCCAGATTGGCTGCATTAATTTGCAGTCTCACCAGCATTGTATGAGTGAACTTTTTCTTCCACATCCTTGCAATGTATTTACTGTTACTTGCATTCTTGATAGCTGCCATTCTGACTGGAGTGAGATGGAATCTCAGTGTAGTTTTAATTTGCACTTCTCTAATTGCTAGAGATCTTGAAAATTTTTTTCATGTATCTATTGACTTCATATTTCTTCTATTATGAAGTGCCTGTTCAGTTCCTTTGCCCATTTATTGATTGGGTTATTTGTGGGGTTTTTTTGGTGTTAAGTTTTTTGAGTTCTTTGTATATCCTGGAAATTATTGCTCTTCAGAGTTGCAGGTGAAAAAGAGTTTTCCCTATTCTGTGGACTCTTTAATAATTAAAATCAGAACCAAAATCAATGAATTTGAAACACATAAATTAAAAAATTGATTTTTGAAAAATAAATAAAATTATGAACTCTTAGCCAAGCTAATGAAGAGAAAGAGAGACAACTCAAATTATTAAATTCATGATGAAAAAAGAAATATCACAATGCACGCTACTGAAACACAGATGATAACCAAAAACTATTTTGAAAATTTATACTCCAATTAAATAAAAATCTTGAAAACATTGACAAATTTATAGAGGCATAAAACCTATCCAAATTGAATCAGGAATCAAATCAAGCAATGAAATTGAAGACATCATCAGAAGCCTACCAAGAACAAAAGCCCTGGTTTAGATGGATTCTCAGCCACGTTCAACCAGACCTTCAAAGAAGAAGTAACACCAACCCTCCTCAAATTATTTCATAAAATATAAAGGGAGAGAAGCCTTTCACACTCATTCTATGAAGTTTGTAACACTCTGATGTCAAAATCAGACAAAAATACATTAAAGAAAGAAAACTTCAGACCAATATCCCTGATGAACATAGATATGAAAATTCTCAATAAAATTCTGGGAAATCACATACAAAAACATATTAAAGGGCTTGGGATATAGCTCAGTTGGTAGAGTGCTTGCCTCACATGCACAAGTCCCTGAGTTCAATCCCCAGCACCACACATACACAAATAAATAAATAAATAAATAAATAAATAAAGACTGTGTGCCGCAATCAAGTGGGGTTCATCCACTTGATTGTTGGTTCAATATACGGAAATCAATAAACGTAATTCATCACATCAATAGACTTAAAGACAAGAATCACATGATCATCTCAATAGATGCAGGAAAAGCATCTGACAAAATTCAGCATTCATTCATGCTCAAAACCTAGAAAAACTAGGGATATCAGGAACATACCTCAACATTGTAAAAGCTACCTATGCAAAACCCAAGGCCAACATCATTGTAAATGGAGAAAAAAATGAAAGCATTCCCTCTAAAAACTGGAACAAGAGAAGGATTCCCCTTTCACCACTTCTATTCAACATAGTCCTTGAAACTCTAGTCAGAACACTTAGATGAAAGAAATTAAAGGGATATGGATAGGAAAAGAACTCAAACTATCCCTACTTGCTGACAAGATGATTCTCTATTTATAACACTCCAAAAACTTTACCAGAAAACTTCTAGAACTCATAAACAAATTTAGCAAAGTAGGGCTGGGGTTGTGGCTCAGCAGTAGAGCACTTGCCTAGCACGTGCAGGGCCCTGGGATTGATCCTAAGCACCACATAAAAAAATAAATAAATAAAGGTATTGTGTCCAACTACAATTAAACTTTAAAAAATTTTTAGCAAAGTAACAGGATATAAAAGTAACATTCATAAATCAATTTTGTTCCTATACACTAAGGATGAAACAATTGAAAGAGAAATTAGGAAAACTATCCCATTCACAGTAGCTTCATAAAAAATAAAATACTTGGGAATAAAATCTAACAAAAGGGGTGAAAGACCTCTACAATGAGAACTATACAACACTAAAGAAAGAAATTGAAGAAGACCTTAGAAGATGGAAAGATTACCCATGTTCTTGAATGAACAGAATTAATATTATCAAAATGGCCATACAAACAAAAGCACTATAGAGATTTAATGCAATTCCTATTAAATTCCAATGATGTCCTTCATAGAAATAAAAAAAGCAGTCATGAAATTCATTTGAAAAAATAAGAGGCCCAGAATTGCTAAAAAATCCTTAGCACAAAAAGTAATGCAGGAGGCATCACAATATCAGACCTTAAATTATACTACAAGACTGTAACAAAAAACAGCATGGTGTTGGCACCAAAATAGACATAAGGACCAAGGATACAGAATAGAAGACACAGAGACAAACCCATAAAAATATAGTTTTCAACTAGTCAAAGGCACCATAAACATACATTGGAGAAAAGATAGCCTCTTCAACAAATGGTTCTGGGAAAACTGGAAATCCATATATAGCAGAGTGAAATTTAATCCCTCTCTCTCAGCCTGCACAAAACTCAACTCAAAGTGGATCAAGGACCTAGGCATTAGACCAGAGACCCTGCACCTACTAGAAGAAAAAGTAGACCCCAATCTCCATCATATCAACTTAGGAAACAAATTCCTCAAGAAGACGCCTAAAGAATAAGAAGTAAAATGAAGAATCAATAAATGGGGGGCTGGGGATGTGGCTCAAGCGGTAGCGCGCTCACCTGGCATGCATGGGACACTGGGTTCCATCCTCAGCACCACATAAAAATAAAATAAAGATGTTGTGTCCACCGGAAACTAAAAAATAAATATTAAAAAAATTCTCTCTCTCTTTAAAAAAAAAAGAATCAATAAATGGGGAGCTGGGGTTGTGGCTCAGTGGCAGAGCACTTGTCTAGCATGTGTGAGGCACTGGGTTCAATCCTCAGCACCACATATAAATAAACAAAATAAAGGTCCATAAACAACTAATAAAAATATTATTAAAAAGGAATCAATAGGGTTGGGAATATATCTCAGTTGGTAGATTGCTTGCCTTGTATGCACAAGATCCTGGGTTCAATCCCCAGCACCACAATAAAAAGGAATCAATAAATGGGATGGCATCAAACTAAAAAGCTTCTTCACAGCAAAGGAAGCAATCAAGAGCATGAAGAGAGAGCCTATAGAATGGGAGAAAAATGTTTGCTACCTGTACCTCTGATAGAGCATTAATCTCCAGGATATACAAAGAACTCAAAAAACACCAAAAACCAAATAACCCAATCAATAAATGAGCAAAGGAACTGAACAGGCACTTCACAGAAGAACATCTCTAGAAATTAGAGAAATCCAAATTAAAATTACACTGAGATTCCATCTCACTCCAGGCAGAATGGCAATTATCAAGAACACAAGTAACAATAAATGTTGGTGAGGGTGTGGGGAAGAAGTTCACTCATACATTGTTGTTGGGACTGCAAATTGGTGCACCACTATGGAAAACAGGAGATTCTTCAGAAAACTTGGAATAGATCCACCATTTGACCCAGTTATCCCATTCCTCAGTCTATACCCAAAGGACTTAAAATATGCATACTACAGTGATGCAGCCACATCAATGTTTATAGCAGTTCAATTCAAAATAGCCAAGCTATGAAACCAATCTAGGTGTCCTTTCAACAGATGAAAGGATAAAGAAAATGCAGCATATGTATACAATGGACTATTATTGAGCCATAAAGAAGAATGAAATCATGGCATTTGCTGGTAAATGGATGGAACTACAAAACTATAGTAACAAAAGAGCATGGTGTTGGCACCAAAACAGACATGAAGACCAAAGATACAGAATAGAAGACACAGAGACACACCCACAAAAATACAGTTATCTCATACTAGACAAAGGCACCATAAACATACAAATGGTACTGGGAAAACTGGAAATCCATATATAGCAGTGTGAAATTGAATCCCTCTCTCTCAGCCTGCACAAAACTCAACTCAAAGTGGATCAAGGACCTGGGCATTAGACCAGAGACCCTGTGCCTACTAGAAGAAAAAGTAGGTCCAACTCTCCATCATGGAGGCTTAAGAACCAACTTCAATAGAATTCCCTTTGATTAAATGTATTTTTCTCTTTTGTTTTTGTATTTTCAATACTCGCCCCCACCCATTTCTTTCCTTCCTTCCTTTCTGGTGCTGGGGATTGAACCCAGAGCCTTGTGCATGCAAGGCAAGCACTCTACCAACTGAGCTACATTCCCAGTGTGTGCCCCCACCTCCAGCCATTTTCTTAGGATTTAATGAGCACATATTTTTCTAGGTTCTTTTAAACATATTTTTTTTGTAGTTGCAATGGACCTTTATTTTACTTATTTATATGTGGTGCTGAGAATTGAACCCAGTGCCTCACATAGGCTAGGCAAGGGCTCTACTACTGAGCTACAGCCCCAGCCCTTTTTCTAGGTTTTTAAGGAGAAGTTAAGATTGTTAAAGTTTTCCTCTTCAATTATAGGCATATGCAAATTTCCCTATAAGTACAGATTTGGTGGTTTCACACAAATCCTGTTGTTTTTTTATTTTTATTCTGCTTAAAATATATTCTAGCTTTCCTTTAGTTTAGTCTTTGTTCTATAAGTTACTTAGAGTGTATTTTTTAGTTTTCAAATATTTGGGGGATTTCTCAGACACCTTTCCCATATTTACTTCAAATTTAGTTCCATTGTGATCAGAGAACAAACTCTGCATCACTAACACCTTTCTAAATTATTGAGAGTTGATTTATGATCCAGAATATTATCTATCTTGATAAATATCCAATATCTGATTGGAGTGTAAATTCTAATGTTATTGTGATTAGGCCATAAATGTCAATTATGTCAATTTAATTGATGGTGTAGTTTAAGTTTTGTGAGTCTTTGCTGGTTTTCTGTCTACCTGGTTTTCCACTTATTGAGAGAAGGGTACTCAAATCTCTGTGAGTGTGGACTCGTAGTTATATTTCTCCTTGTAGTTATTACATTTTTTGTCTCATGTACTTTGAAGCTTTGTGATTAGTGACATTAAATCAAGAATTTTTATTATTTTTTAATTGATAGTTTTAATATGAAATGACTTCTTTATCTTTAATCCTTTTCCTTCCTCTGAAATCTATCTTGTCTCATATAGCCACTGTGGCCCGTGGCAAACTCTAGCATCCCATCCCTTGCATTCAGGGACAAAATCTCGACTGTGAGCTCCTCAAACCAAGGGAAGTAACCAGACTTCAAGGTGTGTCTTAAACACAGAGTGCTTTCAGGTGCGACAGACCTGAACTAGGTGCTGGTGGCCAACAAAAGAGATTGGACCATTGCAGGGGGTGTCTGTGGAGAGGTGTGAAGGAAACGCCCTCTCTGGGCCTTGTGATGCACCACAATTGAGCGTGGGGACATGAGGAGGCATCCCGCATCAGTTTGGGAAACCTCTCCAGGGGGCTGGGCATATCCTTCCGTTCTCCAACCAGACTGACTCTCCTGGCCTCCAGGTCACGGGCCCCTTCCCTATGGACCTGACAGATGGGGATGCTTTGTGATGTCTCAGCCCTTCCCCCTCCTCGGCAGGCTTAGGGGTGTGGCCTGGGGTGTGACTTGCTGAGCCAACAAAGCCCAAGGGTGTGGCCACCTGTTGTCCTGGGGACCATAAATAGAGGGAGGTCAGCGGCCTGGACAGACTACCTGGAGGTGCTGGTCCAGAAACATGGGCAGGAGACCCATGGCATCCATTCCACACTGTGCAAAATGCAACTCTGGCAGCAAAGCGGGCCAAAAGAAGACGTGCATACATCATCGAACCAAGTACAAGAAAAGCAAGGTGAGCCGAGCCACCCAAGTCCTGCTCTTCTGCCCCTGGACCGCCCTCCCTACCTCCCCCTGCACAAAGCCCCTGTTGCCACCCTCCTCCACGTCTGCCCCCAAACCAGTGCCCCTCTGCGATCTCCTTGTTGTCCTTCCAGGGCCGAAAGCTGACAAGACAGTCTGGAAAGCCCCGTCGAGGGCGTTGTAGGAACAAAGAAGCTGCCAGAGCTCGGACCACCGCAGCTGATAGCAATAAGAGAGGAGCAACCCGAGGCAGCCACCGTCTCCCGCTGAGGAAGAAAGTCCACCGTGGAGCCGGAAGGGGGACGACCGGAGCCTGGAAAGTAGCTGCTGCGGTTGCTGCAGTGAGGACCTGTAACACCAGCGAGGCCTGAGACCTCAGAACCTTCCCTGAAGGCTCCACAGGCCTGGCCACAGAGAGGTGGTAACTGCACAGAAGAGAGTGTACATCAAGAGTAAGGAGATTGTGAAAATAAAATCAGCTTCTCTGGCGTGTGTGTGTGTGCGTGTGTCCTCTGACGGTGGGGGACAGAGGAGCAAGGGGAGGTTGGTGTGTGGGAAGAGGGAGGTGGGTCCTTTGGGGCTGTGGGTCTTCCAACAGGGCCACAGAACCAGACGTGGAGCATGAGGACAGATGGGCACTGAGCACTGAAGAGTCATTTTCTCCACACAGGTTTACCAGGAAGGAGGGCTATTTTGCAGGTGTAGGTTAGCAACATCAGGGTACAGATTGCTAGGACCTAGCTGAGGTGAGGTATGTGGGATGACAGGGCCACCCCCACTGGAAATGCAGACAAGTCTATTACCTCTCGCTCAACTTAAAGATGTTTTATTGCATCCAATCCTATGCTAGAAGAAAGTAAACACTTTTCAGAGGACTAAAAATTTTACCCTAATGTCAATGACAGTGTCACCAAGGATTGTAATAAAGGCATTTGGAGGCTGCAAAACCAACATTGATTAGGCTACTTTCTTGTTTAAAAAACAATTGAAATGAAACAATTGCCCTACTAGGGACAGGGCAGTGAGAATATTTTGCCACTGGTATTTGGGGGGATTTGTTTCAATATGTAACACATTAGAAAAAATAAATCTCAGATCACTAATATAAACTTATACCATATGAAACTAGAAACAAAAAAGTCAATCCAAAGCAAGCAGAATGCCAAAGTAAGGACATACTAAAGATAATAGCAGAAATCAATGAAATCAAAAACAAAATTATCAGGGAAAATCAAGCACAAAGCTATTTATGAAAATCAATAGAATTGATAAACCTCTAGCCAGATCAACCAAGCTAATTAGAAAGATGTCAGATTACCAATATCCAGAATGAAAGGGAGGGTATCAATATAGGTACTTCAGACATTAAGGAAACAATATACCAGCTACTTGGATGACTCGGATAGGAAGATTGCAAGTTAAAGTTCAGCCAGAGCAACATGGCCAGACCTCATCCCCTCAAAGAATCTAAAGGAGCAATTAAGGAACACCATGGACAATTCTACAGTCATAAGTATGACAGCCTGGATAAAATGAACAAATTCCCAGAAACATATAAGCTTACAAAGGAAATTGAATTCATAGCTTAAAATACCCAATAAAAGGAAACTTCAAGTCCATGTGGTCTCATTGGTGAAGTTTCCCAAACATTTAAGGTAAAAATATATTCGTTACACACTACAAACTCTTGAGAAATTACAAGTGGAAATATTTCCAAATATTTTATGAGGTTATAATTACACTGATTACCAAAACTAGGCAGAGACATGACAATAAAGATAGACACCAGTATTACTTATGAACATAAGTGTGAAAGTTCTCACGAAAATATTAGCAAATTAATCCATTAATGTTTAAAAAGGACAATGCATCATGACCAAGTGGGCTTTATCCTGGAAATGCATGCTAGGCTCAATATTCAAAAACTGCTAAAAATAACACAGTAAAGAAGAAAACCATGCAATCATATCAATGGATGCAGAAAAATTAGTGGATAAAACCCAATACCCGTATGTGATTTAAAAAATATATACTCTGTAAACCTGGAATAAAAGGTAACTCTCATAACCTAACATAGAATGTCCATAAAAACCCTAAAGCTAGCATTACAATGTGAAAGACTGAATGCTTTCCTTATACGTTGAGCACAAGGCAAGAATGTCTGCCTTCACTATTCCTATTCAACATTATACTTGAAATCCCAGCAAGTGAAGTAAGGAAAGAGAAAATAAGTAAAATGCATACATATTTGAAAGGAAGAAATAAAACCATCTTTATTGGCATACAGCATCTCTAAGTAAAAAAAAATCCAATAAAATCTAAAATTGTTCTTAAATGTACTCAGTAAAAGAATCTTATTGCAAACTCATAGTGTAAAAGATCAATAATACAGAAATCTATTTTTTGGCACTGGGGATTGAACCCAGTGGCCTTAACCAGTGAGCCACATCCCCAGCCCTTTTTTATAATTTTTATTTAGAGACAGGGTCTCACTGAGTTCCTTAGGGCCTCATTTAGTTGCTGAGGCTAG
The DNA here is from genome assembly GCF_021218885.2 of Marmota monax. NCBI lineage: Eukaryota > Metazoa > Chordata > Mammalia > Rodentia > Sciuridae > Marmota > Marmota monax. The sequence continues at coordinate 3,664,442 of NW_026692025.1, read as the reverse complement.
CTTTGAACTCACACTCCTCCTGCTTCAGCCTCCTGAGCTGCTGGGATTACAGGTGTGCACCATTGTACCCGGCTAGAAATTAATTTCTTTTGAGACAGGGTCTTGCTATTCTGTCCAGGCTGGCCTCATACTAGGGATACTTCTGCCTCAATGTAAGTAACTAGGATTGTAGGTAACCACACCAGACAAATTAATTATCTTTCTATATACTATCAATTCATATTTGTAATTTTACATTTTAACAGCTTTATTTGAGGTTTAATTTATGTACAAAACTGCACATTTTTAATGTATATGATTTGTTCTTTGGATATATGCATACACCCATGAAACTATTATCACAGTCAAGGTAATAAATACATCTATCAACTCCAAAAGTTTCCTCAAGTACCTTGCTCTTATTGAGGTAAAAACACTTAACATAAGATCTACTGTCTTCAAAAATTTTGTAGCTCATAATATCATATTGTTAACTATGGAGATTATGTTGTGCATTAGATCTCTAGAACTTACTCATCTTGCAAAATTGAAACTTCATACCCATTGAACAGAAATGCCCCATTTGATACTCCTCTCAGCCCTAGCAATCATCGTTCTATTCTCTGCCTCTATGAGTTTGACTATTTCTGATACCTCATGTAACTAAAATTATGACATATTTATTCAGTGACTAGTTAATTTCACTTAGTAAATGTAAAAAGCAGTATCATTACTGTAGCCCCCACAGATGGAGTTCTTAGCAATAACTCTAACAAACTATGAAAATGCTCTGTGTGATGATGGTGAAAGTAATAAAAGATCTAAATACATGGAAATACATACTATGACCATGAATTGGAAACCTCAATATCATTAAGATAAAAATTCTCTACAATTTGATCTATGGATGTAGTCCCATCAAAATCACAGCAGGTTTTTTTGTAGATATTCACAAAGTGATTATAAAATTTATATGGAGAGGCATCTGAAATATGATATAGGTAAATTTTTTGAAAATAAGAACAAAATTAGAGGACAGACACTGCCTGCTTATAAAATTTAGTATGAAAAAAGCAAGAAAACAAAAATAAAACCTGTAATATTGGTAAAGGAACAGACACTGATATAAAGAACCTAGAAGTACAATTAGACATGCACAACTATGACCAATTGATTTTTGATGAAATTTCAATGGCAATTTGATGGGAAAAGTACAGCCTTTTCAACAAATGACAGTTAATCAATTGGACATCCACATGAAAAAAAAAAAGAACCTTTACTTAAGGTGGTACTAAGGATTGAACTCAGGGCCTCACACATGCTAAATATGTGCTCTACCACTGTCCTATAACCTCAGCCTCAATATCTTATGTATAGATTAATTCAAAATGGATCACAAAACAAAATGAAAAACAACATTATAAAATTACAGATAAAAACATAGAAAAAATTTGCATGACAACACCAAAACCATGATCTATAAAGGAAAATAAATTGGGTTTTATATAAATTTAAAATATTTCCTATGCAAAAGACCCCATTAAAAAATGGAAATTCAACCCACTGAGTGGGAGGGATGATTTTTTTTTAATACTAGGGATTGAACCCAGGAGTGCTTTACCACTGAGCCACATCCCCAGACCTTCATTTTTTATTTGGAGACAGGGTATTGCTAAGTTGCTTAAAACAACTAGGGTATTGCTAAATTGCTGAGGCTGGCGTTGAACTTGCAATCCTCCTGCTTTTAGGTGTGTGCCACCACTCCCAGCAGTAATGACTTTTTAATCACATATCTGACTTTTATCCAAAATATATCAAGAACACTCAAAATTCAGCAATAAGGTCAAACTAATTAGAAGAATAGATAGAACAGATACTTCACTAAAGAAGATAAATGATGGGACAAGAAGATATATAAAAGAAATACACAGCAAAACAAAAAGTTCATATGAAGACATTTAGCATCACTAGTTGTTTTGGAAATGTGTAGAACCACAATGCAAGAGGCTGGGGGTTTGGGGTGCAAGTTGGTGGTAGAACATGCCTGAGGCCCTGGGCTCCATCCTAGCACCAAAAAGAAAAAAAAAAAAAAACATTGAGATATCACTACCCATCTATTAGAAGGAATAATCTTCGGGAAGAATTAGTAAAAAAGAAAAAAAACCCTTGATAAATCAAGTGCTGGTGAGGTTGTAGAGCTACTAGAAGCCTTATCTAATGCTGGTGGAAATGCATTCAGCAGTGTTTTAATAAAGTTAAACATACACTTCTCATATGATCCAAACCTACTCCCATGTATTTACTAAAGTGAAATGAAAACACATGTTCATACAAAAGCCTGGGTATGAATGTTTATAGTGGCTTTATTTATTTATTTATTGTTTTGATTTTTTTATTAGTTACACATGACAGTACAATGATCTTGACATATCATACATTTGAATCAAATGGGGTATAATTTCTCATTTTTCTGAGTATAAGTATCAAACAAAAACCGGAAATAACTCAAACATCCCTCATCTGAGCAATGGATAAATAAACTGTGAGCCATCCATCCAATGGAATATAACTCAGTAATAAAAAGAACAAACTATTGATATGCACAGCAACATGGATGAATCTCAAACACATCATGTTGAATAAAAGAAGCCTGTCTAATAAGACTGTGACTTCTATGATCTCATTTGTATAACAGCATGGAAATGGCAAAACTATAGATATGAAGAGTTCATCAATAGTTGCCAAGTGTTATGTGGAAGGAGGGCAGGAAGTTTGCTTAAAAAAGGGGCAACATGAGAGAACCTTATTTGGCATAATGATGTATATTCACTGTAGTGGTGATTGCGTGAGAATTGTCAAAACTCATCAAAGTGTACACCTAAAGACTGCATTTTTTCCTGAATGTGAATCAATCTTAACATAGAAAGTTATTGATGAAAAAAATTACTTGGGTTTTTATTAATCAAAGTGAGTATTGCTTCCTCCATCTCCTCCTTCTCTTTTCTTCAGTACTTCCATATCATCTACCACTGAACTACATTCCCAGTCCTTTTTATTTTAATTTTAAACTTTGAGATAGGGTCTTGCTAAGTTCCTGAGGACCTTGCTAAGTTTCCCCAGCTGACCTTGAATTTACCATCCTCCCACCTCAGCCTCCTGAGTTGTTGGAATTACAGGAGTGCACACCTCATCTGGCTATCACTGCTGTTTTTAAAAACAGAAAGCAGAAGATAAGGGCCAAGATTTGGGTGAAAGATAGTCTGTTCATTTGGGGACACAGGGCTTGGTGGAACAATTTTTGTAAATGTGATGTTAAGGTAGAGATGGTTGGAGATGACTTGAAAATCTGAGTTTGGTGCTCAGAGCAAAAATAGACTGCATTAGAGATCATGATTTGGGGAGCCCATCAGGTCATGTGAGTTTGGAGAGCCCACCTGTACATAAAGAGCATGTCAGGGGCTGGGGCTGTAGCTCAGTGGTAGAGCGCTCATCTAGGACACACAAGGCCCTGGGTTTAATCCTCAGCACCACATAAAAATAAGTAAATAAAATAAAGGTATTGTATCCAACACTATATACATATTTTAAAGAGCATGTCACTGGGTAGGTGTTTTTAGAACAGTCTGTAATTCTGTAGGCTCAGGCTCTTCTCCAGTTGTTCCTTTGTTTGCTTTTGCCCTCAAATTCTTTCAACTTTACCAGCTATCATATCTCAGAACCTCAAGAACATTTAGAAGCTCCTATCCTAGATCTGGGCCTCAATATTGCATCAGCAAGCACACAACTAACCTTTGCTGCCAGTCACCTGAAACATGTCTGTTGCTTCCTGCCCACCTCCTGCCTAATCCCATCCTATTCCAGGAGTACAGATGCACTATTGGGATGGAGCCCCATTCATCACCAAAGCTGCCATGTCTGCTTCTGCCAGGCCCCAATCTGTTTCTGGGACAGATCCTGGTGGAACTCTTACCACCAAGTCACAGATAACTTCAGCCACTTGTGGCTCTCTCTGTCCATGAGGCATTTGGCTTTTGAAACAACAGCTTTATTTTTCTACGACACATCTACCTTTTCAGTCCTCCTCTGAAGATTATAGAACATTTTCTAAAAAGATTTCCATTTTTTTGGACATCCAGCTGAGTTAGTCCAAGGTTTGAAATGTCCACCTCTAATAAGCTCTACCATCAAATCCTGGAGGCTAAATAGAAGGTGATTATTTTCTTACACAGGGATGAAGAAATTGGAGTCATTTGTTCACGAAGTGGCTTGGGTTCCCAACCGTGTTCCAAATTATCAGCACTTCTCAGGGGCTTCAATTGGAAAGTACCTGCAATGCAACCTTGTAACAAATGTATTCAGATCATCCAGTGAACACAGGAAAGCTGATGGACACGCTAATTCCCTCGTTATGAAATTGTGTTTATTTATCCTTCTGTATTAAACTCAGATATCAGAGAACAGCCAATCTGAACTTTGTTATCATCCCACCTGATAGAAATGCCTCTGATCTCCTCTTCCTACAAGGTGCAGTCTACACATACAGCCTTTACAATATGAGTCTTTCTTCTTTTCTTTTTCCTTCCTTCCTTCCTTCCTCCCTCCCTTCCTTCTTTCCTTCCTTCCTTTCCCTCTTTTTCTTTCTCTCAGGATTGGGCCTTGTTCGATGTTACCTTGGCTGGTCTCCAACTCCTGAGTTGCTGGGTTTGTAGGCTCAACCCATTATGCTAGACTCATCATTCAGGCTTCAACTTGTTAAACATGATTTCACCAGTAATGTCTCTGCTCTTCTCAAACTGAATTAGGGGTTCCCTTTTTATTCTGTTTCATAACATTCCATACTCTTCTTGAAATGATCTGTCATAATTTATAATTAGTTTTGTAATTTTTTGTTCAAGATATCTCTTATCCACTAGGCTCTAATCTCTAGGAAGTTAGACCCAGTTTTGGTTTTGTTCTCTGCTATATTCCTGGTGCCTGGAATATACTAGAAACTCCGTGCATGTTTATCGAGTGAAAGAATAAATGAATGGCTACCCCGAGAGTCAGGTACAATGTGTCAAAGTTTTGCTGTGGTCAGATTCTAAGAATGGGTCATGTCACAGAGGTAATGGGTGACATATGTAAAATAGAAGAGAGCCTCAAGGGTACATCCAATTCATCCAATGAAACCATACAATAAAGAGGGGCTTGCAGCCCACATTTGAGTAGGCAAAGTTAAGAGAGCATCTCATAGTTTTAAAGGAATTAATCCCCTTGTCCAGACACAATTCAGTCCTAGGGCCTGAGAAATTTTTTTGAGAGAGAGAGAGAGAGAGAGAGAGAGAGAGAGAGAGAGGGAAATAAAGAGAGATTTTTTTTTGATATTTATTTTTTAGTTTTTGGTGGACAAAATATCTTTTTATTTTATTTTTTTTATTTTTATGTGGTGCTAAGGATCGAACCCAGAGCCCCACGCATGCCAGGTGAACGCGCTACAGCTTGAGCCACATCCCCAGGCCCCTGAGAAAGTTTTAGATGAGGTAAGAAATACATTATTTGTAATAGCAGCACTGGTAGTCATTAAATAAATATTTGTTGCAGGCATTTTTTTTTCTTTTCAAAGTCACAAAGAATGAGGCTTGAAGGAGGCAGAAGTTACTCTGATTTTCCAAGAACAGAAAGGGAAAAGTTCCAGAAACTAAAGTTGGGCTTTTTGCTGTTTTCTGGCTTTCTTTTTTTGTTTTTGATGGGCTGGGGTTGGAACCCAGGGCCTCTTGCATGCTAGGAAAATGCTTTATCACTAAGTTATAACCCCAGCCTCAAGGCTGGGTAAATTTGAAAGCTCATGTAAAGGTAAATCCAAATGGTTTACTACAGGTCGAAAGAGAAGGTTCCTATATACCCAGTTTCTTTGAAAAGATCAATAAAATTGACAAATGTTTAGTTAGTTATGCAAACAAAAATGTGAGAAGTCTCAACCTCATAAAATCAGGAGTGACACAGAGAACAACATTACTAATCTTGCAGAAATAAAAAGAATTATAAAAGAGTACTATGAGCTACTCAGGAGGCTGAGGGAGAAAGTGCATAAGATAAAGGGCCAGCTTTAGCAATGAAGTGAGACTATATCTCAAAATTTAAAAAAAAATAATAAAAGGGCTGGGTTGTAAAGCACCCTGGGTTCAATCTCCAGTACAAGGGGGGGGGGGAGGAAGACTATAAATAATTGTATACCAACAAATTAGCTAACAAACATGGAATATAAAAATTCTCAGAGATACATAAAATATCAAACCTAACAAGAAATCTAAATAGAATAAAGGTAAAGAGAATGAATTTTGTATGTGTTTGTGTGTGTGTGTATGTGGGGCTGCGGATAGAATCCAGGGCCTTGTACATGCAAGGCAAGCATTCTGCCAACTGAGCTATATCCCCAGCACTAGAGATTGAATTTAATAAATTAAATAACTTCCCATCATGAATAAATTGGCTTCATGGTTGAGTCGTACCCAATGTTAAAAGAAGAATGAACACCAATCCTTCTCAGGTTTCTCAAAAGACAGAAGAAGGAACACTTGCCCACCCATTGCATGAGGCCAGAATTAACCTGAAAACAAAACCGGAGAAAAACATCAACATTCCTTACAAATACTTACCAAAAAATTATCAAGAAAATAATAGCAAACAGAATCTGACAACATATAAGATGGAGTTTATACCATGACTAAGTGAGATTTAGTCCAAGAATGCAATATTGAGATACATAACTGGTTGAGTCCCATACTACTACAATAAAGTGAATGTTGCAATAAAGCAAATCACACAACTGTTTTGGTTTCCTACTGTATATAAGTTATATTTAGACTATGTTACAGTATTAAGTGTATAATAGCATTATGTCTAAATGAAGAATGTACATAGTTTAATTTTAAAATACTTAAGGACTAGGAGTGTGGTTCCATGGTAGAGCACTTTCCTAGCATACACAAGTTTCAGGGTTCAATCTCCAGCATCAAATAATAACAACAACAACATTTATAAGCAGGGTGCAGATCTCAGGAGTTCAGGACCAGCCTGGGCAACCAATGTGAGAACCTGTTTAAAAAACTTCATGCTAAAAACTTCTGACAATCATCTGAGCCTTCCGCCAATCATAATATTTTTGCTGGTGGACAGTCTTGCTTCAGTGTTGGTAGCTACTGACTGATCAGGATGTTTGTTGCTGAAAATAGAAGCAGCTATGGACATTTCTTAAGACAACAATGAAGTATACCACATTTATTGACTCTTTCTTTCATATAAAATTCATCTTTTGCATAAGATACTGTTTGATAGCATTTCACCCACAGCAGAGTGCCTTTTAAAATGATGACTGCTATTATCATGTGTAATTATATACATCAAGAAAAAATACATTTTAAAAAATTATAGTCAATTCTTTTGAACCTGCCCCTGTTTTGCCAACTAATTTTATGTAATATTCTAAATATTTCCTTGTCATGTCAACTGTGTTCATAGCATCTTCACCAGGAGTAGATTCCACCTTAAGAAACCAGAATGGCAGCCATTATGAATGTCTTCTCTGATATAAGGGGGGTGATTCAAAACAGAGTAGGGAGGAAGAGCATGAGAAGAAGATTACCACTAAACAGGGAAGAGAGGTGGGAGGAAAAAAGAGGGAGAAGGGGAGTTGCACAGAAGATGGAAGGAGAACCTCATTGTTATACAGAATACATATATGATGTTGTAATGAGAAAAAGAAAAAAAAGAAGTGTGTCACATTAGATTGGATAGAGAGAAAGGAGGGGAGAGGAGGAGAGGAGTAGGGAGGATAGGGAGGGCAGCAGAATAGAATAGACAATATGATTGATGTTTGTACATTCCATGTATGTATTATATGTCAAATTACATTCTGCTGTCATGTATGACTAAAAAAATAAAAATAAATAAAATCTAGATGACAGGTACAAAAAAGAAACCAGTTTTTAAAAAAATTTAGTTTAGTTTTGTTTTTTTGCTCATCTATAAGGAGAAAAATCATCTGTTAAAGTGTTGTCATGAGTGGCTGCAGGTATGGCTCAGTGGTAGCATGTGTATTTAGCAAGCAGAAGGTCTTTATTTCCATTCCAAATACTCCCCCTACAGAGTTATCATGAAATTGAGGCAATTCAATTCTAGTTCTCTTATTATTTCCACGAAGTCCAAATTTGCTTCCTCACTGAAGTCCTGAAGATTCAATTTGTAAAAAAATGTAGTATTTTGAGAAGTGTGATAAAGTGTGGTACAATAAAATGAGGTACACCTGTACCTAGTGAGTGTGCATGCGTGTGGCTTTCCCTGTAGAATATTTTAAAGATTTCATCTTGATTCAGTTACCATGAAAACACTGTGATTTAGGAGCCAGAAAACCACAGCCCATGTGGGATCAAATTCTGTCACCTATTTTAGTAAAGTTTTAGTAGGACACGTACAACACAGCTACGCTTGTTATTCCCATATTGTTTCTATCCCACAAAGCCTAAGATATCTATTATTTGGCCCTTTACAAAGTTTTCTAACCTGTTATTTTCCAGATCTGACCATTAGACTTTTGACTGGGGCACAGAAGTGTATGCCTATAGTCCTAGCTACTTGGGAGGCTGAGGCAGAAGAATCTCTTGAGCCCACAAGTTCAAGGCCAGCCTGGGTAACATATCCTATCATATATTGTTAAATCCAGAATATTAAATGTCTTAAGTTGGATATCCTATTTAAATTTATATTGCTATGAATGTGACAGAGTTCAGATATGGATGCAGGCCACTTGATTCTTGGGCCCACTGTCATAACATATATCATACTATCTTATTATTGTGTTACCAAACCAGGCCTATTTTGCCTACAGGACTATATTCCCATGACCAAGTCTTCCTGAAGTCTTCTGCCTCCTACCTGCACTGTCTCTCCACAGGACACCAGGAATGCTTTCACATATATGATTTTGGAAGAGGAGATAAATGATATTAAGGGAAATGAAGAAGCCCCGGGGCAATGCAATCCCAAGGGCCCTTAGTGGTTGAGTTAGTAAGCCTTCCATCTCTGTGAAAAAGCACCTGAGAAAGTCAACTTAAAGGAAAAAAGATTTTTTTTTTTTTTTGGTTAATGGTTTCAGACCATGGTGCCACTAATAGTCTAGCTCAGATAGCCTGCTTGGGTCTCAGCTGGCTGGATTTGGCTACCCACCCACACAAGAAATAATGAAAAATAATAATGAAATTTATGTAGTTTGATGAAACTTGGGAAAACTGCTTCTCTCCAACAGCCTGTAGAATCAGTTACAATTTATAGAAACACAAGCAGGGGATATACATATTTAAATTTAGTTAGGCAGCCTGTGTTAGGCCTGAGGGGGCAATCTCCACACCCATCTTCTTCAGCCTGTCTTGGTAGGAAGAGTTCCAACCTTCTTTTCTCAGCAAGACGAATGTGTTCTGAATTCATAAATGGGTGGGCAAGTTCAGCCTATTTCAATGGTCACTTTGTTTTATTGCTTCTGGAATTGTGTTGAGACAGAACATCACAGGTGGAGTGAATCTTCTCACCTCATGGCAGTCACAAAACAGAGGGAGAAGAGGAGAATGGGCTGAGGACAAAATATACCCTTCAAAGCATGGCCCCAGTGACATACTTCCTCCAACCAGACTTCACGTCCTGCAGTTTCCTCTATCTTCCAATAGCCCATCAAGCTATGAGTCCATGAATATATTAATCCACTGATGTGGTCAGAAACCTTATGATCCAATCCCTTCCCAAAGGCCCCACCTCTAAACACTGCTGTATTGGGGAGCAATACCTCAACATGTGAGGTTTAGAGGTCATTTAAGATCCAAACCATAGCAGAAGGCACCCATCTGAACTCATTGGGAAAAAAAAAAACTGAAGTGTGAGAACCATTTCATGTCTGATTTTTCTCTTGTGCTCTTTTCAATCTTGAGAATGTCACAGCAGCACCAAATATTCTTCACAAATAGAACTTTTAATCCTGCAAAGCATTCCATCCTACTACTTTACTGTAACTTATGCTACTCTTCCTGAGATGCTGGTTTATGTAGGTAAATGCTCTACTACTGAGCTGCATCCCCTGCCTTGCCTGGGTTATTTTTATAACTTAAATTACTTTGCTGAGCTTTTCCTTTTTTTTTTTTTTCATTTGCTTCAAGATCATCTGTAGTTGCTGGTTAGAATATTTTTTAATGGTGATGCCAATTGTGGCAGCATATCCCCTGCCAGGGCTGTTGGACCATCTGGGGTCTCTGGGTAGAGGAAGGGATTTCCTGGTCTGAAGAGATGGAGAGAAGTTTCAGGGCTGGATCAGTTTTTCCAACAGGACCTATCTTACATTTCCTCTGGGCCTGTTGGTTACTCTAAGGTAGAAAGTGAGTCCCATGTACCATGGTGAAGGTGAGCATTTTCCTTGGCCATATATTGCCTTTGGAGCTTGTGCTCACTGTCCTGCTGGGGTTACTGATATTCGTACTGTTGTTGGTTGGCTTCCAATAATCCTGAGAAGAAATGTATATCCCTGAACTGCTTTCAGTTAATCAGTTAGGGATTGGGAAACATGGAGTCCATGTAACCTTCTTTTGTTAGGGAAGGGTTTCATAAGATACCTTGCCACAATAGTGTTCTACTAGTCCTAAGGTTCGTAACCTATTCTCCCTTTTCCTGCTTTCAGAATCCTTCTTTGGTTTCCTCTTGCATTATTTACAAATGCTTAGACGTTTTCATTAGAAGTGCCAACAGAAACAAGTTTACACGATCTCTGCTAACTCTACTTATAAGAAAAAAAATTTATAGTTCATCAGATGTTTTTATTGTAATCACTAGTTATGCTGGTGCAAAAATCACTTAATCCACCATAATAAAAAATGATATACATATTTCAAACAAATACAATACATTTTTCTGTTTTGCCTCTCCTTTCTTTCTGTTTTTTTTTTTTTTTTTTTAATGGTACCAGGGATTGAACCCAGGGTGCTTAACCAATAAGCCACATCCCCAGCCCATTTTATTTTTTATTTTGAGACCAGGTCTTGCTAAGTTGTTTAGGGCCTCACTAATTTTGCTGAGACTGGCTTTGAATTCAGTGTCCTTAGCTGCTGGGATAATAGGCATACAACACCAGGCCAGGAGTCTTTCTGGATTTTTTAAATGGGATGCTGGGGGCTGAACTCAGGCCCTCAAACATACTACTTTACCACTGACCTAAATCCTCAACCCCTACTTTATTTCTGGTACTTGGATTAGTATTGTTACTCACAATGAAGCCCAAAGAACCTGCCTGGGTACTGGCTGGCTGGACTTGGTTGCCCACCCACATAAGGAATAGGCAAATGGTGGAAAAAGAAAAGTGAATTTTATGCAGTTTGATCAAACTGGGGAGAAGCAGCTAGACTGCATCTCTGTAGATCCACCAGAAGTGGTTACAACTTTTAGAAAAAGATCCAGGTGATATATATATAGGTAGACTGTTGCTGTAGTCATCATAGTTAGCCTGGTAAACCAATTGTCAAGTTAGCAAACACATTAAACGTTTGTATTAAATCAGAATGCACTTTCAGATATATATGCCATGCTGTAATCAAAACCACTCTATGGAACTCTAAGATAGAATTAGTGCTTCTCATTTTTGTAACAGATCTCAAACATCCTAGATCTCTACTTCTCTTAGTGTCTCTTCCAAACAAACAAATTGGCACCACCAACAAACAATCCCTGTCAGAGGTAAGGCCCAATTTTCCTGTCACACAGTTTAAGAAAAAACTCCAACTTGGTTTCAGGGAAACCCCAGACAATAGGAAAGCAGGGTTGTGAGGGCTGTGGCAAACTGCTGGGGCCAAAAATTTATTTTTCCATTCTATCAAAAGTGGCAAAGGGCAGTCAACATTGGTTACAGGGATGGCCTGTTCCCCTTCTCCAGCCCTGGGAATCTTCCTGAATCTTGGTTCAGCTACCTAACCACATAAGAAATATGCAAATGATGGAAAAAGAATAATGAACTTGATGCAAAACTATTGTCTTATGATTATCACATTATAGTAGGGGAAAGAATCTAAATATCACATAGTATTTCTAAATTAATTATGGTATCTCCATATAACATGTTATTATGTAGCCCTTCATGACAGATTACAGAATTTTATTTAATTACATGAGGATCCTTATAATATTAACATCTAAAATTGGAATATAAATTGTATGAACAATAGGACTCAAGTAAAATATAAATGCCAGGGAATGTACCTAAAGAGTATTAATGATTTTCTGTGCATGATGAAAGTTTTTAAAAACTTATTCTTTAAACTTTTTGTTATTCTGCAACAGGTCAGCATTGCTTTTATAATCATAAAAACAGACGAAGCTGATATATGCTCAATTATCCCAAAATGATTACAATAGAGTACTTGAAAAATAATAGTGGAAAAAAGCTCTATTTTCTTTCTGATGCAATAGGGAAAATAATTTGTATCAGTCCCATTTTCAGAAAGCACAATATATACTCATCACAGAGTTGCCAATACAATGCTCGGGTAATATTGGTAAAAAGCCCAAAGCATAACCCCAGAGGCATCTCTGTTTGATTAGCTGACCCTTTGAAATCACTACATGAAAGGGTCACTTACTCTCCAAGGAAAATAACATTTTTTCCATGTCCTCTAATTTCAAACAATGAGAGTGTAATTTAAATATATATGTTTTTGAAATTTTCAATTTAGTTTGAAGAGGTATTACATAAATATTTTGAATATTCAATTTAAAGTTCAGCATAATGGAAAGCACCTATTTAACAACCATGCTATTCCACATGGGGACAAAGACAACTTATGCTGCCTTTCACAAGTTTTAATTGGCAGGGACCTTTTTGCATAGAAAGGTTACCTTCATTTGAATAGTCTTTGTATTTATGTGGTACTGTCTGCTTTAGGAGCTCACGAATCAGCTGATGGATCATCTGTCCCCATTTAATAGATACATCTCTCAGATGCAGATCAATTTATTTTGAAATGAACAAAGGGGCAAGGGTCCTTTTTGAGCTGTTCCATAGGAGATGAGAATGGAAATGAATGCTCAGAGGGCCCTTCATGCATCAAGTTGCTGCTGACTCATAGGCAGAAGGTGCTATTTGTTTAACCATGTGGGCAGATGGAGGTAATTCAACATTGCACATTCTCTTCTCAAGCTGTTTTTGTGATCAAGGAGATGCATTTCCTTTTCTTTCTCTTTCTTCTTTCCTACCTTCTTCCCTCCCTTCCCCTCCCTTCCCCCTCCCTTCCTCCCTCTCTCTCTTTCTCTCTCTTCCTCCCTCCATCCCTCTCTCTTACTCTCTTACTCTCTCTCTCTCTCTCTCTCTCTCTCTCTCTCTCTCTCTCTCTCTCTCTCTTTCTATAGTTCCTCACACATATAAGACAAGTTCTCCATCACTGAGCTACATCCAGCCCGGGGGATGCATGTCTAAACTGGCAGGGTGTCTGGTGGCAATAATTAGCAAGGCAATAGTACACATACCCTACTTCTTGCACCTTATTCTCATAAGAGGCATTAAACTAACTGTCAAGAGAACTCCATTGGGCCCTATTCCCAGCCCTTCCATTCTCTTTTTGTTTTAGCATCTCTTTGTTCTTGACTACCCAGTCCTTACTCTTTAGCATCATCTCATCCTTTTGTGCTCTATTCCAACCTTCCAGCTCTCCATGTGACATGCTTTTTTCTGAGTTCCCAGGACCAGATCCTGGCCTGTCTCTGGTTTGATTCTGCTTTCACTCCTTGACCCTGACCCCCAGCCCCTTCTCCCTTGCCACACAGGCTTTGTGTAGAGGTTCCCCAAGGAACTCTAGACAGAGTTGGCTTCCAACATCTGCTGAAATTAGCCCTTCACATTTCACCACTGACCAGAGCTGAGACTAGTTCAAATAAACAAATAATTAGAGTTGAAAAGAGATCTGTGGATGGTCTACAACAACCCAACACGCAACATTATCCAGAGGGGCCATCTAAATTAGAGCTTATTTCACCACATCAGTAAGGAAGTGTATAATTTGAAAACATTCAAAGGGAATCATTTTCCCCTCTGGAGGTTGACACTAAACATTGTCCAGTCCCCCAGGCCAGTGTTGCACATTCATCCATTTTCAAGTTTTAGGTGTAAATAGATAGTGCATTTTTGTAAGGGAAGGACAAAACTTGGTGACCTAAAATTTGAAGCTGATTATACCCTATTGAATATAAAATCATGAAACTTTTTAGGAAATCACAAAAAAGTCTTGACCATTTCTGTCAAGGCTATGCTTTTCACAGTCCTCTTCCCTCCATGCACTGGTCAGTTTATGACTTTTGAGGTGCTTGTTAATATTGAATGTTCTGTCTCTTGTAGACTACTAAGTGATTTAGTACTGGCAGGATCTAGAAATATTGACACAACAGAGCTAAGAGCTTCTACCTCTCACAAAATACCTGTGGGGCTGGAATTAAGCAAATTCCTCCGCAGCCAGTGAATATTAGCAAGCAAGTTTATTAACTATTTTCTTCTAGTCCCACAAAGCCAAGAAGCTAATTGCTCGTAGGCCAGGCAGGGTGGGACTTGCTCTCTGGTTCTTAGTGATTGAGATAACTAAAACTCTTGTATTTTCCAGCCAGAAGCCTTTCAACTTAATGCTTTCAATATGGAAATGCTCTGGTTAACACACTGAACAGGATTTAAAGCAATTGTTAAGTCTTCAAAATTAAAGTATAAACAGAGGGCAATTTTAAGAATTTGTAAATCCTTCTTCCTGGTTCTGAAACCTTTCCCTGAGGCTGACATTAGGCAGGGCTTGGTCATTTTCCTTTACAGGAATGACCCTAAGTCAAGTTTCCCTGGAGATTTTTCAGCTTGTGCAGCCATGAGTTTCTCTACAATCAAATGGTACAAATTCTTAATTTTGAGATTCTGAAGTTATGGTGCATCAAGCCAAGAAATAGACTGAAATTTCATATTTGGTAGCAATCAAGGTAACCCTTGTAAAGTTATGTATGTAAATGAATCTGAGGAGGGAGCTAAGGAAGACACATAGAGGAACATAACTGATTTTTTCTCCCTCTTATAGTGTTTTTTTAAAACACGAAATTTGCTTTTACTATATTCAACATTAATCAGCCAGGTTTATTACTGAAAGATACAAAAAGTTGCCCCTTGTCAATGATGATAGTACTTATATTTTGTGAGTAAAGTAAAAGTTAAGAGCAGAGTGCTAATTTATTCAGGAATAATATTACTTGCATTAGCAAGAGAAAGTAAATCATATGCATTAGTATTTTTTCTAATTAGTGAATACTATAACTAAGGTCTTAAAGTAAATTTAAAACATCCATTTACAAGTGAGTAGCATCCTGTTTATATTTTATACTCACTTCCTTGGCATGGATTCTGGTAATTGTTTTTCCATCTTTATTTGCATTGGTATTTGTTAGTAAAAATGGAAACAAGGAAAGTGCCTGTCATTTAAAACACTAAACAGTGTTTAACAGTTAAAACATTAAACTCAACTTTTGAATGTTGTAGAACAACTTCCATCTTCTGATACAATTTTTGAGACTTGATTACATCTTTGAACAACTGATAATAAGTTTTCCAGAATTTGAAGGAGTCAATGTGTGTATCAATTGTTACAGTTTATTTCAAGATTACACTGAATTTTATCAAACAATTAGTCCACATTTACTTATATTCTCACAGCATGCCCCAAAGCAAGAAAGCACTGAAATAGCAAGTTTGATCCCTATTTCTTGAAAAATGACAAACTGTCTGGAGAGGTAAGTCGTGGGAAATGTCTATAAGCATAAATAGATAATTTAATAGGAAAAATATATGGCAGGATCAATATTTTAAAAATTTTGTTTTTTTTTTTTTAGTTCTAGATGGACAGAATACCTTTGTTTTATTTATTTTCATGCTGTGCTGAGGATCAAACCCAGTGCCTTACACATGCAAGGCAAGCACTCCACCACTGAGCTGGAACCCCAGCCCCACAGAATCAACATTATGGTTAGTCAGAGACTAACAGAAACCAATGCTAGAAAAAAATGAATTGAGCCAAGCGTGGTGACACCTGCCTGTAATCCCAGTGGCTTGGGAGGCAGGAGGATCACGAGTTCAAAGTCAGCTTCAGCAACAGCAAGGCTCTAAGCAACTCAGTGAGACCCTGTCTCTAAATAAAATACAAAATAGGGCTAGGGATGTGGCTCAGTACCCCTGGGTTCAATTCCCCACCCCCACCCCCGCCAAAAAAAAGAGGGTTTAATGAAGGAAATGAAACTTGAGTGGGATATAAGGGGAGCTGGAAAATGGTTCCCTTTCATGTAAAGATACACATTTTCTCAGGGTTGGATAACTAACCTAGTACTTCATGAACGCTAGATAAGCACTCTTTCATAGAACTACATTCCCAGCTCCCAAATAGTTCCTTTTGACTAGAAACTGGAAGATGTAAAAAATGCAGTTAATAAACTATGTTATTCCTCTCTTTCTTATTTTTTTAATTTTTTTTTTTTTTTTTTTGCAGATGGGGTGGGAGGGTCTTGTTAAGTTGCCTTGGTTGGCCTCAAACTAATGATCCTCCTGCTTCAGCCTCCTGAGTAGCTGGGATTACAGGTGTGCACCACCACACCCAGTTAAGGTTTTTTATTTTAAATATCTCTGAAATGTTGCTGCTGAAATATTTTTGATGAAATATTCCTGATAAAATATGTTGTGTTGTCTATCGTGCATATTCAACACACTTTTATAGAATTAAACTGAATTGAGAATTAAAGCAACTAGCTTTATTTTGTATGGTTATGAATAAATTAGCCATGAAGAAAGGGACTCAGATTCACAAACATTTAGTAAATAATGCAAGAGCATGAATTTATGGATATGGATATAGCTTTTGATCGTCAGTTGATAATAGGTATATAGATAATATATACATAGATTAAAAATCTTGGACTCTTACTTGGCAGATATACTGTGTCCCAAAAATATGATGTCTAAAGCACAATAGAATTTAAAAGAATCATCTGCAAACTGATCCTAGAAAAGCATTAAAATATATTTTATTGAATTTAATTCAAAATACTTGAAACTTTGTATTTGAAGTAATATCCATTGGGAGGTTTATTGACCATAAATAACAAAATCATCAAGGATTGAAGAGGTGGTTTAGTAATACAGCACTTGCCTAGCATGTTCAAGGCCCTGAGACAGAAATAAAAACTTGCCCTAGATAACTTTTGTTTCTCTTACATCAAAGTAGATGATTTACCAAGAGAAATGACAAATGTTTTTTGAGACAACTTGCTAAGTTGCTGAGAATGGCCACGAACCTGAGATCCTCACATCTCAGTCTCCCGAGTCACTGGATTTACAAACTGTACCAGCACATGTGGCTGAGAAATGACAAACTTTTAAATTGGCTTTTTACTGATTTCCGAAAATACCACAAAAATGATAATGAATAAGACAACCTTTTAATTTTCCTTATTTATTAAAACCTCCATAACTTCATCTTCTTATATTGTAATTCTCAATATATTAAGCTTCATTTATTCCTGGAGTCATTCGTATGATGTATAAATATGTAAATAGTAGCTTGCCTGTGTATTTTTCCTCCCTCTGCGGGTTATGATCAGAAAGGAGATCAATGTGCCAAAGGTGGCAGCAGATGTTTTCCAAGAATGGACAGACATTCTACAAGAATGACTCATCCACTATTTAATACAGAGAAGCAAGTGGTTCTATGTCTCCCAACAGTCCATGCCTAGCCCTTCCAAATCCTCACTCCAGTTCCACAGTTTTCCTTAGCTCTCTTTGCCAACCTATCTTGTTTTGGTTCTTCCTCATCTGTACCCCCATGATATATGAAACTTTGGTCAGTAATTCACCTTACATTTTCCTGCTTTTTACCTTCTAGGAATGTTTTCACATTTTCTCCCACTGATTTTCGTCAATCTTTTAGAATCTGTTAACTGCCACAAGAAACATAGTCCTAAACTCTCTCTCATCTGCTCTCAATAGTACATTCATGTTCTAATTAGATTTTATTCCACATAGAATCCTTCTCTGTGTTTTCCAAATCACATTTTAATCTTTTTTTAATATGTGCTCTTCTTTCAAATTTTGAGTGACTTTTTGAATTAAAAAAGATGGAATGTGTTACAAATATGAAACAAATTCAGAAGTTCCTAACCCTACAATCAGGTAATTGTAAGCAGAATTAGCTACCGGCTGTTCGTTCTGAAGTAACAAGTGTTTGCCTGTGTTAGTAATTATTTATACATACAATTTTGCACTTTTGCATTTTGGCAATTAATTAAATCATGAAGTTAAATTATGTGTGATAATTGAGCATGAAAGAACAAAATGGAAATAGAGAAAACTTAGTAAAAGCAGCCCTCATGAAGAGTAACTTTTCTAGTCACAAATGAAGAGGAGTCTATTGAGCAGCTATTTAATGCCTTTTCATGGAACAGGTTGTACAATTCAGGTGAGAGATTTGCTGAGAATTTCCCCCCTGTGTGATTTGTATCGTAATTTTCCCCAGGAATACTTGAGGATGCAAGAAAGTTTTGGGGTATCTCGAGTACTGATCTGTTTGTCTCTGGCTGCTGAAAACTCCTTTCTGTTTCAAAACACAGAAGTCTCTGTGAGGTGACTTGCCATCTTTTCCAAAACCCTGTACTTCCTGATGGGCTGTAGTTGCCAGACACTGTTCTAGGCCCGGGAGATAGAACACTGAACAAAGCAAATTCCCTGTTCTCAGGGACTTAGCTTTCTAAAGGGAGGAGACAGAATAAATACTCCTGGGGTGATAAGTGCTCTCATGAATATTAAAGTAGGAGAAGGGAGTGGAGTGAGAATCAAGCCTGAAGTGGTTGTTGGGAGAGGCCTCTTTGAACAGGGGATTTCATCAGGGTCCTGAAGGAAATGAGGTAGGAAGACAGGCAGATGCCTTGAGGGAAGGGCTTTCCAACCAGAAAGCAAAATGTGTAAGTTGTTTTAATGACAAGCAAGAATACCAGTGTGCCTGGAGCAGAGAGGGTGAAGGGAGAGTAGGATGTATTAGAAAGGTAGCAGGGACAGGATTATGTAGGATCTTGTAGAGTACAGTAAGGGCTTATTTTGCATTTTACTCTGAGGACACGCGGAAGCTAAGGAGAAAGTTTCAAACTGTAAAAACAATTACCAATTGTGAGGTTTTTATGATCTAGACTCTTCACCCCATTGAACTGAAGGGTGATGTTTAGATGTTTTGTCTGTTTTGTTAGTCATCTACATCCTGGTCCAGTATCCTCAAAGTAAAATCCAAAACAAACCCTTCCTTTCCCTCCTTCCTTCTTTCTTGCTTTCCTCCTTCCTTTCTTTTGTTTAACCTTTTTAAAAAAATTTGTTCTTTTTAGATATACGTGACTCCTTCTTTCTTTTGGTGAGAACACTTAATATCTACTCATAATTGATTTTTGGAATATTAACTGTGTAATCTCTGACTCTCATAAATTTACCCTTGATTCTAGTGTTTTTTTTTTTTTTTTTTTTAGATTCTGTAAGGTTTTCTGGGTTGCTTCCAACTTCAGACTATTATAGATAATGCTGCTATAAAAATCTGTGTACAAATATCTGTTTAGTGCCTGCTTTCAATTCTTTTGGATATACATCCAGAAGCAGCATTGCTAAGTTATGTAATAATTGTATATTTCATGTTTTTGAGGAAACACCATACTATTTTCCACAGTAGCTGCACCATTTCACATTCCTACCAGCAGTAGACAGGACTTCAAATTTCTCAGCATTCTCACCAGCACTTGAAATTTTCTGTTTTTGTTTTTAAAATAATAGTCAAGTTAATAGATGTAAAGTGGTATTTTTTTAAAATTGTTGCTGTTGTTATTTATTTATTTATTTATTTTTGCCATTGTAGTTTTTGCATGACTGGGGATGGAACCCAGGGCCTTACACATGCTATTGAAGTCCAGCCCTTATTGTGTTTTTTTTTTATATATATTTGCTTAATGAGTAATGCTTTTGAGCATCTTTTCATGTGCTTGTTGGCCATTTGTATATCTTCTTTGGAGAAATATCTGTTCAAGGTGTTTTTCCCACATATTGAATTTTATTATTGTTGAGTTGTGGAAATTTTTATCTGTTAAGGATATTAATCCCTTATCAAATACATAATTTACAAATATTTTCTACCATTCCATAAGTTGCCTTTTACTTTGTTCATAGAGTCCCTTGGTGTACAATTTTTTAAATTTTTCATGAAATCCAATTTCTTGTTGCTTACATTTTTGCATTTTACCCAATAAATCATTTCCAAACTTAATATCGTGAATCATTCTCCCTATATTTTCTTCTGAGGGCTTTATAGTTTTAGCTCTTGCATTTATGTCTTTGATTAATTTTGAGGTAATTTTTGCTCAGGTGTAGAGTAAGTGTCCAATTATTATTATTATTTTTCTTTTTGGTACATGGATACCAACTTTTCAACACCATCATTGAAAAGTCTATTCTTTCCTCATTGAATGGCCTTGACACTTTTATCAAGAATCATTTGATCATATATGTGAAGAATTTATTCTGGTCTGTTCTATTCCTTTTATGTGTGTGTTTTTGCTGGTACTACACTCTTTTGATTACTGTAGCTTTGTAGTAAGTGACATGTTCTGCAGTCTCCTTTGTCTGATGTTAACATAGCCACCTCATATTTCTAATGATCATAATTTTCATGAAATCAATTGTCCATCCTTTTACTTTTAATCTTTTTTTATTTTTACATTTAAACACATTTCTTATAGATCAGAGTATAGTTCTGCTTGCTTTACTTATATAGTTGGAAACATTTTTGTCTTTTAATTAAGGTTTTTAAAAGTTCACAGCCATCCCTCAGTATGCATGGGGGATTTGTTCAAAGACCCATGTGGTTACCAAAATCCTTAGATGCTCACATCCCTTATACAAAATGGCATATCATTTCCAAAAAATCTATGCACATCCTCCTCTATACTTTAAATCATCTCTAGATTACTTATAATACATACTATACTTTGGAACAATGTTGATCCATGGTTGGTTGAATTCTTGAATGCAGAGCCCTTGGATATGGAAATAATAGTGCATTTTCATTTAGTATTCTTTTGCAGTGCTGGAAATTTAACCCAGAACACTGAATATTGCTAGACAGACACTCTACCCTTGAGCCACATCTCCAGCCCTGAATATTTTCTTTTAAGGTAATTATTAAAGAGACTGAGCTTAAGTTCTGGAGGCAGTTTCCAGGACCCCAGCACCTCAGGATATAGGTACAAAGTCCCCCTGCCTCTGCTTTAAACTCAGCAGGCCACCTACTCTATGGAGTTCATTGTGTAAGGAGTTAGCCAGAAGCCAGTTCATTTGCAAACCCTCAGGGCTTCCACAAGAGACCAGAGAGAGCAGAAGAGGACAAATGTGAGGCATTGAGGACTCAAGTCAGGAGTACAAGCAGGAGTTGATGGTGAGGAGGACTAAAACAGTGCCAGTCATGGAGGAGAGAACAGTGCACATGGTAGTTTTTGTGCCTAAGGGGCATGTTTAGCACCAGAAAGCATGACTCTGTTTCTGAGATTTTTTGCTTGGGAGTAAAAACTCTGCTATATGGGAGAAGCTTTGTATCTTGAAGCATATGTTTTTTTTTTTGTTGTTGTTGTTGTTTTTTGGTTTTTTTTCAGGCACACACTCCTGGGGTTCCTGCTTGTAATAAGTAACAAAAAATGAAGGCCATCCACTGTATACTTGGCTTCATGGAGTTGAAAACCATGTAAACGTAAAGGAGGATTCTTTTGGAATTCACCATTTGACTTCCAAAAATTCAAAATGAATTAACATGGCACTCCTTAAATTACTTTTTAAAACTTTATCACTGAATTATCCCACATATAAAATGGACCAAACTTTTTTAAAGTACACCACTGCATATCAACATTGTACAAGGAAAAATGGGAAATTCTAATGGAAAGTCAACACATATGTTGGTAGGAGATACATTCCAGATGTAATGGAAATATTACCAAAATTCTACAAAACAGCATTTAAATGAACTGGAGATGAATGAGTGTGTGGGTGTCCTTACAAGCCAGGACTGACTTGATGTTGATTTTGTACATGGGTGCTCTGTTTTGCATTGAAAGATGTGAAAATAAATATATATTTCCTTTGGGGAGGAAACAAGCAATGGGTAGTTCGTTAACCATATAGTGATAAAACCTTACATCATTTGGCTTTCAGTGTTCCAAAGAATTCCTTCGTATATTTCCATGGCATTTTTGGGCTTGCTACACAGGCTATTCAGGACTTTCCTTTCTTTGTGAACAAATGCCTCATTTGATATTGGTTCCAATATCAAAAAGTGAGAAAGACCAGAGATGAGATGGTACCTCCAAGCAAGACCACTGCAGTCTCTGGTGGAAGTCCCCCAAATATGCTGTGTGCAGGAAGAATGAACAACTACAAGCCCTTCCTGCCTTTGCTGATTTTTTTTTTCTTTTTGGTGCCAGGAATTGAACCCAATAGCACTTAACCACTGAGACACATCCTTGGCCTTTATTTTATTTTATTTTATTGTATTTTATTTAGAGACAGGCTCTTGCTGAGTTGTTTATGGCCTTCCTAAGTTGCTGAGGCTAACTTTGAACTTGCAATCCTCCTACCTCAGCCTCTGGAGCTGTTGAAATTACAGACATGTGACACTGTGCCTGGCCTTTGCTGAATATTCTATTGTGATTCCTAATGGTAATTGCAGCCTCACTGACCAGGAACTCCTTGCTGCCAAGCCCTGTGTGTTATACCCCGCGTACCTGTCAGCCCATGGAATCATCCCAATTTTACAAGACCTGTTGTTGAGAGGGGGCTCCAAGGATTCAGAGATATTCATTAAATTCTCTGAGATCAGTCAGGATTTATACTTAAGCCCCAATATTCCCCCTTCTTCTTTGCTGCTGATAATCTCTCTGCTTCATTTATGAGGAAGTGTGGCTGAAACATTATCAGGATAATACATGTAAAATCCCTCTCTTTTGAATGTTGCCTCTGACAGCTCAGTACTAATTGCATAATTAAACTTAATTTATGCTGATGATACATGCATCCTGTCATTACCTCCTTACCTGAAAGTGGCACTGAAAGAAGGGAAGTGGTTTGCTTAAAGGACAAGAAGTGAGGGTCAGGGGGAAATGGGCCTAGTTTGGGGTTTTAAATGTATTACATAAATGTCTGCCTTACTAAACAACTTTTTGCCCTGTCATTTCCTGGTTATTTTAGATGCCATGTCATGTCGAAGCTTTTATACTTAATAATTAGAATCTGTGATGCCGAAGGGTGTAGACATAGCTACAAATCACAATGTTGTATTTAAAATTCACTCAGAGCCAGTCACGGTAGTGCTTGCCTATAATCCTCACCTGTACTCCTACTGACTCAGGAGCCTGAGGCAGGAGGATCGCAAATTCAAAATCAGGTTCAGAAACTTAACCAGACCTTGTCTCAAAATAATGCATAAAAAGGGTAGCAGATGTGGCTCAGTGGTAGAGTGTCCCTGAATTTAATTCCCAGTTCCAATAAGTAATAAAATTAAATAATTTAATTAATTAATTAAAATGTACTCAGGAAGACCCACACTGTTCTAAAAAGAATCTCCTGTGAAACTGAGTTTAGGAGCTTGCTTTTAAAGTTCATAAAGGTTTAAGATATGGAGAAAAGTACCTCCAATGACTACCACTCACCTATGTGTTATTTTAAAAGTAGAAGGACCGGATAGTAGATTGTATTCTCTAGAGCACCCACCCTACCACCACTTGACATTTTGGGGATTGAACACCAGGCCTTGCCCATGCTAGGCACACAGTCTATTATTTAGCCTAACCCCCCACCCTTTATAAGTCTCTAGAAACAGACTAGAGAAGTCAAATTGTGTTATATAAGGTAACCCTGCCATTCTCTATGGGTGTCTCTTTGAGAAAAGGCAAGACAGGAGGGTGGATTGAGAAGAATAAAAGAGAGTTGGCCTTGTGGTTGGGCTCACCATGCTTAATGAGATGGCAAGACAAGAGAATACTGTACACTTGCCCTCTCTGTGACTTCTAGGTTTCCGATATCAGCAGATAACATCTACAAGGCCGGACTTAATACTTGACAAAGGACATATTTTGGTGTTCTTTAGGCTCCAATCACCTATTCTATTAGGATAGACCCTAGATTCTTTAAATCTACAATGCAAACCTGATTAGACTTCAAACATTCTCATCTTCTGGGCTCTGTACCTCTCATCAGGTGCTGCTCGGTTGGTGCCCTACAGTCCAGGAAAGGTGGAGGATTTGGATTGGAGTAGAATGTTGTGACTCAACAAGCCATGGAGTATGGAAGGAGCTTCCTCCATGTGGAGGAAGGATGTGGGTGGAAAATCTCCCTGGCACAGTTTGCATCCTGGGATCCTGTGCAGTTCATTGCATGAGGAGTCAGCCTAAAGTCACTGAATGTGCACAGCCTGAGGGTTTTTGCTGATATAGTGAAGCTAGAAAGAGCTTCTAGTTCTCTTACTGCTGCCCTAGTCACAGTGGAGACTTTAAAGCAGACACCAGTGCAGTGCAGGCAGAGACCAGTTCCCTGACTGCTGCTCTGAGGTAGCAATGGTGGCAAGGACTAACTTTGGTTCTGTGCAGGTGAAGCACCCATGCTATCCCATCAGATACAGTCCCCTGCCCAGGAAAGGAGTTTTCCTGAGCAGCTCTGTAGTGATGGTTGGCAGAACTCTGGGGTGCTTGGGTTGGGAAACCCTCAAGTTTTTGAGCCCCACACACCCATGCCATCAGGTGCCCTGCAAGAGGCATTTATTGACTCTTCAGGAAGTCTGGAAATTTTCCTGGCATCTAGGTGTCCTATCAGCTCAAACCTCAGGAACAGAACGGGGAGGAAAGAAAGTAGCAATATTTGGGGCCTGCATGGCAGGGACGATCCTGGTTGGATGGTTCTCCGGGAGAACCCGTGCCCTGTTGGCAAGCCAGTCAGCACCATAAAGGCAGACAGCAGGCGGGTGCAACATGCTGCAGAACTTGCAGCGAGGTGTCTGGCGGTGAGCCACGGGTGCGCTGTAAACTCCCAGAATTGTGAATTTTGATCGTAACTCCAGATTTTCAAGGGAATCGTTGGAGGTAGGCATGTTTCTTTTGCTACTTTGTGGTTTTCAAATGTTGAGGGCTTTGTGTTGGGATGTGTGCGTGGGAATTCCTGGGCATGTCACACATGCATTCCTGTGAAATGGAGTAAGAGCACATGAGCGCTGTAGCCGCATGTTCCATGACTGTAAGAGCTGCGCTGTATGTGATTAAATCCCATGAAGTCATAGACGAAAGCCCTTACTTACTTACTGTGGAAGTAAGTAAGCAGGGTTTTCCCCTCCCCCAGGAAACCAGTTGCAACTAATTTTGAGGAAACTTTCTGGGTTGATTGGTAGAATAACCTGTTCTTTGAGGAATCTTGCTAAAATGGGCGCAAGAGGACTGCATGGAGGTTTGAATGTGCCTTGAGGTTTGGTTCCTTCGACACAGGACCTTCGGTGGGGGGTGGTTATGCCATGATCACGGAGCTGCACTTGGCTTTTCTCAGTTGCTTGATTATTTTACTACCAACTAGTTTTCTTTTGACTCCTTGTGTTGTGAGTCTTGATATTTCTATGAAGAAAGCACTTTTATACGGTTCTAGAAAAGTTTTCACATATGATATCTATCTATCTAGATTGATCAATCTATCTACATATCAAGATATACATGCATATTTCTTTTTATCTTTTGTTTTTTTCTTTTTTTGGTACCAGGGATTCAGGGATTGAACTCAGGGGCACGTGACCACTGAGCCACATCCCAGCCCTATTTTGTATTTTATTTAGAGACAGGGTCTCACTCAGTTGCTTAGAACCTCACTTTTGTGGAAGCTGGCTTTGAACTCCGCAATCCCCCTATCTCCAGCCTCCCGAGCTGCTGGGTTTACAGGTGTGCGCCACCACACCTGGCTATGATATATCTTTATAGATAAATAAAATAGCATAATAATAAAAGTTCCCATGTTGCTCATTCAATTGAATGAGTTTCCACTTCAATACTACTTATTCTCTCTTATTTTCAATTTAATTATAAAACTCTGAATACCATGGCACGGGGAAATTCCCAGGCTGAATGTCCATTCCAAAAGATGTCAGGGTCCTTCTAGCAGGGTCATTCCCTTATTCAGTATGAGAAGGAATAGTGTGTTCTTCACCTGACTGGGGAGCAGTTCGGTGGTTGGGGGAAGACTAAATGGTGCTGCAGCTTTGGACTCCCTGATGTACTGAGGACATGGAGTTTTCTTTGAGTATTTGGATGATACAAATCAGCTATATAGCTAAAGAAATCTAATGAATTATTTTATAGTTATTATTATTACTTTAGCTCTTTGTAATTTTTCTTCATTATGAATAAGTGTATACTGGTATTATCCTATAAATTCACATTCTGCTTCTAAATAGTGATATAGCTAGTAACTCTGAAACTAAAGATACTGTACAGCCATGTGCTATGGATTTGAAAATTAAAGTATTCCACAAGGTACATACAATAGCAGTGAAGTCTGATCACTTTTCAACTATTTCTAAAACAATGCCTTGATGCAATGATACGGTAGTGGAGATGTTTTTGGCTTTCACAATGGAGAGCTGTGATTAAAAGCACCAGGTGGGCCAGGTACGGTGATGCAGGCCTGTAATCCCAAGAGGCTCGGGAGGTTGAGGCAGGAGGATTGCAAGTTCAAAGACAGCTTCTGCAAAAGCGAGTTGCTAAGCAACTCAGTGAGACCATGTCTCTAAATAAAATACAAAATAGGATTGGGGATGAGGCTCAGTGGTATAGTGCCCTTGAGTTCAATCCCCCGTTCCAGAAACAAACAAACAACAAAACAAAACAAGCAAACAAACAAAAAAACCCAAAACACCAGCTTATTCAAGGTTGTATAAAAAATTAAGATGTCAAGGAAAGTAATTTAGCTCCTTTTTTAAAAGTAAAAGCCCCAAATGAACTTGCATATCTTTCTCAGGTGGAAACAAAATCTTAAAGAAGAAAATAGTAGACAGCATAAACTCAGGTAGGGCCAGGAGATATAATCACCCCTGCAAAGTCCTGCAAGTCTCTCTGTCTTCTGTTTTGGGACTTACTCAGCAGTATCAGTATAGTACTGTTTTCTTTTTTTCACCCCAAACACGAGTAAGAAGTATTTTTCATTATTTAATTAGGTGTACTTGGATTGTTGTGTTTCAATTTGTCTTTTGAAGAAAATGAAAAAAGGGGATAGATTTTAATATAGTAATTAACCTCTAAAATGACTGTATTTTTCCTTTTTAAATTTAAACAGGTGCTGGTTGCAGCAATGAAGGTTTGTAATCCCAGCAGCTCAGGAAACTGAGGAAGGAGGATTGCAAGGTTCAGGCCAGCCTCAACAATTTAGCCAGACCTTATTGTGAAAAAAAACAAAACAAGGCTTGGGGTGTAGCTCAGTGGTAGAGCACTCCCCAGGCTCAATCTCTAGTACCACACACACACACACACACACACCAATAAAAAAGAGCTCCTTTTTTTTATACTTACCATGGAATAAACTCAGGTTTTAACCACTGAACCACATCTCCAGCCCTCCAGCCCTTTTTATTTTTTTTCTTTTGAGACCAAGTTCCATAGGGAGTCGCTAAATTGTGGAGGCTGGTCTTGAACTTGTGATCTTCCTACCTCAGCCTCCCAAGTTACTGGAATTACAGGTGTGCACTACCATACCTGACAGCAAAAAGTCCAGATTTCTATCTGAACAATCAGTACATGTATATTTTAAATTGCAATTGAGATTGCCTTTGCTTGTGCCACTGAGTGTCTTAAGGTTTGGTTCCTTTGACAGGAGATCTTCAGTTGTGGGTGGTGGGTGAGGCTACGGGGGGGGGGGGGGGGATGTTATGACCAGGGAGCTGCACTTGGCTTTTCTCAATTGCTTGGTTGTTTTACTACCAAATAGTTTTCTTTTGACTCCTTGTCTTGTGAATATTGATATTTCTATAAAGAAAATACTTTTATACAATTTTAGAAAAGTTTTCACATATGATATATCTGTATAGATATATAAAATAGAATAATAATAAAAGTACCCATGTTGCTCTTTAAAGGAATGAGCTTCCATTTCGATCCTACTTATTTCACCTTATTTTCAATTTAGTTATATAACTCCAAATACCATGGCAGAGGGAGATTCCCAGGCTGAAAGTCCATTCCAAAGGATGGCAACCCTCTGAGCAGGGTCATTCCCTTATTCAGGGGTGCAACTGTACAGATGACTAAATGTACATTTTTCTTTTTGTGGTGCTGCAGATCAAACCCAGGGCCACACAAGTGCCAGGTAAGTGCTCTACCACTGAGCCACATCCTGAGTAGCACAAGAAAAATATCTGAAATTGTTCAGCTCTTGTATTTTAAGACACTGATGTGCTGGGTGTACTAACTTGAGAATTTAGTGAAAGACTTTATCAGTATGACTATGTTAAGTTTTCCCCAAATACTACAGAAATATTAAATTGACTTTCCAATGCTGTTGATAAGAGAATGTTTTTCATGCCTTTTGATATGTATTTATGGAGTGTGTGTGTTCTGACTTCAGTCTTGTTAATGTCCTAGTAGGGGAGGATGCTTTAGATGTTGATGAGTTTTTCTTCTGATTCTATTTCTAACAAATTAGGCATATTGTTTAACAGGTTGTTCTTTCATTAAAGAGTGTTCATGACCACCAATGAATGTCCCCATATTTAAATATAGAAGTTGTTGCTCTGAGAGGGCCATCATTTTTTTTCATAATATAATACCTGAGATGAAGGCACAGTAGAAATTACTCAATCAAGCTAATATTTAGCTTTAAAAGTTAAAGTATAAATTCATGAATTTGATTAGTGTTCTTCTATCTGCATTGATACAAGCACACACACACACACACACACACACACACACATAATGTCCAAGATTTTCCTTTTTGAAATTTTTTTGGTAATGTACTTTTTACTTGCAGCAATATTTGTTGGCTTCTAAATATTTGGTTTTCAGAAGAAAGCCATCCGAGAGGTGTTGAACTCCTAGCATGTCTTTCCTGAGGCTTTTTTCCTTGTTAAGGTAAACCCTAAAATTCAAAGTTTATGTAAATCTTATCATTTCAGGCAGTTATCAAATATGTTGGTGTCAATACAACTTTGAGTTTCCAGTGAACCTTCCATCCTACATGGCATCTGATCCTCTTGAGAGTGACCTTACGGGGTACAAAGGCTAGAATTCAACATCATTTCACAGGTACTCAGAGAGGTTAGATAAATTGCTTAAAGAATCTCAGCTAGTACGTAGCTGGGATTGGATCCCAACAATTGTGACTTCAAGAGTAGTGTTGATTTCCATTAGTTTTGTAGTTTCTCTTACTTGAACTACTGGATTAGGAACTTTTAGGATGTGTATTAAAGTCAAAACATTTTGTTGTCTGCTTTAACTTTAGTTCAAGTTGGGAGAATGAACTCATAAGTCAGTTGTATCTTACTAGAAAGTGATCAAATTCATTGATTTGTTTATTTGGTACTGGGATTTGAATGCAGGGATGCTCTACCACTGAGCTACATTCACAGTCCTTTCATTTATTTATTTTGAGACAAGGCTTTACCAAGTTGCCCAGGCTAGGCTTGAACTTGATCTTCCTGCTTCACACTTTGGAGATGCTAGAATTAGAGGCATGTATCACCATGTCTGGCAATAAGATTTGTTAGTATGGGCAATAAATCATAGAACCTTTGCTCTTTTCTCCTTGGGTTGGGTCAAGACCACTTGGAAACATTCCTGGATATTCAGGCACATATTCCCCTTAGTCAGCACTGTTTGCTCTTTGCTGCCTTTAGTAACAGACTCCTTTGCTGATCATCTTGAGAAAACTAGGTGCAAACTGTGCTGCAAGGCAGAGACCACACAGCACTTCAAAATGAGAAAGCTTTAAAGTAATACACAGGAATTTGCCTGGGAAATTGAAAGGTCTGTCTGCACAGAATGACTGTGCTTTGAGGTAAAATTCACAAACAAAGTCAATCAAACATGAAGACTCTGGAAACTGTTAGGGAGAGCTGTTTCATTTGTCTATACATTCCACAAGCTGAAATATCTGTGTAAGGATACAACATGTGTGATCACAGAAAGTATTTGAAGTGTATTGGGATGGGAGACTGTTGGGGCTGTCTGCCAGGTCATTTGCAGAGTTTTCCTGGTGGTGTGTTGGGAAGGGGGCTTTGGCACAGAGTAGCCAGAGTCAGCAGCAGTCATAGAGGCCATTTTAAATGAGTAGGTCCATAGCCTTTTTCTCAGGTGATGCAAAGTTTCCTTAGTCCCTCTTTCTGAGAACAGTGTGGCTAATAAATTAAGACTCTTTCAAATGAAGTGGTGTATACATAAAAAAGTATATGTTTGTGTGTGTATATGCCTTGCATTAATCTTCCTGTTTTAATGACCACCTTCTAACTCCAAGCCTTGCCTCAGTTTGTCTGCTTGACCTCCCAGCACCATCTCTCTTCAAATGAGTTTGATCTTGTTAGTTTCTTCTCAGCAATTTGCAGTAGTGTCTAGCTGTCTTACAAATTAAATAAAAATTCTAATATCCTCAGCAAAAGAATCCAGCCTGATCTGGTCACTTTGATTTTTCTTATTTGACTCTTTTTATATCTTTTAACATTCTGGCTGCTCAATATTTACAGAATCCTTTTGATGGTTATTTAGCTCTTCTTTTGAATAATAATAATAATAATATATTTTTAAAATTTTGTGGTGCTGAGGATGGAACCCAGGACTCCTACACATGCCAAGACAGTGCTATACATTAAAATATTCTTATTTCTCTCTTTTTTAAAATTTTTTGCTTTCAGGGCTGACAACGATGATAATAACAACAATAACAGCTATCACAGTGCCGTGCCCATGTTAGATAACTATTCAGGGGTATGAATGATGAACAAAAAAAGAAAGAAAAATACTTGAAATCGTTGTCTGACAGCTTGATTTACTAAGAAACAAAAAAATGCAGGACTCCACATCCTGGAAGCAGGATTCTTACTTCCTTGGTAACTTCCTGTGGAGTCAAATAGAGTATGGCTCAAGGATTAAGGAAAAGGCAAATGAAGAGGTCATAAAAGGGGAAGGGACTATTAAAGCATAAGAAGTGGAGCCAGGACAGGGAAGAATGAAGGGCAAGGGGAGGTATTGGGGAACAATAGGAACCAAACCATGATATATGCATGTACAAATACGCCACAATGAAGCCCTTTATTCTGTAAAATTAATATATATCAATAAATAAAATTTGAAAACAACAACTAAAGACCTAAAATATTCCAATATAATTTGTAATATTCCAAGTTCTTGATTACAAACAAAGATTTTCAATCAGTTTGTGTAAGTGTGACTTTCTGATTGAAAAGTTCTGTTATGGTGTAAAATACAGCTCAGTGGTAGAGTGCTTGGCTAGCATGCATGAGGCACTGGGCTTTAATCCCAGCACTGAAAAAAAGGACTTCTTTTATGAAATGTTTTTATCAATTTCTTTTGGCTTGTTTTACTGATTGGCTCTCAATATTTTAAGCTCAAATAGACTGATGACAGAGAAAACATGTATCAGATGTTTTGTTTCTGTGCTGGGGATGGAACGTAGGGTGTCACATGCTAGTAAGTGCCTTTCTGCTGAGCTACCATTTAACTACACCCCAGGTCCTCAACTTCTTAATTTAATGACTCGTGAAGATTTCTTTAAATGATTCACATAAAATAGACCTTTAAGAGAAACTGACAGCACCTGGCTTTCATAGAGGGCCAAGTAAGGCAGGTACCACGAGGGGTGCAGGCACCATGCCTATGGAGATGGAGGAGACTGGGCTGAACAAGGTTTCTTGGAGAAGGTGCTTTAGGGGATGTGCCTTGATTCTTTTTTTGGGGGGAGTGGGATACTGGGGATTGAACCTAGGGGTGCTTAACCACAGAACCTACAGGATGTGCCTTGAAAGGTATACAGAGCTTCAGTGAGTAAAGCAATACAGAGAAGATTGCACTAAGCAGGGAGATGATCAGGAGGAATGAAGAATGAGGACCTGGGGAATAGTGAGCACTTCCTGGAATTCAGAGGACATGAGAAATAGTGTGACTGGATGGGTGGACAGACCTTTTAGTATACGGTCTTGGGTGGCAGGCTGAGACAGTTTTACTATGCTTGATGCTTAAAAACTGCAGAGAGAAGAACATATGTGACCATGATAAGAGAGGACATTCAATAAGTATTTGTGGAGAAATTACACATGGAACCTCTTATTTCCCCTTTATTAGCATGATCTTTTTTGTAATGACGCAAGGTACAAATCAGCTTAGTAAATTACACCAAGGCCAAACCTTTCTAATCTGGTGGGTTCCAAAAGCCACATAACCACTTTTACTTGCTTCAATAATGTTTGTAAGTAACAAATCTTGTCAGATGATCTTCCCTGAGATCAGAACTGTGCCAAACAGGTAGTCCTGAATGCCAGTCACCCATGAAGTAAGCACTGTGCATAAGTGCCACTACAGCAGACACCCAGATTCTTGCAGATGCTCCTTAGTAACTGTAAATAAAAGTCATCTGATGGTTCTTAAGCTTCTATGCAGTAGCAGGTGATGGTGATGGAGGTAACTACACCATTTTCTGGTCATGTGTTCCTCTTTCAGGGGACAGACAGACAAGGGCCCAGACAATGATCAGGCATCCTAGAAGGGGGCAAGTGCTTAGAGAATGTAGTAGACAATGAGGGCTCAGGGAGGAGGAGTCTGAGGAGAGTGGGTGTGAGAGACCATTGTACATGATTCTGAAAAAAACTTGAAAAATGATATCTTTTTGGATCCAAGCCATATCTACAGGACCCATGTACCTTCAGGCCCAATAGATGCTGTGGGTAATATTTACCAAATATCAGAAGCAATATGTTTGGGACCATGATATTTCACTTTAGCATTGGTACCACACAGGTGGCACAAGAATTGTGTATCTCTCAGAGAAGGCAAAAAGGGTACCTGATTAATATAAAGCAAGTCCATGGAAGCTGTTAGAAGAAATTGATGAACATAAACACACACACCCACACATACACACACACACACACACACACACTAAGTTGAGAACCATAAGTAAACTTTTTTTTTTTTAATTACACAAAAGACAATTCTCATAGAGAGATCTCATAGAGTGCTGGGGACTGAACCTAAGGCTTTGTGTATGCTAAGCCCACATGTTACCCCTGAGCTACACCCCAGTTCCATGCACATCTTAACTGGCACCACTTGTATGAAAGAGCACTGGCGAGGATAGCATCAGAAAGCTCAGACCCTAAGCTTCCTTGGTAATTGCAGGGGTCTGGAATTGGGACGAGACTAAATTGGACTTTACGCAGAAGCTAGAAGCAATTTATGAACATTTTTGCAGAAGAAACATTTCCAGTTTGTCCATGACATTGCTTTGAGAATCATAGAACTGTATGGAAAAGTAATTTTTAACCTGGAAGGTCTTGATGGTGGAAATTGTGCAATTACATAATTATTGCCTTTCCTGGTGTTGCTAAAAATGACTATTGATCTAAAAACATCCCTTTTTCCCTAAGGCAATCTGCAACTGCTCATACACAACACTTATTCTTCATTTATCATTCTCAGGGTACAAAATGATTTTTGTCTTTTACACTTTAGTTTTGTACATTTTACATTTTACTGGGCACTTGTAATCTAATGAAAGTAGGATTCCTGTGTTTTGAATGTAATCATCAAGTTTTAAATGAGTGAAGGAAATCTGAGTAATGAGCTGCATTTTAAAATAATAACATAGCATCTCAATTAGTCAATGATTCACATAATATAAAGATGTTCAGTCAGGTTTAAAGTGCATACATCAAGAAGTAGCATCACTCAAGTGGCTATAGTCAACTCCTAGCATTAGCAAATTGAATGGGTGAAGTTGTGTAACATGAATTTTTAAAAAATATGTTTATAAATTTTCTTGACTTTCACCAATGAGAACTATCAACTTAAAATGCAAATCATGTTTTTTGAGATTGTATTTGATCACTGTAAATGTAGCACTCTACCCGTTTTCCTGAGAGAATTATAAAATCAAGCAAATGAAAGAAAATACATTTTGGGTGTGCGAATTTCTTGATTTTAGATCCACAGAGTGTGTGTGTGTGTGTGTGTGTGTGTGTATGTGTGTTTGTGTTTGCTTATGTACCCAGTTGTAGAGCAGATGCAAACATAAGTGAACATAATTTGTTAATTTTTTGCATCCTAAATATAGTTTAAGGAAGTGGAGGAGAATTTAACATTTATGTCATGCCAACTTGCTCAATTTATAAATCTTGCTCACTAGAAACACAATTTGTCCTTGTGCACCCTTGAAGTTCCATAGTGGGGATATTTCCTTAGTATAGAAATTCTACTGAGATGGTACACATGGTGAACACAGTTCACCTTGTTCTTGTATTCAAAGTTATTTAAATGTCAGGGAGTGAGGATGTATTAATTTCTGGGTCATATTTGTGGCATGAATAAGACTTATCTTGCATGGATAATTCAGAGAGAGGCTAAAAAGAATGCATGGTAATTGCAGCTGTTCTTCAAAAGAAAGGTTAGGTGTGTGTTCTCTGTCTTTAGATTCTTTCCCAGGTGTTTGAGAATATTTGGAGAGTACGTTGGACCAAAACCAGTAAACCCTTTCCCAAATTCATCTTGGAATCCTTCATGAAACATCAGGGGAATCCAAATACTGGAATTTTTGTTGCAGAGCCCATTAAATATTTATTGTTAGGCTTTCAAAAGTTCCCTTTTGTCATTGCCAAGCCAAAATGCATCTTGTCAAGGAAGATGCTTGAGGATTGGAGGCGAAGCAAGGTAAAGCCACACTAAAGTCATTTTGGAGGTTCCTAGTACTCCCAAACCAATTGAAAGTGCTGCAATCTCTTGTAATCAAAAACACTGCTTCCCAGCTGGGTGTGAGGGTGCACACCTATAATCCTAGGGGCTATAATCCCAGCTTCAGCAATTTAGTGAGACCCTATCTCAAAATAAAAAATTAAAAGGGCTAAGGATATGTCTCAGTGGTTAAGCACCCTTGGGTTCAATCCCATTACCAAAAAGCAAAACAAAACCTTTGCTTCCTTACATTTAACCAGCATTTTCAAATATACTCAACCAAGAAAAACTTCATTTTTAGTTTCACTTGAGCCCTCTTAACATCATTGGCTTTTAGTGTTCTGCAGGATCCCTGACCTTTAAGAAAGTCCTAGTTATTTGTACTAGAACATTTTATACATGTAAGTGGCAGTATTTTGCCAAAGCATTATTTAATTTTCCAGGAGTGATAGTTACCAGTCGCTTCTGAGCAAGAAGAATGCCACTCATTCCTGGTAGTGTCAAACTTCTTAGGACAACTGGACATGGGCATTTTCATGTCAAATTCCCCAGTGCATTTCTTTAGACCCCAGTATGATTGAAGATAATAAAAACTCTTAGGATAACTACAATAGGTTAAAAAATAAAATGACCTTCTTGGACTTGGGGTGTGGCTCAGTGGTAGAGCACTTGCCCAGCATGCAGAGGCCCTGGGTTCCATTCCTAGCACTGCAGAAAACAAAGCAACAAAAACTTGCTTTCTAGCCATAAGCATTTCTTCTAAGGCAGAGACAGCAAAAAACAAACAAACAAACAAAACAAGTCCAACAAGTTTGTTGTCTCATTCTCTTCTGCTCTTAGACACTGTTTTATGGGTATGACATTGGCCAGAGGTTTCTCCCTTTCTCCCTCTCCTCTGAGTGGCTTTGAGATGGCAGACTTTGATAAGCAAGTCCATGTCCTTAGAGAGGTAGTGTGAACACCAGCATCACCTGTGATGGACAAAGAAGCTAAGAGGGTGTGTTGCTTCCCGTGAAGAATTAATAACTTCAGGGTTGGAGCTGTAGCTTTCAGGTAGGGCTTTTGCATTTCCCTAACTGGCCAGAGGCTCTGGATTTGATCCCCAGCATCACAAAAACACAAAAAAACAAACAAAAAACACATGCACAAAACCAGAAGTCTTCAGAATAGGTTACTTACTATTTTTCTTCTCTTTTGTAAAATTATCTGTTGAACCTTTTGGGTCACAGACAAAATTCAATTCCATGTTTCTGAGAATCTGTCCTTTTCCATTTCTGAGAAATGAATTTGCCTTTGGTTTGACAAATGAACTTTACTTTAAGGAAACAGTAAAATGTCATTTTCTCTGATTTACAAACTTTGAAATTCTTTGTGTCAAGTTTCAGTGAGTATTTTTTTACAATGAATACAATTGGAGTTCTATTTCATACATAATTTTAAAAGTGAATATCTGTTTATTTTACATATCAAGTAAAGCCAGTGTGGACAACTTCATACAAAATGTTACAGCTTTAAACCAGCAAAGGCTTCACCTTTAGAATAAACCTCTTGCTAATCTAGCTGTGGTGTTTGGGGTCATTTGTGTAAACTGTTTTGATAAAGTGAGTGATTTTAATAACCCCAGTTTCTATAAATTCTAATAAAGTTAAGATGGAAAATAAATATTACTATATAAATAAAATGAAGTTTTATCCCTATGTGATTAATAATAGAAGTTTTTAAAGAGTTGTGCAGATTTGTAGACACCAGAGATAAGTTTTTAATTAGCTTTTGTAAGGAACAAAGAAGAGAATTCTGTAGGAAGCCTGGAAGATGTAGACATTTCAGAGATGGATATGAGAGTTAACATGGGATGATTTTGACTCACATCTAATTTCTTAAGGAATCACTTGCAAGTTTCAATGCCTGAACCAATATTAAACATGCTTACTTAATTCATTTATTTATTCATTCTAAAAATCATAGAAAATGAGAATGAGAGGTGTAGTGGAGATGTGCAGGGTCTTTGGAGGCTGTGTCCCTTAGTACCTCATATGTTTGTTTATAGACTAGATTCTGCATGTTGGTTTTCCTTAAGAATTGAAGTGAAAATTCTGTTGAAATATAATGGATCAAAATAGCTTTTCTTTGAGGATGATTTGCTCTCCTTTCCTGAGTAGCTGTTCAGTGTCCACTTCCTTGGTGATTCTCAAAATGGCAGCCTGAGATTTTACTAGGTGGGAAACTCTGGGTTCCACTGGCAGAGTTCAGGGCTTTACAGTTAAGATACAATAGATTGTGAGCTGGAGGCATAGCTCAGTGGTAGAAGCCTTGCTTACCTGTGTGAAGCCCTGGATCATAAAACTCTTTTTAAAAAGTACAGTCGCTTTAACCCTTACTACTAGTGACATCACATTTCAGCTTCTGTGCCTGTGTTTCTGTGTTACCTCTGTGCTCTTCATCTTTGTTTCTTCCTCTCAGCTTCCAGAACATTTTGAATAATTTTCTTCTGAAATTTAGAAATTTTGACTTTGTGTTCTAGTTATTATTTACATGTCAGTTTCCAAAAAGTAGTACACAAATAACTTTGTCTGTACCCATCAGAGTGTAACCTCGAGTCCTCCCATAGAAAATGACTATAAAGTTAAAGGAATACATGGAGTTTGATTTACGCATGCATCTTGAAGGAAGACACATTATCCAACAAGGGAAAAATATGCCTTTTTAAACAAGTATCTGCTTTTTTACAATAACAGACATCTGGCAAGGAATATTGGGATATAGGTTTTTCTTCTGTGAACTTTTCTCCTTTAATATGTTCTCTGTACTTCTTTTTTCTTGAAGATGAGTTATCAGTTCCACTTTTTGAATTTCTCATTCTTCTTTTTACGTAAATTCTCAGATTGATATCTTTTGAAGAGAAACCTGTTCAGGCCCATGGGGACTAAATAATATATATAGAGAGGAAAAGAGCATTGGAGGGCAAGAAAGTGCCCATTGACTGAGCCTGGAAAGAAAGGCCCCAAACAGAAAACTCTTTTTTTTTTTGGAGGAGTGGGTACCAGAAATTGAATACAGGACACTCGACCACTGAGCCACATCCCCAGCCCTATTTTATATTTTATTTAGAGACAGGGTCTCACTGAATTGCTTAGGGCCTCACCATTGCCAAGGCTGGCTTTGAACTTGTGATTCTCCTGCCTCAGCCTCCCAAGCCACTGGGATTACAGTCATGCACCACGATGCCTGGCTCAGAAAGCTCTGTTTGCTCAGTTTTTTTCTTCTCTTTTTAAAAAATTGGTGCACATTAATTATACAGTGTAGTGGATTTCTTTATGGCATAGTTATAAATGTATATAACATAATTTGATGGATTTCATTCCTCAAACCATTTCCATCCCCTCCTTCCTCCCTCTTGTGCTTTCCCTCTCCCGTAATGGTCTCCCTCCTGTTAGCATGGTTTTGCACAGTATCACTGAACAGCTTAAGTAGATAGGACAGAGTTATGAGATGTGAAGAAAAGACAGGAATAGGCAGTCTATGTAAACATCTGACTGCAGGAGATGTTCAGGGACAATGTCTTTGACATCATATCCTTATATCCTGAGTGGATTCAATGCCACGATTCACTGGGGTGACAGCAGCAACAAATACCCCAAAGTGGCTTTCGGACAGCTCTGGGTTGGGGAGGTGTAGTAGGAACTCGGAACCCAACGAGTGGAGTGGGGAGGTGATGAAAGAATGCACTTTAACATTCTTACCTTCTGTAGATCCCAGAGTGCTGCTGCACTGCAGCCTGGATGCTGTCTCAGGTCTTGCGCTACACTGGACTGTCACTCTTTACTATAGACTTTCTCAAATATTCAAATCCTGTGTCTCAGCAATCACTGTCAAGGGACTGGGCTCTCACTGAGATAGAAACCAAACTCCCCTATGTTTTTTTTCAGTGAAGGCCATTGATGTGTTTACAGACAGTTTGTCAGCCTATTTATAATTTTTGACAAGTTTCAAGAACATGATCAATTGCAGAAAGGTTATTGGACATGAATGTGATTGCTACAGAACATCAAAGTAATTTGTTGATAGCCAGGATAACCAGAATTGGGAGAAACATGGGGTGTATGTGCTTATTCCTAGTGGACTGCAAGGTCAAAGATGAAAATTGGAGGGGTGGGAGAAGCATGGCAGCAGAAAGCACATGACAGTTGCAGAGGGCAGAAGTGCTGAAAGAGGGCTAATACTAAGCAATGAAAAGACCGGGCAGCATACTGAGTGCTTAGCACTACCACGGACTGACAGGGTGGTCTTGAGAAAGTTAACTAAAATCTTGGGATCCATTTCCTTATGTGTAAAATGATGAAGATAATACCAGTGCTTGGGATACAGTAGGTGCTTAATAAATGCCAGCTAATATTATTGCTATTTGTATTATTTAGAAAAATCTCCTACCTTTCTACTACTATCAATCTAGATTCGGTAAATGTAGTTGAGTCTAAGTACCCTCTCAATGGAGTTTTATTGTTTAAATATAGGGCTGGGGATGTGGCTCAAGCGGTAGCACGCTCGCCTGGCATGCGTGCGGCCCGGGTTCTATCCTCAGCACCACATACAAACAAAGATGTTGTGTCCGCCAAAAACTAAAAAATATTAAAAATTCTCTCTCTCTCTCTCTCTCTCTCTCTCTCTCTCTCTCTCTCTCCCTCTCTAAAAAAAAGAAATATAAAAATAACATTATAATGAGTAGTTTTATCTCCAATGGACTCTTACAGCAAAGGGCCTGGAGATAGGTTCTTAACAACTCAAAGAAGATCTAAAAGAGACAGGACAAAAATGTACTATTACTTCTCAGCTAGTTTGTCAAATGTTAATCTGAAGTATATTCTAAATTTCATGAATGAATAGAAGGTGGACCAGCACAAGACCACACAGAGGAGGAGATGGAGCAGAAGTTTTTGGAATTCCCCTCCCCTTCTAGCTCACAGTAGATCCTTGTCATTGGGCAGCAAAGACTAACCATCATAGCAGAGAATGAGGGAATCAGGGAAAAATAGCATCAGACAGGACGTCCTGAAGAAAAGCAAATGTATCAGGTACTGTCCTCATGAATTTTCCATTATTGGAACTCCTTGTCCTCATCTTAGAGGTTAGTGCTTTATATATGGAAAGATTTCCTTTTTTATTTTTGGCATTGGGGATTGAGCCTAGAGGTGCTTTACCACTGAGCCACATCCCCAGTCTTTTGTATTTTATTTTATTTCTGATACACAGTCTCACTAAGTTGTACAAGCTGGTCTTGATTTTGTGGTCCTCCTACCTCAATTTCCTGAATCAGGATTACAAGTGTGAAACCCTGGGCTTGACTCTAAATGGATAGATTTCTGTGTTTACTATCAAGGCATACTTTGGAAATAATGAAGAACACTAGTTACACAGGCTGTTGAATTCTACTTAAAACCTTCAAAATCTTATCTATCACCTACATATCTATAGGGCTTGTTCTCTGGTTTCATCATTGTCCAGCTATTGTGCATATTTGAACTGCAAACACTTCAGATCAGTTTTCCTTTTCCAGGGAGTAAAAGTTGTGGAGAGAGGACTTCTTTTTTTCATGGGAAATAAACCAGTGCTTCCCTTTGCCTATTGAGGGACCTGGGTATCCCTGGATAGTTGCACACAGTGTGAAACAATACTTTATCCTTGAGATGTGAGAAAATTAGAATCTATCTTGTAATTGTTCCATAGGCTATTATCCATCTTCTAACCCATTTAAATGGTTTTAGATATGATATGGTTCATAAGCTTCATACAAAATGGTCTTTGGAAATCAAATAGGCTAGATTTCTCTGGAAGCATTTCTTTTCTAAAATTTTAGGACCTCCTCCCCAGGATTACATCTTAAATTTTGGTATTCTAATGTTCATTTCCTCTTTTTTGGCATCTGGGTATATAAAATCATATACAGTCAATATAAACTTTGTGAGGAGAATGTTTGCACCAAATTTTCTATATTGTCTTTTGTACTTATTCACATTTTAATCAGATTGGACAAATATACAGTGGTTTGTGTGTAAAAAGAATGTTTCTAGATGTTTTAGTTTATAGAAAGTGGAATGAGACTTTCCTACTTTGAGGAAGCTTAGAGTAGAATTTGGTGCAAATACTTTGATCTTACCACCTCTCCATCCTCCCCACAAAGTTTACACTTATGGCATATGCTTTTATGCACTCAGATGCCAAAAAAGAGGAAATTAAAATTTAGAATACCAAATTAAAAAGATGTAATCCTGGGAGTCCTAGAATTTTAGAAAAAAAATGCTTCCAGAGAAATCCAGCCTGTTTGATTTCCAAAGAGCATTCTAGTGGAAGAATAAGATAAATGCACATAAAGGGCATTTGTTACAGGGGTTTTCCAAGGAAAAGAGTAAGGGTAAATTCAGGAAGACTTCTTGGAAGCACTGACATAGACATAGAAGGCAGTCCAGGACCTTTTTTTCTTTCACCTGACATGCCAGACTCTGGATTCAACTATTTGATCTACCACTTACTGGCTGGATGATTCCAAGCTATCTTTCTCTACCTCAGTTTCCTCATCTATAAAGTGAAGATGACTATATCAGGGTTGAGAGAATGTACTTCATGTAGATATTGAGGGAATCAAATAAATCAGTCACCATGAGTCTGGGATAGTGAGAGGCTGTGGGGAAGGCGTTAGAAGAAAGGACAGAAACAAGTCAATGGATTAGATCATGTTGGCCATTAGATGAAAGTGGGCAATAGTGGAGACCATGGGGGAGAAGGTAGTTGTAGGAATTGAGCTGAAACCTGGGCTGGAAGGCTGACATCAGGATTGGCAGGATTAGGCAGCTGTGAGGTTCAGTGCAGAGGTAGCATGCTGGTCAGAGGAGGACAAAGAAGAAAGTGAGAGTTCCAATAGGTGACTTGGTCACCACTATTTGTAGGACTATATTGATGATGCTCATATTTAAGGAACTTTGCCATACAACTGGGATTTTCTCTGCTACTATTCCAGTAAATATGAAAACTTGACTTTCCATTCTATTCAGGGGATTTTTACAGAATAAATGTGTAAATTTAATTCTACAGAACTTCTGTTGCTTCAACTAAGGGAGGGGAGTGTTGAATTTCCTGGTAAACAAGAAAGAAAAGAACAAACATTGACTCAGCCCGTTTCTGATCAGAATTCCTACATGGCCTTAGTGTTCTATAAGAAAGGGGGGGTGGGAAGAGATGTTCAGGCTGATTTGAATCCCAGTGCTGTCATGTACTAGCTGGGGAACTTCAGACAAGCTACTTCAGCTCTTGAGTCTCAGTATCCTCATGTGGGAAATGGGAACAAAGGCATCTATTTAACAGGACAGTTGGAGGACTAACTGATGGCTTGTGAAATGCACAGAACCTAGCTTGTATGTAGCAAGCTCAATAGTTGTTGGTTATTATGGCTGGGTTTCTGGGGCTCCCACCGTACTTTAAGACCTCGACTTATCTCAACTGAACCCATCTGTATGCTTCTCAAGGGTGAATGGGCATTGCCTAGCAGTTTTGTTACTATGGTGATTCTGATGCTATGGGTATGGGCACATCTCAAAATTTCTCTCAGGTAAGGCCACTGCTGGTGGGTTGGGGACCACATTTTAAGTAGTAAGAGTCTAATGGTTATCCCTATTTAATTAATTAATTTATTTTCAGATGTTGTTAGTTGCCGATGGATTTTTAACTTTATTTTTTTATTCATATGTGGTGCTGAGGATTAAACCCAGGGCTTCACACATGCTAGGCAAGTGCTGTACCACTGAGGTACAACCCCAGCCCTGTTATACCTATTTTAAACTTCAACTTCTTTCTAGTCATGTACTCCACTCCCAGGGTGATACTTATAAAATATCTGTATGAATTATTTCTTTATACCCTATCAATTGAAGTGTAGTGTTTCGTAGTGTACCCTTGGGGCACTAAGGTACATCAGGTTCATGCATCTCAGTTGATTATTCAAACTTCTTTGTTTCTACCCTAACTTGCCTTTCTAGATGTTCTAGATTTCATTCACACTGTGTTTCTTTTTTGGGCAGGACTCAGTTTATTTTTGTTCTTGTTTTTTGAAATTTCACTATGGAGATAAAAACATTTATAACAAAAAGTTAACCCATTTTATATATACAGTTATCATTAGGTAATTCACATTGCTCTGCAACCATATCCTCTGTCCATCTCCAGAAACACTTTTATCCCTAAGTGAAATTCTGTACCCCTTAAGCATTAATTCCTTTTCCCCCTCTTTTCAGTCCCTGGTAAGCACTATTCTACTTTCTCTTATTACACTTTGTTTAAAAATATTCATTGAAGTCTTATTCTATACTTGGCGCTAGGCAAGACTTTTGACATCCTTTATAATTCCCAGTTTACAGATAAGGAAACTGAGGCCCAGTGAGCTCAAGTAACATGCCAAAGTTCACATGCTAAGAAGTGGTCAGGACAGTTAAATCTCACACACATGTTACATCTCAGTGCCCTTACTCAGGCTGTGTCTTCTGTCTACAATATCTTTTCCTTTCTGTCTCCCAGTTGAGGCCATTTGTATCCCAGTTACCCAGGAAGCCATCTTCTGTGAAGTTTCTAATCCAGCATTGTTTACTCCCTTGCCAGGAATCAGTGGATTGATGTAGATGCCAGTGTTCCCCAAATCTGCATTGGTAAGATATAGTGAGGACAGAAATTGAATATATTGCTTATATTTCACAACTGGTGGAGAGAATTGGAATAAGACTGGGTTTAAGAATTTAATGAGGGGCTGGGGTTGTAGCTCAGTGATAAAGCACTTGCCTGGCATGTGTAAGGCACTGGGCTCCATCCTCAACACTACATAAAAATAAATAAATTAAATAAAGACATTGTGTCCATCTACAACTAAAAAAATATGTTTTTTTTTTTTTTAAAAAAATTAATGAACTGCTAATCTGTTTCAGTAACCCACAGAAGGTTTTCCTGGATCATGTAAACACTTGAAATATTCAGCCAGAGTGTTCAAGGATGTAAGAAACCTTTTGATTCTTTAGTACCTCTTATTGTCTTAGGCTAAGAGGATATAAAAGTACAGAATCCCCAAAAGCGAGAAACCATTAGAGATGTACTTTTAGATTCAACTTTGTTTATCTATCTGGATTTGCCGTGTATGTGTGTGTGTGTGTGCGCGCACCCGCGCATGTGTGCTGGTGTGTGCCTGTTTTTACAGGATTAGCTGGCAAAAGATATTCAGGAACTTTGTCTGCCTGTCAGCATTTTTCCAGGTAAGACTCAGCGTTCCTTCTTTCATTTACCCAGCATTTATTCAGCATGGGTTTTCTGCCAGGTACATTTTGGGGTACTGAGAACATAATTGACCAAATAGGCCTGTCCCTTCCCTCAGAAGGGGTCAATGAATCTGCACCTGTGTCAGAATGTCTCGATTTTGGTGTAGAAAGAATAGGGATTTATCTGTACAGATGTGTGTCTGTGTGTGTGTGTGTGTGTGTGCACTCTTGCTCATTTTCTTTGTTGCTTGAGTCCCCCTTGATCCTGTTCAGGACAAGGCCTATGGCCTGTACAGCAAGATCTCACTGGAAAAATTAAGGGGAGAGAAAAGTAAAATTACTCCCTAGGGATACCTCAAGGGAACTAGGAAGACTTGTCCTGTTGCTGGAACTGTTTTGGAGTCTGAACTTGCCACTTGTTCTCCCTGGCATATTCTGTGTGTGCATGGCATGCCAGTCTAAATTAATTTCCATTCTTGATTTTATTCATTAGAAAGTTATGTTCCCTTAAGAGGAATGAGTAATCGATGAAATATAGTCTTATGAGTTGTAATTTTTGAAGAAAGTTTTGATTGAAAATAAATTGGAAATTTCCACAGACGTGGTTGATATATTTATACCATACACATTTAACATCATCACTGTCTACTTGAAAATTCTAAAT
This sequence comes from Marmota monax, assembly GCF_021218885.2. Lineage (NCBI taxonomy): Eukaryota > Metazoa > Chordata > Mammalia > Rodentia > Sciuridae > Marmota > Marmota monax. The sequence goes on along the minus strand of NW_026692025.1, from coordinate 3,619,469 downwards.
ATTTCATTCTTTCTCACTGATTAAATACTTTTAATAAATCTTATATGAGTAGCAGAAGATGACTTGATTCAAATTGATGAAATATGCCATCATTCATTTTCCTCTACATAACTTAAAAAAAGCCCTGGAACTGTATTGAGATTTGAAAGACCATTTTCCTTCACTTGAGCAATTGTTTATAAAACTGTGTATATGTCTTTCTATATGTAAAGAAAAAGTTTATCCTTGAGAATGTCCAGCAAATATTATAGCTACAAATATATGGTGTTATTATCTTCTACAATGGTATTTTAAATACTTGGAGGTATTCACTTTAAAATAAACAAATATTGTAATCAGAGTAATATCCCAAGATGTATTCATCTCTGCATTCTGCTTTTCTTCAGACACTCTCTGGTTTTCTTTAACATTCCTTGTAAACATTTTCAGTGATGTTTACATGAGCTGCACACTTTCTGGCCATTACTGCACTTTGAGGCAGAGGACAGTTGTGGCTGCCACTCAAGTGGGATACAGGCCTCCCAGCAACTGCTTGGGACTCAGGCAGCCCCACAGACAGGGCAGCTTCTCCTGGCTTCTAGAGTGCTAACTAGTTCATGTTAACCTCTTCAGATGTACGAGAGTGCAGATAATGCTCTCTATTAAAAACTGAACTTTTTTTATGATTGCAAATGGCACCACCAAAACCCATCTGTGCCATTTGCAACTTAATTTTCCTCAGTTATGCCCAGAGCCTACTCTCCTTGCGTTACTCTTTTTCTGATTCTTTGAATACCCCTGCCCTTTGCTGCCTCAGGGTCTATTCCAGCCCCTTGACTGCTGTATTTTTATCTCAACGAGCTTCCCCTCATCCTGCCTCAACACTTCAGGTACATTTTCTGGAAATATCTTTCCTGCCTATTCTCATCCTTAGTGCCCAGAAAAATTCTAAGCTAAAATCAGGCTGAACATCCCTCTCCCTCATTCCTATATCTGGGAGGCTGAGTGCTGTTGAAGGAAATGTCATTTGTGTGCAGATCAGTAGCACTGCAGAATCATGCTCTTGTACCACATGCTGCTCATTACAAGAACACGCATTAGGTGCTACAATGCCCTGACTTATACCTAGAGCTGCCGCAGTCTGGCTGGGCACAAAATCACGAGCCACTCACAGCCTTGTAGATTCACACAGCAATTCTTTATTCCCAAACTCACACCGGCACTCTACACACGTTCTGGGGGAATTCACATTCTGGGCCCCGATCACGTTCTGGGCAAAATCCCAAATACTCTCTGAATCTCACGAGAACTCAACGGGAACTCAAGGAGCAGGTGTGCCTGAGGCAGCAGGATACGCCCTATTCCCAGCAGGGTACACCTTAAACCTGGAACCGCCCTAAACCCAGATTGTCCTAAACCCGAACGCCCTAAACCCCTATCCGCCCTAAACCCGGATCCGCCCTGGTCCTTGAGCAAGGTCACCTTACATGCAATGACACTGCAAATGACCTGGGTCATGCCATGCTTCATTCTTACTTAGCAATGGCCCTCAGCATAGAGCTGGGACACATGAGACTCATCCTGCCAGCCCTCTGCCTGCAGCATGCTCTCTGCATGGTTCTCATTCTTTTCACAGCAGCTGTCATCAGGATAACTCTGTATTACTAAATTTTTGTCATCACTTTCCATTTTGAGAAAAGTGTATCTTCCTTACATTCCATTAGATGTTATTCTGCTATTACTAATCTTGATTAAAGCTACCATGTATTTAGTGGCTATTATGAGGCAGTCACAGAGCTAGCCATCTGATATCCATTAAGATAATTCTCACACAAAGCTTGTCACACAGGTATTATCATTTCACAGTGAGATAATCAAGATTCATATAAATTATCAAGACTCACATAGATAAAGGAATACATCAAAGGTCACAAAATATCCATGAAGAGGTAGAGTTTGGATTTAAATCCAGGTCCAGTTGATTCCACAGCTGAGATTCTTCACAATTCAATACTGGTGTCCATATTATTTTGAAGAGGTATTTATTTAGAATGCTACACATCATAATTATAACAAATGTGGAAAATGTGAAAAATTTTGTTTACTTAGTTACCTCAACCAGACATACCTCTCTAAGCATTTTGTTTTATTTCTAGTCCTGTTTATTACACAGTATTATATTTAATTTGCTGATCATGTTTACATGATTGAGTTTATATAACATGATGTTAAAACCTTTTTCAGCCAACATTATAACAAATATTTTTCATAGTATAGATTCTTCACAAACATGCTTTGTGGTGGCCTTGGAATTCATTACAAACACATGAAAGGGGCTGGGGGTGGAGCTGAGTAGTTGAGCATTGCCTAGTATACATGGAGACAGCCCTAGCTTCAGTTCCCAGTAACAAAGAAAAAGTTACTGGAAAGTGTCAAAAATATTGAGCTGTCCCACAAAATAAGAAATGTAATCTTGGGAGGAAGGACAAAGGGAGTTTGGACTTTTAGTCCTGGGCAAATGTTAGTGTATTTCAAACTGAAGCATGCCACAAGCGTAGAAATGTCACATGGAAATGCATTGAAATTCAACTTCATCATTCTTAGGCAGAACAGGCAGAGGTGGATGAGTACAAGTATTTATCTGAATTTGTAGGAAATCTGTTGGAAAGGTCGTCAGCCCTGAGATATGTAAGTAAATCCTTTGAATTGCAATGTTATGGTCTTTATTCTTAGACTCTTTCCTACTTTTCTAGATTTGCAACCAGAGACTCCTGCTCTTGTAATTCTTTTGTTCCTCATCTGATTTTCCCCTTTCCTCACCTGCAAGATGTGGTAACTGTTCTGCCCTAGAAAGCAGCTCAGGAATGGGAGAATAACTGCATCGCCCAGCCTGAGTGAACAAGTCCTTTGATTCAAATTCAGAATTACCTTTATTGTCATTTAGTCCTGAGATATTTGTACTTGGAGATCATGACATATATTATGTGTGGCCCATAACTTATAAGCCGCAGATATGGTCTCTGTGATTTGTCAGGAATATTAGCAACAGAGGGCCATATGTGATCGGTAAGTTACTTGTCTCCAAAAAAGGTTGATACTGCCCGGGAACTTGGTAATTTATTTGGGTGCTGGAAGTTTTTCCATTGGCCTTCTTTTTTAAAACTGAGATTAAGGTTGAGAATTATTTTGACTGTGAACCTTATCCCAACTGAAGACTGATAAACTTACATCATCAGAACAGTTTCATTAGAAAATATTCAAGTAATTTTCTTACACAGAGCCATTGCTTAATTAAATCCAGCTATTCAATGTACTTTCATGTGATCTCTCTCTCTCTCTCTCTCTCTCTCTCTCTCTCTCTCTCTCTCTCTCTCTCTCTCTCTCTCTCACACACACACACACACACACACACAGAGTTTCTTTTCCAGAAAATTAAAAAGTAGCTAGGTGTAGTGGCACATACCTGTAATCCTAGCAAGTCAGGAGGCAGGAGAATGACAATTTAGAGGCCAGCCTCAGCAACTTAGTGAGATCCTGTCTCAAAACAAAAAATATATATATATAAAAGAGCTGGGGATCTCATACAGTGGTAGAAAGCTGGCTTAGCTTGTGCAAGGCCCTGGATTTGATCCATGGCACTCTAATAATACTAATACTAATAATTTTAAAAATTAAAATAAAAAGGGCTGGGTCTTTACCTCAGTGGTACAGAACCTTTGGATTCAATCTGTAGCATTGTAAAAAGAAATCCTGCAAACAAATTATGTTGCCCCAACACAGAATGAGCTATATTAAACTTTCTCTCTCTCTCTCTCTCTCTCTCTCTCTCTCTCTCTCTCTCTCTCTCTCTCTCTTGAATAATTTACTTTATTGAAAAAAAGAAAAAAAGTCGCCAAGAGGTACTCATCCATGTACTTAGTCAGCTCGACCAAAGGAGGCATCACACGGTCTTTGTCTCTCTTTTTATGATAGAAATATCAAAATTATAATATCTCTTTTGTTGTAAATAAAATTTCAATTTATGCATGTATCTGTTCTTGTGTTGTCTCTTCTGTTCTGCTATTCTCTCCATATGTATTATAACTAAATACTAGAGGTTTTTCATAATCTCTGAGGTTCAGAAGAGGCATATTATTTTAAATTGTCATTCTTCAAAATTATCATGAATGTTTCTGCTCCACAGGAACTTTGAATTTAACTTGTACAGTTTCATGGAAAAGGAGAATGCCTCAAAATCAACTTACTGAGTTTTGGTCATAATTATGTAAGTTTGTAGATAAGTAGTACAGGTAAATTTATGATATTAGGACTTCCTTCCTCAGATATGGCATATCTTTCCGTTTATTTTGGCTTTCTTTCATATGCTTCAATATAGCCTTATTATTTTGTGTAATGATTCTTTTAATTTTTGTTAAATTAACCAGTAAATCCTGTATAGTTTTTTTTTTTTTTTTAATGTGAAGAAACCATAAATACTATTTAAGAACATGAAAAAGGAAACTGGTTCTGGTGGCACACATCTATAATTCCAGTGGATTGGGAAGCTTAGTCAGGAGGATCACAAATTCAATTTCAAATTTCTTCATATTACTTAGCAACCTAATGAGGCCCTGAGAAACTTAGGGAGACCCTGTCTCAAAATAGAAAACAAAAAGGGCTGGGGATGTGGCTCAGTGGGTGTCCCTGGATTTAATCCCTGCTTAAAAAAAGAAGAAGAGGAAGGTATGTGAATAATTGGAGAGATAAAAATTTTCCTTATGAAAACATACATCATACAGCTATATAATTTTAAGAAATTACAATCATATTATTAAAGTTTTTAGGTTTAAAATTAATTTTCATAATCAGTTGGAAATATTTTTCTAATTTTCTTTGGAGGTTCTTCTTTGAGTCACAGATAACATAGAAATAATTTGTTTAATTTGCAAATATTAATTTTTTATATTGACTGATGTAGTTGTTTATTCATTTATTATGGATTGTTTATTTAATTCTACAATGGTCAGAGAACATAATCTGTATGATTTTGATACTTTAAATTTTTTGAATCTTGTTTTATGTCCCAGCATGTGTTGAAGCTTTTTTTTTCCTTGTGGTACTAGGGTTTGAACCATGGGCCTCACACATGCTACGCAAGTGCTCTACCACTGAGCCACGTCCTGGCCCTTTAACTTTACCTTACTGAACATTCCATATGGCAGGTAGTATGTGTTCTATAGTTGCCTGGATATACTCTTCTGATAACTCAAATGAAGTTAACTTGGCTGATATAGTGTAAGTCTTCAGTCTCTTTAATAATTTTCTTCATATTACTTCCATTGATTACTGAGAAGAGTATTGATCTCACCAAATCTTAATTATAGATCTGTTTATTTCCTCTTTCTATTCTGCCAGTTTTTACTTCATTGTAAAGCTTTGTAGTTAGATGTAGTCTTGCTAGGTCTTCTTAATTGACTTTTTTTCTCATTATGAAATGCCCTCCTTTTCCCTAGTATGTTCCTTATCCTGGAGTCTACTTTGTCTGATATAGCCATTCAAGCCTTTTATCATTAGGACTATGTAGTATATATGTGTCTGTGCTATTTTGAACTTATCTGTGTCTTTACAATGAACTTGTTTGGTCTTGATTTTCAAATTTAGTCTTGACAACCCCTAACTTTATAATTGTATGTTTGGTCTATTGCCAGTTAATATAATTATTAATATGGTTAGGATTAAGCCTACCATCTTACTACATGTTTTCTGAATATCCTATGTGATCTTTATTTTTGTTGTTTTCTTTTTCTTCTTTCTTTTGGATTAAGTGAGTATTTAATTAGTATTCTATTTTGTTTCTTCATTTTATTCATAATCTGTATCTCTGGATCTTTTATTTGTTGCTCTACACGCTTTGTAGTATACATCTTTAATTTATTACAGACTTCTATGAATTAGTGTTGTGTCACTTCATGTATAATGTAAGAACCTTATAATGATACATTATATGTTCTAACCTCCTATCTTTTTGAATATTATTTTCATAGGTTTTGTTCCAGCATATTTTACAGTACAGGTGTTCTTTGACTTATGATGAGGTGATATCCCATCAATCTTTCATAAGTTGAAATGATCTGAAGTAAAAACTGATACACTTAAACTAGCAAACATCACATTAACTTAGCCTACCCTTAACATGCTCAGAACACTTACATTACCCTAGAGTCTGGAAAAGTCATCTAGCATAAAGCCTATTTTTGATAAAGTTTTGAATGTCTCATGCAATTTATTGAATATAGTATTAAAAGTTAAATGGTTTCTACTGAATGTGTACCATTTTTGCATCATCATTAAGTAAACCAAATGTTAAGTAGAACAATTATAAGTCAGAGACTGTCTGCATTTTTCTTTCTTGTCAAGTAGGTTCTAAAGAAATTGAAAAAGAGAAATAATATATTTACTTACATATATGTTAGTGCCAGTGCTTTTCATTCTCTGACATCAACATTAAATGTAAATTTTTGAGTCTTGTGTACATACTAGATGTGGGACTCTCACCCTGCATGTTTGTTTTTTTCAAGTGTTCTTGAAGTAAGCAAAAGTTAAATGAATTTAAAGGTATGAAGTTAAACCTACAATGATTTCACTTGTTTTTTGTTGAACCCAGGCTGGGCTTAAACTCCGGGGTTCAAGCAATTCTCCCATGTCTGCCTCCTGAGTATCTGAGATTACAGACACGGCTGGACAATAAATACTTGGCCTTTAAATCAAATTGTGTAACTTCACAGAATACCTTTATAAGTTTTAAAGATGTGCTTATTTTAGTGTTATTGTTGAAAGTATTCATGAGGGAAATCACACAGTAAATCAAGACTTCATCAATATCTACATGTCATATGAAGGGGTTGGTGGCATTTAATGAAATCCTATGTTTTAGGAGAAGTTGGCATTCCTCGAGGGCAAGGTGTTTTGCAACTGAGGATTTTGATTAGTCTTTCTGCTATACTGTGATTCATCATAGGCTGGTTTCTTACTAAGTTGTTGTTCTATTTTGTTTGCAGAATCCTTCATTACTTCACTGAATAATGGAGGAAGACCAAAGGGGCAACCGGAGGAGGTATGAATTCATTACTGACTGATATTCATGTCAAAACTTTCTGCCCTGTCTTCCCATTTCACATCTAACAAAGTCTTACTTCAACAGGGAAGCTTGACTTACTCAGGGAAATTTGGTCTCTCCCATGTGTTTTATATAACTGTGAGCCCCAACTCTATTGTAATACTTAGCACATTACCAATGTGCCTCACAGCCTCCCTGCCTAGGGCTGATGCTGAGTAAATAAATGGCTATTAAATAACTTATGGGTATATATACTCCCTGATAAGTTTAGAATTCTGATTTCCAGGCTTCGATTGCCTAGAGCTTCATTTCATTTACATTTAAGAAAATGAATTAACTTACTTTTCCAAATCAAACACCTAAAACAAATTCAATTGCACTAATAAAAAAGTTTTCATCAAAAATTTCGGTATGATCTGTGTTTTTTAAAAGAAAAATACCTCTAAATTAATACTTTATCATTCAACCTTCTCTCTAATAAGTAGCATTGACTTTGAGAGAGCCTCTTGAGTAATTACAGATGCTTGGAAAGAATCGTCCCTAATCAGAACTCCTCTTCTTAAGGCAGGTAAGAATATATGGTAGAACAAAAACCCACCATTAAATTCAAATTAATCTGGATGAATCTATGTCTTTCTTACCCCACTGTGCCAGGCACTACACCAGGATTTCCTCTCCACCCTCAAAAGCACCACAGTCTAAGGGTGATGAACTTTGATTTCACTTGTTTGTTTTTATTGCAATAGTGTATTGTTTGGAGATAGGGTCTTGCTCTTTTGCCCAAGCTGCCCTCAAACTCACAATACTCCTGCCTCAGCCTCCCCGGTAGCTAGGATTATAGATGTGCACCACCACACCTAGCTGTTATAGTTATTATTGGTCTACCAATAATCAAGGGACTGAATTTTTGTTCAAGTATTGATAGAAACATCTACCTTTCTCTTTTCTTATTCCCCCTTCCTATTGTTCCACCATCTGAATTCCTAGCCACATCCCTGCCATTAGTAACCCTAATTGTTCTTTGTTAATTAGGGATGCTCCTGCTAAACCTGAAAAGGCAAAGAAGGAAGGGATTGGTAACCTGTTTAAGGAGCTGCGTGCAATGCTACAAAATCATGGCTACCCTTCGAAAGGAGATAAGTCCAGAGCATTGCAAAGCACATCTGCCATTTCGCAGAGGAAGGAAGGTTTGACTCTCATTTCCTCCACTCTCTGAGCAAATCCTTTTGGCTTCTACCTCTAAAAGAGATCTCAAATTCATTCACTTGTCACTGCTTGTAGAGCCTTGATGCTCCACTCATCCACGCAACTATCACCTGCTACTTTTTTCTTTCTCTTTCATTAATTAACACATACAAATTGTATATATTTGTAGTGAACAACATGATGTTTTTAAATGTGTATACATTGCAATATCAAGCTTGTCAAAACATGCATTACCTCACATACTTATTTTTTTTTTTGTGGTAAGAACACTTAAAATTTATGATTTCAGCAATTCTCAACTATGTAATACATTGTTATTGACTGTAGTCACCATGATGCACAGTAGATCTCCTGAATTTCATCCTTCTATCTAGTTGAAATTTTGTGTCCTTTCACCAACAGCTCCCCAACACATCATCTGCTACTTTTCAAGGAGTTTCCTAGCTAGACTCTCTGCTTCCACTCTTGCTCCATGCTTTGTTGATTCTGTTTTCCACAAACCATTGTATTGATATATCAAAGCCTACCTTTATCACTTTCCTGCTTAAAAGCACTTCACATTTCATCAGAATTAAAACACCGACTCCTCACCATATACCTGTATGCAATAGCTTTTTCTCTCTCTGCTTTAATTTCCTATTACACACCAAAGGTTAATTTCACTGAAGCCACTCTCACCTCTTTTGTTTTCTTTAAATAGGCAAAAGTATTTCCTGCTTCACTTTATACTCTCTGCTTCCCCTGCCAGAGATGATTTTCTTCCATGTCTTCCTGTGACTGCCTTCTAGTCATTCAGATCTTATATCAGATGTTACCTTTTCAGTAAGGCTTTCCTGGATCACCCAGTCTCAGTTCTTGTACTTTCAAAGATTTGAAACCATCTGTTCCACTATGTGTCTCTCCTCTTTTTATCCTGCCCTACTATCTCTAAGATACAAAAAAAAAAAAAAAACCAAAAAACAGAAACTTCTTTGTTTGGCTCATACTGTGTCTTGAGCCTCTAAAAGTCTAACACATAGAATAAGCTCTGTCAATACCTGTTAAATAAATGAAGTTCTATTTAACAACATTTACTGAGTCCCTACTGTGCTCTAAGTACTGTCCTATATCCTGGGGAGATAATGAAGAATTTGATATGGTACACACCCTGAAGACAAAACAAGAACAAGTTCATAGTTAATAGTAAAGTATAAAAGCAATTTATAATTTATTGATAAAATACAGTGGTTTTCATTTCTTGACAATATGTAGACTGTCTTGCCTATCTGTTTTTATTTTATTGGAAGAAGAAAAGGGGATGGAAGTCACTACATGGAATCAACAGGCAATGGGGAAATGACTTAAGAAATTGACTATGGGAGAGTACCATGGTTCATTTTCTAAGTTGGAAGACCTGTTCCCAGAATTGAGTTTCCGAGCTGGGACAGTGATCAGGAACACTGATTCTGAGGCAGTTTTGCAGTTAATGTGGTTTACTTTTTAGATCATTTCTATTTCCCACCAGTTTATGCACATTCTTATTATCCCTTTTTTAATGAGGGTTTTGGAGCTCTTTGGCTTATGCATGGCTTCCCTCTTACACAAATCTACTCCCCAATATGCACTTAGAGTCCCTTTGCTAGTGAAGTTAACAGAGCAGGTGTTTGGGGGAGATGCATATGGGCAGATGTGGACAGCATATGTTCTCAGTGAGCCCAGGAGCAGAAACACTCTTGTTGCAAAAATCAGAAAACTCTGAAGGATGGGATAGGATGTTGGAGATAGAATAGTGCTTTGGAGAGATACCAGATAAGGCTTGAAGATACCCCAGGTAAGGGCCCTTGCTCAAACCTTAACTAGATGAAACTCAAGAGTGGAATTTCATGTTTTAGCCAGGAGTTGGGGGTCTTGGTATGTCTAGGGTTCTTGACTTTATCTGATACATTATGGATATTGAGCTTTTGAACTCAAAAGAAGAAAAGAACCAAAAGTTGAAAAGTCATAAAGTTGTTGGATAGGTCATAATGTATGGGGTAGAAACCTACATGGATGATCTTCAAAGTCTTTTCCAAATCCCAACATTTCCATGTTTATGATCATTTACAAACATTATCTAGTCTTCATTACATCCTTCATTAACACTTAGCATTTTATCATGAATCTTTTCTAAAAAGTTAATTATAACTTTGAAAAAAATCTAAAACTCATAGCTAATCATTTTAATATGACACTTTTGTGTGCTTTATTCTTTTTTCTAAAAAGTAAAACTCAATCCTGGTGGCTCTCGAGATAAAACAAATTGGGTTTCATTTTTTCGTAACTATGAAGACTTTAACCAAATGATACTACAGGTAAGGGTGCTTGTGTTATTTGTTTACTTCATATGTAGAGGACATAAAATATAAGACTGAAATGATGTTTGTCGAAGTGTGGCTATGAGACCATATGTAAGGAGCTTGATAAATATAGATTTCTAGGCTCTAACTTAAGCTGTTTAAATCAGTATCTCTTACCTATTATGTCAGGAATGTGCATCACAGGCACCCCAGATGCTTCTTATGCCAACTGTTTTGATAACCACTGATTATGAGTTACAAAAAAATATGTGCAAGTTCTGGTTTGGATTCATGGGCAAAATTACTAAATATTTGATATTTATCCAACACATATTATTGGACTCTAATGAATAAGAATTCAAGTCATTATTTTTCTCCTTAAGAACATGAAATGTTTGTGATTTGTACCTCAAGAAAACTGGTTAGTTTCACTAAGTTCAAAGGCCACAAGCTGTCCACTGAAGGACCATAGTTAGAAAAATAGGGATACACATTTTGCTTTGTCAATTACTCACTGTGTGTCTTGAGTGAGTTACCATCTCTGAGTCTTGATTATTTTGTATTTAAACTGAGTCAAACCATCTCTGTTTTATGAAATTGTTGTAAGAATAAGGTAAAGACAATGTTGTAAAATTTCTAATGCAGTGTTTGGCATATATTAGATGCTCAGAAGTTATGAACTCAGACCGTTTTCTTCTATTGTACTAGCTGCCATTTGGCATTATGATCATTAATCAAAATGGGGTCTGAGAAAGGCATTGTGTGGGTGAATCTTTTCAAAACTACTCCAGTGCTGGGAGTAAAATTTCACTGACTATGGATGAATGGACTCAGTTTTTAATAAAGTTGCTGCATGACTTATGATGGGGTTACATCCTAGTAAACCCGTTATAAGTTGAAAATATTGTAAGTCAAAAATGCATTTACCACAACTAACCTTCCTAACATCATAGCTTAGCCTAGCCTACCTTAAATGACTCAGAGCACTTATTAGCCTACTGTTGGGCAAAAATCACCTAATACAAAGTCTATTTTCTAATCAAGTTTTGAGCATCTCATGAAATTTATTAAATAGTGTATTGAAAGGTTTCTACTGAAAGCACATTTCTTTTGCACTATCATAAAGTCACAAGGTCATAAGTTGACCCATCACTGATGTCTGTATGCAATAGCTTTTTCTCTATGTGTCTTCATTTCCTATTACACACCAGAGGTTAATTTGATGTCAGTGTTCTAGCGGGTGTGGGACCACCTTTCTTTAAGTACTTTTATTGAAGAGATTTTGTTTTAGTGGTTATTACACAAATGCTTGATACAGAGAAACCTCAAAATGTGTTATATGAGAAATCCTGTAACTAATTTTATGAAATCAGATACATATTTGATTATACTTTAAAAGCTAGACAAGGCATGACTATTCCCTGCAGTGATGGTTATGTACACAAGTGCAGAATATATGGGACTTATTTGTGTGTGTAATGCTGAAGATTGAATCCAGCACCTTGCACATGCTAGCCAAGTGCTCTATCACTGAGCTACACACCCCAGCCCTTTTGTAAATTTTACTTTGACACAAGGTCTTGCTAAGTTGCCCAGGCTGGCCTTGAAATTGCAATTCTCCAGCCTCAGCCTCCAAAGTAGTTGGTATTACAGAGTGCACCCAGGGCCTGGCTCCTCCTTTTCACTTTCCCCCTCCATTAGACTTTAGTTAGCTCCCTGGAAAAGCTTATTTCATAGTGAAGTTTCTTATATAAAAAATAGCTTAGCTTATTCTGGCTAATGGTAACCAACTTCAACCATAGAGATGGAAACATCAGGGACTCTGGGAAAAGGGGGAGTAGAGGGTTTTTTTCTTCACTTGCCAGTTTGAGGAGGGCTTTTTTTCTGGATGCAAGCAAGCAGAGCTTGCCTTTTGTTTCTTAGGCCCTATACAGGTGCTCCATAACTTAATGATGATTGAACTTAATGATTTTTCCACTTTGTGAGTACAAAATTGCTATGCATTCACTGTAAATCTTACCTTGTTTTGTGCTGGAAATTGAACCCAGATTCATGCTCATGCTACACGTCTACCACTGAACTACACTCCCAGCCTCACTTTGGATTTTCATCTTTGCCTGGGCTGGTGATAATGGGCAAGATACTCTCTTGCACCTACCAGTGAGCAAAATTCCCAATCAGCCACACAATGGTGAAAGTAATCAGTCAGCAGGCCATAGTGTACTGTGTTGCTAAGCTATGAGTTTTCAGTTGGTAAAGCATATTAAATGCATTAAATGCCTATTAAATGATATTTTTAATTGATGTTGGGACACAATGTTTTGGAAGACCAGGAGCATCTCTAATTCAGGTAAGTGACTTGGCTTTGAAAGTTTTCTTCCTGTTTGGCACACTGCTCAGCAAATGTTAGAGCTTCCTGACATCTGTACAACAACCTATTTGGTGTTCTCAGGTAGTGTGGCTGGTTTCATCCTCACAACAACTAAATTAAATTCATAATGTTGATACTTTTTGCTGTAGGAAAGAAGAGATCAAACCTGGGAGACCTTGCACCTTGCCCTAGTCCAAGAGTCCTTGAGTAGTACAACTGAGATACCATTTTTACTCCACCCATACTCCAGCCCATGGGAGACAAAGGTCAATCAGAACAAACCATTTCAGTAAATAAAGTATGATGAAAGTTTCAAAAAGACATCAGGAATATAGAGAATGATTAGAAGAGCAAAGCATCTTACCAATGTATGCCTAGATTGTTTTTTTGAAATCACATGTCCAGAAGGTCACTTCAGTTTCATAGCAAGTTTGAACTTCAGGTTTTTGACAACAGATGAATAGCACAAATAGGAAATACCAAACATTTCATTTTAACAAGATTTTTTTATTTTAAATGTATCTTACTTACAGGAATGCACACAACATATATTCATAGTTAAATAGTACAGGTGATGCAGATACCTTGAAACCCCCTTTTATCATAACCTCTTTCTTCTCCACCATTTCCTGAATTTTGTGTCAATCATTCCCTGGTTTTATTTGTATTTTTAAGACATGTATAAGTATCTCTAAATGATATCTTCTTTTGGATGGTTTTGACTTTTGTTTAAATGGAGTTATATTTTATGCATTTTTCTGTGATTTAATGTTTCTTTTGCAGTCACCAGATCAGTGACTTAGCTTTGGATGTTTCCTTCCTGTTTCCTGCACTGGGCTTTGGAATCAATTTTAGCTCATGTTCCTGAGAAGGTAGAAACTGAAGCAAAACTCCATGTAAAGATTTTAGTGGGCTATGTAATTCCAGCACAGTGAGTGTGAGGGGAAAAGAAAAGTTATACAAGGAAAGAAGGGAAGGAAATATCAGATGGATTATTAGCAAGCTGGATACAGCTTCACAAGAACACATAGCTGCTTGTTCAGTCACAGGAGACTTCTTCCATTTAAACTGCGTGAAGCCCCGATACCTTGCAATAGTCTGTATTTACCAATATTTTTCTGTCTCCTGTCATTAATCAAAAGTTACACACAAGTTGTTAAGTACTCTGTCCTTTGGGTTACCTGACCCTTTGGGGAACCAAGTGGGGCACACAGATCCCATGTGCTGAGGCACATGAAGTGACAGTTTTTATGAATCCAGTCACAGAGTATGAATATTGAAGCCTCTATAGACAAGGAGAGCAAAAAAAGCAAACATCCCTGGCTTGGTGGGATGAGATGGGATGTGTATCTTCAGGGAGTGCCCAAACTGAGTCCAGTCTATGTGTGGATTTTTCTATGATAAGCAGTACTGGCTTGATGATTTTGCCCATATATCTTGTTGGACATGAACAAGGGTGTTTCTAGGTGAGATTGGGGGTGGGGGCAGAGTAGAATGGAAAGATGGTTTCCCTCTACATGACAGCAGCTGTTTTGATTTATATTCTTAGTAGCAAGGGATGAAAGTTTTTTATATTTTAAGATTAATGTGCTGGAAATAGAACCCAGGGCCTCATGCATGCTAGACAAATTCTTTACCTCTAAGGTACTCACATAGTTCTTGCATGAAAGTTTTTATTGCTCCATATCCTTTCTAATAATTTTTCTGGTATAGTTTTTAATGTTTTGTCAATCTGGTGTGAACGAATGGTATCTTCTTGTTTAATTGGAATTTTCCTCATTATGAATGACAATGAGCATCTTTTCATCTGTTTTGAAGCCGTTTGTATTTTCTCTTCTTGAGATAATTGCTTCTAGACTTTGTTCAGGTTTTTATTGCATTAGTGCTATTTTTTTAAATTGTGGGCTTTTTAATGAAGTCTTTTTACATGGCTCTTTATACCTATTTATTTATTGAATATTTTATATTTTATTTTTATTAATTATTTATTAATTATTTTTTAATATAATGTTTATGGGGCACAGTGTGATAATTTGATACATGTATACAATGTGTAAATGATCATATCAGGAAAGTTACCATTTCCATTTCCTTAATCTTTTTTAAAATTTGATTGGGATTGGGGATGTAGCTTAGTGGTAGATCACTTAACTACATGTGTGAGGTGCTGGGTTCAATCTCTAGAACAAAAGAAATTAATGTTAAATCGATTGTATTTATTTATGGGCTATGTGTGATATTTCGATATTTGTAATGTGTAATGATCATATGTTAGAGCTTTTTAAAAAATATTCTGGAAATGGGTCATTTACTAGTTGTGCATTACTAGTTTCTTCTAATATGGAGCTTGCCTTTTCACCTTGTTGTTGGTGTCTTTTGACAGAAATTCTTAATTTTAAAGTAATTTATTAATTGAAAGGTCTTTATTAAGAAATGCTTAACCTACCACAAGGTAATAAATATATTCTCTTTTATTTTAAAGACTTGGATGTTCTATCTTTAACATAAAATATCTAAATTTGGTTTGAATTTCTTTTTGTGTATGGTATACGTATTCTATGAGAGAAACACCATTACAAAGCTGACATATTGTCAGTTTTGGTTGCTATAACAAAACACTTGTGGCTGGGTATTTTATGAAGAAAAGAGGTTTATTTATCTCAAAGTTTTAGAGGCTGAAAGTCTAAGAGCAGGCAGCCCCATTAGTTGATTCTCTGGCAAGGGCCACCTTGGCTGCCTCACATGGTAGATGACATCACAATGATGGAAGAACCAAGGAAAGGTTGAAGTCCTATGGTGAGACAGGAAACCTAAGAGATTCAGAAACCAGGATTGTTCTTTTTATAAAAGAACCCATTCTCCCAGAAACTAACTGGGGTCCTATAAGAACTACATTAATCCCATCCAATGGTAGTGCCCACCATGATCTAAGGCCCTCTCACTTATAGGTTTCACCATCTCTCAGAACCACCAGACTGATTACAAAAGTTTCAGGTCATGAAACTTTTGGGATACTCTGAAATCATATCCAAATCATAACAGATGAGAATAGAATATTTAAAAGGAATGATTCAGTCCTTTAATGTCCTGGAATTGTTCATATTTTATACTTTTCATGAGTCATCTTTGGTAACTTATATTTTTCTAAGAATTTGTCTATTCCATTGCTTTCAAATTTATTGGCATAATTTTTTTTCTAATATCTCTTGTTCTATCTGTCATGTCTGAAGCTTCTGTAATGATACCCACTTTTCATTCTTAATAGCGTTTGTGCTTTCACCACATGATTCATCTTGCAGCAGCTGTCAAATTCATTGTTCTTTTCAAAGAGTTGACTTTTGACTTTCTTGATTATCTCTCTTGTGTCTTTATTTTCTAAAGTTTTATTATTCTCTACTCTTAACTGTATTTTTTCTGCTGTTTTGAGTTTCTTCTTTTGTTCTCTACCTGACAATTTTTGTTCTCATTGATTTGTAACTTTTTTTCCTAATATATAAATTTAAGGCTAACATTTTCTAAGTGTTGTTTTAGCCACATTCCACATCTTAATAAAGAGTTTTAAAAAGTATTACATTTTGGATATTTTATGATTTTTTAAAAATGTTTATTCTTTATCCTATTTTCATTGTGGTTAAATATAAACACAAATATATACACATATTATATATAATATGATATATATATATATATATATATATATATATATATATATATATATAAACATGAAATCTTACCACATTATCCATTTTTAATTATAGAGTTCAGTGACTTGAAGTATATTCACATTCTTTTGCAGCTGTCATCACTATTCATTCTCAGTTTTAAAAATCTTGCTTAACTGAAACTGCAATCATTAAAAAATAACTCTCCAGGCTGGGGACATGGCTCAAGCAGTAGCACGCTCACCTG
Organism: Marmota monax; assembly: GCF_021218885.2. NCBI lineage: Eukaryota > Metazoa > Chordata > Mammalia > Rodentia > Sciuridae > Marmota > Marmota monax. The sequence goes on along the minus strand of NW_026692025.1, from coordinate 3,602,593 downwards.
GCATGAGCTGGGTGCTGAGTTCGATCCTCAGCACCATATAAAAATAAAATAAAGATGTTGTGTCCACCGAAAACTAAAAAATAAATATTAAAAAATTCTCTCTCTCTCTCTCTTTAAAAAAAAAAATAACTCCCCATTGCCTCGCCCATTCCCCACAGTCTCTGGCCACAACTATTCTACTATCTGACTCCATGAATTTGTCACTGATATGCAGACATGCCATTCATTTATTGGTGTTGATTTTATATCCTGCTGCTTTGCTGAATTAATTTACTAATTCTAGAAGTTTTCTGGTGGAGTTTTTTGAGTCTTCTAGGTATAGAATCATATCAACCGCAAATAGTGCTAATTTAAGTTCTTCTTTTCCTATACATATCCCTTTAATTTCTTTCGTCTGTCTAACTGCTCTGGCCAGTGTTTTGAGAACTATGTTGAATAGAAGTGGTGAAAGAGGGCATCCCTGTCTTGTTCCAGTTTTTAGAGGGAATGCCTTCAATTTTTCTCCATTTAGAATGATGTTGGCCTGAGGCTTAGCATAGATAGCCTTTATAATGTTGAGGTAATTTACTGTTATCCCTAGTTTTTCTAGTGTTTTGAACATAAAGGGGTGCTGTATTTTGTCAAATGCTTTTTCCTGCGTCTATTGAGATGATCATATGATTCTTATCTTTGAGTCTATTGATGTGATGAATTACATTTATTGATTTTCGTATGTTGAACCAACCTTGCATCCCTGGGATGAATCCCACTTGATCATGGTGCACAATCTTTTTGATATGTTTTTGTATTCAATTTGCCAGATTTTTATTGAGAATTTTTGCATCTATGTTCATTAGAGATATTGGTCTTTCTTTGATGTATCTTTGCCTGGTTTGGGGATCAGTGTGATATTGGCCTCATAGAATGAATTTGGAAGTGCTGCCTCTTTTTTATTTTCTGAAATAAATTGGAGAGTATTGGTATTAGTTCTTCTTTAAAGGTCTTGTAGAACTCAGCCGTGTATCCATCCGGTCCTGGGCTTTTCTTGTTTGATAGTCTTTTGTTGGCTTCTTCTATTTCCTCACTTGATATTGGTCTGTTTAAATTGTGTATATCTTCCTGACTCAATCTGGGGAGATCGTATGATTAAGGAATTTATTGATGCCTTCATTGTCTTCTATTTTATTAGAGTATAAGTTTTTAAAATAATTTCTAATTATCCTCTGTATTTCTGTAGTGTCTGTTGTGATATTGCCCTTTTCATCACGTATGCTGGTAATTTGAGTTCTCTTTTTCCTTCTCTTCATTAGCGTGGCTAAGGGTCTGTCAATGTTATTTATTTTTTCAAAGAACCAACTTTTTGTTTTGTCAATTTTTTTCAATCGTTTTTTTTTGTTTTGATTTTATTGATTTCAGCTCTAATTTTAATTATTTCTTGCCTTCTACTACTTTTGCTGCTGATTTGTTCTTCTTTTTCTAGGACTTTGATATGTAGTGTGAGGTCATTTATTTGTTGGCTTTTTCTTCTTTTAAGGAATGAACCCCATGTAATGAATTGTCCTCTTAGTACTGCTTTCATAGTGTCCCAGAGATTTTGATATGTTGTGTCTGTGTTCTCATTTACCTCTAAGAATTGTTTTAATCTTCTTCTTGATGTCTTCTGTAACCCATTGTTCATTCAGTAGCATTTTGTTTAGTCTCCAAGTGATGGAGAAATTTTTATTTTTTATTTTGTTGTTGATTTCCAATTTAATTCCACTATGAACTGATAAAAAGCATGGTAGTATCTCTACTCCTTTGTATTTGTAAGAGTTGCTTTGTGGCATAGTATATGGTTTGTTTTAGAGAAGGATCCATGTGCTGCTGAGAAGAAAGTGTATCCTCTTGATGCAGGTTGAAATATTCTATATATGTCTGTTAAATCTAAGTTATTAATTGTATTATTGAGTTCTATAGTCTCTTTATTTAACTTTTGTTTGGAAGATTTATCCAGTGGCTAGAGAGGTGTGTTAAAGTCCCTCAAGATTATTGTGTTGTGGTCAATTTGACTCTTGAACTTGAGAAGAGTTTGTTTGATGAACATAGCTGCACCATTGTTTGGGGCATATATATTTATGATTGTTATATCTTGTTGGTGTATGGTTCCCTTGAGCAGTATGTAATGTCCTTGTTTATCCCTTTTAATTAACTTTGGCTTGAAGTCTACTTTATTTGATATGAGTATGGACACCCCTGCTTGCTTCTGAGGTCCATGTAAGTGGTATGACTTTTCCAACCTTTCACCTTCAGTCTGTGTATGTCTTTTCCTATCTGATGAGTCTCCTGGATGCAGCATATTGTTGGATCTTTTTTTTAATCCAGTCTAGTAGCCTATGTCTTTTGATTGGTGACTTTAGGCCATTAACATTCAGGGTTATTACTGAGACATGGTTTGTATTCCCAGCCATATTTGTTTGTTTTTGTTATTTAACTTGACTTGATTTTCTTCTTTGATTAGTTTTTCCTTTAGTGTACTACCTCCCTCTGCTGATTTTCATTGTTGTTTTTCATTTCCTCTTCATGGAATATTTTGCAAAGGATGTTTTGTAGTGCTGGTTTTCTACCTATAAATTCTTTTAATGTTGGTTTATCATGGAAGGTTTTTATTTCATCATCAAATCTAAAGCTTAATTTTGCTGGATATAAGATTCTTGGTTGGTACCCATTTTCTTTCAGAGATTGATATATATTGTTCCAGGATCTTCTGGCTTTTACGGTCTGTGTTGAAAAATCTGCTGTTATACTAATTGATTTTCCCCTATATGTAATCTAATTCTTTTCTCTAGTGGCTTTTAAAGTTATCTTTTTATTATGTATGTTGGGCATTTTTATTATTTTGTGCCTTGGTGTGGATTTATTGTGGTTTTGTTCATTCGGTGTCCTGTAGGCTTCTTGAATTTGGGTTTCCACTTCATTCTTCATGTTTGGAAAGTTTTCTGACATTATTTCATTAAATAGATTACTCATTCCTTTGGTTTGAACCTCTATGCCTTCCTGTATCCCAATAACTCCTAAATTTGGTCTTTTTATGCTATCCCATATTTCTTGAATGTTCTGCTCATGGTTTCTTACCATTATCACTGTGTAGTCTACGTTCTTTTCAAGAATATATATTTTATCTTCATTGTCTGATGTCCTATCTTCCAAGTGGTCTACTCTGTTGGTGAGGCTTTCATTTAAGCTTTTATTTTGGCTTATTGTTTCTTTCATTTCAAGGATTTCTGGTTTGTTTGTTTGTTTTAGAATCTCTAACTCCCTGTTGAGGTGATCTTTTGCTTCCTGTATTTGTTTATATAGCTCTTTGTCAAAGTGATCTCTCACTGCCTGTATTTGCTTTCTTATATCTTCCTTGAGTTCACAGAACATTTTAACCATGTACACCCTGAACTCCTTCTCTGTCATTTCTTCTGCTGTGGCTTCCAATGATTCTAATGATGTGATGTCTTGATTTGTTTGGGGCACTTTCTTCTCTTGTCTTTTCATGTTGCTCATATGTCTTCCTTTCCAGCTCTGTGGGTGTTACTGTTTTTACCCTACAGGTGTTATTGTTTTACCCTACAGGTTTGTAGTGCTCTTATAGGGTTCGTTCCAAGATCCCTCCTTTGTGGGGAAGGACAATGTTAAAAGAGCCCAATATCAACAATATAACGCGTATAAACAATTTGTTGTTATTAAGATGTTCACAGTTTGGTCTCAATGTACAGAAATGTTGGATTCAATTATTATCTAAAATATAATCAGTAATTTCGTAAAAACGATTTACAGTTTCTGACAGTGGACAATGAACTGGGTGTGGGGCTTAGGATGACATGCTGAGGAGGTGGGATTTGAGGATATAGAGTTAATATATCTTTGGAAGTGTGAAAGAGAAATCTAATGAAGAGGGTTAGTAGCAAGAAAACAGACAGGAAGTAATTTAGGGTAGGCAAGTACATAGGAAGACAGTATTGTACATAAAACAAACACACATATGTATTTAGAAAAATACAAGATGTTAAAATAGTAAAATTTGGAGGAGGAAAGAAAAATGAAAGAAGAAAAAAGGGCATCTACAATACCTCTATATTATATTATTCAGATGACTCAGTCCTCAGAATCCTATTTCATGCAAAGTTCTTGGTTTCACATATGTTGGGGATGTGATGGCGGGATGATAGAGGGGCAGAAGAGAAAGAGAAAAAAAAAGAAAGAAAAAATTACTCAAAAGAAGAAACCAGGGTTGTTGCTAGTTTTAGACATCCATATCTTTTTTGCTTCTCTTCTCATCCAGTAGGTGGGGTTGTCTGTTTTAAACTGGTGTCTCTGCCCTCAGGATGGTGTAGGAATTAGGGTGGGAAGGCTGGTCCTGTTGTAAGGCATCTAGGAGTGGGGAATGCCACCCACCAGTCCCTGCAGGGATATTGCACCTCAATGGTCTCTTTGGGACCACTCGTCTGACTTGAACACCCAGTATTGTCTTCCTCTCTTTTCTGGAGATTTCCCAGCTCCTGGTATCTCTGTTAGGCTCCAAACTTTAGTCCCATCTCCTCTCTCTCACCAGTTCCCACCTACTGGACATCTCATAGCCAGGCTAACACCAGGTGAGCGGCACCCTGGTTGCACTGCACACCTGTCCAACTGGGAGCTGTTTTAGTGTTGAGTGGTCACTGTGTCGAGTTATTACCACTGGGGAGGTGGGGGGGATTTGGATACCTAGTACCTGGCCAGATGGAGATCTGATTTGAGAGCTGCCCCCACCAAATATGGCAAGAAAGGTTACTCACTATGGAGTCAGTCTGTTTCCAGCACTGGGTGTCTGGTGAGGTGGGGGTAGCCAAGCAATGGCGTTGTGCTGTGGGTAGATAGTTGCTGAGTGACCTGAGTGACCTGTGTGGGAGCAGAGCACAGTCTGGAGTTCTTCAGAGGCGCTGATAGGTGATTCTGCTAAGCTGCTTGAGAGCTGCGTGTGGGCTAGAATTGTGGGCTTTGGGTTTTGGGAGCCAGGAGTCTGGAGTCCTACTCGAATGCTTAGGCTCTGAGCCCTGCATGGGGTCACAGCACTGATGATTTCTGTGGAAATCAGCTGTATAGGGGTCCTCTCACACTCTCTGAGATGCAGTATTCTGACTAGAAGAGAACTGGGTCGGAGCAACACAGGATGCTGCCTCCCTCTGGTCCGCCATCTTGGAATCCTCTGTTTTGTAAGATGACTCTATCCACATGTAGAATTCTGCTCACAATTATTTGGGCTTCCCAAATCTCAACATGGGTGTATTTCATGACTTCTGGAAAAAGTTTGTCCTATATCTCTTTGAATATTTCTTCTCTCTTCTATGATTTCCCTCTGGAACTCCTTTTAGACATATGTTGGACTTTTACTCTCCATGAAATTTCCTCTATTTTTCATTCACAAACCTTCTTGTATTGCAATCTTAGTCTTTTCTTCAGCTGCATCTTCCAGTTCAAAAGTTTTCTTCCTAGCTGTGGCTTAACATCGTATATAGCCTATACACTGAGTTTTTTGTTTGTTTGTTTGTTTAGGTGCTAGGGAAGGGATCCAGGGCAAGTATTTTACCTGCATGGTAGGCAAGTATTTTACCACTCACTGAACTACACGTCCAGCCCCTGTGTTTCTATTTTTTATTATAATGCCATTTGTAGATATTTTGTTTATGCTTTAAATTACTCTGGTCAGTTTTGAATGTCTTGTTCCTTCAGATTTTCAGTACACTTGTTATTTATTCATGTGTAATAAATATGCTATATTTATTTTATATTCTATATGTGGTAATTCTAATATCTCCTTTTTGAATGTAAATTTATGTTTTATTATTTCTGCAGCCTCTCATTCATAATTGTTCATGTCTTCCTATGCTTATTAATGTTTTAACTATAAGCTCATATTATTTGTAGCCTTGTCTGCATGAATTCCCCAAGCTCTCCTTTTAAATTAATTCTCCAGTGGTGAGTTTGCTTTCATTTTATTAGACAGCAAGGGTCAGGACCATTTTCAACTCAATGTTAGACTTGGTTGTTGGGTAGTATCTGTGTGAATGTGGGCTTTCACTTAGTGCTTCCTGGGGGAGACAATTTACTCTTTTCTAGTCATCTTATAACTGAACCTAAGGCAGGCAGACAGTCCCTACTTCCCTTTGCTGTGTAAATTTTTCTATTTTGTCTACTAAAGGTACACATCTCCACATTCTTTTCTGATCTTGAACAGGCCTTGGCTTTGCTTTCTAACCCCCAAGTTCTAAGTATTCAGTGTGGGACAGATGTTCCCAAGCTAATGACAGGCACCAATATTCCCTTATGTCTTGATTGTCATGTCCTACTCATTTTAGATATCAGATTGCTTCCCTTGCTTTACCATAAGCTTGGTCGTATTTCGCAAAATGACTTTTTGTATATTTTATTCATCATTTTAGTTGTTCTCTACCAGGAGACATTTCTCTCTATACTAAATCCATTACACAACAGGAAAGTGATGGCAATATCCATATTTATATCTAGATGACTAAACTAACCTCTAACAAAAGTACCCTCAAAATATTCTTAGCATTTTTTAAATTAAGTATGCTTAAAGCAAAACAACCTACACATGGAAATGAGTCTTCCTTGCTTGTGTTGAAGAGTTTTGTGTTAATTGGGTGTACATTGAAATGTGTTTGCCTAAGTGACACATCATTTGATAAACATCTCATGCTTAAAGTTAAGTAGATTCTGTGTAGGAGGTAGAATAATGGAATTTTAATTAAGTATGTGCCTACTTTATTGATATATAAGAAATGCAGTGCATTTTCAGTGTACTATTATAATTATTTATGCATTTAGAAATAAAGGTATCATTTTATTATTGTTCCACTATTTAATGACAATATATTTCTCTCTTCATTAGTCACTGGATGGCTTTATGATTATACTGAGCACAGATGGAGTGATCATATTTGTGGCTGAAAACATCATGTCTCTCCTTGGCCACCTGCCAGTAAGTTCTTCCAGCTTTGGGGAAAGTGGGCCATTCATGTTTGTTGTTTAGGGCTTATTATTTCATTTTAAGAGCATATAATTCATCAGAAAAGACATTCTCAATATTGTCAAAATGTGCCCATTTCAATGTCATCTCCCGTGGTTGTCAGTTGTAAATCTATAACAACAAATTCTCCTCAGAATCAGTAGATACTTTCCAGTGACTACTTTGAGAAGAGATGGTGGTGGTGTTGGATAGGTATTTGACTTTAGAGTTCATTACATACTGATTAAAGTAGGAAAGCTAGTATTTGTTCATTCTATCTCATGGCATCCATTCCTGGGCTGATATAGGATTTTAAAAATATCTTTTATATTGAAGAACAAATTATGACCAAATTTAGAGAAACTAATATAGAAGCAATTGCATAACAGCCACATCATATTACTGTAGATACTTGCACATTAACTGTTCTCAGTGTGTCTGGTATCCAAAAACAGTCACTCATTCCTAAGCCTTTTGGTGTGGTGGCACAGCACCCCTCTCAGGAAGGTTTCTCCATTCATAGGGCTATTGAATTGGAACATATGATTTTCTAATGATTTTTCTGGATCTTCACTTGTACCCCTGACAAATATATTACATAATATATCAAATATATTGCTTTTATTTGATGTTATTTATATCTTGTAAATATGAGACTACTACATGCCTTCTTATTTCATTCAAGGTACTTTAACACAATAGCATAGAGTAAGTGGCTTATAAACAACAGAAGCTTCTTTTGTGGGAAGACTAAATGAAGGAGCCAGCAGACTTGTTATCTGGAGAGGGCTCGCTTTTTGGTTTACAGACAGTTTTCTTCTGGCTATACTCTCATGTGGTAAAAGAAACGAGAGATCCTTGGAGACTTGTTTATAAGGCTGTCCTATATGTCTTAGTCGGAGGACTCCACTGTTGAATACCATCACATTAAAGGTTAGCTTTCAACATATGAATTCTGGAGAAACAGTTTATAGGAACACTTTCATATACCAGTGACATGTGCCTATGAATGGGGGTATATGGAATACATCAGAAGCCATCCCCCTAAAATATATATCATTGGGGGATTATGTTAATCATATCTGTGTTGTTGTTTTCATTATATATTCCTCATTCCACAGATGCCTCAAGAACTTGTCAAACTCTGAATCAGAGATCTATAGCACTTGAGTTTGGAGCATGGAAATTAATAGGAATTTGGTAATATTATCATGTAATTAAGTTGGAAGTGTATTAGATGCTTATTTCACTAATTAAGCCATATCAGCTGGCATGTTCCATGGTGTACATGAAGTTTTCATATCTTTTATTTACAGACAGTAGAATCTATCTTCCCCATTTCTCTTCCTTTCTTTCCAAAAACAATTTAAATTTTCACATTGGGCTTATATTTGTAGGATGTCAAAACAGCTGAATAAAATGCAAACATTAGAGGTACATAGTAAATTGAACTTTAGCATAGAGGAGGAAGCGTCTTATTACATCTGCATTAAACAACAGTGTGAGGGCTGGGGCTGTAGCTCAGTGGTAGAGCAGTTCCCTAGCACATGTGAGGCACTGGGTTTGATCCTCAGCATCACATAAGAAATAAATTAAATAAAGGCATGCTGTCCATTTACAACTATATAATTTTTTTTACAAACCAAGAATGTATGACTCATTGCAGTTGAAGTATTTTTATAGCGAAAACCTGAAAATTTTTCAGATTCTTGTGCTATCACATACTACAACCAAATGAGTTTGTTTACAAACAGTTTTCTTCTGGCTATATTGGTGACTTTTTAGTATTGAGTGAGAAGTTTTACAGTAATAATGCTAGTTATAATATTTTCCTGATTTCTTTATGTGTTTGGTTCAAAGTTTCAATTTCAAGAGATTCTTTTACCCTTTAGCATTTGAAGTACCACACACTGGCACACACATACATTACACATATAGTGTTGCCATAAGGTAAAGGTATCTGAGACATGTGTATTAAACTATGTACCTTAGGGGCTGGGGCTGTGGCTCAGTGGCACTGCACTTGCCTAGCATGTGTGTGACACTGGGTTGGACTCTCAGCACTGCATATGAATAAATTAAATAAAGGTCCATCAACAACTAAAAAATATTTTTAAAAACTATGTGCCTTAAGCTTTAGATTTAATTACCTTAGATTAATATATTTGAAAATGAAGACATAGGGACTGGGAATGCAGCTGTGGGGTATAGTGTTTTGTTTAGTATGTGCAAGGCTCTGGGCTCCACCTCAGCATTACACATGCATATACACACACAAATAAATAAAAATAAAGGTATAATGAATACATCTGTACAAAACATAGTGGGAATAAATTTATATATTCTTCTTTTCTTTTCTTTTTGCATGGGGGGGAGGTACTGGAAAGTTAAACCAGAGGTGCTCTAACAGTGGGCTACATTCCCAAGTATTTATTTATTTATTTTTTTTCATTTTTAGACAGGATCTCAGTAAGTTTCCCAGACTGGCCTGGTACTTGTGATTCTCCTATCTCAGCTTCCCAAATCATTGGGATTACAAGCATGCATCACTGCACCCAGATGAAGTTATATATTCTTATAAAACAGGATTATAAAGGACTATACCTGAGGCATCATTTCAGGTCTTCTTATTATGTTCTACTTTTAATTTTTAAAAATAGACAGTCTTTTTCCCCAGGCTGTGGTTAAAATTTTCATTTTATAAGGCACCTATCTTATATTAATATGAAGACTAAACCATTTCTGGAGTATTTGCCTGGCTCCAGGAATCTACAAAATGATCAAATGTCAAGTCATCTCTGTCTAGGGCAACTCTCAACTGATAGCATGATGGGGTAGAAAAACTTAGTGTTTTAATTCAACTAATATGGAGATTACAATTTAGCTTTGTCACTCACTAACTACATGACTTTTAGTTGCTCATATATAAGTGGGGAAAGACTAACACTTAGTGCTGGGCAGTGGGCTCTGATAAATAGTGTGGTTAGTGAAGACCTGCCCAATTAGGTGACACTTCAACAGAGACCTGAATGGAGTGAGTTTCTGTATCATGCAGATAACTGGAGCAAGTATGCTCTTGACAGAAGAAAAGTATGTATAAAGGCCTGAAAGCAGGAATGTGTTTGGTGTGTAAAAGGGAAGCAAAAAAGCTGGTATGACTGCAGCCCTGTGAGTGAAAGAAGGACAGCTAAGACCATAATAATATTTGTGTGAAATTAATAGGTATTCAAACTTGGCTTTTGAAAAGCCTTCTTAGTTTTTCACTGGTATTTATCCTTGCTTCATTAAGCTCTAAGTACTTTGATCTTTCTGCCTTATGTAATAATAATAATAAGTATCAAAGATTTACAAAAATAACACAAGATTGATAATGCTCTCAGGTTATTGCCCTTTTTCTCACTAAGGAGAAGGGTCACTGGAATGATAGTTACATCTGTTTTAGTTAGTGGTTAATTGGAAGATTTATTGTCACTAGTTTCATCCTTACAGAACCAACAAGAAACTCACTGCCTCTATTCCCCATCCATGGGAATGTAAACTATAATTTTGATCACTTTGATTCTTTTAAATGACAATGTTATCTTTCTCTTAATGAAAAAAAACTGACAAGTCTTAGAACTTCATATTTCCTGTTATGATACTATTTTATAATTTGCATCATAATTGTGCATATCTCATCTGCCCTGCTGGACTAGGTGCTCATTGGAATTATATTTCATGTCAGTTTCATTTTTTATAATTTTTACAAGTACTCAGTATGAAAATCATTTGTTTATTTACTTATTTTGCAGTGCTGATGATTGAACTCAGAGACTTGCACATGCTAGAAAAGCACTCTACCACTAAGCTATATCCCTAGCGCACCAAAAAATTTTTAAATGGATAGCTTCACATAGTGTCCTTAATGCTGGAAATGGGTCAGTCTGATCCTGAACAAAACTGGACTTGAGGCAGCTACAATGCAATGAAAATAACAGTAAATGAGGGGCTGGATGAAATTTTTGTGCAGATCTCATTTCTGCATCTATGCAGTCCCAAAAATTGAACAAGCATTAATTTCTTTATGAATAAGAGGGGATAATTCTTCCTCTCCTGAAGATTCTGTGAGCTAGTACACCTATCATAATGTACGGCATGGAGCAGATGTCTCATCATTGTTAGATGAATGAATGAATGAGTAGCCTCCACTGATCACAGACAAGTTGGTTTTGTATTAGAATTGTATTCTATAACTAAAACAATAAAGGCAATTTTATTGAGGAAGTTAAGTTTAATGAAAACAAATCTACATTTCTTTCAGTGACTTTTACTGGCAAAATTTATTACCTTTTAATTTCATAACATTTTGTTTGCTAAATTAAGGTAATATTTTCTATCCACAATCAAGCCAACCTTTTTCTTGATTGAGACAGGACCCATCTGCTACTTTGAGCATTGGCCAATTCATAGGCTGCTTCTACAAATGGGCCTTAAAAATATGTTTCTATTTATTGACTGGAGGTTATTAATACTAATCAGTTAAAAAACTCATTTGAATTTGTGATTCATCATTCAAAGCCATTATTCAGTTACAAAGAATATGTTGTTTATTACTTTGTTCCTATCATTAAAAACACATTACTTCTACATCTGATATTCAATTTATCCATGTGTCACTATATTTCAGCTACACGGCACTGCATTATTTATTCATTCAACTAATATTTATTGAGGGCTCACTTTTGCCAAGCTCTGTTCTTGTGTTGAGAATGCAGCAGTGAATAGACAAACAAGGTCTTTGTTTTAACACAATTTACATTTTAATGAGAGACACATAATAAACAGGTAACAAGGCAGTGGCAGAATATCAGGGGGATAGGGAAACACAGTGCAGTGGATCTGATTTAGCTTTCCTGTGTACATATATGCATATACCATAGTGAAACTCAGCATTGTGTACATCCACACACCCACAGAACACTAATTTAAAAAATAGATAGCAGAAAGATCAATAGAGCAGAGGGAAAGGGGTGGGGGAGGGGAAGGTAATGGGAAGTATTGGGGACTAAATTAGAACAAGATATATTTCATGCTTTTATAACTTTGTCAAAATGAATCCTGGGCTGGGGTTGTGGCTCAATGGTAGAGTACTCGCCTAGCATGCACAAGGCACTGGGTTCAATCCTCAGCACCACATGAATGTAAAATAAAAATATTGGGTCCACCTAAAACTTAAGAATAAATATTTTTTAAAAATGAATTCTAATATTGTGTGTAACTAAACAGAACCAATAAAAATACTTTTGAGTAGAAAAATGGGAAAATAAGAATGCAATCAAAGCAGAAGGGAGAAATTTCTGGAACCAAAAATGGGTATTTTCTTAGATGTGACTAAGGATGCACTTGGAGTGCAGCAAGCAAGGAAGGAAAGAGTGAAAAGCAGCAAGGAACCAGAGCATAGAGTGGTTAAGGACAACATAAATACAGTGCTTTTACTCTGAATAGGTTAGAAATCAATGTGTTGAGGGCTGGGGTTGTAGCTCAGTGGTAGTGTACTTGCCTGGCATGTGTGAGGCACTGGGTTCAATCCTCAGCACCACATAAAAATAAATACATAAAATAAAGGTGTTGTGTCCATCTACAACTAAAAGAATATTTTTTATGTAAAGCACCTACAATCTCTTATTCAGTGCTTCACAATTTACAATAGCCAGGATATGAAACTGGCCTAAATGTCCACCATCAGACAAGTGATAAATAAAATATGGTGTATATCCATAACAGAATGCTACTCAGCTGTTAAAAAGAATTAATTCCTATTGTTAGAGACAACATGTATGGACTTGGAAGATGTTATGTTAAGTAAAATAAGCAATGTACAGAAAGAAGCAGCACGTGATCTTACTTATAAGTGGTAACTTAAAAAGTTGATCCCATAGAAATCAAGAGTCAAATTATGGTTACTGGAGGCTGGGGAGAATAGTGGGGAGGAAAGAGGAGAGGAGCTCAATCAATGCATACATTATAGGGAGAATAAATTCTGGTGTTCTATGGTCAATAAAATTAACAATAATGCATTGTGTATCTCAAAATAGAAGAGAGAAATTTGAATGTATTCACCATAAAGAAATAATAAATGTTTTTAAGATGAAGAATCTCCTAACAACCTTGACTAAATCACACTACCTAGTATATACATGAATCAAAATATCACATTGTACAAATAGTATTTATCAATCCAAAAACTAATGAATATTAATAAAAGGAAGGCAGGATCAGTTGAATTGAATGCTGAGAGGTTAAGATGAGGGCTGATGGACAATTCATAATTGCTAAACTGTGGAACCAACCTAGATGTCCTTCAATAGATGAATAGATAAAAAATGTGGCATATATACAAATGGAATATTTCTCAGCAATAAAAGAGAAAAAATCATGGCATTTTCAGGTAAATGGATGGAGTTAGAGAAGATAAAGCTAAGTGAAGTTAGCCAACCCCCCAAAACCAAATGCCAAATGTTTTCTCTGATATAAGGAGGCTGATTCATAGTAGGGTAGGGAGGGGGAGCATGGGAGGAATAGACGGACTCTAGATAGGGCAGAGGGGTGGGAGGGAAACGGACGGGCTTTGGGTAATTAATGATGGTGGAATGTGATGATCATTATTATCCAAAGTACGGGTATGAAGACTCAAATTGGTGTGAATATACTTTGTATACAACCAGAATAAATTTTAAAAAGATGAGGGCTGATGGATATCAACCCCAAATTTGAGGACCATCACTTAGAATACACTCTCTGTTTCATTAAAGTCAGCTTTATAATCTAAAACAATGGGGACTGAAAATTGGCTATTGAATTTAGCAGTACAGAGGTCTTTGGTGATCTTGACAAAAAGAGTTTCAGTGATGTGGTTAGGATAAAAAATTGCTTAGTGTGGTTTCAAGGGAAAGTGAGAAGAAAGGATTAGATAAGAAATATAGTTCATTTCAAGATTATTTTTTCTCCAAAATAGACCAGAGAAATTGAGTTAGAACTGGAGGATAGAAGGTCTGGAGTTTTTACAATTTTTTATTGTTTTTGTTTTTGAGACAACAGCTGTAGTAGCATGTACAATAGAGATTAGCATGGTTATAGGAATACCTAGCCAAGAGCAAAAGCTTGGTGATGTGTGGCCAGGGTTAGGATTTCTAGAATGACATATTTCAATAGTCAAGAGAGAATGAGACTGACTGTACAGGGAAGGAGTTAGACTTAGGTGGGAGCTTATTCATAAGAATAGAGCAGGTCTCTAGGCATGGGGATAAATAAGTTGGTGGCAGGGAGGTGTTGATAATTCCATTTCTTATTTTGCACTGAAATAAATGGGTTCAGCTGATAATGCAGACAGTTGGGTGTTTGGAGGCTTGGAGGAAGAAAAGACAAGAAATAGTCACACTAAAGAGTAGGAGAGAAAATTGCAACAGAAGTGCTTTGGGGCAAGGTTGAATACCCATTATTCCACATGGTTGTTAGGTGGGTTCATTTTTTCCATCCATATTCAGTCTCTTGGGTAAAGGTGTGTGATACATGAATAGTTGGAGATTCCCCCAGGCAAATATGGCAGAGGGAAAGAGCTCATGGAAATGATCACAGTGACTCTGGAACCTGAGCTGGGGATTCACATTCTCTCCGTGAATATTTGAGGGAGATATTATACAGTGAAAATATGACAGGAATAGACTGGAGGTCTCAATGAGTGGAATTGCTGGAGAGGTAGGATACTTACATGAATGCTCTAGAAAGGTAAGAGGTAGTGGTCATAGGATAGAGTAAGGTGAACTGTGTGACATGTGACAGGTATAACCACAGAGTTGGGGCAGAGGCCAAGCTCACTGGAGGTAAAAGATGAGGTAAATAGGGCTGGGGTTGTGGCTCAGTGGTAGAGCACTCGCCCAGTACATGCAAGACCCTGGGTTCAATCCTCAACACCACGTAAAAATAAATAAATAAAATAAATATATTGTGTCCAACTACAACTAAAATAAATATTAAAAACATTAAAATAAATAATTAATTAAAGATATTGTGTTCAACTACAATTAAAAAATAAATATTTTTTAAAAGGAGGTGAATGAACAATATCAACACATGGAAAAATTTTTACTCTTCCTATTTTCTCTCTTCCTCTCTTCCCAGAGGGATATTGTGGGCAAAAATTTACTGAGCTTTCTGCATGATGAAGAGAAAACTGAAGTCTGCCGTAAGATTACACTCAAACTTCCTTTGGCATGCTCAGGTAAAGATTTTTTTAAAAAACAGTAAGCTTTTAGGTTTTAAGAGACAAATAAAACTCAGTGCAGTAATTTTTAAACATGGATTAGGGCCACTGTAGCTCTTAATCATATATTAATTTAATTTAATATCATATTATATTACAACTTGTATTTCTAGTGTTAAAAAGTCTCTCCTCTGCTAAATCTTATTATTTATCATGAACCCTCATTAGTGCAGTGTCTGTATAATTGTATTACTGGTAAATAAATAATGAGGGGTGCAGTGGTGCACACCTGTAATCCCAGTGTCTGGCAAGTCAGAGGCAGGAGGATCACGAGTTCAAAGCCAGCCTCAGCAATTTAGCAAGGCCCTAAGCATCTCAGTGAGACCCTGTCTCTAAATAAAATATCAAAAATGGTTGGAGATGTGGCTCAGTGGTTAAGACCCCATAGGTTCAATCACCAGTACCAAAATAAAATAAAATAAATAACGTGGGTCTGTAATGTTCTAGCTAGTACCCTACTCTACAGATATGACAGAGATAGCTATGTGAGTGCTAATGTTGATGGAAAGAAAATAATGATCTGTGAAATCTGGTCCTAGTAAGACATTAGTCATATGAAACAATCCAGTAGAATGTGGCACAATACAAATGTAGACTTTTTTTGTTCCTATTCTCTTTTAGTGGGAAACCATGTTGAGTTTTGCTGTTATTTAAAAAGAGGAAATGTTGAATTAGAAGAAAGTCCTACTTATGAATATGTGAAATTCATCCTGAGTCTCAAACACATCTGTAGTGGTGAGAAATTCAGTTCATCTTCTCTAGATGAAACTCATGAGTTCTGTAGCCCTCATTACTAACTAAATGTTCTCCTACTCTTTCAACTCACAAATTCTCTCATAACCCTATAATCACAGTTTCTGGCTACACACATTAGACACAAAAATTACTAGTAGTGAAATTTACAACATGGGGATCATAGAGAATCATGTTGGATTGAATTGGTAAAGGATGACTCTATCCTGTTACACAAAAGGCAATGTTGTTTAAGACTTAATGAAAGAAGTTTAATACATAACAAAGCTTAGGACAAAGGGAACTGCATGTACACCAGAAATTAAAATATGAAGTAGTGGTAGTAAGGAAATGGAAGTTTTGGTGTCCAGGTTGGGTTTGAAATCATAAACAGGCTCTGTTGTCTGGGGTTTGGAAACTAATACCCTCTTAAGAACCAATATATAAAACCTAGAGATAATTTAATGGTCTGTCTTCCAGCCTAGAGGAATAGGAAGTTTACCATCTCTTCAGAAAATTGAACAGACAAAAAATGTGCCATTTATAGGAAATCAAAACCCAGATTTCTGTCATGTGTGAACATGGGGCCTGATTTACAATATTTGCGGTTTCAGGAACTTCAAGCTGAGAAATTAACATAATTTACATTAACTGGTTTGGGGTCATAAAACATCTGGGGCTTGGATCCAAGGTAAAAAGCCCACATAGCTTACAAATATATGACAAGATGCTCAAACTCATTAATAAGCAAAGAAAGAAAAAAATTTTAAAAGCTTCAAGATAGCACTACTATCACTGAGATATATTCAACAGAATGGCCCAGGTTGAAAACGTGAATAATGCCAAACTCTTGGTGAGGATATGAGATAAACAAGTGGATAAGTAAATAAATAATAACAATTAGTCCTCAGAAAGGTTGAAAGTTCACATTTTTATTGGAAATTAAGGCAGGAAAATGTTTAAAAAGATCTTACTTGACTAGACACACACACACACACACACAATATCTGTAAATATCTGTATGTTCTATATAAGAAAAAGAAGCAAGATTTGTTTTGAGATTGATGCATCCATCCATGGAATAATAGCAGAAGACTGATACCAACATGAACTCACAACAACCAATTTTTAGTAATGGCTTGTTTGTAGTTTGGTGAGGAGCACTGTGGTGAGGGGAGGTTGACTGCAAAAGAAGGGAGCCAGGAAAATTCTCATGCCTCAGAATTCTGAAAATTGTCAATGGGCTGCTAAACAGCATGATGATGTGGTAGGTGTCTGTCTTTGGTTTAACTGATTCACTTTTCAATGATATTATCACATACGTAGAATCTTTGATGTTCTTTGGAGGATTTAATCCTAAATGCACCTGCCCTGCAACACCAATCGCCAGCAGTCTCCTCTGGGAGGATCAGTTTTATTTTGTGGGAACTGTGTGTGTCCTCAGATCTGAAGTCTTAAAGGTGAGTATGCTGTATGGCCACATGGGCTTCCTTTGAATGGCATATCCTCATTGGTCTCTCAGCCACAGGGCATCATCACTAATGTTCTTCATGTGAGCAGAAACGTGAATAAGAGAAGATTGGTTCCTATGTTTTAGAAGGTGAGATCTTAGTGAGTATTTAGATGCACTTCAGAGAGATACACTGTCATTAACAAGTGGATTTGATACACTACAATAGTTGCAGGGGCTGGGTTTATGGCTTAGTGGTAGAGCGCTTGCCTAGGACAGGTGAGGCCTTGGGTTTGATCCTTAGCACCACATAAAAAGAAATAAAACACCAACAAATAAATAAAGGTTAAATTTCTTAAAGAAAATAGATAGGTGCTGTGTCTAGAATATGATAAGTAAGCATTTTGGAAGTTTGAAAAAGGAATAGCATCTGTTTTGAAGTATTTTGAGTTTTGAGGTATCTCTCTCTTTTTTTGGTATTTGATTATAAAATCTGTTCCTCCCTTACTGTTCTCCTAATTTGTCACTCACAAATTTTATCTCTGAAAATGAAAAGTTAATCTTTAGAATTCATTGGATAGACTCACAATAAGTTAATTTATTCAGTAAACACTTATTTTCCAGGTACTGTCCTAGGTGCCAAGGAAACATTAGGGGAGATCAAAAATTGCTAAGCACTTACTGACAAGTAACATAGTGCTAGTGACCAAGGGTAGAGTTTAAGCAGAGTGTTTGGGAAGTCTATTTCTGATGATTTGTCTTTTGGACTGAGACACCTCCTCCATGGTGATAAGAAAGGAAGGTGATCCAGAAAGAGGATGTGATAGCTATAAAAAGCCCTGAGATGGTAGCTAGCTTGGAGAGTTGGAAGGGTAAAAGTAAGTTATGTGACTACAGTAGGGTGAGAGAAGAAAAGGAGTAGTAGAAAATAATATCCAGGAAGCAGACAGAGGCCCGATTATACTGAACTTTGAGATCCATAACAATGAGTATTTTATTCTAAATGAATTGGAAAGCAGTGGAGTGACATGATCTGATCTTATTTTAAAATAAACCATGCTGATTTCTGAATGGCAAGTGGAGTATACAGAAATAAGACATTGAAAAATCTACTCCTTGATCTACCAGCTCTATGACTTGGGCCAAATCATAATATCTCTATAATCCTCAGTTTTTACATCTGTAAAAATCCAGCATCTTACTCATTTTGATAAGGAGATTGATTCTGACATTGGATATAAGAGCACTTCTAGATCTTAGAAGATGGAAAAATATACCCTGTTCATGGATAGGCAGAACTAACATCATCAAAATGGCGATATTACCAAAAGTTCTCTATAGGTTTAATGCAATCCCAATCAAAATCCCAACGGCATTTCTTGTAGAAATAGAGAAAGCAATCATGAAATTCATATGGAAAAATAAAAGACCCAGAATAGCAAAAACAATGCTAAGCAGGAAGTGTGAATCAGGCGGTATAGCGATACCAGACTTCAAACTATACTACAGAGCAATAGTAACAAAAACAGCATGGTACTGGTACCAAAACAGGCGGGTGGACCAATGGTACAGAATAGAGGACACAGAAACCAATCCACAAAACTTCAACTATCTTATATTTGATAAAGGGGCTAAAAGCATGCAATGGAGGAAGGATAGCATCTTCAACAAATGGTGCTGGGAAAACTGGAAATCCATATGCAACAAAATGAAACTGAATCCCTTTCTCTCGCCATGCACAAAAGTAAATTCAAAATGGATCAAGGAGCTTGATATCAAATCAGAGACACGCCGTCTGATAGAAGAAAAAGTTGGCTACGATCTACATACTGTGGGGTCGGGCTCCAAATTCCTCAATAGGACACCCATAGCACAAAAGTTAATAACTAGAATCAACAAATGGGACTTACTCAAACTAAAAAGTTTTTTTCTCAGCAAAAGAAAAAATAAGAGAGGTAAATAGGGAGCCTACATCCTGGGAACAAATCTTTACTCCTCACACTTCAGATAGAGCCCCAATATCCAGAGTATACAAAGAACTCAAAAAATTAGACAATAAGATAATAAATAACCCAATCAACAAATGGGCCAAGGACCTGAACAGACACTTCTCAGAGGAGGACATACAATCAATCAACAAGTACATGAAAAAATGCTCACCATCTCTAGCAGTCAGAGAAATGCAAATCAAAACCACCCTAAGATACCATCTCACTCCAGTAAGATTGGCAGCCATTATGAAGTCAAACAACAACAAGTGCTGGCGAGGATGTGGGGAAAAGGGCACACTTGTACATTGCTGGTGGGACTGCAAATTGGTGCAGCCAATTTGGAAAGCAGTATGGAGATTTCTTGGAAAGCTGGGAATGGAGCCACCATTTGACCCAGCTATTCCCCTTCTCGGTCTATTCCCTAAAGACCTAAAAAGAGCATGCTACAGGGACACTGCTACATCGATGTTCATAGCAGCACAATTCACAATAGCAAGACTGTGGAACCAACCTAGATGCCCTTCAATAGACGAATGGATAAAAAAAATTGTGGCATTTATACACAATGGAGTATTACTCTGCATTAAAAAATGACAAAATCATAGAATTTGCAGGAAAATGGATGGCATTAGAGCAGATTATGCTAAGTGAAGCTAGCCAATCCCTAAAAAACAAATGCCAAATGTCTTCTTTGATATAAGGAGAGTAACTAAGAACAGAGTAGGGTCGAAGAGCATGAGAAGAAGATTAACATTAAACAAGGATGAGAGGTGGGAGGGAAAGGGAGAGAGAAGGGAAATTGCATGGAAATGGAAGGAGACCCTCAGGGTTATACAAAAGTACATACAAGAGGAAGTGAGGGGAAAGGGAAAAAATAATACAAGGGGGACAAATGAATGACAGTAGAGGGGGCAGAGAGAGAAGAGGGGAGGGGAGAGGGGATAGTAGAGGATAGGAAAGGCAGCAGAACACAACAGACACTAGTATGGCAATATGTAAATCAATGGATGTGTAACTGATGTGATTCTGCAATCTGTATATGGGGTAAAAATGGGAGCTCATAACCCACTTGAATCAAAGGGTGAAATATGATATATCAAGAATTATGTAATATTTTGAATAACCAACAATAAAAAATTTAAAAAAGAGCACTTCTAAAATTAATACATGTTATAAATTTCAAGTATTTTCCTATACATACATTTTATGAATCTAAATATACCTGATTTTCTGCAGGAGCTTCATACTGCAAAGCAATCAAGTGAAACCATAGTTGTACAAGATTCAGATGATGAACATACTTCAGGTGATTGTAGGTAAGAGGCAGTGTTGACATAAGTAATGGAGGGCTGAAATACCTCTTTGCTGAATAAAACTGTAACAAAGAACATCTACACATATTTTTCCATTGAAATGAAAGCAAAAGATGACCAATTTACTGGTGTGAACTCACTTTACACCTTAATATAATTCATATTTTTCCAACAGAATGAAAATGTAGGTGACTGGGTTTTTATTTTGAAAAAAGTGTCAAAGCAATGAACACAGCAAATTTAACTGACACAGACACTTAATGACTTGCAAATTAAGATAATGCATTTAAAAATAAATGAGTTTATCAAAGGTCATATAACCTGATAGTATTACAAACAATTTACATTTTGCAGAAACCTTTGGTAGGATATCAAGTAGGTGTATAAGAGTGCTTAGTGTGAGGGCTGGAGGTGAGAGGAAGGGGCTGGAGGCTATAGTCACTGCCACTTTTTGAGGGCAGGGGAGGTAAGGAAACCAGAATTGGTAAAAGAATGAGTTCAACAGGAAATATCTGAGGTCAATCCATGTGGATCTGAGAAGGGATGGAGAGAATTCTTCCTTCCCAGCAGTAGATTAGAGGTGGCTGGCTGTGAGCTACTGTCTGAAGCTACTCACAGCAGTGGCACCAAAAGAAGGACTCATGGCAGCAGGTGGTTTGCACTCCCTATGCCTTGCTGAAACCGTGGCTAACATGAGGCTGCATTTGTAATCGTGTGTCAAATGAGACACGTTTATATCATGATCATACTCATTTGTAACAGCAAAATTTCCCTTGTTTTAAGAATCTAACATTGTTGTAGATTGCATCATCATTTGTGGTTCAAGGCCTAAAGCTTCCAACCATTTGACTGTTAATATACCTTATCTCTCCCAAATTTTCATATAGTAGATGGGCTGTGGTAGGCCTCTTAGGTTTACCTACCTTCCTTCTTTAGTTTTCCTACTCTTTTATAAGACATTTTACTGAATATTGTGAGGAAACAGGTAGCTATAAGAAAAAAACATGTTTAGATGATGGGAATGCAAGATGCAGTTCTATTAGGAAAGTGGCTAAGATACAAGAGTCCCCTTGCTGAAGTATATATGATTTCAAAATATTCTTGGATGTAATCTAAAACAGATTTACTTAGTAGTATTAGGTAATGAATTTTGTGTAAAAAGAGTAGCACACCATTATAGGAAATATTCATATTTTGAGTGTTCATTAAAGAGATACCTGTATTTTTTTTAGAGTTTAATTGGATGAAAAATATTCTGATGCTGAAAGAAGTCAGTTACTACATCTATACTTCTGATCTTCATAGAATATGTAGGAAAACATTTTTCTGAATGCTTAAAATCTTATCCTAATATTGCAGGGAATTGCCTGTCTCAGTGGTGTGTACCTACAGTTACAGCTATTCAGAAGACTGATGCATTGTGATCCCTTGAGCCTACAAGTTTGGGTATAGCCTAGGCAACATAGTGAGACAGTTTCTTTAAAGATTACTGTATGAAGTTGAGCTCAGTAGTGCATGCCTGTAATCCCAGGGACTTGGGAGGCTGAGGCAGGAGAATCCCAAATTTGAGGCCAGCCTCAGCAACTTAGTGAGGCCCTAAACAACTTAGCAAGAGCCTGTCTCAAAAAATAAAATGGGCCAGGCATGGTGGAACACACCTATAATCCCAGTGGCTCTGGAGGCTAAGACAGGAGAATCACAAGTTCAAAGCCAGCCTCAGCAAAAGCAGGGCACTAAGAAACTCAGTGAGACCCTGTCTCTAAACAAAATACAAAATAGGGCTGGGATGTGGCTCAGTGGTCGAGTGCCCCTGAGTTCTATCCCTGGTACTCCTCCACCAAAAAAAACATAGAGAGGGCAGGGGATGTTGCTCAGTGGTTAAGCACCCCTGGGATGAGTCCCCAGTATAATAATAATAATATATGAAATCAGTGGCTCATTTCTGGATGCATGCCCTATAGTTTTATATATTCTTTACTTTGAAAGTTCAAAATCTAGGCAATAGAAGGTTTATCATTTAGAAAGTAAGATGGGAAAATGACACTTAAGAAAAATACTGATGCATTTAATGAAGAGAATTCTGTTGAATTTAATTTCCTTCATCCTACTCATAACCTCTCCTCCCTTCTCCAACTTCATGGCAACTCTTCTAGGTCCACCCTCTTCAGCTCTCACTGATGCATTGTTGGATGATTGCACTGGCCCACTAGCCTGAGGTAGCACTCATCACTTTCATTCCTGTCTTGCACAGAGACTGATAATGTATTGACAGAGGTGACATCTGTTCATTGGCCAACTGATCTATTGATTTTCAAAATGGTAATCCATCCCAGGCCATGAGTGTTTTCAAACCTAGTGCAGCATTGCTATAAATTCATGCAGTACTGATGTACTGCCATAATCGTTTTATAGATTTACTCCTTGTCCCCAGGATATTTTCAAATAAAAAGAAGAGATTGTGTCATGTCAGGGTTTAGTTTGCGGTTGATATTTTGGCTACTCTGTTACCCTCTGAGGGATAGTTAGCAAAGAATTGGTCGCTAGGGTAATAAAAACCTATAACACCCCAAAGACTTCCATTCCTTTAGGTATTTTAACGTTTATTTCTTTATGTATGTATTCATTTATGCATCTATGTATTTATTTTTCAGTTCTGGGTATGGAACCTAGAACCTCATGCATGCTAGGGAAGTGCTGTACCATTGAGCTACAGTCCTGATTCTTTTTTTGAAAAAAATATGATTTATTTTAATTAGTCATACATGACAGCAGAATGCATTTTGATTCATTGTACACAATTATGGCTTGACTTTTCATTTCTCTGGTTGTACACGATGTAGTGTCACACCATATATGCAGTCATACATGTACCTAGGATAATGATGTCCATCTCATTCCATCAACTTTCCTGTCCCCAAACCCCATCCTCCAACTCCATCTATTTTCCTGCAAATGCCATAATTTTATTCTCTTTTAATGCTGAGTAATATTCCATTGTGTATATATACACCACAGTTTCTTTATTCATTCATTTATTGAGGGCATCTAGGTTGATTCCACACTTTAGTTCTTGTGAATTGAGCTGATATAAACATTGATGTAGCTCTGTAGCCCCAACTCTTTTTAAAATTGTCATGTTGAGACAGGGTCTCACTAATTTTCCAGACTGACATTGAACTTGCAATTCTCCTGCCTCAGCCTCCTGAGTAGCTGGGATTACAGGTGTGTGCCACCACACCCATACCCACTGTCATTTTTAAATATTAAGAAGCATCCTATTAAGAGTCTATAAAAGATTTTTCTATACTTCTGAAAGAAGAACAAAAGAGAGAGTTTGAATTGTTTGGAAGAAAGGGTCTGTTTCCATGTAGGATGCCCTGTATTTTAAGTCTTACATTTGGGTCTTAAGAACTTTGTGTTTCAGTTGAGAGTAGAATGGTAGCAACCAGAGGCCAAGGACAATGTAGGGTGATGGGGAGAGATTGATCAATGGGTGCTCAGTTACGGTTAGATAGGAGCAAGAAGCTTGGTGTGCTATTGCACAGTAGGGTGACTAGAAATAACAATTGTGTACTATAGATTTCAAAAAGCCAGAGGAAAGTATTTTGAAAGTTTTCACCACAAAGAAATGATAAATGTTAGAAGTGATAGATATATTTATCCTGATTTGAACATTATATATATAATTATATGTTATATATAATGTTCATATATATATTCATATATATATTTGTGTCTATATGTATTTATGCATTAGTTGAAATTAATATAGATTTTAAAAAAAAGAACTTTTCATTCCAGGAGAGGATTTCAGCAGCTGGGGTCTTTTCTTTTAAGGTCACAGGTGCACTGCAATTGAAGACCCTGCTTGCTTGGACCATTGAAGGTAGAAAGAAGTAAGGGATACATGAGAGTCAATGAGGGGCCAACAAAGAAGTGAATACTACTAGAGTCCAAAGCAAGCAACTATATGCTCTTTTAGTACATATTGTTAAGGCCCCAACCTCTATAACAGGATCATCATGACACAAACATATTTTGTACTCTATTCTTTAAGATGTGATTCATTCCCCGTACGGGCCACCAAATGCCGCAGTCTGGCTGGGCACAATCAGGAGCCACTTGTCAAAAGAAACTAACTTTATTTTTAGAACCACACACGCCAAACAAAACAGCCTCTCAGGAAAAACCCTCAGAGCCTCAACTGCCACCACCGGCTTTCCACAAGCCTCTCTCTCCCCCCAAGCTTCTCTCCACCTCCCACAATCCTCCTGCTCTTGAGGCCGATTGGCTGGGTCACGTGGGCGGAGCCAAAAAAGTCCCCCAATGAGCAGCTCCGTGGTCTGAAAGGGCAGGGAAACAGCCCAATGAGCATCACCGCAGAGGAGCCAATCAGCTAGATGTTGCTGGGGCCACTGTGAGCCAATCATCAGCCGGCAGCTGGAAGTTTGCTGGGGCCCCTTCGGCTGTGGCTCTCAACAATCCTGGGCTTATTCCTGTGAGGACACCAGCTTTAGAAGTTGTGACTGGTATGTGATTCTTTCAAAAGAGAAAATTCAAGGAGTCTTAGGAAAATTTGTGATTGGAATTGTATTGAGAGAATTTTTTTTTTCATTTTACCTTAAACTTAGGGAGAAGAGACTCCAACAGTTAGCACTGAAAGCTTCTTCAAAGATGACATGTTTTCACCCAAAGGCACAGTAGAGAACACTAGAAAATGCAATGGCTAGTATTTCCAAAGTCTAGTAGTACTTAGATGTCTGTAAAATCTTCAGAAACTCTGCTACACCAAAAAGAATATTCCACCCCATCTTGGGCAGGAACTGAGTCTTGAGCATCTTTGGTTGCAATTGTCTACTGTTCCACATCCAGTTTGCCTGGTTCCATCACGCTAGTCCTAGTGAGATTTATTTATCCATCTATCAAATATTTAACATGTACTCTGTGGAACGTGGGATCTGGGACATACCAGTGAACAAAAATTCTTATATTTATGGTGCTTACACTCTAGGGGATGAGAAAGACACTAAACAAATTGATAAACTATAAAGTCAATTAGATGGTGATGAAGGACAAAGGAAATTATTGAGCAGCACAGGACAGGATGTTAGATTTTGTTAGGCTTTGCCACAAAGGATGGGATTTGTGGAGGTTAAAAATGGTGTAATGTTGGCATTTTCATGTGGTTTAGTGGTATAGAAAGGGTGGCCAGGAAAAGTCTCACCAAAAGGATGACTTTGTGTTAACGTCTGAAGGGATTGGAGGAGAAAGCTTTATGCATTTTGAAGGAACTATTCTATCCAGAAGAAAGAACATAGTCCCCCAGGCAGGAGCTCATCGAGTGACTTTGGAAAATGGTAATGATGCCAGTGCATCTGGGACAGAGAGGAGCAGAGGGTCAACATGCAGGGCATTAGAGGCTGCAGGGAGGACTTTCCTTCAGATGGTGTGAGCAGCTTGCCTGTGCCCCTATGAACTAGCTGGGAGACAACATCATTCACCACTGCTCCTTCTGCTTTTCAATGCCACGTGGAGCCTCCCTCCTCAGGTTACATGGCTGATTCAACTAATTCTACTCCAACAGTTATCTTTGGTGAACTTTTTGGCATCCCTGAGCTATGTTTAAAACTATATAGAATTGGGACTTTTTTTAACTTCAAAAGAGTTAGGTAGAAGAAAGGGTAAGCAGTCTCAGGATTCTGTGTTGTTTTTTTTTTTATAATTCCATTTTGTTTATATGACCCCTACCCAACCCATATTCTATCTTCACCTACATGACAAATTATTTTGATCATCTAAAAGCATAAAATCATCAGACTGTATATTGTTTGTGATCAAGAAGAGCAATTTTGTTATTAATATTTTTAGGAAGCTCCATGTAAGGGTTTGTACTCAAAACTCATTGAAGCAACACTAAAATTACTGAGGGTTTAGACACTAATGCAAACGAGAATAATAAATATCAAAGTTTAGAAAAATCTAGGATAAATTATCGGAAGTACCCACCTATTTTATAAAAGGTGATTTTGAATAAATACCCAGGCAGCTGTTTGTTCTACTCAGACAAGGAAAATGTGCGTGTTTTCTTTCTTCTTCCTGGCATTCATTTGTTACCCTGAATGAAAATAACAGGCTTGCAAATTAGTCATCTGAAGAAGAGGAACAGGATCTGTCCTCTTTGTTTGGTTTTAATGTGTTTTGCTCTATCTTTTTTCTTATCTTGGGATATTTTCCCTTTTGCTTCATTACCTTTTTTTTTTGGCTTTTAATTTGAATATCAGCAGAAGCTCCCATGTATATCCTCTACCTGTATTCACACCCATTTACATTGTGCCCCATTTTGGTTTTCCTTCATTCTTTTTCTCTCTTCTTCCTCTTCTCCTCTCCTTCCCTTCCATCTCTCTTCTTTTCTCTCTCTCAGTGTGTGTGTGTGTGTGTGTGTGTGTCTGTCTGTCTGTCTCTGTGTGTGTATAGGCATATATATGCATATTTTTAGAAATACAGATTAGATATTTTGCAGACATATCTAATTTCCATTTAGTTTTGGCTGGTGCTTCCTCTCAACTAGATTCAAGTTATGCATTTTTGTCAGGGATACCAATGTTGTATTTTCAGTACATCATAGCAAGAGGTATGTGATGTTCATATTTCTCCTCATGTTGATATTAACTATGATGGCATAATATTCATCAAGCTTCTCAACTGTAAATTTTCCTTTTGTAACTTGGAAGTAATTATGGTAAAGTGCTTGAAGATTAGTTGTGCTCATTTTTACTTCTGTGTTACTGCTTCTAATTTTTCTTGGGACTAGGAAACAAATATACATACATATACCTAGATAAAAAAACATATTTATTTCCATTTATACCTATTTTCATGTATATGTACCTTCATATATGTGTGTATGTAAAATAATACAAGCCATGAGTTCATACTGATGCTTCCAATTCTAACCTGCACTATTCATGTTAGTCTTTCTACTTCTATATTTGCAACACTCTTCTCCATAGTCCCAGAGGTCTGGTTCTATTATACTTAGTTTAATTATTTATTTGCTCAAATTTGAAATGCACAGAAATTAGTTTTATGGTTGCCAACTCATGTCATTGCAAAATAAAGTGTTCTAAGTTGAATTCAACATCATTTACAGTTTTTAGGTATAATTTGTAGCTAGTGAAATGTACAGATCTTAAGTGTATAAATCCATAAGCATTCACAAATGAAACCTAGTAAGCCACATTTCTATCAGGATACAGAGTGTACATCATAG
The DNA here is from genome assembly GCF_021218885.2 of Marmota monax. Lineage (NCBI taxonomy): Eukaryota > Metazoa > Chordata > Mammalia > Rodentia > Sciuridae > Marmota > Marmota monax. The sequence goes on along the minus strand of NW_026692025.1, from coordinate 3,574,526 downwards.
TGACTGTGTTAATAACAAATATATTTTATGTTTGAAATTTACTAAGGCAGTAGATTTTTCAGTGTGTTCACCACAGAAAATGATAAGTACATGAGGTAACGCATGTGTAAAATAGCTTGATTTAGATATTTCACAGCATGTCCATATGGCAGAGCTTCATGTTGTACCTCATGGATATATTCAATTTTTATTTGTCAATTAAAATTTTTGGAAATACAGAATTTTCAACACACTAGAAACCTTCTTTCTACCACTTCTGTGTCATATCATGGTGTAGAAGCAATGGCTGTTCTGATGTTTCTCACTGTAGATAAATTTTGCCTTCACCACACCTTGGTAAAAATAGAACTGTAGTCTATATGCACTGTTGAGTCGGCCCTCTCTGACTTAGCTTGAAATGTATGTATCAGTAGTCCATCTTTTTTTTTATTGCTGAGGAGTATCCTATTCCATGAACATACCAATGTTTGTTATTTTTTATCTTTGATGGATATTTTTTCTTGTTTTTTAAAAATATTTTTTAAAAATTATTTGTCAAATAATACAGTAAAATTGAGATTTTTCTTTTTCTTTTTCTTTTTTCTGGTGTGGCCATTGCATGAGTTCTACCATTGAGCTACACTCCTAGCCCTGATGTCCTCATGTTTTTATTTTGGTGTATGGTTCTGTGAATTTTATCACATATAGAGATTCATGTAACCATCACCATAATAAAGATACGAAACAGTTCCACCATCCTTCAAAAAAACTTCCTTGCCCTATTTCTTCACAGACAACCCTACCCCATCTCACTCCCAACTTCTGGCAACCACTCTTCTATTCTGCATTTCTCTACTGTGTGTGTCCTTGAGAATGATATATAGTCATACAGCATGTAGTCTTTAGACTGGCTTTTTTCAGCATACTTCCTTTGATATTCATCCCCAGTGTTATATTCATCAATAACTTTCTATTGCTGAGTTGTGTTTCATCATATGGATGTACTATATTTTATTCAATCACCTTTGGAAAGGCTTCTGTGTTGCTAGTGATGCCATAAATGTTCATGTATGAGTTTTTTTTTTTTTTTTTTGTTGTTGTAGTTTTTGTACTGGGGATTTAAGCCAGGGGAACTTAACCCCTGGCCCTATCCCCAGCCCTTTTTTAAATATTTTATTTAGAGTCAGGGTCTCCCTGAGTTGCTTAGGGCCTTGTTAAGTTGCTGAGGCTGGCTTTGAACTCATGATCTTCCTACCTCATCCTTCCAAGCTACTGGAATTGCAAGCATGCACCACCATGCCCAGTATGTACAAGTTTTTGATAGAAATACTTTTTCATTTTGTTTATGTAGGGAAGATAACTAGGAATGAGACTCATAGTTAATATGGTAATGGTATATTTGATATCATAAGAAACTAACAAACCATTTTCCAGAGTGGCAATGCCATTAGACATCCTTATCAACAGGGTATGAAAATTTTAGATGCTCCTGTCCTGGTGAGCACTTAATGTTGTCAGTATTTTTAATTTTAGCCATTAATAAGCACATACTATTATTGAATTATAATTTTAATTTACATTCCCCTAAAGATTAATAATGTTGAGTATCTTTTCATCATTTGCCATCATTGTAACTTCTATGGCAAATATGTATGTTCACAGGTCTTGCCTATTTTTAAAATTGTTTTTCTTCTTTATGAGTTTTGAGAATGTTTTATATATTCTGATACAATTTCTTTGTTGGATATTTAATGCACAAGTACTTTCTCCAATCTACAGATTTTTTTTTCTTTTTCTTAATGGTGTTTTTAAGTAGAACAAAACTGTTTGATTTTTGAGGAAGGAATATATTGTCACTTCTTTTTCTTTGGTGGATTGGGCTTTTGGTGACATATGTTAAAACTTCATTGCCCAACCCAGGGTTACATAAACTATCCTTTTTTTCCCTAGAGGTTTTACAGTTCCAGGTTTTACAATTTTATCTATGATCAATTTTGAGTCAATATTTTTTATAAGGTATGAAATTTAGGTCAAAGTTTATATTTTTTTAAAGTTCATATTTTTTTTGGCAAAAGGATGCCCAATTGTTTCAGTACTAGTTGTTGAAATATATTCTTGTTCCTTAGAAACTTTCAATGGTTTTCTCATTGCAGATTCAAACTCCCTCTTTATAGTTTGTAAGGCATATTGCTCTCATGCCTACTTTGAAACCTCATTTTGTGCTGTCTTCCTTCATGTCTAGCATACCCTAGCCACACTGGAGTCTCCACATGTCTGTGACTTCCCAAAGCTCTTTTCCTATATAGAGCCTTGGCACACACTTGCCTCCTCAGCCTGAAATACTTTTCTAATGTGCTGTTCCATTGGCTTGTATTGACCCCCCATGTCCACATTTGATTCTGCCTCTTGGCATTGTGCCTTTTCTCCATCATGTTTATTATAATTCATATTTTTATGGTTATCTCTTGACTAATGGTTAATTGTCTGGATTCCTCTCAAAACTGTAAACTTCCATGAGTACTGAACACTGAGAACACAGCCTCATGGAAGTTAATTGAATAAGATGAATTAGTCTCTCTACTGAGAAAGACACAAGATGGATACAACTTGGATCCCACTCTCATGGAGTTTTTCATCCTCTAAGAGAAATGCTAAGTCCATACTCAACACAGAGCCATGAAATTTGCTGTCCAATGTGAAGTGGAAAAGTAAACAAAAAAAGAGTTTTGTAAAGTCACCGTTCTGGATAAATGTCATTTATGCTTTTCCACCATTCCTGTATCAGGGTGTCCTTCCTCTCTCTATTGCACATGCTTGAATTATCTTCCTCTGAGAAGTCCTCCAACTAACTCTCTTAACTTTGCCCTAGATTACAGAGACCAACTTAGCTCTTCTAGAAAATCCAAACATCTGTGGAAGCAGGGTCCAAATTACATTCTGCTTGCATCTCTCTCAGTACAGACACTAACTTATTTTATTCAATTAACTAATTTTCTGATGTCTAGGATATAGACAGGTTTTTAGCTATGTGTTCACCTTGCCACTAGAAACTATTGGGGCTGAATGCAGAATGTAGAAGAAAAAAAAACAAGAACATATTTTAAAATCATATCACATACTTACACAGTCAACACAGGCCAGCAGTATTTTTATTAAGCAACAAGACATAAAAAGTTTAAATATATATATATATATATATATATATATATATATATATATATATATATATATATATATATATATATGCAAGGACATAGCTGGTCTATGTTGCTTTATTTCCCCAACTGGTACAATAATAGTCTTATAAAAATGACAGAAAAAACATATATGATGTCTTCTTGGAGAGATAACTGAGCGGATTATAAAGTGGGAAGATTGAAATGCCAAATAAAATATGGGCTATTTGGAAAAAAAACTTACTATGAACATATGAAATCAGGCCAGAGCTTCTGAAGACACTTGCTGTATTAAAAACAAGTTGGTCAAGCTGTTTTATGATGTAAAAGTATTGTAGATATTTCTTTTCATTGTAGTGCTTTGTCAGGGGAATCACTTTGAGTAAAATGTGATGAACTTTAATTCCTAAAGTATTTTCAAACTAGAAAAAAATGTTTGATCATAAATCTAAATATTAAATTAATTAAGTCTAAAAGAAAAATCAGTACCCAATGAATTATAAAAACAAACAAACATCTGAGTTGTCAATTTGTAGTCTTTCTCTGAACAAGAGACTCATCCCTACAGAACATTCTGTCCTCAGCAGGAAGGTGAAGCCTTAAGGGCTTATTAGTTGGCAGGAATACAGTAAACTTTCTTTGTATCTTACCACACAATGCTAGTCTTAGTATACTGTCTTGTCTGATTTATGAATTCCTCCTTGAATTAATTTTCCACAAATATATGATGGGAAGGTGTGTAGCTTGGACATTCATTCTACCCATGAATGTCATTAGTGTTAGCATCTGGCATCCAGGCCAGGATCCAGGCATGTTCCAGTGACTCATAAACCAACACTATATGTAGCCTTCTCTATGTTTGAGAAAGGTACAGACCACAGAATACCTATCAGATTGTAAAGGTGACTTCTAGTTTGCTTAACATGTCTACCCTGTTCAGAAGAAGCCAATCTTGGCAATATTCTTTTTGACATGATGAAACCTTGATTATTTTTTGTCATTGATGGTCTGCCATATTTTCGTAGAAACAGAGGTTTTGTGGATTTGGTGTGTGTTTGTCTGTTTTCTCTTTATTCAATTGCTTTGAGGTCCTGCTTGTCATAGGTTGCCTGCCCTTTGAGTACTGGAGACATCAGAGTAGGATTTCTACCATGTTGATGGTCTACTTCGTGTTATGAATATTGTGTATTTCTTGGGTTTCTAGTGAGAAAATGCCAATGAGTGCTATTAGATGTTTTCCCTCTTCTGATGTGTTTGGGGAAAAGTGGTGTAATCTAAAAAGCACACCAGAGGAGTGCAAAATGGCCCTTTGGAGAGTGGTGTTTTCTATGAAATGGATGGAATATGCTTTTGGTGGAAATTTCCCCACTTGGATTTCATTCTTCGTAAAACACCTAAATATCAGAGTCAGAGTTTTGTTTCTTTTTAGTTATATATTAGTGGTGGCTTTAAACCAGTCTATTACTATACATACAACTGCACCAAGAATTGGAGTTTTTTACCTATGTTATAAAAGTAACTATTTTCCAGATAATTTGTAAAGGACCCCATATTCTAAATAATTGAAACTCAACATTTATTTTTAAGTCTTTGTTTCTGTTATGTAAAAATATCTGTATGATGTAGATTCCATTTTGTATCACCTTCAGATGTATCAGTTACATATTAGATATAGACATATAGGTACACATATTTAGATATATGTGTGAAACCATACAAAGACTATGAAAGCCACAGGAATCTATATTATATCTGTGGATTGAGCAAGACGACAGGAAAATTGAAATGAAAGGATATCATTGGTACATTTGGCTTAGAGACCCTAAATCATGCTCTCATGGATACCAGCTCTTTTCTCACTGTGGTCAGTTATTTACTAAGGCATCATGTCACACTTTCTGCCTGTCTCCCAATCCCAGCACATGCTACAGGCACATGCACACATCAGTTAGTCTGTTGGAGAGGACTGGCACATTCAAATGCACATACCATTTTCATTCAGAATATCACACTTTGGTTCTCTCATTAAAAAAAGAAAAACCAGGCTCTTTAACCCCAGTCCGCTTATCTCAGCATTGGAGATTCTTCTTGTATCCAAAGAAACTCACAATACATCTTTGAGGAACACATTTTATAAGAAAGAGAACTAGAAATCATAAAAGACAATCGCAAAAGCAAAGTACAGTGTTATACCTCCCAAATCATTTCATTAAAGGGAGAGTGGCTGATGAGGGCATTTGAGATGATCACAATTGTGCAGAACTCAACAGATTACAAAGTACTTTTTTAAAAAAATAAGCAATTTTAGTTTTTGTACAAGAAGTTGAGCACAGTATTTTTCCAGTTTTATTGATGTATAATTGACCAAGAAAGTTGTATAGACTTAAGGTGTATGACCCCAACTTCTGTCTACCTTCCACAGAACTCCTGAATACTGATACAATAAATGGGGACTGGGGCAAAGAGGGGACTATTGTGGAAATAAAGCTTAGGGAATCACTTAATGGGAATCGTCTCTTATAAGAGCATAGTGACTGTTGGAGGATAATGTGCCAGTACCTAGCTCATTGTCAAGGATGCAGCTGAGCCTGAAGGAAAAAAAGGATGCTTGGAACTTGACTCAGGATTTCACATTTCAGAGCAAAGCATGGTGGTGCACACCTGTAATCTCAGTGGCTTGGGAGGCTGAAGCAGGAGTACTGTGAGTTGAAAGTCAGCCTCAGCAATTTAGCAAGGCCCTAAGCTACTAAGGGAGACCCTGTCTCTAAACCAAAAAAATAAAAAATAAAAATGGCTGGGGATGTGGCTCAGTGGATAAGTGCCCCTGGCTTCAATCCCTGCTAACCACTTTGACCAAAAAAAAAAAAAATTCACATTTCAGATGGAGCAAGGTAAAGAGCCTTGGAAAGCGCAGCCTTAAAACTTAGCTCCTCCTTTGGGGCTGGGGTTGTGGCTTAGCAGTAGAGCACTCGCCTAGCACGTGTAGGGTGCTGGGTTTGATCCTCAGAACCACATAAAAATAAAATAAAGGTATTGTGTCCAAATACAACTAAAAAAAATTTTAAAAAATCTTTTAGCTCTTTTAATTCTGTCCACAAGCTGCAAGCTAGAAGGGAAATCTGGTCTTCCTTTCTTCCATCACTTCAGGTTAGATCATCTCAGCTCTCAGTGAAACAAGGGGAGACATTTAGGGATTATATTTGTACTGTCATCAGTTTCCTAACTCTCTGCCACAACTGTTAAAAATATCCTTTAGTTTGTACTCCACTGACAATGAAAGACAGTATTCATTTGACATAGTTTCATTTTTACTGTTTCATTTGTATAGCAAGTAGAAGCACCTGATTTCTTGAGCCAAGAAAAACTTTACATTAAAGTAATTCAGCAGTGTTTAGTACTTTACCAATGAATATCAAACCTTGATAAGGGATTTTAAATGGAGTAGGAGTAAGAAACATCAAGGACACAGTTTAAAAGTAATATTTTGACATTTTACCTAATGAAACAGTGGTGCTTTAATTTTGTAGCATTAGAATGTGTTCTTTTAGAGAACTACAGCTAGCAGTGCTCTTGGATCATTTTTATTTGTGTTTTGAAAATTAATTGATACAGTTTGGTAAAGGTAAGTCATGTTTGTATCTGTTCCTAACCAAATGCCATCACTGAATATGGTTGTAAATCCTCTGTTACACATAATTTAGAGCCTGAATTCATTATTTACATGTATAAACTACTTCAGTATGAAATACTCCTGAATATTTTTCTTTTAAAATGTATGTACTTGTTAGTGACTTTTATATTCTAATTATAAGTCAAATATTTACCATTTACACTGTCTTTTAGAGGCATGAAATGCAAACTCAGTGAAGAACTTGAAAAACAATTGCTTTCTCTTATTTGTGTTCTTAATATGCAAGTTGGTAAAATTATGGTAAAACATAGTTGCCCCACAAAATTTTATTGTCAAAGTCAGCATTTGTCCAGTAAGACTCACTGCATCTTTTACTACAGAACTGTCCAAAGAAGTTTCTGTGATGACAGAAACTGTCTGTACTCTGCTTCATTGAACACAGTGGCTACTAGCCACACATAGTTACCAAGAAATTGAAACATGCCTCTTGTGACTGAATAACTAAATTTTTACTTAAAACTAACTTACATTTAAATTTAGTTATGTGTGGCTGGTGGCTACCATATTGGACAATGCTGTTTACCTCAGACATAAAGGAACAGATAGATGGAAGCCTTTCTGTGCACTTTAACAATGGAGATAAAAGACATACAAACATTTTGATTGAATTGACTACTAAGTTTGATTATTCATTTACTCACTCAGCTAATAGCCATTAAGCACCATAGTAAGCATGCTGCATTGTGCTACGTGTTTGGGATCTAAGGGGTTCAAGGCATGTTCACCACCTTGAAGAAATTAACCATGGCTAGAAAGTACCAATAAACTCTTACATGAAGTAGAGGAGAATTGAGAAAAAGTCAAATATGACTTTCAGCTTTCAGTCTTGAGTGACCGGATGGAGGGTGGCAGTATTTACCAAGCTAGGAGGCACTAGAAAAGGAAGAGGAGGAAGAAGTGGAGGAGGAGGAAGAGGGAGGAGAGGAAAAGTCTGGTCCATGCTGAGTTGAGGTGTGTGTTAGACATCCATGTTCCTCTCCTGAAGGCAGAACAGAATGCCCAGGACAACCTTGAGCAGGTACCTGCATTTATTAAGGGGAAAAACATTCTTTTAGAGTAAACTCACTTATGAATTTAGGCAAAGATTGAAAAACAGTTAAAATATAAATAGTCTTTATTAGGAATATTATTTAATTGTTGCCTGGATAAATTTACACAAGATTTTGTTCACATCAGAGTTACTCAACACTGAAAATCAAATCAGTAAGAAATACATATGGACAGTCTGGGGTTGTGGCTCAGTGGTAGAGCACTTGCCTAACACGTGTGAGGCATTGGGTTCAATCCACAGCACCACATAAGAATAAATAAATAAAATAAAGCTATAAAATATACAATAACATTATTTCAAAAAGAAATTCATATTGATATTTTTTGGTCTAATCATAAGCATGAATGACTGAAATATCTCATTAACTGGTTGTTTTGTGCTATATAATTCAATACCTCCTAATATTATATACGTTGAATATCCTAAATAAATATTCAAGCTCTTCTTAATTTTTGAGTATTAGAAATGAATGATATGCATAAAATAGATTTTGTCTGAGTTCTATGAAATACAAAACGCACAATTTCTCTCCATTGGATCAATCTTCACTTTTTGAAATCATAAGGAATAATCCAGTTTTTCAGTTAATTTTGTTTCTTCTGAATAAACTTAAAGGATTTCACAGATACCATTTTTGTCATCATCTTGTTGCTTTGGGGTATTAGTTTTTCTTAGAGTTATTATCAGATTGTTATCAAATGTATGTCTCAGTTTTGTGGACTGATAGGAGCTTTGCACTCTTTGGCCTTCAAAACAAAACTGTTTCTTTTCTTTGTGGTGCCAGGAATTGAACCCAGGGCTTAGCAAACACTCTACCACTGAGCTCTGTCCTCAGTGCTGAGAGAAACTCTTGAAAACAAAATACATTTTAATAATAAAATTCTCAGTTATAGACTTTTTAAAGCTTGAAAACTACTTGCAATATTAAAAATAAGATTGTCATCCATTCTTATTCACACTGTCTTCCTCATACCCCTCCCTAATCCGTCCCCCCTACTTCCTCTCTAGCTCTCGCTCCTCTTTCTCTCTTTTAACTTATACTTAATTGGTGAAAAGCAAACTAGTATTTCAATTGAAGTGTGCCATGAAGCTGCATTCTCACCTTGGGCATCAAAACTCTAATTTTGATAGAAATGAATTGTTAATGAGCCAGAGAATGGAGAGTTTCTCTAATTACAGGAAACAAAATTAAAATTGGCCAGAAGGCATTTTTTGTAATTGCACTTGGTTTAAAAATTGAGAAGGAACATTCACTCATATACTTTGGTTTTTAAAAAAATCTTGCTTCACTCCCCACTATTAAAATGAGGCATAGAGACCTGTAACCAACTTTTTTCTAATGAGGGTCCAGATGATTTATTTTGTAGATATTGGTGCAGGAAGGTAACACCTCAAAGTCTGATGATATTATGTATTAAGAAAAATAAAACAATTATTTTCTTATTTAAGCCTTCATTTTATTGTATGATATACAATTTAGATTTAAATGGCTACTGAGCTTTATTTACCATCTCTCTTTTCATCTATTTATAGAAGTCCTCGAAGACAAAGGCGAAGTTTCAGAATGGAATCACGGCTCAGCAGCGAATCTGCTATTGTTTCCTTAGATGTATGTACATTGAAAGCCAAAGACTATAAGCCTGGACCTTTGTCCCTGTAATGTTGATGAGTTAATTAATGCAAGTTGATTATAGAGTGGTTTTAATTTCAAGCAGTATCTCTTATAAGTGGTGTTCCACAGTTGCCATTTTGTAGACATTCTTATTGGGAGGCAGTAACTGGCATGCTTAGAACAGATCCTGAAGTAAGGCACAAAAGAATTAAGCTAGTGCTAGCCCAGACTTGATTTTAAGGTCTTTTCTCCTTATAAATACATTTCTTAATGCAATTTTACTGACCTGCCTACTTCCCTAAGCTATGGGAGCAGACTCATCAGACCACATCATCTCATCATGGGAAGTACCAGTCCCTGATTAGCCTAGTTTGTCCCTATCCTTTCCCTAAATGTTCAGTGTAGCATCCTTTTAATAATTCACCAGATGTTTCCAGAGCAAATCCTTTAGAAATCTACAACCTGGATCTGCCTTCAGTGATCTGAAACTCTGGGAAATAAAAGCAAACTTTAAGAGAGATATAGAAGAACAGGGAAGACATTCCCGAAGGTATTCCCTAGTCAAAAAGTGACAAGGCAGTCCTTAACCTTACCTGCCACTTCATGGGTGCATGTAACACCCATGACAGGCTATACCAACACAGTGGTAATAGTGCTACAGAAAGAAATTATGGCTGAGATTTCAGAATATAATGGGTTCATTCCCAGTTCTGCTACTTATCAGTTATGTGGCCTCAGGAAAGTTATTTTATCTCAGACAGCCTCAGTTTTCTCATCTGTAAAATGGAATATATATAACAATTCTCAATATATAATAATGCTCAAAGGAATCTTATTATTATATTATGTGCATGCCTTCAATAGAATATAATGCAGGGGCCCTTGGCTGTCTTATTTATTGATCAACATATACCTAGGTTCATGTTGAAACATCTGCTTCACACACATAGTAGGTACTCATAAATATGAGAAGCACAAATGAGTATTCTTTGTTAAATAATTCTGTTTTTAAGACTTTTCATACATATGTTAAAGAGATTTCAAAAGCAGCATGGAGGGCTAGGGATATAGCTCGGTGATAGTACATTTGCCTAGCATGTGTGAAGCCCTGAGTTCAATCCCTAGTACTGCAAAAGCAAAGATGCAAATAAAAGCAATGTAGACAGGCTATATGCATATGATGTGCTGTCTGTTTTTCAGACTTCCAAATGTTTTTTCCTTAAAGAGCTTGTGTATTCTTAGGATGGTGCAGAGAGTAGCTCTGCTCAGTACTTAAGTTCTCCTGTCATGGGGAAAATCTGTGAGCACATATATTAAATACGAAGGGCTGAGTTTTCTATTGACTTATCCAACTATTTCTCATTTAACAAAGTACTTCTAAATAAATAGTATACTCTCGAGTTGGGATATAACTCGGTGGTAGAACACTTGCTTAGCATGAATGAGGCCCTGGGTTCAATCCCCAGCACCTCAAATATACAGAGTAAAACTTTCTCACTTCTGAAGAAATACTTCTGCTAACCTAATATTATGTTCTAGGAACTGTGACACAGGAAGGAAATAAGATAGAAGAAGGTTAACTAGAGGTATGGAAGATAGGGGAAAAATCTTAAATTGAAATTTTAGCAGAAACTACATTAAATGAGATTGATGGCAGATTAGACATTGCAGAGTTAGTAGATTAGAGGGTTTAGACAAACAAATAGAAACTCTCCCAAATTGCACATAAGGAAAAAATAATTACAGAGGCAAGGACAAATGTAAAGAACATAAGTTAGCTTTTGGAAACTCCAAATATCCAAGTATAGGCATTAAATGGAGTCTCAGGGGGTGGAGAATGAGTGCAGAGAAATACATTTGAACTAATAATGACCAGAAAATTTCCAGATCCAATGAAAGCTATAAACCACAAAAGCCAAGGATCTCAACTAAATCTGAGTAGAAGAAACGTGAACAAACCACACTAAGGCACACAAACCCCTGCCAGGGAACATCATATTTTGGTCTATCAGCCTATGTTATAATAGGCAGTCCTATATACAAGGAAACATATTATATTGAAATCAGTTGTTAATTGACAAGGATTTTAGGAAAAGATGTTTACACTGGGTATAAAGTTTTCTCCACAAAACTACCACCTCACCATTTGGACAGCAGTGGCTAATGTAGTAGCATTGATACTAATCCAAAGTCAATCCTTCTAATTGACTTGGTCCCAAATGCCTGTTCTTAAGGATGACTCTAGTGACTTATTATTGCTAGCTACTGATATTTCTGCCATCTTTCCCTAAAGATGTTGCTTCTGTGTTACACAGAACAAATATGTTTGGCAGAATTGGTGCTTGTACATTTTCAGATTGTTTTCTCACCCAGATCTGTTGTGCCTGGAGATGGCAGATGAGTCTGAAGAAGCAACTGGCTTTGAGCATGAACTGGAGGCTGGGGGTGGAATAGCCAAAGTACAGGTCAGACTTGGAAGCAATCTGCCCAAGATAATTATGTGTAAATGGGAGGACGACAACTCTGGCTTAGGGAGTGATCATGAGAGCATATAGCATTGCAGTTAATGGTTTATTTTTCAACATAGTTCTTATTTAAGTATCTAAAAAGTATTCTAAGATGATCAGCCCTAACTCATTATGAGAGTTGGAGGTGACATAGTACTTATGATAGAAGAAAAATAATGCTGTAATCTAGAGTGTATTGAGGACTTCCTGTGTGTTAAGCCTTTAGCATTCTAGATTTACAGATGATGAATCCTGAACTTTTCCTATGGAATAACTTGGCCCAAATCACATAGCGAGTGGCAGAACCATGATTCAAATCCAGGTCTGTTGGATCCCAATATTAATGTCATCTTACTACACGAAGAAGCATCTGCCTTCAAATCTATTTCCCACATTGTCCCATTTTTTTGTTATATCATTACCCATTTTCTTTTTGAACATTCTAAATGCATTTAAAGGCAAGTGGGAAAGGGTTTACTCATCTATTAACAAAATCGTGAAAAATTCTCTAGAGGAGTCCACATTCTTGCAGCACAAGAGAAAATAAACAAAATAAACAAATTAAATATTAGAAGGTGATAAGAGCTCTTGGGAGAAAACTCACAATAAGAGGGGGAAGCACTGCAGGGCCTTGAGGCAGAAGCCTGTGTGGTGTTTAGGATGAGATGGGTGAGAGGGCTGGGGCAGAGTGCTTAAAACTGAGAGTAGATATCAGTGAAGTCAGAGATGTGATGGAGATGAGGGGGAGTAAGGCCTTTGAAGTCATTGTACAGATTGTGGCCTTTACCCTGAATGTATTAGGAAATCATTAGAGAGTTTGGAGAAAAAAAATGGCATAATCTGACTTAGTTACTAAAAGAGTGTCTGTCTTGAGAATGGACTATGGAGAGGAAGAGCAGACATGGAAGCCAGGAGACCATTAGGAGAAAACCAGATGTGAGATGGTGGTTGCTTGGCCCAGAATAACATTGGAAGTTTTGAAAAGTCGTTATACTATAGATATATTTTGAAGGAAGAGCCTTTGGATTTTCTGACATTTAATTAAGGGTGTGAGAAAAAGAGGGTTTGGGGATGACTTTAAGGTAATTGACTTGATCAAATAATACTGTGATGTTGCACTAATTGATATGAAGAAAATTGTGGCAAGAATTGAAAAGCTTTCTGTGATGGAGTAGTATCAGGGATTTAGTTTTGAAAATATTTATGATGGATATGCTCATTAGACATCCAATTGGACATTTATTGCTAGACTGAAGAAGCAAATTTGGGACTCATTAGCATGGATGGTCTTAAAGCTATAAGCTTGGATGATGTCACCAAGGTGCATAGCCACAAGGAATGCAGGGAGATAATGTCTCATTGAAGTAGGCTTAGAAGAGGATGGTGAAAGTGGAGGTGCAGTATGGAAACCCTTTGAGAAGTTTTGCTGTAAAGGCAATAACAAAAATGGGGTGACAGGTGGAAAAGAGATGTGCTCCACAGAGGATTTTTAAGCTCATTATATTTTAAAATTTCTCATCTATTTTATTTAGCATTTTACCCATGTCTATTCAATCTGTCATTTTTATTGCAAGCCCTACAATCCCTGCCTTCCTTCCAGAAAAAGTAAAATGCAAGGATCTTTTAAAAAAATTAGCCAGAACACTTTTGACATTAGGTTACCAAAAGGGAAAATGTGAAGATCTGGGGACACACACTTGTTTTAATCCCTCTCCACATAACCATCAAGTATTTGAGCCTATATTTGAAGCCCACTCTATGTCCAGCCTCAACAGCCATGCTTCCTTTCAAACCCCTTAGCATGCTGGAGACAATTATGGAATGAAAGTGAATCCAAAACTTTCTTTATTTTTAAAGAGAGAGAGAGAGAGAGAATTTTAATATTTATTTTTTAGTCTTTGGCGGACACAACATCTTTGTTTGTATGTGGTGCTGAGGATCGAACCCAGGCCACACGCATGCCAGGCGAGCGTGCTACCGCTTGAGCCACATCCCCAGCCCGAATCCAAAACTTTCAAAATTGAAAAAACATGTTGATTGCCTTCCCATACCCATATCTGCATTTTTATTTTATTTTTGAAGCTTCTAGCTGCATCTCATAAAAGACTGTCTTCAGGTCTTAGTCCTAATTGTATTATAAACTGGTATCTTTTTACTTCCAAAATAGTTTCTTGGTTCCCTCACCCTAGGTAACTACCATTATTGTGCATGCTTCTGTCACTTAAGTTCATTTAGGCTTACTGAATTTCTATTGATAGGCTAAAATGTGTGTGCACAAAAAAATGGACATCTTAATCAGCATTCAAGTATATAAATCCCTGATGAAAATCATGCAGAAAACAAGGAGCTAGCGATTAAATTGATAATGGCTATGATAAGGAATGGAACCAAGAAGAGACAGAGAGGTCAACAGATACCACCCCACCAGAATACCTTTCTAAATGATTAAAGCAACATATCACTTAAGGAATATGAAGCACAGTGCACTTGATCAGTGAGGTTATTCAGTTTCCTGAAGTTGAAATGTTTGAATATGATCCAACAAACAGGTTTCTAGGAGGAAAATCAGCCTGGATCTATGCTACAAACAAAAAATGATGAAATATTAGGGCAGAGATGTAAAACGTTTCACTGCAAAACCAAATATTTAAGTGTCATATGAGCAGTGATCCACCGACTATTCAAAGAGAATCACTCAATGGATATATAATATACAAATGACTCCCAACTCAGGAAGTTTTGACTTTAGAATGGTATAAAAGTGTTAAACATTTGGAGAAACTGTGCTTTACATTTTCACTTCTTGTCTTTTCTGGAGCTAGTGATATTTCCATACCTTTCTTGCAATGTTGTACAGGGACAGAAAGCTGGAACTCCCAGTCAGCCACATGGTCACCAGACAAACAAGCAATCCTTTATAACATACTGTGCTAAGCTGTGCTGTTTGGTAGGTTAGATATATTAAATGATTTTTTTTTTTTACTTAGGATATTGTCAACTTCAGACAAGTTTACCAGGGCATAACCCCATTGTATTAAGTAAAAGTAGTCAGACTTGGGCTGGGGTTGTAGCTCAGTGGTAGAGCACTTGCCTCACATGCATGAGGCACTGGGTTCGATCCTCAGCACCACATAAAAATAAATAAAAATAAAGATATTGTCCCCATCTACAGCTAAAAAATATTTTTTAAAAATGTAGTCAGGCTTAGGGAAAATGTCACTGGGTTTGACATCAATAGATTCTTACTCTACTTATGACTTACTTTATGAAATGCTCAGGAACCTCTCCACTATTCTAATAAAAGCAATTAGACTAGTCCTACTTTCCATATAATCTGCCTAAATCATAAAGTAGTTGTTATGCATTGGCCTTCCCTTGATTGAAGTCCAGGTGGCATGTGCAGGAACTCTGGAAGGTGGTCACTTCTCCAGCTACTGGTCCATATCTCTTGGAACCAGTGGGTTTGGGCCTAATAATAAAGAATGCAAGGTGAGGCTATGCCATCCTTGGCTACAACCAAGACAACATCCTTCCAACACCACTGAAAGAAACACTTTTTTAAAATTAAGGCCTTTGATATGTAGTCACTTTTAAAGAATACTTTATCTCTTCTTGTAATTAGCAATGTATATGTTGTGGCACCCACAGTCTCTGCTTGCTGTTATTTTCCTGCAAAATTTTCAATGTTTTTCATGTTTGACAAGTTTGTGTTGGGTTTTCAATTAACTGAATTAATATTAGAAATCATGATATGAAATGTATTGAAGTTTGTGTTCTATTTTTCCTGTTGTCCAGTCCATGTCCAAAATGAAATGTCATCTTTCTCTTTTGGAATTCTGTAGGATGAAGTTGATATTGTAGAGGTTGAGCAGTATAGAACACAAGAATCTGTTCATGTCATTCAGATAGATTCTAGTTCATCATCTTCCGACACTAGCGTATCATCTTCTAGAATCATACCAGAATCACCAAGTAGGTATATTGGAAGAAAAATGGTGACTTAAAGGATAGTTACAATTTTCCAAATGAAAATAATGTTCTATTGATAATGGTGTGAAATCACAGGAGTAAATGCCAGCTTTCTTCATCTGTAAATTTGTGAGTTGATTTGAGAGTAATAAAAATGAATATCTCATCACAGGTTCAATGCTTGGAAATGGTATTATTCTCTTCATTTAATTTTAATCTTTCAAAGATTGGTGGTAGATCTCAGTCCTTAGAGGAATAGCATTTTATCTTTGCATACTCATATAGTCTGCTCTGCATTCCAGAGAATCCTCTTGCAATTAAGTTTTAATGGGAGTAGAGAGAAAAGATAGTCTTTCAAAAATTGAGATATTTCTTGCATGAATTTCAACAGTGAACACATTGTAGAGCTATAATTTTATTAAAAATTGCAAAACTTAAGGGTTGATTATATAATATAGGTTGTGTCCCTGATTAGCTGAATCTTATGGTAGATGATTCATATTATGGAATCTTCATATATTGAAGCAATGCCTTTAGTTTAATTTGATACTTTATTCTGTTTTACCAGCCTCTAAATTCAGTCTTAATGCTTATATTTCTTAAATATTCTTAGTTGCTGCTTTTAGTCAGAGTTCAGATCCCAAAAAAAGTCCTTTCAAAACAATGGAAGGAGGTGAAGCCCATGAACTTGTAACTATGATTTCTAAAACTTAAAGGAGTAGTGATTGCTTTAAACCTAGTATGAAGACTTATTTTGTAGATTTGCTATAGATAATTATTCATATTTATTACTATTAAAACACAATGGAAAAATCCTTAAAATCTTCTACAGCATGACTTTTCCAATAAAGTGGGCAACAAATTGCACTGTCATTTATTGATAATTTATTTGGCTTGTTCATTTGAAATCAGAAAATGATAAGTATACTGTTAAGATGCAAGACATATTTTGGAAGTGGTTGATAGTGGAAAAGGAGTTAAAAGTTTAGTCAAGGATCAACACCCAAAGTAACCAGAAACCAGAATTTTCCAAAATATTTTAAGTGGGCATCTAAAACTCATGCCGTGGCTGAAAGGCAATTTGCTCACATCTGTCTGCCTAATCCATATGTTTCTATATTCTAAATTTTGATTTTGAAATAATTGTGGACTTTGAGAAGTGTTATATAACTAGTATTGGGAAAACATACAGGAAATTTCCTCCATTTCTTTCTTCTCTTTTGTGATCTTGATATTTTTGAAGAGTACAGATAGATATTTTGTGGAATGTCCCTCAATTTGAATTTGATGTTTTCTCAAGATGATTTTGAGGAAATAACATTTTGGGGAAGAATATCACAGAAATGGTGAACTTGTCTCAGTGCATCATAGCAGAACCAGTGTGTTGTTGGTCACTCATACCAGTGATGTGAACGTGATCACTTGGTGAAGATGGTGTTTGTGAGGTTTTGCTCCTGTTGAATTACTGTTTACCCCTTTGTACTTTACCAAATGTTTGACGGGGGATACATTGAGAATATACAAATATCCTTTTTCTCCTTAATCTCTCCAGTCATTTCAGCATTGACAGTATAACTTGCTTACAGCAATCTACTTCTATACATCTTAATGCCAATTTCTGTTTCCCTCATTCCTTATATGTTTATTACCTGAAATCCTTCTGTAAAAAAGTGTTGTTCCTTCTCCCTAATTCATTCATTCATTCGTTCATTCATTCATTTATAACAGGATGGACTGATGTGTAATTATTTTTATGATTATTTTGTTCCCTGTTATCATCATCATATGTTTTTCCAAATTTCAGCTCTTTCCAGTTAGTTCCCTTGTCCTTTCACCATGCCTGCATCTTTTCCTTCTCACTTCCTTATTTTTGATATTATAAGTGGTTTCAAGTCATTGAAATCAACATCTTCTCTAAGGAATCTTAGGTCCTCTATCTGGAGAATGGTATTAAGAAGTGAAGGCTGGGATGCTAGGTGTACTCATTGTTACAGGTGTCCCACTGCATCTAAACCCTCTCAGTGGGCAAAGCTATGAAAGGTGTGTATGCATATTAAAGTATGTATGCATATGCTCTGTGTTTTCATTTCAGCATATTAAAAATAACAGCATAGGAATTTATTGATAACCTCTTACTCTGGTCCAGTACCACAGGATTCATTCTAATCTTTTCTCATTATGTGCAGTATAAATTATTGATTCCCTCAAAGCACAAAAGCATATAAAAAGTAGTTTCAAGAGAGTAGAGCAAGAGCAAGTAGTAGGGAGAGTGCATATGATTAAAGAATGGTATATGTATACATGGAAATGTCAAAATGAAACCCATCAATTTATAAAAATCCATGTTTGAATATTTATAATAAAACATCCCCCCAAAGTGGTTTTACAATTGATAACCCAGACCCCTGCAAAAAACCCGAATTACCATCTAGAGTTAACTTGTGTGTGTACTTCTTTTTATCTTTAGCATTATAGTATTCAGTTAAACCACTGCTTTCAAATTTCTTAGGTTGGACTCTTTATTCCTCACCCTTTTTAGTGTGGATATGTTATTTATTTGTACTGCAGTTAGATTCACTTGTCACAGTCTCCATTTCAACTTGGGTTTTCTCACATCCTAACCAATTTATTTTTACATTTGTATACAGCAAAACTCAGGCTTTAGGGTATTCAGTTGTCTCGGTTTTGACAAAGACAAAATGCTATGAGTCCATCACCATAGTACCAAAGGGAACAGTTCCATTACCCTCCAGATTTCTTTGTGCTGCCTCTTTGTAGTCATCCTTTGTCACCCATCCACTGTCAACCATTGATCTGTATTTCATATCTGTATGTTTCCTTTTCCCAGAATGTCATGTAAACACAATCATACATTGCCTAGCTTTTTCTTTCAGTGTTAGGGATAGAACCCAGGTCTTCAAGCATGCTAGGCAAGCACCATACTACTGAGCTACATTCTCATCCCCAATGGCTGGCCTTTTTTATCTAGCTTCTTTTATGAAACAAGATGCAATTAAAATTTTCCTCCATGTTTTATCAATCAGTGATTCATTCCCTTGTATTACTGAGCAGACTGTGCTTTAGAAATTTACCACAGGCTTTTATTAAAAATCCATTTACCTGTAGAAAGAAATCTGCGTTGTTCCCAAGCTTTTGGTGATTATTAATAAAGCTGCTATAAACGTTTGTGTAGAGGTTTTTTTATGAATATATGGTTTCAGCTCATTTGAGTAGATTCCTGGCCATGAGATTACTGGGTCATATGGGAAGTGTGTGTATGTCAAACTCTTTTCCAAAGTGACTCCAGTTTTCATTACTCAGTGTTCTCCAGGTGGTCTTCAGCCATGTCACAACACCTCGAAGAGCACTCCTAAGGTCCCATATTCTTGGGAACCCCACTGTTCAGAAGTGATCTATGACTAGGTTTAATTTGGTTTTACCAGTTGGACAGTACCAAATTTCCAGAAGCAGAAGAAAAAGAATTTTATAATTAAGTGACAACTACACTGGATTTATGCACCAGCATAAGCCAGGGGGTAGATAGAGGTCAATTCCAACATTCCCTCCTTTGTTTTCATTTTCAAATGTTAATGGATTTTAAAGTTATGTTCTGAATGATTCCTGGTACCTGGTACATCCTCATCCCGAATGTAGAATTAAACCGTACTCTCCTGTTGTAACTTTGATAACACTGGAACTTTTGCTTTTTCAGTCATGAATATGCTTTCTTCCTCAGCCTCCTCATCTTTGCAGAGTCTTGAATTTGAATCTGAGATGGACCTGAGGAAACGAGAGGAGCCCATAGACCTGGAATATTCAGTGAACTCCAAATACATAGATGACTCCATGGACCAGGATGATGTTATTGACCTAGTGTCCCAAGAGGCCTCAGTGGAGCCAGACTTTGAAGAAAATTCCTTGGACTCAGTGTATCAGGAGGACAAGGTGGAGTTGGTGGAGCAGGAGCTTTACCCTGCCTCCAGCATGGCTGCTAGTGGTGATACTCAGGTACATCTTGGAGTCTTCCTTTACACATTTGTCTGGAACTCTAACCTTACAAATAGTCCCAAATTGCCACTCTTGTGTCCAGTTTTACTTTGCATAAAAAGCATGTTCTTTACTTTTTAAAACTGTATCACTATTTCTGGTATACTGGATTTTGAGATGCAGCTGAGAACCTGGTAGACCTTCATAAAGATGGAGTCTGGAGGTTCTCTAAGACTGAATCTCTGTTTTCATCATGTGAAATGTACAAGGCACCTTATACTTCAGAGATGTTTGAGCCAAATAGGAAGCTTGACTACTATGAAAAGACAGGATTTTTAAGAGCCATGACCCTCATCACCTGGGAGGGGATGCTAAACCATCTCAAGGGAAGACAACTCTCCTGCCCACCCATATCAACCCTCCTACACCAAAAGCTAGGTTTTCCCAGTGAAGTTTGTATTAGGTCACAGCATACATTTCAGAATGGTAGATATATTCAGTCATCAAATGTCAGTACCAATGCACAATTCAAAGCCTAATCCAAACAGATGGATTAACTACTCTGCATCTCCTCTATCCCCAAATTTGTGTACACAGTCACAGATTTGGACAATCATATTTTATATTAGACAGGATTATTAAAAATCAGTATTGGCAATCAAAGAAATGACTTCATGGTCAGTTGTGTGGAAATGTGTACATTAATTACTGTGTTAAACATGAGTCACTTTATCCCTAATGCCAAAAGCATCCTCATCTAATGAAAAATCTGAGGGTTAGAAGACTGTTGTATGGGTTTGGCCCCAAGAGTATTATGTTGACAAGTTCCTGAGCCTTAATTTCTCCATCTTGGCAAAGTCTTGCCTTTGCAGGAATTTGTGTCCTGCTATGAAATTTCTTTTAACTACTCAGAAAGAATTGTTTTGGGGGGAGTAACAGGAATTGAACCCAGGGACACTTAACCACTGAGCCACATCCCCAGTACTTTTTATTTATTTTGTGACAGGATCTCACTAAGTTGCTTAGTGCCTCCTATGTTGCTGAGGCTGGCCTCAAACTTATGCTCTTCCTGGCTCAGTCATCAGAATTCCTGGGATTATAGGAAGAAGAATGTATAGTATATGGTGAAAAGAGAACTGGACAATTTTTTTTTTGGCAATGGGAATTAAACTCAGAGTACTTAACCACTGAGTCACCTCCCCATCCCTTTTTATTTTTATTTTTTTTAATTTAAAGACAAGGTCTCACTGAATTGCTTAGAGCCTCCTAAGTTGTTGAGGCTGGCTTTGAACTTGCGATCCTCCTGACTCAGTCTCCTAAGTCACTGGGATGACAGGCATGGGCCACTGTGCCTGGAAGAACTGGACAATTTTAATGGACTATACATACAGATACAACTTTTAATTTCAAACAAGAAAAAAAAAACTTGTATGGTTGTCTGGTTATCTCTCTGCCACACCTGGCTATGTAATCATATGAACTATACTGGCATTGAAGGACCATTTTATGATATAATAATCTCTGGGTTTTTGTTCTTATTTTATTTCTTTATTATTTATTTATTTTGATCTCTAGAGTTAGCATGTAGATGAATCTTATCTTCATTAATATTCTAAGTTCTTTGTGTATGAAGACTTCCATTCTCTCATCATGTTTATATAGAGGATGTCCAGTTCAGAGCAAACAAAAGTCATTTCCAGGCCCTGGCCCTGCTGCCAGTCTTGACAGTTCTTTTCAAAGAATGCCATTTTTTTTCTGTTATATTTTCAATTAAGCAGTCCTATCTACTTTCTTCATTTTTCTCAAATGTTTTCCATCTTTTTTATATCCTCCTTCTACCTTTGTTCTGTTTCGGGCTCCTGTTCTCTCTACTTTGAATGACCCCATAAGCCTTCTAACTGTTTTTTCTCTAGCCTCAAGCTCAGAGAACTCAGGTACTGCAGGCTGATATTAGAACTAGCAGAATTCAGTGGAAACAATGACAGCTTCTGACAATGTGAGAATGTAGGTTTCAGGTCAGAGACTAGTTCTGCGTAAGTGGCAGATGGAAAGGAGAGAAGGGCCTTGCCACCCTCAAGGAATTACTAGAGCAGCATGAGGCATGTTGAGTGATTTCCAGTAAGAAACTTTTGCCCCCTTTTTCCTGGCCACACAAGCTGAGGTGGGCTTAGCCAGATCTTTAGCAAGGGCTGATGTGGCTCATACCTAGTTATGAATATGGGTTTCCACTGGACACCAATATTCCATGCCCAGAGTGTCTTGTGTCGTAAGGAAAGGTGTGGACTATAAATAAGAACTTCATGATACTGTGTCCTTACAGATGCGTCGAATGACATCACGCCGTATTTTCAGTCCTGGGCCCCATTCTTCAGGGATGATGTCCAGAAACCAGTATGCTGGAAAGATGAAGAGATCTGTTGCAGATTTCAAGGAGGCCAAACGTTTCCATAATTCATTTAACTGTCTCAAGTACACTGGGGACCTTGAAAAAACTTGTGTTTCTTCCACACAGGTATGGAAAGCCTGTTTTAACCATATAACTGAAGGAAGGTCTCATTTTCATGAGGATTTGTATTCGTTTGATTTGCCTAAAGAAATAGTGGCTGTCCAGTAGGCTTCCATACATTTGCCCAAGGCAGTAAAAATCCCAGGCTAACTGGACCTGAACATATGGTAGACAATATACATTTTTGTGTGCATATGCACGGGTTTATCAGGACTGCAGCTAGGGTCCCACCAAAGAAGTAGACAGTCACACAGCCCAGTGAGCACAGAGAAAAAGGACTCCTGTTGTCCTCTACTTTGTGAGAATGGAGTGGGAATGTTAAATACACTTCTGGGAAACTCTTGTAGATGCTGAGGTGCTTTTATCTCTTGTCTCTTGATGCAAGACAATCTTCAGGAACAAGACCAATACCTTCAGGAGGAGCTGCAGGAGGAGGTATTGGAAAAACAGGTGAAGAAACAGCCATAGCAGAAGGGAAGAGGGACAGATCATGCAGATATATTTGCAAAGCCAACCTGGCATATCTATACCTCTGCAATAACCCTGTTATATTTGTGCAGGATGAGCCCATTGATTCTCCTGTTGAAATAGAAGATGATGAGCAAGAGACCATTGACTGTTATAGCAATGAGGACTTTGATCACAAGGATGAGAGTCATAGGTAAGAAGTGTATGGAGTGGGGAGAAGGGCCGAGATCACTGCTTTCTCCATGTGGCTAGATACTGTGTCTGAGGGTGTCCATGGGGGCACCAGCAGCTCTCTCACTAATAACAACTTGATCTCAACTCATCTTTCTCTATGGCTACTTTGTCTCTTTGTCTTTGCATGGATGGTGTCTAGCTAAGCAAATAGTGATAGAATGGAGGAGCCTCCACAACAAAATGACAAGATGAGGAGGCTCCAAAGCTGGAGAATTAGCTCCATTCCCCAAACCTATTATCAGAGTACAGGTTGTTTGTAGAGAAGTCTTCAGTGGTCGTTGTTGAGTATCTCCTGTGCTTTCAGATTCATTTCCCATCTTTACTGGACTCTGCTGAGCACAGTAGACCAGACAAAGGGGTCTCCATGGATACGAGGGAAGTGGGTGTGAAACAATTGCTCTACTGCTGTGAAGATCCAAGAACACAAAAGAGTGGGTCCTTGGTAGCAGTAAGAAAGCATGCAGACATTTTTGCTCAGTAATAAAGTTTTTAGCTCAAATGCTAGAAAGAGAAGATTCTGCTCAACAATTAAGGAATAGCAGCTCAGAGAAATTCTCTGAGTCACCCTCCCAGAGCCTTCTAGGCCTTACTTTAGAATCAGTGACCCTGATGTTAGGAGTGGGCTTGGTGCC
The DNA here is from genome assembly GCF_021218885.2 of Marmota monax. Lineage (NCBI taxonomy): Eukaryota > Metazoa > Chordata > Mammalia > Rodentia > Sciuridae > Marmota > Marmota monax. The sequence goes on along the minus strand of NW_026692025.1, from coordinate 3,550,714 downwards.
ATGTTTTTCTAAATGGCCTGATAATCAAAATCTTCCCAAGGAAGTTTTTGAAAGTACAGATTCAGAGTTTGGGATGGGTCTTTGAAAACTGTATTGATCCCAAGATTCCCTGGAGTTTTGGTTATGGACAGACACTGGATTTGAAGTTAGGAAAGTTTCCTTGTAGCCTCTGCTCATGCATCAGTGTCTTTAGTGATTTTGAGGTAGGTGAAATGGCTTGCACAATCATGGAAGAACATGGACTGCTCTCATACTAGAAAAAGAACCACTTGAGACAAATGACTGTGCATTTAGGATCTAAATTCACTTGACTTTGACAGGTTAAGTCTTAAACCTAAATCAAATTTTCTCCAAGCACCTTCTAATGGCCAGGAGAATGTCTTGTGGGCCATCATTTCTAGATCAGTGTCACTGAACTAAATTTTTTTTTCTTACAGTCTTTTTCCTGAGGAGCAAGACAAGTCCTTTATGGATCCTCTACCATCAGCTCATAGCCCAAGCTCAGAGATAATTTCTCTGAGCTTCTTTCCTCAATCTCCTGTAAGCACTGTGTCCAGCATAGATGCTCTGGAGACTCCAGAGGATTTCATGCAACTGTGGCAAGAGTCACCTAGTCCACATGATTTAGATGGAGATGATACTTGGCTCTCCAATGATCAGAACTCTACACAGGATCCACCCACCTGGCAGCAGGTACACTGTCTCCTTCTTATTTTCCTTCCAGCTTGGGTCAAGAGAGATCCTGGGCCTTTTCCTCATAAGGTGACAACACAGGAGCATGTTCTACATATGAAATCCAGACTTTAAAATTCAGTGAATTTGAGGAAATTACTATTCTCTGTAAGAGTCCTTGAAAAAAATGTGAGCTGTCCCAAAGGATCTTAAATGTAATTTGTCCTTGAAACTTCTCTCAGAAACATATCACCCGGATCCATGCCATGGTGTTAATGCTGAGCTCATTGTCTGAGCTCAGGCCCCATTCTGAACTTGCGCATCTTTAATTCTGCTCCAAAATCTAGAACCTAATATGGGTGTGTTTCCTCATAGTGGAAAAAAAACACCCCAAAGTTCCCACTGTTGAATGTGCTTGGAATCCATCTATGATGTACTTTATATTAGGCTGGACACACCCATCTTGGGGACCATCCACAGTGGCCACATTTCCAGAATGAAAGCTGGTACAAATAGGTAGTAACACAGAGGTTTTCCTCCCAGGTAAGCTCCCAGCAGACTGCCCTGGAGATTACAAATACTAAAACTTACTGATAAACAACATTTGCAAAAGGTATTTTCATTATGGCATTAGAATCTTAATATAGCCAGGCCTGGTGGTGCACACCTGTAATCCCAGCAACTCAGGAGAGTGAGACAGGAAGATCACAAGTTTGAGAATGCCCAGACTTAAAAATTCAGCTGTCTCAAAGTAAAAATAAAAAGGGCTGGAGATGTAGTTCAGTGGTGGTGTGCTTGCCCAGCATGTGAGACCTTGGGCTTAATCCTGGTCTCTGAAAAAAAAGTGGTACAAAATAAAAATAAAAAGGGCTGTGTATGTAGCTCAGGGGTAGAGTAACCCTGGGTTCAATTCCGAGTACCAAAAAAAAAAAAAAAAAAAAAACTTAATGTAGCCTAACCTTTTTTTTTTTTTTTTTTTAATCAGGCAACAAAACAAAGACAAAAACCAAACAAACAGTAAGCTACAGAAGAATGAAATAATTGAGACCTTTTAAGCAGCTGTTTTCTCATGCATCCCTTGCCAGCTGGGCTATCAGTGCCATTTTGATCTCTTCATGTGGTTAGTCCCACTAAGTGATCAGAATGTCAATCGGTCAATGGATCTGATGGTTCCATTGCCAAACCAGATTCTGTCAGAACCCTTCTTTATGCCTGTTTTCAAGGTGCTGACTCTCTTGGATGGGGCCCTGAGCTGCAAAATCTGAGCAGCTAGCTCAGGAAAGTTGGGAAGGTAGGATTCCAGAAAGTTGCTCAGTCAGAAGAAAGTAGTGGAGAGGCCCAAGACAGGAGAATGTGGGAGCATCCTGAGGACAGTCTTTCCTGGCTCAGCACCACTGCCCCCAGTAGGTTCAACTCTCCAAATTTCTGCCTAGAACACAGCCCTGCTCCTCCTATCCCTCTGGCTTCTGCTTCACTCTGTTGAGTTCCAGTTGTTTAAGTCCTGTATCATGTCAAAACAGATCCCCACAAGTGGCTCTTTGCAACCCCATCTTTGTGTCTGTCCTCTTACACACCACAGTGTGATCTGGTACCTCTCCTGTCACTTTTTTAAAGTGGACTAATCAAATCAAGGTCAATATAGAAATGATTGTGTCCAAGGCCCATGGATGGGGCATTGGGGAGACATGGCTGCAATGAGCTGGGTAGGGGAGGGCCTGACACCGACCTGGGAGCTTTAAGGCAAGTTTGGGAAAGTCTAGGTGTATTTCTTTTGATCTTTAACCTAAGATGCTGCTGGAAAAGATAAGAGAGGAGGAGCCTTATCTTCCCCAGCTCACCATTCTTCTGGTACCTCAAAGGCTCATATTGCAAAGAGCAACTTCTCAGCTGCTTACTGCCTTGAACTAAAGGGATTTTCCCATCATCATTAAATGGACCCAGGGACTCTAGCAAACAATTTCACCTTGTACACTTTTCCCAGCAGGTGCAAGCACCAGATGCAAATATTCAAGGGTCTTGGGGACCAGATGCTATGGAAGCTGAAGCTGCTGTTACATCCCAGCTGGAAGTAACAAACAACATCCAGTCTTCTGAGAATTCCAACTCCAGAGACCCAGGAGATCTGGGAGATCCAGGAGAACCTGGAGATGCAGTAACAGCAGAAATTTAATCCCCAGGCATGACAGGAAGGTGGGGGATGGGGACAGACCAATGAGGTCTGCATAGCCAGGGGACAATGCAGGGTATACAACGTCCCTTGGAGTAGGGAGGGGGGCAGATATTTACTGTTATTTCCTGAAAAGTCGTGTTCATAGTGGTTTGTTAAGCATAGCCTGTTTGTTGGAAATTGTGCTGTAGAGACAGCATGTGATCCCTAATTCGCTATTATGTAACTATAGCCAGACCCCAGCAGGAGTCTTCTGTCACCTGCCCAGCTTTACACCTACATGTTTCACCATGGCTGGCTGTGGTCCACTCAGAATCCAAAGTCATGTTTCTGCCAGTAGCATAAAGCATTGTTAGGGTGATTTGCAATCTACTAAGAAGCTGTTCAGTCTTGGCTACAATTCTCAGGCTGCCTATGCCCTAGAATCTTGCTAAGGAAACTAGCAGGAATGAGTTTCCAACTGTGGGAACCTAAAAATCAGTTCAACAATGGTATATGGCAGGTAAAATAATCATAGCTTTTTTGCTTAATAAACACTTTCTTTCACTACAAATCTCTGAATTTATGACTGAGTTTTACATCCTAGGAGTGCTACTGATTCAGCTGACTGGTCAAGGTCCTAATGAAAGGCTCATTTCCTGGAGGTGGACACCTTGTATAGGACCTGCTGCCCTTAGCCTCTTATTCATACTCTTGCCCCATGCCAGTTTTGCAGAGGCCAGTGGCTGCTGATTTCCCATATGGCCCTCTGAACAGCTAGGCATTTGGCCCCTTTCTTGACACTGAGGGCATTCCCAGGGCTACCAGACCTGAAAAAATTGACCTAGGAGCTACCTGATCAAAGTAGATAATTCTGCTTGCACTGTACACGAGAAGTCAGAGGTGAGCCTGGATACTAAAGGACGATGTGCCTGTTCCCTTTTCATGTGAGTTCTCTTTCCTGTCTATATCCATTTTTATTGGCAGGCTTGCTTTCTGGAGTATAAGGGATTCTGTTTGCTGGTCAGGCACCAAGCTGTCTGCACAGTGGTGGGGTGGGAAGGACTGGTGTAAGTCTAACAAAAGTCATTATGTGCCTTTCACAAGGTCATGAGCCATTGTCAGAAGAAAGTAAAGAAAACCCTCAGTCTCCAATGGCAAGGAAAATAAAGGGGCATATTAGGATTCACATCTCCAGAAGTAGCCTGATATTCCTTAGACAATGTGGTGTCTACCAGGGTCTTATGGGACTGAAGATGTTCCCTCCAAGCTTGTATGTTGAAGCCCTAGCCCCCAATGTGAGGTATATGGAGATGACACCTTTGGGAGGTAATTAGATGAGGTCCTGAAGGTGGGTCCCTTATGATGGATTAGTGCCCTTAAAGAAGAGACCTATGAGTACTTGCTCTGCCTCCTAATATGCAGGTACATTGATTCAGTCAGCTTTTTTGATATTGTGACACAAAGATCTGAGCAGAATAATTTTAGGGGAGTAAAAGTTTATTTGAGGACTCATGGTTTCAGAGGTCTCCGTCCACGGATAGCTGACTCCATTCCTTGGGGCTTGAGTTGAGGCTGAGCATACTGGTGGAAAAGTGTGGCAGAAGGAAGGCGCTCATATGATGATCAGGAAGTGGAGAAAGAGACTCCACTCACCAGATACCCCAATGCCCACCTCCTCCAGCCACATGCTACCCACCTACAGTTACCAATCCGGGGATTAATTCACTGATTGTGTTAAAACTCTCACAACCCAATCATTTCTCCTCTGAAACTTCTTGCATTATCTCACATGTGAGCTTTTGGGGGACACTCACATCCAAATCATTACAAACACATACCAGTGGTGACATGAGCATGAGGTCACTGTTCTCAAGCATGTAGAGTGGCACAGACTCAGGAATCAAAAGCTGCTTCCTAGCTATAGGGAATGGGGGAGGGTGGTTGTGGCATGCAGGCTCCTTCCAGCTATTCAGCTGGCCTGGGAGCATTGTGACCGCAGTGGATGCTGCAGCATCAGTAGTTCCCATAGTCAGAGGCCCAGCTCTACCTTTGAAAAGTCATTTTAGTTCTTTGGGTTTCTGTTTTGTGAGCTGGAAAAAGAAGACCACTACAGGATATAACGTCCTTCCCACCAGCTGTTAGAACATATGAGGACACATGAATGGAGTGGTAGGGATTGTGTTATAGGTTGACTCTGGAATGTCCCCAGAGGGTCAAGTGTTGAAGGCCTGGTCCCTAATCCAGCAATATTCAGAAGTGGGGCTTTTGATAACTGATTAGATCATTCATAACTGAATGAACTACTGGAAAGTGGTTGAAATTGTAGGTGGAACCTAGTTAGAAGAAGTGAGTCCTTGGGGCCATGCCCTTGGGGACTTCTTGTTCAGAGCCATTTGCTCTCTCTTTCTCTGCTTTCCAGGTACCATGAGGTAAGCAGTTCTGCTCTACCATGTCCTCTCCACCATTATGCTGCACCTTGGCCTATAGAATGGAGCCAAGCCAGCTGACCATGAATTGAAACCTCTGAATCCAAGATCCAAAATACATCTTTCCTCCTTAAGTTGTTTTTGTTTCCCCTCAGGAATTTTGTCACTGCAATGTAATGTTGTCTAACACAAACTGCAAAAGCTTAAAGCACTGAATGCTGCCAAGGCTGGGAGCATTTGGTTGTGCTTATTGTTTGAAATCAGTGTTTACCCTATGTTAGTCAACTTTTTATTGCTGTGACCAAAATACTGACAAGATCCACTTAGAGGAGAAAGAGTTTCAGAGGTTTAAGAGGTTTGGTCCACAGTTGGTCAGTTTCATCACTGTGGGCCCAAGTGAAATAGCACTTCATGGAGGAAGGACATGGTAGCAGAAAGCTGCTCACATTATGACAACCAGGAAGCAGAAAGAGGAGTCAGGGAAGAAACCTTCTTGCAGAGCACACCCACCTACTAGTGACCCACCTCCTCCAGAATGCAGTTACCACCCAGTCCATTCAAACTAGGATGGACCAATTAGGTTACAGCTCTCTTAATCTAATTATTTCACCTCCTGCATTAATACAGGAGCTTTTGTGGGACACCTCACATGCAAACCATATCCACATCCCATATTGGTGCTTTTATACTGGATTCACCACAATCTGTATTGCACACTGGGATCCTGAACTGGGGAATCTTGCCATAGCAGGAGAGGGATGTGTTGACCAGTCTGACTCTCTCCCAGGTATTCCCCAGAAGAGTGGTTCCGAGGAAGACTCAGCTTAGGATGGGAGAATCCAGAAACCCAGAGCTAGAGCTCCAATGCAAAGCTGTCCAGTTGTTTAGCATATTACTAAAGTCACACTGAGCAGAGTGGATTCTCTGTGGCCTCTTATACAGTTCTGGGGTCAAATTCCTGCTTTGAGGTGTCCATAGTGCTGCAGAAAAGCTTCCTGCAGATTGGTCCCAGCCCAGACATTAGATTCAGTTGTGTCAGCAGATGAGCGGCTCTAGAATCACTTGGTGCCAACTTTTTGTTCATTGCTCTGGTCACAGTCAGGAAAACTAATTCCCTACCTTCATAGGGCCAGGGACAAAGCTGTCCACTCTTAGTCCAGGGCTTTGCAAGAGGCTGACCAGGCTAAAGAATGGCATCATCAGAATTGAGCATCAGGGTCTGTGTTAGGGCACAGGACAGTCTGAGTCAACAAGGCCTAGCACAGATCAAGCTGGCAGAGCCACAGCTGAAACAGGAAGAAGCTATCCCCATAGGACACTGTAGCTCACACCACAAACTTTTATCAGGGAAATCTTCAAAAGGATGTAGGGACACAGCACCCAGAACTACTCAGAACAAATATTTTCTGTCCTTACCCTCCCAGCCAGCCTCACATGCCATATGTAACCCAGTGCACAGCTCAAGCATCCCATCTTTACTTGCAGGCTCTTCCTGGGTGTGAGGGAGAGCACAAAGGGAAATGAGCCAGGCAAATTCCAGGGGAGAGGTACAGAGGAAGAATCCAGATAGAACAGGCCTCATGGCCAGGACCCAGGTTCAGCCATCTGGCTCTCCTTGTTGGCAAACTCTTTCACCAGGCAGCTCTGAAGGGGCTGTGGCATTCTGCCTCATGTCCTTAGTGTACTGCTCCCTAGACTACTCAATGGTTAGGTACCTGATTTGGGACACAAGGTTAACCTGTTTCCAGAGCTCCCTGGCTTTGCTGAACATTGCCTCCCTCTTGATATCTGCTCGACCCACATCAGCTTCTCCCTTGAGGGGTAGAGTGGAGGCAGAGAAGCCAAAGCATGGACAGCTTGTTGGTATAGGGTTTCCACAACTGACCCGGAGCCCCGTCCCTCATCTTCTCTCCCCTCCATGGAAATAAACTTCCAGATCCAAGATTGGGCAGGGAGTACCAGGCCCTGACCTTCTGGCACTCTTCAATATAGCCACCAACAGTTCCAAGGATCAAAACAGGCAGTGCTAGTCCCCCCTCCTATACTTGTATGGCTCCAGCAATAGTGTCAGTGAGGTGGCCTGGGCTGAGACAATTGCCACCTTACTGTTACCCTGCAAGACTTGATAGTGGTAGGCGTTGGATTTGTTCACAACTCCAGTATGAAGCCAAATTGAATTCACCTATCTGGGAAAGTGCAGATGATGCATTTCCACGAGGCCTAGGGAGGTGGAAGGGTTAAACAACATGATAAAGGTGTCCCAGCTGACACACATGGCAGAGTTTTGACACAGACACAGTGATCCCCAAATTAACTCATTCCCAGGTGGCAGTGCCAGGCTCAGTCTCCACATAATATAATATTCCATGCACAGACTTACAGCTGAATATTCATGTGTTTTCTATGGCATCAAAAGTTTATAAATGTTCCTATTCCCAAGTGCATTTTATAATAAAAAGGAAGAGTGTTATTAAAACTGCCCACCCCACTCCATGTATTTCCTTTGCACTGCACAGCCCAGCACCATGCTGTTGTCCAGAGCAGTGTCTTGAGGGTTTTTTGAAGTATATCTTGAAGAAAAAGGGAAGGTGAGCTTGGAATATTCAGGATTGTGAGTGTTGTTCATGTGTGCCAAAATCACTGAGAAGGAAAGTTGGAGGTAGATAGGCTATGGTAAAGGTAAGGGCCATGGGTGTGCATGGGAGCTCAAGACTGCAGCTTCAAGGCAAACTGCTTGTGGGTTGAAAGGAGGGAATTTGTCTTCTAAGACCTTGGAACATATTTCCAGAAAACTCCATCCCACCTTTCCAAACAGGCTTATCAATCTTAATGAAAACGCTCAGGATTGTAGCTTGAACCCAATTAAATAGTCCAAAAGGGATATTAAATTGTTGGGATTTTTTCACCTTTAATGGGTACCAAGACATAGTTGAATTGTTGCCATTGTTCATCCAACAAAATACAAGTACTCTGCCTCATTTGACCAGGCCCGGCCCCTCCTCCTGCAGCTGTCTCTCCTCCCTTCATGCACTCTGCCCTCAGTTTCACTGACCCAGTGAGCTTTATACAAACTATGGGCCTCTCTGCCCTCATGGATCTGTCCCTACTCCATATACCAGCATGCCCTTCCCTTCTGTGCATTTCCAACCATTGCCCATGGCCTAGCACCCAGCTGGGAAGAACCCCCTGCCTCACTTGCAGCATTCTTGTCGCTTCTCAGCACCTAACGCACATTGTGATCTTCTACACTGACAAACGATGGGCCAAGATTGGGGCAGATCTTAGAGGTCCCTAGAGCACAGGTCTTGCAGAAGTGAGCCTTCCAAAAAATATCTTTGTCATCTAAACCATTAACAGTCCTACCAGGAAAATGCTTCACAAAGAAAACCAGCTTCTGGAGGCAAGATTAAGTAGGAAACCAAGCTTGGTGGATGAGATGGCAGGGATTCAGGTGTGAAGTGCCAAGAGCTGCCCACGAGTTGCTCAGTGTCTCTGGTAGTGGCTCTAAGAAGCTTCTGTAAGTCCCTTTGTGGCACACACAAATCTGGAACACTGTGAAGAGATGGGGGTGGGGAGAGCAGGGGAATTGTCAGTGACAATTAAATGCCAAGAGACCCAAAACTCCTGGAGCCATGGAAGTTTCCTGCCCAGATGGAGGCCCTGACCCTAAATGTCAAAGGGTAATTAACCACATGGTCACCTTGTTGATGAAACAAAACCCACAACCCCACAGAATCATAACATGTCAAATGTAGAGAGGCAAAGGTCAGCAGACAGGACAGACAAATTGCAGTCTTTAGAATTCAAGTGTTTGTGTAATCTAAGTTCTAGCCCATGGGGCGGGTAGGTGGGAGAGAGGCTGGAAGTTTACTGGCTGGAGTGGGGCATGGCTGCAGCAGGGAAATAGGCCAGGGTTCAGAGAAGCACCAGGCTCAGTGGGTGATTTACATCCTAACCCTGGAGTGTGTGGTCTGCTAGGAAAGTGCGTCTTGGGATGCTTACACAAAGGAGACCCAAGATAGGGTGGGCCACCCAGTTTAGGGCAACTCTTTTATTTTGTTCTCCCCTTTTGTGTCAGAGGGCAGTACCTAACAGTGTCAAGCTGGGATGTGGTGGTGAGGGAGCTAACACACTGAATTTGAGGGTTCTGCTAAAAACTGCCCCTGCAAAATACTTGACATTTCCATGTCTCTGCTGACTCACGGACCAAAAAGGTGAGGATAAGATGCTTGAGAGTAGGGACTAGAATCTGGAGCCCTCCCGGATCAAGGAACCAATGAATGACCAGACAAATGTCAGCGCATCTCAATTCTAGTCTGAACACTTTTCCCTCCTCCTGAGCTCTAATGAAGACAAAGAGGTGGTGCCTGGTCCCTGCAAGGATGAGTATACTGCAGAAACCAACCTTTCCTTGTTACTTGCACCTCCCACTCTCTTCTCTTGGTCCAATTGGGTCTTCTCTCCTGGTCCTTTCTCAGGATATTGATTCCCTCCTCTAACTGATGCCTTTCAGGGACATGCTCCACCATCCTCTGTCACACAAGCTAACACACAGACATCTGCCTGACTCCTCCCTTTCCCTGGTCCATCAACTCTTACATATACCTGTCTGGTCCACTGATGCCCAAGAACAGGCAGGGAAATAGTGAATGTATTAGACAGCAAATGAATGAACAGAAGCCCATGTAGTCTACATGGTTGTGTTCACAGGCCCAGCTTGGGCCAGGCATCTGGGGTATCAGGAACAATCTATTGAGCAATGGGCACATCCCAGATCCATACTTTGTCACAAACGCCTCTTTGATGGGGGGTCTGGGCACTTATCTCTAGGATTCTTGTAGGTTAGGGCCAGTCTCTGAGGACATATATCATGGGCCCAGCCTCAGGGAAGAGGTTTCATGGTTTCTGAGAGCAAGCACATAGATTTGGCTTTTGGCCCCAGGCTTCCCATATCTTAGAGTGCCCAAGAACAGTTAGAATATGTTTCCTGTAGTTACTCAGGGATAAAGCATTGCCAAGAGTCCACACATGAACTAGGAAGAAGGGAGAATTTCACCATTACAGGACAGGTGTAAATGGACGATGTTCCTTTAGCTACATCTTGAAGTTCATGGTTTCTCCTCTTCTTGCCCCACATACTCCACCCATCACCAACCATTTGTTGATACCTATAATGGCTCTAGCTCACTTTGGCAGCATCTTGAACCTTGAAGTGCTAGGGGTGGTCCAGGAGGAAGCCAGGGGAGTTCAGGACACACAGCCCCAAACTAGGCGGGGCGGGGCGGACTCATTTCTTGTCGTCTTTTGCCCCCTCGTGCTTGGTTGTGGTATTGCAGCTCTCCTGTGGCCTCCTTATGACCAGTTAACATCTCCTGAGTGCCTACTCTAGGCCAGATTCTATGCGAGACAGAATTCTGTTGTCAAATTTCAGTCCAGTCTTTCGTCAACTCACTGATCAATTTCCCTCCTCTACTGTCCTCAAGTTGCTCTATCCCTCTCTTTGTCTGTGTTACAGTTGACTGGAAAATATCCATCTTTGGATGAACCCAACTGTGCTCTGTGTCTGCACTTAAACATCTCTGTGCTGATAGAGAAGATCACACAAGCTGAAAGATTGTGTAGCCTGGAGATTTATGACCTCCAACGTCACGCAGGCACCTCTACCTGCTCAAGACTTCTGTGCCTTGTGTCTTTCCAGTCCCATTTTCAGATAGCTGATTTGCTCTCTCCTCAGAGAGACTCAGAGAGTCTGAACCAAGACTCATTATGAACTGCCTTGTCCACACACAATCTAGAAATCAGAATCCAGGTGTTTCTCTGCGTTCTTCTGTACTCAACATTCCCTTTCCTCAAGTTAAAATGGTGAAATTCTCCCTTCTTCTTTCTAAGACCAATGTTCTGAATCTCATCCCATTCTGTTCACTTGTCTCTATGCATCACTGAATTCCACCTGGTACTTGATCAGTCCTATCACCATGTTACTAAGTGTAATTCCCCAAATCCCGTGTCCCTCTCCAGCAACTACAACATTTATGTGCTCCTTTCCCAAACACTTGTCTTCATGTGGTGTCTCCACTTCTGCTATCTTCCCAGAGAACATATCAACGTGCTTTAGTGCAATGTCAGCTCCTGCAATTCTGCTAAATTAGCTTTTATCAAGGTGGATAACAGCCTCCCAGTTGCAAAATTCACCTGGAGGATGAAGGGAAGAGAGGGGAGATGGAAATATGAAAGACAGTAGAATGAATGGACATAACTGTCCTAGGTTCATATATGAATACATGACCAGTGAAACCCCACATCATGTACAACCACAAGAATGGGAAATTATATTCCATGTATGTGTAATATGTCAAAATACATCCTACTGTCATGTATACCTAAAAGAACAAATAAATTTAAAAAATCAGAATAAAAATTCACCATTCACTTTTCTGTCTTAACATTACTCTGGCTTCAGCAGTGTAGATTCCCTGGCCTACCCCTTCCTTTGGTTGACAGTTCTTTTCCCCCTCTCACCTCACTGGCTGTTCCTTATTCTGCCTTATTGGTTCTTTCTTCCTTTCAATATTGGAAGGCACAAGACTTGAATTTGAGATTATTTTTCTATCTCTATTCACACCCTAGGTGATTTCATCCATTTCTATAGCTTTATATTATACACAAACACTTCAAATGCATGCACATTCTTTACTGAACCAAGACTCGTGTATGAACTGCTAACACCTTACCCTAAAACGTAGACACATAATTGGCATGTCCTATTTAATATGCCAGAAACAAAACCTTTAATACCCCCACTAGCCTACTCCTCTCGTGATCTTTCTGCTTTTTTTTTTTTTTTCATATGGTTTTCTCAATAGATACGGGAAAACTTTTTGGTAAAATCCAAGTTTTTTTTTTTTATTGTTGGCTGTTCAAAACATTACATAGTTCTTGATATATCATATTTCACACTTTGATTCAAGTGGGTTATGAGCTCCCATTTTTACCCCGTATACAAATTGCAGAATCACATCAGTTACACATCCACTGTTTTACATATTGCCATACTAGTGTCTGTTGTGTTCTGCTGCCTTTCCTATCCTCTACTATCCCCCCTCCCCTCCCCTCCCCTCCCCTCCCCTCTTCTCTCTCTGCTCCCTCTACTGACATTCGTTTGTCCCCCTTATATTATTTTTCCCCTTCCCCTCACTTCCTCTTGTATGAAATTTTGTATAACCCTGAGGGTCTCCTTCCATTTCCATGCATTTTCCCTTCTCTCTCCCTTTCCCTCCCACCTCTCATCCCAGTTTAATGTTAATCTTCTTCTCATGCTCTTTGTCCCTACTCTGTTCTTAGTTACTCTCCTTATATCAAAGAAGACATTTGGCATTTGTTTTTTAGGGATTGGCTAGCTTCACTTAGCATAATCTGCTCTAATGCCATCCATTTCCCTGCAAATTCTATGATTTTGTCATTTTTTAATGCAGAGTAATACTCCATTGTGTATAAATGCCACATTTTTTTATCCATTCATCCATTGAAGGGCATCTAGGTTGGTTCCACAGTCTTGCTATTGTGAATTGTGCTGCTATGAACATCAATGTAGCAGTGTCCCTGTAGCATGCTCTTTTTAGGTCTTTAGGGAATAGACCGAGAAGGGGAATAGCTGGGTCAAATGGTGGCTCCATTCCCAGCTTTCCAAGAAATCTCCATACTGCTTTCCAAATTGGCTGCACCAATCTGCAGTCCCACCAGCAATGTACAAGGGTACCCTTTTCCCCACATCCTCGCCAGCACTTGTTGTTGTTTGACTTCATAATGGCTGCCAATCTTACTGGAGTGAGATGGTATCTTAGGGTGGTTTTGATTTGCATTTCTCTGACTGCTAGAGATGGTGAGCATTTTTTCATGTACTTGTTGATTGATTGTATGTCCTCCTCTGAGAAGTGTCTGTTCAGGTCCTTGGCCCATTTGTTGATTGGGTTGTTTGTTCTCTTATTGTCTAATTTTTTGAGTTCTTTGTATACTCTGGATATTAGGGCTCTATCTGAAGTGTGAGGAGTAAAGATTTGTTCCCAGGATGTAGGCTCCCTATTTACCTCTCTTATTGTTTCTTTTGCTGAGAAAAAACTTTTTAGTTTGAGTAAGTCCCATTTGTTGATTCTAGTTATTAACTTTTGTGCTATGAGTGTCCTATTGAGGAATTTGGAGCCCGACCCCACAGTATGTAGATCGTAGCCAACTTTTTCTTCTATCAGACGGCGTGTCTCTGATTTGATATCAAGCTCCTTGATCCATTTTGAATTAACTTTGGTGCATGGTGAGAGAAAGGGATTCAGTTTCATTTTGTTGCATATGGATTTCCAGTTTTCCCAGCACCATTTGTTGAAGATGCTATCCTTCCTCCATTGCATGCTTTTAGCCCCTTTATCAAATATAAGATAGTTGAAGTTTTGTGGATTGGTTTCTGTGTCCTCTATTCTGTACCATTGGTCCACCCGCCTGTTTTGGTACCAGTACCATGCTGTTTTTGTTACTATTGCTCTGTAGTATAGTTTGAAGTCTGGTATCGCTATACCGCCTGATTCACACTTCTTGCTTAGCATTGCTTTTGCTATTCTGGGTCTTTTATTTTTCCATATGAATTTCATGATTGCTTTCTCTATTTCTACAAGAAATGCCATTGGGATTTTGATTGGCATTGCATTAAACCTATAGAGAACTTTTGGTAATATCGCCATTTTGATGATGTTAGTTCTGCCTATCCATGAACAGGGTATATTTTTCCATCTTCTAAGATCTTCTTCTATTTCTCTCTTTAGGGTTCTGTAGTTTTCATTGTATAAGTCTTTCACCTCTTTTGTTAGGTTGATTCCCAAGTATTTTTTTTTTTGAGGATATTGTGAATGGAGTGGTTGTCCTCATTTCCATTTCAGAGGATTTGTCGCTGATATACAGGAATGCCTTTGATTTATGCGTGTTGATTTTATAGCCTGCCACTTTGCTGAATTCATTTATTAGCTCTAATAGTTTCTTTGTAGACCCTTTTGGGTGTGCTAGGTATAGAATCATGTCATCTGAAAATAGTGATAATTTAAGTTCTTCTTTTCCTATTTTTGTGCCTTTAATTTCTTTCATCTGTCTAATTGCTCTGGCCAGTGTTTCGAGAACTATGTTGAATAGAAGTGGTGAGAGAGGGCATCCCTGTCTTGTTCCAGATTTTAGAGGGAATGCCTTCAGTTTTTCTCCATTCAGAACGATGCTAGGATCTTTCTGCTTTTAACAGATGTAATCATCCTCCTACTTACCTTACCAAAAACCTGGTGTTATGGGTTGAGTTGTATTCCCTTGATACTAAGGTTGTTAAGTCCTAACCCCCAGTACCTCAGAATGTAACCTTATTTGAAAATAGAGTCATTGTAGATGTACAAACCTTTATCATTAGAGTATATGTCCCAAGACCTTAACCCTTGGATGGTACCTGCTATGTTATGGATATTAAGAGGATAGAAACTTTATCCTGCTAAGATGTTTACAGTGGACCTTTGGGAAGTGATTAGGATTGGATAAGGTAGTCAGGATGGAGCTCCCGTAATTAAACCCTATGGCTTTATAGGAAAAGGAATGAGAGAGACCAGACCTATATGCACTGACTAAAATGCAAGAGACCCCTGTCTGTTGGCATGCAATGCTCTGAACTATCTCAGGAGTTTGCCAACAAGAAGGCCATCCCCAGATGCAGATCCTCACCTTTGGACCAGAACTGTGAGCCAAAATAAATGCTTTTTTTTGTAATTACTGAGTCTGTGATATTTTCTTATTAGCTAATTTTGTCCTGTGTGCCCTGTAGTGTTGCCACATAATATCAGAATTAATCTGTCCTTTTGTGTTCCACACCCTGGTGCCTCCTTTGCATTACTACTCTTGAGCTTTGAGGACATCATTAAGTAAAATAAGGGTTACTAGAACATGAGCATTATGATACTGTGTCAACTGGTCTGATAACTGAGAAGCTTAATAAGTTACTAATAGATATACAGCATATACAAACAGCATAAATATGCTGGACAAAATGATCATCTTGGGCAGGATTTCATCACAATTTAAAGCTTACGAATTCCTCAAAAGACTAGGCATGGAACCACCATGTGACCTAGCTATACGACTCTAGGTATTTACCCTGAAGAATGAAAGCCATCATGCTACAGTGATCCATGTGCACCCATGCTTAGAGCAGCACAATTCACAATAGCCAAACTATGGAACCAGCCAAGGTGTCCATCAACTGATCAATGGATAAAGAAGCTGTGGTGTATACACACAATGGAATTTTATTCAGCCATAAAGAAAAATGAAAGTGTGTAATTTGCAGAAAATACATGGACCAACATGTTAAGCAAAATAAGTCAAAGGAGGTTAAGAGTCATATGTTTTCTCTCATATGTGGAAGCTACAGAGGAAAGAGGAAAACAAAATGTGGTGGATCTCAAGAAAGTCAAAGGGAGATAGTAGAGGAAAGGGACCAAGGGTTAGGAGGTGGGGAGGGAGGGGGAATTCCTGGAGAGTGATATTTGCCAAATTATATCATTAGATAGTATATACCAATATGTAACAACAAATACCATCATTATGTACAACTACAATGCACCAATAAAATGTGGGAAAAACTCCTTATGAATTGTGGAGAGAAGCATGAAACAGATTTTCTCTCACAGCCTTCAGGTGGACCTAATGTTGCCAACAACTTGAACTCACACTAGCCTCAGGAACTCTGGTACTATGTATTCCTCTTGTTTTAGCAACTTTTATGCACTAAATTCTACCCCACATCCATATGTTGAAGTCCTAACTCCCATTTCTGCTATATTTGGAATCAAAGACTTAAATTAAATGAGGTCATAAGAATGGGGTCCAAATGTCTTTTTTAGAACACCAAGAGCCACCAGATTCCTTCCTTCCTTCCTTCCTTCCTTCCTTCCCTCCCTCCCTCCTTCCTTCCTTCCTTCCTTCCTCTCTCTCTTCCTTCCCCCCTCCCGCCCTCTGTCTCTCTCCCTCTCCCCCTCCCTCCTTCTCTCTCTCTCTCTCTCTCTCCATGCACAAAGGAAAAGCCATGTGAAGACACAGAGATAAGCCCCTTAACCATATATTTTTAGCCACCAGATCTCTGTTGTTTCAATCATCCAGTCTCTAATATCTTGTTATGACCACCCATGCTAACAAATACAGCCACCTGGTTTGTGACACTTTGTTAGGTGTCACAAAGAATTATTAAGATCATCCCTGACTAGTTCTTTTTTTATCTCTCTTAACTCTAAATATCTAAGCAATGCCCACATCTTGTTGGTTGGGCCCATAAAATCAATCTGGAATCGATCACTACACTTGACCTCCCAAAATACCCACCCTTATTTCTCGTGTGCATTATTGTTATAACTTTTTCAAATGTTCTTCTTATTTTCATTAGTGGCCCTTATAGTGCATTCCCTAAACAGAATCCAGAGTGATTTTTAGAAAATAAAAAGCCTGATCACATCACTCTCTTGCCTAAAACCCTCCAGGACATTGCACCACAGTAGATGGTTATTGCTAATGTATTAGAAAAGTACTAGTTTTTCTAAAATTGATTTGACTCTGTCTTGCTAAAAACATTTAATTGTCTTTAGTTTTCTAAGCATACAATCATATAATTTGCAAGTAATGACACTTTTTAAATAAAGTATCCTTCCCGATATGTATGCCTCTTGTATCTTGTTCAAATCTCACTATATTATTTTAATTAATATTCTTTCCCTTATCATAAGCTTTCCTAGCAACTCAACACATCACAATTTGTACTTGCATATTGCTTTGTTGAATAAATACATGAAGAAATGCCCTTAAACACATTGAAAAATTATTTAGCTAAAAAGGAGACCACATAGAATATGTGTAATAAGAATTGTAATGCATTTTTCTGTCATATATAAATAAAAAAAGACACTAAGAAATAAATAAATCTTGCAAATAAACAAGTTAATCTTTAAACTATAAGCATTGTAAAGTGAGAACAGTGACTGATTCTCTGCTTTCTTTAAAGGTCACAGAACAAGGTGGGCCATCATTAGATGTACATTGAAAACAATGAAGTAAGAAAAATTATGAAATATCTTTCTGACCCTTGGATGAGTAGATGGGGCTTTCTATGCTTAAAAGAATTGTAAAGAATCACCAAGGAAAACAAAGCAACAGATTAGTCTACACAAAAATAATGAACAAAACTAAGCCCAAATGATAAGCAACAATAAAAGGCAAATTAATGCAAATATGTGCTATGTTATGTGCAAACAATATATGAAAATCTGTAAGAAAAACATAGATTGCAGCAGAAAAAGGAGACCACGTAGAATATTCACATAAAAGAAAAGAAAGTGGTGAATAAATATGTGATAATATAGGCATGATTTAAAAAAATAAGCCAAAAAAATAAAATGTCATATTGCAAAGACAATTAAATGGCAATATTTCCTGCTAGCAAGAGTGAAGCGAAATGTATATGTGTATGCATTAGAATCTGGAACAAACTTGGGATACAGTAACTCAGGTCTACAGAGAAATACGTTTATTTATATATTAATTTATTTATTTTTTGCAGTGCTGGAGATGTACATACTAAGGAAGTGCTCTACCACTGAGCTAAAATTTCAGCCCTAGAGTTCATATTCTTAACTCAGTAGGTTTAGTGTTAAGGATACATAATTCTACTTTTAGGAGGTAGATGCATATATATTTTAAAATATATTTGTTTGTAGCATCATCTACAGTAAGAAAGATCAGAAACAATCTACATTTCCAATCACCTGAGAAGTTTTTAGGTATATTTTGAAATATTTATTCAATGGAATAGTTTGTATTCATTAAATGAATCTTGCAAGGTCAAACGGTGGTTCCATTCTGAATTTTCCAAGAAATCTCCATACTGCTTTCCATATTGGCTGCACCAATTTGCAGTCCCACCAGCAGTGTGTGAGTGTACCTTTTCCCCCACATCCTCACCAACACTTATTGTTGTTTGTCTTCATAATAGCTTCCATTCTGACTGGAGTGAGATGAAATCTTAGAGTGGTTTTGATTTGCATTTCTATTGCTAGCGCTGTAGAACATTTTTTTTCATATATTTGTTGATTGATTGTATATCATCATCTGAGAAGTGTCTGTTCAGGTCCTTGGCCCATTTGTTGATTGGGTTAATTTTTTTTTTTGGTGTTTAACTTTTTTAGCTCTTTATATACCCTAGAGATTAGTTCTCTATCTGATGTGTGAGCGGTAAAAATTTGCTCCCAAGATGTAGGCTCTCTATTAATCTCATACATTGTTTCTTTTGCTGAGAAGAAACTTAAATACTATACTACAGGGATACAGCTACACCAGTGTTTATAGCAGCATAATTCACAATAGCTAAACTGTAGAACCAACCTAAACACTCTTCAATAGATGAATGGATTTAAAAAATGTGGCACATATACACAATGGAATATTACTCACAATAAAAGAGAATAAAATCATGGTATTTGCAGGTAAATGGATGGCATTAAGAGAAGAAAATGCCAAGTGAAGTTAGCCAATCCCAAATAACCAAATGCTGAATGTTTTCTTTGATATAAGGAGGCTGATTCATAATGGGATAAGGAGAGGGTTCATGGAAGGAATAGACGAATTCTAGATAGGGTGGAGGGGTGGGAGCCCAAGGGAGAGGGCATGAGATTAGAAATGATGATGGAACGTGATGATCATTATTATCCAAAGTACACATATGAAGACATGAATTGCTGTGAATATACTTTGTAAACAATCAGAGATATGAAAAATTATGCTTTATATGTGTAATAAGAATTGAAATGCATTTTTCTGTCATATATAAATAAAAAAAGAAACTAAAAATAAATAAATCTTGCAAATAAACAAAAATTCTTTAATTCTATTCCTGATTAAAGGAACAAATAGTAGTGAACTAATAAGAAGAGGGTTATTCCTCAATAGGATATGTTCAGTGTATCAGAATCAGTAGTAAATATTGGAATGAAGTGTGCTTCACTAGAGACATTGCAATGAAAATTAAGGGCATTGTGGTAGGATTGAGTCAAGAACAAATACCATAACATTGGAAAGAAAGAGGCCTATTTATCATTATTTGCAAATTCTATGATCATCACTTAGAAAACTAAAGATAACTAAGAAATGTTTTTAGCAAGGCAGATGGATACAGATAATTTCACAAAATTCAGCATCTTTCTCAAAGCCAACCAGTTAAAAAGTATAGTGGGATAGGGAGGAAGAGCATGAGAAGATTACCACTAAATAGGGAAGAGAGGTGGGAGGGAATGGGAGGGAGAAGGGGTATTGCACAGAAGATGGAAGGAGACCCTCATTGTTATACAGAATCTATGTATGATGTTGTGAGGAAAAAAAAAGAAGTGTGTCACATTAGATTGGGTAGAGACTGATGGGAGGGGAGGGGAGGGGAAGGGGAAATAGGAAGGGCAGCAGAATAAAATAGACATTATTGCTGTATGTATATATGTGACTGCATGACCAATGTGATTCTGCAAATTGTACACTCAGAAAAATGAGAAATTATACCCCATTTGATTCAAATGTATGATATATCAAGATCATTGTACTGTCATGTGTAACTAATTAAAACAAATAACAAAATAAAAAAAATTAAAAAGTATAATGGGGGAAATTCCATTCACAATTGCAATATTTATATATATGATATATAATATCATATTAACAAATATATATGATTATATATATATATATATATATATATATATATATATATATAACATATTTTTAAATGTACAGGACCTATAAGAAGAAAACTGGAGGGGCTGGGGTTATGGCTCAGTAGTAGAGTGCTTGCCTCACATGTGTGAGGCTCTGGGTTCAATCCTCAGCACCACATATAAATAAATTAAATAAAGGTATTGTGTCCATTAACAACTAAAAACAATTTTTTAAAAAGAAGAAAACTGGAAAACTTCAGTGAACGACATTCAACAATGTGTAGGCAAATATTAAGGAATATCAGGAGCTTGATTGAAGAATATTACAATTATAAAGATAACAAATTTTGCCAAATTTAATTCATAAATGTATTGCAATTACAACCAAGATAGCAACAGTGTTTTTTTTTGTTGTTGTTTTTGTTCTTTTGTAACTTTATAAAACTATTCTAGAGATTAGATAGAAAAATAAATAAGCAATTTTGATCAAGAATATTTTGGGGGAAAGAAGTGGCACCACCTGGGAGCAAGGGGTAAGAGGGCACTTGTCTGTTAAAGCTCCACTGGTTTCAACACGTTGTTAGTGGCACAGGAAGAGATATATGATATGCCCAGATGCTGACATCCTGAAAGACCAAAGTCTAAAATTCCCTGAAGATCAAATTCCCAACCATCATAATCCTGAAAATTTTAAATCCTGAAAGCTTAAATCCTAAGAACTGTGTTTCCCATAGGAGTAAAAGCTACGTCAGACATGTAGAAAGTTGAACCCTTGGGAAGGGATTAGTGTGCTTTTAGTTGTATGTAGGGTAGTTGCCAAATTATCCCATTGTGACTATGCCTGCCCCTTCATGCATAGTGCCACATTTACAGAATCCAAAGAATCTAACAAGTTCAGAGACCTGCTTAACCAAAGACTTTGCTCATCCAGAGCTGCCACCACTGCTACAAAGCACATTAAGCGATAAAGGGTTTGGAATTATGAATTAGACTCTTGAAGAGGATACACATATGTAATTCATGCCCTTGCTGGATCCCAAATTTCTAGAACTTATACTCTCATTTGGATAGCGATGACTGGAAAAATCAAAACATTGAATAAATATTTATTTGAAGTTTGATGGACTTGAAAGAAGAAAATGGAATTCATTTGAATCCCCTAAACATAATGACAGATGTGAAATTAAGTATGACCAAGGCTACTAAAAGTAAATTTCAAGAAGTTGCCAATAACCTTTGCTTTTCCCATTCAGCCCTGTGCATTCAGCAGAAAATTTAGATGAGTGTAGTGGCCACACAATACAAAAACACTAAATGCTTCAGCTGAACAGTGCAGCATTTGTTTGCATTGGCATTCCTTCCAGCTGATGAAATTCCAGGAGTTTTAATGAATGAAAGCTGCCTTTGCCAGGAGAAACCAGTGAAGTTACTGACTGGTTTAAAACTTATGTGCACCATAGGATTAGAACATACTTTTTGTGTTCCTGGGTTTTGTTGTTGTTGTTGTTTAGTTTATTCCTTTCTTTGGGTGTTGCTGTTGGATATCAGTATTGTTTCCACCAAATTTGTGGTTTGCACGTGCATACGGACAGAATGGATTTCTGTGTGCTCCAAACAACACAGAAGCACAGCACAGAAGATGGAAAACTTTAATAGGAAATACTCATGTTGGTGTATATTGAACCATAGAAGAATTTCAAAAAGAGTAGATCCATGTAGAAAATGTATGTGAATGTGTTCTCCGAGGAGAGCCATGCCTTGAAAGGAAGGAAAGCAGCTATTCATCATGATGAAAGACTTTAAAATATAGTTAATCTTTGTGAAGGTCAGTCAGCTCTTATGGACTACCTCTATACAATTGCCTGTCATCTCTCCCTGTAATACACTGGGACATCTGTCATTTTTTCCCCCACTATTTTCAATTGTCAGGATTATTTTATACAATTTGCTATGCTTTGTATTTTATCTTTGCAGTATTTCTGATACTGGAAATATAAATTGTGCAGACTTTTAGAGATTTCCAGTTTACTTTGTACATTTTATTGCAAATTTAACTCCTCAAAGTCCACTGTCATGTCTTTCATTGTGTGTGTAGAAACATTGAAAGTTTCCCAATAAATGAAGAGATATCCTTTTTGTACATCTTCATCTGTGAAAGATAAAATTTCTCAAGAATTTAGCTCTTTGAGCTACTGCATTTATGGTGGTGACCCACGGGTGTTTATAATAGCTCACATCAAAAGATGAAAATCTACCTTTATAAATGTAAATATATTTTAAAGAATTTAAAAAGTTATTTTTCCAGAATTATGTTTTTGGAATTTTGATATTTCTGAATTTTAGATCTTAGGAATTGTAGATATTACAAATTTTGATCTTCCAGGATTTCAACTTTCAGAATTATTGTACTTGGGATTGTGACTTTCAAGATCATGACCCAAATGCTCAAAAACTGACCAAACAATTAGAAAAATAGAGTTAATTCTTATCTATTTCTTAAGCTAAATTCAATTTTATATAGACTGAATATTTACAGGTCAACTAATGAAACATAAAAATGTAAAGTGAGTGTAACAAACATTTTTAAATGTTGGAGGTGGAGAGGTTATGAAAATGAAGGGACAAAATGTTCAAATACTAAAGAATGTATAAGTGGGAGCATAACAAACTTTTTACAATGACAGAGCAAACAATCTCACAAAAAAAGGAAATAAGAAAAAATCAGGAAATAGGAAATCTGTATTCCGTTGACAATAAGACATACTCATGAAATCACAAATATTGCTAAGGGGAAAAAGCAGTTCATAATTACATTTTTGTGTATATGACAAATGTATGTGTGTAGAAGACAGCAAACACAGGGATAGACAGCAAACTACTAAAGGGATTCTCACCAGATCATGGGATTTGGGGTGAGTTTTAACTTTCCATTTTGTATATTTTATACATTTATATTTTACCTAAATATAATATCTTATATATACTATATATAATACATATGCAATATGCAATACCACATATATAGTATATGTAATATATCATATATAATATATAGTCTACATAATACAGTATATGTAATGTGCCATTTATAATATACAGTACATGTTATATTATATGCTGTATAATACATAGTACATGTAACATTACATATATAGTATATGTGATATAATATGTAGTATGTGTGATGTGCTATATGCAATATATATTATATGTAATATTGCATACAGAGCATGTGTGCCATATCATATATAATATGTAGCATATATAATATGCTATGTATATGTGGTATGTGTAATATTGCATATAGACTGTATGTAACATATTATATAATATATAGCATATATAACATGTGGTATGTATAGTATTGCATATACAGTATGTGTGATATATAATGTATGGTTGCTATATATTTTATATGCACTATATAGTTACTATATAATGTATATATAATATGCTATATATTATATATAATATATGATTATATACATTATATATTCTTATATTTATATATCATATATAATATACTACATTATATTTTACAATATATATAAAAAGTTCTGACTTCCATAATTAGATAAAAACTAAGAGGGCTGGGGCTGGGGCTCAGTGGCAGAGCACTTGCCTGGCATGTGTGAGGCACTGAGTTTGATCCTCAGCTCTGCATATTAAGAAATAAAAAATAAAGGTACATCAAAAACTTAAAAAAAAATAAAGGGAGTAAAATAATTTATCCATATGAACTAAATAATATAAAATTGGATTTGCTTATTGAAAAATAAGAAGGTAATAAATAAAAATTGAATATCTTTCTCTGGCTGCTCAGGTTGTGAATGTTTTTTACCAAAAATATCTACAAGTCCTCAGCCATGTGATAGGAGCCAAGACGGGTAGAGTTGTCCTTGCCTTTATGGAGCTGGGAATCTGGTCATGGAGGCAGACAGGTCACAAGGAAATATAAATGGATCAGAAAAATGTCAAAGTGGCATATACTCTGGATAAAAGGAAAAAAGGATGGTACATAACACAGAGAGGGAAAAGTTATTTTGCAAACTTAAGTGGGAATCCTTCACTGAAGGTGTGACGTTAGAGCAAAGATCTAAAGGACAAGCCAGAGCCAGCTGTGGCGAAATCTGGGGGCAAAATAGCTTCATGAAGCTTATCTCTTCCTCTCCCATGGTGATATCATCTCTAGCCTCATGAGTCCCCATGTCTCTAGTTCCACGGGTTGATGCTGAACCAAGGGGATCAAATGACAGGCAACACAGGTGTGCTCTGTTGCTGAGGAGCCCATTCCATCCTGCAGCAAAGTCTGGGGAAAAATGTAGAAAAATCTGTTTAGATTGCTATAGCAGAACACCTTAGACTGGGAAAGAATAAACAACAAAAATGTAGTTTTCACAGTTCTGGAGACTGGGAATTCCATGACAACAGTGCCCGCAGATTTACTGTCTGGCGAGGTCCCAGTCATAGATGGCATCTTCTCAATGTGTTCTCACATCATGGATGAATCTCCCTTAAGGCTCTTTTATAAGGTCACTAATCTCATTACCTAGTCCCCACCCTAAGCCCTCACCCTCTGACACTATCATATTCAAGATTAGGTTCCAACATATGAATTTAGGGCAGATGGAAACATTCATACCCTAGCAAGGAGTGAGGTAGAAAGCCTTGTCTCTCAGTGGAATCAGAAGTGTGAGTGATAAATTGCCTCATAGTAGTCTTGCACAAGATGGGAAGCAGAGAGAAGAATCTTCTGACAGTTCCTCCCAAGACTGTCTGCCTTCTGAGGTTCCTGCGAGGATCATAAACATTCCATGAAAACTTGAGTCAGGTTGTGGTTGAGCCTCAACTTGGCAGCCTGTGTAAGTTCTGCAAGGTGGCCAGGATGCCTTCTTGTACCTCAAATGTGTCATGTACACCCTTGACAGAACTTTTACTACTGCAATGCCTTGCCCCGCAAGCCCTTCCCATACTTCCCTTCTGCTTGACTTTTCACCATAAGCCTCAGCACCATCAGAAATGCCATAGGTCAGTGATTGTAAGAAATACATTTTCCCACATTAATTCACATTTTCACATTATGTGTTCATATTTCAGTCTCTGAAGTCAGGATGAGTCTTATCTTACAATGCTGCCCCTACAGAGTGAATGTTAGCATTTGAGAAGAGACTCCCAAACACAGGACATCCACATTCTGGGTCAAAAAAAATTAATATATATGAATATTTATTTTTTAGTTGTCCTTAGACACAATACATTTATTTTATTTATTTATTTTTATGTGGTGCTGAGGATCGAACCCAGGGCCTTGCACATGGTAGGCAAGCACTGCACTGGTGAGCCACAACTGCAGTCCTGTTATACATTTTTTTAAGGTAAGCACTAGAGAGATCTATGATAGAAATCAATGTATGATTAAGCCTAAAGTACTTCTTTTCAATAAGTACAAAAATTCTATTTTCTACAAAAATATTGTGCCATGGTTTAATTAGAAGCGTTGCTTCGTTGGTAGGTCATACAATTGCTGTCATCTTATATTTGATGCAATCTGATCTATTTTATTTACTTATAAATGTATTTTGTACCTTCTCTGCTGTAACATTCATGAAAACTGTCTTCAGTCTGCTTGGCTTATGGCTGGATTTTCAGCATCTAGACCATACATAGTGGGTACTCAAGAGATGTCTGTTACACACCTTGCATAAGGAGAATTCCAGAAAGACGTGATACGCTCATGGTGTTTCAGGAGGCCACTAAGGTTTGCGCTTGTTACTTGATCTCTCAAGTTTGTCATTAGCCTCCTGATTCAATTATTTTATATAAATGTGTGCATATGTGGTGATGAATTCCATTATTATGTACAATTATACTACACTAAAACAAAGTGTTGAGAGAAGACAAAAAATAAAAATAAAAAAATAATCTGTTCTCAACCACCAGAGGTTGGTTGGTAGCTGATGGCATTTCTGGTGCTGTTCCAGGCAGGGCAGTAACTCTAGGAGCTCCATCCCTTCTGAAAATTAACCTGACAGTTTCTGGATTAATCACAGGAGTCAGGGCAAGCAATGCACTGGGACTTTGGTTTGGAGACCTCAAGCATGGTTGATGCAATTCCTGTGGTAACAAAATCCAGAAAGGCCTGGCATAGAAAAGGAATGTGCTCATAGTGGGTGGAGGTGGTAGCTATATAGCGGCCAGGAGGTGGCAGGAAGGAAAATGAAATGCACCATGGCTGAGGGGGGCAGTGAGGTGAGATTGTCTAGTTAATTATGGTTTCCTGATTTAAGGTGGTTGTGTAGCATGGGATGGAGCAGCATGTAGGTGGCAGGATAGAAACTTTGCAGATGCTCTATATAATGGCCTCCCAGCTTGTCCATGTTCCCTAGCCCTAGTCTGAGTCTGTTCTGCCCAGGTAACCCTCATGACACTTTCCTGTGCCAGATCTTGAGATGCTCTTGCTGTCACCAAGTGTTTCCAAAGACTCTTTTTGCTCACTTGGACTCTGGGAGGCATCTTCTGGGGTTAGTGTGTGTGTGTGTGTGTGTGTGTGTGTGTGAGAGAGAGAGAGAGAGAGAGAGAGAGAGAGAGAGAGAGAGAGAGAGAGATAGTGGAGGGGGATGCTTCCTGTGTACAAATTCTAGAGTAGAACAGCATTTGTAAAATTTCGTCCACCCAGCCCCAGCAGCCCTGCATCCAAGTCACTTGGCTTGCTGGATGTTGGGTCACCATGTCGAGCTCTGGCTCCCCACCAGACCTACCTATTCTGTACAGAATGTAGATGAAGACAAGAGAGTTTCCATAATTAAAATATATACCAGATGATTCCTGTGCATTATAGTCTTTAAGGAATACTGCACTAGAGGTTTCTTTACCCCCTGACAGAGCAGATGGCCAAAGGGACAATGATCTTCTAGAGAAAGGGAGGAAATTTAAGTGCCAGAGCACTGATGAAATTTCTCCCTCCTTCGGGAAGGACCAGCCTCTAATCTTGAGCCATCTCCTAGCTGTGCATAAGCTCCCAGGGCCATAGACCCTCAGACTTTGCCTTTTTCACAAGAGCACCCTAGGCCACAGATGTGACAGACTGCATTTCAGCAGCAGTTGGGGGAGGCAGAATCTTCCCTGATAATTCCAGCCCTGCAACCTCGATAGCCTTGCTTCTTGGCCCTGCTCCCCTTGGCAGAGTTTGTCAAGAGAACCTCAGAGCATGCTGGGAGAGTCTCAAAGTTAGGCAATGGGTGAAGGTAGAAGCTCCCTAGGAGTTATGTACATTCCAGGTTATCTCTGACCTTTAAAATGAAAGGTATCAGTTCAAATGCACTCACAGCACCAGGCCATTTGCCCAAGGAAATTGTGTGCTTGTAGCTCCCCTTGATTGAGCCCACTGAACCAGGTACTGTGCTCAACTCTGTACTTTTCATTATCTCACTCACTCATCACTATGACCTTTGGAGGGGAGATCTATTATCATCTTCATTTTCCATATGATAAAACTAAAGCCTAGAGAGGTTAGGTTATTTGCCCAAGGCACACAGTTAACAAATAGAAAGGCTGACATCAGACCCAGGCCATCTGGCTCTGCAGCTTGTGCTCTGATGCAGATGATGTAAGATATGAGGATAGATGAAGATCAGGAATGCCATGTGTAGACAGGGGCTCAGATGGGGTGAGGTTGGATTGACATGATGACAAGATGCAAGATGAGGGCAATTTAAGTGGTTTAGAATAGGAGCTGAAATAGGAGCAGTGAAGAGTCATGAGATGCCATATACTGAGTAGGCGTATTGGGTAGTATGAACCAGGAAGTCAAGGAGAAGGTTGGGCTTGATTAGGAGGACAGGGGCTCTGTCTAGAAGGGAGGGACAGGAATGGGAGTCTGTTAGAGGCAGTAAACCTCTAAGCAGTGTGAGACTTGCAGAGCAGATGAAGCCTGTTGACAAAGCTTGGTGGAGGCTTCAGCAATAGATAAGACTCAGAGATGGTCAGGTGGATCTGGAGGGGTTAGAAACAGGATGCAGTAAGGGTCAGTGTCCTTGCACTCCCTGTGTCCCTTTCATGCCCCTTAAGTGCTTTTCATGTTTGTTAGTTTATTGGGTTTTTCCCTCAACCAGAATGGAAGTAGGGAAGACACTATTTGTTTAATTCACCCTCCTGTCCCTAACACTTAGGAGATGCTCAATTGAAGGCTCATGGTCTTCTACTTCTTGGCTGTTATCAGTAGTGAAGGTGCACATATTGATTCAACATACTGATTTCAGTTCCTTTGGGTATATATCTAGCAGTGAAATTGCTGAAATATATGATAGTCCTTCTTTAAATTTTTTGAGAAACTTCTTCACTGTTTCTATACTATTAATTTACAATCCAACCTACATTGCACGAGGGTTATTTTTTTCTCCACATCCTCGCCAAGGCTTGTTTTTGGCAAACATGGCATATAGATACAATGAAATATTATTCAGTCACAAAAAGGTCATCCTTTCATTTAAAACAGGGATGAAACTGAAGAACATTATGTTAAGTGAAATACTACAGGCACAGAAAGGCAAGTACCACATGATCTCACTGACATGTACAATCTTGGGGATCATAAAAGCAGAAAGTAGAATGGCCATTGCCAGAGGATGGATGACAGGGGTGAGGGCAACAGAGAAATGTTGGTCAAAAGACACAAGTTCAGTAGAGAAGAGGAATAGTTCAGGAGATCTACAGTGCTTCATGGTCACTAGAGATAATAACTATGTATTATTGAGTAACTCATTATATACTCAAAAATTGCTAAGACAGTAGATTTCAAGTGTTCTCACCACAATGGACAACAAATATGGAATGTAAGGCATATGCTACTTAGCTTGATTTAGCCATTTCCCAATATATACATATTTCAAAATAACATACTGAAAATCATAAATATATACATTTGTATTCATCAATTTAAAAACAACATGAAGAAAAATCTAAATGGTAAGGCTCAGGAAGGGATGAGACATTGGGCTGTGGCTCTTGCTGGGCCTAAGGCTCAAAGGTGGAGTGACCTCCAGGAAAAGTGAAGTGAAATTCAGAGCTCATGATGAGTTCAAGGAATGGAGTGAGCAGTCAGGGAGGAGAGAAGGCTCATGCAGTCACTATTAGAGTTGGTCAAATAGGTCCATTCCTAGTGATTTCAGTATCTACACAGGTCATGAACTGCCACATTTCCTACTTCCTGGCCTCTCTACCAGAGTTCTTGTCCTCCTTCCTACTACCTCTGTGGCTGCATCTGTAGACCTTGTTGACATCTAGAAACACCTTCCCTCCATAACCTTCATTTTATGCATTCAATAAAATCCATTTTATTTTCTGATCACCAGCTCACTCCTTTCAGTATCAAAGAACATTTAGACCCCTGGGACCCTCAAACCAAAGATCCTACTACTTTTTCATTGCCTTTCACCAAGCCTGGCTCTGTCCTCCCTCCTTCCTGACACAGCCTAAAATCCACTTATGAAAAATTTTCTCTTGAATCCACAGGCAACTCCTGTGTCCCTCTATCATTTCCTTGGCAAAATCTCAATTCTGAGTCAGTGCCCACACAATGGCACGTGGCTGGAGAAACCCACACAGAAAGGCTGAATCATTTTACTTTAAAGCAGTGGCTATTAATCCTCAAGTACACCCTCAGTGAATGCTAGAGTGGCATAGTACGTGCACCCTCCCACCGCCTAGAACGCTGTGTGACGCCTTCTTTCTCACTGCACAGACACCCCTCCCTGCAGCTCCTAGCTGATGGCTTGCTTCCTGTTTCACTAAGAAAACAGAAGCCACCAGAACACAACTTCTCCAAGCTTCACCACTACCTCTCCCCCCTATGGGTATCTGTGCCTTTCTCCTGTATCACCAATTCCCCCTCCGTTCTGGTTCACTAGCCTACAAACATTATCATGCTGCAAATTATTCCATATTTAAAAAATACTTGTATCTCATTCTCTCATATAGTCTCCCCACCATTTCTCTATTTTCCTTTATAACAAAACTCCTTGAAAAAGAGTTCTCAGTCAATACTCCGTTGAATTCCTCTTTTCTCACTCTTGACTGAAAACACTCTCACCTGCCTTTGTTTCCCATGTTTTCCTGGAGATAGCTCTTGTAAGATCATATGTGACCTTCACACTGACAAACATGGCGGCCAAGTCTTTGTCATCACCTCACTTGATCTCCATCCTGATGCATTTTCTTCAGTGGCTTCCACATTCTGTGTTGGCTCCCTTCCTGCTGCACCCATAACTCCATCCCTGCCTCATTTGCCTCCTCCTCTACCCTCTTTCTAAATGTAGAACTGCCCAGAGTTTAGTCCTGGGGCTGCTTTTCTTTCTTTACATCAACTATCTTGTTGATACCCAGTCTCTTTACTTTTAATACCAACTAAATGTTACTTAGTCTCTAATCATCTCTCTAGCCCTGATACTCCCTCTGAACCTGAGACTCCTCAGAGTAGCCCACTCCACCATTGTCTTTCTTGTTCAATTCAAGTAACTCCATCTTTCCTGATCCTTTAATTAAAAACCTGAGAGCTATCCTTGACTCCTGTCTTTCTGTCCTTGCCCAGCCCCAAAATGTCATCAGAATCTAATGACTCTTCCATTTAAAGCCATTGAGAATTGGCATATTTCTTAAAATCTGTGTAAGCCACCGTCATTTCTCACCTATGTTATTTAAATAATCCCTCAGATAGACTCCCAGCTTCCACGCTTGCCATCTATTCTCATAAAGCAACCAGATTGATAACTTATATAAAATAGAATACTATCATGATGCCCTCAATGTTTTCCCATATCATTCTAATATTTCCCATAGCCATTGTTACAATGGCTCTGGGGCTTTGCCTTATCTACTCTTTGTTGCCATCTCCAGCTGGCTGACCTCCTTCCCTTCCAGCCTCCTCCCACTTGATCCTCTTCAGCACAGCAGCCCCTGCTTCATCCTAGAACAAGCAGACATGCTTCACTTCTGGAGCTTTTACACTTGTAGATCTCTGGATCAGGAATAGGATGGCCCCTCATCTCCTTCAGGTCTTGCTACAAAAGCCATGTTCTCAGGGGCCTTCCTCAAACACCTTATCTTAAACCTCTGCTCCATTTTTCTCCATACTATTGGTCATCATCCACCATCCAATATCTTTGACTTCTTAGTTTTTTGACTAATATCCATGAGGATAGGATTGTGTTATGGTTTGTTGTTTTCTGTAATCCTGAGTTCTAGAAAATTGCCTGGCACATAATACCATTGAGTAAATACCTGATTATGAGTTGGCTTCAACTGACTTAGCAAAATAACATGGGCTGGATGGCTCACAGAAGAGAATTATATTATTTCACAGCTCTGGAGGCTGGAAATTGGAGATGAAGTTGCTGGCAGGATTGGTTCCACCTATCCTTGGCTTACAAATGTCTGTCTTCCTCTGCAACATCACATGGGCATCCTCTGTGTGTGCCAGTGTAGTAACCAACCCTTCTTATCAGGACTCCAGCCTCACAAAATTAGGGTCCACCTTAAGGACCTCATTTTACCTTAGTTCCCTTTTTAAAGATCCTATCTCTAAATATAGTCACATTGTGAGGTACTGGGGATTAGGACATCAATATATGAATTTGGAGAGGGGGACATAATTCAGCTCATAGCCTGATTAATTATCTGATCAGTGGGCAGACACAGAGTGAGTCTCTTATGGGTTAAAGATGGATGTTTAGGCTCAAGGATGAAGTGAGGCTTGGTAAGGACATAAGGAGCTAGGGGACGTAGAGTGCAGAGAAGTGTTCAATTCTAGAATGGATGAGTATCAGGAAGAGTGAAGATCTGGGAGTGAATGAGGCTGTAAGAGGGCACTCATCTCAAGCAGAGGATAAGGTGTAAAGATGGGGTAGTGGAGAAGCAAAGTGGAGCAAGGTGATGGACTTGGTGGAGTTGAGGGATGAGGAAAGGAGGAACTGACCAAGGCTTGCAGAGATAAGGAGGGAAGGAGTCACAGAAGTGGTGGATGATGGCCAACCTTATCCCCTGGGAAAGAATCAGGGACAACAAGAATGTCATCAATGGGTACCATCACCTACATAACTTTGTGGGGCTGACACAAATGAAAATGAAGGCCTTTTGTTCAACAAATATTAAGAATTTGAAGATGATGACAGCAGAGCACCAAACCAAGTGGGCAGAGCCCTTCTAAACACACAGTCCTGCCTGACAATGCTGGTCACACACCCAGGAAGCCAGCTCTACTGAATGGGATATGAATCAGAAATAGAGACAAGTTAGATGCTAGATCAAATTCAGGGTTGAAAGTCTGTCCTCTTGTACTCTCTTGAGAATTTTTGCTGAATTAACATCTGTGTTTTGCCTTTTAAAAAATTAGCAATCACTCTAAACTCTTTCAGAGCTGTGTCTTCCTACAATTCCAACACATGATTTAGATGTTCTAAGCTATGTTTGAAGAGATCAGTGATGCAGGGCAAGAGAAGGGCAGAGAAGGGCACAGGTGTGATGGAGGTGAGCATAGGGAGTAAACGGTTCCAGGAAGAGCAGTGTAGGTCTCTAGTCTTTATATAGTGAATGTGTTCTAGGCAGCTTTTCCCCACTGTGACCAAAAGACCTGACAAGAACAACTTGGAGGGGCAAAAAGTTGATTTTTGGCTCTCAGTTTCAGAGGTTCAGTCCACAACTGGCTGACTCCATAGCTGTGGGCCTGAGGTGAGGCAGAACATCATGGTGAAAGGACGTGGGGGAGGGAGGCAGCTCAGGACATGACAACCAGGAAGCAAAGGGAGCTCCTCTCTCCAATGACAAAAATATTAACCCAAATACAGGCTCCAGGTAACCTACCTCCTGCATCCACACCCTACCTAGAGTTACCACTAGGCTAATCCATTCAAGTGAATTAAGCCACCAATCAGCCCACAACTCTAATAATCTAATCATGTCACCTCTGAACATTCCTGAATTGTCTCACATGAACTTTCAGGGGATAACTCATGTCTAAACCATAGTAGTAAGGATCTCACATATGCCAGCAGACTAAGGGAGGCTAAAGCAATGCACTTTGGCTGGCAAAGGAAAACACCTTGAAGGCACCAAACTGAACATTTTCTGGCCCATGCTATGGAGCCAATGGCTAAGTCCTTTCCCTATGGTTCAAGGGGATACTACTCAGAGCAACAACTAAAATCATGCAAAGGAAGAGAGGGAGGGAGTACTCCCACCCTGCCTTTGCCATTTTCTAGGAATTTTGGAGCCATTGTAAGGGAAGCAAGAAAGTCCTTCAAGGAAGTCAAAATGTCTGGACAGTGTTGATACCCCAAGACTCAGTTCTCCACAGGGAGGAAGCAAGGGCCAAAGCTACCCTTAATGTTGGGGACAACATCATGGTAGTGAGTTGAAGACTGACATTCACTGGCACTCATCACTTTAGCCCAGCACCTCCTGCCTCAGCCCTACAAGGTGTGGAGAAGGCTTTGTGCTGTATGTTAGGGACATAGGAAGACACAAGGTCCCTGTTCCTAAGAGAGAGGAGACAAATGCACAACTTTAACAAGCCACCTAATGAACAGAATGTGGCTGAATGAGACAAAGCTGACATGCTTTCAACTCACATATAAACACCAGGCACACGCCATCTAAGTGATATTTCTTTTACCCTCTTAACAAACTTTTGAGGCTGGTACTAATAGCACTATTCCCATTTGGCAAATAAGGAAACTGAGATGCAGAGAGCCAAAGTCATTTGCTGAAGATCACAGAGCCAATATGTGGTCCTGCCAAGGGGTGCAGCAGGCAGCCCAACCCGCAGTTATTGCTTTATGTCCTTCCACACCCTTGATGCACAGAAAAGCCCCCACATTTATCTTCACTGCACACAGTGCTGAGAATGGAATGGTCAACTTGGGTGGGACCTTACAAGACCTCATAGCACAGATGTCATCTGCACTGTGTGGGAAGAATGAATGCAAGTGCCCCAGGCCTACTGTGGGAGGAAAGGCATTCAAAGCAGACAAGGAACTAGAAATAGGCTGGTGTTGTTAGAGCCAGAAGCTCAAGTGCAGTGCTGGGGGGAGAGCAGAATCTATACAGCTGTGAGTGCACACTGGAAGCAATACCTTTACAACAGTCGCTTGTACATGGGTCTGTGGTTGTTAAGATCAGGATGGGAATGTGTTGGTGGCCTATGAGGCTCAGATTAGTTCCCAAAGAGCTCAGATTTATTTCTACCAACAACCATGGCCCAGCTCTCTCCTTGAAACAGGGTTTCTATATCCAGTCCTTTGGGAATATATACATTCGCATCCTCAAGTGATCTTGTTTATCTCTGCAGAACCTGCCTTGTAGGCCCCAGGGACATGGCTTTCCTGGCCTTCAATGGAGGAAGGCTCACAGGTCTGTCTTTGGCAAGGAAGACTCTTGCAGCCTAGGAACAGGAACCAAGCCAGGGAAGGATTCAGAATAGGGGGCTGGAGTAGAGAGGAAAGTGCCATTGCAGTGGAAGAGGGAAGAGAGAAGGGTAGTTCAGGGGCAGTGGGGGAGCCAGATCTGGCCAAGGTAGTTTTAAGCAAGCCCTGAGAGCTGGAGAGGAGGAGGCCCTGCAGTGATGGAGGCCTTCCTCTCCCCTCCACCTGGCAAGGCAGTTGCTATTTCCCTGCCTGGTATCTGGGCGAGAATAGTCTCAGGAGTGTCTCAGACTCATTCCCATTTGACAACTCCAGTGCTGGTCTCCACTTCAGAGGTGCAAAGAACAAAAAAGAGTCTCATTCCTAGCAGGGCACAATGAGACCCACCCACTGCAAAGGTTTTACCACCCAGATCTTTAGGTCCCTCCTAACCATCTTGTCCGTCTCTAACTGGCCAACCTTGTCCTGCTCTTTTCCCTGGACTACTGTCATCCCTATGCTACTAGTGTCCTGTCCTATCTTGCTGAACCTCCCACAGAGCAGCCTGTGGAGCCCCCTCCCCAACCTGGTGCTCCTTGCTGGCCCAGAAAATTCCTTACTCTCCCCTTTTGGCACCTTAAGGTTTTTTCCTTCATCTAGCTTCATCTTTGAGAAGGAGGCAGCCGGATTCTCCCCATTTCTCAGATTTTACTGCAGAGAAACCTGTTGTCCAGGGTCAGGGTGTGGTGGTGGGTAAGTGAGGAAGCCAAGGTCACTTAGTCACTGGCAGAACCTGGCCTCGACTTAGCCCTTCTTCTGTGGGCTTAGTGGAATCCCTTCAAAGCGGGCCCGGGCTGCTGGCACTAGCCCCTCACTTCTGGGCGGGCACCCAGAGCTAGGCCAGCCAGAATGGCAGGTGAGCACTGGTGGGGGACAGGAGGGGGTTGGGTTGCTCAGGGACGCCTGGCGCGCGGGCCTTGGGTGCGGCCGCCAGAGCCCGCAGCTGCACTAGGTCTTCCGAGGGCCCACGCCCTGGGTCACAACTTGTCCAGTGAAGTGTCTGAGGGTCCTCAGAGAGCCCCAGGCCCGTTGGCCAGGCCCCGCCCCCCGGCGGCACGGGCGGGGGCAGGGGCGGCGCCGGCGGAGTGGGGCGCGGGCGCGCGGTGATCGGTGCGCGCCGCCGCCCCTCTGGCCCAGCTTGCCGGCCCTCCCGCCCTAAACCCTCGGCCTGCTCTGGTCGCCCCCACCCCTCCTTCCTCTCCTGGCCTGGCGGCCTGGTGCGCTGTGCAGCGCGACGATCGCGGCCTGGCGATTGGGGCACAGCGGTCGTGGCGTTCGAGGGTGGCGCGCGAGGCGCGGGGCGCGAGGCCAGACCTGGCACGGCGGGGTGTGGGGGGCGGGCAGCGGCGGAGACCCCAGAGGAGATCAGGGGCAGGCAGGGGGGTATTGAGGTAATGGGCAGGGCCTGGGTGCCTGGCTGCGAGGGGCGGGGCTCCAGGCGCACTTTGGCCCTGGCCGGGAGGGCTACGGACGCCTGGGGCGGCGGGAGGGCAGCGGGGTTGGGAGGGACAGAGGGAGGAGAGGGCTGGGCTGGGCTGGGGGGCTTGGCCGACGGGGAGCAGGTGGGCGGGGACAGGGGCCCTGCTGGAAGAGGCGCAGCAGCGAGGTGGCGGGCTGCGTGCGCAAACAGGGCGGCCGCCTCCTGGGCCCGGAGAACGGTGAGGCCGTTTGGGTTGGGTGTCCCATCCCCGAGGGCACGGTTCCGTGTCCAGGGCCACCGAGCTGGGCATGGGGCACTGTTGGGGAGGGGGGCGGATCTGGAGGCCCTGTCGGCCAAGGCGTTTGGGGTCTCGAGCAGACCCGGGAGAAGAGTGTTGCTGGGCCAGAAGCAGTAGTTATTGGCCAAGGTGTTGGTGTCGGGCAAAGGTGGGCGAGGACAGGCACTTTCACGGATGGCATGAGTGCCAGGGGACATGGGGGCCCCAGAGTTTGGGTTTGAGTATAATTTGGGAGTTGCCGTGTCACTGGGTGGGTCGATGAGTCATGAGATTTGGAAATCACAGAACCCTTTCCTGCCGATCAGTTCTGAGAGGTGGAAATCAATAGGGCTAAGATTTGGAGAAGTGGTTTGAGGCCATGTCTTTGGACACCAGGTGCTCTGGTGGCCACCAGTCCCCATGTGAGGGACTTTGGGAGCTGTGTGTCCCAGAGCGCTGTGATTCACAAGCTTTGGCCTGGGGTGGGGTTAAGGAAGGTCTTTGTGGTGGCCAGCTCCGTGCCTTCCTTCCTTTCCAGGCTGTCAGGATTCAGCTGTGTTCCTGTGGGGAGTGGGTTAAAAATTCCTTCAGCCTACAATCAGCTTTACAGTATCCACCAGGGGCAGGAGGGACATATACATGCGTGACTGCAGCAGCATTCTCTGTCGTGGAGCCCTCGCGTTTCTTCACTGTTGCCATAGTAACTGCCTATTGATGGTGTATTTATAGGGGAAGAAGCAGGCGCTAAATTTTGGGGAGGGAGGGGGAGGAGGCCTCATGGCAGGCAGCAGCAGCAGTGATGGTGGCTACAGAATTGCTAATGGCGTGGGCAATGCCATGTGAGCTGTTTTGGGGAGATCTTGGCTCCTTTGAAGCTTAAAAATGAACTAAGGACTTCTGCAGGTGCCAGAATAACCTACACTTGGGTCCGTGATATGTGTGGGTGTGCATGCACCAAAGTCTATGTGTTTGGGACAAAAGGTAGCTGGCTGTATGTATGCTATTATGTAATTTTTCCATGTAAAAAAAATTAAAAACATCGCAGTTCCCTTCCGTAAGCATTGAAGCATATTTTTCTTTCTTCCCTTATTAGTGAAACCTTTGTTCATTCTTTTCAAACACTGATACAACGGTTCCATTTTCCTTCAACCAAAAGACCTTGCTGTCAGGCTTGATAGCCCCACACCTCAAGACATGGGCTTTGGATATCCATAATGAAGGCAGAATTTTGAGATAATGTCCCATCTTTACCATTATAAACATTAAGTGACAACTGTCACAAAATGGTAGGCCCATGTTTTGGCAAATTCACATTCATATGTCAAGAGTCTTTGGTGAGATTGTTGCAAGATTCAATAGAGAAAGTCCCTTGACATGGTGATACCACAGATGGATGTTAGATTTGTTGTTTTTCCTTTCATTGTGAATTTATCCATGCTTTCTATCCTACCTGTTTGCCAAGAGGATTAGAAGCCACAGTGTAAATGTACAATAGGATTCTGGAAACATAAATAGAAAACCACACTAACTTGTAGGAGAGAAGCATATGTGCCTAACAGCTGGGGCCCCAGGGCGCATGTGCTGGACTATTAGTGTTAACACTGAACTTCCTGGCAGTCTAGGCAAAAAGGGTAGCATAATGGGTTACACAGCTCACATGTCTTGCATCCCGTTAGTCATAAAACATGAGCTTCTGCTTGGGGAGGGGAACAGTGGGGATGATTGCTCCCAGATGTGGATGGCCTGTCCAGTGCTCCAGAATATGGTGGATTAGTGCATAGGAATGTGTGTTGCAAGGAGGGGCAGGAGAGTGGTACACTGTGCCCATGGTTTACATATTGGCCAGATAACTCCTTAGGAGAAAA
The DNA here is from genome assembly GCF_021218885.2 of Marmota monax. Classification (NCBI taxonomy): domain Eukaryota; kingdom Metazoa; phylum Chordata; class Mammalia; order Rodentia; family Sciuridae; genus Marmota; species Marmota monax. The sequence continues at coordinate 3,512,702 of NW_026692025.1, read as the reverse complement.
TGAGAGGAGGCTGTGAGATGCTAGTTCATGGTAGAGGCAACTCTTCTAGTTAGTATCTCAGGGGTGTTTGTGTGTGTGGGTGTAGGTGTGGGTGTGTTTGCATGCACATGTGTGTGTTGAGGATGGAACACAGGACCTTGCACATGCTAAGCAAGTGCTCTGTCCCTGAGCTCTATTGCAGCCCTTTGTCTCAGTTTTGATTGTTTAAATCCATTTCTTGGTACTCTGCTTCAGTGGACTTTAACACAAAGAGACTGAGAGATGCCTGCTTCCAGAACAGCCCAGTTATCTTGCCTCCCTGAATGGTGAAAATGAACCGAGCAGGTTATCTTGTTTTGGGATTGTAAGAATATGACTGTGTTGTAGGTGGGGGATCTGACCATGCAGAACAGGCGTCTGCAGATGGTTACTGTAGGACATTGGAGATGGTGGTTGTTGTCTTAAGTTTGGTTTTCAAGGAATGTGCTTGTCATTAAAGGCATCTGGGACACTCCATTGTGATCAGAATTATTTCTGAATTCAGGTCCTGTCTCTGTTGTGGTTCATTTGCTTAACCTTGCCCAATCTCCCCCTCCCCCTTTTCTCTGGGCTTCATTTCCTTATCTGTCTTTGAGGTCCTTTCCAGTGTGAAGGCACAAAGATTCATTGAGGGGGTGAGGAAAGAAAGAGCTTTAGCTTGTAGGAGTTTTCCTTTTTAAAGAAAAAGGTCAACCCTTATGTGTTCTTGTGGGAAATAGCTGAAAGGTTTGTTTTGGGCTCTGTTGGGTCCCTGGGAAGCTCTAGAGAAGAGCCTGGGGGAGAATGAGAACAACGGGAGGTATGAGTGGAGGGCATGGAGGGTGCTGCACCTCACGATGTGCTGCTTTGATCTTTTGACCAGGTCAGTGTGGGGTGTCCCATTCCAGGGCAGGGAGGGGGTTCCCCAAAGATATGAAGGTGTGATTTTACCACAACTCTGTTTTTCTCTCTTGCCAGGCGAGTGAGCCACTGAAGCCTGAGGGAGCATCATGGCAGGTGAGTTTCTCCTGACCCAGCAGAATGGGTTTCAGCCCTGCCTAGGGACTCATGGGAGAAGAACATGTTCATTTTTCAAGTCCTTCTCAGCTTTCCTCTCCCTAGGTGGCCCTGTGGCTCTTGTCCAATTGGCTGAGCAGCAGCTTCTCTTCATCCCGAGGCTGACTTCTGGAGCATGTGTTACTTGGAGATGTGCACTTACCAGGCCTTTGTAACACACTAATGTGACAGGCCATGAGGCCTAGAGAAGGGGAAACTAAGAGGTGCCCACCTCTGGATGAACACCAGGAGCAAATGTTACCTCTTATTTCATCTTCCAAAACTTCAGCTTTGGAGATACATAGCTCATTTCATGTCAGTCATACAACTGTAGCTGGGTTTGTTCTTTTGGAATATATATATGGTTACCACTTAATGGCAGTTTTTCAGGAAGGGTATGTGCCAGATCTACTAATGTTTAGACTCTCCATGTAGACCCCAAGCCTCTATTCCAGGATGTACTCTCAGGTTCATATGCATTTAGTCTCCTCAGCCTGGCTTTGTACTAGAATGCCCAAGTAAAACTACTCATGCCAGGTGACCTGATGGCACAGGCAGCCAGTTCAGGCAAATGGATGCCTTCCTGGTGGAGTCCTGTGTGATTACCAGTATGAGTCCCACCAGCATCAGTGTCAAAGACGTAAATGCAGATCCTGTTTATTTATTCATGGATGGCTACAGAACTCAGAACTTGCATTCTTTCTTGCCCTTTCTGTTGGTTCTCATTTTTCTTTGTATTATCAGGGGCTTGGACCCTTCCAGGATCCTTGGAGTCTAGATAGGAATAGCATGGCATTGTAGACAGTCATCCCTTTTACCCCGTTTGCAAAGAGCAACCCACCCTCTGGGTGGAGGAAGCCTGGCATGTGGTTGCTGGTTTTGCCTTGTTTCCCGCCCTAATTGTGCCTCCGTCCCCGGGCTAGCCTGGGTATCCCCATTGCAGTCCTCAGTACCACTCTCTCCTCAGTGTTTCTGGAGGCCAAGAATGCACATTCTGTCCTGAAACGATTCCCTCGTGCCAACGAGTTCCTGGAGGAGCTGCGCCAGGGCACCATTGAGCGAGAGTGCATGGAAGAGATCTGCAGCTACGAGGAAGTCAAGGAGGTGTTTGAGAACAAAGAGAAAACGGCATGTACTACCTTGGGGCTGGGTTCTGGGGGTAAAAGTAGACCCAGGAACAACAATAACAGACCTGGATACCTGGGCTGGGTCAGAAGCAAGGAACAAAAGCCACCCCAGCTTAGCATATCCACTGGGGTCAGAGAGGAACAGATCAAATGCCCTTCCAGTTCCATTGCCTGATTTTGGGAGGGCCTTCTCACATGGGACCGATGTCTTTTGTGCTTGGTCCATTCTACAGCCTCTCTCTGATGGATTTTCCAGGGCAGTCAGAAGAGGAATGGTGGGAAAGAGCCCCAGGTCCTGCCCAGCCTAAGCTGAGGCTTGCTGAAGGCCACTGGGGTCTATGTGGAGCATGAGCACTTGGTGAGCATCTCCTTACATCCAGCTTCCCCAATTGTGAATAGCCCTTCTTCTTTTGCAGATGGAATTCTGGAAGGGGTACCCCAATGCTGTCTACTCAGTCCGAGACCCCTCCCAGAGTTCGGATGCCATGTATGTGGTTGTGCCCCTGCTAGGAGTAGCGTTGCTGATTGTCATCGCCTTGTTCATCATCTGGAGGTGCCAGCTGCAGAAAGCAACTCGTCATCACCCCTCCTATGCTCAGAACCGGTACCTAGCCAGTCGCACTGGGCACAGCCTCCCCCGGGTCATGGTGTATCGCGGCACTGTGCATAGCCAGGGAGAGTCCTCTGGTCACCGTGAGGCTGGGAGCACCCAACAGGTGGTGCTGGGGTCTGGCCGAGGGGGCAGAGCCACAGTCCGGCTTGAGAGCACTCTCTACCTCCCTGAGCTCTCTCTCTCCAGGCTGTCCAGTGCCACTCCTCCTCCCTCCTACGAGGAGGTGACCGCACCCCAGGAGGGCAGCAGTGAGGAGGCCAGTGTCTCCTACAGTGACCCACCCCCAAAATATGAGGAGATAGTGGCCGCCAGCCCTGGTGCAGACAAGTAGTAGGTCACTTGTTCTGGCCTGTGTGAAAGCCTCTTTCTGAGGCCTCCTGTTTTCTTTTCAACTTTTGAAAGACTGTGCCACCACAAAACAGCCTTAGCCTCCTTGTTGCCAAATAATTCCCTAACCGTGGATTTTTAGGAAGTCAGTTGTCAGAGACAGGTGGGGAGGATGGGGGTCAGGAACACACATGAGGCAAAACCCCTGGGAAGAGCTACACACCTGAGAGCCCAGCTCTTCCCAAACCTCCCAAACCCCCACTGTCCTGTCCTCCCATCAGGGACTGGCTTCTCTTAATGCCAAAGGAATCAGTCCATTGTGTTGATTGTGGCTGGAGCTGTGGGGCTGGCTGGAGACCTGTGTATGGGCCTAGAGGTGAGGGAGAGAAGCCAGCCCCACAGCACCAGTCTTCCTCAACAGTTCTGTGCTTTCTGTCCTCTCTTACATTGTAAGGATGGGACAAGGATTTAGCAACAACAAAACAAATCATGTAATTACAAAAATGTAATAACAAAGATGAATAACAAACAGTAGCACCCAGGCCATTCTTATGAGGCCTAGGGAAGTCAGTTGCACAGTTCTGTGACTCCACCCCCACCCTCCTGACCAGGTCTGTGTGAAGGATGCAGGGCGGGGGGCTGGGTAGCAGAGCTCCTCCCTGCAGATTGACCAAGGGGCCCGCAAGAACTGTGCCACCCTTTTCTGGTGTGCTTGATCTCCCCAGACCTGTATACCAGCTCTGTTAAAACCACTACCCATAGGCCTGAGCCCACTTGCAGCCCAGAAGCACTTTGTCCTGGGGAAAACTGATGCTCCTGACCCTGCCTGTAGAGTTCATGCCCTCCTAAAGGACTAGGCTGCAGACTGGGTCCCGTAGCTGAAGTCTTCTCCTGGTGTGGTTGATTAATCCACAGTACAATTAAACCCATGAGATTGGCCTCCTCAGCATGGAGCTCTCTGGCTTTGAAATTTTAGGATACTTCCCTTTTTGTGAATAGATGCATTGAACTTGAACTTCAAATTGATTATTTCTCCTTAATGATGGTGCCCACCTGAGGAGAAGATCCCAAAGTGTCTCTTTTTCAAAATTTATTTGTGTGGGAGCCCATGACCTGGGGTTGAAGGCCCATCCAGGGTTTGCTCTGCCATGGCTAGGTGCTGGTCCATTTATGGTGAGGCTTTGGACAGCAATTGGGCAAGGTGACCTGCTCTGTAACTGTGCCAGTAACCATGCAAAAGGCATTGTTGATACCATCTGTCTCCACCCCCTCACCATCCTCCTGGCTGCAGTGCCAAATCATTTTTCCTCTGTGGTGCTTTAAAAAATGTAGCAAATTTTTTGGGGCCCAAAAGAGTGCAGAGCAAGGGTCTATTGGCAACTGCAGCAATTTAAAGCCCACTGATAACAAGCTTCCTTGTCTAAACAGCTCTCCAAGGCAGACATCCCGGGACTCATTCCCTGCATACAGCCTTGCCTTGGGGCCACAGATGATTTCTGGAGGCCCCATTCAGTCCTGGGGAAAGTCCCAGTACATGTTCAAAGTCAGGAGGCTGACAGCTTGACTAATGTGATCCTGTGGGTATGTTTTCCCATCCTTCCTTCTTCCTCACAGCCTCAGGAGGTTGACTAAGCTAATGCTTGAAGCACCATGGAGCCAGTGAGGCTTGCCCTTAGGGGGATTCTTCTAGAAATATGTAAGATTTTCTGAGGGCCTTTCTGCCTCTGATGTTGAGTCTCAACCTGAGGAATCTCCAGCCAGATGACCCTTTTTGTATCCTCTGCCCTCTCAGTGTTCTCTAATGCCAGAGATGCTGACCAGGTGGCATTCCCACTTGCCTACCTTCCTCTTTCCCTTCCCTGGACCACTAGCATTGCACTCCTGCCCTTCCTCATGAAGGGACTTTTGGCCTGAAAGGTTCCTTACTTTTTCAATGATGGAAACTGGGGCCAATTCCATTCAGCCATGTTGGAGGACCTGGAGAAAACCAGAAACTCTGGGGCCAGCCCCAGTTTTCCCAGGATTTTCTCAAGCAGGTGCCCAAGAGTGACCTGGGAGCATGTGAAAAGAGACCTAGCCCAATGTGTCTCCCTTCCCCCTACCATGTAGCAGAGAACCAGGCATAGGTTCCACTCACCAGAGCCAGAGGGATTATGCCAAGGAATGCCCACTGCCCATGGCATCTGTTGAGCCCAGTATCTTGAGGCTGAGTGGTGGCCAACAGAGAGAGTAGGAAGCAGAAGCCTGGAGACTGGTCTGTGGAGGGCAGCAGGTGTTCCTTGGGCTGAGGACAGACCGCAGGGAGAGCCAGACACAATTCTTTAAAGCCTGTGGTCTCTGGTTCAGGTGCTTCACCGAGTTTTTCCAGGTGGGGTTGTGCCAAAGCCTCTGGGATGGTTTTTGCAGCATACAGTAAAAAAAAAAAGACTGTAGAGTATGCACAGTGGGTAGAACTCCTTGCGGTGCACACTTGGCTTTTACGAATGCCCTGTACATATCTTTTCAAACTGTCTTTGTATGAATGTTGATTTGATACAATGCTAACACTTCAGTAGCCACATTTTTGTTGTTTTTGGACTTGTGTATGAGTGTGTGTGTGTGTATACACGTATGCACGTTGCCTTTTCTCATTGCTTATCTGAAACAATAGCCGGCGTGCGGCTATATTTGTACCAGGAGGGATCCGGTCTGAAAGAAGGAATGTCCCCTCCTAGGGCTGGGCAGCCTTGACAGGGCCCTGAGTGAGGAAAACCGAGATTAACTGTTGGAGCCCCCATCCAAAGTCATCACTTTTTGTCCCCCCACAAAAGGCTTTGGAAGAAGATGAAGGCGTTTCACTCTGTGGGTCCCTCACTTACGCTCTTTTGGCATGGTGCCCCAGCCTTGGCTCTGTTCTGTGGGCATCAGAAGCTGAAGGAATTCTCAGTACTCCTGGATATTTTTTTTGTGTGTGTGCGTGTGTGTGTGGAAAGATGTGTTACAATTGACTCTGGGAATGGCAGGGCTAGTTACTTAGATATTTTTCATTAAAAAAGAAAAGGCTTTAAAAAGTTCCTTGAAATATGACTGTCACTCATTTTCAACCAAAAACTTTTTAACACTTTTTAAAACAAGAATTGCAATCCTGTCCCTTCCCCATTGCCCATCTCCTTGGGTTTTCAAAATGAAAGCACAAGAGAAAGAGTGGGGTGCACAGGTGCCTGGCGCGTGCACATCCCCTGCACAGCTGCGTTGTGCCCTGGCTGAGGGAGACGCAGTGCTGAGCAGTTGGACCCAGGAGGCCAAGGCCTCCTTTCTACTTGCCAATCCCACTGCCATTAGTGTGAAATCTTTAGGGTGCTTTGGAAAACAGGAATGTGCCTGATTTGATGGACATTGTCTTTTTTTGGTAGCCCATTGGAGGAATTCAGAATTCAGGACAGGAAAGTGTCTTTTTGTTAAGTAGTTGGAGCCAGATGCTTCCCTTCTCCAAGTGCAAGGAGACTCCCAGCCCCCAGGCAGAGTAGATTTTTTGACAACCAACTTGTATCCCATGAGAAAATAAAAAAAAAAAAAAGCACTGCCTCTGGATTGTTCTTTTGTCCAAGTGAGAGCAAGATGATGGAGAGAGGCTCTCTGACTCACCAAGGCTCTTTCTAGAACAATGTATATGCTCTGGCTCCTGTGTGTCCACTCACAGTCAAGGCTGAACTGCTTTTCAGCTTGACAAGGGATGAAGCTCCATTTCAGGGCTTCTCCGATTCAGAAACAAGCACACACTCCCCCACTGAAGTCTACTAATACTAATCAGTATAATTAGCTAATTTAAAAGTACTGTAATCAGACTGCTTGCAGCTACTGTAAAAGCCCATTAATTTGAAGCCCACTATAATTCAGAACTTAGAGAAAATCACAATTTGAGATAATTCACGATAGCTGCAATTCCCGCTACATAAAAATATTTAAAAGATACTTCCCGTCGGTCAATTTCCAGGGTCTTCTGTGTAAGAGGAATCCAGTTTAAAGTGAGTCCCCTTTACAAAGGAAAGGCTCAAGATATTAAGGATCCCTTCACCGTGCCTTCAGCTTTGGGGTTCAGCATTTCTCGTCTGTAAGGTTCCTTCTGTGCAGGGTGATCCCTTGTTCTCTCTCCATTGTGGGAAATTTCAGCCTTTCAGTCCACTCTTGTATTTATCCTCTGAATAACATAGTTTGTGAACTTCACTGCAATTTTAAACACAAGTATATGTCTTTCTAAGTATTCTGTAAAGCAGATGTTGTGCTTGCAGACTGGCTGCTCCCATCATTTGCCCCCAAATATTTAAACTTCGGGAGCTTTTCCTTTCACAGGCTGTGGGCGGTGAGTCTCTCTCTCTCTAGCAGGAATTTCTCTCACAAAGATATCCAAACAGCACACCCCCTTGGGCTCAGCGCTCAACAGTTGTTTCACTGTACTGCTATCTGACTGCTGAACAGTGCCTGCCCTTCTCCTGCCCCCAGCCAAGCATTAACACAGATACCCAGAATGGGACCAGTACCCTAGCTGCTTTTGCCTTCCAGTCTGTCTCCTTTCACAGATGCCACTTTCCCAGGCCTCAACACACCTGCTATTTCACTCTGTAATTGTGAATTTGTGACAGTGGAAACCCTGGTATGTGCAACTGAGCTTATAGAAATGATTACTGTGAAATGGATTAATTTTGGTACCACTTTAAATTGTGCTCATATTTATGTGTTGACCTATGTCAGCTGGGAAATCTGTGTATTCAGTAATATGTCAGGATTTCATTAGATCCTGGGGGCAACGAGCAAACTTGCTTCTGACCTCTATTGCTCTCGCTTTCTTGCTTTTTGTGATTGTCGAGCTTCGCTGTTAACTTTTGTCTCTTTCTGTACAAGAAGATAAAGAATAAAAATAAAGAGCAAACAACATCCACTTGCATCCTGTCCTGGTCCATCTTGTATCCCTGATGACTTCCAAACTTCCATAGAGTATGGATGGCTGGCAGTCAAGTGTGGTTTTCCAAAAGATAGACTGTAGATGATGACATAGCAGAAAACAGTTTAGGATAAGGAAGCAAAGGTGCTCCAGGTCTCATACCTTGTCCCCATGTTTTGTCCAGTGATCTTCCCCATCGCCCCCGGGATGAAGTTAGTAAGATCTGTCACAGATCTTGGTTGACAACTTCCCTGTCACTTTGTCATTGTTTACTAACAGAGTTGTCCCTTGCTAGAAAGATGCTGGAGAAGGGGTGGGAAGGAGTCTTCCTGTGTCCTTTGTGGATGGGACACAATACTTAGGCTTTTCCCCAGCTGGTTCCTGAGTTCTGAGGATGGCAAGGGTCAGGGACAACTCAGAGGGCAATGATATCTCAGCATCCATATGAAGGAAATCTGGTCTTGCCCCAAAGACTGCCAGCCATTGATGTGTAGCAAGATGAAGCCATGGGGTTGTGCCAACCCCCCAGTAATGGAAGTTATTGGAGACACTATTTGTGATGCTGAGGATCAAACCCAGGGTCTCATGCATGTTAATTAAGCACTCTACCACATCCTCAGCCTTCCCAGCAATGACAGCAAGCTGCCCTTTAATGGGGCAGGCCCTGGCAGCAGTAGAACAAAGGTAATGGATTCTGGGGCCACATAGACAATGCCAGAAATGTCAGCTGGAGACCCTGGGTTTCATTCTTATCTCAGACTGGCTTAGTTGAGTGAAGCCAACCTTCTGAAGATAATGAGAAGTCAAATGAAGGCCCATCAACTGTACCCCAGCACACAGATTGGGTCAGATTGTGAATGCAGATTTTGAACCTAGGTCTCTTTTTCCAGATACCAGTGTTCTAGGTGGTGACTTAGGGTTACAGGCTAGCCCATGCAAGGAAGCTAATAGATAACAAGGCTCCTGGCTTCCAAAGTCTCCTTTGGGACACCAACCAAGGCATTGGTCATCTCCTTCTTATCTACCACTATACCATGAGGCCACAAGTTCCAGAATCAAGATACTTTGATTGCTTTTATCTTGAGGGTGAAGACAAATCAGGGTCAGGATCTTAATGAAGTGATAGTAGGGAAGCGGAGACAGGGAATGAGGTGATAAGCAAAGCCTCTTCTCACCCTTTCCCTCTCTGCTCATTCTGCCTATGGGCTTGAGGGCAATGAATGGACAGTGGGAAGTGCCCATGATTTATGCTTATAAATGAGCATAACCAGCATTTATGGGGAAGTTAGTGTGTACCAGACCTATACATGGATTAGCTGAGATAGTCCTTCCAAAAACACTGGGATGTGTCTTTATAATCAGCTCTATTTTATACCCTACAGAAGCAAGGCCAAAAAGGTATGTCATTCAGCCAAGGGCTCAAAGGAAGGAAACATTTATCTCGTGAATTCAGGTCTACCCTGATTGTCCCACCCCAGGCTACTCACATATTGCACTGTGGGGTTCATTCAGAAAAGGGTCACTTTATTTTATTATTATTATTATTAATTATTATTTTGGTGCTGGGGATTGAACCCATGGACTAGGGGCTTAACCACTGGGGAGCCACATCCCCAGCCCCTCCCTTTTTTTGAATTTTGAGACAGGGTCTTGCTAAGTTGCTGAGACTGGCCTTGAATTTGCCATCCTCCTGCTTCAACCTCCTGAGCCACTGCACCAGGCTTAGAACAGTCATGTCAGTTTGCTTTTGTGTTGACTATCCACCATTTCCCCTGACTCTCCCTTTCCAAACTGTTAACTCCATAAAGTCAGGGACCACCGAATAAATTTTCTTACCACTTCTTCCCCAGAACACAATATGGTTCTTGGTTTGTGGTAAGTGTTTAATTAAAAGATATAAAAGCAGGGGCTGGGGTTATGGCTCAGTGGTGGAGCACTTGCTAGCATGTGTGAGGTGCTGGGTTCAGTCCTCAGCACCACATAACAAATAAATAAATTAAATGGAGGTATTGTGTCCAACTAAAACTAAAAAAAATTAAAAAGTGTAAAAGCAACTGTGTTGACTGCTTATATTCTCCAATCAGGGTCCAAGCTACATGCAATAATTTGTTAGGCTGCCATAATGAAGTACTCCAGAGTATGGCTTAAACAGGGACTTACTTCCTCACAGTTCTAGAGCCTGGAAATCCAAGCTCAAGGTGTGTGCCAGGTTGGTTCCTTCCCAAGCCTTACTCCTTAGCGTATAGATAGCTGTCTCCTCCCTGGATCTTCACATGGCCTTTCCTATGTGCCCTTTTGTTTCTCAATCTCCAGTCACACTGGATTAGGGCTCACTGTAATCAATTCAGTTTACTCTAGTTACCACTTTAACGATCATAGATTCAGCCGGGCACAGTGGCACATGTGTGTAATCCATGGCTCAGGAGGCTGAGGTAGGAGGATCGTGAGTTCAAAACCAGCTTTGGCAAAAGTGAGGCATTAAGCAACTTAGTGAGACCTTGTGTCTAAATAAAATACAAAATTGGGCTAGGGATATGGTTCAGTGTCCTAGTGTTCAAGTGCCTGAGTTCAATCCCAGGTACAAACAAAAATTATAGATCCAAACATTAGACTTCAACATATAATTTCTTGGGGGGAGCACAATTATTCAACCTAGAACACCATTTATGGCAGGGGCTGTTTTAGTGTCATATCCCCCAAACTTTGTATATCTTATGCACTCTGCAAAACTGATAGGGGTGGACAGAATGGCTTCACTGAGATGCTGGCAAAGACAGGCACCTTGCCAGTCTCAAACCAGGCTCTAGAGAAGCTTCATCCCTACCATAGCTGGAAGGACCTGAGACAATTGTCAAAGGTCCTCACAGGGTCAGTAGGGTTGGGAGAGTGGAAGTAAGCTTCAGGATGGTTTCCCCAGGGTCCCTCTATGGAAGGTGCTGTGACATTCCAGTGCCTGAAAAAATAGACAAAATGTTTGTACCACTCAGATTATTTTTATAGATAAAACATGTTGTTTTGGGGAATCATCACAAGACTGGCAGCTCCAATAATAGTGACGTTAAACAATTTCTCTGAAGAACTCAAACTATGATTGATTCAGTTTCACCAGAATTTGTGTGCTATAAAAATAGAGACTGGGCATCATTTCATAGCAGGGTGGTTGCACTAAATCACAGGAGCCCAAGTGGGTGGGCCAGTCAGTATTGGTGCCTCAGGGTCCTGGGACTGACAGGAGATACAGGGGTCTGTCAGCCTGCAGCACCACAAGTGCCCTGCATGGACTGACTTCTCTCTACTTGGTCAATCTCATCTTACACAAAATCCCCCTCCATGCTGCCCTGGCTTCTTCTGTTTCCTTACCAACATGATGGGCCTTTGGGCCTCCAGAAAGGTGTGTGGTAGCATCCCAGCTACCTGGAGCACTACTCAGAGCTAGGAGGAGGGAGGCCTGAAACAAATCATCATAATGGTGCACATTGACCTTGCTGATAGGGAAAGACCAGTGGGGTTGGTTATGGAGGCCTCTGGAGAAAGCTGACTGGAGGAAGCCATGGCCAACTCAAATGAAGGATGAGTATACCTCAGCCAAGCAAAGAGCATGGGAGACAACTAAATCAGGCAAAGGGACAGCATGTGTACAGGCCTGAGCCCTAATGAGCCCATAATTTTGTTGAGGAAACAGGAAACCAGAGCAGCGTGAGGGGAAAGTTCTGCACAAGATGAGATTGGCCAAGTAGAGGGAAGGCAGCTTATGCGCAACCCTTTCAGCCATACATACATACATACATACAGTTTACATAGTGTAAACTGCCATGTTTACACTAGTGATAATGGGAGGCCACTGACAGATCCTTTAAAGATCTAGAGAACATAGTCAGGTCTGCTGGTTTGCCATGTGGAGAATGGGTGCAGGAATCACCCATCTACCTGTCACATAGGTCAGGTTAGTGCAATCGTCCAGATAACAAGTGGTGGCGAGAGGAGACCAAAATAGATTGGTGAGACCGATTTTGCTCCAACTTTGGTAAGCAGCAGGAACATTTGATGGTTTAAAATAAAAATCCAGATACCCCACCAGCTTGGGCCCATGGATATGGCATTATTACTAAATTCTCCAGTTGATTCCTCTGTTGGAGATCCTTGTTTTATTTTTTAACATATATATTTTTAGTGGGAGATGGACACAATACCTTTATTTTATTTATTTTTATATTTTATGTGGTGCTGAGAATTGAACCCAGTGCCTCACACATGCTAGGCAACTGCTGTACCACTGAGTCACAACCCCAGTCCCTCTTGGGGATCTTTGGATCATGCCAGAAGGAACACTGAATTCTAATAGGAGACAAAACCATGTAAGGTGATTGATTAATTGCCTTGGGAGGAGATAGGGAGGAGTCCCAGATAATCCTCAGGATTGGGGATTTAGGCAGTGTGGTTGATGCTGTGGCCATTTGGTAGGAAGGATCACTCTAGAGGGGGAGCAGATTGAGGGGAGCAAAAGACCTCAGGTTTGTTTTGGGACATGTCAGGCATGTTGTGTGGAGGGTGTTTGAGGAGAGCTGAGAAGAAAAACCTAGGCTGGAGCAGGAGAGACCAGAGTTGAACATGTTACCAGAAATGACCATAGAGTATGAGTATGAGTATGGGCCCAAGGGCCCAGGAAACAAGCCAGATAAGCAGGGAGGGGCTGTGAAAGCGGGGGGTCCTGGATACCAAAGAAAAGTTGTTTGGTTGGCAAAGGTTAGTATCAGCTGAATTGTTGAGAAACCCAGACTAGAATGAGTGGCAGGATGTCTGGAGGTGGAAAACTGGAGACAGTGTGCAGGGTGAAGACGACACTTTGAGGGACTGAGAAAGGACTGTCACATGGGCGAACAGACAGGCCATCCTTTGTAACCAGAAAGAAGGTCTTGTGTACTATGTAAAAGTCCTAGCAGTTCACATGCTTCAAGCCCTAACTCTGTTCCAGGAACCAAGTGCTTCACATTCCATGACTACTTATCTACCTTTTTGAGGCAGGATCATAGCAACACAGAGAGGCCAAGAGACTAAAAGTCACACAGCTAATAAGCAAGGATTTAGGAGTTAAACCAATGGCTAAGAATGATGGATGGCCAAATTGGGGTTCTGGTGCACTCCACCATCCCTGATGCACACTGTTTGCCAGCAGGGTGTTCAGATACAAACTGTCTGCTGGAGTCTGTCTTCCAGGAGTGAAGGGCAGGCCAGAGTAGAGTGGATTCGAGACATATTTGCTTAAACTTTCTTGAGCCAGCTCCTCCCTGAGTCTTCCTGTGAACCTAGCAAAGAACCTGGATTGTTCATTCATACAATGACCTTGGTTTGCTGCCCAATCAGTGAGCTGGGGCAATCTGGCCCACTTTACCCTCACTCCCAGCTACATTTCTCACCTTGGCCTTATTTTCTCCTCTCCTCCAACTTCTTTTTCCAGCTCAGCGGGGGCAGCTGCTGTTTACATTTTTGAGCTGGTCAGCGTCTGAGACTTTGTACCACTTTTTCCACCTCCTCATCATTGTTGGCTATTTTCCTGTGGCCTCTGATTATCCTGATTTTCACATACACATCACATTTCAGTCACTGGCCATGGAAACAATTGAAAGCAGATGCATTTCCATCTGAGGAGTCACCACGTGGCCAAGGCCCAGGATTCCGCAAGGTCACCTTCCAACTCCCGGGATTCGGGGAAGAAGTTCTTCTCCACTGGCTCCAACAGTACCTTGGATTTTGTGGCTAAGTACCCTCATCTCTCAGGGGATATAGATGCTGGGGTACTGTATATAAGCAGGTAACTGAAGCCTTTCTGGTCTCTGGATCTGCTCCCAGCTTTTGGGGGAAGGATTCTTGGGCCAGCAGAAAGGAAAGGAGGAGAAAGAAAAAGTAGCAAACAGCTGGTTACTCTAGGAGGTGATCTCCTTCTCTCCTGGCCTCATATTCTCAGGGCTCCTCTTTGTCCCTGGGTTACCCCTGGGGCAGTGTACCAGCAACCATTGCCCTAACCTTGATGGCTCCTCTGGTGTGGCTGAAACAACCCCCCCCACCACCAGGAGGACTCCTTAAGTGCTATTCTGAAGGGCCCCAGAGATGCAGCAGAATTGCCTCTGGTCGTAAGCCCTGAAGACCTGGGAGCCACTTAACAACTTCAGAACTGGCAACCGTGTCCCCCCTGCTGGGGTATAAGCCAAATACCAGGGTCTCTGCCCCAGGCAGAGAAGGTATTTCTATTAACCCATGCCTCCAAGAGAGCTAGCCAGATGTTCCTAGAGGTGTGCAGTGAAATGTTACAGGGACCCAGAACAGTGGTTGGGCCAAGTGTTTCTTTGGCCTGTCCTCCTTAGGATGACAAAGTCCCAGCAAATACCTGCCAGATTCTAAAAGAAGCAGACGTGACCACCACACAAAGCCTTAGTACTGTCTCCACAGACCCATGGACTTCCTTCCTGTCTGCTTGGCTCTAACTGCCAACTAGAACACAAACTTTGTGGGGAAAGAGACTTTGTCATTATCCCTAGTACCTAGCAGTCTCATTGTTGCGTTAATTATGATTAAGACTGAACGTTGCTTGGTGAGTCTTGATTCAGAATAGCCATACTGAATGAGAGGAGCCCACATATGGAGACAGAAAACTATAAATCAAGGTGACCTTGTCTCCATGGAAATCAGGGACATCCTAATGGCTGCTCTATGTGACTCTGTCACTTTTATTTCCCTCCCTATGCTCACAAGGTGACCTTCCTTCCCTGGGTCAGCTACAGTCCCTGCAACTTGACCCCATGTTCCTCTGTCTGTCTTTCCTGTCTTGTTAAGGCTATGCTAGGCCCCCTTCCCCTTCCTTTCTGGCAGGGGTGGGGGCCCTGGGACTTCAGGGATGACCTCAGTACCAGCTGCTTCCAGGAGCAGGAAGGAGAATTGTTTATAGGTCCACAAGCTTCATTAACCAGCTGAAAGGAAGCTCCTAGCTGCCTGCAGGATCCAGATGGTAGGCTAACTCACTTGGGTTTGAGGCTGTGGCTGTCTGAGAGTGGGCCGAAGGCAGGGCTTAAAAGCAGGAGATTATTGTCCCCAAAAGCTTTTGGACCTGCATTTTTTTTTATACCAGGGATTGAACCTAAAGATGCTTAACCACTAGGCCACATCCCAAGCCCATTTTAATTTTTATTTTGAGACAGGGTCTAAGTTGCCGAGGCTGGCCCAGACTTGGGACCTTCTTGCCTCAATCTCTCAAGCTACTGGGATTACAGATGTGCACCACCACACCCAGATTGGACTTGCTTTTGGGAATTTGGTTTGGATAACTTCTTTTTTTTTCTTAAAAATCACATTTATTATTGATTTTATTTCTCATTGTGGGAAACTTATTCCTAAGATCCAGCTTGGTCTGTAGTCTATAATTCTTTCTTTCTTTATTATTTTTTTTAGAAAAAATACTCACTTCCTTTTATTTATTTATTTTTTAAACATCAGAAATTTATTAGTTGCTCAAAACATTACATTGATCTTGACATATCATATATCATACATTTGTTTCAAATGGGGTATGAATTCTTATTATTCCCACGTGTACAGATTGCAGGATCACATTGATTATATAGCCATGTTTATACATACTGCCGCACTAGTGTCTGACTTCTTAAGCAGAAACCCAATAGAAGAAAGTGGTAAGAGCAGATAGCTGTGCATAAAGAGAGGCTAAGCTAGGGTCTGCTACACAGCTCAGGAAGCCCTCAGTACACCTCCTTGAAGCCATGAGACACAGCTTGAAACTGAGTTTGAGCTCAATCTTCCATATGAAAATAGGAAACTGAGGCTCAGAGCAGAAGAAACTCCTTACCAAGATGTACCAGGAACAGGAGTCACTCTGTAGAGCACTGACCCCAAGCCTGGGCATCTGCTGCCTCCAACTGTGGCTGGCTAGGGAGGTGGGAACAGAGAGAGAACATTACTAGTCTGAGCAGACTGCTTGGCTGGCTAAGTAGCTGGAAGAGGCCAGTAATCAGGAGACATTGTTGGAGATAGGGGACCAGGTAGACAGAGGGCAGGTAGAGAGACAGACAGACACAAGGGCAGACTGGCAGACAAGCAGGCAGTAGCCTGTGTTGAGTTGGATGCCTGCTCTATGGGGATGCTGGATGCCCTCTAGGTTTCAGCCAAAACTTGCATGCAATTAAATGAATGTGTTTTGTTCCCATTGGAGGCTGTGCTCAAGATCACCTTAGGAAAAAAGATGTTTCCTTTGGAGACGCATGGCTTAAAGGGAGGGAGAGCTTTCACCCCCATCCCTCTCTGCTAATAAAACAAATCTTATTTTAATAAAGATCCAAGCCCTCCAGCAGACAGTTCACCAGAAAGAATTACAGAAGATCAATAAACAAATGAAAAATTGCTCCAGTTTATTCATAATTAAAGCAATGTAAATTAAAGCCACAATGAGATAGATATCATTTTTCATCCATCATAATGATTTTTTTTTTTAAAAAAAAGTTCTATAATGTCTTCTGTTGATAAGGCTGTGAGGGAATAAACATTTACTTTACTTTGATGGATCCCTTGGATGGTGTTTTGTCAATACAACTCAGAATCATCAACCCACATGCCAGAACCTCTCTAACCACTTCTAAGCACCTGCTGGCCAGAACACATGTGCACATATGTGCAAGAAGTGTGTCCAGAAGCACTTGGCTACACTGTTTATGAAAGCGAGATGTTCTAGGAACTCAAAATGTCCATAAGGAGGTCAATAAAAGACTAGCAGAAGGAAGCAGCTGCCCTTGGGGGGTTTGGAGAAATTTGATCTGTTTTGACATGGGGAGATCCCCAAGGCACACTGCTTACTTAGAGTGGAAGTTGGAGGACAGCACATACCTCAGGCATAAGATTTCATTTGTATAAGATCTCTGTATGCTGCAACCATACAGTCATGCATATGAGTCAGATGTGCTCAAGATCCCTCTTCCCAGAGATATCTCTCTAACATAGAAGTGAGAAGAGCTTGCTGGCCTTTACCTCTGGAAGCCTGCCATTGGAGTGTTGGTCTCTGAAGTCCACAATACACACTTGGCCATGGACCGCCTCTTGGATGCAGAGACCATGTAAGACTTGTTAGATCTCTCTCCATGCCCTGCCCTTCAGGACCCCAAGATTAGCACACCATACAGTAGAGGCTTCTCAGAATGTTGGGATTGCAGGAGCTGAGGTTGTGACTCAGTAGCAGAGTACCTGCCTAGCATGTATGAGGCACTGGGTTCCATCCTCAGCGCCACATAAACATGAATAATAAATAAAATAAAGGTATTGTGTCCATGTACAACTAACAACATATTTTTAAAAGAATATTGGGATTGCAAGTTTAGGCCTATTTCCAAAGGAAATTATGATATAGAAGTAATTATGTAAAGGTTAACATGTTAGAAACATACTAAGGTACAAGTTCAAAGTCACACCATAGCAAATACTCTCTCACCTCCCAACCTTCCTTGGCACCCAATGCATGAGGGGCAACATGCTATTGGGTGGCACAGGGGGCTCAGGGGCTGGGAAGGAAGTCTCTCAATTCTCTTTGCTTGGCATAGGTAGAGGGTTCCTATGCCACTTGGGCACAGTGTTTCTGTTCCCACAAAGTCCCAGTGAGTCAAGGCCAGTTGGCAGCCAGAGGAAAATGTGGTTTGGAATCAGTAGATCAAGGTGCTCTGCCTAGCCAGTGCCAGTACTGTTCTGCTCTGTGACTTATAAATCTCTCTCAATCTAGCTACTTTCTAGAGAGGACCATTAGTCCATTGACCATCAGGGAAAACGAAATGCAAAGAAGAGAAAGATTTACCCAAGGTTAAATCTTGAGGTCATAGGGAGGATGCAAGGACATAGGATTCCCAGATAAAATACAAGATATTGAGTTACATTTGAATGTCAGATAAATTATGAATACATTTTTTAAGTGTAAGTATGTCCCAAATGTTGCATGGATCATAATAATGGCACTAAAAATGATTTGTTTATCTGAAGTTCAAGTTTACTTAGTGTCCTGTATTTTTATTTGCTCAATCTGGCGATCCTGGCTGGGCAGAAACATATGGCTCCAGCTTCTTGGACTTCTGAATCCTAGTGCACACAAATTGCAGCTTCTCTGCTCCTAAGGTGGCTCTCCAGAAAGCTCAGGTTTCACTGCAGCTGCTCAGCTGGAGTGGGAAGAGAAGAGCTTCTTTGGGCCCCTAGGAATGCAGGCAGAGCCTATGTTAGAGCTCTGCACTGGACAGGAGGGGAGGTAACCCCTGAACCTGTCACCCTCCCTCATCTGATCTTGGCTCTTCCCTTTTCTTTTCCTTTCCTTTCTCCCTCTCTTAATTCCTTCCCTTCCTCTTCTGCCTGCTTCCTCCTCTTTCTACCACCTGACCCCAGCTGTGCTTGATTCCTTTTACAGATAGCCTCCCCTTCCCTCAGGAGGTCTGGAATTGTTCCCTGGAGCCCAGCCTTGACCGTTGGTACTTGTATCAATCGGAGGAAATGGAACTAACAGGATGTATGTATGCCTAGATGCATAAGCATATACAGATAGATGTAAAACAATTGACGCACGTGACAGTGGGTCTGAAATCTGTAGAACAGGCTGGAAATTTGGTAGGAATGGAAACTGAAATCCTGAGATAGGATTTCCTCTTCCTTAGGGAAACCTCAGCTTTTGTATTTAACAACTTCATATGATTGATCATGGTCCACCAGCTTATTGAAGGCAATCTCTTTTACTTAAAGTCAATTGATTATAGATGCAACCACAATTACAAAATACCTTCATAGCAATGCCTAGAGTTGTATTTGATGGGCTCACTGGGGACTAGAGCCTGGTTGAGGTGACACCTAAAAAATATGCAGTGGTGTAATCTACTTGTAGGGAAACTGAGAGAGAATTGAGACTTAAACCAAGATTGCAGGGCCTAGGCTCCTGTGGCTACAGTAGTCCCCCCCCCCCCTCTTTTTTTGCCCTTGGATCTCATAGTTCCTGACCAGGCTAACTCAAATCAGGACAAGGGCATCTCCCTTGCCCAGGAACTTCAGACTGGGGCGGGGGGGGGGGGGGGGGGGGCGGGGCGGGCAGGACGTGGTGTGTTCTACAGAGAATCCCTTCTGATGGAGTGATGTGGCTTGGATTATTGGCCAGAGCTGGACTGACAGAAGCCATGATACACTTGGGACTTCACCCTGCTTTGGCCACTGACTGACTGTCAGATCCTGTGCCAGTCTCTGCCTCTTTTTAGAAATGATGGAGTTTGAACCCCAGTAGTTCCCCAACCAGCCAAATCAAAGGTTGTTGAACCAGAGCAGTTCTCATAAGCAAAGGCCCTGAGCTGTGTCTCTTCCCCTAAATTGCTTACAAAGTAGCAACAAAGAAGGACATAGCAGAGTCAACAAGGTACAGTAGGAACATAAAGTGCCTAGTCCAAGGTCTGAACCCAGGAAGGAAGTCTGGCTCCAACCGCCTTGTCAGGGTATATCTTCCTCGAGCTCTCACCCCTCGAAGAGGTGATTCTCCAGGCGCTTCCTCTGTGCTCTGAACCCTGTGAATCTTTAGTCATAGCTTCAAGTGAGTAACTGGTGGTAATGGCAGGAGGGCCCCCTAGCATGAAGGAGGAGATAGAAACGTGCATAGCTGAAGAAGTGGGGCCTGGAAGCTATGGGAAAACTCAAGAGCAACTGGTGATAGCAGGTGAGGATACTTTAAAATGTCCCCTAGCATATATAGACCATGTAGGCATTCATCTACACTTGTGCTCGTTTGTGTTGGAGAAGGTACATGTGCCTCTGGGTGTGCTTTTGTGCATATATGTGTGTGTGTTTGCATGCATGCATACTTAGATGTTGTGTCTGGGTTTTGGAGTGTTTGTGTTGGTTACAGGGAACTGTGAGGAAAGTGATAAATAGATGATGATATAAGTCTTTTGTAGCCCAAGAGAGAGGAGGGTGAAACAACATGTATGGTTTCTCTGACTCCTTCCATCTTAGGCACCCCTGTGTCTATTGCAAAATATTTGGAGGGATTAATTTTTTTAATAAATCTATTAATTCTGTCTCTGAATCTTCTCTTGTCTTTTAGTCAAATCCAAATCATGCAATGTACAAGATGCATTCAGGGCCTCTTTAACATATTCTCTGCTCAGGCAATGTTTGTCCAGTGCGCAAGTTCCCCCCAACCCCCCGACCCTGCAGTTGTGTTGCTGTTTCTCCTCACAGCCTCTGTGCTCCCTGTTCCCTTGGTCTGCTCTTTTCCTCAGTTCTCAATTCCCCATGTTTGGTTCTTTTCAGATCTGTTTCCAGTCTCTGTATCAGTGCTGACTCCTACTTTTCTAGAACTTGCCTTTTCTTTCCACCATGTAACCTGTTTTGTCATTTATGGAGCCATCATTTCTCTGAATTTGTGCTGATGGGTTGTTTTTTGTTGTGTACTTCCCACTCGCTCTTATACACAAGCAGATGGTTCATTGATGTCTGGGATCTTGCGTCTTGCTCTTTGCTTACTCTGTCTAGTAACCTAGGCCAGAACTTGGCCTTCAGTATATCATTATTGAACTTTTGAACAGATGAATAAACAGGTCTGGGATCAGTAGTGGTGAATGGGTCTTGAGTGAATCTTAAGAACTTTGGGGGCACTGTCTTCTTTCTGGTATGTCTTAACACCCAGGAAGCCCCGGTATAACTTCTATGGGTGTTCTTGAAGGTCTCTGTTCTTCTCTCTAGAAATGATGGAGCATGGATCCTGGTCACTAGGTGCTCCCCAGAGGCAACAGAAGTTGGAACCAAAGGCTTCTGGTTCTTCTGCAAGCCAAACAGTTTGGACTATGGGTGCTACCTGGCCCAAAAAATTGGTACTGTCTGGGATCTTGGACACATGGTGACTGGGTTGGGGTTTTCAGTACTGGTTATGGAGGCTTCTGCCTGACCATGGTAAATAAAAAAGGGCTAAAAGTTGGCCCTCCATATCCACAGATCCTGCATCTGTGGATTTAACCAACAATGGATGGAAAATATTTGGAGAAAAAGGCATCTGTACTGAACACAAAGGCTTTTTTGTCATTATTCCCTAAACAATACAAGGACTATTTACACAGCATTTAGATTGTATTTGGTTTTAGAAATTATGTGGAGATGATTCAAATTATGCAGGATAATGTACATAGGATTTATGTAATTACATCATTTTATATACGGGGCTTGAGCACCCACTGATTTTGGTATCCATGGAGGAAGGGGAGTCCTGGCATTTTCACTGTGGGTGAGGGAAAGTTTTAGAAAAATGGTTGCTATACAGTAGCAAGAGTTACTAGAAAAAAGGCAATCAGGTTGAAGGAAAGGGAGAACTGATTGTTACAAAGAATCAAGTTTTGCCTTCAGTTTTCTAAGCTATATTCACCTTGGGTGAGGAAGTTTAGAAAAAATGGTTTTGTTACAGTGTTGCAAACATTACTGGGAAAAGACAACAAGGTTGGAGAGGGAGTGAAAACTGACTGTTCTAGGGCATTTCTGAGTCTTGGAATTCTGTAGCCAATCTTTTCACATACACTGTGGGGTGACAGAATATTCTAGAAAAATGGCAGCTACATTGTTGCAAAAAAAGGCAGCCATTTTTCAGAGGAAGGAGCCATGACTGTTATAGGATATAGCTATAGGATTGGTTAAGTTTGTAACCAATCCTGTCAGCTGTATTTGAATGAGTGAGGGAATGCTTTCAAAAAGTGTAAGTGGTTATACTTTAATAAAAGTTACTGAGGGGGCTGGGGTTGTGGCTAAGTGGTAGAGCACTTGCCTGGCATGTGTGAGGCCCTGGGTTTGATCCTCAGCATCACATAGAAATAAATAAATAAAATAAAGGTCCAACAAAAACTAAAAAATACATTTAAAAAAGTTACTGAGAGAAGGCATCAAGTTTGCAAAGAGGGAGATCTGGTTTCTAGGTAAAGGATTACAAGGCTGAAATGGTTCAAGCTCTGGTGAATAACAAGAAAAGGGCCTTCCAGGTCAGTGATAAATATTAAATTGGCGTTCTGGGTCTAAAAACTGAAGCCAAATTAAGTTGCTCCAGGAATCCAGGCTTTAGGAAGCCACTCATGATACTGAGACTGAGGGGGATATAATAGCAGGATTAGTGAACATTTAGCCATAGGGCTAGAGGAGGGCAATGCTTAAGAATTAGAAATGCAATTTAGAAGTCTAGAATTAAGAACTGTAATTTATTAATACTATTCATTCACTCATTTGCTTACTTTAGAATATGATGATTAATAGAATGGTTGGTGCCTCTGGGAAAACCCCAATATGCAAGTTAAAAAAAATTAATAATACTATCCTGCTGATTTGGGGAGGAAAGTAGTGTTCCTTAAAAACATAAGGAACATGTTTAAGAAACATAAGGAAAATAAGAATAACAATTTTTGACATAATTAACAAGGAAGTTGGCATGTGTTTCAATTAATAGAATTTCCTAGTTTTAATCATATATATACACACACACATATATGTTATATATATCTATATATATATATATATATGTTATATATATATATACATATATATATATATTATATATCTTTTAAAAAAATTTTAGTTCTAGATGAACACACAATATCTTTATTTTTATGTGATGCTAAGAATTGATTCCAGTGCCTCACACATGTGAGGCAAATACTTTTTTACTGAGCTACAGCCCTAACCCATATATATCTATATATTTATATCTATCTATTTCTCTCTATATATATCTTATATTTTATAATGTATACCCAAAAAGTAGTTCTAAAATTAAAAATAAAAAACAAGAGGCTGGGGTTGTGGCTCAGTGGTAAAACACTTGCCAAACATGTGAGAGGCACTGGGTTTGATCTTCAGCACCACATAAAAAAAATAAAATAAAGATAGTGTATCCAACTACAACTAAAAAAATTTTAAAAACCCAACAATACAGGGGCTTGGGCTGTGTAGCTTAGTTGTAGAGTGCTCATCTAGCACATGTGAGGCCCGGGGTTTGATACTCAGCACCACATAAAAAATAAATAATAAAGATTTTGTGTCCATCTACAACCAAAAAAACTATTTTTTAAAAACAAACAAACAAAAAATACAAATAACTTTTAGAACAGTTATACCCATCACATGAAGTGGTCGCAATACAAGGTATCAAACAGAAGGTATTGTTAAATTAATTGCTATTATATTGATGTATTGATAAACTACATTGCCTCAAACAGAACATCTGGCCACCGATTACTCATATTTAGTTTGCCTTCAAATTCCTCAAAATTTTCTTTTTGTCTTCCTGATTCCACTCTATAGGAAAATCACAGGGGTAGTCTGGAGATTCTTTAAGAAGATGACTGTAAGCAAATCTACTTTGTAGTCCTGGGGTTTCTCTCACACTCAGTGTCATTTTCATGCTATTTTGAAGTTTCTTAAGAAGATCAAATATTATTAATATAAACAACTGCTCACAAGAAGTCACTGCAGTATCTGTGCACTCCTTTCGAAAAAAATACATTTTGAATTATTGCAACTAATGGAACCTAGTAGAAAAGCTCCTAAGGAAGTTCTTTTCATGGAAATGGCCTCACTTTCATTTTAATGTTGTTACCTAAGAGCACATCTTTCCAAGGTGATAGGTGAGCTGCAGTTGTCTGTTCATTTCTAAGAATGAGGCCAACAGAAGTGCTAGCCCAGACCTTGACACAGCTGGCTGAGGCCTGCCAAGTGGTAGGTTGTACTGCAGCAGGGCAAGTGCCAAGACAAAGAGAGTTTTATTCTGTGGCACTGACACCCCAGGCTTCCTGTTCATTGGGTTCAGGTTTTGGCTTGGGGATGAGTGTCTGGCTGCCAGCCAGGTGGAGAGAGAAGGGTAGATGACTGTTTCATACACAGAACTTTAGTTAATGTTCCTGTTTTCCACCTCTGTTCTTGAGACACCCCCCACCAGTTGTCCTGCAGCCTCCAGGCCTGGGTTCTGCTAGCCGGGCCTCTCCAGTTGGCAGCGCCCCATCTGTTTCCCATCCACGCCCAGGACTGCTTGTCTGCTGGTTTTCTCCGTGGGCACTTTCTGCATTCAAAGTTTTGTTAAGCTCTTTCATTTCCTGTTGTCATCTTTCTTATGGGATTGTACTGTTTTACTGCTTTCACTGTTGCTTAGTGAAGTCTTAAGAGGAAGCAGTATGAGAGGCATATAGTATAATGGCTAAGAACACAATCTCTGGAGAACAATGTCCTAGGCTCAGATTATTGCTGTATTACTTACTAGTTGTGTGACTTGGGCAACTTGCTTAATCTCTCTGTGATTCAGTTTCTTCATCTTTCAAAATAAAATAATAATACCTGTTTCATGAGGTTGTGATGAGGATGCAATGACTTGCTATTGGTAAGAGTTTAGAAGGTGGCAGGGTCCCTAGCAGGCAGAAAAAGTGTGGAAACCTACAGCTTTGATTGAGCCCAGGGCAAGCCTGCCACCAAAAGCCACATTCTGCTTCTTCACCCCACAATGCTCTTCAAAGCCATCAGATAACCTTGACCTCAAACATGCACTTGGGGACTCATTAGCAGATGGATGAAAACGAAAGTTCCAGGAATGGCTGGCCTCACTTAGGGAGGGAATCTGTGGCTTCCCAGTAGCCAGAGTGCTGGCTTTAGCTCACTTTCTTCCCATGTGTCCTTGAGAGTGAAGGCATCTTGCCAGGCCTCAGTTCACGTTCTCCTTCAGTAAGTTGTTTGGATTCTCAAGTAATGTTTGCCTATAGAAGTTCTGGTAGAGGACACGTCACTGTTCTTCCCTCACCACAGCCTTCAAGGCCACGGCTTCTGAGGAACATGGTGCAGATACGGGTGCCCAGGCTTTCTCAGTAGTCTAAAGTGGCTTGCCCTTGATTCCAGAGGGTCAGGCACCACATGACCCACTTGGGATACACCATCAGATCTTGGCAAAGTGTGGGGAAGCTGCTTAGGTGGAACAAGCAGATGACTTGGAGTGACCCTTCTTTCTTGTAGGGGCACCAGCTGCAGAAGCCCAGAATGTCACGAGAGACAGTGCATGGCAGTGCCCATCCCCAAGAGTATCCAGGCAGCTTGCAAGGCATGAGGCTCCATTATGAACGGTAAGAGCTGCACCTTGAGTGCTCCAGGCAAGGACCAGTATGGGCAGAGAGCCTAGTGAGCAGCCTGGCCAGGAAGGAGTGTGGTTGCTTGAAATATTGGGGTTCAGTTGCCTCCTGGCCTTTGGAAACCTACATTCATTCTTTGGCAGCCTTGACTAGGCTGACTTCCAGCCTTAGGGCCCTCTTTACCACAGGCTGGTACAGTCACTATTCAAGAAGTTCCTGGCCTGCTTCCTCTCTTGGATTTCCTCTCTGCTAGGGCCTCCTTTGTGCCATCAGAAACTCTGACTCTCTGTGTTTTGCTTTTCCCTCAGCAACTCAGATGCAGGTATGGCGGCAGAGATTGGCCTGGAAGAGCTCAATGGACTGGAGATGGAAATCATGAGAAGACAAGTGAGCTTTTGCCCTACCAGACCCATATGGCAGGTGCAGGTGGCAACATGGTGCCTGGAGGTAGAGAGCTATAAGCAAAGCCACACCTTTGATTTTGCATAGCCCTTAAAATCATCTTCACCTATAGCACCTTGAGGTGAGGTGAAGCTGGACTCTCTTCTTTTCCTCCAAGGCCCACTGCCTCTTGTGTTCCAGCTTGATGCTTACCCTTGAAACTAAGCTCTGTCTCTGAGCTGTGGCAAGGGAATCAGGGAAGAGGAAAGGGGGAGCAGCAGGAAACGGAAGCATGTCAGAGCAATGCCAGACAGTGGTGCTGAGAGGCCAGCAGAGGTGTAGCCTCAGCTGCAAACCAAGCTCAGGTTTTGTTAGAAAGGAGTCCCAGGAGTGGGAGAAGGAGGTTGGATGAGCACTTGTCCTGGTGGCCTTCTCAGGCCCTGAGGTCCTTTCTCTGGTTCTGTGACTGCAGCCACACATGCCCACCCCAGGAGGAAAAGCCACTTTCTTCCTGAGCTCACCCTGCTATAGTGGGGCAGGCCGGCCTCTTGCAGAGAACTGGAGTGAACACACGCACACATACACACACACAGAGAGAGAGAGAGAGAGAGAGAGAGAGAGAGAGAGAGAGAGAGAGAAGGAAGCTGGCCCTGGGTCCTGCTAGGTCATGCCAGGCTGGCTGCTTCTCACCCAGGGGTACTTGGGCCTGCTAAAGGGTAGCAAAACTACTTCTTGTTTTAACTTCACACTCCCCTCTGCCCCCACTGGCATGCCTCTGGCTTTCTGGAAGAGTCTTGCTCACCAGCTCTGCTTTTGGTCCCTCTATAGCTGCACATGATCACTGGACGCCTGCGTGCCCTCGAGGACCAGGGTGCCACCTGGCGGCACAGGGAGGCTGTGTTCTTCACCATGCTGGTGTCTGCCTGCATCGCCAACCTGTGGCTATGGATGCGCCAGTGATGCTTCACAGGCACTTCAGCACAGCCAGAGCCTCTGCTCCCTCCCCTCGTCCCTTTTCTCCCAGAGCTGCCTTGTCCTAGCCTCCTTCTAGCCTCTAGGTAGGATCAGGGAGGTTCTAGCTGCTGGAAGCTGGAGGAAGTCTGCATGAGCTGAGATGTGCCGTCTTGGAGGGAGAGGAGAGAGTGACATCCGCCCCTCCAGCAGCACCAGTGGCAGGCACTGCCTGCTTGCTTGTGAGGGCTCCCTGGGCCTTGCCTCCGTGGCTCCAGCTTCCTGCCTGCTCTGTTCCAACCTCTGTGGCAAGGTTTGCTTCAGCTTTCTCCCCTGTTCTTCCATTAGTGTGCAGGGCTCCACACAAAGAACATGCTCAATAAAATTCTAATGGCAACAGCAAAACCTGGTGCTTGAGGTTCTTATATACATGACTCATTTGCGCCAGTAGTGGGAAGGTACACTGGGTAAAAATCCCTCTAGTGAAAGGCCCTGTGGCTGGAACTTGGCTGCTGACAATGTCCCAGGGACCCTGTTGCCCTCCTCCCCTTTCCCTTCCCAGCCCTCAGTGTCCCCAGCCCAGCAGAGGGTTTCTTTAATGGCCAGGCTTTATAAAGACCTTCTTGTTGTTATTGTGCCAATGGGTATGTGCAGGGAAGCAGTTCTGTAGGGCATGTTGACCCAGGTGTTGCCCAGACTCAATCACAGCTAAGCTCCTGGAAGGGACCAGAAGCTGCTCCATTTACCCAGGAGGAAACTGAGTTCCAGAGAGGGGAAACATGTCCCTGGGTTTGTCTAGCATGATAGGAACAGAGCAAGGTCTTGGATGGGTTTTCCTGAGTTCTCGTCTACAAAGTAGCTTGCCACCTATGGATTTTTTTGGGGATGAAGTCCTGACCCGGTTCTGAATGCTGGAGTTTCCTGGTGGGCAGAAGAAAAGAGTGGCCTTAAGGGGATCATGTGAGGGTAAGCATCTTTGCCTCCTTAGCTTCTAGACCTTCTGCTCCCTTTGGATGTTTCCTGGATCCACAGCCTCATGAAATACATTTAGGACAGGGTCACCCATGGTGCAGGTGTGCCAGGTTGCTGGAGCCTTGTGGAAGAGTTGCTGCCAATTTCCTTGGGGCTCAGGGATCAATACACATCTGTGTAGAGATGGAGACCCAGGGCTTTCTCATTGGCTTTATGACTAAATGGACCTTTCTCTGTTCCCCAAGTCCGTTGAGGTTTCTCTGTATCTATAAAGGTGGAGAGTGTGTCATTAGATATGAGATGAACATAACCATCTGTGCATATGAGGGTGGAGGAGAAGGATGGAAGGAAAGAGGAAGAGCACAGAGGGGGAAATATTGGAGGGAATGAGAGGGACAAAGACAGAGATAGAGAAGGAGAGAAGAAAGGAAAGAGGGAGAGAGTGGGTGAAAGAAGAGGCTTGAGTTCCAGCACCTTTTCTGCCAGGACCCTGTCTCTCTCTGATCCTCGGTAGGTTTCTCCCTCTTCTGGACTGCAGTACTTCTGAAAGGATGCAGGATCTCCTGTGAGCCCTGTAAGACACCATATATGTGGCTCCTGGAGCCTTGGCCCTGCTGAAAGTTGAGACAATGACACTTAGCGAAGAAACAGTTGGTAGATTTTCTCTCTGGCCCCAGAGCAGAGGGGATAGTGGGGTGCCAGAAGAAATCCCTCTGCTGAATAGGGAGACAGCAACACCCAATGATAAGTAATTTTTATTAGGAGATCCAAGAGAGCCCAGGAGGGCCAAGGGTGTTCCCTGTCCCTTCCAAATGGGCCCTGGAGACCCAGGAATTGCTTGAGGGCCAGAAACAAGGCTGAGAGATCCTCTTGAAGGCCATCCTTCTACCCTTTAGAGCCTCAGGACAGACCATGGTCCAAGACACAGAGGAATATTAAAAGAAGCAGGGAGATGGAGCAGCCCAGCTGTTCAGACAGAGGTAGCATGTGGCCCTTCCTGCCCACATCTCAGTATACCCACTGCCTTTGGTTCCATGGAAACATTCAAGGGGAGCAGAGGGGTTAGAAGCTAAGGAGGCAAAGATGCTTGCCCTCACATGGTCCCCTTAAACCCACTCCTTTCTTCTGCCCACCAGGAAACTCTGAGGAAGACCTGACTGTAGCAGAGGCAGAGACAGGCTGGGTCTGCCCTCTGGGCCCAGCTATGTGTGTACCTGCGCAGACATAGCCCTGTTTGCGGAAAGTCTCAGGTTGAAAATATGTTGTGAAATAAAGATTCCCCTCTGGGAGCAATTTAGTTGAGTTGCAAACAAACAGCACGGTGGCCCCCATGGAGAAACACCTCCTGAGCTAGGTGAGCTCACATGGAGACCTTGACTGGGCTCTGCCTGCCTCTCTGGCCTGCCCTGAAATGTGGACAGTGGGTGGGTACCTGGCATGGCCTGGGGCTCACTTCCTAGCCATGCTTTCAAGTTGACTGCCTGCCCCACCAAGAAGGCCTCAGAGACCTCCTGAGGGGAAGTTCAGCCAGAACTGCTCTTAATGGCCTCTATGGCAGCCTGGGAGATGGACACTGGGCCTCTCTGCAGGGTTTCTCCTCCCCCTCCTCCTTCTCCTCCTCCTCCTTCTCCTCTTCCTCCTCCTCCTTCTTTTTTTAAACAAAACAAATTGAACCCAGGGCCTCTTCCACATGCTAGACCAACACTCTATCACTCTGTCCTTAAGGACCCCTCTGCAGGGTTCATTAAGGGGCATGCAAACTCTCTGTGTTGTACCATGTTGTACCATGTGGATTAAATGCACTGTATGTGTTCATGATTTTTCACTTAGACCTCTCTGCACAGCTCCCTGAGGGAGGAGCTTATCTTCCAAGCCATCTGTGCAGGTGTAGAAAGCATATACCTCTGGTCAAGCCCTGCCTACCGAGCTGGGCAGAGGCTGAAACTTAATATTCCAGTTCTTCCATTTCGGTTGGCCTCCCAGCAGCTGGGGGAAGGCAGTTGTGGAAAGTGATCTTGTGGGGAGGGGTCATGAAGGCACAGGGAGGGGCTCTGGTACACCTAGGAGCAGCCTGAAATATCAGGCCTCTTGAAAAGGACTCAAAGATTTACTGCCCCAGGATCTCTTGCCTCTTTTCCTTCCCCAACTCTATCCTTCTTTGAAGCCAAGTCCAAGGAATCTTAGAGGGAGGGCTGGATTTGACCCTCAGGCTGGCCTCACCTTGGGATCCTCATCTTTCACAGATTCTTTCTGGCTTGGCCTCCAGTCAGGTGGGCTGGCTTGGACTGTGCCAACACTCCAAAGCAGGTGCATGGCAGCCTCTAGTCTCCAGAGGCAAAGCCCTGAGCATGCTCCATGCAAGGATGGATCCCTTGGGGACCTTGGGAGGGGCCAGCTCCTGGATCTGGGCAGACACACAGCTTCCACAGCAAGGCAGCCCAGCATCCAGCCCTGACTGCCAACAGCCTGGGCCCACCAGTAGGCAAGCTTCTCCACTGGGCCTGTGGCACTGTAGGCCAGTCTTAAGCTCACCTGAACTCTGACCATGAACTCTTCTGGATTTCTGCCAGCTTTCCCTGCTGGTATCAGGCAGGGTGAAGTGGCCCTCTAACTGGGGAGCTACCAGCTGTATCATCAGGGGTGGGGTGACCCCCACTGCCTGGAGGACAGAAGTAGAAGGTCTCTTCTGGCTTCAGGTGCTCATGAGCCCCCAAGGGCTTCTCTCTGATTGGAGGCTGTGTGGACGGATGGATGGATGCTGACTGCGGCCCCAGGACTCCCTGCCTCTGAAGTCATCTGATTGGTGAGGAAAGTGGCTGGCACTGAGCTGACATCTTCCTGTGGTTACAGACTGGTATCCTCTGTATATGTCAGGGCTGGAGCACATTGGAAATGTGTGGATCCTAGAACCAGTTTTGACATGGGCTCTTGTATATATGGCCTGCTTAAGGGGCTGAGGAAAATGCAGGTATGGAGAAATTTTGTCCCTAATCAAACCAGGCAAATGGAATACTGAGAGCTCTAGGAGTGCAGTAGCAGTGCCACACCAATATTAACCTGAGGCACCTGAGCCTTTGTCTCCTTCCAGGAATGTTGCAGGGAGGGTGGCTGGAGAAGGCTCAGAGCACAGGGATCTAGGGACTGCCTGGTTAGGCATGACTCTCTAGGAGAGTAAGGGGACACTGTTGACCTAACCTAACCTCAGAGCATGGAGACTGGGTCACTTGGAGCTCCATAGCTCTTTACATATAAGAAGCCCTGGAAGTAGGGGAGGCATTATGTGGTGCTTCTCTCAGAAACCCTGTTTGGACTGCAGCCTTGGATTTTGGCCTGTTGAACTGCAACCTGGCCTCCTCAGGAGATCTTCGGAGGGGGGCACACACACTCCAGGCTCCTCAGACTTGGGAGCCAGCCTCTCTGCCATTTTGGAAAATGCATTGTTAGTGAAGCCTTTGGAGGTTCAGGTTGAGGGACGATTTTGAGCCAAGTAGCAGGCTTGGGGGCAGGACAAACTCTCAAGGCTGTTGCAGACCCAGTACCCTATTCTGGCCTCCAAGTTTGAATCCTGAACAACATGTGGACACCATTTCCGTGTTAGAATATAACTACAGGAGACAGATAATATTACAGAAGCCTCATCTCTAGGCCTTTTGATAGCAGCTGGGACCCTGGGCCCCTTCTCTTTCACGGCGGGGCTTCCTCCAGCTGCCCCTAACCACCACTTGTCAGTGGTTGCCCTCTCCAAAGAGAGGGAAACTGAGAGCTTGCACTGGGCTTCAAACTGAGACCAAATGTGGTAGAAAAAAAAGTAAATCTTGAGTTCATTGTCAAAGGATGCTAAGTCCTTATACAAATGAAGTAAGGAATAGTGAACATGAGGTAAGGTGTGAATTTGGAAAAGTACAGAGCAATTTCAGGGAGTTCATTCATTCATTCAACAATCCATTCATCCATTCACTTGCCAAATACATATCAAGCACCTACTGTGTGCCAAAGGTAGCTCAGCATCAGGGGCTTGCCACCAAGTACTTCCCCCTACCCAGTCTGAAGTTGCCCATCTTTAGCTCCTGCAGTTTTTCTTCCCATGGCTGAGCCCCATACAACTGTCCTTTCTAGGCCTGGGGCACAAAGACAGTCGGCAGCTTCAGTTCTATAATCAAAACTCAGTCAGCCCAAGAGCATGCTGGTACAGTTTTGACCCTAATTCTCCCTTTGGCCCTCACACCCAAGCTCCATTTGCCTTCCAGCTGGACTGTGGTTGGCTGTTGCACTAGAACCGGAATGCTTCTGTGTGAATCTGTGCAATGGGGATGATAATGATGTCAGCCTTGTCGGATTGTCATGGAGATTAAATACGTTGACTTATGATAAGTGTTTAGCACCAGGTAGCTACTCAGTGAATGAGATTCTGCCCCTGAGGTTCTAGCTGCCTGTCAGGGATGCCTCTTCCTTCCTCTTGTTGCTTTCTATCTGTCATCCCACCTCCCTGTTTCCCAGCTTCTCCACTACCCATGATGTCAATGACACACCAGAAGCCTAGGACTTTTTTTCTCTGCAATGGCCAGAGTGAATATTTAGGGGACTAATTTCCAGCTAGGACTTGCAATCTGCATCTCTAGGCTGTCAATCATAAAAGAGATCCTTGTGCAAACATTGTATAAAATCTTTGGCTTAGCCTGGTGTTAACTTGAACCTAGATTGTACAAGAAGTTGAGGCATCTGGCCATCTAGAGGGTCTCATGTGCCTCCTGGAAGACCTACTGCAGCTAGTCTCCCCTACCTATTGCTTTAGGCTTGAAAATCCCCTTTTTGGAACTCTGTCTTCTGATATTCTTCAGAACCTCACCAAGTTCTAGCCCTTATGTCTTTCTCCCTCCCTCCTTATCTTTCTTTCTACCCCTTCATTACTTCCCTCACTCCTTTAATCCTTCCTCCCTGCTCCCTCCCTTCTTTCCCTTTATCCTTCTTCTTCCTTCCCCAACAGCATGCAGTATTTTCCAGGTACCAGCTCCAGTGCTGGGTATGCTGTGCACGACAGAACAGATGCTGACTTGTCCTCAGGCAGAATACACCCTGTGCAGGGGGAGCTGGCAGGAAGGGAAGCAAAGTACGAACACAAATTTCAGGTCCAGGAAGCTGTGGATAGGAAGAATAAGATAGGGCATGCTCTTCAGAGAGAATCTGAATGCCAAGCCATCCTGACGGCTAGCAGCTGAGGGCTTGAAGTTCTGGTCAGTCACAAATGTCTAACAATCATAAGGGCTGATGGTGGAATGAATTCATTGTGACTTGGGACAAGATGAGCTGTGGTTTTCCAATAACAACCTGAGAGAAACATCCAGGTGGAAGTTGGAAGGAAAGCCTGAAGCTTAGCCGAGAGACTTTCCTCCCATTCTTAATTTCAGGCACATGATGCCATCCTTAATTTTGTGGCTCAGTGTATAATGTGCCTTATTTCAATGGCTATTTTTAAGTTTTTCCCATTAACAATGGATTTGGGCAGTTTCGTTATTATGTGCCTTGGTGTAGTTTTCTTCATTTTTTATGCTTCTGTGTCATTGAGCTTCTTATATCTGTGGATTTATAGTATGATTAAGTTTGGGGAAATTTTAGCTATTATATCTTCAAATATCTCTTCTATTTCCTCTCCTTTGGAAACTTTGATTACACTCATATTAAGCCATTGAAGTTGTCTCACAGCTCAATGATGCTTTGCTCTTTTTTTTTTCTGTATCCTTTTTTCTGTGTCTCATTTTGGGCACTTTTATTATGTTGTCTGTAAGTTCATTAATCTCTTTTACACTATCTGATCTTCCATTAATCCAATGAACAGTTGATCTTCTGTCTCCATGAGCTCAGCATCTACAGATTCAACCAACCATAGATTGAAATTTTTTAAGAAAATTGTGTCTGCACTGAATATGTGCAGAATTTTTCCTGCTATAATTACCTAAACAATACAGCTTAGCAATTACTTATATAGCATTTCATTATATTCAATATTATAAGTAATCTAGAGATTATTTAAAGAATATGATAGTATGTGCATAGGTTATATGCAGATATGGTGCTTTGTCATTTTATATAAAGGACTTGAGTATTACTGAATTTTGTCATTCATGGTCCTAAAACAAACCATCCTGGGGATACTGAGGGACAACTGTGCTTTTTATTTCACAAACAGCTTTCTCCTCATTATGGAGAAATTATTTGCATGCCTAAGTTTTAAGTAGATGCCACATATTGTGAAATTTATCTTATTGAAAGCTGGACATTTGGGTATTTCTAAAAACATTCTTGAGTCTTATTCTGGGATTCGGTTAAGTTCCTTGAAAAGTTTTTTTTTTTTGTTTTTGTCTTGCTTTTAAGATTTTTCAATAGGACTATAGACTCCTCAGTCTAAAGACTAATTATCTGTCAGTACTGAGGAAAGATCCTTCTGGGTACTCTACCCAATATCCCACCAATCATTAGGTTTTCCAATTGGGCTGCTGGCATCAGACCTTGTGTGAAAGGTGAGGGATATTAACGCCTAATTTTGAGGAATGGTTCATTCCTTGACCAGGAATATCTTCCTCATTGCTAAGCACTCAGCTGAATACTTGACAGGGACCCTCTTTCTGGAGTTCTCTCTCTGTGTAGCTGTCTCCTCTCCAATACTTTCCTCTGCAGGCTCCAGCTGCTTTGGTCTTCTCAACCCAGGGAAACTGACAGGCTTTACCTGCATTTACCTTCTTGGCGCTATGGCCTGGAAACTCTGACAGGTAATAATCTGGGGCAATTGCAGGGCTTCAGCTCTTTTGTCTCCTGGGGATTACTGACCTTTGTTTCCTACTACTTAGAAACTTGGAAATTATTGTTTGTAAGTTTTCTTATTTCATTATGGAGGATATATTCAATCCTTGTTGCTCTATATTAGCCAAGAAGAGAAGTACTGTATCTTCCTTTAAAATCACCTAATTGATGTAGTAAGGGCTTAAGCTGAGGAATGAAAGTAGAAAGAGAAGTAGTCATGGACTGGGAAAAATGTAGGGACCATTCATACAATATTCATCCAAAACTCATTTATTGAGCGTGTACTATCTCAAGGCACTGAGAAAAGATGGTAGTTTGGATTGAAGATGGCAATAATGAAGATAGTGAGAAACCATTAGATATAGGACATGTGTTCAAGGTAAAGTCCATATTCTTTGCATATGTAGAGAGGGTGGGGTGTGAAAAAAGAGGAGTCAGGATAACAGTAAGGTTTAGAATGAAATAACAGGGAGAATAGCATTACTTGATTGAGATGTAGGTGACTGTGGAGGGATGGTTGGAGGGGAAGATCAAGAGCTTGGTTTTGGACATACTGAGCCTGAGGAGCCTATTCATAATCCAAGTGGCTTTGCCAGGGAGGCAAACTAGAGTTCACAGGAGAGATTGAGCTGGTGTTCCAAGTTTGTAAGTCATCAGCATCTACTCGAGAGAAAAGATAAGTAAGTGATCTCGATCCTTGAAGAACTGTGTTCAGGACACTCTAAGCTTTAGTGTTAGAAAAGAGAAGGAAGCTTCTTCAGAGAATGCTAAGATGTGGTTGATAAGTAGGATACCTAACTGGGAAAGTAGAGCTCATTATTTCAAGAAGGAGGGAATGAATAAACTGTCAGATGCTGCAGAGAAACAGAATGGAAATGCAAACGACTCTCAGGATGGATTGTGTTTCTGTTTGTGTCTTTGAATCTTGGATTCACCCTGAAGTTAGACACCCTGCCAGACTTACATCTCTAAAGGCAGCACCCACCCAACACGTGGCATACAATTGGTGCCTTCAGCGTGGGCATGGAGCATTTGAGTGAACAGTGAACTGGAACTTTCAGTCTTGGCTGTCTGACTCACATGTCCCTTTTCTCTCTGGCCTTATCTCTACCCATAGTCTGAATGAGTTGTCCTTAAAATGCTTCCATGCAGGGTTTGAGCACTCCTCACTCCAGACTCACTTTTTTATAATATCCTGTGCTGTTACTCAGCTTGTGGATGAAGAAAAACGAGGCCTATGAGTACAACATGACTGAAGTTGGGCTTTTTATGACATGGGTGTTATCTTCCTCTGATTTTAAAAGCCACATTCCTTGAGGATCCCACTCTTCAACTAGAATTTACTGCCCATCTCTGTTCTCTGGGACAACTGCATGGCTTGTTACCTTTCTCAGCAAGCCTGCTTTTGCCCTTATGTTTATTTGGTTTTCCCCTGTCCATCCCTGGAACAGCTATTGCAAAATTTCTGGCCTCCTCTGAAGGCTTCTGCCTGGTACTTCTGAAAGTAGAAACCCCTCCTATTTCACTTACAAAGCTGGGCTTTTACAGAAGTGAATCCTTCAATGGCCTCTCACTGTATCCCTACTAGCATCTAAAATATTGAACACCTGCTTCCCTCTGGTCTTAGGATTTTTAATAAGACTTTTTGCACTTCCTCTGGTACTTGAACCAATCCATTTTACTCCCACCTCTCACAGGCTCCACCCTCAGTGGGGTTGATCAAAAGCACACACACTTTCATTTTCTGTCAAATCTGTCCTCAAAACATTTAAACTTGCTTTATTATCTCCTTGTTGTAAATTAGTAATAACAGCAACATAGAGAACTATTTTCAATCTCCCATCCTCCTCCAGATCCCACTCTATCTCTAGCCTTTCTCAGTTGAGTTTCTAGAAAGAATCAGTTACATGCTCTATCTCTTGTCCCTCACTCCCTACTCCATACTATGGGACCCTATGAAATCTGTCTTCTTTTACCACCACTCCTTGGAGCTGTTCTTGATAAGGTCACTGGTAAGTCTTAGTCATGCTCTCATCTCAGAGAGGAAGTATCAGGCCTCCCAAGCCGCTTTTATCTCCCTGTCATAGGGGTGGGGTGGACATTGGCCCTGTAGAAGTCTTTTTTTTCCTGAGACTCCTTTCCCTGGGAACTTTTTCCTTGTGTATCCCATATCTCTTGGACTGCCCTCCATTTCCTCCATGCAGTCAGCTCCTTGGGCTATCTGCTATTGTTGCAGCTCCTCAGAAAGCTTCTGTCAGCCCTCTTCTCTGGTTTCATGATATGGAGGAGTAGGCTTATCCCCTTGACAGCTTTAACTCCCTCATAAACCGTGAGGGTGTCCATGGACCCCATTTAGTCCAGGGAGTGCTGAGCCAAACAGAGTCTCCTTTATCAGACCCAGGCAGCCACCGTGAATGCCAGAGACCAGGTCAAGGCCTTGTAAATAGAAGGCAATAGTGAGAGAGATGCTTGACACTTTGCAGGGCACAAACAACTCAGGAAAGAGGTTGCTTGGATGTGATGCAGTAAGTAAAGAGCTGTTCTTGACCTGTAGATTTCTGACTTGAGAGACTGGGAAGAGGGTAGGCCCCTTTATAACGTGGCCTTATTGGAAGAGAAACTGACTTATAGGTGAAGGTGTCAAGTTCAGTTTTACCTATGTTGGATTTGAGGGTTTGAGTTGTCTCAAAGGAGATGTCCAGCAAGCAGCAGGAGATATGTGTTGGGAGCCTGGAAGGGACTCCTGGCCTGGAAACTGGATCAGGCACTTGAAGCCCTAGGACTACACAAGATTTATTGAGGAGCTGAAAATCAATGGGCTGTCAGTTAGGCAAGGCAGAAGACAGCCAGGCAGCCAGGGGAAGGGATGTCCTATTTCTGGCAGAGAGAGCACAAGATCAAGGAAGAGGAATTTGTTTTGGTGACAGCAGCATAGAAGATGATGTACCCCAGAGATGGCCTGGCCCTGTGTTCCAGCTCCTCTTGAACTGAAAGCTTGGACTTTAAAATCACCTTTTCCAGGAGGCCAGCCCTGAAACTGTTCAGTGTAAGTGGCCCTGCCTTTGTTTGCATTGCCTGGAACTTTCTGTCTCCACGGTCTACTGCCTCCAAGGTCCAAACAGGGACGTGCAGAGGCTGGTTTGTTTCCCTCAGGTGCCCTCATTAGCATGCTGCTGCCAGAGTCCCACAGAGAGCACCAGGCGAGCATCTCTGAGGCTGCTTGACGTGCCTACCATTGCCATGGCGACAGCTTCAGAAGCTGGAACAAGTAGCTGGGGGTGGGGAATGGTGGAGTCCTGGAACAGCTTTGGGGCTGTGAATCTAGTAGTAGCTGCCTTGGTAAATCTGGGGGATGTGATGACCATTCCTGTTCACATCTGGTGTGGCACACTGATGAGCCCCAGCATGGGACAGCTGTTCTGAGGATCTTATATTCCAGCCTCCCTGACGCTATGACAAGACATACTGTCTCTCTTCTGGATGCTTCCATCCTGGGCTACTCCTTCTCAATTTATTTTGTGAATGCATCTTCCTGTTCTCAAGTCACCAGTGTCGGAGCAAACCTCGATACTCCTAAGTCCTGCTGTGGCAGTATGGAGCAGTGGGACTTTGCATTGCCTCAGTGCCAGGCTCCAAGTGTCAAGAAAAGGACTATACTCCTCCACATGATATGTCATTTAAAATGAAAACAGTGCTCAACTACAAAATATGGTTTTGTTTCCTTTGCCATAGTGACTTTATTAACACATGAATTATCAAAGCCAGCTGGGCCCTGGTTCTATTCTCACCCTGCTCACCTATAGCTCTCCTGCTCCATATGGGTACGAGAATCCTCTGTGACCTCCCTTGGTAATATCCCTGGCAGGTAAGAGCCCTGGTTGTACATGGAGAATGACTGAAAAATCCAATGGTGTGAAGAGTGCTACAGCCAATAACCATCATGAACCCCCTGCCATCAAGGCCAATGGCAAAGATGACTGCAGGACCAGTAGCAGGTGAGTCTGCTGAGGCTGGGTGATTTCACAGATGGTCCAGAGGTTGCTACTCCCCATCATGCCTGCACCATTGTTGTAGGGCAAGCTATCTTTGGCTTTAAGATTCCTTTTCAAGGGAACATAGGAGTTCCAGGCATGTCCTAGGAGGCAAGACAAGTCACACACCCAGAGAACCCTGGGTCAACTCTGTTGCTTTCTCTACAGGCCACAGTCTGCGGCTGATGATGATACCTCCTCTGAATTGCAGAGGCTGGCGGAGATGGACACCCCACGACGGGGAAGGGGTGGCTTCCGAAGGTGATTCCCCCCACCCTAACCTGCTGTTCCCCCTTCTGTCCATGGGGCTTGTCAGGGTGACTACAGTGGCTCTCCTTCTCTTAACTCCTCTAAGCCTTCTATCAGACACTAGAGACCTGAGCAACAACACCAAAGCTCCTGTGAGACAAGATGGGAGAGGCCAGAGGAGGCCTCCCTTCACACTTCACAGTCTGAACTTTGTGGGGAGGTATCTCTCACTGCAGAGGGGCCTTGGTAGAGGGCCCTGAGGTCACCACCCCAGACCAGTAGGCTCTATAGGGAAATCAGGAAGCCTGAGGCAACCTCCATCCTGACTTGTCCTGACATTAACACAACCTCCATTTTGCATTGAAGACCTGTTTTTTGTTCTGCACAATCAAATGAGATGGCACCTTCTATTGGAAATCTTCCTAGGCACCCCTCCCCACAAGATGTATTTGAATCATGCCTGAGTCCCAGACCCTTCCCTCAATGCTGGCCTATGTCCCAGTTCTTAGCACACAGGAAATCATGGCCTGGTCTGTTTCCAGGTTTCCCTCTTCATCTCCCATGTTCCCCCGACTTTCCCCCTGCTGAAACAGTGAGCTCTCAGGTTCATGCTCTCTCTCCCTCACCTCTAGGATCGTCCGCCTGGTGGGGGTCATCAGAGATTGGGCCAACAGGAATTTCAGGGAGGAGGAAGCAAGGCCTGATTCATTCCTCGAGCGCTTCCGTGGGCCTGAACTCCAGACCGTGACGACACAGCAGGGGGATGGCAAAGGCGACAAAGACGGCGAGGGAAAGGGCACCAAGTACAAGTGTCCAGCCTGTGGGGCTCAAAGGGCTCCCAAGCACACAATTGCAGAAATCAGTGTGGTTTCTAATGCCACTGCCAGGGGCAGACCAGGGACTATGTCAAGCTCTGTCATAACAGGGAAAGGGATGGACAGAAATGACCTGCTATGCTTTTAACTCCAGAACATTTCTGTTCTCCCTACCTACAGCCTCTCCAATAGCCAGTGGTCTATTTGCTATGGGAACATCTACTGTCTTTTTTCACCTTAGCTGACCTTCTATCAGATGTCCTCTTGCTGCTCATAAAGTGAATGTGGGCAGGGAGGGGGTTCAGCCAGGGGCATGCCACTTCCAGCCTCACTTCCAGCAGTTGGTAAATGCTGAGGAGGATGCAATCAGAGAGCGCTGCTGAGGGCAGGCCCACTCCAGCTCTATTCTGGGCAAGGAAGTATGTATTGGAAGAAACCATGCAGGAACCTGATGGGGAAGGCTCTGATGGCTGAGTAGGAGAGTGACGGGGTGGAGAAGGCAGAGATGGAGGGTCTACTGTTTGAGGAAGGAGTAGGCCACTGTGGATGTCTGGCCAAGTTAACATTCCCCACCTCTGGTCAGTGAAGGAAAAGGGCTCTTGCCAAAATATGGCACAGCATCTGGAAAAGTGATTTGGAGGCTAGAGGCTGGGGACCAAAAAGAAAGAGTAGAGTGGGCAAGAAGCATGTAGTTCTCACTTGCCTGGAGTTTGTCTCTTTTGCTGGGAGGGATATAGGAACAGTGGGATAAGCTTGCATTACCAACCTGTGGTTATCCCTCCCCAGACCCTGATGCTCTTCTCTACCCAAAACTCTGCCCCTTGATGTACCTTCTGGGCAAGGGGCTACCAGAGAGCTTCAGAGCCAATGGGCCACTCTACCCTGAAAAATGGGGCCCCAAGCCAATTTACCCCTCATCCACACATTCCCTTAAGCAGTGATTCTTGGGGGTCCCTAAGCTTCCAGAACATGTAGTGCTGTCTCCTTGGGGGAGCTGGTCCTCAAGCCTGGCCTTTGTTTGTTTCCTTAGAAAGAAATTTGAACTATTTGTCTTGGACCCAGCTGGGGACTGGTATTACCGCTGGCTCTTTGTCATTGCCATGCCTGTCCTGTACAACTGGTGCCTGCTGGTGGCCAGGTGAGTAGGGAGGGGTCTGGAAGAGGGTAGCCAAAAGTAGAGCAATCCATAGGCCCTGGGATTGAGAGCACATAGGTCCCAGCCAGTCCCAGCTTAAGACAGTGTTCATACCAAGCCAACCTTCCTTCCAGATTCTCTGGCTGCCCAAAACACCTCTATCTACCTTGATAGCCCATGTTCCCTTCAGAGGGAGTCTTAAAGGTGTTAGCCCCACTTTCTTCTCTTCCTGGGACACCTGCAGCAGCCATATCTATTTCTTGTATCTACCACACTTGTAACTAATGTGATTCTTAGAAACTGGGATTTGGTGATACTACTCCCTCCTCAAAAAACATTTCAATTCCCTATTGCCCACAGGACAAAGTTCAAGCCCTAAGAATGGCCTTCAAAGCCTTTTGAATGTGGCCTGACAGCATTCCTTACTCCTTTCTGCTCCCACTTCAGTCATTCAGAAAGGGTTTGACTGAGCACTTATTGGGTGCCATGCTCTGGGCTCAATGATGGGGATAATGTGGAGAGCAAGACAGGCATGGTATCTCTCCCTTGGAACTCTTAGGCTACTGGAGGACAGAAATTGCCAACATGAAATAAAAAAAAATGACCAAGATGATTCCAGGAACTGATGGCAGAAAGTTGCTAGAGATCGAACAGTCA
Source organism: Marmota monax (assembly GCF_021218885.2). Taxonomy (NCBI): domain Eukaryota; kingdom Metazoa; phylum Chordata; class Mammalia; order Rodentia; family Sciuridae; genus Marmota; species Marmota monax. The sequence goes on along the minus strand of NW_026692025.1, from coordinate 3,471,540 downwards.
GGGTGGGCCTCTCTGGGAAGGTGAGACTATACCTGAGCCCTCATTAGTGGGAGGCAATCAGCTGTTTAGATACTATTCTTGGCAGAGAGAACATTGTGGGCAGAAGGAATAAGTGCAAAGCGTTAGGATGGCCCAGTGTGGATGAAAGCCATGACAATGGCAGGCACTGATGGTTCTGCAGGCTTTGTGAAATAGGGGCTGGAATTTGATTCTAAATGTTACCATTCCTAGTACACTCTTGGGATCACCATCCTGGACTCTATCCCCTAATTTTCCCTATCCCCAGGCCCTTTCCTAGGCCTGGCCCCATCCATAATTTACCCTACAGAGCTCCTGCAGCTTCCAACTTTTCTCCAATCATACTTCTTCTAGCCTAACCCTAGCTCACTTGGGCTTACCGATACTTGGCTGGCCAGTGTTCTGTGTTGGGTGCTCAGTAGGTGTATGTTGAAGTGATGAAGATGGAATCTATTCCACTGTGTGCTGTGATTTGCTCTTCCAATGACATATTCATTCATTCCACTGACACCATTCAACTGATACTTGAATTCAGGTGCCCCAGGCTAAGCATAGGACTGGCAGTGATGATGGAGGAAGTCTCTGCCCTCCTGAAGCTCACAGTCTAATGTGTGAGGTAGGCAATTAATGGTCAGTAGTGATGCACACACAGTGATGTCTACATAATGATAAGGATTGGGGTAGAAGTCACTTGCCAGTGTCTCCTTGGCACCAGGCTAACTGTAACTTATCAGTGCCCCTTGTAGCCCTCTCAAGCCTTGAACAAATAGAAATTCAGCTTGGGGCTTCCAGGAGACCTCAACTGGCTTTGAGGGTGAAGCCAGCCTTGTTCTTTCACAGAGCCTGCTTCAGTGACCTACAGAGAGGTTACTTCCTGGTGTGGCTGGTGCTGGACTACTTCTCAGATCTGGTTTACATTGCAGACCTTTTCATCCGATTACGCACAGGTGAGTAAGCATCTGGGAAGCACAGGTGGCAGTATGACACCTAAGTCCAAAGGCCTGAGTCCAAATTTTGAAGAAATCTACTAGACATGGTGTTGGACTCAAATGCTTGGCTGGAACCCTGGTTGGTGATTGATCAGGGGTGCTTTCTTGGGTCTTTCTGGACAGCCTACCATGTGAGCTATATCTCTCCTTGGGATGAAGGGATAAATGACTAGTTTGCTTATCATTATCCTATAAGGAGGAACAGATCTGAGGGAAGAGGTGACATACTGGCTTGTACGTCTGTTAGGTTTCCTAGAGCAGGGGCTGCTGGTCAAAGATACCAAGAAACTGCGAGACAACTACATCCACACCCTGCAATTCAAGCTGGATGTGGCTTCCATCATCCCCACAGACCTCATCTATTTTGCTGTGGGCATCCATAGTCCTGAGGTGCGCTTCAACCGCCTACTGCACTTTGCCCGTATGTTTGAGTTCTTTGATCGCACTGAGACTCGCACCAGCTACCCCAACATCTTTCGTATCAGCAACCTGGTGCTCTACATTTTGGTCATCATCCACTGGAATGCTTGCATCTACTATGCCATCTCCAAGTCCATTGGCTTTGGGGTTGACACCTGGGTCTACCCCAATATCACTGACCCTGAATATGGCTACCTGGCTAGGGAATACATCTACTGTCTTTACTGGTCTACACTGACCCTCACCACCATTGGGGAGACACCTCCCCCTGTAAAGGATGAGGAGTACTTATTTGTCATCTTTGACTTCCTGATTGGTGTCCTCATCTTCGCCACCATCGTGGGAAATGTGGGCTCCATGATCTCCAACATGAATGCCACCAGGGCAGAGTTCCAGGCCAAGATTGATGCTGTCAAACACTACATGCAGTTCCGCAAGGTCAGCAAGGAGATGGAAGCCAAGGTCATTAAGTGGTTTGACTACCTGTGGACCAATAAGAAGTCAGTGGATGAACGGGAAGTTCTCAAGAATCTGCCAGCTAAGCTCAGGGCTGAGATAGCCATCAATGTCCACCTTTCCACACTCAAGAAAGTGCGCATCTTCCAGGATTGTGAGGCTGGCCTGCTGGTAGAGCTGGTACTGAAGCTTCGCCCTCAGGTCTTCAGCCCCGGGGATTACATTTGCCGTAAAGGGGATATTGGCAAGGAGATGTACATCATCAAGGAGGGCAAGTTAGCGGTGGTGGCTGATGATGGTGTGACTCAGTATGCTCTACTATCTGCTGGGAGCTGCTTTGGAGAGATCAGTATCCTTAACATTAAGGGCAGCAAAATGGGCAATCGGCGCACTGCCAATATCCGCAGCCTGGGCTACTCAGATCTCTTTTGCTTGTCCAAGGATGATCTCATGGAAGCTGTGACTGAGTACCCTGATGCCAAGAAGGTTTTGGAGGAGAGAGGTCGGGAGATCCTGATGAAGGAGGGGCTGCTGGATGAGAATGAGGTGGCAGCCAGCATGGAGATGGATGTGCAGGAAAAGCTAGAGCAACTGGAGACCAACATGGAGACCTTGTATACTCGCTTTGCCCGCCTGCTGGCTGAGTACACGGGGGCCCAGCAGAAGCTCAAGCAGCGCATCACAGTTCTGGAGACCAAGATGAAACAAAATGAGGAGGATTACCTGTCAGATGGCGTGACCAGCCCAGAGCCAGCTACTGCTGAGGAGCCATGAGGGTGCGAGCCCAATGGCCTTTGCAGCCTTCCTTGCCTTGACCCCAGGAGCTAGAAGAGCTGTCTAGATTTCCAGATTCATATGCATTACATCTCTTGCCCTCTGAATTCTCCCCAAAGCTTCTTCTAAGCTCATGATTTTGGTCTAAACATCCAGGGGTACCCCTCTGAGTGTAGCTAACAGTCAAGCTTGTGGACAGTAGAGACCATGTTGGCTGCATTTCCAGGAGCTTCAGCCTGCCCAAGTATGAGGAAAGAAGAGAGCAGCAGCTGAACTGTCCTTTAGGAGTCTGTCCTGGGACTGGAGGTGTGGACAATGATCTGCTCTGAAGAAGCCCATCTGAAGAATGGCATGCTCTCTGCTGCTCTCTTACCCCTCTCTAGCTCATTTGTATGCAGCCACTCTGCTCTGTTGATTAGCCTGTCTCTCTGCCAGCCAAGAGTGGCATCTCTGAAGTCCTCTCTGGACCAGGAGATGATGATGCTTCTGGTTTCTGGTCCATTCCAGGAAAGGGGGTGAGGAGTGAGGCAACTGACAATCATCCAGTGGGCAATGCCACCTGGAGAAGGAGGTGGCTGGCAGCTCTAGTCATCACCCTCTATGGAGAGCATTTCAAAAGAAGACTTGAAGGCTGGTGGTGGGAGGGATACTCTAGTTCATATGTGCTTTAGCAGCACTTAAAGTTAATAAATTCCTTTCAACTACTTTTGGTTATTGCTCAGCTCTTTTCTCCACATTCTTTTCCTGTTCTTCCCTTTTATTCACATTTCTTTGCTGCTGTCCAGACTCCTTCTGCCTGGCATGCCCACTGAAATCCTCCCCTGCCTATAACCCCTACTTGTCTTTTAGGACTTAAGCTGGGTACCAGCTCTCTGGAGAACCCCCTTGCCTGTACCCACTCCCCTGCCAGCCTCTGTGATTGGTTTTAATGGATGTGGTTTCCCCTCCAGACTGTGGGCCCTTTGAGGGCAAGGCCAAGACAGTCTCCCTCACTGCTGCCTGCAGCCTCGATGATGTGCCTGGCATAGAGTAGAGGTTCTGAGATGTTTCTTCACTGGAGTAGTGAGCAAACAGAGTGAGTGGGAATGAACGAATGAGCACAACTAACCCAAATTACTCTGCTTCCTTCTGCCAGCACCTGTATTTTGAGTGAAACATGGTTTTATCTGGGGAGCTGGGGAGGATCTTCTGGAGGAGCAGGTATTTGATCTGGTATTACTAGATTTCTGCAGTCTGAGGGACAAATACTAATCAGTGGGCAAGAAGATCTAGCTGTGGACTCTCATGCTTTCATGTCCATACATAACATTCACTCCTTCATTTATTGTGATAAAATGCACATAACTCTAACCATCTTGATGACTTTTATATGTATAATTCAATAGTGTCAAGTAGATTCACATTGTCATGAAATCAATCTCCAAAACTCTTTCAACTTGCAAACTAAAACTTTGTACCCATTAAATAACTCCTTTCTCCTCCCTGTCCCAGCTCCTGGTATTCACCATTCTACTATCTGACTATTAATTTAATCACTCTAGTAACCTCATATATGTGCAATCATACAGTATTTGTCCTTGGTGTCTGGCCTATTTCATTTAGCATAAGGTCTTCAAGATTCATCTATGTTGTAATGTATCTCAGAATTCCTTCCTTTTTTTAAAAGTGAATATTATTTCACTGTACAAATATGTCATTTGTTTATTCATTCACATGTTGATAATCACTTGGGTTGTTTTCACCCTTTGGCTATTTGAATACTCTTGCTATGAACATGGGTGTACAAATATTTCTTTGAGACCTCATTTTTACTTTTTTGTATATTAACCCAGAAGTGTAGTTACTGGATCATATGATAATTTTATTAATAATTTTTTGAGGGACTTCCGTGCCATTTTCCACAGCGGCTGCACCATTTTACATTCCCATCAACAGCATACACTTTCTTCCAATTTCTCCATATCTTCACCAACACTTCTTATTTTCTTTTTCTGGACAGTAGTCATAATCTGTACGAGACTATGTCTTAATTGTGGTTTTGAGTGGAATTTCTCTAATGAGTTCTGATTTTTGAGAGTATTTCACATGCCTGGTCATTTGTATGTTTTCTTTGAAGAAATGTCTATTCAAGTTCTTTGGTCATTTTTAATTGAGTTGTCAAGTTGTAGGAGTTCTTAATACGTTATAGATATTAACCTTTTATCAGATAAGATTTGAAAATATTCCCCCTTTCTATTGGCTGTCTTTCACTCTGTTGATTGTGTTCTTTGATGCATAGAAATTTCTAATTTTGTTGCAGCCCAATTTGTCTAGTTTTTTTCTTGTTTCTTGGGCTTTTGGTGTCACTACTCATTTTTATGTGAATTAATTCTTCTAGTGAGACTTTGAAATTTAACAGAATTTCTTGGCCTCTTTCCTAGCTTACAATAATAAGTCTTACCAGGGGAAACCTCACCTGGAAGGATCTGTAACATTACCCAGGTCCAGGTCCTGATACCTGAGGGTGACAACAACAGGAAAATGGTATTTATGATAGGACAGTGCTGTGTGATATCTTTTGGGTATTGGGATGGAAGAAAAGACTCCTAAGCCCCTCCACCTCAAGAGAGGCCCAGCCAATAGAAGAACTCCTTGGAGACCCAGCCAGCTGCTTGCCAAGGTACTTGTTGCTAGGGTTCACTAAGAAGTTCAGTTTTCACCAATTGTTGGAACCTGGACAAGATGCTATTTTTGCAGGAATAGGATGGCACTAGGGCCAGAAAATTGAAAACGTTTGCCTTAGTTTTAGCAAGAAACCTGTAATATTTCTCCCTGGAGCCTGGTTCACCTACAGCCCAGTCCCAATAGATGTTCACCTCCAGCCCACATCATGGAGTGGATATTGAATCTTGAATCTGGTCTTTGCTGGTATCCCTATAGCAAAGCAGGTGGCCCCTCTGGGTCACATGGGGACCCCACTAATTCAATGCATGTACTATAGGGTTTGGCTCTCCTCCCCCCACAAGATTCCCTTTCCCCAGCATTCCTGGGCACAATCTCCCACAACTTTTTGTTGTACCTTGAATGTCCGTTTTCTCTTAAGTTTGTGCGAGAGAGTCTGTGTGTTGTGTGTGTGTATGTGTGTGTGTGTGTGTGTGTGTGTGTGGTGCATGGTTGTATGCCTGAGTGTGGTGTTTGTTCATCTGTGTGAACATGATGTGATTGTACATGTGAGCACCTGTGCGTCAGCCTAGACAGTGTCTGTTTCTGACCAACCCCCACCCACCCCCTCCCTGTTGTTCTCTCTGCAAGAGCATGACTCTCTCCTGTCTGTGGCTGGCCGACGCCCCCGCCTCTCTCCTGTAACTGCTGTAATATAAGAAGTGAAGTACATTTTCCATTATGTGCTGTATTTATTCAGCACAGCCTGATGTTCTCTGCTCTTAATTAAAAAAATGTTTAAATTGGAATGTTTTTTATTTTCCTCTGAAAATACCCACCAAAGGTAAATTGTCCTATTTGTATATGGTCATCAAATTGCTTTTCTCTGCATTTGTAACCTTCTGTACAAAACAAAAGCCCTGGTTCCCGTCCACCACACCCCCATCCCAGCATAGCTTGAGTCCAATCCTTAGCAATATTTATATATTCTTTGATCTGGAGCTTAAAGCTAGTCTGACCACTCCCTCCCTCCTTTGGAGGGCGACCAAGGCATGTATACCCCTCCCCCCTCCATATCCTGGAAACAAGTCCTTAAGGCACAAACAAGAAGGAACCCAGCCACCAGAGGGCGCATGGACCTCAGAAAAGTGGGTAGGGTGGATTCTCCTTTGTGAACCGCCCACCACCCATCAAGCAGTGGACTGAGCAGGGCCTGTGGGGGCGGTTAGGTGGCTGTTCCGCAGGGCTTTGTAGAACTGTTGGACCAGTCTCTCTTCTACAATGCACCACTGTAGTTCCTTTGAATTTCCTCAGATTTTCCTGAGTTTGAAGGCCAAATGCCCAGTTGGACCCCCTGTATGCTAGGTACACAGACCCTTCTGGAGGATGAGGAAGCAGAAAATGCCAGAGTGGAATTTAAAGGGGACCTGAACACTATGACTGTGTCAGTACTTATTTTAACATATATTTTGAAAATAAATACTAGTCTTTCTGAAAACTCTTGATTGGTATGGATAGTATTGCTTAGCATTAAGCTTAAGAAAAAAAGTCAACCTATTTAAGATTGATTTAAAGAAAATGATGATGTAAATAATTGTTCCAATGGTGCATGAAAGTAGCACCCAATGGTAGTGTGTTTCCAAATGTCTATTCCACACCACAGTGGTATTTCCAACTTAACATCAACCTAACTCATCTCTTAATTACTCCTCTCCCCAACATCTTCTTCATGTTGGTAATGGCACAAAATTCCTAGTTACTCAAGCCAAAATCACAGAAGCCTCTTCCCCTTATCTGTCATATCCAATCAGTGAGAAAATATCATATGCTTAACTTTCAAAGTAGGGTCAGAATCCATGGATGAGACACCACCGCCACTGCCCCTGCAGTGGCCCAGGCCACCACTGACTCTTTCCTTGAACAGCTACAGAGTGATAGCCTGGCTCCGGTCTTTGTTCTCCTTTGCAAATCATTCTCCACTTGGCCACCAGAGTGTTGAAAACACAAGAATCATATTCCATCCCTCCTCAGCTTAAAAACTTCTGGTGTTTTTCTATTGTTCTTATGCTAAAATTCAAATTCCTGCCTGTGGTCCCCAGGTCTTGCTCAATGGCAATGGCTTTTCCCTTCACCATGCTTTTCTCCAGCTCCCTTTGATTTCTTGCATACACAGATTTTTCTCTTGTCTTGGCAGCCTCACAGTTGTTGTCCTTTCTATCTTGCTGTGTCTGGCTCCTGGTCTTCAGAACATCCTCTTCATGATATGCTATCTCATCTCCCATTTTGATTCCCCTCATAAGTACTGATCACCCTCCCTAGTCTCAAAGAAAACCTTAGGCTGCATCCCAACCTCACATCACTGCTTGTTCTCATGGCCCTGGGTATGCTGCAGCTGTTTGTGATTCTTTGGCATTCCATAGCCCACTAGGAGCCAGCCTACAAGAAACTCAGCTTATTCCTAGTTCTTTCCCCAAAGCTCTAGTCTGCAACATGCCTCTCATCCTTCAAATTCACCTCTAATATTACATCTTCCCTGAAGTTTTCTTTGGTCTTCTAAAAGCAGGTATATAGTTCTGTCTCAAAACAGATGCTTATTTGTGGATTTCCCCCCTCTTCCTTGGGGACAGGTCTGTGTGATTGATTTTGCCAACCTGTAGCCAAATTACTTGCAGGGGAAGGCCATGTGTGTGTGTGTGTGTGTGTGTGTGTGCATGCATGTGTGCTTGTAGAGGGCTCTGCTGAAAACAGAGCTTCTCAACTTGAACAGGAAGCTGGGGTAGGCAGGCATGGGGTGCCATCTGGTCCCAGCAGGAGGAATGGTGTGTCATACTAGCTGTGGGGTTCAATTGCAGGTCACCTTCCCCCTGGCAGGGAGACTGAGCTGCCAAATACTAAGTGATTTTGCTTCTCTCTGAGGCAGACATTTCCCTGGAAGGACAATCTAGCCTTGATTTAGGGCCCAACACCAAGCCAGCTATAGCTAGGCCCAGTGGGGAAGGCAATGAAGATGCATTTCTAGATCAAAGGTTTGCTACGCATGGGTCCAAAAGGGGCTTGGCACTGTGGCTGGGACCAGGGCCATGCTCATGGAGGGCCTGGTAGGAGCCCCATAATCTAAGCGGGTCCTGCCACATCTTCATTTGCTGAGGAGTTGGAAATTTTGATTCCTGGAAACCTAGCACAGAGCATAGTAGAAAAGTTGGGGAAGGGGACATTATATTCAGTGAAACCATCTTGTCTTTGATTCCTCCAAGCTTTTCTCCCCATGGACAGATTTGTCCCTGAGAACCTAATGTTTGCCCCAGGTCTTGAAGTATGCAGAGTTGTTGGCAGGGCAAACAAGATGAGGTGCTGGGTCCAGGAAGCCAATTAAGCAAGGGTGTTGAAGAGTAAGGATGGAGTGGAGCAGGAGCCTGATTCTTTGTTGAGTTTCACATATCCTGGAATTAACTTCTCCTCACTGGTTGAACTGAACAAATTGCTTTCCCTTATGGGATCAGTTTCCTGCTTATTTTAAGTGAGGAGTTTCTCAGGGCTCTTTACAGCCCTCCTGGGGGCAGGAGGAGAATAGATTTGTCTTATCTCAACTCATACCCTTGCATCACTCAAGTTTGTTGAAGTGCTAACTTCCAGCGAGGCCTTTGGAGTTGCCAGTTTCTATGGATCAATGTTTTTAATTAGATGGGTTTTCTTGTTTCTCCTTTATTGGATTGAGTAAGCAAATTAAATTGAGCAATTTGTTGTTAGGTCATTTAAATGCCAACTCGATTTCATAGCCTGGGTTTGTGCCACATCCAGGCCTTTCCAACTTCTTCCCGGAGTGGTAGAATCAGAGGCTAACTAGAGGAGTAGGCATCCCTAGGAACCATAGGCAACCCCCTGATTCTTGAGGGTCTGAGTGCCTAGGGCATAGCCCAACACTTGTATCTGGTCCACTAGGGTGAAGCCAGTGATTAGAGGGGCTTTAGGACTTGAGTTAGAATGGAACCATGGTGAGATTATACAAATACCTAGAATTTTCGGTGAACAAGGAACTGCCTTGTCTTTGAAGCCTCTTTTTTCCGATCTGCATAATGAGTGCTTCTGATCTGGCATTCTGGAACACTCTGGCTCTGGGGAGGTTGGAACTGCTCCAGTGTCACCAAGATATTCAACTGGTCTGTCCAATGCTGCAGGGGGCACAGCTTTTGGGATTAAGGCCTTGAGAGACTAAGGAGGTAGGGTGGGCAGATGCTTAAGGTGGGTGCTAGCAGCAGCCTGGCCCATGGTCTGGCTTGCTGTGCGTGGGCAGGCTGCCTCAGGCTGAAGACAGCTTTCTTGATGCAGTTCCACCTCCAGGCTCAGAATACAATGGGGCGCTCGTGCGCCATGAGTGGAGCTGACTCTCCAGGCTTTCCAAATCCTTGCCCACCCTCCCAGATGAAGGGGCTCTCTTGTGCAACCTGAACTTCAGGGAGGGGTGCACTCTAAGACCCCCAGGTAAAAAGGAATTTGAGAATGGGAGCTATGGATACAGGACATGGATATAGGAGGAAACTCTCTGGGTGTCTTCCCCAGATCTCCCTATCCCCACATCTTCTATGGAGCCTGGCACCTTGCCCGCTTCTCTCACTTTCAGGGACTCTAGACACATGTGTGAGCAGCAGAATGCCATGCTACAGAGCTGTTGTTGAAGCTGTTCCTTTTCTTCACCGAGGAAAGAGAAGAGGGGTATAGCTATTAGACATCAGGATTGGGATCAGTACTGGGAAGGGGTAGGTCTGGGGATTCTAGGTGGCCTTCCTGGCTTCTGGGGACACAAGTGTGAGCAGGCAGATCTGTAGACAAGCTGCCCAGATCTGTTGGATTCAGAAAAGCAATGACAAGATATGACAGACATATAGGGACAATGGCTCGAGGGCTCGAGCAGGGGCTGGATACAGGCATTGTGGGCACTGGGCTTGGTAAATAGCATTAACAAGGTGACAACCTGAGCAGGCAAATTGGGAAGGCAGACAAGGGCTCTGTGACTGCGCTGGCTGTCTGCCTGTGACTCACCTCTGCAGATCGATTTCATCTCCGAGCACCAGGATATGCAATGTGCTTAGAAAGAGCAGCTGGGCTGGAGGCCCCTCTCAAAATGGTGGAACAAATTGGGATACACTTCCTTATTCCAGGCCCCCCAAACCAAGGCCTGTGTCTCCTCACCTTGTCCCCTCTTTTAAAAAGGCTGGGGTTCCCCATTGTGATTTTTAAAAGCCCCCTACTGATTAAGGCGAGTGCAGAGATCCCTTCCAGCCCTGCTTGATCATGTTACCTTTTGTTGTTATGCCTTGTCCTTTTTCAGTGCCTGGCTCAGAGTAGATGCCAATAAATATTTGCTGAAAGAATGAGGGGCTCAGTGTGGTTCTTGATTTTTTTTAGCATGTGCAGATGTGTCTGTGTTTACTAGTATGCCTATAAAATAAACACACAACTCTTTAAGAAACAACCCTGTGTCCATAACAGCAGTGGGTTCAGGAAATAAACCAGTTTGGTGCAGATGTGGGCCAGTGTGCCGGTAGAGGAACAAAGAGTCTGGGAAGAGGAGCCTGGCCTGCAAAGAGTCCCAGAAACACAGGTCATTTTTGCAGGCATGGTCTTGCTCTTCTTTTTCAGTTCTGACCATGTGGAACAGAAAATAGTTTTTCTTGGCCCCAAAACAAGGCAGTGATGGTAATGACTGCCTAAATGTGCTGAGGGCTGAGAGTCTGTGGTTCAGGACAGCTTCAGGTATTGTCTACAGAAAGGTACTGTTGAGAAGGCCATTCCAAATGTTGGTAACCACTGGTATGTGACCCCAAAGTTGCTCCTTAGATCCAAGCTGATAGCAGTAGTCCCCAGCTGAGCTACCACAGGCCTGAAACACTAGTTTCTGGTGGGATTTTTACCCAGTTGCAGAGATAATATCACAGCCAGATGGAATAATCACTGATTAGTGACATTTGAGGATTTTGATTTGGAGCTGGATGAAACCTGATTTTTTTGGTCTATTTTCAAATCTTTCTGTGTATTGAATAATTTTGATTGATATACTGCTTAATATACTGTCTGCTATTTTAAGAGTGAATATTTCATAGTGACCATAAGCTGATCCAGGAAGATCCTGGGTTTGGGTCTAGTGGTCCTGCAAAGCCATACTTGCAGGTTTTTCCTCTGTTGACAAAGAGTAGGCACTATGGTAAGTGGCCAGCTGGGAGATCATTGTCACACACACTATTTGATTCTGCCTTACTTCTGCCATATGGCTTCAATGTGGACTTGGGACTGAGGGATTTGGAGGAGAAGTAAGGCTGGGACCTGCTCTGAGTAAGAAAGGCGGGAGAAATGACAACAAGGAGGTAAAAAGGAAAAATAAAAGGGATATAAGGAAAAAGGGGAGGAATAAAAGAAGGGGGTAAGGAAGACTTCTGGGCTCCCATCCGGGTGACACATGGTAACAGAATGAGGACAGATGGAAAGGCTTATCTGCCTCTCAAGACAGTCCAACATTTAATACCTGGAAAGACAAACCTGGTAGCAGATCACTGGGGCCCTGCTCCCTATGCTGAGAATTATGAGAGCCATATTGGAAATGTGTGCTGTAGGGACTCCGGAGAATGAGGCTAGCTGTGGAAAGATGAGTACTTTTCTAGGCAGAGAACCAGAATAGAGTTTCTGGTAAGAGAAACAATATGCATGGAATGTGAGGTAAGAATCAAGACTGCTGTATTCAAAAGAGTGGTGAGAGCTTTGTAGGGCTAAAGGAAGAAGGAAGGAGAAAAAAAGGGAAAGGCAGTCAGAGGTGTGATCTTGTAAATCCACTGTTTTGGTTTAGAAATGAGGTGTCTCCCCAAAATCTCATGTGTGAGACAATGCAAGAAGGCTTAGAGGTGAAATGATTGGGTTATGAGAGCCTTAACCCACCTAGTGCATTGATGCACTTGAATGGACTAACTAGGTAGTAATTGAAAGAAAGTAGAGTGTGGCTGGAGGAGATAGGTCACTGAGAATATGCCTCTGGGTTTCTCTTTTGTCCCTGGTGAGCAGAGCCCTCTCTGTGCTTCTTGGTGCCATGGCCTGAACTGTTTTTCTCCACCACATTCTTCCGCCGTGATGTTCTGCCTCACTTCGGGTCCGGAACAAGAGTCGGCTGACTATGATCTGAGACCTTTGAGACCATGAACCTAATTAACTTTTCCTCCTCTAAATTGTTCTTGTCAAGTCCTTTGGTCAGAATAGTGAAAAAGCTGACTGAAGCACCCATGAAAGCCAAGTGGAGGCATTTGCATTCTGTTAGGTTGTCCTTTGCCATGTTTGAAAGCAGAAGAGACACACAGTAAGATCTGCTTATCTTTGGTCAGCAACATGGACAAAGAGGAGGAGAGAGGTGAGAAGGCTCCCTGTGAAAACAGTCATCTGTTTCAAGGGCTCTGTTAGATAGGAAAACACACATAGATCGTGTGTGATGCCTACTTCATGAAGGGACAAAATGCATATATATTGGAATGTTCATAGTACGAACTCTAGCCATGACTATGAACCCCAATCAAAGGTGTTGAACTTGAGAAACAAGACCTTGGAGTGGACTCGAAAACTGAGACCGAGTGGAACCAACTAGGTCACTTCAGGGACCTCCATGCATAAAAAGAGCTACTGGTAGCGCCTCCAAAGAAAAGAAATGTCCTGATGCTACCCATCATCTTGCCCTGCAGCCTGGAACTATCCTACCCTTGCCAGAGCTGGCCCCTCTGTAGACATCTCTGGGAAGAGTGAGGATGAAGGCTCCTGGGCATGCAGTCTGGTAGGTGCATGGAGAGGACCCTACACATGTGTACTGCCAACCCAGGACTCTGGGAAGAAACAAACTTTGAGTAGCCATCCGTGTCTGAGTAACAGGCTCTGAACTCACCCCACCCACACACTGCATGACTCTCAGTTGTTTTAATTTGACATCAGGAAGAATGATAGAATTTTTGGCAAGCCTAGGAAAGAGAGGAAGGATTGCAATATTGCCTCTTCAAAATCCCAAGTCACTGGAATGGAAATTGGCTGCCATGTCAGGAAGGAATAAGGGAGAGAAAATTGCCTTGTGAGCAATTCAGCTTGGTCATAAATATCTCCAATAATCCTTCACACAGAGCAGTACTTTGTCGGGCACTGAGCTCTTTCTCATCTATCAATGCATTTGATCATCACAATGGATCTGTGAGGTAAACAGGGCCAGAACTAGCTACCCAGGGAGGCATGGGCAGACATGGGGCTCATGAGGAAACCTCCAGCCCTCAGTCCTGGGCATTGTTTGTCTATGACAGCTTTGCATATGATCAGGAGCAAGAGGACCTTATACTGCAGAGAGGAAGTTGGTCTCAAGGGCTAATAGACTAGAGACAGGGTTGAGGGGATCAGGCTCTGTTCTGAGGAATCCTGACTGGTCAGCTACTCTCTCTCCTTTTTTCTATTTATATTGAGGTAAAATCCACATAACATGAAACATACCGTTTCAATATTTTAAAATGTACATTTCAATGGCATTTAATATATTCAAAATGTTACATAACCATCACCACTGTCTAAATCTATAACATTTCTATCACCCCAAAAGGAAAATCTGTGCCTTTTAAGCAGCCACTTCCCATTCCCTTTGCTCTTCATTAAGAAAAGCATGCCATTAAAACATTTGTGGACTTTAGGTATAGGGTTGAATTAAATCTACTCCTCACTTTAGTGCTGGCCAACAGCCTCACCCACAGTATGTACAAGGCCTCTCCCTCATTCAATTTTTTTCTCCCCATTTATCCCAGGTCCCCACACCTTTCCACCCCCTCCATGGGCACTTACTTTCATGCATTTGAGATGAATCCCTGAATATGTATGTGTTCTTATAAAATATAGTGTTGTTTTCGGTATGTGTTTTTAATTTGCATAAATGTTATTGTGCTATAAATCTTGTTCTGTTTCTTATTTTCAAAAAAAAAAAAAGAAAGAAATCAGCACTATAATTTTGAGATCAGTCCATGTTGCACATACATCTACTTACTTCAAACTACTGCTTAGTTTTTCATTTAGCTTCACCATTCTGCTGGGGATGATGGAAAGAGGACCTCTAAAGAAAACTGCTTATTTATTCTTTCTTAATTTAGACTCCTGTCTTCTTGCTAACTGATCCCTTCTCATTTGTAAACATAACAAAACTATTCATCTGTTATTTATCTTTTTACTTTTTATGTTATAATTTTGTGAACAGAAATTTATCATTTTGGTTAGATCTATCAATCCTTATGGTTTGAAGGTTTTAGTATAGGTCCGATACTTGTCCTTTTCAAGGTCACATTTTAAAAAATATTTTATCTCAAAGTCTTTGTTTATACATTTTTTTGTTTGGGCTTTGAATTCCTAAGAAATCACAGTTTATATATGGTGCAATATGGGGATCTAGCCACTTTTCTCAGCATTATTTATTCAAAAACAATTCCTTTCTTGATTGATTTGTGATTCCAACATATATGCATATATATGTATATGTATATGTATATATATATATCATATGTATGAGTGTACATGTATATATATATATGTATGTATGTGTATATACTATTATACTGCTTATTATTTTCATTTGCCATCATTTTCTCCCTGTACCAGTACATACTATAATTCTTAAATGACTGCAGATTTGTATTATAACTTCATATCTGATATTACAAGTCTTCCTCTTTGGTCTTCTTCTATATGAATCGATAGCTATTTTAAGGCCTTTATTCTTTTTATATATTTTTTATTTCATTTATTCTTTTTACTTATATGCAACACCAGGGTACAAACTGATATTATCACAAAAACATGGCACATAACCCATTCCATATCAGCCCCCAGAACTCCCAGCATCGTCCTCCTGTGCCCTTCCCTCTACTCCATTGACCCCTCTTCAATTCATTTACAGTTTACAATTTTTTTTAATTACTGTCCTGTGAATACACCTGATGCCAGGATCCATCATGCCTCATCCATGCACATACATATGAGACTTTGGTCAGATTCATTTCACTATTCTTCCCTTTTTTCCCATTCCTCCTTTCTCCTCATCAATCCCCTTTATCTACTCTAATGATCTTTCCTCTATTTTGATGAAATTCCCTTTGACTCTTTTTTCATTTCTCTCTCTTTTTGTTTTTTTTATTCCCACATATATTTTTTATTTGCATATCATATTTGACTTTTTGGAACTGGCTTATTTCATTTAGCATCATCATCTCCATTTCCATCCATACCAGAAAATGCCATAATTGCATTCTTCTTTATAGTTGAGTAATATTCCATTGTGTGTCTATACCATAAGGTATTTATCCATTCATCTTTTGAAGGGCCCCTAGGTAGACTCCATAGCTTGGCCATTGTGAATTGTGCTGCTATAAACCCTGATGTGCCTGCATCACATGTGTATGCTGGTTTTAGATCTTTTGGGTGTATACCAAAGAGTGGAATATCTTGGTCATATGGTTGTTCTATTCTTAGATTTCTCAGGAATCTCCATACTGCTTTCCAGAGTAGTTGCACCAATTTTCAGTCCCACCAACAATGTATATGAGTGTACTTTTCCCCCACATCCTTATCAACATTTATTTATTTGTGTTCTCATTAATTGTATGCCCTTTGTTCCTTTGATGTTATCTTCTTAATTACTATATTCTCAAGCTCATGGCATCAGCATTGAGTTGGCTGCAGAATGGAAAACCCTCCTTTTGCTCAGACTCTGATCAAAGAGCTACTCCTTCTGTGCTTGTTTCACCAACTGAGGTTAGTTTGTCCTCTGCTTGTCTTGGCTCCCCAGTTTCCTGCTCCCTTTTGGGGTGATGGCTTACACAATTTCCTCAGGGGGTCAGAACACCAATGGAGCTATGATCCATGGAGAGTTTTTTGCTTAATGGGCCCAGGTCTTTCCATTCTGTGCTCTGTGTACTGAATCAAACAGTATTATTTTAGAAAAATCTGGCCTGGGCTAAAAGGGTTCCTTCTGGTCTCCAAAATGGAATTCCCAAATCAGAGGCCAAAGTTCTCTGGCCATGTTCCTGGGGCTATTACCCAGAGGGTGGAAGGACTTACTGGTGGGTGTGACCACAGAAGAACAGCTGCATAAAGACTCCCAGGTCAGGCCAAGGGAAGGTGGTATTGAGGAAAAGTGGCCATTTCAAAGTAATAGAAGAAATGATTACTGGGGGGCTGTCTTACTCAAAAGATTCCATGATTCAGAAAAGGATGTTGGCTAAGATACCTAGTATGACTGATCTTTCCAGCATAAAAGCATTCTCTTATGATCATAAACACTTCACTTCACTGTATTAACACATATTAAGCATTTTCTAGCTGCCAGTTTCCATGCTGAGCTCTGAAGGGAGGCAGGGAGGTCAGGAACAAATCACAAATGGCTTCAACTCTGGAGTTACACACAAGTCTCAGATCAATGGAAAGATAGAAGGTAAAAATTCTTAATGGGACACAATCACCAAAGGTTCGGTCACACTGAGTTGTCAGGATTTATCATCTGGCATGTTTACTATTGTACACTCAGGGCCTGGTGTGCACTCAATATCTGTTTAATGAAAACTCTTTAATGTTCCTATCCTGAGTGCCTGTGATCAATTGACACTTTATTGTGTCAACTTAGCCAGACTATAGTTCCAAAATATTCAATCAAGCAGGAGTCTATGTGTTATTGTAAAGGTATTTTGTAGCTGTGGTTAACATCTACAATGAGCTGAATTTTAAGTAAAGGAGATGGTGCTGGATAATGTGTGTGGGCCTCAACCAGTCAGTTGAGGTTTCTGTGAGGAAGAAGAAATTCTACCCGTGACAAAAGCATCTGCTTCTATTTTAGAGTTCCAACTTGCCTTTCCTGAGGGTTTGTTTTATGGATTTTGGACTTGCCTAGCTAGCCCCTTAATTAAGTCAATTCTTTACAATAAATCTTCTATTTCTGTATCACCTAACTACATAAAGGGTTCCACCAGAGAAATAGAACAAGAACGTGTGTGTGTGTGTGTGTGTGTGTGTGTGAGAGAGAGAGAGAGAGAGAGAGAGAGAGAGAGAGAGAGAGAGAGGCTGACTGACTCCTGGGCCTACATGTTGACCCCACCCCAGTGTGATCTTCCTGTTAGATATAATTGTTAGACTAATGATTGTACAAGGGCTGGGAATCTGAAGGCAAGGTGTCATGGTGACCTATTCCTAGGTCAGGTCATCTACTTTCCAGCTCTGGCCCAGACCTCTCCTCAGGCAAATTGCTTAATATTTCTGACATTCCATTACCTCACACGTGTAAAATGTCATCACCATCTACTTTATAGGGTTTGAGCAGGGGTGAAGTAATATACACAGATGGGGAATAGAACACAGTGTGTCTTCTATTGCACTGAAGAGTGTTAGCTTATGTGGCAATGTTCTATTCAAATTGCTCCAAAACATACTCAAGACCTTCTCTCTTGCATTCTACACTCAATAACTATCTCTACTGTCCACACCCCTTCCATTTCCTGGTATAGTTTACATTATATCAACTCTAATTCTTTTTAAATTATTTTTATTTGTTCTTTTTAGATATGTATGACAGTAGAGTATATTTTGGCATTTTATATACATGAAGCATAACTGATTCTAATTAGGATCCCATTCTTGTAGTTGAACATGATGTGGAGTTTCACTGGTCAAGTCGACTCTAATTCTTAAATGTCCCTTTTCCTCATCTTTCCTGCCACAACCCTGGTCCTAGCTGCTACCATCTTTCACCTGGATGACTGCAGTAGCCTTACAAATGGTCTTCTGCCTCTGTTCTTGCCCTGTTATCCAAGTCTATCTCATATACAGGAGTCAGGGGGATCTTCACAAAGCTTTTAAATCCTGCTTGGAACATTCTAGTGGTTTTCATTTTATGATGAATAAAATATCAACTCTTCTTCAATGAATAAAAGCAAACTCTATTGGCTGGTCTTCAAACCCTACCCTCCTCTTGACTTCATCTTCTACCTTTCTCCGCTCCTCCTGTGTTATGTTCTTGTTCCACTGACTCCCTTTCTCTTCCAGAACTATATACACTACCTCCTTCTGCCAGGCTGAAAGCTAAATAATCCTTCCTATGTATGTTTCAGTTACAAACTACCTCTGCACAACAAAGGCTTTCCCGACCTCCCAGACTAGGACAATTTCTCCCTTACATGACTCATAGCTAAGATGCCATTATACAATTATTGGTATTGTTTCCTGATTAATTAAAGCTACCAGCTCCCAGAGTCTACCCTGTTCAAAACTGGGCCTCTAGTAGCTAGATAAGTATCTGGCATAGAATAGATGCTCAACAAATAGTCGTTAAGTGGCTAAATATTTGAGGACACTTTCAATTTTGGTTTAGGAGATAAGCAGGCTTTACCCAGTCTTGGTGGTTGGGTAGTATAGGAGGAAAAGGGATTCAAGGTGAAAAAACAACATGAGCAAAGGGACAAAGACATGGAAGAAGAAGGCATATGTGTGGCAATGAAGGAGGTAAAGATGGAGTGCAGAGAAGGTCTCTGTCTCTAAGCTGAAAGACTTTGTCATAATTTGTAGGGCAATGCAGACTGAAGGAACAGATTTGCTAGGAGAAATCTGTCTGGAAATGAAGATTCTGCCTTCTTCATCTGGCCTCAGGCATTGTTCACTATAAGCCACCTTCAAAATGCTCAGCTGCATTTTCACACACCAGGAGAAGCCCCAGGGAGTTCCAACAGTTCTCCTTTCCTGTTCTACATTTTCTGAAGCCTAGGAGTCATTTTTTTTGGCTCCAAGTAAAGCCTGTGCTAAATCTTCAACACCAGATGTTCTAATAACAGTCATTGTTCAAAGTAAGACAATTGAAGGCAAGGGTCATAACTATAAGTTTGGAGGAAAATTCTCAGTGCTTCTGGAATCTCTGGGTTTCAGGGCCAGAATGAAAGAAAGGGACCAAAAAGAGGAAAGAGAGAAACAGAGTGAGATAGAGACACAGGAACAGAGATGACAGAGGAGAGAGAGAGAGAGAGAGAGAGAGAGAGAGAGAGAGAGAGAGAAGTAAACCAAAACAACGAGAAAAGACAGACAAAGACAGGGCGAGCCACAGAGCCTCAGGTAGAGACCAAAAGGCTTGGAAGTCAGGGATGATGCCCATGGGAAAGCTTCAAAGGCCCCATTGTACTGTTGGTGGGCCAGCTTGCTCAGCTTCTGATAAATGACTTCTTCCTTCCAGTTCAAGGGGATGCATGGGCTCTTAAGTTGAAAGTTAAGTGGGAAAAAAAGCAAAACCAAAATACCAAGGGAAGTCAAGTGAAAAACAATTTTGTCAGCTGGTTAAGAAGTTCACTGGTTGGTCTAGGGATGTGGCTCAAGGGGTAGCGCGCTCGCCTGGCATGTGTGCGGCCCGGGTTCGATCCTCAGCACCACATACAAACAAAGATGTTGTGTCCACCGAAAACTAAAAAGTAAATATTAAAATTCTCTCTCTCTCTCTCTCTCTCTCTCTCTCTCTCTCTCTCTCTCTCTTTAAAAAAAATTTAAAAAAGAAGTTCACTGGCAAGTTTTTATAACCATCCACTTTCTTCCATTGGGGCCCAATCTGTGAAAAGTATGCAAAAGGTAGGTGCAGAGGCTTCTCTCCCTCAGAAGGAAGCTCAAAATAATTAATGGTCATTTGAGTATCTGCTGAGGGTTTTGTCCCCAACATGACCCATAGTCTAGACTTCCTCTGGGCCACTGGAAGCTCCTTTAGAGCCCACCACCAATAATTAGAAGTCATTGTGCACCCACCTGTGTTGTCAGGGTCACTGTTGCAGCATCCAGGATATTGTACATGAAGCCAGGTGACACTGAATGCCAACTAGAAAAAAAGGAAGGATACCTTCTGGCTCTCTCCACCAACTATACTGGAGAAGAGATTGTGGAACGGCATGTCTTTGCTTTTATTTTTAATGTCAACTGGAAAGAAGCTTCACATATTCTGGGTGATTATGGCAATGCTCATTGCCCTTTGTGAATAAAACCTGCAGTAAGGTCTGGAGAGCTAGGTAATTCTATTTTGCTACCTTGGTGGCTTTAAGAACCCTTTCTCTCTCTCTGGGATTTTGTCTTCCCTGTTCAACAAAGAAAAGGGACAGATAATTACCAAAGATCCTTCCAATTGTAACATTCTAGGAATCTCAGTGTTTTCAGAATCCCTAATTGGTAGCTATCTAATCCAAGATTCTAATGACCTCAGAAATATGAGCTCAATGGTTGTACCATTGGGTACATGCTCAACTACCTGAGCAATGACTCCAGAAGAGTGCACATTGAGAACTGGCTTTCAGCATTCAATTGAGGTCTAATTTGACACATCTCAGCACTCTATCCTTGATCTTGATCAGTCCCACATTTCTATAAGTGATTCAGGTGAAAACATAGAAAGCAATTCTGCCAAATTTGCAAATGCCAGAGGTTTGGGGAGAAGGATATAGCCATGGTTAGTTATAGCCCTCTAACCCAACTCAACAAGATAGCATTTTAAGGGTCACATACAAAGCCATTATGTTTTTTTAAATAAATCTGTCTGTGATTTAAGAGCTTAGACTCTGAAAAACCTCAGAAGAATAATTCCTAGTTTGGTTGATCCTGAAATTCATAAGGGGTCCAGTGTGCACTGTGACTCCAGAACTCACTGCCACAGGGCTAAGTATAAAGTGGTGCTTGCAAAGAAAACTACCAGGATGGGTAAAGTGGACAAATATGTGCAGTGACTGTTCAGCATGAAGGAGAGCATATTCTCTTGGGGTCTTTGAAAGTCTGTCCTGGAGAAAAGGGATGGTGGCTTATCTACTGTAAGCCCCAGAAGGAAACTCTAAGATTAGCCATCAGTTTAAAGCAAGTTAGATGAAATGTTTAGGTATCAGAAGTCTTGACTTGGTCAGTATTTAAAAAAAAAAAGAGTGTCTCCTGTGACCTCTGATCCCTCAAACAGCCAAGGATGCCTTACGAGGACATTCTTCCTGTGAGTCCAAGGAAACATTACCAGATAACCAGAGGTGCTAGTTAAAGATCTGACAGTTGTAGTCTTTAGGGTCCAAGAAGCCTTTTTTCCCCTTACACTCTTGATTATTCATTTGTTTTGTTCGTTGGTCATTCATTCATTCATTCATTGATAACCTTTCCTTGAGACCTAAAGAAGACCCAGATCCTGTCAACAAACAACTTCCTTGTCAGAGAATTTCCTATGGTGATAAGATGACCCCTGAGCCATGCATTGGTAAGACCTGCACCGAAAGAAGAAAAACTTTTGCACAGAGTATTGCCCCTGTTAGCAGCTCCTTGTTCTACAGATGGAGGCCATGTGTCTTCAGGAGAGCTGGATCAATCTGGGAAGGGACATGAAACCCTTTGGGAGCCATTCTCAACACTGTGCCTGGAACTGAGCCATGACCTTATACCATTGGCACCATGGTGTTTGCAGCATCCACCTCCTGCTTGTCACCAGAACCACAGTGGCATTTGGTGGCACCATAGGCAGCAGAGACATAAGGGAACTCTCCCTCAAGGAGATATGATTCACCAGGGGTGAGAATGGCCAGATTGCAATGATGCAAAAGCCTTGGAGATGAAGTTGCCAATTAGTTTCGGAAAGAATGAGGTCCCAGGAGCTTCAGAAACCTGTATCTGTCTCTTCTCTTACAAAGCAGCAAGAATTTTAGAGGTAGTCTGGAATCCCTCACAAAGCAAGAGAGTCACAGTGGGCCCCTCGAGATGAAGCTGTCAAGACACAGCCTGAGCCTCTGCACTCTTTAATTTTACTGGCGAATTCATCCCACTGTGCTTGGAGTGAGTTTGGTTACTAGAGACACTGTAGGAATGCACAGACATGGAGCCTGCTTGTCAGTTGCCCTCTTCATAGGGTGCCCACTGCTCTCATCCACTGGCTTGGGGCATGGGATAGAGGAGCCATGGGCCCCCACCCTATACTTTGCACCTGTGACTCACTGAGTCTGTGTTGAGAGCTCCTGTTTTTGCTGGGATTAACAAAAGGAGTTGTGGAGGTAGCTGTGCTAGAGCTGCTGGCTAGCACAGGGCCTCAGTGGACTTCCCTACTATCCTTTCTCCTGAGCTGACCTGTGCAACTGATGAGCCAGAGGTGAGCTTGGGCACATTGCCACAGATCTCAAACTGATTTATCCTGGGCCTGAGCTCCCTGTATTGGAATGGCCTGGCTGGATATGCAGTCACTGGCTGCTCTAAGGTGGCTTGGCATTTCTGCCCCTACTGCAGAGGCCATTTATCAGCATGATGATAGATATTTAATCTGCAGTTTGAGCTGCCAGCACAGCGATAGCTATAGACAGAGGCAAGGGGAGATTAGTAGCCTGTGTTAACAGGGAAGCCCTCATCATGGCCAAATGAATAATGAAGGAAGATAATAATGAAGGTGCCTTTACTATCACTGTGAAAAGCTGGTGCTGCTCTGTGGCTCTGCATTTTAGAAGAGGCAGACAGCAAGCAGGCAGGCAGGGCATCAGTCTAGGGACAGGACTGAAGACCTTCTGGGATAAGCAGATGTCCCCCTACTGACCCACATAGGCAGGGCCACATCCAACCTTCCCATTTTTACCACTGCTGTTACTACTACCACCACTGCCACTACCTGGGCCATTTCTGGGCCCTATAACCACCATCATATGCTCAGGTATCAGAGTCATCCAAAAAGACTCCAAATCTGTTGAGGAAGGACAACCAAATGGCCACCGATAAAGTTTCAAATGATGTAACTGATTTTTCTTGGGATTAGTTGACACAAAACAAGGGGGTGGGCGGGTCATGGGTGAATCACATTCTGTCTTTCATGGAGGTATGTGGGAAGTAGACTTGAAGCTGCTTCTGGATCCTAGAATTCTCTGTATGTAGGGACACAGGTTAAAGTTTCAGAAGCCACCTAAATGGTGTGACAGGATTCAGGAAAAAAATGCCACAGGACATTTTTGATGTGTTCCAACATTTCTTCTTCTTCCTTCTGTGCTATTATACAAAAGGAAAGGCAAGTGAGCCAGGAGCCACAGCAAACACCTCATAGGTGAAAAGAGCTTCCAGGCATGCCAAACCAACTATTCCCCCAAATTATCCAATCATATGTGGAAGGTTTGTCCAGTTAAATAGAAAATCCTGGGAGATTTTCTGGGAATATAACTTAATGTAATACTTTTGGAGGCTTTAACACTCCTAGGGGTTTAATGGCAAATAGTAGGAGATGGGTGTGTGGGGCCCCAGTTGCATTTAGAAAACTGCCTCTTTTTAGGAACAGTGAGTTAATAAATAGTTTTGCTTGCCTATTTGAATCATGGTAATAACATTTTGAGGTTTAATGACTTTCAAGTTCAACTCTGAAATTCTCTTATTATATTTTGTAATAATGAAGTATTCTGCATAAATAGAAATACAGACTACATTTTCTTCAATCCAGTTAATAATGTTTGTGAGAAGCCAAACTTTTTGAACACTGAGGCAGTAACCCAAGCACCACCCTTCTCTCAAAGCTTATTTAAATTGGAAAAAGTTCAGGGCAATACTCCACTGTTTCTGATATGCTTATCTTACAAATTTGAGTCTTGGCAGGGGGGGTCAAGAGCTTGGCTAGCAGCCTTGCATAGGGCTGACTATTCATGGCCCCAGAGAGATGCTTGGTAAATAAGTAGGTGAGAGAATGCCCAGAGCCTTACTCCAGTCACCTACTTTCATTGGAATATTGTTTCTTTAAACATTTCTATCTTCATCTGCCAGTGTGTCCAGATTAGCTTGGGACTTGTGTGTAGGTCATTGGTTCATTGTTTTTGTGCTTTTTCTTTCTTTTTTGTAATTATTTTGTTATCAGGGCTTCCACTCTTTCTCTCTCGTTCTGGGTACTTTGAATGTTTTACCCTCACATTTGTACCATGCTTGTAATGGATGGAATGCTTAGGCTCCTGACTGTAGCCTTCCTAGATTCTGCAAGCCCGCATCCCAGCTTGGACAGCCAGTGCAGCCTGCCTTGACATCTCATACTGGCATGGACAACAGCTGGCTTTGTCTGCTGCTTCTCATGTAACTGCCAGAGTCTAGACTAGAGGCTCACAGACCCCCTCTTCTTGGGAACCATCTTGGACCCAGAGGGCCTTCCCTTGAAGCAATTCCAGGAATCTAGTATTTGGTCCCATTTGTATCTCCCACTGTCATTCCATACAACCTCAATCCTACAGAGTCTGTCCACCAAGAACAGCTTATGTCTTTTAATATTTTTATCTTTGCACTTACCTTTTCTTCTGTTCAGTCTGTCCTCTCCTAAAACTATCACCAGAGGTAACTTAGAATGTTCTTTTCCAAACCTATTAACAGAGCTTTTCAGTACAAATAACACTCTTTCCTTGAAGCATTCCTACTCCCTCGTGAATCTGAAGGATGATCAAGTTGGAAAAAATGCTCTGAACCCATCTAATCCAATACCCCATCATATGGACGGGAAAACTGAAGCCTAGAGAGGGTCAGCCCATGCTCAGCACCACATAGCATATCAGCAGAGCAGCTGGGACTCAAATGCAGCTCTCCTGACATTTACATTGTCTTATTCTGCTCTCTCCTCTTCACCTCTGTGTCAGTTGTCACTAAGCAATAGAAATAAAGCAAACATGTACAAAACATCACTTCTCAGAAAGATTAGAGGAAATATTGGAAGAAAACACTTCAAAATATTAACCCTGGCTATCTTTGGGTGTTTGGAATGTGGATGACATTTTCTACTTTTTTCTCTTATTTGGAATGTTTCCAATGTTCCTTAATGAGTATATATTACTGGTAAAATGGAGAAAGTCAATACATATGAGGAAGAGGAAGAGGAGGAGGGGGGCAGGAGGTGGAGGACGGGGAGGAAGTGGAGGGGGGAGAAGGAGGAGGAGGAGGAGGAGGAGGAGGAGGAGGAGGAGGAGGAGGAAAGCCAATGGCAAGGCCCAAATGGGTGTGGGAGCATTATGGAGAGCCTAATATTTCCTTAGAAAATCTTGTGCATCCCTTGTGGATGAAGGAAAGCAGTAACTCTTGTCCTTTGGATTATAAATCATACAGTTCTCACACCACCCCCCAGCCCCAGCCCCAGCCCCAGCAAACAACTGTGTCCCAGGGGAAAGACTTCCTGTCCAAGAATTAGTGACCTCCTGACCTACATCTACAGTGCTGACTTCACACTTCATCTTCGGAGATTTCCTGGATTCCTGGTGTCCCTTTCAGATATCAAGCCATCATAAAGTGAGAGCCAGGTTCTGGGGTGTGGGCTGTGGGGCGGGTGTGATACAAACAGGAATTGGTTTCAATTCCTGGCTGGAGGGGCTCTCAGTTAAGTGAAGGACACAGATGTGCACATAAATAAGGCAAAGGCAGGATGGAGGGGGCTCTCAAATCCCATCCCAGATGCCTGCGGGATGATATCATACCCACTTGGGAAACACAGCTGTGTTCTTGGGGCGGTATTATAGCAGCTGCTTTCCTGGCTGCTGGATCAGCTCAGCTCCTGCCTGCTGAGCATTGCTTGGCTGCGGCGGGCCCCATGGGCATAAGTAAACCCTCTGCAGAAGAGGCTTGTGCTCTGGAGCTGAGACCTTATGAATCCACTTTCTGTCTACATTCTCAGGGTAAAAAGAAGACTTATGTCTGGATCAAGCAGCAGGTCTGCAAAACAACCTCAGAATGAACAAACTGAGTGGCTTCAGGCAGCATAAGGGGTCCCTGCTTTAGTTTACATTTTCATCCCCTTCTCTCCTATTGTGCCCACCTCATATCTGGTAGAGCTACATTTATACTCATTGCCTCCCTTCCACCCCTGTTACTGCTGGAGAGTCCCCTTCAGGCCTCCCACCTTCCCTCAGCCAGTAGGAGTCAGGCGCTCTAGCAGCCTAGCAAGCAGAGTGCAGCAGCTCACATTCTGCTTCTCAAAGTCAATCCATGGCCCCTCTTTGAAACTGTGCTTCTAGCCTGTGTCCTGTCCCAGGGCTGCCTGGATGCTCAGGGCTTTTGCACACATATGCTTTCACGTCCAGGAGCACCGGGAAATGAGACTGTTAGTGCAGCAGCTCTGGGAAACCAGGAAGTGGAGCTGGGAGAGCCAAGTTCTTTAGTTCCTGGAACTTTGGTGTGGCTGGCATTTCAGATATGACTAAGAGGACTGCTGAAAGGGCCTATTGGGTGGAGCTTGTGGAATTTTCATGACAGGCCTCATAGGCACCACCCTTCTGCAACTATATGCCAAAAGCATGGGGTATGGTAGAGGATGGGCTGTCCTCATGCATTCATCCTAGACATTAGCTGGCATGAGATGATGATTCCTGATGGTTTTCTTCACTGCAGGGAATGAAAGACAGTATTTACTGTGTTGGCACTGAGCCTGAGTGATGGATATGTGTTTTCTGCCTCTGGAAGTGTGCCTTCCACTTAGTTTTGGTAATTAAGGCTCTTAGAGACACATAGATGAAGCTGACTTGAACATTTGAGGGTTTCAAGAACTTTTTGTCACAAGTCACCATGTTACATGCCACACATCACCCATGTATATACCCACCATCATGCAAGGGAGGGTGGGCCCCAGCTTTCTGAGGGTTGCCAAAGGCTTCAATTAGGCTGGAAAATATTTAAAGAGGAAGCAGAGAGTCCTGGATCAGCCTACCCGAAGCCAGGGCTCAACATTTTATCCCTATAAAGAAAAGGCATAGACCTTAGAGAAAACAATCCTGCTGCCATCTTGCTCTCAACCTTCTAGACTGTAGAACAATGAGAAAAATCAATTTCTCTTGTTTAAGGCATCAAGTATGTGGTCTTTTTGTTTTTATTATGGCAGCTTCTCTAATATTTAGGAAGCCTGACAGCCACAGGGCAGCCGGTTCAAATACAGATTCACAGGTTTACTATACGATAGTCGTTTAGTAAGCCTGAGTTGGAGCCTACGAAATTCTGCTTGGTCTAGAGCTTCTGTGGGGTATTCAAAATCAGTGGTTCCTGATCTGCACTTTGAGAGGCAGGACTAGCCTATTAAATGACTTGGACTTAAGAGTAATGGGTTTGAGTCAGCTCTGGGCTTAGTTGATATGAGGCCTTGACCAAGGGAGGTTGCTTTTTGGGCCTCAGTTTCTTCCCTGGGAGAATGAGGTTAATATTTCTATTCACATGATGAGCCGGGCAATGTAAAGGTCACTGCTTTGGCTTCCAATTAGGGGTGGTGTCTTATTAGACTCGGGCTTGGATATCAGTTGTTATGGATTTGAGCCAAATCATCTTCTTTTTGGTCTGTAGAAATCGCTTTAGTTAATCTCTCTGGAATCCAAATCGGCTGCTGTTCTCCCTGTGGAAACACATAAACAGACCCCCGACTCCAGACAATCCTAAAACAAAGTACCATAGACAGAGTAACTGAAGCAAAAAACATTCATTTTATGGTTCTAGAGGTTGAAAAGTCTAAGAGCAAGGTGCCAACATGATCAGCTTCTGATGAGAGCCTCCTTTCTGGCTTATAGGTTTTCTTCCTGTGTCCTCACATGCTGAGAAAACAGGAAAGGAGGGAGGATGGGGGAGAGAGAAAGACAGCGAAAGAGAGAGACAGAACAAGCACCTAAACCTTGATGTTTCTACTTATATGAACGCTGTTATGGTTTGATGTGAGGTGTCCCCCAAAAGCTCACGTGTGAGACAATGCAAGAAGGTTTGGGGGAGAATGGAGACCCTTAACTTGATCATCATGTGAGCTGATTCCTTCTGCCACACTCTTCCACCATGATATTCAGCTTCACCTGGAGCCTCAGGAAATGCAGCTGTCTATGGACTGAGACCTCTGAGATCGTGAGTCCCCAAATAACACTTTTCTCCTCTGAAATTGTTCTTGTCAGGTCTTTTAGTCACAGCTGCGAAAAAGCTGACTAAAACAGACACTAATGTCATTATGAAGATGCTATCCTCAATATTTTTCCTATAACTCTGTCTTCCTCACCTTTCCTAGCAGTTCAAGCTGAAGTCTAGATCAAGGTTTGGCACAAAGTAAGTTCTCAGTCAGATTGCTTCATGCCTAGAAGAATCCAGGACCCTTGTCTTCCTATTTTGTTCCATGGTCCATTT
Source organism: Marmota monax (assembly GCF_021218885.2). Classification (NCBI taxonomy): domain Eukaryota; kingdom Metazoa; phylum Chordata; class Mammalia; order Rodentia; family Sciuridae; genus Marmota; species Marmota monax. The sequence goes on along the minus strand of NW_026692025.1, from coordinate 3,443,107 downwards.
TCCCCTCCTGCTACTCAAAGGACCACTGGCTCCAGGAATGAGATGAAACATGAATATACAAGTATGGTATGTGAGACTGTCACTATAGTCTTGTTCAAGTGAAGGCTGTTGCATGGTTCAGGAGCCAGCATGCCAGCTTCCTATCTCCAGCCAACACCCTATACTTCATGGAGTTTGCAGAACATTATTCTGGAAGGTTCTATGTCAGGGGTCATTCATATTGCAGGTGGGAGAATTCAGACCTGTGGATGAGAAGAAAGTTTACCCACAACTTGGAAAGGAGAGACATGGCAGCAGGGTGGGATAGGTATGTTAGCTACTTCTGACTCAGCTTAACTTTGCGTCTGGAATGAATGTTCTCTTTCATCTCCAGATCACTGTGAAGGTGGTAAGTGATGCAATCTCGGCTTTCATATTTGAGAGGCACAAATATGTTGGCAGGAGGAGTTTATCTTCTTAAAAACCCAGCTTGAAACCTGGTGTGTCTGGAGCACCTTCCAGAAGCCTGCTAAATCTTCCAAAGCGTAATATGATCTAGCTCCTCCTGATTCAGGGCAGATCAAGTTTCCAGTGGTCCTGGAGTGAAATCTGGGCTTGGAGGCAGGATGGGGTGAACACTGATGAGGTGGCAGGAGAATGAAAGGGGTTTATTCTGCTGGAAAAGTGGGCTTGGCAGAGGAGTTGCGGTTTCCTGCCCCAAAGCCATTCTCAGACTCTTGGTTTGTCTCTTGGAATGGGCTGGCAGCACTGTGGCATGGAAAGAAAAACATGGGGTTGGGAGTCTGGAATGCTGGGCTCAGGTCCTGACTTGGCTTCCACCTCTGAACAAGGCCTTGGGCATGGCCCAGCCTCCCTCTGGGCCTCTTTCCTGTCTTCCTGATGGAGAGAGTCAGACAGAGTCCCTCACATACTGGAGTGGACAGCAGTAAGAGGTGAGCCATGCAGTATCTGGCTCTGTCTTTACGCATAAATGTCCTGCCTGTGTGGGCACCAACTGCCAATCTGCCAAGCCATACTCTTCCAGACTGTGGTCAGGAGACGAAGGGCCCCAGGCCTTGCTGTCTGGAAGGGATTTGGGGGAAAAGTTGCCTGGTTGGTACATTTTTAGGCAAACAATTGAGGTAGCATTGATATGGAAGAAATGGGCCGAAATTGTGGGAATCTTTGTGGGGACCAGAAGCCAAGGTCAAAGTGACCATAGGAGGATAGACTTCTGACATTTATCTTCTTGTTTCCAGACGGGTCTCCTTAGTTTTTAGGGGAGAGGAGGAACTGTTTCAGTAAACAGCTCACTCTCTGTATGCATAGAGCTGTAGCAGCCATCCTGCCAGGAGGCAGGGACCAGAGAAGAGACCTCTGAGAGCTCCCAGACTTAGCTTGAGATATCAGAACATCACTGTCAAAGCCACAGTCAAATTCCACTTTGTAACTGGTCACTTTGCTTTTCTTTTGCCTCGCCCTAACCCATTCTTTATTCAACAGTGATTTTATTTTTAAATTTATCATTTTAAACTTTGATTTCCTCCCTTCCTTCCTGCCTTACTTTTTTGAAATGTGGTCTCAGTATGTTTCCCAGGATGATCTTGAACTCCTAGGCTCCAGCAATTGTCACACTGCAGCCTTCCAAATAGCTGGGATCACAGGCATACACCACTGCATCCAGCTATTATTTTATTTTTTGATTGGCATAAAATTTGCACATTTTTATGAGGTACAATATAATGTTTTGATTCATGTCTACACTGTGTAATGATTAAAACAAGATGATTAGCATATCTATCACTTCAAACATTTATCATTTCTTTATAATAAAACTTTTAAAATCTCTTCTAGCTTTCTGAAATGCACAGTACATAACTGTTATCAATAGTCACTCTACTGTGCAATAATAGCACACCAGAACTTTTTGTTCTTATCTAAATGTAAGTTAGCACTCATTGATCAGCCACTCCCCATGCCCCCTCCCCTAATCACCTCAGTCTCTGGTAACCACTCTTCTATCCTTAACTTCCACGATTTCAACTTACTTTTTGCATTCCACATACAAAGGGAATCATGCACTATTTGTCGTTTTGTGCCTGACTTATTTCACAGAACTCAATGCCCTCCAAGTCCATCTGCATTTTTGCAAATCACAGGATTTCAGTTTTTCACTTTTTGTTTTTGAAGTACTGGGGATAGACCCCAGGGCCTTGTGCAAGCTACAGATGTGCTATACCATTGAGCTACTGCCCCAGCCCAGTTTTCAAAAGTCTGAATAGTATTCTCTTGGATATATGTATCACATTTCATTAGGCAATTCATGCACTGATAGACATTTAAAGATAAAAATAACAAATGCTGGTGAGAATGTGGAGAAAAGAGAACTTATACAGTACCAATGAGAATGTACACTAGTACAGCTATTATGGAGAATAGCATGGAGGTTCCTCAAAAAATTAAAACTGGAGTACTGTACAAGCTGGCAATCTCACTACTGGGGATATATCCAAAGGAATTCAAATCAACTTTTGAAAAGACACCTGTATTCCCATGTTTATGGAAGGTCAACTCATAATAGCAAAGATATGGAATCAACTTAGAGTGATTTTAAAATACAAGCCACTTCAGGCCCTTCTCAAAAGCTTCTCAGGGCTGCTTATTGCAGGGAGGAAAAAAATCACCCTTCTAATGCTAATCTCTATAGCTTCCAGTGATCTGACCCCACTCATAATGCCAACCCCTTCTGGTGCCACTGTCTTCTCATTCCCCATATGCCAGCCCCATACATTTTATTTCCTTCTTTTCTTTAAAGTAGGTCCCTCTTTAGGTCTTAGAATTTGTTTTCCTACTTGCTTGGAAAGCTTTGCCTCTTAGAAAATTATGTGACTAATATTCTTGTTTATTAATAATTTTCAATCAAATGTCACTTCCTTAGAGAGGCCTTCTCTGAATTGGCCAAACTAAAGTAACTACAAGACTATGAGCACATTTTCCCTCAGCTTTTTTTCTTTGTGGCATTTGGCACTTGGCATTCTCTGAGTGATTTATGTATGTGTATTTGTTTACTTATTGCCCATCTCTTCCACTTGAACATAAGCTCCACTGTGCCAAGCAATTGCTTGACACTTAGTGGGCACTCAGGAAATGTTTGCAGAGTGGAAGAATGAAGAAACGAAGGAAGAATGTGTACCAGTATTCCAGAGAAAGGTAATGATGAGGATGGCTACCTTGTCCAAACCCCAGACAGTTAGTCAGTTTAATCTCTTAGTTCTCATGCTGGGATCACAACCCATGATAATATACCAGTGTATCTACTAAAGAGATGCTAAACAAACAGGTGATTGATTCCCTGAGGGCCGGGATCATTTCTGTCTTGCCCATCACTGTATGTTTTATACTTCCATATGCTTTTCATGTAGAAGGTTCTCAATAAACGGAAGTCCAAGGACACCTCTCCATAGTTGTACCCAAGCTAGGCAATGCAGATCTCAATGGCAGGAGTATTTTCCTGTAAATGAGTCAAAAGTTGGCCCAACCAAGATATCTTTTCAAAGTTGAGCAACTAAGCAAACCAAAGGCCAATCCATCACTTTTTCTTGAAGATGAAGGGAATCTAGTTATACAGGCAAAGGGCATACTTGATGAAATGCCACATCATCATCTTGGACTGGATTAGTCTGGACAAGATACAGGAATAAAGCAGTTATGTAGTGCCCTGATAAATATCCACTCTTATTTAAAGGGAGCCAGGCTAGTTTGTTACTTTGCCAGTGCTTCTCCTTCCTGGAAACCCCAATCATATGCCCCCATCTTGAAGATGTTCCCACCTGCTTCTGACAGTGGGAGTTATCAACAGTATTAATGTTTGTGGAAGCAGCCCTCCAGAGTTCTTAAGAAGACCTTAGGAAGGCAAGTTTTAGAGTTAAAGAGATTTGGACTGGAACCTTGCCTTTTCTACTTTAAATTTTTGTCCCCAGTCAAGTGATTCACTTCTCTGAATCTCAGCTGCCTCCGTTTAATTTGGGGGTAATAATAATAAGAACCATTATGTGAGACTTCATGAGAATTAGGGGGACAATGTGAGTGATTATTAAACTGAAGATATGTGTTTGTACTCTTCTAGAGTCTTTCTTGTGTGTGATGCTGGGAATTGAGACCTGGGCCTTACACATGCTAGGCAAGAGCTCTACTACTGAGCTACATCCCCAGCCCCATCTTTTTGGATATTTAGGACTTTGCCTAGTCTGTATTAAAACTATTTCTTATGCTCTTTAAGGTAACTATTGTTTTGATATTTCATCTCCGTAGTCTCATTTATGCTCCCTGCAGAGCTAGGCACAGAGTAGACATCAGTATAGGGTTACTCTCTGTTTGGGTGTGTAGTGCTCAATGGGGAGATTGGAGCTGTTGCCAAAGGCTGGTACACTTGGGTCTTTATGTGTGTGCAGTGGAGGTAGTGGGGACCATGCTTAATGCTAAGGGACCAGGAAGACCAAGCTTCTGTACAAGTAGGATTGGCTGCAATAATGTTGTCCTCTTAGCAGTTCTAGTGAATGGAGGCAACCCCAACACTGGGCCATAGTGTTTTCCAGAATAGAACTACAAGTGGGTACTTATTACTTACTCTGCCCTTTCCCTATCCAAGTTATCCTGAAGGTCTAGCCCATTAGGCACTAGTCCAGTGAGAATGGAGTAGGCCAGGAAGCTATATATTTTATATTCTTAGTTCTTGGCTTGAGGATCTGAAATCACACATGAAAAGAGACAAGACTGAGGTATATCAGAATGTGGAGGAAGGGTTGGTCTGGGGACACAGTTGTTTTGAAGATCTTTGCTATGAGTAAGCCAGAAGCAAACCCTGACCCTTAGCTACAGCCACAGGTGCAAATTATCACCCAATCAACTCAGCATCACTCAAAAAGCAATACTGCAAAGGTTCCAACAATAGATTCAAAAGTGGTTCTTCTTTTCTTTTTTATTGCTTGAAGTAGGCATAGGACTGACATTAAAAAAACACTCCATTGAAATCATCACTCTGAGAAACTTTATTGATTGTGCCCTTGGTAAATATTTGTATGGGACAAATTTCAAAGCAACTTCCAGATTTGTGTACCCTTCCCATCCATCACAAGTCCCAGTCAGTCCACAGCCATGCCTGTGATGAAATGTAGAGTAAGTTATTCACTGGAGCACATTAGATTGGGGAGAAGGTAACCATAAATACCATAATATTTAAGAGTGAATTTAAGTCTAGTGCCTGGCAAGATGTTATTCTCTTGCTTCTTTGAATTTGCATTTCTGCCCAATGATTGTGCTTGCCTTCTCTTTCCTTTCACTGCCAAACTTTTAGAAAAAGCAATCTGTTCTCACTTCTTCCTGAAGTCACAACAATGATTTTAGCACCACCACTATCTATTCATAATAATTCTTTCAAAAACTTAAAGTTATTAAGCCCAGAAGGTTTTTCAGTCTTTATCCATCTTGAGTTTCTGGTCACCTGGAGGCTCCATAGGCTTTCTCTTCACTTGCTCTTAATAGCACCACACTATTCATCTACATTATTTCTGCTCTTTTCTTAATGGATTCCTCCTTCTTTCATCTATCTATATCTATCTATCATCTATCTATGTTTAGTGCTGGGAATTGAACCCAGTAGCTCTTTACAACTTAGCTATAGCCCCAGTCCTTTTTATTCTGAGGCAGGGTCCCACTAAGTTGCTGAGGGTCTCATTAAGTTGGTGAGGGTGGGCTCAAATTTGTCATTCTCATGACTCAGCCTACTGAGTCACAGGCTACCACTCTAGGCTTCTTCCTCCTTTTAAATGTTATGGTTCCCTAGACTTCTTCCTTCCACATGTCCAAAACTGATCTCCTAGGCTCTTTCAGTGTCTTGATCTCAATGAATCCTGCATGGTACTCAGTTGGCCAAACTAAAATTTGAAAGCCCTCCTTTATGTTCCCCTTTTCCTTCTCTACCTCCAACTATCAGTCTCTTAAAAGCAAGACAAAAATATTTCATATGGCCTACAAAATCTTGCACAATCTGGCTTCTATCTGTTCTGCCATGTTTCACACCATCTTTACCTCTGATCGTGCTGTTTAAATCACAAGGCAATTATTTCTGATCCTTGTAGACACCATGCTTAATTCTACCTAAATGCCTTTGCATTTTCTGTTGCTTCCCTGAGATCTTCATCTGCTTAATCCTTCCTCATCCTTCAGCTCACAGGCAAAGTGTAACATCCTCATGAATCTCTTCTCTAGCGTCAAGTCCCCCTCAGAACATGAATTTTGGAAAACATTTTTTAAAAAATTAATATACATAATTTTTTAAAGTTTAGATTTATGGAAAAATTGAGCATATAGTACAGAGTCCCCATATGACTCCCCACATTGAGTAATTTTCTTTATTACTAACATTAGGGTGGAATGTTTATTACAGAAATGAACCAATACTGATATGTTATTATTAACTAAAGTCAATAGTTAATTTAGATTTTGGAGTTTTTAATGTATTGTAGCATCAGATAATGACCTTTATGTGTTTGAGGACACTGCACAACATTTAGTTGCTTTGTCTTTTCTTGGCTGTGACAATTTCTTAGATTCTTTCTCACTTTTGACAATTTTGACATGTAGTGGTCAGGTACTCTGTAGAATGTCTTTTATTTTTTTCATGTAAGGAGTGGGCATTATGCTCTCCTGCCTTTAGGGTACAGAATTTATATAATTTCTTGGAATTCTTCTACACAAGAGGTTGTCTCTTATTTGTCATTTATTAATTTATCCAATCATCTATTTATATAACTATGGATTTATGAATATTTATTTTACACTGCCACCAAATCATGCTGAGATTTAGTTTTGTTTTTGGCACTTCCTTATTTTCTGATGCTACAAGAAATTCTGGGTTTTCTCTTGTATATTCCTTGCCCTGCTCTTGTAAGTCGTTTTTCCAAGGAGCCATGCTTCCTTTTATTGGAGAATATTATCAGAAACCAAGATCTAGGTGCAAGATGTACTCTTTTTAGAGCATTTTTATTAGTTGCAGTTTTACACTGATCATTCAATAAATGCTTTTTATCATCCAGGAAGGTGGGGACCATGTTAAATAATATGAAATATATTGATAATTCTAGATGAAGGAGGGTTCTCATTTCATGACATGTTAATTCTCACAAAGTGATATATAGATTTATGGTTTTTAAAAAAATATATTTACAGATTTAACACAATCATGTCCTAATCATTGCAGGTTTTTTGGTGGAAAGTGACAAGTTGGCTCTAAAAATAATGTGGAAATAGAAAGGATCTACACAACCTAGTTCAATATTGAAAAGAATGAGCAACATTGGAAGACAAAATTCGCCCACTTGAAGCCTCTCTTTAAAGTTATATTAATCAAGATAATGAGTTATTGGATGGAAATTTTGACTGATATATCAAGGTGACAGAATAAACATCCCAGAAGTAGATTCACTTCTATATAGTCATTGTATTTTTGACAAAGATGCTAAAGTAATCTAATGAGAAAAGAAATTATTTTTCATAAATGACACTTGAATAACTAGCTATCCACATGGATAAATGAACATTGAACCATACAAAATTAATTGGGGGTGAATCAGGAAGCTAACCATAAAGAAAATCCTTAAACCTCTTAAAGGAAAACAGAGAATATCTTTGTCTTTTTGGTGTAGTTGAATGTTTCTTAGTTAGAAAGCACATAGTAGAAGCAAAAAGGAAAATGGACAATTTAAACTTCATAAAAAAAACTTAGAGACTTCTCCTCACCAAAAGACTTGGCTAAGAACATGAATAGGTAAGCTATATTTGGAGAAAATGATTTTAAAACCCATATATTTCACAATAGCTAAATTGTGAAATGAACCTAGATGCCCTTCAATAGATAAATAGATAAAGAAACAGTGGTATATTTACATAATGGAATATTACTCAGGATTAAAAGAAAATAAAATAATGGTATTTGGAGAATATCATGCTAAGTGAGCCAGTCCCCCAAAACCAAAGACTGAATGTTCTCTCTGATAAGTGGATGCTGATCCATAATGGGGGTGGAGGAAGCAGGGGAGGAATGGAGGAGTTTGGATAGGGAAAAGGGGAGGGAGGGGAAAGGAGGGGGGATGGGGTAGGAAAGATGGTAGAATGAGATGGACATCATTTCCCTAGGTACATGTATGAAGACATGAATGGTGTGACTATTTTGTGTACAACCAGAGAAATGAAAAATTGTGCCCCATATGTTTACTGTGAATCAAAATACATTCTGCTATCATGTATAACAAATTAGAACAAATTAATTAATTAATTTTAAAAACTCCATATATTTGACAAGAGACTGGCATTCTGTGTATGTAAACACATTCTACAATTCAATAATTAAAAGACAACCAATTAAAATGAGCAATAATTATTGAATGAAAACTTTACCATGGAAGGTATACAAATGGCCAATAGGCTCAAGGAAAATTGCTCACATCAATAGTCTTGAAAATGCAAATTAAAATCACATTGAAATCTCACTACTGACCAAAATGGTTAAAAAAATAGAAAGGCTGACTATATCAGATATTGATAATGCAGAGAAAAAAATACATATTATTGGTAGGAATGTAAAATGATATGATGGCTTGGGGAAAATATCTGGCAGTTTCTTATAAAATTCAGCACCCACCTACTCTAGATCCAGTCATTCTTCTCCTACATATTTACCTAAGAGCAATCACAATATGTATTCATAAACACTCAAGAATGTTTATTAAAAATCTTAGCTGCGTTAATAATAGCCTAATATCTAGAAATGAGTTAGATGTCCACAAACAGGAGCACAATAAACAAATTGGATGCACAAACCTTGTTAATGAACTGTGGCATATTCATCCAATGGAACAAAGCTCAGCAATGAAACAGAATTACTGGTGCAAGCAACATGGACGAATCTCCAAAGCATCAAGCTGAGGGAAGAAATCTAGATACAAAAGAGTATACTGTTGTTCAGACTCACATTTTTCCCTGTTTTAGATGACACTATGAAAAAGACTAGGATTAGACTGTGGCTTTCTTTGTTGCTATTATCTCTATATAATGAGATCTAAGTTGATTACCCCCCAAATGTCTATTTATCCCAACATATTTCTATGCTGATTTGAGATACCTCCTATATTGTATATTAACATGCACATATTCAAGTCTATTTGTACACATATTATATCCACTATTCTGTCTCTTCTGTCACATCCTCTAGTAATTACTGTGACTTCAGAATACATTTTAATATCTGTTAAGGCAAGTGTCCCCTTGTTTGAAAAAACATGTTTCTAGCTATTATCACTTATTTATGTACCAGACCATGTTTGTTTATTTATTTATTTATTTGAGATTTTGGACTCTGTCTTATTATGACAGTATAAGCTGCCTTACTTTTACTTCTTTATTTTACTTATTATAGGTCAAGTGCCATTAAAGCAAAGATTAAGGCATGAGTCCACATTCTCTGCCTTTCCATGAACATTTTAAGTGAAGGCATAAAATAAACATGATAATCTAGGATTTAGAAGTTTTGTTATTTTCAATTTGCTTTAATAAAATGTGTCCAGATTAACTTAGAATCAGCCTAAGCTCCAAAATTCCAATGGAAATGATATGAAATATGTGAATTGCTGTAGAGAAAACTACAATTTCTTTAATAATGAGGTTTCCCATTTTGGAGGAATTTATCTCTGTTCATTTGTTTAAATATTCCTAAATAACACTTTATGGGAATTTATAGTTTTTGTTACATAGGTGAATATTGAAATGACCAATGAGGCAGGGTTACAACAAGGAAAGTGGGACCACCATTCCAAAGTTACCTTTCTGTTCTATGTGGCCCCTGCCTCTTCCTTCTGGTCTAGTCCCATTGGCTGGTGAGCTGTTCACTAAGCATTTGTACATTCTTTAGAAATTCCATTTGGAAAAATATCTTGCTTTCCAACATGATAGCTACTATTGCACAGTGACAATCTGGGACATTGGTTTCCAGGTAAACTTGAGATTGGGAAGGTGGTGTGGAAATTCTGATTATTCATCCGAGTACTTGGTCTACCAAAGTCATGATACTAGGAGGTTATAGATGTTTTCATGTCCAATATCCAGATTCACTAATGCTGTTTATGGACAGGCGTCTCTTGACATCTCTTGCTGGCTGTAACCTCTGGCTATGTGAATGTTCCTGGGGCAATTGCAAGTCAGAAAACTCTGATGATACTCCAGACAGTTAGAGCCTAAGTACTCAGATGAATAATCAGACTTTCCATAGCACCTTCCCAAACCTAAGTTTACCTGGAAACTAATATCTCAGATCATCACTGTCCAATAGTAGCTACTATATTGAGCCTTACTTTTACACTATGTCTAATCAGAGCTTGGTGCTATGAATCAAGGACTTGGATAGTTTACTTTGCTGTAATGCTCACATGGAGGAGGCAGCACAGGCCTCCATACATGGCTAACTAAAAACTAGGAAGAACATTCAAAGCAGAGGTAGAAGTCTGTACAACATTTGGGCTGGGGCCTGCACTTGGAAAGGTATCCAGGAATTGGACGCTCAGTCCAGCTGCTGTGAGTAATAAGTAAAGGGGTCCAGCCAGCGGTCAGTGCCATGATTCACAGAGCTAACAGAGCCAAGCCCAAGCCACAGGCCAGGAATGACACACTGAGAGACTCTGGGATCAGGGAGCCCCTGCATAAACTTGAGCAGAAAACTAAACAGGGAGTGATGATAGGGCCAGAAATAAATCTATATGGAAAAGAAGAGATGCTAGTAGAAAACAAACTTTTGGGCATCCAAAGTCCTTCCAGAGAGGATTGGTCATTTGTTCTACAGAAGGACTCATTTTCAAGGTTTTTCAGAACATGTCAGCTAAGACCAGAGGCCAGGTGAGCAGGTGCAGATGGATAGAAACCATAAAAAGCAAAGTTAGAGGGGATGGGAATGTAGCTCAGAAGTAGAGATGCTTGTGTAGCATGCACAAGGCCCTGAGATTGATCCCCAGCACCACTAGAATAGAAATTAAAAGGAAATAAAATATACAAAATATAGTTACCAAAAAAATGAAGTTAGGATTAGGACAGAGGCTTCTTTAAGTCCAGGCTAGAGTTCTAGGTTTCTAAGTGTGGATATTTGGCCAGAAGGAGGTTGATTAGCAGGAAGAATGCTACAGAGATAGGCCTTTTGGGAGAATCCGTGCCAATCTAAAGTGGGTAGAAATCCTGGTTGAAGGCAAAAGTACCAGACTGATCACAAAAGAAATGCCACCTGAATTGTAAGGACTTGCAGGGAATGGTTCTCAGGGTTTCAGGTCAGTCTATAAAAAGTTTCTGACACAGGAATAACAGGGATCTCTGCATTCTACAAAAACCTCAGGGATTGTCCATGGACCTAGTATTATTCTTTGTACTTGTTTCTTTTCTTATTGCCTCTAAGACCACTGCTTCCACTTTTCTCCACTTGCTTCATTTTTATTATAAATATAGTCTTTTTTAGAAAATATTCTTAGTCATAGATAGACACAATATCTTTATTTTATTTACTTATTTTTACGTGGTGCTGAGGATGAAACCCAGTGCCTCCCATGTGCTAGGCAAGTGCTCTATCACTGAGCTACAACCCCAGCCCTTCCATTTGCTTCTTTGTGTTTTTTTCTTTGCATTTGGGTAATGACCTGAGAGAGTCTTCCTTGCTCCTATTTTCATTTCTCCTGCCCTAAAGAAGTCTTGAATCTTTTGTACTTGGAATTCTGAGGACATGTTCTGGAATAATCTTCCAAAGGTCTTCTGTGACATTCATTATCTCTGGTTTTCATCTCCTCCTTCTTCAACTTCAGTGATAGTTCACAAAGTTTCATGCTTTGAAATTCCTCTATTGTCCCAGAGGGGAAGCTAATTATGGTTTTCCTGTTTTCAGAACTTTCCTATTCCCTGGACTCAAGTTTACTGCTTCCAAAGCCCTTTTTTTCTAGCCCTTAGCCTGAAAACACGGATTCCCATATCCCAACCAGACTCAAAGTGAGTCTTTCCTGTCTCAGAGGCTGCAGATCAAACAACTCTTGACTCCTTGGGTCCCTATTTCCACCCCATGAAAAAAAGTCATATTTGGGCATTTTGTATATGGAGCCTCGATCAGAGCTACAGATGGAGACCAAGATGTTGGGTCTGATTTCATAGCACATGTGGAAAAAACATTTATATATGCTTGTTTAGAAATCTTCTTATGGTTTTGGAATATTCTTTGAAACATTCCATTCTGGTATAATTCAGTTTCCCAAGTCCAAGTCCAAAACCTAACAGAAAACAGTTTGAGGAGTGATAATTGCTAAGGGACCATCCAACATACATTATGAATACCATACGTTTTGGCTTTAGAGGGGAAGGAACTTAGGTTTGGAGAAGGAACATTTAATCCCTCCTGACTGAGAAAAAAACAATTGCAGGCTTTTATGCTGGGAAGCAGCCCACACATGGACATATTTCCCCTTTGGCTTCTCTCAGATCCTTGGAAACAAAGGCAGAGGCACTATGATGAGAAGAAAATGACTCCTCTGATTTATGACTTCAATAGATGACTGTTAGAGAAGAACCACAAGAATTTTCCTTCAACATCACAGCTCATGAAGGGAAGGGAAGTGTCAGAGGCGAGATGGGCAAGTCATTCTTCCTTAGATTCTATTTTTTTTTTTTAGATAGCAGACAGTCAAATATTTGCAGAAAGCTCAGTATAAACCTGACATGGATACTAGAGGATTAAAACAACAGAAATAGTAGGAAAGTATGGAGGATGATGAATTTAGGCTTAGCAAATAAGTTTCATTAAAGTTTCTTGGAGCTAGTGTTTCTCTAAGCCTTGCTTTAGTTATGTATCCTATTTAAATAGTCCTTCTAGCTTATCTTGATGTACAACTATGTTAATAATGTGTTGTCTTTATTAGGTTAAAATTGAGTACCAAAAGTTATTAATTTTATTCACTTAGTCATTCTCCAAAATAGTCCATTTATAACAGAAGGACATAACTAAGGCTTTACTATCTGGTTACTATCTGGTTACTAATTGTCCCAATTGCAGGATAATATTAAAGAGGAAACTGCAGTCTTCTTAAGATGGACCACACAATCTCACATTCACAAAATATTAGCAATTCCCAATATGTTTGATGGACCTGGAGCCACTTTGTTATGCTGGTTTTCTGTGGGGGAAAAAACCTGGTCAAAAGTTGCAACCCAGAGAAGCTCAGGCATTACATTGCCCTGTTTCTGTGTTTGGGGGAATTAGCCATGTGCCTGAATTTGCCTTGGAGATTGGCCCTTTGCTGATTAACCATATATGGTCTTGGAGTTCACAGAAGGAAAAGAGACAATAAATTATTCTCTAATTGACTAGAACCAATGAATCTGACCTTTTCTGAACAAAGCTATGAATCTTTCAACAATGAAGCAGCCACTTGGCAGATTAGTCATTGTCAGGGGGGCCAATCTACCCAGACAGAACAGCTCCCCAATACTAACAAGATGGAAGAATCTGCATTCAAAGAAACCACAAAGCCTATCTCTGCATGTTGGTAGGGATTACCTGCTTCTGTGTGTTGGGGGATGGAAAAGGCGGGGCAGGGTAGAAATGGTTGGCAAGTTGGCAAAGATCAAGTATAAGCTAGGGCATCTAGGCATCAAAATGAACCTACAACACAAGAATACATACCTGATCAAGAGGCAAGCTAGGTCTCAAGGGAGCTAAAGAGTTTGGATTTGTCCTTCTTATGCACCTCTGGCATGTTACTCACATCCCTTCTTTATTTGTCCTCTTTCCATTTGGTGGCAAAGTTAGGTATATGTGAGTGACCTGGCAAAAAGGCACGGAAGCTGACTCAGCCCCATCCTCACAACATGACCTGTCCAAATCGTGGTCTAAAACAGTTTCCAAATACATGCTTGATAAAATGCATTCCTTCTACCCCAGAGAAGTAATTTTTTTTTCTTCCAGAGTTTCTCAGTTTTGATTTATGGAATTCATTAACTTAGTTATTTTCCTCTCTTCTCATCCTTTGTGCTTGGGTCTCTAGAAGGCTGATCTTTTAGTTCCAAGGTAGAATTAAATGAATAACCTTTGTGGAGCACTTTGTAGTTTTCCAAGCATTTTCCCATCTACTACCTAATTGATCTCCACAGCCACCTGTGAATTATCTCCAATTTAGAGCACAGGAAACTGTCTGCTACATGCAGCATCTTGTCCAGGTCAGAGCAATTAAGTGGTCAACAAGGGATTAGAGCTCAGGTTGTCTGCCTTTAAATCATGTTCTCCCCATGAACAAAAATCACCTCACATCATGACCATGTTTTTGCCTAATGACAATTTTGTGAGGCAGGATTTAGAGGTTCAGAGAGCTCACGGAACTGGCTGAAGGACACATAGCCAATAAATAGTAGAGTTGGCACTTAAATCTAGATCTGGCTGTCTCCATTCAGCCTGGTTGCTTGGAACTGCTGCCCCTATGTGCTGGGAAGGGTTGGTGCTTTGTCATTCTTAGCCACCTCTATGTGCTTACCTAGCAGGTGCCAAGACATGATCCCTTCCCCAAACACAGGCATGGCTCAGAAACAATAGGTTAGAACTAGCAGTGGCCTTGGAGTCAGATCTGTGCATCAGACCTGGCTCAGGCATGTCAGGTAGGGAAACCATAGACAGCTCCTGGCCTTCAGGTTTTCATTCGTTGAAGAGGAATCACATCTCTATGTATCTGGGCATTGAAGAAGGACTGGAGCTGGAGGTTTTCTCTGAGACTTGGCAAGGTTACATTTTGTTTGTCCCAATGTCTATTCTGTTTCCAAATCAGTTCTGTGAGGTCTTTTGAAACATCTATTACTGCTGATCACTCCCTTAACTCCTACACTGCAGGAGACTCACCTCCTCCTTTGAGTCATGTGAAACCATTAACATGAGGCAAAATGCAAGGGTCAGTAAGAACTTGGACCTTGTTGTAAGCTTACTTTAAGCCTCTTTTTCTCCATTGGTTCTTGCCCTTCAGCTCAGAAAATGCCTCGTTTCCTGGAGCTCCTTTGGTTTTTCTTTCACTCCAAAGATCTGGAGAGTGAAGATTGCCTCCAAAGCCAGATCTTTCTCTCCCCCTGACACATTTTCAGCTCCCAGACATTTGTCACTGTTACTAGAGACCTCCTGACTGCCAAATATAACCACCCAATCTTGACTCCTGCTTCCTTAAGCCCTCAGTATAGAGCTGCTGGTCCCACCCTCCCAAGTCAAAAGGCTTGCCTTCTCAGCTGCCCCTCACATTGTAAACTGGATTTTCATCTCTTTCATAAGGCACACCTTGCATTTGAATCTCCCAGAAGATGACCATGAAGAAAGCCATGAAACAGGACTATGGGCCTCTTCCCAACCCTGTTCACTTCCCTTGACTCATCCTCCTCATTCTCCTCCCATCTCCCATCACAGGCACTTTAACTTCTGTTTTTGGTCCAGTTCTCTATCTCTACACTTTCCCGGTGTGAAAATCTCTCACACTCCCACAGTTTTTGCACTCAGTGCTATGTGAATGGCTCCTAGGTGCCTATCTTCAGGGATCTTACCATCTGAGCCCCAAATTCTCACCTCCCCATGCCTGTTGGGTGCCCTACAAGCTGAAGAATCTTCACACATCAGAAGAAACACTGATTAGCTCCCCCACCAAATTGTTCTGCTTTCTTAGCCTATTTCTGATCATGGCACCAACACCTCCTAATCAGCAAGGCTTGAGACCTATGAGTCATCCAGGAGATGCTCATCTGTATCTTCCCTCACTGCAAATCAAGTGCAAAGAAATCCCCTGTGGTGGAGCAGCTCATCACCCCTTCTCTCGAAGCCCACCAACTTTGCCTTCTTCAAGCTCTTTTTATTCTCGAAGACTAAAATGACTCCTACCGTGGTCCCCAGGCATGCAAACTTCCTTCTCTAAAATCCCCCATCCCAGCATCCAGAGGGGTCTTTTTTACAACCCAGACATGATTACTTATTCCCCTGATGAGACACCTCTTTTTTAAAATTAAAGAGAAATTAAATATTACATTTTAAGGTAGCATCTGTGCATTGATACCATTAGAAATTACTTACCTTCTCATCATTTTTGTCAAGGTTAGAATGAGGATTGCTCTAACATGGTTATTGTGTAGGGGCTGAGGTTATTTTGAATATTGTTCTTTAAACTTGTATACATTAATCCAATTTCTAATTAGAAGAACATGTAAATTTTATAGAAATAATATAATCTTCATGGCAAAGAAGAAACCTCCATTTTTTTCTCATTGTCACAAGGACCAAGTCCATTGTTGTTTTCCACTACTAAACACTCAGGGTCACTCCAGGTGAACTGAGCTGCAAGAAATAATCACACAAGAGACAGAGATACCTTTTTCTTTGGGTTATGTGATGGCTCCTCTGACCTTAGGGGTCTGTGGAAAGAGAGAGAGAGAGAGAGAGTAAGTGTGTGCTGATCCCTTTTATTGAGGAGAAGCCATTCAAATGAGACAAGGGGTCAGGTTTCAGGGGATGAGTCTAGTTTCATGAGGTCTGCTGTCAGCAGGTTGACCGGCATCTAGGAAGGCCACACCCAAAGGCAGAGCAAGAGAAGGGGACACACAGAGGGCATTTCCATGGAACATTTTATCCCCAAAAGGGCAAAGAGGCAGTATCACAAAGGAACAAGTGAGCGTAGCTCAATCCATGGGGCGACACACCTATGTCTGAAGACGTGTCCTCAACCTCTGGGACCGGGGCAATGTTCAGGTCAGTATGAGATGTAGTAATGGTCAAAGCCACTCCACTCTGGGATGGGAGAAAGCAAATCATTCAGACTGGCTCCCCACAGTTCATAGTCCTTAAAACCTGTCTTAGGGGGCCCTTCATGTCTGACTTCAGCCCACCTTTCTCTCTTCACTCAGGATCACTCCAGGTGCCACTCGCCACTGCTCTCTGGAGCTCCAGGCCCAAAGAAGTCATGGTCATTGGCCAGAATGGGCATTCATTTTCATTTATGCATGAGCTTTTCTCCTGATGACACATACCTTGCTCTTTTTGCTTTTCACACAATACTGGAGTCATCTTCCTGGAGCACAGAAAAGAGCAGAGCCTGCCTATGCTTAAAATCTTTCTATTACACCTCTCTGGTACTGAGCCCAAGGGCCGATTCATCATTAAGAACTTTCACAGTTTTGTTCAAGCTGAGTTTCAGCTCCATGCACTTATTTTATTTATTTATTTTTTGTGCAGACTCACCATTACTAGGACATGCTTTGCCTGGCTTCTTTCATCTTCTTCACTATTTTTTTTTTCTTTAGAAAGACAGTTGAAAATACCCTATCTATGTTCTATTATTTTAAAATTTTATTATTTTAATTGTATAAATGTAAGGGGTATGAAACCATATCTATCCTGCCAAGTTAAAAAAACAATGGGATAGATGAGGCATCTCTGTGGACCCCCGCATCTTGCTTTCATTCTCAAGCACATCCTTCCCTTTAAGGGAGGGAAGGGCTAGGGATACTGACTGAGGATAGAGATAGAAGTTAAGGAAAGGAATTAAGAGGCTCTGAGGTCCAAAAGGGCTTTACCATCCCTTATTCACCTGGCATGCAGGTAACCTAGGTGATCCACCTTCCTATTCACACACACCTTCAGGCAGCAAAGAAGCTTCAACCATTCAGATCCTTGGAAGTCCAACAATTGCCTTCCCTGACATGGATGTCCTATGGGTCCAGTGAGCTCTGCAATCAAGGGACACTGCAATGTGTAGCCCCTACACCCCTGTTCACATCCCTGCTATGAACCACTGACCTTAAGCTACTGAGGAGGCGGACAGCAAGGAGACCATGTGGGCCACCATCACCGTCCCTGCAAAGCCTGCCTCCATCTCTATAAGGCAGCTCTTTGCAGAGATTACTTAACTACTCCTTAGGCAGCTCCAACATAATATGGCCAAGACAGAACCCAGCCATACCTCCCCCTCCACTGTCACTACCACAAACTGTTCTCTCTTCTGCATCCCACATCACAGCTAATGGTGCTACCATATGCCTCATCCCAGGCATCATGATGCTTCACACCTTGCTGCCTTCGTGGGTACAGTGCCCTTGCTTTTGGCGCTTGCACCCTCTCCCCATTACCTGGTACCCATTAAGACTTGGCTCAGTGATTTAACTCCTATGAGAATGTCCCCATTTGCCTTCTCACCTTCCTGAGGCTAGAAGCAGAGCCCCTCTTCTAAACCCCTTAACCACTAGGAGTATTCTGTCTTCATTGTCACTTTTTTTTGTCTGCTTTTTCCATTAGACCTGAGCTACTTGAGTGCGGAAACCAAGTATTACATACCTCTGAGTTCCTATTACCAAGCACAGAGCCGAGTATTCACTGATATTCAATAAGAGCGAGTTAATGTATTTTATGAATTCATAAATCCTAATAAATTATACAGATTCATAAATCTTAAAACATTTTATTGGCTCTTATGCCCTGAATTCAGTAATTTAGTATGCTCTGTCCCTTTATCTTCTTTTGTGTGAGTGTGTGTGTGGTGCTAGGGATTGAACCCAGAGCAAGGCAAGGCAAGCACTCTACCAACTGAGATATATTGCAAGCCCCCTTTATCTTCTTAATTATCCCTTTATCCAGTCTCTTTCTCTTCAAGTTTAGGACCTTTTTCCTAGTCTGGGGTACCACCATCCTGATGCCCAAAGAAGCCTCCTAGGTGGCCTTCCAAATACACTCTTTTCCTCTTTCAGTTCATTCTCCATACAACATCCAAATGAAGCTGAACAAAATACTACTTTGCTTCTCACCATTCTTCTCAGAACATTCAAGAATTCTGGAAAATGTGGCACAAAATCCATACCTTGAAATGCAGCTCATGTCATAGACCTTTGGATATCCAGCTTTAGGAGCCTTACCCAGTATCATCTCTTATGCTTATTTTCAAGGTCCTAGGGTAAAAATAAACAAACAAACAAACAAAAAAAAAACCACAAGTAACTTGCTGATATGTGCATTTTGCTGATTTTCCACTTCCATTTCTTTGCTTATGCTGTAACCTCACCTTGGAATCCTCTTTCTTGAATATCATTAGTGAAAATTTCCCTTTGCTTCAAGGTTCTTCTTCAAAGCTCTGCGTCATTGCCACCACCTAGCAGGTTCTGAGGAACCTGAATACCACCAGGTCAATGGCTCACACTGGGTAGTTAAGTCCCTTGGACAATCTAAAAAAAGGTTAAGGCAACATTGGGTAGGCCATTAACTGGGATATAAGGACTGCTAGATCTTTCTGTTTCAGCAGAGACCTCTGCATCCCAGAAAAGCCCTTTCTCATTTTGGAAGCAAGAAGGCCACTGACACATCTGGGTTTTTCAATGCTTCCACTCTGCCTTTTATGTACTGAAAAGGCTATGAGTTGACATTTCCACAGCAAGAAACCTTGGGGGACACTTTTGTGAGTGACTAATGCTGAGCAATGGGACCCTTCGCTAAAACACAGCCCTCAGAGCCCAGCCAGCCAAACTCAGTATCTGACTTAGGAAATGATATTGAGGAAGTTCAATGGAAATGAATTTCATTTTATAATGTGCTTATTGTGGGAGCTATGTTTTTTCCTGAATTGGTAGAAACATGGGGCTGACCCTTCTTTGTATACAAATAGGTGACTTGGGCAGAAATACCAGGAGATTTTTGACAAAATGACTCTGTGCTAAGCCAGAAAGTATGACAAACCAGGGCTGGGGTTGTGACTGAGTTGTAGAGCACTCGCCCAGCACGTGTGAGGCCCTGGGTTCTGTGCTCAGCACCACATAAAAATAAATAAATAAAATAAAGGTATTGTGTCAACTACAACTAAAAATTTAAAAAAAAAAAGAATGACAAAGCAGAGGTTGAAACGCATGGAGTTAGAGGGAAGTCCTATCCCCAGAGTTATAAATAAATGGAAGGGCAAAATTTAATTCAGGGGACATCTACGGACAAAATTTAGGGAATGTTAAATCAGGACTGGGGAATTTCTACAAAAAGCAGCTTTACTCTGAATTCACAGTGTTTCCAAAGAAGGCAGGAAGAGAGGGGATCATATTACATTCTGGACTCTGCCAGTTTCCAGGGGTGAAAGACTTGTCTCTTTCTGGAACTTGTTAGTGGGAGGCACAGAAATTAACTAGTCACAGCAATAAATATTATTAAGTGAGGTAACTGCACAGAAGAAAAATTGTAAGGTACTCTAAGTGCAAAGACTGACTTGTCGTGGCCCAGTCTAGGGGATCAGGAGAGACATTTCCCAGGAACTGATGGGAGACCTAGGGCTGAGATTCCAAGGCAACCATGCCATTTGCACAGTGGAGGGAGCACTACTGGGAGAGAGAGCTTCATGTTCACACCACAGTTTGTACCCACTCTCTTCTATATTTGGAGGTCCTAAGGGACCCATCTAAGACAGAGAGCAGACCTTCAGGAAAGGCTTGGGGCCAGCAAGGCTTACTCACTGTAGCACATTTGTCCTCAGCCTCCACTAAACCTTTTGGTTGTTCTAAAAAATAACAGTGCACCCACTGACAACAAACCTATTAACTTGACAGGGAAACCAAAGCACAGAAGGCTGAAGTGATTGTACTAAAAGCATATAAAGAGAACCCCTCTGGAGTTGCTATTTTGGGACAGTTCCAAGTTGGGGATCAAGTCATCAATCAGGTCAGTAAACAGTCAATCCGCCTCAGCCATTAAGACAACAAGTCGGTGGCTCTGTTATTGACAACCACCATGACTCAGAGACAGACCTAGGAGTAAGGCTAGAGCTACACTGGTCAATAAAGCACTTTCAGTCCTGACAAAGCAAGTAATTAGAAATAGCTGTGTTTCATTTTTCACCTCCTAAGCCAGAATGACCCTCTAGACACATCTATCAATGAAAAAAGGCAGGCTGAGGGTGGGAGTTGAAGTCATTCCAGGGGAGATGAGAAAAAGAAAAGTATAGGTCAGGAAATTCCACATGGGTGATTTTTCAAATTATATATATATATATATATATATATATATATATATATATATATATATATATGTTATATTTCCCCACCATGGAAATATAAGGAAATTGGAGGCAGCTTCCAGCCTTCCACTTCCTCATAAAATTGCAAAGCATCACTAACACTAACTCACTCCAAAGTGGATTG
This sequence comes from Marmota monax, assembly GCF_021218885.2. Classification (NCBI taxonomy): domain Eukaryota; kingdom Metazoa; phylum Chordata; class Mammalia; order Rodentia; family Sciuridae; genus Marmota; species Marmota monax. The sequence continues at coordinate 3,421,885 of NW_026692025.1, read as the reverse complement.
AATCAAAAGACCACCAAAAATTTGAGATGGAGAGAGAGGTGGGGTTTCCATTTTTCCAACAGAGCAAGAATTGTTTTTCTTTTCTTTTGTTTGTGGTCCTGGGGATTTAATGCAGGGGCACTTAGAAAACTGAGCCACATCCCCAGTCCTTTTTATTTTTCATTTTGAGACAAGGTCTTTCTAAGTTGTTTAGGGCCTTGCTAAGCTGGCTGAGGCTGGCATTGAACTTGTGATCCTCTTGCCTCAGCTTCCCAAGCCAGCACCCCACAGGGCAAGGATTTTTTTGTATAAGACCTCAAGATGCACAGGCAAAAACAGGTAAATGAGATTATACTAAACAGAAATAATCTGCATACCAAATGAAACAAAACACAAGGCAACCTACAGAATGGGAGAAAATATTTACAAACTACACATCTGACAAGGAATTAATATCCAGGATACATAAGGAAAACGCCAAAATTTCAATAGCAAAAAGGCTAAATAATCTGAATAAAAATGAACACTAGACCTGAATAGACATTTGTCAAAAGAAGACATACATGACCAATAGGTACATGAAGAAATGTTTATTCATAAGACAGCTATATTTTAAATGTTTATAATTGGCACATAATAATTTCATATATTTACATGGTACAATGTTGTTATGGTTTAGATATGGGTGTCCCCCAGAAGCACATGTGTGAGACAATGCAAGAACGCTCAGAGGTGCATTAATCCCCTGAAATGGATTAACTGGGTGTGGTAACTGTAGCAGGTAGGTCGTGTCTGAACCCAATCAGTGAATTAATCATCTGATATAGATTAACTACTTCTTTGGACTGAGACCTCTGAAACCATGAGCCCCAAATAAACTTTTTCCTCTTTACTGTTTATCTTGTCAGGTCTTTTGGTTACGGTAATGAAAAAGCTAAACAATACAAATGTGCTACATTTATATATATTATATGTGTATATATATTATATATATTATATATGTGTATATATGTATGTATATATGTTGTGTAATGATAGAATCAGTGTAATTTGCATAACCATCACTTGAAACAATTGTCATTTTTTGTGGAGAAACCATTCAAAATTTCCTCTTCTATTTTGAAACATGCATTACTTTGTTATTAACTATGGTCATCCTACTGTCCAATAGAACATCAGAACTTATTTCTCCTAATTGTAGCTTTTTACCATTGACTAACATCTCCTCATCCTCCTATCCCCCTATGTTTCTAGTCAGTTGTATTCTCCTTGACCAAACAGGTTTTTTCAGAATGCACATACAGGAATGTTTGTGCAGTATGTTCCTTTCTGTACCTGGCTTGTTTCATTTAATACAATCTCTTTCTTATTCATCCATGTTGCTACAAAGACAGGATTTCATACTTTTTAATTACTAAATGGTATTCCATTGTGTATATGTACCATTTTCTTTATTCCATTCACCAGCCAGTGGACACTGAGGTTGACTCCGTTTCTTGACAATAGTGCTACAATGAACATGGTAGTACAGAGATCTTTTTGACATGTTGGTGTCATTTCCTTTGGATATGCGCCCAGCAGTGGTATTGCTGAATCATATGGTAGTTCTATTTTAACTTTTTGAGGAGCTTCAATAGTGTTATACATAATGGCTGTACTAATTTGCAATCATGAGAGGGTTTTCACTGGGCACTCTATGTCATCCCTAAGGGTAGAGGCTGTTTTCTGTGATTCATATATTCTTCGGAGTTCCTTTTTACTTGTTACCATCCAATCCCCTATTAATCCAAACTTGTCATACTTAATAATTTTTTAAACTATCTTTATTAGGGTAATTTATATACCATTAAATATACTAGTTTTTTAAAAATTTTAGTTGTCGACGGACCTTATTCATTAATTTATATGTGGTGCTGTGAATTAAACCCAGTGCCTCACACATGAAAGGCAAGTGCTCTACCACTGAGCCACAACCCAAGCCCAAATATACAAGTTTTAAGTGTACAATTTAATAATTTTTAATAAGTTTGCAAAGTTATGAAACCATCACCATTATCTAAGGAATGTTATAATCATTTGCAATCACTCCTATCCCCTGCTCCAGCCCCAGATGACCAATAATCTTCTTTCTGTCTATACACATTAGATTTTTCTAGACATTTTCAGAATATGTATTCTTCTGTTTCTCTTTTCACTGAGCACATATTTTTTTGCATTATAATTTTTAAAATTTTTTTAGTTGTAGTTGTCAATACCTTTATTTTATTTATTTATTTATTTTTATGTGGTGCTGAGAATTGAACCCAGAGCCTCACACATGCTAGGCAAGTGCTCTACCACTGAGTTACAACCACAGCCCTCAAGGTCTAGTCTTTTGATGATCTTCTATACTGATTTTTATAGTGATTGTACTGGTTTGAAATCCCACCAACAGTGGAAAAGTGTTCCTTTTTATTCACACGCTTTCTAGCATTCATCATTATTTGTGTTCTTGATGAGTGTCATTCTGCCTGGTGTCAGAATGAAATCTCAGTGTAGTTTTGATTTGCACTTCCCTAATTGCTAATGATATTGAACATTTTTTATATATGTATTTGTTGTCCATTTGTGTTTCTCCTTTTAAAAAGTGTCTGTTTAATTCGTTTGCCTATTTATTTATTTAAAAAATTGTAGTTGTAGATGGACAGAATTCTTTTATTTTATTTATTTATTTTTATGTGGTACTGAGGATTGAACCCAGTGCCTCATATGTGCTAGGCAAGCACTCTGCTGCTGAGGTACAGCCCCAGCCCCATTTGCTTATTTATTAATTGGGTTATTTGTTGTTGTTTTTTGGGGGGTGTAAGGTTTTTTGAGTAATTTATGTATTCTAGATATTAATCCTGTGTCAGAGAGTAACTAGCAAAGTTTTTCCCCATTCTGTGGGTTCTCTCTGTACATCTCTAATTGTTTCCTTTGCTGTGCAGAAATTTTTAATTTGATGTCATCCCATTTATTAACTCTTGGTATTATTTCCTGAGCTCTATAGGACCTATTGAGAAAGTCATTGCCTGTGCCTATATGCTGGAGTGCTGACACTACATTTTCTTCTATGAGTTGCATAGTTGCTTGTCTAATTCTAGGTCTTTGATCCATTCTGAGTTGATTTTTGTACAGGGTAAGAGATATGGGTTTAATTTCATTCTTCTACATATGGATAACCAGTTTTACTAGCACCACTTGTTAAAAAGGCTGTCTTTTCTCCAGTGTGTGTTGTTGGCACCTTTGTCAACAATCAGATGACGGTATCTGTGTGGGTTTGTTTCTGTCTTCTGTTGTGTACCATTGATTGATATGTATGTTTTCATTCTAGTACAATGCAGTTTTATTCCTATAGCTCTGTAGTATAATTTCAGGTCAAGTATTGTGATGCTTCTAACTTTTTTTTTGGCTTAGAATTGCTTTGGTTATTCTGCGTCTTTTATTCTTCCAAATGAATTTTAGGACTATTTTTTTCTAGCTCTGTGAAGAATGTCATAGGTATTTTGATGGGGATTGCATTGAATCTGTTTATTGGTTTTGGTGTATGGCCATTTAAAAATATTAATTCTGCCTATTTATGAACATGGGAGGTCATTCCATCTTCTGAGGTCTTCTTTAATTTCTTTCATTGATGTTAAATAGTTTTCATTGTAGAGGTCTTTCACCTCCTTTGGTAGTTTTGATCTTAGGATTTTTTAAAATACTATTGATTTATTTCTTAGCAGATTCATTGTTGTTATATAGGAAAGCTATTAACTTATGTATGTTGATTTTATAACCTGCTACCTTTAGGCACTGATAAAGAGCACTCTAGATGATTATAATGCACATCCAAGCTTAAAATCCTTGGAAGTAAATGTTCAATTAGAACTTGTCATTACACTAAAGGCATTTAATATAGAGCCCCACTGGATAATTAGAAACAGGAGGTTACTCAAGACAACGTCAGAAGATCTCAGATGAGAGGGTGAAGATGGTCAAGAGTGTAGATGTCTATGTGGGCAGTAGAGTGATTACAACCTAAGTACTTTTAAGGCCTTTAGCTGATTGGATCAAGCCCACTCACATTATGGAGGGTAATTTGCTTCACTTTAAGTTTATTCATTGTAAATGTTAAGCATATCTCAAAAATACCTCCACAGCAACATCTAGACTGATGTTTGGACAAATATAGCCTTACCAATTTGGTAAATAAAATTAACCAGTGCATCTACTTCAAGTTTCATCATCCTGTGAGGGAGATATTACTGTTCCTGCAGTGAAGATGAAAAATCCAAGGCTTAGCAAATCTTAATTAATTTGGGTCAAATTATGCAACTAGCAGATAACTCTGCAAGAATTAAAATTCAGATCTTTGGGACTCCACAGTCTGTCTTGAACCAGAAAAATTAAAGACGTATTTCCTTGGTGCTTCTTGAGACTTTGACTGTTTTCAGCTGACTAGTGTCTGCCTCAGAAGTGGTCCCCTTGTGTCATTTCAAGACAAGCTAGGCACTCTCCGCCCCCCAACCCCCTTGATTTTTTAGTACTGGGATCCAGAGCCTCGAACTTGCTATGCAAGCACTCTACCACTGAGCTACACCCCCACTGTCTTCCTTTTATATTTTTTTTCCCTAAGGTTCTCGGGAGCCAGCAATCCTTTCCAAAGTGCTTTTACCTCTCTTCCTTTAGGGATATTCTATCTTTAGAATGACTCTGGATTGCTTTTTCAAGCACCAACTCGCTGGAGCAAATGATAAATGTTGTAAGTGATTATTGCAAAAAGAAAACAAGTCTCTGTTTGCAATCCAATGGGAAACATTTCTATAATCCTTGCCTCTGGCAAAATGGTTTCCTAACAGCTGTTTGCTCCAGTATGTGGTGTGAGTGATCATTTCTTCAGCAGGAAGACTGATTCCCCTATAGCAGCCTCTGGGCCATTCAGGGTCTGTGAGAAAAGCTGGAAAAGGTTGAGAAAGTTGGTATCCTGGTGCCTTGAGAAAGGAGGAGGATGGTGGCACACATTCTTAGAGTTGAATTGTTAATCTGGACACTTCTCAGAGACACTGAAAACTTCTTAATTCCTGCTCAGCAGAACCAGGTCATGAAGGACTGCTGGGTTCTGTAGGTCTTTGTGCAGTGGCAATGAAAGACCACCACACAGGAGAGCAAGCCAACCAAAACAATATCTGAGAAACATTGGGTTGGTGTTTATAATCAAACTTTTGGGTTACCAGTTCTATTGACAAAAATGTTTTTGAGGGCTGAGGTTGTAGCTCAGTGGTAGAGTACTTGCCTACCACGTGGGAGGCATTGGATTTGATCCTCAGCACCACATAAAAATAAGTAAAAGTATTGCATCCATCTACAACCAAAAAAATTAAAAAATGATTTTTAAAACATATCCTCATGTATATAAATATATAACTGAGCTAAATATACTATGTATATAGTATACCAAAATATAAAGTAAAACTATAAGACCTAAACAAAGTCAAATGAAAGTTCTAACTTTCCATCTTGCCTCCCAGTGGGCCACCCTGAGCTCCTGCCTTTAGAAAATACTTTTGTGGTGAATGACATTGAGACTGGAAGCTGCGGGTCTTGTGATTTTTGTAGTTAAGGTGTGGGATGATGGTGGCCTGGACTTGGGGCCAAAGTGGAGATGAAGAAAAGTAAAAGATTGGAAATTGACTTGCTGATGGGTTGAACAAGGGGGTGTGGAAGATGGAGGAATCACTGAGATGGGGATCACCAAGGGGCACCCAATATCTTTTGTGGTGGGGAAGAGGAGGATGACTTATGATAATTACCATAAAATAGGTAGTATATATCCATTGTTACTCAGCACTACCCCAGGCATTGTGGGGACTGTGAGAGTCGTCAGGTCCTTTCTCTAAGCAGGCATGACAGCAGAGTTCGGAATCAGCCCCTTGGCCCCTGTCCCACAGCTTGGCCTGCTTCGCCCTTCCCTTGAAATCTGCAGAACACAAAATCTGGGGATGGCTGCGGAAGTGAGCAGGAGAGAATTAGCCCAGACTGTGTTCCGCAGTGTCTGTCCCTGTGATCAGCTCAAGGACAGTGAGGAAAGCCTCTCTTTCCATAACAGTCATGGTCCAGGCAGCTGCAGTCAGCCAAAGCCTTCAGACTCATCTTTGTTTCCCTCAGAAGTTATTTACCGTAACAACAATATTATGACACCATTAAACAACATTACAGGAAATTTAGAAAGAAAAAATAGCCCATAATCCCTGCATCCTGGTCTGTGAGAGCTCATTTTCTATCCTACATCGCCTCCCAGGCCTTGGCCACTTGTGTGTATTTTTTTTAATGTCGCTGTAATTACAGTGTATTTACAGTCGTACATTCAGCCTTTTTACTTACCATTAAATTGTAAGCCTTTTATATGCTGAAACATTGTCTTCATAATGATCATTTTTAATAGCAGCATAATATTCCGTGGAGATGATGTACAGCAATTTTCTTAACCAAGTCTTCATTGTCTGACACCACAATTGTGTCCATTTCTTGCTGTTATAGATAATGTGGCAACACATTACTTTGTGCCTGCCTTCTAATTTTAGCTGACCCTGACTTGCTCTGAACTAAAGGGATGTTCTAGCTCTTTTCTCTTAAAGGGAAAGCATTATACAACCATGGTTTCTAGCTGAGGGGACTAGAACACTTCATTAAATCCAAGTGCAACTTGGACTTCCACGTTCTGGTAGTGGAAAACAAAACAAACCTCTTTATATTCAGTGGTTAATTGAAATTTATGAGATAGTATCAGGTTAGATAGGGAAAGGACTGAGACCAAGAATGAAAATTGGAACAACAGTACTCTCTCTCTCTCTCTCTCTGTGTGTGTGTGTGTGTGTGTGTGTGTGTGTGTACATGCATATGTTCATGGTGTTAGAGACCAGGAAGCAGGCCAGAGTGAGATTGTGTTCAGACAGGGCTTTCTTTAGTCTTGGCTTTCTGTAACCCTCTCTCATAGACACTACCTCAAAGTTCTTGAGCTACAATAATCAAGAGCCTTGTATGCCTCTGAGAAATTCCCGAACTGTGGTTCCTGAGCAGCTCTGGGGCACCACACAGGATTTGCAAAATGATAGACTCAGGAGACTGGGCAGCCTATGCTTTTCTTCCAGTCTGCTGGAAAGATCTAGGCTGCTTCCATTGGTGCAGCTTTCCAGTCCAAAAGGGATATTAATTATGGAGGGACTACTTTGTATACAGGGAATTGTCCAGACCTGTGATGTCTCAGATGCTTTAGGTGTCACCATTTCACGTTGGGAAGAATTGAATTTTTAAAAACATATTCCAAGCATCAGGATTAATCTGTTGCTCCTGTTCCCTTTGGTATGGATGAATTCAAGTTTATTATGCAGATATGATCTTTTCCCCTGAGATCTGAGCCATCACTTGAGAAACTACTTTCCATAAAAAAACGTAAAGAAGGTGACAGTACAGTTAGTCTCAGCTCAGTTAATAAAGGAACTGAGGCAGGAACATCTTTTCTCTACCGTCTTTGGGGCCACTTTGTCTCCAGTGAACAAGAGATGTTATGGCTCTTGGACAGAGCATTTGTCTCTATGGAGAATCAGGGTGGCCATGGTGAAGAGAAAAAGGATATGTTTATTTTATACATACCTAGATCTCATCCCGGCTTTCTCATGATAGTAATAATAATGATTTTATTGAACAGATGTTAGCTACATGCCAGGCAATATGCTAATTGCTGGTAATAAGGTAGTCAAAAACAAATAAAAATCTTTGTTTTCCTAAAGATAGATAATAAATAAATAGATAGATGGATAGATATCAGATAGTGATGTTTGCATGAGAGAAAATGAATAAAGCATGAGGTAGGGTTGAAAGATAAGTGAAATTTTAGATAGTGGAGTCATGAAGGCCCCTCCAAGCAAACACCTGAAGGAAGTGAGGGAGAGAACCATCTGGTAATCTGGGAAAAGAACTTTTCAAGCCAACATAACAATAAGAGGCACATTATGATTTTACAGGTCATGGACAAATACCTTTTTACAAATTAGGTTCCTTGGTGTTGTTACTTATTTAGTTCAGATTACAGGAAGACACAGCCTTGGTGACCAGGATTCATCAGTGCACTGCTTAGAGTTTCAAAGAATCCAGTCACCCAACATAAATTATGCTATGGGTAGGAATTTTTCACATGCTTGCTTTGGGGCCTTAAGCCTGCCTCTTGCCATCTGAAGGCCTTATTTTTTCATCTGGAAAATGGGGATATATTTTTTCCTTCACTGGAGTTCTCTGTGAATCTGCTGTGAAAAAAAAATTACCATGGAAGTCTTTCGTATCTATCTCTCTATAAATAAAGGAATTATTTCTACCGGCCTGAAAAATGTCTTGGAGGCCAGTAGATCAAGTGAATCATTAGCCTCTCCCCAGTACTCCAGTAAGCAGAAGGCCACACTGATGCCTCAGACAGTGAGTAAAGTTTGATAACGCTGCTCAGGACTCAGGAGAGGAGCAGAGATTTCCTATAGGGTATATATACTCCTTATGTCAACCTCAGTTTCATGTAGGAGGAGGGCTAAGACACAGGCTTGACACTTGTACAGTATCAGTTAGGTGTTCTGCATTAGTTTGTTGTTGCTGTGTAACAAATGACTGCAAACTCATCAGCTGTAGACAATATCCATTTATTCCATTAGTTGGAGTCAGGCAAGACTTAACTGGGTCCACTACTTGGGATTTCACACAGCAAGATATAGGTTGAGCTTTAGTCTCCTCTAATACTCTGGGGTAGAATCTATATTGTACACTGAAATTGTTGGCACAGTCTAGTTCCTTACAGTGGTAGGACTGATGTCCCAGTTTCTTTGCTGTGTATCAGTTGAAGGCTGCTCTAATCTCCCAGAGGTCACTTTTTAGTTCTTACACATGAGTCTCTCCATTCTCAAAGCCAGAAAGAATGCATCAAATCTTTTTGCTTTGAATTTCCTTTTGATACACACTATCAGAGAAAACACTAGCTTGAATTATATCCATATCTTAAAGACAACTGACTTGGGACCTTAATAACATCTGCAAAATCCAATTATTGTATTATGTAGATTAGTGCTTCCTTGAATAACTAGGGAAGAGATACCTTGTGGAACCATCTTTCTGCCCACCACATGGCCCCACTGAGTTATTAGAATCATGTAAACCATTTTTTCTTGGGACTACCTCAAGTCTCACTAAATGAAGCAAAGATCACTTTTCGACCTAGAAGTCACTAGTTTCCTAACAAGCAAGAAAAGGAAACAATCTCTCCCTCTCTTTATTGTCTCTCTGTTTTTTTATTTAGTGGTCTGAGTATATCCAGAAGGAGTCACTGAAACTGTCAATTTTTTTCAATAAGGAAGAGCCCATTTCTCCAACACGAAACTGAAAGTCCAAGGCAGTCCCCAGGGACATATTGGAGAGATGTGTCTCAGGAAAGTCAAGAAGAACAGAGAGGCAATTGGGTCAAGATCTTTCTGGCAGAATACCAGAGAGTGACCTCTAATGGGAAAAGATTTCTCAAAAGTTGAAGAAGTGAGGCTATGTTGGCCTACTTGCCACTGCCCATATATTTAAAATTCCTCAGAAATGTTGTCAGGTCTGTTGGTCATAGCAAATAAAAAGCCAAGTAAAGCACACCTTCCTCTGATCATTGAGATATTGTCAGTAGCAGGTGGCTAAGGCTCTCCAGTGGCACTGTCGTATGGGTCCCACCTTATCCTCCAGGCAATCCTCTAAATCTTGGCTCAGTCACATTTTCCTTAGTCTCAATTTTTGGGAACAAATTTTCTTAAATTATTCACCATTTGGATGGAAATGCAGTCTTATCAGAAGAACTGGTGGGCTGAGTCACTGATCTGGACTCCAGTGCAAGGGGCAGTGACAGAGATTTCCCAAAAGATAATGCTCCATCTCAAACTGACCCAGTTGCCCATAGACACCAGAGTCCCTACTGGAGATCACTCCAGGCAGGCATTATGCTCTTCTCCCACACCAATTCGTATCTACATTGGATTGTTAGACAGTGGGCTGCTTCACTGCTTGGAAACATTTCAGTTTAATAAGATTTAACTTTTTCTTTCTGAGGAACATTTCCTATCTGCCCCATCAAAAAATTTAAAAAAAAATTAGTGGGTCCTGCACAGGGATGATGCATAGTCAATGTGAATGAATGAATAAAAATACAGGAGACAAGTAAGAGAACTTTAAGAGACAGGGCGACTATGGTGCTGCTTGACCATGTGATGAAGTCACATTTTGCTTCATTGGGAAATCATGGCTTTCTTAAAATGTTTTCTGCCTAAATTCATTCAAGCAGTCAGGAAGAATTCTTCCAAAGGGCTACTTACTAAGTAGGATTTCCTAGGGTGTAAAAATAATAAGACCCAGCAGGCAGGAACTACCTGGCAACTATTATTCTCTCCTCTCCTCTTTTTTTTATTATCTCTTTTTCATCTGTATCTGAGCTGAGTCAATTGCTGATCTTGATAGACAGGAGTTAACAAAATGTCCCTTTGTGTCCACAGTACCATTAGGGATCCACTAGCCCAACTCATTTGACAGATAAGGAAGACTTTCAAGGTTTTTGTCATGTCTAAAAGAATGGTGGATTCAGGGGTGCATCTGCAAGCCAAGTTCTTGTTACCTTAAAAGTAGTGTTATGAGGAAGCTGGTGGTGAAACCAAAGGTAGGAAGACAGAGATAATGGATAACTGTCCTGATGTTTTAAGAAATGCTAAGATGGGCTCAGGAAAAAGAGTATGACCATTTCAGGTTGTAGTGGTGGTTGAAAGTGCAATCATTCTCAAAAGGAACAGTTCCAGAGAACTTTATAGGCTGGTCATTTTATCAGATTTTCCATAAAAGATAATATATGCTCTCTATACATTATTCTAGATATCAGGAAAAGGGGTCAATGTGCCTTATTGAATTACAAAGCTATTATAATGGTGTTATGGTTTAGATATGAGGTGTCTCCCTAAAAGTTTTGTGTGAGACAATACAAGAAAGTGCAGAGGTGAAATGGTTAATTGAGTTATAAGAACTTTAATGTAATCAGTGCATTAATCTACTTGAATGGATTAACTGGGTGGTAACCATGGGCAGGTAGGGTGTGGCTATAAGAGGTAGTCATTAAAGGCATACCCTTTAGGTTTATATTTTGTTCATGGTAAGAGGAGCTCTCTCTCTCTCTCTCTCTCTCTCTCTCTCTCTCTCTCTCTCTCTCTCTCTCCTCCATGATTGTCATAGTCTGAGCCCCTTTCTTCCATCACACTCAGCATGATGTTCTGCCTCACTTGGGCCCCAGAGATATGGAGGTGGCCGTCTATGAACTAAGACCTTTGAAATTGTGAGCCCCAAAATAAACTTTTACTCCTCTAACTGCTCTTGTTACATATTTTGGTCACAGTGGCAAAAAGCTGATTAAAACGAATAGTGATAACAGAACTGGATAAAGATAGCAAAATAATTTATAAGAAGAGTAAATAGACTATTAAATTCATCTTAACAAAATATTAACTAAATGTAATAGTGTATTAAAAATAAAACAAAAAGAAAAACATTACATCATGGCCAAGTAGAATTTGTTCCCATGATGCAAAAACTGTTCAGCATTTATCTATACTAATTCATCTATACTAATTCATATAGTTTAATTCATATAGCATACTAATTCATTCAGACAACAAAATAGAAAAAAAATCTTTACAGATGAAGAAGGAAGATGGCGGCGAGGGGAGTGCATTGCCCCCGTGTGCTGCTTCACTGTGTGGGAGTATGACAAGTCAGGACGGCTAAAGGATATCTTGTTAGGAATTTCCAGCAATAGTGGGGTGCTCCGGAACCTGGAGGAAGGATTTCCATCGCACGAGGATCGGCTACGGGGACTCAAACGCGAGAGGTTTGTCGCACGGAGGGTAACACTGCTTATTCAGCAAATCGCCCCGCGGCTAGAGTCTGCAGCGCGCGCTGGGAAACGAGGAGATAGCGACGCAGGGATACAGCGCTGCAGTTTCTGCCAGCCGTGCAAGCACCATACTCAGGGCTGAATTCTGGGTTCGAGATGGGGGAAGGAAGCGGTCCATCTCGGTTCTCCACACCGGTCAGACCACAGAGGAGGCCAGCAGCCACCATGTTGGAAAGCTGACGTCACCATCCCTGTTTTCGACTGACCGCAGCTCATTCAGCCATAGAACACGTAATTTCAGGCTGCCATTCACCTGCGGCTTGCAGACAGATTGCTAGGGTTCAGTGCCTGGGTGCTTCTTAGAACCTGATCTTATCGGAGCGAACACCGAGCGCGGGGCGGCCGAGTTCCGGCACCCGGAACCGTCCCGGAACCGCCCTGGCCCAGGGCTGCGGAGCCTGCGGAGGCTACTTCTTGGACCCTGCTCCTATCAGAGCATATACCAAGCACTAAGCGGCTGAATTCCGGCTCCCGGAACTGAGCCCGCGGGGACTGCTTCTTGGAGCCTACCCTTATAGGAGCTTACACCGAGCACGGAGCCGCCGAGTTCCGGCTCCCGGAACTTCCCTGGCCTGGGGCTAGGAGCCCGCGGAAACTGCTTCTCGGTCCGGGTCCTGCTGAGGGCCGGTCAGGACTCACCCGTTGCTTTGGTTGCCCGGCAAGGGGAACGAAATGCTGCCATTCGCATAGGATACTAACATGGCAGAGACCTGATGTCATCAGAAAGTGGTGGAGGAGAGAACTTCATCAATACCAGCGGCGACAGAAACAGTGGGTCTCCTGGTAGTGGGGGTGAGGCACAGACACCCGAGTCTCCTCAATTTGTCGTCGAGCCAGAGGGGAGGAGCCGGGCCGCCGCCAGCGCCCGGAGCAGGCCCAGCGGCTCGCCAGCGTGGTGACCGCGTGACCCCAATTGGAGAGGGGGCGGAGCGGAGCCGCCACCTGCACCCGCAAGGTGGGCAGACCAGCGACCCAGCGGTACATGGGCGTGGTAGGAGGGGCAGGGCAGAGCCGCCGTTCGTGCTTGCAAGGTAAACAGACCTGTGACAGCCTGGCGGGTCAGGCCCAGTGGCCTGCCAGTGTGGTACACACGTCACCCCAACTGGAGTAGGGGCAGAGCAGATCCTTCTCCCATGCCCGGATCAGGCCCTGCCGGTGTGGTGGTCACGTGACCCCAATTGGAGTGGGGGCGGAGCAGAACCGCCACCCGTGCCCGCAGGGTGAGCAGACCTGTGACCAACCTGCAGATCAGGCCCAGGGGTCCGCAGGCGTGGTAGGAGGGGCAGGGCAGATCCGCCGCCCGCGCCTCCAAGGTAGGCAGACCTGCAACAGACCGGCGGATCAGGCCCAGGAGCCTGCCGGCGTGGTACACACACCACCCTAATTGGAGTAGGGGCAGAGCAGAGTCGCCGCCCGTGCCAGGAACAGGCCCAGTGTCCTGCAGGCGGGGTAGTCACGACACCCCAATTGGAGGAGGGGCAGAGCAGAGCCTCCACCCGTGCCCGAAAGGTGGGCACATCTGCGACCGACCAGCGGGACAGGCCCAGTGGCCTGCCGGTACGACAGACACGTCATCCCATTTGGAGTAGGGGCAGAGTAGAGCCACCGCCCACACCTGCAGGGTAGGCAAACCTGCAACCGACGGGCAGATCAGGCCCGGTGGCCTGCTGGCGTGGTACACTCGTCACCCCAATTGGAGTAGGGGCAGAACAGAGCCGCCACCAGCGCCCAGAACAGGCCCAGTGACCTGCCGGCATGGTAGCCACGACACCCAAATTGGAATAAGGAGAGAGCAGAGCCGCCGCCCGCACCTGCAGGAAAGATACGCAAGCAGTATGAAAAGACAAGGAAAGAAAGGACCAGAAGCAATGCAGGTCAACGCAACTTTAGAAGAGGTAACAGCTGCAGCAGATGGAATGTCAGATAAAGAATTCAGGAAATACATGCTTCAGATGATCTGGAGTATCAAGGAAGACATTAAACAGTAAAATCAGACAATGAAAGATCACTTCAACAATGAATTACGCAAACAAATCCAGGAAGCAAAGGATCAACTATACAGGGAAATAGAGGTTATGAAAAACAAACAAACAGAAATCCTAGAAATGCAGGAAGCAATAAACCAACTTAAAAACTCAATGGAGAATACTACCAGCAGAGTAGAACACTTAGAAGATAGAACATCAGACAATGAAGACAAAGTATTTCAACCGGAAAAGAACATAGACAGCTCAGCAAGACTGTTAAGAAACCATGAGCAGAACATCCAAGAAATATGGGATAAAATTAAGAGACCAAACTTAAGAGTCATTGGGATACAGGAAGGGATAGAGTTTCAAACCAAAGGAATGAACAATCTATTCAATGAAATAATACGAGAAAACTTCCCAGACTTGAAGAATGAGACAGAATCCTAAATGCTAGAAGCCTACAGGACGCCGAATGTGCAAAATCATAAAAGACCCACACCTAGACACATTATAATGAAGATGCCCAACATACAGAATAAGGAGAGAATTTTAAAAGCTACAAGAGAAAGGAAGCAGATTACATTTAGGGGTAAGCCAATCAGGATAACAGCTGATCTTTCAACACAGACTCTGAAAGCTAGAAGATCCTGGAATAACATATTTCAAACACTGAAAGAAAATGGGTTCCAACCAAGAATTGTGTTTCCAGCGAAATTAAGCTTCAGGATGGAAGATGAAATTAAAACCTTCCACGATAAACAAAAGTTTAAAGAATTCGCAGCTAGAAAACCATCTCTTCAAAACATCCTCGCCAAAGCATTACAGGAAGAGGAAATGGAAAATAACAATGAAAACCAACAGTGGGAGGTAGGACAGTAAAGGGGGGGAAAATAATCAAAGAGGAAAACAAACCATGTTTAGTAACAGAAATAAACAAATATGGCTGGAAGAACAACCCATATCTCAATAATAACCCTAAATGTTAATGGCTTAAACTCACCAATTAAGAGACACAGGCTAGTAGAATGGATCACAAAACAAGACCCAACAATATGCTGCCTACAGGAGACGCATTTGATAGGAAAAGACATATATAGGCTGAAGGTGAAAGGTTGGGAAAAATCATATCACTCATATGGACTTCGGAAACAAGCAGGAGTGTCCATACTCATATCAAATAAAATAGATTTCAAGCCAAAGTTAATCAAAAGGGATAAAGAGGGACACTACATACTGCTTAAGGGAACCATACACCAACAAGACATATCATAAATATTTATGCCCCAAACAATGGTGCAGCTATGTTCGTCAAACAAACTCTTCTCAAGTTCAAGAGTCTAATAGACCACCATACAATAATCATGGGAGACTTCAACACACCTCTCTCGCCACTGGACAGATCTTCCAAACAAAAGTTGAATAAGGAAACTATAGAACTCAATAACACAATTAATAACCTAGACTTAATTGACATATATAGAATATACCACCCAACATCAAGCAGTTACACTTTTTTCTCAGCAGCACATGGATCCTTCTCAAAAATAGATCATATATTATGTCACAGGGAAACTCTTAGACAATATAAAGGAGTAGAGATAATACCATGCATCTTATCTGATCATAATGGAATGAAACTGAAAATCAACGATAAAAGAAGGAAGGAAAAAGCATACATCACTTGGAGAATGAACAATAGGTTACTGAATGATCAATGGGTTATAGAAGACATCAAGGAGGAAATTAAAAAATTCTTAGAGATTAATGAAAACACAGACACAACATATCGGAATCTATGGGACACATTGAAAGCAGTTCTAAGAGGAAAATTTATTGCGTGGAGTTCATTCCTTAAAAAAAGAAAAAACCAACAAATAAATGATCTCACACTTCATCTCAAAATCCTTGAAAAAGAAGAGCAAAACAACAGCAAAAGAAGTAGAAGGCAAGAAATAATGAAAATCAGAGCTGAAATTAATGAAATCGAAACAAAAGAAACAATTGAAAAAATTGACAAAACTAAAAGTTGGTTCTTTGAAAAAATAAACAAAATCGACAGACCCTTAGCCATGCTAGCGAAGAGAAGAAGAGAGAGAACTCAAATTACTAGCATATGGGATGAAAAAGGCAATATCACAACAGACACTTCAGAAATACAGAAGATAATCAAAAACTATTTTGAATCCTTATACTCCAATAAATTAGAAGATAGTGAAGGCATAGATAAATTTCTTAAGTCATATGATCTGCCCAGATTGAGTCAGGAGGATATAGACAACCTAAAGAGACCAATATCAATTGAGGAAATAGAAGAAACCATAAAAAGACTACCAACTAAGAAAAGCCCAGGACCGGATGGGTATACAGCAGAATTTTACAAAACCTTTAAAGAAGAACTAATACCAATACTTTTCAAGCTACTTCAGGAAATAGAAAAGGAGGGAGAACTTCCAAATTCATTCTATGAGGCCAACATCACCCTGATACCTAAACCAGACAAAGACACTTCAAAGAAAGTAAACTACAGACCAATATCTCTAATGAACCTAGATGCAAAAATCCTCAATAACATTCTGGCGAATCGGATACAAAAACATATCAAAAAAATTGTACACCATGATCAAGTAGGATTCATCCCTGGGATGCAAGGCTGGTTCAATATACGGAAATCAATAAATGTTATTCACCACATCAATAGACTTAAAAATAAGAACCATATGATCATCTCGATAGATGCGGAAAAAGCATTCGACAAAGTACAGCATCCCTTTATGTTCAAAACTCTAGAAAAACTAGGGATAACAGGAACATACCTCAATATTGTAAAAGCAATCTATGCTAAGCCTCAGGCTAGCATCATTCTGAATGGAGAAAAACTGAAGGCATTCCCTCTAAAATCTGGAACAAGACAGGGATGCCCTCTCTCTCCACTTCTGTTCAACATAGTTCTCGAAACACTGGCCAGAGCAATTAGACAGACGAAAGAAATTAAAGGCATCAAAATAGGAAAAGAAGAACTTAAATTATCACTATTTTCAGATGATATGATTCTATACCTAGCAGACCCAAAAGGCTCTACAAAGAAACTATTAGAGCTAATAAATGAATTCAGCAAAGTGGCAGGATATAAAATCAACACGCATAAATCAAAGGCATTCCTGTATATCAGCGACAAATCCTCTGAAATGGAAATGAGGACAACCACTCCATTCAAAATATCTTCAAAAAAAATAAAATACTTGGGAATCAACCTAACAAAAGAGGTGAAAGACTTATACAATGAAAACTACAGAACCCTAAAGAGAGAAATAGAAGAAGATCTTAGAAGATGGAAAAATATACCCTGTTCATGGATAGGCAGAACTAACATCATCAAAATGGCGATATTACCAAAAGTTCTCTATAGGTTTAATGCAATGCCAATCAAAATCCCAACGGCATTTCTTGTAGAAATAGAGAAAGCAATCATGAAATTCATATGGAAAAATAAAAGACCCAGAATAGCAAAAACAATGCTAAGCAGGAAGTGTGAATCAGGCGGTATAGCGATACCAGACTTCAAACTATACTACAGAGCAATAGTAACAAAAACAGCATGGTACTGGTACCAAAACAGGCGGGTGGACCAATGGTACAGAATAGAGGACACAGAAACCAATCCACAAAACTACAACTACCTTATATTTGATAAAGGGGCTAAAAGCATGCAATGGAGGAAGGATAGCATCTTCAGCAAATGGTGCTGGGAAAACTGGAAATCCATATGCAACAAAATGAAACTGAATCCCTTTCTCTCGCCATGCACAAAAGTGAATTCAAAATGGATCAAGGAGCTTGATATCAAATCAGAGACGTGCCGTCTGATAGAAGAAAAAGTTGGCTACGATCTACAGTCGGTGGGGTCGGGCTCCAAATTCCTCAATAGGACACCCATAGCACAAAAGTTAATAACTAGAATCAACAAATGGGACTTACTCAAACTAAAAAGTTTTTTCTCAGCAAAAGAAACAATAAGATAGGTAAATAGGGAGCCTACACCCTGGGAACAAATGTTTACTCCTCACACTTCAGATAGAGCCCTAATATCCAGAGTATACAAAGAACTCAAAAAATTAGACAATAAGAGAACAAACAACCCAATCAACAAATGGGCCAAGGACCTGAACAGACACTTCTCAGAGGAGGACATACAGTCAATCAACAAGTACATGAAAAAATGCTCAACATCTCTAGCTGTCAGAGAAATGCAAATCAAAACCACCCTAAGATACCATCTCACTCCAGTAAGATTGGCAGCCATTAGGAAGTCAAACAACAAGTGCTGGCGAGGATGTGGGGAAAAGGGTACACTTGTACATTGCTGGTGGGACTGCAGATTGGTGCAGCCAATTTGGAAAGCAGTATGGAGATTTCTTGGAAAGCTGGGAATGGAGCCACCATTTGACCCAGCTATTCCCCTTCTTGGTCTATTCCCTAAAGACCTAAAAAGAGCATGCTACAGGGACACTGCTACATCGATGTTCATAGAAGCACAGTTCACAATAGCAAGACTGTGGAACCAACCTAGATGCCCTTCAATAGACGAATGGATAAAAAAAATGTGGCATTTATACACAATGGAGTATTACTGTGCATTAAAAAATGACAAAATCATAGAATTTACAGGGAAATGGATGGCATTAGAGCAGATTATGCTAAGTGAAGCTAGCCAATCCCTAAAAAAAAAAATGCCAAATGTCTTCTTTGATATAAGGAGAGTAACTAAGATCAGAGTAGGGACGAAGAGCAGGAGAAGAAGATTAACATTTAACAGGGATGAGAGGTGGGAGGGAAAGGGAGAGAGAAGGGAAATTGCATGGTAATGGAAGGAGACCCTCAGGGTTATACAGTGGAGGGGGTAGAGAGAGAGGAGGGGAGGGGAGGGGAGAGGTGGGGAGGGGGGAGGGGGGAGGATGGGAAAGGCAGCGGAGCACAACAGACACTAGTATGGCAATTTGTAAATCAATGGATGTGTAACTGATGTGATTCTGCAATCTGTGTATGGGGTGAAGGTGGGAGTTCATAACCCACTTGAATCAAAGTGTGGAATATGATATGTCAAGAAATTTGTAATGTTTTGAACAACCCACAATAAAAAACTAAAAAAAAAAGAAAATAAGTGAAAAAAAATCTTTACAGATGCATTAAAATCAATTAATAAAGTTTAATATCTGCGATTAAAAGAAACTTTAGGGGCTGAGGCTGTAGTTCAGTGGTAGAGTGCTTGCCTCACATGTGTGAGGCACTGGGTTTGATCCTCAGCACCACATAAAAATAAATAAAGGTATAAAAACAACCTTAACTTTTTTTTTTTTTTGAGAGAGAGAGAGAGAGAGAGAGAGAGAGAGAGAGAGAATTTTTTTAAATATTTATTTTTTAGTTTTTGGTGGACACAACATCTTTATTTTATTTTTATGTGGTGCTGAGGATTGAACCCAGCACCCCGCACGTGCCAGGCTGAACACGTTAGTGCTTGAGCCACATCCCCAGCCCCTTAACATTTTTAATAAAGAATCCCCTTCACCCTAGCAAGACTGCCTACTAGTAACCCACAACATGTATCATCCTTCATAAGGAGAATCTTTACAAGTGTTGTTTTTAAGGCATGAAGTAAGATGAAGATGCTGTTATTATATCCCAAATTAGTAAGCCCTAGAAAGAAATAAGAGATAAAAAAAACTTGTTTAAGAAGGAACACAATGAGTATATTTGAAAATTATATGTTTATATACATAGAAAGGCCAACAGAATTAGACAAACTTTTAGAACTAAGAAAAATTCCAGCATATTGGGAAGATAGAAGAGCAATTCTGTAACATCGATAGTTATCTCCTATTCCAGCAATAAACGAGCAGAAACTATAAAGTCATCAGTCTGGGATTGGCTAAAAGAAATGTTGCTGATGTAAATGTTAGAGATATACAGTAGTTAAAGGGGAAGAACTATGAACATTGGTAAACCTCAAAGTGGTAATGGAGTGACAAGAATAGAGGTTTGTAATTGGCTGGCTTGATTTCAAAGGCTGGGCTCTTAACCACTGTGCTAATTTCCAGGACTTCTTTTGCGGCAGGGTTGTTAGGTATTACAAAAGGGTGGCATCTTCATGATTTATCCTATACATTACAATTTGTAAAGCATCTTCTTGCCCAAGATCACATTTATTCCTTATAAGATACTTACAAATGAGAAAAAAATGATAGTAGAAGTAAAGAAGCAAAGGAGCCCAGATGATCACCCAGCTCGTTTGGTTTCCACCCTAGTGCTTGGCCCACTATGCTGAAGCCAGGTCAGCTGTGTCAAGGCTGGCAACCACCTTTGCCAACTATCTGCTGTGCAGCACCTATTTTTTGTTTTGTTTTTTATTATCTTTTTAGATTTCCAAGCAGCACAGACCAATATTTTGGTAAAATTAAATAAAATTGAATTACTGGAAGAGTGAAAATAAAGACATAAATTATTTTTCTACCATTGCTATTATTAAATTTAATAAGCATTATCAAATTACTAAAAATTTGGAAATAATTACTCTCAATTTCTGTCCTTACTTCACTGCACATTGGCATAAATTCTTGGACTACATCTTAAGCAGCACTATTCTAGATAGCCTCCCTACCATTTGCTCTCCTCACCTTCCCCCAGAGACACATGAAGGAAGCTTCCTTCTCCCAGTGTTATCTGAGAGCCACACTTAAGAAGCAAGGTTACCAGTGGGATACAGGTGGGGCTAGACAAGAGATCTCAAATTTCAGTAGGTCACTCAGCCCCTGACCTGGAGTATGCTGTCCTGGGGACTTCTG
The DNA here is from genome assembly GCF_021218885.2 of Marmota monax. Taxonomy (NCBI): domain Eukaryota; kingdom Metazoa; phylum Chordata; class Mammalia; order Rodentia; family Sciuridae; genus Marmota; species Marmota monax. Next base: position 3,401,102 of record NW_026692025.1, on the reverse strand, counting down.
TGTCGTGTGCAGGATTGGGGTGATTAGGAAAAAATAAGACAAGTGCTATAGTTTGGATCTTGAATGTCCCCCAAAGCCCATGTGTGGAAGGCTTGGTCCCTAGAGTGGTGGTATTGGGAGGTGGTGAAACACTTAGAAGGTGGGGGCTAGTGGAGGGCAGTTAAGTCATCAGAGCGTGTCCTTGAAGAGGATATTAGGACCCAGGCTTGTTCCTCTATCTTTCCTCCCAGCTGCAGGACATGAGCTATTTCTTCCATCACATGATCCTACTATGATGGACTGCCTTGCTACAGGTGCAAAGCAACATAGCCAACTGACCATGGACTGAAAATTCAGAAACTATGAAGCAAAATAAATCTTTTTCCTAATGAGTTGTCTTCTCAGGTATCTTGTCACCATTAACACAAAGCTAACTAACACAAGCAGGAAGAAAGTCAGTTGCTGGTTGATTCTAGTGAGAGGAAACAGTGGTCTAACAGAGTGGCATTGCCAGAGTTTCACTCTCAGGCCTTTTATTGTTGCTTATTTCCCTGGCATCTACCCAATGTTCTCTCAGGAGGAAGAAACTTGAGTGAGCATTTTGTGTAAAAGTGTCTCTTCCAGTGTAAATTTCATTCAGGTAAACATATGAATTTGCTCTAGGATTCTTCTTTCATAAGTTAAGATAATTAGAATGGCTTTGGGACAGAGTCTACTTCACAGGCTTGCAACCAGTTTAACACACAAGGCCCTGTGCTTCAAGGGGCCTCATGCTAGCTTTAATGCTTTCCTGTTGGTATAGTCAGATTGCCAATAATTTGAAGAAAGGGCTCCACATTCATTTTGCACTGAGTACCACAAATTATGTGGCCATTCCTGATTTGGGTTTGTGTCTGACACGGCAACCCACAGTGTGACACCTGGGAAGCACTGAGTGAGGGACAATCAGGCTGGATTTCCTCCTGCACAACAGACAAAAATGTTGAATTCCCTACAGAGCAGAGAGAAATTGGCAGTCACTGTGAGTCACATATTTCTCCATGTAAGTCAGACAACATCAATTTTGTTGGGTGGGGGATAAATCTGTACTGAGAATACTTAATTAGATGTTAGGATCTGCTTGTGTTTCCAATTTGAAGTGAATCAAACACTGTGGTCTTATTTCCCCATCATGAGATTTTAGGGACCCCAGGAGAAGAATAATTATCAGAGATAGTTGTTTTTCATGCATTCTCTCTTTTAATCCTCATGTCTGTTCAAGATAAATATCACAAGCCCCATTTTTCAGAAAAACAAATCAAGGCAGGGAAGAGTTAAGTGGTGTGCTATAAAGCTGATTCTCTCATACATGATACTTCTTGAGTCTATGTTGTCCTGGGCTTTGTATGAATGTGGTGGGGGACCAGAAGAAGGAGTGCCTCCAGATATTCACAGCAGCCTCTGAGCAGTGAACATGTGAGAGAGCCTCATGGGCACTATAGTCGTAAGGAATCCTCTAGAAGTGAGAAAAGTTGGGGGGGGGTACCAGGGACTTGGGGAGTGGGAGAAACTGCCACTTGTGTCATACATATAGAAGTGCTCTTAGCATAGCCCACCTGCCTCCTTTTAAGCAGACCTGCTCAGTGCCATCACCTCTGTTCCTTTCCTCCAATCCATCTGGCCTGTCATTCTCTCTCTTCTTGCCTTTCAGAGTCAAGGAAGTCCCCACTTTCCTCATCAACAAGAGCTATGCATGTAATCCTGTGCTTCTGGGTCCATCTGAGTCCTGGCTGAGCTGTTACCAGGCATTCCTGGGGTAAAGGTGATTGGAGAATTGGTGGAAAGGACTGTAGGAAGGGCCAAGGCTAAGAAGGAGGCAATTAATAGTACAGAGATGTAGCCTCCTCTCTTTAAGAAATGCAGCTATGAGAGTGTGCTGTTTCCATTTGCTCTGGGAATTTGTCACATCCTCTCTAAACACCTGGAACACCATAGCCTAGGATCTAAGAATAATTATGCTCAGGTGTTGATAGCTGTGGAGTAAATAAGAAAACCGTCACACTGGTCTATCATGTTGTTTGGTAATTTGTCAAAAATTCTCCTCTTTGCCATTGTACTTTTACCAAAGAATTTGCTTTTTATTGACTTCTGTCTGATGTTGATACCCTTGCTCCCCACCTGGAGGCTTCTCATCAGTTGTCCCTTTTCCCCAGCATTTTTAATCTCTTCCTTTCACTTACTCTTTCTTCTAAGCCTATAACCATTTTTATTTTCTCTACTCTAAAGCAAAAACATCTTTCCACTCCTATCACACTTTCTTCTCCCTATCCTTTGATTATTGAAATTTTGTAAGAGGGTGTCTACAGGCACTAGTTCCTATTCTCTATTTCAACTTCTTAAGGCCTTAGGATCTAATGTCACCCCTCTCTCCTTTCAGATTGTCCATCACTGTCTCATTGTCATCACACCAAGCATCATTCTCCTGAACCTTCCAGAAGATGGTTCAAGCTCATGTTAAAGGAAGGTGTAATTGAAATGCAAAAGCAAGTGAATAAATGAATACATTCCATCTCCTTGGTCTTTGGGGAACTTGTTCAGTTTTCTCAGTTGCCTGATTCCTTGCCAGGGGGTCTCACACACAATTGTCTATGCTTTCTTCAGTTTTAAATTGCAGCTGACCTATGCTGCCTCCAAGGATGTGCTCCTTCTTTTACAAATAAATAAATACATAAATAAATATAAATTTGTATATAAATTTGTGCATATATATGTATATGTATGTGTGTGTGTGTGTGTGTGTATATATATATATATATATATATATATATATATATACATTTTAAATTGCCACGAAGCAGTACCACTTGAAAACTCGATTAATTACTAATGTTCTCCATAATTTATCAAGTGCCAGTTGTTGCTTGTAATCTTTAAAGGGAATGAAATTAAAAGAATTAAGAAACAATTATGTCTGGGGGAAAAAAAATCACCTTCCCCAAATCTAATCACCTTTTGATGGAGAGCTTTGTGCTGAGGTGTGAGGGGAGGGAGAGAGGGAAGAAGCGCCCACACAACACTGAGACTCCTGAGTCTGATCCACGGGGAAAAAGAGTGTGGTATGACAGCACAGTTCCTTATGACAGCCCAGGCAGCTGGGCTGTGTCCTGCTCTGCTGCTGAGTGGAACAGAGCTATTGCTTTTAGGGGCAGGGGCTCCCTTGAGAGGCCTCAGGATGCTTAGAAAATACAGACTCCTTCCCTCATCCTCCTGCCCCCATCATTGTGGAGAGGAAGAGGCTTGGAAGCAGCTGAGGAAGGGAAGCTATAGGGTGAGAATCCACGGGAAGATAGCCTGTTGCAAGAGCTACAGGTTAAATGTGGGGCATTGAATGTGGGCCATTTTCCATCCTTTTAGCACAGGCTGGTTATTGTGGCCTAGATTTACTGTCCCTTTCTACTCTTGGGAGGAGAGGCTCAAACCTCACTTCTCCTACTCTGGAAGAACTGTGAGGGCCTAAGGACCTCAGAAAGGCTTGAACTGAACACAGGACTCATATGTTTACCCCTTAAAATGTGTAAACATGAACACTGCTGGGTGCTAGCCCCATGACTGAAAGAGAGGCAATTTCCTTAGAGAAGTGTATGGCATGCTTTGAGGCACTTCTCTAAGGAATAGCCTCTTTTTCAGACACACATCAGCAACTGGCATTGCTCCATTGGAACATTTTTTTTAATATGTATTTTTTTTAGTTGTAGATGGACATGATGCCTTTATTTTATTTTTATGTGGTGCTAAGAATTGAACCCAGTGCCTCCACATGCCAGGCAAGCGCTTAACCAATGAAAATTTTAAAGGACCAAGTGTCAAGGCCCTGCATTCAGCCTGAGTACATTGAGAACTGTTCAAAACAAGGGGTCTAAAGTCTGCACAGGCTGATGTCTGAGTAAGAACACCACCTGGGAGGCAAGAGATCTTAACCTCATATGTATCCTGCCAGGAAACTTTGGAGCTATCCCTTGAACCAGCACTTGCTCACTGTGAGTATTCAATCCTTAGGGCTTCTCTGGGCCTCCATGTCCTTGTGAATATGAGGTTGAAATGAAGCCGTGGTTCTCAAATGTTCATGTATCAGAATGCCCTGGAAAGCCTGCTCAAACACAAATTGCTGGGCCCACCTCCTGCAGTATCTATTTCACTATCTCTTGCATTTCTTTTTTTTTTTAAAGAGAGAGGGAGGAGAGAGAGAGAGAGAGAGAGAGAGAGAGAGAGAGAGAGAGAATTTTAATATTTATTTTTTAGTTTTTGGTGGACACAACATCTTTGTTTGTATGTGGTGCTGAGGATCGAACCTGGGCTGCACGCATGCCAGGCGAGCGCGCTACCGCTTGAGCCACATCCCCAGCCCCTGCATTTCTAATGTTACTGTTGTTGTAGGCCTGGGGAGCCCACTGACAACCACTGAACTGAATGGTACAAAACTGTGTGTTTTCTGATACAAAGGAATGTTCCGTCTGTCTCCTCCTCAGCTTTTCTGAACAAGTCCTGAGCCAGAAAACCTCTACCCTTTTAGAGATGGAGAATCAGGCTCAAGTGAATCCCCAATATTGACCAAAGTTCCATGGCCAGAAAATAGCAAGGCCAGGATCTGAAGCCCAGACTTTGTTTTTCCACCTTTGCTCTGCTCACCTGTACCCCATGGCCTAAAGGAATTCTTAGCTTCCTTTCCAGCTCCCACATTCACCATGATTATTCCTAGTACTGTAAAGATGGCAAGAGTCATAATATGTGTATATCATATGATATGTAGCTTACTACTTGCCAAGCCTGATTCTTGGAGCTTTACAGATCTTATAGCATTCTGTTTTCACAAATACCCTGGTAGGATAGATGTGCTATTACTTCTCTTCACTTTAAATATGAGGAAATGGAGGCACAAACTGGTGTGCTCACTTTACCAGGGTCACAGAGCAAAGAAGTACTAAAGCCAGGACTTAAACTTAGGCAGTCTTGCTCCTAGGTTATTGCTCTTAGTACTGGACTCCAGGGACAGTTGTCCTTCTAGAAGGCTGCCTTGGGTCCCTGCCTTGCAGAGAATGGGAACTCAGAGAATAGGCTCAAGCTTCTGAGAGATGAACATGACCTTCAGCCAGGTAGTGCCTTCTTACTATGAGACTCTCCACTGCTTTTCACAGAGCATCTGTCACATCTGCCTTATGACCGGGGCTCCCAGTTTCTTCCCTGCGTCATTCCACCCCAGCCCCAACACAACCAGGGCTCTCTATCAAAGGGAGCTTAGGCACACTTGATGAGATGTGAAATGTGGTAGTCTGGGCATGCGTGTGGGCATGTGGGCCTGCTGAGCTGGCTGCAAAAGGCTTGATTGCATAATGGCATTTAGAAAATGGCACTTGTCTTTTCTTCAAAGGCCTTCAACATGATGAATTGGGGCTTATTGAAATGGCCTTAAATCAAACCTTCTACGCACAGCAGCTTTCTCAGACTCATGAAAAGTGGATTTCTCTTCAAAGTGGCTGACTGCAGTGTCTCCCAGCTAACAGGCTGTTTTCTGGGCTCAGGGGTTAGGCCAGGGACCAGTCATGGAGGAGATCTTAGAACCAAAACAACCCTACAAGATACAGAGTGTGAGGTCCTTCTCTACCAAAAGGAACCCTGCCATCCCCACAGAAGAAGGGACTGAGTCGCAAGGCACCTGGTAAGCCACTCAGGTAGCTGCCTTCACAGTCCTAGCTTAGTGTTCTTCTTCCTGCTTAGAAAGGGCAGAGTGTCCCCATGGGTCTTTGGGAAAGTGTGGGCAGCATACTGCCTTTCTGGACTCCTCTCCTTCCCTTTAAGAAGGAGTGTGGCTTATCTACAAGCTACTGTGTTTAATCTCAAGCCCTGTGTACCCTGGGAATATTAGTTCTTACAACTTCAACTTGTGCATCCAGCTGTACTCATCATCCTTACCCAAACACACCATCCTTAGACACTACCCTGACAGCTGACAGTTGTGGAGCATGCTATGAAATTGGCCAATCTTATCTCCTACACTAGTCCCCCAGCATCTGTAGCCTCAGCCACCTTGTCCAATTACAGACTCTTAGCCTCTGATGTCAACTTCAAACTTACATAACCCTGAGAGTACCTCCTTAAATTTCATGCCCTCAAATTCTTGCTTGTGTCACCCTTGTCCATTCTGACAGCCACTCCAGAACTTCTGTCCAGGAAAAAGAATTCCTCTCAGTGCCATAGTGACCCTACTACCCTATCCTTCTTATTGCTTTTGTTTTTCTCATCTGCTATGTGAGAATATGGAGTCTCGCTTAGAGAGAGACTGTGTAATGGGATGAGCATTTCGCAGGAAGACAGGAGAAATGTCTTATATGATATAAACTGATATGCAGGAACATTGGCTATGGTTACTACTGCTAGGACCATGTACATTAACTTTCTCTTTGGGCCATCATTCTGGATCTCCATAGTCAGAGGTTAATGTATGACTGACTGGTGACAGAACCACATAGAATTTGGAATAGGACTCTGGGGACTAGAAGCAATAGCAGTATAGGTATAAAGTAAAACAAAACAAAGCACAACATAGCAAAACACTACTATCAATATCAAAATCTCAAAGAAACTATGTAATGAATATGGAATTGACTGAAAAGGGTTGAACACAATACTAATATTTTAAGAAAAGGAACCCTACAAGCAAGGCGGTATCATACATAGACAGGGATTGTAGGAACAGATGGGGGGCATGAAACTGGCCAGTTGTGACTCCTGTATACAGAGGCTGGGGACAGTGATGATAGAGCAGTAACTCAAATGAGATCCCTATTTTCAAGTACCCTCCAGTTGTGGTAACAGATGGTTCTGAGTATGATTGCAAACTCTACATTAAGGCTAAACAACAAGGAAATACAAGAGGCTGTGGGAATCCAGAAGGAAAATTCCCAAATCAGATTCAGTAGCAATGCAATAGGAGGGGGACAGTCTAGACTAGAGACAGGGAAAGCGTCTAGGAGGTGGTGCTTAAAAAGGGAAAATGACTAGGAATGTCCTGTGTGAGGAGAAAGTTTAAGGCCCTCACAGGTGTAAGGGACAGCCTTGAGCAAACGTATAGAGGCAGGAAGGAGCCTGCAAGGTTTGGAGAGCAGCAAGTGCTCTACTGAGGCTGGGACCTCAGGTACAAGGAGTGGAGAGAAAGAGCCAGACTAAGGTGGCTCAGGGTTAGGTCTAACATTACCTTGAATCCCAAGCTCAGGAGCTTGAAATTGATTTCAGAACGAATCATTGAGGACAAGAACAGTGGAGGACTCTGACTTAATGTGCCCTGACTTAATGCTCTCAGAAGATCTCTGTTCCTGATACAGCAGGAGAATTGAAAAGTGGAAGGAAAGATACCCGAGAGGAGACAGTTGCAGAAGTCCAGGTGAGCAATGACAGTGACCTGGAAATAAAGTGCCACCAGAGGATAATGGAGAGAGGAAACAAAACCAAGAGATTGGTGAGAGATAGAATGTACTAGACTCAGGAACTGTTTGGAGGAGTGGGCAAAGGAGAGGCAGGTGTTAAGGGTGATATTAAGTCTTATTGCTTAGTGGGTGGATAGTGTTGCCATTGGGAGTGGAAAAACCTTGGGAAGATCATGAGTTCAGTCTTGGACACAAGTATATTTATGTAGAAATGGTTAGTAGACAGATGATTACACAGGTCTGAAATTCAGAGTTAAAACATAAGCTAGAGAAGGAAGGGTCACCAAAGCACATTAATAATGAATATTCAGAGAGATATGAAGGAAACCAGACTTCCTCTTTACAATGTTCATGACAAGTCAAGCAAGGTGAGGACAGAAAAGTGACCAATAAATTTAGCAATGGGGAGATCATTGGTAATATTCAAGCACAGTGGAATGAGTATTGAGGCCAGTGGTCTCATTGGACCAGATGAAACTATATTGCAGTAATCCAGGAGGGAGATGATGGCTTGAGCCATATTAGTAGCGATAGAGATGATGGGGAGTATCTGAGTGCTAAATGTTAGAGATATTGCTGATAGTGTTTGTTAATAGATAGGGTATAGGAATTGAGACCCGGGGAAGAGGGAGAGAAAGGGGGGGAAGGTGTCAAATTTGACTCCTTGGTTTGAGGGGGAAAGAGAAAATGGAGAAATGATGCTGCCATTTAGAGATGGGAAGAAATTGAAGGAGAAACAGACTTGGTGATGAAAAGATCTGGCTAATCAATAACTGTTTGGGTATGTTAAGTCTGAGATGCCTGTTACACATCTAAGTCGAGATGACAAGTAGGTCATATGTGTACCTAGCATTCAGGGAAATAGTCATAGTGCAGAGGTGTATTTGAAACTTACCATTAATGAAATGGTATTATTCAAGGAGTATAGTTAAGATACACAGGGTTAAGATTGGGTATTTTGAAGGTGGCATACATCAGGCATGTTTGCATGTGGGTAGATATGATCTAGTAGAGAGAGAGGGAACACTGCATGATGCAGTGATGGTTGGTCTTGAGTATGTGAAAGGGCACAGAATCAAGAGCACATTTAGAGTAGATCAGAGCAGGGGCAGTTCATGCAGAGCGAGAGGAGTTTGGTGGATGTGTGTGTAAAGTGAAGGGAGCAGGGCCCAGTTTTGAAAAGATTCAGATAAGTCCCTAATAAGTACATGGAGGACAGGAAATTGGAGAAAAGTCAAGGTTACAGACTTGAAGATTATTTGAGAAACTTCTGCTCAGAGAAGGGAAGGACAGTATCAAAGTTCCACAGATCTTAAGTGGGACAAACCTCAGAGCTGATTGATTCCAGGGCCTATATTCTCTGTGCAAAGCTCCACCTCTGGGTGGAGGCTGGTCTGTGAATCCCAGGACCCAGCAGCATATTCTTCCTATACCAGTGTGTATAGCTGTTGTCATTTGGTCTTGGTGTAGAATTGAAATGTGTGTGGTCAGAGTTAGGAGGCAGGCTAGGTGGCCTCTGGCCTTTCCCCTGTCCAATATCACTGGACCAAAAGGTCAGAGCTTGACGCATATTTTGGCCTCATAAATTGTTCATAAACTCTGATGGCAAGCTTCAGATTTGTCACTCCCTAATGTGATGGTGGATATAGCCGGCTGACATCAAGCTCTAGGGAGCAAATGCAGTAAATCATTTTCTGTTTTGTGTAAGAAGAAAAAATAGAAAATCACTTCTCAGATTTCACTTTTGAATGTGCTAGTGCCTCTGTCAAGAGCTCCCTGTTGCAAACAAGAAAGCAGCGTCACCCCAAGGGAGCCTGCCTTCTAATAGGCACTGTCCACATAATTCCCGCACAGACAGGGAGAGAGCGTGGAACAGCAATCAGAACATGTTGTGACATCAGCTCAAAAAATTCCTCTCAACAGTAGTGCAAGACAGGGGTCTAGAGGTCAGGTTTCCCATTCTCAGGTCAGGGAAGTCCTAGCTGCACTCTTTGACTTGTGATCCTGGCCCAAAAGGACAGCAGGGAGTCTACAGCAGTACGTCCAGAATTATGACCATTGCAGGCATCTGGCTTCCATCCTCAAGGCAGTAATATTTATTCTTTTGCTTACCATAAGAAATACAGCAGAGTAGAGGCAAGGGGAGCTGTTAGCTATTTTGAACAGCACTTCCAGAAGTATCTTCCAAGCCAACTGGCTCATCCCCTGTCAAATAGGCAGGAGATGCAGAGGGAAAAGTGCAGAAAACTAGCCAGTGACTCATCACTGAACTATTCTGGGTCCCACCAGGGCACTTCTTCTGGGCCTTGGCATCTCCAACTGACACAAATGAGTTGCGCTGAAGGGCCTCTGAAGGCCCCTTCAGTTTTTATTCTCTAAAATTCCTTCTCTCATCTTTTTCTCTCCCTATATTCTTACCAATTTCTCCTCACCTCTCTTTTCTTTCTTGCTCTCTCTTATTCTTGACATCTGTCTATATCATTTGCTTTATCTGCCAAACTCTCTAGGACTTACTGTAGAAGTATAACTCGTTGTATAATAAAAATTCCTTGCTATATCCAGTCAGATGTGTGTGCTTGTTTCATAGAACTTCACTGTGGCGGGACTGGCCTATTCCAACAAGTCAGAATCATGACCTTTGCCTAAATTCATTTTTTCCAACAACGCCTCTAGAACCAATCGACCAAGTTCAGGAGAAACTGTATTCCACATCCAACCAGTAATGGTCCAGTGAACTTGAGGATACATAGGGGGTTATTGGGGATAATGAACTTGGAGTTGGATTTCCTTGCCTTGTCTTCAGAACCAGGGTAAAGAACTCAGCAGACCCACCTTCTCATGAATGTTGGGGAAGGGGCAAATTGACTTGTCCTGAGTTGGCCATCAAAGAGCCAGAGAACCCACACACAGTGAGTAGGAAACCTGGGACTAGCTCTCTAGTCATGTGGTCCCAAGTCTAATGAACTCCCTTTGCCTATGGAGCCAGGGCCCTGTGGTCTTGGGAGGGGAAATATTGAATTCCTATTTCCATTAAGTTCTAATTGAAATTTATCATTTCATCCCACTTTGAATGTAGACAATGAACCACAGTAACATCAGTAATATGTGAGACTTTGCCTCTGAGAGAAATCACAGAAACTTTTACATCATATTATTGTAGTTATCTCCAGTTAGCGTTTATAGTGGATACTATTTTGAAATTACAATAGTTATTAGACTCATCACTTGATTTTATTTCATGCATTGATAAAGAAATATTTATGTTAGCATATCATACAAGTTTTGTTTACTACTTGGATATCATTTGTTTTCTTTATAATCTTAAGGATTTTTATGCATTGATGTTTTTTCACAAAAAGATCCCTGGGTTTCACCAGTCAGCTAAGGGTCCACAGCACAGCAGAATTTAGTAAAGCCCCCTGCAGGGTGGAAGCCATTGAGTTTCTAGCCTGGGGCACATGCTTTCATTCTCACTGGATCCTTCTCCAGGATGCTCCTCTCACCTCGTGTCAGACAGTGTCCAGCCTCCAGGCAGATCGCTGTTCTCGCAAGGGCAGCTTTGAGGTCTTACTTGGATTTCCTGGCACCCTGTTTGGCCCTGTCCTCACCCCTGTCTAGGCTCTGCTGGAAGGTTTGTACCTCATGACCCATCCTCTCCTCTGCCTATGGGACCTTACCCTCCCTCCTCACCCTTGGTCATATTTCCCTAGATGTTTTATTACCCTCCTCTCCTGCCCCTGCTCCCAGGCCTCTAGTAGCACGATTGTGATTCTTCCTCCTTCCTCTCAGAAGCACAGCATTGCCTAAGAAGGGCCATGGTGCCCCATTTGTTCAGCCTCTTCCTCAAGGAATCCCAGGGTGTTCAAATGGAGTGAGTGTGCTGTGTTGTTCTTGCTGCTGTTGCTGCTAGGGTTGGGGGCAGCAGGGATGATGGCAAATCAAAAAATAGAAGCAGATGGGCTCCAAGCCAGGTCTTTCCACTCCATGACCTACTTACCCACTCCATGGTCTCTGGTCATACCATGTCTCTTTGGAGGCTCAAGTCCCTTAATAGATCCTTGCTTGAGGATTGTTGTAAGCACAGAATGACATGTTCATAGTGCAGGTCCATGGCACATCTCTCCAGAGGACACCTTTGGAGTGAGACAAGTGAGAATGTGGTCTGGAGAGCAGGCGATGGAATCTTGACTTCCACCTACCAGCCATGTGATATTGGACAAACTGTTTAACTTCCCTGTGCCTCAGTAATTTCATATGTGGAATACAGATGCAATGCATTATCCACTTTGAAGTACCTCACACAGTATAGACACTTCAGCAGTGATAGTATTATTGCTTTGTCAAGCAGGTGTATGTTTCTAGAAAGTGAGTAGTAAGATGAATTCTGGGTGCAACATGTTTCTGGATTCCTGGAAGAATAGTTTGACATTGACTGTCTCTGTTCCCTCCCAGAGGGCTTTCTAATCTAGGAGGGAGATGACCTTCCAACCCACTCTGTTATTCTTACTTAACCTATGTCTGTTTGGAGTCTATGGCTCCTCGGTACTGCCTCTCAGGATTGTTGTGGTCATTGAGTGGCATTGCCTATACAGGGAAGGGAGCTCCTTCATGGGTAGTGTAAGGGTCCCACGAAACGTCGGAGAAAGAGACCACCAAGTGACCACTCATGCAATTGGCAGAAGGGGATTTATTGAACCAGCATGCTGGGGCTCCGTGCCCACTCAAGAAGGGAAAGCAGCCCAGAGCCCCGAGCAGGGGCTGAGCACTGCTTAAGTACACTTTTTGGGGAGGGCGGAGGGCTTTGTATACATCAGAGTCTCCTTTAACAAATCATCATACACCGCGGGAAAATCAAGCAACAATTCCTAAACATAATTAGTTCATTCATTGGCGGGAACAGGTCAGGCTGGAGTGATAGGTCATTTCTAAACAGGGTACACATTCAAACTGATTGGTTTTAGGGCCTAAAGGACTACGTGACCAGTTACACAGAGCCCTAGTTATTGGACAACCAGGGAGTCAGTGGGAATATTTACTGGGCAATTCCAGTATTGTCCTAACAGCTACAGGGATTTCAGGTTTTGCAGGTAACATAGAAACCTAACAATACCTAATCCTTTACATTTTAACTCAGACCTTGCAGCTTAGAAACTTTACAACACCCGGTCTTTTACCCTTTAACTTTTACATTTTAACTTCAATTTCTTTTACCCTTACAGGTAGAACCAAGGTGCAGATCACCCAGGAAGTCTACCTTTGAAAGGAAACTGCTTATTTTATTTTATTTTTTATTATAAGATCACCTGCCCACAGCTTCAGGCTTGTTTTTCCAAAACCTAGAGTAAGGTAGTCCAGATCCCATGTGCCTAACCAGTAGCCAGCCACATGATCTGTCTTATTCCCTGTACATTCTACCCTGTCCCCCCATCTGAGCCAGACCTCCTGCACTTGGCCCAAATCTTCAACTGCCTTCATTCTTTGCTCTGATAGTCCTTTTGTTCTGAGCCAGAACCCTCTCCCCTCCTCCAAGCCCAGTCCTTCCCATCCATTAAGGTCCAGTTCCACCTCCTCCAGGAAATCTGTGCTGACTGGAGTTGGAGATTCTCACACGTCAGAGCTGCAGCTGCCCACGCATTACTCAGCCTTCATTGACTGCCCCTCCTTCGGATTCCTGCAGCACTTAAGGCCCATGCCAGGCAATTTAGCACTTAATTACAGACTCTCATCAATTGTGCCTTAATTTTTCTTGTGCATTAGTGTGTTATGTCCAACTCTATCAAAAGCTTGTAGAGGAGAGAGAAAGTAAAGACACCACCATTTCTTCTTAGCATTAATAATGTAGGAATATGACTGCTGAGTCACTGACAATGTTGAAACTTTGTGTGGTGCCACCACTCAGTCACCCTAATCCCAGACCTAAATTTTGTCATATAGCTTATTTCTATCCTCAAACCTGGCTGGATGCTTCCTCCTGGGGCACAAGGAAAGCTGTGCATACCTCAACTTCCTCATGTCCAGGACTGCCCCCATCTCACCTGCCTCTAGGCCTAGTAAAAGTGGCCTGAGTGCCCAGTCATCTGCATTCTCCCCACTGTGGGCCCAATCACTCACATCAGGGCTTCTGAATACAAGGCCCAGGGGTGCAGTTACACAGGAACACAGGAATGGCTCACCTGGATGCTTGTAGAAGATATTGCTGTAATTGGACAGTGCTTGCTCCACTCTGCCTTGGGCAGGTTATTGTGTCTTCCCAGTAGGCCTTTTACATATACAGGTTTGGACCGCACTTGCACCTGTCTCCTTGTCCATCAACCTTGATGTTTGTTCTTCAGTTCTCCCTCAGGCTACTTCCCCACACCACCTTTGCTGAGCCAATGATCTGAAATACCTAAGAAAGGAATGATGCTGGCTGACCTAATGCCCATATGCTTGTGCAAACACATTTATCAAACACTTATTATGTGCCATGTCTGTGCTGGAAGCTGAAGTCACAAAGAAGACAGAGAACCCTTGTGCTGTGGAAGCTCATGGTCTGCTCAGAGAGGCAATCTTTACAATGAACTAAATAACATGATGGCTGAGCCACAGGGCCTGGGGTCTCGTACAAACAACCTGGCTTCTCAAATCAAAGCAAAACTCTCAGTTTTCCCAAGTTCCATCCTGACACTATTCTGTCTCGGCTCCCCTCCCCTGCCCCAGCTGCACTGTACCACTTCTTCCACTGCAGCTGCCAGGAGAGCACCAGACATGCAGAAATTAATATGACAGACAAGCGAGGAGGAAGTTTCTAGGATGAAAATAGAAGATAAATGTGTTGAGGATGTCATGACATTGCTAAGAGAGTCACCATCCCACTGGTGGCACCACTAAGGCTCCAAGGCAAGAGCAGAGGAAGGCCCCTGAGGCCCTGGTTATAAACAACTTTATCTCAGGGAGGCACTTACACAATGGGAGCTATGATGATCTTCTGAGTGTGTTGCTTGACTTTGAATAGTCATTTCAGACTCTACCTGAGGCAAATATTGATAGTCCTAGACTTTACTGAGATCAGGGATTTGCATTCTAATGCTGACTAAGCCACTTACTGAACTATGCGACTTTGTAGAATTTACCTCTGTTTCCTCTTCTGTCAAATGGGTGTAATATTATATTTGCTGGTTTCAAGTGAGATTGTATGTTAAAAATTCTTCCATGGAGTGTAACACACTATGTGCAATCCACAACTAGTTACTGGTGTGTTATTAAACCCCTCTTCCTCCTTGGCATATGTACTGGTTTCTCTTTCCCCTGTATCTGACTTGCCTTCCTCTCAGCTAGCCAAATCCCTGAGCAAGTGCAGCAGCAATCTTGCAAGTATGGACAGCAATATCATCATGATGATCCAAGCTTCTTTCTGGCAAAGACTTGACAGTTGCTGCTAAAGAGAGGGCTTTTGGGGTGGAAGAGGGGGTAAGGACCAAGTTCATATGCTCATATTACTGCCTCTTTCTGAGGAGGTTAACTTGTACATTTCATCTGATGAGTGTGTTGAAGCAGTAATGAGTTCAGTGTGGTCCTTTTTCTGGGAATTAATGACTGGGAAGACAATATGGTCCTTTTTGGAGCCATTAGTGCTGGACTATTACCGATTCCGAGAAGGACTACATTACTGCTCTGGTGAGGGTATGGGCCCAGTGTTTTCCTGGATGGTTGATTGCCTGTGGGATGCACTTGGTGCTTTGAGCCTCAATGTCTTCCCCATTAGCTATGCAGCTGCCTATAACATTTTCTTTCCATGCCATGCTTGCACTAATAATGTTTGTATGTTTGTGTGATCTTAAGTAATGTTATGGTCAATGTCATTGCCAGTCCCTGAATTAGAGTGCCCTTTAAAATGGAAGGCACTTAGCTTAAACACAAAACACCATTTGGGAAGAATGGATGATGGCTTTGGTTGCCTTTGGTTACCTCTTTTTAATCTGAGGTTGGAAGCCACTCAGTCTGTTTTTGTGGTATCGGCAAGTAGGAGCAATACTTGTTCTCTTCAATTTTGCTGCAGGGTATGGTCTGCAGTCATGAAAAATGGCCCACTTATATGCCTGCTTGGCCACTTTGGCTTTCTGCCCCAGGCAGGGTCATCAAAGTATCTGCTGGTACAGTTCTGGCCCTCCAGGATACATGAAACTCATGGAGAAGGGAAGAAGGCAGAGGTAATTATTTCCAACTTACCAAGAAGAAACAGGTGCTCCGAGTTTAAATGGCATATCCATGGTTAGCTTGTATGTCAATGGCAGGGCTGAACTGACATCAGAGTGTCTGCCTTCATGCCCACAGTCATTTCCACTACCTCACTGCACCAGGGAGGGCTACGAGTCCTCAGGGGAAGTGCTGCTTAAAGTACCAGTTGGTTATAAAATGAGGTGTTCACTTCAGAATGTAAATCAGTGTAATGCATCCTCCATGGAGAAAGTCTTGCTAGGAAATATATGTCAGCTGTACCAATTAGTGTACTTAGTGATAATTTGGTCTCCATTCTGAAACAAGCTCCTTATTCTACTGGGGTTGCCTAACAAACTCTGGATCATACCTAGAGTACCTAGTACAGACCTTGGTGATTAGAATGGTAAACTCTGTAGAGGGTAGGAGGCATTCATATCTTAATCATTATAGTAACTAGCTATCATTGATTAATCTGAGTTTTCTTGGTGTCACATACTGTGTGACATAATGTATATCAACTTCCTTCCCTGTAACTTAATGTGTTACCACTGTTTACTGGTGATGAGTCCTTGCTTCCCCAATGCTGAAGTATAACACCAGAGAAGCACACAGAGGCAAGTGTAGAGTGCAAAGTGGAAGCTTTTATTAAAGAAGAGCAGAAAAGACTTCTCCCCGGAGGAAGAAGAGGACCCTAAAGGCAAAGTTGGAATCCATGGAAGAGGAGGTCTTCCCTTTTTTACAGCTAAGGTCTTCTTTCAGCTTTCCCACACTCATTTCCTTTGTTTCCCTTCATCTTTCAGTGCTAGAATGCAGATGGGAAGGCCAAAAGGAGGGCATAGGTGGGCTGAAGGAGTAATCTGAGCAGGAAGGGCCTGGGGTGGTTTTTGGTTAGCACCTCCCTGTTTACTGGGAGCTACTTCATTAACAGTTCCTTAGGATGGGTTCTGGGCCTTGGGGACATTAACATTTCAATTTCCCCAAGTGCAGCTCTGGTTTCCTGGACTCCATTCTCAATCATGGTCTCCATTTTCTTCATACTCAATATTAGACCTGATTCATCTAAGTACACTAACTACCTATCTGTAAATCTGGCTTAATTGCCACTATTATCATCTCCGTTTTACATATGAGGAAACTGAGGGGCCCAAAAGTCAAGGAGCTTGTCAATAGTCATGCATTAGATCAATGGTAAAGCTTAGTTTTCAGTGTTTTTAGCTCAGTGTTGCTGAGCTATGTTTCCAAGAAAATTTTTGGACCACTTGACTCAATAGAACAGCCTATTTATCACATTGCTACATATGTCTCATGTCACTACAATATTTAAGGATTGAAGTTTGAAATAATACACTTATTTGGTGAGGAATGAATGAATGAGTTTCTTGGGGTGGGTAGACAGTGCTGGAGAACCTGAAGACAAATCATAGGAAGAGTCAGATGGCAAGATAGAGGCTATAAAAAAGAATGACCAAATTTGTCCCCTAATCTAAAAATTCATGAGTTAGGAGAGGACTCTGAATCTTGAAGAAAAGAATTTTAGAAGACATAAGAAAGCCATTTGTAACCACATACAAGGCCAAGAGCTTGAAACCACATGTGATGGGAGCAAAATAAAAATGTAAGTCAGACCTAGAACATCTGTCATGTTATTTGGGACCTTAGGGGCAATACAAGAATATGTGGCTGTGACTACATATCATGTCATGTGGGGAGCATCTTCCTAAGGTCTCACTTACAGCTTGTGATCTTTTAGGACTGGCCTGAGCACAGGCACCTGCATTTATAAAACCATCCCTGGAAGACCCTTAATGTTTAGCAAAACTTGGAGAGGGGGTGGGCTTTGGATTCAGATAGATCTGGGTTCAAATAAAGAAAATTAGAAATGTTAAGTACTAATTATTTCTACTGTCACAATTACCTGAGATAATCAGCTTATAGACAAAATGTTTATTTTTGTCTCATGTTTTTTGGAGATTCAAACCATGATTGGCTGGTCCTGTTGCTTTAGGGTCTGTGGAGAGGTAGCATATCATGGCAAAAGCATAAGCTAGAGTGAAATCATTCACTTCATGGCAGGAATATGAAAAAGAAAGACAGACTGGAGTTCCACAGTCCCCTTTGGGGGTACACCCCTAGTTATGTCAAACCTCCCATTAGGCCCCACTTCTTAAAGTGTCCACCACTTCCATAGAGTGCCATGCTGGGAACAAATGTTTAACATGGAAATTTGGAGGACATTCCAGACACAAACTACAGCAAATATATAAGTAAAATACAAAAAGAAATCAATCTCTCCTTATTTTTTAAATATATAAAACTAATTAAATAGATTTATTTTCTTGTGGGCTTTAAAATAATGTACTCAATATCCATATGAAGAGAATAGTATAAAAGGTGGTGGAGTGAAAGGTCCTATGTAGTTGCAAGATTTCTCCATTTTGTATGGCATTGATTTTGGTACAGAATTAAATCTAACTAAATTATGAAAAATTAAGTATGTATAAATAAGCACTTACAGCAACCATTGAAAAAGTAGACAAATAGATAATCTGAATAGTCCGACAAGTGCAATCTATTAAGGAGATTGAATAAAAAATAATAACCTGAAACAGAAAGTACCAGGCTTAGATGGGTTCACTGGTGGATTCTACTAAACAAAGAAAAAAATTGTACCAGTTCTCTATAATCTCTTAGAAGACAGAAGCAGAGGGAATACTTTCTAACTCAGTCTTTGGGGATAGCATTACCCAACACCAAAACCAGACAAAGACATTTCAAGAAAAGAAAACTATGAACCGATATCTTTTTTCTTAATTTTTTTAGGTGTCAATGGACCTTTATTTTTATTTATTTGTATGCAGTGCTGAGAATCAAACCCAGTGCCTCACACATGCTAGGCAAGCATTCTACTACCACTAAGCCACAACCCCAGCCCATGAACTGATATCTTTCACTAACATAGTCAATATTCTTCAACAAACTATTAACAAATAGAATCTAGCAATATATAGAAAGAAATCCCACATCACAACTAAGTGGGATTTTTCCCCAGGTATGCAAGGCTGATTTAAAAATCAGAAACAAATTAATGCAATCCACCCCATCAGCAGGCTAAAGAATAATAATCACATGACCTTAAGTTTCAGTCAGGTTTTCCATCACTGTGACCAAAATATCTGACAAGAACAACTTAGAGGAGGAAAGGTTTATTTAGTACATACTGTTTCAGAGATCCCAGTCTGTGGTTGGTAGGTTTAATTTAATTGTTCTTGGTCTGATATGAGGCAGAGCATCATGGCCAAAGGTGTGATGGGAGAAAGATGCTGAACTCATGGGGCCAGAAAACAGAGAGAGAGAGAGAGAGAGAGAGAGGAAGGGGAGGGGCCATAAGGAAGAACAATCCTTCAAGAAAAGCCCCCAGTGACCCACTTTATCCAGCCACACCTCACCTGCATACAGTCACCACCCACTGAGTCCATTCAAAGTAGGGTGGACAGTCAGCAAGATTGGGTGCACACCGCTGCAGCATGCACTCAGGCTGCATCACTATTGTGCATAACATGCCACTGAGGGTGCTCATATAGTTGCTGCTGTCTTAGCTGGACCCAGACAAGATGCAGAGCCTCATGGACCCAATCCAGAAAGACCTGAACAGCATACCCCTCATTGAGTGGATAAAAGGGGCCCAGAGTGGTGACTATATCTACTCTTTCAGGGGCTGCCACTGCTACACAGCCTATCAGCAGCTATAGCAAGAAACCATTCCTTCCAAGTTTATCTAGTTCATATTTTTCGACCTAATTGTGTACCTGGGTACATCCACATAGGACCTGCAGTAGGAGGTAGGAGCCCAGAAGACATGTCTGGTCCTCAGTGGGCTGGTTCACATAGAAGGTACAGCAGGGGTGTATTCTCTTAGAGCCTAGGAGGAAAGTTTGACTCTGGCTCCACCTTCACTGACTGCCAGGTCTTAGATTAAAATGGAAGATTGTGGAGCCCCAGTTTGAAAATGGGATCATGGCCATATTCTTCAAGGATTGTTGAGAACATGAAATATGAAATGAGTTTGGAAAGCCATAGGCTTCTCGCTCCAAATTCCCAAAGACAAGGGCCTTTCATGTGTTCTTTATAAAATTTTATTATGTGGTTGCATTCAGCTACAAGTAAAGGAAAACCTAGGTTACTGTGGGTTATAGAAGGAGGAGTTTGTTTTCCTACACATGATTCTGGAGGCAAATGGCTAAAATGGTATTGCCCCAATGGTGCGGTGAAAGTAGGACTTACGTCTCTATGATCATTTTGCCCTGCCTTCATTGTTTGCTGCTTCATGGTTACAGGATGGCTGTTGTATCTCCAGCAGTCATATCTGTGTTTAAGGAAGACAGGAGCTCGTAAAGAGGAAGGGCCAGGTCAGTTTGGCATATCAAATTCTACCAGAAATTAAAATCTCTTTCAGAGGACTGGGTCTTGCCTGTTCCCTCCCCCAGCTTATTTTCACTTAAGTCTTGTGGACCTGAGCCAGCTTTCATCTCTAGCTGCAAAGGAAAGTAAGACAGCAAAGAACAAAATTGTCATGGTTGACTACACCAGTACTGTTCTGTCTCCTGGGACTGGCATGTTGCCTTCTGAAATAAAATTAGCATGCCATTATCAGGAAAGAGGAGGAGGATGCATGTATCAGTTAGCCTTCACCATGTAACAAATCATCACCATATTTAGCAGCCAAAAAGTTATTTATTTACTCATAATTCTGTGGGTTGGCAACTTGGGCTGGGCTCATCTAGGCAGCTCTGGTGATCCTACCTGGGGCTATTCCTTAAGCTATGTTCATCTGTCATCTAAGCTGGGACTGAATGGTCTGAATCAGACCTACTTGTTTGTCTGGCAGAAAACAGGCCCTTGGTTGATTTGGCTTGATTGTCTTCTGTGTGGAATTTCCAGGTTAGCTCTGGTTTATTAAGACAAATGGCCTCAGGATTATAAGAGTAAGAGTAGAAATGATGAGACTTCTTGAACTGTAAGGTTGGGACTATGACAGTATCACTTCTGCTAAGTTCTTTCGATCAGAACAAATCACAAGTCTTTGCTCAGATTCAAAGGATGGAAAATATACTACCCCTCTACGTGGGAGTGCACACACACACACACAATGGGCCTTACCTTGCCCAGTTTTATGTCACTAAGACCATGTCCTGGCCCACAAAGTCTAGGAGATGAGGTGATAAGGCAGGATCTGGGTCTCCAAGGGCTGGATCTACTCTACTATGGGTAACTCGTCAGCATGTGTAAGATGAAAGTGACTAGGTAGGACATTCCAGAGTGGCTTCTGAAAACCAGGACTAGAGTCCTAGGGGAAGGGGAAAGGCAGAGAGGATGGTACAGAGTGAGGTGGGCCTTGCTCTCTCTGCCCTTAGAGAACTCAGCCACTTGGTGTTTTTAAGCCTGTTTTCTTAGCTCAATAGTAAGGATAAAAGCTTTGTTCCACCCATTGGGTGTCTCAGGAATTGAAAAGGGATAAAATACAATGTTGTATCCTGAATTAGATTTTTGAATTCCACCACCACCACCCACAAAAAGACATTAGCACAACAACTGGGAATCTGATAATAAGGTCTGAATTTTAGTTACCAATATTACACCTGTATTGTCCCCTTGATTTTGACAAATGTCCTGTGGGTTATGTGAGAAGTTGACTTAATGTGAAGCTGTTGGAGTGGGCTGGATAAGGAGTATGTGGGATCCCTTTGTACTGTCTCTATACCTTTTCTGTAAATCTGAATTAATTCCAAAATAAAAGATTCTGTAATAAAAAAAAAACTAAAATGGACTGATTAGGTTATTGCTCTCATATTTAATCATTTAACCTCTGAATATTTCTGCATTAACACAGGAGCTTTTGGAGGACACTTCATATCCAAACCACAACATTTTATTAATAGATACCATAAAAACATTTGAAAAATGCAAAACCCAGTCATGATAACACCTCTCAGAACACTAGGAATAAAATGATATTACCTCAGCTAGATAAAAGTCATCCCGAAAATATCTACAGCTAACATCAAACCTAATATTGGATTATGTTGGAACTCTTAAGTCTATGAGGACCCTTGAAAATGGACTAAATATGTTTTGCATTGTGAGATGGGCATGAGCTTTTGGGGGCCAAGATGGAAAATTGTGATTTAGATATGAGGTGTCCTCCAAAAGCTCATGTGAGAGACAATGCAAAGAAGTTTAGAGTGAACTGATTAGGTTATAAGAGCCTTAAACTAATCCATTAATCCACTTGAGTGGATTAACTGGGAGGAGCTGGGTCAGTGAGAGCATGCCTTTGGAGTTTATATTTTGTCCCTGGTAGGCAGAGCTTCTGTTTCCTGGTTGCCATGTTCTGGCTGCTTTCCTCCTTCTACACACTTCCTCACCTCATGTCCACAGCAATGCACTTAGCTGTCTGTGGATTGAGACTTCTGAAACCATGAGCCCAAATCAACTTTTCTTCTCTAATTATTCTTCTTAAGTCTTTTGGTCAGAGAGAGAGATGGAGAGCAATAACATGACAAGAAGTAATATGTATAAGGGAATAGGATGTGGGAAAGGCTTAAATGGTGTCTTTATCAAGAGTTATTGTTTATTTATTTATTTTTTAATGACATGAAACATTTTTATGAGATACAATGTGATGTTTTGATACATGTATACACTGGGTAGTGATCAACTTGGTGTAGCTGGTATATGCGTTATCTTAAACTTGTATCATTTTTTAGGTTGAGCACATTCAAATTTTTTTCTTCTACTTTGAGATATATAATGCATGATTGTTCATTATATTTACCCTAATGTGCCATAGAACGCAGAAGTCATTCCTCTTATTAAACAATAACTTTGTACCTGTTGACTGTCCTATCTCCATATGACCCCCATTCTCCCCAGTCCTTGACAAATGCTATTCATATTTCAGCTTCTCTGGAATCAGCTTTTTAAGACTTTAATTATGATGGAGATTGTGCAATGTTTTTCTTTCTATGTCTGACTTATTTCACCTAACACAAAATCCTTGGCGTCCATCTACATTATTGCAAATGACAGGATTTCATGATTTTTATGACTGAATAGTACTCCATTGTGTGTGTGTGTATGTTTAAAAAGAACAAATTCTGAAGAAGGTGTTGAAAAATAGAATCTACTCTAGGATATTGGTGGAAATATAAATTAGTAGACATTCATAGTAGTATGTAGGTTCCTTAAAAATTTTAAAAAAGAACTATATGAACCAGAAATTCCACTATTATGTATATACCCAAAGGAAATGAAATCAACATGTCAAAAAAACACCTGTAGTACCAGAAATAAATAAATGAATGAATGTTTCCTTTAAAAGAAAAGGCAGGATCACAGGGAGCCCAGTATGCCCAGCAGGAAAGATGTCCATAAGTGTTTATCTCTGGTCACCAGGTGGAATTATTTGGATGTGGTGTAGAAGTAGAAACTGCGAAGGATGACCAAATCCTATTTCTGGAGAAAGTTGAACTTGTATTCAAAATGGATGCCAAGGAAAGAGAATATTGTAAGAATCGTCTATACTTCCCCTCAATTTTGCTGCAAACCCAAAACTATTCTATAATAAAGTTTAATAATTTTTAAAAAGTGATTTAAAAAGATATATGTAAATAGGTAATAGATTAAAATGAAAGAATAAAATATTCAAATAAACCAAAAGAACACAGAAAAAGAGGGACAGAAGGGAAAAAACAGAAGAGACACTAAACAAGAGTTCAACACAATGATATCAATATCACATTAATGGTTAATCAAAGGAAACTAGAATTAAAAAGTAAAATTGTTAGACTGTATAAAGGCAATATCTGACTATGCATTGTTTATAAGAGATGAGCTTTCAATGCAAATGCATAAAAACGTACCTGTACACAAAGGAAGAGTGGCACTGCTATTAATTATACCAGCAAAATAAACTTTAAGACAAAGATAAAGACTGATGTTTCATAATGATAAAATGTTCAATACATCAGAAACATGTAACTATCATAAATGCATGTGCATTTAATAAAGGAGATTCAAAATACCTGGAACACAAATTAATAGTATTAAAGGAAGAAATCAAAAGAATATTTAGAATTTATTTTGAGTTCTGAATGATAATGAAATGCTAGATATCAAACTTAGAGTATGGCAGATAAAGCGCTGCTTAGAGGAAATTGATAGCATTATATTAGAAATAAAAAGAAATCAAAATATAATCTAAGATTTAATTGTAAAAAAGTTATATAAAACACAGTAAGCCCAAATCAAATGGAAAGAAGAACACAACAACAACAAAAATCAAAACAGTAGAGAAAATTAACCAAGCTGAAAGTTTGTTCTTTGAAAATGTCAATAAAATCAATTAACCCCTATTTAGACTAATTGAGAATAAAAGAGAACTAGAAAAGTGTAGCAATAACGTGAATGAAAGTGAGTATACCATTACATATCTAACAAGCACGAAAAGAATAATAAAAGGATATTGTGAACAAATTCATACCAAAAACTTGAAAACTTACAAAAAATAGACAAATTATTTGAAAATGAAACTTACCGAAACTGACACAAGGCAATATATTAAATTTGCATAGCTCTGTATTTATTGAATAAATTAAATTATCAAAAACATTCAGGCAAAGAAAATTCTAAGTCTAGATGGTTTCCTTGCAAAAGCTATCAATCATTCAAGGAAGAAATGACATCTACCTTACATGAATTCCTTAAGAACACAGAGGAAAAGGGAATAATTCCACTCTTGTTTTGTAAGGCCAGCATAACCTTAATACCAAATATAATAAAAGATTACAGAAAATATTCCTCATAGGCATATATTTAAAAATATACACTACATTTATTCTAACACTCATAATGTATACACACATATATGCATGAAAATATAGAATATATATGTCATATCCTAAGCAAGTATGGTTTATCCTAAGAATATAAGATTGGTTTGACATTTGAAAAGTAATCAGGATAATTTACAATATGAACAGAAATAGAAGAAGAACCATGTTACTATTTCAAAAGACACAGAAAAACTATTTGACAAATGCCAGCAATCATTCTTGATAAGCATGCTTGGCAAAGTTTTATTCAGATGGTCACCCTACATCAAACAAAAGGCATAAATTAAAGCCTGTGGCTAGCATATATGAATTGTGAAATGTTGAATGTTTTCCGCTTAAGATTAGGAAAAAGGAAAAATTCATGCCTACCACTTTTATACAACGTTTTACTGTCAGTTGTAGCCAGTGATTAAAAAAGAAAAGAAAGGCAAATATTTTAAAAAGAAAAAATTAAACTTTCTATATTTTCAGATTGGGTGATTGTTAATTCAGAAAATACTAAGAAATCTACAAATCACCTACTTTAAATAAACAGTAAGTGAATTTAGCAATATCACTAGATATAAAATTAATATACAAAAATGAAATTTTAAGAATCAAATTTTAATAGCATTCAAAATATAGTATAGCTAAGAATAAGATTAAAAATTATGTACAAGACTGCTATTATAAAAATGACAAAACACTGCCAAATATTAAAAAAATAGTAATAAAGGCAATTTTATGCAATGGAAGGCAAATTTTTGTTAAAATGACAATTTTCCTCAAATTGATTTATAGATCCAGTGTAAACCCAGTCGAAATCCCATCACAACTATTGTATAAAATTGAAAAGCTGATTCTTAAACATTTAAGGAAATACAAAAGATGTTAAATATCTACAGAAATCTTGATAAAAACAAAATTTTCTTGATTACATGAATTGACTTATATATTTACTATAAAGGTGATGATAACCATAAAACTGTAGTGGTGGCCAAAAGACTAACGACAGGCTAATGAAACAGCCTTGAGAGTCCAGAAATAGACCTACAATACATTGTTATTCGATTTTATTCTGTACCCTCAAAACAGTCCAATGAGGGAAAAAGAAAGTTTGCTTTTCAACAAATAACACTAGCTAAACTGGATAATCATATGGGTTTGGCTAACTTCACTTAGCATTATCAGGGTTAAAGGGGAAAAAAAATCTCTCAATCTAGAATCTTAATCCATTGGAAATAGGTTTCAAAACTGTTGAGAAAATTTCAGGCAAATACTGAAAAGTTTATCCCCAACAGACCCACACTTCAAGAAATGCTTAAAAAAAATCTTCAAGGAGAAGGAAAACAATAGCAGAATGAAACTTGGAGCTTCAAAAACGGATGTAGAATGTCAGAGATGGTAAATATTAGTAAATATAAAATGACATTTTTCTTTTTTATATATTATTTCAAATTAACACATTAAGCCTATCAAAGTAACAATCTGAAGACATAATGTGATATGTTAATGATGGATATTTGTAAACTCTAGAGCAAAAGTAAAAATAGAGATCTGTAGCCTATAAGATAATAAAAGGAGCATACTAGAATAATACATAATAAATTAATCTAAAACAAAGAAGGTGAAGAAAATAGGAACAAGAATAAATTGACATATAAAAAACAAATAGCAAAATGGTGCATTTGAAAATCAATTCTGTTGGTAATTATGCCAAATATAAATTGTCTAAAAGTTTCATTTAAAAGGTAATCATGATGTGACTGAAAAACAAAAGAAGTCCAACTTTATTTTATCTATGATAGATGCAATTTAATTATAGGTTACTGATAGATTACAAGTAGAAGGAAAAGAAAACCATGCAAACATCTAGTATTATAAACACAGAGATGCTATATTATGATAACACAAACCAAACTCTAGAACAAGAAATGTCAATATAGAAAAATTGGAAATGTTCTCCATGGCGAAGGAGTAAATTCTCCAAGAATAAATAAATATTCTAAATGTGTATGAACAAAATAACAGGGATTCAAAATTCAAGAAGCCATAATTCACAGACCTGAAAAGACAATAGACAAATCTACAAGAACGTTTTGGAGATTTCAGCATGCTTCTCTCAATAGTTAATAAAACAAGTACTTAGACGGAAAATCAATAAAGTTTTAGAAAACTTTAATAACACTGCCAACTTGGATTTAGTTAAAATTTACAGGCTAGTTCCAGCAACAACTGTATAATACATATTCTTTTCAAATACATACTGTATGTATGCTAACATAGAACATATGCTGAAACATTAAAAAATAAAATTTTAAAACAAAATATATTTTAGAGCTTGTTCTTTGACTACAAGTGGAATTAAACTAAAACTCAAGAGCAGAAAGATATCTTAGAAATCTTTAAATATTTGAAAATTAAACAACTGTGCTTAAGCAATACACAGAACAATGAAAAATCATATGGGAAATTAGATGATATTTTACTAAATGATAACAAAAATACAGTGTATCAAAAACTATTAGATGTGTATAAAATAGTGCTGACAGGGGAATATATAGCTTGAAATGTTTGCATTAACCAAGAATAATAGTCTAAAATCAATTATTTAAATTTCTACGTCAGGAAAAGAAATGAGGACGAAGAGGAATTTGAGAAGGATATCAAATCCACTCATATACTAAACCATTAAAATATATTAGAAAATGAACAAAAAAACAAACAAAAAAGAAACCAAAAAAAATTCTTTAAAAGATTACTAAAATTAATTAACCTGTATTTAGACTAATCAAGAAAAATGAGATAAGATCTAAATTAGCAATATCAGAATGAGACAGGGGACTCTTGCAAGTCATTTGGACAAAAAAAGGATAATAAGAGAATATTATGAAAATTTTTTTGATAATAAATTCAACAATTTAGGTAAAATCTCTCACATATACACATTAAAAAAGGTGAAAAAAGGCAACAGAAAATATGCATAGCATTATATAATTACATACATTAAATTCATAATCAAAAAACTTTCTAAGAAAACTGTAGCACCATATGTTTCATTGAATAATTTTATTAATATTCATGGAAGAAATAATGCAAATACTACACAAACTCAGAAACAGTGGATGAAAATACATTTTCCATATATTTTTTAAAGTCAGTATTAATCTGTTTCTTTAAGTGAAAACATTATAGATAATAAAACTATAAATGGTTATCTCTCATAATATAGACTAAAATATCCTTATCAAAATATTAAATCAAATATAGCAACGTGTTATCAAAAATAATATATATTGCCCAAGTAGGGGTCATCTAGGATTACAAGTTTCGCTCAATATTTGAATATCGATCCATGTCATTCACCATATTAATGGGTTAAAAAAATCATCATCTAAACAGATGTAGACAATTAATTTGATATACTCTAAATCCTGTTCATGATAAAAAAAGAATAAATCTCTCAAGCAATTAGTAGAAGGGAACTTTCTTCCTCTGATAATATGAATCTATGAAAAATGTACAGCCAATAAAATACTTAATGATAAAACACTAAATATTCTCCCCTTAAATCAAAACAAGGATATCCCTTGCCAGTTCTTTGTAACATTGTATTAGGAGTTCCAGACAATGCAGTAAAACTCAAAAAAGAAATATAAGGCATATAGATTTGAAAGGAAGATGTAAAAAACAGCTTATTCAAAGATTACATAATAATCTATGTAGAAAATCCTAGGTAATCTTTAAACAGGTTACTAGAAATAATAAGAGAATGTAAAATGGTTCAGATAACACAAATTCAATAAAAATCAGTTGCAGTTTATAGGTAAGCAACAAAATTTGGACATTGCCGCAGTCTGGCTGGGCACAATCACGAGCCACTTGTCAAAAGAAACTAACTTTATTTTTAGAACCACACACGCCAAACAAAACAGCCTCTCAGGAAAAACCCTCAGAGCCTCAACTGCCACCACCGGCTTTCCACAAGCCTCTCTCTCCCACACCAGCTTCTCTCCACCTCCCACAATCCTCCTGCTCTTGAGGCCGATTGGCTGGGTCACGTGGGCGGAGCCAAAAAAGTCCCCCAATGAGCAGCTCCGTGGTCTGAAAGGGCAGGGAAACAGCCCAATGAGCATCACCGCAGAGGAGCCAATCAGCTAGATGTTGCTGGGGCCGATGTGAGCCAATCATCAGCCGGCAGCTGGAAGTTTGCTGGCAGCTGGAAGTTTGCTGGGGCCCCTTCGGCTGTGGCTCTCAACAGGACATTATAATTATGAAAACAGTCGCATGTGCAAAAACATCCCAAACCACATATATTCAAGGAAAAATTTAACACAGTATGAGCAAGGTCGAACAATGAAAGCTAAAACAAAAATTGTTTTAGAAATTAAAGAATATTTAAACAAATGGAGAGATATGCTCTGTTCATGAACTGACATACTAATTTTTAATAAGTGAATTATTGTCAAATTGAATATATAGATTCAATAAAATCCCAATCAAAATTGCAGCCTGACATTTTCAGCAAATTGATAAGCTCAATCTAAAATATCTACAGACATGTAAAAGATTTTGAATATCTAAACCAATTCTGAAAAAGTAGAATACATTTGGAAAACTTACTCTATGTGATTTTAAGATTTACTTATAAAGCTGCAATAATGAAGTTAATGTGGTCTGCTAAAAGGATATATACATAGATCCATGGAACAAAAGGGAGAATTCAAAAATAAATAAATTTATGTTTGACTTAGTTGCCAAGGCAAATCAATTTGGAAAGGATTTTCTTTTCAAAAAGTTATATCAGAACAAGTGGATATAGAAAAAAAAAATTAATCTTGATCCTTCCTTCATACCAGCCACAGATACTAACTTGATGTGGATCATTGACCCAGACATAAAAGTTGAAATTATGAAACTTGTAAGAGAATAGGAGAAAATCTTTTTTGACTTAGGCAGAGGTTTTTGAATTATGATACAAAGCACATAAACCATAAAATAGTGATACTTTGAACTTCCTCAGAATTAAAACCTTTTGCTCTTTAAAATACACTGTTCAGAAAGTTAAAAGACAAACTAATGAATGGTTAGGATATATAATCACAAAACAGATATTTGATGTTCAACTTGTAAGTACTTTTAAAATTCAGTAACATAAAAAACTTAATTATAAATGGGCAAAAAAATTGAACATCTTACTTCACAAATTGTCATTGTCTTTAGGGAAATTCAAATTAAAATCACAAGATACTACTACACACAAAAAAAGAATTTTCAAAATAAGTCTTATGATACCAAGACAGAACACACAAAATACTGTTGAGAATGCGGATCAATGATAATGTATTGCAGTAGAAATGTAAATGGTATAGGTGCTTTGGAAAACAATTTGGCATTTTCTCAAAATGCTTAGCATATATTTAGCATAGCAGACAAAATTTTACTTATGTTTACCAACGAGAATTAAAAATGCATGACCACAAAAATTTCCTAGTGATTTTATTCACAGAAGCTCAAAACTAGAAACAACCCACATGTCCATCAATAGGCTAATAGATTTTTTAAAAATAAGATTACCATATACACTGTGTGAGCCAGCAAGCAATTTTAATTGTAAGAATTTACTGAAAAAAAGATAAAAACATATGTCCATGCAAAAATTATGTATTTTATTGATGAAAATTATAGCAAAAAATGGAGGTGATCTAACTGCACATCAACAGGTGCACACATAACTATTTTTGTTATATGTAGAATATAGGATGCTACTCCTCAAGGTGAAGGGATAAAGTCCTAAATCAATCAACGGTCTTTGGAAGGAAAGAAACCAATCAGAAGAGTACTTACTCTGTGATTCCATTTGTGTGAAATTCGAGAAAAATCTTAATTACTTCATAGTTTTAGAAAGGAAATAAATGGTTTCCAAGGGTCAGAGTAGGTAAGATTTTTTTCCTAAAAGGGCAGGTGGGAAATTTCGAGAATTATGTGGATGCTCTATACCTTAATTTTTCTGGTAGTATTAGGCATGTATACATCTGTTAGAGCTCATCAAACCATACACTTAAAGTGGGTGCATTTTATGTAAATTACTCCTTAATAGAACTGATTTTAAAAAATTGGGGTGATATATCTAGCATTAATGTTTAGAATAAAATTTCCTTTTAGATTCTTATAGAGTGGGTGGTAAAATTTGTTCACTTGGTAAACTGGTAGTATTATAGTATCACTGACAACCTAATAGGTAGAAATGACTTTTATGAAAGAAAGTTTCCTATCTGTGATGTATGCTGTATCTACAGACAGAAATGGCATTATGCTTATGAATGATGTCAGATCTGCAATGATGCATTTGCTACACTTGAAAGCTTTCTCAATGTTGCTATACCCATTCCCACAGATTCATGTCAGACTCCTGAGTGCTCATGGAATCAACAAGGACTTTCTTATGCTGATGGCTATTTGAACTCCAGTCCCTAGTAGGGATTGGACTCACCCAGGATATCAGCATCTCTATTGTCCTTCTCCCCTTCAGCATCATGCAGTGAAAGTAGCACTGGAACTGAAATCCAGAAACCACATTTCTAATGAAGGGTTAATTAAATATATATATATATATATATATATATATATATATATATATATATATATAGAGAGAGAGAGAGAGAGAGAGAGAACTTAAACAACTCAATGGTAAGAAAAAAAAGAAAACAACAACAAAAACAAAAATAACTACCCCAATTTAAAAAGTGGCTCATCAGGGCTGGGGTTATAGCTTAATGGTTGAGCACTTGCCTCGTATGTGTGAGGCACTGTGCTTGCTCCTCAGCACCACATAAAAAAATACATAAACAAAATAAAGATATTGTGTTCATCTACAACTAAAGAATATTTTTTTAAAAAGTGGTTCATTGGGGCTGGAGCTGTGGCTCAGCAGTAGCGCACTTGCCTGGCATGTGTGAGGCACTGGGTTCGATTCTCAGCACCACATATAAATAAATAAATAAAATAAATAAAGGTCTATCAACAACTAAAAAAATATTTAAAAATAAACTGGTTCATCATCAAGAATCTCGAGGAAAACAAATAAAATGATGGTGAGAATTTGGAGATAAAAGAACTCTTACACACCATTGGTGGAAATGCAAATTAATACAACCATTGTGAAAAACAGTATGGAGGGTCTTCAAAAAATTAAAAATGGAATTACCACATGATCCATCAATTCCACTAATGGGTATATATCTAAGGGGAATGAAATCATAATATTGAAAAGAAATTTGTATTCCTGTGTTTACAGTAGCACTAGTCACAATAGCCAAGAGATAGAATCAACCTAAATGTCCATATGATGACAGGTAGACAAAATGTGGTATGTACATACAACGAATAACCATAAAATGAGAAAATCCTGCCATTCATGACAACGTGGATGGAACTAGACATTCTTATGTTATATAAAATAAACCAGGCTCAGACAGACAAGTGCTTCAGGACCTCACTCATACTTGTAGTATGAAAAGATTCAATGTCATAGAACTTGAGAGTAGAATGGTGGTTACTAGAAGTTGAGAAGTGTGGAGGAGGGGAAAGATAGGTACTAAGTTACAGTTGGATAGGAGTAAGAAGTTCTGAAGTGCCATTGTACAGTAGGCTAACTATAGATAATTATGTTGTATCAAAAAAAAAATACAGTGAAGGATTTTTAATGTTTTCACCATAAAAAAGATAAATACTTAATATTGAAACATTGCATGGCTTCCCACTGATATGTGAAACTTTATGTTTTTATTATATAAAAACTGTGGGGAAAATGGCCAACAGGTATATAAAAAGCATGCAACATCACTAATCATCAGGCAAATGATAAAACTAAAATGAGGTATCACTTCACAACTGTTAGGATTGCTACTATGGGAAAGATAAGAGATAAGTGTTGGTGAGGGTATGGAGAAAAGGGAACCCTTATATATTAGTGGTGGGAAAGTAATTAGTACTGCCATTATGGCAAACAGTATGGAGACTCCTCAATAAATCAAAATTAGACCTACTGGACAATCCAACAATCCCTCTTCTCAGTACATATTCAAAGCAACCAAATTAGTAACTTGAATAGGTCTTCTGCACTCCCATGTTCATTGCAGAATTATTCACCCAGGCCAAGAAATAGGATCAACCTAACTATCAGATGAATGAATAAAGAAAATGTGATAATAGAACATTATTCAGTCATAAAAAGAAGGAAATCCTGTCATTTTTGACAACATGAATGAACCAAGAGAACATTATGCTAATTTAAGTGAAGCCAAATACAGAAAGACGTGTTTAATCTAAAATAGTCAAAGTGAAGCTCTTGAAAGCAGAGAGTAGAACAGAGATTTTCAGGGGCTGGGGGTGGGGGAGGGGCAAAGGGGGAAATAAGGGAGTGTTGATCAAAGAGTACAAACTTCCAGTTACAATGTAAATAGGTTCTGGAGATCTTATGTACAGTATGGTGACTATAGTTAATAATAATGTATATATTCTTGCGATTTGCTAATAAATAAGAATTTAAGTATATTCTGAGCAATATATGCTATTAACACAGACCAAAATATTTGAGTCTTTCTACAGTGTCAGAATATATTGAATAACAAAAAAATCATAATCTATACCACTTTCAGTAGTTGCAATTTCAAATATTTATCGGTCACCTGATAGAAGCCAGGCAATCACAAGTTCTTTTATTCCAATTTTTCCCCCTGTACTGGGGATTGAATCTGGGGGTGCTTAGCTACTGAGCCAAGTTCCCAGCCCTTTTTTTATATTTCATTTAGAGACAGGGCCTCGCTAAGTTGCTGAGACTGGCTTTGTACTCTTGATCCTCCTGCCTCAGCCTTTGAGTCACTGTGATTATAGGCATACACCACCGTGTCCGGCTCCTATTCCAATTTTAATTACTAATATCTCTAGCACTGAAGTCACACATCACACTTTACACATATGTTACAAAAAGGCTCAGAAAGGGTTAAGGCAACCATAGGAATTCAGAAGACTGAACCCAGAGCAAAGGCAGAGAGTACATACAAATGCAAAGAGTCACTCTAGGTGGTCAGATAAGTTTAGGAACCAGTCAGACAAACAACTTGTTCATGGTATGGTGATGACAAAGTGTGGAACTTATTCTTGGCTAGAGTTTGGATGGACGGCAAGTTTCACAGTGTTAACTTGGAATGTCAACTTGAGATGTCAGTTTGGAGTGTGTTGTGTAGCTGTCACAGGCAAGAGAGACTACTGTGCTGAAGCCAGAGGACAGAGAATCAGAGTTTTGTCACTGTGGTGATTTCCCTGTGCAAGGATCCTGAGGAGTAAACAGATTTCAGGGTCAGTGTACCAGTATGTCCAGTTTTGAGGTGTCCCTCTTTTTATGGGTCTTGGTTGAGGGAGTTGTTTAACTTGGTTGCCTGGTGTGTTCGATAAGCTTGTAGACTTCGTTTCCCTGATGTAAGTTTGATAAGCCTGTGCATCAATGTGCTTCTGATTAATTCAATAAGTTCCCAGGTGGTCATTTGTATTAGCATGATTCATTTATTTATCAGTTTATGCTTTTTGGTTTTGCTAGGCAAATGGTGCTTGTTTACTTGTACAGACAAGGTGTGGAGTCATTAAACCTCATCATTTATGCTCAAAATGGACTAGTTCCTGGCAAACTACTGCTTTATGAAATGGATTAACTCAGGGTTAGGCACAACATAAAAACTACTGTTCATCCTGGAGCAACTCAGAGCAGGGCACATCCTGCTATCCACATGTATCTTCACACAAACATACAAATGGTAACTATGAATGGTGACTGATGTTATAATATGATTGTAATATCATAATGTATATGCATATTAAATTATGTCATATGCCTTAAATGTGTGCAACATTTATTAATCAATTAAATATATTAAAATTAAAAATAACAACAGAAAACAAAAAATGCTTTGGTGTACTCTCACTATACATTTTGAAATGATTTTTGAATTGAACTATGTTTTTTTAGGATGGGGGATGGGGCTGGGGTGAGCATTGTCTACAGGGAAGTCATGTATGAAGTCATAGCAGTAAGGCTACTGTGAGGACACTCATGTCTGTAGTCAGTTCCCTAGTCAGGCAACTAAAGGGGGTGGGGAGGATTTGCCCACTGCAAAAGTGTGTCAGACAAAGTGAAAACTCAAGTCTGGACCTACAGGTGCCTGGAGTAAGCTCTGCCCTGTGCTCCTTATTACGTTTTCCTACTGGACAGCACTGAGTGGAATGATTGTTCATCTCTGGAACAGTGAAACACTTTGATCTGAATCTGGAGGTCTCAAACCAGAACCCTAGGGACCGCTATGGGTGGGAAAGAGGGAGAAGGAGCTCAAAGGACATTCCCTGTTGCATTTATATCTGTTCTACCCTTCCCCTTGTGCTCTCCATTCAGAGGAAGAACTTTCCAACTAGACCAAACTAGATCAAACTGAAAAGTCTTGGGACTAAGGACTCTGCCTTGTAGTTCTGTGTTTTTCACAGCCCTCAATTTTTAGAATTTCTTTGTTCTTGTTTCTCCTCTCTGTGCCCCCCTCCTCCCTCTCACCCTCTCACCCTCTCCACCATTTCTCTCTTTTCTTACTTTTCCCATCCCTCACTCCCAGGAGCCAATGTCCTAAATGGAAGTTCCTTTAATTGGCCTAAATCCTCAAGATGGGACACTCCTGCACAGATTAGAAAAACAGTGGTGAGCATATGGAGTCCAAGGCTCACCCACCAAGCAAGCAAACTGCAAAACTGAGGGGCCCAGCAGCCTCCCCCTCATGCTGGGGACTGCAGTTAGTGAAATGGTAGTCAACTCAGGAAGAGCAAGTGCTTCCTTTTCCTCTGAGCCAAAACTCAGTGGGCACATGGAGAGCAGGGTGTGTGTGCCAGTCCCCGGATACCATTTTAAAGCATTCAAGTAAATGAGTATTTATTGGAATTTTCCTTTTTGCCAGGCTCAGTGCTGAGTATTCTGATGCCACGGTGAGTGATCTGTGAGTCTCAAGGTTTTCCCAGCCTTGCAAAGGAGCATGATAGGTGCACTGGGAATACTCATTTGGGATTGAGGGGGCCCTGGAGAGAAGCACATAGGACAGGCTAAGGGTTTTGGAGTAGGGAAGGGTTTCCAGTGGTTAGGCATGAGGATGAAAAGAAGAGCAGAGTAATCCTCTAGTGAGTGGCATTTGAGATAGGGTTCATCAGACAGTGGAGGTTTCAAGAAGCAAGTATGGGAGGAGGCATCCGAGCAGGAGGCCCTAAAAGCCAAAAGGCACAACAGTTGGGTTGAGCAGAATGAGATCAGGCACTTAATTGGCAATTTAGTTGCAATTTCTATGAGTTCTATCAGATTCTGGACTCTGTCCTTCCATTCTTATGGACCTAGACACTGTGCTAATTCATCAATTCATTGCCTCTTCCTGGATTCTTGGTAGAAACCCTACTTTACTGCCCTGCCTCTAATCCTTCCACTTCCAACTTCACTTTTAGAGGGGCAGTCCAAAACATAGCATGGATCATGTTTCATACCCTTTGTAACTCCCAGCCCAGAAAGAAGGGAGGAGGCTTAAATACTCTGAGCAGCAGGGATCACAGAAATTTAGAGGCCTTATGTCTCATGAGTTGAGGGTAGAGAACCTCCCACACTATGAAAGCTCCTTAACACCTTGACCTTAACACCTTCAGTCTGGATCTTGGCCTGTGTGTGTGTGTGTGTGTGTGTGTTTTGGGGGGGTTGTTTGTTTGTTTTAATTGTTCATAATACCTTTATTTTATTTATTTATTTTTATGTGGTTCTGAGGATTGAACCCAGGGCCTCACGTGTGCAAAGCCAGCACTCTTCCACTGAGTTACAACCCCAGCTCTCTTTGTCTGTTTTACTGATGACTTCCCCAGAGTTGGGCCAGCTGCTAGGGCCTCCTTGCTCCTTAGCTTAGGAACATGTGGTCTTTTCCAATTAGCAATTGAAGGCAAGACTGTTCCACAAAGAGGGGATGTCTTCTTTAGCTTCAGTCTCTTCCCTTAGGATTCAGAATTGACTGACATTCTAAGAAAGACTGCCCTTGGTAAAACTGTTTTTTATTTGGCTTTAAACTCTCAGAATACCAGAGGCCAAGAAGGTTCACAGAGTCTCAGCTTCCACCCTTACCCAAATCCAATTATGCTGTTAAGGTTCCCAAGGCCACTATAGAAGCTCATTCTGGGATGTGGGCTTGAGCTTTGAACTGCAGAAAGCCTGGTGAGGAGATGAAGGTCATCTCCAGCTTCTCTCCTTCTGCTGCGAAAAGTAATCTGAATTGCTGAAAGAATTCTAAGATAGGGGAAGGGGAGAAGAGGCATAGAGATACAGTGTAGGGATGTAGACTCTGGAATAAAGTCTAGGTCCAAGGCCTAAAGATGCCACTGACTAGCTAAGGATTTTTGGAAAATCTTTCTTTGATTCTAACTATGCTCACCTATAAAATGGGGCTAATAATGCTACCTCTCCCATAAGGTTAGAGTGAGAATTTAATATATAATTCACAGGATTTCTGAAAGACTCCTAACAATGTGAGCTGTGGTAGGAGTGATATTGTCATCGGGTCATCAAGCTCACCATCATCTTGATCAATAACCTAGATCCTTTGGGGATTTCGAGTAGGTGACAAAGAATGTAACTGCCATGTAAAACATGTGCTTCCATTACCTTCTTTCAATATGTATGACCCAAAAAGTTGCAGAGGTTTGGGATGGAGCCTAGGTGTAAACCCATCAGGGAAGTTCATGTTGCTGTAGAGCAACTTCTGCATAAAAAGAGACTTCTGGTCTTGCCATGGAAAAGGGATGGTTTCCAGGTGTAGTAATGGTCAGAGTGACCTTGTTGTCTCTGTGGCACATACTGGACCTGATCCTCTTCCAGGCTAACCTTAGGTACATTCTACTCCCTGTTACTTTTGGCTCCAAGGCCTGTTTCCCTGTGGCTCAGTGAGGATGGAGCAGCACAGTAGTCCCATTCTCAGTGAGTTATGCTGGCTTCACAGCTGTGGTGAGCTGAGGATGCCGACTGTGAGATGCTGCTATGTTCCACTTACGCAGGAACATGCTGCCCTTTGCAGTGCTCAAGTACACACTCTACGTGTTTGGACTGATGTATCCCCATGTTTTGAAATGCTAGGTTTCAGGGTGTGTAGGAGGGTAGTACATCATTTCAAAGACAGATTAGTAGATGAGAACCCCACAACCCATTTACTTTGTTTCTGGTCTTGCTGACACTTGGTCTCCTAGGACTGCAGCAATACTAGGAGCTCTCTGGGCTGACATTCTGTTCTCATCCCAAGGGGCTGGAAATCTGTGTGCCTGAAAGCTAAACATGCCTCTTAAGAGACAGGTGAAACAATTATTATTTTCCTTAACTTATAGATGCACTAATAGGGATGTGAAGTGAAATGAACTCATATAAGTTCCCACAGCTAGTAAAGGAAGAGTAATAGTGTGATATTAAAAGGCCCAGTAGGCTCTAAAGAAGATTAGTGGTTATCTAGGCTACAGCACTTAGGAGGAATGGACTGACTCCTTCCTTTAATGGATACATTGATGAATTTCCCTATTATCACTATTTTATACAAATGTAATCATACAATATATGGTTTTGTGTCTTTTTTCACTGTACATAATGTTATGAAGGTTCATCCATGTTGTGAGTATATCATTACATCACTCCTTTTCATGGCTCACTATTATTCCATTTCATTGCTATAACACATTCTGTCTATCCATTCATCATTTGAGGAATATTTTAATATTCTTTTGGCTATTATAAATAGTGTATTTTAAATAGAAGAGTTAATTAAAATTTTAATTCATACTCATTATTGTGCAACATGGTGATGGGCCATAAAGGGGCTATCAGAGCATAACTTTGAGGCAAATACTGAACCTTGGCACAGAATACAGAACTCAGTACTTGCAGTCTTGGGCACTGCAGCAAGAGGCATATATTCATGGAGTTACTCATCTAACAGACATGTATAGAACATCTTTATGCCATGCACTGAAAAATCCAGTTAAACAAAATGTATAAAAGTCCTTAGTTTCATAGATTTCAAAAACTTATGAAGGACAGGTAAACAATGACAATGGAGCATGATGAATGATATGGTCAAAGTCAACCAATGGGCTAGGGAAAGGACAAGGAGTCAGAACCACCTGCCTGGAGGATCTAAGTGCTGACAGATGAGAAAATTGGACAAAGAGGCAGATGAGAGTGTTCTAAGATTGAGATAAGGAAGAACCAAATCAATGAGAGCCAATGAAGAATATAAAAGAAGGCAATGTCCTGATATAATTTGCATTATGGAAAGATCACTCTAGATGAAGAATAGTTAATGATTTGAGGGAAGTCAAGAGTGAGCGTAAAGAAACTAGATATGTTCAATTTTGGCAATGTACGCAAGCAATGATCTTGGTTTGAATGGCAATGGTAGTGGTGAGATGGTCAGAAGTGGACAGATTCAAGATTTATTTATAAGGCATAAATAACAACATATGGTAACTCTTTCTCATTTGAATTCTTCTACCTCACTTTCCTGGATTTCCTCCTACCTCACTGGCTGCTCTTTCTCAGTTTCTTTTGCCAGATACTCCTTCAAATCCCAAACTTATCTTGTGAGTGATCCAAAACTTTGTCTCCTTTTCATTTTATTCTTTCCTCTCTATACTCTATCCCTTTATGATCCTACCCAGTCTTACAATTTTCAATATGATCTATGTACTTATGATTCCCAAATTCATACCTCTGTCCCAGTCCTGTTCCTGAAACTAACTTGTGTACTACTGCCAAGGTGACATCTCTACTTGAATATAAAATAATGTTTTTTTTTTCTTTTTTCAAGTTCTAGGGAAAGCAATTAGAGAAAGGAAGAAAGAAAGAAAGAAAGAAAGAAAGAAAGAAAGAAAGAAAGAAAGAAAGACAAAGCATCTAATTGAAAGTAAGGAGTAAAATTATTTGTATTCGTGATCCTATATATAGAAAATTCCAAAGAACCCATAAGAAAGCCACTAGACCTAATGGAAAGATCCAGCAAAGTTTCAGGATATAAAATCAATGCATAGAAGTTAGCAGGTTTCTGTACACTGCCAATTAACAATTCAAAGAAGAAAGTAAGAAGGCAATTTCATTTATAATAGTTTCTAAAAGACTAAAGTAATAGGAGTAAATTTATATAGGAAGGTAAAAGATTTGTACAGGAAAACTACAAAATACTGTTGGAAAAATTAAAGACTTAAATACTGAATGAAAGACATTTTGTATTAATTGGTAGGGAGACATAGTATTGTTAAGATGTCAATATTCAAAACAATGCATCAATTCAACATAATATCAGATTTTTAAAATTTCAATACCACATTGTGAAGAAATAGAAAAGCTGATCCTCAGTTTCATACAGAATGGCAAGGGGCCTCAAAGAGCTAAAACAATCCTGATAAAGTAGGAAAAAGAATACACATTTTCCTGATTTCAAAACTTAATACAAAGCTGCAACAATCAAAATGTATGGTAATGGTAGAAATAAATGGTACAGGGATAACTGGATTTTAATGTGCAAAATAATCAAATTAGATCCCCATCTCACAATTTATACAAAAAGTAAATGAAAGATCAATCACCTAAATATCAGAGCAAAATCATAACATTTTAGGAGAAAATGTAAGAATACATCTTTTTTTTAAAAGAGAGAGAGAGAGAATTTTAATATTTATTTTTTAGTTTTCGGCAGACACAACATCTTTGTTTGTATGTGGTGCTGAGGATTGAACCCGGGCCGCACACATGCCAGGCCAGCGCGCTACCGCTTGAGACACATCCCCAGCCCAAGAATACATCTTTGTTATCTCAGATTTGCCAATGGATTCTTAAATATGGCTTCAAAAGCATAAACAAAACAAAAATAAGAAAAATAGATAAAATGGTCTTCATCACAATTAAATTTTCATACATTAATATATATTATAGTTAAAGAGAAAAGACAATCTACAGAACACAACAAAAATATTTGCAAATAATACATGAGTTTAATATTCAGAATATATAAAATACTCATAACTTAACAACAAAAAGGCAAAATACACATTAAAGTGGGCAAACGATTTGAATATAAATTTCTCCAAAGTAGGTTTGTGAAAGATTAATAAGTATAAAGAAAAATACTCAACATATTTAGTCATTCTGCAAATGCAAATCAAAAACTGCAATGGTATATTGCTTCAAACCTACTAGGATGCTTCTAATAAGTGATAATTGGTAATGTGAAGAAATTGTATCTCTGATATATTGCTGATGGGAGCGTAAAATGCTGTTGCATCTATATAAAAGTTTGGCAATTCCTCAAAAAGCTAAACATAGAATTACCATATGACTCAGCAATTCCATTTCAAGACATATACCAAAGAAAAACTGAAATAAGGGACTCAAAGAGATACTTATACTGCACTGTAAACTGTAATATTATTCACAGTAGCCACAACATGGAAATATTCCAAGCAATCATCAATATATAAATGTATAAATAATATGTAGTATATTCATTGCTATAAATATTATTCAGCCATAAAAATAAAGTTTTGATTCATGTTACAATATGGATAAATCTTGAAAACATTATGGAAAGTGAAATAACTCAGACATGAAAGGACAAATTTTATATGGCCCTGCTTTTGTGGAATATTCATAATAGGTAAACTCATAGAGATAGAAAATAGTTTAGAGGTTACCAAGGGCTGGGAGGAGGAGAGACTGTGCATTTGTTGCTTACTGATTACGCACTTTCTGTTTAGAGTTACAAAAAGGTTTTGGAAATAGTGATAATGACTTTATAATATTGAAATATAGTCAATATAAATTGTACACTAAAAAGGGTTAGAATA
This sequence comes from Marmota monax, assembly GCF_021218885.2. Classification (NCBI taxonomy): domain Eukaryota; kingdom Metazoa; phylum Chordata; class Mammalia; order Rodentia; family Sciuridae; genus Marmota; species Marmota monax. The sequence continues at coordinate 3,359,662 of NW_026692025.1, read as the reverse complement.
GCAAATTGTATGTTGCACACATTTTACCACAAGAAAAGATGAAAGAAAACATTTAAAAGCCTTTGTCAATGTTGTAGTCTACCCTCATATTAATGATTGCTTTGTAGTTTTTACAATTAAGATTTGCCCTTCTTTCCTTAAAATTATTTTAATTATTTTATTCTTTTGATGCTATTGTAAAGGGTACTATTTTTTTCAATTTAATTTGGAGTGTTTCATTGTTATTGTGTAAAATATAACTGACTGTTGTGTGTTTATTGTTCTTGTTTTTTGCAACTTTGCTGCATTTATTTATTAGTTTGAATCATATTTTTGTCAGTTCCTTAGAATTTTCTATGTACATGACTATATCATCTGCAAGAGATTTATTTATTTATTTATTTACTTTTTCTTTTCAATCTGAATGCCTTTTGTTTTAATTTCTTTCCAAATTTTCCTGGATAGAATATCCAATTGAATAGAAGTGGTAAGAATGAACAATCTTGTCTTGTTCCTAAACTTGGGGAAACATTCATTTTTCACCATTATTTATAAAATTGTCTATTTTTTTTTCTTTTCATAGAACTATATCAGGTTGAGAAAGTCAACTTCTACTGCTACTTTCAGTATTTTTCTTAGGAAAGTATGTTAGGGTTTGTCAAATGTTTTTCTCTACAAAGAAGATGTTTTGTGTTTTATCCTTGATTCTCTTAATCTGGTGTATTGAGTATAATGCCAGTTTTAGAAAGCTGGCAAATGTGAGTAAACAATAGATTATTTAACATGATTTTCAAATATGTGTTATGTATGCCACATGTACAATTTTTAAAAATAAATGACAAGTGGATGATAATTCCAAAATTTAATACCACAGTTCTTGCTATGCGGAGGGAGAACAGGGGTGAGCTAAGGAAGAAGCCATCATCCTGAGGGCATCAGCTCCAAGGTTGATCTGACTGCAGTGAAGGTGCCTCAAGGAGAGAAGCCAAAGTCCCTGGGAATAGGACAAAAGCAGGTCTGGGGGACAGAGTCTGGAGAAACTTCCCAGAATTCAGTGGAATGGAGAAAAGCATTTTGGGTATTAAAGCTAGCCTCCAGATTAGGCATTCCTGGATGGCACTTTGAGCCTCTCAAATGGTCAGCATGGCCCTGCAAAGAGGGTTCCACCTAAACAAGATAGAATTGTCTGGATCAGCTGAACTAGTCCTTCTCAGAATACCTGTGAAGCTTGAGATCCTAGCCCTTGCCATAGAGTGGAAGAAATGCTTTATATCTCTTCACCCAGGATAATAGATGAATTCTCCTTTGTAAAATGTAAATCCCTGTCCACTGGAGGGCTTAGAGTTCTGTTTCATGTTTCCTCTTCCCTGACACCGAAGGCTGCCCAGGGCTATTCCTCTTCCTCTGCATTCCTGCGGGAGTGTTTTAGCTATGCTAGAGAGATCAGCTCTGCAGTCTTCAGGTTTAGATTGGAAACTGTGGCCCTGAACAGAACAGACGGTTGGGCAGCCATTTAGAATCAATTGATTATGATTAAAGCCTCAGAAGGGAGTGGAGGGCCCTGCAGATGGAGGCCTGTCACTTCTGATTGTGTTTCTACTCCATCATCTTGCCCTGATTTTTTGGCAGGCTGATGCAAGGAAGAAGCCTGGAACCCCAGTCTGATTCCTCAGTGTTTATTGTGATGTTCTTGGCCTTCATGCATAATGATAAGGGGAACACCTCCTCCTTTCCAGATGCAGCTACAATTCGGGCTGTCAGCCCTTTCTCTCCATCCCTGGCAAGTCAATTCCTATTAACTTTTGCCTGGATAATTGCAACAGCCTCCAAGCCAGTCTCCCTGCCTCTACTCTTCCACTTTCAGTCAACATTCAACACAGTAACCAGGACAATGGTGTAGAAACAAAAATATAACTACGTGTCATGAGTCCACTGAAAAGTGCCCCAAGACAAAGTCAAAAGGGCTTCGACTCCAGAAACCTTCCTGGATCCTTTAGTTTTACAGTGATTAGCTATTGTATCATTGCACTATTAGTATTTTTATTTAATTGATGGAAACCTGGCCCAAGTGAAGCCATATAACTTGTCAAGGATTACCCAGCTGAAGGAACAAAGGCTCATAAGGTTGTTGGAAGAATTAAACTGAGTTACTTTACACAAAGCACATAAAATACTGCCTGGCACACTGTACACAATAAAACTGTTTGTTATACCATATATTTCCTTGATTTGCCTGAGAATAGGCACTCACTTATCTTAAAAACAATTATTAAAGTATAGTCTACATGTAGTATACAAATGTTAAGTGAATATTTACAGGTGTAAATGAATGTTTACAGATGTATAAAACTATATAATCACATCTGGGTTCAAGAAAGGGAACGTATTCCTTCCCTCAGATCCCTTCCTATTCAATGTTCCACCGCTCAATGTAGTCATTAATCTTATTTCTATTACTTGTAGACTAGACTTAGACTTCTTACTTTCACATTCACAAAATCAGGTATTTCATTTTCTTTTTTGGCTTATTTTATGCAGACAATATTTTTGAGGTCCACTCATGTTGTAGGATGCATCAGTGGTCCATTGCTTCTTACTCCATTTTGTTTATTCATTCACCTGTTTTTTTCCAGTTTAGGGCTAATATGGAAAATGCTGTGAACTCTGAGTATAAGTTTTTATTTAATTTGGGTACACACATAGGTATAAAAATTCTGTGCCATGTCATGACTCTATATTAGCTTTAAAAGAAACTGTCAACTGTTTCCTACAGTAGCTATACCATTTTGCATTCCCACCAGCAATATATGAGGGTTCCAGTTGCTCCTCATTCTTGTCAATATTTGTTCATCTTTTTATTAGGTCTTTACTAGCCATACTAATGAATATGCAGTAGTGGCAATTTATTAAATAATTATATTCAGCAATAGTGATAAGCAATTTATTATTCTATTTTCAGCACAAACCACAGCATCCTTAGTAAACCTGTACTACCTTCCTACCATCCTTCACAGGGTGACTTGGCATGGACCAGCCTATAGGTAGTGAGATGGTGCTGGAGTTGAAATGAGACAGGGAATGATAATTTAAACTGAACTGGGTACTCTTAAGCATATCAACTATCTAGGAGGCCATGTTGGAGGCACTGCACTCTTGTGCCTGCCGACTGCTATCGGTCCTACTTGGTCCCAATTGTAAGTAAGACTCTCTTCCCAAGGGGAATCTTATGATATTCTGTTTTTTTGTTTGTAGTTCTTTTGGCTATTCTAGATGCATAATTTTCCAAAATTTTAGTGTCAGATTGCCTTTCTCCATAAAATATTCTTTTTTTGAATTTTGATTAGTTCTGCATTAAATCCATATAAGAATTTGGGGAAAATTAACATTTTACCTATATTGGACCTTCTGAATAAGGAACACAGTATATCTTTCTACTTATTTTGGTCTTTCATTTTTTTCAGCAACATTTTATAATTTCTGGTGTATAAATATTCTATTGTTTTGGATGTATTTCATAGTTTTTGAAGCTAGTATAAATTTTATGTTAGTATTTCAATCTGAGTGTTTTGCCATTATATGTCAAAACAGTTAATTTCTGTTTATTGATTTTATTTATTGAAAATTTGCTGTATTAGTTTCCTATGCCTGTTGTAACAAATTACCACAAGCTTGGTAGCTTTAAAAACCATAAATTTATTATCCTATAATTCTGGAAGTCAGAAGCCCAAAATTAGTCTCAAGTTGGCTAAAAATAAGGTGTCATCAGGATTGCATTTCTTCTGAATCTTTTGAGAGAGAATTTGTTTCCTTTCCTGTTCTAGCTTCTAGAAACAGTCTGCATTCTTTGCCTTATGGCCCCATTTTCTTATTTACTTAAAGCCAGCAACATAGCATCTTCCATTCTTTCTCTCTCTGTCTCTAAGTCTGCCTCTCCTACCCATTATAATTACATTCAGTCACCTGGATACTTCAGAATAATGTTCCCACCTCAGGCACCTTATGCTAATCATACCTGCAAAGTCCCTCTTGCCATGTAAGGTAACATAGTCACAGGTTCTAGGAATTCAGGTGTGAACATCTTTGGGAAACTATTATTGGGACTACAACACTTATCCAAGTTACTTATTAGCTTTAGAAGATTATTTTTATACTTAATCAGATTTTTTACATAGATGATTAGGTTGTCTGCAATAAAGAATATTTTTTTTCTTTATCTACCTACATGCTTTAACTTCTTTTTCTTTCCCTATTTCTTCTTTCCTTTCTTCTATTGATACAATGTATTATATTAATTTATTTCCATATTCTAAACCAACCTTATATTCATTGGATAAACATCACTTGGTTGAGCTTTATAGTTCTTTATATATCTTCCTAGATTTAGTTTTATCACATTTTTAATTTGTTTATTTTATTGCAAATTAATCCTCTAATTTTTAAAATATTGGTTGAACATTCTTTATCTTCCATATTTTTTTATTGGTGCATTATAGTTTTCTAGTATTTTGTTCAGATTTGTGTTTGTGTATTTGTATGTGGTTCCATATTCATAAAAGATATTGTTCTATAGTTTTCTTATGATGTGTGGTTTGGGTTTCAGGCTAATGCTGGCCTCATAAATCTGAGTTGGGAAATGTTTCCTTCTCTTCTATTTTCTGGAAGAGTTTGTAAAGAAAGGTTTTAATTCTTTGCATGTTTTGCAGAATTGACCATTGAAGCCAACTGGGCCTAAGTTTATTCTTTGCGAGTAGCATTAATTAAATCTTTTCACTTGTTATAGTTCTATTCAGAAATTTTTTTCTTGAGTCAGTTTTGGTAATACATTTCTTTATAAAAATTTGTACATTTTATAAAATTATCTAGTTTATTGGTGTAGGTTTTCCTCTAGTATTCCTTTATTATCTTTCTTGTATCTGTAAGATCACTAGTATAGCTCCACTTCAATTTGAATTTATACTATTTTAGTCTTTGTTTTTATTCATTAACCTAGCCAAAGTTTTGTCAATTTTGTTGATATTTTCAAAGAACTGTCTTTTGGTTTCATTGAATTGTCTCTACTCCTATTTTCTAATTTTTATTTCTTGAATTTTCACTAAACTCCTTATTATTTTCTTTTGCATGTTTAGATTTCGTTTGTCCTTTCTACACTCATTGAAGTTGGAAGGCTAGGTTATTGATTTGAACTTCATTGATTTGTGCCTGATTCACACTTCCTGCTTAGAGTTGTTTTTGCTATTCTGGGTCTTTTATTTTTCCATATGAATTTCATGATTGCTTTATCTATTTCTACAAGAAATGCCATTGGGATTTTGATTGGCATTGCATTAAACCTATAGAGAACTTTTGGTAATATCGCCATTTTGATGATGTTAGTTCTGCCTACCCATGAACAGGGTATATTTTTCCATCTTCTAAGATCTTCTTCTATTTCTCTCTTTAGGGTTCTGTAGTTTTCATTGTATAAGTCTTTCACCTCTTTTGTTAGGTTGATTCCCAAGTATTTTTTTGAGGATATTGTCATGCACACTTTTAAAAAAAAATGTGTATTCTGCTGTTGTCTGTGAAGTGTTCTATAAAAATCAGTTAGGTCATGTTTGGTTGATGATGTCATTAAATTCTATATGTTTACTGATTTTCTATGTAATTGTGGATGTGCCTTTTTAAATCTGCAGTTCTATCTACTTTTTTCTTCATGTACTTTGAAGCTCTATATAAAATACATAAATGTTATGAATTGTTATGCCCTCTTAATGAATTGAACTTTTAACTATTATTAAATGAGATGATTTGTCCCTGGTAATATTTTTCCTCTGAAATTTACTTTGTTTTATGTTAATATAACCATTCTAGCTTCCTTCGCAATTAATGTTTGTGTGATATATTTTTCCCATCCCTTTATTAAAACTATTCATTTGTATTTAGAAATGTGCTTATTGTAGGTAACATAAATTTGGATCTTTCTTCTTTATCTAATTTGATAATCTCTGCTTTATAGTTATTATATTTAAAGTTTAGATCTATTATCTTCCTATCTTTTTTCTACTTGCCCATGTGGAAAGACCCCTTTTCCTTTTTTCTCCTCATATATTTTTATGATTCTATTTTATTTCTTTAGTTTTGGTACTGGGGATTGAAGCTAGAGCCACTTAACCACTAAGCCACACCAACAGCCCTTTTTATTATATTTTGTTTTGAGACAGAGTGTCACTAAGTTGGTTAGGGCTTCACTAAATTGCTGAGGCTGGCCTTGAACTTGCCATTCTCCTGTTTAAGCCACCAAAGTAGGTGGAATTATAGGCATATGCCACTGTGCCTGGCTTCATTTTCTCTTAACTTATTAACTATAGGTGTTTGTTTTGTTATTTTAGTGCTTATTTTAGGGTTCATAGTAATCATTTTTAACCTAGTAGTTTACCTTCAAGTAATACTATACTATTTAATGCATGGGTTGAGAACCTTCTAAGTATAGTTCTATTTGTCCATTCTTAGCCTTTGTGCTATTTTTTGACACACATTTTAATTCTACATATGTTTTAAATCTCACAACTCATTATCATTATTTGTGCTTAATAGATAATACTATTTTTAAAGTTTTCAATAGTAATAAATAGTATGTGTGTTTCTCCTCAGGGTCACCATTTTTTATGCCATAATTTATATCCATCTTTGTATCTGTTAATGATTTTCTTTCTGTTTTTTATTTCCTTTATTTCCTGTCTTGTAGGGAAGATTCTGGAAAAGCCTTCATTTTATCCTATCTTGTTCTAATTATTTTCCTATCACTTCATTTTTGAATGATATTTTTCCTGTGTGTGTAATTTTTGGTTGACAGAGATTTTTCCAAATGTTACTCACCATCTTCTCACATTATTTCTAAAAGAAATCATAAGCCATCTTTATCTTTATTCCTCTGAATGTAAAATATCTCTGTCTCCCTTTCAGATTTGTTGTTACCACTGTTTTTTAGAATTTGTCTATGATAGGTCTTGCTATGGTTTTCATGTTTCTTTGAGGTGATGTGTGATGATATTTTTGTATCAGTTGGTTTATACTATACATCAAATTTGAAAAAAAAATACCTTGGTCATTATTTTGTCACATAATCTTTCTGTTGTCCCCATCATTTTCAAGGAATCTAATTATGTGTATATCAGGCTACTTGAGGTTGCTCTACAGCTCAGTGATGCTCTGCTATATGTGTCTAAGCTTTCATTTTGGATGATTTCTGATTCTATATCTTCAAGTTCACTTTTATTTTTTCTGCACATCTAGTCTGTTAATCTCATACAATACATTTTAAAATCTAATGCATTGTATTTTTATCTGATCTATATGTTTGGTTTATGCCTCTTTACATCTTTCATGCCTCTACTTAACTGTTGTACCCAATGGAACATAATTATCATTTCTTTCATGTCCTTATTGGCTAATTTTGACACTGTCAGTTCTGTTTTGTTTTCAACGGATTGATTTCTCTCTTTGTTATTGTTTGGATTTTTCTGGTTCATGGTATGTCAGCTAATGTTTGTTTGAAACTATACATTTTGATTTCAAGTTGTCATTGGCTAGGTTTTTTTTTTTTTTTTGTATTCCTACAAACATCCTTGAATTTCGCCCTGGGGTGCAGATAAGTTAATTAGAAATGATTTGATCCTTTTTAGTCTTGTTTTTGAGATTCATTAGGCAAGAGTGGGGCATTGCTTATTTTAGGACTACTAATTTCCCACTTCCGAAGCAAGACACTATGGCAAATTCTGCCCAATGTATGTGCTTTAAGAATTTCCCAGGATGTGTGAGTGATGTGTTCACTCTCATTCTTTTAGATTGTTCTTACCCCAGCCTTTAGTAGAGTTTTTTCACATGCATGTGCTGATCAGTGTTAGGGTCTGTAAACAAGTCAAGATGGTGCCTGGCATTTTGCCAGAGAGAGTGGTTTGTGAAGTAACACCAGTGAGCCATTAAGTGTGGAGATTCCTTATTGGTTGACTGCTGTATCTAGTTTATGTTAATTAAGATAAGCTGTGTATTCAGTAATGTATATATACCCCTCCTGTCCTACAATAAATGGCTCCCACTCCTGCTGTATCAATCTACACAAGTTCCTCGTCACCCCCCCCCGCCCCCCGCCCCCTGTTAGTTTGCCCAGCCAGCCGGGCTGCGGCACATCAGGACTCAGCAAAATACTTGAGGTGGACCCTTGACAGTTTTCTGGGATTCTTTTCTGTGAATTTTTCTCCCCTCTTATCCTCTGCACGATGAACTCCAGCTGTCTTTTCTACCCAGACTCTCTGCTGTCTCTCATCAACTCAGAGATACCATCAGACTCTGTCTGATGGGTTTGTTCTCCTTGAATCATACCCTGAAAACATTTTCAAGGCAGTACACTGGGACAATCATAGTGCTCACTGGTGTTTCCCATTGTACTGGGATGACTGTCCTTTCTTGATGGATATCTAGTGTCTTGAAAACTTTTATTTCATATATTTTTGTTTTCTTGGGTAGGAAGATAAACTTGTTCCTACTACTTCATCTTGGTCAAAAATAAAATTAACCCAATTTTATTTAATTCACTTAAAATTAAATTTAAATTTAAATAGCCACATAGTTTTTAAACTCTGAAGTTAGAAGAAAATAGAAGTTAATTGTGGCCAAACTACAGAAAGTATGAAGCATGCTACCAGATGCAGCTGTCCCAATCAGGATCTGTTTTGTATTCAAGTTATGTGCCACCCCAGTTTTGCTCAGGTTTGCCAACATTTCAGACAAAAGTGTACCTTCTCAATGAAGATCCCCTTTGCCACTGCCATTGCTTCATCAACCTGTACTGCCAGTTATTTCAGTCACCTTAACAAAGGGTTAAATTACATTATATGTTCCACTGAATCTACTGTGGTAGAAGTGGCAAGTGGTATGTTGTGTTACCCAGGATTTAGTAGGTAGGTAAATGTTGTTGTCATTCTTTGATTTGGGAGTGACTGTAAAGCAGAAGATTTGAAAAGAGAAGATGAATCTGAATTTAAATATTTGAATTTGTAGATACATGGGCCATCCAATTGGATGGATTTAATTATGCTTTCACAGGAATGAGTATGCATTCTGTGACCTCACTGTCCTTTATGTGGCTTACTCATCATTGGCCATCTCTCCAAAGTTTCTGGGCACAGGACTTGAGTTTCTTGTTCTTTTGGTTTATCCCAGTAACAAAGCAGAGATCAGGTGTCTGGAACTGGAAACATGTTTTTTTTTTATGATTTTCTTTGCTTTCTGTCCCATAATTCTCCCAGATACCTGTAGTTAAAGATACTGCAGCTTTGTAGAGAACAGGGTGCTCTGAAACTCACAGCAGGAGGTTGAGATTCAGCTGTGATTGCTTGGTCCCCTTGATGCAGCAGTCTGAGCTGTGACACCTTTATGATGCCACCACAGGCAACAATATACCCCAAACCAGGGGCTTTTCTGCTTCATTTACTTGGGTTTCAGCTCAGCAATGTTCTCTCTGTCCTGAGGAGTCCTGTGGCTCTGCCTATTCATCAGGCCCCTGTTTGGAGCTTCGAGAATTTAGGTTCAATCCCGAAGACAAGTCTTATCTCAGACATAAAACTTGGGGCTTTTGGGTCCTCACTGCAGCAACTATGAGGCAGATCTTAATTATTACTCAGTCCGAGTCATTAAAGTTATGGAAATTGAAGCTATTTGTACCCCTGCCAAGCACAGATCTCTGATCTGGAAGAATTCTGGCTGTGTCTTGAACGGATGAGTAATTCTCTGCCTGTTCCACAGCTTCATCTGTAGGCAAGGTCCAACTACCTGTGTAAATAGACTGATGCAGCATATGGAAATAGTGATTTGGCAAACTATCCTGCACATTTATGTGGCACTCCGGATTCCAAACACCTACTTGTTAGTTTCATATCCTAGGAGCCAGTCACAAATGAAATTAGTCTAGGGTGAAAGGGCATGACCTTGATTCTTATCTGGAGGATTTTGTGAACTTCGGTGCTACAGATATTTGCGGAGTATTCATTCATTTAATATTTATAAATATATATTCATTTGATATATATCAAGGACATGGAATGGATATGATTTGTCCCCCATTTACAAAACAAGGAAAAAAAAGGAAGAAGGCAGTTCTCAGGATGCTACCTAGGATCCTCCTAGGACAATGAAGGCACCACCCCTGAAATGGGGAGTCCTGGAGGAGCAGATGTGTCAGGCTGGCCACAATGAAATTCAAGCTATTTGCAGGACAGCCAGTTGGATGTCTGGTATGGTTCTTTTCAAGAAAGAAAAGGCTCATGTGAAATCTTCAGACTCTAAAAACTTGTTCGACTGTACTAGCAGTGCACCATTCAGATGGAGATTTCAATTTCATTGCTTTGTACCCAGTGGAGAGAAAGGAGTGCACTGCCAAAGGGATGGCCACTTTGGATTATAAAGGCTTTGTCAGATTTCAAACCCCTTGAGGCCCTCAGCCTGTCCCCAACCCTGATCTTGGCTCTGCTAAGGAACAACTTCAATTGTACAACCTGCAGAATAAAAGAGCAACAATTTTGTTCATTTTCTTGTTGGCAAAACACCCCAAAGGAATAGGATGATTTTAGCAGCTTTTAGAGGTTTTGGGTGGCAATTACCAGGACTCAGTAATGGAAAGATCAAATGCCTTTTCCTGGGATTAAATGCTTTCCCTTAGGCATTTGTGGAACTGTTGATGAGTTGATGGGAACCCAACCTGGGGACCTTTTTTGCATAAGGCCTGGAGGACAGTATATCTGAGGGTGGAGAGCTGTGCCCTGCTCTGAGTTCAACCATGATGCATAGAACAATGATCTTTGAGGCTGTGTCTAACCCTGAGTTACTCCATTTTATAAAACAGGAGTTTGCCATGAGCAACTCCATTTTAAGTGCAAGAGCTAAGGCAGAATGTCTTGGTAACTTGTCTGGGCAAATAGATAAACACCAGATGTTGGGCATACAGAAGTTATTGTAAAGAATATACTCTAGCTGCACAGAACAACAATGAGGCACAAACTGAAAAATAATTGTGCTAATAAAAAATTACCACCTGTCGGGGCTGGGGTTGTGGCTCAGCAGTAGAGCACTTGCCAAGCATGGGTGGGGCCCTGACAGCACATAAAAATAAATAAATAAAGATATTGTGTCCAACTACAACTAAAAAATAAATATTAAAAAAAATTACCACCTGTAAACTTATCTAATTGAATCAGAAGCACAGAGATATATTGGAGTATCAAACACATATCAGAGAAATTCAGCTCAGTGAGCTTATCAGATATTACAGACCACCGAATGCAATCCCTTCTCCTGAAATACATAAAAATAAAGGCGCCTAAAGCAGTGGTACAGTGGCAGAAATCTGTCATCATCTTCTCAGACCACCCAGTGAAAGTCTCATGAGGCAGACAGGCAATGAATTTCCCAGTTCTATTCCAGGGGCTTCAGCTCATCTCAATCTCCATGCTTGAAACAGCCCACTTCAAAACTGCCTGCCTTTTCACCTAGAACAAGCTCTGAACAGCTCTGCACCTTGAAAAAGTTTTGTGGTGTGGGGGCTCTTTTGATAGTCTTCTCTAACCACCTATATTGACCCTTTGCATCTATATCTGCTCTCTACCTTTGAGTTCAACTCTGCCTCTTAAAGACTGTGGTCACTGTTAACCCTTTCTTAGCCATTCTGAATCTTGTATATCATTGTCTGAAGTGTGATGTGTGATTTCAGTGTTATAGATATTATTCATAATTAAGATCGAAATGAAATAAAAGAACTTGTGATTATCTTACTCATGGCTACCAAGTGAACGATGAGTATTTTGGTGAATTAAGGCCAATGAAAGTGATGTAGCTTAGAAACTTATTGATAGTCAATAAATTCTGACACTGTGGGAATACATAAAGGAGTCTGGTCTGTCTGAATGGCAGAGCTCGATCATGACAGTAGGCCTTCTTGGAGTAGGGATATGGGATGGCAAGTATGGCAAAGATGAGCAGGACATTCCTAATTCCTGGCATTCCAGCATACCAGATGCAGAAAGGGAAGACCCTCAGATTTTACCTTGTTTATCTCCTTATTGTACCAGTAAGAATGCTAAAACTTGGATAATGGAGAGGGACTAATCTAAGGCTACATAACTAGTCAGAAATGAAATCAGGTTTGACCCCACTTTAGATTCCTTGCTTAGTAATTGTGATGGTTAATTTTATATGTTAACTAGACTGAGTCACAGGATGACCAGATATACCTACTTAAACATTATTTCTGAGAGTGCCTGTGAGGCTGTTTCTAAAAGAGATTAAAATTTGAATTGGTGGATTGAATAAAGCAGGTGACCCTCCATGTGTGCGGACATCATCTAATATGTTCTTGGTTTTCATGCATTAGATCCAGATTAGAATCTGTTTTGGCCCTCTGACTCTCAGGCCTTCAAGCTATAGCACCAAATTTCCTGGGTTTTCAGCTATTATCCAGCAGATAATGGGACTTTTCAGCCTCCATAATGCTGTCGACCAATACTGTTGAATAAATCTGTCTCTGTCTCTTTATCTATATTTCTATACATAAAAGTTTTATGTATTTATCTAGGTTGAGTCATTTACTATAACCATCCTGCTGGGGCTGATTTAGAAGCAGCAAGCATAATCTCACAAACTCAAGTTTCAGATGCCAGTTTTTCTCCTCACTGGCCCTGGGATTGTAGGGAATAGAAACAGGGAAAGAAGTCAGGAAAGTACTTTGTTGGGAATGATTCTACAAGGTACTAGGACCCTTGATCCTTAGCAGATGGGAGTTTGTGCCCCAAGAGGCAGCTTAAAATCACCCTTTCCTAATGGGAAACATTCCCAGGGGTTGACTTTGAGCTAACCTTGCTGCCCTCCTCTCTTGTTTTCCTCTTCTCTTGACAAGCAATAGTCTCACTACTCCAGCCTCCTTTCTATTCCTCACTCTCATTGTGAGAATGGATAATGATGTCACACTTGCAGTTCACCTTGCCTGGGACCTTCGGCTTTCAGATGTTGCCATGGTTCAATTTCTCATTTTCCTTGAGTTCTGTTCAAGTAACCCCTCCTTAGAGAGACCACTCTTTGAAGTCACATTTAAAGTAACTTCCTTGAGATATGCAGAAAAGGAACGTGTGTGTGTGTGTGTGTTTGTGTGTGTGTGTGGTGTTACTGGTGATTGAACCACAGGTGTTCTACCATTGAGCTACATCTCCAGTCCCTTTTTATTCTTTATTTTGAGACAAGATCTCACTAAGTTGCCCAGCCTGTCCTTGAATTTGCTGTCTTCCTGTCTCAGCCTCTCAAATTGCCAGGATTATAGGTGTGTGTCACCACACTTGGCCTGAGAATAGGAAATTCTTGTCCAATGTTGTTGAGAGTGCAAATTGTTATGGCTATTATGCAAAACAGTAGAAATTCCTCCAAATATTAAAAATAGAACTACCATATGATCCAGCAATTATACTTCTGGTTATATATCCAAAGGAAATTAAATGATGTCAAAGAGATATCTGTATGCCCATGTTCATTGCAGCACTATTCATAATAGCCAAGATATGTAATCAACCTAATTGTTCATCAAATGATAAATGGATTCAGAAAATGTGTTATATATACATAATGGAATACTATTCATCCATTAAAGAGAATGAAATCCTGCCATTTGTAATGATACAGGTTAATGTAGAAGTCATTATGCTAAGTGAAATAAGCCAGGAACAGAAAGACCACTACTGAATTTTCTCACATATGTTGTTATGGTTTGAAAGTCAATGCACCCTCCAAAATGCATATTGGAAGTTAATCCCCAATGCAACAATATTAAGAAGTGGGGAGGTGATAAGGCCCTAAGAGTTTTGCCCAGGTGAATTAATTAGTAACTTATAAAAGGTGCTATTTAGACTTTGGGTTTACCCTTTTTATATCCCTTATATCATGTGAGGATCAGTATTTGTGCCCTCAGAATAATGCAGCAATAAGATACCATTTTGGAAGCAGAGAGACCTTACCAAACACTAAATCTGCTGGCTCCTTGACTTTAGGTGTCCCAGCCTCCAGAACTATTATAAATAGATTTCTGTAGTTTATAAATTACTCAGTCTGTGCTGTTTTTTTTAATATCAGCACAAATAGATCAAGGCATATGTGAAATATAAAAAGGTTGAACTAATAGAGAGAACAAGATGTTAGCCCCAGGGTCAGGTAGTGGGAGATACCGGGGGAGGGGAGATATTGGTCCAAAAGTACAAAATTTCAGTTATAAGATGAATAAGAACTAGAGATATAAAATATAGTATAGTGATTATATTTAATAATATATGCTTGCAACTTTCTGAGAGAATAGAATTAAGTGTTGTCACTACAAAAAATGATAATTTTGTGACGTGATAGACATATTAATTTACTTCATTGTGATAATTATGTCACAATGTAAACACATAACAAAATATCACATTTCATACCCCAAATAAACATAAGTTCATTTTTTCAGTCATTACCATAATAAAGCTGGAAAAAATAAAGCAGCCCTTCTCCATCACATCATTGTCTTAATTCTTTGTAGGGCAATTAACATCACCTGATCTTTTTTCATTATTCATTTTCCTGTTTATTTCTGTACTGACCTCTCCATCAGCTTGGGGCTTGGAGGGATGTTATTGGGCAAAGCAGCCCTTGGAACTGATGATGGAGGTGTAATGTGAATGAGAATAGAACTTGGTCATTTTAAACCATTGAGATATTAAAGTTGTTTGTTGTTACAACTAAACTTATTTTATCCTGGATGATACAATTGGCAGGCGAAGTCATTAAGAACTGCATCAGATGCTTTAGAATTTGTAGGCAGAAGACTTTTTTGACGTTTTGGGGAAGCATTCTGTTAGGGTATCTGGAGGTCTGCTCTCACATTCACTGGGAGATTGATGGCAAATGGGGTACAGATGGTCCTCAACTTATAAAGGTTGCACTTAAGATTTTTAAATTTTATGAGAGTGCGATTAGTAGAAACCATTCTTCAAATTTTTAATTTCTATCTTTTCCCTGGCTAGTGACCTGCAGTATGATACTGTCATGATGCTCGGTGGCAGCAGTAAGCCATGTGATCACAAGGAGAAGCAACTGCTACTCTACTGTATATGGTGTTGCTAAGCCATGATGATTAAACTATGATGGCTATGCAGGTTAAGTGTATTACATCCATTTTTAACTCACATCATTTTTGACAATGGGTTTATCAGGAATGTTAGCTCTGTCTTAAGTTGTGGAACATTAGTATAAAGTGTGGCATTTTGGGTGAAAAGATTGTTTGTTGATAGGACTATTCTTTGCATAATAGAACATATACCACACACACCCCTACACACAATGTGAGTTGTATTCCCTCAGGAATTGTGATAAACGAAATACTTCATCAGTTTCAAACATCTCTTAGGGGGCTGGATCACTCCCAGCTGAAACCCCTGGGGTAGACGCTTGCAGAAATTTCTATTACAGCACTAGCCCAAATCTTAAGGTAACCCTTTCTGTGCAAGAGTTATGAAGACATTCATGTAAAGACAATGTCAAGCTAACAGACTGAGGGGCTGGGGCTGGGGCTGTAGCTCAGTTGTAGAGTGCCTGTCTTGTACATGTGAGGCACTGGGTTTGATCCTCACCACCACATAAAAATAAATAAATATATATATATATATATATATATATATATATATATATAAGATAATAGACTGAGTAGTAGGAACTACCTATTAATTCCATTTTATGGATGGAATTACTGAGGCTGACAGGTAAAGTGACTTGTCCAAGGCCATAGAGGTAGTGAGTCAGCTAAGTCTCCTGGCTTGCTATCCATCCACCCTTAATATTCTGTCATGATAGGTGCTCAGCACCCCAAGAGCAGGCTACAACTAAAGTGAGGGCAGCTATGCTGGATGTGAATGGGGGCCCAACAGGAAGGAATAGCTGCTTGCATCCAGCCTAAAGACTCAAATCTCCTCTGCTCCATCCTCTAGCTGGGAACAAAAGCCTGACTAGCAGGGACATGTTGGGAACACACCCATATCCAGGTAATACCAGTTTCTCCTTCTAGTCTCACTGTAAATATCAGTTCCTGGGGCTTGACATGGGGTCTTCTTTCTCCCAGACTGGGGCAGCTGGCTGTTCTGATGTTACATACCCCATAGGATCCTGCACTTCTCTTTTCAGATACGCAGTTAATTTTCAATGTTGGTTACCTTCCCATCTCCTCACCCCACCTCCTCAGATACATACAAGGAGTAGGCTTATGAGGGCCATGACCTGATCTATCCTATTTACTTTCATATCTTCACTTCTGACACAGTGTTCAGTGCGCAGCAAGTGTTCTTGGTAGTCATTAATGTTGTTCACCAGCTATTTCTGTCTTTTGGCATTCAGGACACATGGTAAGATATAGGCTTCCAATGATAAATATGTAGTGGGAGTAAGAAATAAATCTTTGTTTAAATAATGTGCTAAGATTTTTGTGGAACAATGTTTATTACTACAAGATAACCTAAAATATCTTGACTGATATAGTGGCCATAACCTAAAATATCTTGACTGATATAGTGGCCAACAGATATTCATCGAAAGAATGAATTTTTGATTTATCATATTGATTCAATATGAAGGCCAAAACTGAAAGAATATAGAACATTTGGAAAAATAAAAGGTACAGATCCTCCTTCCTTCTAGAAAGAGAAAAAGTAAAATAGAAAATTAGACATGACAGGATTATAGAATAGACTATATTTTAGAGAAAAATTTAATGATGATTGCTAATATCAAGTGCATTTTGGCTTAAATTTATGGGATTAATAGAAATGGAGGATGGAGATTCAGGTGTACCTTAGTGGTAGAATGTTGGCCTTGCATGTGTGAAGCTCTGGGTTCCATTCCTAGCAGCAGCAGCAGCAGCAGAAGAAGAAGAAGAAGAAGAAGAAGAAGAAGAAGAAGAAGAGGGGGAGGGGGAGGGGGAGGAGGAGGAGGGAAAGAAGGAAGAAGGAAAGAAAAGAAAAAGAAGGAGGAGAAGGAGAAGAAATGGAAAATAATCCAGAAAGTTTTGTTCATTGCTATGCCTTGGTTAAAGAGTGCTGTAGACAATTAGGGGGGAAAAGGATGAAGTACAGAGAGAAATAATAGTGCAGAAAGTATGCTGGTGGCAATGGCTAGGACTAGGCAAATATTTTATTGCTTGTGTGACATAATATACACACATATAAAAGTATTTTAGCTGAAAACTTTTTTCCTACTAATACCAGTAGAAGTTTCTCCGAAATTATTTAATGTGCAGTTCCTTATTTTCTATTTGACATAAGAGTAGTAATATTTTAAGACAGGGCTAGAGTATTGGAATTAAGAAACAGACTGACTGTATGGGGGTCCTGGCTAGAGAGGAGACCTAAGGGGAGGGTGAAAGGGTAGCTGTAGGAGCTGAATGGTAGAGAACTAGTTTCTAGAATGGACAAACTACTGTAGTCTAATCCAGGAAGCATGATCTTGGGCCCTGCTTTGCCACCAACTCAGAATATGGTTGGACCCAATCAACGACTTTCCCTGCTTGTGCATTGAAAAGGCAACAGACCTGTAACTATCCCCATAAATCCTACCATTCAAGTTTAAGAATTCCTGCCAGAGTCAAGGCAGTAACATCTGGCAAGATTTAGGGCAAACAAAGAGCAGACAGTAAGAAGAGAGGCAGAGAGCTCAGAGACTAAATATTCACACATACCTGAGCAAGTTTAACTGAAGGTCAGGTTAGAGTTTTCATTTCAACATCTGCTTTAATGGTAAAAACAATAGAAGTAGGTGACATTTATTGTACACAAAGAGTTAGGCTGTATTACTAAGTGTTCTAATCAATTATCTCATTTAATCCTTATAAACCCTCTAGGAAGGTGCTGTTATGGTCCCCATTTTATTGGCAAGGAAATTAATGCTCAGAGGGATTAAGTAACTTGCACAAATTCATACAACTAAGAAACAGTAAGGCTGGTATATTGAACCCTGGAGATCTTGCTCCAGAAACCACATATGTTATTCGTCTACCTGTGGCTAGAACTACAATGAAAACATTTCGAGGAAGCATAAGCATAGGAAAGGCTTGTCAGGTGGTTAAAAATAGAAGTTTTCATGTGTTCATTATTTCAGAATCCAATATTCCAAGCCCTGCTCCTTGATCCCCACTCATGACTTCAGGATTTCTTCCCACAATTTTATAACTTTGCTTTTGGGATTAGTTCCCAGAAGGCTCTGGAATCCTAGTCCTCATAAGCTTCTGGTAAGCTTCAGTCAATCTCAGATGAAGGCTGTGAAGGATGAAGCAAAAAAGAGGACTCATGCATTTGGGGTGTATTTTGATTTTTTTTTTTTGGAGGGGTGGACATGTAAATTCACTCTCCACACACAATCTTAGTGTCAAGGCCAGGTTGTGGGCCATATCTTTTGGTTCTGGAGATGGGATTGGAGAGGGAAGGCTACATAAAGGAGACTGAAGCTTTCTTCCTTAACCCATTCCTGGCTAGATTTATGATTCGATGAATAAGATTTGTGAGAAAGGAAGGACTTTCTGAAGATACTTCAAACTCTTAACTCAATCTGTTTTTGTATGGAACCAACAAGGAAACATTTATGCACTCAATACCTTTAATTTGCTTGTCTCCTGCTATTCTGCAAAGAGCAAGCTGATGTCAAATGTTAATAGCCAATTACAGTGTAGCAAAATCCAAGACCAGAAAAAGGCTCTGCGTCATTTAGGGAAAGACGCAGGGCCGCTGCTAGCTCTTGGCACAAGAATAGAATGTGCCAGCCAGCAGGATCAAGATAAAAAGGGACCTGAATTTTCAAACCCATGATGAGTGAAGCTTTTCATTTAATAGAAATAAGCGGCGACCATTAGCTGTATGTGTCATTCTTCGCATCATCGTGTTTCCAAGGCAACTGGATTACCAGAGCGATTTGGGGAGTGTGTATTGCTCATAAACTGTGTTATCAGGAGCGGCTCCTACCCTACAATGGCCTTTGAAACTATAGAAAATATGTATTGTGCTTGTATTTTCCCAAATGCCTTCAATCCACGTTTGTATTCTCCATTGCTTTGACTGAAATGGTTGGTCGAGAATAAATCATGCTGGGCCAAATGGTCCCCTTACTTATAACTACAACTTTCATTGACACAGAGGTTACTATTTTGGTTTAGATTTCCACCCCTGGGGCTGAAGAAAAAAAAGTAACAACTAGGTAAAGAGAGACCAGATAATCCTAGATGGGTCAGAACACCGTCATTTATTATCTGACCACTCTTCCTTCCCTTCTTTCTACATCCAACTTCAAAACAAGAAGAGTTGCTACTGCTGGAGGCTTGGCTACTGGTGAGAGTAGATATTGAGAAATTCTGCCTGTCTCATCCTTTGGCATGTATCTTCCAAAGCTAATATCGCCTCCTGAGCAACAGAGGAAGTGGGGAGAGGCAATAGCATTTTGTACATAATGGTGCAAGTATGCAAAGCCCCAGGTTGCAGAAAATGAATCTGAAGAACTCTACTATGGCAGAAGAATAAGGTATAAGATGAAGTTGGAAGGATAGTCATTCGAAGGCTTTAGGGTAGTAGAGAAATGATCTGATTTATTGTCTAAAAAGATCACTTTGTTAAATAGAGTGGATTGTAGATTTAGAAGGGTAGACACAGAGAGTTCAGTTAGAAGGCATTCACAGAATGGCAACTGGATTACCAGAACAAGAGATGTGGTGTAGCCAAGAGATGGTGGTGGACTGGAATAGGGTGGGGTCAGCATGGTGAGAATTAAGTGGATCAGAAGATGTTTAAGGGGTACAATAGAGGGGGCTTGAAAATTCAAAGATGTAGCGAGGGAGAAAGAGGAGTCTGGAATAACTTCTAGGTTTCTGGCTTGGATAAGTGACTGCAAGATGGTGCAACTTATTGAGATGGGTGAAACTTAGGAAGGTGGTTGCCAAGTTCTTTGGTGTATCCAGAAATTATTTACAGGTAACTCAACTCCTTCATAGTTGTCATATCATTAACAACAGGTATACGTTCAATGTCCACACAAAATGACTTTCTAAAATTACTTTGAAACGTTTCCACTGAGTCTCTTACTCAAAACATCAAACCTATTTTTTCAAGCAGAACCCATTTTATTTAAAAATTATTCCTAAGTCCTGTTCTGTAATTGCTTCTAACCTAAAGGTATTAACTCCTTTATTACAACATCAACAGGATCCAAGATTGCTCATTCTGAGAATAAATTTTTATTTACCAACTCATTCCTCCCTTCATTCATTCAATGTTGAAGACAACATTTGGTGTTGGAATCTCTACTGGGCATTGGGGATTTATGTGGGCCATTATAATCATCCATTCATCCTTTCTTTCATTCTCTCTATTCCTCCATTTCATCACATTATATTGCTCAGAATATCCAAGTTCTCAGGCAGTACCAGGTAATGAATGTGGTGAGAGAAAATTGGATAGTGAGGCAGGTGGATGGAAGAAAAGATTTTAAATAAGATGAGCTGTTTAACAAAAACACATGACCCAAGAAGTTCATTCAGCTCTAGTGTTTGGACCACCGTGATAGTCACCCCATGTCAATTGCTGGTCTTTCCAATTGTTCCCAAAGCAACCAAAGGGACCTTTTAAACAGATAAAACCAATCATCTTTCTCCAATGCTTAAAAGAGTCCAGTGGTTTCCCATCACATTTCAAATAAAATCTACATACATTTCCCTCATCCCATGGGTGCCTTCCTGCCTCTACAGTCCTACCTGTTACCAAGATTCCCCTGGGTCACTCTGGTGCCCTCAAGCCTTCTTTCTGTTCTGGGAAGCCAAGATTTCTCCCCAGTGTTTGCTCATCCTACTCTCTAAGACTGGAATCTGTTCGCTGTGATCTTTTCAGAGCTATCTCTTTCTCATCATTTAGGTCTCATCTCA
Organism: Marmota monax; assembly: GCF_021218885.2. Classification (NCBI taxonomy): domain Eukaryota; kingdom Metazoa; phylum Chordata; class Mammalia; order Rodentia; family Sciuridae; genus Marmota; species Marmota monax. Next base: position 3,338,697 of record NW_026692025.1, on the reverse strand, counting down.
GATATCACCTTACTAAGGAGATATTATTCAATCACATTTATTTATTTGCTTATTATGTTTTCTGTAATAGAAAGTTCAACATGTGGTCAATTCTTTTCAGGACTGTAGCCCAAGTTCCTTCCCAGGACCTGTAGGTAATCAACACATATTTGTTAAACAAATGAAGAAGCAAATGAGAGGACCCTCATATTTACTTATCATATAACTTACCCTCATATATCTTCTGGGAGATAGTTGTTAGTACCTCTACCTCATTGATTTAAGATCGAAAGAAGTGAAACCACTTGTTCAGGCTTGGAACCCAGGTGTCAAACAGCTGTTCCACTCTGTAGTCTGATGGGAGGCAAGAGGTCTGCCTCCCCAGTCCCTCAGGCCTCACAAGAAAATTTAGTCATACTCCACCAGCCTCACTTCTTTGCCCCATCTCTTGCCAGTTCTGCCATGCCCTAAGAAGCACAGAAGTTAGCAGCCAAATCACATAGACTAGTACGCATATAGCCCAAATCCAGCCATGAATCCAGGGAGTACTACCCAGTATCCTCACATTAATTTAGGGTGAGAGGTTGAAATCTGCAACTCATTGCATACCTGCTCACTTCTATTCATGTAGGATGGCTTCATTATGCCCAGAGAAATTGGTCGATAATGGAAGACTTAATCAAGTCAGTTACTTAGCTCCTTGCAGCTGGGAAAAGAAGGTGTGTGACCAAATGCAACCAAATTCAATAAAATTAGTTTGTGAGTAAGGGCATAATCCTTCATCCTGGTGGATAATTTTATAGTGGGGGCTAAACTAAATGCCAATAACCAAATGCTCAGAGCTGATGACTGGGGCCATTTGAGGTCAGTTCATCATCATATGCATACCCCTCATATTCATGCTGCGGGTGGTGGAATTCACCAGAACAGGACTTCATATTAGCCTTAGCTAAGAAAGGATTATGCCACTTCTCCATAAGCAATTTAAAACAATGGCTTATCTATTGTAAACAGCACAAATTGATTGTAAGATTGTTCTACACAATTCTGGTTTTGCCCATGGGGAGGTACCCAGGTGATTTTTTTTGAGAGAGAGAGAATTTTTCAATATTTATTTTTCAGATTTCGGCGGACACAACATCTTTGTTTGTAGTGGTGCTGAGGATCAAACCCGGGCTGCATGCATGCCAGGTGAGCGCGCTACCACTTGAGCCACATCCCCAGCCCCCCAGGTGATTTTTAAAAAATATTTACATAAATGTATTTTAATGTCTTTTTTCAGTTTCTTTCCTTCCTTCTTCCCTGGCTTCCTCCTTCAGTCTGTGTTTGTCTCTCTCTCTTTTTCTGTCTTTTCTTCCTGCTCTTCTTATCCTGCTAAACTAGAGAAGCATTGTACAGATGGAACCTGGCTTTGCTCTGGATTGTGATGCTGGGGAACATAGGCTGTGTAAATTGGTTAAAGGCCCTGGCATGTATAGTCTTTAAAGAAAAGCAGTCAGTTTCTTTCCATTACATAATGCACATGGATTTTCACAGTAAATTAGACCCAAAGTAGTATCCTGGAGCTTTGATGTTGACTTTGTTACACAAATATGTCCTGCTTGTAATTAAAACATTTAATTGGTAAAAGTGATAACTGTAAAAATGCTTTGTCCCTCTGTAGTCTCTTCCTCAATTGTTACCCCTTTTTTCCCAGGTTAGTCTTTGCCCAACCAGGAAGAATGAGAATCTGTAGCAGTTTGGAATCAATGGGAAGCTACTGTTATTTTGAGATAACTTCCCACCCAACATACCTGCCCTATCTTTTGTTTGGCTTATAAGTGTAAACATGCAGAGAAGGTTGCTGATCAATTTCTTAGCAGGGTAAACAAGGCTTTGTGACCTTGGCTCTCATTGACAACTTAGACTATTTTCACCACTATTTACCCAGGACTCCTGCATCTCTTCATTTGCTGCCCTCCAACTCAGATTTCAATATCTATCTCAATGTCACTTGATTATGAATCCTTCTAGAAAACTCTGGTAGATTTAGTCCTTTCTATGTGTTCCCTTAATCCTTTGCTCATATCTCTATTATACCCAAGTATAGTATCATTGCCTGTTCCCTTATGAAGAGGAATCAGGTCTTGTTCTTTGATGTACCCTTTTTTTTCCTTGTTCTCCACCCCTACTCTAGTTCTAGCACAGTGACTATGGGAGATACTGACAAGGGAGGATGTGAGTGAAGGAATGCTCTTTTGGGGAAAGCCCTGGTTGGAAATTTTCTTGCTGACAGTGTGACTAAAAGACCAGCAGCATCAGGACACTTGGGAACATCTTAGACCCCATCCCAGACTTAGGCAGTCAGAAGTGTCATTGAACAAGATGCCCAGGTGTTTTGGTTTTTTTTTTTTTTTTTTTTTTTTTTTGGGGGGGGGTGGGGGGCGTGGTGGTTAAAATTTGTGAAGTGCTGCAAGAGTTGGTAGAAGGAGAGAATAAAAATCAAAATAGTGCAGAAAGTATTTTCTGTCACAGGGACAAGATAAAAGTAGAACAAGTTCAAATGCTCACAAACAAATGGGATGCTGGAACTGTTCAGAGTGGATTAGGAGAACAGCTTGCTGACTGATTCCTGAGGGTCTCCAGATTCTTCCAGATTATGTTTGTCCCATGAGAACCAAGCAGAGGGTGCCATGGCTATGAGGTTTCATAGCCAGTGTGCAGGTAGGTGGCATCACAATTGACTCCTTGGCTGAAGCTTACCAGCCTGTGACCCAGGCCAGCTTGCAACATAACCAAGCCCTCATGATGCATTGCCTTGCATTGAATTTCTTTGTTCCAGCCTTGCTGCAAGCCATTAAGAATACAAATTCATTTCCACTAAACTCTCAAGTTTTTGTTAATATGTTCAATTTCCTTTGAGCAAAGAGATAGTCTGACCTTATTTGAACATTACACAATGTACACATGGGTCAAAACATCACATAGCACATAATTTTATACTGTACATATGTCAATTAAAAATAAATAATTAAAAATAAGAAATTGCATCTCAACACCCTGACTATGCCCCCTTATCAATTTATGGTAGTCTTCTCAACGATTGGCCTCAATGACAAGTCTCTCCTTCTGTTCACTTTTGCACACTCACACTCCTCTGTACTTAACCTTTCTCCATCTATTTCCTCATTCTTCTTTCTCCCCCTCTCCTGTTTATTTTCCTTTCCTCTGTCTTCTTCTCCAATGCTGAAAACATTAATTGCTGAAATCCGAAGAATGAAAGATTCTTTAAATTCTGTTTTTAAACTTAATCTATGACCTATTACTTTTCCTTTTATCTAGCTTTATTGAGGTGTAATTGCTATAGAAAAACAAATTATGTACATAAATAATGTATACAATTTTGTGCATTTGGACATGTGTTTACATTTTTGTTACCATCTGCCTACCACTTCACAGAAACCACTTTTACCAATGACTTTCCAATTGTTAGGTCCATTGTCAAGCCTTAGTCTTCTTCTTACTGGATCCCTTTATAACATTGAATAGCACTGGCCACTACTTCCTGGAAATGCTGTACTCATTAGAACACTATTCTTTTTGTCTGTCAAATATTAGGTGCCTAGGGTCCTTTCTCAATTTTATAACTTTTTCCCTGGGCATTCTTCACTACCATGGTTTCAACTACCACCTCTATATTCAAGAACTCCCTCTCTCCCCACCACCTTATATCTGTAGTTCATAGCTTTCCTCAGCTCCTAATACATGTAATAGTCAATTCATCTGAAATATGTAACTGGACACTTTCACAGGCATCTCAAATGCAACAAGTCCAAAGTAAATTTCTCATCTCCCTCTTGTCTCAACGCATAGAAATCATCTCCTTCCTTGTGTTTATTGTTTCAGTGAATGACTATGTCATCCTTACTATCACCAAAGCCACGATGACAGGTGGTATCCAAATAGTCACCATATCCTGCCAATTTCCCTTTGATTAACATGTCTCAAGTAAGAAGTGGCATCACATCTCCAAAAGAGATGAGAGAAATCATGCTCCCCATGAACTGTGTATGCCTTTTGCCTTCCCATCATTCAAGTCTGATTTCAACTATTAATGCCTGAGAAAGGCCTTCCCTGTCCATCTTATATAAATTAGCTAGTATCCCTCCACTACTACCCCACACTGTATCCCCTTACTCTATTTTATTTTCCACAAGCCATCATAATTATCTAAAATGATGTTTATTTGTTGACGTGTTTATCTTCTGTCTCTGCAGATTGCATTTTCAATTTCACGGTGGCAGAAGCTAAGTCTCCTCTATTCACCACTGTTTCACCAGAGCCCATTAACTTATTCATAAGTGGCTTCTGGATGAATGAGTAAATACCCCAAATGACATAGACCTGGCATATCTATCAAGGGAGAGGCAAAGGCAAAAGGATTCCATGTTATCACAAATTTAGTAAGTATGGCAATGCAGGAATCTCAGAGAACGATGGAAAAAAAAATACCAAACAGGAAACCTATAATTCTAGACTCCTCATTCCCCCTCCATCAAATACACTTATCATGAATCCAGGGAGATCTTGTCCAATACTGACAGAAGCATCCCTTAAAAAGCATTTGCTGCTACAGTATTGAGGAGGATATTACTCACTATGGCCCATCTTGTCCTCTTTATGAGGACACCCAGCAGCAATTCCTTTCTCATATTATTGAAAATAGTTTGCTTCTGTGAGCAACTGGTTGGTTTTTATCTTTGGAATCCTGGGGTTCATATAATGCAATTTTTCTCCTACAACTGGATGCTAAAAAATCCCAAACTAAATTGCAAGTTCAGGACCCTACAGCATGAATTGCACGTACAAACCTATCCCAGGCTCCATCTCTTTATGCTATTTTAAAATTTTCTCTTAGTATTGACATCTCAATCTTTAAAAAATTGCAGTTGTTTTAAATTTTTTTCCTAATTCCATTTTGAGCAATGAGAAATATGAAAATATAATAAAATAATCTACAACACTTATTACACAGTACACTCTGCCCAGCTGTGGTTGGGATAGGAATCTCTTGAAAATGTAGCAAGTAGATGAATTAGGAGCTTCCAATTAGTTGGTCTGTATCTATCATTGTACTTTGAAACCTTTATTACTCACCAAGACTGTTTTTGAGAGCTCATTCCCTTTATTTTCTGTGAAGAGAAATACAACTGTGACAACATCTGAGGGGCATTCTTAGCTTGCTGCCCTGGTCCCCACCTGGCAACCTAACATTGCAACAGTCCCATCTCCCACCCATCCCATCACCAGACAGCAAACCTGGGTTAGGCTTCCATTCTGTAGGCAGTGGGGAGATATTGAAGGGTTTTTTTTTAGGACAATTAGGATAAGAGATGTTACTCTGCAATGTTAGGAGCAAATAGGGAGGAATAGAATGAGAATCAGGATGATTTACTGAAAAGTTATTACAATAAGCCAGGCTAGAATTAACAAGGGCTATATCAGTCGGGGTTCAACCAGGAAAACAGAAGCCACTCTAATTTTTGATAAGAGGATAAATGTACTGCAGGGAACTGGTTACATAGGAGATGGAATTATTGAGGAACCAAATTGCATAAAATGACTCAACCCAGCAGGAAACAAAGAATGGAGCCAGGTTTTCCAGAGTCCTGATGTAAGGTAACACGGTGGAAGTGGAATCATGTAGGTTCTGTTGGTGGGAGATGAAGTTAGAGAGTTCAAGGCAGAGAAAAGAACAAAATACATATTTTGGTTTCCCCTTCCTCTCACATTACAAACTCCATCCAGGAAGTACAAGTACTTAGGCAATGCAGAGGAAGGTTGGGGAATGTCTCCGAAGGTAAAGGGCCTCTAGCAAGGTGGTCATAGTGGAGAGGATGGAGTCAACAGTTATTTCAAAGTAAAATTGACAGGAGTCATGAGTCTTTTTTCTAATGATGAGAACTATTTTATTAATCATGGTGTGGTCTTATAGGAGTGTAGAAGATGAGGCTATTTGGGCCTTGTTGAAGTGGAGATTCCTATCAAGGTGGAGGAACCTGAGAGACAAGCTCAGCTTTGAAGTTCAGAGGTCAAAATACAGAAGTGGAATGGATGATATGAGCCAGGGAGCATATGATGACAGAGATGGGAGTTGGGGGGGGGGGTCTGAGGCACAGTCCAGAGGAGCACTCACATTTAATGGTTGGTCAGAGAAAATGGAGAGGAATCAGGCAGTGATGGAAAAATAGTCACTAGAAAGGGATGTGTGAGAACAAAAGGAGAAGGTGTTACATGGAAGAGGACTGTAGGTCTTCTATGCAGTGACTTTGGACAAACCTAGCCCTCTATTCTCCAGCATTCTTTTTCTTCCTACCATTGGCTTCTGCTTGTCTGAACACTGGCACTGTGGAGCATCCAAAAGCCTTCAGTTTGAGATTCTATAAGCTCTGATGCCTCCATTGGCAGTGCCGAACAACAGAAACTGAGCACCTCCCCCTCCGCTTTGCCAACTAGTGTGCTGGAATGTTGGTGCCACCAATATAGCACAGAAGTAGTCACAGCCTTCTGAGATCCTGTCTGCTGAACCAAGTAAAGTATCTGCATGTAGATTAGTTACTCTTACACAGATGCATGTCCTGGGGGACTGAGTATGAAAATACAGATGTATGAGGCCTTAGAGAGAGCTGTGTGGCAGGTTTCACCTAGGAAGTGAAACTCAGCTAATTATTTTTTAAAAAACGAGTCTTTGAGAGGAGAATAGATGTGCAACCAGAGCCCCAGGGGCATGGAGGACAGGAAGAAGTAGGGCCAGAACTGGAGCTGGAGAAATGGATTCAAGCCAGGGCCAGTGGGAGGCCAGGAGGCAGAAGGGGGAAGCTAGGGCTGAGAATGAGATTCCGAAGGAAGGCAAGAGGTAATCCGGCCTCATTTCCATGCATTATGATTCTGACACCACACCACTGGCCTGATTTGTGATTCCTCTAGAGCTGTAAACCAATCCTAAGTCCTTACTACCCTATCTGGAGCAGGCCCTTAAATACTACCAACATATTTCCCTGTACAATCTACTTTATAACACTTTCCAGGCCTGACAAAATCTAAGCTGGTCATTTATTTATGTATTCTGAATTTCTTCTCTCAACACATGTAAGCTCCTTGAGCTACATTGTGTTTATCTATACTTCTAGTGCCCAGGACAATCTGGTACAAAATTTGTGCTCAGTAAACATTACTTGGCAAACCTGAATTTGCATTGTGATCTATACTGCAAAGCCGCGCAAACCAAGGTGCAGAAAAATGAAGTGGCTGTGCCAAGGTTACATAGCAAGGAGGCAGCCATGCTGGAGAATCAGGAGTTCTGATTCTCATCTTGACTTATGGACTATTGCACAATTGCCTCCTCACTCCCAGGCCACCTAGAGGGTAGGCCAGAGGAGAAAGAGGCTCCTGTGCAGTGGTAGGAGACAGGACTCTGAAATCCAAGATCTAAGCTCCAATCCTGCCTTTACTCCATAGTGGCTGTGTGACTTCCAGCAAGTTCTTTCATTTTCTGACTCTATTTCTGAGTGTTGCAAGCCGGACCTCTCAAGGCTAGTGGGAAAACACACTGAGTCCACAGAAGCATCCTGAGAGAAGCAAAGCCTTTCCAGCCTGTAGCCTTTGGTGCAGAGGGATTTTTGCAAGATCAAGACGGGTCCTGGATCTCCTAGAACATTCTCCTCTCAGTATTTTATAGGTCTGTGAGTACTCAAGAGCCTGTCTGGCTGCTGAACTGTGGCAATTCGTGGAGCTGACCTGGAGCAGTGGGGAGAGGCTGACATGACAATTAACACAAGCTATCCAGATGGAGGAAAAATGAAGAGGGTGACATCCTCTTAGAGGCACCCATGGGCAGGTGAAACCATAGGGGAATAGTGGTGCTTTGAGAAGACTTTCGATGTAGGAGGCATTAGCAACTCAGCTTTGCCATTGATGGATTTGTTGGTGATCTTGGACAAGACCCAATTGTCCCTGGTTCCCAGTTTCCAACTTCATACAACAAGGACCTTAAAGGCACCCACCAGCCTGCCTCCTTGCCATTCATAGCTATTTGTTGATTTACACAGTGCTTTTTTAAAAAAAGGATATAGGGAAATCCACAGCTTCTCAGGTGAAGGGCTTTGGCTGGCCTAGCTGGGTCACTAGTCTAGCTGTGGAAAAGGCCGCATAGAGGAGCAGCAAGAGCACAGGCATTAGCAATTACATTGTGTCCTTTTGGGGAGACACTGTCTCCACACATACTACACCCCTCCCATCTCATCCGCCTTTACACATGAGCAAAATCTCCTCGTCTTTGCCCTCCTTCCTGGTAAACCTGTGTGGAGGAAATGACTCTTCAGTGCTCAGCGCCCATCTGTCCTCATGCTCCACGTCTGGTTCTGTGGCCCTGTTGGAAGACCCACAGCCCCAAAGGACCCACCTCCCTCTTCCCACACACCAACCTCCCCTTGCTCCTCTGTCCCCCACCGTCAGAGGACACACACACACACACACACACGCCAGAGAAGCTGATTTTATTTTCACAATCTCCTTACTCTTGATGTACACTCTCTTCTGTGCAGTTACCACCTCTCTGTGGCCAGGCCTGTGGAGCCTTCAGGGAAGGTTCTGAGGTCTCAGGCCTCGCTGGCGTTACAGGTCCTCACTGCAGCAACCACAGCAGCTACTTTCCAGGGTCCGGTCGTCCCCCTTCCGGCTCCACGGTGGACTTTCTTCCTCAGCGGGAGACGGTGGCTGCCTCGGGTTGCTCCTCTCTTATTGCTATCAGCTGCGGTGGTCCGAGCTCTGGCAGCTTCTTTGTTCCTACAACGCCCTCGACGGGGCTTTCCAGACTGTCTTGTCATCTTTCGGCCCTGGAAGGACAACAAGGAGATCGCAGAGGGGCACTGGTTTGGGGGCGGGCAGACGTGGAGGAGGGTGGCAACAGGGGCTTTGTGCAGGGGGAGGTAGGGAGGGCGGTCCAGGGGCAGAAGAGCAGGACTTGGGTGGCTCGGCTCACCTTGCTTTTCTTGTACTTGGTTCGATGATGTATGCACGTCTTCTTTTGGCCCGCTTTGCTGCCAGAGTTGCATTTTGCACAGTGTGGAATGGATGCCATGGGTCTCCTGCCCATGTTTCTGGACCAGCACCTCCAGGTAGTCTGTCCAGGCCGCTGACCTCCCTCTATTTATGGTCCCCAGGACAACAGGTGGCCACACCCTTGGGCTTTGTTGGCTCAGCAAGTCACACCCCAGGCCACACCCCTAAGCCTGCCGAGGAGGGGGAAGGGCTGAGACATCACAAAGCATCCCCATCTGTCAGGTCCATAGGGAAGGGGCCCGTGACCTGGAGGCCAGGAGAGTCAGTCTGGTTGGAGAACGGAAGGATATGCCCAGCCCCCTGGAGAGGTTTCCCAAACTGATGCGGGATGCCTCCTCATGTCCCCATGCTCAATTGTGGTGCATCACAAGGCCCAGAGAGGGCGTTTCCTTCACACCTCTCCACAGACACCCCCCTGCAATGGTCCAATCTCTTTTGTTGGCCACCAGCACCTAGTTCAGGTCTGTCGCACCTGAAAGCACTCTGTGTTTAAGACACACCTTGAAGTCTGGTTACTTCCCTTGGTTTGAGGAGCTCACAGTCGAGATTTTGTCCCTGAATGCAAGGGATGGGATGCTAGAGTTTGCCACGGGCCACAGTGGCTATATGACACAAGATAGATTTCAGAGGAAGGAAAAGGATTAAAGATAAAGAAGTCATTTCATATTAAAACTATCAATTAAAAAATAATAAAAATTCTTGATTTAATGTCACTAATCACAAAGCTTCAAAGTACATGAGACAAAAAATGTAATAACTACAAGGAGAAATATAACTACGAGTCCACACTCACAGAGATTTGAGTACCCTTCTCTCAATAAGTGGAAAACCAAGTAGACAGGGACCAGGTTCTATTAGGGTCGAAGTGACAGCTGAGGGTGGACTGAGGAGGCCCTACCACAGAGGGAGGATGTCCAAACTATCCTGGGAAGTCCTCTGGACTGTATGGCATGGGGGTATGGGGGACAGAATTCCAGGGCGCGCGCAAGGGATTGAACCCAGGGGCATTTAACCACACTGAGCAACATACCCAGCCATTTTTTTTATATTTTGAAACAGGGCCTCACTAAGTTACTTAGGGCCTCACTCAATTGCTGAAGCTGGCTTTGGACTCATGGTTCTCCTGCCTTAGCCTCCCAAACCGCTGGGATTGCAGGCATGTTTCACTGTGCCTGGCCAGTCTCCATTCTCCTGCTATCCCTGGGTTCCTGGCACCTGTGGCGTGATGTACTGCCTCAGTTTGTGCAGGGAACTTGCAGCAGCAGCTTGGAAACTGTTCTCCCCCTCATCCTGTCATATGCCACCTATGCAGGTCACAGGCCCTCAGCAACCTCCCTGCTGCAAGCCCATCTCCAAACACACACATTCTTCAGTCTCCTCCAGGGCTTTCACATGTTTATTTCTTAAATGTTTTATCAATATCTATCTATCTGGGCTGGGGCTGGGGCTCGGTGGTAGAATGCTTGCCTGAGATGTGTGAATCACTGGGCTTGATTCTCAGCACCACATATAAACACATAAATAAAGGTCCACTAATAACTAATAAAAATATTTTAAAAAGAAGCTAACCTTAAAAAATCTTTCTATCTATCTATCTCCATCCCTACGAGTGCTCACTCTCACATACACACACCGTTTCTCAGGGTTGATTTTGGAAAAACAAGGCAGTAGCCCATAATTGACTCTCATTTTGGCAACTACAGGTAAGGCACAAAAATGTAAGGAATTTAAGGAAATTCAGGACTTTTACATTATTCTGTTCCCCTCAATGACTATGGCATGTTGCTCTAATTATTTCAGACTGCTTTTTGGTTATGTTTTTATTAGTGCATTATAATTATACATAAGAGCAGGGTTCTTTCTGACATATTCCTACATGCATGTAGCATAATTTTCTCCACTTCATTCCCCAGTACTTCCTCTTTCCCTTCCATCCCCTCCAACATTCCCTTCTTCTTCAGTCTTCCTTCTATTTGTTTTTAAATGAGTATATTATAATGATGCACAAAGTAGAATTAATTGTGATATATTCCTATATTCATCTAGCATAATTTGTCAATTTCATTCCCTAGTGCCTTCCCTCCTCCTTTCCCCTGGATTCCATCCTTTTACTGTTTATTCTTCTATTTTGGTGAGACCAGACACTTTTGTCCTGACTCTGTCACTACACATTTATAGTTGTCTTTATAAAGGCCTTATACATTTTGTTAGGATCTTTTTTTAGGTAATTTTTGGACTTTGTTGCCATTGTAAATGGCATATTGTCTATTAGCTGTTCTACATAGTGCTTTTGTGTGGCAATGATTTTAATTTTGCCATTGTAATCAGCTGTACACCTGGTCTGATGTCTCATTCACTTGAATACTCCACATGAATGTTCCTTTGAATTTTCAAGATAGATAATGATGTTGTTACTCTGCCTTATTTTCCCCCAATATTCATACCTTTATTTGTTCTGATGATCACAGCTCTGGCTTTGTGCCTTAGCCCTGTTTTGAAACACAGAGGCAGTAGCATACATCTACCCCTTCTTCCTGACTTTAATGATAATTCTTCTAACATTTTACATTTAAGCATGTAAGTGATTTTAGCAAGTGGAAGCTTCCTTTTAATCTTAGTTGAATAAATGTTTTTACTATGAGCTTATGGTGAATTTCTTTCAAAAGCATATTCTCAACCATTGACATTATGAAATGTTTTCTCTCATCAATTTTGTATGTAAGGAACTAAAATGGAAAGGTTTTTTTTCCCCTAATGTTTACATCATATTTTCTTGCCTTGAATGATGCCTATTTATTCATTTAATTCATTACTTTATCTGATATGCTGCTAATTTATGTAGGATATTTGATGCTGTATAAGCCATCTTACTTCAAGGGTTCTTATCATGGGGAGGGGGTTCTTGTCTGGTGTTTGAATCCAGGAAAGCTGGCCTGAGACAATGAGTTGAACTACTGGCAACTTTTGATATGCTATGAAAGAGTCAACAATCAGGCAGTAATTAGTTTTCTCTAACCATTAAGTGGAACTGGCCTCCCAAACTGCCTGGTCCTGGAATATCTGAGGGTGGCTTGAACTTTGAAAAGTTTCAGTTTATAGAGTTTAATTAGAATTTCATTTTCCTTTTAGGCCAATTTGATCATTTATTTATTTTATTTCTAAAAAGTAGTCAGAGTTACTGGAAGGGCATTATTTATAATGCAAACCTTTCATTACAGAAAGCGTCAAACATATAGTAGAAAGAATAATATAATGAGCCCAGTATACCTGAGCTTAAATACATGGAAGATTTGTCTCCAGTTAGATTCCCCACCTACCTGCTTCTCAGGTACTGGAATAATGTGGAGCAACTCCAAAACATCATAGTATGTCCTCTCTAAACAATTCAATATGCACTTCCTAAACATAAGAATTCTTTTTCTCCTTTGGTACCAGGGATTGAACTCAGGGCTGCTTAACAACTGAGCCACATCCTCAGCCATTTTTTTTAAATTTTATTTTACTTTTAGACAAGGTCTTGCTGAGTTGCTCAGTACCTCGCTAAGTTGCTGAGGCTGGCTTTGAACTCAAGATCCTCCTACCACAGCCTCCCAAACTGCTGGGATTACAGGCATGTGCCACCACACCTGCAGATAAGAACGGTTTAATAAAAAAAGCGTAAAACAAAATACTTGTGTTTTTAAATTAAATAAATAACCATCAATGTACAATTGTTTTACACACTTTTTGATACACTTTTAAGAAGAAAGTTGTGTCCTTGAATGAGTATCTAAATATGGTCCATATAGAGTAATTCTTTGTTACGCCTCTTAAGCTTTTTAAAATTTGTGTATTACCTCTCAAGTTTTCTTTCTCCTTGCAATTCATTTTTTTTTATTTTGTTGTTGTTGAAAAAGAAAAAAAAAATGTTGTGTTCATTCCAGTTTTCCAAGACTCTGGAGTTTGATGAATGAAACACTGGTGTCTTTTAACATATTCTTCATCCCATAATTTCTAGGGCTACATGGTACTTCAGGCTTATGTTATATGCCCTGCCCTGGTTCTAACATCAGCCATTTCTTCAAGAGGTCTGCTTCCTTCTATAAATGGTTCTAGAAATCTCCATCTGGGTGCTAGAGGTGCTCATTGCAACTTGGGAGTTAGTTATATGCCTCCTCTGCTGACAACACAATGACATGGTCTCTATCATTTGTATATTTAGATCACTCAAATAAAAACTTGTAAGTTATAGTCAAAATAGTGAATATATTCTTCACATCTAAAAGTTTCCTTCTAGCCCATTGTAATTTCTGCCTGCTAGCCTTCCCTGCACACTCATCTCCAAAAATCACTGATCTTCTTCTGTCACCATAGATGAGTTTATATTTTAAGAGCTTTTATATAAAAAGGTTTGGAGAAGTATGACTACATTATTTGTTAGGTGCATGCTTAATATTTTTGTATTGCCAAACTATTTTCAAAAATAGTTGTGTCAGTAAACATTATCACTAGGTGTTACATGGTATGGCCAATCTCCTCAATTTTAGCCATTCTAATGGGCAGATAGTGGTATCTCATTGTGATTTTGATTTGCATTTCTCCAATGAGTAATGATGTTGAGTTTCTGACCATGTGGTAAAACCCTAGTGTAAATATTGTTGAACAAGTATTTTGTAGATGTGATTAACATTTGCAATCAGATGAGATTATAGTCCATAATGTGAGTGGGCTTCACCTATTCAGTTGAAGGCCTTAAGAGCAAAAACTGACATTTCCTAGAGAGGAGAGAATTTTGCCACAATTATGTAACATAGAAATGCTGTGTGAGTAGACACTTCTCAAAAGAATGAATACAAGTGGCCAAGAAATATATATGAAAAAATTGGTCAATGTCATCATCAACCATTATGAAAATGCAAATCAAAACTACAATGAGATAAAACTCTCACCCCAGTTTAATGGCTATTATCAAACAAATAAATAACCAATGCTGGTGAGGATGTAGAGAAAAAAAAATAACTCTCATACACTGTTGGTGGGAATGTATATTAGTACAACCATTATGGAGAACAGCATGGAGGTTTAAAAAAATTGAAAATAAACCCACTCTGTGATCCTGCTATCCCACTTCTGGATATATATATATATATTATATATTATATTACATTATATACATTATATATATATATATATATATATTACATACTATATATATATATATATATATATATATATATATATATATATATCTCCAAAAGAAATAAAATCAACATACTGAAGAGATGACTGCATGCCTTTTTTTATTGCAGCACTGTTCGCAGCAGCTAAGAAATGGAATCCACCTAAGTGCCTAAGTGTGTTTCATATGGAATATTATTTATCCATAGAGAAAAATGAAATTCTATAATTTTCAGAAAAAGGTATGTACTGGAGAGCATCATGTTAAGGGAAATCAATCACACACGGAAATGCAAGTACCACATTGGCCCTCACATGTAGAAGCCAAAACAGTCAAACTGAATGTAAACTAGTGATTACTAGAGATTGGGAAAGGTAGAGGCTAGATTTAATTAGTGCATGCTGTATGCAAGTGTTGAAATATTACACTAAACACCATTATTATTTACAATTTATACATGGGAATGAAATAAAATATTAAAATAAAAAGAATGGGGGCTGGGGATGTGGCTCAAGCGGTAGCACACTTGCCTGGCATGCGCAGGGTGCTGGGTTAGATCCTCAGCACCACATAAAAATAAAATAAAGTTATTGTGTCCACCGAAAACTAAAAAAATAAATATTAAAAAATTCTCTCTCTCTCTCTCTCTCTCTCTCTCTCTCTCTCTCTCTCTCTCTCTCTCTCTCTCTAAAAAAAAAATGAATGCCTATGCCTATGTGAGTTTCTGACCTGCTGGCTTATTCAGAGTTCAGATGTGTTAGACATGAGCTGATTTATTTTACGTCTCCTTTTCTGTTTCTCTCTTTCTGTGGTGAGAAAGAGGAAGATATCTGTAGCTATAGTGACAGATACAGATGTAAATGAAGATAGACACAGTATGGATCAAAGTTTACTTTTTGCATAAGGATAGTTCATTTTTCCAGATCTAGTTGTTTCAGACAATTCTTTCTTTCCAATCTTCATTTACATCTTTACCAATAATTAGTTGTCTATATATGCATATAAATGTGAATCTACTCCTGGAAGAAATTTATTTTGTTCTACTGAAGTATTTCTCCAATTACTATTTTGATTATCATTATTTTATAATGGTTGAAATGATGTAGGATATTTTGTTCTATTTTTATGGATTGCTTGCATATTTTTATGAAAGTTAGAATCAGCCTCCTGATTTCTATATAAATATTTATGGAATTCTGAATTGTACTACATTGAATTGATCAATGCATTTGAGAAGAATTGACATTGCAACAATATTCAGTATTGTGAGTAATAAACAGATTTATATTTCCATTTATTTATATCTTCATTAATTTATCCTTGGAATGTTTTATAGTTCTCAATGTACTCATCTCCTACATCTTTTGTCAGTTTATCCCTTTTAATTAATATTTTCTACTACTATTTTAAATTATACTGTTTTAATTTCCAGTTGCTCATTGCTAGTATCCAAATATAATGATCTTGTATGCAATGGCGTTGCTACACTCAATAATTACTTCTAAGTGTTTTCTTAATTAATAGAATTTTCTCTATAGACTTTTCTTTTCCTTTTCCAAACTACAGGCCTTTTAAAAAGCCTCAAGTACAATGCTGAGCAATCCCAGCAAACCCTGCCCTGCTTTGTGAATTCATCAGTCTTAGGTTGTGGCTTCCTACATGCAAACATCCTGCATAACTTCTGGCATTGTTATGAATATTGGCCTTGTCTCTCCTTTACTGTTAAATCCTACATTGGCTTATTACACTTACTAAGGTAATCAAGGCCCCTTAGATTATAAACAAGATTGGGATACCCAGTGAAGCAAGCCACCATTTGACCCAGCTATTCCCCTTCTCAGTCTATTCCCTAAAGACCTAAAAAGAGCATGCTACAGGGACACTGCTACATCTATGTTCATAGCAGCACAATTCACAATAGCAAGACTGTGGAACCAACCTAGATGCCCTTCAATAGACGAATGGATAAAAAAAATGTGGCATTTATACACAATGGAGTATTACTCTGCATTAAAAAATGACAATATCATAGAATTTACAGGGAAATGGATGGCATTAGAGCCTATTATGCTAAGTGAAGCTAGCCAATCCCTAAAAAACAAATGCCAAATATCTTCTTTGATATAAGGAGAGTAACTAAGAACAGAGTAGGGTCGAAGAGCATGAGAAGAAGATTAACATTAAACAGGGATGAGAGGTGGGAGGGAAAGGGAGAGAGAAGGGAAATTGCATGGAAATGGAAGGAGACCCTCAGAGTTATACAAAAGTACATACAAGAGGAAGTGAGGGGAAAGGGAAAAATAATACAAGGGGGACAAATGAATGTCAGCAGAGGGGGCAGAGAGAGAAGAGGGGAGGGGAGGGGAGGGGAGGGGGGATAGTAGAGGATAGGAAAGGCAGCAGAACACAACATGGCAATATGTAAATCAATGGATGTGTAACTGATGTGATTCTGCAATCTGTATATGGGGTAAAAATGGGAGCTCATAACCCACTTGAATCAAATGGTGAAATATGATATATCAAGAACTATGTAATGTTTTGAACAGCCAACAATAAAAAATTATAATCATTGTAAGTACACCCTTCTTACAAAACTATTAAAAGAAGTTCTTCAGACTGAAAGCAAATGACCCTAAATAATAATTCAAACACATATAAAATGAAAACAGAACCATTAAGTGGAATAACTCAGTAAAAATGATTATCTTCCTTTATTAACTATTTTGCATAAACAATTGCACATAACAATATGTACCAATTGTGCTATTGGAACTCTGACATATAGAAAAGTAATTTATTTGCTAATAATAGCACAAAGGAGGTATGTGGGTGCAATACTATATTTGGTTAAATGAATAAGACCAGATGGTAACTTGAATCCACAGAAACAAATAAAGAGACATGGGTATGGTAAATAAGAAGGATAATATAACACTATTAATATATAATATATATTAATATTTATATATTCATATATATATATAAATATATTTATATATTTATGCATTCTCTAAAATGCATAAATATATAAAATAACAATTATATATTATTGAATTTGTGATATATGTAGATTCAGTATGCACAATAAATATATCACAAAAGGGAGGAAAGGGAATAGGAATGATATTTCCATCTATCGCTGGAATTACATTACCAGAAATTTAAAGGAATTTCTAATAAGTTAAAATATATTACAGATGCTAGTTCTACCACTAAGGGAATAACACAAAAAATAGAATGAAAAACATTGAAAACATCAATATTACATTAGAATATAGCCACTCAGGGCTTTACATCCACACAATGGAATGCTACTTAGTATAAGTGGGAATAAAGTACTGATGCAATCTACAACATGGGTAAACCTTAAATAAGTGCTATGTGAAAGAATTCAGTCTCAAAAGATCACATATTACACAACTGCACTTACATTAAATGTCCAGTGTAGGCAAATTAATAGAGAAAGAATGTAAACTAGTGGTCTTCTAAATTTAGCAGGAAAGGGATTGGGGAATAATAACTAAAGTGTACAGTAATCCTTTTTGAATAATGAAACGGTCTAAAATTGATTGGGTTAATAATTTCACAACTCTTTGCACGTACAAAAACATAGATTTGTACATTTCAAATATATAAATTGGATGTTATATAAATTTTAAAGTTTTATCTCTCAATAAAACTGTTAGAAAAATTCACACCAACAATATGCGATTTAAATATATGTAGGCTAATTAAATTTACCTCCTTAAAAGAAACATACATTTAGATTTATCTTGGAAAGAAATATAGTTACATGCTATTTACATGCTGTATTTTTTTTTCATGCTGTGACAAATATCGGAGAAGTTTTTCCAAGACTAAAAGATTTGTTTTGGCTCATTGTTTCAGAGGTTTCAGTCCATGGCTAGTGGGCTCCATTGCTATGTGCCTGTGCTGAGGCAGGATATCATGGCAGGGAACATGTGATGGAGCAAACTGTTCTCATCATTGAAAGTTGGTAAGCAAAAAGAGAGAGAGGAATGGGCCTGGGTCCCAGTATCCCCATCAAAGTTATGCCCCTAACTACCTAACTTTCTCCAATAGGCCTTACCGTTTCCAGATAGTGCCACAGGTTGGCAACTAAACCTTTAGCATATGAGTCTTTGGGAGATATTTAAAATTGAAAGCATAGCACATGGTATTGCTAAAACAAAATGACCAAAATAGTAGGAAAATAAATGGATATAAAATACATTCAAGTCAAATGCTAGAAAAAAGGAAGCAGCAGGGCAAACATTATAATCAAACAGGGTAGACGTCAAGGTAAAAGGCACTAAACATCCTAGAAGTAGTTTATAACAACCTTTAATATTTATCAATGTAACAATTTCACACTAAAATGTTTCAAGTAAAAAACAATATCTGAAATGCAAGGGGAAATGGACATATGCACAATTGAAGCAGAAAAATTTTATCAATTCTTTCTCAAAAATTAAGAGCTTAAATAGGAAAAACTAATAATAGAAATACATAAAATTTGAATAGTATCATTTAATAAATTTGAATTCATATATGTACAAAGCATAGACATGTATATACTTATTGTAGCAGACTGCTGCACTTGGCTATTCAGCTAGAGTCCATTTCTAGTCTTCTTTTTACCTAGATGAGGCCCCATGACTCAATTCTTTTGAATGGAACGTAACTTTTGAATGGAACGTAAAATGTGAATGTGATGACTGCATGAGTAAATAAAATAAAAAGCATTTGCCTTGGATGCCCTCTTTCTCATTTCCAATGCCCGGAACAAAGATGTACTTGCATCCTAGCTCAAATACGTAAACAAAGAACATTCCAAGGGTATTGGAGTAGCAAAATAGCAGAATCATGGGTTTTAGACAGAACAAGTAAAGCAAAGCTGTTCCCAACCCTGACTCACATAGATTAGGACTGCTGTATGAAAGAGAAATTGATGACTATTTTCCTTTAATCACTTTTTCTGATGATAGATGACATACAGTTGGATATACATAAATAGAGCTTTGCATCCAAACAGCACACATGCACACAAATTCTCATGGGATATTTGCAAAAGTTAATCATGTGACAGGGTACTAATCATTCATCAGTTAATCATACAAGCCCCATACTTGCATCATAATGGACTGCAAAAATAATATTAGATATCCCACTTACATGTGATAGACAGATAGACAGGCAGATTGATAGAACAAACCACCTGAAAAATACCAGTGGGTGTCTAAAAAAATGTCTGAGTAAAGAGCAAATGAAAAATAATATACTTGAATGTGTGAGCATGAAAGACAATAGATCATTATATTTAAATACCTGTAGAATGCTTATAAATAAAAATATTCAGAGAAACTTTATAGTCTTAAATGCAGTCATTGGAAGTTATATAGAAAATAAGACCCACTTAAGTTAAATAAATTAAACATTCATTTAAACAAGCTCAAAAAATATTTACCAAAAGGCATATAGGAGGAAGGAAAGAATCACAATACTAAACAAAAACAAGAAAAATAAAATAAAACATCATAGTAGTTCTTAAAAGACATACCTCTGGTAATTCTTAAGAAATAAAACTCAAATGGACATGAGACTAAAGAAAAAGTGACAGAAATGCATTAAAGAGTTTAAAATAAAAGGTAATGCAATGAAGAATCTACAGTCTGAATATTTGACAATTTATATTAAATAGATGGAATTTTACAAAATAAACCACTGTTATATTACCAAGGCTGACTGAAAAAGAAATAGAAAATGTGCATAGTCTTTGGCCTAGAAACAGTTTACTATTACACATTTATTGTAAATATCTATTCACATATACATTGCAAATACCCACACACAAGGTTACCAGTTTTTGTCAAATGTTATAATAGCCTAAGAATGAAAATATACTGTGGCTGGAGAGGTAAATGAATTGTTGACACTTGCTGATCATATACAAAGACCTAGGTTTGATCCATAGCACAACAAAGGAAAAATGAAAGAGGGAGGGAGGGAAGGGAGGAAGAAAGGGGAAAAAGGAAGAAGGGAAAGAAGAAAAAAAACTAATGATATAGCAAGGCCATAATTTCCTCTGGAACACGTGAGGCCTCTCTCAGAATGGGCCTAGAAAAATTTGAACAAACTCAACTGGCCAGAACTCTAATCTTTTTCCCTCAAATTAAGCCATTAACTGTTATTACAGCAATCTGTCCAAAATTAAAATCTTATAGCAAGTACACAGGTTTCTGTTACATTGTTTTTGCATCCTTTTGATTTTCCTAATTTGTCAAAATAAATTTTGAATTTCATTAAAAATATGGTAGACCTTCAGTTTTAGGTCTCACATGTAAAGTGTTTGGGAGTTTCACTTCCACTATTACAATAAGAACAAAATTGATAACTTATCTTGGGTGTATCAGAGAATTGAGGTTGTGTAGAAACTGCTACTCCAAAATTGGGAATGGCAGGTGAATGATAACAAACACAGCTTAGAACAACTTAACTGGGAGCCAAAGCCTCCACAGGTGAGGGGAAGACATAAATGTAAACATTGAAAAACTGATGGAGGTTGAGTGTGAGCCAAACGCTCTTAGAACTATGATCTTAGAGGGGATCCATTGGTTTATGGATTTTATCTCCAAGAAGTACACCATATTTCAACACTTGGGAGTGAATATTCACTTCAGTGTTTTTGAATTGGGAAGGGGAGAGTAATCCTTTTAAATATATCCTTCACTTCTGTAAAACAAAACCTACACTCTAATGAAAAAAGCTTTCCAGTCAAAAGTGTAATTACCTTACTCCAATCTCTCTACCATTTCTTTTTTATGTGAGGGGTAGAAAGGTAAAACAAACTTCTAAAGGACAAAATCCAGTAAAACATATTCTAAAAGACTGAAACTCAATCCTAATATTGTGAATTTTCCTTCTCTTACAACTTACCACCATATCAACAGATCTCCACTATAATAACAGTGGATTACAGTTGAAAGAACTATAAGACACAGAATTTGTTTAAGAAGTAATGCCATGCTGGTGATGCTGATTAGGAAGAGGAAGGAGAGGAAGGAAAAGGAAGGTACTGGGGAATGAGCTTGATCCAATTATATTATGCTCTCGTACTAATGAGACCAACTATTATGTATAATTATAACACAGCAATTAAATAAATAAATAAACGGAAGCAATCTATTGGGAAACACAAAGGCAACAGAAAAGGAAAAGAAACCAAAGACCATACGTGAATTTTAAGCCTCAGGCATCTATAGTTGCAGTGAATGATAAATATAGTCCAACTTTTACTGACATTAAATCCCACAATATAAAGGTCTATTTACCTCATTTTCTGCTATCCCACATAACATGCCTGTCTTTTCAACAACAAACAAAATTACATGTCATGCTAAAAGGCAAGAAAAAATAGTCTGAAGAGACAAAGCAAGCATTACAACCAGACTCATCTGTGATAGAAATTTTGAAATTATCATTCAAGGAATTTAAAATAACTATGACAAATATGTTAAGGGCTGCAATGGAAAGAGTACACAATATGCAATAGCAGATAGGTAAGCAGATATCACCAGAAATATGCAATTCTAAAAATATTCAACAAGAAATGCCAGAAAGCAGAAAACAGTAACAAAAATGAAGAATGTTTTAATGATCTCAATAGACTAGAAATACTGAAGAAATAGTGTGCTTTAAAGTACATCAATAGAAACTTTCTGAATTGAAACACATAAACAAACCAGAATTTTAAAAACAGAATATTGAAGAACTGTGGGAGACTTTCTGAGGGTATAACATTTAAGTAATCGGAATACCAAAAAAAGAAGAAAGAGAAATTTAAATATATATAAATTTATATATATTTAATTTATATATAATTTATATATAAATTTTAAAAATACATATAAATTTAAATATATATTATGATATATAAAATTATATATGATATATAAATACATTTTATATCTGTAAATAGCATATGTATTTATATAAATATATAATAATATGAAATATATTATAAGATATATAATAATATATATAATATGATATAATTACATATATATATAATTTATAATAGTATACACTGTATATTAATTTATAACTTATAAATTAAATTAATATCTAAACATTTTTATATATTTAGATATATCAATAGATATATATATAGTTGGTATGTATACTTTATATATAAGTATAGATACACATATATAAATATATATATAGTTATATATATAAATTAAACAACACACTTCCCAATACTTCATGAGCCAAAGGAGAATACTTAATTGAAATTTTCAATCAAGTTAAAATTAAATGTAAATTATTAAAATTTGTGGGTTATAAGAATGGAAAGTTATACTCCATGTATATATAGTATGTCCAAATACACTGTACTGTCATGTATATCTAAAAAAATAATAATAAATAAATTAATAAATACATAATTTTTAAAAATTGTGAAGTATTAGCAAAAGCGGTGTTTAGGATTAATACTATAACATTAAGTGTATGTAATAGAGAAAAAGAAATCTAAAATCAAAACCTAAGATATACCTTAGTAGAATAAAGAAATGCAAATTAAACTTAAAGCAAGCAGAAGAAAATTAATTACAAATATAGCATAAATCAATGAAATTAAAAACAGGAAAACAATAGGGAAAATCAATCAAATCAGAATCCAGTTACTGGAACATATCAACAACATTGATAATCTTCTAGCAAGGATAGGCAAGGAAATAAAAGAAGGCACAAGTTACCAATATCAAAGATAAGAAAGGGATCATTCCTATTGATCCCACAGACATTAAGAGGATAGTGGAGAAGGTCTGGGGTTGTAGCTCAGTGGTAGAGTGCTTGCCTATCATGTCTGAGGCACTGAGTTTGATCCTCAGCCCACATAAAAATAAACAAATCAAAGGTATTATGTTCATCTACAACTAAAAAAAATTTAAAAAGGATATTGGAGGAATACTGTGACAACTCTACATCTGTAAATTTGATAAATAATATAAAATTATCCTTAAAGACACAAACTACAAAACTTCACACAAGTATAAAAAACCTGCATAAACTCATTTCTATCTTCATTTTATTTATGACCAATTAATTGAATAAATAATTAATGTCTTTCAAAAAAGATATCATCATGTTCAGATTATTTCTCTGGTAAATTCTCCTAGACATTTAAGGAAGAATAGATAGCACTTTTTCACAATCTCTTCCAGAAAATAGAAGCAGAGACAATATTCCTAACACCAACATCTATTATAAGAAGTCAGAACTATAGACATCTCTTTCATGAGCATAGATCCAATAATATTCAATAGAATAGAAGCAAATGAAATCAAACATCCATGTAATTCATGACATCAACAGGCTAAAGACAAACTATCATATCAATTTATGTAGAAAATTGATTTGATAAAATCCGACACTCATTCATGACAAAATTGTCTCAGCAAACCAGGAAGGGAACTTCCTCTGTTTAATAAAGATCATCTCCACAAAAATTCTTTAGGGAGCACCATACCTGATGGTGAGGAATTAGATGCTTTCCACCTATGATCAGAAAAAGGGCAAGGATGTTTTCTGTGGCCATTCTTTCAGAATTTGGGGGGAAGTCCTAGTTAGTGCAATAAGATGAGAAAAGTAAATAATGTACATACATTTGGAGAAGGAAAAATTATGCCTCCCTTTAGTGGGGTTTTATATAGAAAAATCCATGGAATTGATAACATCAGCAACAACAAAAATGTTGGGACTAAAAAAGTGATTATGGCAAGCAAACAAGATTAAAATATCAATTGTTCTCATGACTAAAAATCATGTCTTAAAATAGCCAATGAGATGTAGAAGAACAACAATGTTGAAGGACTCACATTATCCACCTTAAACAATTATTATAAAGCTATAGTAATGATAAAATTGAGGAAGTAAGAAAAATACAGATTAATAAAACAAAATACTGATCAGAAATAAAACCATAGTCATGGAGTCTACTGATTTCTGACAAAGATGCAAAGGCAATTTGGTGAAGATAGTTTTTTAAAAAAAGGAAAAGAAACTTGAATAAAAATCCTTAATTTTTTTCACAAAAAGTAAACACAAATAGCTTATAGACCAAAGTATAAAATGCAGAAACTATAAAAGCTCTAGGATAAAGCATAGGAGAAAATTTTATATGACCTTGGAGGAGTGTGGATAAGTTTTTAGACTCGTGAAAGAAAAAAAGTTTATAATTTGGTTGTTGTTTTGAAATGTGATCTGTGAAAAACAATGTAAAGAGAATGAAAGAGGACACGAGAAGGAGAAAATAACTGTCAAACACTTATCTACAAAAGGTCTTGTATGCAAAATCAAATAATTCTTCAAATTTAACAGTAGAAATAAACAACTCATTTAAAAATTGTGCAAGGGATCTATGCAGTAAAGAAGATATATATATATATATATATATATATATATATATATATATATATATGGATGACAAATAAACATATAAAAGATAGTGAATATAATTTGTTATTAAGGAATTCCAAATTAAACAAAATTGAAATATTACTTCATACCTACTGGCATGTCTAGGTCTGAGAAAAAATTACAAATCCAATTGCTGGTGCAAATGCAGAGTAGGAACTTTCACTCAATGCTGGGAGGAATGCAAAATAGTAAAGACACTTTAGATGATGGTTTTTCACATTCTTCAAAAACACTTAAGTAAGTTAAACTCAAAAGGTTAAAGGTTATATATGTTTTCTCTCATATGTAGAAACTAGAGAGGAAAAGGAAAGGAAAGGTGGAGGTGGGTCTCATGAAATCAAAGTGAGATCAGTAGAGGAAAGAGACCAGGGGCTGAGAGAGAGGCAGGGAGGGAGGGGGAAATGCTGGGAAGTGGAGTGGATATTGGCCAAATTATATTGTTATCTTGTGTACAAATATGCAACAACAAATCCCATCATATCTACAACTATAATGCACCAATAAAAATGTGGAAAAATAAAACAATATCAAATAAGTAAAAATATTTTCAAAAATACAAAATAAATCATAAACCATAGATCAGCAAACATACCCCCAACTTTGAAGACTTACCTCCACACAAAATCCTGTTCAAGAATGTTTATAGCTGCTTATTTGATAATTCTCGAAAAAGTGAAAGTAAGCAAGATGTCCTTTAATACATGGACAAATTGTGAACACAACGGCATACCATTCATCAATTAAAAAGAATGATCTATAAGACCTGCAAAGATATGAAAGAGCTTTAAATGCATATTGCTAAGTGAAAGCAGCTAACTAGAAAATACTAGAGACTGTATTACTCCATGTACATGATATTTTGGAAAGGTGTAAATGAGTTCATCACAGGAGACTTACAGGGCACTGAAGGTATTTTTATGATACTATAATGGTGCATGTATGACAATATACATTTATTAAAATCATAGAACTTAACAGCACAATTTTTGTTTTGTGCTGGGGATTGAACCCAGGACATTACATAGCACAAATTTTAATATATTACAATTTAAAACAACATAATTTGGGAGATCAAGAAATTTCAGGATGGAATGCAGAATGTCGCAAAATATTCTAACTGCATTAAGAAAATATGAAGCAACCTCACTGAAGGGTGTGAGGGAGAATTTACTGCCCTAAGTAACAGAAATGAATGCTGTAAGGCTAAAATAAAAAAGAACTGTATTAAGAGCTATCCTGTGGTGGTAATGTTGTTTTCCACAGGAGAACAGGTTCATAATTGTGAAACCACTATACATGTGTACTGAAATTAAACAATTAATTGAACAGATTGGTGAATGGTGGGAGGGAGATTTCTCACTGTTGGAATGGGATATTACAAGTAAGCAAGGGGCAGAGGCTTAGAAAGATTTTTGTGGTAATGGATTTGAATTGGAGTCTTCAGCAAAAACTCATGTTCAGTTTAATATAGATTGAGATCCATATATGAATATTTAATAGTGTGTGCATACACAAATATTTTATATAATATATTTCCCTGTGTATATATTTTGTCTGTCTCTCCTAGAACATTTTGTAGCATGAGAAAGTAGTCTGAAAAAATTAAGTGACAGCACAAGTGTTATATTAGGCATAATCCATTCTGTGGGAAACTGGACAGGACACATTGTTTATTTTTTAGTTGCAAGGAAAATGAAGTCATGGAAGTAAGAATTGGAGATTAAAAACAACTTAAGTAACATAACAAATAATTGTAATGGTTAAAGCATATTTGGACACTGATTCAGAGAAACTTGTTTTCTAAAAGTATGTATGCCTTGTAAACGTGAAAAATAGCTGGATACTTTATGATTATTTATTTAAAATTTGAGGAAATATAATTATATTGGATTTATGTTCATAAAAGAGTTATCTTTTATTAAAAAAGCATATGAAATATTTAGAAATAAAATGGTTTATCTTGGATGTGCTTCAGTTTATTCCAATAGCAGGAGATGAAGATAGATTAGAATTTCTGTAATTAAAATTTTTATTATAAATATTATTTCATGAGAATATAGTATCTTATTATAAACATTATGCCATGTGTATCTCAGTTGTATAGTATTTACTTAGCATGCATGAGTCTCTGACCCCCAGCACTGCCAAAAAAAAAAAAAAGCCTTAAATTTAAAATTGTAAGTGAAATTGGCTACTTAAAGATTTAATCAAACAGTATAGATAGAAACTGCATTTAAAACTCAAGCCACCATCTAATGTTCTAGGACAAGGCAGTTTTACAGGCTAGTTCTAGCAAATGGTCAGGGAGAAACAAATTACTGTCTTATGTAAACTCTTCCAAAGCACACAAAATGACGGCAATTATTCAATTCATCTTGCCAGACTAGTGCTCGTTGATTTCAATACCAGATGAGAACACCCCATGAAAATCACACTGGAGCCAAGCCCACAGCAGCAAATATTCTAAATAATTTAATAGTATATTCATCATAGCAGTAAATTAAATGAACAAACAGGCTCTGTCCAAGGAATAAAAATATTATTTAAAATTATAAAATGCTTTCAATTTTAATTCCCTATAGACAAATTAAAAGAGGAAAAAAAAACACTTGTTTTTGTTAATGGCAACATAAAACTTTTCAAAGAAATTCAACACAATTGTATGGTAAAAAAGTAAACTAATAGTATAATATAATTTCCCCTTCCTAAAATATCACAAGTACATTTAAATGTGAAATATTAGAATAATTCTCATTAAAGTGAGGGTCAAGATAAAAATGTATAGTATCTCTTCTACTGTTCAAAATTGCATTGGAACACATACACAGAGCTATGGTTATAAAACTAAAAATGAGATATGATATTAAGAATATTGATGACAATATTATCTTTTAAAACACTAAAGGAATACATAAGTGAACATATAAATGCATAAATGACTTCATAAAAATTGTATGGAAGTTCCATAGTGGAAAAATCAAGAATTCTGCTACACAAAGCCATAAGTAATTAGAGCATGTAAGAGAAAATATCCCATTCACAATGGCAACAAACCCCCAAATCACCTGAAAAGAATGAAGAAGACCTTAATGGAGGCAACTGTAAAATTTGCTGACAGTCGTATGAACAAATTCACAAATATGAGGAACATTCATCACATTAAATAATAGAGAATGGAATACTATAAAGATGTGAACACTTCTAAAGTATTTCCAGAGTTAGTACCTTACATGGGTCAAAATAAGTTCTTATTCCTTTGTTACAATTCCTAAATTAACCCTGCAAAACTACTGAAGGGAGAAGGGAAAAATTAAGTATTGATAATCAACAAAATCTGAATAACAAAACAGAAGAAAAGACTGGGGAATTCAGGACTGTTGAACTAGCATTTGCATTAAGAGTTGGAGGGAGTGGAGGACAGATATCAAGTTGGAAAGGGTTTCCAGCTTGTAGAGGTGGCAGGGGACAGGATAGGTAACAGGAAATGTTTCAACTTTTGGCCATACTTCATTGCACAGTCTGAGGTAGTACCTCAAGGCACAGATGCCAGGAACCACTGGGCAATATCAGGCCAGCAGGAAAAATGTGTTGATTGAGGAAATATGGCTGCGGAGGCTGTGTTAAAACTACGTGAAAGTATGTTAGTTATGATGACTGGCGTGTTTGAAAAATTATTTTAATAGAATATAAATAATGGAACAGAAATTGAATAGTGAGTGAATCACAGATAGCAAGGATAAGTATTTTAGGAAATTAATTTTCTAAACATACTAAGAATGAGGCTTAAAAAAAGGGAAAGTCAGTGCACACTGTACAATGCAGAATTAGATTACCTGTTAGGGTAAAATGAAATCTTTAAGAACAAAGATTTCCAGTCTACGTCTGGCTGGCAAAGAGACTTCATGTGTTCTTTGGACCTTGGAGACTGCTTCTGTAACAGCTCACCACAATTATGGCCATTGCAGCGCTGTACAGAGAATCTAGCTTGGGACCAGCAAATGATGTCATTTGCAAAGACTGCAGTGGGGCAAATGTCAGGAACAGTGAACGTCTTGCCAAGTATTTGATTAATGAGCCAGAATCTTTCGTGTGTGAGGACTAAGGGGTCCACGCATCTCAGAAGAGAAGACACTGCACAAAATTCAGCTTGAGCTCTGGTAACAGCCCTGAAGACCCCAGACATAATTGTGAGGCTGAGGGTTCCACTCATTTCTGCCTCGGGGGTCTTAAGGCAGTTTTAACCTTGGCCTGAAGGAACTAGAATCACGCCAGCATTGTAAGACCACTCAGACCTTTCCATCAGTGAAGACAATGATATTGATGTAGAAGTGAGGATACCTCATATTGCAGAATAGAGGGATTCCAATTTTACAGCACCCCTGCAGACAGCTCAGGGGTACCCCAAGTCATGGTGAGGGGGAGGGATTTATGAACGTGAGATTTGAACAGAAGAGTGTAGCCTCTGATCATCAGAGAAAAGAGCTCCAGGCTCTGACCAGGACTAAACGTTATTACCGTTAGTGAGGATTTGAGAGGTCCTTGGATGTCTGAACTGAGAGGTGTTCCAACTATCCTGCAGCTACTATCAACCTTGAGAGGTTCCAGGGAAAAGTGCTACCTTCCAACTTCCCCTCAGACATGAGGTGTGTTAGGAAGAACTGGAAGGAACCAGACACAGATCAGCAAAAGGAAAAGACTCAGGACCCAGGATCAAAATAACAATTCTTAAGGGGGATCAAGGGTACCTCAGACACCAGAAGAGAAACCTACGTCTGATGTCAGGATAGCCTGGCCGGATGTGGTGCACCCTGACTTCCGCCCTGGAATGCGGAGGAAGTGGAGGCTCCCTGTGAGGCGCCATCTCAAGTCAACCGACACAAAAGACGTGAAGCTAAGGATCCTTACATCAGATCAGCCCTGGGAGGTTTCAGAACCGTTTTCTGAATGAGGCTAAATCTCAGTTTGCTCTCCAGAATCTTACAGGTGAAGTCTTGGTCTGAGGGATGTGGTGCCGGTCCAACAGAGGGTATGTAGAGACCTGTGGTCCAGGCTCAACGACGATAGTATGTGAGGGGCCCAAGGGAAAAGTTCGGGAACCCCAATCCGGCCCTGCCTTCCACAATAGGTGGCCCCAGGTATTCGGTGGGTTTTGATATTCACTGAGTTTGCTTTGGGGATGGGACAGACGTTAGGATCTTGATTTTTTAAAAATTCTCTCTCTCTCATATATATATATATATATATATATATATATATATATATATATATATACATATATATGACGGTACAGTGCATTTTGACATATTATGCATACTTGCAGTATATCTTATTCTAATTACGATCCCATTCTTGTGGTTATACATACTGTGGAGGTTCACTGTGGTGTATTCATCTACATACAAGGAAAGTTCTGTTAGATTCATTCCACTGTCTTTTCTATTCCCATTGCCTCCCTCTTCCCTTCATTCCCCTTTGTCCTAATCCATGTACTTCTATTCTATTCTCGCCACCCCCCACCCTCTGCCCCCCGCCCATGCCATTGTGTGTTAGCATCCACATATCAGAGAAAACATCCAGCCTTTGGATTTTGGGGATTGCCTTATTTCACTTAGCAGGATATTCTTCAGTAGGACCTTGTTTTCATGATGTGCTTCACGTTGGTGTAGCACACAGTACTAGCATTACGTTGATGTCAAGATTTGGATTTTAGGTGTAGCTCAGTACTAGAGAGCTTGGCACACTTGCATGAAAAAAGAAAAGGACAAACTGAGATGCTCAGGATAACCTGAGAAACTTCTGTAACCACTGTTTACTGGTGATGAGTCCTTGCTTCCCCAATGCTGAAGTATAACACCAGAGAAGCACACAGAGGCAAGTGTAGAGTGCAAAGTGGAAGCTTTTATTAAAGAAGAGCAGAAAAGACTTCTCCCTGGAGGAAAAAGGGGACCCTAAAGGCAAAGTTGGAATCCATGGAAGAGGAGGTCTTCCCTTTTTTACAGCTAAGGTCTTCTTTCAGCTTTCCCACACTCATTTCCTTTGTTTCCCTTCATCTTTCAGTGCTAGAATGTAGATGGGAAGGCCAAAAGGAGGGCATAGATGGGCTGAAGGAGTAGTCGGAGCAGGAAGGGCCTGGGGTGGTTTTTGGTTAGCACCTCCCTGTTTACTGGGAGCTACTTCATTAACAGTTCCTTAGGATGGGTTCTGGGCCTTGGGGACATTAACATTTCAATTTCCCCAAGTGCAGCTCTGGTTTCCTGGACTCCATTCTCAATCATGGTCTCTTGGGCTGGGGATGTGGCTCAACTGGTGACGCGATAGGGCACTTACCTGGCATACGAGGGGCGCTGGATTTGATCCTCAGCACAACATAAAAATTAAAAAAAATAAAGATGATGTGTCCACCAAAAACTAAAAATAAATATTAAAAAGAATTCTCTCTCTCTCTTAAAAAAATAATAATGGTCTCCATTTTCTTTATCTTACTCGATATTAGACCGAATTTACCTAACTACACTAACTACCTATCTTTAAATCTAGCTTCAGTTCCACCCCAAATTATCCAGGTCTGGATGGAGTAAGGGTGCATACCTATAATTCCAGTTACTTGAGAAGCTGAGACTGGAGGATGGCAAGTTCAAGGGCAGCCTAGGCAAATAAGATCCTGTCTCAAAAATTTAAAAATAAAATGTAAAGAGACAGACATGTTGTTCAGTGGTAGAGCATCCCTGAGTTCAAGAAAATTATACTGATTTGCCTGTGTGGTCAGCTCTGCAGCACACAGGGCCAGATTGGGGGAATGAGCCCTTCACTCAGCCTTAAAGAACCCTGGTTAGTCTCAAAGGACACAGATCAACAGAGGATGAGGATCAAAAAACTGACAGAAACCATCCTGAGGAGAGACAGGAAAGAATGAGGGGATCCACTTGATACTGGTAGAGGAGTCCCACAAAATACAACTCAGCCCTTGAGATCAGACCTGGGAAAATCTAGCCATGATGGGTAGAGGTGCAGTACCTTAACAACCTCAGTTGGGTATCTGACACAATTGATGCCCTTGGTCTTGGAGGAGGGGCCATATACTACAGAATGTCCAGAACACCATAGAAATCTGCCCCTGCAGTCAGCCCAGGGAGGCCTCATATAAGGTAAAGAAAAAGGTGGTTCCTGACTTTGGCATTCGTGTCTGAGTGAGGTTATAGTTTAGTAGCACAAGCATAGGTTCAGGTAAGCAAGAAGAGGTGCCCAGACCAGCTAGAAGTCAGTGGAGCACTGAGGAAGGACTGAGGTAACCTTGAATCAGGCCCAGTGTACTCTCAGCCCTGGGAAGCCTATAGCAGGTTTTCAGGGACTGTGATTTCTGACTTTGGCATCTGGGTTTGAGGGAGCTGAGGGACTCAGTAGAAGAAGGAGGGCCTGTTGGCAGTCAGGGTTAGAAATGAGGGAGGACTGAGTGGCCCAGGACACAGAATGGCTGGCACCCAGCCCTACCCCTGCTTTCAGACTGAGCCCGTCCTTCATTCTGACTCTGGAATTCTGACTCAGGAGAGAAGTGGGCTGCTGCCAGAAGTCAATGGGAGGACTCAGGGAGGAAGGAGGGGGCCTTGTACTCCAGATCAAAGGGGGACCTCCACCCTGACAGGCCAGGGCAGGGTGGCCAGAGGCAGCACCTTCCTGTGCTTCCATGGTATCAGGGATGAGTGAGCATGATTGAAGTATGTGTTCCTGGGTCAGCAGAGGGAGGAATCTCAGGGTCTTCTGGGAAGTTCAGTAACAGCCCAGATTAAAGACATGGGAAAACTGCCCCTGCTGGCAGCCTGGGATGGCTATAGGCAGGACTTTGGGGAAGGGATCCCACACCTTCTTCCCCCTTTGGACCTTCCAAGAGATGGTGGCCTTGGCCTGCAAGTTGTATCTACAGGTCAGCAGAGGGGAAAGGGCCCAGACCCTGTCAGGAGTGAATATGAGTACCTTGAGGACACTCCAGACAAAGGAGGCCCCTGGAACCTGCTGGTCTGTTAACCTGGGGAAACCCCGTGCAGCCGTGTCCAAATGTGCTGTCCTCACTTCTGTCTCCTCCAAATCAGGGAGGTGAGGCCCTGGTGTGAGAGAGTTCATCAGGACGGCAGAGGAGCCACAGCTGGTCAGCAGAGGGAGGATTCCAGCATCTACCGGGAATCAAGGTGAGGAACTTTGGTGACAGGGACTGAATGCCATACCTCCCAAAGGAAGGGACCTCAGAGAGCCTGGCTTCCCTTGTAATCTACCCTGTGGGGCCCTATGCAGGGTCACTGGAAGTAACTCTGGCTCATTTCTGCCTCCTGGTTTGGCTGAGAGGTTTTATATGTGTAGAGACCTTGGTCCAAGAGGTGATGACATGTCAGCAGAGGGAGGAATCCAGGACCTGCCAGACCCAAGGTATGGACTCTTCATGAGGATAGAAAGTATCCCCATCTCTGACCCAATGGATACCACATAGTGTGCCTGGCCACTATAGTCAGCCTGAGGAGGCCCTAAGTGGCAAGATCTTCTGCCATGGGCGCAAATATGGGAGGTATTCAGGGAGATGGGGTCTTGGTCTAAAGACGTCAGTTCATTTCAGATGGGGTGGTAGTGAGGAAGGGCAGGCGTGGGCATGAGTCCAAGGACTTGGGTAATCTCCCAGCCCATAATACATTGGACCCAGGTCCAGCCACCAGCCCTGGAGAACCTACACAAGGGCAGTGGGAAACTGTTCACTTCTCTGGGAAGTACCAGGGCTCTTGGGGAAGAGAGGAACCTGATGTGACAGGGTAACTTCATCTTAGCACAGGGATCACTATCTGGTCATCAGACGCAGGTGTCCCAGTTTACCCAAGAGTAAAGTGAGGACCCTAGGGGAAGGTCAAGGGTCCCAGAATACAGTAGATGCCCCTCAGAAATCTTCCCGTTACCTGCTGTCGGCACAGGAAGCCCAGGCAGGGTTGTAAAGGTTCCTTTATTTTCTGTGTGTCATTGATTTCAGAGAAGTGAAGGCCTCAGTAAGAGGGGATTGGGCTCAGGAAAGCAGAAGGAGGATCTCAGGCATAGCCAGGAGTCAGGTAAGGACAGAGGGAATTTCTTCAGTGGAACACAAGGACCCCGATCCTCACCTGCCCTTTCTTCTCAGCCATGGGACAACCCAGTTCCATTGGCTTTACCTTTCCCTCACTTCCTTTCTGGGTGTCTCACGTAGACAGGGTGTGTTTTAGGATTTGTTAAGGTTTAAGGAAGGTGCCTTAGATCATTAGAGAGCATCTCATACCTAAGGTGAGGACTGAGCCAGATCCTCCATGGCCAGGACACATGGAACCATTGAGTTTGGCCAGCTCTTGCTTCACCTTTGAGAAGGTGTGGCCATATGTGAGGCCCCTCACTGCCTTGTGTTCCTTCACAGGGAGGTGGGCACTTCTTCACAGAGTGTCCTTCAGGCCAGCACATGGGTGGTATCCAGGTCCTGCCAGGGGAAAGGTAAGGGCCCAGAGTAAGCAGAGAGGACCATCCACCTCAGAACAGTGGGGACCTCACAGAAGGCAGCCCAGCCCTCCTATCAGGGCTGGTGGATCAGGTTGTGCTTGGAGTCTGCAACCTGTGGGGGCCCCTCAGTGCCTCTTACAAGAACTTCTGGAACCAGGTCGTGAAGGTTTTGTATGAGGCAGTGTCCTCAGGTCCTGGAGCAGAGGAGGCCCAGGCAGTATTTGGAGTCATGGTGTGGTGCACTCTGGGAATGTGTATCAAGGACCCCACACTAACCAGGACAGAGGGAGTCCCACAGAGCTCAGGCCCCAGAAGCCCTACTATTAACCCTGGGCCTTGTGCTCTGTGGGCTTGCTGTACCCACAGAAGTTGCCTCACTTCCTGCCTCAGGTTTTCAGGAAATAGGCCTACCAGGAGAGGAACTTGAATAGCCCTAGAGCATTGCCCAAAGAGAAGACCTGTAGTGGGCCTTTGTGAGGGGTTCCAAGGGTTCAGTTCTCAGCTAAGGCCCTGACACATACCTTCTCTCCCCAGGCTGGTAAGTCTCCAACACCAAGCTCCTGTCCATCCTCCAGCTTGCTGTCTTAGACCAGAATCATCATGCCTTGAGCCCCAAAGCATTGGCACTACATGCTTGAGGAAGACCTTCAGGCCCAAATGGAGAAACAGGCCCTTATGGATGCCCAGGTTTCCACAGCTGTGGATGAGGAGGATACTTCCTCTTCCTCCTCCACTTGCTCCTCCTCTTTCCCCGGCTCCTCTTCCTCCACTTCCTCCCCTTGCTATCCTCTACTGTTGAGTTCCCCAGAGGAAGATTTTGGTTATGATGCGTTACTAAGTCCTTCCCAGAGTCCTTCAACAGCCTCGTCCTCCCACACTGCCATGACCTCTACTCCATGCAGCCAATCTGATGTCTCCAGCCAAGGAGAAGAAGGTCCAAGTACCTCCCAATCCCTGACAGGTAGTAAGTCCTTGTCTAGAAGTGAGATAGATGAAAAGGTGAATGATTTGGTAGAATTCCTGCTCCTGAAGTATCGAATGAAAGAGCTGACTACAAAGGCAGAAATGCTGAATAGTGTCATCAAAATTACCAGGAGCACTTCCCTGTGATCTTCAGTGAGGCTTCTGAGTGCATGCAGCTTGTCTTTGGCATTGACCTGAAGGAAGTGGATCCCTCGAGTCACTCCTATGTCCTTGTGACTACCCTTGGCCTCACCTATGATGGGATGCTGAGTGAAGTTCAGGGCATGCCCAAGGCTGGCCTCCTGGTACTTATACTGAGCATTATATTCATGGAGGGCAACTGTGCCTCTGAGGAGGTAGTTTGGGAAGCACTGAGTGTTATGGGGGTGTGTGCTGGGAGGGAAAACTTCATCTATGGGGATCCCAAGAAGCTTATCACCCACGATTGGGTGCAGGAAGAGTACCTTGTGTATCGGCAGGTGCCTAACAGTGATCCTGCTCACTATGAGTTTCTGTGGGGCCCAAGGGCCCACAATGAAACTAGTAAAATGAGTCTCTTGGAATTTTTGGCTAAGGTCAATGGGAGTGATCCCAGAGCCTTCCCGGTATGGTATGAGGAGGCTTTGAGAGATGAGGAAGAGAAAGCTCAGGCCAGAGTTGCCACAACAGATGATGCTACTACCCCAGCCAGTGCAAGTTTTAGTGCCACTAGCCGTTCTTTATGCCCAAAGTAAATTCCTGCATAGTCAATAATCAAAGTAGTTGAAGTTCAGACTGGAGTTCGGGAGAATACATTATAAAACGTCCTTGTTTTACTATTCTATTTAGGTGATTTGGGAATTTATTTTCCTTTTGGTGTTTCAAAATGTTAATTTTACCAGAAGGTATATGGGACACAGAATCTAAGCTTACAAATTACATTCATCTCACATTCATCCTGTTACCCACTTTAATAAAGTTTTTCTTTTTTGTACAACAAATTGGGAGGCTTTCTATCTTTTCTGTAATCTGTAACAACATACATAGCATTGGAATTGGAATTTTCTTGGAAATGTAGATGGATTTAGCAGTAAAGGAAAAAATTTAACGTATTGACTTTTATTATTGTATTACTTTTAGTCTTCCATTATGTAAAATTAAAAGATATACACCTGGATTTGTTAACTTAAAATCAAAATTAAATTATAATAAATGAAGCCTCTGCTCACTGGCTCATTTCTTCCCCAAGCTTTCATTGAGCATTCACTATTTTCAAGGACCTGGGTTGGCAGTGGGATACTAGGGTAAACCAGACCCACTCTTATATGTAGAATGGTAATCTAAGTTCAGCAGTCACATCATGAAGATGGTGAAATATCCTCTAAGACCTAAGAACAAGTAAAGGAGGTATGTAAAGATGGGATTCCAGTGAAGAGCAATCTGGTTTTGCCCTGAACCAAGGTATTTTGGGGCATTGAGAAATTGCAGTTCTGCCTATAGAACTTCATTGTGATTAAAGCATAGTGACTGAGGCCAGTCACTCAGGTAGCATCTCTTAGGGGTTAGAGAGTGGAAATATGCTCTGAGTAGCTCCTTTTGGATGGTGAGTGGATATAGCAGGTAAGAATCTCTACCTGGAACAGGTATAAAGGGTATCTTGAGCTCTTACCTAGATATTTTATATAGTACACATACTAGGTATTTTAGACCCATCATCTGAAAGGGTTTCTGAAAAATAAGGATTTCCTGATAAATAAGTCTGTGGCATGTTGCCTCCATGTCAGCCAACTCCATTAGAGAACATCATTTTAATCAGTTTACCTTTAGTGTAATTTGGACAACTCTAAGCAAGGGGTGAGGAGTTGAAATGAATGAAAATAGTGGTTTGGATGAAAAAACAGATAGGAAGGATAGAGGTGTTCCTTAACTAGGATTTTTAGAGCTTCCCAGAGGGGAATGGGTCCTCCAAACCCAGATTTTACAGTATGTCCTCTGAGGGAATATTTACGGAATTTAAATCATGAAATTTCAAATTTGGTTGATTAGTTATTCCATGTACTTTTGAATTGCATATTCTTTAATATGTGCTGGAGAACAATGACAATATGAACACTCATTACAGTTCCAATATAGGCCAGGCACTGTTCTAGGGACTTTAAATATAGTAGTACACACATCCCAACAGTCCTATTGGACAGACCTTCTCAGGCCCACTTCAAGATTCCAAGCTTCACAGGGTTGTGATATTCCCATGATCCCTGGCTACTAAATGACAGGACTGGGAGGAGATCCATGGTCTGAATTATTAGAGCCCACACTGTTCCCACTGCTAGCCTGAGCCCAATCTTCTGACTTATTAGTTATTTCTCTTCTCAGCACTGCATTATGTCTCTCTGGTGACAAAACAACCCTGGAGGAGGCCAACATGCTAAAATCAGTCTTAAATAACATAACGTGGCAGTGAGGATCAACCAAAATTTGTGGGTTGCCCGTGGATGATTTTAACATAGGGTCTTCTTGTTCCAATCCTCAGGTTTCTATAACAGCCGACTCTATATAGGAGTTGGCATTTCTCCAGAGCCAGACCTTTTCAACATTAACAACATCCTTCTCCTGGTCATCCCCATCATCCCTTACTATCCATATCCCTTACTATCCCTTACTATCTTGTCACTGTGGCCTCTTATGACGACTGTTCTCCCTGTCAAACAGCCCAGAATTACCTACAAACTCTGTGACATGAAATATTCCTATTGCCTCTAGAAGTAACCTGGCCCTCCTGTCTCATCCTTGGGAGTCCCTCTTATAGCAGTATTTGTTTTAATATAAAATTTGCATTTGGACAGTGAAATTTGGACAACTGGTCATTTCCCCCAAACAAACTTTGTTTTTAAATGAGCTGAAGAGTAGAGTGATTTGGCCCATAATCTACTAGTTCTTCAAATCTAACATTGAAGTTAGTGAGTGAATATTTGGAGTGATTTAGATATTTGCAGGAGGATTTTAATATGATACCTAATGTGAAACTGGCTAGTGAACACATATACAGATGAGTTACCTTGCCTATGTGGCCAAATCCTCCCTCACAGTGGTATATAAGGAAAGACCACAGAAATCACTTCATTAAAACTATGGAATCTGAATTCCTAAAATCTCTGGGGCCTCCAAGAGGTGGAAATAGTTTCTTGGTGAAAAGTAAGATCATCCCCCAGTATTTCCCCCTTCCCTAGAATGGCAAATTGGTGATATATATATATATATATATATATATATATATATATATATATATATATATATATACATATATATATACTGTGTGTGTATGTATGTGCGTGAGCATGCACAAATATGTAACAATGAATCCCACTGTTATGTACAACTATAATGCACCAATAAAATGTAAGGGAGGGAAATTAAAAAAAACAGAAGTTGGACTGGGGATGTGGCTCAAGCGGTAGCACGCTCGCCTGGCATGCGTGTGGCCCGGGTTCGATCCTCAGCACCACATACAAACAAAGATGTTGTGTCTGCTGATAACTGAAAAATAAATATTAAAAAAAATCTCTCTCTCTCTTTTAAAAAAATAGTAGTTTACTATCTTGTTTCTTGTCTGTGTACCTATCCTGCAAGAAAATCTTGGTTTTCCGTGTGTCTAACAGCACCTTTATTATTGTTCAAATATGTTCAGTCAAAAGGAATGAGAGATTCTCAGCCTACTGACATTATAGATGATATTGCAAAGGGTACTGCAGAACAATGCTATTGTATGGAGAAAGCAAACATGCCTTGCTGAAGATCAACCAAAATTTGGGGGTTGCCTGTGGATATCTTAAAAGATTCTTGGAAAATTACATGTGATGCTATGTTTGAAAGCACCTATAACATAGCAGACCCTGTTTGAGTTTATCTGTGATCTGTATATACATAGGTATATGTACATATATATTTTTTATTCTATTTGGATTTCTGGAAGGGATCTCTCCCTCCCCCCCCCCCTCTCTCTCTACCAGGGATTGAACTCAGGGGCACTCAACTATTGAGCCACATCCCCAGCCCTATTTTGTATTTTATTTAGAGACAGGTTCTTACTGAGTTGCTTAGGACCTCAATAAGTTGCTGAAGCTGGCTTTGAACTCACAATCCTCATGTCCTTTTAAAAAAAATTCCCCTACCTGCCTTTATTAAAATCTGTTTGATTTTTTCTTTCTTTCTTTTTTTTTTTTTTTTTTTTGGTAATAGACCACTTTATGCTGCTGTAACAGAATACATGAGAC
This sequence comes from Marmota monax, assembly GCF_021218885.2. NCBI lineage: Eukaryota > Metazoa > Chordata > Mammalia > Rodentia > Sciuridae > Marmota > Marmota monax. Next base: position 3,299,268 of record NW_026692025.1, on the reverse strand, counting down.
TGGCTAATTTATATAGAGATTTATTCCCTATAGTTCTTCAGGCTTGGAAGTGCAAGATTGAGGGCTATATCTGATGAGAGCCTTCTTGCTGCATCACAACATTATAGAATACATGGGGAGTAACTGATGTTCAGATTATCTCAACTAAAATCTTTTTTAAAAAACTAGGGATTGAACTCAGTTATGTATAACCTCTGACCCACCTCCCCAGCCTTTTTGTAAAAATTATTTAGAGACAGGGTCTTGTTAAGTTGCTTAGGGCCTTACTAAATTGATGAGGCTGGCTTTGACCTTGTGATCCTCCTGAGTCAGCTTTCCCTAGTCGCTGGAATTACATGCATGTGCCACCACACCTGACTTCAATTACAATGTTTTAAAGATGTGTACTTAATTCTCTGTAAAAACACAAGGTGAAGTGTTTCTCGTATGAGTTTCTTATTCAACAAAGAAGAAAGAGTAGTTTTGTATATGGAGTTCTTAGCGTGCCAACAAGCCACACTGTGCTCATATTTTAAATGATGTGTGCTATTTAAATGCTTAATATGTGAGGGTTCACCTAGTCATTGTACTAGATCTATGAGTACAGAAAGGAAAATAGCTAGCCACACCCACTGGAAGTCAGAATAATCAAACACATGAAAAACAGCAGTATATTTCCATTTCTCCCCTCTTAGCCTACCATCTATTGTTGGCATACATTTCATTCCTATATGATATATACTCCACTATACATTGTTATTATTATACTTTTTGTGGTGTTGGAATTAAACATGCCCAGTATATGCCAGGAAAACACTCTACCACTGATCTGCATCTTAACCCACATTGTTATTTTTTTTACTTCAAACAATCATCTGTAAAAAAATTATATTTTAAGGAAGTAATTTTAAATTTACTCATGAAGTTGCAATGCATAACGTTCCTCATTCCTTTGTTTAGATCCCAATTTCTATCTGGTATAATTTCTATCTAGAAGATTCCCTTTAATATGTCAGTGATTAAGATTTTGCCTTTCCTAAAAAACCGTTATTTCATCAATGTATTTCCATGATGTACAGAATTTTAAATTGACAGTTATATTTTTGTTTCAGTATTTTGCAAGTATTTCTCCTCTCTTCTCCTGCATTCATTGTTTTTGACAAGAAATCTACTCTTTGCTCCTCTGTAGATAAAGTGTCTCTTTCTCTAAACAATTTTTAGAGTTTTCTGTTAATCACTGGTTTCAACTAATTCGATTTTGATGAATCTGGGGTTATTTGGGTATTTTCCCCCATTTTTCTTGTTCTTGTTCTAGGAATTCTTTTAGCATTTTGAATCTTGGAGTTTATAGTTTTCATCAGATTTGGAGATTTTTCTTTCTTTGTTTCTTCAAATATCTTTTTCTATACTTCTTTCTCCTCTGTAAATGTCTCCAAATGTATGTTAATTAGGCCACTTGAACTTGCCTTACAGCTCAGTAATGTTCTAATCATTGTTTTTTAATGTTTTCACCTGTGTGTTTTATTCTGTTACATGTTACTGCTATATCTCTGTGTTCATTAATTGTTTCTTTTTACAAATCCAATCTGCTATTAATCCAAGTCAGTGTATTTTTTATCCAACTCAGACATCATAGCTTCCATGTTGCAAAATTTGTTTAGAGTCTTTTTATAGTTTCCATGCCCTTATTTAACATGTTCAACCTTTTCTCTTATTTATTTAAGATATGGAATACAATATATTGTTTTGATATCCTTTTGATATGTGTACTAACTCTATTGTCTCTCTCATTACTAAATTGTTTGTTATTTATTTTGCTTCTCATTATTGATCCTACTTTCTCATTTCTTTGAATGCCTGGTAAGTGGGCATTGGATGTCAGACATTGTGAATTTCACCTTGTTGAGTGCTGGATATTTTTGTGTTGCTATAATTAAATAATATTCTCAAGTTTCATTGTGATTTACAGTTACATTACTTAGAAATGGATAACAATATTGGGTCTTGGTTTTAAACTTTGTTAAGTAGGATAAAAACAGTGTTTAGTCTATGGCTAATATTTCCTCACTTCTAAGGCAAAACGGTTCTGTATACTCCAACCAATACACCATGAATTAAGAGGTTCTCCATTCTGACTAATGGAAGCAGGAATAATTCCCAGACTTGCATGATCACTGGAAATTTCTGTCTATGGCTCTCTCTCTTTACTGGAATTTTGTCCTGCAAGCTCTAAGCCCCTTGGTTGGCACCCTAGACTCCCATATCACGTTCTTAACTCAAGGAGATAATCAGTTTCCCCCTCTGTGCACTGTGATCTGCAATGTCTCTCTAGATAGTAAGCTTGGACAACCATAGATCTTGCTTCACTAATTTGCAAGCTCTTCCAAAGCACTGTTCTTTGCTTGATATCCAATAAATTGAAAATCGCTGTTTCATATCTTTTGTCTGTTTTTTAGTTGCTTCAGGTAGATATGTAAATTTGGTCCTTATTACTCCATCTTGGCCAGAATCAGAATTCTTATACTTCAGATTTAAAACCTAAATTATCCATGAATTACACATGCTGCAACATTTCAATTCATTCAAATTAAAATCATATTGAATGACTGTGTATATGTATATATTAAAAGACTATGTATATGTTCATAGAGACACATGTACATACAGTTGGGAATATATACAGCTAAACACCAAGAATGTTTTCTCTTACATAAATAGGAGTGATTTTTAATTCTCTTAATCTCTTTCAAGATTTCTAACACTTCTAAAGTACATATGAGTTACCATTATAACTATAGAACATTGTAATTTTTTATTGTAAATTTTTTAAATGTGATTTGGATGACTGAAAATAAATGCAAATTCCCTAGATGGTTCTTTGCAATATTGATTAACCTCTTGTTGGATTCTATTCAGCCTCCAGTGTACTTGCCACTTGCATAAGTATAAATAATAAACAAAAAGCTTTGAAACATAATTAGTAGACTATGTGTAGTCATTCAATTTCTCTCAGACTTTCAAATACAATGCTTCACAGTTAAGAATCTGTTTTTTGAACCCCCCCTAGAAATAACTTTTAGTTTATAAAGGAAAATCATATTCATATTTAAGTCATATTTTACATGACATGATAGGATTTGATATTTATAGAAAGGACTGTATATAGGCGATATTGGAAGAAGGATTTATCATGATCACTTTCATTATGAGGGCTGTTTATATATCTCTTGCCACAAGCTTGCTTGTATATCTCTCTGTCTTTTATTTTTTCATTTTGCCAAAGCATAGATTTTACTGAAGGAGGAAATAATATCCATAAAGCAAAACAAGTGCACGCCATAAAGTCGGATGGATCAGAGAGCAAAAGAGCAACTCCAGGCCTATATGTCTCTTGCAATAAATCGAAATATACAAATTATGTTATTTAAAATTTTTTCAATCACTAATTCCAAGTTATGATTGATTATTGTACTTTTTAATCTGATTTTTATAAGTTGGATGCAATATTTTTATAACAATGACCTGCATTTTCCCTAATGTGTTTTCAACACATTTTAAAGTCACCACATAATTATCTTTCACAAGGAAAACGCCACATAAAAATGAACAACTATTCATCCATTTATTTATACTCCATTACTAAGGATGTTACATGCTTGGTTTTGCAGTAAATCTCACTTTTTTGCGTTCATACCTCCTCAATTTTAACATTTTCATTCACACACTGTCCTAATAAAGTCATGAATAGTTTTTCTGATATTGATAGGATTTCATATTTTTCTTGTGCATTGGGAATTTTCTCACCATTGTATAATTTGTTCTTTGTTCTTTCACTTCAAAAAGAACCACTTATCCTCTTCTCTCCTTTGAGTACTTTCTCTTTAAAGTTGTGTGCATAATTTATTTATTTTAAATGAAATAATTTCATAATATTTTTGTTTTCCTCTTTTAAAAATGCCATGTCACATTCTCTAAAATAGAATATAATGAAATTAATAAACACAAATATTTTTTACCATTAGCTTTTGGCCAAGCATTTTATATTAAGCCAGAATTTTCCCCTTTCAAAATTAAAACTGTTCTTAACATTGAAACAAGTTCATACTACTACTGGATAATAAAACATTCATTCAATTTTATGTATGTATTATAATATGTATTCTGTCATTTTTACCCTTTCTACAAATTCATATATATCTCTTGCTTTTCATCTCCAGTTTTTTATACTTCAACTCTGTTCAAAGTCATTGTTTCTGAACAAGATATTTAATATCATCTAATATCAGGGATGTTTCATTTCCTTGAAGTTTTTTTTTTACAACTTTTGTGGCCATTGATTTTATTGTTTTCCTCATTTCAATTTATTGATTTCTTCTCTTATCTATATAATTCTCATTTCTTTTTGCTTAGGATTTAATTTACTCTTTTATTATTTGTTAAGGTAGAAGCTTAGATTATTGATTGTTTTCTTTGGGAGAGGTACTGGGTATTGAACTCAGGGGCACTCAACCACTGAGGCACATCCCCAGCCCTATTTTGTATTTTATTTAGAGACAGGGTTTCACTGAGTTGCTTAGTGCCTCTCCCTTGCTGAGGCTGACTTTGAACTCATGATCCTCCTGTCTCAGCCTCCTGAGCTGCTGGGATTACAGGCATGCACCACTGCATCCAGCTCATTTTTTTCCTTTCTAAGATATGCATTTAATGACATGAATTTCACTCTACTGATTAACTAAATCTCATAAATTCTGATATATAATTTTATTTTCATCCATTTCTAAATGTTTTCTAATCCTCCCTTAGAATTTCTTTTGAAACATAAGCTAGTAAAAATGAGTTGTTCTATTTTCAAATATTTGGGGAATTCACAGTTATCATATTCTTTAATTTTGTTCTGAGTACAGAATATACTTTGTATGATTTCAGTTCTTTTAATCTGTTAAATATTGTGTTTTAGTCTATTTTTGTGGTTATCCTTAGTTCAACATAACATGCATTTCACTGATATTTTGTGGATTGTTCTTTAATGGCAAATTAGATGAATTTGGCCTGTAGTGCTATTTGGGTCTATCTATATTTCTGAAGATTTCCATCTGCATTTTCTATCATTTACTCAGGAAGGAGTGTTACAGCCTTCCAATAATTGTAGAATTGACTCTGTATTCTCAGTTCTGTTTTTGTTTCAAGTATTTTGAAACTCTGCTTTTCAGGGCACGCACATTTAGAATTGTTATATTTTCTTGTTGAAATGCCTCTTCAATCATTATGTAACATTCCAATTTATCCATGAAAATTTTCCTTCTAAATCAATTTTTGACATTAATATGGTCATTCCATCTTTTAATTTCTTATTTTAGTATTTTAAATTATAACCAGTAAAGCTCTTCTTCAGAAAAATGTTGATATATAGTAAAAAATTCACGTGTAGATTCCTATAGCCATAACCACCTTCAGGACACAAAACAGTTCTATAATTTTCTCAAAGGTAAACAAACACCCCTCTTATGTGTTATGCCTTTATAGAATTACTCTCTCCCAACATCTAATTTTATCAGTCACTCAACTGTTGTTTATTGCTCTGTTTTTGTCTGTTCATGAATGTCATATAAATGGAAGAATAAATATTTGTTGAGATTGGCTTCTTTCATTCAGGAAAATGCCTTTAAGATTCATCCAAGTTGTTGTGAGCATCAGCAGTTCACTCCTTATTACACAGTATCATTGTACTGTATAGGAGTACCACAGTTAATCCATTTACCCATGGAAGGATATTTTGGCTTGGTTCTAGATTTTGGCAAATATGAATGAAGCTGATATAAGCATTTATGTGTGGGTTCTAGGTTTGTGTTTAAACATAAGTTTATGTTTCTCCCAGGAATGGCACTCTTGAGTCATATCCTTTGTGTTTTTATAAGAAATTATCCAGTTATTTTCCATACAGGCTGTATCATTTTGTATTCCCAGCACTTATAGTATGAGATTTTGAGTTGTTCCTCACCCTTGGTAGTACTTAGTAATGTCAGTGTTTCTTTTTATTTCAGTCTTTCTCAAATGTGTATTGTAATATCTTATCATGATTTTAATTTAAATTTATTTGATGACTTATGATGTAGAATAACATTCCATTTAGTATTTTACCATTAATATTTCCCTTTGCTGAAGTGAAAGCTCTTTACATATTCTAAATATGTCATATGTTGGATATATTAAAATCAAATACTTACAACTTAAATTTTAATTTGGAGGAAGTCCAAGTTATCATTTTTAATCTTATAAATTATTTTTGATGTCATGTTTAAGACCTCTTTGCATAAATTTAGTTCATAAAGATTTTCTCCTATAATTTTTAAAAACTATAATGTTTCATTTATACTTCAATTATATCATCTATTTGTATGAAGTAGAGATTTTTAAAGATATGTGATTATCTAGTAGTCCCAGTACAATTTATCGGAATGACCAATGTTTTTCAATTGAATTGTCTTAGTCCTTTGTAAAGACTCTATAGGTTATAATTGTATGGATCTATTACTGGACTCTCTATTCAGTTTGTGTGATCTATATATCTACCCCTTAGCCGATATTATATTGTATTGAGTAATATACCCTTAAAGTAAATCTTAAAATTTTGTAATGTGATTCTTCCAACTTTATTCTACCTTTTTATGACTATCGTGGCTATTCTGGTTTCTTGTGCCCTTCCATAAATTTTTGAATCATCTTGTCTATATTATAAGATTCTGTTTGGTATTGTTTTTAATCTATATAGCAATTTGATGAGAAATAACCTTTTTACTACTTTGAATATTTAAGTTCACAGAAAACTATGTCTCTCTCTTTATTTAAGTGTTCTTTTATTTCTTTCATCAGCTAGTTTTCAGCATTAGATCCTATGCATTTTTATTGGTGCATTATAATTATACATAATAGTGGAGTTCATTATGCCTGTGCATGTTCATACACACACGCACATATGGATGCTATTGAAATGGTACTTTAAAATTTTTGGTTTACATATTTTGGTATGATATGGAAAATGATTAGTTTTTATATATTGAATTTATGTCCTGCCACCTTGCCAAACTCATTTATTGGTTCTAAGATTTTTTGGAGTTCCTTGGAATTTTATATAGAGACAATTATATGTCAGAATGGTGATAGCATCATGTATTTCATTCCAATCTATTTGCTTATAATTTATTCTTATTCTTATTTCTTTCTTGCAATGCTAAGTATTCCACTAAAATCTTGAGTGTAAGTGGTGAGAGTGTATATCCTTGCCAATTGTATATCCTTGGTCTTAGGCAAAATGCTTTCCATCTTTCACTATAGTGTTTGATAATATTTTGTAGATGCCCTTTATCAGGGTAAATTCAAATCTAGTTTTCATTTTCTGAGTGTTTTTCCCACAAATAGGAGTTGTATAATGTCAAGTGCTCTTTCTTCTTCAAGTGAGATCATCATCAATTCATTTAATTTTATTATGGTGTTTACAATGATTGTGAAATATTGCAATCCTCAGATAAGCTGCTTGATCATGGTATATTATCCTTTTTTATATTCTGTATTGCATTTGCTAATATTTTGGAGAAGATAATTTTATTGTGTACACAAAAAGTGTTGTTCTGCAATTTTCCTTTCTTTGTAGTGTCTTTACTACTTTTCATAGATGGTAATACTAACCTCATAAAATAAGTTGTAAAATATTCCTTCCTCTTCTATTTTCTTAAAGAGATTTTGCACAATTGGTGTTAATTTTATTTAAACATTTTTTGAGAGAGATCTCCAGTTGGCATCACTTTAGTAGTTTCAGTACATTTGAGATTTTTCATTCTGTTTGGGGTGAGATTTGGTAGCATCTAATTTTTGCAGAATTGTTCAACATAATACAAGTTTTTAAATTTATATAAATAAATATGTTCTTCCTATTTATTTCCCTCTTCTTATTTTACAGTATCTGCAATGATATACCCTGTTTAATTCCTGATATTGGGAGTTGTGTCTTTTTACTTATATTTTCTCCCTAAATTTTTATTAATTTTATTGATCTTTCAAATAAACAACTTTGGGGTTCCTTTGTTTTCTCTATATTTTGCGGGGTGCTGGGGATTAAACCAAGGGGAACTAGACCACTGAGCCACATCCCCAGCCCTATTTTGTATTTTATTTAGAGACAGGGTCTCATGAGTTGCTTAGTCCCTTGCTGTTGCTGAGGCTGGCTTTGAACTCATGATCCTCCTGCCTCAGCCTCCTGAGCTGCTGGGAATACAGGCATGTGCCTGGATGTTCCTCTGTTTTTTAATTCCATTTATTTCTTTTAATTTTTTTTATTTACTTTGCTTTATATTTACATAATAGTGAAATTCATTTTGACATATTCATGGATGCATATAACAAAATTTGCTCCATTTCAGTCCCTCATACTACATCTTTCCCTTATCTCTTCCCTCCCATAATCCCTTCCTCTGACTTCCTTGCATTTATTTATTTATTGCTTTTTAAAATTGATGCATTATCATAGTACATACAAGTGGAATTCATTGTGATATATTCATACATACACATAGCATAATTTGGCCAATTTCACTCCACAGTTTCCTCCCCTTTCCAGTTCCTCCTCCTTCCCACTTGACCCCTTTCCTTTACTCCAGACTCAAAATCAAAAGTGTGACGTTTCCTCTCCTATGCAGAAGCTAGAGAAAAGTAAAGAATTAAAAAGGGGATCCCATGAAAAATGAAGGGAAATTATTTCATTATTTTTATTCTTATCTTTTTCATTTTCTTTCTTCTGTATGCTTTGAGTTATTTTGTAAATGATTCTTTATTCCATCAAAGTGGAAACTTAGACTATTGAATTGAGACCTGTGTTAGTTCTTAATCTAAGTACTAAATGCTCTAATTTTCCTTTAAATGTGAGTATAGTTGCGTCTCTAGATTCTAATATATTGCATTTTAAAATTTACTTAGTCCACTGAGTTTTTTATTTCCTCAAAACATTCCCTTTGACCCATTACTGGGATCATTAATATGAAAAAAATTGGGGTGGGGGTTACTGTGGATTGAACCCAGAAGTACTTTGCCATTGAGCTGTATCCTCAATCCTTTTTTAAAAAGTTATTTTTTATTTGTTTTAATTAGTTACACATGACAATACAATGACCTTGACATATCATACATTTGAATCAGATGAGATATAATATCTAATTTTTCTGAGTATACACGTTGCCGAATAACATTGTTTTTGAGACAGGGTCTCACTATAGCAGTTTCTGAGGCTGACCTCAAACTTGTGATCCTCTGCCTGAGCTTCCCAAGTCGCTGGGATTACATGTATGTGCCACCACTTCTTGCCAAGAGGATTTTGTAAAAGTATATTTTTAAATTTCCGTGTTTTGAAATTTGCCTTTTGTCTTGTTATTGTTTAATTTCTAGTTGGATTACACTATGTTCAGAAAATATACTCTGTATAATTTCAATTTTAAAATAATTTTTGAAGTTTGCTTTGTGATTTAGGATATGTGTTGATGAATGCCCAATATATACTTGAAAAAATGTATGTATTTTGCTGTTGTTAGGTGCAGTGATATTTGGATCATCAAATTTTGTGAATCATCCAGAGTTCTGAACATCTTACCATAGTGACCTTACTTTCAATTTTGATTCTCTTTCACAGTTCTCCTGCTGTCATTTAATTTTTAATAAATTTTGTAATTGGAAAATGTTATGTTTACAGGTATGTTTTGAAGGTAGTTCCCTTTTATCCACACGAGATTTCTTTATTATTAAATTTTATATTCTGATGATGCATTCACCACAAATAATAAATTAATATTTCCTTAGTTTTTACCTAATTCACTTTTCATGTTTCAGGACTTCATTTGAGATACCATATTATATTTAGTTGCCATGTTCTCTTTAGTTTTTCCTATTGTAACATTTTCTGAGACTTTGCAATTTTCCCTTTTTTTTAGAAAAAAATACCTTGGAAGTGTTGAGGAATACTGGTCAGATATGTTTTAAACTGTCCCTCAATTAGGGTTTATCTGATTTGGGAAAGGGGGTGTTTATCTCAGGACCTTGAGCATGTGAAGCAAGTGCTGCACCAGGGAGCTATATCCCCAAACGTTTTTATATACTGAAACTATGAGCATGGGGTAGGAAGGTCAGCAAAGTGAAGTTGTTGTTCTTATTGCATTATATCAAGCCTATGTGGCACCTACAGAAGGAAATGACAAGTGCCAGATATAAATCATGAATTGCAATTTTCCCCTTCTTTCAATAATTAAACTATATCACTCTTTTGTCTTATGCTGTTTATTTTTTAAAAAGCTAAGTTCAAAAGGTCACCTACTACATGTGAATCTACCTTTTTTCATCTATATGTGATTCTTACCTTTCTTTCATCTATATGCGATTTTTTTATTATTGTTTTCAAGATTTTGTAATTATCTTATTTTTTCAGTTTGATTATTGTGTGTTCTTTTTTTCCTGTGTATTTCCCCTGAGCTAAATGGGTCTTCTAATTTTTGTGTTTCATTAATCTTGGGAATTTCTTGATCATCATCTTTTCAAATATATCTTCTATTCTGAACTTTTCTCATTCTCGGACTCTTCTACTACTCCAAAACCCATTTGTCTAGACCATTTGTAGTTGTCCTACCATTCTTGAATATTCTATTTTTATTCTTTCACTCCCTTTTCCTTTTTGTGTTTCATTCTGAAAAACTTTCATTAACTGATCTAAGATTTATTTTTTCTTCGACTGTATTAAGAATTTTGATAATCCTATTGACTGATACTTGATATAGAACATTTTTATTACTCTGAGAATTTCCCTCATGTTACTTTGCAGTCAGTCTGTCCTCCACCTTAGGCAACTATTTATCTGCTGTTACAATAGATTAGTTTTCCTTTTCCAGAAATTCATATAAATGGAATCATGATATTTAAACTATTTTGTTTCAGGATGTTTTGGTACATATATAAGAAGTTTGTTCCTTTTTGATGCTACATTATATTCTAGTTTAGCTTATTTTTGAGCTTGTATAAATGGAATTATATATGTATGTATGTATATATATATATATATATATATTCTTTTACATATAATTTCTTTCTGTAATTCAAATTTATATTTGTGAGATTCATCCATATTGGTATCTGGAATTTGCTTGTTCATTTGTGTTGCAGTGTTATATTCTATTATACAAATAATCTACCAGTTTAAAATCCGTTTTACTAATGGTAGACATTTAGGAGTTTTTCAATTTGGAGCTTGCTATTGTTTGAATGCATCCCTAAAACATTTTGTATTGGAAAATTAATCCTCAATACAATGATTTTAAGTAATTAAGCCTAATAGGAGGTATTTAAGTTATATGGGTTACAGCCTCATGAATGGATTAAAGGGCTTGAGGCCGAACATTTAATCTCCTGCTATCTCCCTTCTCAACTTCTACCATGGGATGATGCAGCAAGAAGGCCCCCACTAAATGCCATCACTTTCATACTAGACTTCTCAAAACCTCTAGAACCAAGAGAAATAAATTTATTTTCATTGTAATTTACCCAGTCTCAGGTATACAGTTTTAGCAGCATGAAACAGACTAAGACAGGGCAATTATGCATAATTCTATCATGAAAATTCATGTACATTTACCTCAGAAATTGGGATATAGTATGATCATTTATTCAAATACAATGAATTATGCCTTATTGGTTTTTCCAGGTGATTATAAAAATTTACACTCCCACCAGGGGAATGGAAATATTGAGTATTCTTATTACTTTATATTCCAATCAACAGTTGATTTAAACAATTATTTTAACTTTATCAGCTATATTTTATATGTTGTAGTGTCTCCCAGGAGTATAAATTTATACTACTATGCTTAACAAATAGGTTGATCATTGCATTATATGCTTATTGGCTATTTATATATCTTCCTTTATGAAATAACTGCTTAGTCTGTAGCTCACTTATATATCATACCATCATTTTATTATTGATTTTTAAAAGTTAATTATATATCCAAGATGGAATCTTGGGTTCATTTGATGTGTTACTAATATGTTCTGACACCGTGTGACCTGCCTTTATTTTACTTTAAAAATAATAACTAAAACACTTCATTTTAAGTAGTCTTATTTATCAATATTTTCATTTATTATTAGTGATTTGCTGTTCATTTTGTTCACTGATTACCTATTCTACAACCACAAAAATATTCATGTCTATTATCTTCTAGAAGTTTTATTGATTTGCTTTTCTCATTTAGACTTAAGATCCATATTGAAATAGATTTTTGTGTAGGTTGTGGGATAAAGAACAAATTTTTTTCCATATGCCTTTTCATTTTTTTGAAAATGAAAATATGTCCTCATAAGGTTTGTTGAATGAATCATCCATTCACTACTGCTCAGCAATGCCTACCTTGGCCATAAAATATATATCACAAGTATATGGGTCTGTTTCTGTTATCTCCATTGGGATCTACTCTTTTATTTTACTTGAAATGGCACCATAATATCTTAATTCTAATTTTATAAGTCTCCAAGTAACCTTTGCTTTGGCAATAAGATTTTAGATTAAACACCAGAAATATGATCCATGAAGGAAAAGATTATGAGATAGATTTGATTAAAATTAAAATATTCTGCTGTGAAATACTTTTTTAAGAGATGAAACCATTAACCACAGTTTGGGAGAATACATTTTCAAAATACATACTTGATAACTAACTTGTATCCAAAATGTTAGAAAGAATATTTAAAGTTTAGATATAAGAAAACATACAACCCAATCAAAAATAGACAAAAAATTTGAGTAGACACTTCACCAAAGAAGAAATACAGATGTGAAAGCACATGAAAAGATGTTCAACATATCAAAAGATGTTTATTTTTCATTAAAGAAATGAAAATTAGAACAATGTGATACCTCTGCACACCTAGTAAAATGTTTGAAATCCCAAAATTAATAATAATAATAATAATAATAATAATAATAATAAATGCTGCAAAAATTAAGACTAAAAAGAAATTTCCTTGTTTATAAAAATGTAAAATGGTGCAGTCTCTTTGGAAGATATTTTAATAGTTTCAAAAATAGCTAAAATAGTCTTACACAGCAATATATATATGACTCAACAATCATGGTCTTAAATATTTATCTCATTTATGTGAAAACTTATGTTCACACATAAATATGCACACAAATATATATTGCAGTTTTATTCATAATAACAATAGGAAACAATCAAGATGCCTTTCAGTGGATGAATGGAAAATTAAACTATAGTGTACCCATATATTGGAAAGTTATTTAGCTATAAAAAGAAATTAACACCTAACGTATGAAGAGAACTGGATGTAAAATATTTATTTCTAAGTGAAAGAACCCAGTATGAAAAGATGAAATTTATGATTTCAATTACACGTAATTATAGGAAAGACACAACCATAGTGAGAGTAAAGAGATCAGTGATTGTCGGGATTTTGGAGGATGGAAGGAGGGTTGAATAGCAAATGCACAGGAGATTGTTTAGGGAGACAAAAGTGTTTGGCATGATACCTTAATGGTAAATGCATATTAATGCATTTGTGACAGATAATAAAACTTTATAGTATATTGACTAAACCTCAATATTGAAAAAAATTAAAAATTTAGGCAGCCATGACAAAAGAATTAATGCATATTTGCAGGTAAATAGATGGAGTTGGAAAATATCATGCAAAACAAAAGAAGTCAATCTCAAAAAACCAGGGGCTGAACGTTTTTTCTGATAGTGGATACTAATCCATATGCGGGGGAGGCATGGGATATGTGGAAGAGCTTTGGATGGGACAAAGTGGGTGAGGGGGTAAAGGGGTATGAAAGATGGTGGAATGAGACAAACATCGTTACCCTAGGTACATGTATGATTGTATGGATGGCGTGATTACTTCATGTACAACCAGAGAGGTGAAAAATTCTGTTCCATTTTTGTATAATGTGTCAAGAACTTTCTACTGTCGTATATAACTTAGTAGAACTAATAAACAATAAATAACAATAAAAAGAAGGAATGCATAATGTGACCATAGAATCTGTTTTCAAATGTTTGAAAGCATCTTAGGGAAAGGATTGAGGGAAAAGATGAAGACCAAAGTAATTTGGAAACGAATAGAATCTATGAGATTAAAGGCAAAATGAACTACACATAATCATAATAGTCTAGTTGACAAAGTTGTTTCCTCTCAGGGTAGGGATTCATGGTTCTGATATTACTGTACACATATGTTGCAATTGAACAATTAAGCAAATCAATGGCAGATGGAAGAGCCAGGTTTTAACTTATTGAATAAAATAATCAAAGTAAGGAGATTAACGTGATATGAGCGGTAATGAATTCAAATTGGATACAGTTATTAAAAGATGATGTTTGTCTTAATATATAGAATGTATCATGTATTAAATGTTTATAGATGCTGTTTAGTAAACACATAGATATCCTTATTCTGTCAGCTGAGAAAGTCTGCAAGCAATGAATCCCCAGTAGCAAAGATAACTCCTAACAGTCAGATTTAAGTTTGTAAAACCATAAATTAGCCAAGAGTCCTTGGAGACATAATTCTAGGACTGAGGGAATAAATATACACAGTAAGCCAGAGCATCTTGTAGTGCAAGGAAGCAGTGAGTTGATCAAAATGCAACCTTACCTTAATGGGGTGTGTAAAAAGGACAAAGTTGTTAGCCAAGTGAAAGAGCTCCTAATGGCCAAAACTGCATTGATTTGGGAAAAAAGTAAGTAGTATGGATTATAACCCAAAGTACAAAATAAATTTTCATAAGTTGATATAAATAAATGTTACATAAATAAATAAGAAATAAGAGTCAAAATCTTGCAGAACTCCAAATAATTTTTATAGATAACTTTCATTTCAAGGAGAGGGAGTATAAATTCCCATTCCTTAAGTATGGAAGAGAAGTCACTGTGCACAGTAAGTTCCTTTCAAAGAGGACAATAGGGAAAGGGGGGATTACTTTGTGGTGGAGAAAACTGACAAATTACAATCTCAGCCAACACTACATAGTTCCTGACATCATAATGTTGATGGTCAAAAGTCCTGCCATGTCTCCTTTAATATCCTTTGCTCCATTTACATTTACTTTTCCTTGAATGACCTGCAGAGGTTCAGCCCAAAGCGCCCTTTCCTATGTGTCTATTCATCTATCTGTCCTTGTTTCATAGACTTTCCTGTTGTCATCTTGCCCCAGAATGAGTTCCAATGCTTCAGCTATGCTCTTAGAGGACACTGCCCTGTGACCACTACTATCCCATGTTGTTCCATGTGGCCCTTGCTAATCTCCTCTGTTTTGTGGATCTGAGTGTATGTGTGTGTGTGTGTGGGGGGGGGGATAGGCTTAATTTCCTTCACAGTGCCTACAATTCTCTTGCATGTAGTAAGCACACACAAAACATATGCTCAAAGGGTGAAAGAAGTGAACCTTTTTTAATGTAACTTGCCTTAATTAAATTTCATTGCTGAGTCACATGTATCACTGATGATTCTCAGCAAAAGCCAAACAAAGTAGGAGAACCACAAGCTTAGTATCTGATCACGTAGATTCTGAGAGTTCCAGATCCTTGTTTCCTCTGATCCTAGCCCCTGAACATTTTCATAATATAGGTCTTGTCATTCCTCTTGCTTCAGAAAATAGCTATGTGTCTAACACATTTCAAACTGTATTGTATCTGTTCTGTGCTGTGCCAGAGAGGATATATGTAGCACAATGGACAATCTCCCTCCTTTTATTTTTCTGTCTCTACTTGAGCAGAAACAAATAAGCCCACCACCCAAACAGGTTTTTTTAAAATATATTTACTTATGCATTTTTAATTTATTATTTTATTAATATTTGTTCACTTACTACACTTTTCCCTATTTTTGCCAGTCAGTTGGAAAGACCTCATACACATGAGAACTTCATATCTGATGATTCTATAACTCAATGGCCACTCATAACAGCCTCCTTTGTCTTGTAGCCTGCCTCCACAGAGTGAATTCATAACCTACCCTCTTTCTCTCTGCACCTCATTTCATCTATCAACTCAAAATCTTCTTTGTACTTCATTTAAAATTTCTTTTAGTGAAGTATAACCTACTTACAAAAATTGCATACCCAATATTCAATTATATTACTGAGTGAATATACAAGTGTAGCAACCCCTTAGATTAAGAAAGAGTATTTTCATGATCCCCAAATCCTCTTATCTTCCTTTATAATTGTTGCTTCTCCTTCCATCTCAAGAGAAATTACCATTGTGTTATATAACACTACTGATTGCCTTTTCTTGTTTTTAAGCTATATGTAAATAGAACCATAGATACGTATCATTCACATTTGGCTTTTCTTACTAATGCTCATGTTTTTAAAAATACTTTTTTAGTTGTAGTTGGACACAATACCTTTATTTTATTTACTTATTTTCATGTGGTGTTGAGGATCAAACCCAGAGTCTTACATGTGCTAGGTGAGTGCTCTACTGTTGAGCCAAAACCCAGCCATAATGTTTATGTTTTGAGATACACCTATGTTGTTGGTTATAGCTGAAGATCATTAATTTTCATTGCTGTTCAATATTACATATTCTATTACACTCCTGATTGAATTTATCCTATTATTCATGATGGACATGAGAGTTTGTTTTAGTCTTCAGCTTTAATAAATAGTGCTGCTTTGAACATTTGTGTGCAAGTCTTTCAGTGCACACATGCATGGGTGTCTGTTAAATATAAGCCTAGGAATGACATTGCTATTCACAATATGCATATTTTTACTGGAAAAATTACTGCCAAACAATTTTTCTAAAGTGCTCGAGCCAACTTATACTCCTGCCAGCAGTTTATGAGAGTTCTTTTAGCTATACATACATTTGTTTTCTGTATTTTTATTTTTAGTCACTGGTGGGTGTGAAGTGGTATCTCATTATGGTTTAATTTGCATTTCCCTGATGAGTAATAAGGTTAAGCACCTTTTTATGTGCATGTTGGCTGTTTTGATATCCTCCTTAGGGGTAGTGCTTATTAGAATTTTTTGCCCATATTTCTCTTGAGTTTTCTGCTTATATTCATAATATTTTGTATCATTTATTATATTCTGAATAAGAATATTTCCATTATTAATTTCTGTATAACAAATGACCCCAAATGTAGCAGTGTAAAACAAAACCCATTTTATTATAGTCGCTGATTCCATGGATCATGGATTTGGTTAAGGCACAGCGAGGATGACTTATCTCCATTCCTCGATGTGTGAAACCTTTGCGGGAAGTACTGGAATGGTTGGCAGTGTGTTGAGTGTCTGGAATCATCTGAAGTCTTATTTGCTCACATGTCTGTTAAAAAGGATTGGATGACTAAAGGCTTGGCTTGGCTGACTACTTTATTATCAGACACGCGTATAGTGATTTGGACTTCTTTATAACAGAACTCCCCCAGGAATGTTAGATTTCTTACATAGTGTCATTAGGTATCAAAATGAATATTCCAGTAGCAAGGCAGGAGCTTTCCTTGCTTTCTATGACCTGGCATTAGAAGTAATAGCATTAGGTCCACTTTATTGTTCAAAGCAATCCTGAGCTTCTCAGATTCATGTGGAGGGAAGTTATCCTCGATTCCTAGGAGAAGTGTCACAAGATTTGCTGCCATGATTTTTAGATACCATAATCCACCATTTAGTGACATATTTACACTCCTCCCCAGGCAAACACACTGTGACTCTCCAAAGACCCCCACCTATACCCCTGACACTTTCCCTGTTATTGCATTACGTCCAAGATATTGTCATTTAAATCAAATCCGTCTGTCAGTAAGACTGTGTTCAATTTATTGAGTGTAGCTCTTCTTGAACTAAAGGCCTATAAACTAAAGTAACAATTGATATAACCCACATGATATATTGTAAGGGAAGGCATAGGATATCCTCAGTAGACAGTCCAGTTCAAAAATGGGATAATTGGGAGGTACATAAATTTCACTGCTCCATAGCAATCCTCAATCTACTTGTGCAAATATTGCCAGATTTCTTTTATTAGGGCCACATCCTGCTCCATAAAAGTGATTTTCCTCTTCCTCTTGACTCTGTCATCCTTGCTCTTTGTTGAATTCTCTGAATCTTCCTTTCCCATCAAAAGTTGTCTGGGTTTTCAGTGCAGTCATTTTTTCAGTCTGCTTCTTGACTGTACAAATTGGAGTAGAGTTTAAATGTTTATTTTATACTGTCTCTATATGTTTCAGTGTATGCTGATACAGTTCACTTCAAATTGATATTTATATATCAATTTATAATCAATTAGACAAAAACAAAACCCACAAATCTCTTCAAGAGATAAGCCCTTCCCTTGGACTCACTGTGAAGCAGTCAGGTCACTATAATATCCTCAAAGTTCTTAAAAATTCTGTCCAAGAGACATCCTATTACTTAAATGAATTAAGAGTCCCAGAAAGCATTTTTTTTTCTGTCTGAGTTTTATGAAACTTCACCTTAAATTTTCTGATAACTTTAGAAAGAATTTCACAGTCACACCTTTGGCTTCTTCTTCATGTTTTCCTGATAACATTCTAGATTATTTTAAGAACGCATTAGTGTCTAGAAAGACATTCTTTCATTCTGTTATATTTTCTTCAAATTCATCTTTTAAAAACACAGTTGTTACTGCCTCCTTGCCTAATTATGTTATAGCTCAAGTCCAGACAGAAATGCTAACTTACTCTATACTATCAGCTGTATTTATGGATTTACACAAAAATATTTATTGTCACCAAGTGTTTCCTGATTGGGAAGCTGAGAAGTAAGAAGTACCAATGAAGACTGCGGATCTTCTACCAAATAGCAGGGTATAATCTAAGGGAGCACACAAGGAAATGGGAATTGAGCTAACACTCCCTATAGAAACCTCATGATAAAAAACATTGTACCTGTCTCCAATCCCTTCCTCACACCTTAAATCCCTATTCTTTCACACGTGGGAGGTGTTAGCTGGCACTGTACCTAAAAGAAAACATTTCTTTCTTTGTTATTCTCCAAGGGTCCTCATACCCAGCCAAGGTTTTCAGAAAAGTTCAACAGCTGAATTCTTTCACCAAGTGTGCCACTATAAGGGGACATATGTCAAAGATCACGCAGGTGATTCATCAGTGTCTATTAGACAGTTCTAAATAGTTTCACCTATAGCAGGAACCTGTGGTTTGTGTTTATATTCTCTTAATACTCTGTTTTGAAGGAAAAAATCCCTAAATTTTGGTGTAGCTCAATTTACAAAGCTGTCTTTTATGGTTATGAAATTTTCACCTACTATAGGCCATGGTGTTATTCTCCTATGTATCCTCATAACAGGTTTACTGTTTTATTCTTCTCATTTAGATTGACAAGATGCCTGGGATTATTTTTTGAGTTAGGTGTAAAATTTTATTTTTAGACACATATATATCTAGTAGTCAGACTAAGACACTGAAAATGTTACTTTTCCATTTGTCAAAAACAAACTCTCCACATATGCATAAGTCTGCTTTCAGATTATTTCTTTTTACATTATGTATTCGTCTGTTCTGTCAAAATTTATATTGCTTTTGTAAGTTGTTTTAATAAACCAGTCTACTTTATATGATTTATAACCAATAAAATTTATCTATTTAAGTATGTAACTTGATGAGTTCTGACAAATGCATACAGTCGTCTAATCTCCCATGATTAAAATAAAATCACCAAAACCAAGTTCCTCTACAAAGTCTCCTATGATACCTTGTAGAAGTTTTATAACTTCATATTTTACATTTAGGTCTATGATCCATTTTGCATTAGTTTAGCTCAAAATATAAGATTTGTGGCATTTACTTTGCACGCTGATGTCTAGATGTTCAAGCATCATTTGTTGAAAAAAACTATCATTTCTTATATCAAATTGCCTTTGTTCCTTTGTCAAGGATCAAGTGTCTACATTTGTGTGGGTCTATATATGGGTTCTCTATTATGTTATTTTAACCTACTTGTCTATTCTCTCATGAGTACCACAATATCTTGATTATTTCTAGTAAGACTTAAAGTCAAATATTGTCAGTCCTCCGACTTTGTTCCTCTTGAATGTGTTGTCTACTCTGGGTTTTTATTTTTCTATATGAATTTTAGATTCACTTTTTCAATATCAATATCTAGTAGATAACTTTCTGGGACTTTGAAATTTTATCAAATGTGTATCATGTTTGGAAGAACTGACAACATAATTGTTTTGAATCTTTTTATTTATGGACTTGTACTATTTATTTAGATCTCCTTTCACTCTTATTTTCAAAGTTGTTTAGTTTTCCTAATACAGCTGTTGCCCGTATTTTATTATATTTAGCCCTAAAATATTTTGATTTGTTTGGTTCTAATGTAAATAGTGTTGTGTTTTAGATTCCAGAGCCTATTGCTTATTGCTGACATATAGGAAATCAGTTAACTCTTATATATTAATCTTGCACCCCACAACCTTGCAATGAGCATTTGTTAGTTCCAGGAAATATTTTGTTGATTCTTTGATATTTTTTTACATAAACTGGCATGTTATTTGTATGTCTTTTATTTCCTTTTCTTGCTTTACTGCATTAGCTTGGACTTTTACTATGATATTGAGTAAGAGTGGTGAGAAGGGGCATTCTTGCCTTTTTCTCAATTTTAGGCAGAAAGCTTATAATTTCTCACCAGTAAATCTGATGTCAATTGCTTATAGAAGAGATTTTTAACATTCTCACAACAAATATATGATAGCTGGTGAAGAGATACATATGTTAATTTAATTGATTCTTTCTATAAAGTATACACAGATCAACATTTTAACCCTTAAATGCACCCAATTAGTATTTGTTAATTAAAATATATATTTTAATTTTTTATTGGTTCTTTTTAGATATACAAGACAGTAGAATCTGTTTTGACACAATTATAAAAGCATGGAATATATCTTGTTCTAATTCAGTCCCCAGTACCTCCTATTCCCTTCCCCTCCCCCATTCCCTTTCCTCTGTTCTACTGATCTTTCTGCCATTAAACTATATTTTGAATATCTGATAGTAGCTGTGCTGATTTTGTAAATGTGTTTAACAAGTTGAGAGACTTCCCCTGTATTTCTAGTTCATTAAAATTTTCATTGTGAATAGCAATTGCATTTTGTAGAATATGCTCACTTCATCTTTTTTTTTTTTTTTGATACTGGGAATTGAACCCAGGGGTGCTTAACCACTGAGCCACATGACCAGCTGGGTTTTTTTTTTTTATTTTTTATTTTGAGACAGTCTTGTTAAATTGCTGAGGCTGGCCTCAAACTTGTGATCCTTCAGCCTCAAGTTCCCAAATTGTTGGGATTCCAGGCATGACCACTGTGCCTCGCTTTTTCTATATCTATTGATGTGATCACAGGACTTTTCTTCTTTAGCCTGTTGATGTGATTTACTACTTATTAAATTATGAATTGTGAATTAGCATTGTATGTCTAAAATAAATCCCATATACTCCTTTTTATACCCTGTCATATTTGGTTTGCTAATATTTTGAGTATTTTTTTTTTACATCTATCCTTACGAGAGATATTGATCTATAGTGTCCCTTCTTCCAAAGTATTATTCTGATTAGGGCATTAAGGTAATGCTGATCTCATAGAATCAGGGAGTAGTCTCTGTTCTTCTGTTTTGTGGAAGACATGGTAGAAAATTGACATCATGTCTTCCTTAAATGTTTGGTAAAATTCAACAATGACACCATCTGGGCCGATGCATTCTATTTGAAAGGTTATCAATTATTGATTGTTTACATGAATAGAAACTTACTCAAATTAACTATTTCTACTTATGTGAGTTTTTGTAGACTTCTTTTTCAAGCAATACGTCCATTTCATCTAATTTACAAATTTGTGGACGTAAAGTTGTTCTTAATATTCCTTTTATTTTTTTGTACCAGGGATTGAACCCAGGGATGCTTAACCAATGAGCCACATCCCCACTTTAATTTTGAGACAGACTCTTGCTAAGTTGCTGAGGATATCAGTATGTTGCTGAGGCTGACTTTGAATTTGTGATTCTCCTACTATAGCATCCCAAGCTGCTAGCATTACAGGCCTTTATTTTAATGCTGATGGGATAAGTAATGGTGGTTCCTTTTTTATTTCTGTTTTCTTAGTTAGCTCAACTTGATTTTTATCGATTTTATTGATTAATATTATCAATCTTTTCAAAAGTTTTAGCTTTGTTGATTTTTCCCTATTCATTTCTGTTTTTCAATTTAATTGAATTCTGAATTCATTTGATTATTTCTTTTCTTCTACTTGCTTTGGATTTAATTTGCTCTTTTTTCTAATTTTCTATGGTGCAAAGTAGGATTATTGATTTTAGGTCCTTCTTCAATGATATTTTTAGAGCAATATACCCACCAACAATAAAATATGCATTCCTCTCAAGCATACATAGAATATTTGTCAAGATAGATCATATTATGAGGAATAGCACATACTGCAATAAATGTAATATAATTCACACCATACAGAGTATGTTATCTAGCAATATGTGATTGAATCAGAAAATCATAACAGAAATCTGTGTGGAAAATTGCAAAGTACTTGGAAACTAAAAGCATACTATTAAAGAATTCGTGAGTCACAGAAGAAATAAAAAGGGAAACTAGAAACTTCAACAGAATGAAAATGAAAACATGATGTATCAAATATTATGCAGTACTGAGAAACTCATCCACTAAATGCCTATAGGAGAAACTTATTCTTAAATTAATTCTGCAAGGTTTTACTTTAGGGAAATAGAGAAGAACAAAATAATAAGAAGAAAAAGGATAACAATAATGAATACAAATATAAGAGCAGAAATCCATGAAATAGAAACACAAGCAGTATAGAAATACAATGACAATAAAGTCTGGTTCTTTAAGAAGATTAATAAAATAAATAAACCAGAAACAAAAGAGAGAAGATGGAAATTGTCAACATTATAAATAAGAGAAAAGGCATGACTACAGATTCTCCATATATTAGAATGAAAACAACTGGATATTATGGAGATTTTATGGCCATAAAATTGAGAGTTTAGGTGAAATGGACAAATTGTCAGAAAAGCATAAACTACCAAAGTTCACCCCAAAGAAAAAAAACCAAATAGCTCTTTATCTATTAAACTAATTGAATTTGTTGTATAAACTCTCCCACAAAGAAACCTCCAGGCACAAATGACTTTACCAGTGAATTTTATCAAACATTTATTGAAGAAATAATATCAATTCCACCTAAATTACATAAAATTGAAGAGGAAAGAGTATTTCCCACCTCATTCTGTGAGGCTATCTTTGCCTCACAAAGAAAAGTACATTACAGGAAAAGAATGCTACAGGAATATCCCTTATTAATATAGATGCAACAATTCTGAACAGTGGTATAGCAAACTGCATCCAACAACAAAAAACTGTAACACATATGACCAAACTTAGTTTATTGCAGCAATACAATTTTGAAATATTGTGTATTCAAAAAATCAATAATTATCCATATTTACAAACTAAAAAATAAAAACATAATCCTCTCGATAGAGAAGAAAAGTCATTTGAGAAATCCTACAATCTTTCATGATGAATATACTCTACAAACTAAGAATAGAAGGAAACTTACCCAATCTGATAAAGACCATATATGAAAAATTCACATCCAACAACATTCTTTATGGTGAAAGACTGAATGTTTTACCCTAAGTATAGGAGCAAAGCAAGGAGGTCTACACTCACTGCTCCTATTCAGTACTGTCATGGAAGTTCTAGCAAGGTCAATTAGGCAAGAAAAAAAATAAATAAAAGTCATCTGTTGCTTTTAAAAAAATTCCAAAACCATCTTAATTTACAGAAAACAAAATTATCTATTTATAAAACCTGATTAAATATTTTTTGGGGGAGGGGGGTACTGGGGATTGTACTCAGTAGTACTCAACCACTGAGCCACATCCCCAATCCTTCTTTTTATTTTACTAGAGACAGGGTCTCACTGAGTTGCTTGGCTGGATTTAATTCGCCATCCTCTTGCTTCAGCCTCTCAAGCTGCTAAGATTACAGGTGTGCACCACCGTGCCCTGCTCTGATCAAATCTTTAATTCACAAGTTTTGAATTTTACAGTATACAGATCAACATGAAAAATAATTTTTATTTCTATGTACTAGCAATGAACAATGAAAAATTGAAATACATAAAACAATACCAATTACAATGGTATCAAATTACAAAAATGTTTAGGGATGAATCACATACAACATTGATAAAACATGTACAGTGAAAACCCTAAACCTTTATTAGGAGAAGTTAAAGAAAATCTAAATAATGGAGACATGTACTCTCTTTTATCTAAGACAACATATTGTTAAGAAATAACTCATCCACTTTTTTTTCTATAATTTGCCTGCAATCCAAATAAAAATAAACTGCAGCTCTTTTGTAGGCCAGATAAGTAAATTCTAAAATTCATTTGGAAATATAAATTACCTAGAATTGCCAAAACAAATTTTTTAAAGAACAAAGTTGGACAGCTTACATTTTCCAGTCTCAAGCCTTATTATAAAACCATATAATCAATCAATCAATGTGTGATGTTGACAAACATGTCAATGGAACTGAACAAAATCCAAAAATTGACCCTCACATGTATGAACAACTGATTTTCAATGAAGATACAAAGGCAAATTTCTAGAAAAAAAAAATAGTCTTTTCAAAAAGTCTTGCTTTTACACTTGGCTACCTATGTACCAATCATATCCCTATGAGGTCTAAACTTGGATTTATAACTCATACCGTTTATAAAAGTTATCTACATACAGGTAAGACATCAAAATATAATATCCAGAACTATGGAATTTCTAGAAGAAAACAAAAAATGCTTATGACCTTGACTCCTTAGATATGACACAAAAAGCATGATCCATAAAAGAAAAAAATTGCTATAATTATTAATCAGATTTCATCAAAATTAAAATTTCTCATCTCCAAAAAGAGAATCAAAGTCATGACATGTATCAGGAGAAAATGATTACAAATCATATATCTCACAAAAGAGTTTATCTAGATTATATAAGTAATTCCCCAAACTCCACAATAGTAAATGAAGCATTCCATTAAAAACGAGTAAAATATTTGAACACTTTACAAAAAGATACACAGGTGACACAAAAGCTTATAAAAACATACACATAATTATTCATCAAGAAAATGCCAAATAAACCATAATAATATACCATTACATACCTATTACCATGGATAGAAGTCCCACATTCTTGGACTTCAAATATGCTGTTTTAAGTTCTAAGTATTTTTATATTTCCATTTTAATTTCTGATTTAAATCATAAACCATCTACAAGTGTGTGTTTGTATTTCTGAATATATGATCATTTCTATTTATCATTTTTGTTCTTGGTTTATTACCAAAATATGTTGTGATGAATAAATAATCACTCAGTATGATAATCAATTCCTTGAAATCATTTTAGGCTTTTATTACAGCCTACACACCATGTTCACTGGTTTTGGGTAAATATTCCATGGATGAGAAAATTTTGTAGTTTTACAATTGTTGGCTTAAACTTTACCTGTATACATTAGATCAAGTTAATATATCTTCCCCACCACTCATGAAACCAATCCTTCTCAATCTATTAGGACTTTATAACTGTCTTTACTCCACACCCACTAGCATATTTACTATCACTACTGTAACATTTATTAAAATATGACTTTTTGTTGAGTTTTGTACAGCACATTTTGGGGGAGACAAGAGAGGATTTCTTGCTCAGAATTAAGAGTAGCTCTTATGAAAAGCTCATACCTGCAACCCCTTGACAGGAGTAGTGTTTGTGAGATATATGTGTGTGTGTGTGTATGTGTGTCTATATATATATATATATATATATATATATAGACACACATACACACACACACACACACACACATACACATACCCTATGCAGGTAAACAAGGGACATTTCCATTTGAATAAAGAAGGAAAATAGTCTTATAAGGGACACCAAGGCTGGGTAGGCTGGAACTCAGGGTTGTGGTGAAGTGGGATTTAATATGATTTGGAGATATATCCTTTAACAGAGCAAGACATAATGCTGCTTCTCTTCTCCCTCCACTCAAATTCTAACATCCTTAAGGAGCCCTGATAAGTGTGGATACTACATATTTAATTTGCCAATGAGAAATACACAAGATAATGAGACGGGAATCCTGCCTAATGGAAGCCATGGTTCACAACCCCATGTAGATATTTCTTCCTGAAAAGAAGAGTTCTATTTATGAAGTCTGCTTTACATGTGTTTGAGTCTGGTTCTTATCCCCCAGAACCAGCAACCAGATCACCAGTTGTGAGCTTACCATCTAGCAAAAACCCAGGTAAGCTCAGCCCCAAGGATTTTTACTTCTGAAAATACACTCAGCTGCACTTGCCAGCCTTTTGCCTGACCTCTTTGCACAGTTTCCTTTGGCTGGCATTAACTAGAATGCACCCTCTAATTGGACTTTACAAGCCAAATCCCCAGCTGCACTATTTCTGCATGTTTAAATTGTCCTAGGTAACCTTTCCTCCTGCTTTTCTAGATCCAACAAAGCTTTGTGAACAGAGCTTCTCCATCATTACAGGCTCCTAGGAGCTAAACTACAATCAGGAATATTGTTATGGGAAATTCTAATGGCAGTTTTCATAGTGAGTCTATATAATGCTTAGCAATAATCACAATATTCAACAAAGACCATAGCCACAAAAATTCAAAATCACATTTATGACAATCAATGAATAATAAAAAGGTTTAAACAGGAGAGGAGTTCTCCAAAAGCAAGTGGAAGATTGAGTGACAGACATATTCCCTTGCTCTTGTGGGTAGTGATGACTATAAGACCCAGCTATCCCACTCCTTGGTTTATACCCAAAGGACTAAAAACAGCATATTATAGTGACATAGCCACATCAATGTTTATAGAAGCTCAATTCACAATATATAAATTGTGGAACCAACCTAGATGTCCTTCAGTAGATGAATGGATAAAGAAAATGTGGTATATATACACAATGGAATATTACTCAGCATTAAAAGAGAATAAAATCATGGCATTTGCAGGTAAATGGATGGAGTTGGAGAATATTATACTTAATGAAGTAAGCCAATCCCAAAAACCCAAATGCCAAATATTTTCTCTGATATGTGGATGCTGATCCATAATGGGGATGGAGGTGGGGAGCATGGGAGGAATGGGGGAACTTTAGATAGGGCAAAAGGTAGGGAAGGGAAGGGTGAATGGGAGTAGGAAAGATGGTGGAATGAGATGGACATCACTACCCCAAGTACATGTATGAAGACACAAATGGTGTGACTCTACTTTGTGTACAAAGAGAGACATGAAAAAATGTGCTCTATATGTGTACTATAGATTGTAATTCATTCTGCTGTCATGTATAACAAATTAGAATAAATAAATAAAGCAAAAAAGTTGCAAAATTCAGTGCTCACCATTAAGGTGTCAATTGAGTGAAAAGGGCAAACTTACCCAACAAAAATCATTCAGTCTTTGATGCAGATAGAGGATAGGTTTCTGTGTTATTGAGTACCTCTCCCATGATACTGAAAGAAAATCCTTACACCAGTAGAGGGTTTTGGTGGCCATTCACTAGTAGTAAGCACTCTTTCTTTCTGTGTTCTTCTCCTCCTTGCTTCTGCCCATCCATCTCTGGCTGCCAGACATACTAGCACTTCATCCATCTTTCTATTTTCTGCTAGATCCCATTCAGCCATGAAAAAATAAGCCTCAATTCTCACACACCCAGAGATGGTCCCTGGAAAGATGTTATTGTGGGTAAGGGGAACCCCTAGAGAAAATTGAATGCCTTACAATCATATGCCAGTACCCAGCCTAAGGCCAGGCTCTGGTAAAGGAAAGAGACTGGAAGACTTCATTCTTTAAATGCTGGTGGCTGAAAAATAAGGCAGGAAGTAAATATAAGGAGATATGGAATGAGGGGTTGATAGTTCCTTAAGTTAACCGCAAGGTCCCAGTAAATGGAATATCTTAGATGCCTGCCTTTGATATTATGCATGAAGTTAGCTTCTGCTAACTTTACAAAGTTTCTAGTCACTGTGTTCAGTAAGTAAAATATGTTTGGTATAGGGTGTAAGAGTTTGCTGGAGTTAGCCTGCCCAGGTTCAGGTTTTAGTTCAGCCACTTATCAACAGAATTATCTTGTATAACTTACCTAACCAATCTTCACCTAAGTTTCTTCATTTGTGAAAAAGAATGATGACAACAGCACCTATATCCTAGGGATATGAGAATAAGTAGTAAATAAATGTGTGTAAGTTGCTCATGGTAAGCACTTAATAACTGTTAGCAATGTCTTTTACAGATGACCAGGATATAAGGGAAAGTGAGGAAACAGGAGAGGATACATACATGGGAGAATGCCTGTGAATCAAACTGGTGACTAGAAATTGTGCAGTTAAGAATTCTTTGTTGATTGATTTCTCCTGAGAATTTCTCTCTTCATTGACATATGTTATTTTGAAAATTATGATTTGCTATTTCTTTGGCCTCAGATCACTTCAAGTGATAAAAATTCTTCATGCTCCACTCAAGCTTCTCCTGCTAGCCCCACTCTACTCTTGATTTTGCCAATTTCTGTATCATGCCAACTTGCTGCTTTTGCATCCTCCACCCTCTCTGCCACTCTTCCTCCCTAGGTTCAAACTTTTACACTTAAAAAAAAAATCCTACCATCCTCAGTTTTCCTGGAGCATTCATACAGGTAAGAGCCTTCCAAGAGAGTGGAGAAGAGGAAACTCTTATTGCACTTGGCTGGATCTGCTATGGACAAACTTGTTGGAGGGATCAAGGGCTGTCCAGAAGCTGGTAATTAGTTACATTGTCAATTCAGACAATGTTGACACACTTTAACCATTGTTCATTTTCCTACTTCAGGCAACATGCACCTACCTCTGCCAGGCTCTGTGCTGGCTTTGAGGGATTATGTGTCAGCACATGTTCACATGTGAGCATATATGTGCATAAACATGCACAAGTATGAATGTAGGAGATGGGCTGGTGATAGATATCTAGTTTGCTTTTTCCAGTGAGAAACATAACAGTCTCAAAACTTTCACAACCTTCCCTTCTGGTAGGGCAACTTGGGGCCCACATCAGCCCTGAGAGGGCAACTATCTCCCCAAACCGAATTCTTTCTTGGCAAGATTTCATTCTAATTGCCAGTAGCATTGATCATAACTAACTTTCATCGTGTCAGATAAGATATACTTTGCTAGCATTCTATTCTTCCTTCTTTCTTTACATAGGACAGACACTTTCTTTTCATCAATTATCACAACTACTTCCCGAGATTGAAGCAGCAGAACACTCCTGGAGAAAATGCTGTGCTCACCAATTATCTCATCAGCAACATAACACAAAAATGAAAGCCCAAATATGTAAGGGCTTTATGAAATTTAATACCCAAATTAAATATTTTGACCTTATTCTTAGATTCAGTTGTTCTCCAGTCAAACCCTCATAGCCAAATTAATGAGAAAAGAGATTGAGTAGGGGTTGTAGATTGATCAGCTACTTCAATCTCATAGTTGAACAAATGGGAACTGGAAGGTTCAGAGTAAGTAAGTACCTAGCAAGGATCAGAGAGTAAATGAGTGACCATGCCAAACCAGGACTGTATCTCTTTCTTCAACCTCAACTACACCTTCTAGACCAGGGCTCTTCATACTTCTTTCTGCCCTACTCTGAATATGACTGGAAACTGCAATTTTTAATTCTGGGCTCCTTCTTTGACTAGCTTTATGACTCACCCAGGGTATCTGATAGGATTATAAAGTTCAGGCAAACCATCATTAGGGAGCCTCTCATGGGATTTAGATGGAGGACTGGCCCCTGGGTTTAGATGAATCATCTGTGCATGTGTGAGACCTGCAAGACAGATGTAGGAACTTATGTTCCAAGGTATAATTGGAACTTCAGACTGAAATAGAAAGCCCAATTAACCCTTCTGTTAGCCTTCTGAGCCTTGTGATCGGTTGAATAGGAAGCAGAGTTATAGAATGGACTAACAGAGAATAGAAGAATATAATTCATTGTTCTTAGTTGCAAATG
This sequence comes from Marmota monax, assembly GCF_021218885.2. NCBI lineage: Eukaryota > Metazoa > Chordata > Mammalia > Rodentia > Sciuridae > Marmota > Marmota monax. The sequence goes on along the minus strand of NW_026692025.1, from coordinate 3,269,093 downwards.
ATAGAATTTCACTCAGGCTTATATAAAGACAAAGGAAATTAATTAAATTGCTAGCTGTTCTAACAGGATTAATACACCAAATATATAAATATCTCAAAAAGTTTTCACCATAAAGAACCCCAATTAATAAATGGGAAAATGAACTAAATGGATATTTCTCAAAAGAAGAACTACAAATGGCCAACAAGTATATGAAACAATGTTCAGCATCTTTATCAATTAGGGAAATGCAAATAAAATTTGCATTGAGGTTTCATCTCACACCAGTAAGAATGGCAGCCATCTAAAATACAAATTACTAAATGACAGAGAAGCTGTGGAGAAAAAGGAACACTTTTACAATTGAAGAAGCACTCAGGCCCACCCCCAAAAAAGTGTAAATTCAAAGGGTCGTTCATTTATGTACCCAATTCCAAGACTAAGATTTCTGGGTGATATCCATTTCTCTCTTACTCCTATTAGAATCCTGCATTAATATGTAGTCTTATATCACTTTACAATGTGGATGTGTTCTGAGAAATGCTTTGACAAGAGTCCATCACAGAGTGCACTTACATAGGTCTGTTGTTTAACATGGCTTATTAATGCAATAAAGAGATGTGGTAAATACAAGAAGTATGGCAGTGCTGTTGACTAATATATACGTCATGTGTAATTACAAGACAGGAATCAAATTAGTTTTTACAGAGAGAATGTTACCTAATAAACCTAATCAGGTAGCTGAAAGGGTAAAAGGAAATTCTAAGCTGTTATGGAGGTAGTAACCAGAGGATGGAAGAGTGGAAGAAAAAGAAAGAAATTAAAATTATTAAAACTTAGAAACTTTCAGAAGTTTTCCCCTTGTTGCTTAAACGCAGATTTCTGAAAAGTGATCTCCATCAGCTTGGTTCTGCCCAGAACTACAACTTAAACTTCTAGGAATGTGCACCAACAGCTAGTGCTCTTGTCCTTGAGCTCAAAAGAGGGGATTGTGGGGACAAAACTCAGACATCTCAGAAAGACTGATTATGATGCCTTTAAGAGGGCAGGATGATGGTGGTTATGCAAATGCTTGAAACAGTGCAATCTGGATTCAACTGTTCTACAAAAAAGAATAGTTGCTGTCCAACGTTGCTAGGGTGATGTTTGTTCACTGGAGGAAGCAGCAGAACAGAAATCCATAGGAATCAGGCAAGAAGGAGGAAGTCCCATCTCCCACTTTCAGACTTATGAGCTTCATTTAGGAACCTTTACTGACAAAGCATACATGTTATTTGCAGTGTCTCAGGCCCAGAATTATGCATCAGAAGTAAAGATTTCTTGTTTTATGGAATAAAAAAATTATGTGTCTGCCTGATAATATCCGACTGTGCTTTATACAAAAGAAGACATCCACACCAATTTTTCAAAGTAAAGAAGTATAAAGATTCCCAAATTCTTGAATTTATTTCTGAGAAACGATCACATGATCCATCTTTTAAATTCAGTCACAATATTTAATATTATTTTGTAGAAAGTTTAAATGTTAAAGTGAATCCCCAACTAAACATACTAAATAATACAGGGAATGAGAAAAGAAAGGGAAAAAATGAATAGCTGTTGTAATCCATATTTTCCATACCTGGCCATGAGACTAGAGACATTTTTTTAAAATTTATTTTTTCCCCTTATCATTCCACATTCCCTTATTCTCAGTTATGACCTCAATTGAAGATATGTAGATATATAGATATAGACATATAGTAATTTGACCCAGATCTTCATTCCTGAAGGATCTGAAGAATTAATGGTCCTTCTGTGGTTTGGTTGCTATCACTACCCATGAAGTTTCATTTGGAGGCATAAAAGTATTTTTAAATAGTACCAGACAACCTCCTAGGTTCCAGAAATATTGCTTTCTGCCCTCATCATATAGCAACAACCCAATCCCCCTTGGTAATATGGATTGATCACTACAGCCAATATAATAATCCTCTTGGCATCATTTTTGGGGGGTCTTGGGCATTGAACTCAAGGACACTGAACCACTGAGCCATATTCCCAGCCCTATTTTGTATTTTCTTTAGAGACAGGGTCTCACTGAGTTGCTTAGGGCCTCACTTTTGCTGAGGCTGGCTTTGAACTCATGATCCTCCTGCCTCAGCCTCCTGAGTCACTGGGATTACAGGCATGGGTCATTGCACTTGGCTTCTTCTTTGCCTGTTTGTTCAGTAGAATGAAGAGCCCAAAATGATCACGTAGTTGCCTCACATTACAATTCAATTGAATAATTGAGTGTTTTTGTTGTTGCTGCAACCCTCATGATACATTCTTCTTTCAGGAATCAATACATCCAAACCAGAATGTTCTGAATTGTAGAGGCCAATGAAAAAAAAAGAGTCCATAAATATAGATTTAATAGTAACAGGGGGTCCTCTCTTCCACCCTTTGATTTACACACATATCTGACTGTAAGATATTCAGTGGCATACCCTAGTGCTATGAACTAAACTATATCATCCTAAAACACATATGCTAAATCCCTAATCCCCCATGTAACTATATTAGAGATAAGGCCTTTAAAGATGTGATTAATGTTAAATGAGGTCATATGGATGGAGCCCCGAGCTGCTAGAACTGGTGTTAGCTATAATGCACTAACAAAAAAAGTTTTTGAAAGAAAGTTCAGGCTAACACCATTATCAACCCAAAGAAGAGCTATTATTGCAAGCCCATGTGATGATGGTGTCACATATTTTACTCAAGTTGTATGATTACCAGAACAAAAACTATTTACCCTTGTTTCTCAATAAAGAAAATCAAGAAATGATAGTGACTTGCCCATCACAACACAATAAGTAAATGACGGTACAAGTAGTTAAACTCTAAGTTAAACTTTTGTTTCCAAAGCTCAGACATATTCTCCAGTTTACAAACTACGAAGTTCTTCATGTCTCAGTTTTGTTGTTATTATTTGCCTTAATTAAATATCAGCATGAATTCAGGAAAAAAGGAAGAAATAGTAGAAATTTCTCCCTTTGCCATCTGAGGACACAGTACGAAGGAAGGTAGGTTTCTGCAAGCCAGCAAGTAGGCCCTCACCAGAAATTGAACCCTGCTGGAGTCTTGATTTTAGATGTTTTGGCATCTATAGCTATGAGAAAATAAATTTTGGTTGTTTTAATCACCACTGTATGGTATTTTATTATGGCAGCCCAAGCAAACTCACACAACTGGTCTCTTATTCAAAGTATATATCATATCCTGCAAAATAGAACCCCATCATTTCAGGTTGTTTATCCCAATAGTATACAGACAGAGAATTAGAGGATCTCATATGGTAGGCATCATTCTGAGCCATCTGTTCATGCAAATTACCTGTGTTTTCTAGACCTGCTCCAACTTTACATGTTATATGTCATTCTACCTGATGATAACTTTGCATGCCCAACTTCATGACTTGCCAGGACAAATAATATCTAGTTCATGATAGAAAGTGAGATGCATGATCATCTGATCTGGAATTCATTCTATGCTAAGTCCCACAGGAAATCCAGAAAATGTTTCTCAAAAGAAAAGTTATCCTCAGCCAAAAAAACAAAACAAAACAAAACCAAAAAAAAAAAAAAAAAAAAAACCAGAACACAGATTTACTCCAAAGCCCTAGAGAGCTGGTATGTGGTTTTCTTATTTTTGTTTCCGAAATGTTCCATAAAACATCTACATTATAAGGTCAGAGAAGTGAAATATTTGGAGCTGCTGAAGAGTCTTCTCTTGCTCTGCCCCTCATTCAATACTGATAACATGTGATGCTTAGTAAATGGTATAATCACTATTCTCAAATGTAGTATATATTGCCTCAGAAAAGAATAGGACATAAAACTAACATCTCTTTCATTTGTTGGTGGTTAAAAAAAAAAAACGCAGTGATTTGATTATTCCCCTTGGAGAGATTCTCAAGATGCTACAAATCAATGGACTCCCCAAAACTTCCCTGATGTGGTAGACCTCTGAATTGTCATTTTTTTTGTTTCTCTTACCCTCTGTTTCACTTATGTCTTACTAATATATCTAAAGTACATAATATTCTCGATACTTCCTGATCATAATATATAATCAGCATGATTTGTCAATATAGTAGAGCACTGTGTAGCATGGAATGTCAAGGCAATTGAAATTTCTAGTTTCTATATTTTAGAAAAGCAGAATTGATGTAGTCCTGAGGAAAGATTTTGAAAACATACTATTGACCCTTTCAAGTAGAGCAAACTTTTTACAAGTTGGCATGGAGAGAAAGCATTGTAAAGGTCAGTAGATGAACATAAAATGCCAGGAGCTGGGTTGATTTGCTCCAGTAAAGATACTGTATCTGCAATAGCAATTAGATTTGGAGTCATCACCTAATTAAGATAATAATAATTGACAGTTATTCTCCAAGATATTCATATTGTACACAGGCAAATAATTAGTTAAATGAAGATTTTAAAAGTATTATTAGCCTGAAATCATGGAGAGGTTGTTAAATTTAACTTATACTGTAATTATACAACCTGCACAATTAAATTTTGTGCTTTATTTTCAGAAGTTTTGGGCCTATGGTTATAAAAATAAATTAGTTTAGGGCCAACACAGCAATAATCTGGTTATTTGAATAATTTGAGCTGAAAGTTTATAGATATGAATTTGCCATTTTCATTCTGGACAAGCGCCATTATATTTAAGAGTTCATTCAACCCCACAGTCTTTGTGGTCATAATTACTCTCATAACAGTCAGTATAGCAGTAGTTTGGGTTCCAGAACACATATGTCAACAAGCATCTCATCACAATTAACCAAAAGCAATATGTGGATTACTAACATCTATGTTGCATAGTCTTGGAGCTGAGCAGCATATTTTATCCCAAGGACACAATCAAACCAATCCTCAAAACTTTTTGGCTGCTTTCAGGAACCACTCTTATTTACAGTTTCTTTATAAATCAAGGGAAAGATATGGCACAGAAATAAGAGAATTTCTTATAATGATTTTTTTACTCTGTATAGTATTCACCTTTATCCACAGTTTCACACTCCACAGTTTCAGTTACCTGTGTTTAATGACAGTCCAAACATCTAGTACAATATAATATTTTGAGAAAGAAGACTTTTATTATAGTATTTTTAGTATTGTTCTATTTTATTTGTTATTGTTGTTAATCTATTTCTGTGACTACTTTATAAATTAAATTTTGTTATTGGTACATATGTACCATGAATAACAGTGATCATGGGGGCAGAAATTGCATGAATTAGTAGGCTGGTGGAACAACAGGAAGAGGTTGGAAGTATTAAAATAGTGAAAATATTAAGTAGTTTTAAAAAATGATCAAAAAGGAGAAACCTTGTAGTGGTGAAAGTTAGATTTCCAGTGAAAGAAACTTCTCTGAAGGTGTCAATGGTCCCTGAGTTGAAAGCAGTGACCTATGATTTATTTTCTTCATTACCATTTCATTTTACCATTTAAAAGTATATGCAGTGAAGAGCTGCACATATACAAAAATGTGAATGAAATGTATGCATAAATATCTGGAAATTATTATACATTTATCACATCAAAAATCAGTTAAGAAGTAGAATATGATGGGATGAAGATGGCACTTTCCCTGATTCTTCTCCAAAAATAAAAAAAAAAATGTAATCCCAGTCTCATAATGAGAAAAATGTTACTCAAATCCAAACTTAGAGACAATCTACAACATACCTGACTCATAGATCGAATAATAAAGATTAAAAAAATCAGTGACATTGAGAACATCCAAATAATACAGATAAAACAATGAAATTATACTTTTTTTGAGACAGGGTCTTGCTAAATTTCTTATCTTAGGGCCTCACTAAATTCCTGAGGTTGGCTTCAAACTTGCATCCTCCTGCTTCAGCCTTCTGAGTCGCTGGGATTACAGGCATGTGCCACCATACCCAGCTTATCCTGTTTTTGTGAATTTAAGAAAATTGATAAACCTCTTGCTAGACAGAGATAGAGAAAATACATTATGTGTTAGATTTCCATTACTATAACAAATGCATGAGACAATAAGCTTATGAAGATAAAGGTTTATTTTAGCTTGTGGTTTCAGAGGTTCAATCAAGGTTGCTTGATCATGTTGCATTTGGGCCTATGGTAGGATAACATGGCAGAAGCCCCAACATCATGGCCTGGAAGCAAAAAAGAAAGAAGAGAAAGCTCCAGGGCCTCAGTACATGCCTGCAAGGGCATGCCTTTATATTATGGGGTGACTTCTAACTGGGCCCCACATTTTAAAGGTTCCACCATCTCCCAACAGCCCCATGGGTTGGAGACTAGGCCTTTAACACATGCCTATGAGGAAAATCTATATCCAAGCTATAGCACACAATTTAGAACATGAGGAAAGAAAAAAAATGATTATTAATACATTCAGACCATATGAAATTTTAAAAGATGATAAAGGAGGGATACTATTGGATTATAAAATGGATAAAACTAAAGAAATCTGTGGTAGTTGATATAAGCCAAAAAGACACTATATATTGTATAACTTCATATATGCAAAATATCCAAAAAAGAGAAATCAATTGAAACAAAAAATAGGTTAGTATTTGCCTGACTCTGGAAATGGGATTGGATATTGATGGCAAATGGGCATGAAGATTTTTGGGGGGTTATGTAAATGTTCTAAAGTTGATTGTAAACTTCATAAGTTTACTGAAAAACATTGGATTATACACTTGAAATAGGTGAAATTTGTGGTATGTAAATTATCAATAGATTGAATAATAAGTGCTTCATATAATCAAATTTATATAAGAAATCTTGGTAAATGAGGAAAAATGACAAATTATTTGAAGGACATAAACTGTTAAAATTCATTCAAGAAGAAATAGATAACCTGAATGGTTCTAAATCTATTCATGATGGATAAACAAGAAAAACAATAAAGATAATAAATGCAGAAAAGTAGTTGACAAAATCAACATCAATTCATGATAAATTGTATGAAGAAACAAATGGTGTGACTCTACTTTGCGTACAACCAGAGACATGAAAAATTGTGTTATATATGTGAAACATGAATTCAATTGCATTCTACTGTCATATATAAGAAATTAGAATAAATAAAAAACTCAGAGTTATTTATATATTTTGTGTAATCTTGATAAAAACACCAGAAGGGTTTTGGATATTTTAAGTAGAAATCTGTGAACTGGTTATGGAAAAATAAAACACACCAAAACAGGGCTAGGATTGTGGCTCAGTGGTTGAGTGCTTGACTAGCACATGCGAGGCCCTGGGTTCAATCCTCAGCACCATAAATAAATAAATAAATAAATAAATAAATAAAATAAAGGTATTGTGCCCAACTACAAGTAAAATATAAATATTTTTTTTAAAAAGCAAAACAAACAGTAACTAGAAAATCAAAGTAATTTTGAAAAACAATACAGAAGACTCACACTAGTTGATTTTAAGACTTACCATAAAGCTAACCTAATCAGGATCCTGCGGTATTTTTTTTTCAATTTAGAAATTTTAAAAGGTAAAGTTAAATACTTAAAGATGAGTTATAACTACAGATTACACAAAAATAAAAGCTTAAATATGAGTTAAAATTGCAGGTTAGATATAGTTCAAGATAGAATAATCTGGAGGATAGGTTGCAGAAAATAGGTAGATTAAAGTCAAAATGATAGAATTTACACAAAATAATGTAAGATATGTGGATATGTTTTCAACTCTGTCAAAGTATATTCTATCAGAACAAATCTCCAACCAAGGAAAGAAGAAACATAAAACCTACTTCTATTGTTACAAATTAACATGATGATTTAAAACATAATGATTTTAAACATTTTCTCCTATATTTCTGAAAATCATAAATTAATCTTAAAGAAATAAAATAAAATAAAATATCATCAGCTAAAGATAAAGGTACTTGTTAATTCAATCCTATTAATTTTAATAATTTTAAAGTTATAAGTTTAATAGGAAATCTGTCTAGAATCATTTTCATTATTTCTAAGGATGAGCTTTCTTTCATAGGATCATTGGTTATTTTTGTCATTTGTAAGTGACTGATATGTCTCCTTTCACAAAGGATTGTTATTTTGCATGATTTGTAGCAATTGATTTAAGTCGAGATACTATGTTTTTGTCTGTAATAAGAATATATTACATATTTTCTTGGTTTGAAAAAAATAAAATCCCAGTGTTGGCAGGACTGACTCCTTCTAGAGACTTCAGGGGAAAATACATTAATTTCTTTTCCAGGTTTTAGGGCTGCTGGCATTCCTTAGCTAGTGTCCATATCATTCTAATCTCCAAGCTCTCTTTTCCATCATCACATCTCCTACTACTTAGTTTTGCCTTCATTCTTCAATGATATGTTCAATGGGTATAGAATTCTGAGTTGGCATTTTCCCTCACTATTTAGATGATATAATTTCATTGTTTTCTGGTTCCAATTTTTGCTGTTGTGAAGTTAGCTGTTAATATACCCTTTGAAACATATGGGTCATTGTGGCACTGTTAATTATTCCCTTTGTTTTAGAGTTCTATGATGATATTTCTGATTTTTTGTTTCCTATTTTTTACCAGTGGGATTGAGGGTGGGCAAGGGGCTTGCTAAAACAGTGGATTGGTGCAATTCTTCAGTTTTGGAAATATATCTGCCACTGTCCCCTCAAATATTGCTTCTGCCCAATGTTCTCTCTCCTTTATACACTCATGAGATTTGAATTAAATGTAGGTTAAAGCTCTTGATTGTGTCCATTTTGTCTCTATCTCTCTTATCTGCATTTTCTAGATTTTCATAACTTCTTATTGCATTCTGGATAATTTCTTCTCTATTTCTTATTTTACCAATTATTCCTTCCTGTAAGTATAATCTACTCTTAAACTTATATATTTAGTTCCTCATTTAGAGATATATGAATATAAATAGATAAATATATAGTATAATTGGGAATTGATATATAAAATTTCTCTAATTTGCAATTATTTATGTGTTTATTTTACTTTACAATGTTTTATTATTTAAGAATCTATGTCTGACTATTAAGTTTTTGAAGTCTGTGTCTTTTGCCATTTTCCACAGTTTTTATATTTGTTGTTTTTGTTCTTACTGATTGTGCTGAGTTTACATGCATGCCCAGTTATGTATGCCTGGTTATTTTTCATTGTAACAGTAACAAAACCTAAGATTAATGTGATTTTTCTTCACAGAATATTAGCATTTGCTTCTGTGGGACTACCAGGGATTCTTCTAATCTGGAACAACCTTCATCCAAGTTCAAGATGATATTTCTTTGACTACCTTGGCTTTATTACTACCATGGCTTCAAGACCAAAATTGGGTTAATTTACTATAAGTTTGTCCTTATTCAATACTCTCATCATTTGATGGTCCCAGGTTGTTGTTTTAAGGGGTCTGTTTTTACAGTTTGCATTTTGTTCAGACACTGAGATTTGTTTTCCATTTTTTCAACTCAGGAGACCCAAAAACCTAATGAATTCACAAATCTGGGGTTTTGAAATACACCTGGTAAATGGTAGCTTCCATGCTTGCTTAAATTTAGTTTCCCACTTCAATTTTCATCTGTTTAATTCTTTACTATGTTATTAGTTCTTTTGTTTATGATAACTTTTAATACTTACTAAAAAGCATTTTAATTGTGTTTAAAGCTACTATTACTGTGAGTTAGCAGTCTCCTTAATTTTGCTAAAAAGAGCAAAATAAATTGTCAAAACAATTTACATAAATAATACTTTTAATATGTAACTTACAATCTATAACATACCATTCACAATTGTCAGGGAAAATAACTATTGGTAGTTAAAGCCCTGGTTCTAGGAATGATGGCACCATTCAGGAGTCCAGCTGTAACCCAGAGAAAGAAACATAGCAAGGGTGGGAGAAATCATCACTGCCAGTTAGGTCACTGTGTAGCAATGAGAGTGTGAGAGAACTAACTCAATGAAACTGTTGGGAGTCTTAGAAATAGGGCAGCATTTAGCATAAGCACTTCTCTCCCTTATATTACTGACTTGGTGTTTGAATGAGGCACATACAAGCTTCCATGGCATCTGAGGTCAAGCCATTTGCTTTGCCAGTTGAAGCCAATTATTATAACCCTTGAATAAAGCCTTTTATCCATAGTAAACTGACTTTTAAGTCATACTGAGAGCCTTAGACAGGTTACTTACCAGAAATAGAGCAGCACTTTGGAAAGAAGCTTGGGAAACATTCCAGGGAATGTTCAAGGTAACAGTGCTGAGACTGGCTTATCATCCCCATTCCCATTGCAGATGTGATGATAGTAAGACCAAAACAGGGGCAGGAACTTTCCAAAATCACATGGATGGTTGGTAACAACAAACAAAGTATCAGCATATAATGCAGTCATCTTGTTTTCTGGAGAAGGGCAAATTTCTCTAAACCTTATTACTTCTACCGTGTGAACAAAAGAGCAGCCTGGCAGCAGTGTCACTGGGGAGGAAACAGACATAGAAGTAGTCACTGATGTTACAGGAGAGGTCATGATGGTGGTTTGGATTGGGCTCTGAGTATTAAAGTCAGAGAAAAATGGATGGATGTGATATAAGATTTGGAGACAGATAACTACACTTGCTGATGGCTGAGGGGTGAGAAGTGAGGGAGATGTGAAAATATGAGAAAATGGATTTGAAGGAGAATGTGCAGGTTTATGTTTGCATTCACTGAAAGGGGGAAGTTATTCTCAATATGGATGACAAACTAAAACAGAATAATAGTCACATAATACACTGTGGTGTGGGAGACCAACCTTACACGTGACTGAGTTACACTCCCTGGCTGGATGCTGAGGCTCTCAGTCACAAAAATGTGGCACCCTTCTTGGGTGCGAGGGTCAGTGTCTCGTGCATGGGTGTGTCTTGCTACAGCCCCATGGGTGAAGTTACGCTCACCTGTTCCTTTGTAATATAACCCCTTGCCCTGTTTAGGATAGAATCTTCCATGGAAGTGCCTTGTGTGTGTCCCCTTTCTCTTACTGTGCCCTTGGGTGTGGCCTACCCAGGTGTCAGTCAACCTGCTGACAGTGGACATCATGAAGATAGACTCAGCCCCCTGAAACCTGACCCCTTGCCTCATTTGAATAGATTGTCCTCAATAAAAGGGGTCAGCGCGTGCTCTCGCTCTCTCTCCTTCTGCGGACCCTTAAGGTCAGAGAAGCCATCACAGCGACCCCCCCACCAAAAAAAGGTATTTGTGTCTCTTGTGTGGTTATTTTGCACTGCCCATTTAGCCCAGTTCAACTGGAGTGACCCCTGAGCCTTTTAGTTGCGAGAACAGAAACCCGGCACTGTGGTAAACAGAAGGGAAAATGGAAGGAAGGGAAGGGCAACCCACCAAGGAGCTCCAGATACACAAGGCTCTAGTCAGCTGCTTTAGAGATGAAGTAGAAACATTATCTAGGTACACCTTCCCACTTGAAATACACTGGATGGGCCCACACTAAGAGAGCTCATTTTGGTGTAAGAAGATGAGATGACAGGGGTGGTAGAGAATCAAGTTTGGTTTTGGCCTGGTTGAGTCTCAAGACCTTGTGAGATATCCAAGTTATGCAGTTAGAGACAAAAGAGTTGAGCTGGACGATAAACACTGCCTATAACAAGCTATTTGATCTTGTAAAAGCAATTTTAGATCTCTCTCTGGCCTTGGGAACTGCCTGTGTAGGGGCCTGCACATGACGAATGAAATCCTCAGATAGTCACTATATCCCAGGTAAGAGATATGATTCAGGGAAGGTCTCCACAGACAAATAGGAGAAGAATTTGGCAAAGGGGTGGTGTCTTAGTCCACTTGAGATGCCATAACTAGTCTGGGTAATTCATACACAACAGAAATTTATTGGCCACAGTACTGGAGGCTTGAAGGTAAAAAGTGAAGGTACCAGATGGTCCAGTATCTATGTACCTTGTTGCTATGTCCTTACATGGCAGAAGGGGTAAATAAGCTCTTTTGTTCCCTCATTATAAGAACACTAATATCAATAATCTACTAAAGGTTCTACCTCTTAATACTATTGCATTTGGCATTAGATTTCAATATCTAAATTTTGGAATGATATAAACTGACAGACTATTGTAGTGGTAAGACCCCAGGGAAGGGTGACTAGGGTTTGGATAGGTCCAGTAAACCTGTAGAGAGACAGATAAATGTTGCAAAAAATGATTCACCTCCTAGGAGGAGTTGTCTGTAAGATTTGTAGTTGAATTTCAATAGGCAGAAGAGAATTTGCAATGAAAAATGCCATCGACAAAGGAGAGTGGGAATAAAGGTAATGAAGGAAAGTGGCATTTGGGGGAGTGTGCCCATGACAGTTTGAGGGTTTGACACTTGACCTGAGACCCGAGTCTAGGTGAGTAGGCCCAGGTAGCTAGAGTGGAGTGAGCAGAGACCAGACCACACGTGGCTTCCACACCACTGTGAGGGATGCAGGTGTCATTGCAGCTCTAGAGGGAAGCCATTGGAAGTTCTTGAGCAGAGCTCTGACAGGATCTGATTCTGATCAGCAAGACCACTTTGGCCACTGTGAGGTGAGTAGACAGCACATGGACAGGGCAGAGCCAGGGAAAGGGTGACAGAAGGCTGCTGCTTCTCAAGCTTGCATTCAACCTGTGTTGGTGTGAGTGCGGCCTCAACCCCATGTCTGGACTTCATGGTAGCACATCAAGGGACGTGAGAGGAGACATAGCCATGCTCCTCTGCCCTCCACTTCTCTCCCTCAAGCAGACAGGGCTTCAGGGGAGGAGCCAGGCCTGCTCCTCTGTCTGGCGCACACCCTCCTCCCTCTCTGTTCTGAGGGCCTCCCCCCTTGCCTGACCACGGGATGCAGGGAAATGTGTGATCTGCTCTTGGCCAAGCAGAAAGGGGCCTGGCCCTCAGGGGGAACCCCAAAGGCACTGGAGAATGGGCAGCTGCACTAATGCCTGGCTGGGTTCATCTGCTGAAATCAGGAGAGGAGATGGTAGAGCCATCTGGCAAGCCCACTGTGGGGCTTCACTAGGCCGAACTCCTCTCATGAGGGGTTGTCAGTAATGGAGCTGGGACTTCCATCTTCATCTACCCAACTGAGAAGCCTCTGGTCCAGAACTCTGTAAGGGAAGAGAGGTGCTATAGATGTGCCCCTGGAATCCCCACTTTGAGCTGTGACCATGACTGTGAACATCATCTACCTGGGTCCCAGGGCTGGGTGTTTCCCATCAGGAATCTGGCTCCCACCCTGGCCTGGCCCATTTAGGATTTGGCTTGAGCCTTGTCCCTTGCTACTCTAGGTGCAGACTAGGGAGTAGCACTAGTGGCATCACCTAGGAGCTTCCTTAGACATTTGGGTTGGCTCCAAACCTTCTGAAACAGAATATGCATGTTAGCAAGATCTTAGGGGACTCACAGAAATTTACAATGAAAGATGCACTGTAAATCTACTCTTTCCCTGTCAAGAACTTATTAAACCAAGTGGTTCATTTTAGAAATCTTGAAACTATTTTTTATTAATGTTTGGGAGTGAATTGCTGGAAAGATGCCTTAGGCCGCATAGGCCCCCACCTGAGATTTGGCTTGAGGCACAGATGTGTGGTTGTCGGCAAAGGCCAGCTGGCTGTCCCCTGATGGAGTGGCCGCATGCTGTCTTGCCTCTTGGCCTTCCTGTGCTACTTGGTCCCTGGAGCCTGACTGGGTAAGTACTATCTCAGTTTGCAAGGCAGGCAGTCCTCCCAGACTTCCTGAAATCATTAGAACTGACAGCACACAGCCTGCAGTGGATGGATGTTTGAGGAGTGGTGCAAACTACAAGCCAGGGACAACCTCGAGTCAGAAACTTGGGACCCCTTATATATTCTCTTGTTTGCCCCCAATGATGGCTTCTTTTTTATCTTATTTTTAAAATTTATTTTTATTGGTTCTTTATACATAATAATACAATTTATTATGCATATTTTTACATGCACATAACACAATCCAATTAATCTCATTTCCTTGGGGGCTTCTTGGTACTACTCAAGCTGGTGCCAAATTTCTGTGAAATAGGGTTATTGTCACAGTCATTTTATTGAGGAGACAAGGTGAGCTCAAAGATCCTAAGAGGTCAAATCATGGCCATTCAGTTGGTGAGAGAGCAAGACTAAAACATGGAAGTTTGTCAATCATGATGTTATTCTCCTCCCACTGGGCCAAAGTACGGGTTACTTCCTGTCTTGCTCTTCATTTACAGAGAAGTGCACTTTCTAACATGTGAACTCCAACACTATCAAGGTTGATGCACTTTGAGAATTCAGTCTGCACATAGTTTATTTTCTTTTTCTTTTTTTAATTGGTTCTTTTTAGTTACATATGACATTAGAATCCATTTTGACATAATCATACAAGCATGGAATAGATCTTGTTAGCCTCTTCTACTGAAAAGCTCAGCCTAATAGAGACTTCAGGGATGCAGATTCATGCTTTTTGGACCCCTCCCCCCCCAAAATACAGCACAGTCCCATGAGTCCAGTTGCTACTCACAGGGGTAGACTTCCTTGTCCCTTGTTCTGGATGCTCTATTTGTAGGATTTTTCAAAACTACATCACTCACAATGAGGTTTACAAAATATTTCTGTTAGCTTACTCCATATCCCCAGTTCTGACCTTCCCAAATGTTTTCTCTGTGTCTGGAATCAAGGGTGCTGGAGGAAGGACTTTTTTCTCCTTGTAAGGCCATTGCCATTTATCACATGTAGCTTTGGTAATTGTGCATTGTTACCTTCCCATGGTGGGTGCCTCACAGGGATTAAAAATCCATCCAAAAACTATTCATTGGTCTGATCTAATAATGATTCAGTAAATCGGTAGATTGAGCGTCTTAGACTGTGACTAACCCACTGTTAATTGGCTCCCTGGCCTAGCCAAGTATAAAGTCCCAACCTGGCTTTGGAAGCCTGCCAATGCCTGTTGCACCAGGTGGCCAGGAGCCCGGGCCTCATCAGAGTGGGAGGCCACAGGCACAGTCTCAGTTTCAGCTGCTATTGGTAGAGGCAGGACACAAGGAGCCCTTGGATACATGCCAGCCAAGGCCTCACATTTTATAGATGGAAAACAGATCCTGACATGGGAATTAACTTGTTCAGAGCATGTAAGCCACCAGGAATCAGGCAAAAGGTTCAACAGTTCCCCCAGTGCATTTTGGGATAGAGGTAGGGAGAGCCAAACTGTGACTCAGGCCTCCAGGCCTCGGGGACTGACTGGGGAGACTGAGATTTTTAAGTAAATTCTTTAGAGCCAAAAGAAGCATGCTCTTTCTTGCTCACTCTCTGTAAATGAATTTCACTGTTCTCTGTGCCTATAACCTGCAAATCAATATTTCCAGGCCCATATGCTCAGGCTCAAGGGTTCATTTCAGATTCACCAAGTAGGAGCATATGTGAAGGGTCATTTCATATTTCTAACCACCTAGTAGTACATGTTGACATATTCCTGCAGACCAGGCCTGATCATCCAATACTTTACCAACTAGAGTCCTATAAAGTACATTACAAAAAATGGTAAATTCTCAGGAGAAGGAAATATCTCAACTCTGAGGAGTCCACTTCTTTGATAGTCTCCCTGTTCCCTGCTGTACCCAGTCCTTAGGGAAGGCTCTTCATATCTATCACCCATGAACTTATACATAGATGCCCTACTACTCCTAGAAATAAACTGCCAGGTAAACCCAATATCACTATGTCCTAACCTCTACTTCCCTCTATCTGAGCTGCTTTCCCTTTAGGGAATAGGGTTTGCTCCATCAAGGTCTCTTTTCTATCCCTAACATGTTGTGAGACCCTCTTGAACAAGAGAGGAGAGACCAAGGAGAACTAAATATAGTCAGGAAAGGAAGCATAAGGAGTTGACCTTAAAGTGCAGCTTTAAGTGATGAGTGAGAGTACAGTTGACGAGATGAGAAGGCAGTTCAAATGGATGAAATAGCAGTAGCAAAGCCATAGTGACAAGAAAGTAAAAGGGATGCTCAGAGGACAGCTAGAAGTCCTGAATGGAAGCAGCACAGGGTGAGACTTCTGGGAGGATAGGACTGTTTGACTCTTCTGGATCTGTGTTTTGGTTAGTTACTTACTGCACAACTAATGATCCCAAGATTAGTTGATTAAAACAGCAGCCATCTTATTATATCTCAAAATTCTGTGGGTTAGGAACTTAGTTCAGTTGGGTGATTCTCCTGCCCAACCTGCCTCTGTAGATATCACTCAGCAATACTCAGCCCGCTGATGGGCTGCTCTAGAGAGACTCAGACACCAACCAGCCTCATACATATGTCTGTATCTGATACCTTGTCAGGGATATCTGGAAGGCTAGACACAGTTGGGCCTATTATCTAGAGTGCCTACCCATAGCCTCAGCTGCATTATGGGTTCAGGGCAGTCCCACTTCTTACATGATATCTCAGGACTCCAAGAGCTTGTGCTCTAGCTGTCCAGGTAGAACCTGCACAACCTTTTGTAACCCAGTCTCTTGAAATCACTCAGAAACATTTTCCCCTATATTTTAAGGAAGTCACGAGCCTACTGAGATTAAGTGGGGCAGAGATGTGTAGACCCCAATCCAAATGAGAGGAGAGTTGAAGAATTTACCATATTTTAAAATCTCTACAACTGCCCCACCAGAATCAACCAGCCCCAAAACGGTCCAAGGTTTTCTTGACTATTGGTTCTCTACTTTATGAATCAAAATCAAGTGATCTAAATCAGAAGTTGGTTCCTTCTAAAAAGCCTGCTTTTGGAGAGAACATTAAAGGAGCCAGAGAGCATTACTTTATCTTTACCACATCTTATTTCCTGTAGCCAGAAAATAAATGAAAGTGGTGAATAACTTTTATGGCAGTATTCAAAAACCACTGGAGAGGATACAATGGGAGTGGCCTACTGTAGGGAAAATGTCTGGCTCTGTGAATCTGACATTGGTTCTCTGTGAAATGTTAGACAAGTCTATTTCCTCTCTCAGTTTTACTTCTTTATCTATATAGCAGTGAGGATTGCTGGAATACATTTAGAGCAGCAAATAGATTATGCAGTACATAGCTCAGAGTTATAACACCCATTTACTGTAATACAGGCTCTGAAGGTGTGATGCTTGCTCCTGCTCAGAATGTTCATAATTTAGCATACTGATTGCATTCTCATGACTAATGCTACAGCTTTCCTGCCTCTTCTTTGCTCTTTCTCCCTCCAGTGCTTTTCAGTATGCTTTTCAGGCACCCTCTGAAAATATTACTTCCCTATGGCTCTCTGAAATGCAATCTGGGATTATGGCTAGATATGACTTTGGTGTGGGGTTTCCTCCAGATCATGACTCCTCTGTGTTCTTGTAAAACAAAACAAAGCAACACAATACAATATTTTCCATTTATTCAAATGCCACATCATTTAGTCATATCATGCTCTCCCTCTCTTTACTTTTCTAATCTACAGGTCTTTTTCTAATCTCTTATCCAAATCATCCCCATTTATTGAGCTCAGAATTTTCTTCTGCACACTTAGCCCTGCCATCATCATGGATGCCTTCATTATCCATGTATGTGGTTAATTTGTCCAACTAACTTCCAAATGACTAAATCTCCTATTTACAAACACCCTCTTTCCATTTCATCTCAGCCACCTACTCCTGTAATCACACCATAGCTCTTGTCATTTCGGAACCAGTGTTTCAAGCATTCCACTCTCTGACAACAAACTCTTCTCTTTCTGGATTCTATTGTTCAACAGGATAATTCCTCAAAATCTTGGGGCTCACCAAACATTGCTTCATTTGTCTGTCTCTTTCTGTCAGTCCTGTCTTGTCTCTTCCCAAATCCTTGTCTTATTTGGGTTACATAGTTCATCAGTTCAGGTACCATCTTGCCAATGCCTTGACTAAACTCCCTTGCTTCTCATATTTTGTTACTTCTAATTCTGCCTAAATTGAGCTTCACCAATTGAATAATACTGTAGAAAGTCACAGTTAAGGGAAGATAATGCTGTTCTAAATGCATGATTATCAACTTCAGGCTTCCAACACTGCCTGGCAATTCTGCTACATGCTTCTGGTCAACCTCCCTTTCTATTAATCCACAACTCTTTCAAATTTTATCTACCATCCCCCAAACCTCTAACTTTCTCACCGAATCCCCCCTCACTTTCAGCATATGGCCTTACTTTCTAGTTTACCCAAATACACAAGACTGAAGCCAGCAGAAGAAAATGTCCCTATGCTATGAATATTTAACCTGTAAAGCTACTTATGTCAGCACCCAGCTTTACTTATTCCCTTCATTCTGTTGTCTTGGTTAAATTGCTCCCACCTTGATTTGAATCATACTTGGTCCCAATTTCTTATAGTCTTACCTATCTGCTATCCATTCTCTTTCTTGTATGTTCAACTGATAACTGTGCTCTGGAATTAGAGTAGTGGTGGAGCAGGGACTTTGATGATTGGCCAGGCTATTGTGTGTAACTGGCTTTTACTAGAAACAAATGCAGTGGGCCATGGGAATGATTCATTGCAGTGTGAGAAAGAAAAAAAACACACCTTAATTCTTTGTCTTCAGACTTAAAAATTTTACCTTTGAACTAGTAGGTATACTGTAGTATCTCATTGTGGTTTTGATTTGCATTTCCCTAAATCTAATGGCATTAAGCATTTTTTTACACTTCGTGGAACACTTTAGTACTTGGAGAAATTTCCACAGAAGTACTTCAATCATTTTTAGCTAGGTAAGATTATCAGATATATAATTTACCAATATATTTCCTCATACCATGTGTTGGCCAGGATATGAAGAAATTGGAGTCCTCATGTGTTAAAGATGGATTATCAAATGTACTACAGAGTATGCATATTAACTTGTTGACCTGTCTTATATTTTCAATCCACTTAACAGACAGTTCTGAATCTTATGCTGTGAGAGAGATGCCCTGAGATAAAAGGAAAGATGCATAGTGTTCTAGCATTGACAGTGGGGCCATCAGGACTGCATGTCAGTATTTTGAGAAGCCCATGGGTGCTGAGTTAAATAAATTTATTGACCAATTATTTTTCATGACAGCTTTATTGAAATGTAATTCACTTACCATAAAATTTATCCCTTTAAAGCATACAATTTAGTGGGCTTTCTTATGCTCAGAGAGTTGACCTACCACCACTACTATACAATTTCAGAACATTTGTCTAACCCCCTAAATGAGCACCATGCCCATTAGCTGTCACTCTCCTTTTCTCCCCAGCTATCCTCTCAAACCCTATGCAACCAATAAACTGCTTTCCATCTGTGTGTATTTGCCTATTTTAGGCATTTCATCTAAACAAAATTATGCAATGACACCTTTCTTTCCTTTGGCATCATGCTTGCAAGACTCATTCATGTTGTAGCATGTATCAATATTTTGTTCCTTTTATTACTTGCATAATAATCTCTTATGGATATATCATATTTTGTTTGTCCATTCATCAGTTCATGTGTATTTAGGTTAGTTCCACCTTTTAACCATTATAAATAACACTGATATAACATTCATATATAAGTTTTTGAATGGGCATATGTTTTCATTTTTCTTGAGCAAATACCTAGAAGACGAATTGCTGGTCATATGACAAACTATGTTTAGTTATTTGGTTAAACAGTTAAGCAGTTTTCCAAAGCAACTCTAGCATTTGATAATCCATCTGTAACACATGAGGACTCCAATTTCTTCATTTCCTGGTCAACACATAGTATGAGGGAATATATTTGTAAATTATATATCTTACCTAGCTAAAAATGATTGAAGTACTTCTGTGGAAATTTCTCCAAATATTAAAGTGTTCCACAAAGTGTTAATGTCATTAGATTTAGGGAAATGCAAGTCAAAACCACAATGAGATACTACAGAATGCCTACTAAAATGGTTAAAATAAAAAACATGTACAAATTCAACTGCACTCATCTTCACAGACCAGGCAAGTACCTTAAAAATCTTCCTTCAAAGATGAAGCAGATTTAAGAGAACACAATCGAAGCATAAATGAATGACAAGAAAATGGCACCACTGACTTCAACTAATCTGGGAACAAACCCTTTGTAAACTACATGACAAGGTAATCAGATGTGACAAAAAATTACAAAAATTTGAAATCATCAAGACAATATGAAATGTGATATTCCATCAGTATTGTTAATGTTGAACCTTACATTAAATGTGCATTATACCTTGAGAAACTAGCAAATTGCAAGGTAAAGCTATCAGGATTTATAAAATATTAACAGGTTTAATGTAGTTCATCTTCAGATTATCCCTTTTGAAATTCAAGACTTAAAGCTATATAATTTATTAATGGTATAGGGGTTATCCAGTCGCACAAGTGTGTAATCTATAAATAAATATTTGTATATTTAGGTGGATGATCAAAAAAATTTAAACAATCATATGGGTAATCATAGAAGTATTAATATTACTATTTTACAGTGCAGACCTAAACTTAGGTTCTTTCTGAAACTCCTACTAGTTGTTTGATTTTGAACAAGTTACTTAGCCACTCTGTACTTGGTTCCTTATCTGAAAAATGAGATAACTGATACATCTATTTTATAGAGCTATTTTGAGGATTAAAAAAATAATGTACTATAGATACATATATGTGTGTATATATATGTGTGTAGTACATGCTCAATAAATATGATCATTATGATGGTGATGAATTCTTGGGAGTGATAGCACAGAGGGATTATAGTCCAATATATTTACAAACTAGAATCATATATGAGATCTGAATGTCCTCTGGCCCCAGGGAACATACAATATCACTGCCACCCTTACCCTATGGAACTGTATGCTATTTTGTTTTCATCATCTCTAAAGTTCTTCCTCCTCCCTGCAAGGTTTCCCATCACTTGTACAGTTTCCAAACTTCATTCTTTCAGTATCACCAGAGGATGGGGAAGAAACACCTGTTACTTTATTATGCCAAGGAATTTAATTCTTGTGGATCTCACTTTGTCTACCTCTACTGTGCCCGCTGGCTTTGTTTGTCATTACCACGTGGCACTAATAAGATGATTTTATAAACAAAGGATCTTTTTTCCAATAAAATTCAGCTTTCCTCTAGGGCCAACACGCTCAAACCACAGCCAGCTCTTAAAATAACAATTGTTTGCCTCCCACTGTAAATGAGCAAATGAATAATTGAATGAATAAGCCATCTCTCTCCCTGGCTGAAAGACCTCAGGGCCTCCTTTCGAATCATACAGGCAGCCTCACTCTGTTACCTCCCACGTCCCCTAGGAGCTGCCCTTCATTTTACCACTCCAGGCTAATTTGACTTCCTTCAACTCTCTTCACGTCACTCAGGGCATTGGCGCCAGCTGGGTGCCAGGAGGTTGGAGAAGACAGCAAGGGAGATTGTTCAGTTAATAGAGGAGGAAGTAGCTGACGCGCTAATGATACGAGCTATGTTTTAAGGAATTGGAAACCTGTGTGTTAGACTGAATTCTTCATGGACAAGAAACTAACTTCACTCTGTTTTAGTTTTTGTCTGTAAAATAAGGGGATAGAAGCTTAGAGAGGGAACCTTGTAAACAATATATGAGAGTCCTTTACAACCTCTTAGTATTGAGGGACAGGAAAAGGGCTAAATATTACTGAATTCAATTATCTAAGAATAAACCAGACACAGGAAGTTTCAGCCACTTCAAATTGGCCACCCACAGTGGCTATCCTTGGATGACATTACTGTCATTGTTATTTTCCTCTTTCATACTTTTCAAACTTACATAATTGTCATGTGCTGATTTTCTAATCAGTCACCATTTAATGTCAAGTGAAAAACTCAGGTTGCAACTTTATATATA
The DNA here is from genome assembly GCF_021218885.2 of Marmota monax. Lineage (NCBI taxonomy): Eukaryota > Metazoa > Chordata > Mammalia > Rodentia > Sciuridae > Marmota > Marmota monax. The sequence continues at coordinate 3,247,249 of NW_026692025.1, read as the reverse complement.
CTGTCTGATCCCACTTTCAAATAAACATTTGTATGCATAGATAAGAAAACTGAAAGGAAAAGAGTCAAAAAAGCAACTCTATACTTTTTGATATGCTGTAAATTTTAAGTGATAAGCACAATTTTTACCTGGAGAAAGATATTACATTTAAAATTGATTTTAAAAGTCTCTGTTTTGCTCCAACATGGTAATAACATGAATCCCAGCTCTGCACCACCCTACCTCAGCAATGAGTCCAGACCCAGTGGCCTCCTGTTTACGGTCTGATTTTGGTAGTATTCTCCCCCTAAGATCTACAACCAGTCCAGCTTTCCAGGCCAGTGTCTTACCACATGTTTATATAGTGCTAGAGAAAAACTCAGGTTACAACTAGAGAAGTCTCCTAAGTGCATATACATGCCCTCATTGCTTTTCTTTTTCTTTTCTTTCTTTATACTAGAGATTGAACCTAGGCCATTCACCACCAAGCTACATCCCCTTTTCATATTTGATTTTGAGACAGTGTCTCACTAAGTTGCTGAGGCTGACTTTCAAATTGTGATCCTCCTGCCTCACATTCTTGATTCACTTGGCTTACAGTTGTGTGCCACCATAGCTGGCCCTCACTGCCTTTCTATGAGCTCACATCAGGTGAACCACAGGACCAAACTGATACTTAGTATAGATATGCTTGGCCAGGATATTTGGGGCTCACTATAAGCCATCCAAGTGGGCTTCTGGCTGGCAAGGCCCTACATTAGCAAATTCTGTAGAGGCTGTATCAACAAAGGAGGCAGATGTTCTAGCACTTACATGATGCCCCGTGCTCAGCAATATACCCACCTTTTAAGTGAGTACTAAGCTACCTGCAGGGCCCTGTAGAACTGGAAGAGTGAGTATTTCAGACCCTGGCATAGTCCCTGAGGCCTTGAAATATCCCTCATTTTCTACTTGAGCTCTATGGGCTGATATTAATATTGATACAAGGTTATAGGGAGATTGGGGTGCCACTATAGGCTTCAACTCACTGTGTCTCACATGTAGCCTGACATCCTTGTTCACAGCTTCACTCTCAGTTCATGATTATGCTTCCTTGTTAACTCAGAAAAAGAAATGACAGAACTTCCCTGAAACTATGGTGCTACCCTCAGCCTACCTACTCCCTACAGCGAACTATACCATACACTCTGTCTTATGCCTACTGCTATAACCAGCTCCCTCCCTGTGGCCTTCCTGAAGTCTCTTTCTACTTGCACATCAGATGAATTTCTTTCTCTTATTCATCATTAATTCTTCATTCTAAATTGGTTATTTCCTAACAATATACAAACACATGGTTATTTTCTGCAGATCAACATAATGTTCTATTGGCCTGCTTCCCCTATCAGGTACTGCCTTATTTCTAGACTGCCTATAGTTTCATCTCTACTGCCTGTATACACCATCTAAAACTCCTCATTTCTAATTTTCTCTTGAATCTTCTCCAATAGGTCCTTACTCTTTTCCCACCACAACACACACACACACACACACACACACATACAAACAAACCATGGAAACTGCTCTTGACAAGGTCAACAATCACCTCTATATCACTAAACCTATTGATTAAGTCACAGTATTTATTTAACATAACTTATTAGCAGCATTTTTCATTGTTGACTACAGCCTTATTCTTGATTTACTTTTCTAACTCCATTTCCCAACTACCTATGCAACCTTGGGTTTTCCTACTACGTCACTGGTGGATCCATTTCTTCTGCTTATTCTTATCTTCCAGCATGAACCTTTGTTGTTAGGATGATCCAGGAAATAGTTTCCAAACTACTTCTCTTCTCTATCTGCACTTATTTCTAGTTTTTTTGGCTTTAGATATCATTTATAATATTTTTTTAACATTAATACCTTTATTTATTTATATGTGGTGCTGAGAATCAAACTCATTGCCTCACACATGCTACACATAGGCTCTGCCACTGAGCTACAACTGTAGCACCTAAATATCATCTTTAAACTACTAACGTCCATATTTATATCCCCAGTTCCCTGATTTTTTTTCCATATATCCAATTGCTTATTAAACATCTACACTTGGAGGTTGAGAGCCACAGCCGAAGGGGCCCCAGCAAACTTCCAGCTGCCAGCTGATTGGCTCCTCTGCAATGATGCTCATTGGGCTGATTCCCACCCTTTCAGACCACGGAGCTGCTCATTGGGGGCTTGTTTGGCTCCACCCATGCGACCCAGCCAATCGGCCTCAAGAGAGGAGGAGAGGGGGTTGAGAGGCTCACCGGAAGCTGGTGGTGGCAGTTGGGCTCTGAGGGAATTCCTGAAGAGCTCCTGTGGTGCTGCGTGTGTTCTAAAAATAAAGTTCGTTTCTGCTTGACAAGTGGCTCTTGAATTGTGCCCAGCCAGAATGCAGCAGTCTGGCATATATATATCCAATTGCTTATTAAACATCTACACTTGGAGGTTTAAAAGTAATCTCAAACTCAACATGTCCAAACTAGATTCCTGATTAAGTCCCACAACTTATTTTATTCTTGCCCCTCCCAATTTCATTCAATGGGAATTTCATAGTCCAAGTTGCTCAAGCCTAAAACCTTGGAGTTATACTCAAATCTTCTTTTTGTTTCACAATAAACTGCAATTCATTACAATGCCATTGCATGTAACTTTAAAATATAGCCAGAATTCAATGATTTCCTGATATCTGCATTGCTACCACCCTGGTCCAATCCACCATCATTCTTTGCCTATATTGATACACTGTATTCCTGAATGTTTTCCAAGATGAAAGTGTATCCTCTTATACTCTGCATCATCACAGTAGTCATAGTGGTTATTTTTAAAAACTAAGTCATAGTTTTCAGCTATGAGAGAGTTACTAGCACTAAACAAGCAATTCAGTTTTTAACAACCATAAAATTGTACAAAATAAACAATTGTTTTCTGATACTAGAAAACAAGGAAGCACATGACTGACAATACAAAGAAAGCCCTCAATGTAAACCTCACATTTCCCTAAAACTCTGCCTACAGAAAGTTTCCTTAACGCATGCAGTGAGCTAGAATATAGGCAAAACATGATACTCGTATAGAGAGAACAGACAGAATATAGAGGAAAGTTCGAAGCAGTTGGGATCTGTGGAACAGTGTGCTAGAAAATAGAGATCCGTAATAAGCATATAGCCCAGAAGCCCTGATGGAGGTCCCCTGTGAGCCTTTACAGATAAAAGTTTGGCTGAACACAAAGAGGAAAATTACCTGAGACTCACAAGAAAGTGGCTAGGGGTTGAGAATGGTACAAAGATATCAGAGTTTGGGCATTTCTAGGAGATGTTAGAGTTTTTGCCCAGTCAGCAGTGATAAATCTTATTAATATTTGACACCCATGAGTGTCCAGGTAAAATACAATAAATATTGCATAATAAGTGAACCCCTGCCTTTAAAGCAACTTGAGCTTTCTCAGATCCAACTAAACAAAACATAAGGCCTGACCAAACAAGTTCAAAGTGACCAACCAGGTCATCAGAACCAAAATGAACTATGTATCAGAATTTGTAGGTGCCACAATGTATCATTCACAATGTCTCTTATACAATTGAAACTGAATAGATATGCAAAAACAAACAAAAAACTGGGTAGATGTGACCCATAGTGAAGACCAACAACCATCAGCACAAAATGATCCAGAAATTGTTTCAGCAGACAAAATTAAGGCTATTCAAATAATTAAATAATTTCTTAAACAAAAAATAGAAAATCTTTACATAAAAAAATGGACTGAAGCCAATGGAAATTCTAGAACTGAAAAGTGAAATGACTGAAATCTATAAAATGCATTGTGTATATTGCCGCAGCCTGGCTGGGCACAAATCACGAGCCACTTGAAGATTCAAGCACGAACGAACTTTATTTTTAGAACCCACACTGCAGGCCGCCCATGCGAACTCTCCAGCAACTCCAGGAGAGCTCCACAGAAACTTCAGGAACTTCGCGAGCACTCAACCGGAACTCAACCCCCCCCCAACTCCACCCACGCGAACTCTGTAAGAACTGTGCGAGAGCTCAAAAATAGCGGGCACTGAGGTAGCAGGAACCACTCTTTCTGGCAAAATGCCAGGCACCATCTTGACCTGGCTGTGGCTCTCAACATATATTATGTCTAAACAACATATTAAGCATAGATTTATGTTGGTGTATAAAGATAGGCTTACCAGAAGAATAGAAATAGCAGAAGAAAGAATCAGTAATCATGAAGACAAAGTAATGTAAGATATACAATATGAATAAAAAAGGCAAAGAGTGAAGAAAAATAAACAGCCATCTTAGGACAACAATAAGTGGTCTAAAATATCTGTAGGTAGAGTTCCACTAGATAAAAGACAATAATTATTGGACAGAAAACCATTTCAAGCATGATTAATACAAATAAATAAGCAAATGGTCAATTTTCCAGGAATAAATAATAAATGGATAGATAGATATGATATAGATATGTACATACACATACCTTGAAAGAACAGAAAAAGAGAGAGATTTAAAATGCACAAGGTAGAAGGCATCAGGCAAAACCCAAGTTAAAGAAACAAGTAAATACACATTAAAACAAATATTGTAAAATGATTTCCCTCAGTAATTGATAACACAAATAAAAAAGGAAAATTCAAAGATGATCTGAACAACCACATTTAAAAAACATTACTGCCATCAGCAGTATACTATACATTAGTTTCTATTAAAATAGAAGATTCACAAAATTAACCATATGCTAAAATGTAAAATTCAATGAATTTTAAATATTGAGATCTTACACAAATATTCTCTGAACATAACAGAATTAAATTTGAAAATAATTAACTAAGTAATTAATATGTTAGTAAATATTTGGAAATTAAATAGCATATGTTTAAATGAGATGTGCCAAAAGGAAATCAAAAAGGAAATTTTAAAGGAAATTTGATGGGGACACAGACATTCATACATGAATGTAAATTTTAAAAGGAAAATTTAACATTTTCAAACGACAATACAAACAGTATACATTGAATTTTTGAGATACAGGTAAAACAATACTTTGTGGCCAATTTAGAGATTTAAAAGTATATATCAAAATATAAATATTTCCAAACATGCTCTATGTTCTCACCTAAATAATCTAGAAATAAAAGTGGAAAAAAGCAAAGAAACAAAAGCCAAAGAAACAGTAATGATGGGAGCATAAATGAATAAAACAGAAAAATAATAAAATAAATTAACAAAGGAAAAATGGTTCTTCATAAACATTACTAAAACTAAAAAACCTGAAGTAAGACAAATCAAGAAAAAGAGAAAATGCAAATTATATATCAAGAATGAAAGGGTATCCATCACTAAAATTAATACACTTTAAAAGGATAAGAAGAAAATTTCATGAACAATTTGCTAATTAATTTTATAACAGATTAAATGGATACACATCTTTATTTTATTAGTTTTTTTTAGTTATACATGACAGTAGAATGTATTTTGATATAGTATACAATCATGGAATGTATCTTATTCTAATAAGGACCCCACCCTGTGGGTTTCTTGAAAACATAATTTATGAAAACTGATTTAAGACATTATATATAATCTGAACAACCCAAATCTCTGTTACAATTTTATTTTATAATAAGAAATAACTTTCCACAAATAAAGCTACAGGCCAGTCAAATCTTTCCAAAATCGAAAACTATCGGCTAAAATTTATGAATATGAATGCAAAAACCTTCAATGAAATATTAGCAAATAGAATCTGAAAATATATAAAAATCATAATGCTTTATGCCCAGGGAGAATTTATACCATGAATGCAAGGTTGACTTAACATAAAATATCAGTCATATTTCACCCCACTAACTGAATAAAGAAGAAAAATCTCAATAGAATTTGTAAGCACCAATGACAGAGGTGGAATTAGGAAAAGTGTTTGACAAAAGTCAACACCCATTCATTGTAAAAGCTTTTAGAAAACATGGAATAGACAGAAATATCCTAAATATCATAAAACATATGAATGCTTTCCCCCTATCATCAGGACAAGGCAAGGATATTCTCTTATACACTTGCAATCAATATTGTACTAGAAGTCAGACAGTGGAATGAAACAAATAGAAGAAATTAAATGCATACATGTTTGGAAGAAAGATGGAACATTCTCTTCATTTGCAGACAACTTGTTACAAAGAACATTCTAAAGAAGTCACTCAGGAACACACACACACACACACACACACACAACACACCTACCAGAATTAATAAATGAATTTAACAAAACTCCATATTCCAATCAAAATTCCAGTAGGTTTTCTTTTGCAACGGATATTTTTCAGTTGATTCCAAAATCTTTATAGAAATACAAGAACTGGAATAGTTAAAACCATTTTGTATACGTATAACTGAGTAAAGGATTTCCACTGCCTGCTTTCAAAATTTCAAACAAAGTTGCCACAATGCAGGCAGTGTGGTGATAATGTAATACTCAGGTAGAAAAATCACTGAAACAGAAGAGACAGTTCAGAATCTGAAAATAGAGGTAATTCGCATTGGAACAATGTCTTACTCCATTAGGGCTGCTGTAGCAAAATATCACAAAATGGGAAGCTTATAAACAACAGAAATGTATTTCTCACAGGAGGCTAGGAAATCCAGGATCATGGAGCAGGCAGGTTCAGTATCTGAGTCTGGGAAGGGTCTGTCCCTCATGCTGCATTCTCATGTGGCAGAAAGAGCAAGGCAATTCTCTAGGGTTTCTTTCATAAAGGCTCAGCCCTCAGGATCAAAGGCTCCACCTACTAACATCACCACCTACGTGTGTGTTTGCAACACACGCATTTGATGGAGACACAGACATTCAGACCTGTACACCCAAGGTATGAAGCCAATTCAACCAAGACAGAAGGTTTTTAACAAATGTTGCTCGAACTTGATATTCGTTTTGGGAAAAAATGGACCTTAATCTTTAGTTCACATTGTACACAACATTTTAATTTAAAATTGAGCATTGACCTAAATGTGAAAGCTAAAACTATTCAACTTCCAGATAGAAACCTTCTAGAAAATCTTCATAAATTTGGATAGGCAAAGATTTTTTAGCCAGGGCACTAAAGTCACTAATCATAAAAGAATAACAGCAATAAATTGTGCTTAATAAAAATTAAAATCCTCCACAAAAAAAGAATAGATTTGGAGTTCTTGTCCTAACAGATCTCAAGTTCTACTATAACCCTTCATTAATCAAGACAATATAGAAATGTCATAAGGATTAACACAGAGATCAATGGAACAGAACTCAGAGCCAAGAAATAGACCTGTACTTCCAGAGTCATTTCATTTTCACAAAAGTTTCAAAGTAATCCAAGTAGTGCTGGAAAATTCAACCTCAACTCCTACCACACACCATAAGCAGAAGGTAATTCAAAATGGAACTATGTAAAAATATAAAAGCTAAAATCTTACAGCTTTTAATAGAAAATGAAGGATACTTTTGAGAACTAAAGATAGGCCAAGGTTTGTTAGGCTACAGAAGGTGATAATATAAATGAAAAAATAATAAAATAACTTAAAGTAATGTTCATAAAAGGACACAACTAGTAAAATGAATACCAAGATACAGATAGGAAGAAAGTATTCCTCAAATGTGTTCTGACAAAATACCATTCTCAGAATACATATATAAAAAGACAAAAATTTCAGTTTAAATGTGGACAAAATATTTTAACAAAATTTATCAAAAAGACTAGGTGAGAAATCAGTGCTATTATATACATTGTTGGTTGGAATGTAAATGCTACTACCACTTTAGAAAATCTCTAGAAGTTTCTTATAACTATAAACTATATGACACAAGCACTCAAAGATTTTTTTAAGAATGTTCATAACAATGATTAAAAGGAAGGTGCTATTTATATACACATAAAAGTTAATAAATCTCTCAAAAGTAGAGCAAAAAAGAGGAATATAGAACTGAGTAAAAGAAAATGTACACCCCAAAATACATTCTGTCTGACTCCATTTATATGAAGTTCTAATACAAGTAAGGAAAAATGGTAAAATGTGTATGTGTGTGTGTGTGTGTGTGTGTGTGAGAGAGAGAGAGAGAGAGAGAGAGAGAAATATATATATATATATATATATATATATATACATATACACACATATATATGTGAATGGTTAATATAAACATAAAAGATGTTTGAACAGTTTTATTCATCAGATATTTTCAAATTAAAATCCAAATGAGACACTACTATACACCATAAGAATGGCTAAAATTAAAATTTAAAAGACTATTCATACCAGGTGGTGGCAAGCACAGGAGCAACTAAAATTCTCCTACACCACTTGGGGAGGTGTAAAATGCTCCAACCAATGTGTGAAAAGTTTGGCAGTTTCTTGAAATTAAACACCCATTTATGATATATCTTGGCCATTCTACTGTTAAGTATTTTTCTAAGAGAATTGAAAATATATATGCACATAAAGACTTGTACCCAAATTTTCATAGTGTGTTTATTCATGTTTCCCTAAACTGAAAATGCTATGAACTTCTGTTAATAAGTGAATGGATCAACACATTATGATATATGTATACAATGGAGTACTATCTGCAATGAAAAGGAATGACCTACGGCTACACACAGCATAGACAAATTTCATAGACATGATGTTTAGCAAAAGAAGGCAGTTATTAAAAAGTCCATGTGCATGGTTTCATTTAGGTACATTCTAGAATAGACAAAATTAATACAAGGAGGTAAGGGCAGGGGGTTGACTTCCTGATAGCACTCAGAAGCTTTGGGGAGTGCTGCACATGTTTTTAGTCAACAACAATCAAGCCCGATTATGATACTCCTCTGTCAGACAATGGTTTTCCATTTTATCTCATGGTAACAGATAAAGTCCTTCCTTTTAGGGCCTAAAAGTCCCTAAAGCTCTGCTCAGTGCATTAATTTTGTCTCCTACACCAACCTCTCTTTCCTCAACTCTTAATACACTTGTCCTTACTCACTCATCTTCTGCCATACCTGGTCCAATGCTTTTCCTGGAACACACCAAGCACATAATCACTTTTGGGAAATTGTGCTGACTCTTACCTCTGTCTGTAGAACTGTTTTTCCAGATATCTACAATCTGGCTGATATATTGCTTCTATGGGTGTTTGCTATATGTTACTTTCTCATGAGGCCTTAACTGGAAACTTAGTCAAAGTGTAATTGTGCATGTGCATACATGTGTGCACACATACACACACCCACACACGCTTATTCCTAACATTCACCATATACCCTACCACCTTCTGAGAATTGCATTATCACCATCAACACTTCTGAATATAACTTTTCAAAGGCCTTTTACATATACTTGAGCAAATGGCTAAAATCAGAAGCTCTGGATGGAACAGGTTAGAGGCTGAAGGAATGAGACCTTTGTGAGCCAGAAGCTGAAGATTGGGGTTTGAAACGCAACTCAGCAACAGAGCCTTGAAGATTTGGGCAAGTCACTTTTACAGAGTCCCAATTTCCTCATCTGTAAAATAGAATTTTCACCCCAGCTCATTAGCCCTACCCCAGGACTAATGTGAGGATCAAATATAAGTGTGGCTGGGAGTCATTTTAGAAACTGTGAAGGTCTAGACATGTACCAGAAGCTATTGTTGGCAGGTTATTTCAGGTATGCCCTATGGATCAGCTGGCCAACTGGAATAACTGGTTATATTTAAAGATGGAAAGAAGAACCTTCCAGCTCACTCTACCCTGGCTCAGGTGAGTTGCTGGTAAAATTGAGATGAATCATCAACATGTGGTTCTCCCTTGAAACACCACAACAGAGGCTATCAAAATGTCCATGACAGGGCTCAGGAGTCTGCATTTAACAAGGTTTGGGAGTGGTTCTGATGACCATGGAAGCTGAAGACTGCCTTTATGTTCCTGCGTATACAGGAAATTCCCCTAGCCTTTGGGTTTTTTCCTTTCCAATACTTCACTCTGCAGACGGTTTTACTCAGTGAAGAGAACACTGGTTTCTGTAGAGATTGAACTGTCACACGGATCATCTTGCCACGCTATTAATCATAAAAAAAATCTGATTGATTGCTAAATCTGATTGGTCACAGCTATAGGCAAAGCTATTCACCAGAATTCAGTGACTCAGCTGCATGATCTTTGTCATATATCTCCTTAGAAATTCACAGTTGTAAAGAGAGTCTAGCCCTTGCAATTTGCTAAGGCTTTGCTGGGGGTGGGTCAGAGATAAACAAGAATGTTCTCAGTCTTTCAAATACAGTGCCAGCTCATACCTCTCACATGTACATATTTCAATGCCAATATGACTGGGGGAGTAGGAGGGGAGGAGATGGAATGTGGCCCTTAGGTATAGGGCTTTTATAATGCTTTTGTAGAAGGAGTTCCTTGGTCTTTGCTTAGCAATTCTTCTGAGCTTCCCATGCAGCAAGAATTTGATGGAAGGAAAACTTTTGCACAAAATTATAAACATAACAAATAATTTCCAGAAAGTTAGATTTTCTGTTTGGGTCTGGACAAGGACAGTAATTAGACAAGCAAGTCAACATTCATTCTTATCCAGCTACATCACTCATTTGTTAGGTGATCCCAGCCAAGTCCTTTACCCTCTCTGGGAATTAATGTTACATCAATGAGTTTTGGATTCTGAGCTCTATATGTCAGTAGAGGAATTCTAGAATTTTCTCATGAGCCACTGGTTCAGGAGAAAATCTGTTTAAGTCTTCAGAGACAGCTTTCTAAAAAAATATCGAGTAACCCTCATCAATTGACCTCATTTCCCCCCTAAGAAAGCTCAAGGATAATTTTTCAATTTCTTTTCTATCTCTCTAAATGTCCTGAAATGAAGTGTGATTTTCTTGGAAAATTTAAAGCATTCTAAATAATTAGGCAATAGCCATTATCAGTAGGCCTTTTCACCACCAAAATGTTCTTTTCATTTGAGTAAAAGGAGGGTGCTCTCCCCACTTCAAAGGCTGAGCCAAACCGAATATAAACAATGGAGGATTCAAAGATTTGCAACCTAGTGACACTCAAGAGTGTCCTCAGTGAGTGCCATAATCTCCAAGTTAGGTTTGAATCCCTTCAGCCTGGGGTTGTTTTCTCTCCTGGGGCTCTCCTGAAGGAGTGACTTCTCTTGAAGTCCATTTACCAATTATTGGCATGATAAGAAGTGCCCTGTGATGGTGCTTCTAAGTGAGGCCAGATAACGTGATGATCTTAAATCTTCAGGTATTTGTTGGCTTCTTCCTTGGGACTGGTTAAACATGAACTTCCAAATTCCAGATACTCAGCTGATAAGAGAACACAAAAATGAAGAAGCCCTAGCTCTTGTCCTCTTGCATTAGTTATGGTAAACCAAGCATTTTTAAAAAACTAATAATAGAGCAAATTAAAGTGTGTGTGTATGATTTTTTTAAATGAAGAATATATGTGTGTGTATATATATATATATAGCATGTATGAATGTATATATGTATGTGCATGTATATGAATTTATGCACACACATGCACATATACACACATGTATGTATATATAAAGATATATATATATATATATATATATATATATATATAGAACTTTCATAAGATACACGTCTTTCATGAGATATATATATATGTGTGTGTGTGTGTGTGTGTGTATATATATATATACACATGTGATAGCCTTAATGTGAATGATACAGTTGTGCATCACAAGGATTACAAGATCATCTGGAACGCAGTTTCTTTCCTTCCATGTAATTCCTAACATGTACCTTTTTTTTCCCTTGGGGCATATCATCTTCTATGTAATTCAAATTCTGTGCCTACCACAAAGGGATTTCAGTCAGAAAGGATGGAAGAGATCATATCTTCAGGACCTGGTGCAGAAGCAGATCATATTATATCTGCTTGTAATTATTGACAAGAATGTACTTACATATTCATACCTAACTCCAGAAAGAATAAGAACTAGCAATGCATTTTCTTATTATTCAATTATAATGGAAGAAAAGGAAAGTGGCTTTTTCTGGGCAATTGACAATGTTAATTACAACCCACTTTTCTGTCCACCTCAATATTTACATACACCCTTCTTTGCACACACCCATTTTCCAAAATCTCTAGTTGAGACAAGATCAAAGAATATATCTGTAATGAGAGCTGATTTAGGGCTCAAACAATCAATACATTTGCAAACAAGGGTTATGCTATGTGTGTCTATGTGTAGCAGCTTTAATTAGATATAATTTACATACCATACATTCACCTGCTTAACATTTATATTTGAATATTTTTATATATTCAGTGAATGGTGCAGTCATTGCCACAATAAATTTAGAACATTTTATCACCCCCAGAGAAATTCCATGTCCTTTATCTATCACTGACCCTTAATTACACCGTCCCAACTGGCTCTAAGCAATCACTATATATTTTCTGTCTCTATAGTTTAAACAATTTTGGATATTTCATATAAATGGCATCATACAATATGGGACCTATTGTACCTGGCTTCTTTCAAAATAACATAATGTTTATAAAGTTCATATATGTGGTGGCATACAGCAAAACTCCATTGCTTTTTATGGCCAAATAATATTCCATTGCATAAAACAGCACATTTGTTTATTCATTTGTTAGTTGATAAAAAAGTTTGCACATTTGTTATTTCTTTAGTCATGAATTTCCCTCAAAGATGTAAGTACGTCTATGGATTTGAAAATTCAATATTTTAATGATAACAACTCTTTCAAAACTTATTTGTAGATTCAACACCATTGCCAGCCAAATTTTCAACTCAATAGACATTATGGTTACCAATATAGGCCAGTCACAAACTTTCAATAGGATTCAGTGTGTGTGATTGTATTTGTGTGTGTGTGTGTGTGTGTATAAATTGACAATATGATTCTAACATGCAAATGGAAATTCAAAGGTACAAGAATAGCCAAGGCAATGTTGAAGAACAAAGTTGGTGGACTAATATTGCCAGACACCATACCCATTATAAAGCTATATTAATTTAGACCAATGAATCAGAATACAGAAACCAGAAACAAATCCACACAAATGCTTGATTTATGAAAATTGTGCCATTTTCAATACTGTATCAATTTGATATCCATTTGGCAAAAATAATTGATGTTTATATCACACTGTATTCATAAATAAGTTCTAAAGGGTTCATACATCTAAATGTGAAATAAATCAATTCTAGGGTTGCATACCTAAATGCAAGAGATAAAATGCTGAAGTTTTTTGAAGAGAGTATAGAAGAACACATTTTTGTAGCACTGGGACAGTAGAAAATATTTTAAAGGATATAAAAATCCCGTAGAGTTAAAGAAGATATTTACACCATATTAAAGCATGGGCTCATATACAGAATATGTGAAGAACTTGTAAAATCCAGGAGAAAGATATAGAAAACATAGGAGAAAAATAGGCAAAAGGAACTTGTCATAAAGAATATATCCTAAAAGTTACTCAACAGTACCGGGGAAGTGCAAATTAAAATGCATTCCACTATACACCCAACACAGTGGCTAAAAGGAAAAGTTTGACTGTACAAAACCTTGGTGAGAAGTGGAGCAATAGGAACTCAGACACTCCTGGCAAGAATATTAATTGGTAGAGACATTTCAGAAACCTGTTAGGCTGCATCTGCCAAAGCTGAATGTACAGACACTTGTGAACCAACAATTATACTTCTTGGAATATAACCAAAAGAAATACATGCATGTATCAACGTGTACAAGAATTTTCAGAGCAGATTTATTCACAATAGCCTCACAAATTGGAATCATTCCAAATGTCTAGTAAAAGTAGGATCAATCAATTATTGATTTATTTGTTTTATTACTTATTATTTGTTTGTTTTGGTACTAGGAATTAAACCCAGGGGCATTTTGCTGCTGAGCTACATTCCCCAGCCCTTTTTATATTGTATTCTGAGACAGGGTCTCACTAAGTTGCCCAGGCTGGCCGGGAGACTGCAATCCTCCTATCTTATCCTCCTGAGTTGCTGGGATTACAGGCATGTACTTCTGCACCTAGCAGTAAAATCATGTTTTAAAAACCTATATTTATAGGGCTTGGGTTGTGGCTTAGTGGTAGAATGCTCACCTAGCATGTGTGAGGCACTGGGTTTGATCCTCAGCACCACATAAAAATAAAATAAAAATATTTTATCATGTAAAACTAAAAACTATATTGAAAAAAAAAACAACTCCCCCATATTCATAAAATGAAACATTACACAACAATAAAAAGAAGTAACTATTAGCAGGGTATGGTGGTAAAAGCCTTCATTCTCAGCTATTTGGGAGGATGAGGCAGGAGGATTGCTTGAGCCCAGGAATTAAGGTCAACCTGGACAACATAGTAAAACCTTGCCCTTCCCCCCCCCACGAAAAAACAGGAGGAGGGGGAGAAGAAGGAGAAGAGAAGAGGGAAGGAGAAGAAACTACTGTTACATAGAACAACATGAGAGAAATTCAATAGACATGGTTCGCAATATAAGTCAGACAAAAAGAATATATGCCATATATATATATATATATATATATATATATATATATATATGAACAGCTTTTGGTGGTGATTGAAATCACTATATTTTGGTTACTTACTTGGGCTATGGAATTACTAGAAGGTAGTACAAGACTTTCTCTGGAGAGTGGATCATGTTCAGTTTATGAAGAATGGTGCTGGTTACAAAAATATGTCACTGAGTTGGACCTTTAGGCTATGTTCACTTTTCTGTGCATGTAGTTCTTCAATAAAAAATTTAAGAATTCTTTATTTTTGTGCTTTAGGAGAAGTGTTAAGAAAGTAGGTTCCTGCTCCAATATTTTAGAGTGTTGAGCCTATATTTCTTTGTAGCAATTGCAAATTTCCTGGCCTAATTCAATTTTGACTTGTTCAATTTTGGCTTGATTTTTGTATATAGTGAGAGATATGGGTTAAATGTCCTTCTGCTACATATGGATAACCAGTTTTACCAGCACCATTTGTTTAAAAGGCTATTTTTCATCCAACATGTTTTTGGCAACTTTGTGCAGTCTCCGATAAGTATAGATGTGTGTGATTGACTCTGTGTCTTCTTTGATATTCCATTGGTCTTCAAAGTCTGTTTTGGTGCCAGTACCATGCTGTTTTTGTTACTATAGCTCTGTACTATAATTTAAGTTCTGGCATTGTGATGCTTCCTGCACCACTCTTCTGGTGCAGGATTTCTTTTGGTGGGGAATATTTTATTCTTATAAATAAATTTTAGGATTTTTTTTTTTTACTTCTGTGAAGAATGTCATTGGTATTTTATGGGAATTACCTTGGATCTATGAAATGATTTTGATATCGTGGCCATTTTACTAATATTAATTCTGCCTATCCATGAACATGAAAGGTCTTTCCATATTCTGAGGTCTTCTTAAATTTCTTCCTTTAGTGTTCTATGGTTTTCATTGTAAAGGTCTTTCATCTCATTGGTTAGATTTATTCCCATATATTTTATTTCATTTTTAAGTGACTGTGAATGGGATGTTTTTCCTGAATTATTTCTCAGCAGATTCATTATTGTAGTATAGGATAGTAACTGATTTATGAATATTGATCTTGTATCCTGATACTTTGCTGAATATGTTTCCCAGTTCTAGAATCCTTCTAGTGGTGTTTTATGGATCTTCTAGATGTCAGATCATGTCATCAGTAAACAGAGATAATTTGAGTTCTTCTTTTCCTTTTTATATCCCTTTAATTTTCCTTCTCTTACCTGATTGCCCTGGATAGAGTTTTAAGAATTCTATTGACTAGTAGTGGTGAGAGTGTACTGATTCTAAAAGAAACACTTTCAGTTTTTTCCAGTCAGTATGATGTTGGCATTAGGTATGTCACGTACAGCCTTTAACATGTTCAGTTATTTTATCCCTAATTTTTTGAGCATTTTTAATATTAATGGGTGTTAGGTTTTGTTGAATGCTTTTATAAAATCTGTGGAGATAGTCATGTGATTCTTGTCCTTACTAATATTTATGTGTTGAATTACATTTATTGATTTCTGTATGTGGAACCAACCTTAATTCCCTGGGATGAAACACACTTGACCATGGTACAGGTTGCTAGTTCCAGAGTGAGCATTATAAATGCTCAGGTTACTTCATCCAGCTTGGCACTTTCCCAGTTAAAGCCATCCCACTCCTTGGTGTATATTCAAAAGAACTAAAATCAGCATACTATAGTGATGTAGCCACATCACATATTGTAAGCTCAACTTACAATAGCCAAGTTGTGGAACTAGCCAAAGTGCCCACCAAAAGAAGAATGGAAAAAGAAAACATTGTATGTATGCACAGTGGAGTTTTACTCAGCTATAAAGAAGAATTAAATTATAATATTTTCTGATAAATGGATGGAGCTAAAGAACATCATGCCAAGTGAAATAAGCCAGACTCAGAAAGTCAAGAGTCAACTGTCTTCTCTCATATGCTGAAACTAGATCAAAATAAGGAGGAAAAAATGAATGGGTAATCTCATGAAAATAAAGGGATATCACTGGAAAAGAGGAAGGAGATTGAGGGGAAGGAAGGAGGAACGGGAAAAGGGAATGAAATTGACCAAATAATGCCATGTACATATATGAATATGCCACAGTGAATTCCACTTTTATGTATATCTTAATGAACTAATTTTAAAAATACAAGGAATACCAGTAAAGTAGAGGAAGAGGGATGGGGAGGAGAGGAGGGGACAGAAAGAGCAAGTACTAGGGACTAAAGTATAGAAAATTATGATGTATGTGTATGATTATGTTAAAATGAATCCCAATGCTATGTGAAACTAAAATTGACTAATAAAAATATTTTGAAATAGTTCTTGTTACAAATCCCAAGGAAGTAGGGGAAATAGGTGAGGTATGGATGAATCTAAATTCACATGAATTAATGATTATTAAAATTTAGCTTAAAAGTATAGTACTTGGGAATTTATCATATTATTCCCTCCACATTTGACCCAACTGAACATGTCCATAACTTTTTTTAAATACAAAACTTCCAGTTCTACATTTTAGTTATTGACTAGATGTATTTTAGTTATAGACTATTGATGGGTCTCTGTTACAACAGCTTAGCTTTCCCTAACCAAAATGGAATTGTGTCTTGAAGTAGGGTACAACAAATCCCCAGCAGGTAAGTGGAAGGGACAAAAATATTGATATTTTTGTCAATATTATCAGTTTAAAAGCTAGTAACTCTTTTCATGTCATGGAAAAGCATGATGAAACGATAACCTAAAATAACTGACTGCAGTCTAATGCCTACTAAGTCTATAGCTCTGGAGAAAGTGAT
The DNA here is from genome assembly GCF_021218885.2 of Marmota monax. Taxonomy (NCBI): domain Eukaryota; kingdom Metazoa; phylum Chordata; class Mammalia; order Rodentia; family Sciuridae; genus Marmota; species Marmota monax. Next base: position 3,229,890 of record NW_026692025.1, on the reverse strand, counting down.
TGGAAAATGTTAGAAAGTTTTTGTTTGCTGCTCTCCTAATGCTTTTGGAAGAACATTAAACATAGGTGATGTCCAACAAGAATTTCCTTGACCTGAGATGGAAGGGAATAAAGACTTTTGAGAGATTTGAGGTTCCCAGATTTAGAAACAGTAACTACTTAAGTAATTCCAAATGACCAAAAAGAAGACAGGTATTCTTAAACTTCCAATAGAATATCTAACCAATCTAAGGTAGTTAAGACTATGGCCAAGACAAACTAAGAGAACTGTCTTAACGTTGAAACTTACTGTTTATAGATTATCTCAAGTAGCTACCATTACAATGGTGCAAAAATCATAAATTAAGCATAGAAGAAATAACGCAAAACACATTTCAGGATTTGGTCCTTCTTACCTTCTTGACTTCATCTACTGCCAGTCTTTTCTTTGCCCAATCTACTTAGCCACACTGACCCCATTGCCATTTCCCCAAAGCACCAGTCATGAACTCACTGCCCCCCCCAGAGTCTTTGTACTTCTACTTCTTCTTTGAATCTTTTCCCCTTATATATCCATGTGGCTCATTCCCTCCACTGAGTTCCGTTATGAATCATGATATCCTACTAAAAATAAAAATCTGCATCCAAAACACAATATTATTCTCCTCCCCTGTTCATTTATCTTCATAGCATTTGTGTCTTCTCATATATCATGTAAAGTGTCTCTGCCCAACCAATGAAAGCTTCATGAGGCCAAGGACCTTTTCTGATTTGCTTAATTCTATATCCCCAGGCTCCAGACGAGTCCCTGACATTTAATAAGTGGTCAGAAAATATTTGCTGAAAGAATGAATAAGCTGTGCTTAATGAGAAAATAATACAGAGAGAAATAGAGATAGAGAGAGAGAGGGGGGAAAGCATCCAGAGCTGTTGAAATTATGATCATGAAGCCCAAGCTTCCCATTGCATCTACTTTGTTTCAGAGTGGGGTCCATGGGGATTTTATGCATCACTTACAAGCTTCGTTTTACATAGAATTCTATGAAACATATGTATCTATATTCCAATCTCAAAGCAAATGAAAAATCCCAAGAAAGAGCGGATTCATGCAAGAAGCAGGCTCTTTGACAATCATGAGAAGTAGCTGGCTGTTCATAGATTAGCGAGGAAATGTATGAAACTCTACAAAGAGATATATACACTGACAAAGTACATCCATTTGGAGCCATTTTACATAGGAGTAAAAAAATTAATATAAGTAGCAACTGAGAAAACTATGGTTATTGCCAAGGAGAGGAAGTAAAATTCACAAAAAAAATGGGAGTCATTAGAAAGAGGTTAGACATATTGGGTATGTTTGGTTTCACTAAAAAAGAATAATGAGCTATATCTGGGAGATGTGTTTCCCTCCTAATATGGTTTGAATAACCCCTTTCAAAGTCTTGGTGCTAAAAGTAGTGAATATTAAATGCTCTCCTGCAGATCTTTTACTCTCCAGCCTGTGAATGAAGTATGGTTGTCCTCAACACAGTTCTGCTCACCTCCTCCTGCTCTGAGAACCCAATGACATGGCTTCCCATTGACTTGAGAGCAGGAGCCGAGCCAGATCTTTCATTCTATTCTTTGGAATCCCCTTCCTCCAACTCACCTTTGTTACTAACCTTTTAGATTATCCTCACTGCCTCCCCCAAATAAGTCATCTGGAAAATTATCCTCTAGTCTACAATGCATTCATTTATGTTTAACATGTTGTGTGAACTTTCACTGGGTTTTGTTTTCCAATCAAGCAAACCAGTCATTCCCTCATGACCTACTAGGCAAGAAAGCAGATCTGAGAGGGAATGAAAAGAATAGGATGAAATTCATTCATCCCCTATTTACTCATGAGGCATTGTCACCCAGAACCCAAAGTCCAGCTAGCCTATGCCACAGACAGAGTCCAAGACCCAAAGAGGGTGGACTGGGTTGAGTCAGGAAAGTTAAGGATACAAAGATGGAGCTAGATACCAGAAATACAAGGCAGAATTGTCAGAGCCATGATTCAAACTATAAGACAGAGTTGAATGACTTCAATAGGAACACAGGGAGAAGGAGGCTGGAGTAGATATAGGCATGGGAGGAGAACTGGGTAAAGCAAAATTGTAGCATCCTCAGGACCAAGAGCCTAGACAAGGTGCAGAGGCAAATGGAATAATTAATCCCATCCATGCATTGTAATTCTACAAGATCAGTTGCAGGCAGCTAGGAAGTGGGAAAAATAATGACTCCCTCATAGAACTGGGATAAGGGTTAAATAAAATCATGAAGACCAAGGTGCTTTGTAAAACACACAGTGTTATACAATAGTATCCCTGATATTAATGAGTCCAACTCTAACCTAGACTTCTATTCTAAATTCTCCCCCAATATATTAAATTGCCTCCTGGAAATTTCCACTTGGACTTGGGATCAACATAGCTGAAATTGCAAAAACCTCTATCTGCTATCACATGGCCTCCTGTGTCTTATGCAGAGCCCATCTCAGTGAAGGATACCAGAGGCACTTGGAGGCCAAGTGTGAATCCTGAAGGTGCCCATCAGCTGAACACTCCCTCACCAAGAACATTCAACCATCACCAGCTACCAGGTTGAGACTACTTCTTGATAGATTTTCAGCCCTTTCTCTCCTTCCTTCCTGTATTGACCTAGCTGACATTGTCAATATTTTTCTCCTAGAATATTGCAACAGAATATTGCTGGGTGCTGACAGGTCCAGCAATCTCTGGTCTCACACTCATGTCCTCAAATCCATGCTTGCCATCACAGCCAGATTAGCGGTTCAAAAACCATAAATCTGATCATTTTCATTTCCATTCCTTAAATTCTTTTTTAAAATATTTATTTTTTAGTTCTAGGTGGACACAACATCTTTACTTTATTTTTATGTGGTGCTGAGAATCGAACCCAGTGCCTCATGCATGCTAGGTGAGCATGCTACCACTTGAGCCACATCCCCAGCCCCTATTCCTTAAATTCTTGAAGGGCCCCTTGAACACCTAGTGGAGAAAACCCAGTCTCAGCACCTTGGCACTAGAGAAACATGTCAGTTTCAGTTCTCATCTAATTCCTCTAACTATCCAATGTTCTCACATTCCTGATTATAAGTATCCTGAACTGAACATATCATGGAATCAGATTCTTCCTGGAATTATGGGACTTCACACCCTATTTGACATCAGAGCCCCTTTGAAATCAGATAGCTCTCTTGAACTTTCAGGGATATTTTCCCCCAACATGGCCTCACACAGAAGACAATTGCTGACTGGAATATCCATAGTCCTAAGGAGACACAGGCAGTGGACAGAAATAAGAGTTCATTTTTAGAGGACTTTAAGTCCAGTTTTAGATCTTTGGTTCTGCCACTGGAGAAGAGAAGCAACTACAATGCACTGTCTGTGAGATGGTCCTCAATGACATTGTTGAGGTGCTGAATTAAGCAACCCAGCGGCCCACATATATCTGGACTTCCTTTTATAAATGTTTTTGTTGTCTTGGGTCAGTCTGAGTAAGGGTTTTCATTATTTGCAGCTAAAAGCACCATAAATGATCCAACACAATAGGTGACTTGAGCAATAACACAGCCTAAATATGCAAGGGAACTACCATCTTTCTCACATCAAATAAACAAACAGAAATAGAAACTGAGGCTCAGAAAAGGAAAGTGATTTTCCTTTCCAAGAAAACCCTGAAAATTCTAAGGCTCATTGCATTGATTTTAACAATACTAATAACTATTTGTAGTCTGGATTATCAGATGAATAAGCCCTCTTTCCTTCTAATTTTGCTATTAAATTGCTGTGGGATGGGAAATCAGCTTTCCACAGGACAGTTAGAACTGTGTGTAGACTAAATGTAAACAGCCTCTTTGAAGAAATTGCTGAAGCTTTAGTGTTGACTTTGGGACTTTTTAAGTGTGATGCCTCTATATGCTTGTCTAATCTTTAGTTCACAGATATAAGAATTATTATGATAATGTGTCACTTGCTTATTTTTGTAGTGAAAATGAATACCAAAAGATGCAAAGTTGTGCACAGAGCACAAGAATGGTAAGGGACAGGCTCTATATTTTCACATTTAAATGTTTATCCCCAGCCAATTTACAGTTGAAAAGTAAGGGGAAATTTGATGGGCTCCTCTACCTCTGTCAGAAAATTCTTCACCTATCTTGTTGAAGGACTTCTTTTCTGTAGAGATTGTCTGAAAGTTATGCTGGCAGTCCTGTGGGGTAGTGGGTTTCCCATTTCTGGTTCAGACCAACGTTGAATGTTCCACTTGTGAGGGAGATTATGGATAGATTCCTATGTCAGAAAAAGTCACTAGCTTCATCAAAAAATTTCCAGTCCTTTCCAAATCCTGATTCTGCCTATAGCCCATCATACTAGGCTCTTGGAGAGGAAAACATTCTCTGTTGTGGTTTTTCTGTCAAAGTTCTCTGCTGAGAGCCACGGCCCAGTCTGTATGGCCCCTGGCATTTTGCCAACAGTATTGATTGACAGGTGAGGCATTACTATCTGCCTCTGCCGCAACTTTTGAGTTCTCGCACTAGTTTGGAGTTCTCGTGGGGATTTCCGGGGATTCCCCGAGAGTTCCCATTGGTTGGGGAAGTGCAGGAGGAGGGATTTCTGGGAGAGATTTTTCCGGCTGGAGGTTCCTGGACGAGCCGCCTGGCGTTAGGGAGGGTTCCTGGGAGCTGTGTGAAGTGTTTTCCTACAGTTCAAAAATAAAGTTTGTTCCTGCTTCAGTGGCTCGTGATTTGTGCCCAGCCAGACTGTGGCAGTTCTCCATAGAAATAGGTCTTTGATTGATCTAGCTCACCACTGAGCCCTTTCTATTTCATACAGCAGCACTGGTCCTAATAATTTTGGAACTGCAGCCCTACAGGTGATGTTACTGATGGCACATCAAAAAAAAAAAAAAAAGAGTATGCTTGCTTCTTACAAAGACCTCTTTACACTGAAACTGCATACTTCCTTGGCGAGTTCACCTCCCAATCTGTTGGAACAAGTCCCTTTTGTAGAACAGGCTGCTAACAGACTGAAGATCTGCTAGCAGAGCTTCCTTTGGAGGAGCCTCTCGGAGCACTAGATCATGCTCAATCCTTCCAATTGTTAGGACTGAGCAGCAGCTGGGCCCAGCAAGCATTATGAACTGGGCAATTGATTTTCCAGAGCTTTGGGAGGAGAACTGCTTTTCATTAAGTCGGGTATGTTTGACCAGGGAGCCAAGGAAAAGGTGTTCCTTTTAGCAATGACTTTCCTCCTTCACCTTCATGGAAAGGTGAAGTTTCCACTTTGCCCATACAAGGAAGTGTGGCTGGTGAAGGACTGTAAAAAAATACATACTAGCAACCTTACTCCATCTCCCCTAAGAAACCACCCTACTCCCAGCCATTGTGGACACATCTATTTGTTCCCGTGAGACGTTTTGGGAAAGTCTTTCTTAGGGCGGAGGTAAGAAATACAGCTACTCAGAGTTAATCAAACTCAGAAGCCCTTTCCCCTGAACTTCGGGCTCAGGAAAATAGGCAAGCCAGTAAACCATCCAGAATGTCTGGTGCAAAGTCCTGCAGCTCTGAAGGATGAGTCATCTGCTTTTACCACCACTTGAAATAAACGATAATGGCTTGGCAGCCTCTCCTATATTAATAGCCTTGTCATTTTACCTTCCTCCAACTCCCTTTATTCCACATTGGAATTAGAGATGGCAAAAATGGTTTCAGAGCTGATTGTCCTGAGTTTCCTAGCTGCCCAAAAATATAACCAAAGAGGAGTCCAAGATGTCCCCTGCACCTAGCCACACTGACAGTTCCCTCAGTCATTGTCCTATAGTCATTACTGGGTACGTTACCAATTTTAACTTCTTCATGACATTCAGCACTAAAAGCAATCAGATTTATTTTCTTGTCTGTGTACTTCCTGTCCCCCTGCATAAAAAATGTAAACTTCATGAAGGCAGGTACTTAGCCTTGTCACCATATTCCCATCACCCAGAACAGCAGCGAGAAAGGGGAGAAGCTGAATGTGTCACAAAGATGAAGGGTAGAGATTAGTATTGCAGGAAGGGCTTCATGAAGATGGGAATCATCCCTATACCCAGAGGCTTTGAGAAATACTGACCCATTCCTCTCAACATCTGTGACAAACATGAGGATCTCAGCCCCACCTGGGGATTGCCTCAGACTTAATTATTAAGCTTAAAAGGAACAGAACATGGATATTTGCAATGAAATGATTCCTCCTCCATTTGATGTTTCCACTTTGCCCATACAATAGGGACATCTATTGCATGCCCTATGAGAGCAACATTTCTGCTCCTTGACTTCCTTCTAAGGAGAAGCAGGGTCTATTTGACAAGTAAGATAAGGCAAAGAAAACACGGCCATCACTACTCTCCTTTTTCCAGTGCCAGGGCCTCTGAGACATGCAGGAGGATCATCTGCTTTTCACAGCAGTTTGTCCTCAGGAAGGGTGACTAGGTTTGATTTGAGGGAGGGGTGAGGGATGAGGTAGCATTTCTAGAAGTCTGTTTGGCTACAGATCTAAGTTATAGCTTCTATTGTCTTTCTTGGGGAATGTGGGAGGTATCCATGCTTCTGTATCTATTGCACCCTATATCTTCTTTTTAAATTACTCTGCAATGACAGGGGAGGAGGTAGGAGTATGGTTGTTTCCCTGGAACCTCACCCAAACCACACTCCCTACCCACTGACCCTCTACTGTGCTCTCCAGCCCAAAACCCTCCCCACACTGCTCATGCTTCAGCCACTTACTTCCCTGGCACCCCTGGTCATTCTTGCACCTCTCCACATCTTCAAAAGCCCCCACTGGCTCCCTTGCTGTAGGACACAAGTGCCTCCACCTTCCTACCTCATCTCTGAAAGCTACTTCCACCTCTTTGTCTAAATCTGTATCTAGCTCCTCTCTGCCTGGAGGATATGGCTGCCTCTGCAGACCTGTCAGTCATGTATGCAGCCATTAATCCAGTGATAACACTGCAATCAGGCAACAACTCTGGTGTTCACTTCAAGGAATTTATAGTCCCACATTCCGTATCCCTCAGAGTTTGGAGATAGAGTTGTTACCTTCTCTAATGCTGTCTCAAAACTATTACGTCTCATCTTCTTTTCCTCACTCAATGACATCACAACACTCCCATCCTTCCCCTGCCACATAAAGCCTTTCCATAACACACACGTGTTTTTATTGCTCCTGGATAACTTTCTCTTGAGTCTCCTTCCTGTTTCAATAACTACCCCATATTGCTGCTTTTCTCTGCATCAAACCTCCTCCAAGAATCTGTCTGTGCTCCTTGTCTCCAATTTCTAGTATTCCATCTTTTACCTCTCTTCCCCACCCTTCCCAACGCATTCATGAACCCATAGGAAATTTTCTTTTCAAGGACCCTAAAGATGTCTATTTATAGCCCAATGATCAGTACTTAGTTTTCACCATCTCTCCTCTCTCCCTGACATTTCATGTTCTCAAGTCTGTGTGAACAGACTCTGCTCACTGCTCAAATTCACCAAAGACCACCCCACTGATTGAACCAATGTATGCCATGAGTACACAATTCACAGGCAAATGGTCGAAGTCACCAGCCCACTAAAAATGGCCTTTTTTTCCCCCTGTTGACCTCTGTGACACCCTCTTAGGACTCACGTTGAAGCTGTATTTTCTCTCTTGGGTGACTGCATCCAGTTCCATGACTTTGAATACCACCCATATGCTGGTGAGCCTTAATCACTAACTCATTTATGCCTTTTTTCTCTTATAGATTGGATACCACTAGCCTGGGGTGCTTTCTAAGTGGTTCAATTACCTAAGGTCTAGAGTCCTGTTTTGTGCATATTATTTTTACCTTCTTGGGACATGAGCCCTTTTTCTGCAGTGTATTCTGGAACTGGGGTCTTACTCCTTGTGCAGATACTTCCAGGGTGCTTTTAAGACCTCAGGGATATCAGATGTGACTGTTCTGTCATTTGTCAGTTATCAGCTAATAATAATAATGATAAGAATGGCAGGAACATAAGTACTGACCATATGCCAGATGCTGAAAAATGCTTTAGATGGCCTGTGCCATTGAGTGCACATGAAGTGTGAAGCATTATAATTCCCATTTTTACACATAAGTAACATGAGGCTCAGGGGGCTTTAAAGAACCTGTTGGTGGTCCTCTAGTGAGTATCTCACCAGAGAATTTCAACGGTGCTTTGTCTGCAATGGAGCACAGAGCCCTGAGCACTATTCCAAGCTGACTCTGCTCCCAGTGTCAGTCTATCTGCTCTGAAGTCTGGCTGTTTCTTGCTTGCCCCCTCATTCATTCCAGCAGTTGGCTTAAGCCTATAGATAGTTGTTTATTCAGCTTGCTACCTGAAATGTCTCCAGCATCTTGGCCTCGAGTAAGCACAGGTACTTAATAAGCTACGAGTCTTGCGTGACTTGTCTGGGTTGGCATTTTTCACTTGGTCTAATAGGAAAAGCATGTCACCCATGTTGTATAGTTGGGGCCGAGCTGGGGTAGCAACACACAGACTTTATGACCAGGAGCTCCAATTTTATTCTTAAACCACAAACATAACAGGACACATAGTGTTTTGATGTTGGTTATTAAATTTGATAATTCACCACTGACAAGGGGACTGCTCACTGCTATTGTTACCAATGGGTAGTTTGGTTTCATCATGAAAATACAGCTGCCATGTTAACATTTTTTAATAGCCAGTCTGAACATCAAGTTTCAGAGAGGCATATTTGAAGTATACATAGCTGGGCAACAGGAAGTATACTTCCCACACATGCACATATGTGTATGTACACAGAACTAAACAATAAATGTGAATGTTTATTTATAATGGGACATCAGAAAGTAAAATGAAAAAATGCACAGAACTGTTTTCATGGCAGTGACTCAAGTGCCTCCACCTTCTGCTTTATTTCTCTTTTACCACCTGAGTCCCCTGGGAAGACCCTGTGAATCTTCTCCAGCGACCCTGTCTTCCTTTGCCTCCTGCCTTACTCCATCTAATGAGCTGCTGATCCTATCAATTAGATATCCCTGGTGTTGCTCTTTCCCATGGTTCCTCCAGCCTCTGCTTCTTGCAAATGTTCTTGCCTGCCCCTCCAGAGGGATCTTCTTGAAGCACAGTTCTGACATGCAAAAGTCCCTGTTCAATACTCTTCTGAAATTCCCCATTGCCCACAGGATAACATGTAGTCTTAGCTTGGTGTTCAGGACTTGGCACTAGTCTGTCCTGCTGCGAGCTCCTGCTTTATCTCTCACAATTCCTCTTCATGCAAACACTTCTGGTAAACTCCTCCTAATTCTTTGTCCAGCACCACATGATTCAGCCTTCAACACTCTGGGATTGTCCATCTTTGTGATTCTGCTACCACTAAGCCCCTCCTCTTGCTGCAACAGGCTCAGGTTCATGCAAGACATCTTTTGAGAGTTCCGTTGCCTTCATTGGCTTTTTTTCTTGTACTAGTGGTTTTCATGAGAAGTTCCCTCTCCTCCCTTAAAACATATGAGGACCAAGATAGTGCCTGAGTCCTTGTATATTCCTCCATCACCAAGTTCAAGGCCTGGTGCAGTCTGGGTACAACAAATACTTGCATAATTACAGAACAGTAACATTCAGTAGTTCCTCCTTCATAGATACCCCATGGGTGAGGTTAATAAGGAAGATGGAAAGAGTGTGATTAATCTCAGCCTGTACAGGGAAGGTGAATGTGATCCTCTGACGAAGGAGTTGTAAGTACTTGCCTAGTCTGGCTACCTAGGATTCAGTCTCTAGTTCAGCAAATGCTTATGATGCTTAGTGGTCATTGGACACTGGGCTGGTTCCAGGGAATACAGGCAAATCAGACAAGTCATCATGTCCTGAAGCTCAAGTGCCAGTGGAGGAAGAGACCCTCATAGAAGACACTCCAAATTCAAGGCTGGACACAGTCAGTGGAGGCTTATCATTTTCCACAACAGCCTGGTGCTGATGAGATGACAGCTTTTTCTTTTTCATAGGCTCAGGAAGTTCTGTGTTTGCCTGTTGACTACTGTATACCATTTCTATGTATGGCAAAACCAGCTGCATTATTTGTAGGGCTGAAGGAAAAAGAAAAATACAGGGCCACTCATTCAAACATTATTGAGAAATTCAAGATGGCAATATCCAATCATTATAAAAGGCCTGGGGCTCTTCTGTGTGTGGGGAGGTTCCTGTGAAATTGCACCAGTCACATGCCTGTCATGCTGGCTCTGACAGAGAACTAGGAAGTGAATACAAAGAAGCCTAAATGTGTTGTGCAGGAATTTCTCTCTTGTCCCAGACCTGAAGGGAGCCCCAACTCCTGGTAGGCTGGATGGTTATGCAGCATGACTATATAGACAAATTTTTTTGTGTGTGCATATGCATGTGCATGTGTATGTTTGTCACTGAATTACCTCAGTGAGGGAGAGAGATCCATTGTAAATAAGCTCACAAAGAAATGCCCAGGAATATCATCAGTTAGAGAACAGTGTTGTGAAGATGACAGTGTTGTGAAGATGACAAAGCAGAGTGATATGGTGGTGGGGGGCAGTGGAGATGGTGTATTAGATTAGCATGGTATAGCAAAGCCTTTCTGAGGTGGAGCTACCATGCAAACTGGGGTGCACACAGCCCTTTCTAGAGCAACAGGTGAAGCTACGCTAGCATGGGGTATCAGCTTGCAATGATTTTGTCTTCCATCAGAATCAGTAGGGTCTATGCAGGAAAGATGAAGTCCAAGGATGCTTGAGATTCTTGACATATTCTCTCTAACAGGGGTGCCTCTCTGAGTCTTCTGACTTCTGATAGCATCTGGAGCTAAGTCTCCAGAAAGATTTTACCACAGTGTCTTGGAGAGGCTGTTTCCAAGATCTTTTCACCGCAGATAGTCCCTCTGACACATAGGCCACAGTGGTCAATGGACTAAACTATGGGTCACATTGAGTCAATGTTGACAGGGTTCAAAAAACATCTTCTAGTGAATGTCTCTGCTTAAGTCTCTGTTGGCAGGTACTCTCTGGACCCCAAATGCATTTGAAATTGTTCTGTGGAGTAGCTTAGATCAGAACTTACTGGGAGACTCCTAAATCTGTCTTCTTCCTTGTGTCAAGGAAGGTGATGAGTTGCCCAGCTATCTTTGGTGACTAATAGATGTGCTCTGAAGAACTGTTGGGTGTGGAGTGAGACCAGGGAAAATCCATGAGGCCAGGGAAGGATGGGGTGCAACAGGTGGTGGATAGGAAGGGCCTGAGGGCTTAGTTGGAGCCTGCTGCGTGCCAGCGGGCTGAAGGGGGTCGCAGAGGAGGCAAAAACTCACCTAGTCTCCCATCTTTCTCATGCCTGGTCCAGCCTGCAGCCGCCTTCCTGGCTACAGCCATGGGCCGCCTTTTCCCCCCAGCCTGGGCCAGAGCGCCGCCAGCTCGCTTCCTCCTCCCTCCTCCCACCCCCCGCCCCTGGCTGTCTGGCAGCGCCGCAGTGGTGGCGGTGGGGGGCGGGGGGCCTCTGGCGACAGGGCTCCCTCCTTCTCCCCCGCCCGCTCCAGCCTCCGCCCCCCTGCCGCCGCTCTCGCTGCGGCAGGGATCACGTCGTCGGAGATTTCCATCGGGGCTGGGGGCGGGCCCAGGGTGGGGAGCGCGGGGTGGGGCGAAGCGAGTGGGAGGAGTGAAAGTTGGAGCGCAACAAAACCCTCCACGCCGCTGTCGGTGCGGCAAGACTGCGCGCTGCGACCTCCACACAGGTGGTCGCGCCAGTCCCCGGCACGATGTTGCCGAAAGTTCTTCTGGTCCTCCTGAACATATTCCTGTTCCTCCAGTCGAGGTGAGTCTCCATCCCCGGGACCCAAGAGCCCTCCGCGCCCGGCTCCCTGTCCCCGCGAGCCCAGCCAGCTCCCGGGACCCCTGCAGCCCAGTGTTCCTCGAGCCAGCGGCCGCTTTGCCCGGCCCTCGCACAGACTAGTCGGGCCCCGCGTCCCCTCGACGCGCACCGGCCTCCGCTGGATTCCCACTAGGACGGCCGTCCCGGGCTGCTGAGGGGGAACTAGGAAGGAAGATGGTACCCCTGTTCCCTGGCCACTCTGTTCCCAGATTTTCTCCCTCCAGTGCACTGTGGCGGCCGGGAAGCGAGTGTTCTTTCCCTCGCGGAATCTTGCGCAGGGAGAGGGGGAAACAGCCCAGCCAGGCCAGGCTTTCGCCACCTGGGGGAAGGTGGCTTGCGGTCTGGGGGAGCGTAAGTGCGCCGAAAATGTTTGAATGTTGCCTAGTTGTTCTCTTTCGCTCACGGTTTCGCTCGGAGCGCCTACCGAGTATGGGCACGGCGCCAGGCAACTCTGACTTTACTTGCTTCATATCCCGCCACTCCTCTTGGTGCCAGTCCCAGGCATGAGCCTTGGTTCACGCTGAGGGTTCCCGCCGCAGCTGTCCTCTACGCTCCTCCGCCGCAGCCCCACCCCCCTTCCTTCCTCACCCCTAGGCACCCTGCTGGGTCGTGGGCAGATTGGAGCCTGAGGCCAGGAATGTTGCTCTCTGAGGTCTGTGGTTTAGATCCTGGATTTCATTCCTTCCCTCCCCTCTTGAGGTTTCCCCTAAGTCGCCTTCTTCCTTCACACCTTCTCCTGGCCCTGGCCCTGGGACTTTTCTAGAAGTTTGTTTCCAATTTCTGGCTTTTGGGGTGAAACATGACTGCTTCATGTTTTTGAGACTGTTTCCTGCTGGGTGTGAACTGTCACAAGTTCCTGAGTTTCCTGATCTGTGGAGCTTTCTCGAAGTCTCCATGGTGCTGGGCTTGTGTCTTGTTTATGTCTATTGAGAAGAAGGGGATGGCTTCTCGCCCCACCCCAGGTTGCGTTAACTCCTGGGGGAGGGACTCGGATTCCTGCTGGCTCACTGGTGCCCTAGGGTGGGGTTGGCCTCATCAGGGGCTTGGTAAATATTTCTGAATGCCTACTAGGAATTTCCAGTCATCCACATCCCTCTAGATGAGATTTGGACTAGTTGAGACAGCTAACATGGCTGACTGGCTGGGGCAAAAGATGGCTGAATTGGGGAGGGCCAAAGGAGGGAAGGGGATAAGAGGAAAACAGCAGAGAGATAGAAACTACCCTTCCAAGGGGGACAGCTGCAGCAATTGATGTGCAGACACTGTCAGCATGGCAACCTGAGATGTCAGGAAAGAGGAGGTGACAGTGGGTTGTGCTGGGCCTTACTGAACCAGAGAACCTTGCTCTGATCCATGCGCAGCCTCATATTAATTCTGTAACTTTGTGCACAGCTCTTCCTCCATCCAAGCCTCAGTTTCTCCATCAGTAAAATGAAAATAAGATCTGATTTGGGAAAAAAAAAAAACATCCAGCACTATTTCTCACTTTCCCCCATCCCCCTCACAACCAGCTTTGGGGTAAGGGGCTTGCAGACATTTGGCTCCATTTTGGAGAGATGTGGATACTTGAAGGAAGAGCTCCCATGGAAAATCCCACTAGTCCAGTGTAGAGTGTTTTTCAAGTTTTTGTTTGTTCTAGCTGTGAAAGTGAGCTTAATGGTTCCTTGGAGAAAGGTATGCATTATCAGGCATTCCTTAACCCCCAAAGATCCCAGTATGACATTGTTTATTTATTTGTTAGTTTGTTGGTTTTAACTGGCAAAAGCTAATTATATGATTGAAGCAACCTCAGGCCCCTCTGATATCATTTTCCTTGCAGATATAGCCTAGGGGCAGGAGGGTTTTGGTGATCCCACTGATAGCATTTTTCTCTGCCTCTGCACTGTTAGACCTGGGGGGGTGGGGTTCCTGTTGATAGATTTCAGACATCTGGGAGGATTGCACCATGTTCCCAGCCATGTTTCCAGCCACGAGCTTATTTTACAGGGTCTCGGGCTTCCATTTTCCCTCCACCCTCTAATAGAAAGGGAGGGAGAATGACAGGGATAGAGAAAGAACACTGACCCTTATTTCTTCAGAGGACTGAGGGGCACCCATGCCCAAGAGAACTGAAAAGCCTCAGGGAAGAAGACATCTTCTGGATATTGCAATTGAAAATGGAAACTGCTTTTCCCAAGCCCAGTTCTTTCCTAGTCCACAATAGGAATTAGCCACTTCAGACATAAAAAAAATGGCACTAGGTTAGCACATCTGTATGCCAGTTAAGCAATTTGGAGAGCTTGAAATACTGCAGAAAAATGCATCTGGCAACCCAAGTTGGCAGTCCTTTGGTCTGCAACACAGGGGCCCAAGTCTCCTGCTTTGTTTACCCCTTATTTTGCATAGAAAGTTGCCTGCTGCCTTTTTGAAAAAACTCATTTTGGAAGTGTAATAAGCAAATAGGAAAGCATTGAAATCATCAGTGAACAGCTCAGTGGATTTCCACAAAGTAAACATGCTCATGTAACAAGCACCTAGATGGTGAAATAGAACATTAGCAGCAACCTCCCATTTGCAGTGTCCCCTCCCTGTAAATCTCCTCCCCAAAAGAAAACACTCTCCTGCTTTCCAACATCCACATTAATTTGGACTGATGGCTTTTTTAAAAGCTTTTAATTATATTTTTCAAAGATACACAGAAGTAGAGGGAATAGTAGACTGAATATTCACATACCCATTATTAGCTTCATCATTTTTGAACTCACAGCCACTTATTTTGTCTGCCCCCCCTACCAACCACCATTTCTGGCTTAGATTACTTTGAAACAAATCTCTGACATCATATCACTTCATATGTAATTGTTTTAGTCATTAAAAAATCACAAACATAAGACTATTATTAAGCCAAACATGTTAAGAATAATTTATGCCTCAACTACACAGTGTTCAAAGCTCTCCTATTGTGACACAAAGAGGATTTTTTTTATAGCCTGCTTTTAAAAACTAGGATCCAAATAAGATCCATACATTAGCATAGGGGGCATTTTAATTTTATTTATTTTTTTATTGAATTAGAACCTATATACATAAAAGTGCTCAAATTAAAAGTACACAGTTGATGAATTGTCAGAAAATGACCACAGTGGTATATGGAAAGCCAGGTCAAGAACTGGAATATGACCAGAACCTCTGCATCTCCCTGGGGCCCTTTATTATTTATTACTACCTCTCTGCAAAGTAAGTACTAACCTCACTTCCAACAAAACACCATAGGAGTTTCATACTTTAGAAGATGGCTTTTTAATTTAAAAAAATGGTCTTTATTTGCAGTAGTATTGTCATTATTATTGTTGTCCTGCTGGCTGTGGCCCTCAGGACAGACTCCTGTTTGGCCATCATTTCCTGGATAACATCTGTTCTTGAGTATTCCTTCCTCCACCTCCTGCCCCCATCACAGTGAGTATTAAAACCCCACAAAACTGCAGAATATTCCCACAATTTTCTGGTCCTCTCTGGGAGAGGCTGTTCCAACTTTTGCAAGCATTCCTCAGTAGCCCTGGTCCTGAGCCTGCTCCTCCCTCCCAGGTGGTCCTGCTCAGACAACCAGGAAACCCAGGCCAGAACTTGTAAAATATGCCCCCCACCTCATTTTACACCAAATTCCCTTTGTTAAAAAACTAACATATTATAAAAGAGAAATAGCATAGAAAGTCCCCAAAGAGAAACAAAATTTAAATTGAATTAACCAGTATAATCTGTTAGTGCCTCATAATTTCCCATTAATAGTTACTAATTAAGCCTTGCATTACAAATATTTCGTTTGCGTCTGTCTCAAGAGTCACCAGCTGGGGCCCCTATGGAGTGGAAAGCAGAGCTTCATTTATTGTTTGTATATTCTAGGGTTGAAGGACCTCAGACTGCCCTGGAGAATGAAGACTCTACCCGTGATGTTGTCGTCTATGGCCCCCAGCCCCAGCCTCCTAGCAGGAAGCTCCTCTCTGAAGAAACAAAACCTACTGCCTCTGTGATTGGGCGCCCATCTGGCAAACTTCCAGAAGCCTCTCACATCCTGAACACCATCTTGAGTAACTATGACCACAAACTGCGCCCTGGCATTGGTGGTGAGTAGCAGAACAAATTCTTTTCCTTTTGGAGGAAAGGAGGGTTGTAGGCATAGTAGTGGAGCCTGGGCCTGGAGTGTAGATTAGGGTGCCATGTGCATAGATAGGAACATCTGCAGCTTACCCATCAGGTAAGAAATACTAACTCTAGTGTAAGAAGGCCATTGACCTTGATCAAATTTGTTTCCTTCTCTTCACCCTCAGATTTTCCAACCATAAAATGACTGATCTTCAAGGTGTGTGCTCAACTAGAACTAGAATTGGTTCTCTTTCCTAGTTTCTGACCACCCCTCCCCTGCCCGATGCTCCTATTCATCACTTATTGTCTTCTACTTCTGTTTCCCTTATAGAGAAGCCCACTGTGGTCACTGTTGAGGTCTCCGTCAATAGCCTTGGCCCTCTTTCCATCTTGGACATGGTGAGTACTGACCTTTGGTTTTAGTATTTTCTAGCCCAGGGGATGATCTATGGGGCCTGCCACTTGTACTTTCTTACTCTATTTTTCTGTAACAACTCTAAGAGTTTTATTTGTTTGGGGAGGGAGGGGGACATTTTAACTATTGCTAACTTGAGAATGAGGTTGGAAAAGGTAAGTCCCTTGCTGCCTGAAGAGGACCTTCAGAACTATGATTACATCTTCCAGTCTTGTATTCAAAATAAAATAATAAAATACTACAACAGAATGGCTCTTTTTTTCTGATCCTTATTTGTATGACTTACATTTGTAGTCACAAGTTCTTGTTCTATACTCGTGTCTCTAAATTTGCTCTAGTTCCTTCTCTCCCTCTTTTTCCAGTAGTATCATCCTAGTGTCAGTACTGTTGTCACTTAGCCTTTATCATCTCCCACCTAAAATATGCAAAGGTGTCCACCTACCCCAATCATCCTGTCAAGCCAGTCTCCCTAATGATGTGCCTCCTGAAGGCCTGACCCTACTTAGAGCATGCAGTCCAACCCCTCAGTCCAGCAATCAAGGCCCTCTGTGGCTCTTTTCCTGTTCACCTTCAGAGACCACATGCTCTGATCACGCTAGAAAATATGGACATTCCCAGACCACCATGCACCTTTGAGCTGAACCTTTGTCCCAGCAATTTCCAGTTTGAGATGCGGTTGCTCTACTTTCTTACTTGTCAAAAGTCTTCTCCTTGAGCTGGAGTTATAGCTCAGTGGTGGAGCGCTTGACTCACACATGTGAGACCATGGGTTTGATCCACAGCACCACATAAAAATAAACAAATAAAAATAAAGATTTTGTGTCCATCTACAACTAAAAAACTACTTAACAAAAAACCTTCTCCTTTAGGGTACACCTCAGTTGACATCTTATTTATGGCAACTTCCCTCACTCTCACGACTATTAATTGCTCCCTTCATATACTACATTCCTCTCTGCATACTCACATTTTTCTAGCTTATACTTAGCTTGATCTTCTCTAATTTCATGGTAATTATTTGCTCTTTATCTACCTTCCTGTCTCTACTACGAACTGTATGCCAAGGACTCAGTATATATTAGCTAACCAAAAGAATTATGACAGATGCTCTGCAAAAGCCACTTACATCTTCAGAGCCTGACAATGAAGAAGGCTATAGTAACCAGTTCCATCATAAGCATAGGCAAGGATGTGTACTGTTTTAACATATCCACTAGTAGCCAACAAGCGCCATGTGTCTTGAGTTCAGAGCCTTGACTTTAAGATGGGCTTTGAAAATAGACACCCCAAAGTAAGTAACCTTCATGGAAGATTGAAATGTTTATAAAGGTGAGTGTAAGAATGAGGCTTCCCCTGTGATACTGTGTTTGGCAATTTGGTTCTTAAAGCACAGTGTTTTTATGCATTGCTATGTAACAAATTACCCCCAAAACATAGTGTGTTAAAATGACTAATAGTCATTACGTCATAGCTTGCCTGTTCTAGGAATTCAGGCATGGCCTGGCTGAGTTTTCTGTTTCAGGGTCTTAACAAGACTGTAGTCAAGGTGTCATTTGGAACTGAGGTCTCAGTTGAAAGACCAGTTGAGGGAGGATTCACACCCAAGCATACTCCCATAGTTGATGGATTCAATTCCTTTCTAGCTATGTTCCAAAAGCTTTCCTCAGTGCTATTTGGGTCTTTCCAATAGTTGCTCACAATATAGCAGCTGATTTCCCTCTGAGCGAGAAAGTATGAGAAAAGGTGCTCAAAATTGAGGGCACAATGTTTTGTAATCTGACTTTATGAGTGATATCCCACTGTATTCTGTTCATTAGGAGCAAGCCATTAGTTACAGCCCATAGTCATGTGGTAGGCATTACACAAGAGCATGAACACCAAGGGGTAAATTGTTGGTATTCATATTGAAGTCTGCCTACAACCCATGGTCATTATGTTCCTGTTAGAGCAAGAGCCAGATGTTGAAGTCTTGTGGTCCCACCATTTTAGCCACTCTTTACTCTTAATAGGAAATGGACTTTTGAGGTTATTGGTTGAGGGTGGGGAAAGTGGCTCAGTGTATTTTCTTGTACCAGTCTTTGGCCCCTATCCTTTAGTGTGCCAGTCTAAATACCAGCAAGCTGGCTTGTTCCTTCCTTTTTAAGTTGTCCACCTCCACTCAATGGCTAAATTCTTTGACTAAGTAGAGAGAACATAAACATTGATAAATGGAGCAAATGCTCCTAAGTTGCTTTGTTCTGTTTTTCTGAATGAGCATCTTGTAAAACTGATAGAGTACTGGAAAAATTGGGGCTAAAATATTCACAATTTGTTTAAGATATAATTTGGGGAAATCAAAATCTATCATCCACAAGCATTCTTGTGGCAGCAGAGCAGCAGTAGCCCTACTCATAGTTGCTGATTGTCCCATCTCTCTTTGTTCCACACCTGTTAATGCTGCCAGCACCAGCTTTACCTGAGGTGCCAGGAAATGCTGATAACTGGCAAGCTTAGAGGGTACAGTCTAATAGCCCAGCAGTCACCACACTTGATGTGGGACAGAGAACTGGTCCAAAATGGGAACCAACAGTTTGGTTTTCTTTGGCAAGCAAGGTGGTGCTTTAGGCTAGGCCAAGTGCCTTTTGAAACTTCCCAATCCTCAAGTGGTATTAAATTTCCCTTAGAATTCTCAGTTTCTACCTAGTTCCAAATCATTCTTGAAAGCTGTGGGAAGTTCCTGTTGTTATATAGTCTACTTTTCCCTGGTGCACTTAATGATTGTCTCTGCCACAGAACTTGCCAGCACTCAAAGCATTCTTGTCTCTGAATCCTCATGACAGTCTGTTTGCCAACCAAAGCTACCATTAAGGATCCCATCTTAATATTTGTGGCAACTGAGCCTATCAGTAATATTGTGAGTCCCCGTGTTAATTATGCTGTCAGTATAGTTGTTTAAAGGGAGTTTCAGCACCCTTTGGTCAATTATGTAAAAAATATAGGGAAAGAAACCTGAGCCCATGGCAGGTGGATTTTTTTTTTTAATCATATTTCACACTTTGATTCAAGTGGGTTATGAGCTCCCATTTTTACCCCATATACAGATTGCAGAATTACATCAGTTACACATCCATTGATTTGCATATTGCCATACTAGTGTCTGTTGTGTTCTGCTGCCTTTCCTATCCTCTACTATCCCCCCTCCCCTCCCCTCTTCTCTCTCTGCCCCCTCTACTGGCATTCATTTGTCCCCCTTGTATTATTTTTCCCTTTCCCCTCACTTCCTCTTGTATGTACTTTTGTATAACTCTGAGGGTCTCCTTCCATTTCCATGCAATTTCCCTTCTCTCTCCCTTTCCCTCCCACCTCTCATCCCTGTTTAATGTTAATCTTCTTCTCATGCTCTTCAACCCTACTCTGTTCTTAGTTACTCTCCTTATATCAAAGAAGACATTTGGCATTTGTTTTTTAGGGATTGGCTAGCTTCACTTAGCATAATCTGCTCTAATGCCATCCATTTCCCTGCAAATTCTATGATTTTGTCATTCTTTAATGCAGAGTAATACTCCATTGTGTATAAATACCATCTCACTCCAGTTAGATTGGCAGCCATTATGAAGTCAAACAACAACAAGTGCTGGCGAGGATGTGGGGAAAAGGGTACACTTGTACATTGCTGGTGGGACTGCAGATTGGTGCAGCCAATTTGGAAAGCAGTATGGAGATTTCTTGGAAAGCTGGGAATGGAGCCACCATTTGACCCAGCTATTCCCCTTCTCGGTCTATTCCCTAAAGACCTAAAAAGAGCATGCTACAGGGACACTGCTACATCGATGTTCATAGCAGCACAATTCACAATAGCAAGACTGTGGCAGGTGGATTTTAATAAATTGCTTCTGCCAATCTCCTAGCTAAACTTTTCAAAACACCCAGTATGAGTTTAAAAGGCAGTGACCAATCTGGGACTGACTGTTGCTGACACTGTTTCTTGCTGTGGAAATTATTGTAGGTGATTCTAATTAAGCCAATTCTTAAATACTAAATTTCTAGTTTCAGCTGAGCTAAAAGAAATGTACATCCCCAACCTCCCTTGTCAAACTGGGGAAAAAATGGAAACATTAGTTACTGGTTGATGTGTAAAGAACTTAAAATTGGTGTCTTGTTAAATTGAAATTAAATGCTCATTTGGAACACTTTATAGCAGACTATGAGCACAGCATGAGTATGGAGGGGAAGGTTTCCCACCGGTTGTCAAGCAGCTTATGTGGCCTGGCTATGAAGGAGACCCTGCTGGCCAAGTTGGAAGTGCCAGCCACTGGTAATGTGGAAACACTTTGAAGGCCATTTGAAGGCAGTCAGGGTGGGATGGCATGGGACAGGGTCAAGGGCTCCCACATTAATGTAAGCCAGCCTCTGCCACCTCTTTCTGTCTGCTTCCCTGACATACTCCAGAGAACATTCTCAGTTTTTCCTTCCTTTTCTGGCTTCCATCAATTTGGGCAGCAGGAATTTTCTTGATCTCTTTCCTCAGGTCTCTACTGGCCTCCAGTGTTGTGGGTTTCTGGCTGGTATTTATTGTTTGATACATAGGAACTCAAAGAAAGGACATGGGGATTCTGCAGAAGAAAATTGAACCTTGATATTCAAAGGGATTGGGGGCAAGTAAGGGCCATCCTAGGGCAAGGTCATGGTGCTTTGAGTGGCAAAGCCATTGTGCTGCCTTTGGCTGTGTGACTTTGGACAGTTCCCTATCTCTCCAAGCCTGTTTCTCTACCTGTAAAATACACAAGGTAGGCTAGCCCTTAGAGTTCTGCCATGATGTACTTCTGGTACTTCCTGTTCAAATTGCGTGCAGTTCTATTGCAATCTGTTTTCTATACCAGGGGTGCATGTAACTGGCTATTCATACTTTGTCCTATTAAACATCCTTCTTGATGTTTAACAGACACTTTATGGAACTGACAGTATCTGGAGACCAAATAATCATGCGTATATCTATGCATATGCACACACGCATTCAAAGGTTACAGGCACTTGTTTGATATGAAACACAAAGCAAAGCAAAGCTAAAAAAAAAAGATTCTCGTTTAAAAAACATCAGACTATATAGACATTTCTCTTGTGACTCAAAGCCCTTCATTTTTAAATATAATTCAGGGGAATGAAGGATTGAGGTTAATTAACATCTGTGCTTCCCGAATAAAAGCTGACGGGAAACTTTGCTGTATACAACCAAAGGTGTGTGTACTTTTAAAATTTTTAAATGGTTTTGAGCTGGGATC
Organism: Marmota monax; assembly: GCF_021218885.2. NCBI lineage: Eukaryota > Metazoa > Chordata > Mammalia > Rodentia > Sciuridae > Marmota > Marmota monax. Next base: position 3,208,185 of record NW_026692025.1, on the reverse strand, counting down.
ATTGATTTGCTGTGGAAATGTGGGTATTTAGAGTGTGTTGATTTGGATGGGGTCACAGCTCTACAGCCCTATGTGAGCACGATGAGGTGCTGAGCCCAACCTATGCAATTAAGCTACCAGTGCCTGCCTGTTTCTAGATGAAGTGTGTTTTCCTACACTATTAGTGATTTGGGAATATTACTTTCTTCTAGGAAATAGAAAACTCCTACAGTCAAACTTTATGCTGCTTTTCTCTGTGCAAACTTAGGAGGATGCCAGAGGGTCTATCAATGACATCGTCTACTGGTAGATGAAGGGTCACAATGTCAACTCTGGACACATGGCAGTTTGAGTCATTTATAAATTATTTTCAGTCCCCTCCCACCACTTAATAAAGGAGATGGAGGGTAAATATGCAAGGTCACATGAACATTTACTTAAAATTTTGATTAGAAGTGAAAGTAGTTCTACAGGAAAAAATAAAGTGGGACTACTTACCACTAGAGATGAACAGATCTCCTTCCATATTCCCTTGGAACACTTTCTAGGGCACATTCAGTTGTTTGTAATGTCACTAATTGGAAAAAAAAACTGATTACCCCAACTCACATCTTATCCCATAAACCATGTGCTGATAAGGATCCCAGAATCCAGAACATCAGAGGTAACATAGACCTTTAAAGATCACCAAATTTCACACAAACCATTGTTGGATTGATATTAATTTTCTATACACATGGAAACCATTATCTTCCTTAATTCAATGACATTCATTCAGTAGTCTTTACTATGATATGACCAGGAGGAAACTCTACATTTCATTTTTATTCAGCTGTATGGTATGGACTGCAGTCATGTTTACCATTCTACTGGGCAACACATTCTTTGCAAATGGCAGAATCATTCCAGAATATAATGCTTGATCTTGTAAACACAGTGCAAAATGAGCAGTAGTACTGTGGACCAAGTTCTACAAGATACCTATGGACCCTTGAAAGCTTAAGAATATTGTTACATTTGGCAAAAAGAGTCATCTATGTAGTCCTTACAGATCTAATATTAAAATAACTGCGTAGGTTGAAGAAGTTGAAAGCTTTTAGTCATGAATGTCTATTCTAAAAAAAAGACAACTCAGGAGGACATGATTGCAATCTTCAAGTGCCTTTCCTTGATTCAAAGTTGCCTTTCATTTAAGATGTACAGACAATTTAAATCACAGTTCGTTAAACCAAGGAGAAATGCTGCATTACAAATATGTATCAATTATAAGATGTGTCCTAGTTTCCAAAATGTGGGTAAAGGGCATCTTAGCACCAATGAAATGCCATTTCTGGAGATCTGTTCTTTGGAGCAGGAATAAGACTTGTTCTGTCTGCTGCATTTTAAGGCAAGCCTTTCTGTTGTTCTGCTATGTGTTAACTGCCTCATGATGTGGGGACCTAGATCTCCTTGTTAGGGTGATCAAGCAAGGCATGACTGACCTGGCTGGGATAATTTGAATTGGTACCTTCTGAGTCTTTTCCGGTCATGACATCGGAAGTGTTCCTGGGCAGAGGATGGACCTTATTCCACTCCTGCTTCCTGGTCCAGTGCTCTCTATATATCATCACATTGGCTTTAGGATTCCAGGTTAGAGAGTGAAACACAATATACTTGCATGTGGATGTCCTTTGTGTGCTCAGCCCCAAGTATGTGGTTTTCTGTCCTTCCTGCCAGGAATACACCATTGACATCATCTTCCTCCAGACGTTGTATGATGAACGCCTTCGTTATAATGACACCTTTGAGACTCTTGTTCTGAATGGCAATGTGGTGAGCCAGCTGTGGATCCCAGACACCTTTTTTAGGAATTCTAAGAGGACCCAAGAGCATGAGATCACCATGCCCAACCAGATGGTCCGCATCCACAAGGATGGCAAGGTGTTGTACACAATTAGGTATGTCAAGCCTCTGGCATCTCACCTCATGGGATTCACCCTCCGCTTCTAGAAATTTTAGCCAAAGAAACATGGGCAAAGATTTCATCCTGAATGATATTCTGAAGGGCCTGTACAGCTTTCCCAGACCATGTGCACCACCTCTTCATTTACAGAAATAGGCACCAAGGCCTCAAAAACAAAAAGATGTTGCTTAAAGCTACACACCAAGTTTTTTGCAGAGTTGGGACTGGTACCCAGTTATTTGGCTCTTCAACTAGAATGTACCAGTATGACTGCACTGCCTGGACAATTCCATCCCAAGTGGACACTGGATGTAAAGACACGTCCACGGTGGTGGAATTGTCCAGGCGGAGCAGCAACACAGCGATTGAAAAGGTAACTGAAACCAGGCTAGATACTGAAATGCCTGGAATAAGGTTATTTGTCATGGGTGTTGGGATGGGAAGGTAATACAGAATATGAGAATGTTTCCAGGTTATGAGAACTGATTTGAGCAAGAAATGGAAGTCCGTCTATGTTGGTCCATACACTTTTCTGATGATGGAGCCCAAGTTAGTCAGATACACTCAAGCTATTCTTCCTCTTTTTTTTTTCTCTACTTTGAACTTTTTGTCTTAAATTCTACCGTTGCCAATCAATGGTGGTGGCCCCAAGATCGAAGTTGTGTGGTTACCTAAGTTCTCAGAGCCTGCCTAATGAGGCTCCTTTCTCCCTTCCAGGATGACCATTGAGGCGGGATGTTCACTCCAAATGTTCAAATTCCCAATGGATTCTCACTCTTGCCCTCTGTCTTTCTCTAGCTGTGAGTACCTTCTTAGGTTTCTGGGGACCCAGAGATATTTCGGGCCCTTCTTTTTCTCATCTTTGCCCTTTGCATTTTTTTTTTTCTGCTTTTGCTTTTCTGCTGAGATGGTGCCAAGGTTGTGCAGGGTCTCTATCCTACATTCCCCATCTTCATCTCCTTTCCTGCCTACAATTCTGTGTTGCTCCACCTGGGCCTTATGTTGTGTTCTTCCTTCTCCCTTGCACCCCCCTGAAGTCCACCATCTGCTTCTGAAGTGTATCTTAAGTATGTCTGCTTCTCTTCACCTTCCATTTTCACTACCTGGGTTTAGGTCTTTGTCATCTTCCACTTGGACTTTTGCATCATCTTCATGTTAAAATTGAACATGTCAAAACTCAATTGTCTCCTCCCAACCCCTACCTCCAAAACAAATGTGTTGCTTCTGTGTTTTCATCTGTCTCATTAGGGGCTGTGGCTGTGGCTCAGTGGTAGCGCACTTGCCTGGCATGTGTGAGGCACTGGGTTCGATTCTCAGCACTGCATATAAATAAACAAAATAAAAGTCTATCATCTGTCTCATTAAAGGGCACCATAACCCACCCAAGTTGTCCAAGCCAACAACACTGATGCTTCCCTCTCCCTAACCTCCTATACCTAATCAATCTATACACCCTATTGGTATTCCCTCCCAAATCTCTATTGATTGCTTCTATTTCTCTGCATCCTGGCTGTCACAGCTTTGACTTCTGCCTTCATTCATTTTGCTGTGCTTGGATTACTTCACTCACCCCCCTCATAACTGGCCAACTTGCTAACATGCTCTGGTCACATAGGAACCAGAGTGACCTAGTGGAAGTCTTATCTAGGCCAGGTCACTTCTTCATTTTGAATCATTTCTTAACTCTCATGGACCTTAAAACGACCCTCAAGGCTCTTGCTGAACTTGCTCCTCCTACCTCCTCCTGTACAACTCATCCTCTTTAAGCTAGCCTTCCTGAAATTTTGCTATTTTTGCAATAAACTAAGCATTTCACCTTTCTGTGCTGCTCCTCACCCCTCAGCCTCATCCATGTAGATAATGTTTACTTGCCTTTCAAGACTTAACAGAATGTTACCTGTTCTATGACATCTTTTCTGAGTGTGTACCAAAGTGATCTTTCCCAACTTTGTTTTCTCCCTGCTCCATGGGGAGAGGTTTTCCAGAGCAGTTCAAAAATCACAGCTGTTTTACTCAATGAAATGTGAACACTTGAGCAGGGTTCATGCCTTGTTCATCTCTGTATTTGCAGCCCAGGGCTTGGTTCTAAGGAATGCTCGGTAAATGTACTTATCGAATGGACCTCACCAACCAGGTAAGAGAGGCAAATTCCAAGAGCTGGTGAGGCCAGAGTCAGGACTCTGAGGCATTAATCAGGCTAACTCCATACTGGTGGGGTGCTCTGCTGGGCTTCCCAGTCTGATGTGAACCTCCTTCCCATGTTGCTTTCCAGTTTCCTATCCTAAAAGTGATATGATCTACAAGTGGGACAATTTCAAGCTTGAAATCAATGAAAAGAACTCCTGGAAGCTCTTCCAGTTTGATTTTACAGGAGTGAGCAACAAAACTGAAACTATCTCAACCCCAGCTGGTAAGTGTTCCATGGGAGCCAGGGCTAGGCAGAGGCCGAGGAGGGTGGTACGGCTGACTGGAGAATGCTGTCTGTACAAATGTTGTTGTAACATCCTGTGGAAATACCGCGGAGAACATGGCTCCTGTCTTGTAAATGCTAAGCACTTACAACTGTTTGCAGAGGAAACTGAGACTTTGCCAGTATGCCTCAGTCTCATCTGCAAAGAAGTAAGTGCTTTGCCAAGTCCCCTGAGACTTTAGGTAAGTAAAGTTTCGTTGTTCTCACAATTTGCAATTAGTTTTGTCATGCAGACCCCTCAGTTTCAAGGGCTTTGTTGAAACACTGACCTCCTTGAATGACTTTGGGGAATGGTGCTCATGTGAGTTCTTCATATCCAGAACCAGTCTGAGCTGACTGAATGGGAAGCAGGGTCTGCCCTAATGGGAGGTAGAGGTTAGAGGTCTAATGACATCTAGACAAAATATGGGGTAGTCTGCAGGGAGTTACAGCAGCTACGATGGCTGCTACACTGACTTTAGTCTTAAAGGAGCAGCTATGGAAAATACAATTTGCTGTTAAAGGCTTCATGGCAGATTCACCGTAGACTTGTAAATCATTGGTTTTCTGATCTTCCCACTAAGAAGGACGAAAGGGGAGGGTTCTGGGTCTCCTAACTTTCAGCTCCCAATTAGGAGTGAGCATCTTTGCTTGTGTTCCTAGGTGATCTGAATGAGGAGCCAAGGGTAGCTCCCAGAGCATTCCTGGAAACCCTCTTCACACGTACTGACCAAGTTCAGGGCATGGAGGCACTGCCCTCATCGTTTCCAGAATGTTGATGGAGCAAGTCACCAACCAGCCATTTGTCATGGGAAGCATTTTGTGTTGCTTCCTTGTGGCTAGACAGAATACTTTCTCTTGCTTCACTGAGTTGGTCACTGAGTGAAGGACAGCTCATGCTCACTTGGCTGGAGCTTTGATTGTACAGTACTAGGCAGGTGCCGAGGGCTGCCTTACTTTCCTTTTTCCTGGGGAAGCAATTTTACTGTCTTCAACTTGAGATCCCTGCTCTTCTGCCAGCTAACCATGGGCCTGCCTCTTAGCTTTCTGCATCTCAGTTTCTCCAGGTAGGTGGAGACCTATCATCAAAAGTGGCAGAGAAAACAAGGCCCAGGGGCTTTCAAGTCACTAGTGGTTCCGTTTAGTAGATGGTTGTACATTGTTTCAAAATGGTGCCCTAGTGACTACAAAGCCCCAGAGCCAGGATCATCACCAAAGCAATAACAGTAGGTAAGCACCAGCTCTCCTTGGGAGGAGAGGACAGTTCTTGGGAAGAAAAGTGGAGGTCTTCTTTCTTTTCTGCTGAAGATTGTTCTTGATCCACAGTTTCTCCAGTGTCAGAGTTATCTTTGGAATTGGTCTCAAACTCTTCTGGTTAGCCCTTAGAGAAGTTCTCTCTGTCTGCAGAAGATTTCTGTGCTCATCTCCTCAGGGTTCAGAACATAGTGATAGCATGCTACTCTGGCCATCTTTGGCCTTGAGCCAGAGAATTTCTACTTCAGGAGGTTCTCAAAACCTTGTGAGTAAATCATCCTCCATGATGGTTGTTGAGCCTCTACTGGAATCTTTTAGTGATCAGAAGGAGTTCAGTTTCTTCTAAGGAGGTTTCTTCCTTTTTTACATAGCTCTGCCCATTGGAAAACCTCCATGTTCATCTGAAATTGTGATCTCTGGAACTTCTAACTATCAAACCTAGTTCTTTCCCCCTAGAACCATCTGACTTACATTAAGTCCAGGTACTATTTAAGAGGTCAACATTAAAAGACCAGTAATATCATTGCAGCCCTGTATCATATTTTATTGTAGTCTGTACAGCCCTCATTTCTTTTTTTCCCTTTTTCTTCAAAGCTTTGGGTTGACACAGTCTTTTTAATTGTGTCTCTATGATAGCAGGTTTAGAGAGCAGAAAGCATCTTTAATTTTGTTTTGTTTTGGGTCTTCAACTCCAAATATCTTTCTTCACTTACCTACGTTTCTGTGTTTCTTGTGAAGTAGACAGTGTATGTTGGTATCCTTCTCTTGACCTCCAAAATGAAAATTCCATCTCTTGATAAGTAGAGAAGGCTCTCCTCTGACCATAGTAAATTATAAAGTAGACAACTGCAATAGAATAACAAATCTCTTTTGCAATCAACATATATAAACTCAGCTATTTTTCAGGGGGCAGAGTTATAGCCAATTAGAGGAGTCTTAAATTGTAGTCAAGACCCCAGGGCAAGAGAATGAGGAATTTGATCAATACATACTTGCCAGTAGGCAAGTGTTAGATGGTCCCTCATGCCATTCTGGAGTTCTAACCCCAAAGCTACTACTCTGGAAACAGGTCTTCCACTGACCCCAGGCCACTTCCTTGCATTTTTCCAGAGAATCTGAGAAGTCTTGCTCCTTGAGTGTCAGTGCTGCCAAGGTGAGTAGGAAAGAAAGGTTGCTCTCATACAGCTCCAACTCACCCATACCTTCTGGGTAGGGGACCTACCTTTAATGGACAGGTTGATGTTCTGGTCTGCTTTCCAAATCTGTTCCCTGGCAGTAGCAAGGATCACTGAGCATCCACTGGCTGTTTCAGGCTTGCATGGGTAGGGGCTAAGCTGCAGGGCCCACATGAGTCCTGCCTTGGAGGAATTTAAAAGCCTACTTAATTCAAGGACAAGGAGGAATTCTATAGCATCACTGAGGTGGGAGTTTGAAGATCAGCTTCACAAAGGAGCCAAGATTAGAGCTATTACAAATCCAGTGGGATGTTGAGAATGAAAAGTGATGTTCTGGGCTCAGAGAAAAACCCAACAAGTTGTGGAGTCATGATAACCTTCAGAGTGTTTGGGACAGTTGTTTCAAAGCATAAGGTAGCACGAAGAGTGCAGCAGAAAATGATCACTGGAGATGTAGTTTCTCATCTGGTTCTATAGGAGCCATTGTTGTTAGAGGTGAGAGCAACAGCAGGATGCAATACCCAAGTGAATGTGACAACCTCAGTTCATCTTGTAGATGTGTCCTCTGCAGACATAACATCAAAAGGGATGACACTGGGCTTCTAATGTCAGCTGACAGAGTGCAGTCTTGATTCTGTAGCTCATGGAACAGAGTTTTGGGAGGAAGGAGAGCACTTGCTTTTGGCCACCAGTAGAGCAGCAAATGTGCATTCTGTGCTTTTGCCAAAAGTATTCTGCCCTTTCTCCATTACAGCACACTATCCTCAGCACGTTTCTTGAGAAAATATGTTATGAGGGCCATCAGTCTAGGTGTCATGCTGTGGTACTATGGACTACACATGGGTATATTCACTCAGTGGGAATGAATGCCTCAGCCAGCCATCTGGACATCAGCTCCTTGGCCCTGATATGAAGAGGACTGATTTTTTCCCTTTCATACACCCTGGAAACACAGATTTGGGGAGTGGGACGGTGGACTAACAAGTAGTTAATATTCTTGCTTTAACTTAGTTCTCAATTGATCATGGGTATTGCACTAAGTCTGCCCTCTGGTCCTATGTGTGTTGCACTGAAATGATGTCTCTGACCTAGGACAGTGGTAGGGAATCCCATAAGAATAATGGGAACTTTAATGTGCACATCTTACTGTACATCGCATCAATACTGTAATAAAATGGGTTTTTTTTTTAATGTCTTTCAGGCGAATTCATGGTCATGACGTTCTTCTTTAATGTGAGCAGGCGTTTTGCTTTTGTTGCCTTTCATAACTACGTCCCTTCTTCTGTGACCACGATGCTTTCCTGGGTTTCCTTTTGGATCAAGAAGGAGTCTGCCCCAGCCAGGACCTCTTTAGGTAAGAGAGTAAGGTGGGCATAAGCATAGGCATGTAGTTGTGACTTACCTTGATCAGCACAAAGAATTGCCTTCTTGTGGTGTCCTTTATGTGTGTAATATATGGGTCAGGAGCTTAGCCTCCCTTTATTCCTTGCTCTTGCAGGCATCACCTCTGTGCTTACCATGACCACCCTAGGCACCTTTTCTCGTAAGAATTTCCCACGTGTCTCCTATATCACAGCCTTGGATTTCTATATTGCAGTCTGCTTTGTCTTCTGCTTCTGTGCTCTGGTGGAGTTTGCTGTGCTCAACTTCCTGACCTACAACCAGACGAAAGCCCATGCTTCTCCGAAATTCCGCCATGTATGACCTGGGTATGGGAGTGGTGGCAAGGCTTTGGAGTGTGGAATCGTAGCAGCAAGGGCATTAGGGTTACGGCACATGGGTGGCCAGCTTCCCAGGTGATGGGGATTATGGGGATGGTGAAGGAAATCAAGCCACTAATGTGATGTTGGGTGTCCTGGGAGGCCAAGAAACAGAGTGCCAAGGAAAGAGTTTCCATCAAATCCTTTGGCAGTTCTTCTTAAGCTTGACATGCATTCCCTTAACTGTCATCTACTTCCCCCCCGTCCATTTCAGCCTCCTCTTGGTAGCCGTGCCCATGCCCACACCTGTGCTCGTGCCCGTGCCCGTGCCCGTGCCCGTGCCCGCCAGCAGCAGGAAGCGTTTATGTGTGAGATTGTCACCTCTGAAGGAAGTGATGGAGAAGAACATCTGTCTAGCTCAGCCCAGCGGCCCCCCAGCCCAGGTATCCCCCAGGGTCCCCGCAACATGTGCATCAGGTGCTGTGATGAGTGCAACAAGGGTTTCAAGAAGTATTTCTGCATGATCCCCGATTGTGAGGGCAGTACCTGGCAGCAGGGCCGCGTCTGCATCCACATCTACCGCCTGGATGACTATTCTCGAGTTCTTTTCCCAGTCTCCTTCTTCTTCTTCAATGTGCTCTACTGGCTTGTTTGCCTTAACCTGTAGGTGCCAGCTGGTACCCTGTGGGGCAGCCTCCCCATTTCCCCAGGAGGTCCCAAGCCCCTTGCCAAGGGAGATGAAAGACAGTAGCAGCAGCAGTAGGAGCACCTCTCTCTTTTCTTCCCTGTTCCCCAAATATAAGCCTGTGGACAATTTGTCTTTGCTGGCCTCTTCACACTGGCCCCTTCACTCAGTCTCCTCAGCAGCCCCTTTCAGGTAACCTAGCCCACATCTCTATTTTTCAAGGAGCATTCATGATGCTCAGTCTTAAAAATCATAGGTTCTCAGTAATCAGCTCCCTAAAACCATGCCCATGTATGAGCAGATTAGCTCTCTCCCAACTGTGCTGACAACCGTTGCCTTTTTCCAGAAACCCTTATTGCCTTTGTGGTGCTATGGGCCCACCTCTGGCCTCTGCCTCAAAGTGCACAGACAAGCTGCTCACCTATTTCTGACAATTCTTAAAGATGCTGAGCAGCAGTACATCAGGAGGAGGGGATGCTCAATCTTAAAACAGATTATTATGTTCTTGTTTTAATCTCCCTACCCACCCTTCCTGTGCAAATAGACACTGGAATTAACTCTTTAGGAGGAGGGAAAACAGCAAGTGGGCCTGTTCTGTGACAGTATCCCTTCCTCTGCTGCTGTGACACCTCCCTCTCCCCCGAGCCTCCATCTGCACTACCAATCCAATGCCCTTCATCCAGTGGGAATCTATTTTTGTGTGTGATAATAGTAATTAATTCCCTGCTTTTATGCCACCTTCCTCCTCCTACCTTGACCCTTGTGACTCTTTCTGTAACTTCCCCAGTGACTTTCCCAGCCCTGATCCAGGTGCTAGGCCTTGGTAACTTCCTGGGGCCAAGAAAGTAAGGAAGCTCTTTTTTGAAGCAGCAGCAGCAGGTGCCCATCTCAGGCACAGTTTACAAGTTTGACTGTTTCCTTGGTCCCTGGACCCATGAGCCAGTCCACTTTTATCCCTGGGGCACTCACACAATCACAATCAATTGAATTCCCTTAAATTTTAAGGCACTTTACCTTGACAAAGCACTTTTGACAAATTATTTTTGACAAATCATTTCTATTTAGAGCCTCATTTATAGCCAGACCTGTGACATCTTTAGGGCAGGATTCTTATCCCCCCTATGCAGATGGGAACCATGAGGCACATATTTCTATGGGACTGTGGATCTCACTGGAAGCCACTCAGGAGCCCACTGTCACCTTTTAGATCACTTGACAGGGCTAGGCAGCTCTGTTCACCATGATTCAATTCTATCGCCTCTGCTGGCATCCCAGTGGCAGGGTCCAAAATGGCAGGATCCCTTCAGCATTGGCCTGCTCAATTCTTGGGCCTGAGGTGCTCAGACTGCCCCCCCAAGATCGAACTTCTCCTGGCTCTAGTCACCCAGTGAGATGAATTTGGACATGCCCCACTGCTTGTATATGCTGAATGAAATCTGTGTCTGTATTTTATGGGGGGTGGGTAGGGTAGGGGATCCATCTGCTTTTTGTCACCATCATCTGAAAAGGGGAAATATATAAATAAATATATCAGCAAAGCATTCAAGGTGTGGTTGGTTTCTTTGGTGTCCAAGTTTGTTCTCAGCTCAGGTTTTAAAGTCCATGACCCAAACTTTTATCTGTTCCCCTGTCTTAGCCATAAATCCCTGACCTGCCAGGCATGCACCAAGTACCCTTTCCTCAGTAACTAGTGGGATACAAAAGAAAGAGCACCTTTACAGATTCCCTGACTTATACCTATGCCTCTGTTCTGTCCTGTTCCTTTTGCTTTGCCCATCACTGTAGTCTGTAACTTGGGCTGGAAGGTTGCTAGGTACCATGGGGCTCAGACTACCCCCTACACCAGTAAAAATGGAGAAGCTGTATCACAAAGATAAGGACATTTGTCTCCAATAATACCACAAGTCAATAGTGGAGTGGGATCCGATTCCAGAAATCCTAACATTCTGGCTTGGCGTTCTAGTTAATTCACCTTTCAAAAGGAGACTCTCTGAAGGGAAGGTTTGGCTCTGGCATCCTGTGACTCTTCAAACTCTAAGGAAACTCAAATGATAACAGGCACCAAAGAGAAGACCAAAATGGTATCTGAACAGCTGTCATAAAGTTCTTAGAATGATGCTCAACCACTTTCTGTATAAAAATTCCACATCTTTACTAGTGTATTCTGATATATTAGCCCTCAACAAATGACAACAATTTTGGAACAAGGGGAATAGTTAACTCACTTTTATTTACATTAAGAAGATGAAGGAGAAAAATGATAGCCTGGTTCTTTTTTTTTTCATTATTTAGAGAATACTTTATTAGTTTCTGTAATCAAACCCACGTAGATAAGACCCTACATATTTAAAACAGTGCATTACCCCTGTACAAATGGAAAAAAATTAAGTTTAACGTTTCTAGACCAATATGATAGCCTGGTTCTTGAACAAAGTAGGCATACAAATTCATGAGCACTCATACTTAAGTTCATTTTAAAAAAACAAATAGTGTAACCCAGATTCTTTAAACACTGCAATAAGGCTTAGAAATAAAAAAAATCCTCTACAATTTTGAAATCTTAAAAAGCTCACATAATCAATTCTTTAAAAATGAGGAAATCAAAACCATAATTGGGTACAGATCTACAAAATAAAATTAATGAAGAAAACACTACTATTAAAACATGTGGGATGCAGCCAATATTGTACTTACAGAAAAATTAATAATTTAAACATTCCAATACAGTTGAAGACAAATGAGTTAAGCACTGAAAATTAGAAATTAGAAAAATTATAAAAACGTTCCAGTTGTACTTTAGAAAAGTTTGGGGAAAAGGATAATTTTAACATAAACAATATATTGAGAATTGGTTAAGCATTTGAAAAACAAATCTGTGTCACTACTTCTCTTCATGTCCAATGTACAGATGAATCAAAGAATTAAAAGCCTTTTAGGAAATTCAAAAGTTACTCTAGAATAATATGGGTCAATATGTTCATATTCTTGGGATGGGAAAAGTTTTCCCAAGTGTGTCATAAAACATAAGAAACTATAAAGGAAAGATTGGAAATTGTGTCCATACTAAGAAATGATAACAAAAGTCCAAAAAATATATAGCAAAACAATATAACATCAGTTTGGGGGAGGAAAACAATCTCAGATTAAGATGCAGGAAGTTGATATGGAAGTGTGATCAGCACCTTTGGGGGAAGTGTAGGAAGCAGTCAGGTGGAGGAAAAATTGGGCCACTGGACACATGGTAACACAGGAGTCATAGGGCTGGTTCTTCCAAATGGTCACATATCAGGGCAAAGGGACAGGCCCATAAACCCCTTATTTGGCTATGTGCATGAACTTGGAAGGGATGTGGAAATAGGGTATGACTGAGGGAGACTCAGTTGTGGGCTGTATGCCTCTGACAATCTCAGCAGCTGGAGAAACAAGCTGTGGTGAAGAGGGAAAAGTATCCTGGTATACCACAGTATCCACTGTAGTTCATCCTCACCTTGCTCAGGCTCATGTGCTTCACAGAAACAAATTCCAGAACAGCTTTCCCATGCCTATGTTATGATATATAAGACTAGTGAAAACAGCACACACCTCCCACTGGAGCTGGTCTTAAAACCCGTGTTGGTCAGCTCTTCACCATCATGACAAAATACCTGAAAAACAACTTAAAGGAGTAATATTTATTTTTCCTCATGATTTCAGAGGTTTCGGTCTATGGCCATTTGGCTCCATTGCCTTGGGTCTGAGTCAAGGCAGAATATCATGGCAGCAAGAACATGTGGTGGAGGGGAGTGCTCACCTCACAGAAGCCAAGAAACAAAGCAAGGAGGGGAGGAAGGAGGGAGGGAAAGAAGGAGAAAGAGAAAGGGGCCAAGGACAAGATATATACACTTCCAGGACATGCCTCCAAGTGACCTACTTCCTCCAAATAGGCCTCATTACCTACATTTTCCAACACCTTTTAGAAAAATAGTCCATTCAATTATCCAATCACTTACCCAAAGCCCTACCTCTGGGTATTGCTGAATTGGGAACCAAGCTCTCAATATATGAGCATTTGGGGGACACCCAGATCCAAATGATAACAAGAACTTAACTGGCATGCATCATTGGTATTCTCCACTGCTCATTGTAAATTTTCTCTCATCACCTATTATCCACTAATCTGAATGACTTACTTGGTGGACTGACTAAAACCTTTATTCTAGAAGGATCTGAGCCTCTAGACAGCATGTCCTTCCTTCTCAAGCTGTGGCTGGTTGATTTGTTTGTCATTTCCAAAGTCTACTTAATTGGACACCAACATATTCTTGCTTCCCTTGTTGTATAGCCTTCCTGAGGAATAAGACCAACTGTTTCTGTCAGGATGGTGATTTGTTTTCTTTTGACTGGTACAACACTATAAGAAAGCAGTCAAGGATAAAAATTTGATGAGACTCTTATGTTGTCCCCTGGTAAAGGTACTTACAATCTGGGGGCTAAGAGATCTAAAACTGTGGGACCCAGAATTATTATAATGGGAAGCATAAATTTTCTAAGTGGGTCACCAAGAGTTATATAAGCAAAGAAACTCCTTGTACTCTTTTGTTTCTAGACCTGTGTATTCTACCTTATATGACCATTCATTGAGGGTGAATGTTGCTTTCTGGTGGTGGTATTCTACCCTCTCAGACTATCATCTCCAAGCTGGTACCTCAGCTGTGCCCCCAGCACATCATTTCATCATTCTGTCTAGCCAGCAGTTTCTGTTTGGTGTGTTAATAATAAAACCCCAGGTCCATGTCCCAATATTATGTGCCTTTGGCTGGAAAGTGGATATATGTATCCAACCCAATGTGCATAAAATCCTGTCTTAGTGGATCAAACCTTATGGCACTATTGTATATTCCAGCTGAGGGCCTTTAATAAGGAAAAGCAAACCCATGCCCAGAATTTGTGTTGACTCCAGTCAAGATAAATCATTGCCCCAACTAGTTTTGAAGAGGCTCAATGTTGTCATTATGCCCCCAAGTGGCTTATGGGTTTCCTTCAAGAGTGGTGGCACTTTAGGGCCATACTACTGGTCTATTTTGTGGTCCAGGACAATAGATAAATCAGTCTTGGGAGTAGACTATTTTGCCAACTTATGACCTTCAACCCTGCCATTATAGTAGGATTGATAAAAATGGCAAGTACAGAACTTCCAGTTAAATTTGAATTTCAGATAAATTACAAATAAATTTTAGCATAAGTATGCTTCACTCGAGGTCATACTGTCCTTGCGCTCTTCCTAACACAGGACTAAGCACAGCAAAGGGACTAGAGTATGAACATTCTGTCAAATGCAGGACTCTCCAATAAGCACTCTTTGTACCAGAGCCCTCATAGACTTGGCTGACTGCTTTGCCAGATCTACTCTGTAGTCTGAGGTTTTACCTTCAATTCCTCTTTGCTTCTCTCTCCTTTCAGGTATCAGAACTCATTCCCATGTAAAAGTTTTTCCTACCTACTTCTGCTCCTTCTTCCATTATCCATCACAGATATTTTCTCCCAATAGTTCTCCTGCTCTTCTAGCCCCATCCTGGCATATGTTTCCAAGATGACCTTAAATGACACAGTTGAAACAAAGAATAACACTAGAAAGCATCCAGTAAGAGGGGATTCTGAGACTGGATTATTCATCACATGATTGCAAGGAACAACCTATCTTAAGTGGGATATGGGGCACAGACAGTACCTGGCACACTGTGACTAAGCCTAAATCCTGAAAATTTCATAATGGTTACTTGCACAAATATCCCAATGAGGAACCATGTTTTTGAGTCAGGCATTTGAAGGCTGGGGGGCAGGGGTGGGCACTGCCTACAAATGGAGCACAGTTAGATGGTTATTACTAGTCTATATTAACACACTAAAAAGGGAGAAGGAGAAACTGAGGAACATTAACAACAGTTAAAGAAAGGGTAAGTATGAGAATCAGAGGGCCTCTTTGTAAACTTAAAAAATGGATTTTTTTCTCCTGTAGTGTAAGAGCAGGCATAGATGAAGAGCAAATACAGAACTTAAGAATTATATTTGCAAATCTCCAGAGATAATTAAATGTTGAGCCAAAGCATTTCTGTCAAGATAAAGTAAGGTCCCTCTTTAGGAAAATCTGGGACTTTTAAGCATCAAATGGGGTCATTTGGATGGATGCCATCAAAGATTGAGGCTTTGTGAACCTCCCAATAACCTCAAAGTCTTCTGAGGTAATGAAGAGCTAGCATATCTGTAGTATTGGGTGATCTTTTAGAGACTGTTACCTATCAAGGTAACAGGTGTTCCCATTGAGAGCTGTGCCTTTTCTTACCTGTCTGCTAAACCTTTAATCAGAGTCAAATACAGGCATTATAATTGGGGAACTCCTAGGTTTGATAAAGGAAGAAAGAGATTACATCCTGGATAAGTTATAAAAGTTAGCTGCCCTACATTAGGAGAAGTCAAGGAAGTAGTACTGGAACTGGGATTTGAGGACTCTTTATACAGAGGGCTATAACATAAAATATGAAACCAGAAATCTACTGACATGGAGATAATTTCTCCAGACATGAAATTTAATCCTGGCAAGAAACCCAAGGATGGGAAAAAAATCTGCTAGGATGGCTCTTTCTTGCAACACAATGGTGAGAATATGCTATGATTATATCCCTACTCTTTCCCCAAAGGGTTTTCCAGCTGCTTACTTATGTGACTGTTCACTGGAGAGAGAGAAGGATACCCAGAAATTTCAAGAACTATTGAACACAAAAATTTGATTTATGTTGATACCATCAGACCAAAGCATCATTAGGCTTCTCTGTTAGAGTGAGAACTTATGTAGACCAAGTAATAAATCATTCCTGACTAGAATACCATTGTAAGTGGGTTCATCATGTCCACAGATCTATCCAGTAGTTACCTTTCCAGTCTTTGGGTGTATACTTGAAATTGATGTACTAGAAGTTGAAGTAACTTCCACATGGAGCTCCTGATATGTGGATAAGAGCTATCATACTGGAAAGACCAGGTAAGTGGAAACCTCTAAAAATGCCTTCCCCCAGTGAAGATAGTAAATCAAAAACAATATTGTAAACCAGGTAAGGAAAATTAGTCTTAACTTTAAAGATATTAAGGATATTGTCATGATATTTCCACTTAATTAATCAATATGATGATTAATTGTGGTCCCTGAAAAAAAAAACTAGATACTAACTATAGATTGCCAAGGTTTTCATAGAATTCCAGGTCATAGCTGCTATGCAATAGTATTTCTCAAGTAGGTTAATAAAGACTCAGGTACAAGGTATACAGCAATTGATTTTGCAAATGTCTGTTTTTCCTTTCCAATTAGAAGAAAGGATTGAAAAAAAACAGTGGACAGGATATGAATATTTGTTTATAATCTTCCCAAAGCTATGTTAATTCTCATACCCCTGGTCATAATATAGTCACAAAAGATCTAATTTGTCAGTATATCATAAAAAAATTCACAAATATTTGTTATACTATCAGCATAATATCAGACAGTAAAGAATGTTTTAGTCAGCCTTTTGTTGCTGTGACCTAAGGACATGACAAGGTCAATGTAGAGGACAGGAAGTTTATTTGTGGTTCCTGTTTCAGAGGTCTCAGTCCATAGATGACCAACTCCATAGCTCTGTGCTGGAGATGAGGCAGAACATTGTGGGGAAAGGGTAAGCAGAAGAAAGCAGTTCAGAACATGGCACCAGGAAAGCAGAGAGAGAAAGAGCTTCACTCACTAGGGATGAAATATAAACCCAAAGACATGCTCTCAGTGACCTACCTCCTCCAGTCACATGCTACCTGCCTTCAGCTACCACCCAATTAATCCATGCAAGTGGATTAATGCAATAATCAGGTTACAACTCTCATAATCTAATCATTTCACCGCTGAATGTTCTTACATTGTCTCATGCATGGGCCTTTGAGATGTACCATATATCCAAAACATAATAAAGGGTAAGAGGCAGCCAGCACACTGAAGACCTTGGAAGGACACACTCACTTTAGAGGGTGTGAGATAAACTCTAAGAAGATTCAGGGACCTGACGCGTCAGTGAGGTTCTTAAGGGATCAGTAGTCAGAAGAGTGCGAGGGTGTCTCCTCCAAAGTAAAAGACAAATCTCTACATCTTGAGTTCCCCACCACATAAATGAATTTGTGTACATCTGGTAGGTATCCCATCCCAAGGATAACTGTTCTGCCCCCTACATGTAGTGACACAGGAGGCTGATAGATTTGAGAGAGCCCCAGAGTGAGAGAGAAGTGCAGCAGGGCTAGACTGCATTGCTAGCAGTTCTTGGACCATCATGTCCAACAAACCCTGTGGTGTCAGAGGTGTCCATGATGGGAAAGGATGCAGGGTAAGGTTTAAGGTCAGCCTCAAGGGAGAATTCCATGCAGGCCCAGGGGTTCTAGAGCACAGCTATGCCATCTGCATCAAAAAAATTATATGACTTTCTAGATATAACTTATGGTATGTCCTGGTAGAAATAACCATGACCATGGAATACCAAGTAATTGTGTGCATGGGAGCTGGTTGCTATCAGATACACCATGTCTTAAAGACAGAGCCAGTAATTGTCCTTACTCAATTGAGCCTGAACATCACCAGAGAGCAAGAGTAAACACCAGAGAAAGTAGTCCAGACTCCTATATTATACTTATGCTAGCTCTCCTCCATCAGCTTGCACCAATGGTTAACTAGAAAATCCTGTACAAACTGCTAAAGAAAAACGAAAAAGCCAAAGTTTTGTAGATAGGTTCAACAGTAGGTGTGGAGATGGCAAAATTTTCTGTGTGGGTGGAGCTGCGTGCAGTGGGTACCTCATCATTAACCTTGTGTGAAAGAAGTAGAAAAAATACATATATATATATATATATATATATATGTATACACACACACACACAATTGATGTCATATATGTGTGTGTGTATACATGTGTGTGTAAATAGTGTGAATATGTATACATAATACACACACACACACACACATACACAAATTCATTGAATGGGTTCAGTATTTGAAAAATGGCTCACATCCAAAAACTAGTCAAGGGAACATGCCTTTTTATTGAGCAGTCCCTAATACTCCCAATCATCCATAATTGGTTTACTTTAGTTGTACAGATGAAGCAGCAATCTTTGAATGTTCTACTAGAAAGTCTTCCTTTTATTTAATTATTATTATTATTATTATTATTATTATTTATTATTTGGTACTGGAGATTAAACTGAAGGGTGCTTTTCCACTAAGCCATATCCCAGTTCTGTCATCTATCTGTCTATCTACCTACCTATCTATCTATCTATTTACAATTTAGAAACAGCATCTCACTGTATTGCTGAGGCTGGCTTTGAACTTGTGATCTTTCTGCCTCAGCTTCCCAAGTAGTTGTAATTACAATCATGTGCAATCACGTGCAGTGGAAGTTTTCCTTTCATTGACTATCTCCATAGCCCTCTTCATGTCATAACCCTGGCTGCTATGCTAACCTCATTGTTCATTCTGATAGTTATGCCCCTTTTGCTTATGATTGTTTCATCACCTGATCTCTATTATTGTGTGATCCTGTTGTTGCTACTAGGAAATCATATTTTAATAGCCACCCTAACTTTCAGATAGCCATCACTGAACTTTTTAGAGTTGCTGGTACTTCTCTCATGAGTTCATTTCTTATTGTTTTCATAAACAGAGAAGTGCTCCTGGCTCTCACATAGTCATTTGGGTGAATTTTCTGGCCTGTGATAAAGGATATCCAACTTTCCATGTCAATTTGCCTCAGTGTTTTAATCCCTCCTTCCATTGTCTGTATTGACATGTCTGGCATTTCATTTCATCATGGTTTTAAAATTCATGCTAATAGCATGTTAACACTCTTTCCTAGGGACCTTGCCACACTGTTAAATCTTGTATAACTTGATAGTGTCCCCATGCCTATAAAGTCTCCCTTAGCCAGTGTTATGTTTTGCCTCCAGTGATCCAATGCTGTCAGAATCCAGTCCCATATACACTTTTCATAGCTTTTGGTAGCATATGTTAGCTAAATCTTGTGGGACCTTTGGACTATAGTTTTTCTCCTCTATTAGCAAATTCATCACTTCCCTGACCAGGATTACTATGTCTTAACTAGTTATTGCTATAATATGTGGGAGAGTGAGTAAAGACAAACATGAGGGGGATACATGTTTTCTTGCCAGGTTGCCTGGCCTTCAAGTACATTGATATAATTCTGATCTGGAATACCTGATCTAGATGCACAAGCTGATTAAAACACAGAGCTTTTAGGCAATAATAAGAGCTATAACCCCATCAGTGGATTAATTCATTTGATGGATAGTTTTAGTCAGCTTTTTCACTGCTGTGATTAAAAGACTCAACCAGAATAACATTAAAAGGAGGAAAAATTTATTTGAGGGCTCACAGTTTCAGAGGTCTTAGTCCATAGAAGGCCATCATGGTTTTAAAATTCATGCCTTGATGTGAGGCTGAACATCATGGCAGAAGAGTGTGGCAGAGAGAAGCAACTCACATGATGATCAGGAATCACAGAGAGAGAGGTCTCCACTTGTCAGATACAAATATATACCCCAATGCCCCACCTCCTTCAGCCACATCTTACCTGCCTTCAGTTACCAATCAATTAATCCCATTAGGTTACTAACTCCCTGATTGGGTTAAGGCTCTCATAACCTAATAATTTCTTCTCTGAACCTTCTCATACATGAGCTTTTGGGGGACACCTCACATCCAAACCATAACAGTAGGCAGGTGGGCATGGCTGGAGGAAGTAGGTCACTAAAGGCTTGCCCATGGGGACTATATCTTGTCCCTGACTCTACTCTTCTATTCATTCTCTCTCTCTCTCTCTCTCTCTCTCTCTCTCTCTCTCTCTCTCTCTCTCTCTCTCTCTCTTCTTTCTGACTGCCATGAGCTGAGATTCCCTCTACCATGTCCTTCCACCATGGATGTTCTGCCTTACTTCAAGCCCACAACAATAGAATTGGCCTACCATATAACTTAATCTCTGAAGCCACAAGCCCCAAATAAAAGTTTCTTCCCCTAAGTTGTTTTTGTCAATATTTTGGTCACAGAGATGAAAAGATAACTAACTCATACAGAGTGCTATTTCTTTAAGAAGACGAAATGGGCTCTTTCTGAAAGCATACGAAGTTCAGAGAAATTTTTGGAATAAAAGTAGTTGAATAGATCAATTGGAATGTTTCTACTCATAATCAGGGCCCAGATCTCTATGTAGTCCAACTCCAAATTTTAAAATTTAGCTTCATGTTTTTATAATTAAATGCTGAGTCTCATAATTGGCTTTTCTTATCTGTCTTCTGGATACAGAAAGATTCTCCATATGTTGCCAAGGCAGTCCTTTATTTTTACATTTAACCTCTAAAGGGTTACTAATAACCCTCTGTTTTTTATTGAGTTTCTCCAATGTTTTTATCACCCCCAGGATAATTTATTTACCCCTTAATTTCTCAAATACCTGATATTGTGCCTACTATGCACTCCCTTTCATTGTTATACTGCCTCAATTCACTCCCAATATATGTTACCCATTTCACTGCTATCCTATCAAGTGTTCTACTCACTAGCAGAGATGGAGTTCCCTTTTCAAGCTCTCATGTAGATAATTTTATAAAATTATTCCTGGCACTTCCTTGCTGATTGGATTCTCCAAAAAGCACTCTGAGTTGAAGAACTGCATGTGAGAAATGTATTGGAGACTACTCTCCAGATCATCACTTGGGTGGGTAGGAAAAGAAACAGACTTAGAAAAAGAAGTTGAACTGTGATGTACTGATTATAAAAGCCTCAGACAATCCCATAAAGAGCATTGACGTTCAGGAAAATCTCCACTGGGACAAAGGAATCAGACCTAGATCCCCACTTTGAACAGTTATTGGCTGCAATATACACCATAAAGGAAGTATGGATTGGGAAATTTGACTATTTAACTGTGGGCAATCTCTGGAGAGGAGCTCAGGTAAGACCCTTCATCTACAAACAGTCCTGGAATCTGGGGGAAGGAATGTTTCAGTCATGAGGGGGTGGAAATCAGTGTTATAACATCCACTTAATGCACAGTTAGAATGTTAGAAACACAAAAACAAATTGTGAGTTACTTGCACTAAGGGTTAATGACTAAACTACCAGTGCTTTAATGAAATTACAAACAAAAGGCAAAAGCCATAAACAGAATATTTGGAAAAGGACATTCATGGGCTGTGGGTGTAGTTCAGTAGTAGAGCTCTTGCCTAGTGTGTGTGACCCTGAGATCAGTTCTCAGCCGCATACGTATACACACACACACACACACACACACACACACACTCTCTCACACAGAGAGAGACATGTATGTATTTAGTGAGGATGAAAGAAATAAATGATACCTAGGAGATGTGACATGAAATGGACACTCTAATCGTTGTATAAATTGATGCAAACTTTCTGGAAGAATATCTAGCAATATGTATCAAAATACAAAATATGCACGGCTTTGTACCTAGTGTATTACACTTCTAATAAATTATAGAACAAATGAGAGAAGGTATACATATAATGACTGAACATCACAGCCTTCTGTTTAAGAGAGGGTTATTAGAATGACTTAATATTCCATCAAGAGATTAGTAATTTTAATCCATTTATGGTATCCACACAACGTAATTCTATGTAGTTATTTAAAAAGTCTAAAATACATTCATATTGACATGAAAGATGATCACAGAATTACTAATTGAAAGAATCAGACTGCAGTGTTCTCAGTTTAGTATTATATCACTGAAATAAAGTGTTACTATGAATAAATTATATACTTATATATTTTAACTTTGTTATTTATAATTTTCTATATTATTTTATTTTCTACAGGAGGTATGCATTTTCTTTAGAACCAGAAATAAATTAATTTTGTCATTATCATAACCATAAAACAAAATAGAAAATGTATCAAAGGACAACTTCAAACTATTGGCACAGTGAGGAAAGCAAGAAACAAATATGTATAGAGAGGATTTATTTTTACATCTAGAAAAAGGAAATGACT
The DNA here is from genome assembly GCF_021218885.2 of Marmota monax. Taxonomy (NCBI): domain Eukaryota; kingdom Metazoa; phylum Chordata; class Mammalia; order Rodentia; family Sciuridae; genus Marmota; species Marmota monax. Next base: position 3,185,931 of record NW_026692025.1, on the reverse strand, counting down.
CAAAATGCATAGTAATCTGCACTAGATTATTTAGTGTAGGGGCAAACATAGAATTATGAGGAATAATATAAGTGATGTTAATAAGACAATTTTGAGTAATAAAGAAATATTAAAACCCATTTAACAATGTCTGCTAAGGAAGACAAAAAATGTATATTTTTTAAGTAAAGTTTCTGCCCAGATAGTTAAAACAGAAGCAAGCTTAAGTCAAATACGCTGTTGTGCAACTTCTCTTTCCCATAAGCATTAGAAATATTTGGGGTGGGGCTTCAGAATTTTAAAAAGTATATAATTTCACCATAAGAATCTCTTGATGAACGCAGTTCAGTGATATCCCTGAGTATCATGCATCATGGTCAATTTAATAATACTGAGTGCTAAGTTTATTTTTCTTTTACATATTTGCATGTGGCAGATATAAATAAAGACTAACACAACTGAGTTAAATCAGTATACTGAATAACAAAGCTCCATTGCTGTCATTGTTATGATTTCTGAAATAGTGAGCATTAGAAATATTAATAAGTAGCCACATCTTGAATAAAATAATAAGTTAACTCCTGATTTTTTATGTGTGTAGAAACCAAGAACATTTAAATCACTAAATATTTTCAGGTTCCAAATGTTGGTCAACTGGAATGGAGTTGCTTTGGAATTATTATTATTGTTATTATTTTTCATGGAGAGCAAGTAAAGAAACTCTGCATGCTGGTGGCCAAATAAAGGAAAAAGTCAAGACAAAAGGATAACAATCTCAGTGAAAGATCTCCATCTGAAGAATCAGGATCTGATTTATGGTAGATCTATGAGAAAAGCCAGCCTAATCATATCATAATAGTTTGGATCAGGAAATCTCAGGGAAGGTCCACGTTTTTTCCTCTTGGTAAAAGGCTAAGAGTTATTGAGGAGTGCTTCCCACAGATTCTCTCTCACTTGTGATTTTATAAGGTTAATTTACTCTATTTTCCCCCTGAAGTCTAGCAACTTGCAACCTCCAAAACTAACTGGAGATGGGGGAAAATCCATGAACCTGGGCTGAGAAGGTGAAGATTCCTTATGTACTCCAGGCAGGTTACAATGAAGACAACTATGGATTCATGTCAGTCTTGTATGATTTCTGGAAGCAATACCTATGAGATTCTAGAGATGCAAACAGTAGGAAGAATTGAGCCTCCTTGGAAAAGTTGAAATTGGCACAGAACTGTGCAGAGGGAAGTCTTGAAAACCTCAACATCATTATGAATATGTTACATACTGACTTTTGCATTTCATACAACCAAATAATATCTGCCTTTGTACTTTAGAGAAAAAGACAACTCATTAATGCTCTCTAGAAGTCATGCATACTAGTTTGAAAGGGATTCTATAACTAAGTACTATGGCCTACAGGGCTTAAGCCACAGAAATGTATTGTCTCACAGTTCTGGGGACCAGAAATCCAAGATGAAGGTATCAGCAGGAATGTTTCTTCTGAAGCCTTTCTTATTGGCTTGTAGATGGCTGTCTTCTCCCTGGGTCTTCACATTATCTTTTATGTCATCTTATATTTTCCTAAAGACACCAGTCATATTGTACTAGAGTCCACCCTAAAGAAGTATTGTAACTTGATCACCTCTTTAAAAGACTTATCTCCAAATATATTCACATTCTCAGGTTCTGGGTATTAGGATTTCAATATATGAATTTTAGGGAAGACAAAATTGACCCTATTACACTATATATCTATGAAGCTTCAACTATATTTGTGAACAAATGTATGAAATACACTTTTCCTTAAGCCTACATCTGAACAACATAGGAAAGCAATGAGGGGACACAGGGAAACATTTACATTCCTCCCTACTCAGACCATCCATTCCTTTTCTGTGTGAGGACTTGTAACACAACTCCAGGATATCAAAAAGACCTGGAAACTTAGTTATCTCTGTTTAATAACTTTCCAGATTGTGAGAACACATTGACAAATATCACCTTATAGCAGCCCTCAAATTGTTCATTGTCATATAGGTTTCTAAAACAAAGAAAAGCACTGAAATAGGGGAATGGACAGAAAAAAATGTTCAGGTCACCCAAAACAGGGAGAATCTAGTGACTTCAATGCCAAATGCTTCCCCTGAAGCTGAGGAACCCAGGCCCTAAGAATAATGTATTTGAAGAACGGGAAAACTTGACTAACAGAGATATAGATGATTTTATCAGCTAAAACATGTTATCATCACAATTGGAGTCCATCAAAAGTCTTTTAGTAACACTCTCAGAGAAAAAAGCTTTTGCAAAGATTTTACAAGCTCCAAAATTAAGATTATTTTCAATGTTCTTGTCAATACTTCCACCCTCCTAAGAGTCACTCATAATCAAAAGCTATGGGAGGCGGCTGGGATTGTAGCTCAGCGGTAGAGTGCTTGCCTAGCATGTGTGAAGCACTGGGTTCGATCCTTAGCACCATATAAAAATAAAATAAAGGTATTCTTTCCATCTACAATACAAAAAAAAGAAGCTATGGGAGGAGGGCAGCTGGCTGCTGGCTGAATTATGAGGTCTGCTGCTACAACTTTTGCCCTTTTGCCCTCTTGCCCTCTTCTGATTTTGTGAATGGACCATGACCAGACTCCTGTGTGCCTCATGCTAAGTTGCCATAATCTTCAACACATATATAAAATAAAAAGAAATAAGCATATTCTTCCACTTCCCCACATATAGCCTTTTTATAAGGAATGGGATAAATAAACTTACCCAAGATGTGGGGACAAGTTAAATTACTCAAGGCATTCTGAGTCAACCAGCTGGGAAGGATAGCTACAGAAAGCCAGAAAGGAGAAGTGTGACCATCTTTGGCTATTGTGCCTTGAAGAGTTTGTAGAGAAGGTGTCATATTTGGAATTTTGAGTCTGAGTAAATTTTTAATTTCACTTAGATATCAGAATTCTATATAATTGGTAATAATATATCTATAAAGGAGACAAACTATCATGTGATTTCAGAAAGGTTTTCCTGAAACTGGCTGGTAAAGAGCAAAGCCAGAGCCAGACCAATGGTCCCAAATGTAGCTTTCATGGCCAGAATATATTAAATGTAGAGGCTAGTTTAGCATCTTAACATCCCTGTCACAGATTTGCCTAATTTCTGTAATATGGCTTTGCTTTCAAAAAAGATCATAAATTTTGTCATTTAAGATATAAATATTGAGCTCCTACTGTGTGTTGGAACTTATGTATGGGGTAGAGCAATGGAATTAAGGATTTTCTGGGAGCTGGGCAGGTCTCTCTTATACTGAGAGTTCACTGAAGGGGTCATTGGAGAAGTGTCTGAAAGTAAGGAAGTATGTTATATGGCCTTTTGGAGAAAGGGTGTCCCAGGCACAGGAAACAGAAAGTGCAAAAGCTCTGAGGCAGGGTCATACTTGGTATGGAAGATGTATAGCACAGAGACCAAGAAGGTTGTACTGACTGAACTGAACTGTAGGATGAGTAATTAAAGGGATCATAGAGGCAGAGGTAAGTTTGATCACACAAAGTCTCTGTATTGGCCAGATATTCCCAGAGAAACAGAATCAATAGGAGGAAAATATATATATATATATATATATATATATATATATATAGAGAGAGAGAGAGAGAGAGAGAGAGAGCACATACGCAGGAGGAATGGCTGGGGAGGAAGGTAAGAGGGGTGGAAAGGGGAAAAGATGAGAGAGATTCAGATAAATGTACTCATTTGATTATAGAGGTTCAGAAGTCCCACAATCTGCCATCAACAAGCTGAAAGCCCAGAGAAGCTAGTGGTATAGTTTCAGTCTAAGCTGTTGAAGGAATAAGAATCACTGGAGCCAGTGATGTAGGTCCTGGTCCAAACATAAAGCATAAAATAAAGAGCACCAAGTTCAGAAACCAAAAGAAGATTTAAGTCTCAGATCAAGCAGAGAGAGAGAGAGAGAGAAAATTCACCATTCTTCTAGCTTTTGTTCTATTTGGACCCTCAAAAGATTGTGTGATACTTGCAAACATTGGTGAGGGCAATGTGCTTTAGATTCAAGCACTAATCTCTTCTGGAAACAGCCTCACAGACATACCCAGCAATAATATTTAACCAGTTATTTCGGCATACCTTAGCCCAGTCAAATTAACTCATAAAACTAACAACCATAATCTGCTTGTCATTTGTAAGGAATTGGGCTATTCTTCTGAGTGTGAGGGCACTTGAAAAGAGAAATGACCTGATCTGACTTAGTTTTTTAAAGGACTCCATAATCCAGTATTAAAATTAATCTGTGATATCATTTAGAAGACTAATGCAATATTCCAGGCAAGAGTTCATGGTGGCTGGGGCTAGGATAAAGTAGACCCATTGTAGGAACATTGTTAAGGTTGAGTCTTACAATAATATTTGTGGATAGATTGGATAAGATTGAATAGGATTCTTCAGGAGACACTTTCGCCTTCCTTCACTGACCCAATTAGATTCTCACTATTTGCACAAAGGAGTTCATCTGAGTTCCAAGTCAGAAACAGAACTCAAGGACTCCTGTATTTCTCAATTTATACCCTTGGGAATGCAAGATCTGAGAATAGATATTGGAACTCTGATGGTTGCCTTATCCCACAGTGCAAATTCAATCGAGTTCAACTTATACACTCTTAGTTTAAGCTTAATAACCATACGGCATCTTAATTCTTTGATAAATGTAGTTTTTCTTGGACTCCAGTGAAGCTGATGGGGAAGTGAATTAAAGGCAGAGAAGTAAAACCCTCAGACAGATAATTCCAACTATGTAAATATGAACTCATGGGGAGAATGTGCTGGGAGCCATTAGCCAAGTAGGTATGACAATTTCCTTGCCAGCGTACCCCATGTTGCAGTGACATTAAATGTACGTGACCTTGCTCAAGGACCAAGGCAGATTAGGGTGTTCCCGGTTTTAAGATAATCGTGTTTAGGGTGTTCCCGGTTTAGGTTCCAGGTTTAAGGTTTAAGATTATTCCTGCTGGGAATAGGGCGTATCCTGCTGCCTGAGTTCCCCTTGAGTTCTCACGGGATTCAGACAGTATATTTTGGAGATAGAAGCCCAGTGGAGGGGATTTGGGCAGAGAACGTGGATTTCCCCAGAACGTGATTGTAGACGGCTGGTGTGAGTTCGGGAATAAAGAGTTGCTGTTTGAATCTACAAGCTGTGTGGTGGCTCGTGATTGTGTGCCCAGCCAGACTGCGGCATTTGTGCCCAGCCAGACTGCGGCAAGAATGCAGCATTATAGTTTCTGCAAGGTTAAACAGGCATAATTTAAGGAAAAGATTTGAAATTGGAAGGAAATTAAATTAAATGGACAAGGAGGTAACCCAAAGGACATGACAGTCCCATGTAGCACTTCCCAAAATGTGGAATTAGTTCTGCAAGGACTCAGGCACAGTAAGAGTAACATAGTAGATGGCTTATTTATCAGAAAAATGAACTTCTAAAAATTTAGGAGCTCCTCTAAAAATAAAATGATTGCCTGAAAAGTGGAGACCTAGCCTTGGTGTGGATTTCAAATCTATCAAAGAGGTCAGTGTGACCACGGATGGATAGACTTTAGTGATGCAGCCATAAGGCAAGGAATACTGGTTGCCACCAAAACCTGAAAGAGGCAAGAACAGATTCTCTCCTAGGAGTCTCATATAGGGAGTGCAGCCCTGCTAGATTTCACCTAGTGATACTTCTAGCCTGTAGTCTGTAGTTTAATAACTGAGTGACAGCATGCTGCAATGATGTAAGTTAGGTGTCTCTTATCTTACTATCACCAAGTCTGACTTACAGCAAGGGAAATATTAACAGTAAGCTATGTGGTGGTCAAAATACAAATCCAGGGCTGGGGTTGTGAGTAAGTGGTAGAACATTTGCCTAGCACATGTGAGTCACTGAGCTCTATCCCTAGCACCACATAAAAATAAATTAAGTTACTTTGTCCATCTACAACTAAAATTAAAAAAAAAAATTCAGACCTAGCCTATCAGAGCAAAGTGGTATTATCTCCATTTCAGGAAACACTGGATCTTCATGAGATAAGTAATAGTGTTATGTTTTTATACCTTGATTTGATACCTATCTAAGACAAGATAAGAAAAGAAGCAAACACTTTAGGTGGTCTCCAAATTAAGAGCAGACTTTGCATCAAAAACCCACAGAAAGAAAACCATTCAAGCACTTAGTCTTTGAAGAAGAATAGGGAAAGAATACTGACCTTTTGGCCCTGTAAAACTCTACTAATTAAAAAAATGAAGGGAAGAGATCATCTTCCTGCATGACAGTATATACAATTCTACTGGCCTGCTCCCTGGTGAAATTGTTGAAAAGTATGAAAAAAGAACCAGTTAAAGTGTCCATAAATTGTCTTAGGATAAACAGAATATGAATATACATTTATTCAAAAACATATAAAATATAACATAAGAAAGATGAGAGTCTATGATATTTAAATCTTCATGTGCACCCCTTTGACCACCCAATTCAGAGAGGCAAAAACTTGAGACATAGGAGATTACAGTAATGACAACAACAAAGACTAAGAAAGGAGAGCCGCCCCCTCCCCCTGCACCGGCAAGGTAGAGGGAACTGTGACCACGCACAGAGCAGGCCCAGTGGCCTGCTGAGGGGCAGAGCCGCCCCCCACCCCCCGCGCCTCCCAGGTAGGTGGAACGGTGACCACCGACAGAAAAGGCCCAGTGGCCCGCGGCGGGACAGAGCTTCCAATCACTCCTGCAAGGTAGGCGGGACTGTGACCCACCTGCAGAAGAGGAGCAGCGGCCTGCTGAGAGGCAGAGCCGCCCCCTCCCCCTGCACCGGCAAGGTAGAGGGAACTGTGACCATGCACAGAGCAGGCCCAGCGGCCTGCTGAGGGGCAGAGCCGCCCCCCACCCCCCGCGCCTGCCAGGTAGGTGGAACTGTGACCACGGACAGAAAAGGCCCAGTGGCCAGCGGAGTGGCAGAGCTTCCAATCACTCCTGCAAGGTAGGCGGGCCGGCGACCCACCGGCAGAAGAGGAGCAGCGGCCTGCTGAGAGGCAGAGCCGCCCCCTCCCCCCCGCACCTGCAAGGTAGACGGAACTGTGACCACCATCAGAACAGGCCAGACCTGCAACCGAGAGACAGAACAGGCCCAGTGGCCTGAGGAAGGGTAGAGCCGCCCCCCCCCCCGCGCCTGCAAGGTAGGCGGACCTGCGACCCACTGGCAGTACAGCCCCAGAGGCCTGCAGAGGGGCAGTGCCGCTGCCTGCGCCTGCAAAGTAGACAGAAATGTGACCACCGACAGAACAAGCCTAGCGGCCCGCAGAGGGACAGAGCCGCCGCCCGCGCCTGCTAGGGAGACTTTGCAACTATACAAGACCAATATAAATATATAGGGGGAAAATTCAATAGCACAACAGTTTCACCAAGTAGAAAGGAACTCGAACAGTATGAAGAGACAAGGAAAGAAAGGACCACAAGCATTGCAGGTCAACTCAACGTTAGAAGAGGTAATAGCTGCAGCAGATGGAATGTCAGATAAAGAATTCAGGATATACATGCTTCAGATGATCTGGTCTCAAGGAAGACATCAGACAGCAAAATCAGACAATGAAAGATCACTTCAACAATGAATTACATAAACAAATCCAAGAAGCAAAAGATCAACTATACAGGGAAACAGAGGTTATAAAAAACAAACAAACAGAAATCCTAGAAATGCAGGAAGCAATAAACCAACTTAAAAACTCAATTGAGAATACTACCAGCAGAGTAGAACACTTAGAAGACAGAACATCAGACAATGAAGATAAAGTATTTCAACTTGAAAAGAACATAGACAGCTCAGCAAGACTGTTAAGAAACCATGAGCAGAACATCCAAGAAATATGGGATAACATCAAGAGACCAAATTTAAGAGTCATTGGGATACAGGAAGGGACAGAGTTTCAAACCAAAGGAATGAGCAATCTATTCAATGAAATAATACGAGAAAACTTCCCAGACTTGAAGAATGAGACAGAACCCCAAATCCTAGAAGCCTACAGGACGCCGAATGTGCAAAATCATAAGAGACCCACACCTAGACACATTATAATGAAGATGCCCAACATACAGAATAAGGAGAGAATTTTAAAAGCTACAAGAGAAAGGAAGCAGATCACATTTAGGGGTAAGCCAATCAGGATAATAGCTGATCTTTCAACACAGACTCTGAAAGCTAGAAGATCCTGGAATAACATATTTCAAACACTGAAAGAAAATGGGTTCCAACCAAGAATTGTGTTTCCAGCGAAATTAAGCTTCAGGATGGAAGATGAAATTAAAACCTTCCACGATAAACAAAAGTTAAAAGAATTTGCAGCTAGAAAACCATCTCTTCAAAACATCCTTGGCAAAACATTACAGGAAGAGGAAATGGAAAATAACAATGAAAACCAACAGTGGGAGGTAGGACAGTAAAGGGGGGAAAATAATCAAAGAGGAAAACAAACCATGTTTAGTAACATAAATAAACAAATATGGCTGGAAGAACAACCCATATCTCAATAATAACCCTAAATGTTAATGGCTTAAACTCACCAATCAAGAGACACAGGCTAGTAGAATGGATCACAAAACAAGACCCAACAATATGCTGCCTACAGGAGACGCATTTGATAGGAAAAGACATACATAGGCTGAAGGTGAAAGGTTGGGAAAAATCATATCACTCATATGGACTTCGGAAACAAGCAGGAGTATCCATACTCATATCAAATAAAATAGATTTCAAGCCCAAGTTAATCAAAAGGGATAAAAAGGGACACTACATACTGCTCAAGGGAACCATACACCAACAAGACATAACAATCATAAATATATATGCCCCAAACAATGGTGCAGCTATGTTCATCAAACAAACTCTTCTCAAGTTCAAGAGTCTAATAGACCACCATACAATAATCATGGGAGACTTCAACACACCTCTATCACCACTGGACAGATCTTCCAAACAAAAGTTGCATAAGGAAACTATAGAACTCAATAACACAATTAATAACCTAGACTTAATTGACATATATAGAATATACCACCCAACATCAAGCAGTTACACTTTTTTCTCAGCAGCACATGGATCCTTCTCAAAAATAGATCATATATTATGTCACAGGGAAACTCTTAGACAATATAAAGGAGTAGAGATAATACCATGCATCCTATCTGATCATAATGGAATGGAACTGAAAATCAACGATAAAAGAAGGAAGGGAAAAGAATACATCACTTGGAGAATGAACAATAGGTTACTGAATGATCAATGGGTTATAGAAGACATCAAGGAAGAAATTAAAAAATTCTTAGAGATTAATGAAAACACAGACACAACATATCGGAATCTATGGGACACATTGAAAGCAGTTCTAAGAGGAAAATTCATTGCTTGGAGTTCATTCCTTAAAAAAAGAAAAAACCAACAAATAAATGATCTCATACTTCATCTCAAAATCCTAGAAAAAGAAGAGCAAAACAACAGCAAAAGAAGTAGAAGGCAAGAAATAATGAAAATCAGAGCTGAAATTAATGAAATCGAAACAAAAGAAACAATTGAAAAAATTGACAAAACTAAAAGTTGGTTCTTTGAAAAAATAAACAAAATCGACAGACCCTTAGCCATGCTAGCGAAGAGAAGAAGAGAGAGAACTCAAATTACTAACATACGGGATGAAAGAGGCAATATCACAACAGACACTTCAGAAATACAGAAGATAATCAAAAACTATTTTGAATCCTTATACTCCAATAAATTAGAAGATAGTGAAGGCATAGATAAATTTCTTAAGTCATATGATCTGCCCAGATTGAGTCAGGAGGATATAGACAACCTAAACAGACCAATATCAATTGAGGAAATAGAAGAAACCATCAAAAGACTACCAACTAAGAAAAGCCCAGGACCGGATGGGTATACAGCAGAGTTTTACAAAACCTTTAAAGAGGAACTAATACCAATACTTTTCAAGCTACTTCGGGAAATAGAAAAAGAGGGAGAACTTCCAAATTCATTCTACGAGGCCAACATCACCCTGATACCTAAACCAGACAAAGACACTTCAAAGAAAGAAAACTACAGACCAATATCTCTAATGAACCTAGATGCAAAAATCCTCAATAAAATTCTGGCCACTCGGATACAAAAACTTATCAAAAAAATTGTGCACCATGATCAAGTAGGATTCATCCCTGGGATGCAAGGCTGGTTCAATATACGGAAATCAATAAATGTTATTCACCACATCAATAGACTTAAAAATAAGAATCATATGATCATCTCGATAGATGCGGAAAAAGCATTCGACAAAGTACAGCATCCCTTTATGTTCAAAACTCTAGAAAAACTAGGGATAACAGGAACATACCTCAATATTGTAAAAGCAATCTATGCTAAGCCTCAGGCTAGCATCATTCTGAATGGAGAAAAATTGAAGGCATTCCCTCTAAAATCTGGAACAAGACAGGGATGCCCTCTCTCACCACTTCTGTTCAACATAGTTCTCGAAACACTGGCCAGAGCAATTAGACAGACAAGGAAATTAAAGGCATCAAAATAGGAAAAGAAGAACTTAAATTATCACTATTTGCAGATGACATGATTCTATACCTAGCACACCCAAAAGGGTCTACAAAGAAACTATTAGAGCTAATAAATGAATTCAGCAAAGTGGCAGGATATAAAATCAACACGCATAAATCAAAGGCATTCCTGTATATCAGCATTCCCACATTTTGCTGGTGGGAATATAAAATGGTACAGTGACTCTCAAAAAGAGTTTGGTAGTTCCTAATAAAACTAAACATGCAATTAATATATGAACTTGAAATTACATTGCTGGATATTTATCACAGAGAAATAAAAACTTAAGCAATTTTGTCTTTAGTGCTATTAAGGCCTTCTGTTGATTTAAATGTTAATCATATGTACAAAATTTGAAAACTCACATCTAGATGAGTGAGCAAACATCTAGATACCAAAGCCTCACACAAAAGGACACATAAAATTAACCATTCCAGGGTGAGATGCAACAAACACCAATGAGAGGTAGGTATTCTGACAGAAATTACATTGTGTCCTTTTGGGGAGACACTGTCTCCACACATACTACACCCCTCCCATCTCATCCGCCTTTACACATGAGCAAAATCTCCTCGTCTTTGCCCTCCTTCCTGGTAAACCTGTGTGGAGGAAATGACTCTTCAGTGCTCAGCGCCCATCTGTCCTCATGCTCCACGTCTGGTTCTGTGGCCCTGTTGGAAGACCCACAGCCCCAAAGGACCCACCTCCCTCTTCCCACACACCAACCTCCCCTTGCTCCTCTGTCCCCCACCGTCAGAGGACACACACACACACACACACACACACATACACACACACACACACACGCCAGAGAAGCTGATTTTATTTTCACAATCTCCGTACTCTTGATGTACACTCTCTTCTGTGCAGTTACCACCTCTCTGTGGCCAGGCCTGTGGAGCCTTCAGGGAAGGTTCTGAGGTCTCAGGCCTCGCTGGTGTTACAGGTCCTCACTGCAGCAACCGCAGCAGCTACTTTCCAGGCTCCGGTCGTCCCCCTTCCGGCTCCACGGTGGACTTTCTTCCTCAGCGGGAGACGGTGGCTGCCTCGGGTTGCTCCTCTCTTATTGCTATCAGCTGCGGTGGTCCGAGCTCTGGCAGCTTCTTTGTTCCTACAACGCCCTCGACGGGGCTTTCCAGACTGTCTTGTCATCTTTCGGCCCTGGAAGGACAACAAGGAGATCGCAGAGGGGCACTGGTTTGGGGGCGGGCAGACGTGGAGGAGGGTGGCAACAGGGGCTTTGTGCAGGGGGAGGTAGGGAGGGCGGTCCAGGGGCAGAAGAGCAGGACTTGGGTGGCTCGGCTCACCTTGCTTTTCTTGTACTTGGTTCGATGATGTATGCACGTCTTCTTTTGGCCCGCTTTGCTGCCAGAGTTGCATTTTGCACAGTGTGGAATGGATGCCATGGGTCTCCTGCCCATGTTTCTGGACCAGCACCTCCAGGTAGTCTGTCCAGGCCGCTGACCTCCCTCTATTTATGGTCCCCAGGACAACAGGTGGCCACACCCTTGGGCTTTGTTGGCTCAGCAAGTCACACCCCAGGCCACACCCCTAAGCCTGCCGAGGAGGGGGAAGGGCTGAGACATCACAAAGCATCCCCATCTGTCAGGTCCATAGGGAAGGGGCCCGTGACCTGGAGGCCAGGAGAGTCAGTCTGGTTGGAGAACGGAAGGATATGCCCAGCCCCCTGGAGAGGTTTCCCAAACTGATGCGGGATGCCTCCTCATGTCCCCACGCTCAATTGTGGTGCATCACAAGGCCCAGAGAGGGCGTTTCCTTCACACCTCTCCACAGACACCCCCTGCAATGGTCCAATCTCTTTTGTTGGCCACCGGCACCTAGTTCAGGTCTGTCGCACCTGAAAGCACTCTGTGTTTAAGATTATATGGAGACATGGATCTTTCCACTTCCCTCCTAAACATTTCTCTACAACCTTGAAGACCACTTAGTTCTTGCAGGGTACTTTTCCATCCCACTTCTTTTTCCTAATGTCCACTAAGGTTTCCTAGGTTTTTAATTTTCATTCAGAAATCACTACCTTCAGTCTGGGAGACTTTAATGAACCACCAGACTTGCTTCACTGGGTATCCCAATCTTGTTTATAATCTAAGGGGCCTTGATTACCTTAGTAAGTGTAATAAGCCAATGTAGGATTTAACAGTAAAGGAGAGACAAGGCCAATATTCATAACAATGCCAGAAGTTATGCAGGATGTTTGCATGTAGGAAGCCACAACCTAAGACTGATGAATTCACAAAGCAGGGCAGGGTTTGCTGGGATTGCTCAGCATTGTACTTGAGGCTTTTTAAAAGGCCTGTAGTTTGGAAAAGGAAAAGAAAAGTCTATAGAGAAAATTCTATTAATTAAGAAAACACTTAGAAGTAATTATTGAGTGTAGCAACGCCATTGCATACAAGATCATTATATTTGGATACTAGCAATGAGCAACTGGAAATTAAAACAGTATAATTTAAAATAGTAGTAGAAAATATTAATTAAAAGGGATAAACTGACAAAAGATGTAGGAGATGAGTACATTGAGAACTATAAAACATTCCAAGGATAAATTAATGAAGATATAAATAAATGGAAATATAAATCTGTTTATTACTCACAATACTGAATATTGTTGCAATGTCAATTCTTCTCAAATGCATTGATCAATTCAATGTAGTACAATTCAGAATTCCATAAATATTTATATAGAAATCAGGAGGCTGATTCTAACTTTCATAAAAATATGCAAGCAATCCATAAAAATAGAACAAAATATCCTACATCATTTCAACCATTATAAAATAATGATAATCAAAATAGTAATTGGAGAAATACTTCAGTAGAACAAAATAAATTTCTTCCAGGAGTAGATTCACATTTATATGCATATATAGACAACTAATTATTGGTAAAGATGTAAATGAAGATTGGAAAGAAAGAATTGTCTGAAACAACTAGATCTGGAAAAATGAACTATCCTTATGCAAAAAGTAAACTTTGATCCATACTGTGTCTATCTTCATTTACATCTGTATCTGTCACTATAGCTACAGATATCTTCCTCTTTCTCACCACAGAAAGAGAGAAACAGAAAAGGAGACGTAAAATAAATCAGCTCATGTCTAACACATCTGAACTCTGAATAAGCCAGCAGGTCAGAAACTCACATAGGCATAGGCATTCATTTTTTTTTTAGAGAGAGAGAGAGAGAGAGAGAGAGAGAGAGAGAGAGAGAGAGAGAGAGAGAATTTTTTAATATTTATTTTTTTAGTTTTCGGTGGACACAATAACTTTATTTTATTTTTATGTGGTGCTGAGGATCTAACCCAGCACCCTGCGCATGCCAGGCAAGTGTGCTACCGCTTGAGCCACATCCCCAGCCCCCATTCTTTTTATTTTAATATTTTATTTCATTCCCATGTATAAATTGTAAATAATAATGGTGTTTAGTGTAATATTTCAACACTTGCATACAGCATGCACTAATTAAATCTAGCCTCTACCTTTCCCAATCTCTAGTAATCACTAGTTTACATTCAGTTTGACTGTTTTGGCTTCTACATGTGAGGGCCAATGTGGTACTTGCATTTCCGTGTGTGATTGATTTCCCTTAACATGATGCTCTCCAGTACATACCTTTTTCTGAAAATTATAGAATTTCATTTTTCTCTATGGATAAATAATATTCCATATGAAACACACTTAGGCACTTAGGTGGATTCCATTTCTTAGCTGCTGCGAACAGTGCTGCAATAAAAAAAGGCATGCAGTCATCTCTTCAGTATGTTGATTTTATTTCTTTTGGAGATATATATATATATATATATATATATATATATATATATAGTATGTAATATATATATATATATATATAATGTATATAATGTAATATAATATATAATATATATATATATCCAGAAGTGGGATAGCAGGATCACAGAGTGGGTTTATTTTCAATTTTTTTAAACCTCCATGCTGTTCTCCATAATGGTTGTACTAATATACATTCCCACCAACAGTGTATGAGAGTTATTTTTTTTTCTCTACATCCTCACCAGCATTGGTTATTTATTTGTTTGATAATAGCCATTAAACTGGGGTGAGAGTTTTATCTCATTGTAGTTTTGATTTGCATTTTCATAATGGTTGATGATGACATTGACCAATTTTTTCATATATATTTCTTGGCCACTTGTATTCATTCTTTTGAGAAGTGTCTACTCACACAGCATTTCTATGTTACATAATTGTGGCAAAATTCTCTCCTCTCTAGGAAATGTCAGTTTTTGCTCTTAAGGCCTTCAACTGAATAGGTGAAGCCCACTCACATTATGGACTATAATCTCATCTGATTGCAAATGTTAATCACATCTACAAAATACTTGTTCAACAATATTTACACTAGGGTTTTACCACATGGTCAGAAACTCAACATCATTACTCATTGGAGAAATGCAAATCAAAATCACAATGAGATACCACTATCTGCCCATTAGAATGGCTAAAATTGAGGAGATTGGCCATACCATGTAACACCTAGTGATAATGTTTACTGACACAACTATTTTTGAAAATAGTTTGGCAATACAAAAATATTAAGCATGCACCTAACAAATAATGTAGTCATACTTCTCCAAACCTTTTTATATAAAAGCTCTTAAAATATAAACTCATCTATGGTGACAGAAGAAGATCAGTGATTTTTGGAGATGAGTGTGCAGGGAAGGCTAGCAGGCAGAAATTACAATGGGCTAGAAGGAAACTTTTAGATGTGAAGAATATATTCACTATTTTGACTATAACTTACAAGTTTTTATTTGAGTGATCTAAATATACAAATGATAGAGACCATGTCATTGTGTTGTCAGCAGAGGAGGCATATAACTAACTCCCAAGTTGCAATGAGCACCTCTAGCACCCAGATGGAGATTTCTAGAACCATTTATAGAAGGAAGCAGACCTCTTGAAGAAATGGCTGATGTTAGAACCAGGGCAGGGCATATAACATAAGCCTGAAGTACCATGTAGCCCTAGAAATTATGGGATGAAGAATATGTTAAAAGACACCAGTGTTTCATTCATCAAACTCCAGAGTCTTGGAAAACTGGAATGAACACAACATTTTTTTTTTCTTTTTCAACAACAACAAAATAAAAAAAAATGAATTGCAAGGAGAAAGAAAACTTGAGAGGTAATACACAAATTTTAAAAAGCTTAAGAGGCGTAACAAAGAATTACTCTATATGGACCATATTTAGATACTCATTCAAGGACACAACTTTCTTCTTAAAAGTGTATCAAAAAGTGTGTAAAACAATTGTACATTGATGGTTATTTATTTAATTTAAAAACACAAGTATTTTGTTTTACGCTTTTTTTATTAAACCGTTCTTATCTGCAGGTGTGGTGGCACATGCCTGTAATCCCAGCAGTTTGGGAGGCTGTGGTAGGAGGATCTTGAGTTCAAAGCCAGCCTCAGCAACTTAGCGAGGTACTGAGCAACTCAGCAAGACCTTGTCTAAAAGTAAAATAAAATTTAAAAAAAATGGCTGAGGATGTGGCTCAGTTGTTAAGCAGCCCTGAGTTCAATCCCTGGTACCAAAGGAGAAAAAGAATTCTTATGTTTAGGAAGTGCATATTGAATTGTTTAGAGAGGACATACTATGATGTTTTGGAGTTGCTCCACATTATTCCAGTACCTGAGAAGCAGGTAGGTGGGGAATCTAACTGGAGACAAATCTTCCATGTATTTAAGCTCAGGTATACTGGGCTCATTATATTATTCTTTCTACTATATGTTTGACGCTTTCTGTAATGAAAGGTTTGCATTATAAATAATGCCCTTCCAGTAACTCTGACTACTTTTTAGAAATAAAATAAATAAATGATCAAATTGGCCTAAAAGGAAAATGAAATTCTAATTAAACTCTATAAACTGAAACTTTTCAAAGTTCAAGCCACCCTCAGATATTCCAGGACCAGGCAGTTTGGGAGGCCAGTTCCACTTAATGGTTAGAGAAAACTAATTACTGCCTGATTGTTGACTCTTTCATAGCATATCAAAAGTTGCCAGTAGTTCAACTCATTGTCTCAGGCCAGCTTTCCTGGATTCAAACACCAGACAAGAACCCCCTCCCCATGATAAGAACCCTTGAAGTAAGATGGCTTATACAGCATCAAATATCCTACATAAATTAGCAGCATATCAGATAAAGTAATGAATTAAATGAATAAATAGGCATCATTCAAGGCAAGAAAATATGATGTAAACATTAGGGGAAAAAAAACCTTTCCATTTTAGTTCCTTACATACAAAATTGATGAGAGAAAACATTTCATAATGTCAATGGTTGAGAATATGCTTTTGAAAGAAATTCACCATAAGCTCATAGTAAAAACATTTATTCAACTAAGATTAAAAGGAAGCTTCCACTTGCTAAAATCACTTACATGCTTAAATGTAAAATGTTAGAAGAATTATCATTAAAGTCAGGAAGAAGGGGTAGATGTATGCTACTGCCTCTGTGTTTCAAAACAGGGCTAAGGCACAAAGCCAGAGCTGTGATCATCAGAACAAATAAAGGTATGAATATTGGGGGAAAATAAGGCAGAGTAACAACATCATTATCTATCTTGAAAATTCAAAGGAACATTCATGTGGAGTATTCAAGTGAATGAGACATCAGACCAGGTGTACAGCTGATTACAATGGCAAAATTAAAATCATTGCCACACAAAAGCACTATGTAGAACAGCTAATAGACAATATGCCATTTACAATGGCAACAAAGTCCAAAAATTACCTAAAAAAAGATCCTAACAAAATGTATAAGGCCTTTATAAAGACAACTATAAATGTGTAGTGACAGAGTCAGGACAAAAGTGTCTGGTCTCACCAAAATAGAAGAATAAACAGTAAAAGGATGGAATCCAGGGGAAAGGAGGAGGGAAGGCACTAGGGAATGAAATTGACAAATTATGCTAGATGAATATAGGAATATATCACAATTAATTCTACTTTGTGCATCATTATAATATACTCATTTAAAAACAAATAGAAGGAAGACTGAAGAAGAAGGGAATGTTGGAGGGGATGGAAGGGAAAGAGGAAGTACTGGGGAATGAAGTGGAGAAAATTATGCTACATGCATGTAGGAATATGTCAGAAAGAACCCTGCTCTTATGTATAATTATAATGCACTAATAAAAACATAACCAAAAAGCAGTCTGAAATAAATAGAGCAACATGCCATAGTCATTGAGGGGAACAGAATAATGTAAAAGTCCTGAATTTCCTTAAATTCCTTACATTTTTGTGCCTTACCTGTAGTTGCCAAAATGAGAGTCAATTATGGGCTACTGCCTTGTTTTTCCAAAATCAACCCTGAGAAACGGTGTGTGTATGTGAGAGTGAGCACTCATAGGGATGGAGATAGATAGATAGAAAGATTTTTTAAGGTTAGCTTCTTTTTAAAATATTTTTATTAGTTATTAGTGGACCTTTATTTATGTGTTTATATGTGGTGCTGAGAATCAAGCCCAGTGATTCACACATCTCAGGCAAGCATTCTACCACCGAGCCCCAGCCCCAGCCCAGATAGATAGATATTGATAAAACACTTAAGAAACAAACATGTGAAAGCCCTGGAGGAGACTGAAGAATGTGTGTGTTTGGAGATGGGCTTGCAGCAGCGAGGTTGCTGAGGGCCTGTGACCTGCATAGGTGGCATATGACAGGATGAGGGGGAGAACAGTTTCCAAGCTGCTGCTGCAAGTTCCCTGCACAAACTGAGGCAGTACATCACACCACAGGTGCCAGGAACCCAGGGATAGCAGGAGAATGGAGACTGGCCAGGCACAGTGAAACATGCCTGCAATCCCAGCGGTTTGGGAGGCTAAGGCAGGAGAACCATGAGTCCAAAGCCAGCTTCAGCAATTGAGTGAGGCCCTAAGTAACTTAGTGAGGCCCTGTTTCAAAATATAAAAAAAATGGCTGGGTATGTTGCTCAGTGTGGTTAAATGCCCCTGGGTTCAATCCCTTGCGCGCGCCCTGGAATTCTGTCCCCCATACCCCCATGCCATACAGTCCAGAGGACTTCCCAGGATAGTTTGGACATCCTCCCTCTGTGGTAGGGCCTCCTCAGTCCACCCTCAGCTGTCACTTCGACCCTAATAGAACCTGGTCCCTGTCTACTTGGTTTTCCACTTATTGAGAGAAGGGTACTCAAATCTCTGTGAGTGTGGACTCGTAGTTATATTTCTCCTTGTAGTTATTACATTTTTTGTCTCATGTACTTTGAAGCTTTGTGATTAGTGACATTAAATCAAGAATTTTTATTATTTTTTAATTGATAGTTTTAATATGAAATGACTTCTTTATCTTTAATCCTTTTCCTTCCTCTGAAATCTATCTTGTCTCATATAGCCACTGTGGCCCGTGACAAACTCTAGCATCCCATCCCTTGCATTCAGGGACAAAATCTCGACTGTGAGCTCCTCAAACCAAGGGAAGTAACCAGACTTCAAGGTGTGTCTTAAACACAGAGTGCTTTCAGGTGCGACAGACCTGAACTAGGTGCCGGTGGCCAACAAAAGAGATTGGACCATTGCAGGGGGTGTCTGTGGAGAGGTGTGAAGGAAACGCCCTCTCTGGGCCTTGTGATGCACCACAATTGAGCGTGGGGACATGAGGAGGCATCCCGCATCAGTTTGGGAAACCTCTCCAGGGGGCTGGGCATATCCTTCCGTTCTCCAACCAGACTGACTCTCCTGGCCTCCAGGTCACGGGCCCCTTCCCTATGGACCTGACAGATGGGGATGCTTTGTGATGTCTCAGCCCTTCCCCCTCCTCGGCAGGCTTAGGGGTGTGGCCTGGGGTGTGACTTGCTGAGCCAACAAAGCCCAAGGGTGTGGCCACCTGTTGTCCTGGGGACCATAAATAGAGGGAGGTCAGCGGCCTGGACAGACTACCTGGAGGTGCTGGTCCAGAAACATGGGCAGGAGACCCATGGCATCCATTCCACACTGTGCAAAATGCAACTCTGGCAGCAAAGCGGGCCAAAAGAAGACGTGCATACATCATCGAACCAAGTACAAGAAAAGCAAGGTGAGCCGAGCCACCCAAGTCCTGCTCTTCTGCCCCTGGACCGCCCTCCCTACCTCCCCCTGCACAAAGCCCCTGTTGCCACCCTCCTCCACGTCTGCCCCCAAACCAGTGCCCCTCTGCGATCTCCTTGTTGTCCTTCCAGGGCCGAAAGATGACAAGACAGTCTGGAAAGCCCCGTCGAGGGCGTTGTAGGAACAAAGAAGCTGCCAGAGCTCGGACCACCGCAGCTGATAGCAATAAGAGAGGAGCAACCCGAGGCAGCCACCGTCTCCCGCTGAGGAAGAAAGTCCACCGTGGAGCCGGAAGGGGGACGACCGGACCCTGGAAAGTAGCTGCTGTGGTTGCTGCAGTGAGGACCTGTAACGCCAGCGAGGCCTGAGACCTCAGAACCTTCCCTGAAGGCTCCACAGGCCTGGCCACAGAGAGGTGGTAACTGCTCAGAAGAGAGTGTACATCAAGAGTAAGGAGATTGTGAAAATAAAATCAGCTTCTCTGGCGTGTGTGTGTGTGTGTGTGTGTGTGTCCTCTGACGGTGGGGGACAGAGGAGCAAGGGGAGGTTGGTGTGTGGGAAGAGGGAGGTGGGTCCTTTGGGGCTGTGGGTCTTCCAACAGGGCCACAGAACCAGACGTGGAGCATGAGGACAGATGGGCACTGAGCACTGAAGAGTCATTTCCTCCACACAGGTTTACCAGGAAGGAGGGCAAAGACGAGGAGATTTTGCTCATGTGTAAAGGCGGATGAGATGGGAGGGGTGTAGTATGTGTGGAGACAGTGTCTCCCCAAAAGGACACAATGTAATTGCTAATGCCTGTGCTCTTGCTGCTCCTCTATGCGGCCTTTTCCACAGCTAGACTAGTGACCCAGCTAGGCCAGCCAAAGCCCTTCACCTGAGAAGCTGTGGATTTCCCTATATCCTTTTTTTAAAAAAGCACTGTGTAAATCAACAAATAGCTATGAATGGCAAGGAGGCAGGCTGGTGGGTGCCTTTAAGGTCCTTGTTGTATGAAGTTGGAAACTGGGAACCAGGGACAATTGGGTCTTGTCCAAGATCACCAACAAATCCATCAATGGCAAAGCTGAGTTGCTAATGCCTCCTACATCGAAAGTCTTCTCAAAGCACCACTATTCCCCTATGGTTTCACCTGCCCATGGGTGCCTCTAAGAGGATGTCACCCTCTTCATTTTTCCTCCATCTGGATAGCTTGTGTTAATTGTCATGTCAGCCTCTCCCCACTGCTCCAGGTCAGCTCCACGAATTGCCACAGTTCAGCAGCCAGACAGGCTCTTGAGTACTCACAGACCTATAAAATACTGAGAGGAGAATGTTCTAGGAGATCCAGGACCCGTCTTGATCTTGCAAAAATCCCTCTGCACCAAAGGCTACAGGCTGGAAAGGCTTTGCTTCTCTCAGGATGCTTCTGTGGACTCAGTGTGTTTTCCCACTAGCCTTGAGAGGTCCGGCTTGCAACACTCAGAAATAGAGTCAGAAAATGAAAGAACTTGCTGGAAGTCACACAGCCACTATGGAGTAAAGGCAGGATTGGAGCTTAGATCTTGGATTTCAGAGTCCTGTCTCCTACCACTGCACAGGAGCCTCTTTCTCCTCTGGCCTACCCTCTAGGTGGCCTGGGAGTGAGGAGGCAATTGTGCAATAGTCCATAAGTCAAGATGAGAATCAGAACTCCTGATTCTCCAGCATGGCTGCCTCCTTGCTATGTAACCTTGGCACAGCCACTTCATTTTTCTGCACCTTGGTTTGCGCAGCTTTGCAGTATAGATCACAATGCAAATTCAGGTTTGCCAAGTAATGTTTACTGAGCACAAATTTTGTACCAGATTGTCCTGGGCACTAGAAGTATAGATAAACACAATGTAGCTCAAGGAGCTTACATGTGTTGAGAGAAGAAATTCAGAATACATAAATAAATGACCAGCTTAGATTTTGTCAGGCCTGGAAAGTGTTATAAAGTAGATTGTACAGGGAAATATGTTGGTAGTATTTAAGGGCCTGCTCCAGATAGGGTAGTAAGGACTTAGGATTGGTTTACAGCTCTAGAGGAATCACAAATCAGGCCAGTGGTGTGGTGTCAGAATCATAATGCATGGAAATGAGGCCGGATTACCTCTTGCCTTCCTTCGGAATCTCATTCTCAGCCCTAGCTTCCCCCTTCTGCCTCCTGGCCTCCCACTGGCCCTGGCTTGAATCCATTTCTCCAGCTCCAGTTCTGGCCCTACTTCTTCCTGTCCTCCATGCCCCTGGGGCTCTGGTTGCACATCTATTCTCCTCTCAAAGACTCGTTTTTTAAAAAATAATTAGCTGAGTTTCACTTCCTAGGTGAAACCTGCCACACAGCTCTCTCTAAGGCCTCATACATCTGTATTTTCATACTCAGTCCCCCAGGACATGCATCTGTGTAAGAGTAACTAATCTACATGCAGATACTTTACTTGGTTCAGCAGACAGGATCTCAGAAGGCTGTGACTACTTCTGTGCTATATTGGTGGCACCAACATTCCAGCACACTAGTTGGCAAAGCGGAGGGGGAGGTGCTCAGTTTCTGTTGTTCGGCACTGCCAATGGAGGCATCAGAGCTTATAGAATCTCAAACTGAAGGCTTTTGGATGCTCCACAGTGCCAGTGTTCAGACAAGCAGAAGCCAATGGTAGGAAGAAAAAGAATGCTGGAGAATAGAGGGCTAGGTTTGTCCAAAGTCACTGCATAGAAGACCTACAGTCCTCTTCCATGTAACACCTTCTCCTTTTGTTCTCACACATCCCTTTCTAGTGACTATTTTTCCATCACTGCCTGATTCCTCTCCATTTTCTCTGACCAACCATTAAATGTGAGTGCTCCTCTGGACTGTGCCTCAGACCCCCCCCCCCAACTCCCATCTCTGTCATCATATGCTCCCTGGCTCATATCATCCATTCCACTTCTGTATTTTGACCTCTGAACTTCAAAGCTGAGCTTGTCTCTCAGGTTCCTCCACCTTGATAGGAATCTCCACTTCAACAAGGCCCAAATAGCCTCATCTTCTACACTCCTATAAGACCACACCATGATTAATAAAATAGTTCTCATCATTAGAAAAAAGACTCATGACTCCTGTCAATTTTACTTTGAAATAACTGTTGACTCCATCCTCTCCACTATGACCACCTTGCTAGAGGCCCTTTACCTTCGGAGACATTCCCCAACCTTCCTCTGCATTGCCTAAGTACTTGTACTTCCTGGATGGAGTTTGTAATGTGAGAGGAAGGGGAAACCAAAATATGTATTTTGTTCTTTTCTCTGCCTTGAACTCTCTAACTTCATCTCCCACCAACAGAACCTACATGATTCCACTTCCACCGTGTTACCTTACATCAGGACTCTGGAAAACCTGGCTCCATTCTTTGTTTCCTGCTGGGTTGAGTCATTTTATGCAATTTGGTTCCTCAATAATTCCATCTCCTATGTAACCAGTTCCCTGCAGTACATTTATCCTCTTATCAAAAATTAGAGTGGCTTCTGTTTTCCTGGTTGAACCCCGACTGATATAGCCCTTGTTAATTCTAGCCTGGCTTATTGTAATAACTTTTCAGTAAATCATCCTGATTCTCATTCTATTCCTCCCTATTTGCTCCTAACATTGCAGAGTAACATCTCTTATCCTAATTGTCCTAAAAAAAAAACCCTTCAATATCTCCCCACTGCCTACAGAATGGAAGCCTAACCCAGGTTTGCTGTCTGGTGATGGGATGGGTGGGAGATGGGACTGTTGCAATGTTAGGTTGCCAGGTGGGGACCAGGGCAGCAAGCTAAGAATGCCCCTCAGATGTTGTCACAGTTGTATTTCTCTTCACAGAAAATAAAGGGAATGAGCTCTCAAAAACAGTCTTGGTGAGTAATAAAGGTTTCAAAGTACAATGATAGATACAGACCAACTAATTGGAAGCTCCTAATTCATCTACTTGCTACATTTTCAAGAGATTCCTATCCCAACCACAGCTGGGCAGAGTGTACTGTGTAATAAGTGTTGTAGATTATTTTATTATATTTTCATATTTCTCATTGCTCAAAATGGAATTAGGAAAAAAATTTAAAACAACTGCAATTTTTTAAAGATTGAGATGTCAATACTAAGAGAAAATTTTAAAATAGCATAAAGAGATGGAGCCTGGGATAGGTTTGTACGTGCAATTCATGCTGTAGGGTCCTGAACTTGCAATTTAGTTTGGGATTTTTTAGCATCCAGTTGTAGGAGAAAAATTGCATTATATGAACCCCAGGATTCCAAAGATAAAAACCAACCAGTTGCTCAGAGAAGCAAACTATTTTCAATAATATGAGAAAGGAATTGCTGCTGGGTGTCCTCATAAAGAGGACAAGATGGGCCATAGTGAGTAATATCCTCCTCAATACTGTAGCAGCAAATGCTTTTTAAGGGATGCTTCTGTCGGTATTGGACAAGATCTCCCTGGATTCATGATAAGTGTATTTGATGGAGGGGGAATGAGGAGTCTAGAATTATAGGTTTCCTGTTTGGTATTTTTTTTTCCATTGTTCTCTGAGATTCCTGCATTGCCATACTTACTAAATTTGTGATAACATGGAATCCTTTTAGCCTTTGCCGCTCCCTTGATAGATATGCCAGGTCTATGTCATTTGGGGTATTTACTCATTCATCCAGAAGCCACTTATGAATAAGTTAATGGGCTCTGGTGAAACAGTGGTGAATAGAGGAGACTTAGCTTCTGCCACCATGAAATTGAAAATGCAATCTGCAGAGACAGAAGATAAACACGTCAACAAATAAACATCATTTTAGATAATTATGATGGCTTGTGGGAAATAAAATAGAGTAAGGGGATACAGTGTGGGGTAGTAGTGGAGGGATACTAGCTAATTTATATAAGATGGACAGGGAAGGCCTTTCTCAGGCATTAATAGTTGAAATCAGACTTGAATGATGGGAAGGCAAAAGGCATACACAGTTCATGGGGAGCATGATTTCTCTCATCTCTTTTGGAGATGTGATGCCACTTCTTACTTGAGACATGTTAATCAAAGGGAAATTGGCAGGATATGGTGACTATTTGGATACCACCTGTCATCGTGGCTTTGGTGATAGTAAGGATGACATAGTCATTCACTGAAACAATAAACACAAGGAAGGAGATGATTTCTATGCGTTGAGACAAGAGGGAGATGAGAAATTTACTTTGGACTTGTTGCATTTGAGATGCCTGTGAAAGTGTCCAGTTACATATTTCAGATGAATTGACTATTACATGTATTAGGAGCTGAGGAAAGCTATGAACTACAGATATAAGGTGGTGGGGAGAGAGGGAGTTCTTGAATATAGAGGTGGTAGTTGAAACCATGGTAGTGAAGAATGCCCAGGGAAAAAGTTATAAAATTGAGAAAGGACCCTAGGCACCTAATATTTGACAGACAAAAAGAATAGTGTTCTAATGAGTACAGCATTTCCAGGAAGTAGTGGCCAGTGCTATTGAATGTTATAAAGGGATCCAGTAAGAAGAAGACTAAGGCTTGACAATGGACCTAACAATTGGAAAGTCATTGGTAAAAGTGGTTTCTGTGAAGTGGTAGGCAGATGGTAACAAAAATGTAAACACATGTCCAAATGCACAAAATTGTATACATTATTTATGTACATAATTTGTTTTTCTATAGCAATTACACCTCAATAAAGCTAGATAAAAGGAAAAGTAATAGGTCATAGATTAAGTTTAAAAACAGAATTTAAAGAATCTTTCATTCTTCGGATTTCAGCAATTAATGTTTTCAGCATTGGAGAAGAAGACAGAGGAAAGGAAAATAAACAGGAGAGGGGGAGAAAGAAGAATGAGGAAATAGATGGAGAAAGGTTAAGTACAGAGGAGTGTGAGTGTGCAAAAGTGAACAGAAGGAGAGACTTGTCATTGAGGCCAATCGTTGAGAAGACTACCATAAATTGATAAGGGGGCATAGTCAGGGTGTTGAGATGCAATTTCTTATTTTTAATTATTTATTTTTAATTGACATATGTACAGTATAAAATTATGTGCTATGTGATGTTTTGACCCATGTGTACATTGTGTAATGTTCAAATAAGGTCAGACTATCTCTTTGCTCAAAGGAAATTGCACATATTAACAAAAACTTGAGAGTTTAGTGGAAATGAATTTGTATTCTTAATGGCTTGCAGCAAGGCTGGAACAAAGAAATTCAATGCAAGGCAATGCATCATGAGGGCTTGGTTATGTTGCAAGCTGGCCTGGGTCACTGGCTGGTAAGCTTCAGCCAAGGAGTCAATTGTGATGCCACCTACCTGCACACTGGCTATGAAACCTCATAGCCATGGCACCCTCTGCTTGGTTCTCATGGGACAAACATAATCTGGAAGAATCTGGAGACCCTCAGGAATCAGTCAGCAAGCTGTTCTCCTAATCCACTCTGAACAGTTCCAGCATCCCATTTGTTTGTGAGCATTTGAACTTGTTCTACTTTTATCTTGTCCCTGTGACAGAAAATACTTTCTGCACTATTTTGATTTTTATTCTCTCCTTCTACCAACTCTTGCAGCACTTCACAAATTTTAACCACCACGCCCCCCCCCCCCCCCCCAAAAAAAAAAAAAAAAAAAAAACCAAAACACCTGGGCATCTTGTTCAATGACACTTCTGACTGCCTAAGTCTGGGATGGGGTCTAAGATGTTCCCAAGTGTCCTGATGCTGCTGGTCTTTTAGTCACACTGTCAGCAAGAAAATTTCCAACCAGGGCTTTCCCCAAAAGAGCATTCCTTCACTCACATCCTCCCTTGTCAGTATCTCCCATAGTCACTGTGCTAGAACTAGAGTAGGGGTGGAGAACAAGGAAAAAAAAAGGGTACGTCAAAGAACAAGACCTGATTCCTCTTCATAAGGGAACAGGCAATGATACTATACTTGGGTATAATAGAGATATGAGCAAAGGATTAAGGGAACACATAGAAAGGACTAAATCTACCAGAGTTTTCTAGAAGGATTCATAATGGAAGTGACATTGAGATAGACATTGAAATCTGAGTTGGAGGGCAGCAAATGAAGAGATGCAGGAGTCCTGGGTAAATAGTGGTGAAAATAGTCTAAGTTGTCAATGAGAGCCAAGGTCACAAAGCCTTGTTTACCCTGCTAAGAAATTGATCAGCAACCTTCTCTGCATGTTTACACTTATAAGCCAAACAAAAGATAGGGCAGGTATGTTGGGTGGGAAGTTATCTCAAAATAACAGTAGCTTCCCATTGATTCCAAACTGCTACAGATTCTCATTCTTCCTGGTTGGGCAAAGACTAACCTGGGAAAAAAGGGGTAACAATTGAGGAAGAGACTACAGAGGGACAAAGCATTTTTACAGTTATCACTTTTACCAATTAAATGTTTTAATTACAAGCAGGACTTATTTGTGTAACAAAGTCAACATCAAAGCTCCAGGATACTACTTTGGGTCTAATTTACTGTGAAAATCCATGTGCATTATGTAATGGAAAGAAACTGACTGCTTTTCTTTAAAGACTATACATGCCAGGGCCTTTAACCAATTTACACAGCCTATGTTCCCCAGCATCACAATCCAGAGCAAAGCCAGGTTCCATCTGTACAATGCTTCTCTAGTTTAGCAGGATAAGAAGAGCAGGAAGAAAAGACAGAAAAAGAGAGAGAGACAAACACAGACTGAAGGAGGAAGCCAGGGAAGAAGGAAGGAAAGAAACTGAAAAAAGACATTAAAATACATTTATGTAAATATTTTTTTAAAAATCACCTGGGGGGCTGGGGATGTGGCTCAAGTGGTAGCGCGCTCACCTGGCATGCATGCAGCCCGGGTTTGATCCTCAGCACCACTACAAACAAAGATGTTGTGTCCGCCGAAATCTGAAAAATAAATATTGAAAAATTCTCTCTCTCTCTCTCTCAAAAAAAATCACCTGGGTACCTCCCCATGGGCAAAACCAGAATTGTGTAGAACAATCTTACAATCAATTTGTGCTGTTTACAATAGATAAGCCATTGTTTTAAATTGCTTATGGAGAAGTGGCATAATCCTTTCTTAGCTAAGGCTAATATGAAGTCCTGTTCTGGTGAATTCCACCACCCGCAGCATGAATATGAGGGGTATGCATATGATGATGAACTGACCTCAAATGGCCCCAGTCATCAGCTCTGAGCATTTGGTTATTGGCATTTAGTTTAGCCCCCACTATAAAATTATCCACCAGGATGAAGGATTATGCCCTTACTCACAAACTAATTTTATTGAATTTGGTTGCATTTGGTCACACACCTTCTTTTCCCAGCTGCAAGGAGCTAAGTAACTGACTTGATTAAGTCTTCCATTATCGACCAATTTCTCTGGGCATAATGAAGCCATCCTACATGAATAGAAGTGAGCAGGTGTGCAATGAGTTGCAGATTTCAACCTCTCACCCTAAATTAATGTGAGGATACTGGGTAGTACTCCCTGGATTCATGGCTGGATTTGGGCTATATGCGTACTAGTCTATGTGATTTGGCTGCTAACTTCTGTGCTTCTTAGGGCATGGCAGAACTGGCAAGAGATGGGGCAAAGAAGTGAGGCTGGTGGAGTATGACTAAATTTTCTTGTGAGGCCCGAGGGACTGGGGAGGCAGACCTCTTGCCTCCCATCAGACTACAGAGTGGAACAGCTGTTTGACACCTGGGTTCCAAGCCTGAACAAGTGGTTTCACTTCTTTCGATCTTAAATCAATGAGGTAGAGGTACTAACAACTATCTCCCAGAAGATATATGAGGGTAAGTTATATGATAAGTAAATATGAGGGTCCTCTCATTTGCTTCTTCATTTGTTTAACAAATATGTGTTGATTACCTACAGGTCCTGGGAAGGAACTTGGGCTACAGTCCTGAAAAGAATTGACCACATGTTGAACTTTCTATTACAGAAAACATAATAAGCAAATAAATAAATGTGATTGAATAATATCTCCTTAGTAAGGTGATATCTGAGATGAGACCTAAATGATGAGAAAGAGATAGCTCTGAAAAGATCACAGCGAACAGATTCCAGTCTTAGAGAGTAGGATGAGCAAACACTGGGGAGAAATCTTGGCTTCCCAGAACAGAAAGAAGGCTTGAGGGCACCAGAGTGACCCAGGGGAATCTTGGTAACAGGTAGGACTGTAGAGGCAGGAAGGCACCCATGGGATGAGGGAAATGTATGTAGATTTTATTTGAAATGTGATGGGAAACCACTGGACTCTTTTAAGCATTGGAGAAAGATGATTGGTTTTATCTGTTTAAAAGGTCCCTTTGGTTGCTTTGGGAACAATTGGAAAGACCAGCAATTGACATGGGGTGACTATCACAGTGGTCCAAACACTAGAGCTGAATGAACTTCTTGGGTCATGTGTTTTTGTTAAACAGCTCATCTTATTTAAAATCTTTTCTTCCATCCACCTGCCTCACTATCCAATTTTCTCTCACCACATTCATTACCTGGTACTGCCTGAGAACTTGGATATTCTGAGCAATATAATGTGATGAAATGGAGGAATAGAGAGAATGAAAGAAAGGATGAATGGATGATTATAATGGCCCACATAAATCCCCAATGCCCAGTAGAGATTCCAACACAAAATATTGTCTTCAACATTGAATGAATGAAGGGAGGAATGAGTTGGTAAATAAAAATTTATTCTCAGAATGAGCAATCTTGGATCCTGTTGATGTTGTAATAAAGGAGTTAATACCTTTGGGTTAGAAGCAATTACAGAACAGGACTTAGGAATAATTTTTAAATAAAATGGGTTCTGCTTGAAAAAATAGGTTTGATGTTTTGAGTAAGAGACTCAGTGGAAACGTTTCAAAGTAATTTTAGAAAGTCATTTTGTGTGGACATTGAACGTATACCTGTTGTTAATGATATGACAACTATGAAGGAGTTGAGTTACCTGTAAATAATTTCTGGATACACCAAAGAACTTGGCAACCACCTTCCTAAGTTTCACCCATCTCGATAAGTTGCACCATCTTGCAGTCACTTATCCAAGCCAGAAACCTAGAAGTTATTCCAGACTCCTCTTTCTCCCTCGCTACATCTTTGAATTTTCAAGCCCCCTCTATTGTACCCCTTAAACAACTTCTGATCCACTTAATTCTCACCATGCTTCCCTGCAGGGCACACTGGAAGTTAAAGACATAGGCTGAGCCGCACAAGGAGCGGACAGGTCCAGGACACTGTGGGTGTCAAGATGAGAGCTGGAGTGGACCGAAGATGCGTCCCCCCAGGGGTAGGTTCCCTTTGTAGCCACTCATTTCCCCAGGGGAAGAATTACAGGGTGCCCCATCTGCCTCCACGGCCTTATATCACGGTACCTCTTCCGGTCGCAAGGGATGCTGGGAGTAAAAGCCGTTGGCGGAGTGAGGGGACAGGGACAGGGTGCTGTGGGTGTCAAAGTGACAGCTGGCATAGACTGAAGATGCCCTCTTCCCCCGCTCTTTGTAGTCAGTCATTTCCCGGGGGGAAGAATTCCAGAGAGTGCCCTGTCCACCTCCACGGAGGTACATCAGGGTACTCCTTCCGGTCGCAGGGGATGCTGGGAGTAAAAGCCGTTGGTGGAGTGAGGGGACAGGACAGGGACAGGGTGCTGTGGGTGTCAAGGTGAGCACTGAGGGTGGACTGAGGAGTTCCCACAACAGTGGGAGGGTTGTCAAATCATCCAAGTGACCTCTATGGTCAGCCCTGCACTTTGGGATGAAAGGTAATATTCTGGGACAAACCCTTAGGCTGCAAGGGACCCTGGGAGTTCCAGCCTGTTGCCTAGATGTTGGAGGTTAGGATGGGGGAGAATTGCAGTGACTCCTTTTGCCTCTCAGGACCCTGGGAGATATTCCAGCATCTGCTAGGAATCAAGGTGAGGAACTTTGGTGACAGGGACTGAATGCCATACCTCCCAAAGGAAGGGACCTCAGAGAGCCTGGCTTCCCTTGTAATCTACCCTGTGGGGCCCTATGCAGGGTCACTGGAAGTAACTCTGGCTCATTTCTGCCTCCTGGTTTGGCTGAGAGGTTTTATATGTGTAGAGACCTTGGTCCAAGAGGTGATGACATGTCAGCAGAGGGAGGAATCCAGGACCTGCCAGACCCAAGGTATGGACTCTTCATGAGGATAGAAAGTATCCCCATCTCTGACCCAATGGATACCACATAGTGTGCCTGGCCACTATAGTCAGCCTGAGGAGGCCCTAAGTGGCAAGATCTTCTGCCATGGGCGCAAATATGGGAGGTATTCAGGGAGATGGGGTCTTGGTCTAAAGATGTCAGTTCATTTCAGATGGGGTGGTAGTGAGGAAGGGCAGGCGTGGGCATGAGTCCAAGGACTTGGGTAATCTCCCAGCCCATAATACATTGGACCCAGGTCCAGCCACCAGCCCTGGAGAACCTACACAAGGGCAGTGGGAAACTGTTCACTTCTCTGGGAAGTACCAGGGCTCTTGGGGAAGAGAGGAACCTGATGTGACAGGGTAACTTCATCTTAGCACAGGGATCACTATCTGGTCATCAGACACAGGTGTCCCAGTTTACCCAAGAGTAAAGTGAGGACCCTAGGGGAAGGTCAAGGGTCCCAGAATACAGTAGATGCCCCTCAGAAATCTTCCCGTTACCTGCTGTCAGCACAGGAAGCCCAGGCAGGGTTGTAAAGGTTCCTTTATTTTCTGTGTGTCATTGATTTCAGAGAAGTGAAGGCCTCAGTAAGAGGGGATTGGGCTCAGGAAAGCAGAAGGAGGATCTCAGGCATAGCCAGGAGTCAGGTAAGGACAGAGGGAATTTCTTCAGTGGAACACAAGGACCCCGATCCTCACCTGCCCTTTCTTCTCAGCCATGGGACAACCCAGTTCCATTGGCTTTACCTTTCCCTCACTTCCTTTCTGGGTGTCTCACGTAGACAGGGTGTGTTTTAGGATTTGTTAAGGTTTAAGGAAGGTGCCTTAGATCATTAGAGAGCATCTCATACCTAAGGTGAGGACTGAGCCAGATCCTCCATGGCCAGGACACATGGAACCATTGAGTTTGGCCAGCTCTTGCTTCACCTTTGAGAAGGTGTGGCCATATGTGAGGCCCCTCACTGCCTTGTGTTCCTTCACAGGGAGGTGGGCACTTCTTCACAGAGTGTCCTTCAGGCCAGCACATGGGTGGTATCCAGGTCCTGCCAGGGGAAAGGTAAGGGCCCAGAGTAAGCAGAGAGGACCATCCACCTCAGAACAGTGGGGACCTCACAGAAGGCAGCCCAGCCCTCCTATCAGGGCTGGTGGATCAGGTTGTGCTTGGAGTCTGCAACCTGTGGGGGCCCCTCAGTGCCTCTTACAAGAACTTCTGGAACCAGGTCGTGAAGGTTTTGTATGAGGCAGTGTCCTCAGGTCCTGGAGCAGAGGAGGCCCAGGCAGTATTTGGAGTCATGGTGTGGTGCACTCTGGGAATGTGTATCAAGGATCCCCACACTAACCAGGACAGAGGGAGTCCCACAGAGCTCAGGCCCCAGAAGCCCTACTATTAACCCTGGGCCTTGTGCTCTGTGGGCTTGCTGTACCCACAGAAGTTGCCTCACTTCCTGCCTCAGGTTTTCAGGAAATAGGCCTACCAGGAGAGGAACTTGAATAGCCCTAGAGCATTGCCCAAAGAGAAGACCTGTAGTGGGCCTTTGTGAGGGGTTCCAAGGGTTCAGTTCTCAGCTAAGGCCCTGACACATACCTTCTCTCCCCAGGCTGGTAAGTCTCCAACACCAAGCTCCTGTCCATCCTTTTGCCTGATATTCCCAAGGAAAGTCATGATGTCTCAAAATTAGAAACACCAACAAAAGCATCACAAGGCCTAAAGCGTGGCACTAGTCTGGTTGATGTACCAGTCCCCATAGTTGTGCAGGAAGCCACCTCTTTCTTTCCTTCCAATTGTCCATCCTCTTCCTTTTCCTCTAATTCCTGTTATTCTCAGATCCTGGGTACCATGAAGGATGTTTGTGCTACCAGAATGCTGGGTTCCTTCCATTGTTCTCAGAGAAACTGTTCCTTCCTATCTACCATTGCCTCTAGCCCATAGAGCCAATTCCATGAGGGCTTCAGCAAGCAGGAAAATGAGGGTCTTAGAAACTCCCAGGCCTTGCCAGGCACTGAGTCTTTGAATAGTGATGTCATAGATGACACCTTATCTTACCCCTCAAGTATCAAATGACTGAGCCTGTGACCAATGCAGAAATGCTGAATAGTGTCATCAGAGATAACCAGGAGCACTTCCCCATGATCTTCAGCAAAGCCTCTGAGTGCATGCAGCTGGTCTTTGGCATTGACATAGAAGTAGACCCCTCTAGTCATTCCTATATTCTTGTCATTGCCCTGGGTCTTATCTATGATGGAATGCTAAGTGATGAACAGAGCATGCCCAAAACTGGTCTCCTGATAAATATTCTGATTGTGATCTTTCTGGATGGCAGCTGCACCCCTGAGAAGGTTGTCTGGGAAGTGCTGAGTGTGATGGGTATGCATGCTGGGAGGGAACACTTTATCTATGGGGAACCTAGAAAACTCATCTCTGAAGATTTGGTGGAGGAACAGTACCTGGAGTATCGCCAGGTGCCCAGCAGTGATCCTGTTTGGTATGAGTTCCTGTGGGGTCCAAGGGCTCATGCTGAAACTAGCAAGGTGAAAGTCCTATAGTTTTGGACCAAGGTCAATGATACTCCTCCCAATGCCTTTTCTATCTGGTATGAGGAGGCTTTTTAAGAGATGAAGAGGAAGCCTACGGCAAAGTTGCATCCAGGGTTAGTGGAGTGGTCAGGGCCAAGGCATATTCCAAGGTCACATTCAGTATCTTATCTTGTCCCAAATGAAGTCTGAGGCAGATACTTTACTCTGTGTTTGAAGATAGCAGTCACTTTTTTAAGTAGTGCAAAGGCAGAATGGGGCTTGAGTGAATTTAGTATATAACATGTGGCTTTCCTAGTCTGTATTGGTGAATTGGAGATTTTCTTTCATTTTGGTATTTTTTCAAATGTTGTTTCTTTTAATAGAAGGTTTAATTAACTTTAAAGTTCTAAGTTTCTGAATGACACATTGCTCACAAACATGTTGCTGTTTATATAGTTTAAGAGTCTTGCTGTTTTGTAAAATAAATCAGAAACCTTTCCATCTTATTTTGTGCTCTGGAACAAGATAACATGGCATTAGAATAAAAACTTCCTTGGAAATGTGAGAGAATTCAGCACTAAAATAGATTGAGGTAAAGGAAAGACAAACATGTAAAAGATAATTTTACCTGTCCTTACCTTTTATATCCTTTTGTTTTATTTCTATAAAATTAAAAAGATATATTCTTGTATATGCTTGGCTCATTAAAAATTGTTGGAGAAATTTAAACTTACTAAGACTCCCTGCTCACTGCCTCTTACCCCGTTTTTCAGTGAACATCTGCTTTTTGGAAGTCCCTGTGTTAGTGGTAGAGATATAGGATAAGCCAGATCCAACCTAACCTGTGGAATGGTAAAGTCTAGGAACAGCAAACATATCAGGAAGATGGTAAGATGTACTTTGAGATTTAAAGAACCTTTGGCAGTAGGTGAGTAGGTTGTGCTCCAGGGCAGAGCAACCAAGTCTCAATGTCCAATGTCAAGCCAAGGAGTTTGCTGCCATCTCTGGGAGTGATATTAATGAGGCTTCCTGGTGGCCAGGGCCAGAACCTCAGATGGTGTGTCTTAGGGTTCGAAGACTAAAAAGTTGCTCTGAGCAGTTCTTTTCACTTCATGAATAAAGCAGAGAGTTAGTGTCAAGTATGGGAAGTATCCTGAGCCCTTGTCCCAGTGCACTTAAATAGTACAAGAACTAGGTGATTTATATCCTATATACAAGGATTTCCAGGGAAACTTCAGTGCCATTTCTTTAAAGAGGTGCCGAGAAGCCTCTATACTGATGTTTTCTTGGTCTGGGAGAGCCAGAGTGGACTCCGTTTGAACATTTAATTAGTTACCTGAAATACAACTTAGACAACTCTAAGCAAAGAATAGATTTTCACTGGAGGTGAAAAGAATTACAATAGTGGCTTAGATGGAAATGTAACTGGAAGGGAGGGAAGGAGCTGGTTCTTGAGTTAAATTAGCAAGGATGGTGGAATGTGATGGACATCATTATCCAAAGTACATGTATGAAGACATGGATTGGGTGTCAACATACTTTATATACAGAGATAAGAAAAATTGTGGTATATATGTGTGATAAGAATTGTATTGCAAAAAACACTTAGTACATGTAAAAAGACATGAATTGGCGTGAACATACTTTATATACAAACATATGAAAAATTGTGCTCTATATGTGTAATAAGAATTGTAATGCATTCCACTGTAGTGTATTTAAAATAAATAAATAAATAAATTCTAGGACCTTTGAACTGCATCCAGTAGTAGAGACTCCTCCACACCTAGATCTTGTAATATGTCCTCCGACGAGGGAATATTTACTAAATAAAATTTCCTTTTTTGGCCGATTAGTGTTCCATGTGCCATTGAGTCATATTCTCCAATGGATCCTCTAGAGCAATGCCAATGGAAACAACATTCCACAATTTTAGAGGCTACTACAAGAAATACTACAAGAAGTAACAGCCTCATGCCTCTCACTACAGTGCCAGTACAGATCAGGCACCGTGCCAGGTGTTTTACATGCAGTCTACGCATCCCAACAATCTGACCAAACAGGCCTTGTCAGCCCCACTTCATAGAGGAAGAGCCCAAGGCTCATAAGGTTGGGAACTTCCCAGTATCATTGGCTAGTAAATGACAGGGCCGAGGTGAGACCCCTTGTCCCAGCCCAAGGACAACCTTCTTAGTTGGAATCCATTTCTCAGCATTGTATAATGTCTCTCTAGTGACAAAAAGAAGAATGCTGGGGGTAGGCCAACATATCAAAAGAAGTCCTAAAGTAGGTGACAGGATCAAACATAATTGGGTATTGTCTTAGGTTGGTTCCTTGAGAATGGACTGCCTTGTTTCCAGCATTATGTCCAGTCCCAGGATCCTTTCTCACTATAGAACCCTTCCCTTGGTCATCCCCCATGTACCTGCCTTTTAAATTCTGGAATCTGGTCCACTGCCCAGCCCTTCCCTGCTGCCTTCTCTGGTGACTGTGTGGAATTGCCTGTCCTCCAGGTGATTGAGAACATTCCTACCCGCTAAAGTCATCTGGCTCTCCCATCCTTTACCCTATGATATGAACAGACCCTTTGAAATAAAAGACAGGAACTTTTAGACACATAGTTACCAATCCAGTTGACTTCAACACACCCACCAAATGTTTTCCAGTGGATTGTGAGTAAAGTAGCATTTTGGCATATTCTTGGTACTTGGGATATAACCCTGAAGTTACGTGGTTTTTAAAACCACCTTGATATTTTAAATCAGATTTTAAATGGGTATGTTTTGTGTCACTCACCTCTGAACACATACACAAGTGAATGGCTAAACACCAAAGCTTTCCTCATGAGTATTAGATGAAGAAATGCTTTGAAAATCACTGTGGAGAAAACATCTATTGAGGTTGACTTCATAAATGCCTGGAGTCCCCCAGGAGGTATAAAACAGTCCAAGAAACACATGCTAGCTCTGACAGTAAAAGAATATTTAACCATCCTTCAGTTGCTGCCTGCCTGGAACTTGCTTCACAGGAAAATGCTGGCTTCAGTGTGACTAATGCACCTGTCCAGGTGTTCAGGCAAGAATGGCCATGTGGAGGGTGGCAGAGGCTCAGTGGTTAAGATTTTACCCGGAATCAAATGAAAGGGGTAACCCTCAGCCTACTGAGAGGATGGTATTGCAGAGGCAAGTGCAGAAATGTGCTGTGAGGGTGAAGAAGGGGAACCCTATCTGGTAGCTTTGACATGATCCTCTTCAGTTCCATAGGATACTGTTGGACTGAAATCATCAGCCACAGCAGGCACCTAAAACTTCAAGGCAAATCTGGTCTTCTCAGAAACTGCTCCAAAAAATGAGTGTGGTGGCCTAACAAGGACAGTGTTTGCTCCTGGTTGAGCTCCAACTCTCTAACAGATTTGGGGAGAGAGTTCAAGTTCCCAGCCATATCTTCTCTCCTTCCTGGGCATGGGGCAACACTCCTGTCCACCTGCTCATAGATAGGAAGGGACACATGACATTTCCTTGCCATTGAGACAAGTGTGACAGTGTCATTTGGTCACATCCTGGCATTTGAGAGCCAGTATACATTTCCATGTTTTATTCCTCCTTTCAATAACAAAACATAGGATGGAAGCATTCTGGATCCCTGGGTCACCTGAGAGCAGAGGGCCCCTGCCAAACCACATCGGAATTCATGTGCATTAAACACAAACTTTTACTTTGTTTGGCCATTGAAGTTCTGAGTTTTGTCTGTAATATTAGCTAGAAGTTACTTTAGCTAATACACAGCTCTTTAGCTAATACACAGCTGCTATTTTTGCTATTAGGCTTTTTAAACATTTTGGTTGCAAAGGTAGCAGTGCATTCATTCTTGTTGCAAAAAAAAATTAAAAGTATATATATATATATATATATATATATATATATATATATATCACAATTCTCTGTTTTCAAACTTCCTCTATAATTCAGGCCCCTCCTTTGGTATCATCCTAGTGAACAATGTGCTATAAAGTATATTTGTCATTTTGCCATACTTGGGTAAAAATGTACATATTTTCTGCAACTTGCCTTAATGAAATGAATGTAAGATCTTCCCATGATAGCACGTGTAAATGTACCTCGATTTTGTAACCACGTTCTAGAATTATGAAGCATCCATGTACCATAATAAGTCAAATGATTCTCCTCCTGATGGATGCATAAATAATTCCTCATTTGTTATGATTATTAATACTATCAACGTTTTTAAACATGAATTCTTGTGCAAATGTAAATATTGCCTGATAAGGAGATAACAGTGTAAATAGTGAGTTAATGTGTTAATGGTATGGATAGTTTAAACTTTATATAAATATTACCACAATTTATTTCTAAAATGCCATTATAATCTGCCTTCTTACAAAAATTACACATGATTTTAAATTCTGAAATGTCAACTGAACATTTCCCTTTTGCTTTCAGAAGTAAACATTCTATAAAAATATTCAGGATCCAGGGAAAGAAAGCAGATAGGACACCTTCAATAAGAGAGGGGGTTTGGCAGTATCCAGGGGAGAGCGATGGCCGGCATACATGAGAGAGTTCACATGCAAAACCAATTCAGAGAGGCTCTCAAAACTTTGGATCCTTAGTTCAGCAGAGGGTAAGGGAGCAGATGGAGAGTAGGGGAGTGGAGGAGGGAGTACATGACCAGGTTTTGGGAAACTGAGTCATTACCAGCAGCTGAAAGTTGCAGTGCCATCTAAGGGGTAAGTCTGTTGGATGAATGTACCAGTAGCACAGACACTCCACCCGCAGGATTCCTCTACTTGTGTCAGGAAGAGCATGGCTGGCCCTCTGTATGATTCTGGGTGAGCAACATCTCTTGACCACGCTAATGGTTTAGAGCACCCTGACCAGAGTCCCAGGACTGGGAGATGTCCTAATGCCTGCTGAGGCCTGGTGTGTTCAATAGAATTCCTCTGATCCCCACAATGTGAAGGAATGGGTTGGTGACTGATGATTGACAGCTGAGCTAAGTAAGAATACCAATGAGTAGCAGAAGATAGTGGTCAGCTGCAGAGTGGGGTACTGGAGGAGGAATGCCAGGAACTAATAATGACTTTGGCCTCTGCAGATGAAGGGATGGCTACAGACAGGCATTTAAAATTCATCAAACTGCCCCCTGTGGTTTCTGGAGTCCTTGGCACACAAGAGGGTGGGTGTCCTGTGTCTAGGATTTGTGGCCTATGTTGTACATTGAGATAGAAGTTTGGCCAAAAGTGTGGACACTTGCACAGTGTTTGGAAACCACATGAAGATGGTGCACACTTCCTTGTTCAAATGGCAGGGATGAGTGGTGTATAATGCAGAAAGCATCATGCACCAGCTCCTGTGAAAGGAGGGTTCACAACTCCAAGTTGATATTTGGGCCTAGGAAAGAGATGTCCACAAGTATATTCTCTGTGATAGTTTCCCATGGAAATTTTGAAGGTAAGTGAGTACAATTAACTGAACTATAGATTCCTTCATGGAGGCAGGAAACCTAGAGGGTAGGTAAGCTTCATATCTTGAATGAGCAAATGAAACTTCCTGGTGACTTCCTAATATACTCAAATCTTAATTACAGGAACCTATGAATGTGAACTTACACTGTAAAAAGATTTTGCAAATGTGATTAAGGACAGTAAGATATGGAAAATTTCCTATATTATGTTAGTGAGCCCTACATGTAATCATAAGGGTCCTTAAAAGAGAAAAAAGAGGGACTGGGCTTGTTGCTTAGTGGTAGAATGCTTGCCTAGCATGTGTGAGGCACTGGGTTACACCCTCAGCACCACATAAAAATAAATAAATAAACGTTAAAAAGAATGCTTTAAAAAAGAGAAAAATAAATTTGAAACAGAGGAGAAAAAGAAAAAGGCATCACAACGACAAAAACAAAGATTGGAGTTATGGGGTCACAAGCGCAGGAATTGATGGCTGTTTTAGAAGCTGGCTGGAACCAGTTATGCTGATTTGGGGAGAGGGGTGCCTTGGATAGAACCCAAGGCCTTGCACATACTAGGCAAGTACTTCACCACTGTGCTGCATCCCCAGTGCCAGTCATACTGATTTTGGCATTATAATATTAATTTGGACTTCCGGCCTCTAGGATTAGAAAAGAATAACTTTGTGTTGTCTTAGAGTGCTGGTGGAGGTGTGGAGAAAAGGTAAAGCTTGCACACTGTTGGTCAGAATATAACTTAGTACAGCCATTGTGGAAAACAGTATGAAGGCTCTTAAAAAATTTCAAAATATAATTACTATATAATACAGCAATTTAACTATTGCATATATGTCCAAAGAAAATGAAAACAGTGTGTCAAAGAGACACCCCTGTGCTCATTGCAGTATTATTCACACAGCCAGGAAATAGAAACAACCCAAGTGTCTTCAACTGATGAATGAATACAGAAAATGTGATATGTGTGTGTGTGTGTGTGTATACACACAATGGAATACCATTCACCTGTTAAAGAATGAAATCCAGTCATTTGTGAAAACATGGATGGAATTGGAGAGAATTGATGTTAAGTGAAATAAACCAGACACAGAAAGACAAGAACTGCATGATTTTATTCATGTGGAATCTTAAAAAGTTGATCTCATAGAAGTTGAGGGTAAAATGATAGTTACCAGACACTGGGGACAGTAGAGGGTAGAAAAGGATGGGGGGAAGGTTGCTCAATGGGTACTAAGCTATACGTAGATCGGAGAAATAAGTTCTGGTGTGCTATTGCACAGTAGAGTGACTATAGATAATAATAATGTATATTTCAAAAAGCTAGAAGAAAGGATTTTGAAGCTTTCATCATAAAGAAATAAATGTTTGAGCACATAGATAATGTTTACTCTAATTTGAACATTATACAATATATACATGTATTGAAATGACAGATAGTATACCATAAATTGGTACAATTTTTGTATGTCAGTTAAAGATTTTTACAAACTTATGCTGTTTTAAACCAGGACACTTTTGGCAATTTGTTAGACAACAGGAAATTAATACAATCTACAAAAGAAATGTGGCTTAATTTCCTTTAAGAATGTAAGGTGAAGCAGTTCCTATATGAATTTGGGTCTAGAGCTCCCAATATCCCCTCAAGTCACTCTGTGTTCACACTTTAAATGATGAGTGCTATTTAAATTCCTGGACCTGGGTGTATGCCTGTGTAGGCCCAGTTACTACTCAGGATGCTGAGGCAGGAAGATTGCATAAACCCAGGGGTTTAGGACTAGCCTGGGCAACATAGCAAGACCCTGTCTCAAAAAAAGTGCAGATAAATGTTTGTTAGATGTGGGCTCTACTGATAACTGTGCTAGGGCCTCAGCTACAAAAAGGAAAACAAGTACCCATTGGAACTTGGAATACACATGCACATGTAAACCAACAGTATATTCCCATTTTTCTCCTGTTAGCTTTTTATCTATTGTTAGGATACATTTTAACCTATATGTTATGTACTCCACCATATATTATTATTACTTTTTCTTTAAACAGTTGTATTTTAGATACATCTATATACTAAAGAAATCATCTTTATACTTACCCATATCATTGCAATTTCCAGTGCTCTTCATTACTTTGTATAGATCCAGATTTCCATCTAATATGATTTTCTGTCCACCTGGAGGACTTCCTTTAACATTTGCTGTAATACATGTCTCTTGGTACTTAATTCAGAAAATTACTTTATTTCAACTTTTTTCCACTGGGTATATATTTCTGGTTGCTAAATTTATTTTTCTTTCAGTTCTTTAAATATATTGCTCCTCTCTTCTCTGGCTCTCATTTTGGACAGTAAATATTCTGTTGCCTTTATTTTTTAATCCTTTATAAGTATTTATTTTCCCTCTGGTTACTTTTAAGGTTTTCTCTTTATTACTGGTTTTAAACAACATATTAGGTCTAATTTTTAATGTTTCTTTTTTCTTGGAATTCTTTTAGCTTTTTGAATGAGGAGATTTACAGTTTTCATCAAATTTGAATAATTTTCATTCAAGTATTTCTTAAAAAAATGTATCGCCTATATTGTCTCTGTTCCAGGAGTCTCCCATCCCTTGCATTCAGGGACAAAATCTCAACTGTGAGCTCCTCAAACCAAGGGAAGTAACCAGACTTCAAGGTGTGTCTTAAACACAGAGTGCTTTCAGGTGCGACAGACCTGAACTAGGTGCCGGTGGCCAACAAAAGAGATTGGACCATTGCAGGGGGTGTCTGTGGAGAGGTGTGAAGGAAACGCCCTCTCTGGGCCTTGTGATGCACCACAATTGAGCGTGGGGACATGAGGAGGCATCCCGCATCAGTTTGGGAAACCTCTCCAGGGGGCTGGGCATATCCTTCCGTTCTCCAACCAGACTGACTCTCCTGGCCTCCAGGTCACGGGCCCCTTCCCTATGGACCTGACAGATGGGGATGCTTTGTGATGTCTCAGCCCTTCCCCCTCCTCGGCAGGCTTAGGGGTGTGGCCTGGGGTGTCACTTGCTGAGCCAACAAAGCCCAAGGGTGTGGCCACCTGTTGTCCTGGGGACCATAAATAGAGGGAGGTCAGCGGCCTGGACAGACTACCTGGAGGTGCTGGTCCAGAAACATGGGCAGGAGACCCATGGCATCCATTCCACACTGTGCAAAATGCAACTCTGGCAGCAAAGCGGGCCAAAAGAAGACGTGCATACATCATCGAACCAAGTACAAGAAAAGCAAGGTGAGCCGAGCCACCCAAGTCCTGCTCTTCTGCCCCTGGACCGCCCTCCCTACCTCCCCCTGCACAAAGCCCCTGTTGCCACCCTCCTCCACGTCTGCCCCCAAACCAGTGCCCCTCTGCGATCTCCTTGTTGTCCTTCCAGGGCCGAAAGATGACAAGACAGTCTGGAAAGCCCCGTCGAGGGCGTTGTAGGAACCAAGAAGCTGCCAGAGCTCGGACCACCGCAGCTGATAGCAATAAGAGAGGAGCAACCCGAGGCAGCCACCGTCTCCCGCTGAGGAAGAAAGTCCACCGTGGAGCCGGAAGGGGGACGACCGGAGCCTGGAAAGTAGCTGCTGCGGTTGCTGCAGTGAGGACCTGTAACACCAGCGAGGCCTGAGACCTCAGAACCTTCCCTGAAGGCTCCACAGGCCTGGCCACAGAGAGGTGGTAACTGCTCAGAAGAGAGTGTACATCAAGAGTACGGAGATTGTGAAAATAAAATCAGCTTCTCTGGCGTGTGTGTGTGTGTGTGTCCTCTGACGGTGGGGGACAGAGGAGCAAGGGGAGGTTGGTGTGTGGGAAGAGGGAGGTGGGTCCTTTGGGGCTGTGGGTCTTCCAACAGGGCCACAGAACCAGACGTGGAGCATGAGGACAGATGGGCACTGAGCACTGAAGAGTCATTTCCTCCACACAGGTTTACCAGGAAGGAGGGCAAAGACGAGGAGATTTTGCTCATGTGTAAAGTCGGATGAGATGGGAGGGGTGTAGTAT
Source organism: Marmota monax (assembly GCF_021218885.2). Classification (NCBI taxonomy): domain Eukaryota; kingdom Metazoa; phylum Chordata; class Mammalia; order Rodentia; family Sciuridae; genus Marmota; species Marmota monax. Next base: position 3,143,081 of record NW_026692025.1, on the reverse strand, counting down.
GTGTGGAGACAGTGTCTCCCCAAAAGGACACAATGTAATTTCTGTCAGAATACCTACCTCTCATTGGTGTTTGTTGCATCTCACCCTGGAATGGTTAATTTTATGTGTCCTTTTGTGTGAGGCTTTGGTATCTAGATGTTTGCTCACTCATCTAGATGTGAGTTTTCAAATTTTGTACATATGATTAACATTTAAATCAACAGAAGGCCTTAAAAGCACTAAAGACAAAATTGCTTAAGTTTTTATTTCTCTGTGATAAATATCCAGCAATGTAATTTCAAGTTCATATATTAATTGCATGTTTAGTTTTATTAGGAACTACCAAACTCTTTTTGAGAGTCACTGTACCATTTTATATTCCCACCAGCAAAATGTGGGAATGCTGATATACAGGAATGCCTTTGATTTATGCGTGTTGATTTTATATCCTGCCACTTTGCTGAATTCATTTATTAGCTCTAATAGTTTCTTTGTAGACCCTTTTGGGTCTGCTAGGTATAGAATCATGTCATCTGCAAATAGTGATAATTTAAGTTCTTCTTTTCCTATTTTGATGCCTTTAATTTCCTTCGTCTGTCTAATTGCTCTGGCCAGTGTTTCGAGAACTATGTTGAACAGAAGTGGTGAGAGAGGGCATCCCTGTCTTGTTCCAGATTTTAGAGGGAATGCCTTCAATTTTTCTCCATTCAGAATGATGCTAGCCTGAGGCTTAGCATAGATTGCTTTTACAATATTGAGGTATGTTCCTGTTATCCCTAGTTTTTCTAGAGTTTTGAACATAAAGGGATGCTGTACTTTGTCGAATGCTTTTTCCGCATCTATCGAGATGATCATATGATTCTTATTTTTAAGTCTATTGATGTGGTGAATAACATTTATTGATTTCCGTATATTGAACCAGCCTTGCATCCCAGGGATGAATCCTACTTGATCATGGTGCACAATTTTTTTGATAAGTTTTTGTATCCGAGTGGCCAGAATTTTATTGAGGATTTTTGCATCTAGGTTCATTAGAGATATTGGTCTGTAGTTTTCTTTCTTTGAAGTGTCTTTGTCTGGTTTAGGTATCAGGGTGATGTTGGCCTCGTAGAATGAATTTGGAAGTTCTCCCTCTTTTTCTATTTCCCGAAGTAGCTTGAAAAGTATTGGTATTAGTTCCTCTTTAAAGGTTTTGTAAAACTCTGCTGTATACCCATCCGGTCCTGGGCTTTTCTTAGTTGGTAGTCTTTTGATGGTTTCTTCTATTTCCTCAATTGATATTGGTCTGTTTAGGTTGTCTATATCCTCCTGACTCAATCTGGGCAGATCATATGACTTAAGAAATTTATCTATGCCTTCACTATCTTCTAATTTATTGGAGTATAAGGATTCAAAATAATTTTTGATTATCTTCTGTATTTCTGAAGTGTCTGTTGTGATATTGCCTCTTTCATCCCGTATGTTAGTAATTTGAGTTCTCTCTCTTCTTCTCTTCGCTAGCATGGCTAAGGGTCTGTCGATTTTGTTTATTTTTTCAAAGAACCAACTTTTAGTTTTGTCAATTTTTTCAATTGTTTCTTTTGTTTCGATTTCATTAATTTCAGCTCTGATTTTCATTATTTCTTGCCTTCTACTTCTTTTGCTGTTGTTTTGCTCTTCTTTTTCAAGGATTTTGAGATGAAGTATGAGATCATTTATTTGTTGGTTTTTTCTTTTTTTAAGGAATGAACTCCAAGCAATGAATTTTCCTCTTAGAACTGCTTTCAATGTGTCCCATAGATTCCGATATGTTGTGTCTGTGTTTTCCTTAATCTCTAAGAATTTTTTAATTTCCTCCTTGATGTCTTCTATAACCCATTGATCATTCAGTAACCTATTGTTCATTCTCCAAGTGATGTATTCTTTTTCCTTCCTTCTTTTATCATTGATTTTCAGTTCCATTCCATTATGATCAGATAGGATGTATGGTATTATCTCTACTACTTTATATTGTCTAAGAGTTGCCCTGTGACATAATATATGATCTATTTTTGAGAAGGATCCATGTGCTGCTGAGAAAAAAGTGTAACTGCTTGATGTTGGGTGGTATATTCTATATATGTCAATTAAGTCTAAGTTATTAATTGTGTTATTGAGTTCTATAGTTTCCTTATTCAACTTTTGTTTGGAAGATCTGTCCAGTGGCGAGAGAGGTGTGTTGAAGTCTCCCAAGATTATTGTATGGTGGTCTATTAGACTCTTGAACTTGAGAAGAGTTTGTTTGATGAACATAGCTGCACCATTGTTTGGGGCATATATATTTATGATTGTTATGTCTTGTTGGTGTATGGTTCCCTTAAGCAGTATGTAGTGTCCCTCTTTATCCCTTTTGATTAACTTTGGCTTGAAATCTATTTTATTTGATATGAGTATGGACACTCCTGCTTGGTTCCGAAGTCCATATGAGTGATATGATTTTTCCCAACCTTTCACCTTCAGCCTATGTATGTCTTTTCCTATCAAATGCGTCTCCTGTAGGCAGCATATTGTTGGGTCTTGTTTTGTGATCCATTTTACTAGCCTGTGTCTCTTGATTGGTGAGTTTAAGCCATTAACATTTAGGGTTATTATTGAGATATGGGTTGTTCTTCCAGCCATATTTGTTTATTTATGTTACTAAACATGGTTTGTTTTCCTCTTTGATTATTTTCCCCCCTTTACTGTCCTACCTCCCACTGTTGGTTTTCATTGTTATTTTCCATTTCCTCTTCCTGTAATGTTTTGCCAAGGATGTTTTGAAGAGATGGTTTTCTAGCTGCAAATTCTTTTAACTTTTGTTTATCGTGGAAGGTTTTAATTTCATCTTCCATCCTGAAGCTTAATTTCGCTGGAAACACAATTCTTGGTTGGAACCCATTTTCTTTCAGTGTTTGAAATATGTTATTCCAGGATCTTCTAGCTTTCAGAGTCTGTGTTGAAAGATCAGCTGTTATCCTGATTGGCTTACCCCTAAATGTGATCTGCTTCCTTTCTCTTGTAGCTTTTAAAATTCTCTCCTTATTCTGTATGTTGGGCATCTTCATTATAATGTGTCTAGGTGTGGATCTCTTATGATTTTGCACATTCGGCGTCCTGTAGGCTTCTAGGATTTGGGGTTCTGTCTCATTCTTCAAGTCTGGGAAGTTTTCTCGTATTATTTCATTGAATAGATTGCTCATTCCTTTGGTTTGAAACTCTGTCCCTTCCTGTATCCCAATGACTCTTAAATTTGGTCTCTTGATGTTATCCCATATTTCTTGGATGTTCTGCTCATGGTTTCTTAACAGTCTTGCTGAGCTGTCTATGTTCTTTTCAAGTTGAAATACTTTATCTTCATTGTCTGATGTTCTATCTTCTAAGTGTTCTACTCTGCTGGTAGTATTCTCAGTTGAGTTTTTAAGTTGGTTTATTGCTTCCTGCATTTCTAGGATTTCTGTTTGTTTGTTTTTTATAACCTCTATCTCCCTGTGTAGTTGATCTTTTGCTTCTTCGATTTGTTTATGTAATTCATTGTTGAAGTGATCTTTCATTGTCTGATTTTGCTGTCTGATGTCTTCCTTGAGACTCCAGATCATCTGAAACATGTATATCCTGAATTCTTTATCTGACATTCCATCTGCTGCAGCTATTACCTCTTCTAACGTTGAGTTGACCTGCAATGCTTGTGGTCCTTTCTTTCCTTGTCTCTTCATACTGTTCGCGTTCCTTTCTACTTGGTGAAACTGTTGTGCTATTGAATTTTCCCCCTATATATTTATATTGGTCTTGTATAGTTGCAAAGTCTCCCTCGCAGGCGCGGGCGGCAGCTCTGCCCCTCCTCCAATTGGGGTAATGTGCCTACCACGCCGGCAGGCCGCTGGGCCTGCTCTGCCGGTCGGTAGCAGGTCCGCCTACCTTGCAGGCACAGGCGGCAGCTCTGTCCCTCTGTGGGCCGCTAGGCTTGTTCTGTCGGTGGTCACAGTTCTGCCTACTTTGCAGGCGCAGGCAGTGGCACTGCCCCTCTGCAGACCTCTGGGGCTGTTCTGCCAGTGGGTCGCAGGTCCGCCTACCTTGCAGGCGCGGGGGGGGGGCGGCTCTACCCTTCCTCAGGCCACTGGGCCTGTTCTGTCGGTTGCAGGTCTGGCCTGTTCTGTTGGTGGTCACAGTTCCGTCTACCTTGCAGGCGCGGGGGGAGGGGGAGGCTCTGCCTCTCAGCAGGCCGCTGCTCCTCTTCTGCCGGTGGGTCACAGGCCCGCCTACCTTGCAGGAGTGATTGGAAGCTCTGCCCCTCCGCGGGCCACTGGGCCTTTTCTGTTGGTGGTCACAGTTCCGCCTACCTGGCAGGCGCGGGGGGTGGGGGGCGGCTCTGCCCCTCAGCAGGCCGCTGCTCCTCTTCTGCCGGTGGGTCGCAGGCCCGCCTACCTTGCAGGAGTGATTGGAAGCTCTGCCCCTCTGCGGGCCACTGGGCCTTTTTTTCTGAAATCTCCCCTTTTTTTAATGTGTGAGTGTTCTTACTTCACTTCATTTCGGCAGATACCTTTGCTGAATACAATTCTTGGTTGATCCATTTTCTTCTTTAAACATTTAGAATATGTCATACCACTGCACCTGACCTCCCTTGTTTCTGATGAAAAATTTGTTATGGATCTTACTAATGTTCTTTTATAAATGAGAAGTCATTTTACTCTTGCTTCCTTCAAGATTTCCTCCTTTTCTTTGCCGATCAGTGTTTTTACTATGATGCATCTGTTGTAGATACCACTGTCCTTATCCTACTTGGAGGTAACTGAGTTTCTTACAAGTCTATTTTGTCATCAAATTGGGCATGTTTTCAGCCATTATTTATTTGAATGTTCTGCTTCTAATGTCTCTCTCATCTATTTCTGTCATTCCCATTATGTATATGCAGATGTGCCCAATAATATCCTGTTTATCAGAGGTTCTATTTAGTTTCCCTTATTGTTTTTGCTTTGTTTTTCAGACTGAATCATCTCTATTGCTGTTTAAGTTTGCTGATATTTTCTTCTGCCATCTGAAATATATTATTGAGATCCTTTAATCATTTTTCACTTTATTTTTTCAAATTTTCAACTCCAGAATTTTCATTTGGTTCTTTGCATTAGACTTTTTATCTCTTTGCTGATATTCTTTATTTGATAAGACATTGCCTTTGTACCTTAATTTACTTCTTTAGTTTTCAGAACATATTTATAAAGAAGACTTTGAAGTTTTTGTCTGTCTTCTCATATCTCATAATTTTTCTTAGAAATTAGACATTTTAGATTAGATATTGCAACAGTTTTTGATACTGCCCCCTATTGTAGAGCTTGTTATTTTTATTTGCATATTTGCTTGTTTAGTGACTGCCCAGATTGTTTTAGAGATATTTACCCCACAGTGTGAAACTTATGTTGTTGCTCTTTAGGGAGCACAGTCTTTGGCATGTGAGTAGTTTCCCTGTGATGACAATGGTTTAAGCATGGCTGTCTTTGACTGTCTCATCCCCCTGAATATACCCAGCTTAAAAGCTATAGTAATTGCTGGCCAATTGTTAAATTGTTTTCAGCAATGACCTGGGACACAGACTACTCCATAGAGTGACTCAATTTAATTTGAGGTTCTTTGCAGGGATAGTTTTTGGGTTCAGTGTTTGAGATTGTCCTGACCTCAGGAGGGCTCTTAGTTATCTCTTTCCCTGGTTATTTCTGGTAAACTAATTAGCCTCTCTTTTAATTTATTTATCTAATGAATCTACCAGCATCCTTTTAACAGCTTTTTATCACAACATCCTTTTAAAAGAATGCTTTTAGGCTTGAAATTCCCCATCTGTGTATCAAATAAAGTCAGTTCCCTTAGGAAGAGCTTGACAGATTGCCCCTATTGTGCTTGTTTCTTCCCCTGGCCAAAATCTGAGTCATGGTTCTGGAGGTGATGACAAGACACAGGAATGCTTCTTTCTAAATAATACTCCTGCTTTAGGAACTGAGGGCTTGATATTTGGGGGAGGGGCAGGGAGTGTCCATAGTCTGGGGTCCCTTTGACTTGCTTCTCTTGGCATGGGAACTCTGCCTTATAAGACATGTTAAGGTGAATCAAGCCTCATGATTTACAATGCCTTGTGACCAAACAGAGCTTATGGCCCATGAGTGTGGGCTAGGTGGAAGAAGTGAACTCCCACTTCTCAGTCACACTGTCTGGGAAATTAGCTTCTGCAATAGGTAGCTTGGGGTGGGATGAGAAATGTTGATATCCTGACCCTTCTGGGAAGATACCAGAGCATTTATCAGGGACCTAGGGGAGAAATAACTGTTACTGGCTGCACCCATCTGGAGTGGAGTTTCTTTAATTTTGTGGTAGGAAGGAGGTGGCAGGGAGTGGGTCATGGTTCAAACACTACAAACATTCACTCTCATTATTAAATGTCAGCGGATTTTCTTGAGTACTTTTCCATGTGCTCTATGCCCATAGGACCATTTCCAGAATTTTTAAATGGTTATTCTAAAAATATTTTTACCACTCCCTGGTTTCACAGGGGAGCAGTTCCATGGAGCATTTCATTTTAGTAAGAACTATGCTAAGTTGAGTTTAACAAGACCCCTCCCCCATTCTCAATATCTTATCATTATCCATATCAGATCAGGTTTCTCATATTCTCCAGAATCCTCCTTACCCCTGATATTTCCACTTAATAATTTTCCATCCACTAACTCCCACTCTGCTCCTTATTTATAAATTTATACTTGTCTGTGATGTACTTAGTGTTGAGTTCAATCTATTTCCTCCACTGTAGGACCCTGTTGCAGTGGTCCTTATATCAATCTCAGTCTTTCTGAATAAAGTCTTCTATACTGTGCTTTAACAAGTGTCAATGAATATTTTTTTATTAAGAATATATTGTTCCTTCTTTTTGCTTGGACTCAGATTTTTTTTTGCTAAAATATGTCTCAGAATGATCTTTTCAATGATGTTGTGTGAGTTGTCCTCAGTATCCCTGAGGAAGCCTTTATTTTGTCTTCATAATTGGTTAATTTTTACATGGCTAGAGTACTCTTGCTTAAAAATATTTTTTCAACTTGGCACTGTAGTACATGCCTATAATCCCTGTGAGGTGGGAGGCTGAAGAAGAGGATGGTAAGTTCAAATCTAGCCTGAGCAATTTAATGAGACCTTCTTTCAAAATTTTTTAAAAATACTGAAAATAAAAAGGCTCAATGGTACAGGGCCCCTGGATTCAATTCTCAATATCTCAAAAATAAATAAATAAAATATTTTCCCTAAGAAGTTTGTAGGTATCAGCTCACTGTTTCTAGTGTCTTGCATTGCACATGAGAAGTCTGATACCAGTCAGATCTATATGTTTATGTGTAACCTCTTCTTTGTAGAAGGTTATGGCATTTTCTTTATAAAAAAATTGTAGATGGACTCAATACCTTTATTTTATGTATTTACTTCTATGTGATGCTGAGAATTGAACCCAGTGCCTCACACATACTAGGCAAGTGTTATACCACTGAGTTACAGCCCCAGCCCCTGGTATTTCCTTTTATAAGCTGAATTTTAAAAATAATCTAGGATATGTCTAGGTTTCTCCTGGGAAGTCCATTATTGCTGTTGCCCAAATATTTCTTGTTCTTCCCCTGGACACATGGTAGTCAGACTTCCCATCTCCTTAAAGTTACATGTAGCCATGTGATATGGATTGGCTAGTCCAATTTGGTAAGAGATGACATCACTTCCATGAACAAGCTTTAAGAAGAGTACACAATTTGCCATATACTCTTCGATCTGCAAATGAGTTGTGGAGGCCCAGATTTATCTAAAACCTTTGTGAACATGGTTGCTGAGTAACTACTTATTAGGAGAGATGTTGTGCTAATACTGAATAAGCAGTATAAAAAAGAAATAAATCTTTTGTTAGTTAAAGCTACTGATTTTTTTTAGATTGTTTAATATTATAGTATAATCTAGTCTATCCAGACCAAAATAAAAATTGTTACCTAGAAGTGGTATGTTATCATAACAAAACTAGTAGCAACACATTAATAATTATAATACTTATAATAAAAATAATAATACATATGCAACATTGGTTAAGGTACCAGATGAGTGTACTGAATAACCTGTTATCAGAAGCTGGAAGAATGGTAATCCATGTTTTATAGCATTTAAATATTTGCTTACACAGTTATCTGCATTAATTTGTACCTAATTAATGTGCAGCTCTGCAAGAAAAGATTAGAATAGAGAATGGTGGCACTTTTTGTTAGTTAATGTTTACCACATTTGACAAGTTATTACAATAAAGAGCTTAACTTAGAAAATAATTAGCTGGTTTGCAAGCAATGATGGAAGTGAATATAGATTTCAGAAATGTGAGAAGCTTCTCATCCTCAATGAGCAAAGACAAAACAACAAAGAAGGTTTTTTGGGTGACCAAAATTTATTAAAACTCAGCCTTGTAGAAAAGATTAAGTCAGGGATGTGGCCACTTAATCATTATAAAATATCTGTATGAACTTTGTGTTCTCAAAGGAGCACCTAAATTAAGGCTATCACAGTAAATTTTTCCATTAGACAAAATGTTTTATGAAAAATAAACTTAAGGTGTAATTCTTAAAGTCTTATAGACTCAAGATACCCACAATTTAGTTGCAAGAGACATAAGAGTAGCAAAGCAAATAAATATAACAAATATGCAAAGTATATTTAGAAATGAATTGTGGGTATAGTTATTGGAATTTGGAACTGAACCAAATTAAATAGATGAGAAATCTGGACTACATTAACTATAGTTGTTTGAGACTTAAAATTATTCCTTGGGTTCTAAAACATCCAAAATCAGGGAGCAAGTTGTAGAGCTTTTCATCTCTCAAGGGCATATATGGGAAATATTGGGGATTGCTAAATCCAATGTGGTCAAGCAGGGTAGGAGAAAAGAAGGACACCTTCTGAGGGCAGAGAAGTCCATAGAGAAAAATCAGCTTGAAACCCCTTCCCAGGGGAGCAGAATAAGGGCTTAAGCAAGAAACATTATCATCCCCTGAGCAGAGGACTGTTTGGATCTGCATGGTGGGATTTAAGAATTGCTATTAACTAGTGATTGTGGTATGATTCCTATTCTTATCTCAAGTGAATTCTTTATTGTACTTGTATTTCCTTATTATACTAATGAATATTGCATATGAGGGAGCAAAAATTTTCCCTTTTAGTCCACAATTGTCTTGACTTAGAGGGAAAATTTCTAGAACAAATAAATTTCCAAACACCACTCAGAGATCCTAGATTTTGAGAGTGAAAGAGCAATATAGTGGGACTTTTCTATTCCTCCCTCATGGAGAGAGGTAAATATGTTCTTCATGAAGAAAGGAGATGCAACATTTGGTGACAAAAAGACTCAGTTCTATTGTTGAGTACTCTTCCTAGCCTTTAAAGTTAGGTGAGGCCATGTGCCTTATTCTGCCCAAGAAATGTGAACCAAAAATTTATATTTTGTCCAGAGATGGAAATTTTAAGAGCCAATGTTTAATTTTCCACGTGCTTTTGCCCTGTTTTGTGATCAGATGAAGCAGATTTTATGATGAAGTCTCCATCAGAGTGGATCCCTGAGTAACTCTAATAAGTAGAGTCTTTCTGTTCACCTGCAATGGACACATAGTACAAGAGAAAATAGTCTTTTGTTGGGTTAGGTTCTGTGACTTGGGATTGTTAACTACCACAGCCTAACTGATGCAGTTTGGTCTTTTGACTTCTTTTCAATACTCAGTCTCATTTCAGCTATATTGTGCCCATTTGGTGGCCATGCTACTTAATTTAACTCCGTGGATGAGGCTGGTTCTCTGTAGTTCTAGGAAGGATTGTATAGAGCAATCAAGGCAGCAATGGGCCACAATTACTATTAATTATCCAGGAGAAGAGCTCCCATCTTCTAGCTCTGAAGTTACAACTGGTAAAAAATGTGAGACGATATGAAGAACCAATCAAACATAATTAATAGATGAGTGAAAGGAAGTCAAGTAGAGAAGAAGGAGAATGGGAGAGGGGAGGAAGGATGGGAGGGAAAAGGGGGGATTATGAACTGAAATTGATTCTCATGCATGTATGAGTTGGTCAGGATGAACCCAAGTACTATGTATAACTATAAATGTCTAATAAAAAATGTGAGATTGTAACCCAAAGCTCTGTCAGTGTCCCCAATGCCAATTAATGCCAATTTAATAATGAGTATTAAATGTAATAATGTATTTAATAATGAGTATTAATGAGTACACGGTTTTGAGAAAAAGGAAAAAGAAGTTTTATTGCTTTGCTAGCAAAGGAGAAACACAGGGGACTCCTGTCCCAAAGGCTGTGAGTCTCCCTATCAGGAGGGAGTGGGGGGGTGTTAAAGGAACTCTTCAAGGGTTACATTCCTGTTGTGCTCTGGTAGGGGTTCCCTGAGCACTCTGATGGCCTGTTAATATTCACATGTTAAGTTGGGAAATATTTACTTCCCAGATCCTCAGCAGGCATCTCCTTCCTATAGTGGATGTGTTCAAGGGCAATTAACTAGGGGAAGCAAAGATAACACTGTTTCCCTAACCTTTTTAGGGAGAGGGAGAGGGAAGAAGAGAGAGAGGAAAAAAAAAACATGTTCTTTTAAAAAATAAACCTTAGAGCAAGGAGGCCTATATTCAGAAGATGAAGGGACCACTGTTTCAAGATAATATAGATGCTCAAATATCTGATTTACTTGTATACACTATATCCATGAAGAAGGCTGGGTTTGCAGACTGATAAGTTTGTAATACTCCTATTTATTAATATTGTACTGGATGCATATACAAGCTTCTGAGAAAAGAAATTAATTAGTATTTACTTTCAAGAAAATAACAACTGTATGCATGTTCTGTGCCCCCAATATCTTACATCTGGGATGGCGAGGTGAGATCTGGATGTCACCTTACACAACCAGAATTTGTATGGCAAGCAAGATTTATATAGGAAAGAGGGCTGTTTCTATTGGAAGTGGGGGGACATTTGTTTCTTGGGAAGCATCTGGTGATCCTACTGTCTTTTTGGAATGTAAGTAAATTTCTCCATGGGGAAAAGTATAATGTTCTCTCCAGTCTCATAATCCAGGAATGTCCTGATGACCTTGAAGGATAACACACAGTCTGATGATAAAACTCTCTGGGTTTCTCTCATTATCTATGCAGTTGTAAACTATCTTTTGTAGTTTGTTTTTTTTATCCCAGGCTGCAAATATTCAATACAGTTTGCTCAGCAAGCCCTAAATGTGTAGGAAAAAAAAAAAAACTATCTCTGTAAGTTCACACAGGCTCAGTAAATCCCTTCTATTTAGCTCGATATTAAATCCATGTGATATTATCCTTTCTCCACTACATGTCCAACCCTCCAAACCTCTTAACTCTGGACTTTCTCTAATAGGAAGTTAGAACATTTCACTTTCTTTCCCAAATTCTTGGTTAGTTGACTTACACATGGGTTTTCCCATTGCCATATAAATAACATAAAGAACATTGGAACACCTGGGAATGATATTTGTCAGCTGAGAATAAAATCAACCTAATCAAGAACAAAGAAAATTATATTTATTTGGTGCTAACTAGGATTGCAATCCAAAAAAACAGATTCAAGCAATTTTGAAAATGTGTTTTTATAAAATGGAAGCTATATTTATAGCATAATCCTCAAGGAGGTTGGAAATTACTATCACTTGTTATTTGGGAAGTATGATTGGTACCAGAAACAGTTAAGCTGTTTTGTAAGAAAGGGATTGGGTACAGTTTCAATCTCAGTGTAGTTTGGGAAAGGGAGGATACAGTATGGAAGGTTAGCAAAAGGTAACAGTGTTTCCAGAATCTGGATTTGGCTCAGTCCAAAGATGTGTTTCCATCTCCGGTGGGTTCTTCTGGAACCCAGATCAAATGTCCAGCTGTGGATTTGTCTGGGATTTGGTTATTTGGTTAACACTGCCACCCCCACCCCCACCCCCAACACCTCCACCCAGGACATAGGCAAAAGTTTATTTAGGAAAGAAGAGACACAATCAAGAGAGAATGTGGGGGCTGGGGTTGTGGCTCAGTGGTAGAGCACTCACCTACCACATGCAAGGCCCTGGGTTCAATTCTCAGCACCACATAAAAATAAATAAATAAAATACAGGTTTTGTGTCCAACTACAACTAAAAATATTTAAAAAAAAACAGAGAATGTGGTCTATCTGGAAAGTGAAAATCTTTTGGGATAAAGCAAAAAAAAAAAAAAAAATCAAGGGACAATGCAGGGTATCTTCAGTGGGAAAGACAGCTACCTCCTGGCTCATCAGACATGCACTGAACCAGTGCTACTCCATTTTGAGTTTTTCCTTTTCATATTTTTATAGTGAAGTTTACTTGGACATTCTAGTTGAACTGCAATTGTGCTCTTGGTATGTCTTGGTCACAGTAATGACATATTGTGGCATACTTATTAATGTACCTATTTCTCCGTAATCTCCCTTGAACCTAATTGGACATAGTTGAGTTTTATTAATTAAAACTTTCCCATTTTTCTCCTCCAATAGATACTTTTCCCTCTAGTTAACACTGTCTATTTAGATAAGCATTTTATATTTTTAAAATAAAGTACTTTTCCAACTTAGGGAGATTTTAGTTGGCCATTTATTTGGTTGTTTCCTCCCTTACTCCCATGACTCCTATTAGTTAGACATTTGCTCTTTTAGATTTGTCCTCCAAGTATCCTAACTTTACTGCCATTATTCCCAATCTTTTTTGGCAGTATATCTGGGGAGAATGTGTTTGTTAATCTCTTGTCACTAATTTGTGCTATTTATAATATCTTTCGGCTATTTAGCCATTTTGAGATTTTCTATAATAAAAATTGAATTCAAAAAAACTGATTTCTCTAATTCTTTTTCAAAGCTGACTGCTCTTGTTTAGTGGATACCGTACCCTTTTATATTTTTATGACACCTATATTTGAGTTCTCTCTTTTTTCCCCTGTGAGCTGTTTCCTCCAGGTTCTGTTCTTCTGTTTGCACAATTGGTGTCTTGAGTTTATACTATTTGTTTTCCTTAAATAATTGGTGATCTTCATTTGTCTGTTCACAGATATAAATGAGGATCTAACTGTGATTCACAAACCTATTTGCTCATTAGAATTACCTTGGGAGCTTTTAAAAATACTGATGTGACCACCATACCATAAACCAATTAAATGACAATATCTGAAAAATAGTACCCAAGCACTTGAGTTTTTTCCTATTTACTTTTATGAAGTATAATTTATACACACTCTACTGTAAAAATTGTAGGTGCACAGATAAATCTGCATACATATATATAATATACCACAATCCAAATAAATATATAGATCAAGAGTTGGAAAACTTTTTCTGTAAAGGACTGAATAGTTTGGATTTGCAGTCTAGGCAGTCTTTGACAATGCTACTCAAATCTGTTGTAGTGCAAAAGCAGTCATGGGCAATATGAATAAATAAATGAGCATGTCTTCATTCCAGTAAAATTTGACAAAAACAGGCAGAATGTCCAATTTGGCCCATGAGCTGTAGTTTGCTGACCCCTTATATGGATAATTTCTAGCACCCCAGAAAACTTCCTCTTGTCCTTTCCCAATTAATACCCTCCCAAATGTAACCCCTATTTAGTGTCAGTATTTGAAAGCTGAGTGATTGTGATGTGCCATCAAGGTAGAGAATCACTGATATACTGGTCTAGAACAATCAATATTAGCTGTGTGTGTTGATCACAGCATAAATAAAATTCCCTATGCCCTCTGACTCACTCTAGTCACAATGTCCCTCTGGTAGTTTCCAACAGTAAACTCACAGCTTTAACAGAAGAAAATAACTCAAGCAGCTGGTTTGAGAGGAGATCATCAATAAAGCTGCTTCCACACACTGTAATTACTCTATGACTCTCTATGGCCTTTTCCCACTCTCATCTTTAGCTGCTTCTAATTTAATTCTTCCTGAGTTCATAGGTCTTTAACTCACCTATATGGAGCTTCAAGTAACTCAGGTCTATTAAGATTCACCATTAATTTTATTGTACTTGAATTCTACCTTCCAAAGTTTGCTCTATGTTCTAGAATATTGAGGACACTCTTCAAGGATTTCTAATACTTCTACAGGATTCTTTTTTAACATTCACAATAATGGAATTTTGTAAGGGAAGAGAGCACACTATTAGATGTCTTTAAAGTTAAATTCCTTAAAACAGCAGGGTTTGATGTCATCTGTAAAGCTGGAGAGATTCCCACCATTCTTTTCCCTGTTTAGATTTATTTTCAATGACTGCAGTGTTATTTAAGAAGTCTAGGGGAGTAGTTTGGTTACCTTATAATTTGGGATGACAGAAAGACAGTGAGAAAAGTCCACAAGTGAGGAGACTAGAATGAGTGAAAGTCTGATGGATCATATTTCAGATTCTGTCCTCTCCTCACCATCTTGCTTTACAAGAAGCAGAGATAAAATTATTATGTATCATTTACTATACATTTGGCCTCAAACAAAAGAAAAAATCAACTTGAGCTAGCTCGAAAAATAAGGAAACTAACTAAATCATATAATATGAAATTTCTGAAGTAGATTGGGCTTTATGGAGACTTATGTCATCAGGGCCTCAAATTCTTTCTACTCTGTTGTTCATAGGCTTCCTGTTGTGGCTGGTTCTTCTTGGGTTATAGAACAGTTTATACTGTCAAGTGCGCTGACATGCCTTCTCACCTGCATTCAGAAGGAAGGAGAGGATAAATGGTGGAAATTCTGTCAAAAAAATCAATGAGAACTTTCCCAGAATCACTTAGCCAGTTCTCATTTGTCATTTCCATTTCCAAACTAAGTATGGTGCAAAAGTGCATAGGTTAAACAATAAAATATGTTCCAGGCATGAAAAAGGCCTAGTTTCATGCAAAGCATTTTATTCTCAATGTGGAAAGGGTGGACCCTTAAAAAATCTGAAGTTCTGTTAGAAAAGAGGAGGAGAGAAATGGATACTGGGCATTATCAATTGAGCAAACATCTTCACATGGTGGCAGTTGGAAAGTAATAAAATAAGGGCAATATAATAGGGAAATTAAAAGCTTGGGAGAAGGAGGGTGGACTGGTGCATATCATTTCAGCTTCCTGTGCCTATTTCCTCATGTGAAAAGGGGAAATAAAAGAATATCTATCCCATAGAGTTGTGTGAGGATTTATTTATTCAACAAATACTTTTCAGAGTTTTCTGTGTACTGGGAACATGTTCCCCATGGTAGTTAAGTCCCTTTACTGAGAAAGTTTGTCTTTAAGTGTGTGTACAGGTGTATGAATATGTGCAGTGGACAAGAAAGATAATCATAGGGTAAAAATACCCCCAAAATATAATTTCTGAAAATGAAAAATGCCATCGACAAAGGAGAGTGGGAATAAAGGTAATGAAGGAAAGTGGCATTTGGGGGAGTGTGCCCATGGCAGTTTGAGGGTTTGACACTTGACCTGAGACCTGAGTCTAGGTGAGTAGGCCCAGGTAGCTAGAGTGGAGTGAGCAGAGACCAGACCACACGTGGCTTCCACACCACTGTGAGGGATGCAGGTGTCATTGCAGCTCTAGAGGGAAGCCATTGGAAGTTCTTGAGCAGAGCTCTGACAGGATCTGATTCTGATCAGCAAGACCACTGTGGCCACTGTGAGGTGAGTAGACAGCACATGGACAGGGCAGAGCCAGGGAAAGGGTGACAGAAGGCTGCTGCTTCTCAAGCTTGCATTCAACCTGTGTTGGTGTGAGTGCGGCCTCAACCCCATGTCTGGACTTCATGGTAGCACATCAAGGGACGTGAGAGGAGACATAGCCATGCTCCTCTGCCCTCCACTTCTCTCCCTCAAGCAGACAGGGCTTCAGGGGAGGAGCCAGGCCTGCTCCTCTGTCTGGCGCACACCCTCCTCCCTCTCTGTTCTGAGGGCCTCCCCCCTTGCCTGACCACGGGATGCAGGGAAATGTGTGATCTGCTCTTGGCCAAGCAGAAAGGGGCCTGGCCCTCAGGGGGAACCCCAAAGGCACTGGAGAATGGGCAGCTGCACTAATGCCTGGCTGGGTTCATCTGCTGAAATCAGGAGAGGAGATGGTAGAGCCATCTGGCAAGCCCACTGTGGGGCTTCACTAGGCCGAACTCCTCTCATGAGGGGTTGTCAGTAATGGAGCTGGGACTTCCATCTTCATCTACCCAACTGAGAAGCCTCTGGTCCAGAACTCTGTAAGGGAAGAGAGGTGCTATAGATGTGCCCCTGGAATCCCCACTTTGAGCTGTGACCATGACTGTGAACATCATCTACCTGGGTCCCAGGGCTGGGTGTTTCCCATCAGGAATCTGGCTCCCACCCTGGCTTGGCCCATTTAGGATTTGGCTTGAGCCTTGTCCCTTGCTACTCTGGGTGCAGACTAGGGACTATTCTTAGACCCTCTGAGTCAAAATCAGCATATTAGCAAAATCCTAGGGGATTCACAGACAGTTTACAATGTGTGTGTTAGGTTTTCATTGCTCTGACCAAAATGCTTGACAAGAACAATGTAGAGGAGGAAAAATTTAATTCAGAGTCATGGTTTCAGAGGCTCAATTCATAATCTAAGAGCTCTGTTACTCTAGACCTGAGATGAGGCAGAATATCATGTCAGATGGGTGTATTGGAAAAAAACTTCTCAGTTCATGGCAGCCATGGAACAGAAAGTGATGGAGAAAGAAAGTTATAGAGAGACAGAGAGCAAGAGAGAGAAGCCAAGGACAAGCTATAATCCCTGGCATGCCCGTAGTGATCTACTTTTTTCAATCATACCTATAGTTACAACCCAGTACATTGGTCCATTTAATTATTAATCCATTAATTGATTAATCTACTCATGAGATTGCAGCTCTCAGCTCTCGCAATCTAATCATTTCACCTCTGAATATTGCTGCAATAACACAGGAGCTTTTCAAGGTACATCTCGTATCCAAACCATAACAGTGAAATACACTGACTTCTGAGACTTGCTTTCAATCTGTGTGGAGGCAAAGGCAATTTGAGTGGGAAGTGAGGTTTTCACAATTATGACTCAGTTTTTCGCTTTACCCAACCCTCATGCTCACCTTAACTACTGTATTTATTATCTTTGCATCCTTCAATTACCATAGCAGAAAAAAACATATTGCTTAGTATTATCATTTCCACCCACTAATGGAATTATTTTTGTTTGTTTTGTGTTTTTAATCCACAGCAATAACATTTACTCTTGATAATTCTGTTCCAATCATTTATGTCTATAACCCTTACAAAAAATGATGTCCGAATAATAGGAAGTTGGTAAACAGAAAGGTGTCCTTCTGTGAAATAATCTTCATATCCCAGATTTATAGTCCTCAGGGCCTCTGTAGCAAAGCAAAGCCTCTGTAGCACACTTGGAGTGTGTCAAAGGCCTACTCAGAGTGGAACACTCTACCTGTAAAGAGATAGTTTCATCCTCAGAGGCTTCTCTAATAGTACCCTCTGAGCACTGGCTATGTCAGCTAATGCATGGGTAGGGGAAAAGTTTATAAGAAGTGTCTCCTTCATTTCCTGGGATCCAGGGCAAAGACAAACTCATCAGTGCTTCCATGGCAGACTTTCTTGTGGGAGGGTTCAGAAAGCAAGGTCTTGGAATAGGGTTCAGGAAAATGACTAGTTAGTTTCAAGGCTAGTATGGGAAATTCCTGGGGACTCCACCATCTTTTTTTAAGATATCTTTGAGAATTTCTGAAAGCCCCTCTCTCCATTATATTGAGCCTCCATATGATTCTCAAACAAGAATTGCTCTGACTGGGTCTCACATTTTTCTAGATGTACACATAGAATCTCATTCATCATCAGTTCATTCATTCATTCATTCATCTACTCATTATCTTATTTTGGCAGGGCAAGGACTAAGATCTGATGATACAATAATGGCTTAAATTCTTTTGTAATATTATCCCCACATCAACATTGATGTCTTTAATCTTCTTTTTCCTGAAAATCATGGAACACAGTCATCTTGTCTGGTCCAAGATCTGCTATTTTTCTGGGTAGCTACAATATCCATGTGGAAGCTCCATTCAACATTTTGACCTCTCCACCATCAATGTGTTTTTTTTTTATTTCACAAGACTTCAGTTGTCCAGTCCATTGATTATACTTCCAATCAAACTACTTTGTTATATTAAATTCAAGCATTCAATATTCTATCAATTACTTCTATTATTATAGTCATCTCTTCCTAAAACACCTGATTTTCAAATTCTTTAAGAGCACCAATTATCTTCTATTCTCTTGTTGACACTCACAACTACTCTTGCTTATTGTCTTCATGCCCCATTTATGCAACCAGTAGGCATTCAATGAAAATTCATAGACTCTCAATTCAACAGGCTCTTTTAATGCTAAGTCTCTATTCTGGCTATCTAAAACCTTTTCTTCCTTCCCGAAACACTTGTTCTTTGACCCACATCTCCCCTCCATATGCCCCTATACTCTGCTCTCTGTCCTCCACCAGAGGACTCCTCTCGAGTCACACTTGACTCTTCACAGTTCCTCAATAGTTCCTGAGCCTCATGTGATGCATGACATTTTCTAAACAGAGAATACTATTTTTTCCTATTAATCTCATAGAGTAGGGACACAAGGGACAATGAGCCACAGTTTAATAAATTCAATTCAAGTTTTATCTTGAGTATCCAACTTCGCTGAAAGAAAACAGGAAATATCTAAATAGACTTGAAAGGGGAGAGGGAAGAAAGTGTCATCTTCCTTGATCTTTCTCTTCACTGCTACCGGCCCCAAATCTTCCTCTTCCGTTTTCATTTCTACCAGATGATTGACAACTAAATGAACTCCATTTGAAAGATGGCTTCAGTGGACAGATTCAGAGAAAGCATCAAATTCCTGACATGTCAGTGACTGGGGTATTGCTACAAAATGAAGATATTTCTACATAGTTCCTGGACAAGCCTGCTCCAGTCTTCTTTACTGATTTCATTACACCTTTATCCCTAATTTGAGTGCAGACATTCTTCTTGTCTTGAATTCCCAGGAAAAAATGAAACTTCTGCTAGCCCAAAACATGAGATCCACCAAGGGAAGTGAGTGTGTGTGTGTGTGTGTGTGTGTGTGTTGGGGGGGGGGTCTTACTGTCTTTATTTTTTCCCAGGCAATTAAATCCTTGCATAGTCTGTGTTAAATTTGCTCTTTGTTTACACATGAGTACA
This sequence comes from Marmota monax, assembly GCF_021218885.2. Lineage (NCBI taxonomy): Eukaryota > Metazoa > Chordata > Mammalia > Rodentia > Sciuridae > Marmota > Marmota monax. The sequence continues at coordinate 3,123,852 of NW_026692025.1, read as the reverse complement.
ACATCATTGCTGGCGAAATCATTGAACCAGAATAAGGTTTTCTAAAGATACAAAGGTAAGGATTGTATTTGTATGCTGCAGATAATATTCTTGTTGCATGTTACTAGAAAACTCCCTGTGTTCGTGCTAGTCAGCTTTATCTGTTTTATTCTGTGCTGTATACCTAACATTTTTCACAGGGCTACATATGCAATAGATATTTGTGCCACTCTAAGCCAGATCTTAAACAAATTTGAACAGAAACCTTATATTCTGGGTTTTTTTAAATGTTTGCCCAAGCTAATAATACAGCATGAAATCTTATATTCAATTAGTGGGCTTCAGTTATTTTATAATGATTAGGACCCTGCAAAGGAATAAAGGTGAAAGGCACATTGGTTTCCTATGGCCACTATAAAAAGTAACTACGGATTTAGTTAAACAATGTAATCTCAGTATCTTACAGTTATTACGATCAAAAGTCTAAAATGAGTCTAACTGGGCTATTAGTTCTGCAGATCCTCTAGAATGATCCATTGATTTCTCTTTTTTAGCTTCTAGCATGCACCTGAATTCCTTGTTTCTTTGGTTCCGTTCTTCCATCATCAAAGCCAAGAATGTCAAAGTGAGTTCTCAGCCTGCAATCTCTCTGGTTTTCCTTCTGCTTCCCTCTTCCAGTACAATGGACCTTGTGATGACTTTGGGTCCACCCAGATAAAGCTAAGTGAATCTCCCTTTTTTAAGGTAAGGTGAATTAGTCACACTTCCCTCTTATACTCTTTCATCGAAATCAGAGATTTCTTGTCTATTACAAGGCTCAGACTACAGAATTTCCTCACTATTCCACCGTGGTTATCACTCCTACACCCTCTTGCTTATTAACTTTTATTCTTTCTCTGCTGCTTTGAAGGTAAGGTCTAAATGTCTTTCCCAGCTCTTACAGAGCCCTTTACATACGATCTCTCTTTGTCTCCCTCTCCAGCCTCATCTAATACCCTATCTACTTCTGCTTTCAATCTCCCTAGTGTCTTTAACTTTAATATTTTAATATAATATTTCTCTTTGATCATGCCCATTATGCTCATGCTTTCTCTCTCTTCCTCTTTTTCTCTCTGCCCTTCTCCTGTGTCATCATGCCATTTAGGGAAAAGATAGGCTAACTGTTCCATCCATCCAAACACAGGCTAACTAGTCCACCCAAATCACAGTTTATATGTAAGTTTTTCAAGAAAGCCCTTCTCTCAGCATCTCAGGCTAGTTAAGGCCTCCCATACATGCTTCTGGATCCCAAGACTCAATGTTCAGCTTTTATTCCAGTCTCTCCGCCACCAGATTGCACCCTGCTTAGAGCATAGCCCATGACTGTCTTTGCTATAGAACCTCCAGCACTTGGCACAGGGCTGGCACTCATGCCAAGGAGGCTTTCATTAAATATCTGCTGAATGAATTTATTCCCTTCTGTTTATCACATTTAGCATGACAGAGGCTGGCCTCTGGCAAAAAAAACTAACCCAGACTCAAATAGAACTCTGCAGAAGACAAGGCATAAACACTACTCTAACCTACTCCACCGTCACTACAACATCTAGATTCCAAAATATACTCATTCAAATATGCACCCATAGATAGGCACTGGAATGACAGTGCCTCCGTCTTCCCTGATTTAATAAGCTTGGCTCAAAATGCCTCATAGAGTTGGGGCAATTCCCAAAGCTTTTTCTAACTACAAATGCTAGATAAATGAGATGGAATTTTGTCCAATCTGTGGGGATTTAAAGGGATCACATGACTTCCCTAAACTTCAGTTTCATAATCTGTGAAATAAAGATAATAATGATATCCACTCCAAAGAGTTGTTGTCAATACATAGTGACTGTCACCTAGTAGCACTCAGTCTTTTTTTTAGTAGTTGATATACATAATGCCTTTATTTTATTTGTTTATTTTTATATGGTACTGAGGATCAAATCCAGTGCCTCACATGTTAGGCAAGTGCTCTGCCACTGAGCTACAACCCCAGCCCTGAAAGAATTTTTTTTAATATTTATTTTTTAGTTGTATGTGGACACAATATCTTTATTTATTTATTTTATGTGGGGCTGAGGATCAAACCCAGTGCCTCACACATGCTAGGCAAGCACTCTACCACTGAGCCACAATCCCAGCCCCACTCAGTGAGTCTTGTTGCTATTATCTCTATTATAGCCCAGCCCTTAATTTGACTCCATGTCCCTCTGTAGCTCTTTCATCTTCTCCCAAATTATTCTTTGTTAGTATTTTAGGAAAAGAATCCCCATCATATTTATTTGTTCAGTAAACAGTCATTTCCTGAGCCTTTTACTATGTTCTAGGTACTGTACTGGTGTCTGTGGATATGGAGAGATAAAGGAACAGTTGGAAAGAAGAAGATCCAAGTACGTGACACATATTTTCTCCTATCCACAGAGTAGATTTTTTCCCCAGGAAGAGATTTTGTCCTCAGAGAATATTGAAGATATTTAAAAAATCAAAATAAAGAAAGCTATAAATTACCAACTCATATTGGGAATCCTATAATTGTGTTAAGAATTGTGATAATACCTTACACTTTGCTCTTATCTGATTACAGCTCAAGGGATAAACAGAAGCATGGCAGTCAGTATTTACCCTGCCAGGCATTGGGACTCTGGGACTTCAAGAGTATTGGCTTTCCCTCCACCCAATGCCTACTTTGCTTCCATTTGCACCCAAAATGCAAACTGCACATTTCCTCATGTAAAAAGTAAACTATTCCAGACTGTTTTGTATTCAAAACACAATTGATTTCAGCTTTAATAAGTTTGGCTAAAATCCTGGACTATCAAGCTCAGAAGGGCCTTTAAAGATCACTGAGTTGTAGGTCATCATATATATCAGCTCAGTGTGGGTGTGGCTTGAAGTGACTTGACAGCTTCATAATCAGAAACAGATGCTCCCTAAGGATCTAAGGGATCTTAGATTTCACTGAATGAAACTAGTTATTCTAGGAGCTCAATAAGTCTCAACTTTGCCAATCACACTCAATAAACATTCCTAGATCTCCTTCTATCAAGAGGCAGGATATACCCTTGTATTTCAGGAAGTGGTACCAGTTTGAAATGTATGAAGATCTTGGAGTTCTTGCCCAGAATGACACCTAAAAGTATAGAATTTCATTTGCTAGAATTGAAAGTCCTAAACTTCCAGCTTGGTACATCTTTCAGGGTCATCCTGAGACTATGACAATATTGATCAGCCTGCAATGGGACTTAAAATTTTTATTAATATCTTTCATGAAGTTCTGTTCATTTATTTGACTCTTCAGTGACCTGATAAAGGATTCATGAGCTTTAGGATACCAAGAGAGAATGTGTTTGCTGAACAGAAAGGTTGGAAGGAAACTATAAGGATGGGTCTGAAGGAAGTTGGTTTGGAATGGAGACACCAATCTCAGAGACTAGCAAGTGACTTTCCTCAAAGCAGATCATGTACATTGACATCAACTTTCTGAGCCAGAATCACAAGTCAGCAAAATTATGACATGAGGCCAACTTCTCAGGCAGATGACATGTTGTGTCTCTCATACCATCTTTTAGGTCCAGAGTGGCTATACATACCACCCATCCTACTGGGTAGAATATCTGGATTATTAAGACAAATAATTCTAGCCATGCACCTCATTGTGGTGTCTCACATATGTGGTCTTTTATGTATCATGTCATGAATGCCCTTCTTTCTCTGCCTGGCAAATTCTGAATCACCCTCTAAAGTCTAGCTCATAAATTATTTTATTCAATAAGTGTTTGCTAAGTTTGGACTATGACTTTGGCCCTATACTATGTTATACAAAGACAGCTCTCTCTCACAGTGCTTAGTTTGTTGGGAAACTTCAATGAAACAAGGTGAATATTGGGTTAGTATGAGCAAAAAAGTGGAATGGAAGCCCACAGGATGACAAAGCATCTAGTCTGGAGGGACGAGGGTATGAGATATGTGATATTTCAGGTGAGAACTGAGGTACTAGCAAGAGTTAGCCAGGTGAAAGCAGGGAAGAAAGGAACATGACAGACTGAAGAAACATCCCAGCTAAAGCATATGAGGTACTTGATGTGTGGCTGACATGGCTGATATATTGTAAGAAACAAATAGCCACTATAGCAGTAAGCAGGACCACATCTCACAGAACTTTTAAGGCCAGGGTTTAATTTTGGATTTTATTCCATGTTCAGATGAGTTCCATTAAATGGTATTAAATGGGTAAGTGACATGATCTGGCTTATAATTTAAAAGAAAAGTCTAGTAATCCAGGTGAAACCTCGTGATGGAAGCTTGGGCTGCTAGTAATGGGAATGCAAAGGAGGGAATAGAAAATGGGGTTTAAGTTGGAGGCTGAGTTTATAAGATTTTCAGTTGTGCTGGATGTGGAGATGAGCAAGATTATCAAGAATACCTCCTAGGTTTTTGGCCTGAGCATGTCGGTGAATGCTGCTTCTATTGACTAATAAAGGAATGATCGAGGGAAGAATTTTGAGGGTTGAGGAAATAAGAATTTTGCTGTTAATATGACAAAAGAACTGGTTTGAAAGAAGGAGGCTAAAGATATCAGTTTGGCAGTCACCAGTACAAAGAAGGTGTGGTGACTTTCATATATGCCTACAATGTTTTTGGCTCTCTGTGTCCCTCCTCTTACTCTACCCTGACCTTAGTTATGCTGCATGATTTCCCAGGCTAGGAGAGTAAAAGCTATGCAGCTTCCACCTGGTTCTTTTGGAACATTTGTTCTTCAGAGACTCCTTCTGGAGATGTTCTGTTTCAGAACCAAAATTACATGCTGTGAGAAGCCACAAGGAAAAAACATGTGGAGATTCTCAAGACAACAGTTCCAGATGAACTTGTCCTTCAACCTTAGTAGCCCATCTGGCAGACATGTGAGCAAGTTTCCCATTCCCAAATCAAACTCCATCAACCTCATTCATCTTCTCAGCTTAAGACCCGACTTTTGCCTTTCTGAACAGAACTGGAACTGGGCAATTAACATGTTTGTCTCTTACTCTAGAATCCCCTGCCATATGGAGCAGGGAAGTGAACCCTTCACTCCAAGATGTTCTAGTCAATGAAGTCACCCTCTGCTTGTTTTAGTCATCTTATCTGTAGTCTTAGACATCATGGAGGAGAGGCAAGTCATCCTTGCTGTCTTCTGTCCACTTTTTTTTAACCTATGTATGGACAAGATGATATGGGGTTATTTTACTTTGGAGTGGTTTGTTACACAATAAAAGATAACTGGAATATGTGGTAACTGAAACCATCAAGAGTAATGAGATCACTCAGGGAGAATGTGGAAAGGGAAACAAAAACAGGGGAAAGACTATAGGGAGCCCCAAGCTTTTAAGGGAGGGGAGGGAAGAAGTTTAGTGGAAAAATATGAGAAATAGAAAGGTGGCAGGGGGAAAACGTGGGGCTACCAGGAGACTGTGGTGTCATGGAAACTAATGAGTATGTTTTAAGGATGAAGTAGTTGTTAACTGTCAAATGCTGCTGACAGGTCAAGTAAGATAACTGAAAATGTCTTTTGGTTTTAGTAACAAGGACAGTGGTGACTCAGCAAGAGCAGCTTACTGAGAGCAGATAACACAATTAGCATTCTTTGAGAAGAGAGTAAAGATGAACAATAAGAAAAGGGGCTGGCCTTATACTGAAAGGAAGCTACTGTTTTTCTCTGACAGAAGAGAAGGGAAACCATGTGGATCCCACTAAGTCTATTTTGTCATAGGAGGTTAGGGAGTCTCCTTCTGGGAATTTGTGTTCTCTCCTGAGTTAAATGTTTAGAAGGAAGCAAAAGGAGAGGTGTTTTTTTCACTCTGTGCTCTTAGCTTAGGTGGGGTCCCCCTACCTGGCATCAGGATCCCTATAATCTCCTCAATTTAAGATCCAACTTTTTCCATGCACCGAATGGAGTTGGGCAACTGAAAATCTTGCATCTCATCACATACATGAGACCTTGCCACAAGCAGAGCAAGGATATTAGGGTGGGGTTGGGGAGCTGAAGAGTTCACTGATAGAGGTATAAATATAACCATAAATTCCCCGGTTTAGCCTCCAAGCACCTTTACTTAGTATATAGTCAAATTCTTTTGAAACTGCCTACCCATCTGAATTGTATCACAGGGATCAAAAGGATGAGAATTGTGCACCCAGAATCAGGGTGGGTTCCCAGATGTAGTGATACATCGGGGCTTAGCATCCCACCAGGAAGCTGTTGAAAGGGATACTCTGTTGATTAGGTTCTGATCATGATCTGATTTTACTAATGGGGAAACTAAGTCTCAGCTCAAGGAAAGGACTTGTCTAACATTACACAGCAACTGTAATGAAATTAAACCCAGTATAAAATCCATGTACCCATTTTTCTCAGTGATTTTTCCTTGATACTCAATTATTAGAGCTGAGGCAGAAGGGAGGTGGAACAGGTAAGTTGCCCCATCATTTGTGACATCATAGATAAAACCGAAGATCATTATGTTTAAGCAAAATAAGCCAGGCACAGAAAGACAAGTACCACATGATCTCACTCATATATGAAATCTGGAAAAGGACAAAACAAATGAACAAATCCCCAAAACTCAAGTACATAGACTTATCTTTAATAGTCATTTCACTATTGTGTATTTATCAAAACACCATTCTATATACCTTAAATAAAAGATATTTAAAGAAAAAGAGAATAAGAAAAGGTTGGAGGTTCTAGAAGGCTGCTTTTCCACCAACAAGGGCAAGGTGCTTTTGGCCTCACTCCAACAGATGGTCACTGATGAATGCTTGTGGGCTAAAGGGCTACCTCCAATTCTTGGATCCCTTTGACAGCATTTTTCCCAATTGTGTCCTTCCTCCTTCAGTCTCCTTACTATTCTTTCCTGCTGGACCTTTTGCAAGGCTTCAGAGTTTTCAGGGTGTCTTTTTTCCAAGCCATCCTGGGATCCTGCTGAAGGGTGTCATAACACAGATGCATACTGGATGGGCCAATGGATATGTCTGAGGTATTTAGATAGGTCTAGTGCTCAGCCATGCCTTCTCTTGCCTTCAGTAATTTAGCAAGAGGTACTAATAGATCCTTAATGAACCCCCAGATTTAAAAGCCCATAGGAGCAAACAATTATTTAATTAGGATGAAGCTATTTAAAGTGGCTTAAAATAGAGCACATTTATTAGTACTTGGATGCTCCCAGAGCTGCCTTAGAAGACTGCACATTGGGTTTGTTTATTTCCATTAGTTTCCATTGATCATGATTTGGCTAATCTCTTCTCGAACACCCCAGAAGAAATTCTCCTCCATGTAGTTAGCATTCAGTTATTCAGTAAATACTTACTGTTTTCTATGTGGTACATAGTCCTCTAGCAGCCTCTAGACTGGTACCTTCAATAATCTGCTTGGATCTCTCTGTCATGTTCCTAATACCATAAAATACTCCAATCCACGGTATTGAGATTTAAACTTTAGTGGATCTCAGCAACAGAAATGCTGATGGGAAAAGTGTGAGCTTTCCCCTATGACTAGGGGCGTAATTTTTAGAGGCAAGGTGGTTTCAGAAGGTTTTTAAGGAAACAACACTTAAATCTTGGTAATTAGACAATTTTATATAAGAGGTTGCCTTCTGTGTCTTGTAGTTGTTTTTGGAATGTGACTGAACTTGTCAGTGACTAGAATTACTGTAGTAATAGCACACGCATCAGATGATCACAGGGTTGGAACACGCATCAAGGATCAGATTATCCAAGTCCCTTCCTTTATTTTAAATGAGAAAACCCTTTTTTTTTTTAAGATCTGAAATTCTCTTCCCATCCTTTAGGACCCAAATACTTTTCTCAAGTAAATCTCTTGAGATTATTTCCCAGATTTCTTCTTACTCTTCAACATAAATAATCATCTTCCATTTCTCAACACTCACTCCCATTCTGCCTAATAATACTGCCTAAGAGAACTATTGCCTAAGGGAAATAATAATCAATGGAAAAGAGAAAGCCTTTAGAATTATAATGACAATATCTTTCTTTATTCCCAGGGAGTTGATGAATATAGCATAGGAAGCAACACATCTGTTTCCTTCTCTCTTATAGTGGCCAATAAGACCACTGAGTGGATAGAAGCTCTGTTTTTACATGGGCTCCATCACTGGAACGGTGTTCTTGCTTTGAGATAACTTTCTTCCAGCTTATTCTAATGGTGTTAAGAAGTGTAAGTAAGGGTGGCACAAGAACAGGGGTGTACTGTCTGCAGTAGGCAAAGAGTGACCAATAAAAGTTCTCCAGCCCAAGTACAACTCAGAAAGGGTTTAATAAACAGCCGCTAAACATTGCACCAAAGCATTTGGAAACACAATTTCTACAGAGAGGCAAAGGTCAGGCTTCCATTCTAAATCCTTGACAATCAGTAACGGCCCCGCCCACTCCCACCCCCCATCCCCACTTATCCACGAAACTACTACACTCTTCTAGTCATGAATTTACCTACAGACACAGTCTTAGGAATAATGGGACTGGCATGCATTATCCCAGCAATGGCAAGGAAGCAGGGGATGGGGGAAGGATGGATGAAAGGGCAACCAGCAGCTAATGATACACCCCTTAGGAGCTTTGTTCAGGGGGCAGGCAGGGAGAATCTGCTTGTAGTGCCATCTGTGGCTTTACCTTGAACTTCCAGGATACTCTTCACTACTGTAATATTCAGATCCAAAGTGGCTAGAGCTGTGGACTTAAAGAGTCTCATTTTTTAAGTCATGACTATTACAGTGGTCTTCTTGGGGGATGCATTATAACTTTCTAAAGACCTTTTTGGTGTCCCAAAAATGTGCACTCATGACCCAGAAAGCTCACTGACATTGTGTTGATTCTGAGTCACAGTGGACCTGACTTCTCGGTTCTTTCTTCATTTGGCCTTTGGAGAGGGGCATATGATAGTTCTTTATTAAAGATACTTGAAGGGAGCCTAGACAACTATTCAAACTTCTGGGACTCAGTTTATCTATCTTATAAATTTTTTAATTTATGCCTGTCCCTTTTACTCACATTAAAATTAAGAATGAATGAGATTAAATGGCCTGTAAATAATTCATTATAAAACTGGTAATAAAGTTAATGATTTAGTTGATTCAAAGTTAACTAGAAATATTTGTATGAATCACCAGTTTGCCCTTCATAACAACTGGCATTCGCAGATGACCAGAGGTGCCTGACATGGTGGGAGCAAAGTGCCTGAGATTGGGAAGGGTGTGGATTTTGGAGGATATGGAAGGAAAAACTTGACTTGATCCTGCCAGTGACCCTTTCATTTGCACCAGTCTTCAATCCTTAACTACCATCAACCCCTCTTATCCCATCTAGTATTTGACTATTGCCCTAGAAAAGAGGTAAGTTTCTTATCTTTCCCAACTTTTAAAAATTCTCGTAGAAGCATTCAATGTAGATGTTTTTTGTTTTTGTTAACATCTTTTTGTTTAAAGGCATTGAAGAGAAATTTCCTGGAAGAGAGCTATACCAAGCACAAGTGTACTTTCCTGAGGGGCTGAACCTCACAGGGCTCCAGCCATCTTGGTGCCAGTCTGGCCCAGTGGGTTTTGTTTGTTTTGACCATACATGGTTGATAGTTTTGAGCCTTGATTGTGCTCACTAACTTCCAAGCCAAGAAAGGGATTGGGGATGATGAACACAGGTTAGTTCTTATGCAGTAGGCAGAAGAGGTGGCAGACAGGACTATATGTGATAGCCCCGCCTGGCTCCCAAGTGAGTAAGAGTTGTCTGGTCTAAACCAGTCAACAAATCTTCTCAGTCTATACCTCTCAAATAGCAAAGGCTACCACTTTAGGGAGCAGAGTCCCCAGTTCTTTCTGCAGTGGGCAGAGTGCAATAAAATACATGCAGTGCCCTCAGCTGGGGGAGACTGGTAGACTAAGATGAGCAGCTGGACAAATGGCAGTGTTTGGCTCGGATGGGGGAATACTAAGCAATGTCAGAGGGACGAGTAATTTTTCTGTCGTTGGACTTTCATTGAGATTCATAAATATGAATTGAGAGTCAGAGCTTGGAAGGGGGTGAAAAAGAAAAATCCTGAAACACACAGAGGGGAGCCCTGGGGTTTAGATGCCTGGATGCTTCATGGGGTATGCAGTGCTCTGGTTGCCGGGCCACCACCACTATCTACTGTTTGCGGATCATGCCCTTGATCGCTGACTCCCGGTTCACATATGTGGCCCAATAGACCAGATTGAATATGGCAAAGAGCACAGGGAAGATGATGCGGGAAATTTTGTCAACCTTGCTGACACTGTTGTAGGTCTTCGTCTCAGCGGGGCTGTCCTGCACATACGTAGCCTTGGGTGAAGCAATAATTGTCGGAGTTGAGGAGGCACTGGGAGTGGCGCCCTTGGAGATGGTGGAGAACTCAGTGTCCTTGGCCAGGTTGATGGGATAGGTGGTCCCCACAATGTTGAAGGTGGTGCTTGTTTTCTTTGTTGGTGCTGCTGGTGTTTTCTTCTAGAGGTTGGGAAGGGGAGAAGAGGGGAGGAGGGAAGAATAAAACAGAAGCTAATTAATTCATTATACACAGTACCTTCAGTGGCTACAGGAAGGAGTAGCTATGAGGGAAATTAAGAAACAGGGGCCATGAAGCCAATACATAGCCAGGTTTTTGTCTAGGGTGAATTGAAGATGAGTTTGAAAACAGAAAACTAGCATCATCCTGGCTCACTAGCTATATGGCTTTGTCTGAGTCACTTCTCCTCTCATAGCTCCAGTTTCTTCATCTGTAAAATGAGGATCAAAATAATTGGCAGGTTGTTGAGAGGATCAGATGATAGAATGGTGGTAGCAACCACAGGTTAACTACAGACTGATAGTCATAAGTGGGGCCTTATATATTATATAGTTTGATAGATGAGAAAACTTAGCCTCAAACTAAATGTCTGAGCTCATACTAGCAACCTGGACTCTTGATTTTTATCCATGGCTGCATTATGCTGCTTTCTATAGACAAGAGACATTTTGGGTTACCCAAGAAATAACTCCAAAAGAACATAATTTCTAAGTGGTATATCTTCCTTGAGGAAGAGAGCTCGGTGAGTCCGAAAAGTCATTTTGTCTTAAAGGCACAATAAATACTATGGTATGTATACATGCATCATTATGACAAACATCCCAGCCTTCATGCACTGTAATGTATTCAACAAGGTTGGGAACACACCAAGGTTTTCCACTCTTGCCAGACTTCAGGCAGGAGACACAGCCTCCCCAAAGGGCTTTGAAAATGACCTTTCTGAGACAGCAAAGGCAGAGACAGCTAAGGGCTTGCTATGGCATTGCCCTTTGGGCTTATGTTTCAGAGTAAAAACACCCAAAGTGGCAGAGGGAAGCAAGCAAACACACATGCCCATTTGTCCTCACATTATAAGCACTCATGTACACATGGAGCCTTACTAGAATTCCTCTGTTGCTGAAGAAAAAAGAGGAGACAATATTTAGGCTTGAATCAGAACAGAGAAGCTTAGGGGCAGGGAAAGCAAGGGAGCAGGGCAGCCCTCATCTCTAGCCAAAGGCAGGGGCCTGGCTCATGGGCTATAGGCTACATGCTGCCTCATTCCTCACACTGACCTATTCTTTCCTCCATCCCTCTTTGGCTTAGAAATGCTCCAATTTCAGCCACCTCACATTTCCTTTCTTGATGTTAATTTGCTTCTCAGAATTCAGGCTTTGTTTCTTTACTCCTCCATTTCCTACTTGTTTACATCCTAGCTGTCTCTATTCCTACCCTCTCTTATTGCCCCTTTCTCCTAATCTCTTTAATTTCTTTTCTTCTTTGCTTTAGAGTTCCCATGATTTTATCTTTTCTCCTTTCAACCTCACTGCCATTTACCTTCCTGATCCTAGTAATAACTTTTGCTCAATATTTACTAAATGTCTACTGGGTCAAGAAGGGTTAAGTGGAAAGGTTAAAAGGTAAGAGAGCTTTAGTCCCTGTCTTCTAAGAGTGCACAGACCAGTGTGGGAGAGAGCCTTCTGAACACTGTCATAGAATGTAATCAGAGTTATAATAGATTTGAGCAAAGTGTTATGAGAATTCAATAAAAGGAGGGGGGGCAAAAACTAGGAGGTATAGGAAAAGGTGGCTCAGAGAAAGCAGTGGGTTTATGGTGTGGCTCACAGAAGATGAGCAGGAACTCATCAGATGATGATGTAGCAAAGGCCACTACATAGGCCAAGGGCAGTGTCTGAGGGATGTCAAGGAGTTTGTAGAGGCTGATTCACAGTGTTCATGGTGAAGAATTGCATAAACTAAGGGTGTGCAGACAGGAAGAGGCCAAATCCCAAAAGGTTCTATATGCCATGTTCTCCCACTCAGCCTGCCTATACTGATTTCAGTGTTTTCAATCAGGAAGGGTAATCATCAAAGATGAGGGGGGTGTTAATTTAAGAAAATGAACAGTCTGACTAGCTGACTAGCAGAACATTTTAAAAGCAATGTTTTTTTTTTTTCTTTTTCTCTTTGAGGATTGCATCACATTGCTATAAGGGAAGGGCGGGGACAGAACTCTAGAGCTTCTGAGAACCTTGTAAATGCTTTAAATACTACATAAGACTCATTTATAATTAGCAAAATCATTTTGTGAATAGAGTCCTGCTGTTAAATGCTTTTGCTATTAAATATAATAGTGCTTTACTTGTTTGCCTGCTTACTTATTAATTTGTTTAGTAATCCTTTTTTATAGGAATACCAAGAAAGAAAAACAAAGCCACTGCACTGATTTTGCTAGAAAGCTTTCATGTTATAAGCTGGTTATGACCAGGTCTCTGAAATAATAATTTGAACAACAAACACTTTCTTTAGCTCCATAGGTACTTTGTGTTCTATACATGAGGAGAAGAAGTAATCAATCCAATCACAAATATTTTTAAGAAAGTAAAATTATCTTTTAATTGCACTCAACATTTGCAACAAAAGATATTAATCAGTCAGTGTATTTTTTACTGGCATTGTCAAGGAAGAAAATTAAAGCAAACGTTTTAGTATTGAGGAGGAGTTGCTTATTTTCTTGCAATTGAATTATATTGGTTCCTTATATGTTTGGGATATTAATCTCTTATTACATTCATGGTTTGCAAATATTTTTTCCCATTCTGTAGGTTGTTTTTTCACTGTAGGTTGATTTTTTTCTTTGTAGTTACCATGAGACTTACATTACATTATAACATGCTAGTTTAAACTGATAAAAAACTCTATACTTTGTGCTCCCACCTCCACTAACAGTTTGTTTTTGATTCCACAATTTGTATCTTTTTATATTGTTATCTTTTTCTGTTTTAGATTTTTTATTGATTGTTTTAATTATACATGACAGTAGAATCCATTTTGATATAGTTCTACAAAAGTTATATTTTAACAAATTCTCATAGCTATTATTTTTAATAGTTTCATCTTTTAACTTTCATACTAAAGATGTAAGTGGTCTGCATATCACCATTACAATATTAGAATATTAGAATATTCTAAATTTAACTTGTAGCAGTGTATTTTATACTTTCATATGTTCTTGTGTTACTAATTAGCAATTTTTCCTTTCAGCTTGAAGAAATTCCTTTTTCATTTCTTATAAGATGATTCTGGTAGTGATGAACTCCCTCAGCTTTTTATTTGTCTGAGAAAGTCTTATTTCTGCATTTCTGAAGGACAGCTTTGCATGATACAGTATTCTTCATTGTCATTTTTTTTTTCCTTTGGCACTTGGAATTTAACATCACTCTCTCTTCTGGCCTATAAAATCTATACTGAGAAATCTACTATGATATATTGGAACTTCTTTACATGTGAGTTTCTGTTTTTTTTTTCCCTCTTTCAAGATATTCTCTTTGATTTGCTATTGTTGACTATGATACATTTCAACTGAGTTTTGTTTGCAGTGAATCTGATTGGAGGCCTATGATCTTGTACCTGGATATTTATTGTTCTCCCCAGATTTGGAAAGTATTCTGCTATCATTTTTATTTAAATAAACTTTATACCCCATCGTTTTTCTTTTTCTTCTCAAACTCCTATGACTGTAGGATTTGCTCCTTTGATGCTGTCACATAAATCTTATAAGCTTTCTTTGTTGCTTTTTATAATTAATAATTTTTCTTCTCCAAATGTATATTTTCAAATAACCTATCTTCAGGTTCACAGATTATTTTTTCTGCTTGTTGAATTCTGTTGTTGATGTTCTCTATTTCATTCCATTTTCAATTTCAGAATTTGTTTCATTTTTTTAACAAAATACTTTCAATATCTGTTAATTTGATAGTTTTGATCATTGATCATTTTCCTGATAACACTGAATTGTTCCTCTGTATTTTCTTGAAGTACACAGAGCTTTCTTAAACCAATAATTTTGAATTGTTTTTCAGGCAATTCACATATCTCCACTTCTTTGAGAGATTTCTTTCTGTGTGTTTCTTTTATGCTTTATTGTACTATTGTAGTAGAATATATCTTCCAATATTCCCCTAAAGCAGGATACCTGGGAGATGACATTTCTGTGTTCTTGCAGGCCTGAAAATGACTACTTTATATTTTCACTTAAGTGATACTTTGGTTATCAGTTGTTCCTCAGGTTTATGAGATTTACTGCTTCAGTGTCTTCTAATATCTAATGTAGTTGAGAAATCTGTTATTTATTTGCAAATAAATTTTTCTTTGTAGATTATGTATAGATTATCATTTTTGTTCCTAGATTTCTGAAATTTCATGAAGATGTGCATTTATGTAGGCACATAAAAACACTTATGGAGTCTGGAGGCTTAGGACTTTCCATGTAAATATTTCTGTATTAGTTCTTTCTTAATTTCCTTCCTCCTGTTCATTCATTCTGTGATTTCTGAATTATATGAACTTCTTGGATTCTCAAAGTCTTGTACCTTAACTTTTCATCCCTATGTCTTTTACTTTTATGTTAACTCTCCTGCCTCCAACTTAATGGGTGATTTTCTTTGTTTTATTTTTGTACCTCACTATTAAAATTTTTATTTTGGCAAGTATATTATTTTAATATCAAGAACTCCTCTTTATTCTTTGATTTTATTTTATATAGCATCTTGTTCTTTTTATGGAAAATATATACAAATTTATGGTGAAACCCAAGATATAAGTTGGATTTGTTTTTTCTTAATTTCTCTTTAATTCTTCTTTTATTTATTTATTTTTTTGGTGCTAGGAATGAAATCCATGGCCTTGTACATGCTAGGCAAGCGTTCTACCACTGAGCTATATCTTCAGCCCCTTCTCTTTAATTCTTTTTTTTATTGAACAACTATTTTAATATATTTTATAATAAAATACATAATGTACAATTTTCACATTCACATTATAGGACTATTTTCTATAATATGAATCTCTTATTCACACTAAAGGAAATTACATGTTCTTAAACAATATTAAAGTATTGAAGAGTCATAAAAATGAAGATAAAATTATTTAGTCCTTTTCCAGAACTGGCATTTTTTTTTTAAATTTTTTATTGTTGGTTGTTCAAAACATTACATAGTTCTTGATATATCATATTTCACACTTTGATTCAAGCGGGTTATGAACTCCCATTTTTACCCCATATACAGATTGCAGAATCACATCAGTTACACATCCATTGATTTACATATTGCCATACTAGTGTCTGTTGTGTTCTGCTGCCTTTCCTATCCTCTACTATCCCCCCTCCCCTCCCCTCCCCTCCCCTCTTCTCTCTCTGTCCCCTCTACTGTCATTCATTTGTCCCCCTTGTATTATTTTTCCCTTTCCCCTCACTTCCTCTTGTATGTACTTTTGTATAACCCTGAGGGTCTCCTTCCATTTCCATGCAATTTCCCTTCTCTCTCCCTTTCCCTCCCACCTCTCATCCCTGTTTAATGTTAATCTTCTTCTCATGCTCTTCGACCCTACTCTGTTCTTAGTTACTCTCCTTATATCAAAGAAGACATTTGGCATTTGTTTTTTAGGGATTGGCTAGCTTCACTTAGCATAATAGGCTCTAATGCCATCCATTTCCCTGCAAATTCAATGATTTTGTCATTTTTTAATGCAGAGTAATACTCCATTGTATATAAATACCACATTTTTTTTATCCATTTGTCTATTGAAGGGCATCTAGGTTGGTTCCACAGTCTTGCTATTGTGAATTGTGCTGCTATGAACATCGATGCAGCAGTGTCCCTGTAGCATGCTCTTTTTAGGTCTTTAGGGAATAGACCAAGAAGGGGAATAGCTGGGTCAAATGGTGGCTCCATTCCCAGCTTTCCAAGAAATCTCCATACTGCTTTCCAAATTGGCTGCACCAATTTGCAGTCCCACCAGCAATGTACAAGTGTACCCTTTTCCCCACATCCTCGCCAGCACTTGTTGTTGTTTGACTTCATAATGGCTGCCAATCTTACTGGAGTGAGATGGTATCTTAGGGTGGTTTTGATTTGCATTTCTCTGACTGCTAGAGATGGTGAGCATTTTTTCATGTACTTGTTGATTGATTGTATGTCCTCCTCTGAGAAGTGTCTGTTCAGGTCCTTGGCCCATTTGTTGATTGGGTTGTTTGTTCTCTTATTGTCTAATTTTTTGAGTTCTTTGTATACTCTGGATATTAGGGCTCTATCTGAAGTGTGAGGAGTAAAGATTTGTTCCCAGGATGTAGGCTCTCTATTTACCTCTCTTATTGTTTCTTTTGCTGAGAAAAAACTTTTTAGTTTGAGTAAGTCCCATTTGTTGATTCTAGTTATTAACTTTTGTGCTATGGGTGTCCTATTGAGGAATTTGGAGCCCGACCCCACAGTATGTAGATCGTAGCCAACTTTTTCTTCTATCAGACGGCGTGTCTCTGATTTGATATCAAGCTCCTTGATCCATTTTGAATTAACTTTTGTGCATGGCGAGAGAAAGGGATTCAGTTTCATTTTGTGCATATGGATTTCCAGTTTTCCCAGCACCATTTGTTGAAGATGCTATCCTTCCTCCATTGCATGCTTTTAGCCCCTTTATCAAATATAAGATAGTTGTAGTTTTGTGGATTGGTTTCTGTGTCCTCTATTCTGTACCATTGGTCCACCCGCCTGTTTTGGTACCAGTACCATGCTGTTTTTGTTACTATTGCTCTGTAGTATAGTTTGAAGTCTGGTATCGCTATACCGCCTGATTCACACTTCCTGCTTAGCATTGTTTTTGCTATTCTGGGTCATTTATTTTTCCATATGAATTTCATGATTGCTTTCTCTATTTCTACAAGAAATGCCGTTGGGATTTTTATTGGCATTGCATTAAACCTATAGAGAACTTTTGGTAATATCGCCATTTTGATGATGTTAGTTCTGCCTATCCATGAACAGGGTATATTTTTCCATCTTCTAAGGTCTTCTTCTATTTCTCTCTTTAGGGTTCTGTAGTTTTCATTGTATAAGTCTTTCACCTCTTTTGTTAGGTTGATTCCCAAGTATTTTATTTTTTTTTGAAGATATTGTGAATGGAGTGGTTGTCCTCATTTCCATTTCAGAGGATTTGTCACTGATATACAGGAATGCCTTTGATTTATGCGTGTTGATTTTATATCCTGCCACTTTGCTGAATTCATTTATTAGCTCTAATAGTTTCTTTGTAGACCCTTTTGGGTGTGCTAGGTATAGAATCATGTCATCTGCAAATAGTGATAATTTAAGTTCTTCTTTTCCTATTTTGATGCCTTTAATTTCTTTCGTCTAATTGCTCTGGCCAGTGTTTCGAGAACTATGTTGAACAGAAGTGGTGAGAGAGGGCATCCCTGTCTTGTTCCAAATTTTAGAGGGAATGCCTTCAATTTTTCTCCATTCAGAATGATGCTAGCCTGAGGCTTAGCATAGATTGCTTTTACAATATTGAGGTATGTTCCTGTTATCCCTAGTTTTTCTAGAGTTTTGAACATAAAGGGATGCTGTACTTTGTCGAATGCTTTTTCCGCATCTATCGGGATGATAATATGGTTCTTATTTTTAAGTCTTTTGATGTGGTGAATAACATTTATTGATTTCCGTATATTGAACCAGCCTTGCATCCCAGGGATGAATCCTACTTGATCATGGTGCACAATTTTTTTGATATGTTTTTGTATCCGATTCGCCAGAATTTTATTGAGGATTTTTGCATCTAGGTTCATTAGAGATATTGGTCTGTAGTTTTCTTTCTTTGAAGTGTCTTTGTCTGGTTTAGGTATCAGGGTGATGTTGGCCTTGTAGAATGAATTTGGAAGTTCTCCCTCTTTTTCTATTTCCTGAAGTAGCTTGAAAAGTATTGGTATTAGTTCCTCTTTAAAGGTTTTGTAAAACTCTGCTGTATACCCATCCGGTCCTGGGCTTTTCTTAGTTGGTAGGCTTTTGATGGTTTCTTCTATTTCCTCAATCCTTCACTTTAATTCTTGATATTATCTCTGTTGTCTCTCTCCAAGACAAGATGTGGTTGTCTTTTATTCTTTAAATCTCTGGTTCCTGTCTTACAATGCAATTTGGCTTGGTGGTCCAAAGTGGGTCACAGGGTGTGTGTGCGCCCTGGAAGGGTACTCCTCATCTTCAGCTCCCCTCCCTGCCACTTTCTCTCCCTCCCTCCCTCTATTTACTGGCTACCATGAGGTTAAGTCCTTTCAGCTGCCATGCCCTCCCGCTATGATGCTCTGCCTCAGTACAGACACATAGCAATGGCGCCAGCCATCCATGAGTTGAAACCTCAGAAACCATGAGCCAAAATAAATCTTCTCCAGTAATTTGTTTTACTCAGATTTTGTCACAGTGATGAAAAGCTGACTAACAATGAAGGGAAATCTTGCTTTTCATTCTGTAGAGCATGTATCTGGATGAATAATTTCAAATGTTGGACAGGCTCTGGAGTTTTAAAAATCTGTATACATGCTTTTAACCAATCCACCTAGTTGCACCTCTGTTCTCTCTATTGTGCCTAATGAATCTGAACATTGAGTTTCTCCTGGGTTCTGCCTTACTCCAGCTTGATAAATAATTTATTATTCCTTCCATTCATATTAATTTTCTAAAGATGTATTCAAATGTTTTGTTTGACTGACAAACATTTTCCAGCTTTCCTGGTATTTGTGGCTTAATACCTATTTTATTAATTTACTGTCATTTTAGAGGTAATGTCAGAATAAGCAGTTATAAAACACATATACTTGATCCTCAGAAGCCCACAGTTCATTCATCTTTCAGAGTATAATTATACTGCAGTCATTTGTCTTCATTTAAAAATGAGGTTTTATTTCCATCTGTTCCATTTTTCCTCTATAATCTTTCCTCCTACGTTTTATCTAATCCCTGACCATAATACAGATCAGAAATAAATTTTTAAATAAATTATAATATTTTAAAACTTTCATGCTCACTTATTCTAGCTTTATAAAGCAAATAAGTTTTAATAAGTTCCTCCAAAGGCAGAAAAAGGCTAAACTATGATTAAATTCTAGTATGCTGACTTCAAAGTACTTTATGCCTATTTCTATGAGTCTCACTATTCCTACACATCATGGAAGTATAAAGTATAGGATCTTCACATTATAGATACATTTTATGCATTCCATATTTATTTTTAAAATGTTACAATCTGCTTCTTATAGAGAATGTAAATATTTTGATCACGGGGAAGGCTAAGAAGGAAGACTAAGATTATCATCTTTTCAAAAAAGTTTTAGACCATTGTTTTTGTTCCTTTTTTAAAAAAAATTAATTTTCAACACTGTTTGGGTGGAGAAATGGTCATTATTTTTGACATCTACCTCAACAATTTCTCAGTCTACTCTACTTCTCTATCTTCAAACCACTTTAGTACCTCTTCCTGGCCAGAAGAACAACAACAAAAACAAAAACAAAGAAACAAAAAAAAATCAACCTCATTTTTTCACAAGATATCCATGGTAGCCTTTCAGATATCTATAATTAGAAATAACCACCTTCTTGAAGCCTTTTCCCCTCCTCCAGTATATCAATCAAATTGAAAGAGTAAACTTCACATGGGTCAACCTATACAGAATAAAATGAGCTTATCATCTCACTTGTTATACATTTTAACTCAGAACTAAATCAAATTGCAATTCTTAAACGTTGTGCCACATGGTAAGTTTACATTTGAATTTCTCCCATCTTCCAACATTACATTTCTTTTTCTTTTACATTTATTTTATTTATTTATTTTATGTGGTGCTGAAGATTGAACCCAGAGCCACACACTTGCTTGGCAAGTGCTCTGCCACTGAGCTACAACCTAGCCCCCCAACATTACATTTCTAATGTGCAATTGTTTTTAAGATTTTACATCCCAGAATTTTTGATTTAAAAAATGTTGCCTTTTAGCTTTAGATTGTCCTTTCAAACTTCAGAAATTCTTTTTGATTTTTAATTCAAAAATACTCCTCTCCCAAGTAATTAACATTCACTAACACTCCCTTATAAATGTGAATCTTATTCCTTATGTGTCTTCATCTGAGTCATTGATGACAACATTTGAAGGGTTAAAAAAAGCATGAATTATTCTCAGGGATCTCAATTCAAGTTAATGTCAATCCATCAGTGAATTCTATTTGAATTCAATTGGTCAACCAATTACATCAGCCTAATGATACCTATTTTTAACTACTTTCTATTCACCATGGGGGCATAATGCAAAGTTACTCAAATCACTTGATAAAATCTATGACATTTCCTGATCTACCAGCTCATTAAACCTTTTATAAAGGTCATAAGGTTAGTTTGTCATAATTTTCTCTTAGTAAACTCAGGTTATATATTCCTTATTCTGTTAATTGCTCTTAAAATGTCTGTTTAATAATATATTCTAGAAATATTTAAGTTTACTATGTTAGAGTTAGTATATCTTTGATTCCTTTTCCTCTCTAAATCCAAATAAAAACAACAAGGCAAATAAAGGAAACTAAAACTTTATCTTGCTTTTTTTTTTTTCTTTTTTTGAAGTGCTGAGGACCAAGCCCAGGACTTTGCACATGCTAGGCAAGCAATCTACCTCAGCTATATTCTCAGTCCTAAAACTTCATCTTTTGATGAAACTTAAGTTCTTTTATAAGCTTGATCTCAAAAAGTGGCTAGTATGGCTTCAGAGAGGAAAAAAATGATCTTTGTTTTAAAATAAAATCAGTGTCATGCTGGTAGTTAAAATATCCTATAATTCTTTTTGACCACCATAAAGGTCAGAGAAGGTAGGGAGTGGACAGTTAAAAGATACAAAACCAAATTTATACTGTTGGGCACGTGCATATACACATACATAGAAGTGTACCATATATAGAGTGCTTTCCTGTGAGTAAAGGAAACTTCTTGCAAGGTAGAAGCAGAATCACTATTCGGAGTAAAACTCATAAGAGCTTATATAGACAACAAATGCTACTCAAATACGAACTTGATACTACTCATTCTAGACTACTTACTATTGTCCTTCTCACTCTCAGTCATGCCCTACCTAAATTGATGCTTCCACCTATAGCAGGGCTAGTAAAGAACACCTCTAATGAAACTAAGTGATAACTGAAGAAAAATTACCATGTTGAAAATGGTAAGGGACATGAAAGATAGGCTTATGAAAATGAAATGGAAAATAAAGAACTAAAATTATTAGAAAAGAAATGATAGATATGAAAGATCAACAAAGTTCTATGATATGCATAATTTGACTTTCTAGGAAGAGAACATAACAAGTATTTTTTTGGTACTAGAAATTGAACCCAGGGGCACTTAATCACTGAGCCACATCCCCAGCCCTTTTTTTTATTTAGAGTCAGGGTCTCACAGAGTTTCTTAGAGCCTCACTAAGTTGCTGAGGTTGGCTTTAAACTAGAGATCCTCCTGCCTCAGCCTCCCAAGCCACTGGAATTACAGTCGTGCACCACTGCTCCTGGCTAGTATATATTTTTAAGGAAGATTTCCTGAAAAATAAGGTAATGAATCTATAGATTTAAAGGCCAATGTTGTATCCTGGGAAAATTTTATACAGATTAGGATATATCCTTGTTAAGTAACTGGACTTCACAAATAAGAGATACATTTATATGGGCTTTTAAGTAAAGTCTCCTATACTGTGAGAAATTGTCAAGGTGTCTCTAGATTTCTGGAAAAAAAAAAACATCAAATGCCAGAATTGATTATAGCAACCAAAGTCTGTAGTCATCAGAGAAAGAGAACGCATCCCATCCACTGCACAACAGCCTGCTTATAATTCAAGTATAAACACAATGGACAGATATTTTATGCATTTAAGAAAGTACAAAATATGGTTCCCATGGGACCTTCTTAAGGAAACTTCTAGAAGATAACCTTGAGGTAACCAACCAATGAATGGAAAAATTGGGGAAAAAAAAGAAAAAGAAAAGAACCCATTAAGATGTAGAACTATGATGAGACAACTATAGAAATTGTGGCCTTATAATAGTAATATAACAAGTTTGGGAGATGAAAGGAATTGGTAGAGCAAGATGGAAAGAGTTAGGATTAGTATCCTGGTTTCCTTATAGAGTAATAATAGTTGGGTGGGGAGCAACTGATGATTTTCACCCCTGATAAATCAAGACATAGAGAGACAAACATTTAAGCAAACAGAAGTAATAATTTGACTAAGTATATTAATAAAACTAACCCCAAATTCTTATGATCAAACAGATATACTAAGAAAGTGTTAATAAGTTCTATTTAAATAAGTAGTTAGAGTCTATTTCAAAAATTTGCCAACTCACCATTTTGTACTCTTTAGAAAATGTCTTTTCCCCCAGTTTGAAAAATCTTCATTACCATTTCTATTCTCTGTGATTCTTTGAAAAGTACTAAAACAATTCTGGGTTCACATCTGCCAGTTCTTTCTATCATATTTGATAATATTCATCTAGATTTAGATTCCTTAACTCATTTAAGGGATCAAAGGAAGAAAAATCTTGATTCCACATTCATAATTAACTCCTACTAATCAGTTGGTTTATTTTTTCCTCCCTTCTTTACCATTTACCCACCAATCCAACCAATATTTTTTTAGAGTAGAAAAAGTTTATTTGGGGCTCATAGTATAATAGGAGTTCACTTGATGCCTTGACTATGGCTTTGAAACTTACATGTTTTTTTTTCTTTTTCCCAAACTTCTCCTCCCTGATCTTCTTTTCCCTGATCTTCTCTCTGATCTCTCCTCCCTAATCTCATTTTCTCTGAATCACCTCTATAAAACCTCCCTGTTCCTGCTGAAGGGCAGAAACACAGCCTTTGAGACAGGAGTCTGCTGTGTTTCTCCTTTGCTAGCAACCCAACAATAAACTGTCTATTTCATTTTTCTCAAAACTGTGTCCTCGTTATTGGATTGGCATCTGGGACAAGGGCCAAGCTTTGGGCAACAATAGTTTCAGTGGTCTCTGTCCATAGACGGCCAACTCCATTAGCTGTAGGCCAGAGATGAGACAGAAGGGTGTGGAGAGGAAAATGGCTCAGGACATCACTCCAGGAAGCAGAGAGAGACTCCACTCCTAACCAACATTTATTCAGCATTTATAATGTGTCTGCTGTGCAAGGATACAGATAAGTCCCTGACCTCAAGTTGTTCACAGTCTAACAAGGAGCCAAACAAATACTTTTAATATAAATAAATTATTTTAATATCAGAAGCACCCTCCCACATAAAAGTTAAACATCTCTGAATTATTCTAGAAAGGCTCTATGGAGAAAGTATCATTTCAAGTGTCTCTCACCAAGCATGGGGGGCAGAAATAGCATTTCAGTGGAGAATAAAAAATAAGCAAATATGCTGGGCACAGTAGCACATTTTTTCAGGAGGCTGAGGCAGGAGGATCACGAGTTCAAAGCCAGCCTCAGCAACTTAGCAAGGCCATAAGCAACTCAGTGAGACCCTGTCTCTGAACAAAATTTTAAAAGGGGCTGGCACTGTGGCTTAGTGGTTCAATTCTTAGTGGTTAGACCCTGGGTTCAATCCACAGTGCCCCCCAAAACAACAATAACAACAATCAAACAAACAAAAATAAGTAAAGACAGAAGGAATGATGATCCATTTGGTTTGACTGTAAGGTAAGTGTACCGGAAAATGATGTGCAGAGGTGGCTCTAGAGATTTTTCATTGGATTTAACATAGAGTGCAAGCCTCCAGGGGACTTTGTAAAAACAATGGGTTTCCCTTGAATCTAGCAGGATCACACTTACATTTGATCATGACAATGTAAACCCTCCATGGCACACCCTCTATGGACTGAGAACACCTGCTCTCTTTTAATTGCCCCCCCCCCCCCACGACAAAACTCCAGCTTGCCAAGAAGCATTCCAGTTGAGAATTGGATTGATGACCCCAGTGAATAGCACACAGCCCTGCCCAGTTCCTGCAGGCTATAGGCTGCTCACTCCTGGTCTCAATACAGTTCTCTCAGGGAGTGCTTCCTAGCTCTCCTTTGTTGTATCTCACCTTCATTTCCAGGGCTTCTGGTACCTTCTTGCCTTCCCAAGCCCAACTCCGCTTGGTAAAGTAGTTGACAGTGGCAAATTCAATCAGTGCAGAAAATACAAAGGCATAACAGACGGCTATGAACCAGTCCATGGCCGTCGCATATGCCACTTTAGGTAAGGAGTTTCTGGCACTGATACTCAAGGTGGTCATGGTGAGAACAGTGGTGACACCTGGAGAGAGATAATATGAGAGCAAGTTGCAACTGGAATGCGTTGAGAGTCTACTTGCTGAGCTTACCAGATTCCTACTTGAAATGGTCCATTTAAAGTAAAATACACAAATATCAAAGCCGAATGGATGGGTCCACCTTGTAGTCACTCTATCTCAATTGACCACATGTAAGTATTTGTAAGAGTATATGCTTTCATTTTTCTTGATAAATATCCAGGGATGGAATTGCAAGATCATATGGTGACCATATGTTTAACTTCATATGACACAAACTGTTTTTTAAGTAGTTGTAACATTTAAAATTCCCAGAAGATATAAGAGAGTTTCAGTCAGCATGCATCTTTGATTTATGAAAATTAAATATTAATTGGTACACTTATCCCTGATAGTGAAAGCCCATGGAGCATTTTATCTTCATGTATCACTAACTTAACTTATATATATTATAGTGTAGTATTTTATTCTAAACATGTTATTGAGCCAATAAATCACTTGTAATTATTTTATACATTCAATTCACATTACCATTACTCATATTTTGTTTTATTTTCATTCTTGTTTTTAAATACACCTTCAACCTTCTTTCAAGGATGGTTCTCCTTTTGTTTGATGAATAACCTTTAGTGTTTCCTTGAGTGAGGGTCAGATGGTAATGATGGATGCTTAGCATTTTATTTTATTTTATTTTATTTTTTGTCTAAAATGTCCTGTTTTTGTTTCTGTTGATGTCAGTTGTCAGTATGTTTGTTATCACTTTAAAGACAATGTGTTTTCTTCTAGGTTATTTTTAAGACCATTTTGTTCTCTTTGCTTTTTGTTTCCAGAGGTTTCACTATGATGTGTCCTTATTTTCATGTCTTAATTTATCCTACTTGATTTTATAGATTTTTAAAATGTTTATTAGTTCTTTATACATAATAATTGGCTTCATTTTGACATAATTATACAATTTGTTGTAACTCAGTCCCCAGTACTTCCCCTTTTCCTTGCCTCCTCCCTCCTCTTGTTCCCTTCCCTTTACTGATCTATCTGCTATTTACTTACAGGTTTTCTTTTTTAAAGTAGTACTTTGTGAATATACATGATGTTGAGATTCACTATGGTATATTCATATAGGTACATAAGAAAGCTGGTCAGATTCATTACACTTTTCCTCCCTTATCCTGCCCCTGCTTTATATCTTTCTTCAGGTTGTACAGTGGTCAGCCAACACCTCTTAAATTTTTCATCAGTACCATTCTCTCACTTCTCTTCTTCCAGGATTCTAATTAGGCCATCTCAAAAACATTGTATGTCTTTTCTCTCCTATGTATTTTACATTTGTGTCCTTTTAAGTTATCTTCTTCTGCCCTATCTTCCAGTTCATGGATTATCCTTCCACTATGTATAAACCATTGAGATTTAATCTGTGTTTTTCAGTTCTACAATTTCCAATATTCTCTCTGTGTGCATGTGATATATTCTCTCTCTCTCTCTCTCTCTCTCTCTCTCTCTCTCTCTCTCTCTCTTTCTCTCCTTGTCCCTCTTTCCAACTGTCTATCATTCTCTCATTTAATTTCCATGCATCTGCCAGATTTCTCACATTTCTTTAATCTACTTAAATATAGACATCATGGCTTTTTGAAAGTCTATGTCTAATAATGCAAATGTATATGTAGGAGAATACCAAGATTATAGGGTAAACACATTTTAAACTTTCAATTTTTTTTTTCACTTTACATTCCCACCAGTAGTGTCTTACAGTTCCAATTGTTCATGAAGCTCTCTAGTATCTGACAATATCAATCTTTTTAAATATGACCATGCATGTGTTTAAACTGATATCTCTGTGAATTTTTACTTTATGTTTCCCTGATAAAAATGATAAGGATCTTTTCATACACTTATGGGCATGCATGTGTGTGTGTGTGTATAAAAAGATCCTTATCATTTTATGTACGTAAAATTTATATACATGCCCATAAGTGTATGAAATATATCTATCTATCTGTCTATCTATCTATATCTATCTCTCTATATATCTATATTTATGTATCTATCTATCTATCTATTCATTTAGTAAAATGGTTGTTCATGTCTTTTGCCTGTTTTGAAAATTGGATTCTTTGCCTTTTAATCATGGAGTTGCAGGAACTTTTGATATTTTAGGAATATACGTACTTTATAAGTCTTATGCATATGCACAATGTTTTATTCAAGTCTATGCTTGCCATTTCATCTTCTTAATGTTACCCTTTGATGAACAGAAATTGTTAAATTTGATGAAGTTGAATGTATTAGTTCCTTTTCTTTGGTGTTATTAATTTTTTTGCAATAAGGAATTTCTGCCTACCAAATGATGCAAAGATATTACTTTAGATTTTCTTCTAAGAGCATCATAATTTTAGCTTTTATTTTCAAGTCTATGACCAACTTTAATTTAATTCTCTACAATGCCATCTTTGTGATAAATCAGGTTTCCAGACACATGGGCATGGATCTATTTTTCAGCTCTCTATAGTATTTCATTTATTTATTTTCTTTTCTTTATGCCAATAACAAAGTCTTAATTACTATAGTTTTTAATCATTTTTGACACTTTTGTGGGGAAAGTCTCTCTGCTTTGTTCTTCTTTAGAAGAATACTGGCTATTTTTTGGCTCTGCATTCTTACATAAAAACTCTGCAATCACTTTTTAAATTAACATTTCAACTTGGAGGCTTTCACATCAATGCAGTTACTGTAAATATGAATTCTAAATTAGTATGAGGCTAAGTTTAAATTAAAAAAATAAATTCTCAAGGAATTCCATATTTCACACAGAGCCCAGGCAAAAATAAAAATGCTTTCTTGTTGTCTCCTGCACTGATAAGCTGGTTTTTCTAGTGCTTTCTTACACTGAGGGTATGACCCTTCAATGGTATTGAATTTATGGCCAGTGTCTTTGCATTAATGTCCTATACTTTTATGTAACAAATTGCAGGAAATTTAGTGACAAAACAACACAAATTTATTCATACACTAGATGTCTGAAATAAATTTCATTGGGTTCAGGTCAAGGTGTCAGCAGAAATGCACTGCCTCTGAATTCTCTAAAAGAATAATCTGTTGACTTTTCCGTCTTCCAGAACTACACAATTTGGATTCCTTTTCTCGTGGACCCCTTCCTCCTTCTTCATAGCCAACAGAAGAACATATTCCAATCTGTCCTATTTCTATCATCTCACTGCTTTTTTTCTCTGTAGTCAAATATCCTTCTCACTCTTGGAACACTTGTGATTGCAGTTAGGGCCCATGTAGAAGGTACAGGATAATCTTCCCAGCTTTTGAACTTAATCACCTCTTCAAAGTTACTTTTGCCATATAAGGTTATATTCACAAGTTCCAGGGACTTGACATGAATATCTTTGGGGGCCACTATTTAGTGTAACACAACCTTAGTTGTAACCCCAAACTTTACTTAGGCTCCATGCCTTCCTTGAATAACCTTAAAACTAAAACTTTTTTTTAACCCAAATGGGTAATCCTTTCACTCATCTTTGTACTACAGAGTATCAGTTCATGTGATGGACACTGCACTTTTTAATTCCCTCTTCCATGGGGCCTTTAAGTATTTCCTTTAATGTTTTTGACATTAGATGTTAACTTAAAAGAATGCTTTCTTATTTAGTGTTTTTAGGAATTTGTAGAGCAGGATTTTTCAGGATCTCTACTTTTTATATTTCCAAAAATGGGCACCTTTAACCCACTCCCACATAGCTTCTGCTAACTCCATTTCACTAGAACTGTTCTTTCCAATATCACTAACATGAAGTATACCACAATACCCAACCGAGAGTTTGAATATGCATCCTTCATAAACTTGCAGATGATATTTTCCTGCTTCCTAAATTCTTTCCTCTGTTGACTTCCATGATGTCATACCCTTCAAATTTTTTTTTCTTTTTTCTGTAAGATAACTCTTTCTCTTTCTCCACTGTTGTTTCTTCTTAGACCTGACCTGAAGTGCTACTAATTTCTGAAACATCATTTACTATTTATTTAATGACATGGTAGAGCTTCAGGATATTGGTAGTAATGATTTCTGTGTGAGGCCATGGAGGTAGTTTAGTAGCTCAAAAGAATTAATTAATATTTGTCTTAAAAATCTTTCAGCAGGAGGAACAGGCAGAGAATATTTTGTATGCTTTAAGTCTCTGGGGAAAAAGTGCTAATGATATGTAAATCTCTTCCTAGACATCAGAAAACTCATACTGAGTAGATTTTCTGATTATAGGTATTTTTAAAGAACTCTTCAAATTGTTTGCAGCATTTACTGAATATTAGCTAATTCATATTTTCAAAAAAGCTAAAGTAAAAGCAGCATAGTCAGATGCTCACACCAAAAAAAAAGGTTCTCTAAAAAGCCCCAAATTACTTCTATGCTGTCAGCTTGATTTCCTACCCTTTACTTTCTTCAGTCTACACTGAATACCTCCCTTTTCCACTGAAGGTTCAGTTCCTTTCCTTACTCCTCGGGCAATCCTGACTGAGGAGGGCAGAATTTCAGTAATCTTACTTCAACACTCCTCTTATTCCACTTCCTTTTTAAAAATTCAGTTGCCTGAAATCCTAGAACCTGATGATTTAGTTACTATTGTGGGGCTTGCTCCTTAGTTACCTCTAGGAATGGTTCTTCAACCTTTCTCATCTCTTCTCTGACTACCCATAGTTGTCTTTTCAAATGTATCTTCCTCATTTTCCAACAAGCAACACTTACCAAAGACTGTGCGGGCAGGGACAGACTCTCTGTTGAGCCAAAAAGACACTTGTGACAGAATCACAGTCATGATACATGGCAAGTAGGTCTGGATGACAAAGTAGCCAATTTTTCGCTTGAGATGAAAATGGGTTGTCATGACAACATATTCTCCTGGAGAGAGAGTAAAATTAGGCAGTATGTAGTCACATAAACATTGTTAAAGCAAGTTGGGCCCTAATTCAGTTCACAGAGCTCCTTATTATATTTAAGACAAGACATCCTAGCACCTCCCAAGCATGTAGTCAGAGCTCTTTAATAATCATGAAATAGTATGTTTTTGGTGTGCCAATATTGCTTACTCAGAGCAATTTTGGCACCAATACACTTAAATAAATGCATGTTCTCAAATAATATTAAGAAACAATGATCTCTTCTACAGTGCTTGCTTTGTGACAGGCACTCACCTAGCATTTTAACTTTATTAACATATTTAATCTTTGCAAAAACCCTATGACATAGGTGCTATTTTACTCTAATTTTATAGATCAAGACACTGAGGTAAAAAGAGACATATGTTCTAATTGATTTATTTGGTTGAAGCCAAAAGTTTACATAGCAGAGTGTGGGCTGATCAGCAGTGTTTCACACCCAAAGTTTACATCAAAATGTACTCCACCATCATGTATAACTAAAAAGAACCGATAAAAAGATTTCTACTTATTTATATTTATTTCCATGTACTTAATTTTTCTAAACCATGTTAAAATGTTTTATAAATTGCATTTCTCATTCACTGCAGATAAATAGAAATAAACTTACTTTGCTCTGTGGGAAAAAAAGAGTGAGTACTTATTGAATTTTTATTATGTGCCAAACAACAGCCTTCTAAGGCATGTGCTAATTATTACATGATCAAATGCAATAGTTAGTTCTCACTTTTCTGGATTTGTCAGTAGTGTTTTACTTGTTATGGATTGAGTTGTGTCTTTCCAAAAGATATACCTTATTTGAAATTAAGACTTTTGCAGATATAATTTGTTAAAACAAGGCCATACCAGAGTAAGAAGAGGGAGATACATAGAAAGACACAGGGAGAGATTGGGGGTGGTTCATCTGCCGCAGTCTGGCTGGGCACAAATGCCGCAGTCTGGCTGGGCACACAATCACGAGCCACCACACAGTTTGTAGATTCAAACAGCAACTCTTTATTCCCGAACTCACACCAGCCGTCTACAATCACGTTCTGGGGAAATCCACGTTCTCTTCCCAAATCCTCCTTCTCTCCCAAATTCACCTCCACTGGGCTTCTATCTCCAAAATATACTGTCTGAATCCCGTGAGAACTCAAGGGGAACTCAGGCAGCAGGATACGCCCTATTCCCAGCAGGAATAATCTTAAACCTTAAACCTGGAACCTAAACTGGGAACGCCCTAAACAAGATTATCTTAAAACCGGGAACACCCTAATCTGCCTTGGTCCTTGAGCAAGGTCACTTACATTCAATGTCACTGCAACATGGGGTACACTGGCAAGGAAATTGTCATACCTACTTGGCTAATGGCTCCCAGCATCTCCCCCCTTCTGATTAATTAAACAACAAGCAATGTGGCTTAAGGACCGTGCCTGGTAGGTTGTCCAATTCAACATATGGTTCTTACCCGTCATGGGAAAAACTGACCTTTAGGCGTCAGCCTCCTGTCTTAGGTTGATACCACTGCAATTGAATTATACCCGTCACTGACTACCGGTCCAGCATACAGCCATACTTGTGGATAGGTCTATGCACCAGTGGGGGGGTGAGGTTCTTTGCCTCACCTCTGTTAATGTGGCTTATGGACCGTGCCTGGTAGGTTGTCCAATTCAACATATGGTTCTTACCCGTCATCGGAAAACTGACCTTTAGGCGTCAGCCTCCTGTCTTAGGTTGATACCACTGCAATTGGATCATACCCGTCACTGACTACCGGTCCAGCATAAGCCATTGACCCCCAAATTTTAGACCATCACTAGCAGAAGGGAGGAGGATACAGAAATGCCACGACACCAAGCCAATTGACAGCTCCTTGGGAAAAATTGCATAACATGGGGTGCGCTGGCAAGGAAATAAAAATTGCATCACTAGTTAATCACTGTCGCAGATGTAAGAATGGCCAAGCTGGAGTTCTGGATATCAGCTGTTATGGATTTGAGTCAAATCATCTTCTTTTCCATCTGTAGAAATTGTTTTAGTTAATCTCTCTGGAATCCAAATCGGCTGTTCTCCCTGTGGAAACACACAAACAAAACCCCGACTCCAGACAATCACTGGGTCAGGACCTTTCCATTGTCCTGTTAGAATATCTTTCCAAAGTACCTTAGGCTTATGTACATTTTTTGGATACATATGTCTTTCCGCAGCACTAAGTCCTTATGAATCCAAATTTAAAAAGTTTAGTGTAAAAAGGGTTATTTTAAGTTTATCTTTGGGGGATATATACCCCTTTCCAATTCCCTCTTTTTGCTTTAATAAGTATATGTCTGTATCTAATAGTTGTCTTAGCTTTTTGCATTTTCTATCTGTAATACCTTACTTGACATTTTCAACCATTTTCTATCTTATTTCTATCTTCTAGTTTTTTTTCCCTAAGGTTTGTATTTTTACCCTTAGTTGCTTATTTTCCTCCTAGTTTTTTTTTTCCTATTTTGTGGGTTTAAAATTCTTGTCTTCCTAAATTTTTTTTATCTTTCTACATCTTCTTTATCTTTTTTCTTTTTAACTTTCTATACTTCTGTCTTTAAAGTTTTTCACTTTAAATTTTTAATCTTCTTTATCTACATATCTTTTATCCTATTATCTTCCCATTTTTTTAAAGTAATGCCTTTAAGATTAAGCTGCTTTCCTCCATCATGAAGGCATTTTAACCACCTTCAATTTAACCTTTTAAAGCCTTTTAATTATCATCTATACTGTACTTTTAAATGTACTTTTTCACCACCTACAACTTCACTCTTTTAAACGAGGCTTAGATTTTGTTTAAATCTCTTTAATGTTAGTTTACATGGCTGCCCTTCAACCAAAGGCTTTTTTTTTTAACTCCATTGAGAAGCTTTGTCTCAATCTGCCATGTACAAATATCTTTTTCTTCTTTCTTCCTTTCTCAAACTTTTAAAGTAAGTCTAGTTTCCTCAAAATCTTTTTAAATGGCATTTTACAACTTTTTACTTTACCACACAGAGATTATCTCATCTAGAAACATTTCTTTTTCCTTTAACCTTTTATATTAAAATATATTTCCACATCTTGAATCTTTTTCTATCTCTTTTAACCGTTAACCCTTTTTATAAATTTACATTTTGAAACAACTCTTATAAAATTTCTGATTTAGACAAATCACTCCACTTTAATAAGATGAAAGACTTTCATGTTTTTTATGATACTATAATACTATAATTGAAACCCAACTGAAAATTTTTCTACTCTTTGTATATAAATTACACATAATAGAATCTTAACTCTTAGTAACCTTGTTCTAGCAAAGACACAGACACAAAGCAATATTAGACATTTTTCCATTTACCAATTTATGAAAACACACATAATGTTTAAATATATTACCTTATGGAACTTAATAAGTAAAGAGTACTTGATTTCATATTTAGTGGTTGATATTTTAACACTTTAGCTTTGTAAATTAATCAGATGTCTGTAAAAACCAAGATCTTAGACAAATGTAGTAAACAGAACTAGCCATCTCTTTCTTGTTGAAGAAAAATCTTTCTACAGGATACCATGATGGTCCCATTGATATACTTAATAACTCATCTTCAAAAAGCCATGGGCTACATTTTTGTAATGTATCAACATATGCCCTAATTGTTCTTGGTTTCACTGGGGTGCCTCCTTCCTCTAACAATTTCTCTTGCTCGGAGGCGAATAACTTCAAACCTTGAGTCAACCATTTTCCCCAGTTTGCCTGAGAAAGTTCTAGGAACAGGCAACTTGAAATAAAAACAAAATAAATCAAAATGAGAACACATTGTTTTTTGAATTGGTCACCCATTCTTTCTCTCTTCCTCAAGGGTGAGAAATTTCACTTACCTCTAAGCTTCAGAAGTTCCCCGTACGGGCCACCAAATGCCGCAGTCTGGCTGGGCACAAATGCCGCAGTCTGGCTGGGCACACAATCACGAGCCACCACACAGCTTGTAGATTCAAACAGCAACTCTTTATTCCCGAACTCACACCAGCCATCTACAATCACGTTCTGGGGAAATCCACGTTCTCTGCCCAAAATCCACCTTCTCTCCCAAATTCCCCTCCACTGGGCTTCTATCTCCAAAATATACTGTCTGAATCCCATGAGAACTCAAGGGGAACTCAGGCAGCAGGATACGCCCTATTCCCAGCAGGAATAATCTTAAACCTTAAACCTGGAACCTAAACTGGGAACGCCCTAAACAAGATTATCTTAAAACCGGGAACACCCTAATCTGCCTTGGTCCTTGAGCAAGGTCACTTACATTCAATGTCACTGTAACATGTCAGCAACATGGGGTACGCTGGCAAGGAAACTGTCATACCTACTTGGCTAATGGCTCCCAGCATTCATCCACAAGCCAAGAAGAGCTAAAGATTGCTGCTGTCCATCAGTAGAAGGTAGGCAGAGGTATGGGACAGATTATCACTGAGTCTCCAGAAAGAAACTCAGACGCTATCCCTTTTCTAGTAGAGACACTCTAATTGTTTACCATCTCCCAAAGAACAAAAGACAAATTCCCCCAATTAGCCCAGAAAGACCCATGAAATCTGACCACACTAATACCTCTCTTATCAGAGTTTCATAATTTTCTCTTCTATTACTCCAGCCACATTTCATTGTGGCATTATTCACAACTCAGGCAATTTCCCACTTTCTTACCCTACCCACTCCATTTTACCTACATCTAGGAAGCACCATCTGGTCATCCAGACCTCAGTATATAATCCATCTTGTGTGTGTATTCTCATCCTAGCTTGTTTACATGGACATGAAAAATACACATAGGCTTATTTTTTAATTTAGCAATAATCTCATACAAAACTATGTCATGTTTTCCTCATTATAATTTTGGAGCTACCCTTTTCTTTCTCTCTGCTTCTTTTTCAACCTCTTTGTCCTGTGTGTGTCCATCTACTCTTCTCTTTCTGTCTCCCTTTTCCTTTTCCTTCCCTCTCTTTTTCCACTGAAAATGAATTGAAAAATTATTTTTCTTAAAAGTTGGACTTATTAATGCTATTTATGATAATGTGAAATATTTATTTTTAAAAATATTTATTTATTTTTTAGTTGTAGATGGACACAATACCATTTTATGTTTATGTGATGCTGAGGATTAAACCCAGGGCCTTGCACATGCTAGGTGAATGCTCTACCATTGAGCCACAACCCCAGCCCTAATGTGAAATATTTAATACATAAATGTAAAATGTATTATTCATAAATTACATTCTATGGATCTGAAAGACAAAGCAAATGCACTTCTCAAAGGCTTATCAAATTTTAACAATTTGTTTTGAGTGTTCTGATATATTTTTCTGCAGTACTATCCTTTTGTATATTTTCTTTCCCTCTGTAATGCTGTCTCCTTGGAGAGATAGAGAACTGAAATCTTTTACCAGGTTAGGGAGATTCTCCATCTCTTCCCTTTTAATGCACACTATCTGGGTCCAGAAACAGTAAATAGGACAGTGAAAAGCCACTTTTGCATATTCACAGGTATTCATACACAAGATAGTTTTATATGGATGAAAATTAC
Organism: Marmota monax; assembly: GCF_021218885.2. Lineage (NCBI taxonomy): Eukaryota > Metazoa > Chordata > Mammalia > Rodentia > Sciuridae > Marmota > Marmota monax. The sequence goes on along the minus strand of NW_026692025.1, from coordinate 3,088,686 downwards.
AAGAGAACTTTTAGAAAATTTAGCAAATTAATCCATTGTATCAGTTAACTGAATCAGTTTTTAAAAATACAGCTCTGATATTTTGTTTCTCTCCACATTTTTTTCTCTGCCAAAGTGAGAACTGAAGTATTAATCAGATTGGAAGATTTTTTTCTCACTTCACTCATCCTGTTTTTGCCCTTGTGCCCCAGCTTATTAAGCTTATTAAATGCCATCTGTGTTGTGTGTGAAATATTCAAGGGTACCATATAAAACATAATGCATATGTATTCACAAATTAGTCATTATTTATGGATCAGAAATGCAGAATAGTTGAGTAAATTAATGATTTACATAACTGAATACATCTTTCTGAAGTGGACTGTCATATTCCCTCTTTCCTTTTCTCTATTGCTGCCTCTCTCTGTATTTGTTATTATGAAGGATGACCCTTAAGTGGTTTGGGGAATTTCTTCCCTGCCTTTGTACTCCAGCCTATTAAGCTCCATCTGTGTTAAATGTGAAATATTTTAACATACAGTGTGAAACATATTCTCAATTTGAGTAATTTTTAAGGTTGCAAAATACACAAGAGGATTAACTCATTATACAACTTCAGTGAATATATTTTTTTAAATCTGTTTTTAGTATTTCTTCATCTTTCTATCTCTGTTCCTTGGTCTTTATCTTGCCTTGTGTTCTTTTTATTTCCATTTCTCTGATCTGTCTTTGTGTATTTTTCAGTCTCTCCCATGCTACATATCTGGAGATGACATACACCAAGATGATAACAATCAAACTATTACTCTAACAAATGATCAAATTTCTAGAAAAGATGGAAAAATAACATCATGTATCCAAACTATCCTTCTATAAAATTAATACAATAATTTGCTAAATGAGGGAAAATAGAATTAATGCTGAAAATAGAGAATATTGTCCACAACTAATGGCAGATTTTGAAGAATTTCATATGCTTATTTCACACATATTTGAGTCTGGAACAAAAAGTCTTCTTACAGCTACTTCATACTGAGCATTTAGAGAGAAAGCCAGTCATACCAAACAGAATATCGATATACTGTAGGACTTTTCTTTGGCAGAGCCTCCCATTCATATGCTAGACCTTACATGGAGAAACATATTTGGGATTCAGAAGGGAATGTTCATAATTTGTAGTGACAATGAAAATAATATTAATATATGGAAAAGTAATAATACTGATATGGTTCCTATAGTAAAACAAAGACTTCCACCCACATTTGTTCCTAAACTACCCATCTTATTCTTTTTCCTCTATGTTATTACAGTTAATTTCCTTGTTAATATTCCTAGAAATATTATATATATATATATATATATATATATATATAGTTTGTACATGTGTATAGACATATGCACACACTAATTTAAAAGCATTTATCTATATTAATTAAAATAATGCAATACAGAGACAGAATAGACAGCAATGAAAAAAAGATTAAATATGAACTGGGAGTGTAACTAAGCAGTAGAGTGCTTGCATAGTATACTACAATCTGGAATTATTTCTCAGAGAAGGAGGAGAAGGAAGAGGAAGAGGAGGAAGAGGAAGAGGAAGAGGAGGAGGAGGAGGAGGAGGAGGAGAAGGAGGAGGAGGGTTAGAAAAATAAGTCCAGACATGGACCTATATGTACATACGTGTATTTGTGCATACATGTGCATGTATGTAGATTTAGTACATGATAAATCCATTGTCATTTTTGGTGTAGGGATTGAACCTAGGAGTACTCTACCACTGAGCTATATCCCCAGATCTTTTACTTTGAGACAGGGTCTCACTAAATTGTTCAGGGCTTCACTAAGTTGCTGAAGCTCGCCTCAAACTCAGGATCCTCCTGCCTTAGCCTCCTGAGCTGTGGGATTACAGGGATGCACCACTGCACCCAGCTTTAAATCCAGCATCCGAAATCACTGAGGAAAAATGAGATTATTTACTAGAGGGTAATTTACCTTGGTGTAAACCAAAAGGAATTCCAAATGTTTTTGCTCTGTAAATTTTTTAAAAATGGAAACAAAGTACTAAAAATATAGGTTAAAAAAACTAGAGTTTTCTGTTCATAATACCATACTGAGCACACAAATTTATGTTTACTCCTCTTCTTCTTAAGATTCCATTAACCAACAGCAAAGACAGCAAAACAGTACAATCCCATGAGAAAGATAACAACAAGAAATGAAAGAGCTTAACAAAACTTTGAATGCAGAAAGTACCCAAGGAGGAAACCAGCAGACAAGCAGTCCTGGGCGTGGATGGGAAACAGATGGGGCGCTGCCAACTGGAGAGGCTGGCTGGCAGTGCCCAGAGAGGATGCAGTCCTCAAGACTGTAGGAACAACTAGGAGAGTGTCTCAAAAACAGGTGAAAAACAGGGTCATTATCTGAAGGTCTATACATAGAAGAGTTAATGTGCCCTACCTCCACATTCACAATGAATATATAAAATATTTATTCTCCTAGCCAAAAGAAACTATAGAGAAATAGGAAAATTAAAGTGGATGATAGGCTCCAAAGAAAGAAATGCAATTCCCCCAAAAGATAATGTTTACAGTCATACTGATACAAAGTCCCCTTGCTGGTTTTCAAATTTTAAAATTAATCTATAGAGTCAGTGTAAAATGATTAATTGTGGGTATAGAACTGTATTAGTTTCTCATTGGTATTTCAACAACTTTATGTTCTTATATCTCTGAAGATCAGAAGTCTAAAATGGGATTCTGTGAAAATCAAAGTTTTTAATTAAAATTTTTAAATGACACATACTATATATAAATTGTATATATTAATGTTGTTTTTATACACTGTTGGTGGAGCTGCATTCTTTTCTGGTGTTTTTAGGGAAGAGGCTACCCTTTCCTTGCTTGTGGCCTCATTTTTCATCTTTAAAGCCTGCAGCAAAGTATCTTCTAAGTCATTTGCTCTCTGACTCTGGTCTTTCTGTCTCCTCTTGATAAGGACCTTTTGTGATTGTATTGGACCTACCTAGATAATCTGGGATACTCTTTATTTCAAAAGCAGTTGATAAGAAATTTTAATTCCATCTGCAACCTTAATCTCCCTTGCCTTATAAATTTATATGTTCACAGGTTCTGGAATGAGGATGTGTACATTTTTGGAGGGTCATTATTCTGCCTACCACAAGAACTAAATGTATACTTTAATATGTTTTGACAGTGAAAGCAAAATTTAGTTGGTAGGTGTAGGAAACAAGAAAGAGATGAGGATACAACAGAAACTTTGATAGAACAGGAACTATAGGTGACTATTATATCCAGCTACCAAGACTTAGAATAAAACTGGTGCAGGAGAGGAAAGGTAAGGAGTAATTGAAGTGAGTTATGAACTCGCATACTTCAGAGTAGGGAATCTATGTTTAATGTCTAAAGGGATAAAGTTAAGGAATAGCACACTATTTATAACTATGAAAGGAGTCACTAAAAGTAAAGCATAAGTTGTTAAAACATTTAATTAGAGCTATGATATCATCATCTTTCAACATGGAATAATAATACTGCCACCTCAAAGTGTTGTTAAAGGTATAAATGAGTGAAAATACTGTCCTCAGGGCAGTGCTTGGAACATATCATATGCTCAAAATTTTATCATTATCAATTTCACCACTATGTTCATGGGTTTAAAAAAATCTGAAATCAAGGTGTCAGCAGTGACAGGATCCATCTAAAACCCATAGGGGAATCCTTACTTGGTTCTTGCTAGTTTTGTTGTTTGCTAGCAATGTTTAGCATTTCTCAACTTGGAAAAACATCCACCCTATTACTGCCTTTGTGTTTACATAGTGTTTTGTGTGTTTCTGTGTCCAGATTTCCCATTTTCATAAGGACTCCAGTCATATTGGATTAGAAAGCCACCTTATTGCAGAATGATCTCATCCTAACCAGTTACATCTGCAATGACGCTGTTTCCAAATAAGGTCACATTTTGAGGTATTGGGGTTAAAACTTCAACATATATTTTGGAGGGACATAATTCAATCTATAATATCCATGTTGCCAAGGTAAGGGGAAAGCAGCATGCTCATACACTGATAATGGGAGTATGAATTGTTTAACCTTTCAGAGTCGGAGTTTGTCAATATGTATTAAATTTTAAAAAACATGTCTACTTTCTGAAATAGCAATCTCAATTTTCTGTCTGTATGCTAGGAAGAGAATTACACAGGAGCAAAATGATATATGGAAAAAGAGGGTCTTTGAGTATTATTCAGAGCATGAAAACACAGAGCATAATAGTAGATAATTGGTTAGATTATGATCTGTGTACATAAGGCCACTAACAGTGAAGATGTTATTTTGCTAATTTTCAAACTGAAACACTATACTTCCCATTGACAACAACACATATCACATCATTATCAAGAATTCTCTGGCCTTGTAAGAGAGAATTTTATTTTTTATTTGAAATAACCAAAACTGGTAATAAAGAACACGTGTTCATTCTAATTGTCAATATACTGTTACTAAATTTTGTGTATATTTGGGCCATTATATCTACTAACATGAAAACATGTTTAAAATATAAAACTAATTTAAAAGCAGCATATAAAACAGTATCAAGGGTATGGATCCACTTATATAAAGCATATTTGTGAAAAATACAAAGAGAATCTTCTTAAATATCAAAATGTATAATAACCAGTTGATGTACAAAAATCTTCTAAGAAGACTTTTTCCTAGAAAGTGGAATTAAAGAGTGCAGTTATACCTCTATGTCCCTGACTGCTCAAGTCCCTCATATAAAATTGCATATTATTTGCATAGAACCTGTGCATGTCTTCCCCTGTGCTTTACCTCATTTCTAGCTTCCTTATATCTGATATAATGTAAATGCTATATTCATAATTCTTATCCTGTATTGTTTAGCAAATAATGACAAGTAAAATGTCTGTACATGTTCAGGGCAGATATGATTTTTTTCAAATATTTTTTATCTGTACTTGATTTAATATAGCAGATATAAACCCCAGAGACATGGAGGTTTGACTGTATTTTATTTTCCAATATTGGCTCCTCTGTGTAGTTTTAATTTTAATTTTCCTATCATGAATGTGTACTGTCCATGTGATAAAAGTGGAACAGTGGTTTTAATAAATGAAATGGCATCTGAGGCTGTGTGGATAGCAAACAACTGATCTTAAAAGTTGATGCCAGTTGGAAGTGCAGAGGAGGGACTGGGAAGTGAGGAGAGTGGACTGATGGATGAAGTACTTACCTGGGGGTGGAAATATCAGCAGCCCTGGGCAGGCCCTCACCAAAGGCCTTGCTGGCTGTGCTGCACCCAGCTGTTTTGTACTGTGCTGTGCCACATTACAACATGCTTTCTCTTACCTCTAGCCTTTGTGGGAAAGAATAGCCTTTCCCACACCTATTTGTAGATTTCTAAATCCATTTTGTCTCTCAAATACATTTGAAATGGCACCTTTTTTAGGTACCCTGCCCTGGCCCTGGGGTTGAGGGAAAATGGAAAGCAGAGAACATGACATGCTATGACATCATGAGATCACAGCTTATGGTCAGATAATGAAACAAAAGTACAAAATATACTACTTTATTTATAACTGGGGTTTCACAGAGACAAGTGCTGCTTGAAAAATTAATGTTGAAAGCTCCCATCTTTTCACAGCAAAAATATTATGTGATAATTGGGCTTCAGAATATATTCCATTTTGCCAAACACTTTAACATTAATTGGGATTTCATGGTATTTCCTTCCTTGGGTCACTAGAACAGGCCAGTTTACAAATGGGAAAATCTTAAGGCTACAGAACAAATCTCCAGTTCCATTTGTTAAAATGCAAAAACTAGCTATTAAAAAGATCTGGTAGGGGCTGGGGATGTGGCTCAAGCGGTAGCGCACTCGCCTGGCATGCGTGCGGCCCAGGTTCCATCCTCAGCACCACATACAAACAAAGATGTTGTGTTTGCCGAAAACTACAAAATAAATATTAAAAATTCTCTCTCTCTCTCTCTCTCTCTCTCTCTCTCTTTAAAAAAAAAAAGATCTGGTAGATTTTTGCAAATAACATTTTTTTTGAAGTGGGTGATCCCTTAGGAAAATAATTCCATGGCTACTCCCTGGACCTCCAGGCTGTGTGCCTGACCTATACTGGGGTTATTAACTCACTACCTCAGCTTTCCCAACACTTTGTTTGTTTGCCTTTGTTTGTTGTCTCTTCTACCATACTCCCTTGACCTTCCCCACCCCCACCCCCCCCACCCCCGCAAAAGCAGCAGGGCACTATGGTTAAGAGGAACTTAAGAGAGGTTGGGTTGCAGCTCAGTGGTAGAGCACTTGCCTAGCACGTGTGCAGCCCTGGGTTGGATCCTCAGCACCACATAAAAATAAATAAATAAGTAAAATAAACGGATTGTGTCTACTTGCAACTGAAAAAAATATTTTAAAAAGAGGGACTGAAGAGTCAATCTGCCTGGGTTTAGATTTGGGCTCTACTATTACACAGCTCTGACATGGGGCAAATCACTGAAGTTTTTTATCTCTCAGTTTCCTTTGTCATGACATTGTTTTGAAGAATAAATATTATAAGCACTTAGAACAGTGTTTGGCATGTGATATATGTTATGCAAATGTTTGTTAAATAAGTAAATACCTGTACTTGACCGAATTATCTCTGTCCCAACAACATGGCCCAATAGGTCATACTGATTCAAGCGAGAACCATCCTGTGCCACTTCCACAGATTTGTTCTTCCCAAGAGTCCAAGAATAAACCACTTCAGCTGTTGTATAGGCATCTAAGACAGAGAAGAGTCAAGATGAAGTTGAAGGGAAAGGAAAGTGATTATTTATGATACTGATATTGTATGAGATTTAAATATATCTTGTACCCCCAAAGAGTTCTGGGTATGTGTTCTGTCCTTAACTGAATTCATCCATTCATCCAACACTCATTGAATGATTACTATAGTGCTTGCCATATTCATAGTAATGAACCCAAAATAGTCTCTTCCTTCAATGACTCACAGACTTCTAGACTGATAACCAGTCTCCTTCTCTTTTAGGGTAGAATGTAGGGACAGGGAGAGGAATGACTAAAATGTTATCTCATGCAGACATCACAAACTCAAATGTCTATAGGAGCCAGAAAAGCTACTTTGAATGAGTGAATCACACTAGTTCTAAGAAAAATACATTGCCAGAAAAGTAATAAAGTTTTCTTTTATTCACTATGGGTGATAATATGAGATGAAGCAAAAAAAAAAATCATACTACTGATATTTTAGATTAAAAATAAAAATCCAAACTTGAAATACCAAGAATTAATGATCACAATTTTCTTTCATAACTTATTTATTACCATTTTGATGTGCAAATCAGAAAACTGAAATCTTTTTTTCTTCATGAGGGTGTTAATGTTTTATCTGGAATTCCAATGTCAACTACAGATTTTATACAGATTAATCTTAAAAGGGGTGTAGGTAAGGGAAATGTCAGTATCTTAAAGGAATGAGTTGATTCCTTTCCAGACACAATTGACCTTTTTGCTCAGTGAATTTCTTTGCCCTGCCTATCTCAGGCACTTAGGTTCATAAATGGAAACTATTCACACTGTTCACCCTTTTCCTACAAGCTTTGAGCTGTGTGTTGTTCAAGTTAGTGAAGGGAAGTGTTTTCAGCTCCTGGTGGCAACTGTAATGTTCATAACGTGGTCTATTGGAATATTTTGCCACAAATCAGATGTGAATATAACAGTGAACAAATGTAAATTCTGGGTCCCTGAAAAACTCGGCAATATTGGATGCATATTTCATAGCAAGTCTATGATCTGTTTATATTATACTTTTTTTTACTTAGGCTTTTTTCCTCCCATTTTTAATTGGTGCAGTATTGTTGTATATATTGATGGTATTTGTTTTTACATATTTGTACAAGCACAAAATATAACAATATAATTTGGCCAATATCACTCCACAGCATTCCTCCCCCCACCTCCTTACCTCCCACCCCTTTCCCCCTTTTCTCCACTGATCTCCCTTTGATTTTTAGGAGATCTACCCCATTTTTATTTTATTTCTTCCTCTCTAGTCTCTGTATATGAGATAAAACATACAATCCTTAACTTTCTGAGTTTGAATCATTTCACTTAACATAATGTCCCTGTTCCATGCATTTTCCTGCAAATGTCATAATTTCATTCTTTTGTATAGCTGAATAAAACCCCATTGTGGATATATACCACATTTTCTTTACACATTCATCATTGATGGACACCTAGGCTGGTTCCATAGTTTGGCTATTGTAAATTGTGCTGCTATAAACATGGGTATGCATGTACATTATACTTTTTAGGAGCTGTTTCAATATAGCTAAGAAAACCTTTTACTGATTTGCTTAAAAGAATGCCATCCAAAAACTTCTTCATTCACTTTAAAATTCTCATTGACATCATGAAAAATGTATGTATAATTCTATGGCATTTTTTATATCTGTGCTGTCATAAGCTGAAAATAAAATGTTAAAGAAATTTAACTTTTCAAAATAACTTGCCCTATATATGGTCTCAGTCATTTCTTCAACCAACAATACTCCTACTTTTATACATAATTTCTGTTGTGCTATAGAGATAATTTTATAATTTTTCATCTGTAAAATATTTTGATGCCTGAGAAAACTTATTGCTGATGACATGACTGCATTTCCCAGCAGCAATACCTAGGGTATACATTCAAATACAAAACTTGTTGAACTTTCAGTCTGTTCTTTAAATTAATATTTTTATTGTACATCTTTTCTATGCAGTAGTTACCCCCTACCTGTGCTTTTGCTTTCCAAGGTTTCAGTTACTTTCAATTAATGCAGTCCAAAAATATTGAAGGAAAATCACAGAAACAAACAATGCATGTTTTAACCTACTTGGTGTTCTGAATAACATAATGAAATCTCATGCTATTCCACTTCTTTCTGCCTGGGGCATGAATCATCCCTTTGTCCATTATATATGGGCTGTGAATGCTACCTGCCCATTAGTCACTTGGTAACCATTTTGATTATTGAATAAACTATTGTGATATTGCAGTACTTGTGCTTAAATAACCCTTATATAGTAGCCTAACACTCACCTCACATCATCTCATCATGTAGGCATTGCATCATTTCAAATCATCACAAGAAGGAGAAGGATGAGTACAGTACAATAAGACATTTTTAGAGACAGAAAAAAACATTTTTTATATTTATTTTTTAGTTGTAGTTGAACACAATAACTTTATTTTATTTATTTATTTTTATGTGGTGCTGAGGATCAAAGCCAGGGCTTCACACGTGCTAGGCAAGCGCTCTGCCACTGAGCCACAATCCCAGCCTCGAAAAAGCATATTTATATAATCTTTATTCAGTAAGTATATTGACAGAATTGTTCTACTTTATTATTCTTTATTATTGCTAACCTGTTACCATGCCACGCTTATAAATCAAACTTTATCATATATATGTATGTATAGGAAAAATTCTATACCTAGATAGAGTTTGGTACTATCCATGGATTCAAGGATTGGAAGTCTTGGAACATATCCCCCTAGATTAGATAAGGGGGGATTTCTGTATATCCATTGTAGTTTTCTATAATGGATGGAATAATTATAATATTTGAAGTTTTATCCCTTCAGCAAAAGTATACTTTGTATGCACAGTAAAGATGTAGAAATATTTTCCATTCCTATAAGGAAATGCAAACTCTCCCATCTGTTTTGAAACATAGCCACCTCAGTCTGTGTTTTATTTTTTTAATGATAAGTATAGATGCAAGAACTATTTCCTCTTAAATTCACTGGGAGATTTTAATCATAAGTAAAATGAGAATTCAAGTAAGTTGATTAATAGCAACTGATATTGGAGCCTGTTTGCAGGGAGAAGGAAAAAGTGATGGTCAGGATTATGTGTCCTGGGCAAGCATATGCACATCTACAAAGGACAGGACTAACCAGCCTTAGTCAATTGCAGCCATGTAAGATTTAAGCCCAGTGTTGTCAGATATTCTGATTTCATGAAATGATAAACATATCTGGAATTTTATGAGACAATATCTTAAATTTCAAATCTTGGCAAATAATTTTAAAAGTAATTAACACATATTTAGATCAAACACATTACAGATGCAGTCCCAATTTGTAACATCTGGCCAAGAGACTTCCTCCTATACATGGCTATAATCTCTTTTGATTCAATCTTGAAAACAAAGCATCCTTTGAGGCCCATTGTGTATCTAGGACTCCCACCTGGAATTGTAGCTCTTTAAACCATAATCATGAAGAAGAAAGGAAAATCTTCTCAGGAATGTTTCCATACCATTGCCTAAAATATTTTCTGATATTATGTGAGATTGTCACAGTGCTATTAGTGAAATGTGATTTCACAAGATGTTGTCTTCTAATTTTTTCCTAGTGCCTTTCATCTTGTACCTATGCTGGAGTGCCCTGTACCCCTAAGCAAAGAACCAGCTGTATATGTTTTCTTATCTTTGCTATTCTGGTGGTTGCAACACTCTCTATTTATAAAGAGCAATACAGTCTTCCAACTAATCTACCCAAGATTTTGTTGGTTGGTTGGTTCTAGGGATTGAACCCAGGGCAACCACTGAGCCACCTCCCTAGCCCTTTTTATATTTTATTTAGAGTCAGGGTCTCTCTAAGTTGTTTAGGCCTTGCTAACTTGCTGAGGCTGGTTTTAAACTTTCTATACTCCTGTCTCAGTCTCCTGAGCAGCTGGGATTATAGTCATGCAACACCATACCTGGCTACACAACTTTTGACAATGTGAAAACTACAGCAGGTTTGTTCAAGGAAAGGATAAGTGAAGGAAGATTTTTTTCTCACTCTTAAGAAAAAAAAATTCTTACTGGATTTTCTAACTGAGGCTGAGTACCTGGAGCAGACATTCCTGAATATTAACCATCAAAATCCTAGCAGGCCCTTCTTCAGATGTGAAATTATATTGTGCATCTAACAGTGTCTCAGAAGCTTCACCGGGCCCAGAATGGCAAATTGCTTTATGCAGAAAAAAAAAATAGCAATTTCTTTGTCAATAATATATGGGAACAGAATCATTTTGTAGTTAAAAAATATTATCTTTTCATAATATGGAGATCAAAGCAGGAAAGGCATGAACTAATAAAGGGAGAGAAGTAAAGGGAAAAAAATTAAAAAAAAAAACAATTGAGAGCTGACGGTGTAGTTCAATGGTAGAACACATGCTTAGAGTGCACAAAGTCTTGGGTTCCATCCCAGCACCAAAAATTAAAAAATAAAAAAGGTGGAATAAAGAAAGGGGGTGGGAGAAGGACAAAAATGAGAACAAATTGAAAGATACTTGATTGAATCTCTACTTGAAGCCTGGCCCTATACTGGTAAACAAAGGATAAAAAGGCACAGTAACCACAATTAAGGAGCCCACAATCCATTGAAGGGGAAAGTGTACAACAGTTACAGTGGAAGTTTGAGCATAAGAAATGTGTGCACTAGTGAAACAAAAGCAAGTGTTAAGTGAAACCAGAAATAAGCACTATTGTTCCTGCTCAAAGTTGAATGTTAAAGAAGTATTCATAAAATAGATGATACTCACAAGATGAGGCCACTTTTAGGAGATGGAAAAGGATAATCTTAACCAAAAAACAACAGAACAAAGGACAGGAGGACATTGTACTTAACTTGTCACAATCTTATCAGTTGACTTGGCTTAATAAGTGTGTGCTAGTATACCTATATGTTGCTGACAGTAAATCATTCTTGAAAATTAAATATAAATAAAACCATATACATAGTGTACTATATACTTATACATTATACATATAGTATAAGTATATATATATATTCACACACATAAATAGTATACTGTATACAAACCAAGAGAATGTTCTTACAATAAATAAAAAGTTTCGGAAGTAAAATAAATCCTTAAACTGATATTTAAGACTTGTGACTCTGGTAGTTCTATTTAACTTACTAGGTCCAAAGGTGGTTATTGAAATACTATTCAAAGAGGATCTCTCACATATTCCAACTTTTATTTATTTATTTATTTTTATATTTTTAGTTGTAGATGGACACAATATCTTTATTTTGTTTATTTATTTTTTCTTTATGTGGTGCTGAGGATGGAACCCAGTGCCTCACATGTGCTAAGCAAGTGCTCTACCACTGAACCACAACTCCAGCCCTATTTATTTATTTTTATTTGTTCTTCTTAGTTATACTTCTGAGTTTCCTCCATATACTACCAGGCACTTTTAAACACTTAAAAACTTGCTATTTCTTATTTAACAACTTGCATGTCAATAATGATCATTAAAAAAACATTAAAAAGTTTGGTTCTATACTACTACTAATAAATGTTGGTGAGGATGTGGGGGAAAAGGTACATTCATACATTGTTGATGGGACTACAAATTAGTGCAACCACTCTGTAAAGCAGTATGGAGATTCCTCAAAATTTAGGAAGGGAACCACAATATGACTCAGTTATCCCATTCCTCAGTATACATCCAGAAGATCTAAAATCAATATACTATAGGAATGCAGCCACATCAATGTTTATAGCAGCACAATTCACAATTGCCAACCTATAGAGCCTATCTTGGTACCTGTTGATAGATAATAGATAAGGAAAATATGGTATTACTCAGTCATAAAGAATAATGAAACTATGATTTGCTGGTAAATAGATGGAAATGGAGAAAATAATTCTAAGTGAAATAAGACAGAATCAGAAATTAAAGAGTCATATATTTTCTCATATACAGAAGCTAGAACAAAAGAAGAAAATAAAGAAAAAGAAGGAGACCCATGAAGATGGAGTAGAGAAAAGGGATTGAGGGGGAGGGAGGAGCGATGGGATAAGGGCAGAACAGTGTAATGAATCTGACCCAGCTTTCCTATGTACATATATGAATATACCACAGTGAATCTCACGTTCATATATATTCACAAGGTATTAATTTAAAAACAAACACATATAAATAGCAGAAAGATCAGTAGAGAGTAGAGGAAAGGGAATAGGGAAAGGGAGGAGAAGAGGGTAAGGGAAAGTACTGGGGAATGATATTGGAACAAATTATATTCCATGCATGTATAATTATGTCAAAATTAACTCTAATATTATGTATAACTATAGTACACTAATAAAAATACATTTGTGCCTTTTGGTTAATATAAACACTGTCTTAATTTGGAAACAAACTCTGGTCTAGAGATGCAAGCTTATATGATATGTATATATTCAGCTTTATTAGATTCCACCAAATACTTTTCCCAAAACTTTATGAAGTTATACTCTTTTTGGTTTTGGGGGGGAGCAGGGTATTGGCGATTGAACTCAGGGACACTCAACCATTGAGCCAGTTCCCCAGCCCTATTTTGTATTTTATTTAGAGACAGAGTCTCAATGAGTTGCTTAGGGCCTCACTTTTGCTGAGGCTGGCTTTGAACTCACAATCTCCCTGCCTCAGCCTCCGGAGCTGCTGGATTACAGGTGTTGGATTACAGGTGTGCACCACCACACCCATACTCCTATCAGTACATCATGACAGCACAGATATGTTCTACATCCTCACCAATATGTGATGTTTTCTGTCTTTTTCATTTTGATTATTTCAGTGAGTGAATAGTAATGAACTTTGGATTTTAATTTGCATTTCCTGCTAATGTAATTGGTTACTCTGTGTGTGTGTGTGTGTGTGTGTGTGTGTGTGTGACAGAGAGAAAGAGAGAGAGAGAGAGAGAGAGAGAGAGAGAGAGAGAAAGTATTGTATAAGGTACAATCTCTACCACTTTAAAGATCATAAAGATATTTTATTATGTTTTCTTCTAAAATCTTTACCATTTTCCCTTTTACCCTTTTACATTTAGATCTACAAATCCATCTGGAATTTATTTTTGTGCATGATGTGAAATAAGAATCAAATGTCTCTTTTCTATTCTGTTCCATCAGTGTATACATCTGTCTTTGCAACAATACCTTGTCTGAATTATTATTGCTTTCAAATAGTTGTAGATAATTGATACTGGATTATATTTGCCTGAAAATTATCTGGCTTTATTCTTGCATTGTTTTCTTCTTGTTTATCATGCTTTGTGTTTGCATGCTTTGTCTTTGAATTAATAATTTTCATCAGTTTTAAAATGATTTGCGTTAACTAGTTAATGATTGTTTTTCTCCTTTCTCTGCCTGTGGACCTTCTAAAAATTTACACATTTCAATTTATTTTGCTATGTCCTACGTGCTTCTTACTCTTTTCTTTATTTTGTTTTTCTGTGCTTCAATTGTGCTATTTTTTCATTTACTCACTTTCCAGGTATCTAACATTGTTTTCTGCTTGTTAATCTATCTATGAAATCTGAATTTTAAATATTATACTTTTCTATAAGTAATTTTCAATTTATTCTTCTTATACATTTCAATTTTCACCTGAAATGGTCTTTTTTCTCCTCTATTCATTTTTTCCTCTTTTTCTTCTTGAACATATTAGCCAAACATTTTAAAGTCTTTTTCTATAAACTGCATGTTTTTTTTTATATATTTTGTGTTCTTGCTTATAAATCTTGGTTTTAAGTCATATGGCCATGCTTTTTCATATGACTCACAATTTTTTAAATTAAATTCCAAACATTGCATGTAAAACTGTAAAACTCAGATAGAAGCCTCTCTTCTGAGGCTTCATTCCTTCCTTGCTATGTGTGAAAATTTCACCTTAATCCCATATGGGACTGAGCTGGATTATAGTTTTGCTTAAATCCAGTGTGTCCCTATTCTTCCCTTGTAACTACGACATAGCTCCTAAGGTTTTAAACTGACAACCTGCCATATATTTCTTTTTACCATTGAGAAACTGTGGGAAAGGCAACTCTGCTTTTCAATGCTTTTCATGTTGATTTATGGCCTCATGCTCTGTTAATGAGTCAAACTGAATCCAAGCTGCAAACCAAGGCCAGAATTAGCAAATTGCCCCAGGGATATAGAAAGTTAGATCATAATTTGATGTATGAAAGGTTCTCCCACTTTCTCTAGAGTTTTAGTCTCTTCTATACGTATCCATTCTATACTTTTAGGTTTTCTAGTTGTTTACTATGAGAGCAATGGTCACAAACAATCAACTCTGTCCTACCCAAAATGGAAGTATTACTCGTCTCGTTCAATAGCAGATCCATTAGTACAAAAATCTACAAGTCACCAGAGAGTTCTCTGTCATAATGCTACACATTTAATCCATCATGAGGTCCTGTTGTATCTCCCTTCAGAACATATCCAGAATCAGGACACTTCTCATCACTTTTATCACTATCTCTGTGAGATAATCCATCAGCATCTTTGACTTGAGATAGTTCAATGATTTCCATTATCTCTCCATCATTATGTGTCACCTGAAATATTGCAATAATCATTTATGCTTATATCCTGTCTCTAATTATTTTAAAACTCCCTTGTAATATGTTTTTAAAAATAAGTAGATAATGGCATTATTTTGTTTAAAATATTCTAATCACTCCTCATTGTCCCTTGGCATATAATTCAGACCCCTCTAATGCCCTACAAGACTCTAGATGATCTGGCCCCCTCTTTAGTATCATCCTTTTCCAGTGCTTTCCACTTATTCTGGGAAGCCACATTGTTTGTTCTGATATTTATTGAACAAGCAGATACTTTTCTGATCTTTTCCTTGGGCAGTTACTGTTTCCTAGAGCATTATTCCCTCAGATATCTGCATTGTTAACCCCTCTACTTCATTAAAATTTCTGCTCAAATGTCACTTTTTGAAAAATTTTAATTGACAACATAATAACTGACATTTATGAAGTGCAGTGTGATATTTCAATACATGTATACAATTGTACGAATTATGATTGTGATCTTGTGAAGATCAAATCAGGATAATTAGGGTAATTAGCATATGCAATCACTCCAAACATTCATGATTTCTTTGTGCTGGGAATAGTCCAAAACGTCTCTTCTAGCTATTGTCAAATACATACAAAATAACAACTATCTATAGTCATCCAACTATGCTATAGAACAGTAGAACTTATTCCTCCTACCTAACTGCATTTTGGTACCTGTTACACATCCTCTCCCTAGCCTCCCCAACTCCATATTGTTTCATAATAAAATAGGGTGATCCTGATCACTCTGTTTTCAATTACAATAGTAACACCTATTCTCTGTCTAGGCATGACTGATTCTCCTTATTCTGTAGTGCTTTCATGTTTCCCCATGGTTCTTCTCACTTTACAACCTATTTTATACTTTACTTTTTATTCATTGTTTATTTTATCTTTCACCATCCCTCTCTTATCACATAAACTTCACAAGGTCAGAGGTTTTTGTTTTATTCGTGGATGCATTCCAAGCTCCTAGAATAGAAGCTGACACACAGGAGGCAATCTGTAAATATTTGACAAACTAATGATTGAAAAGATATGTCATACATAATTATTTGAGTCTTTTGATTAGCACTTTCTATTTCAAAACATAGAGCTAAATCTAATTTAGAAATGATCATCACAGATTTTGATATCTTAATCTGATGACTCCTTACATAAGTTACTCTGCAATTCTTAGATTCAGAAACCCTCAATTTTTATTCAACTTTAATTTTTCTAATTCATTTGACAATGGAGTATCTACTCTCTTCTCTGTAAAATTTGCAGCTACTGAGAAATGCAATACTCTAAAAGATAAAGTCTCCAGAGTTTCTTCCTGTCTACCATTTACTTTTGAGAATTGTGCAGAGGTATATCAAGATGCAGGTAGAATGGACACTTCAAAAATATAATCACGTTCTCTGAGAGATCTTGTTCTTAGGAAGCTATTCCTGTGCTATATATCAGCTCTGTTGTGCTCTCTCCTCTGGGCAATTTAGAAAACAGATGTTGATGCTTCAGTCTGACAGAGAAATTAGTCTAAAATGCTGAAGTAAGGTTTGTTGCTAGGAAAGAAAACTCTGTTAAAGGCTGTCTCCTCCTGCTGATCAGTTAGTACTACTTGACTTCACTCTCCTGACCCACTCCCATACCATCTAAAATAAAAGGCCTCAGCTTAAGAAACTTGAAGGGAACAAAATGGGATATATTAAGTTTCTTTTGGAAAAAAGATTAGGTGAACAACTGAGAAAATACATACAGCTTCCAAACTTCAGTGGACAGGCATGCACATCCATGGGAAAATCTTCCAAATGCATAGGACACTCAGCATGAATTGTTAATCTAAAAGAAAGAAAGAAAGACAGAAAATGAAATAATGCTAAATTACATGTTATTCACCATGAAGCTCAGATCCCACTTGACAGCAATTGTACAGTCCTAAGAATGACAGGAAATTTTGCTTATTTAGGTTCTCTGAATCTTTATAAACATATGAGATGAATTAAATGAACTAGATAGGTCTCAGATCAATATTCAGTATTCATATTTTTAGATCAGATCTGAACCCCACCTTAGAAAAACAAATAAAATTTATCTGGTCAAATAATACTTCCTTAGCCACCCTCCAAGAAGACTGGAAATACCAGGTTCTGACTCATTCGCTCCTGACCACAGCTTAATTATTTCTGAAATAATTCTCAGCAGGCTATTATGTGAGTTATCCAATTTAAAGATTGTACTGGAGAAGATAATGTGTAGAAAGAATATATTTTACCCTGATAATGAACAGAAAGACCCAAAAAAGGATTCTGCTGATCACAGGAACTGTTATGGCTTTACTGAAAGAGACGACTCTTGGAGAACACACACACACACACACACACACACACACTTCATAAAAAATAAACACAAAGGTAATAGAGGACATCAGAATCATCAGATCCTTAGAGGTCAAGTCTGAAGAGTTCATGCTTTTTCAACAGAAGCAATAGATAGGAGATTATGCATGGATTTCCTCAGTGGAAATCTGGATGGGGTATGATTTGCCATGTTCATACACTCTCTCTTACATTAGTCTGTCTAAATAATCTATGCCAAAGTTTCCCTCTGAATTATTTCTCATTTTTTGAGGCTCAACTTCGTTTGGCCTAGATTGTAGTCTCTTAGGTAGAAATGAGACCTACACAGTAAACATTCAGAATTCTTTGAAACGTAGTCTTATGAAGTACTTCTATCTAGCTCCTGGTTATATCTAACCCAATTGCTGCCATCCCCCTGAAGTTCTAATAAGTTGAGAAGCTAGTTGTGAATTTTGGTGTTATTCATTTTCCCAGTAGCTTCTTCCCTTAGGCACCCTGCTTATAATTTTTCAGGATCCAAATACACCTAGGGGCCAGAATCTATGCCTAATGAGTCATCAGTATATCAAATAGAGAGGAATATGCCTCACTTTTAGGAATTATCAAAGTTGAGGCAACAAATTTACAAAAGCCTGTAGAAATCCTATGTGCAGAATCTCCATTTATCATCCTCAATCCCAATGTACAGTAACAGTGTAAGGTAGCAGGATTCCAGCAAGAGGATATCCTCCAGGCCACTGCTATCTGACAATGTTTATCTTTGGTTGATGACAGTGAGATAGCAGAGGATATTTATTGTCAAATTATAGATATTCATATGTTTAGGACGGAAAAGAAATTGAATGTATAATTATTATGATTATAATGATCATTGCTAATAACCCATGAGATGTTCACAGAATGTTACAGCTTCTAAAGCATATTCACATTCAGATAATCTTACTCAAGTCTGTCCCTAATATTTGTGACATAGTTATCCTAGTTGCCTGGAAGAAGGATGCTATTTATTCCATTTGTTCCCTTTGGTACCTCTGTGAAGTAAATATTGGAGGTATTATTATCATTCCTATTTCAGAGACAAGAATCCACAGAGTTAAATTGAGTTACTCAGAATCATACAACCAGAGGACAGGAGTGCCAATACAGAGATTGTTTTGCATTAGTTATCTTCTATTTACCCGAAGGTAAATCCCTCCTTGGGAATCTTTTAGTCATACCAGAGATGCTGTGATTATCTATGGTTATATTTAAGTAAACATTTCCTGTGTTTAAGGTAGTTACAGGAAAATACCAAGAAAATAAGGAAGAATCAGAGCAATAACCACTGCTGCACAATGATTACTGTATAAGAGGTGAACAATAATAATTACATATGCAGTTAACTCATTAACATAGAACAGGAGTTGGTGCACTGCCGCAGTCTGGCTGGGCACAAAATCACAAGCCACTCACAGCCTTGTAGATTCAAACAGCAATTCTTTATTCCCGAACTCACACCAGCACCCTACAAGCATGTTCTGTGCAAAATCCACACTCTCCACCGGGCTCTGAATCCCAAATACTCTCTGAATCCCATGAGAACTCAATGGGAACTCAAGGTGCCTGAGGCAGCAGGATACGCCCTATTCCCAGCAGGAATCACCTTAAACCTGGAACCACCCTAAACCCCAATCCCCCCTAAACCCTGATCCACCCTAAACCCGGATCCGCCCTGGTCCTTGAGCAAGGTCACCTTTCATGCAAAGTCACTGCAAATGACTTGGGTCCACAATGGAGAGTCCTTCCTCTAAGCAACATGGGGTAGGCTGACAAGGAAATTGCCATGTGTTGTACCTACTTAGCTATGGCTCTCAGCAGTGCACTATCTGGGTACAGTCAGAATGCTTCCCGGTGCAGAAAAAGCTAGAAGGGATCTTAAAATTAAAGTAAATAGCAAAGTGGAAGGAGAGAGGGAGGACAAGAAGGGAACACTGCATGACACCAGAGGTCAGAGAGCATTAGGATCTAAGAAGAACCAATGGAAAGAACACAGCATTATTTGGCTTGTGAAGTCCCCTGCCCTCACAAACATCTACTTTTTCTTCTCTGTGCTTAGGTGGCATGAGAGAGAAGTGGATGAAAAGGAAGATAGGAAAGTTATTACAAATCTGCTCCTAATCAGAAATCACTACCTTTGCATCCTGTATTTATAATCTATTTGTTGTGGTCTTATTCTCCACATCCCAAGGACTGCTCGTACACATAAAGTAATTTCCCCTTGACATTACTCATAAGAGGCAGTATCTTGGAAATAATAATGTAAGTGGAGAGCAAGAACACAATTTTCTTTATTAAACCCTCATGGAATCTTTTCAGTATCCAACACAAGGAACTGGTTTCTCAGTGAAATATATTTCTCTTATGTCATGAAATCACCTTTATGCCTGAAGAATAAAGGTCAAATTGGTGGGATTTTACAGACTGGTGGAAGAATTGAACTTTTGTTCAAGATACATAGGAAATTTTGTAAATATCCAAGAGATTAGTTAGAGCTGAAAGCATACCTGTCTTTTAGTTCCAACCTCTTGCTGCTTAGAGATGGACATATTGAATATTAGAGATGGGTAAGTACTGAAGGGTACACACTTGGTTTCTGCCTTCCAACCTGGAGCTGTTGCTAATACACATCTGGGTACATATGCTTTAGATATCCTGCTTTGAGCAATATCTATTATTGTTCTGATCATTTGTGAAGTTGTTTCACATCTATCAGCCATGATTAGAGATGCTGACCAGTTAGCTATGAAGAGGTGGCTGACTGGAAAGCAATTGAGCTTGATTTTCCTGTAACTTCATCCCAGAGGAATAAGTGCCTCAATTTTGTCATTTATCCAGATAATGACAATATTTAAGTTTTTCTTCCAAATAGTCCATTCAATAATCTATGTAAAATACTCTTCTTTCCTAGTCTGATCAAGTCAATGATGCAAAATTTAGACGTTCAGAATGATAACATTCACAATAAATGGAAATCACCATTTAATTTATGGGATTATGAACTGGAGGATGATACCTACAGAGTGATGGATCAGGGAGGTTATTTATTACTGCAATCTCATTAAAAGATGAAAGGGATATGAACTAAGATATTAGCAGTAGACATAGAAACAGATACTAAAAACATTTAGGAGGAAAAATAAGAAAAAAATTGTGTTTAGGTATTAGACTATTCTCAACTTTAGTGTACTAAACAGTTAAAAAAATAGACAATAAACCCCTGCCCCAACAAAACCCATTCACCCATTCACTATTTATTCAATAACTTCATGGATGTCCAGGATATCAGGAGGCATAAGTCACTTGGCTGTAGTTCTCTGACAGCATGGCTTTTGCATTGACTATGCTCTTGGCCCAGAATGTTCTTCTTGCAAATGCCTGGATGACTAATCCTCACATTTTTTTTCAAGTCTATTCCTAATTACTCCTTCTAAATGGGGCCTTCTCTGTATTCTCAGTTTTCTACCCACCGCATGGATAGTAAACATTGCTATGCTCTTTCTTTCTTTCTTTCTTTCGCAACTAACCTACAACATACTCTATATTTTTTTTTCGATTCATTATAAGGTTAGGTATTTTTATCTTTTTTTTTCTTTTTGACATGTGCCAAGAACCTAGCACATTATAGGTATTCAAGAAACACCCACTGAATGAATGAATTACTGGATAACTTATTTCTTAAAGACCTATTTATACTAAAAGCTTGCAAAGAGTAGGTGTGCATTAGGCAAGACAGAGTTTGGGGATTCTTGGGGTTCCACAAAAAACAGTATCTTGATGTGATTAATTAATAGAATAATATCTGGGCATATAGCTTCTTTTATAAAATTTTGGAACTAGAAGAGCTTTATATAAAGCATCTAGTTTTATCCCCCCATATATTTTATGTATGAGAAAACAGAGGGAAGGAACCTGCCCAGAATAATCCAACATCTCTGGGAAAGAGCTGGTTGAAAGTTTCTTGACTCACTGATGTTCAACAAATATTTATTGGTTACCTACTATGCATCAAGATATTGTCCTAAACAATGTAATTATATTAGGGAACTTATGAAGATTGTCCACTTAGGGCATAAATTTGAGTGGAGTAAAATGAAATAAACAATATAAATAAGTAAATTGTAGAGTATATTAAAAGGTGATATGCCCCAGGGAGAAAAATAAGTATGGGTAGAGAGTATATGGAGGTATTGATTTGACTAATATTTTAGGATAATTCTGGCAGCTGTGTAGAGAATAAATTGAAACAGGACAAGGACTCAAGCAGTGAGATGAAATCTAACAGTGATCACGACTCTAACCTCTTGAAAATCTTGAGATAGAAGGCAACTTTCTCAACTGATAAAGGGCATTTGAAAAAAAAAAACCTTATATCTAGCACCACACTCAATACTAAAGAACTGTTACTTATTTGTTCCATGAGGCAAGAATGTCTGTTCTGTTATTTACCACATTATTAGAGATTTTAGCCACTCCAAAAAGAAAACCAACAGGACATGACTATTATAAATATGGAGTTATTTTTAAGGAGATGAGTAAAATATTCTAGATTAGATAGATATCGGTGATGTTTGCACAACTGCAATTATGTTATAAATCATTTAATTGTGCACTTTAAAGAAAGGGTGCATTTTCTGACATACGTATAATATTTCAGAAAAGCTGGCTAAAATTAGACAAGCAAAGAAATATAAGACAAAAATTGGAAAGCAAAAATCTAACTGTCTTTGTTTTCAGGTGATATGTTCAGACATTCTGTGAATATATATTTAGAAGATCTAAAGCCATTAAGATGTCAATTCTTACCAAATTGCTCTATAAATTCAAAATTTCTTTTCAAAATCTCAGAAGTTTTTCTTTTAGTAAAACTGGTAAATTGGTTCTAAAACTTAAACCAAAACACAAAGAATCTAGAATAGTCAAAACAGCAAACTACAAAGCTTATATACAACAAAGGGGAAATAATTAACAGAGGAGGCAACCTACAGAAAGGGAAAAATATTTCCAAACTAGACATATTGCAAGCAGCTAATATCCAGAATATATAAGGAACTCAAAAAACTAAGTGATGAATGTTGGTGAGGATGGGGAGAAAAGGAACAGGTATAAACTCTTGGGAGAAACATAAATTGGTACGGCTATTATGTAGAACAATATGGAGTCTCCCCAACAACCTAAAAAACAGATCTATCATATGATCTAGCTATTCCAATGGGTATGAATGCAAAGGAAATGAAATCACTATGCCAAAGAGATTACCAAATGCCCATGTTTTCTGTGGTACTTTTCACAATAGTTCAGACATGGAAACAGCCTCAGTGCCCATCAATGGATGAATGGAAAAATAAAATGCTGTATATATCCAATGGAATATTATTCAGCTGTAAATAAACCACAAAGAACTGGAGGGCAATATATTAAGTAAAATAAACCAGACATAGAAATACAAATACTACATATTGTGTCTCATATGTACAAAATACCCCAAAATCAATCTAAAAGTAGACTAATGATTATTAGAGGTTGAGAAGGATGTGTGTGGGATAGGTAATGATAGGTTTGATTTGATACAGGAAAACTGTATGCCTGTGTTGAAAAATCACACCAAATTCCACTAAAATGTACAATTAATACATGCTAATAATAATAATTTTTAAAAATGAACAGACCCTTTCCCAAAGCATAAGCAAAAATCATCTAATAATATATTATAAATTTAAGAACTAAATTTTTTAAAGCAGAACATAGGAAAAAAATCTTTGTTATCCTGTTAGGCAAAGATATCTTAGACACTACACCAAAAGCATGATCCATAAAAGACAGAATACTATAAATTAGACTCCATCAAATTTCAAAACTTTTGCTCATCAAAAGACATCACCATGAAAATGAAAAAAGGCACAAAGTCTATGGATATATTTGTGAAATATATCTGATAAAAATATTTTTATCAAGATTTTATAAACTCTCAACAAAGTAGATATAGAAGAAATGTACTTCAACAGGATAAAGACCATATGGTATGGCCATAAGGTAAACCTACAGTAATATTATATTTGGCAGGAAAAATTGATATGTTTTCCTCCAAGACAAAGATGTCCACTCTCATCACTCCTATTCAAGAGTACTGAAATTTATAGCATGAACTATTAGCAAGTAAGAGAGGGAAAAAGGAGAAGACAAAGGGAAAAGAAGGGAAGGTAAGAAACCCAGATTGGAAAGAAAGAAGTTAAACCGTTTCTATTTGCAGACAACACGATCCTTTATATAGAATCTCCAAAAAAAAAAAAAAAACTGTCTGAAAACCATTAGAAATAATGAACAAACTCAGTGAAATTTAAGAGTACAAAATCAACATATAAACAACAAACAAAAATTAGTGGCATTTCTATACACAGTGAATTATCTGAAAAAGAAAAACAAGACAAAATATCCCATTTATACAGTCATGAAATAATAAAATAAAATACTTAGGGACAAATTTAACCAAGGAGAGTAAAGCTCTTCACAATGAAAACTATAAAACAGTGATGAAAGTTCTTGGAGAAGATACAAATAAATGGAAGAATACCCTGTGTACATGAATTGGAAGAATTAATATTATTTAAATGTTCATACTACTCAAAATGACCTATATTTGTTAGAATAAGTTATAATCTATGTATGTATAATATATTAAAATACACTCTATTGTCATGTGTATCTAAAAAGAACAAATTAAAAAAATAATAAAATACCTATACATTCAATGCTAGTCCTTTGAAAATACCAATGATATTTTTCATGGAAATAGGGATAAAAACCCTTAAAATCCACATAGAACCCCAAGAGACCCCAAGAACCAAAGCAATCATGAGCACAAAGAACAAAACTGAAGGCATCATGCCTCTTGCCTTCAAATATACTACAAAATTCTGGTAATCAAAAGACCATGGTACTGACACAAATGTAGACACAGAGACCAATACAATAGACAATAAAGACCAGAAATAAATTCATGTATTTATAGTCAAACAATTTTCATTAAAGATGTGAAGAACATACCATGTGGAAAGGACAGTCTTCAATAAATAGTGTTCTGGAGACTAGGTACCTACATGCAGATGAAACTATATCTTTTGTCTTATCACATGAAAAGTCATCTCAAAATGAGTTAAAAGCTTAATTGTAATACTTAAAACTATGAAACTACTGGAAGAAATCATGGGGGATAGTTCCATGACATTGGTCTCTGCAATTATTTTTCTGGATATATCTCAAAAGCACAGACAAAAATAGATTCATGGGATTACACTAAGTATAAAGCTTCTACATGGCAAAGGAAACAATCAACAAATTAAAGAAACAATCTACAAAATGGGAGGATATTCTCAACATTTATTTCAGTGATTTATGCTATGCCATCTCTTTCACTTAAGAATCCTTGCTATTGACTTAAAGCCACTAAGAAAGTAATTTATTTTTTATTCCTTTAGAATTACACAAATTATAATGACACAGATATTTTGTGCCCTTATTTCATCTCATTGTTTATATGTAGGTACATTTTCAAAATAAGCACACTTATCAAAGATTATTCTACTATGCTATGTGCTGATTATTTTATATTTAATTATACTTTATGAATTTATGAATCATATTCATAAATAAGCAAGTAATTGTTTTACACTTTTATATATATAGTGCTTTGCATTTTAGAATTTTTTTGGAGGATACATATGTCTTATGTACTGAAGTAGAATGAATACCATATGCAAGTCATTTGCTTTTATTTTTTATTGATTAGTTTTAGTCATCCATTTTCTTTCAGATGGAAATCCAACAAAAGCACCAACACAATGGGAAAAAATTTCCAACTCATAGTATCCATGTCCTCACCTCCTGCTATTGTCTGAGTGTTTGTGTCCCCAAAATGCACATGTTGAAAATTAATTCTCCATGAGAAAGTGTTAAGTGGTAGGACCTTTGAAGGTGATTGAGTCATAAGGTTTCTGCCTTCATCAGTGAGATTAGGGCATTTATAAAAGAAGGCCTAGGGAGATTGTTAGCCCTTTCTGCCTAGTGTGCAACACAGCACGTATGTGCCCGCTTCGAAGCAGATACCTAGCCCAGACAATGAATTTGGGTCTTAGACTTCTAAGCTTTCAAAATCATAAGCAAAAATTTGACTGCTTTTAAATTATCCAGCCCAGGTTATTTTGTTCTAGCAGGCTAAATGGATTAAAAATGTGTTCATTTGCCTTTGACCAAGGAAACAGGATCATTCTAAAAAATGAGGTTCTATTGCTCATATTTTGATAACTCTCACTTTACTAAGCCACTTTGCCATTTCCTTACCTATCCTCTACCAAAAACTCTGGCACACATTCATTACCCAGAATGTTGTGGAGCTGTACATTTAACATTTGTATATCTTAAAATATGCATGTTTACTTCAGTTAAAGAGTTTTAAAAACTGTAAAATTAATATGAATGAAAATGAGTTATGTAGAGCTTCACAATGCCCCACATAAAAACATCAAATCATTCCTAGATTTTTATATGTGGGATTCTGATTTTTTTTTGTACTGGGGATTGCACCAAGGAAGCTTTAAGATTGAGCTACATCCTTAGCCCTTTTTATGTATGTATGTATGTATGTATGTATGTATTTATTTATTTATTTTTGAGACAGGATCTCACTAAGTTGCTGAGGCTGATCTCAAACTTGCCTTCCTCCTCCCTCAGCCTCTTGAGTCATTGGGTTTACTGGCCTGCCTGATTTTTTAAAGTGGGGACAAAAACAAGGAGGAACCCTGGAGGAAATACAAGTTTCCACACTAATTAGAGTTCTATGGGCTAAAGGCTACTGAATATATGTATTGGTTATTCAGTGAGGCTGTCAACCTGTTAAAGGTAATTTAGGAGGGGACAGCTTAAACTACATAGAAGATGAGGTTCCCTAGAGCTCAGGGTATGCCCCACTGTAGATAATCTGTCAACTTGGCATTTTAGAAGTATAACAATCTGCTCTGCACTCTGAGGAAAGTTATTTCTAAAAACTAAAGTATAGACAACACTATATCAAGAGCAGCTGAGGTACCAGGTAGGCTGGTTCTATAATCATGGAGTAAAGGGTAAGGTCTAGGATTTACAGTGAAAAAGAAAGGATAGTAAATCACTTATAGCCATTATCGGTGCAGGATGAGTCACTTGAAATATATCCCAACCAAACACCCAAACCAAGCAGTGCATTAGTCACAAGAATCCCAGTTGTCTGCAGACTTCCCATTAAATCCTCAAGGCACTGACAAGAGGCTCAGTCCACCGGAAGGAAGGTGATCACTTTACTATTGCATTTAGCATTTGGAGGGAGCACATTTGAGTATTACCAATTACCTCTGAGGTATAGCTCCATCAGTCATTGGCATTTTTCCATACTTTCCCTCACTCTCTCTCCATCTGCAAATACTTGTGATTTCACTAAACAAAAATGTTTCTTTGTTCCCTGCCTGAATGTCCTTTTCTCTTTATTTGTGCAATATATTTACTTCACTTTGCTAAAATATGACCTCTGCTATGATACTTTGTCTGTGTCCTGTAGGCATAGTGGTTACCCAAGTTCACAGAAATTTCAAAGCACTTCAAATACACGAGTGCTTACCACATAGGATTTTCAGTATCTGTGTGTTTGTGTTTTGCACAAGTCTGAGCAACTTGAGAGGGGATCTCAAGTCTCAAGCAATCATCATTGCACTTCCATCCTAGGATGGTGGTTGGCACATAGCAGGTGGTAGATAATGCTTCTTTATCTGAAAAATATGTCTGAAAGATAGGCAGATGAGATATTTCCATCCCATTTTCCAGAAGAAGAAACTGAGACCCAGTGAGAAGAAATGTCTTGCTCAGGATCATACTACTAATGTGTGCCAGAGTTGAGACTCATATCTAGATTTCCTGATTTTACTCTAGATGCTCATGCCACTGCAACATAGGGTCTCCACTCTAAGAGTAGCATCTAAAATAGTTGGGGATTTTTGGAATAGGGAGACCCTTCTGTAAATCCTTCTCATTTAAAAATGAGCTTTGTAGCAAATTCAATCTGCCTAGTGATGACTTTCCTGCTTTTGAGAAGTGGAAGTCCTTCTTATTTCAAGGCCCTGATTTTCACCTGGAACTGGAAAAATGAAATAAATGTGATAACTCCCAGTAATATTTTCCTCCTCCCCTATGTCCAGCTCAAAAGCCTGTTTTCCTGAGAAGCCCTGCCTTATATGGGTCCATGCCCCCAAGTCTGAGGAAATACTATGAGTTTTTAGCTCATAACACGCCAGTGTTGGCTTTTCATGAAACTTCCATTATGAATTATAGAGGTGTAAATGATGTGTCCTATCTTTCCTTCTAAGATGTGAGCTCTTGAAGGACAGGGGTTGATGTCATTGCACAGAGCACACCGAATAATTTTTATACTATTTCTTGCTTCTCATCTCATTTGAAGCTTCCTCAGAACTCAAAATGAGCCACTCCATCTCTTCTATGCTCTTACTTCTGTTTATTAGAGTGAGGTTCACTAAGTGCGGCTCTGTGAGTCAGTTGTTAGTTCAATGAATAAGGAACTGCAGGTGGAATCCCCTAGAGCAAAAGCCATCATATATATATATATATATATATATATATATATATATATATATATATATATATATCCGCATGAAAGAAAGAAAGCTATCTATGCTCAGTTGCTCTGGTTACATTAAATCCGATATAACTAACAATCTGGCTCAAATGCTTTCCCGGGTTCCTGGTCATTTCTGAGGCACTTTCTATAATGAAAATTCAAGTGCAAGCCATTTGCATCTAAACTAGGGAAGAAGGAGCTTTATTGTTAAAGTTAGGGAGAAGGGGCTCCTGCCATCATGCAGCATTTATCCTTCAAACAATTTGTCCTTGTAACACCCCAAGTGCATAAGCAAACTGACCCAATCACATAATCAAAGAATAAAGGAAGGCATCATAGACTTAATATGACAGAAACTCTTTCTTAATTGGTTGAAAATACACTTTTCCTCTTGATGATTCAACACAGAGAAACTAGTGCCTATTTCCTTTTAATTTGGTTCAATATAGGATACTATTACCTTGTAACATAACACATAGAAGACAATTAATGTAATGTATTCAATTTTACAAAATCCTATTGTGTCAAAGTTCTCTTGGGTTCCAGACCTGCACTTCCAACTGAAGCCTGTCATGTCCATCTCAGATTCATTATTTAAAATTGATACACTGGGTGGTGGGGTTGTGGCTCAGTGGTAGAGCACTCGCCTAGCACATGCAAGGCCCTGGGTTTGATCCTCAGCACCACATAAAAATAAATAAAATAAAGATATTGTGTCCAACTACAACTAAAAAATAAATGTTTAAAAAATTGATAGACTGAGCATTGCCTTATTAGCAGAAGTTGTATGTTATGATGTGAAGGAAAATTTTTTTCTTTAACTATGACTTGAGTTTCTATACCACCTCTTCCACTTATTACTGATGTGTCTTTGCCCTACCTAAGTTCAGTTTACTAACTATAGCCATGGAAATATTAACAATAAAACAAAACCCCCAGAGAGTGGTCATGTGCCATAACACATGTCACACTCTTTCAATGGCTCATCCCATTTGTTCCATAAGATGACTTTAAAAGGCAAGTGTTGTTATGAATTATCTCAGCTTACAAAGGAAGAACTGTAAAAAACTTTTTTTTAAATATTCATTTTTAGTGTCAATCGACCTTCATTTTATTTATTTATATGTGGTGCTAAGAATAGAACCCAGTGCCTCAAAAATGCTAGGCAAGCACCATACCACTGAACCCCAACCCCAACCCTGAATTCCACTTTCTTAATTATAATGCTATACTGTGACCTAGTACTATATGCACATGATCATTGTTATGAGGATTAAATGAAACAAACACAGAACACCTAGGATAGTGCTTAGCATACAGCAAATGCTCAAGAATTATAGATTCTCTAACCATTCCCTCCTCTCACCAAAATATCTTCATCTATTTCATCATTGGGCATTTGGTTTGGTTTTGCTTTTGTTTTATTTTTTGTTAACAGAACCACAATTCATTCAGCATCCACTGAGATTATGGCAGGGACAATCTCAAGGCTCCTTTTACAAAACTACTCCAGTTGGACACAAGTTCTATTGAAAACCTCTCCCAGGAGAAGGCAACAGGGAGTAGGAGAGAGGGTGGACATGTTTAAAACACAATATATGCATGTATGAAATTGTCATGGTGAAACCCAATAATTTTTACAGTTAATATGTGTTAATAATTATAATAAAAAGAAGAAAAAAAATCTCTCATTAATTTACACTGCCATTGCTTATTCTTCCCTGAACTATGAAATGGTCCACTAACTGACATCCTTGTTTCCAACTGATCCTTCAAGAGTGCAAGTAGAGATTTTCATTGCAACACAAAACAAAACTGGAATTGTTAGAGACTAAATTTCACTCTTTTCTTGGCGCAAACAATATTTCTTTACCAAGCTTGCAATTCTAGTCAAAAGGTCAGTAGTAAAAGTAGTATATGCTGCTTAAGGCTCAATATGTAAACTCCTCCCACACACAATCTTTCATGTGCCTTTTTCTATCTTTTGATATAGATAAGCACAGTGGTCTTGGAAACCATGTATCAAATATGACAGAATCACCAAATGAAAGTAAATTGGGTTCCTAAATTACCATTTGGAAATGAGTCTCCTGTCTATGAAGAACATCTGCTTTGAACATGAAGGAATAGAGAAATGCACTTCTATCACATTGAACTACATTTTGGGTTCAGCAACTTGTGTTAGCACAAATTATCTCTTATCTCTCACTTTAAAAAGATAATCGTTCCATGTAACTATAAGAAAAATATATGGTGTCACATCCAGATTATCATTCCTCATTTATCATGTGTAAATCCTTCCAAATAGGTATGCTATTTGGCTATATATCCAACTACTTTTCCTTATCACTGCCATTTTCCAAGAGCTTAGGCTGGTAGTGGACGTGTGATTCTCCTATAGTACCAAGTAGTTAGGACTACAGGCATAACCAGCTCAATGCTTCTTCTTGAATGTACTGCATATCTATATCCTTCTTCAAAACCTTACTTAGTGGGAAAAATAATAACTGGAACCAGATGAACCTGCATTTACCTAATAACAGTATCATCCTGAGAAACTCATTTATAATTTTTAAGCTTCACTTTCTGGATAAATTCAATACGGATAATAATTATAAGCATTGCATACCTATATTAAATACTTATTGTGAATATTACACATTTTACAAAAAGTGTCTGGTACATACTAGGTGTTCAATTCATAGTAGTTATTTGTATAATTATGTTAGTTTTATGGCAACTTTCTTGCTAGAAACTGTACCTTCAACTTTGCCTTCTGCCAATATGCCTTGTACACTGTTTCCAGAGTGATCTATCTAAAATGAAAATCTTTTCAGTTCCTTCCTCTGAAATCAAATGTTCAATGAATCCCCCTAATTTTTATGCCAACATAGCTTATTAATACTGCTCCCCATGCCAGACACCTCCTATGTACTATTTTCTGGTGCAGTTATAGTGATCTTCATTTATTTCTCCCAATGTATAATCACTCCCTCCCTCCCTTACTCCCCAGAACTACCTACCTGCTGGACTCTCTCTGGAATATTTTCTTCCAATTTTTAAAATCTAATTTACCTCTAGACAGCTTTTAAGTCTCAGTTGAATAGTGATTTCCTCAGGAATTTATTGTGGATGTCCCCACAGGCTCATTTCATTGTCCCTGCTAGATGCCCCCATAGTACCTTTTATTTCCTCTTGTGAGATGAATTTTCTGATGGATTATATCAATTTATGAATACATATCTGTGTGCATGCTATTTCCTCTGCCTAGAATATCCTCCTATACCTCAGTTTTGCTCTTCATCTCTTTGATAGTTAACTACATTCCCTTCAGTATTAAAGAGATAAGATATGGATTGCCTGTTTTGCAGTTTTCTTTGATGCTCCCATGTAAATGTCTTTCTTTCTGATCCTGTAACTATCACATTTTGGACTTCTCTATATTAAGTGTTTTTTTTTTTATTATAGTGCTACTAAATGTGCACTTGTCTCTTTAACTACTGGAGTATAAGGTCATTAAGAGTATGACCTGTGTCTTATTTGTCTTTGTAGCTATACACATATCCCAAAGCATTAAACATGTTAAGTATTTATAAATGTATCAAATAAATGATTCAAGTCAGTCCATTTTTTATCTATTAGCTATTCAGATAGCTAGTGGGACTTTTTGTATTCTACTATGTATTGTGCAGAATTTATATGTAATATGTATAAAGAATCATATTATTAACATGTTCATCCATATACTTATCACTAAATATGATGTCATTAATAAAGTTCCATATATGTCCACAGTTGAGTAATAGAAATTAGAAATTTGTGTATGGATCTTGGATTGGGTTCTGTTAATCATTTTATTATGTGTGATGATGAAATTAGCAGCAAGTAATGAGCTTTGGCCTGCATTTTTATGGTTGTCCTGAGGTCCAAAGATGAGACAAGGCAAAGCTTCTTTCTCAACTGTCCTAGTTACACATCCATGTAACACTTCACTAGATTTTTCTAGGTAGTTGTCCTTCTGTAGCTTTCCCATAAAAATCCAGATAATGTGGATGCTGCAGAATAATACTTTCCAAAAAACTCTAAGCATCCTGCAGACCTTATCCAATTTGTGCTTGTCATGTGCGTTTAAGAAGGCAGCTACAAACATTATCAGAATGAAGGACTGGAGAAATAAGACCAGGAGTTGCTAAAGGTCATTAGATGAATCAATTGTGGGGCCATAAAAAGAGCCAAGCTTTTATCTTGCAGTTTTGAGCCTAGATTGCCCTCCAGAGTCACCTTCCTAGATCCATGGTGAACTCTCTACTGTGTAGGACAAACAATAGTTTTGTCTTGCTTCTGTACTTCTGTACATCCTCTATTCTGTACTTCAAAATAAGTACAAAGGCATTCCATAAAGATTCTCGGATCATCTAATCTCAGTGTCTTGTCCAATTCAGACTAAAATGGAGGGCTCAGTGATTATCATCTTGATATTCATTCAACTCTATTTTCAGGTGACTAATCAATTTCTCTGCTTCATTCATCCTCTGCCCTCCTTGATCTAAATCTTCATCTTTTTTTCTTCAAATTTCAATATTCTAGGGGCTGGGGCTGGGGCTCAGTGGTAGCACACTTGCCTGGTGTGTGTGAGGCACTGGGTTGGATTCTCAGCACTGCATACAAATAAATAAATGTCTATCAACAACTAAAAAATATTTTATTTTTTTTTTTAAAAATTCAATATTCTAATCCTCTCCTCACTTTCTGGAAACTCCAGAACCGAAATGTATCTTCTATCTTCTCTTTCATTATTCAGTTTTGCCTCTATCCTGTTTTCTTTATTCATTCACTATTATTCCTCCTCTAGTATTCTCCATCTCTAATGTGTTCAGTTTCTTTATTGCCCATTGGTATCTTCTCTATGTTCTCTTCCATTTGCTTTCTCTTGATTTATCCATCCACATTTCTTCCTCATCGTTTCAACCATCCATCCACCTCCTTCCATGATCTCTCTTCTGTTTACAACTACTCTGTTCTATTCTTTCCACAATTGTGTGAACTCCTAGGTCCTCTTCAATCTGTTCCCATTTACTCATTTAGTACAAGAATGTCTCTCTTCCATCTATTCTCTACCATTGCTCTATTCTCTCCAAATTCTTCTTCATACATTATATCCATTCATATCTCTCTACTGCCCTATCTTTCCCACCTCCTTTTCAACATTTATGTCCTTTCATACAGTGTGATCATTCTCACCTTTTTGAAACTCTTTGAACCTTTGATATATCAGCCACGATGTGTTAGATGAGTATGCAATAAGAAGCATTTCTAAAACCTCAGAGCCTTAAAGCAACAAAAGTTCATTTCTAATTCACATTGTTTATCTGAGATTTGGGGAGAAACTTGCTTCTATGTCAACCTCAATCAGGAGCAGGAACATAGAATGATGGATCCCAAACCATCTGGAATAATGTGTATCACTATGATGAGGAAAGGCAACATGGCATATCATGCACTGGTTCTGAAAGTCTTCCTCTGTCCCTTAGAATTAACATGTGCCATTTATTTACACTCATATTTGATTAACCCAAATGAGTCATTTGTTTCTGCCCAACTTTAAGGTACAAGGGGAATATAATACTACCATGTATCCAGAAGGAGGAGAATAGGGACAATTTGCCAAGTGGCAGTACTGACCACCATGCTTACCTTTCAAGATAGAGCACACTATTTGTTTTATTAACATTTCCCTCACTTGTCCTTCTGGATCTCCTTTATAGGTCCCTCATTTTCCCCCTCTGCCTTAATGATAGTAGTGTTTTATGATTGGATCCTTGGTCTGTATTTACTGCCTATTTCCTCAATTTATCATCCCTTGTGCATTCCAATCTATTTATCTGAAATAGAAATTCAATACTTCTTATCCAGATGATTTTGGCCATTTCCTAACTATTTTCCCTAATTTTCATCTTCACATACATTTTTTACACAGTAACTACATTGTCATATATTAAATTAGAAAAAATCACCACCTCATTCTCTTATCTAAAATGTCTTCCATTCACTGCAATTGTACACTTGGCTTTCTGTCTAGAATACCCATCCTCTCTACCCTCTGCTCCTACCTATAATATATTTGATTATATTCCGCATATGTAACAATATAAAAATTAATACCAATAACCAGGAACCTAGGTGCTGCCTAACCAAAAGACTCTTTTCTCAACCTGTCTCAGGAGAATAAATTAGACAACTCTCCTCTTTCTTCCAATAATTGTGTGTGTGTGTGTGTGTGTATATATATATCTTTAGCATTTTAGTTAATATTATTTGTGATTATCTAATTATTGTTTCAACCTTATTATACTGTGATGGTCAAAAGGACAGAGACCATCTGTAATTAATGTTTGCATACCCATAACTTAGTCCAGGGCCATGTATGTATTAGGAAGTCAAACATGTTTGCTAAATGATCAAATTGAATTAAGACTTGTCTTTCTTGCACCCATGTTTCCTTCCCTTTTGTTCATCTCCTTCAGTGTTTCTTCCCTTACTCCTCTATGTCTTTTCTTCTTTTTTCTCATATATTATATCCTCTTCATCAAGTTTTCCCATCCTTTTATGGCATCCTAATACTTAGTCTCTTTATTTTCCTCCATCTTCTCCATTATCTTCTCAGCTTTTCTACTCTTTTCTCTCCTTTCTCACATTCTCTCTTTCTCTATCCTCATATCTCTCTCTTCCTTCTCTCTATATATTATATGCATGTTATATGTCATATATATTCACACACATACATATGTAATATGTATTCATAATATATATAAAATCTGGAGAAAATGTACATAATTAGTCTTCCCTTCCCCTCTCCTTCTTTATCCAATTCATATCCATTTTTCTTCTTTTCTCTAGAATTTCTCCTCTACCATATGTCCATTTTTCCTCTACTCTCTCATTTCTTCCTCTCTCATTCAACTTTTAAGTATTCATCTTTTATCCTTTGTTCCTAAGCCATTTTCCTGTCTCCCAAATTCTTGTAGGAAAACATAAGTAAATAACAAATTTGAAGTAATGAGGGATATAATTCATATATTCACCAGCCATGCATTGAGTTTCATTGTGCAAAATAATAAATCCATAAATTTAAAATAGCCCTAGAAACTGCACTGAATGATTGCATTTATCTATTCAATAAAGGTTCACTCAGTTACACAAAATGAACACACATTAATATGGGAGGAAGCTTCAAAGAGTGACAAATGACAGCATAAGAGCTAGCAAAAGAATAAAAAGCACACACAAAAACCAAATTTTTTTTTTTAGTATTGGAGCAAAAAATCTTATTGTATTGCAAGTGTTCTCAAAGATATTCTTTTGACAGTAAAATTCAATATCCAGTAACTCTAAGGACAATAATGAGTCATGAAATACATAAAATTGTGATGGCTCCTATGCATTGGGTGCTAAAAATGTATAAAACATATTTTATCTTTTATGAAGATTTCACTAAGCTACAATCTGAAGTGTTTGGAAACTTCATTTATATAAAATTCTTTGGCATCCCCAGGTAATGTGACATAAAATAAGTATAGCAGTATTTTTTATTTGTATATATAAAACATAATGTTTCAGAAAATATCTATCATCTCATCTGAGTTTCACAAGTCTGTTTAATAAGGGTATTTTTTCCCTAGTCAAACTTAGCATATTCTAATGATCAGTATGTTCATATATATATATATATATATATATATATATATATATATATATATATATATATATATGTAAGTTTGTGAAACTTAGTGTCTTTAAATATGAATGTGCCTGTATATTAGCTCACATGTGTCTTTGAGTATGCATACATTTATAAAATACACATATATCTCTGTCTCAGATTATTTATATGTGCAACTACCCATTTATATGTGTATACAGAGTATGTATGCATACAAGCAAATATGTTAAGAAGTGTGCATGTATATATACATATGTGTGTATTCATTTCTAATCTGTAAATTTGAAATAATTATGGATACCCTAAAATGTGCTGCTTACAACCCCAATCCTATCCACAATATATTCTAATTAGG
The DNA here is from genome assembly GCF_021218885.2 of Marmota monax. Taxonomy (NCBI): domain Eukaryota; kingdom Metazoa; phylum Chordata; class Mammalia; order Rodentia; family Sciuridae; genus Marmota; species Marmota monax. Next base: position 3,052,161 of record NW_026692025.1, on the reverse strand, counting down.
AGCAATCATTCTCTCACCTCATTGTATAGAGAAGGGTTCCATTGTCTACCAGTCTGAGCAGCTTGTTCGGTGTGGTCATATTATGAGCCACTGATTTCTTGCCATTATGAAAGAAGGTGTCAGGAGTCCAGATCTTACTAGCCAGGAGATTGTTCAGTGGAAGGATCTTCATGGGTCCATCAAATTTCAGTCTCTCATCATGCCATGTCTGTCTAAAAAATACATCAATGGTGTACTCCTAGGGACAGAAAAGAGAGGAATTTTTTTTTTTCAGAAGAGTCTTGATGAGGACCAGCAGTGCCCTCAGCAAATATTAATTACATCTTCTGATGTAGAACAGCAGTCTACTAACAGTGGTTATTGAATGGTTACTGATAAGTCAGGTAAATGATTATGGCTGAAAAATAATGCCATAGGGATTGTGAGTATAGTGATACTATATCTGATGAGGCTTTTATTAGAAATAGCAGTACTAATACTATTTTACACATCATACAAGCTGACTACAAGACTTTTCTTATGAAAAGGCAAGCACTTTCTTGTCTTAATAGAAGAAATTCCTAACCTTGTCTTTACTCTAGAAAGATACCATATAAACATCTAAGGCCAATATAACAATAACCATAAAAACAAACTTTATACTTTAACACATATTTCATCAAAGCCTCAAAGTAACAATATGTCAGATGGGTTAAAACCTTATCTTCAATAGGCAATTAAATCTCATATATAAATAAAATAGAAATAAATGCACACATAGAAAAATGGGTAAGTGAACAGAAAATTAAATAAATGGATAAAAATTCTTATCAAAAATGAAAAATGTTCAAATTTCCTATTAACCAAAATATAAGTTAAAACAAGTATAAGTGTTCAAGGTTTTGGTAATAGTAGAAAAAATTGTTTGAGCACATCCTTCCATTGCTATCAATGATTAAATCTGAACAACAACTGTATATTACGTGAAAGCAATGGGGAATGATTGAAAGCAGACAGACAAAAATGAGTATATACTTGGAAGATGGTAATAGCCATGGGTTCAAATTGTAAATTAGTAATTTTTCTTTCCTGTAGGTAATACCCCAAGCCTAGCACTCCTCTGACATGTATGACAAATAGCCTTCCTAACTCAAGGTGGCAGGAAATCTGGAATATTAGGGATGAGAGTACTAGAAGCAAGAAAATCACTGAAATGATGGGCATCCAAATCTCAGTATATTCTCTGCTTCAAGTCCCAGCTGACCACCATACTACATACAAATAGAGGCAACTATGGGACCCAGAAAAATCAGGCACAAATAATTGAGTAGTAGTCCACTAAATAAAAGAACTGTATTGGATGTTGCTTGTGAGTTTGCTGTTTTTTTAGGCTGAAGAAATTCCTCAATCCATCACTATTCACGTTGCAGAAGTCTGAAAACTTATTATTTTTATGTATCAGAGGAAATGTTCAGGACTAAAGGATGTGCTAAAATGCTTGGAGAGTTTCTGTAAGCCAGAGAACCACTGAGAAGTAGAGTCTCAAAATCTGAATGCAAATTTTGCCCAAATTCTTGATTAACCACAAAACACAGGGGATTACTGCAGGAGGTCAGTTTGAAAAAAAAAAGCTACCAGAAATTTATTAAAATTCTTTAGTTTAAAACACCCTAATGACTTCTGATCATATCTTGATTATCTTCCCTGACATATACTGGCCCTTGTCTTCCTCTTTGAGATATCCTTCACTCCTTCTCCACAAATTAACCAATTTGGCTTTTTATTCTACTAGCATACCAAGTATATCCTTGCTTAAGAATCTAAAAATCATATAATTTATTGTCTCAATAGGACTATTTTTGAGAACAAGAGGAGATTTTATAAATAACCAGGGCAATGGGTGTAAACTAGGACTCTGCCAAATGAGAAACTGGAATTAGACTCCCATATAAAGCAAAGATCCTGAAAGGTTCCAACCTCAGCAAAAGGGTGAACTAGATAAAATTAATTAGACAAAACCAACCCACAACACAAACACTCAAAATAGAAGGTTGAGGAGAGAGGGGAAAGCCTTTTTTTTTTATCAAATTTAGCAACTTCCAACCTCATCTTTTGTGGTATGATATTCAAATGTACACTATCTGCTTGATCTGAGGTTTTCAAACTGAGAAATTAACATAAAAATTGGTTTCAGGCTGGATATACTACAAGATTAACTTACAGAAGCAAACACAAAAACACTCTGGAGGGACATAACCACAAGTAACTGAAAATAAATTCACAGCCCACAATAACAAAACACCAAAGAAAATGATCATGAGCAAGAGTCAGACGATACAACATATAACAAAATTAGACTCCCTCCAAGTACTTCATATAACATAATTATCAAATAGAGATTATGAAAAAAGTACAATTAAAATTATAAAGGTTATGGGGAAAGGTAAGAAAGAAAAATCTGATTTTAAAAAGGTCTATTTGAAGCTGACCTTTTGTAAAAGAGAAATAGTCTTTGGAAATTAAAGCTTAATGAGTGTGTCATATAAAGTAGATTAGATATTACTGAAGAGAGACTAATGAACTGGAAGATACATATGAGGAAAAATTGCTCAGTTTATATTTCAGACAGATAAATGATAAAAATATGAAAGAGAGAAAAACCTCTTATTCTTTTATAGAGGACAAAAAGAAAAGGTTCAGCATATGTCTATTAAGATTCTAAATGTGAAATAGAGAAAATAGAAGAGGAACAATATTCAAAGTACTAATGGATGAGTTGTCTCATAATTGTTGAAATATATGGATCCTTAGCTTTGAAACCATGAGCTCAATAAATTAAAGCAGATCCAAGCCAAGCAAGCATATAGCAGATTTAAGAATATTAAAGTGGTGAACTTCAAAACAAAATATAAATGACATCTAACCTACAAGATAATATAATTTTGATTGATAGAAGTTTTCTTAAAAGGAATAATAGAGGGGCTCAGGTTGTAGCTCAGGGGAAGAGTGCTTGCCTAGCATGTGTGAGGCACTGGGTTAAATTCTCAGCATTACATATAAATAAATAAAATAAAGGTCCCTCAACAAAAAATATTTTTAAAAAAGCAATAATAGAAGTCAAAAGACATCAAAAATACATCTTGAAATGCTAAAAGAAAAATAATGGTTAACTCAGAATGCTATAGTCAACTAGACTGTATTTTAAGAGCAAGATGAACAAGAAGCTAATTTTATTTTATTTTTTTAAAGAGAGAGAGAGAGAGAGAGAGAGAGAGAGAGAATTTTTTAATATTTATTTTTCAGTTTTTGGTGGACACAGCATCTTTATTTGTATGTGGTGCTGAGGATCGAACCCAGCGCCCCGCGCATGCCAGGCGAGCACGTTACTGCTTGAGCCACATCCCCAGCCTGAAGCTAATTTTAGATAAACAAAACAAGACAGAGAATCTACTACTAACTGGTCCTCATTCTTACCTCAGATTTTCTCATGGCTGGGTCAATTACTGCCTTCAGGTTTAATTCAAAAGTCACATCAGAAAGGCATTCCTTGACCATTCTATCATAAATAGTAATTTCTGTTCCCCTTATCATGTGCTACATTTCTTCTTCATAGAACTCATGAAATATATCTTTATTTATTATGTCTTTCATGCCAACAGCCTGGAAGTCCCATAAAAGTAGGGTCTTTACTCTATTTGCTGCTATACCCTCAGCACCTAGAACTCTGACTGCTATAAGGTAGATTCTCTATACACACTTTTTGAATAAGTAAATTGTGGAATGAAGCCTTATGAAAAGAGCTACTAAAAGAATTTCTGAATGTCTCAAAACAGAAGATTGAGGAGAGAGGAGAAAGCCTTTTTATCCTTGAAAATCGAGCAAAAGGAATATGCCACAAGGAAAAGCAAGTATAAGTATTGATGATGTTTTGGGTAAACTAAACAAATACTGGCTATTTACAAATAGTAATAAAGGCTATTAAACTAAGGCAGAGCAAAACTAATTAAACCAAATGAAAGGATGGAGTAAGAACATGTAATTTAATACATTATTGAATTTGAGAGAAGAGTGAAAATATTCAGTACCATTAGACTTTAGGTCACATATGCATGTTATTATATAAGATAATCACTCAAGAATATAATATAAGTAGAATATAAAACACAAAACAACAGAGGAAACAAAGGGAAATGTAGAAAATGCTTCAATCTTATAGAAGCCAAGATAAGAAAAAAAATCATAGAAAAATTGGGAGGAATAATACACAAAATCATATAATATAAATAAACTACTGTAAATAAAATGGAAATATTATAAACAATGTACTTACATTCTGTACAAACAAGACATAAAAATGGACAGATTGAAATCATACATTGGTTAATCTTAATTAAAATAGAGGTAGAACAGACTGTAGGACATTTTTGAGGGGATGAAATATAATGACATTAGCTGGAGTATTTCAAGTAGAAAATATAACAACTCTATCTTTGAATGCATTAATACCATGTAATCAAAATAAATAAGACAAAACTTGAATTACATGGACAAATCAACAAACCATAGATTCTGAACAAGTGAAAGATAAATGAGATCGAAAATTGAATAAAATCAAGAACCTTAACTGACAAGCATGAGCCAAAGAACGCACATAGACTTACTGATTAAATACCCAGTAAAACACATAAAATTTTTGCCAAAAAAGAAAAATGGCAATGTGCTAAACCATAAGGCCAATCTCAATAAATATGTCAGACCCTAGAGACTATTTTTATTCAATATGAGGCATGAAATTAGGAATTAATAACAAAATTTTCACAAGTTAAAATTGAAAGACATACTACAAAAATGTCAAGAAACAAGGGAGAGCAGGAACATCAAGTATTTTCTCCCTTTCTTTTTTTTTTTTTTTTTTGGAGGGGGGTGCTGGGGATTGAACCAAGGGCCTTATGCATGCAAGGCAAGGACTCTACCAACTGAGCTATATCCCCAGTCCCTACCAAGTATTTTCAAGAACAGTAAAAAGGATGATCCAGATAAGAGCAAAAATTAATGAACCAGAAAAAAAGAAATAATACAGATGATGAAAAAAGGTAAAAACAAGATACTTTGAAAACACTAACAATACTTTTAAAAACCTTCTGACAAATTTATCAAGAAAAACGGACAAGGGAGGAATAGTAATGGAAAGGGTGGTGATATATAATAGTAAAATTAGAAAAAATAGTTAATGATTTTTTGTACCAGGTGATGAGCACAAGAGTTTCTATAACTACCTTATCTACTTTGGTCCCTCAAATCCAAGATGGACTGGTTCCATGAACCCCTGAAGATACCAAAATTTGAGGATGTCAAATCCCTTATAGTGTTTGCATATAACATACATACAACTTACTCTATGCTTTAAATCATCTCCAGATTATGTATAATGCCTAATACAATGTAAATGCTATACAAATTGTTATACTGCATTGTTTAGGGAATAATAAAAAGAAAAAAACTGTATGTGTTTAGTGAATGTGCAAAAATTTTTAAAATATTTTCACACTCAGCATTTGGCTGAATTTGGGAATACAGTCCATGGATACATAGAGCCAGTTGTGTGTGTAAAGGCTTACTGATAGCCTGTGGAAAATAGATTGTAGGGAAATAAGAGTAGAACTGATAAGCATCACACATTGTATATTGTATACATATACTGAATTATCACATTGTACCCCGAAGTAAAATTAAAATAATAACTAAAATAGAGTAGAGATGGGAAAATCAGTTAGGGACTTTTTCCAGCTGGACATGCCAGAAGAGATGGTAGCTTGGATCAGAGAAGTAGCAGTGTAGGTAGTGATAAGTGCTTAAATTTGGGAACATCTATAAACAAATATAGAGGTTATGAATACAATAACAGTAAAACCAAATAAGAGATATATAAAAAATAAAATAACATTAGTAAGTTAGATTTGTCCTAGGAATGTAAAGTTGCCCTGATATGAGGAAATCTACTAATATAATTAACCACATTGACAGTTTAGAGGGGGAAATAATGCAATATCTTAATAGGGGCCAAAATAGGAATTGGAAAATTTCAAATACACTCATAAGTGAACACACATACAGATACACTTCTTAGAAAACTAGGAATGCAAAATATAGTAGATATGTCATATTCATTACTGTTTACTGTTGTCATTTAGCCTTTCTAAGAAATCTTGTAAATTTTCCAATATTATTTTAATCATATATTATTCCCATCTTTTCAAATTGTCAAAACCCAAATATCTAACATTTCTTGAAGCTACAATCAGTCTACAAACCTAGGTACCAAAAATTGTTCAATCAGTTTCTCTCTCTCTCTCTCTCTCTCTCTCTCTCTCTCTCTCTCTCTCTCACACACACACACACACACACACACACACCTCTCACAGGAAACTTCAATTCAAAAGTGTGTTGAGTTTCCAGCTCTGTGGAGAGGAAAGGCATCTCTTCATTAGTAACACTGCCACTAAACGCACACACAACCCAAAATGCTTAACCTCAAAGGTAACCAGGAAAATGCAAATATATCAATTAGATATCACTTCATACATATCAAAATGTCAAAAATAAATGGCAACAATATGCAATGTTAGCAAAGTGTAGACAAATGAAGCTCTAATACACTGCTAGTGGGATTATAAATTGATATAACCCATTACAAAAATATCTGTCCATATCTGAAAAAATGTTAAATTATGCAAACTTTATGAATCAAAAAAATTTTATCTGTAAATACACACTCTACAAAAATTCAAATATTATCACTTGAAGATATACACAAGAATGTTTGTTGAATCATTGTTTCTAAAGTAGCAAAAAACTGTAAACACCTTAAGTGCACATTAACAGGAAAATGGATGCGTTATAAAAAATATAATGTAATAATTTTTAATAGTTAAAATAAATAAGTTACATTAAGCTTATCAAAAATAATAGTTTTTAATACAGGGTTGAATAATAAGTTGTAAAATGATTCATGGGGTGTAATGCATTTTACACAAAAGGTTAAAAACTCTAAAATCAGTAATTAGTCTGAAGCACATATATAACACCAAAAAGAAAAATGCAAATTCATGATCATAATTATCTTTGAAGAGGGAAAGAGAAAGGAGAATGGAATCAAGGTAAGATTCACAGGGATGCCACCTGTTTCTTTAAAGGTTATTTTTCAAAAAAAAAAAAAGAAATGTGGTACATTTTTAAAGAATATGCACTCTAATCTATTTAATCTTTTTAAAAGTTGGTTGATAGGTATGTATTTTTTATATTTTATTCTCTAAAGAGTAAAAAATACTGGGGAAAATCACATCATGATTATTTACTCCATAAGCAATCTGTGACCTTTGGCCAAAAGCAATCAGATTTTGACCTAACCATTCTAAAAATGCAATCAATTCCTTCCTTGCAAATTGAGCCCTTGTATACTCTCCAAGGTTGATTGCCTCCAAATCGACAAATGGATTCTGTTGTTTTGTGAGGCATTTAAATCAAATCTTCCAGATAATAAGCCTAAGTCTGCCTCTTGGGAAAGGCACTTAATACATTTCCTATACAAGGCACTGATGACACTTAGCTTGTGAGGAACCATTTCTATCTTGATGTTGGAACTTGAATGACTTCCAGTCTCCAACAATATTCTATATATCAAAGAAAGTCTCAGAAAAAGTTTGAGAGGCTCATTCATTTTTAGCAGAGTGTGAGGACCAAGGTACTTAACATTAGACCAAAGTGCATTAACATTAGCATTACAGTGAAGGCTTTGTTGTTTTCTTATTTTGCAGAACTCTCTTATTTTGATCTTCCCTTTCCCCTCAGCTAATTTGTCTTGTTTCCATGATTATCTATTTTGAGGAGTCATGAATCCACATCACTCTTTCAGGTGTATGTAGCCCTTGAAATAGTCATATTGGTGTTACGTGTTCTCTATCTACATTACATAAAAGTATCCCAGAGATCCCATAAAAGTATTCCAGAGATTACAGGTCTCCTAAGAAGAAAAGCAGCAGCTATGGATCCCTTCCTCTACAGAATCTGGAAATACAGTATGCTATGAAATAAGAGAAAATTGACAGCCCAAGAGGTTTTCAAAATAGACCAATCCATTCTTGGCCTCAGACTGCCATTAAAGGAGACTTGAAAAGAATATAGCCACTCGTTTTGCGTTAGGGAGTAAAACAAGTACACTAATTGTCATTCAACCACCATCAGGAGAGAGATCTGTGTGCTACTTTTTTTTTTTTTTTTTTGTAATATACACGATTTTCTCTTGTACAGTGTTAGGCTATTTTGCTAACTTCACATGATTTCCAAATATAGTTGCCAGACCAGAATGTATGTTACCTGAATGTGTTTTCAAGAATTATGACTATAATGTCTTTTATGGATTCTCATTTCCCAAGTTTCCATTTCATTTTTCTCATTAAGCTAGATGGTTAGTTCTTATATTGTCTTATCTCCTTATATCAATAGTTGGTTGTCCATTATATACCCTAGGAATTTTCTCTGTTGATAAGTTATAGCTAGCAGTTTTTATCTTAGTAGGATCTAAATAGTTAAATATCCTTGAGGAGAAGGTAAGTTTAAACTACCTAGAATTGGCATTTTAAATTTCCTACTTTTTCTCTCCCTGAGTCTCCTAACATGATTCCTCTTTGTCCTCTATATTTTTCACTAGTTTTATTGGTATCTGTTGAATATATAACCCAGGATCCTGGGTCCCTGTACCTCCTGTTTGTCCAAGGATCAGGAGAAAATGTGGAACAGTGCCTGGGACTCAGAATATTGACAGCTAGGATGGAAGCTAAGAAAGAAGCTGGTTTGGATCAGAAGAGCACACATTTTATTTTGTCATCTGTTGTTTCTACCTTTCATTCCAATCATTGGCTATGAGCACAAAATACTATTCCTCAGTCTGTTTCCCACTCTTCACATTCTAATTCAAAGGATCTTGGGAGACCATGAAAAATATCTCCACTTGCCAAGAGCCAGACTTCACTGCTAAGGGTGGACAAACCCAATTTGAGAGAGAAGTGTCAATGAAGGTGCATTTGCACTAAACTCTTTGTAGCCTTGGGGTCATATCTCTGTTCTCTCGCTCTCCTGGGAGGTCATGGACACAGAATTGATATTACTACTGAGGATCTATGTCTTGCTTCAGTGTCTAACTCCATTGTTTGCAAATGGTTAACACAACCTTTACATTCATGATGCCTATCAAATTCTGATTTCAACCAGGTTCAAAATCATCTTTGAGTTTGGCAGTTATGGTATTAAGATGAACAAAATAGACATGGCCCATAATTTTAAGGTGCTTTCTGTCAAATTAAGAAGCTGTACCTGTGGGAAGGAAGCCAGTGTTCGGTCAATGAATGCTATGGGTGCAAAAGATTATGGTTGGTGATGAATCAGTGCTGAAACTGGCACTACAAGTTTCCTTCTTTGTGAACAAAATACTACTTCTATTTCTTTAGGAAAATATTTTGGCCCAAAACTCTCTGTTTGACTAGAAACAAATCAAGAACCTAGCCAGCCCTAAGAGGGAAAGAACCATCCTCTTACTTTGGCTTAATCGCGATGAAGAAAAACAAAGAAGTGAAACATAAAACTCCAAAAGAGAGAGAAAATCTGGATTATTAGAAATGTCTCCAGGGCCTATCACATCCATGGGTGGAAGAGGAGGAGGGAGAAGAACTTCAGATGTGCTTCACTGGTATCACTAGATTTAGATGCCTATTTTCATGTGTATGCTTACAGAATGTCTTAGAGTGTGTTGGTGGTGTTTATTCTGTATGTATTTGTGGTATACATTTTATAACTTTTTTAGTTGTCAATTAACCTTTATTTTATTTATTTTTATGTGTACTGAGGATGAAACCCAGTACCTCACACATACTAGGCAAGTGCTCTGCCACTGAACCACAACCCCAGCCTGTGGTATATATTTGTCTGAATGTATTTGCGGATATTGGCACATGAGTGAGAATAAGAGTATTTGTATGAATGTGTGTGTTTTAAAAGAGGAGTTTTTGGTAATGTTTAATAAAAATCCTAATTCATAATCAATTCGCAGCAGTTAAAAAAAGGGGTGCATATCCATGGTGAATCAGTTGTTCCTGATGGCCTATGAACTCTCTGAATATTGGTTTCCCTAATGTCCTTTTTAAAAAATATTTTTTGGTTGTAGATGGACATAATATCTTTATTTATTTAATTTTATGTGGTTCTGAGGATTGAACCCAGTGCCTCATACATGAAAGGCAAGTGTTTTATCACTGAGCTACAGCCCCAGCCCACTAGCATCCTTTAATGTAGAGTTGAGTTCCTAAAGAGTACTTCTTGAATGGCCAACTGGCTACAACTTTAATGCATTCCTGAGTCTGAAGCTAGATAACAGGTTGAGAGGGGGCAATCTAGACATATGGGCCTCCTTGCTTTCCCTAAGAGATAATCATCTTTTTGAATCCTCATTCATTGATCATACCATTTACTGAGCTCTCCTTAAGTGTCAAGTGATATAAGTGCCTGGGAAACCATGAAGACTCAGCATTTGCTGTCAAGGAGTTCACAGGGAGTCTACTTTACCCTTAACCACTCACATACTGTATTAGCTTTTCATCCCCATAACCAAAATACTTGATAAGAGTAACTTTGAGAAAGAAAAGTTTACTTTGGCTCATGATTTCAGAGATTAATTCCATGGTTGGCCAACTCCATTGCTTTGGGGACTGAAGTGAGGTAGAACATCATGGTGAAAATGATGTGGTAGAGTAAAACTGCTCAGATCATGCTCAGATCATGGCAACCAGGGTCGATGCAGTGGAAAAACAAGACAGACAATAGAGAGAGGCAGAGAAAAAGAGAGGAGGGGACAAAACATAATCGCCAAGGGCGTCCTCCCTCAATGATCTACTTCCTTAAGGCATGCTCCATTTGCCTACAGTTATCACCCTGCAGTTCATTCAAATTATTAATTCATCAAGGGGATTAACTCACTGATAATAATTGCCTAGAACTCTGAGCCTTGCTGTATTGGGAACCATGTTTCCAAAGCATGAGCTTTTCAGGAGACATTCCAGATCAGAAATATATACATATTAATAGCTTCCCTTCCTGAGAACTAATCTTCTTTTCTGACTCCTAGACTTCACTCCTAATGGATGAGTATGTCAGTATGTCTAAATTTGCTTTCAGCCGCATTTTCCTCCTTGCAGTCCATTCTATATAGACCACTACATAAGTCATTCTAAAACAATATTATTATATTTTCACAATCCTACTCAAATCTCTTTAGTGGCTCTGCATTACCTACAGGAAAAACTCTACCACTTCCCTATTCAAATGCTTGTATTTACTCATTAGGTCAAAAGAAGCCCTCTCCCCTCTTAATACAGTGTATGTATGTATATATATATATATATATATATATATATATATATAGAGAGAGAGAGAGAGAGAGAGAGAGAGAGAGAGAGAGAAAACATACTTTCCCAGATATTAAATTTTTTATTCTCAAAACATTTAGCATCTAATAACTGCCAGGCATACAGAGGAGATAATTGCTTCTTTGTTTATATGATGATTTGATCAAATATCTGATATCAGTAGGTACTGATGTGTGGCCTATTAGTATGAAATGTCTCACCTTGATGCCTCACAATATTCTTTGCTTTTGCAGCAAGAGAGAATGATGGGAGAAGAAGCACTTTTCTTGCAGATGGCTCATGATCATCTCCTTGCTAACTCTGCTATGTCCTGCCATATTCTTTAAGTCTATCCCAAAGGTGTCATCCTGCCTACATATATAGAAGGATCAGTATCCAGTAGTGGTTTAGACTCTTTCTCCAAACTCCTTGAATCACTCCAGTCAATTCATGACCTCAGTGAATTAAACTCAGTTGCAAAGAACAGACTTCTTGGATGACACTGTTGGCTGCTTATGCAAGGATCCCTACCAAAATGCTCTCCTCACATTATCTATTTGTAGCAGTATATGTATGGTGTTGGTAAAGTATAAAGGGAAAGGGTGGAGAAAATTTGATTGCAGATAGGGAGCCACGCCAAGTTTTTAAGGGTATTTTGTGGAAGAAGACAAGGATTCGCCTGCTGTGGGTCTGTACTTTTATTTATGAATGGTTAAGGATAGCAGGGGAAAGATGGATTTGGCTAAACCTAGACTAGTGAGGGTACAAAATTCATGTGAAACAAGATTTCTCCTCAGAACACAGCTACAAGGCCCTGCTGTAAGAAAATACCAATTTGTTTTCTTAAACCTATTGCATCATTTTTCATTTTTATCTTCCTAGGAAGTAAACTTACCATGTCCGTGTCAGACACAGGGCCAAAACTGGTCACATAGATGTCAGTCTTCACTTCAGTCACGGCATCTGAGCAAAATAAAGTAAAAAAAAAGCAGAATATCATGAAAGAGTGTTGCCTTAGATCGGAGAGAATACTTGCTATTTCTGAGAAAAGATGTTTCACACACTCATAGGAAAAACCCCTCAAGAACTTCTCACCTGTCCTGTACTTCACAGAGAACATGCTAGATACAGGCATAAAGTAGGTTTCTATTTTAGTCAGTTGTTTTTCTTGCCTTGAAAAAAAAATACCTGACAAGAATAATTTTAAGGAGGAAAAGTTTATTTGGGGGCTTGCAGTTTCTGAGTTCTCAGACCATTGATGGCTGATTCCATTCCTCAGAGGCCAAGGGGGAAACCTCATATCTAAACCATAACAGCTCATCCCTGGCCACCTAAAATTCAAGGCCATTTCATAATGCAAAACACATTCAGTCCATTCCTAGAGTCCCCATAGTCTTAACAGTTTTAGAACTGTCCTAAAGTCCAAGTCCAAAGTAGCCTGTGATACTCAAGGCAATCTCTCATTGTGCACTCCTGTAAAAATCAAAAGATTCTGCAATCTGTATATGGGGTAAAAATAGGAGTTCATAACCCACTTGAATCAAAGTGTGAAATATGATATATCAAGAACTATGTAATGTTTTGAACAACCAACAATAAAAAATTTTAAAAAAAGCAAATTGCAAATATCCAATATATAAAGGCATAGAGTAAACATTTTCATTACAAAATGAAAAAATAGGGGCATAGAAAGTTGGGATAGGACCAAAGTAAGACTGAAATACATCTGGGCAAACAAGTCCTCTAGTCCCATGTGTGCTATTTGGAGCACAGGAGATAATGATGTACTCTCCAAAAGGCTTGTGTAGCTCTGCCCCTGTGACCTTGTTGGTTGCAACCTACCTGGCCTCTTTGTTGGCTTGTTTCTGCTTGATTCCTGCAGTTTTCCTCAGCAGACTTCCCACATTACTGTCATTTCATAATCTCAGGGGTCTCCAGCAGCTTTGGCTTCTTTCTCTCATCTCCATGCAATGCCCTCTCAGGGGCAGCCCATAGGCAATCCTCCCCATTGCACTTTGCCTGGCCTCCCAGGCCTCCCTTTGAAATCTTGGTGGAAGCCTCCATGACCCCCTAACTCCAGCATCCTATAATCCTGCAGAACCAGCACCTCATGGTTGATGCCAGGGTCTTTTGCTGTGTTGAGCAGTAGCCAAGCCTCCAGAAACTACAGCAGCAGTCTCTGAATGCCTTGGTGGATGCACTTGGTGAAACAAATTCTTACCCCTACCCATGCAAGTAGGGTACCCCACTGGGCTCAAAGAAATTTTTACTTTTATACCCTTGAAACTGAGATAGATGTGGCTTGCCCATTTCCTAGATTTCCTCAAGCCATTTTGTCCTATTGTTTCTGGATAAAGTTTTTACCATTTCTTTAGTGACTGTAATGTCTTTAACATTCATTACATCTTCATTAGCCCCAGTTTTATTCACAGTTTTCTGGCCAAAATGCAAGATTTTCAAATCTTTCTGCTCCTGATTATCACAATAAACTTGGCTGAAATTTGCCAGTAATATCCACACCGTTGCCTGAATATTATGCCGCCTAGAAATTTCTTCTGCCAGATTAATAGTCCATCATCTTTAAATTCAGTCTCACACACTAGCATAGCAATATGTAAAACAGTGGATGTGTAACCGATGTGATGCTGCAATCTATATACGGGGTAAAAATGGGAGTTCATAACCCACTTGAATCAAAGTGTGAAATATGATATGTCAAGAACTATGTAATGTTTTGAACAGCCAACAATAAAAATTAAAGGAAAATAAATAAATAAATAAATTCAGTCTCACAGAAATCTCAGGACTTGGGCAAAATATAGACAACTTTTCAGCTGGAACATAACATGAATAGCCTACAGTCTAGTCTTCTGAGCTCTCACCAGAATTCCCTCTTCAAGTCCACTTATAACAATCTGAAACTTTTCCAGCTTGCATTGCTAAACTTTCTAAAATTCCTCCCACAAATTCCAAAAATCCCCCAAACCTTGTTCAGGTTAGTACAGCAACAACCCCACTTCTCAGTATTAATTTCTTCTGTTTTAGTCAGATTTTATGCTACTATGATCAAAAGATCTGACACGAACAATTTTAAGGAGCAAAAATTTATTTGGGGGCTCATGGTTTCAGAGCTCTTAATCTATAGAGAGCTGACTCCATTTCCAGTGCCCATGGCAAGGCAGTATGGTGGAGGAAAGCATCTAGGGACATGGAACTAGAAAGCAGAGAGAGAGAATTCATCAACAGAGATAAAATATATACCCCAAGGGAATGGCCCCCAAGAGCTACCTCCTCCAGTCACACCCTACCTGCCTTGAGTTACCACATATTTAATTTCTATCAGAGGATTAATTCTCCCATTGGGTTTAGACTCTTATAACCCAAATCATTTCACCTCTAAACCTTCTTGCATTATCTTACACATGAGCTTTTTGGGGGACATCTCATAGTTAAACCATAACAGTATCTTTTTAGGTAGCACTGCAAATTACACCAGATTCCCAAAGCAACATAATTTAGAGAGGGCACTTAGAGATCCCTAGTATTCACTCATGTTGGGTTCTCTCACTAGGTTTACCATTACCTGTGTTAGGTTACAAATGTTGCAAAATCCAGCTCTCTCCCACTTCTAGGAACCTAAGTAGATTGTACTACCACTCCCTTGCTCACATAAAGTATAAAGGAGCAATGTGGCTGGTTCAAGTTGTGGGAAGAAGTATTGTGTCCCTTTCTTTCTGGAAAATTTAAGGTCTAATGCAAGGTCCTCTATGCAGAAGAGATCATGGAAACAAACACATTTGATGTGGTGCTACCATAAGATCAAAAGAGTCTGGAGTGACGAGCTATGAAGGACAACTGCCTTGGTGAGTAGTCTGGGTCCGCAAGAGACTTTACATGAATGAGAAATACATTTTTGCTGAGTGACTGAGGTCTGGAGATAATTGATATCACGTGATACATTCTCCTTACATTTATTTTTTTTCTTTATTATACTATCCTAATCGAAGAGCTTCTGAAGGGCAGCATCCCTGTTTTATCTCTATACCCTCAACATACAGAATAGTGGTTTGTTACTCAGAGGGTGTCCACTAAACACTTTTTTGTATTAATGGATGAATCCCATCGCATATTTGTCATGTGGCAAAATAATACTGTCTTAGTCCATTTTTGCTGGCATAACAAAATTCCTTAGACTGGATAATTTTTAAATAACAGAAATTTATAGCTCACAGTTTTCAAGGCTGGGAAATCCAAAATCAAGACCCCAATAAAACTGAGAGCCCATTCCTCATATACGGTATCTTCTGTATCATCACATACTGGAAGGGGCTAGGAAGTATTCTTAAGCCATTTTTATAAAAGCACTAATCCCATTCATGGACTAATCAGAACTGCAAGGCCCCACCTCCTAATACTATCACAGTGAGGATTAAGTTTCAACATAGGAATATTGGAAAGACACAAACATTCAAATCATAATGGATACCCAGAAAATGAAGCTATCCCCCTTCTAAGTTTCTTGTTTTCTGCTTCCATAATCCCTGTTTTTCTCACTGCAGCTCATTTGGCCCACTCATACCAGCGTGTCTCAGAGCACAAGGCAAAGCAGCCTACTCCAGACGTAAAGCCCATATCAGTAAGTCATCAAAGTCCCACTCTAGGTGAGCATGCCTGACCCTAGTGGAGATATCATCAATAAAGCCTACACAAGATTTTATATATGTGTATAATGAATTGGTTACTGAAGCCTAGGGTACTATTTCTTTTCTTTCACAGAGAGGTAAGGCATTTACCTCCTCCATATGTACCATATTCTCTGCACTCAGGCAGTCCTGGATTCTCCCTGAATATACTTCATATCTTGTTGATTTCTCACATTCCAGAACTATCCCTGAAGAACTGATGGGTTCAATATACTCAAGGCCAATGCACTCATCCAAAAACATTCCATTTTCAGAAGAGACTATAAGTATCATTTAGTAATAATCAACACTATAATCAATTCACCAAAAGACACAATTTGCTCCTAAGCTTAATCAGCAAATAACACGTCTCTAAAACTAGAGTTGTGTTTTAAATAGTTGGGCTCTTGTCTAGGGTACAGGCTGCCTCAGAGCTATTTCTGTACTTGAAGGAGCAGAGTCTATGCCTCAGAACTCATAATACGACTCCTAAAGGTATGTTTCCTCACACATACTATCAGGCTCATTTGCTGGTGGAGCAAATCCATTACACCTACTATTTGGCATAATGACTCCAATTGCCCTACTCCCAAGTACATAAAACACAATTAATTAATCAATGGAAGAGATCATAATCACATTAGAATCCTACATAATAGGCAGGACATTCCAGACACACAACGACTTTCTACACCAATGGAATTGTACAATTTTAAAAGAGTTATATACATTTTCAACAGAGGACTCAGCTTACAGGGGAAAAATGAGAAGAGAGTTGATGACAAGATATTACAAAATTCAAGGATATTATAGGACTGGAGAGATCTTGTGTAAAGTTGCCCAGCTTTAAAGTGACAAAAAAAGATCTCCTGTCAAAATTCCCTTCTCTTCCTTCTACTTCTCAGGCCAAGTCAGCACTTAATGACACTAGTGGAACAGTCAAGTGGCAAGAGGCTGTACTAATTCTGAGGGTACAAAAGGAACCAGCCATAAAAAAGAGCCCTGGGGTAGTCAGAAATACTTGTGTTCTGGATCTCTTTTCCTGACTTGGTATAAGCTTTACAAAAGAATGTGTTTCTTTGGTTACTCTTTAGCTGCAGAAAAGGGGATTTTGGAAGTTCACTCTGGTAATCAGTCCGTTATAATGGATACCAAACCCCTTCTTTAATTTCAAGAAAAAATCTGGCAGGTAAGAGAATTAGGGGAAGTGAAATAAAAAGTGGGGGAGAGGAAAGGCTGGAAGGAAAGGTAAAGGACAGAGGTAATTAAAAAGGATTTGAGGTAAAAGATGGAAATACAGGATGAATGGGAAAAATGTGAAGAGAGGGAAAGAAAGGAATAGATAAGAGGAAATAAAACTAGTGATATAGAAACCTAGCAAGAGACAATGGGTAAATGAGAGAATAATGCTAAGAGATAAAAAGAGACATAATGTTTTTTTTCACCAGAGGAGCCCCAAATCCCTCAAACATAAAGGTGTGGAAAAGTGATTCTACTCATATCCTGGAAGTCCAAATGAAAGAGTGTTTTGAATTTATATTAACAACCTTAGGTATCTGACCTTCCATTCCAAGCCCGGGCAAACACTGGGATATCTGACATCCCTCCATTGTTCTACACAGGGACCACCATGCCCCAATAGCTAATCTAATTCTCTGCCTAAGAAATCTAGAATCTTAAAGTAAGGTACTTGAGAAAACACACAGAAGTTCCCTACAAAAGAATGATAGAGCGCTTAAAAGCATGATTAACTGGGTTTGAATTTAGGCTCTGCCACTGTTCTCTGTGTGCCTTTTGTCACTTAACTCTTCTATACTTGTTTCTTCATCTGGAAAATTGGAATAATGATAGCACCTACCTCAGAATTGCTCTGAGGATATTCAGTTTTCAGTGTATGCTAGCTATCACTTCTAGTTAATGTTATTCCAGAGGCTAGACCACATGAGTTACCTGATTATACCAGGTGGGCAGAATTCACACAGAAGTTTAAGGTGTTGGGCCCCAGACAGAGAAGACAGAATCCACTTAGCACTCCAGTTCCTCTGTGTGAAGGAATAATTAAAAATTTGTGATTTCATTTAATTGGACACAAAGACCAGTGAATTAGACTAAAACTGATGAGGGTCACAATTCAGAGTCTAGTCCCTATTTGCAACCTTATCAATAAAGATAAATGTGAAATAGTAATTAGTGGAAAATAAGCAGGGCTTATTTTTTCATCATTGCTTACATATGCTCCTTCACTCTTTATTCATTGATTTTATGGACTTAATATCCTTCCAATGTTTCCCTCTGAAAGAAAACATGAATTATCTTTTCTTTTTGCAAATTTACTGTGATATTATAAGTGCTTCAATGGTACCAAATTAACCCAAACATATATGAAATATATACACATACATATGGCCACACACTTCCTTAACACTTATTAGGACTATCATTGTTGGAAAACACATGAAGCAGCCTTACATTCTTTCTACTTGCTGATCCAAAAGAGTAAATATCACAGAATCACCAAATGACCACTTTATTTATGTTTAATATATTCTGCATGATAAACTGAATTTTCTAGTTTAACCTCAAATATACATTAATCTTAGCATTGCCCTTTGAACCCACAACAACAAAGTGTCCTCCATTTTATTCTGAGACAGGGCCTTGTTAAAATGCTGAGGCTGGCCTCAAAATTGCAGTGCTCCGCTCCTGACTTAGCCTCCTAACCAAGCCTTTATGAAATAGCGAACTGGGAACTAAAACCAGAGATTGGGTCAGACCAGAGACAAGCCAGTTCCACCCCTCCCTTCGGACACTCCAGCAAGGAGGCAGGGGCCCGCCATTGCAGAGAGGGGAAGTCACCAAAGTTCGGCCAAAGAGATTCCTTCCCAGCGGAATCTACTTTAGCAGGTGTGTGACTCCCACCCGCATCAGATACAAACAACCGGGAAACTTCAAAATCTCTCCGAGGGCGTGACTGTAAGGGCCAAAGGACTCTCGACCCCCAACTCCCAATACTGCCAGTGACGTGGGCGTGACTGTAGGGGCGGAGGGAAGCAGAGAAGACTCCCCACCCCCAACTCCCCCAACCGCCAACTGAGAGGGCGTGACAGTAGGGGCGGAGGGAAACAGAGGACACTCCAGACCCCCAACTCCTCCTACTGCCAGCGGAGTGGTCGTGATTGTAGGGGCTGAGGGAAGCAGATGGGATCCTCGACCCCCAACTCCCATTACCACCAGTGGTGACACCAATGGTCTTAGCCGCCAGACTCCGAAGGTGTGCCCACCAAAGGGGTCAGGAAAAATTAAACTATTGACTCCCAGAACACAGCTCCACAGCACTGGGGCTTAGATGAATGACAGAGAGAGTGCTCAGTTGTTAGGGAAATAGAGCACCCAGAGGGGCTGAAAGTGTAACCAAATTTTTGGAGAACCTCCTCCGGTGCACAGGACCTGGCTGGCTGGCAGGAGGAAGGGGAGGAGGGGCTGTAGAAGTGAAACGGCTCTGGACCAACAGGATTGAGAGACTCCCAGGAGCCGCCTTACAGGGATTGCTGTTGACACATTGAGGGCAAATCTCAGCCCGGAGGGCACAGCTCTGCCTACGGGAAGAGAAGAAAATGGATCTCTAAGACCTAATTTTATTTCTTATTTTATTTTATCTTTTCTCTCCCTTTTTCCCTCTTTCTCTCCCCTTCCAAGTTTTATTGTTCTTTCCATTCTCCTCTATGCTATCTAACTCCCCCTCCTTCTTTCTTTTCAAGAGCACCTTCCTTTCCCTTCCCCCCAACTTTCATCCCAAGCATTACGTCCTCCATTTCGTGTAACTGTCTAAATGCAAACAGGTGAATGTTTCGAGGCCGTCTATAGTGCTCCTAAATACCTAGCTACTACCAACACCCTGATCCAATTGACGGTTAGCATCCCCCTTCAGTAGAGCAATCTTCTAAAGTAGCCAAGACATACTAACCCGTATACCTTCATAGCACCTAACCTAAAGTCCTAAGAACAAAAAACAAATCACTATATGCATACAAAATCCGGAAGCCCTTTATAAATTGAATGAATCAGCTCTAAAGTACAATAAAGCCCAACATCTATAGGCATAATCTCCCACCACAAAGGAGAAACAACAGAGATAAACAAAGCCAAAACAAATGTATAGGAGAAAGCAGTTACAAAGCAGTCAAATAGAGCTGGAAAGTAACGTGAACAACATGAAAAAACCAGGGAAAAAAGGAGTACAGATAATGCAGGACAACTTAAATCTACAGGAGGACCTAGAAGCATCAGAAACATGGACAGGGAAAGAAATCAAGGCATACCTAACTCAGATGGAACGGAATTTTAGAGAAGACATGAGACAGCAAATCCAAGAATTGAAAGTATATTTTGAAAACCAACTAAACAAACAAATTCAAACTGCAAAGAACGAGCTTTACCAGGAGATAGAGATCTTAAGAAAAAACCAAACAGTGATTTTAGAAATGCAAGAAACCATAAACCAGATTAAAAATGCTAACGAGAATATTACAAATAGACTAGATCAAGTAGAAGTCAGAACATCAGATAATGAAGACAAAGTTTATCAACTTGAAAAGAATATAGTCAATACTGAAAAGATGCTTAAATCTTATGAGCAATCTATCCAAGAGATATGGGATTTCATCAAAAAACCAAATTTGAGAGTCATTGGGATAGAAGAAGGCACAGAGATTCAAGCCAAAGGAATGGACAACCTATTGAATGAAATAATCCTAGAAAACTTCCCAGAGATGAAAGATGGAATGGATTGCCAAATCCTGGAAGCCTACAGGACCCCAAACATCCAAAACTGTAATAGGCCAACTCCAAGACATATAATTATGAAGATAGCCAACATACAGAACAAGGAGAGAATATTAAAAGCTACGAGGGAAAGGAGGCAGATTACATTCAGGGGTAAACCAATTAGGTTAACGGCTGATTTTTCATCACAGACTTTGAAAGCGAGAAGATCCTGGAACAATGTATTTCAAACACTTAAAAATAATGGATTCCAACCAAGAATACTGTATCCAGCAAAATTAAGCTTCAGATTTGACAATGAAATTAAAATCTTTCACGATAAACAAAAGCTAAAAGATTTCGCAGCAAGAAAACCAGCACTGCAAAGCATTTTGGGCAAAATTCTACAAGAAGAGGAATGGAAAAACAGTGCCCAAAACCAACAGCGGGAGGTATCTCAGTAAAGGGGGAGGAAAACAACCAAAAAGTAAAAACTAGCCAAACTAAAATAAATAAATAAATAAACATGACTGGAAGTACAAATCATATTTAAATTGTAACCTTAAATGTTAATGGACTAAACTCACCAATCAAGAGACACAGGCTGGTAACCTGGATCAAAAAAACAAATCCAACAATATGCTGCCTTCAGGAGACTCATATGATAGGAAAAGACATACACAGGCTGAAGGTGAAAGGTTGGGAAAAATCATACCACTCACATGGCCCTCGGAAGCAAGCAGGAGTGGCCATACTCATATCGAATAAAATCAACTTCAAACCTAAGTTAATCAAAAGGGATAAAGAAGGACACTATATCCTGTTAAAAGGAACTATTCACCAACAAGACATAACAATTATCAATTTATATGCACCAAATAATGGTGCAGCAACGTTCATAAAACAAACTCTCCTCAAGTTCAAAAGTCAAATTGACCACAACACAATAATTATGGGTGACTTCAACACACCGCTCTCACCATTAGACAGATCCTCCAGACAAAAGCTGAATAAAGAAACTATAGAACTCAATGACACAATCAATAACCTAGACTTAACCGACATATATAGAATATATCAACCATCATCAAGTGGATACACGTTCTTCTCAGCAGCACATGGATCTTACTCAAAGATAGATCATATACTATGCCATAGGGCAACTCTTAGTAAATATAAAGGAGTGGAGATAATACCATGCACCATATCTGATAATAATGGAATGAAACTGGAAATCAATGAAAAAAGAAGGAAGGAAAAATCCTGCATCACATGGAAAATAAACAATATGTTACTGAATGATCAATGGGTTACAGAAGACATAAAGGAGGAAATCAAAAAATTCTTAGAGATAAACGACAATTCAGACACAACATACCGGAATCTATGGGACACAATGAAAGCAGTTTTAAGAGGGAAATTCATTTCCTGGAGTTCATTCCTCAAAAAAAGAAAAAAACAACAAATAAACGAACTCACACTACATCTCAAAACCCTAGAAAAGGAAGAGCAAAACAACAGCAAATATAGCAGAAGACAAGAAATAATTAAAATCAGACCGGAAATCAACGAAATTGAAACAAAAAAAACCATTGAAAAAATTGATAAAACTAAAAGTTGGTTCTTTGAAAAAATAAATAAGATCGACAGACCCTTAGCCATGCTAACGAAGAGAAGAAGAGAGAAAACTCAAATCACTAACATACGGGATGAAAAAGGCAATATCACAACAGACACTTCAGAAATACAGAAGATAATTAGAAAGTATTTTGAAACCCTATATTCTAATAAAATAGAAGACAGTGAAGACATCGATAAATTTCTTAAGTCATATGAGCTGCCCAGATTGAGTCAGGAAGACACACACAATTTAAACAGACCAATAACAAAGGAAGAAATAGAAGAAGCCATCAAAAGACTACCAACCAAAAAAAGCCCTGGACCAGATGGGTATACAGCGGAGTTTTACAAAACCTTCAAAGAAGAATTAATACCAATACTTTTCAAGCTATTTCAAGAAATAGAAAAAGAAGGAGCTCTTCCAAATTCATTCTATGAGGCCAACATCACCCTGATCCCGAAACCAGACAAAGACACTTCAAAGAAAGAAAACTACAGACCAATATCTCTAATGAACATAGATGCAAAAATTCTCAATAAAATCCTGGCGAATCGAATACAAAAGCATATCAAAAAAATTGTGCACCATGATCAAGTAGGATTCATCCCTGGGATGCAAGGTTGGTTCAATATACGGAAATCAATAAATATTATTCACCACATCAATAGACTTAAAGATAAGAACCATATGATCGTCTCGATAGATGCAGAAAAAGCATTCGACAAAGTACAGCATCCTTTTATGTTCAAAACACTAGAAAAACTGGGGATAACAGGAACTTACCTCAACATTGTAAAAGCTATATATGCTAAGCCTCAGGCTAGCATCATTCTAAATGGAGAAAAACTGAAGGCATTCCCGCTAAAATCTGGAACAAGACAGGGATGCCCTCTCTCACCACTTCTATTTAATTTAGTCCTTGAAATACTAGCCAGAGCAATTAGACAGACAAAAGAAATTAAAGGCATAAAAATAGGAAAAGAAGAACTTAAAATATCACTATTTGCGGACGATATGATCCTATACTTAGAAGACCCAAAAGGGTCTACAAAGAAACTACTAGAACTGATAAATGAATTCAGCAAAGTGGCAGGATATAAAATCAACACGCATAAATCAAAGGCATTCCTGTATATCAGTAACAAAACTTCTGAAATGGAAATGAGGAAAACCACCCCATTCACAATATCCTCAAAAAAAATAAAATACTTGGGAATCAACCTAACAAAAGAGGTGAAAGATTTATACAATGAAAACTACAGAACCCTAAAGAGAGAGATAGAAGAAGATCTTAGAAGATGGAAAAATGTACCCTGTTCATGGATAGGCAGAACCAACATCATCAAAATGGCGATATTACCCAAAGTTCTCTACAGGTTCAACGCAATGCCAATCAAAATCCCAACGGCATTTCTGGTAGAAATAGATAAAGCTATCATGAAATTCATATGGAAAAACAAAAGACCCAGAATAGCAAAAGCAATTCTAAGCAGGAAGTGTGAATCAGGCGGTATAGCGATACCAGACTTCAAACTATACTACAGAGCAATAGTAACAAAAACAGCATGGTACTGGTACCAAAACAGGCAGGTGGATCAATGGTACAGAATAGAGGACACAGAGACCAATCCACAAAACTACAACTTTCTTATATTTGATAAAGGCGCTAAAAGCATGCAATGGAGAAGGATAGCATCTTCAACAAATGGTGCTGGGAAAACTGGAAATCCATATGCAACAAAATGAAACTGAATCCCTTTCTCTCGCCATGCACAAAAGTGAATTCAAAATGGATCAAGGAGCTTGATATCAAATCAGAGACACGCCGTCTGATAGAAGAAAAAGTTGACTACGATCTACAGTCAGTGGGGTCGGGCTCCAAATTCCTCAATAGGACACCCATAGCACAAAAGTTAATAACTAGAATCAACAAATGGGACTTACTCAAACTAAAAAGTTTTTTCTCAGCAAAAGATACAGTAAGAGAGGTAAATAGAGAGCCTACATCCTGGGAACAAATCTTTACTCCTCACACTTCAGATAGAGCCCTAATATCCAGAATATACAAAGAACTCAAAAAATTAAACAACAAGATAACAAACAACCCTATCAACAAATGGGCGAAGGACCTGAACAGACACTTCTCAGAGGAGGACATACAATCTATCAATAAGTACATGAAAAAATGCTCACCATCTCTAGCAGTCAGAGAAATGCAAATCAAAACCACCCTAAGATACCATCTCACTCCAGTAAGATTGGCAGCCATTATGATGTCAAGCAACAACAAGTGCTGGCGAGGATGTGGGGAAAAGGGTACACTTGTACATTGCTGGTGGAACTGCAAACTGGTGCGGGCAATATGGAAAGCAGTATGGAGATTCCTAGGAAAGCTGGGAATGGAACCACCATTTGACCCAGCTATCGCCCTTCTCGGTCTATTCCCTGAGGACCTTAAAAGAGCATACTATAGGGATACTGCCACATCAATGATCATGGCAGCACAATTCACAATAGCTAGACTTTGGAATCAACCCAGATGCCCTTCAATAGATGAATGGATTAAAAAACTGTGGCATTTATACACAATGGAGTATTACGCAGCACTAAAAAATGACAAAATCATGGATTTTGCAGGGAAATGGATGGCATTAGAGCAGATTATGCTAAGTGAAGCTAGCCAATCCTTAAAAAACAAATGCCAAATGTCTTCTTTGATATAAAGAGAGCAACTAAGATCAGAACAGGGAAGAAGAGCATGAGGAAAAGATTAACATTAAACAGAGATGAGTGGGGGGAGAGAAAGGGAGAGAGAAGGGAAACTATGGAAATGGAAGGAGACCCTCATATTTACACAAAATTACATATAAGAGTTTGTGAGGGGAAAGGGAAAAAAAAAACAAGGGAGAGAATTAAACAACAGCAGATGGGGTAGAGAGGGAAGATGAGAGGGAAGGGGAGGGGGGATAGTAGAGGATAGGAAAGGCAGCAGAATACAACAGACACTAGTATGACAATATGTAAATCAATGGATGTGTAACTGATGTGATTCTGCAATCTGTATATGGGCTAAAAATGGGAGTTCATAACCCACTTGAATCAAATGTATGGAAGATGATATGTCATGAGCTGTGTAATGTTTTGAACAACCAATTAAAAAAAATAGCACACTGTAAGGGCTGGAACTCAAATACGTAAATCATTTCAATATTTAAAAAAACACAACCCTAGGCAATAATTTGTATCAAGACTAAAAAAGATTTTAAATTGCAAAATTATAATACTTATTCTTGAAAATTATTAGTCTTTGCATTTGTACAGAGGTATTTTGCATGTGAGGCTGAGGATATCCAACTCCTCTATTTTAGAAAAGATGTGAGGACCCCAAAAGCATGAGCTTGCTTCAGGACTCCTCATCATTGATCACCTGCCTTCAAGCCAATGGAAGAAAAGCCCCAGAGGGAGCATGAGGACCTCTGAGAGGGCCCTGGTTCTGATGCAGCTTGGCACCACTATGTCCCCACCTGGCCCATGTCCCCACCTGGCCTGTGTCCCCATCCCCACTGGACTGCGTTCTTTTTCTTTGTTAAAGAAATTGAAAACTAACACAAAAATTATTTGAAAAAAATTGGAATGTCACTGGTAAACTCTCTGTCCCTACATGGTGAACAAAAAGAGTCCTTCTGGATAATAAAAAAGGGGGTGGCCTGGCATGGTGATAAGGAAGAGATTAAAAGTCATTGAAAGTATAAAAAAAATACTAATATAGTAATGAAATAGGCAGAAAAAAATAACTGCACAATGTCTTCTCCACTCTAAAAGCATATCTAGAGCCAAGAGCCAGGGGAGATGTGCAGTAAATCTTTAAAACAGTGAAAACATTCCAAAATGTTACAGGTATGCACTTTCATTTTTGCATGGCCTACACATTCTTAACCTAATATATAACTAACATATGAATGTGAAAACCAGTTAGTCCAGGTCCTAGTTCAAGTGAACTATGATAGTATTTCTTTTTATCTCTAAAAAAGGAGTTGATCTTGTTACGATTCTAATATTAAAATATTGTAGTTTCCATAGCCATAGTAAACTAGAAAAGACTACCAGAAGCAGAAACACGTTTGGTACTTACAGATAATATGGCATAGGTAACTTCACATTTCAGTATAACCCCTCTGCTTCAAACACACAATAATGATAGATAAAATACTTTTGTAGTTGTTGATTAATATTTGTTTTATTTATTTATTTTTATGTGATGCCGAGGATGGAACCTGGTGCTTTCTACATGCTAGGGAAGTGCTCTACCTCTGAGCCATAACCCTGGCCCCTCTCTGGTGGTGTCTAGTGAACATTAATTTCATAAGGAAGAAATGTCACTAGAAAGTTCTGAGGGGAACTTCGTGAAACCCTATTTCTAAATAAAATACAATATAGGGCTGGGGATGTGGATCAGTGGTTAAGTACTGCTGGGTTTAATACGTGGTTAAAAAAAGAAATTTCTTGGGCTCAAGGGAAATATGATGTAAGGGGGGGGGGAAATAGTTTATTAGGAGTAAAGAATGGGGAACAGGGATCGAAATCATGTATAAATATAAGGATATTTTCCCTTCTTAAGTTCATTAAAATAGTTATGACTGATGAAACAAAATACTACAATATTATCTTGTGTTTTTAGTGAATGTTGATATAAAAAATTAAACAACTGCAACATTAACATCACTTGATTGGTAAATTGACTTACACTTTATTAGGAATGAAATAATATTAACTAAGAAGACTTTCAAAGATTGCAATCCTTATAGCAACTAATAAATCTCATAAAACATGATTCTAAAATGACTATAAATTAATTAAAATAAAATAATAAAAAAATATTCAAACATTCCAAAAGAATGAAGGAAATATAAAGAAGATAAACACAAGAACCTGGGAGACAAAAAGCAAACAAACAATAAAATGATACATACACAAAAATATATTAAATGTATATGGCCAAGCATACCAACAAAACAAAAATTGTCAGACTGGAAAAAATGCTAGTCATACTCCACGTACAAGAAACAGATAAAAACAAAGGAAAGGAAAATGTATGCAGTGTAAATAATAACTGAAAGAGAAATGCTGTGTCTATATTAATATCAATAAAATAAATTTTAAGAAAGAAAAATTGTGAAACATAAAGACTTACATGATTGAATGACAGGTAAGGCATTACAAGGCCTAAAGTGTATATATCTAGTGATAGGGCTTCAAAACACATGAGGCAAGATTTAAAATAAATGAGGCAAAAACAAGCAGGATCAATGAAAAATAAACAAACCCCAAATTATTGTTGGAAAGGTCAATATTCCTCTATCAGAAATCCAGTAAGGTATGTACAAACAAAATTAATAAACATAAGGAAGATGTGAACATCATCAACCAATACCTACAACAGAAGAATATTAAATCTTTTAAAGTGCAAAAGAATATTCATCCGTTAGGCCTTGAAACAAACCTTAACAAATTTAAAAGAATTGAAATAACATAAATCATGATCAGTGATCATAAAAGATAAAAAAAGGAATTGATAACAGAAAATATCTGTGAAGCCTTCAAATCATTAGAAATTAGTGAACACACTTCTAAAATAACAGAAATAAAGAAGGAAGCCACAGGGATGATACAAAACATAATGAATCGAATAAACTGAAAACACAACATATACAAATGTTGGGATGTACATAAAGAAATATTGAAGGGAAGTTTGTGGCATTAAATTATTATATAAACAAAGAGAAGAGTCAAAAGTTAATAAACTACCATCTAAAGAACTATAAATATAAAAAAGGTATAAAATAAATTAAAAGAAAGTAGAAGGAAAAAACAATAAAAAACAGAGCAGAAAAACTATAGAGAAAAATAGTGACATCATAAACTTGCTCTGATATATGTTTACATTATGGAATAATTGAATCAAGCTAATTAACAAATCTATCATTTCACATTTTTTTATCATTTTGTAGTGAAATATATAAAACCTATTCTTTTAATAATTAAAAGTGAAAATAAATAAATATATATATATATATATGTGTGTGTGTGTGTGTGTGTGTGTGTGTATACATACACATATATGTATATGTATAAGACAAAAGATTGTTCTTTGGAAAACCCAAAGAATAATAAAACTCCACCCATACTGACCAGAAAACAAAATTAAAATAAAAAAATACTATCAATATCAAGAATAAAAGAGGAGTGATATCCCCACAATTGGTAGAGCATGGAACATCCCCCCCCCAAAAAAAAAAATCTATGGCCTTGAAAAAATTGTCAGTCAATTTTTTGTTTACTAACCAACAATTTGTTAATCATAAGTTTTTTTTTTATTTTTAGTGTACTATAGTTATACATAGTTGTGGGGCTCATTTTGATATATTCATAAATGCATATAACATAGTTTTCTCCATTTAAATCCCCAGTGCTACCCATTCCCTTCCCCTCCTCTGCCCCCTGATTCTCTTCCTCTATTCTATTAGTGTTTTTTCTATTTATTTATATTTAATTGATGCATTATAATTATATATAAAATTGGAATGCACTGTGTTGTATTCATACATTTACCTAGAATAATTTGGTCAACCCAATTCTACATTTCTTCCCCTTTCTATTCCTTTTTCCCTCTTCTTGGTGCCCCACTTCTACTCTATTGATCTCCCTTCTATTTTCATGACATCCCCTTTATTAATTCCTTTTTATTCTCTAGTTTACACATATGAGAGAAAGTATTTGACCATTAACTTTGTAAGTCTCAGAATCAACTTTATAGATCTCTAGAATCTGTCAAAAGCTTACAACAATAAGGGGAAGATGTGGTGAAATAAAAGAACCTGTTCTATTGAAATAAAAGAGCTCTGTGGCATCTGCCTTTCCCCAGATAAGAGGGAGCTCCTATCTTTGTATTCCAGGTGCAGGTTGCTAGTGGTAGAGTGAGCATAATAAATTTATTCTCAAAGAATTGTGGTTGAGTATTTCAACCTGAATGGCAGCCCTGCAAGGACTGATGCAGTGGCTTGCATTATGCTTCATCCAGCTTGGTACATTCCCAGTTACATCTGTTTCATCCTTTGGTGTATATCCAAAATAACTAAAATCAACATACTACAGTGATGCAGCCATATCAATGTTTATAGCAGCACAATTCATAATAGCTATGCTATGGAACCAATCTAAGTGACCTTCAACACATAAATGAATAAAGAAAATGTAGTATATATACACAATAGAATTTACTCAGACATAAAGAAGAATGAAATTATGGCATTTGCTGGTAAATGGATAGAGCTGGAGAATTTCATGCTAACTGAGATACCAGACTCAAAATGTCAGGAGTTAAATACTTTCTTTCTACAGGAAAATAAGTGGGAGAAGTGAATCCCATGAAAATAGAAGGGAGATCAATGGGTATAAGAAAGGGATTGAGGGGGGAGGAGGAAAGTCAAGAAAGGGGAAGAAATGAAAATGAAATTGATGGAATTGTGCTATATGCTGGGATTGCATTCAGAGATGTTTTTGTCAAAACGTATTAAAAACAAAAGTATTGGTGGCAGCAACCTGGGGCTAGGGATAACAGGCAAGACAAGCAATTGACAGGCTGAAAATCTCTAGAAAAAAGGTTGGAGAAGGAAATACTTCGGTGAACAAGGGCTGTGGTAAACTCCTCACATATACTGGGTAATTGCCAAAGCCATACACATGGTCAAGGCCTAACACATGTTCAGAAGGGCTTGGGAAGACGGCAGGCTTTCACCTCTGATTTTCCAGACTTCATGGGAAGAGGACATAAAAAAGCTAAGGCAAAGTCAGTTTTCCTTAAATGGATTTATAGATTGAGCCAATCCCAAATAAAATATAAATTATTTTGTTGTTTGTTTTATGTTAATTGGTACAAATTCACAAGTTTATTCTAAAATCTATGTGGAAGGGAAAAGGAGCTAAAATTGTCAAAAGACAGCTTTAAAATATGTTCTTAATTTTAAGGACTCCAAAAAAAAAGGGTTTGAGTGCTTCAAGATGTATGTAAAGGTATAGCAATAAAAACAGTATGGTACTGGTGAAAGCACAGACATAGATCAATGGAACAGAATGAAGACTTCAGAAATGTGTCCACATACCAGTCAGTTGCTTTTCATCCATGGTAATAATATAATGTAGGAAGCATAATCTTTTTAACAATTGTACTAGGTAGACAGAAGCCAAAGGATGAACTCCAATGTAAACAAAAATTAACTGCAAATGGAAAATAGAACTAAATGTAAAATCTAAAACTTCTAGAAGAAAATATAAGGGAGAATATTCATGACTTTGGGTCAAGGAAAAGTCTTCTTAATTTTGACGCAAGAATCACAAAATATACAAGTTAGACTTCATCAAAATTAAAAACTACTTCAAGGAAAATTTTTAAATAATCAAAAGATAAGTCAAAGATTGGGAGAAATATTTTCATATCACAGAGGATATATATTCAGAATATATAAATAATTGTCAAAATTCAATATGAGACCAAACAACTTAATAAAATTTTTGTAAAACATCTAAACAGGTGACAAATGAGCACATAAAATATGCAAGCAGTAGAAACAAACA
This sequence comes from Marmota monax, assembly GCF_021218885.2. Lineage (NCBI taxonomy): Eukaryota > Metazoa > Chordata > Mammalia > Rodentia > Sciuridae > Marmota > Marmota monax. The sequence continues at coordinate 3,021,034 of NW_026692025.1, read as the reverse complement.
AGTTATAAATATAATTGTACCATTACTAGCATACTTTTTTTCTTTTATGTTTTTATTAATGTGTTATATTTATACGTAATATTGAGGTTTATTTTGACATAATTATATAAGCATGGAATCTAATTTGCTTTACTTCATTCCCCAATGCTTTTCTTTTCCCTCCTGTCCTTTCACTGTTACCTTTTCTCTGTTTTATTGTTCTTCCTTCTATTTGTTTATAGTTTCCTTAATTAGTGCTTTATACATATACATAAAGGTGAAATTCACTATGGTATATTCATGTATGTACTTAGCATAATTTAGTCAATTTCATTTCACAATTCGTCTATTTTCCTGTCCCTCCTCCCTTCATCTCAACCCTTCCTCTACTCCACTGATCTCCCTTCAATTCTCATGTGGATTCCCTCCCCACACACTGCCCCCCATTTTGGTCTAGTTTCCACGTATGAGAAAAAACATTGATCCTTGACTTATTGGGTTAATGCATACTAACAAATGCTTGCCAAGGATTTTGAGCATTCTCATATAGTTCTGGTGGGGATGCAAAATGATATGTCCACCATAAAAAACACTTTATATGTGTTTTATAAAGTTAAACACACCCTTGTCATACAACTTAGCAATACTATTTATAGAATTTTTATTCACAATCACCAAAACAACAAAAATCCTCAATGTCCTTCAACTGATAGATCAACAAAGTACAATATATCCATACAATAGAATAGTAATCAATAAAATTGATTTAACTACTGATTGCAACAACAAAAATGAATTTAAAATGTATATTACTAACTAAAAGAAGCCAGACACAAAAGTCATATACTGTATGATTCCATCTACATGGAATTTTGAAAAGGGTGAAACTTAAAAGACAGAAACAAATCAGTTGTTTCCAATGTCCAGAGATTGATGGTGAGCAGAGTGAATAAGAACAAAGAAACATAAGAGGATATTTCCAGTTGATGGAACTGTTCTATACCTTCATTGTTTTAATAATTATAACACAAAGAGTGAACCATACTGTACATGTTATACATTAATTTTTAAGTATAAATCTTTGATATTAAACTTAAAAGTGGAAATGAGCAAGAACACCATTAAATAATCCTACATATCAAAACCAATGAAACAATCATCTCTAGCAATTAGAGAAACGCAAATCAAAACTACTGTAAGATTTCATCTCACTCCAGTCAGAATGGCAGTTATCAAGAATACAAGAAACAATAAATGTTGGCAAGGATGTGTGGGGAAAAGGCACACTCATACATTGCTGGTGGAACTGCAAATTGGCACAACCATGATAGAAAGCAGTATGGAGATTCCTTGGAAAACTTTGAATGGAACCACCATTTGACCCAGCTATCCCACTCCTTGGTATATACCCAAAGGATATAAAATTAGCATAATAAGGTGACACAGCCACATCAATGTTTATAGCAGCTCAAGTCACAATAGCAAAAATATGGAACCAACCTGTGCCCTTCAACAGATGAGTAGACAAAATGTGGTACATATATACAATGGAATATTATTCAGCCTTAAAGAAAAATAAAATTATGGCATTTGCAGGTAAATAGATGGAACTAGAAAACAGCATGCTAAGTGAAATAAGCCAATCCCCCCCAAAAAAACAAATGCCAAATGTTTTCTCCGCTAAGTAGATGCTGATCTATAGTGGGCCAGGGTTTAGGGAAGAATGAACGTACTTTGGATTGTGCAGAGGGGATTGAGCGGAGAGGTCGGACTCTGGGTATGGGAAGGATGGTAGAAAGAGACAGACATTATCACCCTATATTCATGTATAATTACACAATTGGAGTGACTCTGCACCATGTACATCCAGAGGAAGGAGAAGTTGTGCTCCATTTGTGTACAATGTGTCAAAATGCATTCTACTGTCATGTAAAATTAATTAGAACAAATTAAAAAAAATAGAAGACCAGTAAAATAGAAGAAGGGGATCATCAGGAGGGAAGAGAGGGAAAGGGGAGGTACTGGGGAATGAAATTGATAAAATCATACTGTTTTATTATGCACATGTATAAATATATTACAACAAATTCCACTGTTGTGTAAAATCATACTGTACCAGTTAAAAGGAAAAAAATAAAAATCAATGAAACAGTTATATTTTCCTATGAATATATGGAACCATGAATCATAGTAGGATGTACATTACATATCAGTAAGTAAAGAATGAACTATTTGGGCTGGGGCTGAGGCTCAGTGGTAGAGCACTTGCCTAGCATCTGTGAGGCATTGGGTTTGATTCTCAGCACCACATAAACATAAATTAATTAATTAATTAATTAATTAAAGATCCATTGACAACTAAAAAATATTTTTCAAGAAGAGAGTGAACTATTTAAAAATGTGCTGGAATCACAGGTCATCCATGTGCAAATGCAAAACCCTGTCTCATGTCACATATAAATATTAATTGTGAGTATATTTTAAAACTTTAAATCAGAAAAGCAATTCATTGAAAAAAAGGACACTGAGCCTCAGAAGTCTAATATCTCTATATAATCAAAGAAATTGAGAATTATAAGACAGCACCATTCCACAGGTATAACCTGGCAAAAACATAGATGCAAAATAGTGCCAAATGTTGGCAAGAAAGGAAAATAAAGAACACTCTGCTTGGGAAGGTAGTAGTACAACCATTTAGGAGAGCAATTGGAAAATGTCTGCTAACAGAAGCACAAAGCCTATAACTCAACTGCTCCACTAATAGGTCTACATGCAACAAGAACCCTTGCACACGTGCACAAAGTGGCATGTACAAAAATGACCATTCAAAATCTGAAATATGGTTCTGTATAGACATAATGGCAGTAAATAGGATTCTGTTTTACTTCAAAAATCTCCAGTAGAGACTCCTTTGCAATCATTGTAAGTTAATGTGTTGCAAATGAGATGTCATGGAACCCAGGCTTTTTGCCTAGAGTCCAGCATATCAAATTTTCAACTCAAAATAAATTATTTTTCTTCCTATATCTTTGTTACAGTTTTCTTATTGCTTTAACACTGCTAGGAAGTAGTTTATCTTCCAAATACACTCTACCAAGTTATATTTCCTTAATCTCAGTGTTAAACCAGAAAACTACATGTTTTCTCTCACATTTAAGTTGGCATACACCTTTGGTGCCCAACTCTTTTCTGTTCCAGCTTTGAAATTATGATGTCCTGTACCTTTTGTTAGAAAATATATTACCTCCTTAAAACCTTGATATTCAGATATTGGCCAACTGGGATCTTCTGTGAGGTTACACTCTTACTTTTATCCCATATTCATGCTTTTTTTCTTGTGCCACATGGAAGAGATGCAAAGAACCCTGAAATTAAGTCCTGGCTTTAATATTTATTGACTAACTTCCCCTAATCTTTTTAATCTTAGATTTTATCTCTGTGAAATGGGCATATCAATAACTGCCATCTCAGGCCTATTGTGAGAATTAAGTTACATAGTAGATGCTGGATGTGAAAAGGCACTTTGAAATTGCAAAGTGTTATCCACATGGTAGTTGTTACCAGAAAGATCATATGTATAATAGTGATTTTTCATGTACCTGTCTCAAAATTCTCTGTGAAATTTTCAAAATATGTGGGTCAGGAAAAATGAGCCATCTTTTTTGGATTTATTATAAACTATTAGAAACAGTGGCCATTTGAATGTCAAATGATCAGAATTTCCAGGTGAGGGGTATTTATTTTATGCTAATTTTAAAAATATGAATTGAGGGCTCTACTCCCAGAAATTCTGGTTTGGTGATCTGAAAGAGCCCAAGAATCTAGGTTTCTAAAAGCCTTCTAGATGATCTTGATAATAAGCAAATTTTAAGAATTACTTCTCTGACATGCTAATGTCTTAGTTCCCAGTGCCTCAAAATATATCTCACTTTGCTCTGCATGATGAATTTGCTTTGTACCTTATTGCCTTACAACTAGCCTCTGCCTCTAGATCCAGGCCCTTTTTAATGGTGCTTTGATTAGACAACTTGACTCTTTAATCTGGTGCCCCTTGACTCCACATTTTCCAGACTATCAGCCAGCTTTGTCACAATTTGTGTTCCACACAGGTACCAACTATAAGGTCTCTGAAGTTGTTGTGGAGATGTTACACCGCGACCTCCATTCTTAGCTTGGCCTTGACCATATTCCAGCCATAAATGACTCAAGTATAAACACTGGAACTAAAATCAAAGTTTTGTCTCTAATATCCATCATCGGTAGTACTGCTCTTGCTATTTTTGCTAATAAAACTTCTTGAGAAAGGTACTGGTGATATTAAGACCACATTTTCCCGTCTTCAGATATATTTGCGTCTGGAGCAAAATAGATCTTTATGTTCACAGAAGGACAATGCAGACTCTATTCATGGTGTTTGTATTTAAGTTTGGAGGAGGCAGAAAGGTTTCATCCTTTTGGATAGGTGGACTTGTTAGGTTGATTCCTGATTCTGGTTTTAAGGAAACACTAAGCAACATGGTTGTCAGCAAGATGGCCATTAATAATATTTACAATTCCAGCAGCAAACACAGGGCCATCAGACTCAAGGTTATTTCCCAAGATGGAATGAATCCCAGAAAAGGGATACTCTTGATATCAAAAGTGACTTGGCCACAGGCAAGAACACCAGAACATTGCTGGTGCATGACATCTAGACCCACCAAGTGCTAACAGCAATAGATTAAGTATACTTACAGATAGGGTTCTTATGACTATATTGCAGATAAAAAGCTGTTTCTATTCATAAAAGACAAGTCACTGATAGTACTACCTTTCCAAATGGGTTAACACCCATTTTCTGATTTAGGCTATCACCCAATCTTTATACTGAACGAGTATTTTCCAGTGGCACACATACTATGCGACCTAAGTATGGAATTTTAACTCAGGTCAAATCAAAGATTGATGCAGGAATATTAAGACACTTCATTGACTAAACCTGTTCCCCATCTGACTTAGGTATACCTTCCTAGTGATCATTTGTGATAGCCATACCCATTTATAGATGAGGAGGAGCCCAAAGGAAACAAGAATGCTGGGGAGATGCTATTATCTGTCATCTGATGTTTACATTTCTTCTTGGCCTTTTACGGTTAAGATCCTGAAAGATCTATATTTCTCTACTTCACTTTGGGCTTCTGCTAACAATGTTCTTCCCATACTAGCCTGGCTCTGCCTGTTATCTCACTGCAAAGAACTCCATACCTATTTACCATTAAAGAAGAGTTCTTTAGAAATTTGCAATAGAACTTGCTTCCTACCTTCTTCCTTCTCCTCTCATTTCTCCACTCCCATCATGCATCTGACAGAACAGTAGCTTTGGTATCTGAGGCTCAGCTTCCTGCAAAGCAAATAGACAGCACTCCAGGAGCTGAGGTCCTCTCCAATGATCTAATCTCCACTTAGGGCTCAGGGTTCAATATCCTTCCGCCTTCTTGATGAGAACCCTCATGCTTAATGTGCAGTTAACTCTACTTCTACTAACAATTCTATGATCTCATCTCTCCGAATGACTCCATAATATACTGTCCTTGACAAATTTGAACCCCTATGCATTTACCATCTTATAAATAAGAGAAGTGAAATTGAAATAGGTCTTCACCAAGAGCATTATGCTAACAGCATGTATGTAATACTCCAGCTACATTTTGGCTTTGATAAATTCCTTATTTTAAAAATATCTCTTGAACAGTGATACAACAGTCTATTTGAGCAGCCTCTTGATTGTTGTCTCAAACTCCAGATATTTTGAATACCTGATTCAGGTTGTTTTTTATTGCAATATCAGCATCTTCTCTGGGCCAACCCCAAGGTATCAGTAGTTCTAAAATGAGAGATTTCCATTCCCAGTCAATTAAATATATGCAGAAATTATTTGGTTTGACTGACATTAATAATGGATGGTTGATTCCATCTTCACTTTTAGCCACTGACCACCTACGTGATGTCCACTCCTGAAAGCTGAAAAATAATAAGGTAAAAAATGTGATCTAGGCAAAAAACCATTATGGTTGTCTAACCCTATACATTTTTCCAAAGTGATCTACATGCATAGGAAGCATACCAATGCACAATAGAAATGCCTAGATATTCATATTTCCATAAGAGACACTACCTGGAGGCATATAATGTTCAAAACAGTCAATCAATGTGTATTTTGAAAGAGGAAGTTGATGTCTAGTTATTCCACAAAGCTACTCTAGTGAGTCAACTAATCTCACTTGTAAAAATGAGTATGCATTCTTGGGAATTTTGATGACCCCAAATCAGAAATATCACCTATGTTTGATCTTTATCTGTGACAACTATGTGCCCTAAGAGATTATTATAACATTTCCTAACTGTATTTTAATCTCTAACTTTTTATTTTAATGGGGATAGAACACCACTCAATGCAACTTACTCTAATCCTTTTTGGCAAAGTCCCCTCCTATGTCCATGTACAGGAAAACTATCTCATTTCTGTCCACACTCCTCTTTGAATTTCTAACATAGCAACAGAGTCCTTTAAGAACATTTTTACACTGTTATAGTCCCAGTGATATTGCCAGTGATCTTGCCATTGAATAATTCTCATGGAATAACTTGTTACACTACTCCAGATAGAATAACTCCTTCTATAAAAACATTACCTTCTATTTTTACCATTTCTTAAAAATAACTACTACAAGTGATACAATGGTGGCTGGTCATTCTTTGAGCAAACCAGGACATCCATTAAATCTAGTGGATCAAGGTTTAGAATAAGAAATATATTAAGTGGTGCTGGACCTTGAAAAAGGACAAGATGGCACTTGACCCTCCTCTCAATATATAAGAATTAATAGACTAAATTTGAACTTGAAGCTCAAAAACTTCATGACCATTAATTCCTTCGTGTCCTTCAAGATGTTTGTACCAGCTCTAGTATGGTGGGATATACCAAAAAGGCCATCATAGCACAAATTATCCAACTGTCAGAATGTTCCAAAGTCTGTTCAAGCCCCTTCCATTTGGAAAATTATTTATTTTGGTGTCCTTCTCATGTTTTCTCTCTGTCTAGACAAAGTGAGGTCCCAGTATCTCAAACTCAGGTTGAAATTTTTGGTGTCTAATCTAAATGGAGTGACTAAATTGTAGGCTTCAGAATGTGTTCATAAGAAAACTCTGAAAGAAAATGCTTAGCAATGAAATTGAAAGTGAGTCCACTTAGTTCAATTGTGCACATTTACCATGCTTAATGATAGTGCACATTTATCATGCTTAATCTTATGAAGCACTGTCAAATATATAATTTCATTTTATTTTCACAACACCCCTGTAAGATAAGTATTTGTTTTTTTAACAAATATTAAGAATTTACTATGGGCTGGGCAGGATTTGACAATTTAACCAGTGAGTGATGATCTGGGGATCCTGAGTGACCACCATGATATAGTTACACTGTTCTGATTATCTGAATGTGAACTATATTATTATGTATTAATGCATTAGGTTATTTATATATTATTATCATCAGAAAAAAAATTTTCACATGATAAGTAGATTGTGCTATAAGACAAGACACCTATATGAGGTTATGTAGTAATTTGGTGCTAAAAATAAGGGTAACATTCATTCTTTTCAGTCCTGACATTATGTATATTCCAATTATGTATAGCCATGCCTTCTTTTTTTAAGTATTTTTATACATTTATTTATTTATTTATTTATTTATTTATTATGTGGTGCTGAGGATTGAACCCACTTCCTCACATGTGCTAGGCAAGCACTCTACCACTGAGCTACAACCCCAGTGCTCCCACGCCTTCTTTTTTTAAAGTATTTTTAGTTTTAGATGGACACAGAACCTTTGTTTATTTAGTTTTTTTAATGTGGTGCTGAGGATTGAATCTAGTGCCTCTCGTGTGCTAGGCAAGCACTCTACCCCTGAGCCACAGCCACAGCCCCACCCCATGCCTTCTTTAACAATGTTTGGTAGCTGTGTACTTCTCCTCACTAATTAGATCTCAGGAAAAGAATATTCTAGAGCAGAGTTATGGTAAGAAAGGAAAACTGCAGATAACTTATTTAAAGAAATGGCAAGCAATTGCAAGACCTAGTACTTTAAGGGCGAATTAAAAATAGATATCATGTTCATGTTGCAAATCAAGGGAAGGACTACGCCAGGCACACTGCCTGTAATCCCAGCAGCTCGGGAGGCTGAGGTAGGAGAGTCACAAGTTCCAAGCCAGCTGCAGCAAAAGCGAGGGACTAAGCAATTCAGTGAGACCCTGACTGTAAATAAATGACAAATTAGGGCTGGGGATGTGGCCCAGTGTTCAGGTATCCCCGAGTTAATCCCCAATACACACACATCGAAGGAAAACAGAGAGACACAAAAATATATAAATATTGGTGATGAGTGAGATAGTAAGAGCCTAAAAATATGTGACAATGTAGAATATGGAGTGTGATGTAGAATTTACTCAGAAGACAAATCAGCTCAAAGGTAGCTCATCAGTAGGATGATTGCTAGCATCACTGGGTTGCGAGAAGGGTCCATTGTAGCTAGACTTGCTGAGACAAGACAAATATGCATTTATTTTATACATCCTGACTTGTATTTCTCCTCTTCCTTGGATGCTATTTGTCATATTTTCTGTGCATCAACTACTTTTAATCTTACTTACACATCTTTGTCTCTTCAGATTGTTCCCTGATTCTCTTTCTCACTAGTTGCAATCTTTGTTTTTGTTCTTAGTAACATGCATACACCACACTCATTGCACCCTCTCATAATTTCATGATTTCAAGTTCCTTCTTTGCCCACTAAATTTAGCATCATCAGAGCAGGAATCAGATATTACTCATTTGTGTATACCAAGAACCCACCAAAATAGGAGATTAACAATTGATATAAATAATTATTGAATTAGGGACTGGGGATAAGGCTCAGTTGGTAGAGTGCTTGCCTTGCATGCACAAGACCCTGGATTCAATCCCAGCACCACTAAAAATTATTGAATTAAATAAATGAATAAAACTCTCAAGTTGCCCATTCTCCAGAATAATGGTTTTTAAATTTATTTACTAAGAGCTTATCTTTCTTTGCTTCAAAATATTGTTAGCTTCATAATATACTTTGAATAACATGACTTATACATCCAACATGATCTAGTTCCTGCCTATCTGTCTAATTCCATGTTCTTACTACTGAATCTTACTATATTCCATCCTCACTGACTTTATTATCATTGTTGTTGTTTGTCTCTGATATATGTCAAGACTGTTATCATCTCATATTTATAACACTGGCCTCTTGAATTCCAGTCCAAAGTGTTCACTTATCTCTTACTGTTACCTGGACTAGAGCTGAAACTCAAGATGAAGTAAAAGAAACTAAATAAATAAAAGTAAAACACAATAAACAAAACAGCATGCTGGGGATAAGTATGAGAGTAAAACTTAATGTAATCTCACTCTAAACCATTCATTAGTTAGTGGTCGATGTAGACATAGTTATTGGAATGGCTAAAAAAAAGACTTTATTTTTAAAAATAGTTTATTATGGTAAAATCCATATGATATAAAATTTACCAATGTAAAATTAACAATTTTATAGTATTTAGTATGTTCTCAATGTTGTGCAACCACCACTTCCATCCAGTTCCGAAACATTTCATAACTCACAAGTAAAATTCATTAAGCAGTTTCTTCCCAGTCCTTCTCCTTTCAGTCCCTGGACAAAATCAATCTGCATTTTTATCTCTATAGTTTTATGTGTTCTGGATATTTTATATAAATTAAATATATAATATGTGGCTTATTGTACCTGTCTTCCTTCACTTAGCATTATATTTCGAAGAACTAAAAAGTTTCAGGGGGATTAAAATTATTAGAGTGAAATATATGAGATGAAATTTTATTAAAATAAATATAAATTATTGCATTTGTGTTCAAAATGAAATACTAAAATTCCTAAGGTTGAAGAGACTGGCTGGTAAATAGTCATGAGAAAAAAATCTGATAGATATTGGTTGATCAGAAATAACAAAGTAAGCCATCAGCATCACAAAGTAATGTCATCACCAAATAAGCTAATCTTATTTTAAAACATATTAATAAAACTATCATATATAAAATGGGACAAGTGGGCTGGGGATGTGGCTCAAGTGGTAGCATGCTCGCCTGGCATGCGTGCGGCCCGGGTTCGATCCTCAGCACCACATACAAACAGAGATGTGTGTCCGCCGAAAACTAAAAAATAAATATTAAAATTCTCTCTCTCTCTCTTTAAAAAAATTAAAATTAAAATGGGACAAGTAATAGAATATTAGGTTGTGAAATGGCTAGAAATCATCAAGAGTATTATGATCAGTAATAGATAACACACTTCATATTGGATATTAATAAACCAGGTCGTCTCCAGAGCAGCATTTCCCAAGCTGGATTATGGATTACTTCTATCAGAAGTGAGTTATTAACAGGTATTCTGGAAGAAAGATTCCCATGGTCACAAAAAATTATGTACTAAAATGGCTCCCTATATTTTCATAAACATTAACATATGAAGGAGTCTGTATAAATCCACATTAAAATCCACTTTGCTTTGTTAAACTCAAACACGTGACAAAATAAAAAACTGTATCACATAAAGGAGGAATTCACTGTGGTGTATTTATACCTGACATGTATATTTAAAGTACCAATTAAATCAAACCAATAGAAGGAAGACCAGTAGAGTAGAGGAAGGGGAACACTGGGAGGGAGAAGGAAGGGAAAGAGAATATACTGGAGACTGGAAATGAAGTAAATTATAGTCCAGGCATGTATGATTATGTCGAAATCACCTCCAGTGTTATGTATAACTATAATGCACTAATTAAAAAATAAAAATCTGGATTAAAAAACTGGAGCACATTGAATTCTCAGAGGATACTGACATTCAGTGAAACATAATTTGAAAAATGTTGACTGAGAGGACATTGATCAGGATTGTGAAAGACCCTGAAGTCAGAAAATATGAAAAACACTTGCAGATACTACAGACAGAACTTCCCTCAAATTTCTGAAGGCTCATCATATGAAAAAGAAATACCTTTTGAGGGCAAGAAAATGAGTCAATTCCCTCATGGGCAGAACTTCCTAGGAAGGTTTAAAGAAGTTTAAAATACCCACTATAGGTATTCAAACAGAAGGTGGATAGCTAGCTATCAGAGATGTCAAAGAGGGAATTATTGTTCTGGAAGAGAAACTGGTCCAGAAAAAGTTAGAAGTTATTTCATAAATTAACATTCTGAGAGAGATAGATAGATAGATAGATAGAGAGAGAGGATGGTGGATTAGAAGAAAGATGCACCTCCCAGCAGTTCCTTAGCACCAGATTTACAGAAGGAAGACTAATCCTCAGCAAGATGGATAACTAAGAGATCTCACTGAAATTATATATTGGACAGTAAAAGAAACCCCAGAGACAGAAGTCAGAAACTTGAACCTAATATGAGAAATAATATGTTATAGTTGAGCCAGTTTGACTGATGGCAGTGGCTGCAGCTGCTAAAGGACAGGGAAGCACAGGCAGACAAAGAAGTCATCAGGTTGGCATATAAAATCATATATATATTTTTTAAATGGCTTGGGGAAACCTGTGGGTTACAGAGGAAGGCTGATCTTAATTGCCAGAGTTGGTGGGGTAAGTGGTTCAGTAAAAACCATCCAAAATCACTCACTTCAGAGGTGGGTAGTTTGATGAGAACCAGGATCACTGGCATGGAAAATGCTCCCAAGGTGCAGAAACCGGCTGCCATCCATAAGTGCTACACAGCAGCAAGCACAAACAGGAGATTGAAAACTTATGAAGGAGACCAGCAGACGCAGCAGTCACCTGGACCAGATAGGCTGAAATAGGAGCAAAAAGAATTGTGCCTAAGGCATCTGGGCCTTGGATACCCAAAGCTCTGCAGTTACTGGGCCCCAGGAGTGTAACTGGGAAGACACCTCTAATGGCCACAAGTAATGGACACATGGTGCTGCAGGTAATGCACATTCACAGCAGAGGCAAAACCTTGGAGGGTTAGCCCCTAAGCCTGAAAAATGGAATCTACTAGATTTGGATGCCCACCAGAGACCAGGATCTCCCCAGGAGCAGGGGGCAGGCTCAAACTTCAGATACCCACTCACAGAGTTTCAAGGTCCTCCAGGACTCAGCCCCAGCTGAGCTTCCAATTTAGAGCACTGCACTAGCCCACTGTGGGTGTACAGTTTGCCAACAACCCCTAGTCTATCCCACTGTACAATGGGAGCCTTTGGGGAGAGATACATAAACCAGCTGTGGTTCCTAACCCCTGCGGCTGGAAGCTAGATGAAGAACACAAATGCAGTGGACTTAACAACATCCACCATTGACCTAAGAGTGGAAGAGTCAATATATAATGGAAACCCATCCTTGCTAACAGTCTTGACCACCTCAGCAAAAACAAGTCCTTACTTCTCATTAAGAGTTTTACATTATAATTTTGGCTCTCAATTTTTACTTTCTGCATTCCCCCATCTTTTCACATTTTAATTTTAATTTTGTATTTTTTCAATATTTAATTTAATTACTTTTTAATTTTTTTGTTTTTCTATTCTGTAAGATTGTGGGGGGTAGTGCTCTCATTGCATGAATAAGTTTGAATGTATATTTATTAATATAATTTTTTACATTTTAATTGCTTTTTTATGCACCTGTTTATTATATCAGCTGAGTTAGACCTTTAAAGAAGAACTAATACTAGTGTTTCTCAAATAATTCTATGAAACTGAAAAAACAAATACTCCCAAATGCATTTTATGAGTCCAGAATCATCCTGACACCAAAACCAGACAAAGACACATCAAGGAAAGAAAACTTCAGATCAATATTGGGATGATTATAGATGTAAAAATTTTTTATAAAATACTGGCAAATTGCATACAAAAACATATTTAAAAGATAGTGCACTATGATCAAGTGGGGGTTCATTTTAGGGATGCAAGGTTGGTCCAATATACAGAAATCAATGAATGTAATTCACCATACCAATAAACTTAAAGAATCACAAGATTATCTCAATAAATGCTAAAAAAAAAAAGAGCATTTGACAAAATTTAGCATCCATTCAGGTTCAAAACACTAGAAAAACTAGGGACAGTAGGAATATACCCCAACATTGTAAAAGCTATAAATGTTAAACACAATTCTCAATGGAGAAAAATTGAAAGCATTCCCTCAAAAAACTGGAACAAGACAAGGATGCCCTCTTTCACCACTTCTATTCAACATAGTCCTTGAAATTCTAGCCAGAGCAATTAGGCAAAGAATGAAATTAAAGAGATATGAATAGGAAAAGAACAGCCCAAACCTATCCCTATTTGCCAACAACATGATTATATATTTAGAAGACCTGAAAAACTTCACCAGAAGACTTCTAGAGCTGATACCTGAATTCACAAAAGTAGAAGGATACAAGTTGCTCATAAATCAATAGCTTTCCTATACTCCAACAGCAATTAAGTTGAGGAAGAAATCAGGAAAACCACCCCATTCATAATAGCCTCAAAATCAACTAAAATACTTGGTAATTGATCTAACCAAGGAGATAAAAAACTATACAATGAAAATTATAGAATACTGAATAAAGAAATTGAAGAGGACCTCAGAAGATTAAAAGAACTCCAGTGTTCATAGATGGGCAGAATTAATATTGTCAAAATGACCATACTATCAAAGCAATGTACAGATTCAATGCAATCCCCCCCAAATATCAATGGTATTCTTCACAGAAATACAAAAAAGCAGTCCTTAAATCATTCAGTAGAATAAGAGACCCAGAATATCCAAAGCAATCCTGAACAAGAAGAGTGATACAGGAGGCATCAAAATACCTGAGAAGTATTGTTTGGCATCAAAATACTTATGAACACCAATGGAGTAGAATAGAATACATAGAGACAACCCAGATAATTACAATCATCTGATACTTGACAGAGGTATCAAAAATGTATGTTGATGAAAGGTGCCAAAAATGTATGGTGATAACATTTTTGACAAATGGTGCTTGGAAAATTGGATACCCATATGTAGAAGAATTAAATCAGATCCCTACGTCTCACCTTGCACAAAACTTAAGTTAAAATAGATCAAACACTTAGGAATTAGACCAGGAACTTTCAATTGCTAGAAAAAAACATCGGGTTAACACTTCATCATATAGGTACAAGCACTGACTTCCTCTAAAAGACCCCTAAAAGGTAAAAAAAAAATAAAACCAAGACTCAATAAGTGAGATGCCAGAAAATTTAAGTTACTAACACAGCAAAAGAAATGATTAAGAGTATAAAATGAACACCTATAGAATAAGAGGAAATCTTTGCCAGTTACTCCTCTGACAGGAAATTAATATCCAGAATATATAAATAACTCAAAAAACATCACCAAAATAATAAATAAAAAAACAAGTCAATAAATGGGCAAAAAGAACTAAACAGGCATTTCTTAAAAGAAGAAAAGCAAAATGTTCAACACCTATAGCAGTCAGGAAAATGCAAATCAAAACTATACTAAGATTCCACCTCAGTTCACACAGAATGGCATTTATCAAGAATACTAACATACCATAGGGAATTTCACCTTTATGTACGTACAGAAAGAACCAATGAAAGATAAATAAACAAAGGAGAGAAAGGGAGATCAGTAGAATAGAAGAAGAAGAATAGGGGGAGGGGGAAGTGAAAGAACAAAAGGGAAGGAGGATTGAAATCAAATTCCATGCATGTGTGATTTTGTCAAAATGAACAGAACTACTATGTATAACTATAATGCTCTAATTTTTTTTTAAAAAAATGACCTTCTGGTGGCTATAAGCAAAAATATCCTTATAATTTAGAGATATTGATTAAATATGTATAAGTGAAATTATATGTTCAGGATTTTGTTTAAAATTATCTGTGGTGGAAAAAAAAGAAAACCATTGACACCGGGAAAATATAAATAAAATTAACTGGGGTGGGAGAGACTTGTGGGTGGGTATACAATTGAAACAAAATTGGCCATATACTGTATTTATAATACTTGAAGCTAGGTAGTCAAATGTGCATATATTCATATTATTTTGGCTACTTTAATGTGTTCAAATTTTTCCATAACAAAAAGGTTTTAAAAGACAAAAAGAAGTTAACATTCTGTGCTTCACTAACCAGCTCATAGACATCTCATGATTTAATAGGTACTTCAATTGGAATGTTCCTGCAATATATACAGTGGTGCAGTAATGAGATGATGGTGTCTGCCCAAAGAAGCACAGAGTGTACTCCTTGGTAGAGTAAATATCAAGTACACATTTAATTCCGACTAGCCAGGCACTGCACAGCAATAAGACAATAGATTTAACACTTTAGAATCTTTAAAGTGAAGAATGAAAAAACTAGAATCTAAACTCCAAACTCATTTATAGGTCATCAAGTAAATGAACAAAAGGGGATTTAACCAAAGTTGACAAGGAAATATCACAAACTTTTCCACTGAAATTAGATGGAAAACAAAGATGTCTGCTACTCTCTCTTATGTTCCACTCTAACTGAAGATGATATGAATCTACATGTAAAAAAATAAAAAGAAATGATAAACTACAAGAATTAATAAGGCTCCAAGATAAAAGGGCAAAATGTAAAGCCAAACATAATTCTAAATAGCTATAAAAATAGCATTAAAAAAACAGACCTCAAGGTAAAAGTTGAAAAAATATATGCATGACCTCTAATTTGAAAATCCTACATTATTCAAAGAAATTGAAGGAAAAACTAAATGAAGATATAGATCATAATTTTAGTTAAGTGATTTTTTAAAACTTCCTTAAGCTAACCTATGTAATAAATACATTGGCAATCCCTGCAGATTTGTTTTCTAAAAATGATAAGATATAGTTCAGTTCGTAGAGTGCTTGCCTCACATGTACAAGGCCTTGGGTTCAATCCTCACCACCCCATAAAAAATAAAGAAAGAAAGAAAAATGACAAGCTGATTCTGAAACTTATCTAAAGTTAAGAAGGGTGGTGAATAGCTAAGGCAATCTTGAGAAAAGGAGAAGGAAAAAAAAACACATATCAATTAAGATAGCAGTGGCATTATCATGAAATGACTGTTAGTTTAAACATATGAAAATCAACCAATGTAATTCACCATATTGGTACACTAAAAAAGAAAAACCATATAATCAATATAATTGACAAAAAGAGCATTTGAAAAATTCCAAGATTCCTGTCAAAAACTTTCAGAAAACTAGTAGTAGAACACTGTGAAACTGAAAAAGTGCATCTAGGGAATAACTATGCCAAATATCAAATTTATGGTGTAAGATTAAAGGTTTTTTTCTTAAAAATCAAGTAAAAGACAATGGTGTCTGTTTTTATCATTTCTATTCAACATTGTGGGTGAAGTCTAGTCAACACAATAAAGCAATAAAAAGGAGGCATCCATATAGCAAAAGAAGAATTAAAATTTTTCTACTTATATGACATAGTTTTCTATGTATATAATCTGATTAAATCTATGGAAAAAGCTACTAGAAGTTCTACTTTTGGCATGAAAGCATGACGAGTTCTGCAGACCTGATCTTCAGTGAAACTGAAATTTATTTTTAAAACAACCACTTGAAGTTTCTGGAAATGGTCCCAATAGCATATAGCAAATGAAAAAAAAAACTGTATTCAAGAAAATCTACTAAAATGCATTAATGAAAGCAAGAGCCCAGAATATTTAAACCAAGAACCATTCCTGTCCTGCCTCCTCCTAGCTCATGAAACATAAACTCTTTTCCAGACTGATGCAGCCAAGAACACAGGGCAATTCTGGGCATATTTGGCTGAGAGATGGGATCTCCCTTCTTCCTCCCACCCCTACTCATGGGATGGAGAGTTTCACTTGCATATGGGCATTGCTGAAAGTCATGTAGCCCCAAGTGCCCTTGATCTGGCTAGTAGGACAGGGATCTATGGTAAAAATTACCAGATGACAAGACATGGGCCACTGCTAACACCCCTTCCCCAGCATTCAACATGAAGTTATCCTTTAGAGAAAAGTGTAACATTGTTGATACTGCTCCCATCCCAGAATCTGAGCCATCGCTTAGAGAATTTGCAGAGGAGAGAAACAGGCCATAGAACAGAAAGCATTAAATCTGTCCCCAAAACAATTATATTAATTTGCAACAAAGTATGGAGAAGTTAAATCTTATAGGTTCTCTCAAAAACCATGGAGATTATGTGAAAGGCAATTCAGTGAAAACTGACAGTTTATTGGAAATGTATGCTAGACTCTAAAGCAGTTGGATCAAAGGAAAGAAACCAGAAAAATGACAGCTAGGAAGATCCATTCTGTATTCATAACAAATCATTAACCTCTGGAACTATTAAAATTTTCAAAGGTTTTTAAAGCATATGTTCTTAGTTGATTCAGTGCTGAAGTCAGGGGAGATGAGCAACAGTTGACCCCCAAAGGGCAGTCACTGACACCTGTGTTAAACATTTTCCCTATTCCACCGCACCATATGCCTTGATTCTTTACATTCGTTATTTCTTCAATCCTGCCAATGTTCCTGTCAATGACACAGTCAAGACTTAGCTCCAATGTTGGCTCAAGGAGAATAATTTTAACATAGTCGATGACTCAATTATCCTAAGAAACTGCAACTCCCTCAGCTCACAGTGCCTTTACTTCCTTGTATTCCTCCTAATGAATGCACTGGTTGAATTGTGTATAGTTTAAATTTAATACTGTTGTAATATATCCAAGAAAATTTTTTTTTAGCAATCAGGAAAACATCTTTACTATCAATCAAAGGTTTTTATCCTTTGCTTGAAAAATCATTCCAGAAGTTCAAAAGTGCAAGATGTAAATAAGAAATATTTTCATTACATAACATACACATCTGGAAATACTGCTTTTATGTAAGTTTTATGATGTTTTTCAGTTCATACAAAACTCAGTAAGACCAAGAAACCAACAAGGTAAGTGGAGCTGAACTTTTCAGGAATAGCCAATTAATTAAGGAAAAAAATTAGTTATCTAAAGTCTTAGAAAGACCCCAAGTTTGTAATTCAGGCTCCTCAGGGAAGTCTGCATTACAATTTCCAGAGGCAAGCTTCAGGAATGCTTCTAAAATTTTGGAAAGAAAATGAATTTTAGAAGTCAAGGAAGATTATGTTTCAAAGGGAACTCAAGTGGCTCCAAATTCTGTAGTAACACTTTCAATAAAAGATCTTTTTGATTTAGAGACAACTAAGTCACACAGGTTCTCTAGTTCACCTTCCAGGTGGATTGATATTTGAATAATTCATTCATTAACAAGATACAAAAAGAGAGAAAATTCAGATTATGATAGCAGAGTGATGTGGTCATGCAGACTTCCTAAACATAGGATATAGGCAAAATATTTGTTTTTACTTTTTTTAGTCATAGTTGGACACAATACCTTTATTTTATTTATGTGTTTTTATATGGTGCTGAGGATCAAACCCAGCACCTCACACATGCGAGGCACTAAGCCACTAAGCCACAACCTCAGCCCATATAATTGGTCTGGGGCTGGGGCTCAGTGGCAGAGCACTTGCCTCGAATGTGTGAGGCACTGGATTCGATCCTTAGCATCACATAGAAGTAAATAAATAAATAAATAGTGTCCACCTGCAACTAAAAAATTGATTTACAAAAACATATGATCATCTAAAATACATGCAGAAAAGGCATTTAATAAAATTCAACATTCCCTTCATGGTAAAAACTGTGAAACACTTAAGTGTTGAAGAAATGTACCTCAACATAATAAAGACTGTATATACTAAGACTGCAGTTAACATCATGTAGAATGAGGAAAACCTGAAAGATTTTTCTTGAATATCTGTAAAAAGCAAAGGATCCCACTTTTAAAAAAAATTTTGTAATTGTAGATGGACAGAATGCCTACATTTTTATTATTTGTTAATTTTTATGTGGTGCTGAGGATCAAACCCAGTGCCTCACACATACTAGGCAAGTGCTCCTCTTCTGAGCCACAACCACAGTCCAGGAGTCACACTTTTAACACTTTTATTCAACATAACACTGGAAGTTCTAGCCAAACAAATTAGGAAAGAAAAAAATAAAGGGCATTCAAATTAGAAAGGAAGAAGTAAGTCAGATTGCCATGTTTGCAGACAACATATTCTTATATATATATATATATATATATATATATATATATATATATATATATATATATAACATCAAAAACTCCAGGTAAAACTATTAAACAAATAAATTAATTCAACAAAGTTAAGGTACATATAAAATCAGCACATAAAAAACAATAGCATTGGTATATGCCATTGGGGAGTCATCTGATAAGGAAAAAAATTCCATTTGTAAAAACTACAAAAATACCTGGGAATTTAACAAAAGAAATGAATGAGCTATACAATGAAAATTATGAAATATTGCTGAAAGAAATTAAAGAGGACACACACAAAAATGTAAAGATCTTGTGTTCATGGATCAGAAGAATCAATATAATATCATATCCATACTACTCAAATTGATCTACAGAATCAATGTAACCCCTACCAAAATATCAATGACATTCTTCACAGAACAAGAAAAAAAATCCTAAAATTCATATGGGACCATGAAAAATTCCCAAATAGTGAATGCAATTTTATGCCAAATGAACAAAGCAAGAGGCATTATACTACCTGACTTTAAAATTTACTACAAAAATATAGTAATCAAAACAGCATGGTTGGCATAAAAAGACACAGACCACTGGAACAGAATAGAGACTCTAGGACTAAAGCCATGCATCTACAGCCAACTGATCTTCAATTGGTGCTGTGAAAATTGTGTATTTATTTGCAGAAGAATAAAACTGGACTCCTCCTTCACTGGTTATAAAAATCAACTCAAAATCAATTGAAATTTTAAATATAAGTTCTGAGACTATAAAACTACTTGGAAAACTATAGGTAAAATATTCTTGGACAACAGAATGGTCAAGATTTTTTTCCCTGGATAGGATCCCAAAAGTATAGGAAAGAAAAGCAAAAATAGATGAACTGGGTTTGTCTCTTTCTATTCTATTGTATTCCACTGGCCTTCATGTCTCTTTTTATGCCAATATCATGCTGTTTTGTTACTAGAGTTCTGTAGATAATTTGACATCAGATACTGTGATGCCTCCAGCATCACTGTTATTGCTCATAATTGCTTTGGCTATTCTGAGTCTGTATTCTTCCATGTGAATTTTGGGATTTTTTTTCTAGTTCCATGAGGATTGTAATTGGAATTTTGATCATATTAAATCTATAGAGTGCTTTTAAAAATATGGTCATTTTAAAAATATTAATTGTGCCTATCCAAGGTAGATCTTTCCATCTTTTAAGATCTTCTTCAATTTCCTTCTTGAGGGTTCTAAAATTTTCACTGTAGAGGTCTTTCACCTCCTTGGATATATTTCTTCTCAAGTATTTTTTTTAGGATACTGTGAATGGAATTATTTTCCTGATTTTTTTCTCAGCAGGTTTATTATTGAACTGTAGGAAAGCTATTTTTTGTATCTTGATCTTATATCCTGACATTTGCTGAATATGTTTATTAGCTCTACAAGACTTTTAGTGCAGTTGTTTTCTGTTGTTGTATCTGTGTGTGTGTGTGTGTATGTGTGTGTGTGTGTGTGTTGTTTTGTTTTTTTGTGCTGGGAATTAAACCCAGGGTCACTCTACCAGTGAGTCACATTCCCAGCCTCCTCTCCTTTCTTTTTTATGGTATTAGGGATTGAAGCCAGGGGTGACTGAGCACTGAATCACATCCCATTTCTTTTTAATATGTTATTAATTTATTTAGAGACAGGGTCTCAGTGAGTTGCTTAGGACCTTGCTAATTTGTTGAGGCTGGATTCGAACTTGTAATCCTTCTGTCCCAGCCTCCTGAGTTTATGAGAATTTTATTTTTTATTTTTAGACAGGGTCTCACTAAGTTGCTTAGGACCTCGCTAAGTTGTTGAGGCTGGCTTTGAACTTGCAATCTCCTACCTCAGCCTCCAAAGTTGCTTGGATTATAGGTTTGGAACTCTTTTTGGTGAAGGGGTTTTCTAGATATAGGGTTATGTCACCAGTAAATAGAGATATTTTGAGTAATTATTTTCCTATTTTTATCCTTTTAATTTTCTTCAGAGACAAATCTACACACCCATAGTCACCTGATCCTTGACAAAAGGAGCCAAAAGCATACATCAGAAAAAAGATAGCATCTTTAACATATGGTGCTGGGAAAACTGAATATCCATATGTTTAAGAGTAAAATTCTATCTTTTACTCTGCACAACAGTCAACTCAAAGTAAATCAAACACCTAGGAAACAACTCCACCTGCTAGAAGAAAACATAGGGTCAACATTTCCACATAGTGGTATAGACATTGACTTCCTTAGAAAGACCCCTAAAGTGCAAGAAATAAAACCAAGAATCAATAAGTTTGATGTCATTGAATTAAAAAGCCTCAGTACAGCAAAAGAAACAAGAGGCTGAAGAGAAAGCTTATAGAATGGGAGAAAAGCTTTGCTACCTAGTCCTCTGACAGGAGATGAATATCCAGAATATATATATACAGAACTCAAGAAACTTAACACCAGCATCATACCCACAAAGCTCTGAGTTCATTGCCCAGTTTAAGAAAAGAAAAGACAAAAAAAAATCTTAACCAAAAAAACTCAATCAATAAATGGGCAAACGAACTGAATGGATATTTCTCAAAGAAGAAACACAAATGGCCAACAAATACATGAAAAAAACTGCTCAACATCCTCTGCAATTAGAATGGCAACCATGAAGAATACAAGTATCAATAAGTGCTGGTGAAGATAAGGGGAAAAAGGTACACTCAAGCATTGCTGGTGGAACTACCAATTAGTACAATCACTTTGGAAAGCAGTGTGGAGATTCCTCAAAAGGCTAGGAATGGAACCACCACATGATCCAGCTATACCACTCCTTCTTATTCTTCCAATAGAACTAACATCAGCATATACAGTGATAGATAAATACTGATGATTATAGAATTATACATAAATACAATTCACAATAGCTAAGTTATGGAACTAGCCTAGGTGTCCATCAACAGACAAATGGATAACTGTAGTATATACACAATGGAGTTTTACTCAGAGATAAAGAAGAATGAAGTTGTGGCATTTTCTGGTGAATGGATGGAACTAGAGATCATCATGCTAAGTGAAATAAGCCAGAATCCGAAAGTTAAGGGTCAACTTTTCTCTTTCATATGTAGACGCTAGAGAGAAATAAGGAATTTTAAAAGGGGGGAATCTCATTAAATAGAAGAGAGAACAGTGGAGTAGAGGGAGGGGATTAAGAGAGTAGAAGAGGCATGGGAAAGGAGAGAAACAGTGGAATGAAATTCACTAAACTTTATGCAGATGTACGACTATATCACAATGAATTCTACTTTTATATAAATATAATGCACCAATTACAAAAAAAAGTGAATAAAAGAAACACGAGTAGAATATAGAGGAAATGAATGAGGGAGAGAGAAGAGAAAGAAAGGAGATAGTATCAGAAATTTAAGTGGAACAAATTATGTTATATGTATTAATGAATATGCCAAAATGAACCCCACTAACATGTATAACTATAATTTATTAATAAAAAAGAAAAATGGGCAAATGGGGTTATATCAAACCAAAAAAACTTCTGCTCCTCAAAGAAAATAATTGACAATGGAGAAACAACTTACAGACTGAGAGAAAATAATTGCAAATAATACAATCTGACAAGCAATTAATATCCTAAAATATATAAGGAACTCAAGTTAGAACAAAATAAATAATAATAATAATAATCTAATTAAAAATGGGCAATACATCTGGAAGATGTTTTTTTGTAGAATTGGTACCATTTTTTTTCTTCAATGTTTTTCCAGAATTCACCAGCAATACAATGGGAACCTAGAGATTTTTTTTTTTAATGGAAAGAGTCCTCATTTAAAATGACCATTCCATGATGGTGGAATGTGTTGGACATTATTATCCAAAGTACATGTATAAAGACCCAAATTGGTGTGAATATACTGTATATACAACCAGAGATATGAAAAATTGTGCTCTATATGTGCAATAAGAATTGTAATGCATTACACTGTCATATATCAATAAAAATTAATTTTAAAAATAATGAAATAAAAAAATATATAAAATGATCATTCCAGGGCTGGGGTTGTGGCTCAGTGGTAGAGCACTCACCTGGCATGTGTGAGGCACTGGGTATGATCCTTAGCACCACATAAAAATAAAATAAACGTATTGGGTCCACCTACAACTAAAAAATCACATATTAAAAAATAAATAAATGAAATAAAATAAACTGACATTCCAGCCAGGCTTGGTGGTGCACCTCTATAATCATAGCAATTTGAGAGTTTGAAGCAGGAGGATGACAAGTTTTAGGCCAGGCTGGGCAACTTAACACATCTTGTCTCAAAATAAAAATGAAAGGAATTATTCAAAATGAAAGCTTAAAAATAACTAAATTCATAAAAGTTAAAAAAAAGGAGCTGAGGGTGTAATTCAGAGGTAAAGCACAGCTGAGTTAAATTCCTAGTACTACTAAAAAGAAAGGAAGGAAGGAACAAAAAAGGAACAAAGGAAGGAAGATCTTTAAAAGCTGTAGGGCTCCTCAGGCTATATGTTCCTGCATAAACTTTGGTAGTTCATGTCTTTCAAGATAATTTTCTATTTAATTTCTATTGTCAATTTTATTGGGATAATATTAGCATAAAACATTTCCTTACTCTTTCATGTATTATGATCTGTAATAATACACTCTCTCATTTCAGGTATGGTAATTTGTATCTTCTTTCTTTTCTCCCTGATAATTTTACCTAGAAATTTACTGATTTTATTAATTTACTAAAGAGCAATGGTTTAGTTTTTATTGATTTTCTCTATATTTGTTTTCTCTTTTATTGATTTATGTTCTTATATATATATTGTGTAATATGTAATAATTATTTGTGTTATTTAATTATGTAAATTATTATATATTGATCATAAATACATAATACAATATTGTATATCATATTATGTTAATATAACATTTTATATTTCATTACTTAGTAATATTTAATAATTAATTCATTATTATTTGTTCTTTTTTTATACTTCCTTAAGGTAAAGGCTTGGTGCATTTATTTGACACTGCTCCTTTCTAATACAGCCACTTAGATATTATAGGATTTCCTTTTAGGACTACTTTGTCATGTTTTCATTTCATTCAGTGGAAAATATTTTAAATTCTCCTTTCAATTTTTGTTTTGACTCATAGGTTAAAAGTATAACATTTAGTTCCCAGGTACTTGGAGATTATCCAGATATTTCTATTATTGATGTTTAATTTAATTGTATTTTGGCCAGAGAAGATAATTTGTATGCTGAAAATTCTTTTCATTTTTTATAAGCCAAAATAGCCAGTATATGGTCTATCTGGGTATGCTGGAAAAGAATACATATTCTGCTGTTGTTGGTTTGAATGTTCTAAAAATGCCAATTCAGTCAGGTTGGTTTGGAGTGTGATTTGATGTTCTGCTGCTTGTGCTTATTTTTTTTTTGTCTACTTGTTCAATTACGTATTAAGAAAGCAGTATCGGGCTGGGGATGTGGCTCAAGGGGTAGCGCGCTCGCCTGGCATGCATGCGGCCCGGGTTCGATCCTCAGCACCACATACAAACAAAGATGTTGTGTCCGCCAATAACTAAAAAAAAAATATTAAAAAATTCTGTTTCTCGCTCTCTCTCTCTCGCTCTCTCTCTTCTCTATCTAAAAAAAGAAAGCAGTATTGAAATCTATAGCTCTAGTTAAAGATCTTCTCTTTCTCCTTTCAAGAGAACCATCTGCAGATTTTTGTAATTGATATTTCTCCTTCTTTCTCTCTTTCAATTTCTCTCTCTCTCTCTCTCTCATTCATGCAGCTCTCTTTTAAATTCTATGTACTATGGCCTCCCCACCTTCTCAATGCTTTCTCATCAATGAACAGAATCCACCAGGCACTATTTGGGTTCCTTCTCCCTGCATGATAACCTGAAAACACTGTCCAGGCCACCAGACTTTCTGATTATAGGGTTCACTTTGTTTCCATTCTTAAGAGTCACTATCCTATATTGCCTTTGATCAATTTCTGAAAAAACATTATGGAATATGTTCATTCTCAGTTGTTATTTAAGATGAGAGGTTAAATCTGATCCTCCTATTTCATTTTATCCAGAAGCAAATGTTTCCAATTATATTATTCACAGGTACTCAAATTCCACAACTGAACTGATTTCCATTTCCTGATCCTGCCTTCATCACTCCAACCACAACTCCAAAAGAAAGAAAACAAAACTGCACTGTTTCTTCTCTAGTCCAGTGTACACAATTTTAAAAATAGCATCACCCAATCACAGAAGCCAGTAATTAGAATTTGATCTTTTCCTTCTAATCTTTCTTTGGCCCCCAGACTCTAATCAGGTACCAAATTCTCTCTTTTCCCACAGTCATCATCTTCATCCTGGAAAAAATGTAATTTATGACTGGTCTCTTCCTCCTGTACTTCTCAACTTTAGTCCATTATTTGTATCAAAACAACTATCTTATAGCCTTACTTTAAAAACAACAACAAAAATATGAAAAAAATATTTCACTTTAATTAATAAGTGTGTTCATTGTAGCTGCATGACTGTAGTAATTCCAGAACTGTTTTGAGTATAGTAGAGGATTGAGAAAATATATCAGTGAAAAATACTGTGTTGAACTGAAATTAATAGTATCAATATAAACTTATTACACATACAAGCATGTATATGTATATGCTTATGCAAATATTTGTATATATGTATATGTGTCCGCATGTATATACATATGTATGAATATATACAGATGTTTATATGTACATATAACACCAACACATATATACATATATAGGTGTGTGTATATGTGTGTGTTTTCTATTTTGTCATTAATGACCATTGAAAGGTTCTAGAAGCAATGATATCCTTATAGCAAGAAGTTAAGTCTATATATAATTTCCCACAAAATATACTATTTCTTTTTGGAAAAATGACTGATCACAAGGCTGAATAATGGAAGGTACAAGATTAAGTCTGAAATGTACTGTTATGACATATACTTTAAAAGTGTTCCA
Organism: Marmota monax; assembly: GCF_021218885.2. Lineage (NCBI taxonomy): Eukaryota > Metazoa > Chordata > Mammalia > Rodentia > Sciuridae > Marmota > Marmota monax. The sequence continues at coordinate 2,994,818 of NW_026692025.1, read as the reverse complement.
AAATGAGGTGAATGTATCAAAAGGAAACAGAAAGCAGATTGAACAGGCTCCCAGTAGGCAAATATTGAAAATTGTAAGGAAAAATTTTAATCAAAACATATAATGATACTAATATTTTATAATCCCCTTAATAAAATAAAAATGCATTCATACTTACAATTAGCTAATTAATTAACAGGAAAGAAATACTAATTTTACAAACAGAATGCCATATAATAAATGTAGAGGAAAAATGGATTTAGAAAAATCATTCTTTTGCAGCCATAACTGTTGTTATTCATGCAAGAATAATCAATAGTTGCTAAAACTATTGGGTACAAGTTGGAAGAAGAGTAGAATAGTGTCAAATAATATCCCCATGACTTATTAATCATAAGCTTAAAATGGTAATTTTAGAGTGAAGTAACCTGGTAGACATCAAAATTAATATTACAATAATAAAGCGAACAGACATCATGCTTCCTTCTTCAGTAATGCATTGAGAACGACACAATTAACTCCTGTTGTTTTATTTCCAAAAATGAATAAGGAAGATATAATTGACATTATGAGAGAAAAGAAATGCTGAGCAACTATATTAGAGTATAGGTTAAAGAGTCATGACAATAAATGCAATGAATAATCCTGGATTGCATCCTAAATGAAGGAGAATTACTATAACAGACACTTTGGAGATAATTAGAAAAATTTAAATATGGACTACAGATTAGAAAAGAGTATTATGTTAAGTTACATTTTCTGAATTGTAATTGTATTTTATAAAATTATTTAATTGTTCTAAGGAAATATGCACTTAAGTATTTAGGAACAAAGGGAAATGATATATGTGACTAATTCTCAAATGATTTTGGAAAAAATTAAATTCACACACTTCCATACTTGCCATTTTAACACAGCCCATGACATATTATAATGCATTCATTTCATTGTAATAATACTTCTGATTATACTAAACTGATGGTCAAGTGCAATCCCATCTAGCCTGTAGATTACTACTCTTTGGAAGACCAGGCTAGCATGTGCTCAGATTTGAGAACAAATTTCCCAGCTGTTTCTGGCCCATACCTGACATCCAGCCAATGATTATTATTTTGTAGTTATTATTGTTTTTTTTTTTTACTAGAAACTGGCTTTGTCAAACTTTGAGGTATAATACTCCAGATACATTTGCCTAAAATTCAGAAACTTTCCAAAACCAAACTAGAAAGTTTATTCATTGGAATAAAGAATTAATTTCCAGTGCTCTAAAGGAAAAAAATTCAACTTTACACTAAACTTCTTTATCAATAGACTACTGAAGTTACCTTATGACTCATTTAGATGGAAAGGGCTGAGTAGAGAATCTTAAAAGAATAACTGACCTCCAAGTCCGGGTCTCAGTCGGTTATCATAACCATCCAGAAGACGATCCAAGATTCTAGTGAAAATAGTGATGTTGTCAGTGCTGTCATCAGGAATATCTGGGGCATGCTTAGGAGAGAGTCTGATACAATACAAGGAAAAGAAAAGGAAAATAGCAGTTCTTAATAGGAAACAATTACATGTATAAACATTTTAATTCAGGGAAATTTCAAGTAATAGACCAAGCCAATAAATAGCCCCATGTCTTAACCAAAATTGCAAGCACTTCTTATTTGTCACAATGATTCTCTGCATAGAAAGCCAAGAGTAATCAGTACATAAGCTTTTACACTTGGACAACAAACTCAGAAAGGAAGACAAATCCCCCCATACTTATTGCTAGTAAAGGCAAAGATTGAATTAGAATCCAAATTTTCTGACTTTCTAGTGTCCCTGAGCTACTTCCTACTCCTCCAGTTTGGAAGCCTTTTGCAAGCCTTTATGAACACCATGCATTTTACTAACCACCTAATCAGACTAGGCACTGTGACTGATATCTATACATTTTGAGGAGGAGCTTGATGTTGTTTGGCAGAACTAGAATTTTTTTTAAAGCCCTGAGTAGTTCAGGGAAAAGAGGATATGGTGAGAGAAATGGCTATTGTTGAGGAGGGTAAAGAAGGATGGTGTAGCATTAAATAATGAACCAAGAACTAGAAATCGTGGTACCTACTTATTTGGAAATGGGGTAGATGATCAAACAAATTATTGTACTATATATATCTTTAAGTCTTGGTTTTCCCTATTCTTAACTTGGACTCAAAAAGTTGACTTTAGTAAGTATATAATAATTATTCCCAGTATCTAGTTCATCAGAGCTGTAAAAGCCTCAAGATACCAGTTAAGTAAAGGTCCTAGGAGACAGTTAATACATTCCAGAAATATTTATGCCTAGAACTGAGCAAGGTTCTTATGCTGAAAAAGAGCTTGAGAACGAACATACAGGGTAGTAGAAACATCTGAATTGAATAGTTCTCAACCTAAACCATCATTTTTTTATCATGTAACTTAGTAAAAGTCAATTTGAACTATAAGTTTCTTAATTCATAAACATAATTCAATTCACTTACACATTTTTATTATTAACTATATGATCACTACTATTCTAAGTGTTCTAATAAAGCAGAAAACAAAATAAAATAAAACTAAGTAATGTTTCTCTTGCTTAACTTACAGGATTTCTGAGATAATTGAATTATAAAATAAATATACTTGGAAAAGGGAAATTAAGCTTCAAGAGTTTGAAGACATGATTTGAGTTTATTAGTTGCATGACCTTAGGCAAACCATGTAATACCTTTAGTGGTAGCTTTAGCAGTTAAAATCATCCCATAGAATGCTGTGTTAATATCAAATAACTTATTAAAATTGCCAAGATGAATGTTTCATATCTAGAAGTATTTGAAGTTTGTTTTTTTAGAATAGTAGTTTTTGCACTCAAATGCATTATTCAAATATTGGTGATAATAACAAATTATTGGAACATGTATCAGCCAAAAGTCATAGGGACAGCTTTAGCCAGAGAGGCACTGGAACCTAAGTAATAGAGGATGATTGGCTGTTTGAACAGATCATGAAAAATGATACAGAAGCTTCAATAAGAAAGGGGAATAAAGGAGGGAATTGAAGTGTAGAGTTAACCAACTGAAATCAATACACTGAAGAGAGAAATGCAGACACCTTGTCAGATGACAGCCTACATCTGGCAAAACCCACCAATGTTCTGGTCCATCTGACGTAAGGCCATGGAGCAGTCGTAGGAACTCAACTGATTCAGTGGAAATCTGTTTCTTATTATCTCTTGACTTTCACTGTGGGGGTTCTTGACCTTGGTTAGCCTAATTTAATTTCTGGGAACTAGATCTACAAAATGAATGGAAAACCATTTCTTGGATTACTAGAACATAACAGAACACAGAATCCTCTTAAAGACATACACAAACCAAAAAGGGCTTTAGAGATTATCTATTCCTGGTGGATTTACAGATGAGAATGCTAAAGTTCCTGAATATAATTTTTAAATCAATTTGAGAATTATTGGGAAAGCTAAAAATTAGATCCCAAATTCCCAGATGCAAGGCATTCAATTTCCCTATGATTTTTACACTTGATTACCGATATGTTTTTCTCCTGACATGGACTAAATTGCTGCACAAAGTGCTGGAAGTTGGTTTAAGTTAGAATCCAAATTAGAACTCTCTTCTTCAGTCACTGTACTGCACCAAGATGCTGTAGTTTGTGCCCATCCACAGGTATTTTAGGGTAAACATCAAAGAATCATAGTACCTGAGTATTATTAAGGACTTCAGAGATCATATAATTCTTTACCTTCATTTTACATATTAGACACCTGAGATATCAATGCCTTTGAGAGGAAAAAAATTGTTTACTCACATGTTTAAAGTTAATGAGATTGGCACACTAAAAATACCTTATATCTGTCACTATTGGTTGGATCAAATATGATAATAATAAACCCCCATTAAAGAATAAAATTATGTTACTAATACATTATCTGTATGTTACGCAGGTTTCATCATTTTTCTAGTTGTAACGATGGATCAGTAGCAAGTTCACAGGATTTGAGTCAAATGACTACAGTGTTAGTTTTGTCTCCGTCACTTATTTCCTTATATGTAAAATAGGGATAATAAAACCCTACCTTAGAAAGCTTTTGGAAAAATAATTAAATAAAATAATAAAAATAAGACTGCTTTGTAAATGAGGGTTTTTCCTTATTTTTTTCCCAAACTCCTGATAACACAGTGAGAAAACCTTTGAAATACATGCACTTTTAGTCAAGCTCACTAACCACGTAGAGATTAAGTGCAGGATGTCAGCAGTAATAGCGTTAATTCAACCACATCAAGGACCCTGGTGTGTTTATGGTAGGGGAAAGCACAGCTGCAGAATTGCTGATGCAGTTCAGAGGACAACCCAAAGAGAAGAGAAATTTACTTCATTAAAAGGATGACATTTTCCCTAATACTGCATATGTCCTAGGGGAGAACATGTTTTTAAATAATGAAAATTCTAGATTACTGGCAAATCATATCTCTGCACTAGTCCCAAGACTTTCATAACTCTTCACGGTTTATCAAATAAAATCCCAACTCCTTAGCCTGACATTCACAGCCTTCTGCAATCTGGTGCCAATATACTTTTACAGCTGCAAATTCCACTATTTTGCTTTCATACCAGAAATCATAGCCAAATCAGATCACTTACCATTTCCTAATATCCCCTGCTTTCATTTTCCAAGCCCAGGCTTTCCCATGAGTGGAAAGGCCTTACTAAAGATTTATCTTGCTAAGGATACCAGTTATATGCTTCGGAGAGAATGAGAAACATGTGTGGTCCAACAGCACACATTTAAATGTTTTTACAGAAACCACTTGAAGGAAAAAATACACTTTTTTTTACAAGAATATGCCTAATCCATCTAAGAAAGAGAGCTGGTCTTAAATATTTTCTACAATGTTATAATAAATCTAGAGAAGTATTGGCTAGAGACATGCCTACTTACATATGTTCTACCTGTTCATATTAACCGTATTTGCTGAGTTAAAGTAAAATAAAGACCAAGTTCTTCATACCTTCTTAGGAACTGAAAGACTGTGCTTCACACACACACACACACACACACACACACACACACACAGACACACCAATAACAACAATGACAACAACAAAAACACAGGAAGAAGAAACTAATGCATATTGCATATGGCAAAGGTACTAGAACTAAAAGATGATTCCACATATGAATATAAAAAGACATACCCCAATTTAAAATATCTTGTGATCAAAACTGTGCAAAGAAGTGAATGTACATTCTTCTTTTAAAACACTACCATAAAGATTATCTAGTTGTCCAGGCAAAACAATGCAAGTCTATTTCTCATAATTCATCTGAATTAACCATAGAGCTAATGTATGAGCCCTATTTCAGCAACATTTTTGTTGAGTAGACTTTCATAGAACAGCCTGTGAACCATTTATAACACTGTCTCTGTGAAAAAAATAATTGACACAAAAGATGGGAAAACTACAACACTATACATATTCTCTCCCTCACTGTTATTTGCTCTTTACTCCCATATGATCAAAGCAATAAGCTGCCCACCAGCTCAAACCCTCTCACTTATTCCTGGTGACTGATATCCTTACAACAAACAGTCTGGCAGTCATCATCATAATCAAGTGATCAAATTTAGTATCAGTATTACTGAGACAACTTCACATCCAGAAATGATACAGTAAGAAGTCACAGTATCACCTATGAAATATTCTTGATCCTGGCCTCAAATGTCCATCCTTGTCCTATGTCACAAATGCTACATTTACACTTTAGAAGTAAAAATATTAGGATCAAATGATACTTATTATTTCTTCAGACCCTATGAAAAAACTGCATTTGCTCTATAGTAGGACAGTCCATCCAGTCATATGGCTGAGATATTAAGTATTCAGAGTCTGAGAGATTACTATGTATAAGCAAATGTTTATTTACATAAAATAAATAATTATATATCTAATTCTTGCATTTATTTTTATTTATTTACTTTTGTTCCCAGGGATTGAACCCAGGTGTACTTAACCACTGAATCACATCCCCAGTCCTTTTTATTTTTATTTTGAAGCAGAGTCTTGCTAAATTGCTTAGGGTCTTGCTAAATTGCTGAGTCTGAGTCTGGCTTTGAACTTGTAAACCTCCTGCCTTAGCCTCTTGGGTTGCTGCAATTACAGGAATGCACCACCATGCCTGGCCTAATTCTTAGTTTTTTTTTTTAATCTCTTTGTGATGACTATTTCCATCACTAAAGGCCCCTGCACCTCATACGAAAATTTGTTTTGCATGATATATCTGCTAGCTGGCCTTAGGTTCTTGCCCTATGCCTTGTGGTTCTCCTACCCATACACTATATCTCTAAAATGAGTCTCTTTGCAAATTGACCCTCTTCAAATAATCTTAACCAAAATGTCCAATTTGCAGTCAGATCTGGAGGATTCATCCAATACTTATTTGCTACTTAGGCACTTACCCATGAACCCATTATGAAATTGCTGATATTTGACCAAGTTGACCTAGAAAAATACAGTTTCGTGATGGTTCAACTTACTGTTAATATACAGAGTTCTCACTTGTTTGGTGATAAAAATACAGAATCAAGAAACAAGAGTATAAGAAATGTATTCATTATATAAATCTGAAATCATTTTCCATAATTTTCCTCAAGAATATGAGACTAAGGTAGTCCCAGGACCACCCTGCTGACCAGAAGACCCACCCCAGAACCCAGCACAGGCCTAGGACAGTCCCACCCACTGACAGACCCACCATGGAACCCAGGCCTACCCCACTTCCATCTTGGGACACTGCAGCCATCACCTTAGACCTCTTCCCACAGTAGCCTCCACCTTGGGACAACAGATAGGGCCTGGAGGCAGCTGTATCTCTGGACAGAGAGCCCACCCTTTCAGCACCATCTCTGAAAGTGTTTGCATCCATCTTGGGACACCTCCACTGCTATCTTGAGTTATCTCCTCTATTGCCACTATCACCTTTACTTGCAGTAGCATTTATCGTGGGACACCAGCTGGGGTCTAGAAGTCCAACACCAAGGGGAGGTACAGGTAATCTCCAGAGACACTATAATATTATAGGGTAGCAACTGTAATACTTCAGATCTGCACTGCAAGAAAGGGAGACATATAGACAACATGAACAAACAAGGGAGGAAATTGCCCCAAACAAACCAAGACACTACAATAATAGAATCCATGGATGGCACAGTTGATGAAATGTCAGAAAAGGGATTCAGAATGTACATAATTAAAACGATCTATGATTTAAAAAATGACCTAGTGAGCAAATACAGGCAAAAATTGATCACACCAAGAAAGAGATAAGGGAGCAACTACAGGTAGCAAAAGATTACTTCAAGAAAGAGAGATTCTGAAAAGAAAAACAATCAGAAATCCTTGAAATGAAGGAAATAATAAATAAAATAAAAACTCAATAGAAAGCATTACCAACAGACTAGATCACTTGGAAGACAGAATGTCAGATGATGAAGACAAAATATACAGTCTTGAAAATAAAGTTGACCACACAGTGACGATGGTTAGAAACCATGAACAGAACATCCACGAATTATGGGATAACATCAAAAAAAACAAACCTAAGATTTATTGGGATAGAGGAAGGCAAAGAGATTAAAACCAAAGGAATACACAATCTTTTCAATTATATAATATCAGCAAATTCCAAAATATGAAGAATGAATTGGAAAATCAAATACAAGAGGCTTGCAGGACACCAAATGTACAAAATTACAACAGATCCACACCAAGGCACATTATAATGAAAATGCTTTGCATAGAGAATAAGAATAGAATTTTAAAAACTACAAGAGAAAGGAATCAGATTATATATGGGGGAAACCAATTAGGATCTCTGCAGATTTTTCAAACCAGACCCTGAAATCTACAAGATCCTGGAACAACATACACCAAGCTGTAAATAAAATGGATGTCAAACAAGAATCAGAGCTAAAATAAAAGAAATTGAAACAAAAGAAACAATCAAAAACACTGACAAAACAAAAAGTTGGTTCTTTGAAAATAATAAAAATTGATAAACCCTTAGCCATTCTAACAAAGAGAAAGAGAGAGAAAAATCAATTTACTAACATCTGTGATGAAAAAGGAAATATCACAACAAACACTACAGAAATACAGAAGATAACCAGAAATTAATTTGAAAATTTGTACTCCAATAAAATAGAAAATATCAAAGGTGTTGACAAATTTCTAGAGTCATATGATTTGCCCAAACTGAATCAGGATGATGTACACAAGTTAAACAGATCAATTTGAAGCAATGAAATAGAAGATGCCATCCGAAGCCCACCAACCAAGAAAAGCCCAGGACCAGGTGGACATACACCTGAGTTCTACAAGACTTTCAAAGAAAAACTAATACCAATACTCCTCAAATTATTTCATTAAGAAGAAAAGGAGGCAGCATTTCCAAACTCATTCTATGAGGCCAATATCACCCTGATTCCAAAAACCAGACAAAGACACATCAAAAACAAAAAGAAAACTTAAGAGCAATACCTCTAATGAACATGGATGCAAAAATTCTCAATGAAATTCTGGCAAATCAAATACAAAAACATGTTTAAAAGATAGTGCACCACTATCAAATGAGGTTCATCCCAGGGATGCAAGGTTGGTTCAACATACAGAAATCAATAAATGTAACTCATCACATCAGTAGACTTAAAGATAAGAATCATATGATCATCTCAACAAATGTAGAACAAGAATTTGACAAAATACAGCACCTGTTGATGTGCAAAACACTAGAAAAAAAACTAGGGATAACAGGAACATATCTTAACCTTGTTAGAGCTACCTAGGCTAAGCTCAAGGCCAATATTCCCTCTAAAAACTGGAACAAGACAATTATGATCTCTTTCACCACTTCTATTTAACATAGTTCTTGAAACTCTAGCCAGAGCAATTAGACAGAGGAAAGATATTAAAGGAATATAGATAGGAAAACAAGAAATCAACTATCACTATTTGCTGATGACACAATTCTATACATAGAGGATCAAAACAATTCCACCAGAAAACTTCTAGAACTAATAAATGAATTCAGTGAAGTAGCAGGATACAAAATCAACACCCATAAATCAAAGGCAATTCTGTACATCAGTGACAAATCCTCTGAAAGAGAAACTAGGAAAACCACCTCATTTACAATAACCTCAAAATAAAATAAAATACTTGGAAATCAACAAAATCAAAGAGGTGAAAGAATTCTACAATGAAGACTACAGAACACTAAAGAAATTAAAGAAGACCTTAGAAGATGGAAAAATCTCCCTTGTTCTTGGATAGGCAGAATTAATACTGTCAAAATGACCATACTACCAAAAGCACTCTACAGATTCAATGCATTCCTAATCAAAATCCCAATGACATTCCTCATAGAAATATAAAAAGCAATCATGAAATTCATCTGGAAAAATAAGAGACCCAGAACAGCCAAAGAAATCCTCAGCAAGAAGAGTGAAGCAGGTAGAATCCTCTATACCAGACCTTAAACTAAACTATAGAGCAATAATAACAAAAACAGCACAGTATTAGCACCAAAATAGACTTGTAGATCAATGGTTCAGAATAGAAGACACAAAGACAAACCCACATAAATACAGTTATCTCATACTAGACAAGGGCACCAAAAACATATATTGGAGAAAAGACAGCCTCTTCAACAAATGGTGCTGGTAAAACTGAAAATCCATATGCAGCAAAACAAAATTAAGTCCATATCTCTCACCATGCACAAAACTCAATTCAAAGTGGATTAGGGAACTAGAAATTAAAACAGAGACCTTGTGCCTAATAGAAGAAAAAATAGGCCCAAATCTTCATTATGTCATATTAGGCCCCTACTTCATTATTAAGACTTCTATAGCACAAGAAATAAAATCAAGAATCAATAAATGGGATGGATTCAAACTGGAAAGCTTCTCCTTGGCAAAAGAAACAGCGAGATGAGTAGAAAGCCTACAGAATGGAAGCAAATTTTTACCACACGCACATCAGAAAGAGCCGTAATCTCAAAAAGTTAAACACCAAAAATCAAACAACCCAATCAGTAAATGGGCCAAGAACTAAATAGGCCACTTCTCAGAAGAGGATATACAATCAATCAACAAATATATGAAAAAATGTTGAACATCGCTAGCAATTAGAGAAATGCAAATCAAAACTACTCTTAAGATTTCATCTCACTCCAGTCAGAATGGCAGCTATTATGAAGACAAACAACAAGTGTTGGCGAGGATGTCAGGGGAAAGACACACTCATACTTTGCTGGTAGGACTGTAAATTGGTGCAATGAATATAGAAAGCAGTATGGAGATTCCTTGGAAAACTGAGAATGGAACCACCATTTGACCCAGCTATCCCACTCCTCAGTTTATACCCAAAGGACTTAAAAACTGCATAGTACATTGACAAAGTCACATCAATGTTTTTAGCAGCACAATTCACAATAGCTAAATTGTCGAACCAACCTAGATGCCCTTAGGTAAATTAATGGATAAAAAATGTGGTATATATACCCAATGGAATATTACTCAGCAATAAAATAAAATAAAATCATGGCATTTGCAGGTGAATGGATGGAGTTGGAGAATATTATGATAAGTGAAGTCAACCAATCTCCCCCCAAAAAAGGCCGAATGTTTTCTCTGTTATGAGAAACTTTGGATAGGGCAAAATGTAGGGAAGGGAAGGGGGAATGGGAGTAGGAAAGATGGTGGAATGACATGGACATCATTACCCTAAGTATATGTATGAAGACACAAATGGTGTGACTTACTTTGTATATACCCAGAGACATAAAAAACTGTGCTGTATATGTGTACTATGAATTGTACACATTCTGCTGTTATGTATAACAAATTCAAATAAAGAAATTTAAAATAAAATTTTAAAGAAATAATGTGGTACTCAAAATCAGAATGGTGTTTTAGACCTGGTTCAGAAAGTTAATTTAAATTTCTGAACCTCAGTTTCTTCATGTAAAAATTAAAGATCAGGGGCTGGGGCTGTAGCTCAGTGGTAGAGCACTTGCCTTGCAGGTGTGACACCCTGGGTTCAATTCTCAGCACGAGAGAGAGAGAGAGAGAGAGAGAGAGAGAGAGATATGAATGGTGTCCATCTACAACTTAAAAAAATTATAAAATGAAGATCAGATTATAGATACTATTTATAGGTCTTTCCATCTCTGTTGTTCTAAAGATCCAGAATCTCATATCCCTATCTACAGTATTAGTTGTTTGAAAATAGAAACTATAGTCCCAAGTATTAACCAAAGTTTTCTTACATTAAAATCATCTGGAGAATTTTATTAAATGAAGATTTTAGGTACTACTCTCAGAACTTCTAAATCACAATCTTCAAGAGTGAAGCCTGCACTTCTTGCTTCTTGCTTACCCATACCAAACACTGAGAACCGTTGTATTTAGCACATTGATAAACCATTGCTGCTTGTTAGACCTTCAGAGACAACCAAGTTAGATGATTTAATAGAACGGACTAGTAAAGATGAATAAAGTAAGGAAGCACATGGATTTTTTTCAACATACAAAGGCATATTTAATATGGTATGAAAACAAGCAAAAGGAAACAGCAGCTCCTTTAAGTATCAGAACTTTCACATATAATATACATTTTAAAGTTGAGTTGGCTCCTTTTTTTCTAGTAAATACAAATAAAGTGCCAACCCCAATATTCTAAGCCAACTTTTTAGTAGTCTCATCCTTCCAAACCTTGAATATAAAAAAAGTTTCTTTTTCAAAAAATATTGTCCATTATAATTATACATAATAGCAGGATTCATTATGACCTATTCACACACACACATGGCATAAATTGGTCTATGCAATCATTATGCCCTGGTATTAAAATCAAGCACTTCACTCTGCTTTTGCAGGAAAGATTTCTTGGCTTCTTGTTTAGCATAATTGCTAAAAGGTTTGGGCTATTTGGTTTCCAAAGCATTAGCAGGATGTAAACAAAATAATGTAAATAGGAAAGGCAACAACTAGCAGTGAGGATGGTGATAAAAATTGAAAAAGCCGATAAAGAATTAATATAATGAATGTTCTTTATAAGAATCAAAAATCACCAAGAAAAGGGACTATTGTGCTCATAATCTTTGTTTAGGTTTATAAGAAAATATGCAACATATTTTTAGAAAAGTTTAAAATGTTAGAAGAACTTAACCCTTAAAGTAAGATTTGTTTATTTAGAACTTCTACCTTATTTAGAACATTTATCATGGTCCAATGAAATCATATCCATGAGGAGTTAATAATAAAGGTCTAGTTTCACTTCCAATCTTGGGAGAAACAAAGAGACTCATATGCCAAGACTTAAATGGATATTTAAGTCCAGTTCTGTAGTCCTCAGCCCCAGAGATTACTGTAAAAATCCTGATAAAAGATTGAAAGACTTGGCTGGGGATGTGGCTCAAGCGATAGCGTACTCGCCTGGCATGCGTGCGGCCCGGGTTCGATACTCAGCACCACATACCAACAAAGATGTTGTGTCCTCCCCCCCCTCTCTCCCTCCCTCCCTCCCTCCCTCTTTAAAAAAAATTGAAAGACTCAGAGTACATCAGTAATCCTGTAAAAATAATTCAAACAGTTATATTTCAAGATACATGTTTCCAAGAAAATGGGACTATAACCAAATGTAAAACAAACAAAGTTCACTTGGAAGGAATGAAATATCCTGTTTGTAATACTGAAATATTTTAAGCTTAAGGTGTTATTAGTAATTATATCCCCTTGTGTTATGTTTTAGAAATGAGGTATTTCCAAAAATCTCATATATGAGACAATGCAAGAATTTTCAGAGGTGAAATGTTTACATTATGAGAGGTATAAAGTAATTGGCACATTAATTCAATCATATGGATTAACTGTGCTATAACTGTACGCAGGTAGGGTGAAGCTAGAGGAAGTAGGTCAGTGGGGGCATGACTTTGGAGTTTATATATTTTGTCCCTGGTGAGAAGTTTTCTTTTGCTTCCTGGTTTCCATGTCCTGAGCTGCTTTCCTCCACCACACCCTTCCACCATGATGTTGTGCCTCACCTCAGGCCCAGAGCAATGGAGGGAACTGAAACTGGACGGAACCTCTGAAACCCTCAGCCAAAATAAACTTTTCTCCCTCTACATTGTTCTTGTCAGGTTTGTTGCTCACAACAAGGAAAAAGCTGATTAAAACACATAGGATTTTAGTCTAAAAGAAGTTCAACAATGCTGAAGAACAGAATTTGGTGGCAGGAGGACTAACCAAATAAGGCTAATAAGGTAGATAGATAGAAGCCGGACCATAGTGGGCTTTATAAAATTATAAAAGGAGTTTTTACTTTATTCTACAAAAAATAAGATACCATTAAAGGGATGTAAATAGGTTTGGTATAACTTAGCATGCATGACAGAAGAAAACTGGCTATAGAGTAGGATTAGATGGGGGCAACACTTTAAGAATTACAACCAAATAGAGGCTCTTGCCATGGCACAAGTGAATTAAACTAGTGTGGTAGTGGGAAAGTGGGTGAATTCTAGGCACACACAGGGTAGAAATAACAGATCAAAGCAATTGATTCAAACTGGAGAGTGAAGGGTACAAAATTGGCAAAAAGAATTCTAAGTTTCTGGCTCAAGCAACAGAGTGCATGATGGCAACACTGACTAAAATAGGGAAAATGGAAAAAGGGATATGTTTTTGTTTTGTTGTGTTTGTTCTTTATGGTGAGGGAGATGGAAGTGATGAGACTACTTTGGACATGCTTATTTTAAGGATTTTGTGGAATAACCAAGTGGACATACCTAATAAAATGTTGAATATAGAGATATGATGTTCAAGAGAAGTCAGAAATGGAGGGTAAGATGAAAGTATAATGAGCAATTGAGGTGAGGCTACAAAAGTCTTGGCTCCTTGTCTCAAGGTACGACTATTCCATTTATGATTCCTATCTCCTTGTATTGTCAAATTGAGGCTATAATTCACATGAAATCACACTTTTGCTTAACTTTACCCATTTCCCTATCTTGTTGCCTTACTTTCTTACAGTTTTCTGCTGTGAATATTTTTCTTAATAAATCCTTTGCTCAAGAATACTTCCATCAGATGGAATTAGCAAAGACAGTAGAATGAATTGGACATAGCTTTTCTATGTTCTTGTATGAATACACAACCAGTAAAATGCTGCATCATGTACAACCACAAGAATGGGAAATTTTACTCCATGTATGTATGATATGTCAAAATACACTCTACTGTCATATATAACTAAAAAGAACAAATCAATAAATTTTAAAATGAATATTTCTGTCATGCCCTGCTTCTAGAGAACGTAATCTAAGTACCCATGAATTCTGTCTCTGAAGTCAAAGAAAAACATACTATATGTGTATATTTTATGTGTACTTCTCTCCTTATGTTTTATTTTATGAACCAAAAAAAGATAGTGGTGGGTGGAGGAATGGGTAAGAGGCAAGTAGAAGCAATCAAACAGACCACTTCTTCAATAAGCATGAATGTAAAGGGGAGCAAACACTACAGGGACTATCTGTAGAGAAAATTCTTAAATTTAAGATGAGAGATTCCTTATCATTTTGAATGTTAATGCACTAGATCCAAAAAAAAGGTGTAGGTTGAAGATTTATGAGAGACGACATAATATTAATAGCAAAAAGCTGGAGACAATTGCTTTTAAGATATCACAGAGGGGATTCAACATGAGCTATGGACTGCCCAGGAAGATCTTTGAGGTCTCTTTTTGTGGGAGAGTGGTACCAGGGGCACACAACCACTGAGCCACATCCCCAGCCCTATTTTGTATTTTATTTAGAGACAGGGTCTCACTGAGTTGCTTAGCACCTCACTGTTACTGAGGCTGGCTTTGAACTTGCAATCCTTCTGTCTCAACCTCTGGAGCCACTGTGATTACAGGCATGCACCACTGAGCCCGACTTTGAGGTCTCTTTTTATCTTGAGATTCTGAGCTGATAATTATTCTCTCAAATACAATGTAATATATCAGAAACCAGAGTATTTGGTTCATCTGAGGAAAACTCTGAAATCTGAGGTAGGCATTTATCAAATTCTTCTTTTGCCCCAAACCTTAAGTATTCTTACCCGCCAATATCTTGCTTTACAAAGTCCCCAGGTTCTTGTCGTCTTGATTCCCCTTGGCCAGTTGTTCCAGGGAGAATATTAATCAGAAAAAGAAGCCCCAGTCTGGTCATGTAGAAGTGACACATATGTGTGATCATCATCTTCTCAGGTACTAACTTGAGAGACCTGTGAAATCCACAATACAAGGAAAGGGGAATGGACAAAAGGGTAGAAAACAAAGGGAGGGAGGGGGAAACAGATTAAAATGTATTCAGCTCTATTAGAACCATTTAACTCTTCTAGTATCCAGTTACAGAATGCTTAACCTGATATCCTCCTTCCCCCAGCTCATCAGTGCTACCAAAATCCACACCAATATAGGACACTTTTTCTGAATACACCAGAGCTCATTAAAAAAAGGATACATAGGATAGTATAAAGAATTCTAGATTAAAAATCAAGAAACTTAACATATATTTCCATCTCTTTCTTTGTCTTCCTCTATGATGAAGTAACTTCCAGAACTTCCCTTAGCCTCAATTACCCCTTATACTCCAAGAGCTTAAAATGGTCTCTCACATCTTTATTTTATTTCTCCTAATGCCACTTGACCTTTAGTGTCACAAAGGCCTTTCCTTTCGTTAACAGTGTAATAATGTAGAAATTCTGGCATATTAAGACCTGGAGACTTGCCAGGTAAGGTAGCACACACCTGTAATCCCAGCAGTTTAAGAGGGTGAAGCAGGAAGATTGTAAGCCACACAGTTTAGGAATAGCATGTAAGTGTAACTTCATTGGCTGTTTCTTAACAGCCAACAAGAAGATGGCAAATTCAAGGCCAATCTCAGACACTCAGTAAGTCCTTCAGCTACTTAGCAAGACCTTGTCTCAAAAAAAAAAAAGCATAGGAGCATGGAATGCTGCAGATGTGGCCCAGTGGTTAATTGCTCCTCTATGTTCAATCCCTTGTTTTATATATATATATATATATATATATATATATATATATATATATATATATATTTTTTTTTTTTTTTTTTTGTAGGGCATGATGTAACGTGGGGCATGTTGCATCAGAAAAGAGGAAACCTAACTTGCTGGCTGCTACCCGCTTCCCAGTCCTGGGGCCACATGTGGCTTAGAGAGCACCCAGCGATTAGCCAGAAGGCATTGCCGTGGGTTGTGATGAAGAATTGGACCACCTCTAGGATAGGCTCAGAACCCTTCTGCCCTGTGGACATTACTGCCTGTAGGATGGGTGTACACATGAACTCTCCCCACCCTGCTGACCTTTACCCTGATTGGCTCCTGTACATTATATTAGCTGTGTGTGTTTTCTCATTAAACGAGATCCTGCTTTGCATCTGATTGTCCTCTGTCGAGGGAGGGCTGGGTGCTGGCGGCCAGTCGACCTTTACCTTTCTTGGTTCTTGGTTCATCCTGGACAGGTGTGCTCCCCCAATCTCTCCCCCACAGGTCAGGAGGGAACAGGGGGCTAAAAACATATATACATACACATACACACACACACACATATATAGATATATCTCCTGTCATCTCTTTATATCATTTTTTAAATTCTTAACTTAATAGAGTTATGAAAATTTCCAGAATATTAAAAGTCCTAGAATAAACTGTTTCCTACAAGTGGTTGGTAAAATGCTGAATGATAATGCACAATAGCTCTTGATTAAAAATTCAATGTTTCCTCATTAAGAGATAATTTAGGGCAAAGCCAGATCTTTTAGATAGAGATCACAACATAAAGAAGGAATCTAAGCCCAGCCTCCCAGCAGAAAATTTCTTAATAAATCAGCAAATTATATAAATAATAATTAGTAATTTTGGATTGCCTACATGTAAGGCTTTTTTGTATACCTTTATTTTGTTTATTTAGTTGAGTCTTTTTATGTGGTGTTAGGGAACAAACCCAGTGCCTCATGCATGCTTGGCAAGCACTCTACCACTGAACCACAACCCCAGCCCTGTAAGGCTTTTTTGTATAAATTCTGGACTGGTAAAGGTTTACTCAAGACATAAAGTTAAGAAACAGCCAATAAAGTTACACTTACTTACTATTTCTAAACTGTGTGGCTTAAGTTTGAGACACTAATCACTTCAAGGACTCCCAACTCTCACCCAATGCTACTCTTTTGAAATAATATCAGTAAATTAATTTTCAGAGGGAATGAGGGGTGTGAAATTTTTTTCTAAGAAGTCTTATACATTAGGCCAATAAGCAAAACATATCAGTTGCGGGGAGTATTCTGATAAAAAGATTAAAAGGAAGACTCCTTCTAAATCTATCCCATTACTATAAAGCAGTCACTGAGTTCTATACAAGGCTGTCCTCATGAATCTGGAACAGGTGTATCAATAATTTAATATTGGAGGAGATAGATTTATGATATGATTAAATATCCACATTGGGGATAATCATAGTATTAGTTTGTACAATATGAAATCGCCACTGTTTGACAATGTTTCTTTCAAAAAACAAATTTCTTATATTTAATCTAATATAGGTGCTATGACATTCATGATTCATGAGCTGTACAATAGTTGTTGGAGATTTTATAGGAATGACAAGGAACAGTACAGTTCAGAAAACCATACCATGTAATTTAGAAAATATAGCTCATGATCAGACAATTCTGAAGCATGAGCAACATTCATAATAAAGACAGTAAACATGATATGCTCAAATACCACAGTACCTTAGCAGACCTTAATACTGTATGATCACATGACAAGGATTCATGCTAAGATAAACATTATACATGCATCAACAACTATTCCACAGGAATAAAGGGACTTTATATAGGATATAAAATCCAAACTATAGAAATAAACCATAGACTATAGGACATAACAATGATGTATATTCAGAAAACATAAAAGTTTGAGTAACAATCTTGAGTATAAGAGAAGATAACCATGCTATATGCACAAAGACATCCATGGTACATGTCCAACTATGCTATTGTAGTATATAACTATGGGCTATGCTTAAACTATGGTGAACAAGTAGCAAACCATCACATTAAGAATTAATAACAATGACACAAAAGTGTTAATGATTTAGAAGGTAAAAACGATGATATATAGTATGATACACAAGAAAACAATATTACATGAAATTATAAGTAAAGTACATACTAAAATAACCATTGGGCATTAGAAAACAGCCATCAGATATAATATATATATATATATATATATATATATATATATATATAGAGAGAGAGAGAGAGAGAGAGAGAGAGAGACATAATACATACCCTGCAATGACCATAGAATTTTGTTAGCAAACATTACTATTATGAAGCCATTTATGGAATAAAACAATATGGTCATCAGATATGTCAGAACACCATAGCACATGAATATAATAATCATAAAACAAGAAAAGATGAGTTTGGAATATAGTTCATTAAGACATGGTGCATGATTAGAAGGATGACCCTGGACTGTTGCTCAACAATACAAATATACTTAACTGTATTCTTTAAAAAATGATTAAGTGGACACTTTTTATGTTAAGTATTTTTCCATAATTATAAAAAATTATAAAAAGTGTGTTGCTGGACCAGATATTCTTGGCGAGTTAGCAAATATCCACAGAATAGGCCCCTGTACCTGTTACATGTGCAGAGATATGTTATGTATGATCAGCTATTACCATTAAATGAATGTCTATTGCTATATGTTCAGACAACCATCAACAAATGCAGAGATAGACTTTACACAAATAGATACCTAAATCATTATAACAAACTTGGTGATGTTTCAAATGATCATAATGCATAAACTGAAAACTGTGATACTCACCGTGCCTTCAAACAAAATATTCATATAGCTGGAGATAAATTGATTCATGCAAAGAGGTATTTGATTTATTCATCCTTAAGTGACATAGTTTAAGAAAAAATGGTCCTACTGTGAGAGTAGACCACCATGACGCAGAACAGAATATCATGGTCCATAAGCAGGCAGACACTGTCAAAATTTTTCACAGGAGCAGAGAGGCAAGATACAAATGAAAGTGGAGTATCAATGACTACCATGAGTAAATAATTATCTATAATATTTGGATACACAACTATAGTGAAAACATCCATGGTGAATAAACTAAAAATTACAGGAAAGGAATATAATGTAATTACATGAATAATCAAACAACCATGATGCATGAGAAGAAAGTAAAACCTAGTAATTGTTTAAAAGTCACTGTGAATAACCTAAAGCACACCACCAGTGTAGACAGCTATGGTGTATGTTTATATAAGTACAGTACATGGAAAACACCAACATTATAGGAGCTTACAACCAACTGTGGCACAGCAACAGATGACTGTAGCAGGAGCAGAATGGCCATGAAACAGAATGAGACAAACCTTAGGCAGTTGCAAATAATCATGGTGTCTGAATGGATTATTCATGATATATGAACACATAACCATGACACATACTCAAGTCACATAACATATGATTGCACAGGCAAATTAGCAAATAGTTACTCTACCTATTCACCCTACTTGAGAGCTAACAGAGACGACAAGGAACAAAGAAAGAGAAAATATCATACATAAAATCAAAAAATTGAAAATTAACACCTCCATCTCAGAATCGATCTCTTCTACCTCTCTCATCTAGAATCCATATCTGTACCTGTTCTCCAGGAGAAAACTCATAACTTAACTCAGATGTTAGACCTAGCATGTTCAAACCTGAGTCTCAGATATTCACATACAGCCCCCCACACACAGCATTAATGGGCCTCTTGCAGTCTTTCCCACCTCAATTAATAGTAATTCCACCCTTCACTTGCTCAGAGTAAAGCTTTGATGTCAATCTTGACTCCTCTCTTACTCTTATACCCTACATACAATGTATCAGTAAGCCCCAATTGATATTCCATTCAAAAGGAAACATATCCAGGTAACAACCACTGCTCGTTACCCCCTCCAATACCATCTGGCTTGTTGTCTCTTTTCAAGATTATTGTAAAAGCTTTCTAACTTAGCTTGTTGCCTCTGCTCTTATCCCCCTTACTTCTATTCTACAAAAAGCAGCCAGAGTACACTTTCAAATTGTTATATCAGATCATGTCTCTTCAATTTCTCAAAATCCTCCAATGCCTTCCCATTTCAAAAGCTTCACTGGGATCTACAAGGCCCTAGATGAACTCATCCCCAAATAGCTGGCTAACTTTATCTCCTATTAGCACTCCATTCTGGCCACTGTGGCTTCCTTGCTGCTCATTGATTATTCTGGGCATTTGCACTTGCTGGAGACTCTACCTAGAATTTTCATCCATCTAACTTCCAGATAGTTTGTTCCTCCACTTCCTTCAGGTTTTAATTCAAATAACACCTTTGCATTGAGGCCTTCTCTAGCCACCCTTTGTAAAATTTCCCTAATAATTTCTACATATTTGCTTGCTCTATTTTCTTCATTTGCACTTCTAATATATATTTTATGTATTTTTGTTATTGTATGCTTCCCTAATAAAATATTTAAATGGGGACAAGGATATATGCAGTTGTCCCTTGGTATCTGTGTGATATTCTAAGACACATCTCCCTAAACCAAAATCTGCAGATGTTCAAGTCCCTTTTATAAAATGGTGATATATTCACATAGAATCTATGTATATCCTCTAGTATACTGCAAATCCTCTCCAGATTACATATAATACCTAATACAATGTAAATTTTATGCGAATCATTGTTATACTATATTGTTTAGGGAATGACAAGAGGAAAAGTTTGAATATAATCCAGAGACATAATTTCTTTGAATATTTCCAATTTATGGTTGTCTGAATCTGTAGATACAGAATTTGCATAGAAGAGTGCTTAACAAGCCAGTCACAGTGGCACATGTCTGTAATCCCAGCACCTCAGGAGGCTGAAGCAGGAGGATTGCAAGTTCAAAGCCAGCCTTGGCAAAAGTGAGGCCCTAAGCAACTCAGTGAGACCCTGTCTCTAAATAAAATACAAAATGGGGCTGGGGATGTGGCTCAGTAGTTGAGTGCCCCTGGGTTCATCACTGGTACCAAAACAAAAGTGCTTAACAAATAATGGGTACTTTAAAAATAACAAGTGAATGTTATTATGGCAAAGACATAACCCTAAACAAAGTAAAATGGTATAAAGGATTGAATATAAGATGGACTTTGGAACCTGCCAGACCAAGAGTGTATAAGAAAGTACCAAATACTAGTTGTTTTAGGCTTTAAAGACCTCTTTATGCAATTAAAATGGGGATAATAACATAGGGACTATAAAATTTAAATAAGATAATATATATAAAATGCCTAGCGAAAGACCTGCTTCTTCTGTTACATCCTGTCCAAGTACAAATGTATCTTATCATGAATATTTGAGCACCTGCTATGTACAAGGTACAGATACAGCCAGTTCTTCTATTGGATATGTTATTAAAATTAAATATTTTATAGATCATAATGTTGTGTCAACTTGTTCAATTTCAAATTTCTATGTGGTATGTTAAGGATTGTAAGTAATTGACTACAAAATCTTTAAGAATGAGCAGTACTTTAAACCTTGGTGCATTTATATGGACTTAGATGAAACTCTGGTTATAAACTTGGGGAAAGGAATAAAAGAGTTTATTTTATAGCATCTGGGAAATAATACTTGGGATGAGTGTGTGCATGCAAAGTTCTGAGAATGCCAATATCTGGAGTTTTCCAGGTACTGTGCTCTACAGTGAGCTTCAGCTCTGCCCTAACCTAGTCATCCATTCCTAAGGTCATATTCTAAGCTTTGTTGAGAAAAAAATCCATGATCTCAAATGACTCTCTGATCACATCTTTCCAAATCATTTTATGGAGTACCTTCATACTATTGATTCTTCTGTCTCCTGCTCCAATATCTCTGATCCTTTGAATATAACCTTTGAATTACACATCATCACCTTTGTGTTCTCTTTTCCTTTCTTATCCTTCTTGGATTACACACAGAGACTATGATTAAAATCAGTATAATCATTCTCCAGTACGTACCTTAAACACACTTGCTTCTCTCTTACTCTGTTGTTGCTGCCTGGGAAAACATAAATTCTTGTTAAATTCAACCCTTTACCAGCAAACAAGCATTTGAATATAGCTAGAGGAAAATTCACAATTATGCCTGAGTGCCCTCTCTAGGTTTTCAACATACTTCTAGTGTCCCAGGATCTTTTATATTTGCTAAACCAATTTACTCTCCCACTCTCTGATACAATAATTTTAAATTTCTTTTCTCTGCTTAAATCTCCAATATTTCTTCCCCCAGACTCTCAACAAAAGGCTTTGCTTGTTTTATCAAGAAAAACAAAAGCAATCAGAAAACAATGCCTCCATCTACATAATATCAATCTACCTGAATCTCAGCCGTATATTCTACCTTCCCTCTATTATCAAAGCCTCTGTGATCCTGTTTAACACTAGCCCACCCACACATGCCCTGGATCCTATTCCCCGTTCCATGCTGAAGGATATTATTCCTGTTATATCTCTCCCACACTTGTCAGTATTGTTCTCTACTGGCTCATTCCCTGCAGTATAAAAACAATGTAATATCATCCATTGTCAAAAAGAAAAAAAAAATTTCTCCCTTGACATGACATTGCCCTCCAACTCTTTCCCACTTTCTCAGCTTCATTTCGGTAATTTTCTATATCACTACTTCAGCTTCCTCCCTAATCATCCTCTAATACCACCCACACCAATCAAGTATTTTCACTTATAACTCCACTGAAATTACTTTCCATTAATTCATTCAAAACTTATGGAATAATATATACCAGACACCATCCTAAGTGCTGGAAATATAGCAGTAAAAAAGCAAAAAAAAATGGAATCTACAAAGAAATAGAAGAACAATAGATCTAGGATTTATCTCTCATATTTCAAATCCATCTATTGTCCAATCCACATACATACCTCAAATTTTCTGTTTTATACCCTATATCCAAATTATCATTCTGTTGACTTTAGAACATATGCAAACTCTACTTCACCCATTCTTATCGCTCCTAAGGTGTTGGGTACACAATATCATCTCCCAGCCTCATGACTGCAATAAATGCCTGCTATGCTTTGAATATGGTTTTTCGCCACCAAAATTCATGTTGAGGCTTGGTCCCCATTGTGACAGTGTTAGGAGGTGGGCCCTAGAGAAAGATGTTTGGGTTATCACAGATGTAGTCCCCAGAAATTCAATCCTTTCTCTTTGAGTGATTTTTCACTCTCATAGGGTGGTTTAGTTGTCATAACAGCAAGTCATTATAAAGCAAGTATACCTTTCATGTTCTCCCCTTTCTACACATAAATTCTACTTTCTACTAAGAGCTTAAGCAGCATGAGACCTTTATCAGAAGCTAAGC
Source organism: Marmota monax (assembly GCF_021218885.2). Lineage (NCBI taxonomy): Eukaryota > Metazoa > Chordata > Mammalia > Rodentia > Sciuridae > Marmota > Marmota monax. The sequence goes on along the minus strand of NW_026692025.1, from coordinate 2,971,296 downwards.
AGATACTGATGCCTGGCTATTGGACTGCACTGGCTCCAGAACCATGTGCCACAATAAGCTTCTTTCTTTTAGGGTTATTCAACCTCAGGTGTTGTATTTTAGCAACAGAAAATAGACTAAGACAATGGTCTACCTTGTCTCTGTGCTTACACATTTTCCCCTTTATAATCCATTCTCTGCACAGCAACTGAAGTGAGATTTTTGAAAATATAAGTCAGATTATATCATCCCTTTTCCAATTTTTCCCAATGGATTTTCATTGGATACAAAGTACCTGAGATGATCTTAAGAATCTAGTTGATTTGACCACTAGCTACCTCTCAAAACTCGTATCTTTCCACTCTTCCTTTCCTCTATTCATACCAACTCATAGTTGTATCCTTATATTCCCTGTAAACACCCAAGGCTCCAGATTTAGGGACATCACACTTGCTCCTCCTTCTTTAGTAAATTTTTTTCTCCATATATCAGATTGACTCATTTCTTCACTATCTTCAGGATTCTATTCCCATATACCAATTCAGATACATCTTCTCTGATCTCCTTTATTTAAAACTGTGCAGTTTTAAATAAACTATCATTATTCAGTTTTGTTATAGGATATATCACTACCTAAAATTACACTGCACATTTATTTGTTCATGGTCTACTTGTCTCATTAGCTATGTTTCATTAGTGCAGAGGTTGCAGAGCAGTGCCAGGCACAGGATAGCTACCTAATGAAAAAGAGCTGCAGAAAAAGAGCAAATGCTTTTCTGAGTTCATACCTATACAATCTGCCATCCTTTCCTTTTCAGAGATCTATTTTCAAGACTATTCTTCCCTTTTAAATCTTTCCTCCATGCCCATCCAACCCTTCATTTTATGGAAAACAAATGCTTCTCTGCCTGCAGTTTCTTAACAGAAAACATTATGTATTTTTGGCTTAAACAAATTTGGCTTTATGTCAAAGACACTTCTTCACATAGTGTAATTCCACATGTAGCACAACAAAATCATTGAGTAATATTCAATGATCTTTTGATTGATCATGAACTAGCATTCTTCCCTATTATTATTAATTGTGCCAAACTTTTGTCATTTCTGTCAAGTCACCTACATAAGAAAACATATTCTTTTTCGGCAAAGAGTCAAGATGATCAGGAGAGGTAAACCACCAACAGCAGACAATAATAGCTACTTTCTAGCTATGATCTTTTATCATTTCTTTATTAATCAATGTTATGTGTTAGATGTGACATGTCCCCCAAAAGCTCATGTGTGGGACAATGCAAGAGAGTTAAAAGGTTTAATGATTGGGTCATGAGAGACTTAACCTAACCAGTTAATTAATCACCTGATGGGATTAACTAAGTGATAACTAAAGTTATGTGTGGCTGGGGGAGGTGAATCCCTGGGGTGTAACTTTAGGGTACATATTTTGTCTGGTGAGCAGAATGCTCTCTGTTTCCTGGTTATCATATCCTGAGCTGTTTCCCTCCACCACATTCTTCCACCCTTATGTTCTGCCTCACCTCAAGCCCCAGGAAATGGAGTCCACCATCTATGGACTTAGACCTCTGAAATCATGAGGCCCAAAATAAACTTTTCTTTACTCTAAAATTGTTCTTGTAATGTCCTTTAGTCACGGTGCCAAAAAAGCTGACTAAAACAATCAAGATTCTTGAACTAGTGATATAAAATTGTTTACTCCATCATATTCACCTTCTATTCATTCTTTCATAAACTGCCTTCTGCCTCCTTCTCTGACTGTTTCACTGAAACTGCTATATGAGTGATCACCAATAAAATAATAAACTATGCTTTAGAGAATCCACTAGGTTAAACTTCTTTATTTCCTTTTTTATGTTTTTATTAGGGCATTGCAGTTATACATAATAGTGGGGATCATTTTGACATTATCATGCATGCTTAGAATATAATTTGCTCCTCTTTAGTTCTGAGTACTTTCTCTTTCCCTTTCCTCCTCCCTCCCCCTATTTCCCTTCTTCTACTCCTTGATCTTCCTTCTATTTAATTACTCTTTTATGGATATGTATAAAGGTTAAATTCACTGTGATATATGCATGTATGTACAGAGCATAATTTGGTCAATTTTATTCCACTGTTATTCCCTTTACCATTCACTCATGCCTGCCCCTCAATCTCCTCCCTTTACTCCACTTATCACCCTTCTATTTCCATGGGATCATTCCTCTTCTTCTTCCCTTATTTTAGCTTAGTTTCTTTATTTGAGAGAAAATATCCAACAAAAAATATAATGATTATAAATATCTATGCTCCAAATGTTGGTTAACCTATATATGAAACAAATCCTTCACAATTTAAAGAATCAAATACACGACAATACAATAACACTGGGTGATTTCAACAAACCTCTCTTACCATTAGAAAGGTCATCCAGACATAAACTAAGAAAAGATTCTTCAGAACTAAAAAAAAAAAAATACTACTAATCAAATGGACCTAACCACCAACATCTATATACTATTTCATTCATTGAAAACTGAATTTACTTTCTTCTCAGCAGCACATGGAGCTTTGTCTAAAATAGATCATATTTTAGAGCACAAAGCAAGACTTAGCAAATACAAAAGGAAAATAGACATAGTTCCCTCCATCCTATCCGATCATAATGGAATGAAACTGGAAATCAATAAGATAAAAAACAGAAAGCATTTTAATACCTGAAGATTAAATAATACACTTTTGACTGAGTAATGGATTATTTATTTATTTTGATAACATTGACCAGAAACTCCCTTCACTGAAATTCTTTGAATTCCATGAATTCTTTGAATTCCTAGAAATACTACACTTGCTTTCATGTCTAATCTGATCCTTTTTGAGGATTTCTAGGTGAATACTTCTAAATTTGAGGTTCCCTTGTTTTGAATTAATATGATACAAAAGAGTTGGCATTCATATATTAGAAAGAACATTTGGCCTTTGGTGTTGGGGGACTGGTATATTTCACTTAGCATGACAGTTTCCAGTTCTGTCCATTTACTGGCAAATGCCATAATTTCATTCTTCTTTTTAGCTGAGTGATATTCCATTGTGTATATATACCACATGAAATGGGGTACACTCCATGTATGTATAATATGTCAAACAACACCCTACTGTCATGTATATCTAAAAATAACCAAAAACAAAGAAATATGATCAAAAACAAAGTATAAAAATATAATGGAAATTATATCTTCTTTCAATTTTTCATTAATAGGGACAGATAACAATAGAAAACAGTATGCAGAGAGAAATTTGATTATCAAGACTAATGGAAAAAAGGCAAAATTCCAGTTCTAAAAAGATTTTATATATATATATATATACAACTTCTAGAAATAAAAAGAATTTTGGATAGTATATGTATTACTTGACCTACACTAAATACAAAGAAAAACAATCTTATATCTTCTACACTAGATGAAGAGAAAAACTTGAATAATTAAAAAACTATCAAAATAAGGACAAATGTAATTCTATATCATGCAGATCCAGAAGAATGAGAAGTTATACTCCACATATGTATAAATTGTCAAAATATATTCTACTGTCATGTATAACTAATGAGAACAAATAAAAAATAAGAAGTAAACAAAAGAAAAATAAAAAAGGAGAAATAAAAAGAATTAAAATGATAGTTTCAAATACAGATAAATCAGCAAAGATAAGACATATAAATGAATTAAAGGCTCAGTTAATCATAAAAAACTTCAGCAAAGTAGCAGGATATAAAATTAACACCAATAAATCAACTGAATTTCTATACACCAAGGATGAATCAACTGAAAGAGAAATCAGGAAAACTATCCATTAATAATAGCCTTGAAAAATTAAATACATGGGGATTAATGTAACAAAAGAGGTGAAAGACTTCTACAATGAAAACTACAGAACACTAAAGATGGAAATTAAAGAGAGCCTTAGAAAATGGAAAGATCTCTTATATTGTTGGATAGGCAGAATTAATATTTTCAAAATGGCCATACTACTAAAGGTACTATACAGATTAAATGCAATTCCTACAAAAATTTTAATGACATTATTCATAGAAATAGAAAAAAGAAGTCATGAAATTCATCTGGAAAAATAAGAGGCACAGAATAGCCAAATCAATCCTCAGCAAGAAAAGTGAAGCAGGAGGCATCACAATACCAGACCTTAAATTATATTGCAGAGCTACAGTTAAAACAAAAAAGCAGCATGGCATAGGCACAAAAACAGACATGAAAATCAATTGTGCAAAATAGAGGAGAGAGAGATAAACCCACATAAATACAATTATTTCATACTAGACAAGTATACCAAAAAATATATCAGAGAAAAGATAGCTTATTCAACAAATAGTGCTGGAAAAACTGGCAATCCACATGGAGCAAAATGAAATCAACCTCTCTCACCCTGCACAAAACCCACCTCAAAGTGGATCAAGGATGTAGGCACTAGACCAGAGACTCTTCACCTACTAGGAGAAAAAGTAGGACCAACTCTCCATCATGTCAACTTAGGAAACAAATTCCTCAGCAAGACCCCTAAAGTGCAAGAAGTAAAGTCAAGAATCAATAAATAGGATGGTATCAAACTAAAAAGCTTCTTCACAGTAAACAATCAAGAATGTGAAGAGAGAACCTACCAAATGGGAAAAAATCTTTGCTACCTGCATCTCAGATGGAGCATTAATATCCAAGATATACAAAAAACTCAAAAAACTTAACACCAAAAACAAATAAATAGCCCAAATAGTTAAAGGAAAAGGAACGCACTTCATAGAAGAAATACAAATGGTCAACAAACACATGAAAACACAAACAACTACTTTGCTGAAGTTGTTTATGATTAACTGAGCCTTTAAATCCTAATTCTAGCAATTAGAGAAATGAAATTAAAAATACACTGAAATTTCATCTCACTCCAGTCAGAATGGCAATTATCAAGAATGCAAGTAACGATAAATGCTGGTGAGGATGTGGGGAAAAAGGTAAACACATACATTGCTAGTGGGACTGCAAATTGGTGCAACCACTCTGAAAAGCGGTATAGAGATTCCTTAGAAAACTTATAATTGAACTACCAATTGACCCAGTTATCCCACACCTTGATTTATATCCAAAGGAATTAATATCAGCACATTACAGTGATGCAGCCACATCAATGTTTATATTAGCTCAACTCACAATAGCCAAGCTATGGAACCAACTAGGTGCCTTCAACAGATGAATGGATAAAGAAAATGTGGTGTATACTCACATGTAATATTACTCAGCCATAAAGAAGAATGAAATTGTGACATTTGCCTGTAATTAGATGGAACTGGAGACTATCATGCTAAGTGAAATAATCCCAAAAAACCAAAGGCTAAATGTTGTCTCTGATATGCATATGCTAACACACAAAAAGGACCAGGTAAGAATAGAAGTCTATTGGATTAGACAAAGGAGAATGAGTGAAGGGAAGGGAAGGGGAGTGGGAGTAGGAAATACAGTAGAATGCATTGGACATAATTTCCCAATGTTCATATATGAATACATCACAGTGAAACTCCACATCATGTACAACCACAAGAATGGGATCCTAATTAGAATCACTTATACTCCATGTATGTATAATATGTCAAAATACAATCTACTCTCATGTATATATATAAATAAATTTTAAAAGGCTCAGTTCAAATAAAAAGACTATAAGAGTTGGGTAGAAATAAGAAAGGGGAAGTACTTGGGACTGAAGTGGAGTAAATTATAATGCATGTGTGTATTATTTTCTAAAATGAACCCCAATATTATGTAAAACTATAATGCAGTAATAAAATGGAAATAAAACAACAAAAATTTAAAAATAGTAAAGACTAAATGAACTTCATGCTATTTAAGAGTCATATCAAATCTGTAAACCCAGCAACTCATGAGGCTAAGGCAGGATGATAAGTTCAAGGCCAGCCTCCACAATTTAGCAAAGCCCTAAGCAACTTAGTAAAGCCCTGCCACAACGTGAAAAATAAAAATGGCTGGGGATGTGGCTCAGAGGTTAAGTGCCCCTAAGTTCAATTCCCATTACCAAAATAAATAAGTAAATAAATAATGACTCATATCTAAAACATAAGGGAACAAAAATTTTTTAAGTTAAAAAGATATATTAAATATTAACCAAAATTATTTTAATATCAGGAAATAAAAACTTGAATGTAAAAGTGTTTTATTAGAAATAAAGATGAAAGCTCCATACGATAAAAGCTTCAACTTACAGGAAAATATGAAAAATTTTACATATTAAAATATTTAAAGCAAAATTCACAAAACTACAAAGAAACACTCATGTTTCTCATCACAATGGGAAATTTAGCACACCTCTTTCAGAAATGAAGAGATTAAACAAAGTAAAGAAATCAAAAGAGATGTAGAAAATTCGAACAAGATTGAGTGACACACCTGACCTATCGGAAACATATTGAATACTGCACTCCTGATAGCAAAAAAGCACACATTTTTAATCTCACTAGGTATATTTACAAAAATTTATGGCTCTACAAAGCAATGAACAATAGATTTAAAATTCTTGATACACTATGGAATATTTTATATGGCCACATGCAATCAAGGTAACCATTAATTGAGAAAGAAAAAATCCACAAATGATTGGGAATTAAGAAACACAGTTCTAGTCAGGCACAGTGGCTCACACTTGCAATCCCAGCAGCTCAGGAAGCTAAGACAGGAGGATTCCAAGTTTAAGGCCAGCTTCAGCAACTCAGTGAGGCTCTAAGCAATTTTGTGAGACCCTGTCTCAAGATAAAAAGGGCTGGGAATGTGCTCAGTATAAATTGTTCCTGGGTTAAATCCTCAGTGCTCATGCCCCTCCCCCCAAAAAATAAAGAAACACACTTCTAAATAACCAAAATAAAATCAAAGTACATATTAGGACATATTCTTAACTATACAATAACAAAATCACTATCAAACTTCTGGCATACAGTAATTATGGAAAAACATAGAGGAGTACAAAAACTAAATCTTAATGAACTAAGCATCTATCTCAGTAAGAAAGAAAATAATTTAAATAAGCCCAAAAAGGAAGGAAAATAGTAGTAAAAATCTAAACATAAGTTTTTGAAATAAGAAATAACTTATAAAAAAGAATATTATGAAGACCAAAAGTTGATTCTGAAATAATATTAAATAGATCCTAAGTGGGTAATTAAACAATTTTATGCTAACACATGAATATTTAGACCAAATGAAAGCGATTTATTGAAAAACATATTAAAACATTATGAAGGAGAAATTAGAGAAGGTGAATAGGCCAATAAGAAGTAAAGAAATTGAAATATTAGCCAACAATCCACTCACCAAGAAAACATATGGCCAGATGTCTTTCCTCTGTGTTGGCTGACATTCAACAGATAATGTAAATCATGCACAAATTCATCCCCAAAGTAATAAAAGATACAACACCCCCAACTTATATTATTATGACAACAATTTCAAGAAAGGAACATCACCGGCAAAAATCCAAAGGAACTTTAGTAAATCATACCCAAACCTAAAATAATACATCATGGCTAGAGTTAGGTTTAGCCAATGAATTCATGGTTAGTTGAGTATTAGAATGTCAATTAACATAATAGTCCACATGAACATAATTAAGGAGAAAAATGTTAGGCTCTTATCAATATAAGTAAGAACAAAAGGGAATTTCCTTGAATTGAGAGTATCTACAAAGCAACCCACAAAAAACACATATCTAAAGCAGAAATGATTAAAATTGTTCTTTTGAGATCAGAAACATGATGAAACTCCTAACTTCTATTGAAAATCCCAGATAGACATGTAAAATAAGAATAAGAGATAAGTCTTGAAAAGGAAAAAATAAAATTAATAGCTATATATGAAATGAATGTGTCTACAGAAAATGCTAAATAACCAACAGGTGAATTATTACAATTTATAAGATAGTTTATCCAGCTAGCCAGATAAAACATAATGTTCAGAAACCAATCATGCTATAAATAAAAATTGCATTCATGAGAGCATAAAATTTTAAATAAATCTAACAAATAATATGTAAAATTTCTGTAGGAGAAATGTATAGAATTTTATTTAGAGAGAAAATAAAGACCTAAATAAATGAACAGATACAACTTTAAACACAATTTTGTAATGATGTCAATACCACAAAATCTAATTTATTTTTTGATTGATAAATCTGGACAAGTTAGTTCTAAAATTTATATGTAATTGCAAATGACCAAGAAGAGCTTCTAGGTGTCTCAAGGAAGAAATGGATATCTTCTACCAAATATCAAGAGATATTTTTCAGTTTCTCATTTATTAATATTATTTTAATTGATAAATCATAATTGTATACATTTATGGAGTGCAATGTGACATTTTTAAATAGTTTTTTTAATTGTTGAGAGACCTTTATTTTATTTATTTTTATGTGGTGCTGAGGATTGAACCCAGTGCTCACACATGCTAGGCAAGCACTCTACCACTGAGCCATAACCCCAGACCCACAATGCGACATTTTGGTATATGTTTACCACGTGTGATTAGATTGAACTAATATATCCATCACCTTGCTTACCTATCACTTTCTATGGTACTACATTTGAAATTTATTCAGTTACTTTTAAAATATACAAAATATTATTATTTACTAGAGTCCTCCAGACCTGTAATAGATCTCAAAACTTATTATTCCTATTAATTTTCAGCTTTGTATCTTTCTATTAACAATTCCCCAATGTCTCTCTGTCCCCTACTGCAGCCTCTGGTAACTTATCTTTCTACTCTCTGCTTTTATGAATTGAACATTTTTAGATACCACATATAAGTGAGATCATGCAGTATTTATCTTTCTGTGTCTGGCTTATTTCACATTAGCATAATGTTCTCCAGGTTTATCCATGCTGTCACCAGTATTGCCTTCTTTTTAAAGGCTAACTAATATTCTATTATGTATGTTAATCACATTTTTATCAATTTTTTCTTTATTGGACATTTTCATATCTCAGCTATTATCAATAATGCTGTAACAAACAGCAGTACAGATATCCCTTAGATATATTGATTTCAATTCAGTTAATACATGCTCAAAAGTGGGATACATATGGTAGTTCTATTTTTAGTTTTTTAAGGAGCCTCCATAATCTTTTCCATAATGGTTATACTCACATTCCCGGCAGCAATATGCAGGAGTTTACATTCCTCTCCGGTCCCACTAATGCATCCTATCTTTTGTATTTTTTATAAAAGCTGATCTAATAGGTGTGATATGATATGTTATTATGGTTTTAAATTGCATTTCCCTGATAGTGGTGTGAAACATTTCCTCATAACTTTTGTCCATCTGTATGTCTACTTTTGAGAAATGTCAGTTGAGGTCCTTTGGCCATTTTAAATTGGATCATATACATTTATTGATTGATAAAAAAATTTAAAATCTCATAACATCATTATGATATGCAGTAACAGGAATCCCTAAACTTTTGAAAGTAGTATAAAAGGTACAACCTCTTTAGAGAACAGTTTGGCATAAGATCATAAAGTCAATACACAAACTCATGATCTATTACTTCCTCTGCTAGACACAAACCTTCAAAAAACTTATGAACAAAAATGCCAAGTTAATTATGAAAGAATCTTCACAAAGTGCTATTCTTGAAAACAATTTGGAAAAAACTATGTGTCTGTCTTATAATAGAATTGATAAATTGTGCTATATTCATACAATATACTAGCGTATAACTGTGAAATAGAATTAGCTACAATAAAATGCAACAACTTGAAAATATCTCAGAAACAATGTTAAACAAACAAGCATCACCCAGTGAAACAGCATTATTTTGTTCAAATAAAGTTCAAAAGGAGCAAAACCAAAGTGAATTTGTTTCTATATATAATAAAGTGATTTTAAAAAGTTAGATTCAGTTGAAAAGGTTGAGATCAGAAGTGGGTTTATTATATGGTTCAGAAGTAGTCACTTTTTATAGATTTTGACTTGGTAATGGTTATAGAGTTGTCATTTTATAATTATTCTTAAACAATGTATATCTTTATATAACAATTCTATATGTGTGCTATATTTCACATATTTTAAAATACAGAAAAATAAATCTTATACACATTACATGCTAAAAATTTAAGATTGTTGATTTCATCAATATACTTCTTTAAGAATTTAGTCTTAGGATTGATTGGAGAAATGCAACTAAAGCAATGAGGCATCACTCCATCTGTCAAATGAACAAAGGGTTTTTAAAATAAATGCTAAGCAAAACAGGAAAATTATATATGTATAATAAATCTATGTAACCTTACTTGAAAACAATCTGGCAGCATGAATAAAATGCCTGTAAAAATCCTTGATCTGAATCATGAATTGTATTTCTAGAAATCTACCTAAAATTTTAAAAAAATCATGTTTAAATATATTTACCACAATATCACTATATTGTGCTATATAGCACAATTTTTAAATGATTTTATCTGTGCATATTAAGCGAATGACTGAATAAATAATCATCATTGATACATCTAAATATACAGTTTAAAATTACATTTTAAAACTATTTTCATGTGGAAAAATGTAAATGACATATCAATATGTGTGCAAATCAGGATATATAGCTCAGAAAAATGTTTCCACTCAAGGACAAATACTGTGAAAACCGAGAATGGAATTGAACACAACATTTCTCAAAGAGAATAATTAATGCACAGGAGCACAAAATCGATATGAGTGCCCACTTGATCATGGAGCATTGTCTATATAAGATAACCATAGTGTATAAATAGGTGGCTAAGAGCTTCTCCATAGAACCACATAAATCAATAGTCTGTAACGATGATCAAGAGCCAACTATGGACTGTCAACTTGCACACATTTAACTCTGAACATAAATACCAGATGTACACAATGCAAAAGTTCACAACCATTAAATATGAGAAGGCATCAATATTCTAAGAGCACTCAGAAAGAGTGCATATTAAAGTGACAATGGTAAAAGAGTATACAGCCATGGAGAAGGAAAGAATCCTGGATGCTGTCACCAATAATAAGAAGTTATTTAACCATGGAACATACCATAATAATTCTGGGGACATAAAAGAAGAATAATGATTATTCAGGTAGATATTTCATATGATTAAAAATATTAAAACAAGGCTTGGGCTGTAGCTCAGTGGTAGAGCACTTGCCTGGCATGTGTGAGGCACTGGGTTTGATTCTCAGCACCATATATAAATAAATAAATAAAATAAAGGTGTTGTGCCCATCTACAACTGAAAAATTTTTTAAATATTAAAACAAATGGATTTGCTTCAGGAGCAGATAAAACAATGCAAAAGTTTATGCTGGTACATTCTTAAGCATCCATGGTGCATGAACTGCTGTCACTTAAGAAGGAACAATTTATTATGATAGATAATCAAAAAACCTGTGCTGAAAGGCATGAAATAGTAGACATTCACACATTAAAAAAGAGCAGCATAGTGACAGAATAGTGGACAAACATACTATATATGCTAACCATTTAACATTGATAATACTTTATTTTTCATACAGAAGTAGATAGACGTGATTTAGACGAAGACACACATACTGAATAAGTACAACTTTATGTTTTAAGACAAAAGGAGATGGTACTAATGATCTCCCTATTGAAGTATTCATCTTTAAACACAAAGCATGGAAAGAGGTGGCTTTAGTCCAGAAGCAGAGGGTAATGGTATAAAAGGGAATACCTTAGCATAGATCAAGAAGACCATCCATTGCACATGAATACTCATCAACAATATTTGAGAATTTGACCATGATGCATACCAAATTAACTTGGAATACCAGTTGAAACTAATGAAACAGGAAGAATTAGCTATGGTGCAACAATAAGTGAATATAATACAGATTAAATCACAAGTGTATTATGTAATAAAAACATGGAGCATGAATTTAACAAATGGCTTTGGCCCAAGAGCTGAAGAAATTAATGAAATGAAGATCCTATGATACATGGCCAAATGACCATGGTGCATGATGAAGGGGCACTTCTGGGGTCTGAGTATTTGACTATGATGCATAATCAGGAAGTCCTGCACCATTGCCTGAAAACCATATTATAGGAAGAAATGCAATCATTTAAGAGCAGATCTATATAGCTCAAGTGCATATAGTAATTGATATATGGTAATGATGCAAAATGAGATCATGAGCACATCATCACAATGCACCCTCACATAATGCAGCAAAATTAACACTTTGAAATAATATAGGAAGATGGTATTGGAATAGCAGTAGTGATAGTCTGGAGGAAAACCATCATGCATAAGATAATGCATAGTCCAAGATACAGAATATGGCATTATCAGTACAGGATCAAACCATAATGGTTCATGCTCAGAAAACTGTTGCTTCTATGCTACACAGACAGAAAAGCATGTTAAATGATCAAAAATTTTGTGGCAGAAAAACAATATTAGAGTTTGTTTAAATGGATATTGTATGAGATAAAAATAATGCATTAGAGGAACAAATATTTGGGGGGAAAAGCAAATATGGAAAAGAAAAACAACATAGTATGTGCTTAAATAGCAATTGGCCATGAATAAACAGATGTTTGAGCTTCTAATATACAACCAGATAACCTCAAAATGTTGAGAGGACACAGAAGCAATAGAATATGATACAGGAACTGACAGCTATTATAAGAAACCATATAAAGAACAAACAGAATGAAATAAATTTGATATATAAACTTATTTATATAACATGGAAGATGGAAATCTCATTACAACAGTAGATGTGAGTATATCATATGCAGAAAACCATATATCAGCATAATCACACAACCATGGAGATGAACATATAGTTATGTTTTAGAAGTAAGCAGGGATAGTAGGTAGACAAAGACATAAAATAATATCTACTGAAATGGGCATGGTACAATATTTTTTAAATTATAAAATAAGATGAAATGGAATGGTCTAGGAACAGATGACAGTGACCCAATAGATGGCATTATGTCAAGTATTCAGACTATATTTGTGCATTGAAAAATCTCCACCAGTGCTTAATTAAGCATGATAGAGAACAAAGAAAAACAGTCCTGGTATAATGATGATGAGGATAGTTTATATTTATTTAGTAATTATTGTATATCAAGAACCCAGTACTTACATGTAATAACATTTTACTCTGACAACAGCAAATGAAGTAAATGTTATTATTACAATTATTTTAGGGTTGAGGAAATCAAGGTAAAAAGATAAGATGTGACTTGCACATAGGTCTATTGTCACTCTATATCAGTATTCCCTCAGATGGACATAAGAGATTTTTTAAAACACACATACAGTAGAGGAACCAATGACCACATTGCAGATCTAGACAGCAATCCTTATTGCATAAATAACCATAGTCTATTATCAAACATTCCTGATGTGCAAGCAGCCACCACAGTAGTCAGAAGATTTGACCGTAGGCACACTCAGATGATTCTACAATATAAGCTGACATCCAGGATGATGGAGGCATAGGCAAACACAGTTCTGTCATAATTAATAAACTGTTATTCATGATACAGGAAAATCTATTCTTCCATTCTCAATTCAAGAATAGATGATTGCATTTTTACATAATCATAGTGTGAGTATAAGTATGCAGTACAATTCTAAGCACAGCACATGAGCAGAAAATGCTTATATATGATCAGTCCAATGTGTACAATGAGCTGATACCAATATGAAAGGGAAGACAGACAGGTACAATGAACAAAAGTACAAAGTGAAGATTGCACAAATGATACCAATATATGCTTTTTTAAAAGCCACAATACAGGAAAAAAAATACCTTGATCTGGGGCAGATGGTAATGAAGAGAAACACTATGATATGCTGAGATGAGCCCATGAAAGAAAAACTATCCCCAGTGTTTGCGCATTTGGCCATGATTTGCACCAACATATATTAAAACATGAGCTATCAATTATGATAACAGATACAAGCAAAAATTGTATTGTAGTCAATTATGATGCTCTTTTTTGTGGGGGAGATACGATTAATAATAAAAACATAGTACAGGAAAGATGGCTTTGGAAAAATAGTAGAGGACATTGGTGCAAAATAAGAAATGAAGGCATATCATCAGTTGACCATGTTGAATGGACAATCACCACCAATAACTTAGTATGTGACTGAGATGCACAACCAACCAATCTTGGGGTGCAAACTGAAAATCACAACAAAGAACAGGGAGACATGATACAAATAATATAACAAATATCACTGAAAACAGTATTTACCATGTTCCAGGCACTAATCTAAGCATTTTATATTTAATTCTGAATCCTCACAACAACCCTATGAGGTAGGTATCATTAGCATTATTTTTTGTAGTTGAGAAAACAGAGACAGAGAGGGATGAAATGACTTGCTCATAGACATCAAGAAATTAAATGGCAGAACTAGAATTCAACCAAGCAGACTGGTTTCAGAGTCAGCACTGTACATTTACACTGATGGTGCCATGCTTCCTCAGATGGATGTGGTACAAGATTAAAAACACAGAGCACAGGAACAAATGGCTTTGATCCAGAAGTAGACGGCTATGTAGCAAAAGTAGACACCGTAGCACATGCTCAAACATCCGTGGTGCATGAGCAGCCACCACAGGAGTCTGAGCATTTGACCACGATGCACACTCAGAAGGTTCTGCAACATAAGCTGACATCCAGTATATAGGAGTAGATACTGAGGACGAAGGAGGAGGCAAACATATTGAAGTAACAATCACAGTGCACAAAATGATATTCATGGTACAGAAAATTTCATTTTATTACAAAACAGAGAATGATGGTGTGTTTTCAGATAATCATGATGAGTGAGCACAAGATGATAGTAAAACTCCAAGCAATAAAATAGCAGAATGCATTATGCATATTCACACAACCATGGAAAATGAGCCGACAGCAACTTATAGCCAAGAGAAAAGTTATGGTAAAAATAACCATGTGTGGACAACTCATAGATGGATATGGGACAAGATTGCAACATCCCCATACATGAAACTTTGTTTCAGAAGCAGGCAACAAAGGTGCATAGAGAAACATCATGGAACATAAAACAGTTGATAAAATCCATCATCAGAGTTTGATCACTACACTATGACAAAGCAGTCATGGCACAGGAGTTAAGAGACATAAATATGGTACACAAATTTATGTTCTGAGAAGAAAACCATGCTGTGGTGTCCACTCAGATACTGTGCTGTACAAAAAACCTATGGACTTTACTCCATGAGTAGATGGCCAAACAAGACCTGATAGCATATGCTCAAATGATTATATTGCATGAAGAGCCAACACTAGTATTTGAGCAACACTAGTATTTGTGATACTTATCTATACAAACCCATGACACGAATTGAGAGTGGTGATACAGGAACAGATAGGCATGATACTATGCATAGTGAAATAGATATGGTTGGTGGTTATTCAATCATAATTACATTTATTCTATGAGCAGATGACAATAATGAAGCAAGTGAAGTCATGATACATGCTTAAACAGCCATCGTGTGTAAATAGTCATTATAAGCCTTTGAACATTTGTCTGGAATGCACAAGCAGCTCAGTGGTATGAGATAACATCTATCATTTTGGAACTGATAGACATGGAGAAAGAAAATCAAGAAAGAGTCAGGAGTGGAAATCCATGGAAGGAGAATAAATAACCATAGAACATAGACCAATACATACATGATACATTAAACACTATTTTCCTGTAGAGCAGTAGTTAATGAAGGCTCCTGCTCAGGAACCATGGCGTATGAGCAGACAAGCATGCTGCATGCTCAGACAACCATGGTGCATGAGCAAAAACCTATACAATAATATAAAAGCAGGTGGATGTGGTACAGGAGCAAATAACCTAATAAGGAATGTGCCCAGATGAGAGGGTATATGAATAAAGGAAACATAATACATGAAGATTCTTTCTTTGGGCCAGCAGGATATGGCAATGATGCTAGAGGGGATAACATGGCACATACTCAGACAATCGTGGTGCATGAATGACTACCACTGATGTTTGAGCATTTCACCATGATATATACCCAGACATTCCAAGGACATAAACTGATGACTACAATATAGGGGCAGATGAACAAGGATATTAGGTAAGATAGTGATGACAGAAGATCAGAAAACAATAGTGCAGGAACTAATAGACTATTACAGATGGCAATGATTCAAAGGGAGACCTCTATGGCATATGCTTATATCATGGTGCTTAAACATTATCACAGGTCTAATAATTTGACTATAATTCACATTCAGATTATTTCAGAATTTGAACTGACAACCATGATACATAATCAAGGGACACAGTATCATCATAATCATCATCATCATCATCATCATGTACATTTTACAACATGCTAGCCAGTGTTCAAAATATGTTATGTGTAATAACATATAATTCTCACAACAACCTCATGAGGTGTTATTTTTGTCATTTTCAGAAGGCTGAATCTTGGAAACACAAACTGATGTGTTCAAGATCTCATAGACAGTAAGTGGATGATCGAGGATTCAAATCTAATCATTTCTGTTCCACTATCCATTCTCTTAGGTATGACAATATGCTGTGTTTCTTCTGACAGACATGACACAAGATTTAAAAACAGAGTAAAGAAATGAGTGGCTTTGTTCCAGAAGCAGATGGCAATGTTGCAAAAGTAGACACCATAGCACATGCTCAAACATCCGTGGTGCATAAGCAGCCACCACAGGAGTCTGAGCATTTGACCACGATGCACACACAGCAGTTTCTGCAACATAAGGTAATAATACCAGATTATAGGAGTAGATATTGATGGCAAAGGGGAGATAACACTCATTGAAGTAGCAAAAACCACTATGTACAAACTAAAACATATACTACAAAACATTTGTTCACAGTGAAAGAGTGGATAATGATGGTGTATTTTCACACAAGTGTGGTGTTTAAGCAGAAATCCATAAGACAACTTCAAAAACAGTACATGAGCAGAAATGTATAATGCATATTATCACAGAGAATATGTTAATTCACATTTAAAAAGATGGGATAAATAATGGTATACCAAGAATCAATCAGAGTGAAAACTGATCAGGTGATAAAAAAAAATGGGAATGTATGTCATTAGTCCAACAGCAGAAGTAAATTATGCAGGATGTTCAGATGACTAAGATTCAAGCAAAACTTGCCTGTGTTTATGATGCACAATCACATACCTATAAAACATATGCTATTATGATGCAGATATAGATGGACATTGTACAAAAATTAAAATATGGTGGGATTCTTACTCAGGTAGATACAATGTGTAATCAAAAATAACCATGAACACAATTAATGACTTTTTTAAGTTATGAATTTCATTTGCACAATGAATGACTTTGGTTCAAGAAAAGGTGAAAATGAAAATGGTACAAAAAGAGACTTACATGGACATGATGCCTTATGAAAAATAATCGTGGTGAATGACTTACATAGAATTTGTGGTTTGGCAGAATATACAGTCAAACTATACCATTATGAGTTATGATGCAGTTAGTAAACATGATAAAGGATCAGTCAGCAAATATAAAGAAAACCCCCCTTGTGCAGGAACTAAAGATCCCATTCCAAGAACTAATATCCATGTTAAAGAAGTTGTTGTCCACACAGAAGGAGATAATGTTTCTTTTTTATACTCTCATGAGTGAGCCATATCTATCTGTGTGCATATTCACAGTCAAGGATGAAACATACACAATTTATAGTCAGATATCCTACAGGAATTGTGCCCATTCAAATGTGCTTCTCCATTCAGCATGCACAATATAGAATCAAGTTTTCAGTCAAAGATGACAATTGTTCAACATGAGACCTCATGTCATATGCTCAGATGGCTAATGCATGTGAACAGCAACATCTTATGTTTGAGCATCTAATCATGATGAATATTTTGATAAGCTAACAATTTGAGGTACAAATGTTAGTCCAAGAGAAATATCCAAAATGCAAGAGAGGGTAGATATTGTAGAGGAGCAAAGAGCAATATTGAAGAAAGAAGCAGATGTGACAAATATATAAGTTAATAAGGATGCTGCAAAATATGAAAACTATGACATAGAAGGTAGACAATCATAGATCAGGCTCAGACCTTAGTGGTGTATGAATAGACAACTAAACTTTGATGTTTACCCAGATGGACATATGCCTAATTTAAAAGCCATAATATAAGAACAAAGGTTTCCAAGAGCAAATGCTATTATGGATTGGATTATTTCCTCCCATAAAAGAGATATTGAATTTCTAATGCCCTGTACCTTTGGATTTGACCTTATCTGGGAATGGAATCTTTATAGATGTAATTGGATTAAGATGAGGTCATGCTGTGCTATGGTTTGATACGTTTGCCCCACTGAATCTCATGTTAAATTTTGATTGTCATTGTGATGGTGTTGCGATTTAGGGCCTTTAAGAAGTGACTAGATGAATCCTAATGTTATGTATAATGAAAAATAACTAATAAAAAGGAAAAAATTAAAAATAAAAGAGAAATATTATTCCTACAATGTAAATAAAATGTTATCCTATTATAAAACTGTCATATCACACGAAAGAAGTGACTACATTGTTAAGAGGGAATAATTCCTTTATTTAGAGTGGGTTAATTTTCATGGGAGCAGATAAGGTATTGTCAGAGTGGATTGTTCTAATGTAAGTCTGCACATATCTTTTCTTCATGCATCTATATGCCCTTCTGTTTGTCCACCATATTCTGATGCAGCACAAGGCCCTCATCAGGTGTGGGAATCTGATCTCAAACTTCCATCTCTCAAAACCACAGGCTAAATAAGCTTGTTTCCTTTATAAATTATTCATCTATACTGTTATAGCAACAAAAATGACTGAAATATTTGGGTGGACAATAAATCCAAGCACTGGTGTCTTTATAAAAAGGGGGAAATCCAGAGACAGAAAATGAAAGAACACCATGCGTCAACTGAAGTAGAGAAAGATTGATGATGCCACAAGCCAAGAAAATATTGAGGCTAACAGAAGCTAGAAGAGGCAAGGATGGATCATCCCTTAAAGGCTACAGAGACCACAAACCTGCCAACACTTTGACTTTGGAGTTCTAGCCTCCATAACTTTGAGAGGATAAATTAAACTACTCAGTGTGGGTTATTTTGTAATGGCAACCCTTGGAAACAAATTGAAATGGTAACAAATACAAATGATATTGTTACAAAAGGACATGTTGTGGCACACACTTAAATGACACTGTGCTTCCAATAATAGAAATAGAAAGTAGTAATTTACAAACATTGATTTACAGTTATGCTCTGCTTGATGTAGTAAACACAAAATGTCTGTGGCTGCTGTCAGTATAACACAGCATATTGTTTTACAGTAAACATTTTTGTAAGCTGAGAAAATGATGATAATTGTGAGGGAAGAATATGAAGAGTTTGATTAATATGTACTAAGTTACAGTTAGATAGGACAAGAAGTTCTTAATGTGCTATCACACAGTAGGATGACTTAGATGACAGTAATGAATATTATATTTCAAAAAGCTACAAGAAAGAATTTTGAACATTTTTACCATAAAAAATACTAAACATCAGAGCAGATAAGTATGTTTAATCTGATTTAAACATTACACAATGTATATATGTATCAAACATGTATACACAACACATTTAAAAATCTAAAGTAAATAAAATTTTTAAATGAAAATAATTTTCAAAACTGCATGGTAGTTCATAAATATGTACAATTTTTATGTTCTTATATATTCATTAAAATAAAGTTATATTAAAAATAAAATGAAACAACAGTAAAAGTATAATCCAGTAAATACATAAACCAGTGGCATAGTCATTTATTATCAATTATCAAGTGTTTCATACACTATATAATTGTATGTGCTATACTTTTATAATGGCAGCACAGTAGGTTTATTTATACCAGCACCACCACAAACATGTGCCTAATGTATTGTGCTATGACTTATGACAGTTACAACATCACTAAGCAATAGGAATTTTTCATCTCCATTATAATTTTATGGAACCACTGTCATATATACAGTCCATCACTGACTGAAACATTACTATACAGTGCATGACTGTATCTTATGACTATAGTCAGCCTGGTACATAGAGAATACTGCTTTGATATATAAATTTAAATAATACAGCATGCCAAAAAAGTAGTGATTTATGAGCTAGAAATCACCATACAGTACCCTTAAGCTCTGGTACAGGTGTATATTGTCATGGTAAATGTTCAGATAAAATACAAAGTAAGCTACACATAACAGAAGGAATTAACTGTCTCTACCTAAAGCATCCTAATATTCAGAGAAGGTAAATAACCATGATACATGAGGAAACATAATTAAATTATGCTCAAAAAGGGCAGCACTGGGCTGGGGATGTGGCTCAAGCGGGAGCGTGCTCACCTGGCATGCATGGGGCGCTGGGTTTGATCCTCAGCACCACATAAAAATAAAATAAAGATGCTGAGTGATGCTGAGTCCGCCAAGAACTAAAAGATAAATATTAAAAAAATTCTCTCTCTCTCTCTCTCTTAAAAAAAGGGGGCACCACTTGAGGGACAAATAAACACATACATATAAATGAAATATAGAATCAGTTGCTATGATTTGTGCCAAAATGACCATCTATGTGCTCAGAATACTGTAGTATAAGAACTTACAGCACAATTTTAAGTGCATATCACCCTGACACTTAAACCTTGGCACATGTTCAGATGATCATGGTGCCAAACTAGGTACCAATAGTAGTGAATGCTCAAATAACCATAAGGTATTGTAAGGTGACCATGTTACATAATAAAATGTCACATTTGTTTCCTTTAATGTCCAAGATGTGGTAGCAGTAAAGTAATTGACAATGATAATCATATTTTTTTTAAAAAGCCAAAGATAATTAAGCAGACACCAAAGGCCACACACAGTTAAGTTGCAGGTTTAGATCATTATAATGAAACATGAATCTAAGTCCCCCATTCCATACTGAAAGCCACAATGCAGAAGTAAACCACCAAGGTATTGAGACAAATAGTCCTTAAGTGGAAATAGATAACTGTGGAAATATTTTAGGAAAAAAAAAGTATGTTAACAGGTAGTCAAAGTATCTGAGAAGACAAATATAGCACACCATGTTAACACAGCTTTTGCTGTTAGCCAATGGTCATGGTGTAGGAGTTTAAATGACCCTAAGTATAAAGTTATACCACCAAGTTGAATTCTCAAAATATTGTAGTGAACCAGAAAACATGCATGAAAGGTAATCAACTACAGTAAGGAATAAAAAGCAAATAATAATTGTGTGTTAGGAATGTAACCCCATGATCTGTGTGGAGTCATGATATATCAAGAGGGGAAAAATCTTGAAAAGTCTCAAGACACAAAAAGAGATTGGCTGGGAAGAACCATCCACTAATTAGCTGACAGTTCAGTTCCAGAGCCGAACTTCCTAGTCTAGTAAAGACTACACAGATTAGGGCCAGAGAAAGAGGTCAGACAGAATCAATACCAATCCCAATTCTTGGGAGTGTCTTAAGATAATAGAGAGGTGTCCACCATCATGTGCATCCACAATACTGGGGTCCTAATTAGAATATGGCATTCTGTGCTTATATAATTGTATTGAAATGGGTTCTATGATCATATATAACTATAGAACCAATAAAATAAAAGATAAAGTTGTACCATCACAGCCACTCAGACTAGAAAATTAATGTTCCAACAGTCACAAGTTTCCTTCATGTGTTCAGGTTCTGAACAAATATTTCACAATTGCACCAAGTTCTGACAACAAAACAGTCAACAGAAAAAGTAAAAATGTTCAACTTTGAGGATTTGATAATTTAAAGGGAAAATTGAGAATTATAATAAAGTTTGGTTTGAGAAATTATGGAGATGTAATAAAGGAAGTGATGTTTGGACTGAGACCTGAAGGACGAGTAAGAACTGGTAAAGTTCACATAAAAAAAAAAGAAAGTAAGACTTTTCTATCAAATACGAAGACTGAAAGGGTCAATATATCATGCTATGCTAGAAAATATGAAAACAGTTCAGTCCTCTTATAGCAAAGAAAGAGAGGAAAAGAGTGGGTAGAAATAAGACCAGAAAGGTAAGCAGAAACAGTTCATGCATGCTCTTCCAAGCCACTTCAAAGAGTTTAGGTTTGATTTTTTTAGAGCAAAGGAAAACCACTGCAGAATATTGTCACACAAGCAGATTTGCATTAGAGATGGCATTCTGGTTGTTAAGTGCATATTGGGCTAAAGAAAGGTAAAACCAGGGTAAAGATTAGAAAAATTGATGTTAGGGAATGGAGCAAAAAGTTGGGCTCAGATGTAGTGAAGCAATTCTGCAATAGCTGGAAAGAAGACAGAAATACTATACAGAAAGAACTTTGAAGCTTTCATGAGAACCCGTAGTTCTATAACCTAGGGGAATACTGGTGGCTGACTTATTTGACAAATATATTATGACAGCCCAATACCACGCAGTACTCTGAACTATATGAAATATTATCTCACATTCATTAATTTAGTTGTTGTTGATATTATTTTTAACTATTTGGTTAAGAACATAGTACTGAAGAATATCATGATAAATGAAATAAGCCAATCCCACAAATCCAAAGGCTGAATGTTGTCTCTGATATGTGGATACTAATACACAATGGGGAAGAGAAGAATAGAAGTTCACTGAGTAAGACAAAGGGGAATGAAATGAAGGGAGAGGGATGGGAGTAGGAAAGACAGCAGAATGAATTGGACATAACTTTCCTATGTTCATATATGAATGGACAACCAGTGTAACTCCACATCATGTACAACCATAAGATTGGGAAGTTACATTCCATGTATGTATGATATGTCAAAATGCACTCTACTGTCATGTATGTCTAAAAAGAATTTTTAAAATCTTTAAAAAAAGAACATAGGCATTAATTTTTTTTTAAATGACTCTCTTGGAGCAGGACCAAGATTCTGGGCCCCATGGTCTTCACTTCCTATTATTATAACAATGAATAGGTTAACATTGCATGGCAAAAGTGACTTCAGAGACAGAATTAGTTGATATCAAATGACAAAAATAAAAAGATTATCCTGGATGCTCCAGGTAGGTCCAATGTAATCACATGCATGGGCCCTTAAAAGCAGATGAGAAATGCAGAAGAAGAGGTCAGAGATGTGGCAGAAGAAGCAGGAGAGATTCAAAGCATGAGAGAAACTCAATGTTCTGTTGATACCTTTGAACATGAAGGTATTCATGAGCCAGGAGTCTGTGTGGCCTCTAAAAGGTAGGTTAAAAAAAAACTTCTGGCCAACAGCCAGCAAGGGAACTTGGACCTCAGTTCAGCAACATGAAACTGAAATCTGTCAACAACCTTAGTAAGCTTGGAAGCAGATTCATCCCTAGAGCCTCCAGGAAAAAATGCAGCCCGGACAGAGGCTTTACAGAGCTGTGAGATAAAGAATGTGTATTGTTTTAAACTGCTATATTTGTGGTAGTTTGTTATATCAGCAATAGAAAATTAATACATTTGGTTTCTTCATCTCTAAAATAAGCATAAATCTTGTATTTCTTCTGGATTGCATGATGATTTCATCTATGTGTGTGTGTATGTGTGTGTGTATCATATAATTGTTTAGATTTGTTATATAAGATTGTAATATATAATTCACTAGAGTATACACCACATAATAGGCATCTAATAAATGGTTGCAAATGATGTTACATTAATAATAGGTTATTTCTGTACATTTATGATGCATTTTGTCATTCATTATCAGATTTTGTTCTTATCACCATCCTGATAGATAAGCATGGCAACAATTTTTCAGCCTATCCAATAGATAAGGATGTAAAACACTAAGAGGTATTTACTTGCTCACAAAGTGACCACTAAATGTCAGAGAAGGTACTAAACCCAGAATTCTTTATTTCTGGTCAAGTCTTGTTTTCTTAATCAGCTTAAAATATGAAAGTTTGCTGAAGGAGTTGATATAATGGAGAGAAATCAGTTATACTATTGGGAAGGGGAAAATACTTCTTGACTGACCAAGTTGTTTATGCCTCCCATGTACCACAGAGTTAGCTGAGGCTCTGGAAATGAATCCTGGATATTTGCAAGAAACATAATTTGACAATGGGTCTGCTGGGAGACCATTCTAGGAGAACAGTGAAGACTATAGGATACAGAGATTTGGATAAGGCCATGTAGAAACCAGCACTAAGGGATTTAAGAATCTGATATAGCTGTCTGAAGAGCAAAAACCATGTAGTTCTTAAACCCAGAGTGTTCCGGTTTCAGCCAAAGCCATTAATCCTCTCTGCTTCCTGCTTCCCCAGCTCACCCACACACCCCTCCCAACAGTTTCACAATTCAGCTTTATTTCAAAGTCCAAGAATCTCAAATATAAATCCAGCATGCTACCTAAAGCTAGAAAGAAACCACAGGAAACTAAAAGGCTATCCAAGGTACTTCCATATATCCAAATCTAGAAACACAATCTTACAAGATCCACCTAAGGACTATTGGTCATATCCGGATAAATGGTGAACCAAGGCAGAATCTGCTATTCCAGAAGCTGATGGGAACAAACCTTCTGTTCACTCCTGCAGACTGTGCCCACACCGTAAGTCAATGTTGATCTCTACCAAGACATTTCACACTTTCTTCATATCAAGGTGGAGAAGGAATATAGGAAATTCATACCAATTATCATACAGCAAAGATAAGGTTGTATGTGTAAGATTCCATCCATTTTTGCTACACAGATAAATTTACGGGATATATTTTATATTACCTCTAAGTTTGACATATTTCGCTTCCTCTACTGGACGTTAGTTTCTTTATTTGTAAGATGAAAGAGTTGAACTAAATGGCAACTAAACTTCCAGGTCTAATATTCTATAATTCAGAGAAACATCAACTAAGAACAAATCAAGAGCATAAGCAGTGTTGGGTTTACTTTAACCTCATTCCCTAGGTCCAAGCTTTGCTTACAATTAGAAATGTACAACTCTATCAATTCTAGGGTTGTGATAAAGGAAAACAAGGGATGTGAAGAATCAAGTACCATGATAAAATGCTAATTATATAATTAAATTTTATTGGAGCATCATAATTATACATAGTAACTGGGTTCATTTTGACAAAGTCAAATATGCAAGGAATTTTATTTCAAGCCCCATCACCCCTTTTCCTTCCTTGAGCCTTCCCTCTGCTCTCCCTCCTCTACTCTATTAAACTTCCTTTCTTCTACATATGCATAAAAAGAAATTCTCTTTTGTGTCTTTAAATATGAATATAAATGATTTTGTTAAATTCATTCCATTTATCTTCCTCTTTCTCTTCCTCCCTCCCTCTCTTTCTCCTATATCTACTTCACTGACCTTCCCTGTATTTTATGATTATCTGATTCCCTCCCCCTCTTTCTTCTTTCCTTTAATTTGGCCTTAGTCCCCACATATGAAAGAAAACATTTGAACTTTGAGTTTCTGAGTCTGGCATAATTCACTTAGCATGAATTTCTCCATTTCCATCCATTTCCATCCATTCCAAATGCCATAATTCCATTCTTTTTTAGAGCTGAGTTAAACTCTACTGTTGACAGGCACCTAGGTTCATTTCATAACTTGACTATTGTGAATTGTGCTACTATAAACATTGATATGTCTGCATCACTATAGTATGCTGATTTTGGATCTTTTGGATAAATACTAGGGGGTTGGATAGCTGGGTCATATAGTGGTTCTGTTCCTACTCTTTTGAGGAATCTCCATATTGTTTTCTGAGTGGTTGTATTAATTTGCAGTTACAAAAACAATTGAAGAGTTTACCTTTTTCCCACATCCTCTCCAGCATTTATTATTATCTGCACTCTTGATTGCCATCCTGACTAGAGTGAGATGAAATCTTGGTGTAGTTTTGATTTTTATTTCCCTAATTTCTAGAGATGTTGAACATTTTTCATATATGACTTGACCATTTAGTTTTCTTCTTTTGAAAGTTTCTTTTCAGTTCTTTTGCCCATTTATTATTTGGGGTTTATTTGGCATTGAGTTGTTTGAGTTCTTTATATATTCTGGATATAAAACTCCTGTCAGAGGAGTAGCTGACAAAGATTTTTGTCCCATTCCATTGGCTCTTTCTTCACTCTCATTATCATTTCTTTTATAAGGCAGAAGGTTTTTTTTTTTGTTTGATGGCATCGTACTTACTGATTCTCAGTTTTATTTCTTGAGCTTTATGGGTCTTGCTGAGGAAGTTGCTGCCTGTACCTTTATGACAAAATTTTGACCCTGTATTCTCTTCTAACTGTATTCTCTTCTAGCTGTTGCAAGGTTACTTTTCTAATTTCTAAATCTTTGATCCATTTTGATTTGACTTTTGTGCAGAGTGAAAAACAAGGATCGAAATTCATTATTGTACATATGGATATGCAGTTTTTTTCCAGTACCATTTATTAAAAAGGCTGTCTTTTCTCTGACATATTTTCAGCACATTTGTGAAGTTTCTGATGGCTGTATATATTTGGGTTTGTTTCTGCATCTTCTATTCTATTCCACTGGTCTTCAATGACATAATTAATTTAATAAAATCTGACTATATAGCATGTGACAGATATTGTACCAAGAATGGGACTACAGATATTTTTTTAAAAGGCAAAACATCCTCTGGGGATAGACTAAAAACAACTAACATTTACTTTAAGGCAGAATTAGATAATCAGAGCAACATTATAAGCACTGTACTCTTAGCCAAGTGGAGAAGAAATCAATCATGATTTAGGAGGACCAAAGAGAGTACAAAATTGGAGGAAGGAGGTTGCATTTTAGTGACAAGTTGAAAATATTTCAATATGAGATAAAATGGGATGGACATTCTATAAGAGTTATACTCTTTTAAAGCATATTAAAGGAAGCATTGTAACAAAAGAATATTTTTAAAAAATTAAATCACCTCCAGATATTTATGTGATGTCTACAGAAACTTTATACTTAATAATGAAACAATAAAAGTATCCTCACCAAGGTGAGGAAGGAGATAAAATGCACCATTAACACCACCACTATTCAACATAGTACTCTAAACTTTAGTCAATGAATTAAGCAAAGGAAAATGGAAAAATATTGGAAAAGAAAATACAATTAGTTAGCAATAGAATAATAAAGAATTTACTATAAAATGGACAAAATTGTTAATTCAAATACATCAGTCAATATCATTTGTGAAAACCAGCAATAAACAATTAAAGAATGTAATGGGAGAAAAAAGAACATTTATATATCCACAAAACTATAAAAATTGAGAAAAATATATAACAATATAAAATACATTTGAAGAAAACTATAAAACTTCACTAAGAACTTCGGCTTATGGGTATGATAGATAACCTTTTACAACAGACCAAACATCCATCAAGAAAATGTAGAAAACTTTGGTAAAATGTGTATGTGTGTGTGTGTGTGTGCATGCTCACCTGTGTGCGCATATGTGCATACACATATTTTAGAGGCAAAGATCCTGAAATACCAGACCACATACCATTCCATGTGGAATCTGACAACAAAATAACACAGGCAGAGAGATTGAAAAGTGAAGCAGAAAGCAGTTACTAAGAGACTTAGATGGTAAAGCAGAATTATCTATACTCTCATGGAAATGGTGAGAAAAAAAAAACAAAACAAAACAAACTTCAGGTCTTCAAGTAAGCCTGATTTTTAAAAACAAAATCTGGAAGAAAGGATAAAACAGAAATGACACTGTCAGTCTAAGCCACATTTTCCATAGAGGTATTTACTGATTTTGAAATGGTTTTACTGGAAATCCAAGTTGAGAAGCATTGCTAAATGATGGCAAGCTAAATGAAGCTATCAGAAGTCTCATGGAATTTTGGATCCAAGAAAGTGAAGAATACCTGGCAAGTTCCCAAAATTTCCCTGGGGTGCTGAAGTGCTGTACAAAGAGTAAGAGGGGATATGAAATATATCATGCCTTACAGTAAAAATCTCATCCTTGAAGTGCATCAATCCTTAATTAGATTAAGGTGATCTACTTTCAGTTTAGCTGTCTGCAAGAAACTCAATACTCTTTTTGTTAAGATAACAACAGAGAACTCCAGGTTCCAGATAAGATGGAATAGATTTTTTTCTCCCTATTCCTCTAAAGTTGTTAGAACTAAAACCTCAGATGTCATGCAACAAAAAATCCTAAGAAGACATTAAGTGGTGGAAGCCCAGCTAGATAAGGACCTATGGACTTTAGGAATTACATAGCAGTAAGTTCCCTGCACTTTCTTTTTACTCCCACAACAAATATCCCCAGGCATTTTTCCCAGGTGCTAGAAAAGTCTGAAAGTAAAAACCCCAAGAGAGGAAGAACCAAAAACCCCTATGGAAAACCTATTCTCAGACACTTCTCAGAAGATGATATAAAGTCGATCAACAAATATATGAAAAACTGTTCACCCTCGCTAGCAATTAGAGAAATGCAAATCAAAACTTCTCTAAGATATCATTTCACTCCAGTCAGAATGGCAGCTATTAAGAACACAAACAACAATAAGTGTTGGTGAGGTTGTGGGGGAAAGGCACACTCATACACTGCTGGTGGGACTGCAAATTGATGTAGCCAATATGGAAAGGAGTATGGAGATTCCTTGGAAAACTGAGAATGGAACCACCATTTGACCCAGCTATCCCTCTCCTTGGTGTATACTCAAAGGACTTAAAACCATCATACTACAGGGACATGGCCACATCAATGTTTATAGCAGCACAATTCACAATAGCTAAACTGTGGAACCAACCTAGACGCCTTTAAAAGATGAATGGACATCTGCGGTATATATACACAATGGAATATTACTCAGCATTAAAAGAGAATAAAATCATGGCATTTGCAGGTAAATGCATGGAGTTGGAGAATATAATGCTAATGAAGTTAGCCGATCCCAAAAAAAAAACAAATGCCAAATGTTTTCTCTGATGTATGGAGGCTGATTCATAGTGGGGTAGGGAGGTGGGGAGCATGGGAGGAATAGACAAACACCAGATAGGGCAGAGGGGAGGGGAGAAAGGGAAGGGGCATGGGGGTAGGAAAGATGGTGGAATGATATGGACATCACTACCCTAAGTACACGTATAAAGACAAAAATGGTGTGACTTACTTTGTATACACCCAGAGATATGAAAAATTGTGCTGTATATGTGTACTATGAATTGAAATGCATTCTACTGTCATATATAACAAATTAGAATGAATTTTTAAAAACAAAAGAAAAACCTGTGCTCCCTAGCCAAAGGACAGAGAAAGGTTCAACCTAGAAAAACACAAAACTACCCTACCCAAATGCCACCAGCAGTTGCAGGGGGGACTAAGTAAGAAGTCTGAGCTTCCAAATCCCATTCAGTTGTACAGGCAGCCTGAGATGATGATCCCCTCTTCTCTAGACAGGTCACCAACAGAGGCAGAGTAGGAAGTTTAGACCTTAAATCTTCTTTTTTTTTTTTTTGCAACCTTTGGTGTAGTTTGTTTTATTTGTGCTAATTAATTATACATGTCAGTGGAATACATTTTGACACATCATACATAAACAGAGTATAACTTCTCATTCTTCTGATTGTACATGATGTAAAATTACACCAGCCATGTAATCATACGTGCATATAGGGTCATAATGTTCTATTCATTCTACTATGCTTCTTACCCTTCTTATATCCCCTCCCCTTTCATCAGTACCCTCTGAATAATCCAAAGTACTTCTATTCTTCCCTAGCCCCTACCCCCTTATTATGAATTAACATCCACATATCAGAGAAAACATTAGGCCTTTGGTTCTTTGGGATTGGCTAATTTCACTAAGCATGATAGTCTCCAGCTCCAATGAAAGCAGGAGAGACAGGAAGTCATTTATTTTGTGGTTCCCAGTGTTCAAGGAAATTTACATAAATTTACTAGCTGACCATTAATCTAACAAAATATAAACTTCAGTGACGGTAAAACACCAAGAATATACTCTTTAGAAACATTTTTAAAAGTCACTAAACAAATAAACTACAACCCCCCAAAAAGAAACAACTAAAAATCCTGCGAGGGAGGAGAATTTGCCATCCAGAGTAAACACAGTATAGTATTCTAAGTGCTCAATTTATAAAAAACATAGAAATTATTGAAAGGAACCAAATGATAATTCTGAAGTTAAAAATGCTATAACTAGAATGAAAAAAAACATTAGAGATTCAATAACAGATTTGAGTAGTAGACTAAAGAACCACTCAACTTGAAGATAGCTCAACTGAGATTATCCAGTCTAATGTGCAGAAAGAAAAACAATAAGATAAATGTTGTGGCAAGTGGATATCTACATGCACAAAAAGGATTTGAATCCTTTCTATTTACCATATGCAAAAAGTAATTCATGATGGATCAAATACCTATATATAAAAGCTAAAACTATATAATTCTTAGATGAAAAAATAAAGGAAAGTCCTCACAAACATGGATTAAACAATAGGTTCTTGGATACAACACCAAAAGCACAAACAACAAAAGAAAAAAAAAGTAGACAAAATGGACTCTATCAAAATTGAAATCTTTTGTATATCAAATAATACAATAAAGAGTGAAAAGAGAACCCACAAGTGGAGAAAATATCTGCTAATAAAGTTCTAGTGTCCTCAATATATGAAAAACAACTCAGCAATAAAAGAACTATCCAATTAAAAGACAGTCAAACAAAGAATTTTATGATATAGATTGCGTCTCAATAAAGCTATGACTTAAAGAAATCACACAAAGATTCTCTGCCCCCTATCAATGGTTTATAATGGGCAAAGATTTTGATGAGATATTTCTCCAAAGATATACAATAGTCAACAACCACCTGAAAAGAAGCTCAAGGATATTAGTCATTAGGGAAATGCAAATCAATACTATAGATACCACCACATACCCATTAGTGTCATGATATTTTAAAAAATGAAAATGAGTGTTGTTAAGGATATGAGGGATATTTATATATTGCTTATAGTTATGTAAAATGTTTCAAATATTGTGGAAAACATGAATCTACTCACACTAAAATCTCAAAAACTTCTAAGTTTGTTAAATTTCAGTCCACAGTGAAACTCATTATAATTATACTTTCAAAAGGCAAAGAGGAAGGAGAAATTCTTGATAGGAACACAAGAGAAGCAGCTATCATCATAATTGCACCTAAACCTTTAAAAAATGAAATCCCAGGTCAGATTGCTTCACTAGAGTATTTACCAAATTTTAAATAGAAATTACACCAATTTGATAAAATCTCTTCTAGAAATTAGAAAAGGGGGGAATAAAGGCCAGGATTGCCCTTATTATAAAAAGCAATCAAAGGCAGCACCCAAAAAAGGAAATTAGAATCAAATATACCTTATGAATATAGAAACAAAAATCCTAGAGAAAATATTAGTAAATTGGATCAAGAAATGTATAAAAACAATTATATGCTGTAACTAGTTAGAATTTATTCCAGTTATGCAAGGTGGGTTCAACATTCAACTTAATCAGTTAATTTAATCTACCATAACATGCTAAAGAAACAGTATCATATGATAATGCCCATTGATGCAAAGTATTTCACAAAATCAAACACCCATTCATAAATTTAAAATAAAACTTTCAGCAAACTAGAAATGAAGACCATAATTAAGTTGATAAAGGACAACTAAATGAAGTAGAGTTAAAGTTATATTTAAGTTAATAGTGAAATATTGAGTTCTTTCCTCCTAAAATCACAGCAAAGTCATTTATTTTCATAACTGCCATTAGACATGATATTAGGAATGTTAACCAGCATAATAAGAAAAGGAAATAAAAAATATAGAAAGAAATTAAAATTAAAGGAAGAAATTAAACTGTCCCTATTTGTAGATGACATGATTTTCTATGTATAAAATTACAAAAAATAATCAAAAATTTAAAAAATTCTCATAATAAGTATGTTTCTCAGTCACAGGACACAAGATGAATATAAAAACATCAGTGATATTTCTATACACTAGCAACAAAGGAAACAAAATATAGACACAATTCTGATTAGAATATAAAATAATTTAAGCATTCTGAAAAATTATTTGGCAGATTCTTAAAAAAGTAAACATGCACTTAACATAAGACCCGTCGGTTGCACTCTTAGGTATCCATTCAAAGGAGTGAAGTTTTATGTACATGCAAAAAACTCGTACACTGATGTTCACACCAGCTATATATAAAGAAATAGATGGGGGGGGGGTATGGAGGATTAAATCCAAGGATACTTAATTACTGAGCAACATACCTAACCCTTTTTGGGGGGGGCGTGGGGGGGACAAGGTCTTACTAAGTTGCTGAGGCTGGCTTTGAACTGGCTTTGAACTGGCAATCCTCCTGTTTCAGCCTCCCGAGCTGTTGGATTACATATGTGCACCACTGTGCCTAGCACACCATCTTTATTCTTAATGGCCCCAAACTGGAGACAACACAAAAATATTTCAACAGGAGAATGGATAAACAAATCTGGACCATCCATTCTTCAGAATACTATTCAGTCGGTAAAGAAAGAGGCAATTGCTGATACATGCAACAACTTGGATGGTACTCAAGGTCACTGTGCTTAAGATGCCAATCTTCCACCAAAGAAAACATACAAATGATAAATATGCATATGAAAAGACAATCAGCATTATATATCACTAGAGAAATGCAAAATAAAACAATGAAATACCATACCACTTGTTAAAATGATTGATATTCAAAACATTAACAGCACCAAATGCTGACAAGAATATGGAGCATATTGTCTCATTTGTTCATGAGAATACAAAATCAATAGCGATTTGGAAAACAGTCTCATAGTTACAAAACTAAAGATACCATTAACATACAATTCAGCAGCTGTACTACTTGCTATGTACCTAAAATGAGTTGAAAACTTATGTGCACACAAAAAAGCCTAAACACAAATGTTTATGGCAGCTTTATTAACAATTGCCAAAACATGGAAGAACCAAGATGTTCTTCAGTAGGTGAATGAATAAATAAACTGTGATACATTCAGATAATGGAATGTTTCAGTACTAAAAAGCAGTGAATTGTTCACACACACGCACAACACGAAGTCATCCTAAAAACACTGTGTACTATATGATTCAAATTATAAGAAATTCTGGAAAAGATTGTATGAAGATTATAAAGGTCAATAGTTCCCATGAGTTTGAAAGGAAAGAGAGGAGGATGAATAGGTGGAACACAGGGGTTTTAAACTGTGAAAATATTCAATAACGGTAGATATTGTAATTATATTACAAGTTTGTTAAAACTCAAAGAGTGGTGTACAATGCAAAGCATAAACCCTAATGCAAATTATGAACTTTATTTAATCATAATGTATTAAATATTGGCTCACTAATATTAATGAACAAACCAGTGGGGAAAATATCTGCTAATTATCTGATAAAAGTCTAGTATCCTCAATATATGAAAAACTTACAACTCAGCAATAAAAGAAGTATCCAATTAAAAGATGGGCAAAGAATGAATTTTATGATATGTAGATTGCATCTATCTTTCATTAGCATGGTATTAATAATAGGGAAAACAAGCAGGGAAGTTATGTGGTATAAATAGAAACTCTGTACTTTCTGTTGAATTTTTTGGTGAACCTAAAATTACTCTAGACTATAACATTTATTGAGTTTATATAGCAAATTCCAAATTGTTATGTAATATAAATAAATTATATAATATTATCAAACTAGACATGGAAAACAGATTAATCATTCCAGGAAAAGAGAAAAAAGGTAAATGTTACTATAAAGGGGTAACATGAAGGAATTTCTGTATGGTGATTGAACAGTTCTGTATCTTGATTATGGTGGTGGTTCTATAAATCCATATGTAAGTTTAAATTGCATAGAACTACCAACAGACACACAAAAAACAGTGCATATAAAACATTCTTATATACCTGTAGTACAATGATGTTATTGAGGTCTGTGGCTTACTGAATATTTCATTATATTCATATCAAAACTCCCACAGGCAAAACCTAGGTAAAGAGTTCACAGGGCCTTGGTTTATACCCAAAGGACTTAAAAACAGCATATACTAAAGGGACACAGCCACGTCAATGTTTATAGCAGCACAATTCACAATAGCTAAACTGTGGAACCAACCTAGATGTCCTTCAGTAGATGGATGGATAAAAAAATGTGGCATATATACACAAATGGAATTTTACTCAGCAATAAAATAGAGTAAAATCATGGCATTTGCAAGTAAATGGATGGAATTGGAGAATATAATGCTAAGTGAAGTTAGCCAATCCCCAAAAAACAAACGCTAAATGTTTTCTCTGATATGATGAAGCTGATCCATAATGGTTGGGAAGCATGGGAGGAATGGAGGAACTTTAGATAGGGCAAAGGGGAAGGAGGGGAAAGAAGAGGGGTATGGGGGTAGGAAAGTCTGTGGAATGAGATGGACATTATTACCATGAGTACATGTATGAAGACACAAATGGTGTAACTCTACTTTGTGTACAACCAGAGACAGGAAAATTGTGTTCTATATGTGTACTATGAATCAAAATGCATTCTGCTTCCATGTATAACAAGTTAGAATAAATAAAGAAATAAAAAAGAGTTCACAGGGATCTATGAAGTATTGCCACTTCCCACAAGTTTATTATTTTTTTAAAATAAAATAATCAAAAGATAATATCAACCAGGGTATTACACATTTTCATTTAAAGTGCTCAA
The DNA here is from genome assembly GCF_021218885.2 of Marmota monax. Lineage (NCBI taxonomy): Eukaryota > Metazoa > Chordata > Mammalia > Rodentia > Sciuridae > Marmota > Marmota monax. The sequence goes on along the minus strand of NW_026692025.1, from coordinate 2,936,421 downwards.
CATTCAAACAAAAATTATTGAGAATCAGATAAAACTGAAAATACAGACTAGAAGTCCCTGGTACAATCCACGTAAAGTAATGCCCTCATAGCCTACGAAATAATGAGAGTTAATTTTTAGAAAATAGATCTCATGGAAATTTTCAAATAACACTGGAATATATAAAAATTAGCAAATAGATATTCTAGAACTGAAAACTCAATAAATGAATTTTAGGATGTAGTAACTTATTGCATAGCATCAGAAATCAATAAAGATGTAAATAAAATATTTAACTAAACCTACACAATACATATAAAACATAACAACCAAAAATACAAGAATTGTATTTTTGCAAATGCCATTTAGCCTCACTAAATTTCTTATAGGCCATGAAGGAAACCTTAACCAATTTCAAATTTTAAAATTCAGATTATATTCTCTGACCACAGTTTAAACTTGAAATCATAAAAAAGGTAACTATAAAATCATCTCAATTTTGAAATTAAGAAATTCACTTCTAAATAAACCATAGCTCAAAGAAGAAGTCCAAATTATGTAAGAAAACATCTAGTACTACATGAAAATAAAAGTATGGCAAATCAAAACTTCTGATACTACAGACTCTGTATTAGAGGAAAATCTATAGCCTTAGATGAAAATATTTGAAAAGAAGAAAGGGTATAAATCTGTTATCTAATTATATATCAGATATAGTAAAAAAAATCAAGTTAAAATAAAAGAAATTAGAAGACTATAATAAATATAAAACCAGAAATTAATGAAATAAAAAATCTATAATCAAGGCACCCAACAAAGAAAACAACAATGGAAAATGAATGGTTATATGGAAACAACAATGGAAAATGAAAAGCCATCCTCAAAACTGATGAATTAAAAACTGAAAATAAACAAATGATCAATGTTTGGAATGGAAAGGGCAGCATTACAGCATTACAGATCAATAGTTATTAAAGACATGAGAATATACCATTTAAAAAATAGACTGCATGCCAAAAAAACGTGGAAAATTAGAATGAAAATACTCTTTAAAAATGTTAAAATTGATAAAGTAAAATAATTTAAAAATTGTAATACTTCCACAATTCTTTTAAAAAATGAGCCTGTAACTAAAGATCTTCCCTAAAAGAAAACTTGAAGCCCAGATGGCATTACCAGTGAATTCCTATAAACATTTAAAGAATAAATAGAATCAGTGTTACATAATGTCTTCCAGAATGTAAAAATGTTGTTGTATCCAAATTCATTTTTGAAGCTAACATTAGTTTAATCCCCAAACTCAACAAAAAGTTGACAAAACAAAAAGCATGCATGCAAAAATTCTAAAACTCATGCACATGCACATTTATTTCCCATTCTGTGTTGCAAAATATCACAAAGGCTGAGTTTATACCAAGGATATAAAGCTGCTTTAACACATGAAAATCAGTCAATTCACAACATTAACAGAATAATCACATGATCAACTCAATAGATCTAAAAAAAATCTGAAAAAATTAGCACCCATTCATGATTAAAAAAAAATCTTTGCAAACCAAAAAAAATAGAAACTTACTTAATCTGATGAAGGGTATATATGGAAAACTACCGCAAAAATCATATTAAAATACAGCAAAAAATCACATTTAATGATGGAATGATAAAACATTCATTTTCCCTTAAGGTAAGGAATAAAATAGAAGATGTCTGATTCTCACTTATATTCAACATTGTACTGGAGGTCGAAGACACTACAGTAAAGCAAAAAATATGTAAAAAAAAATAAATACAGAGTAAAAATAAAAGTAATTGAATAATTAATTAAACTATACATAAATTAGAACTAGTAGTAAATAGGTTCATCAGTATCTCTGAGTGGCAGATCAATATTCAAAAAATTGTTTTTCTATTCAACCACAAAAATATTTGGAAAATAATTTTAGAAAAAGATACATTTATAGCATCAAATAACAGTAAATATCTAAGAATAAATACAGAGAAACCTATACAAGATCTTTATGCAACAAACTACAAAAATATTGAAATATAAAACCCTAATAAATTTACAGATATATGTGTTCACAGATTGGAGAACTACATTTTGAAAAAGTAGAAATCATCTCCAAATTGTCCCATAGATTACATGAAATTGCAATAAAAATTTTGAAAAAAAAAATTATCATATGGAAATTGTCAATCTGATTCCAAAAATTACAAGAACAAAGTTATGGTTATTACTCTATCACATTATCAAGTCTTATTAAAGGGTTTTATAATTAATAGCATATCTATGGATTATCCACAAATAAATCAATGACTCTTGAACCTTATCTCACAACATACACAAAAATTAACTCTTTTTAGGCTTGGGAATGTAGCTCAGTGATAGAACACTTGCTTAGCATATATGATGCCTTGTGTTAAACTCCCAGCACTGCAAAAAAATTAATTCTATTTATGTATATCTGTGAAATATGTGAAAGGTATTACAAATACGCTTATACAAGATAACACAGAATAATATCTTCATGATATTGTGGGAGATAAGGATTTTTTTAAATGGAACAAAAATATTTTAGCCATGAAACAAAAGATTGATTGATTAGACTACATTAAAATTAAGAATTTCAATTCATTGCTTAAGAGTGAAAAGGCAAATCCCATGGGTGGGAGATGATACATGCAATGCACATATCTCACACAAGATTACTACTCAAAATATAAAGAACTAAAAATCAGTAAGAAATTTAGAGAACTGAATAGACAAATGCACAGATGATTTGAATAGGCTTCTCAAAAAATTTAAAGAACATCCAGATGACAAAAAAATATGAAACGATGATCAAACCCCCAAGTCATCATGGAAATGTAAATTTAAACTACTACGATGTGATACCAAAACATGTATAGAATAACAACTAAAATTTATAAGTAAGAGAGTACTAAGTGCTACAGTGGAAGGAGAGCCATCGGGACTCACATACACTCCTGGTAGACATGTAAATTGGTGCACAATATTAGGAAACCCCTTGACATTTTCTAGTAAGTTGAATATATGCATAACCTATAACCCACTAATTCCATTCCCAGTTATACAAACAGAAATGAGGCCATGTGTTCACTAAATGAACAATGTCTGCAACATTACTCATACGGTATAGAACTAAACACAATACAAATGTCCATCAAGAGCAGACCTGTGGTTTATGTATAGAATGGAATACAACACAGCACTAAAAATTAATGAACTATAGCTTTTGCAACATTTTGCATGAATTTAAAAATTATGCTGGGTAGAACAGCCATACACAAGGGAGTACAAACTGGATTATAAAGGAGTATTATTTCATTTATATGAAATTTAATAACAAGTGAAACTGATCTGTAGTGTAATAAATCCAGATATTAGTTATCTCTGGGGGTGGGTATGGCAGTGACTGAGAAAAGTCATGAAGAAATAGCTCTGGGGTGTTGATTTTCTATTTCTTGAACTAGAGAATGATTACACAGGTTTGCACATTTAATAAAACTTCATTGAGCTGTACACTTGTGCTTTTGTATTTTTTCTATGTATGCTACACTTCATTTTTTAATGTTTTCATTAACAGAAACAATGTGTTTCTCCCAGTGGAAACCTAATTTTCTTAAAGATAGAAATGGTCCCCAGTTTTAATATAATTCAAAGTACTCTTAAGAAATGTCCCAACATGATTTCCTTAAAGATTGAGATGTCTGTCAAGGCTACTAAATTTCATCACCAGAGATACTACTGAAATCCAGAGGATCACCAGAAACCATTTTGAAAATTTATACTCTAACAAGCTAGAAAATCTTGAGGATATTGACATATACCTAGAGACATATACCTACTCAAATTGAATCATAAGGATATAGAAAACTAAAACAGATCAATTTCAAGTAATGAAATTGAAGCAGCTATCAAAAGCCCTTCAAACAAAGAAAAGCCCAGGCCTGAATGGATTCTCAACTGAGTTCAAACAGATCTTTCAAGAAGAATTAATACCAATCCTCCTAAAATTATTCCATGAAATAATAATAAAGGGAACAATAAAAAACTCATTCCATGGAACCAATATTATGCTGATACCAAAACCAGAAAAAGACACACCTAGGAAAGAAAACTTCAGAACAATGTCTTTGATGAACAGATACAAATATTCTTAAAAAATATTGCCAAACTGCATACAAAAACACATTAAAAAGACTGTGCATCATGATTAAGTGGGTTTAATTCCAGGAATTTAAAGTTGGTTCAAAATACAGAAATCAATTAATGTAATTCACCATATAAATAGAGTTAAGGACAAGAATCACATGATTGGGGGGGATGGGAATAGGAGAGACAGTAGATGAATCAGACATCACTTTCTTATGTTCATATATTAATAAAAAAACAGTGTAACACCACATCATGTACAACCACAAGAATAGGATCCTAATTAGAATAAGTCATACTCCATGTAAGTATAATATGTCAAAATACTTGACTGTCATGTATATCTAAAAAGAATGAATAAAAATCAATCAGATGGTTATCTCAATAGATAAAGAAAAAGCATTTGACAAAGTATAGCACCCATTCATGTTTAAAACATGAGAACAAATAGGAATAAAAAGAACTTACCTCAACATTGTAAAGTCTATATATGACAAACAAGGCCAACATTATTCTGAATGGAGAAAAATTGAAAGCATTGCCTCTAAAAACAGGAACAAGATAACAATGTTCTCAGAAGATGATATAAAATTGATCAACAAATATATGAAAAAAATGCTCATCATCTCTAGCAATTAGAGAAATGCAAATCAAAACCTCTCTAAGATATCATCTCACTCCAGTCAGAATGGCAGCTATTAAGAACACAAACGACAATAAGTGTTGGTGAGGATGTGGGGGAAAAGGCACACTCATACACTGCTGGTGGGACTGCAAATTGGTGCAGCCAATATGGAAAGGAGTATGGAGATTCCTTGGAAAACTGAGAATGGAACCACCATTTGACCCAGCTATCCCTCTCCTTGGTGTATACTCAAAGGACTTAAAACTGATCCCAAAAAAATCAAATGCCAAAGGTTTTCTCTGATGTATGGAGGCTGATTCATAGTGGGGTAGGGAGGGGGAGCATGGGAGGAATAGATGAATTCTAGTTAGGGCAGAGGGATTGGAGGGGAAGGGAGGGGGCAGAGGGTTAGCAAGGATGGTGGAATGTGATGGACATTATTATCCAAAATACATGTATGAAGACACAAATTGGTGTCAACATACTTTATATACAACCTTGAAGAGATATGAAAAATTGTGCTCTATGTATATAAGAATTGTAATGCATTCCACTGTCATTTTTTTTAAAAAAAAATCAATTAAAAAGTGTCATTACAAAAAAAGAAGATATGAGAAATCACCACCAGAAGATTTCTAGAGCTCATAAATGAATTCAGCAAAGTAACATGATACAAAATCAACATTAATAATTAATCACATACCTATACTCCAATGATGAATCTGCTGCAAAAGAAATTAGGAAAACTATCTTATTCACAATAGCTTCAAAACAAGCTTGTGAATAAATCTTATGAAAAAAGTGAAAGACCTCTACAATGAAAACTATACAACACGAAAAAAAAAAAAACTGAAGAAGACATTAGAAGATGAAAAGAGCTACCATGTTCTTGGATAGACAGAATTAATATTTTCAAAATTTCCATACTACCAATAATAATATATACATCCAATGGAATTCCCATCAAAATTCCAATTATGTTATTCACAGAACTACAAAAAGGAATTCTGAAATTCATTGGAAAAAATAAGAGACCCAGAATAGTCAAAGCAATCCTTACCAAGAAATATGAAACAGGAGGCATCACAATACTGTACTTCAAATTGTACTACAGAGCTACAGTAACAAAAACATCATGGTGCTGGCACAAAACAGGCATGAATACCAGTGAAACAGAAGACACAGAGACAAACACACATAAATACAGTTATCTCATACTAGACAAATGTTCCAAAGTATTCACTGGAGAAAAGATAGCCTCTTCAATAAATGCTTCTGGGAAAATGGAAATACATATGTACTAGAATGAAATTTAACCCCTATCTCTCACCCTGCACAAAAGTCAACTCAAAGTAGATCAAAGACCTACCAATTAGACCAGGAACCCTGCAACTGCTGGAAGAAAATGTAGACCCAACATTTCAATATATTGGCCCAGGAACGGACTTCCTTAAGACTCCTAAAGCACAAGAAGTAAAATGAAAAATCAATAAGTTGGTAGGGATCCAATTAAAAATCTTCATATCAAAGGAAACAATTAAGAGTGTGAAGAAAGGGGCAAAACAATTGGAGAATATCTTTTCCACCTACTCCTTAAACAGGACATTAATATCCAAAGTATACAAAGAACTTAAAAAAAAATCACACCAAAAAAATAACCCAATGAATAAATTGGTAAAGGAACTAAACAGACACTTCTCAAGCGAAGAAATATGAACAATTAACAAATATATGAAAAATGTTCAATATCTCTAGCAATCAGAGAAATGAAATTAAAACTGCACTGAGATTTCACTTCACTCCAGTCAGAATGGCAATTATCAAGAATACACATAACAATAAATGTTGGCAAGATGTGGGGAAAATTGCACACTCATACATTGCTGGTGGGACTGCAAATTAGTTTAACCATTCTGGAAAGCAGTATGGAGATTCCTCAGAAAACTTGGAATAGAACCACCATTTGACCCAGTTATCCCACTTCTTGGTCTATACCCAAAGGACTTAAAATCAGCATACTACAGTGACACAGCCACATTGTATCCTGTAATATTTGCAGGTCAATATGTGTATGCAGCAAAATAATGGTAAAATGATGAGTCCTAGGAGGGGAAGGGAAAGGCACTTTTGTAATAATGGGAAAGAGATATACTTTTCACTATACACAATTTTGTACATCTTGAATTATGACCCTTGTCCATGAATTAAAATGGAAACAAAATCAGTGAAACTAAACAGGGTCACAGAAGCAGATCCATACATATATAGTTTCCTGGAGGATAAAAGAGCAATTTGAGATCAATGAGAAAGCCATGGATTATTCAATAAATTGCACTGGAAAATGGATATTGTTTAGAAGAAAAGTCAGACATATTGCACACAAAGGAATATAATGCTACTAAATATAAATAATAAATATTGAATATAAGAAAAATATAGAGGCATATCTTTTGTAAAATTGAGGAAGACCACAAGTTTTTTTTAAAATATTTTTTAGATGTATGGAGGTTTATTTTACTCATTTATTTATATGCAGTGCTGAGAATCAAACCCAGTGCCTCACACATGGTAGGCAAGTGCTCTACTACTGAGCCACAGCCTCAGCCCCAAGATCATAAGTTTTAAGTACACATTTATTTAAACATCTCTATAACAAAAATGTAAAAATATATTTTTTTGGTTTTTTAAAGAGAGAGAGAGAGAATTTTTCAATATTTATTTTTTAGTTGTTGGTGGTCACAATATCTTTATTATATTTTTATGTGGTGCTGAGGATGGAACCCAGCGCCCCGCACATGCCAGGAGAGCACGCTACCGCTTGAGCCCATCCCCAGCCCCAAAAAAATGATTTTGAAGAAAAGCAACATTAAGATTTGGAATCAAAAGAGTAACATTTCAGTTAATACGAATCAGCAATTAAAAGATGAAACAAGGGGCTGGGGATGTGGCTCAAGCGGTAGCACGCTCGCCTGGCATGCGTGCGGCCGGGTTTGATCCTCAGCACCACATACAAACAAAGATGTTGTGTCCGCCGAAAACTAAAAAATAAATATTAAAATTCTCTCTCTCTCTCTCTCTCTCTCTCTCTCTCTCTCTCTCTCTCTCTCCCTCTCTCCTCACTCTCTTGCTCTCTCTTTAAAAAAAAGATGAAACAAAATGCAAAACTGAGCAAAAGATGTGGACAACAAATTTACCAGGGAATGATACAAATGGATAACTAACATATAAAAATATACTCAACCTCAAGTTTTTCATTTTTAACATCTTATTTTATTGGTGCATTATAATTATACACAAACTGAATTCATCATGCCATATTTTAACATGCACATAACATAATTTGATTATTCTCATTTCCCAGTATCTCCCCCTTTCCACCCCTCCTCCATCCCCTGATTCACTTGCTCTACTGTACTTATTTACCTTCTAGTAGTAGTAGTAGTAGTAGTAGTAGTAGTAGTAGTAAAATTAGTGCATTATAATTGTATATAAAATTGGGATTCACTGTGGCTTATTCCTTAACAGACAGCATAATTTGGTGGATTTCCTTCCCCAGCATTTTCTCATGTTCTCCCCTCCTTCCTCCCTCTTGACCCCCTTCCTCTACTTTATTGATCTCCTTTCTATTTTCATTACATTCCATTTATATTTATTTTTTTCTCTCTTTCCCTTTCCACAAATGAGAAAATACATTCAACCCCTATCTTTTTAAATTAATTTTTATTTGTTTTAATTAGTTATATGTGAAATTAGAATGCATTTATGCGCTTTGGTATATCATACATACATGGGGTATAATTTCTCATTTTTCTGAGTATACATGTTATAGAATCATAAAAAAGGCCAAATATTTTTTCTAATATGTGGATGCTAATTCAACCCCTACCTTTTGAGTCTGGCTTATTTCACTTAGAATGATGTTCTCCAGTTCCATTCATTTACCAGCATATGACATAACTTCATTCTCCATTATGGCTGAGTAAAATTCCATTGTGTTTGTATACCACATTTTCTTTATCCATTTGTCTTTTGGTAGGGACCTAATCTGGTTCTATAACTTAGTTTTTGCAAGTTTTGCTGCTTTAAACATTAGTATTAATGTATTACTAAAGCCTGCTGATTTAAGATCTTTTGGATAATTATCAAAGAGTTATATGGCTGGGTCATATGGTTGTTCCATTACTAATCTTTTGACAAATCTCCATACTGATTTCTAAACTGCTTGTACTAATTTTCAGTCCTCTTCATAATATGTAATGTACCTTTTCCTTATATCCTTGCCATCATTGTTATTTGTGTTCTTGATGATTGCTATTTCTGCTGAAATGAGATAAAAATCTCAGTATAATTTTCATATGTATTTTCACAATTGCTAAGGATGTGGAACATATTTTCATATATTTGTTGGCCATTTGTATTTCTTCTTTTGAGAAATGTATGTTTAGATCATTTTCCCATTTCTTGACTGGGTTATTTGGCTTTCTGGTATTACATTTTTTGAATCCTTTATTTTTTTGGATAATAATCCCCTGCCAGAAGAGTAGCTGGCAAACATTTTCTACCACTCTATAAGGTCTGTCTTCAAGTTCATTGTTTATTTTGCTGTGCAGAAGCTTTTTAACTTGATACCATCCCACTTATTGATTCTCAGTTTTATTTCTTGAGCTTTATTAAGGAAGTCAATGCCTGCACCAATATGCCCAAGTGGTGGCTCTACATTTTTTTTCTAGCAGTTGTGCTGTTTCTGACCTAATTCCTAGGTCTTTAATTCACTTTGAGTTGATTTTTCTATAGGAGAAGAGATGAGGATCTATCTCCATCATTCTTCTACATATGGATATCCAGTTTTCCCAGCACCATTTGTTAAAGGCTATCTTTTCTCCAATGTATATTTTTGGCATCTTTGTCAAGGATCAGATGTGGATTTGTCTCTATGTCTTCTATTCTATTCCATTGATATTCTGTGTTAGTCAGCTTTTCGTCACTGTGATTAAAAACAGCCCACAGAAGTAAAATAAAGGAAGAAAAGTTTATTTAGGTTCATGGTTTCAGAGGTTCAGTCCTTGTTCGGCCAATTCCATTGCTCTGAGCCCTTGGTAAGGCAGAACATCATGACAGAAGTGCACAGTGGAAAATAGCTACTTGGTTCACAGCAGCTGGGAAGCAGAAAGAGTGAGGGAAGGGCCAGGGGGACAAAATATAACCCCAAGTTCATGCTCTCAAATAGATACTTAGTTACTCCCCCTCACCCACTTGCCTACAGTTATCATCCAGTACAGTAGGTCTTTCAATTATTAATCCATAAAATGGATGAATACAATGGTGAAGTTACAGCTCTCATAATCTAATCATTTTGCATATGAACCTTAATACAGGAGCTTTGGGGGGACACCTCATATACAAAGAATAACACTCTTCATATCTATTTTTATGACAACATCATGATTTTTTTGTTACTACACCTCTGTAGTACAATTCAAGATCAGCCTTGCTCTTGTTCAAAATTGCTATGGCTATTCTGGATCCTTTATTCTTTCTTATGAATTGTAGAACTGTTTTTGCAAGTTCCGTGAAGAATGTCATTGGTATTTTTGTGGGGATTGCATTTAATCTGTACATTGCTTTTGGTAGTATGGCCATTTTGACAATATTAATTCTGCTTCTCCAAGAACATGGGAAGTCTTTCCCTCTTCTAAGGACTTCTTTAATTTCTTTCTTCATCAATTCCATTTTTTCACATGTCCTACCCTAACAGTTCCCATATGTACTCCATCTTAATCTTTCAATTTTATTCCCTAAAACCCTCTTAGTTTCAATAGGTTTGTTTTAAAGTATTAAGAAAACAAAACCTAACTGCATGGTCTGTTGCTAAACTATCCCTTTAGTCTTATATTCATGTGAAGCTTGTCAGCATTCTAGACTCTCAAGATACATAGTTCTCCTTTTAGATTCCACAATGAACCATGTTTTCCATTCTACATAGACATCGGATGCTTATTATCTCAATATCCATTTGCCAATTCATTTTTTAAAAAGCACTCCAAAAGGGCTGGGGTTGTGCCTCAGTGGTAGTATGTTTGCCTTGCATGCATAGGGCACTGGGTTTGATCCTCAGCACCACATAAAGATAAAATAAAGGTATTGTGTCCATCTACAACTAAAAAAGATTTTTTCAAAAAAAGCACCTTAAAAAAAGCAGTCCAAAATAGCTGAGTACTTATAACCCAATATAAGAATAATTATATACTAAAAACTAATTAAATACTCTGTTTAAAATAAATATTATCACATTGAATTTTCAAAGACTATATGCTATAAACAAGGCACATATCTAAATGTAAGAATGTTGAAAGGTTGAAAAGGATGAAAAAGATGAAGTTGACTAAATTATGCTACATGCCTGTATGAATATATCACAATGAATTTCACATTTACATATAACTATCATGCACCAATTTAAGAAAACAATATACAAATAGAAGAAAGACCAGTAGAGGAAAGGTTTTGGGGAAGAGAGGAGGGGAAGGAAAGAGGTGGTACTAGAGTCTAATGTGGATCAAACTATGTTACATGCATTTATAAATGACTAAATTAACTGTGGTATTATATCTAATTATAATTCAGTAATAAGAACAAAAATGTATGCCAACCAAAAAATTAATCCAAAGAAAACTTATGAGGCTAAATCAATATCAGACAAAGTAGACATTAAGGGAAAAATTATAACTCACAATAGACACTTCATAGACCATGATAAAATGTTCCATTCATTGGGAAGTTAAAACATTTCTAAATATGTATACACCTAATATCATCTCAAAAGTTATGAGGTAAGATATGACATCAAGAAAAACTACCCAAACCACATTTAAGTACATCCTTCTCAGTAACAGAACAAGCACAGAAAAAAAAATCAGTAAGGATATACAGCATGTGAATAACACTGAAAAAGTCAACTTAACTGGCATATATAGAACACTATTCTCAACAATTTCAATTTTATTCCCTAAAACCCTCTTAGTTTTAATAGGTTTGTTTTAAAATATTAAGAAAACAAAACCTAACTGCATTTATGAAAATATTATAAATGTTATTTTCATAAATGTATGAAATATTTATATATCCTGACCATATGTCAGGCTAAGAGTCAGCATACTTTTTCTGTAAAGGCCAAAATAGTAAATTTAGGAATTTTTTTTTCTGTAGATGGTCAGGAAGTAAATATTTTAGGTTTTGCAGACCTAACACAATATCACATTATTTTTCTTTATAAGCCAACTTTCAAACATGTAAAAACATTTTTAGCCTATGGGACATACAAATATGGTTCATAACCTAATTTGCTCTATGGGCTATTATGGGCTGACTTCTCTTCTAGGCTATAAAACAATTCTCCACAAATTTCAAAGCATTGAAATTCTATGGAACATGCTTTCTGACCACAGAACAATTGAGAAAAAAATAAATAATCAAACACAATTAGGAAAATCTCCATCATTTGGAAACTAAGGGATATACTTCTGAATAGCCCTAAATTATGGGGTAAATTACGGTGGGAACTAGACAATATTTTAAAGGTTCTAATATTAAAAAGAATAATACATATTTAAACTCTTGGGTATAGATAAATCCAGCTCAAAGGGATTTTTGTGGCCTTAAAAAATAAATATTAGCAAAGGAAAAAAGTTGAAAATCAGTGAGCTAAACATCATGTCATCACATTAGAAAAAGACAAATCACATTCAATGAAAGCAGAAGAAATTAAAGATTTAAAACAAAAATTAATAAAGGAGAAAACAAATACTCAATAAGGAGGATCAACAAAAGAAGAGGTTGTTTCTTAGAGAAGAATACAAAAGTTGACAAACTCCTATAGTGGCAATGAAGAAATAAGAGAGAAAGCACAAATAATCAAAGTGTGGAATGAAAAGAAAAATATAATGACAGATCCTTCAGATATCAAAAAGATCCTGAAATACTATGAAAACACTAATGCCATCAACTTGAAAATGCAATTAAAATGTACAAATTGCTAGAAAATACATCTTACACTTACTCAAGCCAAAATGGAAAATCAGAACGGAACTATAATATTAAAGACGTTGAGCCTACAACTAAAAACTCTTTTAAAAAAAAAAAAAAAAGTTAAGGCCTAGATGACTTCACTATTACCTTATCCAACAAATAAAGTTATTGTCTAAGGCTACAGATCCTTCATACCAAAATTCAAACAGAACATTAGAAGAAAATCACTTTTACAAACAAGTCTTTCTAATGAACTATTGCAAAAATGCAAACAAAAACACTAGCTAACAACATATAAAAAGAAGGACACATCACACCCAAATTGGGTTAATTCCAAGAATTCAAGTTTTCTGTAATATTTGCATAAGCAATGATATTCACAATATCTACAGGTTAAAGAGAATAATCATATAATTTCAATTTATGAATTTTATAAAATGTTTTATGCGATACTTATTTCTAATAAAACTACTAGAAATACAAAGCAACTTCTTTAATCAGATAAAATACATTGGCAAGAATCTGTAACAAGCATTACATTAATGGCAAAACATTAAGTTTTCCATCATTGAATCCCAAGATTAATTGGTGCTACAAACCAGTTAATAATCTAGATGGCTTTTCAGTGTAATTTTAATCTTGCCACAATTCCATGAATTAACTGGTATTATCCCCATTTTATATATTAGCTATTGAGTCTTAGAGAGAGGTTCAGTTACTTGCTCATGATCAAATATCACATGAATGACTAAGTATTTAACCCTATGCATCACTACCTCTTGCAATGCCAATCCCTTCATTCCTTCTGTATTAACTACCACATTCACATTATTAGCAAGTCCTGCCCTTTCTATTTCTGACTGTTACTCAGAATCAGGCCAATTATATGTACTTCCCCCCATTCCACCTCCATGCTGCTTCCTTCACCACTAACAACTGTTCTGGTATGAGCTCATTCATTCATCTTGACTACTTTAATATGCTTTTAATTTGGCCTCACAGGTATAATACCAAACATCCCACCTCTGTTTTTTTTGTTGTTGTTGTTGTTGTTGTTGTTGTTTTACTTTTTATTTGGAAGTTATTTCAAACTTTGAATACCCAAGAATAGAATATACTCTTTGTCCATATTAATCAACTGTTAAAATTTGCCACATTGTGCCTCTATACCCCATAAATACTTTATTGTGTATTTCCTAGAGATCAATATCATACTCATATAACCCACTTATATTCAATTATCAAAATCAAGAAATGTAGCATTGACACAACATTATTACCTACTTTGGAGTCTATCCATATTTAAATGCCACCAATTGTCTTAATAATGCCCTTTATAGCAATTTTCCCTGTCCAGGATTCAGTCTAAGATCACACATTACATTCAGTCATTATGCCTCTTTAGTCTCCTTTAATATGGGACAGTTCCTCAATCTTTCTTTTTCTTCAATGACATTGACACTTTTAAAAAGAAAATATCAGTTATTTTGCAGAAGGCCTGTAATCTAAATTTGTCTAGTGTTTTTTTTTTTCCTTATTAGACAAAGATGATGGGGTTTGGGGCAAGAACAACACATAAGCCATTGTGAGTCCTCTATAGCACATGGTATCTGAAGGAACCTGATTTTTATGTTGTGATGTCACATGAGATTACTTAGATGAAGTCCTGACTGCCAGGTTTCCAGTACAGAACAATCTCCTTTAAACTGCTTTCCTGGCTTCTGTTTCTACTCCCCAATTGGAGATTTATCCCGTCTTTACTTCTCCAATCCTACTTTATGCCCTACCTTGATGTTTTTAAACAAAATATGCCTGTTCCTACCTCAGAGCCCATGTGCAGGCCCAGAAATCTGTCTTTGACTTCAATTTGCATGACAGGCTCTTTTTGATCATTTAGGTTCAGTTTAAATAATTTCTTCTTAAAGAGGCTATCTTTGGCTGCCCTTTATAGGTCTCGGATGTTTTCCCTGACTGCAGAAACTTGTGTGTTTTTCTCCTATTACTTCTCATAATTTCCAACTGTTTATTTATGGAATTAAAAATTATAATGTCTATAATCATGCTATATGCATATATAAACATAGCAAAGAGAATCCCACCTTGTGTATATGTATAAAGAACCAATATAAAATAAAGGTGTGAAAGGAAGATCAGTAAAGTACAGGAAGAATAGGGGGAGGGAGGAGGGGAGGGGGGAGGGAAGAGGGGAAGGAGAGGGGATTGAAATCAAATTCCTTGCATGTATGATTTTGTCAAAATTAACCAAACTACTACATATGACTATGATGCTCTAATAAAAAAAATTACAATGTCTGTCTTCCCCACACTAAACTAAAAATTCCACAACAGCAAGATCCTTTCTTCTTTTTTGCTTACTCCTGTATCTCCTGTTCCTTACATGGCACATGGTTCATAAGCTAAAGATGAATATTGTGTG
Organism: Marmota monax; assembly: GCF_021218885.2. Lineage (NCBI taxonomy): Eukaryota > Metazoa > Chordata > Mammalia > Rodentia > Sciuridae > Marmota > Marmota monax. The sequence goes on along the minus strand of NW_026692025.1, from coordinate 2,921,178 downwards.
AGTAAATGAGAAACTGATATTATTTAGAGCCATCCCAAAACAGATCACATTCTGCCCCCTTAACTTAGAGACTGACATTTTAAGACCCAGCAAAGTATAAGAAAAAGATTTTTAAGTCACAAAGACCCAGGTTCAAATGCCAAATCAAAATAGAGGTGCCTGACCTTGGACTTTCACTGGTGAGATTTCTTCATATGCAAATAGAGGATACCATCATCTATCTCACTGCATTGTTAGGATTAAATTCTTGTAAAAACAAATTTGAATCATGGTTAGTGCATAAAGGGAGCTGCATAAATGATCAACGGGGTTAATCACTCTGGATTAAAAGATATTCAGTCTTTATAAGTAGCACTCTTACAAATCGTACTGCTTAGCTTGCTATGCATGCACCAGTACAGATGAATTGACTAATACCCAAGGGAAATCAAGTCCCCCACAGTGAACTCTTCATACTTGATTCTATGATGGACTCAGGTCTGTGCTGGTAATGATGAAATTCATGAATTTTCTCTCTCCTCTAATGAAAATCAGTTTCTCCAAACAGATAGATATGATTCCACTTTCTCTGTCACTCCCTTTCTCGGTACTTTCTTGTCACTCCTGCATTATTTCTGTCACATCCCTTGTCATGAGCAATTGTGCGTTAGTGATTTATATGTGCCTCAGTTTTTCTCCCACTAGATTTGACACAATAATAACAATAAAATAATAATGACAACAGCAAACATTTCTATAGCACTTACTATCGTACTTCCTCTAATCCATGATGCCATCAATTTTAAGACACTCCAATATTTTCTATAGCACTAAAAAAACAAACACACTTCCAAATAAATTATGGATGTCATGGATAGTTAAGACTTGTTCTGATTTTCAAAATGTTAAAATATATGAAAAATGCTTCCTAAAATTGATAAAATGTGATATGTTAGATATCATCCTAAGCACTTCACATTTATTAAATCATTTAGTCATTTAACGCTCACAACAACCCTGCAAGTCATGTAATATTATATTACATTCTTTTTCTTTCATACCAGGTATTGAACCAAGGGATGCTTTATCACTGAGTCACATCCCCAGACCTTTTTACATTTTTTTTTTTTGAGGCAGGGTCTCTCTAAGTTGCTTACGGCCTTGATAAATTGCTGAGGTGTTATATTATATCTTGATTAATTCTCTCCAATATATCTTCTATCATTCACTCTTTCCATACACAGAATCATTATTGTTAACTCTCATTACCTAATTCCCTTTGATTTATCATTATATACTCAAAATTCAACACAGTCAACTGATATATTTCATGTAGTCAATAAATAGCTTTTGAGAGGAAAAATAAAAACTTCTTGCCTCTCACCAAAAAAAGGAGTTATTAAATGGAACTTGAATATATCTGACAATTTCTATAGAAATCAGTCACACAGAAGCTCCAATAAGTGAACATTAGATTTGTCAATTCTAGCCACAATATCCAGAGGCAAATCCTGCCTGGATCTGCAGCATATCAAAACATCTGGAAAGCTGTTGCCCATCCATATATATTGCTTATATGACCTTATATGAGAATATAGGTAATAACTAAAATTATTCTTTATCCCTGGGAGGTACTTGGAAAAACAAGGAAACCATTTACAGAGTCTCACAGACTCACCAATTAGAGACAGTAATTCAAGAACTAAATCACCAAGGAAGAAGAGACAACCTGTCTTGTTTGTGCAATTGCCTCAGGCTTCTGGCCAGATTTACAACTGGTCTTATCCTAAGAGTGCACTGACTCATAGTTCCTTCCAACTCTGCACCCAGATTCCAAAACACACACCTTGCAGACAATGATTCAGAGCTGTGGCTGCTTTGCAATGGCAATGTCCCACCTCCCATCCAAAGAGCTACTCTCAGTTGTAGTCCCTGTAGCTGCAGGCAGACAGATGAAGCTGTATACTAAAGAGTAACTGCAGATTTGAAGTTTATCCTCAGGGTAGTGCAGCTATAAACAGGAATATGCAATGTACACAGTTCAGCAAACTGCCTTTATCTAAAAATGAAAATCTGCTACCAGACACAAAAATAGAGGAAGGTTCCATTCATATATACCATTTCAGCCTCTAGCCCCCACTGAGCATATATAACAAGAAGTATTATTGTAGTATAGATACTGCCCAGGATCCCCCAAATAATTCTGCAGAATACAATATTTTTAGATTTCTAAACAGATAGTCAGAAATCAGAAGGAAATCACTCCAAAAGTAAAGATGAAAGTGAATTCTAAAATTGAGTATTTATTTCTTTCTGCCTAGGTGTTAATACAGCTGGAATGGCACTTGTACAACGACATACATTTTACAAACTTTTGGCAAGCATACATCCACTACCCAAGAATAAGAGAATTTCTGTCTCAATACAGCCTCAGCTGAAAACCAAGAAAGACTATTTAAAGCAAACAATAAATTGGTGAAAAACAATCAACCACTGAAAATGAAGAATATTCTTAATGGATCACCAATGTGGAAGGCAAAGAAAGAAAATGGAGAGGACTGTGGGATTCTGGCAAAAAAAAAAAAAAAAAACAGAAAGCTGAGGTTCTGAGAAGAAAGAATCACATTAAAAGAGAGGAAAGAACAATAATTCAGTATTTATGGGTGAATGAGACAGATCAGAAAAGCTGGTAGGAAATAGAATTAGCAAAAGTACAAGTTCAATCTAACTAGGTTTCCTAGTGTTTGCTAAATATTCCATTTGGTATTCCTATCAATGTACCTCTGATATATCTCTCAAACCTATCTTCTCTCTCTCTCCAGATATCACCTAGTCAGAGCAATGTTACTTGTCTTTTCATATCTACTCTAGCTGCCCTTCTGTTGCATTAATTCATCCTTCCCACTAAAACCAGAAGGGGCCATTAAAATGCAAATAAGATTGCCTTCCTTCCCTCCTTAAAACTATTTAAAGGACCCCCTACTACTCTTGGGGAAGAGACTAAACCCTTGAATTTGGCTTACAAAGTCCTTTATAAAAAACTAAAAATAGATCTATCATATGATCAATGTGTATCACTCCTGGGTATACACCCAAAGAAAATGAAGTCAGCATACAAAACAGATTACTGCATACCCATGTTTGTAGCCACACAATTCACAATAGCCAAGTTAAGGAATCAGCCTAGGTGCCTGTCAACAAATGAATGGATAGAAAATATTATATATATATATATATATATAATATATATATATATATATAATATACATGAGTTTTATATATATATATATATATATATATATATGTTATATATATATGTTTTATATGTGTGTGCTCATGCACGCATGTATGTGTGTGTGTGTGTGTATGTATAAGTATTACTCAGCCATAAAGAAGAATGAAATCATGCCATTTGCAGAAAAATGGATGGAACTGGAGAATACCATATTATGTGAAATTAGATGAACACAGAAAAATAACTATCACACTTTTTCTTTCATTTATGAAACTATATTCATCATGGATATTGGTTTGTAGTTTTCTTTCCTTGATGTGTATTCTTCTGGTTTTGGTATCAGGGTAATACTGGCTTGATAAAAAGTATTTGGATGTAAAAGCTAAAAAGATAACATAACTAAAAAAATAAGACAATTAGGCAAGGAGGCAGAGCAACTGGAGGAAAAAGGGAAGGTAAGAGATAATAAGGAGGAAAAATACAATCAAAGCATGAAATATTCATGTGTGGAAAATGTCAGAGTTAAACCTACTAATCAATATAATTAATATGTTAATAATTGTAATTTAAATCATTTAAAGAAATAAAAACAAGCAGCACTTTTTTAAAAATTAGCAAAAATCTTACCTTTTCAGCCTGAACTGACAGTACTCCCTGTCAGTGCCACACCAGCCCTCCTTTCACTTCTTCCAACGCAAAGGCACCACAGTTTCCCACCTGAAAGATTACCTGAGACTATGGCAAAACCTCCATTAGCCCCATTCATTCCTCCCACATCAATCAATATAGGTGTTTTCAACTTCAAGATAGGTTGCCTCCTTATCCATTTCCTCTATTTCTTTTTAAAGTTGTTTAAACATCACACAAGCAACTACAACTTTGCCCACACTCCTGTCTTCTCTTCCTCCTTTCTGTCACAATAAGACTTTCATACTGAGGTAACAATTGCCACCAATCTGACCTACAAATATTTATTTTATATCTGCCTGGGGCCCAAGTTTTAGGCAAGTCCAGGGTTCCTGCTATCACAGTCAAAAACACATACCTGCCAGACCCAACCTGAGTGGTTGTTGTCAGGTTGGTGTTGGTGTCTGTGACTTAAAACAAAGCAGCCTGTGGGGAAAGAGACATCAATCAGGTGCCAACGGAAATGCCTGTCAATCAGCAGGACCCTCTGGCCAATCTTGGAGTTCAGCCAGCTCCCTTGACCAACTCCAGTGGGATAAGGGACTCTAAAAATCCCTTTTTGTGTCCCAAGCCCTTCCCTCCTGCCTTAGCCCCATAAAATCCCAGTCTGGTCAAGCTCCCACGTGGTTTCTCCTCAGACTCTTCTCCTGTCCACTCTGTCTGATGGAGTTGCACCTGGGAGTGAGTCTCAAATAAAGCCTCGTTCAGTGGCCTTTTAAATCTGTCTCCTTTGGTCGCTGCCCACCTCACCTGATCTTACAGTTGTCTCTGTTGTTTTACAACCTATGATATTTTACCCAATATATGAGTACTGTAATCTATGATTACAAATCAATCGCAAAAAATAATCAAGGATAATTCTTCATAAATAAGACACCAAGGAGAGATCCAAGATGGTGGAATAGAGGTGGTTGCATTCCTGGCTGCTTTGTGGCATGAAACCAAGAAAGCAGGCAGGCAGCTTCTCCTCAAGGTGGGTGAACAAAAACAGTGGGGGAGAACCTAAAGCTGGACATTCAGAACAGACAGGGGACACAGGAGGTTGGATACAATAAAATAAGAGAAAAATCCCCAGTAGCATAGCCATGCCAGAAGCTCCAGCAGAAAGGTCTCTCTGTGAGCACAGTGGAGGAATAAGGGACTTAAAGGAACCTGCATTTTGTGGGAACCCCAAGGTATGTTTGGGTACAGTGTTTGGGGACCAAGGACATTGCTGGGCAAACCTGAAGGATGTGCACTGTACCTATGTCTGTGTTGGGGGGGGGGGGGGCAGGAAGAAGCCACTATCTCTCCAGGTGGCATGTGGAGGACAAAGGAAGGAACCATTTTGCAGTTGCAGTGTGGGGGCCAGCAACAGAGGAAGCCAATTCCTGGCAAACCTGAGTTTGTCCCAAAGTATAAGCTCAGTAAACACACATTTCACAACATAAAGAGTGCTAAAGTGACCAGAAGAAAATCAAATGTGGAGATAGGTTTACACAGGGAACAAATGGTCGCAGAAACCCACTAGGCTCTACTCCTCCCTGTCCAATCCAGCAGCTTGGAGGACTAGCTGGGAGACATGCATCTGGCTGGGAACTTGCTGGGAACTCAGCTAGGATCTCGCTGGGAACTCAGAAGGCTGGAGATAGCAGAAATTGTTTGGACACTGAACCCCAGACCAGGAAACAGAAAGTAGGGGACTAAAAATTGGTTCCCGGACCACACAAGTGGAACCCAGGGGACATCCCTGGGGTAAAGTCTTCCAGCATGGACCAGCAAGTACTGGGCACTGGAGGTGCACCAGTTTAAAGTCTCCAGGCCAGTTATCATTCAGCAAAGGATCTGGAGCCCACCTAAACCTAAACCCTGCCTTCAGGAACTCCACCCACGGGATTACTTTTCTCACTAATCTAGAGGGTGGAGCATCACACTCCAGAAAACCCCACCTAAAACTGCTGAGAAGAGAAGCTCCAAATAGTTTGAACTCCAATGGAAAGAATTCTGTAACTTTTTGCCAATATTTTTAAATTCTTTTTCACTGTTTAATCGTGACCTTAATGGTACATGGACATTTAAATAGTTTCCTTTTTTTCCCTTCTCATCTCTCGCATTTTTGAAGCCAGTTATTTTATATAGATTAGTGGGGTTTTTTGTGAATTAGGATGTTTGATTAGTCTATTTTAGTTTTGTTTTGTATTATTTTTTAAAATTTTTGCTTTACATATATTTTTTCTTGTACCTACCTGTTTCCCTTGATTCTCTCTTTTCTTCCTGCTAACAATCTCTATTGTTCTTTCACTCTTCCTTTAATATTTTACGTCTCCCCTCTTCCCTCATAATCATCATATCCTATATCACTTCTGTTCTCTCCATGTCCACCATTTGAAAATGTAAACCCTTTGGCAAACTTGCTGTTTTTATTGTATGCAATAACTGATCATTTCTGTTTATTGTGATAATTAAAATTATAGATGTCATAGTAGGAAATATTTGATTTAATGTGTTTGAATTGGTTGTTGTTATTATTTGTCTTGTCCTAAACAGTGAGATACTGGAAACCTTCAGGGATGCTAAGTCCATAGGGTAGAAACTCTACTGCCTCAGATCCATACTATTAGATGGGTAGACACACAAAAACATGAAAAAGCAAGAAAAAAAATGACTCCAAGCAAGCAAACATAATCCAATAACAGAATTCATTGACACCACAGTGGAAGAAATGTCAGAAGAGTTTAGAATGTACATAGTTTAACTAATCTGCGAAGTAGAAAATGATGTAAGATAGCTAATGCAGGTAAGAAAATTTCACTTCAATAAAGAGATACAGATTCTGAAAAAAACAAATCCTTAAAATGAATGCAAAAATAAACCAAATTAAAAGTTCAATAGAAAGCATCACCAACAGACTAGATTACTTGGAAGGCAGAACCTCAGGTGATGAAGACAAATATATAATCTTGAAAACAGAGTTGATCATGGAGGGAAGATGTTAAGAAACCATGAACAGAACTTCTAAGAATTATGGGATAATATGAAAAGACCAAATTTAAGATTTATAGGAAGAGATCAAGGCTTGGAGACACAAACCGAAGGAATACACATCATTTTTTTTTAATTTATTTGTTCTAATCAGTTATATATGACAGCAGAATGCTCTTAAATTCACTGTACACAAATAGAGCACAATTTTTCACTTCTCTGGTTGTACATGAAAAGGGTCCCATCACTTGAGGAATGCACAATCTTTTCAATGAAATAATATCAGAAAATCTCCCAAACCCTTGAAATGGAAAATCAAATACAAGAGGCTTACACCACCACAAATGTGCAAAATTACCACAGACCCACATCAAGACACATTATAAAGAAAATGCCTAGCATGCAGAATAAGGATAGAATTTTAAAGGCTGCAAGAGAAATATATCAGAATACAAATAGGCAGAAACCAATATGGATCTCAGCTAATTTCTCAACCCAGACACTCAAAGCTCAGAGGTCCTGAAATAATATATACCAAGCTCTGAAAGAAAATGGATGCCAACCAATAATCCTATATCCAGCAAAATTAAGCTTCAGATTTAAATATGAAATAAAAACCTTCCATGATACATGAAAAATTAAAAGAATTTGCAACCAGAATATTTGGTTGCACTTCAGTATATTTTCAGCAAAATACTCCATGAGGAAGAAATGGAAAAAAAAGAGGGGGTACCATTGAAGGGAAGAACTATGGTAAAGGAGTAGTCAATCAAAGGAGAAAATAATTCAAATTAAAAACTAGAAATAAACCAAAATGACCAGAAACACAAATTATATCCTCAATAATAATCTTTGAACATCAATTGCCTAAACTTATCAATGAAAAGACACAGACTGGCAGATTGGATTAAAAAACAAGACCCAACAATATGCGGTCTCCAAGAGATTCACCTCATAGGCAAAGACAGCCACAGACTGAAGGATGAAAGGACGGGAAAACAAAACAGTCATGTGGACTGGGTAAAAAAGGCTAAGGTTTCTATCCTCATATCAGAGAAAGTGAACTTCAAAGTTAATCAGAAGGGACAAAGAAGAACATTTCATACTGCTTAAGGGAATTATACATCAACAAGACATAATAATCATAATGTTATGCTCCAAACAATGGAGAATCTATGTACATCAAACAAACCCTTCTCAATTTCAAGAACCAAATAGATCACAACACAATAATATTGGGTAACTTTAATAAGCCTCTCTCACCACTGGAATGATCCTTCAAATAAAAAGGAAATAAAGAAGACATAGAAATAAAACTATGATTAATAATTTAGACTTAACAGACATATATAGAATAGTTCATCCATCAATGAACAAATGCACTTTCTTCTCAGCAACACATATATCCTTATTTAAAATAGACCACATCTTAAGCCACAAAGCAATTCTTAACAAATACAAAATACAGAAATAATACCTTGCATTCTATCAGATCATAATGAATTGAAATTAGAAATCAGTGATAGAATAAAAATAGAAGCTACTCCAACACCTGGATATTAAATAATATGCTATTGAATGATGAATGGATAGCAGAAGAAATCAGGGATGAAATAAAAAAATACTTAGAAGTAAATGAGAATAGTGATACAACGTATCAAAATCTCAGGGACACCATGAAGGTAGTGCTAAGAGGAAAATTCATTGCATTGAGCTCATTCATTAAAAGAATAGAAAGTCAATGAATAGATATTAATATTAATATTACATCTCAAAGCCCTAGAAAAAGAAAAACATATCAACATCAAAAGCAGTAGATGACAAAAAATAATTAAAATCAAAGGTGAAATCAATAAAATTGAAACAAAAAAAAAACAATTCAAAAAATTGACAAAACAAAAAGTTGGTTCTTTGAAAAAAATAAATAAAATTGATAAGCCCTTAGCCATGCTAATAAAGAGAAGGAGAGAGAAAACTCAAATTACTAATGTACATGATGAAAAAGGAAGTTTCACAATGGACACTACTGAAATACAGAAGATAATTAGAAATTATTGTGAAAATTTATACTCCAATAAAATAGAAAATCTTGAAAACATCAACAAATTTCTACAGAAATATGACCTACCCAAAATGAATCAGGGGGACATACACAATTTGAACAGACCAATCTCAAGCAATGAAATAAAAGACACCATCAAAATCCCCTACCAACTAAGAAAAGCTCAGGACCAGACAAATTCTCAGCAGAGTTCTACAACACCTTCAAAGAAGAATTAACATCAATACCCCTCAAATTACTCCACAAAATAGAAAATGAAGGAACCCTTCCAAACTCATTCTATCAGGCTAATATCGCCCTGATACCAAAACCAGACAAACACACATCGAGGAGAGAAAACTTCAAACCAATATCCCTGATAAACATAGATGCAAAAATTTTCAATAAAATTCTGGCAAATTGCATACAAAAACTTATTTAAAAAATAGTGCATCACAATCAAGTGAGGTTCACCCCTGGGATGCAAGGTTGGTTCAACAGAGGGAAATCAATAAATGTAATTAATCACATTAATAGACTTAAAGACAAGAATCATATGACCATCTGAATAGCTGCAGAGAAAGCATTTGACAAAATACAACACCCCTCTATGTTCAAAACATTACAAAAACTAAGAATTGCAGGAACACAACTCAACATTGTAAAAGCTATCTATGCTAAGCACCAAACCAACATCATTCTAGGAGAAAAAGTGAAAGTATTCCCTGTAAGAACTAGAGCAAGACAAGGATGCCCTCTTTCACCACTTCTATTCAACATGGTGCTTGAAATTCTAGCCAGAGCAATTAGACAAATGAAGGAAATTAAAGGGCTATGAGTAGGAAAAGAAGAACTCAAACTATAACTATTTGCCGATGACACGATTCTATACTTACAGGATCCAAAAAAATTCCACCAAAAATGTTCTATAACTAATAAACTAATTTAGCACAGTAACAGGATATAAAATTAACACCCATAAATCACAGGCCTTCTTATACATTAATTATGAATCCAGTGAAAGAGAAATTAGGAAAACGACTCAATTCACAATAGCCTCAAAAACAATAAAATATTTGGGAATCAATCAAACAAAAGAACTGAAAGACCTCTACAATGAAAACTACAAAACACTAAAAGAAATTGAAGAAGACCTTAGAAGATAGAAAGATCTCCCATGTTCTTGGATACGCAGAATTAACATTGTCGAAATGGCATACCACCAAAAATATTACACAGATTTAATGCAATTCCTATTAAAATTCCAATGACATTCTTCTTAGGAATTGAGAAATTAATCATGAAATTTATTTGGAAAAATAAGAGACAAAAAATATTCAAAACAATCCTTAGCTAGAAGAGTGAAGCAGGAGGGCATCACAATAACAGACCTTACACTATATATACTACAGAGCTATAGTAACAAAAATGGCATGGTGTTGGCACCAAAATAGACACATAGACAAATGGTACAAAATAGAAGACACAAAGACAAATTCACATAAATACAGTTGTCTCATGCTAGACAAAGGCACCATAAACACACATTACAGCAAAGATAGTTTCTTCAAGAAATGGTGCTGGGAAAACTGGAAATCCATATATAGCTAAATGAAATTAAACCTCTCTCTCTCACCCTGCACAAAAATCAACTCAAAGTGGATCAAAGACTTAGGCACAAGAACAGAGACCCAGCACCTAATAGAAGGAAAATTAGGCCTAATTTCTCATCATATTGGCTTAGGACCTGACTTCCTTAATGAAACTCCTAAAGTGCAAGAAGTAAAATCAAGAATCACAAATGGGATGGATTAAAACTAAAAGTTTCTTCTCAGCAAAAAAAAACAGTCAATAATGTGAAGAGAGAGCCTACAGAGTGGGAGAAAATCTTACCTCATGCACCTCAGATAGTGCACTAATATCCAGGATATATAAAGAACTCAAAAAACTTAACACCAATTGAACAAATAACCCAATCAATAAGTGGGCTAAGAAACTGGACAGACACTTCAAAGAATACAACGGATCAATAAACATGAAAAAATATTCAAAATCTCTACCAATTAAAGAAATGAAAATCAAAGCTATACTAAGATTTCATCTTACCCCAGTCAGAATGGCAATTATCAAGAATAAAAGCAACATTTATTATGGAATGTGGGGGGAAATGTACAGTCATATATTGCTGGTGGGACTGCAAATTGGACCAACCATTATGGAAAGCAGTATGGAGATTCCTCAGAAAATTTGGAATGGAACTACCATTTTTTTTTATTGGTTGTTCAAAACATTACAAAGCTCATGACATATCATCTTTCATACATTTGATTCAAGTGGGTTATGAACTCCCATTTTTACCCCAAATACAAGTTGCAGAATCACATTGGTTACACATCCACATTTTTACATAATGCCATATTAGTGACTATTGTATTCTGCTACCTAACCCAGCTATCCCGCTCCTTGGTTTATGCCCAAAGGACATAAAATTAGCATACTATAGTAGTACAGCCACATCAATGTTTATAGCAGCTCAATTCATGATAGATAAACTATGGAACCAAACTAGGTATCCTTCAATAGATGAATGGACAAAGAAATTGTGGTATATATACACAATGGAATATTACTCAGTCTTAGAGAAGAATTAAATTATGGTATTTGTTGGTAAATTGAAGGAACTAGAAAATATTATGCTAAGCAAAATAAGCACATTCCAAAGAACCAAAGGCTGAATGTTTTCTCTGATACAAGGATGCTAATTCACATTCCGCAGGAGGGGGGAGTGTAGAGGTATTTTGGACTAAACAGAGGGGAGTGAAGGGAGGGGAGGTGGCATGGTGGTAGGAATGATAGTAGTATAAATAGGACATTATTACCCTTTGTGCATATATGATTACATGACCTGTGTGAGTCTACATCTCATACAACCAGATGAATGAGAAGTTATACTCCATTTATGTATGATGTATCAAAATGCATTCTACTGTCATGTATAACTAGTTAGAACAAATAAAAATATATTAAAAAACAAAATAAATAAGACACCAAATGATGAATAGTCATTATTTGAAAAAGAATATTTATCATACATCTAGAAACCCCAAAGGATCACCATGTCAAGCTAGCAATTTGAGTTCACATTGAAGAAATCTCCCTTAGTTCTAAACATCTTATACAGTAATAATAGCTAAATCATGAAGCATGCATTAAAAACTAAAATCACAATCATAATTGTAAAAGAAAAATAGAAACAAAAAGAAATATGTCCATGGAACTAAAATAAATTTAGCTGGCTGGAGGGGGTAAATTCATGCACCTACTAGGTAATAGGCAGAGATATCCAGGAGATCGACTACTGTGGGATAGTATAAATCAGTACCATTAAATAAATGGATGGATCTGGAGACTATTATTATAAGTGAAATAAGCCAGTCCCAAAAAGTCAAAGGTCGAATGTTGTCACTGATATATGGAAGCTAAAGCACAATAAAGTGGTGGAGGGAAAGAAGAGAATTTCAGTAGATTAGACAAACGGGAATGGAGGGAAGGGAGAGAGAGAGGAAAATGAAAGCCAATATACTGAATCTGATATAACTCTCCTATGTGCATATATGAATACACCACAGTAAATCTCAGCATTGTGTACATTCACAAGACTGGGGTCCTAATTAGAATAATGTATACTCCATGTTTATATAATTATATCAAAATGGACTTTCCTGTTATGTATAACCAAAAAGAAACAACAAATTAAAAAATATATATGTGTGGCAGAGCAGGAAAGCTAGCTCATTGCAGGAAACCAAGAGATGAATAAGGGATTTTTTAAAAAATATTTTTTTAGTTGTAGTTGGACACAATACCTTTATTTTATTTATTTTTGTGTGGTGCTGAGGATGGAACCCAGCATCTTGCATGTGCTAGGTGAGCATTCTACTGCTGAGCCACAACCCCAACCCCAATAAGGGACTTTTATGCAGAATAACTTTTAAAATGTTATGAGCAGCACAAGAAACTAATACTGCAAACTGAGGTGCCACCCAGGTAGAAAGTGGAGACAATTATATAACTAGGACTCACATCATGCCAATAACTGACTCAGAAACTGGAACTTTGGTATCCCACAGGAACAAAAGTTCCAGGCTGTTAATATGGCACCTAATTCTGAACTGAGGACATGGTCAAATGAAATAACATAATCCAGGCAGACCTTGGTAGGATGAGTATACAATAGGAGAAAACCATGAATTTTCCCATGTGAGGTTAAGTCTGCAGCAGAATTTCGAAGCCTACAAAAATCAACTAGAAAAATAGTGAAAAAAATCAGCAAATATGAAATTACAGTTCCAGAGAAATACCTAAATTTTAAAGGGACCTAAATATGTTATACATACTCAAAGAACTAGGGGAATAAGATCTATGAAAAGGAATAACAAGAGGTCATAAAATAAAAAGGACATATGAATCAGAAATGGTAGACATTAAAAGATAAAAATCCTATAAATCAAGATATGGACTCTGAAACAAAAGTTCAAAAGACAGCAAAAACACCCTATATTCAATATGGCCAAAGAAATTATTTTTAAGATATTTCTGTGGAATAAACTCAAAATGAAACACGTGCAAGGTAAAGTAATTGATAAAATGAGGGCTGGGGATGTGGCTCAGTGGTAGAGCGCTTGCCTATCATGTGTGAGGCACTGGCTTCAATTCTCAGCACCACATAAAAATAAATAAACAAAATAAAGCTCTAAAAAAAGAAATTGATAAAATTAAAGACAATTAAGAGGTCTGAAGAACAGACTTAGATACTCCAACAAGAGTTAATATTACCTTCGTAAACAGGAAACAATAGATATAAAAGAGTCGTAATGACCAGATATATGTATGTATTTGTGCGTATATACATATGTGTGTATATGTATATATATCTATCTATATACACATATATAAACATATATATATACACCATCATGTAAGAGTGGTGACAAAGAAGACACTGTGTATGTACATACTAAACTACAATATTTTATCACTTATAGACTATAAAAGAGGAAATAACTGTAAAATAAAAATGTGGGACTATAAATAAAATTATAAACCATAAGATTTTTTAAATCTTGTAATGTTTTATAGTTAAAGATATTCAAATGAGCATAAGCTTTGCTTCTGTTTTACCTTGAAAATCCATTAAAGTGGCAGTAAATCAATTTATTTTAATTCACAAATGAACAAATACAGACAAAAGAAAATGAGATCAGAAAAACATTTCACAATACACTTCCTACCCTGTCATGCAGAATGCAAGAAATTAGGTCTGTATCCTCCAAGGATGACACATACAATATCCATTTCTTTTGAATCTTCTCAGGCCAAGAGAAAAGATCTAAATATATTTACATTATAATTCTTAAAAAAAAAAAAAACTAACCTCAGCAGATAATACTCCTCCTCACTCAGCATTTCCAATCAGTTTTTAATGGTCCACTCTTAACATAGGAACAAATAACTAAGGAACACGAGGCCCATGAGGAAAGTCTTGTACATGAAAGATAAACAGCAATCAATACTTTTTAGAGAGAAATTTGGAGAAAAAGGACTCTGCAAGGCAGAAAAGAGTATAATAAGTCATATCATTAATAATATCAGAGATTAGACAAGATATTGTATCCTTGAAATAGAATTGGTTGCCATAAAAATGAAGTTGAGATATTTTTTAAAGTAGAAAATAAAATCATAACAGAGGAAATGCAAACCTCCATGGAAGTTCTGGAAGATGAATTTAAAGATATTTCCCCATATATGGATTATTTAGACAAAAGACAGAACACAAAAAATGTAAGGAAATTATAAGAGTAGCCTCATAAAGTTGAAGGTCAAATGTTGCCTCTGCTATGTGGAAGCTAAACCACAATAAAGCAGGGAGGGAAAAACAGAAGTTTAGTGGATTAGACACAGGGGAATGGAGGAGAGGGAGAAGGGATGGGAAAAGGAAAGACATTAGAATGAATCTGACATAACTTTCTTATGTTCTTATATGAATATACCACAGTGAATCTCACCATTGTGTACATCCACAAGACTGGGATCCTAATTGGAATAATCTATAGTCCATGCTTGTGTAAATACATCTAAATAGATTCTACCACCATGTATAACTAACAAGAACAAATAAAAAAAGAAAGAAAGAAAAACGAGCCTTGTAGGGACAATATTCAAACAGTAGAAGGGAAAGGGAGAGAGAGAAAGATTGAAGAAGAGAGAGCTAGAGCAAAAATAAGAGGGAGAGAGAGAAAAAAATGGCAATGATATAACTTAAAAGATTCCCTAAATGAAAACAGTCAACTAAGTATCAACACAATACATGAAAATCAATCTGCAAGAAAACAACATTGATTCAGACTTCCCAGTGGCAATTCGAAATGCTAGAAAGGAGTAAAACAATTTTTTCAAACTCCTGAGGGGAAAAAAAAGTTCCAATTTAAAAATCTACTCCTAAACTGGGCACAGTGGCACACACCTATAATCCCAGCAGCTAGGGACGTTGAAACAGGAGGATTGCAAGTTCAAAGCCAGCCCCAGCAAAAGTGAGGCCCTAAGCAACTCAGTAAGACCCTGTGTCTAAATAAAATACAAAATAGGGCTGGGGATGTGGCTCAGTGGTTGACTGCCCCTGAGTTCAATCCCCAGTATCCATCCCCACCCCTGAGACAAAAAAAAAAAAAAATAAAAGAATAAAAAATCCTCTAAACTAGCAATAGAGTGTAAGAGCAGAATGAATAGATTCTTAGGTATCAAGGGGCTAGTGGAGTAGTTCAGTGGTAAAGTGTGTGCTTAGTATGAACAAGGCCCTTGGATCATCCCTAGGACCACAAAAGAAAAAAAGGATAAAAGAAAAGAAAAAGAAATCACAGTGTGAAAATATTTGCTTAACACATGTACCCATTATCAGAAAAACATGTCCCTCATGAAAATGAAAGAACAAACTACTGAACAAGGAGGCCAACTCACCAGAGTCCTTAAAAGTGAAAGTAGGAGGCAAGAGTCAGTATCAGAGTGATGTGATTTCAAAAAACACTTGATCAGCCATTGCTGACTTTGAAGTTGAATGAAAGCACCAGGAGGAAAGGAATGCAGAAGACCTTTACATGAATTTGTGTTGTTTTAAGTCACTAAGTTTGTGATAATTTGTTAAAGCAGCAATAGAAAAATAATGCAATATATTATCTAACTCAGCTATGAATGCCATTGAAATAGCCAGAATAACAAAAACAAAAATTTTTCTTCTAGAGAATGAAATTAATAAATATGTTTAAAATTTAGAAGGATCAGTATCAGAAAGTTATTTAGGGATAACATAGATATTGAATGGATAATTTGAAAAGGTTTAAAATGATTGCTTCTGAGAAGCTAATGAGGGAATTACTGTTCTCAACAAAACTTGGAGTAATATTTGACTTTAAACCAAGCTCTCCCATAATTTTAACAAAATTTAAACAATTATCAAAAAATCATAACAATATTATGAACAGTTTTAGCCATTATATTTTTGAAAAGCAGAATAAGTGGGAAATTAATTACTTATTAATTAACCATTAATTTCCCATAAAAACAACAAAAGAAATAGTACACTGCAATAGAATCAAAATTGAACCAGTTAAATATCAAATCTCCCTCCTCACACTTTGTAGTAAAGGGGGAAAGGGATTACACCAGGATCAAAAGTAATTTTTATTAAACTATCAATAAATATTTAAATCTTTTCTTGTGCAAACTTTTCTTGAAACTGGAAAAAGATAAAAAGTTATGCAAACAATATTTTAGCTTAATGTAACATTAATATCAAAATTGAACAAAGCTGTGAAATCAATTTATGAACTACTATGGGTTGGAATATGTGTAGTGTTCCTCAAAGCTGCATTTGTAAAAGTCTTGCTCCCCAGGGTAATGCTATTGGGAGATGATGAAAATTTGGAAGGTAGGGCCTAGTGAAAGGTTGTTAGGTCAATGGAAACATGCACCTTAAAGGGATTATGGGACACTGCACATCCCCTTGCTCTCTTTTTCTCTATTTCAATTCAAGATGTTAACACTCACTCCTCCATGCACTCTCACCATTGGCATCCATCAATTGCCATGAGGTGTCACAGCCAAGGAGTGGTCTTTAATGAACTCATACTATATTGTTTGGATTTTAAGCCTCCAAAACTGAGTTAAATAAATATCGTTTATATCAGAAGTGTCCCATATCATTGAACTAATGCAAAGCTAATACATGAACATAAATACAGTTTTTAAAGGGAAAAACAAATGCAGCCACATAGACTCCACAATCAAGTATATTTATCCAAGAATGTGGTGAGCCGCTTCTGCCGTTTCTGCAGATTATGGTCGCCATTACAAGATGGCGCTGGCTCCGCTGTGGTCTGTGACAAACAATTTCTTATCTGGGAAAGTTGGCACATGATTTTTCACCACCCTGTGAGAAAGCTCCACGTGGCAGCTTTGCATTGGGGCTTGAGATGCTTTATTAAGGCTGGGAGGGGCATCCGAGAAGAAGAAGAAGAAATATCCAGGGACCTGAATAAACTGTTGAAAGAAGATTCTCGAGTTGCGTCTTCCTTGCGGGCAAGGGGTCGCGACACAAGAAAAGAAGGAACAATTCAATATCAAATAATCAATGAAATTCAAATTCTGAAAAAGAAGGGTAAGCAAGGCATTATATAATGTACAATAAGTAATAAAATTTATTTACATATTATAATAAAAGAAACATGAGCATCCTAATAGACAAAGAAAAAGCATGCAATATGATTCTTCTTTCATTCAAGGATAAAATCTTAGCAAAGTAAAAATACAATGAAACATCTTTCTAACAAAAACATATGGCAAATGCTATAAACATAGGGACACTTTAGAAACAATCCCACTCACGTTAGCAAAAAGATAAGGACTTTTTCATCCATGTAACTGATCAGTATTATATTGTATGTAGTAGCCACAATCATAAGAAAAGAAACAATGTCACACTATAAGAATTTTAAAAGGAAAGCAAAATTGTTATTTGCAGAAAAATGAAAAAATCAATTGTTACCTTTTTAAAGAATAAGCAACAAATTTGAAGAATGAGTAAGAATCTTCAAGCTACTACATACAAGACCAAGTTACAGAAAAAAAGAAGACACAAATTACCATTATTAGAAATGAAAAAAAAAGTATTTCACTACAGATATTACAAACATTTAAGAATAATAAGGAAATGTCATGGACAAATTCCTGGCAAGACATAAATTACCAATGCTCACTCAAGAAGAAATAAATTAACTGTATAGCACTTTATCTATTAAAGAATTAGGTTTATAGTTAAATTTGCAGTTAAAAACCTTGGCAACTGGTAAAATATACCAAACACTTAAGGAAGAAATAAAACCAAATTGACACAAAGTTTTCCAGAAAATCAAGGAACAGTTTTAAACTCATTTTACAAGAACAGAATGACTCTTCATCAAGAACTAAAATTGCTTTGTAAGAAAAGAAAAATAAAATTCAAATCCCTAATGAACATATGCACACAAAGACCCTAAGGAAATATTAGTGAATGGAATATAGAAATACATAACAAGGATAATACATCATGACCAAGTAGTTTTTTCCTGGGAATGCAAGGGTAGCTCAACATTTGAAAATCAATCACAGTAATTCTCCATGTCAACACACTTAGATGATATATAGATATACAGATTTAAAAAATCAAACTGTCTTTATTACTGGACACTTTAATTATCTACACAGGAAAAAATGAGAATCTTAAAAAGACACTAAAACTATTCAGTGAATCTCAAAACGTGAAAGGATTCAAAGATGATATACAAAAAATTAATTATATTTCTATACACTAGTAATAAATATTCAGAAGTTAAATTTTTAGATGTCATTGATTATAGCATCAAAATACATGTGATATTTGAGAAGACTGGCAATGCAAGATGGTGGAATAGGACTCCAAAGAAATCATAACCCTGCCAAAATATCAATTTGAATGACTATCCAAGAAAAAATGACTTCAGAGAAAGTAATGTAACCAGGTCAGAGATCATAGTACCTGGCTGTAGCATACAGCCTCATTTACTTCCCACTAGAGTAAAACCCATCTCAAATAAGACCTTCAAATCTACTGAGTACACACAGACTGATCCTTCTAGATCCAAAGTGACATACAAGAACCTGCAGCCTCTTGCAGACAGACTCAAGTTCTATCCCATATTATTGCCAGGAAACTATAGTGAGCTTGTACTCTGAGTAGCCCCAGCAATAGGCAGGCCTCAGCAGCCAAGGACTTGGATTCTAGTCTGGTTGCAGAACCAGCCTCAGTGGACTTGGGTTTGGGGCATCTCTCTAGTGATGCAACAGTTGCAGCAGTCATGGGCTAGGGACCACAAAAACAACCTACCATGAATTTGTGGACATGATTATTGCTGAAGAATGTTCCCAGACATGACTTAAAAGTACATAACTCTTCAATGCATAGACATTAACACAGGAACACAGGATCAAGAACAATCAGAAAAGATGACATCACAAAATGGAAAAAATAAAGTGCCAGTGACTGACTCTACAGTGAGAAATATAATAAAATGTTGAAATAATAAATCAGAAATATTAGAACTAAAAATACAATGGATAAAGTAAAAAACGAAAAAGAATCAACAGCACCATTGATCAAGTAGATGGAAGAATCTTTGGATTTGAAGAAAGGTTACTTGTGGGGGGAAAGAATAATTAGAGGAATAAAATAAAAATAAAAATGAAGAAAGTTTCCAGGATTCATGAGATCACATCAAAAGATAAAATTTATGGGCTAGTGGCATTTAAGAGGGAGCAGAGAAAGATAAAGGGGAAGAAATATTATTTAAAGAAATAATGTTCTGAATTTGGAGAATGATATAAATACCCATGTACAGTATGGTCAAAGGCCTACAATCAAATTCAATCCAAATGAGACTACACAGAGACATAATATAATCAAACTGTCAAAGATCAAACACAAAAAGGATATTCTGAAAGCAACAAGAGAAAACAAGCAAATAGCATAAAAGAAGTTGCAACTAGAAGCAGACTTTTTGACAGAAACCTTCCAGTCCAGGAAATATTGGGATGTATGTTCAAAGTTCTGAAGAAAAAAAAAAAACCTGAAAGCACAAATACTGTAACCAGTAGCACTCCTTCAAAAATGAAGGTGAGATAAGGACTTTTCTATATCACCAGAACTGTCTTAGAAGAAATGCTAAAAGGTGTTCTTCAAGCTGAAAGTAAAGGATGCTAATGAGTAACATGAAAAAGTGTAAAACTCACTGGTAAAAGTAAGGACAGTCAAATTTATAATCCTTTAGCACCATACTGGTGTTGTGTAAATGACTTATATCCTAGAATGAAACTGAAAAGAAAAATCTATTAAAAAATAACCATAATAACTTGCAAAGGTATGCAATATAAAAAGATGCAAATTGTGATATCAAAATGGTAATCCCTTACCTATTAATAATTACTTTGGTTATAAGTGGATTAAATTCTCTAATCAAAACCAATAGAATGCCAGAGGGTATTTTTTAAAGACCCATATATATAGCTACCTATAAAAGACTCAATCACCTGTAAATACACACATTGACTGAAAGTGAAAGAATATCCCAGGCAAATGGAAAAAAAGAAAGAAAAGGTAGTTATCATTATATCAGAGGAAAATAGATTTTAAGTTAAAAAGTACAAAAAGAGGCAAAAAAGATCATTAGACAATCACATAAACAGATCTATTCATCAAAAAGATAAAACAATTGCATACACACACACACACACACACGGTGTCAGAGCACCTAATTATACAACAAATATTAATAGATCTGAAGAGAGATATAGACTCCAATACAATATAATGGGGATCTCAAGCCCTTACTTGCTTCAATGTACAGATCATTTTGACAAAAATAAATACATAAACAGGCAATTGAAACTGTACTCATTCAACATATGGAAATCAAAAATGTAATTCACCACATAAATAGATTGAAAGACAAGAACTAATTGGTTACCTCAATAGATGAAGAGAAAGAATTTGACAAAATACAGTATCCTTTCATGCTTAAAATACTAGAAAAACTAGGGATAATAAAAACATACCTTGTAAAAGCTTTGTACATAAACCCAAGACCAATATCATTCTAAACAGAGAAAAATCAGAAGCATTCCCTCTAAAAACTGAAACAAGACAGGTATGCTCTCTTTCACCACTTCTATTCAATATAGTCCTTGAAACTCTAGCCAGAGCAATTAGAAAAAAGGAAGAAATTAAAGGGATACAAATAGGAAAAGAAGAGTTCAAATTATCTTTATTTGCTGATGACATGATCCTATATTTAGAAGACCCCCCCAAAAAAAACTCTACCAGAAAGCTTCTAGAATTCATAAATGAATTCAGCAAATTAGCAGGGTTCAAAATTAACACCCATAAATCCATTGTGTTCCTATACACCAATGATGAATCAGCTGAAAACTAAATTAGGAAAACTATCCCATTCACAATAATCTCAACAAATAAAATACTCGGAATCAATCTAACAGAAGAGGTAAAAGACCTCTACGATGAAAACTATGGAACACTTAAGAAAACAATTGAAGAAGACCTTAGGAGATGGAAAGATCTTCCATGTTCTTGGATAATCATAATTAATATTGTCAAAATGGCCATACTATCAAAAGGGCTATATAGGTTTAATGCAATTACTATTAAAATTTGAATTATGTTTTTCATAGAAATATAAAAAGAAGTCATGAAATTCATTTGGAAAAATAAGAGACCCAGAATAGCCAAACAATCCTTAGCAAGAAGAGTACAGCAGGAGGCATCACAATACCAGACCTTAAACTATATTACAGAGTTATAGTAACAAAAATAGCATGGTGTTGGCACCAAAACAGGCATGAATATCAATGGAATAGAAAAGAAGACATAGATACCAACCCACATAAATAGTTATCTCATACTAGACAAAGGTACCAAAAACACACATTGAAGGAAACATAACCTCTTCAACAAATACTGCTGAGAAAACTGGAAATACATATGTAACAAAATGAAATTTAACCCCAATCTCTTACCCTACACAAAACTCAATTCAAAATAGATCAAAGACCTAGGTATTACAGCGGAGACTGTAACCATACTAGAAGAAAATGTAGGCCCAACACTCCAATATGTCAGTTTAGGAACTCACTTCCTCAACAAGACTCCTACAGTGCACGAAGTATAAAATCAAAAATCAATAAGTGGGATGTATTAAATTCAAAAGCTTTTTTTTTCACAGAAAAGAAAACAATCAGGAGTGTGAAGAGAGCCTACAGAATGCAAAAAAAAAAAAAAAATTCTCTGCCACCCACAGCTCAGATAAGGCATTAATTTCCAGGATATACAAAAACTCAAAAAGCTTAACACCAAAATAATAATAATAATAACCTGGTCAATAAATGGGCAAAGGAACTAAATAGACAAATCACAGAAAAATAAATACAAATGGTCGACAAATATATGAAAAAATGTTCAACATCTCTAGCAATTAGAGAAAAAGCAAATTAAAGGTACATTGAGATTTCATCTCATTCCAAGCAGAATGGCAATTATCATGAATACAAGTAACAATAAATGTTGCTAAGGATGTGGGGAAAAGTGTACACTCATAAATTTTTGGTGGGATTGCAAACTAGTGAAAACACTCTGGAAAGCAGTGTGGAGATTCCTCAAACAAAAATGGAACCACCATTTGACCTAATTATACCACTCTGCAGTATATATTCATAGGAGTGAAAATCAGCATACTACAATGACACAGCCATATCAATGTTTATAACAGCACAATTTACAATAACTAAGCTAGGAAAACAACCTAAATGTCCATCAATGGAAAAATGGGTAAAAGAAATTGTGGTATATACATACAATGGAATATTAGTCAACCATGACATAGAATGGAATTATGATATTTGCCGGTAAATGGAGGGTCTGGAGACTATCATGCTAAGTGAAAAAAAAATAAGCAAATCCCCCAAAAATCAAAGGCCAAATGGTCTGTGATATATAGGTGCTAATCCACAACAAGGGTGAGGGAAAGAATAGAAGTTCAGTGGATTAGACAATGGAGAATGAATGGAAGAGAGGGAGATAGGAATAAAGAAGAGAGTGGAATGACTCTGACATAATTCTCCTACATACATATATATTCACCACATTGAATGTCAACATCATGTACATCCACAAAACTAGGGTTATAAATCTAATTAGCTATACTCCATGCTTATATTATTATATCAAAATGGATTCTACTGTCATGTATAACTAAAAAGAACTAATAAAAATAAAATAAATTTAAAGTGTCCTCTACCAAATGAACCTAAAAGGCATATACAAAACTTTCCATCCAACACCTTTGAAATTTACATTCTTCTCAACTGTACATAGAACATTCTCCAAAATAAATCATATGTTACATTACAAAACAAATTTTTTAAAACTTGAAATATCAAGTATCATTTCTTAATGCAATGCTACATAACTAGAAATCAAAACAGTAGAACTTTGGAAATACACAAACACATAGTAATTTTTAAAAATGATTCTGAAGACCTAATGTGTTAATTATGAAATTTAAAATTTTATTGAGACAAATGAAAATAGGATCAAAACACACCAAAATCTATGAGATACAGCAAAGACAGTTGTAGTTCTAATGGGAAGTTTACAACAATAAATACATACATCAAAAAAGAAGAAAGGTCTCAAATAAGTAATCTAATGTTCTACATTAAGAGACTAGAGGGACTTACTTAATCAAAATTCTGAACATAAATATACAAAATTGAGACTAAAAAATACAAAAGATCAATAAAGAATTGTTTTTAAAGTGATATACAGATTGACTGTAATTTAAACAGTAAAGCAAATAAAAGAGAGAAGACTAAACATAAATAAGATTGAAAAGGAGACATAACTGATACCACAGAAACACAAATGTTTATACAAAGATATTAAGAACAATTATATGCCTACAAATCAGATAATCTAAAACAAATGGATACATTTTTCCATGAACAAAACCTACCACCATGATTTAATTAAGAAAACAGGAAATTTGAAAAGACTAAAAATTATTAAGGAGATTGATTAAGTTATAAAAAGTCTCCTACCAAAGAAAATTTCATGACTTAATGGTATCAGAGGTGAATTCTACCAAACATTTAAAGAAATTATATGGAGATTCCTCCAAAAACTTGGAATGAAACCACCATTTGACCCAGCTAGCTATCCCACTCCTTGGTTTATACCCAAAGGACTTCAAATCAGCATTCTACAGTGACACAGCTACATTAATGCTTATAGCAGCTAATTCACAACAGCTAAACTGTGGAACCAACCTAGGTACCCTTCAACAGACGAATGGATTAAGAAAATGTCCTATATATATACAATGGAATATTATTCAGCCATTAAGAAAAATGAAATAATGGCATTTGCTGGTACATGCATGGAACTGGAGAATCTCATGCTAAGTGAAATAAGCCAATACCAAAAAACCAAAGCCAAATATTTTCTCTGATATGCAGATGCTAATTCACAATAAGGGGAAGAGGTGTAGGGAAGAATAGAAGAAGTACCTTGCATTAGATAAAGGGAAATGAAGGGAAGGGAGGGGGAATGAGAATAGGAAACATAGTAGAAGGAATTGGACATTAATATCCTATGTGCATATATGATTATATGACCAATGTAATTCTACATCACATACAACCAGAAGACTGAGAAGTTATTCTCTCTCTCTCTCTCTCTCTCTCTCTCTATATATATATATATATATATATATATATATATATATATAAACAAATAGAAATAAAAATCTAGCTACAATAATCCCCCTCAAAAAAATGAACTAATATAAATCCTTCTTAAACTATTCCAAAGAATTGAAGTGGAGTGAATACTTTCAAATCCATTTTAAGATGTTACCATTACCCTCATCCTAATACCAGACAAGAACACAACAAAAAAACTATAGTCCATTATCCCAAATAAACAGAGATCTAAAACAAAGTATAAAGCAAACTGAATTCAGCAACACATTAAAAATTTACTCATCATGATCAAGTTGGATTGATCACAAGGATGCAAGGATGTTTCGACATACACAAATGGATAAATGGCATATATCACATTTACAGAATAAAAGACAAAAACCATATGATATTTCAAAGGATGTAGAAAAAGCATTTGATAGAATTCAACATCGCTTCATGATAAACCCTCAGCAAATTAGGTATAAAAGGACTGTACCTCAACATAATAAAAGCAACATAAGAAACACACAGCTACTATCATACTGAATGAGGAATAGTTGAAAGCTTTTATTCAAGATCTGGAAGAAGATAAAGCTGACAACTTTCCTCACTTCTATTCAACATCTTACTCAAAGTCATAGCCAAAGCAATTGTTTGAGAACTAGCAAGATAAAGAAACAAACAGTACTCAAGAAATTAAATTGCTGCTATTTGCAGATGTCACAATCTTACATATAGAAAACCCCAAATAATCTACCAAAAGTTTATTAGCAGTAATACAATTCAGTAAATTTGTAGGATGCAAAAACAACATACAAAAATCAGTAGCATTTCTATACAGTTACAGTAAACTATATGAAAAATAAACCACAGAAAAGATAACATTTCCATCACTACAAAAAATAAAATGCTCATAAATAAATTTAACCAAGGAGATGTAAGATCTCTGTTACCACAAACTATAAAACTTTGATGATCCAGATGGAGTACTGCACATCTATAATTCCAGCAAGTCAGGAGGCTGAAACAGGAGGATTAGGTGTTCAAAACTAGCCTCGGCAACTTAATGAGGCTCTGAGCAATTCAGTGAGACTCTATCTCTAAATAAAATATAAAAAGGGCTGGGGATGTGGCTCAGTGGTTAACAGCCTCTGGGTTCAATTCCCAGTACAAAAAAAAATTGATGAAAATAAATGAAATAGATACATTTAAGTGGAAAAAAATAATGTTATTAAATGTCCAAAGTGAGACACAGATTCAATTCAATCCCTATCAAACTACCAATGATATTTTTCACAGAAACAGAAAAAAATCCCGAAATTCATATGGAATCATAACAGACTCTAATAACCAAAGTAATCTCTAGCAAAAGGAATAAAGCTGGAGACATCATACCACCTGACTTCAAAACATGTTATAAAGCTATGGTGACTAAAACAATATGGTATTGACGTTGAAACAGAAACCAGTGAAACAGAATGGACAACCCAGAAATAAATTCATGCATTTACAGTCAAGAAAACTACTCCATTTACATTCAACAGAGATGCCAAGAACACACAATGGGGAAATGATAGTCTCTTCATAAGTGATGTTGGGACAATAGAATATTCACATGCAGAAAAATAAAATTAGACCTTTGTTTCAGTCCATTTTCTGTTAGAAGTATTAAATACTTGAGGCTGAGTACTTTATAAAGAAAAGGGTTTTATTTAGGTCACAGTTTTGGCAGTTGAAAGTCTGAGATTAGACAGCCTCAATTGTTTGGTGTCTAGTGAGGGCTTCATGGTGAATGGTATCACAATAATGGGAGTGAATGCAGGAAAGGCCACATAGTGAGAATGGAAATCAGAGATATTCAAGGGCCAGATGTGCTCTTTTTTCCCCTGCTTCTTTCCCTTTCCTTCTCCTCCTCCCTTCCTCTTGGTTCTCTGCTTCTACTCTACTGATCTCCCTTCTATTTTTGTGGGGATCCCTTTTTTATTCCTTTTATCTCTATATCTTCTACATATGAGAGAAAACATTTGACTCTAAACTTTCTAAGTCTGGCTTATTTTACTTAGCATGATCTCCAATTCCATCCATTTTCCAGGAAATAGCATAATTTCATTTTTCTTTATGATAGATATAACTCTGTTGTGTATATATATCACATTTTCTTTATCTTTTTATCTATTGACAGGCACCTAGGCTGGTTCCATAACTTGGCTATTGTGTATTGTGCTGCTATAAATTTTGGAATGCATGTATCACCATAGTATGCTGATTTTAGTTCTTTTGCATAAAGGCCAAGGAGTGGGAGAGCTAGGTTTCATGGTGGTTCCATTCCTATTACTGTTTCTTTCTTATAATGCACTAATGAATCTGCCAAGAAAAAAATCAAGAAAACTACTCCATTCATAATAGTCTCAAAGAAATAAAATACTTAGGAATAAATTTATATGGGAGAATAAAAAAAAACTCAGAATAGCCAAAGAAATCCTAAGCAGCAAGAGGAAGGCTGGAGGCATCACAATATCTGAACAGTAGTAACAAAAACATGACATTAGCATAAAAATACATACGAAGAACAATGGAATAGATTGGAATACACAGAGATAGACCCACATTACTTAAAACCATCTGATCCTTGACTAGGTACCAAAAGCTTCCATTGGCGAAAAGCTAGTCTTTTAACAAATGATGCTGGGAAAACTGCAGATCCACATGTAGAAGAATGAGACTGCATCCCCATGTTTCACTTTGCACATATGTCAACTCAAAGTGGATCAAAGACTTAGGAATTAGAATAGAAACTTTGCAACTACTAGAAAAAAAATCACAAGTTCAACACTCCAACATATTGGCACAGCCACTAACTTGCTTAATAAGACTCCTAAAACTCAATAAATAAAACCAAGAATCAATAAGTGGGATGACATTAAATTAAAAAGCTTCTGCAAAGCAAATAAAATGATTAAGAGCATGAAGAGAAAGCATACAAAGTGGGAAAAAATTCTTGCCAAGTCTCCTCTGGCAGGTGACTAATAACCAGAATATATAAAGAACTTAAATTTAACACTAGAAAAATTAATAACTGGGCTGGGGTTGTAGCTCAGTGGTAGAGTGCTTACCTGGCACACGTGAGGCACCGGTTCAATCCTCAGCACCACAAAAAAATTAATTAATAAAACAAAGGTATTATATCCATCTGCAACTAAAAAATTAATTGATTAATTTTAAAAAATAAAAGTTAATAACCCACTCAATAAATGGTCAAAAGATCTAAAGAGACATTTCTCAAAAGAAGAAGTACAAGTGACCAATAAATATATGCAAAAATGTTCAACATCCTTACCAGTCAGGTAGATGCAAATCAAAACTGCACATGCTTACTCTTTTTACAGTAACTTAACTGTCATAAAAACTAATCGGAGTTCAAAAAAAAAAAAATACAATAATCTCTCTAAGGGAAGCAACCCCAATGATCTAATAACCTTCCTCCAGGCTCTACTTAAAAGATTTCACTACTGCCCAACATGGCCACCTGGTTGTCTAAGCTTCCAGCACGTGAACCCTTTTGGAACACACAAAAACCATAACCAAACCAAAGCATTTGCCCTCACCCCCAAAGTGCACATCCTTCTCACTATGCAAAATATAACTATTCCTTCTGCAATTGTTCCACACTCCGAACTATTCCAACAAAAGCCCAAGACCAAAGTCACATCTAAGACTCAGGCAAAACTTTTTCCACCTCTGAGTCTATAAGATCAAAACCAACTTATCTGCTCCCAATATGCAGTTATGGAACAGAGATAGGATTAACATTCTTATCCCAAAATGGATGAATATGGAAGTAGAAGGGAATGACCATCCCAAAGCAAAAACTGAACCAAGCAGGGAAGTTCCAAGTCTGGCATCATACACACACTGTGGTAGTGGATGGGTCCCCAAAGTTTTGAGAAACCCCACTCCCACACTTTTGCTTGCTGCAGCCCATTCGGTTGCTCTTTTCCCAGGCTGATTTTGCATGCTGCTGGTGGCTCTACCTTTCTGGTGTCTCAAGAGCAATGATCCCACTCCCATGACTCCACTAAGCAAGCATTCTTAATGGATAATGCCTGACCTTGTAGCAGGCCTTGGCCAGGAGTTCCAAGCTATCCTTTAAAATCTTGGTGAAAGCTGCTATGACCATATAGCTCTTACATTCTGTGAATCTGCAGAAACAGCACCAAGATTTTTTATTTCCTCCCTTTAGAGAAGTAGCATGAGCCATGCCTGGGGACTGATAGAAGCAACCACAGAATGCTTTTCCAGGAAAGAGAGAGCAAAATACCAAGGTGTCCCTGGGCAGTGAGCCTATGGAGAGGACTCCAGCCCTGTTTCCCAGAATATTTATCTTCTTCTAGGACTCTGTTCTGAGAGTGGAAGAAGTGGCTTGCACATTTCTGTGATACCTTCCAGGCCTCTTTCCCATTGTCCTCATGCAATGGACTTGCATCTGATAGAGTAAAGCAAATAATTCCTGGGCCACACACACTCACAATTTTTTTCCCTCACTCTTTCCCTGGTGAGGCCATAGATTTTCCAAGTCTTTCTGCTCTGCTTCTTTTCCCTCTAAAATCATGCTGAAAACAGTCAGAAGCATCTGAGAAGACCCTTTTATATTTTTTTTAGAAATTTATTTTATAATATACAGTAGGTCATCACTTTCAAATTCTACCTTCCATAAAACTCTACAGAATAGACACAGCTCATCCAAATTCTTTGCAATGGTGTCACAAATGTGGCCTTTACTCCAGTTTCTAATAGGACTCTCACTTCCATCTGAGACCAATTCCCTAGTCTCCTAACCTTTTGAGCCCTCATGAGAATGGTCTATAAGCTTCACTTATAGCATCTTAGGATATTTCTAGCTCGCTCCTCCAAACTCCTCCAACCTAGAATACAAAATTATTCTGATTATACTATAATGGTGAATATGTGGCATTGTGAATTTTTCAAAACCATCCACTTGTAGAAAACACTTTGCTTAATCCAAATGCAAATTAAAACACGTGAACTACCAGTATACACTCACTAGAAAGTGACTATGCAAACTATGGACTTTTGTTAATAATAGCATATCTATATCAGTTCATCAGTTGCAACAAACATATCACATTAATTCAAGATGTTAATAGGGAAATCAACGGAGTCAGTACATTAGGTAATTCTCTGGACATTCCATTCATTTTTTGTAAATCTAAAACTGTTTTAAAATAAAACTTAATAATTTTCTTAAAAGGACTGAAAATATCAAGTGCTGGTGGGGAATATTGATGGTTTCATGTAAAATTAGACATTTACTTCATGTATAACCCAAAAATTCTTCTCCTACATATTTACTCAGTAAAAATGAAAAATATATGTGCAAATAAAAACCTGTGCCAGAGTATCTATAAAAGCATTATAATATTATTTATAATAGCCAAAAAGTGGAAATAAATCAAATATAAATAAATGGACAGATTGTATCTCTGGATAGATAAGCTACTCAGCAACATTACAAAGCAAACACACATGAATCTTAGAAGCATATGCTAGGTAAAGGAAGTAAGACACAAAAGTCTACATATTTATGATCCCATTTATGTGATACAATAATAGAAACAAAACTTTAAGAACAGAAAAAAGGTCAATGGTTTCCTGTGATTGTAGATGGGAGAAAAGATATGACTACAAAGGGGTTCCAGCAAAATTTTTAAAGTGAGGTAAATTTTCTCTGTATTGTGGAGGTGGTGATAGTGGATCATATATATGTACTTGCCAAAATTATAACTATACACTTGCAAAAAGTAAATTTTATTTTATGCCAATTAAATGTTAATAAAGAGCCAACTGAAAAATAAAAGATGGCTAGGAATATGCCCATTATGTAATTAATAACATTATAATCCTCTATTAAGGGTTGTAAAAATAGACTTGAATACATGACAAGACACAATATTTCTGTATCAAAGAGATGCCAGTTCTTCTCCAAATCACTCTAAAGACTCAATATAATTCAAAAAGGCCAACATTACATTCTTGGAATTTGACAATCTTATTCTAAATTTAAGATGAGGCAGCTAAGGGTTAAAATAATCAAGATAATTTAAAAAGAACAAAAAAAATGCCATGGGTGTGGATTCAGGCAAAGAGTAAACAATAATTTGAACTTACTAGTATCGAGTTTCATTAAAAAGCATTCATAGAGCTGGGTGTAGTGGTGTACACCTGTCATCCCAGCAGCTTGGGAAGCTGAGGCAGGAGGATGGGGAGTTCAAAGCCAGCCTCAGCAACTTAGCAAGGCCCTAAGAAACTCAGTAAGACCCTGTCTCTAAATAAAATATTATAAAGGGAGGCTGGGGATGTGGCTCAGTGGTAGACTGACCATGAGTTCAATCCCCAGTACCAAAAAAAGCATCCATACATAAAATAACACATGTGTAGACAAAAGGATTAATGGAAGATAATGAATAGATATGAATAGACTCAAGCATGTATGGAAATGAGACAACAATATAGAGTTTGCATTCTAAGTGGCTGTGTATATGTGGTATTCAAGCATGTATTTTACATATAAAAATAATCCATATCTCACATTACATATAAGAATAAAGTCCAGATGGATTAAAGAACTAAATGTAAAGAAAAAAAATGAAACTCTTCAAAAGAAATTTGGAGAGCATCTTTTAGGATCATGAGATAAGGAATACTTCCCAAACATGATACAAAATGCATCATTAATTAAAGAAAAGATTGATCAACTTCACACCAAAATTTAAACTTTCCATATGATAAAGAATCCCATAAACAAAGTAGAAAACCGAATAACATACTAAAAGCACATGTATTTAACATTTCAGAAGCCAACGATTAGTATCTAGAATATATAAAGAACCCTTGAAAATCAGAAAAAAAAAGTATAGCAATAGAAAATTAAGCAAACATGGGTGGTTCTGAGTGTTGTATTTTGGAGTCTGGGGCTAGACACAAAAGAAGTTAAACTTTATGTAAGGTTTTATTTATATTAAAACATATGAAGCAAAAAGGACAAAATGCTTACAATAGTCCATTCTAAGTGATGTATTTGGTCATTGATTTAGTCACTTCTCTGGGTTTCTTTCTAAATATTTTTAAAAATTAAAAACAATAAAAATAAACTTGTAAGCCATAAATATGTAATAGCAAATTTGAGCAAAGTGAAGCAATAGAAGCTAAAATTGTTTATACTAATTTCCCTGTATACCAGCTATATCAATTAGTAGACATAATGATAAAAAGAGCTTCTTCACAAAATTAAAAGCATAAAACAGATGATACTACTTATACACTCAACACAGACAAATAGAAGCTTAGCTAGACCACACAGCTAGCAAGAAGAAGAACTGAGGTAATAGAAGTTATTCAAAAGCCACAATAATATTTAAGCTTTGTAACTAGGAGAAAAATAGACAGACTAAAATAAATGGAAAATAGATAAATCCCAAAAAGAACCTACTATATATAACAATTCATATATGTTATAGTGGGGAAAAATGAATTATTCAATATTTGGTGTTGTGAAACAATTGAAGGGGAAAAAAACTTAAAAAATTACCTCACACCTCACAGTAAAATAAAATTCCAGAGGGATTAAGCCTAACCAATAAAAACTAAAACAAAATCCATTCAAGCACTTATCGAATTTTGAATGAAGAAGAACTTCATAAACATGAATTCATCAGAAGAAAATACTAATGAAAAGATGGATATGATTACATAAAAATCAATATTTATCTACATACCTCTTAATTTAAATGCAAACATGGAAAATATTTTCCACACATTGAACAGAACAAAGGTCTAATATCTACTAAATGTACATGCTGTCCATACAAATGAATAAAAAACATAAAATTCTAAGTAGAAAAAATGTACAAGGGCTATGAATAGATGTTCAATAAACGGAAGTAAAAGTGGTTAATAAATATAACAAAGTGTTCACATTCACTATAACAAAAGAAACATATATTAAAACAATACTATGGGTACAATGGCACACATCTCTACTGCCAACAACTCAGGAGGCTGAGGGAGGAGGATTTCAATATTGAGGCCAGCCTCAGCAACTTGGTGAGACCCTGTCTCAAAATAAAAAAATAAAAAATGAAAGGTGCTGGAGATGTAGCTGAGTAGTGGAGTGCCCCTGAGTGCAATCCCCGGTACCACAAACCCATACAAAATGAGATAACAGTTTGCCCCTTTC
Organism: Marmota monax; assembly: GCF_021218885.2. Taxonomy (NCBI): domain Eukaryota; kingdom Metazoa; phylum Chordata; class Mammalia; order Rodentia; family Sciuridae; genus Marmota; species Marmota monax. The sequence goes on along the minus strand of NW_026692025.1, from coordinate 2,888,142 downwards.
TGATTGGCAAAGGCTTTTAAAGAAAGGCAACAGCCAGTACTGGCATAGGCATATGAGGAAAAATTGTCTTGATATATATATGAGATAATTTCACATATATATCAAGAGCCTTTAAAAGTTAACACCTTTAGGCCTCATAATGGCTTTTACCTAAAAAGCCATCTTAATAATACAATAAATATGAAGTGATGATCTACAATGTGTTATTTTTCTAGGCACTAAGGGAAACAACAGTGAACAGAATGGGAAATATTCCTTGTGCTTGAGAGGCTAACATTTTAATACTAGTATCTAGACAATGAATAAGTAAAGTGTCTGTTAGGTGATGATACAGAACAATAGAGGGGAAAAAAACAAAAAAAAATAAAAAAGGAACATTATAGGAGACCTCAAAAAGGTAATAATTGAAAAAATAACTTTAAAAGGTGAAGCTCAAAGAACAAAGATTTATATATGAAGGTATATATTGCTGGGCTATTCTCAGTTAACACAAAATTGAAAAAAATTTGAACAATCGATATCAGATCTGTCAAGTCATTATGGTATAAATTATATAACTGAAAATTATACACCTGTTAAAATTGTTTGAAGGCTGCTTAATGATGTGTGAAAATGCTCACAATATAATATTAATGGAAAAGCAGATATAAAATAGTACATATAAGGTGTGATCCTAATAATGTAAACATGGAAACACATCTGGAAAGAAATATTGCAAGTTATCTCTGGCCTAGGGATTTAAAAGTGATTTGTGTTAACTTCTCTTCATTTTCCAGGTTTTCTATAACAAGTCTATTTTATTTTTATAAGCAGAAAAAAATAAAGGTAGATGTTACTGTCAAGGTAGATTGAAAAATGTGCAAAAGGGTTTTTATTTGTTTGTTTAAATGGAGGTGCTGACCAGCCATGCCTTGAGTACTCGATTCAGGTTGGTCATCACACAGGAAGAGTGATACTGAAAACTGAGTGTCTGCTACTAGAAAGTACCCAAAACTACATGCTATATAATCTGAAAGACTGGGAATATATAGGCTAGAGGAAAGGTTCAAAGAACAGCAAACCATCTTCACGTATTTCAATGTCTGTCACAGGGAAGGGAAATAGAAATTACTCAGCATTGGAGTTGCCACAAGAAGTGAGACTCACAGGTTGGATTCAGAAGACAGATTTCAGGTCAATGTGAAGAATAACTTGCTGACAATCACAGCTGTTTATTATCAGGTAGTATTAAACAACCTTTCCTGGAACCATTCACACTGAAAATAGGTGAGCATATGTATTGGTTGATAAGACTGCCATTACATGACCCTGCCATTTCTGAGTTCCTCTTGTACTAGTTTGAAAGTTATTTTATGCTATGATCACTGACATAATTCCATCTCTGTCCACATCCCCTTCTTTTCAAAAAAAAAATCTATGTAATATTTGTTCCTTCTAAGAAATCATTTTTAAAGTGAAAAGCACCTTCAAAATATACATTCTGAAGCTTTTCATTCTTTTTTCTGTGTATAGGGAGGAGACATGCTGTGTACAGACATCAGTACCTTTAAAATCGTGTTTTAAATACAAATTTTCTATTATCAACCAGTATTCTCTTTTACCATATATCTCTCCCCTTCAAGAAAAAGGCTGCCTGGACCATTACTTTTCAGCAAATGAGATAACAACCCCACTTCTATTTCACAGAGTCCTTTATTCTCAGGGGCTTTATTTTCAAAGTTGCAGTTGTGGAAACATCACCTAAAAGCCAGGTTTACTAGAGATTTTAGAATATAGTCAGTTCTTTCCTTAGCTCTCTGTCACAATTTCAGTCATCTCAGGAATGCAAGAACAAAGAGGCTTTCCTGTGATCTCTTCCAAAATCTCTGAATACTTCTACCAAAGTGAGTAACCTTCCTAATTGTGTATAAAATTCTCATGTTGTTTAAATAAGTGACCAAACCTGCAGAGGACCATAAGAATGCAGTACAGAACAGAGCATAAACCATAAAACCCTTATAAATCATCTGGGTCTATTCCAACCTCTCTCATTCTATATACATGGAAACTGAGTCTCACACAAGACAAGTGATCTGTCATAGGAATTTAAGTCAGTAGCCAAGTCAAAAGAAGAATCTAAACCAGGCTATGAGAATTCCATTTTACAAGGAATTTTTAATACACAATTATTCATAAAAATGTTTTCTCTTGTCAGGTGCTTCTTTCTATAAATTGCCAATGCAGAAAGTTAAGGGATCTGGGGAGGGTGCTGGCTTATTGAGAGTTTCAGTTAAGCTACTGACATGTCACCCAGTTTTCAAGTAAGCTTGTGCTTCTGTGGACCTGAACCTGGGGGGATCTTTACCTTCCTTTGGTATTACAGCGTTATCATCTGCCAGACATCTGCAAAACAGATAGCCATCATCCAACTTAACTGTTAGTAAGCACTGTGAGCATTAGAGTGGGAAGAACTGCTCCCAATTGGGTGTCATTTGTCAATACTCAACTCTGCTGCAAAATCCCGTAATGGTGACAACACCTTCCTTCTGAAAGCAGTACATTTTCCCCTACACAAGAATCACAATTCATGACATTATAGTTTAATGTTTTATAAAATAATATCTATCTCCCCATCTAAACCCTAAGCCCCAAGATCACAACAATCATACCTGTTTTTTTCACCATTATATTTTACATACCTAGAAAAAGGTATGTATTCAGTAAATATTTGTCCAAAAAAGACACTCTTGGCACTTTTATGTTACTTTACTTTTCTAATTTCCCATGCACATCTCTGACCTTTTTTCTTTTGTAGCTTTCACACAGGTTTATTTTTCTCCCCTATATCCCCAAATAAGGATTCTCCAAAGTAGTAGATGACTTATTTGAGAAGAGCTCCAATCCAACATTTTCAACTGTACTCAGTACCTCTTGCTGGACTATAGCAGTCACACATAATCTATGTGAACTTAGGCAAATGAAGTCACTTGCCCCCTCAGGGTCATTTTGCACATGCATAAAAGCCTTCACCTATCTTACCAAACATTTCTCACACACTGTATTTCACAATACACAATTGGCCTCTGCCTAGAATACCTTTCCCATCCCCCAATTCTGCATGCCCCAAATTTGTCTAATCTTCAAACATTAGTTCAAATGCCACTTCCAGGAAGCTTTGATCTCCTTGCAGCCCTCAGCCTTATGAATGTGGATCTCATCCTATTAGTACTATAGTTGTTTGTGTATTTCTTCTTCCTCATACTTGACTGTGTCACTTTGGTGGATGAAAGCTATTTCTAGTCATTCTGTATCTCCCACATTGTCTTTGGATTATAGCAGGCACTCAGTGACCTTACACTTACTGAATTCTGCTTAGACCCTGTCAACCATCCTGCCTAAAAACCCTTTAATCAGTCCCCCAGGCTTCTGGAATAAAGAACTGAAATTCTTAAAATGGACCACCAGTAACACTAACTTTTGTGCACTTTCTCAAATTCTCTATGCTTCTCTCATGTCAGGGCCCTTGTACATGCTCCTTCCTCCAACTAGATATCTGAGACACCACCTCCACTCCAATGCCATACATTGTACTCAGCCTCAGTGATACTTTCTCAGTGGAACTTTGCTTAAACCCCAGACTGGGACAGTTTCCTTTGTTATATATTTCCATAGTCCCCACCCTCAACCTTTTACTTTCATAGCATTTGTCATTGACAGAAGTGACATATTTGTGTTATGATTAATAGCCTCTTCCCCCATAGAACTAGAAGCCTCAAACAAGAAGGGACCATGCTCATTTGTCCCACATTTGCATCCTGTACACATCACTAAATAAATCGATAGTAATAGATACATAAGAATTGAATGATTGAATTGATGAATGTCTGAGTTAAGTGTAAAGACTTGGGGCTTGGTGTGTGCAAAATCTTTGTCCGACTTCCTAAAATCCCTTCAAAGTTCAACTGGGATGTCAGGTCCACCAGAAATTGATAAAATAGGATGAATACTGTCTCCCCAGTGCCAGAAAGAAACCAAAATCACCATTTTTAGTGAATTTCTGGCCCCATAAGTAATACCAAATGATTCATGCATTCATTTAGCAAACATTTATTAAGCACCTACTCCATACCATAAAATAGACAAGGGGCTGATATTGTAATAAACTGAATTGATAGTCTTTTATTTGTTTTGAATATATAGATCTAGGACTGGAATTCACAGACATTATAAAGAAGCTAAAGGTTTGATTTTTTTTTTCCTTTGTAGCAGTCACAAAATCTGAATAATGCTACTTGTAAAGATATTAACTTCTCCATCAAAGGAGGTATTGAATCTGAGATTGAAAGATCATCTGGTGGAGGCAATTTAGAAATTATAGCCGGGGCTAATTTGGGCATCTTAAATTAGGTGGGCAAGTATCCTAGACCAGAGCTGCTTAAAGTGTGGTCCACAGATCAGTGCCTATCTGCAAGCTTTATTACCAGGCAGTAAAGATCTAAGTGTAGAAATTGAAAGTAAGCACTTGGAAAATGCTATAGCAATTAAAAAAAATTTATGTGTTTTGAATCTAATAATAAAAACGTTGGCTTGAGTTGTGTATGTCTTCCCTCACATTTTCTAGTAATTCCTAATTAATTTGTTTTACTAAAGTAACAGTCTCACAATTGCAGGGAGGTGGATCTGGTCCCTTCCCAAGACAGTTTGACAAGCACTACACTAGTGCATTACTACTTGAACTGTGATAAGTGGACCAGCAGTTTGGAGGATCACCTGGGAGCTTATTAAAATGCCAAAGCTCAGACTTCACCCTAGGCCTCCTGAATCAGAATGACCCTTTTGACAAAATCTCAAGAGATATTTTTGCACATCTAAGTTTAAGAAGCACTATCCTAGATGACTTCTGAAGCCCTTTATAACCCTAAGATCTGTGATTTATTTCAAATAGAGAATATTAGAGCTGAAAGGCCCCTGGAGATACAGTCTATCTCATCATTTTATAGTTGGAGAAGCTGAGGCTCATGGAAGAGAAGCCATGTGTCCAAAGTAGTGGCAAATTGCCAGAGTCAGGAAAGGAACCAGATTGGCTAACACCCAGGCCAGTGATCCACTCCCTCACACTACTTGTTCACTTATTTTCCACATAATCCCACATTATACCTGAGATTTTCTGATAGAACTGTTTTTCTTCTACCTTCCACATCCTATATGAACCTTGAATCACCATCATTTCAAATATCTCCTTTGTGATAATTGCCATGAATCCCACCTCTGAAATCTTCTCACATGGCTATCATCTAGCTACTATGACATTCTGGGGATTTAGAAAAACTAGTACCAACTGATTCCTGGGCTTTAGAAATACAGTAGACCTTCTTTGTTTCCAGCAGCCCAGTTGACACCAGATAGCAAGCTCTTCCAAGGATGAGAACATACACTATCAGGACTGTTTCAGAAAGCTCGGTTTGTAGCTGACAGGCAAGTGGGATATTAAGCCACATTAATAAAAGTCCAGTCTCCATAACAAGGTAAATGATGATACTTCACTTTGTGGTCTTTTCAGACCTGACTCTTGAGGGGGAAGCACAACTGCTATCTTCAAATAACTAAAGAATATTTTTAAGAAAAACCAGTTTTTTTCAAGATAGTCCCAATGAACCAATGGCTAGAAGTTTCAGGGAGACAGATTTTGGCTTATAATAGAGATTACTTTCTGAAAACCAGAGTTACTCAAAGATACAAAGAGCCACCTAACGAGCTTTCTGTCACTGCAGGGAATTCAAATAGAAATCAGTCAACAAATTGGATGCTTAAGACAAATTCAAGAACTGAGAGGAGAAGTAAAGCTTAATGATTCTGAGGGATCCTTCCAGTTCCAAGGTTTTAGTATTCTAAATTTTCAGTACAGGATGAATCCAAGCTCTCAAGAAATAAAAGCAGGATCTTCATAAATGGCACAGTTTAAAGCTGGATGTGAGATAGATGTGGAAAGTGAAGTCTTTCTAGGCATCATTTGCAAAGGAAAGTTAGCAGACCTGGGGAAGCCTTTCAGGCAGCCCCTTCAGGAAGCCCAGGTGACTTTTAGCAGCACATAAGCCAGTCACCTGCCCTACTTCAAGTTCCTGCTCCTCTCAACAAAGGCCAGGCCATTACTTTTCAAACAATCTTGCCAAGTGACATGATTTCCATTGTGCCTATACTTGCCTAATAGATAAAGGTGCAAATTTCTCCCCAAGGAAGCAGTAGGGCTTGATGGATAAGTTCATTAGTTCTGGGACCAAATTACTTATGATTAAACTCTTGATTGGGACACTTACTGCCCTGGGATTTTGAACAAGTTACTTAACCTCTGTGTGCCTCAGCTTCCTCATCAGTAAACCACAGATAATAATAGTGTCTGCTTCCATAGGGTTGATGTACGAATTCAATGAGAAAATAGACATTAAATCCTCAGTCCAAGATCTAAAATATGTTAAACACTCAAAAATGTTAGTGGTTACTATTATTGATGCTATAATTACTATCATGGGCATGGCAGTGCCACTAACTCAACAAACCCCTATCAAGCAATCAGAGCCCTTCCTCTACCAGTTCAGAGGGGTTACAACAGCTCCAGAGAGCCCTTCCACAACTGCAGACAACCAGAACCTGCTGACCCTCAATAATCCATACTATTCACATTGGGAATCCTGGCTCCTCACCCGTTGTCTCCACAGCCAACAGCCACCCCTCCCCCAGTCCTCCTGCCTGTGCCATCAGCAGCCACAGTCAGAGGAGCAGTAAACTGGGAAGGCAGCTCAAGTCAAACCATCAGGTGTTTCCTCCCTCCCAAGGACACAGCTGGACCTAACATAATGTCCACCAGTGAGAAGGGATGGGAAATCTGAATACCTGGTCTAGGATGTTAGCTCAACTACCTGGGCAGCAGGGCTTCCCTCAAGGAAGCAAGAGAATCCTCCCAAGTTTGTGGAGGAACTCAGGCCCAACCCCACAGTGAGCCTCTTAAAGGAATGGGGAAGGTCTCTACCTGCCTCAAAGGAAGCAGTTATTTACAACTTTCTACTCACTTGCATACAGGGGAGGTAATGGAGAAAGGGGCTACATGGTCTCCTCCTTCCTTCTCATTTCCAGCAGCCAGACGCAGCTGCAGAGAAAGAGTTAAAGGAGGGAGGAAGCTCCAGCCATTACCCCATCCTCGGTGCCTAGGGCTGTCTGGGGGGTCATGACAGTGCTGTCTGCTCTGGCTAGGGGCCACTCTGTGGCTTTCTGCAGCAGCTGCGGGGGCCCCCCAAGCAATTTGCAAGGTCAATGCCGACCTGCTTCCAAAGAAGAACAAAACAATTCACTGACAATGAAGCAAATCGCGCGTACACCACCACATCTCAACCCCCCCCCCCGTCCCCAAACCAGATTTTACCCCAGTTCCTCCCTGCCCAGATGCTGTCTCTGGGCTTCCACCAGCCCCACTGGGGAACCCAGGATAGCATCACAGCTGCAGAGCATGTCTCGCCTCCCCGACCAACCCAAGGAGACTCTCAGTACGGGGGAGATGCTATCGCTAAAGGAGACCTGAGCTTGGGGGGAGGGGGAAAAGGAGGAACATCGATGTCTCTTACCAAGCGCCACAGTCACTTTTCCGAAGCAGAGAGGAAAGAAGGATGAACGAACTGAAACAAGTTGGAGGTTGAGCCCCGACAGAGCTCACCTTCTTCTTCTCTTTCTCTGGGTCTCTCTCCTGGTCTCTCTCTCGGTCTGTCTCTCTGGTTTGCTCGCTAGCTTGCGCGCGCTCACGCTCTCCCTCTCTCCCTCCCTCTCCCTCTCTCCCTCCCTTTCTCTCTCTCTCTCTCTCTCTCTCTCTCTCTCTCTCTCTCTCTCTCTCTCTCTCTCCCCCCACTCTCTCTGTCAGTCCCTCCCTCCTCTCCTCCCCTCCCCTTTCCCTTCCCCCTTTGCTGGCTTAGGGTTCACCACTGCCTGGAGCTGAGCATGAGGCTGTACTGGGCTCCGAATGCAAAGCTGCAAGGCTTTAGGTCTGTGGTTGTTGTAAGAAAGACTAAAGTAGTATTTTATTCTTTAAGGTTTCCAGCAGAGAAATAGAGGGAAGCTCAGAGATAAGGGGAGGAGCAGGGAAGCAAGGAGAAGAGAAAGAGCAAAAGGGTAAGAGCGAAGAGGAGGATAAAGGAAGTATGGATTACCGTAGCTGGTGTGTGATGCTTACTTGCTGCTCCAAGACAGAAGAGTGAGCTTCCTCCCTTTCTTTCTGTCTCCTTTACATCCCTATGGGCGTGCCTTCTAACCCAGGCTCCAAATAAAGGTTTGACAATCCTGTCTGCTCAGATTCTATCTCCGAGGATAATAAAGAGCTAAAAAATTGTACATCAAAGGGAATGTCATTCACACTCCACGAAGAAGAAAGAGTTCAGCCACATTGATCCCCTAATGACCTAACTTCCACCCCACCCCCTACAAGTAGGAGTGTGGACCCAATTCAAAACTGTCAGCTAGAGCTTCCCTCTACAAAAGACACACAAACAGCAGAACCACGGGATTTCCTTTCAGAATATTCTGAAGGGAACATAGATATATGTAAGTATGTGAGCCTACACATGAGTTTGCACAAGGGGAAGAGGAGACAGAGAAGGAAAATGAATCGATTGACTCAGACATGAAAGAACTGTAATTCTGTTGGGGCAAAAGAACAAACAACCTGGGGATACTACTGTAAAAATACAACATAGGGTGGAAAGAGACTCACGCTAAGACTAAAATAAAGGAACTTAGGTTTGAGTCTGGCCTCTGAAAATTACTGTGTTGCCTTGGATGGGTCAATTCTTCAATCTAGCACTTATTATCCTTGGTGGCTAATTGAATGAGGATGGAAGTACATGATTGTAAAGAATCATTTCATATCCAGCAATCTGGAAACTAAAGACAGGAAACTTTCAGTTGAAGGAGAAGTTGAATCATACAGAACGGAAAATAGACTACCACATTTCAAAGGCTCTCTACAGGTAAGTCCCAAATGGGACCCAAAATTACATTGATTTAACCTTATATTTTTGATGTTTTAGCGGCAATGTGAATATAGGCATATGTATAAATAGAATTCTATAAATTCTCTTATGAAACAATTCAGCTTCTACCTATATATAATAATTAGCATAACGTTTTTCCTAATTCTTCCCTCATATTGTGATTTCCAAGCCATTTAGTCAGAGAAACAAATGGACTTACATTGTATATTTTAAGTATATTGGCCTCAAAAAACATACAGAAATTGAGAAATGGTAGGCATTTAAAATTTTGCCAACAGTGTGAGTGTGCTAATTTCTTCTTAAACTATCATTGTGATTTTCCTCCTAAATACCTACTACTCACTTCTCCTGATTAGTGAGGTACATGTGGTAAAAACACACACTTCTTCAAAAGTATGTATTGAAACATAGAGTGTGTAAAGACAAGAAGAACCATAATGTAGAGTTACTGAACTGAAAGGGTCCATAAAGATAACCATGTTATTGTACAAAAAGACAAACTGAAGAAAACAATAAAATTCACACTAGGTCATGCCAAGTCAGCAGCAGAATTAGGACCAACACCCAGAATGCTGGTCATCACTGCAGTATATTTGTCTACCAAAGCAACATATAAGATGTGCATAAAACAAATGTCAATATGGGCCCATAGTTATGAACACTCCTTTCTGCATATGTACACTTTTATGAGTATATATGTTTGTATAAACATTCATTGGATTTCAATGATTATTAAACTAGTCAAAAGAAATGTTCAGAATTAGCATAAGATTGTTGTATTGGTTTCCTATGACTGCTGCAACAAACGACCATAAGTTTGGTAGCTTAAAGCAACAGAAATTTATTCTGTCACAGTTCCAGAGGCTGTAGTCTAAAACAGGTTCTGGAAAGAGCACAATCTTTCCCAAGGGTCTAGGATAGCATTCTTCCTTGCCTCTCTCAGCTTCTGGTGGTTCCTGGTATTCTTTGTCTTTCAGAAGCATCACTCCGATCTCTGCTTCAGTCTTCAAACTGTCTTCTCTTCTATAAGCTCTCTTTTCTCTTATAAAGAGACCCAAATCCAAGGTGATTTCATCTTGAGATCATTAATGTATTATTCTGCAAAGACTGTACCATTTAAATAAGGTCATATCCTGAAGTTATGAATGGGCATGGATTTGGGGTGAACTACTTAATCTACTATTGTTGCCAACCTTTCCTTTTTTGTCAAATAAAGATGCTAAAAAAATAAAATAAAATAAATCAACTAGGGAATTAGCATTTTTTAAGAAGATATCTTGACACAAATTATTTGGATAAAGATACCCTCAGAACAAAAACTCTTCTTTAAATCATACAACTTCACCTGTATAAAAATTAACATATTTTCATAATTGCTCTCATTTCATTACAAATGAAGAAAAATTTCACTAGAACCACCTTGAGTAATAGTGAAGAAGTCTCTATCAGGCCAACCAGGATATAGATGCCAATAATATTTCTGGACAAAACACATAATACAACAATCTGAATACACTGAAAAATAACCATAAGCATGCAGAATTGGAAGGGGGTTGATATGTGAAAGAAAGGAACAATACCAGGTGAGTTTCCCTTTTTCTGGGAATTTCTGTCTGATTAACAGCCCCGAAATGAAGCACTAAATATAACTATAGAGAAACTAAAATCAGTGTAGCACCTGCTAAATATTTAACAACTGAATTTAAGGTGGGGGAGTTCAAGCTTGATTCATAACATTTGCCAATTTCCATGATGTAAATATACCCACCATGGACAAATCCATGAACATAGAGTTGAGATGAGATGTGTACATCAGGCGCTGACAGTCCAGCAGTCCAGTGCCATCCAGCTCCCACATAATCCAAGTGGCTTGAAGAATCAGAAGATACAGCTGGAAACTGATGTGAAAAATCCAAGGTTAGAGAAAAAGCTACAGAGTGTGAGCCCTAAATTCTGTGTATAAACTGCCTCTCGTTCTCATAAAATCATGAGATATGCCTGTGGGGATAGACTACAAACAGTTTAAATAAAGTTGAAGAGATCAAACAGAGTTTTTAGTGTTGACCACTTCAAGGCTGAGTTTGGACTTTCACTTCAGCCACTTATCTACTGAAACAAACAAAAATTAATACTTTGCAAAGAAATGAAAAAGAATAAAGAGACCCTATAATATATCATTCACAATGTTCAATGTACACTCTAAAATTACTATAATAACAAAAAAGCAGGATTATATTACCCCTACCCTCAAAAGAAAACACACTCAATAGAGACCAAACCTGGGGTCAAGCAGATGCTGAAATTAGCAGAAAGGATACTAAATAATCTTTTACAGCTATACTAAGGAAAATAAAGAAAAATATGCTTTTAATAAATGAACAAGTGGAGAATCATAACAAAGATGAAGAAAAATTTTAAAAAGCAGATGCAAATTTTGGAACTAAAAATTAACATATCTGAAGTAAAGTTCCTTAGATACACTTAGCAGATTGGAAATGACAGAAATAACTGGAAGGTAAATCAATAAACACTATCTAATCTGAAGTACATATAGAGAGGAAAGGTTGGAAAAGATGTACTGAGTGTCAACAATGTATCAAAGCTATAACATACATATAACTGGAATCCCAGAAGGCATACAAGAAAAAAACATTACCTATAAAAATTTCCCAATTGTAATGAAAATACATGAAATTTAATATATTGAATATGTTCAAGATTTTTAAATATCAATTACATCTCAGACTGTTTTAAAAACCAATACAATAAAACACAAACATTCACAGATTCAGTGAGGTCAGTAAATTCCAAGCAGAATACCACACTCAGGTACATCATAGTCAGACTTCTGAAATTAAATATGAAGCAGAAAATTGTGAAATCATTGAAAAAATTGCATACTCAGCAGCAACAGTAAAATTTTGACTGTCAAGTTCTCATAAGAAAAAAATGATCTTGAATATGCTGACATTGGTTTGGGGGTATAGCTCAGTGGTAGAGCAATTGCTCTGCATGTGTGAGGTCCTGGGTTCCATCCCTGGCACATCCAAAAGTAATAATAATAAATAAAGTAAAATGTGGATATATTTAAAGATCTATCAATATAAAATTTTACATTCACCAATAATCCTTCATGAATAGAAGCAAATATCAACATTTTCAGATGAATTAATGATAGTACAATTTGTCATCAACATATTTACACTAAAAGAACTACTAAGGAAAATTCTTAAAAATGAATGAAAATAAGTCTAGATGAAATGATCTTCAAAAAGGAATGAAGAGCATCAGGAAGGAAAATATATGGATAAATTTAAAATAATATTTTAAATGTTGAGGTATATATGAGAGTTTAAATGTAAAATCATAGCATTGTAATGTGCAGTATATAATATACATAGATATAACATATTTGACAACTATAGAGGGGGTCAGGACAAACCAGACTAGACATTGACAAGTTCTTTAAATTTTATGTGAGGCAACACAACATTAAATCTAAGTACATTTTGAACAGTTAAGGATGCAAGAAACATAATATCAGTAAGATGGTGAAATAGTAAGTCCCAATCATCATCTTCCCACAGAAATATCAAATTGACCAAGATATATGAGCCAAAATGCCTTTATATATCCAGAATCTAGTTAAAAGGTTGACAATACACACACAAACACACAAGATCCATTTCATTGCAATGGGTAATAAGGACAATTTCACTTTGACTATGTTAGTCCCTCCCTTAGGTAGGCCCATCTCAGCACACAGAACTATCACCTTGACCCATAGTTTCTCCCTAAGGAGAAAGAATGGAGTATGCCATCCAAAGTCCCAGGCCTTTCAGTTCACTATCTATCTTAAGGACTAATTCCTTAGATGGTTGCCAGTGGCTGGGGGCTGGAAGGAATGGAGAATTATTGTTTACTGTATATAGAGTTTCATTTTACAAAATAAAATGAGTTTGGGAGATGGATGGTGGTAATGGTTGCACAATTCTGTAAACATATGCAATACCACTGAACTGTATAATTAAAAATGGTTAAGATGTGAATTTTATGACATGTATATTTTACTACAATAAAAGTTGGGAAAAAAGTTGAAGGAGAGAGAAATGATTTCACAGACCAGCAAAAACAGAGAGTTCATCATTATTAGGCCTGTCTTAACAGAAAATGCTAATAGGAACTCAAGTTGAAATAAAGGCTGGTAAACAGCAACACAAAGTTATATAAAATTCACTGGTAAAGTCAAATATATGGATAAATACAGAATATCATAAGATGCTAATAACAGTATAAATCATACTTAGTTTTAGTTAAAAATGAAAAAAATATTCATAATAATTATAGCCACAAAAGATAAAAGATATAAATTGTGACACCAATGACAAAAAGTGTATGGGGTTAAGGAGGATCAAATAAGTAAAAGAGAAAGGAATCAAAGAATATAACTATTTAAAATCAACAAAAATAATGCAAGACAGGAAGACAGGACAAAATTGGGGAAAAGTAACCCCTAAAGTGAAAATTATGAGTCCTTTCCACTTTTTTTTTTTTTTTTAATACTGGGGATTGAACTCATGGGCACTCAACCACTGAGCCACATAACCAGCCCTATTTTGTATTGTATTTAGATACAGGGTCTCACTGAGTTGCTTGGGGCCTCACTTTGGCTGAGGCTGGCTTGGAACTCATGATCCTCCAGAGCCACTGAGATTAGAGGCATGAGCCATTGTGCCTGGCCACTCAGTAATTTGTTTAAACAAAGATTAGATTCCCAAAGGCCTTCGAAGTAGATTAATGGATAAAAACAAACAAACAAATGAAACCCAACTATATGCTGTCTAGAAGAAAGTAACTTTGACTTTAAGGATACACATAAGCTGACAGTAAAGAGGTAGGAAAAGATTTTTTTATGCAAACACACATCATTCTCCAGGTTAAATCACATCACATTATAAAATAGGTTTTAAAAATTTAAGAAGACTACAATAATGAAATGAAGTCATTAACACAATTAGAAATGAATAACAAGTGGAAAATTGGAAAATATGCAAATATATGAGGATTTATAAACACTCCTAGACAACCAATGGTAAAAAGGGAAAAAGGAAAAAATGGAAGACTGGGAGTAAAGTTCAGTGGTAGTGCACTTGCCTAGCTGGTGCAAGGCCTTGGGTTTGCACCTCTGCACAACAATGAAAGAAAAAGAGGGGAAGGAGGAGGAAGAGAAGGAGAAGAAAGAAGAAGATAAAACATAAAGAAAACCAAAATATGTTAAAACTAATGAAAATGAAAGCACAGCATAAAAAGAACAAAGATCAACAAAAAAATCTTGTTTTGCAAATAATAAGTAAATAAATAAAATAGAGAATAGAAAAAGAATGGGAAGCCTTTATGACAAAAACTCATTTGGGGGGCCTGGGGTTGTGGCTCAGTGGTAGAGCACTTTCCTTGCATGTGTGAAGCACTGTGTTCAATTCTCAGCACCCCATATAAATAAATAAAACAAAGGCCCATGGACAACGAAAAAAATATTTAAAAAGTCATTTTTTATTAAAGGTAAACAAAATTGACAAAATGTTAACTTGAATAACTAAGAAAAAATAGAGGATTCAAACAAACAAAATCAGAAAGGAAAGATAGGACTATCAATGATACACCACATAAATACAAAATATCATAAAATACTACTCTGAAGAATGCTATTCCAATGAATAGAATAACCAAAATGAAATGGCTAAATTCCTGGAAAAATACCACCTACCAAGACTGAATCATGAAAAAATAGAAAACATGAATAGATCAGTAACTAAGGAGAATGAATTAGTAATCAAAACCTCCCAACACAGGAAAGTCCAGGACTTAATGGCTTCAATTGTGAATTCTACCAAACATTTAAAGATGAATTGATACCAATCCTTAAACTGTTCCAAAAAAAATGAAGTGCAGAGAATACTTCAAAACTGACATTACAAGGATAGGTTTATACTGACATCAAAGCCAGACAAGTATGATGAAAAAATATTATAAGCCAATATCCCTGATCAACATAAATACAAATATCCTTAACAAAATATTAGAAATGTTTACCAAGTAGGATTTATCTGTGTGATAAAAGGATGGCTTGACATATGCAAATCAATAAATGTAATATACCACATTAACAGAATGAAAGATAAAAATCACATGATCATCTTAGTTGATGCAAAAAAAAAGCATTTGACAAAATTCAAACTACTTTCAGGATTAAAAAAAAGAACTCTTGACAAACTAGGTGTAGAAGGAACATATTTCAAAATAACTAAGGCTATATATGAAAATCCCACATCCCACATCATAATCAAGGGTAAAATAATGAAAGCTTTTCCTCCAAGATTAGGAACAATACAAGGATGACAACCCCTGACTCTTTTTTTTTTTAATTGAGGATTGAACCCCAGGGTTCTTAACCATTGACCACACCTCTAGCCCACTTTATTTTTAATTTTGAGACAGGATCTTACTAGGTTGCTTACAGACTCACTACATTGTTGAGGCTGATTTTGAACCTTCTATCCACACTCCCACCCCCACCCCCACCTCAGCCTCCTGAGACATTGGGATTATAGGGATGTGCCACCACGCCCAGCTCCTGTCACTTCTATTCATCATAGGACTGGAAGTTCTACCTATAGCAGTTAGGCCAGGAAAAGAAATAACACACATACAAATCTGAAATAAAGAGCAAAAATTGTCTCTGTTTGCTTATAACATGATTTTATATTTTAAATGCCCTTGTTAGTGCATAATAGTTGGGTTCATTTTGGCATAATCATACATGCATGGAATTTAATTTTCTCTATTTCACTCCCTGGTGCCTCCTCTCTCCCTCCCACTTCCTTTCCCCTATTCCCTTTCCTTTCCTCTACTGATCTTCCTTTTATTTATTTATTTTTTTAATTGATGCTTTATAACTATACATAAAGATGAAATTCACTGTGATATATTCATACATGCACTTAGTGTGATTTATAGAGAGAAAACCTTAAAGATCCTACCAAAATAAAACTTTTAGAATCAACAAACAAATTCAGTACATATGCAGGATAAAAATCAACAGACAAAAATTAGTTGCATTTCTGTATACCTTCAACAAATTATTCTCAAAGGAAACTAATGGAACAATTCTATGCACAAGAGTATCCAAAAATTCAATATTCATAATACCTGAAACTCTAAGAACACTAGAAAAAAACAAAGGGGAAATCTTTTTGACATTGGTCCATGGCAATAATTTCATGGATATGGCAACAAAAGCAAAAATAAACAGATGGGACTACATAAAATTTTTTTAAAAAAACTTTCTGCACAGCAAATGAAACAATAAACATAGTAAAGAAAACATACAGAATGGGAATGAGAAAAATATTTGCAAATCATATATCTGATAATGGATTAGTATCCAAAATATATAGGGAACTTAAAAAACTGATGAAAAACGAATAAGCAAATGTTAAAACTGGATAAAGGACCAGAACAGACATTTCTCCAAGGAAGACATACAAATGGCCAAAATGTATATGAATAAATGCTCAATACCACTACTCATCAGGGAAATGGAAGCAAAACTAAAATGAAGCATTACATCACACTAGTTAGGATAGCCATTGTCAAAATGGCAAGAAATAACTATAGGCCAGTGTGTACTCTATTGTTAGGAATGTGAATTGGTAGAGTCATTATGGAATGCAATATTAAAATTCCTCAAAAATTAAAAATAGAAGCACTATATGACCCTGCATTCTCATTTGTTGGCATCTATCGAAGGGCATGCAACTAGCATACCAAAAAATATGTGCATTCCCATGTTCATTTCAGCATTGTTCACAATACCAAATATATGAAATCAGGCTAAATGTCCATTGATGGATGAACAGATAAAGAAAATGTGTGTATGTGTATATATAAATGGAATTTGTTCTATTCTACTATGGTAACCATAGTTAATGCATTGTACATTTAAATTTTAAAAGGGCATATTTTAAATGCTCCTACTACATAAAATTATAAGTAGGTGAGTGATATATATATATATGTGTGTGTGTGTGTGTGTGTGTGTATTATTTAGCTTAATCTAATCTTTCTACAATATGTACATGTCTCAAAACATCACATTATGTCCTCTAAATATATACAATTTTTATCTGTCAGTACAAATAAAAAAGTAAATAATAAGGAAAACATATATGGGAAAATACTTAAAGCTAAAAATGTTATTTTAGTAAAAAATAAACAGAGAGACCAAAATCTTTTAAAAATCTATAATTATACATATAGCTATACATTAAAGCTATAATTATATATTCATGAAAACACAAATAAATATACAAATGTTATTAGTCCTAGCAGGTAATATAGCATACAAATATACATATAAAAATCAATTGTATTTTATTAGCATCAAGTAAAAATGATTTTCTAAAAAATCAGACTAATAACAATAGCATTGAAGAGTCAATGGCCTATGGATATATTTAACAAATGATGCACAACACCTTTACATGGAAAACTACATAAAATTATTGACAAAAATGGTTTATAAAATGGGGTTATAAATCTTGATATTACTAAGATGTCACTTTTGTCTTGATTTAAAACTTCTCATAGAAAATCTAATTAAAAGTATAACAAATTTCACTAGCATTCACTAGAATGGATAAATGTTTAAATTATTTTCACTGATTGCAAGAACAAAGTGTTGTCAAAGATGTGTAAGAACTAGAACTCTCATACATGAAAGTTGAAGTTTAAAATAGTAAAGCAGTTTGAAAGTCTTTGGTAGCTTCTCACAAAATTTAATATATAGCTATACCTATAACAATCATACTTACGGCTATACTAACCAAAGAAAGAAAATTGTATGTTTACAAAAGGACTTGTACAAGAAAGTCACATCCACATTACTCATAATAGCTAAAATTCAGAGGAAAAGAATGAATAAACCAATGTGGTATAGTTGTGCATGTTCTATTTAGTACTAAAATCAACTACTGGTAAACACACAAACATGTATGGATCTCCAAAACATGATGCACGGTGAAAGAATCAAGACAAAAAGTGATACATATTTTATGATTTCATTCAGAGCTTAGTTATGGTTTCTTTATAAACCAAGCTAATCTATATAAGGGGAGTGAGAACAATGGTCCCATAAGTGATGAAGAATGACTGGAAAGGGCATAAGGGAACTTTCTGGCATCATGAATTTTTTTTATCTTGATGATATTCATATGAATGTATTCATTTATTGAAATTTTGTTTAAGACTCAGATTTTTCATTATTTGAATAATATATTTCAATAAAGCACCATGTGGAAATCAAAAGGATCACCTAAATATTCCCCTAACTCTTAAAGAATCCATAACTAAGCTCTTCCCATAGAGAATATCTAGGCCAAAATGCCTATAGAATAAAGAAAGTTCATTATTTATGGATTACATTATTGAGTATACAGGAAAATTTAAAAGAATCTGTTGAGAAACTATTACTTTTACAAAGAGACTGTAAATAGCAATTTTCCAGATACAACACAATTCGCAAAATCAATTTTTAGTTCTATAAATGAGCAAGAAATATTTAAGTCCCAGTTATAATAACATCTATTCAAATATGCTTCTGAATAAAATATAGAGGCAACAATCTTCTAAAACTAGACAAACTGGATAATCAACAAAAAGCATAGCATTAAAGGTATCACATAGTGGTGGAAACAAAGATTAGATAAATTAAAATTCCAAGGAGCAGAAAACTTTTCCAAGGTAAGTTCACAATACCTAATTCCTTTCTCTCCTCTGGAAAATGTGCCAACTCTGAGGACAGGCTGAGGATCAGGCTTACTCAGGCAAAGAGCCTCTGCTGGGAAAAAGAAAAACTAGCAAAGCTTTTAGCAGTTTGATAGGGCTAGTATGACAAATTAAAAAATTGATGAGACTCAAATGCTCAGCAGATTTTCTCCATTGGACATTTATCAACTTCTGCCCTTGCACAAGAATATGTGAAATTAGGTATAATATTTCTAAAAGGTAAAGTGAAATCTCCATCAACAATCTAATTCTTTGAAAGCACACATGTGCTAGAATAACAGATTTGGATCATCCACTGTCTTTCAGAGAAACAAACTGATAGAGCAGATTTTACTGAAACTGCAATCCAGTCCTCACTCAGATCAATTTCTGACTGAATTAGAATATCCCCTTACATTATGTGTCTAAATGGGGAAAGGAGGCACTTCCCAGAAGGTATCATCTGGCACCTCTATAATTCTCTTATATGTGATGCATGGCATGCAATAAAACATTACTAGATATCAGAAGAGGTAAGAAAATATAATATATAAATCAAGGGAAAGATATAAAAGATCTGAAAAACCAGAGATGGTCTGGATACTGAAATAATGAAAAAATACTTTAAATTAACTATGATTGATATTTTAAAAGAAACAAAGGGAATGTAAAATAAAAGAGACAGAACAATCAGGAATTCTAATAAAGAATTTGAATTCATGAAAGAAGGATCAATTGGATATCCTACAATGGAAAAACTAAGGACTTGGTGCATGAATTTAATCAGATATCACATATAAAACAGAAGGGTTATATGATACTAGAATAATAGAAAACACCAAAACTGAAACATCTGAACAAAAAGAATTGGGGTAGAGATAGAATAGAATATAAGAAATATGTAATGGGAGAAAAATGGAATGGAGCAGAGCAATACTAAAAGGGAGAAAATCCAAAAAGATCACAAAACTAATGAAAGACACAAACTCACATAATTAAGAAACTCATTGGACCACAAATAGGATAAGCAAAAAGAAAAACATACCTAAGCACATCATAGTCAAGCTGCTAAAAAAAAAAGATACAAAGAAAATGTTTAAAATAGCCAAGGGAATAAAAGTTTCTGTAGTCAAAGGAACAACTGTAAAACTGAAGGCGGACTTCTCTAAAGAAACAACATAAACCGGAAGGCAATGTTATGACATTTTTAAAAGGCTAAAATAAAAATAAACAAACAGAACTACCAACATAGAATTCTTCACCCAAGGAAAACATTCTTCAACATGTGGGTGAAATAAAAAGACTTTCAGATGAACAAAGACTGAAAGAATTCCTCACCACCTGGCTGACCAACATAAAGGAAAAGAACAGAAAATTCTTTAGGCAAAGGAAAATGATCCCAGATGGAAACATGAAAATGCAAAAGGACATGAACACCTGAGAAAATAAATGTGTGCTAAATACAAATATAAAAATATTGACTAATCATTAAAAAGACAAGAATGAGAAGAAGTTCAATTCTTCTCAGTAATTCTCTTCTATTTTCAGTTATGCCTACAAAAATCTATAGCATGATAATCCAATGATTTTCTTTTTTCATGGTACTGGGGATTGAACCAAGGACCTTGCACATGCTAGGCAAGTGCTTTACCACTGAGCTACATCCTCAGTACTGTTTTTTAAAATTTGAGACAGACTTTGACTAAGTTGCCTAGGCTGTCCTGAATTTATGAAAAGAAAAAAAAAGACAAGAATGAAAGTAAAAAGGGATTATAAAATGAATGATTTGGATAGAAAATGTATAACAGAGTGGTAGATATATTCTATACAAAATTATATCTGTAATTAAATAAAATATCAATAAATCAACTATTCCCAAATAAAAGACTAAGCTTTTTACAAACATTATCTATGTTTTTAAAAACATAAATAACTGTAGTACAAGGATACATATTCAATTTTCAGATGCAAAAAAGTTGAATGCAAAAAGACTAAAAAAGAAATTAACCTAAAAATATAGATTGCAATATCATATTGATATCAGAAAATTCAAGAAGTCTAACTAGAGATAGAGGATTATTTCATATTTATAAAGGGATCAATTGACTAGAAACATGTTATAGTCCACTATGGATGTTTTAAAGAATCTGTGAACATTGTTAATCTACCTCAAATCCCAATCAAGTCACCAGCAGAGATTTTTTCATAAATCAAGCTGATTCTTCTTTTTAAAGAGAGAGAGAGAGAGAGAGAGAGAGAGAGAGAGAGAGAGAGAGATTTAATATTTATTTTTTGGCGGACACAACATCTTTGTTTGTATGTGGTGCTGAGGATCGAACCCGGGCCGCACGCATGCCAGGCGAGCGCGCACTACCGCTTGAGCCACATCCCCAGCCCAAAGCTGATTCTAAAATTTATATGGAAATGTAAGGAGCTAACACAGCCAAAGACAATCTCAAGAAAAAAGAATGCATCTGGAGGACTTACACTAACATACATCAAGTCATAGTAAGTAAAAACTGCTTTTGGTACAAAGATGTATTAACTGCAATGCTTATAAATATAATGGAATAAAATAAAGAATTTAGGCATAAACTATTACTTGAAATTTATTTTTTAAATGGACATTTCAGTGCAGGGTTAAAAGCATAATATTTCAAATAAATTAATATTTACATAAGAAAAACTGCAATTATATCCCAAATTTATACCATATAGTTTGTGAATGAGTTGTGAAACTTTATGTTAAATGTAAAAAAAAAAAAAAAAAAACTTAAAAAAATTTATCTCTAAGGATAATCGCTTTATAACTTTGATATAGGAAAAGACTTTTTTTAAACAGGACAACAAAGCACTGAAAGAAAAAAATACAGGTAACTTAGAACACATTGAAATTAAGATTGTTCATTAAAATACCAATTAAGCCAGGTATGGTGGCACACACCTGTAATCTCAGTGGTTTAGGAGGCTGAGGCAGGAGGATCACAAATTTAAAGCCAGCCTCAGCAACTTAGAGAAGCCCTAAGTAAGCTAACAAGAACTGACTCAAAATAAAAAATAAAAAGGGCTGAGGATGTGGCTTAGTGGTTAAGTGCTCTCAGATCGACAGGAGATAACATTTGAAATACAGATCTGGCAAAGAAATCACAAAAATATAAATAACTCTTATAAAATAATAATAAAAGAAAATCTACCTAGAAAAATAGACAAATGACTGGAACAGAACTTTGCAAAAAAGTATATTCAAATATTCAATAAATATTTGAAAAGCTGTGCAACTTCATTTTTATCAGATATGCAAAGAAGCAAATTAAACCCACAAAGAGATACCAATACACCCTCACCCAGATGGCTAAATTGTACACAGAAAATATTTAATACCAAATATTGGCAAAAAAATGTGTTGAAGTGGTATGCTAGTAAATGTTTAACAACCAGTAATCTTTTAAAATGAATTTTAAAGAGGATTTGTAGACTTTTTTCAACCTCTGTAATGTAAATATTACTACCACAACCAAATTCAAGTAGCCATCTGGGAATCACCAAGTACAGAGTTGGAAAGAGTTAACAAATGGCTCCTGAAAGCCAGTATGAGCCAGTTCCAGAACACCACTGATGTGGAGCAACAGTAATTCTCACCTTGTGCTGGTGGGAGTGTAAATTAATACAATCAGATTGAAAAACAAACCATTTCTTCTAAAGTTGAAGATATGCACACACTTATTACACAAAAATTCTACTCTGGAGGGTGGAGCTGGGTTTGTAGCTCAGTGGTAGAGCTTCTTGCCTAGCACTTGTGAGGCACTGAGTTCTATCCTCAGCACCACATAAAAATAAATAAATAAATAAAAGGTATTGTTTCCATTCTACTCTGGAGTATATACTCAACAGAAATACATGCATATGTTTACCCAAAGACACATTTAAGGACTCTTATAGAATTGTTATATGTAAGAACCAAAATGTGGATACTACCCAAACCCCCATCAATATTTCAAAGGATAAACAAATTATAGTATAGTAACCTAATGAAGTATTAAATATTTGCAGCTAACAAACTATAGCCCACAGGATATATCTTGTTAATTTCCTGTTTTATTTATAGCCCTAAGTTAAGAATGTTTATTAAATGTTTAAATGGTTAATGGTTGCACAATTACTGCCATAATATCAGGTTTTCTCCTTGGCATACAAAGATTAAGAAGTTTGTTATTTGCTCTTTAAGGAAAACTTTGCTGACCCCTTCTATAAGTCAATGAAAGTGAATGTTCTATAACAGTCATCCTAAATTATGACCTCTGGAAACTTTTTAGAAATGCAAATCCCTAGACTCCATAGACACACTGAATCAAAATGTTAAAGCAATATGTGCTTTCACTTGAAATTCTAGTAATTCTGATGCATGCTAAAGTTTGAAAAACACTAATCTATAATTCAAAACACAAGTGATCACACTAATAATGTTGAGTATATTAGCATATATACAATACAGAACATTTCATTTCATTCTTATAAAATTCAAAAGACAACCATAATACATTAATAAAAGCACTTTTAAAATTCAAAAACAAATAATTCTATTTGAAAATTGGAATAGTGGCTACACATGCATAGGGATTACTGACTGGAAAGGAGGAGAAGATGGGTTTTTAATAGAGTACTAGTAATGTTGTTTATGTGGCTGATATTTACCCACAAATATCATGAATTTCTGAAAATTCATGGACATATTTTATGTTATATGTATCACATACATTTTCTTTACCATTCATCTGTCAATGAATACTTAGACTTCTTTTATATCTTGGCTATTGTGAATAATGCTGAAATAAACATAAGAGTGCTGATAATTTCCTTTGGGTCTATAACTAAAACTCAGATTGCTGAATCATATGATAGAGTCTGCTGTTAAAGCTCTCTGTTGAGTTTTTCAGTTGTGTCATTGTATTTATCAGCTCAGAATTTATTTTGTTTCTTCTCTGCTGTTCTATGTTGAATCAGTTTTATGGATACTATTATATAGCCTTCCACTTAACTCCACCTTTGCCAAATCTTTTGCCAAATCTAAATCCTATGGACAATTCATGTGACACTTTAGCAACATGTGACATAAGCAACCATTCACTTCTTCAAAGATTTTCTTTACTCTCCAGGATACCATATTCTTCCCTATTTGACCAAGCCATGGGGCTACTTCAGGGTCCTCAAACAGTCAAGATCATTGTGCATTCCTTGACCAGCTTATTCTGTTATCTTTCCTGGCCACCTCTCATATCTATGCCTCAATTAAGTGATTACCCCTATACTCTTAATTTTAATTGTTTTATTTACTAAGGACTCCAGAATTTACATTTCTAGACCAGATCTTATCCATAATGGGCACCTCAAAATGACATATTCAAAACAAAAAAACAGATTTCGACCTCTAATACTATCCTTGCTACACTTTTTGTAACCTAATTAAATGGAAGTTGCAACGTTCTCATTATGCATGCCACGAAGAACTTGAGAATTGTCTTAACTTCACTCTTTTTTCTCACGTCTTACATCCAATCCATCTGCAAATCCTGATGATTCAATTCTCAAATTAAATTCATAATCTAACCACATTGATCATATTCAATTCCGCTACTACTAGTCTACTTGACTTCTGTCATCTTCAGTCTGTTCTACAACAATAGCCTAATAGATTCCTGCTTCCATCTTTGAACCTCTATTGTCTTTTCTTCACCATAAAACCAGAATTAGTCTTTTAAAACATAGGTAATATGATGTCACATATTAGTTTAAAATTCTCAAATACCTTGTCACATCACTCTAGAATGTCACATCACTCTAAAAAAAAGTCTGCATAATTTTATACTGTTTTTCCCCAACAAATAAAATAGTTATTGGCATACAAAAAAGTTCCCAATAAATATTCATTGGAACAATGCATGAACAAATTGTTTATATCTATATTATCATCACCCCAAAAAATAAAAATAAAGCTTTATAATAAAACAACAGCAAAAAAGAATGAAAGGAAGAGGTCATTTGTTTACCTTGTTTTCTAAAGCAATTTTGATTACATATACAATTCAGGAATATATTAGTTTGTTTTCTAATGCAACTATAAAAAATAGCCACAAAACAACACAAATTACTTTTCTTACAGTTATAGAAATCAAAAGCTTAAAATTGGTTGGTAATTGTACCCTTTTTTAGAGGCCCTAAGAGAAGAACCTGTTCTTTGTCTTTTCTGACCTCCTGACCCCTTTCTCCATCTTTAAAACAGCAGCATAGCATAGTTTCTCTCTCTCTCTCTCTCTTCTCTCTCTTTTCTCCCTCCCTCCCTCCCTCCCTCCCATCGCTCCCTCCCTCCCTCTATACACACACACACACACACACACACACAGTCTCTTTCTCCCTCTTTACACATACACAATCAATCAATCTCAATCTCTCTCTCTCTCTCTCTCCCCTCCCCCACTCAGGTTCACTGTAATGTCCCTTTTGCTAACTATGGCCTTCCTGCCTCCTTTTTATGAGGATCTCTTGTGATTACATCCCCCCCTCAGATAATTAAAGATAATCTCCCCCATTTCATGGTCCTTAACTTAATCGCATATGCAAAATCCCTTTTGATGTGGAAGGAAAAATATTCAGATTGGATTAGGACATGGACATTTTAGAAGCAACATCATTCAACCAACCACAAGGTAAAAAAACGATTAAATTAATAAGTAACATTTATGTAATTCTTACCAGGCACTGGGCTATCATTTAAAATATTTTATACAGAGAATTTTATTAAATTCTCACAAACAATACTAACTGGTAGCTACTACTATTATTTCCATTTTAAGAAATTGTTTAACAAGATCTATTTCACAGGGAATTAGTATATAAAATGGAAATTAGGTAACTAAGAGGATATTTTTCAGATCAAAACTTCTAGGAGTCTGTGCTTTCATTGAACCAATTTAGTTTATAAGAAGGACAAAAAGAGGTTCTGCTGTTGTATTTATGTAAGTTTCAAAGTCATCCAGAATAAAATCTGTCAATTCTTCATATGTGTCGCTACATACCAACCTTCAGTCATCTCTGTAGCCTCTTCTAAAGCAAGAATTCACCACCATCCATCCAACTTCCCAGATGCTTTATCTTATCTGTGTCAGAGAGAGGAAAGCTTGCCAAATATTTAATTTGCTTCCTTATATTTTTTGATCCCCATAATGTTGACCAGCATCAGGTGACTGGCTAATTCAATGTGTGTGGAAGAGCCATGTGTCAATTCTAGGCTGAGGCAGTGAAAAGCTACTCTATGATTCCCCAGTCCTTTCTTCTACCATGTGAATTATGGAGGCCAATGTATCAAATGATTCAGCTATAAAATGCCTTTAACCCTGTCTCTAAGGGACTGGAGCAGAGATTCCCATGAGAACCAGCTAGGGTAAGCTACCAGAAGGGACAGATGACTCTTAGTTTTGTTTATACATTAAGATCGGGGTAGGAGGAAATATGTTACCACAGCATTGATAGCCAAACCTGATTAATACAACTTCATTGGTGAACATTTTTTAATCCTTTTCTAAGCATCTTAGACTGCATTTATTTTCTATTACCAAGTAAGACATGTACAGTGTCTATCTGAAGAAAGGATAAAGAAAGCCAACTGGAGGGTCATTTTTTCTAGAAGAAATGAATCAGGTAGCTAGTCATGTTCATCTCCTTGGAAAGAGTAATGTGTGTCCTGACCTTATCTCTTCCTGAGATCAGATGCTCAGGTCTGTTTAGAGCCCAGTATAATTTTAAATTCTAGAAATTAATATGACTGTAGGTCTATAATTAATTTTGTACATTTAATATAGCTGTTTGTTTTCCTTATCTCTTTTTCAACTGAGAGTATATTATGGGAGACAATTCAGGTTGAAAGATAGGTTCCCTTTCCTCAAGTTCATAGTCTAATAGGCAGGTACAAATGTACTCACCTCAATATTACATAAGAAGAATCAAGTCAATGCTGTTATGGACAGACATGTTTTGAGGGAGTGAATAACTCAAGAGAACTGGGTTACTATAAGGAAAAGATCAAAGAAGAGTGCCCAACATATCCTCCACCACAAATAGAATGATCTCAGACCTTGAAATCTGGGTATTACATTTTACTTTTGCATAATATTGTTTCAGTTAGATAACTCACATTTTGCTCATCATTTAAATTTCAATCATTTTAAATCATTGTTCGTGTACTTTCCTGTTTTTATATTAAAATATCTTTCAATAGTTTTAGCTGAAGTATATCCTATATCAAAACAATATGTAATGCCATTAGCAAAGAATTGAAGGATTAAAATGAATATTCACTAGTAATAAATTTGGTCAAATCCATATTATCTTGGAATTATTATAAATTTGTCATATAATAATTGAAAATCTATCTCTAGTTCTGGGATATGAAAGTTTAAACAAAGAGCTACTAAAAGAACTTGGCATTTGCTAACTATATCATCAGACTTAAACTGTGCTATCCATGCCTGCTCTGGCCCTGAAGACAACTATAAATGGATGCTGTTTCAAACATCTTTGTAGTAGGATTAAGTTGGCTGATGCAACTTCCATCATTAAATCAAGCACAGGCAAAAGTTAGTACTAAAAAGTGAAAATCAAATTGAGAAAGAGGACAGCTGGTCAAAAAAACGTCATTCTACATTTCCCTGCAATTTAGTAATGAATACAATGTAAGTTTAGAAAAATAAGCCTTCTCAGTTTGTTAATTGATATGGATTGAAAATTTTTTAGAGAAACAAAATTTTCCCCATGATTATTTTTTCAATTTTTATTAGAGCATTATAGTGATACATAGTGGTTGGGTTCATTTTGACAAAAATTACATATGCATGGAATTTGATTTACTCTATTCGGTCCCTGTTCCCCTTTTTTTCCCCTGCTTCACCCTTCTCAATTTTTACTTCCTCTACTGTACTTATTTTCCTATTCCTCATTAGTTTATTGATTTTTTATTGGTGCTTTCTACATGTACATAAAGATGGAATTCCATCTGGTATACCTACATCTGTACATAACATGATTTTGTCAAATTTGTTCTGCATTTGTTTCCCTTTCCCATGCCTCCACCCTCCCTCTAGATCTCCTTTTTCTACTCCACTGATTTTCCCTATACCTTTATGATAGCCAGCTTCCCTATAACTAAAACATTTGTTTACTAAAAGCAGCAGCAGACCTTGGCACTGTGGGTATCACTATACTACTTTGTAGAATGAGAATGACTAATAGACATAACATATTAGCAAGCAGCCACACAACAGGTAGATAGGAAAAGGGGAAAGTACCTCACAAGGAAAATTAAATTGTAACTGCATTCTTTTCTTCCCCACCTACAAAGAGGACTGTTAGAGAACGGCCCATGATAAAAACCATTGCTCTACACTTGTCCTTCCTATTAGCATAAGCTGGTATTATTACCAAGGATAAAGGTAAAGATAAAGACTGGCCAGGTAAGGCAGTGCCTATTTTTCTCCACAAATCTAAAGCAGACTATACTGTACTAATTTACAATTTCACCAGCAGTGTTTATTATTATTTGTATTCTTGACAAGTATCATTCTGACTCTAGTAAAATAGAATCTCAGTATAGTTTTGATTGGCATTTCCCTGATGGCTAAAAATGTTGAACAATTTTTCACTTAATTTTTGGCCATCTGTACCTTTTTTTGAGAAATGTTTGTTAAGTTCATTTACCTCATTATGTTGAATAGGTTGGGGATTTTTGTTTTTGTTGTTTTTATTTGTTGATTGATTTTTTGTTTTGAGTTTTCTGAGTCCTTCATATTCTACATATTAATCTTCTGTCAGAAAAAATAGCTGGCAAAGGTTTTCTTCCATTTTTAGGTGATGTCTTTACTCTGTTATTTTTTTTTGCTGTCATCCCATTTATTAATTATTGATGTTATTTTCTGAGCTATAGGATTCCTATTAAAGAAGTCATTGCCCATGTTTATATGATAAAATATTTACCCTATGATTTATTCTATCAGTTGCAAAGTTTCTGGACTTTTATTTAAGTCTTGGATCCATTTTGAGTTGACTTTTATAAAGGGTAGAAATAGGGATCTGGTTTTATTCTTCTGTATGTACATAAGCAGTTTGTGCAGAGTCTCATTTTTTTACATATGGATACCCAGTTTTCCCAGCACCATTTGTTGAAAAGGCTCCAAGATATTTTTGGCAGCTTTGTCAAGAACCAGATAACTGTAGCTATATGGGTTTGTCTGTCTCCTATTGTGTTCCATTGGTCTACATGGCTAATATAATGACAGTACCATGCTATTTTCTTATTATGTATCTGTTGTACAATTTGAAATTGAATATTCAGAAAGTATATCAAATAAATAAACTAATGATAAATTACCAGGTCTTAGATAAACAAAAACAAACAGCCTCAAACCAGGAGAAGGAAAGGAATAATGAAGATTAGAGCTGAAATTAATGAAATGGAGAATAAAACAACAATAAAAGAATCAACAAAACAAAGACATGGTTCTTTGAAAAACTAAAAATGATTAATAAACACTTAGCCAAAATAACCAAAAGAAATACAGAAAAATAAAATTAGAGATGAAATAAAAATCCAGAGTATCTCTAGAGATAATTCCAATACATTGGAAAATCTAGAAGAAATGAACAAATTTCTAGACACATACAAACTACCAAAATTGAACCAAGAGGATATAGAAAACGTACACAGACCAATAACAAGCAAAGAGATTGTACACCATATCAAGTTGAATTTATCCTAGAAATGCAGATATGTTCACAGCTGAATTTTATCATACCTTCAAAAACAAATTATTTCCAATGTTCTTCAAATTACTCCATGAAATAGAAAGGGAAAGAATGCTACCAAAATCACCTTGATCCTAAAACTGGATAGTGACACATAAAGGAAAGAAAATTGCAGACCAATATCCTTGATGAACATAGATGAAAAAATCTCTAATAAAATGCTTACAAATCATACTCAACAACATATCAAAATATCATATACCATTATCAAGTTGGTTTCATCCCAGTGATGAAAAGATGATTCTACATACACAAATGAATAAATGTACCCTATCACATAAACAGAACCAAGGACAACAATCAGATAATCATCTCGACTGACACAGAAAAATATTTTGACAAAATCCCACATCACTTCATGATAAAAATTCTGAAGAAACTAAGAATATAAGTAACTTTACTCAACATAATAAAAGCTATATATGACAAATCTAAAAACAGGGTCATAGCAAATGTGGAGAGATTAAAGCACTTCCTCTAAAATCAGGAATGAGACAAGAATGTCCATTCTCACCACGGTTCTTCAATATAATACTCAATAATTTAACCAAAGCAATTGGACAAAAGGAATAAATAAAAGGGATACAAATAGGAAACAAAGAAGTGAAATCAACCCTATTTTAAAATGTCATGATTTTATACTTAAAAGACTCTAAAGGCTATGATTTTATACTTAAAAGACTCTATAGACTGCTAGGTCTGATAAACAAATTCATCAAAGTAGCAGAACACAAAGTTAACATACAAAAAACAATAACTTTTTTATATAACAATAATGAACTTTCTGAAAAATAAATCAGGAAAATAATTTCATTCATAATATCCTCAAAACTATAAAATACTTAAGAATAAATTTAACCAAGGACACAAAAGACTACTTTAAGAAAAACTTAAAATGCTGAAAAAAGGAAAGAACTCTAGAAGATGGAAAAACCTCCAAAGATCATGGATACAGAAAATTAATATTGCTAAAATGACCATATTACCAACAAAGATCTACAAATTCAATGTAATCCCTATCAAAATTCCAATGATATTCTCACATAACTAGAAAACATATCCTAAAATTCATACAGAAGAACAAAAGATCCAGAATAGCTATAAATTTTCCTCTTCTAACGACCTTTGCTATATCCAATAGATTCTGATTTGTTGTGTTTTCATTCTAAGAATTTTTCAATTTCTCCACTGGTTTCTTCAATGATGCATTCATTATTCAAAAGTGTATTCCTCAATCTCTATGTGTTTGTGTAGTTATTGTTCTATTTCTTGCTGTTGATTGCTAATTTTATTCTATTTTGATTTGATAAAATGAAAGGAATCATATTTTTTTTTGCATTTGCTGATACTTTCTTTGTAGCATAATATGTAATATATTCTGAAAATTTTCCATGAACACCTGAAAAAAAGGGCATTTAGCTGTTGTTGGGCAAAATATTCTGTAGACATTTGTTAAGTTCATTGATCCAAAGTATAACTTAACTCTTTAGTATGTATGATGCATTTATTTCTGGATAACCCATCTATTAGTGAGAGTGGTTTACTAAAGTCACCCACCATTATTACATTGGGGCTTATCTGTTCCTTTATGTTAAATAGTGTTTATTATATGAAATTGGATGCACTGACCATTTATCTTCAGTATTATTATAGAGAAGTAGATATTAATTCCTGCCATTTTTTAATTTCTAATGATTGATTCATGCCTAATTTTCATTTCCTTTTCTACCTTTCTAATTAATTTTTTTTATGTGCTTTCTTGATTTTTTTGTATCTTCTTCCGTGTGTAGGATTCTGTTAAGTATATTTGACATTGATGAATTAGTGGTCATGAATTTCATTAGTGCATGCTTATCTTGGAAGATTTTTATTTCTCTCTTAATGCTGAAGGATAGCTTTGCTAGATATTGTAATCTAGGGTGGCAGTTATTTTATTTAAGGGTTTGAAATTAATCATTTTTGCCCTCTTGATCTTTAGAGTTTCTGCTGAGAAATATTATGTTATTCTGTTACTTTTGACATCATAAGTAACTTGGTGTTTCTCTCTTGCAGCTGTTAAACTCCTTTCATTACTCTGAATTTTTAGCATTTTAGAGACATTCTTTTCTGATAATGTGTATTTAAAGTTCTAAATTCTTCCACTTTTTCCTGCATGTTCATCTCATTTCCAATATTAGGGAATTTTCCTTTATTTCAGTGCTATTTAGTTTTTTTATGCCTTTAGCCTATATTTTCACTCCTTCCTTGAGACCTAAAAGACACCTATATTCAGTCTTTTAATGTTCTCCTTGAACTCTGATATATGTTCATAGCTTCTTTTTTTTGAGAATTTTTTAATATTTATTTTTTTAGTTTTTGGTGGACACAACATCTTTGTATGTGGTGCTGAGGATCGAACCCAGGCCGCACGCATGCCAGGCGAGTGCGCTACCACTTGAGCCACATCCCCAGGCCTGTTCATAGCTTCTTAAATTTTTTCATTATTGCTGTAAGAATGTTTTAGTTCATCCACCTTTGTCTTTGAGCCCTGTTATTCTTTCTCCTGTCTGATCTACTCTATTGGGGAGACTTTGCACAGAATTTTTTACTTGACTTATTGTGTATTTAATTTCCACGATTTCATTTTGGTTCATTTTCAGAATTTCTGTTTATTGAAATGCTTTTTTACATATTCTATTGTCTTCCTTAACTCTTTCCTTAGTTCTTTTTTTAAAAAATTCATTGATCATTTAACCATCTTTTTTTTTAATTCTGTCTGACATTTCCTCCAGTTCAATATCTATGCATTTAGTTGTTGGGAAATTTTGAAGTTTTGGAGACATCTCATTGCCTTTTTCTCATGTTATCTGTGCTTCTCTGTTGAAATTTGCTCTTCTCTTGGGAAGGATATTTCCAGTATTGTTATGTGAAGGTCTTTTTAGTGAATTGCTTTTTCTTTATGATGTGCCCCAGACCATGGTTTATCTTAGCCTCAAGTTACTCACTCAATATATTTGAAGTGACATGTTCAATCCTAAGAACCACTGCAAGAAAAAAAGAATAGCCATCAGTAAGAGCTATAGCTTGAACACAAACCATATACTGACTATAGTTAAAACGTATTGAAAGTTTTCTCTACAACTTCATTAACCAAAGGTGATATGATGATATAGAATGGGCTGAAAATTTGGGTGACAAACAAAATTAATTTATACTTTATATAAAAGGAAAAGAAGGGGGAAAAGAATAAAAATAAAACAAAATGTGTAGTAGATAAGAAAGAAGAGTATACAAGAATACAAAGGAAAAAAGAGAAGAATTAATGGAAATGAGAGAAGGACAAGTTTTAACTAATGAATTGAAAAATACTTAAAATGAGATGAAATATCAATGAATGAATATTTTGAAAAAATGCTAGAGATATGAGAGTTGTCATAAAATAGACCATATTAAAAGCCCTTGAGGAGATCACCTAGGGAAAAGCAGAATGAATAAGAGACCTTAGGGACGAGCCAACATTTTGGAGGCAGTAAGGAAATAAGTGAAAGAAGTTGTGAGTTGCCAGGTAAGTAGAGGATAATTAAGAGAGAATGGGTGACAGAGGAAAAGGAATAGAAAGTCTGAAAAAGGAAAGAAAACAATGAGTTTAATATGATGTTGAAATATCAGATATGATGAGAAATAGTATTTAAACATTGGACTAGATAAAGTAGAGATCCTTGGCAAATTTAATGAGAAGTTTCAGTGAAATGATGAAATGCAATACTAAGTGCAATAGATTCATAAGAGAATGGGAGGAGAAAAGGGAAACAGTGAATTTAGAAAACTCTACCAAGCAGAGTTTTTGCTATAAAATGAAGCAGAAACATACTTCAGGAAGCAGAAGGAGCATAGGAGGTCAAAGAAGTTGTTTTGAGTATTTTTAATATAGGAGGTATTACAGCCTATTTTTCAACAGATGGAAATGATTCCATAGAAAAGAAAAGGTTGTTGAAGCAGGAGAAAGAGGTGGGATTTGCTGGAGTCCTGCCCTTGAGTAGGATCCAAGATAGAATTGGAGGGATTAGTATGAATTAGTAATTCATACAGTTTAGAAAAATAGGAGGCAAGGCAGATAGTATGAGTATAGATAATGAGGGGTAGATAGATGATGTGGTAAGAGCAGAAAGTTGCCTTCTGATTTCTTTTATTTTCCCAGGAAAAAATGAGAATGGAGGATATATTGGAAGTTTGAATAGAGGTAACTGTTTGCATCAGTTTTCTAAGAAAGGGGCTAGTGAATGGAAAGGGAACTTGGCTAAAGACATTAAAAAGTTTTTTTCTTCATCAGCAGGAAATTAAAATATCAAACTACCTCTTCTTGTTTAATTTTTATAACAACCCTCACTAAGTAAAATATAAACTTCAAAACAGCTGGTCCATCCACAGTTTTGAGAAAAGATCGTTGATATTTAGCAGTGTCTCATTTGACATCTGAGCCTTTATTCATCATTTTATGGGACTGAAGTGAAGGGCCTGACCTGGATTTTGACAGAAAATGTAATGTGCTTATTAAGTCAGTGTTTAAGAAAATGTTTAGAAATCAACCTTGCCCTTAGTGTGGCCACATCTCTAAAAGTATTATGCACCAAATATAACTTCAAATATGCATTGAATCAGTCAAAAACACCTCCATGAACCAAGATTTCTGCCAGGCAACAGGCTTAAAAGTAGAAAACAGAGGCCAGGAATGGAACACCCAGACAAATGCAACTTACTCCCTGGTGTATCAGCTCCATCTATGCTTAGATTCTAGCAGGGGAAATAACACAAATATAAGAAGAACTCATTTAAGATGAAAGGCATGACTTCTGTACTGGGTTATTTATCACCCTTTATTTGGCTGAACCCCTGCTTGGAATGCTAAAAATTCACCACTGGATAGTCAAGCATAGTAGAAAGATATTTGATTTCAAAAAAAATAACACCAACGAATTAGGACCAAATTTCTCCCAGTCTGTCAAAATCCCTTCAATGCTCTCTGGTCTCTCAAAATTTCATGAGTATATTCTGCTATCTTTGTGTGCTAAAATACCTGACATATCTTAAAGCTCTGAAAATAATATTTCTCTATAGTATTTCTCTTATTATTTAGTTCTTCTTACCCCTTGCCACAAGGTTGCTGATGAAGATGCTTATTCTCATGCCAAAGGGACTCTTATAATATAATGCACTAATCTATGTTACAGCTCACATGTCTTGACAAGAATCATGAAATATATATATGAAAAATACTGCAGGAACATAAATATGGGCACTATTGCTGATAGCTAGGAGAGATTAAGAAGGCTTCTTGAGAAAGATATCTGTAAATCATGGATAAGAAATTTAAAAAAATTATGAAGGGGGGAAGATATTCATAAAAAGAAGGGGAAATTATACAGAAAGACATGTTTGTCAAGTAATAGAAAATCCACCCTGTTGAGTACATAAACAAATGTACCTGATAAGGTGATAAAAAGGTAGGTGGGTCACATTATTAGAAGATTTAAAAGCTGTTCATTGTTCATTTTGTCTTTTTTTTTAAAAACCAGGGATTGAACCAAGGAGTGCTTAACCACCAAGCCACATGCCCAGCCTTTTTAATATTTTATTACAGACAGTCTTGCTGAGCTACTGAGGGCCTTGCTAAATTGCTGAGGCTAGGTTTGAACTCTCAATCCTCTTGCCTTAGTCTCCCGAGTCACTGGGATTACAGGGGTAAGCCACTGTGTGTGACTTGTCATTGTATTTTTATGATGAGAAGCATAATGTTATAGTGTAAGACACAAATGAATTAAGATGTACTCTTGGTTCTGTCCCTAAATAACTGTGTGAACTGGAACAATTCACTTAAGTGTTTACCCTGCATAAATATAATGAGAAAGTTATAATGGATAGACCTTAAAGGCCCATCTTGTTTTGACATGATATAACTGGAAGCATCTGACCTATTCCACTTGGACTGTGGATGACATAAATTTATGTACAGGTTCAAAGGAGAAAGGAGGGAAACCAAGCCATCATTAGAAAGATAATGTAGACTTCAGTTCTGAGATTGAAATGGGATTGAAATCCTTGGATACCCAAAATCATACTGAAATACTAGAAAAAATGAAGAAAATAATATATTACAAGCAAAAATACATAAAGAGGAACTATCATTAGACCAAAAACACTAAAGAATTTCTGCAAGATTTAAACAACACTTATAATATTGATGGTGAAATAACAGCCCAGATTATGTAATGTGAAATAAAAAGAAGAGAGAGAAAGTGTTAACAGAAGAAACAGGCTTTACAATGGTACTCCAAAAGATGAAACTCAAAGCTCCAGGAAAGCCAAAGCAAGAAGAATACGCAGGATGAGGGGTAGTTGTCTTCCTGATAAAATATTTTAGAATAGTTCAATCATCTACACTTCTCAACCTCTATACCAAATTGTGTTAAGAGTATGTTATAGTTTGGATCTGGAATATCCCCCAAAGGCTTGTGTGTTGAAGGCTTTGTCCTCAGATGGTGGGAGAAACTGAGATGACGTCTAGTAAGAAGCAAGTTACTACAGGCATATCCTTGAAGAGAATATCAGGACCTGGTTCCTTTCTTAGTACTTGCTCACTCTCACATAGTGTGTCTCATGTCTCTCTCTCTCTCTCTCTCTCTCTCTCTCTCTCTCTCTCTCTCTCCTGACTGGCTGTGTCAAAATGAGAAGCTTTCCTCTGACACACATTTGCTTCACAACAGACCCAAAAACAATGCAGCCAAGTGATCATAAATTGTAACCTCTGAAATCATGAGACAAAATAAACCTTTCCTCTTTTAAGCTGAATCTTCTCAGTGGCAGAAAGATAACACAGAATACCTGGATAGCTCAGAGATAAAAGGCTTGCCTGCCATGCCTGAGGTCCTAGGTTTTATTTCCATCACTGAAAAATAAAGGAGGAAGAGGAGAAGGAGAAAAGGGAGTAACTGCATGAAGAATTTTGGCTCAGATATCAGTTACATTTTTAATCATGGAGTTTATTACATGCTAAGTATGTATTATATATGTTGAGATTAGTTAAGACTAGCATGATATTTTTGAATCTCAAAAAATGGGAAGATATCACCCAAATGATACAAAACTTCAGTTTAAAAGAATTAGTTCAAGACATCTATTGTACAACATGGTGACTATAGTGAATAACAATGTATACTACATATTAGAAGATCGCTGAAAAATAGATTTTAAATGTTCTTATCACAAAAAAGATGAGTATGTAAGTTAATACACATGTTAATTATTATGATCAGCCACTCTAAAATGTATACATATTTCAAAGCATCATATCACATATATAAGAATATAAAATTTATATTTTTCAATTAAATAATTAATAAAGATGAATATGAGAAAATACGAAGGGAAATAGGAAGAATTCAGCTCAGTATAGGAATTACATACACTAAAACATTCAACCCCAGGGTGAGGATTTCCTTACTTGCCTGGCAGTTTCATGCATTTTTAAGGGAAGATTTTCAGCACATTGACCAACTTGTACACAGGAAAAATTACCCAATCTTGAATTTAGTGAAGAGACTTCTTTAGAATGTACCCTCAAAACTGTTAAGGCAACTCATGTTAGATACTAATAATAAACAAGACATTCTTTGATAAATATGAATAAGCACGAATGAAACACCAGATATTTGAAGAAAACCATGGTAATGAAAGAGAAGAAATAAGATGAGCAAATCAAAGAGTTTTCCCAAGACAAAGAGATAATTTCTTAAAAGGACTTTAAAATAACTTCATTTAGTAACAGCAGAGAAAGTCAACAACACTTCGATGCAATAAAATAAAGACACATTACTATAAAAATGTTTCAATATGACATCAGAGAAATCGTAAACTTTTCCTTAGAATTTTTAAAATTCAAAATAAATTTTGAAACTCAGCATTATGTATATCTTCAAGACACTAATATAAAAAACTATGCTACCAGAAAGACCAGTAGAGTAGAGGGAAGGGAAAGGAGAGAGACAAAGGTAGAATAAGGGGAAGTACTGGGGACTGAATTGGAGCAAATTATATTCTATAAATTTATGATTAAGTCAAAATGAATCCTAATGTTATATATAACTAAAAAGAACCAATAAAAACAAAACAAATTCAAAATGAGGAAAAGGTTGGCTAAAAAATAAATCAGTGATTTGCTTGACCTAACTAGCTAGGATATTCTCCCATAAATCTCTAACAAAGTAAAATCATATAACAACCAAGGCAAAACAATAGATTACTCTCTAATTACTCTCTAATTAAACACCTTTGTATAAGTAAAGCCTCAGGCCCAGAAGTCTTTGGTCAATTCAACAAAACATG
The DNA here is from genome assembly GCF_021218885.2 of Marmota monax. NCBI lineage: Eukaryota > Metazoa > Chordata > Mammalia > Rodentia > Sciuridae > Marmota > Marmota monax. Next base: position 2,850,106 of record NW_026692025.1, on the reverse strand, counting down.
TAAAGAAAAAATAAGGCCAAAAATATACAATTTCTTTCCACAAATAGAAAGCAAGAGAATACTTAAATCACAATACAAGTCCAACCAACTTTAATGCCAAAACTTACTTAAAAATAGTAGAGAACAAACAATTAAGATTGCAGATTTATCTTAGTGATAGAATGCTTTTCTAGCATGTGCAAGGCTCAGTATTCAATCCCTGGCACAGAAAAAAAAAATTAAAGGCAGTTCTCATTCATAAGGATAGATGTAAAATTACTAATGAAAAGATTAACAATATAAGTAAATAAGTACATAGAAATTATAAAACATCATGAACAAGTTGGGTTTATTTCAGAAATGCAAATATAGCTTAAAATTTTAAATCAATGTAATTTATCACAATAATAAAATCAAGTAGAAAAGACTTACAACTGTTTTAATAGTTGAAGCAAAAAGATTTAATTGATGATAAAAAGTCTTAAAAACTAAGAATGTTCTTAATCTCATAAAGAATTGCTAGAAACTAATGTACAAAAAAACATAATTAAATAATCCTAGTTTTCCCTCTCAGATCAGGGATAAGCTATGGATAACAACCATCTCAACTTTCAATCATCATCGTACTAGAAGTACCAACAAATAAAAAGATTGAGAAAAAGAGTATAATTAGAAAGGAAGAAATAAAATTGTCATTTTTAGACAGTATAATTGTGAATATATATAATCTTTAAAAGTCTACGAATTATTAGAATAATTAACAAATGTGGCATACCCCTTATATTCCTATGTATCTGGCATGAACAATTAGAACTGCAATAAAAATACTATTTACAATAGCATAAATGTAAAGTAGCTTGGAATTATCTATTGGAAGTTATTCTCAATACTATTTACTAGGGGGAAAGATAGCTCTGGAACAAAAGCTGTTCTGAATCTGTCTAGCAAAGTTTAAAACAAGACTTGACTGATCAGTTTTGCTAAGTAACTTATCTTTGTCACAGGATAAAAGTGCAAAAATATTTGAAGGAATAACAAAAAAATCTAACACAAAAAGATATACAACATAATTCCTGGTATCCAACTAATAAATTATCAGGCATGCAAAGACTTAGGAAAGATGGCCTATAATGAGGATAAAAAATCAGTCAATAGTAAAAGAAACATAAGTAACACAGATGATCGAATTAGTTGTCATGAGTGATAAAATAGCCATTAAAATTCCATATCTACAAGAAGGCTGAGAAAAATATAAAGTTGGATGAGAAAAGAAACAGAAAATATAAAAATTAAATTAAAATCCTAGAGAAAAATATATCTGAGATGAGAAATTCACTGAGTTTAATTAATAACAGATTAGACATTATAGGAAAAACATTGCTGAGCAGTTAAGCATAGCAATAAAAACTATTCAAAATGAAACAGAGAGAAAGAAGACACTGAAAATGAAGAGTATCAATGTGCGGCTAGACAACATCAAATGGCTTAACATAAGTATAACTGGAGACTGCAAGTAAATGAGATTATTTGAAAAAAAGTAGCATGCAAGCCACACATGATAGCTCAGTACTGTAAGCCCAGCTACTCAACAGGTTCAGGCAGGAGGATCATTTTGAAGCCAGTCTGGGCAACTTAATGATCCTCTGTCTCAAAATAAAATAAAAAGGGCTGGGAACTTAGCTCAGTGGTAGAACTCTCCTGGGTTCAATCAATAGTACTGCAAATAATAATGATAAGAATGGACATAATTTAAAAAAATTTTTGGAACTATAAAGTCAAAAACTCAAACTAAATGAATTCCAAGCAAAAAAAAAAAAACCATGCAGAATAACACACCATTAATGTGTTAGATTTCTGTTACCATAACAAAATACCTGAGATAACAACCCAAAACAGGAAAAGTTCATTTTGGCTCATAGTTTTAGAGGTTTCAGTCTATAATTTATTGGCTGTGTTGCTTTTGAGCCAGTGGGAGGCAGTACATCATGGTCACAGTGAGCAGCAGAGGAAGCTGCTCATCTCTTAGCAGCTGGGAAGCAAAGAGAGGGGAAAAGATCAGGGTCCCAACATTCCCCTTAAGACCATGTCTCTAATAATATAACTGACTCCCACTAGGTCCTACTACTTAAAGGTTCCACCCCTCTCCAGTAGCAGCAAGATGAAGACCAAGCCTTTAACACATAGGCCAATGGGGAATAACCAAGAGTGAAAATGTAACAATTAATCATCATCTAATTGAGAAAAGCAGTAATCTCAGCGTGTGGTGGGAGAAATATAAAAATAAGATACCAAAGAACAAGGATAAAGATGAAATCAGACTTCTTATCAGAAACAATGCAAGCTAAAACATAGTGGAGACACATTTTTTTAGGCATTGGACATAAAAAGCAACTGTCAACCTGGAATTCTATATGCAAAGAAAATATCTTTCAAAATCAAAAGTGAAATATGAACTTTACCACACACAAAACAGTTAAGGGAATTCATCATTAGCATACCAGCATTATAGAAAATGTTAAAGGAAGTTCTTCAGGCAGGAGGAAAGTAACAGATGGAAATTTGGATCTACATGAAAGAATAAAAAGCACTAGAAATGTTAAATATGTAGGTAAATATAAAATACTTTTTATCTTTTTTTATTGATTTTTTAAAAAATAAATGACAGTGGAATGCATTACAATTCTTATTACACATATACAGCACATTTTTCATATCTCTGTATATAAAGTATGTTCACACCAATTCAAGTCTTCATACATGTACTTTGGATAATAATGACCATCACATTCCACCATCCTTGCTAATCCCCTGCCCCCTCTCTTTCCCTCCCACCCCTCTGCCCTATCTAGACTCTTAAAAAGATTTTTGTTTTCTTTTACAGTTAATAAATATGCCTTACCAACAGGGATGAATTGTAAAAGCAATATTAGCTTGATCAACATATAAAATCATTCATGTTAGGTCTCAAAGGATTTTGAAAATTAACAAAATCCAACCTTCTTTTGGACTTCATTGCACTATTATTTTTTATCATGAAATTCTGGTTTTGTATGGTTACTAATTCTTTAAAGAGGTACTGAGCCAAATTGATAGATGAAGGATGCATAACATAAATTTGCATTATTCCTTTAACATGTCCATTTTTAAAAATATTACAAGGATTTCTGAAAAATGGAAAGCTTAGCTTAAAATTTCTGATATTGATGAGTAATTTTTGTTTTCATGGAGACTTAACTCTGTTCTGATGCTAATTTGTCAGATTGCTTTAGGATATCACATCACACCACCCTTTATAAGTTTAGATTTTTGTTATTTGAATGTGTGTTGGGTGGTGCTAAGAAAATAGGGATGAGGTTCCTTTCCGAAAGCTGTCTGATATGGCCTGTTCTAATATATTGTAGACACAACCAGATGTTTTGTTATATTAAAGGTAGGCATTTATAACTAGTAAAACTTAAGAATATGGCAGAAGATAGCCTTGAAAACACTTAGCTATTCAGATGAGAACTAAGAGTTTTTTGTTTCTCTTTTAAAAATTTATAGGAAACTTGTAATTCAGGACTCTTTTTTTCTGTTTCTAATTTGCTGCTGATAATGTATATGAATTTAACCTGCTGTGTAAGCTGTGTCCTAGTTATTAAACAGCTTATGCAGTACTACTTTGCCAAATAAAGTTAAAAGCAAAAGAGGGGGAAGATAATTGCATAAATTAAAAACAATAACAACATAGTGTTGGGCTAATAACATATGTAGGAGTAAAATGTACAATAAAATATCACAAAGTATTGAGGAGAGAAATGGAAATATGCTGTTATAAAACTATTACATAATTACATATTATTTGAAGATAGACTTCTATTCAACATTGTAGACCATATCAGGCATCCACACTGTTCAGTAGAATAAGGAAAGTACAAGGAAATAAGTATAGAGCTCAGAAAGGAAGTAATAAAATTTTATATTTATAGGAGATATCATAGTTTGTATAGAAAATGTTTGAGAATTCACAAATAATCTATTAGAATTAATATGTGTATTTTGAAAGATTTAGAAAATATATAAGATCAGTAAACAAAAATTATTGCATTTCTTTTTTGTTGTTGTTCCTTTTAGTTATAGATGACAGTAGAATATATTTTGTCAAATTACACAGACATAGAGTATAACTTATTCTACTAAGGATCCCACTCTTGAGGTTGTACATGAAGCAGAGTTACCCTGGTTCTGTATTCAAATACAAAGCTAGAAAAATTATGTCCAATTAATTCTACTATCTTTCTTATTCCCCTCTCCACTCTCTTCCCTTTGTTTCATTTCCCTTTGTCTAATCCAATGGATTTCTATAATTCACTTCCCCAACCTCCCTTGTTTTGGTTTAGCATCCACAAATCAGAGAGAACATCTGGCCTTTGGTTTTTGGCAATTGGCTTATTTCACTAAGCATAATAGTCTCCAATTCCATCCATTTACCATAAAATGCCATTATTTTGTTCTTCTTTATGACTGAATAATATTCCATTGTGTACATATACCTCATTTTCTTTATCCATTCATTCTTTGAAGGACACCAAGATTGTATGTGTAACTTGACTATTGTGAGTTGAGCTGCTATAAACGTTGATGTAGCTGTGTCACTGTAGTACAATGTTTTTAAGTCCTTTAGATATAGACCAAGTAGTGGGATAACTGGGTCAAATGGTGGTTTTATTCCAAGTTTTCTGAGGAATCTCTACACTGCTTTTCACAGTGATTGCACCAAGTTGCAGTCCCACCAACAATGTATGAGAGTACCTCTTTCCCTACATCCTCACCAACATTTATTGTTACTTGTGTTCTTGATAATTGCCATTCTGACAGGAGTGAAATAGAATCTCTGTGTAGTTTTAATTTGCATTTCTCTAATTATAAAAATGTTGAACATTTCTTTCATCTTTTGACAATTTGTATTTCTTCTTCTATGTAATAGAATGAAATTGAACCCCTATCACTCACCCTACACAAAACTAAACACAAACTGGATCAAGGACCTAGGCATTGAGCTAGACCAGAGACACTGCACTTACTAGAAGAAAAAGTTGGCCCAACTCTTCATGATGTCAGCTTAGGAACTGACTTACTCAGTAAGACTCCTAAACCACAAGAAGTAAAATCAAGAATCAATGAATGAGATGGTATCAAACTAAAAAGCTTCTTCACAGCAAAGAAAACAATCAAGAACATGAACAGAGAGCTACAGAATAGGAAAAAAATCTTTTCTGAGGTACAGTTGGTAAAAGATTAATTTCCAGAATATATAAAGAACTTAAAAAACTTAACATCAGAAAAATAAATAACCCAATCAATAAATGGGCAAAGGAACAGAACAAACACTTCACAGAAGAAATACAAATGGTGAAAAATATATGAAAAATGTTCAACTCTCTAGTAATTATAGAAATGCTAATTAAAATAATTGCATTTCTATATTCTAAGTATGACTACTCAGATACTAATAGAAGTCCAGTGAAATAAAAAAATTTAAAGTTTAGCATCCAAAAATGAAATAAATTCAAAACAGTTCAAATGAAATATTATTTTAAGGAAGAAATTTTCAAAAGATGTGAGTGATATGAAAAATAGAATTTTATAAATCATTGTTGGGAGAAATGAAAGAAGACCTAAATAAATGGAGATTTGTCAATTCACAAATTGAAGTTTTATTACTATTAATATTAATATGCAGACTTAGTGTAATGCCAATGAAATTCTAGGAAGCTATTTGGTAGAAGTTTACAAGCAGGTTTAAGTTCAGATGGAAATGCAAGGAATCTAAATTTAAAAAAATAGAAAACCATAATGTTCTAGAACAGAACTTGCAGGAAAACTTGAGTGTCTTTGGAACAGGAAAACTCTTTAAAAACAGAACAAAAGAACCACAATATATAAAAGAAAAAGTGATGAATATTACTCCATTAAAGTTAAAAGTTTTTGCTCTTTTAAAAATGATGTCACAAAAAATGAAAAGGCTTAGAGAAAATATTTACAAATATATATTATCTGATATTTATATATCTGAGTAAAGATGTATAGAGAGACCATATCAGGCATCCACATTTCAATAACAAAAAGGCAAAGAGTGTGATTTTTAGATGGATAAACTATTTGAATTATAACTTTTCAAACACAAATGAAACACCAAAGTCATACTGAGTCAAAGAAGGAAAATTAGATAAAATAAAACTAATACACTGTGATTATATTTATATCATGTTTAAAAACAGGCAAACCTACACAATAATGTGTAGTGATACACATATGGGTCATAAAAGTATAATGTAACTAAGACATTCTATTCACAAAAATTAGGATGTCTGTTTCTTCTAAAAGTGAATTAGGGGACAGAGTTTTCTAAGGGACAGACAGTTGTCCTTGGTGTGCTAGTAGTGTTCTGTTTCTTAAGCTGAATCATCTTGAACAGGTGTTCATTTCATAAACACAGGTGTTCACTTTTTATAAAATTGATGGAAAGAAAAAATTTAAGTAACATAAAAATAGAAAGCAAAAATTACCACTGACTAGATATAAAAAAAAGAAATAAAGAAACCTTAATAAATATATCAAAAAACAAATTTGTTACACAGAATGGCAGAATACAGAATCCCACAGACCTCTACATATATGAAAGAAACAAGAGAAATTGTGGTACGGGGGTGGGTGGATCTCAGATTCAACTTTGTAGGACTGTGGAAACTAGTCAGAAATTACGATAATAAGGAAAACATTTATTGGAGAATTCTTGGTCATTTGAAATTTCTCACTTACAGTAATGCACACCCCACATCAGCAATGGCCATGAAAATGGCAACCTGCATTCCTGGTACAGGTTCTTAGTCATGAAAGGAATGATAAATAATTGTGGTTGTTTTTCTACGTGTCTAGAAGTATTCCAAAGGACCTGCACAAGGACTTGCCTTTGTGTATCTGACTTGCAGCATTCCCAGGGATGGGGAGGCTTCTAAGGAGGCATTTACCAAAAGTAATTAATGTCAAAAGTATGAAGAAATAAGGAGCAAAGAATTAGTACTAACAAAAGAAAACTGAAAGTCAGGAGAAGGAGGAAATTAGGAAATTAATGAGGAGTACAGGACGTATAGAACTCAAGCATATTACTGGTACTCCAGAAGTCTACACATATACCCACTGATAGATGTATGCTCAGAAAAGTCCTGAAAGTAGTAGAGAGACGACTAGGGAAGGGGAAGGGGATTGAGGCAATTGGGAAGAGAGGGCAGGGAAAGAGGGGGTAGTTGGTAGAATAGACATGATTGAAACACAACATACTCTTGTATGGAAATGTAACAGTGAAATCCATTATGCATACAATTAATATGCATAAATAATTGTAATAAATTATTTTACAGAATGAAACCTATATGAGAAATAAAAAGCAACATAATGCTATGCACACAGGTAAATATAAAAACCAGCATTATTCTTTTGTGGTTTTAAACTCCTCTTTTTCCCTGGATTACTTAAAACACAAATGCTTAAAAAATGATCATAAATCTATAAAAGTTGGGTCCATTTTCTCTGGAGGCCCACAGTGTGTACACCCAGGAACATGGCCAATGTCCAAGACATAGCATATTCCTTAAAGTGTAGGGAAAGAAAATAGATCATTGAGTTATTCACTGGAGGGACATGGGGCATGGGAACCAAGTGATTCACCAGCCTTAGTCCCATGCCTTTCAGACTTGGCCCCCTGTGGTAAACCACATGTGACCAGTCTCACTTGTCACAGAGTCTAAGGGCCACTGACCACTGTGCCCTCCACAGTCCGTACTTCCCACTGGTTAAGTTTCTCAGCAGGTTTGTGACAGATCCTACGCCTCTCTATGACTATACTGTCAAGTCTTCCCCCTGGTTACTGCAGATACTCTGAATTGTGAATGGTCCATGTGACCAAAATAATATGAGGTGAAAGGCAGATACTTAAAGGAGAAGAGTTTGTGCATCATTGAAACTGATTTGGTATTAATTCAACTGTATTTATAAAGTTAAGATGTTAGTTGTAACCCCCAGGATATGAAGAAGGAAACAAAATGGTGCATAAAAAGAATTGATTAATCAGAAATGGTGTGATTAATGAAGAAATTGGGGGAGGGAGATAAGACAAATAGAAAACCAAGAGCAAAGTGGCAGAAACAAGTCCTTTTTATAAATTATGACTTTAAATGCACATTGACCAAAATCCTCAATTTAAGGATTGGCATAACTAATTTTAAAAAGCAGATTCAAACTATGTATGGTTTATAAGAGACTCACTTTACATGCAAAGGCAGAATACATTAAAAGTGGGAGGATGAAAAAGATGTTCCTAGCAAATAGTAAGCAACAGAAGGTTAGAATACCTATATTCGTATCAAACAAAAAAGATTTGAAGACAGAAATTTTCCATAGACAAATAAGGATTTTACATATTGGTAAAGCAGTCAATCTAACAGGAATATATAACAGTTATAAATACACACAAATATAAAAAACAAAAACCCAAAATATATGAAGCTAAAGCTGACAGAACTGAAATGAAAAATATTCCTATAAAAGTAGTTGGATACTCAGTACTTGTCATGGCTTGGATGTGAGATATACCCCAAAGCTCATGTTTGGGACAATGCAAGAAGGCTTTGAGGTGAAATGATTAGATTGTGAGAGCCTTTATCCTAATCAATGCATTAATCTCCTGATAAGGATAAATTCAGTAGTAACTGAAGGCAGGTTGGATGTGGCTAGCCTTTGCGGTTTATATTTTGTCCCTGGTAAGCAGAGCTATTTCTCTTTCTGCTTTTTTGGTGTCATGTTCCCAGCTGCTTTCCTCTGCCATATCCTCATGCCATGATTTTCTACCTCACCTCAGACCCTGAGGAATGGAGCTGGCTGTCTATGGACTCAGGCCTCTGAAACTGTGAGTCCCAAAATAAACTTTCCTTCTCTAAAATTGTTCTTGTCAGGTATTTTCATCACAGCAGTGAAAAGGATGATTAAAACAGTATCCTACTTTCAATAATAGATAAAACAACTAGAGAGAGTATCAGTAATGAAATAAAGAAATTGAATGCTATCAACTGGCTCAATTTAATAGTCATCAAGAGAACACTCTGCCCAACAATAGCAGAATATACATTTTTTTTTCTTAAGCGTGCATAGAACATTTCCAGGAAAAAAGATATGTTAGGCCACAAATAAATTCCAATATATTTTATAAGTTTATTGTTACATTATAGCAATATATAATAATAGGGTTCATTTTTACATAATCATACATGCATGGAATATCATTTGCTCCATTTCAGTCCCCAGTATCTCCTTCCTCACCCTCTACCAGTTCTTCTCCCCATTCCCCCTCCTATACTCCACTGGCCTTTCCCCCATCCATGTATTCTTTTTATACATTGGTGATTTGTAATTACACATAAGGGTGGAATTCACCACGGTACATTCACGTGTACACATGCATAACTTGTTCAACATCATTCTGCTGCTGCTCCTCCATTTCCCCATCCCTCCCCACTCCTCCTCAATACCCCTCTTCTACTCCACTGATCTTCCTTTCATTTCCATGCTGTCCCTCCTTTCCCCTTTATTTTGCTCTGGCTTCCACATATGAGAGAAAACATTTAATCCTTGACTTTCAGAGTCTGAATTATTCAATTTAGCATGATATTCTACAGATCCATCCATTTACCAGCAAATGCCATAATTTCATTCTTCTTTATGGCCGAGTAAAACTCCATTGTGTGTGTGTGTGTGTGTGTGTGTGTGTGAGATGTTATTTTTATCCGTTCATTTTTTAATGGACATCTGGGCTGGTCTCATAATTTAGCTATTGTCATTTGAACTGCTTTAATATTGATATGCCTGTGTCACTATAGTACACTGATTTTAGTTTTTTGGGATAAATACAAGGAATGGGATAGCTGGGTCGTGTTGTGATTCCATTCCTAGTTTTTTGAGGAATCGTCATACTGCCTTCTAGAATGTTTGTACTAATGTTCAGGCCCCCTCACCATCATGTATTTTTACATGTATTCTCCATAATTACCATTCTGACCGGAGTAAGATGAAATCTCAGTGTAGTTTTGATTTGCATTTTCCTGATTACTGACGATATTGAACATTTCTTCATGTATTTGTTGACCATTTGTAATTGTTCTTTTCAGAAATGTCTGTTTATTTTGTCAATTTATTGCTTGAGTTATTTGCTTTTTTGGTGTTAAGTTTTTTAAGTTCTTTATATTATTCTAGTTATTAATCCCCTGTTGGAAGAGTAGCTGGCAAAGATCTACAATTCTGCAGTCTCTCTCTTCACTCTCTTAATTATTTCCTTTGCTGTGCAGAAGCCTTTAAATTTGATGTAATCTCATTTATTGATTCTGGTTTTATTTCTTGAGCTTTAGGGGTCTTATTAAGGAAGTTGGTGACTGTGCCAATATGTTACAATGTTGAGCCTATGTTTTATTCTAGCAGTTGCAAATTTTCTTCATATAAGAAAACAAAAAACTTAACAAAGTAACTCAAAAATATATGTGGATTGAAATAATAAAATATATTTTTTCTGACTACAGTGAAATAAAAATAAGTAAATAGGAAAAGATTATAATTGTTTGGAAATTAACACAAAAAGACAAATGGATCAAAGAAGATATTACAAGTGGAATTAGAAAATGCTTTGAGAGAAAAGAAAGTAAAAATTAAATATATAAAAATTTATGAGATGTAGCAAAAGCAGTGATCAAAAGAAAATTTATACTTTTAAATGCCCACACTTAAAAAGAGAACCCTAGTCAATAACCAACATTTATGTCTCCAGGAACTAAAAATAGAATAACAAGTTTGATTTGAAGTTAGCATAACAAGGAGAAAAATATTATAGAATAGGTAAGCTAAACAGAGGATAGAAGTAATATGGAGAAACAATGATGCTAAAAATTAGTTCTTCAAAACTATCAAAAACTTGACATGTAATTATATTAAGAAAAAAAGAGAGAACATTTAAATTGTTGAAATCAGAAGTGAAAAGAGAAGCTTTACTAAAAACCTTACAGAAATAAAAATAAGAGTATACTATGATCAACTGCATGGGTAAATTCTAAGAAATACACAACTACTAAAACCAACTTAAGCAAACCTGTTAAGTAAGGAGATTAAATAAGTAATCAAAAATATCCTTGAAAATTAATAGTACAAGATGGCTTCACTGTTGACTTATAATAAATATTTTAAAGAAGAATTAATACCAATCCTTATATAGCTCCTCAAAAAATATAAAAGAGGAAATTGTATTTCCTAACTATTATATGGAGACCAGCATTACTCTAATCCCAAAGCCCAATAAACACATCACAAGAAAAATAAATTAATGTCCTTTATGAATAAAAGTGCAAAAACTCTGAATGAACTACTAGAAAATAAAATCAGCCACATGATGAAATGGGATTCATCCCAGGAATGCAAGGCGGGATGTACTGGGAACTGAATTAGGAAAAAAATATATATTTCATGCTTTTATAATTATGTCCAAATGAATGCTAATGCTATGTATAACTAAAAAGAACCAATAAAAATTTCCAAACAAAACTGAGCAAGAAAAAAAATGAGAAATCAAGCTTCATCAAAATTAAAAACTTTTGTGTTTCAAAAACCATCAAGAAAGTGAAGACAATCCACAGAATGTAAACAAATGTTTGAAAAGCATATATTTAACTAGGATTATTACCTTTTATACTTTTAAAATTGCAAATAAACAATAAAATGGAAAACAACCCAGTTAAAAACTGAGCAGAGTGTTTGGATAGATATTTGTTCAAAGAAAATATCAGAATGACCAACAAGCATCTGAAAGTATAAAGAATGTCATTAGTCATTAGAAAAATGCAATTAGAAACCGTAGTGAAATACCAGCTCACACCCAGTAAGATGGACATAATCAAAATGTCAGAAAATAACAAGGGTTGACAAGAGTATGGAGAAATTAGAACCTCTCATACATAACTTGTGGGGATGAAAAATAATTTAGTTAATATGGAAAACATTTTAGCAGTTCCTCAAGGAGTTAAACATTGAATTATATAATGTGACCCCAAAATTATACGATTAGGTAGTAGTAGTAAATTTAAAACAAATAGTCAAACATATACCTAAACATGAATGTCCGTAGTAACACTATTTATAATAGTCAAAAGACTCGACCTAAACTGTATCAACTGATGAATGAATATACTTACAATGGAATTCTATTCAGCCATAAAAAGGAATGCAATATTAACATATGCTATAATGTGGATTAACCTCCAAAACATTATGTTGATTGAAAGAATTCAGACACAAAATAGCACATACTGTATGATTCCATTTATGTGAAACACAGAAAAGGTAAAATCATTGAGAGAGTAAGAAAAATAATGGTTGCAAGACACTAGTGGAGGAGTGAATGAGGAGTAACTAATGAGTACAATGTTTCCTACTGGTGTGAAGAAAATGTTTGGGAACTATGTTAGATGTGATGATTGCACAAAATTTTAAATGTACTAAGTGTCACTAAATTGTACACTTTAAAATGGTTAATTTGTTAGTGAATTTTACCTCCAGATTAGAAATTCATTTGTCTCAATAAAATATAAATTAAGATGGCAGGAATAAGAAAATTGATGTTTATTAATAAATAAATACCTGAATAAAATTATGTCAGATTTGATTAACATATTTTATATACACATGGCATGTGTGTGCATGTATGTTTATATGTGTGTATATGTGGTACATGTTGTTTCTTAGAGACATATCAAACAAAAATAACACACAAACATAAATAAGCCTAAATCAAGTAATTGCTAAGAGACAAGAGAATTCAAAACAATAGGTATTAGTCTAGAAAAAAAGATCTGCTTCTGCAATAATTATTTGATATTGTTCTGAGGAATACCTATTGAAAGGGTTGATAAAGCTGCCTTTATTTACAGATGACATGATTGTCTACAGAGAAAATACAGGAGAATAAACTGAAAAACTATTAGACCTACAAAATTCAGTAAGATAATTGAAAATAAGGTAGATTTCAAGTTTCAGTTATTTTTCTATGTCGCAGCAACCAGTTAAAAATATTATCTAAAAAGAATCTGATTCATAACAAGAATAGAAATCCCACATTATCCAGAAAGAATACCAACAAATAATGCCTAAGTCCTATATAAACAAAATAATTAAAACTTCCACAAAAAATAACCACAAGGAAAATTATGCAGAGACAAGCATATTTTATTCCAAAGGGCAAGACTCAATACTGTAAACATATCAGTCCCCTTCAAAATAATTTGTAAATTCAATTCAATTCCAATAATTAATTCAAGTATATTATTTATAGAATTCATCATACAGTATATATATATATATATATATATATATATATATAGCTAATTTTTTTTAAAAAATTGTGGAAATAGAATTAAAAGGAAATATTTGCCAAGTAGTCTGGCTCCAGAGTCTGATCTCTACTAAGTTTAGCTGTCAGTATGCTAATAATGGCAAATAGAAAAATCTGTATTAGAATATATCCACATGGAAATTTAATGTATGAAGAAGGTGGCACCTTCAGTTAGTTGAGGAAAGATTAACTAATTAATAAAGGAGGTAAAATTGACTCTATTTGAATCAAGTTAAAATCAGCTTTCTACCTCATCTCAGACCCCAAAATAAATTCCAGATGGCTTAAATACATAATGAAAAGTATATAATTGACATATTTATGTAAAGAGGTAAAATTATGTATAGCAAAAAATCACGAATTATTAAACAGACTGGGAGGAATATATCTCCCAAACCACTTCATCACTAAAATGGTAATGAAAAATAGAAGGAATCCAAATGTACAGCAAACTTATTAAAATAAACTTAACCTTATTAGTAAACAGGAAATGAGAAACTAAAAGACATTCAATTGGAGATCATTAAAAACATTCAGAATATCCAAAAATGGTAATGATATAGAGCAAAGTGAGCACACACCCTATCCCCAACCCTACCCTTACGCACTTTGCTCTTGTTAGGAACGTAAACCAGAAAAGCATTTTGGACAATAATTCACCAGTGTCTCTCAAAATTTTTAATGTGTATTCATTTGCACAGTACTTTCACTTTAAGGAATCTATCCTGCAGATATATGTATGCATTTGTAAAGATATTATGAATCCAAAACTCATAGTGATATTACTAAACATATATCAGTGGAAAAATTATGTTAAATTCATATTATGAAATAATATGTAGTCATTAAACACTTATATTTATGTAAGTCATTATATTTATACACAGAAAGATGTCTTTGATATATTGTTGAATTATTTATAGTGCACTGAAGAATACTGTTTTGTCTTGTTTTGTTTTGTTGGTACAAGGGATTGCACCCAGGGGTGCTCTACCACTGAGCCACAGTCCCAGCCCTTTTTATTTTTGGTTTGGAGACAGGGTCTCACTACACATTGTTGTTTTTTTTTTGAAAGCAATAAAAGCAATCTGAATATTTGTGAAAACATAAGAAAATATTTGAAAGATGGGTCGAAGAGAGTGTATCATGTACAACAACAGGGATCAACCTGAAGGACACAATATTGAGTTAAATAAGCCAGATACAGAAAGATAAATGCCACATGATCTCACCTATATGTGGAATATTAATAACTTTGAACTCACAAAAGCTAAGAGTAGAATCATGTTTGCCAGGTTCTTCATCTTGCTAGGCATTTGACATTTTTCATAAGCCTAGACGTTCAAAAGAGAGGTCTCAGAACACTTATGATCAGGTAGGGAGAAATTGGGTAAAGGGTAAAATCTTTCAGTTATGCAGCATGAATAAGTTCTAGATACCTAATATACAGCACAGTAACGATTATTACTAATACTGTATTGTATGTGTGAATTTTTCCAAGAGAGTAGATATTAAGTGTCCTCATACAACAAAACAATGGTATCTATGTGAGGTGATGGATGTGTTAATTAGCTTGACTGTGGTAATCATTTCATGGTGTATATGTACATCAAAATACCCTGCTACACGCCTTAAATTTAAATTTTAGTTATCAATAATTCCTTGATAAAGTTGAAGACAAAATTAAAGTTACATATGTCTACTTGTAGACATATGTAACTCACTAGATATCATACTCTCCTTCAGTGGGACACTATGGACAGTATATCCTATATAAAATGTTAAAAGGGGAGGGGCTGGAGCAGGGGCTCAGCGGTAGCACACTTGCCTCGCATGTGTGAAGCACTGGGTTTGATTCTCAGCACCACATATAAATAAATAAAATAAAAATCTATCAACAATTAAAATTTTTTAAAGTAAAAGGGGAAATAAGTAAATAGAGAAAGTAAGTGTAAATAAAAATTCTAAGACATTTGATAATAAAGCAAGAATATATACGAATATATACAAGTTGACAGCAACAGAGTAAAGTTAGAAAACCTCCAGAATCAACCTTTTAAATATTTTGCAAGGCAAGTTATGTTATAAGCCATTCAATATAAAGTACAAACCGATTTTACCCGTAGATATGATACATAGAAACTACCTAAACTAGAAGAAGCCTACATATAACATAATAGATACCAAGTGACACTGACTTCATTTTAGGAATCAATATGATAATGGAAATTATGGTGAACTGAAAACCATATCCCCAATTTAAAAGGCAATACTCATGATTCAGCTCCAGTGGATTGTAGCTATGCTGGAATCCAGATTCTATGCTGCTAGATCTGATTTTTCACTAAACACAGGAAATCAGTACTATTGATAACATGGCAACCAATGCTGTGGACCATATATGTCATGTCTATAAGTAATATCTAGAACAACTACTGGAAAAAAATGTGCAAAGTCATATATGTAAAAACACTAAAAATAATTCTAGATGTAGACCTAAAACATTCAAATAACCTACAGAAAGGCAACAACATGAAAATAGAAGAAATAGAAACAGAAAACAAAAAATTAATGAATTGGACAACTATTCCACAATATAGCACATGTCCAGATAAAGAAACAAAGACTATAAAAACCATGAGCATTTCCTCCCAGATTTTTAAAGAATTTTTGTGTACATGTATTAAGCAAGTATCTTTGTCATTTTCTAAATTATACTTTCTATATTATATATGCTTTCTATATTCTATACTTTCTAAATTATACTTCGTCATACTTTCTAAATTATAGGATATAACTCTTCTGGAGAATGGATTAGTGTAGTTTGGGTGATATGAAGAAAACTTGCATTATTCTAAGCAGAATTATGACCATGCTATAGTCTTTATTTGGAGATTAAGTATGGTTTAAGGAGATGCAGGTGGGTGCCAAGTTTATAAGGATTAGACTTGTGACAGTTAACTTCATGTGGCAATTTGACTGAGTTAAGAGGTGCTCAGACAGCTGACAAAACATTATTTCTGAGTGTGTCTGGGATAATAATCTGAAAGAAGTTAGTATTTGAATTGGTAGACCGAGTAAAGAAGATACAACTTCATCAATGAGAACAGGTAAAACCTCATCTAATGAGAGTAGGAATAGGAAAAAAGATGAAGGAAGGTCAAATTTTCTCTCAATTCTGGAATTAGATTTGTCTTCTCCTGCCCTTGGACATCAGAATTCTTAGTTCTTGGTCTTTCAGTATCAGAGACCTTCACCAGTGACACCCCATCCCCACCCCAGTTCTCAAGCCTTTGACCTCAGATTTAATTATGTCACTTGATTTCCTGGTTCTCCAGGTTAGACAGCATATCTTGGGATTTCTTGTCCTCCATAGTTATGTATGCCAATCCCTATAACATATCCTCTTTTATCTATCTCCTGTAGGTTGTGTTTCTCTGAGGAGACTTGAATAATACAGGTTATAACTAAGCCTTGGATGTGTCCAAGTTTTACTCATTCATTTATTCATCCACCCAGACCTACTTTTCACCCTATCCTCAACTCTCATTTGGGACCAACTGTAGCCTAAACTCTGAGATAGTTAATAATCATAATACCCAATATTTAACAGTTTTAAAATCACTTTCACATCCATAGTATCCTGTATACCTTGCATTTGAAATAATTAACAAGAAATTCTGAGGTGTTTTTGCTCAGAAGAGGCCTCATTTTGCTTCTTGAAAGTGAGATGAGTAATGTAGGAAAATAATTTTCAGCAATTTTAAAGTAGTATCTACCTTAACTTGCTTCCTGTTGGGACTACTATAAGCATACCCTGTCTACTGAACACATCTTCTTTGTTTACTAATCGTAATACCAGCCCCAAGATCAGAAACCTGATTGTAAACATGATTATAAAGAGTACAAACAGAGGGACAACCCTGCAATCTATCATTATAGTTGTATTTTATTTTATTTCTTGGGTCTCTTACTGTTTAAATGAAGTCAATTTTATTTAATTCTAACTGGTTTCTACCAAAATAAAAGTCTAATAATTTTGACCAAGATGAAATAATTGAAGAAGGAATGTAGAATAAGAAACAGCATGTCAAGTAAGAAAAAAATAGGTATGGATCACAACTTAGGAATCCATATGTTTCTAAAGTTCTATGGATACAGGCAGGATTAAGAACCATAGACGAGTGATTCTCAAAGTTCAATGTGTTTTAAATTTATCTGGGGATCTTGATTGTTATAAAGTAAATTCTGATTCAGTATGTCAGGAATAGAGCCTTATATTCTTTATTCTAACAAGCATGCTACTAGGTGATCGTGAAACTCTGGTTTGTGTGAAAACAATTTAGGTAGCAAGGTCTTAGAGAAATCCTTCAAAAGTGGTCCAAGGAGATATAAACAAGGATAAATAATCAGAGCTCTGTATGTATTAGCAAGGAGGGAAAAAAATAGAAAGTGTCATAACAATTTGTTAGTAGAATAATAAACAATTAGTAAACCTTCATAAAATAAAGCCGTATTTAGTAGCTAAAGTTGATGAATTAGACTATCACATATCAATACAGATAAATATTTTTTAAATTTATTTTTTGTTTAAATTTATTTTAACATAAACTTTAAATTTATTTTTTAGTTGTAGTTGGACACAATACCTTTATTTTATTCATTTATTTTTATGTGGTGCTGAGGATTGAACCCAGGGGCATGCACATGCGAGGCGAGTGCTCTACTGCTGAGCCACAACCCCAGCCCCAGATAAATAGTTTTTAAAACAAAATGATAGTTGAATAAAATTGTATAACACAGTTTGATACATTTCAGATACATTTAAAATATTTCATATAATATTATATCATGTATAGCTTATGGATGCATACATGCAGTTAAAATTTAATGTTCATGGAAACTATACATATCAATTTTAGGAGAATATTTAGCCTGAAGAAGAGACAGGAAAGAGATGAGGATGTGGAGTTCTATCTTTATTTGTCAAGTAAAAGGAAGGTCAGGAAGAACCGAGCTCTCAAGTATATTTGCAGTAAGTTAACATCTGTTGTATCTGGATGATTTGTCACATTTTTTGTACTTTAAAGTGTGTTTGAAGTATTTTGTTATTAAATTTCTTAAACATCTAGGGCTTTGTTGCCTTTAATTCTTGTCATATGTCAGATGCCACTGTGTGGAAAGGGCCTGGTTTTGGTAATAGGAAGCTCTTTATGATATGAATCACTGTATTTTCTCTTTTCTTTTTAGTCCTGCTCAGCTCTATTAAATCAGCAAAAAAAGGCTACCTT
Source organism: Marmota monax (assembly GCF_021218885.2). NCBI lineage: Eukaryota > Metazoa > Chordata > Mammalia > Rodentia > Sciuridae > Marmota > Marmota monax. Next base: position 2,831,377 of record NW_026692025.1, on the reverse strand, counting down.
CAATATCTTCACAATATTGTAACAAACTTCTTCTCCCAACCCTTTTTTATACTATGTCTCATCTCTGGGTTCCTCCACATCTTAATGTAGGAGTCTTGAGTAGGAACTTCAATAAGTTTTCTCTCAATCCAACAGTGTTACCTGAAACTCCTGGGATCATTTCTATTTTAAGCCACTTCTCTAAGAAATAAAAGTTAATATTTCCCATAATAGGAAAGTTGTTTAAAACTTGGAGACTTTCCATGTCTCTCAATTTCTTTCCTGGCCATGTAGTGTTTCCAATTATAATCAATATAGCAAGATGGAAAATTCTTACTGGCATCTAACATCATGGAATCTCCTCAAAATATGCCAGTCTCTCTACTCTATGGAAAAACTATACTAAAAGATGAGAAAACATTCTGTTTAAATGCTGTTAAAACAATTAAAATATAACCCATAAACTTTGATTTTATGTATCCATTGACTTCTTTCACCTCTATTATTACTGAGTTTGATGAAATACAACAAAATTAAGGCTAAAACTAGAAGCCAAACATAGGGAAGTTGCTTCAGCACCCTGAACAGTTTTCAAATTCCCCATCTAGAAAATACCAAGTTTCTAGTGCAATATAGGTATAGAGGACTGATAAAAAAAATAAGGGATTATATTTCTTTTAGACCACACAATCAAACTTTACTCATATTTCTCCTTTTCATTCTCTGTTCCTCTTCTCTCTCTCTCTCTCTCTCTCTCTCTCTCTCTCTCTCTCTCTCTCTCTCTCTCTCTCTCTCTCTCTCTGCCAGGGATTGAACTCGGACTCGGGGATGCTTAACCACTGAGACACATCCCCAACCCTTTTGTATTTTATTTAGAGACAGGGTCTCACTGAGTTGCTTAAGGCCTCACTAAGTTGCTGAAGCTGATTTTGGACTTGCAATCCATCTGCCTCAGACTCCTGAGCCACTGGGATTACAGGCATGTACCACAGCATCCATCTCTGCTCTGTTTTCAATAGTATTTCTCTCACTTATTCTAATACCCATATTGTCATTCTCCTACTCCTTAGAGACAACACTTATGATGAAAAAGAGATGCTTAGCCAATTATCAATAATATTTGCCCAAGCTCCCCAGAATATTTCTCATAGAAAAACATGCTTTGAGGAACTATTGCAAAGGATAATATCAATAGGTACTTTACACTTCAATAAAACCATGCCTAAAATGCGTTTGGAATAATTTCACTAAATATTAGCTAGAATTACTGTTAGTACTCTCACTTCCTTGCAATCTAATACCTTCTCTAGTCTTTCAGCAGTGAGCAAGATAAAATACATGTTGCTTTGTCAGACATGCTTTTCCTAGCCAGGCATGGTGGTACACACATGTAATCCCAGCAGCTCCGAAGGCTGAGGCAGGAAGATTGAGAGTTCATAGTCAGCCTCAGCAATTTAGTGAGGCCCTAAGCAGCTAAGCTACTCAGAGACACCCTGTAAAATAAAATTTTAAAAAATAGGCTGGGGATGTGGCTCAATGGTTAAACAACCCTGGGGTCAAGTCCTGGTACAAAGAAGAAGAAGGGGAAGAGGAAGAAGAAATGCTTCCCCTACCCTAAAATTATGGTAATCCTCTTTTCATAGTTACTTTGTTATGTTCTCATATTGGTTTCTTTCCAAAGTGTGCACATTTAACATTTGTTTATCTTTGCATATAAACTTGCAGTATCACTTAAAATCGTCATAATACAGTGACACAACCACATCAATGTTTATAGAAGCTGAATTTGCAATAGCTAAGCTGAAATGCCCCCTAAAGCCTCATGTGTTGAAAGCTTGGTCCCCATTACAGCAATGTTCAGTTGTGGGGCTTTTGGGAAGTAATTGGATCATGATTACTTTAACCTTCTCATGTATATTAATCCATTTTAGACATGTTTTGATGGCATTGTTGGGAGGTGGTAGAAACTAAGAGGTGGGGCCTAATGGGACACTGGGTCTGTGGTCTCTTCCTTGCTCTTTTCTGCTCCTTGCTAACAAGAAGTGAGAAGCTTTCTTCTGCCACACCTTTCCTTAATGTTTTTCTTTGTCACTTCAGTCCCAAAGCAATGGCCTGGACCATGTACTGAAACCTCTGAATCCATGAACAAAATAATAATAATAATAATAATTTCTCCTTTAAGTTTTCTCAAACTGTGTATTTTAGTCAGCTTTTTCACTGCTGTGACTAAATGACCTGACCAGAACAATTGTAGAGGAGAAAAGTTTTATTTAGGGGCTCACGTTTTTAGAGGTCTCAATCCTTAGACAGGAGGCTTCATTCTTTGGGACTCAAGTTGAGGCTGAACATCATGGTGGAAGAGTGTGACAGAGGAAAGCAGTTCACATGGTCATCAGAGAAAGACTCCATTCCCCCGATACAAAAATATATACCCCATAGCTATGCCTCAATTCCCACCTCCTCCAGCCTCACCCTACCACTTCAGTTACCACTCAGTTAATCCCCATCAGGGGATGAATTCACTGGTTGGGTTAAGGTTCTCACAACCCAACCATTTCTCCTCTGAACCTTCTTGCACTGTCTCACACGTGAGCTTTTGGGGGACACCTCACTTCCAAACCATAGCACAATTTTGAAAAGATAACACAATATGCTTATTTATTGTATATATTTTCTGATTAGAATGTGAGCTATATAAAAACAGGTGTATTTCCCTCTGCTTTATCTGTATAACTTCCCATAAGTTCATGACACAGCATAAGAACTCAGTGAATATCTGTGGAATTAATGATAAAAGCACCATGAATATATTCCCCTTAGCTCGTCTCCACCAGAGATTGAATATGTCTATGCCTAAAGCATAATCTCCATTTTCTGGCCTGGACTTGAGACTTAACAGTTGGGACCTGGGATTAAAGTCACAGAACAAGGTTTTCTGGACAGCCTTAAAGCATTATATCTTATGTTCATTTTTACCTACATGTTCAACTGACTTAGCTTGACTTATGCCTTGAGATCAGTTCCTTTCAAAATTAGATTCTGCTGGTTTGTTTCTGTTAATTAATGCTAATGGGCTTTATCACAAATTATAAGCTGCCAGACGTTTTCATTCTTTCTATGAGTTAAAAAAATTTACTGAGTATGACAAGATGTGAATCCTTATGGGACTCTGCTAGACAGCAAGAATATCCCATAAATACTCATATGTTGAAGACTTCATCTCCGGTGCAGCAATGTTCATAGATGGGCATTTGTGAAGTGATTGGATCATGAGGACTCTAATTTCATCAGTGGATTAATCCATTGATAGATTCATATTTTAATGGTACTATTTGGGAGGTAGCAGAAACTGAAGGAGGTGGTACACACTGAGGCCCAGATACTTCAACTATGATATAAAAAGTTTAGATTAAAAATTATAGTTTTGAACTGTGGTCCATAAGTCCATAAAGAGAGGGTTGAAGTTCAACGCCTAGGCTTTAATAGGTTCTTTTTTTGTGGCTTAATTTGTATTTTCTTTTTAAAAAGTTTATTCTTTTACATTTGAATCAGATAGGGTATAATTTCTCATTTTTCTGAGTTATTATTTTTAGTTATACATGACAGTAGACTATATTTTGACATATTATACAAACATAGAATATATACATACATGGAGTATAACTTCCCATTCTTATGGTTGTACATGATGTGAAGTTACACTGGTCATGTATACATATATGAACATAGGAAATTTATGTCTCATTCATTCTGTCTTTCCCATTCCTGTCCTCCTCCTTTCCCTTTATTACCCTTTGTCTAGTCCAATGGACTTCTATTCTTCCCCTCCCTACCTTCCCTTGTTGTGGGTTAGCATATCAGAGAACTTTCAACCATTGCTTTTTTTGGTGGGGATTTACATTTCACTTAGCATGATAACCTCCAGTTCCATCCATTATTGGCAAATACCATAATTTCATTTTTCTTTATGGCTGAGGAATATTCCATAGTGTATTATATATACCACATTTTCTTTATTCATTCATATGTTGAAGGGCTTATGAATTCAGGGGTTTCAGTACATGGTCCAGGCCATTGCTTTGGGACTGAAGTGACAAAGAAAATCATTAAGGAAAGGTGTGGCAGAAGAAAGCTTCTCACTTCTTGTTAGCAAGGAGCAGAAAAGAGCAAGGAAGAGACCACAGACCCAGTGTCCCATTAGGCCCCACCTCTTAGTTTCTACCACCTCCCAACAATGCCATCAAAACATGTCTAAAATGGATTAATATACATGAGAAGGTTAAAGTAATCATGATCCAATTACTTCCCAAAAGCCCCACAACTGAACATTGCTGTAATGGGGACCAAGCTTTCAACACATGAGGCTTTAGGGGGCATTTCAGATATAAACCATTGCATTCTGCCCCTGACCCCTAAAAGCTCACGCTAATCTCCTAGTGCAAAATACCTATGGTCCATCTGTAACAGTCCCCCATATTCTTCACAGTTTCAGCATAAGTCCGAGTACTAAGTCTCTTCTGAGACTCAAGGCAACTCTCACATTTTAGCACCTGTAAAAAAATGTTAAAATCAAGTTGCATATTTCCAACATACAATGGTGAGACAGGTACAGGGTGAACAATCTTTTTTAAAAGGGAGGAATGAACACAGAAAGTAGAGATGGAACCAAACAAAGACTAATACCGAGCAGGACAAATACTAAATTATACAGCTCAGCTCCATCTCCAGCAACTACAGCACATGGTGGAAAGTTGTGGGCTTCAAAGGACTTGGGAAGCCCAACCCCTATGGACTCACTTGCTGAGAGCCCATATGGCCTTTCCCCTGGACTGGCTCTTCTTGATGCCTACAAACATTCATGGCAGATTTTCTACATTTCTGGCATCTCTAACTTCCTGGAATCTCCACTGCAGCTTCAGCTTCATTCTCAAACTTTTATGTGTTGCCTTCTTAGTACTTGCCATACAATATCTGTCCTCTCTGGCCTTCGTTTGAAATCTCAGTAGAATCCTCCATGAACTGATAACTCTTGCATTCTGCATTCCTGCAAAATCAGCACCATGTGGATGACACCAAGGCCTGGCACCAGTGTGATTAGAATCTAGGCCCACTTGGACCATAGCTGTAGTAGCCTCTGAGTACCTGCGGTGGCTGAACACAATAAAATGAATTCTGGGAAAACAATTTCCTAAGCAACCCTGTGGGAGTAGGGTGTCCTAGAGCTCTCTTCTGAAAACGAAATTTTCAAGTGAGTTTACACTTTTACACCTTGAACCAGAGATGAAGGGTGGGGTCTGAACAATTCCTGAGATGACCTCAAGGCATCATCCCTATTGACTTTGTGTAAAGTACTTGTCTTCCTTAGTGGTATTATTCTCTTCAGCAACCCCATCTTCTTTTGCTTCAATTCACATGTATTTTCTGGCCAAACTGCAAGCTTTTCAAATCTTTCTGCCTTGTTTTTTGCTCTTGTTTATCACTGTATACGAGCTAAAATCCACCAGAAATACCCATGTGACTGCCTGAATGCTGTGCTGCCTTGACATTTTCTCTACCAGATTAATTAGTCCATCACCTTTAAACTCAGCCTCCCACAAAGTCTCAGGACATGGACAAAATGTAGATAAATTCATTGCCAGAATGTAACACAGACAGCTTCTAATTTGATTCATACTAGAGACTTCATTCCACCTGAGTAGTCATGAGTAGTCAAAATTCTTATCAACATTCTAGTCTTATGAACTCCCATCAGAATAATCCATTAAGCCCTGCTTATCTAAGGCTTCTCTTCCATTCTGACTGGAGTGAGATGAAATCAGTTCTGAGATTGGAAGAGAATCAGGAGATTTGGCTGTCCTAGAAGCCAAGGTAAGAAAGTTTTTTGAGGAGGACACAGCAGTCAGCCCTCTCAAATAAAGCAGATAGGTCAAGTCCAAAAAGGACTAGAATTTGTTCTTATGATCTGGTTATCCAGAGATGATTGCAAAGTTTGACAAAAAGTGTTATGTGGAGTGATGAGAGAGAAAGCCTGATTTCATCTCACTCCAATCAGAATGGCAATTATCAAGAATAGAAGAAATAATAAGTGTTGGTGAGGATGTGGGGGGAAAGGGACAATCACACATTGCTGGTGAGACTGCAAATTGGTGCAACCACTATAGAGAGCAGTATGGAGACAACTCAGAAAACTTGCAATGGATCCACCATTTGACCCAGCTATCGCACTCCTAAGTTTATACCCAAAGGACATAAAATCAGAATACTATAGTGATGCAGCCACATCAATGTTTATAGTAGCTCAACTCACAATAGCTAAACTATGGAACTAACCTACATTCCCTTCAACAGATGAGTGAATGAATAAAATGTGGTACATATGCACAATGCAATATTATTCAGCCCTAAAGAAGAGTGAAATTATGACATTTGCATGTTATTGGATGGAACTAGAGAACATCATGCTAAGTGAAATAAGCCAATCTCCCAAAACCAAAAGCCGAATGTATTCTCTGATAAGCAGATGCTGATCCATAGGGGGCGAGAGTAAAGGGAACAATGAAGGAAATTTGGATTGTGCAGAGGGGATTGAAAAGAGGGATGGGGTCATAGGGTTGGGGAGGATGGAAGAGACAGACATTATCACCCTATATATGTATTACACTACTGGAGTGACTGTTCACCATGTACAACCAGAGGAATGAGAAGTTGTGCTTGATTTGTGTATAATATGACAAAATGCATTCTACTGTAAAATGAGTAAATTAATTAATTTTTAAAAACTTGATAATGGTGTTGGGAACTGCAATGCAAACATAAAAAATAAATTAAGCCATTTCCTACTTCTAATGATAACATTATCTTTAAATATATATATATATATATATATATATATATATATTTAAATACACAAATACACAAACAATTTTGTTTATGGAAAATGGATTATACTGATTGGTTTTTCTAACTTAATATATAATGGACACATTTTCCTATATTCTTCAATAAAGATAAATTATTTGCATAGAAAAAAAAGATCTGGTTACCCAGAGGTGACTAAAAAGTTTGACAAGAACTGTTGTGTGCAGTGATGAGAGAGAAAGCCTGATAGGAGGCAGTTGAAGAAGAAATGCAGAAAAGAGGGACTGAAGACAGCCAGTATGGGGATCATTTTTAAGAGAAATAGAAGAAAAGGGTGGTGTGAGACATGAGCCTGCTTTAAAGATTGGAGAAATTACAACCAATCAGAACAAAGTTCCTGGATACAAATGCAGGTGTGAAGGAAAAATGTCAGTATAATGCGGAAGTTCTCTTTTGATCAGCTTTTTGTCACTATGACAAAAATATCTAAAAATGGCAATTTAAAGGAGGAAAAATGTATTTGGGCTCATAGTTTCAGTCTATGGTTGGCCAGCTCCATTGCTCAGAGCCTGAGGTGAGATCGAACATCATGATGAAAAGGCATTAGTAGAGGAAAGCTGTTCAACTCATGGCAGCCAGGAAGGAGAGAGAGAGAGAAGAGAAAGAGGCTGGGGACAAGATCAATCCTTCCAGAGCATGTCTCCAACTACTACTTCCTCCAACTAGTTCCCACCTCCCAGGAGTCCTTCCAGCTATCAATTGATTAATCTTTCAAATAGATTTGATTAGATCAGAGTACTCATTATCCAACCATTGCCTAAAAGTCCCACCTCTGAATATTGTTGCATTAGTAACCATGCCTTCAATATATGAGCTTTTGGGGGACATTCCAAATCAAAACCACTTTTTGGCTGATTTTCTTAGTATAGGAAGCAAGGTCATTATCAGCTGAGAGTGAGGTATGGGAGGATGTGTTTGACATTCAAGGAGAGAAGAATCAAAACACTTTTCAGGAGAGTTTGAGAGTGAAAATACTAGAGTAACATAAGAGCATATATGTTCAAATACCATTGCTGAATCAAAGAATGTATAAAGTCTTAATTTTATTATGTATTGTCAAATTGCCCTCAGAGGTTATATTAGTTCACATGCCGACATGTGGCAATGCCTGTTCCTCCAAGCCTTTGCCAATACATTATGCTAGAATTGTTCTCACCCTTCTCAATCTGATAGTTGAAAATGATATCTTAGTGCAGTTTTAATTTGCACTTTTCTTATTTAAATTCGGTTAGCATTTTTTTCTATGGTTAATGACTAAAGACTATAGATAAAATTGGATACATCCAAGGAGCTGTGACATGGTAGATTAGACAAGCAATTTCTTTTAGTCTTCTGTCTCCACTGATTCAACCAGTTCTTATATAGGGTCTATTATAGATTATGCATTATCAAGAAGATATGGCAGAATAAAACAGACTATATCAGAACCTAAACTGGGAACTTTAGCCTAGAATCACAGAAGTTCCAGAGAGGAAGAGGTCTCAGTCTCAGATAACCTCTAAGATTAAGAAAGGACCCCAGAGCAGACATCAAGCTATTTTTTCTTTTTCTTTTTTAAGAGAGACTCTAAGGTTTTTGAGCAGTCAAGTGATATAAAACCAAGCTGAAGCCAGGTATGGTAGAGAAAGTCTGTAATCCCAGAGGCTTGGGAGGCTGTGGCAGGCAAATCATGAGTTCAAAGCCAGCCTCAGCAACCAAGTCAGACCCTAAGCAACTTAGAAAGACCCTGTCCCTAAATAAAAACATTTTAAAGAGCTGGGATATGGTTCAGTGGTTAAGTGCTCCTGGGTTCAATCCCTAATACAAAAAAGAGGGGGAGCTTATCTCTGCTGAATCAGCCTATATAGTGTTTATGGGTTAAGGATTGAGGAAAAATGGTTGGTTCACAACAAGTGCTGTGAAGAGGAAAAAGAGGAAGGACTTTCCATGAGGGAATGGAGGCTCCAGATAGAATAGAAGTGCTTCGGTTCAAAAAGCTCTGCATCCAATGGTCTTGGAGGCTTCCAGAAATAAATGGAATGTAGAAGAAATAATTGCTAGAAGCTTTGCTTGGTGACTTTCCTGGGTCCCGTGGACTACCTATGATTTTTCAGGCATTATATGGAGTGGGTGATTCTAGAGCAGCACTGGAGGTGTAATGCCTATTTAAAGATAACATTGCAGACTTAAGAATTCCTCCTGGCAATGCTTTAAGCTATTGCTCTTGGTAACTGACATAAATGTCAATGCAAGTACCAAATAGCCATATATGCTGAACTACTTAAATTTATCCTAACCAAGCTCCTCTGGGGTGAGCTGACATGCAAATCCAAAATGAACAATGCTATTGGAGGCGGGGGGTTCTTGAATTCTCTCTCCACTGGCAGCACCCATGTGTCTCAATTCCAGATAAATTGGCAGCTATCCAATGAAAAGAAGAGGCAACCAGCTACACGTTTACGATGAAACCCCACAGATGCTTCCATTTTTGTCTGGTAACTTGAACAAAATTCAAGGACAGAATTCTCTGTACTTGTAATAAAAGGCTGACTCAACACCCTTTCACTGCCATTTATTGATTATGTAGCAATTAACTCACCACTTCATCACTGAGCATACATGGCAACCTGAGAAAAAAGTGAATCACCATTTATTGCATGTCTGCTAGGTGCCAAGCACTGTGTTAGGTATTCATAAGTTATCTTTTTCTGGTCAGGATTATGGTTGTAATGTAACATTTTTTGTAGAGAATAAACACGAAAAAATGCAAAATATGATTTTGTGGGCTATTAATGCTGTACTCCCTACTTCATGATGAGAAAATTAGCAGAAAGCTTTCCCACACTGTTTGTACTTCTCCCAAAGGCAAATGGTGATACCACAAATGTTTGCATTCCCTCATCTGCTAGTAATCAGAGGGCAGAGACTAAAAGTTATTCATCTTCTTTTCGCAGCCAGCACAATGAACACAGTGCATAACTCAAAGTAGATTCCTGGAAAATGTGTATTAAATAATGCAAATGAAATTTAGAGTGAGGAGTCAGACACTAATTGATGGTTCTGTTAATGTGATGATTGACTGATAAAGGTAAAAAGATTATGCCAGGTGCATACTTAGAAACAATTTTTATCCATAGCATCACCTGGAACTCTATTGTATATGCCTGCCCTGACTTCTGCAGCCTCACCATGCACCAAACATGATGATCTCCTTGCTGTACTTCAAACATGCCAAGTAACTCCTACCTCAGGGTTTTTACCTTTGCTATTCCTTATGCCTGAACCACCCTTCCCCTTCATGGCTTACTCTCACTTCATTCAGGTCTCTGTCCAAATGACATCTCTTTGAAGAAAACTTTTCTTAGTGCTATTTCTCAAACAGAATGCCTTAAATCTCTCTAGCCCTTTACCCTGCTCTATTTTTCGTCATTGGACTTACCAATACCTGACTGTAATTCTCATATTTTGTTTACATTCCCCACAAATGTGCAAGATTAAATTAGTGTATGGATATTTTCTTACTCACCTTTGCAATTCCAGCTCCCAAATAATGTCTGATGTGTAGCAGGTATGCAAAACTTTGTTGTAAGAGCAAACAAATCAACTAATGATGCAGGTCTGCAAGGTATGTTTCAGGGCAATGTCCCTGAGGTTGAAGAATTCTTGATTCTTTTCACATCATACAGAAAATAAAATTAGTGAGGACAGATATATTTCTGCTAAGAAATAGGTTACCTAGTCTTCCACTTTCTGAAAACACTTAATTTAGAAAATTAAATTGAATTTCACATTGGTTCATCAAAAATCTTGAATGATTAAAATTATCATAAATTCAAAACTCAAATTAACAGCCAAAGATTAAAAAAAAATCCAAAGGAAAAGAGAGCTTAAGTCATAAAATAAACTAATTCATATAGTTCTAATTTGCTTTTAGAACAGAACAAATAAGAAAACATCTTAACCAAGTATAGTTATTTTATTTCTCCAGTTGACCCACCATGGCCACAGAGCCTGGGAACATAAATTCTGATTATCATCAGTAAGGTCATGATCATGATCCATCATGCCAGAAAATGTGGCAAGAGGAGTAACAGAAATTAAGCATTTTCCCATGGAGGCAGGGTACTGGAGGAGGGGTGTCTTTTCCACAATATAGAGGGTGATTTTCTCCTTAAATATGTATATGCTGCCCCAATACTCTAGATTTTTAACCCAGTGTGTGTGTGTGTGTGTGTGTGTGTATCTGGATCCCTGGACTTTTTAAATCAGGAAAATGCAATATTCTTGCAGTACTTTTAAAACATCATAGATCTTATGAACAATCATTAGACTACTAGCTTAAATCAAGTTATCTCTTTAAAGCAGTGAGGGGGAACTTGGCCAATCCTTTTCTTGGTTGTGACCCTTGGTCTTAATGAGATAATAGCTTAAATTCCAAGAAAAATAAAATTTAACCAATTGAATAAGTAGATGTAAGATATAACATATGAAAGTTTGACTTCTACATGAAATTTCCTATTAGTGCACCAATTGTCCAGTTCCTCCTCATTCTTTAACCCTGCCTCCTTGTTTTATCTTCATTTCACTGCAGTCACAGTTACAGTTGGATATAAAATGTCCCCTAAAAGCTCCACTGTTAATACAGGAATGTTCAGTGGTGAAATAATTAGATCATAAGAGCTATAACCTAACTAGATTGATTAATAACTAATGTTCTGTGTGGTAACTGTAGGCAGGTGGGGCATGGCTGGAGGAAGTACATCAGTAGAGACATTCCTTCAGGATTCTAGATTCTGTCCCTGGCTCTTTCTCCCCCCCGCCACCCCCCGTCTCTCTCTCTCTTTCTATGCCTATCTCTATCCCTATCTCTGTCTCTCTTTCACAGCCACCATGAGCTACATAGCTTTTCTCTCCCACATTCTTCCACCATGATGTTCTGCCTCAGCTGGGCCAAGAACAATGGAGTTGGTCAAACATGGACTGAACCTGTGCAACCATGAGCCAAGATAAACTTTTCCTCTTCCAAGTCAGATATTTTGGTCACAGCAATGAACAGCTGACTAATACAAAAGAGAAAGAATTTTGGTAAGCAGAGTAAGCCTTTAGACTATCTTGCAGATATAACACCTATGAAAAGCAAAATGGACAGGAAGCAAGATTTGAAGGGATGAGTTGCAGATTAAAGTAAAGATCTGAAAAACTCTTAGAAACTGAAGGAGGAGCAAACACTAGAGCACACACTTTGTAGAAAAGGCCAAGGCACTGGCAAGCACACCATGCTCAATCATTGACAGGAGGCCATTGAGGAAGAGTGTGACCTCCCCACAAACACTGAGGCAGATCCTAAAAATAACACACCTGGAGGATGTTAGCTCACGTCACTCCCAGCAGACAGATAGCAAGTTCTTACTTGAAGGAAGATTTGAGGAGTCCATCTCTCCTTAAGACTGCCACACCTGTGAATTGGATCTCACCTGAAAGGTAGAGCTGTTTCTTGTTTCAGTAAGCTATCAATGAAGTAAATCCCCCAAGTTAGAAACCAGAGCTGAATGGGACAACCCTAGATAGATGGTTGTGGTGTTAGAACATTGTACCTGTTCACAAGGAGTACATACCAATCAGTTTTTCAAAGGTGAAAACAAGATGACTGTAACCACATTATAATTCATTAGAGGTACAGAGGATAGGCCAAGGAACTGTGAAAACATGCTTGTCTTTTAGGCTGATGTTAATGTAGTTCAGAAAATGGGATCGGATAATCTTGTGCTATAGAGATTTTTAATTGAAAATTTCATTGAGATAATGGGACATTCCCTTAAAGTTATAGGACATAATAAACTTTCTATGTACACTTTATCCAGTTTCCCCAAATGGTAACACTTTGCAAAACTATAGCATAATATCATAACCAGGATATTGACATTGATACAATCTCTACATCTTATTCAGATTTTCCCAGTCATGCCTGTATCTATTTGTGTGCGTGTGTGTGTGTGTGTGAGAGAGCGAGAGAGAGAGAGAGAGAGAGAGAGAGGGAAAGAGAGAGATATGACTCCAAAATCATAGTTCAGTGACTGAACTTCAATTTCTGCATCATCACAAGGATACCTCATGCTGCCCTTCTATAACCTCACCCACTTCCATCCCACATTTCTACACCCTGGCAACAATCAGTCTGCTTCTTCATCTCTCAAAATTTCTCCTTTCAAAAATGTTATATACATTGAATCATCCATTATGAAACCATTTGAGATTTCCCATTTCACTCAGCATAAAGACTTTGAGATACATCCAAGTAGTTGCATCTATCAACAGCATATTTCTTTTTATTGCTGCTGTGGTACAGATATAGTACAGATGGTTTTACCCATCGAAAGATATGGGGGCTTTCCCTGCCCCCCAATTTTAGGCTAAAATCATTCTTTTACAGAGTTTTATGTGAACATAAGTTTTCATCAATCTGGGATAAATGGCCAGAGTTGTAATTACTGCATTGTGTTGTAGTCACATGTTTAGTTTTACAAATTGCCAAAAATTTTTATAGAGTAGCCGTACCATTTTACCTCCCACAAATAATGTAGAAGTAATCCAGACTACCTATATACTCACCAGAATTTTATATTGTCACTATTTTGTATTTATGTCATTCTGATAGGTGTGATAGATCATTGTGGTTTTAATTTTCATTTCCCTAATGGCCAATGAGGTTGAAGACCTTTCCATGTAGTCATTTAGATTGTGGCTATTTCTTTATTTGCTTCTCTTAGTAGTAACCCAAGTTAGTTTTGAAGGGAGCATGATTCTACAAAGCAAAAAGATGCCAAGGAACGGAGAGAGTATGATTACGTGAGGCTGGACTTTCAAAAATGGGACATTGCTCATTCTTATCTTGTCCAAACACCCTTCCAGCTTCATCTTGCATTCTACTTCCAATACAGCATACACTTCAGGAAAAAAAAATTGCCCAGTGCTCCCTATATATATTTCATCCTTTCTTGACTATATGTTTCCTCAGATTGTTTCTCCATCTCCAATGTACAGAATCCAAGAATCACCAAGTTCTATGTCAGATGCCACCTTCTCCTTGATATTTCCCTTAATCCTAGCAGCTTATTTTTTTCTCTCCCTCATATGAACTTTTCTAACAACTTTCTAGAAATGTTCCCGTGTTTTCTTTGTATCCCAGTTGTATGTCATATAATCAGTTGAACTGTGGATTCCAGATCTAGTGTCAACTAGTCCAGGACTTTAACCTCCTAGTCCAGTCTTCTTGCCCAAATCAAGCTCCTTTAATTAAAGTGCACTTGTTCAAAGCCAAATGCAGAGTGTCCTCCTGGTAGGAAATAATTCTTTACCTAATTATCCAGAGAATTGCTTCAGAGTCACACACCATATATTGAGTCCTAAAAATGAACAAAATTCTATCTTTTGCAACAACATGGATAAAACTCAGGGACATTATGCCAAGTGAAGTAAATCAGACACAGAAAAACAAATACTACATATTCTCACCTATGTGTGGACTCCAAACCAATCACACTCATAGAAAAAGACAATGGAATAGTAGTTACCAGAAAGTAGGAGGAGGTAAAATGGGGGAATGACAGTCAAAAATTATGAAGCCTCAGCTATATAGGACATGTTTAAGATATAGGAGGCTGTCTGAAAGCATCACAGAGAAGTTTGATGACTTAGGGAAGATCCCAGAAAATGACCATCAATGAATGGAGAAAGTCCTCCAACTGCATGGATATGAATTATGCCAACACCTGAATAGGCTTGGAATAAAATTCTAGAGCCTTCAGAAAGGAGCACAGAACTGCCTACAATGTGACTTTACCCTGAGGAGACCTGCAGCAGACTTAAGACCTCTTGAACTATATGATTGTAGATTTATGAAACTTCTGCTGATTTATTACAAAAGCAATACAAAACTTCTGCATATAAACTCAGCCAGCAGGATCTCATGGAAATGAAAAGAGAAATGAGATCAGTTAAATCAGATTTCTGTTCCCACCCCAAAAGTATCTGATTCAGCAGGTCTAATGCCAGGCTTCAGAGTTTGCATTTCAAACAAGTTCCCAGAAGAGGTTGATGCTGTTCCTCCAGAAACCATGCTGAGAACCAGAACTCCCAGAATCAAGTTTTGTTTTTTCCACCTTCTCCCATTTGACCCTAAACAAATTATTTAACTTATCTTTGTGTTAATTTCTTCAGCTATATAATGGGATGCTAATACCCGTAACTACCACAGAAACTAATTGTGAGGGTGAGTTAACACATATAAACTGTTCATTAAAGTGCTTGGCACATAGAACTAGTAAATATTAAGTATTATTACTTTGTTGTTTAATCAACCTAAAATCTTTGGGATTTTTTATTTTCTTTTTTTACTTATACATGACATTAGAATGTATTTGGGCAGAATATACATACATAAAGTATAACTCATTCTATTAGGTTCCCACTGTTGTGGTCATACATGATGCAGAATTATCCTGGTCATGTATACAAATACAAGGTTAGGAAACTTATGACCAATTAATTGTACTGTCTTTCCTATTCCTCTCCCCCATTCCCTTCATTACCCTTTGTCTAGTCCAATCTATTTCTATTATTCACTTCCCCAACCTGCCCTATTTTGGGTTGATATCCATAAATCAGAGAGAACATCCAGCCTTTGGTTTTTGGCAATTGGCTTATTTCACTTAGCATGATAGTGTCCAGTTCCATCCATTTACTCAAAAATTCCATTATTTCATTCTTCTTTATGGCTGAGTAATATTCCATTGTGTATCTATACCACATTTTCTTTATCCATTTATCCATTGAAGGACACCTAGGTTGTTTCCACAGCTTGGCTATTGTGAGTTGAGCTTCTATAGACATAGATGTGGCTGTGTCACCTTATTATGGTGTTTTTAAGTCCTTTGGGTATATGCTGAGGACTGGGATAATTGGGTCAAATGTTGGTTCCATTCCTACTTATTTTTAGGAATCTCCATACTGCTTCCCAGAGTGATTGCACCAATTTTCAGTTCCACAGCTATGTACTAGTAAACGTTTTTCCCCACATCCTCACCAACATTTATTGTTACTTGTATCCTTGATAATTGCCATTCTGACAGGAGTGAAATAGAATCTCTGTGTAGTTTTGATTTGCATTTCTCTAATTGCTAGACATGAAGAACATTTTTTTCATATATTGTTGACCATTTGTATTTCTTCCTCTGTGAAGTTCAAACTGAAATCTTAAATAAAAAAATCAAACAGAGCTCTCCTTGAAATCATATCTTTCCCAATTGCCGTCCTTTTTTGTTTCTCTGAATTATCTATTTTTGATTAAAGTATGCTTCATAAGCCTTTGGTTGAAGCACTCCTATTAACCTTTACACCAAAACCTTTATAGATAGACCTCTTTCTTTGCAAACCTGGCCCTCATTGGGGTGATAAAAGCCTCCAGCTACAGACCAACAATTGCCCTTTCTCCTTTTCTGCACTCTATTCTTCACTCCTCCCCCCCCTTGGGTTGAAGGGAAAATGCTGCAGGAAAGGGGAACTGCTAACACTAGCAAATCTCCTTTGTTCAGCCATCTCTTTCAATACTTTAATAATTGGGCTAGGCCATCCCATTCTGGATGAGCTCCAGCATTATTGTTCCTTTGAGAATTTGATGAAGAGATACTGAAATAACAAATGTTATTTATTTCAACTTTTGCTAAACTAAACAAATAGTTTATGCACTATGTCATGTCTTTTTGATAAGCCACTTCTACTCATGTTTGAAAATATGTGGCTTATAAGTAAATTCAATCAGCTGACAAGGCACTTTCAGCTCTTCAAATTGTCTGTCTCTATTGACAGGAGTTCAACATGGATGAGGGCAGCAGGCCATTAACTCCCAGTCTTCCCTCCCAATTGCACATTGAACACAACCACAGCCTCTGCAAGCCCTTGCTCATGTTATTCCTTACCCAGGCACCAATAGGCAGGCTCCAAGCCTAATTGTATCTTTATCCACTACAAGTTTGACCCTATGGAAATTTACACCATGTGTTGCGAATTTTACTGGTAATGAGTTAATTTATACAGATGGTGTCACTTCTATGCCAGATCTCCAGCCTCTCTCCTGGAAAAATTAGGAAACTGATTTCCTGTGTGGGTCCCATGGACCCAAGAAGGCAGGGTTCCTGTCTGAGTGAGGCCCTCCCCCTAAATCCTGTTCCTGAGCTCCAGCCCAGCTGCCACTTTGGGCTCAGCTCCCCACTACTCTCAGAGAAATTCCAGCCTTGCCCACCCACTCTGCCAACTCTATTCCTGGACTTATAACCCCCTGAACTGCTTGAATCCTACACAGAACTGAAATGAGGCCAACCCAACTCACTAGTTGGGGGAGGACAGAGAGGGCAGTGAAGAGATTTAATTATAAGTACTTTAAGTACTTTTTAAATCCCAGTAAATCCATCTTTACAATTGCTTACGTTGTCTTTTCAACCCAGAAGGCCTCAGATGTGTGCTAAAGCATCTTGTGAAAGTGCTAATGGGGGATGCATCACCTCAGAGTCAGACACTGCCAAATAAGGCTCCCTCCAGCAGAAAAGGAGGCGACCTCCTCACTGTGTGAAAACTTTTCCTTTGGGCTATGCAGCTCTGCAGGCAACAGGACTGTGAGCACTCTGTGATACTGTCTCCCAGCCCCTTATGTTACATCTAATCATAATAAATGCCATCAAATATTCATTTTGTTAACATTTGGCCTTCAGTGCCTTAACCCAGTTGGTCCCATATTTGACTAAACATTCCACTCTTCTCAGGAGAGTTTCCTAATCTCCATGCCCAACAAACATCCCATGTCAACCAAACCAGAATCTCTAAGTGTGGGAGTCAGTGGACAGTGTTTGTTAAAGATGAATCCAGTTGATGTCAATGTATAGCAAAGTTTGACACCCACTACTTGAACCCAAAGGAGACACTGGCAAATCCAGACAGGCAAACAGGAGATAAGCTTTGGAGGTGAATCAATTTTCCAAATAACATGTTCTCTCTTCCATCCTCCTACTAGTTCCATCCATGCTGTCCCCAAATTGTCTGGGATTGGGGTGGGAGAATGCCAGACCCCCCCCCCCCCCAACACACACACACACACACACTCCATTAAAATGTTTTAATGTAAGGACTATAAGAAACCTTAAAAATCCACCTACCAACAATCTGGTCCCTTACCAGCCTCCCATTACCCACCCCAGGCCCCCCATCTATGCCATGTCTCTCCCATGTTCTCCTCCCAGTCTGTGACCTCCTTTTCCTACCACTGTAATGCACTCCTTAAATCCTGGTTTCCATAGTCTGCCTTCTAATCATTAATGCAGGCACAGCCCAAAGCCACCTGCATAAAATCTACCCTGATCTCTCCAAATTTTGTATTCAAATCTGGGAATCAGGCCTATTGATTTAATGGGATATATTTATAAAAACTGGACATTTCCCCCCCACCCCGAAATTTGGGGAAAAAAAGATATTTTTGTCCTCAAGGAGTTTATATTTGAGCAGAGGTAGGCAAGTAACCAAAAAGTAAGTGGTCTCTTATGTTACAGGGTACTAAGTGCTATAAAAAAACAAACGGGGGGATAGTGGGAAACAGGACCAGGAGAACAGGGTGTAGGTCACAGTAACTCACTTACTTCTCATTGAATTTTGTATGAGATACAGACTATTGTGGTCACTGCCGCATTGCAAAGAAAGGAAACTGAAGCAAGAAGAGGTTAAGTAGTTTGCCAAGGTCACACTGCCAGGAAGTGACAGAGGCAGAATTTGAAGAATCCAGGCTGGGTTCCAGATTCCTGGAAGCCAGAATCAGTATTTTTAATCCTAGTTTGACATATGTTTCCCCATTTTTTCATGCTTTTCTAACCATTAATAAAGGAAAACATTTCTTTTTTTGGTCTGGCACATTTGTTGTTAGATTTCTTTGTAGATATTTTTAGTATTTCTTGCTACTATGGTATGGAATACTTTTACCATGACATTTTCTTTTCATTTTTATTTTTTATACCTTTATTTTATTTATTTATTTTTATGTGGTGCTGAGGATCGAACCCAGGGCCTCATATGTGCTAGGCAAGCGCTCCACCACTGAGCCATAACCCTAGCCATCTTTTTCATTTTTTAATTGGTGCATTTTAGTTATAGATGGGAGTGGGATTCATTATTCCATAGTCATGCATGCATATAATTCAAT
The DNA here is from genome assembly GCF_021218885.2 of Marmota monax. NCBI lineage: Eukaryota > Metazoa > Chordata > Mammalia > Rodentia > Sciuridae > Marmota > Marmota monax. Next base: position 2,812,263 of record NW_026692025.1, on the reverse strand, counting down.
CAATCTCATTCTCTAGTAGCTTCCCTTTCTTTACTGTCCTTCCCCACCCTGATCTGCTTCTGTACTCTACTGATCTCCTTTTAATTATTATTAGTAGTAGTAGTTTAATTAGTCCCTTGTTTATGGTCAGACATATGAATTATTTGGGTAAATATTCCATGTACAACTGAAAAAAAGTATGTTCTGCCATTGTTGAATGCTTGCTTCTATAAATGTCATTTAAGGCAACTGTGTTAACCATGTTCTCATGTTCTGTACATTCACTGATTTTTTTATCTGTTTATTCCTTTAGAGATTGTAATATGCATGCCTGAATTTTCAAAGTGTGATATAAATTAGTACTGGGCCATATAGAGACCCTAAAACTATGTTACTTCATTTTAAATACATCATTTTGTTTGCTCTGGCTTCTGTTTTTCATTGACAAGTGAACACCAATCTTGTCATTTTGTTCTTCTGGCTATTTTTAAGATTTTCATTGCTTTTCAGAAGTTTGGCTATGATGTGTATGTGAGAAATACTCCTTAAATTTTAAGGATTTCCTAAATATCACTGCCTTCCATTACTTTTAGAAAATTCTCAGCCATTATCTCCTTAAATATTGATTCTCTCTTCTATTCATCTGGGATTCCAAACCCACGTATGTGACACTCTTTCATGCCATGCTATATTCTTTTACCTTCTGTTATTGTTTATATGTGGTATCTCCTGAAAACTCACAAGCAACACAATGTGAGGTTTGGAGGAGAAATGACTGGATTATGTCCTTGCCTAATCAGCTGGTTAAACTCTGATTGTATTAACTAAAGTGGCAGGGTGTGGCTGAAGGAGGTAGGAATTGGGCTGTGGCTGTGGGTATATATTTGTATCTGGAGAGTAGAATTACTCTCTCTGCTTCTGGATCACTATGGTGTGAGCTGCTTCCCTCTGCCACACATTCCGCCATGATGTTCAGCCTCATATTGAGCCCCAAGGAATGGTGCTGGCTGGACTGAGACCTCTGAAACCATGAGCCCTCAAATAAACTCTTCCTCCTCTAGAATTGTGCTGGTCATATCCTTTTAGTCACAGCAGGGAAAATTCTAAACTAAAACACCATCATTTCTATGCTTTCTATTCTTTTTCCTCAGTGCTTTAGTCTGGAAATTTTTTTCTTCACAATTATGTTCCTGTTCATAAATTTTCTCATTTATTTTTAATCTGCACCTAAACCTATCCATTAAGCACTTAATTTATTGATTTCCATGCCTCCCCAAAAGCTCAGATCAGCTGCCTAGCCTCTTGTCCATAACTTTTCAGAGTCTGTAATCCCAGCAACTTGAGAGGCTGAGGCAGGACTATCACAAGTTCAAAGCCAGCCTCAACAATTTAGTGAGGCCCTGCCTCAACATAAAAAATAAAAAGGACTGGGGAAGTGAATCATTGGTTAAGCACCCATGGGTTCACTCCCTAGTCTCCCCTTGCCCCCCCCCCCAAAAAAAGAAGGAGATTAAAGTAGAACCAAATGCCAAACTCATTCCTGGACTTCTGTTCTTGCTGTGTTCTTGATCTTGCAGATCATTCCTGCTTTGTTAGTTCCCTAATGACTTCAAAAATCATTTTGTAATATTCTGCTTCAACTTACTAGCTGCTTTTAGCAGGAGGCTCAGTATGAAACAAGATATTCCACCAATGCTGTGAGTAGCACCATAGAATGTACTCAATAAGTTTATGCTATTATAGAACATGAAATAAACCCATAGTTCCTTTTTCATGTGTTATCTTTGTTTTTGGAATCATTATTCTGCCAGGTTTATAAAATTAAGTGGGATGGCATTAACATATTTCTCTGTCTTCTAAAAGTGTTTATATTACATAATGATGGTCCATTCATTGAATGTATGATAAAATTTCTTGGGCCTATTATTGTTTTATGGGGTATGTTTTCAATTACGGGTATTATTATTTCAGGCTATGTTTTTGTTTATTAGTTTGGTTTTTTTGTTTGTTTGTTTGTTTGTTTTTGATACCGGGGTTTGAACCCAGGGGCACTCTACCACTGAGCCACATCCCCAGCCCTATTTTGTATTTTATTTAGAGACAGGGTCTCACTGAGTTGCTTAGTGTCTTGCTAACTTGCTGAGGCTGGTTTTGAACTTGAGATCCTCCTGCCTCAGCCTCCTGAGCACTGGGATTTGGGGCTACGTTTTTAGATTCCTTTATTTTGTGCAGTCCCTGAGATTTCCAAGTGTATTTGTGATGGAAGCACAATCTAGCCAATTCTGATTAGTAAAGTGTTAGAAATATTTGTTACCTTAACCATGGTCAATTTAAAAATTTCCTTAGATATTCAAAGTGGATTTGTATTTGTTGTCTCCACTTGTTTTTTTTTTTAATTTTAAATTTAATTTTTAAAATATTATTCTATCATGTTAAGGAATTTAGAACAGAAAAGGATATGTACCTAGCTACCATTTCGATTCCACCTCTATCATTGACTGATCATATTCTGAAGGAATATGCATTGTGTAACTAGAAATGGATATTTTTAAGAATTCAGTAAAAAAAATTATGCAGGTTTTATAATTTTAGTGTTAAGAAAGCATTAGTTTTATAACTATAATCTCTTTATAAACGAACCATCAGTTAGTGGGTTACAAACATGAAATTGTTTCCTCCATTCTCCCATGACTGCCTTCAACTATGTCTTTGTCTCCTAATGATGTCTCATGTGCGTCTCACAGCACTTAGGTCACTTGCAACAAGAAAAACCCACTGCAAGATAATTCAATCAATTGCAGATTTTAATCTCAGAGCTTCCCTCCTCAGCAAGTGCTAGATATGCTTCTCCCAGTACAACTCAGAATGAAAAAGAGGGTTGCTCTCTGACAACTATCCCCTCCCTACACTGGGTCTCCCATTCAACTCAAGTGTGCAATAGTTAATTAGAAAGTCCTGCAAAGTGTGTACAAAGATCTCCTTGGTGGCCCTGTTTACAACATGGCACTATTTAGAAGCTATCATTGACAGAGGAAGTCCTTTAAGCCACAGGAGCAATAAAGCAAGAAAGGTCTTACACATAATTTGATTATAAAATCCAAAGAAATGCTTAAATGGATCAACAAGTTCTACTTTTTTGAAAAGCCACAATGATACCATGTGGTCTTTCAAGAAACATCTTGCCCCCATAATATAGGTAATAGATATGTTCTATTCCTTCAGATGAACTTTAACAACTATTAAGTCATTTATTAAGTTCCTAATGGAGCTCAAGGTTTCTGAAGAACAAAGATATCAATATAGATGAGGTACCTGTCTTCGAAGACCTTATAATCTAGTAAGCAGTAGACAGACCAGACACAAATAAGTAAATAAAATAATTATAATTTTTAATAAGTGATATGAAAAAAAAATAAAACTGCGATGTATGATAGAGAGTTAAGTGGAACACAAGGCTAATTCAGAGTTGTCAGAGAAGAATACTCTGAGGAAGGATATGGAAGCAAAAAGCTGAAGCACAATAGGAGCCAAGCATTCAAAAGACTTGGGGGAAAATTTCAGGCAGAGAATATCAATTATAAGGTAATCTTGAGACACGAATGAACTTTTATTAACAAATACATAGAAGACCCAGCTAGGCTTCAGTTCCGTGAAGGAGATGTATGTTGACAAATTAGGCAGAAACTAGATTGTATAGAATCTTACAGGTCCTAAGGAGAAATTTAAATTTTATTTCAAACCGCTATCAGAAGAATTCAAAGGATCTTGATAAGGGAATAAAAATGGACTACTTACATTTTCTTAAAGATAATTCTGCTATGCCATGGAGAACAGAATTTAAAGGAGCCAGGGAGAAGGCCAGGAGGTTAGGTCATAAACTGTTGTCATAATCTGAACAACAGTCTGGTGGCTTGGAACCAAGATGATGGCACTGAATATGGAGAAATTAGGTGAGCTGAAGAGATGGTTTAGAGGAAGATCTGATAAGACATGCTACACACTGACGATGGAGAATGAGAAATAGCAGGGATGCAAGACTGAAGATTGAGATGGTGATAGAGTAATCAAGATTTCAGATTCTGAGGCCTCAACCATGAGACACTCCAGCATACTCTATCCTAATTTCTTGTCAAATAGCTTACAAAGAGAAAGGTCTCTGTAAAAAAGAGAAACTTGGGGAAATTAATAATACTCTATGAAATAATCACAGAATCAAAGAGAAAAAAAATCATCTTGATCTTCCACTCCAACAGCTGGAATGCTAAATACAAGGCCAGTCCTCATGCTGCAGATAGGAAAAAGAAAGAGTTAAATATTTTTATCATTAAAGCTCAAAGCAAAACAAGAAAAAGGATTAAAATCTGTAACAAAGATTAGTAAGGTGTCTAATTGTACCCAGGTGTTTGTAGCTCCCTAAATTTTGCTCTAAATTATATCCTATTTATATTTAATATTTATGCTAATACTAGTTACTGTTTATGCATAGTTGATTTAGTAAAATGTTCACTCTCTATGGAAAACATGTAAATTAGTGGGAAATCATGATAATTCTCTTTAATTCTATTTATCATACTGAGCTGTTCATGACATGATACCATAACCAAAACACGCCTACTTGTAGGAAGCTTATTCAAATTGCAGAGAAAACAAGGGTGAAATGAACAGTTTCTGGAGTGTGAGTCTTACACAACAAAGGGTACGTAAAGATTGCAAGTACCATAGCTGCTGAAGAATTGCCAACATGGACAAGCACTGCCAGGCTCGAAACAATTACTCCCTTGAGGTAGGATACCTTGACAAGTAATGTGTGTATTTTTTTTCCATAATTACTTTGCAGAGTAGAAGAAATAGCTTTTGATCATATGACAAAGTTTTACTATTAAACAGTGATTAGTGTGATGGTTTATATTACTGATTGAGTGCAGGCATCTATCTATATGCTTTGAAAACTAGTCAAGTGATTGGTAGAGCTGATATTCTATTATAAAAACTCACACACTGTGGTTGTGTATATCAATGAGACAGTAATTTAAAAAAAAAAAACTATAAATAAGACAGGTGCAGTGGCTCATGCCTATAATCCCAGCAGCTCCGGAGGCTAAGGCAGGAGGATCACAAGTTCAAAGCCAGCCTCAGCAACTTAGTGAAGCCCTAAGCAACTTAGCAAGACCTTGTCTCAAAATGAAAACACTTTAAATAAAAGGACTAGAGATGTGGCTCAGTGGTTAAGTGCCCCTGGGTTCAATCCCTGGTAAAGAAAGGGGAAAAAAACATCTATAAATAGCAGACAGATTAATAAAGTAGAGGGAAAGGAACAGGCGGAGGGAGGAGGAAGGGAAAGGGTAAGTACTGGGGACTGAATTAGAACAAATTATATCCCATGCTTTTATAATTATGTCAAAATGAATCCTATTGTCATGCATAACCAGAAAGAACCAATTAAAAAAAAACTCATACAAGGAACCATGATTGAGATTGAATTTCTGCTCTTGGCCTGCCCCCCTGACTTATGAATGTCAACCCTAGCCTGAACCTCACTTTTTGCATTCCTCATGGCCTACATTCACACATACATGTGATACACACATTAGTCACATATCCATGCTCTCCACCTAGGGTTTAAGTTGGAAAATGTAAATGGTTTTTCTGCACCAGCTCACACATCTATTTTCTGCATTGGATTTTTTCCAAATCAGTAGTGGAAGAAGGTGTGAGACAAAGGCAGGAGAATGGAAAAATCAGAAGGTAAGGAAATTAAAACAATGGAAAGAACATGGAGAGGGAACATGTGAAAAGCCCCCAAAAGTGGATGGCAATGTCACATAAAGAACACTCTAGAGTCCTTCGGAGTGCCTTAGCTTTGTCATGGAGTAACTTAGGGCAAAGTTCTACCACTCCTCAGTAGTCAGTTTCCTCATTTATAAAATGGAGCTATATTTTGTTCCATCCATAATTTTTACTTCATGTCAGTGTTGTAAGATCAAATAAAATGACCTGTGTGAAATGTTTTGCAAATTATCTCATCTTCATGTCTCTTAATTTCAGATTCTTCATAACCCAGTATTATCATGCAAAATATACCTGTGATATAATCATCCAGCAGCCTCTGATGTTCTTTATCTTTTTCACAGTTTCTACTTCAAACTGATCATTATAGCTAAACATGACTTCACTGCCTCTTCAGGAGACAAAAATGAGAGTAACCTGATTGCTAGATTACTTTGTGTCATGTTGCATAAGTCATATTGGCAGTAATCCCTTAATTGCACCCAGCATGGGTTTGTGTGTGTGTGTATGTGTGCGTGCATAAGATTATGTAAACACACACACACACACACACACACACACACACCACAGTGAGGTTCTCATCCTCCTTTTCACACCTATCATGTCACATGATGAAAGGATGAGGTGGTCTATGGGAAAGAAAGTCTTGCAACCTAGGATGCATTGTTAACTTGCTCACCCAGGGCTTATTTTGCCCAATGAGATGCTCCACTGATTTCACATGTTGTTTCTATTTTAATGTCAATTGAGGCAGAATTAAATCATCTTAAAGCATCTGTCGATAGGCAGTTATCCAGTAACTTAAATTGTGATCCATTTATATAACAGCCTCTGAGTTTTCCATCTTTCTTTCACTTTCTCCTTCAAATTGATCTTCATAGGCAAATGGGCACTGATTTCATTGTGAAGCAAGCTGAAGAAAGGACTGATCATTAGATTATTTTGGCATGTCCAATAAAGAAAAAATATATATCAATAAGAATACCTTGGATTTATACAAAGTATTTTTAAACATCCCAATGCTAATTATAAAAGCATGTTTTTATTGCACTTCCCTGTGTTTATCTGTTGTTCTGTAAAATGATAATAATATTGGTGATACAATCAGACCATTTGAGGTATAGACATTCAACCAATTAGAAATTGACTTAGTCATTTTCTCCTCAGCCCCCTTCTCTGTATGCTGTTTATGAAAATATCATGAGGGAGTTTTGTCAGATGCCTCACTGAAATCCAGACACACTATCTTCAATATTTTTCTGATCTAAAAAGATAGTAAGGATCCAAATCAACAATTAAAAAGAAAAAGAAGAAGAAAATAAGATTGTTTTGAGTGATCTGTGTTCCATAATCCCCTGCTCTCTTTGACTGATGGTCACCTCACTCCACAAATGCCCACAAAAATTGTACTACATTTGACTAGTTTGTCAGTAATGGACTTCAAAATCATTTTCTAAAAATTAGTATTTTCTTCTTTTAAAAATGAAACAGCTTTTCCCAAGTTGTCCTTTCTTCTCTTCAACATAGTTTCTTGCAAATCCTGGAAATAAGTTCACATCCAACAGGAGAGAGGAATTTGAAGGAATTGTCTCATGGGTGCAAATCCCCACCCATTCATTACCTACCTTCAGAGAACCTTCAGTTCCTCATAGTTTCATGGGCCTCCAAAGTCATTGAAAATACCACTGGGGAGGCCCTGAGGGTACCCTGTTTCTGAGAAATCATTTTCCCAGTTAGATATTTTTCATTTTTATTTCAACCAACATACAGAGAGGGTTTACACTACACCAAGGTCCTGTGGGCAGAATAATAACTCTCACAGAGTTTAGTGTCTAATGTGAAAAACAGATGTGTGAGCAAATAAATATAACACATTTATAAGTGATTCTAAAGAACTAAAAGCAAAATTATGGTTCAGCTAACTCAATCCTTCCATGTTTATACTTACTTCCATTCTAGCTGAGGATAGAGCTGATTGAGGCTTTGTTCACTATAGGACAAGAGAGACTGGATGGGACCAAGATGTGAAAATATACAGGATCAGTGGAGCAAGGAAGATACAGAGAAGATAGCCTTTCTATAGGTATTGACAGACAATCTGTTCTGATTACCATGAGGTAAGCAGCTTTCCTCTACCATGCCCTGTTGGCCATGATTATTTTTGCCTCACCTTGGACTCAGCATGATGGAAGTCAGCTGACCATGGACTGAACCTCTGAAACTGTGAGCCAAAATAAACCTTGCCTCCTCCAAGTTATTTTGGTCACAGGGACACAAACTGAATAAAACAAAAACAAAGATGCAGTATAGTTACAATTATAGTTTACAGAAGGGGGATGACAAGGTTCCAAGCCTGGATAGGTACTGAGTCTCCCAACAAGTAACCCAAGTACAATGATAGGAACTTTAAAGGGTAGATAAAGGCTTGCATTCCAACAAAGTCAGCAATTATCATAAGGTAGTTTCACTAGTTGGTACCAAGCTCTAGCCAACAGGCTGAAGTTTAAGGGTTGTTCATTCAGCAATTGCCCTATCGTTAATACATTCCAAGCTACTACAATTGACAATTAAATCAATATATCCAGCTTCCACTGTGCCTCTGAAGGGCTAGTTCTCCCCACAGAATAGTAAGTTTCAACTCTAGAATGACCTACAGGTAGGAGTTAGCACACCTCTTAAACTTGTATTGAACACACTGTGGTTCTCAAATGACTTTAAATATTGAGTTCAATGCCTGCAACCACTATTCCTGAAATCTACTTCAAGTTCAAGCCCATGAGAATGTTCCCATTGAAAGAACTTCAAAACTAAGTGTGAAGGCCCCTAAACCACTGAAATTATGAATGAGAAGAGTGATAATTATTGCATAGATTAGTCCTTTTCAAATGGAGGGGATGGGAAGGATATCAGGGGATGGGAGGAAACAAATGGATGAGTAATTTGAATAAACTCTGTCCCATTACTTCTTTATCATCTAAACATAGCCAGTTGAGAATTAGTGGCATAAATTGCATACATCATTAAAAAATTCTATCTAGGAGATTGGACTATTAGTGGTGTTTGGAAAAGGAACTGGAAAGATCACCTTACCTGGAATGACATTCAGGGTAAGAAAATCCAGTAACATTTCAAAAGATTAAAAACCCTAACCCTTAAAAATGTACTTAAATACTCCCATTTAAACAAAACTGGGCTACAAGAAAGCACTTATTGAGGCTTGAGCTCCATGACTCAAAATTTTCTTTAAGCTAGAAATTAACTCTCACCCCCAGTTTTCTGACACAATCCTCAGAGCTGAAAATGTCTAAAGCCATTTTCTGAAAGACTTCCTGATAAATTTCAGGAAGCTAATCTCAACACAGGTATACTGAAAGGAGAGCTCCAGCATCACTTCCTGGCACTGGTCTCCAGCATGTACTGGCCTGAGAGTACCTCTGTGGTGTTGGCAGTGGAATGGGAAGGGAATCCAATGCCAGACCTGAATGGGTCTCTGAAGAAAACAAAGTCTATCTTCTACACATGCATATGCTCACCTCCATTCAGGACACCTGGTACTAGCTTGATACTTTCCCTTGAACTCATTTAAGAGATTTATTGTATTTCATACAACATTTTTGAACATTTTGTGGTAGCAGTATTTTTGCTAAGTTGCTGAGAGTCTCACTAAATTACTGAGGTTGACCTTGAACTAGTGATCCTTCTTCCTCTGCCCCCAAACTGCACAAGCCCCTGGATTTATAGGCATGTCCCACTGCACCCAGCTGGGAACTGATACTTCTGCACTCCCAGAGAAGAGAAGAGATAGAATAGCACAAAGGAGAGACAGAGAGAGGCACTGAGACAGAGCCTAACATAGACTCAGAAGAGAAGTTCAAACAGAGATTTATCCTCACCTCCTTGTCCAATCCAGTAGAAAGAAACTGGCTTCAGTTTTACTTTAAATCAATGATATCCCAGCAGTTAATATAAGTTATATAGAGAAAATAAAATCATTTTCAAAAAAATATAATAGAAATGGATAATTGGACCCTATGTGCATATATGATTACATGACCATATAACTCTACATCATGTACAACCAGAAGAATGAGAAGTTATACTCCATTTATGTATGATGTATCAAAATACATTCTACCTTCATGTATAACTCATTAGAACAAATACAAAAAGAAATAGGTAATTGGTTATAGGAAATATTTTTCTTGATTTTTCTCTTAAATGTGTTATGAAACATGCTAACTAGAGGAGGATATGACCTACTGTACAGAGAGTCCAGTAGAGGATTTCCAAAGGTTCTAGTTACAGTGGAGCTAGATCTCTGATTAACCACAGAACTCAAAAGATCCACCAAACTGTCATCAGTGTGTATTATGTGCAAGAAATATTGAGAGTTAGGATAATCAATGTATGAATTTGATGGGGGGGGCACTGCTTGTAGACATTTCAGACACATCATTTAACTCAAAGACTGTGGTTGTCGTAAGAGTAATGGTGACTGAAAGAGAACATGTGGTACACAGAAAAGATTACAAGTCCCATTAGGCCAATAACCATATCAAGTTGGCTATACCAAACATGGGACAAAATACTCTCCCCATCAGAGGAGCGGTGTTTGACCTTACAGTTCATCCCAGATCTAGCTTCTTGCCAATAATACCATCTGTAATAAACTGAATTTTGTCCCCCCGAATTCACATGCTGAAATCCTAACCCCCAATACCCTAGAAAGTGACCTTATTTTGAAATAGAGTCACTAAAGGTACATTTAGTTGAATTAGAATGAGATCATAGTGATCACTATCCTTATAAGATGGGGGAATGTGGACACAGACACTCACACAGGGTGAATACTATGTGAAGACAAAAGCAAAGATTGGGGTGATGCATCTATCAGCCGAAGTGAGACGTGGAACTGATCCTTCCTTCACAATCCTCAAAGGAAACAAACCCGGATGATACCTTGATCTCACACTTTTGCCTCTACAAATGTGGGACAAAATATTCCTGTTGATTAAGCCACCTCATTTGTGGTTATTTCTTATAGCAGCTCAAGAAAATTGATATCATCATAAGGGATAAGATCCCATATGAAAATTGATAAGCTTATAAGAAGAAGAGATTAGGATACAGATGGATACAGGGGAGAATAATGTGAGGACACAGGAAAAAGATGGCATCTACAAAACAAGAAGAGAGGCCTCAGAAGAAACAACCCTGCCTATACCTTGATCTCAGACTTAGCCTCTAGGACACTGAGACAATGACACTCTGTCATTTGTATACTTACTATGGCAGTCCCAGCAAATTTCAACAACAGTCCTCATGGGAGAAAAGTCCTAGGGAAGAAAAGAACTTCATTAAAATCCCTAGAGAGGCTGAGAGAAATGTTCAGATCCTGCTCAGCGGTGTCAGACACATGCATCATGCATCTTGAATAGCAAATGCAATGCCATGCTACACACTCTCCTTCATCAATTTGTTACAGAATTTTCCCATGAGTTTCCTTTCACTAAATTTGAAGAACCAAATGATGAACTCTGATTCTGAGTACTGGATTTTATAAGAAAATTGTTAGTGGACAAGCCTGTGCAACAAAATATAGTCCATATCACAGTGGGCACCAGGGTTCCACCCAAAAACCATCCCCAAGTAGCAGAAAGAACTGCAACCCAAGCATGAGGGCAACTAAATTAACATCCCAGTCTGTCATTCCTTTAGTTTAAAGCAGTAGCTTTTATCCCATTACATATTACAAGCCCTGTCCCTATTGCAAGCACATGAGCTGACTCCTGGGTTCCTGAGTCACTGAATGTCAAGTGTGGTGAGATGCTGAGGTGGTGCTGCTAAAGTTAGAATGCTCAAAGTTGCCAATTAATTCTGTGCAAAAAGGTGTTTACATCAGCCTCCACTTCAGGCCCAGCCTGATGTTCTCAAGCTTCTGCAATTTTGGGGCCTCCTCAGAAGCAACCATTTGCCTCAGGCCTGAAAACGAAGCAATCATGTACAGAAAAGTTATCAGTCTATTTGTTGGACTGCTGGGAGCCATTAGCCAAGTAGGTATGACAATTTCTTTGCCAGCGTACCCCATGTTGCTGACATGTTGCAGTGACATTGAATGTAAGTGACCTTGCTCAAGGACCAAGGCAGATTAGGGTGTTCCCGGTTTTAAGATAATCGTGTTTAGGGCGTTCCCAGTTTAGGTTCCAGGTTTAAGGTTTAAGATTATTCCTGCTGGGAATAGGGCGTATCCTGCTGCCTGAGTTCCCCTTGAGTTCTCACGGGATTCAGACAATATATTTTGGAGATAGAAGCCCAGTGGAGGTGGATTTGGGCAGAGAACGTGGATTTCCCCAGAACGTGATTGTAGACGGCTGGTGTGAGTTCGGGAATAAAGAGTTGCTGTTTGAATCTACAAGCTGTGTGGTGGCTCGTGATTGTGTGCCCAGCCAGACTGCGGCATTTGTGCCCAGCCAGACATTGGCATTGGACAGCAACTGATTATATTTATCCTCTATCTTCCTCTCCCCATTAGTTTCCTATCGCTGCAAACAAATTGCCACAAATTTAGTAGCTGTCAATAGCACATCTTTATTTTCTCATTTTCCATGGGTCAGAGGTCTGAGTACAGCTTAGCTGGGTCCTCTGCTCAAGGTCTCACAAAGCTGCTCTGCAGGTGATTGCCAGGCTACATTCTCACCAGGAGCCTGGGATCCTCTTCCAAGCTTTTACAAGGACTGGCAAAATTCTTTTCCTTGCACTGTATTACTGAGGGCTCTGGCTTTTTGCTGGCTTTCTTTAAGTCCTAGAGGCTGTTTGCTTTCTCAGGGTAGTGGACCTCTCCAGCCTGCTAGAAAAGAGTCTTAAATAATGTAACATCATTGTGGGAGAGACATCCCATTACCCTTTCCACATTCTATTGTTTAGAAGCTCATTTGGAATACTCCCCCACACTGTGGGGGAAAGGATTAGATAGATAAAGGCATGAACCATTGAAGGTCACCTTTGAGTGTGTTTGACCAATGCCAACCCATCTGATACCAACTCATTTCCTAGAAGGTAGCCAGCATGGCGACTTATAGGTTTCTGCTTATAGTATCATCAGCCAAGCTGGGGAGGGACCCAGAGTGCCACTTGTGGTCACTGTGTTCTCTTTATGTAGTCATCATTCTTTATGATCACCATTTTCTTGCAAGGTGTGTCACACATGAGTTATCACCTCTTTGTGCATCAAGCCTTGAGACCAATCCCACAATATTACATGTGCGGTTCCTGGACCAGCAATATGAACATCCTGTGGGAGTTTATTAAAAATGTAGATTCTTAAAATTATGGCATTTGCAGATAAATGGATGGAGTTGGAGAATATCATGCTAAGTGAAGTAAGCCAATCCCAAAAAAAACAAAGGCTGAATGTTCTCTCTGATAAGTGGGTGATGATCCATAATGGGAGAGACATGGGGAAAATGGAGGAAATTTGGATATGGCAAAGGAGAGGAAGGGATGGGAGGGGGCATGGGGGCAGGAAGGATGGTGGAATGAGATGGACATTATTATCCTAGGTACATGTATGACTGCACATATGGTGCAACACTACATTGTATACAACCAGAGAAATGAAAAGTTGTGCTCCATTTATGTACAATGAATCAAAATGCATTCTGCTGTCATATATACCTGATTAAAATAAATTAATTAATTTACTTTTTTAAAAATATAGATTCTCTGGCCTCATCCAAGATCTACAGAATCAGAAACTGTGGTATGAGGCCCAGTAGTCTATATGTGTGGTGGTTTTGATGAAGTTGTTGTTACTACTGGTGTTTGCTTATTTTTTGTTTTATGGAGAGTATTTGTTTGTTTGTCCTAGCAATTGAACATAGGGGCAGTTAATACTGAAATACATTCCCAGTATTTTGTATTTTATTTTGGGACAGTACTATGCTAAGTTCCTGAGGTTGGCCTCAAATCTGTAATACTGCTGCCTCAACCTCCTCCTGAGTCACTAGGATTACAGGCCTACGCCACCATGTCTGCCTAGTAGTCTATGTTTTAATGAGCACTCCTGATACCATACTGATACATGCTCAAGATTGAGTATGGAGAAGGGAGGACTCAAATAACCAAGGAACAGTATGAGAAGAGAAAATACAGACTCTCCAGTGTGTTAGTTTTCTAGGGCTATTATAACAAATAATACACTCTGGGTGGTTTAAGAAGAAATTTATTTCCTTACAGTACGGAAGGCTGGAGGTTCAATATCAAAGTATTAGTAGGCTTGGTTTCTCCTGAGTCATCACTACTTGGCTTACAGATAGCCTTCTTTTCCCTCTGTCTTCATATGATCATCCCCCTATCTGTGTGTGTACTCATCTCTTATGAGGACAGAAGCCATATTGAATTATAGCCCACGGTCATGAGCTCATTTTACCTTACCTTTGAAATACTGTATCATCAAATATAGTCACATTCCAAAGTACTAGGTGTTAGGACTTCAACATATGAATTTTAGGGGATCACAATTTAGCCCTAACTTCCTGTTCTGCCCATCTTCCCACAGAGAGGTGTGCTCACTCAGGCCCTGGTGTCACTGGACACAGAAAGTGGTCCTGCATTGCAGTGGAGGGCGATCTCCATACCCTGGGTCTCACTTTTTGTCCTCTATTGGGAGAAAGAACAGGCTTCTTGGTGTCTAGAAGTCAGAATTTGAGGTGGTGCCAACTGTTTCTGGGACTTATTTTGGAATGGTAATGGTTCAACTGTGGGAGACCTTGGGAACTATGAGGTGTTGTCAGTCCCCTGCTAAGAAAGGAACCACTAGTCCTATTACAGGCTGAATTTCAATACCATCCCTTCCGGAAGAATGAAAGGGCTTATCCCAGCTAATTAGCTGTCCAGCACTCCACGTTGAGTTCCCAGGGTCACAGACCACTGTGCTAGCTACAGTACTATATTAGTAGGACAAATGAAGTCACACTGAAGTCATAATTACACTAACGTTTCCTGTAAAGTCCACCTCAATCATTTTTAGGTATGTCTGTGGGCTTACAATTTGTTTCCTCTAGGACTCCACTGCACAGTTTGCCACTCCTCCACCTGAGCCTATGCTACAGCCACTATTAGTTAAAGCAGATACAGTTTTACACAGCTCTGAAGAGCAAACCCATCCAGTGACCATTAAGCACAGCTCTGCCAGATATAGAGTATCCTGGCAGGACTATTAGTTTGCCGGGAATTGTTATCTTTCATGTTTTTCTTCTGGGCATGGGCAGGGTCCATTTGTTGCCTCTGTGAGCTCTCACAAAGATAGAACTAAATGTTACTCTTTCAAAGGTAGAGAAGACTGTCCTTCTCCCCTTTGTGTTATACACTCTTACTGAGTCTCATGTTCCTTTCTGAGCCCACTAAAGAGACACATTTTATATCAAGTTTGAAAGGTCACATATTGTGTCAAGTACCTACACTTAGATCAATCAGCGGAGGCTAAGGGAGCAGGGTCACATCCACCACAGTATGGGGTCACAAGGCAGAAGAGTTTGTCCTTAATATGTCAAAGCCATTTCTAAGGAGTTGGGGAGCCATCTCTTTGGATTTTTAAGGTTTTGATGCATGATTATTCTGTATTTGTAGAACAGTCATATTTTCAAAATTTTAATAATGATACATTATCAAAACTATAAATAAATCCAGTTTAGGTTTCACACCTCACTTTCCTAATGTGTAACATACAGTTCCTTTACA
This sequence comes from Marmota monax, assembly GCF_021218885.2. NCBI lineage: Eukaryota > Metazoa > Chordata > Mammalia > Rodentia > Sciuridae > Marmota > Marmota monax. Next base: position 2,796,759 of record NW_026692025.1, on the reverse strand, counting down.
AGTCTACAGTTCAGCAGCATTAAATGCACATTGTTGTGCAACTGTCACCATCATCCATTATCAGAACTGGTTTTACCTTATGAAACTGAAACTCTGTACCCACGAAATAGTAATTCCATATTCCCCCTCCCCTTCTCTCATTCCAAGGCAAAAGCCATTGTAATTTTTTACATTAATGAGTTGGACTATACTAGGAACCATGTCCTTTTGTCACCAACTTTTTTCATTCAGCATAATGTCTGGTTGATTTTTACACTCTCCCATTCCACTAGATTTTTCTATTAGCACACAAACAGACACATCTGTCTTCATCTCAGATTTTTTAAATGTGCCAATCATGTCACTCCTCCAATTATAAATTTGTCACTCTCTTTTACTTAACCATTTTCTTTCCAAGAAGTTGCACTCTGGCTTCAATACAATTCTCCACATTCACCAATGACCCTGTAATTAATGAATCAAAGGACTTTCCCCTGGAACTTATCTACCTTGATGTCTTCATGAAATTAAACAGGCTATACTTTGTTTATTCTACAAATACCATGTAAATATGCAGAACTTTGCAATTATTCTTGAATGGAAGATCATTTTGTCTCCATTTTACAGGTAGAGAAACTAAGCCTAAGAATTTCATTTGTTCATTCATATAACAAATATGCATTGACTTCCTCCTAGCTGTAGTCCCTTCTACTAGGTATTGGAGAAAGAATGGTGAGAACCATAGACACTTTTCTTTCTTCAGGGAGTTTATAGTCATACATCATTGGGTAAAATGTCACATGATTTCTCAAATAATATGTATATGAGTATATAATTACCAATTATGGATAATGTTTTTAATAGGTGATGCAGGGTTGCTGAGGGTTCACAGGAAGATCCAAATCTTACTGAAAGTGAAATGCAGGGAAGATGCCTTTTAAGAAGTAGCAATGTGTGTGTGTGTGTGTGTGTGTGTGTGTAAGAGAGAGAGAGATCCACATTAAATGGAAGAATATGTGCTTATTCCTCAGGAACTACTCATCTTTGGGGAAACTGAAAGTAGACAGTTTTTTTTCCCAAAGACTGGTAAAATTTCATGTTAAGGGCAATAGGGAGCCTTAGAAAACTTTAATCAATAGAATGACAGAACAAAACTGAATATACGAGGCTTTCACCTTCTTTTCCTATTCTGTACTCCAACAGAGACCAATGATTTGGAGTTTTCTGGCCTACTGGATCTTTGTTGTCACTCCCTGACAAACTTTCACACTTAAAGAGCATCCAGAGAGGTGAGGAGAATCCCGGAAAAATTAATACTGTTGAACTGTCCAGCTACTCAAAACATCCTATGGATTCAATTCAAGCCCTATCAATGGCTTTTTTTCACAGAAATAAAAAAATCTAAAATTTATATGGAACCTTATAAAGAGCCCCAAATAGCCAAAACAATCTTGAGTAAGAAGAACAACTCTGAAGGCATCACACCCCCTGACTTCAAAATGTACTATAAAAGAGTATATTACTGGCATAAAAACAAACTTAGACTAATGGAATGGCAAAGACAGCCCAGAAAAAAAATCCACACATTTACAGTCAATGGATCTTTGACAAAGGAGCCAAGAACACAAAATAGGGAAGGTTTTAGGATACAGTTGTGTGCAAAATTCTATGGGAAAACAAGTGAAGAGTGCTACACTTGTCCTGAGGACTTAGGGTAGGTTTCCCAAAACCAAGGCTCTTATAGGTGTAGAGGAGTCAGAGAGATGAAGGAGAGGATAAAGTGGTCTAGGAATAAGGAGAAGCCAGTACAGAGCACAGAGACATGAATAAGCGTGGTACACTCAAATAAACACAAACAATTCTATGGGGGCAAGACATTGAGACTGGAGAGAGAATCTAGATCCAGATCATGACAATTTTAAAAGGGTGAATTTTTTTCATGAAGGGAAGAAGGTAGTGGAATAGGGTAACCTTCAAGGGTATTTTAGCTTTGCCATGACTTGACCAGATTTTTCTTTTAAAAAAATAAATATTAAAGGTTATTTTTAGCAAAGAATATAAGCACTGGAGGTTTTAGAATCAAGGTCAAGAGTAATAAGGCAAAGCAATAGTTCTCTACAGACCCCAGTCCTGCTTCACACAAGGACCAGTTGGAACTCTTAGCTAATTTCACTTTTTATATTCTGGTGTCTCATACCACATCTGTAAGTCATCATCTTATGCTGGTGTTTAGTGCTTCATTATTTTTATGGTATTTATCAACAACTCCAGAAAGCGAGGCTTTGACTCACTGGCATTGTCCCCACAAATTCCCCCCCTCCGCTGGCCCCATACAGCTGTAGACCTTGTGTGCTCCCTTTATAGGTTATCTTTACTTAGATTTATGAGCTCTCATATACAGATTAGTTATAACCATTTATGAAAAGGGTTTATCGAAAACTCAGTCTCTGAAGTGGGAATTTGCTCTAGTGAATCCTCATGCAATGTCAGCTAAAATGTTTAAGCTGTGAATGACTCCGTGATTTAGTCAGCTTTTTCACCACTGTGACTAAAAGATCTGACCAGAACAATTGTAGATGAGGAAAGGTTTATTTGGGGACTCACAGTTTCAGAGGGCTTAGTCCATACAAGGCCACCTCCATTCATCAGGCCCAAGGTGAGGCAGAACATCATGGTGGAAGACTGTGGCAGAGGGAAGCAGCTCACACGATGATCAGGAAGCAGAGAGAGAGACTTCATTCACCAGATACAAATATAAATCCCAAAACCAGGCCCCCATGCCCACCTCCTCCAGCCATACCCCACCAGCCTCCAGTTACCACTCAGTTAATCCCTATCAGGGGATTAATTGACTGATTGGGTTAAGACTCTCACAACCCAATCACTACTCCTCTGAACCATCTTGCACTGTCTCACATGTGAACTTTTGGGGGACACCTCACATCCAAACCATAACTCCCTGCAAGAGTGTAGGGCCTTGTTTAAATATGCAGGGTACTATTGCTCTCACTGTCCCAACCTTGTCATGAGGATTCAGTCTTTTATTTTCTTTTTATTTCTCTCTTTTTTTCTTTGTTTCTTGTTTTTGTTTTGTTTTTTGGAACTAGGGATTGAACGCAGGGGTACTTAACCACTGAGCCACATCCCCAGACCTTTTTTATTTAAAGACAGGGTCTTGTTAAGCTATGTAGGGCCTCACTAAGTTGCTGAGGCTGGCTGTGATCCTTCCTCAGCCTGCTGAGCTGCTGGGATTACAGGCCTGCACCACCACACCCAGCTGGGTTTAGTCCTTAATGGGTACTAGTGTTTGCTTTTGCCAGGTTCCTAAGAGAACTATCAAACCCAGGTCTGAGTTATTATATGTAATGTCTCATTACATTATTTATTTACATTGAAGGGCACAGGTAAAATTAAGTATATATCCAGTACTCCATAGTATTATTGCCTATTGCATGCAAATATATCCACCAATGAGTTCTGTAACTCTTAAATAATTAGATAGTTGGTGTTTAAAATGTTTTATATTATGCAGAAAACTTTGGTTGGTTGTTATATAAATGTTTCAGAGTGTTTTAGAAATATTTAAGAAAATTGATTTTTTAATGGGCACCAAATGCAGTGTTTTTATTTCCATTTAAATCATGGAAATTACTTTACTGCTATCTGAATATTTGCTTTCCAACATGTTTTCAAGAATGGATTAGATTCAGATAATGAGGAGTTCCTGTACTTACACTTCCATTTCTTGTTCCTAAGCAATAGGTAAAATCCCTTGACTCTCTAGGTTGAATGAAGAAATAACACTCTCTTACTCTTCCTTTTGTCTCTCTATCTACTCCACAAAGACTCTGTCCTTTAACCAAAACTTTAGACAGCTGAAACTTCCTTCAACAATGATCTTATCAAGTTAATTTTGTCAGAAACCTCCTTATCCTTGGTGCAGTCATGCTTTGCTTAGACAACAGGGACATGTTTTGAGAAATGTTTTATTTAGTGATTCCTTCATTGTGTGAACGCTAAAGTGCATACTTACACCAACCTATATAATTCAGGTCAGTCACTCAACATGGCCTCTTAATGAAATCAAGTGTCATGGTAAACATGACATGTATGAAATGCTGCCAGTGTAGTATAGCACATTGTTTCAAAGGAAACTTTTTTTGAAGAAGTAAAAGGAGTACACTCTAAAACAAGGACAAAAGGTAGCCACTATGGAAATCAGTATGGAGTTTCCTCCAAAAAAAAAAAAAAAAAAAACAGAACTATCATATGATCCATCTGTATCACTCATTCCTCTGTATATACCCAAAGTATTTAAAGTCAGCATACTTTAGAGATAACTGCATATTTGTGTGTATAGTAGCACAATTAACAATAGCCATGTTATGGAATCAGCTTATGTGCCCATCAAGAAATAGACTTTTAAAATATGGTGTATATACAGAATGAAGTATTATTCATATAAAGGAGAACAAAATCATGTCATCTGCAGGAAGTGAATAGAACTGGAGATCATTATGGTAAGCGAAATATACCAAACTCAGAAATATAAGTAACACATGTTTTCTCTCTTATGTTGAATCTAGGAGGAAAAAAGATGAATTAGAGGGGAGACTATTAGAGAAGAAGAATGGTATTTGGGGGAGGGGGAAGGGAGAACAAGGGGATAATAGGGAAGGTAGAAATGATCAAAGTATATGTTATTTATCTATACAAATATGCCAGAATGAAAGCCATGATTCTGTAGAATTGATACGTTAACAAAAAAGAAAGAATAGTAAATATATAAACCAGTAGTATAATTTTATTAGCATTACCAAGTATTATGTACTGTATATAATTGTCTGTGCTATATTTATACAACTGGCAGTGCAGCAAGGTGGTTTTTACCAGCATCACCGCAAACACTCATAATGCATCAGGCTACAATACAGTGACAGGATTTTTTCAATTCTATTATAATCTCATGGGATCACTGTGGTATACACAGTTTGTCATTGATTGAAAATGCCCTGGTGTAATAGATGACTATAATTTTCCATTCACTGACCCCCACACCCTGCTGCTTGGTTATAAATCCCCACTTGTCCTTACTGGAGTCTGAGTTCTATTTCCCTCTTAATGAAAAATTCTGTTCCTATGGTCCCCATACTTCTCGCCATTTATCCCCTTGAATAAAGTCTGCCTTGTGAACTTGAACAAGGGTCATAATATTTTTTTCCTTAACAGTCTTTTCTGCTGCCTCTGTTTTTATATTTTCTCTTTTGTCAGAGTTGATTGCATTTCTATTCCCTTCTGTAGGTGCCTTTTCTAAAGGTGTTTATAAAAGTTGAAAATCAGTGTACGTTTTTTATATTATTCTAGCTATTAAACATTGCTTACTGCACAGCTCAGTAATGTATTGTTATTTTCTTCACATAATACAACATTTTTGCTTTCCAGGAGACTCTATTTGCATTTCTTGTTCCCTCCTTTGTTGCCTTCTTCTCCTTAGCAAGATTCATGTTTTTAAGAATCCCAATAAATCTCTGGAATCTCCTTTACTCCCAGATGCTCCCTTCTGAAACTTTTTGTCCTCTTCCACCTGTGAGGGCTGATTGCTCCCATCCCTTGGCCATCACCTCAGGGATTCCTTTCATGGATCTCAGTTGGATTGACTGTGTCCTGATTCTCATGTCTTCCTCTTCCTCAGTTTAAGTCTCAAAGAACATACTAAGAAAACATTTGAATGTTTCACCACAAAGAAATGATAAATGTTTCAGGTGATAGATATGATAATTACCATGATTTGGTCATTACACAAAGTATGTGTGCATAGATCTGGTTAGAATGATAATAGTCATTTTAACTGGATATATTATCACAATTTTTATTTTCACTTTCCTAGTAATTAGAGACATTGAGCATTTTTTCATATACCTCTTCACCATTTTTATGTCTGTTTTGAATGCATTTAGAATCTACCATTTATCATTGGTGTTTTGGAATTTCATGTTAATAAGCTTTGGATGGCTTCTATATTTTCATTTGCTATTCTGGGCACTTGGTAGACTCTTTGAAAGTTTTTCTTCAAAGAAAATTTTCTTATATTATTATTTTGGTGATTTCTTCCATTTTTTTTCCTGTTCTTACTTTCTGGAATCTCTCTTAGTCGTGTGACTAGAGAAATGCCAGGCCTTGCTCTGAAATTATTACTAATAGGTGTACACCTTACATCACATAGTCAGGGTAAAAGAACCTTTATACCCTGAAATAAACTAACAAAAACTAGGGTCACCCTCTCTATTTCCACTCCCCCCTCAAAGAAGTCAATACTTAAAATTCCATAAGTAACATAGAATTCCAGGTCCTCAGGAGGAAGGTAGGACATAACTTGCATGATGTAAAAGGGTTCTGGGAAATATTTTATCATATGCTTATACAAGATGTTCAAACAAGGGCTGGGGGTTGTGGCTCAGTGGTAGAGCACTTGCCTAGCATGTGTGAGGCACTGGGTTCAATCCTTAGCACCACATATAAATCAGTAAGTAAAACAAAGGTCCATTGACAACTAAAAGAATTTTTTAAAAAAAAAAAATCTTCAAACAAGAAGGAAAAACAGCTGTGACATGTTAAAAGGAGGCTGATTGAAAAAAAAAATCTTAATAGTGCATTTTGGAGGTAACATTAAGAACAAAGCAGGACTTTCTGATAACTACTGGTTGCTTGCAGAGAAAAATAGTTTTTTGCTACAATCTGATGAAAAAGTAACCAAACTTTCATGCCTTGAGATTGGGAGTATTTCTGCTACACAATTGCTGTAAAGGTATTCCCATCCCTCTACCCCAGGAAACATGCAAAAATGGTGGGCATCAATGAAATCTGGGATGCTAATGGACACTCAGTGGCAATTTGTTTATTTTGAAAGCTCACTACATAGCTTCATGTCTACATTTCTAGAACTGAGGTTTAAGGACAAACATTTTTCAAATGATATATAAAACAGTAACTGCTTGCAAAATTATTGGGAAAATGCAACAGTCTTCAAAATGTTTTGAAAATAATCAGGAGCCATCTTTCAGAAGCACTACACAAAGCTGCAAATGAATTAAACACATTTCTCCAAAGAAGAAATGGAAATGGCCAATGCATATATGAAAAAATGTTCAACATCTTAGCAATCAGGGAAATGCAGATCAAACTATACTGAGATTTCATCCAACCCTAGTTAGCGTGGCAGCCATCAAAACTAGAAATAGCAATGAATGTTGGCAAGGATATGGGGAGATAGGAACACAGACAATGGTTGGTAGGGCTGCAAATTAGTACAACCACTTTGGAAAGCAGTGTGGAGACTCCTCAAAATACTAGAAATGGAACCACCATTTGACCCAGTTATCCCACTCATTGGTATTTATCCAAAAGAACTAAAATGAACATACTATAGCCATATATGCATTCCAATGTTTATAGCAGTGCAATTCACCATAGCCAAGTTATGGAACCAGCCTAGGTGATCATTGACAGACAAATGGATAAAGAAAATGTAGTATAAATGCACAGTGGTGTTTTACTCAGCTATAAATAACAGTCAAATTATGGCATTTGCTGGTAAATAGGTGTAACTGGAGAATAGTATACTAAACAAAATAAAGCCAGACTCAGAAAATTAAGGGTCATGTGTTTTCTCTCATATGTGGAAGCTAGAGAGTAAACAGGAATTTGAAAGGGGGATCTCATGAAAACTGAAGGGGAAATCAGTAGAGTAGAGAAAAGGTACCATGGAGGAGGGAGGAAGTGAGGGAAAGGAAAAAACTGGATAATAAAATCAACCAAGGGGCTGGGGTTGTGGCTCAGTGGTAGAGCACTTGCCTACTTGTGTGAGGCACTGGATTTGATTCTCAGCACCACATAAAAATAAATTAATAAAGAGGTCCATCAACTGTACTCTTTTTTGTATCATGAAGTCTCAAAAATATTATTCTTAGTTTGCTTTTATTATCTTTATAGTTTAATTTTTACCTTCAGATCTTTAATCCATTTGAAGTTTATTTTTATACATAAATAGATATTCAAAGTCTTATTTCTCCATGCACTAATCCAGTTTTGTCAATAATATTTGCTAAATGAAAACTAACTTATAATATCAGCTCTATCTATACTTGGATCACTTAAATATATGGATGTTTTTCCAGGCTATTTTGTTCTATTGAATTAATTTTTAGCTACTGTGTCACTATTTCACTATTTTTATTACTAAGATTTTTGTATTGTGTATTTTGGGGAGCAAGAACTAGAATGTCTCAATATCCATTATTAAAAAGGTGGAGTAGTACACAATAGTTAGTAACAAGGAATTAGGTTTATGTTCAACTAAAGGGCAGATCTACATAACAATGCTATGATTTTTCAAATTAGTAGATTGGAGGATCTATTAAATACACAGGAGTGGCCCAAGAAGAGAAATTGGAGAAAGGATGTTTTAGTCAGCTTTTTCACTGCTGTGAATAAAAACCATGACAAGAATAATTTGGGGGGGAAAGTTTATTTGGGGGCTCACAGTTTCAGAGGTCTCAGTCTATGAACAGCAGGCTCCATTCCCAGAGCTCGACATGAGGCAGAACATCACGATGGAAGAAGAGTGTGGTGGAGGGAAGCAGCTCACATGATGATCACATAGCAGAGAGAGGTAGACTTCACTCACCAGATACAAAATATATACCCCAAAAGCACACCTCCATTGACTCACCTCCTCCAGTCACACCCCACCCACCTTCAGTTACCACTTAGTTAATCCCATCAGTGAATTCATTCACTGATGGGGTTAAGACTCTCATAAACTTAGCATTTCTCCTCTAAACATTCTTACATTGTCTCAAACATGAGATTTTTGCTCCCCCCATCCAAACCATAACATTCTACCTCTGGCCCCCAATACCTCATAACCATCTCACAATGCAAAATACATTTAGTCCATTCCCAAGAGTCCTCATAGTCTCAACAGTTCAAGATTGCCCAAAGTTAAAATCCAAAGTCTTCTCTGAGGCTCAAGGCAATGTCACATTGTGAGCTCCTGTAAAATTAAAAGCAATTTACAAGTATCCAGTGTATAATGGTATAAAGTAAATATTTCCATTTGCAAAATTAGGGGTATAGAAAGAAGGGATGGAACCAAAGCAAGACCGAAATCCAGCTGGGCAAACAAGTCCTGTAGTTCCATGTTCAGCATCTGGGGCACATAGCATCTTCATGTTCTCTCCAAAGGGCTTGTATAGCTCTACCCCTGTGGCCCAAGTAGCTTTTCTGTTGGCTTGTGTCTGCTCAATTCCTGCAGGTTTCCTAAGACATTGCCCTAGGAATGCTACTGGCATTTCTTAATCTCAGGGGTCTCCACTGCAACTTCAGCTCCTCCTCACATCTCCACACTGACTTCTCAGGGAGTGCCCGCAGGGACTCTGAGTCTGCTGCACTTTGCCTGGCCTCCCAGGTCTTCCTTTGAAATCTTGGTGGAAGCTACCATGGCCCCCTAACTCCAGCATCCTGCATCATGCCAAACTCTGTGGCTTTTTCCAATAGTAGCCACGCCTCCTAGGACCCTGGCTGCAGCAGCCTCTGAGTTCTTAGGTGGCTGAGCACATTGAAAAAATTCCTAGGAAGCCCTGTGCAAGCAGTGCCCTATAGGTATCTTCTCAAGAGAATTTTTACATCTACTCTCTTTGGCGGGAGATGGGTATGGTCTTGCTAATTCCTGAGATGCCCTCAAGCCATGTTTCTTATTGTTTCTGGGCAAAGTCTTTAGCATTTCTTTAGTGGTATTAATCTCTAACAACTGCAAACCCCTTAGCCTCTGTTTTAATCTCACCCTTCAGGTCCAAGTTTTTCAAATCTTTCTGTTCTGTTTTCTACTCTTGAATATCAAAAGAAACTTGGCTAAAAGTCACCAGCAATATCCATGCCACCGCTTGAATGTTATGCTGCCTAGAAATTTCTCCTGCCAGATTAAGAAGTCCATCCCTGGCCAGGTGAGGTTGCGCACACCTGTAATCCCAGTAGCTTGGAAGATTGAGACAGGAAGATAATGAGTTCAAAGCCAGCCTCAGCAAAAGCAAGGCACTAAACAACAAAGTAGGGCTGGGGATGTGGCTCAATGGTTGAGTGCCTCTGAGTCCAATCACCAGTACCCACCCCCACCAAAAAAAAAAAAAGAAGTCCATCCATTTTTAAATCAGCTTCAAAGAAAGTCTCAGGATGTGGGAAAAATGCAGACAACTTCTCAGCCAGGACATAACATGAATGGCCTCTAGTCCAGTTTTCAATAGAGTCCTCCTTTTCTGGAACTTCTTGATCACTGTCCAAGTCCACCATCCGCTTGGCATTCTGGTGTTCTGAACTCCCACCAGAATCAGCCTTAGCTCCACTTACAACAATCAAAGCATTTTCAGCTTGCACTGCTACATATCTAAAAATCCCTTCCCAAAATTTCAGAAAACTCCAAAAGCTTCTAAACTAACATGGTCAGGTTAGTCACAGCAATGACCCCACTTCTCAGTACCAATTTCTGTTTTATCAGCTTTTTCTCTGCTATGACTAAAAGACCTGACAAGAACAATTTTAAGAAGGAAAAGTTTATTTGGGGGCTCACAGTTTCATAGGTATTAAAAAGAACAAATAAAATTTTAAAAACTGGGAATAAATCTAACCAAAGAGGTGAAAGACTTCTACAATGAAAACTGTAGAACATTGAAGAAGAACTCAGAAGATGCAAAGACCTCCCATATTCTTGGATAGGCAGAATTAATGTTGTCAAAAGAAGTCATGCTACCAAAGCAATACACAGATTCAATCCAATACTCATCAAAATGCCAAAGACATTCTTCATAGAATGAGAGAGAGAGAGAGAGAGAGAGAGAGAGAGAGAAAGAGAAACAGACCAAAGCAATCCTGAGAAAGAAAAGTTAGGCTGGAGATTTCACAGTATCTGAAGTCAAATTGTACTAGAGTGCTATAGTAACAAAGAAAGTATGTTATTGGCATCAAAACAGCCATGAATATCAATGGAATAGATCACATACAGAGAGATAAACCCACATAGATACAGTCATCTTGAAGTGGCACCCCCTTTCTCCACAGAAAAGCCCTCTTCACCATGGCTGATTTTAGGACTGTCAGCAAAAGAGTTCATTGTAGATAAACTTCCTATTTTCGTGAGGCCCTGTGTACTTGGCCACTGGCCGAGAAGACACCAGCACTCCAGGTGCTGGACACCCTCTTACTAATTTTTCACAAACGTATCCAGTATAGTACTTTGAAGAAATGTGCAAACAAGGCTTCTGGCCTTGAGCTGGGCTTCACAGAGAGGTCTACATTTTGAAGATAAGTTACAAATGGGCTCCATGGTAACAGCTGGCAGGGGGAGGAGAGAGAGGGGAGAAGAAGTTCTCCCCTTCTCAGGTGTTGTCCTTGAAGGGTTAACTTGCCCACAACAGTGAAAGAAAAAGCTGCTTTTATGTGACCTTCTGCAGACTGTGAACTTCTGAGCCCCTCCCCTTACATGCTGGGTATAAAACTCTGAAACTCCCTGAACTCGAGGTTCAGGGGATTGATTACAGCAAAGGCTGTACCCTCTGAACCTGGCTGCAGCCAAATAAAACTGTTTCCTGCTGTCTTCGGTGCCTTGCCTCGTTTGTCCCTACAACAATCTGATATTTAGCAAAGGTGTTAAAACATTAGAGAAAACACTGGGGAAAGGATACCCTTTTTAACAAATGGTGCTGGGAAAACTGGATATCCAGTTTGTAGAAGAATCAAAGTAGGTCCATGTCTCTCATCCTGCACAAAAGTCAACTCAAAGTGGATGATAGACCTAGGAATTAGACTAGAAACACTGAAAATTCTAAAAGAAAATATAGGGACAACACTACAATATATTTGCTCAGGCACTGACTTCCTTAATAAGACTAAAGCTCAAGAAATAAAACCAAGAGTGGGATGTCATCAAATTAAAAAGCTTCTGCACAACAAAGTAAATGATTAAGAATATGATTAAAGAGCCAATGTTTTCTCTGATATGTGGAAGCTAACCCACAATAAGGAGGGAAGGGAAGAAAAGACAGTCAGTGGATTAGACAAAGGGAAGTGAAAGAAAGGGAGGGGGAATGAATCTGACATCACTTTCCTATATACTTATATGAACACACCACAGTGAATCTCACCATCATTTACATCCACAAGATGGGAGTCATAATTATATTAAGATACATTTATGCATATGTAATTGTATTAAAATGGATTCTACTGGAAATTTTTTACAAAAGGGCCAGGCACATTGGCACACGCCTGTAATCCCAGTGGCTCAGGAGTATCGCAAGTTCAAAGCCAGCCTCAGCAATTTAGTGAGGCACTAAGCAACTGAGTGAGATCCTGTCTTTAAATAAAATACAAAATGGGGCTGGGGATGTGGCTCAGTGGCTGAGTGCTACTGAGTTCAATCCCCGGTACCCCAAAAAATATATAAATAAAAATTTGAAAAAATAAAAAGAGCCTACAGAAGGGGAGAAAATATTTGCCAGCTACTCTTTCAACAGGGAATTAATATCCATAATATATAAAGAATTCAAAAATCTTAATGCTAATAAACAAATAACCAATCAAAAAATGGGTAAAATGATCTAAACAAAATGCCCATCTTTAATCATTTGACACGTGGACAGTTTCTTTCAAGACTCAAGGATTTGGGGAATGAGACTAACTGTGGCAGCATCTGGATCACATTTCTGCCTCATATGACCACCCTAGGCCAGAAATTCATCTACAAACAGCATCAATCACTCTCCTTCCTCCACCATCCCATGTTTGTCAGGAGCCATATTTGAATTGTGCAAGTTAAATTCCTAAAAGTTTCAACTTCTCTATGCAGTTGTTGCTAACCTGGCTATTTGCTGACCAAGGCTTATGATATTTTCCTACTTCTTCCCACCTTGACTTCTTTTCTAGAATTTGCAATCACCCTGGCTCTCTAGCACTAGCTTGCTCGTCTTGTTTTTTATGCCTGGCTTTACTCTGATGCATACCAAAAACAGGTGACTTTTTCAGGTGTCTTCTACCTCTTCAACCTCCTGATCATTGGACCTTATTTGTACCTATTCCTTTGTATATCACCCTCTCCTTTTAATCTCCTTCCCAAAACAGCTGAAATACTCTTCTTCACCAGGCAGAAAACTGTGTTGGTTAAATATGTTGATTTTCACATTCCCTTTTTATAGATGAAAATAAACAGCTCTAAGTGATAGTTTCATCAAAAATGAACAGAGAATTATAAGGTGGTAGAAGTCAGGATCTTCAGGTCAAACACATCTTAGGCACTTTGAACTTCAGTAAAATGTAGATAACAATTCCTGCCCTCCTAGTTTAGACACTTGTGAGAGTCAAATGCATTATGCAAATGGCCATTGGAAGGGATGTTTATGGTTAATATGGGATTGCAGTTTCTAGTGAATAATCACAGAACTACTCTGTAGGAACCTGATCTTTCCCTTTTAGTGATTAATTCCATTTTTCTTAGGATTGAATCAGCAGGTGCTCAATGATTGTTTGTGCATTCTAGTCAAATCAACAAAATTGCATTCAGTTCTGTGTTGCTTCCATTTTAAAGTGTTTTGGGTATTAGTTAGCTAAATATAGGTGGGTAAGTGTGTGGAGATGGGCATAATAGATGGGCATAATCAACTTGTCCTGCTGCATTAAGCTCAAGCCAGTAGTATATGAAACAACCTTTCATTTATAGTCCAGAATCACCTTGGGGCAGAGATGGCTTGCTCCTGGAGGTATTTTCTCTGGCGTGGAGTACAGTACTTTACACATAGTAGGCATTCACAATTATTTTAATGGATGAATACATGGCCACATAAAATAAGGTGTTATGCTTGGCAATTTATTTAACAGGAGAGTTTCTGTGAATGAAGAGAAGGGAAGGGGATGGGAATGAGAAAGACAGTAGAATGCACTGGACATAACTTTCCTATGTTCATATATGAATGTACCAATAATGAAACTCCACATCATGTACAACCGCAAGAATAGGATCCTAATTAGATTAGGTAATACTCCATGTATACATAATATGTCAAAATACACTCTACTCTCATGTATATCTAAAAAGAACATATGAATAAAAAAAAGAAAGGTTCTGTGGAAAAAGCACTGGGCGTAAGGTCAGAATCCCTAGATATTAATCCTGATCTGTATTTGGCAAAACAATGAAGAAATGCTCTGGGGTATGCCATCATGGAATCTCAGTTTCAGTGTCTGTCAAAGAATATGAAGGAGATGAAATGCCGCAGAACCTGCTGCCTCCAGAGGAAAGGCAGCAGTCCTTGTCATTGTTAAGGCTTTCTCTTTGACACTGCAGGGCAACTGTACTGATTGAGGCTAGAAAGCCAAAACAGATGGAGAAATATATCACCCTGATGCAGAGCCTTTGTCAAAAAACAGGAAAACACTAAAAAGCCTGGGAAGTTGGATCTGGAAGGGTTGGATCTGAGTGTCCATTTAACTTAACCTCTTAACTTGAAGACACAGTGAAGGGAACTTGACCAAAGTCACACACAGAACATGAAAGAATCAGAACCAGATCTAGAATAACTGATTTCAAGTTCATTTCTATGGCTGTGTTTTCAAACAGAAAGCCCACAGTGTCCCCTAAACTCATAGAAAGATAACTTTATGAGTGAATTAAGTTGAGAGGGGGTATGACCAGTATAACTTACAAAGTAAGGGAGCAAAGAAAAGGCGTAATGAAAAGTCTGAATTTTCTCTCCAGAAAAAAATCACATATACACATATTTTCAAGGGATGAAATACTCTAGGTTAAGAACTCATGGAGTATAAGATGTCATAAAATCCTCAAGACTCAGGGCAGAAAACACTCTATTGTTGAGTCAAATCTTATTGAGCATCTATGACAAATCTGCCGTTTGACTGCTTATTAGAACACTTTTCTGATATTCTGATCACATCAGGATTGTATTGCTTTTGGCCAAAAGCCATTATAATACTTAGAGCAGAGTAGAAATGATGTCAGCTTTAAGACAAATTGGGAGGATTAAAACAGACCAAATGAGAGTGGGTTTCTAAGAGTAAAATGGGTCATTTTTAAAGATTGTGTCCATAAAGGGAGTCATCCAATTTATGCATCTCTGATCACTTTATTTATGAGATTAAACCAGTTTCACTGTTGTTTCTGTTATTATCCTTGCAGAACAAAAGATGCTATGGTTTATGCCAGCACCAATATCCTGTATTATAATTCACTTGATTTTTTTAATATGTTGTTCTATAGAAAAATTTAAAATCACTCCCAAACTTCTTAAATGATTCTAGATTCATAAAGATAGAGAAAAAAAGCAAAAAAAAAAAGTATTTCTAGGATAGTATCCATCTATAAATCTGAGATTACATAGAAATTTGACTAAATTTGGAAAAGCAAGATAAAGTGAAGATTGCTACAAATTTGTAAGTTTCTGTTTCAGGTAGTCAGTTGGTTGGACCTTGTTTTTGTTATCTTTTTTTTCTTTGTTGTAGATGGACATAATATCTTTATTTTTATTTGTTTATTTTTACGTGGTACTGAGGATCAAATCCAGGGCCGCACGCATGCAAGGCAAGCACTCTACCACTGAGCTACAACCCCAGCCCCTTGGTTTTGTTGTTTTTTAACATGTATATCATTTTTAATCAACTGTTTTCTGCATCTGAGGTGTAATTGACAATTAAATGTACATATTTAATGTATACAATATGATTTAAGTTTTGTACATACTATCACCCCAAAGAAGAGAGTAAACATATCTATCACCCTGCAAAATTTCCTCAACCTTCTGTAACCATTTTTCCATTCCTCCCATGCCCAAATTCCCAAACATTGGTCTGTTATCTGTCACTATTTTCTAGTTTACATTTTAAAGAATTTTATATAAATAAAACCATACAACATGTACAAATTGTTGTCTAGGTTTTTTTCAATCAGCATAATTTTCTTGAGATTCATCCATGCAGAGCACATAGAAATAGTTCATTTTTATTGCTGAGTGATATTCCATTGTGTTTACATACCATAATTTGTTTATTCATTAATCTGTTGATGAACATTTAGGTTGTTTCCAGTTTGGGGCTATTAAAAATAAGGTTACTATAAATAATTTTTACAAGTCTTTGAATGAACATAAGATTTCTTTACTCAAGGAAACACCCAAGAGTTGTATTGCTGGTTCACATGGTAGATGCATGTTTTACTTTTTAATGAAATTTACAAAGTATTTTCCAAAAAATAAGATATACCATTTTACATTCCCTACAGCAGTGTATAAGTGTTCCACTTGTTCTGCACCCTTGTCAATGCTTGTTCAAGTTGGTGTTTTGAATTTTAGACAGTCTAGTGAGGAGGTAGTTTCACTTCATTGAGGTTCTAATGTGCATTTTATTAACAACTAATTATATCTGAACATGTGTTTATTTGCCACAAATTATCTTTTTTTCAAAAAAGTTGTTTTATTGGTGCATTATGATTATATGTAATTGCAGGATTCGTTTTGCATATTCTTACATGCAAATAACATAATTTGATCTAGCTCTTCCACATTACCTTCCTTCTCCCTCTTCTCATCTTTCCCCTATTAGTTTGCTTTACTCTACTAATCTACCTTCTATTATTATTATTATCACTATCATTCATAAATTATTCATTGTTGTGTATTTGTACATGGACATAACATAATTTGGTAGATTTCATTCCCCAGGACTTCCCAATGCCCTCCCCTCTCCTCCCTCTAATAAAACAAAAAAATCTCAATCCCCTTCTTGTAGTCTATTGAACTCCCTCCCATTTTTATGACAGCCCCTTTTTTATTTTCTCTCTCTCTCTATCCATCTTTCTTCCTTTTTCCATCTTCTGCATATATGATCCTTGACTTATTTCACTTCGAGTGATAGTCTCCAGTCCTATCCATTAACTGGCAAATGACATAATTTCATTTTTCTATTTTGCATATATACCACATTTTCTTTATCCATTTCTCTGTTGATGGGCACCTGGGCTGGTTCCATAACTTGGCTATTCTGAATTCTGCTTTTATAAACATTAGTATGCATGTATCATTGTAGTCAGCTAATTTTAGTTCTTTTGGATAAATACCAAAGAGTGGGATAGCTGGGTCATATGGCCACCAATATATTTTCTTTGGTGAAGTGTCTATTCAAATCCTTTCTCCATTTTATTCCTTGGATTGTCTTTTATCATTTAATTATAAGTTTACTTTATATATTCTGGAAAGAAGTTCACTATAAAATACATAATTGTGAAATATTTTCCTCAAACAAATGAATTGTCTTTTTCTTAATTCGGCCTCCCAAAGACTAAAAGTTTTGAAATTTGATGATGTCCAACTTATCAAATATTTCTCTTATGGATCATGTTCTTTTATGCTCTGTCAAAGAAGTCCTTGCTTGACCAAAATCTCAAAGATTTTCTCCTTTGATTTTTGGTAGAAATCATAGTTTTAGTTTCCACATTTAGGTCTATAATTTATTCTCCTTATTTATTTATGTGCTGCAAGGTAAGGATCTAAGTTGGAGTTTTGTTTGATTTGGGCTTTTGCTTGGTGTTGGTTTTGCATCTGACTATGCAGTTGTGCTAGCAGTATTAGTTGTTGAAAAATCATACTTTCTGCACTGAATTATCTTTGCACCTTTATCAAAAATCAATTGATAACACACATATGGGTGTGTTCAGGATTCTGTTCTGTCCTGACTACTATGGCTTTATAGTACCTCTTGAAATCAGTAGAGTATGTCTTCCAAATGTGTTGTTTTTCAAAGTTCTTTTGGCTATTCTGGGTCATTTGCATTTCCATAGGAATTTGAAAGTTAGATTTCAAGTTGGATTTTTTTACAAATATGTGTGCCAAGATTTTTATTGGGATTGCATTGAATCTATAGAACAATGTGGATAAACCTGACATCTTAATAATTTTGAGTGTTTCAGTGTATGAACATGACATATGTCTCCACTTAGAAGACATCTTCTTTAATTTCTCTCAAAAATGTTTATTAGTTTTTGTTACATGTATCATCAATAGCATTTGTCATGTTTATCACTACATTTTTTCATATTTTATATTATAAAAAGAATTGTTTTCATTTTCCAATTGCTCATTAATAGTTCATAGAAATGTAGGTGATTTTATACTTATTTATATTCTGCAACCTTGACAAACTCACTTACTAGTTCCACTCTTGTTTATGGAAATAATAGAATTTTCTTCATAGATCAGAATGTCATCTGAAAAAATAAAAATTTTGACTCTTTATTTTTAATATGGATGTTTTTATTTCTTGTTTATTCATTGCACTAACAAAAATCTCCTGTGAAACAATGAATAGAAATGTTATGACGTGTGTGTATGTTTTACTGAGGATTGAACCCAAGGCCTTATACATGTTATGGAAGTGCTCTACCACTGTGTTGCACTCCCTAGCCCTTTTTATTTTGAGACAGGATCCCACTGACTTGCTGAGGCTGTCCTTGAACTTGTGATCCTCCTGCCTCAGCTGAGTCACTGGGATTACAGGCATGTGCCAGTTTACCTAGCTTGTTTTGTTCTTAGTCTTAAAAGAAAACATTCAATCTTTCACCATTAAGGATGATGTTGGTTTTAAGTTTTTCATGAGTTCCCATTATTAAGTTGTAACCAACTGTTTTTAATTTTAAAAGTAATACAGTGGAATACTCCCAGCAGTGTGGTGAATGAGGTATTCTGAAATACTTTCTTGCTCCATAAACCAAGATGCTGGATAGATTAAAGCAAATGTCCTCATAAATGCATAGCCGACCTTGCAAGAAATTTTTAAAAAAGTTGATTTCCAGGAGCTAAAACCAGAGTGTCAAGGGAACACAGAAGGCAGAAGAAGCCTGGGGTCATTTTCCAATTCCAAAAATCTATCACCTTGGGTTTTAACAGCTGACAGCCTCTCTTGACTAATCCACCTCAGTCTCTTTCAGAAGCTCTTTACTTTTACCTATTTCTTAAACATCAGTGTTGATCAGATCTCTCTTCTAGTCTCTCATTTTCTCATTCCCTCATCGATCCCTTATATTACCATCTCAAGTATCATCTCTACACTAATGACAATCAAATCTATATCTTCAATACTATTAGAGGAAGGAGATCAAGGAGAAGGGGAGAGAAGAGTAAGGAGAGGTAATGGGAAAAGAGATTCATCCAGTTATGTTATATACATTTGAAAATATGCCACAACAAGCCTCAAAATGCTATATAATTAATATCCACCAATAAAAAAATCCATACCTTTTGTACTTCCTTCCTGAATGCCTATCTCTCTATCCAACCTCCAAAGGATACCATCTCACCTTTGATGTACTACATGTCCTTCAAATTCATATCCAAACTTTATTTATCTTTACCCTGTATGTATCTGTTCATCTTTTTACTTCCTTCTACTTTATAGGCACCATCATTTCTGAATCACTCATGAGTCTTTTCTTACCCTTCCATATCTAAGTGATTCTTTTTATTTCAACATCATAAACCCATTTCTTTATTTCCATATTCATTGGCACTATCTTTATCCAAGTCACCATTTTTCACCTGAATTGCTGCAATATCCTCCTATATGTTTCTCTGTAGCAGGTCCAGCAGCTCATGGTCCATGCCGCATAGTGCTATCAGGGTCATAAGTTGCAAATTGATGACATTCTCCATTGCACACACAATCAAATTTAATTCCCTCAAGCTATCGTATAATGTTCTTCATTATCTGGGCTCCCACTACATCTCAAGCCTCGTCTCTGCATTCCATACCTAACTGCAGTTATCTTGAATGATATGACACTTCCTGAACCTTTATGCCCTCTTCTGCCTTGGTGCCTTTACAGTTGCTTCTACTCCTGCTCATCTCCCTGTTGTTTCCCCTAGATAAGCACATTCTACACACTCTTCTATGCTCAGTTCAAATATTACCTGTAAGAAATATCCCCTGATACTGTTCACCTAGGTATGGTCTGTTCCTGCATATTCCCAGCAGTCATCTCACCAAAATAGCTTGCCTATTTGACTTCCATTCTTGCCTTTGGACTTGATAAAAGCAGGTCCCTAGAACAGTAGTAATTCAAAAATAAATATTTTAATTAATTTATAAATCTCTCAAAGTTGACCAGTTGACCATTTAAAAGACAGCAGTAAAGCCACAATAAGGGTAGGATGTGTTAGATAATACTTTGTAGAGCACTTCCTCTTGTCTTAGAGTCTAGAAAAATGGAAATGAATAGCACAAAGGCTTGGACCTCAAGGAGCTCATAGTCCAGTAGAAAATAAAATGAAAAATAAGGCTCTGGCAGGATGAAGTCCTGAGTCAGTAAGAGAAGCTCAAAGTACTTAACCAGTACTAATAATTCTTAAATGGAGCAAAGGATAATAAAATACTTCTGAGTTTTTTTCTTTCAACCTTTAATCTACTTTTCTAAAAATATTTCCTGACTACACATATTGAGAAAGAAAAATGTCTCCTAAAAGCAGTCAATACCAGGAAGCCAAAAGCAATTTGGAATAGAATGTATTAACTATTCTGAGATTCATAACCAAAGAGTCAAGAGTTGAAGTAGGGGAGGTTGGAGGAAGGGAAAAGAGAGACAGATGGAAGAGAAGATGAAGAGGTACTTAGCCAGAAATCAACAGAATCTGTTGTTTGGTATAAACTGGTCCGCAAAACACAAAGCCCAGGCCCTTGATCTGATTTTTGTGCTTTTGTAAATGATTCATGTTTATTTTCTAGGAATAATATAGTTTAAGGTAAGTGATTTCTTCTCTTGTGTATAAATGCCTTGCTCCAAGGTTAAATAGTACTTAATCTGGGGCTTTCCCAAAGTTCTAGTAATGGCCTCTAAAACCAAGTCTTCATATGATACTATTTTAGGTTCTGCAGTGAACTTTATTTCTCTCAAAAATTTATTTCTCTCTCATTTCCTCTTAAAATTCTGTTGTCTTAAAATTACATTGGGGAAAGACAGTGGAATGAATCTGATGTAACTTTTCTATGTACATGTATGAATACACCAGAGTGAATCTCCACATCATGTACATCCGCAAGACTAAGATCCTAATTAGAATAATATATACTCCATGTATGTATGATATGTCAAAATAGACTCTCCTGTCATGTATAACTAAAAAAAATAAATAAAAGAATTCCATTGGTGGATTTTTTTTTGTTTCTTGACACTATAACTTAACTTCTTAACCTGGATAATCCATTTTTTGTAAACTAACATTTTTTAATTCTTCTTGTAAAAGATTCATTCACTGAAATCTAAGACCAATCTTGATAGTGGTGTGATAGCTGAGTTTGTGCCTAATTTAAATGTTAAAAATACTGAAATTGCTTTTGTTTTCTATATAATGATTAAAGTCTAACATACATATGTAAAATATGAGAAAGATGCAAGAACCCTTGAGAATCTCACAATATCTAGGCAAAAAAGAATATTGGTATCTCTTTTCATACTCAAGAATGGGGACTATCACCAGGCTTCTCATCTTGTAACTATAATTCACAATTGCTTGCTTCAGGAGGCACGACACAAGCTAGCAGAGCCCAACCATCTCTCATTATGGATCAGCATCCAACTGGTTTGCTGACATATGTTGCTTATGGACTTTAACTTTCTTGTTTTGAGATTCTACTTGCCAATCATCTTGGATCTATAGCACCTGTTTGCTCATTCTTACTTTTCTTAACATCCATAGACTTGATTCTTGGTTAGGCTATAACTGGGATTCTGCTATACTTGTATGCATAGGAAGGCTCCCAGTACCAGGATCTTCCAGGTACTCCTGTCATACTGCGAGGCATTCTCTGCATGACACTCTCTCTAGACCCCTAAAGGGAATAAAATGGCCTTGACTGGTATATTGTGCCTTATAGCAAGTGCCCTTGCAAGTTAAGGTACATACTTCCCAGGGCAATATTTTACCTGCATATATTCCTTCCAGGCTATTATCTGACTGATTTGCATGGTTGTGACTGTCACCTCCATTTCTATGGATTCTTAAGGTCTTTCTATCCCAATGGAATCAGAGTTGTACTTCTAAGACTAATGACTTTCATCTAAATTATTAGCTCTTTGCCCTTTTACTATTTCCTGCATCTCCTAAGAGGGAGATATACTCTGTATGGCTGAGATGACCTACAGACACTTCATCAGCGGAAGCAAACTGTGTCACAGTATATTGATTAAGGTCATGGGTTCTTGGAACCATACCTCTTGAGTTTGAATCTCAGTTCTATCACTTATTAAATGATATGAATTAGGGTGAGTCATTTAATCTCTTATGTCTCCAGTTTCTCATTAATAAAATAATAATTGTGCAAGCCATTTTTGTTAGTAACTGAAGAATAATCAGAACAATCATATAAGGCTCTTAGCACACTCCCTGGAAAATAATTAGTTTTCAATAATTATTAGATATCATCAATAGTATTAGCCTAGCATTTACTCTCATCTTTCATACCCAAAGTGTAATGAGCTGACCAAATTCTTCTATGCCAGGTTAGAAGCCAAGTAGGCTATGAATAATTACATACCCTAGAAGGAGATGATCTTTATTGACACTATTTAAATTGTGGGTCAAATGTAGCCCTGGTGGGACTTTCCCTGGAAGGGTCTTGCTCTGTGTACCATAAAGGCTGATAACTCTGGAACCAAGTAAATACAAACAAAACTTCTCAGAGGTTGAGAAATGGTCTTTCAAGAAACTAGGTTGTTATGCAATTTTTTTTTTCTGTGAGTGGTCTGGATCCCCAAGTCCTTAATGTGACATAGAATAGATGATTAAGATGAAAACTTCCATGGAAACACTTATATTCTTTGTAGATTTGAATACTTGAGAAGAAATGATCTATATTGGCTTTGAGTGTCCCTGGGCTCCAGGAAATTCTGCAAGTAACAGGTTTATAAATGAGACATTATGTGACGCAAGTACCTCTCTGTGTTCATGGCAGAGATTGTTTTGGAGTCTTCAACTCTGGACTTAACACACTCCCAAGATTTTCAGTGTTCTTTCTAAAGATTTTTTAAATACTGCACTTACTGTAGTTCTCAAGACTCCTGGACATTACCATTTTTTTTTAATCTTTTTAGTTGTAGATGGACACAATACCTTCATTTTATTTATTTATTTATATGTGGTGCTGAGGATCTAATCCAGGGCCTCACACATGCTAGGCAAGTGCTCTTCCACTGAGCCACAACCCCAGCCCAACATTGCCATTCTTTAGAGCAGAATCCCACTCTATATGCATTACTCCTGCTTCCAAATAACACCTTTATACTAAAGATTGAATGTAGTACCTGCTGCTGTGTCTGGAGCCTCAGGCTCTTGTGTATGTTATTCAGCCACTCAATGGCCACAGGGACTAATGTTTGTAAAATAAGACAAAAGACAGAATTTAAGAAACAAATTCACTTCTTCCACCAAACAGCAGATCATTTTGGCAGCCATGGAGGTGTACCATGAGGGTCTGTCTTCAAGAAAGAATTCAGCTGCAAAGAGTGCAATGATCTGACAGCCTCCAGCTATTATCACTTTCAGACTCCATCTCACTTTTTAAAATGGGATCATTGTTCCTAACCAGTCCAGAACCCATGACTAGCAAGGGACTGGCCACTTCTGCCCAGCACAGAATCCCTTGCTCTAGAACTCTCTGTTAGACTGGTTACAACTTTGTCAGATATTCATTGAAGTATGAGGCTCTCCCAGGCCAATTCTGCTTTACCTCCTATTTTTTCACAGATGCTGCACAATAAACTTCCTGTCCTCCTACATCTCTGATCCAGTGTCTTATTTCTGGAGGACTCAAATGACTCAATCATGTATTTATGATATAAGCAATTTCACAGAGAACTAATAATGTATTCATTCAACATGCCCCTTCCCCCACCTCCACTCTTAGGCAAATATATCACTAGTCAGGGTGTTTGTACAAAGCAAAGTAATGAAGAATTGAAAAAATTATCTTTTCATACTAGTTACTATACTCAGCCAATTTATGGTAAGCAATTGGTAAGTAAGTGCTTTCTCTCATCCCAGTACTATTCAGACATTTCTGAGAGGCCAGATGGTGCACAAAGTGAAACCTCCAGGGAGTCTATAATCAAGTCTGGGTGCAAAAAGGCAATAAATGGAAGACAACATTCTTACTGCAACATGGACCATTTGTATATAGCACCATGCTGTTTGAGCTATGTAATTCCCAGCCATTCCTAGGAAACCTCAAGGGATTTTAGGATCCAGCTCATTGTTGTTAGGATTTCATCTCAATCTAGGTGATCATGACTAGTAGCTGCAAGCCTCTACTGCACTATCTCTAGAATGACCAACTAGACGTGAAAACAGAAAAAGGAAAGTGCAAAACTGCAACTGACTCCCAAAAGTGGGATCTTCAGGTGTTATTATCTTGTCTGATCAGTTGCAAAGGACCTTCAAAATGGTGTCCTTAATTACAAATGGAACTTCCCACACATGCAAATACTTCAGAAAATTCTGTGTCTTGTTTACTTTTTAGTATTGTTCATCACTGACAGTCTTATTCAAAAAAAAATCTCCGAATTCAGAAAAAAAGGAGGTCCTAACTTTAAATGGACCAAGTCATGTGTAGCCAGCATAAAGTGGTCGTGACAAGATAAAAGTATTAGAACATTAACCTATGCATTTACCTGAGACTCTCTTCGCCTCCCCCACCAAGATGCTAGACAGGAGTCATCTGTGGCTTTAGGGGAAGTTTTCAGAATGTAACCAGAGAAAAAAGGTGACAAAATCTTGGTTCTTCAGTTTTACAAAAGCCAGAAATTCAGGTGTAAGACAGAGAAGATTTGGAAGCATTTGTAACCTAGTTTTCTTCCCCTGCCCCAGATTCCACAGACTTGGGAGGAAACAGGGGAGAGACTGCAGAAAAAAGAATGGAGTCAGAGGGAGGGACCATTAGGCTTCACTTGAGGAAACTCTATCAGTGGCCAGTGCAAAGGATCCCACTTGTCCAGTATCCCCCAGGAATAGGCTAGCAGCAAGGCTCCTCTGAATCTCCTGTTTTAAATCTCAAGTGAACATTGTTATGGTAATTTTCACCAGTTGATCTATTGGAATTGTTATGTCAGATTTAGGAACCATCAAATAGTTATGCTTCTTCCTTTCTGGAAATGAACTCTGGTGTAACAACATCTGAGACAAAAGGCTGTTACCATTAAAGCTGGGTTTTGAGGAAATCCAAATATTTGCCATTTGCAGATAACTTCCAAATCCCTATTTCTTGCCTCCACTTTTTAATTTATCATGATACTGTTTATTAATCAGGGTCCCAGAAGAAAATATATAGCTCTCTTTCTGGGCCTGGTGGTGCATACCTCTGATCCCAGTGACTTGGGAGACTAGGCAGGAGGATGGCAAGTTGGAGGTCAGACTCAACAATTTAGCAAGGCCCTAAGCAACATAGCAAGACCCTGTCTCTAAATAAAATATAAAAAAATGGTCTGGGGAAGTGGTTCAGTGGTTAAGCACCCCTGGGTTCAATCCCTGCTACAATATATATATATATATATATATATATATATATATATATATATATATATATATATATATATATATCTCAAACTGGATAATTTGAGGAGGGTTTAATAAGGTATGATTGGGGTTTAAGAAAACCAACAAGGTTCCCTGGGAACATTAACTGTTGGTGTCCTTACTATCCTTGTCTGAGGAGCAAGAGGAGACAATAGTTACCAGAATACAGAAGAAGATTGGGCTCCCAGGCAGGACATGTGCTCTTCAACAGATCCTTGTCAAGCTATGAGGCAGTGAACAGGGAACTACTCTGTCTTTACCCTCATCCAGCCCCATTCTTAGGATCCCATTGGGAACCTCCCTTTGGCCAAATCCAACCAGAAGCCAGAGAGCAAGGGTGCTCATTGAAACAAACAGGCAGGTCAAATCGGGTGGGGGCACAATATAAAACATTCAGCATAGACAACTTGATAAGAGTTGTAAATACATGTAAGAACTTCTTGGAAAACCTTATTCCCTTTGGAAATTTAATACAAATCCAGAAACCCTCACAACAAAGAAACATAAGTAAGTATAAATATTTGATTTTGCATGACATTTCAAGAGGTTTTCCTGTGGCCTTATAGTGTTCCTGGTGCTTTCATGGATACAAATTAAACCCCCCAGCTCTGGTGAGCTATTTGGAAGAATGCATGTTATCTTGTTACAGTACTTACATTCCTCAAATGTTTTCCCTATCATATTTCCAGTAAATTAGATATCCCAGAGCAAAGCTGAAACCTTTAGCCAACTATAAGTAACACAACTGGCCCCTTCTTCACTCAGGTCTGTTCAATCTGAGCTCTAGTATATAGTCTGAGTAGCAGAGCTCTCAAGTAGAAGCATAAAATGTGGGACTGGCCATGTGATACTGGGTTGCCTAGCAACATTGGCTGGGAGATTCTCTTTCCTGAGCCTCTCAGCAGAGAAGCAGAGAGAATTGGTTTTAAAAATGTGTGTGTGTGTGTGTGTGTGTGTGTGTGTGTGTGTGTGTGAGGGGGATAGAAGAGAGAGAAGAGTAAGGAGAGAGAAAGGAGAGGAAAAATGGACAGAGTATGAAATGCAAAGACAGACAAAAGCAAGCAAAGGAGACAGTTCAGTAAAACAGGAAAAGAAGTGATGGAGAATGAAAGCAAATTTAGGGGAAGGGGAAGTAGAGAGAGATTCAGAGGATGGGCTGTGAGATGAATTGAGCTGAAGGAAGGAAGAGGTACAAAGGCTGCATGGAATCAGGAGGGTGATGGGGTCGGGCTGGGCACCTCACTGACAGCTGTTGTGTTGCCTCCCCTTCACAAGGAAAGTTGCCCAGTTTCTTTTCTTGACTGTAATTGTATCTCATAAGTCAAATCCTCAGTTGCAACAGCACCATCAGGAATTCCTTATTAAGCACAACTGGGTTCACAGCATTGCTCAGCCCAGTAAAGATCCTCTTGTATAATAACCACAATGATGACTCAGCCCTGGAGCACAGCTCTTTACAGTTGACCAAGTGCTTTCACAGTAGCCATCTCATGGGACCCTTACTGCAGCTCTGTGAGAAACAGGCAGTGCAGGATAATGCCATAACTTAAACTCCACACATGAAGAAACTGAGGCTCTGAAGGGAGGAGTGGTTGCACTGGACTCCATTTTAAAAGGTTCTGTCCAACATATGTGTCTAGCGCCCTGAATCCAACTTCCTGGGCTCAGACTGAGGGTCTGATCTGCTTGGACTTGCCAATCACAAGCTAAGTGTGGTGCAGGAAGGCAAGGCACTTACTCTCCCCCACCAACTGAGGTGAGAACTGAAGAGCAATTACAAAGTCTCGAGCCAGCAGGAGGCCTCTTCTTTCATCTTCTTTTCCCCTAAAGTGCAAATGTGTACATCTGTGCCTCCCAGAGCAGAGCTTAATTGGGCCGAGTATGCAGCCAGCTTCTAACAACCCCTTGAGATATCACCGGACACCCATCCTCAGGAAAACCTTGCCTCTCTACTTGCTGAGCAAACACCAAGTCTTGCAAAAGACTTATTTGAAAGGGTAGAGGATATTTGAGAGATGGAAGCAATTGGTCAGAGGGCTACAGGGGCTTCGTGTTAAGGCAGAGAAGATAGACCTATCAATTGCATACCTTGAGGCAGTTGAGGGATCCCTGTTATTTCCTGTGTTTCCCCAAAGCTTGAAGGGTGAGATGGAGCAGAAATTATCTGAAGTCTTCTTTTTGGCACCAAGCTTCTCTCATGCTGGAGTGTCTCCCTTGTCTGGTCCATCCTGTACTCGCTGACAGATTAACTTTCTAAAAATGCCATTCACCTGCTCAGTAACCTTCAATGATTTCTCCATTCATTATGGTATTCGTCTCATCACCCTAACATTCAAGAGTCACTTAATATTGCCCAAACCCCCCTGTTTAGTTTAACATTTGCATATTGCCTAGGTGAAAACCAAACATCTGCTCGTTCCCAAACACACCCCAAACTTTCCAGCCATGTCCTGTCATACCTATACCATCTCTCTCCCTGATGTCCCTTCTCACTTCCAAGCAGACAGTATTCTCCACCCATGGCTCCACACAGCACTGGGCTTTGTAGTGTCAACTTGGCTAAACAACTACATTTCCACAAATTCTCTTTCCTGTAGGTTAGTGTAGGTTATGCAAGGATTGTTTTAGACAATTTGGAAGGTGGAAGCGGAGTAATCACAACTTTGTAATTCATACTCTTTGTCCCTTATCTGCTAACTTGCCATTCTCCACTGCCTGCCTTGTGAACATATGAGTTTTATAATTCATTTCTCTGGGTATCTCACCAGTATAGAGAGAATTTTACCAAATATCCAAGTTATAAGAGTACTTTTGGCTCTAACATTTGGAATAGCAATATCCATGGCTTTCTATGGGAATAATTACTTCTGGAACAGCAAAATTATTGACCTGAGAGTGAGAGATCTGGACTCAAACCTCAATTGTGCTTCTGATTCTCAACTAATGATTTACCAGCCTCCAGCAGACATTTGTCAATGTCTGGAGGCATCTTTAGTGATGATGGCTATCTGGGAGTGCTTTTGGCACCCAGTGGGATACATACCAGCGATGTTGTTAAACATCCTACAATGCTCAGGGAAGAATTCACAATGAAGAATTATCTGGCCATTAATGTTAATAATGCTGAAGTTGAACAACTCTGATCTAGAGTATTAGCTTGGGCATGAAATTTCTGTGGCATAGGGTCTTCCCAAGTTCCACTTCAGTAATGCAATTGTCTTCCAAATTGGTTGCATCAAATATACTCCCAGTGGCACACAATAAATTTATTCCACATTCTCACCAATTCAGTATCACTACCTTCACTACTTCTTCCCTGAAATTTGCTTCTACATTACAACTAACTTTTCTCTTATTTCATATCTTTCTCCACAGATTTATTATTCATATTATTGTGAAATGAAGCTTCCTAAAATCTAACTCTGACCATAGCAAATTCCTCTGAGGAAAATTTTGCGGACTCTTTCATACAAAACAAACCTGGCATGTCAGACCTACACAAAATGCCCCCACTATGTATATCTAGTAGTACCAACTTATTTTGGGGTTGTCAAACAACATGTGCCCTTACCCTTCCCTTTATGCATCATTATTGTTGAAGTCTTGCCATTTCTTAAGGTCATTTATTAATCCATTGACTCAGTTAATACTTATTTACTTATTTACTTTATTTAATACTTATTTACTTTACTAAGCACCAAGCATCATTCTAAATACTAGAGATGTAATGACAACAGAACAGCCAAGGTATTTCTTTGCCTGCTCCTCTGTTGGTTTTCCCTTCCCCTTCCTCATGATCAATTGTAGGAGGCCTCCAGAACCTACAGCCTAATATTTTCCAGATTCCAACCAATCCTCAGCACCCATCCACTAGTAATTTTCTTCCAATCAAGACTTTTGATATAGGCATCCAAAGGAGCTAAAGGAGAAAAGGGGTTTCAGAGGAGCAAAAAAAAGGAAGGATGGGCTCTTTCCACCTGTATTGCCAGAGTTGCCTTGGCTGGCTAGTGCACAGTCAGGCTCTCTCTTTGGGCATTCCCTAGTTGCTCTGGTCCCCTGCTGTTGCATCTCTGCCCTATATATTCTTGGCAGCCTTCAGGCAGAGCATGAGAATGTTATCGTCTGAGAACAGAAGTCATATGTCCACATGGCAGGGACTCAGTTCTGAGCCCAATGGAGCTATGTGGAGGTCTGAGACTTGAACTAGGGAACCTCTAGTCTGAGCTGAATCTAAACTGAGACAGAAGGAAGAGGAAGAAATAGTATCCTTATTTCTGTGTTTTATTTCAAAAATTTCTTTGTCCCCCAGAACTGTATTGTTTGGGAAAAGAAGTGAAAGAAAATTTAGAAGATAGGCCCTATAGAAAGCTCACCAACTTCCACCTTAATTTTTCTTTACTCCATGTTCTAGATCTGTGTACCACATGACTAATGACCAAATAGTGACCACACTTTTTCAAAACCCTTTTTTTCCTGACTTGTTACCTTTAGAGACTGCTTTGCAAGTCTCCTCCCAAGTGCACTATGACTAACAACTTTGTCTTTCAATGAGGCCAGACTTGCAGGCTCCTATGTGTGGCTGAGGAAAGTCAATGACATTGGTGATCCTTTGTTTACATATTATTCACAAATTCATGGGGGAAATGACCTGCTTAGGCCCCAAACTGGTCAGGTTTCCTTGAAATAAGTCTCCATCATGTATCCCAACTACTCAGACTTCCAAGAGTTCCACACATGTTAAGTTCAAATTTGTTTCTTGTTCTCTTAAGACTCATTGATAAATTCAAGGTTTCATTTTGGGAATATTTTCCTGCCAAACAATATCTAGAAGACAAGTCTCTGGGCAGCCTTTACAGCAATCTAGTTGGCTCACAGCTAATTGACAATACAAAATAAGAGGCTTTTTACTCTTTTTGAGCTCCATGTTTAGCTCTGTCTTTTGCTGAACCAATTTTCTAACTCCTGGAAAACTACTTTATTACTTTTCCCAAGGCATCATTAGGAGCACATTGAAGTACAAGAGAGATACATAACTTATATTTCTTCACTCAACCAATAAAAATTACTAAGAGCAACTGCCATGTACCTGCTTGATCTTTTAACTAAAGTTTCAAGGAACAAGCATGGACTCTGGCCTCAAATTTGCTCAAAGTTCAGTAGGTATCAACAAATCTGATGGCTAGCTTGAAACTTCCTGGCTAGCAGAGTAATGAGCACAGTTGATTTGTGTAAGAGCCTTTGTTAGTCAGCTTTCCACCTCTGTGACAGAATATCTGAGATAAACAACTGAAAGGAGGAAAGGTTTATTTTGGCTCATGATTTCAAGATGATCCAATCTATGGTTGCTTGACCCTGTTGCTCTTAGGCCTGTGGAAAGGCAATATATATCATGATAGAAGCATGTGGTGGAGGAAAGTTGCTCACCTCATTGTGGCTAAGAAGCAAAGAGAGAAAGAGGGAGGGCCTAGCATACATCCCAACATCAGCTTAAAGAGCAAGCCCCCTGTGAGCTACTTTCTCCAACAAGGCTCCACCTTTTAAAGTTTTCACCACTTCTGAACAGCACCACCATCTGGGGACCAAGGTTTGACACATGAGCCCTCGTGGGCCATTTCAGATCCAAAAAAATAATAATGCCACACAATGCAAATGAGAATTAAGCCAAATTTGAAAGATAAGGAGTTACTTACAGAACTGGTAACTAGTACTCAAAGCAAAGGAATCAATATGTTCAAAGAAAGCCAGGGAAACAAAGAGTACTATTAAGGGTACTGCTGATGTTTCAGGGTGACTACAGCAAGAGATTTCGTGAGGTGGAATGGTAGGAGGTAAGGAGAAAGAGGCAGACAGAGCTTTGGATGGCATAGTCAGTAACTTGGGGTTATCCATAAGGCAAGAAGAATCCATCCAAAGGTTTTAATTAGGAAAATTATTTGTCTTTTAAAAATACCATGCTGAAAGTAATGTGGAGAAAAGATCAAAGAGGGGGCAAGGATATAGTTTAGATTATAGCAGTAATTTATGTGAAGAGATGCTGAGGTGCTGATACAGGGTGGTGGAAGAAGGCATGGTAGAATGTGCATAGAATTTAGGATAAGCAATTGATTGAGTGTGGGCCATGACTGGGTGAGGGGTGCTGGAGACATTGAAAACAGAGGGAAATAAGTGGTCCTGGATGCACTGACAATTTGTTAAGTCTGCATGGAAATGAAAAAAAGCAGATAGAATGAATTTCACTGACTTATAATTATGTTAGCCTTATAATGATATTTGGCAAATACTCCTACCTCTTTTAAAAGTTTCTTGATTATTTTGGGATTTTGTTTTTCTATATGAATTTTCAGCCCTGTTTGATATTGTCTACAAAACATAACCTGTCAGAATTTTTGTTGCAATTGCACTGCATCATCAATAAATTGGGGGGATAGTAACATATTCACAACATTAAGTCTTGCAATCAAAAACTGTAACATCTGTATGTACTTTGGTCTTGGTTTTTGTCTTCCAATAAAGCTTTCCTTTTAGCTGTAAATGGACACAATACTTGTATTTATTTTTATGTGGCATTGAGGATTGAACCCAGTGCCTCTTGCATGCTAGGCAAGCGCTCTGCCACTGAGCCACAACCACAGACACCAATAAAGTTTTATAGTTTTCTCTACTGAGGTCTTTCACATTATATTTTAGAGTTTTTCCTAGATAGTTCATATTTTTAGCATCCCTCTAAAAGGTAGTTTCCATTACATTTTTGAACAACGGTACTATCCTCTTCTAACTTCTTGGAAGTAATACTTATAGCTCATTAATTTTCAGACTTTCTTCTTTTTTCTTTTGAATATTTTTGTAACTGCATCCCATAATTTTTTTTAAATTTGGTGTTCTCATTGTTTTCCAGCTCAAATATTTTCAAATCCCCATTACAATTTTTTTCTTTTTTCCATATGTTATTTCAAATTGAGCATTTTTTTTCAAACAAGTAGGGATTTTTCTAGTTAGCTATTTGTTATTGATCTCCAGCTAAATTCCACTGTGGACAGAATACATTCTCTGTATGATTTCAATCATTGACAATTTGTTGACACTTTCTTTCTGGACATAATATGTTCATTTTTTTCTCTAAATGTTTCAGAGGTATTGGGAAAAACTGTACTTTAACTATACTTTTAAGTTGTGTGTGTGTATATATATATATATATATATATATATACACACATATATATGATATATATGTGATTTACATATATGTAATTTTTAAAAATGTTTAGTTGTTTATGGGTTTTTTAAATTTTTATTTATTTATATGTGGTGCTGAGGATCAAACCCAATGCCTCACGCATACTATACAAGCACTCTACCACTGAGCCACAGCCCCAGCCCTATATATATAATTTTTAATCATCCATATACTTAACTGATTTTTTGCTTGTTGAATTACTGAGAGAGGTATGTTAAAATATCCAATCGTGATTGCTTTATTTCTCCTCACAGTTGTGTCAATTTTTGCTCTTGTATTTTTAGACTACATCATTAGGACAAATTTTAAGACTGTCAGGAGAAATTAACAATTAAAATTGATAATTTTAATTCACCATATTCAGAAACTGCAAGTTCAAACAAACAAAAATAAGCAGTGATATCAAAGACACAATAATAAATTTGTGCTATTCAATAATATAAAACTCTACACTGAACAAAATGAGAATACAGATTCTTTAGGTGCACACTGCCCATTTAAACTCCAAAGGATCAATATAATAAAAACTAGGCTGCCTGACCACAATGCTTATGCAAAAAGTTAATAACACAAACCCAAATATCTGGAAACCAAATAGAATATTACTAGGTAATCCTTTGGTAAAAGGAAAATACTAGATTTTTTGAAAAAAATGAAAACATCTTGTGTTAGTATCCTATAAAGTTGAAAGATTTTGTCTATCCTGAGACCCAGTAAAACCATAGCTAGATGTTTAGCTTAGAGATTTCTATGCACATGAACCTTCAGAGATATCCCAGAAGGACCACAGCTGCATTTCTTATAATAGCCCCCAAACTAGACACAACTCAAATTTCAAAACAAGCTGAATGGATATACATGGTACAGTATATATCCATAAATGAAATATCATACAAAAAAGAAAACAAAAACTCAGCTAATTGCAAAAAACTGGATGAAGTTTGCCAATGTTATACTAAGTCAAATGTATGGTGTACTGCATGAAGTCATTTTAAGCATGCATAAATAAAACTATACACATTAATCGGGAGGATGGTGTTAGGAAAAATTAGGAGGAGCTTCTGAGGGACTGGCCATATTCTTTGGTCACATAAAAGCCCACCTTAAACCATATAGTTACATTCTGTGCACTTTTCTGTAGGTGTCTGATATTTCACAAAAATGGCTTCAATATTGTAAAACACTGTGTTATTCCCAGAATTGAATCCCTTTGTAGTGTTGAGGTTGGAAACTAATGTGTTCCTCCATGCATTGGAGCAGGCTGAGGGTGTGTATGTTTGTTTTGATGGTTATATAGGTATTTAAATTTGTCTGATGAAAAGATGGTCAAAAAGGATTTCCTTGATTTCTGTTTGACCATACCTTGGGGAAAAAAGTCATGGTATAGGCTAGTCCACTTTCATTTGTAACAGAAAAATCCATTCCAGAACTTTTTCACTGGACAAATTAGCTATGGTCAATATCAGTGTCTCTCAAAGCTCAGAATGCATAAAAATATGTTATGGAAAGATACAGTCTTCAGAGGCATCCTTAGTAGATGAGGGGATAGGTGGAAGAAATCTTCATTTCAAACCTGGAGTATACCTGGAGATTCTAATGAATAAAATCTAGGAACATGAGGATTTGACATTGTAGACTTGGTATTTCCTTCATTTCTGGATGTATGGATAAAAATGTCTGACCAATTCAACCCCAGAGCAAGTAAATATTGGGGAGAGAGGATGAAATAGCTGGCTAAAGAAACACAGTAGAAATGCTAAGCAGTGTTTAGGGTCAAGATGAAATTGGTTGGAGACAGTGCATTGACAATGGCCCTGGGTAATTTGATTGGTGTTTATTGTTCTCAGTGGCCTGGAAGCTGTTGGTAGTTGGGGCTGGGAGGGTTGCACATTGAATTCTGCCCTCATTCCAAAGCACTTCAGGGTCTCCTATTCACTGATGCCATAGTTTCTCTTTCTCTGTCCTCCTGGCCTCTTTCCTCTCTAGATGACCCAGTCCATCTAATGCCCACAAATGTGGCATTTCCTAGCCATCTTTCTGATCTTCCTTGGGTAGTATTTCATCTACCCTCCTTTGCAGGTAGGATTTGTGGGCTTTCCCTTTCATACTCCCATCCTAGAATATGTGGTGCTTGCAAAGTGATTAACTGCTGTGATATGAACCCCAAATCTGTTTTGGTACCCCTCAGATGACTAAAGTGGACCAAGCAACTGGTTATAGAAGAAAATTCCAAAGAGCCTTCTACCTGGATGACGATGTAATAATACTTGTACCAGACATGGGTCTGGCTGTTCTTCACGCCACTTGCATATGTAATTTCTGTTTTATAATTGCAAGAATATTCTTTGGAAATTCTTTCTCAGATGTTTTGAGTTTCAGCCTAGCATTGCTGTAAAATGTCTATTTCTTTTTACCTCTTGAATTCCTATTGTTTCATTATGTGTGGGTCACTGCTTTTCATAGGATCCCTTGAAAATGCCAGAAAAGGTCCCTGCCTTCGTGTAACTATTCAGTGAAATGAAATAGATGATACAAAAAAAATTGAGCCAGGTGATTTCAGAGAGTGACACATAGTTTGCAGAAAATCAAGAGAGTAATATTACACAGTGAAGCTGGGCTGCCTGAGAGTTGAAGGAGAGGATTAGAATAAAGAAGAAATTTGAGCCATGTACCTATCTGGAGGAAGAGTATTCCAAGCAGAAGGAACAGCAAACACAGACCCCTAAGGCAAGAGTGTGCATGATGTATCTGAAGAACAGCAAAAAGGCAAGTAAAGCTTCCATGAAGTAAGAAGAAGAGTGGAAGGGAATTAGGAGGTTGATTTTTATTGCAAGTGACATGGAAGGCCATCGGAGGGTTTTAAGCAAAGAAGTTAAGATCTGGTTTTGTACATATGTTTCAAAGAATCAGAAAAACAGATCCCATGTTGAATTTCCAAACCTATTTCCCAGAATAACAACACATTGTTGGCACCATCAGGACAATCAGGAAGTCAATGCCCCAACAACTGCTAAAATCATCACAAATTTTGACTCCAAGACCGCATTGTCTCTTTCTCCATCTACATAAGCAACGTAAATGCCCCATGAGTTAATTCTTGATGCCCATAAAACTAGAAACTGCAGTCTGGGACCTCTGTTTCTGCTAATTCAGAAGAAGCAGAACTTCTAAAATCATGTGCACTAGGAAAAAAAAAAAAACCAAAAAAAAAAAAAAATTAGAAGTAAGGACTCTGTTTCATTCTCCCTTCCAAATCAAAGACAGGTCCGTGTACTTAGCAAAAGCCTGGTCACATGTGGGATCCAGGCTGTGAGCAGGTTCAGGAAACCTAGGTTTTTATTTCCAACCACTATCATTTAGCAAGGCATACTATAATTGGGTTTGGAATTGAATTAAGCAAGCCAGTCTATGCTATTTGCCACAGGAGACAAGATCAGAAGTGGGGAAGACAGCTACAGGCTATTATAGTAGTTCATTCACCTAAATGAGAATGATGACTGGAACAGAGTGCAAAAGGTGAATGTGTTGAAAACTAGTTTTACTCTGAAGATAGTACTTATTTACAAATTGAGCAGAGTTGATTAAAAAAATAATGAAAATTGAAACTTCCATCCACCGCTACCATATCCACCCATTTTTTTTTTCATGGATGCTCATGCCTGGCTTAGGAGTACCTTTTCCATATATCACAGCATCACACTGTATCAAAAACCGTGTTTCATCTTATTTCTACTACATATTAGATTTTCACTTCTCCAGAACCAGAATGTATTGTCAGATCAGGCGAGGCAGGCAGCCACCAAAGGAGGCAGATTTAAAAGGGCCACCAAACGAGGCTTTATTGAGATATCACTCCTGGGCTGAACTCAATCAGACCCACAGAGGGGGCAAGACAAGGGTCTGAGGAAAAACCGCATGGCAGCTCGACTGGACTAGACTTTTATGGGGCTTACAGCAGGAAGGGAAGGGCTTGGGACAAGAAAAGGTGTTTTTAGGGTCCCTTGTCCCGTTGGAGTTGGTCAGGGGAGTTGGCTGAACTCCAGGATTGGCCAGGGGGTCCTGCTGATTGACAGGCATTAGTCAGGAGATCTGGCTGATTGACAGGCATTTCCATTGGCATCTGATTGATGTTCTTTTCCCACGTGGGCTGCTTTGTTCTAAGTCATCACCAAGTCACCATCAAGTCCCCACCAAGTCCCCACCACCGACCTAACATGTACAGCTAGTTGTGCATGGCCTAGTGCCTGCACATGGTGTAATCTCAATAAACATTATTGTAAGAATGAATGAAGAAGATGAACAGAATAACTCCAGAAACACATAAACTACCAAAAATGACTGAAGAAGAAATACAAAATCTGAACAGACTGTAAAAATTGGAGAAAGTAGATCAGTAAGTAATTAAAAAAAAATCCCAACAAAGGAAAGTCTAGAACCAACTGGCTTGACTATGGAATTCTACCAATCACTTAAGGAATCCTGTTCCAAGTGAAGGGCATGATAACCAGCCTTATTCAAGCCAAAAAAAAATGCTATATTTGGCTGAATTTTTTTTCTTTGCTCTCTGGAGGGTAAGGTGTTTGGTCTTTTAAAACTCATTATAGATCATTACACCAAACCAGAAACATGAAGAAATTCCATACTTTGCTTTGTGATCCATTGTGAATCAGTGTCATGTCTACATTGACATCCAAGACAAAGCTGCCGACAGCAGGGTATAAATGTGGAAGCTGCTACTATAGAAACTGCCCTGAGAGTTTGACAAGAAAATAAAGAGGAGATATGGATTAGTTCAACATAGACTAAGAGCTTTGAACAAAACTCTGTTTGAAACATTTATATGATAAAATGATAATGAACCACCAACTAAAAATCACTAGAAATTTCAGGGTAATGATAATGTGGTCCTATTTAACTCACATTTAGGGGGGTTGACACTCTTATGGGATAAGCCAGACATTGTGCTGAAAGCATCCCAAAGAAAGCCTATGATGACTGGTCAGATGCTTTGGAAATTGTCATATCTAAATTCAGAACATAAGTAATGGTTTAATAATGAACTATGATTAACTGAACTTAGTAGTTTGAGTTTTGCTTGATTTTAGGTCCTAAAATCTTCCTAGAATCTGGTCTGTGTGTGAAAACACCTTTTCTCTTTTCCTGAGCTTTAGGAACTTGAGGCTGGGGCAGACATACTTGGGACACACCCAGGCACTAGCTCTCCCAGGCATCCCTTCTATACATCTGCTCTTGCCCCTGACCAGAGTCAAATAGCTCATCTTGGAAGTATGGATAAGGCCAGGCTACACCAGTAAGCCAAATTTTTCTTCCCTTCATTCTAGTTGTCCTCCTGACTGGTGAATGACAAAGTTTTCCTGGATATAATAACTTATAGAATAGTATCCTGCACCTGAATGTGTATGCATGCTGTTCTGAATACCCTTTGTCACACTTTAGTGGTGCCAGTGTTAGTGAAAATAGCTTTGTATGGGGCTGGGGTTGTGGCTCAGCAGTAGAGCACTTGCCTAGCTCATGCAAGGCCCTGAGTTCGATCCTCAGCACCACATAAAAATCAAAATAAAATAAAATAAAATAAATGTATTAAAAACCCCACCTCTTTAAAAAAAAAAGAAAGAAAATAGCTTTGTGGTTGTTCATCCACTAAGGCATGTTGGCCCAGTCAATAGGCCAACTAACTGACTTAACTCCAGAAGAAGAGAATTTTCCATTACTTGAACATTGACTATATGTTCAGCAATTCTTTTATGTATTTTGCATATATGAATTTATTTTACTCTATGATGAAGTTCTATTATTATCCCGCTTTAGAGATGAAGAAACAGAGGCACAAAGAAGTTAGGCAACTTGCTTAAGATCACGCAGTTAATAAGTGCCAGAGTTGGGATTCAAACCCCAGCAGTCTGGTTTCAGAGCTCAAGTTCTGACCTTCATCTCGCCCCCTCTATACCTGACTGACAAATGGAAAGATAATAGTACCCAACTTACAAGGCTATTGTGAGGATTACATTACTATCATTAGTCTTGTAGAGTAATGTGGTCATTTTATGATCAGTGGACTGGGAAAGGGAGTACCTTTTGCAAATTAAGTGTCTGGAACAAGCACTTCCATTTACTTTAGTAAACCTAAGTGAATCTGAAGTGATGTTCATTTAACCAGAGTTCCACGATAATGCATTTCATTGAAAAGAAGCTCTGTTAACATGTTTATACTTGCTGAAATGTAAGGTGGTCACTTTGACTTCATTTCCCAAGCTGACTCCTAATTAGTATCTACAAGTTCATAACAAAGCTTCTTGGACACAGTAACTTGTGGAACAGGGTTCTGCACTTGGCATCCTGTTCTGAAAGTCTGTTTTCACACTTAAGTGGTATTGGTGTTGATAAACATAGCTTTGATGGTTGTTTATTGACTGAGCCATGTTGGCCCTGCATGCTCCACCTCAACTCAATAGGTACCATGTGAAAGAAAAGAGTCTAGGGGAACCAATTCACTGTAAATGGGAGCTATCAGAAGAATTACTGTCATATTATTTTATGGCAATTCATGCTGCCCAAATAAATGCTATCCTAACCTTTTGCTTCTATGCTAGCACACTCTGTGATTCAAGGGATTAAATGCATACAACATGCCCACATCCTGAAGAAT
This sequence comes from Marmota monax, assembly GCF_021218885.2. Lineage (NCBI taxonomy): Eukaryota > Metazoa > Chordata > Mammalia > Rodentia > Sciuridae > Marmota > Marmota monax. The sequence goes on along the minus strand of NW_026692025.1, from coordinate 2,757,215 downwards.
GAACTAGAGAATGGCTCAATTCTTAAAAATCCCATAATCCCCAAGAACAAACCAAAGGCTTAAGCTAGTCAAGCTCAGAAGCTAAGAAATGAATCAAATAAATAGTTTAAGCAACCTTTCCCTTGGACTTGGCATTTCTAAAGGAAAGAAAGGGGCATTGAGAGAGCAAATGTGGTTCCTTGTTGATTAATTAAGAATACTTAGGCAACACTCAGCAAAATCAATCATTTGTAGCCTGAGTTTTCCACTCAGATTTCCACATTGTCAATTAGTCCCTGAAATGACTTATGTAATTTGTGCTTTTAGGATGTCAGGTGTTAAAATTACTTTCCCCCCACATCCCACCCAAATCCTGGCTGGGTTTATTGGTTTATTTGTTAAATGAGGTAGGGATTTAGCAAAGAAATCAGGGTAGGAAAAAAAAGAGTTTGTTTTTAAAATGAGTAGAGACATGGATAGAATGTAGCTACTGATGAGAGAAAAGAGCTTACAGGTTTTAAAGAAAATGAAATCTGCACATACAGGACTCCGATGAAAGGTACCACGAGATCAGGGCAAAAATAGAGCCACAAAGTCAAGGCCCTCACAGCTGGCTTTGGGAAAAGGGTATCTGGTCTTGGGTTTAAGAGATACACTAAAGTGTGACAAAGGGTATTCAGGATTTTGACAGATGAAGATGGCCAACTGAATATCTGTCTAAGGGGGTTACTCAGGGAAAGGCAAACAGCCCCTTTGGAAAGAAGCAGAGTAAACATGAGAGGAAGGAGGAGGAATAAGCTAGAAGGGTAGGTTGCCATCAGATAGTAAATAATTTGAATGCAGATGGGCTTAAGGGGAGAGTGATCATCAAAGGGTGAAACCAATTGAAAGGCTACTGAAAGAAGTCAAAGATCTTATAACAGTTTACAAGGTTTTACAGGATCTGGCCCTGTTTCCACTCGGACCTTGCCTCCTATTCCTTTCTCTCTCACTCACTCTATTCTAGCCTCACTGGTCTCCTTATTTTTGTTTGATAGAGTGGTCCATGCACCTTTATAATAATGGTACATGCATTGGAAGGAGTGCAGGGGAAAGAGTATTCTTATCAAGTTTTCTGAAATTATAAATAAATTCCCAAATCTCAGGAGCTTAGCATAGCAAAGACTGATTTCCATATCACACAGATCAGATGCAGGCCATCACCTCTCTTGTTCATCTAAGGGGTCAGGATGTAGATTCTCTCCATCTTGATGTTACCATTTCAACACCTGGCTTTCAGTATCCCCAGGGAAGGAAAGAGCATACGGATAAGACTGAGACTCTTAAATAGCTCATCCAGGAAATGATGTACACTATTTATCTTTGCATTGCATTGCCCACAGTGAGTCACATGGTCCCAGCTAACTGAAAGGAACCTAGAGAGTAAAGGAATACCTAGTAAGCACTACTGGCTTTGTCTCAGAGATTAGAGAAAAGTGTTGTTTTGAGAAATTTGGGGAAATCAAAGGGGCTACAGTTGCTGACAGATTAAGTGCCTTATTATGTGATTGTTACCATAAATGTAGAGTATAATGATGTCAAAGGACTACCTGAAAGAAAATTCCCTAATCAGAACTTAACCTGAGGTAGAAGCAGAAAGAACATGGCCAAGGACACAACAGTACAACAATTAGGAGCCAAGGTTAGAGAGCAGAAGCGAAAATGGAGGACAGGTACAAGACTAGAAGGACTCAAGGAGTCATACAATACAGGATTCCTCCTTACCAGCCATACTGCATAGAGCCTCATAGGCTGTGTCCTCTACAACTCTAGAGTCCAGGAGCTTCCCATTCACAATTTTTGCAGGATCCCTACTTCTTCCAAATACAAAATACAACTAAATGCAGTTTAAATAGACATAAAAAACAGAAATAAGAGAAATGTGTTCTATTGTTGTATAACATAGTAGAGTGATTATAATTAACAATAATTTAGTGTATGTGTTAGTCAACTTTTTGTTGCTACCTGACAAGAATAACTTAGAGGAGGAAAGGTTTATTTTTAGCTCATAGTGTCAGGGGTCCAGTCCAAGTTCAGCTATCTCCAAGGCAGAAACATCATGGCAGAAGGGCATGGTGAAGGAAAGCTGCTCAGCTCATAGCAACTGGGAAAGGGAGAGAGAGAGAGAGAGAGAAGCCAGGGACAAGATATAATCCCAAGGGCATGCTGCTAGTGAACTACTTCCTCAAACCTTCCTCCTGCCTATTACTACCCAGTAATCCATTCAAATTATTAACCCTCAAATGGATTAATCCACTGATGATGTTACAGCCCTAACTTTCCAATCCTTCCACCTCTGAATTTTGCTGCATTGAGCTTTTAGGAGGCCATTTCAGATCTAAATCCTGACAGTGTACATTTCAAAATAGCTAGAAGAGGGGATTTTGGTGGGACCAAATTCAAAGAAATTATAAATATTTGAAGTATGTGATATTATAATTACTCTGATTTGATCACTACATATTGTATAATGTATGGAAATGTCACATTATGCCCCATAATATATACAATTATTGTGTGTCAATTAAAATAAAATAAAATGGGCCCAACCTTAACAGTTCAAAAAAACAATAAAAAAAATCTATCTGTCCGTGCACTAAAACCCATTCCCTCAGACGCATCTCTTCTTCCTGTGTTTATTACCCTCTGTTTCACTGAGCTTTCGAGAAGGTTCTTTTTGCAAATAACTGCCTGGTTTGCCTGAATTCAGGGAAACAATTAACAAATAGACCAGGAGAGCTCACGCCCTCTGGTGGCCAGATGTGATTGTGTCCAAGCTCTTCCTGATGGAGATACTTAGAAATCTGACAAAATTGAAGGAATAAGGGAGCTGGGCTGGTGATACACACCTGTGATTCCAGCTACTCCGGAGGACGAGGTAGGAAGATCACAAATTCTAGTCCAGCCTCAGCAACTTAGCAAGGCCCTCCCAACTTAGAGAGACCTTGTCTCAAAACATAAAAGAAGGAGAGAAGAGAGAGAGAGAGAGAGAGAGAGAGAGAGAGAGAGAGAGAGAGAGAGAGAGAGAAAGGAGAGGAAAAGAAAAACCCCAGAGGTAGGACGTCCAGAACTAGGATGTTGGAATGGATAGGGATTGCTTTCTGTCTGGATTATTCCATAAACAAGTAGGCATTATTATCAGCTCCATATTTCAGATGAGAGGGCTAAGGTTCAGTTTTTGACACATGCCTAGGTAGCTGGTGATGAATCTTCTATCTAAAACTTCAGGTTTATAGTCAAATGTGCTTTTAGTGCACTATCCTACAACCTGTTCCTGGGAGAATAACCCTAAAGTTAGTAGAACATTCTCCCTGTTCCTGCTTTTCCATAGTAATAGAGGGAGATAACACCAGTAGATGTCAAAGCAATTAAAATGTAGGCTCCTATAAGCCTATGGGTGAGGTGGGGAACTGTGACCTACATAAACTGTGAACTCCCAGCAAAAGTAAAGAGAAAATATGGACATTCAAAATCAAAAATCCAGCACCCCAGGTGGGAATAGGGCTCAGGGGTAGACAGCTTGCCCAGCATGTGTGAGGCCCTGGGTTCCATTCACAGCAACATATATACAAACACACACACACACACACACAAACACACTCCAGCATCCCTTCATTTTGTGACACTTGGTCACAATCATTGGTCACAAACTACCTGCTAAAATGAAGGTAGGTTTCTGTCTTCACTATCAGACAACATTCTGAAAGCCTTGGGCTTAGGTTTGCCTGCTCTCCCAGAATCCTCTCTTATATAAAAGGTTTTCTGTTGGGGTAGAGGAGTCCTTGGGGGTAGATAAGAATAGCCCTTAATTCAAATAACTACATAAAGGATTTTGAGCCAAACAGAAATTTTGATGCAACTTTCCAGATGGAACAAAATTCCTTCCAACAGGAGACCATTCCTTCAGTCTTTGAATAAACAATTCTAATAACAAGCAAAGAGCTTATTCACTCAAACAATAGCCTATTGCTTTTTTAGCAAATATGTAATCATTCAGGAATTTTATTCCAGGCCAGCATTAGAAAGTGCCATGAGTGAGTACATATGGCCATAGAATTGTTCATTTTCTGGACCTTTATTCTGCTTAATCTTAGAAAGCCATATATAAACACATTTACCCAGCCTTAGAGCTCAGCTGCAACTAGCATTTCATACCCATGGAGAATACTCACCTCTGTGGCCCATGAGAAGAGGAACACATACGTATAGGACAATAGGCTTCCAGATATGACAATTGGAAAGAGATCCTACGTGTTGAGGTTGCTCTAGCCAGTATGCTTTTAACAAATATATTTTACCAACTAGTAGTGAAATGGATAGTATCTTTATAAAATAATCCTTGTGGAAAATTGAGTAAAAGCATTCCCAAGTTCAGGATCTAACTTCCATCCCCTATTCTCAACCTCTTCTGTTATTGCCCTAAGTCAGGATTTCATTATATCTGATTAGACCACCAACATGCTATTCTTGTCCCTAGTTTTCTGCACTTACTAAGATGTTCCCAGGAGTAGATTTCAATTTATATATCCTATATATTTTGGGGGTTTTGAAATGTGTATTCAAAATTTCAGCCATCATCATCTGCATTTTTTTGTTCCACTCCCCGTGGAATGTCAATTAAATGTGTCTCTGTTATCCTCCCTTTTTAATTCTTGCATGCAATTTGTTTCTCCAGGCAGAACTCTGGATAATTTATTGTAATACATCTTTTAATTCAATAATTTTCTTTTTAGTTGTGTTTAGCCTTCATTAAACCCAACCGTTAAATGTTCAAGTTCCTTTGTTAAATTGTTTAGTTTTAGACCTTCTCAATTCTTTTTTAATTTTGCTACATAACTTTTTATTATTTTCTGTTCCATGCAGATATTTTCTAAGTTATGTTTTTATGTTTTGGAACATAGTAAATCATAGTTTTGTAGTCTATGCCACACAATCATGACATCTGAAGTCATTGTAGGTTTGTTTTGTTGTCTTCTTTTTTTATATTTTTTGTAGTCACACACAATAACTTTTATTTATTTATTTATTTATTTATTTATTTATTTTTATGTGGTGCTGCAGATCGAACCTTGCACATGCGAGGCAAGCACCCTACTGCTGAGCCACAACCCCAGCCCCTGTTGTCTTCTTTTCTTTTTTTTTTAATTTATTTATTATTTTAGTTGTCAGTGGACACAAATCCTTTATTTTATTTATTTATATGTGGTGCTGAGGATCGAACCCAGGGCCTCAGACATGCCAGGTGAGTGCTCTACCACTGAGCCACAACCCCAGCCCCTGTTGTCTTCTTTTCTAATGGCTGTCATACAAAATATTTTTTCTCTTATGTGTGGAGTTATCTTTGCCCATATGCTGTCATATTATTGAAAAATCATTTTACAAATTATTCTAGGCCCAAGATGATATAGCCTTCCTACAGAGAATTTTTTCACTTGTTGGGATATTTTCCGATGTTTGAGAATACAGTTTGTCCAAGGACACTTTAATCCATGACCAGGACTTTGGGTTCCTCAGAATATACAACAAGGCCACACAAGAGCTGGTTACTTCTAGGACACTCAAACAGGTAGTGGTTAGGACCCCAGCCAGAAATGGCAGGGAAACCTCAAGCCTTTAGTTTTGAGTTTTGTCCCAATTGCCTATGATTCCACAAAAAAAAAAAAAAGCTAAATTTCACAACTCTTTCTTCCAGATTCAATAAATGCCTCTGATTTTGACATTCCCTTGAACAAATCCTTTAATATCTTGCTTCTAAAATAAAAGAATTGCCTTGTTTTTTTGGTGAGATAAATATTTATTGTATACTGAGTGTGTGGTGCTCTCCAGGCCACATACTGCCTAATCCCTCATGTCTTGCTTCTCTCACTTCTCTTACTGCCAAACTACAGCCAAACTAGAACCTTCACTGTTGTGTGACAGAGCTGGGTCTGAACACAGATGGACTAACTTCCAGGTCAGTGCTCTTTCCCCTACACCATGATCCCACATTCAATCCAGGTATTTATGGATAGACTTGTAAATGAACTAGACAAAAGCTCAACAAGTACAAATGATAGTAGCATTTTCATATTCTTGTTGCATTTGGGGCTATGTTTGTCTGGTGAGTCAGAAATTTCAAGAAAGCATTACCTCTAGGGAGAGAGAAATGGGGGAGGGTCCTGTGGAATTTCAGTTTCATCATCATCAACAACTTTTTGGCAATCTTTATAGTCACAAGGGCACATAGGAACAAAACTTCGGGCTTCAAGCCTATTTTTCCCTAACAAATTAGGAACCAGCCAGACTAACTGCCTGCAGAATTGGTTTCTTGGTGCTGGGAACATCCCACATCCAAACAAATCTACTCCCACCTGCTGGTAGTTGCCTGAATTTCCAGTAGAAACCGACTTCATTGAAAACATGCTGTTGGGGAAGCAAGATTCCAGAAACAATGTTTCTAGTTTGGGCCTCTGCCACTATGCGAATTTGAGCCAATCCCTTTTCTTTTTCTGGATATCAGTTTCCCCATATTACAATGCAGGTGGTTGAACAAAGTGACCTGGTATGGCCCTACATTTTTTTAAAGCAAAGATTGTCTCTACAATGACATCTGGATGACCAGAGCCATGGGTAATGGGGGCAGGACTAATAGTAATAGGGGTGGGCTTGATTGATTTCCTCTTATATGCAATCATCAGTGACATATGGATCCTGCCATCCTTTTTATTCTTCTGTGTTCATGCAGGGGAAAAAAAAAGCATTTGATGAAATGGTAGGGGAAGAAGGGAGAACGGAAAGGAAGGTGTGAGAATGTTCTGCTCTTAAGAAGGGAGAGAACTATGAGACACTTTTTTCTAGGTTTCATTCTAAAAGGTTTTTTAGAGGGGAAAGTAAAGAGTTAAACCCTTGGTGAACCTGGCAAATGAGGCTTTGCTGGGCACAATTTCAACTCATGTCATGAAGACTGAGGAATAGTAGAAGGGAAGAACTGTTGCTGTGTAAATGTTCCTAGGTAACCAAGAATGAACTTGAAATCCATTTGATTGCAACCCTTCTCATTGGTGTGATGTGGGGGATGCAGTGCAGGTGGACATGACTGATCTCTGTTGATTACCTATCTGGCCTATGGGATCTTTTGAGTCTTCTTTTTGAACTTGTTTTGTCATGGACCCAAGATGGGAGGGACAGAGGGTATTGAGTAAAGGCATTCTGTGTTCTCTGAGATCTTTCTGTTCCACAGGGCAGTTTTTCAGGTGGTAGAAATAAGAATCCTCCAGTAAAAATGTCATGCTTTTCCATATGACAGGGCCAGAATGCAGGAAAGTGGGAGTGGTCTGGTCTCCATCCTAAACATTGATCTTGTCCCTTCTTTTCCCCTTCCTTGCATCCCCTGGTTATGGCAGACTCATGTCTCAGGGAGACCCCAGTTGATGAACTCTTCCAGTTCCCTGAGAACCTAAACTTAACATAAGGAGCACTCTGGGAAATTTGAGTCCTCAAGCAACCCCTGAGGTTCTGGGGCAAATTTCTATCCTGAAGAAGGAACATGCCTGCTATAACCAGAGTCCTGTCATAAGACCCCCTTGGTGATCCGGTTCAATGCACCCAGAGGAGAGGCATCCAGGGTTACTGGAGACTCATTGGTCCAGGAATAACCAGCAATCTGGAACCCTCCTGATCCCCAAAGATGTACAGATCTTTCACAATGCAGATACAGCCATGGCAGACAAATTGTCACTCTCCCTTCACCACAAAATACAAAGTCTTGGGCACAAGACCTTCCCAGAGAAACATACGTTTTGCCCTTTGTCGGACCAGACGCCCAGGCGTGGACCCAGGCCCATCACTCCAGCAGCAGGCCCCTCCTCCTGATCCCCTAGCCGGGCCCCGCCCCTGTCTGTGTCTGGAGCTGGCCCGGGGACGACTGCAGAGGCCTGAAGGGGCGGGGGGCCTGGCCGCGCGCAGGCTGCGGGCGGAGGCAGGAGCGCGCGCCTTTTTGTGCGGCTCCTGGCACCTGCCTGATTGGCTCGGCCGGTGCTGCCGTCGAGTGGGCGGAGCTAGCCGCTCTGCGCTGGGTGCCCAGTTGCAGCCTGGAGCGGCCGCAGACGGAGCGCACCTCGCAGCGGTCAGGCGCGCCCTGGGAGCGCTGAGTCTGGGAGAGCTGCTAGGTGGTTGCTTCTCCTGGGCTCCAGGCTCCGGGCTCCAGACCGACTCCCGTGCTCCCTGCACGCTAGGCCCTAGAGCTCTCTCCTTAGAGAGGATTCTGCGGAGGATCTAGCGATCCCGCCCCGCTGCGCCCCATACTGACCCGCTCCCTGCCCCAGGCCCATCCCTTTCTCCAGCTGTCCGCAGCAGTCCCCCCCCACCCGCCCTCCGGTCCCCAGAGCGCTGCAGCCATGGGCATCCGAGGCATGCTGCGAGCCGCCGCGCTCCTGCTGCTCATCAGAACCTGGCTCGCAGAGAGCTATGACCCCAGTCCCACCCCAAAATTCCATTTCGAGTTCTCCTCCACCATGCCCGAAGTCGTCCTGGACCTCTTCAACTGGTGAGTGACGCCAGCCTGGGCACCGCGGGGACAGGAGAGGGCAGACGGCCTCGGCCTCGGGCCTCTTGGACGGAGCGGGCTACGGGGGTGGGACTGGGGACCGGTGCTGGCCGAGGCCTAGTATGCGCACCTTCCCTGCCCACCCCTGGTAGGAATGGGGTGGGGGTAGGGACAGCCAGTTGAGATGGAGCCCACCTGTTACCGTGGAGCCTGACTGCGCCTGGGTATGCCAAATGGCAGCCTGAGGCATGGGGTGGGGGGTGGGGGGTGAGGGGCATCCTCATCCCGGGGTCTTACGAACCATCCCCAAGGACTAAAGGCCCAGGCAGCTTTATTCAGTCACGTTCTTTGGCACCTGTGGAATTAGGGGTGTATGGGGTTATGGGAAATTTACAAAACAGACAGGAGAGACACCTGTTTGAGTCCAGCGACGAGCGCGGGTGTGTGCGCGTGCATGTGTGTGTTGAGGGGTGAGGGGCTCTTTCCAATGCGGCAGATAAAAATTATTAATTCGCCCTCATCTTAGCCCAGACAGTGCCATTGATGAGTGTTTTGTAATGGTATAATCCTGTGGCCTATGAAAATATTTGAAGATTGAGGTTTTTCTGTGTGTTTGATTTGAAGTTTGTTTGGGTCTGTGGGTATCTGAAGAGATGTTAAACAGTCAGCCCTTACATGAAGATCACACAGAAATGTGCATTTGTGGTGGACACAGATCCTGAGTGTTGGCACATGGGGAATGTGTGGTCAGAAACAGGCGGGAATGCATTGCTTTAATTTGAGAATAATTTATGTGTACATTTTGGAATGTTGCAAAATGGAATTTTGTACTCGAGGAAGATCAGGAATGATTTCTAAATGGAAAACCAGAAATGAACATATTTTCAGATGTCAGGGGTGGGGGTGTTCTGGGCAAGGTTCCAGCAGACAGCCCTGCAATGCCCTCAACTCAACATACCAGACTGCGCCAGTGAACACACATGCACACACACGCACACACACAGATTTGCAGGGGCAATGCGTCAAAGAGTCACAGTGATGCCCAAGGCCTGTTCTCATTCGCAAGCCCTTTTGGGGACAAGAGCCCTGCTGAAGGTCTAGGTGAATGGGCGGGCATATCAGAGACTCTGCAAAACCAAGCGGGGTCCACTTACGTGTGCTCACCCAAAACACCTCCAAGCTGGAAGCACATGCTTAGTGAGAGATACCTATTTCCAGAATAGATATTTTCGAGGACGATTCTGAACCTCAAGAATCTGCAGTTGTTTGGTTCAATAAGGGTCATAAATCTCTGCTATATGAACAAGGTTCTCTCCCTGCATCATATGCCATATGCCAAGTCTTAAAAACAGGTGTACAAAAACAGGGTTGACATAAACATGACCAAAATAATGTCCAGTATGCATAGGAGAAACATGACTTTGAGCTAGAGAACACTGGCTGAGCTCGGTGGGGGAGGGGGGGGCTAAGAGTGGGAGATGATGTTTCCTGGGGCAATCAGGTATCCCTGGAAGGAGGACCCCCACCAATCCGGAAAGCAGCATCCAGGCCAGTCTCAAGGTGGGGATCCTTAGGGTGTTGAAGTAATGCAGTTTTCTGAGGGCCCCCACTTGCCCACTCTCCTCTGGCATCCCCTCCTCCCCCACACTCTAGTCTTGCCTAGTAACAGGGATCCAGTCCTCCCGCCCTACCCTCAAGATTAAAGCTGAAAGGGGGGAGGGGAAGGGGGAAAGAGGAGTCTGCGTCACTGCTGTGCTTCTGGCTGACTCACTGCAGGGAGGGAGGGGAGGGAGAGAGAGCATACACATATGACTGGACATGTCTGCGTATGTAGAAGAGCAGGGAAGGCCCTGGCAAGGCTACCACAAGTCAACCAGCATTTACTAATGACTTCTCTGTTTCAGCAAAAATTGTGCAAATGAAGCTATGGTTCATAAGATTTTGGACAGGGTGCTGTCGAATTATGATGTCCGATTGAGACCAAATTTTGGAGGTAAGCACTTCTAAACCCTAGAGGCTTTTGTGTTACATGGAATAGGACTGAGACATGGCCACCCAGCCCTACCCTGTACACTGACCCCAATCTCTACACCTCTGCCCCCCAATCCCAGCTTCCTGAACCTGGAGACACCTGAAAGGGAGCACTCCCAGGCCCCCAACCCCAGGCCTTCTGCTCTTGTCCTGGAATTTATCCCCATCCCTGCCTTCATGTGCAGGCCTTCTGCCCTCTCCCTATTCCTTTACAATGGTGTGGCTAGAGAGAGACTACAGAAATGGGCATGTAGGACACAGTGCCCTGTGCTGCTCCAGCTACAGTTTTCTGCTTTATGGCGGGGGGCGGGGGGGTGGGGGGGACAGGACTCATTCGTCTATTTGAGCACATTCCATCTGGGGTCACTTTTCCCCAAGAAAGTTCCGCTCACTTGATACACTGCACACAGTGTGATCTGTCTAAAATCCATCCTGATCACTCAAGAACTTGTGATGGCTTTATCTAACTGACAAATAAAACCTAAACTCTTTAGCAAACTCTCAGATCTCCAGAGCAGAAGTATCATAATCTGGCCCCGGGGGGACACCCAGAAACCCTACACCAAAGAAAGACAAAAGAAAGAGCATATCAAATTGGGGTTATCAAATCGGGGCATATCAAATCAGAGTTAGTCACTTTCTAGTTCAAAGGAAATAGAGCTAAAAAACAGAAAGAGTAAGCCAAAAAAAAAAAAAAAAGAAAAAAGAAAACAAAAAACACCCAACTTCCCGCAATAAGATACCTACTCTAAAGGGTTAACACTGCTAATGGTCCACGTTTGTGCATATGAATGGAGGGTTTCTGAATACCACCCTTAAGGCTTTGCAGCTGGTGCTTCTCCTTTGTTCATTCCCTAACTTGAGGGCAGAAGGCACTGACCAAGGGATCCTAGGTGAGTATGCCCAGCTGGGGTGGGGAGGGGAGAAGAGAAATCACACTCTTTCATTAAAGTTACACACCCAGGACAGCAGCACCCCTCCTGTGTGGTCCCCTAGGAATCCAGGTGCCAGAGCGTAACCAGCATCCCCATGTAAGGCACTGGCCTTTGCATCAGTTGCACCAAGTGCTGATGGGTGACCATGGAATGGCTACTTCCCTTTTCTCCTTGCGTCATTCTCATATTTCTCAGCAAAAGCTAACCAATAGCCACTGGAGTCCACAGGCCTAGTCTCCACACTGTTTCAGGGCCAGGTTACCATCCCTGCAGTCATCCAAGGCCAAGGGGAGGGAGCAGGACCAGGAGTTGATCTCCAGGGATTGTCAGGCATGCATGGTCCACTATATCTGAGGCCCCTTACCACCCTCTTTCAAAGAGAAGAATTACATTAAGCTTTGTGGGCATGCGGACCTGGAGAGTCTGATAAAAGATAGGTCCTTGGCAAAACAGCAGATGATGGCAGGAGGGCAAGGATGACTGGGAACCTTGTAGCATTTACACAGAAGGGGGCCTACACACTCCAGTCCTGGTGGGGGTGGGGCAGTTGATGAGACAGCTAGCTGGGCCAGGGCATTCAGGGTTTGGGGTCCCCAACTCCCAATTCAGCCTCCCACTAAACACAATCAAATTCCCCTCTATATCTATGACAGCTTAATCTCCCTTCACATGTGCTCCTGCTTGGTCTCACACACATATTCTCTCTCTCTCTCTCTCTCTCTCTCTCTCTCTCTCTCTCTCTCTCTCTCTCTCATACACACATGCTCACACACATGTGCTCACACAAGGGTCTCACCTAATTTTGGTCCAAGTCAAAAAGGGGCCTTATGACTTTCTTTTGGGGAAGTAGTGAGAAGAGGAAAATAAAGAGGGGGAGGACAGTAACAGGGTTTAAGGTTGAGGTCATTACCCTAGAGATGGCATTGAGACTCCTTATTGGGATGTTTCTCATTCCTCTTTATTATCCTAGCACATAAGATGGCCCACTTATGGATAAATCAGAAAAATGTCCCCTTCCTCTAGTTTGCATCCCTGTACTACAGATCATGGTGTGGTGAAGGGAGTGTAAACTTGCCCCCTTCAGCTGGAGCCTTTGAGCAGGTTTCTGCCCTAGCCCTTTAGGTCTGCAGCATTCTACCACAAGGGAAGGAATTGCCTGACTGGTATGGAACTGTCTAGAGAAAATCTGACACTGGAGAACAGAGCCTGCCTAACACAGCTTCCGACCTCTGAAGGCACGCAGAGGGCCTGAAAGGCAGCAATCAATAACTGTGTTTCTAGAAACCCATGTCACTACACAGCACTTTCCTGGGGCTTGTTCACAATAGACCTGAATGCTGGAGTCTGGGCTGTGCCCTAACACAGAAGCCCATTTACTTCTCAGCTGCCATTCATACGCTTATTCCCAGTAGCACTTTGCTCTTTGAAGCATCAGGCTTGGAATAACACATTTCCCTCTTTGCAGCTCAGCTTCTGGGCAGTCAGCCTGCAGTGAAAACAGCAGGCTAAATTGCAAGCATCATGCGTGTTTCCCTAGCAGCAGTGTGATGTCATACACAGAGAATAATGGCTTTGCTATAGGGCTGGTGTAGACAGCTTTGAGCCGATTAGGGTATAATAAAAATGTATCTGTCCACAGTGCCTGACAGTTTACTACATATTTTCATATCCATGATCATATTTGACTCCTTATAGTGGACTATGCTAACACCCAAACCTGAAAACAAATCAAGGAGGAAGACAAAAACTGACACTAATTCACAAAGTCACACTTGTACATTAACACACACAGTAATCCATACACACACACAGTAACATGAACAGTCATGAATTCACCCACGCACATAGAAGCACTCACAGAAGGAGGAGCATACACTCAATTATATGTTAACACACAAACATGCCCATGCATGCATACATACACACATGAAAATACATATTTACTCATATACAAACATGATCACACACCATGAATATGCACACTAATACATAGAAACGTGTTCATATGTACACACAATCAGACATAAACATGCCTGCATGCACAGACATATAAATTCAATCATACCCAGGCACAATCTCTAACACACGCACATGCTTACACATTCAAACATATACGCATATTTACTCACTTACACATATTAATGAAGAATAACACCTATACACATATACAGAATATTCGAAATTCAGTGAAATGTGCAAATATACACATTTGCTAACTTACAAATATGCTGAGTTGTAAGAATACACTTAAAAATTTACACACATGAACACAATCACACATTCACTCACAAGCACTCCCACATACCTAAACACACTAGCAAATCTATTCATATGCATTAACATTCTCACACACAAACACTCCCACACACATAGAGATGTTCACACACTCACAAATACACCCACATCCAGGACCATACTCAGGTGTACTCACATGAACACACACACACACATACATGCCCACATATACACATGCACATGCACAAATGGACATGCTGGCATGCATGTTAAGATACTTACACACAGGCTCTTCCATTCACTCACATGAGCATGTTACCATATTCAGCCATTCACATGAACACATCATACAGCACACCAACAGGCTTACATGCATTCATGTCAACACAACCAGTTCACACACATAAACATGTTCACACATTCACTTACACACAGACATTCTTAAAAAGCCACTAACAGATAAGTAGACTCATAGAGGCACTTAACTGTCTTCTCTACACCACACATATGCTCAGATACATGCACATGCTTACACATTCACTAGCCCACAAACACACTCACACCACCACACAAACATATACACACAGACATGCTCACTTATTCCCTTCCATAAAAATGCAAACACACACATGCCCACACACTCACTCACATACAAATATGCTCACAGTCCTATATTTCCTCCCACAAACCAACAGTTTATACACTTACATGTTGTATAAGTAAAACTCCTGCACAATCCACTGAAGCACAGAAACATGCTCACACATTCACTCATGCAGACATGCTCACACACTGACACATACCTGCACACAAATATACTCACAAATTCAATTATACTTACACCTATCCAGGAATGCTGGCTCTTATTTTTGTGATTATTGATTTTCAATTTTTATTAGAAAATGAATATTTCATTTCTCTGACCGCTTCTTTCCAGATTATCATGGACCAGGCCTTGCTCTTAGTGCTTGACCTGCATTAACTATGAGATTATTGTTATCATTGCCCCTATTTTACCCATGAGGAAACTAAGACTTAGAGAGGGTAGGTGACTTACTCAAGGGCACACAGCTAACAAACATCAAAGTAGATTCAAACCTGGGTAGTCTGGCTCCTGAATCTATGATCTTCACATTTATCCCAACCTTCATGTAATAGTGTCTTCCTGTACTATAGGTGCCCCTGTGCCTGTGAAAATATCTATCTATGTCTCCAGCATTGAACAGATCTCAGAAACAAATATGGTAAGTGTCAATTCCAGCCACTGCATTGGGGACAGGGACAAGGAGCAGGGACTTCTTTTAAGCAAACTGTGGTTGTTCTGACCTGTGACAGAACTCAAGGTAGGTTTGGGAAACTGCAGCCCCTTGGAATAAAACATGAATCAATTGAACTCTTCTATCATATCATATTCAAAAATTCAGTTCCAAATGGATTATAGACACA
This sequence comes from Marmota monax, assembly GCF_021218885.2. Taxonomy (NCBI): domain Eukaryota; kingdom Metazoa; phylum Chordata; class Mammalia; order Rodentia; family Sciuridae; genus Marmota; species Marmota monax. The sequence goes on along the minus strand of NW_026692025.1, from coordinate 2,742,026 downwards.
AAAGAAAAGGCTTATGAAGCTTTTAAGAGATCATATAGGACACACTATCTTTGTGTCTTGGGATAAAGATTTCTTTTAAAAGCACACATAGTAAGCATAAATAGTGGTCATTCAATTATTGGTGAAATTTTCTCTAGCCAAAACCCCTGGAACTTTGGTTTTGCAAAACAAAACAACTATAACAAGTGTCAAAGGGTAAGTCAGTATAGACTATATTTATAACACCAAGCACTGATACCCAAAATACACATAATTCCTGTGAATTAATAAGAACATATTTAAACCAATATAACTGCCATGTGTATCTGAAAAGAATAAATTAAAAAATAAATAAAATTTTTAAATGATTAGAAAGTGTGAGCAGGAATTTCACTTTTTTAAAGAAAACTAAATATCTAATAACCATGAAAAGACACTCAACAGTGTTAGTAAAGTGTACAATGAAATCACAGTGGTTTCTAATGCTGCTGACAGTGGCATTGTTACTAATCTGGTGAGTACATCATTGGTGTGTTTGGCACTTTTGCATAGTTATATGGTTGCTGTATTCACATATGGGAATATTATCCAGGAGAGCAAGTGAGCAAATTATAATTACACACATCAGCCTGAACAGATCTCACAAATGAAGTACTGAGGAAAATAAATAAATTACAAATAACACACAGCATGACTCCATTTGGGTAAAATACAAAAATTGGGTCCAGCTAAGCATTATGTTTTCTAGGAATACATATATAAACAATAAAATTCTAAGCCAAAGCAAGAAATTTTGCACAAAATCTAAATTAATGGTTACTGCTGGGGGCTATGGAAAATGTTTTTCCTAAAGGGACACATTATAACTTGAAAGTTATTGATAATGTTCTGTTTTTTAAACTGGATTTTAATTCCAGAAGCTTCGTTTTATTATTCTTTTCTTAAATATGCATATGTTTTGTGTTCTCATCTATATTCATCATGTTTCATACACTTGCATACACATGTGTGTGTGTGTGCACACAGAGCATAGAGAGCTGGGCAATCTTGTTCTCAACTGGGATATACTTTTCTTTCCCCAGGACTACACAATCACAATGATTTTTCATCAGACCTGGAAGGATTCTCGCTTAGCATACTATGAGACCAACCTGAATTTGACTCTGGACTATCGGATGCATGAAAAGTTGTGGGTCCCTGACTGCTACTTTGTGAATAGCAAGGATGCTTTTGTACATGATGTAACTGTAGAAAATCGTGTATTTCAGCTTCACCCTGATGGAACAGTGCAGTATGGCATCAGGTGAGTCCCCGCAGGGGCCTAGGGAAGTTGCAGCAGGCTCCCTTCTTCCTGATGTTTACCCCACAAATACATTCTAAAGGACACACACAGGAGCTCCTTGCTTTTCAAATCTGCCTGGCACTGCCTCTCCCCCACTTTCAAAGTTTCCTACAGAGAGCCTTGGCTACCCTGTACACAAAATGGTAATTGCTTCAAGGATTGACAGTGACTAGACTGGATTAGCAGAGGGGAGGGGCAGGACAAGGGGTAGGATGGAGCCTCCCAGCTGAGGTAGTAGAGAGTTTCTAGCATTTTGCTAGTACCACATGGGTCCACACCTCTGGCATGTGCATGGGTGTGCATAGAAGAGGGCTTGGGTTGCTGCTCACATCCATAGTGCACACTACATACCTGTCCTCCACAGCAGGTACACAGCCTTGGAAGCATCTACACAGCACACAGTTTTCTCGAAACAGCCTCACTGCTTCTTTAGCAAGCATACTTTCCTTTGTCTCAAGGGCCCTTCCCATTCTGGCATCCTACGATTTTCTGACATCTGTTCTTTGTTGCAGTGCTGCGGATCTCTCAGTCTTTGTCACACTCCAATTCTCTCTCTCTCTCTGTCTCTTCCCTACACATAGGTCAATCCTTGGGTAACTCCTGCAGTGTCCTCAGGAATGGTTGCTTGCTGGGGCTTGACTCACTTTTTCCTTCCTTCTTGTTTTCCTTGGCAGACTCACCACCACAGCAGCCTGTTCCCTGGATCTGCACAAATACCCTCTAGACAAGCAGGCCTGCAAGCTGGAGGTGGAGAGCTGTATGTATTTCTCCTGGACACTTTTCTTCCCCCTGACCTGTGGTAGTCAGAAAACCACAGGCAGAATTGACAGTGAGAGGGACAACATGTATCCTTAACTCCCCCCTCCCCTTCTCTCTCCTAAATATGTAGATGATCAACAGATAAATGATGGAAGGAAAGAAAAAAGAAGGAAAGATAAAAAGATACTAGTTACATAATTGATACATAGCTGTATATATATGGCATCTGGGAACAGGTGACCTTTAGAGTTTATTTAGTTCTATTGGGGAATTATGTTGAAGTCTGGGGGTACGAGCTCATACCATCTTTTTGCTATACTTTTCCTTCCTGGCAAAGAAACTCCAAAGTGAAAGTTCTTTTTCCAAGTGTTCAGACTTTTTCACCCATGCACAAACTGGGCAAACCATAAACAATCCCCCAAGATTGCAAATTTTATACACACTCTGGTTTTCACAGACTGCTCTGGCATGAAATCTGCCTGTGCCTATTTTCTGAGACTATGTTTCTCTCCGCTCCCCAGATGGCTACACGGTTGAAGATGTTGTCTTATCCTGGGAAGACAATGAAAATGCCATCCACATGACTGAGGAGCTGCATATCCCTCAGTTTTCTTTCTTGGGAAGGACGATTACTAGCAAGGAGGTGTACTTCTACACAGGTGGATCTGCCCTTCCTTCTCTCTTTTTTGGGCCCTTCACACCCCTATAAAATCTTGAGGACTTCTGCCTCCTTTCTGTTTCCCTCATTCTTGACACATTCCATCCTGCCTTGATGAAGTCCCCATAGCTTACCTCTGCATATGAAAAGGATTTGTGCTCCCTTCAGGGCTGTTCAGCCTCCATGTTTGCAGCATATCTCTTCCATTCCCAAACTTCAGCCAACATGGATCAAGGAAGTAAGGAAGAAAGGAGGGAGAGCAATTTCTATGTCATATGGGTCTGATTACTAGGGTGTCTCCTTCCAGGTTCCTACATGCGCCTGATACTAAAGTTCCAGGTTCAGAGGGAATTCAGCAGCTACCTTGTACAGGTTTATTGGCCCACTGTCCTCACCACCATCCTCTCTTGGATATCATTTTGGATGAACTATGATTCCTCTGCAGCCAGGGTGACAATTGGTAAGTCCTGTCTCCATCCCAAGGAGAAACTTGAGTCATCTTTCTTAGAAAAAAAAATCAAAGTAAGGAAGGGAACCATGTGTATGCTGTGTAGACAAGGAAACGGGAATTTTTCTAATATGCGTTGTAGAGGTGCTCATCCAGTCCTCAATGGACAGACTGACATTGGAAACGTGGATTAAAAAAAACATGACAAAATCATGGCATTTGCAGGGAAATGGATGGCACTAGAGCAGATTATGCTAAGTGAAGCTAGCCAATCCCTAAAAAACAAATGCCAAGTGTCTTCTTTGATATAAGGAGAGCAACTAAGAACAGAGCAGGGAGGAAGAGCATGAGAAAAAGATTAACATTAAACAGGGACGAGAGGTGGGAGGGAAAGGGAGAGAGAAGGGAAATTGCATGGTAATGGAGGGAGACCCTCAGAGTTATACAAAAGTACATACAAGAGGAAGTGAGGGGAAAGGGAAAAATAATACAAGGGGGACAAATGAATTACAGTAGATGGGGTAGAGAGAGAAGATGGGAGGGGAGGGGAGGGGAGGGGAGGGGATGGGGGATAGTAGAGGATAGGAAAGGCAGCAGAATACAACAGACACTAGTATGGCAGTATGTAAAAAAGTGGATGTGGAACCGATGTGAATCTGCAATCTGCATACGGGGTAAAAATGGGAGTTCATAATCTGCTTGAATCAAATGTATGAAATATGATATGTCAAGAGCTTTGTAATGTTTTGAACAACTAATAATAAAAAAAGAATCAAAAAATAAATAAATAAAATTTTAAAAAAGAAAATTGGTAAAGGGAAGGAAGAATCAAGACATTTTTCTGGCCATTCTATACAAACTGTGAGGATAGCCAAATAGCTGATTAGCAAGAGTTTCTCTTTAAATAATTAGTCTAGTTAATAAATAAATAAATAAATGAAAAAAAAAAAAACATCAGAGATAGTCTTGGCATGTTAGGCTCAAAGTACCAGGATTCATTAATTATTGAATATGTGACTATATTTGTTAAATCAGGAAAAGGTAGACAAGTAATACATTTAGATAAGACATGTGTAATAAACATTTGATTAAGCAATATATCAAAACATTCTACTCTGCAGCAGAGGGCTTCTAGAGGAATGCCCTTGACAAGTGTCTAGTGGAATGTGGAGATACAAGCTCTCAGAGTCCAGAAAAGGAAGTGACCCAGGTTTTGCTGGCTGAAATTAACTATACCACAAAAGAGTTTTTTGAAGTAGGTTTTAAGTCTATGGCCATACCACCCTGAATGCACCCAATCTCATCTGAAGTAGGCTTTAAGGCACAGATTTAAGATTTGACATTCCCCAAAAAGTAAATGACTGGTTAAAGGCAGATATACCTTAAAAGTGGATTATATTGCAAGATGCCTGGGACAAAACCTGGAAAGACGAGGAAAGCAGCCAAAAGAGAGCCTGGAAATACTCGGGAAGATTTTGAGGTTCATGTTGCAGCATGGGGAGCCATGAAAACATTTTGAATAAGGAGATTAGCTCCCTGGTTTGTCTTCACCATCTTTTGGATAGCCTCTTTCTTTAGAAGCACATTCTGGGCTAAACCTTTAAATGTTTTAGGTTTTACAAAACTTCTCCAAATACTACAGGAAGTCCTGAGTACTGGAAGGCAAATAAGGCAAGGTGGAGGCAGAGTTATAAATCACAGTGAAGCATATGCTGAGCTTAAAAATGGGGGAGAAGAAACAAGCAGGGCACATGGGTAAAGACACTACCCCAAACATAGTGTTTGCTCCCATCCTATGGGATATAGGTGCAATGGCTTGCCAAGAACTTCAAAGGAGACTAAACCTGTGCTGTGTTGTTTATAGGCCTGACTTCAATTCTTGTCCTGACCACCATCGACTCACATATGCGGGATAGACTCCCCCACATTTCCTATATCAAGGCCATTGACATCTACATCCTTGTGTGCTTGTTCTTCGTGTTCCTGTCCTTGATGGAGTATGTCTACATCAACTACCTTTTCTTCAGCCAAGGACCTCGGCGCCACCGTAGGCGATACAGGAGACCCAGAAGAGTCCTAGCCCGCTACCACTACCAGGAAGTAGTGGTGGGAAATGTGCAGGTTTGACTTTTTGACTGACAATCGGCTTTCCCTGAGCACCTCTTGAGCCCAGGCTTAGTACTTGCCCATTCCTTGTTTCTTAGTACTTTTAATCATTATGCACACACGTACAATGCACATGTACAACACATATACACAGCACACAGCCACTACAGATAACAAAGTAGAACTAATTATCATCACCCCTTTATAGATGATCATTGTCCAACAGCACAAGGCAAGAAGTGGCAGAGCTAGATTTCTCCAAGTCTTTGGGCTAAATTTGGTCCACTTTGCATGTTTCTGGGGCAGGTGATGAAGCCAGAGGGAAGGTGAACACAGTCAGGCTGAAAGGAAGACAGACACCAGAAGGGCTGGCCTGCCTACCCCACCTTCCTTGACACTTCAGACTCCCAAGGCCATGCTGAGGCTTTTGCTTCGGGCAGTATGTCAATGTCCAGCAACTTCCCTCCTTCACAGGGGGCCCAGGCCTGTCTGCTTGAGTGGCCACCATCCAGCACACAGCGCTCCTGAGGGACTACCTGCCCCAGGGAGAAAGCGGTTTAGTCGCCGCCATGACCTTCCCTTGCATGCTAACAGCCTCTTGGTCCTGTTCCTCAGCCCCTTGAGCTCCAGAGACCCCAAGAGGAGATGGCTCTATCTACAGTAACATTACAAGTACTGATGAGGAAAGCCCCTTCCCTTTTCCCTCCCCTAGTACATATCCACCTAGGTGACATGAAACTGATGAGCCTATCCATTATCTCCTCAAAGGATGGCCTGATTAACGTGGAAGACGGATTCGGCTCTCTTCCCACCAGCCCAGCACAGGCCCCCCTGGCGAGCCCGGAAAGCCTCGGCTCTTTGGCATCCACCTCAGAGCGGGCCCAGCTGGCCATCCCGGAAAGCCTCAGTCCACTGTCTTCCCTCTCAGGCCGAGCCCAGTTGGCCACTGGAGAAAGCCTGAGTGATCTCCCCTCCACCTCCCAGCAGGCCCTTCATGGCTATGGTGTCCATTTTAATGGTTTCCGCAGTGATGATACTATTACTCCTACTGAAATCCGAAACCGTGCTGAGGCCCTTGACCATGCTAAGACCTATGACGATGAAGACTCCGAAGATGACCTGAGTTTGGATGAGAACCATGGCCATGGCCCCAGTAGGAAACGCATGATGTACCGTGGCCAGAGCTGTGTGCTAGAAGGAGGCTGGGACCTTGATGAGATCCAGAGCTTCCATGATGACATCAATGTCGAGAGCCGAAGCCTTGACCTGGAAGACCAACGCAGGAGTGATACTCACAGTATCTGGAGCCTTGATGATGAGGAGCTCATGGCCGGTGACCAAGAGAATGATAGTAGCTCAGAGTCTGAGGATAGTTGCCCACCAAGCCCTGGGTGCTCTTTCAATGAAGGGTTCTCTTTCTACGTCTTTAGCCCTAGCCGTGTCCCCAAGATTGACAAGTGGTCCCGATTCCTCTTCCCTCTTTCCTTTGGCCTGTTCAACGTAGTTTACTGGCTGTACCATATCTACTAGTTCCCAGGGCCCCGAGCAGCAGAGCCACTATGCTGTGCTCCCTTCACAGTTTTGTTTTGATTTTGTTTTTCCCTTTTTCCTTTATTCATTTGATTTGGTGGTTATTCTGCAGTCTAATCAGTTGAACACTTCTCTTTATCATTGTGAGGTGGCAAGTAGATGGAAAGAACCCATTCTGGCGAGAAGGAAAGAAGGAGGAGTTGGAAAAGAAAGGAAGGATCTGAGTGCTACCCACAAACATTTCTGATGGCTTTACTGTCCCCGTTAGGTGTCAATTTTTCTTTTTCATTTCCTTTTTTCTTCTTTGTTTTTCCTCCTGGGGGTCATGGACCTTGCTCACCCTCTGCTTAGGACTTTGGGAGAAAGTGAAGCTGGGTTGGGCCGAGGTATGCAGGGGAAGAGCTAGCCACAGCTTGAAACTGCAGGCAACTGGCTGTAAGAAAGTTGGGGAGGATTTGGAAGTGCCTTTTGCCCATGATTTCATTGATGTTGTGGCACAGGGTTGGGAAGAAAATGAGGAGGTACAAAGGAGTATGGGGAGGTAAGTGAGGAAATGGCAGGGGGTCATGTCAGGTTGGAGAATGCCCAGGTTAAGCCGGCCCCTTTGGAGGGATTGGAACTTCCTTTGCCTATGTTTCTACTTCGGAAAGCTTGACAATGGGAACTTGATAACTTCTTTCTAGTCAGCAGTTAGCTTTCTATCAATCACTGAGTTGGACACTAGTTGGACACTAGTCACTGGGCCATTGCTTGGTGAATAAGCACTGGACTAGAAAGTTCCGACTGGCTATTTCACCTCTGATCTGGAGTAGCAGATGAACAACTATTGTGAATCTCTATACTAATCCTTTCTATTTGTTTAGTGCATGGTAAGTGTCAACAAGCTCACTGACCCTTCACGCTGTTGGACCCTCACAGGAGCCCTGTGAGCAAGAGAAAGTCAAGCACTTTGTCCCCAGTGTTCCAAGAAAAACGTGGAGCTTATGTGCCATGCTTGAGGACACTAGCTCTTCAACTTTACGCTACTCTGAACTGAAGAGTACCTTTTCTTTCCCTCCCCCTTGCAAAAGGGGGTCCTCCAGCAGAGTCTGCTTATCTATCAGACTGCCAACCACGTTCTACAGCACTGAAGCACCTCAGCAGGAAGAGGCTACTGACCAGCCAATAAGAGAGAACCCAGCAGATGGAGAGTGTGGGCCTTCCCACCCAGCCTGTATGTGAACTTGCCAAGCAGCACCACCTTGATGAAGGGCATGAGAGAGTGAGCTTTGCCAAGCACTCAATCCCTGTCCCCTCTTGCTCTCTAGGCAGCCTCTCCTGCAGCCCCTCACCTCTCCACCCACCCACCCCCTTTTAACTGCTTCTGTGTAGGTATTTCTTTGTGTGTGTCTGCTTACTTATGTTTATTTGATTTGAATGGGCAGGAAAGAATGTATGCTTGAAAGGGTATGCATTTCTTTTTAGTGGATTTTCTAGAACCACCAGAACTCCCATGGCCTGTTCCCACATTGGATGAGCTGGTTAACTGTTTCTTTCTAATCCCCCTGTTCCAGAGAGCAGGTTCTCCTGGTTCCCATCCATTCCTTACTCCTCTTTCCCTGCATCTGTGCTGTGTTCTGGATTGAAGGCCCAGGGGAAGCACATGTAGTCCTAAGAAGTGGTAATATAGTGCCTTGAGGTAGGTAGTGCTCAATTTGTGGGATAAGCTAAGTGCTGAGCATTTTGCTTGGTGCTATAAGGGCATGGTTTAGAGAAAAGAAAGTAGTCACAGGATATCTAAGATTGCCTATTTTTGAACATCCCACACAGAGAGATCCAGATTGAAGGGAGAGCGATGACCTCACATGGTTATTGGAACACTAGCTTCCTGGAGCCTAAACATTGGTTGCTTGACTTGGATTCGGTCTCCTGGAGGGGATTCGAACCCTGTGGAGGGGAAGTAGTTCATTGAGGTGAAGTCATAAAGGGAAGTCAGAACAGGGGGGAAAAATAAGACACAGCAATGCATAGGAAGACTTCACAGCACAGAGGAAGGACAAAGAGGCCAGTTGTAAATACCCACATACTAGATATATTAGACCTTAAAGAGAATATCTTGCCCTAGTGTGCTGCAATGAGAGCAGTTGAACTCTCCTGCTCCTCATACTCCGTGAGGTTAAATGTCAAGGTGAGGTGGAGATTTGGCAATGACACAGTTTCAGGAACTTGAACTTTCAGAGATTACCATGGTTTTGATCCAATTGCCAGCAAAATTATCCTGCAAATTGCCAGATCTCCCCTTGACATGTTCTGTGTGTGGTCTGTGGTCAGCGTCCTTATTGAGCCCCATCCTCATCCACCCCCACCCTCTTCCCTGATGTGCAGGCACACCCCTCCAGTTGGCTGCCAATGTCCCCTCCCAAATGTCTCCCTATACCAAGTAGCTCTAGAATTGCACATCATCTGGCTGCATGCTCCCAGAGTTCAGCTAATCAAAGGGCCCTTGGTAGTTTGGAGCTTAGGCAGAGGGAAGGGTCTTGCTGAGTGTGAGATGGAACAACCCCACTTTTTCCTCTGCTCACCTTTCCTTTTTTTCCCTCTCCTCGACTTTCCCCATAGAATCCCTCCCTCAGGAAGGACGCCCCTGTCTGTTTTTCCAAATTGTTTTATCGTGGGGATCTCTGACATGTTTCCTACCAAGTTTTATGCCCATCCCATCTGCCACTGTGGGGTGCCTTTGCAGAGGTAACAGACAATCTCTTGGGTCTTAGTGGAGCTTGTCCAAGTATTCTTCTAATTCTTGTCATCTGGTTAATAGCAAGGCTGCAAAATCTTTGCATATTCAGAGCTGAATTTTGCTGAGACTATGCTCATTCCTAATGAGGTTTGCTCAGTCTGTATATACAACAGCTAACCCTTTGAGCTATTAACTACTGAATGCATCCACTAAGTTCTCCCCTGCATGATACCCTGCTGTGGTGATGTGCAGTAACTTCATATCTACTCAAAGCCCAGCATCAAAGGAAATTGTGACTTGTCGTACTGAAAGTACAGTGTGTGTTTGTTGTATAATGTCCTGTGATCAATATGAAATCTATATTATCAGTGTTGGGTTTTCAGGGGGGAGGGAAGGGTGTTAAAGTATTTTCCTGAATACTTAAATTAAGAAATACTCCCAAACGGTCAGGGTCACCTCTATGGACTCCATTTGTTTGAGACTTTGCACCCACCATTTTGCCAGGCTGCATCCCCAGGGTCAGTTGTCATCAGCAAGGCTTAAGGTGCCAGAATTTAATGCAACCAGCTCTCCTGTCTGACACCAGGCAGTCAGGGGATTCTGCTGAAGGCAGCCAAGTCAGTGACATGCTGGAAGTATGAACTACAGTAAAATTGTACATACCAGGTCTTCAGACAGTAAAAACCAAGAAAAGAAGAGCAAGACTATGACCAAGGTGTCCTGGATTACCTGACCCACAAAAGGGCACAGAGAAGCAGAGCCTCTTAAGATGAGTGGGAGCCTTCTTTGTCCTAATTAAATGTACATTTTCCCATGACCTTGACCAGTCCTGACTTTAAGAAAGTAAAACACAGAAAAGCATAAAATTATACTTGTGAAAAATATAATGGAAAAAAATTTGTAAATAGCAAATAAAGAAAAATAAAGGTCTACAAAAGCAAATATCCTGATGGGCCATTGTGTTTTCTCTCTGTTTGGATTGGGAGGGACTGCCCAAGATGTCTCTCTGGGTCTGAAAGCCTCTGGTTTTCATGGTTCACCATGGCCTTCCTACAGCTCTGCATATGCACCACCTCATAACCTAGGACATTTGAAGCCAAGATTTTCAAGTGCAGGAGAGTCAGCAACATTACAGTTGATTTAACTAACACCTTGGCACAAAGCCCTTCTTTTTTTATTTTTTATAACTGTAGATGGACACTGTGCCTTTATTTGTCTAGTTTTTTATATGGTGCTGAGGATCGAACCCAGTGCCTCATATATACTAGGTGAGCACTCTAGCCCTGAGCTACAACCCCAGCCCACATAGCCCTTAACCATTTAAAACAAGAAAAAAATTAAGCCAGCAAGCCATCATGGTGCCAAAAGGGCCATTCTTGTTCAATTTAGTGGGGAGAAACAGGAAAAGTAGTCTTTATAAAGAACAAAACTGTTTCTTAAAATATCTTTTGCCAATGTGGTTGTGCAGAATAGAGAAGAGAAAGCCCTATGTGGGTGGGAAGAGGGCATGCTGAAGTCTAACATGGTTGCCAGGTCACATTAAAACATTCTACTGATAGGGCCAAGGGTACTCGTCATGGACCACGTTTTTCAGTGACTCTTCAAGGACCTTTTGAGGAAACCCTTATATTTGCAACAGGGACCCTAACCCACTGATCTTTTCTGTGGTTCTATGGTGGCCAAAGCAGGCCTGGAGGGCTATGCATGCTTAACCCAAACAGACTGCTCTTTTGGTCTGCCTGCAGCTCCAAGGTGGAACCTACAGGATAAAAGAGTTTCTTGGGTAGATCTTCTCTGGGCTTCTAACTTTCAGCAGCCCTTGGCAACATGCCTTGTACTCCTGTCCTCCTGACTCTCCTTCATGCGATCCAAGCTCCCAACTCTCCGTGTTCACTAATGCTCAACCCAAGGCCTTATTATCTGTAAAGAACCCTGTTGATACACATTGTTACTGGCAGCCTTTGCTGGTGAGCTTTTGTGATATGGTCAGCTCTGCATGATCTTCCCACAGATTCCACTGTGACTGTCTGAGATGCCTGGCAGCCTTTTTGCTGAAAAAAGCTTCCATGCCATAGAGGTCACAGATATCCAGGGAAGGAGGAGATGTTCATGGCGGGGACTCAGCTTATGATGAGCTGCCACATACTGTTCTGCTGGCAAAGCTCTTGCCAAAAGGCCAGCTTCTGAAGGTGGCCCAGTACCTCAGATAGAGCTTATAGCCCTTGAGTGAGCCTGATACCATCAGCTTCACTACTCTCAGTATGAAGGAGCCCTTACCACAACTTCCCAGGCTTTCAGCAAGGACTGTCTTGCCAGCCTCCCATCTTTACCCAACTTCTTTCAAGTCCTGAAAGATCCTCCTGGGGACCCCATGATATTGTCATGATAATGCTTTCTCAATTCAGGTCTCAACCAGAATCTCAAAGAGTGAGAGAGGGCAGAAATCAATAAAGTATACAGTTATAAGTTTGTTTTATTTCTTAATAACTTTGAGAATATTTTGTACCATATAGTTAAAAGTAATGGGGGAATAAGACACCTCTTTGCCCTGAGAGTTTCTGCCCAGTAGTCTGTCTGGTGCTCTGCACAGGAAGCCAAAGAATTTGAACATGAACTCTTCTGACAGCCACAATATGATTTGCTGCAACAGAATCTAGTCCTGCATTCTTAACGCTAGAATTCTTAATTTCTTTCTGTATATTTATCCTCTTGCACTTTCTTATTGTTTTTGTTTTAATCTCTGTCCACAAAGGGTATAGACCAAAAGTCTGGCTGCAAAAATTAAAAAGGGCTAGAGAAAAAGAAACTAAGGAAATGTTACCTTCTGAGACTATTTTGTCAAGGAGGAATAAAGGAAGCAGAAACACGTCAACTTCTTTCAGTTTCCCTTTAATATCTCAGGGGAGAAGATGTTTAAATGTTTGTTGGTACTAGTAGATGGCAGACCCCTAACCCCCACACATCCTATTCTGTATGGCATACTCTGTGTGTCCTTGGATAAGACACTGTTCATTTGGGTGACTATTGTAGTCCTCTCCTTTCCTGGCCCCTGACCCGAGGCATAGGTGCACTGCTCAAAGCTGCACCCTTTACAGACTTTCCTTTGTCACTCTTTCAAGACCATCCAGGTGTCTGAGATGCACACCATCCATTCTCAGCTTCTACACAAAGAATTAATGAGCCCATCTGTAAACTTTCCTTCAGCTATTCATAAAAAGAAATCCCCCTCCATGGGTGCAAGGTGGGGAAGAGGCACCAGTGCAACTGTGATGAGGGGTATGGGGGTCCAAGCTCTCTGCTCATGCAGTTACTTGTGTCCTCCAGTCCTACTCAGACTGAAACAGGCTGGCACTATCATCCATGCTACTTTCAGTCACTGGATGGGAACAATACAGAAGGAAGCATGGCCTCTGCACAAATGCAGATGAGAATGACAGCAACTACATCCCTCTGTATCACTGATAGTGGTCTACCTCTATAGCATAATTTCCTTACCTAATCAAAGAACTCCTCCTGTAACCCTAGTTTGGTATGCCAGGGACCAGGGAGAGTTCCCATCTTGACATTTCTCCATAGTGTAATATGTGAATCCTTTGGTAAGGGAAGTGAGACCCCCAGCCTAACCCTAGCCCTAACCCTAACCCTAACCCTAACCCTCCTCTCCAATGAATAGAAAGGACTCTGTCCAATTATACCATCAGACAATGGCTAACTACATGGAATTTAGTATTGGTTAATCAATCAGGAGAGTTTAGGTGCCTGTGTGGTAACAATCCCAAAATCTCAGTGACTTAACAAAAATATGTGTTCCTTTCTGAAACTGTGCATTCAATGCAGTTTATCACAGGTGCTTCTGCTCATTGTAACCACTCAGGGACAAGCTAAGAGAATAGAATATACTGCCTATGATGGTTAATTTTTGCTGTTAAACTGACTGGATAAGGGATACCCTGATAGCTTGTAAAGCATTATTTCTGGGTGTGTATATGAGGGTGTTTCCCAAAGAGACTGGCATTTGAATTTGTGGACTAAATAAGGAAACTACACCTTGTGATACATGGTTGTCATCAGTGATATGTGGTTCACTCTTCCGTGCACAGCAAATTGAAATCCCTGGCTCATTATAGTTGAGTTTGGCTATGTGATTAGTTATATCTAATGTATTAGTTCTAGCAAGTACATGTGAGGTATGCCTTTTCCAACTGCAACATTTAGTTGCTAATACAAGACTCCTTATTTCCCCTTTTCCTTGCTTAAAAAGCAAACTGCAACCAAGACACTAAAGCCAATGGTGAGGAAGAAAGCAAACTTTACCACAGCTGACTTGGTCCTAAGCAAAGTAGATCTCGAAATGACCCAAAACATCAGTGAAATCTCTGACAATGCCACAAATCAGCCTCTTTTGTAATTGTGGGGTTCCCGAATTCTGCTACAGGTGCTCTCAACAGGAAGGGAAACTGAAAAGAAATATGTGGAGCAGAGGTAGTGGCAGGCATTGATCTGGGCTATCAACTACTCATGAATAGATGAGATATTCAAGATGGCAACCTTCTGAGGATGTAGAGAAAAACAAGTATTTGTAAACTGTTGGTGGTAATATAAATTAGTCCAGTCATGATTGAAAATAGTATAGAGGTTTCTCAAAAAACTAAAAATAGAACTACTATATAATGTAGCTGTACCACTACTGGGTACATATCCAAATGAAAAAAAAAATCAACATGTAAAAAAGACACACCTGAATTCTGTGTTTAGTGCAGCACTATTAACAGTAGCCAAGATATGGAATTAGCATAGAAGTTCATCAACAGATGGATGGATAAAGAAAATATGATGTATGTACACACAGTGGAATATTATTCAGCTGTAAAGAATTAATGAAGGCATTTGCAGGAAAATGGCCAGAACTGAAGAGCATTATGTTAAGTGTAATAATCCCAACTCAGAAAGTCAAGGGTTGTGTGTTTTCTGTCATATGTGGAAACAAAAAAAAAATGGCCTGAAAATAGAAGAGGGACACTTAGGGACTATGAAATGGGCTGGGAAGAGAGAAGAGGTCAGAGAGGATAGAAGGGAGAGTGGGTATGATCAATGCACAATATATACATGTATGGAAATGTCACAGTGAGCCCACTAATTTGTATAATTAATATATGTTAATAAATAAAATTTCAAAAAAAAAGATAACACTCTTTCTCACAGGGCCCCCTCAGCCCATCACCCTATAGCTCCATTTTGGGTAACCCCATTCTCATTCACAGACTGACCACCAGCCTAAAGCCCTCCCATCTAGAGGCTCTAAATTCCATTGTGATGGTAGAGGATTTTCATTAAAATACTTCCATGGCAAATCCTTCCCAGCGCATGATTGGAGGCAGCTCATGTGTCAGAGGAGGAAGCTCTCTTGCTTGCATTTCTGGAGGTTTCCTATCCACTGTAGAATTTGATCAGGGTCATCCCATAATACCTGTTCTGTCTACATTTAGAGTACCTCTGAACTTAGGAAGGAGGAAAACTCCTCTTTTGCTCCTACTGAGACTCAAGTCTGAGTAGCAGGAGTCTGTGACAGGATTTTCTGCAAAAGAGCAGGTTTTGCAAGACACTTTCAAATAAGCAAAAATGGAGAGAATCCCAAGCTCCCTCTCCCCATCAAGAACAATCATCCAGGTAAGGCGGAAGGTAGAACTCTGCTCTCCTACATGTGGAAAATCTGGCACAGACTCTAAGTTGTTGAAGTACTCCTGAGCCTGTTAAGGGTATCAGCCCAACATCGCTTTCCAATAAGTGTCTTGAATGGACAGGATCCCATCTGAAGTCTCAGATCATTCTTTTTGGAGCTCCAGGACTCCACAGGTCAGCAGGGGGTGCTGTGGGAGGTGGAATAAACTGATCATTGGTTTAGGTAGCTTTCTAACCCAAGCCACTTCTATATGCCAAGCCCTGCTCTTTGAAAAGAGAGGCCCATGAAGGAAGCAAGGTCTTCTATGTCAGGAAAAGGGGCAGAAGGAGCTGCCATTTTGTCTTTCTTCTTCCTCCTCAGTTCATATCTTCTACAATCCTTCTGGTACTGATCAATGTCCCCACCTCTTTTAGTCCTTTCCCCTAAAGCCCATTATCCATGTCCCCCTTGACCCCACAATACTGGTTCTACAGATGATAGAAGTATGTGAAAGCTCATTTTACCATTCTATATCATTTCATACATAGTTGAAATTTTCATAACAATTTTTAAAGTGGGTCTTTAAGCCCTCTGCAATTAACATTTGTGAAACAACTGGCTTGCCAGTTGCATATCTCTTTCAATACTCTATTTAGCTCCATTGGTCTAGTTGTTAATAACTGCACACATACTACAAAATTAATGGCTAAAGCATTTTAATAATTCTTACTCATCTGGTAGGATAACTTTTTTTACCCTCTTTGTTATTTCAAAAATGTTTTGGTATACTTGGCCTATTGAATGTCAAGTTAAATCTTATTATCATTAGGTCATGGTCTATACACCCATACATAAATATACACATTCACCCACAAAGACTCTGGGAATTTTTATTTGCATGCAGTCAATATATAGATTTACTTAGGGAAAATTAATGTTTACAAAATTGTATCCTCATATCCATGATAATATCACACTTTATATTTTTGTAGGTGTTCATCAATCTATCTAAATGGAATTTTTATATTTTCCCATGAAATTCTAAGACAATCTTTGGCTTGACTTATTCTTACATATTTGGTATTTATTTTTGATATTTTATATTTTGATACATTTTGCTTACTGTCATTTTCATTTCATATTATTTATCGCTGCAGAAATAAAATATCTTTTCTGTACAGTGATGTTATATAGCCAGTAATATTTATATACACTTTACTGATTGAATACATTAACCTTAGTTCTTTTGAATTTTCTTAACATGCAGCCTAATAATCTGTTAATTGTGGTCACTTTGTTTCCCATTTTCTGATACCTATCTTCTTTTTTTTATGTTTCTTGTTAGTACACTGTATGATATTAATATCAAAATATTGAAAACAAATGGTGATAGCAGAAGTCTTTGTCTAATCTTTGTCTCATTCCCAACTTTGAAATAAAGCTTTCAACTTTTACCTATTTAAATACAATGAACAGGGGCTGGGGATGTGGCTCAAATGGTAGCGCACTCACCTGGCATGCGTGCGGCCCGGGTTCAATCCTCAGCACCACATACAAACAAAGATGTTGTGTCCGCCAAAAACTAAAAAATAAATATTAAAAAATTCGCAAAAAATAAAAAATAAATAAATACAATGATTTGTATGTGTGTGTATATATTGTTTTGTAACTACTTGGCTAAGTTTTCTTTTTTTCATTTTTAATAAACTATATTTTAGAATAGTTTAAGATTGTGAAAAGTTACCAAGGTAGTACAGAGAGTTCCCCTATATCCCACATTCAGTACCCCCATTATTAACATCTTACTATGGTACCTTTGTCACAACTAATGAACCAATATTGATAAAATGTTATCACTAAAAGTCCAGACTTTATTTGCATCTCCTCAGTTTTACCTTATATCCTTTTTCTGTTTCAGGATTCTGTACAACATTTAGCCAACATGTTTCCTTAGACTCCTCTGGGCTGTTAGAGTTTCTTAGGTAATGCTTGTTTTTGATGACCTTAAGAGTTTTGAAGAGTCAGATATATTGTAGGATATCTCCCTCTTGCAATTTTTCAAGTGATTTTTTGCCATAAGTAGACTGGGAGTATGGGTCTAGGGAGGGGAAGACCATAGAGGTGAATTGCTACATTTATGACATCATAACAAGAATATATACTATCAACAATGACTTACCACTGTTGATGGTAGTCTTAAGCATCTGGATGAAGTAGTATTTTTCAGGCTTCTATCCTGTGAATTTACTTGTTTCCCTACCCTTCCACACTGCTTTCTTTGGAAGAAGGTCACTATGCACAGCTACCATGCAAAGAGTGGGAAGTAACTATATAAATGATTTGTAATTCTTCTGCCCAGGAGACTTATATATTTTCCCCACATTATATATTCAGTCACTCATTTGTATCAATATGAATTTATATGTATATATTTTATGCTTTAAGAGCAACATTTCTGTATTTGGTGAGTGCATATATCTGTTTAGATATGATTTTATATCTGTTTAGATATGAGTTTTATATCTGTTTAGATATGATTTGTCTTACTCGGTCCATTTATGTAGTTAGCCACCCCTAGGCCTACTTGCCTCCAGACTCCTCCTTCATTATTGCTCTGCTCAGCTCTCCAGTATACAGGGGTTTATGCTACAGACTACAATTAATAGGTTTACCAATATTTGGCTGCCATTTTGTTTCTTCAGAAGAATCAAACCCTATCAGCACCTTGATCTAGGACTTTTAGCCTCCAGATCAATGGGGAAATAAGTTTCCACTGTTTAAGCTCCCAAGTCTGATATTTCGTTATGGCAGTCCTAGAAGACTAATATACACACATGGTCTGAATTCATCTAGAGCCCCCACCATTCCCACTTCTCCCAACCTAAAGCAGACCTTATGTCTTGCAATTCACTTCTCTTCCCATGACTCCATAATGTCTCCCAGGCAACCAAAAGAAGGATCTTCAGGTCAAAGTACTAGAAGCAAGCCTAAAGAACTATGTCAAACTTTAAACCATTAACAAAAATCCTTGGCTAACTAAGAAAAGAAGGAAGATAAAACAATGTGAACCATACCCAATTTGGGGGTTGTTTGTGGTTCTCTGAGAGACAACTCTATCTGGGTGCCAGCCTTTTGTGAAGTCTCATCACTTTCTCACATTATAATGCTCTTCCCTGGTCTTCCCCCATGTGCCTTCCCAGTCAACTCTGGGACTTGGCCCTGCTGCCTGTCTCTTCATGGCTCTATCCTCTGAGAACTGTATTCTACTCCCAATGGAACAGCCCAGAATCACTTGCCTTCTGCATAACATAGAGCATTTCTACTGTCTGTAGAAGTGCCCTGCTTGTTTCATCTCTATACTCCGTTAAAACTCCAGATACAATGGTGAGGGAAAAAAAAGTGAGAAAAGAAAGGAAGAAGTAAGAGTAGACCTGATCTTTAGGTTGCCTAAAAGACTGCTCAAATAGGTAGCTATATAATACAAGAAAGAAAAGCAATCCTTTTGTCTGTAAGAGTGAGTTCCTGGAGTTGTTCAACTCCACTGTGATTTTATTACAAATGCAGAGATCAGATTTAGTAGTGTTATGTAGGTGCTGAGAAAGGAACAGTGAGGATCTCAGACAAACAGAGAGAGTACACAAATCAGAAGTGACCTCATTCCCTGAAAACACCACACATCCTAAGCTGTGGGAAATGCTGCTATTAGAGCAATATCATCTAACAAAGAACACACCATTGCTTTAGGTCCAATTTCCTCCTTGGGACTATCTCTATATTATGGCAAGATAGGATCTAGGCATTAATATATGAATTTCTTCTCTACCTATACCCACATTGCTTGCTCTAGAAGGTCTCTTCCCCCCCTCATTCCAACAGCTAGGCATAAGTTACCCTCCAAATAATCAGAAATAAGGGCTGCAAATATAAGATATACTATTAAGGAGAAAAAATAGCAGTCCTAAGAAACCAAGATCCTCAGACATGCATGGAATGGTGATTACTACAACCTGCCCACACCCCATTCCTATGTTCATCCTCTCCCAGATCTGTGAGTGTCACATTTTTGGACTGCTCATAAAGTGATCCCCAAAGGATAAATCTGACACTCTGAGGAATCACAGTGGATTGAAAGGAAACTCTGGCCCTGATTCCAGTTGACTATAAAGAACCAGTTTGAAATTGCCATCTGAGAAAATAGTAACCATACTTTTTTGAAGGAAAGATGGGAAGAGAAACTTTTTTGATGTACCACATTTTGTTTATCTACTCATCCATTGGTGGACATATTGAGATTATTTCTACCTTTTGTACTTTGTGAATCATACTGCTATAAACACTTGTATACACATTTTTGTGTGGACATATGTTTTCATTTCTGTAAGGTCTATACCTGGGAGTGGAATTGCTGGATCAAATGGTCACTCAATGTTTTACCCTTCTGAGGATCTGCCAAAGTATTTTTCAAAGTGACACCATTTTCTAATCTAACCTGTAATGTATGATGGTTCCAATCTTGCCATATCCTCACTGATACTTGTTATTATCTTTTAGATTCAAGCCACATTAGTGGATGTGAAGTAGTATCTTACTGTGGTTTTGATTTGTATTTCCCAAATAATTAATATATTAGTCAGCTTTCCATTGCTGTGACAAAACATTTGAGATTAAAAAAAATGGCAATGAGGAAAAGTGTTTCTGACTCTCAGTTTCAGAGGTTTCAGTGCACATTGGCAGGCTCTGTTGCTTTTGGGCCTGTGGTGAGGCAGAATATAATGACAGGGAGTGTGTGGAGGAGCAAAGCTATTCACCTCATGGTGCCCAGGAAGCAAAGAAAAAGAGGGAAAGGTTGGGGTCCCAATATATCTTTCAAGGGCACAACCCCAGCAACCTAACTTCCTTCCATTAGGCCCCACATTCTATAGGTTCAACCACATCCCAATAGCACCCAATAGGCTGGCAACCAAACCTTCACGTTACTGGCCTT
This sequence comes from Marmota monax, assembly GCF_021218885.2. Classification (NCBI taxonomy): domain Eukaryota; kingdom Metazoa; phylum Chordata; class Mammalia; order Rodentia; family Sciuridae; genus Marmota; species Marmota monax. The sequence continues at coordinate 2,721,845 of NW_026692025.1, read as the reverse complement.
TTGGAGAATTTTTAAGATCCAAACCATAATGACTAACAAGGATAAACTTCTTTAATTGAGCTTATTGGCCACTCACATATCTTCTTTGAAGAAATATCTATTCAAATATTCCACCCATTTTTATTTGGAATATCTGTTCTTTTATTTTTGAATTGTATGAGTTCTTTAAATACTCTGGGTATATAAAGTATGTCAAAAATGTATGATTTACAAATGATTTAATATTATAATTTTTTTCAGAGGGTTATTTTTCCCTCTACTCAATACAAACACCATTACAAGCAAATTCCTATGTCATACATCTATCTGAAAACCCAAGAATGAAAGCTGTCTTTGATAACTCTCACTTCCCAGGATTTCCATTGTCATTTTATTCATGGCTCCTATGAATTCTGTATTTCAATTCCAAGCAGTGATGTACATAAGAAGATTTGACTTCTGTACTCAGCAGTAGTTGCTATCATAATGAGAGTTGTTCAGATGTTAAAATAATTATAGGGCTGGGATTGTGGCTCAGCGGTAGAGCACTCACCTAGCACGGGCATGACCCGGGTTCGATTCTCAGCACCACATAAAAATAAATGCATTGTGTTGTGTACATCTACAAAAAAAAGATTCTCTCTCTCTCTCTCTCTCTCTCTCTCTCTCTCTCTCTCTCAAAAATAATAATTATAGATTCAAGGAAGCTATGATGGTAATAGAAGGTAACCTAAAAAGATAGGTTTTAAGTACCCTCTATCCAGTTTCACCCAGAAAACTGATATTGTATTTATATAGTTCTATCAATTTATCAGAAGTATAGACTTAATGTTTCCACAACCACAATCAAGATAAAAAAAAAAAACTATTCCATCTCCAAATAATTCCCTTGTGCTACTCCTTTATAATAATACTCACCCCTCTCCCCACACAACCCTTAATCCCTGGAAACCAGCTGTCTCATCTCCATCTCAACAACTTTCTTATTTCAAAAATGCTGCATACAAAAAATCATACAGTATGAGATCTTTTGAGATTGGAAATTTTTAAAGCATGATGCCCTCAAGATTCATATATCAATAGTTTGTTTTTATTGCTGAGTAATAATCCAGGGTTTAGATGACACCAAAGGTGGTTTAGCCACTCAACTGTTGAAAGGCATTTTGGTTGTTTGTCATATTTTACTATTACAAATAAAAGTGCTGTGAACATTCACATTTACTTTCAATCTAATTATATCATTATATTTGAAGTGAGTTTTTACAGACACCATGTAGTTGTATCATTTTTAAAATCTACTCTTCATTCTCTTTTTTAAAAAATTGGTGTATTTAAAACATTTTCTATACTTAAAGATCTTGTACCACTTTTCTGGCCTCCATGTTTCCTGATAAAAAATCCCCTGTCATTCAAATTGTTATTTCTTTATAGGTAAGGTGTCATTTCTCTCTTGCTGCTTTCAAAGGGAGAGAGGGGATGCCTCATTATTTCTGGGTGATGATAAAAGTCAAAGCTCCCCCAGATGGTCTCCATGGATAGTTTGATGGAGGATAAAGTAGTAATTGGGTGACTCATTACCAAATGGTGGGGAATAAAACTCCTGTGTTTCTACTGAGTCTTCATTATCACCACCTATGGTGAGGTATGGTGGGGTAGGGGATCATATGACTTGTTACGATCCAGCAAAGGTAGAAATCTAGGCTCATTACTTGTTCTTTCTAGCTTGTTTTTGAGGTGAAACTGTGAGTTAGGAGTTCACCATCCATCAAGATGGTGGAGGCAAGTACAAGAAAATGTCTGGAGTAAAAGACAGAATTTGAATCATTATATCCTTGTTTAGGGTAAGTTCCATTATCATGGCAACTCCCACCACAGCTTCGCTATTCTAATTAATTATAATAAAGTAACCAGTGGGGGCAAAGTGGGCAGGATTCTAATTAGATATAATAAAGTGACCAATGAAAAAAACGAGGCAGCGTCTTCAATCAGGTCTGTGAGGGGAAGGGGGAACACCTCACAATTCATCATATAAGACAATCCCATATCATCATTGCCTGGAGCCTCTCTCTCTGGCTCTTGTCCACTCCACTTTACTGAGTGTACTTGTTCTACTTTACAGACTGGGGACACCAAGAACCTGGACTCCAACTGAACATCTCATTGATAACAGAACTGCATTTTTTTCTGTGGTGTTTGGCCAGACTAGACAAATTAGTGTCTAAAAGTTTTGTACAATAGTGGGTTCTTCCTTTCCAGGTCCTTTGGATAAAGTGAGAATGTTTGGGGTGGGGTTTTCTTTTTGGGCCTATTGGCATTTCCAGATTTCTGTTTCTTCAACTCCATGCATGGAATATATGAGGCAAAAATAAAAATGAGAGTATCCACCATCATGTACTTTTTCGGGTCCTCAGGTCACTAGAAAATTGGCCTTCTTTCTATTATTCAATCTTCTTATGTGTGTTTTAAATACAATGCCCAGGCTGTTTAGTTGCACTTAGCAAGAAGAATACTAGAAGTACGTCTTCCTGGAAGCAGAATTAGGATTTCTAAATAGTAATAATCTCAATTTAAACTTTATTTTTTATTAACACCATACTCTGTTATTTCTAAAGTCCACTAATTAAACACTTTCCCTCCTCAATCTTTTATCTATCTTTTCAAAAGTTTTTTTTTTCCTAGAGAAAATGTAATTTTTAAAAAAACAACTTTATTAAGAGATGTTCAACATGTAAATTTGATAAGCTTTGACATGTATGTACTCCAGGAAACCATCACCACAGTAAAAATTCTGAAGACATCCATCACCTACAAAAGTTTTCTCTTGTTCCTTCATTCCTCTCATATGCCCCTCCCTGCAGTCACTGATATGCCTTCTGTCACAATACATTCTTTGCCTTTGGAAAAGTTTTCTATTATTACCTAAAGATGGTATACTTACATCACATGTGGTTTTGATTTGCATTTCCTTGATGAATAATGATGTTGAGCTCTTATTCATATGAATGTTTGCCATCTGTATATACTTTTGGAAAAGGGTTCAAATCTTCCGCCCATTTTTCATTGGGTTTTTTGAGTCCTTCTTATTGAGTTTTGAGAATTCTTATATATATCTGAGATACAAGATATTTATCAAATGTGATTTTGAAATACTTTTCCCTAAACGGTGAATCTATATGTAGCAAAATGAAAAAAAAAACTATCTCTCATCCTGCACAAAACCCAACTCAAAGTGATCAGAGACCTAGGCATTAGACCAGAGACCCTGCACCTACTAGAAGAAAAAGTAGACCCCAATCTCCATCATATCAACTTAGGAAACAAATTCCTCAAGAATACGCCTAAAGAATAAGAAGTAAAATGAAGAATCAATAAATGGGGGGCTGGGGATGTGGCTCAGTGGCAGAGCACGTGTCTAGCATGTGTGAGGCACTGGATTCAATCCTCAGCACCACATAAAAATAAACAAAATAAAGGTCCATAAACAACTAATAAAAATATTATTAAAAAGGAATCAATAGGGTTGGGAATATATCTCAGTTGGTAGATTGCTTGCCTTGTATGCACAAGATCCTGGGTTCAATCCCCAGCACCACAATAAAAAGGAATCAATAAATGGGATGGCATCAAACTAAAAAGCTTCTTCACAGCAAAGGAAACAATCAAGAGCATGAAGAGAGAGCCTATAGAATGGGAGAAAAATGTTTGCTACCTGTACCTCTGATAGAGCATTAATCTCCAGGATATACAAAGAACTCAAAAAACACCAAAAACCAAATAACCCAATCAATAAATGAGCAAAGGAACTGAACAGGCACTTCACAGAAGAACATCTCTAGAAATTAGAGAAATGCAAATTAAAATTACACTGAGATTCCATCTCACTCCAGGCAGAATGGCAATTATCAAGAACACAAGTAACAATAAATGTTGGTGAGGGTGTGGGGAAGAAGTTCACTCATACATTGTTGTTGGGACTGCAAATTGGTGCACCACTATGGAAAACAGGAGATTCTTCAGAAAACTTGGAATAGATCCACCATTTGACCCAGTTATCCCATTCCTCAGTCTATACCCAAAGGACTTAAAATATGCATACTACAGTGATGCAGCCACATCAATGTTTATAGCAGCTCAATTCACAATAGCCAAGCTATGAAACCAATCTAGGTGTCCTTTCAACAGATGAATGGATAAAGAAAATGCAGCATATGTATACAATGGACTATTATTGAGCCATAAAGAAGAATGAAATCATGGCATTTGCTGGTAAATGGATGGAACTACAAAACTATAGTAACAAAAGAGCATGGTGTTGGCACCAAAACAGACATGAAGACCAAAGATACAGAATAGAAGACACAGAGACACACCCACAAAAATACAGTTATCTCATACTAGACAAAGGCACCATAAACATACAAATGGTACTGGGAAAACTGGAAATCCATATATAGCAGTGTGAAATTGAATCCCTCTCTCTCAGCCTGCACAAAACTCAACTCAAAGTGGATCAAGGACCTGGGCATTAGACGAGAGACCCTGTGCCTACTAGAAGAAAAAGTAGGTCCAACTCTCCATCATGGAGGCTTAAGAACCAACTTCAATAGAATTCCCTTTGATTAAATGTATTTTTCTCTTTTGTTTTTGTATTTTCAATACTCGCCCCCACCCATTTCTTTCCTTCCTTCCTTTCTGGTGCTGGGGATTGAACCCAGAGCCTTGTGCATGCAAGGCAAGCACTCTACCAACTGAGCTACATTCCCAGTGTGTGCCCCCACCTCCAGCCATTTTCTTAGGATTTAATGAGCACATATTTTTCTAGGTTCTTTTAAACATATTTTTTTTGTAGTTGCAATGGACCTTTATTTTACTTATTTATATGTGGTGCTGAGAATTGAACCCAGTGCCTCACATAGGCTAGGCAAGGGCTCTACTACTGAGCTACAGCCCCAGCCCTTTTTCTAGGTTTTTAAGGAGAAGTTAAGATTGTTAAAGTTTTCCTCTTCAATTATAGGCATATGCAAATTTCCCTATAAGTACAGATTTGGTGGTTTCACACAAATCCTGTTGTTTTTTATTTTTATTCTGCTTAAAATATATTCTAGCTTTCCTTTAGTTTAGTCTTTGTTCTATAAGTTACTTAGAGTGTATTTTTTAGTTTTCAAATATTTGGGGGATTTCTCAGACACCTTTCCCATATTTACTTCAAATTTAGTTCCATTGTGATCAGAGAACAAACTCTGCATCACTAACACCTTTCTAAATTATTGAGAGTTGATTTATGATCCAGAATATTATCTATCTTGATAAATATCCAATATCTGATTGGAGTGTAAATTCTAATGTTATTGTGATTAGGCCATAAATGTCAATTATGTCAGTTTAATTGACGGTGTAGTTTAAGTTTTGTGAGTCTTTGCTGGTTTTCTGTCTACCTGGTTTTCCACTTATTGAGAGAAGGGTACTCAAATCTCTGTGAGTGTGGACTCGTACTTATATTTCTCCTTGTAGTTATTACATTTTTTGTCTCATGTACTTTGAAGCTTTGTGATTAGTGACATTAAATCAAGAATTTTTATTATTTTTTAATTGATAGTTTTAATATGAAATGACTTCTTTATCTTTAATCCTTTTCCTTCCTCTGAAATCTATCTTGTCTCATATAGCCACTGTGGCCCGTGGCAAACTCTAGCATCCCATCCCTTGCATTCAGGGACAAAATCTCGACTGTGAGCTCCTCAAACCAAGGGAAGTAACCAGACTTCAAGGTGTGTCTTAAACACAGAGTGCTTTCAGGTGCGACAGACCTGAACTAGGTGCCGGTGGCCAACAAAAGAGATTGGACCATTGCAGGGGGTGTCTGTGGAGAGGTGTGAAGGAAACGCCCTCTCTGGGCCTTGTGATGCACCACAATTGAGCGTGGGGACATGAGGAGGCATCCCGCATCAGTTTGGGAAACCTCTCCAGGGGGCTGGGCATATCCTTCCGTTCTCCAACCAGACTGACTCTCCTGGCCTCCAGGTCACGGGCCCCTTCCCTATGGACCTGACAGATGGGGATGCTTTGTGATGTCTCAGCCCTTCCCCCTCCTCGGCAGGCTTAGGGGTGTGGCCTGGGGTGTGACTTGCTGAGCCAACAAAGCCCAAGGGTGTGGCCACCTGTTGTCCTGGGGACCATAAATAGAGGGAGGTCAGCGGCCTGGACAGACTACCTGGAGGTGCTGGTCCAGAAACATGGGCAGGAGACCCATGGCATCCATTCCACACTGTGCAAAATGCAACTCTGGCAGCAAAGCGGGCCAAAAGAAGACGTGCATACATCATCGAACCAAGTACAAGAAAAGCAAGGTGAGCCGAGCCACCCAAGTCCTGCTCTTCTGCCCCTGGACCGCCCTCCCTACCTCCCCCTGCACAAAGCCCCTGTTGCCACCCTCCTCCACGTCTGCCCCCAAACCAGTGCCCCTCTGCGATCTCCTTGTTGTCCTTCCAGGGCCGAAAGATGACAAGACAGTCTGGAAAGCCCCGTCGAGGGCGTTGTAGGAACAAAGAAGCTGCCAGAGCTCGGACCACCGCAGCTGATAGCAATAAGAGAGGAGCAACCCGAGGCAGCCACCGTCTCCCGCTGAGGAAGAAAGTCCACCGTGGAGCCGGAAGGGGGACGACCGGAGCCTGGAAAGTAGCTGCTGCGGTTGCTGCAGTGAGGACCTGTAACACCAGCGAGGCCTGAGACCTCAGAACCTTCCCTGAAGGCTCCACAGGCCTGGCCACAGAGAGGTGGTAACTGCTCAGAAGAGAGTGTACATCAAGAGTAAGGAGATTGTGAAAATAAAATCAGCTTCTCTGGCGTGTGTGTGTGTTTGTGTCCTCTGACGGTGGGGGACAGAGGAGCAAGGGGAGGTTGGTGTGTGGGAAGAGGGAGGTGGGTCCTTTGGGGCTGTGGGTCTTCCAACAGGGCCACAGAACCAGACGTGGAGCATGAGGACAGATGGGCGCTGAGCACTGAAGAGTCATTTCCTCCACACAGGTTTACCAGGAAGGAGGGCAAAGACGAGGAGATTTTGCTCATGTGTAAAGGCGGATGAGATGGGAGGGGTGTAGTATGTGTGGAGACAGTGTCTCCCCAAAAGGACACAATGTAATTTCTGTCAGAATACCTACCTCTCATTGGTGTTTGTTGCATCTCACCCTGGAATGGTTAATGTTATGTGTCCTTTTGTGTGAGGCTTTGGTATCTAGATGTTTGCTCACTCATCTAGATGTGAGTTTTCAAATTTTGTACATATGATTAACATTTAAATCAACAGAAGGCCTTAAAAGCACTAAAGACAAAATTGCTTAAGTTTTTATTTCTCTGTGATAAATATCCAGCAATGTAATTTCAAGTTCATATATTAATTGCATGTTTAGTTTTATTAGGAACTACCAAACTCTTTTTGAGAGTCACTGTACCATTTTATATTCCCACCAGCAAAATGTGGGAATGCTGATATACAGGAATGCCTTTGATTTATGCGTGTTGATTTTATATCCTGCCACTTTGCTGAATTCATTTATTAGCTCTAATAGTTTCTTTGTAGACCCTTTTGGGTGTGCTAGGTATAGAATCATGTCATCTGCAAATAGTGATAATTTAAGTTCTTCTTTTCCTATTTTGATGCCTTTAATTTCCTTCGTCTGTCTAATTGCTCTGGCCAGTGTTTCGAGAACTATGTTGAACAGAAGTGGTGAGAGAGGGCATCCCTGTCTTGTTCCAGATTTTAGAGGGAATGCCTTCAATTTTTCTCCATTCAGAATGATGCTAGCCTGAGGCTTAGCATAGATTGCTTTTACAATATTGAGGTATGTTCCTGTTATCCCTAGTTTTTCTAGAGTTTTGAACATAAAGGGATGCTGTACTTTGTCGAATGCTTTTTCCGCATCTATCGAGATGATCATATGATTCTTATTTTTAAGTCTATTGATGTGGTGAATAACATTTATTGATTTCCGTATATTGAACCAGCCTTGCATCCCAGGGATGAATCCTACTTGATCATGGTGCACAATTTTTTTGATAAGTTTTTGTATCCGAGTGGCCAGAATTTTATTGAGGATTTTTGCATCTAGGTTCATTAGAGATATTGGTCTGTAGTTTTCTTTCTTTGAAGTGTCTTTGTCTGGTTTAGGTATCAGGGTGATGTTGGCCTCGTAGAATGAATTTGGAAGTTCTCCCTCTTTTTCTATTTCCCGAAGTAGCTTGAAAAGTATTGGTATTAGTTCCTCTTTAAAGGTTTTGTAAAACTCTGCTGTATACCCATCCGGTCCTGGGCTTTTCTTAGTTGGTAGTCTTTTGATGGTTTCTTCTATTTCCTCAATTGATATTGGTCTGTTTAGGTTGTCTATATCCTCCTGACTCAATCTGGGCAGATCATATGACTTAAGAAATTTATCGATGCCTTCACTATCTTCTAATTTATTGGAGTATAAGGATTCAAAATAGTTTTTGATTATCTTCTGTATTTCTGAAGTGTCTGTTGTGATATTGCCTCTTTCATCCCGTATGTTAGTAATTTGAGTTCTCTCTCTTCTTCTCTTCGCTAGCATGGCTAAGGGTCTGTCGATTTTGTTTATTTTTTCAAAGAACCAACTTTTAGTTTTGTCAATTTTTTCAATTGTTTCTTTTGTTTCGATTTCATTAATTTCAGCTCTGATTTTAATTATTTCTTGCCTTCTACTTCTTTTGCTGTTGTTTTGCTCTTCTTTTTCTAGGATTTTGAGATGAAGTATGAGATCATTTATTTGTTGGTTTTTTCTTTTTTTAAGGAATGAACTCCAAGCTTTCAATGTGTCCCATAGATTCCGATATGTTGTGTCTGTGTTTTCATTTATCTCTAAGAATTTAATTTCCTCCTTGATGTCTTCTATAACCCATTGATCGTTCAGTAACCTATTGTTCATTCTCCAAGTGATGTATTCTTTTCCCTTCCTCAATAGGACACCCATAGCACAAAAGTTAATAACTAGAATCAACAAATGGGACTTACTCAAACTAAAAAGTTTTTTCTCAGCAAAAGAAACAATAAGAGAGGTAAATAGGGAGCCTACATCCTGGGAACAAATCTTTACTCCTCACACTTCAGATAGAGCCCTAATATCCAGAGTATACAAAGAACTCAAAAAATTAGACAATAAGAGAACAAACAACCCAATCAACAAATGGGCCAAGGACCTGAACAGACACTTCACAGAGGAGGACATACAGTCAATCAACAAGTACATGAAAAAATGCTCAACATCTCTAGCTGTCAGAGAAATGCAAATCAAAACCACCCTAAGATACCATCTCACTCCAGTAAGATTGGCAGCCATTAGGAAGTCAAACAACAACAAGTGATGGCGAGGATGTGGGGAAAAGGGTACACTTGTACATTGCTGGTGGGACTGCAGATTGGTGCAGCCAATTTGGAAAGCAGTATGGAGATTTCTTGGAAAGCTGGGAATGGAGCCACCATTTGACCCAGCTATTCCCCTTCTTGGTCTATTCCCTAAAGACCTAAAAAGAGCATGCTACAGGGACACTGCTACATCGATGTTCATAGCAGCACAGTTCACAATAGCAAGACTGTGGAACCAACCTAGATGCCCTTCAATAGACGAATGGATAAAAAAAATGTGGCATTTATACACAATGGAGTATTACTCTGCATTAAAAAATGACAAAATCATAGAATTTACAGGGAAATGGATGGCATTAGAGCAGATTATGCTAAGTGAAGCTAGCCAATCCCTAAAAACAAATGCCAAATGTCTTCTTTGATATAAGGAAAGTAACTAAGAACAGAGTAGGGACGAAGAACAGGAGAAGAAGATTAACATTTAACAGGGATGAGAGGTGGGAGGGAAAGGGAGAGAGAAGGTAAATTGCACGGTAATGGAAGGAGACCCTCAGGGTTATACAGTGGAGGGGGTAGAGAGAGAGGAGGGGAGGGGAGGGGAGAGGTGGGGAGGGGGGAGGGTGGATGATGGGAAAGGCAGCGGAGCACAACAGACACTAGTATGGCAATTTGTAAATCAATGGATGTGTAACTGATGTGAATCTGCAATCTGTGTATGGGGTGAAGGTGGGAGTTCATAACCCAGTAGAATCAAAGTGTGGAATATGATATGTCAAGAAATTTGTAATGTTTTGAACAACCCACAATAAAAAATTAAAAAAAAAAAAAAAAAAAAAAAAAAAGAAGGAAGGGAAAAGAATACATCACTTGGAGAATGAACAATAGGTTACTGAATGATCAATGGGTTATAGAAGACATCAAGGAAGAAATTAAAAAATTCTTAGAGATTAATGAAAACACAGACACAACATATCGGAATCTATGGGACACATTGAAAGCAGTTCTAAGAGGAAAATTCATTGCTTGGAGTTCATTCCTTAAAAAAAGAAAAAACCAACAAATAAATGATCTCATACTTCATCTCAAAATCCTAGAAAAAGAAGAGCAAAACAACAGCAAAAGAAGTAGAAGGCAAGAAATAATTAAAATCAGAGCTGAAATTAATGAAATCGAAACAAAAGAAACAATTGAAAAAATTGACAAAACTAAAAGTTGGTTCTTTGAAAAAATAAACAAAATCGACAGACCCTTAGCCATGCTAGCGAAGAGAAGAAGAGAGAGAACTCAAATTACTAACATACGGGATGAAAGAGGCAATATCACAACAGACACTTCAGAAATACAGAAGATAATCAAAAACTATTTTGAATCCTTATACTCCAATAAATTAGAAGATAGTGAAGGCATCGATAAATTTCTTAAGTCATATGATCTGCCCAGATTGAGTCAGGAGGATATAGACAACCTAAACAGACCAATATCAATTGAGGAAATAGAAGAAACCATCAAAAGACTACCAACTAAGAAAAGCCCAGGACCGGATGGGTATACAGCAGAGTTTTACAAAACCTTTAAAGAGGAACTAATACCAATACTTTTCAAGCTACTTCGGGAAATAGAAAAAGAGGGAGAACTTCCAAATTCATTCTACGAGGCCAACATCACCCTGATACCTAAACCAGACAAAGACACTTCAAAGAAAGAAAACTACAGACCAATATCTCTAATGAACCTAGATGCAAAAATCCTCAATAAAATTCTGGCCACTCGGATACAAAAACTTATCAAAAAAATTGTGCACCATGATCAAGTAGGATTCATCCCTGGGATGCAAGGCTGGTTCAATATACGGAAATCAATAAATGTTATTCACCACATCAATAGACTTAAAAATAAGAATCATATGATCATCTCGATAGATGCGGAAAAAGCATTCGACAAAGTACAGCATCCCTTTATGTTCAAAACTCTAGAAAAACTAGGGATAACAGGAACATACCTCAATATTGTAAAAGCAATCTATGCTAAGCCTCAGGCTAGCATCATTCTGAATGGAGAAAAATTGAAGGCATTCCCTCTAAAATCTGGAACAAGACAGGGATGCCCTCTCTCACCACTTCTGTTCAACATAGTTCTCGAAACACTGGCCAGAGCAATTAGACAGACGAAGGAAATTAAAGGCATCAAAATAGGAAAAGAAGAACTTAAATTATCACTATTTGCAGATGACATGATTCTATACCTAGCAGACCCAAAAGGGTCTACAAAGAAACTATTAGAGCTAATAAATGAATTCAGCAAAGTGGCAGGATATAAAATCAACACGCATAAATCAAAGGCATTCCTGTATATCAGCGAAAAATCCTCTGAAATGGAAATGAGGACAACCACTCCATTCACAATATCTTCAAAAAAAATAAAATACTTGGGAATCAACCTAACAAAAGAGGTGAAAGACTTATACAATGAAAACTACAGAACCCTAAAGAGAGAAATAGAAGAAGATCTTAGGAGATGGAAAAATATACCCTGTTCATGGATAGGCAGAACTAACATCATCAAAATGGCGATGTTACCAAAAGTTCTCTATAGGTTTAATGCAATGCCAATCAAAATCCCAACGGCATTTCTTGTAGAAACAGAGAAAGCAATCATGAAATTCATATGGAAAAACAAAAGACCCAGAATAGCAAAAACAATGCTAAGCAGGAAGTGTGAATCAGGCGGTATAGCGATACCAGACTTCAAACTATACTACAGAGCAATAGTAACAAAAACAGCATGGTACTGGTACCAAAACAGGCGGGTGGACCAATGGTACAGAATAGAGGACACAGAAACCAATCCACAAAACTACAACTACCTTATATTTGATAAAGGGGCTAAAAGCATGCAATGGAGGAAGGATAGCATCTTCAACAAATGGTGCTGGGAAAACTGGAAATCCATATGCAACAAAATGAAACTGAATCCCTTTCTCTCGCCATGCACAAAAGTTAATTCAAAATGGATCAAGGAGCTTGATATCAAATCAGAGACACGCCGTCTGATAGAAGAAAAAGTTGGCTACGATCTACATACTGTGGGGTCGGGCTCCAAATTCCTCAATAGGACACCCATAGCACAAAAGTTAATAACTAGAATCAACAAATGGGACTTACTCAAACTAAAAAGTTTTTTCTCAGCAAAAGATACAATAAGAGAGGTAAATAGAGAGCCTACATCCTGGGAACAAATCTTTACTCCTCACACTTCAGATAGAGCCCTAATATCCAGAGTATACAAAGAACTCAAAAAATTAGACAATAAGAGAACAAACAACCCAATCAACAAATGGGCCAAGGACCTGAACAGACACTTCTCAGAGGAGGACATACAATCAATCAACAAGTACATGAAAAAATGCTCACCATCTCTAGCAGTCAGAGAAATGCAAATCAAAACCACCCTAAGATACCATCTCACTCCAGTTAGATTGGCAGCCATTATGAAGTCAAACAACAACAAGTGCTGGCGAGGATGTGGGGAAAAGGGTACACTTGTACATTGCTGGTGGGACTGCAAATTGGTGCAGCCAATTTGGAAAGCAGTATGGAGATTTCTTGGAAAGCTGGGAATGGAGCCACCATTTGACCCAGCTATTCCCCTTCTCGGTCTATTCCCTAAAGACCTAAAAAGAGCATGCTACAGGGACACTGCTACATCGATGTTCATAGCAGCACAATTCACAATAGCTAGACTGTGGAACCAACCTAGATGCCCTTCAATGGATGAATGGATAAAAAAAATGTGGCATTTATACACAATGGAGTATTACTGTGCATTAAAAAATGACAAAATCATAGAATTTACAGGGAAATGGATGGCATTAGAGCAGATTATGCTAAGTGAAGCTAGCCAATCCCTAAAAAACAAATGCCAAATGTCTTCTTTGATATAAGGAGAGTAACTAGGAACAGAGTAGGGTCGAAGAGCATGAGAAGAAGATTAACATTAAACAGGGATGAGAGGTGGGAGGGAAAGGGAGAGAGAAGGGAAAATGCATGGAAATGGAAGGAGACCCTCAGAGTTATACAAAAGTACATACAAGAGGAAGTGAGGGGAAGGGGAAAAATAATATAAGGGGGACAAACGAATGTCAGTAGAGGGAGCAGAGAGAGAAGAGGGGAGGGGAGGGGAGGGGAGGGGAGGGGAGGGGGGATAGTTGAGGATAGGAAAGGCAGCAGAATACAACAGACACTAGTATGGCAATATGTAAATCAATGGATGTGTAACTGATGTGATTCTGCAATCTGTATATGGGGTAAAAATGGGAGCTCATAACCCACTTGAATCAAATTGTGAAATATGATATATCAAGAACTATGTAATGTTTTGAACAGCCAACAATAAAAAATTAAAAAAAAACTGAAGGAAATATTAAAATGTTTACTACAAAATCCTCCTTTATTGTGGAGGAAGTTGGTTATAATTCACCCAGTGGGGGGCTTGGGATTGTGGCTCAGTGGTAGAGTGCTCACCTAGCACAGGTGGGTGGACCCTCAGCACCACATAAAAATAAAGGCAGTGTGTTGTGTCCATCTACAAAAAAGATTCTCTCTCTCTCTCTCTCTCTCTCTCTCTCTCTCTCTCTCTCTCTCTCTCTCCTCTCTCTCCAAAAAAATAAATAAATAATTCACACAGTGGGGGGGGCATGTATATTGTTGGTATGGTAGATAGATGGATATTATTTTCATAATCATTGCTAAACTGGATGCATTTGCAGTTGTCTGTTAGCATGTACCTTTCACACAAAATTTAAATATGCTAAGCAAAGTTTGGGTATATGAAACACTGAATAGGAGGAATGCCTACAAATTAACAAGGAGACAAATAGCCCACTTAAAATAGAAGGAAAATAAACAACAGCTTTGACAAAGAAAAAGAGAAAAGGAAAGGAATGAAAGATCCATAGGCATTAAATTACTATATTAAGATATAATTCACATCTCATACAGGTCATCCATTTAAACTACAATTACAACACAATGTTTTTAGCCATGCACTTGTTTGTTCATGTCACTTTTTCCCCCTACTGACACTCCTTCCACCCCTTTCATGCACACACATCAGAATGTTAGGTACTTGAGGACAGGGGCTTTGTCTTGTTCACTTGCTGTGTCCTAGTATCTAGAATAGTGCCTCTGAAGCAAAGGTTGTCAATAAATATTTGTTAGTTGACCAAACTGATGCCAATAACTGAGATATAACATTTGGGAGGAGGCACAGCATAGTAGGGGATATAAGGCATTAAATTTAGAACAACATGTTATAGTGAAAACAACATGGATATAGAAAGTATTTAAAAAAAAACTGGATTATGGTCCTGAAGTGCTCTTATGATTCTGATCAGGCCACTGCCCATTTCTGGGCCTGTTTGGATTGTGTTAGCGGAGGTCAATGGGTTTAGGCCCAACAAAATTTCTGGGTTTCAACTTATACATCTTGGTAAATATTTCAGGACATGTAGAATCTGACCATGGGGGTATGCTTCATTGAGGTCATACTCTTAAGTTGTCTGCAACTGGTAACAAAAGCCTATCAGTGATATCAACTCTTCACCAAGAGACCTCTGAGATGTCCAGAGTGTGGCACACGCAAGTTTATAAGTCTCTCATCTACACTTAGACTGGAATCCAAGGTGTGTTGTTCTTTTGCTATTCCTGCCCCTCACTGTTCATTTCTGTGTCCAAAAAGTGAGAGTTGGGCAACCCCTCATGGCTGCCCCTGCCAGCAGTCAAACCTTCATATTAAGAATGATAACACATGCATATCAAAAGAGCAAATAAAAAGAAGTCAGGGAAGAGTGGCAAAAAGAAAAAAAATATAGGATTCACAATAAAGTGAATGTTATAAACATATTTAAAGAAATAAAAAATGGATTTAAAAGATAAAATCTTGGACAAGAAAACAAATAGAACTTCCAGAAATGAACAAACATCATTGAAAGAAGTATAGAGATAGAGATTAATCTTGGATTTTATTTAGTCAATTATGAAAGTTGACTACTAATAGTTAAACTAATACAGAAATAGAAAGTCTAACTTTCAAATGTGCTATGGAGAAAATAAGTACGTTTTTAAAAATTTTTGTTTGATCTAATAGATGTCAGGAAAGGAGAAATAGAAAGCACAAAATAAGATGTGAGAACTAAATCACAATATAATAAATGGAAACAAAGGGGCACTATCTGGAACCTAGAAGACAATAGAGCAGAGCTGGGATGTACTGGCTTTGTTCACAGAGGGCCCCTGGATACCACTGTGCTTACTGTAGGTATCTGTGATGGAAAGATCAGATTGTTGAACCTAACCCCTGAAACTGTCTCAAATTCTACCCCTGCTCCCACCAGCAGGAAGGGCAAGAGAACACCTACCCTCATTCCAACACAATGGCTGAGGACTAGGGCCCGTGCACACTTTCTCCCAGAGGCTTGCTCTCTGGCCAAACTCACCTGTGGGAATGGAGGAATATTAGATGACATTGACTCCTTGATAGGACTCATGGTTGCCAAAGGCTCTTTTAGGAATTTAAGATTTCTGGCCCTGCATTTTTCTCCTTTTTTTGAAAACTACCTCTTTCCTATTCTTATTTTTTGTTTATTTTCCAGTTTCCTGAGCAGTGACTGTTACGTAGTAGATAGTCAATACATTTTATTTGGATAAATGAATCAATGAGTTAATTAATTAATGTAATCTCCATCTCCACTCTTTGTTGCCAAATACAGTGGCTGGTGTTCAGTGTTTTTCTCATTAGATAACTGCAGAATGTGACATCAATGCTAGATAACAGTTAAAATCATGAAACCTCAAATAGAACCTCCCTAGAAATGCATGATTTACCTCATTATTTGGGCTCACAGTACTAGAGGCCAAAAGCAGTGCTTTTAGTAATAGAATCTAAGAAGATACACTGTCTATATGCGCTTGAGCTTCTGTGGTCTGTGAAGATTGTGCTGTCCAAAGGCCCAGAATTACTAAGCAGCTGTTCTCTCTGACTCTTGTGGGATTGTAGAACAATGCCTCCTCTGGCTTTGTTTCCCTGAGTGTTTGACTAAGAAGCCATTATACCTGCATGAGTCTCATCCCAGCATGCAGGATATAAGGAGCCAGGAAGAGAAGCCTGCAATGCCTGAGAGCTGAGACACTCGTAGCAAGCATCTTTCTCCAATATCCCTCTAGGGGAGTTGGGGTCATTTGTTCCCAAATACTAGCTCACACGTTCTCTTTTTTCTTTGTCATAGCTGTTGTTTATTTTTGTTCTATTTTAAGTGGAGCAGGAAGGGAAGCTGCCAATTCCCTGCTAGCCCCCCACCTGGATTCATGACAAAGCATTTTCAAGCCGAAAGGCTGCCTGATCCTTTTCCTTAACAGTCTTCATTTGTAATTGTTGTGACATACACATAAGGCCACCCTCCTAACCACTTTTAGGTGCACAGTTCAATGATATTAAATATTTTCATAATATAAAACCATCACCACCATCCATCTCTAGAATTCCTTTCATTTTCAAAAGTGAATCTGTCCCCAAAATATGCTAAATCCCATCTTCCTCTCCCCAGCCCCTGGCAAATACCACTCACTGTCTGTGGCTTTGACTACTCTAGGTCCTTCTTAGAAGTGGAGTGATAGAGTATCAGTTCTTTGTAACTTTTTTTTATTAAGTATAATGTTTTCATCTACATTGTAGCAAGCATCAGCACCTCCTTCCTTTTGAAAACCGAATGATATTCTATTATGTGTGTAGACAACATTTAATGGACATTTGGTTTGTTTCGACCTTTTAGCTATTGTACTAAAGATGAGTGTTTAAATGCCACTTAAATCTATATTCAATTATTTGGGATACCTACGCAGAAATAGTATTGCTGAATCATATGGTATTTCTATTTTTTAATTCTTTTTAGAGGGTACTGAGTATTGAACCCAGAGGTGCTTAACCACTAAACCACATCCCCAGCCCTTTATATATACATTTTTTTTTTAATTTAGAGACAGTTTGGGCTTACAGTGTTGTAGTTGCTAAGGCTGGCTTTGAACTCGTAATCCTCTGGCCTCAGCTTCCTGAGCCACTGGGATTATAGGCATGTACCATTGTACCTGGCTATTTTTTAATCTTTTGAGGAAACTCCGTATTTGTCCAGAATAGTGGTAACTCTGTTTCACAATCCCAGCAACAGTACACAAGGGGACCAAATTCTACTCATCCTCACCAACACTTATTATTTTCTGATTCTTGAATAGTAGCCATCCTTATAGGTATAAGATAGTAGTTTTGATTTTCCTTTCCATAATAACTGGTGATGTTAAAATCTTTTTATATGTTTATTGGTTATTTGTATATTTTCTTTGGAGAAGTATCTACTCAAGTCATTTGCCTATTTTTAATAGAATTGTTTTTATTTTTGTTGTTCAGTTGTAAAAAGTTCTTTATATATCTTGTATAATAACCCTTATTAGATACATTAATTGTAAGTAATTTCAGCTCTAAAAAGAAGTGATAAGAAGCAGAGTGACAATTCCCTCCCCTCCTCTTGCTGAGGCACTCACTCACTTGAGGAACCTGGGCATGAATTCATTCATTCACTCATGCTTCAGTGTTCAAACCTAGAATCCAAAACCTGCATAAAATTTAGGAAATCTATAGAATTAGATGGTGGAATATTTTTACCAACCTCTAAGTGAAATTTAGCCTTAGAGATAATGAAGCAAATGATCAATCACAGAAAGATTAGCAGTACCTTTGACTTTATCATCAAGAGAAATCCCTAGCCAGGCACTGTGGCTCATGCCTGTAATCCCAGGAGCTCTGGAAGCAGAGGCAAGAGGATCATGAGTTCAAAGCCAGCCTCAGCAATGGTGAGGCACTAAGCAACTCAGTGAGACCCTGTCTCTAAATAAAATACAAAATAGGGCTGAGGATAGGGCTCAGTGGTCAAGTGCCCCTGAGTTTAATCCCTGGTGCCCCCCCCCAAAAAAAAAAAGAAAATGAAAAAAATAAATTCCTGGTATTTTTGTATCACATTGACTATGGCAGCAACTCTCTCCAAATATTCTTTACACTTGTCACTACTTCCAAATTATAATAATTATAATAGCTGTCAGTCCATTTTATTATTTAATGCATTAATGAAGAAGCACATGTTTTCTCATAATTGTGATTTTTTAAAAAATATTTTGATAACTGTATTTCAATAAGAATTTATTTCCTTTGTACTCTTACCTATTTTATTACATGCATTCAAAAACATTGCTCTGAAGAGGGTGCCACAGGTTTCCCCAGACAACCAAGGAGAGGTTCAATGCTTGCACTGGTTTCTGGGGTCATAGCAGCCCAACATGCGGGCTCTGTCAGTAGCCTTGGAAACATCTCATCCTCTAAGGATGCGTGGGCACAACAGATAAATAGATATAACATAGTCTGGTGATTTCTATGTGGGGGCACTTGGTACTATGGGAACCCAGCAGATTACACAACTCCAAACTGACCAGCCATTTCTTTGAGGTTTCTGTGTGAGGGGGGAGTATCCACTGACTCCATGCCTTGAGGCATGGACCTGCTCTTCGTGACCTGTTTGCCCCTCTGTGCAGAGTAATGAGATACAGAGAAACCAGCTCTGCCCCACCCCCCGGAGGCAGCAGATCAGCTCTCTTCTTCCTCTTCTGCTGACACTAGATATATTCAGCAGTGACAGCAGAGATGCTTGTGTGCTCTTGGTAACTATGGAAATCCCAGGGTTTCCCTAGCAACAGCTCCAGATGGGTCTTGTTGCTAGGGAACGCTGGGATTTCCCAGGCTTCCAGATGAGCAAGAGTGCTCTAGCTCCAGGGCAGAGACAGGAGCTTAGCTATGAGTCTGGGCCTTAAGGGATAGATGGTTCCTCTTGACTATGATCCTTTTGGGGTACTCAGAATAAAAGCAAATTGAAAGGAGGCTGCACACTGGGTGAGGGGATTTGTGAGGGCATCTGAAAAGGGAGTGCTGTGGGTAAGCAAGCTCATTTTGAAAGTGCAAATGAGCCAGATGCTGTGGTGCATGCCTATAATCCCAGTGGCTCAGGAGGCAGAGATAGGAGGATCACAAGTTCAAAACCAACCTCAGCAACTTATTGAGGCCCTAAGCAATTTCACAAGACCCTGTTTCTAAATAAAAAATAAATAAATAAAAATGCTGGGGATGTGGCTTAGTGGTTAAGAATCCCTTGGTTTAATCTCTGGTACCAAAAAAGAAAAAAAGTTCAAATGAGCCTAATAGATGCCAAGAAGTGGAAGACACTAGAGTTTGGGAAGCTCCTCAATCTTTAAGTGCAGTATTTGGCTGTTTATCAACACTTTCATCACAATTATCACATAACATATATTGCTCAGTTTCAAGAGAACACTAGAAACGAGGCTGGTCTCATCAATATGCAACCTACATAGTCACACAAGTTCTCACACTTGGAAGGGCTCCACGTGCTTGGTTTAATGCTCTGCTAAAACTAAATTGACATGCTTAATAATTTTTAACAAGGTGGCCTGAATTTTTACTTTGCACTGGGGTTCACAAATTATATAGACAGTGCTACTTAGACCCCCCACTTCACAGAGGAAATATGGACCTGTAGGGAGCAGGTATGATGAAACAAAGTTCACATGTCAGAAAGCACACCCTTGATGCCACTGAATTTGCCTTAGCTACTTTCAGTATCAGCAGCCAGAAGGGCTTGCTCCAAACAGACCTTCAGTGAGGTAGACCCTCCTGGGGTTTCCATGGTGAAAATGTAGGGATGACCAGACTCATGGTCCCTTTACTTGTTCTAGGAGTTGAACTCAGAACTGGAGAAAACGAGGCTTCGGGGAGCTCCCAGTCTCATAGGAAAGATGGACAGCATTAAGAAAACACAATTATCTGGGATTGTCACTCAGTGGTAGAGCACTTACCTAGCATGCTTGGGGCCTTGAATGCCATTCCCAGCACTGGAAGAAAAAGAAAAGACAATTAGAACAAGATGTGAAGAGGCCATGGCAGGTGGTGTGGCGTGGGTTCCTCCCATGTCTTATCCGCCCTTTCTGCTTCCTATTGCCTTGGCTCTTGTCCAAAGTGGACACTTCACATCTTTTTGTTCCCCAGTAATTAATTCTAGGGAAACAGGGAAAGCTCCATGCAACATTCTGTACATATTTGGTGAGGTCCTTCATGTCAGACCCTAGACTGATACCTGTTAGGGACTAAATCTGGGAGAAGGTACTGGGAATACAATGTTAAGTGTATTTAGAGATAGAGCATTTAAAGGGGTAACTAAGGAAAACTGAAGTCTTCAGGGTGGGCCCTAATGCAGTGAGACTGATGTTCTTAGGAGGAGAAAAGAATTAGAGTACAAACATGCACAGAGGATGACCATGTGAGGACACATGGAGAAGACCAAGGAGAGAGGCCTCAGAAGGACCTAAACCCTGCTCACATCTTGATCTCAGACTTCCAGCCTCCATTCTGTGGTGTTTTGTTATGGTGACCCAAGCAAACTAATCAAATATCCTCCACACCTCCCACTCCTCAGAAGTTAGAACTAAGAATACTTCAGGCAAGGAAGGACCTAAGATTTTGAGTGGTGAAGCATCTCACTCAGAACTATACAAGTTACTAGGAAGCCACAACAGAATTTGAACCCAGCTTGGTCTGGACCAACAGTCTGTGTTTATAACTTGCCCAGCCTATGTGGGGTTGCACTCCAGGCCACCCAATTCAGAACATCTGCAGCCGTTTCCCAGACACACTGCTCCCTGGGTGTCCAGCTTGATGAGAAATTTAACAAATGTATAACAAATGTACATTCCCATCCTAGCAGCATTCTTGTTGAGATGGTGGCTGTGTTTTTAAATAGAAATCTTCATCTCTCTGCTGCAAGGTCTCCATGCTGAGTGTGCCAACCCTGGCCACACCACGTCTTGGGCCTCAAGGACACAGAGTTGAAGCACAAGATCAGTGCAGTATATGACAGTTCTAACACAGCCACAAAGATCTATAGTGGAGAAGACAGGGACTGGGAAAGGATCCCAGATCAACCCTGCAGGAATCCTGAAACATTCCCTTAGAACACATGATCAGCAAATTGTGTCTGAGAACAAGGAGTCTGCTAAGAAAGGAGAAATGAAGGGACATACAGATGTACAAAGGCCTCAGGAGAAAGAGTTCAGTGTAAATCCATCAAAGGATGGCTCAGAACGTGCCATTTGGGGCCAGGAACATGATATGATTATAGAAGAATGAAACCAAGCTTGTTGTGTGACTTAGAAGCTATTTCCAAGGCCAGAACAGTCAGTGCCTGTCTAATGGTCATGTCAGGTTTTATTGCTTTGGTCAAAGGCTATTGCACAATACCCAGAGCAAAGAGCAGGGACTGTGTGACTTCTCAGAGCAACAGCCAGAATCAATGGGAATCTCTGCTGGAAAGGTAACACCGTAAAGCAAGTTACATAAACTATCTAGATAACAGATCACAGCACTAATTGATCAAGGTATCTAAAATAAGCACTGACATTTAAAGCAGTCAGTATCAAAGAAATATTTAAAGTTATAAAATCAAAATACATGTTTCACTTTGTCTTTCCATTATGTTGTTTTCTCCTTCTTTAAACAGTTGTTTTATTCTGTCTCTAAGAACATATCTTTTGAAGCTATTCAAAAGCCTTTTTAGAAAAACAATGGTATGGGCTGGGGTTGTGGCTCAGTGGTAGAGCACTTGCCTAGCACATATGAGGCCCTGGGTTCAATCTTAGTACCACATGAAAATAAATACATAAAATAAAGGTATTGTGTCCAACTACAACTAAAAATAAATATTTAAAAAAAGAAAAACAAAGGTATACATATATCCATAGATGACCCCATACATAGATGCACACCTGTCTACCTCAGAAACACCCAATCATTTCACACCAATTTGAACACCAATCCTACAATAAACCAAATTGCCAGATATACTTGAGTCTGTTTCAAGACTAATTCTTCTGTTCCATAATCTTTTTACTTGTTCCTGGACTTGTAGTATTTTTTTAAGATGTGGCCTATGTATTCATTCATTTAATCATTGCAATAGTGGGGACAGAACTCAGGGGTGCTATACCACTGAGCCTCATCCCTAACCCTTTATATTTATTTATTTTTTTAATTTTGAGGCAAGGTCTTGCTAAATTGCTGAGGCCTCAAACTTGAGATCCCCCTGCCTTAGTCACCCAAGGAACTGGGATTATACATGTGCACAACTGCACTTGGTTTTACCAGGTTTTTTATGGTGGTTCCTTCCCTGAATTATTTAAACCTTCTCAAGTCTCTCTGATTAAAAAAAAAATCCACCTCCATGCCACCTCTCATGGCCACTGAGAGCTATCCTATATCTTTTCACCTTTTTCCTATCAAATTTCTCAGAAAGTTTCTGCATATGTTCTTCTGTTTCCTTACCCATATTTCAGCCCCTATCATGTCACAGAAATTGCTCTTGCTAAGGTCACCAATGAATTCCATGTTGCTAAATCCAAAGAGGAAATTCCAGCCTTCACTAATCTGACACATCAGACCACTTTCACACTTGGACACACTCGCCCCTTGCTTCTGTCTTTCCATTGTCTTAAACACTGAAGCTGCAAGGATCTCAGTTCTGGGTTACGTGTCTTAACATGCTCCCTATACAGTTTCCATAGGAGCTCTTCTTCACATTTATGGTTCCCATCATTGCCTGTGATATCATTTCATTCTTATCTGAACATTTCCCTGTATTCCTTGTGATTAGGATTCTTCTGTATAGCTCTGTGAGAGTTCTGACCAATGGAATGTGGGAAGAAGTAATTTATGACGCTTGCAGGTCTGGCCACTCAAACTCCACACACGATCCCCCCATGTTCTCTCCTTTTATTCATCTGCCAGCCAGGTACAAAACAAGGTACCTGGGTGCCTAGAGGGCTAAGAGGAAGCTGGGTACCTAGTAGCCTGCGTAGAGCCAAACCCAACTCGCACCCCAACCCATGAACTATAACATGACTAAAAAATAATCCTTTATTGAATCAGCTCACTAAAATGCAGAAATCATTTGATGCAGCAATTAGCCTGGTCCAAATAATACCCTATCTTTATGCTAATGACAACCAAATATTTGAAGTCCAGTTTTGTGCTTCTAATTGTGCATCAAATAATTGATGATGGTGCCCAAAATGATAAGATGGAGAAGAATTTATTTAAGTGGTTTATTAGAAAATCACCAAGATTTATCTATTTATTTATCCATTCAGTCATTCATCCAACTTATATTTACCTGGTGCCCACAATGTACCAGATGAGTAAAATGGATTCAGTCCCTGTGCTCACAGCATTTGCTATGAACTGGATGACAGAGGAGTCACATGTCCCTATCATGTTTCTGCTGTTAGAAACTTATGCAGTATTTGCTGTTTCACACAAGCATACAATTAATAAATGAAAGGCTGCCCCTTTGTAGTTCCTGGAACCTACTCTTTCCCCTTTGTGAAAAGATACAACTGGCTCTAATAGTATAATACCTTTTTTCTTAAGAATATTTTCAGGGATTTTTGTTATTGGAAAATAGGTAAAACATAATCTTCATCATTTTAGTATAGAATTCAGTGGCATCAAATATATTCACAACGTTGTGCAGGCATCACCACTATCTGCACCCAAAACTTCTTTGTTCTCTCCGACAAAACTCTGTACCCATTAAATATCAATTCCCCTTCTCTCAGTCTCTGATAACCTCTCATCTACTCTCTGTCTTTATGCATTTGCCTATTGTAGGTACCATGTATGAGTTAATTCATACAATATGTGTCCTCTTTGTCTGGCTTTATTCACTAACTATAATGTTTTTATGGTTCATCCATGCTGTAGTATATATTAGAATTTCATCCCTTTATGGATGAGAATTACTTCAGTGTATGAAGAGATCACATTTTGTTCATTTATCCATCAATGAATCCTTAGGTTGTTTCACATTTTGGCTATTACAATACTGCTGTAAACATGGCTATACAAACATCTCTTTGAGACCCTGATTTCAATTCTTTTGGCTATGTACCTGGAAGTATAGTTGCTGGACCATAAAATAAAGCTATGTTTAATCTTCTCAGGGGCTACCACACCATTTCCCAAAGAAACTATACCATTTTACATTCCCACCAGCAATGAATTCCCTCCACACCCTCACCAGTACTTGTAATCTTCCTTTTTTAAAATTAGGGCCATCCTAACACATGTGAAGTTGTATCTAAAAATATTTTTAGAGTATAGAATTTGAACATGAATATAATCTTCCATGAAATTCAATCCCAGAATAGAGTCACAGAGAAAGTCCATTTTACTATAGCCACCTCCAAGCTCCTCCCCTATTCAGAGAAAACCAGTTAAGTTTGATGTACATACTTCCAGACCTTGTTCTCTGCATTTGGATTCTTACATGTGGATGGATGTAAGATAATGCACAGTGTATACATGTTCATTCTATAAATATTGTCAGTTTCCCTCCCTCTTTCCATCCAATTCATTGTTCTGTATGTTAAGGAAATTTCACTTCTGAAACCATCCCCACAACTTAGCCCACTGGTTGTAATGTGGACTTTTTTATTTGCAGGAAGAATAAACTGTGTTGGGTGATGTTGTCACTAGCAGCAGAATTTTGGTGTCTGCCTCTTGCAGAATTCATTGCCTAGGTGGACCTGTTCCGGCTGATCTTCTCTTATCACATATACTAACAACTCTTTATGCTACTTTATTTCTCTGAAATTACGTTATTTTTGCTGGATAATTAAAAAAAAAGAATTAGAAAGGTTTTCTTCCCCTTTGAAGAAAACAACTGTCCAAGGACAACAAGGGAAATAGGCAATGTTTGATAAGAGTGCGCCCTCTGCTGGCTGGATTAGTCAAGGTTCTCCAGAGACACAGAACCAATAGGATAAATCATACAAGGACTAATACAACATGTAAATATATTTACATAATATATATTCTATATGATATATAAGTATACATAATATATATTGTACAAATATATGTAGAGAGATTTATTATAAGGAATTGGCTTACACAATCATGGAGACTGGCAATTCTCAAAACCTGCAGGGTGAGTCAGCAATATGGAGACTCAGGAGATTGGATATGGAGTTCCAGTCTGAAGCTCAGCAAACTTAAGACTCAAGAAGAGCCAATGCTACAGTTGAAGTCTAGAGGCAAGAAAAAGCTCATGTCCCAGTTGTAGGCAATGACACCATTTTGTGAGAATCCTAAGCAAGAAAAAGTTTTGGCAAATAAATCTGGCATTTTACTTTCCTGCTCAGAATCCCATGATTAACCCCCATCACCCACAGAACGTCACTTTTGAAAGGAAAGTGACCACAACACTGGGAGCGACCAAGAGATCTTTATTGCAGCAGTGCAACAGAGGAGAAAAGAGAGAAAGAGAAGTGGGGGTGGGGCGGCTGGGGAAGGCTTTTATAGCTCTTCTGCTGTGCTGCCTAAATCTAACAGGGTCTCTGGGTTTGCAAGCTGTCTTGTTGGCACACAAAGGGGTCAAGTGCTCGGCCTTGAGCGGTAGGTTGAGTGTTCAGCCTTGAGTGGGGGGGGGGGCGAAGTGCTCAGCCTTGAGTGGGGGCTTGGACATTTGGGCTTAAAGCACAAACAGGTGATAAAGAACCAGACAGAGGGTTTGAGTGGCCAGGTCATCCTGCAGCTAACTTTGTTTGGCATGCCCTGCAGACAACTTATTCAGCCTGTCCTGCACCTAACAACTTTTGCATATGGAATTTATTAATATTAACCCCGACCCCTTTCTCCTTCTGCTACAACCACATGAGCTTCGTCATTGTTCCTCACTGTGCCAAGGCTGCTGCTGCTGCTGTCTCAGGGCCTTTTCACTTGCTGAATCCTCTGCCTGGCCTCTCTTTCTGCAGGTCTCCATAGGACTTCAGGTCCTTGTTTAAATGTCATCTCCATAGCCAGGCCTTCCATGACTACCCTGAGCCAAATAGCAACCCCTCCATCCTTTTCTACCTTCTTACCCTCCTTTATTTTTTTTGAGCTTGCTTTGCCTTCTCCTTTTTCCATGAGGATTTATTTTTTCATTGCAGGGCCTGGGTTAGAATAGGTGCTAAGTATTTGCTGAGAAAATGACCAAATGAATGGATCACAAAATGGTATGAGTAGTAGAGAATAATTAATTTCAAGAAGGCTAAAGCTGAAAATGAATTGAGGCTTTCAAAAAGTCTAAAAACAGATAAGTAAAATGCTTCTTAGTGTAAGAAATGGAAAGAGCAATTTCTTGAAAGAAAATAAATCATCTTTCTTTGGCACTTTTCATTCAAGAAGATTGATCTTCAAGCTTAAAACGTTGGAGAATAGAGAAGGATAGTGGGAAGTCCAGGGGAGTGGTGAGGTTGCTGGATCTCAGAGAGTCCCAGGACTGAATGATTGCAGGAAATGTCAAGATAGGAACAGACAGAGTGTCATAGAGATCCCCAGGCCCCTGAGCAGCAAGGAAGCAGTAGTCTCTTGCCTTGGGCACAGTGTGGAAATGGTGCTAGAGCTGCCGCCTCAGGAGAAAAATTCAAGCAGGGCCAGGAAACCAGCAGAACTCAGGTAATTCCCGTGTGGATGAAAAATCTCAAAACTAGATGCTCTCCCCAAACACACACACACACACACACACACACACTACTATGGCACAGTGCTATGGGTTTTTACATTTCTCTCCACACCTCTTTTCAGGGCAGTAGCCTGAATCTTTTTGGTTCACAAACTCTTTGAACAAATGTGATACAAATTTCCCACCTGCATATACCCGCAAATCATGCACATTATTTTAAGAGATTTAAGAACCTCCTCAGAGCAATTCATGGGCTCTTGGAGTCTATATGTCCCAGGTTAGGAAGCTCTGTTTTAAAGGAACACACTGGGGCTGGAGTTGTGGCTCAGTGGTGGAGCATATGCCTAGCATGTGTGAGGTACTGGATTCTATTCTCAGCACCACATAAAAATAAATAAATAAAATAAAGGTAGCTTCTATCTCCAACTAAAAAATATTTTAAAAAAGAACTGTTAAAGGGACACACTTAAATTACAATGCTGGGATTAATTATGTGACACTATAGTTGAAGATTGCAGCTAAATTCTGAATTTAATTATTCAACAAACATTTACTGAATGACAATCATGTGACAGGCCCTGTTGTTTGCTCTTCAGATTATTTGTTTATTTAATCCTCAAAACTGCCCTCAGCATTACTGTATGCACTTCTGGTCAAGACACTTGGGGTATAAGAAGAAGATTTTTTGTCTGAGATAGGAACATATGAGTGTCCTGGGGCTGCTGTAACAAAGTACCACAGACTTAGGGCCTCAACCACAGAAATGCATCGTCTCCCAGGTCCAGAGGCTGGAAATCCAAGACCAAGGTGTGGGCATAGCTGGTTCTTTCTGAGGTGGTGAGGGAAAGGTCTGCTCCAGGCCTCTCTCCTTGACTTGATGGCTGCCTTCCTCTGTGTATCTTCACAATATGTTCCCCATTTCTGTATCTCTGTATTCAAACTTCCCCTTTTTATAAAAACACCAGTCCCCTTGGATTAGGGCCACCCTAATGATCTCATCTTTATTCGATTACGTCTGTATTTCCAAATACGGTTGCATTCTAAGGCACTGGGGGTTAGGGGTTCCAACATAAGAATTTGGGAGGCCACAGTTTAAACTGAAACAAGGGATCATGGTTGAAAAAAGAGCTACAGAAGTCTAGAAAATTTTAATGACAGTAAATCCTTGGTATAGGAAGAACAAACTGAGTAAACCTGATCAAGGATGGAGCCTTGTACCAAGCACAGAGCACAGCCCTGAAGGAACCTGAGGCACAGCTGTGTCCTTCCCTTGAGAAGTGTTGGATATAGCTGTGGAATCTCAATAAGCCTGCGTAGCAGGTAAACAATTTTGATTGCACACACTCAGAAATGCAAACGTGTCACTGTATTGTCTTTTAATTAGACTCAGTGGGGCATCCATCCAAAGACCTATCATTCCATCAGTGCCCACGCCTATTAGCCATTTCCAAGGGACTCCCAGCCCCACCAGGATTCTTCCCAATGGGAATACTCTCCATCATGCTCCAAGGCTGTTTGAACACTAGGAAGATCCAGTTTAAACCACTCAAGAGCTCTAAAGGAATTGGTGGCACTGTTGCAAGACCTCTTTGTCCTGGCACTCCATCTAGTGGCTAAGGACCTATTTGCAAGACTGTTGCCTTCCAGAATTACAGCCAGGGAAGTCCTCTCTATGCCTAAACGTTTTCAGGAAGGAGGAAGCACTGCGGAGGAATTTACACATATAAGAAAAACACAGACCTAGGGAAAAGATGGGGGATATGTCAATTGAGACAATGGAGAAGCCAACTGGGACGTTGAAAGATGCCAAATATATAGAGAGAAATGAACTTTATATCAAGGGCAATACACATCAGCACTTACTAAGAAAAAAGCATCCAATTTAGGAAAAAAATAAAAAAGAAAAACAGGCTAATGGGCAGTGATCATTAGTGGTGAGGAGGAGTAGGTTGGCTGTGCTCAAATCTGCAGATAGGCCATCAGTCACTGTGTACCCATGGTGCATTAGACTCTATGTGAGGTACCTGGTAACTTGTCCACTTCCTTTGACCTCATAGCACCCATATTTTATAGATGAGCAAACTGAGGCTCAAGAGGGATAATTTCTATCCTCTAAGGCCACAGCTGTTGAGTAGAAGAGTTGGGATTTGAACCAGGTGTGATTGAATCTAAAGGCCATACTCCTTTGCTGGGTAAAATAATGGCACAAAATGCTTAGATGCTTATCTAAATGCTTAGATGGATTATTTTGGGAAAAGACATTGAAAAGTCAGCTACAGGGACACTGAAGAAATGCAAATTTGGCTTGAGGTGATGGCGTTAGAAATGAAAAAAGAAGAGTGGATCAGAACAACTACTAGAGGGAAAGCCTTGGTGACATACTGGATATTCAGGGCGAAGAGGAGAAAAGAAATAAAAATGACACCAAGCCTCTAAACCAAAGCAATCAGAGAGATAAAAGCAAAAGGCAGTGATTAAGGAGTCAGTGAACAGTCAGAAGAGAGGGAGACTTGAGCATCAGCCACATCAAGTGCCGACAGTGATATTCTTAGCAATGGGCTCAGAACCCTCGTAAATTCAGGGGGCTGCTGATGGAGATTTAGATTGCCAAATATGTCCAATATGTCCCAGCATGGCACACCAGGATGGTGATACTGCTCCACAACTGCAGTTGATGCATATAGATTATTTTTGCTACAATTAATAGTGCAGGCTATTCTAGCCCCTTGCAGCATGTGCAATAAGCAGGTTATAAGACCAAGTGGAAAAGACAGCAATTTGCAGTAGGGCACTAATCACAATGATGATAGCAGGCTCAAAAATGGTAGTTCAGGGCTGGGGCTGTAGCTCAGTGGCAGAGCACTTGCCTAGCATGCATGAGGCACTGGGTTCAATCCTCAGCACCACATAAACATCAACAAATAAAATAAAGGCATTCTATCCATCTACAACTATCAAAAAAAAATTTTTTTTAAAAAGGTAGTTCATGGGCTGTGGGGGAACTTGACTTCATGAGTGAGTACCATCTAGGAAATAAGGAGTTCCAGTCAAACTCAAGGGTGTGGAAGCATCTAGGCCATTTCTGTGGAGTGATGATAAAGTTGTGATTGCTGTTAAACTGTTATTTTGAGTATATTACTCCCACTCTGTGCTGCCAAAACTCTAGTATTTCAAAGTGTGACAAAACATAAAGTCGAGCAGCCCTGGCACATGGTTGTAGCTGAATGCAGGAGCCAGCTCCTCTTTTGAGGCTGAGTTTTAAGGGTGGCCAAAGAAGAGCCAGAGATCCTGTTATTTTGGTGGCATTTGGAATATCAGCACTCTCAGAAGCCACTTAACTTTAGGGAAATTACCCCCAGTGGCTTCTGGAGAAGCCCATGGCTGCAAGCCCTATGTCCCCTGAAAGACTTGAATCTAATCTCACAATCTTTTAGGCTGCCTAAGAAAATGGTAAAATGTGTGTTCTTTCTTATTATCCCAGTCAAGGTAGAATTTTAAAAAATGAAAGACCTCAAAATAAAAATGTTAAGTGTGACAGAGGGTAATTCAATTGATTAGCCTTCCTGCAATGTATGCATTTCAAGACATAATTGTGTAAAAACAAATGGGAAATGGGATCCTGTCCATTTCTTTCTAATATTGTGTCTATTATGAGATCACATGACCCTTATAAGAGAAAAGCAATGTGACAAAGGCCAAATCCTCCTAGCAAATGCTGTCAACTGACTTTGGGGACAATAAACATGTAAGTTTCATGGACCTACATTTAACAATAAAATTTATGTGATAACTAACAAAAGAATGAGAGTAAGACTGGCCATTTCTGAAATACCCAATTCTTTGAACAACTATAAAGTCAGATCTTTTATGTATGTTTTGATTCAACCCCAGCTACTCTGAATTAAGCACAGCTCTTTTCTTCATTGCATACACAAAGTACCTAAGGACACTCTGTGTAAGGCTCAGCTGGGAGGCATGGCAAAGTCCACATTTTTGTGCCACTAAGTCCAAGGACGAGGCACAGGACTACACCTCTTTAACCCATTTCCTGTGTGGGGTTGCCAGTTGAAATACAGGATGCCCAGATAAATTTAAATTTCAGATCAACAGTATAAAGTCCAAAGGGGATATGTGAAAATTATTAAATAAAAATATTTAATGGGGGCTGGGGTTGTGGCTCAGTGGTAGAGCACTTGCCTAGCATGTGTGAGGCCCTGGGTTTGATTTTTCAGCACCACATGTAAATAAAGTCCAGTGACAACTAAAAAAATATATTTTTAAAAATCTAAAAAAATATATTTAATGGGCTGGGCATATGGCTCAGTTGGTAGAGTGCTTGCCTCACATGCACAAGGCCCTGGGTTCAATCCCTAGCACCACACCAAAAAAATATTTAATATGTGTAACTTACTGATGATCTGAAATTCAAATTTATATAGCTGTTCTCTTGTAGCTCAATCAGACAACCCTATTTCCAGGGGACCAGGATGCTTCTCTTGCAAATAATCCTACATAGGACCAGGAGAGCAGCTAGACAAAGTCCTTTTCCTTTCCAACACAACTCCAAGAGTCTATGAGACACTGTAAGCAAAGGAATTCACCAGTGTGACCTATTGTTGGTATAGCCTGGCTCTCCACATTTTATCAAAGCACAAATTACCCATGAGACTCCTTTTTGGCTTTATATTTTCGCTAAAACTATTTTAGGGCATCATAAGACTTAGATGAAATGGAAATTTTGCTATTTTTGCAAACCCACAGATTCTCAAAGCAAGAAATACTTCAAGTCAGAAAAGCAGCAAAACATTATTTCATTTCCTGTTCACAGGCTGGTAAGGAGTTTTCTCTGTACCATGCTACCTTCAACACATGTGTCTAGATGAATTCGCAAATCAAGGCTAAAGAAGTCATCCTTAGAGAACAACAGCTCAAATTAAGAAAGGTTTTATTTTTCCTGACAAAATAAATAGCATTAACACACATACAAATGCCAGAGAAAGAGTTCACTGGATTTTATAAAAGAGAAAACCACACACAGGTTTCAACTAGCAATCAGAACCACTGCAGAATGACCACTGCTTGTGGTGACATAAGTACAACATGTGCTTGTCTAAGAAGTTGTTTTGTGTTTGCATCTATGTGGAAATGCATGACAAAAGTGAAGCAATGCAAGGTGAAATGGCAGGTAGTCAAACTTTAAGCCCCTTTTCTCCACTCTAATGTGCTCTCATTCTGCTTTTGAGAATTAAAGTAATTGGTAGGTCATTTTACAAAGAACTTTAATATCAAAGACTTCTTCCAAAAATCTAAAATAGACTCAAGGTCATGAGGAAAGTTATACAGGATAGTGGGGGGTTGTGTTCTCAAAAGCCAGATTTCACACAATGGCAGGCACTAAATCTAGTCACGTGTGCTTGCAGTAGAACAGAAGACACTGAAGTTAATAGAGGCTGGTCTTTTTCATGATGCGCAGGAACTCCTGCTCATTGACCTCTCCATCTCCATCTCGATCAGCTTCATCAATCATTTCCTGCATGACAGTAAGGATTCAGGTTATATTAATTAATTAACTAAAAGGTGATTAAGCAATGGGCTTTTAAAAATGTTATGTGAAAGCATGACTGCAGTTTACCTAAGCAGATATGATAGATAAATACTTAAAATTATTCCTAATAAATTATTTGAAAATCAAGTCACACATTGTCATACATATCAATTGGAGGGGACCTTGAAGATCACCTTAACTAGACATAAAAAAGCATATATGTGTTTTTCTGGAAGCAGGGTTCATAAGGTGTGTCACATTCACAAAGGAGAATTAAGTTGTCAGTAGAGGGACAAGAAGACACTAGCTTTCCTTCAAAGATGTGCTCCCACCAGATAAAATGGAACCCAGAAAAGCTAGAGGGCTCAAAGGTAGGAATTCTTAGTTCTACACTCAGGTATTACAGACCTGCAGCTCCTCATCAGTCAGGTTCTCACCCAACTCTTTGGCCACGCGCTTCAGATTCTTGAATGATATCTTTCCAGTTTCATCATCATCGAAGAGCTTGAAAGCTTTCAGGATTTCTTCTTTGGTATCTTTCTCAGACTTAACAAGTAGAACAGAAAATACATGAGTAAGAAATTACCACAGCTGGTCATGTCCTGCAGCCCACTCACTCTGTCTTTTCCAACAGCATAACATGAGTCTAGATATGGGGCAATAGGAAGCTAGACAAGCCATGTTCTCCAATCTGAGGTGACATTGCCTCCTAATCTACTGCCCTATCCCATATCTAGTTCATAACTGCTTCAGAATTCAGTGGAAAGAACTATCTGCTTGGTGCAATAAGCCAAGAGTCTTTGAGGAATAGACATGAGGACTTGTTTTGGGGGCCTAAAGTACTGTTACCATAGGTAGAAGCTGTAGGCTTCTGCAGCAAACCAAGGCCAGGCTTTTTAATGTGCAGCACCAAGTAACACTAGACATCTACACCAGCTGCCACTAATTGTCTCTTGTTCAGAACTTTCCCCAATTCTGAAGCCAAGGAGGAACTTACAAGAGAACTTGCTTGTTGGATTCATTCCTTAACCCCTCTACCCTCCTCTCCCCACTTTACCCTATGGTCTCAATGATTGCCTTCATGACATAGGTCCTAGGTTGCAGAGAGCAAATATAAGCCAGGATAGAAAAAGAGGACAAATTTAATAAAATTATTAAAAACCTAGAGGTTAAAAAGGAAATATAGGGGCAGAGGCTGTAGCTCAGTGGTGGAACATTTATCTTGCACATATGAGGCACTGGGTTCAATCCTAAGCACCACATAAAAATAAATGAATATAATAAAGATATTGTGTCCATCTACAACTAAAAATATTTTTTAAAAAAAAGAAAAT
Organism: Marmota monax; assembly: GCF_021218885.2. NCBI lineage: Eukaryota > Metazoa > Chordata > Mammalia > Rodentia > Sciuridae > Marmota > Marmota monax. Next base: position 2,687,952 of record NW_026692025.1, on the reverse strand, counting down.
ATAGGGCTGGGGATGTGGCTCAGTAGTAGAGCACTTGCCTAGCATGTGTGAGGCACTGGGTTTGATTCTTAGCACTGAATATAAGTAAATAAAATAAAGGTCCATTGACAACTAAAAAATTATTAAAAATATAAAAGATTATACCTAAAAGGTTATTTATATAAACTAAGGAGATACAGGATTCATTTTTAAATTAAAGGAGCAGTGGGTAGAGTTAAAATTAGGGAAAATACACTGCTGAGGTGGAAGAACAGGCAGGGAAGAAAGAGAGGTTATTCTACTCATTATATTGCAGAGTTATTAAAGCCCAAATATTTCAAAAGGTACCTGCCAATAGCTATAAATGGAGAGAGCCCCTAATAAGAGCAATCTGGGAACTTACTTTGAATGTGGGAGAGCTTTACTAGGTGGCTACAAAATGTTGAGTCTTCTGATCTCCTATATTAGTCCACAAAGAAAAACATAGGCATGACTAGATTATTTCAAAGAAACAAAATTGGCAGAGAAAGAGGTAAGACCTGCGCCCTTGGAAACACACCTAGGATAATAGAGGGTAACCTATATACAGGCAAACAGAGAGAAGATGAGCCACATTAAGGAGCCAGGTGGTCAATGAAAGAACAAGGCCTTAGATGTTGGCCCAGTGAGAATAGCTTATGTTCTCTTGACCCTTTGGGTCATTTAAAAGGGTGACACCTGAGAAACTAGAGAATGGATGAGTGCAACCTTAGATGTGCTGGTAAAACATATCCTCACTGCAGCAGAAAGCACAGGTGCTGAAGTAAGTACCCTTAGCCTGAGTTGCCCAGAATAAAAACTGGAGAGAAGGGTTCTGAATGTTAAAGTATATGGGTTTTGTTTTGTTAAAATGATAAGTATTTAAAACTGTCAGGGCTTACAGGTTTTCTTCTTGTCATTATCCCATCAGCTAAAGACGGATAATTGCCAAAAAATGAAAGCAGCTGAACTTCTACTACTTTACAGAGGGTAAAATGATTTCTTAACTTTGTGACCTTGAAATAAGCCAAGTAAACAGACATATGAAAAATTGTGGTATATAAGTGTAATAAGAATTGTAATGCCAAAAAAAACAAATTTATGTATAAAGACATGAATTGGTGTGAACATATTTATATACAGATATGAAAAATTGTGCTTTGTGTGTAATAAGAATTGTAATGTGTTCCATAGTCGTGTATTTAAAAAATAAAATCAATTAAATTAAAAAAAAAAAGAAAAAAACCAAGTAAAACTCAAGCATCCAACTTCTCAGTTGAAAATACTATCATTTATCAGGCAAACTCTCCAGATTTTACTGACTGACTTTTCTTCAGTGAAGTCATGTTTAAATGTACATTTAAATGTATCTGCCATTATGGTGGACAACATGCTGATTATCTTAGTTAACTTACCATTTTCTGAGTCATCACAGTCAAAAAGTCACTGAAATTCATTTTTCCCGTCCCTTCTTTGTCAATTTCACTTATCATTTTCTTGATTTCTTCTTTCTTAGGTTCAAAGCCCAGGGCTCTCATTGCCACCTATAATTAAAACAGGATCATCTCAATAAGCACATGGAAGCCAAGCAGAGGCAAAAATAACTGCTACAATAATATTAAAGTGATTGAAGAACACATTAACGTAGATCTAACTGATATTTGCAATCATCTTTACTGAATAACACTTGAGGTAAGTAAAAGCAGGGGAAAAAAACACAGTACATCCTCCCATTAATTTCTGCAGGGAGAAGAGGGTCCAAGGGATCATGTAGTGAGAAGAAAACGACAAGGAGGAGGAAAGCCAGTAGAGTAGAAAAAAAATGTAGAGCTTACCTTTAGTTCCTTAACATCTATGGTCCCAGTTCCATCAGCATCAAAAAGATCAAAAGCTTCCCGAATTTCTTGCTTCTGGTCTTCAGTAAGCTCTGGCTTAGGACTCATCCTTTTTCGCTGGGCACTTGACGCTATATTTGCCTTCTTAAAATTGGAGGCCTTTAAACATTATACAAACACATGAGTATGATACAGTACCTATTTTGTGTAAGATAGTTACAGACACCCATGTATATTTTAAAAATATTTTATACCAATTTTAAAGCTCTGCTTAACAAAAAAGAGGAAGTTTTACTGGAAAGAACAACGAATCTATTCATGAACCTCTACCCCCCCCCCTCCTTCTTTCATGGTTTTTTTTCTTTTTTTTTTTTTTTGAGACCTCTTTTCTCCATATTATACACAATGGTGGGATTCATTGTTACAAATTTGTACTTGCACACAATATAACAATATAATTTCGTCTGTATCTTCTCCCATCCCCTCTCTTTTGTTTAGTAGTGTAGTTAGAAGCAAAGAGATACCTTGATCTTAAAAATCATCCAGAAAAACAGCTAGCCAAGGAATTGACTGTGAACAACTAGAGATGCTCAACTAACTCTGATTTTCGTGATGCACCCACTTACAGTACTGGTTCCCAAGAAGACTCTGAATTTTCCAATTACTTCTAAATTTTCCCAAATATTATTAAGATATGTATTCTGTCAATATCATGCCATAAAACCCAATCCATTCAGTACCTTCATTCCTTTTCCAAGAAGATGGAAGCACCTCCTGAGTGCCCCATATTTAAATTGCAAAATATGGATTAACAATCAGAACAATACACCACCTGGCCAGTTCTATGGAAAAACTTTAACTAAAGCCGGTGGCCAGGAAGCCAGGGTCTGAAAGGAGTTGGGGCCTAAGGGGAACTTGAGTCTTCTTTGCATATGGAGGGTCACCGAGGGACTTCGGAAAGGTCAGAGGAGCCCAAGGGCCGTGTAGAGGCCAGCTGTGGGTGGAGGGGGGTTGGGGGACAATAGCTAAGCGCAGGCCCAGAGGGGCGGCGGGCGGCTCTAGTCTCTACCCTACCCTTCCGGGATAGAGCTCAAAGGAAGAACGGGTGCGCCAAAGCCAAGCAAGGCGCAGGAGAGGCGGCTTGGCGGGACAAGGGCCTGGGAAGGGCTCAATCTGGGGACGCGCGGAGTGGCCGCGCGGCCAGTACTCACCATTGCAAAAGAACTCCACTGTTGGTTGTTACAGCAACGGCGTACACACAGATTAGGTGCCCGCTGTTCCCACCGTCCTGCGCGCGCGCGCCCCGGGTTCCCATTGGCATAGGGCCGGAGTAGGTGGGGCTAACCCGGCAAGGCCCAGGATCAGGGCAAGGGGCGGTGTGCTGACGACTAAGACTTATCCTCATTGGGCAAGATCACGCTACAAACGTCCATTGGCTGATCCTATGCCGAACCGGACCAATCCCGTTGGTGGAGGAAACTCGGCTGATTCTCAGCTCATGCAGGCTAGGAAAAGAGAGTGGTGGTCGGCAGCTGCAACTCTGTGGGTGTAGGCCACGGACAAGCGGAGGCAGGCTGAGAGAGCGCCTACAGACAGACGGGTAAGAGTCATGACCTTGTCTTTGGGGGGCCGTCTTGTGTCTGCAGCTGGACCGAGCAGGAGGGCGAGGGGCTGAGTGGGGCGGTTCGGGTCGGGGGTGGGGGGTTCTGGTCTGCCTAGGACTGAGTGAGGGACTCCCAACATCAGAGGGGCCAGAAAAGACGTGAACTTACAAGTGGGAATGGGAACTGTATTCACCCGGCAGCTGAGACTAGGAAAGGTTAAGAGGCGTGCTGAGCTTTGTTGTCAAGGGTCAGACCTCTGGGACTTAAAAATCTAATTCAGCCAAAGTTTTTTTTCTTTAAAAGTGTGCCTTCACGGAAGAATCATTTTAGTTTTGACCTGGGTAAAACCAGCCCAGGATAGTGAGCGGAGGACCTTGGGAACATACTGTTAATGGAGTGAAGAAGATAATAGCAAGTGTGAGAAGCCTGAGAGGTCTTCAAAATATCCTGTTTGGCAACCACCCTCACAATGTAGACAGAGGGGAGCGTCATAGGTCAAGACACCCTCATGAACAAAGTCACAGGAGTGTAGGAAATGTGTCGCAGGCTTGGAAAATTAAAAAAGAGCACATGCAAGGGTATGGCAGAAATGAATTTGTACCCGTGCCTCCTTAACTAGCTCATTGCTTCCCCTCCAAGCAGTGGGACAATAATTTAGGCAAGTTGAGGACAGAATATAAATTTATTGGCTGACAAAGGCTTGGGGCTTATTAGCACCCCACAGGTGGAACTTCTGCCTCTTGAGCAGTGATTCAGGTTTAAAAGCTTTCAGTTATATTTGACACTTTTCTTGTCCCCTACCACATATTGAGCCTCCAAGTTCAAACAGCACTGCCGCTGAAATGCCCTTTCTTTCTCTTTTTGCCCCTGCTGCGTTTCAAGACTTCATGTTCAGCCTCCCAACTAGTCGCAGTCATAGTTCTCATCACGATATGCAAACCTGGCATGATGTGCCCCGCAACCATCATCCCCACAATTGGTCTTCTTTTCCTCTATCCTGGCTCAGTTCAGACCCAGAATGCTGGTTTTGTTGTTGGGCGTCAAATGCCAGGCACTGAACTTTTGTCCCAACTGTCCCTTCTGTCTTCTGTGCCCACATCTTTTCTTCCTCCAGGTCTTCACTCAGCTCTCTTCTCAGTGAGACCACCCTTACCCTGAGCACCCTGTTTAGTGCTGCAACCCTCAGTACACTCCCTCACCTTACTCTACTTTTTTCCCCATAGTACTTATTACCTTGTAACCAACTGTCAGTTTTATTTGTTTTGTTCTTTGTTGCCCTGCCACTAAAAGGCAGGCTCCCTGAGGGCAGACATCTTTGTTTTGTTCACTGTTGATGCTCCAGTCCATGGAATAGGGAGGGGCACATATAGGGACTTAGTAAACCTGTGTCAAACAACTAACCAGTAGCCTCCTGTTTCCTACCTCTCACCTATCTATTCCACCCTGCTCCACCAGATGAATTCTCCCAGTTAACAGCTCTTATCAGGTCAGTGCCCTTCAGAGGCTTCCCATAACTGTGAAGTAAAGTTCATAAAAGCCTCCTGCTCTTTTATCCCTTCGAATGCTTCCAGCTTTCCCTCCATAGCCCTTGTGCTGAAGTCTTGGTTGCCAGCCTGTATCACTGTTGGGAGGTAGTGGAACCTTTAGGAAAGGAAGTCAGATCATTGTGGATGTACTGTAGAAGAGGATATGGAGCCCCTGCCCCTTCCTCTCTATCTCTTTGCTAATCTGCCTCCTTCACTACACACTTCTGCCATCTGTACCGACTGCCTCATGACAAGCCCAGAGCAACAGGGTCAAGAAACTGACATCAAACTTCCAAAACTGTGAGTCAAAATAAACCATTCCTCTTTTTAAGTTGATTATTTCAAATGTTTTGTTAGAGTAATGGAAAGCTGACTGACACACCTTATTTCCCAGTCCACAGGGTGGCAGCCTCACACAGAAGAGATGAACACAAGTTTTATCTGGGTTTTGTGCCAACTGTGTGACCCTGGGCAAGTCCCTTGATTTCTGAGCCTCAGTTTCTCATCTGTTGAGTAAAACCAATGCTGTCTGCTTTACTAGATACTTTTTGAACCTTTTTTTTCTGGTACTGGGGATTGAACTCATGGGCACTCGACCACTGAACCACATCCAAAGCCCTGTTTTATATTTTATTTAGAGACAGGGTCTCACTGAGTAGCTTAGTGCCTTGCTTTTTCTGAGGCTGGCTTTGAACTCATAATCCTCCTGCCTCAGCCTCCCGAGCCACTGGGATTGCATGCACCACCATGCCCAGCTTACTTTTTGGATCTTAACGGAATAATATACTCATATATAAAAGAGTCTGACATTTAGCAGGTCTCCAGGCAATACTAAGTTCTTTTCTCTGACATGTTCTAATGATTTTCACTACTTGGCATGCCTGGGGCCCTTAGGCTTGGCTAAAATCTCTTCACTGTACAGCCTGAGTGATCTGATCATAACCCACACCCCCGCCTACAACTTCAGGGTCACATAGCCCCTGTATGTTGTCAACTTTATTCCTAGTCTTACTTCACACTTGCCGTGACACAACTTGTCAGGTATCAGAATATGCTGGATCTTTGCCACCATCTTGTTTGACTCATTCTTTGGGGGCCTTACAACTCAGCTTTGGGGTTACTTTTACTGACCCAGCATCCTATATTGGTGGTCTGGTCTTACCCTCCTTGAGGCTCAAAAATACTTCTGTAATTCTTTATAGCTTCCTGTCTCCCACATGAGAAGGTGGCCTCCTTGAAGGTTGAGGTTGTCTTTTATGCAGCATCTGCCTGATGGTGGCTAGTAGTCAGTGACTTGTGAATGAGCCTCCACTTTTAACCTTGCTTAAGCCCCACAGAAGCTCTGAGGTAGGCAGATGAGGACTCTTAACCAGCAGCAACAGGGTCATTCAGTTGTCACTTGAACCCAGGATGAGAACATCAACAGGTGCTGGGGGACAGAGCTTTCCAGAGGGGGCAATTGAGCTTGAAGGATGAGGGAAACACACCATGAATAGGAAGCACTAAAAGACACACACACACACACACACACACACACACACACACCCCTGAGGTCTGGGAAAGTCAAAGTCAAGTCAGATTGTACCAGTGAAGTAATGGCTCACCTGAGAGCTCTAAAGACCTAGCTGCTGGCCTCACTGGTCCTAATCTGCATGGTTTCTCCCCTGTATCACATCTTGGAGTTGTGAAAGGGGAGACCTTACATTTGTTTGCACAGGGCTCCTGCTTTGCAATACTTTCTCAAAGAAACTTATCCATAATGAAAGCATGCACCAGCACCAGGAGAATCCCTCTCTTTTCATTAGATCCTTAAACCCAGTATCACCAGGGTACTGAGCATGAAGCGAGCAGGGAGGGGAGACAGGGAGTCCTCCTTTATAATCTGAGACTCAGTTCCCATACCAGGATTCCAAACAGAGATCTGAGAAATGTTACTTTGCTTTTCTTGGAGGGCCACACTCTACTAATTGAGTCCTTTTGGGGAGTATATTTTGCCTGGAATCCTGTTCTTGTTTCTTCCTCCAAGTGGGTACTACCTGCCTGTGGATTACAGTGATGAGCTCCTGGTGGCCAAGTTCTTGCTTCCTGCACTACACTCCTTTAAAAGGTGGAGGCACTCATCTCTCTTTGTTTGGTTTGAAACACACTGTCCCTTTTGTCTCTAGGAGTCAGTGACCTGGAACTATCAGGGCTATCTTGCTCTCTTCATCAAATCCTGTCAGCAGCCCAAAAGTGGAGCAAGGAGCTTGAGTTTCACCAGTACAAGATGAATCTCTCTTCTTAAATCATTATTAGCCTAAGACTCTGTTCCAGTGGAAATGGGGAGTGCACATCCTGATTTTTAATGGATTCATAGAAGCTTTTGATGTATAAGCCCCTAGAACTTTGCTCATTGAGGGTCCTATATTCAATACTTTAGAGCTATTTTTCAATGTAAACATGTAGTAAAATAGACATAGCTGAAAATGTACATTAACCATTTTTAGGTGTACATGTCAGTGGCTTAAATACATTCCCATCATAGTGCAACCCTCACTACCATCCAGCTAGGAACTCTTCTTATCCTGCAAATTGAAACCCTATACCCATTAATAGTCATTCCATGCCCCCTCCCACAGCCCCTGGCAACTGTCAGTCAGTCTCTATTTGCCTACTCTGGGTACCTCACATGAATGGTACCAGGCAGCATTTGTTCTTTTGTGCCTGGGTTATTTATTTCACTTAGTATGATGTTCTCAAAGTTTATCCATATTGTAGCCTGCATCAGAACTTCATTCCTTTTTATGGATGAATAATATTCCATGGTATAGATACACCACTTTTGTTTAACCATTCATCATCCATCAAAAGACATTTGGGTTGGGTTGCTTTCACCTTTTGTCTGATAGTGAATAATGTTGCTATGAACATGGATGTACAGATAGGATTAGGGTTAGGGTAGGCAGTGCCAGCTTTCCATTTTGGGGGGTCTATACCCACAAGTGAAAATGTTGCCTCATATGGTAATTCTATGTTTAATTTTTGAGTAATTGCCATATTGTTTTCCACAACAGTTACACCACTTTACATACCAGGAAAATTCTATGAGCATGCCATGAGGGTTCCAGTTTCTCCATATCCTCATCAACACTTATTATTTTCTGCTGACTGACTTTTGGATAATAGCCATCCTAATGGATGTGAGGTGGTCTCTCCTTGGGGTTTTGATTTTACTTCCCTAATGATTAGTGATGTTGAACAATGTTTCAAGTACTCATGAGCCATCTTGAGAAGTATATCTTCTTCAGATAAATGTCTGTTGGATCAGAGCTACTCTTGATATTCTTTAACCTGACTCTCTCCAAAGTCTCTTTGGGAGACTCCTTTGTTGCTTCTCTGAGCTTCTGCTGGCCCCAGGCTTTCCTAGACTTATGGCCACTTCATTCTGGTCACTGTATTCATCTTCTCCTGGCATCCTCCTCTTCTCTCTGTGTCTCTTCTCTTTGTGTCTTGTCACTGGATTAGGGCCTACCAGAATAACCTCCTCATCATCTTTACTTCCACAAAGGCCCTTTCTCTGAATCAGGGTACATTCACAGGTTCCAGAGATTAGAATGGAAACACATCTTCAGGGGGTTACCACTCACCCCTCTGTAATAGTTCAGCAGTGTCTTCACATGGCTGAGGGATGATTAAATCTAATCTTTTGCTTTAATTAAGAACTGAATAAAGCATATTTAGGTCATTCATTGTGTTATTCTTTGAAGAGGTGGAAGAAAGGGGGGTCATACCTCTTTCTACCCAAATTTGTAAGTCTCAATCTGTCTTATTCTTTTGTGTGTGCTAGGGATGGAACCCAGGCCTTGAGCATGTTAAGCACACACTCTACCACTGAGCTAAACCCCAGCCCTGTGTTATTCCTTTTTCACATTCTGTGTATATACTTTACAAAGTATACCCATTAGGCAGCATGGGCTTGTTGAGGCCTGGAAGCTGTTTACCCAGCAGAGGTATAAAGCAATGGAAAAATTCAAAGATGACCAATAAGGAGGTGGGGTACTGCAGAGGAAGTAACATTTCTGATGATAGTAATAGTGGTCTTTAATGGTGTGGTCACATTCTTTGGCACTGTGTTGAGGGTGTTGCATGCATTTTCTCATTTACTCCTTATAGTGATCTTATGAGGCTATTCACTTTCCAGATGAGGAAGCAGGCACAGATCTTCAAATAACTCTCCAGAGGGCATCCTGTTGGTAAGAATCTGAGCTGGGATTTGAACTCATGCAGCTCTGGATTCATTAAAGTATTGCCAACTGTGTTGAAGAGTTGGGTAATTTATGCTTTTCATAGGCAGCAAAGGGGAGCAGAGATTTTGAGGAGCCAAGGCCTCCAGTCTTGGGCCAACATAGCCTGGTTAGCCCTGTCATTGGATCCTGCAAGCTTCTGAGCAGAAGACCATCATGGCCCCATCCTCAGACCTCTTCCTAACAGAGGTCAATAATGACCTTGGCAGGGTCCGAAGTTGGATTGGGGTGGGGGAATGTCCTTACCCCATAGATGTCATATGCCTTCCTGTTTGCTTGTCTTTCCCTGAGAATCAGTGGATATTTTGATTATAGTACAAACAAAACCAGATGCCTAACAGAGCTCCTAGATGGAAGTTTAGATGAGAATTTCTGTAGGTGATGTTGAGCAGCAGGGGCTCTGTGCAGGTGTGTGCATATACACATACATAGCCATGAGTCTGGCAGACACACAGGTGCCCACTTGGTACTGGGCTGCGTGCCTGTGATACAACACCAAAAAAGACAGCTCAGACTCTGAGGTTTTTTGGAACAAGGTACCAAAATCCAATTTCCATTTACTCTGGTCCTATTATACATTGAGCCAAATGAGTCAAATTTTACCTATATGCATTTGGGATAAACAGATGACAGGGCCCCAGCCAGTGTGCATGGCACTATGGGATAAAGGGGGGGTCATAGAAAGCAAAGAACTGCAGACTGACTTTGCTTTTTCATTGGATGTATTGTACTAAGGCCCAGGCATAGTCAAACTTTGAAATACATTTTTCTAATAACTTCCATTATGAGTTCAGAGAACTGTGCACCTCAAATGGCCCCATCAGACATTGAGAGTCCAAACATCCATTTCAAGGCCACTTCATCCTTCCATATTCCCACAAAATCCATACACTCACATAATCAGCTCCTTTGGGGACACATGTTAGCCCACTTGTTGAACATGGTGGCGGGGGGTGGGGTGGGGTGGGTGTGAAACTCCAGGTGTGTGATCAGATTAGAGAAATTGTAATGTTTGAGATATGATGCTGGCCACCTGTCTGCCACCTCTTCACTCAAATAGTGTTCTCTGAATCTAAGCTTTCACAGGCCAGTAAAAAGGAAACAGAGATGCAAGAATAAACATCTCATAAATGAATTGTGTTGGCAATTCCATATTGTATGTAAAGGAAGAGGGAAGCATACCCTAAGAGTTGTACTTGTGGTAACATGGTTGGACTTTGTCACTATTCTCTCCTGGTTTTGAGCTGGTTGGTCCCTGCCATGCTCTGATTATTTCCTGAGGGTTTCAGACACTCTGAGTTCTTTCACCCAAAGTCAAGATGGCTTTGACCTAACATCAAGAGAGTTCTGTCTCTTATTACACTCTGCCCACCACCTGCCCAGCATCCCATGCCCTGACATCATAGGCATGAGCACACAAATCCCTTTCATTGATGGGCAAACAGAGTCACAGCAAAGAGGAATGACTTGAGCAGATTTGTGATGTTCATGACAAGACCAGGGCCAGAATCCAGGATTCCCTAGGCCTGTGCACTGCCACCATCTAACAAGTACCCCAAGAGAAAGCAAAAATGATTAAAGTATGTTTGGCATGTGGCAAAAGCTACAACACAATGTTCTTATTTTCCTAACTGGTAAATGAGATCATGTAACTGACTTCCCACTGTGCCTGTGTTCCAAGTATATGGAGTTATGAGCCCTGCCATACCCTAAGAGTGCAACTTTCATCACCGGAACATGAACTGACTGCTTCAGCCAACAGCTATAGTTGCAGTTCAACTATTTGTGAAAACAGCAATTGAAATGGGGATGGCATGCTTTATATAACATTAGTATCTATCTCTAAATATGTCTTCAGGAAGAAGAAAAGTTGAGTGTAAACAAGACCATATTTTGAGCCATAATGGAACAAGCAGTTGGAGAGCCAGTGAGAGAACAGGTCACGCGGACCCATGTGATAGAGGACATTCCCAAGGTAAGTACAGGCATAAAAAGGTTAACTAAAGTCGGGTAGGGAAAATGTCGAGTACATACTTACCAGCAAGACACTGATGTTTACCTCTAGGCTGCAATATGCATTTATTACATTTATTACATCAATGAAATGCAGGTATTTTTAACAAGATACACATATTTAAGATGTATCTGTTACTGCTGTGTACCAGACAATATTAGAATACAGTGATTTGAAAGAACAACAGTTCCTTTATTCACAACTCTGTGATTTGAGCTGAGTACAGTTAGGGGATTGTCTTGCCCAGGCTCACTTGTGTAGCAGCAGGCACACAGAGGACCCCTGAGGTGTGTGTTCCCAGGGTGCCTCTTATGCCCTTTTTGGCAGTTAACTGTTGGCTGTTGGTCAGGCAGTTCAGTTTGCCTGCAGTAGGCTAGATGGGGCTTCCTAGTAGACTAGCATAGGAAACAGTATATAGAAAAGTTAGAGACAGAGTCTCACTGAGTTGCTTAGTGCCTTGCCATTGCTGAGGCTGGCTTTGAATTTGCAAGCCTCCTGCCTCAGCCTTCCAAACCACTTGGATTATAGCTATATGCCACCACACCCGGCCCTACTTTTTGGGTTTTGAATGGTGAGGCCAGTTATGTCAGTGGATTATACAAGAACAAATGATGGTAAAGTTGTGCTGCTATCTCTAGGTAGGTCTGGTGGAATCTAGTAAAAGTGCCATTTCAGATAGAACACCCAGACTGGGAGAGAGGCAGATCTGTAGAAGGTGGCTGGCCCTGGCATTCCCTGAGTTTCACATAGCTCAGTTGTGTTGATGTTTAAGGAATAAGTAGGGAGGTTGGTTGGTTTTTAATCAGAACAGAAATTCTTTAAAGTCTTTAGTTTCACACATTCAACTTTGATATATTCTATATAAACTAAGGAAAATGGGGGTTTATTATGTTGAAAAGAAACCCAGATATAATTTTGGCAGTATCCTAGGAAGGAAGAATATCACACGTCATCTTTGGGGACACTTATAGCCAACATATTCAGCAGGCAACAGCAACAACTTTGCATTGACAGCCTGGAGTTCAAATATGCATGTGTCTGCATGTAGTGCTTTGTCCTTCCATTATCTCCAGTTCCCAGAGTTGTAATTTAGCCAAGAATCTGGGCACACTTGGGAGGCTGAGATGTAAGCATCACAGCTTAGTCCTAATTTGTCAGCTCTTCAGAATTCAGAGAAGGGAAGCAAAGCCATGGGCCTGGGTGCCAAGCAGGTGTCTGATTGTGTCTGCAGTGCTACCAGGAGATCTCACTGGGATGGTCTTCATTGGTTAAGCTGAAGCAGGAAGGGGTTAGGTGACAAGTCCAAGCCTTATTGTGGTCAAGAAGGCACTTTGTCCTATCAATATGGAGACTGCTACTTTCTGATGATTTAAGTGCAAACTCTTAAATGACTGGCTTTTTGTTTCTTGTTTTTGTTTTGTTTGTATTAGAGAAGTGCCCAGGAATCAAATATCAGGAGCAAGAAAGTATCATCTTTGTTTTTTGTTTTTCTTTTTTTTTTTTTTTCTTTTAGATTGTCCAGGTTGGGGCTGGGAATGTAGCTCAGTGGTAAAGTGTTTGCCTACCAAGCACAAAGCCCTGGGTTCCATTCTCAGCACTGAGGAAAAAAATAAATAGATCATCCAGATTTGATCATAGGTGGTTTAATTTCCCTTCACTAAATACAAAGCATGAGAATTGTCATCAAATCCACCAAGTTCTATTTTAATACTATTTGCTCTGTCTTTCCTTCTTGCTGGTCCCAGCAGAGAAGGTGGCACTGATGATGGAACACTTGAATTATATAAAGCATCTCCCTGGGCTTACAGTTTCAAACAAACATACCTGCCATTGCAGTGGCTCACATAAGTCTAGCCTCCCACTAGCTTCTGGTCATCACCATGCTGGTTCTTCTGACAATTTTCTCTTTCTGTAGGTTAATAACTGCACAGTGATTGGAGGCTCTGGATTCCTGGGGCAGCACATGGTGGAGCAGTTGCTTGCAAGGGGCTACACCGTCAACGTATTCGATATCCGGCAAGGTTTTGATAATCCCCGGGTGCAGTTCTTTCTGGGTGACCTCTGCAACCAAGAGGTAATGGTCTCTGCACCTTTGCCAATCTCCCACACACACTCAGGGGAAACCATAGCACTTCCTGTGCTTAGAGACCAACCAAATTGTTTGGGAGAAATGATTTTATTTTGAAAGATATAGGAAAGAGTTTAACACACACCACATTGCTAGTATTCATAATGAATAACTGGCATCTACATCACAGCAGCTCAGCTCCGTCATGAGAGCAAAAGCAGCAACACACCCTACTTAAATGACCAGATATGTCTGTGTACCAATAAAACTTTTGGTAAAACCAAAAGTTTTACCAAAAATGTCATGTATTGTAGTGTGCTGACTGCAGATGCTGGGCCTCAGAGTTCATCTTCCTTTCAATTAAGGTAGAATTCACATACTGTATGCTTCATATTATAAAGTGTGCAGTTCAGTGGTTTTGACTGTATCCACAAAGTCATGTACCAAAACATTTTTATCACCCCAAAAGGAAATCCTGTACACTGACTTCCCATTCCCTCCCCACTAGCCCCTGACAACCACTCTGCTTTTCAGTTGCTGGATCTCCCTGTTCTGGAAATTTCATAGCAGTAGAATCATCCAATAGGTGACCTTTTTGTGACTGGCTTCTTTCCCTTAACATCAGTTTTCAAGGTTCATTCATGTTGTAAGCGTATTAATATTTTTAATTTTATCAAACGTTGCCAAATTGCTCTACAAAGCTGCTTGCTCTGTTTGTCATTTCCCACCAGCAATGTGGGAGGATCTCCATGGCTCTACATCCTTGCCAACATTGGCCTAATTATTAGACTTTTTGGTGTTTCCATTCTGAAGAGTATGAAATGTAACTTGGTGCTATTTAAAGTCACATGTCTTCCTTGATCCTACTCTTGCAAAGCCATGTGTGCTTTCTCTCCCATGCTATATAAATTACTCTTCAGGGCCTAGAGATGGGGTAGATGCTTTCCTTCCTCCCTTTCTGTGCCCTTAGCCTCTCCAACATTGATGACAGTACAAACCCTTCCTTGTGGCAGCTACCCACAGCTACCCAGGTGACTCCTCATCATTCTGTAATGATTTTATCTCCTGGCTAATGCCAACTACATCAACCACATTTCCAGCATTATCATTGGTGAAGACTGCATTCATGAAGATGACCCTACCAATACCCTTGCCTCTCTTCCTTGGCCTCTTTAAAGAATGATCTCATCCTCTACTCCCATTGTCATTTCCTAGATCACCTCTAGAAAACACATCTTCTCCTTAATCTCAGTTGTAGGCATCTCCTCTTTTCTTCAATTCAGACCCTCTAATTAATATCCCAGCCTGAACAACTCATGATTCCACTCATACATGCAGTCATTTCCACTGCCCCTCACCCCATTCTGTGCTCACTGCCATTGGTTCCATTGTCCCTTACTCCCCTGCATAACCTTTACCTGTCTTTGCCCCTTTTTCTTCTCATTATGTGTATCAGTCAAGGTTCTCCCAAAAAGCAACCAATAAGGTAGGGTTGTTGAGGGAGGAGAGAGAGGTTGAGATTTATTTGAAGGAATTGGTTTATGTGATTGTGGGAGCTGGCTGGGAACATCTGAAATTTAATTTGCAGGACTGATAGGAAGCTCAGACAGAAGTTTATGGGGCAACCCAAGTTAGAATTTCTTCTTACTAAACCCGCAGTTTTGCTCTTTTTTCCCCCTTTGTATGTTCTTTATTTTAAACACCTTGAAATGCAATTTATATACATTAAGCTTTACAATATAAAGTGTAAAATTCAGTGGTTTTTGATAGGTTCCAAATTATGAAGTCATCACCCAAAGCAAACTTCAGAACATTTTCATCACCCAGTAGAAAACTTCATACCCATTTGTAGTTGCTCCCCTCCTCCCCTCCCCTCAAGCCCTAGACGACCACTGATCCAGTTATATCTTTCTTGACATTTTATTTTAATGGAAACATATACCATATGGTCTCTTGTGACTGGCTTCTTTAACCTAATTTTTTTTGAGATTTTATTATATCACATATCAGTACTTCATTTATTTTTATTGCTGAATAATATTTCATGGTGTGGATGAATCAAATTGTATTCAGCTATTCATTTATAGAGGAATGTTTGGGTTGTTTTTACTTGGGGCTATTATAAATTATACTGCTATGAATATTCTGTGTCTGAATTTTTGCATGAATGTATGTTTTCATTTCTTTAAGGTACACATACAGGATCGGTGATATGGTAACTCTACATTTCACTTTGTATTGATGCATAATAATTGCACAGAATACAGGGTTTCATTGTGGCTCTTCATACATGCATGTAACATAAATTGATCAATTTCACTTCTCAGTACTCACCTTCTGCTCTCTCTTTGATCCCCTTCTTCTAGACTAATGGTTTCTCTTCTACATTCATGACATCCTTTCCCGTCTAACTTCCACATATAAAAGAAAACATAAAGTATTTGTCTTTCTGAATTTAGATTATTTCTCTTAACATAAAGATCTTCAGTTCTATTCTTTTTCCTGAAAATGATATAAGTTTATTCTTCCTTGTAGCTGAATAATAATACTCTGCTACATGAAAAACGTGATATATATACACATATATGATAGACATCTAAATCACATGTTCTTTATTCATTCATCTGTTGACAAACATCTAAGCTGATTCCATAACTCGGCTCTTGTGAGTTGTACCATTAAAAAAATGGGTATGCATGTATTTCTAAAGTATGCTAAATTTAATTTTTTCAGATAAATACTGAGAAATGGTATTCCTGGGTCATACAGTAGTTCTACTTTTAGCTTTTTGAGGAATTTTCATATTGTTTTCCATTGTGGCCATACTAATTTATATTCCCAACAACAACAATATATCAGGGTTTCTTCTTCCCTGCATCCTCCCCAGATTTTATTATTGTTTTTATTCATGACGATAGCCATACTTACTCTGTTGGTATAGAATCTAACTTTTGGTTAGTTGGGATAAGAGTTTATCGCCTTATTTATCTTTTCAAAGAACCCACTCTGTTTCATTGACATTTTGTATTGTTCTTTTATTTTCTATTTCATCTCTGATCTTTATTATTTACTTCCTTCTCCTGGCTTAGTATTGGTTTGTTCTTGTTTTTCTAAGTCCTTGAGATGCATCATTAGGTTATTTATTTGAAATCTCTCTGATTTTTATTAATTGGATTATTTGTTTGGGTTTTTTTGTTTGTTTTGGTTTTCGATATTAAGCCTTTTGAGTTCTTTCCATATTTTAGATTTTAATATCCTATCAGAAAAGTATCTGGCAAAGATTTTTCACCCATTCTGTAGGCTCTCTCTTCATGCTCTTAATAATTTCCATTGTTGTATAGATGGTTTTTAATTTGATGGCATCCCACTTATTGATTTTTGGTTTTATTTCTTGAGCTTTAGGAATCTTGTTAAGGAAGTCAGTGTCTGCATCAATATGATGGAATACTGACCCTGTGTTTTCTTCTAGAAGTTTCAAAATCTCTGGTCTAATTCCTAAGTTTTTGATCCACTTTGATTGACTTTTGTGTAGGGTAAGAGATAGGAATCTAGTTTCCTTCCTCTACATATGAATATCCAGTTTTTCCAGCAACATTTGTTTAAAAACCTATCTTTTCCCCAAAATTTTTTTTTGGCATGTTCAGCAAAGGTGGTTCTAAGAGGGAAGTTTATCACTATGAGTCCCTACAGGGGGAAAAAATCAGAGAGTTGGAAGACTGGGGCAGAAAGATTGCAAGTTTGAGACCAGCCTGAGCAACTTAGTGAGGCCCTGTCTCAAAATTTTAAAGCGGGGAGGATGTAGCTCAGTGGTAGAGCACCCTTGAATTCAGTTTTGCTCTTAATGCCTTTGTGTGGTTAGGTGCAGTCCACTCAGATTATCCAGGATAGTGTCCTTTACCTAACATCAGCTGATAGTGGATGTTAACCCTAGACTAGTGCTAGATGAGATCACTGGGAGCCAGACACATAAAAATCCCTGTCATGTGGTACTTAACATTGTCATCCCATCCCTGGTAAAATCCAGTTCTCTCTCTTCCCTGTGTATCTGGGCAGCTGGACTGGGCCAGAGAGGAGGAGATGTGCTCGCTTCTTGCTCTATCTCTGGCCATGGCCCTCAAGCCTCCCCCAGTGCCACCCAGCCCTGCATCTGCATCCTTCCTCCCCTGCCCTGCCAGAACATGCCTCATCCTTGGGAAAGCTCCCATCTGGTGCCAGCTGGAATGACCCTCCCCTTCCATACTCAGTGAGTGCACTAGGGATCCATCCCACTCTCTCCTGCATTAGATCAGCTGTCAATGCACAGACCCCTGTGTTGGCCATCTTAACACCATGCCCCAGCCCAGCTGCTGCCATGGATAGCAGAGCTCAAAGAGTCATTTGTATTCATGACCTCTGCAATCCTTCTGAAAGGACCTTGAGGTGACTGTATCTGGTGGTTGAGTCTCATCCTCATAAGACCTTGGCCCTTCAGTGGCATCTGGTGCTTTCTTCGTTTGCCTTCTAAGATGTCACAGTCACTCATTCTACTACCTTGGTGATTTCCCCTTCTCAGTCTCCATAGCTCTATAATTTCTAAACTTTACAGGCTCCAGGGCTTTCCATGAATCTCTTTTCTAACTACATTCTATGTCCTGGTGAATCCATCCCACCTCAGGGATTTAATATTCTCTAGAAGCTTCTAAGTCCCCAGCTGGGTATGTCCAGCCTTGCACATGTCTAATTACCTGCTGGACATTCACACTTGCCATGTCCATACTTGTCCCTACCATAGGCTCCTTCCTTACCAAGCAAACTTACTCCTTCTGAAGTCTTCTCAAGCCCCAAAAGTGGCCCACTCTGTCTTTCCAGTCTCATTGGCCAAAAACCTCAGATTCATCTTTGATTCCTTTCTGTCTCATCCCATTCAACAGAAAACCTTGTTGACTCTACTGTGATCCAGCAACTTTGCACCCTTTTTGTAGATACTATCCTGGTCCAAGGATAATAGATCATCATCTCCCACCTAGATGTTAGAGGGAGCCTTTTAATGCAGAACTGAGATTCTATCACTCCTCTGTCCTGCAACCTCCAATGGCATCCAGTCCCATTTAGAGCAAATAACAAACATCACCACTTGCACAATATGTCCCTACCCCTCCCTAGCCTCCCTCCCTCCCATATTTCCCCTCATTGCTGTGCTGCGGTCACACTGGCCATTTAATGCTTCTCTAACTGACCAACCAAGTTTCTGCCTCAGAAACTTTGCATTTGCTGTCCTTTCTGCAGGATTTGTTTTTTGTTTTTTTAATTTTTTTATACTTATAGATGGACAGCATGTCTGTATTTTATTTGTTTATGTTTATGTGGTGCTAAGGATTGAACCCAGTGCCTCACACATTCCCTGCAGGAATGTTTTATGAAGCATAGAGCCTGCTTCCTCACTTCCTATAGATCTGTGGGCACTATATGTTAAGCAGCCTGCCCCTCCTAATCCTCTTACTCTGCATTCTTTCTGTATAACACTTGGCAAGAGCTGATATACTCAGTATCCACTTGTTTGTATCCTTATTTGTTCTTTCCACCAGAGAACATCATCTCCACAAACATAGAGATTTTGACTCTTTTTTTGATCACTGTTACATCTCCTCTAAAGAGACAGGATCCTTAGCCAACTTTTAACTTCTCTCCAAAACATTCCCCCAACTGCTTGTGCTGTGGTTATTGGTATATTATTTCCATTTTTGCTTAAATCCAATTTTAAAGGGAGACCCTTAGGGGGTTTTCCACACACTGGGTGTCAGAAATGATCTGTCTGTCAGAGTAGGAGACACTGAGTTGGAGTTAGCTTTTCCTCAACATCACCAGAACCCCAAATTTCTTAGGACCAAATTAATGAGGACATGACCAAAGGACAAAGTAGCCAACCTGAAGGTTGACCAACTTTGAGAAAATGGTAATAGTAGTGGATTTTAATATATTGAATTAAAAAGAAAGAATGTATGTGACCATAGAAATACTGAAAAGAAAATTAGTTTTGAGTGGAAAGGAAGCTCTACTTTACAGAGGAATTACAGTTAATAAGTATAAAAGACATGTTTAGCATGAGAATGTTACCATTTTGCAACCAGTCCATTGATAAGTGTTCCAGGCAAGATCAATCAATATATGTTGAAATCAGTCATGGGATGATCACCTCACAGATGATTTACTGATTGCAAAGGAGTAAAGTTACCTTTGGATGGCCAGAATCAAGCAGCTGTCTACTTCAGTGAACGTTCCAACTGAGCATCATAATCAATGGGACAAACATGTGCCTCACAAGGTATGCCTACCCTGAGAAAGATATACCTGCACCAATGTGAAATTTTTGCCAAAACTATTGAGCCTGAATATAATCCTGAGGAAACAAACAGATGCCCATTGAGGGACAATCAGTAAAATAACCAACTTGACTCTTTGAAAAATAGCACTATTACAAAAGATAAAGAAAAAACAGAGTTCTAGACTCCAGGTAAAAACAGCTATAAAGGACATCGTCAGCACAATTAGGGAAACTTGAATATAGACTCATTGTTAGATAGGAGTAACCAATCTGTTGGAATTTGCCTTGTGATCACTGTTTTGAGGTTATTCAGAACATCTTTGTTCTTAGGAGTTGTATGATAAAAATTTCAGAGGCAAGATTCATGTTTGTATAAATAGAGAGGAAATTGTGGCAAAACATTGATTAGTGAATCTTGACACATCATTCATAGTTTTCTTTCTTTGATAGTAATCATACCTAGATCCCATTATTTCATCAAGATTTGGTGAAATGGTGATGTACCCTTATTTTCTCTTCCCTTGGTCACTTGTACCTTTGTACCTTGCACATATTAAATGGTTGGTTCTTCCCCTTGTACTTGATTATCTCACAAAGAGTTGTTCTTACTGATGATCAAACCACCTCTTCTTTGGCCAGTTGAGGCCTCTTCATGTTGGCTCTTGAGTACCTTCTACATGTCCTTGGTAGTCTTGGCAATCTTTCTTACTTTCTGATAATGACAAGGTGTTCCTAATTCAACTTATATATTTCCTTCCCCAAATATGCACCGCCTCATTTCTCTCAGGAGATTCCTTTAAGTAGTAAATTTAGTGTTTTAAACTCTCTTTCAGGTTGTACATTGTATCTGGTCTCTATATTGATAGTGTAGGACTTTTTCATATGACTTATAATTTTTGCATATGAACTCACCTTGTCCTAGTGGGAGTTCTACCCCCTCCCCCAGATTCCCTAAACATGTAGAGTGTGTTGTCTCCAGATCCCATAGTCTTCCAATGCCCCCAAACTCTGTTTACTGGGGACTAGTTCGTGGAAAGGGGGTTGTCAAAGGGACAACTTGCTTTCTAGTGCATGCACTTCTGTATTGTTTGAATCTTTTACAAGAATGTGTTTCCATATTGATTGTAGAATTATAAAAAGGCAAGCAGCCTACTAGATACAGATTACAGAGTCAGAATAGGAGAAGACTGTTGACCTGCCCAGAGCACAAATGATTCTTTTGTCTTTGTTTGCTTTTCGAGGACCTGTACCCAGCTCTGAAAGGTGTAAACACAGTTTTCCACTGTGCATCACCCCCACCATCCAGTAACAACAAGGAGCTCTTTTATAGAGTGAATTTCATTGGCACCAAGAATGTCATTGAAACTTGCAAAAAGGCTGGAGTTCAGGTAAGGCAAAGGCAGTGGAAAGTGCTGTCAGGAACATGTGACCCCATGCAAGGGTGGGAGCTACAGTTCCTCTTACAGTCTTCCTGGGCTTAGCCACAGTCTGTTGTTTCTTAAATTTAAAGATCTTAGCATTTAAACCCTGGGTGTCACTTACAATCATGCCAAGGCCTGTTAGAGATTTAATATTCTAACCACATATCAGTAGACCATCTAAGGACCCTAAGCCTATTAGTCTTTGAGTAAAGAACTACAAAATTGAGATAATTGCTTTTATTGTTATTGTGACAAAATACACATAACATTTTTTACCCATTTTAGGTATATGTTCAGTGGCTTTATGGCTGTTCCCATTGTTGTGCAGCCATCATCACCATCTATCTCCAGGACTTTCTTCTTCCCCAACAGAAACTCTGCCTCCATTGAACAATTCTCCATTCCTCCCTCCATCCAGTTTCTGTCACCTACCATTTTACTGTCTTGTCTGTATGAAACCTGACTACTATAGGGACCTCATACAATATATGTCCTCTTATGATGGGCTCATTTTACTTAATCTAATGTCTTCAAGGTTCATCCATGTTGTGGTGTGTGTTGGGACTTTCTCACCTTTTTAAGCTGAATATACTCCATCTTATGAATAGACCACATTTTGTTCATCTACCTGTGGACATTTGTGTTATCATCACCTTTGGGCTGTTGTGAACGATGCTGCTATGAATAAGGTTGTAAAAACATCTGTCCCAGGCCCTGCTTTCATTTCTTTGATGTCTGCATCCAGAAGTGGGATTGCTGGATCTGAGAAGATATGAATTTGTGCCATGTGGTAGCTTTCTGCACTGTTGTTACAAATCTTGGTCCTGGGAATGACCTTTGTGGGACTCAAGCCAGTGGATATAACAGCTTCCCCGTGGTGATGCTTGCAAGAGACAATTATAACTAGAACAAAAGCCTTCAGTGAGCTGGGAATCCTTCTCCCAGTGCTCCTTCTGGGTACTATCAGCTAGTCTCTGGCATGATTGTCTGGCCCAGCAAGAATAGGTGGGCTCCCATCAGTGTTAATAATAGCAACTCCTACACTTTGCACTTGAAAAGACACCCTGCCCTTCTGTGGTTCCCTCCTATTTTTCTCCTTGATAGGTAGCCAGGGGCTAAGTGAAGTCTACCAGTAAATGGAACAGGTGGGATTTCAAGCATATCCTTTGATGCCAAGTTCCAGACTCTCCACTTTGTCTTATATAACTGAAGTTCTGCAAAGTCCACTACTGCTATGGTTAAATGGAAGGGAACAGGCCTAAAAGAAGATTCCAGAATAGTACAACACCCATACATTCATCAAAGTCTTTAAAGATCTCAGCATCTTGGCAGAGATTAAGTCCCCTGTGTACCCTTCCTCAGTAACATTGCTCCCTTTCTTTACCCACATGTAACAATATTCTGAATCTAGATTTATCATTTGTTTGTTCCATATGCAGTCAGTATGAAGTATTATTCTGCATGTTATAAAACCTTATAAAATGGTATTATATTGAACATGTCCTCCTGCAACTTGCTCTTTTCCAGTATTATGCTTTTGGGGTTCTGTTCATCTTGGAATACAGAACTGTTGTTCATTTGCTGAAAGAGAAGAATAGCTTAGTGAGTAGGGGTGTAGGAAATGACTTTCTGTGTTGTATTTAAGAAAATATTTCCAATACGATGATCAAAAGATTATTTAATATATTTTATCTTAAAAATTTAAAGCATTGCTTCCCACATTGAAGTCCTTTTATCTACCAGGAATCGATTTATGTTTATATTTATATACAGTGAGGTTGAAATCAAGTCTTTTTCTCCACACAGATGACCAGTTCAGCCCAGTCACTGTATAATTCTTTTCTTACTGTTCAGCGCCACCTGCAGCATGCAGCAAGCCATGCTTTCAGTGTTTGTATCTGAACTGAGCCTATTCCCATGCTCCCTCCTCTGCTGTGCTGGCCTCTATCTGTGCCCGTGCTGGGAGGGAAGTTTGTGGGCTGTTTTTTCCCCATGAAGAATATATCTGATAGTGATATACTATGAATAATGGGAATCTGTTCTGTCCCTCGGGTGTGACAAGATAGAAAAAAACAGGAGGTCCAGTGTTTCAGATTGTAATACCATGAAGTATCTGGAATCCACATAGCTGCAGAAGGTGGTGATTATCTTAAGAAGGACCAAAAAGCAAAGACATTGCAGCTAATAAATATTGCAGACACTCACATGTGAGGCTAGGGAACAGGCGCCATTTCATTCTCACACATGCACGACTTTCAGGCTGTTGGAATTGTAATAATTTATGACTCGTATTTTTCTTTAAATCTTCCTCTGCCAGAAACTCATTTTGACCAGCAGTGCCAGTGTCATCTTTGAGGGCAGTGACATCAAAAATGGAACCGAAGACCTTCCTTATGCCATGAAACCCATAGACTACTACACAGAGACTAAGATCCTACAAGAGAGAGTATGTACCTTAGACCCACTTGAGTGAGTGGACATCTGAAGGGTTTATATTCTTAAGAAAAATGTGGGAACATAGAAAGTTAGCATTGTGAGGCCTGAGTATCAAACTTGGGAAATAAAATGTATAGGTGAATTAAATTTTAAAATAAGAACAGTATATTGGGGCTGGGGATGTGGATCAAGTGATAGCGCGCTCGCCTGGCATGCGTGCGGCCCGGGTTTGATCCTCAGCACCACATACAAACAGAGATGTTGTGTCCGCTGAAAACTAAAAAATAAATATTAAAAAATTCTCTCTCTCTCTCTCTCTCTCTCTCTCTCTCTCTCTCTGTCTCTGCCTCTGCCTCTGCCTCTCTCTTTAAAAAAAAAAAAAAAATAAGAACAGTATAGCTTAATATTCCTGGATACTAGTCTGAGTATTTTCTGGGACCTGCCTCCTTTTACCTTCACAATGATCCCATAGGCAGGCAGTGTTATCATCACCAGATTATTGATGCAGAGAGGGATCCAGAACCTTCATCAAGGGGCACCTACTTTGCATGTGGCTAGATTAGGCAGCCACTGGACTGAATAATAGCCACTGAGCTTTCAGGCTGCATGGGACCTGGATGAGCTATTACCATCACCCTGAGACAGTCCTAAGCTGTGGGCTATGGGTGTCCTGAGCCCCAGACAGCCCACCTTAACTGGATAGCTATGACTTTACCTTTCCCAGGCATTTGTAGCATGCCACACCCACTTAGGTCTTCCCTCAATGCCAGTGCTTAATGAACTGGATCTTACCACCAAACTGGCATTGAGTCCTCTGTGATCTGACAGCCAGGTGTCTCCCAGCTGTTTTCTATTACTTCAGCTCAGAAAGCCCCAGTAGAACTGGGTGTAGAGAGACTCAGAGACCTCCCCAAACCTGGATGTACAGGCCTGGCCTTGATAAGCTGAAGTTCCATGTCCAGGCTGTGTTCAGTCTATGCCCAAGGAACACTGAAGCCTCTGCTGGGCCCTGACAACTTTAGTAACTATCATCTGAGCCCATGTAGGCTCAGGAACTCCAAATGGCATCTTGGGCTCAGACCATCAGTGTCTTGCTTGTGTGGACTTTTGGGTGCTCAACTGGAATCAGCAAAGCCTGAGGGTGACACTAGCAGTAACTTACCTAGAGCCTAGTTTCAGCCAAGATCAATACCTGTGTGGGTTTTAAATCTCTTTACTGATAATAAACCAAATTTGATGTCAGTGCAGGACCCCTTCAGTCACATGCCTTTAGTAATCAAGATGAACCTTGGTAGACATTTTTGGAATCCATATTTAGTCATTACTTTTATGGTCATGAGGACCACAGGCCTGACAGCAAGAGGCAGAGCAACTCTGGGAATCTGTTGAAAGAGGCAGCTTCTCCATTGTTGGCCAGCTCTGATTATTATAAATTTAATCAATAAATAACAGTTGATGGGACTGAAACTTGTACAAGCATCTTGCCACCATGGAATAGAACTCCTAGATGACACACCCCAACAATTACTATAATTCCCAAGCAGTTGGCTTGAGTTGTCACATTTAGCCTTCTTACAGTCTTGTCAGGGTGGGTACCATAATCATCCCTGTTTTACCAAGAGTGCAACAACTCCTTTAAGATTTTTTGTTACTTTTGAAGCAAAACCTCTTTCCTGTACAGGTTAACTGGGGGACTGCATTGTTAGGTGATTTCAGACTTGCAGGAGCATTATTATTTGGCACATGACTGTACTTAAAACCCTTGGGTTTTATTGTGTTCACATAGCCCCACAGAAGACACCTCTCTCTTCCTGAGGTGGTAACAGGAAGAATGGCTGCCTTTTCTGGGGCACTTGCCACTTACATCTTTCACTCTCATCACTGCTGCCCTGTTTCCCCAGGGGTCTCCATACTCTTCACTCACTCTGACCCTCCTCCTGGGCCCAGTTGCATTTGTCTAAGTCCTTTCCTATGAGATGGTACACTCAGCATTGACGAAACAGCCCAGTCTGGCACATGTCATTAAGTCCCAAGCCCTTTTTGTGGCAGTAGCCTTGCTGAAGGCTCACTGCTGGCTCAATAACTGGAACCCTTCGACCTTTTCCACAAACTGCTGCCAAGATACAATTCCACCTGGCAGCATTTGTGCATCTTAGCCTTTGAACCCAAACCCAAGCCTTTCAATTTGAGCTCACTGGTTTTTACTCAGTTTTCTCCTGCATGTCACATTTTGGATGATGGATGGAATATAGAGGTACTGGTGACTGATATGGGTTGTCATCCCAAAGCAGACTACTGCCCAGTAGTCTGTATACCAACAGAACACATCATCTGTCAGTCCCCTATGGTAAATGGTACCCAGCTAGTGAGGAGCCATCTTAGCTTGGGCTGAGAGTTTGCAATGGACACACTCCTCCTGTTCTCCTTCAGGCAGTTCTGGACGCCAATGATCCTGAGAGAAATTTCTTAACCACAGCTATCCGTCCTCATGGCATTTTTGGCCCAGGAGATCCCCAGTTGGTCCCCATCCTCATTGAGGCAGCCAAGAAGGGCAAGATGAAGTTCATGATTGGGTGAGTTTGCCCCCATTGCTCTTCACCTCTCCCTGACCCATGCAGTGCACAAGCAGCTTTCCATGCCAGTCTTACTTTGTTCAGGCTGCTACAACAAAATACCTTAGATTGGGTAACTGTTTTAGATAGCTCTTTTGTCACTGTGACTAAAAGATCTGACAAAAACTGAGGAGGAAAAATTTATTTGGGGCTCAAGGTTTCAGAGGTCTCAGTCCATAGACAGCCAACTCCATTCCACACAGCCCAAGTTGAGATAGAACATCATGACATGGTAGAGGGAAGCAGCTCAGGACAGGACACCAGGAAGCAGAGAAAGAATCCCTCACCAGGTACAAAATGTATACCCCAAAAGCATGCACCCAGTGACCTACCTCCTCCAGCCACACAGTTACCAGCCAGTAAATCCCTGTCAGGGATTCACTGATTAGATCAAACCTCTTACAACCCATTCATTTCACTTATAAACCTCCTTGCATTGTCTCACATGTGAGTCTTTTGAGGACACCTCAAACCATCTAAACCATAATAGTAACTGAGAAATATATTGTTCAAAGTTCTGGAGTCTGGAAAGTCTGAGATCAAGGCATGAACAAATTTGGTATCTGATAAGAGCCAATTTGTCAAGATGGCACCTGCTATTTTTCCTCACAAGGCATAAGGAGCAAAGAGGCTCCCTCAAGCCTCTTTTATAAGGACATTAGTCCCATTTACAAGGGTGGAGCTCTCGTGGCCTAATCAACTCCCAAACTTCCCACCTCTTAATAGCATCACATCGGGGATATTGGGGACACATAAGCATTCAGACCATAGCAGTGACCTCCATTCATTTCCTGGGGCTGCCATAATTACCAAAAAGTTAATGCCTAAAACTACAGAAATTGATTGTCTCATGGATGTGGAATCCAGAAGTCCAAAATTCAGATGTTAGTAAGGTTTGTTCCTTTTGCTGGTGGGGAAGGAAAATCTGACCCCATTTCTATATAAGGTTGCATTCAAAAGATCCAGAAGGACATGATTTTTTTTTTTTTTTTTTGAAGGCCAGTATTTAACCTGGTGTGCCTTCTCAGGAAGGCTGGGAAAATATCTCTTTCCCTATTTGGAAATTATGGAAACCAAGGCTCAGAGCAGAAGCAATTGGCCCAGAGTGACACACTAAAGCCTCAAATCTTTGTTTCTAGAAGTCAGATGTAGGTGTTACATTCCTTCTCAAGAAAAGTAGTGGTGAGGGCTCCCACCGGTGACATCAACTGTGGCTATCTCCCAAATGCACCTTTTCTTCCTTCATTTTCCCCTCTTTTTATCTTTTTTTTTGTTCTAACTAGTTATACATGACAGTAGAATGCATTTTGACACATCATACATAAATGGAGTATAACTTCTCATTCTTCTGGTTGTACGAGATGTACAATCACACTGGTCATGTAAGGGTAATAATGTCCGATTCATTCTATCATCCTTCCTACCCCATAATCCCTCCCTTTCATTTCCCACTCTTATCCCTGCATCTTGCTAAGCCTCATTACCACCCTCACTTATCACTTTGAGGAATTACCAAGAGCTGTGCATTGGCCCAGTATATCTTGGGAAGTAGTTGTTGAAGAGTCGCTGCCCAAATTGAAGCTTAAACAGACAGTACCAGTGCTGACTGTGCTGGGATGGTGTGGGCAGGGTACCCCACTTCCACATTCATTGCTTGGCCCTCAAATATTCCACTAGTGTAACGGCTCCAAGAGTCCTAGCCCTCTCTACTTCCTTATCTGTTATAGACATCCAGGTATGCTGGGGGTGGGCACTGCCAGGGCAGACAGTAGTTGTGCTGCAGGGGCTCCATGAGGCTCACAGCTGAGCACTACCAGCACAGCTGAACCATTCCTTGTGCACCTGCAGAAACGGGAAGAACTTGGTAGATTTCACCTTCGTGGAGAATGTAGTCCATGGACACATCCTGGCTGCAGAGCACCTCTCCCAGGATGCAGCACTGGGTGGGAAGGTAAGGCACCTGCTTCTTCCAGCTTGACTCACCACTTCCTGCCCCTGCATGTTTGCCTTTTTTCAGATTTCTTCTCTCTGCCATTGGGTTTGCTCACTGCTTGTCCCTGTGATCCTATATCATGACAAGTCTGCTTTATTATCCCCTTGGGCCAGTGTTGAGGCCCTCTAGTAAGGAGAGCTGTGTCAATGAGCATCACAAAATGCATGAGTTAATTAGGTGGGAGTGAGCAGAGCTTAAGAGCTTTGTTCCCCATTGTATTGGTTAGCTTTCCATTCAATGGCAAAATGTCTGAGAAAAACAACTTAAAGGAGGAAAGAATCATTTTGGCTCACAATTGGTTGGTTCCATTATTTGGGGGCCTGTAGTGAGGCAGAACATGATGTCATCCAGGATGCAAAGAGAGAGGGGAAGGGCCCTTGGAGAAAATATACCCTTTAAGGATATACCCCAGTGACTCACTTGCTCCAAGTAGGCCCCACTGCCTATAGTTTCTATCACCTCCCAATATTACCACTCTGGAGACCAAGCCTTCAACACATGAGCCTTTGGGGGGGCATTCCATATCCAATCTATAGCACTCTACCTCTGACCATGTGGTTCAGAAGCTTTTGTAACTGCTTTATGGAAGGAGTTTAGAAAGTTTGGAGATAGAAGCTAGAGAACGAATGAATGACCAGGGATAAGATATTCCCTTCAAGGACATGCCCCTAGTGACCTACTTGTCTCAACTAGGCCCCACCCTTCTAAAGTTTCCATAACCTTCCAGTAGTACAACGAGCAAAGGACCAAACTTTCAACACCCAAACCTCTGGGGAGCAGTCCATATCCAAACCATACCTTCTCTGGAGCGTGACCATGTGATCGTGTGCTTGCTTCCTACCATTTCTCCCACTTGTTCCTCAAGTTTCCATTTTCCCCATGGCCCACACATGCTCACATCACTCAGGCCTGTCACCCCTCCACAAGGGTAATATAGCTGAATCTACTGGCATTTGGTGTCCAGTGGGCAGATCAGGGTTGGGATGATGGCCTTCTCTGAAGTGGGGTGGATATGGCAGGAAACAACAGCTCTTAAGCAAAGATCGGAGAGCCCGATTAGTCCCTTTACCCTATCTCCCACTCCTAGGCACCCCCATCATCTTTGGTTCTCACACCTAGATTTGGAATCCTTCCTCACTGCTTGGTCCTCTTTCACTCTGCACCTCTGCCAGTTTTCCCACTCATAACCTTGCAGGTGGTTGGGAGTAAAGGGGGAGTGGCTTTTGGTTTAGAACAAACATAGTATGTTCCAGAAATGAACCACCCATTCATTGCATACGAAGATAAGAAGATGAGTTTTACCATGATTGACAATTACTAAATTAATGAATGTACCTTCCTAGGGCAAGTTAAATTCCATTTAAAATCCTAGACCATAGATAAAATTTGCACTGCCTTTCCTCTCTACCTCTGAATGCTGCCCATTTACAGAATTGAGGACAGACCGTGTGACATGCTGGAGCAGCCAGACACATGAGGAGGCCAAATATACACCTCAGTGTTTAGCTGCCCTGAAGAAGAGCTGGACGGGTGGGTAGACAGGGAGCAGCCTCTGGTTTCCCACAGTGAGAGTGTTGGATGAGCCAGTAGCTGTGGTTGGGCTCTGGGTCCCAGCTGCCTTCTCACCCCTGCAGCTGAGGAGAGGTTTCTAACTTCTTGTTCCCTCGCCAGGCATTTCACATCACCAACGATGAACCCATCCCTTTCTGGACGTTCCTGTCCCGCATCCTGACAGGCCTTAATTATGAGGCCCCCAAATACCACATCCCCTACTGGGTAGCCTACTACCTGGCCCTTCTGGTGTCCCTGCTGGTAATGGTGGTCAGTCCCATCATCCAGCTCCAGCCCACTTTCACACCAATGCGGGTTGCACTGGCTGGCACCTTCCACTACTACAGCTGTGAAAAAGCCAAAAAGGTCATGGGGTACCAGCCACTGGTCACCATGGATGACGCCGTGGAGAGGACCGTACAGAGCTTTCACCACCTGCGGAAGGTCAAGTGAGGCACCCTGGAGACTGGGCCATCTCAGTGTGTGCTCTGGCCACTAACCTTTTCCCCTGTGCACTGATGAACTAATAGCCTTCAAATGAGTTCCTTCTGAGCTTAAGACTTCTTGCTAGTTAAATGAGACCATGCCCTGCTCCCTCTGTGCCTGTGAGGGTG
The DNA here is from genome assembly GCF_021218885.2 of Marmota monax. NCBI lineage: Eukaryota > Metazoa > Chordata > Mammalia > Rodentia > Sciuridae > Marmota > Marmota monax. The sequence goes on along the minus strand of NW_026692025.1, from coordinate 2,657,697 downwards.
ACAAGAACAGCAGACATTCCTCTTTTCACAGCATTGGATTTGAATTTCTTAAAACAGGCAGCTTCATATTGTACTGTTTTGTTCTCCCTCTATATCTCTGTATCTCTCTACTCACAATCCCTCTCCCCACCCAAGGTTCTTTATCACAAGGACCACCCTGAAATCATCCATTTCATTCTAGTATTCTAGTACGTAATCAAGGTACCTGTAAGAAACAATCCATTTGCTGATTGAGAATGGGAGACCAGAATATTTATCATGCAAACCAGTACTAGAGTGGAAGCCACTAGAGTCTGTTCAAGGAACCATGGCTTTGACAATATCCTAGAAGAAAAGCAGAAGTTGTAAATGAGACTTCAGATGTACATTTCATATCAACACAGTTTGGAGCAAAAAAAAAAAAAAAAAAAACACGAGGGCATAAATTACTATGATCCCTGCCATTCTGGAAGGCACAGCTGGTTTTTTACTTCCTTCCAGGTTGTCTCTCAGGGACTCTACCAGTGCCCACCTGCAATGTTGTTTCATAAAACATTTCCTTTTATCAGCAGAGTCTTGTCATTTATAGTGACAGTGGTGTTCTGGCTCAATGACATGCCATATTAGCCATTTAGCTCTTATCTAACATGGGACATCAGGCTGGTTGATGGTAAACCAAAGAAAAGGGAGCCTCCTTAATCTTCTTTGAGTTTGGGCAGAAAATCATGAGATGATGCAGAGAGATCCCTGCACATCACACTCATAAAATCCATCAAGCAACTTCAAAAGGGCATAGCAGATATAATAATCTAGGCTTTTCTATCTTTTGATGATTATCTGTTTGTAGAATATAGTTTCTTCTCCACCTAATTGAAATGTAATTTCAAGTTTTTTTTCCTTTGTTGAAGAGCAGGGGGTACGTGGGAAACTACAATAAAGTGAAAGTGTGCAAGCCCTGCAGTTTGTGTTATTGGGGTATTACCTCTGCCTGAGGAGAAACCATGCTGGGAGGGTGGGGCAGTGGGATATAAACATAAATAAGACACCATCTTTGCCCCTGATACATTTAGAATAGCAAAGCTGAGTTCATAAGCCACTATAATAATAGGCATGAAATTAGACACAAACTTCAGATGAAGTGGTATAGGCTCAGAGGGATGTGGCATGGCTTCTGCAGGGCAAGTAATGCATTTAGTTGCACCTAGAAAGGTAAACATTCAATAGGCAAAAATCTCTGGCATTTCAGGATAACAGTGTCACAGTCAGCAGCTTGACCTAGTTTAATTAGCAGTGTGACTTTCTTAGCAGTGCATAAAATAATGGTGTCTTCGATTCAGTGAAAGAAACAAGTAGGCTGGTTTGGGGTGGGGGCCAGGGAGCAAGTGTGAGGAGAACCAGGCTAAATAGAGAAGTAAGAATGAGTTTAGACTAGGACAGAGCTTTGGAGTCAATCTTAGAACTAGTGGGGGAGAGTCCCAGCTAGATGAGAGGCTCACAGAACTTGCTGGTAGGCACTGAGGACCAGATATCCCTAGTCTTTGTCCACACAGCTTCCTTAGAAAAATGCTCATAATTGTGTGAACCAAAAATGTCCTTTGTCAAACTCTGGATTGTCATTTTCCCATCACTGTGGTAAAATACCTAAGTTAAACAACTTATAAGGAGGAAAGGTTTATTCGGGCTCACAGTTCCAGAGGTTCCAGTATGTGGTTGGTTCCATTGCTTTTGGGCTTTGGCAAGGGAGAACATCATGACAGGACTGTGTGGGGGAGTCAAGCTGTTCATTTCATTGCAACTATAAGCAGAGGTAAAGGAAGGCCTGGACTCCCAATATTCCCTTCCAGGGAACAATCCCAATGACCTAACTTCCTTCCACTAGGTTCCAGCACCTCCCAATAGCACCACTTTGGGGACTGAACATTCAGCACATTGGCCTTTGGTGGACATTTCAAATCCAAATTACAGCATTGTTCTACTTGTTCCATCCACATATATTCATTGGATGCTGCCCTGAGCTTCACTAAGTAAAGCAGACACAGCCTGTGGTTTGAATGCACACAAACCAATACATAACTGAAAGATGTTCCAACTTCCAAAAAGGAAAAGTCGAGCATGCCTTGGGCAGGTAGGGGGCTACAAGTGAACCTGGCCCCGGGTAGAAATTGGGACAGAATATACATGGGAGCAGTGTCCACTCAGATCTAAAAGATGAAGGCAGGTTAATTAGGAAGAGGTTGGGGGAGCCCTCCAGACAGACCCTGAACTCCCAGCTGGCCAAGCCAACACCCTGTTTACCCAGGGATTATTTTGGCCATTCTATTTCTTCACAGTCCTCACTCAGGCCAACTCACCCCCACAACCCATTTGGAAAAAGTCCAACTACCAGGAAACCTCAACTTTAGTCCACAAACAGGGAACTCTTTAGAAATAGAAACTATCAGGCCCCATTCCAGACCTACTTGAACTAGGACTCTGGAGGCAGATCTGGCACTGTGTGCCCATAAACCTGTGAATGATTTGAGACCACTGAAGTAGCTTCTCCTAGGTCACTGAGCCCAGCTATAGTCTCACCTCAGCCACTTCAAAACAGAATTTGCCCTGCTCACAGATATAGATCATAGAGGCCACCCCCATCTGTTCTACTCTGATGACCAATGGCCTAAAATGGCCTCTAGAGTTTTATCCACACCTGGACTTCTCCCATGTGGCACTTCCTTTCTGGACAATCAGAGCCAAAAGAAGGCAGTGCTTCCCCAGTTAGGGACAGGTAAAATCCCATTATCAACTTCTGCATTTCCACTGGGGTGATCTGTTTCAGTCCATCTTCCTTCCCCACTGACACTGACCTAGTTCAGCATCTGGCCCCTAGGTCAGGCATAATGCAACGACCCACCTGTGGGCCTCCTCCCTGATCCTTACTCTGATCCAGCCCCTATGCACATCCAGAACATCCAACCTAAAACAGACCTACATTCTGCTTCTCCCACCCCACCTTCCCAGCTTCCACTGGGCTTCATATCTACTGTGTTTTACCCAAACTGAGCCTGTTTCCTGCTCATGCCCTGTCATATATACCTTTACTCAGATTATCCTGACTACTAGCAATGTCTTCTCCCTTTGCCCAGGTCCAGAATGGCCAGTCTTCTTTCCCCCAAAAGCACAGCCTAATCTGTCTCTCCTCACTGGATTCCTAGCCTGTGGCTCTTGAACTTTCCTTTATTTTGTGTGTTCCCTGTTTGTGCTTCCTCCCAGCTGTGCTAGGCCAGGACTCCTGAGGGAAGAACCAACCAGTGCCCCCACAACACAGTGGGTGCTCAGAAAATGCAGATAATCATCTCTCTGGCTTGGAATCCTAGAGTAACAGCTGTAGCCACAAGAGGAAACAGCCCAAGGAATGGGGAAGGCAATAGTCAGCCAGACTCAGCTGGAGCACAAATCTCAGACCCAGCATTTATGCATGGATTTGGGAGCTCTGTGAAATCCATAAATTGGACACCACCTTTGAGTGTGTGTCTTTGAGTGGGAGAGAACATATAGCTTTCAAAGAGGACTAGCCTAATAGAAAATAGGAACCAGTGGGATGGGAACTAGCAGCTATGAGAAGCCTATTTTGGAGAGAGGGTCTAAGAGAGAGAAGCCAAGAGGTAGCATGGGCATCACTGTTTGTGTGTGTTCCTGAACTGCCTGTTCCACTGTGGGGAAGGACTAGAACCCACAAAGAGAGTTCAGCACACAAGACAGAAATGGTGAAGGCCACTAGTGGTCCACAGCCCTCCAGCTTTGGTGTACATTTCTATCCACCAACAAGGGACTCTAGGCTTCCTGCCCCTCAAAGATTCTTGGCTTGCTGTGAGAGATAACCCTCACTGGGGCATCTGGCCACCCTTTCAAACTCCATCTCCAGCATCATTAGCTCCTTGCAGTTCTCCCAAACCCTTCCCCACAGGTGTCTCTCCTCTGGCTTTCTGCATCTCCATAAAAGCACTTCTGCAATCATACATTGCCATCAGCCTTGCTACCTGTATTTCCTAAAATCCTCCATGCTCCTCAATGGCTAGGACCTTTGATTTCATTACCTGCTCCAGGGATGGGGTCCAGTAAGTATGCTGAGACTGGAAGAGCATTTAGAGAAAACCACCAACTCCCACATTGGCCAGCTGGGGGAGCCCATTCAGGTTCAGATAGCCTAATGCAGGAAAGGTGCCTTTGTGGAGAAGAAGGCAGTCAGATCCAGATTCCAATCTGAGGTGCTTTAACATGATGGGAACAATAAGCACAAATAGGTGGTTAACAACTGTGAAAGAAAAGAGGCATAGTGGAAGACACTAACATTTTCCATTCCAATATGCACTTCTTTTGATCAGCACTACTTAGCTACACCTAAGGTTGTAGAAGGTTCCAAATGGAAGGTTCCAAATGATGGGAGACCCAAATTGGAGTTTTCCCTTTGCTAGATCTATCTCCTACCCACTCAGCCCCATGATGGTTTTTCATATCACCTCCTTTGGCTCTGAGAATTTGCCAGACAATGTTCTAGAGTGTCCTGGATAGAGGCAAAATGGAGGGAAGAGGGCAATGGCAGCCTGTTTCCCAGCAACTTTTTTGAAATGAAATGATTTCTGCAGCAGGTACTAGAAGACAGACACACCACTGGCTTTCTTCTCCATGGAGAGAAGTGGGTAACATCAATTAAAAAAATATTACCTGAACCAGGCACGTTGGTGCATGCCTATAGTCCCATCAGCTCAGGAGGCTGAGGCAGGAGGATCACAAGTTCAAATCCAGCCTCAGCAACTTAGCAAGACCCTGTTTCAAAATAAAAAGGGCTGAGGATGTAGCTCAGTGGTTTAGTATCCCTGGGTTTAATCACATATGTGTGTGTGTGTGTGTATACACACACACACACACACACACATATATACACATATATATTGAATATACAGTTGCCAGTTTATATATACATTTATATATAAATATATTGAATATAACAAGTGCCATATATATATATATATATATATATATATATACAGGTCATACACCTCAGTATATACATGTATGTACATATATGTATAATTTATATACACATAGATAAATATAAATAAACTGAGCATCTGTTATATTCAAAGGGTTACAGAAGTGAACAAGATAGAGCCCATGCCCTCAGAGACTTCATAATCCCACAGAAGAAATAAAATGCCAACATTAATAACCCACATGCTCCTTGCTTTAAGAGCTGGGATGAACAAACTATGAGCCTGGACTCAAATATTGCTTGCCTCTGCTTTTACAGAATTTTCTTAGTACACAGCCACATGCATTCACTTTATGTACTAGTTCTGGCTGCCTTTTTGCTACAATGGCAGAATTTAATCTGGCCCACAAAGCCTAAAATATTTACTGTCTTACCCTTCACAGAAACATTTTGCCAACTCCCACTTAAGAATGACTATAGACTGGAAAGGTGCTCAACATCATGAGTCATTAAGGAAGTGAAAATAAACATCAGCTCACACACTGAGAATGTGGAACCTTTGTGCACTGCTGATGGGAATGTAAAATGGGGTAGCTGCTATGGAAAACAGTGTGGCTTCCCAAGAATTAAACTTAGAATTGTGATGTGATCCAGCAATTCCACTCCTGAGTACATACCCAAATGAATTGAAAGCAAGCTCTTAAGGAGATATTTGTATACCAGTGTTCTTAGCAGCATTATTCACAATAAAGCAAAAATGGTCTATATATACAGTGGAATATTATCTAGACTTAAAAGGGAAGAAGGTTTTGAGACATGTGACATCATGGATGATACTGACAAATCCTATATGATCCCACTTCTATGAGGGACCTAGAGTAGTCAAATCTATAGAGACAGTGGGTAGAATGTTCATGCCAGAGGCTGGAGGGAGGAATTAGTTTTTAATGGGGATGGAGTTTCAATTGTGTGAAGATGAAAACCTTTTGTGGATGCATGGTGGATGATGGTTGTACAACAATGTGAATGTCATGAATTGTACAATTTTTGTGGTGCTGGGGTGGAACCCAGGGCCTTGCACATGCTAGACAGTCACTCCACCACCAAGCTATATCCCCAGCCCTGAATTGTACATTTAAAAATAGCTAGGATAGTAACTTATGTTACATGTGTTTTACTGAACTTAAAAATTTTTCTCAAATAGTGATTAATAAAGGCCTGTGAGTACACAGAGGAAAGAGGGATCACAGCAGGAAAGGTGTCAGAGATAAGGTGACCCCTGAGCCAGACCTGAAAGAGTGAGATCAATTCTGCTAGCTTAAGAAAAAGAGGGATGGCATTTCACCTTCCAAGCTAAGAGAATCACCACAAGGCTGTGGCCAGACATGGTAGGAGATGAGGCTGCCTGTCAAGGAGCTTGGACTTGAGTACCCCCTGAAGAGTGGTGTGGTAAAATTTGTGTTTTGCTTGCTAGGCAAAATGCAAGAAGAGGGACCATAGGCAGGGAACCAGTAGGGATCGACTTCCTTAGTGTGGAGAAGAGATGATAAAGTGTATCTGTCCTGGGGAACTGCTAATGGGGGTAAAGAAAATATATAGTCAAGAGATGGTTCTGGATAATTAATTGGAAATGGGACTAAGGAAGAAAGAGGAGCTAAGGATAAGTAAGAAATTCACGCTTAGAGGAATCTGTGGCTAGTGATGCCTTTTGCCGGTCTAAGACCCTAGGCAGCAGCAAAAAAGGTTGAATTCCATTCTGGTCATGATGAGTTTGATGAACCTTGGGTTTTCAGAAGGAAGTATCTAGATATCAGGAGATGGTTGAAAGGTCTTGGCCAGTTGCTGCTACTTGAAGCCATAGGTGTGTAGGATAAAATATAGGACCTTTAGAATTAAAAAGTTAATAAAAAAGAATTAAGAGGTAAACCAAAAACTGGGGTGTGAAGGAAAGCTATGGAGTAGAGGGTCAATAAGAAGAAGGTGATCAGCAGTGTCAGGTGGCAGAGAGAAGTTGAGGAAGCTGAAGATGAGGAATAGATGTCTAGATAGTGAACAAAGGGTTGCTCCTGAAGGCTGACAGTTCATACTGAGCACCAACTTTTAACTAGCCTTGTGCTGAGGACTGGGGGCAAAATGTTGAATAATCTAGACAAGAGTTTTCAGGAAGTTCCTTATCTAGCAAGGGAAGGAATAACAATGGATTGCAACTGTGCTGAGCAGCCATAGGCTGGAACATGAGGCCGCACCACCCCAATGGGCCATTGAGTTGTACTCGAGACATATCATGTCCTGCTCATAAAACTTATGTGCTTCTTTCCTCCTTTCCTCCATTTTCTTTTTTGATGGTGGTTTTCTCAAGGGCAGATTTCTTTAGACCTTTTGGACGCCACTTCAGGTCCCAGTGCAGGCAATGCAAGGTATGCCATGAGCACTCCAGGTTTGTCGAGTGGTTTTAATGGGAGAGGCCTGGAGGAAAGGACAAAGATGAATGCTGAACAAAATGATACAAGCAGGGTTGTAGGGAGAAGGGCCCCTCCTCAGTTAGCCAGCTCATTCCCAAATATTGCTGATGGACAGACAAGACCTCCTTGGTTTGGTGCCCCCCAACCCAACATCTTTGGCCTGACAGCCTTCTTATCTCTCAGGATTATCCTTTACCCTTGGCTCTGCACTGCTTGGAACACTGGATGTTTTTGTTTCCTGTAATTGCTGTATCAAAGTACCACTGATTTCAGTGATTCAAAGCAATGCAAATTATTCTCTTATAGTTCTTGGGGTTAAAAGTTCAAAATCAGTTTCACTGGGCTAAAGTCAATGTGTCATCAGGGATAGTTGCTTCTGGAATCCCTGAGAGGAGAATCAATTTTCTTGCTTTTTTGAGCTTCTCATGGCCACCTGTTTTCCTTGGCTTATGGTTCCTTCCTCCATCTTCAAAGCTCATCACTCCAATCTCTGCTTCCACAGCCACATTTCCTTCTGAAGTATAATTTCCCTCTGACTCGCTTATGAGGACACATGTGATTATACTCAGAGTCCACCCAGATGACAGGATGATCTTCTCATTTCAAGATCCTTAACTTAATCACATCTGCAAAGTCCTTTTTATCATATAAGGGAACAGTAACAGCTTCTGGGAGTTAGGACATGGATATCTTTCAGGGGCCATTATTTGACTAGCCCTTGAAAAGGGCTCCTTTGTCTGGTGGGGCAGTGGAATAGGAACATACTGACCCTCTTACCTTTTGCCTGGCAAAGTTAGTCAAGCATCAGGTTCCATCTGAAGTTCAGCACAAGTTCAGAACGAGCTCTGACAGTGGAGCTAGATAGAGTTGAGTCTGAAGCCCAGTCACTATGTGGAGACAGAGGAGGTTCTGAGAAGACTGCTGAGGCATGGAAGATACTGGGGCCTGATTATGAGGCTAGGCTCCAGCTAGAAGAGAGGTCAAAGAACAGACAAGTTCTAACAAGTTCAATTGCCACAAATCCAGGGTGGGGCAGCCATCAAGCTAGCATAGAGAGGCAAGCCCTTGGGTCAAGTGCTGAAGGGCTGCCTACCCAATGCCCTGACCTATCACACAGGAGCCCAGTGTGGCTTCCAACAGGCCAAGGACCTCAAGAAAAATGTTTTAGATCCCTTCAGCCTTTTCTATCAAAGACCATCCACTGGAACATCTTGGCAGTAACTAATATTGCAAAACCTGTAGAGAGTTCACCAATAGGATAGTGCTGAGAAGTATGAGTGGATCCACCTGAGAATCCAGTGGCCCAGGTAAGCAAGTGCTTGTGCCAGTACTGCCTCCAGGATCAGGATTGGAACCTCTGACATTGGGTCTAAGCCTCAGGTTCCAGTAAAGGCAGAATTCAGTACCCTGTTTGGGGCTGCAGTTAGCATTTGGGGGTAGCTCAGAGGCTAAGCTAAGGCCTCCCAGCCCCAGGTCATATATTCATTGCCCAAGCAAGGGGCTTCAAACATGAATCTCTGCAGAGGCTAGGCACTGTGAAAAGAGGCAGGGGCAAGACGTAAGGCCCAAAGGACACTACAGGCTGTTCAGGTGAGGAAAGAAGGATTAAGGAAGGGAATCTCCCAGGAATGACATATTCATTGGCCACTGGAGATCATATGGGCACTCTTATGCATTACTTTGGTCCCCCCCCCAAAAAAATCTGTTGAGGTTCTAACCCCTTGTGCCAATAAATGTGACTGTATTGGGAAATAGGGTCTTTGTAGATATAATCAAGTTAAGATTAGAGCTGGCCCTAATCCAATATTATGGTGTTCTCACAAGAAGAGGAAATGGAGACACAGATGGAAGCAGAGATTGGAGCAATGTGGCCACAAGCCAAGGAATACCTGGGGCTACCAGCAGCTGGAAGAGGTAAGAAGGTTCATACCCAGAGGCTTTGAAAGGTGCATGGCTGTCCCAACACCTTGATTTCAGATTTCTGGCCTCCAGAACTAGGGCAGAATCCATTTCTATTGTTTTAAGACACCCAGATTGTGGTACTTTGTTCCAGAAGCCCAAGCAAACTAACATAAACTCTTTCACACATGTCTGCTAACAATCTCAAAAGTCAGGTAGAGGCATTGCTTCCTGCCTCTGTCTTCTCATTCTAATACCAGTGCTCCTTGCATCTCTACCTTGCCACTACCACCCCAACTGTGAATAACCAGTGTTCCTCATCTTCAAAGCACTTTGGAAATACTAATTAACTCTCAGTTAATTGGATGAAATAACCTGAAGGTCTAGTGACATCATCTCCATTCTGTGCCCAGATCTAGCCACAAGCAAAGTCTGGTGACTATGAGCCTTGTCTTGTGGTAACATGTTGTGCCTTTCCCAGCCATCCCATGGAACATGGCCAAGGAGGGCCCTCAGCTCACTTCAGCTCCACAAGCCTCAGAAAATGGCCAACTGTGGGCACACTTGGCCAGTCAAGCATGCACATCACAAATGGCTTTTGTGATTGAGCCTCTGTGTGTTAACCACATACTTTGCACTGTCCACACATCACCAAAATGGTCTTCCTGGCTGTTCTGAACTAATGTCCACAAATCCTATATACTTTCAAATATTCCTCAAAATGAGTCCCTGTGACCTCAAATGCCTGTGCAGCCCATATCTTGTAGAAAAAAAGGAAAAGAATTCCTCTGCTCTTTATGTTCAGGACCCCAGTGGGCAAGCATTTCTTGAACTGGGCAAGTAGCTGCTTGCAAGGCCAGGAGACAGCAGCCTGCTGGAAGCCAGAAGTCAGAATCAGGAGAGACTCAGACCATACCCATAGTGCAGGGTAAGGAGGGGCAGGGCTGGAACTGTCTCTACCATTCTGGGGTCTTCAGTGGATAGCCAGTAGGCATGTGGTAGCAGACAGAGTCAGCACTGTGCACCAGTCAGATCTGTTCTTGGCACTGCCTATTGAAAACCTCACCTGTGTATCCCAGCAGATAGATAGGTTTGAACATCATCAGCAATATAAAAAAATCATTCAATATCAAAGAAAAGAAAGTCACCCTCCAATTCTTTTTCACACTTCGGATTATGAAAGAAAAAGAAAACCCCAAAACCTCAGAGTTTGGTGGAAACTCTTATATTTTTGTAACTTTCTACTGAAGCACAACACACACTGAAGAAATCATATATAACTGTCCAGATCAATGGCCTCTCCCAAAGAGAACATAGTCATGTAGTCATTGCTTTGGGCCTGTGGTGAGGAAGCACATTGGGATGGAAACGTGTGGTGGAGCACAGCTGCTCACCTCATGGCTGGGAAGTGAAAGAGAGAAAAGAGGAGTCCAGGGTCCCCCAGTCCCTTTCAAGGGCAAACCCCAATTACCCAAAGACCTCCAAATAGGTCCCACCTTCTAGAGAGTCTACCACCTCTCAATAGTGCCACGCTGGGTACTAAGCCTCCAATATGTGGGCCTTGGGAGGACACTCAAGATCCAAACTATAGCATGCCCAGAAAGGGCCTGGAAGCTCTGCACCCCTTCCCTATACCTTGCCTTGTGCATCCCTTTCATTTGGCCATTCCTGAATTTTATCATTTATAAGAAACAGTGAAAATAAGTAAACTGTTTTCCTGAGTTCTGTAAGCCATTATGCCATATTCTTGAACCTGAGAAGGTAGTTTGGGAACTAGTTTGTCAGAAGTACAGGTGACAACCAGGGACTTGCAACTGACATTTGAAGTGGAGGCATTCCTACAGGTTCTGTGCTACCTCTGCCTAGCTGGTATTAGAACTGAATTGGAGAACACCCAGTTGGTGTCTGGAGAATTGGAGAAATCAGTTGTGGGTGGAGGAAAACACCTATGCATTTAGGGTCAGAAGTGTGAGTCAAAACACTTTCGAGGCTAGGCTAGGTGTGGTGGTGCACACCTGTAACCCGAGCAACTCAGGAGGAGTTACTCTCATTGCAAACAGCCAAAATAAAAAATAGAAATGGCTGGAGATATAGCTCAGTGGTATAGTGCCCCTGAGTTAAATTCCCAGTACTAAAAAAAAAAAAAGAAAAAAGAAAAAGTATTCAGACCCTAGTTATTCAATCAAGTCTTAATCTAAGTGTTGCCAAGAAGATTTGGGGGTGGATGTGATTAAAGTCAAGCATCAATTGACTCTAAGTGAGAACATTGTCCTAAAGCATCTGTGTAGGCCTCAACCAATAAGCTGGAAGGATTTAAGAGCAAAGATAAGGCTGTTTTTTTTTGTTTTTTGTTTTGTTTTGTTTTTGATACTGGTGATTGAAATCAGGAGTGCTTAACCACTGAGCCACATTCCCAGCCCTTTTTTGTATATTATTTAGAGACAGGGTCTCACTGAGTTGCTTAGGGACTGGATAAGTTGCTAAAGCTGGCTCTGAACTCACAATCCTTATGTCTCAGCCTCCTGAGCCACTGGGATTACAGGCATGTGCTAGAGGTGAGGTTTTTCTGAGGAAGAAGAACTTGTGTCTGTGGACTACAGCTTCAGCCCATGTGCAAGAGTTGCAGGCTGCTCTTTTTGATGCCCTGTCCTGTGGATCTGCAATAGATCTCATAATCTATGTCTCTTGATTTTCCACTGAAACCCTGACTGAAGCACACCTCTTCTGCCCAAAATCTATGGCCCCAGTGGGTTTCAGTAATAAAGTCTATCAACTATTTACAAAACTGTGAAAAGAGGGAAACTCATATTAATGTATAACAGGATGGAATTCAATTGAAAACAGTGGCAGGCCAACCCATAAAACTTCTAAATAAAATGCACTTCATTTTTTTATTTGTTATTTTTAGTTATACATGACAGTAGAATGTATTTTGACATCATATATACATGGAATATAAGTTCCCATTCTTATTGTTGTACATGATATGGAGTTTCACTAGTCTTGTATTCATATATGAACATAGGAAAGTTATGTCCAATTCATTCTACTGTCTTTCCCATTTCCATTCCCCCTCCCTTCCTTCTGTTTCCCCCATCCAATCTGGTGAACCTACATTCCTTCCTCCCCAGTTGTGTGTTAGCATTTGCATATCAAAGAGAACATTTGGCCTTTTGTTCTTTAGGATTGCCTTATTTCACTTAGCATGGTATTCTCCAGTTCCATCCATTTACCATCAAATGCCATGATTCCATTCTTTTTATGGCTAACAGTCCATTGTGTATATGTACTATATTTCTTTATATTCATCTATTGAAGGATACTTAGGTTGGTTCCATAGCTTAGCTATTGTGAATTGAGCTGCTATAAACATTGATGTGGCAGTATTCCTATAGTATGCTGTTGTTAAGTCCTTTGGGTATAGACCAAGGAGTGGGATAAGTGGGTCAAATGGTGGTTCCATTCCAAGTTTTCTGAAGAATGTCCATACTGTTTTCCATAGTGGTTGCACCAATTTGCAGTCTCCCATAAGCAATGTATGAGTGAACCTTTCCCCCTACATCCTTGCCAACATTTATTGTTGCTTGTATTCTTGATAACTGCCATTCTGTCTGGAATGAGATGGAATCTCAGTGTAGTTTTAATTTGCATTTTTCTAATTGCTAGTGATGTTGAACATTTTTAATGAAATACACTTTAGATCAATGGCCATATCCTTCAATTACTTTGTATCCTTATTGTGCCTGACACCTTCATGCCCCAGGACCCAAAGCTGAGAAACCAGGTTAAGGAAGCTTCCTGGTCTTCAATTGCTTCAGCTCCACCCCTGCACCACTCTCCTACCCTCCTCAATCTTTGGAGCACACCTGAATCTTCAGGGACACTTGTTAAAAATGCAAATTATCTCCTGAGGCATTCTAGTTTTCTGAAGGGCACCAGCTCCTATGGATGGATGTTCTGGTTCAGCCACTTCCTACCTATATGGTCTTGGACAAATGACCTCACAATTCTGAGCCTCAGTGTCCAACTGTAGACTACAAGGGTATCCCTACTCCAAAGGGGAGGAAAGAATCATTGCTCATTTGCCCACCCAGCAGGGTGCCACAGATGCTGATTGAAGCAGCTGGTGGGCAGCCTGGGTAGGGAGGACCAGCTCAGCTCCAGGAATCTTATTTCTGTCAGGGGTCTCAGCAGGAACAACAACAGCAGCTGGTTGTGTTCCACCTGTCCCATCTTGCCTGTAGGGTAAAAGACAGCCATGGGGCATTTTGTGCTGGTACTGGTGAGGTGGAGTCTTTACTCTCATTGCAAACAACCAAACATTCAAGGTGGGACTGCCTAGTGCAAGTCACCTCCTGATCTTTCTAGAAATATCCTACTAAAAACCAATCACATGCTTTCTGTCACATATGGAATTTTGCAGAGATGTTTAAACTCTGGCATAAGCAACAGGTTGCATGAGCATTTCTTATATTCAAGGCCTACTGAATTCCAATAACTTAATTTGACTATGCAAGTGCAGAAGATCCCAAGGTTGAGTTTCTTAGGATACCCACTAACAGAGGCACTTAACAGCATTCTTAGCACATAGTAAGCTCTCAATGAATATAAGCTTCATTATTATCATTAATTCAGCCCCCACAAATGACCTCTGAATCCACAAGTAAATAGTTTATTGGGCAGTATGAATCCAGTGGGATAGTAACATGGAAATTAGAAATATGAACTCTGAAGTGAGACAAACGAGGTTCAAATCCCAGTCCAATTAGTCAGTATCTGTTCAATCTTGGGCATCATACTTATTACCTTCCACTGACTCAATGTCCTCAGCTGTAAAATGGGGATAGCTGTGATATTTACCTCATAAAGTATCTCAAGGATGGAAGGAGATGATTTCTATAAAGCACTTGACACAAGCCTGACACACAAATTATATGGTTAAATAAACATCAGCTAACTGTGCACCCTCTGATTGCTAAATCAAGCTTTGTCAAGTTGGCTTTTCCTATGCATTGATAGCATCTTGGGTAGGTTCCAGAAGTTTCTGGTCTCCTATGGTTTTTAAAAGTTAGATCAGATCAAAATGTCAATCACACACTCAATTTAATTGTCCACCATGCAGGGCAGCCTCCCAGAGCTCTTGGCTGCTCCAAGCCCCTCCATCAGCCCCACCTTCTTCAGGAAAATGAAAGGTTACAGGCTGTCTAACATGGGTGGTGTGTGTATGCTCTCGAGGGCTTTTGGGGGCTCTAGTAGGTTTCAGCATCCAGATGAGGGTTGACTAACATGACTGCTAATGCCTTTTCTCAGGCTCCTTCCTCATGGAGGATCCCCTTTGATTGAGCTGGCTTGGGTTCCTCCTTGGCCTTCTCTGATCATTCTGCATGCAGTCAACCCTTTCCATACTGCCTAGGTGATGTCATGCCACCCTCTCCCCACTATGGTCTCAGGACATCCTGAGCTGCCTCTGGTCCCATACACTTGGACTTTCCCCTGGATGACTCCTCAGAGCCCCAGCCCTGTCATGTCCTGTACAGTACATCTTCTCCCTTTGGTTGTCACACAGGCCCCTCAGGTTTACTGTCTACCAAACCAACTCCATCATCTATCCCTCAGAAGGGGAGTCCTGAAGACTGGATCTCTTCCCTCAATTATTTCACATGGTGGCTCTAATTCCTGAATAAAATTTTTGTGCAAGTAAGTGATGTAAATAGCCTGAACAGTTGAACTCTAGTCCTCAGGAGAAGACTGGTGGAGGCCTCCCTGGTTGAAGCTGGGAGTGAGGACCAGGGAAAGGGAAAGGGAAGATGAAAGTATATCCCAGCCACACAGGGACATTTGTGCTGGTGCAAGAAACCTACATCAAAGTGGCCACAAGATGAGCTAATAGAAGATGGACGAATGTGACTCCACATTTATTGTGCTTTATGTGGAATCTGGACTTTATTGGAAGGGAGGAGCCTGTGTGTGCCATTTTCCTGCTCCCTGTCTCTCCTTCCCAACCTGACAGTGCAGGAGCCCCCTTGGATCTCAGTGTCCCATGTAGGGTTGACTTTACCAGCCCTTGGGATTCTTACCTCTTCTATTATTTGAAGCACACACTAACCCTTTCTCCCTTCCCCACCTTTTTTTCCCTGAAGAAATATAATAAAGGAATAAAGGCCTATCTATCTGGAAAAAAAAACCCTGCTGTCAGTCCAATTTTTACATGTTGGGAATAAACTACAAAGAACCTTGATCTGTTGGTGATGTTTCATTGATGGAACTGTCCATTCTGCCCTCCCTTCATTTTTCCCCAAACTTAGAGGGAGCATCACCTGTGTCCCCTATAGGCACAGCTACGTCTAATACCTGTGATCTGAAAGAGCTCTCAGCCACCCAAAGAAGATATCGTTTCACCATACCAGGGTCCAAGGGGTAGAGAAGGACTGAGATTCAGAGGATCTTGGAAACTCTGTCTAAATGGGTATGATCTCTGCTGGATCCAGACTCCTCTTTAGTTTATTCTTCAGATTACCAGTCTTTCTATTTTTCTCACAACCTACCTCTGCCTCTGACCCCTGCTGGTTCCCACCCCATTCCAGCAATTGCTCTATGTGCTACCTTTTGCTTTTGCCTCCTTATTGCAGGGAGGTTATTGAGCCCTTTACACAGTTTTCTCTCCCGTATCAGACAGATAAGGGATCTGGGATCTGAACCTAAATCAAGGCAGGGTTCAGAACATGTTTTGTGGGAAGAGGAACAGGGAATGGGACTCAAAAAAAATGCCTTCAAGGGTGACTTCATACAATCCCATACAATGTTGACATTTTAAAACAAGGTTCTATGAATTTTTTAAAATGTCATTTAAAAACTCCATTTGTCTTGTTCTTAAAATATGCCAAATATTTACTGAGTTCCTACTTGTGAATAAATATACTCACACAAACAATAAGAATGTACAAATGCTGTCATGCAAGGGTTCTAGCAGGTGTCCATCAGGAGGCAGCCTGTGAAGTGCTACCACTGAGTTTCACAGGCTTTGCCACCTCCATGATTTGGAGATAGGCAACATAAGCTGAGTTCTGCATGTGGTCTCCAGAACTGGACCACACATATTGGACAATGATGTTGAGAGACATCCATATAGCTGCTACTGTAGACTCAGAGGAATGGGAGTGGTCTTCCGCCTTCAAGAGTTCATGAGCTATGGAGGAACGCCAGTTCACAACCGCATGATGTGCTCCATTAAGGTATTGAGCCATTTGTGTTAACTTAGCAATCATCAAGAGCTGAACAGACAAAGCACGTGAGCACAAAACACCCCCTCCTAGTGGTCTTTGAGAAACTACAAACTCTATACTATTAAATTATATATTCAGTACCCACCAAGTAGAATCTTTCATCATTGTAGGTAAAATTAATTCTTTCTCATGTCAGAATGGCCCCCAATTCTGTCACACAAATGTAGGGTTGATAATTTCCCATTCAGTATCTCTACACTTTTCTGATTTTGTATACTTCATTTCCTCCTAGTTATCACCTTTACAAACATAAAAGTGCTTGGTTGGAAAGATAGACTGGTTTGTTATTGGCACTTTCTGGCCTCTGACAGCCTGTTGGCTCCTTGGTTGTGTTAATCATTCTTCCCCAGGTCTCTCCTTCCAGCACAGAGGCTGGAGGAACCTATAGCCACTTGCTTTATGGGGGTGACACATTGCTGTTGGCTCAAAGAAGCACCCAGAAGCAATGACTGGCACTGGCTTTGCAGCTTGAAAGCTCCCCAGCCAGTGGGGCTCTGGCATGATTTGAGTGGGCTCCTTTTGAAGTATTCAGGGGGCCTCAGTATGGCTTGTTGGGCTGGGCCTACACTGGCTGGGGTTGGCAGGGCTGTGCTGGGTGTTAAGAATAGCTCTCTTTTTTGTTTTTATTAGTGTTTTTATTACTAAAATAATACACTGTCATAAAATTTCAAAGAGTACAGAAAGGAATAAAGAGAAAATTCAAAAGTAGCTTCCCACTCAGCCCACACAAACCCACTTCCTAGAGGCAGCCACTATGATCAGTTTCATGTGAAACCTTCCAGATACTTTCTACATGTATGCAAATATGACAGATATAAAAATGGATTTTGAACACTATTTTCTTAAGAAAAAGGAAAGAACACATATGCATAGTTTAAAAGCCAAAACATTATAGGAAATACAAAACAAAAATCTAACAACCCAAAACAAAGAATAAATTTTCAAAATCCCTCTCCTAGACCATAGCATTCTCTGAGGTATTTTTCAATACCTTTACATAATTTTTGCAGAAATGAACACTATTTATGCTATAATGTATCTTCCCTTTATGCAAAATGATTTCCCCTCTTTCACTCAACACTATGATGTAGATATTTCCCATGTTCATAACTAGAGATCTAAATCTATCAAATCATCATCTCAACCAGCCATTGTAATATCCTGTTATAAATTTCTTTGGCAGTACTGGGGATTCAACAAAGGGGTGCTCTGCCACGGAGCTATATCCCCAGTTTTTTTTTTAACTTTATCTTGAGACAGGGCCTCGCCAAGTTGCTGATCCTAGCCTGGAACTTGTGATCCTCTTACCTTGCCTCCTGAGCCACTGGGATGTCAGGTGGGCACCATCATACCCAACTATTCTCTTATAAATTTCAGATATACTTATTGATAAAAAATTAGTTTGAAAGTAGTTTTTTCCAATATCATGTACAATGTTGTAGTGAGCATATTTTTTTCCTCCCTGGTGCAGTTATAATCTGAGGATAAATGTCTAAGTTTGGGAGCATCAGTAGCACAACTCAAAACCACAATGAGCTAGCATGGGGAGCACTTGGGACTCTTGGGAAGGAAAATCAGTGTTCTACTATCAGTTAAACATGCTGGGTCCTGCTCAGACCCACCAGATGGAGATCTCTGGGGATGAGGTTTAGCACTCTGGGTTTTAATAAGCCTTCCAGGGGTTCTGATGCTCACTGAAGTTTGAGAACTGTTGGTCTAGAGAATCTCTTGGTTATGTTATGTGGTCAGGATGTGTGTACAAATTTTTTTTTCAGAAAAAAATGTTGTTCATAACAGCAAAAGAACTAGACACAATCCATTCCCTGGCCAAACAGTGGAGATAAGGAGAATTTTTCAGATTCTAGATTTATTTTGGGAAGGTCAAAGAAGGTTTTGGTGATGAAGTGGATATGGGGAGGGAGAAAAAGTGAATAGTCAAGGGTGATACCAAGGTCTTTGGACTGAGCTACTAAAAAGTATTATGGCCATCATCTGGGTAGAGTCAGCAAGAGGAGGTATATATTTGGAAAAGCTTGGAACATGGAATATGATGCCTATTTAAAAGAAATGTAAAAGTTGTCAGAATCAAAATGGAATTGCTTGTGACAACCCTAAACCCAAAAATGTAAATCCAGGAGGTTATGAAGGATTCTTTTATAAAACTGCCTAATGGTAACTATCTCAAAAGACTTTGTCAGGACCGTAAGCTTGCATGGAAGCCATTGCAACCTTACTCAAAAAGTACTTCTAAACCCGGGGCAGAGGCACACTCCTGTAATCCCAGCAGTTTAGGAAGCTGAGGCAGGAGGATTGCAAGTTTAAAGCTAGACTCAACAACTTAGTGAGGACCTCTCTCAAAACAAAAAATAAAAAATACAGCCTGGGGATGTGGCTCAGTGGTTAAGTGCCCCTGAGTTTAATTCCTGGTAACAACAACAAAAAAGTACTACAAGGACATCTGCCCACCAACTGTCTGTTTATCCTCAGACTAATGACATCCTTGTTATTAATCACTGTGGCCAAGGATTATTGTTTCAAAATATCATCTAATGAAATCATCATCAATCTCAAACTCTTTGAATATGCCCATAGATTACTAGGAGATTTTGAATTCCCATTGCAATGCTGTGCTATTCCTAAATAAATATCAGTATTCTTTGGAAATGTTCTTTCTGATTGCTTTTTAGTTAGGTTGACACCTGATAGACTTGTAGGTGGAGATTCCAAGTAGGCCATGGGATATAAGAATGTGGTATTCAGGGAAAGGGTATGAATTAGAGATGTACATTTTGAAGTCATTAGCCCCCAGGTGATATTTAAAGCTACAAGATGGATTTGGAATCAAAATCACTATAGAAATTAGTATAATATAGCAGAGTTCTACAAACTGACTCCTGGATCCCTACAAAGTTAAGAAGTTTACTGGGAGAGGAAGTGGGAGAGAGAAGGGGGCCAAAGGAGACAGAAAAAGAGTTATCAGTTTCAAATGCTGCTGATGTGTCCAGTAAAATGGGAGTTGAAAATTGACCACTGGATTTAGCAATACAGAGGGCATTGGTGACCTTCACGAGAGCCATTTCTGTATAGTGGTAGGAATGAAAAAAAGATATATATATAATGGGAAGAAGGGGTATAAATGGAAAGTAGCTAGAAGGGAATGTAGGGTGAAAAGAAAGGGGGATTTTATGGTGGGTAGAATTACAGCATGTTTTACACACTGATCAGAATGACCCAGTCAAGAGGGAGTAATTGATGATCCAGGAAAAAGGGAAAAATATTAGTGGTTGTCCCTGACTAGGAGACAGGAGATGAGATTTAGGGTATAAGAAAAGAAGTTGGCCTTTCATCTCAGATAGTATAGGTCGTGCCCAAGTACAGGGACAGAGGGCAGAATGCCTAGCTAATGGTGCTGGCTGTGAGTAGATGTTTATATGCATCCATTTTCAGTTGTACATACTTGAGGCAGGGGTGGAAACTCCTGCTTTCATTTGCATATGTTAATTGGTGACTCACAAGTCCCTTCCTTTGCTGGCCTATTTTCCTATTGGATTTATTTTAGGAAGATTAAGCCTTTCCCTGTCATATCCAATGCATAATAACTCTTACCCATTTTTCATTTGTCTAATGACGGTTATGGAGGGTTTTGCCATACAGAAGTTTTTAATTTCTCTGTCTTTTCTTTTATGGTTTCTGGTTTTTGTGACATACTTAGAAAGGCTGTCCCCACCCCAGGATTCCTTCTAGTACTTTTATGGTTTCATTTTTTTTACATTAAATTTCTGAGCCATCTGGAGTTTATTTCAGCATGGAGTGTGAGGTAGGAAATCCAGCTTGTTTTTCCAAATAGCCAGTTGTTCCAACATAATTTCTTGAATGATACACTTTTAATCCACTGATTTGAAAGGCTACCTTAATCATACACTGTGTTTGAAATGAACTTTTATCCCTTTCCTCATGCATTCAGCAGATATTTCCTGCATACCCACTCAGGCATCATACCAGGGGGTCAGGGGAGGGTGAGTGTGAATTGTGTGACCTATGCCCGGGAGGAAAGGAGAAGGGAGGCAGAAGATAGTGATCCTGCCAGGTAATGAGAACTGGAGCAAAAAGAGGTGAGAAAGACACCCCAATAGTTCTTAGTGGCTAGGAACATCTTCTTGATATAGACAATGACCTTGAACTGAGACATGGGTATGGTGATTAACCGGGGACCTAGCTTAACACTAAGGTCTAGAGAGATGATAAGGCTTAGATAGGAATCGGCAGGAAGTCAAATATAGACTCAGCATGCCAGGAGCTTGGAGTTTGAAGAGGCTAGAGCTGTAGCTGGAACCAGACCTTAAGGGGAAAAATGGAAGCAGGAGTTTCAGATGGTGCCCCATTTTCAGCTTGGGCAGAGAGTTTAGGAGAAGACTGCTTGCGGAAAGTAGATGCACTGGTGCAAGAGCAGAAGCCGTAAGAGCAGGGAGGAGATGAATAATGATTCCAGCATGGCCTGGCATGATGGTGGCCATGGAACAGCAGGCACAGTCAGGTTCTGGATATGTTTTGGAGGTAGAGCTACAGTAGGGAATTGCTGATTGGTTGGATGTGGGTGTCATTGATGATAATCAAGACATGGTGAGAAGAGATGTTTGGAGGGCCTATAATGGGGGGAACAAGAGTTTCATTTTGAACAGTTTTTTTTTTTGAGTGAACTCTTAGACATCCATGTGGTGATTTCAAGTAGCAAGATTTGCAACATCAAACATTGAGTACCTATTAGTACTCTATTCTAAGCTTATTACCCTCACAATCACCCACAAAAGTAGATGCTGATATTCTTACCTTTATTGTACAGGTGAGAAATTGAAACCCATAGAGGGAAAGTAACTTGCCCAAGGTCACAGAGTTGTTAGTTGGCACTCCTGGGATTTATACATAGACAATCCATTCCCAGAGTCTGTGCACCTAACTTTCATACCTTCAGAAAAGTGGGATGTCAAGAAAAGCAAGTTTTTCCAGAAGGAAAGAATGATCAACTGTAACTAAGAGGTAAGTGAGTGCAGAGATGTGAACTCTGGGTTTGGCAACATTGAGGTTACTGGTGACAAGAGCAACTTTAGGGAAGTGGTAGGGTTGAAATCCTGATAGGGATGAGTTTACGAAAGAATGGGAGTAATAGAGATGGTGAGTCTAGACAACTCTTTTGAGTTTTTCCCAATAGAGAAGTAAAGAAATGGAGAAGTCACTGGAGGTGGCACTGGGGTCAAACAACTTTTTTTAAAGTGTTAATGAAAATTCTCCAAATGAGATGGATTTTGTGTGTGGGAGCGTTCTGGGGACCAAACAAACCCAGGGATTTGCGTATTTTAGGCAAGTGCTCTACCACTGAGCTATACCCTCATGGAGACAGACATTTTTATGATACAGAAGAAAAGGGAATGATTATGAGATAGAATTCCTTACAAACATCTTAGGAAGGAGTAGGATCCAGAAAATCATCCATGTGGTAGATGATTCATATGGGCTCCATTCTGCAGTCCTTTGGACTTTGCCAGCCTGGTTCACCAACTTGAGGCAGGTGTCTAGAAGAGGAAGATGTTTAGATTTGTCCAGATTTGATGCTACATAAAGCAGAGGTGACAGAAGGACAGTGGGGCAAGGAAGATTAGGATATTGGTAAGACAGCATTGAAGTGATGGGTCATTGATGTTCAGTTGGATAGGGAAGGAGATGAAGAGAGGAAAGGGCTAATGAATGGAAAGAAAGTAGAGGCACAGAGCCTGAAGATCCTTGAGAACCTGTAAGCTGGTTGTCCCAGAAGTAGTTGAACAAGTCTGCTAGGAAGAGAGATGGTTGGGGTAAGAAAGTGGAGGCCTGCATTAAAGATTCCGGAAATAATGACAGCATGCAAGCTGCAACTGGAGGGAGAGGTGGCTGCAGTGGAGTTGACAGGGTCTTTGGAGACATGAGGATGGGAAAACTGGGAAGCCTGCAGGTTGGAGATGGCTGGTCCACAGGCATGGGTGACAGAGTCATGTTCCCACTAGTCTGCTTCACTGCCATCACCCCTCCTTCCAGTTGCTTTCACACACCCAGTGCAAAGGACAGGTGATCTGAGTCTCAAATAGGCAAGATTTTCATCAAAGGACAGATTAGCCTCTCCTGAAGTAGATGGGCATGGGAAAGGAACAGTCTCCCCTGGAGAAAGCTGCAGGGAGAACTCAATTGGCAGAGGGAGCCCAACTTCAGTTAAGGAGGCAGTAGAGAGCCCTCTCTCCAAATGGAGCACATAGAGTAGCACTGTGCTATAGAACTTTCTGTGATCTGGACATGTCCTCTGTACTGTCCAACAGCAGACACGGGCCACATGGGGTAATCAAGCATGTGAAATTTGGCCAGTGTAATTGAGGAACTGAATTTCCAATAATATTTCACTGTGAATCCTTTAAATTTACATAGCTGTGTGTGGCCAGTGGCACCTGCCCATGACCAGAAGAGCTGGTTACATATTACAGAGCTGCAGTCCCCAAGGTCTGGGTTGGGACAGGTGAGGAAGGAAGAGGAAGAGTAGCAGAGGCCATGATGCCAGGAAGTCTGGAGCCATGTGGTTAAATTTATGGTCCCCAAGTATAGGTTACTAGGGCCATGTGCCATGAACAGGGGCCAAGTGCATATCCCCAGTCAGACTGGTCCTCTCCTCTGTGAAGAAAAACAGGGGCTGGCTTCCCTTGTGTTGAAAAGATTTGAGTTTCTACCAACAACAAGGGCTTTGGCTAGCAGCAACTGGCTGGAAAGGAGAGGAGGAAACCTGAAGATCTGACTTTGCTGCTGGTCTCTCAAGGCTGCTCCTTTGAGGAAATCAAGGCAGCTTAGCACCCACAGACACTTCTGGAAAAGACTAATAAAGCTGGCAGGAGGTGAGTCACAATAACCTGCCCTCTCCTGTGTGGCATTTCCCAAGCACAAGGGCAACAATGCTCAATGAAAAAGAGTGAATCTGCAAATTTTGACACTGTGCAGCCTCTCAGGTGGCTATGGATTAGCAGGACCCCTGGATTCAAAGTTGCCTCCCTCACAGGACACATGTAGCTTTTCAGAAGTTAGTGTTACTGTGCAGCCTAAAGCTCTCTGCTAGGCCTCCCAGTCCAGTGTCCCAGTCAGGTCTGGGGCCTCACAGACCCCAAATCAAACAATGGCTTTCCCATTTCTAAGCAGGCAGCAGCTGCCACACCTTTCCTCTTCAAAGCCCTGGTTCACAATACCCAGAGGGTCCTAGGAACCTGGGCTGCTTCTGAGGCAGCAACAAGGCCCCTTGGGGGGGGGGGTGCACATTTGGACCAGGTTCCAGGGAGGAGCTCCCAACTGAGGCCAGACAGCCTCCAGGCTGAGGACAGGCCC
This sequence comes from Marmota monax, assembly GCF_021218885.2. NCBI lineage: Eukaryota > Metazoa > Chordata > Mammalia > Rodentia > Sciuridae > Marmota > Marmota monax. The sequence continues at coordinate 2,633,719 of NW_026692025.1, read as the reverse complement.
TCAGCATGTCTCCCCCACCCTGGCCCGCAGTGGCTAAGCTCAGCTTGGGGAATGAGGGGGCGCTGGGCAAAGAGCCCACTGTCTCCTCCTCATGACTTCCCTTCCTCCTCATCCCAGGAGCCTCCTTGCCGGCCAACTGTACTAAAACTCCGGAAAACCATGGCGGGGAGGTTTTCCAATTAGAACATTCTTTTTCCGATCTGTGGATGATTCTTAAAGCAGGAAAAAGCCATTCTTCAGGGCATGTGGGGATTATCTGCCAGCGAGGCCTTGGCTCAGCTTGTGCACTCGTGCTCTGGAGGCCTGGCCTGGGGATGCTTCAGAGCCAGAGACAAAAGGCAGAGTCTGTATTCTGGGGCATCAGGTCACGCAGACCAAGACTGATGGTGGAGTGCTTCCTAGACTTATTTGAAGCAGTGGATTTGAAGGGCAGCCAGAGTCCAGGTGCAGCAGAAGATGTTAGAATGTGGTCCCTGTGAGGAGGAGAACGACCTCCTAGTCCCCTTGCCATAAGATAAGGCCATTGGTCCCAGTGGGGTCATAGTCCACAGAACAAATGATCCCTAGGCATGGATACTGCCCCTTGGAGCAGGTATGCTCTGCCCCCTCCCCAAACTGAGAACTATTCTTGTTCCAGACTGGGTCTGACTTGTCTCCAGGCAGGGTGTGGATAGCAGTGTGTGTGAGGGGAGACATTTGGGAAGTGAGTGCAAGCTGAGGGTGTGGCAGGCAGCTCAAAGGCAAGACCTGGTGGGCAGAGGCTTACCCCATATACTGAGACTCCCTAGGGGCCCACTCTGGGTGAGCCCCACCTGGCCTGAGGACCCCTGCCCCCAGGAAACCCACCCTGTTGGTTGTCAGCAGAGTCACACAGCAAGTGGAAACTGGTCCAAGAGCTTAGGAGGATGAAGCAGTCAGAGTAGGTTTACGCCCTGGAAGGCAGAGGAGAGGAGCCCAACCCTCTCTACACATGAACCTGAGCACCCCAACTTCTTTTCAGCTGGACAAACGCTCCATCCAAAGCAACAGGAGCCCCAGATTTTAGGCCCCTCAGACTAGCTGCAGGATGTTGGTTAGATCCTGTCCCACTCCAGGCCTACATTCCGCCATTTGTATGACTTCAGTGTTCAGGTTGTATGTCTTTAATCCCCTCTGGTATAGGGACATTGCCTGGGGAAGCTTTGGGGCCTGATGACTTTCAGGATCCCACCCATCTCCTCCCACCCCAAGCCTGGGAACTCTTCAGCTAGACTGGCTGGACTGAGCCCTGCTCTCAGCTTCACAGATGGGAACAGGGCCTCTCTTGGAGCTTAGGAGAGCTGCTAGCCTGTTCTTTCAGACAGCCACCTGTCATTTTCTCCAGTTGTTGGTTTCAATCTGGCCTTCTAGAATCCATCCCAGTTGACTGCTTCTGAGCTATGAGCCCATCAGCACAGTGTCACCACCTGCTACTCCCTACCTCTACCTTCTAAGCCTCTTGCCTCCCCTGGTAGCCCAGTCTGCCCCTCCAAGCCTATGCCTCTTACAGCCAGCACCTGTGCCCTAAGAGTAGGGCCTTTCTGAGAGTCTTCTTAGTGAGAGGGCTGCCCAGTCCCATGAAAGTGGCATTGCCACTCAAACTGGGGGCTTCAGGAGAACTCTACAAGAGTCAGGCAGTGGACGAGAAGGCTGACCAGTCCTGAAGTTGGAGCTAGGGACAAAGGCACAAGACAATAGGAAAGTAGGGAGGGACAGGACCAAGGTCAAGCAAGGTATGGAGTAGAACCCAGTCTAGAGGCAGTTAGCACAACCTTGGACTACGACTTGAAGGGGCTCCAAGGAAAAGTTCATGAAGAAGACGCCATGGCAGCTGAGCGTGAGTGGGAAGTCACCTGCTGTCTCAAAAGAAGAAATATTATTCCAAACAAAGGGGACATCTTGTGTATGGGGCCTAGTGGTATGAGAGCACTTGGTGTATTTGCATACATGTCACTTGAGCATGTGTGGTGCCCAAGGAGGCTGAAGAAGCTGGTAGGAGTCTGGAACCCTGGCTGAGGTGACTGGAGGTGGCCCCAGGCAGGGGATGGGGGTTGAAAACATCATTGGAAGATTCTGTTTGGGCAGTAAACAGGTGGGCAGGGCAGGGCAGGGCAGGGCAGTTACCCTTCGAGTCAAACCCGTTTGCAGGCAAGATCTGCTGCAGGGCCTGGCAGCCTGGCTGGGAGGGAGGAGCTGAGGAAAGGCTGGTTTCTTTGGCTGGAGTGGTTGTGACCAATCTGGTCAGGGTAGGAGTTGAGTCACTTGGGACATGGGAAGAGCTCAAGGCCCCAGGGCAGCTCAGCCTGGGGCAGCCCTCACTGACGAGATACTCTTGGACACCACTCTTGCTCATGTTCTTCAGCTGGCCCACCCTGACTCCCCCCCTGGTGGCCTTGGGAGAGAAGAGGTACCATCTTCCCCATCTCTACGTCTTGCCCATCAATGAGCTCTACATTTTACCTTTGTAGGCTCTTGATGGGGCCAGCAGAGTATGATATGCCCTAGGTCATATAGTGAGTATGTTTAGGAGCTAGGATGCCAAGCTGAATCCGTGGCCACCATAGCCACAGTGAGAGAAGGGTAGACTTTAGATGCTGGCTACTAGACTGGGTTATTCCACATTAGAAGCAGAAAAACACTTGTTGGCAAGAGATAGAGAAGAGCAAAAGTGATTTTATATAAACCTCCACCACCAAGCACATAGGGTACCTCCTCCCTAGCTGATGAACCCCATGAAGGGAAAAAGGAGTACAGCTTCCAAAATCTCAATTACCCCTCCATCTCTTCCTTCTGCAAGTGCATCAGATCTTCTGGGTTGGTCTTTAGGACCCAGTGATGAATCAGACAGGTCCTGCCCTCCCCGAGTTCACCATCTAGAACAATAAAGGGTGATGGCCACTGTTGTCAGATGGAACTAGGGGAATGCACTGAAGAGTTCAGGGACACTTGAGTGAAGTATTGACGCATGACTGAGTTCATTAGCCAGATATAGGCTACAGGGAAGTCACTGCAGGGAATGTGAGTACCAGGAACAAAAACCCACCCAGAGGTGACAGGACACATGATGTCTTCAGAAGACAGGGGGAAGCTGGTGTGAGTGCTAGTAGTGAACAGCAGCTGCACCGAGATTGAGAGAGGGTGACAGCAGTTGAACACCCTCAAGTCATCTTAAGGAGTTTGCCTTTGTTTCCAAGAGCAAGGAAAAGTCACAGAAAGGTTGTAAGCAGAGTAGCAACTTGGTCTTATTCACACATGTAAGTTACTAAACTGACTTTCATGTAGAGAGTGGAATCTGAATGAGAAGGAGAGATGGAGACAGGAAAAGAGCAAGCAGGCTCATCCTGTGACACAGAGAGAAGTGGGTGAATTTGAGGGTCACTAAGTTACAGAACTGGCAGAGGAAGGAGGAACTGTTGGTCCGTTCTTTCCATCCTGGCCAACTCTATGACCCTGCTTAGACTGACTTAACTGCCGGCTCCCCTGGGAGCCTTACCTGGCCTCACAGGTGGGGTCAGGAGCTTGTTTTTTTCCCCCCCTAAACATTTATTTTTTAGTTATAGGTGGACACAATATTTTTTATTTTACCCTTATGTGGTGCTGAGGATCGAACCCAGTGCCTCACACATGGCAGGCGAGTGTTCTACCTCTTTGAGCCAAAACCCCAGCCCCAGGAGCTTCTTTTTGATACTCCCTCCATCCTAGCTTCTAGCTCAATGTCTTGCACATAGTAAGGAGTCAATAGCATGAATGAATGACATTTGTGAAACTGTACTGGCTCTAGGGACCTAGATGTGTCTCCTAGCCCACTCTACGAGGTGGCCCCATTTGCTGTGCTTTGGGAGCCCCAGGTGTCCCCGGGATGGCCTTCCAGGATGAGAGCTATCCTTATGCAGACGGGAGCAGCTCCCTCGCCTTCTCCTCCTTCCCAGCCTCGGAGACTTCCTGGATGATCTCAGCCGCCAGCCCCCCTCCCCTCTCCCCGCCCCTGTCTGGGATCTCCATCTGTAAAATGGATCTAGGAACAGTAGTTCTCGACAGAATTAACCCGACAGCATCTGTAGAAGTCGTTGGCCCAGAGCCTGGGCCAGATCTCGTCGGGCGCGGGCAGGGGCGCAGCTAGGCAGCGGGGGCCCTTCACGTGGCGGAGGCCTCCTGGCCCGGGGGCCCTGAGCCCAAAGGAATTTGCCTGGAAGTTTTCCACCGCAGCCAGGCCTTTTGGAGATTGTTCTGGCGCTGTGCGAGGGGAGCCCCAGCCTTGATTTCTCCAGCAGCCCCGCGGGGCGGGGCTGGAGAGGGGCGGGCGGACAGAGGACACTGGCGGGAGAATGTGCGGAATGTGCCAGGCGCATCTACCTACCCCAGGAGAGGGCAGAGGAAGGGGGCCGGCCGAGGGGAGGGGCGAGGGGCGAGGCTCCGGGCGGCTGGAGAAAACCTGTTTGTTCTCCTGCGGGCGGAGCCCAGTCCGCGCCTCCTCGCCTCCCAGCGCGCTCCCCGCTGCGCCCCGCGCGCCCCACGCCTGCCACCCCGCACTGCCCCGCCAGGCGCTGCCCACCCCAGGGAGCCCGCGCCCCGCGCGAGCCCGACGCTCCGCCTTCCCCACGAGCCGGGCACCTGTGCCAGGTAGGGCTGTCGAGTCGCCGTCGGATGCGGCCCTGAAGGAAGGCAGCGAGGGGCAAGGGGCCCCTCCCAGCTGGAGATGAGTCAGGGCCTCAGTTTCCCCATCCATAAGCCTTACCCTCTCCAAGCATCCCTCCTGGAGTTCCCTCAGGGAGGCAGTTCGCTTGGTTTTCTGTTTTCCACTGTTGAGTAAAGAGCCTAACAGGCAGAGAAGGCCAGCGTGCTGACTAGGGAAGTGGCCCCTCCCTGGCCTAGTCCCTCTGTCCTCACCCCTTCTGCACGGGGGGGGGGGGGGGGGGGCGGGGGCAGGGTATTCCAAGAGGTGGTCGCTGCTAGAGTCAGGAAATCTCAGATCCCTCAGTACCCTTGTCCATTTTCTACGTGAGAAAACTGAAACCCAAAGACTGGCTCACCCTGAGGATCCCCGCACGGGCCTGGAGACTAGGGCAGGAAGCTCTCTGGTGGCTTGTGCTGGACATGTGCTGGGCATAGGGCGATCTCAGGGAGGGCTGTGGGGACTGGAGCTGCTCATGCTCAGACAGAAGGCACCGAATCAAGTGTCTTTGAGGTGTTATCAGCCGGATCTGCAGTGGACCAGCTCTGTGGCTGGATTGTTTTGGTGGGAGCAGGGGGAGCCAAGAGGCTTGTCCTCTTTAGAAAGGCAGAGTGATACCTTGCCTCAGAGAAAAGCCAAAAGCTCAGGTCCTCCGTGTGTTCAACTGCTTCCAAGCTGCAGGCACCTGGGCAGCTGCATTGGTCCAAAGGGGTAACAAGGTAGACTACCTCTTACCCAGAGTTGCTGGGGGCTCAGATAAGGTAGGTGGTGTGTGTGTGCCTGGGCTTTGGAACCTCTGAGGTGCTGTAGGAGCTGTGCTCTCTGTGACCCATTTGCACATACCCTTGTCAATGTGAAAAGTGGTACAGGAGCATTTCAGGACCTGAAGCTAGCAGGGTGGGCAGCTCTATCTACACTCTGGGAACCTTGAGAGACAGTTTCTCCTATACCATCTGGCAGTGGGCTAGGTTTCTAACACTGGTTTTAGTCTTGCCTTGCTCTCATGTCCCTTCAGACTTCTGGTCTTGGCACCTGGATGGGCATAGGCAGAGGGTGTCACAGGCTGATAGCCCTGAACAGTGGGGAGGCTCTAGGGTTAGAGTGGCCTAGCTCTATATACCCACTGCTTCTTCTCTAGCTCACAAAGAGCTTCAGAAGAGACGGCCGGGCGGGGGGGGCGTAGTTTCCCACCTTTCCAGGGTTTCCACTGCCTCATCTGAAAAAACAGGGCCTGCCTGGAGGCCAGCACGTGGCTAGGACAGATGCTCAGACCAGGGGCAGCTTGGTGATTGTGCTGTTCCCCTACCATCCCCAGGCAACTCACTTTAGGATCTAAAGGAGCAGACCCATCTCACCAGCCCTGCCCCTCCTTCCATCAATTCTCAGGTCCTGGCTGGGGCTCTGTACTCATGGGGTGGAGCTGACAGGTCCAGGCACACAGCAGGTGCACAAAATCTCTTCATATTCATGAGTCAGCGACAGAGGTGGCCCACGACCACATAGTGTGCTATAGCTCTGAGTGGCATAAAAGCATTAGGGGCTTCCTATACCTAGAACAGGGAAGCAACCATGGCTGGGAAGGTCAGTGAAGGTTTCCTGGAGGAAGGGGACTTGGAAACAGAAGGAGGAACTCGGCAACTACAAGGTCAAGACCTGTGTATCCTTTCAGACTGCTTGAGTCCAGCCTTCCCTGTATTCCTGAAAGACCAAAGTATGTTCCACTCAGAGCCAGGCAGTGGGGGCCAGAAGAGAGATTAGACCTGTGCCTTGCCTGGAGGAGTGACACTCTATTCGGGAGATGGAACACTCAGTGAGAACCTGCCATTTGAACTGAAGTGCTAGCAGTGATTGCCTCACTTTCTGCTCAGCTCAAGTTCAGATTCCATGCAAAGCCACCCTGACTTGAGGGAGTGGTCTCAGGGGCAGCCAAAGCCTCCCTCACACTCCCTCAGTGATCTTTGTGCTCCCACCTTTCTGTCTGGTTCCCCCATAGCCTTCTGAAGCCAGGAGGCCCAGGGACTCTGAGCCCACAGCATTGTGCTGATATTGACCTGGCTGAGGTAAATATCAGCACCTGTTACCTGAACTGTCTTCAGTCACATGTCAAAATACCCCCAACTCTAGTGCAGTGCATTCTGAAAGCCAAAGGCCTTCTTCTTCCTTTCCTGCTCAAACCTCCACAGGTAACTGATCCATTTAGTCTGGACCTTGCTTCAAGCCACACCCCATAAGATGCCAGGTCACATGTAACACTTCTTGCCTTCTGCTTGCTGATATATGAGGCTACCTTCATTGCCAGGCTCCTGGAGGCATGGGGTAGGACTAGAGCAGAGGAAGAGGAACATGGCTTTCTAGAATGCCAGCCCCCCCATAAACCCCCCTGGTTGGGAGCAGATCAGTAGCTCTGAATTCATCCCCACTGTGCCCACAGAGGACCAGCTGATGCCAGGACATGGGAAGTGCCCTGGGGGAACTGGCAGTGAAGCAGTGGGATGCAGTGTTCAGCATCTTGCACCTAGTAGGGTATGTGGTTTGTGAGGGCAGCATCTTTACAGCCTAGTGGATAAAAGAATGACCTAGAGGTCAGACTGGGTTCAGACTCCAGCTTAGCCACCATGTAACTGTGCAAAGCTGAGACTGCCACATGACCTCTTTAGACTTCGGTTTTCTCACTTACATGAAAGTGCAGCTGATGTCACAAGCAGCTAGGTGCCCGGCACAGAGGTGGTGCCCTCTTAGGGAGACCTGCTGAGCCAGGACTACAGTGCCTTCCTCCAGGGTTGTGGGGGCAAGGAGGGGGGTGCTAGGTTGGGAGAAAGAAGCCGTTTGGGATGTATGTTCCTACCTGAGGAGAACAGTTTCTAAATCTATGCTAGTTAATTAGGCTGGAGATGCATGTGGTGTCTGCCCAGTTACATGATCTGCTACCAAATGCTGAATTTTCCTACTAAAGACTGATTTTTTTTTTTTTTTACATTTTATCCTTAACTTTCTTATCTTGGATTAATTTAAAACTCACAGTCAGGGGCTGGAGTTGTAGCTCAGTGGTAGAGGTCTCGCCTAGCATGTGTGAGGCACTGGGTTCGGTCCTCAGCATCACATAAAAAAAAGAAAGAAAGATACTGTGTCCATCTACAACTAAAAAATAAATATTAAAAAAAACCCCTCACAGTTAGGCCCCAGTGGTGCCTGCCTGTAATCCCAGCAGCTACAGAGGCTGAGACAGGAGGATTGCAAGTTCAAAGGCAGCCTCAGCAGGGCGTGGTGGTGCACATCTGTAATAGCAGCAGTTTGGGAGGCTGAGGCAGGAGGATCGTGAGTTCAAAGGCAGCCTCAGAAACAAGGTACTAAGCAACTCATTGAGACCCTGTCTCTAAATAAAATACAAAATAGGGCTGGGGATGTGGCTCAGTGGTTGAGTGTCCCTGGGTTCAATCCTAAGTACTACACCCCTGCAAAAACCAAAAAACAAAAAGAAAAAAAAAAGAAAAAAGAAAAGTAAAACTCACAGAAAAGAAAAGATGTAAGAATAGTACACAGAATTCTCAAAACCTTCCTGCTGCTAACATGCTGCCCATTGCTTGTGGCTGCTGAGGGCTCAGGAGGGGGGCAGGGTTGACATCAGTTTATTTTTCCAAAGGGAAACTGAGGCACAGAGAGGGACTTGCTCAAGTTTTCATTTGAGGATCAGGAACAGAGTGATGCTAACTTCTCATGGATACATAAGCATTTGGCAAGCACGTTCTGTGCACTTTCCCTGTTGGGCACTGGGCGCAGGGATGATGGAGAATTGAGAGGGCTTGGACAGGGAAGTGGGAAGGGTAGGTATGGGTAGAGAAGAGACTGGAAAAATGAAAGGACAAGAGGCCTTACAGGTGTCCTTCTCCAGGGCTAATGTGCAGACTCATACAAGGAGGTGGGGAGGCCGGAAGGAATCTGCAACTTAAGCAGATGTCCCAGGGTATTTGGTTGCTGGAGGGACCCAGAGGCCACTTTCAGAAGCACTGGGCTTTTCCTATGGGGAGTGTGCTCATTTTGCATCTCAAGAGGGAGTTGGGAACTAGGGAAGGTCCAACCTAGAGTAGGAACTGGGTAGTCTCTCACCCAACATCAATGTCAGCTGAGTTGCCCCTCTTACTACAGAGCTGTTCTTGGGGTTACTGACAGTGACCTGAGATGACAATGGAGCTCTGGAGCCACACCCGGGGTCCAGAGAAGAACTGGTCTCTGGGGCCAGTGGTAGACAGGCCCCAAGCTACTGGTACTGGCTGCTGGTGGTCCCCAACCTTGGCCCTATCTGTGGGCACACTTTTGGGGCTAGATCCAGCCCCTGTGGTCTGGTCCCTGTGATCCTTGGCTCAGCACACCACTTTCTGATGACTAGGTCAGTTTCCCAGAGAGCTTGATGTGGCAGAGGGTTGCTATGGAGAGAGCAGGCACAAGGATTCCAATCAGAGGAATGGGGATCCCAGCTGAAAATGCTTACATCAGGCACTGCCTGGTTTAGACTGGAAAAAAAGAACCACAACAAAAACCGAAAAGCAGAACTTGCTTCACCACTTCTGCCCGCAGGAGCTCCTACTCACTCTTTAGTACTTTAGGACCAGAGCCAAGGGCAGGCACATCCTCAGGAAATACAGTGCTCTGGCAGGGCCCCTCAGGGATGATCTCCCCTCCTCTGGCTCCTGTATGTCTCCCCAGCACCCAGCCTGGCCTGTAGCTTTCTTTAAATGCTTGTTGCAGAAAGGAAAATGTGACCTTGGGAAAATGCTTTCTCCTCTCTGAGCTTCCATATTCTTATCCAAAAAACGGGGCACTGTGATAGAGGGAAGGGTGGAGTCAAGGGTACTCTGGGTCTGGGCTGGACTGCAAGGTGAAAAAGAGACACAAAGGAGCCTGGGAGGGGAGGAGGCTGCAGCCCTGCCTTGGGGCTGGGGGAGACATTTTGTTTGGGTGGGAGAGGGGTCACTGGGCAGTTCCTTTCCTTTTGATACTGACCTGGTGATCACCTGCAACTAGGACAAAAGCAGTTAGCTTTGGCCAGTGTTAGTCAGGGTGACTTCCTGTCACCAGACCTGTTCTGGCAAAGGCTGAGCAGGTATAGCAGTGAGAATGTGGGGCATTCCTGGGGTTAGGGGGAGAGGGAATGACTTTGGGTGGGGCAGGCTTCTTGATTCCTAAATCCCCATTTGACCTCATTGGCTGCCTTGTCCGTAGAGGGGATAGTATCTCTGTGTGACTAGGATTGGCTTGAGACCTTGGTTCCCAAGGGGCAGAGACAACTGGAAATGTGTGGAGGACAGAGATATCAGGGCCTTGTGGGAGGGCCTCCAAGGTCCTCTGGGCCTCTGTTCATGATGAGGAGGTAGGTTCTAGCAGCAATGGGAAGAGCTTGGGCCAGGGGTCCTGTTTGGAATGAGGGCACATGGACTCTGCCGTCCCCAGAATGTTGGCCTCATCTGTACTCCTCCACAAAGACTCCTCAGAGGGCTCTACCCAGCAGCCCTCACTGGCCATTGAGTCCCAGCCATTTCTGAGAAGTTGCTTTTATCCAGCTCTCTGAGAACCAGGATAAGTTCCAAGGCCCCAGGAGTGGCAAGTGGCTGTGGCTGCCTTCACCACCTTGGGAGGGAGCTGACCTGCCTTAGACATCTTCCTCTCTTGGTCCTTCCAGCACAGACGCCAAGAAGTCTAGATTCTGGGGTGTTGGGGGTGGGCAAGGGGGAGGTGAAATTCCAGACTTTCATGCAGAAGTCATTTACCTGTAAAGCACATTTACAAATACCACCCCCCATGCATTCTTTTTCCATATAACATTTTTTCCCTCTGCAACCCAAGTCTCTTCCAGCTCTTTTTTCCACTTGTGCTTCTCCTTCCTGCCTCCGCCTCCTTGGCCTCCAGGCAGGAGCCCCAGGGACTGGAGCATCACAGGCAGTTCATGTGCTCCAGCAAGAGGGGTCCAGCCTGTGGCTCCTGGGAGACTCCAGATGTGATCCAGCTGCTCAGCAGTTGCTCTGGAGGACCTAGCCCTGCCTGAGGGCTCTGAATCTTACCTTTGAAGGGCCCTTTCCTCCTGCATTGCTGTAAAGACCCTCAGGATATCTGGGTCCCCTGGAGCGAGCAGCAGCAGAAGTGGGGGTGCTTCTTTTGTCCCCTTCTAGGAGCAAAGAAACATGTTTGCCAACTGCTACTGAGACTCAAGTGCAGGAGACTGGGAATCAGGGTGCCCCAATTCACAAGACCTGGCCTCAGGAGGCTGCTTCATAAAAGGGACATTTCATCATTCCTGATCTTTTGGCCCAGAGAATTAGGCTGGCTTAGGTCAGCCTGGGTCCAAACTGAGTGGGCCAAATATGTGCCTGAAGAAAGAACTGGATGAGGGTGTCCAAGCAGAGGTTGGGGATTGTGCTGACTTTTATCGTTCCTCAGCCTCCTCGCACTCCAGGCCTTGACCTACACCTGAGCCCCAGTGCCTTTCCCACTCATCCTAGCACATGGATCATGAGGGCTGGTCCTTGCACTTCCCACTGTAGCCTCTGGGGGAGTCTGTGCCACAGCTCAGGATTTCCCTATTATACTGGGTGCAAAGGCCCAAAGCAACAGTGCAGGATAAGCAGAGGGGCTGCTTTGAAGCCTACCCCTTCCCCACAAGACCAGGTGCTGGCATCAGGGAGCATTTTGAAAACAGGGCTTCTCTAAGGCCATCCCCTCCTCCTGCTGGCATAGGTTGAGTTTGGCAAGAAGTGGTGTGGGGGGCCATCGGGACTTCCGTGAGGGAGCTACCTGGGCTGGCTGGGCTATAGGGCTCAGGAAGCTTGGAGCCTCAGGCTTTGTAAGAGGGCCATGGTGATATATATATCAACTGGGATCTCCCTTGTAGATTTTCTTTGTTCCATTGTTTATCCCTGAACTCTTATCCAGTGGTGAGGAATCAAATCCTGGGGAGAAAGGATTTGCCCAAGGAGACAAAGCTGAGATAGGAATACAGTTTCTTTCCTACAGGCCAGCCATCTTCTCTGAGGTATTGGCACTAGCTGAGTCCATCTATCTCTATGAACAAATTCCTGGGAGACAGGGGCTTAGTGTCATTTTTCCACTGCCCTCAGGACCACACGGGACTGTATATTTCTGCTTCATGGAAGGAGAAAGCCTACAAGCTTGTCCCCAGCCATATTCTGAGCCTCTGCCTCTGTCAGGGCAGATAAAGCTTTTGCCCCAGAACCTCATACAAATGCTTGCATACACAGTTTCCCTAAAACCTGGCCTGTAACTGGGCAGCTCAAGTCTTGATGACTTTATCCAGATGCCACCTGCTACATCTGTATTTGGCTACCGGACTGCATGCTCTTACCCTATCCCATCACTTCCTCATGCCAATTCTTGGTCCACACCTAAGGACTCTACCCATAGTTGAGCTGTGTACTGTGGTTCTAAGACATAGACCTGTGTGTGGTCCTTTAAGAGCCTTCCTGGCCCCTCTGAGGGCCTTGCAGAAGATTGGCACACATGGGGAGGTAGAGTTGGGCTCCCTTGCTCTTGGGGGTGCTTCTACACAATCTGCTTTTAGGAAAGAAGTTATTTGCCTTGCACCTCTGCCCTTGGCACACTTCTTGCCAGCATCCAACACCTATGCCCCCCATCAGCCTCTTTTTCTTATGACAGTACTCTTTGGTTCTCCTGGACGGCAGTGCTAAACCTGTTTTGCTCCTCCTCCCTCCCACTTTACGTAGAAGGCCCCTCCCTGCCTGGCTGCCAGCATCCCCTCTCTTCAACCTGGGATCCATCCATTTCCCTGCCACCCAGGTTGGGAGAAGGCAGTTATTCAGTCTTCTCTGTCCTTTTACCTGAGTCCTTGCCACAGAGAGCCCATGCCAGGGTCTTATGGACCTAGGGGCTGGCATGGGCCTGGTGGGATTGAGGGCTAGCTATCAATTGGGCAGGCCTAGCTTCCTTGTCCCTCCCTCTATGTTTACTTCAGTTCTTTTCAAGAGGCCAGCCCATTCCAGCTGTGGAAGGGGGTGCCCAGGAAGTAAGGGGCTCTTCATCTTGGGTGTGATGGCATGGAGGCAGCAGCAGAACTTGAGTGAGGGCCCCAGGATGGGGTGACCCTGAGAAGGCCACTAGGGCAGATGTTCCTCTATGTACATACCCCCTGAGGTCCTGCTCAGCGTCCAGCAGGAAGAGGCCTGGGCTTGGTCTGGAGACTGGCCCCTGAATCAGACTACTTGATCTCTCTCCCTAGACACATGTCCCTTTTCTCCTGTGGTTTCCTCTTCCTTACATGTTTAGTGTAGTATGATCAAGAGTGGGGCTCAGCTGTATTCCTGAGCCAGGGAGCTGTAGGATATAAGAGGTCCTCTGGGAGTTGCCCCTGCCCCATGGGGAATCAAGTGGCAGGGGGAACTCTACAAAACTTTTTCTGAGTTACTTTTGGAGGCAGAGCATGTCCTTTTAAGGTGACAAGATACCCCCTTCTGCTTCTGTCTCCATCTCTGTGTCCTCATGCACCAGCCAAGCATTTGTGTCATTGCAGATGCCCCTGGCGACCCTCAGTGGGCTTTAATCTGCGTATGTTACCTCCTGTGTGTGTCACTCTCATTCTGACTCCCCTCTGACAGCATATGATGGCATCAGACTTGCAGCCCCATTCATTGGTTCCTTGTCTCTACCTATCCAATCAGGGCGAGGGCCCCTTCCCTAAAGAAGCCACAACAGCAAGGAGGAAGGTGGAGAGAAAGCATGCTCACTGGCATTGAGACTATCTGATTTCCCATCTCCCTCACCCAGCCCTGCCAAGGACACTTTCCCTGATTGATCCCTTGGCTACCTCTGAGCCTACCTGCCTCAAGAGATATCTGCATTGTAGGGCTTTGCTCAGAGTTGGTACAGAAGGGGTACTGTGTAGTAGGCCCATACCTAGTGGGGCTTCAGGGGTATGTCATGGGGGACAACTGGTGTGGAAGGAGTAAATTACTTGTTCCTTTGATCATCCAGGCAAGGCCCTGAGCAGTGATATGGCAGCTCTCAAAAGACTAGCATCTTTTCCCAATCAAGGTAGAAATGTGGTGTATGGTACTGAAAAGGTCCAAAGAATGGCTGAGTTGACTATAAATGTGCTGATGACCATGGGCTGTGGAGCCTTCCCTGAGTGTATGTGTGAGGTCAGGGCATGATGGAGGGGATCTTCCCAACCTGGTCAGCAGGGAGAGGAGCCTTCAGTGGGCGTCATGTTCACTCTAACTCCATATGTCTCAGTGTGCCCCCTTGCATGTTTGAGTGAAGAAGCTGCCTTTCTCCTCTGAGGGGTGCCTCTGCTGCCACTGCTACTGCTGCAACTACTGCACAGATCAGGTGTCAAATGAACCCCTATCAAGATCTGTAGATGCTCAAGTCCCTTATATAAAATTGAATAGTATTTGTGTACCCTATCTACATTCTCCCATATCCTTTAAATCATCTCTAGATTTTTTTCTTATATAATGTCATTGTGTAAACAGTTGTTATACTATTTAGGGGAGGAAAAGGACAAGGAAAAAAGTTTGTGCATTTGCAGTACAGATGCATTTTTTTTTTTTAGTGTTTTTGGTCTGAAGGAAGTTCAATCCACAAACGTAGAACCTGTGGATATGGAAGACTGAGTGCTTATGAAGACATGCTAAATACTCTGTGTATAAGTTATAATAGCTTCCTAGTGTTTGCTTGATTGAATCAACTATCGGGCTTTTAAATTATTGCCATGTTTTCATCATCACACTCCACACTGGGATTGCCCCCTTCATGTGTACCTCTTGGTTTAACTTGTGCAGTTTCTTCCTTAGGTTAGATTGCTGCTGGGGAAACACTAGTTCACCTTTCCACCAATAGCATGTACATGACCCCCCACTGTCTGAGTGGTAAGCCACCTATTTACCAAAACTGCTCACAGCTACAGCAGGAAGCTCCCAACTTCCACTAGGGCACTGCCCTCCAGCAGCTGGATGCTAGTCTGTGAAGGCTGGGTGTGAGGGGTGCCTGGATTCTGTCCTTTATGATGCTGCTGGAAAGGCAGGTCTTATCTGGAAAGACTTGAGCAGCTCTAAGGTGCTCAAGTCTGCATGGCTTTGGGACTTAGGGTGGGAGCACCCAGTAGGAGCAGGGTAGACTGGATGGGCTGAGCCCTTAGGGAGACGCAGGAGGAACTGGGAGGGCCTCCAGGTGGGGAACCAGCATAAGCAAGGATAGATGAATTATTTTAGGAGAGATACCACCCAGGGACTCTGAGGTACCTGGTCTTCTTGAAGTACGATATTGGCATTGAGGAGGGCTGGTGAGTGAAGAGGCCAGATCAAGGGATTGATGAGTTTGCCTTCAGTCTTAGAAGCAGTGGGGAACCATCAGAAAGTGAGTGAGAAACAAGGACTGATGTGGCCAAGTGGGATTAGAGGCAAATGAGTGTTGCTGGAAGGAGGTGCAGATGAAGGCAAGAGAAGCTGGGAGGAGGTCGGAAGTGATCCTGGCCTGAACCAAGGCTAGGGAGGGGAGAAACTGTAGAAGAAGTTGCCAGTTCTCTGTCTGAGACATAGACATAAACCCCATTTGTTAGTCCACCTGGCGAGGCTCATCTCTTTAAAAGCTCTCAACCCAAAGAGCTGCCCCACTCTTTAGTGTACTTTGGCAGTGATCTTTCTGACTCTTCAGATTTAGTGACCCATCATAAAAGAAATCTGACTTCTGAGATGCAGCCAAGTCTGAGGGAGAGGAGCCGATGCAGAAGTGTCAGCCCTGATCTTTGGCAGATGTCCCTGCCCCTTTGGCTGGGGAGTTGCCAATGGCCCCTCTGTTTCTGTCATTCTGCACATGTGTGACTCCATCCTGATTGGAGAAGTAGCTTATTTGGTTCTGATTTGGCAGGAAACTTCTAGGTAACGAGGGAAACTAATGAGTTTCTGGGCCTAGTAGTGTGTCTGGGATGGCTTCAAACGCTGTGGATGACCTTCACCTCACTTGTAGGAGGCCCACAGAAGGTAAGGGATTCTCCAAAGGTTTCATAGTCAGTGGTACCAGGAGATGGAAGAACCAAGAGTTCAGACTGTGTGGGCCTGCCTGCAGGCACCAACTCTACCACAGGCTGTGGGATGGGGACAACTGGACCTCTGCAGTAATAGGATCTCCTATGGAATAAGCTCCACTCAACAGAATTCTGACGTGGCAGCCTCAGTGCAGGGCTGGGCACGTGGGACTCCCATTTGCCATGATGAGGTGCCGTTCCTGGCATGCAGCAGGCTCAGGCTGCCTGGAGTGCTCTTTCGTTGTGGGAGAGCCAGCCCTTGCTGACGTGGTAAATTTGGTTTGCTCTTGGCCCCCTGCCCTGCCCCTTTTAGTGTGCCCCTGACTTCCACGGAAACATGTCCGGGTCCTGCCAGCTGGCAGTTTTGCTGAGCTGGTCAGAGCCTAGCCCTGGAGGAGCCCAGAAGGTGGCAGACCCTGGAGAGGACGGCTGCTCTGCCTCAGGATTATGCCAGCACAGCCAGCCCCTGCTTCATGTCCTGTCCATGTACCTGAGCACCCCAGCCCCTCCCTTGAGGCCCAAAGGGTCACCAGTGGCTGCCAAGAGCAAGAGCCAGACCCACAGCCTGGGCCGTTTGTCTCCCCACAGCGCTGGCTCACTCCCAGGCTAGAGAACTCCTTACTCTAGGCTGTCCTCTACATAAATAAGCCTCATGACACTGTGAAGGCCTCTATGACACCACAGCCCTCCTTCACTGGCCCTACCTGCATGCTAGAGAGGAAGCAAGGAGGGAGAACAGATCACAAGGCAGGTGTGGGCCAGGGGGTCAGTGGATGCCCTGGCCATATCTTCACATTCATCTGGTCCCAAGGGCCACTAGGAGTTAGCAATGGGTCCCTAGGCTTTCCTCACTGTAGGTGGAGCCAAAACCTGAACAAAGAGGGTTGCACATCTCCAAACCATCCTTGTACTGATTGGAGATTGCTAACTATCCCTCTTTCAGCAGAGACAGGTTGAAAGTTCATGCTACTTGGCTTCTGTCCAAATGCCCAGGGATGTTAGTGATCTTTCCTGTTCTCATAGCAATCCCGAAAGGAAGATGTTTTAACTCCAATTTTACAAATGAGGAAACTGAGGCAACTCAAAGAGATTAGCTGACCTTTCCAGGGTCTCTCAGACAGCTACTAAGTGGTGAGGAAGATAATCCAATCCACTGGTTCCCCCAAGCCCTTGCTCTCCCCCAGGCCAACTGCTTGCCCTGAAGGAGTTCTGCCTGAAATGTGCTCTAGTTCCACCTTCTGAACCCCAAAGTGTTGACTGACCCTACACTGGTCTCTGTGACACTTTGGAGGCTCCCTTGCTGCGAGATCCTTCCCAAACTCCCTGGGGCCAGACTCTGCCCATTAGCAATCTAGAAGGTTTCATGGCCTACCCTTATCAGATCACTGCTCCATGTTATCCAGGTGAGCAGCCCTAGGCAGACAGGAGGGTGTGCCACTTGGCAATGGCAGGTCCAGTGAGTACGTGCTCCTTGGCCACTGTTCTTCATTCAGGAATCCACCAACAATTGCCACCTCCAAAAGTCTGAATGATCTTGGTATTCTAGGGACAATATGGTTACTGGAATAGTCCATTTTTGTTACCATAATGAAATATCTGAGGCTGGGTGCTTTATAAAGAAAAGATGTTTATTCAGCTCACAGTTCTGGAGGTTCAAGGACATGGTGCTGGTATCAGCTTGGCTCTGGTGAAGACCTCATGGCTGTTGGCATCAGTGTCAGGAGAGCATATGACAGGAAGAGCTTCCATGGTAAGACAGGAAGCCAGAGTGAGATCAGGCCTGAGGCAAGCTTGCTCTTTGATAACAACCCTCTCACCAGAAAAAAAAAAAAAAAAACAGTGTCCCATGAGAATTACATCAATGTCTTCCTAGGGCAATATCCCTAATAACTTCATTGCCTTCCATTAAGCATCCGCTCTTAAAGGTCCCATTACCTCTTAACATCGCCACTCTGGTGGCCAACCTTTCAATACATGAACCCTTAGAGGACAAACCCCATCAAAACTGTAGTGTGAACCACAGCCATTACAGATGCATGAAGTGACAAACATGTGCTTGCCTTTTTCTCAGGAGCCCTATTGACTCAACTGAGAGAGGACCTGCAGAGCCAGCACCATGAGTATCTCCGCTCTGGGAGGCAGCACCAAAGGTGAGGCCTGGGCTCCATGTATCCCACCTTATTCCACATGTTCCCCAGGAAGGCTGTGAGTGCGGCCTGGAAAACAAAGGGAGAGAAGCATATTGGGAGGGCTGGAAAGGAAGCCTCAGGGTCCTGGACATGGGATCCCCTTTTGAGGCTGCTTGGCCTTGGCCCTGCCAGGGAAGTCTTTGCCACCAGGTGAGGAGGAGCGCAATAATGTCCTCAAGCAGATGAAAGTACGAACCACACTGAAGGGGGACAAGAGCTGGATCACCAAGCAGGATGAATCCGAGGGCCGAACCATGTAAGTCTAGGAAGCCAGAAGGGATGGCAGCAACTGGGGCAGGTGGGGGTGGGTTGCAATTCATGGGGCCTGACCAGACCTGGGGATGCTGAGAGGCTTCTAGCATTTAGAGCTCAGTCAGGCCACATGGCCATAGAATATACAGGGAGGATGAAGCATGGGAAAGTCAAAGCAGCTAAAGGTAAGATCTGAGCAAAGTCTAAAGATGGCAAAGGTCTCAGGCACTGGGGCATGTGTGTATACACACATCTGTGGAGGAAGGCTGGGGTAGGAGAAGGAGAGGTGAGAATGGTGAGGCACTGCAGGCATCCTTTAGGATGGAGACTGCAGAGTGGCAGGGGGCAGGGAGGTTGGGAGGCATTCTTTCAGGATCCCTCTTTCCCCAGAGAGCTGCCTGCAGGCCGGAATCGAGCCACATCCTTTTCATCAGCTGGGGAGGTCTCAAAGGCCAGGTAAGAGGTGGAGCCAAGGTGGCTCATAGGTGGGCACTCGGAACTTACCTGCAGCATGTGGCTGGCCCTGTAGTAGGAATATAGGGGATAGATAGGGAGCCCAAGCTAAAAGGAGCATGAAAGACCTGTAGTGTATCATTTAAAATCCACAGGAAGAATGAGCTCTTCTGCTGTGCTTTCCTCTTGGGAAAGGGAGGGTAGAAGTCAATGGTCCAGGCTCCTGGCCTTGCTATGGGGTCATAGGGCTAGCTGACACCCCTGAGGGCTTCCATGGCTCCAATGGCTCCAGCTGTCAACTGGGATAGAAATTGTCATTTAAAAGAAGACTATTATTCTGTCTCCTCCTTCAGGGAATGAGATAACATCTCTGAGGTGCTCAGGCAGCTTTGAGTCACATGTCACTCACTCCTGCAGGGGAGGCTTATATGTTTGACCTCAACTGCCCCCAAGGTCATAATTCCAGCTGGTCAGTGGAGCTGGCCTCTTTCTATTTTGAGGACTTTTCAATAACAATGTCCAGGGGGCTTTGAAGTGTGAGCTCATCCTGCTAGCATCTGGAGGAACTGATCATGAGAGAAATGGGAACCAAGAAATAAACTGGGTGGTCCTTGCCCTAAACTGCTGACAGTTGACAGCATGTGCAGAGCAGGGGCTTCTCAGGTGGTGACAGGCAATGGCAGCAGCTGATGCATGGGGTGATCTCTGGTTATAGTTTTGCTCAGTGCCCAAAAACTGCCAGGTCCTGTGCTGGGCCCAGAGGCTATAGTAGTTATCAAGACCTAGGCCTTTTCCTGAGGGGAACTCACATTCCTGCAAGGGACATAGATACCTAACAGATGAATGCAAAAGAGAGAATTGTAAGTTGAGACAATTATGGTGGATGACATTGATGAGTTTGAGAGTCATCAAGGATAGTCAACTTCTTATGGAGCTTTTTGACTTTGGAAGATGCAGTTCTCACCCCAGCCTGTGGTTTGGGGTGTGTTAGGAAAGCACATTCTAGGGTATTGTGCATCAGGGATCAGAATGGTGCTACCTTGGGGCTGGGGTTGTGGCTCAGTGGCAGAGCACTTGCCTAGCACGTGTGAGGCACTGGGTTCAATTCTCAGCACCGCATATAAATAAATAAAGTCCACTGACAACTAAAAAATTGTTAAAAAAAAAAAATAATGGTGCTATCTTGAAGTCTACATAAAGCCTGCCAAAAGGCCCCAGTCAGAAATGCTTGTGTGGCTGGAATAGGTGTCACCCTGTGTTCCTGCAACTTGGCCACCTCCAGAAACCTGTCCCTTCAAAGAGAGTCTGTAGGGATGGAGGATTCTGGGACTCTTTATTACCCTTAAACCTGACCCCACTGCTCTAGCACAAAGCCCCTCTATTCCTGGACAGTGGTATGATCTGCCTTGAGTCCTTGTTTCCTTGCCCAATTATAAGGAAGACTCTTAGGAGGTAGGTGCATTTGTCTCCTGTCCCTGAGCCTAGAACTTATAGTTCCCACCATCCCTGGAAATGGGTGGAACAGAGTAAGCACCTTGGCCAGGAAAATGGGAGTGGCTACCTCTGCTCATGTGTGCTACACTGGGATACCTACCAGCCAGCCTACTTTCGTATAGGTGGAGACAGAATGAAGCAGGGAGCCTGAAGCCTCCAGCAAGGCCCTGCTTCACTTTGTACCTCCTTTTCCCTTGGCAGGGCTCCAAGCACAAGAGCTCCCACTGGCTATATCATCCGGTAAGTGACATGCACCTGCATCCCCATACCATCTGTGCTGCTCCTTGACTTATCATCATCTCCTGGGTTCTCTTGTAGGGGTGTGTTCACCAAACCCATCGACAGCTCATCTCATGCCCAGCAGCACTTCCCCAAAGCCAATGGAGCTCCAAAAAGGTATGTCCATAGGGCACTGGCTAGTTGGCCACTGGGAAGGTGTGAGGGCCTGCTCCAGATCCATGGCAGGGATAGGGCTTTGCCTGTAAGCAAGGGACAGTGCCTAACCTGGCTCGCTCTGTTTACTGGGGCAGAAAGGCACAGGGAACATACTGGGAAAGCTGGGCCCAGAGTCCCCTGGTATGGCAGTTGGTACCTCGTACTTGCTGACCACACTGGGCCGTGTGCTTTAGTCTTCCTAGCAGGCTGAGGGGGCATATTAACTAAACAACCAGGCATCAGGCAGAACTGGGGCTCCATTGGAAAGGAAAGGCCAAGGGGACTTGGAGCAGGAAGAAAACACAGGCAAGAACCCACTGGGTTTTTCTTTGAGGCTCAGTGGGGTCAGCCTATGGCAGGAAGGGCTGCCTACTCAGGGTGTCTGGCAGTGCTGAATTAAAAAAAAAAAGCTCCCAGTGACCCCCTGGGCCACCTATCTCATGCATGTTGGGCTGTGTAGGCAAATCTGGGGATAGGAATGGGGTTTTGGGTGGGCACATGGAAACTCCTGGCCTTTGCAGCGTTGCCGCTCTGGGGAAAACAGCTACCACTGACCCTCCCCGCCCCACCTCCTCTGGCTACAAGATGACCACTGAGGATTACAAGAAGCTGTGAGTATGCAATTTCCAACACAAACATAGGACCTGCTGAGGATAACTGGCTACTCTCCTCTAAGCACAGCCTAGGGAGAGCTAGTCTAACTGTCCCAACACCCCTGACAGTTGTGACTGTGGCCTGGAGCCCACCAGGGGGTGACAAAGGCCCAGAAAATTGCATGACCATGCATAATATGTTTCTGATCTGAGGCAAAGCACAGTCTGCAGGAAGCTTCTAGGAAGAGTACATAGGTCTGGAGAAAGGATCATGAATTGTGGCTATGAGGCTGCTAATGGCTGGTTGTATTTTTTGGGCATGCCCCTTATACCAGTCTGGGCCATGGACTCAGTCTGGGCTGTGCTGGGCTGGGAGCCCAATGCTCCTTGGGATGCTGCTGGCTCTAGCAGCCTATCAGTGTGGGCATTTTGTGTCTAAAGCTGAGTTATTTCTTGGGTGTAATTATTTGGCATCCACACTGGAGCTCTCTTTGAGGTCCCTTTCAAGATTCTTAGCCTGCATGCCAGGGAGCGGGGCTCTGGACATAGGTTCCCCAGAGGCCCCACATCTTTATATTGTTTGTCCTTTGTCCCCATCAGCCAGTGTCATGGAGCACCTGGAAAATCTTTCTGGGGAAGTGATGAGGCTTGAACTGGAGAGGTATATGACAGGGAGTGTGGGGGTGTGGTATGGAGGTAGAAGACCTATAACCACTTCTTCTCTTCCTCCAGGGCACCATACAACATCAGGCGCAGCTCCACATCAGGGGAGGTGGAAGAGGAAGAAGTGCCCATCTCTTCAGATGAGCAGAAACGGAGGTAATGGTGCCCCTCAAGGCATGGCAGGGTCCTCAGTCTTCACTCAACATACCAAACTTAGGCCATCTTTGGAGGTTTGTGGGGTATGGGTATAGCTGTCATTCCATGAGTCTGAGAACTATTCACTCAGTGCTAGACCAGCTGAGAACTAACTACCAGCTCAGCAGGCCCTCTAAAGCACTTGCTTATAGGTAGAACCTAGGTAATGCAGGCCCAGGCAAAAGTTATTTCTGGGCTCTTCTGGACTTTAAACCATTTTGTTAGAACAGGTCCTGAGAAAATTGGATAAAAATTTTCAGGGTAGGATCCCTGGAAGGGGCCAAGTGGCCACCTGCACAGTTCTCTCTATGTGTGAGCTGTGTATACAAAGTCCCAGTAAGCCATGTACACTTAGAAGGCAGGGGATGGGCTCCATAATTTCAAATGTCCCTTGCCCACAAACAGGCCTGGCTGTGGGCCATCTTCTGCCAACCCATTTGCAGCTCAGGAAGCACAGAAAAGTCCCCTTGCTGAAGGTTCTGAAAGATGGGCAGCCATAAAGGCATGTGTCCTCAGGCCTGGGAAGTGCAGCTCAAAGAACCAGGAGTTCTGAAGCTGCCTAGTATTAAATGCCTGCTCTTCCACCTGCTAGGTGTGTACTCTTGGGCAACTAACTAGAGCTGTCTAGCCTCAGTTTCCTCATCTGGAAATCATGGTAGGATATTAGCACCTTCTTCTCTGAGTTAGGAAGATTAATGAGCAAATATGGTGATGTCAGTATCCAGGGCACGGCTGGGCACACAGCGTGTGCTCAGTAAACATGGCTGCCCTTCCCTCAGTTTCCATGTTTCCTTTGAATAGTCTTTGTAGCATATGCTACATTGGCTTCTCCTCACCTCTCTGGGGTGGTTCCTAGTCATCTTGAGGACATCCCTGGTTAGGCTGGCAGAGTGTGTACAGCTTGACACCCATCAGTTGTCCCCTACCCCATGTTGCCCCAGATCAGAGGCTGCAAGCAGTGTGGTGAGGAAGACAGCTCCCAGGGAGCATTCCTACGTCCTGTCAGCAGTCAAGAAGAGCACTGGGTGAGTTGCACAGCAGGGAACCCAGCAGGGCAGGAGGCCTGGTCTCTGAGCCTGGCATGGCCACCAACTGGCTCCATGTTGTGGAATAGTTCCCCTCTTCTCAGGGTTCCTTGGCCTGGTGAAAGGGTGAATTGAAAGAATACTCCCAAGGGCCCTCCTAGCTAGACTTTCTCAGATTCTCATATGTATTTTCTAAAGAAACTGGGGGGTTTGGCTGCTGCCATAAGGGCAGGCGAGGTGCTGGGAATAGGAGAGAGTCTCAAGACTCTCTAGAGTAGAGTGATTGAGTTGTCATCTGTTTATGGGCTCTGACCAATATGTCACCTTTCTGATTCCTTTCCAGAAGTCCTACCCAGGAGACTCAGGCCCCTTTTATTGCAAAAAGGTAAGTTTCATCCAAGGAAGCCTTGAAAGCCTGTTGCTGGCCACAGAGAAGGCCCCCTTTCGGCAGGAATATAGGGAGAGGGGAGGTAAGGGTGGGGGACTGCTGTTCCCAAGCAGAGATGTGAGAGGCATCAGACTTCTGTCCAGAGGCCAGGCAAACACCTTATTGACTGTGGAGGCACATGTGGTCCTAGTAGCCAGTTCTGTGAAGGCAGCAACCTGGCTTATGGGTGAGTTCTTCCATTTGCCAATAGCTAATGACACCTAAGATGGAGCTATAGTATTTGTGAGGTCCTCTGGGGATTTGAAGTCAAACTACCTAAAGGTTACAAAGGAGCTGTTCCATTCACCTCCTTTCCAGAGTTTTGTGACTCAGAATTCCTGGCTTGCCAGCCCTTGGAGGGACCCTGGCTCCCTCCTTCAGCTGACCCCAGGAAGAGTTCTTTGCTCTCACCCAGGATCAGGGTCATCAGGAAAAATTCCCTGGGAGGTGATTATGACATTGGAGATGGGTCCTAAAGGAGAAATAGAATGGTCAGGATGTCAGATTATCTGGACAGTCCAGCTGAGTGGGGAGAAAAAATATTGGAGGGAGGGTAGGGAAGAAACTTATGGAAAGTTGAATTTTAGGGATCTTTGGTTGAGTGGACAGAGAACGCATTCAAGATAAGGTGGTATGACAAGCTGAGAACTGACAAACAAGGAAGAGCCAGCATGCCAAGTGCAAAGCTGTTCCCACCCTCTGCTCACTGTGTTGAATGACCAGAAAGGCTTACTGGAATGCAATGAGCAGGGAGTGGTAGCAACACAAAGGACATGACATAATGGCATGTTCTTGCTGGCTGTATTAGTTTCCTGTGGCTGCTGTAACAAAGTACCACAAACTGGGTGTCTTGAAATGCCAAAATAGCTTCTCACATAGTTCCAGAGACTAGTCTCTGATATCAAAGTGTTGACAGGGTTGATTTTTTTTCTGGAGCTGCTGAAGGAGAAGCTTCTGGTGGCTGCTGGCAGTCCCTGCATGACTTAGATTGTACCTGCTTCACTCAGGTCTGTGCCTATATTCACATGGCCTTCTTTTTTGTGTCTGGGTCCAGATTTTACTTGTCTTAGAAGAACATTCGTCATTGGATTTACAACCCACCCACACTCAATGTGACCTCATCTTACCTTGATTACATCTCCAAAGACCCTTTTCCCAATGATAGTCACAAATTCCAGGGCACATGAATTTGGGGAGAATACTATTCAACCTCGTATGCTGTCTTTATCTTGAGCTGGAATGGTTGAGACCTCAAGCCTGAACCACCTCATCATCATCTCAATTGGACATCACTGAAAGCATGTCCTTCAAAGGCCAGCAAACTCCAGGACAGTCAAGAAAACCATAAGCACAACTTTTCCTCTTGTCCACAGGGTTGAGGTGGTAGATGAGGATGGGCCTTCTGAGAGGAGCCAGGAGCCACCTGCTCTATCAAGACCTACTCCTGGATTGAGCAGGTAATCAATCACTAGTCTCTCTCTGGGGATGATCACTGCTGGGCCTGCCTGCCTCTCAGTAACTGGAGAATCTCTGTCAGGCCACTTCCCTCTGGCTCCCAGGGTCACTGTCCCCAGGTGCCCAGTGGCAGGATGGGGTGCAGAAATCAGTAAGGGCTCATCTGGTTGAATGTCCCAGGATTTAAAAGAGCAAAACAGTGTGGCCTCCAGGGAGAGTGAGCTTGGCTCTTGTCTGTTTAGTATTTATCTGTGTCACCTTAACCCTTGCATTGCTGAGCCTGGTAGTGGCAAAATGTCCTGAGAAAAAGTATCATCTTTAGGGTTTGAAAAGGCCACCTACTGTGGCCATAGTTTGCCATTATTAAGCATGCTCATGGCATGCCTATAAGTTGGCCAAGTTCAAACTGCCCAGGAAGGAGGCTCCGCAGTCCCCAGTGCTGCTCACAGCTGCCTTCTTTGCCAGTGCGGATGGAGGCAGAACCCAAGTGTCTCGGGTGATTTGGATCAAGCGCATGCCGAGTGTACCTAGCCCCTCCGGGAGCCAGGAGCCCAGGTGGGTGCCAAGAGCTGTGAGCTGGTCAGACGGTTTCTCACTAGCCTGGCCAGCTGGGCCTGCCAACCAGGGAGGGTCCAGCAAATGGTGTGACAGGGCAGGTGCAGTCTGAGTCCTGCTGATCTCACTCCAGGTGGGGCTGTGATTGCCCTGATTTCTGAGTCCCAAGTGTCCAGGGAGATAATGGTGCTCTCTTGTCTGTGGATGAAGAGCAATCAATACCTCCTTGTACTTCTCACTGAATGGTGCTGAGTCCCATAGAGACCGCCACTGCCCTGTTGTTGCTGTTGTTAAAAGCACCTGCCTGGATGGACAGCTTTGCCCAAACTCAGGTCTGCTAAGAGATGCACCTCTATGCCACCTTGAAAGACCCCTGAAGCCAGAAGGGGAGAGCATCTGTCCCCACAGGTCACTTCCTGGGCCCCTAGGGTCTATTCCAGCTCTCCTAATTCCATTGTAATCCCCCAACTTGAGCTCCATAATGATTTGTAGACATGTGACCACCATCACCTTGACCCTCTCTGTTGTTTAACTGTCCCCATAAGAATTTTTATCCATCAGAACCTTTGAGGATTTGGAAAGGAAGATTTCAGAGCTCTTTATGAAGCAGTATCTAGGGGTCTAGAGGATTTGGTGATTAGATAGATGTGGGAGTGGGGTAGGGATACCACAGCAAAGTACCACAAACCGGGCACTTTAAACAACAGAGTTGTTCTGGAGGCAGGAAGTCTAAGATCAATGTGTGGGTAAGGTATTTTATTTCTCCTGAAGCCTCTCTCCTTGGTTTGTAGATGGTAATTTTCTTCCTGTGTGCTGTGTTTTAATCTCCTGTTCTTATGAGGGCACCAATTACACTGCTTTAGGGCCCACTGCAGTGACTTCAGTTTAATCACTTCTTTAAAAACCCTGTCTCTGGGGGCTGAGGTTGTGGCTCAGTGGTAGAGAATTCACCTAGCACATGCAAGGCCCTGGGTTCAATCCTCAGCACCATATAAAAATAAATAAACAAAATAAAGGTATTGTGTCCAACTACAACTAAAAAATAAATATTAAAAAAAATCCCTGTCTCTGAATACAGTCACCTTCTGAGGCAGTGGGGATTCAGGAATTAAACATGAATTTTCAGGGACAAAGGTAATGAGTGGTTTCAGATGCTTTTTAAGAGATAATGTAGGTAGAGAATTAGATTGCACTGTATTGTGGATCTGAGAATCATTTTTACATTTATTCCATGAGATTCCTTTGGGTGTTTAATACCCATCATCTGGCTGACACAGAAAGATGGCTGTCTTATTTGCCATGACTGCTAAAAAATAGTATCACAATTGAATTAGAAAAGCACTCTGAAGTTTAGGGTTGGAGAGATAGATGAAAGGCCTGCTGAGCTCAGTCTGGAAACGAGCAAACTCAGGCAGCTGGCCACCCATCTTTACAACTCTGAAGAATTGTTATGGGTACAGAGAGCAAAGTCATTTTGCTGGAGTGGCCCTCTGAAACGAAGCAGATCATGGAACATCCTAGACACTTGAGGTATCTCACAAGGGGACAGGTTCCATCAGGAAGGAAGGGAACTCCTCATCAGAAGTGTGCAGTAAAGTTCAAGACAGTCCACACTCCTAGTAGAAGGCTTAGTGTGATGCTTCAGTTAGTTCTACACTCAGATTCTGCAGTCACAAAATATTTGAGACACCTTCCAGTTGCTTCCATGTGAGCTTCTGGCTTGTCCTGAACCTAAAGAACCTTATTCCCTGACCCCACTCCATCAGGCACTGCACTGGGCCAGGCAACCACCGTCAGTTTCCCCATGCTTATCTAAGAAGCCCTTATCTAAGAAGCCCATCAGGAGCAGTGACTTAACCAAACTTTAGGTCCTGAAACATCCCCAGAAAAGGCTGGATTTTGGCAGAGTTGGTGAGGGGGTGATTATAGCCTTGTCCCTAGCCACAGCCTCCCCAGACCTGGCCTTGTCCTGTGTGCCTTGGCTACAATCTATAGGTCAGTGCCTCATGCCTCATTCCTCCTGCCTCTCTGTGAACTGAGCTTACTTAGCTACCCTCTCTGGCACACACTGGCCCTGCATGAGCACCACTTTTTGATCCTCCCAGGCCTAGCTATTTTCCCCATCACTGCACTGGTCATGCTTCCTTGACTCTTTGCCTCATCAGACTAGGGCAGGGCCTCCTGGGTCCTGGTCCTTGGCTGTGCCATCATTGTTCTTTCTGGCAGAATAGCTGGGGTACCATTTGTAGGAGCATAGCTTCTGGCACAAGATATAACCCTGGTTTTGCCCCAGATTGGCAGTATGTCCTTGAGCAATTTCCTTAACTTCTCTGGGTCTCAGTTTCCTCATGTGTAAAACAGAGAGGACAGTAATACCACTTCCCACAGCTATCCCAAATACTAAGTGGAATAATGCCTATGAAATACAGATGCCTGGGTGCCAGTATCATTGTGTGCTCCTGATTATAGTTTGCTAATTTATGGGACCCTTCTTCAATACAGGAAGAGACCAATATTGCCACCTGCTGGCATCTGGAGGACATGCAACTAAGGGCAATGTAAAGGAAGACCCTTTCCCTACCCTCACCTAATACACACAGGAGCACAGGAGTCGCCTCTCTTCTGACAGATCGCTTTCCTTCACATTCCCACAGATGGCTAGGGCCACAGTGGATGTGCACTGATGGGTTTAGGGTTTTGATCTTCAGCCCTGCTGAAAACTTCAAACTGAAACAATTTGTGGCCAAGCGGCTGTGGAGGTGATGGGGCTGGTAGGGTGATGCCGGGGAGAGAAGCTGGAAGATCACTGTGTTTGTTCGCTGCCGCCACCAGAACACCATGCCAGATATTTAGCTTCTCCCAATTCTGGAGGCCAGAGCTCTAAGATCAATGTGTCAACAGGGTTATGCTCCCTCTGCAGGCTCTGGTGTGTGGGTGGTGGGAGGGATGCCATCACCAGGCACCTGGAGAAGCTGAGGGAAGTGCAGAGCCCTGGTGAGACCAGGCTGGCCTAGAGCACCAACCGGCTGCTCAGAAGCCAACCAAAACTTGTTTCAAACCCTGGGGGGTTTTTCTTGTCCAGTGGAGCCGAGCAAGGTCGGGCTTTGGTGAGTGTGGGGGTGAGGTGGAGCAGGAACAAGCGAGTGGTCTCTCCCTGAGAGGCCCAGGACTCAGGTGTCCCACTGAGTGTGGCTGCTGCCCACAGCCTCCTGGTGGGGAGAGCCAATGGGCTTTCTCATTCTCACTCTCGGACCTTCCCCGAGGTCCCTGACCATCCCACCTCCTAGATGGTTTCCTGGTGCTGTCAGAACAAAGTACCACATTCGGGGGGTGGGGTGTAAAAACTGTACCCATGTATTTTCTCCCAGACCTGAAGCTCCTCTCACCTCTCCTAGCTTCTGGTAGTCGCCAGCAACCCTTGGCTGGCAGCTGTATCCCTCCAAAATCTGCCTGCATCTTCACCTGGCTGCCTTTCCACTGTGTGTCTGTCTGGCTCCAAATGTCCTTCCTCTTATAAGGACATAGTCGTTGGCTTAAGGCCCACACTACTCCAGTATGAACTCACTTTACCTTGATTACATCTGCAAAGACCCTATTTCCAAATAAGGATACCTTCATGGCTATTAGGGCTTATGACTTAAATATAGCTTTTGGGGAGACACAGTTCAACCCCATAACAGCCCATCTAGAAGAGGTGCCATTTGAGCTGGACTTTAAGAAGACATTGCTCATGGAAGTGACACAGGAGGAAGAAAGTGTTGAGGCAGTGGTGCCAGCCTGGGCAAGAGACAAAGGGATATGGAAAAGTTGGTACAGTCTGGAGTGACCCTTCATTCCTATTTCTTCTCTCACACAACCAGAAATGCCAATGAGAAAATATGTTTCACTTGCCTGTGACATTCTCAAGTTAGTCGTGTTCCTGTTGCTTGGCACTTAAACCTTCTGATTTAAATGAAGCTGTCAGGCCCTGTATGCTGTAATCATAAATGACATCATTGTTGATAATGATGTTACATTGTTATCATGGGAAGAGATGGGCAGAAATCAGAGCTGTCTACATATATTAGGCCCCCTTCTGGTTTTTATGGTGGGGAAAGCCCCTGTCACTTGAAGTCCTTGATTTTCTATTTCCCTTTGGTCATCTCCAGTGCTCCAGGCCCTGCTCAGGGTGGAGGCAGAGGGACAGAGATAAGTAGTCATTGACCAAGCCCACCGTGGGCTTCTGGTTTAGGTTGGTGCCAGAAACCAGGACCAACTCCAAGATTGGCTGAGATCCAGGCTTGCATCAAGTGAGGACCTATCTGTCTCCCTGACTTCATCCTGGCCACTCTGATTCCTCTTTCTCCTGGGACCCCTGAATAGCTTTTTATAAAATGTCAGTCTGATCATATAAACTCCCACCCTGTACTTCAAGCTGTCATCCCACAGCTTCCCTTTGCCAGACCAGATGTGATCTCATTTCTACTCAGAAGGTCTTTTGCTGTGCCTTAGGGAGGGCTGAGCTCAGATGGGGGTGGGAGACTGGGGAAAGACTACTTTGCTCCCCTTTCTCTGGGGCCTGCAGGTCAGTGGCCTGAGCTCAGTTGTAGAACCAAGAAGGTTCAAGGCCAAAGAGCAGATGAGAGCAAAAACAAAAGGGGGAGGGTGATGGGTCTGGTTGTTGCACTAGCACCAGAGGGACAACATCTTTGGACATTGACTCAGGTGGGAAAGGAGAGGCTTTCCCTAGTAGCACCTCTCAGATCTCTCCTTTGGCCCACAGCTCAAGAGGTGAGGAGATTGTCCGTCTGCAGATCATGACACCCAGGGCAGGACTCCGCCTGGTGGCTCCAGACCTGGAAGGCATCAGGTACAGAGGCCCTGCTGCTGTACTGTGTCCCTCTACACCATTCTAGTGATGGGGCAGAGGGCCAGGATGCAAAGGATGAGGCCTAGGGACTGATTCTGTCACTGTGGGAGTGACAGGTTGGTGGAAGATATGATCAACTTGGGTTCTCTGCTCCTATCTCATTCTTTTGATCAATAATTTTTCTGGAATGAGCACTTGGTCCTTGTGAGGCAATAGGCCTGGCTCTGGGATCCAGCTGTGACTGGGACCCCCTGGGCCAGAGTTGCTGAATTTCTGCCTGATGAGGGAGGAAGATGCAGACATGAGCAAGGTCACTCTGTGGTACTGACTGCACTGTATGTTATGAGCCCCCAAGACTGGCCAACTGTGCTGAGTGGGGACACTGGGTCTGTGCCATACCTTGAAGCCACTGAGGTAGTTCACTTGCCTGTGTGAAGGGGGTACTGGGAATAGGTTAGGATCCTGGGTCAGCCTCCATAGCTCATGATGCCACAGTGTCCTGTGCTGGGGAGGAGGAGGGACAAGGGGACCACAACCAGCTGGGAACACAATGGATTCAGCTCCTACCCTGGGGGAAGCAGGGGCCAGACACCCAGATGACAGGCAGGCTGGATCACAGGTATGGACACAGATGGGGAAGCAGCAGTCTCCTGCCCTGGAGGAAGCAGGGGACACTGGGAGTTGGGCCAGAGGGAAGCTGAAGTGGAGGCTCAGAGAGATCTAAGCAGAAAGACTGGGCCCCTGTCTTTTGTGAAGCCAAAGGTCTGAGGAGAGAGGTGGGTGTGTACACAGGAGGTAATCCCTTAATCTGTAGAGCAGCAGGGGCTGAGGGAAATCTTCCTGGAAGAAGTGATGACCAAGATAAATCTAAAGGGAATTATACATCCCTTTATTTTCCTTCTTGGTTCCCCTCTCTCTAACCCCATATACTCCCCTGTCCATTTTATTTTAGAGATATTTTCATTTCTACTATCCTCCCCTAGACTCAGGCCTCCACCATTTTTGGCCCAGTTGTCTGCCACCATGTCCTACTGTCCCATCCCCAGACTGTCCTCCATGTATCTACCTGGGTGACTTTTGGAGGTCATTATATCAAGGTGACAGTTTATGCCATGTGAGGAGAGCAGGAAACCCAGTAGGTGGTAGAATATGCAAAGCGGGGAGGAACACTGGGGACACCAACATTTAAGTGAAACATAGAAGATAATGGTGAAGTAGATAAAGGGAGGTAGAAGGTGTCACAGGACCAAGGGAGTAGAGGAAGCAAGTAGGAGTGGCCCACTGGGTCAGTAGTACTGATGGTGGCCTGAGATAATGATGGGACTGACTATTGGATTTGACAACATGGGGCTCCTCAATGAACTCAAAAGAGAACAGAGTGAGAGTAAGTAAGCTAGGATCAGGCTTACAGTGTGAAGAAATATAATCCAGAACTCTCAAATCAGACTGCCTGGGCTCAAATTCCCAGCTGTTCCTCTACTGTGGAATTTGGAGCAAGTTACTCAGATTTCTGTGGCTCAGGTTGCTCATCTAGAAAGTGGGCATAGATGACAGCATTGCCCAAGGGTTGAGATAACTGTCCCCGCCAGAGTGTGGGTAGATAACAAGTGGCTAACTTATAACTGTTCCCCCATAGGTCTTTCCAAGACCACAAAGACAAGGAGTCCCCCTGCTTCAGAGAGCTCAAGAGAGACTTGGCTGGTGAGACCTTCAAGGATCCCAGCACAGATTCTGAAAGGTAACTCATGGCAGGGAGCAGAGTCTTTATCTCCAGAATATGGAATCCACATCTTCATCCAGGTGAAGGTTGGTGGATGTTGCTGGCAGTAGGATTGGCCCATCCTTGCTGTCCCCCTGGGATAGTACAGGTCTTCAATGATTATCTGTTGAAAGGATGAATGAATGAGGCCTGGAGAGGGGCAGACCCCTGCCAAGATCCCTGAGGTCACTGGTTGCAAAGCAGGACCAAATTCTAGGTTAGGCCACCCCTATCCAAGCACTTGACCTTCACTGATTTCCTTCAATTCATCTAAAGCCACCATACTCACTATGCTTTTCTTCCAGGAAAAAGCAGCCTTGTGAATGATCCATTCAAACCAAGGCCACCAAGTTGTACAAAGGGAGGGTGGGGGGTGGTTATCTAGAGGAGATGGTTGTGCCTATTTATCCTACATCCCGCAGACCTAGCCTCCAAGTCAGACCAGGAAAGAATGGATCTGGTGAGCAATGGCTGTAGACTGGGCATTTGCTAGCCAGAGTCTGGTAGCCAGGAACAGATTTGAACTCACAGATCTGCCTTCCCATTATGGAGCTCTGGAGCCCCTACTTAAGACTTTAAGCCATGGGAATAAGGGAAGGGTGTCCTGGATGGCTGGGGTAGCCTTATTTCTGCCCTTTTTGGCTTATTAGCAGCCCAGAATGCCTTGTCCTTTGTCTGCTGGCTATCAGTCCCCAACATGCCTGCCTGCTGAGTCTCTCTGTTGCCCTCCTGAGTCTCTACTGTTTCTTGGCCCCACTGATACTCATCAAGTTTTGGAGAAGTTTTGCTGTTAGAGTCTGCGTGGGCTTCTCTTTGTTGTGATCAGGGAGGCAACCAAGGTTCTGTTTCTGGTCCTTGAGACCCACTCTCAGGATACTGGAGTTCGATAAGATTAAAGCCCAGTTAGAGTTAGCAAACACTTCTCTTTCCATCACAGATCAAGTGCACAATTGAATGATGGAAATGTGGGATTAGGAGCCATGGGGTCCCCACCATAAGGCTTGGCTGGAGCAGACATCAGCTCAGAAATAGGAGGGTGAGGTGCTTGTAGGAGACATGTGTCCCTGGTGACAGGCCACACTCAAGCTGCCAGACTACTTGGGTTGCTGGGGTGAGGCACTGGTCACTTCCTGGAGCTCTTGTCTGCTGCTTTACCCATACTCCCTCCCTTCATCACATCCCTTGCGGTCATATTTTACATATTTCCTTTCATTTACCTATGCTCCTGCCTTGTTCCTTCTCCTGCCCACTCCCTCCACTGACTTGCAAGTTCCTCCAGAACAAGCACAAGGCCTCACTCACAGTTGGAGGTCCAGCCCTCACCAGGACTGGCCCTGGGCAGGTGGAATGAACATGTGGGGAATACAGAAGGGACAAACTAATTAATGAGTGACCAAATGATGGATGAATCCATGCCTTATTACTTCTTGGCTGAGCTGTGAGGACCAACTAGGAGGCCTTTTGATCCTACCATCTCCCTTTCCCAAAGAGGAAGAAGCCCCAAAGTCCCCCCTTCTTTGCCAACTCTGCTCTGAGGGGTCAATGAGAGGAAAAGCAGCAGCCCAGGTGAGACAAGCTAAGAGACAAAGTTGTCCAGGTTGGTTTTGGGTTGCTGGACCTGGGTGGAGTCAGAAGTCACTTTCTCAGATGATTTGGGGAGTGGCAAGGTTCCACCTGTCCCCAGGTGGTTCCAAACCAAGCATGAATCATCCTTGGGGCAAAGGTTAGGAATGTAGATGTTGACACAAGTAGTTCAGTTCCAAACTGTACTAGAGTCCTTATGGGTCAGAACTGACGCTAGACAGTTGCAACTGTAAGATGCCTGTGTTCTCCTGCAAATCTGGCCAGGAGGGGTCTCGGGAAGGATGCCCTGCAGATTGCCTTCCCCAAACCCCTCCCAGTTGCCCCTACTTCCACAAGCCCACCAAAGGCCCCTTCCTCTAACTTTACTAGTTACAATGGGTTACTAGCCAGGTCCAGGAGCACAAGCCAATGTAGGAATAACACAGTAAGCCCAACCTCTGAAACCACTGTCTCTGAGGAGGTTCAGGAAAGGCCACTGTGCTGGGGACTCAGTTATTTGAACTACCACTAATGGGAAAAACTGCTACAGCCCTGCCTAAGCAGCTTGCATCTTTTTGCTATCTGCAAAGGCAGCAGAAAGATCTTCTGAAAAAATAAATCAGATCACATTTTCCCCCTGCTTCAACCTCCCAGTGGCTCCCCACTTCCCTTGGAATAAAGTTCAAACCCCTTTTCCTGGTCCAGAGGGACCTGCATGGCAGCAGGAACTTTGGCCCCCATCAGCATTGCCTCCTGCCCTCTCCCACAGTGGCACACACTAATTTGCTCTGTTGGCAACCATAGAAGATTTCTGCTCCAGTGTGATTGAGTCTGGTTCTGGGTTGCTTTGACTTTGAATATCCATCTGTATCATCCTTCCTGCTTATGTATCTTCATAAAAGGAAGTCTTTGCTTTCTAGTTTCTTTAAAGTAAGAAAAACCTCAGCAGGGTATGGTGGTACAAGCCTGTAATCCTAGCAACTCAGGAGGCTGGGGCAGGGGGATCACAAATTGGGGGCCATCCTGGGAAACAGCCAGGACCTATCTCACAATAAAAAATAAAAAGGGCTGAGGATGTGGCTCACTGATAAAGCACCCCTGGGTTCAATCCCCAGTATGAAAAAATAAAAATAAAAATAAATAAAGCTAAACTTCAAGGTAATTTGCAAAGTATTCTGAAGAATCTCCTAGATTTTTTAGGATATTTAGCCCAGTCTTTTATAGCTGCTTATTTGTACTTGGTTTGACATTGATTTTTAGAAAACTCCTTTACTATCTTTCCAAAGTACAGGTTGTTTCTCTTGGAACTACCCTTCGTTTCCATTCATTTTCATGAGTTTACTCAACAACTGAATTTGGTGATTGTGGTTGCAAGTGCAATTGGCATAAACAGGCTTGGGAACAAACATGAAGGACTCATTATGTTACCCAAATGGAGGTTTCGAGCTTGTGTGGGTAATGGGGTGACCTATGAATATCTTTTCTCCCATTTTATGGAGACAGAGAATGTGGCTTAACACTGGGAAGCCTGGGTAAAGGAGAGCCACTAAATCTCCATCAACTGGGTGGATACAGATGGGCTGCTTTTTATAAGCAGCCCCAAGACCCAGTAAGAACAGAAATGTGTTAGCGTGTGTTATGGCCCAGGTATTATTATGTGAATGTGAATTCACTTACTCTTCTAAGAACATCTATGAGGCAGATAGGATTATCATCCCTATTTCACCAATGATAAAACTAAGGCCCAAAGAGGTCAGGTAATTGTCATGCCTGTCCAGCTGCCTTGGGATATAAGCTAATATTGACACCTAAGCATCCATTTGAGCAATTCCACACTCCCCATCATCTGTTGGGGTCCTGAACCTGGACCAGGCATGACCTCCTTCCACAGGGAGGGCTCTGCTGCTACCTTCACCCCTTTTCTGGACGATCAAGATGTGCATGATGCCAACTCTCATTCCTGCAAGCCTGGACCAGTGGCTATCAGGTAAGGGTGTGGTGAATTCCTCAGTGACCAATCCTATTGCCAGACACAGTACTCAGAGCCTAACCTAAGTTCCAATGACCTAAGATCCCCTCAAACTTCTCAGCTCCATGTCACCTTACATCAAGTGTCACAGGACAAGGTGTCAAAAGAAGGGGCCAGGGGCTGGGGATGTGGCTCAAGTGGTAGTGCGCTTGCCTGGCATGCGTGAGGCACTGGGTTCAATTTTCAGCACCACATAAAAATAAAAATAAAAATAAAGATATTGTGTCCACCTAAAACTAAAAACTAAAATAAAATAAGGGCCCAACTTGGAGCTGTACACACTCACTGGGGACAGTGGGAGAAGAGAAACAGAGGTAAGTCTGTTGGCCCAGACATTTCAGCACCAAACTTTATGGGCCCTGAGGTGGCAGAGGACCAGAGACAGAATGGAGGGCATCAGAAAGCCCAGCTTAGAAACAGATCCTGATAAGAGGTCTCAGTGCACCTCTCCTCTAGGGTCTGCTAACTGATCCAGCAAGCAGGAATCAGGAAGAAGAATCTCAGGGACAATCAGCTAGCACTAGAGGCTTCAGTCCCAGGAGCACATAGCGTGTGGTTGGGAAGGACAAATGTTTCCAGGGACATAACTGAGAGGCCAGCCTTTACTGGCAGACAGTTTCCTTTTCCTGTTAGAAGGTATCTGGGAAATGGGAAGATCTGGGCCCCCAGCTTCCTTTGATCTGAGCTTCAGCAGGATCATGTGCTTCCTTCCCTCAGCTCCAGTACCACTTTGGCCTCTGCTGTCCTGGATGATAGGAAGAGTGACAGCACAGCAGTCCTGGAAGAAACAAAGACAGACCCTAAGGGGTAAGGTATTAGTAGACAGTGGTAAGTTGCTGGGGTAGAGAGAGGTAGCTCGAGTATCCTTTGGTTAGGAAGCCAAAGCCATCTAGGCTTGTGAGCTGGCCCAAGGCACATGGCAAGGACAAAAGTCCCAGCTTGGACCATCTGGCTTCTGCCTCTGGGGTCAGAGCTTTTTGCTAAGCCCTGTCTCTTCTAGCCTGGTAGTAGAGGTACTCTATAATCAGGAAGGATCACTCTTCCAGTCATCAACCACTGGGATGGTACCTACCCTTTGATGCAGGTTGGAGCACCCACACAAATCAGAATGTCTCTGCTTTCAAGGACTCTTAGGCTGTGTGTGGGTGAGAACAAAGCCTGGCCCACATTAGAACACATCATGCTAGAGCAGGGAAAAGTGGGCCTTGGTACAGCTTCATGGGGATGTGGTTTCTGAGTTGTATCTTGAAAGGTGTAGGAGTCCTCAAGCCGAGGGAATAGGATATACAAAGTGCTCAAAAGAACCTGGCACTGCACAGAGCTAAATGTGGCCAATGATGAGACTGTATGGGGGAGTGGTGGAAGAGGAAGCTTGCTTAAGTAGGAGGGCTGATTGGCCTTTTGTTCCATGCAACAGCAACTTAAATTTGGGACACCAACTGTGTGCACAGCCATGTATTCATGGTGTTTCATACAGTACTCCCTAGTCTCACAAGGTTTTAGTGAACAGCAAGGACTCAGAACCTAGGTCTCCATGCCCCATGGGAAGGTCAGTGCTCTGAAGAAAACACCCAGGTGCTGAGATAGAAAGAGGTGGCATTGAGGAGAGCTAGTACATAGGTGGGTGGAGGGTGGAAATTCAGGCACACAAAGACAAGGGAACCAACCCTATAGAGGGGAGACAGGAGCTGCAGATGAAGAATTGCAAACCTGATAACATAGTGGCGGGAATGTGCTTACCATGTTCCAAAGTCTAGAGTGGAGCCAAAGCAGTGGTGGGGACTGCAGATGGATAGGGCCTTGATTAACTATAATAAGGAGATATACTCTTCTTTCAAGTTTTAAGTCAAAGAGGAGCCTTGTGTGATCTAGGTGTTTAACAATGAATGCACATTTACATTTTCGTATTGCATTGCAGTTGCTTTTAAACTTAAAACAAGAAGGGGGGGGGGGTGCAACAGATCTCTAAAGTATGAAGCTTTGTGTGCCTTTTTTCTGTTTAAAATTCCACTGACAATTAACAATGAGGGTGAGAACAGTACTGACAGTTACAGTGTGGTATGCTCACACTTACATGAGATGGATAAGATGGGGAAACAAGCATAGAAAGGTTAAATGTCTTATCCAAGGCCTTACAAGTGGCAGAACTGAGTCCCAAAGAGGAGGCTCAAAGAAAAACTTCAGGAGAAAACTACAAATTTATGAATTATGTTTGGAGCATATACTCACGACCCAGAATAGTAACTTGCAGCTGTTTACGTGTAAAGCACATTGTGTGGTTTCATCTAATGTTCTCCAAACCCTGCAAAACATCAGATTTCTGATTATGTTGACACAGGAGGAAACCAAGAGATAAACTCCTGTAAGGAGCAGAGCTGGAAATAAAAGTCAAGAGCTGGCCAACTCTAGAGCCTAGGGTCAGAAGTACTTTCCTCTGATGTTTAAATTTGCAAAGTCAACACAACAGTTTGTTGATGAATGTTTCACAACTTTGGTTGCATTTGAGCATTACCTGGGAAGAGTTTAAAAACAAAGGTCTTCCTGAGCTCCAGGTGTATGTTTAGATGTGGTTTTTCTGGGGTGAGCCTCTGCCATTGCGTGCATGTGTGTGTGTGTGTGTGTGTGTGTCTCTCTCTCTCACACAGAGTATGGAACCCAAGATCCCATGCATGCTAGGAAAGCCTCCACCAGTGAGGTCCTCCCCAGCACCAACTGTTCTCTTTTTAAAAGCCTCAGCCCTTCCTGTGTTTATTGTCTTCTTCAGTCTTGGTGAAGAAGCATTCTTCCGGCAGGGCTGGCGGGCTTAGTGGTTCAGAAGGAGGGGCATCCCCAGACCTTCCGACTCCTGTTTGGCTGCCACGATTGAGGCTGGGTGGTACTAGGTACTGGGTTCTAAAGGGCACAGACCAGGTAGCGTTGCTAAACACCCTACAGGGCACAGTACAGCGCCCAAGCCCGCAACGCACAGAGCAGAATTATCCGGCCCAAACGTTAATACCGCTGAGCTTGACGACCCTGTTCTGGTGCGTCATGGCGTCTTTGGGAACAGAATCTTAGGAGGAGTACAGAGGCCCGCTCAGGCTACCGACTCCCAGACCAGATCAGCAGACGCTGAAGCCGGGTGCCTGCGCGTGGGCGAACGGGCCTCTGGCGCCTGCGCCGCGTGGAGCGTGAAGCCGCAATAAGAGTGTGCCCGCGCATGCGCGCGCCGGGGCACCTCGGCGCTCGCGGTCGGGCAGCCTAGGACCATGGCGAGTGCGCCTGCGCACGCCGCCATTTCCTGCAGCCGCCGGCCGGGAGCCGAGGTGGCCGCCGGGAAGCGCGCCCCTGGGCCGAGCGAAATGGCCGCCAGGGCGAGGCGGGCCTCGGCGGGACTGGTCCCGAGGCCGCGCCCTTGCTGGCCGCGAGGTGGCGCGCGAGGATCGCGGATGGGCCTGGTCGTCCGGCTGGGGCTGTGTCCGCCCTTCCCCCACCCCAAGGCACCGCGGGTAGAGGTGGCCTCAGCAGGCTGGTCTTGGGGTGGCCGCGTGTGCACGGCGCAGGGGACCGTCGCCTCCGGACACTGGACAGTGGGCTGCGGAGGGCAGGGGGCGGGGGGGGCGGGGCGTCCGTCCAGCCACCAGAGCCCTGGGGCGGGGTCACCGGCTTGGGTACGCTGTGCCCCTCAGTGGTTAGCGTTGCCTGCGGGAGATTCAAACCAAGCAAGCCCGTGCCCCGCTGAGAGCTCTCACCCTAGTC
Organism: Marmota monax; assembly: GCF_021218885.2. Classification (NCBI taxonomy): domain Eukaryota; kingdom Metazoa; phylum Chordata; class Mammalia; order Rodentia; family Sciuridae; genus Marmota; species Marmota monax. Next base: position 2,594,308 of record NW_026692025.1, on the reverse strand, counting down.
TTTCTATGAACCTAGTAAGTTCCACAAAGCAATGCCTGTGCCTCTCAGTGGTTATGGACATAGTTCCCTTTAAATTTGATGATGAAGCACAAAGTTATTTCAACAAAGTTATCCCAAACTTTAGGAACTTTACCCTATCCCAACTTGGTTCTGCTCCATCACACATATAGGGAGAATCAGTACAGTACAATAGGTTGACAGCATGGACTCTGGTGCTTGAGTTTAAATCACAACTGTCACTTACTAGCTCTGTGACCTTGGGTGTATCACTCATCTCTGGGCCTCAGTTTCCTTAAGTGTAGAATAGTAATAGTAATAACTTTTACTATATAGGGTTGTTGTGAAGGTTAAGTGAGTGTATATGTAAATCACATAAGATTTCTTGGCACAAAATATTTTATAGATGTTACATTTCTTGGCATAAACTACTGGATAAATGTCAGATGCTGGTTATCTGATAAAACCTTCAAGCCAAATGAAGTACCTTCAGGGGATAGCTCCTTCAGCCAAAACTATTCAAGGATCCTGGGAAAGCTGTTCTCTTTTTCACTTGACCAGCTTTATTGGCCTGATTTCATTTCACAAGACATTGTATCTCATCTCCTTCCTTCTGAAATTTTGATATCAGACTTTACAACTAAAACAGATGCTGTTTTCCTCTTTGTTATTGCTTAAGTGTGGGCTTTTCAAATTTATGTTTTTCCTACATGAAGAGCAGGGGAATTTTAGGAACATTCACTTACTGCTGTCAACTGTTGTCAACCAGTGGAGGATTCTAGTGGAGGTCTTACAAGAGTGGAAAAGGACATTGTCTTTTCTATAAAGACTTTGGTTGTTTTAGGAATTGGTCGTTTATGTATTATGCAACTGGATCTATGATGTTACATTTCTCAACAAGTCTTCCTGGGAGTACTCAACCAAGATTTCCATTTCACAACCTATATGAGGTACATCTGTTAAAATCATAGAGACCCTGCTACCAAGGCCTAGGATGAAGACTTATTCTTCCATCTGTTCCTTTGTTGCATTGGAACCAAAATTACTCTTTGTGGAGAATCTTGGCTCCATTTACCAACTTGGTGAGGACAGCCTCTATCACCATACTAGTTCTACAAAGGATTTACACTGCTTAGTGCAGCTGGAGGTGGAAATTGATTTTATGTCCCTATTGGGAAATTTTTGTAACTTTCCACATAAGTTTTAAGAATTGCATTATTTTCAAGGTATGCTCCCTGAAAACCATATCCATCACTCCCATTGGTATTCCAGCTTGAATTTTGCAGAGCCTGATTTTATAGAATTAATGTCCATAAATAAAGAGTCCCAGGGATGGTGTAAATTGGTAGTGTGTCCCTATCTTGGGGTTTCCCCTAGCAGGTATTGGAAACAGACTGCTGATACGTAAAAGTTGTGTTTAGGGTAACCCAAAATTCAGGTGATGCTGAATATTTGAATGCTGGGCTCATGCTGTGAGTTACCCAATGCTGTTTTTGCCCCTGGCCGAATAGTTCCTGGAAGCAGTACCTTGCACCTTGGGGCAGGAATGGTGATGGAAGGAGTGTGCAAGTGGAGCCTCAGCTCACTTTTTCCATTTTTTTACCTGCCCCTCAAAATCTGCTGCCTGGGACATCTGGCGAGACAACCCCCTGTTGCAGGATTGGCTTTATTTATTACACATTGGAGGCTGACTTTTAGTGACAAGGAAGCAGGGGTGCTGAGGTCCTGTGGAGGAGGATGCCACCCACTCCCTCAAGATGGGTTTTTTTCTGGCTCCTCTGTGTTCTACTCTCAAGGACATAAGCCCCTCCATGCCCAGCAGACGTGACAGCCAGCATGCAGAGGGTGAGCACTCCCTTCATAGTGTGTTCATTCTTCCTCAGCATCTCAGCGGCTTATGAAGAGAAGAATGTGGCCACCAAAGTCTGTGAGGTCTTGCAGGAGACGCCTGAAGTCCTGGGGGTTGGCCAAGGAGACCCAGCTGCACCCACTCCACAACCTGTAGATCTCAGCATCCCAGAGTGGCAGAACACCCCTGCTGCACCTGAGCAGCTTGTTGAACTGGAGAACTCTGCCAGCAGGTAAGGTCTAAACTCCACTGGGCTCCTGCTGGCTGCAGCCAGGGCTTTATAGGGGGCAGCAAGACACCTGTGGGAACCACTTCCTCCACTCCATGTGGATGCCTGGCATATTACACAGTCAGATACTTGCACTCCTGCTCTGTAAGTGGAATCATGGTAGTGATTCCCTGGGCAGTATTAGTGGACTTTCTGTGATTGGAGGAAATGTGATAGTGCTGTGATAGGTGGAGATGTCTGTCCTCAAGTATAAGAAGGCTAATTTCCCAGTGCATGTGCACTCCAGGTTGGGGTTCCAGTAGGGCAGAGGCCATTTTTATGCATAAAGTTGTGCTGTCAGAGAATGATAAAGCATGAATGACACAGACTGTGAAAGAGGGAGAGCAAAAGAAAGTAAAAATAGGAGAGTAATAGGGTGAAGCAGAGAGAAGGTCAAAGTGAGGAAAGGAGCAAATGTGAACAGGCGGGGGAGAGTGAGTGGCAGGAGATATAACAGGCAGTAAGTTGTTGTATGTCATTGTGTATGAGTAAGAGGGCAAGTGTGATCAACACTGGAGGTGACCATGTGGTTTAGGTGGGGAGTTTTCAAGTCAAAACCCTGCAGAAGGCATAGAGCCTGCCTTTGCCAATGCTGCATTGTCCTGTACATCTATGAACACCTTCACAGATCATTGAATATAGTATGTGTTGCTCAGTGATTTATGGGAATGAAAACAGAAGCACTAGCCACTTCTGCAGATCTTAGCAAATGGTTTCTTACACAAGATTGAAATGCTAGAAATGAGCCAACACTCCCACTGTCCCCTGAGACAGAAGATGGTGGATTCAAGCAAGGAATCTGCTGTGGGGTACAGCTGGTGTCTGTGCCTCCTTTTGCAGGGAAAAAATAAAAATATTCTCCACCCTCATGGTTCTGGGCCTTTTTATATCATGGTGGTTCCATAATTAGTTAGACAGGAGGAGGATAATTTTAGGTCCACGCTCACCTGTTAGATAATAGGTTTTCTCATTTAAAATTATCTAATGCATCTTTGACTTCATGGCCCTAAGTTCTGAAAGGACCCAGTTCAAAGACTGACCATTTTTGAACTTCTATCACCTTATATTGCTTCATCCATGGATTAGTGTTCTATGCAGTTAGGAAGTAATATAAAAAGTGCAGCCCATAGATGAAGGATGAGGTGACTTGTTCTAGTTTTTGTCTTTTTTGTGGGGAAGTGGTTGTGATGTCAGGAAAGATTTTTTTTGCAGGTGGGGTGAGGTTGGAGTTCAATTTTGAAGGCTAACAAAGATTTTGCCTCATGCATGTGCTAGAGAAGGCATTCCAGGTAGAGGAAACTAGATACTTGGAGAAAGGTACGTTTATAGGAAATGAATGTGGAATCAGGGTGGCTGCAGGGAAGAAGAGTAAATTGGTAGCCTGGCATGAAGTATCAACAGTGGACTGGGCAGGCAACTGCTGTGAGTGTTGAGGAGTGCAAGCCACATCCTGAGGTTCCCAGAAGCCACTGATGGTTTCCATGCAGGAGAATGCCATGGCCAGATGACTTATGGGAGGATCAGGCTATGTGGGAGGGCATAGCAGGACAAGGCAGGAGGCCCATTAGGAGGCTTTTTAGGGCAAGGGAGAGGTGACAAGGCCTCAGTGTCGTTGAATTATTAAAGGTAATGGTGAGGGAGAAATGGAAGCTAAGGCTGATGCCCATATTGTATGGCCAGGTGACTAAGTAAATGATGACAGGAATGAGCTAAGGTTGAGGAGATTGGAGGGATTGCTATGCAGATATGATATGGTCATCGAACCATGTTCAATTTGAAGTGCCTGTAGAGGATCCAGGGGTCGATGACAAGTAGACTATTGATTAAACAGGTTTGGAGTTGAGTGAACATCTGACAAGGGGCTACAGAGTTGAGAGTTGTCAGCTTACAGGAAATAACTGAAAGGAGTGAGTAAGGTCACTTGGAGAATGTCTTTGGAAGCCAGTGTGTACACAGCATTCTCTGCTCCTGTCCACAAGTTCCCATGGCCAGTTGTCCCACAAGCCCTTGACTGGGTAGGTAAGTTCATGTGGTTTGAATGCAGAGGGAGCCTTCCTTATAGGATGTACATCCAAACCACCTGCTTTGTCAGTGGATATTTGTATCTGTTTTCTGCTTTTCTGTCTTAAAAAGAAAAGAAAGCAGGGGCTATTAATTATTGGTCTCCTAAAACCCTAACCAAGTATAAAAATGAAAATAGGTAAAAAGAAGAGAGAAGCAAAGGCAGAAAGGCCAGAATTCTAGAAAATAATATTGAAGAGTCTGGGGGAGGAAGAGGAGCTGTGGAGTAGTACTTGAAGGAAAATTTTGGATAAATGGAATAATTAGGAAAAGTGCAGTCATAGAAAGCAAGCCAGGTTGGTCTAACTTACTGGTGTACTATGTACCCTGAAATAAGCCCACCCAATTTGGCTGCCCTGAGGGTATGGTGAGATACCATGGGAACATACAGAAGGAGCACTTTAGTTATCCAACCATGTGGAATCAGGGAAGATTATACCAAAGTGACAAAAGATCATTTTGAAGATGTACTTTGCTAGATGATGAAGGAGAGCTCCAGGAGATATAGAGATTATCTTGTGCTAAAATGATGATAGGTAAAATTGTGGTATGCTTTGGGAGTACCCTAAGATTTGATAGGGCTACATTTTATGGTGATAAGGAGTGGAGGAGTTGATGTTGGACAAACAATGCACAGGAACTATGTTACCATGGAAGGCCTGAGAATGCTAGACTTGGAAGGACAGATTGGCCCTTAACTGGCCTCTGGGAACTTGCAAGATAAACAGTTATCTATATTAATATAAACATTTCCCTAAATGAGAAGAATTAAGGCAGACTGCACCTATATTGTACAAAGAATATGGTTGATGCTAAACTCCTGATTACCTCTGGGGACCTGAAATTTTGAGAATCATCAAACCCAAGGGTAGTTGTGGAGAAGACCCCCCAACACAGATGGGCACAGTCATTTGTATGCCATAATGAGGACTTTAGAGTTTCTCTGAAGGAAAAGGAATATCCAGGAAGGGTTGAAGCAGGGGGTAGTGATATGGTCAGATTTGTGCTTTGGAGTGGTCTCTGTGGCAGTAGTGAAAAGTGTAGACTGAAGATGGGCAGAGTGGAGGAAGGGAAAAGTCACTCCTCCATGGAAGTGAAGATGGTTAAAGGACTAGGGAAATGGTTGTGAAGACACAGACAGAACTGTAAAATAAATACAATGGACCCAGAATTGAGCAATGAATAAGACTTGGGGGAGCAGTGAGGGAGAAAGGAGTGTTTATTCACAGAGCCACGTTTGGACTCATTTGACTTAGTGGAGTATGTGATTAATCTTGGCTCAGGTGATGGACAACCTGCCACTGTGCTGCCTAGAGCATACTGAACAAGTACCTAGTCCATGGAGATACTGAGCCAAGGATTACCCCAGCACACTGTGCTGTGTTTCTCAGGTAGGCACCAGCACTCTGCCCTCTTTCCCACTTAGTGGTCCAAATTCTGAAGCACACGGGTGTGATTGTGGAAAAGTCCCCTTTCCAGACGCAAAGGGTTTCGTATTTCTAGTATTTGGATCTGGTCAATGGCATTGGATCTCAGCATACTGGGATCATCAGGAAGTGTAAATGATGATATGCCACCTGATGGGCAGCATTTAGAGTCTGGGCTAGGGGAGCAAGGACCACTTACAGCTAATAGTCATAAATAACAAGCAGTCCCTCATACCCAGTCTGTCTAGCACCAGCAGGAAAGTCACTGAGTTACTTTCCTAGTGGATGAGGCTTAATTCACCTGGGATTCCACAAAGGACAGAGAGACAGAGTGAGAACATACAGAATTGTGAGGGAAAGTGCTTGGAGGACAGGAAAAATCCTTGTCAGTATTTTAGGATTGTTTTAGTCAGCTTTTTTGCTGCTGTGACTAAATGACTAACCAGAACAATTGTAGGGGAGGAAAAGTTTCACAGTTTCAGAGGTCTCAGTCCACAGACAGTAGGCTCCATTCCTCAGGGCTCAAGGTGAGGCAAAACATCATGGCAGGAGAGTGTGGCAGAGGGAGGCAGCTGACATGATCAGGAAGCAGAGAGACTCCACTTACCAGATACAGAATATATACCCCAAAGGCATGCCCCCAATAATGACCTCCTCTCACTACACCCCACCTGCCTCAGTTAATTACCACTCAGTTAATCCATCAGGGATTAATTCAATGATTAGGTTAAGGTCATAACCCAATCATTTCTCCTCTAAACTTTGCATTGTCTCACACATGAGCTTTTGGGGGACACCTCACATCCAAAACATAACAAGGATGTCTGAATTTATGAAGTTAAAATCTTTTGAGGCTGGGCTCAGTGGTGCATGCCTATAATCCCAGCAGTTTGGGAGGCTGAGGCAGGAGAATCGCAAGTTCAAAGCCATCCCAGCAAAAGCAAGGCACTAAGCAACGCAGTGAGACTCTGTCTCTAAAATACAAAATAGGGCTGGGGATGTGGCTCAGTGATCAAGTGCCCCTGGGTTCAATCCCTGGTACCCTAAGGAAAAAAAATCTTTGAGAGACCAGGCAGAATAGGGATTTCTCATGGATGGACCAGTTATTATTTCATATGGGGACATTTGGTATGCACCAGCAGGAAAGAACCACAAGACAATCAGTGCTAAACCTTAGGCTAATGGAACACTGAGTCTTCATCAGTTTAGTAATTTTTAATAGTCCATTAGGTGATTATTTCAGATGACCAGGGATGATCAGGACTATGTAATTTTGGGTATAAAGGAAGTACTTACTTGGATTTACCTTTTAATATTTTTATTACTTCATTTAGTTATACATAATATTGGGGTTTATTTTGACACAATCATATAAGCATAGAATACAACTTACTTCATTTCATTGCCCAGTATTTCCCCTTTCCCTCCCCTTCTCTCTCCCCTGTTCCCCTTCCTCTACTCTGTTGGTCTTCCTTCTGTTTATAGCTCTTTTAAAAAAATAGTTCTTGGGGATGTGGCTCAAGCAGTAGCGCGCTCGCCTGGTATGTGCGGGGCGCTGGGTTCAATCCTCGGCACCTCATAAAAATAAAATAAAGATGTTATGTCCACTGAAAACTAAAAAAAATTCTCTCTCTCTCTCTCTCTCAAAAAAAAATAGTTCTTTATAGATCTACATAAAGGTGAAATTCAGTGTGGTATATTCATTTATGTACAAAGCATAGCATTGAATTTCCTGAATGACTTTACCAGTGAAATTAGTTCCTCAGCCACTTGAAAGAACCAGTAGAATCACCATGTGGGAAATACTTATTCTAACAAAATTTCAGCAACAGTACTGGCAATGAGGGAAAGCTTCAAGCGAGTAAGAGAACATACATATAAGAATATGAACATATTTATACACATGAGATGGGGGAATGGAATAAAATAAAATTGATGATAAGGAAAAGTCATAAACATCTGTATATTAACAATTCTATAAGCAAGTAATGCAAATTTCCAACTGAAATAAATGGTGAACAAATTAGGTTTTTAAGGGGCTTGGATTATAGCTCAGTGGTGGAGTGCTTGCCTCACATATATGAGGCACTGGGTTCAATCCTCAGCACCACATAAAAATAAATAAATAAAATAAAGGTATTGTGTCCATCTACAAGTAAAAATATATTTTAAAAAATTAGTCTTTAAAAAATAATCTGGGTTATGTCCATTATTTCCATTCAGGACACTGAATTTGAAAAATTAAAATTAAAGAGCCCTAGTTGGGGATATAACTCAGTGGTTTAGCACTTGCTTAGTCTGTGTGAGGTTTTAGATTTGTAGCATACACTGGAAAAAATAAAAATAAAAAATCTGATGTTAAAATAAACAATAAAAAACAATCTGGGGCTTGAGGTTGTGGCTCAGTGGTAGAGCACTTGTCTAGCATGTGTGAGGTACTGCTAAAAAATATTTAAAAAAAAAGAATAGCACCATAAAAAATAATCAAAGCTATGACTAATAAAATTGCATTATTGTTGTCTAATATCAGGCAAAGCAGAACCAGGACTCTAATAAAGTAGAAATATCTCATGGACACTGAGGACACTGATATATCTTTAGGAATTTTATAGAATTTATGAAATGTTTATATTAATAACATTTTATTCATTAAAATTATTTTTAAGGAAGACTCAGCATCATTTTGGCTTTGACCATGCAGTTTATATAATATTAAACAAAACTCAGTTCTTTTTGTCTTCTTTCTTATTACAAGATGAAAGAACATTTCCTTTGGGACTTTATTGTAATTTAGGAATTTGGGGAGATGGCAAAATGTCAGAAGTTATCAGGAGGTCTTTAACGTTTGATTAAACAGGATTATGAATTAGTGAGAAATAATACTTGGTTATATCTGGTACAAAGTAGCAAAAAATCTTAAAGTAACCATAGAAGGTAACATGATTATAAAGAATCTTACTACCTTTTAGAATTGGAGTTTCTAAAATAATAAGGAACATGATAGGATAGAGAATTATTTTTATTTATTCTAATCAGTTATATATGACAGCAGAATACTCTTTGATTCATTGTACATAAATAGAGCACATTTTTTTACTTCTCTGGTTGTACACGAAGTATGGTCACACCATTCATGCAATCATACATGTTCCTAAGGTAATGATGTCCACCTCATTCCACCATCTTTCCTATCCCCATGCCCCCTCCCTTCCCCTCCCTCCTCTTTGCCCAATCCAAAGTTCCTCCACTCACCCCATGCCTACACCCCTTTTATAGATTAGCATCCACTTATCAGAGAAAACATTCAGCCTTTGGTTTTTTGGGATTGGCTTACTTCGCTTAGAATGATATTTTCCAACTCTATCCATTTACCTGCAAATGCCATAATTTTATTCTCTTTTATTGCTGAGTAATATCCCATTGTGTATATATGCCACTTTTTTAAATCCATTCATCTATTGAAGGGCATCTAGGTTGGTTCCACAGTTTAGCTATTGTGAATTGTGGTGCTATAAACATTGATGTGGCTGTGTCCTTGTAGTATGCTGTTTTTAAGTCCTTTAGTATAGACCAAGGAGTGCGATAGGGGAATTATTTTGGTAAGACAAAATCTTTGCTTTTTAGACATATTGCTCAGAAGAAAGACCATTTATAACTTTTTATTAAGAACAAATCAGTGATCCAAGAAAATTTTGTTTTAACATAGCCAAACTTTATTTTTGCATTAGTGTAATATTTTATACTACATTTACTTTTTTATTTTAAATACATTAAATTTTAATAAGTTTTACCATGACAAATAAAATTCCTTATCTGTATACTTTGTAGGATCTATTTATTTTTAAAATTTTATTTTTTCTAATTTGTTATATATGACTGCAGAATTCAATTCAATTCATATTACACAAATAGAGCACAATTTTTCATGTCTCTGGTTTTACACAAACTAGAGTCACACCATTCGTGTCTTCATACATGTACTTAGGTTAATGATGTTCGTGCTTTATATGATTTTAAAAATATCCATTTACATTTTGTCTTTCATAAATTTTGGAACCATTAGTCACTTTAGTTAAGGATAAAATTGTTCTGTTTTCCTTAACAAAAATATACTTTGCTTATGTTGCACAAAGTTATTTCCTTTTGTCATTACTACTTTTAGTATTCTCATTTACTGAATGTAATTTTAGCCATTAAAAACTTCTATTTTTATAGAGAAAACCAAAAGGTAGGTAATTTTGGATAGTTATGCATCAGGATTTTCAGCACACTAGTAAAACATATAAGTATACATCACTAAACTTTTATAGTTATATACTTATTATAGTATAATTTTCAATGTGGACAAATTAATATGTTTATTAAGAAATCCAAAATAGCCTTTCTGGAACATAGAAAATATGAAACAAAAAGACATAAACTTAAAGATTAGATTTACTAACTACTTATAAATGATCTAGGTATGTAACAAATATTTATTAAGTCTAAGGTTTTAGGTTACCATAAAGATGTTAGAAACTGTCTTAAAGCTAACATATTATAAAACATAGTTATGGTTGAAATAAAGTTTGTCAGAATAATGATTTTTACCTGGTAAAAATCAATTTTGCATTTTAAAAATTTAAACATTTAATGGATATAATACTAGCTTACCTGAATATTAACCGTGTTTAAGTCTGGGAAGTATATATACAGTTCAGTAAAAATATATTCTATCCAGGTATGGTGGCACATACCTAAAATTCCAGTGACTCAGGGGGCTGAGGCAGGAAGATTGCAGGTTTGAGGCCAGCCTCAGCAATTTAGCAAAATCTTGCCTCAAAATAAAAACTAATAAAAGACCAACATGTTGGTGCACTCCTGTAAACCCAGTGGCTTGGGAGGCTGAGGCAGGAGGATGGCAAGTTCAAGGCCAGTCTTACAACTTAGAAGTTCCTCAGCATGCTAGTAAGACTTTGTCTGAAAATGAAAAATAAAAAGGGCTGGGGATGTGGTTTAGTGGTAATGATCCTTGAGTTTAATCTTTGGCACAAAAAATACATATATACAGATACACACACATATGTGTGCACACACATATACACATATATACACCCAAATATATATATATATATATATATATATATATATATATATATATATGTGCATGTGTGTATATAATATATATATATTATATATATATATATAATTTCTTGAATTATATGTAATCTGATAACTCAGACAACAGCTCCTTTTATTATACTGGTTTTGGCAAAGTTCTAACTAAATTTGTAAATTTCAATTTTTAAATGCTTTGGGTTAATTTTTATATGAACACTATTTTTGTTTACATTGGAAATATTATTTCCTTAATTTATGGGAGTCACGATTATTTGATTCATATAAATGCCTATTTGTAAATAAATTAGAAAAGAAGATAAGGTATTCTTTTTAAATATATATTTTTAGTTGTAGATGGACACAATACCTTTATTCTTTATTTTTACGTAGTGCTGAGCATAGAAACCAGTGCTCCACACATTCTTGGTGAGTGGTCTACCCCTTGAGCCACAAACTCAGCCCTGAGGATAAGGGATTTTAAAATTAATTTTGTAATATCATTTGGAAGTATTCAAATATTTTAAACACACAGACACACACACACACACACACACACACACACACACATACCTGTACAGACCTTATGACTTTAATTCTAAATTTTCAAGGATGAGTTGGCCACAAACCCAGAAATATGAAACTCAGTGGTTTACATAAGCCAGCTGGCTGTGATCCTGCGTCCCATGCTGGTGAATTTCCCCCAGGATTATATTTCTGGGAGAGGGGGCAAATTGAGGTTTCCTTTTCAATATGAGGGCTGAAGTATCCCCCCAGGTAGATTCTTGAGATTTTCTTTTGCCCTTATGTGTCATCTGTATTTCAGAGGCTGTTGAGTAAATTTGGGGTGAGGGACCAGAAGAGGCACCAAGCAGATACTGGGGTGTCTCTAAGCCCGTCCTAGTGGATGCAATACCCAAAGTGATTCCAGTGATGTTTTTCAGCCTCAGTGATGTTTACCCCCTTTTGGGGGTAGCCCAGCCCCTGGAAAGGCTGGAAAGGTGTCTAAAGCTCCAGTGACTGTGTTCAGTTGAGAGGCTGGAACTAGAAGAGGAAGGTCTTGCAGGAGTGACAGGAACTGGTGTTGAAGAAAGAGAGATGAAGGGATTCAAGTAGGTGACAGAAAGGTCCAAGGTGATGGAATGGAGGGAGGGGGGATATGGGGAGAGGGTGATGAAAAGGGGAAAATATTGGATGAGTCAGTTTGGGGAGACCCCAAATTTCCCAAAGAGGCCATAGAAGCTCCAAGTGATCCTTTGGAGAATTTTGCCATTTCCAGAGATTCTGGACATTTTTGTCCATAGGGGCATAGCATAAAGTGAACGTATGCTAATTCATTGTTCCAATACAGTGTTGTGTGTTACAAAACAAGTAAAAAAAAAAGATGTTAATACAGTAATTCTGCATCTTTGTTCTTCATCTCAAAAAATGGCATCACCATTGAGTAGGGTCTTAATCAAGGAGGTAGATGGTATATTTAATGCATGTTAAGTGTGATGACTATGGGATTTGTAAGAGGTGAGGTCAGGAGACAGATGCATAAACAAATGGGATTGGAATGTGGAGGTGTGGTTTAGGACTGAAGATAGATATTTGGGAGTCCTCTGTATGTCAGTGGCAACGAAAGCCTTAGGAATGAGTAATATTGTTTTGGGAGTACACATAAAGTGAGAATAGAACACAGAGTTTGGAACCTTAGAGGAACTCGTGTATTAAAAGTTAAGGCTGAAGAAGAGAAGCCTGTCATAGTGATGAGGGATGAATAGCTAGAGGGCAAGGTGGCTAAGCAGTGTGTCATCCTGAGGAAAAAATTAAATGAAAAGAGGACAGAAAGTGGCTAAATGTTCCAATGAACTGGACTTGTTAGAAACTTTACAGGAGTGTGTTCCAGGGATGATCCTTATGCAAAAACAGCCACCTGCACCTGCCAACAGTTTGTGATGACTAAGACAAATACAAAATTGCCAGTGTAAACTTTTACAGCAGTTTTGACATCTGCAGGATATCTAAGCGTGTCATGAGTAGAGTTATATGGTTGAGAAGGGTAGAGACCAGTTCTGTGTTGTAGTGAGTCCCATGGTGTGGGAGCTGTGGCTATGATACCACATGTAGGAGCCAGGCAGTTGAGGGATGGGAAGTTAATTCAGCACGAACAGTTTTGTGAAAGATGTAACAGTTTCTGTGGAATATTGATGGCAAGGGACAAGAGTGAATGTAGACAACTCTTTCTATGGTGTTTGGCGTGTGGAAAGGGAAGACAAGGGGGTAAGTTGGGGGAATACTGTTGTTTTAAATGAAACATTTAAGTGATTGCTCTAATTTCAACTTCCAACCCACCATCATCCATAGAACGCGGTGGACAAGGGAGAAAGGAAGTCCCCATCCCAATTGACATTTACTAGCTGTAAACACCGCCTCTCGATTTTCATCTGTAAAAACAGGATGAAGATACTATCAGTTTGTAGTAATAGCTGTGACTACTTAACAGCAACTCGATGGGGGTCCACAGCCGTGACAACAAACCTGCCTAAATACGTGTGCACTTGCTTGTGCGTGTAGCCTGGGCCATAGGGGTAACTGTTGCAAGTACGCCTACGCGCCGCCATTTCCCGGAGCCCCATGAAAGTACGTTCCTTGGCCAGGCGAAATGGCCGCGCGCGGGTGAGGCGAGCCTCTTTGGAGCTAGTCCAGAAGCCGTGCCTGTGCCTGCCACGAGGTGGTGCGCAAGGACCGCGGATGGGCCCGTCCTCAGGCAGGCCCCGCCCTACAAACTTCAGGTTCTCTGAGCCCTTCCCACTCCGTGAATTCAACAGACTTGAGAATGTAGTGAGCTTGTTGGGTCTGCTCTTGCTCTCGCCCCAACCTAGCCTGCCAAGATATCCTGGGGAGGAAACTCCTGCTCAAATTGCCAGGTCTTTGTGGGTCCTAGCCATGTGCACAGGTCTTCATAAGGACTGGGGCCTGGGCAAAAGCCTGGACAGTTTACATCTTTTTAAGAGGAGCACATGAGTTAGGGTGGAGAAGGACTGCAGAAATGAAATATGACAGTGACAGGAAACAAGACAGGGATGCCAGAGTGTTTCCAGCCAGGAGAAGACTGTCAACATTTCACTGAACCAAGATGAACTTTGCCTTTTAACTGACAAGGAAGCAGGGGTGCTGAGGTCCTGTGGAGGAGGATGCCACCCACTCCCTCAAGATGGGTTTTTTTCTGGCTCCTCTGTGTTCTACTCTCAAGGACATAAGCCCCTCCATGCCCAGCAGACGTGACAGCCAGCATGCAGAGGGTGAGCACTCCCTTCATAGTGTGTTCATTCTTCCTCAGCATCTCAGCGGCTTATGAAGAGAAGAATGTGGCCACCAAAGTCTGTGAGGTCTTGCAGGAGACGCCTGAAGTCCTGGGGGTTGGCCAAGGAGACCCAGCTGCACCCACTCCACAACCTGTAGATCTCAGCATCCCAGAGTGGCAGAACACCCCTGCTGCACCTGAGCAGCTTGTTGAACTGGAGAACTCTGCCAGCAGGTAAGGTCTAAACTCCACTGGGCTCCTGCTGGCTGCAGCCAGGGCTTTATAGGGGGCAGCAAGACAAGACAAACACACAAACTAAACAGGTCTGTTAACCCAATGCAGGTGTGAGTGGTTAGGAACCACAGTGAAGCAGACCACAAATAACCATCCCAGGTGTAGGTCTCCAAAGGTTTCAACTTGGAACAATAATAGCAAATTCATTGGACAAAGCCCAGTACAGAGAACCATGTTATCTCATATCCAGTTAGAGCCTAAAAACCTGTTTTGGGGTCAGTATTCAGGGTACTTTTGCCCTTCAAGGACTTAAAAGATCTCAGGAACATATGCCCTGCTGTGTATGGGACTCACTGCCAGAAGTAAAGGCTACAAGTTTGATGACAGCTTTCACTGCCATCATCACCAGAATAACCATACATAGGACAATAACTCACTTCCATGGTGATGACCTAGGGTTGTGCGCTAATTGCAAAACGCTAGTAATAGTAGACCAAAGAAATAGAGTCTGTGAATTTTCTGAGACACAAGATGGGCCAGTAAGGAGCAGGACACCAGGGATCACTCAGCACCACTGCTATGCTTTCCTGTAAGTAGCTCAAATTTCCCAAAGTGGTACTTTTCTGGCTCCTGGCCTCAGTAGAGCAGTGCCTGTTGACACCAAATCACAATATTTCCAGCTTCGAAACCTAGATAGCTTAAACAATATTTTTTTCACATTGGAAAATTAGCTCTCAGTTTTTTAACTATGTTTTTGTAAGAAATCTGCTAATTAATTGCCCACTAGCTGGGCACAATAGCACACACCTGTAATTCCAGCAGCTTAGGAGGCTGAGGAAGAAGCATTACAAGTTCAAAGCCAGCCTTACTAACTTTGCAAGGCCCTAAGCCACCTAGCAAGACCCTGTCTCTAAATGAAATATATAAAGGACACATGATATGGATCAGTGTTTAAGCACATATTCTGTCTATTTTCATTTATAAAAATACAAGGAAATTAGAAGTTATTGGATCAGACAAGTGTGGTCTCAGAAGGGGCTTCACAGCTGTCAGATCAACATTACTAACACAGAGAGCAAGAGAGAATGTCATGATTTGATGACGTTCTTCCCATTCCTGCCAGGTAATCTTTATCTCCATCTCTGTGATAGAATTTTCTGTCCCTCACATTCATCATTCCTAGGAACCCACCATTGACTCCAGATCCATCATTATATGCAGTAGAGGTTTCTGATCCAAGGCAAGATTTACCTTATTTTCAAGATTCTTCATTTCTTATGCATTGTATCTTAAGCATGTCTTATGCATTTCCTGTCCCCTTACTTGATTTTGAATTACTTCTTTCTCTGACCTGTCTCAGTTCTAGGAAGTGGTCCAACAGGAATTAGAACCCAACAGTCAGAGACCAGAGACTGCACTCTTAATTACCATGATATTCATACCACCTATCTATTCATGATAATCCCAGAAAAGAAAAAATCCAGTAGAGTCACAGGGAGGGGTGCAAGCAAAATACATCATATCCAGGATGGTCAGACAAGGATTTTCTGTTGTGGGAATAATTCAACTAAGACCTGAAGGAGTTTACTTTTCAAAGATCTTGGGAGAAAGCAACATGGGCAGAGAAGACAGGGAAGAAGGCCTGAAAGTTGGTAGGAAGTTAGGTTAGCAGGGGCAGGAGCTGGGCTTTGTGGGATCTTGTAGGCTAGGAAGAAGAGGCTGTTGGTGGGGAGAGGTGGGATGTTTTCTAGGAGCACTGGAGGGCCCATGCTGCTAACAGTGTAGTCCTAGAGGACTCCAAATGGAGGTGTTTTTTTTTTTCTTTTTCTTTTTTTTTGCCTTGCCCTTTCAGTTCTGCTGTCCCCTCAGCTATTCCCCAGACATGGATCACAGCATACCAGAAACTTGCTAATTGTTTAGTCAATGGAGGATCTTATTTACCCTTGTAAGCAATTCGTTTTTCTTTAGCTCTGCATTTTATTCCTCATCTATCTTTCCAGGTTCCCATCAGAACTGCTTTTTCCATCCAGTGCACTTTATCTAATCTCTGTGGTGCATTTCTGCATCACAGGATGATGTAGGAATAGGTGCAGTGTGGTTGGGTGTATTGAGATGGGGTGTCTCACACTATCCATGGTGGGAGAGTAGGCCTTCACTTGTTATCTATAAAGCCATGATAAGTTTGGTACACCTAGGAAACTACATCTGGAGCTTCAGTTGCACATGACATTTTGATAGTGTAAGACAAAAAGCTAGGTAGGTGATACGTCATGATTGTTCTAATTCCCACCCCCTGTTATACTAGTTGAGATCTCAGGCCCTGGATTCTCTGGCAAGGGGGTTGTACCCCAGATTGTGGGCCAGGTGGTTGCAGCCATATCCATAGCACAGTGTGATTGGCAGTATGTTGCAGAGAAGCTCAAATCAGGCCAGGACAGTGAGTATCGTGTACACACCGTGGCCAGAGGCTGCTACAGGATGAGCTGGAAGAAAAAAATAGGTAGTCACTGGTGGTGCCTAACAGAATGTCTTGAATTGCAGTGGGCATTTGTGCTGACTTTGGGTATGGGACTTGTGCCATGGGGGTAAACAGAGTGAGAGCCAATAGGGCCTTTCCAAAGAAGGGCCTTGTGAGCTGCCTTGGGGGTGAGATTCCCGAACAAGGCTGGTGTTGCAGCCAAGGTGTGAAAGTTCAAAAAGCCATACGATCTGTCAGTTTCCTGTCTCTGCTAATGGTAAAATGAGGTGCACCTAACTTTCTTACTCATCAACATCTATTCATTTGGCCTTCTGCCCCTTGATTTCATGTTCTCCTGAGAGTCCTCTGCAGGATAGGGGAAGAGAAGCTGATGCTAGAAAATGGAGTGTCTCCTCCAGTAAGGAGGTGAGCTGGGCTTAGCCTTTGGGCTGGGTTTTGTCTTCCTCTTATGCTTCCTCCTGATTGTTGCATCCCTGGCAACTGCATGAGTAAATCACATAGGTCAAAGCCCTTGGTAGTAGTTAGGAATTCAAAGTGGATATTGGAAAATTAGGGTCTTGCCACTGACTCACAGTGTGACCTGGGCCATGTCTCCACTCACTTTGCCTGAGGTTTGTCATATGCAAAATGAGAAGTTCTATTCATTGATCTCTCAGAAGCCTTCAGAAGCAAATGATGAGTCAGTCATGCTGGTGCACACCTGTAATCCCAGTCATTCGGGAGGCTGAGACAGGAGGATCACAAGTTCAAAGCCAGCTTCAGCAATTTAGCAAGGCCCTGTGCCGCAGTCTGGCTGGGCACAAAGTAACCAAGCCACCACACAAGCCTTGTAGATTCAAACAGCAACTCTTTATTCCCGAACTCTCACCGGCACTCTTCACGCACATTCTGGGAAAAATACACTCCCTCCACCGGGCTCTGCGTACCAATTCTCTCAGAACTCAAGGGGAACTCAAGGAGTGGGCGCCTGAGGCAGCAGGATATGCCCTATTCCCAGCAGGATCCACCCTAAACCTGGAGCCACCCTAATCCAGCAGGATCTACCCTAAACCTGGAGCCACCCTAATCCAGCAGGATCCACCCTAAACCTGGAGCCACCCTAATCCCTGGGCAGGGTCACCTTTCAACCAAAAATGCCATGTGTCATTCCTACTTGGCTATGGCTCTCAGCAGCCCTGACCAGTTTTATGAGGCCCTGGCTTAAAATAAAAACCAAAAAAGGGGTGGAGATTAACTCAGTGGTAAAGTGCCCCTGGGATCAATCCCCAAAAAAACAAAAACAAAACAAAACAAAAATGCAGATTATGAGTGATTTGCAGGTATTGTTTCAAACCCACCAGCATTCATTAAAACTTACTGAAGTGGGCCTTTGAGATTAGACCACATTAGCTCAGGAAAATGTCATGTCTCTGTGTTGATATGCTCTCCCCTTCCTCCATCTATTTCAGGGTGAGAAGTCCTTCAAACTGCATGGTCACTGTTACTGTCACTGGTGCTTCTGAGCAACCTCATGTTTATATTCCAGCTCCCCCAGTTGAATTGGACTCCAGCTCAACCACGTAAGAAGGGATACCTAGCAACCTAGGAGATGCTTTCTGAACACAGGGGGTTCCCTATTTCTTCTTTAGAGGTAAAACACCCAGCTTTTTTTCAGTGTTGCTTCTCCTGAAATGACTCCCCCAACTCCCAGCACTCGCCACTATATAAACTTCTACTGGTAGCCTGGACACAGTTATAGCACACCCACACCTTCTTCTCCCTAACCCAGTAAGAAGCTGAGATGGTACTTCCCAGGGATTAGTGGATATAGCCAGCAGAAAGGCTCTTTCCAGAGGACCTTGATAACATGCCTGTGCAATTGGCGTGGGGTGGTCAATGAAGGCCTGTGAATGCCAGGCCTATGTCTGTTTCTCTCATGTGCCCTCTACCTTACCTGCATTTCTGGCTGCCTCTTAGCCTGCAGGAATAGATGACATTGCAGGGAGCCTATTGAGAGAGTTACATATGTGTTGAGTGGGGACCAAAGGGTTCTCTGCTGATATCAGGTCAGCAAGCTGAAATGTGCAGGATGGAAATGAGGGCCAAATTTGGGGCAATGCTGAGCCCAGCATGAAGAATAACTTGTTTCCAATGCTGCCAGAAACCTTCCCGAATAAGGTGACTTCTTTGGCATCTGAAACTCCACAAGTGAGAAGGGAAAGGTGAGATTTGACATGGAGATTTTGTACTAGCTGAGTGCTTCCAGGAAGGGCACTGGCTGAAAAGGACTGGCACTCTGCATTTAAGTCTTGGAGGATGTCCTGGATATGGGCAGAGAGGATAGAAAGCACAGCCCCAGAAAAGGGATTGAAAACCTGTTGGACTAAAGTGCAGAAGTCTGGGGAAAGGGTGGGGTCTTGAGATCTGAACAACGAAGGTCATGTCACTGTTTCTTGTAGGGAGCCTCATTCTAGAGCTCTTGGTCCAAACACAAGGTGAGATGAGACTTTTTAGCTCCAGTCCACAATAGTGTCAGCAGCCTAGCAGGTCCATCTGCTGCTGCCTTGGGAGTCTGGTGTATTGGGCGGGGAGCCTACCAGCACCTCTATGCTAGACCTTTCCATGAGCTTCTGCAGTTCCTTCAACCCAGCCTGGCTAGACTGATCTCCATCGTGGGCCAGGCTCAGTCCTCTGGAATCTTTTGGTATACCTCTTTCTGTTCTACTCTGCTCCTTGTGCAGCAGAGGGATTCTTTTCGTGAGGGAGTACATGAATGCTAGTGAAGTGTCTTCTGGGAAGCCAGCATCTTCATCTTATGGCAGGTAAGAGCAAGCCTCAGATCCTTCCTTGTCATGGCCTTTTCCTATATTTCCTCCTCTCCTGTATTTCCCCCTTCCCCAGTATCTCATCAAGGGCTTGGGCCAGAGTAGCTTCTGTATAATCACATGTTGAATGGGTGACTAGTGCAATTATCTTCAGATGTGATTTGTACATTTTCAGGTGTTCTACCTGACTAGGTGATTTTTGAGTTTTCCTGTTACACTTAATTTATCCTGTACCTCATTTCCAGTGCCATCCCTTTCTACCTGTCCTTGTTGCTTTCTTTTGTGAAACCCCAAGTATATACCTTTTTACAGAGCTGATGGTGCCCCTGGGGACCACCTAGTTCATTCCATTCTGTTCCAGATCACAGGGTTTCTTTCTTTGGCTTCCATGCCCTTTCATGCCAGGATGCCTCATTTGAACACACAATAACTAGCATTCCTGATATATCTATAACTTTTCACTGATATATTTTTATGTGCTTGCCCTCTGACGCCATATGGAAGGAAAGGGTAATTCTGTGTCATCTAGGTATGACCTATCTGCCCACACTGACAAGGGGTACCTTTAGGAAATAGTGTTTTTATTTTTTTTTAAATGACATATCATCTCACTGCAGGGGTGAGGATAGGATTGGGCCTCTGGGCTTGCAGACTGGCTTTCACCAGGGCTGTGAATCGATGAGCACAGCTCTAGCTCAGTCTGCATTGGTTGGCTCATTTTCAGCAAGATGCTCAATCTCTGAGCCTCATTTCACTCATTTATAATTCCTTAGAATTTGTAATTACTTAGTTTTTGATAGCTTTATTTAGTAATAATTTACTCCTTTTAAAGTTTATAAATCCAGTGAGCTTTGGTATACTCATAGAAACATGTAGCCATTACCATTAACCAATGTTAGAACATTTTCATCACCCCATTAGCAGCCCCCCTCCATCCCTACCACCCACACATCTATTTTCTGTCTTTATAACCTTGTTTATAACAGGGAGGTTTTGAGATTAGGAATAATGTTCATGAAGCCTCCAGAACAGCCATGGGAAAGCTGTCTTTGCCATCTGGTATTTGCTTCTCTGAGAGTCACTTGACTGAACTATGTCCAGCTTCTGCTTTTTGTTCTACTTGTCCCGCCAGTCTGTTAAATTTAATTCTCAGACTCTGACAAATATATTTTAAAATTGACTTTAACCATTAGTGAAAACATTGTCTTATGAACAAACCTATAGACTTTTCTTTAGTGGGCAGTGAGAAATGAGAACTCGGACTGAAAATCTAGCTAACCCTTTATTCTGAGTATGACCTTAGGCACTCTGCCTAGCCTCTGAGCAGCTTTTTCCTAACTACCTCATAGGGTCACCAGTTGACTCTTAAGGGAATGGCAGCTTCGTTAAGGATTATCTCAAGGCTTGTACCTATTTAGTCGTCCTTCCCTGGCAATACTTTTTAACCATCGGTTTTTATATAAATTGCAATATTATTGAAAATGAGAATACAAAATTTTAAAAAACCTATTTTACCCCTACTCCCACCTGATAACCCAAGGACAAGTATTATATTAAATGTTTCCTTCATTTTTTTCCATCCCCAGTGTCTCATTTCTGCTGTGAGTAGGCTTCTGGTGACTATCACATTGTAATGCAGACATATATATGGGGAGAAAAGTTCTGTTTCTGTTGGTCAGTGGACCTGAAATTCCTCATGGTATACACAGCCTCCAGAATTACAACCACCGCACCCATGTCATCTCCCTTGCCACAAGGGGGGTTCTTTGTGCCCCATGAAAGAACTCTTATCAAAGAGAATTATGCCTCCTTGTTTCAGCCACTATAGTATCAAGTACCATTTAGGATCAAAGGTGATGGTTGTCAATGTAGTCACATCTGGCTTGTGGCCAGAGGGTTAATTGGAAAACTGTCCATTATGCATCATGATGATAGTGATCTGGCTTCCATCTTCTTTCCTCCTTTTCTCCATCATACTCTGCAGTGTCAGCAACATCGAGAAGTCATTTGACATGGAGAAGAAACTTCTATATGACAATACATCACACTCTGAGAGGTATGTCTGCTTTCATACTAGGGAGCTCCATACCATATGTGTTTGGTTTTATATGGTGATTTGTAGCTTCCAACCTATTTACAGGATTGTCACAATAGTGCAGGACACTGGAGGGTAGTACCTCCCTTATCAGGATGCCACACTAGGGACAACTAAAGCCTTTGAACCCAAGTAAGAGCAAAGGGTAGACAAAAAAGGTTACTGGAAAAGGAAGTTGTGTCTGAGAGCACAAGGTGCTCATGTCAGCAGTAGTGATTCCTCAGAGTAGAACCTAATTAACTAGTACCTCTAACCAGAAGTCAAAAGAAAAAAAAATAACTACAAAAGAAAGATGAGGGGGATTTTTAAAAAAAATGGGCTGCTATTATTAACAAGGCAGAAAACAGACAGAACTAAAAATGCAAAGTGGTGTGGAATCATTGAATTGAATGAAGGGCACTTCATCCAGCAGTTTCAAAAGTCATCATTAGATGTCAGCAGAGTCACAAGATAATGTTAATGACAAGTTCTATTTTTAAATTATTGGAATAGAGTGTTAAAGAGTCTTTGAGATTGAATCTATTCAGGTTACAGTGAAGGAAATTGGTCTGGTAGGATATGTAACATACCCTTAATTCACACAGGGAGTTAGGGACAGAGCCAGGACTAAAGCCCTGGCTAGAGATGTTTGTACTCTGACACATCCCTTCTCATTTATTAAGCATTTGTTATTTATTATTCTCATTTATTATCTGAATCCCAGATAACCACATAAATCACATCACCAGATAAAGTCTTATCAGAGAAGGCCAGTGTCCTAGTCCATTATATGTTACTATAACAAAATACCAGAGGTTATTGTTATTTTATAAATAAAAGAGGTTCACTTAGCTTACAGTTTAGGAGGTTCGGGGGTATGGCACTAACATCTGTTTGGCTGTGGTAAGGGTTCTCATGGGAGGTGAGACATCATAAAGGCAGGAACATGTGTAAGAGTGGCAAGTGGCATGCTCAGAAAAGGGATCCAGGGGAAGTGCCACGTTTCCTTATAATAACCCATTCTCATGGCAACTAATCTGATCCTGCAAGAACTACATTAATCTCTTTTGAGGGTAGTATCCTGCCACAATCCTCCCACTATTCCCCAAATCCTGAAATGTACCATCAGTGCCACATTGCCACACTGAGGACTAAGCTTCCATCATATGAACTCTTGAGGAACACACTCAAATCATAAGTAGACCACATGAAGCAGGTTGGTTAGAAACCTGAGAATTAGCCAGTTCCACAGGAACAAATGAAATGAGGCATCCACTTTAGCAGTATGGCAGACCAGATACCCTGGGGGTCCCCCTTTCCACTACACGTCTCCTAAATCTAGAGTCAAACATTACTGTTTAATTGCTGGGCTTAGAGGGAGAAAGGGAATTCTCCAAGGAGATCACCCTAGTCATTTGTACACTTCATACATGCACACATACACAGACACACATGCACAGATTAAAAAAAACAAGCTGAAAGTGGTGATAATATACAAAGGAACAGGATGCAATGAGGACAAGAGTCTATAGAAATGCTTCCATCCAGAGAGTAGACTCTGAGCCAGCTTATGGTAATACTAGGCCTTGGAAAGGAACTAAAATGGCCCCAGATTGCTAGCACTACCCCAGCCACTGTCAGAAGCAGGCCTAAATCTCTGGAAGTAGGTACTCCTAATTTCAGCATATAGGAGGAGAGCAAACAGGCACCCTCATAGGTCCTGTCTAAGGAGAAGAGGCAGAGGTGACTCTTGGGAACAAAGCAAAGATCCTGGAATGTGGGAGATAATTGACCCAGAAGTCAGTACCTAGAACTTTAGCATAAGCTCCAAGTAGTCACTACAGGCAGACTTAAGGTAAGTGTGGGTCTAAGAGTATTGGGGCTGGGGACCAAGGCTCAGTGGTCCCAGGCATAAAGAGAAGCGACATCAGGACTCGTTTGGGGGAGTAGTGCAAGAGCCTACAACAACCGAGAACTGGTCTAGCCTGTATCTCTGCTCCCAGAAAAAGATGTCAGGCTGGGAATCCTGACAGCAAACTGAGGCCTAGCTGTATCACATCAAAAGTCTGTATGCCAGTGTGGAAACTGGGTTTTTGTTTTTCTTCTCACAGAGGTATCTGTACTTACTGCAGCCGAGAGATCCAAGACTGTCCAAAGATCACCCTAGAACATCTTGGCATCTGCTGCCATGAATATTGCTTTAAGGTAAGAAAAACAGGTGGTACTGCTGAGAACATCCTACAGAGCACTGGAGTCTCATGGGTTCAGAGAATGTGAAGAAGTCTTGATTCCTGTGTACATTTGTGCACAATCTCAGAGACTTTGCAGGGCTGGAGAGAAAAGCCTGACTGTAGTGGGCTCAAGAGATAATGGAACATGTGGAAATGAAGAGATCTAGAGGACTTGCTTGAGAGAGCAGTCAGGCAGTGGAGGAAGACCATAGCATGTGTTGATGCTGATAGGCATGATCCAGTGTAAAGCAAACACTGATGGTGCAGGCGTAGGACATCCTCATGTAGGAGAGAAGGATGGGTACCTGTTTGACATAGCATGGTTAGCAAAGGCTGACTATGTGGGTCATGTGCAGAGACGTTCCCTGATTGAGTGGTGGAAGAACAAATTTTATTTAGCAGTTGTTTCCTATTTTCTCAGTTGATGCAAAGCATGTTCATATCTCTGAGTGAGAGAAGGTGGGTAGTGCTGGAGGTTAAGGAAAGAAGAGAAGGGAAGAAATATCACCTCAGAGAGTGGGAAGGTAGATGGACCAGAGAGAAATGGAGGCCAGGCGGTGCCCACTTGCAGTGAATGCCATGAACTCCTACCTGGAACAGTCAGCAGGGTATGTGGGTTCCCCAGCAAGGGGCTTGCATGGACAGGGTAGAGATTTCACCAGGTGAGGCTGATGAATCAAGAATGAGACTGAGTGCTGAGCAGGGATTTTAAAGTGGCCTAGTTGGGTTCACATAGGTGTGTGGAAGTTGGAGCTGTGGCAGAACAGTGGGGCCTGAGATGGTTGGGGATGCCTGGAGGGCAAGCCGAATGCTT
This sequence comes from Marmota monax, assembly GCF_021218885.2. Lineage (NCBI taxonomy): Eukaryota > Metazoa > Chordata > Mammalia > Rodentia > Sciuridae > Marmota > Marmota monax. The sequence continues at coordinate 2,569,684 of NW_026692025.1, read as the reverse complement.
GAGTCACCACATGGGCAATGAACACAGGGTTAGAGAGGTCACAGAGCTATTTAGAACCCAAGGATCCCAATCTCAGATTGTGATATCAGAGCCAGTGGCATCCCAGCTGCATTCTTCTGCCCCCCCTCCCCAAAACCACCACATTGCTCAGGGTCATTCATATAAATTGTTTCTTCAGTGAATTTTTGTGCAATTTGATTAAATTGGGAAGAAGCAGCTAGAATTGCTTCTCTGCTGGTTCTGTAGGAGTGGTTATACTTTATAGAAACAAAAGGCAGATCATATACATATATAGATTTAGCACGGCCCTGCTAGCGAGAGAACACATCACTCTCAACTTCCTTGGTGCCACCAGGCTAGGGAGTATATTTTCAGTTTTCATTGTCAGCATGAGGAAATTTGGGATGCAGAAAAGCACTTGTCAAAAGTTGTTTTAATTTTAAAGGGGCACTATTTCAAAAAGATAGGACACTCATGGCCTGCAGCATCATAGCAGTTCTTCAGGATCCCCCATTTTCCACAGCATGAAGCATTTATAATAAGTTTTCTGTGTATCCAGAGGTGATCAACTAAATAGATAGGTACTATCAGTTAAGTTCAGGTTCAAGTCCTTGTTCACAAAAACTAAAATTATAGAAACATAATATATGCAGTAGAGGGCTAATTGATTTACAGTGAGAATTAAAATTACCAGAAGGATTTTCAAATTAATTGAAAAGTAGAAGTAGCTAGATTATCATCAGAAGGGTGCTTGACAAAAATGAACAAATGGAGTTGGAGTAGCCGCGAAATTGTTCTTTGCCCTTCCCAGCACCTTCTGAAAGGTTGAAACCAGAAAGCTCAATCTGGGGACCTGGAAAGGGCTGGAGACCAAGACATGTGTGGATTCTTTGGCTCTTCTTATTTGAGACTGTCTACAGGCCACACTGCCTCAACAACCAGTGCCAGGAAGGTTCACCACTGGCATGCCTGGGGAGGCAGGTTTGTGAGTCATGAAGTTGGAGGGGCTGGACTGCTAAAAGATTCTTTCATTTTGTAGGACTCTCATATCACCTTCCTCTGGACCTTCAATTTCACCCTTAATGTTTCCAGCCTCTCTTACAAAAGCAGTGACTGTTGGCACTTACTGAATGCTTTGCTTATTCCTGACCCCAGGCTGTGTGCTCTATGTAGCCTATGCCTCTGAATGTTCTTCATGAGCTTGAAGAGTATATCTTGCTCATTTATAGATGAGGAAATGGAATAATGGAAGCTGGGAGAATTTCAGTAACTTGCCCAAGTTCACCCAGCTAATAATTTGTACAGTCAAGGTTTTAAATGCAGACTGAATTCTGAAACCTGGGCTCCTAACCACTTTGTCATCATCCTGCCAGCTAGTTTTTGTGTGTTTTTTGATTTGAGTCTGAGTTTTGCTTCTGTTTTTTGCCATTTTTTTTTTTTTTTTGGTTGTCTGCTTGGAAGTAGAGGATGCAGCATTGGCTTACAGCATCTGCCTCCTGCCTTGCTCAGGCACCCCCTCCCCTTCCACTCATTCATGTTGCTTCACTTTGTGTGTTGATCTCCACCTTGCTTTCTCTTTCAGTGTGGAATTTGCAGTAAACCAATGGGTGATCTCCTGGATCAGATCTTCATTCACCGAGACACCATCCACTGTGGGAAATGCTATGAGAAGCTCTTCTAGGTGGGTGTTGGCATTTCAAGGGACGAGCAGCCAAGAGATTCACTGGGGGAAGAAATCTTCCCTGATCTCTCCCTGGGTCTTATCCCAGGACCCTGCTATCCCTCCAGCCTTTTTGTTCATGAGGCCGAGTCTTTGTGTTCCTATGTCTTATGATACTTTGAAGTCTTAATTGACATGAACAAAGTCCCTCCCTGAGGACTCTTCCAAGTTGTCAGAGTCACAGTCTCTTCCTCTCTAGAAGCACCTTACATAAAACACCCCAGCTGAGCCCTCTAGCTGTCCTGGAATGCTACTGGGACTCTATTAGCATCAATTTGTAGCCAGGAAATAAAAACTTTGAAAGGGAAGGGGTATAGAGGAAACACCTAGTTGGCTTATGGTAGTATCAGGACCTAACCCCAGGTCTTCAGATTCTGGGCCTGAGCTCTGCCAGTTGCTTTGGACCCCTTCTACCATTGATTAGCTTCAGATCAGGACTCAGTAGCCAAGGTAGTCAGTAAAACAAGCTTCTAAGTTAACAGACAGTGGAATTGCCCCCAGTGTCTGAGCATGGAACATAATTATTCCCTTGAAGGCAATCAGAATGGATGCAAACCAGACTCTCCCCTAGCTACATGCAGGTTATCTTCTCAACAGGTGACACATTTTAATTGGACTCTAGTTCCTGATCACTAGAACAGTGACACACATTAAGGGCCTCTGACTGATTGTTGGATTGAACATATATTTCCAGTTTTATGGCTACTCATATTTTCTTTTAGCTTCCCCGAGATGCTCAGAAGCTGATGACTCCCGGACAAGTTTGGCTGTCCCCAGTTCTTGGATCCTCTCCCTTCACTTCCTCCCTCTGATTTCTTCATACTTCTTCCCTTCTTAGGTTGAACATGCTTACATCCAGTATTGTATCTTACTGATGCTATGATAATTACTTGTGTGTGTAGCTTTTTATAGTTTAGGAGGCACTTTACATACATAATCTCATTTCAGGCTCCATCAAAGACTTGAACACGAATTCCATCTTAGCATTCCTAAGGCAGACTGGCTTTCTGATGAGTATAGGTAGCCTAGTGTGTTAGGCATGGGAAGAAGCATGGAGTTCAGTTTGTACTGACTCCCTTGAGGCTTCTGAGGGGCCAAGTTAAAGACTGTTGACGATCCCTTGTGGGTAAATTGCAGGCATTGAATGCTAGGGGTTGGCATAGGCTAATGTTTATCTTGTCTATTTGCCATATATATATATATGTTTTAAAGTTTCCATACATTCTTTTAAGTAGTTAGTTGTTTTTGATTGAGTTATATAGGAGATTTTAATTCCCTCTTCCCATCCACCTTTTGCTATATTGGACTTTTTCCCTAAAGGTGTGTGGGTGCATATTGGTAAGTTTATGCTGTTAGGATCAAATTCAATAGGATATGATTTTAGGAGGCTACTAACCAAAGGGATATCTGTGTATGTTTGAATTTTGATAACTGATTAGTGTATTTGCCCTTAATTCCTGCTCCCTGGGCCTTACACAGAAATCCTCTCAATTGGCTTTCAAGGTACATAGATCAAAGTAAGATTAAGAGGAGAGAAAAGTAGCTAACATCTTTGAAGCCTCCCTACATACCATGCATCTTTACAAAGTGATGGCATTAATTGCTGTAATAATCCTGAGAAGAGAATATTCTTGTCTCCATTTTACAGATGAGGATAGTGAGATTCAGATAGGTGGTCATTGCTTTCTGAAGAACGCTATGCAGCACTACTACTGTCCCTCTCCAGAGCCCATGCTCTCTCCAGGAGTAGTAACAATAGTGAACATTGATTTAGTGCTTAGAATGTGCTCACCACTGTGAAGAAGATATCTGAATCCTGCCATGTAACACTACCCCTTTGGCCTCCACCAAGGCATACTCTTACAAAGGGGCAGGATGTGAAATCTCGGTCCTATGGGCATCCTGGACCCCCATTGAAGCACCATAAGGGCCAAATTGCCCTTCTTCCCTCTCCCCCAAAGCAGGGTGCTTTTAACCAGGGGTAAATTTGACTCACAGAGTTCCCATAAAGAACCTCATCAACCCAGGGAAAGCTCCAATCAGCCAGCTACTCTGAGTACACACTCTTTAATGCCTTCCTGTTTTCCAGTCCAGACTCAAGCCAGCAGCAACTACTGGGGCCCAGGTTCTCAGATCATGGGAACTCATTGTCTGGGAAAATAGAGAAAGATACAGGCCTGTCCATGCAGTTAGCTGACAATCTTAGGTTAGCCTAGGTTACTTGTCACCTGCAAACTTTGGGCCCAGCACTAATTTGTAAACTCCTCAAGAGGTAAAACCACCTTAGAATTTTTGGATAAAAAATGAAGGCCTCTTGATTGAATTATAAAATGAGCCTCCATCTTTCTTTAGTTTGTGAGCCCTGTACATGTTGGCTTGTAGATTTGTTATTTCTGTCAGATGATCAGAGATGAACATTCCATTTATTTGATAGATGTGAGTTGGATTTACTCTGAAGGAGAAGAATAGTTCCATATGCCATGTACCAAAACTAAATATTAACAAGTCTTCTTGAAGTCTAGCTCCAACATGGGACTTAGTACATGGTGAGCACTAACACCATGATTGAAAAAGAAGTCACTCCTTTGGTGAGAGGTGCCATTACAGAGTCTCAGTACAGGCCTCCCAGACATAATACAAGGTAAAGAAGCCCAGGATAGGCTGGTTTCCCCACCCTCAAGATATACTCTTCCTTTAAGGTAGTTTTAGAACCAACCTGCAAGATATTGAAAGACAGCTTGTAATGTCAGTATTGACCTTGATCCAAAGCAGCCTCTTTCAGAAATGTTTTAAAAGACACAGAATTCTACAGACTTAAGGAAGAGAAATGGTTGTATTACATTGTTGCTTTTATAAAATTTCTTAGTATTTCTAGTTGTGCATGCTTAATCCACAATAGTGTACACAATTATAATAAATGTTAAAACGTACACGTCAGTGTTAAGATTTCCTTTTTTTGAGTTTAGTAACTTGGTGTACCTGGCTGTGTGATTTACCTGAAGACTTCCTCTACAAAAGCAACTAAGTAAGTATTTACAGCAAGATCCAGAAACTATGTAGGCAGAGGAAATATAGAGTTCTACGTTCAGCAAACCTTTTTAAATTTTTCTTTTATAATTGCAGATGGACAGCATGCCTTTATTTATTTATTTATTTATTTATCTATTTATTTATATATGATGGTAAAGATCAAACCCAGTGCCTAACACATGCTAGGCAGATACTTTGCCACTGAGCTACAGCCCCAGCCCATCAGCAAATCTTAATATAGAAGATCATATTCTTTTGGATACATCCTTCCCTTTATATCCTTCACAGACAGGTGATCCCCCCTTTTATTTTTACACATTTTCAATGACCAAGAACTCCTTCCTCTCCAAGCCCATACTGTCTATGGACAGCCTCAGTTTTAGAAAATGCACTTCAATTGAGTTAAATTGTATTTCCCTTTAATTGGTCACCCAGTGGTGGTCTATAATTCCTTTCCTAAATGCCAGCCCCTAAAATAGATGAAGATACTTATCAGGGTCTGTCAGTCAACTCCTTCCATTTAAACACTCCTGGTTCCTTCAACTCTTCTTGACATTGATTCTGAATATACATTTCTCAAAGGCACTCTTCAAAGCTGCCCCTCAACACACACTGGATCTCATTACTCCAGCTGTGTACCAAAAGGCAAGACTGCTTCATCTTGCTCCTTAAGGCCAATGTTCTAAACTGTAAGGATCCTATTGAATTGTCATTCTGCCTATGAAACCAGCCATGCTTCCAAGTTTCACATCATTAGAAAATGCAGTTTACATATCATCTAAGTCTTGATCCAACTCAGGGACAGGAAGTCCAAAGATGGAACACATGGTACTAGTGAACTCTTCCCACCACTGAGCAAGGTCCTGGGGGCTATTGTATTAGTATCCCTCAGCCCACCCTCAACCCAATTTTGGCTGCAGTGGATGCAATTAGGCAAAGAGGCCTACTAATGCAAGAGAAAAGGATTGTAGTGGTAGCTCATAACTAGGTATTTCAGTTGATGATAGTGTGTGACACAAAGGAAAACATGGTAGTGTCATTGTGAAATCACCTAACAGACCAGGTTCCTACCAAGCAAGTTGGTCCCAGTATTTGACCTCCTGTATTCCTACTCCCATTTCCTGTCCCCCATCCTGAGTCAATACCCATAAGGTCCCCTACCCATGCATCCCCATGTGTAATCCTCTGAGGACTGCTCTTTGCTTATGAATGTCTTTGAACTATAAATTTCCTCCACAGAACACATTCCTCTGGTGAAGCTTCTCTGCATGGTGTCCTCTCACTGGGAATATCCCAAACCTACCTCCAAGTACATTCTGCCCATTGTTCTATTTCTTCTGAATGCCTTCTGCTCCAGGGGCCTTTCCAGGGCCCTTTACTTTCAAATTCCTCTGAACTTTCGTAGTGAGTTCTGTCCTTACCACACTGTTAATGAGGCTCATCCCATGAGTGCCTTTACCAAGGCATGCTTTGCTTAATTGATCTTGCTAAATGGGTATTGATTTTATTCCTTTCAAATGAAAACATTTACTCTTTTGTATTGTTTCATTGGTTTTTCTATCATTTTATACTATTTCATTAATATCTGCTCAAATATTTATTACTTTGTCCCTTCTGCTTACTTTGGATTTAGTTTGCTTGTCTTTTTTTCTTTTTTTTCCTTCTGCTCTCCTCAGTGTCTTGAAGGTGATAGTTTGTTCTTTTTCTAGTTCCTTAAGGGGTAAAATTAGGTTTTTGACTTCAGATCATTTTTAATATATGCATTCATAACTATGAACTTTTTCCTCATCACTGCATTAGCTACATGTTATGTTTTCATTGATCTGAAAAGATTTTCTAATTTACCTTGTGACTTCTTTGTTTATTTAGGAGTGTGTAAACAACACACTTGTTACAGAAATTAAAGAAAGTAATTCTCAAACTTACTTTCTGTTACTGATTTTTAACTTTATTACATGCTGGTTGGGGTACATATTTTGCATGACTTCATTCCCTTTTAATTTTTGGAGACTTGTTTTCTGGCACTGTGCTTAGCTTTGAATGCGTGTTTCATGGGGTTCTTCTTGAGCGGCTGCCTTAGGTCCGTGCCCTGATCACTGTCCACCCTGCCCTCTGCCCTTGCAGGCTATTTGTATGTTGCATTCTCCTTGACAACTGCCTCTCTCTCTACCTGCTCCACCTGGTTCATCACCTCCAAAGCCCACTGTACACTGTGCTCTGCATAAATGCTCTCTTTCAATGAATCTTCTCAGACCAACTTCTGCTTTACAAGCCATCCAGTTTGTGTTGGTTTGGTATGACATGCTGCTGCCAAGTCAACTCCTTGTCTGTCCATTAGTGCTTTCTTTTGGACCAACACCTTGATGTATCACTTGGTCACTTAATCTCTAAACAAGCATTTATTGACCATCTGTTTTCTACCAGTGTGCTAGGTGGATATTCCCTCCCAATATTGCAGATCCAATTTAAACCCTTGTGATGGTTATAACATACCATGGTGATAAGTGCTCTGAGGAAAACATACAGGGTGGGTAAAATGCTATAATGTAGTAAACTCTTCTGGGCCAAATGGCCAGCTTTTCCTAAGGAGATGATATAAAACTTAAGTAGGAGTTTGCTATATACAAGAAGGCTATCTTCCAGCCTCTCTTTTTGTATGGTGTTCTACAGTCATCTCCATCCCCAAGGCATTTAATTCTTTCTGCATCATGTCAGGTCTTGCATGGGGCACAGGGATATGAGGGATCAAAAGAGGCACAAACTATTAACTTACAGAATGGTGATTTCATGGGGAGAAAGACAAGGCAAAAAATCCTATTTCAGTAGTAACTGCTAAAGGAGCATAAGGAAAAGCTGGGTAACCTGGATTTTGTAGTTAAGGATAGTGTCCTTGGGGAGGGGACATCTGAGTTGAAGTTTCTTATTTATCCATGTAATAATTTAAATATTTTCTGAGCACTCACTGTGGGCCACACACTAAACTACACCCTTACAGAATGATGTGTGGCATGGTGAGAGTGGAGCCAAAGCTGAGTGGAGACCCCAGAAAGTTAGAGATGCAAGAAACATGGAACACTTGCCAGGGAAGCTATAAGCAGCATGCAAAACCACCTCAAGAGAGTGGCCAGGTGGGACACCAGTACTTTTAGAAATCAATTTGCCAGGGGAGCCCTGGAATCATTGAAGAGTTCTGTGATCATTCTTCTCTGTAGGCCCGACCTTGCCCTGGGAATCACAGCTATTTAGCTCTGGCAATCCTGAATGCAACAGCAGAAGCAAAGTAGCAAACAGAATGGTCTAACTTACTCTGACCTACATATTTTATGGGCTGATCATGGTTTTCATGGGCATGCAATAGATAGGAAACCTATTAAATTCTTAACTTGATCTATATAAGCAGCAAAGTTCTAGACCAAGGAAACAAAATCTGACTTAAATGACAAAAACAGTTGTAGCAATCAACCGATTCTCAGATTTGAGACAATTTATAGACTCAAAATCCCACATCCCACATCTGGTTGAGGAATGCCCTCAGTTTGCTAACAATTTTTATTGTTAATCTTTCTCCTGGCCTTCTGCAAAGTGACCTACAGCCTTTTACCAGAGAAACTGTGCTTTGGGGAAAAGGAAAAATCAGACATTTCACAGAGTGACTATGAATTGTTGCTGATTCTAAGAGAAACAAAATGTCACTGTGGCCCACCAGTCAGAGTAGGGGTTTACAGAAATCAGGTGAATTAATGGAGTTTTAACTCAGACCTGACTCATAGGGAGTCCTGAACCTACCTTGTGGTTATTTCCTCAATTCCAGAATGTATAAGTGGAGTAGAAATGCTTAGCAGCTGGAAGAATTCCCAATCAATAATACCCTCATGTGGAGTGGGAGCTATTGTGGTGGAAAAGGCCAAATGGAAGGCCAAATGTTAGAGGTACCTACACCTAGAAAAATAGCAAATCAAAAGTAATACAGCATTTCTATAGGGATTGCAAAGATCTGTGCCACCATCAGGACTTGAAAGATGCACAGGTGGGGATCCCCACCTCACCCCTGTGTAACTCTCAAACTTGGCATGTGCCGAAGACAGATGGATCTTAAGAGAATGACAGTGGATAATTGTAAGCTTAACTAGGTGGTGACTCCAGTTGCAGCTGCTGTATCAGATGTGGCTTCAGTGTTTGAGCAAATTAACATATGTCCTGGTACCTGGTATGCATCTATTGATCTGGCAAATGCTTTTTTCTCTATACCTGTCAATAAGCCCCACCCAAAGCAGTTTTCTTTCATCTGTCAAAGCCAGGAATATACCCTCACTGTCATATTCTAGAGGTATATGAATTCTCCAGGCCCATGTCATAATTTAGTTCCAGGAATCTTAATCACCTTTCCTTTCCATGAGGTATCATATTGGCCATTGCATTGATGACATTATGCTAATTGGATGACTCAAGTGTGAAGTAGCAACTACTCTGAACTTACTGTTAAGAAATTTGCAGATCATGGAGTGGGAAATAAATCTTGACAGATTCAGGGGCCTTCTACCTCAGTTAAAGTTGCAGAGGCCCAAAATAGTATGTGGCATGTTGAGATAGCTCTTCTAAGGCAAAGACTGAATTGTTGCTTCTGGCTCCTTCTACAACCAAGAAAGAGGAGACTCTGCAACAGATCCAAGCTGCTGTTTAGGCTGCTTTTACCCTTAGTCCATAGGATCCTGCATACCTAGTGGTGCTTCAAATGTCGGTGGCAGATAGAGCTGCACTTTGAAGCCTTTGGCAGGCCCCATAGGTGAAATGGCACCGGCCTTTAAGGGTTTTAGAGCATTGCTTTGCTATCATCATTATCTACCCTTCTTTTCAGAGACAAGCTTTGGCCTACTAGTGGGCCTTAGTAGAAACTGAACTCTTTTTTTTTTTAAATATTTTTAGTTCTAGATGGACACAATACCTTTATTTTGTTTACTTAGTTTTACATGGTGCTGAGGATCAAACCCAGTGCCTCACATGTGCTAGGTGAACGCTATACCACTGAGCCACAAACCCAACCCCAGAAAGTGAACTCTTGACCATGAGATTTACCTCCCCATATGCCATGTTTCTGCTAAAACTACCATTTGTGGGCTTAAATAATGCTTTAGCCATCATCATGTTATTCTACACAACATTGCTTCTGGTCAAGGAACCCTTTCATAGTGAAAATTGTGAGACAGGTTTTCATGCTCATGGAATTCACTGGTATTATGTTCCCCACAATCCCGAAGCAGCTGACTTGATAGAACAGTGGATCTTTTTTGGAAGACTCAGTTACAGTGATAGCTGTGAGACTTTGGATGGAACTGAGGAGGGGTTCCTTCCTGCCTCAAGTTCCTGCAGCCTGTTGAGCCCTCTGTACCATTGATCCAGAAATGGGATGGTCCTAGGGCTCACTCAGTCTAGCTGCTGCTAGAGAAATCCACCCACCCACCCCCATCACCAGGTCATGAAAGGGATCTGCCTGGAGCCTGTTCTCCCCTCTTTGCTGTGGAGACCATGGCTTGTAGTGAGGACCTAAGGATATAAGGACCTGTGGCTTTCTGCTGTAAGAATTTGATCCATGGATTTGAGTCAGGCAGGCAGCTGGGGCATGGTGCAGGGGAGCTGGAGGTGCTGGCAGCCAGAGCACTTGCAGGGCTGTTGTGTGCAGGAAGAGCAGGCCAAGGAGGCAGACACATTCAAGGCTCCAAGAGGAGAGAATAGGGTCTGAAGAAAGATTGTGCCCTTTGGAGAAGCTGTATACCAAACGATGGAGGATTCAAGTGGGAAAAAGCTCAGATGACAAGAGTTTATACCCAGGTGTAGATCCAGCCTTGCCAGGGAGAACCTGGGGACACATGGCTCAGGGCTCCCTAGCCCCAGGGGACCTCCGAGCCCAGAGAAGCAATGATCCAGGTACCTGGACTTTGGCCCTTGTATAACCCTTCTGAAGTAAAGGAGCCAGGGATCTGGGTGGAGTGTCCCATGAATGGGCCAAGGACAAGAGAAGAAAGACAAGCTCACTCATCTCATTCTAATTTATCCTCTCTGTGGTAGAACACTGTGGGCTGAGAATGAGATGGCCCTGTACCTGCTGATTCCCAGGACCCATGGGAGGCCAGACTGCCCAGGGTGTGACCTTTATCCTGTTACCCCTGCTATGGATGCTGGGAAAGTGACTGCCCCACAGCATCTTCCTTTTGGTGGAGAATGAATATTTACACATGCTCCAAGAGCAGGCAATCCAAAATTCAAGAACAGGTGGAGATCAGAAGCATAGAAAGGCCACTGCAGGGGAAAGGGCTGATGGGAGAATACACCAGAGTTCCCAGCTTGGCCTCTAGATTGTCTTTGTCCTTCATATTCATCTGTGACATGATAAACATACAATTACAAGGTGGTGGATCCACACATGTAAGTAAGCACCTGGGTGGACCTCTGTATCTGCAGATCATACACAGCCCACCCAGAGCACCTTGTGAGCAATGTGCATCTGAACACACTCTGCCTATGGGAATGTGCCAAGGCCAGATAAGGATGAAAGGGACAGAGGCCTCAGTGTAGGGCTGGTGGGCTGGAATCCCTCAAAGGTCTCACTGCTTAGTGTTGGTGGGGAAGCAGCTTTACCTCTCAACTCCCTCATTTGATCCTTTAAGGAAGTGAAGCCCACCAACCATCCAATATACCTGCTCATACCCATTCACTAACAGTCAGTGATGCACTCACATCACAGTATACTTACAAGTTCTCACACATGTTCAATGGCATGCACTGAAACACATTCACACAAAATGATACACATGTTCACATTCAATGACACACTCACACACAGGGATTCTTGATATCAGAACTCTTACTCTAACACATACTCCATGACACTCATGTCCTCATTCACACATCAGTGACATACACCCATTTAGTGACACACATTATTTCTTATGCATTCATTCATACTCTGAGAAATACATGCTAACACATGCCCGCACACATACACACAGTTATACCTGCTCAGTGATCAAAAGTATACATGGGCCAACTCTGAATTCAGGACAGATCAGAACAAGGAAGCCTAGTGTTCTGGCTGGGATCAACCCCTTATTCTACTCATTTTCTCCTGTCCCCATCAAGTTTGGAGGAACTCCTAGAAAGTGACCAGTTGCCTTGGCCCTGCTGAGACACACTGCATTGCCTGAAGGAGGCAGGGAGAGCAGAGTTCAACTGGAGGCACCATCCCAATCCCGCAGGTTGTCCTGATGGGACTCACCCCCAAGAGACTCTTGAGATGCAGGCCAAGTCCTGAGTGCCAACCACTCTGCAATTATGACCCACTGACATGCCACCTATCACTCATCCCATGTGCACCCCCAGGACACCCCCATGTTCTGTGTGTGCCCAGGTCTCTGAGGGCTCTTCCATTGGTGCAGCTCCGCTATCTGCAGCCCTGACGTGGCTGGGTCACCAGATGCAGACTCCAGTATCTGGCCCTGGCTCTTGACTACTAGAAGACTGTGTCCTTCGTCTGTACAGTGGAGGTGGTCAAAGGTTCTATCCCTGAAAAATGGCTGGAAGACACCTGCAGACACAGACTGAGGAAGCCTCAGACACTTCCATTTGTATATAAATGGTACCAAGGGCTCAATAGACTGAAAGGACACTGCAAAGGAAGGGACCCCTCCCCAGGCCCATCCAAATTCTCATATTCATTGCTTAGTACTGCTCCCAGGACCCAGGGATGGCCCCCCTCCCAGCTCGTACTCAGTGTGTAATGTGACTCTGTCTTCCCACCCCATGGCATGAGAATGTGGAAGCCCTGCTCTGTCCACCCTCTTCCCAATGACCAACCTCCCAACACCACTATCCCTAAAGGTCCCTCAGTGGCTACACTAGCAGTGGCCATCTGTTGGCTGCCTGAGGCAGGGAAAAGCAGGTGGGGTGGGTTAGAAAATGTCACCCCTGCCCTCCTGTCTTGTACACAGCTCCTGCTGGGGACATCTGACCTCATGCCAGGGCCCTTCTACGGCCCTTCCCTGACCTTGTCTGCTAGCCCGGGAGCACACACGTGGCCTGTCTGACCTGGCTGGATGCCCCGATTCCCACCCCTCCACCCCCGTGCACTGCTGGGAATCCTGTGGTCCTGTGCCCTCCCTTCAATGCCTAACCCGCTTATTCCCAAGTGCTCTGGGGAGCCAGAAAGACAGTGCCCACCCACAACTAACAGTATCCTGTTGCCCACTGGCCAGCTGAAATCACAACAGCTCATCATGGACCTTGCCTGAATGCACCCAGCATTTTAACCCAGCCACCACTGTCCCCCCCTACTCTACCCTGTCCCATCTCCAACCAACATTCCTCTCCCAATTTCCCTCACCATGATAGAATAAGCTGGAACATTTCACAAAATTTATTAAACAGAAACAATGAACCATTGAAGAGAAGGGATGACAACACCTAAAGGGACTCTTCACAACCACTGGAGGCCACAGGTCAGCCCGCCCCCCCTCCTGGGGCTGCAGAGGAGGAGCCTCCTCTGTCTCCACGCTGGGGCCCTCCCACCACAGCCTCCCTTTCTGAGGACCCAGATGTGCCTCTTGCCAGGACAATGGCCTCTGGCAATGAACACTCACTTCCATTCCGGGAGCACCCTGAGGGGCTGACTTGCTGTGGGGTGGCCCTTGCCCTATGGCTGGCACAGAAGGGTCACAGGACACTGGAAAGCATAACAGGGAACACCCCCCCCCCAGCCAAGGAAACTGAGTCACAAGGAACAACGGGGTGGAACGTCAAAGCACAGTCCCTGGCCCTCCCCCTCCATCTAAGGTCCAGTGCTTCCTGCCCGAGGGGAGGCCGCGGTCTTGATCACCGAGGGGGTGAGCGTCCACCACGCCCTCGCCGTGTCCATCCTTCCCGCCGGCTCCCGTCTCCGACTCCTGGGGACTGGGCTCAGGGCCTCCTGGGAGGAGCTGCTCAGATAAGAACACACACACATCTCCACGAGAACAAGCGGCAGGCAGCTGGCCTAGATCTACACCGAGAAAGCAGAGGTTGAGCTCACGACACTGGACAGGAGCGAGCAGAGCCTTGGCTCGCCCGGAAGCTCACGGCACGTGCCCGGGCCTGGAGGTGGCCGGCCGCGAGGGCGCGGTCCTCTGCCCGGGGTTGACACACACCTCACGGCTTTGCACAGGAACGATGGCTAGCGTGGGGGTGGGCATTTGCTTGAGGTGGGTCACTATGGGGCTTACAGATAAGGCGGGCTTCCAGGGACAGGGACGGTCGCACCCTGTCCCGGGGACCGTGAATCGGGTTGGGGTTTTGCCTGCTGGGAGAGCCAGGCAGCTGGCACCCTTGAGATGGACTCTCTTCCCCGACGTCTCCCAGTCCAGTGCAGGTGGCAGGTGTATTCAGGTGCCCTCATCCAGGCTATGGATGGCCGATCAGTAGTGCTTCAAGGCTGGCCACCCTAGGCTGGCAGGGTTTGGGGCTGACCCTGGGTTGGCAGCTCTTGAATTGTGAGTTGCCAAGCCAGGCCCCAGTTCTCCCTGCTTGCTCTCTCCACTTCTCCAGTGGTCCTGCACAGACAAAACAGAACAAACTGCCCCCCTCCAAGTCCTCCCTCATCCTCCTCCCACTCCTTTTCTACCTCCTCCTGTTTGGAGCAAAAGCTGCCTTCTATATCCACTCACTCCTAAGCCAGCTCTGGGTGCACTGACCTAGTGGGTGCCAGTGCCCCCACCTGGGGGTCTTCTTAGTCTTTGGTGTCCTTGCCCATACAGCCCTGTCAGGCTGCAGGAAAGGAAACTGCCTCTGGGATGGTGCTGGGCTCCCAGGGCTTTGGGGTCTGGAGACCCGGCCTTTATGGGCGGAAGGGCTCAAGGGTACTGCCTTCCTGGGGCTCCCCTAGAGCAGTGTAGATGATCCTGAAGACAGGTTGGACCCTGCGACCTCCCCTGCGGAGCATTACCTCTCTCTCTTCCTCAGAGGTATTGACTCCTTCTGACAAGGATGGCCCCAGGGCAGGCTCCTCCATGCTCCATGTATCCTGGTGTCTGGTTGGCATCGTTAGCTCTGAGTCTGTAGTGTGGGAACTTGGAGTTGGCCAGATGACATTGCAGACACGCATGTCAGAGCCCACCGTCTCACCGTCTTCATACTCTATATCGCTGGAGTCTCTGTGTGAGGCTTGAGATTCCCATGTGCAGGGTGTGGCAGCTCCCTGCTTTGGTCTCTGACACTTCCTGCGGGCTCTGCACTGAGCTTTCCCTGAGATGCATGTGCTTTTGTCCTGTTCGATAGAGTCCCTTCCCACTGGGAGAGGGAGAGGAGGCTTGACCTGGGCCTGCTGGCTATGTCCTACCTCACTTGGGTCTCCTGATCTTTGTCTGGGCTGTTCCTTCCCCTTTTTAAGATCTGTCTGCTGCTTGCCAGGGAAAGGAGTGCCTGGATCTCCTGAGCCTGTGCTTCCTAGGGCCTGGGGTGGCTCATGCCCCCAGCCCCTTCCTCGTTTCCCGACCCTTCTTCGGCAACTTTAGGCCTCAGCATGGGTGGAGATTGGTCCTCAGCTTTGGGACATGCTGCCTGGCCATGGCCTTTTCCCATAGTACAGAGTTCACATGACAGTCGCCTGCGCTTCAGTGATGGGGACACACCTTCCTGTGCAGTCTGGGTGCTGTTTTCACTGAAACACCCTGCCTGCATGGTGACCTGAACTGCAGAATATCCTACTTCTGCTACTACCTGTCTGCCAGAGGCCCTGTGGCCCCTTCCTACTTGCCTCTGTTTCTCTTTCATCACTGCCATGGTGGTCTCCCACTCCTCTTCATCTCAAATGAGCTTCATTAATTCCAGAAAAGTGGGTGGGCACCCTCGCTGATCTAAGAGCTCAAGTTTGCCCCGGAGGGCAGCGGTCATGGAGGCCCGAGCTAGAATATGTTTGAGGCGAATCATGTCTGTGCTTTGCACTGACAATGGGCTTTGCTGCACAGCTTTTTGCAGCAGGGGCTCTAAGCGCAGCAAAAAAGCAGAGATCTTCTCTGCAGACTTCTGGGAAGTCTGAAGAAACCTGAACTGTGAGGTTCTACAGTCCTCTTTATTCCCAAAGATCTGCTTTAGGGCATCCAGGCACTGCTCCACAGTCATGGAGTCATTATTGGCCAGGAGCACCCGCATGATTGACAGTGCGGGACCATGCAAGCTCTCTAGCAGGCGACACCTCTTCTCTATCTCTGACACCTGCCACATCTGCATCATCTCAGTGACCTGCTCTAGCCAGGCTTCAAAACTCTCTTCCCCTGAGCCTGGGAGAGCATCTCCTGAAAACACTTTCAGCTTTCGGTACCACACGCTTTCCCTCAGAGGCTGCAAAACTGGTGGTTTGACTTGGTCCAAGTCCTCTGGCTCTATGCCCTCAATGGGAAGGGTGCTATACCCCAGAGTTTTGGCCACATCTACCATTCTCCGGCCTTCATCTTTCAGGAAGTAAGTCAGCCTATTGATAAATTCATCATCTGGGTTCCGAGGTTTTACCACTACTTCCCAGGCACCCCCTTTTCCTGGTATCTGACTGGGTATAGCAGCATAGTTGACAGTGTCAGCCAATTCAATGAAGACTGCCTTAGCATTATCTTCCCTCCTGAATATTCTGCCTAGCATCCTGTATGTACACAGGGGATGTAAGCCTGCCTTCAAGGTCTCCTTAATTTCAGCCTCAGTACACTCCATAGGGATGCCCACAATTAGCAGGGCTTTCCTGGGATCCAGGTCCATACCCTTGCACCAATCTTCTAACAGTGTCACAGCCATTGTTCCCTCTCTCTATACACTGATCTAACACAAGGGCAGTAATCTCAGAATTTTATCAGTGCTCAAAGAATCTGAGCCAATACTAAGTTGGATGGCAGAAGTGTCTCAAGTTTCCACAGCCTGTAATGCAAATGAGGTAAGAACATTGTTAATGCTTGCCTCCCACCCCCACCAAGAGTCCCTTCTCTGTCCCCATTTCTCCTCAGATATTTACTCTGTGCTTCCCAGGACTCCTGCAATCATTTTGTACAGGGTCTCCCACACAAAGCTACCTACCTCACCCTTTCCTGCTGACCTCTTCCTGCTGTGAGTTCCTCTTTGGAAGTCTGAAGACTCTGCTGCGTGTGACTCAGGTGCCTGTGGTGAAAAGGCCAATGTCAGGAGTTAGGGCCTGGTGCCTGGAGGCACTGCAGCAGCCCTCCTGGCAGCAGAGGATAGGAAATGCCCTGCTGCCTACTTGGAATTGTGCCGGTCCCAGTCACCAAGAGCACCTTCCTCAGTAAGGGGAAGAGTGGAAGCAGGAGATGCAGAGCTCCCCGTTTCTCAGGAAATGCCTGACATATGAGAAAGATGGCCGGAGCTCTGTGCAGTGTAATGAGTGTGGTGGGTGTGGAGAATGTGTAACAAGCTGCAGTGTTACCATAGATACCCAGAACAGCGTGGACCATGGGTTTCTATCATAGCAGAGTGTCATGTGGTAAGGTTAAGGCCCTTGAGGAGCAACAGGTGATGTCATTTGCCTCCAGCCAATGAAGCCTCTTAGCAACAGAGAGTGAAAGAGGGACAGGGAGGTGGGGTATGAGGTGAGCAGTGAGTGAGGAGTGAGCACTGAAAAAAACAAGAGCTTATAGTTTCAATTTGTGTGGAAGCTGGAATCAGAGGCAGAAAAGAAACACAGAAAGTGTCTCCACTGCCACACTACAGGAAAGACAACTCTCACCTTAGGTGAGGCCCTATGCTTCAGAGTCTGTGTACCCTGGCAGGCAGACCCTCCCCTTCTACTGTTTGCCAGGGTTACAGAGGTTACAGAGGCCCTTCCCAACATACCCCACCTCACAGCTGCTCACCCTGCTGCCCAGGGCCCCACTGGAGTGCAGGTGTTGTGATTTGGTTGGCACTAGACAATCAGCCTTCTCTGTCCAGACAGTTCCTAGCCCATGGGTAGTACATCCTGCTCCACTGGATCTGTCAAGGCAAGGTATAGGTATTTTTACTGTGTTTCTGTCCCACACGCCCCTGCACAGTGTGAGCTGTACAAATGTCCACAAGGACCCTTGTGCAGTGATATATGAGAAGCTGCTCAACTCGAGGCTTCCCTTAGGGCCAAAAGGATCCTTATCACATGGCTGAAGGGATCCTTGTGCAGGTCTGCTTCCCTATCCTCACTGCAAAAGCCACCCATCAAGCCCCGCCCCTTAAAAAACCCGCCCCTCCAGAAACCCCACCCATTCATGAGCCCCGCCCAAATCCCCATCCCTTTGTAAATCCCGCCCATTCTGAAACCTCACCGGTACTGAAGCCCCGCCCCCTCCAATGTCCCGCCCTTCTAAAGCCCCACCCATTTGAAGTCCCGCCCCTTGCGAAGCCCCACCCTTCTAAAGCGCTACCACTTTGAACCCCCATCCCCTTCGAAGTCCCACCCCTTCCGAAGTTCGACCGATTTTGAAGCCTCATCTCTACATATGCTCAAGTTCTATCTCCACCTCCACTTTTCTGAGCTCCTCTCCTGCCCATTATCTGAAACCCAGTATAAAGCTAGTCACAGTGGAGAACACTGGTAATCCCACCTACTGCAGAGGCTGAGGCAGGAGGAGTGCTGGAGCCCAGGTGGCAACAGAGCGAGATCCCATCTCAAAAAACATAAAAAACACCCATATGGCCCATACTGTTTCAAATACATCCCCCACTACCTCACATATCCCCCATTCCAGATTAGGAACACATCTAGTCACTGGTACTGGGCAGAGGCTAGGAGGGGTTGGGGCTAAGTGCAATAGGTCCCCCTGTATTTTCCACGCTTGTTGCACTGCTAGAAATTTTAGAAGGCCCTTCGGGTTCCGGGTCTGGTATAGTGGGATTCCACTTCCAGAAAAACCTTCTTACCACTGACACCTGGGATGCTGTGGAAAACACTAAGGGTTACTGGGGACAGTCCACTGTGATTTGGGTTGCTGTCTGTGCCCTGGGCCCAGCACCATACCTGCAGGCCAAGAGTTCCTCTAGATGTAACCACCACGCGCCTGCCACCGCTTCCGCGTCCAAACAGAATGGAGCACGAGGGTGTGGCGGCAAGAACATATATAGGATGACAGCCGCCCTCCCCCCCCCCAGCTGCACACGGCCCTCTGGCAGCTGAGCCCTAACAATGTCACCCTCACCACTCCCCATCCCCCCAAAGCAGGATCCTCACTTTTACTACCCCATTCCTTTACATTCAGTACCTGGGGTGGATAGGAACTTCAAAATGAACAGAGGACCACTTACATTGTGCAATAGGTCCAGGTCCAGTTGTAGTATTGGCTCAAAAGAAAATGCGTGGCCTGCCACGAGACGCATCAGACCCAGCAACCATTGCGTCTACTATTGCACATGTCACTCCCTCATTGGATGGAAGATGTAGCGTCATAGCCACCAGTCACTCTAATTTCTATATTCAAATTGCCAGCACAGGGCCGGGTGCAAAGTACAGGGCCGGGTGCAATGTATATGGCTATTTGCAAAGTATAAGGCCGAGTGCAAAATACAAAGCTGTGTGCAAAATACAACGCCGCCGAGCGCAAAATACATGGCTGAGTGCAAAGTACAGGCTGAGCACAAAGTACTGGCCCAGTGAGTGCTTACTAATTAAAAGTAATATTCCCTGTTTATTTTTTATTAGGATTTGTTCTTGGGAAGAGAGGGAAAAATACAGCAGCTTCCTGCATTTCACAAGGGCATGAAAATTTTCAGGGTGCACCGAGACAAAACTATCAAAAGATTGCACAACCAAGTATTGTTCAAGTATTTCCTGCCAGTGCCCAAACTGCTTCCTTACCTTTCCCAAAATGGATTTAAGACTCGGATATTTGCTCAGTGGCCCCAAAGCCTGTTCTGGAAAATTCTGTGGATGGATCACAAGTAACCAACTGCAAGTTGAACATGAATCCCCAGACATTGTGATGAAAATACAGTCTCTGAATCAGGAGGTCTGGGGCTGAGCAGACAGTTTTCTAAAACTTAGGGACTGCATGTTGTGGGTCCCTGCCCACACTTTGTGTAAGAGGCTCTGAAGCCTGAGATTACATTTGAGAATTAAAAGTTGTGGAATTTTGGTGAAAGAATGGATTCGTACTCGTATATTTGAGATTTAAAAGAAAGGGCTTCAACGAATCCCACTATTAAGTTTAATTATAACACATGAATAAAAAGAAAAATAACAGGCTTTTCTAGAATTTGTTGATAAAAATGTGAAAAGCAGAAAAAAATTTAAATTAAAGGTCACTGAACAAGATGTCTGTGAGCATGGTCTGTTTTCCCACCTTCTTATTTTTTATAGTGCTGGGCATGGAAGCCAGGCTGTGCATATATTAAGCATGTGATCTACTACTGAGCTGCACCCCCAGCCTCTAACTGCAGCTATTTTTTATGTCTGAGGAGATCATGGGGTTCATGAAATCAATATCCTTTACAACACCACTTGAAGAGATCACACTCACCTCTGGAATACTCAGCTTTTTTTGCTGCTGCTACTAAAAGACCCAACAAGAACAATATTAGAGGAGGAAAATTTTATTTGGGTATTCATGGTTTCAGAGGTCTCAGTCCATAGACAGCAGGCTTCATTCTTCAGGGCTTGAGGTGATGCAGAACATCATGGTGAAAGAGTGTGGCAGAGGGCTGGGGTTGTAGCTCAATAGTGGAGCACTTGTCTAGTATGTGTGAGGCACTGGGTTTGATCCTCAGCACCACATAAAAACAAATAAATAAGACAAAGGTACTGTGTCCATTTACAGTTAAAATAAATATGTGTGTGGGTGTGTGTGTGTGTGTGTATATATATATATATATATATATATATAGAGAGAGAGAGAGAGAGAGAGAGAGAGAGAGAAGTGTACAGAGGGAAGTAGCTCACATGATGATCAGAAGGCAGACAAAGACTTCCTCAGTGGTCAGGACTTCCCAGAGATTGTGTGAGTATGACTGAAAGCCCCTTTTCAGAATCTTGAGACCACACCCAGGGGAGTGGGATGGGGTATGTGCAAAAAATCCCCAGTAAGGGGGATTGAGCACAGAGGGGCCCTGGGGTGTACAAGAAACCTATAATAAGAGGGTATGAGTACATAGGGGGAATCTCAGTTACAGGAACCTACAAAAAATGGGGAATAAAAATTCTAGGCCCAGGGTCAGGGAAGGATAGTGGAAAGATCCCATATATACAAGTCTTCTTTGTTTTCCTTTGAAGAGTCTAAGTAGGGAAAATAAACTGGTGATGGTGGGAGTCAATCTGCTCCCATGGAGGACGTGTGGCCATCTGGCCCTTTGATTTCAACATCCACCGTGGCTGACAGATTATTCCTAATGTTCCAAACCACACAGGCCCTTTTCACGTCTGGGTTACACTGTAAAAATCTGTGACAGCCTCTATTTTAATCTGTGTATTGTATGGATGTCTATGTATGTGCTGGGTCTATATCATGTACGTGGTACCAAAATTGGCTTACAGATAGATAAATGAGTACTCATAAATTTAATTAATGGATCCAAATGCCTTTCAGTTTACATGACTTAAATAAAACTTTAACAAAAAGGGTCAATCTAAATTGGTAAGAGTAAATATGCCTTTGAAATTACTAACCCACACGTTTTTTCTGGTTGGCTAACCAATCAGAGTGTTGGTTTCTATGAAGCTAATCCCCTACTAATGGTGTGATTCTATGTACAACCAGAGACGTGAACAAATGTGCTCTATTTGTGTAATATGAATTGAATTGCATTCTGCTGTCATATAACAAATTAGAATAAATGAAATAAAATAAAATAAAGTTAGTTTCTTCTAAGCAGCACAAAAAATGTTTAAACTGCAATATCTATTGCTTCTAAAGATTTTTCTCTGGCGAGAATAACTGATTTAAAGTGTTAATTAGACTTGTCTTAGTTGGCTTTCATGAGTAACTAAAGTTCAAAATGGGTAAATTAAGCCAGGCACAGTGGCAATGCCTGTAATCCCAGCAGCTCGAGAGGCTGAGGCAGGAGGATCACAAGTTCAAGGCCAGCCTCAGCAGCTTAGTGAGGATCTGTCTCAAAATTTTAAAAGGGCCAGAGATATGGCTTAGTGGTTCAACACCCCCTAGGTTCAATCCCTGGTACCCCCCAAAATAAACAAAAATGGGTAAATTAGACTTAACATAAATGGGATAAACACTTATAAATGTGTTTGTTACAGAAGGTGTCTAATTAATTGGCAAAGTCAAAATACTAAAACTTGGGGACAGGTCTGTGGCTCAGCAGTAGCGCACTTGCCTGGCATGTGTGAAGCACTGGGTTCAGTAAATAAATAAAATAAAGGTCTATCAACAACTAAAAATAATAATTAAAAAAACACAAAATACTAAAACTTCAACTACGTATAAATTCAAGTACTCTTGGCTTGAATTCCATAAGGTAACATACATTGGGGTCTACTAAATGTGTTTTCATAAATTGGTAAATAAAAACAAAAGGTTTAAGATTGCTCATTTTGGGGTCTTAAACTAAAAGCAAGGTTATTAAGAGTTAAAATTATAACAGGTGTTCTTCTCTATGTGTACAAAAAGTTTTAGCTGTGTTTTGATTAAGTCACTGTAAAAAGAGTAAAATGTTTCTTCTTATTATAAAGAACTAAGATTTATTTGAATGAGATCAGATGGAAATCCTGTAATGCAAGGACAACATAGCAGAGGGTTTTTTCTACTTGGGAGTACTACTCTGGGGACTTATGACTTCTGGATAAAGGCATCAATCAGAGTCCATGTTGAACAGATATTAAGAGAAGTGTTAGGGCTAATGGTTGGAATCTGTGTTGCACAGGCATTGGGAGGGGCCCAAGGCTATGGGCTTGGCCCATGAGTTTCTAATTGATTATGCCCTGTTAGTTCTTGAGTCTGAATTTTTCTGCAGCCTCCACTTAGGTCTCCCCCAACTTTCATTTTTACTCTGTTCTGGGACAAAGGAGTGAATTGGAATGTTTAACCCCATGGGATGGCCTTTATATTTGAAAAAATACCTTAATTTGAGTCCATAAACCTGAGATCCTGACAATTAACTATCCTATCTTATTCAGGGAATAAAAACTGCCAATCATAAAGGACATATCAATGGGTTCCACCACTGTTAGATTATAACCTGGGGACAAAAATGGTCTCCCCTTCTAAGATCTGGCAGGATGCCCCATTTGGCCAGGGGACAGTTCTGGGTAGAGTCCTGCCTGCTGCCCACAGAGCTAAAATACAAGGGCCTCCTGGAGTCCCCCTATATGCAGGCATCTGTGTTTTAGCCATGCTGATTTCTGTATAGAGAAGTCTCTAATAGTCTGTGTGGTCAATGTGACAGACTGCCTGGACATAAAGAAAAAAAAAATCTAGACAAATGACACAACTGGCCAGGCTGACAAGATGAGCTGGGTTTAAAGGAGCTGGATGCAGCAATAACTAAGAAAATGGTGAAGAAACCACACAACACATGAAAATGAGTTTCTAAAGTTGAGGGCGAGACTGCTCAGTGACCCCCAAGGTTCAGCTCCATGCTGGATAGCACTGGAAGGAGCAAGAGAGGGAGCACACCCAATATCCCCCCTATTTATTGGGGAGAAGATATTTGATAGAATATTCCACCCAAATAAGGCAAGGGGTAGGGTTTTGAAGGGTGGAGTCTTGCTTGGTGATGTCCTGTGGTCAGCAGAT
Source organism: Marmota monax (assembly GCF_021218885.2). Lineage (NCBI taxonomy): Eukaryota > Metazoa > Chordata > Mammalia > Rodentia > Sciuridae > Marmota > Marmota monax. The sequence goes on along the minus strand of NW_026692025.1, from coordinate 2,546,209 downwards.
TGATTGACATATTGGCAAGTCACACCCATCTCAGGTGCTGTGTGGGAGCACAGGCAGAACAAGAGGAAAGGCACACTTGCATTGCACAGGCCAATCAGTGCACAACACCAGACCTGTCCCCTCATATGCTCAAATTCGCATAGTTCACACACATAGCTCATGGATGGCTCTTGACAAAGGGGACAAACTGATATAAACCCCAAACAACCAGTTGGTAGTGCCTTTATGATTATATAATTCTGGGAGGAATAGAAACTAAAACCAACCTGTGTTTTGTTGGCAGCCTCAGCAAAGGGATCTTCAAGGAAGCCTAAAGAAAAGGATGGAAAGGGCCTCCTCTGGTGCATATCAATATGTCTATTGTAAGAAAAAGGCCCAAAAGGAGTCTCTGGGATCAATTGACAGTGGGGAACTCACTTAAAGTAGATGGCACTGTGATAAAGATAAGGGAGGCAGATCAGACTCAGTAACATCCTGTGCTCCAACCCCTTGAATGAAACCTGGGAAGGAAGGTGTTGGGTGTGTGGGAGACTCCCCACTGAAGTTAAGTTTCCATCTTGTGAGAACATCATGGAATCCCTTACCCCTCCCACTCCTCTGTAAAGGGTGCCAAGCCAAGAGCCCCATGAGGGAGCGGGAGCCTCCTCCCTGCCGCCCACTCCCCTCTCAAATGCCTCCTCGACAATTTGGACACCGTCAGCCTAACCCCGGAGTTCAATCCCAAGAAATTGATAAAATTCTCTACTCAGGATTGGCCCAATTATCCCTTAGGTAACCCAAACTGTTGGCCCCCTATAGGTCCTTAGACCCGGCCATTTTGCGGGATCTCTTCAAATATTGCAAGCGATTGAAAAAATGGGCAGAGATTTTATATATTCAGGCTGAAGTTAAGTTTCCATCTTGTGAGAACATCATGCTCTCTGCCCTCCTCCTCTCTTCCTCTCTGCCCACTTCCTCTTCTTTCTCTCCTCTCTCTGCTCTTTTTCTATGCTCTCTGCCCTCGTCCTCTCCTCTCTCTGTTCTCTGCCTCTCTTTTTCTTCCCCCTTAGACAGCCCCCCAACAAATCTCTTGGTTGAATCTCTGTCTCGGATGAGTCACTCACCTTTCAGAAGGATTAAGAAAGAGTTTTTTTTTTTTTTTTGGTATATGTCACATTGTTTTAGTCAGCTTTTTCACTGCTGTGACTAAAAGACCTGACAAAAAATTGTAGGGGAGGAAAAGTTTATTTGGGGGCTCACAGTTTCAGAGGTCTCAGTCCACAGACAGTAGGCTCCATTCCTCAGGGCTCAAGGTGAGGCAGAACATCATGGCAGAAGAGTGTGGCAGAGGGAGGCAACTCACATGATCAGGAAGCAGAGAGAGAGACTGACTAGCACACCCCCAGTGACCCACCTCCTCCAGCCCCACCGTACCCACCTTCAGTTACCACTCAGTTAATCCCATCAGGTGATAAATACACTGAGTGGGTTAAGGCTCTCATAATCCAACAATTTCATGTGTAAAACTTTCTTGCATTGTCTAACACATGAATTTTGGGGGGACACCTCACATCCAAATATAACAGATTGTTCAATCCCTCTCCTAGGATAAAATGTGTTGTATAAATTAAATGTACAGATAATATTCTAAGACAAAGAGCAACAATGTCAGTTGTAAGTTCCTCCCAGGAAAAGGAAACAAAGCCTGCTCAGCTGGAAGTCTACTAAAAGGCAGTAATATCATTTGTGCCAAAGGGACCCTGAGAAAGGTGATCAATGTTAACCAAGATTTTGTTTAAGGAATTGAGTCAGCTTTGCCAGACACTATAAATATATCTGACTAGAGACATGTATAGATCTGAAAGTTTAGGAGAGCACTTTGCCAAGCTGGGGTTCTCCAAACTGAAGTTGTCTGTAGTGGTAAATTTTTTTTCAGACTCATATAAAAATACCAAATTTAATTGGGAATTTACTTATGTCATTTAATGTTCTGAAATTGGATAAAGGTAACTTTTTTATCAATAAGATGTGTGTGTGTGTGTGTGTGTGTGTGTGAGAGAGAGAGAGAGAGAGAGATTTTGTGTTACTCTTTACACTAGTATGGGAATTTAAATGTATTTTTGGAGAGTTATAAGGAGAGTTTAAGTGAGGAGCTCTCATAGCCTTTCTGTTTGAAACATGGTTTAGATGTAATGGTGTATTATGCTAACTGATATTCAGATACATTCAGGAAATAATATGTGCGAACTTATTCACATATTATTTCCTGAATGTATTATAATAATATTCAGGAAACAGGCAGAGATCAACTTCAGAAATAAAGCATTTTACCTAAGGTTTGTCAAGAGCCCTACCTTACCAGACATAAGGCTCTACTGATCACCCTACTTCATGTTAGAAGGGCTCTAAAATAGGCCAGTATTAAGCAAATTTAAAATTGTGTTCAAAAGATAGATTTTGTTGTTGAAAAGATTACTATCATCTCAAAATAAACAGGGGATATAGTACATAACTAAAGGTTTGGGATTATAGAAATCATGTTTTTTTTTTTAAATTCATAACCATGATACAAACTGAATGCTTTTGCTCTCAACTCCATTTTGTAATTTTCTTATAAACTTTATAACTGTTGCCTAGTAGTGTTTTATAGAAGTACTACTTCTAATAGGACAACCTGTGTTTATTTGAGACAATTAGCCATCACCTACAGGACAAATGAGATTACAGGAACAGTACTAATGCTGACCCCAATTAAATGGAAGGGGTAATTATAAAATTATAGCTATTGAAGTTAAAATCCAGTATCCTAACTTCAAGACTGGTGATACTGACCTGCTGGATATATTTAAAACCAAAACTTGGAGACCAAAGTTAAGGAAGTAAAAGAGCCAAGGAAAAAGCAGGCAATATTTTGCCCCTGTACCTCTAAGATCAGCCAGAATCCAGAGGAGGACAGCACCCTTCTCAGGGCTGTGAAACTCCAGTGAGTCATCTGACCTCCCGAACAGGGGGATTGAGATGACCCTAGAGAACAGGAAACCAACCAGGACACATTCTGCAAAGGGGGGCCATTGGAAAGAGAAATATCCCTGATGCTTCAAAAGGAAGCCACATGTGGTCAGCAAGACCTTGGCCCTTTGAGTATATGCTAAGGAGTGGGATAAATGGGTCAAAAAAGCTAATCCACAATAAAGGGGGGGGGTAGGGAAGAAGAGAAGTTCAGTAGATTAGACAAAAGGAAATGAAGGGAAGGGAGAGAAGATATGAATAAGAAAGACAGAATAAATATAACATGGGCTGGAATTGTGGCTCAGAGATACAGCACTTGCCTAGTATGTGTGAAGCTCTGGGTTTGATTCTCAGTACACATAAAAATAAATAAATAAAATAAATGTATTGTGTCCATCTACAACTAAAATGTATTTTTTAAGACTAGAGATTTTTTTAAATACATGATAGCAGAATGCATTACAATTCTTATAACACATATAGAGCACAATTTTTCATATCTTTGTATATAAAATACATTAAAAATATTTTATTAGTTGTTGATGGAGCTTTCTTTTATTTACTTATTTATGTGTGGTGCTGATATTCAAACCCAGTGCCTCACACATACTAGGCAAGTGTTCTACCACTAAGCCACAACCCCAGCCCCTAAAATGTATTTTTAAAAAAGAACAAATATAACATAATTTTCCTATGTACATAAATGAAAATACCTAAGTGAATCCCATCATCATGTACACCCTCATGAATGGAGTCCTACTTAGAATAAGATATATTTCATGCTTGGATAACTATATCATAAGGGATTCTACTGTCATATATATCTAAAAATAACCAATAAAATAAGAATCCCCATAGTCTTAATAGTTTCAGCATTGCTCAAAAGCTGAAGTACAAAGTTGCCTCAGAGATGCAGGGCAAATTCTTAGCTGAAAAGTTTTTGTAAAAGTAAAAATAAAAAAAATCAAGTTACATATTTCCAAGATATAAAAACACAGGATACACACGCTCCCATTCCAAAAGGAAGGAATAGGGGGATAGAAAGGAAGCTTGGACCAATGCAAGACCAAAATCCAAGGACAAACATTAAATCCTGTAGCACCATGTCTGGAATCTGGGGCTTGTGGTGGTGTGATGTGAGTTCCAAAGGGTTCGGACAGCCCTGCCACTCTGGCCTTATTGGCTTCAGCCCACATGGCCAGTCTCTTGGGCTGGTTTTGCTTGTTGCCTACACTTTTCCTCAGCAAATGTTCCACATTCCTGCCATCTGTAGCTTCCTGGGGTCTCCATGGCAGCTTTAGCTTCACTCTCTCACAACTTAGTGCATTGCCCTTTCAGAAGCTGCCCATAGGGATTCAAATCTTGACATGTTCTTTCTGGCATTCCAGGCCTTCCTTTGAAATTACAGTGAAAGTTTCTGTGATCTCATCATTCTTTAATTTTTCATGCCTGTAAAACTAGCAGCACACAGACAATGCGAATATATGCTGCCAGTGGAAGGAGCTGGGGACTCTGCATGCCAGGATATCTGAGCACAATGAAAAGAATCTTGGGGAAACAATTTCCTAGGCAGTCTTGTGAGAGCAGGGCACTCTGGGATTTTTTTTTATCAAAGCAAAGTTTTGCAAACAGATTTATAATTTTATATCCTTAAGCCTTCCATGGTGTACTGTGGCCAACTCCTGAGATGCCCTCAAGGTATATTTCATATTGTTGTAGGGCAAACTAAATGATTTCTTTTTTATGACTAATTTCTTTAGACACCATACTTTCTATGGCTGCTTGTATAATTGTATTTTTAAACATACAACTTTCCTGGCCAAATTACAAGTTCACCAAATCATTTCCCTCTTCTTTCTGCTATAGATTACCACAGCAAATCTGGCTAAAAGGAGCCAGGGATACCCATTAATGCTGTGCTGCCAAATTATTTAATCAATCATTGAAAGGAAAGTGAGGAACTAGGAGACAAGTGAGGGAGAAATGGAAGACAGTGACCAGATATAGATACACCTGAGAGTTTCTCAGAGCTGAAAAATAAAGGCATATCTTTCCATAGATGGAGAGAGGCAAAACAGGCTTGAGGTTTGGGACTTTTATGGGGCAGGCTCAGGGATTAGAGCCTGGTGGGTCTAGTGTGTGTGATTAAGGGTGGGTTGGTATGAGGGAGTGGCAAGCCTTTCTCAGAAACACTGTTCGGCAGGAAAGAGAAATTTTTCTTAAAATGGTGGCTGTCAATTAAGATGGTCATCCAGATGCTAAGCAAGGATCTTACATTCCCCCCAATTTTTGTTGGTTATTGGGCCCCTTAAGGGACAGAGGTGTAGATCAATCTTGTGTAGATTTTTCCTGCTGGGAAGGGGCAGCGTCTGGACCATTGTTAGGAGTGTGGGTTGTCATTGAGTCAATGGTAATGGTCAGGGGATGCCAGGCGATGCTGAGTCCAGATGGCCCAATTTTGGTGAGGGGTTGGAAGTCCTGTAACAGAAGCTAGTTCACAGTTTGGTTAGAGATCCTTTGCATCTGGTCTCAAATAAATCTAATGACACAGGGGGCAAGCATTTGCCAAAGGCCTATGATGAGGAGAGAGGTCAGGAAAGGAAGTGCCACTGGAGAAGGGGGTTACTTAGCTGCCATCCTTCAGTTCCAATGGCAGTGGGAAGCTCTGAGGCTTGAAGGAGATCGGAGGTAAAGGGGGCATTAGTAATTGAGGTTCCCTTGGTAGTAAGGAATCCACGCTCCATCCAGATAGCAGAGTGGGAGAGAAGTATGTGGAAAGTGTATTTAGAGTCAGTGTAGACATGGAGGGAGCCTCCCTTTGCCAGAGTGAAGGCTCTGGGGAGCACAACCAGTTCAGCTTGCTGATTGCATGTATTATTGGAGAGGGGAGTGGCTTCCACAGCCAAGGTTAGAGAGACTGTAGCATACTCTGCCTGACGACTCTCTCCTGAAGGAAGGTGGAACCGTCTGTGAACCATGTGCATGTTGCCTGGAGCAGGGGCCTTCCTGTGTCGGGGAAGGATGTGGAAGAAGCTCCTCCAGAGTTTCAGAACATGAATGGGTGAGAGGAGGAGAGGCGGAAGAGTCCTGAGGAGCAGGGAGGAGAGTAGCAGGGTTTAAAGATGAGCAAGTGTGGAGAGTAAGACTGGATCTTCCACCAGGGAAACCTGTAGAGATCAAAGGTGAGGGGGGGGATGTAAGCCCGTGTAAGTGAGGAGATCCTTTAGGTGACGGGGAGCCAGGATGGTGAGTGGTGCCCCAAGGGTGACTTTCTTTGACTTGTTAATGAGTAGAGAGGCTGAGGCCAACATTCACGGGCAAGGGGTCCATCACCAAACAGTAGGGTCAAGACCCTTCAATAGATAAGCCACATGGGGCAAAGGTTGGCCCCAGCATGTGTCCGAGGACCCCTAGAGCAAATCCCTGTTTTTCAGCAACCTAAAGGTGAAATGGGCGTGTGAGCTCAGGGAGATGGAGAGAGGGCCTGCTGGAGCCTGGTGAGGGGCTTTGTAACAGAGTGCAATAGGGGTTCAGAGAGTGGGTCCCGGGCCGCATCATATACAGGCTTAGCCAATATGGAGGAGTTAGGAATCCAAGCTCTGAGGAATCCTGCCACACCCAGAAAGGAGAGAATTTCTTCCTTAGTAGAGGGTGTTGGTATATTAGTGATAAGGCTCTTTCTATCAACCATAATGGCTGTGTGTGTAGGGATCAGGAGGAGGCCTAGGTCTGTCACCATTGCCAAGGAGAGCTGTATCTTGGATGGAGAAACCCTATAACCACAGGCAGAAAGGAAGTGAAGAAGTTTACAGGTGTCCTGATGGCTGACCTCAAGGCAGGGACTGCAAAGAAGGAGGTCATCAACATACTGTAGCACCATAGACTGAGTGAGATATAGGGACACTAGGTCCTTAGCCAAGGCTTGTCTGAAGACATGAGGGCTGTTGCCGCGTCCGGCCAAGGGAGCCGAGTCCGGCGAGGGACGGCGAGGTTAAAAGACACACAGGACACCAAGGTTCTTCATCCAGGAGTCAATAATCTTTATTGCTAACACACCTTTTTTTTATACCCCAAGCAGCAGAAGTGGAAAACTACCCAAAAGCAGGAGGGAGGGGGGAGAAATTTAGTTTCAACATCTATTATTGTCAGGTACCGAAACCTCCCTTAACAATAAGTCCATCAGACCAGAAAAGGTCAAGGCATTCCCGTGGGATACATATGTCTCAGACGGATAAGCAGGAACAGAAAAACCGCAAGTTCGCCATGGCCTTGTGAGCTGGCCACACTGGCATGCAGAACAAACTAGTGGAGGTAGGGCTCCAGGGGCCAAGGTGGACCTGTTGCCAACAGGCTGTCTCAGAACCCTTGGGGGAGAACTGTCCACATCAGCTGAGTTATAAGACTCAGGGTCTATCCATGTAAAGGCGAAAAAGTCTTGAGAGTCAGAATGGAGGGGAATAGAGAAGAAGGCGCCTTTCAGGTCTAGTACTGAGCAGTAAGAGGTCCTGGAAGGAGTGGTGGAGAGAAGGGTACAAGCATTGGTTACCACGGGATGGATAGGGACGACTGCAGAGTTGATGGAACGGAGCTCTTGGACCAAGTGGTAGGAACCATTAGGCTTTTTTACTGCCAAGATGGGGAATGAGTAGGTCTAAGGAATCCTTTTCACAAGAGGTCTTGAATGATAGGCCTAAGAGTTTTTGTCAGAAGAGCAGATATTGTGATTGGGCCAGAAAACGGAGAGGTTTTTGAGACGGATGTGAATGGGCTCATGGTGTGAAGTGATAGCAGGACTTGAAATGTCCCAGACAGTAGGGTCCACCTTGGACGGGGGTAATGAGAAGGCACTGGCAGACAGAATACGGTATGGTCCTAAGGTAGGGTGAGGATCAGGGGAGCAGCAGGCGAGTCTGGATGGAAGCAAATATGAGGGTAGAAGGAAAGCATAGCCCCAACTTTGTGAGGATGTCCCTTCCCATAAGGGGAACAGGGCACTGTGGAGTGACCAAAAAGGAGTCAGTAAAACTTAGAGAGGCAAAGGCGTAAACAAGGCTAGGTGTCTCTAGGGTTGGGAAGGTGTACACTCTACCTCAAAAATAGAGGTCACAGAACGAGTAGTAGCCCTCAGAACTCCTTGAGGACTGAATATGTCGCCTGGTGTCTAGGAGGAAGGAGACAGGCCCACCTGAAATACAGAGTTACCCTGGGTTCCCATGGAGGGTTGGTAGTGTCAGTGATGGGGACCTGGGCCTCATCGGTCCTCTGCAGCCAGTCCTAAGAGTTGGAAAGGGGAACCAGAAGGGCCAGATGGCTGGGGGCCGCTATGGGCTCAGGGACAGTCAATAGCCCAGTGTCTCTTCTGATGGCATTTAGGACAAGGGTCTGGAGGCTTGTGAGGCTTGGGACATGTACGAGTCCAGTGACCCATCTGACTACACATAAAACAGGGTCTGGCGAGGGACCCTTCTGTGGGCCAGTGGAACCAGGGACAGATGCTAAGGCCAGACAGACGGCTTGAGCAAGCATCTGATATTTCTGCTTCTGGGCCTTCTCGTCTCTCTTGTTATACATCTTAAAGGTCACTTCCAGAACCTCAGCTTTGGGACTTAGTGGCCCCCTCTTGAGGCACCTTAGTTTGGCCTTAATATTGGGGAAACTCTGGGAGGAAAAGTAGATCATTAGCAGTGGTCTCCCATCTGGAGTCTCAGGGTCCAGGTTAGTATATTGTAATAAAGCCTTGGTCAGGCGATCTAAAAATGTTGAAGGTTTTCATTCTTACCTTGGAAGATTTCCTGGAGACTTTCATAATTGATAGCTTTATGGGCTGCCTTTCTAAGTCCTGCCATGAGGCAAGTAATGAATTGGTTTCTACTAGTTACTCCTCCAGGCGAATTATAATCCCAGTTGGGGTCCCAATCAGGGGCTGCTTCAGTGCCAATCGAATGGCAGGGGAGGTCTGATGTACCTCATCAGCATAATTTCTAGCTTGCTCCCAAACTCACCTGCACTCCTCAGGCAGGAGGGTGTTAGACAAGATCCTATAGACATCATGGGAGGTCCAATTATATGATTGAGTCATGTACTGAAACTCTTTGATACATGTGGTGGGACTTGAAGTATAGGACCCAAGCTGCTTTACTATCTGTGAAAAACCTGACAAAGACAAAGGCTCATGAACCAGGATTACACCATCTACCCCAGCCACCTCGCTTAGAGGACACAGAGATGTGGGTTGGGCAGTGGCAGCCTGTGAGCGTGTGGCAGGAGGAGAAAAGGGTGGAGGGACCATGGGGACAGTTGCTATGGAGGTTCCATTCGAAAGAGAATTGTGATGTAGCAGGGGCTCATCCACTGGGTCGAAGGAGATCCTACCCAGGATCTTCTGTCCCTTTGGAAGCAAGCGTAGGGGAGGTGAGAGCTAAGAGGACTTGTGCGGGAGAGCCACAGTTGCAGAGAGAGGGCTCAGAACATAGAGAGGAGAAGGCCTGAACGTATGATATCTCTTTCCATTTTCCCAAACACTCACAATAGTTGAAAAGACCCCTGATAATATTGAGATCTAGAGTGCCATCAAGTGGCCATCTAGAGTCCAAAGAATATTGAGGCCAGATCTGATTGCACAAATGGATAAGTTTTGGGGGATTTAGGTCTGGGGTGAAACAGAGAGAGAGACCCCAGGTTAGCCAGGAGGCAGCCTAGGGGACTAAGGGAGGGAATGGATGACGAGCTGCCCATGGTGTGTAGGAGATGAGTTTAGAGGTGAGGTGTCCCCCAGTCTCTAGTATCACGTAGACGAGAGGATGGTTATGCTCAGGGGGCCGTCACCACCACTGGGTAAGCATCGGGGGCAGGGCCCATAGAGGCACTTGGGCACCCGACTGGGACTATGTAGGGGCAGAAGCTGTAGAGATTAACCCACGGCTGAGAGGTCTCACCAGGAACAACTCCCAATCACCCTCAGTAGTTTTTCTCAAAACCCAGGACCCAAATAACAGACAAATTATAGATCCAGTTGACAGTACGGATCAGCTGTAGCTGTGAAAGCTGTGCCTGGGGATGCCCCTGACCACATGGTAACCCTGGGAGTTCCAGCAATCGTTGGTCACTTCCTGGGACCTATAGGTCATTTAGATTGACCGGAGACAGGGATCCAATGGTGGGTGCAGAGAGGGCATTGGCAGAATGGAGGGCCTGGTCCCATGATGGAATCCAGATCTGGGGCTAGCGATGCTCAGTGACCCTTGAAGAGGGGAGCAGGCACACTGGGGAACCTGATCCTGGGTCTTGGCACCAATAAAAGGAAAACGAGGAAGCGGGAGACGGGTGAGTGAGAAATGAAAGAGACCAGGCAGAGATACATATGAGAGTTTATTTGTTAGAGCTGACACATAAAGGCCATCTCTTCATAGACAGAGAGAAGTGACAGAGGCTTGGGTGCTGGAACTTTTATGGGGCAGGCTCAGGTATTAGAGCCAGGCGGTCCTAATGTGGTTGGTTAAGATTGGGGTTGGTATAAGGGAGTGAGTGGTGAGCCTTTCTCAAAAATGCCCGTAGGCGGGAAAGAGAAATTTCTCTTAAAATGTTGGCTGTCACTTAAGATGGCCATCCAGATGCTAAGCAAGGACCTTACAATCATCTTCAAACTTAGCCTCACACAAGGTCTCCAGTCATGGATAAATTGTAAACAAGTTCTTTCCCAGAATGTAATATGAATAACCTCTACTCAAATTCCCAATAGAGTATTTCCATCTGGAATCTCATGAGCACAGTCTTTACTTTTTGCAATCCTATTAGTATTCTGGTTTTCTGAGCTCACACCAGATTCATACATTAAGACTCCCAACATTCTAGGGCTCCTCTAGCCTGCATCTCAAAACCTTTTTAAACTTCTCCCACAAACCAGTTCCAAAGGCTTCTGAAGCTATGGTCAGAATCATTACAGCAATGATGCCACCTCTCTGTACCAATTTTCTGTTTGATTTTTAGCACTGTGACAAAATACCTAAGAAAATTAATTTAAAGGAGGAAAAATCTACTTTGGTTCAGAGTTTCAGAGGTTTTAGTCCATGGTCACTTGGTCCTATTGCTTTGGGCCTTTGGCAAGGCAGCAGTACATTATAGTGGGTAGGATATGGTGGAACACATATATAGTTTACCTCATGGTAACTAGAAGTGAGGATGGGAGCCAAGGACAAAGGAAACTTCTCAAGGGCACACCTTTGGGACCTATTTTGTCCAACTAGGCCTACTTTCTAATGTTTCCACCATTTCCTAACAGCTCGAATAGCTGGGGTCCAAGCCTTTAGCACATGGCCTTCAGGGAAAATTTAACATGTAAAACATAATAGAGAGGATGTAGAAAAAGGGAACACTTGCACAACATTTGTGGAAATGTCAATTATTGCAACCATCATGAAAAATACTATGGAGATTCCTAAAAAAGTAAAAATAGAATGACAAGATTAACAAATCACATTTGTGTGTGTGTGTGTGTGTGTGTATGTATATATATATATATATATATATATATATATATATATATATATATATAATAGTAAGGGCACAATATTCATTTACATAGTTATATTCTGTTAATTAGAACAAGGATGTCAACAATTTTAGCACAGCACTTGTCTGCATGGCACATAGGGTTTATACTACTGTTGTGACTGCAGAGGAATGTTTCAAAGCTGTCTCCCAATCAGTGGCATCATAACCATCAGAGGAATTTTAAGCAAAACCAAACTGCAGATTCCTATGCCCACTCCCCCAAGTTCTGATACAGAAGGTTTGAAATAGGCTCTATAAATCTCTATTTCTCAAAAGTTCCCTGAGTTATGTATATGTACAACCAGGCCCTGAGCCACCAGTGCAAAGGACAGTCATGTGCCAATTGGATCTATGTGGCTGAGAATAATCAAACAACCAAGGTAAAGCACACTAATTCTTTTGAAGCCCTGAAATTACAGATTTAGTGATAGATGTTGAAGTCTGTGGTCAAAAGCACTTCTGCAGTGTGGTTATGGCTTGAGAACACCATGAGCTTTTCCCAGGTTGTGGGTGGCCTTGTTGTCCAGAAATTCCATCTGCTTGTCACTTGATCTCACCATGTTGTTCATCTTTGCCCTGCCACAGTCACCACAGGCACAGAGTGCGCACTGGCCCAAGAGTCTAGTAAGGAGTCAAAGAATTTCCTAACCAACCATTCACCTGTGTGAGATTCTTGCCTATAACAGAACTCCAGGCCTAAGTACTGAGTAGCAATCAAATTTTAATTCTCCAACCCCGGCTTCTACTTTTCCCTTCTAATTATAAAAATTTACTTGACCTATCAGCTCCTTTAGAGGACAACAAGTTGAAATATTTGCACCCTCCAGCTTTTGCCAGCTCTGCAGACTTTGGCACATAATCTCAATCAACATGAACAAATTCCTCTGGCCCAGCTTTGTTTCTGGTGGTACCCTGGCAACTGAATTCAACATCATGACCTTGAAAGGCAGAAGCATAGTCTTCCAATTTTTTAAAGTCCACCAGTTCTTGATTCACATTTTTATAAGCTTCTTTCTCAAAGGGGAGCTTCCTCCAGCCAATCAGAGTGACTCTGGAAAACAGGTTCTGTTCCCGGATTTCTTTTAAGAGCTTTTTGCTGGTTTCCCTGCTGGTGCCTAGTATAAAGACGGATTTATTCTGCATCTTTAAGTCTTCTGGAAGCTTTGGCTGTGCCTCTATGTCTGCCTTGTCAGCTTGGTCTTCTGGGTGACTTTCTAAGGTAAATCTTTAGTAAAGAATAATAGTTAATTTTTTTTCATTTAATAAAAGCAGCTATTTTTCTGAGTCAACATTTTTTTAAAGAGAGAGAGAGAAAATTTTTTAATATTTATTTTTTAGTTTTTGGTGGACACAACATCTTTATTTTATTTGTATGTGGTGCTGAGGATCGAATCCAGCGCCTCACGCATGCCAGGCGAGCGCACTACCGCTTGAGCCACATCCCCAGCCCAAGTCATCATTATTAATTATGACACATATTAATTTTTTCTCTCATGTTCATCCAGACTCACTATTCAAATAACCTAACATTATATCTATTAGATATTTATGTTTACAAAAAATAATAAACTTGAGTTTAATCAAATTGACTTATTCTGACAATCTTCATTTCCATAATAATTATGTTTCATAATATGCTTACAACATTTTTCCAATTTTTATGGTTAACTAAACTGTAGGCTATACTAGGTTAAATAATGAATATTAATTAAATATATCAGTTATTTGTAAGTGAATTTAAATTTCTAAGTGAAAAACACCAAGCAAAAATTTAGGTACTTTCTTCTTCTTCTTATAATACAGGGAAGGTCTCTTACAGATTTGAGTCTTGTTATAGTTTGGGTCTAGAACATCCCCCCAAATGCTCATGCTTTAAAGGGCCTGTTCCCAATGCAGCAATGTTCAGAGGAGGGGCCCTTGGGACTTGGTTGGATCATGAGGGCTGTGACCTCATGAGTAAATCAATGTACTCATGAGTTGACAGTTTCATGGTATTATTGGGAGGTGGTTGGAGTGGTAGTAGGTGAGGACTAGTTGGGGGAAGTTAGTCACAGGGGACATTTCCTGTAAGGATGTATCTTGTCCCTAGCCTCTTTGTCCCTCTTTTTTTCTTCCAGGCTATCATGTGGTAAACAGCTTTGCTCTGCCACCATGATGTTTCTATGTTGGCATTAGTGGACTTTAGACTGAAATTTATGAAAATGTGAGCCAAAATAAATCTCATCCTTTAAGTTGTTTATGTTATGTATTTAGGTGACAGTGATGAAAATTGACTAACACAGGTATTATGGTTTGGAAGTGAGGTATCTCCCAAAAGCTCAGGTGTGAGACAGTGCAAGAAGGTTCAGAGGAGAAATGGTTGGGTTGTGAGAACCTTAACCCAACCAGTGAATTCATCCCCTGATCGGGATTAACTGAGTGGTAACTGAAGTGGTAGGGTGAGGCTGGAGGAGGTGGGAACTGAGGCATAGCTATGGGGTATATATTTGTATTTGGCTATTGGAGTCCGTCTGTGGTGCTATTTCTCTGTCCCTCTCCCTATCCCACCCCCTCTAGGTTTTCTAGTGGCCATTTTTCTGAGCCTCCTTCCTTTAGCACACTCTTCCACTGTGATATTCTGTTTCACCTTGAGTCCCCAGCAATTGAGCCAGCTTCTATAGACTGACATCTCTGAAACTATGAGCCCCCAATAAACTTTTCCTCCTCTAATTGTTCTTATCAGGAGTTTTGATCACAGTAGCAAAGAAGCTGACTAAAACAAAAAAGTTCATTAATAAAGTTGTTCTTTTTTGGGTACACTTAGAAATTATATTGTCAATAAATCTTTGTCTATAAACAATTGTGAGGTGTATTCCATAAGCCTTGCTAGTCTGCCATAAAATATAACTAATACTTTGAAATTATTTATTCCCCAATTTTCTCTGTAAAACAAAAGTTACTAATGATCAGAAATTAAATGATCAAAAATTAAATGATCACAGAAATTAAATGATCTTCCAAAAAACATTGGGAACAAACAGAAAAGAGCACAGCTAGGATACACACTTACATCTTACTGACTACAGAGCCCACACCCTTATCTAGAATTAATGTTAGATTTATTAAACCTTTCTGATTTCGGCTTAAAATTCCAACTTGTGGTGGTCTTTTGTTAATATAGTAACAGATAGTAATTTGTACAATCTTTAAAAAAAATTTTTTTCATTGTCAGTGTCTATGTAACTGTTAGAAGATTTAAGTTAATGTACTGATTAATGGTCCATCAGAAAATTCTATTTTTCTGCCTGAAAATCTTCATTAAAGGAGGAAATTTTGACCATCTGGGGTTGTGGCTCAATAGGAGAGTGCTTGCCTCACATGTGTGAGGCACTAGGTTCAATTCTCAACATCATATATAAATAAATGATTAAAATAAAGGTCCATCAACAACTAAAAATTCTTTTAAAAAGAAGGAAATTTTCTGATGTTTTATAATATAACACTATCAAAATAAAACTCAATTTAAAACATATTTTATTATGGAAATTCTCACAAATACACAAAAATAAACAGAGTAGCATGATTAAAAAATGAGATGATGAAAATGAAGTGAAAAAACCTGACTGGACCCAGAAAGTCATAGAAATTTCATAAAAAATAAATTTTGTTATTCATGTTCAAAGCTGGGTAAAATCTTAACAGTTTGTATTTATTTTATTTTTTTTAAAGAAAAACAGTTTAGTATCAAATGAAAAACTAGAACTTGGGGGTTTTCTCTGTTAAAATAATCATGGATTATTGGTATGCCCTTAAAAGTAGGTTGTAAAAGCTTTTTTTTTTTTTTTTTAATTGAGTAATCTACTTTAGAAAACACAGATTTTTATTGGGATAACTTTCTGTTTATGGTGACTTTATTATTGTTTCAGTCAGTTCAAGCTTGTAGAAAAAATACCATGCACTGGGTATCCTAAACAAAAATTTATTTGTAACAGTTCTAAAATCTGGTAGATTTAAGATCAAGGAACTGGCCCACCTACGTAGTGTTTTCTGAGGACTGTCTTCATGATCTGAAGATGGCAACTTTCTTGTATCCTCACATTGCTGGGAGAGCAACTACTAGTGTCTCTCTTTTTATAACAATACTAATTCCATCACGCTGGCCACATTCTTATGATTTCATCTAAATCTAATTGCTTCCCCCAAACCCTACCTCTTAATACTAGCCCATTGAGGGTCAGAGTTTCAAAAAATGAATTTTATGGGAACATAAATATGCAGTACAGAACAATCATGTCCTTAATTACTTAAGGAAAGCAAGTTTCTTGCTATTAAAGACCTAAGTGGGGGCTGGGGGTGTAGCTCAGTGGTAAAATGCTTGCCTCTTACGTGTGAGACACTGCATTCAATCCTCAGCACCACATAAAAATAAATTAAGATACTGTGTGTTCATCTACAACTAAAAAAAAAATTAAAAAGAACTGTTTTTTTATATGATCATGTTATCTCCTATATTCTTTTAGAATATCTTTTTATTGTCACCTCAGTTGAATAGGTGGTCAAGGGGTGTTTTTCAATGGTGCATGATACTATATAACCAAGTATTCAAACCTCTGACAACTTTTGACATTTTTCCTCTAAAAATAAATTTTAAATGATGTCTTCTTTGATAAAAAATCATCTTTGAGACTTTTCAGAGAGTCCCTGGAAAATCACAAAGAGTTTGTTCTTTTGTCTTGGAAAAAGGAATGATAGAATAATTAGGGTTTGCATTATATGAGTTGTGTGGAAGTGCTAGATTTTAAATAATGCTTAGCTTTCTTTAGATGAGTTTTTATGAAGGAAGTGTTATTAATATTAATATTTCACAAGGTCAATCTATGTTTCCACTGTAACATTACAAAGGTTCTTTCATGGCCAAAGTATTTACAATCATATACTTTCCACCATGCAAATACATACCATGGGAGGCAAGAGTACATATTATTTGCCTTGTTATTTGCGTATACTAGACCTAGATGGTCATAGGTATGATTTTACCTGATACACCAGGAACTATAAGCAATAGCCTAATATTTCCTTTTCCTAACTAGATAAGACAACATCTTCATCAAAAGGGATCATATGAACTCCAAGATGAACATTCCCAAGACAATGATGTCCATGAGTCCTGGATAGCACCTAATGACTCCTATTCTATTTGTGATAACTGTACCTAATGGTATATGTCTGCTTATCAAATGGGATCCTGTTATCTTTCCTTACTAGCCCCTATTGAATATTTTTAAAAATTTTTGTAAGTTGTAGATGGACAGAATGCCTTTATTTTATTTGTTAATTTTTTATGTAGTGCCGAGGATCCAACACAGTGCTTCACATATGCTAGGCAAGCACTTTGCCACTGAGCTACTGCCCCAGTCCTCCCTGTTGAATCCTTAGACTGCCTACTTTTCTCACCCTTGCTACTCTATTATCTTTGATTTAATTTCTTCAAGCAGTAGAATATTCAAAAGAAATATGTCACAGTTACAAGGTTTGGTGTACATCCCATCCCTAGAAGTCCGTGATCTCCTTTTCTCACCCGATTTTCAAGATATCATTGAACAAAAGTCTAAGAGATTGGGAATAAATCTTAAAGACTTGACTACTGTGGTAAATCATGCGTGGAGCTCCTGCTACAGGCCACTCAGGAAGTTCACCACAACCATATTTTACAGACTTTGCTTTTGGAAATATCTGTGAGTCTGAACCTTCTTACTGAACCCACTTCAGTAAGAAGTCCAGGACATAGTCATGTAAAATCATCTGGCATTGGACACAATTCTTGCTTCTCCAAGGAGCTGCTGTGATTTGGATGTAGTTTGTCCCTGCCAAAATTCATGTGGAAATTTGGTTGCAAAGGTGGCAGTGTTGGGAAGTGGATATTTTAAGAGGGATTAGTATGTTTCTCATGAAACTGGATTTGTATTCATGGGAATAAATTAATTTGTGTGAGAGTAGGTTGTTATAAACTGGATTAGCTCTTTGTCCCCCTCTTCTGCTCTTGAATGCTTCCCCTTCCAATTTTCCACAATATATGAAGCAGCATGTGGTCCTCACCAGAAGCTGAGCAGGTGCTAGCACCATGCTTTGGGACTTCCAGGACCATGAGCCAAAATAAGCCTCTTTATAAATTTATAAATTACAGAAATTTCCGGTGCTCTGTTATAGCAATAAAAAATGGACTATGACAGAGACACATGTGCAGTCATCAAAACTGACTACTGTCTATGGGTTATCCAAAACCTCTATGTCTATACTGTCACCAAAATATTCAGACTGCAGATGGGGAAACTTGTCAGTTGCCAGTGTCATTCTCACTCCACCATCTGAAGATGCTTCAGATCCAACAACTAGAAATCTTGACTGGCTTGCCCTAGAACTTAACATCTTCCTCTACCCCAAAAAAACCATGGTGCATTTCTTACTAGAGGCTGGTGTGCTAAAAGTCTAGTTCTCAGGGGTTTATGTTTTATGCACCCTGTGTAGTGAGCATGCATATCATTGTACTGAGTTCCAACCATCTACTCACTATTCACTGAGTCTCCTATTTCTGTCAGATGCTTCTGCTAATTTTCCCTACATGCCACCACACAAGCTGTGATATATGCTTCCCTAAATGATCCTAGAATAGGAGAAAATTGTAACCATAAATATGTTCAGTGCTGCCAGTCTATAGCATTATCATATAGTATATTTAGGAAACACTAAATTTATATATACAGATGTGTGTGTATGTGTGTGTGTGTAACAATTTGGACAGTAAAAATGAATATAAAGTTTGTTCATATCTTAGGAAGAAAGAGTTATTTGTTATTCAGCACTTAATTGCACCTCAACCAGGGAGCCAACATCAGTTCCCAAATCTGGCTGTGCAATGTTCCATTATTTCAGCACTCTACATAAAAACTCGAGAAGATTGTTAATAAAGTAGATGGGATAGGGTGAAGGAAGGGGAACTTCTAACAATCAGATGATAATCCTACATGAATCTCAGAAAAATATTCAGTGAACCAGGTCTATACATGTTCCCATTGACAAATCTGGTGCATAATTGTGTCTACTTACAATTTTCCTACCCAGGGAGCAAAAGCAAGCTATCATTATCAATTTCCATAGTTCTTTAGAAATATACATTAAGGAAATTATAAATCCATTGGATAACTTTCCCTCTGGTGCCAAAATATCACATACACAGGCTACTCTTTGTGTGTGTGTGTGTGTTTTGTTTGTTTTGGTACCAGGGATTTAACTCATGGGCATTAGACCACTGAGCCACATCCCCAGCCCTATTTTGTATTTTATTTAGAGATAGGGTCTCACTGAGTTGCTTAGCACCTCACTTTTTGCTGAGGCTGACTTTGAATTCATGATTCTCCTGCCTCAGCCTCTCAAGCTCCTGAGATTACAGGCCTGCACCACTGCATCTAGCTCCTGCTATGTTATATTGTTCTAGTGTTTAAAGAGATGCCATTGGGATGAAGTTTTTATCTCAGTGTCTCAGTGATACAGCATGTGCTTAATATGCGTGACACCTTGGGTTCAACCCCCAAAACCAAGAAGAAAAGGGAGTGATCATTTAAAATGTCTCAAGAGCAAGAAGTTCCTTTGTGGATCTGGAGAAGGCTTTTTTTTTTGACTTCTGGTTAGAAGGTAGGTCCTGAAAAACCACTAATTGCACTGTAACAAACTGCAAAAATATCAGATGATAGAAATGTCATTTTTATACATTTTTTAGTTGTAAGTGGACACAATACCTTTATTTTATTTTATGTGGTGCTGAGGATTGAACCCGGTACCTCATGCATGCTAGGTGAGTACTCTACTACTGAGTGACAACTCCAGCCCCAATGTCATATATTTTTGAAGGACATCTGAGAGTTGTATATTTAATGAATTCTAAAGTAACTACATTCCAGAGAGATAGAAAGAAAGAGACAAGCACATACCAATGGCCATTTTCCTCCCTGGCAACATGGGCTTGGAAAACAGAAGATTGGACCAGCCATTGGTGGAAAAATTGCTGGGATAAGAACTGTTAATGATTGTGTGGCCTGAGTAGACAGATTAGAATCTGTAGGAATTCCAAATGCATAGTTAATTCTCCCCATCTATGTATCCTCCTAATGGGTTTATTTTATGAGTGCAAAAGGACAGAGAATATGGCTGAGACTGAGGGAGGTGAGAGGAGGAAAGGGAGGGAGGTGAGACAGAAATTGATTCACTGTGCTGTTTAGACCCCAAAGTCCTGCCTGAATTTAGCATCTAAAGGCAGCAACTTATAATATACATAGGACAGATTCCAACTTCAAGGCTCTTGGAGCCTGATGCTAAATGATCTAAATTCAAGTCATGCTGCAGCTCAAATCCTGATTGGATTGAATTTATATATCTCAGGTAAATGAGTGCTTGACCATGGAAAGGATGTACCCTCATGGTGTGTGTGTGTGTGTGTGTGTGTGTGTGTGTGTGTGTATATATATATATATATATATATATATATATATATATATATTTTTTTTTTTTTTCCCAGTGTAGTTCTTTTAAATACAATGCCTGGCATACAGTACAAATCCAAAAACATGTGATGTAATGGGACAATGTTACCCATGATGATAGTAATAAGAATTCATTGCACCTGAAATTATATTTTCCAAAGCAGTCCCTAAAGCAGTCTAGACTCCTGAATTGGGGAAATAGACTCCATCTTGTAATGGAAATAGTTTTGAAGTCATAATATAAAGGGTGTTGATACGGGGAAAGTGGAGAATGAGGGACATTAAAATATCAATCTAACACAGGAATTCATGTGCAAATTCTTCACCTCCACTTTGCCTGGAACATCAGATGTGTTTTGCCTCTGCCGCAGCTACCCCACTGTTCATGTTTGTGGTCATGGAAGGTCGGTACTCAGGGTTGTACTGGGGCCCAGTCTTGGGGAACTCTCAAGGCTGCTACCAGATGGACAGCCAGTCCCAGACATGACAGAGATTGGCTGAATTTTCCCAAAGGCCATTCTTGACCGACATCTGCAGAAAAAGACCTACAATGTCTCACTTCAGCCAATCCTTCATTTTTGGGGGGTAAAGCAGTTCCAGTGTTTCTCGTCACATCACTTTTTTCTTCAGAGCTCAGACTTAGAACCACTGGTTTCCTGCTCACTTTGATTCTGCAGATGTTGTGGTTGCCCCAGGGAAAAGCTGCCTTCAAAAGTGGCTGCAACAACCAACTTTCAATATCCTCACCATTGTTGGCCTCATTACCCCTTTCTTTTTCTGGGTCCTTATGGTCATTTACTATGCCCACTGGAAGGTAAAGTTCCATGACAACCATGCAAGAAGGGTGTTCTTATTGCATATTTATAGAGGAGGGGCAGAGATCTTCAGTGATTTGTGTAAAACCACTATTTAGCTACAAAGTGAACACAGCTTTCAGGGCTGGGGGTGCAGTTCAGTGATAGAGTGCTTAGACCCTAGGTTTGATCCCTAGCACTGTCAAAAAGAAAAAGAAAAAAGTAAAGTGAAGCCATGACATGAAACTCATCATTTTTTCATTGCAATGGCTTCCTAGGTGATGAAGGCTGGCTTTGCAGCATAAGGAGCTGCGATGAGGCTCTTGAGTCAGGGAGAATTAGCCTCTGCCTGTTGTAGAGGGCCTTAGAATAATGTGGTGGACTTGTAAATACAGAGTGACACTGGCGACCCAGTCTGGAGTCCCAACACTTAGCTGTCCACTACCTCTAAGCTTCCAGCCCCAGCCCCCCACCATGAGCTTTCTGTTTTCCAGCTACCCCTCCCCCCTTCTCCCTGCACTTCCACTAGGCCATCTTGTTGGTGGAGGGCCAATGGATGTGCCTGTTGATCCTGGAGGCTCCAGGCCTTGCCACGTCAAGCTCTTACCACTGCAGATCCTGTCACCACTGGCAATACTGACATCTCAGTCTGTCCAGCCATTTGTCCTACACAGGGGCACTGAGATCTTTCTCCCTCATCTACCTGGAGCTTCTGGGAGAAGTGAGAATCTCACTAGGGTCTGGGAGACCACCTCATCCCTCTCTCCTCCTGCCAGCCGACTGCGCAGCCCCAGGAGGTCGACTGAGGTGTTCTTGGACCTCCTGCTGCAGGACTTTGAGACGACCTCCAGAAACAGCTCTGCAACCTGAAGGCGGCATTTCCCTGGGGGCATCCACAACATCAGCAGAATTGAAGTGAGCAGGCAGCCAGGGGCTTTGCTCGGAAGGGACCCCACAGTGACCGCGAATACCCTGGGAAGAGGCTAGATTGCCCCGGTAGGGAGACGCAGGAAGGGGACATAATAGGACGAATGCAGAGACCGGAGGTGGTGCAGCCTCCCGGCTGCAGGAGTCTGATAAGGGAGAGCTCCTGGCTGAAGCTTTGGGGCCAGCTCTGGCTGCAGAGATGCAGGTGACAGTGGGAGAGGAAGAGGCTCCGGCTGTGTGTGGGGAGGGGTCTCTTGGCTCGGGATAAGGGAGTCGCGAGAGGGTGTTGCCAGGTAGCAGGGATCAAGGATCCAGGATCGGAAACTCTAGATCCCGCGCTGGGAAAGAGGAGCGGAGAGCTCCTAGCTGCAGGGTTGCAGATGGTAATGGGAGGGGCTTCTGCTGTTAAGGTCGGATCAGCGGATGTCAGCCCAGGTGGAAGGGGTTCTCACTACAGACATGAGACGTATAGTCAGGGACTCAGTCGCTGCATTGCAGGACCAGAATGGGGGAATTCTGGCTGCGACACGGGGAAGGAAAGATGCTTTAGGCTATTGCTGGGGAGGGTGGTGGCAGGTCTCCAGTTGTCCCTGGGGTAGGGCTGTCTGGCACCCACATCTTTTTCTCCCCTTTGCCCTCACAGGCTGCAGCAGAGACTGCCACCCTCAGCTCACACCCTGTCGGATCATGCTCCCTCCCACCAGGTCCCCTGCTATGGCGCTGGCGATGCTGCAGGACTGGTGTCAGTGGATGGGCGTGAGTGCACAATGCTCACTGCTCATCCTGGGCATCCCTGATGACTGCGAGGAAGATGAATTCCAGGAGGCTGTGCAGGCTGCCCTCTGGCCCCTGGGCAGGTACCGAGTGCTGGGCAAGGTCTTGAGGAAGGAGCTTGGGTCCAGGGTAGCCTTGATTGAATTCCGTGACACTTTAAACAGAAGTTTGATCCCCCGACAAATGCCAGGCAAGGGAGGACCCTGGACTGTGGTCTTCCTGCCCCCAGATTCTGATGCTGAATTACAAGAGAGACCCAATTTCACTGCACAGTCTCAGGGGCAAGAAGTGGCAGCAGCTGCAGGTGAGGTAGGAGCTTCAGGTGACAGAGTTGCTGCAAGTGAGGGAGGAGCTGTAGTTGAGGCAGAAGTACGTGAAATAGGAGCTGCAGATGAGGCAAGAGCATCAGGTGAGGAGGGAGCTGCTGGTGACATGGGAGTTGCAGGTGTTCTAGGAGCTTTGGGTCTGGTAGGAGCTGCAGGTGAGGCAGGAGCTGCAGGTGACGGAGGAGTTGCAGGTGAGGCAGGAGATGCAGATGAGGCAGCGGCTGCACGTGAGGCAGCAGCTGAGGCAGAGGCAGCAGGTGAAGTAAGAGCTGTGCATGAGGCAAGAGTGTCAGATGAGGAGGGAGCTGCAGGGGACATGGGAGTTGCAGGAATTATAGGAGCTGTGGGTATGGCAGGAGCTGTAGGTGAGGGAGGAGCTGCAGGTGATGGAGGAGCTGCAGGTGAGGCAGGAGCCGCAGGTGAGGGAGGAGCCGCAGGTGAGAGAAGAGCTGCAGGTGAAGCAAGAGAGTCAGATGAGGAGGGAGCTGCAGGGGACATGGGAGCTGCAGGTGTGATAGGAGCTGTAGGTACAGCAGGAGCTGCAGGCGAGGCAGGAGCTGCAGGCGAGGAACGAGTCTCGGATATGGCAGGAGGGACAGATGACGCGGGAGCCCAGACCCAGCAGTGGAGCCAGGCCCTGCAGCCTGTCCTGGAAAACATGGCCTATGAGGAGCTGAGAAGCTTTTCTGGGATTGAAGAGCCAGCCTGTGGGGAAGACTCCTTCGACAGCTGGCTGGATCATGCCAACGACATGCTGTACCTGTGGCGCCACATATCTGAGAGGGAGAGGAGGAGGAGGCTGGTGGAGAGCTTGGGTGGGCCTGCCCTGGATCTCATGTGTGGGCTCCTGGAAGAACACCCAGACACTCCTGCACAGGACTGCCTGGCCGCGCTGGTGCAGGTGTTTGGGAACAAGGACACCCGGATGACTGCACGCCTGAAGTTCCTGACTTGCTCTCAGCGGCCTCAGGAGACTCTCTTTGCCTACGTGATGCGCTTGGAAGGCCTGCTGCAGGTAGCCTTGGAGAAGGGGGCCATCCATCCGGCTATTGCTGACCAGCTGCGAGCCCAGCAGGTGCTGATGAGGGCCCGACCAAACCAGATGCTCCAGAACAACCTGAGGAGGATGCGTCTGGAGAGGAGGCCACCCGGCTTCCTGGGGCTTCTCCGGCTCATTAGGGAGACTGAGGCATGGGAGGCTGCCCTAGCTAGGAATGAGCAGGTGGAAGGTGAAGAGGGAGCTGAAGTACAAAGTGGAGACCCAGCTGCCTCCCAGGATGTGCAGGCCCATAGAGAGGCTACTGAGTCTGGCCCTGCCACCCATGACCGCTCCCACCCCTACGCAGGTAATGAAGATGCCAGTGCAGTTGCTCCTGAGCCTGAGCACCCTGCAGAAGATAATTCGGATTCTGATGATGCCATAGCATCCCCTGCCATTCAGAGAAGAGAAAATGCTCAGGTCCCTGCAGGCCTAGACCAGGCAGAACCCAATGAGGCACCGGGGGCCCCCACCCCAGGTCGGATGGGCAGGATTTCTGATGCCAGTCCAGGAGGGCCTGGCTGGATGCCAGAGAGTCTGGCCCAGGAGGAAGAGCGGGAGGCCTAGGAGCCCTTGCTGGAGGTGTCAGGAAACGAGGATGGGGCTGGACAGACAGATTGGCCACCCTGAGATCTCCCCAGGCAAATAGGTTCAGAAGACCTCTCCTCTCAGGCAGCAGAGCCTTGGAGGGAGGGGCAGGCCAGGCCAGGGCCTACCCTCACCCCAGATCAGGAGCAGGGCCCAGGGAAGGGCTCACCCAGCCCAAACCAAGCCCCTGGATCCCCCCAGCTCCCCAAAGGGGCCCTGGCCACCACCACCACCAGACTTTTCCAGTGACCCCAAAGACCATATTTGCCACCAGATGGAGCCAGGAGAGGTGCCCCTCCTCATGGAGGCCCCAACCCCAAACCCAAACCCTGCCAGTCTAGGGCTGCAGGCCTAGAAGTGGGGGGATGGGCTGAGGTCACCTGCCACCTGCACTGGACTGGGAGACGTCGGGGAAGAGAGTCCATCTCAAGGGTGCCAGCTGCCTGGCTCTCCCAGCAGGCAAAACCCCAACCCGATTCACTGTCCCCGGGACAGGGTGCGACCGTCCCTGTCCCTGGAAGCCCGCCTTATCTGTAAGCCCCATAGTGACCCACCTCAAGCAAACGCCCACCCCCACGCTAGCCATCGTTCCTGTGCAAAGCCGTGGGGTGTGTGTCAACCCCGGGCAGAGGACCGCGCCCTCGCGGCCGGCCACCTCCAGGCCCGGGCACGTGCCGTGAGCTTCCGGGCGAGCCAAGGCTCTGCTCGCTCCTGTCCAGTGTCGTGAGCTCAACCTCTGCTTTCTCGGTGTAGATCTAGGCCAGCTGCCTGCCGCTTGTTCTCGTGGAGATGTGTGTGTGTTCTTATCTGAGCAGCTCCTCCCAGGAGGCCCTGAGCCCAGTCCCCAGGAGTCGGAGACGGGAGCCGGCGGGAAGGATGGACGGCGAGGGCGTGGTGGACGCTCACCCCCTCGGTGATCAAGACCGCGGCCTCCCCTCGGGCAGGAAGCACTGGACCTTAGATGGAGGGGGAGGGCCAGGGACTGTGCTTTGACGTTCCACCCCGTTGTTCCTTGTGACTCAGTTTCCTTGGCTTGGGGGGGGGGTGTTCCCTGTTATGCTTTCCAGTGTCCTGTGACCCTTCTGTGCCAGCCATAGGGCAAGGGCCACCCCACAGCAAGTCAGCCCCTCAGGGGGCTCCCGGAATGGAAGTGAGTGTTCATTGCCAGAGGCCATTGTCCTGGCAAGAGGCACATCTGGGTCCTCAGAAAGGGAGGCTGTGGTGGGAGGGCCCCAGCGTGGAGACAGAGGAGGCTCCTCCTCTGCAGCCCCAGGAGGGGGGGCGGGCCGACCTGTGGCCTCGAGTGGTTGTGAAGAGTCCCTTTAGGTGTTGTCATCCCTTCTCTTCAATGGTTTCTGTAAATGTTTCTCTTCAATAAATCTCATGGATGTTCCAGAGGACTCTCATGCTAAGGGCAACTGGGGTCAGGGAGTGTCCCTCTTCATTATGGTGGTAGTGTAAAGACACTGGACTGGTGCTCTAACCGGGGAGTGGTTTGGGGGTATGGTTCTGATATGATCTGCTAGGGCTGTGGGGTACCCTAACTATCAAAATGTTGTGACCAAGGGTGAGTGGCTTATTAAGTCCACGCAAAGATACCTAGATGATCTGGCTAGATTGTCAGTATTCAGCATGTTGGTGGGTGAGTGTAGTGGTTGCCGGGATCACCGTCCCTTATCCCATGGCTTTATAACAGTTTTAATAGTTTTTTAAGAACTATTTTTAGTTGTTGATGGAACTTTTTTATTTTCTTATATATGGTGCTGAGAATTGGATCCAGTGCCTCACACATGCTTGGCAATTTGTTTACCACACATCCACAACCGGAGCCCCCTCATGCCTTTATAAAATAAGTCTGTAAGACAGTGAATCTAGCATAGGGGACACATGGCAGGACTGCAGGTATATATTACAGATTGAATATATATATATACATATATATATATATGACTTGGTGAAGAAGCATTCTTCCGGCAGGGCCGGCGGGCTTAGTGGTTCAGAAGGAGGGGCATCCCCAGACCTTCCGACTCCTGTTTGGCTGCCACGATTGAGGCTGGGTGGTACTACGTACTGGGTTCCAAAGGGCACAGACCAGGTAGCGTTGCTAAACATCCTACAGGGCACAGTACAGCGCCCAAGCCCGCAACGCACAGAGCAGAATTATCCGGCCCAAACGTTAATACCGCTGAGCTTGACGACCCTGTTCTGGTGCGTCATGGCGTCTTTGGGAACAGAATCTTAGGAGGAGTACAGAGGCCCGCTCAGGCTACCGACTCCCAGACCAGATCAGCAGACGCTGAAGCCGTGCGCCTGCGCGTGGGCGAACGGGCCTCTGGCGCCTGCGCCGCGTGGAGCGTGAAGCCGCAATAAGAGTGTGCCCGCGCATGCGCGCGCCGGGGCACCTCGGCGCTCGCGGTCGGGCAGCCTAGGACCATGGCGAGTGCGCCTGCGCACGCCGCCATTTCCTGCAGCCGCCGGCCGGGAGCCGAGGTGGCCGCCGGGAAGCGCGCCCCTGGGCCGAGCGAAATGGCCGCCAGGGCGAGGCGGGCCTCGGCGGGACTAGTCCCGAGGCCGCGCCCTTGCTGGCCGCGAGGTGGCGCGCGAGGATCGCGGATGGGCCTGGTCGTCCGGCTGGGGCTGTGTCCGCCCTTCCCCCACCCCAAGGCACCGCGGGTAGAGGTGGCCTCAGCAGGCTGGTCTTGGGGTGGCCGCGTGTGCACGGCTGGGGGGCGCAGGGGACCGTCGCATCCGGACACTGGACAGTGGGCTGCGGAGGGCGGGGGGCGGGGGGGCGGGGCGTCCGTTCAGCCACCAGAGCCCTGGGGCGGGGTCACCGGCTTGGGTACGCTGTGCCCCTCAGTGGTTAGCGTTGCCTGCGGGAGATTCAAACCAAGCAAGCCCGTGCCCCGCTGAGAGCTCTCACCCTAGTCTTTCTATGAACCTAGTAAGTTCCACAAAGCAATTTTGTAACTGCTTGAGAGGTTTGTTTTACTCCTCTAAAGACCTCAATTACGTAAACAATTAAATATATCTTGCCTTATTGGTGTGTGTATGTGTGTTGTCATCAGTGTCACCATCCAAATCAGCTTTTGCATTGGGGTCTATTTGTCCTTGCAGGTGACTCCAACATTTAGGAAAACCATAGAGGAGCCTGTGAACCTGCACCATCCCACACACATATGTCCAGGAGAATAAGTTGAACCTTATAACAGGAGGCATAGCAGAGATTAGAACCACTCCTAAAGATAAGGAAGATATCGGTATGGTGGTCATCATCTTCATTCAATTTACTACTCTCTGAGTTGCAGTAATCGGATTTATTTGGAAGAATGTACACTACCCACACTTCACTAGGTACTAATCCCAGGTGGAGATGCTGTTAGACATGGTATGATTTTTCTAGCACATTAATAAGGTCTTATGTACATTGCATACAGCCATTGTATTGAAGAAAATGTTCCTTTCCATTTCAAGCAATCAAGCAAAGAAGATAGACATTTCAAAATCATGTGGAGAAAAATTTTTATTTGCACTTTGTCCCAGGTACATGTTAACTCTACTGTTTTCTGTCATAGTTCAAAAAGATATTGATTATATAGATAACTCATAGATCATCACCCAGATCCAATACACTGATGCTGTGATTGCCAGGATAGATAAGAGGCAGCCAGCTCACTGGAGATCCTCGTAAGGTATACTGGCTCCAGAAGGTGTGAGAAAAACCTTAAGAATATCCAGGGACCTGCCACTTCAGTGAGGTTCTTAAGGGATCAGTAGTCAGACGCATGCCACCATCTGCATCAAAAAAAGTATATGACTTTCTAGATATAGCTTATGGTATGCTCCTGGGTCCTGGTAGAAATAACCATGACCATGGAATACCAAGTGACTGTGTGTATAGAACTTCTCATTATGAGCTAAGTCCTCTCAGCCCTATCAAATCACAGTCAGGAACCATTAGCAATCTATTACAGGAATGAGCTGGTGCATCTGAAATACAAACTGGGTGGGGAAAAGATATGAGTAAGCTGTGTGGGCACTAGCTCAGACCCCCATGTTACCCATCACAGTTACTTCAGTGCCCCTTCCTCAGGTCACAGCTTTGGCCATGTGATCTTATATAGCTACTTGAAGGAAGAGGAAAAGGCCTGAGTTTGGCTTATGGTGGAATTGTCTTGGTATCTGAGTATAATTTAAAATGGATAGCAGCTGCATTTCATTCATACCCACCCTAGGATGCCCCCAAAAGACAGAAAAAGAAGATCTTTCCAGTGGAGCTTTGAGTGGTATGCCTTGTTATTACTTCACGTGAAAAGAGAAGTGGTACAAGATAGGCATATACACAGATTCCTGCATATTGTCCAATGGCCCAGTGAAAGGCCTAGAAAGAAAAGGATAGGATAATTGGAGATAAGGAGGTATGAGGTAGAGGCAATATGGATGAACATATGAGAGTATATTAATGACCAGCAGAAGCATAAAGATGAACTAAACAGTAAAGCAGAAAATAATGACTCAACAAAGTTGACATTAGCTACTTTTCATTTATCATCCAGTGGAAATGCGCACATGAACAGGGTGGCTATAATATGAGAAATGGAGACTGATGGTGGGCTCAACAACATGGAATCCTCCTCAGAGAGGCCTTTGATGCTGCTACTGGCTCTGAATGTCCAATGTGCAACACAGATCAATGCTGAGACCCCCCGATATGACATCATTTCTCCAGCTTGAGTCTCTTTTCTTTCAGGAGGGCCATTCTTCTTTCTTACAAGAATGGAAATATATTCTGAGTATGAATTTTCCTTTCCTTCTGGCAGAGCTTCAGTTAGCTTCACTATTCAGGGGCTGCTAGAGTGTATAGTCTGTAAACATGAAATCTCACAAAAGATAGTATCCTATTAGGGGACACACTTTGTAGTGAAGGAGGTATGTAAGTGGGTCCATGAGCATTACATTATCTGGTGTCACACACCACATCGTCCAGAAGCTGCTCGTTTAGTAGAGTATGTGAATGGACTGCTGAAGGTTCAGCGGAAGCATAACCTTAGAGGCAGTATTCTGAAGGATGGGGTGTCATCATCCAGAATGCAACATATGCACTGAATCAGAGACCTCCAGGTGGCACTGGGTTCCCAGTGGGAAGAATATGTCTGGAAACCAAAGGATTGAGGTCACAGTGGCCTCACTTTCCATTATTCCCAGTGTCTTACTCAGGGGGCAACTTTATGCTTCCCAATTCATCAGCTTTGGGCTTTGCAGAGGTTCTGGTCTCTAAAGAGAATTCCCTTTCACCAGGAGATACAGCCAGGGTTCCATTGTACCTATATCTGTGACTGCTGAATAGGCATTTCTGAAGTTCCTTGTGTATAGAGATCAGTAAGCAGAAAGTATCACTATTTTGGTAGGAGTAATAGACTCTTATCAAGGAAAAGAAAGAACTACTGTTGCAGTACAAATGGGAAAGAATATGTGGGAGGCCCAGATGATCTCCTTGGGTGACTCTTGATATTCTCTTGCCTGACTGTGGCTATGCATGTGTTATGTAGTAGTTAGTAAGGAGTTGTGGAATACAAACCAGTAACAGAGCAGGGTCACATCACAGGGTTTCTTTAAATTGCTTGTAATGAATAATTGAGTAATTTACAGGAAACCAACAGGTATGCTAACCCTGAGAATAAACAGGTAGAAACAAAGGGAGCCAATTAAGAAATACCTCAAAAAGGAAACATCAATGGGGATAACTTTTTAGGATCTACTGGGATAATTGTAAAGTGAGGATTTATGGCCATAGGTTTCTCAATGTATATCAGAAGGGAAATTTCTTTACTAGGGGACTGTAGAACTACACATAGAGATTCAGACCTTGGGACTCTTCCTATAACAGAGGAATCGAAAGAGAACATGAAGGGGAAGCTTTTTACTTCCACTGTGAATGGATTGTGAGCTAGACAAAAGGAGGGTAATGGTGGGTAGAGGTGATGGGATCCTTGACATTTTAGGGAGTACTCTAGAGAGAATGCTCAATCACAGGTCAATGGTTCTGGGAACCATATGAACAATCACTCATTTAATGGCATTCTAGTTGTTGAAATGTATTGGTTAGCATAGTGGTACATAGGAAATCCAGGATGATGGGATGGTTATGCATGGAAGGATGTTGGCTACACAGGGGCAGAGACTGGCTGAAGATCAAGATTCTCTAAATGGCTTTGAAGGCTATCTGTGTCTATGTGCATAACCCAGCAAAAAGGAGCAAGGTAGGCATAAATTACAGGCGCTCCTTAATGTGGTTATGTCCTAATAAACTTACAATGAATAGAAAATATCCAAATTAACACTTAACTTATAGAATCCTAGCTTAGCAACATAATACACTATAAAGTATTCCCTCCCCCTGCACATATTGTAGGGCTGACTGGTAGCTGTACCTTGCTGCTGCTGCTGTGCAACTTTAGGAGGGAGGTATGTACTACACATTGCTAGCCCAAGAAAAGAGCCAAATCCAAAGTTCAAACTATGGGTTCTACTAAATGCCTATAACTATTCCACCATGGTAAATTTGAAAAATCACAAGTTGAACCATCCTTAACGTGGGAACAAATTTTATTCAATGTTATTTATAGATTGTTTAATACCATCTTTATCCATTTTATGAATTTGAAAGAAGCTAATTACTTATTATTAGTAGTAGTAGTAGTAATAATAATAATGATAATGATGATGCTCAAGATTCCCTTCCTACTTATGGATTTAGCAAAGTAACTTTCCCCAAACCTTTACATGACCTTAACAGTAGCCAAACACTTCCAAACATTTTTATTAGTGCATTATACTTATACATGATATTGTGGTTCATTTTGACATAATTCTACAAGCTTTAGATATAATTGGATATGATTCAGTTCCAAGTACTTCCCATTTTCCTCCCACCTCTCTTGCCTTGTTCCCTTTCCCTTATTCTACTGATCTTCTATTTATTTGCAGCTTTTAATTAGTGCTTTCTAGAGATACATAAAGGTAAAATTCATTGTAGAATATTTATATATACACAGAGAGAGTTTCATCAGATTCATTTCACCATTCTTCTTTCCTGTCCGTCCTCTCCCCGACTCAATCTACTTCCTGTACTCCAATAATTTCTCTTCTATTTTTTATTTTACTTTTTAAAAAATTATTAATTTGTTCTAATCAGTTATACATGACAGCAGAGTACTCTTTGATTCATTGTTCACAAATAGAGCACAATTTTTCACTTCTCTGGTTGTACACAAAGTAGGTTCACACCATTTGTGCAATCATACATGTACCTAGGGTAATTGTGTCCATCTCATTCCACTATATTTCATATCTCCATGCCCTCCCCTTTGCCCAATCAAAAGTTTCTCCACTCATCCCATGCACCCCTCCCATTATAGATTAGCATCCACTTACCAGAGAAAATTCAGCCTTCTGTTTTTTAGGATTGGCTAACTTCACTTAGCATGATATTCTCCAACTCTATCCATTTACCTGAAATGCCATAATTTATTCTCTTTTATTTCTGAGTAATATTCCATTGTGTATATACACCACAGTTTCTTTATCCATTCATCTATTGAAAGACATCTAGGTTGGTTCCACAGTTTACCTATTGTGACTTGTGCTGCTATAAACATTGATGTGGCTGTGTCCCTGTGGTATGCTGATTTTAAGTCCTTTGGGTATAGACCAAGGAGCAGGATAACTAGGTCAAATGGTGGTTCCATTCCCAGTTTTCCAAGGACTCTCCATACTGCTTTCCATATTGGTTACACCAATTTGCAGTCCCACCAGCAGTGTATGCATGTGCCTTTTTCCCCACATTCTCACCAACACTTACTGTTGTTTGTATTCTTGATAACTGCCATGCTGACTGAAGTGAGATAAAATCTTAGAGTAGTTTTGATTTGCATTTCTCTAATTACTAGAGATGTCGAACATTTTTTTTTCATATATTTATTGATCAATTGTATATCATCTTCTGAGAAGTGTCTGTTCAGTTCGTTAGCCCATTTATTGATTGGGTTGTTTGTTTTTCTGGTGTTAAGGTTCTTTTTTTTTTTTTTTTTTTTAGTTTTTTTAGTTCTTTATATATCCTGGAGATTAGTGCTCTATCTGACATGTGTGTGGCAAAAATTCACTCCCCAAATGTAGGCTCTCTCTTGACCTCATGGATTGTTTCTTTTGCTGAGAAGACACTTTTTAGTTTGAATCCATCCCACTTATTAATTCTTGATTTTATTTCTTATGCTTTAGGAGTCTTGTTAAGGAAGTCAGGGCCTAATCTGACGTGATGAAGATTTCAGCCTACTTTTTCCTCTATTAGATGCAGGGTCTCTGGTCTAAGTCCTAGGTCCTTGATCCACTTTGAGTTTTTTTTTTTATATTTTTTAGTTATAGATGTATGCAATATCTTTATTTTGTTTATTTATTTTTATGTGGTTTTGAGGATCAAACCCAGTGCCTCACATATGCAAGGCACATGCTCTGCCACTGCTTCAGTTGAGTTTTGTCCATGGTGTGAGATAGGGGTTTAGTTTCATTTTGCTGCATATGGATTTCCAGTTCTCCTAGCACCATTTGTTGAAGAGGTTATCTTTTCTCCAATGTATGTTTTTGGCTCCTTTGTCTAGTATGAGATAACTGCATTTACGTGGGTTTTTCTCTGTACCATTAGTCTACATATCTATTTTGGTGCCAATATCATGCCATTTTTGTTACTATACTTTGTAGTATATTTTGAGTTCTGGTACTATGATGCCTCCTGCATCACTTTTCTTGCTAGGGATTGCTTTGGTTATTCTTGGTCTCTTATTTTTCCAAATGAATTTCATGATTGCTTTTTCCATTTCTCTAAGGAATAACATTGGGACTTTAATTGGAATCGCATTGAATCTTCTATTTTTATGGGATTCTCCGAACCCTACCCCCTTTCTCCTTATTTTGCTCTAGATTCCACTTATGAGAGAAAACATTTGAATCTCGACTTTCTGTATCTGACTTAATTCATTTAGCATGATGTGCTCCATTTTCATGTATTTATGAGCAAATGTCATAATTTTATTCTTCTTTAAGGCCAAGTAAATCTCCATTGAGTATATATACACTACATTTTCTTTATCCATTCATGACTTGACAGGCACCTGGGCTGATTCCAAAACTTGGCTATTATGAATTGTGTTGCTATAAACATTGATGTGGCTGTATCACTATAGTATGCTGAGTTTAGTTCTTTTGGATAAATACCAGGGAGTGGGATAGTTTTTGGGCACCCTCCACACTGCTTTCCAAAGCAGCTGTATTAATTTTCAGTCCCACTGACAATATATGAGCGAGCCTTTCCCCCCACATTCTCATCAGCATTTATTATTATTTGTATTCTTGTATTCTTGATAATTGCCATTCTGATTGTAGTGAATGAAGTCTCAATGTAGATTTGATTTGCATTTCCCTGATTGCTAGAGATGTTGACCATTTTTTTCACATTTACTGACCATTTGTATTTCCTTTAAGAAGTGTCTGTTCAGTTCTTTTGCCCATTTATTAATTGAGTTTTTTTGTGTTAAGTTTTATGAGTTCTTTATATATTCTGAATATTAATACCCTGTCTGAGTAGTGGCTGATAAAGATCTTCTCCCATTCTGTAAGCTCTTTCTTCATGTTCTTGTTATCTTTTCTGTGCAGAAGTTTTTAATTCGATGCTCTCCAACTATTGATTCTTGGTTTTATTTCTTGAACTTTAGGAGTATTGTTAAGGAAGTCAATATATGTGCCAATATGTTGGAGTGTTTAGCTTACATTTTCCTCTAGCAGTTGCAGAGTGTCTGGCCTAATTTCTAGGTCTTTGGTTCACTTGAGTTAACTTTTTTGCATGGTGACAAAGCAAGATTTAGTTTCTTTCACACACACACACACACACACACACACACATACACACATACACTCATGTATATATATACAAAGTTTTTCCAGCACCAAATGGTTATACACCACAAAATGTGGTGTTTAAAAGGTTATCTTTTCTCCATCGTATGGTTTTGGAAGTATCAGATACTTTGTCAAGTAGCAGATGACTCTATCTTTGTGGATTTGTCTCTATGTTTTCAATTCTATTCCTTTGGTCTTCATGTCTGTTTTGATGCCAATACCATACTGTATTTGTTACTATAGCTCTGTGGTATAATTTGAAATCTGGTATTGTGTTGCCTCCAGTATTACTCTTCTTGTTCAGTATTGCTTTGGCTATTCTGGGTGGGTGTCTTTTTCTTCCAAATGAATTTTAGGACTGTTTTTAAAATAACACTTTTAGTTTGTTTTTAAAATATTTAAAAATGCAGTACTGAGAATCAAACCCAGTGCCTCACACATGCTAGGCAAGGGCTTTACCACTGAACTACAACTCCAGCCCTAGAACTGATTTTTATCTAGTTCTGTGAAGAATAACATTGATATTTTTTTTATGGGGACTACATTGAATCTGTATAATGCTTTTGGTAGTATAGCCATTTTGACAGTATCAAGTCTGCCTATCCAAGAACATGGGAGGTCTTCCTAACTTCTGAGGTATTTTTCAATGCCTTTCTCTAGTGTCATGGTAGAGGTCTTTGCCTCCTTAGTTAGATTTATTCCCAAGTATTTTATTTTATATTTATTTTATTTTATTGTGAATAGGGCATTTTTTTCTGTTTTCTTCTTTAGCAAAATCACTGTTGGAGTATAGAAAAGCTATTGATTTGTGTGAATGTTGATCTTTTATTATACTACTTTGCTGAACTTATTTGACAGCTCTAGACTTTTTATTTTAGAGTTTTTGGGTATTCTAGCTATAGAATCATGTCATCAGAGATTTGTGACTTCTTCTTTTCCGATTTGTATTACTTTACCTTCCTTCCCTTGCCTGATTGCACTGGTTAGAGTTTCACGACTATATTGAGTAGGGTGGTGAAAGTGTACATCCATGTCTTATTACCAATTTTAGAGAGAATGCTTTTAGTTTTTCTCCACCTCAATGAGATGTTGACTTTGAGTTTTTCATATATGGTCTTTATAATGATGATATAAATTCTTCTATCCCTAATTTCTCAAATGTTTTTTAAACATGAATGAGTACTGGATTTTATTAAAGCCCTTTCTGCATCTATTTAAAGGATATGATTCTTGTCCTTAATTCTGTTTGATGAATTACATTTATTGATTCACATATGTTTAACCAATCTTGCATCCCTGGAATGAAACCCACTTGATCATGGGTATTATCTTCTTGATGTTTTTATGAATGTGGTTTGTTGGTATTTTATTAAGGATTTTTGCATCCATGTTCATCAGTGCTATAAACTTTCCTCTTAGAACTGCCTTCATACTGTCCCAGAGATTTTGGTATGTTGTATCTCTATTCTCATTTGTTTCTAAGAAATTTTTTCTCCCCTGATTTATTCTATGTTCCATTTCTCATTCAAAAGTGCATTATTTCATCTGCAGGTATCAAAATGGTTTCTGTTTTTTATCTTGCTGTTGATTTCTGATTTCATTCCATTATGATAGGACAAGATGTAAGGAATTATCTCTATCTTTTTGTATTTGATAAAAATTTGCTTTGTGCCCTAAAATATTATCTATTTTAGATAATGTTCAATGTGTTGCTAGAAGAAAGTGAATTTAGTTGTCAATGGATGAAATACTCTATAGATGTCTGTTAGGTCGATTTGACTAATAGTATTTTTTTTTTTGTTCTGAATAGTCTAATGGTGAGAAGGGTATGTTATAATCACCCAGTATTATTTTATTGTGGTCTATTTAATTCTTAATATTGAGAATCATTTGATTTATGTACAAAGATGCAACATTGTTTGGGGCATAAATATTTACTATCATTTTATCTTGTTGTTGTATGATTCCCTCAACCAGTATGAAGTGAACTTCTTTGTCTCTTCTGATTAATTTTGGTTTGAAGTCTACTTTATTTGATATAAGAGTAGTTACCATCTTTAATTTTTGTTTCCATTGGCATGTTATTTTTTTTTCACATCCTTTCACCTACAGTCTGTGGATGTCATTGCCTATACCATGAGTCTCTTGTAAAAAAACATATGGTTGGATCTGTTTTTTAAATCCAATCTACAAATCTATGTCTTTAGATTGAAGAGTTTAGACAATTTACATTCAATGCTATTATTTAGAGAGGTGATTTTTATTTCATGTCATTTTACTTCTAATTCTTATTTCAGACTTGAGTTTCCTTTCATTGAATATTTTACTGCAGCTCATCCCTATGCTGTTTTTCATTTATTTTTCATGAAATATTTGTTGAAATATTTTATAGTGCAGGTTTCATGGTTATGAATTGTTTCTTATTATTGTGGAATGTTTTTATTATACGCTTAGTTCTGAAGGATAGTTTTGATGGATATAGTAATTTTAGTTGGTGTCTATATTCTGTTGAGAGCCACAGCCGAGTTGGGATGGTGCCTGGCATTTTGCCAGAAGGAGTGGTTGAGAGGTGAGGCCAGCGAGCCATTAAGATGATGATAATTAAGTTAAGCTGTGTGTAATTGCCGTGACTGAATGATGCTGGATTGAAACAGGCTGTGGAATCAGTTGTATATAGACCCCTGCTGTCTGGCAATAGGGCGGCTCCTGCTGCCTCGGATGCCCCTACTTTTGAGTTCTCGTGGAGTTCCCATTGAGTTCTCACAGAGCCGGTAGAGGGCGGGGAGAGTTCCCAGGGAGTGCGCTTGGAGTGCTGGTGGAGTTCGGGCAATAAAGTAGTTCCTGTTTGTAGTTCCTACAAGTGCCTTGTGGCGGCTCGGTTATTTTGTGCCCAGCCAGACTGCAGCATTTGGTGGCCCGTGAGGGGGACGCCTGAAGCTTGGGGGTAAATGAAATTGCTCGCCCCTGAGGGCAGGGCGAGAGAATGGGTGACCATTTCAAAAAACAATGTGTTCTTGTTTTGATTTGTTACGTTTCTGTTTCAAGCTGCCTGCCCCTAGAAATAAATAGGATGCTAGAAAAGTTGTTTGGCCCTGAGGAAGAGATAAAGATAGACCACGAATATATATTTCAAAAAAATAGGAAAATTGATACAATGCATTTTTGTTCCATTTTTGTTTCATTCTGTTTCGGTTTTGTTTTGTGTTATCTTGTTGGGTTGCGTTATCTTTATAGTACAAATATGGGATCAGAAATTAGTAAAAAACAAACTGAAAGAGTGTTAAGTAAATTGCTAGAGGAAGAAGGCACCCCACTAAAACCAAGAACAGTTAGGGCATACGTTGATACAATACAAAAATGTAGCCCGTGGCTTTTTAAGGAGGAGTTGTTGAATATATCACAATGGGACCATCATGGTGAAGATTTAAGGAAGATGGAAAAGAAAAGCCCAGGAACTCTGCCAGTTGGCACATTGCCATTGTGGATGATGATATGATTTTGTTTGCCTAGTCCAAAGCCTTCAGTTCAGACTATGGTAGAAGACATGTTAGATCAAGTAAAAGAGAAGGTCTCTTGAGCTAGTCAGAGGAAGAAAGATTAAAGAAGGAAGGGCTATCAGGGGAGAAGTTACAACAGGAGGCTGCTACTAACACCTTTCTATCACCAGAGGGCGTAAGTGTGCAACCAACAGCTCCACCTATGGAGACAACATATGCTGGGTGGCCCCCAACCCCCGTAGTTGATAGATGGGATCCTGAGACAGGACCTAAAAGATTAGCATGCCCTGTATTTGAGGAGGCAGGAGGGCAGCGAATTCACAATGCTCTAGATTTCAAAACAGTGAAGCAGCTGAAAGAGGCTGTAACAACCTATGGTCCTCAAGCACACTTCACTGTAAGTATGGTCGAATCCATTACCAACTTGGACATGACGCCAGCAGATTGGGTTAGTATGTGCAAAGCTGTGCTAAATGGAGGACAATATCTGTTATGGAAGGTTGCCAATCAGGAATTTTGCACGGAGACAGCTAGGCGAAATGCAGCAGGCGGTTATCCTCAGAGAAATCTAGATATGTTGTTGGGAAAGGGACTTTATGAGGGTCAGCAGCAACAAATTGGATATGATCCTGCCATATACTCACAAATTGCTACAGAGGCGGTTAGGGCATGGAAGACTTTACAAGGACATGGAGATTTACAAGGTCAATTATCTAAGGTAATACAAGGAGCTAATGAACCTTATGCTGAATTTGTAGATAGGCTTATTCAAACAGCTACCAGAGTTTTTTGGGATACAGAACAAGCATTGCCATTAATTAAACAGCTAGCCTATGAATAAGCAAATAGATGGTGCAAGGAGGCCATTAGACCATGGAAACATGAAGATTTAAACACATATATTAAATTATGTAGAGACATTAATGAACAAGGGCAAGTCTTGGCAGTTGCAGTACAACAGGCTTTAGGTGCCAGGCCAAAAACATGCTACAATTGTGGACAAACAGGACATTTTAGAAGGAGTTGCTCCATAGGAGGAGGGTTTAACAAAACTGGATATGATCAAAGGGGTAGAATACTGGGTATTTGCCCACAATGCCATAGAGGGAGACATTGGGCTAATGAATGCCATTCTAAAACCACCATAGAGGGTACTCTGTTATCAAAAAATGGAAAAGGACCAGATGTTTACCCACGATATCCTGGAGAAAAGCATCAGGCTCCATTGCCAAAAAACGGACAGGGGGGGCCCAATGCTCTGGGGCCCACGACCACAAATATACGGGGCACTGGAGGAACCCAGCAACACCATCAGGGTAGTGCCCAGAACACATTATCCATTAGATCCCTCACTAGACAAACCAGAGGGAGCACAGGATTAGACATTTGCGCCTCCACCAGAGCAGTACTAACTCCAGAGATGGGAGTTCAAATCATTCCCACAGGGGTAAAAGGGCCTCTTCCCCAAGGAACAGTAGGCTTATTATTGGGACGCAGTTCTTCTACTCTAAAAGGACTTATGATAAGTCCTGGGGTAATTGATCCCGATTATGAAGATGAAATAAAAATTATAGCCAGTTCTTCAAGGGGTATATCAGTAATTTCACCAAGAGATAGAATAGCACAGTTATTAATAATACCCAGCCTACATGATAAATTTTCCAGCCATACTATAGAAAGAGGTTCCAGGGGATTAGGCTCCATAGGTGTAGATTGGGTTATGCTTTCTTTAAATTTAGATTCTTGCCCCATGCTAAAACTAAATATTCAAGGACATGAATTTAATGGGCTACTGGATACAGGTGCAGACCCTAGCATCATCTCTCGTCAAGAATGGCCAAAATATTGGCCGTTACAACAAGCCACTCAAATGCTTCGAGGCTTAGGAGTGGTGACTAATCCCCATAGAAGTGCAATGGTATTAGATTGGAAGGATCCTGAAGGATGTGAAGGAACTATACAGCCATATGTATTGGATCATCTTCCTATAAATTTATGGGGACGAGATGTCCTAGATCAATTAGGTTTGACATTAACAAATAACATCAATCCAAATGCACCCACTATTATGGCTAGACAAGGTTTTAGGAAAGAAAAAAGATTGGGAGAACAAGAACAAGGTATTGCAGCACCAATACAAATATATCAAGGAACAGACAGATATGGATTGGGGTTTCAGGAGGGGGTCACTGAGACAATAAAAATTACATGGAAATCAGAAAGGCCAGTTCCTCAGTGGCCCCTGACTAAAGAAAAGATACAAGCAGCCCATGACCTGGTCAAACAACAATTAGTGGAGGGACATATACAACCTTCCATATCTCCCCATAATACTCCCATTTTTGTCATCAAAAAGAAATCTGGTAAATGGAGATTATTGCAAGATTTAAGAGGTATTAATAACGAGATGATTATTATGGGACCTGCTCAATCAGGGATTCCTCAATTGTCTGCTTTACCAAAAATCTGATATGTTTTAGTTATAGATATTAAAGATTGCTTTTTTTCAATTCCAATTCATCCTGAGGATAGTCCACGTTTTGCATTTACTATCCCTGCACTGAATCATGAAGGTCCTGATCAGAGATATGAATGGAAAGTACTCCCTCAAGGGATGGCTAACAGCCCAACTATGTGTCAAATTTATGTTAACAAAGCAATCCAGCCACTTAGAAATCAAAATCCTGAAGTACAGATATTTCACTATATGGACGATGTATTATTAGCACACAAAGATAAAAACACATTGCTAGAATGTTATGCCACACTTACAAACTTATTAAAAATTATAATCTAGAGATAGCAATAGATAAAGTACAATTAAATTTTCCAATTAATTATTTAGGAGTTCTATTATCCTCAACCATGGTCCATCCACCAAAAATCCATATACGAGTAGGTCAACTCAAATCACTTAACGACTTTCAAAAGGTATTAGGAGACATAAATTGGATAAGGCCTTATCTAGGTATACCAACAGGAGAGTTGGGACCTTTATTTGATATCCTAAAAGGTCCATCAGATCCAAATTCACCCCGAATGTTAATGCCTGAAGCAAGAAAGGCATTAAAAATCATTGAAACATATATGGAAAATATGCATTTGGATAGTTTGATATAAGTTTTGGATATTGATATAAGTTTGCCTTTATTATTTATTGTACTACCAACAAAAAATATTCCTACAGGAGTATTTTGGCAAGAAGGTCCATTATTATGGATACATCTATCTTATTCTCCTAACACTATTCTTACTAGGTATCCTGAGGCTGTAGGACAATTAATACTCAAAGGAATAAAAGCAGCAAAGGGAGTGTTTGGAATTTCTCCCAATAAAATTATTACTCCATATACTATGAATCAAATTGATGAGTTAGCTAATGAGTTAAATACTTGGGCAATAATCATGGGCAAATCTAATGTTTCATTTGATAACGACTTACCATCTAATCCTTTGTTGTCTTTTTGGTCTTTGCATCCTGTAGTTTTTCCAAAAATGACAAGAAAAACACCTATCATGAATGCTCCAAATATATTCACTGATGGGTCAAATAATGGTACAGCAGCAGTAGTTACCCCTGATCAAACTTTTACATTTTTAGTACCCAAACAATCAGCTCAAAATGTAGAGCTTAATGCAGTATTACAAGCTTTTGTGATGTTTAAAGATTCTGTATTTAATTTATTTCCTGATACTCTGTATATAGTTAATGCTATAGTATCCCTTGAAGATGCTGGTAGGATTTCCCCTTCCTCTACTGTTTTCTCTTTGCTTTCCACTATACAAAGTCTAATCTGGGACAGAAAAGATCCATTCTTTATAAGACATATACAGGATTGCCTGGAGCCCTTGGTTTGGGCAATGATTTAGCAGATAAAACTACACATGACATACATATTTTTTCTACACTAGAAGAAGCTATAAATTTTCATAAATCCTTCCATGTCAATGCAAATACTTTTAAAAAGCATTTTAAAATAACTAAGGAACAAGCTAGACAAATAATAAAACAATGTCAAAATTGTGTGACCTTTTTACCACAAGTTAGTCTTGGAGTCAATCCTAGAGGACTGATACCTAACCATATTTGGCAGATGGACGTCACACACTTGCCAGAATTTGGAAAATTAAAATATTTGCATGTTACAGTTGATACTTCTTCTGGATTTTTGATGGGCTCCCTTCATGCCAGAGAAAAAACTAAAGATATTATAGCTCATTGCTTACAAAATTTTGCCACTGTGGGCATTCCAAAACAGTTAAAAACAGATAATGGCTATACTTCTACCTCTTTTAAACAATTTTGCTCATCATTTGGCATTACTCATGTAACAGGAATCCCATCCAATCCACAGGGACAAGGCATAGTTGAAAGAGCTCATCAAACTATTAAAATGTACTTATTAAAGCAAAAAGAGGGAATTGGGAAGGGGTATATATCCCCCAAAGATAAACTTAAAATAACCCTTTTTACTCTAAACTTTTAAAATTTGGATTCATCAGGGCTTAGTGCTGCGGAAAGGCACATGTGTCCAAAAAATGTACATAAGCCCAAGGTACTTTGGAAGGATATTCTAACAGGGCAATGGAAAGGTCCTGACCCAGTGATTGTCTGGAATTGGGGGTCTGTTTGTGTGTTTCCACAGGGAGAAGAGCGCCGATTTGGATTCCGGAGAGATTAACTAAAGCGATTTCTACAGACCAAAAAGAAGATGATTTGGCTCAAATCCATAACAGCTGATATCCAGAACTCCAGTTTGGCTATCCTTACATCTGTGACAGTGGTTCTCCCACACCTGGAGGCCAATGAATAATGAACACCATTAAGGCCTTTTTCAAATGTAAGAAACCTTGGGGCTTGCTTGTGGGAATACCTTCAGACCCATATGCAAGTTACAGGAAAGTGGATGGGATATCAAAAGAAGAGTCAAACCCAGGTGAAAACCATGATGTTTTTATCAATATCTATTTTATTATTGCCCTTTCCTACATCATGAAGTTCTATTTTGTTTTTTGAGCTCATACAGACCTAGGTTAATGTTTTTCTGATCAGTTCTATTTTTTTGACTGTGGAGTTTTTGAGCATTGCAATGGGGATTTCACCTGTGAAAAGCTACGAGGCCTTTACTATTATGTTATGTGTTGTATGTATTGTATTATGTGTGCACACTTGTGTTATGTGTTGTATGTCTGTATGTGCGTATGTCTATGTATCATATATGAGGAGCTCTCATGAAAAAATGGATCCAAATATTTTTTTTATTCACGTGATTTAAACAGTTTTATTTAAATTGGATATTGTTTAAAAAAGTGTACAAAAAAGGAGGTTAACAGATCTGTTTGTTTACTTTCACCTTTCCTTTTCATTATATTTAATAATTCTGTTCAGGATAATGTAAATTGTTCAGAAAATTGTTTTCTTAGTGCCTGCTGGAATGCTACATAATATTTTTTAGCCATCATTGCCAGAATTCCTATCTTCATCCCAGTGCCGGTGAAGACTAAGATAAAACCAAACTACAGCTTCTGCGATAGCTATCACAACAAACTGTATAAACTGATGCATCAATGAATAATGTAACTCAAATTGATGCTCAATCAAGAAGTCGAATTTGCTTTGGGAGGAAATGGACATATTGATGGATTCCTCTGCTTTGAACTGCTTGCAGAACTTACCTGGACTATGTATCACTTGTATGCATTGTGAACTATCTGTTGGTGCAGTGACTTGTGGTAGTGTCGGGGTATTTTTGGTGATGGTGTCATCGGTGGTACAATTTTTCCAAAAGCAGCCGTCAATTGGCTTGGTGTCATGGCATTTTGTATCCTCCTCCCTTCTGCTTGTGATGGTCGTTCAGCTCAAATTTGGTGGCCAACAGAGGTGAGGCAAAGAACCTCACCCCCCCCCCCACTGGTGCAAAGGCCTATCCACAAGTATGGCTGTATGCTGGGCCGGTAGTCAATGACAGGTAAGATCCAATTGCAATGGTACCAACCTAAGACAGGAGGCTGACGCCTTGAGGTCAGCTCATCGATGATGGGTAAGGACCATGGGTAGTATTGGACAACCTAAGACAGGCACGGTCCCTAAACCACATGCTTGTTGTTTAATTAAACAAAAGGGGGGAGATGTTGAGAGCCACAGCCGAGTTGGGATGGCACCTGGCATTTTGCCAGGAGGAGTGGTTCAGAGGTGATGCCAGGGAGCCATTAAGATGATGATAATTAAGTTAAGCTGTGTATAATTGCTGTGACTGGATGATGCTGGATTGAAACAGGCTGTGGATTCAGTTGTATATAGACCCCTGCTGTCTGGCAATAGGGTGGCTCCTGCTGCCTCAGGTGCCCGCTACTTTTGAGTTCTCGTGGAGTTTCCGTTGAGTTCCCGTTGAGTTCTCGCGAAGCCCGGTAGAGGGCGGGGAGAGTTCTCGGGGAGTGTGCGTGGAGTGCTGGTGAAGTTTGGGCAATAAAGTAGTTCCTGTTTGAACCTACAAGTGCCTCGTGGCGGCTCAGTTATTTTGTGCCCAGCCAGACTGCGGCATTTTCAATTCAGGTCTTGGTATATATTATTACAAGCCATCCTGGATTTTAGGGGCTGCGTTGAAAAACAGTTGAAATCTGAATTGGTTTACCTCTAAGTGTGACCTGCCATTTTTTTTCTGGTGACTTTTAAAATTATATCTTTGGCATTTAAAAAAGTTTTTTATTTGTTCTTTTTAGATATACATGACAGTATTATTCTATTTAGGATGCCATTCTTGTGGTTGTGCATGATGTGGCATTTCACTGGTTGTGTATTCATATATGAACATAAGAAAGGTATGTCCAATTCATTCTTCTGTCTTTCCTATTTCCATTCCCCCTTCCTTGTCTTCATTCTCCCTTGTCTAATCCAGTGAACTTCTGTTCTTCTCCCCCTCCCCTTGTTGTGTGTTAGCATCCACATATCAGAGAGAACATTTGGCCTTTGGTTTTTGGGACTAGCTTATTTCACTTGTTATTTTTTTTCACATCCTTTCACCTACAGTCTGTGG
This sequence comes from Marmota monax, assembly GCF_021218885.2. Taxonomy (NCBI): domain Eukaryota; kingdom Metazoa; phylum Chordata; class Mammalia; order Rodentia; family Sciuridae; genus Marmota; species Marmota monax. The sequence continues at coordinate 2,501,231 of NW_026692025.1, read as the reverse complement.
ATGTCATTGCCTATACCATGAGTCTCCAGTTCCATCCACTTACCAGCAAATTCCATAACTCCATTCTTTTTATGGCTGAGTAATAATATTCCATTGTGTATATATATACCATTTTTCTTTATCCATTCATCTGTTGAAAGGCATCTAGGTTGGTCATAGTTTAGCTATTGTGAGTTGAGCTACTATAAATATTGATGTGGCTGCATCCCTGTAATATGCTGATTTTAAATCCTTTGGGTATATACCAAGGAGTGGGATAAATGGGTAAAATGGTGGTTCCATCCCAAGTTTTATGAGGATCTCCATACTGCTTTCCATAGTGGTTGTACCAACTTGCAGTTCCTCCACCAATGTATGAGTGTACCTTTCTCCTCAAATCCTTGCCAACATTTATTGTTACTTATATTCTTAACAATTGCCATTCTGACTAGAGTGAAATGGAATCTCAGTATAGTTTTTCTTTGAATTTTTTTAGTTGTTGATGAACTTTTATTTTATTCATTTATATTTATACGGTGATGAGAATCAAACCCAGTGTCTCACACATGTGATGCAAGCACTCTACCACTGAGCCACAATCCCAGACCCCTCAGTGTAGTTTTAATTGTCATTTCTCCAATTGCTAGAGATGTTGAGCATTTTTTTCATATTGTTGTTGACCATTTTATTTCTTCTTCTGTGAAGTGCCTGTTCAGTTCCTTTGCCCATTTATTGATTGGGTTATTTGGGGTTTGGGGTGTTAATTTTTTTTGAAGGGTACCTAGGTTGGTTCTATAGCTTAAATATTGTGAATTGAGCTGCTGTAATCATTGATGTGACTGCATCTCTGTAGTATTCTGATTTTAAAACATTTGGATATGTACTGAGGAATGGGATAGCTGGGTCAAATTGTGGTTCCATTCCAAGTTTTCATAGGAATCTCCATATGGCTTTCCAGAGTGGTTGAACCAATTGGCATTTCCAAAAGCAATGTATGAGTATACCTTTTCTCCACATCCTCACCAAAATTTATTAATACTTGTATTCTTTTAAAATTTTTTTTAGTTGTTGATGGACCTTTATTTTATCCATTTATTTATATGTGGTGCTGAGAATCAAATCCAGTGCTTCACATATGCTAGGCAAGTGCTGTACCACAAAGCCACAACCCCAACCCCAATACTTGTGTTCTTGATAATTGCCATTCTGACTAGAGTGAGATGGAATCTCAGTGTAATTAAAAAAAATTTAAGATGGACACAATACTTTATGTATTTATTTTTTTTATGTGGTGCTGAGGATTCAATCCAATGCCTCATTTGTGCGAGGCAAGCACTCTTCCACTGAGCTATAACCCCAGCCCCCTCAGTGTGCTTTTAATTTGTATTTCTCTAATTGCTAGAGATTTGAACATTTTTTCATGTATCTGTTGACTATTCATATTTCTTCTCCAAGGTGCCTGTTCAGTTCCTTTGCCCACTTGTTGATTGGGTTATTTGATTTTTTAGGTGCTATTTTTTTTTGAGTTCTTTGTATATCCTGGAGATTAATACTCTATCTGAGGGGCAGGTGGCAAAGATTTTCTCCCATTCTGTAGGCTCTTGGTTCACATTCTTGATTGTTTCCTTTTCTGTGAAGAAGCTTTTTAGTTTGATTCCATCCTATTTATTGATTTTTGATTTTACTTCTTATGCTTCAGGAGTCTGGTTGAGGAAGTCATTCCTAACCTGACATGATAGAGAGTTGGACCTACTTTTTCTTCTAGTAGGCACAGGGTCTCTGGGTCTAATGCCTAAGTCCTTCATCCACTTTGAGTTGAGTTTTGTGTAGGGTGAGAAATAATGGTTAATTTTCATTCTACTGCATATGGATTTCCAGTTTTCCCGCACAATTTGTTGAAGAGCCTATCTTTTCTCCATTGTATGTTTTTGGCACCTTTGTCTAGTATGAGATAACTGTATTTATGAGGGTTTGTCTCTGTGTCTTATATTCTCTTCCACTCGTCTTCATGTCTATTTTTGTGCTAATACCATACAGTTTTTGTTACTATAACTCTGTCATATAGTTTAAGGTCTGGTATTGTGATGTTTCCTACTTCACTTTTTTCATTAAGGATTGCTTTAACTATTCTGGACCTCTTTATGTACCTAGATTTGCTAAGTAAATTTCATGACTGATTTTCCTATTTCTATGAAGAATGTCATTAGAATTTTAATAGGAATTGCATTAAATCTGTATAGCACTTTTGGTAATGTGGCCATTTTGACAATATTAATTCTGCCTATCCCTATCTTCTAAGGGCTTCTTCAATTTCTTTCTTTGGTGTTCTGTACTAGTTTTTATTGTAGAGGTCTTTCACATCTTTTGTTAGATTGATTTCTCTGTGTGTGTGTGTGTGTGTGTGTGTGTCTATTGTGAATGGGATAGTTATCCTAATTTCTTTTCATCTGATTCATTATTGATTTATAGGAACATCATGATTTATGGGCATTAATTTTATATCCTACTACTTTGCTGAATTCATTTATGAGTTCTTAGAAGCTTTCTGGTGGAGTTTTTTGGGTCTTCTACATATAGAATCATGTTGTCAGAAAATAGGCATAGTATTGCCGCAGTCTGGCTGGGCAAAGTAACGGGGGGGGGGGGTGACAAGCAACTTGTGAAGGTTGATACAGCGGGAGCCGCTTTATTGCAGGACAGCAGGGGTATATATACATAATTGAATACACAGCTTGTTTCAATTAACATCATCTAGATACATCAATCAGTCATCAAGGAATCCTCATTATCTTAATAATTACACACAGCTTAACTCAATCAATACCATCTAGACACAGCAGACAGTCATTAAGGAATCCTCTCATCCTAATGGCTTGCTGGCGTTACTTCACAAACCACTCCCTCTGGCAAAGTGCCAGGCGCCATCTTGACTTGTCTGTGGCACTCAACATAGTATGAGCTCTCCTTTTATTTACTATTCATATTTATTTAATTTTTTAATGTTTTCCATTTTCTCTGATTAGGTTTTTTAAGGACTATGTTGAATAGGAATGGTGAAAGAGGGTATCCCTGTTTTGTTTCAGTTTTTAGAGGGAATGCTTTCAATTTTTCTCCATGTAGAATGATGTAGACTTTGGGGTTAGCATAGATAGCTTTTACAATGTTGAAATATGTTCCTATTATCCCTAGTTTTTCTAGTTTTGTGAGCATGAATGGATGCTAAATTTTATCAAATGTGTTCTCTACATCTATTGAGATAATCACGGGATTCTTTTCTTTTAAGTTTATTGATATGATAAATTATATTTATTGACTTCTGTATGTCAAACCAACCTTGCATCTCTGGGATGAATATGTTTGTGTATGTTATCTTCTAGTGTTTTATTAAGAAATTTTGTATCTATGTTCATCAGGAATATTGGTCTTTCTTTCCTTGGTGTGTCTTTGTCTGGTTTTGGCATCAGGGTGATACTAGCTTCATAGAATGAGTTTGGAAGGGTTCCTTACTTATCTATTTTATGGAATAATTTGAGGAGTGCTGGTGTGAGTTCTTCTTTCAAGGTCTGATAGAACTTGACTGAGAATCCTTGTGGTCCTGGGCTTTTCTTTCTTTGTAGGCTTTTGATGGTGTCTTCAATTTCATTGCTTGAATTTGATGTGTTTATATTTTATATGTACTCCTGATTCAATTTGGGTAGGTCATATGTCTCTAGAAATTTGTCCATGTGGTCATGATTTTCTATTTTATTGAAGTATACATTTTAAAAATAGTTTCTGATATTCACCTGTATTTCAGTAGTGTCTGTGGTAATATTTCCTTTTTCATCATGAGTTTTAGTAATTTGAGTTTTCTCTCTTTTTCATTAGCTTAGCTAAGGGTTTATCAATTTTATTTATTTTTTCAAAGAACCACCTTTTAGTTTACTTTTTGAATTTTTTTCTTTCAATTTCATTGATTTTGGCTCTCATTTTACTGATTTCCTGTATTCTATTGATTTTGGTGTTTCTTTGTTCTTCTTTGCTAGAGCTTTGAGATGTAATGTTAGGTTATTTTTGGTGACTTTCTATTCTTTTAATGAATGAGTTCAATGCAACAAACTTTCATATTAGCACTGCCTTCATAGTGTTCCAGAGGTTTGATATGTAGTGTCACTATTCTTATTTACCTCTAAGTATTTTTTAAATTTCATCCCTGATTTCTTCAGTTATCCATTGGTCATTCAATAGGATATTATTTAGTTTCCAGGATTTTTAAATCCAACCTGCCAGTCTATGTCTTTTGATTGGTGAGTTTAGGCCATTAATGTTCAAGGTTATTTTTGAGGATATAATTTGTGTTAATGTATAATTCCCTTAAACAACATGAAATGGCCTTCTCTGTCCCTTCTCATTAACTTTATGTGGCATGAGGATAGAAACCCCTGCTTATTTACAAGATCTGTGTATCTTGAATGATATGGTTTTCCCCCATTCTTTTACCTTCAGTCTGTGGATGTCTTTGCCTATGAGGTAAGTCTCTTGGAGACAGCATATTGTTGGGTCTTGGTTTTTAATCCAATCTGCCTGTCTATGTCTTTTGATTGATGAGTTTAGGGCATTTACATTTAATGTTATTATTAAGATATTATTTTATTCCATATAATTTTGAATTATTTCCGCTTTTTAATTGAATAATTTCTCCTTTGATTGACTATTTTTCCAGTGTAGTTCCTCTCTTTGCTGGTTTTCACTTTTATTTTTCATTTCTTCTTCATGAAATACCTTATGGAGTTTGTTTTGTAGTGCAGGCTTTCTAGATGTTAATTCTTTTAACCTTTCTTTAACATTGAAGATTTTTATTTCATCTTCAATTCTGAAGCATAATTTTGCTGGGTATAGTATTCTTGTTCGGTACCACTTTTCTTTCAGACCTTGGTATATATTATTCCAAGACCTCCTAGCTTTGAGGGTCTGAGTTGAGAAATTAGCTGAGATCCAGATTGGTTTTACTCTAGATGTGACCTGTCATGTTTTTCTTTAACAACCTTTAAAATTCTATCCTTATCCTATATATTAGGCATTTTCCCAATAATGTACCTTGGTGTGGGTCTGTTGTAATTTTGTATACTTGGGGTCCTAGATGCCTCCTGTACTTGATTTTCAATTTCATAATTATGGTTTTGGGAATTTTCAGATATTATTTCATTGAAAAGATTTTTCATTGCTTTGGTTTCTATCTCTGAGCCTTCATCTATCCTGATAAATCTTATGTCTGGTCATTCTATATTATCCCATATTTCTTCAAAGTTCTTTTCATGGTCTTTTAGCATTTTTTCTCCCTGGTCAACTTTATTTTTAAGATTATATATTTTGTCTTCATTGTTGTGAAATTCTGTCTTCCAAGTAGTCTAGTCTGCTAGTGATGCTTTCCAATGAATTTTTAATTTGTTTATTGATTTATGCATTTTGAGGATTTCTGACTGATTCTTCTTCAGGATCTCTATCTCCTTATTGAAGTGATCTTTCACTTCTTGCATTTTCTGTCTGATTTAATTTCTTATGTTACTGTTTACCTCATAGATTAGTTTAACCATGAACTTTTTGAATTCCATCTCTGACATTTCTTCCACTATGGTATCAATGGAGTCTGTTGTTGAGGTATTATGTGTTGTTTGTGACAGTTTGTTCCTTTGATTTTTCATATTGTTTGTGTGTCCACCCATCTATCTGGATGGATATGAAGCTACAGAATTTCGACTTAATGAGTTGATAGTGTTCCTGTATGTTATTAGTACCTCACAGATTGGGGAGAGCCCAATAATAATAACAATCTATGCAAATAATATTTAGCAGTATACTAGGTACTTAATTCCTATTTTGATATCTACAGTGTTAATTGGTCCAATATTCAGAAATAGTAGGACTAGCAATTTCCTTCAGTAAAAACAGTAAATAATTATGAATTGTGTCCGGCAAAAAATCAAACAATATGTGTTGTCTGTGGCTTCCACCGTATTAGTTATTTTTGTGACATTGGTGGTAGGGGCAGAAAAATATGGAACACTTCACAAATTTGTGTGCTATCCTTATGGAGTAGCCATGATAATCTTCTCTAATATATGTGCTGCCAAAGTCTAATATATGTGCTGCCAAAGGGAGCACTGTTAGGCATTTTAGTTATGTCTTTGAGAGAATCTTTTTTTGATCTTGACTATTTGGTGTTCTATAGGCCTATTGTATTTGGATTTCCATCTATTTCTTAGGATTTTGGAGATTTTTCTGATATTATTTCATTGAAAAACTGTGCATTCCTTTAGTTTGTATTTTGGAATCTTTGACCATGTGGTAATGATTCTTAGATTTGGTCTCTAAATGTTATCCCAGATTTCTTGAATATTCTGGTCATGGTCTTTTAACATCCTTTCTTTATTGTTGACCTTATTTTTTTTAATTTATTTTTTAATTTTTTATTAGTTTCTCAAGACAATACAATGATCTTGACATATCATACATTTGATTCAAATAGGGTATGAACTCTCATTTTTCCACGTGTACAGATTGCAGGATCACATTGGTTATACATCCATGTGTATACATGCAGCAATCCTAGTATCAGTTGACCTTATATTGAAGATTATGTACTTTGTCTTTAATGACAGAAAATCTGTCATCAATGTGGTCTAATCCATTGGGGAGGCTTTCCATTGAATTGTAAATTTGATTTATTGAGTCTTTCATTTCTAGGATTTCTGTTTGGTTCTTTTTTGGAATCTCTATCTCTTTATTTAAATGATATTTTACCTCTTGTATTTTCTTTCTAAGTTAATTTCTTACATTTTATTTTATCTTATTGAATATCTTCACTATGAACTTTCCAAATTCTTTCTTCAACATTTCCTCCATTGTGTTGTCAATGGGATCAATTGTTGAAATGTTGTGGTGCTGTTTGAGGTGGTTTGTTCCCTTGCTTTTTCATATTGCTTGTATGTCTACCCATATTCTGAGATGATTATTGTTTCTACTTTTATGCAAGGGACTATTTAGTGAGTTCTTTTCTCTTAAGAGTCCTGGGCTAGGTATGTGGCGGTGGACACCTGTAATCCTAGCAGCTCAGGAGGCTGACCCAGGAGGATAACAAGTTTAAGGCCAGTCTCAGCAACTTATGAAGGCTCTAAGCAACTCAACATGTCCCTGTCTCAAAATAAAAATTAAAAATGCACTGGGGATATGGCTCAGTATAATGCACCCCTGGGTTCAATCCTTAGTACCAAAAAAGAAAAAAAAAAGAAAGAAAGAAAAAAAGTTCTTGGCTGGGTGAATATCCATGTATTGATACTTTCACTTGATGTGTGTCTTCTGCTCTTCCCCATATCAGCACCACCTTGAAAGAAGACACTGAACCCTATTAAGTATAATCATTTCAGAGCAAAGCCTTGTACTAATTAGTCTTAGGAAATATGAAAACTTGTTGATATTGTTCTCCACATTTCCTCTAATCCAAGTATAAAATTGTAGAAATGTTCTGGAAGAGGATGAGAAATTAATTATCAAAGTCAGTAAATTTACTGTTGTATTATATAATTGTGCAAAGGAAGAAAAAGGGAAGAAAGAAAGTAAGAAGAAAGAAAGAAAAGAATAAGCAAAAAGAAAGAAAGAATAGAAGAGAATAATATAAATCAAGGTTAAAAAAAGAAAAGTATCAAGCAGGTTTGGTTGAGGGAGTAGCAGGTAATGTCAGAGAGAGAAGAGGGACTAAGGGAACAAATGTAAATCTGAGCTAGGAAAACAGGATGATTCCAAATAATACTTTTAAAATGTTAGAAAAATACAATCATGTGTTGGAGGCATATCAAATACTAGGAAAACAACTGTCAAATCAAAATGAAGAGTAACATATGTATGATCAAAACTGATATTAGAGCTACTTATAGTAATCCATGACAAGGTGGAGAAAATTCTTATTGGGTATTCCTGGTTTGGCTTTCATCAGGATTTGGTACTTTTAGAAGGTACCTATCACTCTACAGCTTTGGATTCTCTTATAGGTGCTGCGGTACAGGAGCTATAGGGTATTATAGATTTCTCATCAGCTAGTTCTTATTTGTCATTCTGGGGTCTGAGGTCACATGTGCAGAGAATAATCTGTTTCATCTGCTGGCTATTTCTGTTGGGTACAGGAGCATAGGATGCAAGGCTCAGGGCTGTCACTCTGATTTCTATGAGATGCTGTGCACTTACTCCTGTCCACAGGGTCTTTTTCAAAGTGGCATAGAGACATGTGGCTGTCTCCAAAAATGAGACCTGTGATTGTGGGCTCTTGCTGGATGATCTGAGGTGCAAAAGTATCCCCCGTTACTGATGTAGATCACTGAGGTACTATCCCTATTAATGAGATATAAAGTCAGTTGACTCACCTGCATCTGAGCTCCCACTATCCACAGTTATGAACCACTGGTTTCTGCTGTCATCTGCTGGGTATCCCCTGGAAGGGTGCGACCTAAGTCTGCAACTGTGGGGCCCTTGAGCATGGGCTGTCCATGGGCTTTGTTGCAGAAGCCTCTGCTTAGGCTGATATAGATCATCAGGGTACCATCTCTGTGACTTTGAGTTGGTTGGCCTATGTCTGAGCTGTCACTGCTCATGGTGGTGAATCACAGGGGCCTGCTCCCCTTCACAGTAATCTCCTTGGGGCATGAACCTTGTGCCTGTCTAGTACCATGGAGCCTGAAGGTCCAGGCTTTCTGTGGGCCTTCTATGGCACCAAAGCCTCCATCCTGGCTGGTATAGCTCAAAGGGGTTTTATTGGTCACCATGATGGGGATGGGATGTTACCTGGCTCATCTTTGCCTGAGGTACTGTGGATGCTGTATTGAGCACTGAGTTAAGGTTAGCACTCCTCAGGAGTGATTAATTCTGGGAGTTTCTCCACTCCATTCACCTTTTCTGTGATGATGGGTACAGGGTTTCAGTAATTTTTAGCTAGCATCGATTTCTCTGCAAGTTCCTTCTAGGTGGATTACTGAGACAACCTGTTTCAGAAGCATTCTCTCTGGTTCTATTTATTGCTATCTAAAGGTGAGGAGAAGCTGAGTTGATTTATTTTCTTCCAAGGAAGCTAGTTAGCTGTAGATTCTACAAAATGGCTGCCATGGCTGCCATGGCTATCAGTCCACAATTTGGGTTAAATGGCTTGATCTCCTTCACTATCTTTTATGTTCCTGTCCAATTTTAATTTGTTTTGCTTTTCTTTCCAGTTGTTGTTAAAGAAGTATGCATATGTGCTTTTCATCTCCATCTTCCTGTTATCTCTCTTCCCTGACTCCACCCTGGCACAGGTTAAGGATCAAGGAATTCTGCCCCTATTTTTTTGCACCAATAACCAAACTTTAAGTCTCTACAAGTCTCAAACTCTTCAATATTGAGTTGAACATCCCTCTGGTCAGCTGTTCATTCACCACTTTCTGGGATGTGGAGGGGTCAGGGATTGCTGCCTAGTCCACTCCACCATCTTCCTAACTCTTTTTTTGTTTTTTGTTTTTTTCCAATTTCAGTATTTAATGGAAATACCTGCCTAGCACGTGAGACTTTTCTTTATTTTTTTAAAACAACTTTATAGGCAGGACTAGATGGCGTCTCTGAGTTGCAGCATTCACTTCATAGGTGGTAGCAGGAGGAAGTTTTAACTTGAAGCTCATGGTGGCCTGGGGCTAGACTCTAGGACATGTGTTGTACTAGGATGTCTCACTATCAGGAATCAACTGTCAGACTGGTAGAGGGGGTTGTAAGTAAGGAGAGCTCAGAGTTATTGGGGATGGGCCTTTTGGAGCTCATCACCAACCTGGACAACTAGGGAAGTGCTCTTCCCACAGGATTGTGGAAACAGAAGAGAATTCTCACAGATTCATGTGAAGAGTATGTGTGCATGGTTCATATACTGTCTGACTGTGGGCAAACCACAGTCCTTCCACATTTCCCAACCAGAGTTAAAGTGGATTTAGCCAAGTTACAATGCTCTGTAATAGCCTTTTACCTGCTGGAGAACACAGAAGGGAGACAAAGTGGAAGAGAAGTGTAAGCCCCCAGGAAAGAGAGTTCTCTGCATCTCAATAGGAAGAAGATGACTTTATTTTTCCTGTTTTCTCTTTTGAGAAATCAAATGGTTGTTTGTTGTGATGGCTAAACTTACAGGATGTGTTTCCATCTCCAGGTCGCTTGGTTGCCAGCAGCCACTGTTAACATTAGAAGTAATAGAAAAATTTAGAAGTGTTACTAAGACAGTGAAAGGAGTGTTTGGACTGAAAACCACACTGGTCTGTGAATTCAGCACCTCTTGCAAAATGACATCTAAAAAATGAGAAAATTAAGGTCTTCTCCAGTGTCTTGGCTCATTTCTCCCGCTATAACAGGATATCACAGTAATTTATAAACAGTAAAGATTTCTTCAGCTCACAATTCTGAAGGCCGGGCAGTCCAAGGGCATGGTTCTAGTATCTGGTGAGGGTCTTCTGGCTGAGTCAACCCATTGTGGAAAGGCAAAAAGGCTAATGAGTACCTGTGAAAAGGAAAGTTTGAGGACTGGATTCATTTTTTAACCCACTGTTGTAATAACTAACCCACTCCATGATGACAGCATTAATCAGGGGCAGGTCAAGTTCTGTAAACCTGGAGAACACTAGAGTCTGACTTGAAAATAAGTATCAGAATTCTTGAAAATTTTAAACTATGTTGCCCCAAAATAAGAACAAAACTTAACAGAAAGACTGATGACTGTTGACTAAATTAAACACCTTGAAGTTAGCATTGAGGAACTGTCCCAGAAAGTGCAAAAGATAAAGTTGAAACCATGAGGCAAAGAGCACTAACAGGACTTCTCAACAGGAAAATAAAAACACAAGAAGAAGAAAACTTCTTCTTCCTCAGATGTGGTCAGCTGCCTCTTCTGGGGATCTTTCCTCATGACCCAATCAGCTTTCATTAGGGTTTACTTACTAATACCACTATACTGGGATCAAACTTCCAAAACTTGAATTTGGGGAACATATCCAGACCACAGAACCCGACGACTAACAAGAAACCCAGTATTTCTAGTTTACGTGGTGCACTACACAAGAGAACCAGAAATGAAAAGTCAGACACCAAGCTTATACCAACCCTGTACCTCCTATATCTTCCCCAGAAGTGTCAAGGTCAACTTCATTCATGGGAACCCTCCAATTTATTCTGTGCTTTAGAATGGCCATCATGGTGATCCCAACTGGCCGGACCGAAATAAGGAGAAACTTCATCTACTCTCAGGACAAATACCAAAGGCCCCTGAAGTCCAAAGCTCTTCACATAACCCTGCAAGTTGTATGAAATATAATGGCACATGGTTATTACACAAAATCTTTTGCTCTTGTTTTTCACGAAGGTGCAAGTATTTGAGCGAACCTATATTCTATCCCTCCATGTTTCTCTTCCATGAAACCATTGCCCATTTTTTCCTACTTTGAAACAGTTCAATAGCTAATTTTTATTTTCTGCTTATTTCTCTTCATGATACATCTAAATATTTTTTTTCAATAGTACCTCCATTCTAAGCACTATTCTGGACTCCAGAGTACTGAAATATAACAGTTATATGCTCCTCCCCATTCTGCAGGAAAATGATTGAAACCACAAAAATAACCTCTCAAATTTAGGAAGATTCAATATTGTCATGATTTTAATTATTCCCTACTTGACATATAGATTCAAGACTATTCCAATCAAAGTCCTACAAATTATTTTGTGGGTATCAGAAAAATGATTCTAAAGTTTATATGGAGAAGCAAAAGACCCAAAATAAATAGCCATCATAATATGAAAAGAGAAGAATAAAGTCAGAAGACTGACACTATCTGACTTCAAGGTTTATATCCCTCATGATAACCAACTGAAATGGATTATGGACCTAAATATAAGATGCAAAACTATAAAACTTACAGAAGATAACATGTAAGAAAATCTTATGTATGGCCATGACTCTTTAGATACAACACCAAAAGCACACTTTATGTAAGAAACAATTGATAAGCTGGACTTCATTGAAATTAAAACTTTGTGCTCTGTGCTCTGTGAAAGAAAATATAAATAGAATGAAAAGATAAGCCATAGACTGGGGAAAATATTTGTAAAAAATACATCTGATAAAAGACTGTTATACAACAAATACAAAGAATTCTTAAAAGTCAACAATAAGAAAATGAACAAGTAAATTTAAAAATACACACAAAATGAACAAGTACTTCACCAAAGATGATATACAGATGGTAAGTAAGCACATGAAAGGATGTTCATCATCATACATGATTAGGGACATGCAAGTTACAACAAAGATGAGATTTATTACACAACTCTTACTCCCAAATCCAGAACACTGACAACACCAAATGCCAGCAAGGATATAGAGTATCAGGAACGCAATCATTGCTGCTAATAATATGAAATGCTGCAGCTACTTTGGAAGAGGTTTTGGCAGTTTCTTACCATCTGATTTGGTAGTCATACTCCTTGATTTTTACCAAAATGAATTGAAAACTTTTGTCCACACAAAAGCATGCATGTGGAATATTTATAGCAGCTTTATTCATGATTGCCAAAACTTGAAAGCAACCAAGATGTCTTTCACCAATGTGGTGATTGGAATAGCATTAATCTATATGTCAATTATTATAGATTAATAAACTATGCTGCATCCTTACAATGTAACATTATTCAGCACTAAAATGAAACATGATTAAGCCAGGAAAAATATGGAAGAAACTTAAATGCAGATTACTGTGAAAGAAACCATTCTAAAAAGACTACGGACTATATGATCCCCACTATATGATTATCTGGAAAAGGGAAATCTATGGAGAGTGTGAAAAGATCAGTGATTTACAGGAGTGGGAGGAAGGATAAATAGGCAGAACACAGAGGATTTTTAGGGCACTGAAAGGATTCTATATGATATTACAGTGGAGGATGCATGTTATTATATATATAAACCAAATCTCACAGAATATACAGCATCAACAGTGAACCCTTATGAACTTTGACTTCATGACAATGTGTCAATGTAGGTTCATTATTAGCAACAAATGTACCACTGTGGTACAGGGTGTCAATAGTGGAGGAGGTTGTATGTGTGGGCATAGGGAGGTATGGCGACACCTTCTTCTTTCTGTTCAGTTTTACTTCGAACCTAAAACTGTTAAAAATAAAGCATATTGATTTAAAATGAGAACTATGCTCTTTTACATTGGGAGAGAGAAATTGCTAATTCTGGAGTTACTTGACTGTTACCAGAAATATAACATTGATTTACTAAAGATTAACTGGAGCCCAGATGTTTTACAATCCTATTAGGTAAATAGGGTATCATTTTTCCTTGAATAGGAGAAAATATAACAACAAAGTTCCATTGTCTTATTGTCTCATGTTGGGCATAAGTCAGTTTTGAATCTGACTTAGCAATTGATCTCATCATTCCTTTCCCTGCAAACATGAATTCTTCACATCTTTTTTGAACCAGCTTTTTATTCTTTTCCTCCCTTTGACACATAATGAATGAATGACTGTCTGCATGGGAATTTTATGATTTTAACAACTTCATGATTGTGATTCTATACCATCCTAAGGTCCAGAATGGCCTTTTTCTCATGGGCCTCTGGTTTTCTGTTGGTCAGGAACAGAGAGCACAATAAGGCAAATAAATAGGCAACCAGATAGTACCAATCATGACTTCCATATAATGTGCAAAAGATTCTTCTTTTATCACATTAATATTCTTTTGCTGTATACTAGCTCTTATGTATCTTTAATATTAGCTACTTATACCATCTATTACTCATTCTAGTTCATAAAACTTTCAGCATTTTACCCTTAGACAACGTGGGGCTTAACTTACTGTTTCCTAAGGTGGCTATACCAAAGTGCCACTGTAGGTGGCTAAAACAACAGAAATATTTTGTCTGGAGGCCAGAAGTCCAAACTAAAGATATTGGCAGGGTTGATCCTTCTGAGGGTGGTGAGGGATCATCCCTTTCAGGTCTCTTTCCTAGCATCTGTATTTTTAAGGGCAATCTTTGGTGTTATTTCCTTCATCTTCACTTGGTGCTTATTTGTGTGCATACCTCTGTGTTCAAATTTCCCCTTTTTATAAGGACACCATATATATTGGATTGTGGGCCTGCCCCATACCTGTATGACCTCTTTTTAATTTATCTAATTACATAAATAATAACCCTATTTCTAAATAAGTTCACATCCTGAGCTACTGGGGGTAAGGACTTCACCTTTTGAAGATTGGGGCGGGGGAGATACAATTTGGTCCATAACAATTTTAAATTAAGAGGGACACTTTCTGTCCATCTATGTACCCTCCCACAGAAATTTCTTCAAGTCCAAACAAAAATCTCCACGGATTCAAAAGGAGCTATTGTAATCTGGACATCTGTAAAAAATAAGATGCTCTTAACTGTGAGTACCAAAAATATGACTCAATGCTATCCATGGGAATGAACCGTCTTGGGTGTCCATCCCAGTTGAGCATTAGACTGTTAATTCACATTTACTGCATCCACATAAGAGATCCCAAAATATAACTACCCAGCTAAACTTCCCCCTGATTCTGACTCATGAACTTGTGAGTGTGGATATTTTGAGTAATTGGTCACACAACAATAGGAACTTAATGGGAAGAAATATCCAGACCAAATGAAGAATTCATATGAAAGGTTAGAAAAAGAAGGAATCTTATTGAGAAATGTGGGAAAGAAACTACTAAGAATTTCAAACAGAAATGTCCCCCTAACCAAGGTATTAAACTACATTCATAACCAAGGAATTCTAAATAAAAGGGCAAAGAGATCACGTTTGAAACCCCTTAGTTAGGAGTAATATGAAATAGTGGTAATGATATGGAGCTTGATGGAGACATAAATTGGTAAGACAACCCAGAAACCAATTTGGCAATACCTTTTAAAACTGAAGATAGTCTGATCCATCAATGCTTGTGCTATGTATAAAACCTAGTGAAATTCTCCAAGTATATTTTTAATTTTTGTTGTGATAGCTAAAAAGGGGAAACAACTTAAAACTCTGTCAATGGGGAAATTGGTAAATAAATTTGTGTACACAGCACAAATAAAATACTAAACATAAAAATTGCTGAACTGGGGGCTGGGGATGTGGCTCAAGTGGTAGCGCGCTCGCCTGGCATGTGTGCGGCCCGGGTTCGATCCTCAGCACCACATACAAACAAAGATGTTGTGTCCGCCAATAACTAAAAGAAATAAATATTAAAAAAAATTGCTGAACTGGATTTTCATGTATCACAATGGTAATTTTTATAGACATAATGATTAATAAAATGGATGAACAATGAGAATATACTGCCATTTATGTAAAGTTTTAAGCAGGTAAACACAAACCTGCCAATTGTTCAAGGATATATTCTTTTGCAGTAAAATTTAGCACAAGGAAATGCAAATGTAGGATCATGTTTCCCTCTATGGGGGAGAGAGTGGGAGACAACTGGGAAGGCAATATAAAAGGGGCATACCTCAGCAGCAGTTTTAGATCTTAATCCAGGCAATATGTATAAAGCATTGGTTGCACTTTTCATTTTACTTTTTTGTGTTAAATACTTGGAATGTATTTTTTATTTAATTATCAGAAGCTCTTATAAAAAATTCCCAGGACGGTCTCAGACTCGGCAGATTAGACTTCTCAGAGGTGGAACCCATGAACCTGTCTTCTGAGTGACCCTGTTATACTGGTCTAAGCCAGGATAAGGCTATTCCAGTGGAGTTTGGCTCCCCCACAGTCTATTATACTTTTCACTCTACAAGTTGACCAAATGTTAGCTATGATATAAGGTGATGAGGACATAAATGCAAATAAGACAGTTCCACTGGCTTTAAGAGTAACTTCAGTTACAAAAATGTTCAAAAACTTCTCAAACCAAACATTCTTATCTATTGCCTGAATCCTAGTGTTCCCAAATCCTCTTTTCCTGGTGTGCAGAACATCCACTGATCACTGTACCTGACTGGGATTTCCACACACTCCTTTCTGGAGAAATTCCTGGCATGGTCCTCTGCCTTGACACTAGTGGAATCTACTACTTGACTATTTGACACTACTTGACGTCTCACAACTTTGCCATTTATCACTGTTTGGCCTTGGATCAGTAGTGTCATTTCTCTGAGACTCCACTTCTGACCCAAAAGCTGAGTAGATGAAAATTTAGTTTGGGACTAGTTGAATGCATGGAATGGCAAAGCTATGACCAGAGTTTGAGGCTTTTAGACAGCTATTCTTTTTTGTGACATTTTTTATTTTTATAGTTATACATGGCAGTAGAATCCATTTTGACATAATTATAAAAACATGGAATATATCTTGTTCTAATTCAGACTCCATTACCTCTCCTGCCCCTACCCTCTCCCCACTCCCTGTTCGCTTCCATTTGTTGATCTTTCTACCACTTACCCATAGTCATTTTTTAAATTAATTTCTTGTGGATATACATGAAGGTGAAATTTACTGTGGTATATTCATATGTGCACATAGGAAAGTTATATCAACTTCATTCTACTATCTTTCCTTTTCCCATCCCTTCTCCCTTATCTCTTCTCTTCATTACCCTTTGTCTAATTAGCTGAACTTCTACCCCCCTTATTGTGGGTTAGCTTACACATATCAGAGTAAACATTTGAATTTTTTTGTGGGGGGGATTGGCTTGTTTCACTTAGCATGATAGTCTTCAGATCCATCCATTTACTGGAAGATGTCATAGAGTCATTCTTCTTTATGACTCAGTAATACTCTATCGTGTGTACGTATCACATTTTCATTATCCATTCATCTGCCGAAGGGCACTAGGCTGATTCCATAGATTAGCTATTGTGAATTGAACTGTTGTACCTATTGATGTGGTTGCATCACTGTAGTATGCTGATTAAAACCCTTTGGATATATAACCTGCAGAGTGGGGAAACTGGGTCAAATGATGGTTCCATACCTAGTTTTTTGAGGAAACTCCATACTGCTTTCCATAATGGTTATATTTACAGTCCCACCAATGTATGAGTGTACCATTTCCCCCATATCCTTTCTATCAGACATCTATTCTATTTCATTGCCTTTCCTAGGAGCACCAAATATTGATTTGGAAATTTGTATGTCAGTGTTGTTTTTTTTTTTAATTTTTTAGTTGACCTTTATTTTATTTATGTATTTATATATGGTGCTGAGAATTGAACCCAGTGCCTCAAACATGCCGGGCAAGTATGCTACTGCTGAGCCCCAGCCCCAGCCCCAGACCCAGCCCCTGTATGAGTGTTTTGTGAGAAAGATAGATTCTGATGACCTTTTAGATGTTTCTAAGGAATTATATACACATACTTGACCTTCAAAGCAGTTCTGAGAAGGTCCTATTCAGTCAATTCTGCCTGCAGTAAGGTGTGTAAACTTGAATATATCTCTTCAGCCCTTTGAGGCTCATGAGTTAAAAAAGGATAATATCAACATACACCTCACATTGTTCTGGTAAGGAATAAATGAAATCACTGTTACACAGACACTTTAAGAATCTAGTCTAGCCAGGTGTGGTGGCATATGCCTGTAGTCTCAGCTACTCAGAAAGCTGAGGAAGATCCCAAGTTCAAGGCCAGCCTGGGCAACATAGGGAGACCCTGTCCCAAAATAAAATTTAAGTAAATGAATGGAACTGGAAAACATCATTCTAAGGGAAGTAAGCCAGACTTAGAGAGTCATGGGTCAAATTTTTTTCCTCACATGTGGAAGCTAGAGAGAAAAAATAAATTTAAAAAGAGATGAATAGAGGAGAGGAAAAGAATCAAGGAGGAAGGAGAAAGGGAGGGAAAGCAGAAGAACTTGGGAACAAAATCGACCAAATTGTGCTACATACACGTATGAATACATTATGATAAATCCAATTTTTTATGTATGATTATGACACATCAACAACATATACATGTAAATAAATAAAAGAAAGATCAAAACAGTAGAGAAAGTAGGGAGGGAAAGGAGAACCACTGGGGAATTAATTGGAGTAAAATTATCTTTTGTGCATATATGAATGTCACAATGGACCACATTATTCTGTATAATTATAATGCACTAATAAAAACACAAGAAATAAAACTTTTAAAAGGGCTGAAGATGTAGCTCAGTGATACAGCACATGTTCAGCATGTGCAAGACACTGTGTTGCATTCCCAGTACAGCTGAAAGAAAGCAAAAAAGGAAGGAAGGAAGGAAGAGAGGAAGGAAATGAGAAAATCTAGTCTGACCAGGGAAGTCACAACTGGCAGGCCAACAAGTGGACCACTGACAACTACAATGAGAGACTGAAGTAATGTGGGCAGTTCTCTGCCACATCCCTATATAAGTTGGGTTCCCAGACCCAGCTGGATAAGTGGGTCCCAACAGAAGGCTGGAGGGGGGCTGGAGGCCTGCCCATGGGAGGCCAGGATGGAGATGGCAGAACAGGCAGGAGCACAAAGAACACGGGGTTGGTAAGAGGGCTCTTAATGAAGGACAGACAGTCTCTTCCTCATTTAATTGCTGCCCTGGAACACAACTAATATATAAGTAGCCTGCTAAGAGCCAGGAAGACAAGGCAGTCCCAAAGGGTGGGGCTTCAAGTCCAGGAAACAGCCTCCCAAGACCATGAATGTGCAGTGTGCAGACCATGAAAGGCTATGGCAGATCTTCCTATGGGCTGGTCACTGACACTCAGGGCAGTGAAGCACATAGACCCATTGTGTACCCTCCATGGCCCCAGCCCTGTGGTCTCTTCCAGTGGGATGGGCATTGCCCAAAGCTTTGATGGGGTGGGGTGATGAGCACACATTAACACACCTGAGCACAGGTTTGTGCACATGAGCGCATGCCACATCTACTTCATGGAATCACACCTGGACCCGGTGCCCTGGCCTGGCCCAGAGACCAGAACAATCCTATCCTGGGTGGGGATGGAATCAAGGACTGCAGGCAAAGAAGCCCCAGAGAGCCTGCTCCCCACCCCTGGCCAGAACGCAGAGCTGGTGGGCCCACCCCAGGCCGCTTCCTAGAGGACACCTTGGGCGCAGCCCCCTCGCCATGCTGGCGCCCCGAGGGCACATCCAGGAGGAGCAGGGGACAGGGCTGGACCCAGACGGACTCGGGACCGGGTGGGGAGAGCCAAAGGCGTGGGGTCTCCAGACACCGACACCCAGACACCCCCTCCCCGGGGGGGGGGGGGGCTCCACCTGTGCCAGGGCGGAGGCGGGGGAGGGAGGAGGAGCAGGTGACGTCACCCGCGGTCCCTGGGTGCCCGCGGCGGCGGCGGCGGCGACAGCCCGGCCGCGTGACCCGTGCGCGCCAATGGCCCGGCGGTCTCCGGGGCGACGCGGAGGGTCCGCGCTCCACCGCCACCGCGCCCCCGCCCCGCGTCCGCACTGCAGAGAGCGGTGGCGAGCAGGCGCCGGCGCACTGGCCCACGTGCCGCGCCGGGAGAGCGAGAACTGGACGCAGAGCCAGCGACAGGGCGAGGGAACCAGGGGCGACCGACCCCGCCGCCGCCGCCGCCGCTCTGCTCAGCCCGGAGGAGCCCGCCCCAGCAGGAGGTACCGTACCCCGGGAGGGGCCGCTCGGGCCAGGGAGACCCCGCGGCCCTCCGCCCGCGCCGGCCCAGCCACAGCAGCCCGCGGGGCGGGGGGCGGCGTGGGAGGGTGCTGTGGCCCGCGGGAACCCTCGCGGGGTGGGGCGGGGGTCGGGGCACGAGGGGCGGCTGGGGTGGGAGTGGGGGGTTGGGCATTAACCTCGCTGTCGCCCCGTTCGCATTCACAGGTTGTGGAGACCTGGGTGGGCTGCAGTCGTCCTGGGAGTTGGCTGATATATTTATGTGCCCACGTCCTGATCACCCACCCCCAAATTAGAATCTGCTGAAGTTCGGGAATATGCCATTGACCCTGTTGCAGGACTGGTGTAGGGGGGAGCATTTGGACACCCAGCGGTCCATGTTGATCCTGGGAATTCCTGAGGACTGTAGTGAGGATGAATTTGAAGAGACTCTCCAGGAGGCTCTCAGGCATCTGGGCAGATATAGGGTTATTGGCAGAATGTTTAGGAGGGAGGAGAATGCCCAAGCCTTTCTACTGGAGCTTGCACAAGATTTTGACTATGCTTTGGTCCCCAGGGAAATACCAGGGAAGGGGGGACCCTGGGAAGTGATTGTAAAACCTCGAAATACTGATGGAGAATTTCTCAATAGACTGAACCGCTTCTTAGAGGAGGAGAGGCGGTCCGTGTCAGACATGAACAGAGTCCTTGGGTCCTGCACTAATTGTGCAGCTCCCAGATTGGCTATATCACCAGATTTCTGGACCTGGGCCCAGACCCTGGGGGCAGCAGTGCAACCTCTGCTAGAACAAATGCTATACCGAGAACTAAGAGTGTTTTCTGGGAACACCATATCTATCCCAGGGGCATTGGCCTTTGATGCCTGGCTTGAGCACACCACTGAGATGCTACAGATGTGGCAGGTGCCCGAGGGGGAAAAGAGGAGGAGGCTGATGGAATGCTTGCGGGGCCCTGCTCTCCAGGTGGTCAGTGTGCTGCGTGCCAACAATGCTGCCATCACAGTGGAGGAGTGCCTAGCAGCCCTGCAGCAGGTATTTGGACCTGTGGAGAGCAGAAAAATTGCCCAGGTGAAATTTTGTAAGGCCTATCAGGAGCCAGGAGAGAAAGTCTCTAGCTTTGTGGTACGGTTGGAACCCCTGCTTCAAAAAGCTGTAGAGAAAAATGCAGTATCCCGGAGGAATGTGAATCAGACCCGCCTGAAACGCATCTTAGGTGGGGCCACCCTTCCTGACAAACTTCGAGAGAAGCTTAAGCTGATGAAACAGCGCAGGAAGCCACCTGGTTTCCTGGCCCTGGTAAAGCTCCTACGTGAGGAGGAGGAGTGGGAGGCCACCATAGGTCCGGAGAGGGAGATTCTGGAAGGGTTGGAAATAGGCCCAAGGCCATCTGCCAGAGTTGGTGGGGTCAGGGCAGCGTTTGTCCCTGCCCTTGGCAATACTCTTGAGGCAAGGCCTTCCCAGGGTTCTCGACGCTGGAGGGGCAGAGGCCAACACCGGAGAGGAGGTGTGATGAGGGCTGGCTCTAGAGGATCAAGAAAACGGAAACACCACACATTCTGCTATGGTTGTGGGGAAGATGGCCACATCAGGGCACAGTGTTTCAACCCTCCCAATCTGCCCTTGGTGAAGCAGAAGAGACAGGCTGCAATTAATTTGGGAAACGGGAGCCGGGCTTGGGACAAGAGCCATCCCAAGTCCAAGGCCAAGTAGGCTCTGGAAAACAGGGCAACAATTCTTATCACAGGCCTAGGACACAAACAACAAATTTGAAGAATGGGCAGAGGCAGGTCAGACAAAGAGCAGAGGGTTTCAGTAGGGAAAAAGGACAGAGCAATCAGGTCCAGACTGAACCCTGTCACCCTCTACCAGTGGGAAGGGACTCCAAGAACCCAAATCAGACTTCATGCAACTCAGTGAGGGTCCATCACAGGATCATAAAGGGGTGCCAGAGTACCAAGCAGGGAGCTGCCACACCCTGCACATGGGAATCTCAAGCCTCACACAGAGACTCCAGCGATATAGAGTATGAAGACGGTGAGACGGTGGGCTCTGACATGCGTGTCTGCAATGTCATCTGGCCAACTCCAAGTTCCCACACTACAGACTCAGAGCTAACGATGCCAACCAGACACCAGGATACATGGAGCATGGAGGAGCCTGCCCTGGGGCCATCCTTGTCAGAAGGAGTCAATACCTCTGAGGAAGAGAGAGAGGTAATGCTCCGCAGGGGAGGTCGCAGGGTCCAACCTGTCTTCAGGATCATCTACACTGCTCTAGGGGAGCCCCAGGAAGGCAGTACCCTTGAGCCCTTCCGCCCATAAAGGCCGGGTCTCCAGACCCCAAAGCCCTGGGAGCCCAGCACCATCCCAGAGGCAGTTTCCTTTCCTGCAGCCTGACAGGGCTGTATGGGCAAGGACACCAAAGACTAAGAAGACCCCCAGGTGGGGGCACTGGCACCCACTAGGTCAGTGCACCCAGAGCTGGCTTAGGAGTGAGTGGATATAGAAGGCAGCTTTTGCTCCAAACAGGAGGAGGTAGAAAAGGAGTGGGAGGAGGATGAGGGAGGACTTGGAGGGGGGCAGTTTGTTCTGTTTTGTCTGTGCAGGACCACTGGAGAAGTGGAGAGAGCAAGCAGGGAGAACTGGGGCCTGGCTTGGCAACTCACAATTCAAGAGCTGCCAACCCAGGGTCAGCCCCAAACCCTGCCAGCCTAGGGTGGCCAGCCTTGAAGCACTACTGATCGGCCATCCATAGCCTGGATGAGGGCACCTGAATACACCTGCCACCTGCACTGGACTGGGAGACGTCGGGGAAGAGAGTCCATCTCAAGGGTGCCAGCTGCCTGGCTCTCCCAGCAGGCAAAACCCCAACCCGATTCACGGTCCCCGGGACAGGGTGCGACCGTCCCTGTCCCTGGAAGCCCGCCTTATCTGTAAGCCCCATAGTGACCCACCTCAAGCAAATGCCCACCCCCACGCTAGCCATCGTTCCTGTGCAAAGCCGTGGGGTGTGTGTCAACCCCGGGCAGAGGACCGCGCCCTCGCGGCCGGCCACCTCCAGGCCCGGGCACCTGCCGTGAGCTTCCGGGCGAGCCAAGGCTCTGCTCGCTCCTGTCCAGTGTCGTGAGCTCAACCTCTGCTTTCTCGGTGTAGATCTAGGCCAGCTGCCTGCCGCTTGTTCTCGTGGAGATGTGTGTGTGTTCTTATCTGAGCAGCTCCTCCCAGGAGGCCCTGAGCCCAGTCCCCAGGAGTCGGAGACGGGAGCCGGCGGGAAGGATGGACACGGCGAGGGCGTGGTGGACGCTCACCCCCTCGGTGATCAAGACCGCGGCCTCCCCTCGGGCAGGAAGCACTGGACCTTAGATGGAGGGGGAGGGCCAGGGACTGTGCTTTGACGTTCCACCCCGTTGTTCCTTGTGACTCAGTTTCCTTGGCTTGGGGGGGGGGTGTTCCCTGTTATGCTTTCCAGTGTCCTGTGACCCTTCTGTGCCAGCCATAGGGCAAGGGCCACCCCACAGCAAGTCAGCCCCTCAGGGTGCTCCCGGAATGGAAGTGAGTGTTCATTGCCAGAGGCCATTGTCCTGGCAAGAGGCACATCTGGGTCCTCAGAAAGGGAGGCTGTGGTGGGAGGGCCCCAGCGTGGAGACAGAGGAGGCTCCTCCTCTGCAGCCCCAGGAGGGGGGGCGGGCTGACCTGTGGCCTCGAGTGGTTGTGAAGAGTCCCTTTAGGTTTTGTCATCCCTTCTCTTCAATGGTTTCTGCAAATGTTTCTCTTCAATAAATCTCATGGATATTCCAGCCGAGTTTTTTGCTTCCTTTAGGCAAGGGACAGGGTGGAATGGAGGGAACAACTTTGGCAGGGTTAAAATGATGGGGTATGTGTGGGGTAAGTTTCAGATAGGCTATGGGGTACACTAACTGCCAAAGTGATCACAACCCAGGGTCACTGGCTTATGGGCCCTGATGAAACATAGCTGACCATGACTTAGGTGGATCTAGATGGTGACTGGTTAGATCCCTAGGGCACTCTGTGAGCTTTTCAAATAGAAGTGGATCAGATATTAAAGGGTGGATGGGGGACAACAGGCAGGACCCATGTTCCCATAGCCCCATGATGGCTTGAAGTGCTCCAAACACTCAACACATTGGATCTAGACATCAAAACAAGACCAGTGTATGTATGTATGATATGGAATTAAAATTTCAGCATGCAGGAGAATTGTGAGTATCAATATGAGTGTGTGTTAGCATATGTATGAACGGGGGGGGGGGTGAGGTTCAGTGGTAGAGCACTAGCCTAATGTGTGAGACACCGGGTTTGATCCTCAGCACCATATAAAAAATAAATAAACAAAGGTATTGTGTCCATCTACAACTAAATTTTTTTTTTAAAAAAGAATATGCGTGAATGTATGTAAGCATTTTTATTTGTGGTGGTGTGAGAGTATTACTAATTTGTGAATATCTCTGTCAGTATATCAGAAAATGTATGTTGTTATGGTTTAGATATGAGATGTACCCCCAAAAGCTCATGTGTGAGACAATACTAGAAATTTAGAGGTGAAATGATAGAGTTATGAGATGCTTAACTTAATCAGTGCATTAATTCACTAGTAGGAATTAGCTCAGTGGTACAGGTGGGGTGTGGCTGCAGGAGGTGGGTCACTGGGGGTGTGCTTTGGGGGTTTATATTGTTCCTGGTGAGCAGAGCTCTCTCTGGTTCCTGATGGTCATGTTCTGAGCTGCTTTCCTCCTCCACCCTTCCACCATGATGTTCTTTCTCATCTTGGGCCCAGAGCAATGGAGTCAGTCATGTATGTACTGAACATCTGAAACTGTAAGCACCAAATAAACCTCCCCTCCTCTAAAACTCTTCTTGTCAGGCCTTTTGGTTACAGCGGTGAAAAAGCTGACAAAAACATGTGGATATGTGATTTAGCATGTGAAATGGTGTTTGAATGTGGGTATGTTAGTGTGTGTTTGAGTATGAGTATGTATGTTTTCAAGTATGAGTGAATGTTGGTGTGTGAATGTGTATTGGTGTGTAAGTGTATGTTTATGAGTGTACATAAATGTATAAGTGTCTTAGTAAATATGTGTTAGTGCGCTGATGTGTGAGAATGCCATAGTGTGTGCTTATGTGTGAATATGACTGAGTGTACCTGACTGTGTCCTGAGTGTATACATGAAGGAATGTGCAAATGTATAAAGAGTTCATGATTGTGAGTGAATGTGTGGTAATGGATGTCTGTGTGTATATGTGTGTGTGTGCATATATAAGAGGACATGTGATATTTAGCTGAATTTATAATGAGTGCATGTTTTGGTTAGTTGATGGGCTTTTTATTTGTTTAAGGAATCAAACAAGAGAGTTAGGGAGAAGGCAGAGTAAAGTACAACTTGCTTCTCACAAAACAGCCATAAGACTTTTATTGACCCCAAACTGGTAAGCGCTATAGCTGGTCCTACAATGCACTCATTTATTTTCAACATTTGGCACATGCCCATTTTCAAGGTTCCTATCATTGTATGTTACTGTTACTGTTGTGTGATTAAAATGCACTCCTTGCCTGAGTCCGTTTGTGGACATTATTTTTCCCTTCTCTTGGGTAAATAAGTAGAAATGGGATGGCAGAGCCACAGGGTAGGAGTATATTTAACTTTATAAGAAACTTCACACAGATTTTCAAAGCTATTGTGATCACTTATACTCACAATTCACAGTTTCCTGTTTCTCGGGGTCCTCCAAAAAAATCTTGTGTTTTCATCTTTGAAATTTCAGGCATTGTGTTGTAGAACTCATTGTGGTATTTTGTTGTTGCATTAACTAGCATTTCTGTGATGGCTAATGATATTGAGCATTTTGTATGTTTGTTTATTAACTGTCTTTCTCCCTTAGTGCAGGACCTGTTCGAGTCTCTTGCTCAGCTTTCAACTGGGATCCTCTTCTCTTTCATTATTGAATTATGTGACTTGTTACAATACTCAGGATACAAGTTCTATGTCATATATATGTGCTGGTATTTTTTCTACCAGTTATATATTCCCCATGTATATTGTTAACGGTATGCATTCACAAGCAAATTGGTTTTATTAAGATGAAGTAGTCTGCTGTAACATTTTTTTCTTTTATAATTAACACTTTTAGGGTCCTATCTAAGAAATATTTCCTTGGTCCACATTTGTAAAGATTTTGTCTTATGTTTTATTTTTGTGGTTTTTGCTTTTTCATCATAGGATGAATCTAAATTAGTTTCTGTATCATAAGTGAGATGTGGGGTCAAGATGCATTTGAAAAGACTTTTCTTTTGATACGGATTTTTTGGGGTGTTGGTAGAAAATATTTGACTTTGTATCTGTGGGTCTACTACAGAGTTCCATATTTTCTCTTTGGTATTTTTCAGTTGTAGATATTCTATTTGGTTCTTAATTATACTTGTTATTTTTTTGATGGAGTTCTTCCTCATTGGTTTTTCATTATATTCATTTGTATTCTTTTAATTCTGGAACAACATTTATTTCCATTAATTATCTTTAATTTCTCATCTGCTAATCCTATAGTTCTTGCCATTTCAGGGCCTTCAGAAACATTTTATCCTTGTTTATGGATCATGTTACTCCTTCTAATGTCTAGGAATTCTTCACAGAGGTGGACATTTTGATTGTCAGGTTGTTGAATGTCTTGATTTTGTTGTTTCACTTAAGTTTGTGTTGAGTTCTGTTCCAGCAGGCAGTTGTTATTGAGTTGTATAACTTGTTAAAATACAGACCATCCTGAGTTTTTTGAGGCTTGTTGTTATTATTATTATTATTACTGCATATTAATTGTATAAATTAATGGGTTTGACTGACATTTCTATGCATGCATATATTGTGCTTTGATCATATGCAACCCTCCTCTTACCCCCTCTTGAGTTCCTCCCCCTAATTCCTCCCCATTCCTTTCCCTTTCCTCAGTATTCCCTCTTCTAATTTCAGGTCACTCTAATGTTTTGTTAATGTGGATCTTGCAGGGCTGAGTCTTTCTCCTAAGGTATGGCCTTTCTCTGTTCTGTACTGAATGTCCAGAGATTTCAATGTGGTTTCTCCTCTATGGCCAATGCAAAATTGAATGTCTCTGAACACTGTGTGATTTCTGGTAGTTCTGTTCGTAGCTCTCTGGAAGGTGTTTTGTGTCCAACCTGTGGCATCTCAATCTGAGCATGCAGAGCTCAGTATGCTGCCAAAGGTTCAGTGGGAAGTTTGTGAAGTCTTCAGGAACTCTTTGTATGTCTGATCTCCTTCTCTCTTACACAATGACTGCAAATTCTAGATGCCTCAGTAGCTCCTAACTCCACAGTTCAGTGAGAATGCCACATGCTTCTTGAATTTTCCCCTTCCTTTGCCATCAACTGGAAAGTGTCTCCAAGCTGATACCAGTGAGGTGTGGCTGTTGGTTGGCCACACCTCTTTTGACTTCCTTATCACAGAAATCGAAGTCTTAACAAACTTGCCAAAGCCAAGGTGCTAATCCTGAGGTAAATGGAGTTGGATGGTCAGTGGATATTGAGGGACTGAAGAGGGAAGGGGACCAGGGCAATTAATGGGGAAGAAATCAGAAGTTCATGGGAAGATGGGATAGGGCCATGAAGGTCCTAGAGTACCCATACCAAGGTCTTCGGATATCTGCCCCAGATGTGCAGCAAGCCACCTGGATATTCAGAGAAGAACCATTGTCCTAGAATTATGTGAAGGAGAAGAATGACCTGCTCATGTCTGTGAACTAGAAAGATCAGTGAGAAACTAGTGTCAGGAAAAGATGGAGGGGGCACATTTGTCACACCAAAGGTAGCTGCAGAGGTGGTGAGTGAATACAGAGACCACTTTTGTTGAAGTATTCTCATGTGATGAAGTTGGAGGCACATTGGAGCTAAGATTCAAGAAGATTTCTGATGGACAGGTTCTCTTTGCAGAACTGAACCAAATTTATCTGTGGGAAACTATGATTTTGCCTATCAGGCAGCCCCTAGAGGCACTTTCTATTCCTTCTCATACTACTGACCAAAGTTTCACACTGGTAACACTCAGTTCTAAGAGGGAGGACCTGGAGTCTGCCTGGAGGCCATGTATTTCTGGCTGCCTTCTCTTCTCTGAGATGATCCTAAAAAGGCTTAGTTCTGCAAGGGCGTATAGGAGGATTATGCTTTCAAGCAGGCCCCATTAAGTGCAGGTAAGCCAAAAGAGATGGTCCCAAGGAAGGTCTCATTGCTCACCCAGACATCTTCTTTCTTTCAACTATTACTGGTGGTTACATGTGTCCCAATGGACATCTCATTACCTCCTTTTCAACAAAGAGAATCTTGTATAGCATTCAAAGTGTCCTGAAACCTGGCTAGGGCCTATACACTTCTCATGTAAAATTAACAGGCTGATTTCTTTTGTAGCTCTTGGAATGTTGAAGACAAAACATAAAACAGACCCACCAATAAGGACTGAAAGGAAGGGTCTGTCCTTCAGAGCATGATAGAGCAACACAGAACAGCAGATATACACAGTTAAGTCCAGCCAAATCCTTTGGTATCCTTGGCAACCAATATCCCAACAATGACACAGAAGATGTGACAGTACTGCAAAGGCACAACAGAGCCATTGCTGGATGACAGGGCAAACATATTCCATAAGAGAGGATACAAATATTAAGGGATTCGAAATATCAGAGGTGTATTCACCTAAGAGGGCTAATGTAACTAACTGAAATTGTGAAAGTCAAGAAAAAAGAAATCTACAGTGTCAAATTGGTGAGAAAAAAAACATGTCAGGTGTCAACAGAGTTGGTGTCTACCAGAGGGTCTGAGGAAGGATCCATTGCATTCCTTCCAGTCAGTTCCTGGTGGCCAGAGGTATTCCTTGGCTGAAGGCAGCTTCACTCTAAAATTCACTTGGCAAGTAACAAAGACTGCCTTGGGTTCGTGTCTGTCTCTGTATCCAAACTGGCCCTTTCCACAAGGACATCAGTCATCTTGGAGCGGAGGCCCACCCTCTTCCAGTATGACCTCGTCTAAATTTAACAAGTTACAACTGCAGCGACCCTATCTCCCAATAAGGTCACATCCTGAGGTAGTGGGCGCTAGGACATCCCCATATGAATTTGCGGGAAGTGAGGGGGTGCCCAATTGAACCCATAACACTCAGGAAACCAGAACCACGGAGTCCCCCAGCTGCAGACAGGCGCACAAGTCACCGTGACCAGGTGCAACCATCTGAAGGCCTCTCTCCTGGAAGCTGTGGCCCTGCCCATAAACGCTGGTCAACTCCTGAGGCATCGCCAAACCCCACAGCTGCAGTGGGCAGGCCTGGCAGGCTCAGAGAGCAGAGAGAGCAGGGGCAGGGGATTCGGACAGGGTCTGCGTCTTGCAGATTGCTGGAGAGAGGAGCCAGCTTCCCCCTCAGGATGCTGCCTAAAGAGGAAAGCGAGCCCACCCCTTGGGTTGGGAGAGCCATTGGCACACGCACAGGGCGGGGGATCCCGGCAGCTGGAAGGAAGCATGGGGAGAAAATATGCCAATGGAATTTAGCTGGCTGCAAGCTCACTGCAAGCCCAGTGGTGGGCTGCGCGTGCTGTGAAGGGGATCTCAATCCCCAGCCTAGGCAGAGAGGAACTGCCCTGGGCCCAGAACTCTGAGAGATCAATATCTTTTCTTTATAAATTACCCAGATTCCGGTGTTGTATTACAGCAGCACAAATGGACGAGGACATATAGGCGAGTCCCCTTCTGGTGGGGTGCCAGCTTGCCATCTGGGGAGGGAGCCCCTGAAACCTGAAAGCATCTATCTGGTGGTGACATGCGAATCAGTGCCACCAGTAAGAACATGAACAGAGAGGATTCTGAGGTCCACTAGTGTGGCCAGGCAGAGGAAGTCCGTGGGAGGAGGGGGAGGATCTGCTGAACCAGGAGGAGGAAGAACCTCAAGAAGAGGAGGCTGCCACCATGGGCAGCTCTTGGGGTGGGGTGGGGTGGGGTGGAGCATGGCACACAGAGGAAGGAGGGAAGGCAAAGGCTGAAGGTAGGGATGAGCTGAGTGTGCTGGGGGCCAGCCCAAAGGGCCAATTCAGCAGGCATCAGATGAGAGGGGCTCGGGAACAGTGGCAGGGGAGGAGGACCCTAAGAGAAAGCCAACTGTGAGGGGTGGGGCAGGGCCGCTGACAAGGATGGGGACCTTGGGTTCACTCTAAGGAGATGGGGACCCAGGGGGAGTACACCTCAAGGGGAAGAACAGGGTCTGGTGGTGTTGCCAAGAGCTAGATCTCCCCAGCTGCCATGGGGATTGGGGAGTAGAGAAGAGACTACGACAGGTTGGATCTGGGGGTGAGAAATAAAGGGGAGGAGGGAAGGAATCCTGCCATCCATCTTAGCTTGAGCAAGCAGGTGGAAGAGGAGCCCTATCTGATGGTGACGCAGCTGGGGAAATCTGGGGAAGGAGCAAGTGCACTGAGAGGGGCAAAGCGCTCCAGTTTGCACACCTGAATTCCGAAATCCCCAGGGGGCATCCAAGTGGGCAGTTTGATGCACATGTGTGGAGCTCAGGGGAGGGCTTGTATCCAGACACGGAAGGTCCCTTAGAGGCACTGAATGTCCCTGGGCTGAGCCTGGGAACCCTCCTCCACCATGCTGAGCCCCAGCAAATGAGGAGGAGGAAAAGGGGTTGGGCAGGGGAGGTCCAAGGACAAACAAAGTAAAAGCCAGCAGAGAGGGAGGAGGTCAATCTGAAGGGCAGGAATGGGTGGTTCCAGAAACCAGGGAAGGAAAGGGGTTGGGGAAGCCAGGAGAGCCAAGCCTGCTGAGAGGTGGAGACAATGGGGCAGAGAAGTGACAAAGGAAAGACAGCTGAGGTGTCACAGCTCAAGCCCCCGTGAGGATGCAGGGAGATGAGCCCACGCCCATACCCCAGACAGAGCCAGAGTCTTGGACTTGGAGTCAGCAGGGAAGGGAAGGAGGGAGAAGGTGGGAAGAGAGGGAGAGTAGAAAGAGGTGAGGCTGAAGACAGGACAAATGCTGGGCCAGTTGGTGACACTAGACCCACCCCAAGAATATCTCCTGGGAGTGCTCTCCCTAGAGAAGGACCCCAGAAACATCATGGCTGAAACCAAGAAAGAGGGTGGCATGTGGTATAAGCCATGGCGAGTCTAACACTGAGGTCAAGGAGACAGAAATTCTCATGGTGGGTGTTAAGAGCAATAGTGGCTTGTATCAGAACAAGCAGTCTAGGTCCTGAAGGAGAAGGGGAGGGAGCAGACACATGAAGCCAACAGAGGAAGCTGGTTTGTGAGAGAAGACACCTGTTTCTTCATTTGCACAGTGGGTTAGTCAGCTTTTAAGTCACTGTGGACCAGACACCTGACAGTGACAACTTAGGGGAGGAAAAGTTTGTTTTGAGGTCACATTTTCAGAGGTTCAGTCCATGGCCGGCCAGCCAGCTCCCTTGCTCTGGGCCTGAGAGTGAGGAAGAACGTCATGGTGGAGGGGTGAGGTGGAGGAAAGCTGCTCACTTTGTGGCAGCCAGAAAGTAGAGAGACAGACGGAGAAGCCAGAGGGACAAGATATCGTCCCCAAGGGCACAGCCCCCAGTGACCCACCCCCTCCAATCATGCCTCACCTGCCTACAGTTACCACCCAGTACAGCAGTCCTTTCAAATTATTAACTCATCAGATGGATTAATCCATGGATTAGGTTATAGCTCTCATAACGTAATGGCATCCCCTCTGAACATTCCTGCATTGACACAGGAGCTTTGTGGGGGGCACCTCATATCCAAACCATAACCCCTAGCTTTTACCACTCCCGGCCCCCAGAAGGGGTGGAAACACCTGGGGAGCAAGGGCAAGCCAAAGTCCAACCACGAGGCCAACTCCAATGTGACGTGCTTCTGGACAATGGCTGACTGTTCAAAATGAGAATGCCTTTGACCTCGACGCTAGCAACTTTCTCTTGGAA
The DNA here is from genome assembly GCF_021218885.2 of Marmota monax. Lineage (NCBI taxonomy): Eukaryota > Metazoa > Chordata > Mammalia > Rodentia > Sciuridae > Marmota > Marmota monax. The sequence goes on along the minus strand of NW_026692025.1, from coordinate 2,469,644 downwards.
ACAGGCCAACAATATGTCTCTGGGATGGGGAGGAGAGGAGTAAAGAAGATTGTCGGAAGAGGAACAGGGAGTGTCCGGTGAACTTGTGGGAGGATTCCCAACCTCGCCACTGACTCAGGGAATGCAAGGCACATGATGACCAGGTAGTGTTTCTCCCCTTGGGATGGGCAAACGGTCAAGGCTGAGCGAGACCAAAGGTTGCTCAGGCCTTGGGGCTTGCAAGGACACTCCCATGCTGCGGGTGGGAGGGAACACAGATTTAGCCTTTCACGGGAGAAAACCAGTGAGTAGCACATGGTCATGGCAGTGATGGGTACAACCCAAGACCCAGCATAGCCACTTCTTGACAGCAGCTGTGTACACCCTGGAGCCTGCCTCACTGATGGCGGCTCAGAGAGGCACGTGGGACTTGGGAGGAAGCAGTGTCTGTAACAGCCCTACACTGGGAACAGCCCAAATGCCCCAAATGCCTCAGGGGTGGTCGGACAACCATGCTGCCCTCCGGGCCAAGAGAGTGTTTTGGTTTGGAAGTGAGACAGTGCAAGAAGGTTCAGAGGAGAAATGGTTGGGTTGTGAGAACCTTAACCCAACCAGTGAATTCATCCCCTGATGGGGATTAACTGAGTGGTAACTGAAGTGGTAGGGTGAGGCTGGAGGAGGCGGGAATTGAGGCATAGCTATGGGGTATATATATTTTGTGTCTGGAGAGTGGTGTCTCTCTCTCTCCGCTTCCTGATCACCATGTGAGCTGCTTCCCTCTCCCACTCTCTTCTGCCATGATGTCCTACCTCACCTTGAGCCCCAAGGATTGGACCCGGCTGTCCATAGCTGAGACCTCTGAAACCATGAAGGGCCCCCAAATAAACTTTAACTGCCTTACACTTGTTCTGATCGAGTCCTTTAGTCACAGCAGCGAAAAACCTGACTAAAACAGAGAGCAACGCCCCCTCACCCCAAGCTCATCAAGCTGTGGAGGGGGGGTGGGGACTTGAGCACCCTCCTCCCAGCTGAATGCCTCTCCTTACACACACTTAGGCAGAGGCCCCAGACACCCCGGTTATGTCTCTGACAAGAAGAGGCAGGGACTCGCCAAAGGACAGGCAGTAAGATAATACAGGCCCAAGGAGAAGAAACTGGTTCAAAGCCGCAGAAACTGGTTCTTGAGCCTTGGGTCTTGGGTCTTGCAGCCGGCACAGCAGGAAAGGCCTGGGCAAACCCAGGAGCTAGGTCACCCTCCTATGCGAGGGCAGTGAAGCACATAGGCCTGTGGTATACCCATCGTGCTCCAGTGGGATGGGCAGTGCCAGATAGATGGTGGACCCTCGGCGGGGTGGCATGGTGAGCACACATTCCCGCACGTATCTACTTCATGGAATCACACCTGGACCCGGTGCCCTGGCCTGGCCCAGAGACCAGAACAATCCTATCCTGGGTGGGGATGGAATCAAGGACTGCAGGCAAAGAAGCCCCAGAGAGCCTGCTCCCCACCCCTGGCCAGAACGCAGAGCTGGTGGGCCCACCCCAGGCCGCTTCCTAGAGGACACCTTGGGCGCAGCCCCCTCGCCGTGCTGGCGCCCCGAGGGCACATCCAGGAGGAGCAGGGGACAGGGCTGGACCCAGACGGACTCGGGACCGGGTGGGGAGAGCCAAAGGCGTGGGGTCTCCAGACACCGACACCCAGACACCCCCTCCCCGGGGGGGGGGGGGGCTCCACCTGTGCCAGGGCGGAGGCGGGGGAGGGAGGAGGAGCAGGTGACGTCACCCGCGGTCCCTGGGTGCCCGCGGCGGCGGCGGCGGCGGCGACAGCCCGGCCGCGTGACCCGTGCGCGCCAATGGCCCGGCGGTCTCCGGGGCTACGCGGAGGGTCCGCGCTCCACCGCCACCGCGCCCCCGCCCCGCGTCCGCACTGCAGAGAGCGGTGGCGAGCAGGCGCCGGCGCACTGGCCCACGTGCCGCGCCGGGAGAGCGAGAACTGGACGCAGAGCCAGCGACAGGGCGAGGGAACCAGGGGCGACCGACCCCGCCGCCGCCGCCGCCGCTCTGCTCAGCCCGGAGGAGCCCGCCCCAGCAGGAGGTACCGTACCCCGGGAGGGGCCGCTCGGGCCAGGGAGACCCCGCGGCCCTCCGCCCGCGCCGGCCCAGCCACAGCAGCCCGCGGGGCGGGGGGCGGCGTGGGAGGGTGCTGTGGCCCGCGGGAACCCTCGCGGGGTGGGGCGGGGGTCGGGGCACGAGGGGCGGCTGGGGTGGGAGTGGGGGGTTGGGCATTAACCTCGCTGTCGCCCCGTTCGCATTCACAGGTTGTGGAGACCTGGGCTGCTCTCCCTGATTCCTAGGCTCCCTCCCCTGGGTGTCTTCCCCTAGTGCCAGCCTGGTCAGCCCCTAATATCAGCCCCGCGTGGGCCGAAATTGTGGGCGATGGCGGTGACGATGCTGCAGGACTGGTGCAGGTGGATGGGCGTCAACGCTCGCAGGGGCCTGCTCATCCTGGGCATCCCGGAGGACTGTGATGAAGCTGAATTCCAAGAGTCCTTGGAGGCTGCCCTGTGGCCTATGGGCCACTTTACCGTACTGGGCAAAGTGTTTCGCGAGGAGGATAACGCCACTGCGGCCCTGGTCGAGCTCGACCGGGAAGTCAACTATGCTTTGGTCCCTAGGGAAATCCCAGGCACCGGGGGCCCCTGGAACGTGGTCTTTGTGCCCCGTTGCTCAGGCGAGGAGTTTCTCGGTCGCGTGCTCCACTTCCTGGAGCAACAGGGGCAGACAGTGGAAAGCGTGGCCGGTGCCCTGGGTCTGGGGCTGCGCAGGGTGTGCTGGCTCCGATCTGTCAGTCAGGCGATCCAGCCCTGGGTGGAAACCGTGAGGTACCAGCGCCTGGGCGTGTTTTCCGGGAGGGACCAGCCAGCCCCTGGGGAGGAGTCCTTTGAGGCCTGGCTAGACCACACCACTGACATGCTGCATGTGTGGCAGGGGGTCTCTGAAAGGGAGAGGAGGAGGAGGCTGATCGAAGGCTTGAGAGGGACTGCCCTGCAGCTCGTGCATGGGCTCCTGGCGGAGAATCCCGCCAGGACTGCGCAGGACTGCCTGGCGGCCCTGATCCAGGTGTTTGGAGACAACGAGTCCCAGGCCACCATCCGGGTGAAGTGTTTGACTGCTCAGCAGCGGTCAGGCGAGCGTCTCTCCACCTTTGTGTTGCGGCTGGAAGTCCTGTTGCAGAAAGCCATCGAGAAGGGGGCCCTGGCCAGGGCCTCCGCTGACCACGTGCGCCTGAGGCAGGTGCTCACCAGGGCCAACCTGATCGAGCCTCTGGGTGAAGCCCTGAGGAAGCTGAGCATGGTTGGGAGGTCTCCCACATTCCTGGAAATGCTGGGGCTAGTTCGCGAGTCTGAGGCATGGGAGGCCAGTCTAGCCCGGAGCGTGAGGGCCCCGGCAGAGGAAGGGGCTGGTGCCCCCGCTGATGCCCAGGCGGATGCCAGGGCCAATGCTAATGCAGAGGATGAGAAGGTGGAGAAGGAAGAAGAGGAGGTGGACCAACAGCAGCAGGAAGAGGTGGTGGTGGAGGAGGAGCAGGAGGAGGAGCAGGAGGAGGAGGAGGGGCAAAGGGAAGACCAAGGCAATGATCATGCTCCTGCGGGCCCAGGCCAGGCAGGACCCACTGAGGCCCCAGGAGGCCCCGCCCCAGCTCAGATGGGCAGTGCTTCTGATGCCAGCCCAGGAGGGCCTGGTTGTGGGCCAGAGAGCCTGGCCCAGGCAGAAGAGCAGGAAGCTGAGGAGCCCGTGCTGGAGGGGCTCAAGGACATCCCAGAGGAGTCAGGAAATGAGGATGGGGCTGGGGAGACTGGCCACCCCGAGTCTGCCCCAGGTGAATAGGCTCAGAAGGCCCAGGGGCTCCTCTCCTCTCAGGCAGCAGAACCTTGGAGGGAGGGGCAGGACTCGCGCCAGGGCCTACCCTCACCCCACATCAGGAGCAGGGCCCAGGGAAGGGCTCACCCAGCCCAAACCAAGCCCCTGGATCCCCCCAGCTCCCCAAAGGGGCCCTGGCCACCACCACCACCAGACTTTTCCAGTGACCCCAAAGACCATATTTGCCACCAGATGGAGCCAGGAGAGGTGCCCCTCCTCATGGAAGCCCCAACCCCAAACCCAAACCCTGCCAGTCTAGGGCTGCAGGCCTAGAAGTGGGGGGATGGGCTGAGGTCACCTGCCACCTGCACTGGACTGGGAGACGTCGGGGAAGAGAGTCCATCTCAAGGGTGCCAGCTGCCTGGCTCTCCCAGCAGGCAAAACCCCAACCCGATTCACGGTCCCCGGGACAGGGTGCGACCGTCCCTGTCCCTGGAAGCCCGCCTTATCTGTAAGCCCCATAGTGACCCACCTCAAGCAAACGCCCACCCCCACGCTAGCCATCGTTCCTGTGCAAAGCCGTGAGGTGTGTGTCAACCCCGGGCAGAGGACCGCGCCCTCGCGGCCGGCCACCTCCAGGCCCGGGCACGTGCCGTGAGCTTCCGGGCGAGCCAAGGCTCTGCTCGCTCCTGTCCAGTGTCGTGAGCTCAACCTCTGCTTTCTCGGTGTAGATCTAGGCCAGCTGCCTGCCGCTTGTTCTCGTGGAGATGTGTGTGTGTTCTTATCTGAGCAGCTCCTCCCAGGAGGCCCTGAGCCCAGTCCCCAGGAGTCGGAGACGGGAGCCGGCGGGAAGGATGGACACGGCGAGGGCGTGGTGGACGCTCACCCCCTCGGTGATCAAGACCGCGGCCTCCCCTCGGGCAGGAAGCACTGGACCTTAGATGGAGGGGGAGGGCCAGGGACTGTGCTTTGACGTTCCACCCCGTTGTTCCTTGTGACTCAGTTTCCTTGGCTGGGGGGGGGGGTGTTCCCTGTTATGCTTTCCAGTGTCCTGTGACCCTTCTGTGCCAGCCATAGGGCAAGGGCCACCCCACAGCAAGTCAGCCCCTCAGGGTGCTCCCGGAATGGAAGTGAGTGTTCATTGCCAGAGGCCATTGTCCTGGCAAGAGGCACATCTGGGTCCTCAGAAAGGGAGGCTGTGGTGGGAGGGCCCCAGCGTGGAGACAGAGGAGGCTCCTCCTCTGCAGCCCCAGGAGGGGGGGCGGGCCGACCTGTGGCCTCCAGTGGTTGTGAAGAGTCCCTTTAGGTGTTGTCATCCCTTCTCTTCAATGGTTCATTGTTTCTGTTTAATAAATTTTGTGAAATGTTCCAGCTTATTCTATCATGGTGAGGGAAATTGGGAGAGGAATGTTGGTTGGAGATGGGACAGGGTAGAGTAGGGGGGGACAGTGGTGGCTGGGTTAAAATGCTGGGTGCATTCAGGCAAGGTCCATGATGAGCTGTTGTGATTTCAGCTGGCCAGTGGGCAACAGGATACTGTTAGTTGTGGGTGGGCACTGTCTTTCTGGCTCCCCAGAGCACTTGGGAATAAGCGGGTTAGGCATTGAAGGGAGGGCACAGGACCACAGGATTCCCAGCAGTGCACGGGGGTGGAGGGGTGGGAATCGGGGCATCCAGCCAGGTCAGACAGGCCACGTGTGTGCTCCCGGGCTAGCAGACAAGGTCAGGGAAGGGCCCTGGCATGAGGTCAGATGTCCCCGCCAGGAGCTGTGTGGTGGTAGCTCAAAGATACAGTGCTCGCCTAGCATGCATGAGGCACCGGGTTCGATCGTCAGCATCACATAAATGTAAATAAAGATATTGTGTAAACCTAAAACTAAAAAATAAATTAAAAAAATTAAATCATATTTTATATTAGAACATTTCTGTCAATAACCAATGGTATGTAAGAAGGTATTCCCATAATATTACAATTCAGCTAAAAAATTTGTGTCATGTAGTAATTTTGGAGCCATGGTTTTGTAACCCTAGAGTTTGTGGCAATGCCTGTGTTTGTAAGCCTTATCTGCTGCCAGTTTCATAAAGTATAACACATGAAAATATGTATAGGACATAATGATTGATAATGATAATAAATATCTCTGACTGATTTTTGTATTTACTGTATATTTTATCATTTAATGCATATTCCATATGCATTTGTGTGTATCATTGTAATGTAAAAGCACACATCTCTTATTTACTGTGTCTGTTGATTGCACCATTTTCTCCTGTGCTTGAGATAATCTGTTGTTTTATTCATCATGGCCACTGATAATAGAAAATCCTCTGTAATGTTATCAGTAAGGGGCTATATTGGTGGTTGATAGGGAAATGAAAGAGAACACAACATAGGACTGATGTGACACATCAGTGATGGTTATTTCTCTCAAATCATGTCCAATTTCACCATAGCTATCATCTTGAAGGACAAGAACAAAGTAATGGAAACGGTTAAAAAAAAAAAACAAACCTACATTATTGAAGCCCAAAGGATAACAAAAATTCAGGAAGGATGTATATCTGATATGAAGAAACTTCTAAAGATCAGAATATTCCTTGCAGCCCCATGAGGATCATGGCCACAGCAAATATTTCATCTTATATGTCTAAAGGGTGGACTCCACTATGATGGTGAGCATAAAGCAAGCTTCAGGTGGTTTAAACAGCTCTAGAGTCATTGTTCATTACATAACGTGAAAGTGAGCACTGAGTCTGCACAGGGTTACATGAAGGCAGCTGAATGATTATCAAAAACGCTAAATAAGATGCTTGTGGATGAAAATCAGTTGTCTGAGCAGATCTTCAATGAAAATGAAACTTCACTATTGTGAAAACAGATGCCTAAAAGAACTTTATCTATATGAAGCCACATTACCAATGCTCTACAGTAGCAAGATGGCATGCATGATGCAACTCATCATGCAAGATGCCTTTCTCACTTGCCATGCCAGTGAAATGGAGAAGTAGCATTTGGAGAATGATATGCCTTTTGAGATTGTGCTTATTGTTGTTAACACTCCACATATTCCCATGCAATTTTGGAAGAATTGAAACTCCTATGTCTGCATCGAAAACATGGCTTGGGTTACTCATGGCCTTGCTAAAACACATAGGGTAGATATGCCAGGCACACCACAGTGCCTCCAAAAGGCAGGTAGAGGATAGTGCAGCTGTGGCTATGCTCTGTTCCTGCAAGATGCTCCAATGTGACATGGTCTGAGACCCAGATACAAAGGAAAAGCAGGTGGGGTGGGTTAGAAAATGTCACCCCTGCCCTCCTGTCTTGTACACAGCTCCTGCTGGGGACATCTGACCTCATGCCAGGGCCCTTCTACGGCCCTTCCCTGACCTTGTCTGCTAGCCCGGGAGCACACACGTGGCCTGTCTGACCTGGCTGGATGCCCCGATTCCCACCCCTCCACCCCCGTGCACTGCTGGGAATCCTGTGGTCCTGTGCCCTCCCTTCAATGCCTAACCCGCTTATTCCCAAGTGCTCTGGGGAGCCAGAAAGACAGTGCCCACCCACAACTAACAGTATCCTGTTGCCCACTGGCCAGCTGAAATCACAACAGCTCATCATGGACCTTGCCTGAATGCACCCAGCATTTTAACCCAGCCACCACTGTCCCCCCCTACTCTACCCTGTCCCATCTCCAACCAACATTCCTCTCCCAATTTCCCTCACCATGATAGAATAAGCTGGAACATTTCACAAAATTTATTAAACAGAAACAATGAACCATTGAAGAGAAGGGATGACAACACCTAAAGGGACTCTTCACAACCACTGGAGGCCACAGGTCAGCCCGCCCCCCCTCCTGGGGCTGCAGAGGAGGAGCCTCCTCTGTCTCCACGCTGGGGCCCTCCCACCACAGCCTCCCTTTCTGAGGACCCAGATGTGCCTCTTGCCAGGACAATGGCCTCTGGCAATGAACACTCACTTCCATTCCGGGAGCACCCTGAGGGGCTGACTTGCTGTGGGGTGGCCCTTGCCCTATGGCTGGCACAGAAGGGTCACAGGACACTGGAAAGCATAACAGGGAACACCCCCCCCCCCCAGCCAAGGAAACTGAGTCACAAGGAACAACGGGGTGGAACGTCAAAGCACAGTCCCTGGCCCTCCCCCTCCATCTAAGGTCCAGTGCTTCCTGCCCGAGGGGAGGCCGCGGTCTTGATCACCGAGGGGGTGAGCGTCCACCACGCCCTCGCCGTGTCCATCCTTCCCGCCGGCTCCCGTCTCCGACTCCTGGGGACTGGGCTCAGGGCCTCCTGGGAGGAGCTGCTCAGATAAGAACACACACACATCTCCACGAGAACAAGCGGCAGGCAGCTGGCCTAGATCTACACCGAGAAAGCAGAGGTTGAGCTCACGACACTGGACAGGAGCGAGCAGAGCCTTGGCTCGCCCGGAAGCTCACGGCACGTGCCCGGGCCTGGAGGTGGCCGGCCGCGAGGGCGCGGTCCTCTGCCCGGGGTTGACACACACCTCACGGCTTTGCACAGGAACGATGGCTAGCGTGGGGGTGGGCGTTTGCTTGAGGTGGGTCACTATGGGGCTTACAGATAAGGCGGGCTTCCAGGGACAGGGACGGTCGCACCCTGTCCCGGGGACCGTGAATCGGGTTGGGGTTTTGCCTGCTGGGAGAGCCAGGCAGCTGGCACCCTTGAGATGGACTCTCTTCCCCGACGTCTCCCAGTCCAGTGCAGGTGGCAGGTGACCTCAGCCCATCCCCCCACTTCTAGGCCTGCAGCCCTAGACTGGCAGGGTTTGGGTTTGGGGTTGGGGCTTCCATGAGGAGGGGCACCTCTCCTGGCTCCATCTGGTGGCAAATATGGTCTTTGGGGTCACTGGAAAAGTCTGGTGGTGGTGGTGGCCAGGGCCCCTTTGGGGAGCTGGGGGGATCCAGGGGCTTGGTTTGGGCTGGGTGAGCCCTTCCCTGGGCCCTGCTCCTGATGTGGGGTGAGGGTAGGCCCTGGCGCGAGTCCTGCCCCTCCCTCCAAGGTTCTGCTGCCTGAGAGGAGAGGAGCCCCTGGGCCTTCTGAGCCTATTCACCTGGGGCAGACTCGGGGTGGCCAGTCTCCCCAGCCCCATCCTCATTTCCTGACTCCTCTGGGATGTCCTTGAGCCCCTCCAGCACGGGCTCCTCAGCTTCCTGCTCTTCTGCCTGGGCCAGGCTCTCTGGCCCACAACCAGGCCCTCCTGGGCTGGCATCAGAAGCACTGCCCATCTGAGCTGGGGCGGGGCCTCCTGGGGCCTCAGTGGGTCCTGCCTGGCCTGGGCCCGCAGGAGCATGATCATTGCCTTGGTCTTCCCTTTGCCCCTCCTCCTCCTCCTGCTCCTCCTCCTGCTCCTCCTCCACCACCACCTCTTCCTGCTGCTGTTGGTCCACCTCCTCTTCTTCCTTCTCCACCTTCTCATCCTCTGCATTAGCATTGGCCCTGGCATCCGCCTGGGCATCAGCGGGGGCACCAGCCCCTTCCTCTGCCGGGGCCCTCACGCTCCGGGCTAGACTGGCCTCCCATGCCTCAGACTCGCGAACTAGCCCCAGCATTTCCAGGAATGTGGGAGACCTCCCAACCATGCTCAGCTTCCTCAGGGCTTCACCCAGAGGCTCGATCAGGTTGGCCCTGGTGAGCACCTGCCTCAGGCGCACGTGGTCAGCGGAGGCCCTGGCCAGGGCCCCCTTCTCGATGGCTTTCTGCAACAGGACTTCCAGCCGCAACACAAAGGTGGAGAGACGCTCGCCTGACCGCTGCTGAGCAGTCAAACACTTCACCCGGATGGTGGCCTGGGACTCGTTGTCTCCAAACACCTGGATCAGGGCCGCCAGGCAGTCCTGCGCAGTCCTGGCGGGATTCTCCGCCAGGAGCCCATGCACGAGCTGCAGGGCAGTCCCTCTCAAGCCTTCGATCAGCCTCCTCCTCCTCTCCCTTTCAGAGACCCCCTGCCACACATGCAGCATGTCAGTGGTGTGGTCTAGCCAGGCCTCAAAGGACTCCTCCCCAGGGGCTGGCTGGTCCCTCCCGGAAAACACGCCCAGGCGCTGGTACCTCACGGTTTCCACCCAGGGCTGGATCGCCTGACTGACAGATCGGAGCCAGCACACCCTGCGCAGCCCCAGACCCAGGGCACCGGCCACGCTTTCCACTGTCTGCCCCTGTTGCTCCAGGAAGTGGAGCACGCGACCGAGAAACTCCTCGCCTGAGCAACGGGGCACAAAGACCACGTTCCAGGGGCCCCCGGTGCCTGGGATTTCCCTAGGGACCAAAGCATAGTTGACTTCCCGGTCGAGCTCGACCAGGGCCGCAGTGGCGTTATCCTCCTCGCGAAACACTTTGCCCAGTACGGTAAAGTGGCCCATAGGCCACAGGGCAGCCTCCAAGGACTCTTGGAATTCAGCTTCATCACAGTCCTCCGGGATGCCCAGGATGAGCAGGCCCCTGCGAGCGTTGACGCCCATCCACCTGCACCAGTCCTGCAGCATCGTCACCGCCATCGCCCACAATTTCGGCCCACGCGGGGCTGATATTAGGGGCTGACCAGGCTGGCACTAGGGGAAGACACCCAGGGGAGGGAGCCTAGGAATCAGGGAGAGCAGCCCAGGTCTCCACAACCTGTGAATGCGAACGGGGCGACAGCGAGGTTAATGCCCAACCCCCCACTCCCACCCCAGCCGCCCCTCGTGCCCCGACCCCCGCCCCACCCCGCGAGGGTTCCCGCGGGCCACAGCACCCTCCCACGCCGCCCCCCGCCCCGCGGGCTGCTGTGGCTGGGCCGGCGCGGGCGGAGGGCCGCGGGGTCTCCCTGGCCCGAGCGGCCCCTCCCGGGGTACGGTACCTCCTGCTGGGGCGGGCTCCTCCGGGCTGAGCAGAGCGGCGGCGGCGGCGGCGGGGTCGGTCGCCCCTGGTTCCCTCGCCCTGTCGCTGGCTCTGCGTCCAGTTCTCGCTCTCCCGGCGCGGCACGTGGGCCAGTGCGCCGGCGCCTGCTCGCCACCGCTCTCTGCAGTGCGGACGCGGGGCGGGGGCGCGGTGGCGGTGGAGCGCGGACCCTCCGCGTAGCCCCGGAGACCGCCGGGCCATTGGCGCGCACGGGTCACGCGGCCGGGCTGTCGCCGCCGCCGCCGCCGCCGCGGGCACCCAGGGACCGCGGGTGACGTCACCTGCTCCTCCTCCCTCCCCCGCCTCCGCCCTGGCACAGGTGGAGCCCCCCCCCCCCCCGGGGAGGGGGTGTCTGGGTGTCGGTGTCTGGAGACCCCACGCCTTTGGCTCTCCCCACCCGGTCCCGAGTCCGTCTGGGTCCAGCCCTGTCCCCTGCTCCTCCTGGATGTGCCCTCGGGGCGCCAGCACGGCGAGGGGGCTGCGCCCAAGGTGTCCTCTAGGAAGCGGCCTGGGGTGGGCCCACCAGCTCTGCGTTCTGGCCAGGGGTGGGGAGCAGGCTCTCTGGGGCTTCTTTGCCTGCAGTCCTTGATTCCATCCCCACCCAGGATAGGATTGTTCTGGTCTCTGGGCCAGGCCAGGGCACCGGGTCCAGGTGTGATTCCATGAAGTAGATACGTGCGGGAATGTGTGCTCACCATGCCACCCCGCCGAGGGTCCACCATCTATCTGGCACTGCCCATCCCACTGGAGCACGATGGGTATACCACAGGCCTATGTGCTTCACTGCCCTCGCATAGGAGGGTGACCTAGCTCCTGGGTTTGCCCAGGCCTTTCCTGCTGTGCCGGCTGCAAGACCCAAGACCCAAGGCTCAAGAACCAGTTTCTGCGGCTTTGAACCAGTTTCTTCTCCTTGGGCCTGTATTATCTTACTGCCTGTCCTTTGGCGAGTCCCTGCCTCTTCTTGTCAGAGACATAACCGGGGTGTCTGGGGCCTCTGCCTAAGTGTGTGTAAGGAGAGGCATTCAGCTGGGAGGAGGGTGCTCAAGTCCCCACCCCCCCTCCACAGCTTGATGAGCTTGGGGTGAGGGGGCGTTGCTCTCTGTTTTAGTCAGGTTTTTCGCTGCTGTGACTAAAGGACTCGATCAGAACAAGTGTAAGGCAGTTAAAGTTTATTTGGGGGCCCTTCATGGTTTCAGAGGTCTCAGCTATGGACAGCCGGGTCCAATCCTTGGGGCTCAAGGTGAGGTAGGACATCATGGCAGAAGAGAGTGGGAGAGGGAAGCAGCTCACATGGTGATCAGGAAGCGGAGAGAGAGAGACACCACTCTCCAGACACAAAATATATATACCCCATAGCTATGCCTCAATTCCCGCCTCCTCCAGCCTCACCCTACCACTTCAGTTACCACTCAGTTAATCCCCATCAGGGGATGAATTCACTGGTTGGGTTAAGGTTCTCACAACCCAACCATTTCTCCTCTGAACCTTCTTGCACTGTCTCACTTCCAAACCAAAACACTCTCTTGGCCCGGAGGGCAGCATGGTTGTCCGACCACCCCTGAGGCATTTGGGGCATTTGGGCTGTTCCCAGTGTAGGGCTGTTACAGACACTGCTTCCTCCCAAGTCCCACGTGCCTCTCTGAGCCGCCATCAGTGAGGCAGGCTCCAGGGTGTACACAGCTGCTGTCAAGAAGTGGCTATGCTGGGTCTTGGGTTGTACCCATCACTGCCATGACCATGTGCTACTCACTGGTTTTCTCCCGTGAAAGGCTAAATCTGTGTTCCCTCCCACCCGCAGCATGGGAGTGTCCTTGCAAGCCCCAAGGCCTGAGCAACCTTTGGTCTCGCTCAGCCTTGACCGTTTGCCCATCCCAAGGGGAGAAACACTACCTGGTCATCATGTGCCTTGCATTCCCTGAGTCAGTGGCGAGGTTGGGAATCCTCCCACAAGTTCACCGGACACTCCCTGTTCCTCTTCCGACAATCTTCTTTACTCCTCTCCTCCCCATCCCAGAGACATATTGTTGGCCTGTTTCCAAGAGAAAGTTGCTAGCGTCGAGGTCAAAGGCATTCTCATTTTGAACAGTCAGCCATTGTCCAGAAGCACGTCACATTGGAGTTGGCCTCGTGGTTGGACTTTGGCTTGCCCTTGCTCCCCAGGTGTTTCCACCCCTTCTGGGGGCCGGGAGTGGTAAAAGCTAGGGGTTATGGTTTGGATATGAGGTGCCCCCCACAAAGCTCCTGTGTCAATGCAGGAATGTTCAGAGGGGATGCCATTACGTTATGAGAGCTATAACCTAATCCATGGATTAATCCATCTGATGAGTTAATAATTTGAAAGGACTGCTGTACTGGGTGGTAACTGTAGGCAGGTGAGGCATGATTGGAGGGGGTGGGTCACTGGGGGCTGTGCCCTTGGGGACGATATCTTGTCCCTCTGGCTTCTCCGTCTGTCTCTCTACTTTCTGGCTGCCACAAAGTGAGCAGCTTTCCTCCACCTCACCCCTCCACCATGACGTTCTTCCTCACTCTCAGGCCCAGAGCAAGGGAGCTGGCTGGCCGGCCATGGACTGAACCTCTGAAAATGTGACCTCAAAACAAACTTTTCCTCCCCTAAGTTGTCACTGTCAGGTGTCTGGTCCACAGTGACTTAAAAGCTGACTAACCCACTGTGCAAATGAAGAAACAGGTGTCTTCTCTCACAAACCAGCTTCCTCTGTTGGCTTCATGTGTCTGCTCCCTCCCCTTCTCCTTCAGGACCTAGACTGCTTGTTCTGATACAAGCCACTATTGCTCTTAACACCCACCATGAGAATTTCTGTCTCCTTGACCTCAGTGTTAGACTCGCCATGGCTTATACCACATGCCACCCTCTTTCTTGGTTTCAGCCATGATGTTTCTGGGGTCCTTCTCTAGGGAGAGCACTCCCAGGAGATATTCTTGGGGTGGGTCTAGTGTCACCAACTGGCCCAGCATTTGTCCTGTCTTCAGCCTCACCTCTTTCTACTCTCCCTCTCTTCCCACCTTCTCCCTCCTTCCCTTCCCTGCTGACTCCAAGTCCAAGACTCTGGCTCTGTCTGGGGTATGGGCGTGGGCTCATCTCCCTGCATCCTCACGGGGGCTTGAGCTGTGACACCTCAGCTGTCTTTCCTTTGTCACTTCTCTGCCCCATTGTCTCCACCTCTCAGCAGGCTTGGCTCTCCTGGCTTCCCCAACCCCTTTCCTTCCCTGGTTTCTGGAACCACCCATTCCTGCCCTTCAGATTGACCTCCTCCCTCTCTGCTGGCTTTTACTTTGTTTGTCCTTGGACCTCCCCTGCCCAACCCCTTTTCCTCCTCCTCATTTGCTGGGGCTCAGCATGGTGGAGGAGGGTTCCCAGGCTCAGCCCAGGGACATTCAGTGCCTCTAAGGGACCTTCCGTGTCTGGATACAAGCCCTCCCCTGAGCTCCACACATGTGCATCAAACTGCCCACTTGGATGCCCCCTGGGGATTTCGGAATTCAGGTGTGCAAACTGGAGCGCTTTGCCCCTCTCAGTGCACTTGCTCCTTCCCCAGATTTCCCCAGCTGCGTCACCATCAGATAGGGCTCCTCTTCCACCTGCTTGCTCAAGCTAAGATGGATGGCAGGATTCCTTCCCTCCTCCCCTTTATTTCTCACCCCCAGATCCAACCTGTCGTAGTCTCTTCTCTACTCCCCAATCCCCATGGCAGCTGGGGAGATCTAGCTCTTGGCAACACCACCAGACCCTGTTCTTCCCCTTGAGGTGTACTCCCCCTGGGTCCCCATCTCCTTAGAGTGAACCCAAGGTCCCCATCCTTGTCAGCGGCCCTGCCCCACCCCTCACAGTTGGCTTTCTCTTAGGGTCCTCCTCCCCTGCCACTGTTCCCGAGCCCCTCTCATCTGATGCCTGCTGAATTGGCCCTTTGGGCTGGCCCCCAGCACACTCAGCTCATCCCTACCTTCAGCCTTTGCCTTCCCTCCTTCCTCTGTGTGCCATGCTCCACCCCACCCCACCCCACCCCAAGAGCTGCCCATGGTGGCAGCCTCCTCTTCTTGAGGTTCTTCCTCCTCCTGGTTCAGCAGATCCTCCCCCTCCTCCCACGGACTTCCTCTGCCTGGCCACACTAGTGGACCTCAGAATCCTCTCTGTTCATGTTCTTACTGGTGGCACTGATTCGCATGTCACCACCAGATAGATGCTTTCAGGTTTCAGGGGCTCCCTCCCCAGATGGCAAGCTGGCACCCCACCAGAAGGGGACTCGCCTATATGTCCTCGTCCATTTGTGCTGCTGTAATACAACACCGGAATCTGGGTAATTTATAAAGAAAAGATATTGATCTCTCAGAGTTCTGGGCCCAGGGCAGTTCCTCTCTGCCTAGGCTGGGGATTGAGATCCCCTTCACAGCACGCGCAGCCCACCACTGGGCTTGCAGTGAGCTTGCAGCCAGCTAAATTCCATTGGCATATTTTCTCCCCATGCTTCCTTCCAGCTGCCGGGATCCCCCGCCCTGTGCGTGTGCCAATGGCTCTCCCAACCCAAGGGGTGGGCTCGCTTTCCTCTTTAGGCAGCATCCTGAGGGGGAAGCTGGCTCCTCTCTCCAGCAATCTGCAAGACGCAGACCCTGTCCGAATCCCCTGCCCCTGCTCTCTCTGCTCTCTGAGCCTGCCAGGCCTGCCCACTGCAGCTGTGGGGTTTGGCGATGCCTCAGGAGTTGACCAGCGTTTATGGGCAGGGCCACAGCTTCCAGGAGAGAGGCCTTCAGATGGTTGCACCTGGTCACGGTGACTTGTGCGCCTGTCTGCAGCTGGGGGACTCCGTGGTTCTGGTTTCCTGAGTGTTATGGGTTCAATTGGGCACCCCCTCACTTCCCGCAAATTCATATGGGGATGTCCTAGCGCCCACTACCTCAGGATGTGACCTTATTGGGAGATAGGGTCGCTGCAGTTGTAACTTGTTAAATTTAGACGAGGTCATACTGGAAGAGGGTGGGCCTCCGCTCCAAGATGACTGATGTCCTTGTGGAAAGGGCCAGTTTGGATACAGAGACAGACACGAACCCAAGGCAGTCTTTGTTACTTGCCAAGTGAATTTTAGAGTGAAGCTGCCTTCAGCCAAGGAATACCTCTGGCCACCAGGAACTGACTGGAAGGAATGCAATGGATCCTTCCTCAGATCCTCTGGTAAACACTGACCTTGATATCTCTTCACGTGATTCAATTACCTCATATTTAAGGTTTTTCTCTACGTTTATTATGGAGTTTCTGTGAAACATCACAATATGGTTAATTCTTATAACTTTGGTTAACTGTGCTAAAATTTTTTTTGAAAATATATTTGAACCTATGTTTACCTTGTGATCCAGTCTTTGTAGTGGTAACTGTTTACATGAGACAGATGGTAAATGTCCATGAATAGACTTACATAAGATGTCTGTATCAGCTTTAATCATAGTATTCCCACCTTCAGGGCAGGTAAATTTTTGAGAATGTGTAAGGGGTGTGGTGTGAGTCCTTCTATTGTTCTATGACCTTAGAATGATGAAGAGTGGAGTTCTGACCTTTGGAAGCACCTGGATGCATCTCTCTAGCTTTATATTCAGTACTGAAACTAGGTACAGGAACAATAGTACATGACTCAGTTTCTGTGAAAAGCAAAAACAGGCATGATAATCTCTGTGTGGCTAATTCACATATTTTTCCTGTCTTGAGAAGTAGTCTTGTGAAATACCTCAGATAGTCTCTTCGGGAAGATTTACCTCTTCTGTACAGCAATCTTTGTTAGTTACCAAGTCTGTACAATCTTCAACATTCATAGGACTGTACATCTGAAATAGATGTGGCTGTGAAGGAAACTGTGTTTTCTGAGGTTAAGAAGGATTGTGTGTCACTGTGTTTGCTTGAGGATGTAACTTCTAAGTCCTTATCTGTCATTTGGAGTTATGTGCCAGATTATCGGTTGGGCATGATACTCCCCTGTTCAGTTATATGTTGTAGTGTTTTGAAGACTGAGCTTCTGTATTCACATGGGTGATATCATGTTTGTGGTCACAATGTGCCTGGTAGATAGATGGATACTACCCCTCTATCCAGGGTCTACCTCTTGTAACTTCAGAACTCTTTAATGAGAAATAATCTTTCTGACTAAATGGAATGGCCATTTTCAGGCATTTTTCAACAAAATAGAAATAAAAATAATTTTAGAATTCATATGGTCCACCCCAAGGAACCAAAACAGTCTTGAAAGAGAAAAACAAAGTTGGAAGCATCACACTTCTTGATTACAAAAGATATCACAGAGGTATAGTAATCAAAACAGTATGGTACTTGCGTAACAACAGAAAATAGACCAGTGGAACAAAATTGAGCCCAGAAATAAATCTACACACTTATGCCAACCAATTTTCAACAAAGAACACACATTGGGAAAATGACAGTTTATTCAATAAATGGTGCTGTGGAAACTGGATATTCACATTTAGAAGAATGAAATTTGAGCTTTGTCTTATACCATTAACTCAAAAATTCACTAAAGGGTTAAATAAAAGACCTGTGATCAGGGCTGTGGTTGTGGCTCAGTGGTAGAGTACTTGCCTCACATATGTGAGGCACTGGGTTCAATCCTCAGAACCACGTATAAATAAATGAATAAAATAAAGGTCCATCAACAACAAAAAATATTTTTAAAAAAGACCTGTGATTATAAAATGCTGGGAGCCATTAGCCAAGTAGGTATTACAATTTCCTTGCCAGTGTACCCCATGTTGCAGTGACATTGCATGTAGATGACCTTGCTCAAGGACCAGGGCGGATTAGGGTGTTCCCGGTTTAGGATAATCGGGTTTAGGGCGTTCCAGTTTAGGGCGTTCCAGGTTTAAGATTATTCCTGCTGGGAATAGGGCGTATCCTGCTGCCTGAGTTCCCCTTGAGTTCTCATGGGATTCAGATTATATTTTGGGAGATAGAAGCCCAGTGGAGGTGGATTTGGGCAGAGAACGTGGATTTCCCCAGAACGTGATTGTAGACGGCTGGTGTGAGTTCGGGAATAAAGAGTTGCTGTTTGAATCTGCAAGCTGTGTGGTGGCTCGTGATTGTGTGCCCAGCCAGACTGCGGCATTTGTGCCCAGCCAGACTGCGGCAATAAAACTAAAAAAATAGGATGAAATTTCCTTGACATTGGTGTTAGCAATAATTTTTTTTTTATATCATACCAAAAGCTAAGGCAACCAAATAAAATAGACTAATATAAAATTCCTTTATGGAAAACAAATAAATAAATGGGGTCACATGAAACTGAAACTAAAACTAATCTATACAGAAAAAGGTAATAATCTACAAAGTTAAAATGCACCTTTTGGATTTGAGAAAATATCTGTGAACTATATTTGTCATAAGGGGTTAATGTCCAAAATAATAAGGGGCTCATACAACTCAATGGCAAAAAGCAAACAAAAAGTTCAAGTAATCCCATAAATATGGACATAGGAGTTCAATAGACATTTCTCCAGAGAAGACATATAGATGGCTAATAGATATATTAAAAGTTGCTCAACATCACTAATAATAAGGGAAATGCAAATCAAAACCACAATGATATATCATCTCATACCTAGTAGGATGGCTATTATCAAAAATACAACAGATCACAAGCATTGGAGAGGATTTGGAGAAAAGTGAAACCTTTACACTGTTAATGGGAATGTAAGCTATTGCAGCCTTTATGGAAATCTCTCAAAAATTTAAAACTAGAACTCCTATACTCTCTAGGAATCCTCTGTTGAGTTTACATCCAAAGGCAATGAAATCAGAACCATGTAGAGGTTCCCATGTTCACTTCAACACTATTTACAATAGCCAAGATATGGAATCAGCCTACACATCTATCAGTGAATAAGGCAGTGTATCTGTGTGTGCATGAACACACACATGTGTGTAATATTTAGCTTTAAAAAGGAGACCTTGCCTTTTGCAACCATATTACAATATGGATGAACATGAAGGACATTGTGCTAAGTAAAATAATCCAGGAAAGAAAGACAAATACTGCATAATGTAATATGTGAAATCTAAAAAAAAAAAAAAAAAAAAAAAACAAACCTCAAATGCATAGAAAAAAAGAGTAGACTGGTTGGGAATATGGGTGGAAAAAGAATAGGAATGGGGAAATGGAGATATGGGCCAGAAGATACAATTTTTCAGTTTTGTAGAATGAATAAGTCTAGAGACTTAATGTACCATACATAAACTAGAGTTAATAATATATAAATTGCATACTGGAAATCAGGGAGAAATTTTAGGTGCACTCACTCCCCCCCCACTAAAACACAAACAAACACAGAGGTAGCTATGTGAAATGATGGTTATATTAATTTGCTTGCATATGGTAAGCATTTCACTGTGTATAGTATATTGAAACATCATGTTGTATACCTTAAATATGTAAAATAAAACAACTCTTCCCTTTTAGGGTCTCAAGACAAATGTGAAGAGCCCAGAATATGGACAGTGTCCTGAAAACCACAGTGGGGAAGGATGAAGGGAGGACAAAACCTGGTTCTCTTATAGAAAAGAAGTTAAGAGTTTGATTTGAGGATGGGAATGGGAATGTGAAATGACTATAATTTTAACAAAAAAACAACAACTTCTTAGTCTTTGTGGACTTAAGTGTCATACTTGCTACTGCTGTAATATTGCAAATATGACTACAACTGTGAAGGAAAGGTACACAGGGCTATATGAGAAGTTGATAAGAGGATATGAATTAGTAGGAAAAGACATGGAAACTTTAAAAAAAATTTTAATATGTATTTTTTAGTTGTAGTTGGACATAATACTCTTTATTTTTTTTTTATTTTTATGTGTTGAGGAGGATTGAACCCAGAGCCTCACATGTGCTAGGCGAGTGCTTTACTGCTGAGCCACAGCCACAGCCCATGGAAACTTTTTGAAGTGACATTGGTCCTGAGACCTGAAGAACATGTAGGAGATAATGAGGATGAGAAGGAAGGGAAAAGCAATCCATGTCAAGTGTACAATAATGTTCAAACAGTCAGTGGTGGAAGAATATTATGTACATGAAGATGAAATAAGGTAGAGTGAGCAAAGGTGGAGGGCTGGTTTGAGAATCATGCTTGGCAGACATTTTCCAAAACCTTAGGCTATGTGGAAAATGTTGCAGATTTCAGTTCTAATTCAAAGCACAATGGGAAATCACTGAAGGATTTAAAGAAGGATTAATGTGATCAGATTTACATTTTAAGAGTTCATTCTTTTAGTTTGATACCATTTCATTTACTGATTCTTGATTTTACTTCTTACACTTTAGGAGCTTTGTTGAGGAATTCCCTTACTAAAAAGCTTCTTCACAGCAAAGGAAACAATCAAGATCATGAAAAGAGAGCTTACAGAATGGGAGAAAATCTTTGTCACCTTCACCTCAGATAGAGCATACATTTCTAGATATCAAAGAACTCCAAAAATGTTAGCACTCCCCAAAAACCAATACCCCAATCCATAAATGGGCAAAGGAACTAAACAGGCACTTCACAGAAGAAGAAATAGGAATAGTCAACAAATATATGAAAAAAATGTTCCACATCTCTAGCAATTAGAGAAATGTAAATTAAAACTACACTAGTGATTCTATCTCACTCCAGTCAGAATGGCAACTATCAAGAATACAAGTAACAATAAATGTTGATGAGGATATGGGGAAAGAGGTACACTCATACATTGTTGGTGGGACTGCAAATTGGTATAATTGCTCTGGAAAGCAGTATGGAGATTCCTTGGAAAACTGGGAATGGAACCACCATTTGACCCAGTTATCCCACTCCTCAGTTTATACCCAAAGGACTTAAAATCAGCATACTACAGTGATACAGCCACATCAATGTTTATAGCAGTTCAATTCACAATAGCTAAGCTAGGAATCAACCTAGGTGCCCTTTCAACAGCTGATTGGATAAAGAAAATGTGGGATATATATAAAAACAAGAATGAAATTATGGCATTTGCAAGCAAATGGATGAAACTGCAGACTATTATGCTAAGCAAAATAAACCAATCCCCCAAAAAACAAAGAAGGGGAGGGAAGAATATAAGTACTTTGGATTAGACAAAGGAAAATGAAGGGAAGGGAGAAGGATGGGTATAGGAAAGATAGTAGAATGAATTGAATATAACTTTCCTATGTTTATACATGATTATGTGACCAGCGTAACGCCACATCATGTACAACCACAAGAATGGGAACTTACACTTCATATATGTATAATATGTCAAAATACAGTCTACTGTATAACTAAAAAGAAAAAATCTCACTTTTAAAAAATATTATATATTTGCAATACAAGCACGACTGATGATATGTGAAACTGAAACCCTACTGTTTTCATTGGTTTCCCTTTATCAAGAACATACCATTCCTCAACATTTCCAGGAATTCACTGTTTTTTAGTTGTAGATGGTCACATATCTTTATTTTATTTATTTATTTTTATGTGGCCTGAGGATGAAACCCAGCACCTCACACATGCTAGGCAAGCGCTCTACCACTGAGGTACAACCCCAGCCCAGTATTCACATTTTGGTTGTAGGAAATTACTTTGTGGTGACAATCACATGGATTGCTTTGCAAGTCATCAATGTTGGCCTCTAAGCTTAGCACTCTTGTCATTGTATTTTTTCAATGGTAACTATTATTTTCTCTGTCTTCTATATCAATAACAAAAATTACTATTCTACAAGGATTTAGGTAACAAATAGTTCAAAAACCTGAACCTTCTACCAGTCACTCATCATTTTCTAGCCAAGTTACTGGCACAGACAACACTGTATCTCTGTCTTATTTTTCTCTTCTTCAATCAGTAGCTCAAAAAAACGATGGAGTAATTGTGTTTAAAATTCTACCTTTTTTGTGGTAACCATTGTATATGAACAGCTAGAGGCCTACTGAAGTATTAGAATCTCAAGCAAAACTCTTAACAAATGAATCCTTCATTACATCAGGTTATTTGGGTCTTTCCTGTATTTAAAAGTGTTAACACAGTACAGTGGCATGGTTCCTTTTCACTGACTTTAACATCTGATCTCACAGACTAGTCATAAGTTACGATTCAATTCTGAGTTTTGGTAACAAAGTAGTGACACACATTTCTGAATAAACAACTTCAAGCCATTTGGAAAGCATCGCCAACACATTATTTAGTGATAGCAAACAATCACTTTGTGCTGAAAATGAAAGAATCCAAACTCTACAAATGTTTTACTTCACCAAGTCCAACAATAATCCAAAGATTTACTACTTACCTAATAAAAAATTATACAGCAATTTTTATCAAATAGCAACTACTATAAAAGAATGGCATGAAAAAAGGACTTCACAAAAATGCACTGAAGAATTTGACCATTTTATGCAAAAATATTGTGACTCAAAACTGTGATAAAAAATATTGTGAGCCAAAAACTTCCAAAATTTTAGTGTTTAATAATCAAGAGTACAACTGACCAAGTTCCAAGATGTGAAGATACCATGTTTGAGAAACTGGGGAGAAAAATCACTCTAAAAACTCATTATATAATATGTAATAAAAATGCACTATAATATAAAATCTGTCTATACTTAGTACTTAGTTGCAAAAAGCCATACAGTCTTCTTTTGCCTTGGAAAAACGGTGTTCCAGATTTCAAAGTAATTAGCAAACTTCAACTATTTTGTGTGGCAGGTATCTTATTTTCACTTTCCAGTTCTTCCACCCTGGCTTGTGTCATGAGGTCTGCAATGATTTTCTCCAGATCATCAATTCAATTACTCTATCATAAATTCTTTGTGTCCATTATAAGGCTATAATTTATAATTTATAATTTATATCATAAATTATATATTATATTATAATATAATTTATAATTTATAATTTATATCATAAATTATATATTATATTATAATATAATTTATAATTTATAATTTATATCATAAATTCAATGTGTCCATTATAAGGCTATAATGACTTTTTGTTGTTCCCTTTTTATTTCATTCTGTCTCGGTTTTGTTTGGCGTCATCTTGTTGGGTTGTATTATAGTAGAAATATGGGATCAGAAATTAGTAAAAAACAAACTGAAAGAGTGTTAAGTAAATTGTTAGAGGAAGGAGGCATCTCAGTAAAATCAAGAACAGTCAGGGCATACGTTGATACAATACAAAAATGTAGCCCATGGCTTTTTAAGGAGGAGTTGTTAAATATATCACAATGGAACAATCATGGTGAAGATTTTAAAAGAATAGAAAAGAAAAGCCCAGGGACTCTGCCAGTTGGCACATTGCCATTGTGGACGTTCATATCTTTTTTGCTTAGTCCAAAGCCTTCAGTTCAGACAATGGTAGAGGAAGGAGAAGACATATTGATTCAAGTAAAAGAGAAGGTCTCTCAAGTTAGTCAGACAGAGGAAAAGATTCAAGTAAAAGAGAAGGCCTCTCAAGCTAGTCAGACAGAGAAAGAAAGTGTAAAACAGAAAAAGCCATCAGGGGGAAAGTTACAACAGGAGACTGCTACTAACACCTTTCTATCACCAGAGGGTGTAAGTGTCCAACCAACAGCACCACCTCTACAGGAGACTGCTACTAACACCTTTCTATCACCAGAGGACGTAAGTGTCCAACTAACAAGGCCACCTCCGTATGCTGGGAGGTCCCCAACCCCCGCAGTTGATAGTTGGGATCCTGAGACAAGATCTCAAATATTAACATGCCCTGTATTTGAGGCAGGAGGGCAGCGATTTTACCAAGTTTTAAATTTCAAAACAGTGAAGCAGCTAAAAGAGGCTGTAACAACCTATGGTCCTCAAGCACCCTTCACTGTAAGCATGGTCGAATCCATTAACAACTTGAACATGACACCAGCAGATTGGGCTAATATGTGTAAAGCTGTGCTAAATGGAGGACAATACCTGTTATGGAAGGTTGCCAATGAGGAATTTTGCAAGGAGACGGCTAGGCGAAATGCAGCAGCTGGTTATCCTCAGAGAAATCTAGGTATGTTGTTAGGAAAGGGACCTTATGAGGATCAGCAGCAACAAAATGCATATGATCCTGGTGTATATGCACAAATTGCTGTAGATGCAATTAAGGCATGGAAGACTTTACAAGGACATGGAGGTTTACAAGGTCAATTATCTAAGGTAATACAAGGAGCTAATGAACCTTATGCTGAATTTGTAGATAGGCTTATTCAAACAGCTACCAGAGTTTTTGGGAATACAGAACAAGTAATGCCATTACTAAAACACCTGGCTTATGAGCAAGCGAATCGTTGGTGCAGAGATATCATTAGACCATGGAAACATGAAGATTTAAACACATATATTAAATTATGTAGAGACATTAATGAACAAGAGCAAGTCGTGGCAGCTGCAGTAAAACAGGCTTTAGATGCCAGAGACATTAATGAACAAGGGCAAATTGTGGCAGCTGCAGTAAAACAGGCTTTAGATGCCAGGCCAAGAACATGCTACAATTGTGAACAAACAGGACATTTTAAAAGGAATTGCCCCATTGGAGGAAGGTTTAACAAAACTAGGTATCAAAGGAGTAGAATACCAGGTATTTGCCCACGATGCCGTAGAGGGAGACATTGGGCTAATGAATGCCGTTCTCAAACCACCATAGAGGGTACTCCATTATCAAAAAACGAACAAGGACCAGGTGTTTATCCACGATATCGTGGAGAAAGGCATCGGGCTCCATTGCCAAAAAATGGACAGGGGGGCCCAATGCTCCGGGGCCCAAAACCACAAATATACGGAGCACTGGAGGAACCCAGCAACCCCATCAGGGTAGTGCCCAGGACACATTGTCCATCAGATCCCTCATCAGACAAACCAGAGGGAGCGCAGGGTTGGACATCTGCGCCTCCGCCAGAGCAGTACTAACTCCAGAGATGGGAGTTCAAATCATTCCCACAGGGGTGAAAGGACCTCTTCCCAAAGGAACAGTAGGCTTATTATTGGGACGCAGCTCTTCTACTCTAAAAGGACTTATGATAAGTCCTGGGGTAATTGATCCCGATTATGAAGGTGAAATAAAAATTATAGCCAGTTCTCCAAAGGGTATATCAGTAATTTCACCAGGAGATAGAATAGCACAGTTACTAATAATACCCAGCCTACATGATAAATTTTCCAGTCGTACTGTAGAAAGAGGTTCCAAGGGATTAGGCTCCACAGGTGTAGATTGGGCAATGCTTTCTTTAAATTTAGATTCTCGCCCCATGCTAAAACTAAATATTCAAGGACATGAATTTAATGGGCTACTGGATACAGGTGCAGACCTTAGCATCATCTCTCGTCAAGAATGGCCAAAACATTGGACATTACAACAAGCCACTCAAACACTTCGAGGCCTAGGAGTGGCAACTAATCCCCATAGAAGTGCAATGGTATTAGATTGGAAGGATCCTGAAGGATGTGAAGGAACTATACAGCCATATGTACTGGATCATCTTCCCGTAAATTTATGGGGACGAGATGTCCTAGATCAATTAGGTTTGACATTAACAAATAACATCAACCAAAATGCACCCACTATTATGACTAGACAAGGTTTTAGGAAAGGAAAAAGATTAGAAAAACAAGAACAAGGTATAGCAGCACCAATACAAATAGATCAAGGAACAGAAAGACATGGGTTGGATTTTCAGAAAGGGCCACTGAGACAATAAAAATTACTTGGAAATCAGAAAGACCAGTATGGGTTCCTCAGTGGCCCCTGAATAAAGAAAAGATACAAGCAGCCCATGACCTGGTCACACAACAATTAGCAGAAGGACATATACAACCTTCTGTATCTCCCCATAATACTCCCATTTTTGTCATCAAAAAGAAATCTGGTAAATGGAGATTATTGCAAGATTTAAGAGCCATTAATAATGAGATGGTTATTATGGGACCTGCTCAATCAGGGATTCCTCAGTTGTCTGCTTTGCCAAAAACCTGGTATGTTTTAGTTATAGATATTAAAGATTGTTTTTTTTCAATTCCAATTCATCCTGAGGATAGTCCACGTTTTGCATTTACTATCCCTGCACTGAATCATGAAGGTCCTGATCAGAGATATGAATGGAAAGTACTCCCTCAAGGGATGGCTAACAGCCCAACTATGTGTCAAATTTATGTTAACAAAGTAATCCAGCCACTTAGAAATCAAAATCCTGAACTACAAATATTTCACTATATGGATGATGTATTATTAGCACACAAAGATAAAAACACATTGCTAGAATGTTATGCCACACTTACAAACTTATTAAAAAATTATAATCTAGAGATAGCAATAGATAAAGTACAATTAAATTTTCCAATTAATTATTTAGGAGTTCTATTATCCTCAACCATGGTCCGTCCACCAAACATTCAAATACGAGTAGATCAACTCAAATCACTTAATGACTTTCAAAAGTTATTAGGAGACATAAATTGGATAAGGCCTTATTTAGGTATACCAACAGGAGAGTTGGGACCTTTATTTGATATCCTAAAAGGTCCATCAGATCCAAATTCACCCCGAATGTTAACGCCTGAAGCAAGAAAGGCATTAAAAATCATTGAAACATATATGGAAAATATGCATTTGGATAGAATTGATATAAGTTTGCCTTTATTATTTATTGTACTACCAACAAAAAATATTCCTACAGGAGTATTTTGGCAAGAAGGTCCATTATTATGGATACATTTATCTTATTCTCCTAACACTATTCTTACTAGGTATCCTGAGGCTGTAGGACAATTAATACTCAAAGGAATAAAAGCAGCCAAGGGAGTGTTTGGGATTTCTCCCAATAAAATTATTACTCCATATACTATGGATCAAATTGATGAGTTAGCTAATGAGTTAAATACTTGGGCAATAATCATGGGCAAATCTAATGTTTCATTTGATAACGACTTACCATCTAATCCTTTGTTGTCTTTTTGGTCTTTGCATCCTGTAGTTTTTCCAAAAATGACAAGAAAAACACCTATCATGAATGCTCCAAATATATTCACTGATGGGTCAAATAATGGTACAGCAGCAGTAGTTACCCCTGATCAAACTTTTACATTTTTAGTACCCAAACAATCAGCTCAAAAGGTAGAGCTTAATGCAGTTTTACAAGCTTTTGTGATGTTTAAAGATTCTGTATTTAATTGATTTTCTGATAGTCAGTATGTAGTTAATGCTATAGTATCTCTTGAAGATGCTGGTAGGATTTCCCCTTCTTCTACTGTTTTCTCTTTGCTTTCCACTATACAAAGTCTAATCTGGGACAGAAAAGATCCATTCTTTATAGGACATATCAGGGCACATACAGGATTGCCTGGAGCCCTTAGTTTGGGCAATGATTTAGCAGATAAAACTACACATGACATACATATTTTCTCTACACTAGAAGAAGCTATAAATTTTCATAAAAAGTTCCATGTCAATGCTAATACTTTACAAAAGCATTTTAAAATAACTAAGGAACAAGCTAGACAAATAATAAAACAATGTCAAAATTGTGTGACCTTTTTACCACAAGTTAATCTTGGAGTCAATCCTAGAGGATTGATACCTAACCATATTTGGCAGATGGACGTCACACACTTGCCAGAATTTGGAAAATTAAAATATTTGCATGTTACAGTTGATACTTCTTCTGGATTTTTGATGGGCTCCCTTCATGCCGGAGAAAAAACTAAAGATGTTATAGCTCATTGCTTACAAAATTTTGCCACTGTGGGCATTCCAAAACAGTTAAAAACAGATAATGCCCCTGGTTATACTTCTACCTCTTTTAAACAATTTTGCTCAACATTTGGCATTACTCATATAACAGGAATCCCATACAATCCACAGGGACAAGGCATAGTTGAAAGAGCTCATCAAACTATTAAAATGTACTTATTAAAGCAAAAAGAAGGAATTGGGAAGGGGTATATATTCCCCAAAGATAAACTTAAAATAACCCTTTTTACTCTAAACTTTTTAAATTTGGATTCATCAGGACTTAGTGCTGCGGAAAGGCATATGTGTCCAAAAAATGTACATAAGCCCAAGGTACTTTGGAAGGATATTCTAACAGGACAATGGAAAGGTCCTGACCCAGTAATTGTCTGGAGTCGAGGGTCTGTTTGTGTGTTTCCACAGGGAGAACAGCAGCCGATTTGGATTCCAGAGAGATTAACCAAGGTCCTGACCCAGTGATTGTCTGGAGTCGGGGGTCTGTTTATGTGTTTCCACAGGGAGAACAGCAGCTGATTTGGATTCCAGAAAGATTAACTAAAGCGATTTCTACAGACCAAAAAGAAGATGATTTGGCTCAAATCCATAACAACTGATATCCAAAACTCCAGTTTGGCTATTCTTACATCTGCAACAGAACCAGGATGCTTTTTTCAATATCTATTTTATTATTGCCCTTTGCCATATCATGAAGTTCTATTTTGTTTTTTGAGCTCATACAGACCTAGGTTAATGTTTTGCTGATCAGTTCTATTTTTTGACTATAGAGTTTTTAAACATTGCAATGGAGATTTCACCTGTAAAAAGTTATAAGGCCTTTACTATAATGTTATGTGTTGTATGTATTATATTATGTGTGCACACTTGTGTTTTGTGTTATATGTTTGAATGTACGTATGTCCATATATCATATATGATGAGCGCTCATGATAAAATGGATCCAAATATTTTTTTTCACGTGATTTATATGGTTTAATTTAAATTGGGTAAACAACTGTTGAGGATTGTTTTAATATGTAAACAAAAAAGAAGGTTAACAGATCTGTTTGTTTACTTTCACCTTTCCTTTTCATTATATTTAATAATTCTCTTAAAGATAATGTGAATTGTTAAGAAAATTGTTTTCTTTTAGTGCCTTCTGGAATGTTACATAATTTTTTCTTTAGCCATTATTGCCAGAATTCCTATCTTCATCCCAGTGCCGGTGAAGACAATGTAAATTGTTAAGAAAATTGTTTTCTTTTAGTGCCTTCTGTAATGTTACATAATTTTTTCTTTAGCCATTATTGCCAGAATTCCTATCTTCATCCCAGTGCTGGTGAAGTCAAAGATAAAACCAATCTACAGCTTCTTCAATAGCCATCACTGAACTGCTTGCAGAACTTGCCTGGACACATTGTGAGCTCACCTGTATGCATTGTGAACTATCTGTTGGTGCAGCGACTTGTGGTAGTGTTGGGGTATTTTTGCTGATGATGTCATTGGTGGTACAATTTTTCCAAAAGGAGCCGTCAATTGGCTTGGTGTATCTTCCTCCCTTCTGCTTGTCATGATCGTCCAGCTAAAATTTGGGGGCCAACAGAGGTGAGGCAAAGAACCTCACCCCCCCGCTGGTACAAAGACCTCTCCACAGGTGTGGCTGTATACTGGACCGGTAGTCAGTGACGGGTAAGATCCAATTGCAATGGTACCAACCTAAGGACCATATGTACTATTGGACAACCTAAGGCAGGCACGGTCCCTAAGCCACATGCTTGTTGTTTAAACAGAGAGGGGGAGATGTTGAGAGCCACAGCCGAAGGGGCCCCAGCAAACTTCCAGCTGCCAGCAAACTTCCAGCTGCCGGCTGATGATTGGCTCACAGCGGCCCCAGCAACATCTAGCTGATTGGCTCCTCTGCGGTGATGCTCATTGGGCTGTTTCCCTGCCCTTTCAGACCACGGAGCTGCTCATTGGGGGACTTTTTTGGCTCCGCCAACGTGACCCAGCCAATCGGCCTCAAGAGCAGGAGGATTGTGGGAGGTGGAGAGAAGCTTGTGTGGGAGAGAGAGGCTTGTGGAAAGCCGGTGGTGGCAGTTGAGGCTCTGAGGGTTTTTCCTGAGAGACTGTTTTGTTTGGCGTGTGTGGTTCTAAAAATAAAGTTAGTTTCTTTTGACAAGTGGCTCCTGATTGTGCCCAGCAGACTGCGGGTGTTCCTGGGATGGTGCTTCCTTGGCCCAGAGCCCAGCACATCTTCTGCTGATGGAGGCCATCAACCTTGTCAGGAGATAGCCCCTGGCAGATGCCTCCCTGCTCTCTGCTTACTCCCCCTTCTGGGGCTCCATCTGCACAGTTCAGCCCTGGGGCCCTGCAGCCTCAGGCCATGTTGCTCGTCTCTGGATTTTCCTGAGGGACCTTAGGACATGAAGAGCTGTCCTCAGGCCTGGCTCAGTGTCCATCCTCCCCTGATGTGAGCATGGGGAGAGGAGGGTCTTGTATTTCTGTGTTACTGAAGGAAGAGAGGGCTGGAATTCACATTGGCCCACTGAGCCCACCCTGCACCACTCTGATCTGGATGGAGACTTCCCTTTGCATGTTGCCATTGTGCCCACAGGGGGCCTGAGTGCCCTCCTCCTTTCTCAGGGCTCAGGACTGCTGAGACCATCCAGAAGTCCCCTCCCTCCTTCCCTACACAGACTCCAGTATTTCTTCATCTCTATCCTTGACAGCCCTTTTGTGTTCTATCTCTTCTGGGCCCCTAAATCTGCATAAGGGACACAGGCTTTCCCTTTCTCTCCCTGCCTTTGCTGCCGCCATCAGTTGGGTGACTCAAGATAGCAGTGGGGCTAAGATAGGAAGGAAAGGGCAATATTTGGAAATATCCAGATTGGGTTTCTATATAAATATGCCCTATCTTTCCAAACACAAAATCATGACATCAGGGACTTCATACCTGTCATCTCCTTTCATCCAGTGTCCTTTCTAAAAGACCTCCTCTGGACCAGGCTGGGGATTTAACCATGAATGCCATAGTGAGGCCTTCTCCAGTGTTCCTTGTAGTCTAAGGAGAGAAATCAATGGTACTTGAAGAATGGGAAAACACGGTTATAAATCATAGTCAATGTACAAAATATGAAAAATAAACGTTAAGAGGGATGCTTACTATAGACATGATTTAAAGAAAGTGAGAGAAGGATGAGAAGGAGCCCACGATTGGGAGGACTAGGAAAAAGTGAGCCCAGGGTCCGTATAGGCCACAGAGAGGAGTCTGGAGCCACTGGAAGGTTGTGAGGCTGATAAGCCTTCTAACATGACCCTCTTATGTGCCAAGTGGAGAATGGGGATAGAAGGAAGGGAGACTATGAGAGCAGTAGTGAATTGTCCAGGCCAAATGTTGCAGTGGCATTAAGACAGGCAGTGAGTTAGAGCACTGTGTGGCTGCTCGGGCCCCAGGCTGCATACCATAACCTCCTTCATAAATTAGAAGGGCCAGTTTTGATGGGCATTCACTTTTTCCACATCAAAATGGGCAATTTAATATATTTACATTGAAGAAAGACCAAGTCACTTAATAACAGACTGGGACTGATTGGAAGTTTTGTGCATGTGGTGGTGGGGTAGGGGAACCCTACTCACTGGAGGGCTTTATTTGGGTGGACTGACTTTTTAAAGGTAAGTTTCTCATAGCTAATGTTTGAAGGTCTTCTCTCTTGAGCTATTTTTTTCTCTACCATACCTAATTCCTTTTATCTTCTGCCTGGTCACCAGTATTTTGGAAAAGAGTTGGAAGACTTCTGCTTCATTCTCTAGTTTTGAGTGTTTCATCCCTGAGGCCATTGTTTGCTTCAATACTTCTGCATAACAAACCAACCTTAATGCTTTACAAAAACATTTATTTCTCAATCTAGGGCCTTTGGGGCAGTTGTGGCTATGTGAGCTTGTGGGGATAGCTTCAGGTTCACTCCACATATCTTCTCATTCTGAGCCCCTGATGGAAGGGAAAGTGGTTAGCTCAGTGAGGTAATGTCTCGTGATGGTCCACTGCAGGAACAGAACAGGCCAAGTCAAATTGTTCAAGCACAGTAAAGCCTTGGGCTGGACATGGTGTACCTCATGTCCACTCACATTTTGTTGACCAAAGCAAGTCATGGGTCAAAACATAAAGGCAATGAAGTGTGGAGGTATATTCCACTTACAGTGAACTATGACAAAAGCAGTAAGGGGAAGGAGCCAAGTGAACTTTCCTGCCACATCTGTTGAGGCAGTCATATTAGAATAAAGACCTGCAGGATGGGAAAGTGTGAGCCATCTGAAAGAAGAACATCCCCAACAAAGAAGATAGCACATTAGAACTTGGTGTATCCCCAGAAGGAAGAGGTCTGTGGCTGAAACCAAGTGAGTTGGGAGATGGGCACAGGGGAGGGTCAGATGGGTACTGGGCTCAGTGAGGCAGGACTTAAAGGCCATGAGAATGAATCAGGGTTTATTTCTAAGGAGCTCTTCCTGGAATATTTTCAGAGAAGAAATTATAGGATCAGATTTAAGTTTTACAGGATTCTCTGTTTCCTTTGAGGAAGACAGGACAAGTGAGGCTACAGGAGGATGGGATGGGGGTGTAATGTAACCAGTAGTTTAGGCTAGAGATTATGGCAGCTTAGACTCAGGGTATGGCTGTGGAGTTAGAGAGAAGTGGATGGACTGGGAAGATCGTTCAAAGGACAGAATTTGGTGACTGTAAATGTTGTGAAGATGGAAAAAAGGAGGTATGAGGACATAGTACCCAGCTTCCAGCTTGGACACCTTTGGGAATGTGGTACAATTTAGGAAGAGAGAAAGAGCTCATAGATCCCAGAGGGAGAGGTCATTTCTAATTTGGCAAGTTATGCTGGGACATGGTTACATATCTTGTGACAAAAGTACCCAAGTGATTCTACTTCTAAGACCAATGAAAGAGTGGTAGGAGCCAGGATAAATGCTATAGAGTAGAAGGTGTGTTTTTGTCCCACAATAATAACATGAAATATTATGTTAAAGACATGAAGCAATCTCAATTTATATAGAATAAAATACATATAAAACATAGACTCTGCTACCTGAGATTCAATTACTTGGTCCTTAGTGACATTCTTTAGTCTCTCTTGTGACTTTTGTCTAAGATAATATTCACATCACTTAAAATTCATATTTTGAAAGCATGAGTCAGTGGTTTTAAGTATTTTCCCCAAGCAGAACCTACGCTGACTGATGTTGCTCCTGTCTGACCCAAGACTTGGTTATTCCTAGGCTGAGGCAGTTCTGGGCGGAGCAATGCAGTATGTAAAACTGCAAGAGGATTACGGTGGACTTTTATGTTTTACTCCATGTTGTTACCAAACCCAAGTCCATTTACTCACTGCTCAAAAAGGAGCCAAAAATCAAGAACAAGTTGTTGGGGAAAAGAAAAGATTAATTCAGAAAACCATAAGGCCAAGAAGATGGCTGACTAATGCCCTGAAAAAAAAATATACCTCAGCATAAGTTTCAAGCTCCTTTTACCATTAGACAAAGGGAAGATGTTTGGAAAGAACTGATGATTGGAGACTTTTAGGCACCATTCTGGTGGTCTAAAACAGGACATTGTGAAACCTGGTAGCTATCCGAAGGTCGTGATGCCCTTGTAAATCTTGAAAATAGTGGTTACACTATATTGTCAGGAAATAACAACAAGAAAAGTCTGCACATGTTTAGTATAGGTGAAATTATTTTCAAATGTTTTTAAACCATAGTTGAATCTGAGAATGTGGAGCCCATGGATACAGAGGGCTGGCTGTACTGAATGTAGCATTGCTCTAATTCCTTGGCTACATATCTTATATCTGATTCACACACACACACACACACACATATACACACAGTACATGGAGCAGAATTATTATTTATTTTTTTCTGCTTGGTTTCCTAGGTCAGGTTCATAAGAGGCAGTCAGAACATGTTTCGGACTGAATTCAATGGAGTGTGATGCTGTAGTGGATACCTATTACTTATTTGTTGGATTAAATTAAATTTGAAATGATGCCAACAGTGGAGATGCTCCTCATGCAGAAGGAAAGTGGTCGGGCTAATTTCCTTTTGGAAGGGATGCCAAGGGTGGTAAAGGAAATAATGTTTGGTTTTGGGCACACTGCAAATAAGAAACCCATACTATTTTGAGTCATCCTAGAAATCTGAGTCTTAAGCTTGGGACAGAGGTAGAAGGTAGAGGTACAGATTTTAGAAGCCATCATTAGAGGTGCTAGTTGAAGCCAGGATGAAATTATTCAAGGAGAGTATAGAGTGAGGTGAAAACATAGTGGTAGGGGAAAACCCAGCAGCTACAAGTACTTTTGGGAGCTCAAGGCAGGACAAGGAAAGGAACAGGAAACACAAAGAAACAGCAGGTGGAGGGGAGGGAAGAGCCATCTCCCCTCAAGAATTGGAGAGATATGTGAACTGTCTTCAAGGAACTATTGTTAGCAACTGACCCTGCAGTAGAGAAGGGGAGAGGCTTAGAGTCTGATGATAGGATATTCAAAGTTTGGTGTTTTAGGGAGAGGGGGAAGAGAATGTTCTGCAAACAGAAATGAGTATCAGACCTAGGAGACATTTGCCTCACATCTTGGTGTCCAAGTGTACAAATGATGTGTGTTAACTCTCAGTCTTCACAGACCTAGACTGCAGTATCATTCTCATCACACAGATAAGGTAACAGGGCCCAGAGAGTAGTGAGTATATTTGGAGAATTTAGGACAAGTAGCCTGGCATCAAAGCCTGGGCTTTTAACCACTGTGCACATTGCCTCTCAAAGAAAAACAAAGCAAGACATCCTGAATTAAAGTATAACTTATATTATGATTTGTATTAACCACATAAAATATGTCACCTATAGATATTCAAAGTTATAATGAATATATAAATCACTAGCCCTATGAGACCAGATGTACCACATGAAAGACTATGTGGATTAGTCAGGGTAGGACAGTCTGTGCTGCAAAGCTGAAATCCTCTAATCTCCATCATTTATCATCACAAAAGTCTCTGTTCCATAGAGTCATTCAGGGACCTGGGCTGATAGAGACTCCACTCCTTGTAGCTGCATCCTCTGGAACAAAGAACCTCCTCAGACCCAAAGAACAAATAATACCAGCTCTTAAGTGCTTAGGACTAGAAGCAACACACATCATTCCAGTTATAGCCCAGTAGCTGGAATGAATCACATGATTACACCTAACTGCATAGGGGTCATGGATGAAGGAAGGATCAGGAAATGTCAAGGAGGAAATAGAATCTGTGGTTAGCAGTATTACAAGGATGTTTTGCTAGAGGGACTTGGGCAACTTGTTTCATATGTAGCTTAAAAAATCCTTGAGGGATTGCTTTGCTGATAATATTTTTGTTAGAGTGTGTGTGTGTGTGTGTGTGTGTGTGTTTGTGTGCGTGTGTTTGTGTGTGTATGTATATGTGTGTTTGCCAGTCACTTGAAACTTTAGTATTCCTGGTATTTCTCATGCATTCACTCACTCTCATTCAAGAAGCATTTGTTGAACATGTAATGTGAGGCAAAACCCTTTTTCTCACAGAAATGATGTCCCAAGAGGAAAAGACAATTGAAATAATCCATACATGAGACCTGGCAAATGGTGAAGAAAAGTCAAGCAGGGAGAAGAGATGTGGTGCCAAGCATGAGGGGGGTGTGCAGTCAGAGAAAACTTCAGCAAGAAAATATCTGAAGGGGTTAATAGAGCAAATGATGGACCTTCCCAAGGAAACAGTGTTTTATCAGGACTTAAAGATTCTTTTGATGGTAGGATATTGGCCCAGACAAATGGTAGAACTCCTTGTTCTTATGGATCCTAACGAGAGAAAGCTGCCATGCAGGGCTACACAGAACATAAAGCCTGGGGACAGTGTAACAGTAAGCTGGAGCTCTAGGGGGAACATGTTGATGGCACGTGGGGCTGGGGTGGCTAGGTTTTGTGGGTTCTCTGCAGATTGGCTAATTTGAATAATTTCTCAGGTTCCAGGGCATAAGAGCTCTCCCTAGTTATCTGGTTCCTGGCATCAGGACAATTAGGGGAGGAGCATAGTGGTCTGGAATGTGAGAGCTTGATAAGAGAAGTTGTTGGACTGTGAACTTAACCAGCTACTCAACAAGGGTACTTTCCTGTCCCTGGACAGGACCTCAGAAACTGGGTCATAGCAGCATTTTAACAAGAACAACAACAACAAAAACTATCTTGCAGAAGGTTCCGGGCAAAGGCCCTGAAGAAGGAGGGCATCTGATGTTTTAGAGTAAATCAGTGAGTCCAGTGGGACTGGAAGAGAGGGAGCATAGGTGAGACAGAAGGAGATGAGGGCCATAATGTCATGAACTTTGAGCAACATTGGAAAGACCTGGTCTTTCAGTAGGGGCTGAGCACAAGCTGCTGGAGTGTTCTGAGTATAGCAGTGATTGATTTGCCATGATGTTGTAACGGGATCACTTGGTCTGCCATAAGGAAGGTGTGTCAGTGTGTGTTGGGGGGGGGGGTGGGGATATGGCTGGGGTAAAACAGAAGCAGGGCCACCAGTTTGGATGTTGCTGAAATATTCCAAAAGAAAGGTGATTGTGACTTGGATCAGGGAGGTAGCACTGGAGGTAATTAAAGGCAGTCAGATTCTGAAAATAGAGTTAGCAGATTTGCTGGTGGGTTTTTTGATCTGAGCTACTGGAAGGATACAGTTGACATATCTGAGATGGGGAAGATGTGGGAGACATAGATTTGAGGATCATAAAAGTTTTTTTTAACATTTATTTTTTAGTTGTAGTTGGACACAATACGTTTATTTATTTATTTCTATGTGGTGCTGAGGATCGAACCCAGGGCCTCACGCGTGCTAGGCGAGTGCTCTACTACTGAGCCACAACCCCAGCCCCAAGGTTTTTGTTTTCGATCATGTTAAATTTGGGATGTCTAATTAGATATACAAATAGAAAAACACGCATAAGTCTTTTGCTGAATGACAGAATGGAGAGATAAAGTTGGGAGAAGTCAGGGTGTATGTATTTGTGTATATAACTCCACGAGACTGAGGGTAAAAGGAAGTATAGCTTGGTCTAATGGAAAACCATCAAAATAGACTGAAAAGGAGCTGCTGGGGAGGTGGGGCAAAAATCAGGAGGGAATAATATCTTGGTGGCCAAGGAAGAGAAAGTAAGCCACATGCCACATTTAATGTTACTGGTGTGCTATTCTTTTCTTTCTTTGCACATGTGTTTGTTACAGCATTGTTCATAAGAACACCTCCAGTGTAGCCAAACTGAATCCCTAGGTATGTGGCCCCCATTTTCATGGGGATATTAACTGCTATAGAGTAAGAATTCTATACTATAGTCTCTCCCATTCCTCAGGCGGCAGTTTCCTTTTTAGATCTCTTAATTAGTTTCTCAAAACATTTTTGCTCATTCAAAAATTTATTAAGCACATTTACATGCTTAAATTTTGTGGGGTTACAGATTGGAATCTAACACAGCTTCTACATAGGCAGTGATGTGCCTTAGACGAGAGTTACATAGGGTTTGGTAGTTCCTAAGAGACAAAGCTCACTTTCAGAGGCTGGAGTATGGGGTAGTATCATGGAAGACCTACGAAGCTGGTGTTAGGAGCATAGGGCTTGACTGTATGCAGTTATGAAGTTTGTTCCCTTTCCCCACTATTAGTAATTCAAAATTAAATTGGCAACTTTCTTCTGATGTTTCTGTCACTTTCACATCTCTAGGGTCTACATTCTGTTGCCACAATCTGTTTCTGAATCCTTCTGAGCAAAGTGCAGTCTCTGTCAAACCCATTTATGTAAACAATTTCAATTTATCATTGTCCCCTTACTCTATGTATTAGTATAGAGGAAGCTGGAGACTTAATCTTGAACTGCTCATCCTATCTTGTCACTTGAAAATAACTGGACAGTATTTCTCTGTGTCACAAATCTTGTCTACCATAGTGTTTGACTTATCAGTATGTTTTCTTCTTGAGTCCCTTCAAAATAATTTCTTCATCAATTTGATGAATCTCCTGTAAAACATATTTCAAAAGTAATTCTGAGATGAGCTCTTTAGCCTTTGCAAAGAGATCACCGTTCTACCATTATGAACCATATTCACAATCTTTATCAGCAAAACCACAGCATCTTTCTGCCTTCTGCATACTCCTTTGTCAGAAAAAGGTAACTATCAACTAGAATAAGACATAGAAATTCTACTCCTGCATCTGAATTTTTAGTTTTCTACCCTGACAATATGCAGGATTGATTGGAATGGAATGAAGGTACCTTTCCAAGAGGCCATTAGATAATCCAAGCATATGGAGACAACAATGCAGAAGGGACTTTGTCATGTCTTCCAGTCCCAGAATGAGCCCTTGGATCATCATCTGTTGTTTCCCATTATCTTCCATCCTTCTCTGCCACCTTTCCTGTGCCTCTCTTTCCCAGCTTCCCTCTGTCCTTTCCAGACCCTTCTGGGTGTTCATTTCTCATGCACCACTTGTGTCACCTCCTTATCTGCTTTCCTGTCCATTTCTCCTTCATCTCATCCTGTGTTGAAACAGCAGAGCCAACTCTGAGGGTTGTTGACACCATGAATGCCTCAGGGGCTAGGTTTTCTATCACATGACGCTGGTCGAACTCCCTGTTTTGTATTTTCTTTCAGATTAGGGAACCAGACCTGAGGCTAAGGAATCAACTTTCCAGCAGAACATTTCTGAAGGAGGCTCATTCCAGGGAACACTGATAAATAGAATGACAGGGAACAGTCCCTGGGACTCTATGTTGTATGAGGCACGGAGGAGTGAGGGCCACTTAGAGAGATCTCCCAGACAAACAGCAATAATGCACAAGAGAAATTCCAGGGAGGACATTCCCAATGAATGCAGTGATTTCCAAGGAAGCTTCAGCCTCCAATCAGTTCCTGTTTCACAGCCAGGGATCCCTACATGAAAAAGTTTTGGCACAGGTGACACACATGTAGGGAGCCTAGGCCCAAATTTAGACCTGATTACTTAGCAGGGCTTCTGTATGGATAAGAAACCTTGGCAGTGTACCCAACAAGGGAACTCCTTCCGGGACCATTCCACCTTGTTTGGCCTTCAGGAAAGTCACACTGGAGGCAAACCCTTTACATGCAAGGACTGTGGGAAGGCCTTCAGCCAGAGCTGTTCACTTACAAAGCATCAGAAGTCTCACACAGGAGAGAAACCCTTTAAATGTAGTGAGTGTGGAAAGGCCTTCAGCCAGAGCTCCTCGCTCAGTGACCACCAGAGAATCCACACGGGCGATAAGCCCTATGAGTGCCACGAGTGTGGGAAAACCTTCACCAAGAGCACCCACCTGACCCAGCACATGTGCATCCACAACGGGGAGAAGCCCTATGAGTGTGGCAAGTGTGGGAACGCTTTCCGCAGAAGCACACACCTGACCCAGCACCGCAGGACCCACACGGGAGAGAGGCCCTATGAGTGCCAGGAGTGCAGGAAGGCCTTTAAAGATGCCTCTTCCCTCAGTCATCACATGCTGATTCACCGGGGAGAAAAGCCCTATAAGTGTCCTGACTGTGGGAAAGGCTTCAGCGGCCTCTCAGGGCTCGTACAGCACAAGAGAATTCACATGGGAGAGAAACCATACTCCTGTCCCAAGTGCAGGAAGGCCTTCAGCCAGAACTCATCCCTGATCAAACACCTGAGGTTTCACATGGGGGAACAGCCTTTTCAGTGCAGTGAGTGTGAGAAGGCCTTCAGCCAGAGCTCATTGCTCATCCACCACCAGACAGCTCACACCAAAGAGAAGCCCTTCCGGTGCAAAGAGTGTGGCAAAGCCTTTGGCCAGGGTGTACACCTGACAGAGCACCTTTGCATCCACAGCGGGGAGAAGCTGTATGAGTGCAATGAATGTGGCAAAGCATTTACCCAGAGCTCATCTCTCATCGACCACCAATGTATCCACACCGGAGAGAAGCTCTGTGGCTGTTCAGAGTGTGAGAAGGCCTTCAGCAAGAGCTCATCCCTTAACCAGCATCTGAGGACTCATACGGGCGAGAAGCCCTACAAGTGCCACGAGTGTGGGAAGGCCTTCACCAAGAGCATGCACCTGACCCAGCACATGTTCATCCACACTAGGGAGAAGCCCTATGAGTGTGGCGAGTGTGGGAAGACCCTCCACAGAAGCACGCACCTGACCCAGCACTGCAGGACCCACACTGGGGAGAGGCCCTGCAAATGTGATGCATGTGGCAAGGCCTTCACAGACACCTCGTCCCTCTCTAGGCATCTCTTTGTCCATACTGGTGAGAAACCCTACAGATGTGATGAATGTGGAAAAGCCTTTAGTGGCCCCTCAGGGCTCATTCACCATCAAAGAACACACACAGGGGAGAAGCGGTATGAATGCACAGAATGTGGAAAAGCCTTTAGCAGAAGTGCACACCTTATCAAACATCGGGGAATTTACACTGGAGAGAAACCCCACAATTGCAAAGAATGTGGGAAGGCCTTCAGCCAGAGCTCACACCTTACAAAGCACCTGAGGACACACACTGGAGACAAACCCTATATATGTAAACAATGTGAGAAGGCCTTCAGCCGGAATTCATCCCTTATGCATCATCAGAAAACTCATTCCACAGAACAGTCCTATGAATGTTGCAATTCCTTCAGTGAATCCACAGCCTTGGTTTAGCAGCAGAGTATTCACTCTGGAGAAAGAGCCTATAAATGAGTGGGAGTGCTCAATGATTCCGTTGCTTGTATGAACCACCACCAAGGAACATTTAACATCCCTTGTCACCCTGGGATGTGGTTAAGAAATGTTGGGGTCCTCCTCTTTGCCTAGGATTGAATAGGATACTGTGAGGGTAAGACACCATTGCAAATCTATCTTTCTCCCCTGTAATTTAGAGGAAATCCAGGGTTAAATCTTATTGGGGCTTTGAAATCAAAGATGGGTCTAAGTATAAATGTTGAGTATTAAAAATATTGTTTAAATATTAACATAAAACACAATTGGGAATTTTCATAGCATGATGATCTCATGTGTTATTATTATTGTTATTATTTACTTCTGGGCCTCTGGAAAAGGCCCAAAGTGACAGACACTAGAAGGGGGGATACAGCTAGAGTGATGCTGACAGTGGATAGGGTTGTGTAGTGTGAAAGGGGCAGTAAGGAATGCTGAGAACTCTGGATAGAGGGGAGAGAAAGAGAAAAATATTAAAAGGTCATGTGGGGTCATCTGGTCTAGAAATTTTCAAATGTTTAAAGTTACATATTGTTTAGTAACTTTAAACATTTGATAAATTTTAGAAAAAAAATATATGTGGAATTCTTTGGTTACATGGCAAAGTTTTAAGTCAGTTAATACTTAAATGGGGATTGTAATAAGTTCATTGCGCTATATTTGTTCCATATCTAAGCAATAGTCAAATAGGTGTACCAACTTTCTTTTATTCCACATTTATTCTTATTAACTTGAACACAAAGAGATCAAATTTCACATCCATTAAAAATATGCCCTTTGAATAAATTCTTCTGTGATTGATGTCAAGTTGGATCTCTCTTTTACTTGGTGTCCAAGGCAATCCATTTTCTCCATAGTCAAGTGTCAACATAACATGTTACCAACTGTGTCTCTCCTGATGCCTCCCGTTTTTCCTTCTGAATTCATGCTTCATTTTGGCCCCCTACCAGATTTTCATTGCCAGAATTTAAAGAGATACCTGAAAGAGTTTGCCAATGACGTGCCTGTGCTGGGCTGCAGGTGGGAGCTGGGGGAAATGGGACTGATGCCAACATTCAAGAACTTGCCAATATACTTCAATGTTGAGAGAGCCTATAGGGTAATGAATGACAGAAAGGAGAACAGGAGTTCCTCTACCTTTGGATCTGTCAATTTTGGTAAGAAGTGACAGTGCTTCTCAACTCATCTGGTGCTTCAGACTTACTTGGAGTAGCTTAATAAAAATTCACATTCCTGGGATCATTCTCAAGCTGCCAAATTAGAATCTTCAGGGCTAGGCCCATTCTCAGAAA
Organism: Marmota monax; assembly: GCF_021218885.2. Lineage (NCBI taxonomy): Eukaryota > Metazoa > Chordata > Mammalia > Rodentia > Sciuridae > Marmota > Marmota monax. Next base: position 2,428,071 of record NW_026692025.1, on the reverse strand, counting down.
TATACTTTAAAAAAGGTCCCAGGGCAATTCTGCTGCACAACCATCAGAATACATACTGTGACAATGCCCATGCAGCCTTAAAGATATTTCATGTGGGGAAAAATGTGCATAATATTCTCTCTTTTGATTCTGCAGGAGTTTCCCTAGTAAATTTTCCTTTGGGTTTGTTTCATTCAGCTCTTACCCTATTTCCAAGAAGAAAAATAAGAAAAGGGGAACTCAACATCTCTATGCCTCTTAGACAATCAGCTCCATATTTTCCTTCTTAATTCTGAGAAAAATATTTACTATTTTTTCTATATGCAGTACACATGCTAAACTATCCAAACATTTCTTCTTTTTCTTTCTCAGAGAACTCCAATTTTGCCCAAGTATCTAACTTTTTCATAAGGCCATGGTTCTTAGGGGAGTCTCAGATCATCTTTAGCCTTAGAAGGTAGGTCCCCATCACTCTTTCCAACAATTGGCTTAGGCATGGAGACTTGAGGCATAGGGGAGGGGCCAGAGGAAGAATTCTTGTTCATTACTCACAACTATATGTTACAAAGGACTATAGCAGTTGCCTCTTCACTGTGAAGGAAGCCAGTCAAAGACACACATGGCTCATTAATGGTTGTCAAACTGAAAGACAGAAAGAGCCTGGCTACTAATGACCTCAAAGGGCAACCACAACAATAATCCCAGAGCTCCTGCCTCAAGACCTCACGTGATGTGAAATAACAGACCTTACATATTTCTGGGACCACTGGGAAGTAGGCTTTTTTCTTTTTTGCTGCTGAAAGCCAAAGTATCTTGATCTATTTTCTTAGGCACATCTATGTGTCATGCAGGCATTATACCAAGCATATGGGAATTTTCCCATTTATTTTTCCTAACGACTCTGCCTCAGAAGGTACTCTCATTCCTATTTCATAGACGAGGAAATCAGTGTTCAGAATGGTACCATAAATTGCCAAAGTCACATGAGTAATAAGTGAGGGAACTTGGATTCAAATCCAGGTCAATAGGAACCCAGTTTCTTGACTCTTGTCCTGGTTAGCTCCAGTGACAGATTCCATGTCAGTGCCCTATGACTCCTCCCAGCCTTTGCTGGCCCTGAAAGCCCACCATGAATACTCAAGCTTCCAGAATACATCCTGTTCTTACTAGCTAGACTGTCCTATTACTAGCTGTATTAGCTTCTGAAGGATTGTCATAACAAGTCACCACATGCTCAGTGGCTTAAATAACACAAATTTATTCTCTTACAGTTTTAGAGGTCAGAGTTTAACATGGATCTTGCTGGGCTAAAATCAAAGTGTCAGCAGAGCTGTGTTCTTTCTGGAGATAGAATCCATTTCCTTGCCTTTTGTAGATTCCAGAGACTACTTGCATTTTTTGACTCACGGCCCCTCTTTATATCTTCTAAGTCAAAGGTGTAGGATTTGCAAATTACACTCTGACTTTACTTCCATCATCATACCCACTATTACTCTGACCCCTACCTTCCTCTTATAAGAACCTTTGTGATAATAATAGTTCCACATGGATAATCCAAGATAATTTCTTAATGATAACTGAAAAATCCCTTCTACCACATGGGGTAATATGTTCACAGGTTCATGGGATGGGAATGTGGACATCCTAGCAGGGGATGTCATTCTGTCTATCACACTAGTGTGCCTTGCCAGTACCCACAGATCCAACCTCTATGAACCCCACACACTTCTCTGGTGCTGATCCCTCTGCCCCCTACCTCCCTAATGTGACCTCTGATCTGGTAGAGAGTTCTTACTTAGGTCAGTGTTCTGACACCAACAGATTCTAATTAAAATTAGTTATCCTAATGTAAATACTACTTGAATGATTCTGTTTCTAGTACTAACTTAATATTCCAAGAATTTGGATGAGAAGAATCTACTTTTCTATTACCTATATTTAGGCAGTTGTTCAAATTACAAATAGTAAAATAGTCACATTGGTAACAATGATTATATTTAGTGTTAACATAGTATTTGCATAAAAAATAACCTCTATTTTTAAGACTTTCTAGATAACTAGTAATATTGGTACAAGGATTTAACCTATAGTACCAATGTCTTATTCCAAGAAGCAATAAAAACTTAGAGTTGAAAATGTTGTTTTTCAACTTCCTTTATTCAATCTGATTTTCTAGATATCAATAGTCATCTAATAAACTACTTACCTAGGTCCCACTAATTCCTTTCATAACCAGTGCATTAAGAAATCAGAAATAGGGGCTGAGATTGTAGCTCTTGTACTTGTGAGGTCCTGGGTTCAATCCTCAGCAACACATAAAAAAAAAAATAAAGATATTGTATCCACCTACAACTAAAAAAAATTAAAAAAAAAATAAATCAGAAATAGGAATTCATCCCTGGGGAAACGGCAGTAGTACTCCAGCATTCTTACATTACCTATTAATGTAAATTGTGCATTGGGATGTCTATATAACTACTCTTTGGTCCCACAAGAGATGTTGAGTATTAGTTTCATTATTCTATCATGAACTGGGACTTTGTAAGAATGTGGATGACCTTTCCACTCTTCGACAATTCATCCTAATTTTATTTTCTATCAGAAAAGAGTCAACAGGGTGCTTCTCAAAGATACCAGCGCAACCACACCAGGACATTCCTTGTTCTGGTAGTGTCATTGCAGCTCTGACCTCCAAGGTCACAAGAGTTCTCTGACAGGACCTCTAGACTCACATAAAAAATCATCCATAATTTTGAACCCCATTGCTAAGGCCAATTCCTATGCTGGCATCTCATTCATTGGCTGTGGTTGTGCAGGTTTGAAGTGCCACCTAAGTGGCATATAGGCCTCCCTGGGTCACAGAAACTCTGCCACAGCTCTGTGCTTGTGAGCCAACAAGTCCCCCCCGCCTCCACTGAATGATATTCTTTACCATGCCTTGGTTTAGCATCCCCCCAATCCACCCCCACATGCCTTCTCCCAGTTCCACACGAGAATGTTTTAGCCAGGCCCTGCAGTTCATCTGAGGAGAAGGCATCTCCCACCCACACAGGAACTGTACTTCCCTCCCCTGCTGCGATGGGCTGTGATCTTACCTATTCTGAGTTTGCCCTTGTCATCGGTCCTGCAGCAAGGACAGTTAACAGGATGGATGCTGCCCAAGACAAGCAACGTCTTTTGAGGTGGCTCCCTTACAGGCGGTCTTTGTGGCCTACAGAGACAAAAAAGGTACTCCCCAGTTCACAATGATTAGGGGATTGCCGATTCTAGGGTGACAGCTTGGGGATTCCTGGTGCTCCAAATTCTTGTGCTCATCAGCTTTCCAGGTCTCAGGGCTCTACTCCTCCCTCTTCAGCTCCCCAGTGGAGGTGGAGACCTGTGCACCAGCGCATGCCATCTCTCTGCAGCAATGCCAAACATCCATTAGCACAGGACCTGGTCGTCAGCAGCGTGCCTTACAGCTGGAGGAGAAGTGGACTCCTGGAAATAGGGTTTACAATAGGTGACAGGTGAGGCTATGGCATCACACAAACCTACCTGCGATGGAGATCCAGCAGGGACCCTGCCTCAAAGAGGAGGAAGATAGGAGCTCATGGGAGACATGGCCGCCTCTCCTGGATAAAGGTGCCACCTGTAGATGATATGCAAAAGAGACCAGCCTCTCTCCCTTCACCTCAACCAACAGAAACCTCCCATCTGAAAAATAGGGGGGGGGCGGGAAGCAGGATCTGGATTCAACTGCAGGGAGTCAGCCCATGTGGCTGGTCAACATTTCTCACTAACAGGACAAAGTGTCATATCCTTGTTCCCTCACAAGTGCGATTGTCACCTGGGTTGCAAGATTCCCATCCCTTTCTAGGGCACCTGGAGTTTATCTTCAGAGCAGAGCCTTAAGCCACAGCTCACTTGCTCTCCTGATGAAAAATGAAGGAATGAATGAATGAATGAGGCAGTAAGGAAAAGAGTAGAACCCAGATGCTAACATGGCCCCAGCAGACAGCTGAGAGACAGACACAGGGTGGTGGAGAAGCTAGAGGGCACTGTCTGGGTGAATGGGGTCTGCACAGAGCGCCGAGGCCTACAGTCTGTTGAAAATGATTCCCAGGACCATGAGGGCTTCAGGGGGCCCCAGGAGGCTGCTCTCTGTCAGGCAGAGTCCAAAGAGAGGTAGGTCAGGCCTGACACCCATACCATTTGGAAGGCCACATGTAAAGTTACACAACGTCAACCACAAACATGAATATTTATTTGGAATGAGCAGGGAACTCACAATGAGCCTTCAAAATGACAACAGCCACCATGATACTTTCCATGATATTATTTCGTGGTGAGTGTGCTTATACGCTTTCTTGGATGCTCCACCTGAGCCGTGGTGCAATTTCAAGCGTGATGGAGCAGGAGTCCAAGGGGAAAGACACAACAGTTGGATTGTGAATCCAGAGAGCTACCTTGCAAGGTCGAGAAAAGCACCTGCCATGGGAACACACGAGAACAAGGGACTTCCTCCAACAGCTACCCACCCGCTCAGGATCCCCTCAACCCTCAATGCTTCATTCAATCAAGTTTTCAAAGTAAACTGGTTTTTCTTACGTGTATTCTCAGAAAGACGTTTTGCTTCAAGTTAGTAGGAGAATCCGTGGGTTTTGCACGCATCATTTGAGGGTGTGTGTTTAATTACATTTGGACGATGGCCAGGTAGGGCCGAGCAGAGGCTGTTTCTATCTTCCATTTGCAACTTGGCAGCCCCGGTACTGGCACTGTGCCAGCTGCCTGGAAAGACTGACCCAGTCTGCGTTTCTGCGGTGGGAGCCTGCTGGCCCGTGAAGAAGTCGGGGGATACACCTTGAGACAAATGTCTCTGTGTGAGGGCCTGTGGGATCCAGAGCAAATGCTTGCTGTCCTGTAACTCATCCTCTGTGGATGGGCTCCTCTCCCATCCACTCCATGGAGTGGCTGGCCTGTGAAGTGGTCAACCTGGGACTCGATGGCCATGTGAGGAGGATCCAGTCGCTGCCAGTGATGGGAGGGGGCCTGTGGCCTGTGTGCTTCAGGAAGCCGCTGCTCTTCAGCCTGTGAAGAAGGGCCACTCCCTGCTCCCAGAGGCGGAATTTCACGAATGCACCAAGTCGATGCTCCTAGGCAAGATCCCACAGGACAAAAGGGCCCTTGGGTGCCAGGATTTCACCCATGCCCAGAGGACGGTGGGCTGGTGATCCAGCAACTCTGTGCTCGGCTGGACTTCCAGAATGGCTTTTGGAGAAGTATCAGAAGGTGATGGTATCACAGGAGAAAGCATCTCTGTCATTGGTTTTGACTCCAAGGCTATTGTTCAAGAAGCAAAAAGGTGTAGCAGGGAAAGTTCGGGGATGAGGTCAAGAAGGAGCCCAAGGCATATGTGTATCCATATGTCCCTGGACGCATGAAAAATCCAGGGGATGTTTGTATGAACACACGCATGAGGTTTCCCAGGTTAGGGTTGCTAGATAGCTGAAGGCCGGGCCTTTGCTGGTGTGTGTCTTGTATGAAAATATCAAGTGGGAAGGGAAGGAGTGTCGTGAGAAACAGTGCAATGTTCCTCTAGCAACATATGAGCAGCTCTGTCTCCCAAAGGGTGTTGCAGTATTTGAGCCAAATAGCGGGTGAGGGGTTTGGGGACAAGAAATGTGGCTGAAGGTGGCATCCACCAAGGGGAGAGATGGATCCACCATGAAGAGTGCACCTTCCAAAAGTCTCGAAGGTGCAAAGCATATGGGACTGCCTAGGGAGGGGGTGAGGCGCCTCCTTTCACACAGATGGGCGGCCTGATGGGTTGGGGAGAGGAGGAGGCCCCTGCGGAGGTACAGGGCTGGGGAAGAGACCTGACCACCTTTCTGCCTCTCCTGGATGTCTTCCTCATCTGCTTCAAGATGTCTTTGTCAAACAGTTCCTTCTCCCGTGGATGCACGGGTGGCCCTCGCAGGTACTTCTCTTCTGCTCCCTTGTAGTCGAGTTCATCCAGCGCAGCGATTGAACAAATGATCGCTTCTGGCAGCAGGACTTCCACAAGAAATCTCACTTTGTCATCTCTGATGAGAGCGAGCAAGGCCTTGTCCGCTTGCTCGTAGATCTCTTGCAGATGCTTGACGACGACGTCCAGCTGATCCTCGTCCTCCAGGTACGTCTCGATGCAGAACACGTACCGGTTTTCACTCAGAAAGGACGTCAGCCACCGGGACTGCTTCCTGCCCTTCACGATGTCCAGCAGATGGTGGTCGACCCCCTTCTTCTTCACGATGAAGTCCACCAGCTTCTGGTTGGCTCGGTCCCAAGCGGCCTTCATGCGGTCGGGGAGCAGCTTCTTGCAGGGCCTCTTGCCGCCCACGCCCACCGAGGTCTCCTCCTCGGAATCTTCCAGGTCGGCATAATTCACCTTTGGAAAATTGACGTTCAGGTCCCCGTCTTGGATGGCTTTGCGCATGGGGTAGCTGGCGTCGGCCGCGTAGTAGTCCAGGAAGGAGCCCACGAAAGAGCCCCGACCGACCCGCTCTCGGTAGTGGGCAATGAGCGACAAGCACCAGTTCACACTCTGCCGGTACGCCTTGCTGGCTCTCTTCAGGAGTTTCTCCTTCTCCTCACAATCCAGGTGCTTCAGCCTGTGCAGAGGGACCCGAATGCCACTGCGTTCCCCGCGCAGGTTCGCCTCAATCAACAGCACCCGGGCCGTCTTCTGGGTTTTGCACACGCTCTTGACCACTGCCGGCCAAAACGGATGATCCTGAAACTTGAACCAGACCATCGTCCCTCTTTTGATAGGGCAGGGCTCGCGTGCCGAAGGCCCTGCTGCGGCTCCTCGTGCTGGTCGATCGCCAGCCCTTATGGTGCTGGCCCTGGCGTCCCTCATCGTCTGGGAGCGCACAGGGCGTGGGCGCCCCCGCAGTCCTTTCTTGGGGTCTGGCGCCTCGAGCTTCCTTTTCCTGTGGGCGAAACCGAGGGAGCGATGCAGGCTCGGGGTGGAGCAGGTGGAGGATGCTGCCATCCCTTCCAAGGCACCCTCGCCTGGGCCCTCTGCATTCTCTGCGAAGGCAGTGCTCTCCTGGGAAGTAGCCGGGGTCTCTGGGCAGGTGTCCCCCGCCTCTTGGTGCTCAGCTTTGGGCACAGCTGCAAAGAGTCTTGCTGGAGGCGACCAAGCTGGCTTTTCGTCTTTAGCACAGGCATCCTCCCCCGCGGTGGGGGAACGTGCGAAGGGGCCTGCTTCTTCTGCCCCCTCTTCCTGGAGGTCACCTCCACAAGGAGGCAGGAAATCTGGACGCTCGTGGGCGCCTTGTGATGCCTCTGCTTGCTTTTCAGCTGGAGACAGGCGGATGGCTGTGTGCACCTGGGAGTTCTCGCCATGCAGGTCGTTCTCCTTCTCTGAATGCACGCACAGGGATCCCCGTTGTCCCCTTTTCTTAGTCCAGAAGTGCCCTTTGCGCCCCTGATACTTTCTGCGAGGTCGCCAGCTGGCTGGCTTTTGGAGTACCTCTGCAGGCACCTTAGGGGTCCCTGGCTCCTCGGGTTTTCTTCCTTGATCCAAGTGGGCTTTCTCAGTCAGAATCTCCAGCGCCACTCTAAGGGCTCTTCTGTACCTTCTTTTCTCCCCCGATGGCACAGTGGCCCTGGACCATGCCCGGGCTGAGGTGGCCAGGGCTTCGATTTCCAACTTGTTCAGGGCCCTTGCGTCTTTGCCCTTCACTCTCAATTTTTGGTCTTCAGAGAGGATCTGGACTTGGAGAGAAAGCACCCTTCTCCTCTTATATTTTGGCAAAGTCCAAGATCTGGACAAAACCTTGGCTGGCCACAAGCGGCCTTTCCAACTGCATAGGACATACTGGGTGTCCATTGCAGTTGGAGTTGGGGGTCAGGAGGTGATTGGAGGAGGGCAGGACGCCTGGCTGTCAAAACCACTGCTAACGCAGTTCTGTCCTAAGGCCACGTGCAGTCCTCAGGGACTGCCAAGGGCTGGCAGCTTGAGTGGTGGTTCTCTTCCCGCCCGAGTCTCCCTGAGGTGCTGGGCTGACTGCTTGCTTTTGTGGGTGATACAGGAGCAACCTGGAGTTCACAAAAGGAAAAGCAGAAAAGTGTCAAAAGAGAAAATTCCTCTCGTGCAAGTAGAAGCACCCTGCTCTATGAGATTGTTGAGGGATGAAAGAAGGAAACACAGAGAGTGCGTCCTTCACAGAAGGGTTTATAAATGGAAAGTACTTGGGGAAAAACAGACAAAACCCTGGAGGTGTCAGGGGGGCTCCATAACAAGGCAAATCCAACATCTTGTCCTAACTGTAAGGATTGTGCAGCTCAAAGAGCAAGCACACGAGGAAGTGGGTGTCATGCCAGGGGACCCTTTCTCGAACTGTACATTCTGTGCCTTTTTGGCTCCTGGGGCTTCTCCCCTGGAGAATGCCTCGGATTTTCTTCTTTTCTGAGGGGTTTGTGCCGCCCTGCCCTCCTGCAGGAGGTGTTTGTGCAATGTCACGTTCAAGAGCTTGCACGTGGGACCCAGGGGTTTGTGAAGGTCCTCCTGCTGATTCTTCCTGCCTGGCGGGGTGAGGAAGAACACACTGGTTCAGGCACTGGTCTCCCGCTGTGGCCTGAACTGCTGTCTCGTGGTTTACATCTTCTGTCTTCCAATACCAAATCTGTGATTCTTACCGTGAAAACAAGGGTCTGAACAGCAGGGCGCAACAGGGGGCTGTGGGAGAGGCTTACCCAGGGTCATGAAGGTCCAGTCCCACATCTGCTGCTGCAACTCCTCACCTGCAGAACCTTCACTCTGCTCCGTTCCTCCAAACTGCACTCTTCCTCCAGGGACTCCAGGGCACCCAAATGCAGATGGCCACGACCTGTTGCCCTGTGATGCTAATCTGGAAAACCCAAAACAGGTAGGAAAATAAGCCGACTGTGTGTGACTACCTTCCCCATCTCTGGAATGCATGACTTCTGCAGCAGAAGCCATGTCCTAATGCCACCCATAATGCAGATGTCACATTTATTTTCTTGCATCTCTTGCATTTCAGAACATATCCACCTTCTGCCTCTCAGTATAATGTGATCGCTTCTCTTGCAGGAGAGTAGGAACTACACCTTTCAGGACCTCATGTGCCTTGGCCACATGGATTTCCTATTATCAGTCTGGGTGCTGGAGGGTGTGTGAATCAAAAAATGGGGTTTGTCTCACTCTAGAACACATTAACCAGGCTTACTGAGAACGTGAAATGCACAGGAAGGTCTGCCAAGGGTTAGCATGCAGCAGCCACTCACTCGCGTTTTGTTTTTTTTTTTTTTTTTAATTTATTATTTGTTCTGTTTGGGTATACATGGCAGTACAATGTATGTTGACATATCATACACACATGGAATATGGCTTCCCATTGTTGTGGTTGTATGTAATATGGAGCCACACTGGTCCTGTGTTCATATGTGAACAAAGGAAAGTTATGTTGATTCCTTCTACTGACTTTCCCTTCCCACGCCGTCCCTCCCCTTCATTCCCCTTTGTCTAATCCAAAGTACTTTTACTCTTCCCCGCCACCCCCCCAACTTAATGTGTGTTACCATCTGCAGATCAGAGAGAACCTTCCAAGCCACTCACTCTTAGTGGAAGGACCTGTGTGCTTCCAACATATTACCTGCACATTCAGGCACACGCTCACACACAGGTGTGTGGAACCAGAGTTCCGATCATAGGAGCATTATGACACGCATCTTCTTGTGAAGGGCCATTTTCCAGCATCACTGTCGTAAATGCCAAACTTCAACCACAGAAACTTCCAACCTTACTGAAAAGTGTAGGGCAGCCCATGAAATCGTTCCCATGATCCTTCTCTTCTTACTCTTCCACCCCCAAATACGCAGTGGAAACCCTCTAGTTCTATCCATTGCACAAACGTGTTTTATTCCTCATTTCCATTTTTCACCATGAATGGATTACTTCAAACAAATGGTGCTGGGAAAACTGGAAACCCATGAATGAACTTTAACCCCTATCTCACCCTGCCAAAAAACTCAACTCAAAGAGAATCAAGGACCTAGACATCAGACCAGAGACCCCGCATCTACTCCAACTCTCCATCATGTGGGCTTAGGAACCGACTTCTGTAACAAGACGCCTGAAGCACAAGAAGTAAAATCAAGAATCAATAAGTGTGACATTACCAAACTAAATTGCTTCTTCTCAGCAAAGGAAACAATGAAGAGGGAGCCTACATAATGAGAGGAAATCTTTGCCATTGGCACCTCAGACTGAGCACTCAGAGCATTAATCTCCACGATATATAAAGAACTCAAAAATTTAACACCCAAGAAACCAATAACCCAATCAATAAATGGGCAAAGGAATTGAACAGGCACTTCACAGATGAAGAAATACAAAAAGTCAACAGATATATGAAAAAAAAAAATGATCAACATCTCTAACAGTTAGAGAAATGCGACTTAAAACTACACTGAGATTCCATCTCACTCCAGTCAGAATGGCGATTATCAAGAACACAAGTAACAATAAATGTTGGCTAGGATGTGGGGAAAAGGTTCACTCATACATTGCTGGTGGGACTGCAAATTGGTGCAACCACTCTAGAAAGCATCATGGAGATTCCTTAGAAAACCTGGAACGGAAGCACCATTTGACCTAGTTATCTGGAAGGACTTCACATCAGCATACTAAGGGGACACAGCCACAGCAAGGTTAGGAGGTGAATTCACAATAGTTAAGCTATAGAACCAACCGAGGTGCCCTTCAACAGATGAACGGATAAAGAAAATGTGGTGTATATACACCACGGAACATCACTGAGCCATCAGGAAGAAAGAAAATTTGGCATTTGCTGGTAAAGTGATGGGTCTGGAGGCTATCATGCTAAGCGAAATAAGCCAGTCCCCCAAAACCAAAGGCCACAGGTTCTCTCTGATATGCGGATGCCCACACACAACAAGAGGAGGGGGATGGAGAATAAAAGTTCATTGGATTAGACAAAGGGGAATGAAGAGAAGGGAGGGGGATAGGAATGGGAAAGACAGTAGAATACATTCCTATGTTCATATATGAATACATGATCAGTGAATCTCCACATCACGTACAACCACAAGGATGAGATCCTAGTTAGAATCAGTTATACTGCACATGTCTAAGTCAAAATATACTGTTATGTGTATCTAAAAAGAAAAATAAATAAATAAAATATTATAGATGACATTGAGGGAAAATTGCTGTCATTGTCATGACGAATTTTGTATTCGTTTATTTGTATGCGGTGCTGAGGATCAAATCCAGTGCCTCACACATGCAAGGCAAATGCTCTACCACAGAGCTACGGCCCAGCCTCATGTCATGATGAGTGTTATCCACACGCACCTTGTGTGTAATTGAGTCTTCACGTGCTTCTGTAAGATTTCATTCTCTGGCAAATTCTACATAGCTCCTTTTAAAACATGTTGCATACAGTGTGTGAAGTAGTGCACGGATGTGACCTCTCTGTAACACTTATGTGGTGTTTTGTACTATTTGTTATCCTGGAGGTAATGTGACCAAACATACGTCTGGGTCCTAGAATCCATTTTCCTCACACTTTATTATTTGTCTCTTCTTCAATACACATCCTCTTTCCTCTCCTTCCAGATTTCACCGGTATGGACCGATACTGCTGTATTCTTATATGTCTTTATGGTTCACAAGGGCAGTCCTTTTAATAAGTCCAGGCTACTGGAGGGCGAGTATCATGCCTCTTCGAGGGCCACCCAGTTTTCACAAGTACATCACAACACCTTACACTTCCAAAAACCCCACAAAAACAAAATTATATGTTTTCTTATGCAAAAAGGGGTTGCTAAAGTAAAGGCACACGTGCACATCTTTGGGTAGATATGGAGGGAGATAGAGAGGTCTTGATGAGGACTGATGATTGACTGATGTACAAGAGGGCTGGCAGAGTCCCAGATTCAGAATCAGGGAGCAGCACTTAGGGTAGACGTAACAAGAAACATCTAAGAAGGAAGAGCTAGACCTTCTTTGGAGTAACCGCTGCGAAACCTCTCCTGGGTGAGGGTGTCTGATTGCACAGGTTGGGGGACCCCTGATTAAGCAAACTCAGAGTAGGAGACCTTGGAGCACCTGAGGACACAGGATAAGAGGGACAAGGAGTAACAGGGGACTCCAGACCTTCTGTCTCTCCTCAACTGACCTGCCAGCCCAGCCCACACAACAAGCATGACTGTGCACCCTTCTGAAGCCGGACCGCACCCCAACATGCAGCCGCTGGGGCACATGCCACACACCGCCACATGCACACTCAGATCCCTTGATGTTAGAGACGCAAGATGCCTGGGTCGCATGTTCACACGCGTACAATGGGTGCTCACTGCCTCTCCACATTCCCGTTCCCCAAAATGTTTCTGCTTCCAGCATAGATACTATTTTCAGGTCCACTTAGTTCCTTACATTGGAAACATACAGGGGAACTCATGTTTAAAATGACAAAGTAAGCAATAGGCGAAGCATCCGTAATTCAGTCATCCAGGAAAGCAATGCCTTCTGCTGACAAATGAGGCCACGGGCTGGACCCACAAATGTTTTTCCACTGAAAAGGCTTATTTCTAAAAGGATTCAAGACGCTTTAAGCGCTTCCCAGCCCATTTCAATATTGTTCAGCATCCCCATTTGGCTACATGTTCTCAGGTACCATACACTTTAACAGAGGACCTTGAGCAGGCAATCAAAACATGTCTTACTCGTATTTTTCTGGTCACAGCAGCAGTGCCTCCTTCAGAGAGGCAATGAGAAGACGCATGTGTTTGGTCACCTAATTAAGTGCTCCTCTCAGCACGTGCTTTGGCCCGTTGCCCAAACACCTGCTATGGAGGGCTTGCATACAGCCTTTGCGTGTGGATTTCTGTTCTCACTTGGCACAGCTGGGAAAACAGCAGTTTTCTCTCCCTCTAGAGAGACTGACAGGTAGGTAGGTAGGCAGGCAGATGGATGGATGGACGGGCAGATAGACAGAAGGAAAGATGATCGGTGGGTAGCTAGGGCAGAGGCATAGGGAGATGGACATGCAGGGAGACAGAGAGATCTTGATGAGGACTGACTGATTGACTGAGGTTCGAGCAGGGCTGGCAGAGTCCCAGATTCAGAATCAAGAGCAGCGCCTTGGGTAAAGTGAGAGGCTTCCTTGTCCTGTACCTAAATCCTGCTCCTTCCAAACACACAGGTCTTGGGAAAGACCCCATCCAGCTATCCTGTAAAGCCTAGGCTTTTCTGTAGCCACACGATGAGCACAGACAACACCTCTTCCCCGGCATGCGCTTCCTCACAGGCACCGAACAAACTCAGACCCTTTGCGAAGGTGCTCGAGTAGTACTTACTGCTTCAGGCTTAATCCACCTAACTGCGGTGAGTGGTGTGACAAGAGGTGATGTGTCTGAGAGAAGACACTTCTTTGTGGGCGTGCGTGTGTGTGTCAGCACCCAGGATGAGCACAGTATTACCACCTAGGCTACACGGTGTGATCTTCCAGTCCCACTCGCCAGCCGCCTGTCTCATCACCCGCTGCCCTCAAGTGTCTCTCTCCCAACCTCCCTACACGAAATAGGTTTCTATGACAAGGAGTTGTAAGAAGAGCAAAGTTACACGGTAAAGGGTGCACGCGACAATCGTGAAACGGAGGTGGCCGTTCATAAAATACAAGGGGATCTCCGCTTTCAGTGACTCAGAAGACAAAGCCCTCACACAATAGGTGTCATCTAGGGACATGATGACACTTTACTCAGTCTCCCCAGCCCGCCTTTCGTCGGGAGCCGCCAGCCTCCCTAACAAACAGAAGGGATGAGAGCCCTTAATGTGCGATTAAAGGACACACAGGCTCCCAACACTCAACGCGCGCGTGTGAACACACACACATACACACACACACTCCTGCACTCACTCACGTTGATAGCAGACACCTACTAGTGTTGAGGTTTCTACAGTTATCCCATCTCTCCAGTCTGTAAATATCCTCGTGAAATGTGTCTGCCGCCAGGAAGGAATGGCTTGCCCCGGTTGTCACAGAAACCAGAATGTCATCAAAATGCTCTCCTTGACGTTAGTTTACTATGGAAACCAGGAAGTACTAATACACCCTCAGAGGCAGAGTGTTGATCTCCATCTCATTCGGTCACACCCACCCAATCCAGGGAATGAATGGAGGAAGGCACCAGCAGATTAATGAATGAGTGAAGCACTGGACACGGGACTACACCCTCCGTGGGATGGGCTTGGCGGGCAGGGAGTTTTCCCAGAATGGGTTTTGGGGGGAGGAGAGTGAAGCAAAAGACGTTCTGTTCTCCCCTGAGACACACCCGCCAGACCACATGAGGTCAGGTCCATTTGTGCAGCGGGGATCGAGGACACCTGGTCACTGTAAAATGACCTTTGAGAGAGAAACATTGTGAAGCAAAGCACTTCAGCCCAGAGGAAGGTGAAGCCGAAACTTAGGTGGTGACGGGACCACAGGACCCTGGGTGTGCATGGACCCCAGCATGCTGATGGGGTGCTCAGCACACAAAGGATGCTGTGACGAGAGTGATTGCACAGCGTGCCTGTGACCTGGGATGGTAGGGAGGTGAGGATGAACCTCACAGTTGCTTGGGGTGTGCTGGGCACATACTTCCTACACCACAGGGCACCGCGGACACAGCACCCACTTCCCATCAGCCATTCACATCAGAGACCAGAGACAGAGAGCTGCCGTCTGATAAGGTTCTTCCACCGATTTTGTCTAGAGGCGTCCCTGCTGTGGGGAGTCCTCAGGAAGGAGGACACAGTTCTGATGGGCAGGGCGTGCCCCTTCCCTTGGTGTGAAGACCCCCATGGTGACTGCCTCCGAGCCCTCAGCAGGAGATCCCTGAACACTGAGTGGCAGGGTGGCGCCCACAGTCAGCCCTGTACCATGAGGTGGCAGACAGCCCCTGCCCAGCATCACACTGATCAGACTGGGGTGCCCTGTGGCGGGTGTGGGGGGTGGGCCTCTATAGACCAAGACAAAGCATTGGATTCCATATGTCAGCCACAGGAGGACTGCCATTTGTGCCTGTGCACTGACTGAATGAAGGGTTCCTCCTCCTGTGGAGGAAAGGGGGCCAGATCTCAAGACCTACCATCGGGCCTCTTTACTTCCCCAGGGAGGGCAGAGAGCGGGGTGCATTCGTGATGCATGTCTTCAACTCAGAGGGACGTTCTCAAACAAGGACGTGGGTGGGCCTCCCAGCTCTGCCACTTCTCAGCTGTGGGATGTGCACCTTGTGCCCTAACATCTCCGATCCCTTGTCTCCACTTGTCCGAAAGAACTGTAAGTGTGTCTACTCTGGAAGGGTTGAGGACAGAGGAAAAAAGGTCTGCAGCAGTTCCCCAGTGGTGATTTTGCAAGCCCTAGGCAGTGGTCCCTGGCCCTACTGGGACTGGTGCGTGCTTCCCCTCAGAGCAATGAAGAAGCAGCTGGAGAAATCCAGCCCTTCTGAACTCCACTCGGGTGGGCGCGAGGCTGGCAAGCACGAGAAACAATGCTGCACGTTTCAGTATGTGTTTTCCCCTCAAAAGCAGATTTATTTTTTAAGCCATGTTTATTAGTGAGAATAAACGGGCTTCATGGGAAGGTTCAATGGAAATATTTAGGAATTCGTTGCTTAAGCCTTTTCAGAATACTTCAAGGTTTTGAGACTTAGTCTAATAACTGTTGTGCTTTTCTAATTAAAAGTTGCTTATCCAAGTGAAATTCAACTGAACCTGAAATTAAGCCCGTGAAGGACGTCCTTCAATGGCATGAAGTCAATTCACCGTGTTGTGAACTCAGCCCATCTCGGCACCTACACGAGGTTTTCATTGGTCCCCAGGGAAAACCAGCACCCACAGAGTGTGGGCTCCTCACTCCCACCTCCCTGTAAACTGCTGCCACCATGAACCTGCTTTCTAAGACAACTCAGGTTTCCAACACTAATTTTGGGGCCTGCCTCTCTGTACATTTCAATGGGCTTAGACACGATGTGACCTTTGGTGTCTGGCTCATTTCCTTTGAAATCATTTCCAGGTCCATCCAAGTTAGAACGTGCATCCAGACTTCACTCCTCTCGAAGGCTGCCCAACCTTGTGTTGTGGGATAGACCACGTGTTGACGATCCTGCCACGCCGAGGTGACACTTGGGATGCTTCCTTTGGAAGCACCAGTGAACATTCAGTTACCTGTATGTCCTTGAGTGCCTCTTTCACCTTGGGTGTCATGCACCAGGAGTGAGTGTTTGTCAACATTTTTCACTGTGACCAATCGATGTGATGAGAACAATCATAGGAGAGAAAGTTTATTTTGGCTCACAGTTTCAGAGGTCTCAGTCCAGAGTCGACCGACTCCCTTGGTCTGGGCCAGAGGTGATACAGAACACCAGGGTGGAAGGGCAGTGGCAGAGGAAAGCTGCTGGCCTTGTGGTGGCCAGGAAGCAGGGTGAGAGGATTGGGAAGGGGTACAGGGAAGAACAACCTTTCCAGGTGACCCCCTCCTCCAGCCACACCCCACCTGTCTACAGAGACCCAGACAGTCCTTTCAAACTAGGACGGACCGGTTGGGGCTGCAGCTCTCACCATCCAATTGTTCCGCCTTCTGCGTGAACACGGGAGGTTTGAAGAGACACCTCACATCCACACCATCACAGAATGCAAGTACTGTGTCATCGTAATCCTATGTTTAATAGCTTGAGGGACCCCAAAACTGTTTTCCACTGTAACTGTGCCATTTGAAATTCCCACAGGCAGTGCCTGAGGCTGGCCACATCTTGTCAGTCTCAGCAACAGTTCTCATTTTCCTTTTCCCAAGAGGTATCCAGAAGGGGTGGAGTGGGGGGTGGGTACCTGGGTTGACTGAGGTTTCGTTTGCATTGCCCTGACAGCTCCTGAGACTGAGCGCCTCTTCCATACCCCTCTACCTCGCAGACGCTTGGACCATGATGACTTCCCTCGTTTTTGCTGCCGAGAACTCCTCCTAGTGCTTCAGGAGCCAACCTCAGTTCTCCATCTACTGAGATAGTCACCCCAAAGCCCCACCCTCCCCTCGAGTTCTGAGGCTACTGCTGGGAAAACAAAGCATGTGGCATTTGGGCTGTCAAACAGCCTTCACAGATGTCCACACCACGGTCTTCTAAAAGAGCAAGTGAGTGTTTGGTCCCACATCCAGGTAAGCAGAGGAGCAAAGAGGCAATGCTGAGCATGGAGTGGTATTTGGTAGAGTGTGCTCTTCTGAGACTCGGCACTGAGTCCAGTCCTGAAATCTGGGCACATCTGTAATAAATTGTCCTAGATCATCCTCTCTTAGGGCCCATGAAGAAATCCCCTCATACCTTCTTATTCCATATACTCTCTTCAGGAGTAACATGCCAAGGTGGTGGGAGGTGAATCTTTTGCACGTGTTTGCCACGCCCATAGAAGGGGAAGCATAGAGAATCTTCAGCGAGGACCAGAGTAGGAAACTCTACCCAGTCAGAGCAGGACACAGCTACATTGGTAGCTCAGGACAGCACAGGGTTGTTCCCATCCGTCATTGCTCACCCAACACATGGCACACTGCTTCTAAACTGTGGAACGATGGGCGAATTGCACTGCCTTTGAAGAACAGATTTTTGTAACATTTTACTGTGAAGCTTCATTATTTCCAGAATGAGAATAAAGTGTTGGGGGTAGAACATAAGTTTCCCTAGTGTGTCCCACGATGAGCTATTAGTGGAAAACTGAAGGCTCTTGATCAGGCGCCCCCTGGAGGCATAACTTTGGCAATTCATGACACATGCTGGCACCCCTGTGAGACTTTAGGACCTTGGTGTGAGGATCCATAGAGGGGCGTGGCCCTGTGTTCTGGCACCCGGGTCGGGAATGGAAGGGTGCCAATTTAATTGTCCCTCAACCTTTTGACACAGAGCAGCTTGTGGTGGTGCCACAAAGTCACAGGATGATTCAATTTACTCTTTCTTTAAAATATATTTTTTAGTTGTAGATGGACACAATACCTTTATTTTATTTATTTATTTTTATGTGGTACTGAGGATCTAATGCAGTGCCCCCCCCCCCATGAGCCAGGCGAGTACTCTACCAGTGAGCCATAACTCCAGTCCCCCCGCCCCCCCCCCATGTATTCTTGCTTGTTCCCAGAACAGACTCTGGTTTCGCATCCCTTGCTCTTGGTTCCACATGCCTAATGGTTTCCATAAGTGGATGGACAGTAGCCTCCAAAAGAAAACCAATGGTGTTAAGAAGCCACCAGAGGGAGATATGGAGCCGCCCTTGTTAATGTCAGCCTCACATTTGAGGACTGCCAGTCAGTAACTGGGTCCAAGGTGCCTGGTATGAGAACACCCAGAGGAGTGATTTCAAATGCAGATTTTACGTCCCCAGCCACAGGGTAAACTAGGTAGGCTTTGGATAGAACCAAGGAATCTGAATTTCAACAGCCATCTATCCCATGACCGTGATCCAAGTTGGTCCACAAACTGTGCTTGTGATTCTCTATTATAAATGCTAATTATAGCCTTGGGCATACAGGAAAGCGCCTGCAGAGATAGAGTGTAAACTAGAAGCGATCTGAGGAAAATCAAGTCCCAGGAAACCCCATCATGTAAAGGCCTCTTGGAGGAGGTAGAACTAGCAAGGGTACTGAGAAGTGGCCAGAATGAAGAGAATCACAGGACAAAACAATTATAGAATAGCAAGGGGGGCAGAGGAGAGAGAGAGAGAGAGAGAGAGAGAGGAGAGAGAGAGAGAACAGTGTTGACTGCTGCTGCCAATCAAGTGAGATGAGGTCCAGATAATGTCCTTTTGATACAGTCCCACCAAGGCCCTTGGGTCAACAGACCTAGAGCCCTCATGGAAAGAGATGTGGGAGCCACACCAGCTTACAGTGTGTTAAAGAGCAATGTGGGAGGTGAGAAAATGGAAGCCCTGGGCATAGATGATTCTTCCTAGAGCATTGACCCTAAGTGGAAGACGGTGGTGGGATGGCTCGGGTTGAGGGTGAGGCCCAGGCTTGTAAGGAAGAGGAGATTTGACTCTGTGCAAAGGTGGATGGGAGGGATGGGGTGCTTAGAGATGCTGAAGATAGAGGACAGAGAGAGATGATGGAAAATATGAGGTTCCTGGAAGAAAGGAGGCCATGCAAGCTGGAGCACAGGGGGGAGGACATGCGCCTTCCCTAATGGAGGAACACACTGGATACGGATGCAGGTGGCTTGTAGGTTTGATGCTGGGAGTTTGGGGGGATTCTGCCTGAAATATTGGGTCAGAGAAATGGGGAGGTGTCCAATGCCGAGCATGACCAGGTGGTGTGAGAGGAGGTGCCAAGAATGAGTATAGTGGAAAGGGCTTGAAGAGGCACTTGGGAGGGAGAAAGAATCCAACAGATGGAAATGGGACATCAGGGAACTCTTTGGATGCCAACCTGAGGCTAGAAATCATAAATTCAAGATGGTGAGACAGTGCCACAGTAGGCAATTTCCACCATGAGTACTGAGGAAGAGGCTGGCAAAGAGGAGGAGCATTTTGGGTTTTTACAGAAATAAGATTATGCCCGGCAAATGTACAGAAAGCACAGGAAGTGTGCTTCCAGAACAGACTGACAGAAATGGCAGACCTCAAATCTAAGCAGATGGGTGGGGATCATGGATGGAGGTAAAGGAAAATGGTCCTGGGGAGCAGGTGACCTGATAGGCTGGCCAATGACTGTAGGATGCTCATGGGACTTTGCAGGCTGCAAGGATTGGACTTTGTGCTCCCAGGGCAAGATGCATGCAGGAGGGATGTGGAAGGGGAGCTGCTCCAGGTGCCTCCCAGGAGTCATGGATTGAGTGGCATGCAGCATCAGGTCATTTTACATGAGGCCATCAATGAAGCGAGAGGCCAGAGGGCATGCGAAGGTGTGAGAAGACTGCCCCGAAGGGCACAGTGAGCAGATACAGGAGGACAAGTGGTGGGTGACTCTGCTGCTAGAGAGGGCTTCCTAGGAGAACCAGTTTGCAAATTATGCCTCTGAGGCTTCTAAAGATCATTGTAAAAGCACAAAAAATTAGTTCTGCGTGGTCTTGCCCCTTCCGAACCTTCTAAGGAGGCTCTGAGTTTCTCTGGAGCAGGGGTAAGTCGAGGCTGCAGGAGAAGTAAGAGAGTCAAGTCATTCACACAAGACAGACAGTCAGACTGGAAGGAGAAGAACCAGGTGCGCTGCCAGGAAGGAGGGAAATTGGCAGAGGATGAGGTGGGGATTGAGCAGGTAAGAGAGCAAAGGGAGAGCTGGCAGCTGGCATGAGGCTCTCCTGTCGGGGAAAGGAGCTCTGGCTAAGGGGGTGTCGAGGAAGACCCTGCTGGAGAGCTGGCTTCAAACAAAAACCATGATTTGTGTTTCTCAGGGCCAGGCAGGGATGCATCACCCCTGTTGCACCTGATGTCCCTTGCCTGGGGTTGCTCCACTTGGGGCTGGAGGATCCATATTCAAGGGAGCTGGCTTCCATGGCTGGAAGTGGAGAGGGGTTATGGGCTGGAAGCTCATGAGCCAGGGCCAGGGCCTCTCTGATTCTCCCCATGGGTTTCTTGAAATATGAAGGCATAACCCACAGGAGACCACAAGGCTTCCTCCAAGCATGGTGGGTGGGTTCCCAGTTTGAGTGGCCTCAAGGAGCAAGGAGTGATTTCAGGGCATTTCCATGACCTAGTCTCTTCACGCCCATAGCATCCTCGTGTGGCAGAGGCCACCCGAGTTCAGTAGGAGGACAGGAGGCCTCCACTGCTTGATGGAAAAAGTACCAAAGTCACATCACAGGGAGAGGCCAAGGTGCTGCGGCCATCTGTAGAAAACACAGTCTGCCACAACAAGTTCAATGGCCAAAAAGAACCTGTGGCATAGTGCTTAAAATGGCACATGTGACAAGGTAGAATGAGAGAAGGTGCGGAATCTAACACATGATCCTAGCAAATACGCCTTCCCAAGCACACCAGGAAGAGTTACAAAGCTTATCATAGAGCAGGTCTCAAAGGAAATATCAGCAAGTGCAGGAAAGGAGACAGATCCAAAGGACACTCTCTGAGCCCAGTGCAATAGTGCTGGGTGGCATGAAGAAGCCAAAGTCCCCCTGCCCCCGCTCCAGAACTCATAAAGGCTCTCCACTGAGGCTGTATTGTGTGAAAGTGGAGACAAGACAGGAAATCACATAGTAGTAACTGATAAGTTATTATAAAGAGCCTCCTTGTCAGAAACCCTGATATACCTATCATCTATCTATCTATCTATCTGTCTATCTATCTATCTATATCTATACAAACACACACTCATCTATGCATATATGTATATATGTATATAAGCAGTGATCAGAGAAAAATGCACGACTATGAATACTCATATGCGTGAAAATGGAAACATGAAAATAAATAAATAAATGAAATTCCCACCTACAGAGCTAGATGGAAACCTAACCATTGAGGTGGAAATAACATTAATGCAGGCAGGTGACAGAGAAAATAACCAAAAACACAAGATTAAATCGTTAAATCAAGATTCTCTTTGTAAATCACTGAAAGACCTAGAGTAGGTGCTAATTTATTCAAAGGAACAGAGTGAAAGCATATTTTTACAGCTGATAGATTGATCACAATCTATCACCTGAAACAGACACAGGGCACACAGGAGAAACACAAAGCAAGCGAGAAGAAACTCTAAGATCCAGGCGACCACTTTACGTAACTTTATGCAGAAAACTTGGCAGAACCAAATGAAATATATAATGTCTTGGGGAAACACACTTGGCTCTCACTGACTCCAACACGGACAAAAAGGTTTTGAAAAAGACAGTTTCCACAGAAGGAGGAGAAGTATGAAGGCATAACCCACAGGAGACCACAAGGCATGCATTGTTCCCCAGGGAATTCTGGCCAAACCTTTGGTGCCAAGTGGGTCAACACGGATGGTTTGGCTTGGAGCCTAGAAAATGAAGTAAAACATTGACTCTCTCAGGCAAGGGAAGAACAAAATTGCCCAAGCCCGATAATGGCAGCAGCACTAAAGACCGGTCGACATCATTTGCCAACTTTAGTGCAGCAATATAATAATAAAATATTATCAAGCCGAATCCAAAATCACAATGACACTATACTATACCACTGCCAGGTAAGATTGATTCTGGGATCACAGGGTTCACGTATTAGGAAACCTTTTAAATTGTCATATTAGTAGATGGAAGTGGGGAAATTCAGATTACCTACAGAGATGCTGAAAAATGTTTCACAAGACTTGAAGACGAAAACCTAAATTGAACCTTGTCCAAAAAGTGTGGTGGATAGGCATTACTAATAAAGAGGAAGGCAAAAACGCCCAACGTGTGCGTGACTTTTTAAACACTGTCTTGGAGGTCTTAGCCCATGCAATTAGTGAGACAAAGCAATTGACAGTGAAAGGATTTGAAGGGAAGTACAAGGAACTCTAGTTGTAGAGGACACCATAGTGTACCTGGAGTACTATTCCAAATCAGGTGTGGAACCAACTGAAACATGAAAAGGATCTTGAAATTTTCCAGGATATAAAATAAGCATGCAAACTTCAACAACATACACACACACACACACACACACACACACACACACACAGAGAGAGACACCATACGCAAGCACTTCGAAAACACAATAAAAAGGCAAAGCAAATCTCATTTATGAGATCAACAGAAGAGATATTACTAATAAAATGAAGATATTTTGAGAGATCATGAAACACTTTTTTTTTGGCGGGAAGGGTACCAGGGATGGAACTCAGGGGCACACAACCACTGAGCCACATCCTCATCCCTATTTTGTACTTGATTTAGAGACAGGGTCTCACTGAGTTGCTTAGCGCCTCACTTTTGCTGAGGCTGGCTTTGAACTTGCAATCCTCCTGCCTCAGCCTCTGAAGCCGCTAGGATTACAGGCATGTGCCACAGCTCCAGGCCTCATGAAACACTTTTAAAAGTCCTCAAAATGGACTTGAAAGAGTGGGAAGAAATATCTCATTCCTGGCCAGGTTGATCCCACATCATGGAGATGCAATCCTCACCATGTTCACTTGTAAATGTAAAACAATCCAATACAAATGCCCCAGATGCCTCCCCCCACCCACTCCCAGATATCAAAATAGTAATATAATGCTGGGAGCCATTAGCCAAGTAGGTATGACAATTTCCTTGCCAGCTACCCCATTTTGCTGTGACATTACATGTAGGTGACCTTGCTCAAGGACCAGGGCGGATTAGGGTGTTCCCGGTTTAGGATAATTGGGTTTAGGGCGTTCCAGTTTAGGGCGTTCCAGGTTTAAGATTATTCCTGCTGGGAATAGGGCGTATCCTGCTGCCTGAGTTCCCCTTGAGTTCTCACGGGATTCAGACAGTATATTTTGGGAGATAGAAGCCCAGTGGAGGTGGATTTGGGCAGAGAACGTGGATTTCCCCAGAACGTGATTGTAGACGGCTGGTGTGAGTTCGGGAATAAAGAGTTGCTGTTTGAATCTACAAGCTGTGTGGTGGCTCGTGATTTGTGCCCAGCCAGACTGCGGCATTTGGTGGCCCGTACGGGGAAATAGACTGCGGCAATATAAGGCCTACAGAAAAGTTCAAGTATAGCTACAGAAGCACTGGAAACGAAGAGCTTGACTGGCCCATGCCATAACCCAGTACATCCTAATCTGCCACAATTCACCGACTGTGGTACTGAGGCAGAATATACAGAGCGCCCACAGGAACAGACAGAAAGTCCAGAAATAGCCTCAACAAGACATGGGAATCTGGGGAATTGCAAGGGGAGTTACCTTTTGAATCTACAGGGACAAAGGATGGCTTTTGAGGAAGTGAGCTGGCAGGTGGACAAGTAGACACTATTCAAATAATGGGAATGGGAAACTTGAATTTCCACCTTGGCAAGAAAAACAAAACAATTGATCTTGGCAGGACATCAAGTACCAAATCGCTTGTTGATGAACACAGACTTGAAAATGCCCAATAAAATTGTAAACGCTTTTTAGAAAACAGAGAATTTCGAATGACTTCAGAGCAAGCACTAATCTATTTCATAGATGTAGCAGGGAAAAACACAGCCATATAGAGTGATATACAAATGTAGAAAGCACATCTTCAAATCTGAGCAGAATACACGGCCTCAAAGTGAAAAATGTTCAGCTCACCATCACTCAGGGGTACTATAACGCCAAAGGAAACACAAGTGGTCAGGGAGCGTCAAAGAACTGCTCCATCTTTCCGCGATGGGGATGGGACGCATACCGAAAAAGACCTGCACAGCTATCACTTTGCATCTGTTAGGATGGCGACCTTAGGAAATGTCACTACAGGAAGTGTTGGTGAGTATGTGAAGCACAGGGAGTTCAGTTGGCTGTTGGGATTGCACGTGGGAAATGGTGGAAAATAAAGGAAGAGGGGAAGGTGTAGAGAATCAGATGTGACTGCGTTACTATTACTGTCCTTGATGGAGTCTGCCTGCGAAGGGGATATTCTGTCAAGGTATAGATAGGTAACAGCGGACATGCTTGAAAAGGAGGTGTCTGCCGTCCTTGGGAGGACTTGCCTGCAAACGGGATGTTCTGCCAAGTGGGCTAGGAGGGCGCTGAGAAAAATTTTATTATCTGTTCTTAACAAGAGCAGAGCTCGGCATGCTCCAGGCCGAGAGTAGATTAGCCATGAGAAGCGGGTCACTTCTGATTAGAAAGTAAAACTTCTGTGTGCTATGTTTAATTAGCTGAAAGACCTGATTTATTGCTGTTGGAAGGCTGCCTTCTTTGTTCACAAGACTATAAAAAGATTGCTGTACACAATAAAGGACTTTTTTTTCTGCTGCAGCTTTGCTTGCTCTGCTTCTTCTTTCTATCTCATGCTGACCTGCACCTGAATTACTGCAACGGGAAGGGAAGTCCAAGACACCAGGGTGATGGATCATGGCGAAGACGCCTCCTGTGCAGGTAAGGCGGCTTAGGGAGATGGCAGTGCTGTCCACTGGCCTGTCCTTCCCGCATGAGGTGCAGGGCTCGCTGCCATCCATTCGATGATGTCCTGTCCTCATGGGGCCAGGAGCCTGGCTGAGGTGCTGCCAAGGGCCCCAGGGACCCCAGACCATGGCAGTGCCGCCCCCTCCCTCGGTGGCGGGTGGCGGAGCTGCAGGGGCCGTGGCTCCAAGCGGCCCCGCCTCCCGCACGCGCACTGCGCCAGCCAATCAGCGAGTGAGGCGCGCAAACACGACCTGCGGGCTGCTGCCACGAGGAGGAGGAGGACGCCAAGGCCCTGAGAGGAGCTTCGCGGTCGCCCAGCTGGGTGAGGGGTAGCGATTCCGGACCCCAGGATGAGGCGCGGGCCTGGGGAGGTGGGATCGGCGTGTGGTTCCGTGTGGTTCCACGGGGGCCAATGGTGTGGGGCTCTCCTCTCGGAAGACAGAGGTGTGAGGTGACTTCATGGGTGTGGCCTGGGGTGAGGTGGGCCGCTGAGGGCGGGCCCAGGAGCGCTTCTGGAAGGGAAGGGCCCTGATGGCGGCGGGAGGGTCTCCGCGTTGCTGGAGGCCTGGCGGGGAGGATCCACCCGCGCTATCCCTGGTGCTGGGCCGCCCTCATCAGGGGACACGCGGGCCCCTGAGGCGACCCTGGGGCTTTCCCAAGGGAGAGAACAGAGAGGGGCTGTGTCCTCCCTTGGTGTGCCAGACTGGTGCAGGCAGAGGGGTCCCTTCCCACGGAACTTACTGAGGAGTCATTTAGTGGGTCGTGCGGCCACCGTCTGCCCTTGGGTCTGTCCTCCCCAGCGGCCACCAGCCGGGGTCATCTGGGGACCCGAGCAGTGAGACCCCGCAGAGGCGCCCGAGGTGGAGGGTTGGAGGGGCGCGGGGCAGTTGGGGCTCGTACCAGTCCTCGTGTAGCGGGACGGGGACTGGACAGGTTGGGGTGGGAAAGGATGGGACAGGGGGGTGGGACTGGACGGGGCGGGGTGGTGCGGAACTGGACGGGCACTGGACAGGTGAGGTGGTGCAGCAGGGTGGTTCGGGGTGGGACTCCGACCCTGGAGCCATCCTTCCTGTGTCCCTTCCAGTTCCAACTGGGTGGGACTGGATGGGACGGGGCTGGACTCGACCCTGGGGCCATCCTACCAGTGTCTCCTCAGTTGCAGCCCGGTGGGACTGGACGGGACAGGTGGGAGTGGACAGGACAAGGCCGGGCTCGACCCTGGGGCCATCCTTCCCTTCTCCTAGTGTTCCAGAGGGACAGGACAGGGTGGGGCAGGGCTGGACCCTGGGGCCATCCTTCCTGTCCTCTGGGTTCCAGCGGGTGGGACTGGACTTTTTTTTTGGGGGGGGGGACTTGACCCTGGGGTTCTCCTTCGGGTCCCTCGGTATCCAGCAGGGAGAGACTGGATGGGGCTGGGCGGCTCTTCACCCTGGGGCCATCCTTCCTGTCCCCTGTCCCCTGGGTTTCAGCCCTCCTGTAGCAGGACTGGACTGGATGGGGCAGGACATGACCATGGCATCATTGGGTGGGGGAGGGACTCTACCCTGGCACCATCCTCCCCCTCCCCCTGGCTCCAGGGCATGTGTCAGGCCACGAGGCCACACCAATCTCCAGCCCCAAAGCCCCATGCCCTGATTCTCCTCTGACACCTCCCACCTTCTTTAGTGCATCCCTGCCCTCTGGAGCTTGCGGGCTCCTGTGCAACACAGGGCGGCCGTCGCCATGGCACCCACGGCAAGGAAGAGCTTGGGGAGAGCTGCCAAGGCCCAGGTGGAGCCTCAGGACCTGTCCATCTATGACTTTGAGTGCCCAGGTGAAAAACGCTCCTGTCCCAGGGGTCCCTCCAGCGGGGAGGCTCTGCTCTGGGCATCCCCGTGTCAGAGGTGTTCCCCCTCTTGTCCTGTGGGGCCGTGAAGCACGTGGGCGGCTGGAGTTCCTGGCCCTGGGTTGGGGCTACCCCACGTTTCCAGCGCCGAGAAGCCCCTGTGTCTCAAGCACCTTCACGGGATTCCGGTTCTTGCTCCTCTGAACCCCTGGCAGCCCTCACTTCCTACTTGTCCCAGGTGCAGGACAAGCACTTTGGCCCTGGTACAGATGCCTCCTTCCAGTGGCCCCAGGCCCTGACCAAATTTATTGTGGCCTACACCTAAGGGATTCCACCTCTGTCTGTCTGTCTGCATCAGGATCTTTTCCTTGGCCTGAAGAGCCAGGGAAATTGCACAAGGGAGAGGATATCTCTGCAAAGAGTGGATCAAATAGCACACTTGCTTGAAAAACATCTTTCCTTTCTCTTTTCTATGCAGCAACCAGTTCAGGACTTGATGACAGTGGGGAGGAGAGTTCTTTCACAGGTCGCCAGGAGCGAGACATGGGGTAATGTGTTTAAAGCCATTTTTTGCCTGCTGCGTCACATAGGGTGATTTCAGAAAAGTCCGCCTTCTGCTCACACATCATCTAGTCGACCTAATGTGCTCGGCCTCCTGCCCTTCTGCAGAACCAAGGGCGGTGTTTTGTCTACATTCATTTAAAAACCTGATGCAATTTCTTCACAGGAATGAGCTACAGAATATGTTGGCCAAGTTTCAAGGTACGTTTTGGGAGATATTGGTAGTTTAAGTAAAGGGTTTCAAATCAAAGGCATTTATCCCAGGAAATATTCATCAGAGGACCTCAGGACCATCTTTGACACCTTGTTCTCTGAGGCAGGATGTTACACAAGTATGGACTATTTGGACTTAATAGATTTCCCTACCCATTTTAATTGTTGATGTGAAGAGCATGGTACTTGCAGGCCTCAGGTAAGAGTGGAGCTTTTGTTCCTGTACACTGAAATGTGAAAAGAACATTGGATGAGATAATCTGTACTTCGCGTTAGGTCACACAGTGAGGGCTATATCTATTTTAAAGTTTTAGACTTCATTTCACATGTTTTGTATGACCACCCCCATTTCTTTTCTTTGGGCTGGGGGTAGCGAAGATGGAATCTTCTCTAATATCTCCTCACTGTTTACTGACATAAATAACCCTTGTATTGGAGGTCTGAAGCCAACATTGTTAGAATGTGAGTGATGGTTGGATGATAAGAATCTAATCCTAGTTTTAGATGGCTGTGACGGATATTATCTCCACTAACTGTGTTCAGTGTCAGACTCTTAAACATAGAGCCAGAATCAGTTTAGAATCTTTTGCCTTGATGTACCCAGCATGTAGAAATGGTCTGTGAGTGAATTTATTCATGTCCTTAAACTCTTTGTGGTCTTTATCCCATAGTTCAATTTCTTGAGAAGCCTGACTGGTAAACTGAAATGGACTTTTCTTGTGTTCACATGCCAATATTGATCTTTGTGCTTTGGAGCAGGGTGTGAAAGGAATTGTTTTGTGTTTTGCACGAAGCGGTCTGACCATATTCCCTCTAAACGTGACCTTGAATTGGAGGATATTTTTGTACATTTGTTAAAAACTAGCCTTTGTATGTGTTTTCTCGTGAAGATGTTGGACACTATCGCTTGAGACCCCGTTTGTATGTTTTGGAAAAATAGAACCTGGTTTTCCTTACACATGTTTTACATCCAAAGTATAGAGACTGAAGTGCAAGTGTCAAATTTCAAATTTCAAACTGCCATAAATTTTCACTGAAAGGAAGGATGCATATAATCTTGCCTTTGGAAGAGATGCCTGCTTGTTGACACTAAGTGTCCATCATGCTGTCAAGCCCAGGTTACCCTTACTGGCTTGACGCTGCATGTTAACAAGGATATATTTTCTATGTAGGGGACATCAAGAAGCTTCTTCAGGCCAAGAGAAGAAATTTCAAAATGAGTATCAGTGCTTCTGTCAAAACCATTCAGCAGAAAATTGAGCATGTTCTGAAAATCCAGCATGAGCAAAGGTAAGGTTGTTGCTATCCTGGAGCCAAACAGTTTGTGTGTGTGGGTGCACACTACTCCTGAGACTTGGATGGTCTTTTGTTTGTTGGAAGAGAGATTGTAAAGTAAATCAGATTGGCTTGAATTTTCTTTGGAAAATAATTTCTTTTGTCCTATATCCTTGCATGATCATTGATCTTTAGTTTCCTGGATGCCAATCAATAAAGATGACCTTTTCTGACTCTTCAGATTGCAGATGAATTTCCTTCACGGGAGGAAGTGAGCACTCTTTCCGTGAAAGTTTGCTTCATTAAAATTAAATAAGTCACCACACTCAGGTACACACACCTTTAACCCCAGCCACTCGGGAGGCCAAAGCAGGAGGATTGCAATTTTGAGACCAGGCTGGACCACATAGTGAGGCTGTGTCTCAAAATCCAAATTAAACCCAGGGCTGGGGATGGAGCTCAGTGGTATTGCACCCCTGGGTTTTATCCCCAGTATCCAAAAAATGTCTTTAAGTTAAATATTTCAGACCATTTCTCTCGTGCAAGCTACGAGTATTTTATAATAGTGTGAGAGAGGTACATCTTACTTTGTGAGTAATATATAAATCTACTGAATGACCTGGGTACGGTGGCAAACACCTGAAGTCTGAGCATTACAGCAGCTGAGGTGGCAGGTTGACTGGAACCCACATGCTCGAGACCAGCCTGGGCAACATAGTGAGACCCTGGCTAAAAGAAAACAAAACAACAACAACAAAATGGATCGAATGGGGATTCACCAGCATTTTGTACAAATTCCTTATGGGCACAGAGTGGGGGAAAAATGAAGTATTCCTACTTGGAAATCTTTGATGATGAATGCATAGAATATTCTCAATAAATTTATGATTCAGAAAAAGATTATAAATAAAAATCTTCTTTTTAGTGAAGTGTATTTTCACAGAATATTTATATAATGTGGTAAATCTTGCTGAGTTTTCTGGAGCTAAGGCACATGGAGATCTCTCTCAGCAGGTTAGGAGCAAATATTCTAGGAATAAGGCTAAATCACCTCTCTCATTTTTGCATTTTCCCCTCGGAAGATTTCAGCTGTTCTTTTGCCCCTCTTCCATTGCTGGCACAAATCAGGACAAATCAGTTTTTTTGAATTTTTCTTACTTCTTTCTGATTGTCGTGGCATATCGCCATGTTTATCGTTATCTCTTACAGGGAGGAGCTTTATGAAGAATATTCTCAGCAGTTTGCGACTTTGGTTCAGATGTGGAATCTAGATGTGAAGAAAGTCAAGGAGCAAGGAGAAAAACTGGCTGTTGGTATCAGGCTTAGCTTTACAGCTACTCATTTTACCACCATCTCCAGTAGCAAGAGTTCATGCAAAACACTCAGGAGGGAAGGTGGAGGGCACGAGGCTAGCTGGACCAAGGTGGGAGGAGGGTGTGGTGATGGGTGACTGGATGTCCCCTTGGGATTGCTAGTGCTTCCGTAGTGAGGTGGCAAAGTCATCAGCTGGGAGTGGGGATGGAGAGCAGATGCTGCCTTCAGGGCAGAGGAGAAGACAGGGGATTGTTTCCTATGAGCAGGCCGCTGGAAGGACGAGGGAAACAAATGCTGAGCGGTGATTCGTACCAACTTTGGTTTGTGACCTAGGGAGCCGGAGTTTAAAGTGAAGCCAGTTGGCATGGCTGTGGTCAAGCAGCTGGAAAGTTGGATTGTCCTGGATGGGGAGTGGGTGTGGAGTATATATGCAAGGGTGGAGGTCTGATGACTGACGTGTAATGTAAGCTGGGACTGAAAACACAAGAGTCCACCATTACCGGAACACCTCACTATGTGGTTCTTCAGATCTTCAAGACCTGAGCCAGATGTATTGGATGTTGTTAAAAAGGAATGTTGCCCCCTAAGTGCACAGGAGACAGGATTGGTGCCTAGCTTTCCTCTAGGGTTGGTGAACTCACATCATGGAAATTTGGTCATGCTATTAAATGAGGAAATATTGAGAGTGTATCTCAAAATTATTGTGTTTTGTTAAGTTTTAAGTTTTCCTCCAATTGTTATTACACCTGCCTCTTTTTGTGCTTGTAGGGTATATTTCAACAGCAACAAAAGGCTTTCCAACAATCTCAATTTGTTCAGAGACAGAAAATGAAAGCCTTTAGAGAGTTATGTGAGCAATACTTGGAGGTCTGTCGAATTTGGTAACACACCATTTCCCCCTCCCCACCTTGTGTTTGAGGATTCTGTTTTCTGAATCATACACAATAGATTTGTAAAATATTTTGTCATCTAATTAATTTTGTACCAGGCACTGTGTAGTTTGATTTCTTGCTGATACAAATTAAAAACAAGAGCCTCTATAATTATTTGAATTTTAATTGCAGTACACTTGTGATGATTTATTTGATCACTCTGTTTTCTAGTGCACTAAGAAGAACATTAAAATGTCCTTTCAAATCATCCTGTGTGTACTGGGAGTTGAAGACACTCTTTTTCTTTCCAAACCTGTGTTCAACATGTGAACTCTGACCTCAGAGACTCTGAAGCATTTTTCGTATGATACCGTTGTTCCCGCTTTAGTCCACATACCGAGTGAATTTTTCTTTTTAGGATTTGCTAATGGTGGTAGGTGTCATGTAAGACAGGAATTGGTCAATTGGCAGTGTTACCCAGAGTCTCACATAGCACAAAGAGTTCGACTAAGAGTTTAATCATGGCTACCTGTCCCACAGTCTGTTTCTTAGCAGAGTGGTGAGAGATGAAAGTAGGAAGTCTGGCCCATCATGGGCACTCTGGCGCACCCCTGTAATCTCAGCAACTTGGGAGACGGAGGCAGGAGGATGGCAAGTGCCAGGCCAACCTCGGCAACTTGGCAAGACCACACCTCAACGTAAAAAAATAAATAAATAAATTAAAAGGGCTGGGGATGCAGCTTGACATTAAAGTGCCCCTGGGTTCAATCCCCAATACCAAAAAATAGAAGAAAATGAAGCAGGACGTCTGCACATCCTTTGTTTCCCGAGTATTCCATGGCATATTTGCTTTTTCTTTTATGGAAGGGATGGCAAATGACCCCATATGGCGACTTTCAATCATAGGACAGGGCCCAGATGTGCCTCAGAATGAAAACGTAAGCAGAAGACTAACAGTTTGTGGATTGAGAATTGTCTACTGTCATGTGTGCATCTTAGCAAGTTGTTCTCCTACGTACAGACCTCTGCTTTGTGCAGGGACAGACTTACGAAGCCCTCAGTGATGTGCTGTATATTCATCTGCCCCTCCTCCTTTTTAGACAGAAACTTTTTTAAATCTCTTGTTCACATTCATGTTGAAATTTCCCTCTTCCAAACTGGGATGGTCCTAAATTCCTCCTTTAAACAAGGCCTTTCTTTACTTCTAGAGTAATTCCCGTGAACACACATACACGCTTACAAACGTGCACGTGCACACAGACATGGGACACATTAGGGGACGCAAAAGAGTCATTTTTTAGTGCTTCTAATGTTCCATGAGAACCATTTATTACTTGGTGCCCAGGTTTGAGGCAGGAGTTCTTCTACATGCTGGTGCTAAACGTTGCTGCTTAGGTAGAAACTTGACTTATTTTTTAGCCTTCCGCATTCGGGTGTCCTTCCCATCCAGTTATCAGTTGGCCTGAGGTTTTTCCCTCTCCAGTGGTGCTTAGATCATCTGTAACTCCTTGATGCTCCTGCTGCTGCCCTACTTCTGCGCATCATCACCCCTCACCTGTATTATTAAACTGATCTGAGCTCATTCCTTTCAGTCATTCTTCAAGGGTCTGCAATATTATCTGCCTGAAACACAGCCCTTCCCGCTTCTAAAACTGTCAGTGACTCCCTGCTCTACATTTTGGATATTCAGATACCCACCCCACAACATCAGGCCTTTTTGAAGCTTCATTTGCTCTGGTCTTTGCTTCTTCCCACCCCTCCAGGTTCATAGGCTTCTCTGAAGTAACTCACATTCCTTTGTGCTTCGCTTACACTCTTCCCCCAGAAAACTTTCGACTTGCGTTGCTGAAATATGTTTTTAGTTATTGATGGACCATTTATTTTGTTTATTTTTATGTGGTGCTGAGGATTGAACCCAGCGCCTCTGGCACGCTAAGCAAGTGCTCTACCACTGAGCCACATCCCCAGCCCACCTCTTAAAACCTATTCAGTTGCTGACTTAGTAGACATAGCCCAGCATGCCGCTCTTGTGTTATTTCTTTTCAATGCTAGGAATATGGCAGAGAGTGTGTATTCATTTTGTGATTCCTCCATAGCCCTGGACACATGATGGTTTTCACAGTAAGCTTGAGTTCAAAGATTATTTTAATGACTGCAAAAATTTAAATCAGAGTTTTATTTTTCATGAGTTGGTGAGGCCATTCTCTAGAGCATTTGATTCCCCCTAGGGAAGTCATGTTACATTACCTACTAGTGTTCATGAAATGGGTGTATATCTCGCGTTTTGAAACTTCAGTAGGGAACTCCAAAGTTATGGTGTGCGTGCATTCATGTACAACTTGCATGCTTTCTCTGTGTTCCATGTTGACCCTGAAACTTCCCCATCTTGTTCAAACAAAGTGTCATGCCTCTATCAGGGCAGTCTTTGACTCAAATCGCACATTTTGTGGTTTCTTTGGTGGATATTTTGGTTTTCCTGTAGTACATAGACTATTCTCGATGTGGCCCCAGTAATGACCATCGCTTGAATTTGAACCTCTTCTCCTTTTGAAATGCAGCTTCCCTGCTGACATCTGTGAAGGGAGATGAAGAGGGGTGGTTTAAAAACAAACTTGGGGTTTGGTAGAGCACTTGCCTAGCACAGGTGAGGCACTGGGTTCGATCATCGGTCCACATAAACATAATAATATGAAGGTAAAAACATCCCTGGGCTTTCTGTTGTAGAGTCTGCAGGATCTAGAGGAGAATCATGGAAACGTTCTTGCTGGTGAACACAGTGAACTTAGGAAACAGATGGCCATCTTGCAAACGAAACTTATGATGGAATCTGTAAGTATCCTGTAGGTAAAGTTGACAGCTAAGGCCTGGTTTTAGCACCAAAAGGGCTTGTTTGCTAGAATATGGACAATATTCAAACAACTATTGAACAGATGATTTTCTCCTTTCATGTAACAGCGGCAGGAGGAGAAGGCCAGTGCTCGGAAATCTCTCCTATCCCTGTTATTCTCATGATCCTTTGAAGAAAGCTGTTCACCCCAAGTGATATGATACAGTCATAAAGTTATCTCCATGAGCCCAACATGTCTTGTTCACTGGTTTGTTAAATGCTGGATCCCCTTGATGTTCAGACCCAAATGAAACCTGAAGAGCTGTGTGTGGGAGCTGTTGAAAAGCCCGTGTGTGAAGCTTCCAGGCCTTTGGCAGCGCTGCTGGCTTTTGCTGCCTGACACTGCCAATTAACTCTTAGCAATAAAGATGATTTCATGTTAGGTTTGGTGTCAGTGTGTTTGCGTCCATCCCCAAACTCAGAAAGCACAAGCATGGAAGGTCAACTTGTCCCTCCTTAAGGGAAACAGTTAAAGAGATGCAATCTCTTTAGGGACACACTCCTGTGAGGTCTCATTAAAAGTTACAGAATCTATTCAGGTGAAAACGAGATTTCAAAGGAAATCTATTCTGTGGGCTACAGGGCTTATTACAAGGCAGCATAGGTTAGTGCCCCCAGAACCAAGTGGCTCGGAATCATAAGACACCCGAGTCAGTGTGTGACTATCAGCCGTGAGATACAAAACACACACACCACACACACACACACACACACACACACACACACTGGAATGCCCTTTAATTGATTTGGGATTCCTAATAAATGACTCCTGCCCTTAATATTGATTAGAAGAACATAGGAGAACAGAGAACAACACTTCGTTACCTATGGTTTAAATATCTCACCCTTTTCTAGGGCGATACGTTAACCACAAGAGTTTCCCCCCGTGTTTGACATTTAATTAGCCCGTGGAAAAATTGATTGTATATTTATCTGCAGATGGGAAAAGTTAATTCCTATATCTGGTCTTTTATAATGTGAGTATTTTAAAGCTCATTACAAATGAGATTCCCAATGGGAAATAGTTGATTTGATAAACATGAAATTGTCGTTTATATCTGTGTGGCATGTGTAGAGTCCCACCTTTGCTCCTTGAAATGAAGATGACCCACAAGTACACACTGAGCTCCCTGCGTTTCAGTAGAAGAGGAAAGGTGAACCTTAGATAAGGGATTGGTGAATTAAATTTGTGGATGGGGAGGGTCTCTGATGCTGTCTTAGGCATCCAAGACCTAGAGTGGTCTCGGGACTCAGGTGGCTTTGACCTTCAGTTCTGTGATTAGATCATTATTCTGCTCTTTGTCCTGTTCAGTGAGAAGTGCTAGAGAGCTCACACAGGCTGAGGGAGACAGCAGTACATGGGAGGGGAAAGGAATCTGGAACGGCACATACAGCTAACCCTAATCTGGGTATTCCATATGCTCAAAACCACAGACAACCTCTCAGTGCTTCCAGGCTGGTTCTGGCCACGTGGTGTCCTGGGGCTTGGGTGGCCTTTGGAGTCAGACAAATTCAGGCTCTAGCACCAGATAGTGAAGACCAGATTAGTTATCCTGCCTGCCCCTCAGTGTCATCTTTTGTCATAAAGGACAACGTAAGATTCTGTGATGCAGAATTGTAGTTATGGTTAGGGCTGCTCCTTGCTCGATAATGACATATGGTTCCCAATTAATACTTGTGCAGTGCATAGCTTACTTCATTATAAATGAATTTTATATTTCTATGCATTACTTGAATCACTTAATTCACATTTCCTTTTTGCATCATAATTATACATAATTGTGGGGTTTATTGTGATAGTCATGCATGGGTATAACATAATTTGCTCCATTTTATTCCCCATCACTTCCCCTTTCCCTCCCCTCCTCTCCCTGCCAATCCCCTTTCTCTACTCACCGGTGTCCCTTCTCTTTATTTTTCTAATTGGCATATTCTAATCATACATAAAAGTAGAATTCTTTGTGCTATGTTCATATAGGCACATAACATGATTGGGCTGATTTCTTTCCTAACTCCATCTTTGTCAAAAATCAGAGGCAGTGTTTTCCTCTTTGAAGATTGAGCAGACACTAGAAGCACTCACCTCCTCTTGACCAATGTTTGTCTGGCCTGGCCCTGTTTTTCACAAGTGCTGCAAATGGATTAAGTGAACTGGGCTTTGCTGTGAGTTGAAGAATAGAAAAACATTGTCTGTTTGCAAGTACCTTTCCATTTGCCTCACTTCATTGTGGGACAGTAACATCGCGTCTTTTAAAGAGAAGCAGCACTACATTGGGGGAGCCTCTGAACATTCTCACTCTGCTTTTCCACTATGATTCCATCTTAGTCCTTTTTCTACTGCTAATAATGTGATATCACATTCTGGGTAAACTGTACATATATTTTTTGAAAAGACTCATTTTGGATCATGGTTCTGGTGAGTTCAAGGGCACATTCAGTGATGTCCCTCTTGCTAGCAGAGTCCCAAGGTGGTGCAGGTTATCACGCGCAGGGAGTGTTGTAATGTCTGTCTCTGTTTTGGGGTCTTGCTCAGTATTCTGATGAAGCCACCAAGATTCAAACACGGGGGCTGCAGCCTGATGATTGTATCTCATCCTCGTCACCTCCTAAAGGACCCACCTCTGATTAAGCTTTCTCCCACTTAATGCTTCATGATGGAGATTAGATTTCAACACGGGAACTTCTGGAGGAACACACTCAAACCGCATCCAAACTATAGCATCCCCGTTATCTTTGTTCCTCTTGTACTTGTGACAAACACTATCATGTAGTTGCCCATTTGTCTTTGTCCCTCAGGAGCCATTGCGAGCTTCCTGAAGGCAGCAAGCCTGGCTTCCATTGTCATAAGCCTAACCCCTAAGGGCAGAGCCTGCAATTAGGAGAAGCACAGGAAATGTGTTTGGAAGGAGTTTTCTGTGAACTTTGCTTACTTCAGGCAGCTCCTCCTGAGGGACTCATTTGTGCATCTCACACCTGGTGATACCCTGCCTGCTTAGTGCTTCCAGGTTCTTTGAATTCACACTTTCTTATCCTCTTTAGACTGCTATTCCTCCAATTTCAAATGGCACCCAGTGTTCTCAGTCTGGATTGAAAATGACTAATTTGTGAGCTAGGCACCTTTTCTTACATCTCTCCCCAAAGGAGTCTGGGTTCCAGTGCTATTCTTATGGGAAATTCATTCCCACTTTTGTGGAATGCCGCCCTTGCCTCTCCTGAGACCTTTCAACTACTCTGTCCGGTTCCCATGATGACAGCAATGATGTTTGTTCCTACCAAAACTGCACACATTTTTTTTTCCCTCCACACACTCACCAACACTTCTCCTTTGTCTTTTAAAAATAGCTATCCATGCCAGGTGCAGTGGTGCATGCCTGTCATCCCAGCAGCTCAGGAGGCTGAGGCAGGAGGATTGCAAATTCAAAGCCAGCCTCAGCAATGGTGAGGCACTAAGCAACTGAGTGAGAACCTGTCTCTAAATAAAATACAAAATAGGGCTGGGATGTGGCTCAGTGGCTGAGTGCCACTGAGTTCAATCCCTGGTACCAAAAATGAAATAAAATAAATACAGTCATCCTAACAGTGATGGGGCGACATTCATC
Source organism: Marmota monax (assembly GCF_021218885.2). Lineage (NCBI taxonomy): Eukaryota > Metazoa > Chordata > Mammalia > Rodentia > Sciuridae > Marmota > Marmota monax. The sequence goes on along the minus strand of NW_026692025.1, from coordinate 2,390,524 downwards.
TGGTTTTGGTTTGGTTTGGTTTGGTTTTGGGTGGGGGTACCAAGGCATGAACTCAGGGGCACTCAGCCACTGAGCCACATCCCCAGCCCTATTTTGTATTTAGAGACAGGATCTCCCTGAGTTCTTAGTGTCTTGCTTTTGCTGAGGTCTGCTTTGAACTCAAGGTCCTCCTGCCTCAGCCTGCCAAGCCGCTGGGATTGCAAGCATGCTCTAAGGTGCCTGGCTTTCCTTGTGGTTTTGGTTTGCTCTTCCCTAATGATTAGGAAGGTCAAGCACCTTTTCAAATACCTGTTGGCCATCTCTGTGTCTCCTTTGGATAAATATCTGTTCAAGTCTTTGCCCACTTTTAATCAGATTTTGGGTTGTTATTGAGTATAGTAGATTCTCATATGATTTGCATATTGATCCATTATTAGATAGATGGTTTGGAAATATTTTCATCCATTCCATAGGATGCCATTTGGCTCTGTAGTCATCATCTTTGCTGTGTAGAAGCTCTTTAGTTTGCTATCTTCTCACTTATCTGTTTTTGCTTTTGTTGCCTGTGCTTTTGGTGGAAATCCAAGAAAGCATGCCAAGACCAATGTCAATAAAGGTTTCCCTATTTGTTTTACTTATTAGGGGAGCAAGTAACTTTTCCATAGGTTAAGACTCATTTGCTTACTTATCTCTGTGAACTGTCGATTCTTCAGTCTTATGCCTGTTCTATTGGATTTTACCATCTTCACAATTATTAGTAATTCTAAAACAAATTCTGGATAGTCAAAGACTGTTTGTGCAGTTTCACTGTGTACATTTAGATGTCTGTTCCATCAAGAATTTGTTCTGGTATCTACTGTGAGTAATAGGTTTCAATTTATCTTTTTCTCTATTACTATTCACTTACCCCAACACAACCTTTCATTAATTCCATTTTCTCTCACTGATTTCATAGGCCACACTTACTGCGGTATATCCACTCTTTATATACACTAGGATAATATATATATATATATATATATATATATATATGTATAAAATATATTTTATATATATAGACACACATATAACACATATGTACACATACGTATTAGTCTAATACACATATATATGTGTGTATATATATATATATATATATATATATATATATGTCTGTTTTGTTCAGTTATTCTCTTCATACACCAACAACACACAATGTAAGGTATAGAGACTTGTTAGGGTAGATTTTAATATCTGTAGAGTTCTTTTTCCTCATTGATCCTTCTGATGGATTTCCTGCCTATTATTGCTCATTTGTGCTTGCTAAATGAACGCTAAGATCAGCCTTTCTAGCTTCCCCCCAAAATCTTACAGTATCTTCATTGGGATTGTATTAAAATTTTCTATTTACTCTTCATGATTTTGATTTACCCTTTCCAAAGCCAAATTATGTCTTTCCATCTGTTCAAATCGACTTTGCATGTTTCAGAATTATTTCCTGTCTTTGTTATTTCAATTTTGAGTATTTCTTGTTAAATCTATCCCTAATATTTTGTTTTTGCCATTGTCAATGAAATTGTTCATTATAATTCTTCCTGGTTATTCTTTTGATTTTTTATTAATGTTTGGGAGTGAATTGCTGGACAGATGCCTTAGGCCGCATAGGCCCCCACCTGAGATTCGGCTTGAGGCACAGATGTGTAGTTGTCGGCAAAGGCCAGCTGGCTGTCCCCTGATGGAGTGGCCGCATGCTGTCTTGCCTCTTGGCCTTCCTGTGCTACTTGGTCCCTGGAGCCTGAGTGGGTAAGTACTATCTCAGTTTGCAAGGCAGGCAGTCCTCCCAGACTTCCTGAAATCATTAGAACCGACAGCACACAGCCTGCAGTGGATGGATGTTTGAGGAGTGGTGCAAACTACAAGCCAGGGACAACCTCGAGTCAGAAACTTGGGGCCCCTCATATATTCTCTTGTTTGCCCCCTCATCCCCATGGCTTCATTTAAAAATTTTTTCCTTTGTCCTTTTTTTGATACACATGACAATAGAGTGTATTTTCTCATATTATAAATACATAGGCTCTACGTTATTCTAATAAGCATCCCAGTGTCGTGGTGGATCATGCTGTGGAGTTTCACTGTTTGTGTATTCATGTAGGAACATAGGAAAGTTATGTGCCATTCATTCCACTGTCGTTCCTATTCCCGTTCCCGTTCCCTTTATTCTTGTGTCTATGAAAACTTATTTTTCTACATGTTGCTTTGTTACCTTTTTTTTTTTTTTTGAGAGAGAGAGAGAATTTCAATATTTATTTTTTAGTTTTCGGCAGACACAACATCTTTGTATGTGGTGCTGAGGATGGAACCCAGGCCACACGCATGCCAGGCGAGCACGCTACCGCTTGAGCCACATCCCCAGCCCCTGTTACCTATTCTTTACTGAATCCTCTCATCCTTTGTGGTAGGGTTTCCCTAAATTCTTCCCTTCTATTTTTATTTCTCTATTTACTCTCTGTTGTCTGAGTACATTGGCCAATGCCACCACCTCTGTGATAAGCAGTAAGTAGGTAGTAGGTATCTCTTTCAGCCAGTTATTGTCTTTTGGGCTGATATTTGTATATAAAAATAATTTAAATGTATTATTTATGAAAAGTCATTATGCATCTGACTCAAAATCCACTTCTGAGGGAGAAAAGTGACTCTTCTATAGAGATTCTGCTACTTATTATTGTCTTCCACTGCAGAACACTTCATGCAAGAGACGGGTTGGGGCTCAGTTACCAAGAGTGCATATTGGGGAATGCTATTACACGCACTTTATATCGGGCAGCAAGGCTTCTGGCAACAGATCCATCTGGAGTCTTGCAGCTAAGATGCCTTTAATTGGACCACCACATAATAGAACTGCATGGGAGAAATACTTTAGTGTGTAAGGGGAATTTAAAGGAAAAACCTGTCAGAAAACAAAATTTTGCCACTGTTAGGTGAGTGAATACACTCCCAGGGGTGGCTTCTATTGAAGTTCTTTTTCAAGGGTTCCTCATACATTCTTGCTTGCCTGTTTTCCTTTAATGGACTTCAAAAACACTTTCCTTAGCTCCAGGAACAAAAAATGACACTTTTATTAGGATTGTACTAAATTTACAAATTTACTCAGGGACAGCTGATATTAAGATTTGTTTTTGTAGGTGCATAACTGAACACATTTTCATATATTTAAGAAACATTTATGCCAGTTATGGTAGGGCCTGCCTCTAATCCCAGCACCTCTGGTGGCTGAGGCAGGAGGATCACAAGTTCACAGCCAGGCTCATCAAGTAAGTGAGGCCCTAAGCAACAAAGTGAGACCCTGTCTCTAAATTAAAAAAAAAAAATTAAAAGGGCTGGGGATGTGGCTCAGCCTCTGGGTTCAATACCCAGTTACCTCCCCCTGCGGGGGGCGGCGGGGGTGGGGGCGAGGAAAAAGAAAAAAAAAAGGACAATTTCCTTCTTTTTGTCTGGGCTCTTTATTCGTGCATCTTATGTGTGCTTGGATTCGGTAATGGGTCTCTTCTCAAATTTCACTCTTCCCGATGGTAAAAGAATTCAAGGTTATAAAGTTGGGCAGGGTATAATTTTCACATTTAGATCTTTGATTCACTTTGAACGTATTCTGGCATACAGCATAGGTGATACATCCAAATTTCACTTTTTCTGTTGGTCAGTACTTACCCCAACTCCAATTTCTTTAAAAAATGTTTTTAGTTGTAGTTGAACACAATACCTTTGTTTTGTTTATTGATTTTTATGTGGTGCTGAGGATCGAACCCAGTGCGTCACACGTGCTAGGTGAGCGCTCTACCGCTGAGCCACAGCCCCAGACCCCAATTCAAATTTTTAAAAATGCATCACCTACTCACAGATTTGAAAAGCCACCTATATCACAGAACCAATTTTATAAGCTTTTGGATCTACTTAGAGATTCTCTTTTGTTTTCTTGGCCTGTCTGAGCAGTAATAACAGAGCAGCTTCAATTATAGCCATTTCACAGTGGCTTCTAATATCCGTGGGAGTGGCTCCTCTCATTCTCCTTTTTCGCTGTTTCCCTGTGTGTATTTTCTCAAATGTTTTTGCTAGCTGACCCTTAAAATCAAAACTGTCCACCAACAGAGAAAAACCTCATGGTCTCTTTAATTCGATTGTATGTTAACAAATATAATGGGAAAGCACTCTGAGGTGGAGTCTTGTGCTCCAAGGTGATGGCATGGCTCTTCTGCCCATGCCTGCTTCTGTGTCTTTCAGAATGCACTATATCTGGCCACCTTTGGATTCTGGATAGTTCTTGTTCAGCTTAGGCCTAGGTACTTTGCATTTGCCACTACTAAAGGGACGTTCTATTACATCTCCTCCAGGTTACTCCTACGTAGACACAGGCTTTTGTTTGAGGTGAATTTTGTTACCTGATTCTTTCTTCCCAAATTCTTTCATTAGTTCCAATGTTTTTCATTAAGTCTTCCTTTATACTTTTATGAAGTCTAATTACTTTGGTGAGTACTTGCACTGCGATGTTAAACAATAATGAGATACTAGGCAAATTTTTCTTTCTGACTTTAGTGGGAAGTCCTCCAGTTAGGTAGGGTTTTCCCACTAAGCATGTTGTGGGGTCTTGAGCTGAGGTTTGTATATTTTCATATGGTAAAGGAGCTTAGCTGTGTTGTTTGTGAGAAGGCACTCCGTGCAAAACCCACAAATTACAACTGGAAAAAGTTGCCTGTTCTGCAGGGGCTGTGTTTCATAAGGACTTCCCCTGATCAGTGCACTTCAAGTGCAATAGAGTAAGTTGGGGGATGGACATAAAGGGCAGATATTAGTAATGTGGCACGTTCACAATGCACTTGCTAGCCAATCATTGGGCAATGTTTGCTGCAGTCTTTGAGTTAGAATTCCTTCCACTGGCCCATGAAGCTATAAAATTTATTGCCAGAGATATTGTAGCATGTGTGCTAAGAGAATTTGTTTAACATTACATGCTGTAAATAAACAAAAGAAAGACTGGTAGAAGAGAGGAAAGGGAACAGGGGAGGGTGGCAGGGAGGGAGAGGAGGCTGAATTGGAGCCAATTGTATTCCATGCTTGTCTAACTGTGTCAAGATGAACACCAATATTATGTATAACTCTAAAGTACTGATAACAAAAATCCAGACTCCTCAAAAACTAAACAGAATGAAAATATATGCCAAATTGAAGATTCTTTTAACTGGGCTAAAGTACCGAGAGCTTGATATATACTCTTATATATATTTATACCTAATTTCCTAGTTTTTCTCCACAGTTGAAAGCCCTTTACTACCCTATACTAGTCTGTGCCAGTTGTGCTCAAAAATAATACTAGCTCAACACACCGTCTCTGGCCTCAGACTTTGTGGCACCATCCAATTCTGTCTGCACACAACTGTTGTGTGCCTGGCAGTGAGTCAGGTTCCTTCACTTCTGTTTCTGCACTTGTCATGTGGATCGTCATCATCACTGTCTCAGATAGAAAGAGATAGAAAGATTGGTGCAGAGCTGGGAGCGTGGAGTTACTTGGTGAGGTTTGCTGCTATGATGTCCTCCTGTTTTGCTCCTAGTTCTGTTTCTTCTGAACATTTGTTTTCTCCTGAGGACACTGAAAACCGTCACTAAAAATAGAACAAGAGTTGTATTTCATATCAGTAAGAGTCACTGACAAAACATTGATTTTTCTGGGAAAGGATGTGTGTGCTGGAAAGGAAGTTATTATAAGCAATAATTTAGGGTTTCATTTTATTCAAGAATCATGCAACATTTAACTTGCGTTTCAGTTATGAATACAGAAGCACTTTTGTCAATTGACATAAAGTAATGTTGTCTTAGGCAGACTGTTTCAATGGCTTCATGTTCTATCTTTTAGGAGATGTATATGGTAATGCAAATATGAATGTGACATTGCATTTTCTCCTCTAAGCTGAAAGCCTTCAGTGAACGACTGCTTTTTTCTGTGATCATCAACCATTAAATAAAGATCGTGTTCAGGCAACCAGGGACCCATTGGCCCCTGATATTTTCCTTGACACGGTTTCTGAAGAACATACTAGGTCTGCACGTAAACTCTGCTCCTGTACTGGTGTTTGTGCGCAACACAGGGCCTGTCTTCTTACAGCATGTTCGCTCCCCTGCAGCAGGAGTCACGTGATTTTGGATTGGCTTTTTCATCAAGTCAATCATTTTAGGCTCCAAATTAATTCACTACTTTAACTACTTTTTGAAGCCATAGTGTACCTCATGAATTAAATATTGAAATAAGTAAAAGAACCCAGGTTATATCCTTCACTTGAAAGTTGTAACTCAATGTTAGGACAGAAAAGTTGCTAACTTGCATATTTCATGGCCTACAGGGAGGGGAAGGTTGCTGTATTAAGGAGCATTTTATGTTGGCTTAGTTGTTGCCCTTGGTAGTTTGATAAAAGTTGGTCCTTGGGAGGCCACTGTCATCAAGTCATGCTCTGCAGGAGGCCATCATATGAGTGTCCAAAGCATTCTGTCATCCCAACCTCAGCGCACACGCCTGGCTGGGCGACTCACAGTGACATGAGCCTGGCTTGTAGAAGAAGAGGAGGGAAACTGACTGGAAGCTAAAGCCTCTGTTTCCCACCCTCTTCTGAGTGCTCTTCCCCTTCCCCTTTCCTTCCACCTGCACTAAAATCCTGTGACACAGACAATATCCTCTTTTACATATAAATAGGAGCAAATCTGATTCAGGGAACACACATTCGCAAGGAGGGCTGTAGCTTTCTTTGGAAGCCTTGCTACATGAGTGATTTCAGTGTTTTGCAGGAGCAACAGAGTGAACCCCAATTCAATTCGTGTGACTAAAAGCACAATGGGCGGCTGTGATCGGATTAAGAGAAGCCTGAGGGTAAGTGGCTTCTGCGTGTGTCCATGAGGGTCTTCTAGGGATGATTGGCAGGAGGGAGAGCAAGCCGAGGGGGAGACCCACCCTGAGGGTGGGCAGCACTTTCCAGAGGGTTGGGGGCCTGCGTGGAATAACAAGCTGGAAGAAGGAGGAAGCTGCAGCAGACAGAGCTCACTTCTTCCCACCTGAGGACATCAGACTGTGCTCCCTCCCTCTTCCAAAGCAGGTCCTGCTGGGCAGCTCTCCAGGGAGTTTCCAGGCCTTTGGTCCCAGCCTGGGGGCTGTATCTTTGGTCCCTCTTGTTCTGAGGCTCCAGTTCTTGGACTGAGCAGCCACTGATTTCTCCACCTCTCCATCCTGCAGAGGGCCATTGTGGGACTCAGCTTCTGGTCCTCTAAGCCAACCTAATGAATATATATTTTTTTAATTAGGCATTCTTGCATCTGTGTGTGCATTGTGAATGCATCTCCTGTTGGTTTCGCTCCCCTAGAGAACCCCAATATAGCTGCCCGGTATAATTTTGTGTTTTGTGGCATTTGCAAGGTGAATTCAATGCAGGGTATGTGTGCATACATACAAGGGCAGAGATCACCTCCTTCTAACTGTTGACTCATCTATTTTCAGGTTTCTCTGGATAATCTTTATTTAGACATGTGCACCAAAATTTTAATTTGGCAATCTCAGTGTTGGTGGTATTTGATATAGTAAAGTTTGCACAGTATAAATTAATCATTAACTGGTTCTTAGCATAAAACAATAGCATGTTTATAAGTGTCTATGACCCTGCATTACCTCCATGAAATCCTAGGTCTTTGAAGGATTGTAAAGAGCACAGCTCTCCTCTGGGCACTCCTGAAAGCCACGTGCTACTCTCCAGGTTCTCACTGTGTAATTTGATAAATGTAGTGTTACAAAGTGTGTCCCCTAGGGCTTCAGTGTCTTGTCACCAGAACTCCATGTCAGATCTTTTTGGCAGTTATGAGCTACAGGAAGTTAGCAACTCATGTGGTTGCAAAGCCTTCTTGCCTTTACACCCCTATGTCTTACAATGTCATCACAAGAATCCATGGTTAGCTGTTTGTGCTCCATGTAAACCACAAGACTGTGATATAAATTGAGATTATATTCAGGGAGACTCACTCCCACCTGGATTAATTTCTTTCAGTTAATGGTTGTTTTGTAATTATCCATTATGACTCTAATATGTAGGATTTTCAATACTATAAACCTTGATAGGCTTCCCAGTAATGAATTTGAGGATTTTGAGATTTAGTGTTGTCAGGATGCACTGGAGTTTCTAGATTTGGCACAAAGATTTGTTTTAAAGCACCGCCATAAAAAGATTCTTTTTCAGAGCTTCCCTCTTCTGACTAGAAGCAGTAACTTCTGGGATTGAGCTCCCATGTATGGCTTCTCTCAGGCAGCTTCACTTCAGGGAAGAAGATGGAGTGATGCTGCCATCAGTCCCTTCTGCAAGGGCATTTCTATTGCCAAGAAGAAGCAAACCACTGGCACCTGTGACAAAACGTTTCTGTAAAATGTTCTCTTCTACTTTGGGTTCTCTTTGAAGCTGCATGGGTCTTTCCTAAGGAGTCCTGTTGTACTCCCAGAGAGGCCTTTTTTCCTCCCTCCCACTCTTCTGTGAAGTCAGACATATCAACCTCCCTGTCACTATGCTGGCCATAGTGTGCATTCCTCACACATATGAATAAAGTGTGTCCTTTCTCCTGTTAGTCTATTGGCACCACTGACCCCAAGTCCCCAGAAGGCAAGTTTTTCCTCTCAACAGAATCCCCACATAAAGGCTGCTATGGAATGTTTTTTATTTCTACAGTGTTAATATTGAATTACAGTTATGAATTCTCAGACCTGAAAAATAAATGTCCAAACATCCAAAACAGAACAGTGAAATATGCAGGAAATTTCCTCCAAATTGCATTAATGTGATCTCATAGTTGTATACATGGCTTACTTCCTTATAGAGAGCTCACATGACTAAAAGTGGACTGAATGTATGTGGATTCTCTAGGTTTGGGGTCAAGTCTTTTATTTTTAGACCAGTGCTTCAATATTATGGTAGATGAATATAGATGGATATGCTGTTCCATTGATGACACTTTCTTGCTACATTTTACTTATTTTCAAGAGATGTCAGATAACATTATGATTAAGAACAATTTCCATGAGAGCAGCAGCCTCAGTTTCTTTTTTTAAATGCAACAACATGGATGAATTTTAAATGGATGTTGCTAAGTGAAGAGGCACACATCAAAAGGGGCTTGACTTTATTGTATCAATACATTCATATGATTCTGGAAAAGGCAAAATTTTAAGGGTGAAAAACAGATTAATTATTTCTAAGCAAAGAAGTATTTGGGGACAGAAGTAGTTGAGTACAAAAGGGATACCAGGGGGACTTTTAGAGTGAAGGAATGATTATGTATGGTACATGATGCTATATATTTCTCAAAACTCTGGAACTATATCATAAAGAGGAAAAATTAATGTATGTCAACTAAACATGCACACATATATACATCACCTAAGATGTTGGATCCCAAGATGGAATACAGCCTGTGACTAATGAATCTAATAGCAGTCTCAATTTCTCTATGGTAAATGTTTCTGAATTTTATTTAAAATGACTTCTTTTAATTTGTAAACCTTTCTCCACATGCAGCATCAAACCATATATTAGAGGCCATACTCCCCCAACACCTTACACTCTTGAAAACACCATTTACCTCCCAAATACCTCTACTATTCTCCATCAAACACAGTGCAAAGAGGGCTGGGACTGTGGCTCAGTGGTAGAGTACTTGCTTAGCATGTGAAGACACTGGGTTCCATCCTCAGCATCACATAAAAATAAATACATAAAATAAAGATATTGTGTTCATCTGTAACTAAATTAAAAAAACATGAAAATTTTAAAAAAGAATAGTGCAAAGATGTCAAAATCACTTTAATCTGTCATGGGACTATAGGCACTGGTTAGTGTTAGACTTTACTTAACCCAACTTGTTACCACTATGGGGTTATTCCTGGTTTAGAGAACACAACTATCAAATTTGATGGGGCTAGTACTATCAGAAGTGTACATTATTGGATCAAGCACTGTCAGCTAACATTGAGGAAACTAACCTGATCACACAGTACTACCAAATACAGGATTGATTTGTATTCAAATTATGACTATGAGTCCTCAAGGACAGGATAAGTTCTTGATTATAACATCCTGCTTAATAAAGGAATGTGGGTAAGGTGTGGATAAGATTTTATTTAAATTTTTTAGGGCTGGGGCTATAGCTCAGTGGCAGAGCGCCTGCCTTGCATGTGTGAGGTACTGGGTTCGATCCTCAGCACCACATAAAAATAAATAAAATAAAGGCATGCTGTCTACCTACAACTACAAAATTTTAAAAAAAATTTAAAGAATTTCAGAATGCATACAAAATTATTGTCCTTAACACAGAAACTTGGTCACTTGAGTAAAATAATTATTATATGTGCTAAGTACTGCATTATTAAGTTTCCTATTTTGTTAGGTTATTTTAATTCTACAGTTGGCTGCTCAATAAATGGAGCAAATAAAGTTTTTTTTTTTTTTTTGGTGTGTGTGTGTGTGTATTTTTCTGTACCTCTGAACCTCACTGGCTTTCATCAAGTTGCTGGTTATGAATAAACACACATGAAAATAAGTGCATGAAAATAAACACGGCAGTGAGTCTTTTTAAGGGATTTGAAAGGTCTCACACTATTTGATAAACTTAGGATTTTAAAGACTTCTGTTATGTGCTAAGTTCATACAATGAGGTACTACATAAATGTTTTTTTACCAAGTTTCATGATGTTATTACATTTTTTCAGGAATAAACTTGTAAACTAATATCTAATCTATTTAAAATTCTTCCCCTCTGCTTACGGTAGTTGACATGTAATTTTTATTCCTGAGGTGGTCAAAGAACACTTTCCGGGCAGTATTAAAAAAATCTGAAAACTGAAATATTTGATCTGTTACCCCAAATAACCCACATTTATGACAGAGTGTGATTATTCAAAATATATTTGTGTCCAGGTTAGAACTTCTTTAACTGTATTTAGATATTCATTACCTTATGAACCTATGTAACATATCTAAAATATTAGTAAGCAAAAACCCAATACTTTTTTTTAAAAGGAAATTGGCCTAGTTTTTCCCTGATGGGCACTATGGTGAAATAAGGATGCAAACCTTTATCTCTAGGGGTCAAAGTAGAATTTTATGTAAAAGATTATGGAAACCAAACAAAACAGATATACCCTCAGCTATCATTAGTAGTGTTCCAAAATGGATAAGTTTGCAGCATCAGAGAGCCAAGAGCAACATGGAGCTTTTCCATTAAAGTCAAGGAGATGAGACAGTGATTTCTCCTCCTGGGTCAGGAGAACACCTCTCTAAAAGATGAGGCAGGAAGTTCCTTTTCTCTGGGCTTTGGTAGCTGAAGGAAAGCATTTCCCCCTGGTTGGAGGACAAATATTTAAAGAAACATTTTTGAGCCTACCCCCCAAATTTTATTCACTGCATCATTGTTATGAGGACATATTTACTGCTTTGTGACTGCAAATTTCAAGACAGCTTCTTTTATATTTTCACTTGATCAAGTTCACAAACCTACTGACCACATAGTAGTTCAAGAAGAAAAGTAGCAACCGAAGGAATCTGTGAGGGATTTTGTCAGAAGGCCTATGTACTTTCAAGTGAGCTTGTCTTTGAACATAAAACAGGAGAAAGTCCTGAAGATCCCATCATGTATATTTTTGTTATGCAGCTCTCATGGCCATCATCAGCATTTAGGGTCAAAGTAGAACAATCTATACATTAATGAGAAACATGACCAAAGAAATGCATTTCAATCCTGAGGATCAGAAGGTGAACCACTATAGACTGAGTAGCAATCTCAGTATCTAAGAAATCAGAAAGTATCCTTCCCAGATCCTTGGGGTTTTGTTGCTGAAGGATTATATAACAATTCAGGACCTAAGGGATTTTAACCCTCTTGAGGGTTAAACTGTTCACCATGAATAGAAATGTGGGATCATATTTCATGAGTGCAAGTCTTCTACTACTGCAAATGTTGACTGAGTCAAATGGTATTAGAAGACACAACTTTCTTGATATTAGTTATTTTCAAAGGTGATTATTATGGAACAAAATAAAGTATGTAAATTATTCTAACAACTAGAATTTTAAAAAGGCTGACAATAAATTTTTTATAATTTGTACTTAGTAAAGAACAACTGTCTTACTGTTTCTGGGAGAAAAAAAAAACAAGTATTTATATTTATTAATTAAAACAACTTCTTCCCGATGCTGAGTTAAAATTCCATCACAAAAATGAACAAAATACTCACATCCTTTTAAAATAATATTTTTAGTTGTAGATGAACACAATACCTTTATTTAATTTATTTATTTTTATGTGGTGCTGAGGATGGAACCCAGTGCCTTGCATGTGCCAGGCGAGTGCTCTACTGCTGAGCCACAACCCCAGCCCCTCACTCCCTTTAAAAAAAAATTTGTAGTTGTAGATGGACAGAATGCCTTTATTTTATTTGTTTATTTTTATGTGGTGCCAAGGATCAAACCCAGTGTCTCACACATGCTAAGCAAGTGCTCTGCCACTGAGCTACAGCCCCAGCCCTCACTCCCTTTTTTGAAATCTAAAATAGTGGCTATAGCACAAGTGTCATGTAAGAAAACTAATTACTGAAAAATATGGCAACCAATAGTGTATTCTAATATAAACCATGGACTTCCAAAGACAATAATGTCAGTGTTAACCTCATGGATTTTAACAACTGTGTCACTCTGGTGCATAATGTTGATGGTAAGGTTCTACAAGTGTGGGACAGGAAGTATATGGGAATCTTTGTACATTCCAAGTCATTTAGTATGAACCTGAAACTATTCGGGAAAAAAAAATCTCATGTACACACACACACACACACACACACACATTCTTATACACATCCCTCTAGTAATTTTTGATGGCAAAAAAATTTCTTCCCTTTAGAATATCAACCAATGCTACTTTAAGTTTGCCTTTACTCATTGTGATAGTAAGGAGATGGACTAAATATCAACTATTATATTACATCCTGATACTTGCCTTTCTATTCTCAAATAAAATTAGATAGCTCTGTATGAATACCAGAAATATCACAAGGACCTTTGTAATACCTACTTTCTATCTATACCTAATGAAAAAATGTCTCAAAGAATCTTAGAAATTTGAAGTAGTGCTTAAGATTTATTTAGGGGCCCATGCTTTGACTTCAGAGGAAATTCCTTTATAAAAATGTAAAATATCAGAATTACATTCTCCTCATAATGTCAAATATTGGATCATGGTAGGGGACACACTTATTCCTATAAAAGTCATTGCAAGTTGGAAGAGTCTATATGGAATTTTTTTTTAAATGTGGAGGGGGCACAATAGTGCCTGCCTGTAATTCTAGTGACTGCAGTGGCTGAGACAGCAGGATCAGCAGGATCACAATGTTCAAGTCCAGTCCCATCAACTTAGCAAAAAGCTCTAAGGGGTGGGGATGTAGCTCAGTGGTAAATAGCCCCTGGGTTAAATCTCCAGATACCGGCCCCAAATAAATAAAAACTTGGGAAGAAAGAGGGTATATCAGGGAAAATAAAAATAGAAAGCACATGGAAAAATGAGAGAAAGTCACTCCTCTCCTCTCAGTGGGCATAATTTTTTATTTTTGGTACAGGGAATTGAAACCAGGGGCAGTCTACCACTGTGCTACATTCCCAGTCATTTTTATTTTGAGAGCCAGCCTCCCTAAGTTGCCTAGGGTCTTGCCAGTTACTGAGGCTGGCCTCAAACTTGTGATCCTCTCATCTAAGCTTCACAAGTCATTGAGATTACAGGCATGTGCTAGCATGCCCCATCCAATGAGAGTCATTTTGTTTTGAATGATTAATGAAAGCAACTTCAGTTACTCAACAAAAGAATAAATCTGATTTATTCACATTTTTCTTTTGTACCAGGAATTGAACCCAAGGGCACTTAACCACTGAGCCACATACACAGCCTTTTTTATAGTTTATTTTGAGACAGACCCTTGGTAACTTGTTTAGGGCCTTGCTAAATTCCTTAAGCTAACTTTATACTTGTGATCCTCCTGCCTCAGCCTCCCAAGCACTGGGATTACAGGTTATTCATGTTTTTAAAATAAAATATTTCCAAATGAAATTTTTATGTTGCTAAATGTAAAAAGTGAATGAGAAAAGGACAGCTATGAGAATTAATGATTCAAGTGTTTAAATGCATGTACATTTAAACTTCCACATGCTTGTTGAGTATTAAACTTCAGAAACAGGGCACTTTAGATCACTTTAAAAGAGATGGTTAAACCCCAAATAATTAAGTATAACTACATGTTAATAAAATACTTTCAATCAATTGTAAGACAAGTGTGATTTGAGGGTAGAGCAAAACCAAGTAAAAGAAATTGGGGCATCTCTGTGGAAATGCTACAACCATAAGCACAAACTTCAGCACTGATGTTTTTGTATCTTGTTCAGTTGACAGAATCATTTTTAGCAGTTTAATTCTTTCAAGAACACAGATGTAGTGTGTTTAATAATTTTATAAGACCATAGAGTTGATTTTCTTTTGAAATCATATCTGCATTGGAATTGGCTTTGTCAGCTAATGAATCAATACAAAGGGGTACACAGGTAAAATAGACTTTGTCTTTTTTTCCTCAAGGAATAAATAATGTAAATGTCCATGTTTTGGGACTGATATTGATTCACTGAGGCCAAATATTAAAGTGAATAATCTTTATTAAAATGTACTTGCAAGCGTTAGAGAAGAAGTCACCATTACTGCCAAAGGGCTAGGAGTTTGATATGTACAACTTTGTAATTGCTGCTACTTACAAAACCATTTAGGGTTCAATTGATAGTTAACAGAGTGAGCATCTTGTGTTTAATAAAATGACAAACATGTACTGCATTATATTAGAATGTCTATTATTGTAACTAATGTTATATTTAACTTAGGTAACTTAGGTTTGAGTTTTTTAACTGTAGGTAATGTAGGTTTGAGTTTTTTCTTCAGAGCCATCAGTATAACAGAGAGTGAAGAGACTTTTCAACAACTGCCACTTCTTGCTGTTGCTGTTTCAAAAAAGGAAATTTAGATAGCTGTTATACATATTTCTATATTTAAAATATTCTAAGGTTTATATCAATTCTTGGGTTTTGATATTAAATACAAGCTACTTACAGTCTCCCTAAGAATGTTTTCCTGCAACTCAGCCATTTCTTTTTTCACTTTACTTTGTTCACCAATAACAAGACTTTCATGATACTCCTCCAGGTCTTTGATACTCTAAAACAAAAAAAGTCAACTTCAGTTAGAAGCTTCCACTTCTTATTTCATATTCCAAATGTGTAAATTAAATTTCAAAAGTAACAACTTTTGATATTCAGAGAGTTTGCTATTAATTCAAACTGAAATTATAATTAATATATGCAGATATAAATATCCCCTTAACATTTCTTTCTATTTTTTTTTTTGTAGTGCCAAGGACTAACCCTATGGCTTCAACATGGTAGGTTTGTGCTCACACTGAGCTGCCTCACCAGCCCCAAGAAATTTTTTAAATGTCAGATCTGAGTGGAAGAATATTTTTATGAGAGGAACAACAATCACGTACTTAGTTTACAAAAATGGGTTGGTGAGCAGTTGTCAACATGGAACAGACATAGAAAGAGACTGGTAGACCTGCATTATGAAATGCCACACTTCTTAACAGGGTAATGACTTATTTGTTATCACTAACAGTTCATGTAACATGATTTCCTTAGAATAAAACAGGCTATCATATGACCCTTGTAAATCTTTATCATTCATTCAATAGTGACATCCAGTACACTAGGAAAAAGTACTGGGTTACATGCTGTGGGAGAATTAAAAAATGACTACAATCTCTTCTGTATTCATATATATGAGCAAACATTTAAACAGAAATAATATAAAAACTTTAAAATAGGTATGGAAGAAGAATTTATTGGGGTATGTAGCTGACAAGCAAGGTTCAGTGAGATTTAGAGGGCAAAATAATAAAATGTCAATAGGTAAATAAAAGAAGTTAAAAATACTGTAGGGGAAGAACATAAGCAAAATGAGGAAATGTAATGGTGAGTTCCTGCACATGGGGTATCTGAATAACAGAATTAAGAAGGGGAAGCCACTGATAGTTTTAGAAGAAGGAAGGGCCATGTTTTAGGAAGATGATACTACAAAATCTTGAAGGATGGATCGAGAAGAGAGAACTCAGAAAAAGAGTACTTTAATATTATAGGCAAGGAATAATGAAGTCCTGAACTAGGGCAGCAACAGCAGAAATTAAAGCAATAAAAGGTCCACTAGCATGGGCCAGGCTCTGGGTTCAATCCCCAGCACAGGAAAAAAAAGGTACCACAGCAGGGGTAAGACTACAGTAAGGGTAAGACCTACTGATAACTGGATGGGAAGGATAATTAAATTCAGGAGGCTAAATAATAAAGTTCCTACCATAACTATTAACATTTATCAATAACATTTAGAAGAAAACTTTTCTATTTACTTCTTCATACCAACTTGTTAATGGTTCTAAGGGAACATTAGAGCTGCATGTTCTCAACTTGCAAGCTCTTTCTAAATAAGTGCTTTGTATACAGATGACTCTGAAGTTCCTGAAAGAATTTTTAGAATAATTTAATTATTTACTGAAACACCTCAATTAGTTAAGAGTGACATTTTAATGTACATCTTAAAGGGACTATTAAAAAGAACCCCCCGAAGGATTTTTAACTCCTAAATAATATGCATCTACATGAATAAGAGGTCAATGTTATTGAGGAAAATTAGCTGATGTGCAAATATGACAGAAGAACATTGCCAATTTACAAAGGGTTGATCTTCCACTTGTTTTTTCATCCTGGTAATCATAAGTTGGAACATAAAACCATTCTTACTCATTAATAATTCTATAAATAAATATGCCATAGAACACTTATGAACTACACTAGAAAATGAAAGAGTTACTGAGTAGTTATATTTGCCTACTTTCTAGTTAATGAAAGCTGTCCATAGAAGACAAGTAAAAGAAAAGTAGAAATGATTTATCGACTTGCTGCTCTTCACTATATATTATCAATTTGAACATAAAAACATCATTATAGTGTTAATAAAGCATCAATGTTATGGACAAAATGTATATTTCTAGGTAAAATTCCCAATTTTACTTCTGTTTTAAATAACTCTCACAACTATTAATGGTTTCTAAAATTAAAAGTTCATGTAAAAATTATGGTAATTCTAGAAAAATAAATTTGAGATAGAGTATGATTAACAATTTTTAAACACATAATCAAACTGCTTCACCATAAATTCAGAAAGAACCAATCAGTCTTGTAATTCTACATATATATTGTATTTGATGAGAATGTATTGTTTACCAAGTACAACACAACAGACCTTTAGCAATTGCTCGTACAAATTTTTAATTTCTTTAACTTTCTCACGCTGAATAATTCTAGATTGAAGAAAAAGCTTTCTTTGCTCTTGAAACATATTCTAAAAAGATAAAATAAAGTGATAAAATTTGAATAAAATTTAACATTTAAAAAACAAATCTATAAATCTTAGTTGAAAGAAATACACTTTAAATTAATAACTGTTAATTTGTTTTAATGTTTATATCCAATTTTAAATAATTGCATTTCAACTCCAATAAACCCAAACAAAATAATATAATCATCTTTTGTATCACTCATTGAATAGGACATTTTCTTACCAATATTCAAATAAATGTATTAATTATTGATTTCAAATTCAACAGATGACCCTTCTAATAATCTGTTTACCACAAGCAGATAAAATCTAAAGTCCTACCTAGCAGAAATTAAGTAGGGAATATTTCTTCTTATCCAATATTCAAAAATAATACTAATTCCTGCTCATTTCAATATACACAGGGCTGGAACTTCCAGTGATGCAAGCCTCTCTATTCCTTGACCCACTCTCCAATAATAATTTCATACTGTTCCCTACTTGCCACTCCCAGAGTCAAACTCTAGATTTTTCATGCTCAATAACTGCAGAATTACATAATACAAACAATAGCAAAGATATATAGGAAATTTATGTTAAAACACTGTTTTGAAGCATTTTAAACTAACTCATCAAAAAAAGAACCCATTTACTACTCAAAACAACTTCGTGAGGTAGATACTCTTAGTGTGTCCTCTTTCACTAAAAAGAAAACAGAGCGCAGATATAAATAATTTGCTGGTGGTTTCATAGTGAGCAGCTAGCTGAAATACTTTTGGATCCCAAACAGTCTGATTCCAGAGTCCAGGCTCCTGACCACTGTACTGCACCATATCTCCATTTTTACAACATTCAGCCACTTCCCTACCTTTGTAAGTCACTCTCTTCAATATTGTGGCTCAGTAGTCTTAAAAGACCTAAATTCCCTCGAATGGAGCACTTTTCACTGTCTAATATGCTGTCCCCATGTCCTCACTTTTCTCAGTCCCAGAGGACATTCCATAGTCAGTCATCAGACACCCATCATTGCCTATACACTGTGACCCCTTCTCCTTTCATCAATGTACTTGGATAAACCCAAACCTCTCAAATCCAACTCTCTACATGTTCTGCCAAGCCAAGCTGCCTGCTCCCGCTGTAACGTCATGATCTCTCTTATGAACTTAAGTTGAACCCTATCGCCTCTTGGCATTTCTATTTCTCTTGTCTGTCTACAGAACCACTCTCGAGAAACAATTCCCTGCCTTCTCTTTTGTCCTGAAAGCAGCATCTGCTCCCCATCCTTAGTCCCAGATGATGACCTCACCACTTCTCTGAAGAAACACAAGCAATCCCAACAGGAAGTCCTGTCTCCCATCACCACATCTTCCATCCACCTTTGCCCAGCTAGCCTTAAGTCCTCTACCTTCTCTCCTGAATTTTTGCATGAACTATTGCTACTTGAGATTTTGATATAATAGATTAATCATAAAGCTAAGCCTGATACCAACAGCTAGTTTTTCTTCTTGGTCCTCAGCTTTCTGTACTTCTATGTCCAACTGTTGAAACAAAGGCAGAAATTGCTGAGAATATTTATAATGAAGATTCTGCCTGTAAAACATAATAATGAACATGGTCATACTGCATAAAGGTATGAAAAATATATTCAAAACAAAAATGGTTGACATAATTTCACATAATTTATACCATGAAAGGAAAATAAAAGTAGCTAAAATCTTCTCATGAGAAAGAGAAAAGCAAAATGATTTACTCTCATTATAAAAATATTTATTCCTAAGTGACTACTAGAGAAGCTAGTTCACCTGCTTAACAGCTTGAAAACTGAGGACTGCAGTATAAATTTTCCACAAATACTTAATTGATATAAAAGCAGTTTAATTTTCAATTCATCTTACTAAATAACATAGATTCTGGCATTAGAAGTTAGATTTAATGTGGATAACATATCCATTCACTGTGTAACACTTCCAGACAGGAATATTTCTCTTAACTATTTCTCCATATTGCCACAATTAATTTTGCAAAAAGAGCAGAGAATGAGATTCAGCTAAAAACATAAATTATTTGCAATATGAATTACCTTTTCTATATAACTGAATACTCTTAACACTCCCAGGATTGATGATTGGACATTTGTCTTATATTCAGTTAACATATTATAATAAATGTATATAAATCAACTTTATAGGGAAAATACTATTATCTCAAAGGCAAAAGAGGTAATCTTATTTTCTTCTAGGTAATATACTTCAGTACTGTGAAACTAAGGTTCGAAAATTATCTGTTTAGAGAAAATCAAGCAAAATACTTTGTCATATCAGGGATTGAACCCAGAGGCCCTCTACCACTGAGCCACACCCCCGCCCTTTTTATTTTAAGACAGAGTCTTAATAAATTTCTCAGGCTGGCCTTGAAGTTTCAATCCTTCCGCCTCAGTCTCCCAATTTGCTGGGATTATAGGTGTGTGCCACCACACCCAGCTACAAAACACATTTTTATTTGGAGATTCTAATAAATGCATGGTGATAATTGGAGTGCAAAGATTTATGCATGAATAGTTATATGTATACACACACACACACATATACCAGTATTGTGATTCCAAAAACAAAACAAAACTTTACCTTTGCTCTTGTTGTATTTTGCGAATATGCTCAATATTTTCATTAATAATTTTGAGAGAAGCGTCTGTATTCATTTCAAACCATTTTCTTCTAGCAAGAAGAGCTTGTGTGATGTCAGCTATATATAAAATAAATTTTCATTAAGTGGCTATTGAAAATTACTTTGCTCCCATATATTCGTACCCATATGGGAAATGTTGATTCAGCAATATTGGAAAGACATTTAAAATTTATAAAACAGACATCATTTAAAAACAAGATTTGCTCACTTATATTATATGAACATATTTAGGTAATAGTAATACAATTCTCATTTATCAAACTGCAGGTCACCTTTTAAATTAGATAAAAATTCTAATAGTCAAAATAATTTATACTTTTTAAAAATGTATACAAAGAAGCATAAAAAAGAATTTAATTTCCTCTTGAGAAGCAGTTAATGAGTCAAATTTTATAATTTATTAAATGTCCTCTAATTCAAAGGACACTCCTAGGATGGAATATTGTTAGAGTTCATTTCATAAAATACACAAAAGTACTTTACTTAAAAAGTCTGTCAAAGAGCGAGAAATAAATATACTGTAATAAAAATATTTATAAATCATGCAGTGGGTGATGCTTTTAACTATATTTTACTAAGAGACAGTGTTCATGGTTATAAGAATTTCAGGTTTACATAAGTAAATGAATATACATAAGAGCACTTTTTAAATATTTTCATGGATGTTGTAAAAGATGTTTATTTGTAACTGCAGTGTTTCTCATAAAATATTACAACTAGAAAGTAATACAGTACTAAGGATATGACTTTACATCAAGATCTACTACCAATAGCTATTTATCAATACTCATGGTGTCCATCTATAACAAATAATTAATTGCACACCTCACAATACAAGCACTTTTAGCACCAAATAAACCAAAGCTTTCAAAACATAATCCTTTGTATGAATTATCTCTATAGCAGAGCCAAAAGTTGATAAATACGCTGTTAACATTATAGACTTTACAGTATATAGAAATAAAAGAAATTTATTCAGTGTGTTTGTTTGCTTGTTTATTTATGGTACTGGGGATTGCCCAGGGGTGTTTTACTACTGAGTTACATCCCCAGTCCTTTTTTTAAATCTTATTTTGAAACTGGATCTCACTAAGTTGATGAGGCTGGACTTGAACTTGCCATCTTCCTACCTTGGCTACCTGAGTTGCTGGGATCATAAACCTGTGCCAATACATCTAAAACAGTGTGGCTGACAATTAACAAGCAAATGGAAAATTTTTGAGTTTTTGGATACAATCATACATTTCTCACTAGGTATAAAATTGTCTTCAATTTTCTGCTGGGCGTGGTAGCATATACCTAATATTCCTAGAGGCTCAGGAGGCTGAGACAGGAAGATTGCAAGTTCAAAGCCAGTCTCAATAACTTAGTGAGGCCCTAAGCAACTCAGTGAGACTCTGTCTTTAAATAAAGTACAAAAAAGGCCTGGGAATGTGACTCAGTGGTTAAGCGCCCCTGAGTTCAATACCTGGTACCAAACAAACAAACAAAAAAGTAGTCTTCAATTTTCTACTACATGATTCACTAAAGTAAAAATACTAACAGCTATTTCAGAGGAACTCTTAAGCATTGGTGCTCCAAAGATAAAAAGTTCAGAATGTCATAAAATTAAATTAAATACAATAAAATTCTGTATACGAGAAAAAAGACTTTAGGCAGAGTCCTGAAGGACAGTGTTTAGTAAATCCTATAACAGTTGTACAGTTGAACACAATTTTTTTAAGTAAAAATATCTTCCAAAACATACCTCTAACTTCCCGTAATATCTTTTGTACATCCTCCCTATAAAAAAATGACAGGAAATTTTTAAGTGAGGCAAAAAATTGTTACTATGGAAGAAGACCCCTAGGCACTTAAGGTTAGCTAGGTGCTGTGTGAGCAGAGGCGGACTTTTCTGAAATCACCCTATGTGACGCAGCAGGCAAAAAATGGCTTTAAACACATTACCCCATGTCTCGCTCCTGGCGACCTGTGAAAGAACTCTCCTCCCCACTGTCATCAAGTCCTGAACTGGTTGCTGCATAGAAAAGAGAAAGGAAAGATGTTTTTCAAGCAAGTGTGCTATTTGATCCACTCTTTGCAGAGATATCCTCTCCCTTGTGCAATTTCCCTGGCTCTTCAGGCCAAGGAAAAGATCCTGATGCAGACAGACAGACAGAGGTGGAATCCCTTAGGTGTAGGCCACAATAAATTTGGTCAGGGCCTGGGGCCACTGGAAGGAGGCATCTGTACCAGGGCCAAAGTGCTTGTCCTGCACCTGGGACAAGTAGGAAGTGAGGGCTGCCAGGGGTTCAGAGGAGCAAGAACCGGAATCCCGTGAAGGTGCTTGAGACACAGGGGCTTCTCGGCGCTGGAAACGTGGGGTAGCCCCAACCCAGGGCCAGGAACTCCAGCCGCCCACGTGCTTCACGGCCCCACAGGACAAGAGGGGGAACACCTCTGACACGGGGATGCCCAGAGCAGAGCCTCCCCGCTGGAGGGACCCCTGGGACAGGAGCGTTTTTCACCTGGGCACTCAAAGTCATAGATGGACAGGTCCTGAGGCTCCACCTGGGCCTTGGCAGCTCTCCCCAAGCTCTTCCTTGCCGTGGGTGCCATGGCGACGGCCGCCCTGTGTTGCACAGGAGCCCGCAAGCTCCAGAGGGCAGGGATGCACTAAAGAAGGTGGGAGGTGTCAGAGGAGAATCAGGGCATGGGGCTTTGGGGCTGGAGATTGGTGTGGCCTCGTGGCCTGACACATGCCCTGGAGCCAGGGGGAGGGGGAGGATGGTGCCAGGGTAGAGTCCCTCCCCCACCCAATGATGCCATGGTCATGTCCTGCCCCATCCAGTCCAGTCCTGCTACAGGAGGGCTGAAACCCAGGGGACAGGGGACAGGAAGGATGGCCCCAGGGTGAAGAGCCGCCCAGCCCCATCCAGTCTCTCCCTGCTGGATACCGAGGGACCCGAAGGAGAACCCCAGGGTCAAGTCCCCCCCCCCCAAAAAAAAAGTCCAGTCCCACCCGCTGGAACCCAGAGGACAGGAAGGATGGCCCCAGGGTCCAGCCCTGCCCCACCCTGTCCTGTCCCTCTGGAACACTAGGAGAAGGGAAGGATGGCCCCAGGGTCGAGCCCGGCCTTGTCCTGTCCACTCCCACCTGTCCCGTCCAGTCCCACCGGGCTGCAACTGAGGAGACACTGGTAGGATGGCCCCAGGGTCGAGTCCAGCCCCGTCCCATCCAGTCCCACCCAGTTGGAACTGGAAGGGACACAGGAAGGATGGCTCCAGGGTCGGAGTCCCACCCCGAACCACCCTGCTGCACCACCTCACCTGTCCAGTGCCCGTCCAGTTCCGCACCACCCCGCCCCGTCCAGTCCCACCCCCCTGTCCCATCCTTTCCCACCCCAACCTGTCCAGTCCCCGTCCCGCTACACGAGGACTGGTACGAGCCCCAACTGCCCCGCGCCCCTCCAACCCTCCACCTCGGGCGCCTCTGCGGGGTCTCACTGCTCGGGTCCCCAGATGACCCCGGCTGGTGGCCGCTGGGGAGGACAGACCCAAGGGCAGACGGTGGCCGCACGACCCACTAAATGACTCCTCAGTAAGTTCCGTGGGAAGGGACCCCTCTGCCTGCACCAGTCTGGCACACCAAGGGAGGACACAGCCCCTCTCTGTTCTCTCCCTTGGGAAAGCCCCAGGGTCGCCTCAGGGGCCCGCGTGTCCCCTGATGAGGGCGGCCCAGCACCAGGGATAGCGCGGGTGGATCCTCCCCGCCAGGCCTCCAGCAACGCGGAGACCCTCCCGCCGCCATCAGGGCCCTTCCCTTCCAGAAGCGCTCCTGGGCCCGCCCTCAGCGGCCCACCTCACCCCAGGCCACACCCATGAAGTCACCTCACACCTCTGTCTTCCGAGAGGAGAGCCCCACACCATTGGCCCCCGTGGAACCACACGGAACCACACGCCGATCCCACCTCCCCAGGCCCGCGCCTCATCCTGGGGTCCGGAATCGCTACCCCTCACCCAGCTGGGCGACCGCGAAGCTCCTCTCAGGGCCTTGGCGTCCTCCTCCTCCTCGTGGCAGCAGCCCGCAGGTCGTGTTTGCGCGCCTCACTCGCTGATTGGCTGGCGCAGTGCGCGTGCGGGAGGCGGGGCCGCTTGGAGCCACGGCCCCTGCAGCTCCGCCACCCGCCACCGAGGGAGGGGGCGGCACTGCCATGGTCTGGGGTCCCTGGGGCCCTTGGCAGCACCTCAGCCAGGCTCCTGGCCCCATGAGGACAGGACATCATCGAATGGATGGCAGCGAGCCCTGCACCTCATGCGGGAAGGACAGGCCAGTGGACAGCACTGCCATCTCCCTAAGCCGCCTTACCTGCACAGGAGGCGTCTTCGCCATGATCCATCACCCTGGTGTCTTGGACTTCCCTTCCCGTTGCAGTAATTCAGGTGCAGGTCAGCATGAGATAGAAAGAAGAAGCAGAGCAAGCAAAGCTGCAGCAGAAAAAAAAGTCCTTTATTGTGTACAGCAATCTTTTTATAGTCTTGTGAACAAAGAAGGCAGCCTTCCAACAGCAATAAATCAGGTCTTTCAGCTAATTAAACATAGCACACAGAAGTTTTACTTTCTAATCAGAAGTGACCCGCTTCTCATGGCTAATCTACTCTCGGCCTGGAGCATGCCGAGCTCTGCTCTTGTTAAGAACAGATAATAAAATTTTTCTCAGCGCCCTCCTAGCCCACTTGGCAGAACATCCCGTTTGCAGGCAAGTCCTCCCAAGGACGGCAGACACCTCCTTTTCAAGCATGTCCGCTGTTACCTATCTATACCTTGACAGAATATCCCCTTCGCAGGCAGACTCCATCAAGGACAGTAATAGTAACGCAGTCACATCTGATTCTCTACACCTTCCCCTCTTCCTTTATTTTCCACCATTTCCCACGTGCAATCCCAACAGCCAACTGAACTCCCTGTGCTTCACATACTCACCAACACTTCCTGTAGTGACATTTCCTAAGGTCGCCATCCTAACAGATGCAAAGTGATAGCTGTGCAGGTCTTTTTCGGTATGCGTCCCATCCCCATCGCGGAAAGATGGAGCAGTTCTTTGACGCTCCCTGACCACTTGTGTTTCCTTTGGCGTTATAGTACCCCTGAGTGATGGTGAGCTGAACATTTTTCACTTTGAGGCCGTGTATTCTGCTCAGATTTGAAGATGTGCTTTCTACATTTGTATATCACTCTATATGGCTGTGTTTTTCCCTGCTACATCTATGAAATAGATTAGTGCTTGCTCTGAAGTCATTCGAAATTCTCTGTTTTCTAAAAAGCGTTTACAATTTTATTGGGCATTTTCAAGTCTGTGTTCATCAACAAGCGATTTGGTACTTGATGTCCTGCCAAGATCAATTGTTTTGTTTTTCTTGCCAAGGTGGAAATTCAAGTTTCCCATTCCCATTATTTGAATAGTGTCTACTTGTCCACCTGCCAGCTCACTTCCTCAAAAGCCATCCTTTGTCCCTGTAGATTCAAAAGGTAACTCCCCTTGCAATTCCCCAGATTCCCATGTCTTGTTGAGGCTATTTCTGGACTTTCTGTCTGTTCCTGTGGGCGCTCTGTATATTCTGCCTCAGTACCACAGTCGGTGAATTGTGGCAGATTAGGATGTACTGGGTTATGGCATGGGCCAGTCAAGCTCTTCGTTTCCAGTGCTTCTGTAGCTATACTTGAACTTTTCTGTAGGCCTTATATTGCCGCAGTCTATTTCCCCGTACGGGCCACCAAATGCCGCAGTCTGGCTGGGCACAAATCACGAGCCACCACACAGCTTGTAGATTCAAACAGCAACTCTTTATTCCCGAACTCACACCAGCCGTCTACAATCACGTTCTGGGGAAATCCACGTTCTCTGCCCAAATCCACCTCCACTGGGCTTCTATCTCCCAAAATATACTGTCTGAATCCCGTGAGAACTCAAGGGGAACTCAGGCAGCAGGATACGCCCTATTCCCAGCAGGAATAATCTTAAACCTGGAACGCCCTAAACTGGAACGCCCTAAACCCAATTATCCTAAACCGGGAACACCCTAATCCGCCCTGGTCCTTGAGCAAGGTCACCTACATGTAATGTCACAGCAAAATGGGGTAGCTGGCAAGGAAATTGTCATACCTACTTGGCTAATGGCTCCCAGCATTATATTACTATTTTGATATCTGGGAGTGGGTGGGGGGAGGCATCTGGGGCATTTGTATTGGATTGTTTTACATTTACAAGTGAACATGGTGAGGATTGCATCTCCATGATGTGGGATCAACCTGGCCAGGAATGAGATATTTCTTCCCACTCTTTCAAGTCCATTTTGAGGACTTTTAAAAGTGTTTCATGAGGCCTGGAGCTGTGGCACATGCCTGTAATCCTAGCGGCTTCAGAGGCTGAGGCAGGAGGATTGCAAGTTCAAAGCCAGCCTCAGCAAAAGTGAGGCGCTAAGCAACTCAGTGAGACCCTGTCTCTAAATCAAGTACAAAATAGGGATGAGGATGTGGCTCAGTGGTTGTGTGCCCCTGAGTTCCATCCCTGGTACCCTTCCCGCCAAAAAAAAAGTGTTTCATGATCTCTCAAAATATCTTCATTTTATTAGTAATATCTCTTCTGTTGATCTCATAAATGAGATTTGCTTTGCCTTTTTATTGTGTTTTCGAAGTGCTTGCGTATGGTGTCTCTCTCTGTGTGTGTGTGTGTGTGTGTGTGTGTGTGTGTATGTTGTTGAAGTTTGCATGCTTATTTTATATCCTGGAAAATTTCAAGATCCTTTTCATGTTTCAGTTGGTTCCACACCTGATTTGGAATAGTACTCCAGGTACACTATGGTGTCCTCTACAACTAGAGTTCCTTGTACTTCCCTTCAAATCCTTTCACTGTCAATTGCTTTGTCTCACTAATTGCATGGGCTAAGACCTCCAAGACAGTGTTTAAAAAGTCACGCACACGTTGGGCGTTTTTGCCTTCCTCTTTATTAGTAATGCCTATCCACCACACTTTTTGGACAAGGTTCAATTTAGGTTTTCGTCTTCAAGTCTTGTGAAACATTTTTCAGCATCTCTGTAGGTAATCTGAATTTCCCCACTTCCATCTACTAATATGACAATTTAAAAGGTTTCCTAATACGTGAACCCTGTGATCCCAGAATCAATCTTACCTGGCAGTGGTATAGTATAGTGTCATTGTGATTTTGGATTCGGCTTGATAATATTTTATTATTATATTGCTGCACTAAAGTTGGCAAATGATGTCGACCGGTCTTTAGTGCTGCTGCCATTATCGGGCTTGGGCAATTTTGTTCTTCCCTTGCCTGAGAGAGTCAATGTTTTACTTCATTTTCTAGGCTCCAAGCCAAACCATCCGTGTTGACCCACTTGGCACCAAAGGTTTGGCCAGAATTCCCTGGGGAACAATGCATGCCTTGTGGTCTCCTGTGGGTTATGCCTTCATACTTCTCCTCCTTCTGTGGAAACTGTCTTTTTCAAAACCTTTTTGTCCGTGTTGGAGTCAGTGAGAGCCAAGTGTGTTTCCCCAAGACATTATATATTTCATTTGGTTCTGCCAAGTTTTCTGCATAAAGTTACGTAAAGTGGTCGCCTGGATCTTAGAGTTTCTTCTCGCTTGCTTTGTGTTTCTCCTGTGTGCCCTGTGTCTGTTTCAGGTGATAGATTGTGATCAATCTATCAGCTGTAAAAATATGCTTTCACTCTGTTCCTTTGAATAAATTAGCACCTACTCTAGGTCTTTCAGTGATTTACAAAGAGAATCTTGATTTAACGATTTAATCTTGTGTTTTTGGTTATTTTCTCTGTCACCTGCCTGCATTAATGTTATTTCCACCTCAATGGTTAGGTTTCCATCTAGCTCTGTAGGTGGGAATTTCATTTATTTATTTATTTTCATGTTTCCATTTTCACGCATATGAGTATTCATAGTCGTGCATTTTTCTCTGATCACTGCTTATATACATATATACATATATGCATAGATGAGTGTGTGTTTGTATAGATATAGATAGATAGATAGACAGATAGATAGATAGATAGATGATAGGTATATCAGGGTTTCTGACAAGGAGGCTCTTTATAATAACTTATCAGTTACTACTATGTGATTTCCTGTCTTGTCTCCACTTTCACACAATACAGCCTCAGTGGAGAGCCTTTATGAGTTCTGGAGCGGGGGCAGGGGGACTTTGGCTTCTTCATGCCACCCAGCACTATTGCACTGGGCTCAGAGAGTGTCCTTTGGATCTGTCTCCTTTCCTGCACTTGCTGATATTTCCTTTGAGACCTGCTCTATGATAAGCTTTGTAACTCTTCCTGGTGTGCTTGGGAAGGCGTATTTGCTAGGATCATGTGTTAGATTCCGCACCTTCTCTCATTCTACCTTGTCACATGTGCCATTTTAAGCACTATGCCACAGGTTCTTTTTGGCCATTGAACTTGTTGTGGCAGACTGTGTTTTCTACAGATGGCCGCAGCACCTTGGCCTCTCCCTGTGATGTGACTTTGGTACTTTTTCCATCAAGCAGTGGAGGCCTCCTGTCCTCCTACTGAACTCGGGTGGCCTCTGCCACACGAGGATGCTATGGGCGTGAAGAGACTAGGTCATGGAAATGCCCTGAAATCACTCCTTGCTCCTTGAGGCCACTCAAACTGGGAACCCACCCACCATGCTTGGAGGAAGCCTTGTGGTCTCCTGTGGGTTATGCCTTCATATTTCAAGAAACCCATGGGGAGAATCAGAGAGGCCCTGGCCCTGGCTCATGAGCTTCCAGCCCATAACCCCTCTCCACTTCCAGCCATGGAAGCCAGCTCCCTTGAATATGGATCCTCCAGCCCCAAGTGGAGCAACCCCAGGCAAGGGACATCAGGTGCAACAGGGGTGATGCATCCCTGCCTGGCCCTGAGAAACACAAATCATGGTTTTTGTTTGAAGCCAGCTCTCCAGCAGGGTCTTCCTCGACACCCCCTTAGCCAGAGCTCCTTTCCCCGACAGGAGAGCCTCATGCCAGCTGCCAGCTCTCCCTTTGCTCTCTTACCTGCTCAATCCCCACCTCATCCTCTGCCAATTTCCCTCCTTCCTGGCAGCGCACCTGGTTCTTCTCCTTCCAGTCTGACTGTCTGTCTTGTGTGAATGACTTGACTCTCTTACTTCTCCTGCAGCCTCGACTTACCCCTGCTCCAGAGAAACTCAGAGCCTCCTTAGAAGGTTCGGAAGGGGCAAGACCACGCAGAACTAATTTTTTGTGCTTTTACAATGATCTTTAGAAGCCTCAGAGGCATAATTTGCAAACTGGTTCTCCTAGGAAGCCCTCTCTAGCAGCAGAGTCACCCACCACTTGTCCTCCTGTATCTGCTCACTGTGCCCTTCGGGGCAGTCTTCTCACACCTTCGCATGCCCTCTGGCCTCTCGCTTCATTGATGGCCTCATGTAAAATGACCTGATGCTGCATGCCACTCAATCCATGACTCCTGGGAGGCACCTGGAGCAGCTCCCCTTCCACATCCCTCCTGCATGCATCTTGCCCTGGGAGCACAAAGTCCAATCCTTGCAGCCTGCAAAGTCCCATGAGCATCCTACAGTCATTGGCCAGCCTATCAGGTCACCTGCTCCCCAGGACCATTTTCCTTTACCTCCATCCATGATCCCCACCCATCTGCTTAGATTTGAGGTCTGCCATTTCTGTCAGTCTGTTCTGGAAGCACACTTCCTGTGCTTTCTGTACATTTGCCGGGCATAATCTTATTTCTGTAAAAACCCAAAATGCTCCTCCTCTTTGCCAGCCTCTTCCTCAGTACTCATGGTGGAAATTGCCTACTGTGGCACTGTCTCACCATCTTGAATTTATGATTTCTAGCCTCAGGTTGGCATCCAAAGAGTTCCCTGATGTCCCATTTCCATCTGTTGGATTCTTTCTCCCTCCCAAGTGCCTCTTCAAGCCCTTTCCACTATACTCATTCTTGGCACCTCCTCTCACACCACCTGGTCATGCTCGGCATTGGACACCTCCCCATTTCTCTGACCCAATATTTCAGGCAGAATCCCCCCAAACTCCCAGCATCAAACCTACAAGCCACCTGCATCCGTATCCAGTGTGTTCCTCCATTAGGGAAGGCGCATGTCCTCCCCCCTGTGCTCCAGCTTGCATGGCCTCCTTTCTTCCAGGAACCTCATATTTTCCATCATCTCTCTCTGTCCTCTATCTTCAGCATCTCTAAGCACCCCATCCCTCCCATCCACCTTTGCACAGAGTCAAATCTCCTCTTCCTTACAAGCCTGGGCCTCACCCTCAACCCGAGCCATCCCACCACCGTCTTCCACTTAGGGTCAATGCTCTAGGAAGAATCATCTATGCCCAGGGCTTCCATTTTCTCACCTCCCACATTGCTCTTTAACACACTGTAAGCTGGTGTGGCTCCCACATCTCTTTCCATGAGGGCTCTAGGTCTGTTGACCCAAGGGCCTTGGTGGGACTGTATCAAAAGGACATTATCTGGACCTCATCTCACTTGATTGGCAGCAGCAGTCAACACTGTTCTCTCTCTCTCTCCTCTCTCTCTCTCTCTCTCTCTCTCTCCTCTGCCCCCCTTGCTATTCTATAATTGTTTTGTCCTGTGATTCTCTTCATTCTGGCCACTTCTCAGTACCCTTGCTAGTTCTACCTCCTCCAAGAGGCCTTTACATGATGGGGTTTCCTGGGACTTGATTTTCCTCAGATCGCTTCTAGTTTACACTCTATCTCTGCAGGCGCTTTCCTGTATGCCCAAGGCTATAATTAGCATTTATAATAGAGAATCACAAGCACAGTTTGTGGACCAACTTGGATCACGGTCATGGGATAGATGGCTGTTGAAATTCAGATTCCTTGGTTCTATCCAAAGCCTACCTAGTTTACCCTGTGGCTGGGGACGTAAAATCTGCATTTGAAATCACTCCTCTGGGTGTTCTCATACCAGGCACCTTGGACCCAGTTACTGACTGGCAGTCCTCAAATGTGAGGCTGACATTAACAAGGGCGGCTCCATATCTCCCTCTGGTGGCTTCTTAACACCATTGGTTTTCTTTTGGAGGCTACTGTCCATCCACTTATGGAAACCATTAGGCATGTGGAACCAAGAGCAAGGGATGCGAAACCAGAGTCTGTTCTGGGAACAAGCAAGAATACATGGGGGGGGGGCGGGGGGACTGGAGTTATGGCTCACTGGTAGAGTACTCGCCTGGCTCATGGGGGGGGGGGCACTGCATTAGATCCTCAGTACCACATAAAAATAAATAAATAAAATAAAGGTATTGTGTCCATCTACAACTAAAAAATATATTTTAAAGAAAGAGTAAATTGAATCATCCTGTGACTTTGTGGCACCACCACAAGCTGCTCTGTGTCAAAAGGTTGAGGGACAATTAAATTGGCACCCTTCCATTCCCGACCCGGGTGCCAGAACACAGGGCCACGCCCCTCTATGGATCCTCACACCAAGGTCCTAAAGTCTCACAGGGGTGCCAGCATGTGTCATGAATTGCCAAAGTTATGCCTCCAGGGGGCGCCTGATCAAGAGCCTTCAGTTTTCCACTAATAGCTCATCGTGGGACACACTAGGGAAACTTATGTTCTACCCCCAACACTTTATTCTCATTCTGGAAATAATGAAGCTTCACAGTAAAATGTTACAAAAATCTGTTCTTCAAAGGCAGTGCAATTCGCCCATCGTTCCACAGTTTAGAAGCAGTGTGCCATGTGTTGGGTGAGCAATGACGGATGGGAACAACCCTGTGCTGTCCTGAGCTACCAATGTAGCTGTGTCCTGCTCTGACTGGGTAGAGTTTCCTACTCTGGTCCTCGCTGAAGATTCTCTATGCTTCCCCTTCTATGGGCGTGGCAAACACGTGCAAAAGATTCACCTCCCACCACCTTGGCATGTTACTCCTGAAGAGAGTATATGGAATAAGAAGGTATGAGGGGATTTCTTCATGGGCCCTAAGAGAGGATGATCTAGGACAATTTATTACAGATGTGCCCAGATTTCAGGACTGGACTCAGTGCCGAGTCTCAGAAGAGCACACTCTACCAAATACCACTCCATGCTCAGCATTGCCTCTTTGCTCCTCTGCTTACCTGGATGTGGGACCAAACACTCACTTGCTCTTTTAGAAGACCGTGGTGTGGACATCTGTGAAGGCTGTTTGACAGCCCAAATGCCACATGCTTTGTTTTCCCAGCAGTAGCCTCAGAACTCGAGGGGAGGGTGGGGCTTTGGGGTGACTATCTCAGTAGATGGAGAACTGAGGTTGGCTCCTGAAGCACTAGGAGGAGTTCTCGGCAGCAAAAACGAGGGAAGTCATCATGGTCCAAGCGTCTGCGAGGTAGAGGGGTATGGAAGAGGCGCTCAGTCTCAGGAGCTGTCAGGGCAATGCAAACGAAACCTCAGTCAACCCAGGTACCCACCCCCCACTCCACCCCTTCTGGATACCTCTTGGGAAAAGGAAAATGAGAACTGTTGCTGAGACTGACAAGATGTGGCCAGCCTCAGGCACTGCCTGTGGGAATTTCAAATGGCACAGTTACAGTGGAAAACAGTTTTGGGGTCCCTCAAGCTATTAAACATAGGATTACGATGACACAGTACTTGCATTCTGTGATGGTGTGGATGTGAGGTGTCTCTTCAAACCTCCCGTGTTCACGCAGAAGGCGGAACAATTGGATGGTGAGAGCTGCAGCCCCAACCGGTCCGTCCTAGTTTGAAAGGACTGTCTGGGTCTCTGTAGACAGGTGGGGTGTGGCTGGAGGAGGGGGTCACCTGGAAAGGTTGTTCTTCCCTGTACCCCTTCCCAATCCTCTCACCCTGCTTCCTGGCCACCACAAGGCCAGCAGCTTTCCTCTGCCACTGCCCTTCCACCCTGGTGTTCTGTATCACCTCTGGCCCAGACCAAGGGAGTCGGTCGACTCTGGACTGAGACCTCTGAAACTGTGAGCCAAAATAAACTTTCTCTCCTATGATTGTTCTCATCACATCGATTGGTCACAGTGAAAAATGTTGACAAACACTCACTCCTGGTGCATGACACCCAAGGTGAAAGAGGCACTCAAGGACATACAGGTAACTGAATGTTCACTGGTGCTTCCAAAGGAAGCATCCCAAGTGTCACCTCGGCGTGGCAGGATCGTCAACACGTGGTCTATCCCACAACACAAGGTTGGGCAGCCTTCGAGAGGAGTGAAGTCTGGATGCACGTTCTAACTTGGATGGACCTGGAAATGATTTCAAAGGAAATGAGCCAGACACCAAAGGTCACATCGTGTCTAAGCCCATTGAAATGTACAGAGAGGCAGGCCCCAAAATTAGTGTTGGAAACCTGAGTTGTCTTAGAAAGCAGGTTCATGGTGGCAGCAGTTTACAGGGAGGTGGGAGTGAGGAGCCCACACTCTGTGGGTGCTGGTTTTCCCTGGGGACCAATGAAAACCTCGTGTAGGTGCCGAGATGGGCTGAGTTCACAACACGGTGAATTGACTTCATGCCATTGAAGGACGTCCTTCACGGGCTTAATTTCAGGTTCAGTTGAATTTCACTTGGATAAGCAACTTTTAATTAGAAAAGCACAACAGTTATTAGACTAAGTCTCAAAACCTTGAAGTATTCTGAAAAGGCTTAAGCAACGAATTCCTAAATATTTCCATTGAACCTTCCCATGAAGCCCGTTTATTCTCACTAATAAACATGGCTTAAAAAATAAATCTGCTTTTGAGGGGAAAACACATACTGAAACGTGCAGCATTGTTTCTCGTGCTTGCCAGCCTCGCGCCCACCCGAGTGGAGTTCAGAAGGGCTGGATTTCTCCAGCTGCTTCTTCATTGCTCTGAGGGGAAGCACGCACCAGTCCCAGTAGGGCCAGGGACCACTGCCTAGGGCTTGCAAAATCACCACTGGGGAACTGCTGCAGACCTTTTTTCCTCTGTCCTCAACCCTTCCAGAGTAGACACACTTACAGTTCTTTCGGACAAGTGGAGACAAGGGATCGGAGATGTTAGGGCACAAGGTGCACATCCCACAGCTGAGAAGTGGCAGAGCTGGGAGGCCCACCCACGTCCTTGTTTGAGAACGTCCCTCTGAGTTGAAGACATGCATCACGAATGCACCCCGCTCTCTGCCCTCCCTGGGGAAGTAAAGAGGCCCGATGGTAGGTCTTGAGATCTGGCCCCCTTTCCTCCACAGGAGGAGGAACCCTTCATTCAGTCAGTGCACAGGCACAAATGGCAGTCCTCCTGTGGCTGACATATGGAATCCAATGCTTTGTCTTGGTCTATAGAGGCCCACCCCCCACACCCGCCACAGGGCACCCCAGTCTGATCAGTGTGATGCTGGGCAGGGGCTGTCTGCCACCTCATGGTACAGGGCTGACTGTGGGCGCCACCCTGCCACTCAGTGTTCAGGGATCTCCTGCTGAGGGCTCGGAGGCAGTCACCATGGGGGTCTTCACACCAAGGGAAGGGGCACGCCCTGCCCATCAGAACTGTGTCCTCCTTCCTGAGGACTCCCCACAGCAGGGACGCCTCTAGACAAAATCGGTGGAAGAACCTTATCAGACGGCAGCTCTCTGTCTCTGGTCTCTGATGTGAATGGCTGATGGGAAGTGGGTGCTGTGTCCGCGGTGCCCTGTGGTGTAGGAAGTATGTGCCCAGCACACCCCAAGCAACTGTGAGGTTCATCCTCACCTCCCTACCATCCCAGGTCACAGGCACGCTGTGCAATCACTCTCGTCACAGCATCCTTTGTGTGCTGAGCACCCCATCAGCATGCTGGGGTCCATGCACACCCAGGGTCCTGTGGTCCCGTCACCACCTAAGTTTCGGCTTCACCTTCCTCTGGGCTGAAGTGCTTTGCTTCACAATGTTTCTCTCTCAAAGGTCATTTTACAGTGACCAGGTGTCCTCGATCCCCGCTGCACAAATGGACCTGACCTCATGTGGTCTGGCGGGTGTGTCTCAGGGGAGAACAGAACGTCTTTTGCTTCACTCTCCTCCCCCCAAAACCCATTCTGGGAAAACTCCCTGCCCGCCAAGCCCATCCCACGGAGGGTGTAGTCCCGTGTCCAGTGCTTCACTCATTCATTAATCTGCTGGTGCCTTCCTCCATTCATTCCCTGGATTGGGTGGGTGTGACCGAATGAGATGGAGATCAACACTCTGCCTCTGAGGGTGTATTAGTACTTCCTGGTTTCCATAGTAAACTAACGTCAAGGAGAGCATTTTGATGACATTCTGGTTTCTGTGACAACCGGGGCAAGCCATTCCTTCCTGGCGGCAGACACATTTCACGAGGATATTTACAGACTGGAGAGATGGGATAACTGTAGAAACCTCAACACTAGTAGGTGTCTGCTATCAACGTGAGTGAGTGCAGGAGTGTGTGTGTGTATGTGTGTGTGTTCACACGCGCGCGTTGAGTGTTGGGAGCCTGTGTGTCCTTTAATCGCACATTAAGGGCTCTCATCCCTTCTGTTTGTTAGGGAGGCTGGCGGCTCCCGACGAAAGGCGGGCTGGGGAGACTGAGTAAAGTGTCATCATGTCCCTAGATGACACCTATTGTGTGAGGGCTTTGTCTTCTGAGTCACTGAAAGCGGAGATCCCCTTGTATTTTATGAACGGCCACCTCCGTTTCACGATTGTCGCGTGCACCCTTTACCGTGTAACTTTGCTCTTCTTACAACTCCTTGTCATAGAAACCTATTTCGTGTAGGGAGGTTGGGAGAGAGACACTTGAGGGCAGCGGGTGATGAGACAGGCGGCTGGCGAGTGGGACTGGAAGATCACACCGTGTAGCCTAGGTGGTAATACTGTGCTCATCCTGGGTGCTGACACACACACGCACGCCCACAAAGAAGTGTCTTCTCTCAGACACATCACCTCTTGTCACACCACTCACCGCAGTTAGGTGGATTAAGCCTGAAGCAGTAAGTACTACTCGAGCACCTTCGCAAAGGGTCTGAGTTTGTTCGGTGCCTGTGAGGAAGCGCATGCCGGGGAAGAGGTGTTGTCTGTGCTCATCGTGTGGCTACAGAAAAGCCTAGGCTTTACAGGATAGCTGGATGGGGTCTTTCCCAAGACCTGTGTGTTTGGAAGGAGCAGGATTTAGGTACAGGACAAGGAAGCCTCTCACTTTACCCAAGGCGCTGCTCTTGATTCTGAATCTGGGACTCTGCCAGCCCTGCTCGAACCTCAGTCAATCAGTCAGTCCTCATCAAGATCTCTCTGTCTCCCTGCATGTCCATCTCCCTATGCCTCTGCCCTAGCTACCCACCGATCATCTTTCCTTCTGTCTATCTGCCCGTCCATCCATCCATCTGCCTGCCTACCTACCTACCTGTCAGTCTCTCTAGAGGGAGAGAAAACTGCTGTTTTCCCAGCTGTGCCAAGTGAGAACAGAAATCCACACGCAAAGGCTGTATGCAAGCCCTCCATAGCAGGTGTTTGGGCAACGGGCCAAAGCACGTGCTGAGAGGAGCACTTAATTAGGTGACCAAACACATGCGTCTTCTCATTGCCTCTCTGAAGGAGGCACTGCTGCTGTGACCAGAAAAATACGAGTAAGACATGTTTTGATTGCCTGCTCAAGGTCCTCTGTTAAAGTGTATGGTACCTGAGAACATGTAGCCAAATGGGGATGCTGAACAATATTGAAATGGGCTGGGAAGCGCTTAAAGCGTCTTGAATCCTTTTAGAAATAAGCCTTTTCAGTGGAAAAACATTTGTGGGTCCAGCCCGTGGCCTCATTTGTCAGCAGAAGGCATTGCTTTCCTGGATGACTGAATTACGGATGCTTCGCCTATTGCTTACTTTGTCATTTTAAACATGAGTTCCCCTGTATGTTTCCAATGTAAGGAACTAAGTGGACCTGAAAATAGTATCTATGCTGGAAGCAGAAACATTTTGGGGAACGGGAATGTGGAGAGGCAGTGAGCACCCATTGTACGCGTGTGAACATGCGACCCAGGCATCTTGCGTCTCTAACATCAAGGGATCTGAGTGTGCATGTGGCGGTGTGTGGCATGTGCCCCAGCGGCTGCATGTTGGGGTGCGGTCCGGCTTCAGAAGGGTGCACAGTCATGCTTGTTGTGTGGGCTGGGCTGGCAGGTCAGTTGAGGAGAGACAGAAGGTCTGGAGTCCCCTGTTACTCCTTGTCCCTCTTATCCTGTGTCCTCAGGTGCTCCAAGGTCTCCTACTCTGAGTTTGCTTAATCAGGGGTCCCCCAACCTGTGCAATCAGACACCCTCACCCAGGAGAGGTTTCGCAGCGGTTACTCCAAAGAAGGTCTAGCTCTTCCTTCTTAGATGTTTCTTGTTACGTCTACCCTAAGTGCTGCTCCCTGATTCTGAATCTGGGACTCTGCCAGCCCTCTTGTACATCAGTCAATCATCAGTCCTCATCAAGACCTCTCTATCTCCCTCCATATCTACCCAAAGATGTGCACGTGTGCCTTTACTTTAGCAACCCCTTTTTGCATAAGAAAACATATAATTTTGTTTTTGTGGGGTTTTTGGAAGTGTAAGGTGTTGTGATGTACTTGTGAAAACTGGGTGGCCCTCGAAGAGGCATGATACTCGCCCTCCAGTAGCCTGGACTTATTAAAAGGACTGCCCTTGTGAACCATAAAGACATATAAGAATACAGCAGTATCGGTCCATACCGGTGAAATCTGGAAGGAGAGGAAAGAGGATGTGTATTGAAGAAGAGACAAATAATAAAGTGTGAGGAAAATGGATTCTAGGACCCAGACGTATGTTTGGTCACATTACCTCCAGGATAACAAATAGTACAAAACACCACATAAGTGTTACAGAGAGGTCACATCCGTGCACTACTTCACACACTGTATGCAACATGTTTTAAAAGGAGCTATGTAGAATTTGCCAGAGAATGAAATCTTACAGAAGCACGTGAAGACTCAATTACACACAAGGTGCGTGTGGATAACACTCATCATGACATGAGGCTGGGCCGTAGCTCTGTGGTAGAGCATTTGCCTTGCATGTGTGAGGCACTGGATTTGATCCTCAGCACCGCATACAAATAAACGAATACAAAATTCGTCATGACAATGACAGCAATTTTCCCTCAATGTCATCTATAATATTTTATTTATTTATTTTTCTTTTTAGATACACATAACAGTATATTTTGACTTAGACATGTGCAGTATAACTGATTCTAACTAGGATCTCATCCTTGTGGTTGTACGTGATGTGGAGATTCACTGATCATGTATTCATATATGAACATAGGAATGTATTCTACTGTCTTTCCCATTCCTATCCCCCTCCCTTCTCTTCATTCCCCTTTGTCTAATCCAATGAACTTTTATTCTCCATCCCCCTCCTCTTGTTGTGTGTGGGCATCCGCATATCAGAGAGAACCTGTGGCCTTTGGTTTTGGGGGACTGGCTTATTTCGCTTAGCATGATAGCCTCCAGACCCATCACTTTACCAGCAAATGCCAAATTTTCTTTCTTCCTGATGGCTCAGTGATGTTCCGTGGTGTATATACACCACATTTTCTTTATCCGTTCATCTGTTGAAGGGCACCTCGGTTGGTTCTATAGCTTAACTATTGTGAATTCACCTCCTAACCTTGCTGTGGCTGTGTCCCCTTAGTATGCTGATGTGAAGTCCTTCCAGATAACTAGGTCAAATGGTGCTTCCGTTCCAGGTTTTCTAAGGAATCTCCATGATGCTTTCTAGAGTGGTTGCACCAATTTGCAGTCCCACCAGCAATGTATGAGTGAACCTTTTCCCCACATCCTAGCCAACATTTATTGTTACTTGTGTTCTTGATAATCGCCATTCTGACTGGAGTGAGATGGAATCTCAGTGTAGTTTTAAGTTGCATTTCTCTAACTGTTAGAGATGTTGATCATTTTTTTTTTCATATATCTGTTGACTTTTTGTATTTCTTCATCTGTGAAGTGCCTGTTCAATTCCTTTGCCCATTTATTGATTGGGTTATTGGTTTCTTGGGTGTTAAATTTTTGAGTTCTTTATATATCGTGGAGATTAATGCTCTGAGTGCTCAGTCTGAGGTGCCAATGGCAAAGATTTCCTCTCATTATGTAGGCTCCCTCTTCATTGTTTCCTTTGCTGAGAAGAAGCAATTTAGTTTGGTAATGTCACACTTATTGATTCTTGATTTTACTTCTTGTGCTTCAGGCGTCTTGTTACAGAAGTCGGTTCCTAAGCCCACATGATGGAGAGTTGGAGTAGATGCGGGGTCTCTGGTCTGATGTCTAGGTCCTTGATTCTCTTTGAGTTGAGTTTTTTGGCAGGGTGAGATAGGGGTTAAAGTTCATTCATGGGTTTCCAGTTTTCCCAGCACCATTTGTTTGAAGTAATCCATTCATGGTGAAAAATGGAAATGAGGAATAAAACACGTTTGTGCAATGGATAGAACTAGAGGGTTTCCACTGCGTATTTGGGGGTGGAAGAGTAAGAAGAGAAGGATCATGGGAACGATTTCATGGGCTGCCCTACACTTTTCAGTAAGGTTGGAAGTTTCTGTGGTTGAAGTTTGGCATTTACGACAGTGATGCTGGAAAATGGCCCTTCACAAGAAGATGCGTGTCATAATGCTCCTATGATCGGAACTCTGGTTCCACACACCTGTGTGTGAGCGTGTGCCTGAATGTGCAGGTAATATGTTGGAAGCACACAGGTCCTTCCACTAAGAGTGAGTGGCTTGGAAGGTTCTCTCTGATCTGCAGATGGTAACACACATTAAGTTGGGGGGGTGGCGGGGAAGAGTAAAAGTACTTTGGATTAGACAAAGGGGAATGAAGGGGAGGGACGGCGTGGGAAGGGAAAGTCAGTAGAAGGAATCAACATAACTTTCCTTTGTTCACATATGAACACAGGACCAGTGTGGCTCCATATTACATACAACCACAACAATGGGAAGCCATATTCCATGTGTGTATGATATGTCAACATACATTGTACTGCCATGTATACCCAAACAGAACAAATAATAAATTAAAAAAAAAAAAAAAAAACAAAACGCGAGTGAGTGGCTGCTGCATGCTAACCCTTGGCAGACCTTCCTGTGCATTTCACGTTCTCAGTAAGCCTGGTTAATGTGTTCTAGAGTGAGACAAACCCCATTTTTTGATTCACACACCCTCCAGCACCCAGACTGATAATAGGAAATCCATGTGGCCAAGGCACATGAGGTCCTGAAAGGTGTAGTTCCTACTCTCCTGCAAGAGAAGCGATCACATTATACTGAGAGGCAGAAGGTGGATATGTTCTGAAATGCAAGAGATGCAAGAAAATAAATGTGACATCTGCATTATGGGTGGCATTAGGACATGGCTTCTGCTGCAGAAGTCATGCATTCCAGAGATGGGGAAGGTAGTCACACACAGTCGGCTTATTTTCCTACCTGTTTTGGGTTTTCCAGATTAGCATCACAGGGCAACAGGTCGTGGCCATCTGCATTTGGGTGCCCTGGAGTCCCTGGAGGAAGAGTGCAGTTTGGAGGAACGGAGCAGAGTGAAGGTTCTGCAGGTGAGGAGTTGCAGCAGCAGATGTGGGACTGGACCTTCATGACCCTGGGTAAGCCTCTCCCACAGCCCCCTGTTGCGCCCTGCTGTTCAGAACCTTGTTTTCACGGTAAGAATCACAGATTTGGTATTGGAAGACAGAAGATGTAAACCACGAGACAGCAGTTCAGGCCACAGCTGGAGACCAGTGCCTGAACCAGTGTGTTCTTCCTCACCCCGCCAGGCAGGAAGAATCAGCAGGAGGACCTTCACAAACCCC
This sequence comes from Marmota monax, assembly GCF_021218885.2. Classification (NCBI taxonomy): domain Eukaryota; kingdom Metazoa; phylum Chordata; class Mammalia; order Rodentia; family Sciuridae; genus Marmota; species Marmota monax. Next base: position 2,349,548 of record NW_026692025.1, on the reverse strand, counting down.
TGGGTCCCACGTGCAAGCTCTTGAACGTGACATTGCACAAACACCTCCTGCAGGAGGGCAGGGCGGCACAAACCCCTCAGAAAAGAAGAAAATCCGAGGCATTCTCCAGGGGAGAAGCCCCAGGAGCCAAAAAGGCACAGAATGTACAGTTCGAGAAAGGGTCCCCTGGCATGACACCCACTTCCTCGTGTGCTTGCTCTTTGAGCTGCACAATCCTTACAGTTAGGACAAGATGTTGGATTTGCCTTGTTATGGAGCCCCCCTGACACCTCCAGGGTTTTGTCTGTTTTTCCCCAAGTACTTTCCATTTATAAACCCTTCTGTGAAGGACGCACTCTCTGTGTTTCCTTCTTTCATCCCTCAACAATCTCATAGAGCAGGGTGCTTCTACTTGCACGAGAGGAATTTTCTCTTTTGACACTTTTCTGCTTTTCCTTTTGTGAACTCCAGGTTGCTCCTGTATCACCCACAAAAGCAAGCAGTCAGCCCAGCACCTCAGGGAGACTCGGGCGGGAAGAGAACCACCACTCAAGCTGCCAGCCCTTGGCAGTCCCTGAGGACTGCACGTGGCCTTAGGACAGAACTGCGTTAGCAGTGGTTTTGACAGCCAGGCGTCCTGCCCTCCTCCAATCACCTCCTGACCCCCAACTCCAACTGCAATGGACACCCAGTATGTCCTATGCAGTTGGAAAGGCCGCTTGTGGCCAGCCAAGGTTTTGTCCAGATCTTGGACTTTGCCGAAATATAAGAGGAGAAGGGTGCTTTCTCTCCAAGTCCAGATCCTCTCTGAAGACCAAAAATTGAGAGTGAAGGGCAAAGACGCAAGGGCCCTGAACAAGTTGGAAATCGAAGCCCTGGCCACCTCAGCCCGGGCATGGTCCAGGGCCACTGTGCCATCGGGGGAGAAAAGAAGGTACAGAAGAGCCCTTAGAGTGGCGCTGGAGATTCTGACTGAGAAAGCCCACTTGGATCAAGGAAGAAAACCCGAGGAGCCAGGGACCCCTAAGGTGCCTGCAGAGGTACTCCAAAAGCCAGCCAGCTGGCGACCTCGCAGAAAGTATCAGGGGCGCAAAGGGCACTTCTGGACTAAGAAAAGGGGACAACGGGGATCCCTGTGCGTGCATTCAGAGAAGGAGAACGACCTGCATGGCGAGAACTCCCAGGTGCACACAGCCATCCGCCTGTCTCCAGCTGAAAAGCAAGCAGAGGCATCACAAGGCGCCCACGAGCGTCCAGATTTCCTGCCTCCTTGTGGAGGTGACCTCCAGGAAGAGGGGGCAGAAGAAGCAGGCCCCTTCGCACGTTCCCCCACCGCGGGGGAGGATGCCTGTGCTAAAGACGAAAAGCCAGCTTGGTCGCCTCCAGCAAGACTCTTTGCAGCTGTGCCCAAAGCTGAGCACCAAGAGGCGGGGGACACCTGCCCAGAGACCCCGGCTACTTCCCAGGAGAGCACTGCCTTCGCAGAGAATGCAGAGGGCCCAGGCGAGGGTGCCTTGGAAGGGATGGCAGCATCCTCCACCTGCTCCACCCCGAGCCTGCATCGCTCCCTCGGTTTCGCCCACAGGAAAAGGAAGCTCGAGGCGCCAGACCCCAAGAAAGGACTGCGGGGGCGCCCACGCCCTGTGCGCTCCCAGACGATGAGGGACGCCAGGGCCAGCACCATAAGGGCTGGCGATCGACCAGCACGAGGAGCCGCAGCAGGGCCTTCGGCACGCGAGCCCTGCCCTATCAAAAGAGGGACGATGGTCTGGTTCAAGTTTCAGGATCATCCGTTTTGGCCGGCAGTGGTCAAGAGCGTGTGCAAAACCCAGAAGACGGCCCGGGTGCTGTTGATTGAGGCGAACCTGCGCGGGGAACGCAGTGGCATTCGGGTCCCTCTGCACAGGCTGAAGCACCTGGATTGTGAGGAGAAGGAGAAACTCCTGAAGAGAGCCAGCAAGGCGTACCGGCAGAGTGTGAACTGGTGCTTGTCGCTCATTGCCCACTACCGAGAGCGGGTCGGTCGGGGCTCTTTCGTGGGCTCCTTCCTGGACTACTACGCGGCCGACGCCAGCTACCCCATGCGCAAAGCCATCCAAGACGGGGACCTGAACGTCAATTTTCCAAAGGTGAATTATGCCGACCTGGAAGATTCCGAGGAGGAGACCTCGGTGGGCGTGGGCGGCAAGAGGCCCTGCAAGAAGCTGCTCCCCGACCGCATGAAGGCCGCTTGGGACCGAGCCAACCAGAAGCTGGTGGACTTCATCGTGAAGAAGAAGGGGGTCGACCACCATCTGCTGGACATCGTGAAGGGCAGGAAGCAGTCCCGGTGGCTGACGTCCTTTCTGAGTGAAAACCGGTACGTGTTCTGCATCGAGACGTACCTGGAGGACGAGGATCAGCTGGACGTCGTCGTCAAGCATCTGCAAGAGATCTACGAGCAAGCGGACAAGGCCTTGCTCGCTCTCATCAGAGATGACAAAGTGAGATTTCTTGTGGAAGTCCTGCTGCCAGAAGCGATCATTTGTTCAATCGCTGCGCTGGATGAACTCGACTACAAGGGAGCAGAAGAGAAGTACCTGCGAGGGCCACCCGTGCATCCACGGGAGAAGGAACTGTTTGACAAAGACATCTTGAAGCAGATGAGGAAGACATCCAGGAGAGGCAGAAAGGTGGTCAGGTCTCTTCCCCAGCCCTGTACCTCCGCAGGGGCCTCCTCCTCTCCCCAACCCATCAGGCCGCCCATCTGTGTGAAAGGAGGCGCCTCACCCCCTCCCTAGGCAGTCCCATATGCTTTGCACCTTCGAGACTTTTGGAAGGTGCACTCTTCATGGTGGATCCATCTCTCCCCTTGGTGGATGCCACCTTCAGCCACATTTCTTGTCCCCAAACCCCTCACCCGCTATTTGGCTCAAATACTGCAACACCCTTTGGGAGACAGAGCTGCTCATATGTTGCTAGAGGAACATTGCACTGTTTCTCACGACACTCCTTCCCTTCCCACTTGATATTTTCATACAAGACACACACCAGCAAAGGCCCGGCCTTCAGCTATCTAGCAACCCTAACCTGGGAAACCTCATGCGTGTGTTCATACAAACATCCCCTGGATTTTTCATGCGTCCAGGGACATATGGATACACATATGCCTTGGGCTCCTTCTTGACCTCATCCCCGAACTTTCCCTGCTACACCTTTTTGCTTCTTGAACAATAGCCTTGGAGTCAAAACCAATGACAGAGATGCTTTCTCCTGTGATACCATCACCTTCTGATACTTCTCCAAAAGCCATTCTGGAAGTCCAGCCGAGCACAGAGTTGCTGGATCACCAGCCCACCGTCCTCTGGGCATGGGTGAAATCCTGGCACCCAAGGGCCCTTTTGTCCTGTGGGATCTTGCCTAGGAGCATCGACTTGGTGCATTCGTGAAATTCCGCCTCTGGGAGCAGGGAGTGGCCCTTCTTCACAGGCTGAAGAGCAGCGGCTTCCTGAAGCACACAGGCCACAGGCCCCCTCCCATCACTGGCAGCGACTGGATCCTCCTCACATGGCCATCGAGTCCCAGGTTGACCACTTCACAGGCCAGCCACTCCATGGAGTGGATGGGAGAGGAGCCCATCCACAGAGGATGAGTTACAGGACAGCAAGCATTTGCTCTGGATCCCACAGGCCCTCACACAGAGACATTTGTCTCAAGGTGTATCCCCCGACTTCTTCACGGGCCAGCAGGCTCCCACCGCAGAAACGCAGACTGGGTCAGTCTTTCCAGGCAGCTGGCACAGCGCCAGTACCGGGGCTGCCAAGTTGCAAATGGAAGATAGAAACAGCCTCTGCTCGGCCCTACCTGGCCATCGTCCAAATGTAATTAAACACACACCCTCAAATGATGCGTGCAAAACCCACGGATTCTCCTACTAACTTGAAGCAAAACGTCTTTCTGAGAATACACGTAAGAAAAACCAGTTTACTTTGAAAACTTGATTGAATGAAGCATTGAGGGTTGAGGGGATCCTGAGCGGGTGGGTAGCTGTTGGAGGAAGTCCCTTGTTCTCGTGTGTTCCCATGGCAGGTGCTTTTCTCGACCTTGCAAGGTAGCTCTCTGGATTCACAATCCAACTGTTGTGTCTTTCCCCTTGGACTCCTGCTCCATCACGCTTGAAATTGCACCACGGCTCAGGTGGAGCATCCAAGAAAGCGTATAAGCACACTCACCACGAAATAATATCATGGAAAGTATCATGGTGGCTGTTGTCATTTTGAAGGCTCATTGTGAGTTCCCTGCTCATTCCAAATAAATATTCATGTTTGTGGTTGACGTTGTGTAACTTTACATGTGGCCTTCCAAATGGTATGGGTGTCAGGCCTGACCTACCTCTCTTTGGACTCTGCCTGACAGAGAGCAGCCTCCTGGGGCCCCCTGAAGCCCTCATGGTCCTGGGAATCATTTTCAACAGACTGTAGGCCTCGGCGCTCTGTGCAGACCCCATTCACCCAGACAGTGCCCTCTAGCTTCTCCACCACCCTGTGTCTGTCTCTCAGCTGTCTGCTGGGGCCATGTTAGCATCTGGGTTCTACTCTTTTCCTTACTGCCTCATTCATTCATTCATTCCTTCATTTTTCATCAGGAGAGCAAGTGAGCTGTGGCTTAAGGCTCTGCTCTGAAGATAAACTCCAGGTGCCCTAGAAAGGGATGGGAATCTTGCAACCCAGGTGACAATCGCACTTGTGAGGGAACAAGGATATGACACTTTGTCCTGTTAGTGAGAAATGTTGACCAGCCACATGGGCTGACTCCCTGCAGTTGAATCCAGATCCTGCTTCCCGCCCCCCCCCCCCTATTTTTCAGATGGGAGGTTTCTGTTGGTTGAGGTGAAGGGAGAGAGGCTGGTCTCTTTTGCATATCATCTACAAGTGGCACCTTTTATTCATTTTATTTTTTATTTGTTCTTATGTTCTTTTTAGCTATACATGACAGTAGAGTATATTTTAACATATTACACATACATGGAGTATAACTTCCATTCTTGTGGTTGTACATGATGTGGAGTTACACTGCTTGTGTATTCACATGTGAGCATAGGAAAGTTATGTCTGATTCATTCTACTGTCTTTCCCATTCCCATCCCTTTTCCCTTTTCCCTTTATTCTCCTTTGTCTGATCCCATGAACTTCTATTCATCCCCACTCCCGCTGTCAAATCCAATGAACCTCCACTCCCCACCCCCAGCTTATTGTAAATAGCATCCACATACCAGAGAGAACATTTAGTCTTTGGTTTTGGGGGACTGGCTTATTTCACTTAGCAGGATACTCTCCAGTTCCATCCGTTTATAGGCAAATGTCATTCCTCTTTATGGCTGAGTAATATCCCATTGTGTATATATGCCACATTTTCTTTATTTTTTCATCTGTTGAAGAGCACCTAGCTAACCTCTTTATTTTTTTATTTTGAGACACGGTCTGGCTACGTCGTCTAGGATGGACTTGAACTTGCAAGCGTCCTGCCTCGGTTTCCTGAGTTGTGGGATTACAGTCATGCAACATCACTCTGGGCCCTTCCACAATTATGATCACAACCATACCAACTGGTTTCACTTTAAATGCTTCACCAGTCATCTCAAGTTGTTCCTTAGAGCTGCCTGGCAATCCTACTCCATTTTCGTGTTCAGTTCACTCTCCCATAATCTCCTGTCTTCAAAATTACCGTCCTTTCCCCCTTCTCATCTTAGTTAATCATTGCAGTACATGTGAATAGTGTCCTCCTCCAAAAATCAAGGACGTGTCTTCACTTCACTCATGCTCTCACTCCTCCTTTCCCCTTGAAAACAAGGGTTTCTTGGAAGGGATTTTATCTTTCCCTGTCTCTGCTTCCTCCCCTCCTGATCATTCTTCAACCCACTGTATTAAGGCACTCATCCATACCTACCACTGTATTGGCTCATTTTTTTTAAAAGTATATTTTAGTTGTCGATGGACCTTTATTTTATTTTATTTTATTTGTTTATACGAGGTATTGAGAATGAACCCAGTGCCTCACACGTTCTAGGCAAGCGCTCTACCATTGAGCCCCAGCCCCAGCCCACATGGTATTGGCTCTTGTCAAAATCACCAATGACATTTCTCATCCTAAATCCACTATCATTCTCAGTCCTCAATTCTGAAACTCTTCAGTAACAGTCAATGTAATTGGTCCCTCCTGCTTTTCTCAAACTATCTTCACCCAGTTTCAGGGGCATTCTCCTGATTTTACTTCCACTTTATGTACCCCCGTCTCTTGCTCCTAAACCTCTAAATCTAGGCTTGGAATTCAATTGCTTTCTTGTTCCCAGTTATGTTTACACCTAAAGTGGTGGATCTGCAAATATTTTAATCAGATTTTCATCACTGTGCCCAAAAGACATGACAAGAAAACTGTAAAGGAGGAAAAGTTTATTTTGGCTCACAGTTTCAGAGGTTCAATTCACTGTTGTCCAACTCCATAGCTCTAGACCCAAGGTGAGGCAGAACATCATGGTGGAAGGGCATGGCGGAGGAAGTTGGCTCAGAGCATGATATCCAAGAAGGAGAGGGGGCGGGTGGGGGAGAGAGAGAGAGAGAGGTGCAATACTGTTCTCATCTGCTCACCAGGGACAAAATTCAAACCCCAAAGGCATGCTCCTAGTGACCTACCTTCTGTGGCACACCCTACGTTCCCACAGTTATCACCCAGTTAATCTATTCAAGTAGATTAATCCATTGATTGGGTCACATCTCCCAATCATTTCATCTTTTAACATTCTTTCCTTGTCTCTCACACAGCTTTTGGGAGACACCTCATATCTAAACCATAACACACTAGTATGGGACCTGGAGCATCAACATCACCTGGGAGCTTTATGGGAAAACAAATTCTTGGACCCTGCCCCAAACGTGCTAAATCAGAAACCCCTGGGTGAAGCCCAGCAGCCTGACTTTTAACTAGCCCTTCTGCTGATTCTGGTGCACCCTTGAGTATAAGAATCACTGCCTTAGGCCATCTCAAGTCAATCCTATAACTTTATATACCATCTGTTCCAGATGAAATTGCACTTGGTGCCAGCAACAGCAAACCCAACAGGAAAGTTTCCTTGACTACCCTGCCTAAAGTAAGCCTGCAACCTCTTCAGTATCTTATCACATCATCCTGTTCTGTTCTTGTCATTTATTACCATTTAATACAGAGTAAATATTAATTCTCTTACTTTTTTATGATCCATTCTGTGTCAGAGCAAGGATCTTTACACCTGGATCTCCATAATGGGCACATGATGTTCAGTCCATAAGCGCTACCTGATGGAATGCACAAGTTAATTATGTGCGCAGAACTTGTGTATTCATTGTCTTAGTATGTCCCAACGCTCCCTTGACTGAAAGTGGATGAATCAGAAAGCTGGGCTTTTTCATCACATAAACTTTTTTCATATTTATCTAATTCACACATGGTGGGCACATCCTGTATGCCAATCACATGCTCTAAATGTCTCCTGGGCAAGGTGGTACCATAGTTGTCCTCTGCTAGGTGTCCCTACCCTCTTACAAACCTACCCACTTCTGTTTCTCTGTACCACAGTACTGGAGGGTTAGAGGGTGTATCCTGAGAGGCCCTGCTTACTAGAAACTATGTGACTCCACCTCTCCTTGTGCAGCTCTATCTCAGCCCTGCAGTCTAAAAAGATAACATTAAAAATATTCATGTTTTCCTCTTCTTTATATGGATATTATACTGTCCCACCTCATAAGTTGGCTCTAAGGACTAATAAAGACAATGCATGTAAAGCTCTGAGCACAGTGACTTGTCTGTGTCTACTAAGAAGATGGCACCCAGTGGATTAGACATGCAAGACATTTACTAGCTAAAATACCTGGAAGAGAAAGTGAAAAGGGACCCCAAAGAGACTGGCAGAACCATCACACTGCAATGCAGATAGGACCTCAAGTGAAGAAGAGAGGCAAATAAGGGAGAAAAGTTAGAAGAAAGCATCATAGACCTTGGTGCAATTCTAGGTGACCTTGGCATGGTTGTCAAGGAGTCTTTAAGCTGGAATCAACCATCAGAGGAGTTCCATGACTTTCAGGAATAGCTGGCCTTAGCAACCTGACATCACTCAGAAACGAATGTCATTAATTGGGGAGTGGTACAAATGTGATTGTCATCTTCAGAGCACCACAGCTGGAACTTTTGGTCAGGGCTGCTCCCTGAAGTCAATTCCTGTAGTCAAAAAACTGAGAAGTGCATTTTTATGGCTTTCACCAAAACTACATATTAATTCTTGGCAAATGACATGTACTATCATTCCTTCTGAATGCTAAGTAATATCCCACAAGCATAGAGGACTATAGTGTAGTGAAGATGCTGGTAACTAGTTGCTTGGCTCTGCTATTAACCTCTTGGTACCTCCATTTCCTCATTTTTATGATTTGGGAAGTGGTCCTGCATATCTCAAAGATTCTTAACAAATGCAAAGGTCCAAAGGATGTTAAACAAGATGCTGCATGTAAATAACTCACAGGAGTACAGTACAGAAAAAAATACCCAGTGCTACCTGTACCAGTATGATTAGCAAATTAACACACGGCCCCCAGCCTTAGCAGCTCTCTCCAGAAGTTCCCAACTGGGCAGTGGATAAAAGTGTGACAAGGAAAGACAGGCAATATATTGGATCCTGGAACACTTGATAAGGCTTGTGGGTTAAAAAATCAAGTTCCATTATCCTTGGGAAGTTTAGTTGAGCTCGGTGGATATTAGAGGTAGGTTGGTTGTCTTCAGGCTGAGAAGGGTGAAAATGTAGCCTGAGTGGGGCAGTTGTTTATACTCCAGCTAATTAGAGAGAAGGGTAATACTCTAGAGTTAGTTAAGGAAATAGTTTGAAAGTACAAAAGGGTAGTCTAACTAATAGGAAGCTTCCAATCAGGTGGAAGTGACTCAAAAGCTGAGTCCAAACCCAGAGAGATATGGACACAATGCAGAGGAAGAAGATACCAAATCTGCACAAGCCACCTACATCTTTTCACATGGAGGATGATTGGATACCAGAGTTTACTCTGTAGAAGTGACATGGAGATTGAGAAGAAGCCAATGCAGAGTCATAAGGGATTGCTCTCTGGCAACCATTAATCTGCTTTCTAGTCAGATTAGAAAAATCAGATTTCTAAGTACTAATCCTTAAAGGAAAGACTGAGAGTAGATAGGAGAAAGAGCCCACACCTGGGCAGGAACAAGGACCCTGGGGACCTGGGGCTAGAAGTTAGCTCTAGAAACTTCCAGGCCCTGGCCAAGAAAGTCCCTGACACTGCAGGTCACATGGGAGCACCATCCCCAAGGAAAGAAGAAGGTTTAGGGGTGTGATGAAGCAGTAAAGGCCAAGGGCCTTGGAGGAAAAAGGGAAAGAGGAAGAGGGAGTGAGAGGCCAGCACCACACTGCCTCCTCAGATGTGGACCCAGGTGACTCAAGACCCCAGCAGGCCTACTGAGGAAACACTTTGCAGCATGTTAGACAAACCTGCCCACAGGAGGGATCACACAGACAGAGACAGCTTGGGAGCCTGCTTCTTTCTTTTTTTTACCAACCCCCTTCCTCCAGGAGATTAGTGGGTGGTGAATGGGGTTTATTGACCGATCACCTCACTGACATGTCGAGGTGGTTCCTGTGTCAAGCCAGCCCCTGTGGAAGTAGCTTGGTACACAAAGAGGAAGCAGCTAGTGCCCCACACTCCAGGAACCCAAAATGTCTAGGGGAGAAACCAGGGAGGGTTTATCATCACCCTAAAAATCTAAACGGGCTCAGATTAACTGGACCTAATGAACTCTCAAAACTTCTTTTCAAGGCAAGTACTTTCACTGAGGAGAAACCGTGGGGAATAGAATACAAATAAAGCAAGATAGGAGTGACAGAAGTAAAGAAAACAGAAGGTCCAAATAAAAGGGAGGGAGGAGAACAAATATGGATAGCTGATAGTAAACACACATCTGTTCACCGTCCTCAAAATCAACAGAAGAGGGCACTCCTTATATGTGAAACTAGAAAATCTATCCTGTACTATGCTTCACTTTTGCAAGAGAAGGAAAATCAATTTTATGTGAAAATGAGTTGACAGGACAGGATCAATGGCAAATCTCATACAAAATAAGCAAAAGAAAACTGAGAATAAATGCAAAATAACATCCCTCTAGACAACAAAAGCATTTCAGAGAGGTGTGCACAGATCAGGTAAAGCTAGATTCCCTCATTGTAGAGCAAGGAAAAGGCATTAAAAATGGTTCTTTTATGTATTAAGAAAATTAGCCATTTGCTGATATGAGTTGCAACATTTTCCCCAAGCTCTATTGTATTTTGACTTTGTTTATTTATTTTCTTTCACAGAGATATTTTTAAATTTTATATAGTTTAATGAAATGTTAGTTTTCTTTAATGGTTTCTGAGATTTGTTTCAACTTTTTAAAACCTCAATTTGGAGAAAACATTAAAAATTACCCTATGTAAAAAGAATAAAATGATCTGAGACATGAAAAAACAATATAAGATACGACTATAAATAAAATCGCAGAAATGAGGTAATAGACTCAAGAACTAACAATAGGGGCTGGGGATGTGGCTCAAGTGATAGAGCGCTGCCCTGGCATGCACAAGGCATTGGTTTCTATCCTTAGCACCACATAAAAATAAATAAAGATATTGTGTCCACCTATAACAAAAAAATAAATATTAAAAAAAGAACTAATAATAAATAATAAAAGTTTAAAATTTCAATTTTTTTTTAACTTTTAGGAAATAGCACTGAAGTAAGAGGACCTCAAGAATAAATAAATACAATATATAATGCCCCAAGAGAAATAGATGGAGATTTTCAGTGCACATTTAATAATAAAAGATGAATTAGGAAGATGACTTAAAAGAAACAATATAGAAGACAAGCAAAAAGAAAATGTAATATATATGTAATAGGGGTTTCCCAAAAAAAGCAAAGGAAAAGGACAAATATGAAAATGTACAATTCAAGGATCCCTTCCTATGGAGAGGGGAGAGGGGGATTCCAATCCATAAATTGCAAGAACACACATGGGAAAACCAGCACATAACAAGCAAAACCTTTCTACTCAAATCATTGAACTTTTTTTTAAGTCTTTGACTATTCAGCCAAAGAGATTTGGTGTACAATGGTAAAAAAACTAAATTTTCCTCTAGCAACAATGTATTTGGACACAAGACAGTTTAAGGAAATAAAGGAGAGAAAATCTGAACAAAAGCTATTAAATCCAACCAAGCTCCTTTTCAAAGTATAAATTCAGCAAACTGTAACCAACATGCAACAACATGCAGAATGGGGTTGCCACGACTTGTGTCTTAGGAATCTGCTCAAGAATGAGTTTCAAGCAACCCAAACAGGGGGACATTGGTAAAGGATGGTGTTTCCAGGAAGGATCGAGGATGAATGAGGCCTTAGGGACAGAGGGGAGTCTGTAGTACATACCTAGGGAATGGGGACAGTGGAAAGAGCAGACCCACAAATATTTTTTTCAGACTCTTTTCTGTAATCACATTGGTGGAAGGCTACTTTTGTTATTCTATGTTTTATGTATAGTGCAGGATAAAACAAATGCATAAGCATATTATATTTTAATCCATAATCCACATATGTGTAAGATAGACAAATTTATCCTGTATGTTTTTTGTTTCGGTTTGGGTTTTGTTTTTTTTTCTAATTGTTTTGTTTTATTTTGTTTTGTTTTGCTTTGCTTTTGCAGTACTGGGGACTAAACTCAGGGGTGCTCTACCACTGACTACATCCAAGCCTTTTTATTTTAATTTTGAGACAGAGTCTTCATAAGTTGCCCAGGCTGGCTTGAACTTGCCATCCTCCTGCTACAGACTACCAAGTAGCTGGAATTCCAGGCATGCTCCACCATGACTGGTTTACCCTGTAGTGGTGAATATAAATTGGAATTGTCTCTGTATGATATGTATCATTGTGTGTGTGTGTGTGTGTGTGTGTGTGTATGTAATGCGTATCACTGAACACTAAAGAGGTATAAAAATAAGGATCAAGGGCTGGGGATGTGGCTCAAGCGGTAACGTGCTCGCCTGGCATGCGCAGGGCACTGGGTTCAATCCTCAGCACCACATACAAAGAAAGATGTTGTGTTCGCCGAAAACTAAAAAATAAATATTAAAAATTCTCTCTCTCTCTCTCTCTCTCTCTCTCTCTCTCTCTCTCTCTCTCTAAAAAAAATAAGGATCAATGCAGCAGCAATGAGCCTTCATATCATCCAGTTTGTTTTTGAAATTGTACTACCCACTTAAAAACTAAAAGAAAAAAGAGACCATGGAAAAATGGCTGATTCTAGAGCAGGAAACAAAACAGATAAGCATAGAACATCTTGTCAGATCATAAGACAAGGAAGTCCAAAACTTTTAGGTCCTTGATAAGAGGTCTTGGATGCTGGACACAATGGCACACACTTGTAATCTGAGCAACTCTGGAGGCTGAGGCAGGAGGATCATGAGTTGAAGACCAGCCTCAGCCAGTTAGCAAAACCCTGTCTCTAAATAAACTATCAAAAGGGCTGGAGATGTAGCTCAGTGGTAAAGCACCCCTGAGTTCAATCCCCAGGACTCAAAATAAAAATTAAAAAGAAAAGGTTTTAGGAGCTGATCTGAAGGGGCTCCTCCTAGCCACTACTTTAGCATCAATAAGAATGAAAATATAATTAATTAAAACATATTAATATTTCTAAATCCACAAGTTCAAAATTATTTTCAAAAAGGCCATTTTGGAGATTGCTAGGGAATCAACTTCTCATTTGAAAATTGCTAAATAAAGGGAAAGAGTCAAACATATTTCCACATGTCTTGGTCAGTTTGAACTGTTATAGCAAAATGCCATGAACTGGGTGGCATGTGAACAACAGACATAGATTTCCACAGTCTGGAGGCTGGGAAGTCCAAGATCAAGGTGCAGTGTCTGGTGAGGGCCTGCTTTCTTTTAGATGGCAGCTTCTAGCTGTGTCTTTACCTGCTATAAGGGATTAGCTAGGTGTCTGTGGTCTCTCTTAAAAGGGTACTAATCCCATTCAGAAGGGTTCCATTCTCATGATCTACTCATCTCTATAAGGCCTCACTCCCTAATACTATCACATTAGTGATTGGGGTTCAACATATGGATTTAGAGGGATGCAAACATTCAGACCATAGCACAGACCTTCCCTATACTAACTTTAGACTATGTAAAGTATTTCTATGTACAAGTATTCCAACCAGTAAATGAATAAGATCACTTGGATTAGCACCATTTGCAACTTCCAGTGAATTATAGATTTAAGCATTGAGAATAAATGGCTGATGTATGATGTTCTTTTGTGTCTTAGGCCATGCTGATTAAGCAAAAAGCAAAAACTCAACTATAGTTGGAAGAAGACACACTTCTGTCATAAAAATAAAAAGAAAAGAAAGGAAGTGAGTACCATAAAAGTTAGCATAGTGGCTATTCTAGCTGCTTCATGGAGTGAGGATGTTTCCAGGGACATTTGACTTGACATAATTTATAGCTTTATATTTATTTATGTTGTTTTTTATGTTTGTATTATTTTGACCAAAAGTCTTTTTAAGGAAAAATGAAAGGGGAGAGATTGGAGATAAAGAGTATACTAAGAAATTTTTGCTGTGAAAAGAACAGTAGCCAGTCAGAAAAGGAAATGGGATTAAGGAAACAAAGTGATCATGTAGAAGTTGAGAGTAGAACGGTGGTGACCAGAGGCCAGGGAGAGCAAGGACAGAGAGGGTGGGAGAGGCTGGTCAGTAGGTACTAAGTTATAGTGCTCTGCTGTTCAGTATGGTGAGCACAGATAATAAAAACACATTGTACCTTTCAAAAAGCTAATATATATGTCCTGAACAATGGAGCATCTACATTCATCAATCAAACTCTTCTCAAGTTTATCAGTCAAATAGACCACAACACAATAATTCTGAGTGACTTTAACACACCTCTTTCACCACTGGATATATCTTTCAAACAAAAGCTAAACCAAGAAACTATAGAACTCAATAATACAATCAATAATTTAGACTTAACTGACATACATAGAATATTTCATCCTTCAACAAGTGAATACACTTTCTTCTCAACAGCACATGGATCCTTCTCTAAAATAGACCATATACTATGGCAAAAACCAAATCATAGCAAATATTAAAAAGTAGAGATACTATTGAATTGAAAGAAGCATTACGCCCTGCATTCTATCAGATCATAATGGAATGAAACTAGAAATCAATGATAAAATAAAAATAAAAGCTACTCCAACATCTGGAGACAAATAATATGCTATTGAATGAACAATGGGTTGCAAAAGATATCAAGGAGGGGATTAAAAATTCTTAGAGGTAAATGAGAACACTGATATAACATATCAAAATCTCTGGAACACTATGAAGGCAGTTCTAAGAGGAAAGTTCTAAGAGGAAAGTTCATTGTGTGGAGTTCATTCCTTCAAAGAAGAAAAAGTCAACAAATAAATGGCCTAACATTACATTTCAAAGCCCTAGGGGAAAAAAAGAACAAACCAACCCCAAAAGCAGTAGAAGACAGGAAATAATTAAAATCAGAGCTGAAAATGAAACATAAGAAAAACATAAGAAACAATTGAAAAAACTGACAAAACAAAAAGTTAGTTTTTTGAAAAAATAAATAAAAATTGATAAACCATTAGCCATGCTAACAAAAAGAAAGAGAGATAAAACCCAAATTTCTAACATCCATGATGAAAAAGGAAATATTACAATGGACACTACAGAAATACAGAAGATAATTAGAAATTATTTTGAAAATTTGTACTCCAACAAAATAGAAAATATTGAAGGCATTGACAAATTCTAGGGGCATATGATATGCCCAAACTAAATCAGAATGATATACACAATTTGAACAGATTGATTTCAAGCAAGGAAATAGAGGACACCATCAGAAGCCTACCAACCAAGAAAAGCCCAGGACCAGATGGATACACAGCTGAGTTATACAAGACTTTTAAAGAAGAACTAATACCAATATTCCTCAAACTATTTAATGAAATAAAAAAGAAGGAAAACTTCCAAACACATTCTATGAGGCAAACATCACCCTGTTCCAAAACCAGACAAAGACACTTCAAAGAAAGAAAACTTCAGACCAACATCTCTAATGAGCATAGATGCAAAAATTCTCAATGAAATCTGGCAAATCGAATGCAAAAACATATCAAAAAGGTAGTGCACCATGATCAAGTGGGTTCATCCCAGGGATGCAAGGTTGGTTCAACATACGGAAATCAATAAATGTAATTCATCACATCAATAGACTCAAAGATAAAAATCATATGATAATCTCAATAGATGTAGAGAAAGCATTTGACAAAATACAGCACCCCTTCATGTTCAAACACTGGAAAAACTAGAAATATCAGGAATATATCTCAACATTGTAAAAGCTATCTATGCTAACTAAGCCCCAGGCCAACATCATTCTAAATGGAGAAAAATTGAAAGTATTCCCCTCTAAAAACTGGAACAAGACAGGGATGCCCTCTCTTGCCGCAGACCGGCTGGGAAAAATAACTGGGAGGTGACAAGCAACTTGAAGGTTGAAGCGGGAACTGCTTTATTGCGGGGGAAACTCAGCAGGAACTGAGCGGGAACTCAAGGTAGCGGGCACCCAAGATAGCAGGAGCCGCCTTTTGGCAAAACAGCAAAGGTATATATACCTAACTGGTTACACACAGCTTGACTCAATTAGCATCATCCAGTTACAGCAATCAGCCAATAAGGAATCCCTACCATCTTAATGGCTTGGTGGCATTGCCTTACAAACCACTCCTCCTGGCAAACTGCCAGGCGCCATCTTGACTTGATATGTGGTCCCCAACACTCTCTCACCACTTCTATTCAACATAGTTCTTGAAACACCAGCCAGAGCAATTAGACAGATGAAAGAAATTAAAGGGATATGGATAGGAAAAGCAGAACTCAAATTATCACAATTTGCTGACAATATGAGTCTATACCTAGAAGACCCAAAAATTTCCACCAGAAATCTTCTAGAATAAGATGCCCTTCAATAGACGAATGGATAAAAAAAATGTGGCATTTATACACAATGGAGTATTACTCTGCATTAAAAAATGACAAAATCATAGAATTTACAGGGAAATGGATGGCATTAGAGCAGATTATGCTAAGTGAAGCTAGCCATTCCCTAAAAAACAAATGCCAAATGTCTTCTTTGATATAAGGAAAGTAACTAAGAACAGAGTAGGGACGAAGAACAGGAGAAGAAGATTAACATTTAACAGGGATGAGAGGTGGGAGGGAAAGGGAGAGAGAAGGGAAATTGCACGGTAATGGAAGGAGACCCTCAGGGTTATACAGTGGAGGGGGTAGAGAGAGAGGAGGGGAGGGGAGGGGAGAGGTGGGGAGGGGGGAGGGTGGATGATGGGAAAGGCAGCGGAGCACAACAGACACTAGTATGGCAATTTGTAAATCAATGGATGTGTAACTGATGTGAATCTGCAATCTGTGTATGGGGTGAAGGTGGGAGTTCATAACCCACTTGAATCAAAGTGTGGAATATGATATGTCAAGAAATTTGTAATGTTTTGAACAACCCACAAGAAATCTTCTAGAATAAATGAATTCAGCAAAGTAGCAGGATATAAAATCAACACCCATAAATCAAAGGCATTTCAGTACATCAGTGAGAAATCCTCTGAAAGACAAACTAGGAAAAACACTCCATTTACAGGAGGCTCAAAAAAAATTGAGAATCAACGTAATGAAAGAGATGAAAGACCTCTACAATGAAAACTACAGGACACTAAAGAAAGAAATTAAAGAAGACCTTAGAAGATGGAAAGATATATGATAGGCAGAATTAATATTGTCAAAATTATCATACTACCAAAAAGCACTATACAGATTCAATGCAATTCCAATCAAAATCCCAATGACATTCCTCATAGAAATAGAAAGAGCAATCATGAAATTCGTCTGGAAAAAATAAGAGACCCAGAATAGCCAAAGCAATACTTATCAAGAAGAGTGAAGCTGGTGGCATTATTATTCCAGACATCAAGCTATACTACAGAGCAATAGTTACAAAAACAGCATGATATTGGCACCAAAATAGACATGTAGACCAATGATACAGAATAGAAGACACAGAGACAAACCCACATAATTACAGTTATCTTGTATTAGACAAAGGTACCAAAAACATATGTTGGAGAAAAGATAGCGTCTTCAACAAATGGTGCTGGGAGAACTGGAAATCCACATGTAACAAAATGAAATTAAACTTCTATCTCTCACCATGCACAAAACTTAACTCAAAGTGGATTAAGGACCTAGGAATTAAACCAGAGACTTCACGCCTAATAGAATGAAAAGTAGGCCCAAATCTCCATTATGTCAGATTAGATCCCAACTTCCTTAATAAGACTCCTATAGTGCAAGAATTAAAACCAAGAATCAATAAATGGGATGGATTCAAACTAAAAAGCTTCTTCTCAGTAAAAGAAACAATCAGTGACGTGAATAGAGAGCGTACAGAATGGGAGAAAAGTTTTACCACATGCACATCAGATAGAGCACTAATCTCTAGGATATATAAAGCACTCAAAAACCTTAACACCAAAAAACCAAACAACTCAATCAATAAATGAGCCAAGGAACTGAACAGACACTTCTCAGAAAAGGATATACAATCAATGAACAAATATATGAAAAAAATAATCAACATCTCTAGCAATTAGAGAAATACAAATCAAAATTACTCTAAGATTTTATCTCACTCCAGTCAGAATGGCAGCTATCAAGAATACAAGCAACAATATGTGTTGGCGAGGATGTGGGGAAAAAGGCACACTTACACATTGCTGGTGGGACTGCAAATTGGTGCATCCAATCTGGAAAGCAGTATGGAGATTCCTTGGAAATATGGGAATGGAACCACCATTTGACCCAGCTATCCCTCTCCTCGGACTATACCCAAAGTATTTAAAAACAGCATACTACAGGGACACAGCCACATCAATGTTTATAGCAGCACAATTCACAATAGCTAAACTGTGGAACCAACCTGGATGTCCCTTAAGTAGATGAATGGATAAAGAAAATGTGACATATATACACAATGGAATATTACTCGATATTAAAAGAGAATAAAATCACAAAATCTGCAGGTAAATGGATGGAGTTGGAGAATATAATGCCAAGTGAAGTAAGTCAATCCCAAAAAAACAAAGGCCGAATGTTTTCTTTGATATGAGGATGCTGACTCATAATGGTGATGGAGGGGAGGGGGAGCATGGGAGGAATGGAGGAACTTTAGATAGGGCAAAGGGGAGGGAGAGGAAGGGAGGAGGTATATGGGTAGGAAAGATGGTGGAAAGAGTAAGATATCATTATCCTAAGTACATGTATGAAGACATGAATGGTGTGAAAATACTTTGTATACAAGTTATTTGAAAAATTGTGCTCCATATGTGTAATATGAAATTAATTACATTCTGCCATCTTGTATAACAAATTGGAATAAATAAATAATTTAATAAAAATTATTTTTCTTAATATTAGCTAGGAAAACTAATAGCATATCTGTATATAGAAGGAAATTCTCCAGTGAAAGGGAATTATAGAGGGAGGAGGGGGAAGAATTACTGGAACAATTTCTGCATGGACAACAAAGGATAGGATCCAGCATCCAGGTGGGAACATTGGATCTGGGTGTGGGTGTTCCTGGTGGCCACTGGAGAGGCAGAGTATATGGTGGTGTAGATAGTTGAGCAGAAGTGGGTTCCAGGCAATGAGAGAGAGGCCAGGGAGCTGAAAGTTCTAAGCAGGCATGTGATGATGATAACTGGGCATTTGAAGATGGATAATCAGAAGACAGGGAACATGGTGAAAAAATGTTAAGGTCAATGTGTTGGAGGTTCTGAAATGTGATCACATGTTTGCTTGAGCTTGGGAAGAGCTTCAGATGTGATAATGTTTAGGCCTAATTCAAAGCCTTTGGAGAAACTGGCTGAGTAGTGGGAGAGGGGACAAAGTCATTGGAGGAAAGGATCCAAGGGGCCAGGCTTTGGGAAGGACCCACTATGTGTCTAGTGAAATCACTAAGAATCCAGATAGAAGGGGCACAGAGAGAGGTAGCATGAGCAGGAGCTGAAATGTTCCAGAAATGATGATAAGTAACCCAGGCTTCATCACATGACACTGACAATCACTGGGAGTAGTTGATATTATGTAAAATGTTTCAAAACTGGCCTTTGTGTTTTGTTTTCAGGGAGGAGGAGGAGAGAATGGTCTGGAACCTGCAAGGAGGAACATGAATGATACCAACCCCACCTCCAGGGCCTGTCAGAAGAAGTTCCATGAGAGGTTTTCACTTGTTTGTACGTGCACAGTGAGCACAGTCTTGAAACTGTTTTCCTAAGCTTAACAAAGCAGCAGTCAACATTCATCTTTCTTTCCAGCACAGGAATTACCTAACCCATCAGTCACCACTGTTCTCTCAGCACACCCTTGTCTTGTCTTCAACCTTATATTAGGAAGTTGGACACTTTCTCAGTGTTTCTTTCTGGGTTCATTCCTACCCAGCCTTCCATGACTGTTTTGCCACCTTATCAAGGTGTGGTACTTTTGGGCTTTACCTTACAAAGCTAAAAAGGAAAGTTTGGTACAAGACAGGGGCAATCCTAGCCTTCCCAGCATTACTGACAAAGACATCAAATGCTGGGTTTTATTTTATTTCATTTTATTTGGAAAACCACCACCTTTACCCAAAAACCATCCCCAATGTTGCTTTGCTTCCCAAAGGCAGAATTATCCAATGTAAGAGTAGGATCTGTGAGAGAATGGCAGGTTTCCATTGAGTTTGTCTTACATTCCCAGTGGGTTTATTGTTCCCTGGGCCTGGAATTATCAACACCCCTTCCCAGAATCTTCACAATATACGTACATGTTGCTCAGTGGGCCCCTGTATAAGTTTCCTATGGCTTTCATATCAAAGTACCAGGGTCTTGGGAGTTTTTGACAGCAGAAATGTATTGTGTTCTGATTCTGGAGACTATAAGTTTGAGGACAAGGTATGAGCAAGGCTGGTTCCTTCTGAGGCTGTGAGGAATGGATCTTGTCTAGGCCTTTCTCCTAGGCTTGTGGATGGCTATCTTTTCCATGGCTCTCCACACTCTCTTCCACCTCTACTTGTCTCTGTGTCCAAACTTCCCCTTTTTATAAGAACACCAGTCCTATTGGATTATGACTCACCCTAATGATCTCATCTTAATTTGATCACCTCTGTAAATACACTATCTCCAAATAAGGTCACATTCTGAGTTAGTGGTGGATAGGACTTCAATATAACTTTTCTGAGGGGAACAAAAATCCCACAAGAGGCCTCAAACATCTGCTGACTGTAATCACTAAGTCAGTAGTGTAGTATAATTGTTGCCTCCTACATTAGAAATCAAGTTCAGTTCCCAATCATTGCATTTCCTTTCTCTAAGACTTAGCTCATGTCAGTGACAAAAGGGGTATTCACTAAATCTCCTCCCCATTGTGCAGGGACTTGAAGAATGGGGGTCAGATAAACAAATTAATCCTGATATTCTCAAACAGTACTGACTGGACACCCAATGTCAATGATGGACTGGGATATGAGCTTATCAGGATGTTGAACCTGAGACAAACATCTGTGACCCCAACATGAGGCCAGACCACAGGGAAGATGGGAAGAAGCAGAGCCCAGGGCCTTTGAGCTCTGAAGAAGCAGAGCCCAGGGCCAGAGGCCACAGCTACAGTCTTGAAGGCCGTGCTTGGGAATCTGAAAGAGAGCTATGCTTTCCCTTAGCCAAGCATACCTGCAGCTTTTAAGGTCATGAACCCCTTTGAGAACCAAAAGGTTACTATGGGTCCTTCCCTGTAAACAGGCATGTGGCACAAACCCACAGCACTCCTTTGGAGGGGCAGACACAGGAACCCTGGCCCCATTTGTGGGCACAGCTTGAGCCTGATTCCCAACAGTTATGTCTATGCTGTTCCCATGATGATACTTTGCCATTGGAATAGGTCCTGGAGGAAAAATCAGAACTAAACAATCAATGAGTTTATTTATCTGAAGTTTTATTTTTTATTTCAAAGTTTAATAGAGCCTTCTTTTGTTTAAAAGAACTATCTATACAAGTTAAAATGCCTTCATTTAAAGCACTGTTCTTCATTCATAGAGTATAACTTTAATTTTGATTTAAGTATACTCTCATTTGTTAAATGATAAGTGTAGTTTATTTCTTTCATGCCTATAATTGCCATAATTGAGAGCTAACCAACAATATAGAGCCTCCCCCGCAAAAAAGCTAACAAACAGTATGGTGGCTTCTCAAAAAATTAAGGATACAGGGCTGGGGTTGTGGTTCAATGGTAGAGCACTTGCCTAGCATGTGTGAGGCACTGGGTTAGATTCTCAGCACCATGTAAAAATAAATAAATAAAATAAACATATAAAAAATTAAGCATATAATTACTATAGTATCCAGCAATTACCCTTCCAGGTATGTACCCAGAAGAATTGAAAACTGGGTCTTGAAGACATATTTGTATAATCATGTCCATGGCAGTGCTATTCACAAAACTCAAAAGTTGAAAGTAATCTCTGTGTCCACTGATAGATGAATGAATTTTAAAAATGTAGTTATATATACAGTTTAGTATGTATAGGTCCACAGCGTTTAAAGAAAGGGAATTACGATACAAACTACACAACACAAATGAACCATAAGGACACAATGCTCAGTGAATCAAGCCAGTCACAAAAGGACAAATAATCTCTGACTTCACTTCCTCAAGGTCCATAAAGTAGTGAAATATCTACAGACCATAAAATGGTGGTCTTCAGGATATGGAAGGAAGGGGCTATAGGGAGTTAGTGCTTAATAGGTGCAAATTTTCGGTTTTTCAAAATGAACAAGTTCTGGAGAAGGATGGTGGTGATTGTTACACAACAATGCAAATATACTCCATGCCACTGGACTGTGCACTTGGAAATGGCAAAGATGGTAAATTTTATGGTGTGTGTATTTTACATCAGTTTAAATTTTGAAAAGAAAAGCTGCTAAGCAATTTCATGTCTGCACACTAACACTCCACATCACAAGTAACAACAGACAAGTTCAACCACATGGATTTGAGAACCTGGAAATGCTGAAACCCCATTAAAATCAACTGGTAACAGGCTGGGGCTATAGCTCAGTGGTAGAGCAGTTTCCTCACATGGGTGAGTTACTGGGTTCAATCCTCAGCACCACATAAAAATGAATAAATAAAGATATTGTGTCCATCTACAACTAAAAAAATAATGTACCGAAGTTTCTGATCAGAAGCTCATCTGAGTAGGGAGGCTCTGTCTCCAACACCAGCTCAGTTTCCCAAAATACTGCTCATTGACTGCTATTTTATAAAGTCAAATTATTGACTTGCTAGAAGTTACTAAAGCAAATAGATTCTTTGGGAATTACTGAAAGTCTTTTCTTCTAGTGTACCCAGAATGCTTAATTGAGCAATCTGACCTATCTGGGCAGTTCCACAACACGGTGTGGGAATTTGTAGCCTGCAAAGTCAACTGGCTCCCCTGGCATCCCACTTTGTCCTCCACCATGGTTCTCCATGTGTGCTCCCACCTAGACTCTCCTCTGCTCTTCAGTGGGCCACAGCAATAATAACCTCCCATTCCTAACACTGTGCTCTGTGCTGAGTAGAAATATACCATGAGGAGAGAGAAAAAATTATCCTTTGGGTTGATTCATTCTAGACTGGGAAAAAATGGAGTTAAAATAAGTAGGAGCATTGCTATTTATTTCCCAGTGTACAGTGAAGCAGGAATGTAAATTAAGTTATTCCAGTCAGCCACGAAATTGAGTCCTGGTGTTTATCTAACTGAAAGCCTATTTAATTTGAACACAGAGACACATTCATTCATTCAACAAGCACTTTTGGAGCACCAAACTGCCATCCAATAACAAGGCTGGGAGCTGGGATTTAAAAATTCTCCCAGTCAAGGTCTGCCACAAATCATGCCCTAATGGAGGAGATACTGAGGCCAGCAATTGGAAACCTGCAGGGTGTGTACCAAGATCCAAAATGAGAAAAGCCAGGGAGCTACAGGAGTCAACAGCAAGGTTCCTGTCAGTGAGCAGGGAGGGTTTCCAGTGGAGAATATCTCAGCAAGAACGACATGATGAGTAGGAATTACTCTGGCCAAGGAAGAGCAGTGGGCAGGGAACAGGAGGCAGGGGAAGTGGGCACTTACAGGCCAAAAGGAGCAGCACAGTGAGTTGAAGGCAGGGAGTGGCAAACTTTTTAT
This sequence comes from Marmota monax, assembly GCF_021218885.2. NCBI lineage: Eukaryota > Metazoa > Chordata > Mammalia > Rodentia > Sciuridae > Marmota > Marmota monax. Next base: position 2,326,167 of record NW_026692025.1, on the reverse strand, counting down.
TTTAAGAGCCGAAAGACAAATATTTTCAGCTTTACAGGTTCAACACCGGCATTGTGGTACTAAGGCAGCCACCGCCAACATGCAAATGGATGGATAGGATTGTGTGCCTCCACAATTTTATTTGAATTCCATATCATTTTGATATGTCATGAGATATTACTCTTTGTTTTTTTCAATTATTAAAAAATGTTAAAACCATTTTCAGTTCACAGGTTGAAAAGAAACCAGCAGTCATCTAGGAAGGCTAAGACATCATGGTGGGGATGGGGGTTCTGAGCACGAGACCAAAGTAAGAAAGTGACTTAATTTTTGTCCTTATTAGATTTTTTTTAAATATTTTTAAGTTGTATATAGACACAATACCTTTATTTTATTTGTTTATTTTTATGTTGTGCCAGGGATCCAGCCCAGCGCCTCACACATGCTAGGCAAGGGCTCTACCGCTGAGCCATAACCCTGGTCCCTCATTAGATTTGCAAAAAATTTTATTGTACTTCCTTTAATATATTTACATTATTCAAACATCAAAAATTATAAAACCACATGCACTGAAATGTTTCGTGTAGGAGCAAGGGAAAATTTCTCTCTACCTTGTGAAGTTTCAGTAATTGAACTGGCAATAGATTAACAGGAAAAAAGTATACAAGTTTATTACATGCACGGGAGAATTACAGGAAATTGAGTATCCAATAACCCAATGAAATTTTGTTTTGGGGTTTTTTTTTTCTTTGGTGTTGGGCATGGAACCCAGGACCTTACCCATGCCAGGCCAGTGCTATACCACTGAACCCATATACCCAGCCCGGGCACAATCAGGAGCCATTTGTCAAAAGAAACTAACTTTATTTTTAGAACCACACACGCCAAACAAAACAGCCTCTCAGGAAAAACCCTCAGAACCCCAACTGCCACCACCGGCTTTCCACAAGCCTCTCTCTCCCACCCAAGCCTCTCTCTCCACCTCCCACAATCCTCCTCCAATGGGGCAATTCCTTTTAAAATGTCCTGTTTGTTCACAATTGTAGCATGTTCTTGGCCTGGCATCTAAAGCCTGTTTTACTGCAGCTGCCACAATTTGCCCTTGTTCATTAATGTCTCTGGCATCTAAAGCCTGTTTTACTGCAGCTGCCACGACTTGCTCTTGTTCATTAATGTCTCTACATAATTTAATATATGTGTTTAAATCTTCATGTTTCCATGGTCTAATGATATCTCTGCACCAACGATTCGCTTGCTCATAAGCCAGGTGTTTTAGTAATGGCATTGCTTGTTCTGTATTCCCAAAAACTCTGGTAGCTGTTTGAATAAGCCTATCTACAAATTCAGCATAAGGTTCATTAGCTCCTTGTATTACCTTAGATAATTGACCTTGTAAACCTCCATGTCCTTGTAAAGTCTTCCATGCCTTAATTGCATCTGCAGCAATTTGTGCGTATACGCCAGGATCATATGCAATTTGTTGCTGCTGATCCTCATAAGGTCCCTTTCCTAACAACATATCTAGATTTCTCTGAGGATAACCAGCTGCTGCATTTCGCCTAGCCGTCTCCTTGCAAAATTCCTCATTGGCAACCTTCCATAACAGGTATTGTCCTCCATTTAGCACAGCTTTACACATATTAGCCCAATCTGCTGGCGTCATGTTCAAGTTGTTAATGGATTCGACCATGCTTACAGAGAAGGGTGCTTGAGGACCATAGGTTGTTACAGCCTCTTTTAGCTGCTTCACTGTTTTGAAATTTAAAACATGGTAAACTCGCTGCCCTCCTGCCTCAAATACAGGGCATGTTAATATTTGAGATCTTGTCTCAGGATCCCAACTATCAACTGCAGGGGTTGGGGGCCTCCCAGCATATGGAGGTGGCCTTGTTAGTTGGACATTTACATCCTCTGGTGATAGAAAGGTGTTAGTAGCAGTCTCCTGTAGAGGTGGTGCTGTTGGTTGGACACTTACACCCTCTGGTGATAGAAAGGTGTTAGTAGCAGTCTCCTGTTGTAACTTTCCCCCTGATGGCTTTTTCTGTTTTACACTTTCTTTCTCTGTCTGACTAGCTTGAGAGGCCTTCTCTTTTACTTGAATTTTTTCCTCTGTCTGACTAGCTCGAGAGACCTTCTCTTTTACTTGAATTTTTTCCTCTGTCTGACTAGCTCGAGAGACCTTCTCTTTTACTTGAATCTTTTCCTCTGTCTGACTAACTTGAGAGACCTTCTCTTTTACTTGAATCATTTCCTCTGTCTAACTTGAGAGACCTTCTCTTTTACTTGAATCAATATGTCTTCTCCTTCCTCTACCATTGTCTGAACTGAAGGCTTTGAACTAAGCAAACAAGATATGAACGTCCACAATGGCAATGTGCCAACTGGCAGAGTCCCTGGGCTTTTCTTTTCTATTCTTTTTAGATTTAGAAGCTCCTGGGTGTGGCATTTCACTTTCAGGCTCTTCTATGAATGAATCTTCCCTGTTGGAAAAGATTATTGTTAGGACTAGAGGCAGTTGCCTTCCTTTAGGGAAATTTTCCTGCCCAGGTAAGAAAGCTTCTCCCTGCACTTTGGGAGAGATGGAGAGAAAGTAGGTGGGGGTGGGGGGATAAGGGGATCAAAGAAACTTTAAGTCTGCATCTTTAATTCAAAGTACTCAGCATGTCAAGTGTCATAATTTGTGGTGTTGTTTTATGAACTCCAACATTCGAGTCGCATCCCTCATCTGCCCAGTTACCAAGCCCTCTCCCCATAGTCAACTGCTGCTACTAGTTTACTGTGTAGCCTTTCAAACTTTTTTTTTTTTGGAAATACATTCCTTTGTTCATGTTTTAAAAAGCAAATGGCAGGGCTGGGGTTGTGGCTCAGTGGTAGAGCACTTGCCTCGCATGTGTGAGGCACTGGGTTCAATTCTCAGCATCACATGTAAATAAATAAATAAAGGTTCATTGACGACTAAAAAATAGTTTAAAAAAAAAGCAAATGGTAGTAAACAATGAACATGGTTTTACACCATGCTTTTTTCATATCAATGCAGTTAGGAACTCTTTCCATACTAATGTAAGGTCTTCAATCTTTTTTTACATGACATGGTAATCTATTGTACAAATACATCATTGTTATTTAACTAATATCCTATTGATGAGTGCTTAGAATTTTTCCAATCTTATGCTATTACAAACTATGTTGTGATGGAGACCTTATGCATAGTTCCTTCACCCATGAGAAGGTTTATCTCTAAAATAAATATTCCTACTAGTGCAATGGTTTGATGAAATGTTCTCTGCATTTAAATTTTTAATGGATTTTTGACAAAGTGCCATCCATAGGATTAATGACAATTTCTACTCCAACTAAAAGCAGAGGTATTTTTAAATTTAATTTTATTTTTTAGTTGTAGGTAGAAACAATACCTTTATTTTGATAATTCATTTTTATGTGGTACTGAGGATGGAACCCAGTGCCTCACACATGCTAGGCAAATGCTCTACCACTGACCCACAACCACAGCTCCCAAAGCAGGGGTATTTATGTCTCCACAACTTCACCAATACTGTGTAATTAATTAGATGTTTAGGATTTTTCCCATTGGATCAGTACAAAATGATATCTCAGCATAGTTTTGATTTGCATTTCTAGGGATGTACATTTTTTCATATATTCAAGAGCCATTTTCAGTTCCTTTTTCATATCCTTCTCCCTTTGGTCCTTTACCTTGGCTGATGGTTCATTTCACATACACACACATACATGCACATTAGGTTTGGTTTGTAACTTTCTGTCACAGAAGAGGCTTCATATATCTTGAGACATGGGATTGAAAGTTCAAGACCAGCCTCAGAAACTTAGTGAGACCCTGTTTCAAAATAAAAAATAAAAGATCTGGGGATATAGCTCAGTGATAAAGTGCCCCTGGGTTCAATCCCAGTACCAAAAACATATCTCTTTAAGGAGTATGGACTTGACCCTAAAGCAGGGCAGGCACTGAGATATTTTCAGCAAGGGGAGTGGCATAGTCAGAAGCTACAGGATGGAGGTGATGGACTAGAAGGGCCCCCGCATGGACCCAGAGAGACCAATCAGTAACCCGGGCAAGGGTATGGACCAGCTGGTTTTTCTGAGTAGAGTTATACGATAGGGCCAAAATCAAGGAATCTGTCAGACTTTGGGCTTAAAGAGCTGCATCACTATATAGATGCCAATAATGGAGATAGAAATGTAGAAAGAAGAGATGGCTTTTCTTTCCTTGTCTTTTTTGTTGGAGTGTGAAAGAGAGAATTATTCTGCCTCCCACAGGAATCCTTCCCTTAAATCCCACATGGAGTGCCATACCACACCTCTGTGCTCTTGAGCAGTGGCCTGTTCAGTGTTTGTTTCCCTCAAAAGCCTTTTACAGGAGCAGAGATGATGTTTTAGACTTATGTGGGTCCTTGAGCTTAGCACTGTTTCAGGCACTGAATAAAAACTTTTAAAAATGTTTAACCAGAGGAAAAGAGCCACCCAGGTGAGCATATATCTAAGGCATTTTAACAAAAGCCCCAGAAGGTCTAAATAGTTATAGAAATTCACCAAATTCATAGGAGTTAATTAATATTAATAGGAAATATTAATTCTCCTAAAACTGATCTGTAGATTCAATGAAATCTCAGTCAAAATTCCAGAAGCTTTTTTTCCCCTCAAGACATTGCCAAGCTGAATCTAATATCCATATGGGAATTTAAAGAAGCTAGAAGACATAGGGAAATAAGAACATTGAGGAATTCACCCTGAAAATATGAGACTTCTTTTAATGTCATAATACTTGTGGCAATATGATATCAGCACTAAACCTACCCATACATTTAAAAGGATCTTTGGAGTCATTCTCCAAATCCAAATCATTAGTACAAATGAATCAAGGTGATGACGATGTTATAGATCCATAATATAAAGAGGGCAAGTTCAGAAGGGCCACCTAGCTTATAAGCATGCTGAGATAGACCAGCCTGGGCAAGTTAAAACCATGATGGGAAAGAAACAGACCTTTCATGAGAAAAATCAAGTGAGAATGAATGGATGAAAGTAAATACTAAGCTTAGAAGAAAATGCAGCACACTGCTCTTCCTTCAACAGAAATAGATGGAGCATCCATCAAAGACCCTGCTAGGCATTAGGGGCACAGCTCCTTCCAGTAGCTCACAGTCAGATGGAGGGGCAAATGGGCACAGGAGTGAGGAAGAACAGAGGGGATTGACCATGGCCCAGATTCATCTGGTGGCACCAGAAGGACAAGCAGAATGCTAGGAGTTCTCACCTTCTGAACTGTAGGACATAGCTCTGAAGCAGGGCACACCTGGCTCATTATCACCTGGCCAAAATAATGACCCGCAAGGATGGGCACATCCCAGTCTCCAGAAGCTGCAAAAACATTGCCATATGTGGCAAAAATAATCTGGTGGGTGTGTCCTGGGTTATCCAAGTCCTTCAACATAATTATAAGACAACAGTCTTTCAGTGGGGAAGAGGGAGGAAGAAGAGTTAGTGTCAGAGTAATGCCATGAGACAAAGACTCAGCCAGATATTGGTGTATTTGAAGATGGAAAGAGCCATGAACCAAGGGATTAAGGCAGCTGGAAGCTGGAAAAAATAAGGAAAATGTTTCTTCCCCTATAACTCCCCATTTGGGCTTCTGACCACCAAAACTGTAAGATCTGTGTTATTTTAAACCACTGGGTTTGTGATAATTTGTCATGCCAGCCATAGAAAATGTCACCGACCTAGCTGTTGAGTCTCAGGCCCACCCTGGACCTGGCCATAGCACTCCAGATATTTGCTTAGGTCTGTGCATGCTCCAGTCCCTACAAGAGAGGTTCTTGCTCCATGGAATGCCTAGAAACTGCCCAGTGGCATTTTTGGCTATTATCTGCACTGCAGGGTGATTGCCTACTTCTCCTTCCAACCAGAGCATGAGAGAATGAATGCTAAGAGGTCAAAGATGGTGCCTTGTGTCATGCGTGCATGTGTGTGTGTGTGTGTGTGTACGTGCATATGCACAAAACCCTGTAGACATTTTATAGAAATTAGATAATACTATGCAGAGATACAGCAGAGCCATATTTGGGTTTGTTGTTTTGTGGTGGTGATAAGATAGATACAAAATTTACCATTTTAATTACTAAAAAGTATATGATATTTCATTGAATGGATATACCATGTTTATTTAATCATTCTATTGTTGGATTTTAGATTGCTTTGGGTGTTTTGCAGTTCAAATGGTACAGGAATGACAGAAGACACAGTATAGAGCAGTTCTTCCTGTTAAAGGGATGAATAAGTGGCCTAAGGTAGTGTGCAAGCCGGTAGTTGTGGGGTCAAGCAAGAGAGTGAAGGAAAATCCTGTGGGTCTGGGTTGCATCTATTCATTCAAGGCAGCCAGTGCTGCTAGGCCACCTACCCTGCTAGTGTCTGGTGGTAGTGGGTATGGGCCTTGAGACCTTAGTTATAGTCCTCTGTGTGTCTATTTAACAACCCCCTCTGCTGTACCCAGGACAGGGACCTGCTACTGTTCCCATAATGGAGGCCAGAGTCTCCGTTCTTCAGCAGGAGGCTCTCCCACATCTTGGAGAAAGAAGGATGATACAATCTGTAACATCCTGTCTTCTTAAAGGTGGAAACTCATTAAAGGTTTTGAGTTGGTGGAAACATCCAGAAGTGGTTAAAGGGAGGGATTAGCATCAGATGTGCTGCAGACACGAAGGGGGAGGTCTGGGCTTAGCCCCTTCAAGCTGAGTTTATGGAAAATAAGACTTTGAACAAGGTCTTCTTGATGTTTTTAAAGATACTCAATTTTAATTTTAGGATTTAGTGAGAGATATAAGAGATTAGAATTTGTATAAGAAAAGACTTGACTTTTGTCCCACCAGCATGGTTAAGTGGTTCAAATGGAGGCTTTCCATGATATTCCAGGAGATTCTCTCCAGGAACAGCCCTCCCAAAAGGGATGGAGAAATAAGTTCCTTGGTCTTAGAACAGAAATTATTTAGATTGGTGATTCTCATGATTGCAAATTCTTCTGGAAATTTGGCATATTGTTGATGGTTGCTTGCAAGCTGCAATTGCAGAGTAGTTGTGACAGAAAAATCTATGCTATCTCCCTGTAATTTATGCTGATCCCTGGTTTAGATGGCTATATATTCATGTCTTATAAAATAGTGAGGCAAATTTAAATGCTTTAAAAGAGTATATGTGCTCCTTAGTTACTCTAACCCATCCATTTATGCACTCTGAAGATGGGTATCAGCTCATGCCTAACTCATGGAAAGAAAGAGAGAAAGAGAAGGATTTTGGTGGTTTTTTCCTGTATTCATTGCAAATGTCAAGTAGGTCATTATAGACCTAAATCAACTAATGTTTTCAATGATGCTCTAAGTAAGAGTCTCTGGTACTTCTCCATGAGGCTGAATATCTAAGGCAATAGTATCTGTCAGCCCCCTTTCAGATGAAACAACAAATGCTGATCACATTTGTAAAATCTACTGTTACTGTTGATGAGGGTGTGAACTGGTACGGCAACATCTGTCTGACAGTGGTGGGATGGAGGTGAGGGGGACACCACAGGGTAGAAGATGCATAGCTTGCTCAAAATAAGAGATAGGAGATGGAGCCTGGCATGACTACTTTGAAAGATGGGAAGTTTGGAGGGGTATAGTTTGTTACTGAAGTAACAGGAAAGGATGAGGACCCCTCGGCCTACAAAGATTAAGAAAATACAAAATATATGAAGAAGAGTAGATAAGAAGGATACAAATTTGTTCAAAAAATTCTAGAATTCTTGGATGAAGAGACTCTTTTAGAACATTGACTGATGGAAATATATGATAAAATCTGAGAAATCAGAAACTACCTTTCCCAGCTGGTACTGAAATTATCATCTCAGTACCCTTCTAAAATCTGCTGTAGAAGGAGAATCCCAAAATGAAATTGTATACTAAAAGACAGGGAAGACTAAGACAGAATTCAGGAAGGCAAAAAATAATCTCTTCTAAATATGACAATTTTCTGAAGCTGAGGAGATCACAAAGGAACTGACAAAGATAGCTTCTCCTAGCAAAATGGAGAAAACAACTCTCTTTGGGTCTCAGTTTCCTTTCCACTGAAGTGAAGGGTACCAGGAAGATGCTCAAGGACCCCTTCCAACTCAAAGGTACCCAGAGTCTGTGTTTCTTCCAACAGAAAGCCCAGTTGTCAAGTTAGGGGAAAACAGAAAAAGTGGGGTTTGAATACAGATTTACCTGCTCCAAAGTCCTGCCCCAAGGTTTTAAGAATAGGGGACAATTTCAGAATGTCAGAGCCGTAAAGTAGTAAGAAACAAGAGACACATGCATTAGTTGAGGCTTTAACTGGCTCTCACTTCAGTTAGCTCTTGCTACAGGGCCTTTGCATGTGCTATCCCTCTTGGCCAGACCACTGTTCTCCAAATATCTGCATGGCAATCCTCATCTCCTTCAATTCTCTATTCAAATATCACATTTTTCAGGGGCCTTTTCAGACCACCCTTTATGAAGCAAAATAGCAACCTCCCCTCATGCTTCCTAGCCCCTTCCTCTACTAAAAGGCAGGGAAGAATAAGACAGAATTCAAGGAGGCAAAAAAGTGATAATGTCACTTTTCCCCGTCTGATACCTTTATTCTATATTTATTTGTTAATTTTTATTGTCTGTCTCTCTCATACAGTGTTAGCTTTGAGGCAAAGATCTTTGCCTGTTTTGTTCTTCACCACTAGATCTCCCTGCCAGGCATGCCAAAGGAGCTTGATGCATTTTGATAAATGAAATGGGACAGTGCTAAGAGCCAAGTATATGATGCATGGCATTTTTGGTCGAAAGGTGACACCAGCTAGCCATTGAGATGATATGATTATGTTAAGATTTGCATTCATATGGACATTGGACTCCTGCTGTTCACCTAGGCCGGTTACAGGACTCCTGGAGAGTTCCCATTGGTTGGGGAAGTATAGTAGGAGGGAGTTCCGGGGGAGGAGCTCTCTCTGCGGGTCCGGGAGGAGGCTGCGTGGGTGGATCGAAAATCTTCCCGGGCGCGTACCGGACATTGGCAGCAGTTTCAAAAAATAACGTTTGTTCCTGCTTGAGTGGCTCGTGATTTTGTGCCCAGCCAGACTGCGGCAGGACAGGATGAAAATAATTAGAAGATGGGGGCAGGCAAGAATGGCACTGTGACAGTGCATCACCCCTGTGTTGCTACTCAGAATGCTGATGAAAATCTATCCAATTTTAACAATGTGAATAGAATGAGAGCATTCCCTGGGGCCCAGCCTCCATGCTGTTTTTCAAGCCATCTGCCTCAAGGGATGATGGCTTCCTGCACCCTTTGGAGGCTGTAGAGTTACCAATAAGTAGCCTAATTATCAGTGAATGATGTCCTTCAAGCTCCCAAGAAGCCAACATATGAGACAGATGACCACCATTGCTACCTCCTCCCCACAAGTCCTCTCTATACAGTCATTCAATTCAGTCATTTGGGGAAGAAACTATTCAATTGAATTCTACACAAGTGAAAACCCATGGTCTCCTAACCACTAGCTCTCTGTATCTCATCCATCCATCCAAGATTGCCCAAGCTTCAGGAAAAAAATGAATAAAAACTAATAATAATAAATAAAAATTAAAACCCAAATGAATGAACAAACACTACATAATACTCTTTCCTCTCTCCATCTAGCAACTGCCCCATCTCCAGTCCCATTGAAGCCAAACGTTTCAACATCATAATTATTAAAGCATATACAAATTCGTGGGATTCAATGAGATAGTTCCTTCTATACATACATTGTGCACTGATCATGTCCTTCCTACCTTCTATAGTCACTCCCCCTCCCCCTCCCCGAAAAAAAGCATTTTACAAAAGAGTCTCCACTGACCCATTACACTCCTCACAGTCAGTCTCTTTCCTAGTTCCAGCACTTGGCTCACCCCAGCACTCTAACCTTTCAACTATCACCCATTTGCACCACTCCAATCTCTGCCTCCATCTGCATATGGCCATGCCTCTGTGTTTACATGTGAGTGATTCTGAAATCTTTACCTCAGCCTCAGACTCTTCTAACCTCTAGGCATGCATTTCCAGCTGCATAGAAGGCATTTCCTTTGGGTATATGTTGAGAATAGAGCAAGCAAAAACCTACCTTCTTACTACTTCTCTACATGCTGACCATGTTGCCCCAGTTCCCAAGAGCAGGGATGGTAGTCTTATCTCCAAAATTCTCCTGACTAAAACTTGTGAAATCTGACTCTGTGACTCACTAGCTTAGTAACCTCTGGCCTCAGTTTCCTTATCCTTAAAACAGAGGTAACAGCTCAGAAACTGAAAGGGTGCTTGGAAGGATGACAAATCATCAGTATGCATGCCTGGCCCACTGCCTTAGAACAGACACTAACACATCAGTGTAGACTCTTGTGAGAGTCCTGACAAGTTTCCCAGAATACACCCTTTCCCATGCCAATCCTGTCTTCTACCCTACCACCAAACTGAACTTTTATAAAAGCAAATCTCATTGACATATGATTGCTTTAAAGCCTTCCAGACATCCCCATGCCTGGTGGGCACAAATCCAAAATCTCAAACAAGGCCTCACACATGCATTGTGACCAGTCAATGCTTCATGATCTGGCCCAGGGCTCCTCACAGCAGTCCCCAGAAACCCTGTGGTTCTCTGATCCTGCTATGCCCTATTGCCCCTTCAAACCTCTAAGACAGCTGTTATTTGTCCAGTCCATTCACTTTGCAGACTTGTTGTGCACCTATTATGTGGCAGGCACTGTGCCATCTTGTGGCATAAGCATATAAGACTCAGGTCAGGCTCTAAAGACACAGCCAGGATGTCAGGGGAGCACATAACAAGCAGGCTTTCCTTGTCTAGCCAGCTTGCTGATGTATCTTTAGCAGGGAGCCAAATAATGAGAAGGAGATACAGACAAGCAGAGGGGGCCAACTGGCACATCCTTGACATTTCTGTATAGTCATATCCATGTGAAGTCATCCTCAAAGTTTAAGTGAACCATTTCTTTCTCTGTACTCCCATAGACCAATTGAACAGCATTCTCCAGTTTTTCACATCAGCTTTCCCCACTAAAGAGTGGGCTCTATGATGGTAGCCTTCATGTTTTGCCAAGACTGAAGACTTTAGGACTTGGTCCTAAAGGTGCTCAGTGAATATATAAACAGAAAGTACTACCTCCTCCCTTTCTATGCACATGCTTTGTACATCTGTGTATAAATCTTCGCTGGGGAAGCTTTGGGACTGCCCATGCCACGATCCATGTGCATTAGTCCTTGCTTCCCTGAGAAGGACTCTGGTTCATGGTCTCAGCTATCCATTGCATTCTGTGGTCAAATAATGCTTCTCTCTCCCATTAACCTGCAAACTGCATGAGGCAAGGGACTGTGGCTTTACTCACACTGTAGTGTACTTAGCCTAATGCTGCCTTGAACATGGTAGGAACTTGGGATGTAGCTCAGTAGTAGAGCATTTGCCTAGCATGTGTGAGGTCTTGGGTTCCATCCCCAGCACCAAAAGAAACAAAGAAAGCAAGGGGGTGAGGAGTCAACTTGCTGATTACTAAATGAGAGCAGGGAACATCATTCATTAATTTCACATCTCTCACAGTGCTGAGCTCCAGAATAAACCACCAATAAATAGACAGTCATGAAACTTGTTAAATAATTATGTTCTAAAATGACCCCAGTGCAAATAATGTCAAGAAGTAATGTCTACCAAGTAACATTATGGGAACATAGCACATGTAAGAAGATAGCATGTTGGGATTCCCAATCTTATCTAAAACCAGTTGTATGGCCTTGGCAAGTCACCCAATCTGTCAGTTTTCCTTTCTTTATCTGAAAAATGGTCACATTGGGTACCTGTGAGGTGTCTATGTACTTACTGATGTGAAATGTTTAATACATGCATTGTGATCAGCCAATGCTCACTTCCATTATCACAGTTACAATGAATATTAGTCATGGAGTTTAACCTTCTCCAGGCCCATGTTGCCTCTGCTTATCACTGTCCTCAGGCCACCTCAAATTGACAAACTTCTCTCCTCTTCCTGAACATACTCAGTAGTAATGAATTCATCATGCAATGACATGATATTTATTTACTGGTTAATCCACAGGCTGGAGCATTCTCTCCCAACACTAAACCACAAATATCCACAGCAAGTGTCCAGCACATATGATTATCAAGAACAGCTACTGACTTCCCTATGCTCATATATGAATACACCACAGTGAAACTCCACATCATGTACAACCACAAGAATGGGATCATAATTAGAGTAAGTTATACTGTATGCATGCATAATATGTCAAAATACACTCTACTCTCATGTCTATATAAAAAGAACAAATAAAAAGAAAGAATGTCTTTGGGTTAACTGGCCAGTATTTTTAATTCCCAAGGATTTGAATTCAATGAAAAACAACAACAAAAATATGCTCAGAATTATACTCAAAATTTGTAGTCTTGGTCAATTCTAAAGCCTCTCAACTTTGTATGGGCCCTCAATGACCCTGAACCAGTGTTTGTCAGTGTGATCCTGACCAAGTGGCTAAATTGTAGCCTTCAGGCCCCTCCCCTCTACAAGTCTAGTCTTGGGGATCTGGGCCAAAGCCATGGCACCTGCATTTTCTTATGCCCATTGAGAACCCAGATGCAGTGGGGGAGCACTTTGCTCTGTGGAAATCGAGACCTGAGGTCCATCAGAGCCTTGGTACCATGAGAAGACAAGGAACCCCCTGCATCTCCCAAACACCCTGCAAGAATCTTATAGACCCTGCCTGCTGGCCTATATCCAACCCTACCCAGGCCCTCGAGTCTCAGATGGCCATGCCCTGGCCCCCCAACCCATCCTCCTGGAAACTGGAGGGACAGTGGGTCCTAAGACCCAGTCTGTGTGCCCAGAGGTTTTACATCAGGGTGGGGCCCAAGCGGTGCAAGACTGTCTATGGCTCTCCAGGAAACCCGTACTGCTTCTTCCCACAGCTGCACCATGTACCTTGCAGGAATGATGCTGGGAACACCAGGAAGGACCACCCCACCAGCAATGAAAAGGACCGAGAGAGGGATAGCTGCAGAAGTGCAAGACAGTCTCCTGTATTCTCCCTTCTTTTTCGCTGCACCCTGGGAGCTTATTTTATAATAGGCAATACAGATAGGGAAAGTGAGGTCCCAGAGAAGGGAAGGGAAAGATTTTCATTGAAGTGAAATGAGCAACAACCAAAAAACAAGTCAACTGATCAAAGCAGGATTCTTGAGTCCCCCTAATTCCTTATCATGGGCAGCCCTGTGGAGATGAAAGTCAGACTAAAGAGAAGTCCATCACAGGCGGTGCTCATAGAAGCAACCAATAGGCACCAGGAATTGTCATACCCTGAGTGCCGTATGTTCACTAGTCCACAGACCATCCCAGCACTCCTATCAAAAATCTGTATTATGCTGGGCACGGTGGCACACACCTGTAATCCCAGCAGCTCAGGAGGCTGAAACAAGGAGGATCATGAGTTCAAAGCCAGCCTCAGAAACTTAGTGAGGCACTAAGCAACTCAGTGAGACCCTGTCTCTAAATAAAATACAAAAAAAAAAAAAATAGAGCTGGGAATGTGGTTCAGTGACCAAGTGCCCCTGAGTTCAATCCCTGGTACCAAAAAAAAAAAAATCTGTATTATTGGCATTCTATAGAAGAAGAAACTGAGGTTCAAAAAGATTTAATAAAGAGCATTGCTCAGGGTCCTAAGGTTAGTAAGTAATGGAACTGGGCTTAGAACCCAGGCACTCTAAACCCTGCACTAGACTCAAGTTTAGGCTTCAATGAGTCTGAAGTGCCCCTCCATATCAGAATCACATGGAAAGACTTTGTATTTATGAAACTTCAAAGGAGATTCTGAGAGTGTTGTTCCCAGTTCTCCACCTCCTCTCTCAGGCCCTCAGCACTGGCCCAGCAAGGCACTACATAGTGGAGGCCTTTTCCTGCTTATGTGCTTCTGAGCATGCTTTTTGCCCTGTCTGGAATGTTCCTCTCCCTTATTACCCCCTGGATATTCCCATAGGAGATATTTTCTCTGTGAAGCAAACTCCCTGGAAAAAAATCACCCTGATATTCTGTTGCTTCTTCAGTAACAATAAACTATCTCAGTTTTGTCTTTTCTGCCTCCCATAATGGATCCTTACTTTTCCAACCAAAATAACCTTGCCCTGTTTATCTTTTTTTATGCCAAGTAACATTGGAGGCTAACAGAAATGGTTGTTAATGAATGCAAGACTCTATATGGCCTATGTCAGATGTCTCCATAGTCCTGGCATAACCACTGTTTTACTTTTAAGCTTTGGACATTTTGGTGACTCACCTGTGCAGCTCCCAGCTGTTTGATAAAAAGTGATAGCACCAGATGGGACAGGTGAAGCAGTGAGCACCCACAAACATGAGATGCACAATTAATGCCAATATTGACCACAGTCAGCACAAAGATGCATATCCACAGAACCCAAGAAGGATGGAACAACACTGCAGTTTTCAAGTGGGTCTAGGAAGTAGAGCAGACAAAACCAGTTAGAACAGGCAAGTGAAACTGAACATAGATTATTTCTTATAAATAGCTCTGATAGTCATAAGCAAAATTTAAACCAGTTTTCAAAATGTATAAAGCAATCAGTTTTAAACAATCCTATATGTATGAAAACCTCCATTGCAATAACCAATCATTGTAAAGGTTAAAAACATTCCTCATTTTTGCTTTATTACCCAGTGTGTAGCTCCATGCTGGTGATTTTCTCTTATCATTGCTGGTTTGAGGCCTCCCAGTTTTGAGGCAGGATCCACAGCTCAAATCTCTCTTCATAATGATAGTGAGACATTTTTGGTTTTTGCTCCCTCCTATTTTCCCAAGGGTACAGAGAAGCTTTCTGGAGGCTACCTGAGTGCGATAACATGGCAGAACAAAGTCAGAAATGGGCCTGAATATGCACACATCAAAGAGAGTCGCAAAAAGTTAAACAAAGCCACTTTTCTTGCTAAATTTCATTTTATGGCTTTTAGTTTTTAGTTTCTTCATAAGATATGTCATTTGTATTACCATGTTTTATCTTTACCTTTAAATAAATAAATACATATTTTCAAACTTCACATTTTTATCTTAATACAGTAAAATTATAGTCACACACACATATACACACACATACAAACACATTATGTATATTATTGTACATAAACTACAACTTTTTAGGTCCTTACTTAATAAGCATACAAAGAGGTACTGAGATCAAAAAGTTAGAGAGTTTCTGGTATTAAAAACTGGTAAACTTCTGGTATTAAGCTTTTTGAGTTCTTTATATATTCTAAATGATTAATTCCCTGTTGGAGGAGTAGCTGGCATAGATTTTCTTCCATTGTGTAGGCTCTCTCTTCACACTCTTAATCATTTCCTTTTCTGTGCAGAAGCTTTTTTAATTTGATGCCATCCCACTTAATGAATCTTGGTTTTATTTCTTGAGCTTTCGAGGTCTTTTTTAGGCAGTCAGTGCCTGCACCAATATGTTGGAGTGTTCACCATATGTTTTCTTCTAGCAGTTGCAAAGTTTCTGGTCTATTTCTTAAGTCTTTGATCCACTTTGATTTGACTTTTATACAGGTTGAGAGAACCTAACAAAAGAACTAAATAGACATTTTTCAAAAGAAGCAAGACAAATGGCCAACAAATATACAGAAATATTCACCATCCATAGCAATTAGAGAAATGTAAATCAAAACATCATTGAGATTCCATCTCAATCCAGTTACAAGAATACAAATAATAATAAATGCTGGAAAGGATGTCAGGGAATACACATAGTGTGTGGGACTGCAAACTAATATAACCACTTTGGAAAGCAGTATGTAGATTCCTCGAAAGACTAGAAATTGAATCTCAATATGACCCAACTGTTCTACTCCTGGTTTTTATGTAAAAGAACTAAAAGCATACTGTAATGATACATGCATACAAAATTCATAATAGTGAAATTTACAATAGTCAAGTTATGGAACCAGCTTAGGTGCTTATCTACAGACAAATAGATAAAGAAACTGTGTATATATACACAATGGACTTTTTTTTCCCTCAGCCATAAAGAAGAATGAAATTATGTCATTTGTAGTAAATTGATGGAACTGGAGAACATTATGTTGAGTAAAATAAGCCAGACTCAAAAAGTCAAGGGTCAAATATTTTCTGTCATATGCAGAAGCCAGAGAGAGAGAGAAAAGGAATGAAAAGAGGGGCAGATACCACAAAAATAGAAGGGAAATCAGTGGAGTAGAGAAAGAGAATTGAGAGGCAGGAAGCGGGGATAGGAAAAGGGAGGAACTGCAGAATGAAATTGACCAAATTATGCTATGTGCATATATGAATATACCACAGGAAGTTTTGCCTTTATGTATATCTATCAAGCACCAATTAAAAACAACAAATAAATAGAAGATCAGTAGAGTAGAGGAAAGGGAACAGGGAGAGGAAGGAGGAGAGGGAAAGAGGAAGCACTGGAGGTTGAAATGGAGCAAATTATATTCCATGTGTGTATTGTTATGTCAAAATGAACCTCACTGTTATGCATGCACTGAAAAAAAAAAACATTTAAAAAACTGATAAGTTGATATGGCTTAGTTAGATGTTCCAAAATGGAAAGGAGAAAACATATATTTCACAGTGTACTTGGTTGGGGGATCTTTGCCTTTTTAAACTTTTTTCTTTATTTTGTGATGATACTGCAGGTACCACAAAATGCAAATTTAAGAGGGATGGCAGGAAAGATTTTTGTTATCCATGCAAAGCATCATATATTTGCATTAGCTATTTCTATGCCTTAATTTTTATAATGCTCTTTTCTTGTTCTTATATGGGAAGGGCTTATAAATGCAACACAAACAAGGATTTATAAATTCAGCTTAAAAACTGCATGCAATCACATGGGTTGTATGAGTCTGCTAGGGCTGCTATAACAAAATGTCACAAGCTGGATGTCTTAATCAACAGGAATTGATGTGTTCTAGTTCTAGAGCCTGGAAGTCCAAGATCAAGGTATTGGCAAGGCTGTGTTGCCTCTGAAGGCTCTTAGGGACAGATCTGCTCCAGGTTTCTCTCTGGATTATGGTATGTTCATGGGTTCCTATAGCATAATACCAAAATTCAGTTGGCATTCTGTGTGTGTGTGTGTGTGTGTGTGTGTTTCTAAATTTGTCTTCCTACAAGGACTCCTGCCCTATTAGATTAGCAACCACCTTAATAATTTCATATTAACTTGATCACCTCTGTAAAGACTGGATCTCCAAATAAGGGTCACAAACATACTTTTTAAAGAGGACACAATTCAACCCATAACAACTGGCAATAACAAAAGTAGAGAAATTATAAAGGAAGAAGATGGGGGGGAGGAAATTATGGGCTCACATCAAGAAAGTTCATAACCCACTTGAATCAAAGTGTGAAATATGATATATCAAGAACTATGTAATGTTTTGAACAACCAACAATAAAAATTTTTTTAAAAAAAGCCATTATGGCTTTTGGTAATTATTTGGTAATATGTAACTAGAAGAAATTTTCAGGGAAAATCTTATAATTCTTTGTTATGTTGTGTTTTGTCACCAGATGCATGAAAATGTTTTGAGAATTGAATCTTGTACCGTGAAGTTCTTCACTGAGCCTTATAGAGGTGACAGAGGGCATGCTGGGCTGGGGAGGGAATTCACATTCTGGACCTGCAAATTTTAGAATCAGTTCCAAGCTCCTTGCACCAAAACTACAGAAGAAGAAGAGTATATGGAGGAGGAGGGAAAAGAAGAGGCAGGGAGTTGAAAGCACATGAAACAAGTTTTCCAGAACTTTAAAATCTTCTACAACTGGGAAGCTCACAGCCATTTAAATCTATAGCATCTGGTGAAGAGAAGTATAGCTACAAATAAGATCAGTTTGTTTAGTGAATTTAGAGAATGAGACTTTGTAAAAAGACATAAAAAAGACTATCAGAGTTGCATTATTGCAAGTTTGGTAGTGGGCAGGGCCAGGAATCCAGTTGGAACTTGGCCTAAAAGAACCAGGAGACTGAGGTACACTGAACCCAGCACCCATCATTCTTCATGGCCTTGGAAGGAATGAGAATGACCACACCCACTAGAAGGAGCTACACTGAAAGGGGGACACCATGTCATCTACTTCAGCCTTGCATGACCAATAACTTTAAATCTGAAGTATAGCACAACATGTATTTATTATATCACATCTACCCTGGGTCAGGAGTCTAGGCCTGGCTTAAGTGCATTCTCTGCTCCCAAGACTGCAATCAGGGTGTCATTGGCTATCTCTTTTCTGTAAGCTTTGGGGGAGAATTTGCTTTGGGGTTCACTCAGTTCCTGGAGGCTGTAGGACTGCAGCTCCCATTTCTTTGCCTGGGAATGGCTCTCTGGACCTTGCACGTGCCTCTTCCTACTCTCAAAGCCAGCCATGATGTGCTATGTCCTTCTCACCCTTCACACCTCTCTGATTTCCTGTCTGCCCCCAGCAGGGTGAAAGCCTTGCTTATAAAGGCCCATGTGATTACAGCACACCTAGCAGGGAATCGAAGATAATCTCCTGATTTTAAAGACAACTGACTAATTAAATTAACCTTAATTACATCTGCAAAGGCCTTTTTGTCATGTAACTACAAAGTCATGGCTGTGAGCCCAGGAGGCAACCCTGTGTGTCTGAGAAGGCTATCTTTGGAGACTGCATTTTCCATTCACCAGAGGATTATTCTCTGCTCTATTCTCAAAAACTCTCAACCCTTCTAAATTGCTTTCTAGCCGCTCTTGGCTTATGATTGCAGTGGTTCCCTTAGCAACAACTGGAGCTGGCGGCCTCATCCCTGATGCAGACCACTCTGGCGTATTTTTCCACACGCTATGCTTCCACCACATATTTAGAGGCAGCTAGCTCTCTCCCTCCCCCCAGTCCCTACCCTATTATGAAAAACCCTCCACTCTTGCTGCCCAGGTCCAGCCTCATACCCACTACCACCCTTTCTTTGTGTCCCCAGCACTCCTGTCCTCTTTGTCCAGGTGCTGCTGCTGCTACTGTCAATGCTATCCTCCCCAGCCTTCTGCCCTTTGGCCCTGGCTGGGAATTTAAGACCAAGCCCAGAACACTCTCATCCAGGGACCCCATGGATTCCCCCAGACTGAGTTCTTTTTCTTTCAAGTTGCTCCCAGTCTGGTCTAGTTCTCCCCCAACTCCAGGCAGAAACATGCTGTCCCAAGTGCCTGCCCCACCAGAGGGCATGGCCTCTACAGGCACAAAAAGCCCCAGTGCACACAATGTCTCAAAGGGGTACCCAGAAACTAGCAAGTGCTCAGTGAGGGCCACTGTTGTGCCTTCAAAGACCAAGGGTCTGGGGAAAGAAAAGAAGGGACAGGGAGGTGCCCCTGCCACCACTATTCATGGCGGGGTGATGGTAAGCCTTCCATGACTTCTCCTATGGGAAAATGTGGGCTCCCAGAGTGTGGAGTATTGGCCACTTCCTCTCAGGAGCCCAGCTACTACCACAGGGACTTGCCCTACCCTGCAGCCACACTGAGATGTCAGTGAGGCATCTGGTCATCTCCTGGAACGTGGAGGGCTTTTAAACTTAGGTTCCACTCTTTGGTAGTAAATGAAATAAGCAGATTCACAGTGACCTACTTCCTCCAGCCATGCCCCACCTGCCTACAGGTTCCATCACCTCCCAGTACTCCATTCAGCTATCAATGGATAAATCCACTGATGCAGTCAGAGCCCTTGTGATCCAATCACTCCCCAAATCCCCTCTCTGGACATTGCTGCAATGGGGACCATTGTCTTTAACATTTAACATATGAGTTTCTAGGGAACACTCCATTTCCAAAATGTACATTTTGTACTTGAACATTTCATATGAATGAATCATATAAGTTGCATTTTCTATCTGGCTTCTTTCATTTCACATAATGGTTTGTTATATACATATTGGAACATGGATAAGGACTTCATTCCTCTTTATGTCTCAATAATACTTCATTGTATAGAAATACCACATTTTATTGAACTGTTCATCAGCTGATGGATATTTGGATTGTTTTTACTTTTTGACTATTGGCTTTTATGAACTATGATACTTAGGAACATTTCTGTACAAGGTATAGTGTGCACATATATTTTCATTTATCTTGGGTATCATTAAAAAATAAATTGAGACTATAATTAAGACTACCCAGAGCAGACAAGAACAGTTAAAACATACAAGTAAAACTTAATCTAGATTATTTCTTATAAGTGTTTCTGGTAATCAGGAACAAAACTTAAATCGTTTTCCAAAAATGGTATAATCAGTTTTGAATAATCCTCTACTGTATGAAAAGTCCCATTGCAATACCCAATCACTGTAAAGGTTAAACACCTTCCTCATCTTTGCTTTATTAGCCAGTAACTTTTCTCTTATCATTATTAGGTTGAGGTCCCCAGTTTTTAACTGTTCTCCTATATACACAATAAATTTTTAAAAATTTTTTACTTTGGTGTGCATTAATAGTGTTAGTTGATTTTTTTGTCACTGTGACTTAATACCTGATAAAAGCAACTTAAAGAATAAAAGAGTTATTTTAGCTCATGATTTCAGAGATTTCAGTCCATGGTCAGCTGGCTCCATTGTCATGGTCTGTGTTGAGACAGAGTAACGGTAACAGAGAGGGAGGGCCTAGTGAAGTAGAGCTGCTCAACTCATGGCAGCTGGAATGTAGAGAGAGAAAAAGAGGAAAGAGGCAGGGACAAGATTAATCCTTCCAGTGAATGCCCCCAGTGCCCTACTTCCTCCAACTAGGCCCTACCTGCTATAGTTCCTATCAGCTCCCAATATTGTATTCAGTTATGAACTCATCAATGGGTTAATTTTTGATGGGGTTAGAGCCCTCATGAGCCATCACTTCCCAAAAGCCTAGCCTCTCAACATTGCTACATTGGGGAACAAGCCTTCAGCACATGAGTCTTTGGTGAGTGTGAGGTGGTATCTTATTATGGTTTCAATTTTAATTTCCCTGAAGACTAATGATGTCAAGCATCTTTAATCTTTCCATGTACATCTGATATAATTCTTGATAAAGGAGGATTATGTTTTCCATTTTGTTTACAGTAAAGAGAGGAGAAACTGGAGTCTGTGTAGGGAAGGAGGGAGGGGACTTCTGGATGGTCTCAGCAGTCCTGAGCCCTGAGAAAGGAGGAGGGCACTCAGGCCCCCTGTGGGCACAATGGCAACATGCAAAGGGAAGTCTCCATCCAGATCAGAGTGGTGCAGGGTGGGCTCAGTGGGCCAGTGTGAATTCCAGCCCTCTCTTCCTTCAGTAACACAGAAATACAAGACCCTCCTCTCCCCATGCTCACATCAGGGAAGGATGGACACTGAGCCAGGCCTGAGGACAGCTCTTCATGTCCTAAGGTCCCTCGGGAAAATCCAGAGACAAGCAACATGGCCTGAGGCTGCAGGGCCCCAGGGCTGAACTGTGCAGATGGAGCCCCAGAAGGGGGAGTAAGCAGAGAGCAGGGAGGCATCTGCCAGGGGCTGTCTCCTGACAAGGTTGATGGCCTCCATCAGCAGAAGATGTGCTGGGCTCTGGGCCAAGGAAGCACCATCCCAGGAACACCAAGTATAGTGTGTGTGTGTGGGGGGGGGGGCGTTCCTTGTTGCAAACTGGGAAGCTGCTGCCAACTGATGACGGGAGGAAGGAGGTCCATGGCCTAGCAAGATTGCTTGGGTCTATTCTGTACCTATGGGCACTGGCCCTACCACCTCAAATGCTCTGGGAGCTCTGTGGAGCCCCAGGACCACTCCATTTCTGGATCACTGACACCAAGGGCTCAGCAGGCTGCAAGGACTAAGAGAAGGAAGAGACCCCTCCCCAGCTCTATCTAAATCCTAATACTCGCGGCTCAATGCTACTCCTAGGGCCCAGGGGTGGACCCCATCCCAGGTGTCTGGGAATCAGGGTGGAGAACAACTCTGCCTGCTTTCCCACTCCCATGACATGAGCATGTGGAACCTCTGCTCAGTCCACCTTCTTCTACCCAGCCACTGTCCCTAAAGGTCCCTCAGAGGTCCAGGTAGCAGTGGCTACCTGATGGCTGCCTGAGGTAGGCAGAAGTATGTACGGCAGATTGGAGAATGTCACCCCTGCCTTCCTGGACCTACATGCAGCTCCTGCCAGGGACATCTGACCTCATACTAGGACTTTTCTGTGGCCCTTTTCTGACCTTGTCTGCTAGCCTGGGAGCAAACATGTGCCTGTGAGGACAAAGGGGAGAAAGGGACATGGATGCCAGATAGCTTGGCTCCCCACACAGCAGGAACCTCATCACCCTTCCCCCACCTTCAACTACTCCAGTTGCCAGAGCCCCATTCCCATTTCTCCAGAAGGAGTACTCTCTGCATCTCTGCTCCCTACCTGACTAAGTAATCACTATGAGTCCCTCAGCACATTCCACCACCTCTTTTGGGATATCCTTTTTCATCCACAGTGATGCCCCTCCAGTCTATAGACCATAACAGTAGGTACGCTCCTCTTCCCTCCACCAACTACAACTCTGAAGCCAGGAGTCCTTCCCTCCTCAAATCTACCCTCGTCCCCTGTCACGGTTTGGATGTAAGGTGTCCCCAAAAAGCTCACATGTGAGACAATCCAAAAAGGTTCAGAGGAGAAATGATTGGGTTGTGAGAGAATTAACCCAATCCGTGAATGAATTCCCTGATGGGATTAACTGAGTGATAACTGGAGGAGGTAGTTCATTGGGGGCATGGCCTTGGGGTATAATTTGTATCTGGTGAGTGCAGTTGCTCTCTCTCTGCTTTCTGCTCATCATGTGAGCTGCTTCTCTCTGCCACACTTTTCCACCATGATGTTCTGCCTCATGAGGAGCTCTAAAGAGCTGGCGGAGTATGGACTGAGACCTCTGAAACCATAAACCACCAAATACATTTTTCCTCCCCTAAAATTGTTCTTGTCCTGTCTTTTAGTCACATCTGACTAAAACATTCCCCAACTCTCCTCAAGAAGCCAAGACTTCTTCCCCACCAATCCATAAGAATCAGAATTAGATATCTAAGACTCCTCCCCTCCTCTCTTTCCCACCTCCAAATTTGGATTTTTCCCTCTCCTAATATGATCCGCACAACCTGATGACTCCCTCCTGTGTGTCCCACACTGAAAATGAGGAGTCCCTTTCCCCCTTACAGCAGAGCTCCTCCCACTCCCAAGGTCACCTGCACCTCTGCAGACAGAGCTGAGCCCTGTGGCTGGAAGCCCCACCTCCCCTCTCCATAGGTGTAGAATTGGGATCCCCTCTTGCAAAGATTTGCTCTCTTCCAGTGTGCCTGTGGTCACTCTGAGGTCCCTCAGAGCAAAGCCCCTAGCTGCCTGCTCAGTTTCTCTGACTCTGCAAGTATTTCAGTAGCCTGCAGGGAAATGCCTCTTTCAGGATGCAAGCCAACTCTGAAGTCTATCTCAAAGCCCTGGAAAACGGCGTTTAAGAATATGCCTCCTCTGCACACTGCTGGGGTGCCCAATCTAGGGGTTTTGGGGGTGCTAAGTCCACGTGAGCATTTTCAAGAAGCTCCAGGGAAAACAATCTTAGCATCTCTGTGCAGGGCACATGGCTTGACCGAAAGATGTGTCAGTGTTGTCCTGAGGACAGGACCTGTGCGGTAAGGGCTAGATGTGGCAAGGCCTGGACCCTCCAGCAACTATAAGTACACTCATTGGCCCTTTACTAACAAAATTGCCTCCATCAGTTATTGTGGGGTGAAGGCAGGAATGCACCAGACATTGGTGGGCAGGAGACCAAAATATAGGGTTCCCAGTGCCATTCTGAACTCATAATATGACCCTTCTATTCTGGGAATTTCCATAGCAGACACAGATTAGCTATTTCTTATCACAGCTCTTCACACTGTAAATCCAGCCTCCAAGCACTTAAGCAGCCATTGCATAGGAGAGGGTATGGGCTTTTAGTCAGGTAAAGTTGAGTCATCTAACAGCTAGATGACTTACACATGTCACAGAACATCTTTGCCCCACCCCATCTATAAATGGGCAACAGAAACCCTTTCCTTTTTGTATATTGCTGAATTTGATTAGCTAATTGTTGAAATTCTTGCCAGTGTTCATGAGGGCTATGTTTCTAGAATTTTTAATATATAATATTTTATCAGGATTTAGTGCTAGATTTGTCCTGGCCTCATAATGTGAGTTGGAAATCCATCCCTGCTCCTCTTTTTTCTGAGTGTTATGTAAGATTGGTAATTTCTGTTCCTTAAATATTTGTCAGAGTTCACCCATGAAATTATCTGGGCCTGGATTTTGTT
The DNA here is from genome assembly GCF_021218885.2 of Marmota monax. Classification (NCBI taxonomy): domain Eukaryota; kingdom Metazoa; phylum Chordata; class Mammalia; order Rodentia; family Sciuridae; genus Marmota; species Marmota monax. The sequence continues at coordinate 2,301,758 of NW_026692025.1, read as the reverse complement.
TATTTTGCTTTTAGGAAATTTTTTGGATAGGAAATTAAATTCATTTATAATATATAGGGCTACTTGTATTTTTTCAATCCATTTTAAGTTTTGGTAAATTACTTCCAAGATATGTGACAATTTTGTCGGGCATGTCAAAATTATTGGTGTAAACATGCTCATTATATGCTTTAATTATTCCTCTAATTGTCTGTAATGATATCACTCTTTCATTTCTGATACTGATGCTTAGTGAATTGTCTGTTTCTTGATTAACCTTAGGGTTTACAAATTGTGCTACTCTTTTAAGATATATTATTCATTCAATTTCTCCTGAATTTGTTTTCTGTTTCATTGATTTCTGCAGTTATGTCTACTGTCTCCTCCCTTCCATTTACTTTGGATTTACCTTGCTATTATTCTGATACCTTCTTTAGATGTAACATTACTGTATTGTTTTTATATGTTTCTTGCTTTCTAATGTAAACATTAAACAATGAATTTTCCTCTAATCACTTTTCTAACACTATCCCCCTGATTTTAATAAGTTTTATTATATCATTTTGTCTAAAATATTTTCTAAGTTTCTTTATTATTTCTGCTTTGACCCATGGGTTTTGGGGAGTGTCATGTGGAATTTCCAAATATTTGGATATATATTATAATTTGTTTCTAATGAAATTCCACTGTGTATTCAGAGAACTTATTATGATGGATTTCTGTCCTTCTAAATTTATGGAGACTTGTTTTATGTTCTACGTTTGATCTATGTAGGCTAATGTATACTGTGATGTTATAAAGCATCTGTGTTCTGCAGTCATTGAGTAGTCTATAAATATCGATGAGGTAAAGATGATTGATGACATCATACAGATATCCTATATATTTACTGATTTCTTCTCTAGTTGTATCAGTCGCTGAGGCAGGAGTACTAAAACCTCCTACTATAATTGTGGAAATGTCTGTTTCTCCATTTATTCTGTCAATTTTTGCTTCATATCTTTCAAAGCTCTATTATTGGGTGGAAACACATCTACAAATTTTATGTTTTCCTGATTAATTGACCCTTCAATCACATTTGATCACAGGTAATACTCGTTACCTTTATCTCTCCTTCTTATTAACAAAACCATTATCCTGTTATGTGTGTGTGTATGTGTGTGTGTGTGTGTGTGTTATGTTGGGGATTGAGCCCAGGACCTTGTGCCTGCTAAGCAAATGTTCTACCACGAAGCTGAACCCCCTGCTCCCCACTTTCATATATTTTCATTTGCACAGCTTATCATGCATCTTTTACTAATCATCCCACTGTTCAGTGAATTTATACTGAATATACCTTTCTACCTTTAGGAAATGCAATCCTCCAGCACCTCTCTCTCTTTTTTTTAGTTGTTGATGGACCTTTATTTATTTACTTACTTATTTTTATGTGGTGCTAAGAATCAAACCCAGTGCCTCACACATGCTAGGAAAGTGCTCTACCACTGAGCTACAGCCCCAGCTCCCTGAATATACCTTTTTAATGCTGTTTTTGTGGTTTCATTTAAGAACAAAAAAATATGTACATGAACTGTCTATTCATTTTCTTCATTGTGCAGCCTGGCATTAGGATTGTTGACTCTGGTGACCAATTGAGCTGCTCTTTCCATGATGGCTTTGCAATCTCAGCACAGTAAGATTTGTTGCACATGAGCAACACTTCTACCTCCTTGACATTGTGGATGAAGAACTTTTGGAAGCCAATGGACAGCATGTGCTTTCTTTTCTGGTTGCTCCACATAACCTATGTTGGGCATAAAGATCTGGCCCTTGACAATCCCCCAAAACCAAATACTGAATGTTTTCTCTGATATAAGCAGACTGATTCATAGTGGGGTTGGGAGAGGAAGCATGGGGAGGTGTAGATGTACGCTAGACAGGGCAGAGGGGCGGGAGGGGTTAAAAAAGACAGTGGAATGAGATAGACATTATTACCCTAAGTACATTCATACCAAAAATGGTATGAATATACTTTATATACAATCAGAGATATGAAAAATTTTGCTCTATATGTGTAATATGAATTGTAATGCATTCTACTGTCATATATAACGAATTAGAATAAAACATAAATTTAAATTTTTAAAAAAAAATATCTGGCCCTTGAATCTTCTCTGTACGCAGTTGTCAATACATCTGGGTTTCCGCCATTTACGCTTAATTTTGACATATTAGTCTGACTGGTGCCTGATGAACTTCTTGGTCCTCCTTTTGACAATTTTAGGCTTCAAAAAGGTCTGAGGGCAGCCATCCTGCCGAATACAGATTGTGGCCATCTCCATAGGCAGCACCAAAGAAGAGAGTCTGAATATATTTTTTATAAGGTAGAATTTAGGTCTATCCTTTTACTGTCTATTCTTTTTTTGTTCCAAGTTTATAATTCCCTGATTGTGCTAACAAAATATTTTTTAAAATTCAATTTGAATTCATCTGTTTTCTTTTTGCTTATGACACTGCATCATTTTTAGTGGTCATTCTAGAGATTACAATATATATCTTTAACTTTTCACTGTCTACTTAATATATACATGAATGTAAGAAAAGTCATATTATTATCAATAAATTAAGTACAAATATCTATTATTTAATATTTCTGTGAAAGTTTACTGTTAATAGTATCCTACATTTCAAGGTAAAAATTAAGGCTTTCCTCTAAAAAAGAAGAATCATTTTTTCTTTCTTTTTCTCTTTTTTAGGGAACTGTTGTTTTTCTTCACATTGAAATACTTCCTTCAGCATTTCTTTTAGTGCAGGTTTATTGATGAAATTTTTTAGCTTTTGGGGCTTTCAAAGTATACTTATTTGGGGGCTGGGTTGTGGCTCAATAGTAGAGTGCTTCCCTGGAATATGTGAGGTACTGGGTTCCATCCTCAGCATCACATAAAAATAAATATCCTCACCAACATTTATTGTTGCTTGTATTCTTTATTGTTGCCATTCTGACTGGAGTGAGAAGGAATCTCAGTGTAGTTTTAATTTGCATTTCTGTAATTGGGAGAGATGTTGAACATTTTTTCATATGTCTATTGACTATTCGTATTTCTTCTGTGAAGTGCCTGTTCAATTAATTCCTTTGCCCGTTTGTTGATTGGGTTATTTGGGGGTTTTGATATTAATTTTTTTAGTTCTTTATATATCCTGAAGATTAATGCTCTATTTGAGGTACACATGGCAAAGATTTTCTTCCATCCTGTAGGCTCTCTCTTCACATTCTTAATTGTTTCCTTTGCTGTGAAGAAGCTTTTTAGTTTGATTCTATCTCATTTATTGATTCTTGATTTGATTTCTTGTGCTTTAGGAGTCTTGTTGAGGAATTCAGTTCCTAAGCTGACATGATGGAGAGTTGGGCCTGCTTATTCTTCTAGTAGACACAGAGTATCTGGTCTAATGCCTAGGTCCTTGATGAACAATACACTTTTGAACAACAAATCAATCAGAATAAATCAAGGGAGAAATTTCAAATTTCTTAGAATTAAATGTACGAATATATCACAATGAATCCCAGAATTTTGTATTATTATAATGCACTAATAAAAAACAGCATATATATGTATACACACACACAATACACACACACACACACACACATACACAAATAATGTGTGTGATAAGGCCATACCATAATGATTTGTAAATAGCATCAGAATGTATCCCTCTCTCCCTTGGGTTTTCAGAACATTCTGTTTGTTTCACTCTTGTAAGATTTTTCTTCATTTCCCATGCTATGTGAGCCTTTTAGGGGCAAGTGGCATGAACTATTCATTATATTGAACACAATGGATACTGCATAATTATTTGTAATGACAATAAATAAAACTAAATATATTACAGAGAATAAAAAATTGCCATTTTTCTGGTTTATATATTATGACATAGGTAGAAGAAGAGCTGTGGGAGAGAGATACACACATGAAAAAAAAAAACAAAACACAACCTGTAAGTATTAACCTGCTGATATAATTATGAATAATATGAGAATATTTTGTACATTTTATGATAACAAATTTGACAAATTAAATGCTAAAATTCCTCAAAAAAGATAATTAGCATAGCTCATTGAAAAAGAAAAAAAACTATCTGAATAGCCATATATGTGTGTGCATTTGCTATATAAAAATATATGTATATATATGTTATATATAATACATATAATTAAGACTATGGTTTAAAATCTTCCCTTAAGAAAACTTCAGGCTCAAATGCCTTCACTGAAGAATTCTGCAAACTATAAAAGCAAGAAATCACACAAACTCTACCAGGAAAGTAAGGAGAAAGAAATTCTCCCAACTCAATGAGACCAGCATTACCTTGATATCAAAATCATACAAAAACATTACATATAAAGAAAATTATAGGGGCTGGGGTTTTGGCTCAGTGGTAGAGTACTTGCCTGGCATGTGTGAGGCCCTGGGTTTGATCCTCAGCACCACATAAAAATAATTAATTAATTAATTAATTAATTAAAGGTCCACTAACAACTAAAACAAAAGAAAAAAAACTACAGACCAATATACTTTGTAAGCATGCATGCAAAAATTTCTATTTTTAGCAAATTGAGTGTAAAGAGGTATTAAAGTAAAGCCAGGTTGGGTGTGATGGCGAACACCTGTAATCCCAGAAGCTCAGGAGGCTGAGGCAGGAAGATCATAAATTCAAAAACAGCCTTTGCTACTTAGTGAGACCCTGAAAAATTTAGCAAGACCCTTTCTCTAAATATAAAATGAAAAGGGCTGGGGATATGGCTCAATAGTTAAGCAGCCCTGGTACCAAAAAAAAAAAAAATCAGGTATGCTGGCACATGCCTGTAATCCCAGCAACTCAGGAGGCTGAGACAGGCCAGCCTCACCAATTTACTGAGGCCCAAAGCAACTAAAAAATCTGTCTCAAAAAATAAAAAGGGCTGGGGATGTGGATCAGTGGTGAATTGCTCCTGGGTTAAAACCCCAGTACCAAAATAATAATAGTAATAATAACACATTGCAAATAGAGCCTATCATGAGAATATAATTTTGGTTTAAGCATTTGAAAATTATTCTATGTATTCAGGAGGCTGAGGTAGGAGGATCACAAGTTTGAGGCCAGCCTGGACAATGTAGTAAGACTCTGTCTCAAAATGAAAATTAAATAAAAGGTCTGGAGATGTTGCTTAGTGGTAGAGTGCTTGCCTAGCATGTGCAAGCCCCAGGGTTCAATCCACAGTACTGCAAAGTATTCAATGTAATTCAGCATATTAGCAAATTAAAAAAAGAAAAACTGTATAATGTATTCACTGGATATGGAGTAAGCATTTGACAAAATACAACATCCATTCCTAGTTAAACTAACCAAAAAAAAAAAAAAACAGAAAAAAGATGGCAACTTCTTTATTGTGATAATGTATATCTATTACAAACCTACAAGTAACTTCATACATAAGAGTAAAACCTGAGTGTTTTCCTCCTAAAATCAGGAACAAGTAAAAGGTGTCCATTTTTACACCTTCTATTCAACATTCTACTGGAAGTGATAGCCAGGAAAATTAAGCAAGGATCAGAAATAAATAGTATGCAGACAGACTGGGAAGAAAGAAATAACTGCTTTATTCACAAGTGACATCATTATTGATGTAGAAAATTCAGTAAAGGAATCTACAGGACATCTAGTTTAGCAGGTTTCAGGATATTGTATAGTATCAATTATATTTATACGTATTAGCAATGAGTGATTTAAAATTAAAATTGTAAAAAAATACAAATTTCATAGCATCAAAATGTGGAATACTTAGGAATAAATGTGACAAAGATATGAAACAACTATGCCCTGAAAACTACAAAACATTGCTGAAAGAAAATGAAGACCAAAATAAATGGATAGCGAAAGTGAGACCTTATCTGTGTGTCAAAAGACTCAGTATTGGTGAGATGTTGATTTTCCCAAATTAATCTGTATATTCAATTCAATCCTATCAAAAGTCTCAAAATTCTTTTTCTAGAAACGAACAAGTGATTCTAAAATTCACATGGTTATGCAAATAACCTAGACTAGTCAACACAACACTGAAAACGACAAAGTTGGAGAACTTATACTGTCTGATTTCAAAGACTATTATAAAATCACACTTATTGAAACAGTATGGTATTGGTGTAAAAATAGAAAAATACATCAGTGGAACTGCATACAGTTCCAAAATAAATCCACACATTTATGGACAACTGGTCTTCGACAAAGTTGCAAAGTGATGCATGCAGAGGAGAAAGACAGCCTTTTCAACAAATGGTGCTGGAATAATCAGATATGCACACACTCAAAAACAAACTTTGATCTCTACCTTGTACCATATACAAAAACTGACTCAAGATGGATCAAACTTAAATATACAACCTAAAACTGTAAAGCTTCTGAAAGCAAAAAACATCTTTGTGACCTTAGGTTAGACAAAGATTTTGTACATGACACCAAAAGCATAATCCATAAAGACAAAATTAATAAATTTAACTTTATCAAAATTTAGAATTTCTGTTCTTCAAAAACTACTGCTAAAAAAAATGAAAATGCAAGACTCAGAAAGAAGGCACCATTTTCCAAGCAGAGGGCAGGCTTCACCAGACATCAAATCTGCTGTGCCCTTGACCTTAGACTTCCCAGCCTCCAAAATTGTGAGAAATAAATTTCTGTTCTTTGTAAATCATCCAATGACTCACTCTGTTTGGGCTGCTACCACAAAATACCAGAGATTAGGTAATTTACCAAAAAAAAAAAACCTGATTTATTTTCTCAGAGTTCTGGAGCCTGGAATGTCCAAGATTAGCACCTGCATTTGGTGTCTCATAAATAACTTCTTACTGATCCTCCTGAATTTTGGAGGGAACATATTGAAATGGAAGCACTTACTCAGTTTCAGGCATTTAGGTACAGCAACACAAGTGGACTAAGCAAATTTTGTTGAGTGAAAAGAACCAAAAGAACACTTATTCTATACAAGTGTAGAAAACACAAACTATCCTATAGTGACAGGAAGCAGACCAGTAGTTGCCAGAGATGGAGGAGGAGGGGAAAGATTACCAGTAGCTAAAGAAACTTTGAGGGATAGATACATTTATTGCCTTGATTGTGATGATAATTTCATAGTTTTGGGGGGTGGCTTATCCAATTAAATAGTTTAAATATGCACAAATTACTATATACCAAATAAACCTTCATAGATTTGGTTTTGAAAAAAGAAAATACCTACAAAAAAAGATAACCATATAACACTGGGCAGATGAACTGAACACCTACTTTACAAAAGGAGTTACAGAAATGGCCAGTTAGAATATAAAAATATACTCAATATGATTAGTCATCAGGGAAATGACAATTGAAACAGCAGTGAGATGCCACTCCACACACTTGAGTGGATAAAAATAAAAGCTGGCAACTCCAATGTTGCTGAGAATGGGAAAGGAAAGGAACTGTCATGTCTTTCTGGTTAGAATGTAAATTGCACACTAGTTTGAAAAACATTCTGGAAGTTTCTAATGAAACAACTATCCTATGACATGACAATTCCCCTCCCAGGTATTTACCCAAGAAAAACGAAACCATATATTCATCTAGTGGCTTTTTTTTTAACAGCCCAAACTGGAAACAGTCCAGATCATAAACAGGTGAATGAATAAACCAAGTCTGATATACTATATGATGGAAAATTACTCAGCAATAAAAATAAAGGAGCACAAACAGATTCAATAAATCTCAAAAACATAGCAAATGAAAGTATTCAGGCACAAAATAGTTATATATATATAAAATCCCATTCATATGGCATAGTAATTGCTTGAGAAGGCAAAAGTAATCCATAGTGGGAAAGATTAGAACAGTAGTTGTCTCTGTGGGATTGTGGTGGGGATTGACAAGAGAAGGGCACAAGGGCGATTTGGGGGTTGATAATGCACTGCATCTTGACAGGGGTTTTGAGTATGCATTTGTCAAAACTCACCATACAGGGCACTTAAAATTTATTCAGAAACTGAATGTAACTTTTACATCCTAAAAAATAAATAGAACAGTAAACAAACATTGATCTGTAGTTAATACTATACATGCTAATGGGTTTAGAGGTGCAGTGTACTGTGTTTGCAACTTGATTTGAAATGCATTAGTAAAATGAGCACAGCCATACAATCAAGCAAATACAACATTGCTGGCAGCTATTTGTAGAATATTATTGATTGGTACATGGGTACAATTTTTTCAGTTGTTCTGTAAATTGCAAAGCTCTCACAATAAGAAAATATTATCATGTAGTGGATAAAATTGTTATAAGAATATTTAGGAAGTAGGTCATAATCATTATTGCTAATAATGTATTGAATGCTTATTGATAAAAAATGAAGAAAAAAGTTAGAATTAATTCCTTATAGGGCTTGACCTCTCCAGCACCTCTCTTTTTTCCATTGGTTCACTGAACTCCAGCTGTGTTTTTCTTTTTGGTCCTAAATATGCCAAAGTTGTTCCTGTCACAAGGCATTTGCACTTGCTGTTCCTTTACCCTGAGGATGGTCTAGCCCCTTCCCCACACACATACACCTGTCACTCTGATATATCACCCTGATTGATGGTCTGCAAAGTTTTCTCATCACTTCTCAAATGTTTTTGTTGCTCCTTGTTTATTCCTGGCTTCTTCAAGAAAGCGGTAACCTGTGTCTCCAGGGCTTAGCATGGGGCCAGACAATAATGTCATTGTAGAATTCTGTGGACTGGTAAAAAAAAAAAAATCATCTGGAACCGGCTGTCTTCTGCTTGTAGGTCCCTTGACTTGATTCAAGGACCCTTTGTTTTTTGTTTTTTGGTTTTTTTTTTCCTTCATAGTATGAGCCTAGGGTGCTAAATGTGTGCCCCCCTTAGAACAGGGATGAGGGCTATCTGGTTTTGCTCATAGCAGTATTCTTAATGTCTGATACAGCAGAGGCTCACAACCTGACTTTATGAATCTTTGAACAGTGAGGTTTGCCTTTCCTTCACTTCGTTTGGTCTTTGACACTTTACCAGGCCCATTACCACCCTGAAGACTCCCAGGAGGGAGCGGTCCTTTCCATTCCTTCATTCTCTTCTTTGTCTGCTGGTCGATTTGTTTGTTCGTTCGTTCATTCACTCATTCGTGCGTCCATTCCACTCCTCCGTCCTCCACACCTAGATATCCAGTCCACGCGCGCGCCGCTACTCCCTGATCTCGCGGCCCCACCTCCCTGCCTCGCTCCACCTCTGCCCCACCCTCCTCCTCCCAGCCCCCTTTCCAGGCCAATCGGAGCTGACAGGCTGGGCGGGGCAAGGACTGGGGAGGGACCTCGCTACCCCAGTACCCCCGGCTGCGCCCCCGGCTCCGGAAACGCACCGCGGGGCTGCTGGGCTCGACTAGGCGCGGGTGGCTCCGTGGCGCTTCCTGCCACGCCAGGCCTGCCTGGGCCGCGCCAGCTCCACTCTGCTGAGGGCTGTGCATCGGTCGCCGCCAGGCCTGGGTGAGCGTGCGGGCCGCTGAAGAGTGTGTGGGATCTAGGTGATCGTGCGAGCGGCGGGAAGGACGTGCTAGCCCGACTGATCACGAAGGAGGCGATAGGATGTGCGGGCCTGAGTGAGCACACCGGATCGAGGTAGGAAGTACTGGGGGGGCGAAGTGAATGTGCCAGTGGTGGGAGCATATGCGGGGGAAGGGGCGTCTCAGTGTATGGAGAACTGCTCGGCCTTGGTACGGGCCAGGGGCCAAGGGGGATGGGTCCCAGATGGCGGGTATGACGAGGCCCGAAGGCCTTCCAGCTGCGGGTGGGGGACGGCGGTAAGGGCGGGAATTGCTGATGTGCAGAGGCCTACCTACGTTGCCTGTGGAAGATGCTAATGGGTAGGAACTGGTCAGGGGATGAGAAAGGGTGCCCAACCGGTAACCCCAAGCGCAATGGAGGCGATGTGGTAGGAAGCGTTGGGGGGGAGGGTCTTAAAGGGCTTTTCCCCAATATGCAGTTGGGGTTCAGCCACAATCTAGGGCGCTAGGGATGGTTTCTGCTGGGGGGGGGGGGGGTCGGTCCTTCCCATTTGGGTGTGGGTCAAGTCTCAGCTTGGTGGGGAGAATGGGGCACTTCTGTTGTCTAAGGCATGAAAGCTGGAGGGAAGGAAATGGAGGAAACGGGCAGCCCTTACAGGGTAAAGAGATCTCAAGACCCTATGTCTGAACAGGGCTTTGGGGGACCACCATCTCACACCTCACCCCACTACCTCTTCCTCCTAAACTCCTTTGCTGGTTCCTCCACTCTAAATTTTGGTGATTAATTACATGTCCTTTTACACACTCAACTGCTGCCCAAAGCCCATGGTACCTTTCAAACACCCCCAATTCCTGGCCCTCTTCCCAGAGGTCCCACCCTGTTCCAACTGACATCCTTCAGCCAGCCTTGGCTTAGCCCAGCTGGCGTCCCCCTCTAGTCTCCTTGGTTAGTGAAACATTTCAACCTTAGCCCCAACATTTTCCTTTATGATTTCAGATGAGATCTCTGGAATAGTGACTCCACTAGGTACTCAACCCTTCTGCCATTGGACCTTTCCATAGAAGCAACTTGCATAGTGTCTGTTTAGTCCAGTGAATTTCCCTCAAAATATTCCTGGAGAGACCCCTTGGAAAATCTTCTTGAAAGTGAATTCTCTTCCCAGAAATCTGACCATTGCCACAGACTCAGTGGGCTTCAGCCTCAGGAGGCTCCTGGGCAGGAGCACTGTATCATGAGCCTGAGGTAAGGGAGCCTCTAGATTCTAGACAAGCCCAGTGTCCACATCAGAGTCTTTGAAGTGCTTGTTGAGAATGCATATTTCTTGGCCCACCAGACCTGCTGCTCTGCTACTTCAGTTTTCATTAAACTCGAAACCAGGTTTCTAACGCAGTGATCCAGCTCTTCCAAACCTGCCTGGTCTCCTGGATGGCCCAGGGATCCTTGGGATTTGCATAGCATCCCACTGCACCCCCAATTTAAAATTGTTTATATCTAGACAATGTAACCTCAGTGAGGCTATACTTACAATTTATTTTGATTTTTAGTAAGATACCATGCATCTTCTTGGGGAAATGGGAACATAAACCTTTCCTCAATTAAGTACAACAAACACTAAAAAATCCCCTTCTGGACTACCTTCTGGCTTTTTATAGAAGGGAAAGAAGATGGAAACCTAAACAGAGAGAGACAGGTGCCCAGGCAAAATGAGAGAGGAAACAGATGCCTTTCCACCCACACACACAGAAAAAGACACACACAGACACAAATATCCCAAAAGAAACAGACTTTCCTGGTGAGACACCCGCTTTTGGCCCTTTAGGATCCTGCTACTTCAAGTAGCAGCGGCTTGCAGTCTACTGGATGGGCCCAAATGGGGCCTTCACATACACTTTTCAGCCTGCCACGTTAGAGGAACATTAAGGCCAGGACGGGCTGCTGCCCAGAGACCAACTCAGCACTCACATTCTGGCCTGCCTAGGGCACATGAGGACCTCAGCAGTGCGTATTGAATTGCACAGTCTGTCCTACTGTTGGGCACTCGCTATACAAGAAGAGAGGTTTCCTGGAAAGTGCACTCAAGCCTGCCTCTGCTTATCTGGATTATTTCAATCCAACAGGTGGGACCTTACCTACCGAACTAATCAACGGTGTCCAGTGTCATTCAGAGACATGATGAGTCATCCCTGTATGTCTCTTTTGGGTAAGTCTCAGTGTTTACAGACCACACCTGCTGGCATAAGGTGGGCCTTGCTGTTAGAATACCCATGGGTGGGGATATGACATGGTGAACAAAGTTGTTCAAGTTCTGGAAGCTTTTTGATTTCCATATATGCTAGAGTTTTTGAATGGTCTTTGCCCGGAGACAGTTCTTGCAAACCTGGAGACACAGCACAAGGGAGAGATGATATCCAATACAGAGAATTGGGAATCCAGGTGATCATTGGATGGAAGAGGAAGCTGAAGGCACCATTGAAACTAGGTCTCTTATGTTTACACCTTTTGGGGCATGTTTGCTTTGGCCCAGAACTGAACTGAACATCACAAGCCACCTGCTGTCTTCTGGCCTGAGGACATTCTGCTGCAGGTCCTTCTTTAGATGCTCATGGGAGTCCAGGTATTTGGGCACCAAGCTGCCAGGTGGGTCTTGTTTGGGTAGGCTTGCTACCTCTCCCCACCTCTACCCCACCCCAGGGAAGGACAGCATCTGTCCAGGGACACTGCTTGGCTGCATGTGCAGTCATATCAGTTGAAAGTTGATCTTTTAGGCTCAATAACTGCTTTTACTAGTAGGCAGACACCCTCAGGACATCCTAAGTCCAGTGTGACCAGAAGACACCTAATTCTTCACCACTTTTTGTGACGTGGGTCAGTTTTTGTTTCTGTTGAAATAAACTCTCAATTTCTATTCTTTCAGATCAAAGTGAAATGATTATTTGGGGGTCTCTTAGCATTTCCAATTCCACACAGTAAATTTTAATAAGTTGGTTGGTTAAAACTTACATTGTGATCTAAAGCACTCAGCAGGAAGATTTGTTCACTGGCATGGGCTTAAGCATCATTTTTCAAATTATTCAGCAGTAGTTTAACACTAACATTATCACTGTCTATGTATTCTAGCAGCAAATATTAAACAGCTGTAGCATACATGGCACTTGGCTAGGTCCACTGTGGAATCTGCAGTTGACCTTGTCAGGGCCTTTTTTCGGTGGGAGTTGGAGATTAGTTTTCCTGTGTTGTATATCTGCTTCCATTTCCCAGTCATAAGTAGGAGTGCACCTCATGAGATTGGGGTGTTCTTTTCTGCACTGAGTGAAAGTGCCTTCCATTCAAGGTCAGCATTAGTCTCTGTGTCCATTGGGTGCACTACAGTGATTTTCATGTTCTGTCTGAAATTGCTTTGACCTTGATCCTGGAAGATCCTTTCAGAAGGCAGTAGACACCTGTGTTTGTCACTTTGGTCACAGCATCCAGCTTTTTTTCCAAATTAGTTCCACCATTTTAAAGTAGAACAGTTGTATATCATGCACTCTAAGTGATCTGTTTGTCTTCAGGATTGATGATAATTTTATTATTAATTACAATGGGGATCCATATGTATTATCTTTAAAAAATGATCTTCCTTAGTTTTTCCTGATGCTCTGTTACCTGATAACACTCGGTTAATTATTTGGCAATTAGCTTCATTTTGTGAAAGTAAGGCCCACATTTTTCCTCCTATTTTTATGAACAGCTTCTAAATTGGCTCTCTGTGTCCCTGGACTCTGTTACTGTGGGTGGTGATCACACAGCTACTGAGAGTTGAAGTGCTCTAAAGCCAAATCCCCTGGGTTATCTGGGACAGGAAGGGCCACTCCTGTTGCTACATGGAAAGGGATAATTAACAATTCATTTGGGGCTTGTGGCTCCAGGATTTTAACAGTTAATCATTCCAATTAAGTAAAATTCTTTGGTAGGATTCACTCAATTAAATGGAACACTTCAGGAGGATTTGTTCAATTAAACTTGGCTGGCTTGGAAGAACTGTGTGTGAGAGAGTGAAAGTGTGTGCATGTGTGCACATGAGAGAATGATTTGTGTATCTTGTTCAGTGAGGATCTGCAGTGGCATCTTAACAGGAAGACTGAAAGGCAGCCCCCAAACACCCATGCATACAATGAGGCTTCTCTTTTGCTCCCTACCAGCCTGTTGTATTATAGCCTGGTAGAATAGGGCTGCATATTTCTTTCTTCTCTGGTCTTGGGAGCTGGACATTAAACATGCCACTTAATGTGGACCCTTAGTTTCCTTCTCTGTAAAATGGAGGTGACAATAGCCATAGATGTGATCATTTAAATTAGGGGAAGGAAGACACACAGCTCCAAATACACATACTGAGTGCTGCATAAATGGAAGTTCACTGCATTTAACATTCCACTCCCCACACACATTGTTTAAGTTGCTCCACAATTTGCTGCAGACACTAGGGATTCGGGGGTGACCAAGAAAAGAAGGCCCTGTCCTGTTGGAGCTGATATTTTTCCTGGGAAAAACAAGCAACTTCCTAGGAGAATTTTTAGGTAGTGAAGGTTTTCCAAGTAAACAGATGAGGCTGGAGACTGAAGAGGTTTTGAGGAGGTGATATTTGAGTTGAGGCCTGAATTATTAGAAGGAGCTCTCTGATAAGCTGTAGGGATGTAATTAATGGGCAGGTTTAAAGGCCTTAAGGGCCACAGCCTTGACATATCTAGAAGTACATGAATGTCAGTATTCTGGATGGAGTGACTGACACTTGGGGGACAGGATATGTAATTGGTGGGCTGGGCCAGGACCTTGTAGGGGTGATAAGGCCTTGGGTCTGTGGTTTGAGGGCAGCATATATAACACAATGCCCCCCTTCCATTTCATTCAGCAGCCAGACATCAATATCAATTGGAAGCAAATTGTTAAAAAAATAAATTCAGGACCAGTTTATTTGTATGGGAAGCCACAATCAAATTAGACAGTGAACATATGCCAGAAGAAGTGCAATGGGCCAGAGGGGCTCTACCCCAGAGAGGAAGGGCTTGGATGCTGAGTACCTGAGGATGAATGTACACACACTGAGGAAACACCTGTGCCACGTGGCCAGTTAAAAATGGGAATAAGGCTTCCATGGATTTTAGTGCCAAATGAGGGCTTCTGCCTGCACCCATCCACTGTGCTGATAGTGTAGATAGTGCGTGGGAAGGAGCCTGGGAGATCTGTCTCTAGGCTTTCTGGTCATCCCCCTTCTCAGACTGCCCACACATCCTCTCAGCCCTTCGATCCTGTGCTTGCTTCGCCTATGTGGGCATCCTAGGAAGTGCTGGTCTTCTGATCTGATCCCAAGGGCCACTCCCTATTGTCTCCTTGGCTTCAGCCCTTGTCTTCTTGCATGGTGAGCATTTTTCTCATCCAAAGATTATCAAAATCTTTTTAAAATCATGTTATTGTATTTGTATGCCCTTATTTTTGAATTTACTTTTAAAAATATTTTTTAGTTGTAGTTGGACAGAATTCCTTTATTTTATTTATTTATTTTTATGTGGTGCTGAGGATCAAACCCAGTGCCTCAAACATACTAGGCAAGCACTCCACCACTGAGCTACAGCACCAGCCCCACCAAAATCTCTTTTCTGATACCCATGAAATTCACCTTTGCTACTAAAAATGGAACCAGAAACAGAAAACAAACATTTTTAGACCTTGACTCTTCTCCTATGTGGCTGCAGATACACTGCAGTATAGGTGTGCTTGATCCTTTTTCTCTGAAAACACAAATATTTACTCAGTTGTCTACTCCCCTTTCTTTACCCTCTTTGGGTTTTCAATCAAGAGTTATTATGTCTGTGTGTGTCTTCTATAAAGAATTCAAGCCAGGCACAGTGGCGCATGCCTGTAATCCCAGTGGCTCAGGAGGCTGAGGCAGGAAGATCATGAATTCAAAGCCAGCCTAAGCAAATTAGTGAGGTCCTGTCTCAAAATTTTAAAAAAGTGGTGGGAGGAGGACTGCTGGGGATGTTGCTGCTCAGTGGTTAAGTGCCCCTGGGTTCAATTCCTGATACAAAAAAAAAAAAAAAAAAAAAAAAGAATGTATGTATTTGTAATCTCTGCATGTCATCTTACATTGACTAACTGTTAATGTTGTATTTAAACTCTCCAGTTTTCTTCCTGCTGTGAGTTCTAGGACTCTTCAGTAGTATCTCCAGATCTCATTCGCCTTCTCCCTATCCCCCCACCCCCACAAAATACCTTTTTTAATGATATTGGGTTATTTACACTCCTCCTTTGGTATACTATATTGTTTACATCCTTTTCCTCTTAACCCACCTGTGTATTTATATTTAAAGTTCCTTGTAAATAGCACAGTCACATTTTGTTTTTTAGTACAGTATAGCAATCTGCCTTTTGATTGAAATGTTTACTCCATTTATATTCAACCTAATTATCCATGTAATCAAGTTTAAGTTTGCTATCCTAGTATTTAATTCTCTTTGTCCCATATGTTCTTCTTCCTTTTTTTCTTTACTTTTCTTCTTTTGGATGATTTTTGGTATTGTATTTTATCTCCACTATCAGCTTGCTAGTATGCACAGGAGTCTCAGAGGACTTGTTAAAACACACAATCACATTTTACTTCTATATGTCATAAACCTCACGCTACCTTTTCACTATTTTCAGTTGAAATGGTCAATTATTTTTTTAAACATTTATTTTTTAGGTGTAGATGGACACAACACAATGCCTTTATTTTTATGTGGTGCTAAGGATTGAATCCAGATCCCACCTGTGCTAGGCGAGTGCTCTACTGCTTAGCCACAATCCCAGCCCCAATTATTTTTTTAAAGATTTAAAAATTAGGAAGGTAAAAGCATTGCTTATTTGCCCACACATGCGTACATTATTCCACATGTTTTTCATGTCTTTGGGTAAATTCAAGTGTCATCTATTTCATTTTCCTTATTTCTGAAAAACTTCCTTTTATATTTCTTATGGTACAGAGCTACTGGAGACAAATTCTCTCAGATTTTGCAAGACAATAATCTTATTTTTTCCTTCATTTTTGAAGGATAGTTTCCCTGAATATAATGTTCTAGGTTGCCAGATTTTCCCCCACTTTCAGCACTTAAAATGTTATTTAGTAGTTTTCGAGTTTGCACATTTTCCAAAAAGAAGTCACTCACTATTCTTATTTTTGTTCTTCTGTACAAAGTATCATTTGTTTCCTTTGTTTACTTTAAGATTTCTCTTTTTATCACTGGTTTTCAAAAACTTGACTATTATTATATAGCTTTCTTTCTGAGCTTCATTTTTAAAAATGAAAGGAGAAAAGGAAAGGAAAAAGAACAGATGGGACAAAGAGAAATAAATATTAGGACAACAAATTAAACTCGATTACATGGACAATTAGGTCAAATATAAATGGACTAAACATTTCAGTCAAAAGACAGAGTTTGTCCCCAGCAGGTTTTGATTGGATGTTGAACATTGTAAGGATTGAGTGTCTGGATTTTGAGAAATAACTACTTGTGGATCCGTTTGATCTCTTTGAAGCTGAGTTTTAAGCGTTTGTTGGATAGTCCAGCCTTACTACTGAGGCATGGTCCCTCTGTATTCACTACTGAATGTCCTAGTTGATCAGAGAGGATGCTGGTCAGTCAGACCTTGAACATCTCTCTACCTTTGCTTATTCCGGGAATTGTTCATCTTATACTTTCCTAGTTTTTCCTTTTGCAGCCCTTTGGAATTTCACTGTATGCCCGCATGCTTAGTATTTAGGAAAGACTCAAGGGAAACCTTATGCAGATTTTTGAAGCTGTTTTCAGCATAGCACACTCCTTTCTGGAACTCTGCTCTACAACTTCCAGCTGCCTCTGCTACCCTGAATGCTGGCCTGTGTCTCTTCAACTTGGTGAAGCCACTAAGCTCTATTTAATTTTACCCTCCTTAAACTCTCAGTCTGGAAATTGCCTCCAGGCAGAGAGCTGAGTTACTGATGACTAGCCTCATTTGTTCTCTCTGGGATCATGATCCTGTGCTTCCTACTGTCCAATGTCTGAAAACTGTTGTTTCACATATATTTTCTCCCGTTTGCTATTTGTTCATGGCAGGATGTAAAATCTGTTCCTTGTTATTCCATCATGGCTATAAATGGAAGTTTCCATTCATTTCTTTTAATATAATACCTTCAGTTTTATGTAAAAGTCTTTCTGGAGTATTGGGGTTTTATAGGGCTTAAGCTAGTATCAAAATGCTTCCTTTCCAGAAAAACAGGAGACTAGTAAGGTAGAGGAAGTTGATTGAGGAAATGAGGAGGGGAGGGTAAAGGGATGTTAGGGGATGAAACTGATCAAATTATGTTATGCGTATGTACAAGTATTTGTCACATGAGTCCTGCTATTATATATAATTATTATGCACCAATAAAAAAGGAAATTTTAAGAATAATATTTGAGGTTTTTCAGAAGACACTGCACAGGTAAAATTGATGACACTTCCCTTGAGGGAGCCACCGAGTTAGGAGTCTTCTTGAGTTTTTGATTTTATTATTCATAGCTTAGGGCCTTCTGGCCCCTGGAACTAAAAACATGAGGTTATTGGAGTTGCACAGAAAATAATTACAGGCCCATCCATTTGTCGCTCATGGAGTTAAGATAAGTTTTCATTGTTCTTTCTTCTACTTTACTGAATAAATTTCTGTGAAATTTTTTAAAATGTGCTTCCTTTTCACTTCCATGAGTTGAACTGACATCAGAACACAAACTCTGCAACTCACTGAAGTGGGAGGCCTGTGGTACAGAGACATCTGTGCTAGGGTCTTATTTCACTTATTTTGCAGTTTGGAAGGAAAAGGTAACCTGTCTATGTTGTCCAGGTCTTTTATTTAGTAACCTGGTGTCTGAAGATCTTCTCTTTGGTCTTTCCAATTTTGTTCAGCTTTTCATTTGTTGAATATGTGAGAGAAATGTTCTCATTGTCTTTCACCCAGTGGAATCTTTCCATGTGTTGTGGCTTTGAAGAGCCTCACCACTGGTCAGAAAGCCTGGGTTCCTATTCTTTGTTGCCTCTCTTCCCTTCAGTCACCTGGTCCAGTTTAGTGTTGCCTTCTACAAAGCTCCTACAGATGCCTCATCTCCTATCATTTCTGCTGGTATTCTGCTTTGTGCACCTCCATCCTGCATACTGTGAGAGAGGCCTGTGATTAGCTTGCCTCTGAAAGCTAGTCTCCCTGCCATTGGCTCTCTGTCACACTCTGTGGCTGTCGTGACTGTGCCCTAGCTGGCATTCATTTGCCTTATCTTGGCTCCCCCCATCCTGCCTGAGTTAATTCTTTGCCAGCCTACTTTGCCACTGAGGTATTTTCTAAGGCTTTCCCATTCTCTGGCTTATTGTTTGGCCAACATGTGAGAAAAGATTCAACAATATTTAAAACCAGGGAACAGGAAATTACCAGTCTCATCCCAGGGGACCCAGAGACAGGGTTGTTGTTACTCATGGCTTTTTTCACTTTCCTTAGCTCCACCTGCTCCCCAAGGTCTTGCCCTTCCCCAGGACGGAGCCCCGGGAAACCAGGTCCTGGCAGTCCCTCTTGAGATGCCGGAGGCCCAGGTGAGCTGTGCTTCCCTCTACCTTGCTTGGGATTCCATCACGGTTCCCTGATTCTGGCCTCAGCCGCTGCCTCTTGCCCAGCATGACATACAGCAAAATGTGAACCCTGGTTGCTACCTTCCTTCCCACCCTCTGCTTCTCTCCTGAGGCTGCCAAGGAATGGAGGTCCACTAGGCTTGGAATTTCTGTCATATAGTTGGGAGAGCTGAGTTTCCATCTGGGAAAGTGAATAAATTGAGGTCCCTTGGGAAGACAGTGGGAGGCCAGGGTCACAGCCTAGGTTTCCTTGTGCTTGGCAATGTTCTCTTTCCAGGACTTCTCAGGGCTTGTTGTTGGATCTCCATGTTAGCAGCACACACACACTCCAGGCCCTCACCCCTTGCTTTTGGCATTATTGGTGCCACCCCTGCTTTGTTGCAGACTAGATGGAAAGACTAATCATCCTTTGAATTCTTCCAGGCTTTGGTACCATCTGATGATGTGTGGAACCTGACAAAAAGGGAATGGTTGAGCCTGGACCCTGAACAGAAGACACTGGCATATTATGGGAACATGACTTCTGTGGGTAAGGTTCCCTCTAGCCCTTCCCCACTTTCACCACCTGTTGGGAGTAGGGAGTGGGCACACAACCACACCCACACAAGCTTGCCTTGTCTCCAGGTTATAGGGAAATGTAAAGGGCCTGCTATATTTGAGATCTCCAGTGACACGAACTCCCCAATTCCTCATGACATGTAAAGTGCCCCCTTTAGTCTTTTATTGGAAAGAAATTAGAGCAAACCTGCTACTATAGTTTAGAATGTTTTTAACTCACAAATTATACAAATTACATGGCCATTTGATTGGAGTTTGCTGTTGAGAGGTCAAGCTCTTGTTTACCTCTCAGGGATGTGTATGTGTTGGGAGGAAGAGTGCTTAGAAAGAAAGACTGTTGGGGTTATGTTTGGGAGTTAGGAAGTCCCCAGATCTGGAAGAGCTCAAATTCAGTGGGTGGACACAGAGAGGGTATAAAGTAGGGTAACGATCAGCCCTGAAAGGAGCTGGCCCTTGGGAACTCCATTTGATCTGCATAAATGACTTACCTAAGGTCACAACCAGCCCAGTTTTTGAGGATCCAGAAGAGTTTCTCTTCAAAGGCCTTCCCTTTTCTTCCATTCTGATGTCATCTGTGGTACTTCTGTGACTCATTTCCTTCTCCATATCAGGAGTTCCTGCTTTGAACCCTACCTTGGTCTCGCACCTGGCCCAAGGACAAGTACTGTTGGTATCAGACCCATCCCTCAGTACAGATCAAGCTAAGCACCTGGGTGAGTGAAAAAGAAACCTAGAGAAATATGAGGAAATTGGGGAGAGGCCCAGCTTAGCTATTGTGGGGCTCAAGTTGGGGTTGGAGGGTTCAGCTGAACTCATGAGGTCTAATGTTAGGTTTGGGAGCCCAGTTGAGGCTTTTAAGGGGTGTGGGTGGTGTCCTGTCAGGAGGAGAAGCCTCCCAGGAATCCCTTTGGTAGGCAGTATCCAGCAGTCAGGGTCCCTTGATCCTTCCCTCCTGGCACAAGCTTCCTTTGGCTTTTAGTCCTTGTGCTCAGCAGCTATGTTGTGGGGGAATTGTTGACAGGAGAGAGTCGCCTCCTTCCTTGTGCACTCTATAGTCTGCAGTGTCTTCTATTTATCCTTTCAGAAAGCACTTCTATGACCCACCACCAGACAATGGATATAGAAGTCCAGCCTCAGGAGATGGCTTCCACGAGCTCCCTAAGGGCCAGTGACCCAAATGCTGAGGTCAAACAGAATGGGAACACTGACGGGAGGGAAGGGAACCTACAGAATCTGCCCATAGAACACCATTTTGCATGTAAAGAGTGTGGGGACACCTTTCGCCTTAAAGTGCTCCTTGTCCAGCACCAGAGGGTTCACAGTGAGGAGAAGGGCTGGGAGTGTGGCGATTGCAGGAAGGTCTTCAGGGGGGTGTCAGAGTTTAATGAGCACAGGAAGAGCCATACGGCCGCGGAGCCCAAGCCCGGCCCTAGTCAGGCCCTGGATGATGGCGTAGAGAAGAGGGAGCAAATGGAGAGGGAGGCGAAGCCCTTTGAGTGCGAGGAGTGCGGGAAAAGGTTCAAGAAGAATGCAGGTCTCAGTCAGCACCTGAGGGTGCACAGCAGAGAGAAGCCCTTCGACTGTGAGGAGTGCGGGCGGTCCTTCAAAGCCAACACCCATCTCTTCCGACATCAGAAGCTTCACACTTCAGAGAAGCCCTTCGCGTGCAAGTCGTGCAGCAGAGATTTCCTGGATCGCCAGGAACTGCTCAAGCACCAGCGGATACACACGGGCCACCTGCCCTTCGACTGCGACGACTGTGGAAAGTCCTTCCGTGGAGTCAATGGCCTGGCAGAACACCAGCGCATCCACAGCGGTGCCAAGCCGTACGGGTGTCCGCACTGCGGCAAGCTCTTCCGGCGTAGTTCGGAGCTCACCAAGCACCGGCGGATCCACACTGGTGAGAAGCCCTACGAGTGCGCCCAGTGCGGCAAGGCCTTCCGTCAGAGCTCCAGCCTGCTGGAGCACGCGCGTATCCACAGCGGCGAGCGGCCTTACGCCTGTGGCGAGTGCGGCAAGGCGTTCCGCGGACCCTCCGACCTCATCAAGCACCGGCGCATCCACAGCGGACTAAAACCCTATGAGTGCGACAAGTGTGGCAAGGCCTTCCGCAGGAGCTCTGGCCTGAGTCGCCACCGGCGGATCCACAGTGGGGCGAGACGCTGCGAGTGCAGCGAGTGTGGCCGCGTGTTCAAGAGGCGCTCAGCGCTACAGAAGCATCAGCCCACCCACCACGAGTAAACGGGCCATTTGCCGCCCCCCCCCCCCCCCCCCCCCCGCTGCTGGTGGGCAAGAGGGGTCCTAAGAGGCCGTTGGTGGAGTCAAAGGAGATGAACAGTTTTGTAGCGCTTATCTATTTTATCGTCCAAAAGGTTGAACCAGTTTATACTGCCACCAGCAATTTCTTAAGTGTACACATTTCTCAATATGCCCATTGAGAGTAGCTTTTACCATTTTAACTTAGTTTGGGTAGTTTACCTGGCAGAAAGTACCGTCAAGAGGTTTTGATCATCATGCCTTGAATGAGAAGAGAAATTTGGATGTGGGGGTGGGGAGGGGCCTGGTGGCTCATCTGCTCCAAGCCCCACCTCTGAAGGAAACAAATGCAGAGATGTTCAATGATGACATCAAGATAATGTGACCCCACCTCTCCCAAAGAGTTTTTTGGCCTACTTGAATTTATAAATTTTTAGGGATGTAAATAGAATACTCAAGTGTCTTATAATATTTAATTTATTAATTTAGTTACACATACATATTGTAAATCACATATTATATAGAATAATATATTAATTTAGAAAACACTCCCTTTTGCCATGCTCCATTTCAAGAAATCATTTTATTCTAACTCCTCTTATATATTTTCAACCTCATAGTCTTCACCAACATGGGAACCCCCTTGAGTCTCAGACCATATCCAGTCACTCCATCTAATAATCTATGCGTGGTAGCACTGTGACAATCCCTGCATGAGGTTCTCATCAGAAACTTCCTCCCAAGCCATAAGAACATATTTATGTAACGTTAGGACAATTGTTTTGTGTGTTTCTTAGTTAGTCCTATAGCTGCACAACATAGGTACTTAAGGTGGTGCTTTTTCAAATGGCCTTACAAAAGGCTGGAGGGTTTTTGTTTTGTTTTCTTAGAGCACCTGAAGCATCATCCTGAGGTCATACTCCCAGTAAAGATTACTGAATGTGGGTTAAAGGTTCTTTGCCTCCTTGTTTCTTAAACCAGTTCAACCTGATGACCCTTGTGTATATCCAAAACAAGCATCAATTGGATTATTTCAGCCTAATGGCTCTTGTTCTCAAGCAGCACTATTTTATTTGAAATAAAGTAGGCGAGAGAGCAGCCCCAAATAAGAGACACATCTCCAGGACTCAAGGGTGAGGTGACACTTTCCCACTGAGAACAAAAGCCTCTCTCCTGGTATGGGGCCTAGATGGTACTTCACCATCCCTCTATTTGCAAATCTGTAAAATGGGAGGAAATCACAGTACCTACCTCCTAAGATTATCAAGAGGACTGCCATCATGCCTGCAGAGCACTGCATGTGATGGCCTGGCACAGAGGTCCGCATTCAGTGAAGATGATCTGCTGACATCGTACTTCTTGTTATCATTTTACAGCTCATTAGTACTAGAACTGGGAATGGACCCAGGCCTCCTGACTACTAGCCTCATCTTTCTTTCCTTCAATGACTTAAATACTGATTCTTTTTTCCTGAATGCAAATTGTACGTTCATCTCCTTTGACTAGTTATCAAGTTACCTTTGAATATATTGACTTTATATAGCAATTCTTTCTGTATTGATTGTGGTGTTCTCTTGTATTTCTTTGCCCTTTGTAGCAATTCTTTTACATTTTTTGTTGTGCGGGCTTTTGATTTTTACATATTCCAACACTTGTTTTTGTCTGTTAAGTCATAACTTTCATTGCTTCAGTATTTAGCTATGACGACATTTTCTTCTAGAATTTTAATCACAAATGAAAAGTTGAAACCTCTGCCCATCAGAAGGTAGATGCACCAGGTGGGCAAACTGGATGGGAAAGGGCCAGAGAAGCATGCCTATTCCTATCCAAGATGCAGACTCTGTGTATATCTGTAGGCAGCATTTGACTATCCAACCTGACCACTGAGGCACACTAGAGATATGTCTGTCATGGAATGCCCAGAGCACTCTGTGACAACACATCAGTATAGCCCCAGCCACCAGCAGCAGGGCTTGGCCTCACCTAGACCAACAGGATGGTCCAAAATTGGTCTGGCAGCAGCCAGCCATCATTCAAGTTCCCGGGAGCGTTGACAATGCCGGGTTTGGATTTGGTGACTGAGCAGCAGATCCACTCGAGACATCTCCTCAGACACAAGAAGACTCACTTGACTGACATCATCATGTGGACCACAGCTTCCTCCCAGCAAGTGACTCTGGAATGAGAAAGAGATTGGTTTGGTGGCCACTGCTTTGGGCAACTAAGGAGAAATTTGCCCATGTGTTCTAGCACTACTTCTGCAGCCATATTGAAGAGGTCAACAAAGCCAAGGCTCAGAGAGGAACTGCCCTCCAGTGGCCTGTATCGTGCTGCTAGAAGCTGGCTATATGAAGCCTGGACTAGGAATTGCAGTAGCTGTGCCTGAGGGGGGCAATAAAGCAAGGGTTCAGAGGACAACAAGGCCCTTCTGATGGTCCATGTGGCATCCAAAAAGGAGCTGGTCATCCTGGGGCTGCACTGTCACTCTGCAGCCTCCTCTAAGAGGAACAGCAGTAAGGAGTAGTGAGGTAGCTGGCCACACCAGCGCTGTGGCCTGAAACTTCCCAGCAGCTGTGCCCCGGGGGCACTGAAGGGCCTGGAGAGGAAGTGTGCTTTTATGGCACCAAGGGGAGGCAGAGCTCCCCAACAGGCACAGCCTGGAAGGGCTTTCCAGGCCCCAACCTGGGAAGCAAGGTTTAAGAGCAACCCCCATGACCTTGGCCAGAAGGTCCTCTCAGAGGCCACCACTGTGGCCCTAGGCAACCTCTCCATCCTGACCCCCAGGCTGGAGAGAAGCCAACAGCACTTGTTACATAGCAGCTCCTTTTGCTCTGTGGGCTCAGTTCTTGCAGTAGTTTTGAATCTGTCTGAAATCACTACTTTCTCTGATCAGTTTTCTCTTTTTGAGCTGTTAGGATGTGTTTTGTATAGCTGTCGTTGGGTAAGGAATGTTGACATCAACCAGGGGCAAGTCTGGCACCTTTACCTTGAAGGACTCTGCCATTTCTTGACCATTCATTCATCATTTATCAGGTTTGATGAAGGATCCTGTTGAAGTCTAGCTTACCATTGGCTCTGAATGTAGCATAGTGGTCACTGCTCCCAGCCAGGACATGGCATCTTGGCATTCCTTCCTGCCCTCCTTTACTTTTTTTTTTTTTTAGTTTCAGTTTTATAATTTTCTGTCAGACAAATCCTCTTTAAGAATTAACACTAAAGGTTGTGTCTTTTCCATCCCTGTTGATGAAGCGGCTTTTCATGATGTTGGCGGTAAAATCCCAGCTGTATCCAAACACAATCAGTCTGTGGCTTTAACGTGTGTCTGTAGTTTGGCTGAGTTCATCTTCTGCCTCTGGGAACATGAGGGTGGATTTTCTTGGATTCTCTAGGTATACTGCTATGTCCAATGCAAATGTGAGCAAGCTTCCTGTGGTATGTGCTTGTCTATGCATTCGTGTATCTACCTCATTCCATTTTCCTTTCTAATCACATGTATTCCTAATGCAAGGTAAATGGAGAGCTGTTGGGTTACATGGAATTCTGGATCACAGTAAAAGTACCCTTTTCTTGCCATACTAACAAAGAAACCCTCCATTAATTTTATTAGAGTTTGGCTACTTGCTGAAGTTTTCAAAAGAAAGCAATCATTTACCATTTTCCTGCATATTATGATTCACTGTCAATTAGTTGTATCATACCCACACTTGCATTTCTGGAATAATTCCCACCTGATTGCAGTGGGCCTCTTTCTTCTTCGGTTGTATTGCGTTCTCTGTGCTTTGTTTTGTGCTTGAAATGGCATGGCACCTGCCCTGCCTACAGCCCTGGGCCTGACCCTGTTGTGTACCATGTGACCCACCACCCCCCTTCTAGGCCACATTAATTAAAGCAGAACCAAACACCTGATGCAAGATCAGCAGCCAGTCGTTAGAGCCAGCTGGAGATGATAGAGTGAGCTTTTCAGGTCTGTGAAGTATAAACAAGGAAACTGAAGTTTCTATTTGGTGTTGGAAGCCATGTGGTATTTAGAAGTGTTGCCCCTGTGGGTGACACTGAGATGAAGATCTCTGGGCTCCTACTGGGCTCCCCAGAGCTGTTCAATACCAGCAATACCACAAGGCAGGCCTGACTGCACTGTTTCCTGGATCACTGGCTACTGCCCTCGTCAGTCCATGCTGTGTCCCCAGCCTAGATTTGAGCCAGCTTGAGTGGGTCTCTTCTTTGTGCAACTTGTCAATATCCAATTGCATTTGACCATTTGGCTACTTCTTGAGAAGAATCAATATTGGCTTTCCTCTCATTCTACCCAGCCAGCATTCCTGGCCCAAGTCCCACCTTGACTGTTGTGAATACCTATTTAAATGTGGTACTGTATTCTGTTTGCTAAGATGGGTGAAAACCTATGCCTTCTCCTCTCAGTGAGTATAATCATTGGTTTTCTGAGTATTCTTCCTTTCCTTAACTGTGTTTGGTCCATAAAATAAGTTCATCACAGCCCACTGTGTTTCCAGCAAATCCATCGTATTGGGGGGGGGGGTGATTACTCCTGTTACTAGATACCTGTATTCTATAGTTCTCATTGCATCAGTTTGGGTGTTTACTTTCAAAAACAGACATGGTCTCTTTAAACTTGACCCTCAATTTACTTGCATACTCTGTTAACAGTAGTTGTGTCCTGTCCCAGTTCATCTTTTGGTTGTTGCCACTCTCTTCTTACTTCTCCCCACTCTCATGACCTTGTCTGTTTTATGGCACTCACTATAATCGGCCTTGCACTAGAGCTGTTTGTGAACTTGGCTTTTCCTCTCCCCTCCTCAACCCTCCCCTGCCCATTAGATTGTGAGCTCTTAGAAGACAGGGGTGGCCCTTCATGTCTGATCCCCTACCAAATCTAACACAGTGCCTTGCATCAAGTAGACATCAATAAATAAATGTTAAATGGCATTGGTCTTCCTTGACTTATTTTACCAAAGCTTTATTTATCAATTCTTCCCTTTCTCCTATTTTCACACCATGGGGTGCATGTCTTTATACTTGAAGAATCACTCCCTTCTGGGGTCCAGGTACTATCTTGGTCCCTGCTGGGATTGGCTTGATAGACACCTGGAGAGGAGAAAGGCACCCTGGTGATTAGGGACTAGTTTGCCTGGAGCTTTGAGCTATCCCTTGGCAGTCACATTCATCAATCCAGGTACTTTCTGCATCTCAGCTAGGACTCCCAGAGTCTGAATTCCAGATGAAAGCAGAAGATAAGGTCAGAACTTGAGTTCCTTCCTTAGGGATCAGCAATGGGTGACAAATGGTTTCTGGAACTTGAGAATCAGCCCACCTCTCTAAGCTTAGACGGGGTGGGAGCAGGGAAGTCAGTCATTTTGGTGGCTAGTGGTTGATCCTCTCTGGTGACCACTGCTTCAGGAAAAAAAGAGGAGGCTCTTGGTTTACTGACTCTTCCAAACTCAAATAGGGCTCAACTGTGAAGACAGCTGCCCAATTGTAGAAAGACAAACACAAAGTAAGCTCCAGGAACCCAATGGGAAACTTAACAGGAGAGAGGAAGATTCTAGAAAAGAGAATGACTTCCCCACCAACTGTTTCCCTGGCTTCTAGCAGAGACCCAAGGAAGAGCCGTGTCATCTTTCCTCAAGGTCCTCACCCCAGAGCAGCTGTAGGGAGGTGGAGTTTCACAGTACCTACATGACAGTGCAACTACCTGCCTGTGTGCTTGCCCCAGTCTGGCCCAGCCATATCAGCTTGCAAGCCAGTCATTGGGAAAGAACCTTTCACTTGCTTTTATTGGTTCATGAGGTGCTTGTTTCTTAGAATTCCACCTTCTTTCCTTAAAATGTATGCAAGCTCTGTTCTGGCAAGCTTCACTTGGCATGGGTCAAAACCACAAATCATTTGGACAGCCAGCACAGACTGTGGGGGAGGAGTCAATCAGGGATTTCTCTCCAGGGGTCCTGTAGGCCTCTAGTACAGAGTTCAAAACATTCCTTCCTGCCTTTCCTAGTGCCCCTGACTTCCTGAGCCTGGTAGCTTCTCCAGCACCATCCTCTATGGAACAAGCACAAAGGCATCTAATGAAACGGATATACTTTCTGGTTCTCACCTTCAGTAACACATTCAAAATTATTGAAAAGATCTTGTGAGGCCCCCTGGCAGTGTTCTGCATAGCAACTCATGGGCCAGTGTCTACATGACCCCTGTCTGCCTAGCCCAGGTTCATTTCATACCCTCTCCCCCACCCACTTCTACCTACAGGACCACCCAGGACGGACAGCTGGCTCAGGGAGAGAAGTGGCTTCTGCTCTGATGCTCACTGCATTTTGGCTTCACTTCCCCAGTGGTCTTCTGACCCATTTTTCTAAAGATTCTCAACCTGTTTCTGTCTGTCCTCGTTAGTCCATCCAACAGTAGGTCATACTTTCTATGTGCCAGCCTGACGTGGCCCAACTCAGCATCAGAATACAGGGTTAAAATGCCAATTTTATCTGAAAGTTCAAGTCCTCTCTTCCCTATCGTAAGTTCTGCTGAATCCTGAGCTTCTGGCTCCTGCCTTTGGCCCCTGAGGCCCAGCAATGCCTCCTTTTACTGCACTATATTGTTATTCTCAGTCAATGGATGTCTCCTCCCTGACCCAGAGAGGTCTTCACTTCTGAGCCACACATTTCTTACCTCCACCAAGGCCTTGGACAGCAATCCACATCCCCTGCCTGGCTGGGAGGGGTCCTCTCCCTCCTCTCTGTGCCCCCTGTGTTATGGACCCGAGCCCCACTGCCTGGGAGTGGCCTATAGTCCCAGACTAGAAGACCCAATGCAGGATGAGATGGATCTGCTTGGTCCCCAGCAGACCTTGGACCTGTCCCAGAGTAGCCCTTGGAGAAGGTGTCCTTGGAGTGTATGATCGTACACAGCACTCCCACCTCAGTGCCAAATCCACTGTACCCTACAGGTTCCTAAGGGATAAGATGGCTGGGACAGAGAAAACATGGCCTCTACCTGGACTTTCCCTCCCCTCCCCTCCCTGCAGAGTAAAGCAGTGAAGGTCATGGTTCAGATCCTCCACTGGTTTTGAGAGGACCTGTCGGGGCTGGGTCAGCCCCAGCTCTTGTGGAGCCCAGTCATGGATCCCATGGCAGTGTCCATGATGTTACTCAACCTGGTACATGATGTGGCTCCATGAGATAGTCAAGGAGCTGGCAGTGAATACATGGAGCTGGGAGATGGTGCACTCTGAGGATTCTGCAGCATGTCCAGGTGGGGAGCTGGGGGCAGGATGACTCCCAAGAGCACCTCCTATGCTCACACTGGCTTGCCCTCAGACAATACAAAGAGACTCAGGGAGGCTCATCCAGGTGAGGTGTGGCCCAGAGCCCTAAGCGTGCCACATGGTAGAGAATTGGTGGGGCTGAAGGCTGGGGAAAAGGAGCCAGATCCCTGAGCAAGTCCTGAGAACAAGCAACCAGGACCTGATCCATGTCCATTCCAAGGGAGCCACTAGCAGAGAGCAGCCAGCCTTCTGGTTTGAGGTGGAAGATGAGTATCACATGCACAGAGGATGGGATTGGTAGAGACTTCAGCCTTTGCTCAGAAGGTCCCTGCTACAGTTTGAATATGGTTTGTCATCACAAAAACTCATGTAAAGACTTAGTCCCTGATGTGGCAGTATTGCAAGGTAGCGACTATTGGAAGGTATTTGGTCATGGGGGGAGGCAGAACCCTGATGAATGAATGAATGCTTTTCTGCCATGAGTGAGTTGTCATTCTGTTGGGGCTGGATTAGTTACCAAGAGAGCCAGTTGTTATAAAGCAAGGTCACTCTTCATGTTCTCCCTCCACATGGACCCTTTGCCCTTTCACTTTCTGGCATGAGTTGAAGTAGCACAAGGCCCTCAACAGATGTGGCTACTCAGTCTTATACTTGCCAGTATCCATAACCAGGAGCCAAAATAAACCTCTTTTCTTGTAAATTATCCAAGTTTCTGATATTCTGTTATATGGACTAAGATAATGAACTAAGTCGCCAAGATCAGGAGCTGCCTACAGACTTGGTGGCCAAATGGAGGGGAGTCTAATAGTAGAGGTTGGGGTCTATTGACCTTGATCCTCAAGAGGTCTCACAGTACCAAGCTCACTTTGGAAGGGCGTCAAGGACACATTTGTCTAATGTCAAATGGCCAAGGCCAAAGTCCAAATTTTGCCATCAGGGAATGAATTTCTGAGGCTCAATAATTCTGAAATTTATCTCAAAATAGAACTGTTATAATTTTGTTATCCATTTGCATACTCCAGCTTTTAGAGGTGGCCTTCTGGTGCAGAAACTGGGGCCTCTCGTTGCTGTTGCCTGAAGCTAGCCCCTAGCTTTGCTCTCGCCTACTTTCCACCTGCTGCTGCTGGTGCTGACTGGCTCTCTGAAGAAAGATTTTAGCAGCATGTTTACCACAAGGAACTTTCTTCTTAGGATTAACAACTTGGTCAATTCTCAAAAATCCTTTGCCTTTACTGAAAACAATTAGCATCTATAAGAGTTTTTGTGGCAAGATTCCCTTTAAATTTTTCAGCAATTGTTTTCCTAAAGCATTTTGTAAAGTCTGGCTTGAAGCTTGTTTAGTTGAGATAAAAATCTGTTTAAGAACCTTCTTTTTCTTCGAACACTTTATTTTCTTCATATGTTCATATTCTTTATTATTTTGGAATAAGAGATGATTTATGAAAGATGAAATTGTACACTTGTACACAAATTTAGAGCTTTTCCTGGTTTTTTTTTTTTTTTTTTTTTTTTTTTTTTTTTTTTTGCAACATGTAGAATTCCCCTTGGGACTTTTTCTGGAAACACTCATGACCTAAATGAAGTCAAACAATCAAATATTCAATTGCATTCTTAAAGTTCTTTTATTTAATGCCACCAAAGCCAGTATGCCAAACCAGTGAGTCGTATGGTAAATCTGTCTTCTATTGCTATTATCAATGTGTGAATATTCTTTATGTTATATTCTTTTAAAGTTTCTTTTTAGTTACACAAGCAAAATGTAAATACAACGTCATTTTAAATTTTTAAATAAATATGGATAAAATAAAATCCCCTTTAAACCATTCTTTGGCACTCCTAATCTCTTCCTTTCTGGGAAGATATGTTCTGACATTTTTCTGTATATTTATATGTGTATATACAATAGAGTTGATCATTCTGCAAGTTACTTTCAAGTAAGCATACCTGGGAGGATGGTAACTACAGCTAGATATTCCACAGAATGGATTTAGCAAGGGTTATTCACCCTTCTTGCTAAACATTCAGGCATTTACAGGGTTTTGTTGAGAGAAACAGTGCCACATATGCAGCCTTACCCCAATCTCTTGTGCACAGATGTGAGCTACAGGACAGATGCCAAGTTAGGAAGGGCAGAAGCTGGATGACTTCAACAAAGAGATCTGCAATGATGCAATGGCTCAGAGAAATTGCTGGGGTTTTTTTTGTTTTTTTTTTTTTTGTTTGTTTTTGTTTTTTTTTTTGTAGTGCTCTGGATCAAGTATAGGGCCTTGCACATGGTAGGCAACAATTCTACTATTGTGCTATATTCCCAGCCCTGGTGTAGGGAGAATTGAATACCATTTCTCTCACACATAAGTCTGAGCTGAGCAGCCTGTTGATGGGGGCAGCTCTGCTTCATGCAGTCACTCAGGGACCCTAGCTCCTTACATTATGTTTCTTCCCTCTCCTCAAGGGCGGTGTTTCTCAAAGCACACATGAGGAAAGATAGTTCACTTCCTCTGATCCACTGCAGACTGAAACTTTTCTAACATGCAGTAAATATGTCATGGTAATATACAGTTTCTATAGAAACTTCGAAGCACTTCTTCCTGATATCTGTACTAACCCAGTCATGGAGTACTAACAAACAGCTGTGGCTGCACAGTGGTCCCATGGATGGCATTGCTTTGACCACAGTCAGACTGTAACAGTGTCATGTCTGTGCTCTGGCTCCTGTGAAGAGCAAGAGGATGAAGGGTGTACACATCCAGGGCAAGCACTGTCCCTCCAAGCAGATGAGGCAGAAGTTGGACACATCACCACTGCTTTAATTCCACTGGTGAACTATTACTTAATTGGCACTTAACTGCCCTGAGGGCAGCTAGGGGAATAGTCCAACTGAGCAGCCCAGTGCCAGAAGGAACAGCCCTCAGGCAAAGGAGGCAATGAACAGTGTCCTTCACAGTACCAAAAAGTGGTATTTACTGGGTTCAAAGAGTACAGGCATTTTAAAAATAGATGCTATTAACCAGGTGCAATGGCACAGCCTGTAATCCCAGCTACTTGAGAGGGTGAGGTAGGAGGATAGCAAGTTTGAGACCAGCCTGGGAAACATAGCAAGGCCCTATCTCAAAAAAAAAAAAAATTGAAACAATTGGGGATGTGAGTCAGTGGTAAAGCACCCCTGGGTTCAATCCCCAGTACCAAAAATATATTAAATAAATAATTTAAAAAGAGTCTGTATCAAGTATGTGCAAGAGTTCCCAATGGATAGAACCACCACATGACCCAGCTATACCACTTCTAAGTATTTATCCTAAAGAATTAAATCACCATACTATAATGACACATGCATATCCATGTTTATACCAGTACAATTCACAATAGCCAAACTATGGAACCAGTCTAGGTGTCCATCAATGGATGAATGGATAAAGAAAATGTGATATATATATATATATATATATATATATATATATATATATTCAGCCAAAAAGAAAACTGAAATTATGTTATTTGCACTAAAATGGATGAACTAGACACCACTATGTTAAGCAAAATAAGCCAAACTCAGAAAGTCAAGGATCATATGTTTTCTCTCATATGCAGAAGCTAGAGAGGAAAAAGAAAAAGAAAGATGGGGAAGGGACTAGGGGTAGGAGCAGGGAAGAAAAGAGGAAATAATGAGGAATGATATTAACCAAATTATATTATTATTGTGTGTACATGCATGAATATATAACAGTGAATCACACCATTATGTACAACTATAATACACCAATAAAAATAAGGTAAGAAAGATAAAAGGATTTAAAAAAAAAAAAAGAGTTCCCATTGGCCCCCAATCTCAGTCACACTGATGGTCCAAAAATAGTATTTTTCTCATTTGCATTTTTCTCATTACTAGTTTTTTCAGTTTGAGCATCTTTTCATATATTTATAGGCCACCCCAATTGACTCTTTTGTAGACTACTTGTTCATCTTCTTTGCCATTTTTCCTCCTGACTTACAATTCCTTTCATATGCTTAGTAGCGACCCTTCATCTGCTCCACATGCTGCAAATACTTTCTTCCATGCTGCTGTTTTTAACTTAATTGATGCTGGCACATCTGTTGTCATGCAGAAATTGTGTTTTTCATCATTATTCCATCAAACATATTAGGATTTTCTTTCAGAGTGTCCACATTTTGTGCCTTGTTTAATAACATCACCTTTATTCAATGACTAGGAGTAGATAGATGTTACTTAGGTCTCATAGATGAAAATATATTCCTGAATAATTAAAATATCTAAACATAAAAACTATATAAATCTAGGCATGGTGGTTGCATGCCTGTAATCCCAGGGACTCAGGCGGCTGAGGCAGGAGGATCATGAGTTCGAGGCCAGCCTCAGCAACTTAGCGAGGCCCTGTCTCAAAATAAAAAATAAGCCTCACTAAGTTGCTAAGGTTGACTTTGAACTTACAATCCTCCTGTCTCAGCCTCCTGAGTCCCTGGGATTACAGGCATATGCCATCACACCTACCTAAATTGACAAATTTTCATGTGTGTTTCTGGAATTTCTGGGATCTTATTAATTAATTTGTAGAATCTTGCATCAATACTTTCTAAACTATCATAGGTGTATAATATGTTTTGATGCCTAGTAGATTTTTTTCCTTTAAGTTTTTTGGGCCAATATTGTATAATTTTTTTCCAAATGAGAGTTTAAGTGTTGGCTTGTTAGTTTTCATTAAAATCTTGTGATATTTATTGTGATTGCATTGAAGGCATGGATTGATTTCAGGGGAATTGACATCTTTTAAAAGTAGTATGTTTTCTATCCAAGAACATGATATGTCTTATAATTTATTCAGGCTATTTTTATGTCCTGAATTTTTTATATTTTTTTCACATCCACCTCACATATTTTAATACATTTTATTTCAAAGTTTTTTATTATTTGTATTGCTCTTAGGAGTAGGAGGCTTTTTAAAAATATATTTGTTATTCCATCACTGTTGAGAAGATAAAGTTTGTGAAAGCCTCATACATGAGTACTAATAATTTGTCAAATGTTTCATTTAGATTCTCCAGAAAATGATCATAGCATATCTGAATAATTATAGTATTTTCTGTTCAAGTATTTATACTCCATATTTCTTTCTTGTCTCATATTGATCATAATGAGTTCATTAGAGACTGGCAATGAAGGGGTGTAGGTTGAATTTTATCAAATGCTTTTTCTACATTAGTTGCAATGATAAATTTGTTTCCCCTTTAACCAGTAATTAAGTGATTTGCAATAATAACTCTGTTAATATGGATTCATCATTGCATTCTTAGGAAAAAACCATACTTCCGAATGGTAAGATATTCTTTTATTGGTATGATTTAGTATCTTTGTACTTTTGTTCATAAGAGAAATTGGTCTAAGCAGCAATTTTACTGTGCTATCTTATTCCAATTTTGGTACCAGAGTTATAATAACCTCCTAAATGGATTTGGATTGTTTCCATCTTTTATAATGAAAAGAAGGGTTTATGTAATATTAGAATTACCTGATTCTGAGCTGGAGTTGTAGCTCAGTGGTAGAGCACTCGGCTAGCACATGTGAGGCACTAGATTCAATCTTCAGCAACACATAAAAATAAATAAATAAAATAAAGGTCCATCAACATCTAAATTTTTTTTAAAAAAGAATTACCTGTTTCCTCTTTAGGTTTAGAAGAATTTAGCCATAAAACAACTTGGACCTGATATAGTGTTGAAAGATAGATCTTTGACTATCTTAACACTTTTTATGGATATTGGTTTATTGTATTCTCTATTTCTTGGTCAATTCATATTTTCATAGAAAGTCATCTATTTACCTAGATTTTTGTATTTATTCACATAAAACTACAGATAGTATTCTCTTGTAAGTTTTAGAAAATTTGACTCTGCATCTGAAGTTACACCCCATCCTGTTTTTTACAACATTTGTTTCTTCACCTTCTTTCCTCCTGACCAAAATTGCCATGAGTTTGTGCATCTTTTAAAATTTTAATCTATTCAACAGTTTGGGGATGTTTCCTATTAGTTTATTTTGTTCTACCTGTTTTTTTCCTTTTAATGTTGTATTAGCATGTTTTATCTGTTTTGTAACAAGATCCTGAGATTATTGGGGTAGCAGTGATGTAAGTTTCAAATCTACATTTCCCAGATAAGAGTGGCCAATAAAATGACAATAGAAGTCATTGGCTGGGGTTTCTGGAGATTTCTTTACAGTGGACTGAATTAGTGGGAGAGGCCCCACTTTGGTATTCCTCTCATTTTCTCTTTCTCCTAAACTGGAACATATATTTGATGGCTATAGCTTCAGAAGCTATTTGATACAGTAAAAAAAAATTGCCAAAGGAATCATTAAAGATTTTTCTCTTGACATCCTTGAGCAACTGACTAAAGCCAGCAAATGCCTGCTTCCAAACATCTCAATACATGAGAAAAGTATACTCTGTGTTTAAATCACTATTGTTGACTGTTACTCAACTGAACATAGTTCCTAATTAACACATTGCTTGTGGATGTAACCAATATTATCAGTTTCTTGTGTATCTTTCTATACTCTTTACTGTCATTATTGTAAGTATATTTTAAGCTTTTTATTATGGAAATTACCAGACATACACACACACAAAAATGCTAAATAGTATAATGGACCTCCATGTACCTCTTGCTCAGCTTCAATTATTCATCAATAATCTATGCACGCACACACACACACACACACACAATGACACACATATTCTTTTTTTACAGAAATGCTAGCATACTATTACACAGTACCTTACCTTCCTTTCTTAACAATGTTATGTTGGATATAGCTCCATATTAGCACACAGTTTCTTCATTCTCCTTAATGTCTATCTAGTATTCCTTTATCTTTTCACACACATGCTAGTATATCTGTAGAATCAGTTCCTAGATGTGGAATTCCCAGGTCAAAAGGTACATGTAAATTACATGTATTTGTAATTTTGATTAATGTCCTCAAATTACATCCATAGAAGTTGTACTACATTCATGAGTACTGCAAAACAGTGCCTGTTACCCCCACCCCAACATTTTGTGCTATCAAACTTTGTTGCTTTTTCCAATCTGTAAAATTAAAATGAGTATCTCACTGTAGCTTTAATTTTGATTTTTCTTATTTAGAAGTTATTTTTCTTTCTCTCCTGTGAGCTGTTTGCATAGCTTTTGCCCATCTTTCTATTGCATTGTTAGCATTTTTCTTATTATTTTGTAGGAGCTACTCATATAATAGGATTATTAGCCCCCTTCTCTCAGATATGGATTGGAAATAATTTTCCCAGTTTATCATTTGCCTTCAATTTTGCTAATGTTATTTTCATATTAACAAAACTTTTTGGTTTTATGTGTTGAATTAATCAAGGTTTTCCTTTTTGGCTTTAAGGTCTATGTCAAATTGAAAAAGGCCTTT
Source organism: Marmota monax (assembly GCF_021218885.2). Lineage (NCBI taxonomy): Eukaryota > Metazoa > Chordata > Mammalia > Rodentia > Sciuridae > Marmota > Marmota monax. The sequence continues at coordinate 2,265,076 of NW_026692025.1, read as the reverse complement.
TCTTATCCAGCATTATGTTTTCTTCTAGTATTTTATGGTTTCATTTTTTAATCATTAAATTTGATCTATCCACAAGTTAGTGTTTTGCAGGCCATGAGGTGGAATTTGACTTTTGTCTTTTTCCCAGATGGCTCCCATTGGTTTAATAATCCAGTCTTCCCCTACAGAACTGAAATGATATTTTTATTTTATGCTAAATTCTTGTTTGTGTTCTGGTGTATTTTAAACTTTGTATTTCTTTAGTTCTGTCATTCTATATGTATACTAGTAAGACTTTTTTAAATTACTGTTTATTATGCCATCATTTTAACTCTAATTCATAATGTTTCAATTTTTCAAACTGTGAAGTACAGCCCAGATGCAGAGGAATGTGTAGATCATATATATTTTATGTGAATTTTCTGCATTTTAGAATCTACAATTGTAAAGTGAACATACTCTCATAACCATTCACAGATCAGGGGATGGAGCCCCACACATGGCCCCAATGGTGTTCCATGCAATCACAACCCTCTCCCTCCCCAACTTCCATGATAAACATTTTCTTGCTTTGCATCAGAATTTTGCCACTTAAGCATACATCCACACATAATTCAATATTGCCAGTTTTGAACTTCATATAAATGCAATTTTAATTTATGTGTGTTGTTTCAAACTCTATCTTTTTATAACTCATCCACATTATAGTGTATATATATTTTATTCCTTTTTGCTTTAGTAGATTATTCTACTACATACCTTTACCAAGTATATTTATTCATTTTGTGCCTCCTGGATATTTGGTTTGTTTTCATCACCAAATGTGACATTGAACAATTGTATTAGTTTCCTATGGGGCCTGTTACAAATTGTCATATATGTGGTGTTTTGCAGCAATGGAAATTTATTTTCTCAGAGTTCTCAAGTTCTGAAGTTCAAAATCAAGATGTTGGCAGGATCACCCTCCCTCTGAGGGCTCTGGAAGAGAACTTCCCTTGCCTCTCCCAGCTTTTGGTGGATCCAAGCATTCCTTGGTACGTGGCCCATACTACTCCAATCTCTACTTGCATATTCACATCACTCCCCCTACCCCGATTCTGTCTCAAGTATCCCTCTGTCTCTCTTATAAAGACCCTCATCATTGGATTTAGAAACTACGTAGATAATCTAGGATGATCTTATTTCAAATCTTTAACTTAATCACATCTGCAAAGATCATTTTTCCAGATAAGGTCACACAGGGTCCATGGGTCAGAACATGGACATGTCTTTTGAGATTCCACCATTCAACCCATTCCACCGTATATACTGGTTTCCTGGTATCCACATATACACAAGCTTCTTCAGAGTTTATCTACTTGGCAGTTGAATTTCTGGGTCATAAGGGAAGTATGTTAAATTTTACTATATTATGCCTACTCTTTTCCCACTGTACACTCCCATTAGCAAGGGTGTAATTTCCCATTGCTCCACAGTATTGCCAACTTGGAATTATCAAACTTTTTAGTTTCCACCAATCTATTGATTGTGTAATGGTAGTTCTAATTTACAGTTCTGTAACAACAAATGAGGTTGAGCACCTTTCAAACGTCCACGGGCCATATGAATTGTTTAAGTTGTGAAAAAGCAGGTCTGTTGAAGTCTTTGACCCATTTTTCTGTTGTCATTTGTCCTAATGTTATTTTGTTATTTCTTATCTTCTAATTATGAGAAACTTGTCAGTTATATTCTACTTTTTCTTCTTCAAACCTTTCATCAGAATCTCTCTTTGTGGCCCACCTAATTGAAACCTATTGGGAAGGGAATTTTGGAAAATATCGTTTAGATTAGTCAAGTTGGCATATTACAAAGTCACCTTTATTTCACATTCCTCAAAATACTCAGTTTACATATGCCATTTGGTTCTTATTAGTCAGCTGACTGATAAATATGTATAACTTTTATTATCCAATACAATATTTCCATGGGACTATCTTTGAGTCATGAATTATTTTAATGTGAATTTCTTCATTTCTAAACAAGTGAGGGGGGTCTTTTTTTGGAGGGTAGGCTGGGAATTGAATCCAGGGGCACTGAACCACTGAGACACATCACCAGCTCTTTTTAGGCAGAGTCTCTCTAAGTTGCTGAGGCTGGCCTCAAACTTTCAATCTGTCTCAGTCTCCCAGGTCACTAAAATTAAAGCATGCGCCATAGTGCCCAGATTTTATATTTTAGTTATCTTTTTGTTGAGACTGTCAATACCCTACTAACTCCCATGAACATACCTGTAGGTGAATATGTTATGCTTATTCCTCTTTAAAGTGAGATAAAATACACATCATTAGGGAATTTCAGGGTGTTAAAAAACACATACTGGATTTGAACTTTGGTTGGGTTATATCAGGGAGAGTTTAAAGAAAGTAGAATTTGTTTTAGGTACTGTCAGAAAGTGAGGACAATTCTATGATTGGGTATCTCAATACATCTTCTTTCTGAGACTGATTGAAGCACAGTGCTACCACTATAATGGGTAAAGATGCAGCAGTCACCCACATCAGTGAGGCAAAGGGGAAGGGTGCTTGGTATTTTGTGGATTGCACATTGACCTTGTTTTTATCTATGCTTAGACAAAATTATGAAGTGGCCTTGCTTTGCCTCATTTTCTCATGGTCTCAGGGTAACCTTGTTCGAGGCTGGCATTCTGTGAGGTTGTTTATGTTCAATAGAAGAACAACATGGCCTTGCTGTGAGTGCCAGACCAGCTTCCAAATATCAGGGCCTGCTGTTTATTTTTCCTGTCCTGTGACTTTCTAGCTTAATTATACTGTGATCACAGACTATGCTATAAATGATTTTAACTCTTAGAAACATCATAAAACCTACTTTTGGTTCCAGTATGTGATTTTTTAAATAAATATTCCATGTGTGCCTAACAGAATGTGCAGTCTACAGTTGAGTGTGATTTCTGTTTATGTTCATTCGGTCAGCCTACCAACTGTGGTTCAAATCCATATTCTTACCAATATTTTTGTCTAATCTACCAATTACTATTTTCTTCCAGTTATTGAGTAAAGAATGTTAAATACTACATTTGAAATAGTCATGCTAAAAATGTAGCAAACCAATATCTGACCAAACCTCTGAATCTAGCTACCAATTTACAGAAAACATGGAATTCAAAGGAAATTGTTAAACAACCCCATGGCACTGCAACAATCAATATCCAGACTGTACAGAAATCTATAGTATAAGTAATTTTTTCAATAAATAAATTACAAGGAGAAAAAAAGATATAGGAGAGCATGTAGATTAAGACACTTAAAATGTATCAATCAATGTGTGGATTTCAACTGGCTTCTGATTCAAACAAATTGTAAAGAAAAATGTATCGGGGCTGGGGCTATAGCTCAGTTGGAAGAATTCTTGCCTTACGTGCACAAGGCCCTGGGTTCAATCCCCAGCACCACAAAAAAAAAAAAGGAAAAGAAAAGAAAAATGTAGCAATAGGTAATTTCAACACTGGTACTGGACACTTGACAATATTAAAGAATTATTGTTAATTCTTAGTTATAATTGTATTATAATTATGTTATAATAAAGAGTATATTTTAGAGGTGCATACCTACAATTTATGAGTGAAATAATAGTATGTCTGAACACTTCTTCAAAATAATTGGGAAAATTCTGGGAAGATGACTGTGACATAGCTTTTTGATCTCCCAAAATTCTCACATAAAACAGGGAACCAGATGGCACAAACAAAGCTCCATGGGCAACATTTACAATGATAAGTGGAAAGGTTTTCTTAATGAATCCCCAAATCAAAGTGGGTGAGTGCAAATCACCAACATCCACAGGACCTAAGAAACAGACAATCTGCACCAAAGAAGGCAGAGGGAAACAAAGGGCATATGACTGACAGAGTCAACAGGTCTTCATTGAGAAACAAGGAAGGAAGCTCAATCTGGGTGGAGGTTTACCCAACCTAGTAGCAGGTAAGTGAAAGGGGTGCATAGGAAGGTCTAACCTCGTTAAATATTCAAAATTACCAGACAGTGCTCCCTTCTAGGACAGGGACCCACAAGAAAGAGAAACTGCTGAAGGGAAGCTAATATTGAGTTAAACACAGGCAATAAAGCCAAAATGAAGAGGAGATTCAGATTAAGGTGGGCAAAGGGAACAGAGTGAAGAAGTTTCTGAAAGCCAACCACCATATTTTTGATCACAAGAAAACAGATGAGTGAAGTTTGAAAAGCCATCCTGAACCACACCTCCTGTGAGAAGTTTAAGAAAAATAATTTCATGTGAAAATATCAAGGTAAGATCCACACCTTTTTTGTAACAGAATCCACTTTAAGAAAAAAAGAGAATAAAGGCAAAATCATATCTGTAAGGACAGTGAAGGCACAGCAGAGAGATATGTCCTTGAAAACAAGCAAAATGGGAATTACTATTTCAAAACCAAGCTGACGAAACTAAGAAAATAATGCAATACATGAAAGAAAGCCATAAATCACATGGAAAAAAACACAGAAATTAGGTGATAGGACTCAGGAAAAAATTAGAAGTAAAATGTTTATTTTTATTTTTTTCCTTAATCATATTTTATTATCCTTTGCCTTTCTAAAATACATTTTTTTCTTTTTAAAAACTTCATTAATAGGTATTAATCATACATATTAGTGGGGTTCAGTGTGATATTTTTAGAAATAAAACAATTCAAGAGTCAGAAATGAACACTAAACTAGAAGGAATACAAGAACAAAAGCACAACAAATTAAAAAATATAAAAGGTGAAAGTGAGGAAATATTTTAAACACAAAAACTAATGAGGAAATAGATTTAAAGGATATGAGACACAGTGACAAATATTGGAGATAACCAGAGAAGACTGAAGAAGAAACACAAAACAGGGCAGCAGGACAAATACTATAAAGTATGGTTCAAAGAAACTTTCTGGGGAGAAAGGGATTTGAAACTACATTTTAAAAAAGCAAAACATGTAAATATTGACTCAAAATGACCAACTCCAAGTCATTCTAGTAAACTCACTGGACTTTAAATACAAAGAAGGTTTTCCTTCAGGCCTCTATGAAGAAAAAGAGCAAGTGAGTTATAATGGAAATAAAATTAAATAATAATCAAACTTTTTAAAAATATATATATATATATATATATTTATTGTTTAGTTGTATTGAACACAATATCTTTATTTTATTTATTTATTTTATGTGGTGCTAAGGATTGAACCCAGGGCCTTGCACATGCTAGGCAAGCGCTTTACCATTGAGTCATAACCCCAGCCCCAAATCATACTTTTTTGACAGGAGTGCTTTATATCCAAAGAGCTCTGATACATTTTCTAGGGCTGCTATAACAAAGTTCCTCAAACTAAGTGGCTTAAACAACATAAATTTATTCACTCACTGTTCCCTGCAGTCTAAAAGTCTGAGATCAAGGTGTCGCAGGATTGGCTCCTCCTGGAAGCTGGGAGAGATAATCTGTTCTATGCCCTTTGCATAGCTTCTGATTGTTTTCAGGCAGTTTTTATACAAGCATCTCTTTAATCTCTGTCTTCATTTGCCCATGATGTACATGCTCCTATGTCCAAATTTTCCCTTTAATAAAGGCACCAGTCACACTGGATTGAGGGCTCATCCTACACCATTATGGCTTCATTTAACTAATTACATCTGTAAAGACCCTGTTTCCAAATAGGTCACATTCTGAGGTTATGGCCTCAACATAAATTGAGTGGATGAGCAATTCAATCCATGACACAAAGGAAAGAATAAGCCAAGGATATGAGTTTTTTAATATATTTCTTCTAGTTGTTGATAGACCTTTATTTTACTTATTTATACACAGTGCTGAGAATTGAATGCAGTGCCTCACACATACCAGGCAAATGTGCTACCGCTGAGCCACAGCCCCAGCCCCTCCAAGGATATGTTTTATGCAGCAAAATTAACTTTCAGTTGACATCTTGTCACACTATAAAGAAAGGAAGCAATCAAAGACTGGTGGGATCATGTAAAAATGACTCAGGAGCTAAATGAAGAAGCTCTCATTGGCCAAACCTGAGGTAATTTAGACTTTGATAAGAATAACAATACAAGAAATTGATAAAATATGTTTAAATCTAAATGTTCACAATTAAATTCATATTTTTATGGTGCTGGGGATTGAACCCAGGGCTTTGTGAATGCCAAGTAAGCACTTTGCCTCTAAGCCATATTCCCAGCACCACTATTGTGTTTTTAAAAGATCTAATTGATCATATCCAGTGGGTAAGGAAACTGATCATAACCTTGAAATCTAGTCAATTAAAGGAAAGAACCAAGCATTTATGCTGCCTTTCCTGTAAAAACTGTATCACCTAGTAGATGAGGGGTAGCAGTTCTTTCCCCCTCTTTGTGGTACTGAGAATGGAATCCATAGTTTTGCACAAGCTAGGCAAGCACTTTGCCACTCAGCTACATCCCTAGCCTGAGTATTACTTCTTTATAAAAAAGTGTTCCTGATGATAAATGAAAAAGAAATCAGAAAATCAGAATATCACTGATTTTCAATGTCAATCAATACATCTTGTTATTCAGCCTCAACAGCTGCCAACACCACAAAAAAACAGAAAGTAAATGAGTCATGATGTTCCTCCAGATGAAAGATCACAATACCATCTTATCTTGATCAAATCTCTGTATCCAACTGCCAATTTGCAGAAAATACTAAGGACCAGAAAACAACTACTACACCAGCAAAGTTAGATTTTAAGAAACTTTATAGATCAAATGGCCTAGGTTATTCCTCATATGCATTGTAGGGGAAAGGAAGGAACAGAGTGAAAAATTACAGATTAAAACAGAATTAAAAGACACGTGACAGAAAAATGTGCAGGCTGATGTCTAGAAATATACACTTGGGTGTTAAAATTATAAAGACACAAGCAAATATTACTATAAATGATAAGACAGAGGATATTTTATGAGGAAAGATGGGGGTCTATGATTGGAATAAAATACATGGAGGGGCTTCTGGTTAGCTGGAAAAGTTCTATTTCTTGATTTAGTCACTTGCTACTAAGATGTGCCCCTTCAAATAAATCCGTAAATTGTGAATAAAAACAACAACCATAATAACAATATGAGACAAGTGGATAGAAATATAGAAGAAATAAGATTGGCTATAAGTTCATCATCATTCAAGTTGAATGATAACTACATGGACTTTCATAATGTTATTTGTCCACTTTTGGCACATATTTGAAACTCATTAAAATAAAAAGCCAGTGGTGGTGGTACACACCTGTGATCTCAGCTACTGGGGAGTCTGAGGCAGGAGGATTGCAAGTTTGAAGCCAGTCTCCGCAATTTAGCTAGACCCTCTCTCAAAATAAAAATAAAAAGGCTGGAGATGTAGCTCAGTTGTAGATGGTCCCTAGGTTCAATCCCCAGTACAAAAAAATATTAATTCCAGAGGTGGACTTGATCTCAAAATATAATTATGAATTAAAGAACTTCCTTTTTAATATTTATTTTTTAGTTGGACACAACATCTTCATTTATTTATTTTTATGTGATGCTGAGGATCGAACCCAGGGCCTCGCATGTGCTAGGCGAGTGCTCTGCCACTGAGCCACAATCCCAGTCCCTGAATTTCCCTTTTATTGTACCATTTTTGACTCAGGTATTCTGTTACTAAGTTAATATGTACTTACAAATATTTTTGGTGAATAGAACATTTGATCATTAAGGATAAGGAACCCATCTTATCTCTAGTAATGCTTTTGCATTAAGCCCAATTTTGCCAAAAGTTAATATAACTAAACTAGCTTTCTCTTGTTTAGTATTTCCTTTATTTCACTACCTTTTTCTTTCCTTTTATTTTCAAATTTCTATATCTTTATGTTTTAGATGTGTTTTAAAGAGTGTATAGTTGGATTTTTATTATTTTTATAGTTGATTTTTGAAAATATAGACCAATAATCTTTGTCTTTTGAATGAAACATTTGGTCCTTTTGTATTTAAATACTGACATATTTGAAATCTACCTTCTTCCAATGAACACAGTTTTTATTTTAATTTACCAATATTTAAACTTTTACTTAATAATTAAGTTTATAAATAGGGCTTTTATGTCATCTTTATGAAATCTCTCCCTACTCCAAGGCCATGAATATATTCTTCTATATTTTATTCTAGATGTTTTAACTTTTACATTTGGGTCTACGAGCCATCTTGAATTAACTTCTGTGCATAGTGTGACATAGGGGTTGAGGTTCATTTTTTTTCTACGTTTACCTAGTTGTTCCAGCATAATCTGTTAAATGTTGATCCTTTGTCTTGGCTTCCTTGTCAAAAATCAACTGAATTTATGCACGGACTTTGGTGTGTTTCTGGGATCTATTCTATCCCATCAAAGTATTTTCTTGTCTTTTTTGCTAATACCACAGTGTTTTGATTCCTCTCGCTTTATAATAGACTTGAAGTCAAGTAGTATGAGTTATCCAACTTTGGTTTTGTTTTTGAAAGGTTTTTACCCTTCTAGGTCCTTTATTATTCAGTATAAGTTTTGTAATCAATTTGTTAATTTCTGACAAAAAATTATGTTGGTATTTTTAATTGGGATACCAATAAATCTGCTGATCAATTTGGGAAGAGTTGTCATGATTCCTCTATTTATTTTAGTCTTCATTAATTTCTCTCATCAGTGTTTGCATGGGTCTTGCACATATTTTGTTAAATATATTCAAGATACCTGATTATCTTTGATGGTATTGTAAATTAAATATTTTATACTTTTTATTTGAAAGTATTTTTAAACTTTCAGAAAAGTAGCAAGATTAGTACAAAAATACACATATACACTTTAATCAAATTCACCTGTTATTAACATTTGGCCCCATTTACTTTATCATCTATCATCCCTTCCAGAAAGACAGATCAGAAGAAAGAAAGAAAGGAAGGAAGAAAGAAAGAGAGGGGGGGGAGGAAGGAAGGAAGGAAGGAAGGGTGATCATCCTTTTTTTAGTCTTCCTTAAACTGGAACAGCTCCTCAGACTTTTCTCGACTATTATGAGATTGACATTTCTGAAGAATAGAATTGTAAAATAGAATTTTTCTAGTTTGGGTTTGCCTACTAATTCTTCAGGATAAGACTCAGAATATGCATTTCTGGTTAAAATAATACATAAGTAGCATGATGCTCTATTCAGACTATCATGTTAATATCTACTTGCCTTTCATTGAGAGTGTTAATTGTGATCACCCAGTCAAGTGCTGACTGATTTTTTTCTACTGCAAATTTACAGTTTTCCTTTAATAAGTGCTGAGGGGCGGAGAGGGGGTCGACTGCTGATGTCAGAAATACACTTTCGGGAAATGGCCTCTAAATCTTGGTTGAATTTTTTAATTTTCCTCTGTGGATCAGTAATAGGTTTTTTTTTATGCTCTCAGCTATTTAGTATTTTGTTGGGAGAACAGGGTGACACACAGCCCAATATTCTTCATAATGATCCTCATGCTAGGCATTCTGATGATAATGGACAGAATCATCTGCAAGGACAAATGAACTTCAATGCAGATTCTAGCCAACATAAAGATGAGAACACAGACATCGCTGAAAACCTCTTTCAGAAAGTTAAAATTCTTTGTTGGGTTATGACAGGCCCTCAGAATCTAGAGAAAAAGGCCAAACATGTCAAAGCTACATGGGCTCAACGTTGTAATAAAGTGTTGTTTATGAGTTCAGAAGAAAATAAAGACTTTCCTACTGTGGGATTAAAAACCAAAGAAGGCAGAGATCAACTCTATTGGAAAACAATTAAAGCTTTTCAGTATGTTCATGACCATTATTTAGAAGATGCTGATTGGTTTCTGAAAGCAGATGATGATACATATGTCATACTAGACAATTTGAGATGGCTGCTTTCAAATTATGACCCTAAAGAACCTATTTACTTTGGGAGAAGATTTAAGCCCTATGTAAAGCAGGGTTACATGAGTGGGGGAGCAGGATACGTACTAAGCAAAGAAGCCTTGAAGAGATTTGTTGATGCATTTAAAACAGAGAAATGTACACATAGTTCCTCCATTGAAGACTTAGCCCTGGGAAAATGCATGGAAATCATAAACGTAGAAGCTGGAGATTCCAGAGATACCACTGGAAAAGAAACTTTTCATCCCTTTGTACCAGAACACCACTTAATCAAAGGTTATCTACCCAAAACCTTTTGGTACTGGAATTATAACTACTATCCTCCTGTAGAGGGTCCTGGTTGCTGTTCTGATCTGGCAATTTCTTTTCACTATGTTGATTCTACAACTATGTATGAATTAGAATACCTCGTTTATCATCTTCGTCCATATGGTTATTTATATAGATATCAACCTGCCTTACCTGAGAATATATTAAAGGAAATAAATCAAGAAAACAAAAATGAAGATACAAAAGTAAAATTAGGAAACCCTTGAAAGAAAAATGTGAATGAACCTAGGTAAAATGTCCAGCATTGCAGTGAAGAACTTCTGCATTTCTGACATAGAACCCTGAAATCCCATTGAGAAATTCATTCTATGAGAACATTCCATATAGAAATCTTTCAACTGAAAGACTGTAAACTTAAGCTTTAAATGAGCTGTGAAGTCTGTTAAAATGTGTTTTGATACAGTAATATATAAATATAAATACATATATATATGAAAAATTTGTGTTTTCTTAAGACAGTGGCAAGGTAGAAGAACTAGAAGAGATTTTGTTGCCTGCTCCTGACCGTGTGTAATATTGTCACTGAAAAACTTAAACAGTTAAATTTGCTAAAACTGCACTGTACCATGTAACATACACAATGCTAAACAGATCTGCCTTAAAGAAAATTTAGAAGGAAATATTGTTGCTCAGTGTTGTTTATACTCATTTGCTGTGTGATATAAATGAAACAATCCCACCACACAGTTGTCTGATGAAAATTCTGCTGTGATTATTTATAATCAGCAATATTTATTCAAAAAAGGTAGAATAAGAATGGCACTTATCCTAAAGTGCATTAATAAAATTACATTTTCAAAGTTATCATGGGCCTTGACTATATTATATACTTGGTTCTAATTAATCTTTTACCTGGTCCCTATTCCCTCCACACCAAATATGTTTAACCACTCTCAAATACTGTTCTCCACTATTAATGTTTATTTACAAAGCATTAATATCATTCTGTTAACATGCATTTAAAATATTTTTCAGGTTTACCCATTGTTAATTATGGGTATTAAAGCTATTTGGGCATGCTTTTCTTGTATCAGTGCCATTCTCAGGTATTGCTGACATTTTCAATCGATTATTTAAAACTCCAACTACATGAATATTATTCCTTTCATTCTCATCCTATTAAGATGAGAACTTGTTTGTGCCTTTCATAACTTGTTTAAAGCCATTTTAAAATTCATTTTTAGTCTGAGGTGGCTAATACACTGGCAAAATATTTTGAATGCAGGTTTTGACCAGTTAATTTAAAACATTAGAAAATACAGAGTGCTTAAACAAACTAAAATGTCATATAATTAAAAGACCAAATACTTAATTCTAAGTTTGATGCTGACTTATTACTTTGGGATAATTGTCTTGCCAGTGAATAATTCTAACAAAGCAGAATACCCATTCAAGACTGCCATCAAAAAACAGTTAAGATTATTATTAATGTTGCATACGATTTACATTTCTTATTATGCTAAATTTACATGGTTGTCCCTTCATTGACTGTTGCTTGGCTAATATATTTATTGTGCCAAAACATGTCAAAACCATGACTTCTCTGGGTGGTATATTTGAGAGGATGTTCATTTCAGTGGCTATTTATGGAGTACCATGTCCACATAGTGAAAACAAACACCTTTTTTAATCCAATACATTTGTTCTTGTTGATTTCATGATGGTTCATTCCATCTGGCAAAATTTCAAGGCCATTCATTCTGTTCTTTGAACAACTATTTACCATGGTGTGGACATGGACTTATCTGCTTTCTTTACTAGAAATGTAAATGGCTTAGCATGAACATTCAAAAATCTTAAAATTCACTTGTAGGAAATGAATGCTGCAATGAATCCTGGGCTCTGCAGTCAGACTGCCTGGGTTTTAAATCCTTGTTCCATCACTTCATTATTTTTGTAATCTTGAACAATTTACTTATTTCTCTGTGCCTCAGTTTCCTCATCTGTGAATTAAGAATGATAATACTACCTACCTCACAGGATTTTTTTTTGAGGATTAAATAAGTTAATATATGTAAGGCTCTTAGAACACTGTCTGGCTCAGAATAGGGAGCAATAAGTATAAGGTTTTATTGTTCTGTAATCTTAAAGAGTATAAATATTAAATGAGGGAAGGGATCAAATCAGATACTGAGGGAAATATTTTGTATATATCTTATAATAAGTAATAGCTAGTATTTATCTAGTGCCTTCTGTAATGTTACATAATTTTTTCTTTAGCCATTATTGCCAGAATTCCTATCTTCATCCCAGTGCTGGTGAAGACAATGTAAATTGTTAAGAAAATTGTTTTCTTTTAGTGCCTTCTGGAATGTTACATAATTTTTTCTTTAGCCATTATTGCCAGAATTCCTATCTTCATCCCAGTGCTGGTGAAGTCAAAGATAAAACCAATCTACAGCTTCTACAATAGCCATCACTGAACTGCTTGCAGAACTTGCCTGGACACATTGTGAGCTCACCTGTATGCATTGTGAACTATCTGTTGGTACAGCGAATTGTGGTACTGCTGGAGTATTTTTGCTGATGGTGTCACCGGTGGTACAATTTTTCAAAGGAGCCCTCAATTGGCTTAATGTCATGGCATTTTGCATCCTCCTCTACTAGTGATGGTCTAAAATTTGGGGGCCAACAGAGGTGAGGCAAAGAACCTCACCCCCCCACAGGTGCAAAGGCCTATCCACAAGTATGGCTGTATGCTGGACCGGTAGTCAGTGACGGGTATGATCCAATTGCAGTGGTACCAACCTAAGACAGGAGGCTAACGCCTAGAGGTCAGTTCATCCGATGACGGGTAAGGACCATATGTTGAATTGGACTGCCTAACAGGCACGGTCCCTAAGCCACATGCTTGTTGTTTAAACAGAGAGGGGGAGATGTTGAGAGCCACAGCCGAAGGGGCCCCAGCAAACTTCCAGCTGCCAGCAAACTTCCAGCTGCTGGCTGATGATTGGCTCACAGCGGCCCCAGCAACATCTAGCTGATTGGCTCCTCTGCGGTGATGCTCATTGGGCTGTTTCCCTGCCCTTTCAGACCACGGAGCTGCTCATTGGGGGACTTTTTTGGCTCTGCCCACGTGACCCAGCCAATCGGCCTCAAGAGCAGGAGGATTGTGGGAGAGAGAGGCTTGTGGAAAGCCGGTGGTGGCAGTTGAGGCTCTGAGGGTTTTTCCTGAGAGGCTGTTTTGTTTGGCGTGTGTGGTTCTAAAAATAAAGTTAGTTTCTTTTGACAAGTGGCTCCTGATTGTGCCCAGCCAGACTGCGGCAAATAAGCAATCTATGGATAGACATTTTAAAACCATGCTAATATTCTACTTCTCATTAAAATTTTCCCCAAAATTGACAATTTTTACCTGGGCCAATCTTTACTACTGCAGTTGCCATTCAGCATATTACTGAAAGCAAAATCCTCCATTCCCTCTCAATTGTTTATTCATTGATTTATCTCTTCATTATTGATTTGGATGCATCTGTATCAATTTTTTTCAATAGTTTGTACTTTCTGATGGTTAATTTTATGTGTCAACTTGACTGGGCTATACAGTGCCCAGATTAAACATTATTTCTGGGTATATCTGTGAAGGTGTTTCTAGACCCAAGATTAACACTTGAATCTTTGGACTCAGTATAGTAGATGGTCTTTCCCAGTGTAAGTGAGTGTAAACCAATTGGTTGAGGGCTTGACTTGAACAAAAGATACAAGAATGAAGAATGTGCCCTCTTTTCTGCCTCACTATCTGAGTTGGGACATTGCATCTTATCTTTTCCTGCCCTCAGACTGGGATATGTCCATTAGCCACCCTGTTTCTCAGGTCTTTAAACTTGGACCAAATTACACCAGTAACTTTCATGGATCTCTGATTTGTAGATATCAATGTGAGATGATTTCTCATTTTATATAATTTTTTTGGTTCTGCTTCTCTGAAGAATCATAATACAGATTTTGATAGCAAGAGTGTGGGACTAGGGGCAGAGCACTTGCCTAGCATGTGTGAGGCCCTGGGTTCAATCCTTAGCACCACATAAAAATATACAAACAGAGATATGAAAAACTGTGCTCCATGTGTGTAATAAGAATTGTAATGAATTCCACTGCCATGTATGTAAAAAATAAAATCAATTAAATATTTAAAAAGGCATGCTGTCCATCTACTACTACAAAAAAAAATAAAATATTTTTTCAAAAGAGTGTGGGTCTAGAGGAACAGAATTCTAAGGATTAGCTTTATGAATTGGTTCTGGGATTTCTGGAATTGGCTCTCTATTCTGATTAAATTTAAAGATACTAATGACTGTTTCCAGTGGTAAAGAGAGCACTATTGATAGTCCATGGTAATCTGACACTAACTCCTAATCAACCACTTATAAGAAGCAAGGACCTGAGTGAGTTTATATATAATACTTTTGAACTGATGAATATAATGATTCAGCTAGTTGCTTCTAATGTTGTTAGACAAAAAGGTACAAGATAAGGATGAGCTCAGAGATATGAATTCCCAGCTTAAGCACCACATAAATGCCCTAACATCTTCTATGTGTTCCTTTAAAGAGACTTGTGTTTCCTTATCTCCCTAATGTCCTTATTTAGCTGCAGGGCTGAAATTACTGAAAATCAAACACAAAATCTCTTCCCGAAACTGGCTGAATTACAATGCAAGTTTAACTCACAGACGTTCAGTGTATGTCTCTATTAAAGTGAGGACACACTGATTGGGAAAGAATAACATTTTGTGTTGAGATGGAGATATGTGGGAAGATCCAGATAAAATGTGGGACACTGAGCCCCTAAATTATGATTAGCTTTCTTTGCCAGTGGAAGAGGTCTTCCTACCCCTAGAATAATTGACTTCTCCATCTCCAATAACAACAACATTATCACCCCTAGCAATATGAGCCTCTCCACCCACACTAGTATCATATTAGCCCTTCACTGCCTGAACAAACTGTAATGCCCTCCCATACCAACAGTTGTCATGTGAGGAAATGCTGATTTTCCTCAGGCCCACCTCAAACACTCCTCCTTGCTTCTAGACCTATAGTGAGACTCAAATCCCAGCAGGTAGGATTCACCTAATGGTAAAGCATGGAGTGACCATGAGGAGATGCACTACACTCCAAAAGACTTAAGTTTTATCATTCATGCAGACAGAAATTCAGGAAACATACATGGAGATGAAAACTGATGGTGTGAGATAATGGTGGACAAAAACTTAAAGTTGTATCAGGCTGGGGCTGGGGATGTGGCTCAAGCAGTAGCGTGCTCGCCTGGCATACGTGCGGCCCGGGTTCGATCCTCAGGACCACATACAAAACAAAGATGTTGTGTCCGCCGAAAAATAAAAAATAAATATTAAAAATTAAAAAAAAAAGTTGTATCAGGCTAAATTTATTGATATGAGCTCATTTAGCAGAGATTCTACATTAAATATTGCAACTCCGAGAGTTATAAAGGGTTCTAACTGCTTCCTTGGTTGGCTGAAACATGGACCAAATGATGGCTCACCATAACCTAATTGGAAATTCTCAACCTCCCTTGGTTTAATGAGGAGAAAGGGATTTGGAATCTTAGGAAGACTGGAGTGTTACAGTGGATTTATCACAAAAGATGAAAGAAGAAATAATTTGTTTCTTATTTTTTCACCTCACTGTTTAAACTGGGATACCTTATCTCATCTTTTCTTGCCCTTAGACTGGGACTTACGTTCATTCACTCCCTTATTGCTTAGACCCTCAGATTATGACTGAATTATACACCTAGATTTTCTGCAACTCTAGTTTTCAAATAATAGATGGTAAGATTTCTCAGTCTTCATAATTGTGTCAGTCAACTCCTCATAATAAATATTTAAATATACCTACATCTCCTATATGTGTGGATAGATGGGTGATTAATTGATAGATAGATAGATAGATAGATAGATTCATTCATAATTCACTTCTGTCCCTACTTATTTGATGCCCAAATTTTCCTAGATTTGACCAGTAGAAGCTCCTTTGGGCTGGCTCCAATGTCCTTTGGACATGCTACCATCCTTACTTCCTACCACTTCCTTACTTCCTGACTTAATGGGGTATAGAAGGGTCATCTCATACCTTTATGCCTCCAACACTAAAATCGGCCATTGTCTATGGAACCATGATTTCTTTCTCTTTTTAGAGACCAAGATTTTTATACTGTGTGCTTATTAGTACTGGGAATTCTCAGTGGAAGGAGTATATATGTATGTATATGTATGTATGTATATAAATGTATATATTACTAACATGTATATGCATACATATACACACATGCATATACATGTACACATATTCATGCATATGCATATTTGAGAAATCATGGATGCACATCTATGTCTTCATTCTAAATTCATCCCCATATGGTTACTTCTCAACTTCTTCCATTATATATTTGTACCTTCTTTCTTCCACATTGAGATGAACCCTGGCTGTCAGCAATAAAATATTTACACATTTTCTCAGTGTTATAACACATATAAGATAGTTTTAAAATTGCTTCACATTTTCCACCACTAAAAACAAACCTACTAAAAAGAACTTGGAATCTCTGTGCTATTCTCCCCTTTCCCTGGCAACTCCTTGCCCAAGTCTGAGCGGACATGGTCAAATTCTGTGTTTATATTACTTGGACTTATTCTTTGTTCCACTTCAATGTAGTTGTGATATTCACCTGACATACAATTCGGTTCAATTGCTCTCATAAATGAAGAACATTAATATGATTTTAAAAGTCAGAACTAATCAAAAAGGCATACCCGGCAAAGTGTAACTCCCTACTCTATCCCTTCTATTCCATTTCTCACATCTCTACCCCTTGTAGGTCATCAAATTTGTGGTTTTCTTGGTTATCCTTCCTGTGCTTATTTTTATAATTATCAACAGAAATGTGTTTACATCTTTATTTCCCTTTTTTATTACACAAAAGACAGCACACTGTATATTCTCCTTGCACTTTGCCTTTTCCAGATAACAATAACTCCTGTCAATCACTCTGTTTCAAACCATGAGGAGTAGTCTGGGTATGCATGCCTGTAATCTCAGCAACTTGGGAGGATGAGACAGGAGGATCATAAGTTCAAAGCCAGCATCAGCAACTTTGCAAGAGTGTCTCAAAATAAAAATAATACAAACTGGCCCAGGATGTGGTTCAGTGATTAAGTGTCCCTGGAACCAAAAAGAGGAAAAAAATTCATGAGGAATTTCTATGTTCTTTTTTAACAACTGCATAATACTCCATCATGTGTATGTCCCCTCAATTACTTTCCTATGTTTCTGCAATTACTTACTTTCCTATATTCCAGTATTTTCCAATTACAATGACATTGTGCATCTGTATTTTCATTTTGGAAAGGTTTATCTTGAAAGCATATTCTTACAAGTGGGATTTCTGCATCAAAGGATAAAATTTGTGGATAATTTTGACAACTGGTAAATCCTCTCCATAGAAGTTTTAGTGTTTTGCATAGATTATTTCATTTTTATAACTTCGTTTTTGCATTGTTTGATGCTAGCTTATAGACATGCAATTAATATTTGTGTACAGAACTGTATTCTTCAGCCTTGATCAATTCATTTATTAACTCCTAGAATGTTCTCAACAATAATTTTAGCAGTTAATGAAGACAGTTTTACTTGTCTCTTTACCAATCAATCTGTATGGAATCAGCAAATACTTTTGACTAATCAACCATATCAATCCAATCTTCTAGCCCTATTCTACAGCTTCTATTCCCTCCTCAATATTTTAATGAGAAACTGAATGTTTAAAAAAACTACAAAGAATAACATAACAATAACAAAACTTATATTTCTACTATCCAGAATTGACATGTAAAACATTTTGTCATATTTACTTCTAGCTACTTTTTTAAGGAAACAAAATTCACACATAGAAGTAAATTTCTCCTTAACTCCCAGTGCTCCTCCCCACTTCTCATAAGTTTGGCATTTCCTTTCATTTCATTTGTATACTTTAACATACACATTTATGTCCATGCACATTATATTGTAACTCTTATATGGTTTTATCAAATTACACCAATGGTATCATGCTGCATCTTGCTTAATTCACTGAGTATTTTCTTATCTATTCACATCCACACATATACTAAAAAGACTTGTCAATATTCAGTGTTTTTACTTCTTTTCCTCCAATTCATTCTCTTTCATACTATTTTAATAATGTGGGCATTTAAAAAGGCATTATTTCTCAGCTCTAAGTATAATACAAGTGTACCTTTTTTAAGTATCCTAAACTTTTATAGATTTACTGACAAAATAAACTAATGTTGCCCCTACATAAAGTCTAAGATCATGAAAAATGTCAGTTTCTGTTCAATGAAATTGAATCATTGTTCTGACAGTTTATTTTAACCATAATTGTTTCACAGTGAGTCAGTTGAAATTAATTTCTATGATTTTTCAATCACTTAAAACCTTGTATCAACATTAAATTGAACAAATTGATGAATAATTTATAATTCTTGGATAGCTGGATGTGTTCTAAATAAAGTTAAATACTAAAATATTGATCACTAAATAGAATTTTAAGTTTCTGTGACTTTTACTCATTCTCTCTTGAACCCATTCTAAGCAAATTTTCTTCCCTATCACTCACTTGAAACCATTTTTGATACAACCTCCATTTTGACAAACCATGGTCATTTCTCAGTACTCATCTCATCTGACCTCTTGACATCTTCAGGCACAGTTGACCTTTTTGTCTTTTCTCCGTGTGGCTTGAAGGACACCCACTGTGCTGTTTTATTTCTTCCCTCACTGGCTGATCTTGGTCTCCTTGGCTAGTTTCTTCTCATCTCCCGAAACCCTAAGTCTCTAAATGCTAGAGGGCCACAAGGCTCAGTCCTTGGTCCTCTCCTCTTCTTCTTCTAAACACTGCCTGGTGTTGTCTGCTAGCATCATGGCTTTCACTTCCATTTCTACACTGAAGTATGCCAAATCTAGATCTCTAGCTTGAACATCTCCCTTGAACTCTGGATTCATAAAACCAACTTTCTACAACATCTCTGCTTGAATGTCTAAGAGAACATCTCAGATTTAACACATCCAATGGCAGTCTCTTTTCCTGACCCCTCTGCTCTGAATTTGTTCCTACCCCAGATTTCCCCATCTCAGCAAAGGACAACCTAGACTTTTTTAAGTGTCCTTGCTTCTCATACCCCACCTTCAAATCATCAGAAAATCCTGTTGACTCTCTAATAAAGTATACCTTAATCTGAGTACTTTTCCAACCAACTTCCCTGCAATCACCTTGGTACTGGCCACTCCTAGATTATTGCTTGCCCTCTAAACTGGTCTCCCTGCTTTCATTCTAGTTCCTGCTTTCTATTAGGCAGCCTGAAACTCTGAGAGATACCTTCCCTGACCACCTTTTCTAGAATGTTACTGCTTCCCATAACACTCAACTACTTTACCTTTTATCACCTATCATCCTCTGGTGATTTCTATGTGGCTGTTTAATGTCTACCACCCTTTCTAGAATGCAAGCTGTATAAGGGCAGAGTCTTTATTTTGTTTGCTAACTATAATATAACAGAATGAATGCACCACTGTGTAGTCTTTTTTTTTTTTAGATATTGATGGACTTTTATTTTATTTATTTATTTTATGTGGTGCTGAGAATCAAACCCAGTGCCTCACACATGCTAGGCAAGCACTCTACCACTGAACCACAACCTCAGCCCCACTGTGTAGTATTTGATCATATAATTATAATTTACTATTTATCCTTTCCCCTCCCCATGGATGTTTAAGTTGTTCTCAATTTGCTCCTATTATTAAAAATGCCTAACTGAAAATCCAATCTGTCTCCATGTATATGCAAACACATTGCTCAAGGACATCTCCAGGAGTAGAGTGCTGAGTCATGCTGTGTTTACTTTTTCATTTTACTTATTATAAATTGTTCTCCAGAATAGCTATAAGAGTTTATAGCCCCATCCAAAACGTAAGAGAATACCATTTTTCCTATGCCCTTGCCAACATTTGAAATTTCTTTCATCAACCATGGTGCCTCATTGATATTTTGACTTACATTCCCTGGATATCTAATGAGATTAAGCATTTTTTTCATAGGCTTATTAGCCACTTTTAGTTCAATGAATCTTCTGTTTGTATCTTTGTCCACTTTTCTGCTGAATGGCTTATCATTTTATTCTTGATTCAAAGAGTTCTTTATAGTCTTAATATTCATTACTTGCCTGTTTTATACATTGAAGATATCTTCTTTCCTCAGGCTGTCATTTGCTTTTTTAAATTTTTAAAATTTTTTAATATCTTTATTTTATTTGTTTATTTTTATGTGGTGCTGAGGATCGAACCTAGGGCCTCACAAGTGCTAGACAAGTGCTGTACCACTGAGTCACAAACCCAGCCCTTGTCATTTGTTTTTAAACTATGTTAAACGTGACTTCTATCCACACAGTTTTTAATTTTAATGTAATTAATTTATCTTTGCCTTTGTGGGCTTTGTTTCTTACTCAAGAAAATTTTGGAAAATTTCCTTGACCATTTGTCCCATATTGTGTTTAAATGCATTTTTCACACTTGCATCTTATATTTAACTCCTCTGGAGCTGATTTTTTAAATATTTTTAGTTGTAGATGGCTATAATACCTTTATTTTATTTATTTATTTTTATGTGATGCTGAGGATCAAACCCACCACCTCTCATGTAGTAGGCAAGCACTCTACCACAGCCACAACCTCATCCCCTCTAGGGCTGATTTTTTAGAATAGTGTCAGGTAGTGATCTTTTTGCTATTTGTCCATATGGAGCACTGAATTTTCCCATCACCATGAATTGAAGATGCCCTCCTTTCCTAACAGGGTCATGACACCTTCTGTCATGTACTACATATGTAAAGTCCTCTTTCTTTTTCTATTCCATTCATCACTCTGTGTATTCTTGAGACAGTGCCAGACTGCTTTAATTCCTAGAACTCAGAGATGTCTGGATACCTGATAATATGAGTGTCCTTGTTTGTTCTTTTTCAAAGTATTTTTATAGGCTTATTAGCCACTTTTAGTTGTCAGCTTATAGTTGATTCAGGAATTAAGTCACAAATGAATTGTCATCTTTACAATGACAAGCCTTCTTTTTCTTGATCACGGTTTATTTGGGGAGTGATTCCAGGAAGCCCCATAAGAAAATTGAGGAGTGATGCAGGGAAAGAAGGATATCAGTACATGGTGTGTTATCAAGCCAGTCACCACTGTGAACATGAGTATGCCAAACCTGAGAAACAAGGGAGCTGAAGTATTTATCCTCCATCTCCCATCTATCATTGCCTGATGGCTGTTTCCAAGGGCATTAACTCCCCTGCACTTTCAGTTTGCTCTTCACTGTAGCTGGGAGAAGACCTCAAGTAAGGATGCCTGCATGTAATCCTCAGGGTCCATCAATTTCTGCTTCATTTGGGTTTCTGCCAAAGTATCATTTTCATGAGAGACTCCCCAACCAATTTCTGGGAAATGGCACATACTTCAATCCCTCAGGTCTCTAGTAACCTCGCCTGAGCCTGTGGCTCTTCTCAGTTCCAATTGCAACGTGATCTATTACATACTTGCTATGTTGGTTGTCTATTGTCTGCCTGTACCAGTAGAATGCCAGTTTCACTAGGGCTTCATGTATTTTGTGTGCTGCTCTATTCCCAGTGCCTAGAACAGTACCCTGCACACAGGAGAGGCTGCATATATAGAGTTGTCTCTCCTCAGTCCTTTATGCCTTCTCTTGATTCATATTAATCTACCTGCTATCACTGGTCCTGGCCTGGCTTCTTGATCCCTTTGCTCCTAGCTCAGTCTCTATTGCCTACCACTGCAAACTTCTAATTGTGCCTCAAGACCCAGCTGGTGTAGAATCTCCCTATGAAGCCTTCCCCAACCACTCCTCTTCCCTTGTCTGTGAGATAATTCCTCTATCAGAGGTTATAAAACTCCCTTTTGATTCTTTCATCCCACCAGCACCCAACCCAGGCCTGACACACAGCAGGTGCTCAGTAAATGTTGAATCTGGTGGCAGGCAGAATTCTAAAATGATCCCCAATGAGTCATACCTTTATGTAATGCCCTCTCCTTGAGTAAGGATGGATCCTGCCTTGTGACCTGTTTCTAACCAAGGCAGTGACAAAGGTGATAGATATTCCTCTAATGATTGCAGCATGTTTTATAAAACTTCATCTCAGCAGATTGCTTTGGCAAAGGGAACTGCCATGTTGTGAGGCGGCCTATGCACAGCATCTAGGAGACAAAGAGCCCCACTGTCAGCCAGCAAGGAAACAGGACACTTTCTCCTACAACTGCAAGGATGAGAATTCTAAAAACAACTGTAGTGAGCTTGGAAGAATATCCTAAGCCACGAGGTGAAAACCTAACCTAGCAAACAGTGGGATGATAAATGTGTACCATGTTAAGCTACCATATTTGTAGTAATTTGTTTTTCCACAATCAAAAATATACCTGTTGTAGAGCATTGAATGGTGCTCCACAAAGATGTGTGGGCCCTGTGGCCACGAGCTTATTTGGAAAAGAGGTCTTTGCAGATATAATTAAGGTTGAGATCTCCAGATGAGATTATTCTGAATTAGAATGGGCCCTAAACCCAATGGGCCCTTAGACAGAGAAGCTCAGGATGGTGCAAACATAGATCAAGAAATGCAGTGGCTACCAAAAACTGAAAATAGTAGGAAGAGTTCTCCCCTGGAGCCCTCAAAGAGAGCACAGCCCTGTTCCCACCTTCATTTTAGACTTGTGACCTCCTAAACTGTAAGATCACACATTTCTTTTGTTTTGAGCCACCCAGTTTGTGGTACTTTTATATAGCTGCCCCAAGAAACTAACACCAACTGAATGAATAAACCAATCATGTCCTCTTGCCAGAGACATCAACACCAGTGGAAACTTGGAGCCAGGAGGGAGGTTGATAGCCATCCCAGGGCTCAGGAATGCCCATGGGAAGTTTGCAAGGAAGAGACAGAATCAGACTTGATCCTGAAGGAAAGAAATGCTTTAAATGGACAAGTCTGAGTGAATGCCAAAGAGTTAGTCAGGGTGGGGGTGTCCAGAGGACATGCATGTGGCTTTTGTGTGCACAAAGAAGGAGACAGGTGAGGCAGTGGAGCTCTAGGGACTAGTTCTGCCTGTTTGGGCCTCTCTGCTGGGGAGGAGTGGCTTTAAGCAGGAGATGGCAGGATGCTGCTTCATTTGTCAAGAACTCAGCACTGCTAGGGGAGGAGGGCTGGGAGGTAACAGCTTGAAGGTCAGGTACACTATAAGAAGGCAGTCACGCTGGTTCAGGACAAAGGGGAAATGCAAGCAAGCTGAGATGGAGGAGGAAGGCCCAAGGGGAAGACCAATGGTAAATTCCAGTCAGCCAGGTGGCAAAAGAAGACCTTTGGGCCTTGAGCTGCCCTAGCTAAGAACATGAGTACGCTGACCAGAGAGACATAGTCTGAAGTGAACACAGAGCATTTCATGACCAAAGAGAGCCTTCAACTTAGCATTGAAGTAAGTAGACATCCAAATAAGAAGAGAAAGCAACCAAAGCAGAAATTAGGACAGTTATGAGAATTCTTTCCCCACACCCACCTGCCCGAACCCCTGGATAATTCATTATAGACCAGTCAAGGCTCCAACTTCACACCCTCTCAGTGAGTCCATGAGTTTTGAGTACATGGACTCTCAGCTGACCAGGGACTTTCCAATCCTGCTTTCCTCCCAGATGAGCCGAATTAAAGTCTAGGTACACAGGACTAAATCCTCTCTGCTACTACATTCCATTCATATTGTACTGTAAATCCCCACAGAAAGAATTTTCCAGAGGGGCAGGCTCAACCCTGGCTGTGCTCCCAGGCTTCTGGCCCTCCTGTACTGCTCAGGGTCCATGTGGCCAAGCCCACAGGACATCTGGGGGCCCCCACAAGATGCCCATGACCTCGTCCCTAGAACCAGTGAATGTGACCTTATACTGCAAAAAGAAACTTTGCAGATGTGATTGACTTAAGAACCTTGAGATGGGGAGATAATTCTGGCTCATCTGAGTGGGCCCTAAATATGGTTGCATTTACCTTTATAAGGGAATAATTTGAAAGACATTGTGGAGCAAAGAAGGCACCAGCCTCATTGAGGCAAGATGTGGAGGAGAAAGCAAGTGCAGGGGCATAGGGTCAGGGCACAGTGGAATACCTAGAAGAGGACAGTAGAGGGAACAGAGCAGTACAGGGAGACAGTTGGAAGAGGGTAGCTCTCTGGAAAACTGTCACCTTCATGAGATGGTAGAATCAGCTGCAGTCCAGAATTCCAATCACACTTTTGAGGTCATCTGGTGGCCCACTCACAGGACTTCAGGTAGGAAAGATGATGTCTGCAAGGACCTTTCCATCTCCTTCTATGCCCCAAACCCCGAGTCCAAGGATGGCCTGAGTGGGTACTCCATGAATGACAATGTCATTGAATGACAGCTGCTACACATAGGCAAAAGGAGCTAGGAGTGTCTTTGGAGAGCCCTTGTGGAGTTTGCAATCTGGAGAGGGAAAGAAATGTACAATGGGGTTTGTAGTCTCAAGAAGAAAAGAAATGGGCATTGTGCCAGGAAAGAAGTGAAGTCGCAAAGTAAATATATGGATGATAGGAGCCCTGAGGAGAACAGGACTCTGCAAGAAAATTCAACATTGCAGAGTCACTCGTTGGTAGTGGCTTCTTGAACACACATTTTCCAGTGTGAACCTCAGTTCTCAACATACTCAACAGTTTTGATCCTGCACATTTCACAAGGCCTTGGCACATGTGTCCCATTTCTGTGGAGTTCTCTCCTGTACCTTGTTATGGTTTAGCTCTTCAATGTCCCCCAAAGATTCGTGTGTTGAAAGCCTGGTCCCCAGTTTGTGGCACTATTGGGGGTAATGGAGTCTTTAGGAGATGGGGCATAGTTGGAGGAAGTAAGTCATTTGGGGAATATAGAAACCCAGTCCCTTCCTCTCTTTTTGGTTCCTGGCTGCTGTGAAGTAAGAAACTTTGCCCCACCACACATCCCTGCCATGATGTTCTGCCTTGCCACAGGCCCAAAAGCAATGGAGCCAAACAATGATGGACTGAAATCTCTGAAACTATGAGCCAAAATAATTCTTTCCTCATTTAGGTTATCTCAGGCTATCTGTCATAATGACAGAAATCTAATTAACATACCCCTCTTCAGTTCTCATATTCAAGGTCACTTGCTCAGAGTGCCCCCCAACCTCACCCTTGCTAATCTGCATCCTGTTTGTTCACTTCTTTTCTAATGAACACCTCCCTCACTGCCCTGCCCCCAGCCTCCAGAGCCACTTCAACCCACCTGATCAATGTGCAGGAGGCTCCACCCATCAGGGAATCAGTGAAGGGAGTAGCTTGTAAAGAGGAAATGAAATGAAGTGAGGAAAAGTGCCCAGCACCACGCCTGCTACAAAGTGCTTCTGGCATTTCCTTGAACCATGAGATCCAAACAGAATGTAAGTTTAGGAAAGTTGGTAACCAAAGCAGTGGAGCTGAGAGTTTCCTGGCAGGCCAGCTTTAATCCTTACCCACATAGACGTGGAGCTTGCCTCCAGCCCTTCCTGAGCAGCCATGCACAGGCAGGCAACTCTGGCCAGAGTCACGGGACTCTGTGAATTAGAACACATGTTACCATCAGCAGAGCTACAATGGAGAACAGCTGTCCTCATCGGCACTGGCTGCCTTCCGAGCCCCAGCCATTGCAGCCAAGCTAGATTTGAGGGTCAGTTCTTAATCTCAAGGCCTCAAGTCTTACAATAGAAGCCACCAATCAGGGCTTTTGGAAATGGCTCCCTCGGGTGGAAGAGAAGTCAACTGGGCTCCAAAGGGACCACAAAAGAGGGTCTCAGGCTAGAATATGAGACTAATGTGGCCTGTAAAGTCACCAGCAGGAACCAAGACAAGACAAGAGAACATTTAGAGAGGGCTCCAGAGGGAAGAGTCCTGTGGCAGGAGTGGCTGTCAGTTTGAGAGTCTCAAATACATTGTTGCTAGTGGGATGCTTGACAGACTGTTTGGTTATTTCAATAAACTATGTGAGCTGACTTCTTGTGCCTCATTAGAGGCATGGCAGATGATCTATACCTCCTTTGTGGCTGGATACTTAGGGACATTAATGCAATGGAGCCACCATTCTTTTTTTTAATATTTTTTGGTTGTTGATGTACCTTTATTTTTTATTTATTTTTATGTGGTGCTGAGGATAGAACCCAGTGCCTCACACATGCTAGGCAAGTTCTCTACTGCCGCAGTCTGGCTGGGCAAAATAACCGGGGGGTGACAAGCAACTTGTGAAGATTGAAACAGCGGGAGCTGCTTTATTATGGGACAGCAGAGGTATATATACCTAACTAATTACACACAGCTTAACTTAATTAACATCATCCAGATACAGCAGTCAGTCATTAAGGAATCCTCATCATCTTAATGGCTCGCTGGCGTTGCTTCACAAACCACTCCTCCTGGCAAAGTGCCAGGCGCCATCTTGACTTGGTTGTGGCCCTCAACACTCTACCACTGAGCCACAACCCCAGCCCAAGAGCCACCATTCTTACTACTAATCACCTGGTGAACTCCCTCCACCCAGAGATGCCATCACCTATGGTTCCCTCGGAGGGGGACTTGAAACTGACCTTCAAGGCTCAGGTAATCACCTTTTCTCCTGAAGGTCAACAACAGGGCCTCCTCACTCTAAACCAGGGGTATAGGACACCCAGAGGAGATGGTTCAAGGTGATGTTCATTTTCACAAAGACCCTACCCTGCAGTTTCCTCCTTCTTTGCCTCCTCCCAAGAAGGAGACCTTGTTGGTGGGTGACTGAGCAATGTGTCCAAAACCACAGACTCCATAAAGAATCAGGCTCAAGCTTACCAAAATAAAGGAGGCATTGCCATCTCTCTGATTTCAGGGGACCAGAGAAGAGGGGCATGAGCTAAAAGTGACCCAGAATAGCCTCCAGCCAAGAAATTAAGAGCAAGATCAAATTAAACTACAAGGCTTTGTTCTAAAACCACCATTCATCAGGGCTCATTCATCTGAGCCCCACAGAGGATGGGTGCCTGCTTAGTCCTACAGTGAGCTGGTGGTAGTGTTCATCCAGTACTTAGATTGACTTCAAGCTGCACAGGGCTTGTTTACAATGAGAGGTGTTCCTTATATGGATTTATGGACTGAACTAGAAGTTGGGTCAGGTGGAATGGCTCCTGCTGTGACAGGTTTGCTTACCAGTGGCACCATCTGCCTGTCTGTCCCTGTATGGAAATTACATATATTGAACTACAGGGACTTTGTGCCTTTTAAGGACACAGATTATGGATTCCAGATTCCACTGGAATCAAACCTATTTCATGGTGCAGAATCACTGGGGAACTAGCAATCTGCATGTGGTTTTCATTGCAATTTCATCTCCCATGTCAGATGAGTAGTCTGCTGTTGCCATGGTGAATCAGCATTATACTGTGACCTTGATTCTGAGCAGTAATGTACGTTGCCTTGACCATGATTACACAAAATGTGTTGTCTAGGAAACAGCACAGTTCCGGGAACAGGAAGGGCTAGATAATTCTTGGCTTTGACTGGAACCCACCTTGTGCCCAGCAGGGTCTCAGCTATCCTTGGGGATCTCTGAGCTTCATATTTGTGTATGTGTGTGTGTGTGTGTGTGTGTGTGACAGAGAGTGAGGCAGGAGAAGGGAGACAAGGTCAGGCAGAAAGGAGAAGAGTGCTCCAAACCTCTTCACACATTGGAAAATTTGGGGCTAGTACAAACTCCTGCAGCTGTTGCTTAGAGGTAGCCAAGGCTTATAGTACCTTCTCCCATTTCTTACTGGGAGCTGCTGGGGAGGGGAGTGATACAACTGGCCAGTGGCATGGTCCCTGTCACACAATGCAATTCTAGAGCAGGGGAGGTGTGGCACTGGGGAAGGGCCCCAATGTAATGTAATCATGGAAATGTTTGTTTCCCGTAAAGCATGACCTAATCCCATCTATGGGAAGCTTCACCAACACACTCAAGCACACATGTGTGCACACAGTGCACGCACGCACACACCCACACACCACCTGTGCTAAGGGCAGATTGACATCTATTAGGATGGAGTCTATTGCTCTCATATATACACCAAGCACACCTTCAGAGCTGCTTCTCAGACTTGTTGTGCAAGCCACCTGGACCTAGTTTGGAGGGAGCCAGCACAGCAGAGAGGCCTTATCCAGCCTAAGGGACTCACGAGGTGGAGCCTCAGGACCCTGGCAGAGATTGCCCACAGAGGGAAGGGCCCATGTTTGTATTCATTTGGCTTCCAGTCTAATGACTTCCTATACCCTCTTCATCAGGGTCCTTCCCTCTTATGGCAGCCTGAGGACAGCCCCTTGCTCAGGATGAGAGACACTTCAGTATCATCCAGGATGTCTCATTTTCCTTAAGCACAAGTTCACACTTAGTCTTGACCAGTCTGTCAGGAACTCCTATTATCTCATCCCCACAGTAGTCTCCATCCATCCACCACTCCTCCCTGGTGCCCCTTTTGGCCCAGGACCCTATCCCCACTACATGACCACTGCACACAGGAGGAACACAGAAAATACCTCTGGAATCAAAATCTAAGCAAGCGAGAGAGAGAGAGCACCCTGAGGAGACTTAACAAGAAGCAAACACAGAAAACATACTCTCAGAAAAAAGTCAACTGTTACAGAAGAAGTCCAGAGATGATGTTGAATCTACTCCAAACCCTAGCACCCATATATACCCACCATTAACATCATCCCAAACATAAGGGTATAAAAGATATAAAGATGGACAGATGCAGGAATGGGTGGGTGTGACCATATTACTTCCCCATAATGTAATTATCCAATATGCTAAATGAAAGAATCCCTCATAGAAGTCTACTTATTGTAGGATCTCAATTCTATGAAATGTCCACAATAGGCCAATTCATAGAGACAGAGAACACATCAGTGGTCTCTAATGGCTGGAGTCAGGGGAATGGAGGGGAAATGGGGACAAGGTCTCCTTTGGATGGTGAAAATGATCTGGGTGGAGGTAGTGGTAATGGTTGTCCAACTTTGTGAATATACTAAATTGTACATATTAAAAGACTGAATATTATGACAAATGTATTATATGTCAATGAAATGCGATTATTGTGTACACACACACACACACACACACACACATTGTATTTATTCTAATGTTCTACATTCATTTCATGTGTGAACAAAGCCAAAGACACTGAAATAAAGCTGGAAGAATTGTTGAACTTGTAATAAATGTTGCTTCACAAGAAGTGTTAGTTCCTAAACCAAAGCTAAGGACTGAAACTATTAAAAGTGCTAAAGTATTTGAAATATTATATCTAGTTCCATGTTCCAACATAGTATCTAATAACTACATGCAATAACAGATGAAGAAACTCTCCATGCATTTTCTCCCACAGCTGCCATCCTTTACCTCTGATTTTTGTTAATTTCATATTGTCAAGGATCTTAACATTTAGGTCCTGACCTGCAATGGGTATCAATGCAAAATTCCACAGATGTTTAATATTAGTTCTGTGTATAAATGAATTTACTGTCCATGATTGTTCTTCCAATTCTGAGTTCTTTGTTTTGATAAATCTTTTAGTTGAATAGATTTGAGTGGTAATTTTTACTTTTGCTTTTAAACTTGAAGGGCAAGCTGGACAGATGCAAAATTCTTGAAGCAATTTATCCTTTACTTGGAAGTACAGAAACTTTGACCCACTGTCTTCTGGCATTAAGTACTGAGGTAGAGAAGTGTGAAGCTAACACGCTTTTTACCAAGAATATTTTCTTCAGTTTATCTGTTTTCTTTTTCAGGAATACCAGTTAATATGTATCTTGCATTTCTTTTTTCATTTGCTTAATTGATATCTTCTCTCTAGTCCTTCACTTTCTTCCATTTTTTATCATGTGATTTCTTTGAGTCTGGCCACTAAGACCCCAGATATATAGTATGTGTGAGGTTTCCTTGGATATACTTCCTCAAATTGTTATTGCTTTTAATGTCTTTCACCTCCACAATATTTTTATTTTTCTGTTCCAAATCTTTTCTGAGCTCACTCCCTAATTTAATTTCCTTCTGTTTTCTGGTAATCTGTTCTTTGAACCCTATATCTATTCTTAAGTTCTCTTTTGATTTGAAAAATCGTATTTTCTGGAATGTTTTTATGTCTATGGATAATTTTTGTCTAGTCTTCCTGTATTTTCGTGTAATTTCCCTTGGTGATATGTTGTTACTTGCTATTTGTTTCTGTTCCTTTCCTGCTATTTTTTAAAATGGCACATGATAGTTGCACATGTTTATAAGGTACATAATGATATTCCAATACATGTACACAATATGTAATGATAAGATTGGGGTAATTGGCATATCTATCACCTCAATACAAATACAAACATTTGTCATTTGTATTGTGAACATTTGAAATCCTCTTTACTAGCTATTTTGAAATACACAAAAAAATCGTTGTCAACCACAGTTTATCCTACTGTGCTATAGAATGTTAATAGTGATTCCTCTTGTCCAACTGCACTTTGTATCTGTTAACTGTCCTCTTTCCATCCATCTTCTTTCCAACTCTCCCAGTGTCTGGTAACCACAATTCTGCTCTCTACTTCTATGAGAGCACTTTTGAAAAAATATTTTGCCTCCACATACAAGTAAGAATATATTTGACTTTTTCTGCCTGACTTATTTTACGTAAGGCAGTGTTCTTCTTACTCATCTGTGTTGCTGCAAATGACAGGATTTCATACTTGTTAATGACCAAATAATATTCCATTGTGTATTTATATGCATTTTCTTTATCTATAAGTTTGGATAAATGGATGACCCCCAAAGGCCTGTGTGTTAAATGCTGAGTTGCTAGCTTGGTTCTATTTCAAGGTGGTGGAAACTTTAAGAGATGAGACTCAGTGGGAGATATTAGGTAATTGGAGGCATGCCCTCAAATGGGGATTTGGGGACACTAATATCTTCCCTTCTCTCTTTGCTCCCTGGTTGCCATAAGGTGAGCAGCTTGGTCTACCACGCACTCTCCACCAAGATGTTCTGCACTGTCACAGGCCCAAAAGCAATGGATCGACTGACTATGGACTGAAACCTCCCAAACTGTGAGCCAAATAAATTGTTGATAGTATTTTGTTGCAGTAACAGAAAGCTAACACATTCATTAATCCATCAATGGATACCTAGGTTTATTCCTTAGTTTGACTCTTGCACACAGCACTGCAATAAACATGAGAGTGCAGATATCTCTTTAACATACTTATTTCCTTTCTTTTGATAAATATCCAACAGAGGAATAGCTAAATCATATGATAATTCTATTTCTAGTTTTTTGAGGAACTTTCTGACTGTTTTCTAATAATAGCTATATTAATTTACATTCCTACCAATAGAGGATGAGAGTTCCCTTTCTCCTCATCCTCACCAGATTCTATTTTTGTCTTTTTTATAAGAGCCAGCCTAACTGGAATGAGATGATATCTAATATACCCAAAGAACAGAATAGAGAACCCAGAAATAAAGAAATGTATTTAGAGCCAACTGATTTTTAACAACTGTACCAAGAACATACATTGGATAAATGATGTTTCCAATAAATGATGCTGGGAAAACTGGGTATCTATATGCATAAGAATGAAACTATATCCCTCTTATCAATTACAAAAATCAACTCAAAATGGAATAAAGACTTAAATGTAAGGCCTGAAGTTATGAAACTACTAGAAGGAAACATAGGGAAAAAGCTTCAGGACATGGATGTGGGCAAGGGATTTGGGGATATAACCTGAAAGCACAGGCAAAAATAGGCAGATGAGATTACATCAAACTAAAAAGCTTCTGTACAGAAAAGGAAACAACTAACAGAGTGGTTACAACCTACAAAATGGTAAAAAAATATTTGCTAACTATACATCTGACTTGGGATAAATATCTAAAATATATGAGAAACTCAAACTCAACAATATAAAACAAATAATCCAATTTTAAAATGGTCAAATGATCCTAATAGACATTTCTCAAAAGAAGATACACAACTTGTGGATAAATACAATAAAAAATGTTCAACATGACCAATATTCTTATTTTCATTATAATTATTAATGTATATTAATTATACAAATTAATGGTTTGAGTGACATTTCTTCTTTTAAAGTATTTTTTAGTTGTAGTTGGACACAATGCCTTTATTTTATTTATTTATTTATGTGTGGTGCTGAGGATCAAACCCAGTGCCTCACACATGCTAGAGAGCGCTCTACCACTGAACCACACCCCAGTCCCTTGAGTAACATTTCTATACTTGTATATATCATGCTTTGATCAAATCCATCTTCCCTATTTCCTTTCCTTGAACCTATTCTATCTTCCCACCCCTCTCTTAGTCTACTTCTTCTTCCCTAATAGTGCTTCTTCTACTTTCAGGTCATCTTTCTTTTTTTAGTTGGCACATATGAAAGAAAGCATGTGATACTTGTCTTTCCATGTCCAGCTTATTTCATTTAACAAGATGACCTCCAGTTCCACCCATTTTCCTGCAAATTACCCGATTTCCTTCTTCTTTGTGGCTGAATAATATCTCCATTATGTATATATACAGTATTTTCTTTATCAATCCATCTGTTCGAAGGTACCTAGGCTGATTCCATACCCTAGTTATTGTAAAGGGTGCCAAAATAAACATGGGTATGTACATATCTCTATAATATGCTGACTTTATTTCCTTTAGGTATATACCCATGTGCAGTATGGCTGGATAATATAGAAGTTTTATTTTTATTTTTTGATGGACCCCCATGCTGTTTTACATAGTGGCTTATACTAATTTACATTCCCAGAAAAAGTGTGTAAGTTTTCCTTTTTCCTTACATCCTTACCAGCATTTTCTAATTTTTTATAATAACCATTCTGACTTGAATGACATAGAATCTCAGTAGAGTTTTGATTTGCATTTCCCTGATAGCTAAAGATGTTAATCATTTTTTTTTTCATATGTTTATTAGCCATTTGTATTTTTTCTTTTGAGTGTCTGTTCATATCGTTTGCTCATTTACTGATTGGACTATTTGTTCTTTTGTTGTTGAATCTTTTGTGTTCTTTATATATTCTGGTTATTAATCATCTATCAGATGATTAACTAGTAAAGATTTTCTTCCATTCTGTGGTTGTCTCCTTACTTTGTTTCCATTGCTATGTAGAAGCTTTTTAGTTTGATGTAATCCCATTTTGCCAATTCTTGCTTTTATTTCCAAAGCTAATGGATTCGTTCAGGAAACTGTTGCTTGGGCCAGTATCTTGAAGTGTTTCCTCTTGTAGTTTCAGTTTTAGGCCTTATATTAAGATCTTTTATTCATTTCAAATGCTTAGAAAAATTATATGCCAATAAATTGAAAAATGTAGAAGAAATGGACAAGTTTCTAGATACATATGACCTACTAAAATGGAACCATGAGGATAAAAAAATCTAAATAGATCAATAATAAGCAATGAGATTCAAACAATAATAAAAAGTCTCCCACAACCCCTAATAAAGTTTAGGAGTGAATGAATACAGTGCTGAATTTTACCAGACTTTTAAAGAACTAATACTGATACTCCTCCAAATATTACATAAAATTGAAAGGAACAGAACCCTTCCAAACTCATTCTACAAAGCCAGTATTACCCTGCTACCAAAACCTGATAAGGACACCCCAAAAAAGAAATATATAGAAAAATATCCCTAACAATATCCTTATTGCAAAAATCCTCAATAAAGTATTTCTGAATTGAATTTAGCAAAAAAATTCTAAGATCATACACTATGATCAAATCAGTTTCATTTGATGGATTCAAGAATGGTTCCAATATAAGAAAATCAATAAATGTAATTCAGTACATAAGTAGAATCAATGATAAGGATCACATAGATGTATAAAAAGCCTTTGGTAAACTTTAACATCCCTTCATGATAAAAAAAAACCCTGAATAAATTAAGTATAGAAGGATCACACCTCAACATAATAAAGGCTATATACCACAAACCTATAGCCCACATCAATACTAAATGGAGAAAAAATTAAGGTATTTCTTCTAAAATCAGGAGCAAGATAAGGGTGTTCACTCTCACTACTCTTATTTAATATGGTACTTGAAATTTTAGCCTGAACAATGAAACAAGGAAAAGAAATAAAAAAGGGTATAAGTAGGAAAGGAGAAAGTCAAGTTATTGCTGTTTGCAGATGATATGATTCTACACTTAGAAAGCCCTAAAGATTCCACTAAAAGTCTCTTAGAACTGATAAATTCAGCAAAGTAGCAGGATACAAATTCAAAATAAAAAAAAGCAGTAGCTTTCCTATACATCAACACTGAACTCACTAAGAAAGAAATCAGGAAAACGATCCCATTCACAATAGCCTCAAAAATCCCAAAATACCTAGGAATAAACTTAACCAAGGAGGTGAAATACCTCTATAATGAGAATTATAAAACACTGAAGAAAGAAACTGAAGAAGACACTAGAAGATAGAAAGACCTCCTAATGTTCATGAATTGGCAGACTCAATACTGTTAAGATGGCCATATTACCCAAGTAAATCTACAGATTCAATGTGATCCCCAACAAAATACCAGTGACAGTCTTCAAATAACTAGGAAAAATCCTAAAATTCATAAGAAATCACAAAAGACCCCAAAGCAATCCTGAGCAAAAAGAACAATGCTGGAGGCACCATAATACCTGATGTTAAAATATACTACAGAGCCATAGTAACAAAAACAGTTTGGTATTTGAAAAAAAAAAAACAGACATATAGACCAATGGAATGGAATAGAGGATCCAGAAATAAACTTACACATCTTCAGCCAATTAATTCTCAACAGAGCTACCAAAAACATACATCCAAGAAAATACAGCCTCTTCAATAAATGGTGCTGGAAAAACTGTATATCCATATGTAGAATATTGAAAGTATATCATTATTCCTCACCCTATACAAAAATCAATTAATCTATTATTTTTTAAAATATTTATTGTTTAGTTATAGGAGGACACAATATCTTTATTTTATTTTTATGTGGTGCTAAGGATGGAACCCAGTGCCTCATGCATGCTAGGCAAACGCTCTACCTCTGAGCCACAACCTCAGCCCCCTCTTATTTTTGTAATTGTCATTTTTACTGTTTTATGTATAAGACCGATATTGGTTAGAGAACGTACTTCATTTTCACCAACATCTTCGAATCATCTCCTGCTTCCACATTATCTAACGAGGATATTCTGTCATTCCTGTGGCCTGTGGCCTTAAATTTTATTAATCTAATCAAAGATTTGTTTTCAATCTTTCTATGAGTTTTGGGACTGTGATCTTTAACTTGTGGACAATCTGATTCCTGCTCTGGTTCTGAGAAGGCATTGTTGGCTCAGTTTGCTCCATGCTCTATGTCCAGACTTAGCAGCGCTTGGCTGGACTGCTGGCTAATTTTGTGGTTTGGGGTTGTAGCAGTTTCCGATGGTATTTTTCTCTTTGAAGTTGTCTTTGAAGCAAGGCCAGCCCATCATCTTTCTGTATAACTGAAAAGGAAAAGAGCCCAAGGCCTTGAAGTAATTTCCTTTCTGAAGTCTGTATCTTTTGAAGGCAGATAACATTATATGCCATGAGCATAAAGCACCCCAGTTCCATCAATTCCCAGGCCAAGTCAGTCATGGAAAGGTGAATCACCAGAGCCTGGAATGGGGTTTCTGTGCCCCAGCTTGGAAGCTGCCTCAGGTTGGGAAGGCTTAGCATCTGACTGAGCTAAGGTCTATCAGTCAGGAAGTCTGAAGTTTGGTGTCTGCCAGGCCTCATATTTGTGAGGCTACATCTGTTGTGTCAATGAAATGTCACAATAGGTTGTTAGGGTAGGTGTCAACAGATGGCAGTAATTGAGCTGGGAGTTGGTCCTCAGCTCTGTGGCCCCCAGAGGCCTCAAGATGGAACTGAAGACAGCTCAGACAGGGGGCCATTCCCATATCCCCCAAATGTGGCTGGAAGTGTCTAAAAGGTAGGGGTTTAGCCCCCTGGCTCTGACTCCTTTGCTAAGCAAAATGAGGCTTCTTGGGCAACTCTGACTGTTCCTTTAACTGTGGCCTGGGGCATTAGATGAAGGCCTTTCTCAACCTAGTTGGGAAGAGGTTAAACAGAATGTGACCTAAAGTAACTCCTGAAGGGCAACACAGTGAGGCAGCTGTCAGGAACCCCAGGAGAACAGAGCAGAGCCTGGGAATTAGGAGCTAGTTAAGTCTGGCTTAAGGACAGTCAGGACAGGCAGTCCTGGGTAGGAGGACCCTGGATGTGAGCACATGAAGGCTCCGTGCTGTGGTTGTGGTGTGCCAGTTAAGGTTCAGTCCAAAACAGAACTCCCTACCTGAGTAACACAGTTGATGTCTCATGGAACTGCAGCCATTGCAGTTGGGGAGCTAAGGTCTATGCCAGGCTGTCCCTTCTATGCCTGCTGCTGAGGTTGAAGTCAGCAGGACAGAGAAGCAAGGAGAATAGGAGCATCCAGAAGCCACTCTGCCTCCCACCACTACCTCTTTATATGCACGTTGGGATATCCACTACATTCTTTCAAGAAACACAGTGCCCTCAGCTAATTCCCCCTGGTGGGACATGTTGCTTGCCTCCCTGGCATGTCACATGCACTTCAGTTGATGGCATCAGAGGACAGGGTCATCAGAGAGGACTCAGATACTGGGAGCTACTTGGGGATGCTTAGGCCCCAGGGACTCAGAGAGCAAAGACAGGAGGCATTCCCTCTGAAGCAGCACTAGCAGACAGCTTGCACTTGGATTGATGTGGCCTCTTTGGAAAGCTTCCCAAGTCCCAGCCAAGTTCCCAGTGTGTCTGGAATGCAACGAGTGGAAAGAGTGGCAACTTACACAATGGTAATGGAACTTGTCTATCCTTGCAGCAGGATTTAAGGGACTTCTCCAGCCCTAAATCTTCAGAAAAATGTGGGCTCTGGTGCTGGCATTACTCATATAACAGGAATCCCATACAATCCACAGGGACAAGGCATAGTTGAAAGAGCTCATCAAACTATTAAAATGTACTTATTAAAGCAAAAAGAAGGAATTGGGAAGGGGTATATATTCCCCAAAGATAAACTTAAAATAACCCTTTTTACTCTAAACTTTTTAAATTTGGATTCATCAGGACTTAGTGCTGCGGAAAGGCATATGTGTCCAAAAAATGTACATAAGCCCAAGGTACTTTGGAAGGATATTCTAACAGGACAATGGAAAGGTCCTGACCCAGTAATTGTCTGGAGTCGAGGGTCTGTTTGTGTGTTTCCACAGGGAGAACAGCAGCCGATTTGGATTCCAGAGAGATTAACCAAGGTCCTGACCCAGTGATTGTCTGGAGTCGGGGGTCTGTTTATGTGTTTCCACAGGGAGAACAGCAGCCGATTTGGATTCCAGAAAGATTAACTAAAGCGATTTCTACAGACCAAAAAGAAGATGATTTGGCTCAAATCCATAACAACTGATATCCAAAACTCCAGTTTGGCTATTCTTACATCTGCAACAGAACCAGGATGCTTTTTTCAATATCTATTTTATTATTGCCCTTTGCCATATCATGAAGTTCT
Source organism: Marmota monax (assembly GCF_021218885.2). Classification (NCBI taxonomy): domain Eukaryota; kingdom Metazoa; phylum Chordata; class Mammalia; order Rodentia; family Sciuridae; genus Marmota; species Marmota monax. The sequence continues at coordinate 2,227,138 of NW_026692025.1, read as the reverse complement.
ATTTTGTTTTTTGAGCTCATACAGACCTAGGTTAATGTTTTGCTGATCAGTTCTATTTTTTGACTATAGAGTTTTTAAGCATTGCAATGGAGATTTCACCTGTAAAAAGTTATAAGGCCTTTACTATAATGTTATGTGTTGTATGTATTATATTATGTGTGCACACTTGTGTTTTGTGTTATATGTTTGAATGTACGTATGTCCATATATCATATATGATGAGCGCTCATGATAAAATGGATCCAAATATTTTTTTTTTCACGTGATTTATATGGTTTAATTTAAATTGGGTAAACAACTGTTGAGGATTGTTTTAATATGTAAACAAAAAAGAAGGTTAACAGATCTGTTTGTTTACTTTTACCTTTCCTTTTCATTATATTTAATAATTCTCTTAAAGATAATGTAAATTGTTAAGAAAATTGTTTTCTTTTAGTGCCTTCTGTAATGTTACATAATTTTTTCTTTAGCCATTATTGCCAGAATTCCTATCTTCATCCCAGTGCCGGTGAAGACAATGTAAATTGTTAAGAAAATTGTTTTCTTTTAGTGCCTTCTGGAATGTTACATAATTTTTTCTTTAGCCATTATTGCCAGAATTCCTATCTTCATCCCAGTGCTGGTGAAGTGAAAGATAAAACCAATCTACAGCTTCTACAATAGCCATCACTGAACTGCTTGCAGAACTTGCCTGGACACATTGTGAGCTCACCTGTATGCATTGTGAACTATCTGTTGGTACAGCGAATTGTGGTAGTGCTGGAGTATTTTTGCTGATGGTGTCACCGGTGGTACAATTTTTCAAAGGAGCCCTCTATTGGCTTAATGTCATGGCATTTTGCATCCTCCTCTACTAGTGATGGTCTAAAATTTGGGGGCCAACAGAGGTGAGGCAAAGAACCTCACCCCCCCACAGGTGCAAAGGCCTATCCACAAGTATGGCTGTATGCTGGACCGGTAGTCAGTGACGGGTATGATCCAATTGCAGTGGTACCAACCTAAGACAGGAGGCTGACGCCTAGAGGTCAGTTCATCCGATGACGGGTAAGGACCATATGTTGAATTGGACTGCCTAACAGGCACGGTCCCTAAGCCACATGCTTGTTGTTTAAACAGAGAGGGGGAGATGTTGAGAGCCACAGCCAAAGGGGCCCCAGCAAACTTCCAGCTGCCAGCAAACTTCCAGCTGCTGGCTGATGATTGGCTCACAGCGGCCCCAGCAACATCTAGCTGATTGGCTCCTCGGCCCCAGCAACATCTAGCTGATTGGCTCCTCTGCGGTGATGCTCATTGGACTGTTTCCCTGCCCTTTCAGACCACGGAGCTGCTCATTGGGGGACTTTTTTGGCTCCGCCCACGTGACCCAGCCAATCGGCCTCAAGAGCAGGAGGATTGTGGGAGGTGGGGAGAAGCTTGTGTGGGAGAGAGAGGCTTGGGGAAAGCCGGTGGTGGCAGTTGAGGCTCTGAGGGTTTTTCCTGAGAGACTATTTTGTTTGTCGTGTGTGGTTCTAAAAATAAAGTTAGTTTCTTTTGACAAGTGGCTCCTGATTGTGCCCAGCCAGACTGCGGCACTCTGGAACTACCAAGTTTGACTAGGACTCACCAGGCTTTCCTTCTATGTAACCCTGAGCCCTGAACCCCAGTTTATATGCTGGGGGAATCTATCTGCTCGTGGTAATTTTTGGAATGCCCCCTAGGAGGAGACACTGTGTTAGCTCACTAAGCATTCTCTCTTTAATTATTCAGGGCCCCTCAGTAAAGGGTGTATCTATGGACATATGCTAAATATAATGCCCCCCTCCATGGGAGGAGCTAAGCTGGCATGAGGGTGAGCACAGAGCCTGGGGGATATCTGGCAGAGTCTGTGCTATGCTTCTAGAAAGACCATCCACTCAGTAGGTTTGATCATTCACACCCTCTAAGCTATGGCCCCCATGGCCTGCATCAGCCCTGGTATCTGGCACTGTGTGTGAACAGAGCTGGACAAGTGGGGAGGGAGAGGTTGCAGGAAAGTGCAAGAAGAGGTCAGATTGCCATGGACCTGAAGGTCCAGTGGCATTCACAGCAAGGAGAATAAGAAAGAAATGTGAAAGGCATTGCTAAGGTTTGTGGAAAAGGCTCTGACTTTGTCCCAATTCCCCAAAGATTCTGGTGTTTTCCTTGTGTCCCAGAAGCTTCAGGCAATAGGAACAGGGTATGGAATTGGTGACAGGGGCTCCCTCAATAGCCAATCTTCTCTGCCTCTAAGTTGGCTGAGCTTTGCAAGGGAAACATGTCTTGCCCTGGGATGGAAAATGCCAATGTGTTCCTCCTTCAGTTTATACGGAAGAGAAAAGCCACTGGAAGTCTCAGGCTCCAATCAGAGAAGGTGAGACAGACTGAGATACCTGCCCAACACATACATCTCATATAGTCACACACACATGCACCTAATCATACACACACACACACACACACACACTGAAGTGACTGTTACCCCAAACTCCCCCAACCCCAGGACTCTCTCTGTCCTTTCACAGACTCCCTTTCTCTCTATGATCAGGAGTACCCAACGGGCAGTAGTCTCTGAAGGAAGGTGCCAACTTTAATTGGAGTTTGGAGGGCTTTTCTAGGCAGGGGCATTGCGCCCTGCTGTTCACATTGCTTGGGGGTTTCCCTCTCTCTACCAGACTAGCTCCCCTTCAGTCTTAAGCTGAAGAACTCAATTATAAGAGAGAGATACAAGGCCCATCTACTCAGGCCCTATCCTCTCAGGACCCTGCACCTTAAATTCCCAGAGCCAAGATTGTGCACACCCTGTCCTGCTTCCTCTGGACCTGTGAGCCTGATGGGCTCAATCCCAGTGTCCCACCTTCTGCACAGGTTCTGCCTCATGCTGGGCTACTGGCCAGCAGATTTCCGGTCCCTTGTAGCCTTAGGGTATCTGTCCAGACACCTTCCAGGGCAATGACAGAAGAAGGCAGAGGGAGTTAAGATGTTCTTACTTTTCTCAGAAAGGGTGAACTGGAGCACAGGAGTGGCCCCAGACTTGAAAATGGAGAATTTGTCATAGCTCTGCTGCCAGATATATCCCACAGTTTGGAAAGTAGAAACTCCCCATGTGACAAGGTAGAAATGATTGTTGATAAACTTGGTAATGACTGTGAGATGAGTGAGGCTTGTCCATCCCCTGGAATTATTCACATGTTGATTGGTGAAGTATGCAATCCATGGTGCTTCATTGGGGCTCACAAACCACAAGGAACAAGCTAAGATGTATAAAGGGCTTCATTTGAAGAAGGCTGTCAGATTGGACAGATGGACTACACAGAAAGATCTCAGGGTGAGTGTACTTGGCTTGTGGGATAGGATTCATCTCTTTGGTTTTCACTGCAGCGATGAAAACAGGATAGAGCCTGGAACTGGTAGAATCATCTCCACACTCTTTGAAAACTTGCTGACCTCCAGTCCCTGTCTGGTTATACCCAACACAGGGATGAACAAGACCCAGGCCCTGCTTGCCAGCTGTTTCTACCTCAAGGGACACTTGGAGGTTGCATGGAGGGTTTAACAGAGTTTTAGGGATGGACACAGCAGCCAGGGGGTGAGAAGCATGCACAAGGCAGTGGCCAGATTACACCAGGAAGGCAAGTGGCTCTCTTACTAACATAGAGGAAATCACTTGGCTAACTACTAAGGGCTCACATAATGGGAAGGAGGCTAGGGACCAGGTTTTGAATACTGGGTCCCCAAGAGCTTCTGATGGGCCAGGCTTCCAAACCCAGAGCAGAGCCAAGAGCAGAAGTAAACTGGCAAGCATGCTGCCATTGCTGCTGCCTGGATCCAGGCCTCCAAGCATGTCCGTCCTGGCATCTCCTGTTCATATTCAGAGACCTAGGCAAGGCATTTAAAAATGTACATACTAAGCCACATGCTCATCCCCTAACTGTGCCCTAACCCTAACCCTAACCCTAACCCTAACCCCTAACCCTAACCCTAACCCTAACCCTAACCCTAAACCCTAACCCTAACCCTAACCCTAACCCTAACCCTAACCCTAACCACCAAATTTGCAAATAGGAATTTTCCCTAAATCCCTGAGGCAACTAAAAGAAGGACTCTTGCATTCTAGTTTCTGTGAAATAAATGATTGTTGTCACAATCAAAATAAGTCACTCATGTTAACCTTAACAAAAAATAAATAAATATAGGATGTTATGAAGTACAAGTCCTTATGTGTGACTGCCTGATTCTAACTATCACAAAAGACTTCACCAGAACCACAAGGTTGTACAGAGGCCACTTGCAACCTTACACAACATGTACTCTGCAGGGACATTTGCCCAGCAACTGTCTGTTCAACCTCAGACTAACATTACCCCAGGTGTTAACTGTTGTGACTAAAGATTATTGTTTCAAAATAGCTAATGTAATCCCTCATTTTTTGTCCTTGCCTCAACTTCCTTGAATGCACCCAGTTTACTATGGTATGCATGTTCCCATTGCAGTGTTCTGCTAGTCCTAAATAAATATGGTTCCTTGGAAAATCTCACTTTGTTGTTTTTAGATTGACAGTTGCCAACCAATTGTTAAGATGCTGACATTGCATTTGTAAAGACTGATGGGCCTAGGGCACTATTCCAAGATTGGCCGTATGATGAAAACGGGATGGAAGAAAGGGGCAACAATTATGTGGGCTACCTGTGGTGTCATTAGAGTACAGAAAGGCTAGGGGCCAGGGCCCAGAAAGAGATAAGGACAAAAGCAGGAGTGTGGTACCTGTCTCTAAGTGAGATCTATTAAAGAAGACAGGATTAGAGGGCCTTCGGTGGCTCCAAGGATGTCTAAAACCTGTACCTCTAGAGGCATTATTCCTAGGATCCATTAGTGCTATCCACCAGGTAGGAGCTGCAGTACAGATGTCTGCTCTTTTGAGTAGTGGGTACTCTTTTCTGCAGGTGTCATTAGAAATCCCCTGTAGCATGAGGGTCATTAGCAATCACATTTCACTGCAGCTAATGGAAACCCAAAGGGAATTAGCTAAAAGATGCCATTTCACAAGTGTCTTGGAAGGGCCAGAAAACCAGTCTTTGAGGCTTTGGAGAGAGGAAAAAGGGTCAAAATCAAATTGTAGTGCTGGACTGGCAAAGGTACCCCATGGCTCCCATTCATACCTGGACACAAACACTGTAGCTTGCATCCACCAATGCAGGAAACAGATGCTACTGCAAGAACCACCAGTGCCACTGCTCTGCGGGAAACAGGTGGCATTGCTACCACCCAATCAGAATTTATGGTGCTCATGCTTATTCCCATCTGGGGCCTTGGATTCAGATGGCATTGGTACATCTGATTGATGGGACCCAAGTCATATGCTCATGTCCTAGCTGCAAAAGGAAGCTGAGAGCACCCAGAACTAGCATTTTCCACTCCTCTCATAACGCAGCAACTTTCCAGGACAGAAAGAATGAACAGTGTCCCCTGGGCCCACATAAATGGTCTAATTGCATTGCACTGCTTTTAGTATGGAATTTGACTCTTTCCCATCCCCACAGAGCTCTAAAATGGTCTCATCTTTTGCACTCCATTACTCCACAGTTTTCAGCATAATGCCATACTCTGATCCTTCTGAGGGCAAGAGTATGGGCTATGCCCTTGGTTTTGTTAAAAAAAATAATAATAATTAAGTGGAAGTCATTTGGCTGAGACAGCTCTAGTGTCTCAGATTCCTACGTAAGCAAACTGAAGTCCAATGTAAACAGTAGAACTGTAAGCTTAACAAATCAAAAGACACCTTTAACCTCCAACTGGGGATTTCCTACCCAATTGGACTCCCATAAGAAAAGTACTAAGCTGTAGCCTATCAAGTAATTTGTTTCCACACTGAACATATAAAAGCTCACTACTCATGCTGATAAAAGTTGAACTCTCCGAATCTCTCCTAGCTGTACTATTCATGAACCTTTAATCACCAAAAAAATGTTAGATTTATTTTGTCTAAAAAGTTTCTCTTTGGGGGCTGGGGCTGTGGCTCAGCGGTGGCAGCGCACTTGCCTGGCAGGTGTGAGGAACTGGGTTGGATTCTCAGCAACGTAAATAAATAAATAAATAAATGTCTATCAACAACTAAAACATTTTTGAAAAAGTTTCTCTTTGGGGCTGAGGTTGTGACTTAGAGGTATAGCACTTGCCTAGCACATGTGAGGTCCTGGATTCGATCCTCAGCACCACATAAAAATAAATAAAGTATTGTGTACAACTACAACATTATTTTAAAAATAATATTTTTTAAAAGTTTCTCTTTTAACAACATGCTACTTTCTGCACACACATTACTCAGTCTCAGGATATCACCCCTTCAGAGAGTATCCTCCAACTCCTGTAAACCCCTCCTTTGCTATGTATCTCACTGGCCTTGCCTGCTTTTATCCTCAAGATAAAGTCTTGGCTTGCAAGTGGAAGTTGTCTGGAAATGTTTTGCCCATTCTGCCAGAAGCTCCACAAATATCTAGAAGTTTGCACTTGCTCTTTAAATTATTACAGGGTGAGATTTTGAAGTTTTAGAATATCTCAAATTAAAACATATTGAGGCTTTTAGAAAAACCCAGTCACTCTAATGCTGGCTTTCTCACCAGAGGTGCTATTGCACTTCTGAGTACAATTGTTCTTTACTGCATAACCCTACCACAAGAATCACTCATATTTAGTAGTCCAGAACCCCACACACATGATAGAGTGGTCTTGCCCCAATCAAGGAGAAAACCAGCATCTCCTTCAAGCATTTTCAAAAGTCCCAGGGTAAAAACCACCTCAATCAAGGAACAATTAAACTTCAAAATTTTGTAATTCACCTATAAAAATTTTTAAAGTCATCAACTCCTAACCTGCTTATTGAAGTGCATAGTCTCTCACTGTGGATGTCTTCTATGAGTACTTAGCAAAGAGATCTTTTTCTGTCCCTCCACTCCCACCCAAACTCCAGCCATCCCTTTTATCAACTGCCCATAGCAGAGTCAAGACTCAGTTAGAACATTTAATGAAATTTATTGAAGAGAAACATTCATTGAGCCCATCAATGAGAAGAGGATGACAACATGGAAAGGGACTCTTCACAGCTTGTAAAGACCACAGGTACTGGGACGCAGGGACACCTCATCCTGGACTTCTAATGAGGTTTCTCATCTGCTCCCCATACTAGGGCCCTCCTACCACATTTTCCCTTACTAGGGCCCCCAGATCTGCCTCTTTCCAGGATGGTGACCTCTGGCAATACACATTACTTTCAGGGAATTCCCTCTGAGACTGACTCACTGTGGGGTGGCCCTTGCCCTATAATTGGCACAGAGACACTAAAAAGCACATCAGGAAATGCCTCACCAAGCTGAGGAAACTGAGTTACAAATAACAGAGGTGGAACATCAAAGCACAGGCTCCAGCTCTCCACATCCATCCCCAGTCCAGTTCTTTCTGCAAAAGGTAAGATTGCAGTCCCAGATGTAGTCACAGTTGTAGTTGCAGTCATGGGCACAGCATCAATCACGCCATCACCATCCATCCTTTCCGCTGTCTCCTGGGACTGGTGGGCTCAGGATCTCCTGGAAGAAGCTGCTCAGATAAAAACATACAATACTCCACAAGAACAAGTGGCAGAAAGCTGGCCTATATCTACACCAAGAAAGCAGAGGTTAAGTCAGGACACTGGACAGGAGCAGGCAGAGCCTTGGCTCACATGGAAGCTCACAACATGTGCCCAGACCTAGGGGTGGCTGGCTGTGAGGGCAAGGACCTCCACACAGAGATGACACACACCTCATGGCTTTGCACAAGAATTATGGCTAGTGTGAGGTGGGCATTTGCTTGAGGTGGATCTCCACGGAGCTTACAAATAAGGGTGGATTTCCAGGAACAGGTAGCATCCTGTTCTGGAATTGGTGAACTGGGAGGGGAGGATAGAATCCCCCTGATGGGAGAGCCAGGCAGCCGGCACCCTTGAGATGGCTTCCTCCCCACACCCCTGGCAATGTCTCTCAGTCAGATATCTTCAGGTACCCTCATCTAGGCCAGAGCTAGCAGCTCAGGGGTGCTTCCAGGCCTACTGCCCTAGATTGGTGGAGTTTGAGGCTGGGGATGCCATGGGGAAGAGTGACTCCTCCTGCCAAATCTGGTTGAAATTGTGGTCATTTGGAAGAGCTGGGCCATTTGGAAGAGCTGGTGGTGGTGATGAGAGCTCCTTGGAGAGTTGAGAGGCCTATTTGGGGTGGAATGAGCCCTTCCCTGAACTCTGCTCCAAATATGGGATAGGGTGACAGCCCTGGCCTGGCCTACCCCTGCCTCCAGGGATGTGTTGCCTGAGAGGAGAGAAGGCCCCTGGGACTTCTGAGCCTATTTGCCCAAGGAGGGCTTGGGGTGGCTCGTCTCCCCAGCCCTATCCTTGTTTCCCAGCTCTTCCAGGATGTCCTTAAGCCCCTCCAGCAGGGGCTCCTCAGCCTCCTGATTTTCCCCCTGGAGGAGGCTCTCTGGCCCCAAACCAGGCCCTCCTGGGCTAGCATCAGAAGCACTGCCCATCTGGGCTGGGGTGAGGCCACTGAAGGCCTCCACTGATCTTGCCTGGCCTAGACCTGCAGGGGAAAAAGCATCTTCATTTTCCTGAGTGGCAGGGGAGGTATTGGCCTCTTTAATGGCAGGTGCTGCCTTCATGACATCATCTGTATTGGAAGTAGCTTCAGCAGCATGCTCAGGGCTAGGAGCAACCTTGTCGGCTGGGTAGGCTTCATCAGTGTTTCCAATGGCAGGCGCAGCCTTGCTGGCATCTTCATTGGATGGTTCTGCCTTGGTTTTCTCTACAATGATGGAGATACATTCCATGGTGACCTCATTGGGAAGGGTGGCCTCACTGGCATTTTCACTGGATAGAGTGGCCTCAGCATTATCTTCGTTGTCAGGTGCAGTCTGGGCAGCAGCCAGATCTCCTTGGTAAACTTCAGCTCCCTCTTCACCTTCCACCTGCTCATTCCTAGCTAGGGCAGCCTCCCATGCCTCAGCCTCCCTAATGAGCCGGAGAAGCCCCAGGAAGCCGGGTGGCCTCCTCTCCAGACGCATCCTCCTCAGGTTGTTCTGGAGCATCTGGTTTGGTCGGGCCCTCATCAGCATCTGCTGGGCTCGCAGCTGGTCAGCAATAACCGGATGGATGGCCCCCTTCTCCAAGGCTACCTGCAGCAGGCCTTCCAAGCGTATCACATAGGCAAAGAGAGTCTCCTGAGGCCGCTGAGAGCAAGTCAGGAACTTCAGGCGTGCAGTCATCCGGGTGTCCTTGTTCCCAAACACCTGCACCAGCGCGGCCAGGCAGTCCTGTGCAGGAGTGTCTGGGTGTTCTTCCAGGAGCCCACACATGAGATCCAGGGCAGGCCCACCCAAGCTCTCCACCAGCCTCCTCCTCCTCTCCCTCTCAGATATGTGGCGCCACAGGTACAGCATGTCGTTGGCATGATCCAGCCAGCTGTCGAAGGAGTCTTCCCCACAGGCTGGCTCTTCAATCCCAGAAAAGCTTCTCAGCTCCTCATAGGCCATGTTTTCCAGGACAGGCTGCAGGGCCTGGCTCCACTGCTGGGTCTGGGCTCCCGCGTCATCTGTCCCTCCTGCCATATCCGAGACTCGTTCCTCGCCTGCAGCTCCTGCCTCGCCTGCAGCTCCTGCCTCGCCTGCAGCTCCTGCTGTACCTACAGCTCCTATCACACCTGCAGCTCCCATGTCCCCTGCAGCTCCCTCCTCATCTGACTCTCTTGCTTCACCTGCAGCTCTTCTCTCACCTGCGGCTCCTCCCTCACCTGCGGCTCCTGCCTCACCTGCAGCTCCTCCATCACCTGCAGCTCCTCCCTCACCTACAGCTCCTGCCATACCCACAGCTCCTATAATTCCTGCAACTCCCATGTCCCCTGCAGCTCCCTCCTCATCTGACACTCTTGCCTCATGCACAGCTCTTACTTCACCTGCTGCCTCTGCCTCAGCTGCTGCCTCACGTGCAGCCGCTGCCTCATCTGCATCTCCTGCCTCACCTGCAACTCCTCCGTCACCTGCAGCTCCTGCCTCACCTGCAGCTCCTACCAGACCCAAAGCTCCTAGAACACCTGCAACTCCCATGTCACCAGCAGCTCCCTCCTCACCTGATGCTCTTGCCTCATCTGCAGCTCCTATTTCACGTACTTCTGCCTCAACTACAGCTCCTCCCTCACTTGCAGCAACTCTGTCACCTGAAGCTCCTACCTCACCTGCAGCTGCTGCCATGTCCATAGGTCGTATAATACCTGCAACTCCCACATTACCTTCAACTCCCTCCTCATCTGACACACTTGCTTCATACACAACTCCTACTTCACCTGCTTCTTCCGACTCATCTGCAGCTCCTCTGTCACCTTCAACTCCTTCATTTGCAGCTCCTCCCTCACCTGCATCTCTTGCCTCACCTCCAGCTCCTCCCTCATTCACAGCTCCTACTTCACCTGATGCTCTTTCCTCACCTGAAGCTCCTCCCTCATCTGCAGCCACTGCCTCACTATCCGTTCCTCCCTCACCTGCAGTTTCTCCCTCACCTACAGCTCCTTCCTCATCTGCAACTGCTGCCTCACCTGTAGGTCCTCCCTCACCTGCAGTTTCTCCCTCAACTACAGCTCCTTCCTCACCTGTAGGTCCTCCCTCACCTGTATCTCCTGCCTCACCTTCAGCTTCTGTCGCACATGCAGCTCCTCTCTCACCTGTAACTCTTGCCTCACATGCATCTCCTCCTTCACAGGCAGCTCCTCCTTCACAGGCAGCTCCTCCCTCACCTGTAGCTTCTGCCTCACATGCAGCTCCTACCACTGCTCTCCCCTGAGGCTGTGCAGGGAAATTGGGAGTATCCTGGAAGTCAGCATCAGGAGCCTGGGGCAGGAAGATCACAGTCCATGGGCCCCTGCTACCTGGTATTTGTTGGGGGATCAAATTTCGATTTAAATATTCAGCGAACTCAACTAAAGCTACCCTGGCCCCGAGCTCCTTTCGAAAGGTCTTACAGAGCACTTGGTACCTGCCCAGGGGCCATAGGGCAGCCTGCACTGCTTCCTGGAATTCATCTTCCTTGCAGTCTTCAGGGATGCCCAGGATGAGCAATGAGCGCTGGGCATTGACACCCATCCACCTACACCAGTCTTGCAGCATTGTCATTGCCATAGCAGTATTCTTGGGGGAAGGAAGCATGGTTGAACAGGGATGTGTGCCGAGTGTTGCAGTCTCTGAGCACCCTGTGTGTGCAAAGGAGAGAAAGGATTATTGTTGCTAGACAGCCCAACCCGTCAAATAGCTGCCCCTTGAGCATGGGGCCAGGGGCTCTTCCTCTCCCTTACTTTGATTTTAGGGAAAATTTTTAATAAATTTATGTATAAGAAGACAGGTTCCTGCCTGTAATCCCAACAAGTTGGGAGGGTAAGTCAGGAGTATCACAAGTTGGAGGCCAACCTCAACAACTCAGTGAGACCCTGTTTCAAAATAAAATAAAATGGTCTAGGGTATAGCTCAGTGGTAGAGTGCCCTTGAGTTAAATACTGTCCAAAATAAAATTAAAAGGGTGGGGGATGTAGTTCAGGAGTACAATGCCCCTGAGTTAAATCCTGTCTGAAAATAAAAAGGGCTGGGAATATAGCTCAGTGGTAGAGTACCTCTGAGTTTGATTCCCAGTATTACAGAACAAAAATGTGTTTATAAGCTATAGAGTCAGTAGTTTCTAGTTTATGTGGTAGCAGTTTTGGTAAAATACTTTTCCCCCAAGGAATTCCCAAGTTTTATGTTTTCAACATTTTTTGGTACAAATTTGTGCTTTTTATTATCTTTTAAATGTCTGTACAACCTGTAATAACATCTTCTTTCATTCCTAATATTGGTGATTAGTGTCTTTTTCTCTTGTCTTGATTAGTGTTGTGTTTATCAATTTTGTTACCTTTTTTTAAAAAAGTATGTGTGTTTGTTAGTTGTATGTATGGTTTATTTTGTGTGAATAAATTCCTGCTTTTTTTATATTTGGTGGTGTTCTTTTTCTAGCTTCTTTAAATAAACCAGTGGACCACTGCCATTATACCTTGCTTTTTTCCCAATTACAAGCATTTAAAGCAATAAATGTTCCTGTGATCCCTTCTTTAGCTGTCTCCCACTAATATTTTTCCTCCTTCTTTTTTTTTAATTGTTAATTGATTTTTTAAAAAATAAATGACAGCAGAATGTATTATAATTCTTATCACACATATACAGCACAATTTTTCATATCTCTAGTTGTATACAAATTCATGTGTTCATACATGTACTTTGGATAATGATGTCTATCACTTTCCACCATCCTTGCTAAACCCCGCACACAGGCTTATATTTTTAAGTTGTAATTTTTTTATCATTGAGTTTGAAATATCTTCTTAGTTCTTTTTTGATTTCTTCTTTGGTTCATGGATTTACAAATATTTAGACATGTTATCATTATTAACTTCAAACAGAATTCCACTGAGAAATTATTAAATAAGAGTGCAATCTTTTTTTAAGTTATAGATGGACACAATATCTTTATTTTATTTATTTATTTTTATGCAGTGCTGAGGATGGAACCCAGTGCTTCACATATGCTAGGCAAGCAGTCTGACACTGTTCCACAACCCCAGCCCCCCAGTCTTTTAATGTCTATGATTTTTTTTCTGAAAGAGGTTCTTGCTACATTGCCCAGGGTGGTCTCAAACTTGTGGGCTGAAGTGATCATCTTGCCTCTGCCTCCCCAGTATCTGGGATTACAGATGAACAGCACTCACACCAGGTTTATAAAAAGTCGTTTTTTCTTTATGTGCAGTATGTATTCTACATAAGTAAAGGTAAAAATAGAATGTGCCCTTGTAATCAATGTGCATTTTTCTCAAGACATCAAGCCCCCGTCCCATGCGAACACTACATCCCATGTTGCGGAGGCCACCTGAAGCATCTCCAATTCCAACTGTAGGAGCTACAGCTGCTCACCGCGTCTTCTGCTCCTCACTTTGTCTTCACTTAGGCTGGGGCAGCTGAGGGTGTCTTGTCATCACGTATGCCCCCCACCGCGTCCTGCATACCCTCAGGTGGCGACTGTGTCCTCCAGCCCATGTCCCTCCCGGCTTCAAGGAGCGAACTCCTCCTACTGTCCTGTGTAGTGCCACACGTGCCCACAGGGCTCTTGTGGCGACTTGTAAACCCGGGAAATAGGGCGCCCCCCTGTGCTGGGTCGGGGCTCCCTCCGTGGTGTTCCCACACCATGCAGCTCTGCCACGGCCACCGCCTCGAGCCTGCAGCCTCTACTTTCCATGCTCCCTACACCTGCTTGCACTAGCGGTGGCATAATTAGGGCGCCCCAGGGCTCCCACGACCCTGTGAGCCCTTTGGTCTTCCCTCCCTGCCATACTCCCGCCAACACCCAACAAGGGCTGTCTCCGGCCACACTTACCCCCAGGAAGCCGAGGGGTGCCCTCGATTCCGTGACCCTCAAGCCCCAGACCACCAGCCCTGCGTTCTCGCCCACCACGACCCCATCGCAGCCTATTGCCTCGTTCCCGCCACGTGCTACGCAGCGTCTTCCAGCCCTCCTTCCACAGACGCAGCCACTAGTCAGCCCGCTCGTCCAGCCAGCGCTGGCGAACGTCTCATCCATCTCGACGTTAGCCTTCCCTCACACGTCCCGCACCCGGTTCCTTGGTCCCCTCTGTATTCCCCACATGGCGGCCGGTAGCTCTCACCTCTGCTCTCCAAACGCGTGGCGAGCTACCACCCCCCCACTCCTGCCAGGACCCTCCTTCCCACCCTATCCCGACCCCTCCGCCGTTGAACCCACAGAGGATCCTCATAGCTCAAGCGACAACCCCACCCCCACAGTTATGTATCCTCCTCAGCCGCCCCACACCCGTCCCCTCCGTGACACCAGACCTGCCTCACAGGTCCCCACAACCAGGAGCCCTCCCCTCCAGCAACCCCACGGGCAGCCAAGGACCCTCCCCATGTCGTTCCTGCAAACCACACAGGGAACCCCTCCCTCATGCCTCCCCGATCTCGACAGCCACAATCCCCTTCCAGTTATGAGGTGCCACGGAGCGCCTGGCCCTGGCACCTCATAACCAGCTATCTACCATTCCCCAAAACTCGAGGAACTACCCTACCTGTCCGTGGACTTTCTCTGACTCTAGACAACTCTGGAATCGCACTCAGAAGAATCTGACGAAATCCCCTCAGGATCTCCTGGGCCCTTTATGCTCAGGCCTTCTGAGCTCCCAGAAGGCCTTACTTCTCCCAGAAGCCCCTGCAAACTGTGCAGAAAGTTCCAGCACTTTTAAGCAGGAACAACCAAAAGGAGGCTCCAGTAAAGCACACCCGAATGTAACGGTTCAGCCCAGGCAACAGGGGTTGGAACTTCCACAAGCAGTAGACACGCCCATTAGCTCTCAGCCAATAAGATGGCTTACCCAGAAGGTAGTGGGGTTGACGGAATTAAAAAATTCCGTTATGCTATAAATTATTCATTTTAATGCTTTGATTAGTGCATTATAGTTAATGTGCATAACAAAATTTGTTCCATTTCAGCCCCCTCCCACCTCACCTTCTTCTCTTTTCCTTTACTAGTATTCCTTTATTGATTTTTAGTCAGTGATTCATAGATATACATGATGGTGGAATTAGTTGTGATGTATTCTTTCACACAATAAACATAATTTGCTCAGTTTCATATTGCAGTTCCTCCTCTTTCCATCCATACTCTTTCAAGTTTTACTTCATATATTTTCAAGCTCTATTATTCAGTAGAAGCACATTTACAAATTTTATGTACTTCTGATCAATTAGCACTTATGTCATTACTACATTTGAATTCAGGTAATACTTTTTGTCCCTATTTCTCTGCTACTAGTAAAGCGAACTTGCCCTTCGCATGGTGTATCACATTTCCTGTCTCACCAAGTAAGTCTTTATATTTAAATGAAATCTATTGTAGATACCAAAACTCTTACTTTTTCATCCACTCTGAAAATCCCTTCCTTTCTGTTGCAGTATTTAGCCCATTAACATTTGCTACATTTGAATTTAAGTCCATCCTTATACTGTCTGTCCCATATGCTCTTCTTTCTATGTTCACTATTTCATGCCTGGATTTAAAAAAAAAAATAAAAACACTTTTACAATTCCATTTTAATTTGTCTTTGCCTTTTTAACAATACTACTTTGCATTATTTTTTAGTAATTTCCCCAGATATAAAATATATATCCTTTATTTTTTATTATCTAATTATAACTCATATTTTGCCCCTTAACATAAATGTAAAAACCTACCTACCATATACATTCATTCCCATTTCACTCCATCTTTTATACTAGGGTTGCCATATGTCGAATACCTACCTATGATATAAACCCTCAAAACATCCTAATATTACTTTAAACTGTCAGCAAAAGAATCTTTTTCTTCAGATTAAAAGGCTTTCTTTAATATTTCTCTTCATGTACATCTATTCATGACTTCTTTTAGCTTTCATGTATCTCAAAATGTCCTTATTTTATCTTCTTTCCTAAAAGATAATTTCCCTGGCTGTAGATACAGATTTGAAGGTTGAAGGGTTTTTCCCCTCTTTCAGCACTTTAAAAAATGTCATTCCAGCACTGGTGTTGTACTTCAGTGGCACAGCATTTGCCTCACATGCATGAGGCACTGGGTTAAATTCTCAGCACCACATAAAAGTAAATAAATAAATAAATGATATTGTGTCCATCTACAACTAAAAAAATTTTTTTAAAAAAATGTCATTCCATTATCTCCTGGCTTCCATTGTTCCAGATAAGAACTCAGTAGATCTTCTTGTTAATGAACAATAAGTGATGCTTCATTTTATTCCAACTACTTTCAAGATTTCCTCTTCATCCTTTGCTTTCAGTACTTTAAAATATATATATATATATATATATATATATATATATATATATATATATTTGTAGTTGTAGATAGACAGCATGCCTTGGTTGTATTTGTTTCATTTTTATGTGGTGCTAAGGATTGAACCCAGTGCCTTATACATGTTAGGCAAGTGCTCTGCCACCACGGAGCTACAGCCCCAGCCCCCTGCTTTCAGTACTTTGTTTACAATGTCTCTACTGATGATTTTTCTTTGTATTTAGCCTCCTCAGGTTTCACTGAGATTTCTTAAACTGTAAATTATGTAATTTTCCAAATTGTAGAAATTTCAGTCATTATTTCTTCAAGTGGTTTCTTCCCCTTGCTGTGACTTTCTCCTGTAGTTACATATACACATTTATTTCACATTGCTATATTTCCCCACAGATCTCTAAAGTTCTCTTATTTTTTATTAGACAAAAAAAAAATATCTTGTCAAGAGAGTCAAGATAGTGAACTAGAAGGAGGCTGCATTCCTTGTCACTCTGTGACTCAGGATTCAAGCAGAGGAAATACTGTTTCTCAATGAAGCAGCCATTGCTGCCCACCAATCCCCTGCTGTTTACCCCCCATTCATCTGCCATGATTGCCTGCTGTCTGCCAGCATATGACCCACCTTTTCAGCGCTGACCACCTCCTATCATTCACGATTTTCCTATTTACCCACCTCTTGCCTGCCCATCACCTGCCTTTCAGCTACTCATCACCCACCACCTGATGTCCACCCACCGATCACTCACATCCCACGGCCTGCTGCCTGCTGCTGCCTGTAAGTCCATTGTCACAGTACCCACAGGTTTGATTACATGCAGCTGCTGCCATCTTGGGACACTGACCAGGGTCTGCAGGTTTGCCACCACCACCACCACCACCATGTCAAGGCACAGCTGCCTCAGTCTGGAAACACCAGCCAGGGCCTGGAAATGTATTCTAGGGGTTCCTGTAGGTCTGGTCATACCTAAGGTCTTTCTGTTGGGTGTGCTAGTGGCTGCCATCTGGCTGCCTCTTTGCAGGATGACTCCTTTATGTGAGTACATCCCTGGTGATCTCTCTGCAAGCTGAAAGGGCATTGAGATCTTGGGACTACAGCAGGGCAGAGCCTGGGGAAGCTGAAGCCCACATCTGTCAGCTTGCTACTGGTTTTGCATGGGCCAGCCTGGGTCCTGCAAGCCTGTAGAAAGCTGCAGACCAGGGTCAGTTCCCTGTGGGGAGCACAGGTTGGAGAAAGCTGGGCTCTTTCCAGCTCAATAAGTCCTGAAGTGTGTAGGGATAGAAGGGACCGTCTAAAATGGTTGGGAGGACTGGAAGAGGGTGTGAGAGCATTTTGCTATCAGCTCACCCATCCAACTGTTCCATCACCCACCGGACTGGAGCTACATCAAACTTCAGACAATCCCATCTATCAGTAGAGAAGGGAAGCTGAGAAAAGTTTTGAAAGCCAAGGGAAGCAATTTTCTATTGAGACTTTCTTTTTTTATTTTTATTTTTTTTTTAGTATTTTTTGCCCTCTCTCACACACCTCTACCATCTTTGAATCCAAATATATTTCATGAATCTATTTATTGAAGAATGGGATGTCTGAATAGTATATTACACTTTTGTTGTTTATTCTTATATTTTTACTTCTTTAAAATCTATGTATATTTTTTCTCTCACCTGTCTGTCTCCCTGGATTCACTTTCCCATTTCTCTCATACTAACAACCAACCTCTATTAATTCCTCCCTTACTCATACTATACATTTTTACCTCTATCTTTTCTCTTTCTCCCTCATAAACATCACATCTTACCTACTTCTGTTCCCTCATTGTCCATCATTAGAAATGGTAAACACTTTTAGCAAACTTACAGTTTATAATAGACAATAATTGAACACATCATTTCTGTTTATTGCAACAAAACTGTAAACACCTTAATAAAAGCTACTTGGTTTAAGGGTATATTATTTGCATTGGGTACTGTTAATATTTGTCTCCCCCTTAAAGACGAGATACTGGAAGCCTTCAGGGACACTGTAAGACTACAGGGTAGAAATTGTACTGTCTCGAATCCACACCGCTAGATGGGAAGACATATAAACAACATGAAAAAACAAGGGAACAAAGTGCCTCAAACAAACCAAGATGTTCTAATGATATAATCAATACACAACACAGTAGAAGAAATGTCAGAGAAGGAGTTTAGGAAATACATAGACTGATCTTCAAAATAAAGGATGGTATTGGAGAGAAAATACAGAAAGTTAAAAATCACTTCAATAATGAGGCAAAAGAAGGGATAAAGAAGGACCTTTCATACTGCTTAAGGAAACCATACATCAACAAGACATAACAATCATCAATATCTATGCCCCCAAAGAATGGAGCATCTACATACATCAAACAAACCCTTCTCATTTTCAAGAATCAAATAGACCACAACACAATAATACTGGGTGACTTTAACAGAGCTCTCACACCACAGGATAGATCTTCCAAACACAAACTAAACAAAGAAACTATAGAACTAAACAATACAATCAATGATTTACACTTAACAAACATATATAAAGTATTTCATCCATCAATGAACAAATATACTTTCTTCTCAGTAGCACATGGATCCTTCTCTAAAATAGATCATGTTGTGCCACAAAGCAACTCTCAGGAAATACAAAAAAAAAAAAATTGAAATACTACCCTGCATTCTATCAGGGTAAAACTGAATAAAAATAGAAATCAATGATAAAATAAAAATGGAAGCTAATCCAAAACCTGGAGACTAAATAATACACTATTAAATGATGCATGGATAGGAGAAGACATCAGGGAGAAAATTTAAAAATACTTAGAGAATACTGATACAACAAATCAAAATCTCTGGGACACTATTAAGGCAGAACTAAGAGGAAAATTCATTGCATTGAGCTCATATATCAAAGAAGAAAAAGTCAACAAATAAATGACCTAACATTACATCTCAAATCCCTAGAAAAAGAAGAACTAATCAACCACAAAAGCAGTAGAAGACAGGAAATAATTAAAATCAGAGCTGAACTCAATGAAATTGAAACAAAGGAAACAATTTAAAAAAATAACAAAACATAAAGTTGGCTCTTTGAAAAAATAAATAAAATTGATAAACCCTTAGTTACACTAACAAAGAGAAAAAGAGAGAAAACTCAAGTTACTAACATCTGTGATGAAAAAGGAAATAGCAAGATGAACACTACAGAAATACAGGAAATAATTTAAAATTATTTTGAAAATTTATACTCAAATAAAGTAGAAAAATCTTGAAGATACCCTCAAATTTCTAGTGACATATGATCATCTACTCAACGTATGTTCAATCAGGAGGACATACACAATTTAAATCAATTTCAAGCAAGAAAATAGAAGATGCCATCAAAAGCCTATCAACTAAGAAAAGCCCAGGACCAGTCAGATTCTCAGCTGAGTTCTACAAGATTTTCAAAGAAGCATTAACACCAACACCCTTCAAATTATTCCATGAAACATAAAAGGAGGGAACACTTCCACACTCACTCTATGAGGCTAGTATCACCCTAATACCAAAATCAGACAGAGACACATCAAGGAAAGAAAATCTCATACCAATATCTCTGATGCAAAAATTCACAATAAAATTCTGGGAAATTGCATACAAAAACATATTAAAAAGACAGTGCACCACAATCAAGTGGAGTTCATTCCAGGGATGCAAGGTTAGTTCAACATACAGAAATCAATAAATGTAATTCATCACAAAAATAGAATTAAAGATAAGAATCATACGATCATCTCAATAGATGCAGAAAAAGCATCTGACAAAATACAGCACCCTTTCATGTTCAAACACTAGAAAAACTAGGGATAGTAGGAACATATCTCAACATTGTAAGAACTATCTATGCTAAGCCCAATGCCAACATCATTCTAAATGGAGAAAAATTGAAAGCATTCCCTCTAAAAACTGGAACAAGACAGGGATGCCCTCTTTCACCACTTCTATTCAACATAGTCCTTGAAACTCTAGTCAGAGCAATCAGATAAAAGAAAGTAAAGAGATACAGATAGGAAAAGAAGAACTCAAACTATCATTATTTGCTGACAACATGATTCTTTATTTAGAAGATCTAAAACTTCCAGCAGAAAATTTCTAGAACTAATAAATGAATTCAGCAAAGCAACAGGATTTAAAATCAATACCCATAAATCAAATGCATTTCTATACATAAGTGATGAATCCACTGCAAGAGAAATTAGGAAAACTATCCCATTCACAATAGCCTCAAAAAAAAAATAAAATACCTGAGAATCAATCTAACAAAAGAAGTAAAAGACCTCTGCAATGAAAAACTACAGAACACTAAAGAAAGAAATTGAAGAAGACCTTAGAAAATTGAAAGATCTCCCATGCTCTTAGATAGGCAGAATTAATATTGTAAAAATGGCAATACTACCCAAACTATTATGTGGATTGAATGCAATGCCTATTAAAATCACAATAACATTCTTTCTTGTTTGTTTGTTAAGATTTATAGTTGTAGATGGACACAATACCTTTATTTTGTTTATTTAGATTTTTTTTAATGTGGTGCTGGGGATCGAACCCAGTGCCTCACACATGCTAGGCAAGTGCTCGATCACTGAGCCACAACCCCAGACCCCAATAAAATTCTTCATAGAACTAGAAAAAGCAATCATAAAGGCTGTGGTTGTGGAACAGTGGCAAAGCCCTTGCCTCGCACATGTGTTCGATCCTCAGCACCAAATATATATAAAATAAAGGTATTGTGTCCATCTACAACTAAAATATTTTTAAATTAAATAAATAAATAAAATATATTGTGTCCATGTATAACTAAAAAACTTTTTTAAGCAATTATAAAATTCATCTGTAAAAATAAGAGGCCCAGAATAGCCAAAGCATTTTGTTGGTTTTTTTTTTTTTTAAGAGAGAGAAAATTTTTTAATATTTATTTTTTAGTTTTTGGTGGACACAACATCTTTGTTTTATTTTTATGTCATGCTGAGGATCTAACCCAGCGCCCCACACATGCTAGTCGAGCGTGTTACCACTTAAGCCACATCCCCAGCCCAGCATTTCGTTTAAAAAAAAAAAATGTAGTTGTAGATGGACAGAATGCCTTTATTTTATTTGTTTATTTTTATGTGGTGCTAAGGATCAAACCCAGTGCCTCACACATGCCAGGCAAGTGCTCTGCCACTGAGCTACAGCCCCAGCCCCAAAGCAATTCTTAGCAAGAAGAGTGAAGCAGGAGGCATCACAATACCAGAACTATACTACAGAGCCATAGTAACAAAAATGGCATGGTATTAGCACCAAAACAGACAAGTTGACCAATGGTACAAAATAGAAGACACAGAGACAAACCCATATAAATATGGTTATCTCACACTAGACAAAGGTACCAAAACCATACATTGGAGAAAAGATAGCCTTTTCAACAAATGGTTCTGGGAAAACTGGAAATTCATATGCAACAAAATGAAATAAAACCTCTATCTCTCACCATGCATGAAAATCAACACTAAGAGAATAAAAGACTTAGGCACTATAATAGGGAACCTGCACCTAATAGAAGAAAAAGTAGGCCCAAATCTTCATCATGTCAGCTTAGGACCTGACTTCCTTAACAAGACTCCTGAAGCACAAAAAGTAAAATTAAGAATCAATAAATGGGATGGATTCAAACTAAAACTCTTTTTTCTCGGCAAAGGAAACAATCAATAACATGAAGAGAGAGCCTACAGAATGGTAGAATATCTTTACCATATGAACCTCAGATAGAGCACTAATCTCCAGGATATATAAAGAATACAAAAAACACCAAAAAAATCCCTAAATTGGCTGAGGAACTGAATAGACACTTCACAGGAGAAGAAATACAATCAAGCAACAAACATGAAAAAATGTTCATCATCTCTAGCAACTAGAGAAATGCAAATCAAAACTACTCTATGATTCCATCTCACTCCAGTCAGAGTGGCAATTATCAAGAATACAAGCAATAATAAGTGTTGGTGAAGATGTGGGAAGAAAGGCACACTCATACATTGCTGTTGAGACTGCAAATTGGTGCAACCACTATGGAAAGCAGTATAAAGATTCATCAGAAAACTTGGAATGGAACCACCATTTGACCCAGCCATCCCATTCCTTGGTCTATACCCAAAGGACTTAAAATCAGGATACTACAGTGACACAGCCACATCAATTTTTATAGCAGCACAATTCACAAGAGCTTAACTATGGAACCAACCTAGATGCCCTTCAACAATGAATTGATAAAGAAAATGTGGTACATATACACAATGAAATATTACTCAGCCTTAAAGAAGAATAAAATTATGGCATTTGCAGAACTAGAGAATATCATGCTAAGTGAAATAAGACAATGAAATAAAACAGCTAAATGTTTTCTCTGATAACTGGATGCTGATCCATAGTAGGGCAGGGGTGTGTGGAAGAAGAAGAAACTTTGGTTTGTTTAAAGAGGAGTCAGGGGAGGGGTGGGATTATGGGGATGGCAAGGATGGTAGAAAGAGACAGACATTATCACCCTATATACATGTATGATCACACTACTGGAGTGACTCTGCCCCCCGTACATCCAGAGGAAGGAGAAGTTGTGCTCCATTTGTGTACAGTGTGTCAAGATACATTATACTGTCATGTATAACTAATTAGAGCAAATTTAAAAATCTTGTTATTTCATTTTCCAGAATGAGTCATGTCTATTTATCCATCCTTAGATTTGTAATTCTTTCTTCTGTCATATACAGTCTATTATTAAGATCATCTATCCCAGAACAATGGCATATGCCTGAATCCCGGCAACTTGGGAGGCTAAGGCAGGAATATCACCAGTTCAAGGCCAGCCCAGGAAATTTAGAGAAAACCTTTCTCAAAATAAAAACTAAATGGGCTGGGAGTATAGCTCATGGGTGAAAATGTCCCTGGGTACATTACCAAGATTGAAAAAAAAGAAACAAATGAATAAATAAAAATGCCATCTAGCAGGCTTACTGGCACACACCTACAATCCCCATAACTCAGGAGGCTGAGGCAGGAGAATCACAAATTCAAGGCCAGTCTGAGCTATTTAGCAAGACTCTGTCTCAAAACAAAAAAATAAAGGCTGAAGATGTAGCTCTGTGCTTTCGTAGCATATTCAAGACCCCAGGTCAATCCCCAGTACCACCCCCAAAAAGTTCAGTAAAATTTCCACTTCATATATATTTAAGAGTTTTATAATTTATAATTGATTCTTTTCGATACTTTCTTTTCCACATCTGAGATGTTCTTTTTAAAAATTTGTTATGAGCATGATTTATGTCCTTAAGCATACTTTTAAAACATTCCAAATTATCCTAGTCAGGGTCATTTCAGGGTCAGTTTCCCTTAAATAATTTTTAAATATCAGGACATTTTCTTTCTTTTCTAGTAATTTATTTTCTTTCTTTTTCTTCTAGTAATTTAGCATTATATTCTAAACATTGCCAATAATGAGTTCTGTAGGTCTGGCTTCTTGGTTTCTATTGTATTTCTCCAAAGAGATTTTGTTGACTCTCATGTTGCTATAGTTCTTTTACAAGGCTGTAGACTTAGCTAAACTCAAACTCCAAACTCTATTTCCCTTGTATTGAGCATCAGCTGAAATATCATTCAGCTCCATTCTTGGATTCTTTCCTGTGCGGACTCAGAGATCAAGCAGAGTCCTTTCTGGCATCATATCTCTCTGTCCTTTCCAGGATCACATCTCTCTTGCTTTCCTTCTGCTGTAGAAGTCCTGAAGTCTGTCTCTGAGTTTTGGCCATCCACCATGATGTCCTCAATGCCCACCTTCACTTGAAGACAAGCAAGAAACTTATCTCCTGCTGTCCCTTCTCATGTTAATATTCTCATAGTTTCTGTTTCTGCTGCTTAGTGTTGATGCTGTCAGGAAATTTTGTTGTTAATATTTCATCCTGGTTTCAAGTTACTATCTGCAGAAGGATTGGTCTCCACCATTGGCTAAGAGCAGAACCTGACTTAAGTCTAACATCATCAATTAGGCCTTGACTATTCATAGCAAGAGGCCCCTAACTGACCTAACACTTTAAGAATTATCTCCTGTCCAACCCACCCTCTCATGGCACCTGATGAAGAATTACCATACATATCTTAATACATGATTTTAAAAGTAGATCTACCAATTCTTTGACACTCCTCTTTTTGAGATGTGTAGTCTAATAATCCCTGTCCTCAGGAGTGAAGGCTACACATAGTGACTCAAACAGAATAATCCAGAATCAACATGCTATAAATTCTCTTCCAACTGTAGGTTAAAAGAGAATGCAGCTTGTGTCTTGGGTATCCCTTCGCTGCCACCTCTCTATATTCCCTTCCTTCCTCTCTCCCCACCCTAATCATTCATTTAGTGGAGAACTCCACATGAGCAGCCTTATGGACAGGCCCATGTGGTGAGGAACTGAGTCACATTCCAACAGCCATATGAGTAGCTTAAAGTGGATCCCACAGCCCCAGTCAGGTCTTCAGAGACTGCAGCTTCACAAGACAGTTTGAGTGTTATCTCCTGAGTGACCCTCAGCCAGAACTTCCCAGCTAAGCCAATAGGGGCAATTGGCATATAACAATGGATAACTTTCCAGGCATGGTGGCACATGCCTGTAATCCCAGCAGCTCAGGAGGCTGAGGCAGGAGGATCACAAGTTCAAAGCCAGTCTCAGCAACTTAGCAAGACCCTGTCTCAAAATAAAAACACTACAATAGCCCCTTAATGCCCACAAGTCTTACAATAGCACTAGGAATGTTGCTCCAAGCCTCCTCTTCTGAGAAACATCATCTTAGTAAATGGTACCCAGTAAATAGTCACCCAGGGAGGCATCACTTTGTGGGACCTGAGATACTATCATTTAGCCAACAAGTGATGCAAAGCCTCTAAACATTGACGACTATGAACAAACACCAACCATAAAGGAAGTCTGCAGGAACAGGAGCCAGTGAAAGATTCTATAAAAAGCCACCGAGGCCAAAGAAGCAAACCAGGAGCAAGTGGTGTACCTAAGCCCTGGAACGGGATCAGATGGCAACTGCAGAGACCTGGTCCCTCAAGGTTCCTAATGGCAAACAACACAAACAGACTGGCTGATGGACACAGTGCAGGAATTGCTCTAGGATATCCCCCATGCTTTGGGGGTAGGATTGGAGAACCAGGCTTTGGGGCTTTGCAGAGAGGGACAAAGGTCAAGACCCCACCACAGTGCTTAGCTGGGGAGGGTTTCCTTGTGGCTCACACCCACAGGTGTCACAGACACCATGGAGATTGGGATGCTGCCTCAAGAGCCACAGGTGCCTCTGCTCCTTGGAAACAGGTAGCACTGCCCCTTCTGCCATCAACCTGCCCAAGTGGGATCTGTGGGGCTCCTGCTTCCTCTTGTCTGGAGCCTCAGATTCAGTTACCAATGGGTGTATCTGATGAGTGGAGCCTGGGTCATGTACTCATGCCTTAACTGCAAGAAAACCTGGGAAATCCCAGACCTGGCATTTTCCACCCCTCTTATAGAAAGTGGCCCCTACTCTATCAGATGAGAGAACTGCATGTACAAAAGTTCTGGGGAATATGGTGAGTGTCGAACAAAAGGGCAGTGTGGCTGCAGGACGGAAAGACAGAGAGGAAGACAGAGAACAAGAACTATGCACTGAAGCTGGAAGGACCAGACCATGCCATCCTTGTGAGCCTTGAGCAGAGGTTAATGTTTATTCTAAAAGAGTTGGGAACCCATTGAAAAGTTTAAAAGTAATACACACACATTCATGTAGGTGAGTAATGTGATCACATTATATTTCAAGAACCTGGTTGTTTGTAAGAAATTATATGGGAAGAAGAATGGGTGCAGGAAGAGTAATAGGGGCCAATTGAGATTCCCCCTTAGAGATGCCCATTTTGTGAAAAACAGTAATGGTAGTGTCATGGAGCAGAAAGGGAAGATTTACAGATCTAAAATGTGGTAAACTGACCAAATACCAAGTATGGTGGGGTGTGAAGGATGAGCAAAAGATGCGTCCCTACTTTCTAGCATCTAACAAGAATGCACAGGGGTTCCATTCACTGTAGCTGGGGACACAGGATAAGCAGCAGCCCTGGTAGTAAATCATGAGTTCAGTTTTGGATATGTGGGGTGGGAAAATCCAAATCAAGAAGGCAGCTGGATACAAGGAGCTGGAACTCTGAGGAAAGGTCTGGGGTAGGGACAGAAATGGGGTATCATGGAAGACTCCAGGTGATCCAAGAATGAACCCACTCATAGGCATGCTTCATTTACCCCTCCCTCCAAACGTGGACATGAGGGAATGTGGCCACTAGAGAGGGCAGGCCAGCTTCAGGCCAATCTCAGGTTGAGTAGCTGTCCTGGGCCATGGGAATACTGAGCCTTCTCCTCTGCCAGGAAGTTCTGGAAAAGTGTGCGATGGCTCTTCAGGTCCTCACCATTGATGGTCCTCCTAGATGTGGTCCCTGTCACCTGATTGGATGCCTGGAGACTGGGCACTAACAACTGCCCTCCCAACAGCCATTCCCCCTTCTTCCTTGCTAAAAGAGGACCTCCTTTTGTTGAAGTGCCTGCCTCTCCCTTTGTTAGTCAGCTTTTTGTCACTTTAACCAAAATACTTGACAAGAACAACTTAAAGTAAAAAAGTTAATTTGGAGCCATGGTTTCAGAGGTCTCGGTTCATAATTGGCCGTCCCCATTGCTCTGGGACTGTGGTGAGGCACAACATCATGGTAGAAGGGTTTGGTGGAGGAAATCTGCTCATCTCATTGCAGCCAGGAAGCAGAGAGCAAGCAAGGTTCCAGGGACAAAATATAAACCTCAAAGGCACACCCCCAGTGACCTACATCCTCCTGCTAATGCTACCTGCCTACAGTTATCACCCACCACAGTAGCCCTTTCAAATTATTCATCTGTCAAATGGATTAATCCAGTAATTAGGTTACAATTCTCAATCATTCCCCCTATGAACATTACTACATTGTCTCACATGAGCTTTCGGAAGGAACCTCAGATCCAAACCACAACACTCCCCCACAGGGCTCAGGGCATTTTAACCTCCATCCCCAAATTCAGAAGCAGATCCTAATTAGTCAAAGAATAGCTGCACCTGACACTCCTAAAGCAACTATTAATGACTCCAATAGTCCATTGGCTCCATGGCCCACTGGAACTTGGGGGAACCATTCCTATTCTCTCCACAGATGAGAGATTTCTCTCTCTTTGAGCAAAAACAAGGAAATATGTGATCCTAATTGACACTGAAAGACTCTCAAGCACACAGAAGCAGCCTGAAACCAGAGCCAAGACCTGAAGATGTAAAGAGGCTAGGTCCTGAGTGACAGTTCAGGATAGTGAGGAAGCTGGGTGGTCACACTGAGAGGGACAGTGATAGCCACATGGAAGGGTCAATATAGGGAAAGGAAGACCATACTGGGAGGGGCCATGAAGGACAGTGGTGGATACACTGAGGAGAGGGACAGTGGTGGTTCCTTTCTGGGACATTTGGAAACCACTGCTTCAGCTGAAGCTGTAAAAGAAGCTGCAGTTCAGGCAGCAGGTGGATGACAGATCACCTCCAGTGGTGGTGCCAGCTGACTCACATGTCAAGTCCACAAGCATCCTAAGGCAAAGATAGTCCCCTGGGTAGGGAGTAGCTCTCTCCCAACCATGGCAAATCTTCTACCTCCTGGTACCCAGGCCATACTATCACCACCCACTTGCCTCACCATGAGGGTCCCATAAAGCCTTAAGGGCTTCAGGGGTGTGAGAGCTGACCTCATATACTACATGACCTCCTCCAAATCACAGGCTACTCAGTACCCTGATGCTTTTGCATGGTCAAAGAGCAGCCAGGGTGACCTGGGGCATTTCCACATGCACTTCCACTCACTGCTCCCAACCGCCCGCCAGAGCCACTGTCTCCTTACACCACAGCTTGGACATCCCCCTCCCAACCTGCATGCTCCTTCCCAGCAGGGGTGCAAGGGTGAGGCTGCACAGAAACCACACAGCCTGTCCATACCTAAGCTCCCAGGCTCTATCAACCCAGTCAGTACCTGGGGCTTGGAGGACACCTCTCAAAGATTTGCACATCCCCCAAACCACCTCCCTCCACAGACAGGCCAGCAGAGCATGTTAGCTGACCCAGAGGACATTCAGCCATTCCAGTCTCTGCCCCAATGCAAACTGAGCCCACAGGGCCTGACCTTGCGCCTACTGGCTTAGACCCTCTCAAGAGGCTCTCTCAACTTTCCACAGGTGCTTGGCTTTACCCAGAACCCCTTCTCCAGATCCCTCCCATGGGAGCCCCTGGGGATATGCTGCAGCCAAGCCTGGCTGCTCTCCTGCACCCAGGATAGAATTACCTCACACAGACCCCTGCTCAGCAGGCAGCACTGCAGCCCTAGGACAGCGCCTGTTCCCTGCAGCCCAGGAGCTTGCTGTCCCATTCCAGGCCAGTCTTGGATAGGGGAAAATGAAGGGGTGGTGCAGCAGGAAAAGTGGAGCCAGGGGAGGAAACTGTAACCTCTCCAACCCAAGACCTTCTCCCATTTCTAAATCTGGGTTTGCTGCCCTGGAGGCCCTGTTCCTGCCTGTAGCAGGTGAGACATGCAGTGTGACTGGGTTTTTTTTTTTTTTCCTTGTTACTTTTCTTTTAATTTTTTTTCACTCTCCTACATTTTCTTCAAGGAAGTCATAATCCTCAACAGAGCAACATCCAAGTCAGCCCTGAGTTGCCATCTTGGTTCCACCATGTGGACCATAACCTATGGGAAAACGGCAACCCCAATGCCCATTCTGGGGGCTGGCTTTAAGCTCATGTGGGAAAACCTGAGGGGCAGGCCTCTGTACCCAATAAGTCTTTGCCTCTTGCATTTGCTGGCTTCCTCTTTGCTCTCCATCTGCCTCCATACCCACTTTCCCCAAGTCCCCTTTCATGTCCCCCACCACTTTCTCATCCCTTCCTTCCAGTGCACCCAAGTTGGTCCTTTATTGCCAGACCACAGCCTCCCCACTTGATGCTAGCCACTCTGCAGGGGCCCCGTAGACCTCAGAGAGACGGATGGATGGATGCATGGACGTAATGTCCAGGGGTCTGTCCCATGGGAAGTACTCTGCCAATGCTGGCCCCTCCCCTATGTCCTTCAGGGACTTCAGTACAGTGACTACCGTGACCCCAAGCCCTGGGAGCAGCCCAGACGGAAAACGGAAGTGCCCAGGGGTGCGTGGGGAGCGAGGCCAGACGCCCCTGTGGGGCGGGCGAGGGCCGGGCCGCCCTCCCACCGCGCCGCGCATGCTCCGTGCCCCCCCTCGCGCCCCGTTCCCACGCCGCCGCCGCCCCAGCCCCGCCCGCTTGCGGCCCCGTTCAGCAGCGCCAGCCTGCCTGACCGACGGACAGACACGCAGGACGCTCCTCCCAAGGAGCGCCCGCAGGCGAGGTCGAGACCCGGCTGGGCACCCCCGCCTCCAGGAACGCCGCCCCGGAGGGCTTCTCGGAGGCGGCGGCCTTGGCCTCAGGCCTGCGGCGGGGGGTGGGGGGCGGGAGGGGAGGCCGACAGCCCCCGCCGCCCGAGGAGACCTGGTAGCCGGCTGGGCAGGGACGCAGTGGAGCGGGTTGGAGTCTCGGCTGGGGCACAAGAGGGCGGGTGCAGGTAGCCACTGGGTAGAAGGAGCAGCAGCGGCGGCGACAGTCAGGGACGTCCTGGGAGGCAGGCGAGGGCGAAAAGCAGCCAGGCTGGCCCTCGGGGCTGCCCGCTTCCAGGGGCACCACAGGAGAGGGATCAGCCTGAGCTGGACGCCTGGGGAGCCTCAGCCCGTGTTTTCCAGTTTCTCTACTCTGATTGGTTTTCTGCCGCTGGTCCTGGAGCTGGCGCAAAAGCATCCCGTCGCTAATCCACCAGGTAAGTTTGGATTTTGCACCTCTGGGTGTGGAAACGAGGGACAATCTGCCACTGTGAGGCCATGACACTGTTGCCCAGGGGCACCTGGCAAACTGTCCACAGGCACAGAACCAGAGGGTCCCCTGATAGGGGGACATACAAAATTGTGCTCCTGTGGCTATCTAGGGTGGGGGTTTGTGCATGTCAGTAGTGCGTGTCTATGTGTGTCATCCCATCCTACACCAGGGAAGGGCATTAGCTTAACCAACCTCAGGAAGAGGAAGGGACGGGCTGGATGGAAGGTGGGGAAGAGCAAGAGGGAGCAAGGTGAGCTAATCTGAGCAGGGAACTGTGCCCAACACTTCCTCACAGGGCTAGTTATGACTAGTTCAGCCCAATGAATATCTTCCAAGTACCCTCTATGGGCCAGGTTGCTGCAGATATCCAGGATCTATCAGGGAACAAGAAAGAAAAAAAAAAATCTCTGCTCTCTGGTCTAGTCCTGGTGGCTAAATAGACAATAAACAGTACACGTTTTAAATTAGTAATTATAAAAAATGTTAAAAGATGGTAAGAACTGGGGAAGGGAGGTCCTGTTTCCAGTTTACATAGTGAAGCTAGAATAGGTCTCATTTCATAGGCACTATTTCTCCAAAAATACTTGAAGGTGGTAAAAGAAAGAGTCATGTGCTTATGCTTTGGAAGAGCATTCTGGACAGAGGGAACAGCTAGTGCAAAGGCACTGAGGCGGGAGTGGCCTGGCTTATGGGAGCTAGAGCTTGGACATCAGTATGCCTGGAGCAGAGGAAAGGGTGGGGGAGAAATGGTTCAGGAAGGGGCATGAGGGTTTGCTCTGAGTGACACGGGCATCTCAGGAAGATCTGTGAAGAGAAAAGGGCAGGACCTGAACACCTGTGGGAAGGATCCTCAGCAAACAACCTGGACGGCCCTTTTTATGTCTAGATCAGCCTCTGTCCCCACAGCCTGCACACAGTAGTGGTGGGAGAGCTCCCCAGAGGGCCTTACCAAGCTAGGCTCATGGAGCCTTGGCCCAGGGGCTGATCTGTGAGAGTGCCCAGGCAGGCCCTCCATGCTGATCTCCCTGGCCATTTCAGGAAGTGGGTGGCAGGTGACTAGGACCCCAGAACAAGAAGAGCTAACAGAGCTGAGAGGAAGCAGCTGGGGTCTTGAGCTGATGGACCCGAGGACGTTCCGCCTGAAGTGGTGCTGCCTGTCCATCCTCTTGGATGAAAAAGCCCAAACTCTGAATGCTTTAATTAATGTTGTTTGCTTTGTTTTCTGTTTCTGGGGAAAGCGCCCCACCTAGTGTTGGTGTTCAGGATGGCTCTGAGGTGCGCTGACGGGCTTTCCCTTTTCACCAAGGCTTTCTTTCCTTGGGCAGTGGACTCCTTCCAAGCCTCCTCTCCTCTGCTGCCAGCCTGCAGTGAGGCTGCCCAGCAACACTCCATTTTGCCAGAGGAAGGAAGGGAGAAGTCTGCTGCTGGCCGGGGGCCGAGGCCCCTCAAAGAAGTGGACCAGCCCAGGGAGAGGCTTCTGGGTACACAGGTTGACAGGCCTCCCTGGCCTCACCTGAGGCACAGGTTGAAGGGCCTCACCTGCATGCCCAGCCCCATGTTGCAGAAAACCTGAGCTCTAGGGCCTGGGTCATCCTTCAACTTGTCCTGTGCTCTGGCGGCCCTCCAGGTGCCTCCTTCTGCACATACTAGGGAGTGCCACCCTGCCTGCCCCGAAGTCACTGCTGGGTTCTGTGAGTCCTTTTGCCAAAGTTGAAATTATAGCTGACTTTCCATAGTAGATCTCAAAGACAGACACTTGGAGCTTCGTGTGGCCTTGCCTCCACTAGGTGGAATCCTGACCATGGGGTGGGTCTCTCAGGGATCACTACCTGACAGCTTTCTGCCCCCTCTGGGACCAGACCTACCTCTTATGTCTTGAGTGGGGGAACTACAGATACCTCCTCCTCGTTCTAGTTTTTCCAAAATAGACAATAACCTTGAAGAACTGTTATGACAGTGAAAAACAAGCTTATGCTGGGTTTCAAAACAATAATTTTATCCTGAAAACCTTGAAATTATCAGTAATTCTTTAGAGTCCCAGGGCACCCAGTGACTGACAGTGCATCACAATGAAAATATATGTGTGGCCTATGAGCATCTGAACAATTCCAGTAGGACCCCCTCCCCTTTTTTAAATCAAGGTGAGATTCTCAACACAAACTTTAACATTTTAAAAGGACCAATTCAATGACATGTAGTATATTCAGTGTGGTGTGACCCCGCCTGTATGTAGTTTTCATCACCCCATAAGGAAACCACTGACCCATTAGCAGTCTTTCCTCACCTCCAGCCCCCAGCCCCTGGTTGCTTTCTGGGGCTACAGATTTGCCTATTCTAGGCATGTCATATGTTACATCAGATTTTTTGGATGTGGCTCACTGCACAGTAACACTGGGCTCTGCAAAAGGCAGAACTCAGATTCTTGAAGCTCTGAACAAGACAAGGCTGCCACAAGGGGCCACGGGGGTTGCACCCAGTAACAGGGCAACAGCAAGCTGGAGATGTAGGGACAACTTACGCCTAGTCAGTGAGTGGGGTGGCTGTCTGTGGATTCGCAAATTTGAAGAATTTTGTGGGCTCTGGGGAATTGTATTCGTTCCTAGTTGTCTGGAACCTGACCCCAGAGTGTAGGAGCCCAATAAGGAGTCCACAGGGGTGTGTTTAGTGGCCCCGGAGAGTCGGATCTTGATACAAGAAGTGATGGACAATGGGAGCTTACACATTGCCCATTAAGGACAGAGAGAAGAGACTTTCCAGCTACAACTTCAAAACTAGGTCAAGAGAGCTCTTGTGAAATATCGTATTACATCATATAAATGGAATCATATAATATGTGGCCTTTTATGTCTGTGTCTGGCTGTTTTCACTTAACAAAATGTCCTCAGGGTTCACCCACACTGTAGCATGTGTCAGAATTTCCAACCTTTTTATAATATTCCATTGTATATACAGACCATTTTGTTTATCCATTCATCTGCTGATGGACATTTGGTTTGTGTTCATCTTTTGGCTTTGGTCAATAATGCTGCTGTGGACATGGGTATACAAGTTCTTGAGCATGTGTTTTCAATTCTTGTAAGTATATACCCAGGAATAAAATTGGCTGGTTGTATGGTAACTGTGTTTAACTCGTTGAGGAATGACCAAAATGGTTTCCATAGCTTTTTTCCATTTTGTGAACACCATGTTAGTCAGTTGTCCATTACTATAACAAAATAACTAAGATAACTTATAAAGAGAACAGACTTGTTTTGCCTCACAGGTTTGGAACTTTCATCTGTGAACAATTGGCCCCCTGGCTTTGGGCCTGTGCCAAGGCAGTATGTCATAGCATGTGGACATGGCAGAGCAACAGCACTTACCACCACACACAGAAGCAACAAAAGGACGAGGAAGAGGCCAGGGTCCCACTATTCACTTCAATAGCACACCCTCACTGACCTAAAAGCCTCCCACTAGACCTCATCTCCCAATACCCTAACCCTGGGGACCAAGGCTTTAACACATGGGCCTTTGGGGAACATTCTAGATCCAAACTACAGCAAACACTATCAAGTATACAGACAAGTAGAAAGAAGAGTCTAGAGAATCCCAGGTTCCTACTGTCCATATTTAGCAGTAATTGCCATCTTGCCTTATTTTGCTTCATCCTTTTATATATATATATATATATATATATATATATATATATATATTATTTTAGCGAGTTGCATACCATTTCCTCCTCAAATGCTTCAATACACATTTCTTTAACATTTTATGGTGTTTTTTTCTGTTTTTTGTTTGTTTTAGAAATGCATAAAGGGTGCTTTTTTTTTTTAATTTGGAATGATACTCCTCCAAGAGAGGAAACAGCCTTGTGTCTTCTGCACTGTGGGTGCTTATGGCCTGTTTAGTATCCTCCAGCCCCAAGAATTATTTATTTGGGCTGGTCAGTGTGGTTCCACCAGAGCTTACTCTGTCTGAACCAATTTTGCCATGGTGAAATTATTTTCCAGCACAGATCATATCCATTTTCTCTATATTGACAAGGAGCTGTCTGACTGCAAGAAAGTGATCCCTGGACAGTGTAACAGTCAGTTGGGTGCCCCCAGGGGAAGAACCTGGATTTCCTTTCCCCACCTCCCCTGTTCCTGTCTATCTACCTAATCTACCATTGTTCCATCATGGACTCAGAACTCTGAAATCCTTCAGATTTGGGGCATCAGATCACATCTTCCGCTACTTCATGCTAGAGAGGGGCATGAAGTCTGAGTCCTTGCTAAGTGTCAAGGGGTTGGGATAGGAGTGTTAGGGTTCCTTGCTTTACAGGAGGTGTTTGCTGGCAGGTGAGCACTGTAGAATCTTTGCCCCACTTGATCTGATACAGATGATGATGGCAGTGAGGCCTCAGGCACGATAGTTAATAGTCCCCAGCAAGCCTCAGGGACTTCTGCAGGTTGATGGCCTGTAGGTGGAAAGAGATAAACTTAGTGAGGAGGTTTAGCAAACAGGAATCAAACCAGAGAAGTGGGATTGAGGTTAATAGTGCTAGTAAGAACCACAACCGAGTCTCCTTACAAGAGAACCCGCCCTAGGCTGCTTTCTCCCTTAATTATGATGCCTGCCTGGAAGGTTAGTGTGCGAATGTTATCCCAATCTGTCCTGACTTGTTGCTTCAAAAACAGCACTCCTGTTGGAGCAGTATGCAGACTCACCCCTGTGCAGCAGTGATCATAGCCAAGTCTTACCTGTCTGTAGGACCTCAGCAGCCAGGGAGTTGATCTGTTGCTGTAAGTCAGTAAGGGCCTCAACCATGGTAACTAGGCTGACAGCACACTCAGGACTAGCCAGTGTACAGAAATGGTCTGTCATACACTATTTCAAAAGGGGTCAAATGGAGATGAGCCTTTGGAGCCACTTGGAGTGTGAGAAGAGGTATGGGGCTTACCCATGGTACTGTTGTGATCTGGAAGATACAAATTTTACTTGAAGATTAAGTATAGTAGCCTAAGGTCCTAATGGGGAAACAGCCAAGTGAGTTTAGGAAAATAAGCTTTAATAATTTTTCACCTATACACATCTGAAGATCAAAAATTTTTCCATTAGCACATCTGTTAGATAAGACTTAAATCAACTCAAGACAAACTTATAACTTTGACTGTGTACACTCTGGGAATCAAACCCAATGCTTCTCTCATTATAAATAAGCACTCTACCACTAAGCTAAACTTAAGCCCCCATAGTTCCTTTGGATAGTTATACAAATTAACCATTTCTCTATAACTTCTTAGCATGACTTTACTTTTGGTAGGGCCAACATATGTGCACTTCTCAAGTTACATTTTAAAAGAAAAAAGGGCCAGGCACAGTGGTACATGCCTATAATCACAGCAGCTTGGGAGGCTGAACCAGAAGGATCATGAGTTCAAAGCCAGCCTCAGCAACAGCAAGGTGCTAAGCAACTCAGTGAGACCCTGTCTCTAAATAAAATACAAAATAGGGCTGGGGATGTGGCTCAGTGGTCGAATGCCCCTGAGTTCAATCTCCAGTACCAAAAAGAAAAAAAGACATTTTCTTACATGACTCAGTGCCATTATCCATTCAACACATGAGCACTAATGATCCCCTACGGTCCTCTGATGGCCACCTCATCATCATCCACTATCTTCCCATCATCCCCAATACTTTTGATGACTCTTCATTCACTCCAGCATCTTATTGAGGTTCCCTTTTGCACTTGGGTGTTGGGCCCCTTAAATCTACTTCCCTCTAGAAGGGTCTTCCCAGCCTCGTTTTTCCCACTGACATTGATTTGCAGAGGAGACTGGGCCAGTTGCCCTATGGACAATAGTTCTAGCATTCATTCCACTTTAACAGATCCTTCTTTTCTTCAGAAAGGCTAGAAATTTAGGGTCAGGGGGTCCTAGTCAGATGAGAATAGAGCTAATAAAAGAAGGAAACCCAAAAAAGAAAGGACAGACTCCCTTGGAAGGTGAGATGGGTGGGCCTGGTGTGAGAGGTAGGCATGGGATCCCTGGCTCTAAACCCACTGCACAGAGGAAAAGACGGCATGGAGGCTGTTTAGGAACATGTTGGGGGCTACATTGTGCCCCTCCAAAAAAGACATGTTGATGGTCTGTCTCCTGATATCTGTGAAGGTTTCCTTATTTGGAAATAGGGTCTTTGCAGATGTAATCAAGGTGTGCAGTGGGCAAGTGGGCAGCAGCCACACTCAGTGGGACACCTGAGTCCTGGGCCTCTCAGGGAGAGACCACTCGCTTGTCCCTGCTCCACCTCACCCCCACACTCACCAAAGCCCGACCTTGCTCGGCTCCACTGGACAAGAAAAACCCCCCAGGGTTTGAAACAAGTTTTGGTTGGCTTCTGAGCAGCCGGTTGGTGCTCTAGGCTAGCCTGGTCTCACCAGGGCTCTGCACTTCCCTCAGCTTCTCCAGGTGCCTGGTGATGGCAGCCATTCTCCTGAGGACAAGGCCCAAGGTGAGTGGGTGGCCCTCCCCCCCAGTATCTTCCCTCAGCAGTCTCCAATGCTCCTCCAGATTCCGGACCTTTCCATTCTACTCAGGAGAGCTTAGGCTAGCCTCAGCATCATGCCCCTTTCCTGATGCCTCAAAGTAGGTGTCCTGACTTCTGTCAGCTCCTCTTTCCTAAGTGGTCTGCTTACAACTCAGCCTGCCCTTCCTGCTGAGGTCTCTGGGGGTGGGGTGGGGACACCCACATTCTGTTGCTGCTGGCTCATCCTGGGACCCAAGGGCTTGAATTCCCCTACAGCTGCAGGAATGGCTTATTTTAGGTCCCAGTATCATTTGAGGACGTGGCAATGTACTTCACAAAGACAGAATGGAAGCTTCTGGATCTCAAACAAAGAATCCTCTACAAGCAGGTGATGCTGGAGAACTATGGCCATTTAGTGTCATTAGGTAAGTGACCCTGCCATATACAAACACCCAGGCCCACCTACTCTGCCTCTGGACTCTATTTCTGAGTTTCTTTTTGGTTAATTACTATGAGTCCAAGAATAAATGCATTTGTCCATCTCTACCAGACCAGTCATCTGTTGTAGGCCAGCTGTCATCTCAATAGGAGTTTTTGGCTAAATGGTTTAGTGTCAAATCAGTTATCTTGTATATAAAGTCATGAATTGACTAAATATCTTTCTACTTATAATGCCAGTTATGCTGCAATATTTATATGCACTATTTTAAACTTGATTTATCTTTATAATAGTTTCATTTTCCACTCATCCCACTTTGTAGAATTTAGCAGCAGGATTTCCTCACATAAGCCATGGAGGTGCCAAGCAAGGACTAAGTGTGCACTAGATGTGCCTCAAAGAATCCAAGAAGAAGCTGGGACAGGTGTGAGCAGGCAGCCTTTCCCTTCCTCTGTCAACATGCCCCCAACTTCTCGTCTTTATGACACCACGAGGGATGTCAATTTTGCTAATTGAAGGGCAAAACCAAGAGTCACAGGTTGGGTGGGTGGGGCTGTGGCAGAAGCTTTGAGAGAGTGAGTGCCGCAAGTGCCCTGCCTCCTGCGTCTGAGGAGCTCAGGGACTGGCCTTTCCCCTCCTGCAGCCCAGCATGTTATTGGCTACAGCTGAGCTGAGGCCTTCCTTTTCCCAGCATTTTCCTGGCTGCTGGGAGTGGGCTGTAAAACTAGAGGTGGCTCCCCCACTACATCCCAAAGCCTTTGGGGTTGTGAGGAGGCCATTTAGCACTGAACCCTTTTCTTTGGACTCTACAGACTTCAATTCTGTAACCTGACCCCATTGAGAGAAATTAGCTCTTCCCCCTGGCTTCTCTGACATTCAACAGACAGATGGGGACACATCTTTTTTCCAAGGAAACTTCAGGATTCTCAGTTGAGTTGGATGGTGAAACAGGGACATTCACCTTTCAAGGAGCATGGCTGTGGGTGACCTTTCTCTGGACTTTCTTAGTGGCAGTTTCTAGAAAGTTCTTTGCTTTCTATTATCTGCAGATGTTAAGGCTGTACTGTGTTTAGGAGTCACTCTGTCCTTAGCCATAGTGTTGCTAACCTGCTTTATTTCTGTGAACAGGATTTGCCTTCTCCAAGCCTCGCCTGGTGTCCCAGCTGGAGCGAGGGGAGGGGCCTTGGGTAGCAGACTCCCTTAGAGGCCAAGCAGAGGCAGAATCACATGCAGGTGAGTGAGGAGTGCTCATCCCACTTGCTTGAATCCCAAGAAAGGAAAGAGCTGCTACCAAACCAGGATGGTTTGGCACATCCACCCTGGATGGGAAATTGTCTTTAGTGTCAGATGTCAGTCTCCCAAGGGCTTCCCTCCCATCCTGGTGAAGCGAGAGCCTCTGTCCTGCTGCCTCACACCCTTTCAGCCACCATTTCCAGTCCATCCTGTCTCTCTCCCTCTGTCTGCCTGCCTGATGTTTTTCTGCCAAGGTGAAGAAGAGTAAAACCCTCAATAGAGTCCGAGAGAGGGGTGACACTTGACACTGCCTGGCACTCTTTGTCTTTGCAGGTGAGAGGATAAAGAGCAAGACAGCCATTTCAAAACAGAAATATTCTGGAAGAGGACGCCCAGGACCTGACTTTCAGGGCGGCAAGGGGGGTCAGGTGGCAGCGTCACCTCCCCAGCCAGGAGGCACCAAGAGAGTGTCTGCACAGAGAGGTCCCCAGGACTCTGTACACAATCCGGTTCTAAGGCAACAGCTTTCCAAGGGCGTCGAGAAACGGTACCTGTGTCAACAGTGCGGGAAATCCTTCAGCCGCAGCTCCAATCTGATCAAACACCGCATCATCCACAGCGGCGAGAAGCCCTTCGCCTGCAGCGAGTGCGGGAAACTGTTCCGCCGCAGCTTCGCGCTGCTGGAGCACCAGCGCATCCACAGCGGTGAGAAGCCGTATGCGTGCGGCGAGTGCGGCAAGACCTTCACGCGCAGTTCCAACCTCATCAAGCACCAGATCATCCACAGCGGCGAGAAGCCCTTCGCCTGCAGCGAGTGCGGGAAGCTGTTCCGGCGCAGCTTCGCGCTGCTGGAGCACCAGCGCATCCACAGCGGCGAGCGGCCTTATGCGTGCAGCGAGTGCGGCAAGGCGTTCAGCCGCAGCTCCAACCTCATCGAGCACCAGCGCACGCACAGCGGCCAGAAGCCCTACACCTGCCCCGAGTGCGGCAAGGCCTTCAAGGGCGTCTCGCAGCTCATTCACCACCAGCGCAGCCACAGTGGCGAGAAGCCCTTCGCGTGCCAGGAGTGTGGCAAGGCGTTCCGCGGCCGCTCTGGCCTCAGCCAGCACCGGCGCGTGCACAGCGGCGAGAAGCCCTATGAGTGCAGCGAGTGCGGCAAGGCGTTTGGCCGCCGCGCCAACCTCTTCAAGCATCAGGCGGTGCACGGTGGCATACGGGCCTCCGAGCGCCGGGGCCGCGCCAAGGGGCTGAGGCGCGGCTGCATGCTCCTGGAGCCGAGGCGTGGGCACCGAGGGCCGCGGCCCCAGGAGGGCGGCGAGAGCAGCTCGGCCGAGCCCCGGCGGAGCCGCAGCGGCCAGAAGCCACATACGTGTGAGCACTGCGGCCAGGCCTTCGAGAGCAAGTCGCAGCTGAGTGGCCACAGGCACTCCCATGGCGGCGAGAAGCCCCAGGCAGGCAGCCCACGGGCGGCGGCTTTCGAGGGGAAGTCACTCATTGAGGGGAGCGATGGCGGCCACGGGGCCAGCGTTCTGGGCTCTGGGAAGACCCAGGGCAAAGCCTCGCCCTGAGGCCAAGAAACAGTGCACGACTCTTGAGTGGAAGGACGCGCCCTTCCCCAAGTGCGCTCTGTCCCTAAGGGTAGGGCGGGGAGGAGGGACAGGGGCCGTCGATGCTTAGAGACTGCACCCCGAGGCCCGGCCCAGCCTAGCAGGGTACTCCTAGGCGCCCACGCACGCGTGCGGAGGCGCCGGCTGAGCTTTGTACATTGCGGAATTGCTCCCCCGTGCGCGGACCACTGCCTGCTGTGTGGAGGGAGGAGGCAGCCTCGCCTCGCCTCGCCTCGCGCGAGCAGTTTACACGGTAATGGCCCCCGTCCTCACTCCAGGGCGGGGCCATTGGCCTCCTGCCAAGAGTTAGTGTTTCTGCGTAGAAGACACTACAAGCACTTTAACTCTTTCAGGGCTTATTAAACGCAGAGAGCTCTGAAACTAGACTGCTGCTCCTACGGAAGGCACGAGCACCCCGCTAGCTAGTAGCGCGGAAAAGCCCTGCAGGTGTGGGGAACCGTGGGAGGCTGTGCCTGAAAATTCCGGTCCTGTTGGGCGCCCCCTTCTGCTCGGAGGAGGAGCTGCACATAGCCCCACTGCCTCTCAGTGGGGGTTTCTGGGAAATGGCTGCCCTGCGTTCTACACAAAGGATAAGACCAAGAGAGCCTAAGCTTCTCCTCTCTAGGAGAGGAGCCCTGGATGGACCTCCTGTGGTTCCTCACAGGAATGGGCTCTGAACAAGACATGGCAACATTTGTGCCCCCATTGTCCTGCTGGCTTCAGTCTCCTCCCTGCCCACCAGCCCCCAGCTCATGCCCTGTTGCCTCTGTCAACCAGACCCCAAACCTGCCCACCCAGCAAAGGCTGTCCTGGCCTCTCTGCCTACCCCCACACCCGCCAGTGCCTAAAACTTTCAACTTAACTGCTCCTGAGTTGGATCTGGGTGACCGGGCAGCTGCCTTTCACATGACATTTCTTAGAGTATCCAAGGTGCCCTTGCTTGGAATGTTTTTGTATTCAGGGATAGTGTAAGTTGATAATGGAGATTTTGGCCATATGAGAGTGCAGGGAATCACTCCTTAAATAAGAATTCCCCAACCCCCTGACAAGACCTCAGGCAGGAAAAAGGGGCCATCCCAGGCCCACATCTGATAAGCTGGTGGCAAGCCTGCACCTCTTCTCCCTGGAATGATGCAGTCCCCCCCCCCCTTCAGCCCCATGGACAGGGCAGACCCTTCAGAAGGCACTTTATGAAATCTTAGGGGAGTTTTCAAGAGGAAAGCTGGCTACTAACTGGAGGCAGCTGCCAGCAGGCACTGTCCTGTTCTACCCACACTGTCCCTGGAGGCCTGGGAATCCTGACCCCTTGGTATTCTCAGCCCAGCATCCTGGTCAGTTGACCACCCGTTCCATCCTGCTACACTCCCAGGAGAGAGCCCCTCCAAGGGTGTGTAAGTGATAGGTGTGGTAGAGGCCACCCATGGGGACCCCAAGGAGGAGCATGCACTTTCCTGCCAGACAGGGGAGGTTCAAAGACGTTTTCCTCCTGCCAGGAGAATGTGGGAGGGCCTGAAAATCCAGGTTCCTTCCAAGGATGCTGCTTGGAGTGCCAGTCATTAGGACAACTCCAGAAATTTCATACATGTAGACACACGCACATGTATATAAGTTATATATATATATATATATATATATATATATATATATATATATAAATGAACTATTTTGTGGAACGTTCCAGAGTTCTGTAACTTGTTGTTGTCTCAAGGTGGCTTGTGTCCAGTGGCTCCCTATTTCCTTGTCCTTTGATTGCCTTCTTGTCTGTAAGCTAGTGCCCCATAAGCCTACAGCTGTGTGTCATGTTCAGCCTTGTGTCCTCTGTAACAGCCCAGGTCTGGCACTAGCAGATGCGTGTGAAATGGACTCTGCGCACTCAGCACATTGCACTTGGGCTCAGTCTCGTCAGCTCCAGCCTCACGTGGAGGCAATCCAAAGCATTTGCAACTTTATGTTTTCCAGTAGGAACATGTCTCTGAAGTTCCTGGTGAGGTAATTGGCATTTGGGGTTTTTCTGAGTCTCAGACAATCTCCTAGGGCCTGCAGAGATGCAGGGAATCAGTTCCCATATAGAGCAGGTATCCATAGCAGAAGGCTGTGTAAGGTCTCTGTCCCATGTACTCTAATGTCCATTTCCAGTGCTCTGGGAAGGGAACTATTCAGATCCTACAAGCCGGACAGTCACCAACTTCTACTGGAGAAGAGCTGGCTCTCCCAGGACAGTGACATTCCATTGGTTCTAATATATAAGCTAATTCTATTTTTAACACAAGCACCTTTTTTTCACCTTAGTCCTACACCCAAGGATAACTCGATACAGAAAGCATCATGTGTAGCATTTTCAGCAGAAAGTGGGTCTACCAGGAGAGATACAGGGCACTGCTCTCTGACTTTGTCTGAGTGCCCTGGAAAGCTCCAAAACCTCTAGTGCTTGCCTAGGTAAATGATGCTTATAATGGCAAGCTAGTCTTTTTGTTTCTCCTGTTCTCGGTGTAATTTAGTTCCTGTTAATTAGATTTTCACTACAATTCAAATAAGAGTAGTTTTTTCTTTCAGGTAGGGTAATCAGGTATGCAACACGGGTTTTGCGTGGAATAAGAGAGGGAAGAGAGAGCCTGGAAAGGACTCTTTTTTTCCTTCTATGGTGCCTATAAATTGGGCTCCATCCCTCCTGCTGTGTGGGAGATGGGGATGATTGCCCTTGCTTTTTGAGAGACAAAAGAGTGTAAACAGTTAAACTATCCAGGAAAGTCCTGCTGCTTTCCATTCCTTCCTCCAGCTGCTCCCCCTCCCCAGGACCTTTCCTGGATGCCAATCTTAGGCCCCTTCCCCTTTGGACCATTTGCTCTTTGAAACTTTGAATGAATGCTTTTCCAAGAGGTGTATACATCCTGTGGCAGTATCTCCATGCAACTGGTAAGTGGTCCTGGCTGAATTTGTTGTGAGATGGGATTGCTTCCACTTCCTTTGGCTGCAAATAAAGAAGTTCTACAAGTGTTGGCCTTGAAAGAAGCCCTCCAATAGGTAGGGGCTATTTTGAATGTTTAAACAGGCAGTTGGGTTAAAGTTTTTAGGAAAAGCCTTCACCAGGAATCTGGGAAGAGCCCAGAGCCAGTGTTTTGGTAACCCTTTGGGTTCCCTGGTGCATGGAGCTCTGTCTGGGGTCCTACAACAGGGTATAGACTCCTCTGACTGGGTTATGGACAGCCAACTAAAGCTGGTTGGATACCATGACTGTGACCAGGAAGGGAGATTTGGCCAGCCTGCTATGTTCCTTAACAAGCTGCCACATCACCTCCTGAGAATAGCAGCTCTGGCTTTGGCAATTTCTTTGCCAGACTTCAGGCAACACAACATGGCAGAATCCACACCCACAAGTGAGAGTGCCCAGCTCTTCAGACAGGAAATGGAAGTAGAGGGACTTCTGTTGTGGGTTTGCTGAGAAGTGCTTGAGTTGCAACAGGTGAAAGAAAGGAGAGTGAGCATTTGGTATGTTGGGGGAACCCATGAAAGGCTGAGGGATTTCTCCAGGACTGTTCTAGGTTTAAGGTCAATTAGACCTCAAGTGTGGAGAGCTTAGGATGCCACACTCCAGAGTGTGGCTTTAGCTGGTACTAGGTGAGGAGCAGGTTTTCAAAACATGAGTTATTCTGTGATGGAGGAAGGAAAATTAATGTAAATTATAGCTGCTATAGTAATTGACATCTTAACAACCACCAATGTTGTAAAGTGTAGTCTATACAATAACTATCCAGATGATAGTTCTTATGTCTGTGAGGTGTGACATATGGTTCTGTATGGCTCAAGTCCACTGTGCATGATGAGGTAACATAAAAGGGAAGCATAGCAGGGGCCACAACCATATTCCTCAGGAGTTCCCACTTGCCATGGTATTTGTAGCTGGTTTGTCTTTTGCTGGCCCCAGTATAACTATGACTTCACAATACCAGACCCTCCAGGATTCCTGGACAGCTTCTCAGAAGATCGTTATTTTTATGTTAGAAGAACCATCAAGTTCAAGGCCTTGGGCATTTGTGAATGGCACAGTGCCTTCTTTTGTGTCTAGGAAGGTTAAACTCGGTCCTTTTCCACCAACTAGGAACTTTCAGGCTGGAAATGAAGGGCTACTGGGGGTTCTTGGCTTTTTAACCCTTCTTTGACAACTTATGGAGGTATAGTAGGCATATAATAGACTACACATCTTTAAAGTGTACGATTAGATGGATTTTGGCATGTGTGTATACCCATGAAACCATCCCCACCATCAAGACAG
This sequence comes from Marmota monax, assembly GCF_021218885.2. Lineage (NCBI taxonomy): Eukaryota > Metazoa > Chordata > Mammalia > Rodentia > Sciuridae > Marmota > Marmota monax. Next base: position 2,183,135 of record NW_026692025.1, on the reverse strand, counting down.
TGAACATATCCATCACCTCCCCAGTAATGGCCTTTGGCCCCAGTAGCCCCTCCTTCCTGCTCCTCCCTACCCCTATCCTTATAATCACTGCTCTACTTTCTGTCACTATAGATTAATTTGTATTTCCTAAAGTTCTATATAAATGGACTCTATACAGTACATGTCTTTCAAAATTCCCTTTTTCCTATCTGTATATCCAGTTTCCCCAGTATCATTTGTTGCAAAAACAGTTGTTCCCTTGGTGGAATTGCATTGGTGCCTTTGTGGAAAATCAGTTGTATGTATGATTGTGAGTCTGTTTCTAGAGTCTTCATGATGCCACATCAGTGCTATGGATTGAATATTTGTGTCCCCACAAAAGTCATGTGTGTGAGCCCCGATGGCTGGTGTTAGGGAGGTGGGATCTTTGAGGAAGTTAGGTTTAGATGAGGTCATGAGGGAGGGGCCTCCATGATGGGATTAGTTCCCTAAAGGTAAGAAATACCAGTGTCCTCTCTCCAACATGTAAAGCTACAGAGAGAATGAAGCTATGTTCCAAGAGTCAAATGTGACAGCACCTTGATCTTGGACTTCCTAACCTCCAGAATGATGAGAAATAAATCTATTGTTTAAGCTGCCCAGTGTATGGTATTTTATTATTGTAACCCAACCAACTAAAATATTTTGTGTACCTTTATGTCAATGCCACACTCTTGATTACTGTAGCTTTCTAAATCTTGAAATCAATAAGGAATTTGTTCTCTGTTCTTATTTTTCAAAGTCCACATGAGTTTTACAATACATTGCCAATTTCTAGGGAAAACAAAAGCTTGCTGGAATTTTCACTGGGATTGCATTGGATTGATGAATCATTTGGGGGAGGATTGACATCTTAGTATTGACCCTTTGAAACCAAGGACATGGTATATTCTCCATGTTGAGGGCCTTCTTCAGTTCCTCTCAGCATTAGGTTGTAGTTTCAGTATCCAGGCCTTCTCTGAATATGTGATTACTGATACTGGGGTTATTTTTTTTTCAACCATCCTTAGTAACCTTACATTCTCATTTAGGTATCTATTCACTCAGTGGACACAGAACTGAACATTTAACTGTTGAGTTGAGGATAAATATGATATATATGTTGCCTAGACTCAGAATCAGGAATAATAATTTGTTCTTATTGTGTTTTTATTTAGCCCAGCCCAGATTTGACAGTGGCCTTGACCATAAATACGGAACAGAGTCATGTGTCCCATGTTGATAATTCCAAGAATTTATAATTATTCCAAGATTGAAAAAAAATTTTTCTAGCAAAGTCTTTTGACAGAAAACCAAAATCAAATCAAAACAAATAATCAAATTAATTGTTGGTTTTTTTTCAGTAAAAATATTCTCCACTTAATAATATGATGTGCTTTTTCACACTTTAGCTAGTTGAGTGGAAACAGGGTATGAGGAGGTAGAGGAAAATCAAGTCAGGCAGGCACAAAAAGGGTGGAGGGAGAAAGATAGAGGAGGGAGGAAGAAAGCATAGTTGAGGGGAATAAGAGTAGTTTAGTTTTGCAGAGATGGAACACTGGGGTCCAAGGTATCTTGGTTATATCCTGTGCTTATGGGAACGGAATGGAAAAGCAAATGTCATGTGTAGACATAGTCACATAAGGAAAAGACAGCCAAGTGAGGACAGGGATTGGAGTGATGTGGGTATAACCAATAAAAACCTGTGGGACCATGAGAAGCTGGAAAAGGCAGGGAAGGATCCTTCCCTAGAGCATTTTGAGGGAGTACAGCCCCACTGATTCCTCCGTTTCTACCTATGGGCCTTTGATTCTTTGCATGTAAATCCTGGGAGGTCGGGAGCTAGTATGTGGCAATGGGTAGAAATTGAATGAGTGGTCAAACGTGTTCATCTGGTTGTCAAAATAATCACTTCAGGTGATAGACAGCACTTAACTGAGGTTAAGAAGCCCTAAAGGCCAAGCATTTCTAAAGATGCTCAGTAACAAGGACACCTGCAGCAGGGCTGCTGAGCACTCTTTCCAGGAGCCCTGGTTGATGCTGAGGTTCAGGGCAGTGACACAGGGTAGAACTCGGCAAGGCCAAGCCTACTGGGGAGGGGAGACTGAGTTCTTTCTCCAGCCCAACTCTTGGGGTTGAGTGTGCATGGAGGTCACCCCTCAGCAGCGGAGAATCAGGCAGACTGTGGGATACACGTGCACCTAGAGAGGGAAGCCCACAGGCAGACAAGTGCCTAGGATGGCCACCAGGAACCCTTCATCAGGAGCTCATCCCTTATCTGGCCTGAGCAACTACACAGCCAAATGGAGAGGAGGGGACTATGGCTAGGCTGGGTACCCACCTTACTCAGCATGAAAGCAGGGTCATTGAAAATCCATGGGTTCCCTGTTGGAAAAATTCTTTCCTCTCCCCTTTTCAGAGTTTTTCATAAACCTATAATCCCAATGGCATGGGAGGCTGAGGCAGGAAGATCACAAATTCAAGGGTACCTCAGCAAATTATGGAGACTCTTAGCAATTTATGCAACTTAGTGAAATCCTGCCTCAAAATTAAAAAAAAAAATTAAAGGACTGTGGATGTAGCTCAGTGGTAAAGTGTCCCTGGGTTCAATCTCCAGTACCAAAAAAATAAAAGAATCCTCCCTCTGGCTCTTGGGGATATGAGTATATGTTTGTAAACCTTTTCAATAAGCCTCCCACCAGCCCTATCACCCAGGGAGGTGTTTCTTTTTTTTAAAATATCTTTATTTTATTTATTTATTTTTATGTGGTGCTGAGGATCAAACTCAGGATCTCGAACGTGTGGACTGAGCACTCTACTGTTGAGCCACAACCCCAGCCCAAGGAGGTGTTTCTTAAGGGCCTGGAAGCATTTCCTTGAAATGCAAACATTAGAAAGATGGTGAGCCTGGCTCCCTGCTTTTGTGGGAGTTCAGCCTAGGCTCTGGCTCCAAGTTCGTGCTAACTAGAGAGAGCTTTATGCCCCCTTGGGGTAAAGACAATTCAGTAGCCCAAATGTCCACTCCTAATTACCAGGTATACTCAAAATGAACTAGGACAAGTTAGAGTTATCTTGAGATGCTATCTGCCTGGCTACAGGGTGAGATTCCTTTCATGACCTCTGCAATGTCAGTAGAGGACTGGAGTGCCTGTCATCATCCCCATTTGGTTTACTGTTTGCCTTATTTTCTACATTTGGGGAGGAGTTTGGGTTGGCAGGGTCTTCCTCGAGGTTGGCATCAGGGTCAGGGTGGGAGGAGCTGAGTGCAGGCCCATTACCCCAGCTACCCAGGGCCATGGGGGCATCCAGGAACAGCACAACCACCCTTTGGCAAGCAGAGACCTTGTGGCTACTGCCATAGGAGGAGACTGGCAACCTAGAAGGCTAGGGCCTTATCCAGGACTGTGGCAATTGTCAGACCTCACCTCACTTAAGGGGTTGCTGCTATTACAGGACCCCAGGGACTAGGGCTATATCCTGAGAGCAACTAGGGATCAAAAGATGGAAAGTGGGAGAATGTTGATCAGGAGGCTTGAAGTAAGGAGCAAGGTCAGAGGGAAAACTGTGAACAAGCTGAAGGATATCATTACCTACCTGTCCTCCCACCCCACCCTAAATAATCCTGCCACCAAAACTCCTCCCATGACCTGGCCCTACCCGCTGCCCACCAAAAGGGCCCGCCAAAAGTAACTAACTCCTCTCATGGCCTGGCTCTGCTAAGTCTGTATATAAAACCCGGATCCTCGTGGTGGCAAGCAGCCATTTTTTCACCTCAAAACTTAGCCACGTCAGGTGTTCCACCAATTGACTCAGCCACTGAATAAAGAAGAGCTTGCTGATCCAAGGTCTGCTTCCTGCTTCCCATCTCTGACATTTGTGTGCCATGTGCTTTCACAAATGATTAAAGAAATATCTTTGAGAAGTCAAAGGCCCCTTGTCTGCACATCAGAGGGACTTTGGGCTCCCATTCTAATTGCCACAGACCTAGGCATTGCCTGGCAAACATTCCTGGGCTCCCAGGACATGGGAATATCTTAGAAGCCTCCAAACAGAAGGAACCCACCACAGGATGAGAGTAGGCTGGCTTCCCTGGGCAACTCTGGCAACTGGAAGCTGGGGAAAGGTCAGTAGCCCATGGGCCCTAATCCTAGCCCAACACCACTCACCTGGCAGGGAAAGGGAAGTGAGGATTGAGAAACTACTTCTAGAAGCAAAGCCACCAGATCAAATAACCCTTGAAACCACAGAGATCTCCAGGGGGAGGTGGTAAGAGGAGGTCATTCTTGTAAACTGTATGGTTCATTCTATAAAGTGACAACAGAGGGGCTGGCAGAATATTCTGGGAAGCCTAAATCCAGACTTGGGACCTTATGCATTAAGAAAAGATCAGAGAATAACTATACAATAGTCACTGTGAGGCTGGCTCAGGTATCAGTTTGACTCCTTTATCAAGGGTACCCAGATTTTGGTCGAACACCAGTCTGAATATGCTAAAATATTGCTCAGATGAGATTAAACATTTAAACCAGTACATTCAGTAAAGCAGATTTTCTGTCCACAATGTGGGGCAGCCTCATCTGAATCACCTGAAGGCCTTAAGAAGAAAGACTAAGATCACCTGAATAGAAAGGTGACCTTTGGACTCAAACTGCAGTTCTTCCCTCAGTTCCCAGTCTGCCCTGAAGCCTCCACATCACAAGAGCCAATGCCTTAAGGTTTCTCCATAGATGGATAGATAGACACACAGGCACTATGAGAATGCAGACTAACCAGTCACAAAAGCAGTAAGCATACATGCAGCAGCTGCACATGTGCAAAGAAAAACTACTGGACCAGAAGGAAGACCTCAGTGAAAAGAAATTAAAATGGAATATTTTCCTATATTGTCATAGAATTAGACAGATGTCATTGATTTAAAAAAATAAAACTGTAAAGAAATTAAATAGTAGTATGATTGTTAAACTAGCTTTTAGAAATATATAGAAACCCCATGTGCCTTAAGGAGACGCAGATTTTCAGAGTCTGTGACACATTTTTTTAAAGTATTCATTATTTTCCCAATTTTATGGGTCACCTCATCCCCTAAAATATGTTGGAGTCCTAACCCTAGTACCTGAGAATGTGACCTCATTGGAGATAAAGTTCTTATAAAGGTCGTCAAGTTAAGATGAGGTTATTAGGTTAGGCCCTCATCCACGGTGACTGTGTCCTTATACAAAGGGGGGATTTGGATACAGAGAATGCATGCAGGGAGAAGACCATGTGAAGAAGAAAGCAGAGATCAGAATTGTGCACCAACAAGCCAAGAAATGGAAAAGATTGCTAGCAAATACCAGAAGCTAGGGAAGGGATATGGCACAGACTCTTCAGGGCCCGCAGAAGGAACCCACCCTGATGACACCTTGATCTTATACTTCCAGCTTCCAGAACTGTGAAATAATACATTTCAATTATTTTAGTCCCCCAGTTTATCATGCTTTGCTATGGCAGCCCTAGAAAACTCATACAGTCCCCAAATAACATTCAGTCATGATTTTTCTTTTTGGGGTATCACGGGTCAAACTCAAGGACACTCTACCTCTAAACTACATCCCCCAGCCCTTTTTGATTTTTTATTTTGAGACAGGGTCTCATTAAATTACTGGATCTTGCCTTAAAAATTGTGATCCTCCTGCCTCAGCCTCCTAAACCCCTGGGATTACAAACATGCCCACTGCACCCAGACAAAAAGATGATATTTTAAGCAACACATTCTCACATCTTATCCAACTAAAATACACAATAAAAGATGACTGCAAAATCTTCACTACTCCAAAATTAAGATAAATTCTACTAAACAAGCATTAGATTGGGAAGGAAATGAAAGGTGAAATCACGAACTACCTCTAAAGCAAAGCAAAGAAGATTGTTTAATGGGACATAGTTAGGTGCACAATTGCAGCCTTTGCATGCCTTAGTCTTTCAAGAAGAGGAATGACAAAGGTGGTTAGTCTTCATCTCAGGAAACTGGAAGAAAGAGCAAAAACTAAACCAAAGAAAATTTATTGTTGGAATTAATCAAAATAAAAGCTGAAGTTAATGAAGCAAATAATTTAAAAAGGAGAAAGAATTCAAAATCCTGTTTTCTGCCAGGCATGGTGGCACATGTCTGTAATCCCAGCAGCATGGGAGGCTGAGGCAGGAGGATCACAAGTTCAAAGCTAGCCTCAGCAACTTAGTGAGGCCCTAAGCAACTCAGTGAGACCCTCTCTCTAAATAAACTACAAAATGGGGCTGGGGATGTGGCTCAGTGGCTAAGATCCATCCCCTGGGATCAATCCCTAGTACCAAAAAAATACTGTTTTCTTCTTTAAAATGTATGAATCTCTTACGATCCTTGTTAAGTAAAAAATAACCACACATGAACACATGACCGGCAATGGAAAGGAGACATAAGTACAGATACTGAAGAAGAGTCATGGGACACTCTCCCTCTTCCCAGGCATGCTGCACCAGGAGTTCTGAATCTTTCTCTTACTTTTTAATAAAATTTCTGCTCACTTGCTTTAAAATTTCTACTTAAAATAAAAGAAAAGAATGATGGCAAGACATTTGAAAACCTAGAGGAAATCAACTAGAAAATTATTTAAAATTCCAGGCATAATGGCAAATATCTGTAATCTCAGTGACTTGGGAGAGAGAGGCAGGAAAATAAAGAGGTGTAGGCCAGCCTGGGCAAGATAAGCAACATGGTGAGACCCTGCCTCAAAAACAAACAAAAATCATAATGCCAGGTGTGGTGGCACATGCCTATAATCCCAGCAGCTCAGGGGACCGAGGCAGGAGGATAGCAAGTTCAAAGCTAATCTCAGCAGCTTAGCAAACCCCTGTTTTGAAATTCTAAAAAAGGGCTGAGGATGTAGCTGAGTGGTAAAGTGCCCCTGGGGTCAACGACCAGTGCTGCAACAAGAAGAAAAACTCGAACAACAAAGGCTTTTGTGATTTTTTTAAAAAGCAGCATCTAGTAAAATGCCATTTATACAAAATCATAAGTGAATATGTGGGAATGAGGGACATTGTATGTGTGTATGTGAGTGAACGGGTTGTGGAAGTATGTGAGGGTTTAGAGGTGTGTATACATGGGGGGAAATGGAAACTTGTGTGTGTCTGTGTATCTTTGTGTGCTATGGTCTGAGTGTGCCCCCTATTCATATTTTAAAATCTAATCACCAAGGTTATATATTATAAGATGCAGCCTTTGGGAGGTGAATAGATCATAACAGCAGAGTCCCATGAATGTGATTAGTGCCCATACAAGAGACCCCACAGAGTGAGCTAGTCCCTTCCACCACATGAGGACTCAACAAGAAGGTACTATCCATGAGGAAGGGAGCTGTCAACAGATACTGAGCCTGCTATTACCTTGGTCTTGAACTTCCAGCCTCTATAACTAAGAGCTATAACTGCTCTTGTCACTGTCTCCTGCACAGACAAGCTAGAAATGCTTATGGCCTTTTAATTTTAGTGTTTGTCTCTCTCTCTGTGGATAATTCTGTTTTCGATTGGCTTGTGTCAAATGTTCCCAGGTATGCTCTTGTTATCACAGTGACGTCCCCATGGGCAGATATCCCCCATGGTCTCATGTCAGTCAATAACGCAGCTTGGCAAGGGGCAGGTGGTAGGCCAGGGACAAGCTGGAGCTCTGGAGTTGGCTCTTAGGACACACCACAGCTCCTTTCACTCAACATATTGCTCTGAGACTCATCCAAACTGTTGTATGTAGCGAGAACACCTTCCATCTTTCTTTATTAAAAAGAAAGATGATACTCAAAACCAACCACATCTTTTTGAAAATACTTTTTAGTTATACATGGGCACAATATCCTTATTTTGTTTATTTATTTTTATGTGGTGCTGAGGATCAAACCCAGTGCCTCACATGTGCAAGCAAGTGGTCTGTCACTGAGCCACAACTCCAGCCCACCATCACATCTTATTTGACCATGTTTTTCTATGTGTTGCTGTTCATCTAGAAGATCTGCATGGTGGAAGTGGATGGTCTAGCATGTTATGTAAAATCTCTTGCCAAGTCCACCTTCAGCAATTTATTTCTGCTTTTTTTAATTGCCTAGACTTAGCAAATGATGGGGAAAATGTTAATAATACAGATCGAACTGAAGAATGTCTTGTCTGTGACCATGACATTATGATCACCATGAGTAAGGATGCTCCAACATACTGCCTCGTTGTTTCACCTTCACCTTAAGATAAATGAGAATCTCAGCCAACATTTATGTGGGAACTACATTTGTTCATCAGATGCTGTCACAGCTCAGGCACAAACATACAAACATAAATACAAATGCTTCCGGGTCCTTTCCTGGATAGCCAGTTGCTACACATTTATCAGCACAACACTGCTTTGAAACAGCAGGAGGCAGGTCACAGCCTGTCTACACTACTTGGAAGCACAACACTTGTCCTGGCTGGTCCGGGTGAGCACCGACTCAGGGAGGGTGCCTGAGGCCAGGACACCATGAGGTCAAGGGAGCCCAGAATGGTGAGAGAGAGGCACCTTGGTCCTGGAGGGATGGGAGGACACAAACTGGAGACCACCCTCAGAGGCAACATTGACACAGATTGGGCAGTCTTTCTCTCTGCACCTGGCATTGAGCGCCCTCTGACCTGAGTCAGCAGTAAGGCCAGCATTCCAAGGGCACCACCTGCTGGTTCAGGCTACCCACCTGGAGCCCAGCCAAAGCCCTGGCTTTGCAACACTCCCTCAGGCACAGCTCTGATCAGAAAGCTTGGCTGTGACAAGACCCGGTTACTGAACCCACTCCCAAACTAGCCACTGCAGGGCTTCCCCTTACTACATCCCTCCCCTGTCCCCACCATTTTGTCCCTAACCAGACTGATGACTCTCCTTCCACATCCCTAACCCTTCTACTTCTCTGTCTCTTATTTACTGTCACCCTCCCCATACCTCCTCTAGTTTCATTCTCCACATAGCAGCCTGAGAGGTACTGAAAACTACACATAAATCAGATCCTGCCCTCTCCTGCTTACAACCATCTGTAGCTCACCCTTACCATCAGGCTCAGTTCCAGCCAGGCCATGAGGACCATCTGGTGTGGCTGCTGCCTCTGTTCTGTCCTTATCATCCTGCCACCTTGCATACTGCAGAAGTCCTAGACTTTTTGACCTACTTAGGGTTCCCCAAATGGGCCTGGCTGGCTCAAGGCTGGAGGCTTTGCTTGTGAGAGTCACTCTTAGATGTGGCCACTCCACCCCTTCTTACCTATCCCAGCGTTTGGGTGACAGGTCTCTCCTTGTCCACCTCCTTGCAAGATGGGAGTGCCTCAGGGTGGGGCTCCAGAGACAGATTAACCAGCAACCCAAAGCCCAGCTGAGTTGGCTAGTGAGGTGCCCTCCTAGCCTTCCTAGGGCTGTGCCTCTAGAAGTAGGGCCCAGGATACGTTCCTTTCTAGGTAGTGCCCTCTGTGCTGGCTACCTACCCCTCTTCCACATCTCAGGTCAGTTTTACAACATAACCTCCTCTGTGCACCCCTTTCCCGCATGCTTCCATGGACTTCCTGTGGCGCAGCATGTGCATGTACTATGCCTGCATGTGGATAGGAGGCACCTCCCTTTTCCCAGTGCCCCATATCAATTCATCCTGTTACCACTTCACAGCACAGAGACAACTCTGGATGGGCCCCACAATGACTGAGTGCTGGACTGGGCTTTGCATTTTGATAGGTGCCAATTCTCTAGGCTCAGATCCCCCTTCCATCTCCCTTCCTGGCACAGATTGAAGCTGCTCAACCCAAGACCCTGTTCATTCATTTCTTAGATCTCTGGGGCAACAATAGAGAGAGGCATACTCAAGGTGACATTAAGACAAGCCAGGAAGGCAGCCAGTGGTTCAGGGTCAATAGCCCATGGATTCTGACATCCCCACAGGGACAGACCACAGTGGGGCAAGCTGGGGGCTCTTCTCTGGCAGGCACAGCTCCCTGCCTGCCCTCTCTAGACAGGATGATGGGAGGCCTAGGCAGGGAGCCTGTCCTCAAGGTCTGGCCAGTAAGTCAGCAGGTAAGTAGTGATGTTTATTGAGAAACAGGGGAAGAATGGAATCCCCAAAGCTGCCAACGGCAAGAGCGGGCTGGCCAGCAAGAGGGTGTATAGGCCTGGAGGTGGGCTTAAAGGCTCTTGGGCTATATGGTCAACCAGGCCTGGGATCACCCAGCTAAGAACTAGGATAAGGGGCAGCAAGTCTCCCTGGTGAGGACCAGCTCCAGGCCACAGAGCCTGGATGAACTGGTGAGGTGGAATCAGGCCTCAATGCTTGAACCATCAGGGGGTGTGTACATGGGTTCAATGTGGGCCCAACTGCGGGCCTGCTCATCTGCCCAGGCGAGTAGCTCAGCAGCGCGATGCAGGAAGATGAGGAGCAGGGTGTGTACATCACCCTCAGCTGAGTGGGCTGCATTTGGCTCAGCATTGAAGTAGCGGTGGAAGAGGCTGCCCAAGCTGTAGCCCTTGCGGCCTTGAGCCCGGGTGCTGTGGCTGTGGGCACGGTCCAGGCCCCGCAGTGCTGGCAGCGTATCCAGGCAGACAGTGTCCCGGGGTAGGTGAGCACCCAGGCGTTGAAGCTCTGTACAGAGCAGAGGGAAGTCGTAGTCAAAGCCATTGTGGGCCACAAGGCAAATAGGGCCCTCCTGGCGGCTCAGGAAGGCCTGCAGCGTCCGCACCACAGCACTATCAAAGCCAGCCTTCCGGCACTGCGCCAGACCCTCGCTGCTCAGGCCCGTAATCTCGCTGGCCTTGGCAGTGAAGGGGCGCTCTGGACACATGCACAATGTGAGCTTGTCCAGGATACGGGGCAGCATGGGGGTGCCAGACTCATCACGCTCAGGGTTCTCCAGGGAGGAACGGTGAACAGCGAAGAGGGATATCTCAGCAATCTCTGGATCCACATTGGGGAGCCCAGTGGCTTCCAGGTCCAAGAAGACAAAGGTCTCAGCCCGGGGTGGCTCAGACATGGTGATGTTTTCACAGGGGCAGTGAGGCCTAGAGCTGCCAGAGTAAGAGGCATAAATCTGAATGCTAAAGAGATGGGGACACCTGGACCTTGTTACCCACAGCCATCTCTCTGGTCAAAGTTCTGACCCCATTAGGTTTCACTTCCTTGCTACCCCCACTCCAGTTCACAGAGCTTTGGCTCTAGAAGTGATATCTAAAGCCTACATCCAAGGAGACTTTGAATGGGCCTCTACAGGGCTGGGACCCAGTGATCAGGACCTGTTAACTTCTGTCCAAGAAGGGGCCTGCTAGGGACCCATCCCCCTTTATCCCTCACACCTCTCCCTAGCCAGCCACACTTCCTACCACCTAACAGAGGAAAGGAAGGCCTACGGAGCCCAGATCCTAGTCCCAAGCCCTCCCCCTCCGCCTTTTGCTGCCAGGCCATTGTCTAGCCGCAGTTCCCTTCAGGGACATTGGGAGGCAGATATAGCCCAGGAATGGCACTTTGGCCACTTCGTAGATACCAAGCCTGGGAGCAGACACCCAAGAAAGCCCACACAGTGGTCCTAGCCTTCCTCCTCCAATATTAGCTCTAAACAGGCCTCTGCCTGCCTCCTGGCTCCCAGAGGAAGTCCTCGCCAACCCCACCACACTGGCTTACCTGAGGCAGGCGCTGGCCGGCTTCCTAGGCTGCAGGACGGGACACCTGTCTCCACACAGGCTGCTCGGGGCAGCCTTTAATCAGTAGCTGTGGCCCGCCCCCAGCAGCTTGTTGGGCAACCAGGAGGCCTGAGGCCGCAGGACCTGTGTGGCCGGCTCGCTTGCCACCCCCTCTCAAGCTCACCACCACTGGGAAACACACCCCGTGTTTACAGATTGGGAAGCAGGCTCTGGCCACACGCAGGCTTCCGGTGAGTGATGAGTGCTGCCATGGGCTGCAGAAACGTGTCCTCACAGGTACAAGGAAGCTGGAGTGGGGCAGAAGGCTGTGCCCTCTACTTAGTCCTGCCTATGAGTCTGATGAGGGTCAGGCTGCAGCTACCAGGTCCGGCAGACCCAAGTTTGATGCCAAGCCCCATGATGGACATGTCACACAGACTTGTCACCTTCTCCAGGCCTTGGTTTCCCCATTACTGGGGACCAGGCTGTCCTAATGTGACCTCAACAGTGAAACAGGCACCCACATATCTCACTCAGCCTATGAAGAAGAAGGGGTGCTAAGGACAGTCTTGGGTCACCCTAATGACCAGGGGTGGCCTCAGGGATGTGCCCAGTATAGACACTGCCTGGCTTTTGCTCACCCACCTTGTGGGTTCATCTTCCATTAGGAAGGGGAGTGGGATGTTTATCTGCTCCAGGTTGAAATGACCCATGATGTCTAACAAGTATTGAGCAGAGGCTGCCAGGGAGGGAAGAGGTGAGGCAGGAGCAACTCTGCTGGGCTGGAGAAGTGGTTGGGCCTGGCCCAGCAAGCCCCATGGGCTGTGCCTGTACAGATTCTTCCACTTATAGGAACACTCAACATGGTGGGGGGTGGGGGGCGGTAGGGGCTAGGTGGCCCCAGGACTACAGAATAGGAGTAAAGCCCAGCTCCTGGGATCCCTTTTCCACCTGGCTCCAGATGAAGGGCACCATCAAGATGGGAGGATGGCCAGAGAACCATCCCTGGTCCAGGAAGTGTGTAGAATCCCAAGAACCTCATTCCAGAGCACCACATGCCAGCATTTGGCAGTGGACACACTACAGGTCCAATCTCCTGCTAGGGGAATAGGGAGGCCATCAGGATGCTGCTCTCTGCCCAGTGCAAACCCTCATGTGTCCTTTGACCTGCAAGGCAGTCAGTTCACCCAGACAGTGGTGAGCACGGGTCTGCTTGTCCTCCCACAGCAGCAATCTAGGGGCCACCCCAGGTGATAGCAGGAGGGGGCCTGGTGCCTGGTTCCCTGGTGCTTCCTTGCCTCAAGTGCCCAGAGGGGAACTTGGGAGAGTAAAGGTGATGGTGCAGGGAGTTGAGTAGGCAGAGCAGCCTCAGGCAGGAGGGAGCCCCCTCCCTCAGGCCCCATCAGTCCTTCCTGTTCCCATGCTCAAAGGGAGGGAGGTGTCTGTGACAGGCACACTGCTCAGAGAGATACTGGGTCATCTTGGGAAGCCCAGAGAGCAGCTTCCTGGACAACCAGTCAGGCCACATCAAGAATTCCTCAATAGATGCTGAGCACCCTGGGAGGAAGCAATAGACAAGCTGTCTCCCAGGCACATGATGAGGGCTCCTGAGGGGCTATGAGAAGTGCTCACACAGGAATGGGTACAGGCCAGGGGTGGCAGGGAGAGGGGTGCATGCATGGTGAGTGGAGGCCTTGGCTGGGCACAGCCAACTTACCAGGCAATGACAGGAAGGAGTGAAGGCAACAGGCGAGGGGCAGGGCCCACGCCCACCAGGCATAGCCAAGTTTAAGCAGGCAATGATAGGAAGGAGTAGAGGCAGGGCCCAGGCCCACCAGGACAGCAGACCCCAGACCTGTGATACTAGGGACAGGAAGGGAGCTCAGTAGCCCAGGCCAGAGGGGAGACAAGGGACCCAAATGGCAGAAGCAAAGAGCTGGCTGGAGGCAACTTCTTAAGAGTCTGAGGATTCCTTTCTCTGTAGCTCAAACAGCCCTGGCCTTCTCTGCCCTCCCACCCACCCTCCCAAGAAGCTGAAGGCACCCAGCAAATGGAGGCACAATGGGTACTGGAACCACTTCTCCAGCAAGCGTGCTGGGAGGGCCTCCTGCTCCTGCATTATCCTGTGCCTTTTTGCAGACTGTCGTTGAAGACCTTATACTTCTGGGTTAGTTCATCCATTTGGTGGCTGCAGAGGAAAGAAAAACACAAACAGAAAAGTGAGTCTAGTGCTTCTGGGCCTGGAAAAGGCAGTGTTGGGCAGCAACTGCCAGGATCGCCTCCTGGCTCCCACCTGAGGCCCGCATCCTCCCTCTCAGACATGACTGAGTGGCAGGGAGGGGGCCCCACCTGGCCCCCATGGGGCTTGAAACCTAGGTGCCAGTCTTAGTAGCTACTGTACCCAGAAACTACTGTAAGTGCCAGGCAAGCAGCTCAGAGTCCTGGGCTGGGTCACACTGACTACAGCATGGAGCTGAGGCTCAGGCCAGTCATAACCTTGCCCCTGCCCACCACCCCAGAGCCCAGGGGACGCAATGCAGTGAGAAGCCGGGGCTTGTTCTGACTGATGATGATGTGTCTTTTAATCAGATGAATAATGTGTGTGCACAGTAACTAACCCAGTGATATGGAACAGCCAGCTCTAAGACCTTAGCTGAAGAGCTCCTGTCTCTGCTGCCCACCCCACCCTGCAGGGAACTACACTCACTACATGAGCTACCCAGCTTGCCCAGGAGGGAGGGGCTGTAGCTGATGTACCCAGTAACTGCATAGGCCTCCCCAGCCATCAGCTTCAGCTGCCCTTTCCCACCCAGAGCTAAGTTCTATCTTTGAGTTTTCCTAACTTAAACACAAACCTGTTTCTTCCTCTACCAATCTGACTCCCCACCCCCACCTTCTCCTTGGGAGGACATCCCACCCTCAGCTATACTTTGCCTTGCACATTTCAAGGTCATTAACACAGACATTAGGTCCAGTGATGACCTAAATTTGTCATCCTCTGCCCATCCCAAGGGTGGGTCTGGAGCTCAAGACTCATACATAGGTGTGCCTGAGTGGAAGACTTCTCCTTCCAGAGAGGGGATGTGCTTGGCCACTCTGAACCTTGCCCTGAGGACCCTTCCCAATTGCCGCCAGTACTTCCAGGGCATGCCAGTTGAGACGGCTTCCTGTGGCAATCCACTCCTCTCTGCAGATGGTGTTTTCCCAGATTCCAACCTGCCTTTAGTTTGGGTGGCATCTGCCTTTATCAAACCCTGGCATGTTTCCAGCTGCTTTGCCTTGCTTTTTTCCGAGGAGCTTGGCTATGTCCAGAATCCGAGGCCCTAAGCCACCTACCTGGTCCTTACTTTTTTAGTGGAGGGGGGATCTAGGGATTGAACCCAAGGATGCTATCCCACTGAGCTCCATCCCCAGCCCTTTTTAGTTTTTATGTAGAGACTGGGACTCAGTAAGTTGCTGAGGCTGGCTTTGAACTTGTGATCCTCTTGCCTTAGGCTCCAGAGTCACTGGGATTACAGGCGTGTGCCATTGTGCCTGGCCCTTGTAAGATACTATCATCTGGCCCCCATGGCTGCTCCTGAGGCCCTGCTTGAGCTTTCTCTCTGGAAGCTTTGCCCTCAGGTCGCTGGTCCTGGCACTCCTGATGGCATGGATCCTGGGCTGCATGTTTTGGGTTCCATCTGCTCTGGACTTGGTGTGGAGACTGACCCACTTCACTTCTGCCCACTCAAGGCTTCCCTTCCTCTCTGGCTCTGGAGACAGTTGGCCACCTCCATCCAGCCTCTACCTCTCTGAGCCTCATACTCATTTTCTGGCTCCCCCCCTCCACTCTTAGACATGTGCTGCCCGTTTGCCTTTCCTCACTGCTAGGTCTTCATGTTTGGGTGTCACATTGAGCAAGTTCTCAGTCTCGTCTCTGAAAGTTCTGCAAGTCAGATTTCCTGCATGCCCAGGCCTCGTCTCTTCCTGGTGCTAGTGTTCATCCCCTATCCTGGATAGTTGCTGGGCTGGGGAGAGGAGCCTGGGTGGCAGGCTGCCCCTGTGCCCCACCCATATCCTGGCTCCATCATATTTTTTCACACCAGGACACGCTAGAATCTTGCTGGGGGGGGGGGCATCTGCCTATGTAGCTGTCCCCTCTCTATAGGCCTGCTTCACCTGCTTTACTTCTAGAGCAGCCAGGCCCTGGAATCACTGTGGCAAGTTCCACCAGGCAGACTAGCTCCCCAAGCACTGCTGCCTTGGCTGTCCTGTCCCTGCAGCTTCCCCAGGCATGGCATCAGGCAAATGGCTCCCACTCCCTTCCTACTATCTATAGCTGTAAACATCTTTCTTGTATTGGGGTCATTGACACACTCATTGTCAGCACTGACAGTGTTGCTTTGTCTTCTAAATGTGACTTCATGGTAGTTCCATTCACAGCAGGTGCACCTCACACAAACCCTCACTTCATACTCCAGGACATGTCACCAACACAGCTCAGCTACTGGCACCCAGATTGGTAGGGGTAGAAACAAAAATCCTTCCAAGAGGTGGGGCTTGAGGAGGTTGAGACCAAGGCCCTAATGTGCATGCTGGGAGACAGGTGAGAAGTAAAGGACCATTCCAAGTGCCCTTTGGCATGGATATGATACTGGCTCCTTTCTCTGAGCATGTCTAGAGTCTAAGAACATGTCTTAAAGTAAATCAAAAAGCAGCATGACAAGAGCTGTCAGGAGCCCTGGCTTTGAACCCCAAGGCTGCTGAGAGCTCAAGGGTGAGCAGCCACCTCCCTGCACTGAAGTGTGGGGCCAGGGCCAGCACTGTCTGGTTCACACAGCCTACACATAAAGAGTGCCACTCTGAAAAGCCACACCTATTACCAGTCCTGTTGTTCCCTGGTGACCAGTGAAATGGCATACTGTTAAGCATACTAGTAATCATTATTATAATAATGACAGTATAGATTATAAGCATTTTAATAACAGCAATTATACAGACTGCGGCAAGAGTCAGAGTGACAGTGGTGATTAGGATAAATGCTATAATAAATTTTAAAATGGAGGATTCAGTTGCCATTCAATCAGTATGAATAGACTCCTAAGTGTCTGGTTTACATGTGGCAGGTGAGTGCCAAGGACAAGAGCGGCAAGAAGGCCAATTGTCAGAGCAGAGAGCCAGCTGGAGAGTTCATCCATTGACAGTCTTGGGAGGGGGCTCAGAGGCTACTGAAGCCACTACTTGGGGACACATTAGTGGAAAACATTCACAGACAAAGGCTTTGGTTGGTGCTGCCTGAGGTGATGTATAACAGTGTGGCAAACAAAAGACTAATCAAAAGGCCTGAAAAGAAAGACTAAGGAACAAGCTTGTCCACAGCACTCTGAAAAGCTCTTAATAGTCTTCAGAAGGCCATGTGAATGACCAGGGGAGACCAATGAAAGTCCTTAGCTCTTCCTTCCAGTTGATCTTGAGGCCCAAAACCAGAAAAAAGTAGAGAAGGAAGATTTGTCAACTGCCTGGCTAAATATTGACGAAAAACAGAAATCTGCAGATCTAAAAGTCCAAAGAAAATTCCTGGGGCTGGGGATGTGGCTCAAGCGGTAGCGCGCTCGCCTGGCATGCGTGCGGCCCGGGTTCGATCCCAGCACCACATACAAAGATGTTGTGTCCGCTGAAAAAACTAAAAAATAAATATTAAAATTATAAAAAAAAATAAAATAAAAGTCCAAAGAGCTCCAAATCAAATAAACTCAAGGTGACCCATACCAATACACATCATAACCAAACTGTCAAAATTCAGAGTCCAATACAATTATGAAAAAAAGAAAGTGAAGAAGCCAAGCATGGACACACACCTGTAATCCCAGCTACTCCAGAGGCTTAGCAACTTAGCAAGACCCTGTCTTAAAGTTAAAAAAAATTTAAAAATAATAAAAAGGTCTGGGGGTATATCTCAGTGGTGGAGCATGCCTGGGTTCAATCCCCAGCACTGCAAAACAAAACAAAAAAAAGAATGAAGACATTTCTCACATAAAAGGATTCTCAATAAAATTAAAATCTGAGCCAGACGTGGTAGCACACACCTGTAATTGCAGCACTTCAAGAGGCTGAGACAGAAGGACCGTGAGTTCAAAGCAACGTGCTATGCAACTCAGTGAGACCCTGTCTCTAAATAAAACACAAAATAGGGCTGGGGACGTGGCTCAGTGGTCAAGTGCCCTTGGGTTCAATCCCTGGTATCCCCTGCCAAAAAAAATGAAAATCTGGTTTCATATCAAAACCTATAGAGGCCAGCCAGCCAGGCACGGTGGTGCACACCTGTAATCTCAGCAGCTTGGGAGGCTGAGGGAGGATCATGAGTTCAAAGCCAGCCTCGGCAGCTTAGTGAAGCCCTAAGCAACTCAGTGAAACCCTGTCTCAAAATAAAATTAAAAGGGCTGGGGATGTGGCTCAGTGGTTATGTACCCCTGGGTTCAATCCCTGGTACCCCCCCCCAAAAATGTAGTATGTGGATGAACCTTGAAATCACTATGCCCAGAGAAAGAAGACAGAAACAAAAGACCACATATTGTATGATTCCATTTACAGGAAATATCCAGAAGAAATAAATCCATAGAGATAGACAATGGATCAATGGTTGGCTGGGGCTAGGGGTAAATGTGGACTGACTGCTAATTGTATGGGGTTCCCTTTCAGAGTGATGAAAATATTGTAGACTCGGATAGTAGTAATGATTATGTGATTCTGTGAATATCCTAAAAAAAAAAACAACTGGACTGTACAATTTTAAAAGGGTGAATTTTATAAATTTATAATAATTTTATAAATTTATGAATATATATAATTTTATAAATTTATTTATATAAATTTTACCTTAGTTAAAGCTGTTACTAAAAATAGGGCTGGGGTATAGCTCAGAGGTAGAATGCTCTCTCTCTCTTTTTTTAATATTTATTTTTTTTAGTTGTAGTTGGACACAATACCTTTGTTTTATTTATTTATTTTTTTATGTGGTGCTGAGGATCGAACCCAGGGCCTTGCACGTGCTAGGCGAGCACTTTACCACTGAGCCACAATCCCAGCTCTTGAATGCTCTCTTAGCATGCATAAGGCTTTGGGTTCAATCTCCAGCACAAGAAAGAAAAGGAGAGAGGAAAGGAGGGAAGAAGGAAGGGAGCACTGATAGAGATAAAGAAACTATCTTTACCTTTTTTTGTTGAGTTTATTTTGACTTTTATTTATTTATATTTGATACTGGGGATTGAATCCAGGGGTGTTTACCACTGAGCCACATCCCCAGCCCTTTTTATATTTTATTTTGAATCATGGCCCTCAATAAGTTGCTTAGGGTCTTACCAAGTTGCTGAGGCTGGCTTTGAACTTGTGATGCTCCTGTCTCAGCCTCTAAAGCCACTGGGATTACAGGCGTCTGCCACTACACCTGCTGCTTTGACTTTTTTTTTTTTTTTGTACCAGGAATTGAACCCAGAAATGTTTAACCACTGAGCCACATCCCCAGCCATTTTTTAATGATGTTATTGTATTTTTATACCTTTATTTGTTTATATTTAAGTGGTGCTGAGGATCAAACCCAGTGCCTCACACATGTAGGCAAGCACTCTACCACTGAGCTACAGCCACAGCCCCCAACCCCCCCAGCCCTTTTTCAATATTTTATTTAGAGACAGGGTCTTTTGTTTTTTTCATGTGGGACCAGGGATTGAACCCAGAGCCTTGTGCATGGTAGGCAAGCACTCTACCAACTGAGCTATATCTCCAGCCCCTTTAGAGACAGGGTCTTGGGCTAGGGATATAGCTCAGTTGGTAGAGTGCTTGCCTTGCATGCACAAGGTCCTGGGTTCAATCCCCAGCACCACACACACACAAAAAAGAATAGAGACAGGGTCTTGATGAGTTGCTTATGGCCTCGGTAAATTGCTGAGGCTGGCTTTGAACTCAAAATTTTCCTGTCTTAGCCTCCCAAGCTACTAGGATTACAAGCATGCACCACTGTACCTGACATATTTTCTAATCTTGTTAAATATGGTGCTGATACAAGGATAAAAAGAAAACAGAAATAGAAAAGAATAGAGAACCCAAAAATCCATATATATGGACACTAAATAACTAACAGAGGCAATGGTACTGTAGACCAATTGGGAAAGAGTGGATTTCCATTAAATGGTGCCAAGACAAATGTGTATCCTTATAGGAAAAAAATGAAATTAGACCCCCACCTCACACCACATTCAAAGATCAACTCTGGGAAGATTACTAACCTCACTATTGAAGGTAATGCTATAAATCTTTTGGAAGATGATAGCTGAAATAGGAAAGTATTCTTCAGTGAGAAACAAAAGCTATCCATGAGAGCCGGGCATGGTGGTGCACTCCTATAATCCCAGCAGCTCAGGAGGCTGAAACAGGAGAATTGCCAGTTCAAAGCCAGCCTCAGCAAAAGTGAGGTGCTAAGGAACTCAGTGAGACCCTGTCTCTAAATAAAATACAAAATAGGGCTGGGGATGTGGCTCAGTGGTCAAGTTCAATCCCTGGTACCAAAAAAAAAGAAAAAAAGAAAAAAGATATACACGAGATATTTTACATTTGAGAAATTGTATCTATAATACAAAAAGGGGTCAAATCAAGGAGAAAAAGACAAATCAACCCAATATAAAAATGAATAGTTAAACAGGCACTTCACATGAGAAAACTTCAATGGTAAATAAATGCATGAAGTGGTAGCACACACCTATAATCCCTGAGATTTGGAAGGCTGAGGCAGGTGGATAGCAAGTTTGAGGCCAGTCTCAGCAATTTAGCCAGACCCTGTCTCAAAACAAAAAATGAAAAGGGCTGGTGATATAACTTAGTAGTACAGCATCCTTGGGTTAGGTCCCCAGTACCACAAAATTAATTAATTAATTAATTGGAAAAAAGCAATAAATAGGGATGGGGATGTGGCTCAATATAGCACCGCTGGGTTCAATCCCTAGCACTGCAAAAAAAAAAAAAAAAAAAAGTATGAAAAAGCACAATCCTGTTAGTAAATAGGGAAATGCAAACTAAAGCTGCACTGAAAGGCCACTACACACCTACCAAATAGCACCCATCACCAAGGCAAAACATGGCAAGTACTGATGAGACATGAAGCAATGAGATGGCTCATGCATGGACCAGCAACATGGCAAGGTGGAGAATTCTACTCCAAGGATGACATCTTGGAGAAACTGGCAAGTGTATACAGGGAGATTTGTTCAAGAATATTCATGGCAGCATTATTCACAAGACCCCCAAACTGAAAGAACCCACATGTCCAGGAAGAGCAGACACCGTGTCATGTAGGCAGGTGGCACACTATACAGCAGGAGTCAACAAGGTATAGACCACCTGCTTTTTTTTGTGGTGCTGGGGATTGAACTCAGGCCCTTGTGCATACGAGGCAAGCACTCTACCAACTGAGCTATATCCCAGCCCCACCTATTTTTATAAGTAAAAGTTTACTGAAATAGCCACATTCATTCATTTATGCATCCCAGAGAGCTGCTTTCTCACTAGCAAAGCAGAGAAGAGGAAGTGTCACAGAGACCATGTGGCCTGCAAGGTTGCAAATATTTACTATCTGGTCTTTTACTGAAAAAGCTTGCTGGCCTGTGCCACATGGCAATGAAATGAGCAGATTACAGACACAGACGATGTAGATAAATCTCACAAAGAATTATTACTAAGGTCAGCAGTGACCTTGAGGGCACATCACAGCTACATTCTGTTCTCCACCTGGGTCACCACACCATTGTCCTAGAAATCATCAATTTGGGTTTGATATAGCACAGGGAAAATATCCAAACCAGTTGATCATTATGGATCTGAAAAATGAGACTCTTCCCAGAATGCTATTTTTCTTATTCAAAAACAAACAAAAAAGCTTTTCTGACTGTATATTTCCATAATTAAGAAAAATTTAGAAAAAAAGTTTAATTAAAATTAAATTCAGCTAGGCACAGTGGTGTACACCTATAATCCTAGTAACTGAGGAAGCTGAGGCAGGAGGATCACAAGTTCAAGACCAGCCTCAGCCTCTTAGCAAGGCCCTGTATCAAAATTAAAACAACAAAAAAGGCTAGGGATATAGCTCAGTGGTAAAGCACTCAATTTCCAGCACCACAATAAATAATACATACACACAGATACAAACACAAACACAAACAGAAGGATAAACAAACTGATTCCAACACAAAGAAAAATCAATGTCCATATCCTGCTCATTTCCTTCAAGGATTTCTTCTAGGTTTTCCTTTAACATATTATAGTATGCATTCCCTCATGTCATTGTAACTAACTCTTTAAACAATAATTACTGTCCCACCATACAGACATTATTAACAAAGCACTACCCAACATTAGAACTCTACATTATTTTTATATACGATAGAAAATAATGAAAATGATTTGCAGACTCAGTAATAGAAAATGTTTAGCAAATTACAGCAAATGCCTGAGTGGAATAGTATTTGATAAGTAAAAATGTTTTCTAGGGCCAGGCAGGGTGGCACATGCCTGCAATCCCAGTGGCTCAGGGGGTTGAGGCAGGAGGATCATGAGTTCAAAGCCAGCCTCAGCAAAAGCAAGGCACTAAGCAACTCAGTAAGATCCTGTCTCTAAATAAAATGCAAAATAGGGCTGGGGATGTGGCTCAGGGGTCATGTGCCCCTGAGTTCAATCCCTGGTACCCAAAGGAAAAAAGAAAAGTTTTACTAGGAAAACTAGAAAAAGGCATATAAAATGAAGTTAAAGGAAACAAATAACTGTATATGTAATGATTATACTTAAGTTATACAAAATTAAAAATGACAATAGGAGAAAGAACAGCAGGAAACAGACTCCAAACAGTAACATTGACCACCTCTGGATTGTCATTATACCTCTGTACATCTCTGGATTATCCCAATTTTCTATTATGAATGTTTTTATTTTATAATCTGTTGAGAGTATTTTTTTTCTCCAGGGAAGGAAACATGCATTAGAAAAAGAAAAGACGAAAGGGCCAGTCCCCAAATGCTCCCCAAGGACTAGTAGAGTCCTGAGCCAAGTGAGTGTTGGGCATGCATTGGGACACCTAACCCATTCCCCGTCAGTGGCAGTCACATACCTAGACTCATCACGGAGCTGCTGCTTCCCCAAGAAATCTGCTTGTCCTGCTGCTTCTTCACCATCTCCACAGGTTTTGCAGAGGTATTAGTCACCTCCACAACTGCTTTCAACAGCTGGCACAAGAAGAGAGAGATGCAGGCACTGTGTTGCTGCTCTGACCCGGAGATGGTATTTCCTGTTTCCCATGCAAACTCACCCTCAGCAGGTAGCAGTCACCCCAGAAATAGCCAAGGGCAAGGGGCAGAACTCCCACCCAGAGAATAACCAATCAAACCTAAGTCTTCTTCCTCCTGGCCTGGTGGGGATACTACACAATCATGTCACTCTGGCAACCCTCAGTGCTCAGTGACACGCCAGCATTGTGTGACATCCCAGCCCAAGCAAAGCAAATGGTAAAGTAGGAAAAGAAATGTCCCAAGGGAAAAAAGGCCTTTCTGATGAGAGGACACAATGCCCTAACTGTCCTGCTGGGGGTCTCCTGGCCACGCTGGCCCAAGTGTTGGAAGTCTTAGAACCTTTCTGTTAAAACCCCAAAATAAGCTTGGCATGGTGGTACACTCCTGTAATCTCAGCAACTCTGGAGGACGTGGGAGGACCACAAGTTCAAGGCCAGCCTCAGCAACTTAGGGAGACCCTACCACAAAGTAAAAAAATAAGGAAAAACAAAACAAACAGAAAAAAGGACTGGGGATGTAGCTCAGAGGGAGAATGCTCTTGGGATGAAAGAAAGGAAGAAGGAAGGGAGGAAGAGAGGGAGGGAGGGAAGGAAGGGAGGGAGGGAGGGAGGGAGGGAGGGAGGGAGGGAGGGAGGGAGGGAAGAATGAAGAAGAAACATCATGACCCTTGAGCCAAGGTCAGAGTTCTCACATGGTAACTACAATGATATTAACCCAGCATTTGAGGTTGGCCTAACAGGAGCCAAAATGCAGAACAAAGCAAGAGAACATTTACTTAGTTGGCATAGCTATTTGAGACAGTTCTCTCCTGTCTTGTCCAAGGTGGCTCATGGGCACAAACCAACAAGCATTTGTCTGTGTGTCTGGTGCACAGATTGGTCATACAAAATACTGAAGGCACCTTGGTATGTTGGGACATAGTGTAAAAATAGAGCAAGACCACCACAGGGACAGGGGCTGGAAGGCCAGGAAAAGGATCTCATATGGAATCAACGAAGACCCAACCCAGGCCATGTGCAGACCTCTCCAGAACCCAGTCTCTTGGCTTGGTTAATGCCCCTTCTACTGGAAGGCAGTGGGTCTCCTGGGGACAACATCCACATCAGGTCTCATCCCCTCCACTGCACAAGCACAGAGTGTCTGTTCCAACTCACCAAAGGCCCCAGGCCTAGAGCCCAGAGCCCTGACATGCCACTAGCTTGGGGAGCCGAAGTCAAGCCCTTTGCAGTCCCTTGTCCCAGCCCTCACGTCCATCAGGGGCTGCTGAGGCCCCTGAACCTGGGAAGGTGTGAGCTCTCAGTGGGAAGAGGAGAGGAGGATACTTACTTGGCTGCAGGAAGTCAGAGTCTGGTACACGGCTTGGACGATGGGGCCACTTGGGTGGAGGTGAGGGCGAGGGCGCTGGCAGCACTCTCCCAGCTCATCGTCGTAGACTTGGAGGAAGGCCAAGATGAGCTGGTGGAAGTCGGAGACAACCAGGCGCAGCTTCTGGTCTAGGGTACTAGCATCAGTCCCACCTGCAGCAGCTCCTGGCTTATGCTGCGCAAAGCACTGCAAAGTCAGAGGGGACAGTCCCTAGACACTGCCCTGGCTGGGCTAGGAGCCAGCATCTTAAGCACTGCAAAGCAGGATGAGGAAAGCTTCCAGAAACTAGGAGATGGAGGAGCTGAGCACAGCCTGGGCCCTGCTGCTGATGATCGAGTGGCTCAACAAAGAGGCCCAGTCAAGGGCTGCTGGGAGGGCCACATTTAACAAGGTACACAGGAGCAATGGAGCTCAGGACTGGTATATGCCTGGCACATGGATGCTGCCTGAGACCAAGCCTTCCCCTTCCCCCCCCCCCACTTCCTTTTTTTTCTTTGGTTGGGTACCAGGGATTGAACTCAGGGGCACTTGACCACTGAGCCACATCCCCAGCCCTATTTTGTATTTTATTTAGAGACAGGGTCTCACTGAGTTGCTTAGCGCCTCGCCATTGCTGAGGCTGGCTTTGAACTCGTGATCCTCCTGCCTCAGCCTCCTGAGCCGCTGTGATTACAGGCGTGAGCCACTGCACCCACCCAAGCCTTCCCCTTCTTTCAGAAGCTTTCCAGATATGGGGGGAGCTCCACCTCTGCACCCACCTCCCCAACTCCATGTGAAATGAGCACCTTCTACCTTCTAGAACCCAGCAGGCCATGTACACAAGCCACTTCAATGAAGTCTCAGAGCACCCCATGCTGGGGATGATGT
The DNA here is from genome assembly GCF_021218885.2 of Marmota monax. NCBI lineage: Eukaryota > Metazoa > Chordata > Mammalia > Rodentia > Sciuridae > Marmota > Marmota monax. The sequence goes on along the minus strand of NW_026692025.1, from coordinate 2,157,930 downwards.
CATTTGCCCTAGGACACAGAGCAGGGTCTAGTCCCTAAGCCCCATAGCTCATGGAAGCTGATGCCCCTCACCTCTACCCTGAGTGTCTGCAGCTTGGCGGCACTCTCCTGCAGCTGCCTGGCCAGTTGTACCACCTTCTCCTCCTCTGAGTGAGCAGAGGGGCTGGCCCTATAGGGAAAGAAAGGGGAGACACTTCCAGCTGTCTGCCACTGTTGCCACAGGCAGTGGGGCACACTATGGGCCACACACAAGGATCTGCCTTTGGTGACAGAAGTAAGCAGGGCTGGAGCTGGGACAGGAGCCTTCTGTGACCTCTACCTTGGCCAGTTGTCACTTTGTCTATCAAGAAGGGGTTGTACATCCAGGGGCCATGGGTCACACCTGGGGTTCAGGAGCACCCGCAGGTGGGAGCTGGTGAAGAGCTCTCCCAGCAATGCTTCGTTCTTGTCTGTGGTGTCTTCCAAATGCTCCTTCAGGCTGGAAAGGCACACCCAGGACACATCATCACTGGCAGAACACAAACCCAATGAGCCCACAGCCCACATGAAAGACCCAAGAGGCAAGAGGAGAGCAGGCAGAAGGAAAGGGAGTATGAAGCCCATTGCTCGGCATCACTCACTGCCCCTGCCTGCCGTTGGCTCCTCCAAGAAGCCCACTCATCTGCATGGGCACCCAGGGGCTCACCCTCCTCCAATGTGCCCAGACTGTATTCTCCAAAGACCACAGCACCCCTTTAGGCACAGTGCCTGGGACCTTGGGCAGCAACCTGGTATCCAAATGATGTACCTCACCCTATTAGTACACTGCTGGCCTCTGACCATCCAGCCAGTCCCCCAGAGCACAGTCCTTCTCACCTTGTACCTCCAGCTCCTGGACCAGTAAGCAGTCTGTGCCACAGGAGGGAGACAGCAAGATCCCAGCTAGAAAGGTGTCCTGGACCCTTCCAGTTCCATGTCTAAGAACAAGACCAGCCTGTCAAGGGTGCCCTGCTGGGCTATGGGAACCATTACCTGGAGCAAGTGAAGCATCTAATGTTCAAGCTCTGAACTGTATTCAGCAATTGGTCCATGAAGTGCAGCTGCTTCTGGGCACAGGCACAGCCCTGTACAGGGAAGGTCACATATGTCTGCTGGCTAGACCCAGGCTAAGCCCAGTTTATCTGTTTTAGATGCCCTATTCTCATGTGGATTCCTGCTGGGGGCCACTGAAAAGGAAGGACCTGGCCCACCAGCTCCCTGTCTGCACCCAGCAACATCTTGGACTGTCTCAAAAGTTGCTGCCATGAAGTGTTCCCTGCCCAGCCCCCACCTCAGGTTGCAATGACGCCTAGGACTACTCTGAAAAATGATAAATGCTGTAGAAACATACTGCAGTGTGTTTGTCACACAACCAGCTGCATGGCTTATGGGGTGAGTGTGATATGAGGGGGCCCTGGAGGTGGCCTGCTCTCCAGCAGGGGACTGGAGGTCCAGTCAGGAAGGCTTCAGGAAGCAGCTCCTGATGGGCTGACCTGATCTCCTGCGCTGAAATTCCTATAAGGAGCTACCTGGCCAGGAGTTTAAGGGTTGCCTCCTTCCAGAAAGGCCCTGATCCCCAGAACCAAACAACCTCAGAGGTCATACCTGCCCTAGAAAGCCCTGAGAAAGTAAGAGCACCAGGATAAAAGCTGGGTCAGTCTCACAGATTTTACCTCATTGTTGTTCTGAGGAGCACAAGTGAATAAACTGACCCAGAGAACAGACTTTCTAGAATGCCCTACAACAAGCCTTCATATTGAATTCCACATTGAAGGCACAGGCTTCAACAAAAGGGCTGGTCAGCCCTGGTGAGGAGACTTGGGGGTAGGTCAGCTCCCCATTCCTGTCCACAGGTACCAAGTCTCACATCTGCAGCTGCCTGCCATTCGCAGCAGGCCTGCTGCTCCCACTAATGTGACCAAGTTGAAAATGACCAGTGTCTTCTAGAAGTTTCCAGCTCCAGGACCATAGACTGCCACTGGGACTTTCTTATTCCTTTTCTATTGATTCAGTCTCCCAATCGACCCAAAGGACACACTTGCAGGGCACACACACACTGGATGGTGGGACTGTCTAGATAAGAGATGCCCCCAACAAAAACACAGAGTGTCTTTACTCAGAACCTCACAAAGCTTTGACGAGTGGCCTAGGACGAAATACCACTGCCTGCTATTACCTCCTCAGTGGAGAGACAGCTCCAGGAAACCTACTCCCAATGTTCAGAAAAAGGTGAGTAGCCTATCTAGCATTCAGGTTATGGCCACAGCACTGATTCCCCTGGGCAGTCCTGGCATGTGTCTCCCTATGGTTCTCCAAAGCCACAGGGCTGGCCACCCAGTCTATTCTGGATCACTAGGGCCCAGCCCCTACAAGGCCTGAGGGCACTTGCTGGCCTCTGTACATAGCCCAGACAGGTCTGCAGGCACCTTGCTGGAATCCTGTCTTCTCCCTATTCCCCAGCAAAGGCACTCTAGAAAGATCTAGAGAATGAATCCATAAGGCCTCACACCATGCTGAACCCCAGGACAAAGCCCCTTGCACCCCACCCCAAACCATCCATCAGCAAGTCCAATGGGCTTGGCCAAACCCAGAAAGTCCCCCACCTTTTCCGCTACCACCACTATTCAAGCCAGCAACTACACACATCTGGACACTGCCAACCTACCAATGAACCTCCCAATGGCCACCCCTGCTCCACCCAACCTTTATGCCTTAGCCATAGTCATCTCAGTGATGCTTGATGGAAATCAGTGTTCTTGAACTTGAAACTCTCTGATGACCACCACCACCACTCTAAGGCCTCCTGGAGCTTACAAAGGTATTCATGGTCCTCCCACCCTGCTCCATACCCTTGCCACACCCCTCCATTCTACCAGGGCCTAACGGGCTTGCTGGTGATTTCTTAAACATAACCAAGAACACAACATCTCATGGCCTTTGTACTTGCTGTTCTCCCAGATGTTGTCATTCCATTTGGCTGGACTGACACTTTTCGAGTTTTAAGTCACATACCATGAAATTCACCCTTTTAAAGTACTGGTTTGGTGGTTGTTGACAAAGTCACATTTTAGAACATCTCTGTCACCATTAGCAGTCATTTTTCATTGTCCCCAGCCCCTAACAACAAGTTCCTTTGTATCTCCATAGATCTGCCTTTTCCAGACAGTTCAGGTACACAGAATCACAGTATGTGACCTTTTGTGCCTGAGTACTTTCTCTTGGCTAATGTCCTCAAGGATCCCCATATAGTTTATTCTTTTAATTCACAGTATTAGGGATTGAACCCAGGAGCACTCTCACTCTGAACTACATCCCCAGCCCTTTTCATTTTTTGAGACAGGCTGGCCTCAAACTTGTAATCCTCCTGCCTCAGTACCGTGAGTTTCTTTCTTTCTTTTTTTTGTGGTGCTGAGGATCAAACCCAGGCCTCATGCATGCTAGGCAAGCGCTCTACCTCTGACAACCACAGCCCCAATATTTATTCTTTGTTGTTGAAAATAAGTTGATCCATTTAGATGATGGATATTTGGGTGTTTTTTCCAGTTTGGGGCTATTATGGTAATATCATTCACATATAAGCCTTGGTGTGCACAGGTGTTTTCAATTCCATTGGAAGTACAATTGCTGGGGTCATGTGGCTATTCCATGTTTAACCTTTTGGGAAATTACCAGATAGTTTTCCACAGTGGCTGCACCATTTCATGTCCCCATCAGCAATGTGTGAGGGTTCCAATGTCTCCTCATCTTCAGTAACACTTGCTATTTTCTTAAAAAAAAAAAAAAAAAAAAAAAAACCACTGGTATGTGTGAAGAGCTTCTTACTGTGGTTCTGATTCGAAGAGCTCTCACAACCAATGATGCTGACCATTTTTCCATGAGCTTATTGGTCATCAGTGTGTCTTCTCTGAAGGAGTATCTATTCAAGATTCTTGGCCCATGTTTGAATTGGGTTCTCTGAATGGGTTATTGATTTCTTTATGAATTCTGGATAAGTCCCTTATAAATGATTTCCAAATATTCTCTCCCATTCTGTAGGTTGTTCTTTCACTTGCTAGAAGGTGTCCTTTTGTGCACCAAAGGGTTTAATTTTAATAAAGTCCATTTGCCCTATTTCTTTTGTTTCTTGTGCTTTTCATGTCAAATGATGACTCTTTAAACCACCATTACGAACACCTGGGTTGGAGTGTATGTGAAGGACAGCAATCCACAGCAGCTACTGTGCTCATGGCACTCATGTGTGCCCCTCTTTGGCCAGTGAAGGTTTCTATCATTAGCTGGCTCCAGAGTTCCACAGACGTCACCCTAAGTCGTGGATGGCTGTCTTCCTCCTTGCTGTCATAAGGTATTCCCGGCTCAATTTGTACTTTTCCTCCCCCAGCCATCACTGTTATAATTGGGCCATCACTGATCTAGACCTTTGTGGAGGACAAGGGAAGGGAATGCATATACACTTTTAAGTTAAAATATATTAGCATTGATACTCCCAATTAAAATTTAGGATGACAGAGTTTGACCAAACCTTCCAATCTTACAAATGTATTTCCCATGTCTCAATAATGCCAATGTAATCATACATTTGCTTCTAGTTTTCATTCCATACAAGGAATAAAGCCCTGACATACTGTGTTGCCACCTGGAAAAACCTTGAAAACATTGTGCTCAGTGAAAAATCCCATTTAAATGACACAAAGATACTAAATGAATGGGTGTCAGGGTTGTGGGGAACAGGAAGAGGCTATTTAATGGGTACATGGTCTCCTTTCAGGGAATAAAAATGTTTTGGAATTAGTTACAGGCAGCGGATGTAGTATATTGTGAATGTATGCACTAAATGCCACTTTTATGCTTTTAAAAATGGTTTAAAACTTTGAGTACAGCCAGGCACAGGGGCATACAACTGTAATCTCAGTGACTCACAAGGTTGAAGCAGAAAGATTGTGAGTTCAAGGGCAGCCTCAAGAACCTAGCGGGGCTCTCAGCAACTTAGCGAGACCCTGACTCCAAATAAAAAACAAAAAGGGCTGGAGATGGAGATGTGGCTCAGTGGGTTAGCGCTCCTGAGTTCAATCTCAAACCAAAAAATAATAATAATAATAATAATAATAATAGAGTTACAACCCAGGAAGATGAATAAATCCTAGACATGGATAGTGGCAATAATAAAAATAGCAAATTTTATCTTATATGTATGTTAAAATGTTTCTTTTAAAAAGAGTAGAGCTGGAGCTGGGGTTGTGGCTCAGGGGTAGAGCACTCACCTGGATGTGCAGAGCCCTGGGTTCAATCCTCAGCACCACATAAAAATAAAATAAAGGTATTCTAAATAAAAATAAAAAGAGTAGAGCCCTCTCAGAGCTTGTTGGAAAATTTTTTAAAAATTGTTAAGATAGTGGATTTTATAATATGTGCAGCTTGCCAAAATAAATACTATGAAAGACTAAAGAGAGGACAAAGGTTCCAGTTGCAGGAGAAAACACACCATCTTTTTCTCCCACTGAAGACCCGTCTGTCAGAGCTGGAAGGCATGGGGCAGGAGTTGCAATCTCTGGACAGTAAATGCCAGCAGGTGGTCAGGAAGGAACACCAGAATTCAAAGCCATCATTCAGCCTGGTGGAGAGCTCGCCAGATGGAACACCAGAAGGGAGTGCTTCAAAGCAGATGTACAGAGCCCTAGGACATACCTACTAGGTAGTTCTGGCTCAAGGAGCAGAGAAGAGAACCCACAAGGCTCAGAGATAGTAGGAAATCTGCCACTCAGACCCCAGGCAATATGGTTGGGGTGACAGAAGTAGCCAAAGAGAGAAATCTGCAGAAGCTGTAACTCTGATGGATGCTGGAGCATTGGAACGTGCCTTTAAAATCCCAGAGAGAGGCTGAGGCAGGAGGATCACAAGTTCAAGGTTGGCCTCAGCAACTTACTGAGACTCTCTCAAAATAAAAATTCTGATGGGGGGAACCTCTGCTCCATTGAGGGGCACAGAGATAGTAGCATCAAGTGCACAGGGATAGCCTTCTTACTACTTTTTACTCTCTCTACAGAAACCACTGCACCATGGTCATGGAGAATGGGAACAGGAAGCCCCAACAAACTAGAAAACATCTTAAAGAGATGGTGGAGAGGAAGGAGCTCAAGAAAGTAACCTCATTTATCTATTTCTGAATGCCTGGGCTGAGCCCTACCTGTGCATGGGTGGATCTGATTTCGACCTAACAGCTGACTTGGATTACTAAACCAAGGCCCAGGTCCCAGGATGACCACTGGGTGGAGCACATGTAGGACAGACTGGAAGGAGTTGAGCTGTCAACAGAGCCGCAGGCCACAGGAGATGGCTGGACCTTGCTGTTTGAGCCTAACCAGGTCAAATACCTGCTAGAATACACGTTACTATTCTCCACACAATTTAATGAGACCCAGAATCAAAGGAATAGCCAAAATGTTCAGCATGCGATCCAAAATTATTTGGCACATGAAAAAACATCAACTTGCATGAGAAAAGATGATCAATAGATGCCAATGACAAGCTGTCACAGATGTTGGAATGCTCTGACAAAGATTTTAAAACAGCCATTATAAAAATGCTTGAATAAGCAACTATGAACATGAACAAAAGTTAAAACCAGAAGCATCAGCAAAGAAGCAGAAAATAAAACAACAACCACGTAGCAACTTGAGAACAGAAAAACAGAATAAGCTGAAATAAAAACTGACTGGATATGGGCTTTGGGTGATAATGATGTGTCAATGTTGGTTCATTGATTGTAACAAATGTTGATAGTGAGAGAGGCTTGTGGGGGGAGTCTGTGAGAATTTTCTGTACTTATTGTTTAACATTAATATTACTTTTTTTGGCTTTTATTAGTGTATTAAAGTCTACTTATTATAAAAAAGAAACCTGACCAGATAGACTTAACAGAAGAATAGAAAGTTAAACACAGAGCCACCACCTCACCCAACAATCCCACTCCCAGTCACACATCTAAAAACGAACGATTCATTCAAAAAAAATAAGCTCAGTTGGTAGAGTGCCTGCCTTGCAGCACAAGGCCCTGGGGTCAATCCCAGCACCACCAAAAATAATAACAATAAGAAGAAGACTGCATAGCTGCACTGTACACAACAAAGAGTGGAAACAAATACTTTGAAATGTATACATTTTCATGGCAGGGAGTGGGTTTCTTTGGCTAGTTGTGGGGTGGATCAGGCACCTCTGCATACAAACCTTGGGTGGGCCATGTGAGGGAGAAAGTGCATGGGCCTGGGTGCCAGGGACCTGGGTTTCAGATCTGGCTCTGTCACCATGTGACCTTGAGTAAGTAGACTGAAATAGGGCTAAGACAAACACCTAGTGCCAAGGGTGGGTGTGACAATTACTGATGTAAAGTACCTACCACAGTGCCAGGCAAGTATGGCATCAACTGAGGAAAGAGCACCTCCCCCATCCCTTGGTTATCATAAACCAGAGACCTGCCTCTACCTCCATGGCTGTCCTCCCCACTTCGCCTAAGGGATGATTAAAGTTATCTACCCAAGAGACTCCTAGCAGTTCTTGCCCTAGGGATGCCTTCAGAAACAGCCTGCCCAGACACCAGGCTGACTCTGGGGCAAGAGAACCTTCAAAGGCACAGGAGACAGAAACCCCTCCCATCCCCACAATAGCATTGCTGAAGTCCCCAGACTAGGAAAGGAAATGTGCACTACCTCTGCAGGGACAGACAAGGACCCTTTCTCACCTTTACAAGCTCCTGGTCATCCGGCGCACACAGCATCAGCTCATGGGCTAGTTTCACCATTTCTGTTGGAGCACAGAGACCCTGTTACAACACCTACCCAAACAGGGGACACCAGACACCCAGTAAGCCATGGCAATGGGGTGCTGAGGCTCTCCCTCAGTGAGTTGGCTTCTGCCACAGCAGCAGCAGCAGCAGCACCCACTAGGCTGGGCTGAATATAGAAGAACAGGTGGACAAGAAGGCAAGTAAAAGACACACTCGGTGCCCTTGCTGTGTGGCCTGCACCCATTCGCTGCCCCTTTCTGAACAAGTTTCCTTGTCTGAAAATAAGAGGTTATCCTCTGTGCTCTCGCATGTATGGAACTCTCTAATGCTGGATTCTAATCGAGACCAGTCAGCTGCCTGAGGAGCCAACAGAGGTCAGGGAAACTCTGAAATGCAGTGTGCGTAGCCCTCTCAAAGCCAAAGCAAAAGGAACCACAGTTCACACTGGTTCACACCCTAAGGGCTTTTCATGTCTTCCTCTCTGTCATCTTGTGGCAACCCTGAGAGAGGGTATTGGCTCCATTTTATAGATGGGAAGCCCAAATCCCTGTGCAGGCCACAGAACACCTAGCCACATCTTCCAGGGTGCCCAGGGCATCTTGTAACCACCTGGAATGTGAAGAAAGGCCAAGATGTGGAGCCAGAATGCCTGGGGCCAGTGCTTTGGGAGGCCTACGCAAGAAGGAAGCAAAGAATCTGTGTGAGCTCTCAATATCCCTGGAAATGTTCTACAAATGCCAACTGCTCCCCACAAGCATGCCTGCTGTACTTACAGCCCTAAACCCACGTCCTCCCTGAATCATCTCTTCCCCTCAGCAAGTCCAGCTGACCCTCCCTCAACTATAAACCCAGGACCTGGCTAGCACTCCCCTACAACCTCTCAACTAGATCAGTCACTGCAAGAGCCCAGCAGTGGTCTCCATGCCTCTGCCAACATGCTCCTATTCTAACCATAGTGAGCCCATAGAACGTGGGAAATTTAATACAGGACTGTAGCCTTCCTCTGAGTAAAAGCCAATGGACTTCTATTGCCACAAGGCCTCATCTAATGTGATCCCAACACTTCTGGAGTTCCTACACTCCCTCTTCTTCCCTCTACTGCCACATCTGCTTCCTGACTCTTCTTCAAAGTTTCAAGGCACAAGCCCACCTCAGGCCCTTTGCACTTGCTGTCCCTCTACCCTAAACACCCAGGGTATCACCCAGGCTCATCTCCTCCCTTCCTGCCATCTTTATGTCAACAGGGCCAAGCTTCCCACACACACCATAGGCACCACCTTCCTTTTTCCCCAAGTCTTTATAGTTCTTCTTACCATCCCATGCACTGAGAATTTTAGGACCTTCTTGGTTTATTACCTAACATGTAAGCTTCTTGCACATCAAATGAATTCAAGAACTAGCCTAAGCCAGGTGCAGTAGCACAGGCCTGAATTCCCCATACTTGGGAAGCTAAGGCAGGAGGGCAAATTTGAAACCAGCCTGGGCAACTAAATAAGACACTGCCTCAAAATAAAATAAAAAGGGCTGGAGACATAGCTCAGAGGTAAAGCACTCATGGGTTTAATCCCTAGCATGCAGGCACAGCTGTTAGAAAGAAGAACTGTAATCAAGCTTAGAATTGCCCAGAATTTACCATCACATTCCACACTCCCATAAAGAAACCTACCTCGAATCTTCACCTCCACTGGGGCCCCCTTCAATGAGCTGAACTTGTCCTGCAAGGAGGGACAGATCCTGCAGGAAAATAGCAAAGCCAGTCAGGCTTGAAGGGACTAGAAACGCCCCCCCCCCCCTTTCTTAATTTTAGATGTTAATGAGCCATTTATTTATTTATTTATTTATATGTGGTGCTGAGAATCAAACCCAGTGCTTCACACATGCTAGGCAAGTGCCCTGCCACTGAGCCACAACCCAAGCCCATAGAGAATCCCCCTTCTTAACTGAGTTATCTATCAGACTGGTGTTTTGTTCTGGGTGGTGCATACCCTGTGGATACTACTAGAGCCTAGAATGAGGGTCTCCCAGGCATTGCCAGTGGGACAGCCATAAAAGTATGTTGTTCCACTGCTGCACTTATAGGCAGAGAGACAATGATTCTTGCCAGCATTACCAGTGGTCCAACCACATGGCACTCCTAGAAGCACCCTGGTTGCTCCCTATGGGGCTGTCTTGTAACCTCTTTTTTTTTTTCCTATCATGTTTTGGCAGAAACTGTCCTTAACCTGGTAATGTACATAGATAAAGGTGGGCAAAACTCCAATCCCCAAGTCAGTGGCTAACATTTCACAAAGGCCACCCCAGGGAAGCCTGCAACCATTCTGGTGGCCCTCCATCCCAGCAGAGCTGGAGTGCAGGCCTGCTGAGGCCAGAAGCTGGCTTTCTCTCTATATCTCTGGAGCCTAGCACAATTCTGGATAACAACCCAGAGGAGGCCAGTGAGTGTGTAATGAATGAATGACCACCACCTCTGCTATTAGTAAATACTGATGCTAACCTCTTTCCAGAGATATCCTGTTTAAAAAAAAAAAAAAAAAAAACTTAATTCAGCTAGGTGCCTGTAATCCCAGTGGCTCGCAAGGCTGAGGCAGAAGGATTGCAAGCTCAAGATCAGCTTTAACAATTTAGCAAGACTAAGTAACTTAACAAGACCCTATCTCCAAATGTAAAAAAAAAAAAAAAAAAAAAAAAAGAAGCCATGTGTGATGGCACATCCCTATAAACCCAACAGCTCAGGAGGCTGAGGTAGAAGGATCACAAGTTCAAAGCCAGCCTCAGCAATTTAGCAAGGTTCTAAGCAACTTAGCAAGATCCTATGTCAAAATAAAAAATAAACTAGCTGGGGATGTTGTGGCACCCCTGAGTTCAGTACCGGGTACCAACAAAAAAAAAGACCCATAATCCAGAGTTGAAAGATGGAGACAGCCCACAAGTAGGCTCCCGATTTCTGTAAATAAAGGTTTATTGAAGGCTGGGGCCATAATTCAGTGGTAGAGCATTTGCCTAGCTGCAAAAGGCCCTGGGTTCAATCCCCAGTAGTGCAAAACAATTAGTGAATAAAGGTTTATCAGCACCCACCCACCTCCACTCCTCTAGGAGTGGTCACAACACAGACCAACAATGTTGACTAGCCCTTCACCAGAAAGGTTTTGCTGAGACCCGCTTTAAGCCATCTTAAGTTCCTACTGTAATAGAATCTATAGTCAATGTCCCAGATCTTCTGCCCCAGCCTTGACAGTGGTCACAATGATCACTCCAGAAAACACCATGCCCTAAGACAACAATCTTCTGAGCAGAACAAGTTCCAGATGAGACTATAAGTCATGAAGTCTGGCAACACCTAGGCACTCCACCAAATCTCCTCCTTAAGGGGGGCATGGTCTATATGTTCCACCCCTTGAGAGGCCTAAGGTGCTTTTACCAACTTGGAATCACAAAATGGCATTATATTTTCTTGGCTGCTTCTTAAAAGGATTCTGTTTCTAGTAAGTATTGGAAGTATTCTAGGATACACTAGAAGTACTGGAAGCATTCTAAGGATGTGGCCTCAGCCCCCTACCCATCCCTCTCTGGCCAGCAGAGTACCCTTGTTCCTGCTGGTCCCAGCTTCTGCCTGGGCCTGGCAAATCTGTGCTCCCTCCCATGAGAGCATCCTCCTTGGGGCCTCACTCAAGACCTTATACTTGGCCAGGCCATCGCCACTAATGCCTTTCCTCCCAGGTTCCTGGACCAAGCACTGGTCCTTTCAGGACCTGCAATAGCTGTCACACAGGCTGTATGTACTCTAAGCCAGGTTTCTACCTTCCTTTCCTGTGGTATTGGTAGCCCTACCTCCAGGATTCCTCTCTAAAACTTCATCTGCCACAGAGGCCCCATAATGCGAATTTTGGCATCTCACTCCCCTGGTCCCTTGCCTGCCATACCCAGAACATGAAGTTCACAAGGCTTGCCAGGCCCTGAGTGAGCTGCACCAAGATGCCACCTTGGGCCACTGCTGTGCTCCCCTCCCCTCCCCTTTTGTTTCTTTCTTTCTTTCATTTGTTTGTTCCTTTCTTTCTTCAGTGCTAGATTGAGCCCAGGGCCTCATGAACACTAGGCAAGCACTCTACCACTGAGCTATACCCCCAGCCACCTAGTCATTACCTATTCTCTCCCAGATTAAATGCCAACTGCTCCTTGCCAACAACCACAGCATGCAACTATTATTTCTGCTTGCTACTGGAACCCAGGCCCACTAGGGCCCTGGATCCTTGAGGATATCAATCTATGCCTATGACACCTGAAACAACACACAGTGCACATGCATGTGTACACCTGCCCATCAGGCTGCACCCTGGAGCACCTCCCAACCATGTGCCACACCATGCTAGAACCAATGCTTTGGAGATCCAGCTAGGACAATGGTCCAAGAGAACAACAGGCTAAGGACTCCAGCAGGGGTGGGTATGTTCAAATGACTGTAGGCATCCAGGGGGAAAAGAAATGATTCACCCTGGGAACAGGAGACACTTTTTTTTTTTTTTTTTTAACACTGGGGATTGAACCCACAAGCACTCTATCACTGAGCCATATCGCAACACATCTTTGTGTTTTATTTTGAGATAGGGTGTCCCCAAGATGCCTGGGTTGTCCTCCAACTTGTGATCCTCCTGCCTCACTAAGCCTCCTGAGTCACTGGGATTACAAGCATATGCCACCATGCCATGCAAACAGGAGACTTTATACAAGGAAATGGAGCTGGACAGTGGCACACACCTATAATTCCAAAGACTTGGGAGGCAGAGGCAGGAGGATCACAAGTTTGAGGCCAATCTAAGCAACTTAACAAGACACTCTAGCAATTTAGTGAGAACCTGTCTCAAAATTAAAATAAAAAGGGACTGGGAATGTGGCTTAGTGGTAAAGTGCCACTGGGTTCAATCATCATTAACAAAAATGAATATATAAGGAAATGGGGCATGTGAGCTGGACCTTTGAGGGTCTGTAGGAGTATGTATGACAAGCAGAGACCTAAAGCATGCTTCCAAGAAGGAAAATAGTATAGTAAGATCAAAAGGTTATAAAGTGCTGGTGTATTGAGGCCTGGGGAGGAACCTGAGGAAAGGTCTGATGGAAAGGCAGAGGTTCAAATGTGAAAATGCTTATATCCTCTGGCTGTCCTCCTGATATCCTATGGCCTGACAGGTCATATAAGCTGAGTGCAAGCTAGCCCAGCCCCCCTTTTCAGTAGCAAGGGTAGCAGGCCACAGGCTGAGGTAGACAGGCCCAGGTCTGGCCTCATAAGAAACTCCCATACCAACAGATGATCACCATTTCAGAGAAGTTCCTGAAGATCATATCAAATCCCACAAGAGTCTGTGTTCCCCAGGGAGGCTGGGGTAAGACTTCTGCACCTGCAGCTTAAAGACAGATGCTCATCCCAGGAGCTGAGGGGAAGAACATGTGCCTCAGGTAATGGTGTTGCTGAGAAGCAGACCTTCTGTGGGGTATTCTGGAGTGTTCCCTTTGCCCCCTGGGCAGGGTTTGCTCCCAGCACACATACTCAGGAAGAACATACCCCATGCCACACCTGACCAAAAGGACTGGGAAACAGGATCATGATACAGAAGCTAGCAAGAGCTGGTACTGCATGAGAGCCACCTGGTAAACCCATCACACAGACCTTCCTGGTCCCCCTCTACCACAGATCCAAGACAGTTCTTGAACCCAGGTGACCCTCAGCTCTCTAGTCTGAGAAGGATTTAAGCAGAGCATTTCTCAGGTCCTGCCAGCCCTGGACTTCCAAACTTGTAGTTAAAGTTAGAAGAACACTCAGAAGCCAAGCCAAACCAACTGTCCGAGTAAGGTGATAGATGTACTAGCCCCAGTACTGCTGAGGGCCATTTAGCCCCCAATTTGTGCTCTGTAGCCAATAACCAGCTGCTCTCCAGCTGGGTTGTTATGAAGCCCTACAAGATACATCCCCTCTCCCCCAGGTGGACTGCTGGTGTGGAGGACACCCCATAAGAAGAGAAAGAAACCCAGGTTTTACCGTATACACAACCACTCCAGTATCTCCAAGCGGTACTTCGAGGGCCTACACAGCAGTTCCTGAATCGTCTTTGGTTCTGTGATATAAAGACCCTCAAGGAAGGGGCAGTTTAGGTCCTAAGCAAGGAAAAGGAAAATTGGAAGCTTTAGGAAATCTGTCACGGCAGGGTGGCAATGCACTTCTGCCAATCTGTGTTCTGTATCCCTTCCTGGGCCAGCAGCCTAGGGCAGGGTGTCCGTAGGTCGCCCCTGGACACTCCTCCTGATTTACTTCCATCTTCCCAGGAGTTGCAAGTCCTTCATCCTCATCTCTACGTATGCTGCAGCCTGCTGCCCCATCACGTTTAAGTGTGCCCCCTCTGGGCTCTGGTGGCAGCAGAACTAGACTAGAAATAATGGCTAAAGAGTTGATCTTTAGAAATACTCAGATCCCAGGTTCAGACTGGAAACAGGGAGGGGGAGCAAGAAGGAACACGAAGCCTGTTGTGGAAGGGGGGGTGTGGGGAGGGCAAAGGGCCTAGGCAGCTCCCTGACCACGCTGCCCCCCAACTCTCTGACTTGACAGGTGACACTGAGTTCTACTTATCTGTCCCCCTGGACTATACAACTCACTTGACGTCCGGGCCTGCATCTTCCGTCTCTGCACTTGCCTTGAGTTCCCAGACCTGGTCTTGCAGAGTTCCACACATGGCGCTGAACTCAACTTCACGGCTGGGCACGGGCCGTGAAGCCAGCAAGAGCCAAAGTCCAGGGAACCCCAAAGAGAAGGGCAAATGGGCTACAAGCAGCCCCGCACTGCTGGTCAACAGAGTACAGCCCGGACCCACGACAGTGGCTGCGTGCGTCGCAGACGCACGGCCCATAAGAGCAAGCAGTGGACTGAACCCTACCCATCCCCCCTCCCTGGGGTGGCTTGTTGGACCCGCAGCACCTTCAACTTCCTGAACACCTCCATGGTTTCCTTGGACACGCTGTCTTCGCCTTTGTCTTCGTAGTATTCGTCCCCAGAGCCGCCACCAACACCAGCGTCCTGCCCCGCCATGTTTCGCGCTTCGAGCAGAGCCCCGCCCGCTCCCCCCAGCCTCCCTCGCCAATCAGGCTGCCAATCACACCACACTTCGCACTCTCCCCGCCCCGTCGTCCGCGCACGGCGGAGGCGGGGCTCTCAGCGGTGTCTGGAGCACCTGTGGCCCCGCCCCTTTCCCACTGCATCTTCCTATTGGGCAGCGGTTCCACAGCGGGCCGAGAGCTGATCAAGCGTGGGCATTAACACCACCCGCGCGGGGCGGGAGGCGGGACCGGACGGGCTGGAACTTGCTCCCTGTTGCAGGCCTGCTGGCATCGCCCCTAGTGGCAACCCGGGAGCAGAACGCCTAGAGGCGAGGCTCTTCCGGGAGAGGGCGCTCCTGCCACAGCTCTCCTTGGTCAGAGCTCTGAGGACCCTAGTCCCCAGGAGGACAAAGGGGAGCGACCTTGGGTGCAGCACGGAACTGAGACTTGAGCGACTCATCTCCCAGCGCGGGGTGCTGTCTCCTGTTTCTCTAGCTCACACTATAGTTAGAAGTTTTTAAAATTCAATCTGGCTCTGACACTAGCTCTGTAACTTTGGACCAGTTACCTAACCTCTCTGTGCCTCCTTGCCTTCGCCTAACCAGATAATGAGAAATGTTACGTCATTGAGTTGCTGTGAGAATGACCTAAGGTAATAATTCCTATGAAATAATAGGCCAAAAGCACCA
The DNA here is from genome assembly GCF_021218885.2 of Marmota monax. Taxonomy (NCBI): domain Eukaryota; kingdom Metazoa; phylum Chordata; class Mammalia; order Rodentia; family Sciuridae; genus Marmota; species Marmota monax. Next base: position 2,142,370 of record NW_026692025.1, on the reverse strand, counting down.
TATAAATGTTCACTATTATTTTGGTTTTTTGTTTGTTTGTTTGTTTGTTAGTGGAGATTGAAACTACAGGCATTTTACCACTGAACTGTATCCTCAGACTTTTATTTTATTTTATTTTTTAAGACGGGGTCTCGCTAAGCTAAGTGTGTGAAGCTGACCTACGAATTTGTGATCCTCCTGCCTCAGCCTCCTGAGTGACTGGGATTACAGATGAGCACCCCCACACCAGGCAGATGTTTACTATTATTATGCTAGGCCCTGGCCAACCCTCCTCCCCAGTCTACTTTTGGCTTTCCTGGATGATCCTGTGGCTCCTTCCTGCCCTGTCCACTTACAAGTTTCTTTGCATCTCTCAGGCCTGTGGAATCAGACTAGAGTGAAATTTGTCAGCCCCTCCTTCCCCAGAACTCCAAAGCCCTCAGATTGCTGAATGCCCCCTCACTGGACTCTGCTGACTGGACAAGGCAGGTAGGAGCTGAAGGATGGTGCAGGGAAGCTGGGAGACAGCAACAGGCAGTAGATAGCCAGCCACGGCCAGCAACTGTCCCTTATCTGTCAACTGCCCTGCATTCTCCTGGAGGGGGATCTTGGGGGGCAAGTCAAGCGGCAGGGAATTCAGGGACCTGCTAATGGAAAACTGCAGTCATCCAAATGACAGGGGAAGGCTCAGATCTATCCTGGGAGGAAGGAGTGCACAGAATCTAGGGCTAACAGGAAGGAACCTCTGCCTGGCTTTGGGAGGCCCTGACCCAGGCCCAGCTTTTTGAATGATTTGAAATTTTAGGCTCTTCTGAGGTCATGGAGCCTCCAAACTTGAGCTGAAGGGACCTAGGGAGAGGAAGGCCCAAGAGCCCTGGCCCAGGGTCCCAGCAGCTGGCAAATCACCTTAAGGCACCCTTCCCCCCTCCACATGTTGGCTGCCTAGGGCCCTTTTGGAAGAAGAGAACTGTAAAAGGCTTTGGTTATGAAGATTTTTTTTTTTTTTACTCCTTTTCCCCTCTCTTTCTGGTTTTGTTTTTCTTCCTTTCTCTTTAGAAAATTTCATTTCAATCACAGCCCCAGCTCAGACATTCAAATTCTTGTGGGTTTTTCTGTGGATCTTTCCTAGGACTGGGGAATTTGGCGGGAGAAAGCAAGGCAGTGTGGCTGCCTGCCCCCGCCCTCCCCATATCCTCTGCTCCTGAGGATAGGGAAGAAACCAGTCCCTGTGTATTCTGGAAGAAAATCCCCCTTCTCCACCCAGTTCCAGGGAGCCAGTACACTAAGCAGACCTTTTCCCGACTCAGCAGCTCTGTCTATGGCACAGGGTGGGGCATGGAGGTATTGACAGGGTCTGGAGGGGCCAAGACCATCCAGAGAGGTTATGGAGGCCATCCTCCTGCATGGAGAAGCTGCTGTCCAGCCCATGGAGATGCCTGCTAAAGACAGGTTGCCCCCCCACACACCTTACTCAAGTCATGGCACCTCCTGGGCATTCTCCACTGGAAAGGCTGGAGGGAAACTGGTATGTGAACAGAAAGAGTGATGGGCCTCTCAGAGAGGGGAAAAGAAGGAGCCCAATAGTAAAAGCTTCTGGAAACAGACTCAAGCTCAACACAAGGAAGCACTACTCCCAGGAAGCACAGTCTACATACCAGCTAGCTGCCTCGAGAGGGAGGGAGCTCCCTGACTTGGGAGGTGTGTGCACCTGGGCTGGTAGGCCCATGGAGGGAGGGAGCAAGGTGGAGGGGTGGATGCTTGCAGTGGAGGAGAGAGTGGGCAGATCTCTAAGGGGCATTCCTGCCAGAGACTGTGGATTCTGTGAGGGAGGGCTGCATGAGTCAGGGGCCAAAAATGGGGCTGAAGGCCCCTTTGACCTGCAGGGGGAGGCTGAGCTTTGCAGGCAGCAGCAACCAACCTCCTGATTGAGGGGGAAACTTGGCCATGGGTCCCAGCAGGGCCTTAGCCACGTTTCGGTGCTTGGCAAACAGGCTGGAAAATGAGAGCAGTTGACAGGCACTGGCCCACAGTACTGGGGATGGGCTGGAGGGCGGTGGAAGCATGTGAGGCCCCTCTGTTGTGTGGTGGGCTCAGAAATGTACGGCCAAGCTGCCGGGTTGAGAATTAGCCTGAGTGCCTTGGAGCAGCAGATCACCACAGGAGGCTTGGAAGGCATCAGGACAAGAGAAAGTCATCAAGAAGTCGTCTATAGCAGCTGCCCTCACAGTCTCCTGGTGGAAGACACTGAATAGGAAGGTGAAGTCCTCTTCTGCTTCAGCCCTCAGGGGCTAGAGTTAGGCCTGATGAAGAGCTCCCCTCCTGAAGGTGAACAGGCTTCACAGTGCTGTGAGAGCCGAAGCAGCAGAGGCCTTGCACCACCCAGGCTCATCAACACCTGGCCCAGAGCCAGGAATCCCAGGCAGCTTTCAAGGGGCCAGGAACCAAAGCTCCCTTTGCGTCCACTTTCCCCACCCCTGAAGTTCCCCAGTAAGACAGCAAGCACCAAATACAGGCTCATGGGGGAGCTTGTGGGGGAGGGGATTGAGAAAGAGAAAATACTTCAGTGGGAGAATTCAGTTATGGGACGAGAAGTTGTGGGCCTGCCACCACTACAGCTTGGGAGTCTGGTGATTTCTGGTCCTAGCTCTGGATGAATAAGACTGTCAAGTCTGGAGCTGACTAAAGCCTGATGACTCTAGACTGTGTCCACCTTGGGAGTCTACTGGCACATGAGAATGGGAAGGCTGCCATTGGACTTTGACCTCCTTTTCCTGTCATATCTAGTATCTATGCTGGGGCAAAGGCAGCTCCCCAAGGGGAGTCCAAAGCAGTGCCACCCTAGTATCCTACAAGAATCTTTCGTAAGCCTCTTGCTTTAGGGCCCTAGCCCTAAAATTCAAATTCAAATTCAAATCTTGAATTGAGGGGTGCTCAGAGCCAAGGGGATGCCACCATCACCTGCCCTCACCTGGCTACAATTTCCTACAAGAGCACATTCAACAACTCAAGACTCCAGTGGGATCCCAGCCCACTCCCAGAGCCAGCATGGGTCCCTAGAGTCTGTCCACTTTTGGTCAGGATACAGACAAGCCTGGTTGTGTGGGCTCAGTGGAACCAGTGGATGGTATCTGGCCTGCATGCATCGGCCTGGGAAGAAAGGCAGGGGCAGGGGAAAGGTAACCACTAAGGTATTCATTCATTTTCTTGTCCCAGGCCCTGTAAATGGGGAGACAGGCTGGGCCCCTGGGTACCTTTGCATTTGAATGACCCCCTCCACCCCCACCCCCGTCTTCACCCCACCCAGTACCCCACCACCCACACTCCCTCTTTGCCTTGGTCCTGGTGCATGATGGGGGTAGGGAGTGGGGGACATGCCCGGGACATCTGGCCGCATGTGTGCAGGGCTCCGCCTGGGCAGGAACGAAGGAAACGGCGGCGGGAGAGCCCCCTCCATGGGGAGACTCTTGGGTCTAGACGGCTTGGCAAGGCCAGCAGGGCTGAGTCACATGTGTCTGGAGCTGGAGACGCGGACGCCAGGACTGGAACATGAACGTGCCCGCTCTGGAGAGCCAGGCCAGGCTGGGGGAAGGGGTACTCAGTCTCACCTTCTTATATCTAGTGCCCTCCCCAGCCCAGTCTGAGCCCCAGTTTGTGCCCGGCCTCTGTTCCTTGTTTGAGACTGCCTGAAGGACAGCTTTCACTGGGAGTCAAGTGGAGCCCACGTTTTTTGGCAGGAACAAACTGGAATTTCTGACCAGGAAGAAGGATGGGAAAGTGGTCCCCACCTGGACCACACACCAGCTCCATCCGCCCAGCCACACGGGCCAAGTGGAACCTTTGCCCCAAAGCCCCTCTTGTGCATGCTTCTGTCTCCAGGTCACTTTCCACTGGCACCCTCCCCAGGGATGGCCACACCCCAGCCGCTGAAGGCCTAACAGTCCATATGCCTCACTCACCTCCACCATGTCTCCAACCATCCCTGTGCCAGCAGAGGTTCTGTGTTCCTCTGCGTCTGTTCTGTGTCCTCCCCCAACCAGGTCTCAGGCAGGGAAGCCCTAGGGTAGGTCTGAACCCAAATCTGCTGCTGTCTTTGGTGCTCACAAAACATCTGCCACAAAATTTATTTAATTGGGACCAGATCTTCTGAGGTTTTGATGGCACTAAAATGAGATGTGTTTCCTCTTGGGAAGGATCATAAGCAACAGGAAGAGGGCATGGAAAGTTTGGATTTTTCTTCTCAAAACAGTAAGAAGAGAAAGGTCCCCCATACCTGTATTGCCATAAAACATAGCTACAGGCACATGTACCCAGAGACCTGCCCACATGTGCAAGTGAAGAACCCACATCCATGTGAGATATGCACTCAAAGTTTGGAAAGCTTGAGAATGGGCCTGTTGCCCCTCTCTGGGGAGTCCTAACAGTTGTGTCTCACTCTGCCCACTTCCCCCACCTATGGCCTCCATCCAGGGCCAATTCCTTTAGGCTGTCCCCTGAGCTACTCAGCAACTCCTCACTGACTGCTACTTTCGGCTCCCTGTCCCAGTGAGTCTGTGCTCCACCCTGCCACTCAGGGACCACTTTATAATAGAAGTCAAATCCTGCAACTTCTGCAGAGCAGCCCGCACACAGAGGCTTCTTGTTTCTTTCAAGGGCAAAGGCAGAGGTGACCAGCCACCCTTTAACACTTTACTCTGGTGGGCTTTTCTTCCCCTCCCCAGTCTCGACCCCTCATTTAGCCTGTTCCACCACCCTGGTCTCCTTGCTCTTTCTCAAATCAGGGCCCTCCTTTACTGGAGCTCTTTTTACAAGACTACATCTTCTTCATTCACATCCCTGCTCAAGGCACTTTCTCATGGTCCTTATCTGATCCTCTGACAAAAGTGTTCCTCCCTCTAGCCACTATAGCCAGCCTCTTTTTGAAGGAGTCCCTGTGCTCTCACAGCCAGCATGCTAGAGCTCAGGAATGTTCCATAAGCAAGAATTCCATTCTCTAGTCTTCTCTTGATGAGAGGGGACCTCTCAGCTGTGCAACTGTAAGGAGACTTAAAGGACAAAAAGCATTGCTTTGTCATCTTCCCCACTGCCAAGTTGAGTGAGTCCTGACTTACAGAGGGTTGTATATACTGGTGAGCATGCTGGCTGCATGGAAAGGAACGGGCAGGAATTCCTTCCTTGCCCTTAGAATCCTGGGATTATATAGCTAGAAGTGATCTTGATCATCTAACACAGCTTTTTCTCTTTGCTTATTCTCAGATCCTAGAAGAGCCCATCTCCACCATATTGAGAAGGGGAGACTGAAGCACTGAGCAGGAAGGCTTGCTCCTGAGATCACATGGCCAGTCAGTCCATGGTGGAGCAGGGAGCCCACAGCTCTTTCCAGCAACCCCCAGGCCTCATTCCTAGTTCCTGGAAAATCCCAATGCCCCTCCCACCCTCTGCTCCAGACACCGGCTCCAGGATCAGTGCTGGCCTGGGGCCCTGCCTGGCTCAGTGGAGTCCTTCCGCAAGTGAGCTCTTGGGGAGAGGCGAGCTGGAGAGGGAGGGCAAGACAGAAACTTGCTGGGAACCTCTGTTCTGTTAAGGCCCCCCATGCCCTACAGGCTGGCTTTGCTCTGCAGGGGTTCCTTCAAAGTCCCAGGATGATCAAGGTGGCAGGGCCCCCTGAGACCAGACAGAGTAGGTGACAAGCATACCACTCACTTCCCATGTGCACACCTAGGTGGCCACGGGGTCCCCAATCCAGAGAAAGGGCAGCCAGGACAGGGCTCTGTGGGAGCTAGGGAACTGAGAGCACCCCAGGCTCCATCCCCTCCTGCCTAGGTGGGCAAGAGTGGGGATTCCTCCTTCTTCCAAACTGGCTGTGCCAGAGAAACCTGGGAGCAGGCTTCCCCCCCCACCCCCAGCCCAGCTAATGGGAACCAGATGGCAGGATGTTTAGTCAGCGCCTGGGGAGCAGCGAGAACAGGGGAAATGGGTAGGGGGCCAGGATTCCAGAATCCATCCCCAGTCGGGGGGCGGGGCAGAGCCAGGGCTCCCATAGCAGGCATCTCCAGCCCCTGCCCCCAGACCACCTCTAGGCCCACCTCAGACAGGGTCCCAGCCCCTGGCTCAGGCAATAACCTGGACCGGGAGGCAGGAGGCACATGGTAACTGAGTGAGCCCCACCCCCTCCACGTTTTTTCTCTGTAAAATGGGAGGTTGGTGGTGCTTAGTCTCCCAGGCTCCCTGGGCAGACTTCACTCTGTCTCAGACACACCTCAGGCCTCTCTTGCCTAAGTGCTTCCCACCCCTGGCTTCAGCAATGCCCCCCCATCAGGCAGGATGCTGGGCCTAGGCCATACTGTGTCACCCACAGGGTGCACAGTCAGACAGTGGCCTCATCCCTGGCTTCCAAGGCATTTGCTCATTCCCCAGACAGTCCTTGTTTCTGCTCGGTGTGTGGCTCAGTCCCAAATTCAGATCATAAACCAGAGCCCTGCATGGCAGGGGTGGGAGGGGCAACCATGGACCCTGCATGGCTCATACATGGCTGTCAGCTGGTGTGGGGGCTCCTCTGGGACAGCAGCTCCTACGTACCCCCACCGTCTTCTACATGCAGTACATCTGCTGTTTCTCAGACCTGAGTGGGTAAATATTGAGGAACCCGATGAGTCTCCCCTTGCCAGAGTCTCCTCACCACCTCGACTCGCTCCTGCACCCCTCCAGGGTCTCACACACTGCCCCCAGGCCTGAGACAGAGACTCAGACACCCAGACAGAGATGGGGGCTGTGGCCTCTGCCCCTCCCCCTCTGCCTCACCCACAATTAACTCATTTTTTCAGATTGCTTCCAAACATAAGTCAACACTGGACAGAGCTGTAGGAAAAGCTTCCTCAATTCTGGCCCCAAAGAGCTGAGCTGTGGTAAGCTCAGTGCTTCTTGCCAGCTCCTCCGCCTGCCGCCCTAGGATCCAGAACTTGGTATGGGGCTGGGGCCTCAAGGACATCCTGGTTGGTGTCCAACCCCAGCCACTGGAGCAGAGACTGCTGGCAGCCCTCCAAGGGCTATTTCTTTGCCTCTTATTCTGTCACCTGCCCATCTGCCTCCACCTAGCCCTCAGTCCAGCCTCCTTTCTGCCTGCTTCATGCCATCCTGACCCACGTGGGACCCTTTGATCCAGTGTATAGAGGAGGCATGGGAGCATCAGGGGAGTGTGTGAGGCAGTAGTCACAACTGGGACCTGGGCCTCTTGGCCAAGAAGTCTGGGGGACATAGGCAGTGCCAGGTATATGCAATTTCAATGGGGGTGCCACAAGACATACAAACTGACCCCCCCCCCCAATTTACAGAGGAGGAAATAGAGCCTAGAGGGGAGGGAATTGCCCAGAAAGAAGGCAAAAAGCTAATAGAAGAACCAGGAATTGGTCCTGTCCCGAGGCAGGCCAGTGCCTAGGTAGTACGGGGGCCTTGAGGGCCAGAGGGGCCATGTTCATTGCCCTCATTCTGCCCATGTGTTCTGTTTCCTCTGGGATTGGGAGTCCTGCTACCTGTGGCATAAACCCATGGGATTAGTAGGTTCTATAGAAGCCAGGACCACCATTGCCTAGGTAGCCCTGTATCTGCCCCCTTTCCAGGGGACCCAGGAGGCCCCTGTGCCTCTCCTTTTCCAGCCATGGAAGTATGACCTGGCAGCCTGTGGTGGGCATTTTGCTCTGTGATGGGCCTCACAGGCCTGCTGTGTGTGGAGACAGAAGCTCCATTCATGGGGGCCACTGGGCCTGGGCCAGTGGGGAATCAATGCAGGTCTTATAGAAAAAGCACAAGAACTAAGGTCCAGGAAAGAATCAGTCTGTCTTTCTCCTCAGGTGAGAGCAGGGGACACAGAGGACTTGGAGGCAAGGCCTGGGGAGGTGATTGTTTGGCAGAAGGGAGTTTTCCAGGGGGAGGACTTGGATAGGTGGGGGTGGCTCTCAGCGCCACAGCCAGGACCAGAAGCTCAGGGAGTAGCACTGTCACATGCCATCCAGTCATTACTGTGTGTGTCCCTGTGACTTGTCCTTCTGTGGCCACCATTCTGCATCTCCCAGCTCTCCATGCCCTCCACTGGCTGCAGAGCCTGCCCACAGGGGCCATGAAGGGTGTGATGCTCCTCATCCTGGCTCTTTGGTTGGGCAGGGTGCTACTCTGGAGGAGTCCTGTCCAAACAGGGGCTGAGCCTGAGAAACCCCATGGTTCCATCAACCCCTGTGGGCCTCCCTCCCCTGCAGCTGCCGCCCAGGTCCTCTACTGGTGAGTAGGTAGAAAGCTGGTCCCCCTGAGGCTGCCTAGCTGGTGCCCACCTGGCGTGCTCAAGCAGGGCTGAGAGGAACCTGTAGGCCCTCAGAGAGGCCTCCCTGGCAGGCAAGAGGGGATCGCAGACTCTGGGAGGCCTTGTGCTTACTGCATAGGATGTGGCAAGGAAGAACGGATCTGGGTTTGTTGGGTAGGGAATTTATCTGGTTGCCCCAAGACCTACTGGGACCAGGAGAATTTGGGGGGATGAAAGGGTAGGCCTGGTTGGGTGGGGTGACTGGTGCTCTGGCGCTCCAGTGACTCAAGGATGAGGGTTATGGGCACAGCCTTTGTCTCACAGGCTTGTGGTTGATGCTATGCTTTGATGTTCCTGCCACAGACCTAGACACAAGGCAGGAGGGGTGGTTGGGTGGGTCCAGGCCCTTGCACCATGAAGACAGAATAGTACCCCCTGCTGCTGGGCTGTAGAGACAGGAGAGGCCCCAGAAGGTATCACCCCTCCTTTGAAATGGCTGACAGTCCCTCAAGGTGGCCTCTGGGCTTGCCTAGCCCCCAACAACCTCTGCCTCCCAGCAGGTACTGGGGCTTGCCTCAGTCACTGGCAAGCCCCTGCCCCTCAGTAGATCCTTGCCACTTGTGACCAGGCCAAAGTACTATCTTTTCCTCTAGGAGCCTCCCACCAATCTGGGCCAGGGGCCCAGCACCAACAGAAGGACCACAGCAGAGGCCAGGGCAGCAGCAGCAGCCCCTTGGAGACCACAAGCCATGGGCAGAAAAGGCTTGGAAACAGGAGAGGGCACTGGCCTGGGCTTGCAGACCTGGACACCATGAAACGGGCCATGCCCTCCCTGCCAGCCTCATGCCTCCTGGCCCAGACAGCTATAGCCTGCAACAACATCAAGATGAAGCATGTCCCTGCCCTGACTGACCCCAGTCTGACCACATTCTACCTGGCAGGTAAATGACCCCTCTTCCAGGTTTGTGAGAAGGTAAGAAGGACTCATGCCTGGGTTCTTGTCCTGGTGAGTCCTAGGCCACTGTGGCTGCCTCACTGCACTGGGGATAGTCCAACTCCCTGTGGGTCCTGGTTGGTGGTGAGAAGACGCCCTGACCTGGGACAATCAGAAGAGTTGGCTTCTTCAAAGAAGTGGTAGGTACAGAGGGGAGGGGGCAGGGGCATGGAATGTGTCTGGTCCTTTGTGTGCACAGAAAATGAAATTGCCAAGATCCCAGCCCACACATTCCTGGGGCTGCCCAACCTGGAGTGGCTGGCCCTAAGCAAGAATAAGCTGGACACCCAAGGCCTGCACCCTCATGCCTTCAAGGTGCACATGACTCTTCTACCTAATCTCTGGGGTAGCCCGGTCCTAGAGACTCTCAGGTCCTGAAATATGTTCCTCTGAATTGGTCTTCTGGGTGGAGCTGCTGGGGGTCAGGTTTGAATGAGGCACTGCAGGGGTCACCCAGCATGGAAGGCTCTCATGATTGGGGTATGTAGTCTATAGCTGGGACTGTGGGGAGCAGCACAGACCCAGTGCCTCATGAAAGAGTAAACGATACCCGCAATAGGCCTGGTTCCACTGAGAACTGGGAAGCCACAGTGCAGTCAAATCATCAGCACCCCAGTCCCTAGCCCAACCCTTCTCCCCCTCCCCCAGAATCGGACGTGGCTGAAGTACCTGAACCTGGACAGGAACTCACTGTCCACAGTGCCAGCTTGGCCTGACTCCCAGCAGGAGCTCCAACTCAATGACAACCTCCTACAGGGCCTGCAGCGCAGCAGTTTTCAGGGGGTGGTCAGAGTCCAAGGGTGGGGCTGGAGGAGCTAGGCCTGGGAAGCTGGGAGGCTAGAAGGCTGGGAGGCTGGGAGACTGAGGAGATGTGCTGGAAAGAAAGCACCTCAGGTCCCTGAGCTTCTCTGTCTGCCCTGTAGGGCTCAGCCATCTGCTGACACTGGAGGTGGAAGGAAATCAGTTGCATGATAGGGACATCTCCCCTCTGGCCTTCCAGCCTCTGCACAGCCTTCTCTACCTAAGGCTGGACAGGAACCTACTGTGGACCATCCCACCTAGCCTGCCAGCCTCCCTGCAGGTGACCTGGAGCCTCAGGATAAGGAAATGACATCAATACAGTCCAATGACCACAGGGTCTGAAGAAGGGCATAGTGCAGCCCCTCAGGGGAATTTTTACAATGAAACTTACAGGGCTTTGGAGGCAATAAGCCTCTCCTCAGCCTGAGTTAACCTTCCCAAAGCCCAGAGTTGGACCCCCTGGAGTGCTCTGGACATATTGAGCATCCCTAAGTAAGGCCCATATTCTCTCTAAGCCACACAGATTCCTGAAAAGGTCACTACCATTGGTGGTACTCTCTGAGGCTGTATCATGGGGACTCCCAGAATCCTTTGCATGGATATCCAGGGACCTGAGAGTAGCCAAGACGATGGCACCTGGATCCCACAGATGGGGCTGGGTGGAAGGGGGCAATGCTAGTAGGCAATGGAGACAGCCAGAACCAGAACCTGGCTGAGCCACCAGTGAGTGGCAGGTGGGCCCTCACCCTGATCTCTGGCTACATCTTGGCACAAACCTCATTGAGGAGGTGACAGAGAGTGTGCTGAAAGGCAGCCACAGCCTCAGCATGCTGGTGTTCAACAACAACCGGCTCCAGGAGGACCAGCTGGCGCCCCGTGCTTGGATAGATCTCCCGTGAGCACTCAGAGAGGAAAGAAAGGATCAAGGAGAACCAAGTGGGGAAAGTAAAGAGGGTGGTATGGAGCCATAAAGCCCAGGAGAGGCCAGAGAAGGCCTGAGACACCAAGAGGGAAACTTGTTGCTTGGGCCTGGTCTTAGGTGGGTCACTCAGGTCACCTCCCTCCCTGTCCTGTAACTATCTGGTCCTCTGAATTGTTGCCAGCTTCTAAGGCCTTCCCTCCGGCTCTCCTGCCCAGAGAGCGAGCCTCCCTCACACATCCATGCCCAGATCTGCCCCAGCCGGTACCCAGGAAGCCCACCAGAGGCAGTGGCAGCAGAGAGAGTTGGCCTAAGGCTAATTTAGCTATGAGGTGACAAGGACACAAGGGACATGGAAGGGAAGGGGCAGGGCAAAGAGAAGAGTCTGTTTTCTTATGGCTGCCATCACAAAGCACCACAAACTGGGTGGCCTGAAACAATAGGAGTGGATTCTCTCCCGGTTCTGAAGGCCCCAAATCTGGAATCTAGGTGTTGGGGTGCTGTACTCCCTCCCAAGTCACTAGAACAAAATCCTCCCTTGCTTCTTTCAGCTTCCAGTGGCCCCAAAATTGTTCCTTAGTTTGTGGCAGCATCACTTCAGTCTCTGCCTCTATCTTCATTCTCTTCTGTCTCTTATAAGGACACGTGTCATTGGATTTAGGGCTCACCTGGGTAATCCAGGATGTCCTTCCTCATCTCCACATCCCTACTTTGACTATATCTGCAAAGACCCTTTAGACATATAAGGTCATAGTCACATGGTGTGGGGAGACATATCTCCTGGGAGCCACCATTCACTTCACTCACTACAAGAAATGTCTAGGATGACTTCCCAGATTTGGTGTGGACAACTGGGTAGGGGGTGCTGGCACTTACAGGCCTTTCCCAGTGACCAGAGGCTGCATGGTTAAGGAACCAGCACCTGGTCTTGGGAACAGTGGGGAAGGCCGGGAGAGGCTGAGTGCCAGGTCACAGGCTGAAGAGGGTCTGGTGACTACCAAGACAGGGTGGGGCTGGAGTGGGGAGGGGAGGTGGGGGTCCCCAGACAGTCCTACCGCCATTCCCTGAACCAGAGCCTCCCGCCCTGCATCCTCATGTTCCAGGAAAAAGTTACCAGGACGTTTGGGTTTAATTATTCCTTTTTCCTCTCCCCCTCCTGCCAAGGGGGCAAAGGAAAGCAGACAGCAGCCTGGGAGGGGCCGCCCAGCCGAGTTCCACTCCTGCTGCCTGCCTGCCTGCCTGCCTGCCGCGGGGCCTGGGCAGGGGGCTGGCGGCCAGTCAAGCCCAGGCAGCACAGCCCCTGCCTCTTCTTGACTCGTCTTTTCTCTGCTGGTGGAAGGGGAGGGAGGTACGGGTCTGCAGAAGCGGAGGCAGGGGAGCTGCCCACAGGGCTGAAGCACTCTGCTTCTACAAACATGCAGGATCTAGGTGTTTCTCTCTGCTGGGGTCAGGGCCTCAGGGGTCCACCATGGAGCCACAGGGGGCTCACAGTGACCCTGCAGATGGTTTCACTCTGAACTTCATCATCAGCTTCCCTGCATCCCTATGCACCAGTGGACATTGAAGTCTACATGATCCCTCAGGGTCCTTCTGGGAGCCTGGGTTGTCTCTCCCTGTCCATCTGCCTTCTGCATGGCTGATGATAAGACTGGCTGAGGCCTGAAGAGGACAAGAGGAGAGAGGGAGGGCTCTGAGGCCTAGGATGTAGAATGGGGGTTGGGGGTGGCAAGGCACAGAGGGAGTGGAAGGAGTGGGAGAAGAGTCTGCTGTCTCTGCAGAGGTTGGTGTAGCTAGCCCTGCAGAGAGAGAGGAAAGCCCCACCCAGTTCCCCTCTCCCTAGGCTTTAGATGATAAAAGGTGAAACAGAAGCCACACAGGGTCAGGCCTGACTTATTGTTTGAATCCCTGCTATGGAGAGGTCCAGGTGGCAGCTGCCATCTAGGGTCAAATCCCCAGGATCCTCTTGGGTGTGGGCCCAGGATCCTGATTTGGAGTTTTAGTCTCTAGAGCTCTTGCAGCTGGGCGTGGCACATTTGAGCCACCAGCTCCCTGCACACCTGTGTCTTGCTCCACAGGAAGTTGGGGACCCCTCCACCTATCCCATAACTGGCTGGTGCATGTCCCCCCTTCAGGCCTCAGGGCCTACAGTGCTTGATGCTGCATCACAGCCTCATCGAGTGCATCTCTGGCTATATGTTTGCACACATGAAACCGGGCTTGGGGTTCCTGCACCTGTCCCACAACAGGCTTCGTGCTGATGGTGTCCATGGCATGTCCTTCCATGGCCTGCGTGCCTCTCTGGCAGAGCTGCTGCTGGATCACAACCACCTGCAGGCCATCCCGCGAGGCCACCTGGGCCTCAAGGGTCTGCAGGTGCATGTGCCTGAGCCACAATAAGATCAGGTACGGTTACCTACCTGTGACTTTCTACCCGCAGTCCCCACCCCCAGCCAGGGGAGGAAGAGGCGGCCTTATGCCAGGAAGCCTTTGGCCTTATGCCAAGCTGCCTTTCAGCTTGGCTAGAGTGGTCTCCTCACCCACAGGCCTTAGAGGCCTGGGAGAGGCTGAGGACAGGAGTAGGGTTTTCACTCCCTCCCCATAATCCATCCATCAGTCCATTTTAGTTGTCATGATTGGAGGCTATGCCCGTGACTGCCAGGCCCAGGCAGCCAAGGAAGAGGGCTGGAATAGGTGAATCTGGACAGATTTAAGCCACATGCACTGGCTCTCCAATGTCCATGAAGTCCCTGAGCCATGCCCTAGATGCTGCTTCTTTGGCAGGGGCTTCAGAGGGCCTGGTTCCCACCCGCCCTCACTAGGATCCTGCAGTCCCTTGCAACTGGCCTCCCTAGCTGTACCTGAGCAAAAGCGTGAACAATGGAGGGCAGGCTGCAGCCCAGAGTAGCAAGAGCAAGGGCTGGGGTCTAGTCTCAAGTGTTCAGCTGGGTCGAGGCCAGGAGGGAGTAGCAACTGCTGCAGTGTCAGGAGCCCGCCTGACCTTAGCCCCAGGTTTTGGTCTCTAGGCCTCCATCGTACCACTCCTCTCTCTGTGGGTCTCTCTCCTTGTCTCTCTCTCTCTCTCTCTTCTCTCTCTCTCTCTTTTATTTTAATTGTAGTTGGACACAAATACCTGTGTTTTAATAATTTATTTATATGTGGTGCTGAGGATCGAACCCAGGGCCTTGCACATGCTAGGCGAGCACTCTACTGCTGAGCCACAACTCCAGCCCTCTCCTTGTCTCTTTTTGCATGGTGCTTTCCCCTGCTTTGGGGGCTCTTCTCTCCCCCTGATCTGCCTTGCTACCCCCTTCACAGTTATGTGCCCCTGAATTCCATCTGTGACAATGTGTGTGGCCCAGGACTCCAACCTCATCTCCGCACACCTGGAAAACAACCTCATTGACCAGCGCCACATTATACCCACTGCCTTCTCTTGCAGCCAGGCATCAGAGCGTGGTCCTCCAGCCCCAGCAGGGGAGGAGGGCTCCTAGCCCTGCCATACCCACCTTCCTCATACGTACACTGCTGATTATGTGGGGAGTCACCAAGGGCAGGCTCCACTTGATCTTTGTAGACTGGGAGAAATATCCTCTTCTCATTGACTGATGGAAACCCCTTCACTTAGCAAATGTCCCAGTGGAGGGCAAGGGGTTGGGGAAGCATTGGTTTGTACTTGAACTAATAAATGAATTTCACTGAAGCCTGAGGCAGGCCTTTCTCTCTCCAAGATTTAAGCTGTAAGTGTTGGCTCTGCAGTGTCCATGGAGTTCCTGGGCCATGCACTATATGCTGCTTCGTAGCAGCGGGTTCAGAGGACCCGCTTCCTACCCACTCTCACCAGGGTCCTGCAGTCCCTTGCAATTGTCCTTCCCACCAACAGAACCCTCTTATTCAGCAAGCATCCCTGTCCTGGGCCAGGTTCCAAAGAGTGGGTTCAACTGTCATTGCAGGCTAGTGCAGAGGCCCACAGCACCTGTCTTTTGTCCTAGAGGCAGTAACTACTTTACAATGTCACCTTTGAGGAACCAACATTGCTTCTCCCTCTCCCACCATTCCAAGTCGCAGGACCCTATTTCTGGTCCTCCCATGCATCTCTATCCCCACTCAGCCTGCAAAGTCCCCAGGGCACCAACTCCAGCTCATAGACAAGAGGCTAAGGTGTGAACAAGTCCAGTATCTTGCCCAAGGATGTACAGCTTGCTTGCTGTGGGACCAAGTTGTGCCCCAATGTGGCCTGGTGCCAGAGTAGTATCCATTCAGTAATTATTGGGGCCAGAACCCTGAATCTATACAAGACCCAGACCTTGCCCTGGGGACTCAGTGGTCACTGCTCTCTGATCAGTATTGCCATCTGTCTGAGCAAGGTTAGCCTGTGGTGCTAAAAACAAGAGTCTCTGACCTGAGGACAGGACTGGGCTGCTGTGCTGGATAGAGACCCCAGTCTGCAGCCCTTGAAAGCACTGAGGTGGTTGCCCTGTGCCTGTGTGAGGGGAGCCACAGGGGTGGACTTGAATCCCTGGGTCAGCTTCTACAGCTCATGATGCCAGGTGACAGGCAGGCAACTTGTGGTGGGTAAGGGACCAGTCCCTGCCTTCAGGGATGTGGATGGAGGAAGGGCACAAAGATGTGCACTGGAGGGACCACACTGCCACTGGCTCCAGCTGGGCTCTGTGCCTGGGAACTTTATCTTGCCTCTGTCCCATTCTGTGGCTGATCCACCCCTGCCCCCGCCCCCAACCCTCTACCTCCACCCCCACAAGAGTGTTCTCAGTAAAGAAAGGGCCAGACTCTGAAAGGGGGCGGGGAAAGGCCTGGGAAGCTGGTGGAGTGTTTGCTTTGGACTCATCCCTGCATTCCTTCTCTGGGGCCTGGGCCCACAGATATGGCACTTCCTGTTTGGGCTGGGTCAGAGGTCAGCAGCCATCAAGGCCCTGGCCCTGCTTTCTCATCTCTCACGACCCCTACTCCCTGGCCTGGGGGCCCTAGCCCCTGCCCCTGTCCCTCCTGCTCCAGCCTCCTCCTACAGCCCCCACCCTCTTCATAGTTCAGGCCTGGAGGCACAGGAAGTGTGGGTTGGGCAGCTCCAACATCCTCTCCTCCCCATTCTTACCTCTGCTGAGCAAATGAGGCCAGGAAGACTGCTGTGTGCAGGGGCATCCTGGCCCCAGGCCCTGCTCCAGACAAGGGGGAAAGAAAGGGAGAGAGGAGCCCCTGCCAGATAGAGGAGGACAGGGGGCAGGCACTCCATGGGTGGTTCCTGGGCTGATTTCACTTCTCAGATGGCTTGTCCTTGTGGCTGCTTTCCAGTGGCAGAGCCCAGGGTGGGGAACACTCCCTCTGTGACTATCCCCATTAAGGGCAAGAGTTTAAAATTCAGTAATTTTGCTAGGGGCTCTTGGGGGTCACCCCCTGGCCAAGTGAGAAACTGGGCTGTCACTGACAATATAGGTCTAGGTAGTCCTCAGCCAGTTCTGTGAGCACCTGGGAGCTGGGCTGGCCCTGAGTTGGGAAGGGGAAATGAAGCCTTTATGTCCCCAGGTCATCATTAGCTAGGAGACATAACTAGGGAATATGGGGTACTCTCTCCAGTCCAAGAGATTCCCCAAGAGAACCAAGAGGTCAGTATGGGGGTGAGTCCTAGCAACTAGGGACCAGGGGCTTCAGTCCTGTGACAATGTGGGAGATGCTAGTCAGCAATCAGCCAGAGTCTTGCCAGCACTACAGTGACATCACCAGACAAGTCCAGCCTGGAGAGCAGGTTCAGCACAGAAGGGCCTGGGGCCAGGACTGAGCCACTTGATGCCTGCTTTTGCTCTCCCTTATGCCTGCACAGGGCAGGTAGCTACTGCCCTTCTCCTGAGGCAGGCACCAGCTCTGTCTGAGCATTATAGTGGTATGTGCAACCCAGTTGGTAACCCCAAAATGCTGGGGCTCTGGAAACACATGGTGGTAACGATCATATTGGTGGTGTTGATAGGGTAGAGGTGACTGGGTTCAGGTGGGGAAAAGGGAAGCATTCATCAGTACCCAGATTGAGATAGGGACACCAAGATGATGGGGCAGTGGGAGTGACGCTAATAATAGTGGGGACAAGAAGAAGAAAGGGGTGGAAAATGGGAATGGAGAGTCATGCATTCCTTGGGATGGGGCCTGTGTCTCCTGCTGGGGGCCTCAGCAGGACCTTGCATCTCCACTCCACTTCTGGCCCCAGTTGCAGAGTCCTGTAGTGAGTTCCTCTCTTATACCCTATGGCAGGGCAAGCCTTGCTTAGGTATCCTCCTCCAGAAGTTGTCCCAGGAAGGAATGTCTAATGTGTTGTGCCCTATGTCTCTACCACCATGCAGTGTACACCTATAGGAGTTACCACCATGGTGGCTATACAGGGACAACCTGGGACATGCTGGTGAGAGCAGGAGATAGAAATGCATTAGGCAGACAGGGTTAAGCATTCCCTCCAGGAGTTTATGAATGGGGTACATAGGTTATGACCAGTGACTCCATTGGAGCCAGAAGGTGTGGGCAGGAACTCTGAGCCAGACCCTGAATGAAGTGGTACATGATCCATGTCCTGTTTGGAAAGGGGCATACAAACACCAGGTGCCCTGGTGTGACTGGACTCAAAGATCAACTTCTTTAAAATCTCTAGCCCGTGGTCTTCCAGATCACCTAACTCCCCTCTAACATTATTGTATAAACCCCTAGACAGCAGACACACAGCTGCAACCCTCCTTGGTACCCCTCCTGCTGCAGGAGCTTTGCCTACTTTCTATTTCTTCAATAAATCCTGTTACTTTGCTCTCAACCTTCATGTCCATGGATCTCATTCTTCAAATTCATGAGACAAAGAACCCACAGATCCCTGTCTCTCACTGAGATGTTCAGCCTTCAGGCCAGCACTGGCCTGTGTCAGGCACCTGGACCAAAGACTGCTCCAGGTTGGAGTCAGGCAGGGCTCAGGACAGGGCCAGAGCCTGACCTCTCCCTGCCCCTACCCAAGCCTCCTGGTCCTGAAGGCTGCAGGCAGAGCCAGGCAGTGTTGCTGGGATCTGGCCTTAACCAGATCCTGGGGTGCTTCCCAGCCTCTCTCTTTACTTGTCGGCTTTGAAGGCCATCCACAGAGGCCACGGCACAGCCCCTGTCCACTTTCCCTCCTCTGGCCACGCCCCAGACCAGGCCTCTAAAGATAGCTAGACGCTGGCCGGGCCTCCAAGGAGCCCCCTTCAGGCCCTGAAATTACAGCCCTGGTGGCCCATAAGGGAGAGACGCTGTGTGATTATGTCCTCAAGGGAAGGTCAAAAAAAGCTCGTGGCGTGGAGACTGCCAGCTTTCAGCAGCCACGCCTGGGCCATCGACACTGGGAAGCTTCCAGACAGTAGAGGCTCAGCTCACTAGCACCACCTCAGCCACCTCTTGGGCATGTTGGCATGAGTCTTGTCCATAACTGCCCCCCCATCCCCACACCCAATAGGTCCTCCTGGATATCTGTTTCATGCTGCCTTGGGACTTCAGATCGTCACTCAAGGGCCACTCAGCTGGTGGCAGAGCTACCTTCTAGAGTCTGTGGGGGTGTGGGCAGCAGGCCTGGTCACAGCCAGCAAGCTGGGAGGGAGGACCAAGCAAGGCTGTGAACTGGGATGCTCTTGGCAACATTGCTGTCTCAATGTATCCATGGATCTCATTCTTCAAATTCATGAGACAAAGAACCCACAGATCCCTGTCTCTCACTGAGATGTTTAGCCTTCAGGCCAGCACTAGCCTGTGTCAGGCACGTGGACCAAAGACTGCTCCAGTGACCCTGATGTACCTGTGACGTGTCCCTGGCTAGGCTTTTGTCCTAGAGGCTGAGGCATGAAGTGATCCTATGGGAGGGACTCCTTGCTGGGCTGGCTTTGTAGGGGCCCATGTTAGTACAGGGTGCTAAAAGGCAGCCCCTGGACATAGCCTTTTCTGGAATCCCTCCCTGCCCCTCAGTCCACTATATACACTCATTCCACTTGGTCACCTTCTTCAGGCTTGGCTTTGTTTGTTATCTGGCAGCATGGGGTCAGGGCTACTGCACATCAGACTTGCTCACTGTGGTTCCCACTATTTCCCAGGTTTCCCCTCTATCTCTGGCCTTTCTCTTCACACTCTCAGAAGAGATGTGAAGGAGTCATGTGGAAGGTTCAAGAAGTAGGTGGGGCCAGCTGGACATACTCAGAAAGCAGGACAGAGGGAAGCTGGGAAGAGACACAGAAAGGGATTAGCAGAGGGTCCCTGAAGCTCAGACCTGAGTGGTTCTTGTTTCCAGGCTCCAGAAAATTATGGGACAAGTAGCTGAATGGGCTGCAGATCTTGTGGGGAGCTCTCTCAGCAGCTGTCACATTTGCAAGGGGCTTTCCACACAAAGGGCCTGCACCTTGGGCTATCTCCCAGGCTTCCATGCCCTGTTCTCCAGGGACTCATACCAAAGCCCAACTTTTTGTTCCCAAAGGGGACCAGAAGGCTCACAGCCTTCCCTCTGGGTGCCCTGCTTCTTTCCTGGGCCTCCTCCTTCTAGCTTTGAAGTAAGGGCACAAACAGCTGCAAGCCAGCTATGGGGGGACAGGCTGCAGCTGACTCCAGGCCCTTCTCCACACACAGGCCCTTTCTCCCCCTCAGATATGGACTCTCTGCCCTTGCCTTGTCCTCCCCTTCCAGAACCTTCCCCATAATCTTCCATGAGTGTGGGTGGGCTGGGGAAGCAGTTGCCCAACAGGGCTGGAAGAGCTGACTGCTCAGAGCAGGAACCTGGGGCAGGAGGGGTAGGACAGCTTTCCCTGAGAAGCCAGAGCCAGCTACCCAGGACTGCCCTCTCCACATGTCTGAGGGGCTGGGCTCCTTTTCAGGCTGAGAAGGCTGAGTCCTTGGCTCTGAGAGTGAAAAGAAGGGGCTTCCTGGCCTGATAGGCAGGCAAGATGAGGCAGACTGGTACCAGCAGGATGACCTGACCTTCTCTAATCCTCTGGGGAAATGTCCAGGGCTTCAAAGGGCTGTCCAGTAGTGTCCCACAGTCATACACAGGACATGCTGCAGGGTTATGGGCTCTGCCTTCCCCACCCCCCTGGCGCCCTGTCTGCCACTGGTTCCTGGGGAGCTAAGACAGCTGTGCATTTTGGCCTCCTCAGGAGCCCTGGGGGCCTCAGGAAATGCCTGCTCTTCCTTTCTGCCTTGCCCCCAATGCCTGCCCCCTCCTACTAGCCCTGGGAGGCCACAGGGCAGGAGGCTGCTTGAGGCTCCACTCCATTAGCCAGCAAGGACACACTGTTTCTTGTGCACTTCAGCTAGGATCCAGGTTGCTCCTGCATTGCAGAGAGTGGAGGCCTGGGGAGGGGTAGAGGGAGGAGGGGAGAGAGGCAGGCCCAAGGACCGAGGTGCTGCCTGGCTGGTCTGGGAGTGGCCCCCAAATTAGAGGGCCAGGCCGGGTGACTCAGTGGGCCCTGGGCTGGGCATGCAGTTATAGCTTATTGCAGACTGCAAACCACAGAAACAAGAACCTTCCAGGCACAAGAACCGTATTTACAGCAGTATTGCCCCCAACACATCCCCCAAATGTGAAGACAAGCTACAAAGGTGAATATGTGTCCCCCACCCCCAGAAATATGCCTAGCTGAGACCTGAGGGTCAGGTCTTAAAGGGAGACAGGCCGGCCACTGGTTAGCTTTCTGTTGAACTACAGGGCATTTTCTCTCTGCTGCTCCCCACACCCTCTGAAAGGCCATGTTCCTCTTCCCTACTGACCATGTCACCTCCAGGAAGCCTTCCTGAGTCTCTGGTGCTGTATGTGGCCCTGGCAAGGCCAGAAACAAGAGTGCCCCTGTCCTTTCCTCGTGGCACACAGAGCCCAGCCCTAAGAGTCCCAGGAGGGGGTAATGGAAGATTCCTCCCTGACCACTTTCTTCAGGGCCATTTTACCCCCACTGGGGCTCCTGGAGGCCAAGGCTCTGAGTAACTGCTCCAAGAATCCTAGCCCCCAGAGCCGTACAGAATGAGGCCAAGTGGTGCCATATTCGATAAAGAACTTAAGTATAAGCATCTCTGGCAGTAGGTGCATCTTATATATTTGTTTATTTTTTTTTAAAAAAAATAGCTTTATTAGCTGGGCATAGTGGCATGCTCCTATAATCCCAGGTGGATCACATTTGAAGCTAGCCTGGGCAACTTAGCCAGATCCTGTCTCAAAAAAAAATTTTTTTTTAAAGGGTACTAGGCAAATTGGTGCATGCCTGTAATCAGACTTGGGAGACTGAAGCAGAAGGATCACATGTTCGAGGCCAGCTCCAGTTCAGCGACCCAGCAAGGCCCTGAGTAACTTAGAGAAACCCTGTCTCAAGATTAAAAATAAAAAGGGTTTTGGATGCAACTCAGTGGTAGAGTGTCACTGCCTTCAATTTCCTGTACCAAAAAAATCAATCAATTAATTAATTAAAGGCTGGGGATGTAGCTTGACAGTAGAGCATCCTGGATTCAATCCTCAGTACTGAAAAAAAAAAAGTCCAAGTCAATGTTTTTTACTCAGTAATTATACATTCTCAGTTATGAAAGCATCACTACAGAAACTTTTAGAACATTTTCATCACCTTAAAAAGAAAGCCTTTAGCTGTCACCCCTATCTTTGCCACTGTCTGCTCTTATTGAGCAGATTGTTCTTATGTGCCTTGGACCCCCTTTGACCTTTGCAGCCTGTACCCCAGTCTCTGCTGACATGTGTAGCATAAATGAGTACATATCAACAGTTAAAACATAAAACACGGAGCTGGGGATGTAGCTCAGTGGAAGAGTGCTTGCCTCGCATACTGGAGGCCTTGGTTTCCATCCCAGCACCACAAAAATAAAAATGTAAAAGAAGCCAATCAGCAGGCAGACAAACCAACAGCCCTGGTCTGCAGGGAAAGTGATCTTCAATCTCTTCCCAGCCCAGACCCTGTTTTGTCCACTTCACTTCGTGGCCTGGCCCAAAAACTTCTTACAGATGGCGTTCCAGTTGGGCCCTGTGCTGATGCTGGCACCAGGCAAGGTCCTCATGAAAGCATCTGCTTGGGTCTTGGGACTTTCAGACCCCACCCCATAACTGAATGACAACATTTAGGTGGGTGGGAACCCTCATCCCTCACCGTAGTCCTCTCTACAGTGGACCCCCACCTCTTCACCTCTGTCCACTTGGAGCTTGTCCTTTCAGTCTTCTCGTCTCCAATTCTCCTTTTGCAGATTTCAGAGTTGCTTCCCGCTTTGAGTTCTCACTCTAAGACCTCACTGTGATGTCTTGGAAGCTGCTCTGGCAAGGAGGGGATGGGACATGAATGGACAGAGAGTAGGTGTTGTGCTGGGGACTTCCCTAGCTAGACAAAAGCAAAGCTGGACTCTCTTGGGCCCTCAGGAAGTGGCTGAGGCTTGGCGGGCTGAACAAGTTAGCCCCTGAAAGTGACCAGAGGAAGTGCCCCCCACAGAGTGGTTATCACATCCTAGGGGGCCTGCAGGGATTGAGCAAGAAGATGACTCTTCTCTGAATCAGCTTTCCCACTCTAGGGAGGCCGCCAGCAGGCTCCTGCCTGCTGTCACACAAAGAACTTTGCCTCTTTTTTTTTGGGGGGGGGGGTTTAACCCAGAAGCACTTTACTACTGAGCCACATCCCCGGCCTTTTTTATTTTTTATTTTGAGACAGGATCTTGCTAAGTTGCTTAGGGCCTCAGTGAATTGATGAAGCTGGCCTTGAATTTGTGATCTTCCTTCCTCAGCCTCCTGAATAGCTGGGATTACAGGCATACCCCACCATGCCTGGCCCATAGCCTCTCTTTGAGGAAGGAAAGACTGACGTTGCGGGAGGTGTACAGAGTGCCTGGGAGTCTAGGTCAAGTTGTTCCAGAAATCCACAGGAGCTCCTTCTCTGATTCCTGAGAAATCATTTCCTTGTTGCAGTCTGGGTTGCAGGAGGTTCTGGGCAGGCTCAGGACAGAATTCCAGGGGCCACTGCTCTTGCAATCTGAGGCCATCTCCCCCCCATCCCCCTTCCATTTTTCTGTCCTCTCCCTTTCCTCTGCCCAGGGACATGCCAGCACATGCCTCAGTGTCCCTATCTTGTCAGCAGAAAGTTTGACTCTCTGAGGTATTGCCTACCCAGAGATGCCAAGGGTCCTTGTGTGAGTGCCTGTGAGTGTGTGCCCTTTCACGGTGTGCCTGAGGCGGGGGCTGGGGGGTCGAGGAGGGGGGTGCAGCTAGCCCAGCCGTCTACAAGAAAATTGCTCCCTTTGAAGCTGCCAGGGGGGCGGGAAGCCTGCGCCCTCCCTCCCTCTCCACGCCACCAGCCCCCTCCCTCCTTGCTTCCCTCCCCGCCCCCTCCCCGCCGTCCCCTCCCGTCGGCCCGCCCGCCCAGCCTTTAGCCTCCCTCCCACCGCCTCTGTCTCCCTCTCTCCACGAACTGCCCAGGAGTGAGCAGCTGCTCTCAGTCGGCTCTGCCCGACAGACGCACGGACGGCCCAACATCCCAGCCCACCAACTAGCCAGCCTGCACCTGGCTGCTTCCCCTCCCCAGGTAGGGCCCCACGCCAGCCCCACGTTGTCCCCACTATCCTGTACTGGCCTTAAGCTGCTCTCACTGTCTCATCCCTGACTGTGCTGTCCCCTCACCAATCTAGAGACGTCTGCTGCCTCTGCTGTCTCAGCCTATGGTCCTGCTGTCCTCCCTAGTGTCCGTGGATCCACTGCCCCCTTACTGCCCTCTCTTGCCTCCAGGGCACCCATGGATTTCCAAGGCACCCACTTCAGGATCCTGGTCCACGCCCCTTCAACGCCACCCTGCGGCCCCCTTGGTTCTTGCCCCATTTCTGCCTCTTCTCCCCACCTTCTTCCAGGCGCCTTCCTCCCACCCCTTCCCTTCCCTTGCCCCTGCTGACCTCCTTCAGCTGCTAGGCTCCATCCATCTCTGCCTCTGGGTGGGGGTGGGGGTGGGGGTGGGAAGAAGGTGCTTCCCCAGGCTGCCGCCTGCCTGGAGCATCTCTGAGGCCTGGCTGGGTGCTGACACCCTGGATCAACCAACAGCTCCATCCCTTTGCTGCAAGTCCCAGGCACACTCTCTGGAGCTTTGCTTCTGGCCTGGAGGGAAAAGGCCTCAGACACCCACCAGCTCAAAACCGGAACTCCCCACTGCCAGAACTAATCCTTGGTGTGGGTCTAGGAGACTCAGTTTCCCAGGCACAGCCCAGGCACCTTGCCCAGGTAGTCCTAGCACAGCACAGGCTGGTGCCCTGCCTCTACTTCCTCTTAGGCAAGGTGTGGGTCCGTGGAGTCACAGCTATTGTGGCCCTGAATGGGATGCCTGGGTGCCTCAGAGAGTCAGAGGCACAGAGACAGAGAGTCCTGTCTGTGCCCAGAACTCTCTTGGATTGGGACACAAAGTGGGTAGAAGACGGGGAGGAGAGAGAATTTGGCAACTGTGTCATGTTCCCTGGGGAAGACCTGGCTTGGGTTCCCAGAGGTGCCTTCCAACGAACTCAGGAGAGAGAGCAAGAAAGAACAGAGTCATCTGGGTGTCCACCAAATTCTCTGGAAGGTTTGGAAATGAGAGCACCCCTACCCACTGCTCCATGGGTGGGGCTTGTGCCTGTGTACTCAAAGCAGGAGGCTTAGGGCCCTGCGGGGCAGGGGTGCAGGTAGGGAGGAAAGGGCAGATCTTGCTCAAGCCAGGGACATTGCTCTCCAACAGTCTTCAAGGGCAGGTCCACTCTCCCGGCCACACAGGAAGCTCAAGTTCTGACCTTAAGAAGCTCCTGCCACTGTGCCTCTCCTTTCCCCGGCCTGCCAGCTCTCTGCTCCAGAGTGATGTTTGGATTGAGACAAGCTGGGGATGCTCCACAGGTGCTGGGAAGGGACCTGTATCCAGAGGTGCATGTGAGCACCTCCTGGTGACATGCAACTGCCTGTGCCACCCGCACCCTGGGAGAGCTGGTGGGCAAGAAGGAGGTGACTTCATGTGGAACATGCCCATGTAAGGCTGCTGTGGGTCACTGTGGGTGAGCCTTTGAGGGCAGGCCTGTGTGGGAGTATTGACAGGAAAACAGAGATGCCTCCAAGCCACTAGGGCTGGGCAGCAGTGGTTGGCTTGGCCAGGGAGCAGAGGGGGCGCCTGTGGCCAGTTGGGCATGGTAGCATGGCCTCCCTGGGCAACCTGCACACAGGCAAGACCTGTCCCTGGAGCACACTGCTTTGGCACACTGCATGAGGCTGGGGCCAGCCTCCCATTGTGTAGATAAGGAGTCTGTGCCGGGCCCACAGAGGAAGGATGCCAGTCTCCAGCCATTATGCAGGGTGCCTTGCAAGCATTGGCCCAAACTCCTCCCCAGCCCTTCCAGTCCTAGGATATTGGATTGAGAACAGGGAAGGACAGGAGAAAAAGGGATAGTTTCAAGGCAAGAAAGAGTTTCTTTTAGCAACATTCCATAGTCAAACAAGACCATGGAGTATCCCTTCCAGAGACAGCATCAAGTCCCCAGAGGAGGATTTTTAATGAGGCCACGCTTGAGAGTTTGCATCTGGAGGCTTCCCAGAGGATTTCTAATTCCTTGGCACTCTGTAGGGTAGGGAACAGGGACAGAACTGCACTCTAGTCTCCCTGCTTCCTGAGCCTACCACCACAGTCCTTCTCACACCCTGGAAAGACAGTGTAGTGCAGACAGTCATGGGCTAAGGGGTAGGTGGGCCAACCTGAGGTCCTGCAGGCCCTGGTTCTGCCCTTCCTGTGATCAGTTGAGAGCTGAGGCTTTTCTGTTTTGTCCTTCACCCCTCTGCCTCCAGAGACCTCCTGTCCCCTTATGCCCCACAATGGGCTGGGGGACGCCAGGGGCCACACCACCCTTGGCCACCCACAGTACCCTTTCTGCAAATCTTACAGGGACAGTGGGGGTGATGAGTAGAGGGGGCAAGAGAGGCTCAGACCTGCTCCATGTCCAGGCCCTCCTCCAGCCTTCCAGAAAGAATGAGCTTCTCAGCCTTCTCTGGGGAAGGCATGGGGCTTGCTGGGCCACCTCTTCTGGGATGGGAGTTGTGCTTTGTCCTCCCCTTTCCTTTCAGGCCAACAAGTCCCTTCCCCCACTTGGAGCGTATAGCCAAGGGGCTTCCAGGGCCTCCTTGGATACCTCTGGGATGCCAGGTGACACCCACCTTCTTGTTGCTCTGGGTTGGGGCAGACCCTGGGGTGGCCATGGAGCAGGGAGCCTTCTCCCCTGAGCCCACCAGCTTCGGTGTTTCCAGATACTACAGAACACAACCCTCTGACTCCCCCTGCTCAGCTCCAGTTGCAGCCTGAGGGACAGGAGGCTCTTTGCTTCTGGCCAGGTCCACACCACATCGCAGGCATTCCCAGCCCAGGGAACACACCGCCCCTCCCTCTATGTGGTGGCTCATCTCTCAGATTTAAAGTCTTGGGTCTCTACCCAGCTTCCTTACATTGACCTCTTCAGGTCCACTACATCCTGACTCCCAACTCAGCAGACACCCAGCCTAGGCTGAGCAGGAGGACAATGAGCAGGGGCTTGAAGACGTCCTGTGATGCCCCAAGTTCCCAGATTCTGAGTGGGGTGACTCTTGAACTTGCCTCTGCTTCCCCCGCCCCCCCCCCGCATGCTGCAGGCATACGATACCTTGTCTGGTCTCCAGAGGGTCAGCTGGCCAAGGCTGAGGCCTGGGTAACCACGGGGTGAACAATTCCACACAAAGAGGGGTGGAGGGCAAATTCAGGCTGGGGCTGGCAGCCCTGTCCCTGGGGCCACTTTTATCCTCTCAAAGTCTGAATCCCTGGGAACCTGCCATGATTGTGTTCCCATGGGCTTGAAGGGATGCTGAGCCGCAAGGAGGCATTTGTATGCAGGACTCCAGCAGCCCTGTGGGCCTGAAGATGGGCAGGATCCTGGCCTCCCTGGCTGGCTGAAGAGCATTGGGTCTTACATCATCCAGAGTCCTTAGCAGATAGAAGGGGACCCAAATGCAAAGGAGGGGCTGCAGAAAATCCTAGGCCCAGAAAGAGAAGGGGTTCCCTGACTCCAGACCCAAGTGTCTGGCTGCTGTCCTTTTCCAGAAGTGCATCCCCGCAACATGGGCAGGAAGACACAGACAGACAGAGGAGTCCTGGATCTATTTCCTCATTGTGTGGCCTTGGCCAAAAGGTTTTTGGGTTTTTGTTGTTGTTGTTGTTGTTGTTGTTTTGGGTTTTTTGTTTTTGCTTTTTGTTTCTTTGGTACAGGGTGCTAAACTCAGGGGCACTTTACTACTGAGCTACATTTCTAGCCCTTCTGTTTTTAATTTTGAGACAGGGTCTTCCTAAGTTGCCCAGGCTGACCTCAAACTTGCCATCCTCCTGCCTCAGCCTCCAGAGTCAATGGGATTATAGGCATGCACCACAGCACTGGGCTAGGCAAGACTTATGATCAATAGGGGAGAGCAGTGGCGAGGTAAAGAAGTCACTTGCATCCCTACCCCACTGCTCAAGATTCTAACACATGACAAATAGGAGTCCAAATTTCTTCAGTGAGTGAGAGATGGGATGGCATGTGGCCCCAGTACAGAGGGACCATAATACTAAGGACCCCCCAGCTGACCAGGGTCATCTGCTACTGACTCCTTTCCAGAGGTTTCTTGGTAGGATACAGAAGGAGATAGAAAGTTAGCCTCTGTCACCTACATCGAGGTAGAGTCTGTCCATCAAATCTGCCCAAGTACAGGACCCAGCTCTGTCCAGTCACTGCAACAGTGCCAGGGCCACATCAATAAGGAGCTGCCCCACAGCTATGCTTGGGCATCTGCTCCCCTTGCGGTATAAAGGGCATGCTGGGGCAATGGCTGTGGGTTCAGGGTGGAGCCAGGTGCAGATGACATGGAGTTCAGAGTCCCCCCTCTGGCCCCAGCGTCCACATATGCACACCACATGGCCTTTTGACAGACCCACGGGCAGCATACATCCCTTCTGTCTGGTTGACACTCAGCATAGGCTTGATTTGGCTGGTGCAGGGGTTAGGTGTGCTGGGACCAGGGAGTAGGCCAGGTGTCAGCTGGCTGGTCGAAGCTGGACTCAGATGACTTCAGTGACCAGAGGGGAAGGAGGAGAGGTGCCTAATGTCGCCTGTCTCCCTCTCACCTCTTTCCAACCATGTAGTTTTAGGGGTCCAGCAGGGCTGTGTGAAAGGCAGAGTTCAGGTCGGGTTGCTCAGTGGAGCCAGATGCCCCAGGCTGAGGCCACAGAGACTGTTCGACGTCTGCTCCTTGGCAGCTGCCAGCCACACATCTGCAGGCGAGCTCCCAGCACCCGCCAGACCTCAAGCCCTGCTCCCGCCGCCCTTGGCCTGGTCTGAATGCCTGGCACAGCCCCTCCATGTTCTCAGAGGCTGCCAGCGCATCTTGTTTGGCTGTGACCTGGAGCAATCCTGCATGGAGGACTGCACTGGCTTTCAGAGGGGCAGACAAGGAGGGCCCTATTGTGGTGGCGTTGCAGGCTCCAGGAAGCCCAGCCCCCTCCCTCCCTCACACCTGCGGTCGTCCAGTCAGGGCTCACCACCATGACCACTTCTTTCCTTTGCTCTGAGGAGGTGGTGTCCAGCAAACTCAGAGCATACTTGATGGGGCTTAAGGACACACCCAGGGAGGCTGATGAAAGGAAACCACCAGTGGTGGTGGGGAGGTGGGGATGGGAGGAACTTGCTGGGGGTCTCACAGTTCTACCATGGGAGGCTCCAGCTTCCTGGGCTATAGCCTGCCTGTCTCCTCGGTGTGATATGTGGGGAGAAGGGAGGCAGCCAAACACATCTACAGCACCCATCACCACCATGGCCAGACCCAGGATTTCTCCCTAGGCTCTCTGGATGGCCCACTTGTGAGTCAGCCAGGCCCAGACCCCCACCTATAGCTGAGGGGCAGGGGCAGGGCTGCTTCTGGGCTGAAGGTTCAGCACCTGGAATCACCACAGCCAGGCTCCAAGCCTCAGGCTGAGTGAGCTGAGTGACTTGGGAGAAATCAGTTCCTCTCTCTAGGCCTCAGTTTTCTCATCCATAAAACGGGGATACTAATTGTGCCTGCACACTCTGGGGTCCTCTGGCTGTGTGAGGGTCCCTTTGCCATCTCCTAGAGACTCAAGGTCTGGCTTGCCTCCTTCCCTGTAGAGTTCTGGGCCCTGAGTCTGATGCCAGTTCTCTGAGGGGAAATGAGGGCTGTGCTGGGAAGGCTGCCCGGCCCCCACCTCTTTAGCCAGGAGCCAAGGAAAACTAGCCAAATGTTGTCTTGCTTCTCTCATAGGGCCCTGATGTGCAGGCCTCCAAGCCCTTTGCTCACCCCTTGGGGTAGCCCTGAGCTGGAACTGAGGGGCAGAGGGCTGGGCTCTTCCCTGTACCCCTTTCTCAGCCCCTTAGGGACCCCCAGACTTACTATGACATCAAGCACTGCTGCTCTGAATTGGTGAATTTCATCTAGGGCCTCTAACCCCACAAAACTGGTCCCATGAGCCCACCTGTGCCCCCAATGGCCAGACTTTCCCAGTGACTATCTGTCCTCTACCTTGGTGGGGACTCTCCACCTTTCCCAAACTGCCTGTGAGGCAGACTTAGATCCTGAGTGTCTGGAAGGAGTCTCAAAAGAGACCCTTTCCCTGGGGTCAGGGGGTGGGGGTCCAGGCTGGCCACAGGTTGGTCATCTGCTACTCCCCCACCTCTGCTTCGGCAGGGCTAGACCATCCTACTCCCACCTGTCCAGGTGGACTGGGTCCCAGAACTTCCCAGGGCTCTGCTGGGCATACCAGCCCTGACTCATCCCCCTGTGAGGTAGCAGTTTGGCAGGGGCAGTGAGGAGGGGCTGGGGCAGCTCCTCCTTCTTTCCCATTCCACCTTGTTCCCCTGCCTTCAGCCTCCCCTTCCTGTTCTCTCCCACTGCTCCTGCTTCTCCTCCCAGCCCTTGGAGTCCAGCAGCACCTGGGCAAGGATTCTGCCCGTGGCAGCAGGCACAGGAGGCCTTGCCCTGCCCTGCCCTGCCCTGCCTTGCAGGCTGCAAACTGAGGGAAAGAAGGGGAACACTACTTAGGTAGGCGAGCTCGGGTCTTTCTATCTACTCTGGGCCTAAGACCTTTGGGAGAGGGGGCCGTCTCTGGGGGCCTCTGGGCAGCCTGGGGCAGGCAGGCCCTGGGGTGAGAATGTGGCTTGAAGGAGCAAGGGAGGCTGGTCACTCCTTTAGCAGGGCACTTCCTTCGACCCCAGGGGTTAGCACCAAGTCCAACTCTCCATGTGAGAGAAAAACTGGGCTAGACCTTGGGCTCTTCCCCCATTGTGTGACCTGCTGAGCTCAGGAGGGCTGCACCACTCCCTCCCAGCTCTGATCTCCCTAAAGTCCCTTCTGTCCACAGGTATGGGTCCAGGCCAGGGCCAAGTCATGCGAGCCCTCAGGGAGACACATGCCTGTGCCTGTGGAGTGTTCGAGGAACACTGCAGGGCCAACAGGACAGACCTCCATCCCACCTTTCTCCTGGCATAGGTGCAGCAGGAGGTGCAGTGCTGGCACCCAGCCAACCAGGCCAGGAGGGCCCCACGCCCCTGGCCTACTGGTGGCATTGACTCCAAAGGAGCAGCCCCCAGCCATGGGGCCTATCTGGGAAAGCTGCTCCCCAAGGGCCTCATACCTTTGCAACTAGCAGCTAGACTCAGGCTTACCTAGCCCTGTGTAAGCCCCAAACAGTGCTTCTCCCTGCTGGATTGGGCCCCAAGTGAGGGCTTCCTTGGTCTGGAACTGATTCAAGTTGGCAGGCGGGTCCTGGTGCTCAGTTGTGCTCCCTGTCCACAGATGCACCCAGCCAACCCTAGAAACCCAAGCCTGGAAGGCAATCAGGGCTGACATATTTATTCCCATTTAACAGATAGGGAGAATGAGGCTGAGACTCAACCTGGGCCTTTGCCAAGGAGTCATGGCAAGTGGGATTGTAGGAGAGGTGGGGGCTCTGGTCTTTTCCTCTGGGGTGTGTTCCAACAGGTACATGGGGGGCAGTGTCTGATGAAAGAGGAAGAGGAGGTAGATATGGGTCCAGAGACAGGCTCAGGCAGGGTAGCTTCTCCTCCACCTCCACCCCATTGCCTCAGCCTGGGGGGTCTCCCGACAAGCCTGACCCTGCCTGCTACCTTGGCGGTAGCCTACTCCTGTCAGGGGCCTCTCCAGGATGCCAGGGCCATGGACACAAAGGAAGGGCAGGGACAGATCTGGGAGCCACAAGCTCTGTGGGACAAAGTCCTGGGGAGCAAAGGGAAGGGAAGGCATTGTGCTTTCTGCCTCACTCCTGCCACCTCCACTTAGCGCTGCCCAAGCTTCAGAAGACACCGTTTCTGTCTCCAGCTTGTTTCCCATCTCTTGACCTCTGGATCTTGTCAGAGAAATGTGGGCATGGTCAAGGGGGGCTCAGGCACAGAAGGAAATGACTCACAGTCAACTAATTTAACTAACTGCGTCCAAACTGCTGAGCCCCAAACTTCCTGAAGGAATTGACCCTGGCAGCCAGCAAGGCCAATGGCTAGATTTCCCTCTGCTTCCTCCACTTGACCTTATTCATCACCCCTCACCACCCAAGGCAGGTTCTGGCTGACTTAGTGGACGGGTGGGAGCCATAGATCCACTGATGAGAAGGCATTTCATCTTCCAGTGAAACCAAGTCCTGCCTGGAAGGAAGGGAGGGCAAAGAGGTGCCCTTCTGGCCAGTGTGTACCCCCATCCTGCCATGTGCCTGCTGTCCACACCCCCTCAGTCTGCTATCCCCTCCCCAGGTCTGGCTGTCTGGTGAGGGATGGGGGACACAGTGCCAACACACACACACACACATGACGCCAGCCACTGGTGCTGGGAAGACAGGCAGGAAAGGACTCAGAGAGTGGTCCTGGTGCTGATACATGGCCCTTCCTTGCCCTTTGATCACAGGCACACCCACCATGCGGCCCCTGTGGCTCCTCATGGCTCTGCTGGCCCTGAGCCAGGCCCTACCCTTTGAGCAGAAAGGCTTCTGGGACTTCACCCTGGACGACGGGATGCTCATGATGAATGATGAGGAGGCTTCAGGCGCTGACACCACCTCAGGCGCCCCGGACCTGGACTCCCTTCCACCCACCTTCAGTGCCATCTGTCCTTTTGGCTGCCACTGCCACCTGCGGGTTGTTCAGTGCTCTGACCTGGGTCAGTCCCTGGGCAGTTGGGGTGGGGAGTGCAGAAGGCCCAGGCCCAGCCTGAGAGCCCCTACTAAAGGAGATGCACATGCATCCTGTGGGACCGGTGGGGATGGGAGAGCCTGGGGGATCATGACATGAGTGCATAAGGAGCAAGCAGAGATTCTGCAAGCTCTGGAGCCTGCACCCATTTGTGGCAGAGTCCCTGTGTTTGTGCCAGTATCCCTGTGTGTGTGTGTGTGTCCCCTTGATGTCCCCACCCTTCCACACCAGCCATGCTAGAGAGTTGGGTGGCTCTATGCTCACATTGGTGATGGTGCTGGCTCCAGGTCTGAAGACAGTGCCCAAGGAGATCTCACCTGACACCACACTGCTGGACCTGCAGAACAATGACATCTCTGAACTCCGCAAGGATGACTTCAAAGGCCTCCAGCACCTCTATGTAAGCCCCATCTTTCTGTGGAATGGGAGGGGTCATGAGCTGTGTAGCTAGAGGGTATGTGTCAGATGGATGCATATTTGTGGGGATGTGACAGGGTCCTGGGGATGCATGGAGTCCTGACAGAAGTCAAGCCAGCCATGATGGGAGCTCCCAAGGTCATGGGTCATGGGTTGTGGGTCATGTGTATGTGTACAGGACAGGATCACTCAACTCAGTTCCCTTTTTGTCTAACAATTTTCATTTTATTTGTTCCTCCCAGCAACAAATAAAGAACAGATTTAATGGTAGCCGGTGTGATAATGGGGAAATTGATGTGCTGGGCATTAGTTGTGCCTGGGATTGGAACTGGGCCTGTGTGCTGGCTCTCACCCTGCACTCTGCCCATGAGTACAGACAGAGCTCCTTGAGACCAAGCCGGTTCAGACACCTCTCAAGTGTCATAGCAGCAAACTCGGGAGGAGAAGAGGAAGGTAGTTGGGGTAGGAAGCTGGGGCCTTCACTTGCATCACCTGCCCTGCCTCAGGCCCTTGTCCTGGTGAACAACAAGATCTCCAAGATCCACGAAAAGGCCTTCAGCCCCCTGCGGAAGCTGCAGAAGCTCTACATCTCCAAGAACCACCTGGTGGAGATCCCTCCCAACCTGCCCAGCTCCCTGGTGGAGCTCCGCATCCATGACAATCGCATCCGCAAAGTGCCCAAGGGTGTTTTCAGTGGGCTCCGGAACATGAACTGCATTGGTAAGTTCAGCCCTGGCCTGTGACAGACCCAAACCTGTTAGCACTGCTAGCAGACAGAAAGGAGTCAGAGGAAGGAGCCCTCTTCTAGCCAGAGTAGCTGGGTCCTGGACTGTCCAGTGCAGCCAAGTAGGGGGCCTGCAGACCTCACAGAAGCTCCAGATATTTGTCCCAGGGCATGGTGAAGGAAGACGGGGGTGGCTTTAAAGGCTCAGCTCAAGAATCTTGAAACAGTTGAAGTCCAATGTATTTCCTGGTAAATCACCAAATCACTGTGGCTAAAGAGAACATGGAGGGTGACTGGCATGGCAGAGGAGAATTGAGAAGGGTTTGGGCATGGAGGGGCTGGGGAGCATCTCAGGAGTCCTGTCTTCATCTCTGGGTCTCCTCCCTTTCTGCTTGTTTCCGTGCTTCCAGAGTGCAAGGCCAGGGCCAGGGCTCTTGGGGCTAATGGTATTGAACATCTAGGAGTTTGCAATTAGCCAGATAAATTCATGGAACTCTTTCAGGAGGGGGTAGGGAAACTGGCAACTCGCAGGTCCATCATGCAAGCCTGACCTCAGAAGCCCCAGTGGTGCCAAGCATCACTAGCTGGCTCCAAGGCTGAGAGGGCTTCTCTCCTAGAAATGGGTGGGAACCCCCTGGAGAACAGTGGCTTTGAACCTGGAGCTTTTGATGGGCTGAAGCTCAACTACCTGCGCATCTCAGAGGCCAAGCTGACCGGCATCCCCAAAGGTAGGAAGGTGACCCTTCCTTTGCATCCTGCTTCACCTTCAAGAACACAAATGGGGTGGGGGGATGGGATTGAACCTGTACAGTCTGCTTGAGGTAGGACTTCGCAGTACCCTCCCCTCACCTGAGGCAGAAATAAGGCCTTTGCCCCCCCACACACACACCTATGCACATGCATACACCCAGCATTGGTGTTCATCTTCAAGCACCCTCTTTTCTGGGCAGATCTCCCTGAGACCCTGAATGAACTGCATCTGGACCACAACAAAATCCAGGCTATTGAGCTGGAGGACCTGCTCCGCTACTCCAAGCTGTACAGGTGGGACTGGGCATGGGGCAGCATCAGAGAACCCCAGCACGCTGTT
This sequence comes from Marmota monax, assembly GCF_021218885.2. NCBI lineage: Eukaryota > Metazoa > Chordata > Mammalia > Rodentia > Sciuridae > Marmota > Marmota monax. The sequence continues at coordinate 2,107,934 of NW_026692025.1, read as the reverse complement.
CCATAGTCCTTATCCACTCCAGCTTCTGAATACCTCTCATTTGCCCATCTGCAGGCTGGGCCTGGGCCACAATCAGATCCGCATGATCGAGAATGGGAGCCTGAGTTTTCTGCCCACCCTGCGGGAGCTGCACTTGGACAACAATAAGCTGTCCAGGGTGCCTGCGGGCCTCCCAGACCTCAAGCTCCTCCAGGTGAGAGTTGGGTTTAGGAAGCCCCTGGGCATCAGCTTCTCTAAGACTTGGGTTGGAGTAGTGTCCCATGTCTCCAGGGCAGTCTTTAGGCTCCCTGCCCCCTTTTGGGGGGATCCAGGGTACAGAGCAGGACAGGACCTGGACATGCACCTGGCCAGTCATTTCTGCTCTTTGGGTCCCATCTCCTCATCTGGGAGGGAGAAGTCCCCATTCTCCCTCCCTTGGCACCAAACCCCCTGTTTGTACTGAGACTATGCCACTTCCATCTGTAGGACCTCTGTCCCTATCTTGGCTTCCAGTCATATGGGATAACCTGGTCTTACCCAGCCCTGTTCTGGGTTTCAAGCTCTTCCTCAGCCCCATTCAAAATGGTAGGAGCATTACCATCCTATGCAATGCAGCCCATGCTGGGCTGACTGTGCCCTCTAGTGGCCGGAGACCTCTCTGCCACCACTGGGCTCCTCAGTCAATTTTCTGGGCCTTCCTTGTTCAGGGATGGGCTAGGGGAGGCTTCTGTCAGAGGGCAAATGCTGCTAAGGCCTGGAGGAAGGGAAGGGGCACCCTGAGGCTCTTTGTCCTCTCACACCCCGTAGGAATCTGGAGTGAGTGGGTGCTTTTCTGTGGACAGGTCTGGAGCCCGGGGAATCCGAAAAGAGAACCATACCACCTTTCTCATACACACACACACACACACACACACACACACACGTATATATTTTCACACATATATGTGTATATATACATATATATATTTATAGATGGACATAACACCTTTATTTTATTTATTTATGTTTATGTGGTGCTGAGGATCAAACTCAATGCCTCACATGTGCTAGGCAAGCAGTTCACCACTAAGCCCCAACCCCAGCCCTAGTACCATCTTTCTTGCACGCACATCATATCAGGATCAAGTTTTGATTCCTACTGCCCCGCTCCACCCAACACAGCCCCCCATGACCCCTCTGGCCCAGCCCCCAGCCCCACCTCCACCTATCCCCCATCTCCCACTCACCACACATGAGCCCCTCATGATGGTCACACATCAGTGCCTAATCCTGACCAACACCCACCCAACATATCCAAGCCTCAGTTTCCTTCTCCCATCCCTGGGGAGAATCCCAAAGTGGCCCTGAAAGGGTGGTGCAGACATACTACTATGAGATGATACCTGGGAAGCAGCTGGTGGGACTCAGCATGGAGGCAGGGCCCATCCCCTTCTGTGTCTGCCCTCCGTTTGGCCTTTGACCCACAGCACCTATGCTACTGGGCCCTGACAGCAGACCTCTACCTCCTGTCTGTGCCCCCAGGTGGTCTATCTGCATTCCAACAACATTACAAAGGTGGGCGTCAACGACTTCTGCCCGGTGGGCTTCGGGGTCAAGCGGGCCTACTACAATGGCATCAGCCTCTTCAACAATCCTGTGCCGTATTGGGAGGTGCAGCCAGCTACCTTCCGCTGCGTCACGGACCGCCTGGCCATCCAGTTTGGCAACTACAAAAAGTAGAGGCAGTGGCAGCCACCATGGTGGCCTTGGTTGGGGTCTTTGGGGAAAACAGCCAGATGTCCCAGAAGGGAAGGCAAAGCAAAGAAGCGAAGCCTCACATTTGGTCTCCAACCCTGACTCACTACCCCATCACAGCCTCTTCCTGGCTCCCAAGCATGCAGGTGGACATAAGGCCTGGCCCCCATCACCTGTCATTCAGCTCCCGAGCTGCCCTGCTCACCCACCATGGCCATTCAGAGGCACCCCTATAAAGCTTTCTTGTTCACCTTAAAACCCAATGGTCGGAGGCTCCAGCCCTAGGAAAACAATCCATGAATCTGTGGGGCAGGAGAGGTTAGCAGGGATGGAGACAATGGACTCTGCCACAGCCACCACCCTGTCCAGGCTTACATCCTCCTCCTCCTCCCCATCTACTTCCAGCCTTCCACCTCTCCTGGGCTCATCTATTGCACTTGGCCTCTGGTGCCTCCACCTCAGCAAGTTCATGGCCTATCCATCCCAATTACCTTGCTCTATTGGTCCCTGGACTAGTCCTTTCTCTCTCTCTCTCTCTCTCTCTCTCTCTTTCTCTCTCTCTCTCTCTGTCTCTCTCTCTCTCTCTCTCTCTCTCTCTCTCTCTCTCTCTCTCTCTCTCTCACATACACACACACACACACACACACCCTGACTCTTCCCTGGACTATCTCTTCTTTCCATTTCAGGCCCTGCCCAGCCTCTGCCTGGGATGGCTGCCTCTTTCACTGTCCTACTGAGGTCTTGCCCCCAGATTGGAGGAGGCTGGAAGATCAAAACCAGGAAGGTGGCCATGCTCCACTCTCAAGAGCCACCAGAGTCCTAGCACCAGTTTTCATTGGTTCCCACCTCCCCGCAAGATAGTTGGGTCTCCTTCCCTCACCTCCTGGTCCCTGCCGTGGTGGGCTGTGAGCAGTCACACCCAGCTCAAGGAGGGCTGCTTTTGAGGTTGGTTGTCTTTCAATTAAAGAAACACTGTGCAATAGGGCTCTGTGTGCCACTGCTCTTGGGGCAGCACTGGGGACCAAGCAGAGAGTAGAGACATGAGGGACTACCTCTGCCATCTCCCAGGCTCTGCCTCTCAGTGTCCAGTCTGAGCTTCCTCAGAAAAGGGTCCTCATCACCCTTGGGTCCAAGGCTGGAAACATAGGCCTCAGGCGATCAGGCAGAAGGCCCAGGGGCAGCCACTTCCCCTCCCTTCTCTCTGTCCTTAGGCCAGGCCTGCCCTCCCGGAATGGAGCATTTGTCAAGCACGTGATGTCTGGGTGGCACCAGGATGAACCTTCTCCCACCAGTAGGGGAGTCTGGATATTCAAGAAGGACTGCCCATCTGTTTCAAAGAGTTGGGAGATCAGAATATGCTGGAACTTAACTGTTGTCAGGGCTGTGCTCATGCTTGGGAAGATCAGAGGGGAGAAGGCATATGGGAACAGGGCACTATGCTGGTGTGCTCAGTGTGCTGGCCTGGTCTGGCTTCCCATCCAGCACCCCCATAAATCCCACTGGGTGCCGGAAGAGCCAATTGCAGATTGCAGCGCATGGCCCTGGTTCCAGAGACAGGGTCCAGCTCAGAACCAGGGTAGCCTGCTCAATGGGGACACAAGGCTGCCCTGGAAAAGGACAGTCCCCAGAGCAATGCCCACTTGGAAGCTTGCCCAACAGGTTGAGGTGGCCCCAGGCTAGGCCTGCGGCTTTCCCTCCGTCCTGCATGAGGGGCCTCCCACTCATCTGGCAGGAGCCAGAGCCTCCCTGGGTAACCACAGGCAGCCAGGAAAAACAGCAGACAGGGCCTGTGTGAGTGACAGCCCAGGAGAGGTGGAGTCTAGAGGAGCTGGGCAGTGCCTTGTACAGGGCCATGCCCTTATGCCTGGCCTGGCACTCGGGACACCCAGCGTCCCCAGGTTTCTCCTTTTTGGGACGGGAGGCGCCGCTCAGCGTGGTGGCCCAGCGATAGAATGTCACCCGGCAGCATCATAGCACTATTCTGGGGCATGTGCTCCACAGCCCGGCAATCTCTGCTGAGCTGGGCATGCACAGGGCAAGGGCACTGGCTGGGGGCCAGGAGCTAGGGCCTCCGTCAAGTCTCCACACTGGTGGGGAGGAGGGGCAGTCAGCACCAGGACCTGGCAGAGATAGAAACATGGAGCCTTCAACCTGCTTCTCTGTGGATGTGTTTGTAGCGCAGGGTCCACGTTCTGTGTGTCTACTATAGCCCCCGGGATCTCTGTTTTCTTTTGCTGCTGCCCCCTCAGTCTTCCTAGCTTCCCCTTTCCTCTGTCTCCCTCTCACCTTTATTCCATCCTCTGTGAGTCCCAGCTCAGGGCACAATGGGGCAGTGGTGTCACGATAAGCTTGGGGGACGAGTTTTACAGAGGTAGCAAGTGCAGAGGAAGGCAGCACGTATACCAGAAGCCATGAGCTGCCCAGGTAGGAACCCTGGGTGAAGAGGGCTGCACCCCATAGGGTTTGTGGGCCATGGTAGAGGGGAGGCTCCATTCTCAGATCACCTGGTGCTGACCACAGTATAAAGATGAATCCCTCAGCTTCACTCTACTACTAAGTGTGTCACACACCATTTGACTATAATAATTTACTGAAAACCTACAGTGAGACCAAGGTTTTCCCTGTAAGCCGGCAGCTTCCCCAACACATGTTCACATTCACGCTGCTTGGAAAGTAGAGTTGTGTTCTGGTCCCTGACTATGGTCACAGGAAGTCCCAGGGTAACAAAGCTCTAGAAAGCACTGAGATAATGTGCCCTGAGCTAGTGGGGCAAGAAAGGTAGAGAGCAGGGAACAAGTTCCAGCCCAACTTTTGCTGGAGTAGGAGCCTATGGACTTGGGGACAGATTGGATAGGAAGTGAGAGGAAGCAAGTGGGCAGGGTGTGGGTATAGGACCACCAGGTTGGTTGTGGCACGCCGGTGCCTAAGTCTCCCAGCAGGGCGAGACATGTTGAGGAGAATAGGATCGTGAGGAATAGTGTCTGAGGGTACAGCTCAGAGCAGGGCCCAACTGGGGCAGCCATTGGAACATGTGCATGCACACACACAAGCACAGAAATACACTGATGCACACTCATAAACATGTGTGCACACATGAACACTCACATGTATGCACACATGAGCACAGCACACACAGGCAAACCCAAATGAGGGGTCTAAGAGAAAAAAAAAAAAACAAGCATGAACACAAAGCCACATGTACACAAGCACTCACACACACAGGCACACAACCTTACCCCCAGGAACACAGCTCAAGCAGGCACACATACAAGCGTATGCAAACACATGTGCACATGCATGCATAGAGAAATGTGTGTGCAAGAACACAGAGAAATGCAAACACGAACACACACAGCACACATGAGCACACGCACAAAAGCCCTCATGGCAGTGTCATGTGAGCTGCTCACTTGGGGAGGGCTGCTCTGTGAAAGGGGTGGCCGCCAAGGAATGGCCTTTGAGGGGCATGGGGCAGGATAGGGGAAACTTCCAAGCACTTACTGCAGGTCAGGTGCCTTCTGGATGTGGCAGGGCCCAGCTGGAGCCTAAGCCGAATCCACTGCTTGGGTTTAGGCAAGTCAGGGCTTGTCAAGGGGCAGCCAGCCAGGTAATCCCAGGCCTGAGCCCAGAGGAGGCAGGGCCCCCTCTGGGACACAGCCCCTCCTTAAAGGGCCTGAGGCAGCCAAGGTGGAGGGGCTGCTCTGAGACCTTGAAGATGGTGTTCACTGTTGAGTGTTCGTCCCCTATGGCTGCACCCCTGCACCTCTGACTCAAATGGCTGGTCTTCAGGTTTGCCCCCTTGGGTTCCAAGCTCTCACCTCAGGAGGATAAGGGCCACAAGGAGAGGCAAAGCCCCGTCCATTATGGACATGCGGCACAGGGCCCATTACTAGGGAAAGTCTTTGTCTCCCTTGGCTTCTGGGAGGAGCACAAACCCCCTGCAGCCCTGGAGAACCCGGGGATGCCTGAGTACTGAAGTTGTGCTGATTTCCACTATACAAGGGGCAGCCAGGGCAAGGGGTAATGGCCTGAGGACTGAGCTGGCCCCCAAGCCTGGAGCCTTGCAGGCAACTGTGGTGCCAAAGGCTATTGTGTGCGCACACCCCCCCATAGCAGACCAGAGCTTTCCAAAACTCCCAGATATGGAGTCTATTGAGGTGAACCAGGCTGGGAGGCAGGAGGTGTGCAACAAGCAGGGCTCTGTAGGATGGAGCTCCTTGGTGTCCAGCTGGAGTTGCTGTGATAAATGACCACAGACCAAGTGGCTTCAAACATCAGGAATTTATTCTTTCACAGTGCTGGGAGCCTGAAATAGAGTCAGGATGTGGGTAGGACTGTGCTACCCCTGAAGTCTAGGGGAAGACCCTTCCTTCCTCTTCTAGCCTCTGGTGACTCCAGGTGTCCCTTGGCTTGTGGCTGCACCACTGAACCTCCACCATCACAGGGCTTCCTACTCTGGATGAGTGTGAAATCTCCTGCCTCTCTCTTATAATAACTTATTATTGCATACAGGGCCTGTCTGGATAATCCAGGATAATCTCCCCCCTCATGATCCTTCACTTAATCACATCTGCAAAGACCCTATTTTCAAATGAGGTCACATTCCACTTCTGGGGTTGAGGACATGGACAGATCTCTTGGGGCATTTTCAGCCTGCCAGACAGGGCTGCAGGCAGACATTGACCTGGTGGTCTCCGGAGCTTTCAGGGAGAGGGCTGTGATCTCAGCCATGGAGAGAGCAGGGGTGGTAAAGAGAGGGCCCAGGCTCAGCCAGAGGGCCCTTCACTTCTAGGCCAGGCCAAGGAGTTGCTGTCCCAGAGGAGGCTGTGACAGCCACACCAAAAGTGGCAGGAGGAAAAGCAGGCAAGGAGGGGGCATGGGAGGAGGGGCAGGCAGCTGCAGGGCCCACAGAGAGGAGGAGCCTTCTGGTGACAGGGCAGTAGCTGAGGTTGGGGGCAGGGGAGTGAGGGCTGCAGGCAGTGAAGTGAGTCCACAGAAAAAGAGAGGGGGCAGGGGCATAGCAGGCCAGGCTGCATGGAGAGGGACTCAGATGAGGGTTCTCTGGGGGTTTTCTTAGGCTGAGGTTGCCTGAGAGGAACCATTGACAGTGTTAGAGGCCTAAGGTCCCTGAAGATGCAGGTCCAGGGCACAGTGGGGGTAGGTGCAGGACCAAAAAGAGAGAAGGAAAAGAATGGGGGAGGGTGTAGGGAAACAGGGAGGTCTGGGCTACTTGGCCAAGTGGTCCGTCCCTATCACACCTCCAGCCTCAGCCATGGGCCTCCCTGGAGTTGGCTCCATAAGTATTTCCAATGCAGAGGACAGGGTGTGGTGTAATAAAGAACTTTCTAGCAAAGTGCCCCAGCCCACCTCTTTAAAAATGGAAGAACTAGGATGGGGCTGGCCAGTGAACCAGGGTCACTAGTGACAATGGCGCAGTTGGTCTGGCACCCAGGCCTCATTCTCAGGCCTGAGTCCTCCCTTTCGGTCTCAGGGCCCAGGCTGGGGACCAACCAACTGGAACTACAAAAAGGAGAACATTAGCTATTTGAGGACCACAATTTCTAGGGACTAGGGACTTCCATGCTACCTTGTTTCCTGGCCATCTGACCTTGACCTTGGTGGGACTCATCACAAAGTTGTATAGCATGGTTAACTCTTAACTGTGCCAGGCCAAGGCAATATTCCAGCTCAGAGGAAGAGGCAAAGGAGCATCAGTAGGTGATCCAGCCTTGGATTTTCCCTCCAACTTGCTTCTTCCCCTGGTAAGAGAGGCTCTGGGCCAAAGGGCATGTTCATTTAACTGATGGCTGCTGTCCACATGGGGGACATAAGAACTCAAGCCTTACAAAACAGCTTGGAGCTCAGTGATCAGGACAGACTTCACAGGCTGATGCCAATTTTCCCATATGGACAGCAGCCATCAATTTAATAAACATGCCCCCAGAGTGATCAATATGTTCCCTGGTCCCTGAGAGAATGCAGTGACACAGCCCCAAGAGAGTCTTCTCTGGTTTCTGCTCTCACAGTCACTTCCAAGCCTTTAAGTGGAAGTCTCTCCCTCCCATCTCAGCACCCTCCTCCTCTCCACAGGGGCCCTTTCTGGTGTTCTGTCCCACTCCTGTCCTCCCAGAGCTGCCAATACATGTTTGCTAAAGGGCAGCCAATAACTCAGGGCTTTGTCATTAGCCAGAGTGTACCCCTTACCCAAGGGATGGTCCTGCTGGAGCCACCAGAGGAGGCTGACTCATCTGCCTTTGCCTACCTCCTCTCATTCTGGAGCCAGGGCCTCAGGACAGGGAGAGAAGCCAATGACCCCAGGGAGCCCACCACACTATAGAAAGCCAAGAAGGGGGCACAACCTGAATGTACTGGAGGAGGGAGGCCCTGGTCCCCTAGGACATGCTCTCGTACTCAAAGCTCTTCTGTCCTCATGAGGGGAGTGGGGATGGCCTGGTGCCCTATCTCCTAGCCAGGGGCAAAAAACCAGTTTCACAACCTGTTCCAGGTAGCATCTAGTGACCCCCCTGAGCTTCACTTCCCCAACAGGAATGTGGGGTAGTAAGAGGAGAAATTGAACAGTAACACGTAGCTCAGAATAGGTGCTCAGGAAGATTGGGGATCCCTCCATTTTTTAATGTAAATGTGTGTGAGAGTGAATGAGTATGCCTGAGCCAACATGTGTGAGTGTGAGAGAATGTCTATAAGTGTGTGTGTGTGTAAACCTCTGCTCACACAGAGAAGTGCCAGGGGCTTGGCTCTGACTCCCTGCAATGCCAGTGCTCATGGGCTTTCCACAGAACCAGCTGCTTCCTGTGGGAGGGGGCAGGCTATAGCAATTGTGACTGTCCTCTGGCCCTTGGGGGGGGAGCAGTATCTTTCTGTCGTTGAGATATCTGGCACAGTGACAGCTCCTCAAAAGAGGCGTTCCCTAGCTCCAGCACAATCTTTTGTTGCCCCCGATCAATGGATCAGTGGTCTCCCATGGCCCTTACCAACTGTGGGGGCAGTCAGTCAGCCTGCCACTACCTTTTATAGAATCCTTGCTGTGTCCCCAGCACCCAGACCAGCACCCAGGACACCGTAGGATCCTCTGTATCCTCCCACCCTCATGTGTGTCCACACAGGGGGGGGGAGAGAGAGAGAGAGAGAGAGAGAGAGAGAGAGATGCTGATATGCTGCCTAGGGACAAGTCCCTTCCCTTTTCCACACGCTCAGCCTCAGCCCCATCCTGGGTCCCCAACCTGAGTATGCCCACTGCTCACAGATCACAGCAAAGACCGAATCTGGAGTCAGAGGACTCTGCTGTCACTGGAACTGGGAAGCTCTAAAGACTAGTGGCAGAAGCTAGTCCCAGGGACACACACTTTGGTGTATTTGCCCATGTATGTGAAAGTGTATGTCAGTTGGGACAGGTGGTTGTCTGCACTGCAGTTTCTCTGTGTGTCTGTCGCCACTTGTGTCATCAGATGTGTGTGGCTGGTGTGTCTCTCTGGATGTCCATCTGTGTTCAGTCTCCCTGTGTGTCCTGCAAAACGATGTTCATGAGATAACCTTCCTGGGTCACAGACTTTAAGAATTTGTTGTAAGCTCCAGCTTCTTTCTGGGAAAGCATTTGGATGTCTGCATTCCCAATACAGACAGTGTCAGAGGACCAGCAACCCCTTGGAGTCCACCTGGGGCTCAAGGACCCCATGCTACAAGTCAGTTCACCCAGCTCCATGCCCCATTTTACTGTTGGGAAAATGCATTCAGAGGGCAGGGGATCTTGAGAGGCAGTGGCAGCCTGGACTTCCAGTCGCATGCTTGGGGTACTTTCTCTGTACTTGCAGGTGGTGGTAAGCCCACCCCCCCCCCAGTTTCCAGCTGATCCCACCCCCACTGGGCCAGTGCCCTTTGGGGGGGCAATGTCAGGCTAGGAAGGACGGGCAACCACTCGCATCCTGGGGGCACAAGGGCACGCACTGGACGCGAGGCTCCAGAGCCCGGTGTCCCCTGCGCGGTGCACCGGTGCACCGCCCCCCGCGCCCGCTCCCTCCTCCCTTCTCCTCCTCCTCCTCCTCCTCCTCCTCCTCCTCCTCCTCCTCCTCTTCCACCGGCTCCCTCCCTCCCCCACCCTCTCCCTCCCTCCCTCCGCTCTCAGAGCTGCGGCTGGAGCCGAGCGCGCCGCGTCGCCCGCCGCCGCCGGTGCGGAGCGTGGGGAGCACTCGGCCGCAGCCGTCGCCCGCCGCGGAGGGTGCTGCTCCGCGCCGCTGGCCAGGCCGCCCTGTGCCCGGGCCTTTCCGTCCTTGGAGCGGATTGTTGCCCGCCGGGCGCCCGCCTAGAGCGACAGCACTCGCCAGAGCTGAGGCCGCGGTGGCGGCTGTGCCCATGCCCGGGTAAGTGGTGCCCAGGGCGCACGGGCGCAGGCGAGGTGGGCGCGGGCGGGGGCGGGAGGGCAGCCCAGCAGGTGGCGCGGCTGCAGGTGGGGGGACGCAGGTCTGCTGCTGAGGCACCTGCGCCCAACGTCAGGCCTGCGTGTCCTTGCCGCACCACGGCCGCGCGTCACCCCGGGGCCCCGGGGCTGGCAGGCAGCGCCCCACACCCGCACCTTGCGCCCCGCATCCCGCGCGCACGCGCATCTGCGTCTGGGGAACAAGGCCGCTGGGGGCTGCGGGCGAGGGCTCAGGGCGGGCACAGCCAGGGGCGCAGGGCCTGGGCCAGGAGCCCAGCCGGTGAGCACGCACCTTCCAGGAGCCTCGCGGCACCCCTCCCCCCGCCCCCCGCGCCCTCACACTGTGTCATCTTCCCCCTCACACGTTCCCACACTGTCCCCCTGCACGCCCACATAGCTACCCAGCCGACCCCGCTGCTGGCATGGACAGTGCCTAAGGCAGGCGGCCCCTGGCCACACTTGGGTAGTGCCTTCTCCATCCCTCCACGGAGGATTGTTTCCCCCCTTCTCACCTGTGTGACCTTGGCCAGAGGGCTTCTGCATAGGGGGCCTCAGTGTTCTGAAAAGTGAAAGCTCCAGGCGTAGGGTTCTGGAATTCTGAGCCGCTGGTGCAGCATCTCCAAAGCCTGGGGAGACCCACCCCTCTCTCTAGGACCTGGTCTCCTTCCTTCTGCTGGCTTACTGCAGGGCTTAGTGGCCTGACCAGCCAAGGAGGAGTGGAAGGTAGGGTGGGGGGCCTGATGCCTGGGCAGAGCAGCCCAGGAAGGAATCTTGGAGAATCCTGGGAGAGGTTTAGGAGAGAGTGTGCAAACACCACTTGCTGTCTTACCTGCTCCAAGGGCAGTCCCCTCCACGAGATGCTTGCCACTTCCTGGGCTGGGTGGGGGAGTGAAGCCACCCCATCTTTCACAGATGAGGCCTTGGGGCTCTGACCTAAAGTGAGCTCCTGCCTGTTGCAGGATTAGTCCAGCCTGTCCCTAGCTGGCTCCCATCTTCATCTCCCCTGGCTCCCTACAAGGACTTGAGCATCGGCTTGGAAGGTGCCCCCTGCACCTACTCCTCTCACTTAATCCACTAGCATTGCAACCCTCAAGCACAGTCATGACCTCTCCCTAATCTATGAGCATCTTAAGGCAGGGGCTTTCTCTTAACCTGCATGGGCTGCTCAAGTGCCCAGCACAGGCCTGGCAGAGTGGGCAGTAGTTTTCATATGGCACATACATGACCTTGACCTCACTGAATCTGTAGACTCACCAGAGAATAAAGGCAAGGCCTGTATTTTTGTCCCCATTCTTCAGATGAGATGCTTGAAGCCCCAAGAGGGGTGGGAACTCAGCAGTGCATTGAGCACATGGGTGGAGGCCCCTTCTGTCTTGAGCAGGTGGCTGGGGACACTCCCGTGGACTTGGTGGGGAGGTATCCTAATAAGAAGCCAATCCCCTTCCTGAGCACCTACTACAGCCGAGCGTGGTTCTAAACATGTTCTTGGACCTCCATCTGAGTCTCACCTCAACCATATGTGTGAGCTGCTGTTCTCACCGGCCCCCTTTTCACAGATGGGGGAATCAAGGCCAGGCGGCTTGTGAAGAGAGCTAGGATGCAGAGGAGAGGCTGGGAGGCTGCCCAGGTCCCTAAGGGACTTGGCGTAGCAGAAGGACCAAGGGTGATATTACCCCTTGAGTTTGCATCTGAAGAGTGAGCCAGTCGAAAGGGGCTGGGCTTTGTGGTCCCAGACCATTGATTGTCCCTGCTACTAGCCTCCAGGAGGGGGAGGGCCAAGGACACAGCTAGTCTTGATCAGATCAACCTGGTGCATGCCCAGCACTGCCAGGTGGTTTGAGTGAAGGGGCAGGCATGCTCTGGCACAGAACAGGGGGGAAGGCAGGCAGATGGAAGTGGGACGGGCGTGGGAGGGGGCTCTGCACACAACCAGAAGGAGAGCCAGTCCTTTGGGGAAGGAAGCCCCCAAGGCTGAACGTGCTAGGGAGCACTCCAACAGCAGGCAGCGGAGATGCTGTAGCCAGCCCCAGGGGCAATAAGGGGAAGAGGAGGCTTGTAGGAGGCATCTTGGGCTCTAGTGACAGGATCTCTGGGGTTTGGTGCCAGCTCTGTGCCTGATGGTCTTTGTGACCTTGGCCAAGTCCCTTCCCTGCTCCAGATCTAGAGACAGTGGAGGTGTGCCCTGCGGACTCTGCACTGACATTTCAGGATTTGGAGCTGGAGCTTTGGAGTGAGGCTGAATCCTTCCCAACCAAGCGGGAGAGGCCAGGTCTGGGAATCAGTGAGCACTCTCTAGTCCAGTCCAGACATGCAGCTGGAGGGTGCTGGGGTCAGCTGCAGAGGCCTCTCTGAGCATGACTTGTAGAGAGGGGCCCCACGCTTCCTGGTAGGGGACAAGAGTGCCCCCGGGCCCCAGGGCTTCTGAGAGCTGAGCTCAAATGGGACTCTTGGAGCCAGCACAGTCAGACCCAGCTTCCTCTGGACATTTGCACCTCCTCCCCCACCTCATAGAGCAAGTCATCAGCACACCTGTACTCCCTTTTGATCTTATACTTATGGCTCATATATTTCATTGATGGCTGCTATCTGCATCAGAGTTTACCCATAACGTAATGTCAATAATGACAGTAATAATAACAGCAGTCACCTTGTGCCATACTGGTTTAAGTTTTTCACAAACATCTCCTCACTTAATTGAAACAATAATCAAATGAAGCAAGTGTTGGTATTATCCGCATTTTACAGCTGGTCACATGAGACCCAGAGAAGTTAGAGAGTTTAGGTAATTTGCTCAAGGTCGCACAGTCAGTAGGTGATAAAGTCAGGATTGCAACATAGCAGTTGGGCCCCTGAGTCTGCTCCCTGCCTGTAGCCACTTGTTCTCTAGAAGTGTGCTAAACTTGGCAGAAGGGGGCATTATGCACTCGCTGGAGCTGAATGTCCAAGGAACCCTGCTGGGGTGAGGCTAGGGATTCTTTTGAAAACCTTGCAGCTCAGAAGCTGAAATACCAGCATCCCCACCCCTATCTTCCCACTGAAAGATCAAAGGTGATTTCTACCCATCCCAAAGTAAGCTCCTATGACCTCTTCAGGGCACCCCTAAGAAGTAGCAGTTCATAGATGGGGACCTGGGCTGTGACACGAGGCAGATCTTCAATCTAAGCACCCATGAGCCCCACCAGTGCCATCCCCAGCAACACCCCAGGCTAAGCATGGCAGGCAGAGATCTGGGCCACACAGATGGCTCCTCCCTGTCCCCTGTCATTTCCCAGCTCCTCACTGTACTTCTCTTCCCTGCCCTGGCTAGGCTGGCAGAAGCCAGGCCAACCGTGCCTGGCTGGAAAGCCCTCCCCTGCCTGAGCACCTTCTGTTGGGTGGGTGGTGCTGGCAGTGGGCCCGGAAGCAGCCTGGGGAGAAGGGTCTGAGCCACACATCACCAGGACAGAGGGAAGAAGGCTCTCAGATCTAGGGGATTTTGGGCATCTGGACAGCGCAAGGTTGAGAAGGGGATAAGTCCAAGGTCACAAAGCTGAGTAGATGGCAAAACCCAAACCAGAGCCACAGGGCATGGACAAAAACATTGAGGCTCAGGGGCTCTTGGGGCTGGTGGGAGGACTCTCTGTGAGCACAAGTGGTTTCCAGAGACTTAGGTCCAAATCCAAGTTGTGCAAAGAGGTCTTGAGTCTGCTTCTGTTGTGCTGAGGTGGGTCCCTCAGCTCAAATGAGTTCTTCCTTGAGCCTGTGGACTTAAGGCACTTTCTAGAGCTGCATTGTCCTATGTAGTAGCTATAGCCACAAGTCAGTCACAACTTAAAGTAAAATTACAAATTTTGTTCCTTAGTTGCATGACCATATTTCAAGTGCTCAGTATCCACAGTGGCCAGTGGCCACCATATGGGATGGTGCAGGTAGAGAATTTTCCAAAATGTACTATCTATGTCACCACTTCAGTGAAAATGAAGGGTTGATTCCTCCCATGGATCTTGAAGTCACCCTCAAGGCCACTCTCCTGTGGCATATGGTCACTGGTGGTCTGAATTTGGCCAGCCCCCATGGTCAGGCTCCCCTAGGTAATCACCCAGAAGAGAAGCCCTCAAGGAATTCTGGGTGCTCATGGGCATTTGAAAAAGTGTCCTGTGATTGGCCAGGCTCTGATCTGAGCACTTGACAACTGGGGGAAACAAGGTGCTTGGGTAAGTTGCCTTTCAGAATGAATGTACCCCTCATCAGAATGTGGCCTGCCATGCCAGGGTCCACATCATATGGGTGTGATGACCACTGGGGATTCTGGCCCTTAGTCATTCAACCATATTTATAGGGGCCCATGCCCTGTGTTAGTTCTGTGTATACAATGGAAAGGAAAAGGAAAATGTACTTCCTGCAGCAAAGGAAGTACACTTTGCTAAGTGTTCATCTATGGCAACCAAATACAAGTGCTGGGGTCAGAAGGATGCGTTGAGACCTTGAGGCCAGGCAGCGTCTTCCAGGGCTCAGGCCCCCACAGCACCCTCACTGGCCCAACAACCCAGATTCAGCCAGACAGTCCTGACCCCTTACTCCTCAATGGCCACATATGGCTGGTGCCTGCCATATCAGACAGTACTGAGACCTTGCACAGATCCTGAAGCCACTCCCCCCGTGGCACCTTGAAAGGGAGTAGGTGAAGGAGTTGCAGATGCCTCAGGGCAGCCCGCCCATCCCCTGGGGAGTCTGGGGCTGGCGGGAGGACTCTCTGTGAGAGTCAGTAGAGCCAGCTTGTTGGCATCAAGATCCAGAGTTGTGCTCCCCAAGGGCTGGCCCAGATGCCCAGACACCCATGGAGAGGGAGGCATCCTTCCAGGCACAGCCTGACAGGCCATAGGGATGCCAGGCCTGGCTTCAAGCTGACTCCAGCAGTCCTCCCATGTCCAGCTTGGTCCTGATTAGGTCCTGCCATGTACCCAACATGCTGCCAGAGCCTGAGAAAGAGCAGGGAAGAGTTAGGGCTGGGGTGCAGCCTCAGAAGCGGCCCAGGTCACCCCCACCCCCAGATGGGCAAGGCAATGTTTTTTAAAAAATAATGTTGATTTCTTCCTATTAAAAATAGGAAGCATTATAAAAATAATACTTTTACTGGAAATAGTGGCACATGCCCATAATCCCAGACACTAAGGAAGTAAAACAAGAAGATTCCAAGTTCAATGCCAGCCTGGGCAACATCGTGAGACTCTAGCTCAAAATAAAAAATAAAAAGGACTGGGGATATAGCTCTGTGATAAAACACCCTGGGTTCAATAGGCAGCACCAAAAATATTAATAATAATGATGGTGATGCTCTTAACATGCATGCTCTTTATAGAATACTCACACAGAGACGTCAAAAACATAGAACCTCCCCCAGTCCAATCCCCAAAATGTAAGCTACTGTTTTCATTTTATTGAACTTGTTTCTGCTCCCTTTTCTTTGCATAACCTATTTATTTTCACATTACTGTAATTATACCATGGGCTCAATTGTGTAATCTAGTTTTTACTTCACATAAGCATTTTCTTTATTAATATAATCCCTTCCTAAAAGAACATTTTTTTCAAAATGGATATAGTTTAATTATAGTTTAATTTTTAAAAGATTATGAAAGCAGTAAGTACTTATTGCAAAAATGAAGAATGAACTTGAGTCGTGCAATGAAGAAACTCCAAATGATCACTCACTCATTTGACAGTTATTTATCAAGCACCCAGGCTACATCAGGGCAGTTCTCAGTAATTACAATTTTTAATGGCTGAATAGTATTCTCTCAAGAGATCCTAATTCACTTAATTATTTGGCTATTTTTGGAAATCCAGGCAGTCAAATTTGTTTCGCCCTTATACACAAGGCTCTGCTAAGCATCTTGGTGCGGAACGCTCACCCTGTCCTGAGGAGAGTACCCAGACACAAGACTGTTCTGCCAAGTCACTATCCAAAGGGGCTGTTTGAGTGTGCCAGAAGGACTCGCGTATGCACCCTTGCCAGCATTAGGTATTACAATCAAATAACCTGCCATAAGTATCTAGGTCAGCAAATATCTCCTTTAGTTTGTGTTTCTTTAATTGCAAGTGACAGTGAGCATTTTTCCATGTTTATAAATTATATCTTTTCTTTTAAGTGAATTACCTGTTCCTATACCCAATTTACTGATGACTTAGTGTTTCTCCTTTGGGGTTGAATGAACTGTAGACATGAAAAATAGCAACAATTTAATATCTTTGTTGCCAAAAAAAAAGTTTAACCTCTTTGTTCTTTGACTTTTCTCTCAGGTAAAAGGTAAACATTTTTTGTCACAATGTCTTGTGGTTTCTTCCATTGCTTCTGGGCTTACAAAATCCCTTATGGAAATTTGTGCGCTTTCCACCTGTGTGTGTGCATATGTCTGTGTGTAGTTTGCATCTTTAAGATGTTTAAATCTTTAACCCAGCAGTCAGCAACTTCTTTTGCAAGGGCCAGACAGTAAATATTTTCTATTTTGTGGGCCACATGGTCACTGACTCAAGGACTAGACTCTGCCTGAAAGCATGAAAGTAGCCACAGATAATAAGATACATAAATGAATGTGTGTGGCTGTGTGCCAATAAAACTTTATTCACAAGCACACTTGGCTGCTGGATTAGGCCTTTGGGCTGTAGTTGCCAAACTGTTTAACTCAAAGGAGATTTGTGTTGGGGAAGTATGAGGTGAAGGAGGTAAGGTGTGTCCTTTGCCACTTGTCCCCATTTCCTTAATCAAATTAGTCGTCTCCTGGAGGAAGGTCCCCCTTCCTCCCTCCTCCCAAAATCAAGCACTCTGGACATCTTTGGAGTTCCTGAGCAGCAGGAACTCCAAAGTGTCCCCACAGGGCCAGGTGGCAGCTGGCTCGGCAGACCCCGTGTGTTTGCCCAGAGTAGGTAGGACAGGCAGAGGTGTTGGCCTCTTTGCTCCTCTTTTAGGGAGGTGCTGAATGAAGGTGTTTGAAAAAGAACTGCCACATCTTCTTTATTCGACTCACCTGGGAACCGTCAGTCCCTGGACTATCTCAACACTCTGAGTTCTTTGCACTCTGGCATTTTTGACACAAACCTGAAACCGGGTTAAGACATGCAGAGTGGCAGGCTTGTTGCTGAACCAACATTTGCACGGATGGCTGGCCAGGGGCATGATGGTGGCACAGGGCATGAAAGAGAGGGGAGGAGTTTTTTCTCCAGATTAGACCAGCCCTGCCGAAACCACTGATGCCCTCAGAGCACAGCAGGACAATATAGCTAGCCCCACTTCCCTGGCAAGGCAAGGGTTCTGAGCCATACCCCAGGCCTCTGATTGCCTCGCCAGTTACAGGGGACCTTGCCTACCTGCTCTCCTATGGGCCTCAGCTACATTTCTCTTGGGAGAATCCAAAACCAGACATACCATATTTGGGTGTGGAGTCACAGGCCTGGGTGGGATGGCTGTGACCCAGAGGTAGCTGGTCTGGGTTCCTCTGGCTCCTGGGGTCTCTGAATACTGCTGTAAGTGGGAGGCAGAGTCTGTCCTCTGTGCCCCTCCCACCCAGCCTAGTCTCCCTCACAGCCTGGGACTCATCTGCCCACAACTCAGTGACCAGCAGTTGGGCCTTTGCTCTTAGAGACCTCTGCCCTGAAGAGCAGATCAAAAGTGTCTCCCTGTAATGTGTCCTTTGGAGCGAAGGGTAAGAGTGGGCTGCCCTAGAGGCTGCTGCCCAGGATCCCTATCCTGACAGCCCCCAGAGAGACCCACATGGCTGCACTTGTAGGTGAGACAGGGTGGCAGGAGAGGGTCCAGGCAGGGCCAGGGACTGTCTCCTGTGGCCCTGCCACTCTCCCTAGGAGGAGGAAACAGCTCCACAGCGCTATCATCAAAGGTGAGGCTAGGGTGGCAGGTCAGGGTTTCCCCCAGAGGAGTGTACAAGGTATATGTGCTGTAAAGAGGACCCTCTAGTGTTCTCATCCACAGTCCTTGCTGCACTCTCTTCCAGCTTCCCAGAGAGGAGACTTTTGTAGCCACTTCATGACCCACTAACTCCCCCCAAGCTCTTGGCCTCATACATCATCTGCTCATGAGCACACAGAGGCTGGCAAGGGAATCTAGGAGAGGGATGAAGCTGGGTATGTGATGGGCTGTGGGGCTTGCTCAGGGAAGCACTCAGACCCCACATTGGTGTTTCATCATGACATGAGATGGAGCCCCCCAACCCTAGTCCTTCTGGGTACCCCAGACCCTGCATGAGCTTTGTGGTGCAAAGCTCAGTCTGTGTGATTCAGATGGCATCCAGACCCTTGGCGACCTTCAGGTCTTGCCATTGCAGCCAGTTGGGGTTGGCAAGGATGCTGGAGCAGGTCCTGGTAGCCTTTCAGGTGACCCTCCCTGGGCTGCAGCTTCTGAGGCATCCTCTTTCGGGGGCGTTGTTGGCCACTGGCTCTTCCTCTGTTGCTGCATTTGACAGCGGGCATCTGGCCTTGGTTAGCCTGGAGAAGTGGCACCAAGGCTTTGTTGTGCTAGTTCTTTGTGTCTGGGTCACAGAAGGGCAGCAAGACTTGTCTCCCATCTTTAGCCTGAACTGGACTTTTCTGTCTCCACTCCCTGCCTTACTCATCCCCTTCCAAGAGTACCATGGTCAAGGACTTTTCTAAGGGCTCAGAGTGGCCTGGTACCAGGGAAAGTGAGCTTCCAGACCCCCATCCTGTGTGCTCAGAGTTCCATATAGTTCACCTAGTGAATTCTTTCTCTACTTTGTGTTGACTTTCTACCATCAGTCAGGTCACAAAAGGGACACAAAGAGGCTAATTTGCAATCAGTTGGAGAGAGCTGGGGGCTCACACAGCTCTAGCCCCTGACCTTATCTCCAATGAATGCCCCCAGCCTGTCCTCTCAGACCTCAGACTGTTTCCAGAAAACAGCAATCACCTCCCCCTACCACACATACCAGGCTCACTCTGGGCCCTGTGGAGCCCAGGCTCCCAGAGGACCCAAGTGTGAACTGGTAGTCTCTTAACTAGTCACTGCCTGTCCTGACTGGAAGGACTTAGCCTATGGCCTGCAGCCCCCATGGCCTCCACCTGTCTGTAATTTCCTTAATTACGTGTTTACTTGGCGGCTTCCGTCCTTGGAGCTGACTGTGGGATCAGAAGCTGGCAGGGGCAAACACCGTGGTACCTCGGACAGAGCTGGGGACACTTGGGTACCTCTTATCCTAGCCACGTGTTCTCTGGCTTTGAAAGGCCAGAGGACAGGGACCTGGCCCTCTTAGAGCCAGACACAAGATCTTGGCCCCTTTGTGAGCTGGCGTCTTCCACAGAGGCCAGCCACAGTGTTCCTGGGTCCCCTTGCCTCTCCGGAGAGCACAGACTGGCCAGGGCACCTCTGCCATCAGGGCAGGAGAGGCGTGGGGCCAGCGTGTGCGGAGCGCGTGCGGGGGCGGGGCACAGGGCTGGCTTGGTCTCCTGCTGCAATGCAGCTGTCTGCCCGCACAGCTCGCTGTAATTGGGTAATTAGTGTCATGACGCTTCCTGCCCATCAGCTTCTCCAGCTCCTGCTCCCTCGCTCTCCCTTTCTCTAGCTCCCGCCTTCCCTGGCAGAAAACAAATGAACGTTCGTTCGCTCCTTCTGCATGGAGTCACGGCCCCAGTAATGAGACTTCAAGACCCCAGCCTGAGTGGGGCTTCCAACTTTCCTCTGGGGCCCAGGGCCACCCAGCACTGTGAGGGCCACCTGTGTGGGAGTTTTGACTTCTCCCTGTCCTAGGTAGCCCAGAGTGAATAAATAGAATGTTCTAGCCTCACGGATGGAACCTGGCTCTGCCCTATGAACTCTGGGATTCGACTGGTCTAGGATTCAGAGCAGGCAGAGGGAGGGGAAGGTACAATGAGGTGACCCAGAAGGGATCACATGGCCAGGCTTCTCTGACTCCAGCGCCTGCACTCCCAAGCCCTGAGGTTTATAGGAACAGATTTCCTGTCCAGTCACTTTATTGAACTCTTTTTTAATTGGTTCTAATCATGTGTTCATTGCTTTCTGGGATTTTCGGGGCAGTTACTTGGCAGAGGAACCGCATAGAATCCTCTGCAGCCAGACCACCTGAGTTTACCTCAGCCTCTGCTCCTTGCTGCCTGTATGTCCTTGA
This sequence comes from Marmota monax, assembly GCF_021218885.2. Taxonomy (NCBI): domain Eukaryota; kingdom Metazoa; phylum Chordata; class Mammalia; order Rodentia; family Sciuridae; genus Marmota; species Marmota monax. The sequence continues at coordinate 2,087,660 of NW_026692025.1, read as the reverse complement.
GTAAACCTCTTAACCTTTCTGTGCCTCGCCTGCTTCAGCTCTACAGTGGGCATAATCATTCATTGCCATAGAGGCCTAGTGTAGTGCTGCCCTGGGCTTCAGGGCAGACAGAGGGAGGGGATGATGGGGTGACCCCAGGAGGGGAAGCAGGACAGGACTAATGGACTCAACAAAGAGCACTGTCATGGCTGGTCGTTCTAGGACACGCCTGTAATCCTAGCTTCTTGGGGGGCTGAGGCAGGAGATCACAAGTTCAAGGCCAGCCTCAGAAACTTAGTAAGACCCTGCCTCAAGATAAAATTAAAAAGGGTTAGGGATGTGGCTCAGTGGTAGGAAGCTTCCCTAGAATACACAAGGTGCTGGATTCAATCCACAGTAAACCCCACCCAAAGAGCACTGTCATGGTTCCTTTTCCTGGAGGCTCACACCACCCTGTACACAGAGCAAAGTGCCTGGTGAGGCTTCTTTGGTTTTTGTATTGTAGTAAAATACACCACTTAGGCAGATAGTCCAGTGACACAAAACTCATTCTCATCACTGTGCAAGCATCTGCACCATCCCTCTCCAGACTGGGTTCATCTTACCAAACCGAAACTCTAGTGCCCCTTCCCCCAGCCCCTGGCACCCACTATTCTACTATCAGTCTCTGTGATTTTGGCTATTTTAGGGACTTCCTAGGAAAGCAGAGTCAGGCAGTATCTGTCCTTTTAAGCCTGGCTCTTTTTGCTGAGCCTTATATCTTCAAGGGGCATGTGCATTGTGAAGTGTCAGAATCCCCTTCCTTTTTAAGGCTGAATGATATTCCATGGTATGAATACACAGAGTGTGTTTGTCCATTGATCTATCCCTGGACACCGTAATGCTGCTGTGAACGTGGCTGTCCAAGTATCTGTTCAAGTCTCTGCTTTCACTTCTTTTAGGGATGTCCCTAGAAGTAGCACTGCTGGAGGCTGTGGTAATTCGATGTTTAATTTTTTCAGGAACTGCCATACGGCTTTACACAGTGACTGCATCATTTAACATTCTATGGTGGGGCTTTCTTTTTTTATGATGGAACTTATTTTAACTGAAGAATTCGGGGCCTCCTCAGAGCCTCTGAAGGCAGACAAATGCATGGTCTCAAGCTTGGCTGGGCACTAGATATCCTTGGGGATAGCTTCCCACACTACCCCTTCAGGATGGGCAGCTCTGGGCCCAGGATCCTGTATTTTTAAAGTTCTCCAAAGACGGGAGGGGCCTATGCAGGGCTGGCATGGACTGTTCTAGATAAGACTGAAGTGCTTGGCCATCCATTAGATGTTTACCTACCCAAAAGCAGGGGTGGAATTGGGTAATGTCCCTGTCTCTGTCACCTCCAGGAATCTAGACTTAGGTTTCTCTGGATTCCAGAATCTTGCTTGGCTGGACCCTTGGTAGCAGGGACTCTGGACTCTGTGCATGTGTCTTGGTACTCGGTGTGCAGGGCCCCTGTAGGGTGGCTGGCCAGCCCCTAGTGGATCTGCCAGGTGCCCTTGTTGTGCTTGCAGGTCCCCAAGGGACTGCCTTGCAGGGGCAGAGCTTTAGGTAGGTGGGTGTGTGTGTGAGTGGGGTGGGGGCACTATGGTGGCAGTTGACCCTTTTCTGTTGTTATTGTTTTTGCCTAAAGCTGTTCCCTGCTCAAGAGCCACTTGGCATGTGCACAGATTGTACCAGGAACGGGGGAGGAAGGAACGGAGCAGCAGGGGGCGGGGGAGCCTGTCCCTTTAAATCTGTTTTCTCGGTTTTATTTCCTTCTCTTCTCCCATCCTCCTCCCTCCACCAGTGCAAGTGGTGGGGCTGCGAGGGCCCAGAAGCTGCAGTGACGGTGCCTCTGAAATATTAATGAGGCTGTTCTCTGCCTGGCTCCTTCCCTCCCCCCTCCTGGGCTGCATGCAGGCCTTGTCCTTGGAACCCTCCTTGCCCCTCCTTGGTGGTCACCAAGGTGCAGCAGGCAGAGGGGAGGGGATGGGGTAGGCAGGAGGGAGGGGGCCTTTGGAGGGGAAGGGATGTCAAGGGTTAAAGGAGTTTCCCTTGGGGTACACAGGCCAAGTCTGTACCTGTCCTGACCACACCAGGTCCAGGAGAAGGCAGGGCAGTTACTAGTCAGGGTCCCCTCCTCCCATACCTTCTCTCCAGTTGCTCCCTACCTGGTTTCCAAAGCCCACTCCAGTCTGCAGGTGTGCTGCTGAGCCAGGCAGTGGGGAGGCTCTGGATGTGTGACTATGGGGCCTGGGGCTGGGCATCTAGCTGTCCCTCGGGCTTGCTCTTTCTCTCTCCATTCCATGGGGCCAGGTTCACATTAGAGGTGCCTGGAGGTGGAGGGAAGCTGGGACTGTTATTTCAAGGAATCCCCGTGTGAGTCACACAGCTGAGTGATGGGCACTTCTGGAAGGCAAGCCTTACTTGGTGGGTCTGCAGGCAGATGCTGATGGGCAGTTAAGGAGGGCTCGTGGTAGAGGGCATGTGCCTGGCAGCCTCCTAGGCCTTCATCTCTTGCCTGTGAACCTGCTCTGCTTCTGCTTCCTTCACATCTCAGGGCCATGTCGTCCTGGGCCTGGCTCTGGCATCAGGACAGTGGAAAGCCCCAGGTAGCAGAATCTGACCATTTACTTCAGGCATCCTCCCTGTGGACTAGTGCAGGGGTGGGATGTTCTTGTTGGTGAGGACCCAGTGACTACAGAGCAATCTGGGGCTGGGACTTCCTGGCTTCTATCTCATGCTGGTGCCTAGCTCCTCGACCCCAGGGGAGGCAGCAGCTTTTGGTGGCAAATGCCCATTATGGGCATGGGGATACATGCCCCCACGAACTTGGCTGGTGCCAAGCAGGGCTGGCCCTGGGGCTGTTTCTAGACTTGAGAATGGGATGAATTCTAATGCATTTTTGAGCTCTGACTTGGGGATGGTGGTGGACTTCCTCCCACCATTCACTGTCCCCTCTGAAGGTGAGGCCAGACACCCCACACAGAGCAGGTGGTCAGGGAATACAGCCTGGGTCTGCTGGAAAAGTTGCTCAGGGTGTCCCATCCTGGGTGGCTGTGACTCACTTCAGGCCACATTGAAGGCACTGCCAAACAGGAACCTGAAGTTCGGCATCTGTGACCCTCAGGCAGCCTCAGTTTCCCTGTGTGCTATGGGTGTCTGTGTGTCTTCTATGAGGGCTGTATGTAGGCATTGGCAGGTGCTAAGATCCCATGGACACTGGCAGCTCAAAAGTCCATGTTGAGAGTGAGATCACAAGAGGGGAGGCTGGGGACAAAGGTGTCCCTCACTTGGGAACTTTACAGCTCCCTGGAGGGCAGCCCAGGACTTTAGGGGAGTCTAAGGGGATTAAATCAGAGGAACTAGGAGGTTCCCCAAAGCCTCATTAGAGATGGTCAGAGAAAGACATCACAGGAGGGACCCCAGGGTTTTGGGTTAGGGATGTGCACTGTTTTGCCCTGAGGGGGAGGTGAAGGTGTCTGGGCCCCATGAGGGAAGATTGTAGAATGCATTTAGGTGATGGGTCTGGACTTAGGTTACATCTTTCAACAATCCTCTGAGGTAGCAACCTGTTGACAGTCACATAGTGAGGGTGAGGTAGGCTAGGGAACCCAATACAGGTCTCTGTCACTCCACCCCATGATGCTGGCCAATTTGTGCCAGGATGGAGCAAGTGCCGGAAGGTCCCAGTGCCCCTCTGTGGAAGTTCTCAATTCAATTAAGCCAATTAAGGTCTGAAAGATGAAAGAGCCCAGAAATGGTACGTTCCCTGCCCTTTTGGTGCCTACAGGCCGTTCTCGGCAACCAGCCCAGGCCGGAAACTCTGTCAGGTCTGCAGAACTGATAGGCCTGGTCACTTCTGTTCTTGGCCATTTCAGTGATGCCTGTTGTCCTTATTCAAACTGATGGAGGCCATTTCTCAGGTTTACAGAGACCTAGAGAAAGAAGAGTATATGCTGTTTGCTCTCTATGGTAGCCAACAGTTACTCAAACCTGGACCTCACCTTGACTGATGGCTCCTAGCCCATGGCCTGTTAAGTTCATAAAGACAAGGTGGGTAAATGTGACTGCCCATCCCAATCTGCCTTACCGCCATTCACTCATTCCTCCAGCCCTGTCCCCAGCTAGGGCTGACCACACAGTAGACTTCCTGCCGACTCAATAACCACCCATTTCAAAGAGCTAATGATTTGGAAAGTGGGAGAAACAGAGTCACCAAGTATTGGTGCCAAGCAGAGCAAAATAGGAATGGCCATGGGATTCTAAACTCTGCAGCAATCAATTTTGGCTGGAGTATTAACTGGCAGAGATGTTTTGGAGAATGTTCCACCGGAATTGTGAGTAAAAAAAAAAATTCATTGGAGATCAGCAGGTGGGGATGGGAGAGAAAGGTGTGTGCTCAAGTCTCAGAGCAGTGCAACTGTGGCAGAGTGAGCAGTGGCCATAGGTAGGCCAAAGTGGGGCACAGTGAACAGGCAGGGTGTGGGGGCAGGAAAGGATCCAGAAGGTGCTTTGAAGGAAGTAGGCCCTTTACTTGATGGAACTGGGGAAATGAAACAGGGAGCATGGCAGGACCAACATGTTTTGTTCTAGAATGATGGTGCCTGAATAGGGGAAGATGGTGGCTCAGAGCAGCATGGTGACCAGTTGCCTGATAGGGCAGAATCTCTCTGGCTGCAGGGAGGGGACACAGCTTGACCTCATCAGAAGCTCTGGCCTTGCCTTTCTGTTTGGTGTCCTTACCATGAATCACCACTGGCCTGGTCAGCCACAGTGAAGACAGTACACCAGTCAGGAGCTTCTCAAGGACCTGGTGTGGCTCTGCCTGGGCCACTACTGCTGCTTAATTGAGGGCATGACCACACTGGGCAGCAGGGGCAGGGAGTGGAAGGGTAGACCTAGCCTGGTCAGAGGAGGGAGAAGTACAAGACTGAGTAAAGGCCCCATACCTGGGTAACTGTGCCTGTGGCCTGCAGGTACTTGCTCTGAAGAACAGGAATTTCTGTTGGGCTCATGCACCACCCAAGAGCCCACCCACTCAATGTACCATTCACTCTGTCCCCTGCCCCGTGTCCTGTAGGTACTCTACAACCTCCTCTACTCCTCCAAGTGTGTGAAGAGGCTGAAAAAATGAATGTGCTCCAAAGGAACAAAATCATCCATCTTTCCTTTTAGAAACTGCCCATGTAGTGTCCCTAGGCAGCTCAGTTGGGGACATTGGCTGGAGCCTCCAATACACATGGGCCCTATTGTTTGGGTCTCTCACAGCAGCCCTTCCTGCCTGGGGCCTAGGAAGCTAGCTCACAGGGGTTTTGTATTGGTGTAAGCCAGTGCCTGTGTGGTTGAACCAGACCTGTCTATTCCTCAGTCTAGCAGCCAGCAGGCTGGAGGTGGCAGGGGTGGGGAACAGCCCAAACCTTACAGATGCTGTGTACTAAGGTTGTATGGGGCACCTGGAGCTCAGCTCAGAGAAGGGAGAGGAGAAGGCACACCTGGCAGACAGAGGCATTGTCCTAAGCCAAGGTTCCAGGGCAGGGGTAGGTGGAGGCAACCTGAAGACAAGGAGTGCAGGTATCAGTTGAAAGCAGCCATCGCTGCCTTGAGCTGTCAGAGGCAGCAGATCCAGCTTCCTCTGGCACAGCAATTTCCCTTGGTCAAACCCTAGTTTCCTTCACTGACAAAAAGGAGAGTGGTTACTGCCACCACCTTCTAGGTGGCTGGGGGTGTTCACAGGGCACCCCCGGAAAGAGCCCACCAGGGGCTGCCTGGCTTCCTGTACTCACATTGCTTGCCCCGGATATTCTTGAGCTCAGGGCTCACCTCTGCTGCTCAGTCAAGCAGAAGGGCCTCAGCCCCTCCCCCCACCCTTCCTGAAACCCCGTGGCTCTTGGCTCTTGAGCCTGACCTTATCTCTGTCACCCTGCTTGTTATGTGCCTACAATGCAGAGAAGGAATTAGCTTAGTCTCGTAGACCCTCTGCCCCCACTTACACATGCCCTTGCTGGGCACACATAGATGCTCAGTAAATATGCGTCAGACGATTGGCTGGAGGAATGGGTGGGAAAGAGGTGTGTGGGAAAGGGGGAGGATGGTGCAGGCATGTGTCCGTCATGTTCCCACATCATCCGGAACTGAAGGCTTCTCCTCATGGCCAGTGTCTAGAAAGTTAACACCAGGTGTCCAAACCTTTCAGTTGGGGATCACTTGGGATAGGCATTTTCTGAAGCAGATCCCCTGACCTGTGGCTTCTTTTGGATTTCTCTTGTATGGGCTGGGGGCCCATGCTGGAATAGCTCATTGTTTCCCAGAAACTCTGGTCTTCTCCCATGAGGGCTGTGGTACATCACATAGGGGCTAGTAGGATCATAGGATTGTAGACTGCTGGGCTGTAAGAGGCAGGAGCTGTCCTGAGAGCAAAGGCCATGAACTTGCCCCACTCCCTTGCCTTCTCAAGGGCCTTTTTGCCTGTTTTTCAGGGGTCTATCATCCTGGGTGGTTCTAGATCAGAAAACTGGAGCTTCCCCAAAGGTGAGGTCTGGCCCAACTGAACCTTGTCACCAGGGGGGGGGGGGACTCTGCTGATGTCAAAGCCAAGGCCATGTGCACTGGACTAGTTCAGTTCCAGGAGGATGTATCACATGACCTTGGGGTATGTGCCCTCTTATGTGCAGGCTTCTAGGAAGAAGATATAGGAAAAGTGAAGTCAGGGAGGGCTGTGACCCAGCCGAGGAAGGAGGCAAGCCCAGGACAGCCCAGTGTTCTCACCAGCAGTTCCTTGGCTGAGGAGAGGGGCACTGGTGTATAGGGGACAGTGTGAGGGATGACAGCCTCATGCTGCTCTCAAAGGGGGGAATGGTGTGCAGCCTGGCAGTGGCCTGGCTGCTTTGAGTGTGGAAGAGCCCAGCTCCTTACTGTGTCCTCAGGAGGGAAGCGTGTTGGACGGGTATGGATAGCACTGTGCTGGGGGCAGGGTGTTGGCAGTCACCAGTGACCTGTGGCTGCTCTGGCCTTTTTCCCATGTGCCTTTTCCTGGTCACTTCCCCTTTACTTCCTTTGTCCCTTCCCTCTCTCCCTCCCTTCCCTTTTCCCACCTTCTCTCTCTCCTTCCCCCTCATCTCCCCTCTCTGCCTCCCTCCCTCTGGGCTTCCTCCTTTCATCCCTCCTGGCCCCCAGGTACCCTCAGGGCTACAGAAGTACCTTGTGCACTAAGCCTTGACCTCGAGCCCAGCTGTCCCCGTCCATGGCTGGGCCTACTCTCAGGAGCCTTGCACAGCCCCAGGCCTGAAACTGAGTCACTGAGGCTGCACCAGAAGACCACCGGGATTTATAGCATGCCAGCTGCACCGGGCGAGTCTTAATCAGGCAAGAGCAGGGAGTGAGATGGGGGGACAGGCAAGGAGTTGACCATGGGGCGCAAATAGTTTACCCATACTAGGCAGGACTGGCCACTGTCAATCCCAATGCACTGCCTCAGATGGGTTTCCAAATGGATTTGGGGACAACAGCCTCTGTGCCCCGGCTGGCCAGTGCTGTTGTCAGGAAGGTCCCTGACAGGAGGCACTGACACTTCTTCCATCCTTACCTGGGCAAGCCCTCCCAGCTCTGGGTGCTCACAGTGGGCAGAACTGGGGGTGGCCTGGAGGGTGGGGCCTTGCAGGGCATGAGGGTCCCTGATGCAGCCTGGCTTATACAGAGTAAAGATTTATAGAGTATGTTCTGGAAGACTGGACCTTAGTTCTGTCTCAACCCTTGGCTTCTTCTCACCTCCTCCCCAGGTGTCCACACTAAACCACTTTCCCACCATCACTGCACCTTGCCTGGCCACTGGGACTGCAGGTGGCCACCTATTCCCATCTGTGGCTGAGCTGAGGCTACTTCTGTGAGAAGGCCCGACAGATAGGATGGGCGATATGGCCAACAGTTCCATCGAATTCCACCCCAAGCCCCAGCAGCAGCGGGAGGCCCCCCATGCAGGCGGCTTTGGGTGCACATTGGCTGAGCTGCGCACCCTCATGGAGCTCCGAGGGGCTGAGGCACTACAGAAGATCCAGGAAGCCTACGGGGATGTCAGTGGGCTTTGCAGGAGGCTGAAGACCTCACCCACAGAGGGTAAGTCCCTCTGGCTGGGTGGGGCCACAGGGGAGACTGGGGACACAGGGCCTACTTACTCCTGAGGATGTGATCAAGGGATCCATGTGCCCCTGCAGCACTTCGTAGAGGGGCTCTGTGGAGGGGAGGCCCACGTGACCCTTGAGGAAACCAAGACCAGGACCCTGAAAGTGCCCTCCCCTTGAGCAGGAGACACCGTGCAGGAGGTGCTGTTGTCCTTGAGTAACCTGAGTCCTAATGTGTGTGTGTGGCCTGACCCCCTCATCTACAACCCCATAATCAGCTCTTCTCCACCTGTAGAGTGAAAGGGACAGATAAGAACAGTATGAGGTGTACACACACAGGCCAAGGGCCCCAAACTGCATCCCAGAAAATCCCTTCCAAGGAATGAGGCAGGGCTAGGTGGCTCCTAGTTGATAGAGGAGGAAACACAGCCCCTAACTGCATTTTGGAGGATTCCCTGTATGCTCATCTCTAATGTTCAGTTAAGGGAGCCAGAATAGGTGGGAGGGGTGTAGGGTACAAGTCTTCGGGGACTCAGGTTGCAAGGGGATTCACCCTGGGAGAGAGGAATGGCCTAAGGATGGCACAGGGCTATTGGAGTCTGGTGGGAAGGGATGGCCAAAGCTAGGGCACAGTAGGCCCATAATGCTGATTGGAAGCGACAGTGGTCACAGGCAGTCCCAGAGAGGCAGTGCCACAGTGAGCCTCTAGGAAGCCTAGTGAGCATCCTCTAGAAGAGTCTGGGATAGAGACCTGACTGCCATCTTGGAACCCCACCTCCCCTTGCGGGAGACAAAGCTCTGTCATTCCCTGTGTGGCCTGCCTCAGCCCTGCTGGGGTCTGCCACGAGGCAGGGACCACCCAGGAGCCAGGCACAGCCCCATATTCCAGGAGCTGGAGCACTTTCTGGTCCAGCTGGCACTGGGCTGGCAGGGTTGCCAGGGCTAGCCCAGCCCAATGCCAGGCCTGCTCCCCAGCCAGCACTGATTGATTTCATCAGCTGCCTGTCTCAGTGGCGGCACCTTGGCCCACCCAGTGCTGCTATCCCTGGCTGTCACCCTAGGTTCCTCCTACTTTCTGGCACCCCTGACCCATCCATCACCAGGCGCTGCCCACTCTAGTTTATAAATCAATCTCTTGACGCATTCCCTCCTGACCATTGCCTCTACTCTGGTCTAGGCATGGCCCATCACTTTCAGCCTCCTTGCTCTGCCCTCACCCCCCACTCAGACTTTAGGGCACAAATAGGATCCTGGTGCTCTGATCTCACCCTAGCTGGGCTTCAGAAAGCTCACTCTGTCTTCATGGGCCCAGGGGAAAAGCAGAGGTAGAAGGAAGGAAGCCCATAGGGCAGGTGAGGAATTCCATGGTGGAGTGGCCTCCCTGGGCCACCTAGGTCTCCCTGTACCCATGGACACCCTGTCCCACCTACCGCACGCACCAGCCTGGAGCAGCATGCTATCAGGGCAGATGGCTGGGCTCTGTGCCAAAGGATCTCATTCCTTCCCTCCTCCTTGCCCACCCCCCTGAGGACTTGGGGCCTCAGAGGAGGCCAGGGTGGAGGGCCATTTAGCCACAAGGGCTCTGGCCTCTCCCAGATCAAAGGAAGCAGATGGGCTTCAGCTGGCAGCTCTTCCCTCTGCCCGTCAGGCCTTGTTAAATATTTAAAATGTCAAGGCCCCTGGGAACCTTCCTGATTCTGCCACAGAGCTCAGGATCTTGCCTGGTGTCTGAGGAGGGGGTGGGTGTAAAGAAGGGCAGGTGTGCAGGTGGGTGGCCCAGCCCCTGACATGCTTCTGAGCACCTGTGTCCCTGTAGCCCCAATGGAGGGAGCCACGAGGCCTGGCTCTTCTTCCTGCAGAATGAAGCAGCCTGAGAACCAGTCCCTCCTCACAAGCTGCTCAGGCTTCAGCTGTCTGATGCTAGGAGCAGGTGTCTCTCACTCCCCTTGTCCCCTCAGCCAGGCCATGAGCCACAGGAAAGCATGAAGTTTTCAGTAGGCCTACTGGATTGGCCAAAAGTTCTCACCCAGGCTCAACTGCTCATTCCAAATCAGAGACAGTGGCCTGAGCTGTAGGAGGGGCTGGCTCCACATCAACCCCCTGGCAGGGTGGGAAGATGTGGGGGTGCCAGGAGGGGCTTTATGGGGAGGAGGGAGGCCAGATAGGTGTGTGGAATGTTGGGAGAGAGGGATTGTGACTACTGGCAATCAGCGTATCAATCCACTGCCTTCTCAGTCTTTGTAGGGATCCAAGAGGCTTCCAGAACCTGTCCTGAAGAAAGCTGCTCATGTTTGTCAGAGAACCTCAGTGATAGACTTTCTAGGGCCCCATGCCCTCCCCTGTCTGGTCTCCACAGGCAGTCATGGGAAGGAGGGGGCAGATTAGCTGAGAGCCAACACGATGTGGTCCTAATCCAATTCTGATGGCATCTGGCCTCTGCTCTGGGCAGACGGCCCATCTGTGTCCATGCCAACCAGCAGGCCCCTGCCCCCATGCCCTGGACCCAGGCTGCCCTAGGGCCTGCTGGGCAGGCATGTGCTCAGAACCAGAGGGGCCTCAGCTGCCTCCACCCCCCACCACAATGAGTATTGTGGCAGCAGCGGCAGCTGTTAGGACCCCCAATCCCACAGGAAAGGGGCCAGTCTGAGGGCAGCTGCTGGTTTCAGGCAATGGGAGAGAATTGCTGCAGTAGCAAGGGCAAATCAAGGCCAAGGGCAAGGTGGGGGAAGGGGAAGGGACCTCCAGGAAAGGGGCTCAAGGGCCCACTGCCCTTGGGGACAATCCAGGCATGTGCATCAGGACAGCAGGAGGCAGACTCACATGGTGCTTTGGGGACCTACAGGCTTCAGGGGACTTTGGTCTCACTCTGGAAGCTCCAGGCCAGGAGCAGTAGAAACCCCAGGTATGTGGGAGGCTCCTGCTGCCTTCCTGGGGCATCTCTCATAGTTCCTATAGGTAAAGAAGATAAGGCCCTGTCCAGAGTGATGGACATGTCTCTCAGCTAAATCCCTGGCCTCAGCCCCCTACCCTACCCAGTCCGCTACCCTGGCACCACAGAAGCTGAGGTCTGGATTTTCTCCCAGACGTCCTACTGGAGAAGCTGCAAGCCTTCTGAAAGAGGCCTTTGGCCCTGGCAGAAATCTGAGCCACCAGCTGGGCCCAGGCACCATGAGGCCATGAGAAGAAAGGCAGGGACAGCTGTGGCCCTTCTGAGTGGGAAGGACACTGTGTGGCCATCGCCTAGCTGGGTGGATGTGCCAAGGCTGTGTAGGCTGCGGCTTTTGCTCTTGTTGGCCCTTCCATCTCGAATGGGCCTCACCCTGCCCCTTTGCATAAGCCCCATCGTCAGCACTTCTTGTTCTCGAGTCATCTGGGGCTGAGCCTTCCCAAGCTCACTGCCCAGTGAGGGCCCCATGGACCGGATGGCCCTTCTGCTCACCTCCTGTCCATGCAGCAGGTGGCAGGAGTTAACGCCAGCCACTCTGGGCCAGGAGCCATAAGCTGCTGTCTGTCCACCAGGTGTCACTGTGGGGTTGGGCACTTTGGGGGCGCAGCACTGACGATTTGTGGGAACTCAAGGAGGGGCTGGATCAGCCTGGACTGAGAATCCTGAGGGCTAAAGGCAGGGGGTTGAATCATCTTACCTGCCTACCTCTGAATAGGTGTGCAGGCTCAGAGGCCCATGGCTTGGATGCCAAGCCTAAATGGGCCCGAGGAGATTGTGTATCCCAGCCCACAAGAACTTGCTCAGGGTGTGGAGGTAGCCTGAAGGGCTCTAGAGCCATGAGTGGAGTACCTCTGAGCCCCTGGGCCTACATCAATTAAGGAGCTTCAGCTGCTTAGGACTAAAGGGGTCCCCCACCAGAACTGGTTCCCTCCCCTCAGTGTCCTTTGCCTGCTGATAATGTGCCATTATCACAAATAACTGATGATCTCCCAGCATCCCCACCTCTTGTCTTTAGGGATGATGGATGACAATTGGACTAGGAAAGGTAGCTGTCATTGTGAAGCCAAGGCCAATTGTGGGGCTTCTAAGAAAACTAAACGTGGCTCTGCCCATAATTCAAGTCTCCATGTGTGCACACAGCCTCCCAGTTCTAGAGGAGGCAGTGGGAGTCCACGTCCTACCCCTTAACCTGGGCTTAAGGTTGGCACTACAGCCAGGCTCTGGGAGAGGTGTTGTGAATGAGGCAGCTGTCTCCTTGCACACCTCATGGGCACCAGGTCCTTGCTTAGCCTCTCACCATTCCTGTGTCCTGGAAGCTCAACATCTGGGAGGCTCCCTCAACCTGACCTGGCCTGTAGTCAAGAACTCCGACTTGGAGCTGGGGTTGTGGCTCAGTGGCAAAGCAGTTGCCTGGCATATGTGAGGCACTGGGTTCGATTCTCAGCACTGCATATAAATAAATAGACAAAATAAAGGCCCATTTTTTAAAAAAAAAAAAGGAATCTCTTTAGGAAAAAAAAGAATTCTAACTCATGGACTCAGACCCCTTTTCATCTCCAGCCTCGTCTGCCTCATTGAGACTGTGATGGGCAGGGCACCTTCCTCCCAAATGATAAGCTCCCCACCCATCCCAGCCCAGGGGCCCAGGTCCCCAGGCATGGCTGAGCATATGATGCTGCCCACCATGGTGAGGTCAAGCAAGGCTTTACCACTGGGACTCTGGCTTTGCTTCTCCCCTGTCCACCCTGTCCCTCAACCTGGTTTCCTGGGTCTCTCTCTTCATAAGCCACTATTGGTCCCCCTGTCTGCACCCAAGAACTTGCATCTCCCACTAGCTCTCATATTCCCCCTCTCTGTTCCTTTCCTAAGAAACTTCTGGAAATCAGGCTTCCACTCCCTGTTTCCAGTGGCTGTTCTGTCCTCCTCAGCAGTTGTGGTTCCAGAGATTCCCATGTCCCTGGGCCCTGGCTGTGCATGTGCTCCTGGTTGCCTCCACGCCCTGCTCCCTTTCAAGTTAGGCTGCGAGACCTTACATTCTCTGGGACCAGCAGACCATGGGAGTAGGGTTATGGCCAAGGCCCATTGGCTTTTCTGCTCTTAGGATGTCCATGACCCAAAAGCACATTTTCATCTTATAGACCTATGTGGGGCCCAGTGACTAGTCTGCTCTGAAGAAGACAGGGAATCCATGTTTGGAGCTAGAGAGATCTTTCCTGACAGGAAGAAAGCCCTACTTCAGAAAGGGTTCTGGTAACTTCTTTGGCATCCAGTTGAAACCAGGCTAATGTCACCCACACCCTTTTGACTGGTAACCTTCCCAAGAACCCACTGAAGCTATCTGGATTCTTACTTTTCCTAGGGAGCTGCTTGCTGCTCTCTTTTATTCCTGTTTCTGGGAAACCCTGGTCCATACTAGGCCCTAATGGGCCCCTCTGTGCTTTTCACTTGTTAGGCCTTAACCGTCAGTTTCTTGCAAAGCCCCACTCAGAGACATTTTGGATGGAGCACAAAACAGCTTTACTCATGTGTGTATCAGGAGGAAGTTGTAGCCCCTCTGCCTGGCCCTGCATCCCTTCCTTAGACTGGGTTTTCTCAAGCTAGCTGTGGAGAGCCACACACTCACTCCCACGTGCTTGGCCCCAAAGGTCTGCAGAAAGGCTCATGGTGCCATGTCTGCACAGTTCCTGCCTTCCACAACCATAGAGTCTAGAGGGAGAGGCAGCCCAGCCAGAGACCCCCAAAGCAGCAGGTCAGGCAGGGCCTCTTGGGGGTTCCTAGGACTAAAGCTGGCCTTCTCATCCTTTCCCTCTGTGCTTCTACTGCCCTCCTGGGAATTGTGCAGGACTGGCGGACAGCACCAACGACTTGGAGAAGCGCAGGCAGATCTATGGGCAGAACTTTATCCCTCCCAAGCAGCCCAAGACCTTCTTGCAGCTGGTGTGGGAGGCCCTGCAGGATGTGACCCTCATCATCCTGGAGGTGGCCGCCATCGTCTCCCTGGGCCTCTCCTTCTATGCACCTCCTGGAGAGGAGAGTGAAGGTGAGGGGAAGGGCTCTGGGCTGGAAGGAGTGGAGGCAGGGTCCTAAGATGTCCCACCTGGGCTTGGCTCTGTAACTTCTTTTCCTCTTCCCTTCTCTCCTTGGGCAAAGCCTGCGGGAATGTATCAGGTGGGGCAGAAGATGAGGGGGAGGCTGAGGCTGGCTGGATCGAAGGGGCCGCCATCCTGCTGTCTGTCATCTGTGTGGTGCTTGTCACGGCCTTTAATGACTGGAGCAAGGAGAAGCAGTTTCGAGGCCTGCAGAGCCGCATTGAGCAGGAGCAGAAGTTCACAGTCATCCGGAATGGGCAGCTCCTCCAGGTCCCTGTGGCTGCACTGGTGGTGGGGGACATCGCTCAGGTCAAGTATGGTGAGTGTGCCAATCTTCACCCACCCCACCAAGGAAGCCTGACTCCCATTTCCAAGAAGCATGGGCCACAGGACACCCCCGTGCAGGCTGTCCCCAGTACACAGGTGCTTTCACCCACAGGGGGCGTGAGGCAGCATGGAAAGGGAATATTAGAGATGTAATCACACCCCAAGAAGCAGACTGTTTCCACAGCCCCCCACTACTGCAGGAGGGAAATGTTGACCCTATCCGCTGCAAGCTGGACAACATGGCTAGTTGTGGGTGGTTCCCTCCCCCACAAAGGAGGAGACTGAAAGAAGAGGGATTTCGACTCCTTTGACCACCTGGCTCATCATGTCTAGAGGGACCTTTCCTGGGAGAGCCGGGAGGAGGTGGTGGGGAGAAAGGTCCCCTGGACCCACAGCCTCTGGTTCTGGCTCGGGGTGGACCTGTAGGAGACCTGCTGCCTGCCGATGGCGTGCTCATCCAGGGAAACGACCTGAAGATCGATGAGAGCTCTCTGACAGGCGAGTCGGATCATGTGCGCAAGTCAGCTGACAAAGACCCTATGCTGCTTTCAGGTAAGGGCTGCCTTCCCAACCAGCCCACTGAAGTCAGCAGATTGGAAGCCATTTGTCCCAATATCCCCATTGAAGCCATTTGCCAGACTCACCTCAAGAGGGCAATTTCCCTAAATAGGTTTTCCAGTTAGGGGGTTTGAGGACTGCACCCATCACAAAGCCAGAGTGGGCCACTGGAGAACTGATGGTGGTACCTACAGCCACAGGGCTCCAAAAGACCCTTGGTAGTCCTGAATGGGGAGGAAATTTCATAGGGATCAAAGTAGCACTTCTCCCAAATCTAGACCTTCAAGGAGATCCAAAAGAGGCAAGTGTTCCTTTTCCAGAAGGTTCTGACTTAGCCTAGCATTTATCCCAAGGGGAAATGCAGTGTGAAACTGGACAGAAAGGCCAGAGCCCCCTGGTCAGAGCCCCCTGTGAATGGCTCACCCAGGCTTCTGCCAAGTACCTACCCCTCTGGGCCTATGGGTTTCCTCTGAGCCAGCTGAGGATTTCGGTCAATACAACTGTAGCAGCCTCTGAATGATGAGTTCTTGCCTCTGGGATTCCTTGGGAACCCTCATGTAGGCACTGAACATGTCTCTCACCAGGTGGTGCAAATCTCTGTCTCAGTCTCTCTGTATTGCTGTGTTAGGCACTCATGTCATGGAAGGTTCTGGAAGAATGGTGGTAACGGCCGTTGGTGTAAACTCCCAGACAGGCATTATCTTTACCTTGCTTGGAGCTGGTGGAGAGGAGGAGGAGAAAAAAGATAAGAAAGGTAAGGCAACCCTGACTTCTAGTTTCTAGTGCTGACAGGGACAGTGGGGCACTGTTCTTCTTTGTCTGCCTATCAGCAGTCTCCTGCTGGCCAGTCCCAGGCTCCCAGGAGATCCAGCCCTCAAAGGATGACAGGCTATGTCCTCTCTTCTGATTTTTCTTGGAAATCCTTCTTCTAGGGTTTTATCCCCCAAAGTCAGCAGGCCAGGGGCCCCTCCAAATCTGTGTAAGGGCAGCTTCCCTGGAATGGCTGCTTCCTGAAGGCTTTGGAATGCTCTGCCTGGACAGGAATGAGGTCAGAGGGACACAGGGCTAGACTCGTTGGCTTCACTGGATGCTCTAGGAGCTTAATGACCACCCTCAGGGTGCTCAGCCCTTATACCCTTAACAGTGAATACACAATAAAATGTCAAGAATCGGGGGTCAATACAACAGCCAGGGAAATAGGGGTCATGAACTCAGAGGTGGAGGACTCTTAAGCACAGCAAAGAAGACATAGTAGAAAGGATAGGATTTGTGAAAGGACATTCAGGATCACAGGATGCTGGGATGGGATAGGGGCGGGACCAGATCATAATGGGTGATGGCCCTTGTCCTAGGGACAGCAGTGTCAAAGGACAAATAACTTCAGAGAGCTCAGCTCCATAGTGGTCGTATCCTCCCTAGCACAGAGCTAGTCTGCTGCCCTGCAAGCGTGGCCAGAGTCTCCTTTGGTCCTCAGAGAGAAAGAAAAGATTCCCCTGTGGTTCCTTTGCAGAATCCTGGCCTCTTGCTCTGTCCCTTAAATGTTGGTGTCCTTCACTGCTGGGTCCTAGGCTCTTCCTCTTTGAACATAAACAGACCCCCTCCAACCCCTACCAGGACCTTTTATCCCACTCTCTTCAGCACCAATAGGCTGTGCAACTTAGTGGCTAGAGCTTCTTTGAGGAGGGGTACCCTGATGGGCCCTAAGGGGGAGCAGCAGCCACCATGCCCAATGTCTCCCCTCTCCTTGCCTCATTGACTCCCTATGAGTCAACCCAGTCTGTTGGGCGTACTCCAAAAGTGCCCCCTGTCCACTTGCTGCCATTTGCCTTTTTAAAAAATATTTATTTTTTAGTTGTAGTTGGACACAATACCTTTATTTTGTTTATTTATTCTTATGCGGTGCTGAGGATTGAACTGAGGGCCTTGCACATGCTAGGCGAGCACTCTACTGCTGAGCCACAACCCCAGCCCTGCCCTATAGTCTCTCCTTCCTTTGGGCCCTCACAACCCCAGGGCTTCTAGCAGTGCCTGCCCTTGTTGTGCTGTGTTATCATCTTACTGTCATCCTATGTCTATGGGTGTCTCTTTCCCCTCCACCTCAGATATCTCCCTTACCTCTGAACTATCCTCAGCCTCCACAGGAGCCCTGGACAGAGGCCCCAATCTATGTTCCACTTCTGGATAGAAGGAGGATCTTGCCATGCTTTTGGGGGATCCCAGATCCCAATCCCCCTGCCTAGGATCCACCTAGCACCTTGTCTGTGTCCCTGGATCCCCAATGACATGAGCTATTTTGTGGTGACTGATAGATCAAGTCCCTCCTGCCCTGGTCAGTTCCCCTCTGGATTGGGGCCAGCGTAGGTATGGCCCCCAGGATAGCCCTCCTAACTGCCACCTACCTCGTGCAGCCCTCAGATGTGGTCAGCGCTGTGGGAAGGCCCTTCTCAAGACAGCAGTCCTTTCAGAAACTTCCCACTGCTCTCTCATGTGACTCAGGAATCATCTAGTCTGCCTTCAAGGCTTCACTGTATGCCTGGAGTCAAGGCTCAGTGGGAAGCCCTGGCCCTGGGTTTTGTGTGGTAACCACATTCTGGGAGGTGGTGGCAGAGTGAGCCTGGAAAGTACAAGGTATGGAGAAGGTCTCTCTGTGGGCAGCATCAGAGCCACCAGCAATTAGACGCATCCTCCTCCCGCCCATCCCACGTGGTTCCAGGCTGCACTCTCTGTGCTCCAGCTCTGCCTACTGTCCTGTGCATGTCTGTTTGTCTTGGCCATATGGATGTTCTCAAGTCTCCGTGTCTGTCATTCCTCTTCCATTGTAGGAAAGCAGCAAGATGGGGCGATGGACAGTAGCCAGACCAGAGGTAATGTGTACGCAGCGCTGCTAAGGGCAGCTGAGGAGCCTGGGGGTTGGGGCTGGGTAGAGTGGGTGTGTGGGAGGGGCCACCCACCAATGGAGCAAGAGCAGCACCAAGAGACCAGGTGAGTGAACTCTATGGTCCTGCCCTGGCCTGAGAATGGAGGAGCACCCCCTAGGGCTGCTCTGAGCCTCCCATCCACAGACACTTCTGGAAGCCCAGACCAACCACCTAGATGTTGGCTAGCAGACACCTGAGCTATTGGCCATTATGCACCTGAGATCTGTGCATAAAGATAATCTGTGGCTAGGCACCCTGGGTCCTCTGGCCAGAGAAGGAACCTGATATACAAAGAAGTTGACTTTCCCAAAGCTCTGGTCCTGGTCCTGTGGGTTTCCCATGTCAGCTTCCTTCTGACTGACCCTGTGGACCAGGGTGACAGAGCAACCCTCCAATGGGCAGAGGCCCAGCTCTCCTCTAAGCCATGAGTCCCTAGTGGGCTCTGGCACTCTGTGGCTGGACAGCAGATGGCAGCCCAAGGAGAAGAAGCAATCCAAGTCAAATCAGCAGTCAGTTCTGGGTATTGGAAGTGTGACCTCAGGAAGGTCGTGGTACAAGAGATGGACCTTCTCAAGCAAGTATGGTATCTACTCACCCAGGGACCTAGGGACTGACACTGGATCAGATAAGCCAACTGGAGCTGAAAGGATAAAATTGAAGTTGGGAGGGAATTTGGGGAAGGGCTATGGGAGCATGACAGTAGTTGGGGTACAAGGATAGAAGTGGCCCAGCTGGGCAGGACTTGGCATATCCCTGAGGCTACTGAGAGGAAGGTACTATGGTGAGTGGCCTTGGGCTAGAAGGTGGGGAGGGGGGATACAGAGGTGATGGCTGTATGCAAAGAGCCCCATTGCATGGGAGACAGAGTGATGGGGGATAAAGACAAGCAGGGAACCCCCAATTGCTGGGTCAGTTAGCCCCTCCCTGAGGAAGAGTGAAGGTAGCAAGTAGAGTAGACATGATTACTTTGGGAATGCAGCTGAAGACCCTGGAGCTCAGGGAGTGCGTGAGGCCAGAGCTTGGCAAAGAGGAAAATGAGGAGCCGTGGGGTGGGGACATACCACCACCATATCAAGCACAGCAAGGATGAGGAAGGAGGGGGGAGGGGAAGGGGAGTCCTCTGCTCCAGCAGGGAGGCAGGGAGGCAGGGAGGCAGTTGGAGGGTCAGAAAAAGCTTGCCTACTGCAGCCCAGAGAGCATACGAGTGGGAGTAGACAGACTGAGCAGGGGTGGCTGGGATAGGAGGAGGGTCCACCAGGGCCCCTAAGCCTCCCAGTGGAGCAGGGAGGTGGCTTGTACACCAGTGAGCAGATGAGTCAACCTCAGGTTCTGGAATATTCCTTGGACCACAGACCTCTCCTCAGGTATTGAGATTTGGGGCATTCCAGGACTGGCCACCTGTCTGTGTGCCCAAGTACCTTGTTCTTGTGTCTGTCCTCCCTTTCCATGAGAGAACCATTTCTCTCTCCTACCTAGCACAGTGCTGGAGCTGTCCAGCCACCTTAGGAGGGTCTGACCTTAGGCAGCAAGATGGGGGAGGTCAATAGACTCCCTTTTGCCATGTTAAGCTTGGGATTATATAAAAGAACCCACAGTGAATTCCATTTCATTTTGAATGGTATGGCATGTCTTCCCCTGTGATAGCCCCTTGTAGCTCTTTCATCCTGGCTGTGCCCTAACCTTGGCCATGGTATTCCTCTGTGTGCAGCTAAAAAGCAGGATGGGGCAGTTGCCATGGAAATGCAGCCCCTGAAGAGCGCAGAGGGTGGGGAGATGGAGGAGCGAGAGAAGAAGAAAGCCAACGTGCCCAAGAAGGAGAAGTCAGTTCTACAGGGGAAGCTCACGAAACTGGCTGTGCAGATTGGAAAAGCAGGTAGGGACAGCCAGAGGTGGCAGGCCAGGGGCCACCAGTCATGCATAAGGGACTCTGGGATCCTGGAGATGGAATCATGACATGTACAGTCAGGATGAAGAGATATTGCAGGTGGTATGGGCCAGGCAGCCAGAGGCCAGCTAGAGCCATCAGGGTCTGGCCCAACTTTCCCCAGTAAGCATGGATTCCAAACCCTTCCCTAAGGCCCAAATCACAAGCTGACCTGTTACCCAGCATGCTCTGCCCATGGCATGGTCAAAAGGCAGCCAGCAGTATCGAGGGCCTACTGGCTGGAACTCTTAACTTCTGAGGGTGGGCCAAACCTAGCCAGTCCCTACAGCTGTGCCTCTCATGCCATTGGACATAGGCTCTCTGTTCTCCTTTCCACATGTCTTAGGGGACTTGACCAAAGA
Organism: Marmota monax; assembly: GCF_021218885.2. Classification (NCBI taxonomy): domain Eukaryota; kingdom Metazoa; phylum Chordata; class Mammalia; order Rodentia; family Sciuridae; genus Marmota; species Marmota monax. The sequence continues at coordinate 2,067,424 of NW_026692025.1, read as the reverse complement.
ACATCTCAAGCTCTTATGCAAACAGGCCTTTCTCTGCCCCCACTGAGCCATCCCCCCAGCTGTTTATCCCAAAACTCAAACCAAATCTGCTTTGAGCTGGCCACAGCCACAGTGTCCCTTACCTTTTCTTCCCTCTTTCTCTCTCCTTCTCAACTATGGTGGCCCTCTTCCTCCCCAACCCTCTGTGGCCTCCATCATGACCGGACAGGGCTGGTGATGTCTGCCATCACTGTCATCATCCTGGTCCTCTACTTTGTGATTGAGACCTTCGTTGTGGATGGCCGGGTGTGGCTGGCAGAGTGCACGCCCGTCTATGTGCAGTACTTCGTGAAGTTCTTCATCATCGGTGTCACTGTGTTGGTTGTGGCTGTCCCTGAGGGCCTGCCTCTTGCTGTCACCATCTCCTTGGCTTACTCTGTCAAGGTAATAATAGTGTTTACAGTTGTGGGCTTTCAGCAAGCACCTGGGCTGCATTGAGGACTAGGGGAGGTTGGGTACACCTTGGGGAGGAGGGAAGGCATTGAGTGGGGACCAAGGGGCATCTTTGCAGATCTGTTGATACAGAGGGACTTGCTGTATTCAGGGGCGTTCCCCACCTGGATCCCTGGGCACAATGAGATAAGCCAGAGAGCAAGTGGGTGGTGAAGTAGACCTGAGGGTTAGCATCTCTGGGACACAAAAATAGAGAGGCCAGAGGGTTAGGAAGTGAAGATACCAGTACTGTTTGTGGGGATGGGAACAGGGAGGCGCTGGGACATGAGAAGACTATGGGCAGAGCATGCGAGAGTCAGGATGGCATCAGGGAACCTCAGGGCCAGTGGGTAACCTGAGAGGGGCCTCTGAGAAGATGAGCTCTGAGGAGAGTGACTGCCTGAAGTCTGACTGCTAGCTCTTTGAGGAGAGTCTTTCTGTCTCATAGGCCTGCTCCCTTGGTTTAGCCACCACATAGCCCAGTGCTGATCAGGGTTCCCAATGGGCTGTTAGTACCACAAGTACATCATATTTGTGTTGACCATTTCTTGTTCCCCTTAACCTGATGAGTGAACAACACAAGTGTCCCCACCCGATCTATACCCTTTACAGAAAATGATGAAGGACAACAACCTGGTACGCCACCTGGATGCCTGTGAGACCATGGGCAATGCCACTGCCATCTGTTCAGACAAGACGGGCACGCTCACCACCAACCGGATGACTGTGGTCCAGTCCTACCTAGGAGATACCCACTACAAAGAGATTCCAGCCCCCAGTGCCCTGACCCCCAAGATCCTTGACCTCCTGGTCCATGCCATCTCCATCAACAGTGCCTACACCACCAAAATACTAGTGAGCTGAAGCAGGAGGGCAGGCTGACAGAGCTGCTGTGGGACAAGGGAAGGGGCTGGGCTGGGGTGTGGCATGAGCTATCCTGAAGAGCTGACTATACCCCCTTAAGAACTTCTGAGAGGCTGGAGGCCCCTCAAAGGTAGAGCACAGGCCTAGAATGCATGAGGCCCTAGGTTCAACTCCCAGCATCACCAAAAAAAATTTTTTTTTTGAGCAGAGTCTTTGGGTTCACCCTCCTCTCAGTCCCTGACATGACAGGGTGCTCTGGCTACTGGGTGGGGCCTGCAGCTTCTAGAAGACCCTTCTAAGTCTGGTGAATGATGAGAATCCTGCCTGCAAGGGGTCACTTTGCAGCTGGGGCATGGCCCATCTAGTCCACATAGTCAGGGGAGCAGTCCTCTGCTCCCCTGACAACACACCCTAAAACACGGTAGCCACAACTGGGCAGGAGCCAGGCCCCGGGGGCAGCATGGAGGGTGCTCTTGGCCTCGGTGCCATCTTGGCTCTCCTCGCCCTGCAGCCTCCAGAGAAGGAAGGCGCTCTCCCACGCCAAGTGGGCAATAAGACGGAGTGTGCTCTGCTGGGCTTTGTCCTGGACCTGAAGCGGGACTTCCAGCCTGTGCGGGAGCAGATTCCAGAAGATAAGCTTTACAAAGTGTACACCTTCAACTCAGTCCGCAAGTCCATGAGCACGGTCATCCGCATGCCTGACGGCGGCTTCCGCCTCTTCAGCAAGGGGGCCTCGGAAATCCTGCTCAAAAAGTGAGTGGGCAACAGGAAGGAGCCAGGGGCTGGGTGGCTGGGGGCTAGTTTAAGGGTATATACAAGATTTCTTGTTTTATTTTTGTAGCAAAATAGACCTGATATAAAATTGACCATTCTCATCTCTTTAAAGTATACAGTTCAGTGGCATTAAGTACATTCACAATGTCATGCAACTGTTACTACTCGAGTTCACAAACATTTCCATCGCCCCATAAAGAGCCCCTGACCCACTAAACAGCTACTGTCCATCTCCCCACCAGTCCTGGAAACCACTGATCTGATTTCTGTCTCTGCCTATTTTGAACATTTCATATAAATGGAATCCTGCAGCCAGGTGCAGTGGTGCACCCTATAATCCCAGCTATTCAGGAGACTGAGGCAGAAGGATGGCAAGTTTAGGCCAGCCTGGGCAACTTGGTGAGAACCTGTCTCAAAATAAAAAATCAAAAGGTCTGGGGATGTGGCTCCGTGGTAGAGCACTCCTGAGTTCAATCTCCAGTATTGCAAAGAAAAAAAGGAAATCATGCACTTTGTGGCCTTTGTGTCTGGCTTCTTTCATTGAGAATAATGTCCTCAAGGTTCATCCATGTATCATAATTTCATTTCTTTTTGCTGGTTGACTAATATCTCATTGTGTGTATAAGATCAATTTTGTTATCCATTCATCTGTTGCCAAACACTAGGATTTTTTCTACATTTTGGCTATTGTGAATAATGCTGCTGTGAACAAGGTTGTGTTTGAATTCACATTTTTTTTTTAGAGAGAGAGAGAGAGAGAGAGAATCTTTTCTTTCTCTCTCTCTCTCTCTTTTTTTTTTTTTTTTTTTTTTTTTGGTAGATGGACACAACACAATGCCTTTATTTTTATGTGGTGCTGAGAATCGAACCCGGGTCCCGCCCATGCTAAGCAAGTGCTCTACCACTGAGCCACAATCCCAGCCCTTGAATTCACATTTTCAACTCTTTTAGATATATCCCATTTTAGTCAGCTTTCCATTACAATAACAAAACCCTAAGCTAAATCAGTTTATAAAGAGAAAAGGTTTGTTTTGGCTTATAGATCTGGAGGTTTGGGTTCATGATCACTTGGCCTCATTGCCTTTGGGGCTGTGGCAAGACAGTACATCATGACAGGTGTGTGTGATGGAGCAAAGAGTCACTTTATTTCATGGCTGGGATGAGAAGGAGAAAGAAGAGACCACAGTCCCACAATCCCCTTAAAGGGCATGCCCCAAGGACTTAACCCCCCCACACTAGGCCCTACTTCCTAAGTTCCCACCCCTCCCAAGAGTGCCAAGCTGGGGACCAAGCTTTTAACACATAGGCCTTTGGGACACATTCTGTCCCTAACCCCCAGTGGCTCATGTCCATCTCCCAATACAAAATGCATTCAATTCTTCTCCATGAATCTCCAGAGTCTTAACTATTCCCACTTTGCTTAAAAGTCCAAGTCCAAAAAGTCTCCTCTGAGACTCAGGGCAAAATCTTAGTCAAGAGCCCCTATACAGTTAAAAAAGAAAGTTACATTCTTCCAAGATACAATGACACAGCGTAAGCATTCTCATTCCAAGATGGGGAAAATAGGAAAATAATATGGAGGGTCTAGACCAAAGTAAGACCAAAACCCAGGAGGCAAATCCTAAATCTCCAGGTCTGGTGTCCAAAGCACACCACGTTAGTATGTGCCTCCCAAGGGCTTGGTCAATCCCATCCTAATAACTTTGCTGGCTGCTTCCCACAAGGCCACTGTCTTGAGCTAGCTTTACACGCTGTCTGCAATTTCCTCTGAGCATTCCTAGCATCCTCTAACTTCATGGGGTCTCCTTTACAACATGAGCTTCATTCTCATGGCTCCATCATTGCTCTGGCAGAGACTGCCTGCAAGGATGCCAATGCTGCCACACCCTGCCTGGCTCCCAGGCTTTCCTTTGAAATCTTGGTGGAAGCCTCCATGACTCCATAACTCTTGCATCCTGCATGCCTGCAGAACCAGCATCACCTGGATGACACCAAGGTCTGGCACCAGTGAGAGCTGTATCTGGGCCCACTTGAACCATGATTCTAGCTGCCTCTGGCTAAAAACAGAGAAATAAATTCCAGGGAAATAAATCCCTAGTCACTTTTGGGTGAGCATGGCACCTTGGGGCTTTCTTCTCCAAAGACTCTGTCCTGGAAATTCTTTGAAACCAATTTATAATTCTACATTTCTAAGCATGAGATGGCACTCCATTTCTGCAATTCCCTCTAGGCATCTTTCCTATTATCCACTTGGCTTCTTTTTAGTTGCACTAGCAACCACATCAGTACCCTCTTTGGCTGGAACTTTACACTAACTTCTTTTTTGGCCAAACAGCAAGTTTTGCAAGTCTTTCCACTCTATTCCTCTTTTCTCCTGATTCTCACAGTAAATTTAGCTAAAAAGGATGCAGGAATAAATACCCATGCCATATCCTGAATGCTTTGCTGTTTCCTCCTTCACATGAACTAATTTTTCACCTTGAAACTCAGCCTCCCAAAGAGTCTCAGGACATAGACAAAATGCAGCCAAATTCTTTGTCATAATGTAAAAAAGGATGGTCCCCTGTACCATTTCCAGTGGAGCCCTTGTTTCCATATGAAACTTTATGAGCACAGTTTTTACTATCTGCATTCCCTTAGCATTCTGGTCCTCTGAGCTCCCAGGAGAATTGCCCACGAAGCTGTGCTTATAGCATTCTGGCCTTTCCTAGCCTGCTCCTTCAAACTTTCCAAACTCCTCCCACCCATTCTCAATGTTCTTCTACATTGACAGGTGTAATCACAGCGAGGACCCACTTCTTGGCACAAATTTTCTAGGCATCCTGCAATCCAGTCAGGTTGTCACTAAAATTAACCATCATGTCTACCTAGGAGTGCCATGCCCGGTCATATTATAACTATGTTTTTTTTTTTTTCCAAATTGACTCCACAAGTTGATGTTCCAAGTAGCTAAGTAGAAGAATTCTAACTTCTCCTCATCCTTCCAAATATTTGTTATTCTCTCCTTTTATTGTTATTATTATGGTCATCCTAGTGTATGTGAGGTGGTATCTTATGGTGGTTTTGATCTGCATTTCCTTAAGGACTAATGCTGTTGAGAATTTGTTCAAGTGTTTAGTGACAAGTTTAGGACTTCTTTAGAGAAATGTCTATTGAAGCCCTTTGCCCATTTTTTAGTTGGTCTGTTTGTGTTCTTATTACTTAGTTTTAAGAGTTCTTTATATATTCGGGTTATTAGATCCTTATCAGGTATCGGATTTATAAATATTTCTTCCCATTGTGTTAGTTCTTTTTACTATTGAGAGTATCCCTAGACACATGATGTTTTAAGATTATGATAAAGTTCAATTTATCTATTTTTGCTACTGTTATTTTTGTTGGGTTTCTTTTAGAAGTGATGAAAATGTTTGAAAGTTGACTGTAGTGATGCTTGTATGTATCTATGAATACACTAAAAATCATTGAATTGTACACTTTAAATGGGTGAATTGTGTGGTATGTGAATAAAGCTGCTTAACAAAACAGAAAGAGGGAGCATGCAGCCTTGCGTCCAAGCACCCTTGCTCCCCCTGCCCTTTCTCAGTCTATACACTTTCCTTTGGCCTTGGCCTCTCTCTTTTCCCCATTCCTTCTGCCCCACCCACCTGGATCCTCCCATACTTCCCCCCTGGGAAGCCTAGGGTTTCTTGCACCCCCAGGCTCAGCCTGCCCACTGTTCTCAGCAGACCTGATCACCGGGTGAGCCCCAAATAGTCCAGGCACAGACACTGCAACCCAGGGCAAAAACCACATCCTCCCTGAAGCCCTGATGGGTTGGTAGTGGAGGCTGGACTTCAGGGCCTAGACCTCTTTCTGGGCTTCTCTTTTGATGGCCACTGTGGCTGAAAACCCAAATTCTATAGCAGAGCCTGAAGTCCAAACCTGACTCTACTCTTTGCTGGCCATGTGAACATGAGCAAATTACTTCCACTCTCCATGGCCACCACAGTTTCCCCTGATAACTTATTTCCTGGGAGTGTTGTGAGAATGACATAAGTGAATCCGTGTTCCTAGGAAGACATCAGTCTGTGCCAGCTCTTGTTATCATTTCCTTCTGTCTTGACAACCAGTTCCTGCTTCATCAGTGTCCCTGTAGTACCTACCTCCTAAGCCCATTCACTTTTTCTATCACACCTGTCTTTAGCTGAATCCTCCCAGTCATATCTATTCTGAGAAGCACCTGGGTCCATCAAAGCTTGGACTGAGATTGCTGCTTTTCCCATTCCGTGGTTACAACTGATAGTCTGTGGCATTTGGTTTTTCCTGATGATCTTCCTCCTTGTCCCGTGGAGTCCATGGGAGAACTGCCATAAGCCAGGAGTTCCCACCTGCCAACTGGGGGTCTCTCAGCCAACTCTAATGTATGTGTGTCCAGAGGCTTCTGGAAAAAATGACCCCAAACCTGCTGGCTTAAAACAACAGTTTTGGAGGCCAGAAGTCCAATGTCAAGGTATAGGCAGGGCTGTGCTCCTTCTGACAGCTATAAGAGAGAATCCTTGCTTGCCTTTCCCAGATTCAGGTGGTGGCTACAATCCTCCATGCTTCTTGGCCTGCAGCTGCATTACTCCAGTCTCTACCTCTGTTGTCACATGGCCTCCTCCCCTGTCTGTGTGTCTCTGTGTCCTCTGCTATCTATATAAGGACATTGGACACTGGCTAAAGTCCCACCCTATTCCACTGTGACTAGTGCTGCTTCCTCTTGTTTTCTCCCTGTCTCCACCTCACTCCACCACCCCTCCCCTTGCCCCAGGTGCACCAACATCTTAAACAGCAATGGTGAACTCCGAAGTTTTCGTCCTCGGGACCGGGATGACATGGTGAAGAAGATCATTGAGCCAATGGCTTGCGACGGCCTCCGTACCATCTGCATCGCCTACCGAGACTTCTCTGCAGGCCAGGAGCCCGACTGGGACAACGAGAATGAGGTGGTGGGTGACCTCACCTGCATAGCTGTCGTGGGCATTGAGGATCCCGTTCGGCCTGAGGTAGCCACCCCTTGGTAACTGCTTTCTGGACCTGAGGTGTCCGATAAGTGGAGGGCCAGCCTTTTCCCACACTTAACCTCCACGGTGTACTTCAAACACAAGCATGCATGGCGAGAGCCACTTTCTCCTCACCTTCCCAGCTGTTACACCTCTTACTGCATAGTTACAGGTAGAGCAAACCAGCCACCTGCTGAAGTGCAGAAACACTGGATAAGGTGGTCAATGGCAGAGACTTGGGATCCTCCTAGGGTCATGGCCATTGCACCCCAGATCACACCCTCCTCAGTACACTTGATCTCCTTCCTGGAGGCTCTTGCCCTTGACCCACACAGAGGTTCTGGGCTGCCCACAGAAAGCCTCCTCCTGCTTGGCCCTGGGGCATAGCTCAGGCTTCACCTCCTACTGGGTGAGTGAGTGCAGCAGTGAGATCTTCAAACCTCACCCCAGGCCCCTGCAAAACCAATAGGCTCAAGGGGATGGTGAGGGAGAGCGGGGAGCCAGGGATGACTGAGCTGGGAAGCCTGACTGACGCAGGTTTGGGGGACAGGGTGGACCATTCTTAGTCAAGGGTTTAGGTGGATCCAAATGATACTCAGGATATCCTTATGAAAATGTCAAGTAGGTCAGTGGCTATAGGAATAGAGAGCTCACAGCAAAGTTCCTGACTAGAGAGAAATTCCAGGAGCATCATTGTATGGGTGACATCACCGGGACAGTGTGCACTGCAACAGAGGCCAGACAGGGAATGGAAACTTCAAGGGCCATGTGTCTGAAGCAAGCACAGAGGAAAAGAGGGTGAGTTTGCCCAGTCATGGCCTTGACATTGGGAAGTCATTAAAGACCTTGAGCTGAGCAGGTTCCATGGGATGGCTGCTTTTTATTCTTTAAAAATAGGAGATCCTGCCAGGATTGAGGCTCAGTGGTAGAATGCTTGCCTGCATGGGTGAGGCCCTGGGTTCAATCCTCAGCACCACATAAAATAAAATAAAATAAAGGTATTGTGTCCATCTACAACTAAAAAAAAAATTTAAAAATGGGAGATCCTGGAGAGAGGCAGAGTCTGGGAGGGCCTTCTGTCTTCACAGACCCTCTCTATTGCTGCCATCTCATGTCAAAAACCTGAAAACATATTTGTAGGAGCTGCAGTGGGGTGTGGGGTGACGGGAGAGGAGAAGCTTCATGCTTTGGACCATGGACCAAAAAAACTCAATTCAGAAGAAAATGCCCAGTGGCCATGGATCATTATCAATAGAGCAGCCCTGCATTCCAAGAAGAACCCAGTGTGAACTGGCATTAAGGTGAGCTCCTAGGCCTGCTGCAAAATATTTTAATGTAAGTTTTCATCTCAGAAAATGTCAAACAGAGGCAAGTTGTGGTGAGGATATAATAAAGGCCCACCTTCAGTAGGTGCCCTAGCAGGTTAGGGAGAGGCCACCCCAGGCTGGGCATTGGCAGAGGGGCCCAAGGAATCAGAAATGGCTCCTTTTTGACTTGAGAGTAGCTTTAGATAGTCCAGGAGGCAGGTCACAGTGACAAGGTCATGTGGGAAGGCCATGAAGATTCTCAGGGAAATGGGCTAGCCAGGTAGTAACCAGGAAGAGAGCACAGAGGGCCCTGTGACTCCCTGGTGCCAATAGCAGGAGGGAAGGCACATGGGCCTTGGGTAACCCTGCTGTGGGCTGTGCCTGCAGGAAGCTTGGTGTGTGCCACCTTAATGACTGAGCAGAGCCTGACAGCTCTTCCACTGTGCTGCCCACCCTTGAGGAGGAAGCAGGGAGTGCCACTGAACAGATGACAAGGGAAATCTGTCCCATGAGAAGGGGGTCACCTTATAAAGAGGGGCCTTCCTGCCACCTGGTTGGGAGGCTCAGAGTCCCAAGACTGCGTGAAGGATCTGGCAGCCCAGCCTCCGTCTGCAGCTCCCAGCTTTCGGGTTTGTCCCAGCCACTTGGTGGCAGCAGAGGAATGCCTTCCAGATGCTCCAGGGACAGGAGCTGCCTCATTGCCTTGCTGGGAGGGAAGTTGTCTCCTGGTAACATGTGGTCTTATCTAGAGCGCGCCAAGGTCCTCAAAGAGCAGAAAGTATCAAGGGGATACATCACAGGGGGATGCTCAACCTTCCTGGTCACTTTTAAGGCCATTTCCTTCAGGAATCATCAGGTTTCTCTGTCACAGCCTGAAATGGGGGCCCCTCTATTCTTGCCCCCACTCTCTCTGGCTGTTCCCAGGCAGCTCTGCCCCAGTCCCCCACAGCCTGACTCTTACTCTAGGATCCCTACACCAGAGGATTGGGCCACATCTGGGCCACCTGCACATCCTTACATCTTTCCTCCTTGGACTCTGTGTTTGTCCCAGGGAATCCATGTTTATCCCATCAATGCTCACAGTGACCCCCACTGCAAAATTAGCAAGCTTAGGCCTAACCTCTTTCAATTCCTCAAGCTCTGGATGGTTTTTCCGTTCTGTCACCCCTCCCTGCCAGTGCATCTGTCGGACCCTATCTTGTCTGCTTCCTTCCCTGCTGCAGCCTCAGGGCCTGAAGAGCCAGTACTTCATTGGTTTGGGAAATGTCCTTTCCATCTTCCTCTCACTGGAATGATGCCATGACCTCCTAGCTCGTCTCCTGGCTTCCCACTCTCAACCCTCGTTTTGCACTCAATGCCAGGGGGGTTCTCTTTCTCCTTGCCTTGTATCAGAATTGAATATGATATTTGGAAATGAAATCCATGCTTCATAACCAAGCAATGTTCCATTTCCCCCAGCAAATAGATAATGTAAGGCCCACATCTCTAAGAAAAAGATTAATGCCCAGACGGTAAGAGAGGAGCCCAGAGCTTAGTTGCAGTTCTGGCTGCTTCAGAGTCAGCTGACCGCTGAGTCCTCACCCTGAGTCAGGGTCCCAGAAGGATGGGCCTGTAGCAGGCACTGCTAGCCACAGGAAAGCTAGTCAAGTAGCCAGGGTTGGGAGGCCCCTTTCTTATTTTTCTTTAGAGTCAATGTCCCTGCCCTACCTGCTGCCTGGTGACCTGGACTGGTTCTGCTCAGCAGCCCTGGAGCTCAGTTTACCAGCTGGAAAATGAGGTTAACAGCTGGGTAAATCTTATGGCCACCCTGGTACCCCTTCCAGACATGAATATGAAAGATTCCAATGGCTTCTCCCAGCCCTGCTCACACCACCAGGGCCTGGATCTAAGTCATTGCTGGTCCCTGGCGTAGGTAGGCTGAGGATTGAGGGAGGCACCCGCCTACCATGGGCTGTTCTCTATGCCTTCTCTGGGCCCACCCTCCACAGACACCTTGCCTGGGTACACAGGTTTGGCTTAACTACTAGCTCTGGATGTTAGACCCAGCACAGCCCAGACACGAAATAAGTTTTGCCTTACTGGCTTTGCTTTCTCTTCTTGTCTCTTGCAGGTCCCTGAAGCTATCCGCAAATGCCAGCGTGCAGGCATCACAGTTCGCATGGTGACTGGAGACAACATCAATACGGCCCGGGCCATTGCAGCCAAGTGTGGCATCATCCAACCAGGAGAGGACTTCCTGTGCTTGGAAGGGAAGGAGTTCAACAGGAGGATCCGCAACGAGAAAGGCGAGGTAGCTCCCTGCCACCTTAGTCCCAGTTTTGACTGCTTCTATGACCTTCCTTCCCTGCCCTTTTCAGTCCCTCCACTAGCCCTGCACCCATCTTACCTGTGTAGTATCATGTGCTTCCCCCAGATAGAACAAGAGCGGCTGGACAAGGTGTGGCCCAAGCTGAGGGTGCTCGCCAGGTCGTCTCCCACCGACAAGCACACTCTAGTCAAAGGTAAACGAGCTCACTCAGCCCCTTCCTGGGGGCAGCATGGGTGCCCAGGCACGTCCTGTCATCTGCTCATGAACACCTCAAGTCATGTTCCCATGTGGGTCTCCAGGGCCTGCTTATGAAGCCAGGATCCTGCTTCTAGAAACTTGTGTATAGAAAATACCCAAGCAGGAGGAGCCCACAGAGGCGGTCTCCTTACTGGAGCAAATCAAGAAATTGAGATCCACGGGAGGAAGACATTAACCCAAATCACGCAGCGCCGGCTCCCTCTCTTCTACCAAATGACACCCCCCTCACCACTGCCTGATGGGCCACAGTGGGAAGAGAGGGACTTGACCCACAGGTGCCCAGGAGCACAAGGACAGCCTGCCCCACAGACGCCTTGGCAGGGCTCCAGGGGGACATGGTGTCTCCATATCTACAGATGGCACTGGCCCTGCCCTGCCCCATTCTGTGTTCCAGGGATCATCGACAGCACTACTGGTGAGCAGCGGCAGGTGGTGGCAGTGACTGGAGATGGCACCAACGATGGGCCAGCCCTCAAGAAGGCAGATGTGGGCTTTGCCATGGTAAGTCACCCAGGGCCAGGCCAGTCACCTCAACAGATGAGACCTTGAGTCTCGCAGACAGTAACTGTGCACTAGAGAGTGAAACACTGTGTTAGGGCAGGTTACAGTAGGATAGAAAGTTCTCTCACATCCTGGCACTTGGGCCTATATGAGCTCTGCCTCCCTTGGGTCTCAGTTTCCTGTGGTTTGTTTAAAGACATTTGACATGATGACATCTGCAGTGAAGTGGGGCATCACTGAGATGGGGAGTAGGCAGCAGGGGCTCATCAGTGATGGGCCCTGCCTGCCATTGCCCGCTCCTGGTCCACTTTAAGTGGACTCCTGGACCATATTTCTAAATCATACACTTTCTAAATTGCAAATATGGATGCATGTAGGGAGTAGGGAGGATTTGATTGACAAATGCCTAAAAGTTACCTTCTCATTTCTATGACTTTCTAGTAGAATTGAATTATTTTCTATACTTGTGATTAAGAGTCCCTAGTGGGGTCTCCCTCTGTGCTGCTTTCCTGTTGCTTACATAGAGGTGGTTCTTCCCTTCAAACCCCAGGCCCACTGAGCAAGGAGCCTGGAGGTACTACACACAGGGCTCTGGGCTTGGCCACTGAGGGCAGAAGCCTGGCAAGCCCTATCCCTACTCTAGCAGAAAGGAGTACCCTCAACTCAGCCCACATTCAATGCAGCCCACCAGGGGCCCAGTCCACCCCCTCTGGGCCCCCAGACCTGGAGGGAAGACCAAACTGAGCTTTCTGACAGCAGGTCTCACAGGGCCAGGCCTGAGGTGGAACAAGTGAGGGCTGGGCAGTTTTGCACAGGTATAGCCACATCTGCATTCTGTACTGGAGAAGCAAGGACCCACTGTTCAATCCAGGACCCCCAGGGCCTACTTAGATAATCAGTTTCTCTAGAGCACTAAAGCAAACAGAAAGCTGGTGAGTGACCCTGTCATCAGCATCCTCTGAGTTTAGGAGCAAACTCCCTGTACTGTGGCAGGCAATGACTCTCAGAGTATGTTTATAGCACAAATCATAATGGATTAAAACGAGTGCTGTTCCTAGCTGGGCGAACATCATCTGGAAGTGCAAGACAGAAAACCAGCCCACAAGGGCTCGGTGGACAAAGGGGGCTGAGGGATGGACTCCATGAGCACTCTGGTTTGGACACTCATGGATTCTGTGTTTGTGTGCCATCCCCCAGGGAATTGCAGGAACTGACGTGGCCAAGGAGGCCTCTGACATCATCCTGACCGATGACAACTTCACCAGCATTGTCAAGGCAGTCATGTGGGGCCGCAACGTCTATGACAGCATCTCCAAGTTTTTGCAGTTCCAGCTGACAGTCAACGTTGTGGCTGTGATTGTGGCCTTCACAGGCGCCTGCATCACTCAGGTGGGCAGCACAATCCTGTGGAAGGTTTCTGAGGGCAGAGGCTCAGGCTGAAAAGCTCAGGCTTAAAGGCCAGGTGGAAAGCAAGTATTTTTTTTTATTTGCTGCAGATTCTTTTTAATTGAAATCAAATTCACGTACCCCCAAATTCACCATTTTAGGTACACAGTTCAGTAGATTTTCTAGTACGATTACCATGTTATGCAACCATCACATGTATCTGGTTCCATAGTATGTTCATCAGTCCCAAAGGAAACCCTATACCCAATACAGTCACTCCCTATCACACCCCTGGAAATCACCAGATCAGTGCTACCTAATACTATATGGCCTTTGTTTGTAACATCTCACTGAGCACAATTTTTTCAAGATTCACCCATGTTATAGTCAGTACATCATTCCTTTTTATACCTGAAAAGTATTTCATAATACCATCTGTGTACATATGCCACATTGTGTTGCTCATTCATCAGCCAGTGGACTATTGGGTGGTGCCGGGTTTCTGTTCTCATGACTAACAGGCTCAGGGGTCACTCCAGTTGAACTGGGTTAACTGGGCTGTGCAAAATAACCACACAAGAGACACAAATACCTTTTTTTTGGGGGGGGGGTTGCTGTGATGGCTCCTCTGACCTTAAGGGTCCGCAGAAAGAGAGAGAGCGAGAGCACGCCCTGACCCCTTTTATTGAGGAGAAGCTATTCAAATGAGGCAAGGGGTCAGGTTTCAGGGGGCTGAGTCTATCTTCATGATGTCCACTGTCAGCAGGTTGACTGACACCTGGGTAGGCCACACCCAAGGGCACAGTAAGAGGAGGGGACACACACAAGGCACTTCCATGGAAGATTCTATCCTAAACAGGGCAAGGGGTTATATTACAAAGGAACAGGTGAGCATAGCTTCACCCATGGGGCTGTAGCAAGACACACCCATGCACAAGACACCGACCCTCTAACCCAAGAAGGGTGGGGGAAGCTCTGCCACATTTCTGTGACTGAGCGCCTCAGCACCCAGCTGGGGAGTGTAACTCAATCACGTGTAAGGTTGGTCTCCCACAGGGTGGTTTCTACATTTTGGATATCATAACTGGTACTACTAGGAATATTCATGTGCAAGTTTCTGTGTGGACATATTTGTACCATTTTTCTGGGGAACTCCAAGTTTCTCCCTTGGTGGAATCTCCTCCCCTTTCTCATTGTCCCATTTTCCCTATCGGTGACAATTCAGAATTGATTTGTTCCCTATTAGTGATGTCAAAGCTTATTGTCAACAGGTAGTTAAATTATTTGCTGATCAAGTTGGTCCTTTCAAAGATTTTTGGGATCTAAATCACATGACACAAACTTCCCCATAATAATAATTTTAAAGTGTTCAATTCAGTGGTTTTTATTATATTCACAACGTTGTAAAACTATCATCACTATGTACTCCCAGAATAGTCTGATCACCCCAAAAGGAAACCCCATACCCATTAGCAGACACTCCACTCCCTTTCCCAACCTACAGCTCCCCTAAGGTGCTCTCTCTGTGAAGATGTCAGTTTTGGAAATGTCAAATGAATTAAATCATATGAAACCTTGTGATCATATGATCATGGGAAACCATATGACGCCTTGAAGCCAATTTTTAAAGAACGATTAGGGGATGACAAGGCAAGTCAGATCAGAGTTCTGGCCTCTTCCTGCCCCTTGGGAATAGGAGACTGAAAGAGTGTCCATCCTTCTGTGGCCCCAAAGCTAGCCCCCTTTCACTGGACTATTTTTTTTTTAGCCTGGGATAACTGGCTGGACCTTTCACACCTTCTAGATCACTGCCAGCAGGCAACAGAAGGAGATGGGCAGAAACTAGAAGCCTAGCAGTAAACCCCTGCTAACATAAAGGACACCTAGGGCTGCAGACATTATATGTTTATGGGAATGAAATTCTGATGGCATTGACCGCAAGCTGAGTTCCTTCCTAGGAGCTACAGGTTTTTCCACCCCAGGCTGTCCCCAGTTGGGAAACTGGGCAGCCTGCTTACAGAAGGGTGACCATCCCTTCTCCACAGGACTCTCCTCTCAAAGCTGTGCAGATGTTGTGGGTGAACTTGATCATGGACACGTTTGCTTCTCTGGCCCTGGCAACGGAGCCTCCCACAGAGTCACTGCTGCTGCGGAAGCCTTATGGTCGGGACAAGCCCCTCATCTCTCGCACCATGATGAAGAATATCCTAGGCCATGCGGTCTATCAGCTCACCATCATCTTCACCCTGCTCTTCGTTGGTAGGTTGGCCCCAGAGTGCACACATTGCAGCTGGTGTGTGCAAGGCATTCACTACACTGTGGCTTCCCCTCATGCTTGGGTGCTGTCTGGCACATGTCATCTGGATCCCCAGCCCAGCACAGGGTAGAACAGGCCTGCTCCACACCCTTGGCCCTCACCTCCCTGCCAGCCCTCATTGTAGGTCTCCCACTGGACATCCCCAGGGTTGAGGTGGTAAAGACCAGAGGTGACTGATGCAGGGAGCACCCACACACACAGCCACATCCTCAGCCCTGCCTCTCTCCTCCCTCCAGGGGAGCTCTTCTTTGACATCGACAGTGGGAGGAATGCACCTCTGCACTCCCCGCCCTCAGAGCACTACACCATTATCTTTAACACCTTCGTCATGATGCAGCTCTTCAATGAGATCAATGCCCGCAAGATCCACGGCGAAAGGAACGTCTTTGATGGCATCTTCAGCAACCCCATCTTCTGCACCATTGTCCTGGGTACCTTTGGAATTCAGGTAGAAGGGGCAGTTCCACATTTATTCTGTGCTGCTTTTGAGGGGTGGGGATAGAGGGCTTCAAGGCCCTAGGACTCCCCTGGTCCTGGCCTTCCTGCCTCCAGTCACAAAACCAGTCTGGACCATCATGGTTTTCCTCTTACCCATACCTTACTGTGCCAGAGAGGGGTTTAGTGGACCTGAATCAGAACTGACTTTTCTCACCTATGGCAGAAGTAGCCTTCCCTGACTCCCTTCCAGTCTACTATTCCTATTTCTGACATCTAATTCCTTGGTGTGAGGCTACTGGAACTCCAGAAGGTTCTTTTGGAGATGCCAGCTGTGCCCAAAGTTAATGTACTGAACTTTACCTGCCACTGTGCAATGGACAAGTTGGACATCTCAGGTCCCCAGCAGGGGCTGAATGTTCTAAAATACACTGTCTTCAAGGAAAACTTGAGCTACAGTAAGGCTCACAAATTGGAAGATGGTTGCCATCAAAAGATAATTATCTTTTTATTCATAATTATTCAGTGCTCACAGATCCCAAGCAGAAGGCATGCCACACTACAGAGGCCACACCACAGAGGCCACTCAGAAGTGTCAGTCAGAAGGCAGAGAGAGAGAGAGAGAGCCATGGACAAAGACCTTTATTGTGGCTTCTCCAAGACAGAATGGGCAAAACAAGATCCACAGGCTTAGGAGTGGCTGGTGTGAATCATTTTAGCCCACTCTGGGGCATGGGGGCTGTCTGGGTTGTCAGACACTGCCCTGGGAGGGAGTTCAGGAATGGGCTCTGGATTGGTTGGTTTGTACTTCTTGAAGAGCTTGCCCCTGGGAATAGGAGCTCTCTGAGGTGGAGAGGGAGAGGGAGAGAGGAAGCCAAATCAAAGTAACCTTCATGTTATGGGTTACCCAGCCCAAGGGCATCTGGCATGTGCATGTGGACTAGGTATTAAAGCATCAGTTCGTGAAAGCTGGAAATGCGGTCGGCACAGCTGAGCCTCATCCAGAAGCTGGAGTCAGTGGGTACATAGCCCCCAGAGAGGATGTGGGGGTGGTATGTAAAGCTACATGCTGGCCCATCATGTAAACCTTGGCCCTGTAGTCAACCAGTCTGTGAATTCACCTTCACACATTTGTTGAGGCAAAAAGGTAGGGAAAGAGCCCCAGCAAAGGAAAGTAAGGCCCTCTCCCAGGGTGCAGCTGGTCTGCCTGCAGGAGTCAACAGTCCTCTGACTCTGACCAGGATGGCCTGGCTCTCAAGAAAGGCCATCCTGGTAGGCAAGACAGGTCAAGGGCTGGGGTAGATGAAGGGCAGCTGGGATATGTACCAGTGGTCCACTGCTGTTGGACCCACCCTTTCCCATCCCCCTTCTGCAGATTGTCATCGTCCAGTTTGGCGGGAAGCCCTTCAGCTGCTCCCCTCTGTCTACAGAGCAGTGGCTCTGGTGCCTGTTTGTTGGTGTTGGGGAGCTGGTCTGGGGACAGGTGAGTGTCTTCCTAGTCAGCTTTCTCACTCTTCCATTTGGCTCTGCTGATGGCACCAGTGATGCCAGCAGTCCAGGCTGGCCTAGGGTCCCACTGACCCAACTACCTGCTCCAGAGCCTCAGAGCTTGTGCCTGGGAAAGTACTTGCATGACATGTTCATGTGGGGAGCTCAGCACAGTAGGCTCAGGCCTGTGACATACCATGACTAAGAGGCAAGGCCTCAAGTGATGGCATCAGCAGCAAAGGATCATGGCTGGGATGTCCCAGGGCCCAGGAAACAACCCATTGTTCCACTTTCTGTGATAGTAACCAAAAATTGCCCCTTAAGCCTGGGTGGCTTGGGAGCTGGGGCATAGCTTGGTGGTAGAGTGCTTTCCCAGCATGCATAAAGCACCGGGTTCCATCCCCAGAAAACACACACACACACACACACACACACACACAATTAACTGGGTGGCTTGGAAAATGCCACATATTTGAAATTAAACAATACCCTAATAAATAATCTGCAGGGCAAAGAGAAGTTCTTGAGAAAACTTAGGAAGCATTTTGATCTGGGGGAAAATGTGAGAACCACACAGTGATTAGATCAGGAAGCCTCAGCCTGGGTGGCAAGAGTGAGCTCCTCCTGCCATGGATGCACAAGAGATCTCAAAAAGCATTTCTCTGGAGTTCCGGAACACTGGCACAGGAAGCTGAGTGCAGGATCCACCTCTCTCTGTGTCTTAGTCAGCTCAGGCCGCCATAACAGAATATCAAACAGACAGCTTAAATTACAGATGTTTATCTTCTCATAGCTCTGGGGGATGAAAGTCCAAGATCAAGGTTCCAGCCAATTTCTTTTCCTAGCTTGTGGCCAGCTGCTTTCTCACTGCATGCTCACAGGGCCAAGAGAAAAAGCTAGAGCTCTTTGGTATCATTTAATTTAATCTCCTTCCTCCAAGTATCATGTACTTGCGGAGGGGGGGCGGCGGCTAGGGATTCAACATATGAAGTTGGGGGACACAGTTTAGTCCATAGTACTCTGGATTTTGTTTCTTGATCCATTGGCATCACCCCAAGCCAGCCAGAGGGGCTCCTGCAGTTGCTGCAGAGGCCAGACTCTGTTGGTACCTGGCATTAGTCCTCAGGGATGGCCTGCCCAATTCCTCCATCTTGTTTTTGGAATTCTCTTTCCATCTGCCACTGCACCTCTCTTCCCAGTCACACCTGGGCTTGGTCATCCTATGGAGTCCCTTGGCTTCCTACAGCCTGGATTCCATAGAGCCTAGATTCCACAGAGCCAGGACAGTGCCAGCACCTTCTTGATCTTTGAGCTCCCAGTTCCTGACACAGTGTCTGCTCTAGGCCTTTCCTAGGATAGGTGGCACCAGCCTGAAGCTTTGTCCCATAAGGCTATGTACCACTCTTTTTGTTCTTAACTGTTTTCAATGACCCCCCCCAAAAAAAAAAACATGTTAAAACCAATGGAAAGGATGAAAAGATCATCAAGTCTCCTCTCAGCCATGTTTAACAAAGTTCAGACACACAAGACGAACAGAGTAATCCACCGTTCTCTGCCCAGACAGGGAAACAAAGCCAAGCCTTCCCTTCAGCCCTCCCTGGCTCTTCCTCCTCTTGCCCTTGCCAGTTGTCACCTCTCCCTCCCTGGATGGACCCTGATCTTGGCCCTTTTGTAGACTGAGCTTCCTCAGGAGATGCTGTCTCCAGGAGAGCCCAGATGTGAGCTTCCACGTGTCACTCCTTGGAAGTAGTATAATCAGCCACCATGAGGGACAGCATGTGTGGGGTATTGTCAGCTAGGAAGCTCAGCTCTGGTATCCAGGGTTTTTCTTTGGGGTCTATCACATGGGCCTCACTCTCCAGCCCCTCTGTGGCTCAAGGTCCCCACTGTAAATTAAAACGTTTGCATAGACTAGTGGGAAGCCAAGGCCTCCATGTGCCACACTTCTTTCAGGCAGGATGCTCCAGGCTTCGAGATCCCTCCCAGGACCCATCTTTACTCACAGCAGTCTGCAGATAGGCTTCTCTGACTACTCCTGGCCCTTTGGCGGGGACTCGATGGAGGAGTTGTCTGCCTGCAGGGAGGGGCAGTTTAGGAAACAAGGGTCTGCAGGCCCGGGGGGGGGGGTGGCCTGAGACACCAGACCTCAGCCTATGTTGGTGGGAGGTGGAGCCTCTGGTCTCTTGCTGACTCCAGCAGAACCTGCTCTCATGGCCACCTCTGCTTGCTGTCTGTCCCTCGACTGTGGCCTCCACAGGTCATCGCCACCATCCCCACCAGCCAGCTCAAGTGCCTGAAGGAAGCTGGACATGGGCCTGGGAAAGATGAGATGACCGATGAGGAGCTGGCCGAGGGGGAAGAGGAGATAGACCATGCTGAGCGGGAACTGCGCAGGGGCCAGATCCTCTGGTTCCGGGGCCTCAACCGGATCCAGACGCAGGTAAGCCGCCGTTTCTCTTGGCTCCTGTGGCTCTTCTCCCTTGAGAGGTTAGAAAGCAAGCAAGAAGTAGAGTGAGCAAGTGGCCTGAGACCAATGGGGAAGCCACTAGGTCTTGCCCCCAAGCACACAGAGGCAGTTGCTAGGCTCCCCTTTACCATCCTAGGTGTGCTCATCACTGGCTGGGGCACTGAGATTGCCTCTCCCTGACACCTCCCTCAATGCCCAGGTGACCCCCCATAGTGGTGCAGGTGCCAGCTAAAAGTGTGTGCTGGTGATCAGTGGCTGTGTCTCAGAGGCACCATCTGCTTTACTTGGCGGTGGCTGTCCCAGGTTGTGGACAAGTTGCTACTGTGCAAATGCTCCTAGGTCAGGGCTGGTCAAGGCCAACACCATCAACTATAGCCCCTCTGAAGTCAGATGGGCACAACTGCAGTAGCCACTTAGGAAGGCTTCACAAGAGCCTGAGGGCTGAAACTACCCTGCTCTCTGTCTCTGTCTCTTCTTGGCCAGCCTTCCTGCCAGAATATTCCCTACTCACGCACGGCCTCTCCACACAGTTCCCTTGCACACTCATGATCATACTGCATGCCACTCCCCAGAAACAGTTCTCCCCATGCTCTGCAAGGTCTCCTTCTGGATGCATTGTTACTGTTTCTCTGTCACCCTCTGGGATGCTGTTTGCCCTGCTGGCCCTGACACAGCTTGCTGTCCTATCTGTTCCTTGTTCTCTGTCAGCAATACACCTCCGGCTCAGCCTTGTACTGCCCCAGCCTTTCCATCCCACCAGGTCAGCCAGCCCGTCACACTGCAGCCTACTGGTCCAGCCTGACCCCTGTAAATTCTCCATGGCCCACCCCTCCCCTGCAAGCCTCCAAATAGCTCACCATCTCTTCCTCATGCAAGGCCCTGTCCACCTTGTCTCAGGTGAGAGTCCTACTGCCTCTAACATAGGCCCAGTTGCTTCTTCTCCTTGGAGTCCTACCCAGGACCACCCAGCTAATTCCCTCTTGGGGGTCTATTTGGGCAACTTCTTGGGGAACGAACTGAAGCCAAACCCCTCCTCGACAGTGTCTGCCTTCAACTTGTCTGTCAAACATGGTCAAGGGCTCATCCCCCATCTGTCTTTGGTGCCCTAGGTCTGGTATTCCCTCCCAGCACACATGGCTGCTCTCGTGCAACCCTCAGTGGTCTGATGATGGGGCCCAGCCTGGCCACACACTTCCGGTCTCCCACCTGCTCCATTGGCTTTGCTCAGCTCAGCCCCTCTGGCATTACTCTCTGCACTGCAGCCTGCAGAACCTCTCTCTGTTGTCCTGAGTATAAAGTCCAGAAGGCCCCTGAGCATGGCCTTCAAGCCCCTGCCTTTTGGCATTTCCCTCCTCCTCTCCATGCCCCATGAGTCTGTTTGTCTTGCCAACATACATCCTCTCCTTCTCCATGCCGCTGTGCATCCCTGCTTGCTGCTGCACCCCACCCCGCATTCTTCCATCTTCATGCTGCAAAAGCCAGCTCAGAGGCCACCCAAGCCTTGCGAAGCTTCCTCACATTCTATCTCCCACCACTTCAGACCATCCATGCAACCAACCCAGAGCACTAGTCTAGGTACATCCAAATGCCCTAGAGAACTTTCCAGAGCTAGATTCCCCAAACCCACCCCTATGTAATAGGATTCTGCAGGGCTCAGTGAGGTGGCACCAAAGAAGTCCATGTTGAAGGAGTTCCCCAAGGGCCTGAGAGGCTTCTCCAGCTGGAACCTGCCCCAGCTTGGCCAGGAAAGGACTTCTAGGTCTGCATCTGGTAGTGTCACCTCAGCCCAGAAGAAGGGGAGCAGCCATTGGAGCCATGGCCTGAGTCTCCTCTCCCAAATGGGAATGCTAATGCCTCAAGCACAGTGCCTGAGACAGGCCAGGAATGCAGCACAGATAGTTTTTTCTTATTCCTTGCAATGTAGATTTATGTGCTAAATTTAAAACATACCAAATGTTAGAAAACAGTCCTCACATCCTCTCCAGTGCCCGTGTGGCCACTCAACTGTGCCATCTAGGAGACTGTGGTTATGAGTTCTCAGAATACCCTGCCCTGTTCTGGCCCAGGCAGGCTCTTGTCTGTCATACTTAAGTTCCAATGCAGATTGCAGAGCTGGCCTGAGCTAGGGAGGGGTACAGCAGGACCTGGCTCCTCATTGGCTCATTTCCCTGTTGTTAGCTTTTCTACCAGCTGAGACAGCAGCCCTGCCCCCATATGAGGTGTCAGTGGTAGCCTGGCCACCTCTGTGTGTGTGTTGTATCTTTGTGTGCTTGTGGGTTCCTGGACCTGCCACTGCCACCTGGTTACCAGCAGTGGGTCCCATCACTTGGAGTCTTGGCAGTCCATGCCATTCTGACTAAATGGTTGTCTGTGCCCATATAGATGCTTTACAAGTGAGGAAATGGGGCCCCAAGGGAAGAACCTGGCCCAAGGTCACTGATTGAGAGCCAGGTCTGACCAGGGCCCAGGCCTCTTGTGCCTTCCCCCCCCAACACACTTTATTCCGTTTAATAAAGTCACTCTCATTCCTCCATGAGCTCTTGACACCTGTGGCTTTTCGGTTTGGCTTTGTCATGTCAAATTCACCATGCCTCTAAAGAATGCTTATTTCAGCTCAGTTGTTTAAGAACATCTCTTAAATACGTGCTTGAAAAACAGAAATAAAGCCTGGGAGAGGCCCCACAGATTATGTGTAAACCCCAAACCAAGAAAAAGAGTTTCTAGGCAGCCAACCCCAGATTTCTGGATTTTGTGAACCACAGAATTGTTCCCCAGGTTTCAGAGGCCTGCACAACTTTTTCTGTTGCTAAGTAACCTGCTACCTGCTCTCACACCTGTTTCATACTAACATATCAATATACCAGATGGTAGAGTGTCATTGCAGAATAAAAGGAAGTCCTTCAAATCCAGAGCATGGAGCTTTTTGAATGTTCATGATATGATCTGGGTTTTTTTTGCATTCCATTATAAAACAATGAGAAGCAGTAGCAACAACTAAGCCTTGTTCCTGGCCTGGTGCTTGGGCTTCCCGTGGTAGTGGTGGGGTGATGATGGCAGTATCTTCAATGATGCGGTTATCCTTTGAGGACACCGTATGGAGCCAGGAAAGGCCAATGTGAATTTGAGAAAGAAGGGCATGTTTCCTGTCCCTCTTCACTTTTGCTTCAGAAACAGTCCTCTCTTGGGAGAGACCTGTCTCTATAGCCTAGAAACATTTAAATCTGAGAGGAGACCCCCACAAGAGATCCTGACGCCATCGCATTGATCATCTGCCTTCCATGTGCTGATTCACTGCGCGGTGCCACACACCATGCGCGTAGTACACGTTCCTCACAGCTGCAGTCACAGTTCTGAGTTTCCCTTTCTCCCGAGGGAGCCAGCAGGTTGTGCTGTGTGAAAGGGGCTCTGGGTAGGTGGAGTCGAGGGGTGATGAGTCTTTTCCGCAGTGCGTCCAAGGTTGAAATGGCATCCATCTGCATTTTGGTTGGGGAATTCTGAACACTCAAGCTGCCTTCTTCTGAGAAGCCCTGGCCCGAGTCAGATGCTCAGTGAAATCTGGTGGCCACTAATGGCCACTGCATAGCCTCTGCAGGGATTGAGGGTGGGCAGCTCCCTTTCATTGGCCTAGAGCAGGTAGCAAGGGTGCTTTGGGCTCCAGAAATGCATGCTGGCTTTGCTGCTCATGTCATCCGGTAAACTACATGGTACTTTCCAGAAATCAGATCCACCCTCCAAGGCCAAAGATTCTCCCCAGTGAGGTCATTCCCAAACAGGTGGCCATGACTGTGCTAGGCTTCTGGTCTCCCAGAGTCTGGGCATGTGGTCTTCCAGTGGGGGGACACTTGATGTGGCCAATCAGCTGAAGTCCCTTGCACTGCTTATGTCTGATCCACCCCAAGCCCCAACTCAATAAATAAAAGTCCCAGGCAAAGACAGGGTTGGAGGTCATCCTGTGGGGTTTTTCCACATTGCTCTCCTATAGGTCTCACTTTCCACAGACCCACTTCCCTTTCAACTTCTAGGAAGCTTCAGGGTGGAGACAAAGTAGAAGCCATGCCATCTTTGCTTCCCAATCCTCCTATCCTAGGAGGCTGTGGGTCTGTGGGAATTGAGTCATGACAAGACCAAGTGTGTGCTTTGGGAAATGCCTTCCTCCTCCGTCTAAATCCATTCTTCTGCTTGAGGGTGCCAGTTACCTGGTTGAGCTGCAGAAGCTAGGGTGATGCCCCCACCCAGTGGAGAGGCCTCTTCCTAATGGGAGCATGTCATGTCCCTCAGGTATGTTGGGGCGGAAAGAAAGGTTGAGAACTGCCGAAGTAGGATAACAAAGTATTGGCAGACACAGGTACTGACTGATGAGTGGCTTGCAATGAGCATATCGTGATCGCAAATGACTACTTCCAAAATGTTTGCAGTGTGCCCTATCTGTAACCCGTCCCTCCTAATCTGATGACCACTAATCATTTGCCCAGCAAACCCTCTCTTTGTCATGGCCTGGTCAAAAGCATCAGCAGCTCCCAGTGAGTGGGGCTGACCTAGCTGAGGCTTTGCTGTCACGATATGTCCCCAGTGTGGCCCCTGTCCTCGCCCAGCCCCACCCCCTGCGGTAGCCTGGACCGCAGTACAAGCCAACCTTTATTTCGTTTTCTCTCCCACAGATGGAGGTAGTGAGTACCTTCAAGAGAAGCGGGTCATTTCAGGGTGCTGTGCGCCGGCGGTCTTCGGTCCTCAGCCAGCTCCATGACGTAACCAATCTTTCTACCCCTACTCACGTAACTCTCTCTGCCGCCAAGCCCACCAGCGCTGCTGGCAGTGAGTCTTGACTTCCCTTTTCTCTCATAAATGGCATCTCGGGGGAAGACAAAGCCTCCCCAACTCTGCCTTCTCTTTTTTCCAGTCTTGCACTTCTGCTCACCGTGGCTTTTCCGTTCCTTCTTTACTGCCCTGTCCAGTCCTTCCCGCCAGGCGGTGTGTCTCTCCAAAGCCATATTCTCTTATGAAATGTGCCGAAGCCATGGCACTGCCGGGCCTTCCGTCCTTTGCTTTGTTTGATTTTTTGGTTTGTGTTTAGTGCTCCTTCTGCCTGTTGGTTTTCTTTTCTTGACCTTATCTGTATGTGCCGATGGTTCTTCAAGAACTTGGGCCTCTTCCAGTAGTGTCTGACACCAGGCTGGGGCCTGGCTCCATGTTCTGTGGGGAGTTTCAGGGAAGTATGTGTCTCAGGGCCAACCTCCTGGGGCTGGTGTAGGAGGTAAGTGCCGCCATGTGGCACCATTTGCAGCAGAAGAACCCAGCCCACCTCCTGGTGGACGAAAGCAGTCATGCCCAGCATTCTCCTGGAGGTGGCTTCCAAAGGATGCCACCATCGCCTGTCCCCAGGCAGGCTTAATGGTGGTGATGTGCTCCTTTGTAGGTGGCACCTGCCCTGTGTGGCCAGACCCAAGCCAACAGACATTAGAGGTGTTTGGAGAACTGGAGCTCAGAGGCCAGGAAGACACGGAGGGAACCACATTTCCATTGTTCCCAAAGCACCTTTGCTCTCTCCAAACAGGCCCCAGGAGTGGAAGGTCTTAACCCACTGGTCCATGCTTACTCCTCCTTCCTCCAAGAAGCCAGGAGAAATCAATTCCCTTCGGTACATTTCAGTGAATAGGTCCATTGTGTTGCTCACATTTTAGAGAACCCAGGGGCCATCCTAAGTAGGTAGAAACTTCCATAATCACTCACATTTTTTACAAAGACAAAGGAAAGGCCACTAGACTGCTGAACCTGCCACCCTGGTTCACCCAACAGGAGAGACCACGGGAACCACGTGAGGTCCCCCATTCCCACCCAGGCAGCCTGCTATTTGTAACAAACTCAGGAGATTTCAAAACCAAACAGTAAGCCTTCAAACTATGATCCCACAGCCCCTGACGGGATGGTTGAATGCTACCTCTTCCTTGCCTTCCAGGGAAGCCCCGCAGCTCCCATGCAGACGCGAGTCCTTAACTATGCCTTTTTCTCATCACAGACTCTTCGAGTTTCTTTTTGCTTGATTTCTTTCTTTTCTTTTTTTTAGGAACCCGTGAGAGGTCCCCGGTGGGGGGCACCCTCCTCTTGCTTAAGCTGTCCTTTAGGGCCACCCTGGGGAACAGTACAGGCGTGCGTGTACACACACCCCTTCTCCAAACCACAGGCCACATACCCCTCCAGCTTGTTGATACACCCACTGGACCACCCACCTGGGTCAAAGATATTGGCTGAAGCCCATCACCCTTGAGTTGGAAAGCAGCCAGTGCTCCTGGCACACACAGACAGGGGCCCCAAAGGGCCTCACCTCCACCCCACCCAGAGAGGCCATCAGCAGTCTCTGCCAAGTCAGTTAAGGACAGAAATGATGTGTGGTCTCCCAAGCACACTTTGACCAGGGCCCAGGTGGGCAACTGCACCTTCCTTCCTGGGATGTGAGGGGCAAAGGTGGGTGCAAGTGTCCCCAAAGGACACATGTAGATCTGCCCTGTCCTTTCCTTCCCATTGACTTCCTACATATTTTCCTTTGCCTTCTCTGCATTTCCTGTCTCTCTGTCCATCTGCCCACATGTCGACTTGGGGGGGAAGGCAGCTGGCAGAGCCCTACTCCACACGGCCCTCACACATTCTCCACAGCTCTGGCCTTGTCCCAACCCAGGGTCAGCCCAGTCTCTGTGGACCCCCTCACCCACCTCCAGTCTCTGGAGTGAGGCATGCTGTCTCTTCCCTTCCTCTGAATTCCTCCCACTTCCTCCCTGGGGGCAGCCTCTCTCTCTCTTCTTCCTTGGCTCCCAGCACCTTGCTTCTTTCCTTTCTTCCATGAACATCTGTCCCCCTCCTTCCCATCTCTGGAGCCCAGAAGTGCCCGGTAAGTACAGTGGGAGAGATGCCACCCTCCCGCTGTTCACAAGCTATTCCGGGGGGGACCCAAGCAGTGGCAGCAAGGGTTGGGTGGCAGGGCCTTCCAAGGAGGGTATTGGTATGAAGAAACAGGGGTCCCAAAGTCCCAACTGACAAAGGCTGGCCTAGAAATCTCAGCCCCATTGAGCAGCAGCACCTCAAAAAGGACTGTGAAGGAAGATGCTGGCTCAGACACCTGGTAACTCCAAGGGGGAAGCTTTTGGAAGCTACTGACTAAAACCACTTCCTGCCATCATCACCTGTGGCAGACTGGTTTAGAACTCAGAACCTAACCCCCACCCTGACTTACAAGGACCCCAGGAAATCACTGAGCCCAGCACCTTCGTCTTACAAATCAGGAGAAGGCAGGTGCCCGCAAGGGCCAGGACCTACTCAGGGTCCCTTAGGCTGCCAGGCCTGGTAGAGAGGGGACTAGCCCCAGCCCCCCTTCTGTCCTTAGAACTTTCCAGAGGACCAGAGCTGCTCAGAAGGAAAGCAGGGTGAAGGCCATGACAGAGCTCCCCTAGACAAGAGGCAGCATTGTACAAGGTGTTATGGTCACAGGCTCAAAGTTTCCATAAGTCACACAGTTTCCTAAGGAAAACCATGGCTGCATACATGAGGAATTCCTACCCGCTTCACATGCTCCAGGCAGGTCTTCCTTTTAGCCCCGCAAGGAGTCAGGACTGTGCCTGCAGCTCTCAGAGCACTGGAGGGGCCTGAAGTTCAAAGTCCTTCCCACTAAGGACCCTCAGGCTCTCCTAGGAGAGGGGACACACCCTGTGCCCTCAGGGCCAATGAAAGAAGTGGCCAGAGGATGTCCTCCAAACCAGAGGGTAACCGGGATCTGGGGGCTTAGTGCACCTCCCCACCCTTTCTAGCCTCCCACACCACATGAATGCACACGCCTCTGCTGCTTCTGCAGGCAGCAGTCCCCACTCAAAGGATTGTCCAAACACACCACTGTCACATCATATTACAAATGATGTGATCTGCTGACTCCTAGCTATGACCTGTGACTCCTAGCTCCAGCATAGCTTCTGTAGCTTCCTCCCAGCTGACAGCCACTCCTCCTCCCAGCCCAAGGTGGAGTGTGGAGTGTCTTTCCCTCCACTGCTGCCACCTCATTTCACATTACCTGGGCCATGACCCTGAGACCAGCTCATTGGGGTGGCTTAGGAATTTAGGGGGCTGTGAAATCCTATTCCCAGTTGGGGTATCAGTCCCACCTCCAACTGTGCACTCACAAGCTAATGCAGTGGGAAGCCCAGCATCTCTTTCCCAATTGGTGTCAATATCCCCAAAGTGTGGCTGGAGATGGTATATTGAAGTAAGCCCAGGGCACTGTAATCTGCCTTCTGGTACGAACAGGTGGCTGTGGGATCTTTGGGACAGCAAAGCCAGGTCCTGGTACCAACAAAGCCTCTCTGTGGGCTCTGTAGCCAAGCATCCTTTTGTCTTTGTTTTCCCTGGCAACAAGCAGACACATCTCGGCCTCCCTGCAGCCACATCCAAAGTCTGTTCTGTAGCACCTCACGCTGATGGTCCTCCCATTCCTACTGATAGCCAAGCCCATCCCATCCTTCCTGCAGCAATGCTGGGCCTCTATACTCGAACTTTCACTATTGTAGTAGTTCAGGAGTTGGCTCCTGACTTGGTCCAGCAAAGGGACAGGGCTGGTCAGTGGGTTTGGTCCCATGTAGACAGAGAAGCTTACTCTGGGCATTTAGTTCTGATTTGCCAAGTGGAAACAGATCACATCAATTGCTTTATTTTTCTTTTGCAACATGAAAACCCTTTTTTCCCTTTGGGTCAAACTGGGCTAGATAAGCTGCCACTGCTTCACTTGGACATACTTCTCCAGAACCCATGGAAGCATGTTCATCTCACACTCATAGTCCCATGGTGGAAGGAACTGGCAAAGAAAAAATAGTCTTGCTTTCTGGAATTTATTGTCAGGAAGTTAACTGATGTTAAGCCAAATCTCCCCACTTGGGTTTCTGTGAATAGTATATTGAAATTTTTTCTTAGCTATCTGACATTGTGCATACTGCCTCCACAGTGGGAAATAATCAGGCCCCCAATGGGATCCTTTCCCTGCCCCACGTCTCTCTGGAACCCTAGGCCCTACCACAGTGGAACAACCCTGCAGGCAATTCCTAAAGCACACACCAGAACCAACCTAGGAAAAACCCTGGAAGCCCTCATGAGCTCATGAGATGTTTTTTTGAGGCCTTGCAGCTGGATGCAGCTGGTAATAGAGGCAAGGGCTTCCTTCCAGTTCCTCATAGTCTGACTACCTGAAAAGCCTGGGCTCAACTGTTGATTTCAGGAGCACAAGCCTGGGATTTCATGGTCCTGGTCCTATGTGTGCATAGGAAGGGAGGCAGTTTTCACAAAACTCACCAGCAACATACAGAAAGCCATATCTTTAGTTTCTGGTGTGATCCCTTGGTGAAATGGCCAACTTTGGAGTTTGCATTTTCGTTTTCCTGATTCAAGCACACAACCCCTCCACAGGGAAGAAAGGGACCTTCCCCTTGCTGTTGCTGTTCCCCCAACACAGAGAAGTGAGGCCAAAGCTCACCTTTTCTAAATTTCCAGGCTTTCTGAGTTTGGCTTCTCATTTCCCAGATGGCAAGGCAGCTGACAAGTCCTTGCTTTCCAACGAGGTTCTGGACTAATGGTTGGTACAGCAGTAGAAAGGCAGGGGAGGAGTTCAGACAGAAAAATCTGAGCTCCATGAGCCTTAGAGGCTGACACTAAGCAGCACCCCAGCAGCTCAAGGAATTAGAAGAGGCGAGAAGGCATCAGGCAGTTTCTGTTGTTACTGTTGTCACTGTGGTTCGGAGGCCTTTGCTTTTATTTCTCTTCTTTTCTTTTCTTTTCCTTCTTTTCAATGGGGTGGGCATTCCCTCAGTCCCTTGCCTGTCTAGTCCCTCGCTTTCTCTGCTTCTGCATCCCTGCTCCACCCCACCCACCCCCAAGTCACAAACCCCTGCTCTTGAAGGCCTAAGCAAGTTGTGCCCTAAGTGGGGTGCCTCCACACTGATCATCCACCAATGGGATTGCATGCTTCCCTTCTGCTGCAGCTGGGGGGGGGCTGTGGGGGGCTTGGTCTGCAGCATCACAGCCTGGGTAAGGCTCACCTCATTCATCCAGGTCAGCTGCCCACCAAGCTCCACAAGCCCTGTTGTCTAAGGCACACAGAGGCACTGGAGTCTCCTCTGGGCAGCAAATAACAAACAGCTGAGTGCAGATGATCCCAAGCCTCAGAAGGAAAGAGCAGAGAGGAGAGGCATGAGAAGTCCTCTTCTGGGTCCCAGGTCATCTGGGACAGCCTCTGCGAGAACAGTTATTTCAGCTGGGTTCTGTCTGGAGGAAGAACAGTCTAGGGCAGGAGTCACAAATCAGCAGGGGTAGGGGCTTCTGCTGGGGTGCTCTGGAGCAGCTCCAACTAGCTAGTTATGGCAAAGTGTGGGAACAGCCTCAGGTAGGGGGAGCCAGGGGCCAGTGGGGTGAGTCCCAGACATTGTGCACCTGCTCACTGAGCCCCTGCTGGGTGCAGGCACTTTGCTGGGTGCTGGGGCCATCACAGAAGGCCACAGATCCCTGCTCCCAGGGGACTTATGCTCCAGTGGAAAGACACAGGAGAGACAATGTGGGGGGGGGACATGTTTGAAGGGGGAATGGGCAAGGGAGCAAGGGAAGCCAAAGTGGGTGCAGGGGTGCTGAGGAGGCAGGAGGGGCGTCCTGAGTCTTACTGAGGAAGAGCCTTCCTGGCAGAAGGAAGAGTCAGTGCAAAGACCCTAAGGAAGGAATGTGCTGGAAGCTGAAGGGCATGAAGGGTAACAGAAAAAGCGAGTCTGAGGCAGGGCTGGGGCAGGACTTCTCCCCTTCCTCTGCAGGAGACACAGCTTTGGGAGGCTTTGCATTGATGGAAGCTTCCATTGGAAAGGATTTCTCAGACTGCTATGCTGATGATAGACTGTGGGGGTCAAGGGTGGCAGCAGGGAGATGAGGGAGGGGATCCCACAACAGCCAGTGTGAACCTGGTGTGGTGGTGGCTGCAGCAGTAGTGGAGGGGTGTGAAGTTGCATTCTGGATGTCATTTGGAGGGAGCAGTAGAATTGATGAGGGCTGGGCCTGGAGCTTTGGGGTCAATTAAGTTTGAGACTTGGCTTAAATATCTATGTCTGAAGCTGCGGAGAAAACAGTGATTGGCAGACAGATGGATGGGAGGCCACAAGGGGATGACAGGGAATGGTCAGGGGAAGGGGGCTGGCAAACAGGCTGGAAAGGAGCTGGGGGGAGGAGCATCATTGAGTACCTGCTGTGTGGGGGACTGCTGGGCCATGGGAGGAAATAAAGTATCAAGAGTGACAGCCCACCTTACCCCTCTCTGCATTCCCAGAAGCCTCAGCCCTGACCCTAGGACTCATCTTTCCTGGAGTCTGTTTTATTTCTTTTCTTTAAAGGTTATCCTGTAGAAAAATGGACTTTGGGGAGTAGATGACTGTGGGATGAATTCTCCACTCAAAGTGAAGACCCAGGCCTGACCTATCACCTTCTAGAATGTTTGGAGTCAAGTGGGGAGTGACAGGATTTGACTCACTAGCCAGAGAGCGCCTGAAAATGCCATCTGCAAAAGAGATAGTGCAGGTGACCATAGGGTCATCACACCTTAGTTGGAGCCATGAGACAGGCGCTGAGGAAAGATCAATCCCCAGGCAGACAAGGTCTCTGACCACGGGGCTTGTGAGTCCCCAGGGGCCTTGGAACCCCAGGGGGGACATGGAGGCAGCAGTGGAGGTGGAGAGGGGCTTGATGTAGAAGACATTTCATGTAAGTAGGGCCCACGAGGCTGCTGAGACGGTGGGGTGGGGATCAAGGTGCCTCCAAGCTTTGGCAGGAAGAGGGCAAGGAGCAATGGGGTAGAGATGAGACAGGAGACATCCAAGGGGAGGCACCAAGGAGCCTGTCAGGGTGTCAAAGTCTGGCAATCTGGATGAATGTCCCTGCTGCAGGTATACAAGTGGACATGGTACAGATGGCATTGATGGTGTCCAGATGCTCTGACAGGCTGTAGACAGCACTACCAGCCTTGAAGATGGCAAGGTTCCTTTGGGAGGAATAGAGATAAGCTAGGGAAAATGCAGGAAGCCATGGGGCTGTGGGCTGTCCATGAGCACCTGAGTGCAAGCCCAGTCTCCAAGAGGGGCCTGTCTTAGAAACATTCATTAGTTTTCACTAAAACAATTTCCCAGGAATTGCTTGCACCCTCCAGCTTAGGGTTACCTAAGAACACCAGCATAAAACCAATAAAAAGCCATTTTTAGTAGCCCCAGATTTGAGTGCAGGGAAAAGAGGACCTGGACAAAAAGTGACTCACCATCAGCTGTAAGACTCATGATGACTTGAGCCTGCTTCGAACACAACAGCAGAATGTTAGAGCACGGTGGCCCTCTCATTCTGGGATAGATCTCTCGTTCACACCTGTGCTCCCCAAGTGTTGGCTGAGAAAGTACTCCACTGGGCTGTGGTAGTAGGAAGCAAACATGGCAGATTACTCCCAAGAGGAGCACCCTAGACAATCTTTTAGGGCCAGAGCAGCCATCGCTATAGAAGCGGAAGCAGCAGGCAAGGACTGTCCTATGGCCTTGGCCGCCCTTTGTGGGGGAGGGCTTTGGAGTTCAGCCAGGTGCAATGAGACCTGTGGATAGGTTTGAGCAGGGGCCTGGCCTGATCATATGACCCAGATCCAAATAAGGCCTCCTGCTCAGCAAGGAAAAGGGTGTTGCCAAGATCATGGGTGCATTGCTGGTGAACTTACTAAGCACATCCCCAGGATCAAGGGCACCAGTGTTCAGCTTTTTCTCTTTTCTGTGACTTAATAGGTGTAGCTGGCAGCTGGAGAAGGTAATGTCCTGAGCATCAACACTCCAGTCCTGCACCAGAAATCCTAACTAACAAGAAAATATCTAAATTGGCTATAAAAAGTAAATTATAATCTTTTTATTAACAATGTCAAATGGGCCTCAATTTCTGTGATACCCCTATTTCAGAAACCAGTCTGGGATAAAGACCTGAGAGAGAATGGCTGACCATCTGCAATCTGGCAGATGTGGCTTCACCAAGTCCAGAGAAAATCCTCACTGGATTTCAACAGGGAGTTAGAAAACTCCTGTTTTATGGAACATTTTGGCTTCATTTTTTTTTTTTTTTTTGCACTGCCCAGACTCCAAGGTCTGCCTCCTTTAAACTGATTTAGGAGCTCTGTGCTTGCCCTGGCTGAGCTATAGGCCCCAAGGTCCAGACTCTGGGGGCTGAAAGGGAGTCATTGTAGTCAGGGTGATTCATTGTCTAAACTAGGGACTGGCCAACTGTTCAGAGAGTAAATATATTTAGCTTTTGGAGCCAGGTCTCTGTTGCAACTACACAACCCTGCTCTTGTAGCTTGACAGAAGCCGTGGACAGAACATAGATGAATGCCGATGGCCACTTCCCAATAAAAACTTATTTATAACCCTAGCAGAGCGCTGGGGTTAACCCTCTGACTGTAGTTTGCTGACACCTTATCTAAAGCAAGAAAACCAAATTCTAGGACCTTGAACTTGGAAATGACATTAAGAACTCATAATATGTCCACTCCCTCACATAGGAAGGAGCTAACTGGGGCCAGGCAGACCCCAGTGTCCTACCTAGCAGGACAGCACTCTTTCCACTGCCCCCATAGAAGGGCGGCTGGACTGGCTTTGCTTATGTTGGCTTGTGTAAGGCCTGACAGAAGCCTACCTATCAACTTCTGGCTTCTAGAAGCTGGAGGGAGACCAGCCTGGGAATCCAGCAAGGGATCAAAGACAGGCAGTGGTCCTGTGGCTCATAAAAACTGATGAGACTTGAGTCCATGTGTAAGTAAAGATAGAGAAGTCAGAAAAGGGAGAAGCTAATTGTCAGAGCAGAGTCCTGCAGGAGATGCAAGGGGCTAGAGGACACATGAGCTTTGCTGAGGGCTGAGGGCTCCAGGGGCTGACTATGACAAAGTGCGAGGATGTCTGCATGGAAGAGTGAGGAGGAGGAAGAGGGCGGAGTGTGAGAGAGGTTGGAGGGGAAGGTGGCAGTAGATTGCAAAGGACTGCTGGTGGTCCCAAGCATGCAATCAAACCCAGATACATCTAGCTGCTGCATGGAGCTGTGAGGAGATCACAAGGACCTCTGTAGTAGATGGGGCAGCCTGGACAGGGGCGGGTGATGTATTGCAAATCAAAAGTGTGGCCATTTTCACTCTTGGCCCCAGATTGGGGACTGACAGGCTCTCAGGCCTGGGGCTCTGATGAGGGGCCTATGCCACAGTCCCTGGTTCTAGTCAGATGGGCCCCAGCTCTGTGGCCAGGGTGGGGAGATATGGACAGAGGAGCAGGGAGAGGCCAAAGCTCTGGGGAACCCTAGGACAGAAAAGGGAGCAGTAGAGGATGTGGGGCCAGAACAGCTGGTAAGGTAAAAGAAGGTCAACAGGAACAGTGTTGGGGAAGTTTCCAGAAACAAACAGGAGGTCAGCTGTGTTGAGTGTCCCTGAGGGATCAATTAAGATTAAGATACAGAAGTGGCTGCTGGACTTAGCAGTAGGGATTGTGGTAACCAGATGTGACTGGGCATGGTGGGTCTTGGCTGCAGCCACAGGAGCCACGGTGATGGAGGTGAGGGAAGCTTATGAGGGAGAACCATTCCAGAAAGGCCAGCAAAGCACATAGGCTGGGACCTCTCTCTTATCAGAAAGTATTTAATTCTTTCAGGTAAGACACAGTAGAGAGCCCACTCTCCAGAAGTCTCCCTTTTAAAAATCATTCTTTACTACCAAATTGAAATTCAGACTGGACAGACCCCAGGAGCCACCTAAACTAGTCCTGCTCCTAGGTCAAGAGCAAAGTGTTCTAGAACATCTGCCCAGGTCAGCCATGTTTCCTGCATGGAGATCACTTAAGACCAAGGCCCAGACCTGCAAGCCCTTTCCACGATGCTAGCCCATTCCGTGTCAGCCCCCCCATGGATGAACATTTATCATGCGATGACCCCCAGCCATTGATGTGGGCAGAACTTGGCAGTACCAGCCAGCCATTAATTGTTTCCTTTCCTTTCCCCCCTCTCTGCTCCCACCTCTGCCTTTCCCTCCACCTCCCATTCCAGATCCGGGTGGTGAAAGCCTTCCGTAGCTCACTCTATGAAGGCCTGGAGAAACCGGAATCCAAGAGCTCCATCCACAACTTCATGGCA
Organism: Marmota monax; assembly: GCF_021218885.2. Lineage (NCBI taxonomy): Eukaryota > Metazoa > Chordata > Mammalia > Rodentia > Sciuridae > Marmota > Marmota monax. Next base: position 2,032,644 of record NW_026692025.1, on the reverse strand, counting down.
ACGCCCGAGTTTCTGATCAATGACTACACCCACAACATCCCGCTCATCGATGACACAGATGTGGACGAGAACGAGGAGCGCCTGCGAGCACCCCCACCCCCGGCCCCCAACCAGAACAACAACGCCATAGACAGCGGCATCTACCTGGCCACGCATGTCACCAAGTCAGCTACCTCTTCAGCATTCTCTTCCAGGCCCGGGAGCCCGCTCCACAGTGTGGAGACGTCCCTCTAACCAGAACTTCTCTCAGCACATGCACACTTGGACTCACATGCAGTCACACGCACTCACGCACACACACGGGGGGCGGGGGGAGCCCACACACCTGCCAAAGAGGGAAACGACTAAGGTGGCTGAAGAATATTCTTGTAAGAAGCCAAATCCATCCAGTAAGGTGCAGTCCATCAGGCCTTCCATCTGGGACAGAGGAAGAGGAGGAGGAGGGAGTAGATGGGCAAGTGGAGGAGGAGGGGGGAGGTTCTTCACCCAGATGGGAAGAAGGAGAAAGGAGAGAGCAAGAACAGGTGTGCTCCCCAGTTTTTTTCTACCAACCCTTTTTTAAAGAACACTACAATTTCACCATGTGTTCGCCATTTTGGCTGTGAGGTGGGGGCAGGGGCTGGTTTGGGTTTATTGGGAGCTTCATTGCACCCACTAGCAAGCAATCAGATCTGCATACCCGCACCAAAAAAGGCCAGCGTTCTACAGGGTCAGGAAGGGTGCCACTGCCCAGACAGGCCACCGGAGGGAGCCGCCTGCAAGTGTACCTGCAACTGCAAAGCGACTCATCCTGAGTACACTAGAACCATCTGCAGTCCCTGTGTGTGCATGTGCATACATATATGTGTATGTGTGTCTATATGCATATACATATATATGACAAGATGCATATCTAAAGAATAAGGAACTATTGGCATGATATTTCCATTCCTCTTATTAGGCGTTTTCCTTTTGAAACTTCATTACTGAATGTAGCAAGTTTTTTTTCAGGGAACTAGGCTGCAAGAATATGTTCTCAGTTAATATCTTTTCTTCCCTAACTCCTGGCCCCTCAGGACCCCACCCCCACCCTACTGCTTCTCCTTCATAGCCCTGCCAATTTCCCAAGGAGGAAGTCTGGGGAGGGATGCTCGAGGCCTGGAGGCCTTACAATTGGAACATTTGCACTTTGAGACCCCTGCCTATAGAGGAGAAAAACCTTTCAATGGGATTTTTTATTTAAAAGGAAAATACCAAAGTATTGATTAGAATGGCCCCCCTCCAGTAGGTGGAAGGGGAATTTTTGTTTTGGCTTCCTTTGGTTTTGATTCCAATTCCAAATCCTTCATTCTGGCTGATGGTTTTCTTTGTCTAACTCCTACTTCAAGAGCATGAAGCACTGTGTGTGAGCTATGGGTTCTACAGCCCCTGACCCATCTAACCCAATGGGTGGACCCAGAGTCCTTGGGAGAAGCCCTGGAAGAGCAGAGACTGATCGCCCCCAATACAAGACCAGAGTCCAATAGAAAACAACTGAAGAAGAGGGATCATCAAAACCTAAGAAGCTGGGCTGGAGGTATGGCTCAGTGGCAGAGCGCTGGCCTAGCATGACAAGACCCAGCACCAAACCAAACAAAAAAACCCAAGAAGCTGACTTGAGGGAAACCATCCAGACCCCATCACCCTTGACACCACTGCCTGGGCTCCCACTTTGTGTTTTGGCAAATGCCAGGAAGCACTCACCGGCCCGCCTCAGTGTCTCAGTGTCTGCTGCAGCACGGGTAGTGTCCCCCTGCCAGAGCACTCTCCCAACCCTGGTCTTCTCAGCCAAAAGATAAACATAACCCACAAAGGCATGGATTTGTGTCGCTGCCACTTCCGGCAACATTAGAGAAGCAAAGCCTCTTGGAGCAATGGCATTTTGTCAGTGTTGCTGTCAGTCTCATCATGCCAGTGATTCAACTGGGGCCATAGTGGTTGAACAAGGGGCAGGCAGGGCTCGGAACCATCCAGGCAGGCAGGGCTGGTCAGCAGGCCAGGAGAGCTGGGCCTGGGGTTCCTGAGATGGGTTCCCCAAGCGTCTCTCCTGGCAAATGCAGGCACCCAGCACACCAAGCCTCGTATTCCTAAAGAGCGATAACCCAAGAGGAAAATGCAGGGAAGGCAGGAGTGAGAGGCTCCTGATGTCTGGGACAGATGTGCCCCTTTCCCATGGAAGGCCAACACCCTCCTGTGCCTCCAGGTTCCAAGTGTGGACACCCACAGTGACACCAGTGAAATGGGCAGCACTTTACCCATGAGGTTCCTTTACCTTCTGAACTCACGGGTGTCACCCATCACAGGGAGGTAACTGGGGTCTCACCACAGACCCCACATAAGCCTACTGCTTAGGGCTCAGCATCTGGGACACAGGTGGAAGCCAAGGGGTGTACAATGAGAATAAATGGAGCTCCCCAGGGAGCTGGGCCTGTCACACCCCCATCCTGTACTGGAAGCCCAGTGGTGGCCTTGCCTCACCTCCCCAGCATCCATGCAAATCCAAAAGAAAACATGCTCTGCCCCAGCATTCACATTAATGCCATGTCACCCCTGAGCAGGAGTAGTCAAATCTCGGGCAAAAGAATTTCAGTTAGAAGAGCAAATCCCACTTTCCAATGCCAGCTGCGGATACCTTAAAGCCATCCCTTTTTTCTAAAGGGCACATTGAGAATGTTACTCATTTGTAAATTGTTCCCTGATGTCCTTGTTCAAACCACCACAACAAAAAAGGGCAACTCAATTTGTTGAGGGTCTTTGTGTTCTTCAACAAGAAATAAAATTTGAAGCGTTTTGGTTGAAGAAGGTCAGCTGTATACGGCCACACTCATGGGCTTCTTTTCATCCTCTGTTGTAGACACATCGGTAGAGCAAATGGCCACTATATATTAAAAAGCAAACCCTCACTGCTGCTGTGTAAAGTTGCCTGATGTAAATGTTGACTGTGTGGTCCCTCAGTTGCCTTTGCGCTGGGCTGTGGGGTTCGGGAAAGGGGCACTGTGAGCTTGCATCTTTTGTTCTGATTCTTGTACAGTCTTCAGGCTGAGGGAAGCCCCTCTTTCTAAAGCATTATATTATATGGAATGGCTTGGTCAACTGTGTTCAGTTAATAAATATGTTTTACATTTTTATCTGCCTGTTATAAAGATGAACAAAAATATCTTAATGAGGAAGACCACAGATGCATAATAATTTTATGTCTGTAGTGGAATTTTTCCTAATTTAAAGAATAGACCAAAATTTCTGTGTATAAAAAAAATGAAAGGCTCCTACAATCCTGGTCTGGGCAACGTGTGTGATTTCTTATTTGCTGAATTCTCTCTCGGTGGAAGCAGAGGTATGTTCACACGACTGAGCCAGAGAGGAAGCTGCGGGTGTGGCATCTCTCCCCAGGTATGCTTGCTGTCCTGTGGGGTCCTTGTCAAGAAGCAGCCAGTCCATCTATGGGATGAGAGGTGTTCTACCTGTGGGAGCTTCCAACTGGCTTGACCATCTTGACTTCTTTTCTAGTTCTAGGGATAGAACCCAGGGTCTCACACATGCTATGTGAGTGCTCTGCCACTGAGCCATACCCCAGCCCTTAAACCATTTTTTAAGCACAAAGGTCAGTGGCTTTGAGCACTTCCATAGTATTGTGTAAACATCCACCATCCATCTCCACACCTGTTCATCTTCCCACACTAAAACCCTCACATCATCAAACAAGTCCCAACTCCTCCTCCCCAGCCTCTAGCACCCACCATCCTATTGTCTGTCTATGAATTTGGCTGTAAGACTCTCATCTAAAGCCTCTCGTGGAAATAGAATCATACAATATTTGCCCTTTTGTGACTGGCTCATTTCACTGAGCATCATGTTCTCAAGGGTCATCCGTGTTGAAGCATGTGTCAGAATTCCCTTCCTTTTCAAGGCTAGATAATAGTCCAATGTATGGACAGACCACATTTTGTTTATCCATTCATGGATGGACACTTAAGTTGCTTCAAGGTTTTGAGTATTATAAATAATGCTGTTGTGGAACTGGGTATACACATTACTCTCCTAGACCTTGCTTTCCATTCTATTTGCAGCAGCTGTGCCATTTTACATTCCCATCAGCAGTGCACAAGGATTCCAGTCATAGACTTCCTCTTTACTCAGAAGCCATGAAAGGAAAGTCCTCATTTCACTCATGCATTTACTCCACATGCCTCATTCCTGCGCTCCTCAACTCCCTCTGAATACCCGTGCACATGGACATCTGTGCTTCATAGTGTTTTCTTTAGGCCAGGAAGAGCCAGGCAGACAATTCTATGACCCACAATTTCAAGTCACCACTGCAGCAACAGTGCTAAGACTCCCTTATCCCATTTCGCTATGTTTCTATTTCCCTGCTCCACACATCTCCGTTTTAGACTTGGCAGCACCAGAGGACACATTTTGCAGGGCATCAGCCAAGAAAAGAGAAAAAATGGCTTCCAAGCTCCCTCCAACCACCAGAATCTGTGTTTCTACAGCAGGCAAAAAGACAAATAGCAGAACACCCTTGTTTTATTGCTATGCAAGTACATATTGAACCATGCAGATAAGAAAGTCTAGATTGGCCAAACTCCATATCAAGACAGCTGGCACCATCTGGATAGACATGCCCCTCCCCAAAGAATTGGGAATTTGTGTCTGACTTCTCTTTCCCACAGGTTTCCGTGGGGAAAACTCAGTACTTAGCCAAATGGCTTGGGGCAAGAAAGCACTACTGCAAAGGAGCCCTGAGGGTCTGGGGGAGGGCTGCCTGAAGTGTCTTGGGGCTGCCGTAGCCAATTTCTACAAACTGGGTGGCAAGGAAAAAAAAAAAAAAACAGAAATTTATCCTATCACAGTTCTACAGGCCTGATGTCCAAGGTGAAAGTGTTGGCAAGGCCAAGCTCCTTCTGAGGGCTCTCAGGGACAATCTGTTCCAGACCTTTCGCCTAGCTTCTGGTATTGCCAGCAATACTTGGTGTTCCCCGGCTGCTAGAGGCATCATTCCAACCTCTGCCTGTGTCTTCATGTGGACTTATCTCTTCTAAGGATACCAGTCCTTGGATTAGTGCCCACCCTAATGACCTCATCTTAATTTCATTACATATGCAAAGACCCTATTTCTAAATAAGGTCAGATTCGTGAATTTCAGGTGTGGGACATGGACAGGTTTTTTGAGGGACACAATTCAGTGAGTCATAGCCAGGAAGGAAGAGATGGGCCAAGTCTCTACCAACACTTGGTTGCCCTCCTCCTCTTTCCACTGGATTTATAGGTCAAGTAAGACTCAGCCATTGATCACTTTACAGTAATTAAGATATACTCTGCAAAAAGAAAACTCCTAGAAGCTTCAGATTCTAGAATATTTTATCTGAATCTCTCATTGCAGGCCTTTTGAAACCCAAAATAGAGGAAATAGAAGGCTGTGCATCTTTAATCTCTATTATTTTTATTATTATTTGCAAAAGCCTTGGTAATAGGAAAAACAAGCAAACAATTACTTTAATTTTACCATGCATAGAAAAAGGCCTCATGTACTAGGCATGGTAGTGCATGCCTGTAAACCCAGCCACTAGGGAGGCCGAGACAGGAAGATAGCAAATTGGAGGCTAGCCTGGGCAACTTAGCAAAACCCTGTCTCAAAAAGAAAGAAAGAAAGAAAAAGGCCTGAACCACACTGTCCCACCAGCACTGACAGACACTAGCTGAATATCATTTCAGGAAAAACAGACAGGCAAAGTGACAAGCACTGAGATAATGTGACCAGTAGCACCAATCAAGGCCAGCATGTCCCCAGAGCAGTATAATGGGCACACAAGCTATGGAAAAGGCATTTTCTTTCTTTCCTTCCTTCTCCCTTCCATCCTTCTTCTTTCTTTCTATACTGGGGATTGAACCCAGGGGCATTCTACCACTGAGCTACACCCCAGCCCTTTGCATTTTTTGAGACAGGGTCTCACTAAGTTGCTGAGGCCAGACTTGAACTTGTGATCCTCCTGCCTCAGCCTCCCAAATTGCTAGGATTACAGGTGTGCACAACCATTCCTGGCTTCTTTTTTAAAATTTTGACACAGGGTCTTACTAAGTTACTTAGGGTCTTGTTAAATTTCTAAGGCTGGCCTTGAACTTGAGATCCTCCTGCCTTAGCCTCCCAAGCTGCTGGGATTACAGATGTCCACTGCCACATCCAGCAATAGGTGGAACAAGCAAATACAATAGGAAACAGATTATTTGCTACAGCCTCAATTTACAGAATGGAAACTGGGAATTTCAGGTGTGGGACATGGTCAGGTTTTTTGAGGGACACAATTCAGTGAGTTCCACAGAGAGAAAGGAACTTGCTAATACTCAATTATTATGAAAGAAAATATGAAGTATTTTGAGGCTGAGCACTCCTGGTGCAGTGTGGTACTCTCAGCTGGGGGTGGGAGGATGCTCCCCAGTCTTCCGAGGAGCTTAATTCAACCATCAGCTTCCTCACGATATGCCCTGGGGAAGGACTGAGAAGAGGGGAGAAAGACTGGAACATTAGTAGAGAGAGCTTCCTAGGGGGTCTGGATATGCCCCATCATCCAGCCCTCTCAGTCCACAGGGGAGGGCTAGACCTTTGGAGAGGCTTTTAATTCCTTGGGGTCCCCTCAAGTTTTGGACTCCATCAAGGCAGCCTGGGCCTATACTTTTGATGTGTCTGTGAAGCCCATTTAAGTCAGCAATAAGCATTGGCCAAGAGCAGTGCACCATCAATGGACAGGCAAGGTGCTTGGCAAATAGAAGGCAGAAAGGACAGTCTGGAGCCCTGGTCTATCCTTGAAGGTTTGCCACCTGGGCTGTCCTCCTCCCCTTAGTGCTCAGAACCCCTGCCCTGAGCCCTGGGTCTAGGTTACTGCCGCTACCTTCCAGGGGCTCCAGTCACACTGGATAGTTGCAGAAATTACACAGTGGAAAAACGGTATTCTAGGGACAGCAGAGCCCAGAGGAAGTACCACCAGACCCGTCTGGAGCAACCTCTCATCCAAGTCTAAAGACTGAGGAAAAACAAAAAATACATGAAGGCAAAGGGCAGGGGCAATAAAGGAAGCCAACTGCAAAGAGCCCGGCATCTTAAGAAGCCAGGGTGCAATGAGAAAAGGAGAGATGGGGATGAGGATGCAACTTTGGAGGTCACTGTCCAGGACACCTGGCCAGAGTCCTGGGCAGCCAGCAGAGGCAGTGGGTTTCAGTGTGCACACCTCCCCCCTTTTCTGGCTCACCTGAAAAGCTGCCTGTGCGTTCCAAACAAGTCAATGGTACATCTCTAAATTGGTGGCAGATGGATCTTCTTCCATTCTGACAGAAGTACAGGACTCCTGTCAGGTTCATCATTGTTAGCACACCCAGAAGGAAAGTTAGAGGCCTCACCCTCTCCACATGCCTCTTGAGGCTCTTTCAGCACAAGGCTTGGTGACAAAGGAGGCTACATTTGTATCTGGAAGAATCCAGAAAGATTGCCTCAAAAGCCTGTGTGGTGAGCAACTACACTGTGCCCCAAAGTACTCAGGAGAGTTGTTCCTTAGCAATTTCCTCTTCTACACTAAAAGATGGGCAAGGAGTTTCGCCTGCTTTCTTAGCTGAGACGGTACACAGCAGCTGCTCGATAAACATCGTAGCATGACCACTTGGTCTCAAACAGACGCCAGGTCAGCCCACTGGGGAGGGCTGTGACATTTGCTCAGCTTCCTTACCCTGGGGACAGATAACGTGGTTACTCTGTAAAGCTAAGCAAGTTCCTTGGCTGACCTACCACTACTATGCAACCATTCCCTTTGCCTCCCACCAGGGATGAGTACAGCCCAGCTAACAGGAAGCTCTCACCTGGAGCCCCATGTATGACTCCAGGCATTCCCAGGGCTCAGAGGCCTGTGGGTACCAGATCCTACTCCCCTATGGTAACAACTTGGCAAATGTGGGGAAGCAGCCACCATGTGCTCAACATGCATCGAGCCCAATGGGGGACTGAGGGAGCAAGTGCCGGGCGGGTTGCTCACAAATCCAAAAGCTAGCCTTTCTGAAGAAAGGACTTGAGTGGGGAGTCACAGGGTGCCACGCCTTGGCATCTCTTCAGATTCCCCTTCTAGACTGGCTGTCTCAACATAAACATTACCTTAGGACTTCCCGCTACACTGGGATCACGTCTGGTTTTCCTGAATACCAGTGACCCTCCCCAAAGATGGGCTGTGCTCTCAGCCGGAGTGGGCCACCTCCCAGGCTGCAGGGTTCCAGTGCACCCTGGAGCACAAGGGGCACTCTATCTGGGGAGCATGTCAAGGGAAAATCAAGTTTCTGCCAACCCCCATGAGACCCTGAGGACAGCACAGGTGCAGAGCAAAGACAGGGTCTCTGTTGATTTGCATCATCTTTTATTACACAAAATAAAATTCCATCTATGTTGCACATTCATACTTTCTATAAATCTGGCTTTACAAAATCCATAGGGTACAGTCTCATCTGTTCTTCAACTTTCCTGCCAGTGATATCACATCTCAACTGCAGTTAAGAGTCCTCTCAAAGGACAAAAGCAGCTGCAGCCACCCCAGGGCAGCAGCACATTGTGCACTCCCAGCCTGCCCGCTGGAGGTGCACTTCCCAGCATCATCTGGACCGCGGCTGCTGGGGACAGTCAGAGCGGCAGCATGTCATCGCCTTCACCAGCCCATCTCCAGCAGCACAACCAGTCCTCCCAGCTGGTCCTCTGGGGACCGGCCGTCACAGCGACGTGGTGGCACCGTCCCCAGGCAGCCGACCATCCTGGGCTTCTCTTTGGGCAGGCCTGGGCCAGGGCCTTAGGGGATCTCTGTGTCCATGGTATAAATCTGAATGAGATCAGACACAATATTATCAATGATTGGCTTGGTAAGGTCGTCACTAAACACCTAGAAAGGAGAAGGAAAACAGGCTCCAATTAGACTCCCTCTGTGTTAAGCAAGGCACCATCCACTATCACAGAAGGGCATTTCCCGGTCAGGGCAGGGGACATGGGGACTTGGCTATCCAGACGATGGTGGCTTGCCAGGCACAGTAGCGCATGCTCTCCTAGTGCCGCCATGGGCTGAGGCAGGATTACAGCTTGGGCAACTTAGCAAGACTCTGTTTAAAAGTTCAAAAATAAATAAAAGGGCTCAAGATGAAGTTCAGTGATAGTGCATCCCTGGGTTCAGTCCTCAATACCAAAACCAAACAAAAAAGGAAAAAAACAAAAAAAAACAGACCATGGTGATTCTCCAGTCAACCAGTTAAGCTCCAGCCTACTGAGGCTGATCAAAGACTATACAAAGCAAAGAACATTCCAGATGGAAGAGGCCTTATAGATCATTCAACCTGGGCATGATAAAGGACTTGGCCGAGATCACCCACAGGGGTGGAGACAGAACTAGGCCCAGAGCATAGGCTCCTCCCTCCTATCTGGGTCTTTCTTAAATCAAGGGTCTCCAAGGATGTTGGCAAGAGGAAAGGGTAGAAGTCTTATTTCCAAAAACAGTAGACTAAGTAACTTGGACCCTACCCCCAGCCTAAGGAACAACTAAAACAGACATCCAGATTGAATGCACAGGAGTGCTCCCAAGACTGAGGATAATCCTTAAGGGGCCGAAACTAAGGGGGAGACACAGTATAGAACAAACTTACAAACCCAAAGCCTGAACATCCCAAAGTTGAGTCTGGGTCCTGCCTGACTCCTAGAGGATGACCTTTAAGGCCCTTGAACATCCTGCCTGATGAGCACGTCTGGTTCACCAGGGTTTTAAGGCCCAAGCCAGGTAATCTATGCTGATGCCTTGATGCAAGTGGGGGCCTTGGGCCACATGGAACTAGATGGACTTTGGGGTGCCGGGTGCCTGGTGCCTGAACCACCCAGGTCAGCCACAAGGGTTCCTCCAAGACCAACTCCAGTAAAAATCCTAAACACAAGGGACCAAGTGAGCTTCCTGGGTGACAGTACTCAGTGCATACTCTCCCAGCAAATCAAGCCTGAGGGTGCTCTGAGGTATCCCTGACTGCAAGGGAAGTTAAAAAGCAAAGCAACCTGGTAGGATGCCACAGTCATCCTGCACTGGGGAACCAAGATACTAAGAAGGTCAAGGCCTTAGGCTGAATTAAGGCAAAAACTGGACCTGAGTCCACACTTTTCAAAACCCCCAAAGGTAGGCACCTCCATATCCTAGGGCCTACAACCTCAGATGGGAGACAGTGACCTGGAAATGTTCCAGGCCCTGGCTTAGGAAGCACAGCTGCCACCCTGGGTTCCGTATTGAGAAATACAGGCTTGCTTGTTAGGCTCTGCTACCCATGCACTCCTGACAGATGACTATTAAAAAGTATCCAAGGCCAAAATGTGGAAGCTACTCAAGTGTTGAGAGCCACAGCCGAAGGGGCCCCAGCAAACTTCAAGCTGCCAGCAAACTTCCAGCTGCCGGCTGACGATTGGCTCACAGCAGCCCCAGCAACATCTAGCTGATTGGCTCCTCGGCCACAGCAACATCTAGCTGATTGGCTCCTCTGCGGTGATGCTCATTGGACTGTTTCCCTGCCCTTTCAGACCACGGAGCTGCTCATTGGGGGACTTTTTTGGCTCCGCCCATGTGACCCAGCCAATCGGCCTCAAGAGCAGGAGGATTGTGGGAGGTGGAGAGAAGCTTGTGTGGGAGAGAGAGGCTTGGGGAAAGCTGGTGGTGGCAGTTGAGGCTCTGAGGGTTTTTCCTGAGAGACTATTTTGTTTGTCGTGTGTGGTTCTAAAAATAAAGTTAGTTTCTTTTGACAAGTGGCTCCTGATTGTGCCCAGCCAGACTGCGGCATTTGGTGGCTCGCACGGGGAGCGACTGAGGGTAAGTGAACTGCTCACCCCTGAGGGCAGGGCGAGAGGATGGGTAGCCATTTTAAGATTCTTCTTTTGTTATTTTGTTTCACTTTTGTTTTAAGTTGCCTGTCCCTGGAGATGTGTAAGATGGAAGAAAAACCGCTCACATCTGAGGAAAAACTATTACGTCTGAGGAACAGATAGGGAGAAAGGACGGATGCCCATGTCAGGAGGATAGAAAGGCTATAATGACTTTTTGTTGTTCCCTTTTTATTTCATTCTGTCTCGGTTTTGTTTGGCGTCATCTTGTTGGGTTGTATTATAGTAGAAATACGGGATCAGAAATTAGTAAAAAACAAACTGAAAGAGTGTTAAGTAAATTGTTAGAGGAAGGAGGCATCTCAGTAAAATCAAGAACAATCAGGGCATACGTTGATACAATACAAAAATGTAGCCCATGGCTTTTTAAGGAGGAGTTGTTAAATATATCACAATGGAACCATCATGGTGAAGATTTAAAAAGAATAGAAAAGAAAAGCCCAGGGACTCTGCCAGTTGGCACATTGCCATTGTGGACGTTCATATCTTGTTTGCTTAGTCCAAAGCCTTCAGTTCAGACAATGGTAGAGGAAGGAGAAGACATAATGATTCAAGTAAAAGAGAAGGTCTCTCAAGTTAGTCAGACAGAGAAAGAAAGTGTAAAACAGAAAAAGCCATCAGGGGGAAAGGTACAACAGGAGACTGCTACTAACACCTCTCTATCACCAGAGGGTGTAAGTGTCCAACCAACAGCACCACCTCTACAGGAGACTGCTACTAACACCATTCTATCACCAGAGGGCGAAAGTGTCCAACCAACAGCGCCACCTCCATATGCTGGGAGGCCCCCAACCCCCGCAGTTGATAGTTGGGATCCTGAGACAAGATCTCAAATATTAACATGCCCTGTATTTGAGGCAGGAGGGCAGCGATTTTACCAAGTTTTAAATTTCAAAACAGTGAAGCAGCTAAAAGAGGCTGTAACAACCTATGGTCCTCAAGCACCCTTCACTGTAAGCTTGGTCGAATCCATTAACAACTTGAACATGACGCCAGCAGATTGGGCTAATATGTGTAAAGCTGTGCTAAATGGAGGACAATACCTGTTATGGAAGGTTGCCAATGAGGAATTTTGCAAGGAGACGGCTAGGCGAAATGCAGCAGCTGGTTATCCTCAGAGAAATCTAGATATGTTGTTAGGAAAGGGACCTTATGAGGATCAGCAGCAACAAATTGCATATGATCCTGGCGTATACGCACAAATTGCTGCAGATGCAATTAAGGCATGGAAGACTTTACAAGGACATGGAGGTTTACAAGGTCAATTATCTAAGGTAATACAAGGAGCTAATGAACCTTATGCTGAATTTGTAGATAGGCTTATTCAAACAGCTACCAGAGTTTTTGGGAATACAGAACAAGCAATGCCATTACTAAAACACCTGGCTTATGAGCAAGCGAATCGTTGGTGCAGAGATATCATTAGACCATGGAAACATGAAGATTTAAACACATATATTAAATTATGTAGAGACATTAATGAACAAGAGCAAGTCGTGGCAGCTGCAGTAAAACAGGCTTTAGATGCCAGAGACATTAATGAACAAGGGCAAATTGTGGCAGCTGCAGTAAAACAGGCTTTAGATGCCAGGCCAAGAACATGCTACAATTGTGAACAAACAGGACATTTTAAAAGGAATTGCCCCATTGGAGGAGGGTTTAACAAAACTAGGTATCAAAGGAGTAGAATACCAGGTATTTGCCCACGATACCGTAGAGGGAGACATTGGGCTAATGAATGCCGTTCTCAAACCACCATAGAGGGTACTCCATTATCAAAAAACGAACAAGGACCAGGTGTTTATCCACGATATCGTGGAGAAAGGCATTGGGCTCCATTGCCAAAAAATGGACAGGGGGGCCCAATGCTCCGGGGCCCCAAACCACAAATATACGGAGCACTGGAGGAACCCAGCAACCCCATCAGGGTAGTGCCCAGGACACATTGTCCATCAGATCCCTCATCAGACAAACCAGAGGGAGCGCAGGGTTGGACATCTGCGCCTCCGCCAGAGCAGTACTAACTCCAGAGATGGGAGTTCAAATCATTCCCACAGGGGTGAAAGGACCTCTTCCCAAAGGAACAGTAGGCTTATTATTGGGACGCAGCTCTTCTACTCTAAAAGGACTTATGATAAGTCCTGGGGTAATTGATCCCGATTATGAAGGTGAAATAAAAATTATAGCCAGTTCTCCAAAGGGTATATCAGTAATTTCACCAGGAGATAGAATAGCACAGTTACTAATAATACCCAGCCTACATGATAAATTTTCCAGTCGTACTGTAGAAAGAGGTTCCAAGGGATTAGGCTCCACAGGTGTACATTGGGCTATGCTTTCTTTAAATTTAGATTCTCGCCCCATGCTAAAACTAAATATTCAAGGACATGAATTTAATGGGCTACTGGATACAGGTGCAGACCTTAGCATCATCTCTCGTCAAGAATGGCCAAAACATTGGCCATTACAACAAGCCACTCAAACGCTTCGAGGCCTAGGAGTGGCGACTAATCCCCATAGAAGTGCAATGGTATTAGATTGGAAGGATCCTGAAGGATGTGAAGGAACTATACAGCCATATGTATTGGATCATCTTCCCGTAAATTTATGGGGACGAGATGTCCTAGATCAATTAGGTTTGACATTAACAAATAACATCAACCAAAATGCACCCACTATTATGACTAGACAAGGTTTTAGGAAAGGAAAAAGATTAGAAAAACAAGAACAAGGTATAGCAGCACCAATACAAATAGATCAAGGAACAGACAGACATGGGTTGGATTTTCAGAAAGGGCCACTGAGACAATAAAAATTACTTGGAAATCAGAAAGACCAGTATGGGTTCCTCAGTGGCCCCTGACTAAAGAAAAGATACAAGCAGCCCATGACCTGGTCAAACAACAATTAGCAGAAGGACATATACAACCTTCTGTATCTCCCCATAATACTCCCATTTTTGTCATCAAAAAGAAATCTGGTAAATGGAGATTATTGCAAGATTTAAGAGCCATTAATAATGAGATGGTTATTATGGGACCTGCTCAATCAGGGATTCCTCAGTTGTCTGCTTTGCCAAAAACCTGGTATGTTTTAGTTATAGATATTAAAGATTGTTTTTTTTCAATTCCAATTCATCCTGAGGATAGTCCACGTTTTGCATTTACTATCCCTGCACTGAATCATGAAGGTCCTGATCAGAGATATGAATGGAAAGTACTCCCTCAAGGGATGGCTAACAGCCCAACTATGTGTCAAATTTATGTTAACAAAGTAATCCAGCCACTTAGAAATCAAAATCCTGAACTACAAATATTTCACTATATGGATGATGTATTATTAGCACACAAAGATAAAAACACATTGCTAGAATGTTATGCCACACTTACAAACTTATTAAAAAATTATAATCTAGAGATAGCAATAGATAAAGTACAATTAAATTTTCCAATTAATTATTTAGGAGTTCTATTATCCTCAACCATGGTCCGTCCACCAAAAATTCAAATACGAGTAGATCAACTCAAATCATTTAATGACTTTCAAAAGTTATTAGGAGACATAAATTGGATAAGGCCTTATTTAGGTATACCAACAGGAGAGTTGGGACCTTTATTTGATATCCTAAAAGGTCCATCAGATCCAAATTCACCCCGAATGTTAACGCCTGAAGCAAGAAAGGCATTAAAAATCATTGAAACATATATGGAAAATATGCATTTGGATAGAATTGATATAAGTTTGCCTTTATTATTTATTGTTATTGTTTGGGATTTCTCCCAATAAAATTATTACTCCATATACTATGGATCAAATTGATGAGTTAGCTAATGAGTTAAATACTTGGGCAATAATCATGGGCAAATCTAATGTTTCATTTGATAACGACTTACCATCTAATCCTTTGTTGTCTTTTTGGTCTTTGCATCCTGTAGTTTTTCCAAAAATGACAAGAAAAACACCTATCATGAATGCTCCAAATATATTCACTGATGGGTCAAATAATGGTACAGCAGCAGTAGTTACCCCTGATCAAACTTTTACATTTTTAGTACCCAAACAATCAGCTCAAAAGGTAGAGCTTAATGCAGTTTTACAAGCTTTTGTGATGTTTAAAGATTCTGTATTTAATTGATTTTCTGATAGTCAGTATGTAGTTACTGCTATAGTATCTCTTGAAGATGCTGGTAGGATTTCCCCTTCTTCTACTGTTTTCTCTTTGCTTTCCACTATACAAAGTCTAATCTGGGACAGAAAAGATCCATTCTTTATAGGACATATCAGGGCACATACAGGATTGCCTGGAGCCCTTAGTTTGGGCAATGATTTAGCAGATAAAACTACACATGACATACATATTTACACTAGAAGAAGCTATAAATTTTCATAAAAAGTTCCATATCAATGCTAATACTTTACAAAAGCGTTTTAAAATAACTAAGGAACAAGCTAGACAAATAATAAAACAATGTCAAAATTGTGTGACCTTTTTACCACAAGTTAATCTTGGAGTCAATCCTAGAGGATTGATACCTAACCATATTTGGCAGATGGACGTCACACACTTGCCAGAATTTGGAAAATTAAAATACTTGCATGTTACAGTTGATACTTCTTCTGGATTTTTGATGGGCTCCCTTCATGCCGGAGAAAAAACTAAAGATGTTATAGCTCATTGCTTACAAAATTTTGCCACTGTGGGTGTTCCAAAACAGTTAAAAACAGATAATGCCCCTGGTTATACTTCTACCTCTTTTAAACAATTTTGCTCAACATTTGGCATTACTCATATAACAGGAATCCCATACAATCCACAGGGACAAGGCATAGTTGAAAGAGCTCATCAAACTATTAAAATGTACTTATTAAAGCAAAAAGAAGGAATTGGGAAGGGGTATATATTCCCCAAAGATAAACTTAAAATAACCCTTTTTACTCTAAACTTTTTAAATTTGGATTCATCAGGACTTAGTGCTGCAGAAAGGCATATGTGTCCAAAAAATGTACATAAGCCCAAGGTACTTTGGAAGGATATTCTAACAGGACAATGGAAAGGTCCTGACCCAGTAATTGTCTGGAGTCGGGGGTCTGTTTGTGTGTTTCCACAGGGAGAACAGCAGCCGATTTGGATTCCAGAGAGATTAACCAAGGTCCTGACCCAGTGATTGTCTGGAGTCGGGGGTCTGTTTATGTGTTTCCACAGGGAGAACAGCAGCCGATTTGGATTCCAGAAAGATTAACTAAAGCGATTTCTACAGACCAAAAAGAAGATGATTTGGCTCAAATCCATAACAACTGATATCCAAAACTCCAGTTTGGCTATTCTTACATCTGCAACAGAACCAGGATGCTTTTTTCAATATCTATTTTATTATTGCCCTTTGCCATATCATGAAGTTCTATTTTGTTTTTTGAGCTCATACAGACCTAGGTTAATGTTTTGCTGATCAGTTCTATTTTTTGACTATAGAGTTTTTAAGCATTGCAATGGAGATTTCACCTGTAAAAAGTTATAAGGCCTTTACTATAATGTTATGTGTTGTATGTATTATATTATGTGTGCACACTTGTGTTTTGTGTTATATGTTTGAATGTACGTATGTCCATATATCATATATGATGAGCGCTCATGATAAAATGGATCCAAATATTTTTTTTTCACATGATTTATATGGTTTAATTTAAATTGGGTAAACAACTGTTGAGGATTGTTTTAATATGTAAACAAAAAAGAAGGTTAACAGATCTGTTTACTTTCACCTTTCCTTTTCATTATATTTAATAATTCTCTTAAAGATAATGTAAATTGTTAAGAAAATTGTTTTCTTTTAGTGCCTTCTGTAATGTTACATAATTTTTTCTTTAGCCATTATTGCCAGAATTCCTATCTTCATCCCAGTGCCGGTGAAGACAATGTAAATTGTTAAGAAAATTGTTTTCTTTTAGTGCCTTCTGTAATGTTACATAATTTTTTCTTTAGCCATTATTGCCAGAATTCCTATCTTCATCCCAGTGCTGGTGAAGTGAAAGATAAAACCAATCTACAGCTTCTACAATAGCCATCACTGAACTGCTTGCAGAACTTGCCTGGACACATTGTGAGCTCACCTGTATGCATTGTGAACTATCTGTTGGTACAGCGAATTGTGGTAGTGCTGGAGTATTTTTGCTGATGATGTCACCGGTGGTACAATTTTTCAAAGGAGCCCTCAATTGGCTTAATGTCATGGCATTTTGCATCCTCCTCTACTAGTGATGGTCTAAAATTTGGGGGCCAACAGAGGTGAGGCAAAGAACCTCACCCCCCCACAGGTGCAAAGGCCTATCCACAAGTATGGCTGTATGCTGGACCGGTAGTCAGTGACGGGTATGATCCAATTGCAGTGGTACCAACCTAAGACAGGAGGCTGACGCCTAGAGGTCAGTTCATCCGATGACGGGTAAGGACCATATGTTGAATTGGACTGCCTAACAGGCACGGTCCCTAAGCCACATGCTTGTTGTTTAAACAGAGAGGGGGAGATGTTGAGAGCCACAGCCGAAGGGGCCCCAGCAAACTTCCAGCTGCCAGCAAACTTCCAGCTGCCGGCTGACGATTGGCTCACAGCAGCCCCAGCAACATCTAGCTGATTGGCTCCTCGGCCACAGCAACATCTAGCTGATTGGCTCCTCTGCGGTGATGCTCATTGGGCTGTTTCCCTGCCCTTTCAGACCACGGAGCTGCTCATTGGGGGACTTTTTTGGCTCCGCCCACGTGACCCAGCCAATCGGCCTCAAGAGCAGGAGGATTGTGGGAGGTGGAGAGAAGCTTGTGTGGGAGAGAGAGGCTTGGGGAAAGCTGGTGGTGGCAGTTGAGGCTCTGAGGGTTTTTCCTGAGAGACTATTTTGTTTGTCGTGTGTGGTTCTAAAAATAAAGTTAGTTTCTTTTGACAAGTGGCTCCTGATTGTGCCCAGCCAGACTGCGGCATTTGGTGGCTCGCACGGGGAGCGACTGAGGGTAAGTGAAACTGCTCGCCCCTGAGGGCAGGGCGAGAGGATGGGTAGCCATTTTAAGATTCTTCTTTTGTTATTTTGTTTCACTTTTGTTTTAAGTTGCCTGTCCCTGGAGATGAGTGAGACGGAAGAAAAACCGCTCACATCTGAGGAAAAACTATTTACGTCTGAGGAACAGATAGGGAGAAAGGACGGATGCCCATGTCAGGAGGATAGAAAGGCTATAATGACTTTTTGTTGTTCCCTTTTTATTTCATTCTGTCTCGGTTTTGTTTGGCGTCATCTTGTTGGGTTGTATTATAGTAGAAATACGGGATCAGAAATTAGTAAAAAACAAACTGAAAGAGTGTTAAGTAAATTGTTAGAGGAAGGAGGCATCTCAGTAAAATCAAGAACAATCAGGGCATACGTTGATACAATACAAAAATGTAGCCCATGGCTTTTTAAGGAGGAGTTGTTAAATATATCACAATGGAACCATCATGGTGAAGATTTAAAAAGAATAGAAAAGAAAAGCCCAGGGACTCTGCCAGTTGGCACATTGCCATTGTGGACGTTCATATCTTGTTTGCTTAGTCCAAAGCCTTCAGTTCAGACAATGGTAGAGGAAGGAGAAGACATAATGATTCAAGTAAAAGAGAAGGTCTCTCAAGTTAGTCAGACAGAGAAAGAAAGTGTAAAACAGAAAAAGCCATCAGGGGGAAAGGTACAACAGGAGACTGCTACTAACACCTTTCTATCACCAGAGGGTGTAAGTGTCCAACCAACAGCACCACCTCTACAGGAGACTGCTACTAACACCTTTCTATCACCAGAGGGCGAAAGTGTCCAACCAACAGCGCCACCTCCATATGCTGGGAGGCCCCCAACCCCCGCAGTTGATAGTTGGGATCCTGAGACAAGATCTCAAATATTAACATGCCCTGTATTTGAGGCAGGAGGGCAGCGATTTTACCAAGTTTTAAATTTCAAAACAGTGAAGCAGCTAAAAGAGGCTGTAACAACCTATGGTCCTCAAGCACCCTTCACTGTAAGCTTGGTCGAATCCATTAACAACTTGAACATGACGCCAGCAGATTGGGCTAATATGTGTAAAGCTGTGCTAAATGGAGGACAATACCTGTTATGGAAGGTTGCCAATGAGGAATTTTGCAAGGAGACGGCTAGGCGAAATGCAGCAGCTGGTTATCCTCAGAGAAATCTAGATATGTTGTTAGGAAAGGGACCTTATGAGGATCAGCAGCAACAAATTGCATATGATCCTGGCGTATACGCACAAATTGCTGCAGATGCAATTAAGGCATGGAAGACTTTACAAGGACATGGAGGTTTACAAGGTCAATTATCTAAGGTAATACAAGGAGCTAATGAACCTTATGCTGAATTTGTAGATAGGCTTATTCAAACAGCTACCAGAGTTTTTGGGAATACAGAACAAGCAATGCCATTACTAAAACACCTGGCTTATGAGCAAGCGAATCGTTGGTGCAGAGATATCATTAGACCATGGAAACATGAAGATTTAAACACATATATTAAATTATGTAGAGACATTAATGAACAAGAGCAAGTCGTGGCAGCTGCAGTAAAACAGGCTTTAGATGCCAGAGACATTAATGAACAAGGGCAAATTGTGGCAGCTGCAGTAAAACAGGCTTTAGATGCCAGGCCAAGAACATGCTACAATTGTGAACAAACAGGACATTTTAAAAGGAATTGCCCCATTGGAGGAGGGTTTAACAAAACTAGGTATCAAAGGAGTAGAATACCAGGTATTTGCCCACGATACCGTAGAGGGAGACATTGGGCTAATGAATGCCGTTCTCAAACCACCATAGAGGGTACTCCATTATCAAAAAACGAACAAGGACCAGGTGTTTATCCACGATATCGTGGAGAAAGGCATTGGGCTCCATTGCCAAAAAATGGACAGGGGGGCCCAATGCTCCGGGGCCCCAAACCACAAATATACGGAGCACTGGAGGAACCCAGCAACCCCATCAGGGTAGTGCCCAGGACACATTGTCCATCAGATCCCTCATCAGACAAACCAGAGGGAGCGCAGGGTTGGACATCTGCGCCTCCGCCAGAGCAGTACTAACTCCAGAGATGGGAGTTCAAATCATTCCCACAGGGGTGAAAGGACCTCTTCCCAAAGGAACAGTAGGCTTATTATTGGGACGCAGCTCTTCTACTCTAAAAGGACTTATGATAAGTCCTGGGGTAATTGATCCCGATTATGAAGGTGAAATAAAAATTATAGCCAGTTCTCCAAAGGGTATATCAGTAATTTCACCAGGAGATAGAATAGCACAGTTACTAATAATACCCAGCCTACATGATAAATTTTCCAGTCGTACTGTAGAAAGAGGTTCCAAGGGATTAGGCTCCACAGGTGTACATTGGGCTATGCTTTCTTTAAATTTAGATTCTCGCCCCATGCTAAAACTAAATATTCAAGGACATGAATTTAATGGGCTACTGGATACAGGTGCAGACCTTAGCATCATCTCTCGTCAAGAATGGCCAAAACATTGGCCATTACAACAAGCCACTCAAACGCTTCGAGGCCTAGGAGTGGCGACTAATCCCCATAGAAGTGCAATGGTATTAGATTGGAAGGATCCTGAAGGATGTGAAGGAACTATACAGCCATATGTATTGGATCATCTTCCCGTAAATTTATGGGGACGAGATGTCCTAGATCAATTAGGTTTGACATTAACAAATAACATCAACCAAAATGCACCCACTATTATGACTAGACAAGGTTTTAGGAAAGGAAAAAGATTAGAAAAACAAGAACAAGGTATAGCAGCACCAATACAAATAGATCAAGGAACAGACAGACATGGGTTGGATTTTCAGAAAGGGCCACTGAGACAATAAAAATTACTTGGAAATCAGAAAGACCAGTATGGGTTCCTCAGTGGCCCCTGACTAAAGAAAAGATACAAGCAGCCCATGACCTGGTCAAACAACAATTAGCAGAAGGACATATACAACCTTCTGTATCTCCCCATAATACTCCCATTTTTGTCATCAAAAAGAAATCTGGTAAATGGAGATTATTGCAAGATTTAAGAGCCATTAATAATGAGCTGGTTATTATGGGACCTGCTCAATCAGGGATTCCTCAGTTGTCTGCTTTGCCAAAAACCTGGTATGTTTTAGTTATAGATATTAAAGATTGTTTTTTTTCAATTCCAATTCATCCTGAGGATAGTCCACGTTTTGCATTTACTATCCCTGCACTGAATCATGAAGGTCCTGATCAGAGATATGAATGGAAAGTACTCCCTCAAGGGATGGCTAACAGCCCAACTATGTGTCAAATTTATGTTAACAAAGTAATCCAGCCACTTAGAAATCAAAATCCTGAACTACAAATATTTCACTATATGGATGATGTATTATTAGCACACAAAGATAAAAACACATTGCTAGAATGTTATGCCACACTTACAAACTTATTAAAAAATTATAATCTAGAGATAGCAATAGATAAAGTACAATTAAATTTTCCAATTAATTATTTAGGAGTTCTATTATCCTCAACCATGGTCCGTCCACCAAAAATTCAAATACGAGTAGATCAACTCAAATCATTTAATGACTTTCAAAAGTTATTAGGAGACATAAATTGGATAAGGCCTTATTTAGGTATACCAACAGGAGAGTTGGGACCTTTATTTGATATCCTAAAAGGTCCATCAGATCCAAATTCACCCCGAATGTTAACGCCTGAAGCAAGAAAGGCATTAAAAATCATTGAAACATATATGGAAAATATGCATTTGGATAGAATTGATATAAGTTTGCCTTTATTATTTATTGTTATTGTTTGGGATTTCTCCCAATAAAATTATTACTCCATATACTATGGATCAAATTGATGAGTTAGCTAATGAGTTAAATACTTGGGCAATAATCATGGGCAAATCTAATGTTTCATTTGATAACGACTTACCATCTAATCCTTTGTTGTCTTTTTGGTCTTTGCATCCTGTAGTTTTTCCAAAAATGACAAGAAAAACACCTATCATGAATGCTCCAAATATATTCACTGATGGGTCAAATAATGGTACAGCAGCAGTAGTTACCCCTGATCAAACTTTTACATTTTTAGTACCCAAACAATCAGCTCAAAAGGTAGAGCTTAATGCAGTTTTACAAGCTTTTGTGATGTTTAAAGATTCTGTATTTAGTTGATTTTCTGATAGTCAGTATGTAGTTAATGCTATAGTATCTCTTGAAGATGCTGGTAGGATTTCCCCTTCTTCTACTGTTTTCTCTTTGCTTTCCACTATACAAAGTCTAATCTGGGACAGAAAAGATCCATTCTTTATAGGACATATCAGGGCACATACAGGATTGCCTGGAGCCCTTAGTTTGGGCAATGATTTAGCAGATAAAACTACACATGACATACATATTTACACTAGAAGAAGCTATAAATTTTCATAAAAAGTTCCATATCAATGCTAATACTTTACAAAAGCGTTTTAAAATAACTAAGGAACAAGCTAGACAAATAATAAAACAATGTCAAAATTGTGTGACCTTTTTACCACAAGTTAATCTTGGAGTCAATCCTAGAGGATTGATACCTAACCATATTTGGCAGATGGACGTCACACACTTGCCAGAATTTGGAAAATTAAAATACTTGCATGTTACAGTTGATACTTCTTCTGGATTTTTGATGGGCTCCCTTCATGCCGGAGAAAAAACTAAAGATGTTATAGCTCATTGCTTACAAAATTTTGCCACTGTGGGTGTTCCAAAACAGTTAAAAACAGATAATGCCCCTGGTTATACTTCTACCTCTTTTAAACAATTTTGCTCAACATTTGGCATTACTCATATAACAGGAATCCCATACAATCCACAGGGACAAGGCATAGTTGAAAGAGCTCATCAAACTATTAAAATGTACTTATTAAAGCAAAAAGAAGGAATTGGGAAGGGGTATATATTCCCCAAAGATAAACTTAAAATAACCCTTTTTACTCTAAACTTTTTAAATTTGGATTCATCAGGACTTAGTGCTGCAGAAAGGCATATGTGTCCAAAAAATGTACATAAGCCCAAGGTACTTTGGAAGGATATTCTAACAGGACAATGGAAAGGTCCTGACCCAGTAATTGTCTGGAGTCGGGGGTCTGTTTGTGTGTTTCCACAGGGAGAACAGCAGCCGATTTGGATTCCAGAGAGATTAACCAAGGTCCTGACCCAGTGATTGTCTGGAGTCGGGGGTCTGTTTATGTGTTTCCACAGGGAGAACAGCAGCCGATTTGGATTCCAGAAAGATTAACTAAAGCGATTTCTACAGACCAAAAAGAAGATGATTTGGCTCAAATCCATAACAACTGATATCCAAAACTCCAGTTTGGCTATTCTTACATCTGCAACAGAACCAGGATGCTTTTTTCAATATCTATTTTATTATTGCCCTTTGCCATATCATGAAGTTCTATTTTGTTTTTTGAGCTCATACAGACCTAGGTTAATGTTTTGCTGATCAGTTCTATTTTTTGACTATAGAGTTTTTAAGCATTGCAATGGAGATTTCACCTGTAAAAAGTTATAAGGCCTTTACTATAATGTTATGTGTTGTATGTATTATATTATGTGTGCACACTTGTGTTTTGTGTTATATGTTTGAATGTACGTATGTCCATATATCATATATGATGAGCGCTCATGATAAAATGGATCCAAATATTTTTTTTTCACATGATTTATATGGTTTAATTTAAATTGGGTAAACAACTGTTGAGGATTGTTTTAATATGTAAACAAAAAAGAAGGTTAACAGATCTGTTTACTTTCACCTTTCCTTTTCATTATATTTAATAATTCTCTTAAAGATAATGTAAATTGTTAAGAAAAT
The DNA here is from genome assembly GCF_021218885.2 of Marmota monax. Classification (NCBI taxonomy): domain Eukaryota; kingdom Metazoa; phylum Chordata; class Mammalia; order Rodentia; family Sciuridae; genus Marmota; species Marmota monax. Next base: position 2,008,816 of record NW_026692025.1, on the reverse strand, counting down.
TGTTTTCTTTTAGTGCCTTCTGTAATGTTACATAATTTTTTCTTTAGCCATTATTGCCAGAATTCCTATCTTCATCCCAGTGCCGGTGAAGACAATGTAAATTGTTAAGAAAATTGTTTTCTTTTAGTGCCTTCTGTAATGTTACATAATTTTTTCTTTAGCCATTATTGCCAGAATTCCTATCTTCATCCCAGTGCTGGTGAAGTGAAAGATAAAACCAATCTACAGCTTCTACAATAGCCATCACTGAACTGCTTGCAGAACTTGCCTGGACACATTGTGAGCTCACCTGTATGCATTGTGAACTATCTGTTGGTACAGCGAATTGTGGTAGTGCTGGAGTATTTTTGCTGATGATGTCACCGGTGGTACAATTTTTCAAAGGAGCCCTCAATTGGCTTAATGTCATGGCATTTTGCATCCTCCTCTACTAGTGATGGTCTAAAATTTGGGGGCCAACAGAGGTGAGGCAAAGAACCTCACCCCCCCACAGGTGCAAAGGCCTATCCACAAGTATGGCTGTATGCTGGACCGGTAGTCAGTGACGGGTATGATCCAATTGCAGTGGTACCAACCTAAGACAGGAGGCTGACGCCTAGAGGTCAGTTCATCCGATGACGGGTAAGGACCATATGTTGAATTGGACTGCCTAACAGGCACGGTCCCTAAGCCACATGCTTGTTGTTTAAACAGAGAGGGGGAGATGTTGAGAGCCACAGCCGAAGGGGCCCCAGCAAACTTCCAGCTGCCAGCAAACTTCCAGCTGCCGGCTGACGATTGGCTCACAGCAGCCCCAGCAACATCTAGCTGATTGGCTCCTCGGCCACAGCAACATCTAGCTGATTGGCTCCTCTGCGGTGATGCTCATTGGGCTGTTTCCCTGCCCTTTCAGACCACGGAGCTGCTCATTGGGGGACTTTTTTGGCTCCGCCCACGTGACCCAGCCAATCGGCCTCAAGAGCAGGAGGATTGTGGGAGGTGGAGAGAAGCTTGTGTGGGAGAGAGAGGCTTGGGGAAAGCTGGTGGTGGCAGTTGAGGCTCTGAGGGTTTTTCCTGAGAGACTATTTTGTTTGTCGTGTGTGGTTCTAAAAATAAAGTTAGTTTCTTTTGACAAGTGGCTCCTGATTGTGCCCAGCCAGACTGCGGCATGTGGTGGCTCGCACGGGGAGCGACTGAGGGTAAGTGAAACTGCGCGCCCCTGAGGGCAGGGCGAGAGGATGGGTAGCCATTTTAAGATTCTTCTTTTGTTATTTTGTTTCACTTTTGTTTTAAGTTGCCTGTCCCTGGAGATGAGTGAGACGGAAGAAAAACCGCTCACATCTGAGGAAAAACTATTTACGTCTGAGGAACAGATAGGGAGAAAGGACGGATGCCCATGTCAGGAGGATAGAAAGGCTATAATGACTTTTTGTTGTTCCCTTTTTATTTCATTCTGTCTCGGTTTTGTTTGGCGTCATCTTGTTGGGTTGTATTATAGTAGAAATACGGGATCAGAAATTAGTAAAAAACAAACTGAAAGAGTGTTAAGTAAATTGTTAGAGGAAGGAGGCATCTCAGTAAAATCAAGAACAATCAGGGCATACGTTGATACAATACAAAAATGTAGCCCATGGCTTTTTAAGGAGGAGTTGTTAAATATATCACAATGGAACCATCATGGTGAAGATTTAAAAAGAATAGAAAAGAAAAGCCCAGGGACTCTGCCAGTTGGCACATTGCCATTGTGGACGTTCATATCTTGTTTGCTTAGTCCAAAGCCTTCAGTTCAGACAATGGTAGAGGAAGGAGAAGACATAATGATTCAAGTAAAAGAGAAGGTCTCTCAAGTTAGTCAGACAGAGAAAGAAAGTGTAAAACAGAAAAAGCCATCAGGGGGAAAGGTACAACAGGAGACTGCTACTAACACCTTTCTATCACCAGAGGGTGTAAGTGTCCAACCAACAGCACCACCTCTACAGGAGACTGCTACTAACACCTTTCTATCACCAGAGGGCGAAAGTGTCCAACCAACAGCGCCACCTCCATATGCTGGGAGGCCCCCAACCCCCGCAGTTGATAGTTGGGATCCTGAGACAAGATCTCAAATATTAACATGCCCTGTATTTGAGGCAGGAGGGCAGCGATTTTACCAAGTTTTAAATTTCAAAACAGTGAAGCAGCTAAAAGAGGCTGTAACAACCTATGGTCCTCAAGCACCCTTCACTGTAAGCTTGGTCGAATCCATTAACAACTTGAACATGACGCCAGCAGATTGGGCTAATATGTGTAAAGCTGTGCTAAATGGAGGACAATACCTGTTATGGAAGGTTGCCAATGAGGAATTTTGCAAGGAGACGGCTAGGCGAAATGCAGCAGCTGGTTATCCTCAGAGAAATCTAGATATGTTGTTAGGAAAGGGACCTTATGAGGATCAGCAGCAACAAATTGCATATGATCCTGGCGTATACGCACAAATTGCTGCAGATGCAATTAAGGCATGGAAGACTTTACAAGGACATGGAGGTTTACAAGGTCAATTATCTAAGGTAATACAAGGAGCTAATGAACCTTATGCTGAATTTGTAGATAGGCTTATTCAAACAGCTACCAGAGTTTTTGGGAATACAGAACAAGCAATGCCATTACTAAAACACCTGGCTTATGAGCAAGCGAATCGTTGGTGCAGAGATATCATTAGACCATGGAAACATGAAGATTTAAACACATATATTAAATTATGTAGAGACATTAATGAACAAGAGCAAGTCGTGGCAGCTGCAGTAAAACAGGCTTTAGATGCCAGAGACATTAATGAACAAGGGCAAATTGTGGCAGCTGCAGTAAAACAGGCTTTAGATGCCAGGCCAAGAACATGCTACAATTGTGAACAAACAGGACATTTTAAAAGGAATTGCCCCATTGGAGGAGGGTTTAACAAAACTAGGTATCAAAGGAGTAGAATACCAGGTATTTGCCCACGATACCGTAGAGGGAGACATTGGGCTAATGAATGCCGTTCTCAAACCACCATAGAGGGTACTCCATTATCAAAAAACGAACAAGGACCAGGTGTTTATCCACGATATCGTGGAGAAAGGCATTGGGCTCCATTGCCAAAAAATGGACAGGGGGGCCCAATGCTCCGGGGCCCCAAACCACAAATATACGGAGCACTGGAGGAACCCAGCAACCCCATCAGGGTAGTGCCCAGGACACATTGTCCATCAGATCCCTCATCAGACAAACCAGAGGGAGCGCAGGGTTGGACATCTGCGCCTCCGCCAGAGCAGTACTAACTCCAGAGATGGGAGTTCAAATCATTCCCACAGGGGTGAAAGGACCTCTTCCCAAAGGAACAGTAGGCTTATTATTGGGACGCAGCTCTTCTACTCTAAAAGGACTTATGATAAGTCCTGGGGTAATTGATCCCGATTATGAAGGTGAAATAAAAATTATAGCCAGTTCTCCAAAGGGTATATCAGTAATTTCACCAGGAGATAGAATAGCACAGTTACTAATAATACCCAGCCTACATGATAAATTTTCCAGTCGTACTGTAGAAAGAGGTTCCAAGGGATTAGGCTCCACAGGTGTACATTGGGCTATGCTTTCTTTAAATTTAGATTCTCGCCCCATGCTAAAACTAAATATTCAAGGACATGAATTTAATGGGCTACTGGATACAGGTGCAGACCTTAGCATCATCTCTCGTCAAGAATGGCCAAAACATTGGCCATTACAACAAGCCACTCAAACGCTTCGAGGCCTAGGAGTGGCGACTAATCCCCATAGAAGTGCAATGGTATTAGATTGGAAGGATCCTGAAGGATGTGAAGGAACTATACAGCCATATGTATTGGATCATCTTCCCGTAAATTTATGGGGACGAGATGTCCTAGATCAATTAGGTTTGACATTAACAAATAACATCAACCAAAATGCACCCACTATTATGACTAGACAAGGTTTTAGGAAAGGAAAAAGATTAGAAAAACAAGAACAAGGTATAGCAGCACCAATACAAATAGATCAAGGAACAGACAGACATGGGTTGGATTTTCAGAAAGGGCCACTGAGACAATAAAAATTACTTGGAAATCAGAAAGACCAGTATGGGTTCCTCAGTGGCCCCTGACTAAAGAAAAGATACAAGCAGCCCATGACCTGGTCAAACAACAATTAGCAGAAGGACATATACAACCTTCTGTATCTCCCCATAATACTCCCATTTTTGTCATCAAAAAGAAATCTGGTAAATGGAGATTATTGCAAGATTTAAGAGCCATTAATAATGAGATGGTTATTATGGGACCTGCTCAATCAGGGATTCCTCAGTTGTCTGCTTTGCCAAAAACCTGGTATGTTTTAGTTATAGATATTAAAGATTGTTTTTTTTTCAATTCCAATTCATCCTGAGGATAGTCCACGTTTTGCATTTACTATCCCTGCACTGAATCATGAAGGTCCTGATCAGAGATATGAATGGAAAGTACTCCCTCAAGGGATGGCTAACAGCCCAACTATGTGTCAAATTTATGTTAACAAAGTAATCCAGCCACTTAGAAATCAAAATCCTGAACTACAAATATTTCACTATATGGATGATGTATTATTAGCACACAAAAATAAAAACACATTGCTAGAATGTTATGCCACACTTACAAAATTATTAAAAAATTATAATCTAGAGATAGCAATAGATAAAGTACAATTAAATTTTCCAATTAATTATTTAGGAGTTCTATTATCCTCAACCATGGTCCGTCCACCAAAAATTCAAATACGAGTAGATCAACTCAAATCATTTAATGACTTTCAAAAGTTATTAGGAGACATAAATTGGATAAGGCCTTATTTAGGTATACCAACAGGAGAGTTGGGACCTTTATTTGATATCCTAAAAGGTCCATCAGATCCAAATTCACCCCGAATGTTAACGCCTGAAGCAAGAAAGGCATTAAAAATCATTGAAACATATATGGAAAATATGCATTTGGATAGAATTGATATAAGTTTGCCTTTATTATTTATTGTTATTGTTTGGGATTTCTCCCAATAAAATTATTACTCCATATACTATGGATCAAATTGATGAGTTAGCTAATGAGTTAAATACTTGGGCAATAATCATGGGCAAATCTAATGTTTCATTTGATAACGACTTACCATCTAATCCTTTGTTGTCTTTTTGGTCTTTGCATCCTGTAGTTTTTCCAAAAATGACAAGAAAAACACCTATCATGAATGCTCCAAATATATTCACTGATGGGTCAAATAATGGTACAGCAGCAGTAGTTACCCCTGATCAAACTTTTACATTTTTAGTACCCAAACAATCAGCTCAAAAGGTAGAGCTTAATGCAGTTTTACAAGCTTTTGTGATGTTTAAAGATTCTGTATTTAATTGATTTTCTGATAGTCAGTATGTAGTTAATGCTATAGTATCTCTTGAAGATGCTGGTAGGATTTCCCCTTCTTCTACTGTTTTCTCTTTGCTTTCCACTATACAAAGTCTAATCTGGGACAGAAAAGATCCATTCTTTATAGGACATATCAGGGCACATACAGGATTGCCTGGAGCCCTTAGTTTGGGCAATGATTTAGCAGATAAAACTACACATGACATACATATTTACACTAGAAGAAGCTATAAATTTTCATAAAAAGTTCCATATCAATGCTAATACTTTACAAAAGCGTTTTAAAATAACTAAGGAACAAGCTAGACAAATAATAAAACAATGTCAAAATTGTGTGACCTTTTTACCACAAGTTAATCTTGGAGTCAATCCTAGAGGATTGATACCTAACCATATTTGGCAGATGGACGTCACACACTTGCCAGAATTTGGAAAATTAAAATACTTGCATGTTACAGTTGATACTTCTTCTGGATTTTTGATGGGCTCCCTTCATGCCGGAGAAAAAACTAAAGATGTTATAGCTCATTGCTTACAAAATTTTGCCACTGTGGGTGTTCCAAAACAGTTAAAAACAGATAATGCCCCTGGTTATACTTCTACCTCTTTTAAACAATTTTGCTCAACATTTGGCATTACTCATATAACAGGAATCCCATACAATCCACAGGGACAAGGCATAGTTGAAAGAGCTCATCAAACTATTAAAATGTACTTATTAAAGCAAAAAGAAGGAATTGGGAAGGGGTATATATTCCCCAAAGATAAACTTAAAATAACCCTTTTTACTCTAAACTTTTTAAATTTGGATTCATCAGGACTTAGTGCTGCAGAAAGGCATATGTGTCCAAAAAATGTACATAAGCCCAAGGTACTTTGGAAGGATATTCTAACAGGACAATGGAAAGGTCCTGACCCAGTAATTGTCTGGAGTCGGGGGTCTGTTTGTGTGTTTCCACAGGGAGAACAGCAGCCGATTTGGATTCCAGAGAGATTAACCAAGGTCCTGACCCAGTGATTGTCTGGAGTCGGGGGTCTGTTTATGTGTTTCCACAGGGAGAACAGCAGCCGATTTGGATTCCAGAAAGATTAACTAAAGCGATTTCTACAGACCAAAAAGAAGATGATTTGGCTCAAATCCATAACAACTGATATCCAAAACTCCAGTTTGGCTATTCTTACATCTGCAACAGAACCAGGATGCTTTTTTCAATATCTATTTTATTATTGCCCTTTGCCATATCATGAAGTTCTATTTTGTTTTTTGAGCTCATACAGACCTAGGTTAATGTTTTGCTGATCAGTTCTATTTTTTGACTATAGAGTTTTTAAGCATTGCAATGGAGATTTCACCTGTAAAAAGTTATAAGGCCTTTACTATAATGTTATGTGTTGTATGTATTATATTATGTGTGCACACTTGTGTTTTGTGTTATATGTTTGAATGTACGTATGTCCATATATCATATATGATGAGCGCTCATGATAAAATGGATCCAAATATTTTTTTTTCACATGATTTATATGGTTTAATTTAAATTGGGTAAACAACTGTTGAGGATTGTTTTAATATGTAAACAAAAAAGAAGGTTAACAGATCTGTTTACTTTCACCTTTCCTTTTCATTATATTTAATAATTCTCTTAAAGATAATGTAAATTGTTAAGAAAATTGTTTTCTTTTAGTGCCTTCTGTAATGTTACATAATTTTTTCTTTAGCCATTATTGCCAGAATTCCTATCTTCATCCCAGTGCCGGTGAAGACAATGTAAATTGTTAAGAAAATTGTTTTCTTTTAGTGCCTTCTGTAATGTTACATAATTTTTTCTTTAGCCATTATTGCCAGAATTCCTATCTTCATCCCAGTGCTGGTGAAGTGAAAGATAAAACCAATCTACAGCTTCTACAATAGCCATCACTGAACTGCTTGCAGAACTTGCCTGGACACATTGTGAGCTCACCTGTATGCATTGTGAACTATCTGTTGGTACAGCGAATTGTGGTAGTGCTGGAGTATTTTTGCTGATGATGTCACCGGTGGTACAATTTTTCAAAGGAGCCCTCAATTGGCTTAATGTCATGGCATTTTGCATCCTCCTCTACTAGTGATGGTCTAAAATTTGGGGGCCAACAGAGGTGAGGCAAAGAACCTCACCCCCCCACAGGTGCAAAGGCCTATCCACAAGTATGGCTGTATGCTGGACCGGTAGTCAGTGACGGGTATGATCCAATTGCAGTGGTACCAACCTAAGACAGGAGGCTGACGCCTAGAGGTCAGTTCATCCGATGACGGGTAAGGACCATATGTTGAATTGGACTGCCTAACAGGCACGGTCCCTAAGCCACATGCTTGTTGTTTAAACAGAGAGGGGGAGATGCTGAGAGCCACAGCCGAAGGGGCCCCAGCAAACTTCCAGCTGCCAGCAAACTTCCAGCTGCCGGCTGACGATTGGCTCACAGCAGCCCCAGCAACATCTAGCTGATTGGCTCCTCGGCCACAGCAACATCTAGCTGATTGGCTCCTCTGCGGTGATGCTCATTGGGCTGTTTCCCTGCCCTTTCAGACCACGGAGCTGCTCATTGGGGGACTTTTTTGGCTCCGCCCACGTGACCCAGCCAATCGGCCTCAAGAGCAGGAGGATTGTGGGAGGTGGAGAGAAGCTTGTGTGGGAGAGAGAGGCTTGGGGAAAGCTGGTGGTGGCAGTTGAGGCTCTGAGGGTTTTTCCTGAGAGACTATTTTGTTTGTCGTGTGTGGTTCTAAAAATAAAGTTAGTTTCTTTTGACAAGTGGCTCCTGATTGTGCCCAGCCAGACTGCGGCACTCAAGTATGCATCAGTAGATGAATGGATAAATACAATGTGGTCCATCCCTACAATGGAATATTATCCAACCTGACACATACTTCAACATGGATGATCTTTGAGGACCTGATGATACTCAGTGAAATGAGCCAGTCACAACAATACAAATATTGTACAATTCCATACATAGAAGATCCGTAGAGCAGTCAAATCTAAAGACAGTAGAATGATGTGTGCCAGGGGCTGGAGAGAAGGAACAAGGAGTTACTGTTTAACGGCGACAGGTTTTCCCTTTTGCATCAAAGAGTTCTGGAGGTGGTTAGTGGTGACAGTTTCACAGCTATGTTAATGTGATTAATATCACTGAACTGCATTTAAAAATGACAAAGGGCTGGGCATGGTGGAGCATGCCTGTAATCACAGAGAATCAGGAGGCTGAGGCAGGAGGATGGCAAGTTCCAGGATGGCCTCAGCAACTCAGACAGACCCTGTCTCAAAAAAATAAAATAAAAAGGACTGGGAATATAGTTCAGTGGCAGCATGCCCCTGGGTTCAATCCCTAGTACACCACCCCCTCAAAAAAAAAAAGTGAAGATAGTACATTTTATCTTATGTGTTTGTCACCACAAATTAAGAAAACAGTCAAGGGTAGGTGACAAACCCTAGAGCATCTGATCACATCTCCAAGTCCAGTGGTGAGACACTATTGGCCTCTGGAACCAAGAAGACCTAGTGGCTTGACTCCACCTGTGGGAGACATCAACTTCCTAAGCATGGATGGCCTGGGTGTGGCTCTGGCTATGGAACTTTCAGCAACATTGTGTGATAGCCTGAGGCATTTCTGAGCCTACTGCCATCCCCACTCATCTTATTGGCACATAGCCTTGGCACACACAGTACAGGCTGGCTTCCCATAGGTAAGGCTCTTGTGCTGAACCCATGGCCAACAAGTAACAGAAGCAATCATGGAAAAAAGTAGCAGCTAAGAGCACATGAGGAGGAAAAGTGTTTCGAATATCAGATGTGAGCTTCCATGCACCCATGCAGCCGGGGCCTCACCGGGAGCAGCTCATCCCAAGGCAACTCACACTTCACCAGCCCAAAGTGGTGTGGATTCTGGAAGCTCCTGGTGTATGCAGCTCTGAGCCATCCAGAAAAGGTGAAGTCAAGTGTGACAGACTTTTAAGAAGAGCTGGGTGAACATGTGTCTGCCATCCCAAAAATGGCAACTTCTTTCCAGGCTGAGCAATTACTGGGTGAGTGCAATGCCCAGAAAACAGCCTTGTGATAGGGCTACTTCCTGGCTGTGCGGGGCCAGGGCAGCCGGTACTCCTCTTGGCAGGGCTGAGCATGAGATATGGAGGTGGTGCTGGTACATCAAGTGAAGTTTATAACTAGTGAAGACAGAGTAGAAAGAAAGCAAAATGGAGGCGGGCCAGCACAATGGGAAGCAAGGGAGGGCACTGCAGATCCAGATGTCCTCAGAGAGCAGGCCCAGGAAGTGGTAGCCCCATCTGCTGCCATCTGATTCCAACGGAGCAAGGCCACTATATCCCTGTTACGTGAAACTCCCTGAGAAGACCACACGTGAAGCAGTACTTCTGTCCACACAGGTGCTCTTACCCCAACATGATCTTAAGGGTGTGTTTGGCCCAAGACTGCAACTAAGGCCATGTTCATTCAAATGATCTATCACCAAATGGCAAGAGTGCCAAAGGGAAGATGATTATAACAGAGTATTTTTAAGCTTCAATATTACCAAGTGGCTGGGCGCAGCAGCACATGCCTGTAATCCCAGCAGCTCGGGAGGCTGAGGCAGGAGGATCGTGGGTTCAAAGCCAGCCTCAGCAACAACGAGGCACTAAGCAATTCAGTGAGACTACAAAATAGGACTGGGGATGTGGCTCAGGGGTCGAGTGCCCCTGAGTTCAATCCCCAGTATCAAAAAAAAAAAAAAAAAAAAAATTCCAAGTGGCCCATGTCTTTCATCAAGGACAATTAACAGAAAGAAAATGGGTGAATGCCCAGTTAGAAGGACTTCTGAAAAGGGGGCACAATTCAACACACTGAGTGGCTACCTCACCTGCCACCATGGCTTCTCAGCCTCAGACTCAGCAGGTACCTCGACTCCATAGACCTGCAGAGCCAGGTAGAGCACTGCCACAGCTAGGTGCTGAGCCCGAAACCGCAGACACAGTCCCCCGTGGTAGCTGTCACGCAGCAGGGCCCAGGCCGTGACAGAGATGGGGGTCCGTTGCCAGCTGTAACGATTCAGCCAGTTCTTGAGGGAAATCAGGTAGTGGAGCAAGTACTGTAAAGACACAGACATCAGCCAGTCTGCCTTTAGGGCTTCGGCCCCCCCATAACCCAACTCTTCATCGCTGTACTGTGGTCCCTTCACCCTCTCTCCATAAGCAGTCATAATCATTCCAAATCATTCCACCTCACTGCTTAAACTTTCCAATGACATCATGTCATTTAGGAAAAGCCCCAAAGCCTTCTGCTGGTCACCAAGCACTGTTTCCCTCTCTGACCTCATCTCCCAGTCCACCCTCCCACCATGCTGGAATATACTGGGCATGCTCTAGAACCATCTCACCCCCACCCCTGTCTCCACATGCCTGGCCACTCTCTTTCTCCAGACATAGCTCTGGGGGAACTTATTCAGGCCATTCTTGAATGCCATCCCCACAGCAACACCCTAGATCCCAGGACCCTGCTCGATCCACCATGAGAAATCATCTGGGGCCCAGTGCTCCAGCAAGCAGTGCCTTTACTTGCAGACTAGAGGACTAGTCTGCACTTTATATGCCCAGCCTCTCAGGAGGCTGCCGCTTTCAGGAGGATTAGAGACTAGAGACTGCATTTCTCCAGTTTGTGTCAAGACCATAAAGTAGTGTTGGCCTCAACTCCCATGTCCCCATGACCTCCCAGTTGGGAGGTCAGCCTAAACCCCATGCAATGCATAAAGATCATGGCAAGCACTTAGGCAGCTTGAGCACACATATGACCCAGACACATCCTGGAGGGGTGACCTATATTACTGAGATTCTCATCTGCCTAGAGGAAGAGGAAGGGGCCACAGGCCAGAACACTGTTCCCAAGTCTTGTCACCTTGACAACCCCACCCCACAGCTGCCAGCACAGTTCTCACCCTCCCCTGGGATGCTGATCAGGTATTCTGATGACAAAAAACTACTGTGTAAAAATCCAAGACCATAGGTTTCCAGGGCAAGGGAGGGGAATGAAAGGGTAGCATGAAATTTTAAAAGGGCACCAAAGGATCCTTGTATGGATGGAGTTGTTTTGGACTGTAATGGTCATGTGATAAAATAATACAGAACTAAATATTCATAAAACCAGTAGACTGTATCAGTATCAACATCCTGGCTGTGACACTGAAGGGGTCCCACTGGAGTGGCTAGGCAAAGATCACATGGGATTGTTCTAGATTATTCCATACAACTGCATGGGAATTTATAATTACATCAATAAAAATCCCATTTAAAAATGAAGAGAAGTCTTAGTATAGAGCCCTAAGCCCCACTCTCTGCAGGCTATCCTTCCAGCAGCCTGCGCAGAGAGCTGACGTACCACAATGGCACATCCAAGTGCTCCTAAGAGTGGGCCTTCCCCTGTGCTGCTGTTTGTAATGGTCTTCTGTTAGACTTCTGTTGCCCCTAGAAGTTAAAAGGGTACCACTAGGACTCAGCAACTTGGCTTTCCTCATGGATTTCTAAGCACAGCTGAGCTGGATGCTATAGTAACTCACAGGAAAAGGGACTTTGGCAGGTTATAAAACCAGCCCTTCTCAGAGGCTCAGTGAGCACTCCATCTAGATGGGTAGTGGTTTCCGTGAAACATGGTTTCCGAGAGCCACACAAGTCCCAGCCTGTGGGCACAGATGAGCAAGCACAAAGGGGGCAGCTGAGATAAGACCTGCCCCAGAAGATTCCAGGATTGGGGTAAGGGAGGCTGGCTGAGCCACTGCTGCGTGTGGAATCAGAAGCTCTGGTTCCCTTCTGCTCTTTGCTTGCTATACCCTCAGACATTAGAAGAAACATGCTTTCAGGCAATGGAACAAAGTCCTCACAGTCTCTAGAAATAGTTGTCAGTTTCCCCAGCATGCACGTACCTTGTGTGGATGCTGGAAGGAGACCTGGAAGCGCAAAACTCTCAGCATGAGGAGCTCACACTGCACAATACTGTCTCGGAGCTCCCAGAAGCGGGAGTCCAGCTCCAAGGGCTCACTGCTTGGGTTAAAGTACCTGTGTGGAGGAATTGCAATGCTTACAGTGGCAAGAGACATGTTTCCCAAGCAATGGGGCAGCTTCCAGTGTTCCAAGCACTGAAGTCATATGATGTCCAAGCATAACCTACAGTTTCTTCCAGTATATTAACATGGGGTCACTTTATTTCTGTTTTTATAAAATGACTCTTTATCTACACATCTAGTGTACACAATGGCAACTGGAGGCATTGAGGAAAGAAGCTGGCTCCGAGTTTTAGTCCAATGGGCCATCCACCATCATTCAGCAAGATTATCAAGAGCTAAGACTGGGTTTGTGCAATGACTCCAAAGGAAGCAGAAGCTTTAGCATGCCTAGTCTTGGGTAGTATAGCGTTGGGGAGACTCTTCCTCACCTAAGGTACAGCACCCAAGGCTTGCTCTTAGAGCCCAAGGAATGCACATAAACAGCCTAGGAAACATGTATTCTGAAAGGCAACATATTTCACTTTTATATTTCTTGGATTATTTTTCCTTTCTTCCAGATCTTTCTGTCCTTATTTACACCCTGTATGTCCACAACGCTTCTACCTACGCAAGATCCCCAAGATGTACGTGAACAGAGTTCACACTCAAATGCTCAGAACTCTCTGCCAGTGACTCATCCTTCCTCACTGCTCACTCGTTTTCCATGATCCCTGCAGAACCCTGGGCCCCCTGTGCCCACATCTAATTAGGGCTCCACACAATTTCCCCTTCTACTGCTCCTCCCTGCTGGGGGCCATGCAATTATGGGTGGACTCCAGCCGCACTCTCTCACTCCGTGCCTGTTTTTATCTTAGTCTCTCCCTGTACAGCGTGAACCTGTCAGGCTTAGGGGGTAGGGAGTGCTTTTTCCGTTACCTGTTTATTAAAAAAAGAACAAAATAGTTTTCTTCCTAATTAATTACAGTTCCTGGAAAGGCCCATGACGCACAGCTAGTCAGTAACTTTCCATAAATTTCATGTCTGTCTCCTGGCCACCCAGCCCCCTGGGGCCTTGGTGCAGCCTAAATGGATAGGCCCCCGTGTCCTTCCCAGCAGCAATACAACTGCTTGGCCCAGCTGTGCAACCCACCTCCCCCTTGACCCCTGGGCACCTGGGACTCAGGTTCTTACACCACCTAAATATCCTAAATATGATGACTGCCCTGCTGGGTCCATAATCCCCCCCTCCAGGCCACTCAGGCCTGCTGGGCCCCACAATCCAACCAAGAAGGTTCTCTTCCATGCTCTTCTGCCCTCAGCCATCTCCCTCTGTCCTATCCAGGACAACAGATAACTCTTCTCTGACATTCTTCTCCAAGCTCCTTCTGCTCAACCTACCTCCACCCTGGTTAGCTTTTGAGGCTCCCCATAATGTGGCCAAGCTTCCCTCCCAGAGGCCCCTGGGCTCCTGACCCCAGGTTCCTTCCTGCGTTTGCAGCTAGTGCTTCGGACACTGGGTCAAGCCATTCAATTGCTTCCTTCTGAGCCTGAAAGCTGGTACCTGGGCAGCAGGCCCAAGAAAGCATTTTCTGCCCCTGCCAGGTGAACAGCAGGAAGCCCTCCCAAACACCTCAACCAGGACACCAGTACCTGTTGGACACGTTGATGATGTCCCGAGTACGCAGGTGTTGCTCCTCTACTTTGCCAGCCAAATAAATGGAAGACATGGCAACCAGATAAGGGTCATAGGCATCCAGGTTGATCTCGCAGAAGAACTTATGGTATATGGTACAAGCAGTGGCAATGGGAATGGACTGCATCCCTAGCTTGACACCTACAGAGAGAAAGCAGGCAGGAGAATCCTTCAGTCCAATGCTCATTCACACACTGCTCAAGTGAGGGAGCTGCTGGAATAGGCCCTAAGGGTGCACACCCTAAGCAGAGAAGACCAAGAACAATTAGCCTTGCCACTCCTTGCTGCTCAGTCTCTTGCTGGGTACCCAGAATTCTCAGACTCCAGAAGGTTAGCAAAGATGCTGGGGATGAGACTGCAATGCAGATGCCCTTCAGGAAGACTGGGGCTCTGAGACTGTGCACTTCTGACAAGGCCCCAGGTCCTACCCACACTATGGTCTGCAAACCAATAGTGTGGGTAGGACCAACCCAATAAGCAAAGGTTCTGACTATTACTCAGTTACCAACTGGCATATGGGCTTCTGCACAGAAGCTTGGAAAGGACCAAGGACTGTTGTGTATCTGTTTTCACCCAAGCAGGCACTGAGCTGGAGGTTACTCACCCCACAACCCACCTAACAAAAATCCTGTTAGGAAGACAGGAGGTAAAAGCCCTGGGGGGGTGGGGGCATCAAAAAATGCTAGACATTCCAGTGTTATAGTTAAACATTACTCTCACCACTGGTTTCCTAGTCCACAGATATGGTCAGAAAAGCAAGCTGATCAGAGCAACCACAGGCAGAGAAGAGAAAAAGCAACATTTATGGCCATGGACATGCACCAGAGAAGGAGTCCAACTCATTGAGAAGTGAGCAGAACTCAAAAATCACAGATGAAGGGGCTGGGATTGTGGCTTAGCGGTAGAGCACTCGCCTAGCACAGGTGGGACCCGGGTTCGATCCTCAGCACCACATAAAAATAAAGGCATTGTGTTGTGTCCATCTACACCTAAAAAATAAATATTAAAAAAAAATCACAGATGGAGTGGAGTGGAGTGGAGGGGTCAGGGCTTAGCCTCTCCCCTCTCACCCTCTAAACAGTTCCAAAGGGAATTAATGTGCTGGGTCCCAAAACCAAAACCAATTTGCAATGACTAGATTAACAAGAGAAAGTTAATAGATGATGTGGAGAGCAACCAGTAAATAATCAGACTGCTCTCAGCATTCTCTATCTAAGAAGGCAGATATTGTCTAAGGATACTGTAACAAATAACCACTAATTTCAGTGGCTGAGAAAACATACACTTATGCTCTCCCTATCCTGGAGATCAGAGTTAAAAATGAGACTTAGGGGGCAAGTCAAGGTGTCATCAGGGTTGGTTCCTTCTAGAAGATACAGGAAAGAATCTGTTTCCTTGCCTTTTCTAGCTTTAGGGGCCTCCCACATTCCTTGGCTCCTGGCCCCTTCCTCCATATTTAAAGCTAGTGACACAGCATCTTCTAACACTGCTTTGGTTGCTATATGGCCTTCTCCTCTGTGACCCCCACTGCTTCTCTTTTGTATGGACAGATGTGGTGAAAATAGGTCCACCCCCAATAATCTAGGATATAATCTCCCCATCTTAAGGTCCTTAACTGCATCTGCAAAGTCCCTTTTGCTATATGACATTCACATGTCCCAGAGATTAGGACAGGGACATCTTCAGGGAACCAGTATGTAGCTTCTACAAAGGGCAATGGTATATACGATGCTTATAAAGCAGCCCTTCGAAAACACCTAAAGAGTATGTTAAGGTCTAAAAATCAGATAATTCCTACATGGGATCTCATTCCAGAAAATGCGAGATAAGGTAGTGTTACTAGCCTGACCGTCTGAGCAGATGGAAGGTAGCCAGATGGAGGGGGGCAACACATCTTTCCTTAATAAACTCTACAACTCTTGTAAATTTACAAATCACTGGGATTAGCAGGTCTGAGGCCATTTCCTCAGACCCTCTGAACCACATTGACTTGAAAGCACACGTGCCCAAGCCTGTGCTCCAAGAAGTACACATAGTGTCAAGGAAATAATTGTTAGCCAGCTTAACAAGATACTACTGAAAGAGAAAAAGTGTTTCTATAGAAATCCCTGTGGCTTAGTTGCATCACTCTGGAAGCTGGCTGCCCAGCACTATGGTAGATTTAGCCAAGACTCAGAACTCTAGCTGCATCGTGGATGCCCAAAAGCATGCTGCAAAAGGCTCCTAGAGACCAAGTGCCAATCTTCTAGCATGCAGGGATAGGCGTGGCGGAAGGCGTGGCAGAAGGCGTGCCGGACACTACAGAGTAGTGGGCTCTCAGACTCGGGCCCCGCCTAGTCCAGTCCCTAACCACATCCGCTCTTTGGGCCTGCGCGCTCTTCTGTGCAAGGGGGATACCAGCGCCTCCCTCGCATCTCAATGCCTGGTACACATGGCAGACCGGAAAGGCAGAGGCCCTCAGTCCTGAGCAGACCTCCCAGCGTCCGCTAAGGCGGGTCACGCTGGCAAGGCCTGGCCTCTTCCCTTGGCCCAGCCGCGCTTTCTCTGCAAAGCAACGGCCTGCAGGCTGGGCGCTGTGATTGTACAGCTCCGCGAACCCCGGTTTCCATGCCCCGTCCATGCAGGAACTGCCCTTTCCCTGGCGGCGGTTACCTGCCTCCATGATGAACCTCGTTACTCGGAAGTGCACCCTTGCCTCCGGCGCCGGCCGCCCCTGGGCCCCAGACGCCACTGCCCCTCCTTCGAAGCTCTCGGGGCGAACGGTTTCCATGAGGCCCCGCCCACGACCCCCCAGAGGAAGGAGAAGCGCCCCCGGCGCGCCGAGGCCGGCTCCGGGGGGGTCCTCGCGGCGGGCGCGGCCGCCCCGCCTCGTAGGCCCCGCCCCGACACGCCTCCTCAGGTGAGCGCGGCTGCGCAAAGGAAGGCGATTCAGATAAGTGCGCAAGCGCAGGCGCAGGCGCAGAGGTCGACACCTCCTGGAGGCCTCCTTGCGCGCCTGCTCACCTCCGGACACCGTACAACCAGTCGGGGGAGGCGCACGCCCCGCCCCCTGGAGACACACCCCCTCCACACTCCACTTGCCGGATTTAGGCGTCCAAGTCACGCCCCTGGGAAAGTCATGCTTTGCCTGTGGGAGACAAGTTCTGTCCCAGGGAGTGGCAACCGACCGTGCTACTCAGCGAGGACTCAGCGAGGTCATGGAATGAGGGTTGGGGCAGGAGGGCACCTCCACACACCCTAGCGGCCAGTCCCCGCATTCCGACTAAGGCATCGCCCTGGCTAGTGGCCCAGCATGGCTTAGGACAGGGAGAGCTGTAGCATCTGCCAAACACGGCTAAGGGCGTTTATGAGCGTGCCTTTTGAGGCATCAGTGTCTGAATAGGCAGCTGCCACTAATGGGAGATGTTAGTGTTTGTAAAACCCAAATCCAGATTTGCAAGAGTGTTCAAACATGCAGATGAGACCTGATGGAAAGACTGTCGCAAAATGTGAGGAGGACCTTTTCTAAAGGAAGCATTTGTCTGGATCTAACGCATCTGTTAGGAATGTAGTTTTTGCTCACTTTTCAAGCCTGGCACACAGTAGCTTAATAAATATTGAAAGGATGTTGACTATCAAACTCACATATTTACCATCCTATATTTCAATCGTGTCTTCCACAAGCAAGAAACTGTGCATCAGGTGTTAGGGACAGAGAGCACCAAAGGAACGCCCAAGCTAGAGACAGTCACTTGGGTCATTCTGACACATTCAGAAAATTACAATAATTGGAGACCACTGAGAATGCAGAGAAGAAAAAGCTGCTGATCCCTAGGCCCTTCTGCCTAGGTGATTCTATCTCATGATGCTGTAGAAATCTCCACCTCCTACCTATCCAACTTGTCCAACCTCAATCTCCTTCCTTGGCACCACTATATCTTTTCTCGATATCACTGGCTAAGTGTCCTGGGGCAGCTGTAACAAATGACCAGGTGGCTAAAAACAGCAAAATTCTGGTGGCTAGAAGTCTGAAATCGAGGTCAGCAGGGATGTGCTTGCTCCAGAGGCTTTAAGAGAGGATTCCTCCTTGTTCTTCCAGCTTCTTGTAGCCTGAGTTGTTCCTGGACTTGTGGCAGCATCACTCTAATCTCCACCTCCATCTTCACCTGGCCTTCTCCCCTCTTTGTGATTCTGTCTTCTCATCTGTGTCTTATATGGACAACTGTCATGGGATCTAGCCAGGATGACCCCCTCTCAAGATCCCTGTCTTCATTGGTCAATAATGCCAGATTCATTCCAGTCTTTTTATTTTTTTATTTGAGACAGGGTCTCACTAAGTTGCCCAGGGTGTCCTTGAACTTCCAGTTTGCCTCAGCCTTCCAAATAGCTGGAATTACAGGTGTGTGCCACCATTCCTGGCTCCCTGAATGATTCCTATTCTCATTTTTTTCACATTCCTGAAACTGTAGCTCAGGCACATTTAAAATTAAAGATCAAAAATCCACTGGGGGAAAAAAAAGATTCCTATCTTCACTACATCCTTAATGACTCTTTGCCAAATAAAGTCACATTCACATGTCCATTAGGACATGGACATATTTGGGGGGACTGCCATTCAGCCCATGACACCAGTTGCCAGAGTAAGCTTCCTAAAATTTGAGGCTGGAAGGGCCCTGGCCCTTCCTAGCACAGTCCAGGGATCCTTCACTTCAGGGGAAAGTCTGACATGCCAGTCCTTGCACAGTCACCCTGTTGACTG
This sequence comes from Marmota monax, assembly GCF_021218885.2. Taxonomy (NCBI): domain Eukaryota; kingdom Metazoa; phylum Chordata; class Mammalia; order Rodentia; family Sciuridae; genus Marmota; species Marmota monax. The sequence continues at coordinate 1,989,990 of NW_026692025.1, read as the reverse complement.
GCCAGCCTTAGGTCTCACCATTTTTTTCTCTCATGATGTTATGATTTAGACATGAAAAGTTCCCCTCAAGCTCATGTGTGAAACAATGCAAGAATTTGTAAAGATGAAATGATTAAATCATGAGAGGTGTAACCTAATCAGTGGATTAACCCACTGATTCCTTCAGTGGGTTTAATTGGGTGGTAATTGTAAGCATGTAGGAGGTGACTGGTGGAAGTAGGTCATGAGGGGTGGACCTTTGGGGTTAATACTTTGTCCCTGATGAGCGAAGCTCTCTGCTACCTGGTTGCCATGCCTGAGCTGATTCTCTCCACCACACCCTTCTGCCATGATGTTCTGCCTCATCTTGAGCCCAGAGCTATGGAGTCAGGTAACCATGGACTGAATCTCTGGAGCCATGAGCCAAAATAAACTTTTCCTTTTCTATGTTGTCAGGCCTTATGGTCATAGTGATGCAAAACTGGCTGAAATACATGACAAGGGTCTCAGGCAGCTTCCCCAAAGGAGTTGGTCTCCCATCTTAGTGTCTTTGCCTGGTGAAAGGATTTCTGCCCCACATGCTTCTCCCCAACTTGCTCTGGGGTGAATGTGCATAGAAGGGCACATGTATGAGTGAATTGAGTGTCTCTAGGGCTCCCAGCCCCCTGTGTTGTTGACATCTGTACTGCCTTGGGCATTCTGTCACATCTGTCTCTTCTCAGGCTTTGAGCAATCCCACCCTCTTCACAGCCTGAGGCTGAAAACCAGGAAGTGCCCAGAACACCTGTCTCCATTCAGCCTCATGGTCAAGGCCAGGTCCTGTGTTCCACCAGTGTCCTGGGACAAGCAAACTGCTGTTAAACTTGGCAGGTTCAAGTCCATGCTCCCTAAAAGGGCTTCTCACCCCACCTCTACCACACATCCATTCACACTACATATGCACACAAACAAATACAACATGTATCCCTGTGCGCGTACGCGCGCGCGCGCACACACACACACACACACACAGAAAAAAATAAAAACATGCGTGTGCACACATATACACTCCAAATCATATGGCCCTTCCCTCTGGTCCTGGGCCCACTGACCCTCCCATCCTGTCCACATGCTGGGTTTGCCTCTGGGCTTGCTGGTTAAACAGCACTGTGGGAACTCCTCCTTCTCCCCTGGGCCTTCTGTGGTGTGAAGAGTGTGGGCTCAGCAAGCAAGAGGGGCCTGTGAATGTGATTCGAGGGAATGACTCAATGAACACATGAATTTTTAAAGCCCTGGGTCACAGGGCACTCTCCTGGCAAGCAGCCTCTGCACAGTGGTTGATGAATTAATAATTCACGAGCCACCAATCACAGTCAGCAAACCTCTAGGCAGTCCCTCCTGTCCCACTGACAAGCCACACCCACTGTATGGGCCCTCAGTTCCCTGCCACCTGTCACTATTATCCCAAATGTGGTATCTCCCCTCTAATCCCCCTAGATCCCTCATCCTTGGCTCAGACAGTGAGCTCCTTGAGGGCTGACGCCTGGGTCTCATCTCCAGGCCCAGCATCTTTCTTTGCTGCTCAACAAAGGTGGGGTGGACAGTCACAATCAGAAGAGATTATATCATCCTTGCCAGCACTTCTTTATCTAACCCTCACCACATGCCCTCCACATTGATTAAGTCACAGCCACCTCTTCACAATGGTGCTATTATCAAATGGCTGAATGACTCATTTCAAGGAATCTGACTCTGAGGCTGAAGCGCAAAGGAGGAAGCACAGGGCAGACTGTGCACAGGCAGAGCCCCCCCACCAAGCCTTGGTGCTCTTCAAAACGCAGCACTGTCCTGCCTCACCTGCCTCCTGGCAGCTGTTCAGCAAGGAGCCTCATCACAATCCTTGGAAACTTCTCTTCACCTGACAGCCCTGCTTCTTCTTTACCTCTCCACCAGCATCTCTGTGCAAGCCCTGCAGTCCCCTCTTTGTCTTCCCTCCCTGTCCTTCCTCTCTTGTCCACTCCACATCTCTGAAGCCACCGTGTCTTTGGACTCCACAGCCCCTCCACTGTGGCCCCTGCCTTCACTGCATGCCACAGTCTCTCCATTGCAGGGACCTGCACAGTCCCACTGCCTCCTGCCAGCAGCCCTCATTTGCAATTGACGCCTGTGTAGTAGAGCCAGGCTCCATAGTTTGATGTGTAACTGCTAGCAACTTCCTGAGCCTTGCTCTCCTTCTTTCCCTTCTGCCCTGCATCTGGGAAAACCTATAAGAAAGCCTCAACACCAGTGGAAAGTTCAAGCCACGCATGGGAGCCCTTGCCCTGGCCCCATCCCTGGTGCTGAGAAGACCTCTGCCAGTCTCCTTTCCTTGCCCTCTCATTCACAGCCTGGGAGGCTGTCTGCTCACCCCAGAGGGCCTCATCTTAGGAGTGATGATATTTTCAATATCCTCTTGGGAGTGTTGGGGGTGGTGCCAACAGTCAGTTGAATTTCAAACAGACAGGGTCCACCCTGTTCCTGCAGAGTGACCACAACACACTCCCTCCTGCCAACACTTTCTCTTCATGCATTACAGGACCCTACTCTCCTGGCTCCCTTTCTACCCTCCTGGCCACTCTTTCCCAGGCTGGACCTCCCCCTGCCCAGACCTTGCCCATTGGAGAATGCATCTCTCTTCATATACCCCAGTGGCTGCAATGCCCATGAAGGGACAATGAGTTCTAAACTTACCCGCCCACAGGCCAAGCCTGGCACCTGCACCCCAGACCCACATATCCCCATCTCCATTCCCATTCATCCCATCCACACTGAGTGTGTGAGTGCCTGCTCAGCCAGGCCCAGGGCCTGGTGCTGGGGAACACAGCCGTGACCACAAGCAGACAAGGTCTCCCTTCAGCAGCCTCACCCTCCTCCCCCACCCCAACTCTGTGCTCCAGACAGAGCGACCTTTGTCAAACCACAGTCTGATCATGGCCCATCCTGCTGTGAGCCTGCAGCAGCCATACCAGCTGCCACGACACAGCTCTATTCACCTGGTGGGTCTGAGTTGGTTTTATAGGAGAAGGTGCACGATTCCTTACAAGCGGAGACACTGGTGGAATTGGCACTTCTTGGTGAATTTGGTGCCTGGGATTATTTTCTTTCTCAGATTCAAGTAAAAGGAGTCCCATAGAGAAAATCTTAGCACAAGCTCAAGGCACACACAAGATGATGTATGTGAGTGAGTGGGGTGCAAGACGTGCTGAGAGCACTTAGGGTCGGCAACAGATCCCTAAGAACAGCAGCGATGAACCCTCAGAGTTGGGAAAAAGGCATGACTGTCAGGAGCTGGGGGTGGGTGGTGTGTGGGTACAAGGAGATGACTGCTAATGGGGGCAGGGTTTCTTTGAGGGCTGATGAGAATATCCTGGAATTAGATTAATATATTTTAATATATTAAAATTCAATATATTTTAAAACCACTGAATTTTGGTTTAAATGGATGAATTTTATGAATTATTCCTAAACAAAACTGTTTTTAAAAAAGACTCTCAATTATGCCATTGAGGAGCAAACCTTCCCATGGAGAAGAGCTGAAGACTGGCCAGTGGAGGAAGTTGGAAGGCAGAGAAAGAGGTAGGCAGGTAGGACACGTGGTGTGAGGTCTCTGGAGGCCCTGGGTTCTATGCAGACACTTAAGCTCAGACCTGAGAAGCCATAGGGCATTGTCAAGGGGCCAGCGGCAGCAAGGTGGCAACACTGTAGTGCAGAAAGACCTAGGGGTGCTTGATGGAGGTGGTACAGGGAGACAGTGAGAGGGTGTGCCCTCCAAGTTCTGGAAGGAGACAAGTACTGTCAATGCCAAAACTAGGTTCTCTGTGCAAGGCTCATCAGGGAGGGAGCTGGGCTAGAAGGTTGGAGGTGCGGGATCCCAGGCTTGGGAGGTGCTGGTGGAGGACCCTGCACACCCAGAGCCCACAGATACACACATCTTGACTCAAGTCTCATGGATTACCCCTGAGGCCATCCTGCGACGGGGTCCCTAGTTCCTGAATGCATCATTCTAATAGATTTATTTAGCAGCTGGCAGCATGCTCATGGTGGTTCGTTGGCTCAAGAAGCAGAGACTCCTAGAGTAGCAGGGGCTCAGTAGAAGCCATTGTCCCACAAATCCACGATGACTCCACTCACAGCTCCTGATCCAGCTGTGATCCTCTAGCTGGAGCACATCAGGAAAGCTCCTGGTAAGAGGCTTGCAGCTCGGTTTCAATGAACAGAGAATCCAGAGGCTTTCACCTATCCCAAGCACCAGCAGTGTGCCTTTGCTCTCTTCTCCCATGATACTTCAGCTCTTGGGCTCCATGCCACAGGGCCATTCCTATGGACCCTTCTCTTGCTGTATGCCCAGGATACCACACAAGTCCACCTCATGATAGGATGCTGTCAGGACCTGGGGACCAGGAGGCCTCTCTCTCCTCACCAGAGGCTACATGACCAGATCCATGAGCTGGAGTGACAGAGGGGGAAAGAAAGATCTGTGAAATTGAGAATCAGGGCCTGCACCTGTTAGCAGTGATGAGGTCTAGGACAAGGCTGTAGGATCAAATAGCTGAGAGAGGGTGGAGGTGAAGATATCCAGAAGAGAGGAAGGAGCGTTGTCTATTTGTGAATTTCCATATATTGACACGACCACAAATGTGTTACCTTCACATAGGGCATAAGTATGAAGGCATCGAAGTACATATGTATTAGTAACTTTGAGAGTTCCTTTCAACTGCTACAACAAAGTACAGAACAATACAAATTGGGTGCTTAAAAAAACAAAAATTTTTCTCTCACAAATTTCTGAGTCTGAAGGTGTAGGCAGGGCTGGCTCCTTCCTCAGGCTCCAGGGAAGGTTCCTTCCTGCCTCTCCCAGCTCCTGGGGCTCCAAGCAGCCCTTGGCTTATGGCCCCATCAATGCAGTTTCTGCCTCCATCTCCACGTGGCTCCTCCTCTGTGTCTGTGTCTCCTGTGCTATCTCCTATAAGAACACTGTCATTGGATTTAGAACTAACCTGATCCAGGAAGGCCTCATTGCAAGATCCTTCACTAGTTACATCTGCAGAGACCCTTTTCCAAATAAGGTCCCATTCAGTGTCCAGAGGGTGAGGACCTGATTTCAGAATACAGAAATCAAATCCAAAGGCTTCCTAAGTCTCCCAGAATGTTGGTGCTACTCCAAATGTAAGGATTTTGGCTCCTGCTTCAGTGTTCTCCATGTTATCTCAAATTCTCCCTACCCATTGAGGTTGGAAAGAGAAGACCTCACTAGTTTTACCATTCTTGTCAGGTCCCTCTCTCCTGTATGCTGTGCCATCCATACTTCCTTACCTCCAGCCATCTCAGTTACTTCTACCCTCTGGGGTCATATTTGTATTGCTTAGGCTTAGGGTAACAACCAACCCTTCCCTGTCCCTCCTTGTGGCTTCCCTATACTAGTATCTTTAACCTTAGTACCAGCACAGCCCAAACTGTCACTCATGTACCCATCATCATTTGACTGACCCTGTCTCTAAGGTTCTAAATCCAGAAATGGGGCTAGAGTTGTGGCTCAGTGGTAGAGTGCGCATCTAGCATGTGCGAGGCCATGGGTTCAATCCTCAGCACCACATAAAAATAAATAAATAAACGTGTTATTTAAAAAATAAAAAAAATAATAAATCCAGAGACAGAATCTCATTGGATAAGCCTAGTTTATTAACATGTGCCCCTGAAAAAGGAAGCCAGTTTTGGACAAATCAGCTTTGAGAAGGGTCCTTCATATGAACCAGATAAGTGGAATTATGAGTCAGGGAGGATCCTGTGGAATAGAGTGTAAAGAGGAAGACAATTACCTGCCATTTCAGACCCAGGGCCACCCATGTGACAAGGCTACTCCAAGGTTACAGTGGGTCATCTCACTTTGTGAGCCATCCCATAGCATACATCTAGAAAGGAACTTGGAGAAAAAGATCAGTTAAAGTTAGTTGGATATCTTGTATTTGGTGTTAGGAAGTCAAACTCTTGATTCTCTTGGCAAGCAGTCAATACAGAAGGTCTCAGCTGATAGCTGAGAAATAGCTGTGGAAATCAGTTATCTAACAATATAGAGGCAAATATCAGAAGAGTTGCAGTACTACCAAAATGCAACCAGATTGGAAAGGGAGAAACAAAACTATCTCTACTTGCAGATGATACAACCTTGTATACAGAAAATCACAAGGAGTAAACACACACACACACACACACACACACACACACCCCTATTCAAGATAACCTGATCCAGTAAGGCCTCATTGCAAGTTCAGCCAAGTTTTGGGTTATAAGATCAATATGTAAAAGTGAATTGTATTTTTCTATATACTACCAATGAACAGATCAAAATGAAAATAAGAAGACCGTTCTATTTATAATAGCATTGAATAAAATACTGGGCTGGGGCTATAGCTCAGTGGTAAAGCACTTGCCTCACACTTGCCTCAATCCTCAGCACCATTATTTTTTATTATTTTTTTAAATAAAACATATTTAGGAACAAAATTTTTAAAAGAAGGGCAAGGCTTGTCCACTATATCATTGAAAGAATGAAAGATCAAAACAAATAGAAAAATATCCCATGTTCATGAACCAAGTCAATACTATTAATATGACAGTATTCTCTAAATTGATGTACAAATTCAATGCAATCCCTATAAAATCTAGCTATTTATTTCAGCCAGCTTTCTTGCTGCTGTGATCAGAAAACCTGACAAGAACAATTTTGGAGGAGGAAAAGTTTATTTAATGCTTACAGTTTCAGAGGTCTCAGTCCATAGACAGCCAACTCCATTGCTCTGTGCACAAGGTGAGGCAGAACATCATGGTGGAAGAGTATGCTGTAAAAAAGTGGCTCAAGACATGGCTACCAGGAAGGAAAGAGATGCTACTTTCCAGGTACAATATATATACCTCAAAGGCACGCCCCCCCTCAATGACCCACCTTCTCTAGTAATACCCTATCTGCCTACAATTATCACCCAGTTAAGTCATCTGATTATGCATTGAATAGCATTAATTCACCTCTAAACCTTCTTTTAGTATATGTGCTGCCGAAGTGAGCACTCTAAACCTTCTTTTATTGTCTCACACATGAGCTTTTGGGGGACATCTCACATATAAACCATAACACTATTTTTGCAGAAATTGACAAGCTTATCCTAAAATTCATATGAAAATGCTAGAAATCCAAAATGGTTGCAGCAATCTTGAAAAAGGAATAAAGGACTCACACTTCCAGATTTTAAAATTTACCACAAAGCTACAGGAATCAAGACTCTGTGGTAGGGCACAAACATAGCCATATAGATCAATGGAATAGAACTGAGACCCCAAAATAAACCCATACATCTATGGTGAGTTGATTTTGATAAGGGTGCCAAGATCATTCAATGGAAGAAAGTATAATCTCTTTAACAACTGGTGCTGGAACAAGTGGATATCCACATTCAAAAGAATGAAGCTGGGCCTTTACCTTATCTCATGCCATGGTGAAAAATTCACTCAAAATCATAGACTTAAATGTAAGAGAAAGAAACAGGTGTAAATCTTCATGACCTTGGATGAGACAATGATTTCTTAGATATGATACCAAAAGCACAAGTGACAAAAGAAAAAAAATAGATAAATTGGGTTTCATCAACATCAAGCAGTTCTGTGCTTCAAAGGACATTATCAAGAAAGTGAAAAGATAATCCACAGAATAAGACAACCTACATGCAAATCATACTGCTGATCATTGACTTGTATCTAGAATATGTGAAGGACCATTACAACTCAATAATCAAAAGACAAATAGCTCAATTAAAAGTGGACAAAGGAAAAAAAAATAGTGGACAAAGGATCTGAATAGGCACCAGTATTTCTCAAAAGACTAGTATACAATGTGTCATGAGTACATGAAAAGACACTCAATATCACCAGCTAGGGAAATGCAAATCAAAACCACAACGCAAGGGGGAGATAGGGAAGAAGAGAGGTACTTTGGATAAGACAGAGGGGAGTGAAGGGAGGGAAGGGGGAATGGGGGCAGGAAAGATAATAGAATGAATTGTACGTTATGACCCTATGTGCATATATGATTACATGACTGGTGTCATGTACAATCAGAAGAATGAGAAGTTATACTGATTTATATATGATGTGTCAAAGTGCATTCTATTGTAATGTATAACTAATTACAATAAATGAAAAAACACAATGTGATATCAGTTCACACCCAGAAATTGCACTCCTAAGTACGTATACCCAAAATAATGTAAAGGTTTTTTTTTTTTTTTTCATTTCTGGGGTGGAACCCAGGCACTGTGCATGTCAGGCAGGTACTCTACCACTAACCTACATCCCCCGCCCACACAAAATCTTGTTCATAGTAGATTTATCAATCATAATCGAAAAGCAGAAACAACCCAAATATTGATCTGTAGATGAATAAATAAACAAAATGTGGTCTATCCATACGCTGGACCATCTTTTAGCCATAAAAAGCAATAAAATACTGACACATGCTACAACACAGATGAACCTCCAAAACATTATGCTAAGTGAAAAAAGCCAGACAGAATGAACACATGATGTGGGCTGGGGCTGTAGCTCAGTGGTAAAGCACTTGCCTCACATGTGTGAGGCACTGGGTTCGATCCTCAGCACCACATACAAAAATAAACAAGTGAAATAAAGGTATTGTGTCCAACTACAACTAAAATAAAAATAAATAGATAAATAAATAAATAATCTGTGTGTTTAGCTACAACTAAAAATAAATATTTTTAAAAACACATGATGCATGATTCCATCTCTATGAAAGATCAGAAGAGGTAAATCCATAGAGACAGAAAACAGATTAATGGTTCCCAGGGTTTGGAGAAGAGAAAACTGAGAAGTGAGTGCTTAGTAGTTACAGAGTTTCTTTGGCAGGTGATGAAAATATTCTGGAATAAGATAGTGGTGATGGTTGCACAACTCTGTAAATATTTTTTTAAAAACTATTGAAATGTATACTTCAAGTGGGTGACTTGTATGGTATGTGAATTATATATCAATAAAATTATTTTTAAATGGAAGCCTGATGGGAATCCCTGAATTATTACTACTCCTTGGCAACTCTCTCCCAAAAGACAAAGGAAGTTAGCCTGAGCAAAGGCCACAACACAAATCTCAGTGGCACTGTGTGAAGGCAGGAAGATGACTCAGAAGCCTGGTTTCAATATTGCACTATAGTTCTGTAAAATGTCACCATTGGAGGATACCAGGTGGAGGGTACACAGGAGGCCCCTGCACTATCTTTAGAACTTCCCATGAATCTATAAAACAATTCAAAATAATAATAAAAAAGATGTGGTATGGGCTGGGCTGCACCTAGAGGCCCAAGGAGTTCCTGCAAGTGTTGGGGCTGTAGGATGGGGGTTTCCATTTTCCTTCATTCTTCCTACCAGCAGCACTGGGAGAACCCTTCCATCATCTTTGTGTCCTTCCGACTTCTCCTTTTGGCCTCAGCTGGAGAAATTCTCTTGTACCAGCTCAGCTGTCTATGTTAAGGTCAATTGACTAGTAGTTTTCATCACATCTGCAAAGTCCCTTTGGCCATGTAATGTAGCATATTCACAGGCATGACCTCAAGGAACAAAGGTCGTAGAAGCCAAAATTCAATCACAAGTGGATGATATCAAAACTATTTGGGTGTAAAACCCCCAGTACTGGTTACATGTTAGATGTTTCAGAGCAGGAAGGGGGACATCGTGAAGTTCTTCCAAGTGCAGGGCCACTGGGTGGGTGAAGGGACCAGTTTGTGAGATGAACAGCAGCTGTGGGAAGGAGAAGATGGAGTTTAATATAGACATGTGCAGTTTGAGGGGCCAACGTCTCCCCTGGGGTTGTCCCTGAGGGAAAAGATGTGGCAGCCATGATAGATGGGAATGAGGCTATCCAAGCAGAGGGTGGTGGGTGAAAAGAAGAGTTGCAGAGGCAGTGGGCAGCTTCAAGCCCCTCCTGAAATCTCTCCTCTTACCTGTCCTTCATCTCCAAAGACCCCCTGGAAGGAATCCCAGCGAATCTCTGGGGCAGCCTGCCGCTAGGGGGCAGAGTCGTCTCTACCAAAAGCCACCCAGCTCAACTGTGTGTGTGTGTGTGTGTGCACGCGCGCGCGTGCGCGTGTGCAAGTGTGTGTGTGCACTCACAATGGGGACGTGCTGGTCACTTGGCTGGAGAAGTGTGCTGACTCACGAGTATGTGGCTCCCTACACATAAGTACACATGCACACACACTGTGGGGAGCCCCATGTAGCCCCTTAGCATGGAGACTCTGTAAAGTCCCTTCTACCAGAGGCAGGGAAGCAGGACCCTCAGAATGAGAAGAGGGCAGCCAATGAAGGGGAGCCTCAAGTGGATCCTGACTCCTCCTGTCTCAGTCACCCTCATAGCACTCATCCTCCCCTGTTCTGCCTGAAGAGGAGATCAACTTGGGCTCTGGAGCCTTGTGTGGCAGCACAAATGGAGGTTGGAGGCAAGAGTTGGATCTTCTTCAGAGAAAGAGAGAAAGCAGGTTATTTATCCACGTACCCCCACCCTCAGGCCCAGCACCCTCAACACCATCTCTCCAGAATTGAAATTCACAGCAAAATACACAACTAGTGAATAACTGGGCTCAGGTCCCAGAAATAGGCTGCCCTTTCTAAGGGGTGACGGGAATATCCTCCCTGCTTCCTGTTGCCATGGTTTCCACTCAGCTACCAGACAGCCTGTTGCGTGGAAGCCATTTTCTGCGATGGGATGCTGGTGCGGGCTGGGTGTACAGCTGGTAGCTACCAAAACAGACAGGGTGACAAACACCCTGGTCCAGAGATCCAAGAACCAGGGAAAAGATAGTGGGGCATCATGTATTCTTGAGCGCACACATCAAAAGGGTTTGAAAAGTGACAAAATTTACAAATGCTAAAGCCAACACATGGGCAGAACCAACAATGTGTTGGTGTAGATTGTGGAGTTTTCGGCGCTGGCCAGAGAAACCTAGCAGAGGGCTGTGTTCTCGGGGGACCAGAACACAAAGAAGTCTAAAGTCAGTCTGCTGCAGCTTCCACATTGGGCCCTGTCTGTCCTCCAGAGGCCCAGAGTCTCACACTAGGCCCACCCATCCCTGCCACCCCACCCCCACCCCCAGGAACTGGGACAAGGATCAAAGCCCCTCTGGCCTCCAAACTTGTGGGCTACCCTTGTGACATCTGAGGGACTCTCTCACAGCCTAGTGATTTCTGTCCACCCATCTGTCCCTGCTCCTCCTCCCAGGCTCAGTGGGAAATATGTCCAGGGGTCAGAGGGCTGCAAGTCCACCTAGCTCCTCTTTTGAAAGGAGAGGGACCCCTAGGTGTCCTTGCTTGGTTGCTTCTCTGGTTCTGCCCTATCTAGAGGGGAAGAGGTAAGGGACCACCCCACCCCCAGAGGCCAGGAGTGGGGATCACACAGGCCTGCAGCCCCCTCCAGCACTTCCTGGGGCTTGCCGGTCATTCCAGACCTTTCCTGTTGCTGTAACTCATGACAGGCTTTGTTTATGCCGGTCACTGTGTCCATTAACTTTTCTGGTCCTTTTCAGTGATTAAAATTCAGCCCAGACTCACATCCCATTGGAAGTTTCCCCTCCCCATCCTTGGAGCTGGAATTAACTGGAATGGAGGGGAGTGTGCCCTGACCTCCTGTCCCTCTCCTTCCTCCCCTCTCAAGCCCCTGCTTGAGTTGGGGGATACAGGGTTCTTCTTGTGTCAAGATTGGGGATGAGGGTAAGGGGTGCCCCATGTTTGCCTGGGTTTAATGATGCCTGCTGATGGGGTCACCCCTTTTCCAGGGTGGACTCACCCCTCTCCTTGCTAAGGGCCCTTTGAGGCTGGGCTTCCCTGTCTTCTCTGGGCCCCACTAGGGTTTATAGTGCAGCTCCCTCTCCAAGTGAGATATCCTGCCCCTCCCAGCCCACTCATGCTTCTGACCCCATGCTTTGTGTTGCCAGGGTGAAAGGAATCTGGGGTAAGGGTGCCCCCCTTTCCTTCCTTTAGTCCCTCCCAACCAGCCTTCTGCCTCCAGAAACTGAAGTCAGCTGGTGCAGTGCTCAGCAAGGAGCTCAGCATGCTCCCCATCAGAGGGACACCCACCAGCTCTCCCATAAAGTACTCCCCAAGCACTCTCTGTGAGCAGATCCTGCCAGGAGAGAGCCAGTAGGAGTAGGCCTTGTCCACAAGTGACACTCTGAACCATCCCCTCCTTGATCTAGAGGTTACACCACTAACAAGACTTCTCTGAGAGGGACAGTGCAGGGCAGAATAAGCGATACAGGGCTCACCCTTAAACCCTAATCCTAACCCCTGCTCTCTGAAGCTGGCCTTAGGGGAGGTGGTGTGAGGGCCAGGTGCTAGACAGAAGGCTTTAGTTTTGAGCTCTCCAGGCTACCCCTGGATGACCGTGAACAGGTCACCCACAGGCAGCAAGTCCAGATGCATTTGGAAGCCATGAACCCCAGTGGACTCAGCAGTGCTTGGGCCCTGTTTCCAGAGGGCCACAGGCAGCCCCAGGTACACCAGGCTATGTTTACCTCTATGGAACCTTATTTTCCCAAAATGTTTTGAGACTTTACAGATTACAAAAGCAATTCTCTAAGGGCAGCCTGCTTCCCTATGTGCTTCTGAACTAGTGAAGACAGCATAGCCCTAGGCTCTCTCCACCTCCCCGAGGGGTGTGATGCTTGCCCTGGTGATAGTGGCGCCACTGGGTTCAAAGGCCAAGATGAGCTGGGAGGACACTTAGCACATTGATGACATCTTACCCCTGTCTTTTTTCTGTTTTTTTCCTACTCTGAAATGTTTAAGGACCTTTTACCTTTGGTATAAAGACCTTGCCCTAGGTTCTTAAAGTGTCCTACAAATAAGTACACTTTAAGATATTTTGCACTTCATTTTGTGTGTCCTAAGACAATTTTCTTTTGTGAGTTAGATCTAGGTGCCTCCCTCCTCTTCTCACCTGAGAGAATTGAACATGGTGGTGGCTGCTCTGGGTGGCCCCCATCCAGAGGGGGCAATGCCAAGCCCACAGGCAAATGGGCAACTGTATAGCAGATGCTGTGGTGTGGAGATGTATTTGTAGCTGGACACTTTGAAGGAAGAAGAGGAGGAGGAGGGAATGGGCCCTAACCCAGCTGAGACACAGTCCTTAGAAATCTAACACAGAGGCAGAAGGTCCTTTCGGGAATTGGTTCAAAATGCTTAATTTTTTAAATCAGGCAAATTGATCATTAGAGAACTGATTAAGCTAGAACCACTGTTGGAATAAAAGGGGAAAATAAACTCCTTCATTTGAATTCCAAATTTGGGCTTGGAGGTGACCTAGTAATGAGTTGAACTGGTTCTTAGGCAAACTGGCTGTGGGTGGCCAGGGCAGTGCATGGAGCCGGTGGGCACACGTAACCTTGAGTTTTCTCTCCCCTGAGAGTGTGGGTGTTGGGCCTTCATGCAGAGAGGGACCCTGAGGAGGAAGTAGCATTGTGGCCCCGTCACAGAGCTGCTCAGGGCCTGGAGCAGGTCCTCTAAATACCACTACTGTGCCCAGGAGGAGACATGGGTTCAGGATTAGAAGGAACTGGAGGTATGTCCTCAGGAAAGACAGGCATGATCAGCAGACATGGTTTGAGGTTTGGGGACAGCTGTAATTTGCCAAAAGGTGCTGAAGTACTTCCACATTTTAACCACAGGCCTAGAGACACCGCAGGAGGCAGAGCCAAGCCTCAGGATCCCTTTTCTCCCCTCACCTATTACTTGGGGCAGGAGTGGGGGGTGGCCGTGGTCACCAAGGCTCAGTGAAGATTTTGAGGTTTCTCAGCCAAGATAGGATCATGGTGCCCCTCTGTATGTAATTCAATAGAACTTTTACTTTAAAAAATTTGTCTTTATTAGATATCAGGTAGACTGAAAGGAACGTTTGCAAAATACTCCTAAAATATGTGTAGATATAGAGAATGACAAAATGAACCCTGTATTTCTTTATAATTGCACCACCTTTGCAAGCATCCCCAAACAATATGGTTTTTAGTTTAACCTACTTTGAACTTCATATAAATAGAATTATTTGTCTGCAACCTGCGTTTTCACTGAACATGGTACTTGAGACCCTCTGTAGAAGCTATAATCCATTCATCCACTGTCTGTTCGTTTGCTTGTGGGACTCAACTACCACTGCCAATGTGTTGATTGCTTGGTGGATGGCTGGGTTGTTCCCACTTTTTAAGCTAAACAAAGTGTCCCAGTGCCCAGCACAAGTTTCTGTAGTGGTTCTATACAGGGATAGATTACTGACAAGCACCAACATGCCCAGGTGAACTCCTCCTTCTTTACAAGTATCTTAGCAATGACAATTTGGTGTTCTACATCAATTTAAGAACCACCATGTCAGGCTCCATTTTACAAAGTGGTATTTAGATTACAATTACATTCAATCTATAAATCAAATTGGAAGGCGCTAGCATGTTCAAAGAACTGATCATTTTTATATATATATATATATATATATATATATATATATATATATATATATAAGATAAAGCCAGTCATGTATATCTGGAGCTCTCAGCATAGCTTCCAAACAAAAATCATTTTTAGAAAGCAAGAAAAAAACCCGCACAAAACCCATGCCCTCAGCATATCCAGAAGACAGAGAGCCTTTGAGCTTCAAAGTGCCTAAAACAGATAGTTCCAAGGCTGACACAGAAGATCCTCATGTGAAATACAAATGAAAACAATGACCCAAACCATGTACCAAACAATAATACAACCACCCTCAGGCTGAAGATAGAAAGGACCAGAAACAAATCTTGAACTCCAGAGAGAAGCTTTGTTCTTCAGAGACATGAGTTGACAAATCTGAAACTATTTTCCATACACTCTAGGATTTAGTAAATACATAAATATATGTTGGTTAATGGAAGTCGACTTTCTCAGTGAGAGAGAAGTTATAAATAAGCAAGTGGAAAGAAGCCGAGAAAGAACTTGGTGGATGGATTTCAAATTAGAGCTATCATTATAAACTCAAAGTGATAGATGGATGCATAGAAGGAACGAAGGATGGATGGATAGAGATAGATATGTGTGAGAGTCTACATACATATATGCTTTAGCTTTCTGTTACTATAATGAATACCTGAAATAGTTAACTCAAAAGAAGAAAGGTTTCTTTTGGCTCATGGTTTCAGAAATTTTCAGTCCATAGTCACTTGGCCCTATTGCTATGGGCCTGTGGCAGTTTATTTCACTATGGCAAGCACAAATGGTACAAGAGGCCTGTTCACCTCCTGGTGGCCAGGAAGCAAAGATAGAGACAGGAAGGGGCAGGAACCCCAATATTTCCTTCAAAGAGCTCCTATGACCTAAATTCTTTATGATAATCCCTACCTTCTGAAGGCTCCACAAACTCTCAGTAGATGCCATAGGCTGACAACCAAACTTCTAATACATAGGCTTTTGGAGGACACTTTTCCAAGCCATAGCAATAATATATATATATATATATATATATATATATATATATATATACACACATATATGTGTCTGTTGTCTCTAGGTGTGTGTATGTGTGTCTGTGATTTCCAATTAGGTTTCTAAATGCCAGTATCACTGAAAATGAACTAGAGATCCTAGAAGAAATGGCTGATTCCAGGAATACAAAACAAGGAAAGTCAAGGTGAGTCTAGAATATTTTGCCCTTCCAGAAAGTAAGGCATCTACAGGTGCATGTTGATGTCAATCTATAAGTAAATGAGGGAGAAGAGAAGCTCTTTCTCGCAGTAGAAAACCATAGAAGAAATGATGACTGTAGAAAGTCACCACTTGGCAACCATCATAGTAATGACTGATTCCATGGATGAAAAAACTTATGGATAAAAGTTTATTGAGTGCTGGGGATGTGGCTCAAGCGGTAGCGCGCTCGCCTGGCCTGCGTGTGGCCCGGGTTCGATCCTCAGCACCACATACAAAGATGTTGTGTCCACCAAAAACTGAAAAATAAATATTAAAAATTAAAAAAAAAAGTTTATTGAGGAACAGGATGTTACTATTGTCTAAAAATGTCTCCTACAAAGGGGAAACTTGACAGAGGAGACACCTGACAGACACTAGTGAACCAAGTGACCATAGTGACCATCCAGTGATGGGATGCATGGGACAAACACTGTAGGCCTCCTGATATAATGGACTGAGAAGGATGCAGCACTTTTGTTCTATTCTTCCCAACAAAACCTAAATCGAATCATGAAGAAATAGCAGACAAGCCTCAGTGGGGGGACATCTACAAAATAACTGATCTGTGTTCTTGAAAAAATGTCAATGTCATAAAACACAAAGACCAAAAAAGTGCTCCAGATTTAAGAAGACCAAAAAGATAGGCCAACGATGTGTGATTGGAGATGCTCCTTTTCTAGAGAGGACATAATGGGGGCAATTGACAAACTCCAAATTATAGTGTTGTATCAACATTGACTTCCTGATTTTTGATAACTATGCTGTGGTTAACATAAGAGAATGATCCTTGTTTTTAGGAAATACACACTGAAGGATTTACAGATAAAGGAGCATAATGATTTGACTCCAACATTCCAGAGGGTGAGACAAGAATAAAGCAAATATAGTAAAATATCAACATTCAGAAAATCTAGAAGTGTAAAGAATAATTCTTTCTCTTTTAACAGCTGCATTGAGACATAATTCACATGCCATACAACTCACCTACTAGGTCTATATCTAAACATGAAATTGCTGGGTCATATGGTAACTCTAACATTTGGAAAACTGTCAAATTTTTATAAAGTGATTATACATTATATGTTATATTCCCATCAACAGTGTATGAGGGTTTCAAATTCTCTACCTTTTCACCAACACTTGCTATTGTCCATCTCTTTAATTATAGCCATCTTAGTTTGCATGACATGGTATCTCGTGGTAATTTTGATTTGCCTTCCCCTAATGGGTAGCAATGGGGAGCACTTTCTTCATGTGCTCAGGAGCCACTTTTACATCTTATTTGGTGAAATATCTATTTGAATATATTGCCAATTTAAAAATCAGGTCATATATCTTTTTATTATAGGGTTATAAGTGTTCCTTTTATGTTCTAGACACAAGTCCCTTATTTGTGTCTAAAATCTTTTCTCTCATTCTGTGGGTTGTCTTTTCACTTTCCTGAGAGTAACATTTGCAACACAGAACTATTTAAATTTGATGAAGTCCAATTTATGTATTTTATCTTTGGTCACTTGTGATTTTGGTATCATAGCTAAGAAACTATTGCTTGATTCAAGCCATGAACATTTATGCATACACTTTTTTTCAAAGGATTTTATAGTTTTAGTGCTTGAATTTGAGTCTTTGATCCATTTAGTTTTTATGTTTGGTGTGATGTATGGGTCTAACTTCATTCTTTCGAAAGGGGATATCCAGTTGCCCCTGCACTGTTTGTTAAGCAGAATATTCATTCTCCCATTGAATGGTCTTGGTACCCTTGTCAAAATCAATTGAACACAGATGTATGGGTTTATTTTTGAACTCTCAATTTATTTCAATTGATCTATAAATCTATCCTTATACCAATACCACACAGACATGATTACTCTAACTTTACAGTAAGTTTCAAAATCAGAGAGTGTAAGTCCTCAAACTTTGTTCTTCTTTTTGAAGATTATCTTGGCTATTCTGAGTTTTTTGCATTTCCATGTGAATTTTTGGGATTAGCTTGTCAATTTCTGCAAAAATGTCAGCCAAAGTTTTGATAGGGATTAAACTGAATCCATAGATAAATTTGAAGAGTTCTGTCATCTTAAAACCATGGAGTCTTCTGATACATTAGCATGGGATTTCTATTTATTTAGATCTTCTTTATTGCTTTTTAACATGGTTTTTATACAGTGCTGGATACAGTAGTACATGCCTGTAATCAAGCTACTCAGGAAGCTGAGGCAAGAGGGTCACAAATTTGAGACCAATCTATAATGTAACACTTTCTCAAAATAAAAAGGGCTGGGGATAAAGCTCAGTGGTAGAGCACCCCTGGGTTCAATCCCCAGTACCACAAAAAAGATATTGTGTCTTTCAACCCATGAGCAAAGCATTTATTTATGTTGTTTTGATCTTTCCTTCGATGTCTTTCAAAGAATTATAAATTTCTATATAATTCTCTTGAATATCTCTATTAGATTTATTCCTAGTCATATATTTTATGCTATCATAAATCTTATCTTCCTTTTATTTACAAATCCTTCTTCTGTTGATTTTTATATATTGATTCTGTATCCAGAAATTTTTCTAGATTTTCTTATTAAGTTGAATAAACTATTTGTAGATTCTTCAAGTTTTTTAATATAAACTATTATGCCTTCTGCAAATAATTTCTATTTTTTTTAATTCGACTTGTCTTACTACACTGACCACAAACTCAAGTACAATGTCAAATAGAATTGCACTAACCTTACATTGTAACTGATCTCAAAAGGGAAGTGTTGAACATTCACAATTGAGTAATAATTTTTTTCAGCAATTTTACCCTGGTGTCTGTAGGCATGCATTTCTCTTCATTCATTCTGTGTAGAGGGTTGTTTGTTGTTTTTGTTTGTTTGTTTGTTGGTACTAGGGTCTGAACTCAGGGGTGTTTAACCACGAAGCCACATCCCCAGCCCTTTTGTTTTTATAGAGACAGGGTCTCACTAAGTTGCTTAAGGCCTCACTAAGTTGCTGAGTCTGGCTTTGAACTTGTGATCCTCCTGCCTCAGCCTCCTAAGTCACTGGGATTACAGGTGGGTGCTATTGCACCCCATATTGTGTGGAGTCTATAAACCTTCTTTAATCTGTGTTTTGATGTTTTCACACAGATTTGGAAATTTTTCAGCCATTGCATGTTCTAAAATTTTTTAGTTGTAGATAAACACAATACCTCCATTCCATTCGTTTATTTTCATGCAGTGCTGAGGATTGAAAGGGCGTGTTTAAATATTGCTTGTGCCTGTTCTTTCTCTTTTATGTGGATTCCAATAACAAACATTGGTCTTCATGGCATCCTCTCTCTTCTCCTCTTATCTTGCATCTCTCCATGCTTTCTTCTGACTTTCTTCTGACTTATCTCCCAGTTTATTGACATTCTCTTCCTCTGCATATATTCTACCACTGCATTCACCTGTTGATTTACTGATTTGTTTATTTATTTATTTATTTTTATTTCCTTCCTTCCTTTTTTTTAATGTTGGGGATTGAACCCAGGAGCACTTTACCACTGATCTACATCCCCAGTCCTTTCAATTTTTATTTTGAGACTGGCCTCAAAACTATGATGCTTATCCTCAGTCTCCTGGGATTATAGGCCTGCATGGCCACACCTGGCTCTTTTTTTTTTTTTGGTACCAGGGATTGAACTGAGGGACACTTAACCACTGAGCCACAGCCCCAGTCCCCCCTTTTTTTCTTGAGAGAGAGAGAGAGAGTTTTTTAATATTTATTTTTTAGTTTTCGGCGGACACAACATCTTTGTTTGTATGTGGTGCTGAGGATCGAACCTGGGCTGCATGCATGCCAGGCGAGCGCGCTACCGCTTGAGCCACATCCCCAGCCCAAAGCCCCAGCCCTTTAAAAAAATATTTTATTTAGAGACAGAGTCTCCCTAAGTTACTTAAGACCTCACTAAATTGCTGAGGCTGGCTTTTTTATTGCTTCTTTTTAGCTATACATGACAGTAGAATTCATTTTGACATAATTATGCAAGCATAGAATATATCTTATTTTAGCTAGGACACAGTACCTCTCTTTTCTCTTTCCTCCCCCTACCCACTGCTCCCTTCCCTCTAGTGATCTTTCTGCCATTTATTTATAGTTATTGTTTTAATTAATTTCTTGTGGATGTACATGATGTGGAGATTCACTGTGGCATATTCATATATGTACATAGGAAAGTTATGTCAGATTCATTCCACAGTCTTTCCTTTTCCCCTCCCTTCCCTTCAATCCCCACTGTCTAATCCACTGAACTTCTATTCTCACTTCCCTGCATTGTGGGTTAGCTTCTACATATCAGAGAAAACATTATGGAGCCAACCTAGATGCCCTTCAAAAGATGAACGGATAAAGAAAACATGTCTAATTATTTTTATTGTTTACTGAACACTGTAATTGTGAAATTTTTTACAACAACAATTTTAGGGCAAGGGTATTATTATCATCCTCCAGAGAAGATTCCACTTGGCATTGCCAGTTTCTGAGGATACTAGCAATCTGAGGTCACAGTTTGGGGTATGGAGAGGATAGAAAGCTAGCTAAAGTTCTAGAAGACTCTTTATTCTTATGGAGCAGTCCTACAGGGTCCCAGCCAAAATGAGATTCACCAGGGTACTGCCTTAGTATGGCCTGAATTCCATTGTCTGTCCTGCTAGGCCCATGTCACTGTCCAAAACCCTATATAGTGTGCAACCCACCCATTCTGGAATCTATAAACACCCCCAGGGTATAAGCAGCTCCCAATACTGACCTCGCCTCCATGGTTCCCATTCTTTTCTAGATCCTGTTCTGAAAATTCTCCATTCTCTTTTTTCTCTATGATTCCTTCAATCAGATGTTTTTTTATATTTTTCAGCTCTTCTAATAGTCCTCATTAGGAGGTGAGCATGAATTAACTAATTTGTCATTAACAGAAGTGGAAGTCCTTTGTTGAATTTTTAAAATCAATTATCTTATTTTTCACTTTTACAAGTATTATTTGGTTCGTTTTCATATGTATATGCTTGATTTTAAAGAATGATGTTTTCAATCCTCTTTGATTTCCCTTAACATATTAAGCATACTGATTTTATGCTCTGGATCTGATCATCCCAACATTTGCAGTCTGTGGGAGTTTGGTTCTGCTGGCACTCACTCATGGGGCTGTTTCCTTTTTTATTTGCAGGTGGGCCTTCTGACAGCTTTGCAGCAGGGTGGGGCAGCCACTCCACCCCAGAACAATTTTAAATGAAATTCCCAGTCTGGGGAGTCCATGGGCTATCTGAGGATTGTAAATCCCAGTTGTAAACCCACGTGGTGCTGGCTTGTGCGTCCAAACACTCAGAGTAAATCTTTTCCCCTCCTCCTTGTGTCAGGCTTAGGAATTAGCAATTCTCCTTGAGGCCCTGGGGTGCAGAGGTAGTGGGCAGCATTTCCAGTTCATCTGATGATGATGATGTCACCTCTTAGGGTGCCACCTTCATGCATGTGGGGAGGGAATGCTTCCTTACAGACCTCTAACTTTGCAAGTCTTGTGATTTATTACCTGTCCCTGAAATCTGTGAGGTCACTAGGGTCTACAAATGCTCTTGGGCTGAAGGTTGGCCTCTGTTTTCCAGTTACCTTTCTGGGTTCCTGCTTTGATATAATTTTTGGACTCAGAATTCCTTACTTTTTGCTATCTCATTGGTGCATTTAAAAACATGATTTTTAAATATTTCATTTGGCATTTTATGTACTAACATAAAAACATTTTCTTTCTTGGCTTTCTGATTACAAAAATCTGAATATGTTCAAAGATGGATATCTCCCTCTCTTGGTTTTTTGTTCAATGAGTGGTTTTATATTTTTCTTTTATAGATATTTTCATAAAAATAGTAATACATTATGATATATCATATATAATATAACTAATTATAACAAATAAAAGAGTTTTTAAAAGAAAAAAGGAGTTATACATTTACCTATTAGATGTGTCATTAAATGACTGACCCCCACTAGATAAGAACAGGGACCACATCCACTTTCTTTTCTCCTCCATCAGTTAGGATTACATTCATCAGTTAGGATGACAAAAAATTCATAAGAATATTGGCCTAACCAAAGTAGACATTTATTTGTTTTGCACATTAACGAACTCCAGAGGTAAAACTTCCAGGGCTAGTATAGATTTCCACAAAATGGTTAGGGATCAAGGATCCTCCAGATCATTCCAGATCACTGCATCATAATCCATATGGTGTGCCCTTCTTTCTTTTGATCCAAGATGGCACCAGAGCCCTAGCCCTCATATTAGAATGGAGATAAGGAGGTGGATGAAAGAAGGGGTAGAAGAGAAACAGGAGAGTACCAGCATCTTTGTGTTTCCCAAAACATGCTGGCCCAGACTTCCAGTTAAATCTCACAGGTCACATGGCCACTCTTAGTTGGAAAAAAAGCTCAGAAATATCTCTCTGAATACCTTTCCCACTCAAAGGAAATGAGGCTTCTTGGAACAATGTGGAAATCTTCGTTCAGTCATAGGCCCAGTTATGACGGATTGGGGTTCTATCTCCAGAGGAGAATGTGGCAGCAGCCAGCAGTCTCCACTATACTCTGTATCCAGAAAGCCTGGCCCAGAACAGCTGCACTGTTAAACCTCTGTGGTATTGAAATAATGAAGGAAGAAGGGAAGCAGAGAGGAAGGGAAGGAGGGAAAGAGGGAACTTTACAGACCTGTCAAGAGACATACTAACTTGTACTATGAAGTCACAGGTTGCTGAATAAGCTGGAATTGACATGCTTAAGGCAGTACACAATACACCCGGGTGAAGGGGTGAGGAGGGGCTCTGCACTCCCTGAGATGCCTCTAGCACATGCTGATGTATGCAAAGCCAGGCAAAGAGCAATATGCTATTTTTTAAAATACAGGGGGGAATGGCCAAGTGTGGTGGCACACACCTGTAATCCCACTCAGGATGATGAGGCAGGAGGATCACAAGTTCAAAGCCAGCCTCAGCAATTTAGCAAGCCCCTAAGCAACTCAGTGAGACCCTGTCTTAAAATAAAGAACAAAAGGGCTGGGGATGTTGCTCAGTGGTTAAGCACCCCTGGGTTCAATCTCTGGGAAAGAAGGAAGGGAGGAAGGGAGGGAGGGAGGGAAGGGAATGGAGGGAGGGAAGGAGGGAGGGAGGGAGGAAGGAAGGAAGGACGAAGGAAGGGAGAGAAAGAAAGAGAAAAAATGGGGAATGGTTATATGTGAAAACTCAAAAAGACTAAAGCAATCCCTAAGAATCAAAAAAGAACAGAAATAAATGAACAACATAAAAGTCATAAAAGTTTGTGCCATACCATATGAAGAAGTACTTCAAGTATCTTTAAAGAATGGAATTATGATTGTACATACCTAATGGGATATATCTTAAGGACAGTAAGAATTCCAAAAGAAATCTAAAACTGTGTTTGGTAGAGCCAGATGAGATCTCTCTGAATACCTTTCCCACTCAAATGAAATGAGGCTCTTTGGAGCACTGTGGAAATCTGAGTCTGCAGCAGGGAGATGAGTCCAGAACCTCCTGCTAGCACAGCAAGGATGTGGGAGCCAACTCAAAGGCAAGAATGCCAGCAATGGAAGGAAACCTATTGCATATGCTTAAGTCCATGCATTTTCAATGACTGGCCACTTTCAGAGATTGCTTGGGTACCAACTCAATACTCTGAAGGGTAGAATAGAAAGAAGGCATGTGTATCTACCTGACTTTTCTTTCATCACTTGTATTTCATGATGACCAAATAGTGAATAAAAGAAAGTTCTTCCATTATAAAATTCCAAACAGGAAATGCAAGAAGAATTAAATAATTGGAAAATTACCCTTTTGCAACCCTAAATAATGGCTCTAGATGCTAAAAGTGCTGGGTGAAAAGTCTCTGGGAAATACAATAAGACTGGATCAGGTCTACGCTACCTGAATCTCCTGATCAGTGTCATCATCAACCAGAGTGGCAAGCACTTGTACTCAGTACTCCCTGGGGAAACTTCTCATCAACAGCATACAACCTGAATCTGAGCACACCACTTGCTCTAGTGACCAGTTTAGTGGGAATGCCAGGGACAGCAGATAATGGTAGATAATATAGCACAAGGGTGCCACCAGTCACATCCCAACTGTATGAAATGGTACAGGAGGAATGGCTTGGCTTTAAATACACACATACACACACATATATTTTAGTTGTAGTTGGACACAATACCTTTATTCTATTTATTTATTTTTATGTGGTGTTGAGGATCAAACCCAGGGCCTCGAACGTGGTAGGCAATTGCTGTACCACTGAGCCACAACGGCAACTCCTGGCTTGACTTTTCAACAAATAAAAAGCACAGAAAAGGGGAAGCCCACCTATTCTGGATGTGAGTGTGTGCGTGTGTGTGGTTCTGGGTTTGCTAAGCCCACACTGTACTACTGAGCCACATTCTCAACATATTCTAGATTTTAAAAGATGGAAGACTATCGAGCTAACGCTAAGGTGTACTCACCTACATCTATTTTTTTTAACATTTATTTTTTAGTTGTAGGTTGACACAATATCTTTATTTTTTTTAGTGTGGTGCTGAGGATTGAACCCAAGACCTCACACATGCTAGGCAAGCGCTCCACTGCTGAGTCCCAGCCCCAGCCCACCTACATTTATTTTTAAATAAACCAGACACAAAAGAGCATCTTTGAAACAATCAGGGAAAGTGTGAACTAGGTGACATTAAGTAATTGTTCTGAATATTGTTGGGTTTGATAATGATGTTGCGGTGTTGTTTTTATAAGTCCTTAGCTCTAGTTAGAAATCCATAGGAATTATGTAGGAAATGACATGATATTTAGCGTTTACTTTAAAATACTCCGGACAAAAAGTGCCGTGAAATCCTGGAACAGAAAAAGGACACAAATAGAAAAAGTGGGGAAATGGGAGTAGACTCTGGAATTAAATTACTAATATTGTATAAATGATCATTTCTCAGTTGTGACAAATGCAGCAGGAGTTTTACAGTAGGGGACACTGACTGAGGAGCCCATGGGAGCTTGCTGTGTTATCTTTGAAGCTTTTCTCTCAAAGTAAAATTGTTCTACAATCAAAAGTTCATTTTTTTAAATATTCCAGGGAAAGGGGGGAAATAAGTAAAAGGGGGACAAACTCCACTTAGAAAATGGGACGTATTGACTAAAGACACTCAATATCATTAGCCATGAGGGAAGTACAAATCAAAACCAGTATGCAGCTTCATTGCAAACCCATACGAATGGCTACAATAAGAAAGAATTAGGCAGCAAATGTTGGAGAGGATGTTGAGAAAGTGGATCTTTCACTCATTGCCGGTGAGCATATAAAATGGGATGAGATGGCCACTCTTCAAAACGGTTTTGCAGTTTCTTATAAAACACACACGCATATGTCTGTGCTGGGGTACGTGGCAGAGTGCCTGCCTAGAGCGTGCTGGCCCTGGGCAAAAACACAAGCAGAGGTACCACAAGGACCTTTGGGGTGATGGAATGGTTCTGTACATTGAATCTATGACAGGTGATGAAACTGCAGAGCCACCTGCATGATGTGCGACACCTGGCGCAGCTCGCTCAGGCTTCTGAGGCTGCAGTGCCACCGGGCAATATGCCCACATTCGGGGAACTGCAAAGAGGAGCCACCAGCCTCCTGGGGGTTTCTCTGATGAATTCAAAAGAACAAGTTTTAAAAATATTTCAGGGGGAAAAGAAGGGTCTAAAAGAAAAATGTGGACAAATTGTTGAGAACTGTTGACACCGGCTGATCGACCCACTGGACTTCATTAACTATTCTTTACCTTTGTTTGTGTTTGACCTTTTCCGTGATAAACTGTCTTCTTAAGAGTCACTGCTAAACAAATGTCTGTTGAATGAATAAGTGAAGGATTAATGAATAACCGCAGTCTAAACCTGGCCTTCTATAGATAATGGAAGTGGGATCTGGAGGGAGGGCCTGCTCAAGGTCACACGGAATACTCAAGGCTCTGATAGCTAGTCCAGCTCTTTTTAAATACATGTTTTCAACTTTACACAAGTGAACTTTTTAGAGAAAAAAAAAAAAAAGAAAAAGAAAAATTGACCCTTAACCTAGGGATCCAACACAAGAAGGGAAAAGGCTTCCCAGGAGAGCATCTAGGGAGACCCAGTTGCTAGCTGCACCCAGGGGTGGGGGCAGGCAGACCACCTGCAGCGGGTCAGAGGCTGTACTCCCAGAGATTTTCCCCAAGATGAAATCACTAGAATGCCTGGTGTGTTTGAACGTCTTAAAAGAACATTTACACACCCGGAGGAGAGTGGAGGGTTGAATTAGTGATAAGTGCGTGGGAAGCTAAGCAAACAGCAACCCGAAGGACAATTATTAACTCCTGGGAAAACAAAATGCTGTGCAGAGAAGGGAAGTCACTGTGGTTTGCATGGCTCACCTGTGAATGGCATTTACGTGGCTGCATAATTTTCAAGGATGGGAACAAGAAGGGGGAGGAAAGCATAACCCTTTTCTTGCAAAGGAAGCCCTGGAGGGGACTGTGAGGCACACCTGGCCTCCCAGGTGGGGCCACTGTGAGCAAAGGTGTGGGGCACATTCTTCTCCTTTCATCCCTCGTGCCCTGGGTTTCCCTGAGGGAATAGGATTATGGCCCCACTGTGCCCCCCAATCCAGCTTCCTCCTGTCCCTCTGGAGGGTCTGTCCTTGATCCCTGTCCTTGCTCCCTTCTCAGGCCAGTCCTTCACAAAAGGCATCAGCCCCACTCCCCTGACCCTTCCACTCAAGCCGAGGATTTGGCTCTTCCACTGTCTAGCCTCTCTCAGTAACTCAAAGGGACACCTCAAACCTCAGACACCAGCCTAGGCATGTGCTCAGCCACAGATCCACCCAGGCCACTCTGAGGCAGGTACTGTTGTCCAGCTTGTGCCAGACAATGACTAAGTGGCAGGGAGAAAGATGATACTCAGCTCCTCACAGAGTGGGCAAGGGCTGTACATAATGTGGCTTTGGTGGCCCAGCAAAGACAAGGGAGAGGTCCTCAAACTGTTGTCCTCAGAAACAAGGGCCTCGTGGTGTGGCACGTAATGTGCATGCCACCATGGTGGTCCACAAAAGATCTGCTCTTAGAACCTGTGAATGTGACTTTATGAAAGAAAAGGGTCTTTATAGATGTATTTAAATCAAGGAGGTAAGATGAGACCATTCTAGATTATCAAGGTGGGACCTAAATCCAAGGACAGGTGTCCCTATGGAGACAGAAAGAAGGCCACGTGAAGATGGCGACAGGGATTGGGCCACAAGCCAAGGGAAGCCTGGAGCCCCCAGAAGCTGGAAGAGGCAGGAAGAATCCTTTCCTGCAGCCTCTGGAGGAAACAGCCCTGCCCACACCTCGACTTCAGCCTCCAGAACACTTGTCCTGGGGGTCCTGGACAGACAGCCCAGAACATATAGAACCAAACCATAGGGAATAGCCAGGCTGTGGGGGAGGATGCAGGGGAGACACAGCTAATGGTGCCCCTCCAGGTTACCCTCTCTCTCACAAGCCTACTGCCTAGCCAGACTTCTGGAAAAAACTAGCTACCTGTGCTGGCTCCACTGCCTCAGTGTCTACTCAATAGTCACCCAACTCCTCGTTCCTACCCCACTCCCTGTAACTTTGTCTGCTCCTTCTCTCTGCTGTGACCCTCCTCCAGAGCCTGGTACAGGTTCAGCCACCTGATCCCTGACTTTGATTAAGGGGATATTTTAAAAAAAGAGCTGAAACTCCAACATGCAGCCCATCCTCAGGGGTCAGCACTGTGCGCAGGAGCAAAGGCATAGCCAGGAAAGACCAAGTGTGCACTGAGTTCAAGGAACAAGGGGAGGGGAGAGCCACGGCAAACATGAGCTGACAGAGCAAGGACCATGGGTTTCCATGAGCCACAGAGGAATACAGGCTAGCCTGAACCCCAGACCCTCCCCTTGGGGACAGGCAGGCACATCACAAACCCCATGGCCAGATCTTCCAGCTGCATGGACACTGCCACCCAGAGCCACTGGCTGTCATGGGGCAGGAAATTGACAAGTTGGGGAATTGCCAGTGCCATGACCTGGGCACAGGGACACACTGACTCTAAACAACTTGGTGACTATCTGGCTTCTCTCCTTGAATGTTAGTGCCGTGAGGACATTCACTTGGTTTTGGTCACTTTTCTGTCACCAGCATTTAGCACAGCACATGGCACGTCATAGACACTTCAGTATTTGTTGGATGAATGGTGAATGAGCAAATGAGGAAGCCCAACACTGCACAGAGCAGGGAGCAAGGGTGTAATGGGCCGCTGTTATCAACGCATAGTTGGCGTGCCCCTTCCTTCTTTGAGGGATGACCTGGGAGCAAGGGGTCTCCTGCTTAAAGTCACGTACCCTGAAACCTGGCTTCCACTGACCAAAGTCCAGCCTAGCTCCACACTGCCCCTAGATTTAAATCTCCTCATGGTCAGACTTCTTGGGCTGTCCCTGGAGCAATGGCCCCTGAGTTAATGCTTACCAGGCATGGAAAACCACGTGCAAGGGAACCACTAAATGATGGCCCAGGCCAGCAGTCCAAGGACAGGGCTGGGAGGAAGGCAGCCCCTGCTGAGTCAAGGGAGGGGGAGCTGGGGAAAAGATGGGGAGAGGGATAAGGGAGGTTGTGCTCTCCTCCCGAGCTGCTGCTCCTTGGATTCATTTCCCCCTGTCCTGGGCACAAATGTGGGAGCCACATGGGCTGGGACATGTAGGAGGGTGAATGTCTCAGATCCATTAGCTAGTCAGGCTAGCTATGGGGCAGCTGCAGCAGGGGCCTTTCTCACATGTCCATCTAAGAGAAAGATGAGGTCCAAAGAGTAGAAATGCCCTGGTCTAGGGGACAGGGTCATGGGGACTCTGTAATCACCAGGTGCTGCTGTCCCCATCAGATACTGAGGGTTCAGAGCTCCCATGGCCCAGCCCTTCCTTTCCTGTTGTGGCTTCTAGGAATTGAGTAGTAGGTGAGCCCTCTGACTTGTATGTACCCTTCCTTACAAAACTGACCTAGGATTTCTTGTCTTCAGGGGGCCCCGGGCCCCGGCCAGAACAACTTGGCCCATGGCAAGTAGCCCTTGGCAAGCCCGTGCTTCCAGGAGGAAACCTGTCAATCGGAGGCTTAAGTGAGGTCTGGGACACCCATATGGGGTACATAGGGACACAACTTCTGGGCCCCTTCCCTGAAGCACAGGCAGGGAGCCGTCCTCATTACCCACTCCCAAGACCCTCAGCTGTGGGCCCTGATCCCCCAGATGTTCCTTGCTGGGACACTGGCTGGGCAGGCCCAGGCTTGGGCTCCTGAGTTGTACTGGGGTGAGTGGTGGTTCCCCCAAAGCTGTGCCCACCTCTTCACACCCAGACCCTGTGAATGTGACCTTATGGAAAAGGGGTCTTTACAAATGTTGCTAAATTAAGGATGTAAAGATACAATAAGCTAGATTATCCAGGTGGGCCCTAAGTCCAACATCAGGTGTGCAGGTGTCCTTATGAGACAGAACAGAGAGAGAAGGCTGTGTGAAGGTGGAGGTGGAGATTGGATTGATACAGCCATAAGCCAAGGGATGCCTGAAGCCCCCGAAGCTGCTACAAGAGACAGGAAGAACCCTGCCCTAGAGCTTCCAAAGGGTGCCCACACCTTGGTTTCAGACTCTGACCTCCAGGATGATGAGAGTACATTCTTGTTGTTTTGAGCCACCAGGTTTGTGGTCATTTGCTTTGGCCACCTCAGTACACTCGTCCAGGAGGGAACAGGCTGAGCCTGGAGCCCTCCTAGGCCAGCTGAGGGGAGGGCTGGGTCTTTGTACTCACATCATCAAGTAACTGAATGGGGGCTGGGGCAACCTAGGCAAGGCTGCTCCCTTTGGCCTTGGGCAGTTCACAAGGAGTGTGGGTGACAACCATCATAGAAGTCGGGGTTCCTGACGGTGCACTCACATTCCTGTGTACTGAGCATGCACATCTGACACAACTGTAGAAATGGGAAGGACTGGGGGGCCCATGTGCATGGCTGTCTTCAGCCACTTGGGGTTACCTCTTGGAGGAGGAGGAGGAGGCTTTGCTGCGGTCAGTCTGCAGAGCATGTGACCCCTGAAGCAAAGTGTAGGGGACACTGACAAGCCCACACTTACATGGACGGATGAATTACGTTCTAGAATTTGTTCAATGTTTATTAGGAGGAATTTTCGACACAGGTCTATCTACAGAGAATGAGCATCCAATGACCCCCCATCAATCAGTACCAATAGTGACCCAGGTGTGGCCATCTTGCTTCATGTCTCCTTATTTATTTTTGGTACCAGGGATTGAACCCAGGGGCACTTAACCACTGAGCCTCAACTTAACCACATCCCCAGCCCTTTTTACATTCTATTTACAGACAGGGTCTCACTGAGTTGCCTATGGCCTCACTAAGTTGCTGCTGAGGCTGGCTTTGAACTTGAAATCATCCTGCCTCAGCCTCCTGAGCCCAGCTCATCTATCCTTTGAGATAGACAGCCTCACACCTGCAAGTGAGAACAGGCCCTCCACAGCACCAAACACAGATTCAGCACCTTGGTCTTTGTGCCAATGAGGGCAAGAGGCTGGCCCACTCAACCTGGGGACTCCACAGGGGTTCCCCAAGCTCCCCAAATCAGGCCCTAGTGTCCAACCTCTGGATCAGATCAGAACTAGTGTGGACAGGAGGGGTCTGCAAGGGCCACACAAGAAGCAGGGTCCAGACAGTAATTGCTCCCAGTATTTGCCCTTGCATGGGACGCAGAGTTAAGGGGAAGCAAGGTTGAAGTTGGAAAAGGTGGAATGTGTGCGACACCATATGAAGGTCAGGTGAGACTGCTGAAGACAGACACAGCAGCCAAGAGGCCCACAGCACACAGCTGCCACTGAGCCTGTGGTGCTCTCCCCAACTGCCTGCCACTCCTCCGTACTCAGCCTGGCTTCTGCCTGTCTACTTCCCATCCGCACACCTCTTCTGGAGTACACACACAGGCCTCCTGCTCAACGCAGTATGCACCAGGCTGCTGTGGGGACCTGGGTAGTTTTGCCCCTTTCTCCTCCAGCAGCTTCCTGAGGGGCTCACTGAGGGTAGAGACACACACACACTGATACACATTCATATCTCATACACAAATATGCAGACACATATATGCAGACACATGTGCATATACACAAGCACACACATGTGCACACACACACACTCCTCACACATACTCCACGCACATATTTGCATGCACATATACATGCCCACATACGCCACATTATTATGCACATGGATGCACACACACCAGCCTCTACCTTTTATATACATGGGAAAATCACTGCTCCCCAATGCATATAGGAAGGGCAACTGGATCCTGCAGCCCTGAGACTCTGCACAACTGGGTATTGGCAGAGGACAGCTTCAAGAAGCCTGTCAGCCTAAACTTAGTTGGACTGTACCCTTCCTGTTGTCCAGGGAGGTGGCTGGTTCCAGAGGTGAGTTTCCCAGTGAAGACAAGGCAAGCAGGGCCAGCAACAGGTGCTAGGCACTCATAGCCTGGCTATGTATGGGTGGGAGCCTCCCTTTTACAGCAGGCCACTGCCACCTCCTCAGCCTCCCCTCACTCACCCTTGGAGGACAAGGGGCCAAGCAGCAGTATAAGGGGACAAAGAAGGAATAAGCTTGAGGCAGCAAATTCAAAGGGGGCCCAGGAGGGAGGGACAGGCCATGAAGGGGATGCCAGCAAGGACCATCACAGCAGCTCTCCACTCAGCCCAGGCCCAGAGCTGTGTGTGTGCATGTGAGTACATGTGTGTGCCAGTGTGCATATATGCATGGCAGCAGCAGCACCCAGCAAGATGGTCTTCCAGCACACACTCTGGGTGCATGAGGGCATGGGGTCATGCAATAACAGGCAGGAGAGTGCAAGAAGCCGTGTGTGTGTGTGTGTGTGTGTGCACGTGTGCACGCACACATGTGTGTATGAGCCAATGAACAAGCACCTTCTTTCCGAGGGACTCCAGGAGCCAAGCTGACAGCATTCAAGAAGCATCTTCAAGCCCTGAACAAAAGGGATCCTTCCCCATTTCTGTCCCCTGATTCAGCAGCCATGTGGTAGTATGAGCCCAGGGTCTTTACATCTCCAGCTTCATCTTCACTGCAAATACACACACTCATGCATTCACACACTCATACACACACATGATTGCAAACACACATAGGCACAGTATACTCTAGGCACATGGACATGCATTCTAGGTCCCTGTGCAGGAGAAACTCTTCTAGGCCTTGACACTCTTGCCCATACCATTCCTCCTGCCTCTTATGTCTTTCTTCCCTGAGTCACTTTATGAACTCCCACCTCAACAGGCAGCTGCTCAGTGACCCACTCTTTTCAGACTTTTCCCTGGTCCTGCCCTACCTATGAGTTTAGTGAGCTATTTGTTGAGGGTGTTTAACTTCCTCCTGGATCCTCAACTACTATCCCAGTAACTATATCAAGAGCTAGACTTTGGGGCTGGGGATATAGTTCAGCTCAATGGTAGAGTGCTTGCTTCACACTCTACCAGCCTCAACTTATTGAGACACTGGATTCAATCCTCAGCATCACATAAAAATAAATGAATAAATAAAGATATTTTGTCCATCTACAACTAAAAAAATTTTTAATGCTATTAACTAAGAATAAACTAAGAACTTTGTTTCAATGTCAATTATGAACTGCTGTTTTGTTACTTTAACAAAAACTGGATCTGTCTTAGAGGGAGAACAAGCAACTCACCAAAAACCTCTTCATTTTACAAATTTATTTATTTATTTATGATACTGGGAATTGAACCCAGGGGCACTTAACCACCAAACCATATCCCCAACCCTTTTTCATATTTTATTTAAGGACAAGGTCTAAGTTGTTTAAGGCCTCACTAAGTTGCTGAGGCTAGCTTTGAATTTGTGATTCTTCTGCTTCAGCCTCCTGAGTCACTGGGATTACAGGCATGCGCAACCACACCCAGCATAAACTTTTTTTTTCTTTTTTTTTCTATTGGAACTGGGGATTGAACCCAGGGCTTTGCAAATGTGAGGCAAGTGCTTTGCCACTGAGCTTCATCCCAGCCCCACAAACTTCTTATCCTTCCTTTTCATGAGTCTGGGTTTAGAATAGCAAAAGAAAGCATAATCATCTCCTCTGAATCAAGTTCCTTTTCCCCCCTGAGACCCTTTTCTGTTGCCAGGCCCTGAACATCATGAAAACTATGACTGGTAAGAAAATAATGATCATCTCTATAAAGATGTTAAAAACTTTATTTCAAAAACAATATGTTATCATGAAAAAGGGTCATTCTCCCAAGAGGACATAGTGATCATAAATGTGTATGCACCAAAGAAACAAAGCTGAAAAACATGTTAAGCAAAAATGGAAAAAAGTGAACGGGAAGAGGAACAAATCCACAATTATAGTTGGAGACTTCAAGATACCTCTCTCAATAATTGACAAAATAACTATATAGAAAATCAGTAAGGATATAAAGAACTCAACAACATTATCAGTAAATTTACAGAATAATCCACCCCACAACAGCATGTTGTCCATTTTTTCTGAGTACCCATGGAACACATCCAATATAAACCATATCTCAGGCAAACCTCAACAAATTTAAAAGAACTGACATTATACAGAGTTTGTTCTCCAATCAGAATAGAATCAAACCAAAAATCAATAACCAAAATAAAAATCTCCACACACTAATAAATTTAAAAAACACACTTAAAAAATAATCCACAGGTCAAAGAGGAAGACTGAAGAAAAAAATCTTAACTACATTGAAATGAAAGAACATAATACCGCAACATTGCAAAATTTGTGGAATGCAGCTAAAGCAGTTCTGAGAGGGACATTGATAGCACAGAGAGATTCTTTTTCTCCCTAAAGAGAAGTCAATATCTCAAAGGCAGGATGGCACATGAATTAGGGCTGGAAATTTGCCTGACTCACTGAATCAAAAATATCTCTCAGATCCAAAGTTTGAGTGATGTACACTTTAAAATAACATTAAGGGGCTGGGGTTGTGGCTCAGTGGTAGAGCCCTTGCCTAGCACGCATGAGGCACTGGGTTCAATCCTCAGTACCATATAAAAAATAAATAAATGAATATATAAAAGTATTATGTCTATATGAAACTAAAAACACTTTAAAAAGAACATTAAAACCTGAATATAAGCTGGGTGTGGTGGCACATGTCTGTAAGCCCAGCAACTTGGGAGGGTGAGGTGGGAGGATTTTAAATTCCAGTCCAGCCTCAACAACTTAGTGAGACCCTGTCTCCAAACAAAAAAATATTTAATGGGCTAGGGATGTGGCTTAGTGGTTAAGCACCCCTGGGTTCACTCCCCAGTACAAAAATTTAAAAACTGAATATATCAGGAAGCTGAAGAATTTAGACCTCTTAAATTTCACTGAATCTAAAATCAAAAACCTAATTTGAATTGAGCTCTGGATCTACCTCAGACTGATTAAGTTACTTTGAAGAAGCCATTCAAATGTTCTACATCTCAGTTTCCTCATTTATGAAATACTAAGACGTTCTACTTCTTAAGGATATTTTGGAATGAAAGTATATATGAGTTGTATTTCATAAATAGCAAAGCTCTGGATTGGTTTGCTAGAGATGCAATAACCAAATACCACATACAAGGTGGCCTAAAACAACAGGAATTTATTCTCTCTTGATTCTGGAGGCCAAAAGTCCAAGGTCCAGGTATTCAAAGGGCCATGTTCCTTCTGAAGCTTCAAGGCAATGATGTGTTCCTGGGCTCACCCCTGAGTTCTGCTCATTTGCTGGTCATCTTTGGCATTCTTTGACTAGTAGATCTCTAGTCCATCTCCGTGTGGTGTTGTCCCTGCTTGTATCTGTGCCCAAATCCCCCACTTTTATAACACCAGTCGTAATGGAGTAGGGGCCCACCCTACTTCAGTGTAATCTCATTCTCCTCATCATATCCCCCAAAGAGCTTACTTCCAAATAAAGTCACGTTCACAGGCACTGCAAGTTAGAACTTCAACATGAATTTGGTACAGGGGCATGCAATTAAACCCATAGCAAGCTCCCTGCCAATTTTATGCTAGAGAACTGTAGTTTTTATTATTGTCCTTTTTGTTGGCTACAGCCATAAAATGTACATATATCTCAACCTTGGAAGCCTCCTTGTCAGTCTGCCTTGATGGTGATGGCATGGAGGTATACTGCTGTCCCTGGGAAGGTGTGTACACACCCACATGTGGACACAGTTTTATTGTCTGGCTCCAGTCCGTGTGCAGCCTTTCTGCCTGGTCTTCAGTGTAAATGCAAGCCCAGGCCCCCAGACAGGGCCGGCCTCCTCACCACATCCAGCCCCGAACCACCCAGGGATCCTGTGGCTCTCAGTGCACATCTGTAGATCTGTCCAGTGGGATTCTGTGGAGTCACCCAGGCACCCCATCCCTTACAGAGGCATGCTCTGTTTGTCTCCCTCCTCCCTGACAACAAGCATTCACACGAGGCTTTGGTTTCCTCAGTAACCAAGGCCTGCAGCTGACTGGTCACAGAACCCGCAGCAGAGGTGTCCCAGGGACCACCAATGATAATATGGCAGCTCGTCCTCCTCCTGCCCTTGCCCACCTTTTCTCCTGCAGCACCTGGAGGATAGCCAGCCGAGGGAGACAGGTGAGGCCAGCCAGGCCTTGGAAAGCACACTCCTGGTGCACCAGGAGGCCATGAGAGGTATCCAGGCACCAGCCAAAGAGGTCAGAAGGTGAGAGTGCTGAGGATGGGTAAGAGGGAGGCTGGAGGGGTTTCTGGCAGGTCTGGGGGTACATTCTGTGGAGGAGAATGGCAGAAACAGAGGCTAGGACACAGGACCCAGCAGGCAGCCTACATGGAAGTAGGAGTGGGGGGGCCTGAGGGTAAATGAGGGGCAGTGGGAGATGATGCTGGGAGGGAACCTCAGGCTTTAGGGTACACTAAAGCACAGGAGGCAGGTATTTGAAGGCAGGTTTCTGGACCCACCTGGGAATTCAGAGTCTTTACCTGGAGGAAAGAAAAGGCCACCAAAAGTGTGGAATGGGGAGCCTCTACACAGGGAGTCCTCCTGAAAATGGCAGCAGCCATAGAAGCCAGTCAGATGACCAGAAAGATGCCAATTGATGCTGGGACAGCAGGATGTGCCATGACTGCTGCCCATAGGCAGGGGGCTTCTGGAGGCTGGCCCGGTGCTCAATTCTCTCTGGGCCCTGGCAGCCTTGCTCAGGGCCAGGTGTACACTGGGTGTCATGGAGGTCTATGTGGAGTTACACAGCCACCTCAACTTCACATCCTTCCTACAGGAGACATTTGTAGCATGCCCGCAGTGCTCAGGCCCAATGCCAGCCACACTGGAGCACAAAGGCATCCGTAGCATCCATGAATTAGTCAGCTGGCCAAATGCAGAAGGAAGCAGACAACGGAAGCCCCAATAACACAGGGAGGAGGGCAGGGTGACACCTGAGGGTCATGCCCAGCGCTGTGAGGCCAAATTGAAGGTGGGGAGAGCACTGCAGATAGGAGATATACTATGTGCCAGGCACTGAGCCACAAAGTGACCTGGCGAGGGAGGGTAAGAACCATGCCTGGTGCAGGCCCAGGGGCTTCCTGGAGGGAGGGGGCTCATGCTGAGTCTCCCCCTCAGCATGCTTCACAGCCCTGTCAAGAGTCAATCCCACTCCCCTGAGTTTCTCACCCTCTTGTCTTCATGACAGCTGGGGCAGGAAGCAGTGGGCACAGGAAGTCAACTTCAAAACATTTCCCTAGCAGGATGGAGGAACATCATGAGGAGTCGAGGGACCTGGACACCAGAGGGAATTCCAGTATGCTCACCCCAGTACTGCCTCTCAGAGGTGAGTGAATCCTGCCCTTATCTCCAATGATTTCCCTATACAGCTGCTTCTTCCTCCATAGAAGGTTGTCAAGGGCACAGGGCACCAGGTAGTGGCCCAAGAGGTCTGATCTTGCCTGGAGTCACCCACCACCATATCCCACCTACAGACAGCCTCACTGTGAGCTGCCGAGACAGAGGTCCCAGACTCTCAGATTCCTTCCTTCCTGGGGTCTCCCCACATTGCTAAAGCCCCTCTTGGAGCCAGATACCAACATCACAGGGGAAGAAAGGATTCGTGGAGCCACTGCAGGCAGGGCTGGGGTTGAAAAAGTGAGCATGCCCCTGGCAGACAGATGTGAAGGGCCACGTGCACAGCAAGGACAGTAGGTAATGATTTGAGGGGGTGTTGAGAAGGGATGAATGTGTTTTGCACATGAGATGGATGTGAATCTGGGAGGACAACAGGAGGACTGATTAGGCTAAATAGTAGCCCCCAAAATATGTGTCTACCTGGAGCCTCAGAATGCACCTTATTTAGAATAAGACAAAGGGACACCAGTCATCCTGGTACATTCTGGTAACGGCCAGTTAAGAGCTGGGCTTAGAGGAGGTGGATGGGGGAGGCCAGGTGGTGAGTAGGAGCTGGATCATTCAGGATCTGTGAGCTGGACTTTGCCCTCAAGGCCACAAGGGGCCATTGAGGGGCCCTAAGGGGAGGAATAGCTGAGGCATCTGTCTCAGGTCAGTCAAGCTGGCCTTGGTGTGCAGGTGGGGGCAGGGATGGGGGCTGGGCCTGGAAGCAGGACACACGGAGGAGCTGGTACAGTTGTCCAGGCAAGAGAGGACAGGGTCTGGTAAAAAGTACCAGAACATGGCAATGGGAGGGGGTAATGGGGAAAGAAATTGAGGGTGTCTGAAGCTTGAGGTGTGGAGGGAAGACAGTGAGCTCACTTTGGGATGCACTGTATGTTAAGCACCGTGGACTTCCACATGGCAATGGCAGTAAAGCTGTGAGCAAGGACACTCAGGAGACACTGATGTCACAGTTGTCACCCAGGAGAAGAGCTGAGGTCATCCAGTGGTGGCATGTAGAGGGAGACAAGAAAAAAGCATGGAGCCTGAGAAAGAGACTTGGGATAAATGGCCAGAGAGAGGAAAACAAAAGCAGGAGCATGGGAAGTTGTAGGAGGTGAGGAAGGGGAATATTCCAGAAGGAGGGAGTGGGCCACTGTTGCTGAGAGTTGGAATAAGTGCAAGACTGAAGAAGGCCCTCTGGACTTAGCTGGGGACACCTCAGCAGCTGGGAAAGACCAGCCTCAAGGCTGCACCTGTAGATAATTTCTTCCAGCTGAGGCAGCATCCAGGGAGGACTTGGTGAGGACAGGCAGGGTGGGCATATTTGCACGCTGATGTAAACACGACAGGGTGGCAGGGGAAAGGAGGAGGCCAGTGTGAATGGGGTGGGGGGCATAAGTGGAAGACCAATTCAGGACAGGAATAGGACCCCCTGTCCCCTGCATCTGGCTGCTACTGGTGCCCAATAATTCTGGTGGCAAAGTCCAGCTCCAGCCCGGCGCTCCCTGCTCCTTGGGCCTCCTGCCCCTTGCCCATCTGAACTATCAGTCATTGCAGGGATCAGCAGCATTGGGGGAAGGAGGCCATGAATCCAGGGCCAAGGCCTCAGGAGTAGACCCGAAATCCAGGGATAAAAGAGAACACCTTTCAGAGCCCTGCACTTTGACCACAGAGGAACAGGTCACATCTAGAAGCCACCACCTAGGAATCTAAGTCTTTGCTATAGCTTCAGCGGATTCCTTGAGGCTCTGGAATGAGGCTGTGAGGGAGGGGTTCCAAGTGTATTACAAGGATGCTCATCTGCCAGCCAGCCCCAGAACATCTGGGGAACTCACCAGGTTCAATATCTTCCATGTTTGACTTCCAAGTATTGTCTCGTATACGTGTAAGCAAAGTGTGTTCCAAGCTCCTGAAGAAACATCCATCACAGCACAATTTAGATGGGGGAGAGGGGCAGAAGAACAGATGAAGGCCAACAGCCCTGTGCCTTGTCCATCCACTCTAGGCTGGCCCAGCACTGAGCGGGGACCCAGGTTCCTGCGCAGATACTAGGAAACAAGCCCTAATGCTGAGCCGTCTGTGACGTCTTCCTCTGGCTGGCCCTCACTGCTCCATCTGACAATTCACATGTCCTCTAGGCTTATAGCCTTGGAGACCCTATCCGTGACCCCCCAGTCCCTCTGGAACTTCAAAAACCTGCAGTTCAGGCCTCAGGTGCCATGAGAAAGCCATGGTTCCTGTGGCCTTGGCCAGCTCTCTAACTGTGTCCCTAGGACAAACAAGACCCTGTGTTGCCCTCATGGTCCCATCCCATATCAACCACAGCAGCTCTCCTCCCTCCCTCCATTGTTAGAATGAGTCTCAGGCCACTTCTGCAGGTGGTAACAGCAGAGTAACCAGTAGATGGAGGCCCTCCTCCATCCCCCAAGCTACTCCTAGAACCACCACGCCCTCTGTTTCTCTCCATAATGAAATGGCATTTGGGCACAAAGTACACAGGGACAGAAGGGAGGAGTGCTGAAGATAGTTAGTTACCTTGTGACCTGCAGGCAGGACAGCAAGGATCCTGGAAAGAGTTCTGTGACTGGAAAGGCCTGTCCCTGAGCAGTGGGCTTCAGCTGTCCCTGCTGAGGGCAGGTCTCTGACCCTGATCTCCCAAGGATGTGACAGATCCCCCTGGTTTCACTGCTACCCTGTCCTGACCTGCCTCTCTCTCCCCACCTTCTCCCTGCCTAGGAGCTGGCCCCAGGGGCAGGCAGGTCATATGGTGGCACATCTGCACTCTCCTCACTCTCCTTGCAGAGTGCTCTCGGGATGCAAATCAGTTAGTGATGTGGGAAGCAGGTACTGAGGGGTAATAGCTGCTCTCTAAATTTAGATGGGAAAAATCCCCACAGAGTTGGCAGAAATATCCTGAGCCTTCCTGTGGAGAGGGGGCAGCAGGGCCCAGGGTAACAGGGGAGTAGGCCTGCTGGGTGGGGGTGCACCTACTCCAGGGGCCAGTCCCTGTCCATCTGCAGCTTTAGCCTGGGGCTCCATCCTGTTGGGGAGACTCAGGCCCCCTCAGGCTCTTCTGTCAATTTGGATTGCGTTCACAGCTCTCCAGAGCCCACCTGCAGCCAATAGCAGCCTCCTTCCTTGCTATAGCTGACTGGGTGGGATGCCAGGGGATTGAGGTCTGGGCCAGAAGCTCCCTTCCTGCCTGGGCGCACATCTGTGGGAAAGAATGGCCTGAGGCTGCAGGCTGTGCCCCAGCTGGTGGAGGCTGTTGCTCTGGTCTCGGCTCATTGCCTGCTAATTGTGGGCCTCTGAGTGCCTCACCTCTGTCTGTGCCTCAGTTTCCTCATCCATAAAGTGCATCAGGAGCTTCCTGGGGGATTCAGTGAAAGCGTAGACACCCTGTGCACCACTAGCCAATGGTCACAGCACCACAAATCAGGAAGCTCTCCTCCATCCCCCAAGCTACCTGCTTCCAGCATTATACAAGGGACCTGCAAAACAGTCTTCCCGGCATGCAAGGAGGGCTCCTCCTGAAGTTTGTGAGCTTCCAGTTGGAAAGTTTGGAGACAGTAGTGCTTCAAAGGGCAGCTGGGCAGCAAGCATAACAATGAGGTGCTATCCCCTCACTCCAAGTCTTCTCCCTGGGCACTCCTGGCACCCGAAGCCCTCCTTCTGACCCCTTTGCCACTGCTCGCTGCAAGGTTTTGGGCAAGTTTCAGGATGGGCAGGACTGGAGCCGGGGGATTCCTTGACCCCAGAGCAGCCAGCCTGGGAGCTCAACCTTGGTCTGCGGGCAGGAAACAGTGCTGGGAGGAGAAGGGACAGTGGCAGTGAGACAGGCAGATGAGCCAGTAGGCAGAGCATTTGCAGGTGCTCAGCACTGTGACAGAAGGGTTCAGAGGCAAAAGTCCTTGAGGACGGAGATGAGACGACCTCCCCAGGAGCCCCTTCCCCACCCACCCCCATGGACATCACAGCCAGGAAGAGAGCTTGCAGTAAGCTCCTGCCTGGCCCACTCATGGCCGCTTGGTTCATGTTATCTTGTTTCCTCAGCTTGACCAGCAAGGCACATTGCTGGCGAGAGTAGGGGGTGGGGGACATGGAGATATGTGGCCAGAGGCCAGCAGGCCACTCACAGAGGCCTACCTCCTGGGCCAGGCAGAGCAATGGGGTATCTCAACAGGGGGACTGGGTACCACGCAGCCCTCAGAGCCCCCAGTCTCTCTAGCCTTGTCCTTCTGCCCTTGGTGGTTCCCCTTTCTCCTGGCCCCATGCAGCCCTCCACTTCTCTGGGATAAGGCAGAAAGTCACTGGCTTCCCTGTCCTCTCCTTCCACCTTGTGTGGCTGCAAGCTCCTCATCTTCCCTCACCTCCCTTTGCCTGTCCAGCCAATGGGCGTGGGCTGCTGGCTCTCTCCTGGTAAAAGGATTATATCATCTGTAATGTATATCCAGACACACGCACTGCATCTCGGGAGGACAAGACAAGGAGAGGGAGCCGTGCAGCTGGCCAGAGGGGCTTTATAACCAGGTTATTGAACCTGAACCTGAGCCTCCTGGAATGGGGGTGTTAATGGCTCTTGAGGTCCTGGCCCCCAGAAAGCAATCACTGCACAGCCTGGCTCTCTCTGTCCTGCCCTCCCCTCCTTTCTCTCCTCTTGCCTCCCTGCTGTCCCTGCTTGGTGCTTTCACCCTTGGGGCTCAGCTGCCTGGCTGGCCTGCCTTTGACCCCATCTGCAAGTGCAGCTTTGGGAGCTGCCACGGGGCCATTTTGTTTAAAATGTCTAGGTGTGGTCATTTTGCAAGTCACCAGGGGCAGATGGAGTACTTCTTAACAGGGCTAGAATATGCTCCTGAAGGCACAGCAACTGGTAGCAAGACACATCTAGAAGATTCTAGCTGAAGCACTGCAGACCAGGGAAGTATGCCAAGGGAGGAGTTGAACTGGGCACAATGGTGGAGCAATGGTGGCCAAGAGCAGTTGTCATATTAGCAGATGGATTCAGCTACAGATATTGCTCTCTGTAAGACCCAATGGTTACCCAGAAATAAAGCTTTGGGTGTGTGTGCACCCAAGTGCCAAATTCCCAGATGAGAGCAAGGTTCTACAGAGGAAGCAAGAGGACTGGACCCAAGGTTCAGATCACAGCACCACCTCGCACTGAGGAAACTTTATTGAACCAGGAGGAGGGTAAATTTGTCCCATAGGGAAATGGAATGGACAGAGCCCCAAAGGCAGACAGAAGCCTTCATGGCTAACCAACATGGGAAATGTGCCAGGCCCAAGACTTCGGTGGCCATTGCCTTTCTCCAAAGTCTCACTTACCAGAAATGTGGCCTAGAGTTGGGACCTAAAGAAGTGTGCCTTAACAGGTTCAGATGCCTCAGCCAAAGGGCCACTACATCAGAGAGTGTCAGAACTGGGCCAGACACCAGTGACACTGCCAGACTGAAGACCTCTTCACTCCAAGCAAGGCCCACCTTCATGACCCTTCAACTTTCCCAGGGCTGGCAGTTCCTGGGGCTACTTTCAGGGCCTTTGGTGAGTATCTGAGAGATTCAGGAGGGCACGGGGTCAGTAAGAAGTGAGATGGCCCCTTTCCAAAGGCCAACCCCAAGGAAGAGAAGGGAAGGGAGTGACCTACTGATATCCCGGAATTAACACTGAGTGCCTGGGGCTTCGGGGTGGAAAGGGGACCATGGAATGGATTGAGGGACAGTGTCACAGAAAGGATGAGAGCTGGAGCTGGGGTTGTGGCTCAGGGGCAGAGCTCTTGTCTAGCACACGTGAGGAGCTGGGCTTGCGCCTCAGCACCACATAAAAATACAGTTATTAAAAGTT
Source organism: Marmota monax (assembly GCF_021218885.2). Taxonomy (NCBI): domain Eukaryota; kingdom Metazoa; phylum Chordata; class Mammalia; order Rodentia; family Sciuridae; genus Marmota; species Marmota monax. The sequence goes on along the minus strand of NW_026692025.1, from coordinate 1,947,399 downwards.
GAGGGAAAATATTTTTTAAATAGAAAGGATGAGGACTGGAACTGACCAGCCACCTCACTCTCAGGTTTCTTTCAGGAGCATGCAGGATCCGAGCTGTAGACCTGGTTGCTTCAGAGCTGGGGACCCAGCTAGGCCCTTGATTCAGTGATAGGAACCTGCACTCACTCAAGTCTCCCTCGAGTCTCCCAGCCCCCAACAGGGTGAAGGCTTGGGCTTTGTAGCCAAGAAGTTGATGTAGATGAGAAGAGGGGCCCCATTTCCCAAGACTGAGGAGGCCAGTGTCTTTCAAGTTCCCAGGTGTCTTCGGACCAGCCCAGCCCTAGACTTTTTTCTCCTCCAGCAGTAGTGGCTCTTGTTGCTTGGAGAGCAGAGACACTGTGGAAGGACTGCGGTAGGAGCTTTGCAAGGGTAGGGGGTCAGGGCAGCACTATTCAATCCAAATGCCCCCCCTCCCAGCCTTTCTGCCCTGAGTCACTAATGTGCAAGATGGGGAGGGGGGAACCAAACTACCTAGAAACTCCTCTGAGTCAGCTCACCAAGCCTTCATCAGGGCCCAACTGAGTGTCCAGGTCATACACACAGCTGCCATATGTCCTCTGCATATGGGAGGAGCATGGGATGGGGGTTAGCCAGCCCCATCATTTTTGTCTTGGTATACACATATTTATCATATGTCCACAGGTAAAAGAGAAGGGTCTGACTGTGGTTGATTTCTTAGAAAAGGTCCCATAACCTTGGAACAACTGGCAGTACAGGCTGTCAAAAGAATACCGGGTCCAGTGGCAGGGAGCCTACACAGACAGGATCACACACTTGCCCATGTGATGTCATTTTGGCAGGTGCAAGCCCAAGTCCTGAGCACTTCAGCTGCCTGATGCTGAGGGAGAAGAGTGGAGCAGGCCGTATTCCAGAGAGCAGGCCCAAAGGCCTAGGGCTCCAGAGCGGAAAGAAGTTGTAGGGCTTCGGTCCTCTACCTGGGAGGGCGGAGCTGCTGCTGAAGCTGAAGAAGTGAAGAGGGGCAGTCAGGGCACACAGGCAGGGTGGACATGCCAAGCTGGTGATGGCCAGACTCTGCCTAGACTTGCATATAGTGGCCTGAAACGGGAGCAAAGTCAGGGGGGCCTTTTGAGATCATGGGATCCCATCTCTCCCCAAATATACAGACCAGGAAACTCAGGCCCAGAGGTGGGACAGGGACTTGAGCACCAAAGGCAAAGCTGTTGGCTTCCTCTCTTTTCCAGGGGTAATGACTCAGGGGAATCCAGCAGTGCTGCAGACAGGAGCCAGGCCTCCCTTGGCTGCCCCTCATCCATGGAGATGCTGGCATCCCAGCCCTTCCTGTCTCACCCGACTCTGCTATCTCTGGGCAGAGAAGCCATCCCTTGATAGCCCCGAGTCACAGACTGGTTCTCAGCATCTCCCCAGCGCAGGCCTGAGCCCCTGCTGACCCACAACTGGCCTGAAAGCAGAGGAAAGACTGGGCTTATGCCCCTGCCTTCTGCTCCCCCACAGCCAGAGCCAAAGGCTTGGAACCCTGTGGGTCTCCTGTACCCACACTGGGTTGAGGCTCTAGGCTTCTGAACTCAGCCTGAGCCCTGTGTGGCTCTGCCATTACATTACTAGACCACGGCATGGAACCACTGCCTCAGTTTCCCTAGTGTAGCATGGGAACAGTCTGCTCTGAACTCACAGAACTGACCTAAGGATAAAATGAGGTCCCAACGTTCTGGCTCCACCCCTTCCAGGCACTGAGGTTTACATGGTATTCCTATTAGCCAAAATCTGACATATGAGAATAAGAAAAGACACCGCAGGACTTGGGGTGGGGACACTTGCAGCGCAGTCGGCCAGAACTTACAGCCTCTCCACTGTGAAAGCCAGGGGTGGCCCTGGAGACCAACCTATGCCCGGTCTGTCACAGGCCCCTTCACCTCTCCTGCAGGAAGCAGGGATGCCAGTGTAGACTCTGTAGAGCAACCTCCCCTAACCCAGGCCCAGCGTAGGTCAGGGCCACCCCACCCCACTTTGGTGACTGAGATCAGGGGCCCCCCGTGCGGAACCGCTGTTGGGGGCTGGGGGCTAGGAGCTGAGGGCCGCGGGGCGCGTCGGGCAGGACGCGCGGAACCGGCAGAGGCTTGCAGGTGGGAGGAAGGCGGATGGGGGCTTGGGAGGCGGAGGGAGACGCTGGGCAGGCCGCGGCCCCTCCCCGATCCCTCCCTGCGCGCCGGCGGCGACATTGCCCCTCCTGGGCAGGGGGCGGAGAAGACCGCGACGGGAGGGGAGGAGGCGGTGGAGGCGGAGGCGGGATTTGGAGTTTCCCTCCGCAGCAGCGGCGGCGGCGGCCCCTAGGCTCCAGGCGAGGCCGCCGCCCGGGGCTCTGGTGGCGTTCGGCAGTGGCAGTGGCGCTTCCCGCCGCCCGAGCTTCGGAAACTTCCCAGCCGCGACGCACGGAGCGGGTGCAGGGATCCGAGCCTAGAGGAGGTGAGCGGAGCACGCGGCACCCCAGGCCCCCCACCCCACCCCCACCCGTCCTGGCTGCCCCCCGACGTGCGTTCCTCCACCCTGCACCCCCAAAGTCCTGTCAGTGCACAGTCCAGCCGGGGCGACGCATTCACCCTTGCAAGACCCATTCGGTTCTGCCACCACATACCCCGTACGCTGCCAGTGCACCTCCCATGTCCCCTGCCAGTTCAACCACCAGATGCACAATCACGCGTGCACAAACCACGCACCATGAACCCAAGTCCCTGTAGTGCACACACCAGTAGCCCCTGGCCCACCACTCACCCACTGTCCCCAACTCTCGCCAACACCCATCCCAGACCTTGCCACGCCCCAGTACACACCCAGGCGCGTAGACACTGCCAACACATCCCTGCTATATCTGCACGAACACAGCTCCCCCCACCATGCCCTCACCATCTTAAACTCCCCATATGCCCATTACAGACACCCCACCCACGTTCCCAGCCCAGAAACACTGCAATCCACCCACCCGAGAGCGAAGTCCCAACACAAACCCACACCCCAGTGGCTGACACTCCCCACTCCCCAGGCAGGCACTTCCAGCATCCCCAGCAAGCACTCTCATACACCCCAACATGCACGCACACCTGCTTGATTGCATGCTCTCCAGCATCATGCCCCGCCCCCATCGCAAATAGCCCTCAACACTCCCCCACCACATCGCTGAGTTCCTCCCACCACTCCTCCCCAACACCTGGCAGAGGGCTCTAGAGGCTGCAGCATTTGGTGGCATCTCTGCCAGGCACCTCTGGCTCTCCTTCAGCAGCGGCTCACCAGCCTAGGCACTCCTCACCCTGCCAGGTGCCTCCCTAAGCAGACCTTGAGACTCCCTAGTGACTGGCACGACCTCTTCCCTAAAAGATAAAGAAGGCACTTGGGGCCCAAGGTATGGTACTTAGATGTGGAGGCGAGGGGCTGCGGGGATGGGGGTGTAGAGAGAGGCGGGCACTGAAATGGAGGAGGCCCAGCTGGGCCCAAAGGAGTGCCAATTGCCCGGCCCGCACGTAGTGGGTTGGTTTCACGAGAGCTGGAGTCCTCGTGCACTGTTTGTGTCCCTGTCTGCGTGTGTGCTGGGGGGTGTGTGCACGTGTGCTTCTGCGTGTCAGGGAGGAGTGTGTGATCGGCAGAAGGAAAAAGCAGGAGCAGCACCCTCCTGGGCTCCCCCAGGCAACAATTGGTTTCATTCATTCATGCCTTCTTTGTTAACGAGCATTTCTTCGGTGAGCTCCGGGCGCGTGCCAGGCCCTGCACTGGGGGCTGGGGCCAGCTTGGGGCCGGGCACACACCCGTTCCTGCCTTGGAGGAACTCCCAGTCCCGCGAGGAACCCGACCAGGAAAAGCAGCCATCCCCAGCGGAAAGTGGATTTGGTGGAAAAGACACTGGATTTGGCAGGAATGCTGTCGCTGGGAGTTGTGCTCCTAGCCATGTGACCGGGCCGCGACAGCCGAAATCCTGCCACTCGGCCCGGCGGGAACGGTGCAATTGGCTGGAGTCGGTGGGGGCGGGGGAGGCGGGGCGCTGCTCCTGGAAGGCTACCCGGACCCGAGAGCGCACGCGGCACGCGCTGGGCCTGCGGGCGACGGCGTCCGGGCGACCTCCAGGGGGCGTTGGCCCGGCCAGGCGAAGGCCAGGGGTACCCAGCGGGGGCGGCGGTGGGCGCAGCGCCCATCCTGCGGTGAGCTGCGAGCGCGCCGCCTGGCTCCGCCCGCCAGAGGGGGCTAGGCGAGGCCCGGGCGCGCGGCTGTCTCCCGTATCACAGCCCGCCAGGGGAGCAGTCGCGGGGCGGGGCTAGCGCCTGGGAGCAGGCGCTGCAGGGGGCCTGAGTAGGGGCGGGCCCGGCGAGGGTGGGGGGGAAGGGGGCCGGGGCTTGGCTGCACTCAGCCCTGCAGTGCGGAGGTGGCAACAGGTTCCCATTTGTCCTGTTGCTGGCGTTGCGCGCGCTGCAGGCGCCGGGCACAGAGCACTGCACTGACTTTCATGATTGAGAGCCCCTCACCCCCTTCACTCCCTCCCGTTTCCCCGGTAGGAGGCCTCACCAGCAGGAATCTGGAACAAGGTGTAGGGCAACCACTCTTCAGGTGTTAGGAGATGCAGGATTGTTGGAGTCTAGACTTTCCTTTCCTTCGCCATTGCAGAGGTTGCTTTCCTCCTCGTCCTCATCTCCCTCCCCCTCCAGCTACAGTCACCTCCTCCAGGAAGCCCTCTCCAGACAGCAATGCCTGGGCACCTCAGAAGTACCAATTTCCTTCGGGTTGGCGATTCTCTCTCTGAGCACACTGAGCCCCCATGACAGGGTGGATGGGACACGTGCCTCTCCAGACCCCCATGCTGCTGCTCCCCCATCCACAATGTGACTAAACCCCAACCCTGCTTGCCAGGCCAGGACATTGCAGAACTTCCGTGGTGCCTTCAACTTCTGTCCATCCTAAGGTCCCACCCACAGCTGCAGTGGGGTCTGGAAGCAGCACATAGGCTGGGTACCCATGGCCAGGTGGCAACTAGTGCCTGCGTCTGTCAGTGGAGCTACAATGTGAGAGATGGAGAAGGTAGAAGGCAGAGTCCCTCTTCCAGGAGTGCACTGTGAAAAGGGGAAATGGGCCATGCCACAGCCTAAAGCCATGAGGCCAAGGAGCACCAAAAAAGGACCCTACAGGCTGGCCCAAGGAAGGGGGCTGGAGAAAATGCAGAATCTGGGCAGGCAGCCTATATGTAGGAGAGAGGCCTGGGCTGAGACCCCTGCCCATAGGACTAGAGGGGCATGGCCCAGTCACCCAGATCCCCTGCATGCAGGTGTTGGTACTGTAGAGGAAGGGACATGGTGGGTGTGGCCAAAGATGAGCCCACCACCTATGGCCTAGGAGTCTGAAGCTGACAGCCCAGGGCAGGAAGGGAGGGAGAAGGCAGGCCTAGGTCCCATAGAGGTGACCTAGCTTTCCGTAGCCTGCTGCTTCCCTTAGCATCACTTCACATGATGTCTCATCTTACCATGTGGTTCATGAGGGAGGCTTTTCAACAGGCATGGGAACGGCCTGCAGTAATTTTAAGTGTTGGGCTTCTTGGTGGCTTTGCGTTTTTTACTTCTTAGAAAAATGTTTTGTGGTACCCATCCTGTGTGAATAGGCCTGCTTGCTTTTATTTAGTTCCTTATGGTAGATTCCCAGAAGTGGCCAAAGGTATGGATTTTTTGTCTAGCTCTTGACGTACATTGCCAGATTAATTTCCAAAAGGACCAAAATCACCCAGCAAGAGAACAGCATGCAGTTTCTCTGCAGCCTTGCCAATGCTGGGTGTTCTCATTTTGAGAACATTCTACTAATGTAGCAAGTGGGTTGTTACCTTGTTTTTTGAATTGGCTTTCCTTCCATGACTGAGATTAAATCATCCTCCAAATATTTTTTACCCCATCACATTCCTTCCTTCATGCAGTTTGCAGTCTTTTTAAGTTCCTTATCGATTTATCTACCAGGGTCTTAACCTTTTGATTATTTTGTATGAGCTTTATCTTATCTGTTGTATGTTTTCCTTCAACACTGTTATTTGCTTTTGTTGGGCTTTAAGCAGAGAAAGGACACATAGCCAGATGGGGCATTTTAGAAACCTCTTCCAGCCCTCCTTTCATTGTCTCAGCACTTATCATCCCTGATATTTTGTTCAGTCTCTTAGCTTATCGTTGATCTGTCCTGCTGGTCTGGGAGGGAGCACCAGGCATGCAGGAACCTTGTGTGTCAAGCCTGTTCATCACCTGTGTCCATGGAAAGGATGGAGGCGGACAGCCTTTGTAGAATGAATGGCATTCTGGCACAGGACAAGGCAGGGTGAAGGACAAGTTGATGCAGGAGGCAGGGAGACCATTTTGAAAGCTATGACAGTGACTTGGCCAAGAGATGGTGAATATGAGCCCACAGCCAGTGGTGCAAACAGAGGGATGTGGGTGGATAGAGATTTTGGTAGAAAGTACTTCCCTCCAGATGGATCTGTCCAGGAGGTTAAGGAAAGGAGGCAGGTGGAGGAGTCAGGGGTGACTCCTAGGCTTAGTGTGATATGGGTGTAGTGTCTCAGTTTAAGGCTGGGTGCTCAGAGCTCCTGGGCACCTTTACTCAGGCCTGGGCGAATGAAGGCCTTATGGGGATAGGGTGCTGAGGAGCTTCCCTGTGCCTGCCTACCCCACCAAGGAGTCTTGGGCAGAGCTTTGGACCCAAGATAGCAGCAGGTTTTCTAGTCCTGCTTCTTCCTCTCCTCCATGAATTCAGGGACAACCCCACAGCGGCCCAAGGTGGTGGCTCTGATGAGCCCATTATACGGATGGGGCCACTGAGGTCCCGGTGGGAAATACGGTGGTCCAGGACCACTGAGTCAGTTGTTGGAAGCAGCTTCTGGAGCAGGAGCATGGGGCTTTTGTCCCCACCCCTCCCCCTGCCTCCAGGGGCCAGGCTGGCGCCGGCCAGGGGAGCTGTAACTGGTTCCCTGCTGGGCCCCTGACCTGCCCTTGGCCTCTGCCCTGACCCTGTCCCGCTTCGGTGGAAGCCCCAGCTCAGCCTGCCACTCGCGAGTCCCACCCGACTCCTTTCTCTTGCACCCGTTGGCTCGCCGACCCCTCTGGGCCCGCCCCGCCGCCCCGCCCCGGCCCGCCCCTCCGAGCTGCTACTCCACGTCCCGAGGCCGAGCCTTCCTAGGTGGAAGCTCAGTCTTGCTGCCAGGAAGCTGCCGGCGCCCGAGCTGCGCGCGAGGCTTGGTTTCCACGTGCGAGCCTGCTCCGCCACCCCGCCTCCTCCTGGCCGCCGGGCCTGGGGACTCCCTGCCCTGGGACGGCGCCCCGCGCCCTGCCATTGCAGTAACCCTGGCCGGGACATCCACGCGCGGCAGCCTGCCGCCAGATCCAGGTCTCTCTCCTTTTGTTCTCTCCTAGGGGGGAGGACTGGGGCCGGAACAGCTACTAGAGGGTTTGCCGAAGCCGGTCACCTCGTCGCCCCTTTTCCCTGGGCGCGTCTGGCCGTGGGGGAGATCGAGGCTTTGAACCCCATTCCTTCGCACGCACACACTCCCCAAAGTCGTAAGCTCGAACTTGGGGCGTGATAGCGGGCAGGCCCAACGAAGGAGCCAGAAAGGAGGTGTGAAGGAGGTGGCTAGGGCTGGGACGCCCCGGGAGGAGCCTGGAAGGGGCTGTTAGACACCCGCTTGTCTTCTGGGAGACCCTCGCGCCTCCCTAACCCGGGCAGGGAGCAGCGCCCCGGCGCCCGAGTGGCTGCCGCGGTGCTTTTCCAGGGGCGCCTTTTTCTGTGTTCTCGCTGCGGGTGGGGCGCGAGGAGAGGAACGGGAGGTGTACGAGTGTCCCTGCGAGATTCGGCGCCCGCCTTCAGGACTTGGGGCTAGCTTTACATCTCAGCCCCGGAGCGGTGGTCCGCGGGGACCCGAGCTCACACCGCGCGCCTTCCCTCTCTCCGCAGCGCCTGCCCGACGTGCAGAGAACCGCGCGCCCATGGAGAGCCTGGGCCGCTCGTGCCTGTGGCTTCGCCGGGAGCTGTCGCCCTCGCGGCCGCGGCTGCTGCTCCTGGACTGCCGCAGCCGCGAGCTGTACGAGTCCGCGCGCATCGGCGGGGCGCTGAGCGTGGCCCTGCCTGCGCTGCTGCTGCGCCGCCTGCGGAGGGGGAGCCTGTCGGTGCGCGCGCTCCTGCCAGGGCCGCCGCTGCAGCCGCCTCCCCCTGCCCCGGTGCTCCTGTATGACCAAGGCGGGGGAAGGCGACGGCGCGAGGGCGAGGCCGAGGCTGAGGAGTGGGAGGCTGAGTCGGTGCTGGGCACCCTGCTCCAGAAGCTGCGGGAGGAAGGCTACCTGGCATACTACCTGCAAGGTAGGTATAGAGTGGACTTGGTGGGCACCTGCCAGGGGAGGACCCCTGCCTAGGGAAGCAAGACCTTGCCTTCCAAGGGGATTCATAATTAATTTGACCTTGGGTAAGCCCCGTCTATTTTGTCTAAAGTGGAGGTGAGACTCCCTCTCCCAACAGCTACTAGGCTGCTTTCAGGGGAGGGGAGCCTGATCATGACCTTGGGCAGGTCCTTCACCCTTGAGAAGCCCCAGTTCTTAGTCTAGAAAATGGGGAGAACTGGGCAGAGCTGACCTAGTTAACAGGATGCTCAAGAACAAAGTCCTACGTTTGGGATCCCTGTGTCTGGCCAACAGCTTCCCCACTTTCCTGGTGCTCCCTGCTCCTCTGTACCTCAAAGGAGGCAGAGGCCAGACAGCAGGAGGGAAAATCCCAGGCCCTGAGATGGTGGGGGAAAATCCTGGAGAAGGTGTGCAGGCAGGAGAAGGCATGAGGACAAGAGACCAGCCTCCCCTGTAGTCAGGGCAGGGCCCTGGATGGGCGAAGTGGAGGCAAGTTGATACAGGTCTGTTGGCCCTGTGCAAGCCAGATGCCCCCTCCCCAGAGGCCCAGTGCAGGGGCAAGGTTCCTGTGAAACTATAGAGGCAGCTGTCCCCACCTCCTGATCAGTTGGTCACCAAGAAAGGTCAGTTGGGCTGTAAAGAGAATATATAAATATAGAAAGTGTCAGGTTTCCAGGTCCCCACCCCCAGCTCAGGGAAATGATCGAATCTGTAGACGAAAGAGTTGCTGGCTTCTCAGGACTTTGGAATCATTCAGATGGAATGTCATACTCTCTCCCAAGCTCCCCATTTCTTGGGGTCCCACTTCATCCCTTAGCGTTCTCCTGGCCACACCCGATCAGGAGATGCCCAGGTAGAGAACTGACACCCAGACCTTTCTTCTTCTTTAACTGATGACTGCTGTCCTCAGTTGAGCCCTCACATCTGCCTTGGCTCTCAGCCCTGGAGCTCTAAGATCCTCTTGGGTGGCTCTGTCAGGACCCAGCTTCTTGCATCTCCAGTTGCCACAGTGGGCACTTGTCATCCAGTGCTGCATGAGGATTGCTAGGGCACCCACAGCGTACCACACATGCCCCCCCCAGTGTAAATGAAACGCCCCTTGGCTCTTTTGTTCCATTTGGGGAGATCTGCAAATCCCCTAGGTTGTATAGGGCCAGCTCCCTAACCCCTGCCAGGGGCACTTGGCTGCTCAGGAAGCCAGGTCAGCAGGACCCTTTGCTTCTCCCTCCACAGGTGGCTTCGCCAGATTTCAGGCCGAGTGCCCTCACCTCTGTGAGACCAGCCTCAATGGTGGTGCTGGCTCAAGCATGGCCCCAGTGCCCAGCCCAGTGCCCGTGGTGGGACTGGGTGGCCTGTGCCTGAGCTCCGACTGCTCTGACGCAGAATCTGAGGCTGACCGCGACTCCATGAGCTGTGGCCTGGATTCGGAAGGCACCACGCCTCCCCCAGTGGGGCTGCTGCCATCCTTCCCGGTCCAGATCTTGCCCAACCTCTACCTGGGCAGTGCCCGGGATTCAGCCAACTTAGAGAGCCTGGCCAAGTTGGGCATCCGCTACATCCTCAATGTCACCCCCAACCTCCCTAACCTCTTTGAGAAGAATGGTGACTTTCACTACAAGCAGATCCCCATCTCTGACCACTGGAGCCAGAACTTGTCCCAGTTCTTTCCAGAGGCCATTGCATTCATTGGTGAGTCTGCCTTGCCCTCTCCTTCCTTCCTCTCCACTGCACCTCACCTCTAGCCTCTCCCATGTCTTCTCCCTCTCCTTAAGAGAATTCTTCCCAGGCTTACCTGCCATTGCCAGAGCAGGGATCACCCTTCTAGGGTGGGGGTGGACAGGGCTCAAGCCAGCTCCAGAGCCTGCTAGCAAAACCTCCAGGACTCTGAGGGCGGGGGGTGGGCTGCAAGGGCCCTTCTGGAAGACCACCTGGCTATGGTCTCACACTGGTCCTTGGGTCACCGTGGCTCTGCACTCCCCCACCTAGACGAGGCCTTGTCCCAGAACTGCGGGGTGCTCGTCCACTGCCTGGCAGGCGTCAGCCGCTCTGTCACCGTCACCGTGGCCTACCTCATGCAGAAGCTCCACCTCTCGCTCAACGATGCCTACGACCTGGTCAAGAGGAAGAAGTCTAACATCTCGCCCAACTTCAACTTCATGGGGCAGCTGTTGGACTTTGAGCGCAGTCTGCGCTTGGAGGAGAGGCGCTCCCAGGGGCAGGGCAGTGGGGGCCAGGAGTCTGCCACCTCTGACCCCCCCTCCTTTTTTACCACCCCCACCAGCGATGGGGTCTTTGAGCTGGACCCCACATAAGACCATGTGGGACTGGCAGGGCTGGTCCCCACCCATGACCCCACACCCAGTGGGTGCTCTAACCACCCATATAGTAGGGGAGAAGGGGGGAGGGGACTCAGCCATAAGCAGGGGGGTGGAGGTGCTGGGGGAGGGAAAGCTCAATACCTCACTGGGGGCGGTGGAGCAAGGCAGGGGCCAGAGCAAAGATCTGCCCTACCCACTCACAGCCTATTAAACGTGCCTAAGGGCCGGCCCCAGGGCCATCGGCCTTACCCGTGCGCTTTCGGGTGGGACCACGCTCCAGAATCTGCCTCTTCTGCGACTGTTACTTTACTCTTTTGGGGGTGGGGTGGGGTTCCCTATCTGAAGAACCATTGCAGGTGGCTGCCTGTTCCCTGGGGCCCTGGGTGCTCGCCAGCTCAGCTAGGCCCGGGGCCTCCCTGCTATTTCCCCCTTCAGGAAAGTTGTGTGCCACTTCCTTTGCCACAGGAACCTGCTCCCGGGCCCTTCCCTGTCCCAAATGGCCACTTGTGAGGAGGGACTCACCACCACCAACAGGGCAGTCATCTCCTTGCTTGTCTGTCAAGGGCTTGGGTCTCTTAGGGCTGAGAGCCTCCCAGGAGATGTGGACCCAGAGATGCAACAACTGCCCGGCCTCCACGGGGACAGTCTCTCTGGAGACCTCCACAGGGACAGTCTCTCTGGGTGGCTTCTTACTGCGCCTGGGAGCCACTGGGCGGGTTCCCGGCCACACATCTGGCACCCTGACTGTTTCCTTCCTCCTCCCCCAGATGTCTTGACAGGATCACTGGGGCTCTTTGTGACTGAGGGTGGTCAAACTGCCACCGGAGGAGATGGGGTCTCAGAGCAAGAGCTGGGAGGGGAGGGAGGGAAGGATGAAGGCCTTGATTTTGCTGCTGCGGGTCCCACAGCCGTGTTGGGGGGGAGGGGCCAAGCTGCAGACACACACGGTCATTCATTGCAGGCCACACCCCTTGTAGGAAGTGTACGTGTGCGCGCACGTGCACATCCAAGTTCACACATGCACACTAGCCTCCACTTACACGCTCGCCTGGGGCTGGCAGTCCCATCGCCCCCTCAAATCTGGAAGAGGGGCTATGCTTGTTTGTTTTTGTAATCCACATCATGATTGCTTTCTTTAATTGTTCCTCCTGAATAAACAGTTTATTTAAGATACTGAATAGAGAGGAAAGCTTCTTCATGAGCTCCTTAGAGGGTCTGGGGGAAGGTGGGGAAGGACCTTTTTGCCTGCTCATAGGAGGGCATGCTGTGCTGGCCAGGGACTCAAGTGCCACTTCACATCCTCCATGTCATTTCCCAATCTCTGAGCCCCCATCCCCTCACCACACATCTGAGCTCCCACCCTGCCACACCTGCTAAAGACCAGGACCCATCAGCAAGCCAAACAGAAGAGGTTGGCTCTTAGAGCTGCCTGGAGGGGAAGACTGGACTCAGTGTGAGTCACACAGTATGTATCCATTGCCTCAGACAGCAGGGAAGAGAGGACCCAGATTCAGCCATGAAGTTTGGCAACCAATCCCCAAAACATAATGTGAATCAGACCCAAGCCCTGCCTCAAGGCAAGCTCCCAGCAGCCCCGGTTAGACACCATCATGAGGTTGACGGGAGCTGTAGGGTGGCCCAAGCAGTGGGAGGACGGGCACTGTCACTGACATAATGTGGAATTTGGACTTTGAAGGCCTAGAGAGGGGCCTGTGGGGGTCTTTGGGCCATCTGAAGTGACAGATGGGGCCTGCCTCTCCATTCAGAACACTGCCAATGCCTTCTCCACAGCAGGCTGGAGATGCTGGTAATACTGCAATTCTGCACCACAGAGATGGCAGAGCGGAAGGGCAGCTGGAGGGTGGGTGGGGAACAAGTGTAGCTTGAGAAAACAGCTTTGAGTCACTACAACAAATACCTGGGCTAATCAACTCAGGAGAGAGAGGGGTTATTTTGGCTCCCAGTTTCTGAGACTCCAGTCTGGGATCATTTGGTGCTGTTGCTTTATACTCATGGTGAGGCCACACATCACAGTGAGAATGTGTCAGAGCAAAACTGCTCACTCCATGGCCAGGAAGGAAAAGAGCATGTCCCCAATGGACCTAGGGACTGCGTATCGAGCGCCACCTCCCAGAGTTCCCACGACTTCCAAATAGCACCACTCTGGGCCAAGCCGTTTGGAGACATTCAGGGTCCCAACCACAGCCAAACACTTGTGAGTAACATGGAACAGAAATGTGGGCAGCCCTTCTGCTCCACAGGCCCTGGAATTGGGATGAAATCTAAAACCATGTGACTGTATGGCTGAGCTGGTGAGAAAATAAGAGAAAGGCTCTCAGGTAAGGAACAGCGAGGATCCTGGAGTCCAGTAAAGGGGCTGCTCCAGGGGACAACAGGGCATCTCCTAGCCCAGGAGCCAGAAGCCTTCACAAGGAACACAGCCTTGCTGATCTCCAGAACTGTTAGAGGATACAATTTTGTTGTTTTAAGCTACTACCTTGTGATAACTTGTGACAGCAGCAATAGAAAACAAACACAATAGTTGACCTTGAAAAAATACCCCCACAAAAAGAGGTGAGGATGTGTGTTTATCTTGACCTTGGATTGGGGTGAAAGGAGAATAAAAGAAAAATGACACTCCTGAGAATTCATTGCCACAAGTGGAAATTCTCAGTTAGAGGGGCCTGTTCAGAGTAATGGATGTTCCAGAATGTCTCTTGGAGAGACACAGTGATAGAGTCAGTGGGAAGCTGCAGGATTGGTCTTCAAACTGCATTTAACTCTCTTACACCCAGATTTCACTTAGATTGTGATAGCTTAATAAAAATAGGAAAGCTTAAAACATTAATAAAATACACTGTTTAGTAATCCCAGCAGCTCACGAGGCTGAAGCAGGAGGATGGCAAGTTAAAAGGTAGCCTCAGCAACTCACTGAGACCTTGTCTCAAAATAAAATATAAAAAGGGCTGGGGATATGGCTCAGTGGTTAAGTGCCCCTGGGTTCAATCCCTGGTACCCGAAATAAAATAAAATAGATTGGAAGTTCTAGATGAAATGGTCCAGAGGTAGAATGGCTGCAGACTGCCTCTTTAAAAGGATGACCTTTAACCACAGGCCACAAAGAATTCCTATAGGAATTTTATTTTTTTTTTAGAAAGAGAGAGAGAATTTTTTAATATTTATTTTTTAGTTTTTGGCGGACACGACATCTTTGTTTGTATGTGGTGCTGAGGATCGAACCCGGGCCGCACACATGCCAGGCGAGCGCACTACCGCTTGAGCCACATCCCCAGCCCCAGGAATTTTAAATATATATAATGAAAAAAATGTGTAAAGAATCAAGCTACCATGAGTGACAGAAACATACAAATATAAAAACTTAACAATCAATTCTAAGATAACAGATTTAAAACTTGTATGTCGCAGTATATGATTAATATGTTTAAAGAAATAAAAATCCAGAGGTGGTGGTGGATCAGCCACTTGGGAGGCTGAGACAAGAGGATTCCAAATTTGAGGCCAGACTGGTGAACTTAGTGAGACCCTATCTGAAAATAAAATGAAAAGGGCTGGGGATGCATCCCAGTGGTAGAGTGCCCCTGGGTTTAATCCCCAGTATGAGAGAGAGAGAGAGAGAGAGAGAGAGAGAGAGAGAGAGAAGGAATGACAGAAAAAAAAGGTGAAAAAGAAGTCAAAGGAAGTATTTAAGGTATGACAAAGGAAAAATAACTATAAAATGACCAGGTACTCCTAAAAAAGACCAAATAGAATTTCTAGAAATTGAAGATACAACTATTGATCAGTAAAGGAGAGAATAGAGAGAATAATTTTTTTTTTCTTTTAAAAGATGGAATTTTCCAAAAGTGGTAAAGGATCGGTTTTGGAAAAGATGCTAGAAGAGATGCTTAGTGTCCCCCAATCTCCGTCTTCCCCTTCTCCCTTTTGGAAATTTTATTTCTAAATAAAATCACTGCTAATGGTGACTCTGTTCTTGCACATCGTCTGCTTTTTCCACTAGTACTCTTAGCATTTTAATCACAGTCACTTTAAATTCCCGGCCTGACAATTCAACATTCCTGTCATATCTAACTCTGGTTCTGGCGCTTTGTCTCTTCAAACTGTTTTTTGCCATTGAAATTTGTTGTTGTTTTTGAGAGCTGGATCTGGGTGAAAGGAACTGCTGTAAATGGGTCATTAGAGATGTGGTGGTGACGGGATGGTGAGGGGACGCACTGTCCAACTCAATGACTAAGTCTCCATCTTGGGTAAGCCTGTGTCCCTGACCCATGACCTTCACCAATGCTTCTCAGACTCTGCCCCTGGTACATAGGGTAGGGTGGCTACAGCAGGCTGGAGCTGAGCTTGCCCATTCCCCCAGCTCCGTCAGCCTTCAGTAAAAGCCTAGGACAGGCTCCTGTTAACTAGTTTCTGTTGAGGACAGGCCTTGTTAAGAAGAGAATGCTCAGGACATATTTCAAAATGGTTTATTTCTTCCCTTCTCCTGCCAGAAGCATGAGATCCTTCCCTGTGAGAATCTGATGGCACTTCTGGAGAGAAGACTCCCTAAAGCATGGGATGCCCTGAGACTACCCTCCCACAGCAGAACTCTGACTTGTCCTTACTGAGTCTCCAGCAACCCAGCAATTACAGTGCAGGTTTCTGTGCCCTGGCATTGGTTTGTGCTTGTGGGTTTCTGCTCTGGGTAGCTGGCATCTCTGTGTGCACCTGTGTCACTCCACCTGAGAGGCAGCAGTGTGCTCTGTGACCTCAATTGTCTGATGAAACTAAGAGGGGTAGTTCATTTTCACTTTGTTCAGCTTCTCATTTGTTTAGGACGGTGTGAGGACTTCTCAGCTTCTTCCACACCAGACTGGAAACCCAAACTTTTATAGGTTGACTTTTCTTCCCATTATGGGTTACATTTGTTGCTGCTTCTACCTGGGCCAGAAAACCTGGCTGGGAGAGCTCACCTAGTTTGGTTTCAGTCCCTTGCAGACCACAGGCCTTCACTGACTGCTATTCATTAGCTGAAAACTATGGTTGTTGTTGTTGTTTTTATTTTGATACTAGGAATTGAACTTTAACAAAGCTTAAAGTTATTCAATATCAATATGACCATGAGGGAGTAACAGGGTCCAGATTACATCCCGTACCATAAACAACTAGAAAACTGGCAAAACATGAATCAATAGTTTTCAGCCCAGTGTGATGCTACATGACTGTAATCTCAATGGCTCAGGAGGCTGATGTCACCCCCCCGGTTATTTTGCTGCAGCCGGACTGCGGCAACCCAGGAGGATCATGAGTTCAAAGCCAGCCTCAGCAACTTAGTGAGGTCCTAAGCAACTCAGTGAGACCCTGTCTCTAAAAAAATATTAAAAAGGGCTGAGAGGGCTGGGGCTGTAGCTCAGTGGTGGAACACTTGCCTCACATGTACGAGTCTCTAGGTTCAATCCTCAGCACCACATAAAAAATAAATAGGGGCTGGGGATGTAGCTCAAGCAGTAGCGCGCTCGCCTGACATGCGTGCGGCCCGGATTCAATCCTCAGCACCACATACAAAAAAAAACAAAAAAAAAACCAAAGATGTTGTGTCTGCCAAAAACTAAGAAATAAATATTAAAAAATAAATAAATAGATAAATAAATAAATAAATAAAGGTATTGTGTCCATCTACATCTAAAAATATATTTAAATAGATAGATAAATAGATAGATAGATAAAAAGGGCTTGGGATGTGACTCAATGGTTGAGTACCCCGAGTTCAATCCCTGGTACACCTTCTGCAAAAAAAAAAAAAAAAAAGAGTCATCCACAGAATGTGTCAAATGACGGTTTAAAGGGAGGATTCCAGCTGTGGGCAAATGAGTGTATTAGCAAATAATCTCCCCCAAAAGCAACTATAAAGTTGTAGGGAATTTACAAAAACAACCTTTTGGATCTGGGATTCAATGAAAGAGTGCATCTGGGAGCAAGTAGGCGATTACATATCATACCAAGAACAGAGAGAAAGAGAAGGGCCAGGCTTTCCCCCTTATAACAACCCTCTCAAAAGTTCTTGGGTCACTGAAGAACTCCCTTCCAAGAGCATACCCCAGTGACCAATGGACCCCTCAGTAGGCCCTACCTTCTCCTGAGGCCAGAAGGCAGTGGGATAATGTATTCCAAACCAAAAGGAAAACATGCTATCAAACAAAAATTCCATATGTAGCAAAACTATGCTTTAAAAGTTTAAAGCTAAAAAAATCATTCCTAGATAAACAAAGGCTGAGAGAATATTCACTATTAGCATAACTCTTCACAAGAACTACACAAGGAGGATCTTCGGGCTGAAAGGAAATGACATCAGCTAGCAACTTGAATTCAAAGTAAGAAATGAAGACCAGGATAAGTGGTTAACATATGAGTTCATATAAAAGTCTCTCTTGAACTGGGATGTAGCTCAGTGGGAGAGTGCTTGCCTGGAATGCATGAAGTCCTAGGCTCCATCTCAAGCACTGCACAAAAAAATCTTTTATTACATTATTTCTTCACTTCTTGTATTAATTTCTTTTAAAAAAACACAAGATTGCATAAAGCAATAGCTATAACACTGTATTATCTGACTTATAACCTATAAAAAATGTACTATATATGACATTGTTAGCACAGAGTAGAAGGGAAAAATGGTAGCATATATTGTAACAATGGCTGTGTATTTTACCAAAATTAAGTAAATATTAACCTGAACTACATTGTGATTAGTTAAGATTCATAACATAAACACTAGGGAAAACTCTAGGAAAATAATCCTAAAATACAGAACCAACAAAGAAAATAAAATAGTGCAGTAAAAATTTTTAATAAAAAGAAGGTGGTCAAGAACCAAGACAAGAGCAAAGAGACAAGGAAAATAAATAGCAAAATGTTGAATGTAAATCCAACCATATCAGTCATTACAATAAGTGTGAGTGCTCTAAATCCTCCAACAAAAAATCAGAGATTCAAAAAAGGAAGATTCAACTAACTGCATACTACAGATTGTTTCCAAGGGTCAGATCTTATGTTCAAAGGAAAAAAAATATCAGAAAAAATCTGGGTGTGCTGGTACATGCCTGTAATACCGGCTACTCAAGAGGCTGAGGCCAGTCTCAACAGCTTTGCGAGACCCTATCTCAAAACTTTAAAAAAAAAAAAAAACGGAATTGAGAATGTAGCTCAGTGGTAAAGCACCCTGGGTTTAATCCCCAGTACCACACACACGCACACAAAAAAAAAGAAAAAAGAAAAAGAAATGCCTTGCAAACTGTAACTATCAAGCTGGAGTAGCTATATAATTAAAGAAAAAATTCATTTCCTAATAATAAAAAGGTCACTTCTTCAGAAAGATATAAACATATATGTCCCTAACAACACAACCCCAAAATACATAATACCTGAAGCAAGAACACATGAAACTGAAGGAAGAAAGAGAAAATTCAACTATAGTAGTTGAATATTTCAATGCTCATTTTCAATAGTCAATAGAACTAGACAGAAAACTAGCAAGGATGTAGAATATTTGAACAAAATTATCAACAAAATTGACCAAACTGATACCTATAGAACATACCATTCAACAACCACAGAATACATATTATTTTCAAATACATGTGGAATATCCTCCAGGATAAAAAATGACTTAGGTCATAAAATAAGTCTCAATACATTTAAAGAGACTGAATAATACAAAAATGCTCACTGACCACAACAGAAATAAACTAGAAGTCAAAAAAGGGAGGAAACTAGAAAACTACAAAAATTTTGAAAAGTAAACAACATACTTTTAAATAACTTACAGGTTTAAAAAAAACAAGGAAAATTAGAAAAGGCTTTTAACAGAATGGAAATAAAAACATGATATATCAAAATTTATGGAGCACAGCTAAGGTAGGTCTTAGAAGAAAATGTATAACAAGGAAAGGTCTCAAATCAATAACCTAAGTATCTACCTTAAACGGAAAAAAAATGAGCAGACTGAATCCAAAGAAACAGAAGAAAAAAATATTAGCAAAGAAAGAAATGAAACCCAAACCAGGAAACAATAGAGAAAATCAATTTTGAAAAAGTTGGTTCTTTGCAAAAATCAACAAAGTTGATCTTAGCTAGACTAACCAAGAAAAAAGAGAATAAAATTTCCAAGATCTGGAAAGAAAACAGAACACCACTACTGACCTATAGAAATTGAAAGGATTATGAGAGGATGTTTTGAAGAATTTTATGCCAAAAAATTGGATAAACTCAGATAAAATGGACAATTTCCTGAATGTCTCAGGAATAAGTGCCCCTGGGGTCAATGCCTAGTGCCCCCCCCCCACACACACACAAAGGCAGTGTGGTACTGGCGTAAGGATAGATATTCATATAAATGGAACAAAATTGAAAGTGCAGAAAATAAAAACTTAGATTGATGTTCAATCGATTTTCAACAAGGGAGTCAAGATAAATCCACAGGAAAACAATGGGCTTCTCAAATGGTTTTAGGAAAACTGGACAACCATGAAAACAAAAATGAAGTGGGACCCTAACCTCACACCACATACAAAAATCAACTTGAAATGGATCAAAAAGTTAAACGAAAGAGTTAAACAATTTAGAAGAAAATAGAGATGTAAATCTTTGTAGTCAGGATTAAACAATTGTTTTTTTGGCTACCACAGTAAAAGCAGCCAAAGAAACTTATTGCATTTCACAGTTTTAAGACTTTTGTGCAATGGGGATGAAAAGGATGGTGCAAAGAGACAGACACTATCACCCTATATACATGTATGATCACACTACTGGAGTGACTCTGCCCCCCATACAGCCAGAGGAAGGAGAAGTTGTGCTCCATTTGTGTACAATATGTCAAAATGTATTCTACTGTTATATATAACTAATTAGAGCAAATTTTCTTAAAAAAAAAAAAAACTTTTTGTGCAGCCCAGCACAGTGGTGCATGCCTATAATCCCAGCAGCTTGGGAGGCTGAGGCAGGAGGATCACAAGTTCAAAGCTAGCCCCAGAAACTTAGCTAGGCCCTAAGCAACTCAGTGAGACCCTGTCTCTAAATAAGAATAAAAAGGGCTGTGGATGTAGTTCAGCGATAAAGCAACCAACCCTGGGTTTAATCCTTAGTACAAAGACAAAAAAAAAATCTAGTGCATCAAAGGACACTATGAAAGAACAAAAAGACAACCTGTGGAATGGGAGAAAACATTTACAAATCATACATCTGATAAGGACCTAGTAACCAGAATATATAAAAAACTTTAATAGCTAAACAATAAAAAATTAACCAATTAAAACATGAACAAGGACTAGGGATGAAGCTCAGTGGTAGGGCACTTTCCCAGCATGCATAAGGCCCTAGATTTAATCCTCAACACTACAAAAAAAGTTTTGTACATATGTCTCTCCAAAGAAAATATGCAAATATCTAATAACTATGTGAAAAGATGCTTAACATCATTGGTCTTTGGAGCAGTGTGAATCAAAACCACAGAATACCCTAGAATGGCTATAAACAAAAATCTGCCAGGTGAGGTGGCACATGCCTGTAATCCCAGCAGCTCAGGATACTGAGACAGGAGAATCACAAGTTCAAAGCCAGCCTCAGCAACTCAGTGAAGCCCGAAGCAACTCAGTGAGACCCTGTCTCTAAATAAAATACAAAATAGAGCTGGGGATGAGGCTCAGTGGTCAAGTGCCCCTGAGTTAAATCCCTGGTACCACCCCCACACACAAAAAAAAGACAATAACAAGTGTTATCAAGGGGGATATAGCTGAGCGGTAGAGCACTTGCCTAGCATGTATGAGGCCCTGAGTCCCAACTTCAATACTGCAAAAGAAATGTGTTAACAAGGATGTGGTGAAATAGGAATCCCTGTGCAATGCAAAATGGTTTAGTTGCTTTGGAAAACAGCAACTAAATCATTGAAATTTCCTTCAAAAAGTAAACATGGAGTTACAATAGGATCCAGCAATTCCTCTTCGAGGTATATACTCAAGAAAACTGAAAATATATATCCATACAAAAATTTCACAGCACTATTATTCAGGATAGCTAAAAGGTGGAAGCAATTCAAAAGTCCATAAATGGATAGATAACATGTAGCCTATCAATACCATGGAATACTATTCATCTGCAAAAAGGAATAATTGGTACATTTACCATAGATGCTACAATGTGATGAACCCTAAAAATATATGCTAAGGGTAAGAGGTCAAACACAAAAGTTCCCATATGGTATGATTACATTTATTTGAAATATTAGAATAAACAAATCCACAAAGACAGAAAGTAGATTAGTGTTTGTCAGAGGCTGAGGGAAGAGTTATGGGGTAATGGGATTTCCATTCGGGATAATGAAAAGTTTCTGGAATTATATCATAGGGTTGGTTATGAAACTTTTTAAATATACTAAAATTCATTAAATTATACATTTTAAAGGGTGAAATTTATATTATATGAATTATATATTAATAAGAAAACAAATTTTAGGGCTGGGTTGTAGCTCAGTGGTAGAGCACTTGCCTAGCATGTGTGAGAATCTGGGTTTCTCACCACCATAGATAGATAGATAAAAATCCATTGACAACTAAAAAATATTTTTTAAAAAAAAGACAAATTTTAAGCTTGAAAAGTAAAGGATTAAAAAAGACATAGCAGGCTAATATAAATAAAAAGGCATAGCTGCTATATTAATATCAGATAAAGTAGATTATAATAAAGGCAAAAAGCAATGCTGAAACCAATACACGTGTTAGCTTGTATTCTTCATTAAATTTTGATAAAATGTTTAACTTACTTGAAATATAAAGCAAATGTGAATTCATATGCACTTAATAACAACTTCAAAAATTCAGTAAGCAATAAATGAAACAACTACAAGGAGAAATTGGCATAAAGAAGTTGAGACCTACTCAGAGCATCATGTGAGGCAAGACTTGGCTCCCTGGGGCTCGAAGATCTATCAAAATCTCAGTGAGGTGTGAGGGGAAAGAGCTGGAGGAATGGATGTAAGGTTTTTATGATTATCAAGAGGGACCTGATAGGATTGGAAAATGTTGGGAAAACATCTTTATAACAAAACTCGCATCTTGTCACTGTCCTGCTTAAACCTTCAGTGGCTCCCTAGTGTCCTCTTCAGAAAGTTCACTTCCCAAGGTGTTCCCTAGCCACTTCCTCTCACAAGTCTCCTCAATCAACCAAATTAGTTTGTTATTTCTTGAACACCCAGTACTTTTTATCTTGCCCACCTGTGGTTAGGGATGGAGACAGGAATGCCTGGAGGAAGCTGGGGTTGGGTGGAGAATGATTGTCATGCACCTAAACAGTGTCTGGCCAGAAGGAATGCACAGTTTATGGAGCCAAGTCAGTCAGCACCTGACGTGGCTTGGCCCCTTTGTCTTCAGCCTCTCTCCTGTGTTCTCCTTCACAACCCACTGGGCCTGCCTGTGGTCAACCCACCTCAACTGAGCTCCATCCTTCCAGTGTCAGTCCTACTTCAGCTGCTTTGGCAAAGGCCCTCTACATCTCTTGCCTTGTTCCTTTCACAGACCCAGATGTGTCTCCCAGTCACCAACCCTGCTCCACTTCTGGACCACACCTCATACTGAACTCCAAAGAGAACTTCAGAGGGCCCAGATCCCACATCCCATCCCTGCCACTGCGGGGAAAACCTGCCTGGTTGCCATTAAGTGAGATCTGAAGCTGAGGCACAGAGAACAGTAAAGACAACACTAGCCACCTGCAAGGACCAAACTGAAATCCACAGTGGGTTTTCCCATCCCAGAGTTCTCTCTTCCTTAGCACACTGTCAGCATTCACGAAAAGATGGGTGGAAAGAAGTGCTCTTGCTTACCTTAATTCCCCAGTCATTAAGACCAAAGCAAGACATCACTTATATGGAGGCAAGTAGGAAGACGTAGTAAGAGAGTGTGAGTTCAATGCTCACTGTTACAAGTGACATAGCCTTGGCTCAGTCACTCAGCCTCAGTTTCCCCAAATGGAAAGTAGGGGAGATGATAACAATGTCAGCTACCTCATTCACATGTGAGATTCAAGTCAATATATGTGAAGTTCTCCAGAACAGTCTCTGGCACAGACTAAGTGTGCAATCAAGAGTCAGCATTAGCATCCTTTTTATTAGAAAGAAGAAACATTCTGAGGGGCTGGGGATATAGCTCAGTTGGTAGAGTGCTTGCCTTGCATACACAAGGCCCTAGGTTCAATCCCCAGCACTACCAAAAAAAAGTAAACAAAATAAAACAATTAGAAAGAAGAAACCTTCATTAATAATAAGTATAGGGGTTGGGGGTTGTCTCTCGGCGGTAGAGCACTCACCTAGCAAGTGCAAGTCCCTGGGTTTGATCCTCAGCATCACATAAAAATAAATAAATAAAATAAATGCATTGTGCCCAACTACAACTAAGAAATAAATATTTCTTAAAAATAGTAAGTATAAAGCTAGACACATATTTGCAAAGAGAAGTATGAGGAATAAGTCAATTTTTCTCTACTTTTATGTCCCTCAGGCCCCTCAAACTCACCATATCCCAAACCAATGTCATTATGTCTCCCCCAAAGGCATCCCAGTTGAACCCTTCTTTATGAATGGTTCCATGTCCACCCAGAGACACACAGGCTATTCACCGTACCTCCTTCATTCCCCACCCCAAATCCACCATCATCAACTCCTAAAGAGCTTCTAGGATAACCTCTGGGTCTCCCTGTCCCCAATGACACTGTACAGGTTGAGCCTCCTTGAAACCTCTGCCACCCACACGTTTGCTCCAAGACACAGCATGTCATCTACCCTGTTTGGCCCAGATCTGAGGAGACAGTTTCTTCTTGTATCCTCCACAAGGGTTCCCCTGCTCCATTCTTGTCAGATCTGCTGACACCCAGGAAGATCAACCTGCTTGGAGGGGCTGCACTCGACCAGCTTCACAGCACCTGAGCTTTACAACCAGTTCAAGCTTCTCCCAAACTGGACAAAGGCATGCTTTGGTCCAAACCCCTTCAATAGTTCCCCAGTGCTCATAGACTAAGGCCTGAACCCCTTACCTTGCCAGGATTGCTAGGGCCCTTTCCTCCAGATACAAGCTGGAATGTTCCCCAGTATGCCCACCCAGCTCCCTCTCCACCCACCTCACACCACCCTTTGCCTTCTGTAAAGGAGCTCTTCCTCTCTCCTCCTGCCCAAGTGACCCAAAACTTTCCTCTCCGGAACTGGACTCAGATGAGAAAGTCCGGGAGAGATGAAGTAGGGGTGCCACTCTACCTAACTTAGGAGTCTCCCCTCTCACCCCGCCCCCAGATTGACAGGACCTCTTTGTTGAATGAGGACTTCTCCAGGGCAGGGTTTTGGGAGATGTGGAGGGGAACACAGATTTGAGCCACTGCTCCAGGTACTGAAGGAACCACAGGTGGCTAATGGATGTCTAAAGACGTAACCGTGGCGCCCCCTGCTGTCAGGAGGCCAAATTGCACCATATGACAGGGCTGCTGGGCTGGGACCCAACTCTGCAGAAGGGATCTGGCCCCACACCTGACTTGGAAGAGCTGGCCACCCTGAACGAGCGTTTATTCTTTCTGGAAAGTTGGCTCTAGTACTCATGCTCAGGGCTCCTGGAGCGGCCAGCACGGTGCTTTCCCCACACAGATCATTCTTAGCATCCCAGTAAAACTATCCCCTGCACTAGTCTGAGGAGCCCAGAGCATTTCCAGCATCTGGCATACAGTACAGGCCCAACCAATACTTTGCAAACCAAAGGAGAACAAATAAGTGTCCTGTATGAGTGAGTGATAAGATGGGAAGCACAGCAAGCCAGCCAGCAAGATGCTGGTAAAGATGTCCAAATAATGATAAGGCCCCAGGTAGGGGCAGAGGGGTGGCAGGAGAGGCCTTTGGAGGAAAGGAGGCCAAGCTGCTGAGACCTGGCTGTGATCCTGGTTAGCTGAAGTTCCCCCTCTGAGTTGTGTGACTCAAAGCCTGAAGTGTAGGATGGCATGTGGGTAGATGTGAGGAGGGAGGAGCTGCCCACCAGCTTCCAGGATTCCCCCTGGTCTTGGGAGGGGATGGCAGAACGTTAGGACAGAAGAGCAGCTGTCTGCACTACGGTATACCCAGAGCACAGGTGCCATGACTGCTCTCCTTCCTGGAAACAACGCCAAACCCCATCATATCCAAGACCAGTCCAGCCTCGGATTGGGCCTCGTGGCCTCCTTTTGATCCCAAACTTTGAAAAGGAGAGGAATCTTCTTTAACATGCACCCTGGCCATTTAGCTCATCCCCTGGGGGCTGGCAGGGGAAGGAGTTTCCAAGGGGAAGGGGTGGCCTGCTAGCCTGGAATTCTGGCTGAGGCCAAGGAGTAGCTCTGGGGGGTCTTCCCTTGATGGAACCAGCAAGGCCAGCCATTGAAGCCCTGATCCATCATAGGTGGCGATGGAAGACCTGGGAGCCGCTACACCAGAACAAAGACCACAGTTCTTCATGCCATCCGTCACAGCTCCTTGTGTCCCAGCTGCTAGCCTGGGTCCGCCCAGCACAGTACAGGGGGTAGAGGCCCCTGTGGTACCCTCTCCTGGTTGAGGGGCTCCTTCTCATCCTCTGACACTGAGGTTCCTAGGATTTCACACAAGCTGCCCACTGGAAGGGGAAGGAGGTAGGAAGAGGTGGGAGAAGGCCTGGGCATATGCATGGCATGGACACTGCAGCCCTGTACTGGAGGCCCAGAGACAGTGCTGTTCTTTGCATTGGGGATGGGGATTTGGCTTCCTGCCATTGCCCCCTGCTGGCAGCCCAGCATGCCTCCGCTGCTGCCCAGAGACCCAGGGTCACAGGCAGTCAGATCTGTACGGTGGCAGAGCTGGCTGCCAGGTGGCCTCTTGCTGGTACTTAGAGGGTAGGAACAGGAAATTCTTGGGCGACTGGGACCTTGTCTGCCATAATCCCAGACAGCAGGGGTTCAGGCGGCAATGGGGTCCATTCTTCCTTCTTCATTTCCTCCCCCCAGGTGACCCCCAACCCCACACATGTCCACCCGCAGCTCACCACTGGCCCATTGCTCTGTCTGTCTTTATTGGTTTGGAGAAAACAAGGGAGCTGGAGGGCCACAACACAAGCAGAACCACCCACAGTCAGCAAAGCACAGAACAGTGCAGGAAGGACAGCCCCTGGAGCCCACCTGCCAACACCTCCCAGGCTTCTGGACAGTGACAAGGAGTGCCCCATCCCTGCCCCAGCCATGCGCCACGTGCACGACTCACACACTCCAGCAGAGACCAGCCAGGGGCATAAGGGGTGCGGGAGGGGGACTGAAAGGACTTAAAGGAAGGAAATCGGGGTCTGTCCACTTGGCCTCAGCATCTGCCTGGGGTGGAGGGGAGGAGAGAGAGGCAGAGGAAGGGGGCAGTCAGGAGCCAGCCTGGCCTCCCTGTGCCCCTACCCATCTCCTCCTCCTGCACTCTGTGCCCTCAGCCCTCAGGGGCCAAGGAGTGGTCCTGGGGGTCTTTCCCTGATGAATCCAGGAGGAAGGCTGAGAGGGACCAGGGGAGACTGGGGACCAGTG
Source organism: Marmota monax (assembly GCF_021218885.2). Taxonomy (NCBI): domain Eukaryota; kingdom Metazoa; phylum Chordata; class Mammalia; order Rodentia; family Sciuridae; genus Marmota; species Marmota monax. Next base: position 1,921,094 of record NW_026692025.1, on the reverse strand, counting down.
AGGCAGGACCCTGGAGCCCTAGGCCATGCAGAATGGGGACAGGAAGGGCCAGGCAAACCCTGTAGGGTCCACCCCCTTAGCTCTTGGCCAAATGGAACATCACCAGTCTATAAGCTCTGGGGATGAAAGGCACACACACCTGGGCGTCACCACTTGGGGGGCTGGCCAGTTGGGAGGCCTGGGTGGCTGTGTCGGGCCATACTCTGCCTGGAGGCCTCCTCCCCCTCTGGACTCTGCCCCAGTTTCCGGATATGGCGCAGGAAGGAGGTAGCATTGAAAGCTCTCTGTGGGAAGAAGTGGGGGTGGTGTGTGTCAGGCCATGCCTGGGCCCCAGCCCAAGACTGCAAGGACTATAGTGACCTGTAGGCAGTGGAAGCTATGCCCTGAAGCAGGAGAATAGTGCTGACCTTCCAGTGGGTCCGGGCAAAATTCTTTTGAATCTGCTCACTGACTGAGCCCAGGATATCCTTGTCCAAAGCCGCATCCCCAGAGATCCTGAAGGAAGCCTGAGGTCAGTGGTGTATGGAAGATTGTCTCTCTGGCCTGGGACAACTTGCCAGGGGTCCCACTCACCAAAGATGCTGTAAGGCCTGCTGGCAGGTGAACCTCTTCTGGGGATCTCGCTCCAGAAGGTGCCGGATGAAGTCTTTAGCTGGAGCAGGGGGGACCAGGTCAGCCTGCCCAGTCCCTACTACCCCTGGTCACTACCAAGCAGAGGGTCAGAATCAAGCTCACCTGATTCCGAGATGTCATCCCAAAAGGGAGAGTCAAACTCGTAGCTGGCTCTCAGTATCTGGCTGAAGAGTTCAGGGTCGCTCTCGTCGTAGAAGGGCGGGTACCCACACAGCCTGGCACCCACAGATGAATCACCCAGCTGTTTTCCCCTCCCCAACCCAGCAGGGGGCAGGCAGGCAGGAGTTGAGGCTTCCCACTGGTCACTCACAAGATGTAGGAGATGACACCCAGGGCCCACACATCTACAGCTTTCCCATACGGTTTCTGCTCCAAAAGCTCTGGAGCTGGAGGTCACAAACAGACACATTCTACTGTACACGCACACAACACGCATGTGTGATTCAGCCCCAGGAAGAGCCCAGCTGCAGCAACAGTCACCCCAGATCCTAGCACCTTGGCTCCCCCAGGATCCGCGCCCCCTCCTACCAGCCAGCGAGGTCCAGAGTTTCCCCCCTCTTACCAACATATCCCGGGGTTCCACAAGCAGTGCCTAACATGTTGCCAGCCTGGATTTTGGAGAGGCCAAAGTCAGAGACCATGATCTTGGAGTCCTCAAAGGGCGTGGCATAGAGGAGGTTTTCAGGCTGTGACACATGGGGGCCAGGTCAGGCTCGGCATGGCACCGGCACTGGAACAGGGTGGGCCTCAGCACTCTCAAATTCCCCAGACCCTCAGTGCAGAGGGATGCTGGGAAAGGCCCCAGTCATGCGCCTGGGGAAACACACGAAGGGCCAGGTGGGCAAGGTGTGAGGGCTCCCAGCCAGGCACCTTGAGGTCCCGGTGCACAATGCCCAGGCTGTGCAGGTAGGAAACAGCGCCGAGGACCTGAGCCACCAGGTGGCTGGCATCCTTCTCCGTGTAGGAGCCTCGCTCCATGATGCGGTCAAACAACTCGCCACCCGTCACCCTGAGGGGAGTCCGGAATTCAGCCAACCCAGGCCCCTGAGCCCAAGCTTCAGCCCCCACGCCTATCCAGCCCCCACTGGCCCTCCTCACAGCTCCATAGCGAGGTACAGGTGGGAAGGGCTCTCGTGGACATCCTCCAGCGCCACAATGTTGGGGTGGCTGACCCTGGAACAGGAAAAAGTAGCCCTTGTAGGAAAGCACAAGTCCAGGCTGCAGCAGCCCCCTTGGGGAGCACAGCAGGGTCTGGGAGAGCTTTGTCCTGAGCCACCTTCTTCCTCTCTTGCTCCCGCATGGACTCCCCATTCCTAACCACGGGCCACCCCTGGCCTACCCCAACCCAGGCCTTCCTAGGACACACAATTCTAAATCCTGTCTGAAAAGCACAGATCAATATTGACCCTTTCTTGTTGGGGACATTCAGGCCCAGGCAGGGAAAGAGAACTGCCCCAGGCCCTCCAGCAGGTTAGCAACAAAGCTCAGGCTAGACCAGCAGGGGTTCCAGACCAAGGGGCTCTGACCATCCCCACTAACTTCTAGGTCCCAGGCCAGGCATGGCGCACCTGCGGAGTACCGCAATCTCATTCTCCACCAGGGCTTCCTTGCCCCGCAGCGCCTTCTTGGGGATGCACTTGAGGGCCACAAGGTGTGCAGAGCCCCGCTCCTGGGCCAGCACTACCTCTGAGAAGGCACCCCTGCCACAGAGCCAGACGGTGGGAGACCAATGAGGGGGAAGGGAGGGGAAGGAGAGGGCTGAGGGAAATGGGGAGGCCCTTGCCCCCCTCCCCAGCACTTATGCGCACACGCACACGTATTCACACAGTCAGATGTGCAAACGTGCGTAACAATTTACCTACACAGTCACACACATCTGTGCCGCATCACATGCTTACATGTCCCCACATACTCCTCCCCACACTCACATGTTCACATACACATGCACACGCATGTCCACACACATATTCACACTGCATCACACTCACGAGCCAAGCTTCTCCCGGATGTCATAGACGCTGCTGATGTCCTCCGTCTGTTTCTTGAGCAGCAGCATGTCTGCAGTGGGAGGTGGAGAAGGACCCTGGGCATGGGCAGCTCCCTCCTCCCGCCATCAGTGTCCTCGGAGATAGCCACCTTCATCCCACTGCCAATCCATCATCGCTGCCCCCCCCCGCCCCCACCTCCGTCAGGGCCACCCCGCAGCCCAGGTACATCCTGCCCCTCCCCCCCGCCCACTCCCACATGGACAATTCCCCATCCCGGGTCCGCTGCTGACATCCCGTGCTTCCCCACCTCAACATCCCCAGGCAACCAACACCTGGGCATCCCCTCTCTGCTTCCACGTATTGGAACCTACATGAGCAGCCGCTTTCTAGAAGGCTCTGTGCACCCCTACTCTGGCCCCTCTAGCCCACCTCCATCTACAGGGCCCAGACCCCTCCCCCACCAGACCTACCACCAAGACACAGCGCCCACATGCACGCGCCACCTAGACCACCCACCCACCCACCGAATGCATCTGCGACCCCGCTCACAACCACCTGTCACGACCACGGCCACCCACGCGGCCGCCTTGCCACAACTCAGCCCTTGGTGCCACGGAGTAAAGGGACTCCGCAGCGTGGGCCCTCAGAGTCCCGAGCGGCGTGGGCCGCGTGTGCGGGCAGGGGGCGCTCCGGGCGTGACAGGTGTGTGCGAGGGTTTTTAGAGTCTTCGGCGGCTGCCGGCCGGGACCCTGTGTGCCCCTGGCCCGAACGGACCTGGCAGGTGCGGACCTGGAGCGGATGCAGCAGCGTCACCTCGCGCAGTAGCCGCTGCGCCGAGCCCCCCGCCCGCGCCCCGCCGGCCCCGCCCCCTCTGCGCGCGCCCCCGCGGGCCGCTGCCAGCCAAGCACTCCGTGGATGAGTACGGCCGCAACGCGGTAGGACGCCTTGTAAGGCAATCCCCTGGGCTCCACTGCTGCCACTGCCCTGATCCTTGTTCCTCAGTTATGCTCGCCAGTATCCTGAAGCTCTGGTCTGAATAGGTGGCCACAGGGCCTTTGCACCATCGGTGTCTTCTGTCCAGAAATTTCTTCACCCACATAGTGGCATGGCTCTCTGCATTGCGGTCTCTGCTTTTATGGCCTCTCCTCAGACAGGCCCTCCAGGCCATTTGGTCTATAACAAGCTTCTTCCCTACTGACCTGCCACCACCACTCTGCTGCCCTGGCCTGAAGCCCCATCCGCACTCATTGAGTTCTTTCTACCTCCACCCTTAACCTTTCACCCTCCTTCTTTTCTTAACCAGCAGCCTGAGCATTCTCTTCTTTAAGATCATGTCACCCTGGTACTGGGAACTCTCCCAGCCCCGGCATGTCACTGCTAGTCAAAGCATGAGCCCTTGAATGGCCTGAGGTCTGCTTTGGAGGTTCTTCCTCTGCCTCCTAAAAAGGCCTCCCCTCCCCCAACCCTGCCAAACTGGAACAGAACTCTGCGGGCTCTTTAGAAAAATCCATCACTGCAAAAATCATCTTCTTTGTCTACTCTTCCTCACCAAAAGGTGGGGGGTCTGCCCTTCATCTTAGTAGATTACTATCACACCTCCCCATCCTCACCCCAATCCGACACAAGGCAAGTGTACAGTGGAAAGTAGAAGCTTTATTAAAGGAGAGCAGAAAAGACTTCTCCCCGGAGGAAGAAGGGGACCCTAAAGGCAAAGTTGGAATCCATGGAAGAGGAGGTCTTCCCTTTTTTACAGCTAAGGTCTTCTTTCAGCTTTCCCACACTCATTTCCTTTGTTTCCCTTCATCTTTCAGTGCTAGAATGCAGATGGGAAGGCCAAAAGGAGGGCATAGGTGGGCTGAAGGAGTAATCTGAGCAGGAAGGGCCTGGGGTGGTTTTTGGTTAGCACCTCCCTGTTTACTGGGAGCTACTTCATTAACAGTTCCTTAGGATGGGTTCTGGGCCTTGGGGACATTAACATTTCAATTTCCCCAAGTGCAGCTCTGGTTTCCTGGACTCCATTCTCAATCATGGTCTCCATTTTCTTTACTAAATATTAGACCCAGATTTACCTAAGTACATTAACTACTAACTATATGTAAATCTGGCTTCACTGGTATCTGTGCCACACCAGGGGATGGGTGCCCTGGTTGTATCAGGAGCACATGTAGAGTGGCCTGTGTCACAAGGACCCTACCAAGTCACAGGGGCCAGGAGTGGTTTACTTAATCCAGTCTTAAGAGCAGTCCATGGGTTTATAGCATAACACAAAGTCTTCAACAGTGTCCTCAGAGCGGGAAAAGTTTTTTAAAACATCATCTTTCCAAACCTCACCTCCCAAACGTATTTTGTTTGTTTGTTTGTTTGTTGTTGTTTTTTAATATTTATTTTTTAGTTCTCGGCAGACACAACATCTTTGTTTGTATGTGGTGCTGAGGATCGAACCCCGGGCCGCACGCATGCCAGGCGAGTGCGCTACCGCTTGAGCCACATCCCCAGCCCCCCAAATGTATTTTGTAGAAAAAAATGAGAAACCTAGCTGGTGTGGGGGCATGCACCTGTAATTCCAGTTACTTGGTATGCTGAGGCAGGAAGATCGTGAGTTCAAAGCAAGGCACTAAGCACCTCAGTGAGACTGTGTCTCTAAATAAAATACAAAAGGGCTGGGGATGTGGCTCAGTGGTTGAGTGCCTCTGGGTTCAATCCCTAGTATAAGAAAGGAAGGGAGAGAAAGAAGGAGGGAGGGAGGGAGGGAAAAGCAAAGGCAAGATAAGACAAGACAGTCAGGGGAATGTAACTCAGTGATGGAGCACTTCCGGGTTCAATCCCCAGTACAGAAAAAGAAATCTGAGAAGGTTCCTGCCAGCTTCTGACCCAGACCCTTCCCAAGAGCTCCCTCCCAGCTCACCTCACAAGGCTCCAGAAGCTTCCCAATCAGGAGTATGGGCCCTAATCCCAATTGCTCAACTATGCCAACGGAGTCTTCAGGGTTTACACCCTGTATAAAAAATGATATCACAAGCCAGGCACAGTGGTGTACACCTGTAATCCCAGTAACTCAGGAGGCTGACACAGGGGGATCATGAGTTTGAGGCCAGCCTCAGCAACTTAGTGAGACCCTGTCTCCAAACAAAATTTAAAAAGGACTGGAGATGTAGCTCAGCGTTACAGCACCCCTGGATTGAATCCCTAGTATCAGACACACAAAAAAAATGCTTCCACATGCAAGGTGAGGTGACATGCACCTGTAATCCCAGTCAGTGGGGAGGATGAGGCAGAAAGATCACTTGAGCCCAGGGGTTTGAGGCCAGCTGGCCAACATAACAAGTGTCCATCTAAAAAAAAAAAGAAGTTTGTTTTACATCAGTATTCATGATGGAACAGAAAGTACACTATTTGCAACTGTTTACACAATTGTTGAAATACTATAGATGTCAATTTCAACATGCATGTGTGTCATGGATAAACAGCTTTTCAAAATGCTTTCAGGAGGTTTATACAAAACTTAACTCAAAAATGGGTCATAAACCCAAATGTAAGATGCCAAACTATAAACTTCTACAAGAAAACATAGAAGACAATCTAGGTTACTTCAGGTTTGTCGATGATTCCTTAAGTACAATATGAAAAACATGACCCCTGAAAGAAAAATGATAAATCCCATTGTAACAAAACTAAACACATGTATCCTGCAAATAACACCATTGAAAGAATAAGGGAACAAATTATAGGCTGGGGAAAAAATCTTTGCAATGTGATTATCTGACAAAAGACTGGTTATCCAAAATGTACAAAGAACTCTTTGAACTCAACAATAAGAAAACAAACAACCCGATTTTAAATATGAGCAAAAGATCTGAAAGATACCTCATGAAAGAAGAAAACACAAAACACAAATAAGCATATGGAAAGATACTTACTGGGCTGGGGCTGGGGCTCAGTGGTACAAGCTCGCCTAGCAAGTGTGAGGCACTGGGTTCAATCCTCAGCACCACGTGAAAATAAGTAAATAAAGGTCCATCAACACCAAAAAAAAAAAAAAAGAAGAAGATACTTAGCATCAAAGTTTACCCGAGTGATGCATGACTCAGCAAGCAGGCCCGCACAAGGCCAGGTGCTTGGTGCATTCCTGTAATCCCAGCAATTCTGGAGGCTGAGGCAGGAGGATCATAAGTTCAAAGCCAGCCTCAGCAACTTAATGAGACCCTGTCTCCAAACATAAAAAGGACCGGGGATGTGGAAGAGTGCCTCTGGCTTCAGTTCCCTGTACTGCAAAATAATAGTTCAGCCATAAATGTGTGGAATTGCTGTCATAGAAACTTTTATGGGGCTGAGGTTGGGGCTCAGTAGTAGAGCACTCGCCTCACATGTGGAAGGCACTGGGTTGGATCCTCAGCACCACATAAAAGTAAAAGAAAGATATTGTGTCCATTTATAACTAAAAAAAAAAACTTTTTAAGAAAGAAACTTTTATGGCTTGGATCTGGAATGTCCCCCAAAGGCTCATATGTTAAAGGTTTGGTCTGCAATGTAGCAATGATCAGAGGTGGTGCTTTTGGGAAGTGATTGGATCACAAGGGCTCTGATCTCACCAGTGGATTAATCCATTGATGAATTCGTGATTTGATGGCATCATTGGGAGGTGGTGGAAACTGCAGGAGGTGAGGCATAGTTGAAGTGAGTGGGTCACTAGGGGGCGTGCCCTGGATGGGTATATCCTGTTCCTGGCCCCTTCCTCTCTAGCTTTCTCTGCTTTCTGGCCACCATGAGGTGAGCAACTTTCTTCCACTATGCCCTTCCACCATAATGTTTTGTCTTACCTCAGGCCCAGAAAGAATAGAACCAGCCAACCATGGGCTAAAACCTCTGAATCCATGAGCTAAAATCAGTCTTTTCTCCTCTACGTTGATTTTCTGAAGTATTTTGTCACAGCAATGAAAAACCAACACATACCTGATTAGGAAATTGCAAACTGTAACTACAACAATATACTACTATGTACCTGCCCTATTAAAATGACTAAAATTTAAAAACCTGACAATACCTAATGCCAGCAAGAATGTGAAGCAACAGGAACACTTATTCATTACTGATGGGAATACAAAATGGTGTAGCCCCTGGGGAAGAGAGTTGGCAGTTCCTAATGAAGCTAAACATATTCTTACCACATGATGCAGCAGTGATAGTCTGGCATTTACCATACAGATTTGAAAACTTATACGCACACAAAAACCAGCACAGAAATATTTATAGCAGCTTTACTAATAATTGGCAAAAACTGGAAGTGACCAAGGATGTCCTTCTGTGGCTGGCAGATAAAGTGGCACATACAGATGAGGAATACTACTTGGTGGTAAAGAGGACAGAGCTAAGAAACTGCAGAGAAATGGATGAACCTTCCACTCATGATGCTAAGTTAAATAAACCAATCTGAAAAGTTACATATTTTATGATTGCATGTATGTGACATTCCAGAATGAAACCATAGAAACAGTATACAGATCAGTTGTCACCAGAGAAGATGGTGTTCAACTTAGGGACCGCAAAAACATTTGAGAGTAATGAAACTATTCTGACATTGTGATGGCAGACCCCTGCCACTTGGGTATGCTACAGAAGGTCACAGAAGAAGAATGAAAGGATACATGAAGATTTAAAGATAATTGTTAAGGAATTGGTGGACATTACAACAATGCAAATGGTGGCAGATGGTGGGAGCCCAGTTTTTTTTACAGAGAAGCAAAGGGAGGAGGCTAGAATGATCCCTGTGTTCATGCAGACATTAGTGTTATCCACACATCAATGCATCTGTGTGTTCATACACAAGTATCTACACAGGTGAGTGACTACATCAATTTCCTTGTTCTGAGAGCTAAGAGTGTTGTTGAAAGCTTGGTTTTTGTCCTGGATGCCAATCCAATAACGAGGACATGGTTTTGAGACAAAGGAAAAAGATGGTTTATTGCTTTGCTAGCAAAGGAGAAACACAGGGGACTCCTGTCCCAAAGGCTGTCATTCTGCCCAACTGCAGGAAAAGGGGGCTTTCATAGAGGTGATTCAGAGAAAATGAGATTAGGGAGGCGGGATCAGGAAGGAGAAGATCCGGGAAAAAGAGATCAGAGAGGAGAAGTTTAGGGGGAAAAAGAAAAAAAAAAAAAAACATGTAAGTTTCAAAGCCACAAAGGATATAGTCAAAGCATCAAGTGAGCCCCTGTTACAACTGGGCCTGGAAACAACAGTGCTATACTATTCTCAAATAAATGGCTCCTTGAAGAAATGGCTGTTTCTAGGACTAGAGTATGAGATACATAAGCCAAACCTGGAGCCAGAAGGTCAGGAAGTGTACACCCCCCACACACACACACACATACACACAGTGGTGGGAGGTGTCAAGGGAACACAGGAGCTAGCTCAGTAGCTCAGTGGTAGTATGTGCCTAACATGTGCAAGGCCCTGTGTTGTATCCCTAGTACTGATTTTTTTTTTTAAAAAAAAGGAACACAGGAGCCAACTGAAAGAGTTCCCAATGGTTAGATAAAGAAAATTTGAACAAAATAAGAGTAGTATTACATTGTAACCAAAAGTATAAAGGAAATATCCATGAGTCCATAAATGACTAATAAATCAATAAATGTAGAAGAATAAACTCCTGTGCAGAAAAATTCCAAATAAATTATGTGGCTGTCCCCCCATGGTTTGTATGCTAGGTGACCCCCAAAGACCCATGTATTAGAGGTTTATTCTCCAGCCTGTGGCACTATTGGGAGGTGATGGAACCTTCAAGCAGTGGGGTCTGATGGAAGGAAGTTAAATCATTGGGGGCTTCCCTTGAAGAGGATCTTGAGACCCCCAGCACCTTCCTCTTTTTTTGCTTCCCAATTCCCCTCCTCCACCTGTGGCCAAGCTGACCTGTCTCCAGGGATTGTTAATGAATGAATGTCTCCTGAGCCACTCCCTTCCTTTCCAGCCCAGGATCACTCCACCTTTGGCCCACCTTTTGGTCACGAGTCACTTTGGTCACGAGTCAGAGTCACATCACAAGTCAAAGTCACATCACGTAGGCAGGATGGGGGAGGAGAGAACATGAGAACTTAAGGAAACTTAAGAAGTATAAAAGGGGCAGGACACCCCCACTTCCTCTGCCATCCTGCTCTGGGGCTCCTTCTCTGCACAGAAGTCTGTCTCTGTTCTATCATTTAAATAAAACTTGCTTTCTATGCTTGTCTCAAAACAGAACTCGGCACTGATTGACTTTCATTATCAGTATCAACTGGGGGCAGCCCTTTAAGAGGATCCTGGGACCCCCAGCCCCTTCCTTTCTTTTTGCTTCCCAGTCACAATAAGGTAAGAGGTGTTCTGCCTTGCCACAGGCCCAAAGATAACAGGGCCAAGTGACTATGGACTGAAAATCCTGAAATTGCAAGCCAAAATAAACCTTTCCTTCTTATAAGCTGATTATTCCAGATATTTGTTACAATAACAGTTGCCTAACACATCCTCAAAGGTGGGACATCACCTGTACCCCTTAACTGTGGGCTGCTCATAGTGACTTCCTTCTAAATAGTACAGTATGGAAAGTGAAACAAAGAGTCAGTTTACAGTAGAGAGACACCTGAAACACACACCTCAGCCAGGTGATCAAGGTCAATATCAATAGTCATCAGTCACGTGGAAAGCACAGACCCCCTGATAGGACTGATAAGCATGGTAGTTTAGTTCAGTGATCTTTCTCTGAATGAGCCTAGTCTAATCATAAGGGAAATGAGTATTCCCAGCAGAGGCATTCAACACAAGATCAGCTCTCCTCAAAACAGCCAGGGTCGCCGGACATGGTGGTGCACACCTGTAATTCCAGTAATTTGGGAGGCTAAGGCAGGAGAATTGAAGATTGGAGGCCAGCTTCAGCAATTTAGCCAGACCCTGTCTCAAAATTAAAAAAATAAAATAATAAAAAGGGTTGGGGATATAGCTCAGAGGTCAAATGCCCCTCAGGCTCAATCCCCAGTATGAAAAAAAAAATAAAAAAGTCAGTGTTTTGGTCATCAAGAACAAACAATAGTTGGGCATGGTGGCACACATCTGTAATCTGAGAAACAGTCACAGTCAAGAGATATGACAAGGAAGTGCAATGTGGGATTCCTGGATGGGATCCTGGGACAGCCAGGCTTTACTTAAAAATAATGGACCACGATTGATTCATTAACTGCAACAAACCACTATGCTTGTGTTAAGAGATCAATAACAGGGAAGTTGACTGTGGGTGCTGTGGGAACTCTTGCTGCGATCTCTGAGATTTTTCTGTACATCCAAAGTAATCTAATATGAAACATTTACATAAAACATTTAAAAAATCCTTTCAGAAGGTTTCCATGAATGATCACAGCTTGTGGACAGAGGGTGCTGTGCTGGAGAGGGGCCAGGCCTCTCAGGTTGCACCCTCAGCCCCAGGGCCCAAGACCCCAGCCCCATTGGTCTCCCTCACCGGCTGGGCTCAGGAACTGGAAGTATAGAGCCCCACCAGGTGGATCCCAGCTTCTTCTTTGTTCCCAGCTCATTGTAATTCCAAAGCTCCTCGTGCCACTGCCTCCAGAAGAGGAGGCGCCCCTACCCAGCCTCCAGCTGCCAAGATCCTGCCTCTGGGATAAACAGTTACCCCAGGGCAGGACTGACTCCACCCAGCTCACTCCCAGTCCAAGGCTGCCTTACGCCTGGGTGGGCACTGAATCCAACTTCCAGCCCCACTTCTCAGGCTTTCCCATAGGTCCTTCCTCCACCTCACCCCTCTGGGCCCCTCCCCATCATCAGCTCCTACCCTACCTCCAGCCCTAGCTGGGGTCTAGACAGGGCCCGGTTCCCTGCAACACTACAGGGGGAGGACACAGCTGTCCCTCTATCACTTCTGTTCTGGGGTAGAGTTGGCTCCTTCTCCTAGGAGCTGCAGCAGGGGCTTTGGGTTGGGCATAGTTTGCAGGTCCCTGCAACCCATTCTGTGCATGCTCAGGACCCCTTTGGTGAGTAACACCTGGCAGCACAGGGGGAGGCTTGGACAGGAACAGTTTCTGGCCATCAGCTGGAATCCTGGAGAGTCCACCCTGCTCCTTCCTGCAAAGCCCTGAAAGCACCTTGGAGACAATCCAGCCACGGCTTGAAATCCCTGAGCCTTTGTTCCTCAGGCAGTCGGCACCTCAGGGAGCTGTACTCTCCCCACCCCTCCAAGGTACACTCACACACCCCCACCCCAGACTGCTCACGTCGGAGCACCACCTTGGCTCCTCTTGGGAAATTGCCTAGCCAGTCCCCTGGGAGGGAGGAGGCAGAGCGCGGGTATAGGAAACTCACAGGTGGCTGTTGGGAGTGGGGGAGGGCTCCCAAGTCCTCCAGGAGCCCAGTCTTGAGCATCAGCAGGAGGTCAGCAAAGAAAGACAATTGGGAACTGGGGACCCAGGCCCAGCCCAGCCCGGAGGGAAGCTTAAGTGCTCCTCTGCCACTGACCCCAGACTGGGGAAGCCATGGTTTGGGTCATACTTGATCTTGAATGCCTTGGAGAATAATTTAGTTGTTTGTGTATTTTTTTCAATGTTTTCAATATTTTTTAGTTGTTGATGGACCTTTATTTTATTTATTTTTATGTGGTGCTGAGGATCCAACCCAGTGCCTCACACGTGCTAGGCAAGTGCTCTACCGCTGACCAACAACTCCAGCCCAAATTTAGTTCTTTTGTGTGTGCATTTCGTTGGCTTTTGGGGAGCATGTTTGTTTTGTTTTTGCTTTGCAGCACTGGGAATGGAACCCAGGACCTTGCCCAGGCTAGGCAAACACACCACTGAGCTACACCCCCAGTCTGGAATTTAGTTTTATTTCCAGAAAAGCCTAGAGAAGGAGATCAGACTGAGGAGGGACTGGTTGGATTCATGCTTCCACAGGGTCCCTCTGGCTGCTGAGAGAAGAATGTAGTGTGGGGCTGTACCGGGCCATGAGGAGGGGGGCCACTGCAGGGTTCCAGAGAGCCATGGGGCTCCTAGTCATTGGCTGCCAGTGGGGTCCACAGAAGTGAGTGGAATGCAGAAGGGTTTGGAGAGGGCTCTGCAGGCCCTATTGACAATGGGGGTTTGTCGATGAATGTGGGAGGGGCTGGCTATAGCAGGCCCACAAGGAGGCCTGGGTGTCTCTTAGGTTGGTAGGGAGCTGGGAGGGTGTGTCCCTGTTGAGTCGGGTCTGGGGGGGCCTGTTGGACATGCCACCCCCATGAAGGTGGAGGTCTCAGGGCTCACAAAAATCATTCTTCTGTTTCCAGCAACCTTCAGCCAGTCCCCCACAGAGACAATGGCAGTCCCAAGTGGCAGCTCCCTCATGTTCCTGCCACTGGCCTTAGCACATGCCTCCCTAGCCAGCTGGCTGTCATATGGCAGAGGAATGTGCCCACCTTTGGCTCCTGGCCTTGCTCTCTTCACCTTCTGCCCTCCCTACAGCAGTGGTCATTTCCCCAAAGTGTCACCAGCTCACCATGTTCTCTACCTCCCACCCCTGCTCTCTGGACAAGCAGTTTTTGAGAGTTGCACACACCCCTCCACTTCTTACTTCTTCACTTGGTTCTCCTGGCACTGCCCACAGTGCTTCCTTCAAGCAGCTTCACCCAGGTCACTGCTGCAGCCACTGTCCTCCTTTGTGGACATCACACCCCCACTCTGTCCTCTTGCTGTCTACTTCATGGGATCCTCTTCTTGTGTCTCTTAAACATTCTCTGTCCTGGATCTCTGGATGGCCTCAGCTCTTTTTTTTTTGCGGGGGGGGGGGGGGCAGATACCAGGAATTGAACTCAGGGGCACTCGGCCACTGAGCCACATCCCCAGCCCATTCTGTATTTTTTTTTTTTAGAGACTGGGTCTTACTAAGTTGCTTAGTGCCTCAATTTTACTGAGACTGGCTTTAAACTCGTGATCCTCTTGCCTCAGCCTCCCAAGTCGTTGGGATTACAGGCAAGTGTCACCACATCCAGCTGGCCACAACTCTTTCATCCCATCTGTGGGTCACTTTCTTAAAAATCTTTTTGTCTCCAGATAGGATTTAGTTCCAGGCTGAGCCAAAGAAGACCCAAGTTAGAGCCCTCTGATGAGCAATGTGACCCTGCTATCTCTACCCTCCTCCTAGCCTAAGCACAAGGGAGGAGGCACACCTCTTGAGGCTCCTCCTGCTAGAGGGGTGGAGATGCTGCCCCTCCCTCACCTACAGGCACAATCTGGCTCAGGCCAGAATTGCTTTTCTTCCTAAAGCTGACCGGATGACTGCAGGCTTAGCTTAACCGGATGAGCCATCTGGGGACTCCAGTGTCTGAGATTAAATCAGGGAGCCTGGGATTGAGCATAGCACACTTTATTTTCCCAGACAGGACAATAACCACTCCTTCCTTCCCCACCCACTCTCAGTGTAGTCTTGGCCCTAGGAAAATTCACAACAACCTTGCCTTTACTGGGGAGGCCTGCAGGTCCCTGTGGACAGAAGCACAGGCTGGGGAGCTGGGTCCTCCAAGCAGAGGCCTTTGGGGGAGGGTCTGTGCACCGGCCAGGCACCAGAGGGCAGCCTTATCCTATTCCTGCCCCAGTCTGGCAGGTCACACGCCCTTAGCGGCCCACTCCAGGGAAGGGTGGGGTGGCAGGGATCATCATGCAGTCCACCTATCTTGGAGACAAAGTGTACCCTTACTTGTCAAACAGGTTCCTCTTTGCCCACTTTGGAGACACAAAAATCGGTTAGCCCAAGTTCAGATCCCACCTCCAGCTTCCAGGGCTATACTCTTGGGGAGGACAGACCGCCCAGCAGCTCACGTGGATGTAGATACACCTCCAACCCTATCCCTCCAGCCAGCTGGGAGCCCAGCCCTTCGGAAGTTCAAAGCACCCTGGACCCCTTTTCGGGCAGGGAGTTGGCAAGCTTTAGACTTGAGTATGCAACACTGTCCAAATCCCAGCTGGGAGCCAGAAAAGGGCTCGAGATGGGGCGATCAGGACCGATCTCGAGCAGGAGGGAAAGACTCCAGTCTGGAAGGAACAGAGAGAGGGGGAGAGGGAGAGCCAAGGATGGCTGGAAGCGGGCCAAGGGAGCCGTCTTCCCAGACCTGGGAAGGGCCAGTAAGAAGACAGAGGGGAGAAGTGGGCCGGGCCGGGGCCAGGTGAGCCCTGGGAGAGGGGCGGTTCAGCCCCAGGGAAGGGCGGTGCTGGACGGCACCCCAGGTAGCAGCCATCCTGCCAGTGCTTGGAGCCGCGTCTTCTTCTCGGGAGGAGGGCGGGAGGAGGTGGGCGGAGTGACGGGGAGGGCGGGAGCGAGGGATGGAGGGGGGAGGGGGACCAGCCCCGTCGTGGGGGTGGGGCGACAGTGACATCACCCGGGAGTCGGTTCTTAAGCAGCGGCCGGTCGCATCGGGGAAGAGAGGGACGGTGGGAGTGCGGTGGCGAGTCTCTGAGCCCGCCGCGGCCCCGAGAGCGGCTTGAGCCGCTGCCGGGAAGGAGGGGGCGAGGCGCGCCCGGGCCGCTGGAGCCGCCGGAGCCGCCAGAGCCGCGGGAGCCGCGGACGAGGAGTGCAGCCGCTGCCGGCGAGGGCCGGGGCGGGGGGCGCGGGCCACAGGCCCCTGCTCCGGCCGCCACTTGCAAACAGTGGGCGCCCGATGCCGCCCGCGCCCCGCTAGGCTGAGCCTCACGCCGGGCGAGCAGCCACCGCCGCCGCCGCCGCCGCCGGAGCCGCGGGCAGGAGCCTCGGGAGCCGCCGCCGCCGCCGCCCGGCCGAGCCCCGCCGCCGCCCGCGCGCCCCCGGGCCCCCGACACACATGAGATTCTTCAGGCTCACTTTCAAGTGCTTCGTGGACTGCTTCTGACTGCGCCGCCCCCGCCGTCCCGCACCCCGCCCGCCCGCCCGCCCGCCGCCCCGTCCCCCGGCCCGGCCGCTCCCGAGGCCCCCGGGCGGGCCCGCGCCTTCGGGGCCCTTCCCCCGGGTGCCGCCGGCGCCCCTTGCCCGCCCGCCCCCGCGAGGCGCCGCGACCCCCGGCCCGGCCGCGCGGCCCTCCTGGGCCATGGCGAAGAAGAGTGCTGAGAACGGCATCTACAGCGTGTCCGGCGACGAGAAGAAGGGCCCCCTCATCGCGCCCGGGCCCGACGGGGCCCCGGCCAAGGGCGATGGCCCCGCCGGCCTGGGGGCGCCTGGCGGCCGCCTGGCTGTACCACCACGAGAGACTTGGACGCGCCAGATGGACTTCATCATGTCGTGCGTGGGCTTCGCCGTGGGCCTGGGCAACGTGTGGCGCTTCCCCTACCTGTGCTACAAGAACGGCGGAGGTAAGCGCCCCCGCCCCGCTTCATCCCCGCTCCTCGCCGTGGCCCCTCCCCCAGCCTGCCGCCGGCCCATCGAAGCCCAGGGGCGAAGTCCAGGGGGTGGGGAGGCCCCCCAGGGTGCACGGAGGCCGAGGTGCCCCTCGCCGGCTGGGCCGCTGGGTGGCACAGCTCGGTGGCCTCCACCCCCCTCGCCAGTCATGTGCCTGGCACTGTGGGGGGAGGCGGCCGGCAAGCCTCCTGCCGAACTGAGGAGCTGTCCCCCAGACTCCCAGCTGAGGCCCAGAGCGATTGGTCACTGAGATGGGAAGGGGAAGCCTGCCCACTAGAGGGGCTCCAAGAGGTGAGGAGTCCTGGCTGCCCCCACGGATCAGACACAAATGGCACATTGTGTGGGCCCCCCACGTGTGCACACACGAACACACACACACAATGGGCCACTCTGTCCCTCCCCCATGTCCTCCCCTCCCCTCCCTTCTCTTCTCTTACATTCCCTCCCCTCCCCTCTGGCCTGGGCCTGGAACACTGGGTGCCTGAGCCAGGCTTGGGAAGCCTGCGGCCTGGCCCGCCTGGCGCCTCCGCTGGACACACCGGCATGCACACCCCATGCGCATCCGCTGAAGCCCAGCTTAGCAACAGTGATGGACACACATGTGTCCTGTGACTGCAAAGCAGCACTGGGTCGCTGGGAAGTAGAGCAACTATGTGATGGGTGGGAAACTGAGGCCCAGAGGGAAGGCCTTTGCCCAAGGTCACACACAAGAAGGATGCTGGGACTAGGAGCCTGGCAGGCTGCAGTTAACTTGGCCAGTGAATAGTGGAGAAAGCTGAGCCAGGAGCAAGTGTAGTAGAGAGAAGTACGGGGGAGTGGGCAGGGACTGCTGGTACCCAGCTCCCCTTCTGCCACCTACCCAGCCTACTGATAGACTATCTCTGACTATACCCTGCCTGCCTCCTCCAGAGCCTGGCTCACTGGAGCTTGCTGTGCTTAACTTGGTCCCTTTCCTCCACCTGTCCTCCTCTGTCCTTGTACACAGACACCCCCAACAGCAAAGGACCGCCACCCACTCACCCCCTCCTTGTCTTTGGACAAGCCCCCAGGCCTGACCACGTGTCTTCGCCATTCCTCCAGCTGCTGCCCGGCAAGCAAAACTGGCACAAGGGATGGCCTGCATGCATGAGTGCATGTCCTCCATGCCCATTAGGTCACTCTAGGTGTCCAGGGGGATGGAACCTCCATGGACATGGCCCACACAGGGACTGGGCTGTAATGGCCAGGGGAAGCTATAGTCCCTCCTCTCAACAGATCCAGAACCCACCCCCAAAGACTGTTCACCTTGGGCTTCTGAGTCAGCGACCATCCGTGCACTGATTCACCCAGTGGGAAGTTATGGGACCAGAGTAGAGGCCAGAGCTGGGGCTCCACCTGGATTTCCTAGGGCTTCTGAAGTCTGGGTTAGCCAGCTAGGCCTGGATAGGCTGGCTGACAAATTTCGATCTGCTTCTGGCTTGGGGCTACCCTGTGCCAGTGCCCATGGTCTTCGTGGGGTACTGAGAGGTGTTGTTGTGGTCTGTCTTCTGAACCCCCTCCCATGGCTCTTTCCCCAGGTGTGTTCCTTATTCCCTATGTCCTCATTGCCCTGGTCGGAGGAATCCCCATTTTCTTCCTGGAGATCTCACTGGGCCAGTTCATGAAGGCCGGCAGCATCAACGTCTGGAACATCTGTCCTTTATTCAAAGGTGAGCAGCCCTGGGCCAGTTCCTATCCTCCCCCCAGGGACTCCTCCCCTTTCCCATTATTAGGGTGAGGGCTAGGGAACAGAGCACATTGGCACCCACTTGATCTTGTTCTGTCCTGGCCTGGGGACAGGTGATGGCCCCCAGTCTCAAGGGCCAATATGAAGGATGTGCAGACCATATAGCAAACTTGGGGAGACTGGGGACAGGACCTGCTGTACATGCTTGGTTTATTAGGGAGGTCTTACTATTGTTATTGAGGAAGCAGGGCATGGAGAGGGGAAGTAACTTGCCCAGTTGTCCACTGAGGGAGGATGACTATCTCCCATGTTGCCTCAGGTTACTAAAAATCTCCCCCAGCTGCTTTGTACTGGAGGCTGCTGGGAGGCCAGGTGGAGATCTTGCCTCCAGTGACCACAGTGGTGGCAGTGGGACCTAGGAGAGGGGCCAGGTACCCGAAGCTGGAGAATTGACAGACTAGTGACCAGATGGGGCAGGCGGGGAGGGTTCCACCTTGGCTCTGGAGTGGATGGGGGAGATGAAGAACAGAAGGTGGACAAGGAGCAGGGGGAGTGTTGATGGGGGACAGACTGGGGAGGCGGCACACTGTTGGGACACACAGGGGGGCTCCGGGTGCTCGGAGAAGTCTATGGAGCACAATGGCACAGGCCCTGGGAGGATAGGGGAAGGGGAGGATGTGGACACAGGGAGCGGTTCTTAGGGGCTCAGCAGCCCTGGAGGTAGCCAGAGCAGAGCCCACACGTAAAGGAAGCCCTGGCTCACCCCCAGGCCTGGGCTATGCCTCCATGGTGATCGTCTTCTACTGCAACACCTACTACATCATGGTGCTGGCCTGGGGCTTCTATTACCTGGTAAAGTCCTTCACTACCACTCTGCCCTGGGCCACGTGTGGCCACACCTGGAACACTCCTGACTGTGTGGAGATATTTCGCCACGAAGACTGTGCCAATGCCAGCCTGGCCAATCTCACGTGTGACCAGCTTGCTGATCGTCGGTCCCCTGTCATCGAGTTCTGGGAGTGAGTCTGGTGCCCCATCCCATCCCTACAGTCCCCCACAGGTAGTCCAGTCCTGCGGAAACATAGCCAGGGATGCAGGAACAGCCACTCCAGGCCCTGCCTCTCCCTGTTCTAGAGGAGTATCCAGGCCTGCTACTGGGGGTTGTGGGGCTTGCTCCTTCAGTGACACTTGTCACTGTTCTTGCACCAGACCCACTTGGTGAGGGAGCTGGGGTTGCGTGTGTGCAGGGGGTGTGGGTGGGGTCAGCTGGCAGCACACAAGCCGGGGGCTGCCAAGCTCCAGGCACATTACAAGACCTGGACCAGGGTCTGTAGGTGGGACAGAGGAGCCACCATTCCTGGGGGCATATCCCATCCACTATGCCCTCTGCTGGCAGGGCCCACAGGTGTCCTCCTTCTCTTCCCCTAGGAACAAAGTCTTGAGGCTCTCTGCAGGGCTGGAGGTGCCAGGGGCCCTCAACTGGGAGGTGACCCTATGTCTGCTGGCCTGCTGGGTCCTGGTCTACTTCTGTGTGTGGAAGGGAGTCAAGTCAACAGGAAAGGTACAGCTGGATGTGGGCAGGGTGGGGCCAGCATTGCCCTGGGAGAGGTGTGTCCCTGCAAGGACATTACAAAATGGGATGTCCAGCCAGGCACAGTGGTGCATGCCTGTATTCCCAGTGGCTCAGGAGGCTGAGACAGGAGGGTCGTGAGTTCACAGCCAGCCTCAGCAACTTAACAAGGCACTAAGTAACTCAGTGAGATGCTGTCTCAAAATAAAATACAAAATAGGGCTGGGGGTGTGGCTCAGTGGTTGAGTGCCCCTGAGTTCAATTCCCAGTACCAAAAAAAAAAAAAAAAGGGGGATGTCCAGACTGGAACTAAGGACTAAGGAAAGGAGAGGTCCTTCAATCCAGACCACTTTATCACACCCCATCACAGGATATTCCATCCTACCCTCCCAATCCAGGGAGCAGCAGCCTTCACTCCGGAGGGGAAAGGCCCATGCAGTAGCTGCTCCTTCCTTCCCTGTGCCCATCCTCTGTCCCCACCCTCACATTCTTTCCCTCTTTAGTTCCTTTATTCCTTCCTCACTGCCTCAGCCTGTTTCTATGGTCTGGGTGGACCTGGTCTATGGTTTCCAGTGCTGAGGGCCCGGAGGGAAATCTTCACACACTTCCTCCTTCAGGGGTTGTCAGGTGATGGAGACCAATGCATGAACAGATACATAATAGGACAGTGTGTCACTGTGGGAAATGGCCAGGTCAGTCCCTGGAGGGTAGGACTGGATGCATTCACAGTAGGGTCCCCAGAGCTTGGATACTGGGCAAGGAAGCAGAGGCCTTTGCTGTCCCTTTCTCTAAAAAGTACAGGGGATGAAACCCAGGTTCTTTATATTTAATAGGCAAGTGCTTTACCTCTGAGCCACACCTTTTCCCCTTTCCCTTTCCTTTCTGTGTGGCCCAGTTAGAATCCTCAACTAGTAAGGACCCTACCTCTGTACAGAGGATGACCTGGAGTTTGAGGCCCCACAGGGCTCTGAGAGGGACATGGCTTGTCACCCCATGCTACACTGCCAGCATTAGACTCCTTGCTCATTCATCCCCACACCCCAACACCTTCCCAGTCTTGCATGGACAAACCCCAGAAGCTGCCTCAATTCTGATCCTCGGGACTGAGTGCACATGGGCTCACTCACTCCCTGTGAGCGCCCTTCCCTGCAAGACATTAGATGTGCCTAAGGATCCTCCTCTGTAAGAGGCACGGTCTAGTCTCTCCCCTCCCTCTGCAGCTGGCCTGTGCTTGCTGTAGAGCTGCCCAGGCCTCTGTCTTCCCTCAGGGGAGCCCTAGCTCTGAGAAGAATGGGGCACCAGTGCCCACCCTCCCTCTGAGCACAAGGGCACACCATGGCTCCCCTGGTCAGATGCCAGGCTCAGGGGGAGGTAGGGGCACAGGCCCTTCTGAACATCCCACCCCTTCAGATCGTGTACTTCACTGCTACATTCCCCTATGTGGTCCTCGTCGTGCTGCTGGTGCGTGGAGTGCTACTGCCTGGGGCCTTGGATGGCATCATCTACTATCTCAAACCTGACTGGTCAAAGCTGGGGTCACCTCAGGTGAGGGGAGGACCTGTGAAGCAATAGGAGTGGGAGATGGTGCTACTGGGCTGGGGCCCTCATGCCCATTCTTTCCTGACCCATCTCCAGGTATGGATAGATGCTGGGACCCAGATTTTCTTCTCTTACGCCATCGGCCTGGGGGCCCTCACAGCCCTGGGCAGCTATAACCGCTTCAACAACAACTGTTACAAGTAAGCACCACAGCCCAGGCCCACCTCTGTCCTCCCTTGCCTGGGAGCACCAGGAGATCTAACCAGTTTACTCCGTCCCCCTCTCCACCACCCAGGGATGCCATCATCCTAGCACTCATCAACAGCGGGACCAGCTTCTTTGCTGGCTTTGTGGTCTTCTCCATCCTGGGCTTTATGGCCACAGAGCAGGGCGTGCATATCTCCAAAGTGGCTGAATCAGGTAAAGCCTCAGCTTCTGCCCTCCTCCAGAGCGGCAACACTGTCCTGATGTATGACATGCAAACACATGCAAACCAGTTCTGAAAAGTGACAGACAAGTTCAGCTGAGCTTGTCAGATTGCTCTGTGCCAGAGGGCAGCAGGCAGAGCCACTGTGAGGCACAGCTGTTTTGGCAGCTCAAGGAACCCCCTTCCACCCTTCAAAAAGGGCCACAGGGTGTGTCTTTGTAGTTGTCCCAGGGCTTCAGGAGGGAAAAAGGGTCTCCTGCAGCCCTGCTGGTTCACCTAGGGGAACCAGAGACCTGTGACAGTGATGGCTGCTGGAACCCAGGAAAAAGCCTGAGCCAGATGCCCCACTTACATGGTGGTGGGGTCCTGCTGAGCCTTCAGACAGTATGAGGTGCCTGCAGGGGCCTGGGTGTGCCTGGCCATGCCTAGAAACAAATGTAATTGGAGGGTGTAGCTCTTGGCCCCTAGGTGCCCAGGCTTTGCCTGTGTCTCTGGTGTCTCTGAAGGCCATGTAAGCAAGAGCATCAAGATAGGTTCAGGGCATGCACAGCTCAGGGGGGTGCCAGCTCACCCTGCACCTTTACTCCTCAGGGCCAGGCCTGGCCTTCATCGCCTACCCCCGGGCTGTCACGCTGATGCCTGTGGCCCCACTCTGGGCTGCTCTGTTCTTCTTCATGCTGCTGCTGCTCGGCCTGGACAGCCAGGTTTGCGGGGTGCTCCAGGACAGGAGCTGGGGCTGGTGGGCAGGGGCCTGGAAAACTGGGCAAGAAGTGCTGGTAGGGAGAGGGCTAGGCCTGAGCTGCCCTGGCCACAGTTTGTAGGTGTGGAGGGCTTCATCACCGGCCTCCTCGACCTCCTCCCGGCTTCCTACTACTTCCGTTTCCAAAGGGAGATCTCCGTGGCCCTCTGCTGCGCCCTCTGCTTTGTCATCGACCTCTCCATGGTGACAGATGTGAGTGGGGGCCAGGTGGGGCTGCCAGTGGTCTTCAGCCAATGGCCACCATCTTCCTTAACCTGTCTCCATCCCCCAGGGTGGGATGTATGTCTTCCAGCTGTTTGACTACTACTCAGCCAGTGGCACCACCCTGCTCTGGCAGGCCTTCTGGGAGTGTGTGGTGGTAGCCTGGGTGTATGGTAAGTCTGGGCCAAGGGCTGGGCTGGGATATGAGGTAAGGTGGGGGCAGGTGGTCTCCAGCTCTGGGCCCTGTTGCTTTGCCCAACCCCAGGAGCTGATCGCTTCATGGATGACATTGCCTGTATGATTGGGTACCGACCTTGCCCCTGGATGAAATGGTGCTGGTCCTTCTTTACCCCGCTGGTCTGCATGGTAAGGGCTGGGAAAGGCTGGGCAGGTAAGGCAGTATGGAGAGCCACGCTGACTGCAGGTGTCCATGTCCACAGGGTATCTTCATCTTCAATGTTGTGTACTATGAGCCGCTGGTCTACAACAATACCTACGTGTACCCGTGGTGGGGCGAGGCCATGGGCTGGGCCTTTGCACTCTCCTCCATGCTGTGTGTGCCCCTCTACCTGCTGGGCTGTCTCCTCAGGGCCAAGGGAACCATGGCAGAGGTAAGACCTATTCCAACCCTCCCTCCAGGTGATCAACCTGAAGATTGGCCACCTTGGGCTAGGGGTGATGGCAGGGGAACAGGGCCCACATCTAGCTTCCTTCCCTCTGAGGAAAATACCCACCCATCCCTGTTTTCTGGTGCAGAGACTGAAGCTTTGAAGGGTACCCTTGGAGGAGCAGCCCTAATTTAGTGGCAGGTGGTAGAAATTGGAGAGAGGCAGAAACCATTGCATGGGGAGTAGTGACCCTTGGGGGTGCTCAATATGTCTTCCTCTCCACAGCGCTGGCAGCACCTGACCCAGCCTATCTGGGGCCTCCACCATTTGGAGTACAGAGCTCAGGATGCAGATGTCAGGGGCCTGACCACCCTGACTCCAGTGTCCGAGAGCAGCAAAGTTGTCGTGGTGGAGAGTGTCATGTGACGGGCAACCCCAGCTCATATCACCAGCTCATCCTCTGGTAGCCATAGCAGCCCCTGCTTTAGCCCCCACCCCACCCCTCCAGGGGGCTTGCCTTTCCCTGACAAGTTTTGGGGTCTGCCTGGGGGGAGGGGAGGAAGCACCTTGAGTGCTAAAATAACTTTTTTCCATTTTTAATAAAACGCCAAAAATATCACAACCCACCAAAAATAGATGCCTCTCCCCCCAACCTCTGGGCCCTAGCCAAGCTGGTCCATGTGTTGCTCCCAGGCCCAGCCTCCCAACTCTCCTCTCAGTGTCCAGGACCCATCTCCTACCACTGCTAGGCCCATCCTGCCCCCATCCCTAGGCTCTGCTCTGTTAAACATCCTTGGGTGGCCCCTCACCCCCAGAAGCAGCAGTGGTAGCTTGGGGAACAGGAGGGAAGGGGGAGGCAGGATGGGGGGGAGGGGTGTGCAGGGGATCCTAGGTGAATGTTTAAGCTGGACTGCACCCCTCTCCCCACCCCATCCCTGTTCTAGAAGCTTAGAGAGCCAGCCAGCAATGGAACCTTCTGGTTCCTGCGCCAATTGCCACCAATATCAATTGTGTGAGCTTGGGTCCGAGTGCACGTGTGAGTGTAGAGGATGTGTAGATCTCTCTTAGCGAATACCAGATGTTAACTGTGCCTCTGGGCAACAGAGGCTTGTATTTTGCACATTTTATAAAAACTTGAGGAGTGAGATTTCTGCTTGTATATTTCTAAAAAGAGAGCCCTAACCATCCCCTCTCCTTACCACTCCCTTCCCTCTCAGCCCATCCTTCCTCTTGCCCCTAGCCAAGGAGTGTGAATTTATAGATCTAATTTTCATAGGCAAAACAAAAGCTTCAAGCTGTTTGAGCGTGTGAGTCTGTTGAGTGGATGTGCGTGTGTGGCCCCCAGCCCCACACTGGGGTGGGAAAGTGCATGGTGGGGGCCTCAAAGGTGTCCCCATACTGCTCCTTTGTCCCCAAGTCTGTGGGAGGGGGAGGCTGCAGCACTCTGTCCCAGGATCTGGGGCTGCTCACTTGGCATGCTCCGGCTTGCCCACACCCTGCTCCCTGGGCTGGGCTCCATTGCAGGGATCATCCATGGGCATAGCCCAGGGAAGGGATCCCGGGCACAGCTCCCACTTCCAAGCTTAAGGCTGATGCACTTTCCACATCTTGAGTCTTCCGTGTAGCAGCTTTAACCCACCTCTGTGTCCCATCTAGCCCCAAATGGCTTAGTGGCCCCTAGAAAGGCTTACCCCACCCAGAGACCTAGGCTGGAGGAGTGGGGCTGAGTGAGGGCACAGGGCTGCAGGGACGTTCTTACTGTGCTAAAAAGCCACTGCAAACATAGCAATAAAAACACGTCATTTTCCAAAGCTGGCTCCTGCTTCTGCCTCTGCTTCTCTGAAAGGGGGTCTGGCTTGGGATGCAAGAGATATAGGGGGCTTCCCTCCAGCTCTAGCTGCTGCCTTCCGCAAGGACCTGTTCTGAAGGTTTTGCACCCAGCACCGTTCCAGGAGCTGGGAATAGAGCAAGAAAGGAAGCTGCAGAAAGCCTCAGCCCCCTGGATCCAGTGTACACAAGGGAAGAGGGTAATGGTCATCTCAGGAGCATATCCAGTAGAGGATGGGTGTATAACCATGCCACTGGAATTTTGAATTCAAGAGGTTGCCCAAGAATGTGTCACAGAGCAGGTGACCTAAGATCTGAAGAAAGTGAGGGGTGGTACTTGGACCCAAGTGGTAGTAGTCATGGAGGGGTATAACATCTTCAGATTGGTGTCTACTTTGAGGGCAGGGCCGGCAATTCTGGGATGCAGAATTGAATAGTCAAGGAGGACACCAGATATTCTGAGCCACAGGAAGACTGGCATTGCCAGGTCCTGCAATGGGGATGATTGGGAGTTGGCTTTGGGTGTGTCATCCAGGAAGTGTCATCCAAGTGGAGATGTCTAGTTGGCAGCTGGACACCAGAATGTGCAGTTATGGAAAGTCTGGCCTGAGTATCCATGGGTTCACAGTAGAGGGTGAGGTGGATAGGTATAGAGGGAGACAGGGCCCAAGCACAGGGTCCTAGGCCACCCTGCAAGTTTCATAGAGGAGAAAATGGCCTGCTCTGCTGGCTACTGCTCCTGGTCAAGGAATACAGTGCTAAAGCACTTGCTGGTTCTGGCAATGAGATCATGGAGACCTGGACAAAAGGTTTGGGGGAGGAGCCTGACTGCATTGGGATTAACAAGGGGGTGGAAGGAACCAAAGTGTCCGGAGACATATGAATGGATAAAGTTTGGCATGTCCATAAAATAGAATATTATTTCACCTCAAAGACTAAGAAAATTCTGGCTGGGTGCTATGGTATGCACCTGTAATCTCAGCAGCTCGGGAGGCTGAGGCAGGAGGATCCTGAGTTCAAAGCCAGCCTCAGCAATGGTGAGGCGCTAAGCTACTCAGCGAGACCCTGTCTAAATAAAATACAAAATAGAGCTGAGGATGTGGCTCAGAGGTCAAGTGCCCCTGAGTTCACTCCCCAGTACCCACCCCCCTACCCCCCAAAAAAGAAAATTCTGACACATGCTTCAACATGGATAACCCTTGAGAACATGATGCTCGGTGAAATGAGCCAGTCACAAAAGGACAAACACTGCATGATTCCTCTCACAGGAGGTCCCTACAGCAGCCAAATCCATAGAGACAGAGTAGAATGGTAGATGCCAGAGGCTGGGGGGAGGGTAATGGGGACTTAGTGTCTAACAGGGACAAGGTTTCAATGCAGGAAGATGAGCAATTCTGGAGACAGATGGTGGCAATAGAAGCAGAATGTGGATGTGTTTAATACCACTGGACTATGTGTGCAATTAAAAATGGAGATGATGGTGGAACCAACCTAGATGCCCTTCAATAGATGAATGGATAAAAAAAATGTGGCATTTATACACAATGGAGTATTACTCTGCATTAAAAAATGACAAAATCATGGCATTTGCAGGGAAATGGATGGCATTAGAGCAGATTATGCTAAGTGAAGCTAGCCAATCCCTAAAAAAAAAAAGCCAAATGTCTTCTTTGATATAAGGAGGGCAACTAAGAACAGAGCAGGGAGGAAGAGCATGAGAAGAAGATTACCATTAAATAGGGACAAGAGGTGGGAGGGAAAGGGAAAGAGAAGGGAAATTGCATGGAAATGGAAGGAGACCCTCATTGTTATACAAAATTACATATAAGAGGAAGTGAGGGGAAAGGGAAAAAAACAAGAGAAATGAGTTACGATAGATGGGGTAGAGAGAGGGGAGGGGAGGGGAGGGGGGATAGGAAGGGCAGCAGAATACAACAGACACTAATATGACAGTATGTAAAAACGTGAATGTGTAACCGATGTGATTCTGCAATCTGTATACGGGGGAAAAATGGGAGTTCATAATCCATTCGAATCAAATGTATGAAATATGATATGTCAAGAACTATGTAATGTTTTGAACAACTAACAATAAAAAACCAAACCAAAAAATGGAGATGATAATGTTTTCTGTTATATATGAATACCATTCCACTGGGCACAGTGGCACACACCTATAATCCTAGTGACTCAGGAGGCTGAGGCAGGAGAATCACAAGTTCAGGGGACAGCCTGGGCAACTTGGTGACTGTATCAAAAATAAAATTTAAAAATGGATAGGGGTGTAGCTCAGTGGCACAGTACTTTCCTAGTATGCATGAGGCTGTGGGTTTACTCTCCAGTACAACGCCCCCACCACCCCCTGCCAAAAAAAAAAAGCAAAGGGAGGCAGAGAATAATCAGTTCAGACAGGTCCTCAGAGGGAGGGGACATTCAACACATGCAGAAGGCAGCCTTCAATAAGCGTGTGGCACCATGGGCAGGAGGGAAGCCAGGAAGCCCCAGTTTTGTCATGTGCAGAATGGGAAGCACAGTCTTCAGGTAGGCAAGTGGGAGCCTGCATAGCCTCCCTGCCATCTTTCTCTTCAGCAGTTTCCCAGTTCCCCTCTCCACAGAACCCCTGCCTGCTCACTGCTCCCCAATTGCCACCTTTTCTTCCACAGCTGCAAAGGCCCTAAATGTGAGTTAGATCTCTCCCAGGGTGTCCTAGGCCCTATATATTGTGCCTAACCAACTCCACCCATCAGAAGGAGCCAACAGCCAGTGTCACCCTCAGGGCCCCATCAACTTCTAAACAGCTCTCAGCAGCCAAGTTTTTTGCCTGGGTAAGAATCCTGGTCTGCTGTTCTCGCCTTCAGGCCAAATGCCCTCCAAGCCACATGCCACAATGCCAAAGACACAGAAAACAGTGACATCACAAAAAGGCAATTTCACAGAGGTGTGCCATTTAAACTGGATTCTGCAGTAGCAGACAGGTGCCATTTACTCGGGAATCTGCTCCCTCCCTAGGGGTCAGGACATGGAAATCAACAAGAGCTCTTAGTTCTCAAGTCTCTTGAAGTATAGTGGGAGACATGGGTGGGAAAATGGAGTGCTACAGCACCTTCTGTCCCATTAGATGACATGCCTCAGAAGCTAGGGCAGAGAGGGGCTGTGCCAGGGCCAGGGTGGAACAGCAGGAGAAGCTGTCTGGACTTCAGCCTGTTGAAACATAGGCAAGCTTGGGGAGGCCCAAAGGAGTCCAGGAACACTTCCTGGAAAAGTGGACTAGCCCTAAGCCTTGGCATATCAATCAGAGGGTGTCACTTGAATGCCCCCTCTCCCCATGGCTACCACCTCTTAGACTGCTGAGAAAGGGCTGGGGCCCTTCCCAAGGCAGCCACGCTCTGAGCACAGGGAAGGGTGAGAGGGTGAGGGAAAGGTAGCCGCTGGCCTGGGCCCAAACTAGGCAGGCAAGAGTGGGAACACACAGCTGGCCATCAGCCATCCTGCCAGTGTTAACATCTATAGGGATCACCCTGATTCCAAGACATGTACCTCCAACCTGCACACCGACCCTTCCACCCAATCCTCACAGATATCAGGCATGGCAGGCACCCTGCAAAGGGAGGAGGTTGGGGACAGAGGACAAGCACCTCATTGGACATAGGCTCTTTCTTGTGCCCTCTTGGAGAGAAGTTCAGCTGCAGGCTGACCCTGCATTAGGGTCTGCTCTGGGAAAGCCACGGGGGAACCACCAGCAAGCCAATGCACAGTGTCAAGCCTGTGCCCAGCGTGTCCTCAAGGCTGGAGTCAGCAGAGAGGCCCCAACCCATTCACAGCCCATCTCTACTGCCTCACTCTGCCCTGGGCCAGCTCTAGGTCACTACCAAGGACAAGTCTCCTCTCCCAGTCTGCATTAGTCAGAGGTCATGCTGCAAACCTTCAGGAGGGGGTAGGGCAGGGAGTGACTGGTGGCATTCTGCCACGTTGTATCTGTCCCAACTGCGATGAACAGGAACTCAGAGAAGGCAGGCAAGTTTGCCATCAGGAAGTCCTGCCGGTTTACCGAGCTTCCCAAGCTCCTAGGATGGCTGCCAACCCCCAGGGAGACTGGCAGGACAGACACTCCCCAAGAGCCATAAAGTGAGGCCTGTCTAGGCCTGGGGGAGAAGGAGGAAGGGCAGAGAGGGCAGGACCTTTAAGGGCAAGTGTGAGCCTGGCCTTCGGGGCTGGAAGCAACTGAAGGAAATGAAGGGTGCTGCACAGAGACCATGCCATGCCTTCCTGGCTGCTCTGGAGTGGCAAGGGGAGGTAGCAGTCCTCCCGGCAGCCCCAGTTACACACAAGTACCACACACACATGATAATAACCTTTATTGCCTCAGGAGAACTAGATGGCCTGCTTCACAGAACTCCTGCAGGACTACAGAGCACATAAACATGGCAAAACAAAGGGGCTCAACTTGGGCTGGTCACAAGTGCCCTCTACACTCCTAAGAGTGGAAACAGCCCAGCAGGGCAGGACAACAGCAAACTCAATCTTGAATGAGCGACAATCAAGGCCCCTGTGATATGCAGGCAAGGTGAAAGGGGCCTAAATGAGCTATTGGCTGTGGAAGGCAATGAGGCAAGCAGAGGGAGAGAACCGAAGTACCAGAGGAGAGGCTGGGCTCCCAGGAAGCAGCACACAGGCCAGGTGGAAGCCAGCTGCAGGCAGAGAAGGAGGCAGGCCCTCACTCCTCCTTCTTATCCATCGGACCATCTACTAAGGCCTGAAAAGAAACAGAAACCCCAAAGCAGTAGGTTGGCAGTGCCCATTCCTCCCCTTCAGCCTCTAGCCCTACATGTGCCCAGAGGCTCAGCCTGGTTTCCTTCTCCCATAAATGACAGGTACACAGGCAAGCAAGGTGCCCCACCCTTGACAGCACCCAAAGGCTTGCCAGGGTGGAGGACTGCCAGGACTACTGAGGTTCTCCAGCTGGGGGAGCAGCTGGAGGCCTCCATTATGGTTTTTATAGCAGCTGGACCAAAACCAGGATCTCCTCTCTCTCAGACAAACAGCAAGCTGTTTGTTTCAAGTCCTGATTCAGGCTGTTCCCAACTCTGCATACCTTCCACAGATCCTCTCAAAACCCAAGTCCTTCCCAGAGAGCCTGTCCTACACTGAGGGTATGGATCCCCGCTATGGGGCTTACCCCTTTTCCTTGCCCACTGTGGTACCTAAGCTTTGACTGCCAAGCACCAAGGCAAGCTATTTGAACACTAGGGTGTTTACCTGGCCCTATAGCCCAACTTCCAAACCATCTAAGATCCAGCTGCACCTGGAGTTCCCAGGCTAGCCTGAGGACTTAGCCCAGACCTGCAGTGGCAGACAATGGCAGCAACTAGTACATAATTAGTGGCCTTCAAGACTTTCTCCCCAACCTCAAGGGAAAGGTAGCCAGCAGCAGGTCCCACTGTTTGACCTGCATTATCTATTCTTGATGGGGCCCCATACCATGGGCTGGGGTGGTCTGAAAGGTAAGGAGTAGCCCCTCTTGAGAGCCCTGAGGTTGAGCTCAAGAGGAAGGCCCAGAGCAGAGAGCCAACCTACCACGGAGGGCCACCTCAGCAGGTGTCCACCATTCACTGCCAGGCCACACCCCACCATGAAGGGTTCTAGCTGCTGGGTCTGCTCTGGGCCCAGACTTAGCAGCAAAGGAAGCAGGAAGAGGAAGCTTACCACTGGCTGGTCACCTAGACTTCTAGCAGGACCTTTTGGGCAGAGGCAACAGACTCCTCCATACATAGAGGGACTAACTCTGCTACAAGGCCCTAACTCTAACCCATATCTGACAGGCATAGGCACAGACACTGACCTGCAGCTTGGCATGCTCCTCCAGCAGGCGGTCATACTCCTTGGTAAGGCCCTCAGACTGCTTGTGCATGGCCAGAGCCTCATTTTCAGCTTTCTCTAGTTCTGAAAATGATAGAAATGAGGAAGACAGAAAGAAATTAAAGGACTGGGACCAGGGAGGAAAAACCTACTTGCTGAAGACAGAGGACACTGCCGGCAGTCTCTTGGGCAATTACTTCTGTTTCTAAATAAAACCCCTCTCTCTGCCTTTATAGCCCCCAGAGCATAGATGAAGAAAACAGCTAGATGAAGGAAAAAAAAATACAAAGAAACTCCTTCGTTCTTTTAAAGAAGAGAACCCCAGAGCCTCTCAGCAGGGGTGACCTTCAGGGACACCTGAGAGTGAGAAAAATCCTAGACTCAAAGAAAGAACCCCTAATGATGATGACACCTTAGCATGAAGACACAGCCAAAGCATGTGAAGTACAGGCACTCTGGACTGTTGGAGGGTATGAAGGGGGAGATGCCAGTTAAGAGCTGACTTAGTCTAAATCATGTACAACCACAAGAATGAGATCTAAATTAGAATTAGTTATACTCCATGTATGCATAATATATCAAAATACACTCTACCATCAAGCATATCTAAAAATAAACAAAAAAAGCCAGTTTATTTAAAAAAAAAAAAAAAAAACCACCATGAATTCCTGTCCATTCCCTGACATTCCTTTCGTTCGCAGCTCCAAAACAACTTTGGGTTCCCCCTGCCTGTCTTTCTTGATGGGAAAACCCCCAGCAGACACTGCTATGGCATGTGGGGCAGCTGCCAGAGCTTCTCCAGGGCCAGCTCAAATCACTGAGCCCCACCTAGCTGGGGGCCAAGCTCGGCTGCATTTGGTTTGGCAGACATAAGGGTGCTATGTGTGTTTCCACGCAGATCTTGAGGTTGCATGTGAGGTTTGTTATGAATACTTTGGTATAAAACAGGCAGCAGCAGACAACACAGCTTCCAGGCCTCTAAGGGGTAGAGAACACAGAAGACAACCCTCACTTTGCTTGGTGCTGGCCAACTCATCCTTTAGCTTCTTCAGGTCAGCCTTCAGATTCTTGTTTTCTTCCTTTAGCTTTGCCTCAGCATCCTCAAGATCCAACTTGCCTACATCCATAGCAGCTCCCTGGAAAAAGTATGAAGGGCCCAGGTTACTGGGAGGAAGGGAGGGTGAGGTTCCAGCTCGATCCTCCCCACCAAGCCACAGTTCCTCAAGCTGCCCTGGGCACTTGTCCCTTCAGAAATGTCAACACAGAACTGGGCCACCACTTGCTCCCAGCTTCCAGGCAAAGGCCAGGGTGTGGCTGGCTGCCGAGGAACAGAGAAGGGTCAGTGGAGCCACCTGCTACAGGCTCACAGGCCACATGCCCTGCCTGCCCTGGCCCCTGGCCCCGCTTCCTTCCTCACCAGCAAGACTCAGCAGCTTCACGGGGTTAACTGGTCCCTCCAATGTCTCAGCTTGCTGTCATCTTGAGCTCTCTGCTAGTCATCCCCAACTAACCACTTATCATCCCTTCCTTTCTCCAGGCTCTAGCAGCTCACTTAGCCAATGACCCCAAATTCACCCCTGCCCATCCAGCTACATCCCACTGGTGACTCCTGAGCTTGGCTCACACCTCACCTCCTAACAAGCCTTCGAGGACTTGGCCAACAACCCTGTCCCTGCCTCTTCCCTAGCACTGAAGAATGTTATTGGCCCCTGAGTTCCTGAAGGGTCATGGCTGATAGCCATCTTCTGGAGAATAGAAAGGAGACAGTGGCAGCAATGCCCCGTTCTCTACCTCATCCCTAGGAGCTAGAGGAGGATGTCAGAGTCACCCCGGGTCCTTCTAGCAGGCACACCCTCCCCCCACTGACAACTTCTCCTTTGCGCTTCTGCCCAACTCTTCAGCTTCTCAGGTAGCTGCAGTCTCACAGAATTCCCAGCCTACTAACAGTGGGAATGTGGCCATGACCCCAAGCATCCCACAGTGGGTGGCAAAGGCAGGACTCACCTTCTTGAGCTGGTCATTTTCTTCCATATACTTCTTTGCTGCCTCACTTGCACTCTCTGCCTGTTTTTTAAAGGCTTCATTGGAGGCCAGCAGTGTGGCCTGCTGGGAGATGAGTGTCACCAAGCGCCTAAGCAGGCTGCAATTGTTTACAAAAAGGGAGAAGTGAGAAAAAATAAGAGAGCAAATTGGCTGGCAAGAATTCCTCTTGGCTGCCCGCCGCCCCAGCCTGCTTCCAGGCTGGACTTGGCTGGCCTCTTATAGGTGTCTCAGGGAGGTTCAAAGTAGGAGCCTGGGGACATCCAGGGCACAGCCTATCTACCAGCACAAGGTCCCAGATCAGGGCTTGGACATGCTAGACAAGCCTCAGCACAGTTCTCCTCCCCACAAGGCCGGGCTTGCCTCTGTAAAAGAACAACAGCCAACACACCACACCCAATCCTCTATCTACCTTATAAGGTAGTTACTACGACTGCTCCTACTTTACAGAAGAGGAAACTGAGGTACAGCAGAGTAATGTGCACAGGGTCAAGAGTGAGAAATGGACATGGCTGGAATTTCAGCTTATATCTGTGTTACTCCAAAGCCTGCAATCGAAACCACCATACTTTCTTTATTCTTGGGTCCTGACATGAGGCAGAAAGGACTTTTCTCCCCTCAACCCCTTTTGCAAACCCACGATCCAGGCATCTGCTACATAAAAGATGGGCACAGGTGCCCACTGCCTATCTAAAGCAGAGAGGAAAACAGGTGGCAACTGGTGGCAGACCCCTTTCCAAGTAGTAGGATTGGGCTGGCAGGGAAAGGAAGAAAAAAGATGGGGGTAGGGGTGCTTTCCCCATGTCATGCAAAGGGGCCAAGTCCAGACACAGGCAAGGCGCGTAGAGGCCCAGGGAAAAAGGAAGAAAAGTTGTTTCCCTCAGGGCACTCCAACGAAACGCTCTTGCTCAAAACCTCAGCAGTCTGCTCCTACGCTGTCCTCTCTGGCCCTGCCAGGTCTTGGCATGCTCTGTCAATCTCCACCTGCAGCACAGGTGGGCAAAAACAGGAAAGCAGAGCAGGTGAGCTCTCTCTCTGGCCTGACCCAGGGTTCTCCAGGGCCCTGGCAGAGCCCCTTTCAGGAATGCACAAATGGGATGGAGAGGCCCATGGTTCCTGGTTTGGGGAGAGGCTCCCAGGGGCCCCTGGCAGCACAGGGAGAGCCAGGCCATTGATTCCTGGCAGGAGAGGAGAGTTTCCAGTGACATGTGCTCTCTAAAATTAGCATCTGGACCTCGTGGCCTAGGGCTCAGGTTTCCCTGCCTCAGCCCCCAGCTGCCCACCAGTCTGCCCCCCACTGGGTTGGAGCCCTGAAGGTGGAGGGAGCTACTGAGTGCCCCGGGAGCCAGGGAGAAGCCATGCATCTGACTCACAGCAGCATGGCCAGAAGTCATGGAGAGGCCAGAAAGAAAGGCAAGTGTGACTAGTCCCAACCCCCAGTACAGACCTCACTGGCTCCTGAGCAGGTCCCTGTGCTAATGAGGAAGAGGCCCCTCCTCCCAGCTGGAAATGGGGGGAGGGGGCATGTGTGCCACCTGGTGGTAGAGATGGAGCCTGTGGGGACCCAGCATAGACAGGCAGGCAGGACTAAGGGTTACCTCCCCAACCCCCACTCAGGCAGTGCAGGTGGCCACTGGGAATGCCCACGGCTGTTGCCTCAGTTACCCAGGGAAACCAGCAGACTGTGATGACAGCGGCAGTGCAGCAGGGGCCCAGGCTCTTCTCTGTGCTGTCTCAGGCCTTCTCTAGCTATTGAGAAAGTTTCCTGGTTGGGCTACAGCACCCACAGAATCCAGCACAAGACCTGTGCAGTATTCACTCATAATCCCAGCTCTACTGAGCCCCAACAAGGCCTTTGGCTTGCAGCAGTAACCAGTGAATGTTCCCAGCACAGGCCCTGGTTCCCTTTCCTCTGGGAGACTATCATAGATGTTCCCCACATGCTGAGCACCCTGGTTCACCTCAGGGCAGACACCCCCATTGTCCACTCCAGCCTGGACAGTTCTCTTCCATAACATCCATTGATTCAACTGTGATTCTGGATAATTCTCCCTGTCCCCACTCCAGTCAAGGCCACCAGCAGGGCCACCAGTGTTCCCCTAACTGCCAGATCCTGTGACCACCCTGAAGACCTCACATTCTGCACTCACATTCTGCAGCATATAGCACTGCTGACAAGTCACCCTCATGATGTCCCCCCAATTTCCATAGCTCCTCTCCTGCCACCCAGTACTCTGCTCCTTGGGGGTCTGCTCTGTACCTCGAACTTCCTTCTTACCAATCTTATACCTGAAAGGTTTTATACACCACTCAGACTCATATTCACCTGTCCATTAAACATCAGATCTTGGATGTCCCTAGAGACCTCCAAACTCAGTCTTTCCAAAACAATCCTTTCCTTACCTACTCTGAGCCAATCATTTCACGCATCCATGCCATGGTGGTGGACACATAAGCCATCTTAGGATCCACCCTCCTTGCTCCTCAGCCCAGGCCACCATCCAGGGCCTTCCCTGTCGACTCTTAGGTCACCTACCAGTCATCCCTACCACCAGTACTATCTCCCTATCAACAGCAGTCCAGCATTCCCATCTACCCTAGATCACCCACTACTCCTCCTGTCAAGCCATTGCTTGGGTAATATGGAGCCTTCACCACCCCCAGAACACATCTGATTCTGCAGGTGAGTCCTCCAGGCTGCAGTGTCTCCTACCCAGCTCAACTAGAGAAGGCCTTTCTCAGCCCACTGCCTGCCCTTTAGGTGTTCCCACAGTGGCCCCCTACATATCCACAGGGCTGCATGGTTCTTTCTCAATCTTCTGCATCCTTCTCAGTTCATGTGGCTGCCTTACCAGGCTATGAACACCTTCGAGCCAGCACTATACCTTTCATCTCTACGCCCCTGTAGCTGGCACAATGAAAAGGGGCCTTCCAGGTGACCTTACCTCACTCCTGTAATAGGAAACACTCCCTGATGAGTGAGGGGACATGTTTGAGGCTGCTCATCAGGCCTAAGCCTGCCCTTTCTCCTTGCTACACCCATGTCCACCTACAGGCCTGGCACTAAGGAAGGCACAAACAGAGAGTGCTCACCAATCTGTCCCACAACAGAAGAGACAGTAGTGGGAAAGTATCAGCTCAGACCCTGTTGGTGAGCCAAATCAGGCTTGGAGCCTCGGTGGCAGCAGACAAAGCACATAAGACAAGCAATTTGCCATGAGCTGGGGCAGACCTGAGCTCTGGCTTCTATCCCCAGTCTATTCCCTTGAGGATTCAGCAAGGCATGTCAGGCCCTTCCCAGCGGGCTCATCAACATTTGCCAGCTTGGGAGTCGGCCTTCTAGAACATTTTGCTGCTCCTTCACCCACTGGGTCATTCATCCAGATCCCACTCAACAGTCCCCTCAATGACCCTCCACCTCCCACATCCTCACCCTGGCACTCCTCCACACTGTTCTCTATGAGATTTGCCAGAGCCCTGGGACTAAGTACAGCACAGTGAGCAGGGGTAACCTTCAGAATTTCCAGGCTTCAAAGGCCCCAAGACACACCAGCCTGCTGACCACCACACTGCCTCTCTCTCCTGCCACGTTCTCTTCCATCGCTCTCTATCTCCTGAGAGATAGCTGTTCTTCGCTATTCATTTAAGGAGAATAAGTGAGAACCTGAGGCCAAAGAAATTTCCTAAAGGAATAGAGTAGTCACCGACAAAACAACCCAGGATCCAGATTAACTGCATCTAATGACAGGAGGAAAAGCCAGTGAACTTAATAGAATCCAGATGTGTCCTTGGCAAACAAATGTCAACCCCAAATACCTGAACTCGGCTTGGCTTTCTTGGTAAAATGTTCTTGGATGCTGAGCAGGGCTATCATGCTTTTATAAAAGGTTGAGTAAACAAGAGAAGGCAGGAGAAATACAATCTCTCTCTGGACTCTAGAGAAACAGGGCCAAGCATATCAAGTGGGGAGAGACATGGCTCATAGGCACTTTTCACCAATCCTGTCTCCCCTGTGAACAAACAGGAGAAGGAAGATAGGGGCTTAACAGGAAGTGGGAAAGGAGCAAGCCTCCATGAAAGGTCCTTCAGTGAGGCCCCAGGGGCGTCAGGTGAGACCACACCCCTGCAGGCATAGGCTATGCACACAAGCTCTGCTCCCGCACAAGTGTGGCCCCGGTGTCAAAGCGCCACCTGCTGACTCCACGCTGTCACAGCACATTAGAGCCTGGCAGTGTGGCCAGAAGACATTGGGTAAAACACACCTTAGCTGTTATGAGAAAAAAATGAGGCAGCCTTCCTGGCAAGGAACCAAAACCAGGTGACGCCCAGGAAAGGCTTCGGTGTAGCAGTGATAATACTAGGGCTTCTGCTGCTCCAGGACTCTCCTCTCTCTCAAGAGCCTGCAGTCTTGAAACTAAGGAAGCTTCGAACAGGAGGGTCAATTGAGACTAGGAAAGTTTTGCAATCCCAGCTACTTGGGAGGCTGAGGCGGGAGGATGGCAAGTTTGAGGCCAGCATGAGAAACTTCATGAGACTGTCTCAAAATAAAAAGTAAATAAAAGGGCTGGGAGCGGGTGTAGCTCAGAGGTAGAGCATCCCTGGGTTCAATTCGCCAGTACCAAAAAAAAAAAAGAAACAGAATTTCCCTAGGAAAGATCCAAGGAAGGTCACCCCAAAGGGCTGCCAAGTCCCTTCTGGCCTCAGCTACTTAGCGAGGCCATGTCTCAAAATTAAAAACAGGCTGAGGATGTGGCTCAGTAGTTGACTGC
Source organism: Marmota monax (assembly GCF_021218885.2). Taxonomy (NCBI): domain Eukaryota; kingdom Metazoa; phylum Chordata; class Mammalia; order Rodentia; family Sciuridae; genus Marmota; species Marmota monax. The sequence continues at coordinate 1,883,806 of NW_026692025.1, read as the reverse complement.
CCCCAAGTTCAATCCCCATTATCCAAAAAAAAATAAAAAGGTAAAGAGAACAAATGATGTGAATGAGCTACTCCAGAGGTTTTCTCATGCTTCTTTCTTGAAACCAGTTGAGGACTTTGGGGTGACATGGGAGGAGGCAGAAAGCAACAGGAGGCCAGACAACTTTGATAAAGACATTCTGTAATTAGTTCACTCTAAACTAAAAGATGCTGGTGGCCTGCCTTGTTTCTGGAGAAGTAATCTCCATGATGGTATGAGTCAGGAAGTTGTCACCCTCCAGATGTGCCTGGCACTGGTGCCTGTCACAGCTAAGGGCCTCCAGTAGGTTGAAGATGGTGCTCAGAGTCCAGGGAGAATCACCACAGTGGACACGTATGAGCTCGACTGTATGGTACTCTGTTGAAACGCTCTGTACACAAGGGACATATGAAGCTCAAGTTTCCTGCCAGTGAGGAGCAGTGAACCACACATGTGTCTACAGACACTGCTGAAAGGAACCCTGAGTCTTGTCCTCCCCCCACACACCCTGCTTGTGTGACCAGACCACAGAGGTACTCAAAGGGGATCTCCTACGAAAATAAATTTCCAAGGACCTTCAAACAGAGAAGGGCCCCTGCTTGTTCAGCATCCTGCCCCACAGGAGTTCATTCACAAATTTTTGGTGGGAGGGAATACTGGGGATTGAACTTGGGAACTCAACCACTGAGCCACTTCCCCAGCCCTATTCTGTATTTTATTTAGAGACAGGATCTCACTGAGTTGCTTAGCACCTTGCTTTTTGCTAAAGCTGGCTTTTAACTCATGATCCTCCTGCCTTAGCCTCCCAAGCCACTGGGATTATAGGCATGTGCCATGGCACCTGGTTCCACCCTTTAAAAAAATTTTTTTTTAGTTGCAGATGGACCTTTATTTTACTTATTTTTATGTAATGCTGAGAATTAAATCCAGTGCCTCACACACACTAGGAAAGTACTCTACCACTGAGCCACCACCCCAGTCCCCCACCATTTGCTTTTAAGAGTGTGTGAGAGAAAGACTACTTTGGCCTAAATTTAAGAGACTAAACAGTATCTATTATTTTGAAAGCAGGTGGTGGTTATTCAGTTGGATGCTTGTCAAGCAGTCCCTTCCAGGCCATTCAACCTTTTTGTAAGAATCCCCAAGACCCAGCACCAAAGGACACAGCACAGTTGGATGATTTTGACTTGAGGGGAGGCACTACGAATCAAGGGGTTCTCAAAAAGGCTCTTCCATATTATCTAGGGAAGTGCTATTCCAGTGTTTGTACTCTTAACCCATTTTGTCCCATCATTCCAGATGTGGAACACCTATAAAAACTTAAACTGAGCAAGAAATACACCACTTACGCTAACTTAAAATATTTGAATACTAAATATGTTCACAGAATTGAAAACTTAGAAGTTAGTGGGCTAAGAAAAGGTGGCAACCAGTGGATGATTGATGGAGGGAGGGACAGACGAACAGATGGACAAAGGGAGAGAGAGAGAGAACATCAAGTGGAACTTAAGTTAAAAAAATTCCTCTGCTGGCCTTCAATAGCAGTGGCCCTCAGTTCTGGCTGCATTGGCAGAAGTCACCAATTTAATCACCATCTTAGGGTGGGCCAGCACCTGTATTTTTTTAAAAATTCCTAGTTACCTTATCTAGATATGGATTTAGATACCCAAATTGTAAAGACAATCAAGGGAATGTGGATAGACACTAAAGACTTTATGTAAAAAAACTATTACAAACATCTTGTACATAAGGTGTCAGCAACATATTGTCTGGGATTTGCTTCAAAATAATCCAGAGTGGGGAATCATTTGGGAGATGTGAGATGCCCAGTGCTAAAAGTGGACCTGTGCTTATTATTCTGATTATATACACACCTGCTTTTCCAAGTCAATAAAGTGGAGCTCACCCTGCGTGGTTCTAATGTGACCAGGATATTACCCATCTAGATGTCTGGAGCTCCCTGAAGATACGTAGACTGGTTCATCTTCAACTTCTGCTTAGACTACTGCAAGGAGGTCCTTCCCCTAAACCTCTGCTCTTTGAGTAGGCAGAACAACATTAGCCCTTGCTTTGGCTACAGTACCTGTCTTAATGGTTCTGCTGGACTCTGCCTCCTACCGAAGGTCAAGAATAAACTTTCTCGGGCTGGGGTTGTGGCTCAATGGTAGAGCATTCGCCTAGCATGTGCGAGGCCCTGGGTTCAATCCTCAGCATCACATAAAAATAAATAAAATAAAGGTATGGTGTCCAACTACAAATAAAAAATAAATATTAAAAAAAAAAGAATGAACTTTCTCTTTAACTCTCTCTGGACCTGCCAATCTACCAATCATGAGGAAAAACATCCCACCAAACTCCATCACTAGCAGGAATGAGACTGATAACAGCTATCAGGCATCAAACATCTCCTACCTGCAAGCATCGCTGAGAATGTTAACATGAATCACCTATATCCTCATCTCTGCTTTAGGGTTTAGGAAAAAGGCTCAGGGAGGGGAAGTAACTGGCCTGAATTCATATAGCTAGCCAGTAACAACCAGAATTCAAACCCAAATATGATTTTAAGCTCTACTCTCATCATGTCAACCTGCCTAACAGAGCCACCAGAGGCCACTATGGTCCCTGGGCAAACAGGAAGTACCCCATGGCCAAGGCACATCAGCAGGCAAAGGCCAGAATGAATATTGGCCTTTTACCCTCGTGGCTGGCACATGCTGTGCCAGCTTACATGGCAGCTCTACCTCCTCTCACCACTGAGCACAAGCCCTGGTAATCATAGGAGTGCTAACTATCTGCATGGACAAAATGCTATTGATGAGCAGGACTGACCCAAAGGAAAGCAGAGCAGCTCACCCAAGGGTCTGAGTGAACTACATCCTGTGGGTTAAAAAGGCTCCACTGCCTTCCAACAAATAACCCAGGCCCCCACAGGGGAACTCTTCAGTCTCACAGTTAAGAAGAAGAGATTTAAGCCCAGTGCCATGGCACATGCCTGAGGCAAGAGGATCACAACTTTGAGGTAATCCTGAGCAGTTTGGCAAGACCCTGTCCTCTCTAAAATTAAAAGGGCTGGGGATGTAGCTTAGTCGTACAGTACTTGCCTAGCATACACAAGCCCTGGATTCAATCACCAGTAGCCCCCCCAACACACACACACAGGAGGAGTTTAGCTCTGACCCCAACCTACCTATAAGCCATCAAACAATCCTAGAGCTTTGGACCTTATCCACAGCTCCAGCTGGAGCTGCTGAGAGGCGCCTGCAAATAAGTGTGCCAGTTCCATCCCAGGTGAATTCTTTCTCAGATTCAGACCACTCAGCCTGAGCCCCTCCCTCAACAGCCACAATCACTCCCTAGTTCCTGGAGCTGGCAGGGGCTATAGCCCTGCCTGGATCAGATGCCAGTGACAAGCTGTGAGAGAGGATGAAGGATTGTCATCTCCTGTGAGAGGAAGCAGCTAAAGACAGACAGACTTAGGAATAGCCACTAGCTTTGGTACTCCCTGCACTGACACCCCATGTCCCACACTGAGGACGAGGTCCAGTTCCATCCTGTCCTGCAACTCGGGCATGGCTCAGCACATCAATATGTGCCAAGCCAATGCTTAGTAAATGCCTGTTACTTGCCTGATGGGGGCAAGGGCTTAAGGAGTTTCCTGAGGCATTCTGGGCCCCTCTGTTTTGTGACCAATCCCAGTTTCTGGCCTATGCTGGAGGTCTGCTAAGTCACAGGGCAGGTACTAGATGGTTAAGCCCAGGAGTTTTCAACCTTGGCACTATTGACATCTGGGGACAGAATATTCTTTGCTCTGGGAACTGTCCTGTGTATTAGTTTGTTTAGCAACATCTCTCTGTCTACTAGATGCCAATAGACCCCCTTTCAATTGTGACGACCAAAAAATGTCCCTAGATACAAATGTCCCTTATGGGAGCAAAACCACCCCTGAGAACCACTGATTTAGACTTGCACTGTTCAATACATTAGTCAATAGATGCATGTGGCGAAACTGAAACTGAAACTAAGATTAAAAAGTCTTGTTTCTTGATCAAACAGTCACATTTCAAGTGCTCAAACAATCACATGAGGAGACACTTGTAGCTCTAGGAGTCTAGAACAAGGTTTAAGAGGAAAAGCTTGCATTGGCTGGGAATCGAACCCAGGCCTCCTGCGTGGCGATGAGAATTCTACCACTGAACCACCAATGCCTATGACACTGCAGCTCTAGGAGTTTTCCATCATCAAAGTTCTGTTGGCAGTATTGTTCTATTTCTATGAAACAGATCTGTTTCACAGGAAAGCACAGAAATTGGAATAAATCAGATCCTCTCACAAAAAATGACCCTGCCACCTGTGTTCCCAAGGTAGCAAAGCAGGCAGCAAGGCAACAGGAACAATGATATAAAAGACAGAACCTGGGACTGGGGATACAGCTCAGTTGGTAGAGTGCTTGCCTTGCATGCACAAGGTCCTGGGTTCAATCCCCAGCACCACAAAAAAAAAAAAAAAAAGACCGAATCTAAAGCCAGTGGTTCCCCACAGTGTGGTCCCCTGGAGGGGCCCAGATGTGCACATCTTCACACAGTCATCACTCCTAAGACATGAAAGACTTGGCTTCCAATCGAAAATGCCTGGCCTGGCAGTCTGACAAGTTCAAATCAGACATGCACCTACAGCTGTTACCATCAACCCATGACAACCCAGTCAGTCAACAATGTTCTGGCTGCTCGTCTTGGGTGCCAGGCCCTTGGCACAAGCTAACCAGTCCAAAGGGGAAAAGTCTAGGTTCCCTGTGTGGGACCAATGTGCCAAGCACTACTCCCACAGCCCAATGTGTCAGCTACCCTGGGACCTGAGGACAGTTCTACAGGCCAGCAAGCATGGGCGGGCCTCAGGTAGCCTCCAGAGGGAAACCTCAAAGCATCCTGAACTGATAGCACTGGCTGTGCAAGCGCTCACAGAGCATGTGCAAGGCAAATGCGCCAGAAATGCTCAGAGAAAGGTGTGTATCACTCAAGGTTCTCCAAGGACAACCATGTTGCTGGCTCCAAACAGGAAAAAGCCTCTAAAGCAGAGAATGTTAGGGTCACATCACCAAGGATCTGTGTGTTGAGCCTTGAGGCCACTGGAAGGAAGGTCACTTGGCTGGGGCACGGTGGACAGGTTAGACACAGAACAAGGCTGGTAGCAGGAAGCCTAGTATGGAAGGTCCTATTGGGGTCTACAAAAAGTACTGGTGGTCCTGCTATGGCGATGGTTCTGAGGGTACAGAGGAAGAGAAACTTGGGCAAGGCAAGAACCACAGGCTATGTAACAGATACAAAGTTTTAGTTTTGCAGAAGAATTCTGGAGGCCACTGCACAGGAATAGAAGGTCTGTAATGCTGCTGAACTGTACCCTTAAGAGATGGTAACCATGAGAAGTCTTTGGTTGTGTATTTCCCATTAAAAACCCCCACAGGACCAGGGTTAATGTGGGACAGGGAGATGGGACAGAGCACTCCTAGTTCCTGAGTCAAGGGATAGGGCTGAAGCAGTGGTTCTCAAACTTTGTGGCAGGAAAAGGAACCCAAAAACTTAAGAGGTAACAAGGTACTTTCCCCAAGCCTCATGTGAACAGGCAGCTGAGCCAGGTAAAATTTCAGAATACCTTGGTTCTGAAGTCCGAACTTCCCACTCCCCCTCTACCCCCAGCAATAGCAGCAACTGTGACAAGGACAAGAATACAGGCTAATCCCCATGTGTCCTGACCCTGGCCTGCTAGCAGCCAGTGGCCACCCAGGCTTTCTCCTCTCACCTGGTTCTCTCCTCTACCATGGGCACTCCAACTTGCATCTTTCTTCTCCGTTTCCCTTTTGTGACTCCTGGTCCTTTCACCCATTTCTCAACATACCCTTTCCTGTTGATCTATTTGACCTGCCTGTGTTCAACCTTTCTTTCCCTGTTCTCCCCAGCATGTCCTCTTAGTGGGCTCTGCTGGCCTCCTTCCCTTGTCATCTGTGGGTCTGTGGGCAGCTCCCTCTCAGTGGCTTCATCTCACCATGTACTTATGAAGCTACCAGTGGAGAGTTCCCTTTCCAGAAGGTGACAGATCTTTCACATTCAACGTGCTGAGAAAAGAACCTCCTAGCCACCAGTGCCTCTTAGACCTGTTCCCTCCTTCCCTTTAGCTAGGAGTGCCCTGACTGAGGACAATAGAATCTTTCGTAATGGCCTCCTGTTCCATTCTATCCCACACATCCTTACAAATTTTAATCCGGGACACTGACCAGGCCACATCACTAGTGGAAAACCCACTTTGCTCTCTACCACCCATAGAAGTTTCAAACAAATTCACTCTGAAACCCTCTGCCCTGTCCCCCACCTCTTCTGACCCATCTACCCTACTCTACAGGCTGGGGCCTGCATATGTTCAAATCCTGAGCCAGCTATTCCCAGTGAGGTGGCACACAAAGAAAGAATAGAGATAAACTGGACAGGATGCCCAAAGAAAGTGGGACTAGCCAAAGTGCAGGAAAAATGACAACTGACGGTTGTTTTCAACTGTTTGTATGTTGGGGGAAAAAAAACCCATTGAGCAACAGGCTCAATGTCCACCAATGAGGATTGGGAGGCAGCAAACAAGAATGCTAGAGACAGATCAGTAGTCCAGGAAAAAAATATTCATGCTAAACTCAGTGGCAAATGCAAGTCACTACATGTGACAGTTAAACCTTGATCTTGTGTTTAAGAAGCATGTGGATTCTATAGGGAAAAATCCAGGTGCTCAGGTCAGAGCACTGAAACCTCAGCTTTGCTGATGACTAACTCCAGGAACTCAGAGAAGTTTCTGAACTTCTCTGATACCAAGTTTCTTTGTAGCAGAATTAAATAAATAAGTGAAATAAAGGTATTGTGTCCTACAACAAAAAAATAAATAAATATATTAAAAATATCCTGGGTTCTACCCTCAGCACAACAAAAAAAGAAAAAAAAAATTTAAGTCTCATGTTTCTCCAATGAATAGGTACTACCAGATGACCTCCTGATCATCTAATATACGAAAGGCACTGCGGTCATTAATATTCTTAAAACCAAGACTAAAAAGGAAGACATTCAGAGAGGTCAAACAGACATCTCCCTACCAAAAGTCAGGCCAGGAAAAAGAGCAGCCCACTATGTGATCTAGCCAGAAGTGAGCTGAAAACACCCATTCAGAACTAAAGCATCCACCAATGCAAAGAACCTGGCATCTGAACCCTGGCTGAGATCCAGTCTTGGGCACAATGTTTGGCCATCTCTCCTGGATGCCCTCCTCTGTTCACAAAGTCCCATCTAGCCAGGTGTGGTGACTCACATCTATAATCCCAGTGACTCAGGAGGCTGAGTCAGGAAGATCAAGTTCAAGGCCAGCCTCAGCAACCTAGATACTATCTTAAAACAAAAAATAAAAACTACAAGAGCTAGGGACGCGGCTGGTGGTAGAAGGCCTCTGGTTTCAATCAAAACACACACGGGCTGGGCACAGTGGCACACATCTATAATCCCAGGGGCTCGGGAGGCCGAGGCAGGAAGATTGTGAGTTCAAAGCAAACTTCAGCAAAATCAAGGCACTAAGCAACTCAGTGAGAGCCTGTCTCCAAATAAAATATAAAACAGGGCTGGGGATGTGGCTCAGTATATTTGAGGAGAGCTTCATTTATTTATACCTGTTTATGACCAGGTACATTGTTTGTAATTGGAACAAAATAATAGAGGATGGCTTTGTATCTTTAGGTGTTTCCTGCAAGTCACACATAGGTTGCAGAGATATAAGATGTGGACAAGAATATTTCTGTGGATAAGATCACACAAAAACAGGAATTACAGCTGGGTAAAGTGGCATACACCTATAGTCCCAGCCACCAGGATGCTGAAGAAGGAGGACCACTTAAGGCCTTGAAACACTCTCTCTTTTTTATTCTTATTTTTTGTTTGGTTCCAGGTATTGAGCCCAGGGGCACATCCTCATTTAGTCACCTTCCCAGCCCTTTTTATTTTAAGACAGAGTCTCACCAAGTTGCTTAGGGCCTTACTAAGATGCTAAGGCTGGTCTTGAACTTGTGATCCTCCTGCCTCAGCCACCAGAGTCACTGGGATTACAGGCATATGCTACCATGTTCAGCTCTTTTTTAAAAGGAATTAAAAATTAAAAACGATGAGTTCCTTATGCACGATAGCCATCATCATAGGCTCTGACCCTTAGACTAGGGAGTATGTATTTCTGGAAAAATTCTAGAAATGACTAAATAGATCAATTGTGTGCAACTGGTGAACCCACAATGATTCCTGAGATCACTGTGCCTTTTTCTAAGCAGATGTACCACAAGACCCACCTTGTGACTGGATGGAGCCACAGAAGGGTGCTGCAGGAACAACAAGATGGCTGACATGACTTTCCAAAGCTAAGATAGAGAGGTAAGGGCTGGGGTTGTGGCTCAGTGGTAGAGCGCTTGCCTAGCATGTGTGAGGCACTGGGTTTGATTCTCAGCACCACATAAAAATAATTAAAGCCCATTGACAACTAAAAAATATTTTTTTAAAAAAAGATGGAGAGGTGAGATGTGTGGCTGCTTGAACAATCTAAACAAGAAGGGAAATCAGCCATTTATCTTGTCTGACACATTTAAAAGGAAATTAGGTAAAGCCTTAGATGCTTGTCAATAGAAGAGATGACAGTGAAGTGGAGTAGGTTGCCAACACAACAGAGAAAGGATTAGGACCATAAGAACAGACTGTGAACAGCACAATCAAACTGAACTCCATTCTTCCACCCCCATGCATCACTTTGGAAATATTTTATGGGGTAAATGCGGGCTGCCTTATTTGAAGCACTCATTTAAGTTAGAAAGAAAATCTCAAACTGTTCTGCATCATGATTGTGATAGACAAATGCACATTTGTCCAAAAGCTTTCAGGGCTCGGGATATAGCTCTATGGTACAGTGTTTGCCTGGCATAAGCAAGGCTCAAGGATGGATACCCAACATGGCAAATAAATAAATAAATAAAACCTAAAACCTCATAGAACTGTATGTCAAAAATGGCAAATTTTGCTACACAGTCATGTGCCATATAATGACATTTCAGGCAACAATGGACCACATGTATTGCAAAGGCTGCCTATAGTGAACACATAGCAAAAGACAAAAGAAAAGCAAACTGTAGGAGAAGAAAACTCCCCAAGAGTTTTTTTTTTTTTTTTAAGTTTGAAGATATGGATCACAATCCCTAAGATTTTTCATTTAGAGAGTGGAATTTTCACACATAATCTGCTTACAAGCAAATCTATGATTAAAAAAAAAAGAAACATCAAGCAAACCACCATGGACATATTTCTAAAAGGAGTGACACATCCTCAAAGAGAGCCTTAGGCTATGTCATTCTGGAGATGCAGAAGGTGGCATTGTCATCAAAGGACAGCACTATGCATGTTATTGCCCCTGAAGACCTAATGGTAGGACAAGATGTGGAGGTAGAAGAGTGATCCTGAAGATCCTGACCTTGTATAGGCCTAGGCTGATTGTGTTTGTCATTATTTATAACATTTGAAAAGTAATAATAAAAATTTTAAGAGGAAAGAGATTAGAATAAGAACATAAAAAAGAAAATACTTTAGTACAGCTATACTGTACAATAGGTTTTTGGTTTATCCCATGTATTACAAGAGTTAAAATTAAAAAGTTTAAAATTTACATTAAGCTAAAATTAGTTTATTATTAAAGAAAAACATATTATGAATTCACAGTGTAGCCCACGTGTACAGTGTTTATAAAGTCTACAGCAGTATACAGTAATGTCGTAAGCCTTCACATCCACTCACTACTCATTAGCCAATTAACCCAAAGCAGCTGTTCCACTTATGGGATGTGCTCCACAGAGGTATACGAACTTTCATCTTTTTGTATCTTTTCTAATCAACATTGTTTGGGGGGTTTTGTTTATTTGCAGTGCTGAGGACTGAACCAAAGGCCTTGCACTACGTGAGCACTCTACCACTGATCTACATTCCAAGCCCTATACCTTTTCTAAGTTTAAATACACAAATGCTTCCTATTGTGTTACAAGTACATACAGTACTCCAGAAAGTAGCATGCTGTGCAGGATTTAGCTTAAAAGAAACATGCTAGAACACACAGTCTAGGTGCACAAGCTATATCTCTAGGCTTATGAAATATGCTCTGCGTTACCACAATGAAATTGCCTACTGGGGGCTGGGGATGTGGCTCACAGGTAGAGTGTTTGTCTGGCAGGTGTGAGGCCCTGGTTTTGATTCCCAGCACCCTTTGAAAAAAAGAAATTGCCTAACAATACATTTCTCAGAACATGTCCTGTCATTACATGGCACATAAGTGTAAACTGAATATCCTGGCCCAATAGTAATGCACAAAGAGGACTACACTGGGCACATATTCTTCTGGTAGCTTGGCCACCCTAAAGGTGCAGAAGAGAGGTGACCACTATGCCCTGGCATGGTCAGACAATACCTATAGCACCTGAGCTGGATGTGTCCTTCCAGAAGCAAAACAGAGTCATAAGAGAAAAGAAGCTAGAAAGATGGGAAGCACTGACATGCCACTAGCCTACCTGCTATTCTTTCCACTTGTTTTCACATCTGCCCACCATGACTTCAAGCAGATAAACATGTAATAGGCCACAATCAGGCAGTAGACCTCCTGAGGCCTCTAATTGGTTTGTATGGATCCACACAGCAGCCACTCATGTGAGTTATGACCACGCCTAAGTACAATGTTAGGCTGGCGCCCTGCCCACACCTCAGCATTTGGTCTATGAGAACAGATTTGGAGCTTAGTGAACACTCCATCTATGCTTGATCTACAGCAGGCAGGGCTAAGGTTGATGAACTTCTCCAGGAATTCATAGCAGTTGCCAATAATCCCTATCTTTTCTAAAAGCACATAAGCTTTTCTTTCTAGAGTACAGCTTGAGATCAATCAAACCCTCCCATTTTGGTCATTTCCTCACCCACCTCCTTCCTTTGAAAATTGGGAGGCTGGCCTATCTACAGCCCTTCAGCATCTCTTCCAACCTATAATTCCTTAAGGATCAGCAGCAATTCCACCTGCAGCCAACCTTAATAGTTTCTGTACATAATTTCACCAAGTCTAAGAAATTACACCATTTGGAAAAGGCTAGGCAATCTAGCAGAACTTTGTCCACCAGGGATTTCAATTCTCTTACCATGTTTCCTTCTGTCCCCTATCTCTTTACTTAGCAATCATGTAAAACGACCTGCTAACCCCCCAGTTCTTCCTGTTTCCCCATTCAGAGCTCATGGAAGGATTTTGCCCTTCACATTCCTTTCCCCTAGCAAGTGCTGGAGATGGAACCCACAGGCTTTTGCATATCAGGCAAGTACTCTACCACTATCTAAAGCTACACCCCCAACCCCCCAAAGACCTAGATGCTGCTGGCAGGCATCCTCCCTCAGCTTCCTCTCTGGTCTCTTTCCTTCCTCATTTAGATCATAGTCATACTCAGAACCTTGTTTGTGAGCCTCAGTCCTCTGGGTATGCTTCCCTTTCATTCTCAAGACCACAACATCATACTTTTTTGGACCTTCCTAAAACTTTAGAGTATGTGTCTGACTCCTCCCGGCCTTCTCATTTCCTGACTTTCCTAAGTCTGAGGAATTGCAGATTATATCTGCAATCAAATATATCACCTTAAAAAGATGTTAGAACTGAGGGTATAGCTCAATGGGAGAGTATGTGTTTAGCAGTCACAAGGCCCTGGGTTCAATCCTTAGCAATACACACACACACACACACACACACACAATGATTCAGCACATTAAAAGACTAAATAGAGAGAGCTAGGGTTGTAGCTTAATGGTACAGCGTTTGCCTCGCACATGTGAGGCACTAGGTTTGATCCCCAGCACCACGTTAAAAATAAACAAAGATTTTTTAAAAAGGCCACATATTAAAAAAAAAAAACAAAAAACTTAATTCCTATTGTGGTAGAATTAAGAGGTGGTGCCTATTTGGAAGTGACTGAGTCTTGAAAGTCCTGTCCTCATAAATGGATTAGTGCCTTTTAAAGGCCTGGAGGTTACCAACTTGGGAGGCTGAGGCAGGAGGATTCCAAGTTCAAGATAAGCCTCAGCAACTTAGCAAAACCCTGTCTCAAAAAAGGGGTGGGGGGCAGGCTGGTGTGTAGCTCAGTGGTAGAGTACCCCTGGGTTCAATCTCCAGTAGTGAAAAGACCTGGAGGGAACCAGATTAGTCTTTCTTTACCCATGTTGTCACATGAGGACAGTATTCCTCCTTTCCAAAGGATGAAGCAATAAGGTGCCATCTTAGAAGTAGAAAATAATCTTCACCAGACATCAAACCTGCCAGTGTCTTGGATCTTAAGACTCCCAGCTTCTAGAACTGTTAAGAAATAATTTTTCTGTTATAACTTACCAGTCTCAGGTATTCTGTTACAGCAGCACAAATGGAATAAGTAAGATACTTGGCTTTTTTAGCCCTGAATCACATAGCAGCAAATCTTTCTAATATCTTTATTCACCCTTAATCTGAGCTTCTATATACTTCCCTGCCAGGCCCCATTGATCAGAACCCATGCATGAAACAGGAGGCAGCAAACAGGGCCCAAGACTCTAATTGGCACTTCCTACTAGTCCAGTCTTGCCTAATTAGCCACCCCAGGCCCTGACCAAGACTCTTGGCATTGTCCAAAACAAAACACCAAAAATACTCAGGGCATCATGGAATACAACATGCAGCCAATACAGACTTACACCTGGAAAGGCTTTAGGGAAAGGGTCACTTTTGTGCACTCTTCTCAAGCACCCCATACAGAAAAGGCCCTTGGGTCAGTCAGTCCCTTATGAGATGGGCTCCACATGTCTTCTTCCAGAGGAGGGAAATGAGGGAAGGGCTTTGTCATTTACTTTGATCTACATGCAAAGAGACTGTAAGATGGTAATACATTTTTTTCCCAGAGACCAGAGAGTAAGTCAGGGTCTTTTGACATTCAGTCAATCCCTTCCCATGCTCCATGCTGCCTCTGGAGATGAGGAGTCAACTTTGTGGCTCCATAAACACAAACAGGGCCACTGGGTCCAGGCCACAGCCTGAGGAATAGTTGAAGCCACAGGAGGCTGAGCCCACACAGCTCCATGTCGCCGACTAGGCTAGGGTTCACTTCACAGCCCCTGGCCTCTCCCCACTCACAAGGACAGCAGCAATGAAAAGCCAGCAATGTAGAGATTCCTCTGGGCACGGAAAAGCTTCATGTGGAAATGTTCCATGGCCCCAGGATTGTTCTGGAGGTTCACCTTTTCTGTCACATCATCATACTTCCGAATTTCACGTACGGCATCTATGGTGAAGCAGAGAGAAGACAGAAATATTTAGCTGTCACTTGGGCAAGGGAAACAGGTACTATGAAATAGGCTGGCCTCACTTCCCTCATATCCATCTCCCTAATTACTTCTATTTCCACACACACCCATGGGAGGCTTTATCAAAAGCTTCCTCCCTCAGGCCTCCTCTCTGCTCTGGCTTTTTGCACATCAATACCTGCTCCATTCTATCCAGACCACAAGCTTGCTCTATACTTCAAGACACTAACCCAGGTTAGGTATTGCTAGCAACAGTGGCAGCATCCCTTTCCCATTGTGCCCCCAATCTCAGCTTGTTCTTCTTTTAAGTCAGGCTACCAACTACCCCACTGGCAAGCCAGGTATCCTATTTGTGGAAATGCCTGCTTAAGAAACATGGAGATGCCTTGGAATCAAGGGTTTCTGTTTTTAAGTTTTCCAATAGGCTTTATTATTTATGTCTTATTTTGAATAGAAAAGGAACTTATGCTCATCAAAAGTTCAAACATGCTGGGCCCAGTGGCACATGTCTGTAATCCCAGAGGCTCAGGAGTCTGAGGCAGGAGGATCACAAGTTCAAAGCCAGCTTCAGCAAAAGCAAAGCACTAAGCAACTCAGTGAGACCCTGTCTCTAAATAAAATACAAAATAGGGCTGGGGATGTGGCTCAGTGGCCGACTGTCCCTGAGTTCAATCCCCAGGACACCCTCCCCCAACAACAAAAAAAGTTCAACACGGTGGTGCATTCTTGTAATCCCAGCTACTTGGGAGGCCAAGGCAGGAGGATTTCGAGCTCAGGGCCAGCCTGGGCAATTTAGCAAGACCCTGTCTCAAAATAAGAACTGGCTGTAGTTCAGTGATAGAGCACCCCTGGGTTCAACATCTAGTACCAGGAAAAAATGAAAAGATACATATATAAGTATGTGGTCCCCTCATATAAAGTCACTCTCGGTCACATCACCCTATTATCTGCTTTATAATACAAATCTGACTCTGAAATTATCTTAGAACATGTTTCTTGTCTGTCTTCCCCAAAATAGACTTTATTTATGAAAGCAGAAGCCTTTTCCACCATTCCCCCAAGAGCTAGCATACCTCTGGGTACAGAGTGAGTATTAAAAAAAATAATTTTTGAAATTATTCAAAATAATTATTGAATAACTCTGCCTCCAAAAGAGCTACTGTCAGATGCACAATTCTATGGTTCCATTCAGATGTACATGGAACTAGAGCACACCTACTACTTTTCCCCACTTACCATGAGATAGCTTTTTAAGTACATAAAATCTACCTGAAGAATACTCTTAATAGACCCCCATGTAAGAGGGCAAGAGATCACTATTTGGTACTGAGGGTTTGGCTCAGTGGTACAGTGCTTGCCTTGCATGTTCAAGTCCATGGATACCATCCCCAGTATGACCCCCGCCCCCAAAAGGTGGGGAGTTTTAATGTCTAGGTATTGTTTGGTTTATAATTTTTGGTTTGGACAGATTGGTTTTCATGTTGATCTTGCATTACAAAAATCTACCTGCCCTTCCTGGTGTCTGTGTGTTAAATCTGTGTCATGATGTAAGCACTCTCAAACACTGCCAGTAGGAGTATAAGCTGGTACAACAACATATCCATTAAGAAATGTAAAATGTTCATACCCTCAGGTTCAGCAACTCTACCTTTATGAATTTATCCCACAGAAGCATGTACAATACAAGGATGCCTGTAAGGGAATTAAACTATAGCACAACCATATGAGTATGCAATCTTTTATCTAACTTTTTTTTTTTTTGGGGGGGGGCAGTACTGAGGATTGAACTCAGGGGCACTTCACCACCGAGCTACATCCCCAACCCAACTGACTGATTCATGCTGGGGATGAACTGCTAAGCCACACCCCCAGCACCCCCCCACCTTGAGACAGGATCTGGCCAAGTTGCTAAGGGCCTCCCTAAGTTGTTGAGGCTGGTCTCCAACTTGGGATCCTCCTGCCTCAGCCTTTAATGTGCCAGGATTTCAGGCATGCAATAACACACCTGGCACTATGCAATCTTTAAAAACAATGAGATTGCTATAAAAGATTCCTAAGGTAAACAAAAAAAGCACAACCCAGAACAATGTGCATATGATCCAAGCACTGTATACATTTCAATGCACCACAAAATATTCATAATGGTTACCTATGGGACATGGGATCATGGGGGACTTCAACTTCCCTATCTTTAATTTCTCCATCTTTTCGGGGGGGGGGGGGGGCGCGTACTTGAGATTTAACCCAGGAGCAACTTACCACTGAGCAACATTCATAGTCCTTTTCATTTATTCTGAGACAGGTTCTCTACAAGTTGTTTAGGGCCTCCCTAAGTTGCCAAGCCTGGCCCTGAACTTGCAATCCTCCTGAGTCACTGTGCTTATAGGCAAGTGCCACCATACCCAGCAATTTCTGCATCCTTAATAATAACTTTATACTATTTTGTAATCAGAAAAACAAGATTAAAAATATCAATTCTCACATTGTTGTTGCAATCCAAGAATGCCATCATCCTAAAGACCACACTGACTAACATCCGAGAGGAGATTGGAGTTGGGGGGAGGTTGAGTACTACAACCCAAGGCCCACAGCAGAATCCAGCCCCACCCCCAGGTTGGGTCCCAGCCCAGGTAGTTGGACCCTACCTCATCACCTCTACTCTCCCAATCACATCTGATATAGACCACTCCTGGTGAATAGTGCTGGCCAGCGCTGTAGCTCATGCTAGTTATACCTATAACCTTTCAGTAGTTCTACTATTAATACTTATACCTGCAGAAGATCTGATGTCTCTAAATTATGTCTCTAAATCATAGTCATATGTCTCTCTAGAACTCACAGCAGACCCATGATCCCCAAAAAGAATGCTTTGCCAGCTACCAAAAGGTCTCTCTGGTAAGCTAGCTTTCCTAGTGGTAAGCTGCACTAGAAAACAGACACTATGGCTCTGGTTTGGGGAAGGGGCAAGACCCTGAGGGAATAAGCCCAACATGGCCCATCCTTCCTCCAGTTCTTGCCCTCTCCCCAAACTAAAAGCAAGCATAGACTCTCAATTCAAAAACTCTGTAGCCTGGCTTTGCAGCTCAGAACCAAGATTGACACAAATATTCCCAACCGACTCCTGGCTCAGAGGCTGCTCAGGGAGAGAACCCTGATTGAAAAGAGCTGCTTCTAGAGAGCTTGCCAAGTATTTCAAGAACAGTGAGGTATGTGAGCAGCTGGCACCTACGCTATATGCCTGGGAACTGGTAGGCCACACCTGGCCTGTTCAGAAACAGTCTTGCCTGAACAAATCCCACGGGCCCCAAGACATCAGGAAAGAGAAATACCCAATAATGCAGCTAGTGGGTGGGGCTCTGTACAGTCCTCGGACCTATGTCCCTCACACTATGGCAGAAATGCTGGGCACCAAGGGACAGAAGTACTCAGTACCTAAGCAAATGTCACAGCTCTCAAACAGGACTGCTATCTGCAGCAGAGCCAAGCAAATGATCAGGGAGGGCACTTATATCAGTCTCTGTCTCTGAGAAGCCAAAGCTGTTCTCTATATGTCCAAAGTGGCACAGGGTTTTGCAGCAGAGGCCATGGCACAAGGCGTGTGACAGGCAGTTGCCCCTAGACCCAGCTCACTCACCAATGACCAGCAGCACAAGGATGACAATGAGAACTACGAAGAAGGTGTTGCCATAGGTCACTACTAACTCCACCAAACGAGACTTGAAAATCTTCTGCCATCTGTAAAGGAAATAAAAAGCATAGGAACTAAAATCTCTCTCTCACACACACACACACACACACACACACACACACACACACACACGAGATGTAGGCCCTAAGCAGAACAGAAAACCAGCTGTTCTCCTGTGGCCAAACAGCCCATACGAAGTCAACCTCAGCTGCCTGTAATTCTCCAATTAATGATGTCCCTTCAAGAGTGTTTAATAAGCCAGGAGTGGTGCTGCATGCCTGTAATCCCAGGGGCTCGGGAGGCTCAGGCAGGAGGATCCCAAGTTCAAAGCCAGCCCCAGCAACTTAGTGAGACCCTGTCTCAAAGTAAAACAGAAAAGTTCTGGGGATGTGGCTCAGTGGTTAAGTGCCTCTGCGTTCAATCCTTGGCACAAAAAAAAAAGGGGGGGGGGAGGGTGTTAATAAAAAGATGTCTGCCCACATACAAAAAAAAAAAATCTAAAAAACAAGTCTTAAAACACAGGCCTTCTCTAGTGAGGAGAAACAATTTTCATCATATCCTGTTTCACAGTATTTAAGTGTTTGCCCTATACAACTGGTATTTCTTTTTTTTTTTAATTTCAATATTTATTTTTCAGATTTCGGCGGACACAACATCTTTGTTTGTATGTGGTGCTGAGGATCTAACCTGGGCCGCACGCATGCCAGGCGAGCGCGCTACTGCTTGAGCCACATCCCCAGCCCCACAATTGGTATTTCTTTAAACTTTCTATGTGATAAATTTTGGTTTGTCTAGCTCTTCCCACTCGATTATAAAAACACTCCAGAGCTGCCACCATGTCCATCCCCGAATATTGTGGGATGTGGAGAATTATCTTCAGAAATGTTTACATATTGTTAAAATTAGCAAGGCACCCTCATTATCAGAGGCAGCGTTTAAAAGCCCAATTGTTTTAACAGTTGCTTTGTTACAATCAGGAGCCAACAAGGTTCTGACTTGGCATCTGGTAAGTCAGTCTGTCTTACTCTGCAAGTTCCACCCATCCACCCCCCTTTTGTTTCTGATATGTGATTAAAGTCAGGGCCTCCTCTATGCAAAGCAGAGCCCTACCTTTGAGCTATACCCCATCTCTTCTTATTTTGAAAAGAGGTCTTAAGTTGCCAGGCTAACCTGGAACTTGTAATCCTCCTGCCTCAGGCATTTGCCACCACCACTGTGTAGGAAGGAAGAAGTTTGCCCTAGGAAGCTTCCCAGATTACAGCTTCAAGGGGCTCTACATTTCCTGCTAATCTGTGCACAGATTTGGTTTGTAGCAAACAAAAGCATTCCTTAGGTGATATTGCATTTTTCTTCAGGCCATTACATCAGGACTCTATTTTTCATTAAAAAAAAATGATAAAAAAGATATCTGTGGCTACTTAGCCTTAGTTGTTAACATTCAAGTTTAGACAAGGATAATGTGTTTGTGTTCTGTGTGTAATTAAAAATTAACTTCAAATTAACTTTTAACAGTTCCTTTGCTCATTAAAAGGGAATATGGCTTCATCCTTCACAGGCTGAGTAATGCTCATGAGGCTACTATGCAATGCCAGTGAAGCTAGTTAGGACAAAAGTCAGCAAATCAGCAACAACGTGACCCAGTGGTGCAAGTGTTCTGGATCCCACACACAGCCAATCTCTTCCGCAACCTGGGGCCCAAGGGTAGGCAGTAGGAGTTTGTTTCTAAAACTTGAGGTAAATCCTCCTTTTGGAGCATTGTGAACTCCAGAAGATAGGGTGCGTACGAAAGGAATTCAACAAAATGTGACAAAGCACAATGGTGTGCAGAGTTGTCAGTAAAAAACATACCCATGCCACCTCCAACCCAGACAGGTTCTACCTGTTTTAATCTGGCCCCAATTCCAGGGTCCACCAATGCTGCACATGCACAAGCCACAGGGCTCAGTGGCAGGCACCCTCCAGCTTGCTCCACAGGCCATACCTTTTGGGAGAAATGAAGGGAATGCAGAGAAGCAACACAGCAAAGACCTCTGCATAGAGGAAGGTGGCAACTGCAGTCCACTGCAGACTCATCCTGTGGTTAGCAGGTTTCCAACAGAGATGTGAGCTTGTTTCCTAGCAGGGAACAGAAGGAACGGAAGCTATGAGAACTGGGCAACCATTGACCTCGAGTTTAGGTATTTGGAGAGGCTAGGGTTGCCACTCATCACCCTGGACCCCAGCACTCTGCTTCAGAGCCCTTAAATCACCGGCTAAATCGGGATTCAACGTACCGTAACTACTTGGCCAATGGCGTCCAACCGCCTGACAAACTTCCGCTTACAGGGACGGTTACTTGCCGCCCTCCAGCATGTGTGTTAACACATCCAGAGCCACCTTTGTTGACGATTCCTTTCCCCGGGGAGTCCCAGAGACTCCTTGGGCCTGTTTAACTAAGAAAACGTATTCCATAAACTACAGTACATGAGCAGGAGGAAATCCTCAGCACCCACTGGGCTCCCTTCCCAGGCAAACTGCACCGTGCTGCAGAGGCTGGGCATTTTTCAAAACCCTGCTACAGCCAGCCCCGGGACCACAGTATTTTAATAACTGCACTTTGCGGCCACCACCCACTCCCCCACAGAAACAGGGAGTCCCTTCGGTCCCCAACCCTTCCGACCCATAGATAAAAACACAGCGCCTCCTTCTGGAACCATTTTCAGGAGCTAAAAAAGCCTTTCGACTATTCCTGCCTTCCATGGGGCGGGAGGCCTCGAGGTGCCTTGAAAAGGCCCAAGAGAGCGACTCCTAGAGGGCAGGAGTCAGGGCCAAGAGCAAACTCAGGTCTCGATTGAGCATCCAAAGCCCTCATCCAACGAAAGTTCCAGAAGAAGCGAGTCTCCTCGAAGCCCTAGTGGGTCACAACGCCACCCAGCTCACGAGCCGCCCACGCAGCATCAGGCGGCCTGGGAGTAGCCCTGGCCCGGCACTCTCCCAAAGGCTCTCCCAGAGCTCCTACGGGTGGGGTTCGCCACCGTCCCCTGGCCCTCAACCCCCGAAAGCCCCGCTCCAACCGTCGCCGCGGGCCCATTTCCCTCAGCCCAGCCCTCTCCCACACTCCCTTGTCGGCCCCAGATCCCTAGAATCCGCAGACCCCTCGGTGTCTCCACGCTGCTGGTCCCTCTCCCTCGCTGAAGGGATGGGGTAGCCTTCGCAACCCCGGAGCCCAGCCAGACGCATGGACCCCACTCACCGAGTTCCTCACAATCCACGCACACCCTGCCGCAACCACCAAAATCTCTCACCACAGTCCCAGCCCCGCCCCTTTCCCGCGGCCGGAAACCGGAAGTTCCTACAGGGCCACGCCCACCAGCCCTCGCGAGGCCCCGGCGGCTCCTCCCACGGCTTCTTCCCGCCTCGCTCGCCAGATTAGGGCCTGTCTCCAAGGGCTTGAGAGGAAGCGGCGCCTCGCAGCGGGCGGCTGTCCGCGGTGCCTTGGGCACTCTGGATGCACAGGGGGCGGGGTGGGGCGGAGCCTTGGCGGGAAAACAAGGGCAACTGCTCTAGCCAGCGGGGTCGTCCCTCGTCTCTGTGGTGGGGGGCGGGACCGGCGTGCAGCGAGAACGGGGTGGGGCGCCCCGCGCCTGGACTCCGCCTCTCGCCCCTCCTCCGCCTCCTCTCCTTCCCCTGGCTCGCCCCTGGGGAGGGCTGGATGGGTGGGGATTCTGGGCCGGTGGCGGAGTCACTGTCGCTTCAGCCAGGCTGCGAAGCGGACGGACGCACCCCGTGCCCCGAGAAGGGGCGCCACCAGGGGAGGAGGAGGAGGGGAAGAGATACCCTCCGCCCGAGAATCTCTCGAGGCTCTCATCTCAGGGGCTAGGGGATTGACAGGAGAGGGAAGCCAAGTTCCTCTATCTGATCTGCGTGAAGAGGCCGCGACCCTGGAGGGCCCTGAGCCCACCCACATCAGGGGCCCTAGGACCACCCCGAGGGCCTAAAGCGACAGTCTTAGGGACCACTGCAAGGTTACCAGTTGCCTAGACAACGAGCCTAGGGGTCAGCAACAGCCCTTTCCAGCACCTGCCTCAGGCATCACTCCTAGCCCCAAGCGTGCCTGCCAGTCCAGGTGACATGCCGGTGCTCTCCACCCCACGGCCCTCGCGGGTGACCATGCTGAGGCGCACAGCTGTGGTCCTGGCCCTCACAGCCTACGGAGTCCACAAAATCTACCCTCTGGTGCGCCAGTGCCTGGCTTCGTCCAGGGGCCCTCAGGTGCCGGCTGGAGACCCCACGCAAGAGGCCCTGGGGGCCACAGCGGCCAAGGCTGGCATGAACAGAGTATTTCTGCAGCGGCTCCTGGTGCTTCTGCGGCTGCTGTTCCCTCGAGTCCTGTGCCGGGAGACTGCGCTGCTGGCACTGCACTCTGCTGCCCTGGTGAGCCGGACTTTCCTGTCGGTATATGTGGCCCGCCTGGACGGTCGGCTGGCCCGCTGCATCGTGCGCAAGGACCCACGGGCCTTCAGCTGGCAGCTGCTACAGTGGCTCCTCATCGCTCTCCCTGCCACCTTCATCAACAGCGCCATTCGCTACCTGGAGGGTCAGCTGGCCCTGTCTTTCCGAAGCCGTCTGGTGGCCCACGCCTACAGCCTCTACTTCTCCCAGCAGACCTACTATAGAGTGAGCAACATGGACGGGCGCCTGCGCAATCCTGACCAGTCTCTGACAGAGGATGTGGTGGCCTTCGCTGCCTCTGTGGCCCACCTCTATTCTAACCTGACCAAGCCACTCCTGGATGTGGCTGTGACCTCCTACACGCTGCTTCGTGCGGCCCGCTCACGTGGAGCTGGTACTGCTTGGCCCTCGGCCATTGCTGGCCTCGTGGTGTTCCTCACGGCCAACGTGCTAAGGGCCTTCTCACCCAAGTTTGGAGAGTTGGTGGCAGAGGAGGCACGTCGCAAGGGGGAGCTGCGCTACATGCACTCTCGTGTAGTGGCCAACTCGGAAGAAATCGCCTTCTATGGGGGCCATGAGGTGGGGCAGTTTGGGGCACTGGGCATGTAATAGAGCATGCAGCTGGGAGGCCCAGGGCAGCCAGCTGCGCAGGGTGGGGAAAGCCCAGGGCTGATTGGGGCTGATGCTAAAGGTGCAGTGGGCCATGGAAAGGGGCCTGGGGATGGGTGAGGCCTTGGATGGCTGTGGTCTTAGGTGCAGAAAAGGAAAAGCAGGACAACCGGGTAGGAGCAGGCCTGTGCTGGCTGCCTGTGCAACTCTGATCCACTTCTGCTTCTTTGCTTTGCTACCTTGGTGAGCTTGCCCTGGACTTGGAGCTGCAGATCCTAGCGGTTTGAGACGCTAGCATTCTGGCTCACCCCAATGCTGCAGCCAGCCAGGAGGAGACTCCTGCCATCTGGGAGCAGAGACAGTAGGACGCAGCCTGCTGCCCAGCCTCTCCCAGGGCCCTTTGAAGGCTGGCGTCCACCAGAGCTGGCCGGCATTACGGGCATGACTCAGCCCAAGCCGAGGTTAACGAGCATCGCCCAGCTCAGCAGCCACTCGGTGGAGGCCGTGGCAGCACTCAGGGTCAAGGCCCAAGGCCGTGGGTCTGCCGAGTTACAGACCAACTTAGCCTCCTACCCGCAGCCCTGGGCTGTGTATACCTAGCCCCAGCCGCCACCGCGGCAGGACACACTTCCTGCCCACCCGGCAGCAGCCCTGCCCCCAGCGTGGCCGCCCTTCCGCCTAGGTCCCAGGCTCAAGGCTCCCTGGTGGGCCTACGCCGATGGGCAGGCACTGGGAAAGGTTACTCCAGGCCAATGCTCCCTTTATCATTGCAGCCCCTCCCCTTCCTCGTGCCTGGGGTTGCAGCTGCCTCAGGTCTTATTCTCTGCAACTCCATTTTCGGTTCCTGAATGCCTTGGGGGGAGGGGCGCGGTGACATCCAACTCCTAAAGGCCAGTGTATATTCCCTAGGTCAGGTGGCCTCTTGCCCCAGGACCCTGTCTCATTGGTTGCACATCAAGTAGAGAATCAGGGTTGCATCTGTTTTTTTTTTTTTTTTTTTAAAAGGGCTTGTCCCTAAACTCTGAACTTCAGAGACATTCCAGGTGGGATCAGGTTTCAGATTAGGAGAAAAGTGCCTGGCCTTCTTCAGTATCCCCTCTCCCGCTTCCCTCTTCTCCTGCATGCCAGGCTGCAGGGCCTTGGCAGGCAGCCATGGCCTTGGGTGAGGTGCTTGGCACATCACCTGCAGCTACATCGTCAGCCTTGGCTGGCACTCCTGCCAACTCCCAGCACGAGCCTGGATCATCAGGGTGCTCAGAGGAGACGCAATCACTTCAGGAACAGGAAATTGGGCCTGAGAAAAGCTTAGCTATGGGAGCAGCACCAGGTGCTAGGGGCAGGTTCTTTGAAGGACTTCCTCTGGCCCTGGCTTCAGGAAGTCATTCATTTGTCAGGGTGGAGGGCCCTGTGTGCATTCTTGGCCAGTCTGGATAGGCCTCAGCTGGAAAGCTGTGTGGGGTGACAGGCCCCCAGAGGTGGGTTGATTGCCCTTGCTGTGCAGACATGTAGCTCACTCAAGTCCCACTGGCTGATGTCCCATGGACAAGGGCCTGGGTTCAGATCAACAGGTTAGGACAGAAGTGACGGACTGGGAAAGGTTACTCCAATGGCCGAACAGCAGAGTATTCTCCTTTTACTAGGGTTTCAATGAGGCTGCTCATTTAAATACACATACATGCACACAACCTCTTGCTTGAGAACAAAGTAAACCTTTCTTAACAAGTCAAAGCATCATTTATAAGAATCTGGTTCTCCTAACAGCCCTGCCGGTGTGTTCCACATTCCTGTACTGCCTGCTTCCTTCAGGCAATGTGAGCTTGGGCAGAGCACTTTGTCTCTCTGGGCCTCAGTGTCCTACAGTGGACATGAGAATACATGTGCTGTGATATGGGTGTAAATCAAATAGATGTGAAAGCACTTGGCATCAGTTAAGCATGGGAGTCAGGGCCAAGGCATGTGTACCTGTACTGAACCAGAAAATATAGGACCCAGTAGCCACCTTGCCAGAAGCACTTTCCAACACCTCTGTCCTCCCCTACCTATCTGACTGCTGCTACCACTCAGTTCCCTACAGAGGCACCTACCCAATCCTGACCTAGCAGGAAGTAGTAGCCAATGCACAAGGGCCTACCCATTGCTGAGGGAGGGAGAACCAGGCTGGGATGCAGACCGCTGGGGAACATACCCTCCTGGTTTGGGTGGGAAAAAGCAGTGCAAGTTTCTCATGGAGAGGAACCCTGGAAAGTAGCCGGAGGTTGTCAAAGCCAAGAGCACTACCTTTTGCTCTCCTGTACTGCTCTTTGCTTAGTTTAGGGTAGAAAAGTTAGAGCTAGCCTGTGTGGTGTCACATACCTGTAATCCCAGTGGCTCAGGAGGCTGAGGCAGGAAGATTTCAAGTTCAAAGCCAGCCTCAGCAACTTAAGTAGGCCGTAAGCAACTCAGTGAGACCCTGTCTCTAAATAATGTATCAAAAAGGGCTGGGGATGTGGCTCAGTGGTTAAGTGCTCCTGAGTTTAATCCCCAGTACCAAAAAAAGAAAGAAAAATTAGAGCTGATGGGGGTGGTGCTGAGGGAGTCCAGAGCCCCTCATGCAGAGGCCACCCAGGGTACAGAGAGGGGAGTGGTGAGTATACTAGCTACAGAGATAGTGGGAAGAGGGGACAGGTACTACACTATGACTTCAGGCAGTCCCTTCTCATCACCACTACCCACATTGGGACATGGCCTCACCCCAATTGTAACCCCCACCTCTTAGCCTGGTCATGGCCATTAAACGGTGAAGTATGTGTGAGCAGTACTTGGAGATTCTCACCATCACCCCCACAGGAGTTGCCACAGGGCCTCTTGGTATGTGTCATCCTGGCAGGTGGAGCTGGCACAGCTGCAGCACTCCTACCAGAACCTGGCTTCGCAGATCAACCTCATCCTTTTGGAACGTCTGTGGTACGTCATGCTGGAGCAATTCCTCATGAAGTATGTGTGGAGTGCCTCGGGCCTGCTCATGGTGGCCGTCCCCATTATCACTGCGACTGGCTACTCAGAGTCAGGTGAGAGCCGGGGCTCTGGGAAAATGAGACAGGGTCCGTTTTTTCCTGTAGTACTGGGTGCTAGGTTTGCAAGGACCCAGTGCTCAGCTGGCCGCCTCCCCATTTGACTGGGGATGTTGAGCCCCTGATGGCATCATAAGATTTACCAGAAGTCAAACTCTTTTCATAGCTCCTTGTTGCCATTCACCCAGCACATTCCTTGTACTGCCCAACCGAGCCTGGGACCACAACCCAGGAACACTGCATGCCACTCCACCATGCACGTGCACCCTTGCCCACCTGTCCTCAGCCCAACTGTAACTTGGAGGTGGGAGGATTTGGAGAGTACCTTGGGTGAGCCCCTTCATGGGCCCAGCCTTGGTTTTCCCACCTCTAAAGTAGTTCTTGCAGGTTTCAGAGGATAGAGATCTATCTCTCTTCCCTGAAGCCTTTTGGGGGAGCAGTAAGCCCATCCTGTTATTGGTCAGGTTGTCTTTGTTCCCATTTTGTTCCTTTACTGGTTTGCAGCTCATTCATTTTAATTTCAGACTTTCAGTAGTTACTCTTGAGAAGTTTCTAAGTCTCAGGTTAATCAATATCTCCCTTCTTCCTAGACTTTAGAACATAGGACCTTAGAGAACCAATCCCCATTGCACAGCTCAGCATGAAGTTTGGTTTCACATGGTTTTTGTTCTTAGCTATGCTTTAGCTGCCACCAGCTAAATGGAAAATGAAGCAAAGTCCCTTGGGTGTGTAGACTTACCTGCTTGGCATTCAGTCATTATACCTCAGTCTGCCTCTCCATGTTCCATTTCCTTCTTCCAGGTAGACATTTTTAAAAAGTTCTTTCAGGATGCATTTCAACCTGGGACATTCTCAATTATTTTGTTGTCTGCAATTGTCTTTATTCCTGAGCTAAGTTTAGGTTGGGTACAGAAATATAGGTGGAAAGTTAATTTCTCTCAGCCCTCTGTCGGTATTCCATTGTCGACTCACTTCCATTACTGTTGGAAAAAAAAAAATCTGTGATTGGTTTAATTGTTAGTAACCTCCATTTTCTCTCTGGGTGCCTTTATAATTTTCTCTTTCCCTGTAGCATTCTGCGTTTAGGTGTAGGTTTCTGTTTCTCCTGCTGGAGACTTCTGTATCCTTCGAAAATTCAGGGTTTTCAGTGTTCTTTCTGCTCACTAATTCTCCAGCTCACCAGTTTTTAATCACATCTAAGTTGAATTTTTTTTTTACTTCTCATTGACTATTTTCTATAAGTTCTATTTGATTCTACTTCAGATAGAAATTTGAAAATAGAACTTTTCAGATTGAAATTTTAAACTGTTTTTGTATCTTATTTGCTCCTCTTTTGTCTGCTCCTTTTATGCTGCATATCATATTAGTCATGCTTATTTCACAGTATCTATCCAAAGACTTGATGATCTGAAGTTCTTGGGGGTCTAATCCACCATCATCTTCCCTGCTGGTCCTCACTCATGGTGGATCATTCCCTTGTGAGAATAGCTGTGGCGTCCATGGAGGGTGTAATTCCTGTGTGCCTCTCTTCTTTTCTTTTGGGCACACGCACCAGGGGTAATTAACTAGTTGTAGGTCATGTTCATGTTAAGCTCTCAGCTTGGGCAGGAAGAGGGTGGTTCCAGGGCTTGGAGGCAATGTTCATTTGAAGCCCAGACATATAATTACCAATTCTTAGAGAAGACCTTTTGCTCAGGGCACCTAGAACCCAGGCAAGGTTGGTGAGACTCCCTGTCTTCTTCCCGAATCTGCTTTCTTTCAAGCACAGTTCTGCTTTAAAAGGTGTTCTAGTTTAGCTAGTTTGATAAGAGGGTTTTCAGTTATACATATATGTATCTAAGCCTGACTTGTTTTAGAAACCGAAGTCTCTCTTATTTTTGTTCCCTCTTTTTTTTTCACTTTGGGGCTTGCATACCTTCAGCTCTGTGTCCCTCTCTGGGTGACACCACCCCCAACCCTCCCTTCCAGAAAAGAAATCTGACTCTGGGGGTTCTACATGCAAAGGGACGCTTTGATTCAGTCATGGGTGCCTGGCACAGCCAGCATACCTGGCCCATGGCACATGGAGCCAGACATGAGGAAACCAACTAGGCTTGTAGGAGATGCAAAGACGGGCAAGTTACTGCCAGGCGTGGTGGCACACATCTATAATTATAGCAACTCAGGAGTTGGAGGCAGGAGGATGGAAAGTTTAAGGACAGCCTCAGTAGTTTAGCAAGACCCTGTCTTCAAATAAAAATAAAAGGGGCCGGGTGCAGTAGCACACACCTGTAATCCCAGCGGCTCAGGAGGCTGAGGTAGGAGAACCGCAAGTTCAAAGACAGCCTCAGTAATGGTGAGGTGATAAGCAACTCAGTGAGACTTTGTCTCTAAATAAAATACAAATTAGGGGGCTGGGGTTGTGGCTCAGCAGTAGAGTGCTCGCCTTGCACATGCGAGATCCTGAGTTTGATCCTCAGCACCACATAAAAATAAATAAGTGAAATAAAGGTATTGTGTTCAAGTACAACTAAAAAATAAATATTTAAAAAAATAAATAAAAATAGGGCTAGGGATGTAGCTCGGTGGCCAAGTGATCCTGAATTCAATCCCTGGCACCAAAGTAAGTAAGTAAGTAAATAAATAAATAAATAAATAAAGTGGTAAATCACCCCTGGGATCAAGCCTCAGTATAAAAAAAAAAAAAAAGAGTGAACTCCTGCCCCTGCCACCTGGCCCTCATAGCTAGTAACCTTTAGAAAATATACAAAGAATGTTCCCATCCTCCTTGCTGGCCCCACTTATGTCTTAGGGGCCTCCTTGTTATTTTCCTAAATACCACGCATTCATGGACTCAGGGTCCTTGCGCCTGCTGTGTGCCCTGCTAGGAATGTTCTTTCCTCTGCTGCCCCTGAGGCTCTGTCCCTTTCTCTGCCAGAGCTTTGCTCCCAGGTATCAGGTAAGCAAGGCCTGCCTTGACCACCATCCCTCTCTCCTTCCTTTCCCCTCTCCCAAACAGCATGTGTCACTTCTTTGTGGAATTCCTCCCTTTCTCCCCGCCTTCCACTGAGAGCTGTATAAGGGTAGAGATGTTTGTCTGTTTTATCCCTGCAGTACCCCTAGTACCTGGAGGCAAGTGAGGGCTCCAGGTGCTTCAAAGAGAGCCAGTGGGAGAAGACAGGCACTTAACTACTAGGGAAGATTTAGATAAGCCTATGTGACAGGCCTGGAGGGCCCAGGAAAGGAACACAACCTATCACCCACTCCAGCCCAGAGGTCTGGCCTGCTCTGCTGCAGCCAGGCCTTCAGCTTCCTAAGGTACTAAAAGGGACCTGCAGGGGGCAGTTAGCTGTGTGAGTTCTGTCTCCAGGAAGGTGCCAGACTTGTGGACCCCTTCCCTTTGTCCACTCTATCAGGACATTGAGGAAGAGGACTTGTATTCCTACCCTTCCTAGAGGGCACTGTGGGAAGAAAGGCTCAGGACCTTAGATTTGGAGAATTAATATTTACCCCACACCCAGTTTATATACCTGGTTTCCTGGGCCAGGCCCCAGTAGGCAATGTGAGGTGCTCTGTCCATCTATTTTTTCCCCTTGCACTATCCCTTTTCCTCCCCTCCCTGTCATTGATCTCTGAGGCTCTCACTTCAGGATCACATATGTCCTTGGATAGTGTTCCTTCCCAGTTCAGTCCCAGGGGCCCTGGGCTCTGGAGCTTCTCTGGTAGTTGCTCACTACCCACCCACCCACACTCCTCATTGCCAGATTTCCAGATTACTTGTGTAAAAACCCTGCCCCTCTGGAGACTCCCAAGGTCAAGCATGGTTGAAGGGCATACAGTGGGATCTAGACTGACAGAAAAGCAGGTTCAGACTGGAGCAGTTCTTAGGAGCAAACAAGATAGCCATTGCCACAGAGGTCAGAGATCATAGCTCAAAGGGCCATGAGGGAGAATGGGCCCCAGGGAGGTCAGGAAGTGAGATATTCATGTTTCAAAGACAGCTCTGGGCATTAGATGAGGAAATCCAGAGGCTGATATGGTACAGTACAGAGGGGCTGGGACAGTCCAGGTGAGAGGAGCTGGTTGTGTCAAGAAACAAAGTCATGTTCCTGTAACTTACTTTCTTAAAGTTATTGAGATGTGATTAACAGACCATGTAATTTAGCCTTTTTTTTTTTTTTTTTTTTTTTTTTTTTTTTTGTGGTACTGGAGAAATGAACCCTGGGGTGCTCTACCACTGACCTAATCCACAGCCATTTCTATTTGTTGTTTTGAGACAGGGTCTCGCTAAGTTGCCCAGGTGGCCTCCAACTTGTAATCCTTTTGCCTTGCTCTCCTGTATATCTGGGATTACAGGCATGCACCACTGCACTGGGATCAATCAGCCTTTAAAAATGGACAATTAAGTGGGTTTTTTAATATATCCACAGAGTTGTGCAACCATCACCACTATCTACATACAGAACATTTTTACACCCTAAAAAGAATCTGCAGACCCATTATCATTCATTCCTTAATCCTTCCCTGCCCAGCCCCTGACACCCACTAATTTACATTCAATCTATGGATTTGCTCATTCTGGACATTTCATAGAAATAGAATCATATGATATGTGACCTTTTGTGACTGGCTTCTTTCACTGAGCATAATTATTTCAAGGTTCATCTATGTGATGAGATGAATCAGTACATCATTCCTTTTTATAGCCAAATAATATTCCATTGTGTGTATATATGTTTTTCTTTGCAGTACTGGGGATTGAACCCAGGAGCATTCTACTGCTAAGCTACATCCCCAGCCCTTTTTAAATTTTATTTTATTATGAAACAGTGTCTCACTAAGTTGTTGAGGCTGGACTCAAACTTGGAGTCCTCCTGCTTTAGCCTCCTGAGTTGCTGGGATTACTGACATGTGACACCATTGCCAGCTTGTACCACAATTTCTTTATCCATTCATCCACCAATGGACATCTGGATTGTTTGCACCTTTTGGCTATACTGGATAGTTCTGCTGTGAGCATTTTTATGTGGACATACAGTTTTGTTTCTCGTAGATATATAGCTAGGAATGAAATTCCTGGGTGGGTCCTCTGGTAATTCTAGTTTTAACTTTGTGAGGAAGTGCCATACTGTTTTCTAGAGCAGCTGCACCATTTTATCTCCCATGTGCAGTGGATAAGGGTCCAACCTCTCATCCTGGCAAGTGCGTATTATTTCCCTATTTTATAGCCACACTTGTGGGGATGAGGTGCTATCTCTGGGTAGTATTCGTTTGTATCTCCCTAATGACTAATGATGTTGAACATTTTTTTCATGAGCTTAATGGCCATTGGCATACGTTCTCTGGACAAATATCTATTCAGATCTTTTGCTGGTTGTTTGATTGGGTTGTCTGTCTTTGGTTGAGTTGTAGAAGTTCTTTATGTATTCTGCATACTACACCTTTACCAGATATGTGGCTTACAAATATTTTCTCCCAGTGCGTATGTTATGTTCTTTCTTTCTTTCTTTTTTTTTCCTGGCAGTACTGAGAATTGAACCCAGAGTGCTCTACCACCAAGCTGCATCCCCAGTCCTTTTTGGGGGAAGGGGGTTGGGGACCAGGGATTGAACTCAGGGGCACTTAACCACTGAGCCACAACCCCAGCCCTTTTAAAACTTTTTTTGTTTTGTTTTGAGTCAGGGTCTCACTAAGTCTTTGGGGTGTCACTAAGTTGTTGAGGTTGCTCTCAAAC
Source organism: Marmota monax (assembly GCF_021218885.2). Taxonomy (NCBI): domain Eukaryota; kingdom Metazoa; phylum Chordata; class Mammalia; order Rodentia; family Sciuridae; genus Marmota; species Marmota monax. The sequence continues at coordinate 1,852,909 of NW_026692025.1, read as the reverse complement.
TTACGATCCTCTTGCCTCAGCCTCTTGAGTCACTGGGATTACAGGCATTCACCACCATACTGGCCCTGTTCACTTTCTTGATGATGTTCTTTGGTGTCCAGAAGTGTTGGATTTTGGTGCTGTTCAATTAATCTATTTTTCTTTAGTTACTTGTGCTTTCGATGTCATAGTTAAGGAACTGTTGCCATATCCAAAGACATGAAGTTTTATCTTTGTTTTCTTCTGATTTTATAGACTTAGCTCTTATACACATCAACCTCTGATCCCCTTGGAGTTAGTTTTGGTATTTGGTGTGAGGTAGGGATCACTCTTATGTGCATGTATGTATCCAGCTTTCTTTCCCCTGGTGGCTCATTTTGACTTTCCACTGTCTCTCCTCCTCCACCCCTTCCACTGGTGGGCAGACTCGGAAGACATGAAGAAGGCAGCCTTGGAGAAGGAAGAGCTTGTGAGTGAGCGCACAGAAGCCTTCACTATTGCCCGCAACCTCCTCACAGCTGCTGCAGATGCCACTGAGCGGATCATGTCATCCTACAAGGAGGTAACCACAGCACAGCCCCCACCCCTGCCAATAGCTGGCCAGAGCTAAGTCCATGCTGCTCTTCTTACAGGTGACAGAGCTAGCTGGCTACACAGCACGGGTTCATGAGATGTTCCAGGTATTTGAAGATGTCCAGCACTGTCGTTTCAAGAGACCAGGCGACACAGAGGACAGTCAGGCATGGTGTGGGACCATGGTACGATCTGGTGTTCGTGTGGAAGGGCCCTTGAAGATCCAAGGTATGGTGGTCTCCCCCACGTAGAGCACCCCCTCTCATCCCTGCCTCACTACTTGCTGCCTGGGCTTTGTTCCCATCCTGACACTCAGGGATTATCCAGTCTATCCAGGAGAGAGGGCTTCCCAGCAGGGTCATTGAAAACTTTCACCAGGTTTAGTGGGGTCCCTAGGGAGGGTTTCTCCAGGAGAGATGCTGGTTCAGCAACGTGCCTTCTTAGAGTCGTTGCTGCCAGCCAGACTGCTAATGCAGCCTCCTGAGTGCCCTGGATGAATTATTGGTTAAGAAAGTGGGGACAAGGGTGTGTAGCCAGGCATGGTGGCATATGCCCATAATTCAGGTACTCAGGAGGCTGAGTCAGGGGAGGATTGCAAGTTCCAGGACAGTCTTAGCAACTCAGAGAGATTCTATCTCGAAATTAAAAATTTAAATGGCTAGGGATATGACTAGTGGTAGAGCACCCGTGGATTCAATCTCCAATATCAAAGAAAGGAAGGAAGTGAGGAGGGAAAGAAGAAGAAGGGGAGGAGGAGGAAGGAGAAGAGAGGAGAGAAAGGCAGGTAGTCCTTGAGTGTAGGGGATCATGCATCCATGAAGGGCAGCCAGAGAAAATTCAAGGCAGTGTGCAAGCATGGAGCGAGAGTTTAGCCAGCTGTCAGATTACAATAATACAATAGGAAGAGGGACCTGGACATTGGAGTTGGCTTTGACATGGTGCCAGGAGGGTAGAGCCACAGAGCAGGAGTAGACACTCGATGCCACTGGTTCCAAGAAGACCACAGGGTGGCAGCCCACACACAGTACTAGACACTAGGAAAGGGGAGATCTGCCTGTCAGAAGGCCTGGCTGTTTTACCCAAGGACCTAGTACTGCACCATGCCAATTGAATATACACTGGATTGCTACTGGGGAAGCAAGGGAGGGCAGCCAGGGGCACACAGAACCCACCAAAACACTGCTGCCTATCCTCCCTCCTTGCACTCTTTCTGCAGGCAAAGTAGTAGACGTGGAGCAGGGGATTATCTGCGAGAACATCCCCATCATCACGCCCACAGGAGAGGTCGTAGTGGCCAGCCTCAACATCAGGGTAGGTCAGTGGGCTGGGAATGTGATAGAGTACTTGCCTGGCTTATGTGAGGCCCTAGGTTCCATCTCCAGCACAAATAAATAAGTAAATAAATAAATAAAAATCACAGGTTGAGCAGGGAAAGCGTGCCTGATGAGGAAGTGCTTATCACGTAGACTTAGTTGACAGGTCCAGGATACATGGCTTTGGGTCCTGGCCATCTGCCATCTGCAAGCCCAAGCCTTTGGCTTCCCATCTGACTGTGCTGGCAGTAGCCATTGTCCCCAGATGTACATGGCAGATGGGTCAAGGTCAAGATGAGAGACCAATGTGCCTCTGTGTTCTGAGGCAATAGAGTCAGAGCTGATAAAAGAGACTAACTGTCACCAAGATTGGCCAAGTGTTTTTGGTCTGATTGTTGCCAGCTTCCAAACATCCTGAAAGAGCCAAGACTTGGGGGCTCTCATTCCACTCCAGCTGCAGGGGAGGAGATTGCTGCTCTCTCTATCTGGGGCCCTCTGCTCTCCAGGCTAGGTACCTGTCCCATCTGCTTTGAGAAGCTCCCTGTACAGGGTCTATGTGGTGGGCACAGAGCTATTCACTGAGGAGTGCTCTCAGGCCCTGGAGAGGTTGTGGAATGGAGTTTCTGGGAGCTAAACCATCTACTGAGCAATGGAGTAAGAGGAAGAATGAGCAGGGGAATGGGGAGGAAGTAAGAGGGATTCATTCCTTTCTTCATTCATTTGACCAATGTTCCCTGAACTCTGGGCTGAGTACTGGAAACCAGAGATAAATTAGGAGGCCCATGCCCTCAAGGTGTCCTCACTCTGGGGGGCACTACAGTGTTACAAAGGACCCCAATTAGACAGCTGTCCAGAGTATAGCAGGGGCTGAAAAAATAATAGTCACCATCCTAGGGGTGAGTGGAGGTCCAGTGAAGCTTCACTTAGGAGTCACAGACAGGAGGATGGGTAGACATGACTGGAATAAAGGACTGAGGGAGGAAGCACCAGGGCCTGCCATGTTCCTGCAGGGAAGGGCAAGAGGAGGGGGGAGTGCCTAGGCCTGGAGGGGACGAAGATGGGAGAAGGCCCCTGAGAGCCAGATGGAGGCAGGGCATGTGTCACTATCCAACGTAGCACAACACAGTGATGTGATCCACATCACCCCTAGTATTGGTCACTCTAGGGGCTGGGAAGCAGCCAGTTGCTAGTGGATCCAAGATGAGTGGTTTCCAGGCTAACCTGGAAGAAGCCCAAGGAGGCAAAGATCCGGAGGTGAAAAGGGACACAGCTGGTTAGAAAACAAGGCCAGGGGAGAAGGGGCAGTGGCGGGTGGAAGAGTAGGGGCAGAGTCCTGAGTGATCCTGTAGCCCTCTTGTCTCCTCTTGCCCTCTGGAGTTAAGAGTCACATGATGGTGTGAATGTTCTGGGGCTGGCCTACAAAGTTACCACAGACTGGGTGGTTTTAGCACCAGAAATGGACTCTTCCCAGTTCTGGAGGCCAGATGTGTACATCAAGGTGCTGAGGTGCTGGCAGGATGGGTTCCCTCTGGGGGCTGTGTGGGAGAATCTGGCATGGGCCCCTCCCAGCTTCTGGTTTGCAGCAAATCCTAGGCGTTCCTTTGCTTCTGCTGCACCACCCCGACCTGTCTTCACATGACGTCCTCCCTCTGCATGTGTCTGTGTGCAAATCTCCCCTTCTGGTAAGGACACCAGCCTTGTTGGATGAGAGACAACTCCAGTAGGACTGCCTGTTAATTTAACCAGTTGTATCTGCAACAACCCAATCTCCAAATAAGGTCACACTCGGAGGGAGTGGGGGTGAGGATTCCAACACATGAATTTGGGGGACAAAATTTGACTCATTACACTGCCCAAAGTAAACCAAATGCTAGAACCTTAAATCTTCCCAGGAGCCCTGTGCATGGTGTTGTTATCTGTGGCTTTCACGGATAAGGAAACACACACTGAGAGAGGGAAGACACAATGTGTGACCATGCTGGTGGTGGCCAGGGAATCTCTGCTCCAGGGTGCCTAACTCCATGCCCTGGGCTCTCCCTAACACCTGCCAGCTCCGGTGCTCACTGTGAATCTGGCAGGCTGGGACAGAGCCTCGCTGCACTCTGACCCCTCCTTCCTATGCACCACATTTCCCTAAGTCCAGCACAGATAACGCAGCAGGCTAACCAGGAACCTGGAGGACTCTGACGTGCTTGATGCTAAGCCCACGGGCCACAGAGGCATTTTGTGTCCCCCTGGCACCTGTGGACGTGAAGAGGACTATGGGGGCAGGGAGATGGGCAGTGGAGATTTGGATTGTAAGTGAGAACTGTAAGGAAAGTGTCTCGCCCTGGGCAGCTCCTAAAAGGGATTGGGGCTCTTGATCCTGTGCTTGGACTCCCAGTGAAGTGGAATTTAGGGTAACATTGACTGTCTTGGAACACACCCTTCCTCTTGTGCTGGCCTGTGCTTTCTGGGCATACTGGGACCTTAGGGAACAGGACCAGGTCTTGTCTATTTCCTTGCATGTTGGGCCAGGTGTTCGTTTAGGGCTCTGGATGCTGGACCCCATCCCTCTGATCCTAAAATCCCTTACCAAAAGATTGAGAATGGCCTGTCTGCCAGCCTAGGACAGAGGGAGCCTTCTGAGGCTAGGAAGGAAGCCACAGGGTGTGACAAAGGAGGCCCATGCCTAGGTGTCACAGTCTGCTGCCTCGCTGCCTCTGCAGGTAGAAGAAGGCATGCACCTGCTCATCACGGGCCCCAATGGCTGTGGCAAGAGCTCTCTTTTCCGGATCTTGGGCGGGCTCTGGCCCACGTACGGTGGTGTACTCTATAAGCCCCCACCCCAGCGTATGTTCTACATCCCACAAAGGTAAGGAAGCCAGCCACAGGAGAGGCCTCCCCAGCAGGCTGCTGGAGATGGAGCCCTGTTCCCAGATATCTGTGCCCCACCTCTTCCCACCTGTGCACTGGGAGGCTTACAACAGAGGTCCAGGGAAATATTAGAATCTGCCCCTTAGGAAAAGATACAAGACATTATCTCTGAGCTGGTCAGGGGCTATGAGGCCTGTGCCCTCCCTTCCCACCCCCATCCGCTCTGTCCATTTAAGATCTGGGTGGGAGGGTTGGTGCACGGGTACCCACAGATGTTGGGGGGTGCACACACACTGTATGCCTGCACGTTAATGTATGTGTGGTGCGCATGTTAGTGTGGGTGGGTGTATGGGCATGGTGGGCATGTACCACCTAGAAGGCTCTGTGTTCAGCCAGGGCCACCATAGAGCCCACTCAGGCACAGACACCCTCACAGAAACAGGGCCACGCTGCCCTCAGTGAACACTCAGCTTTCCCACAGGCCCTACATGTCCGTGGGCTCCTTGCGTGACCAGGTGATCTACCCGGACTCAGTGGAGGACATGCGGAGGAAGGGCTACTCCGAGCAGCAGCTGGAAGCCATCCTGGACATCGTTCACCTCCACCATATCCTGCAGCGGGAAGGAGGTAGGGGTGGGGCTGCTATCCAGTTTATCATCCACTGCAGGGAGCAATCAATTGCCCTTTGTTCCAAGACCCTGATGGGGAACCTGTTGCCACCCCCAGCCCAGGGGGATGAGGATAATCTCAGCAAATAAGAGTCCAAAGTGCTTGCTGCAAGCCCCACCTACCAGGAAGGACAGGCAGTAAACAGGTAGCCCCAAGGGGACTTTCAACAAGGCTCTCTTTAGGAGCCCCGGACACCCTTTCTCAGAGAAGAGAGGCCTGAGCCAAGAACCGTGGAACATTAAAAAGTCACCCAACCTGGGAACCAAGGGACTGCAGGGCAGAGTATAGCATAGGCTCTGTGGCAGGGAGATGCTGGCTCACAGTGGGCCATGGAAGCCTGGACTTGCCCTGAGAGGCATCAAAAGCCCTTAGAAGGGTATAGTCAGAGAAAGTGACAGGTTAGTTTTGCATTTCAACAAGATGGCCCTCCTCCAGGCAATGGGCGAGTGCTCTGGCCAGGCTGTGTATGCAGAGGCTTGAAATGTGGATGGGGAGAGCAGAGTCAGAGGGGACTCTTGGAAGAGTCCTTAGGAGGGAGGGACAGCTGGCAAAAGAAGTTGTTTCAGAGAAGAAAAGGCTTATGGAGGGACAGTGCTTGTCTGCAATGTCCATTGTGCCCAGGGGAAGAAAGAGAGGGCTGCCCAACTACAGGCACAGAATGGAGGCTATTGCTGAGTTTCTTAATGAAGTCTAAGCATCTGGGTTCCGTTTCCTGCCTCCCCCACTTAGATAGAAGATGCCCTTGCACAAAGACCTCACTTCTCTGACTCTTCACCTGCAGCATTAAATGCAATAACTCCTGTGAGGAGCACTAGTGCATTTTCAAAAAATGGCAGGGGGTATGAGGATTCAGGAAGATTTTTCCCCAGGTATTGTCACCTGCCCATACAGAAAAGGGGAACAAGAGGTGAGGTTACTGCAGCTCTGCTCACTTCGGAGCTTCATCCCCATATTTCCCCTGGCCTGGCCTTACTTCTTTTGTTCCTGCCACCTTCAACCTGGAAGGACATCCCTGCTCCTGCCCTCTGTGGTGCCCCTGAAGGCCTAGGACCTGTGGCTAGTCATCACAACCTACTAGGACTGAGTTTAGCTATAACAGAATTATGCTGTCCCATAGTGACTCAAAAGTTTAGCCTACTGTGCTGAGTCCCAAAAAAAAGTAGGCCACAGTTGGAGGGGGTGGCCCCTCTCTGTGCAGGCTCTGGGAATCCAGGCTATTCTATTATGTATGGCCTCCATTCCCAAAGTCACTTCATGATCCAAGACAGCTGGGGCAGCCATCACATACATGTCCCCTACTATGAGATAAAGGAAGTAGAGGGGAGAGGCTTGCCTTCTATCTTTCAAAGAAGGTTCCATCAGCTGCCACATGTGTGACACTCACATTCCTATCCCATTGTACAGAATTTAGTCACACAGTAATACCTCACTGCAGGGCAAGCTAGAAAGTACTCTTTTGGGGGACGCAGGAGTACTGGGCATTGAACTCAGGGCACTTGGCCACTAAGCCACATCCTCAGCCCTATTTTGTATTTTATTTAGAGACAGGGTCTCACTAAGTTGCTTAGCGTCTTGGTTTTGCTAAGGCTGGCTTTGAACTTGTGATCTTCCTGCCTTAGCCTCCCAAGGCCCTGGGATTACAGGCATGTGCCAGGGTACCCAGTGGAAAATAGAATCTTGATGGTTTGATTCTGAGCTGCCACGTGCCCTGGCAAAACTTCTAGTCCTGTGGGAAGGCAGATGGATGATAGGAGAGGAGGCACCCCTTCTGCACAACCATCCTGACAAATCACCCTACTCATCTGCCTGCTCAGACAACCTGGAAGCCCTGCCAAGGCACTGGCACCAGACCATGCTATGTAGCTCAGTCCTTCCAGCAAGGAGCTCCATTCAGGGGAGACCACTCTGTCCATCCCTGGGGCTCTCTGCCATGGGCATCTGCTGCCCACTGAAGGAGGTATTGGCAAGCTCTTCATTGGCACCCCACTGGGGCTACACATAGGGAGCCTCAACAACAGAAGTGCATCTTCTCCCAGTTCAGGAGGCTGGACATCCAAGTTCAAGGAGTTGGCAGGGCTGATTCCTTCTGAGGCATTGAGGGAAGAATCTGCTCCAAGCCTCTCTGCTTGGCTAATTGAAGCCATCTTCTCTGTCTCTTCATACTGTCTTCCACCTCTGCTTGTCTCTGTGTCCAAACTTCCCCTTTTCATAACACACCAGTCATATTGGATTAGAACCACCCTAATGGTCTCATATTAACTAATTACACCTGCACTAACCCTATTTCCGAAGAAGGTTGCATTCTCAGAAATAGAACTGTAATATGTCTTTTTGGGGAGGAAGAATTCTGGTCCCAACTCTTTCAGTTATTAAAGTATCACAGACAAGGACACAGCAGAAGTAGGCAACTGGACAAGCTCCTTTGGGGTTCAAATGTGCCCTGTCTTTCCATCATCCTTGTTACCCTAGCTCTCCCTGCATAAGCCCCAGCATCCCTGCCCCTCACACACATGCACTGGGTCCTGTTGAATTGAGTGGAGCTCCTTGCCCTCTGGCCAGGTTGGGAGGCCATATGTGACTGGAAGGATGTCCTGTCAGGGGGTGAGAAGCAAAGAATCGGCATGGCCCGCATGTTCTACCACAGGTAAGCCTCTGGTGGTCGGGCCATCTGGGGTGGTCCAAGCCAGTAACAGAGAGAAATTGGTGCTCCCTAGGGCCTTCCTCAAGTCAAAGGCACCTTCCAGGAGGAGCCTTGATTCTACCCTGAACGTAGCTGGGTGGGGTTGGAGCCTGGTCAGGGGTTGGCAATGGAGGGCCACAATGTCTCTCTGTTGGCCATCTTCCACCAAGGCCCAAGTACGCCCTCTTGGACGAGTGCACCAGTGCTGTAAGCATAGACGTGGAAGGCCAGATCTTCCAGGCGGCCAAGGATGCAGGCATCGCGCTGCTCTCCATTACCCACCGGCCCTCCCTATGGTAGGTGCCTCAGAGAGGTCCACTCTTGGAGGAGGGGGATGGGGCTGCCACCCAAGGAGGGGAGGGCAGCTACCCACAAACATCCCTGTCCTTCTCCCGGCCAGGAAGTACCACACACATTTGCTGCAGTTTGATGGGGAGGGGGGCTGGAAGTTCGAGAAGCTGGACTCAGCTGCCCGCCTGAGCCTGACCGAGGAGAAGCAGCGTCTGGAGCAGCAGCTGGCTGGCATTCCCAAGATGCAGCGGCGCCTCCAGGAGCTCCGCCAAATCCTGGGAGAGGCCATGGCCCCCCAGCAGCCCCCAGCAGCTAGCCTCCCAGGCCCTGGTGTCCCCACTTGATGAGGACCCAGTCCCTTGGCCCTCCCCTTCCCCAGGCTCTCTGATCACATGAAGGAAACTGCAGCTCCCACCCTGTCCTCACAGGCCCTGCATGCCTTTACCTCTTCCTGGCCTCCTTGCTGGGGGTCTGCCCTTTGTAGAAGACCCCAGGGAACCTGTCTTCTTCCCCATACCACCACCCCCAGGCAAGTAGGAATGGAGGGTGGCACCCTACTTCCTGCCCCCAACTGTCTATCACTCTGGGGGCTGCTCTACAGTAACTGTCCTGTTCAGGGCAGCAAGTCCTTTACTTTTCTCTGGGGGCGGGGTGGTGAGCCCACAGTCCTGACCCTGCACCTATGTATGGTTGAGCCATACACAGGAAGCAATCAGGGACCCCTCAGGCCCCTGCTCACTGCCACAGCCAGAGACTTGGCAAGCCTGGTGACTGTGTGTCATCTGCCTCCTGAAATTCAAGTTCCTGTTATTACCTCTTCAATACCTTGCAGACCCCATGGTCCTTCCTTCTATTGCCACCTTCCAGGGTAGCCAGCCAAGGCCCCTGTTCCAGGAAGCATCTTTCCTGCCATAGAAGCAACCAGATGGGGCCCAGGGCCAGCCAGTCCCATGCGTGCATCTTCTCCCCCATGGTGGTCGCATAGAGCCCTGGGGAGAAAGAATGGCTCAGCATTCCTCCCAGCCACAAGAATGTAGCCTGGCTGGTTCACTCCCTTGCTTTCTCTCCTTCTACAGCCTAATTTATTGGATTCCCTGTTTGTAGCCATCTAAATTGCCAATGTGAGCACCCTGCCAGCAGGGGAGGCCACCAGGCGCAGTCCCTCCAGCTGCCCAGCCTCTGAGGCCACAGGCCCTGTTCCCACGGGTGCCAAGCCTGGCCCCCCCACCAGCCTATACTGCCAGCCGCCACTGGGGGGCGTGCTCTGCCTGCCAGGGGGAGTAAGGGCACAGTGTTTCCTGCTCAGTGCCAAAGAGGGGTCCTAGGGGGTGCTGTCTCTACCAAGCCAGCCCTTGCCAAGAGAGACCCCACCACCGCTGTGTGCCTTTCCTGGGCCCTCAGCCTGTGGGCGGGGGCACCCCCCTTAGTCCCCTCAGTAAAAACATCCTACAGAAAATGCAGTGTCGCCTCCCTGCCTGTGTCCTGTTGTGGGGGAGGAGGGCAAGAGGTTGGCTGTGGGACAATTTGAGAAAGGAGTGTACCTAGTTTCCCAAGGCCCTCAGGGAGAAATCGCCTCAGCCACCACCTTTATTCTACCTGAAGCCAGGTTCAGTGCTTTCTCTGGATGACTCTCTGAATGGAAATGTTCTTGGGTTACATTCACATGGTGTTGGGGCAGGGGAACTGACAATGACATTTCACAAAAATATTGACTGAGCCAAAGCAGGACTTAGCCTGGTGCTGGAGAGAGGGGATTACCCCCAGTCACTCAGGAGGAGTTGTGGAGAGGAATGCTGTGGAAAGCCAGCAAGCTGCCAAGAAGCAGGAGGGCTCAACCCTGGCCAGTCCTGAGCAGCAGGGAAGGCTGAGTCACAACGCAGGGGTGCTGTGCTTCTAAACCTTCTAGGAAGAGGGAACCACCTCTTGTGCAAAGGCCCAGCAGTAGTGAATGGGGGCAAAATACAGGGTATGATGGCCTGTGGGGGGAAGGAGGAGCTGACTGGTAGGTCTTCCTAAGGAGCCTGGAGTTTGCCTGGAGGCAGCAAGAAGCCACCAAAGAGTTCTCTCCAAGGTGGAACGAGCATGGGGTTCTGTTCTGCCTAAAGCAGGCCATGAGACTTCATCTGGAGAGTCAGTGAAAGACCAGAGCACACTGCTGCTGGGAATGGAAGGGGTGGCAGGAGAGCAGTGTGGCCAGCCTGGGGAAGCTGAGCAGAATTCCTGCTGGCCCAGCACTCCCACCCTGGCCTTGCACCAAAGAGAACCGAGAACAGCCATGCAGGAAAACATGAATATCCATAGCAGGCCAAGTGTCCACTGACAGATGGGTGGACAAAATGTGGCATATCCACAATGCAATATCATTCAGCCATAAAAGGGAAGGAAACGCTAGTGCGCTCCTGCAAGCATGAATCTTGAAGACGTGATGCTTCCTAAGACAACCAAAGGCTGCGTGTTATATAATTCCACTTAAATGAAATGTTCACAATAGGCAAATCCATGGAGACACAAAGCAGATCAGTAATTGCCAGAACTGGGGGGATAGGAAGGAAATGGGTCGAAGGTGTACCTTTTGGGGAGGGGTACAGGGGATTGAACCAAAAGGCACTTAACCACTCAGGCACATCCGCAGCTTGCTTGCTTGCTTGCTTATTTATTTATTCATTCATTCGTTCATTCATTCATTTAGGTCCTGAGGATTGAACTCAGGGATGCTTTCCCACTGAGTCATATTTTCAGCCTTTTTTTATTTTTTATCTAGAGACGGGATCTTGCTAGGTTGCTCAGGGTCTCACTAAATTGCTGAGGCTGGCGTTGAACTAATGATCCTCCTGCTGCAGCCTCCCAAGCTGCTGGGATTACAGGTGTGTGCCACTGCGCCCAGCTTTATTTTTTATTTTGAGACAAGGTCTTCCTAAGTTGCTGAGGGCCTGGCTAAGTTGCTGAGGCTGTTTTATGAACTTGCAATCCTCTTGCCTCAGCCTCCTGAACCACTGGGATTACAGATGTGCACCACCATGTCCATCTCAAATAGTGGACTTTAAAGAAATTAATTTTATGTCATGTGAATTTCACCTCAAAAACATATGATAGGGAATTACAGTGGATAGATATATACATGCATATGTCAACTTGTGGATTTATGAGAAGGTGATAGATTGATAGATGATACAAAATAGATGATTAATTGATAAATAGATGATAGAGAGGGAAGATAAATGATAGAGCCTGGCACAGTGTACACAGTTGCAATCCCATCTACTCAGGAGACTGAAGCAGTGGCATCCCAGGTTTGAGGCCAGCCTCAACAATTTAGTGAGACTCTGTCTCAAAATATAAAATAAGAAAAAGACTAGGGCCAGGTATCGTGGCATATTCCTGTAATCCTAGTCTTGGGAGACTGAGGCAGGAGGATCACAAGGTCAAGACAAGTCTCAGCAATTGAGCAAGCCCTAAGCAACTTAGACCCTATCTCAAAATAAATAAAAGGGTTAAGTGCCCCTCAATTCAATTCCCAGTACCAAAACTAACAACAAAAAATGATATAGGATTATATATGGATATACACATACACACATCAATTGATTGAGTAATGATGGATTGATGAAAAGATAACAGATTCATAGTGAGGCCCTAAACAACTTAGTGAGACCCTGTCTCAAAATAAAAAATAAAAAGGGCTGAGCATGTAGCTCAGTGGTAAAAATGCCCTTGGGTTCAATCCCCAGTACCCTCCCAAAAATCAGAAAGAAAAGATAATGGATTGATAGATGATACAAAAAAATCATTGATTGATAAATGGTAGAGAAAAGGTAGATAGAGCCTGGCACAGAAGGCACAGCTGCAAAATTCCAGCTATTTGGGAGACTGAGGCAAGAGGATCACCAGAGTCCAAGAATTCAAGGCTAACATCGAAGACATAGCAAGGCCCTGTCAAAAATTATAATAAAACCAGCTGGGCATGGTGGTGCCTGTCTTTAATCCCAGTGACTCATGAAGTTGAGGCAGGAGGATCACAAGTTCAAAGCCAGCCTCAGCAATTTAGCAAGACCCTGTCTCAAAATTAAAAAATAAAAGGGGGCTGGGAATGTGGCTCAAGTGGTAGCGCGCTCGCCTGGCATGCGTGTGGCCCGGGTTCGATCCTCAGCACCACATACAAACAAAGATGTTGTGTCCGCCAAAAACTAAAAAATAAATATTAAAAAATAAATAAATAAATAAATAAAAGGTCTGGGGATGTAGGTACCCAGTACCAAAAAGAAAAAAAACAGAAAGAAAGGGGGTAGGGGATGCCACTCAGTGGTAGAAAACTGGCCTAGAACACATGGGGCCCTGGGTTCAATCCCTAGCATGAAGAAGAAGGAGAAGAAAGAACTCAAATGAACTAACATATCTATGGAACTAGAAAAAAGAAGAACAAAGACCAGAGCAGAAATAAATGAAATAGAGAGTGGATCAATAAAACTAAAAAAGTTTTCTTAAGATAAACACAATCGGGCTGGGGATGTGGCTCAAGAGGTAGCGCGCTCGCCTGGCATGCATTCGGCCCGGGTTCGATCCTCAGCACCACATACAAAGATGTTGTGTCCGCCAATAACTAAAACAAAAATAAATATTAAAAATACCCCCCCCAAAAAAAGATAAACACAATCAGTAAAACCTTTAGCTAAACTAAGAAAAGATGCACAGCAGCCAGGCACAGTGGCACACGCCTATAATCTCAGCCACTTGGGAGGCTGAGGCAGGAGGATGGCAAATTCAAAGGTAGCCTCAGCAACTTAGCAAGACCCTATCTCAAAATAAAAAAAATAAAAGGGGCTAGGAATGTGGTTCAGTGGTTAAGTGCCCCTGGGTTCAATCTCCCCACCCCCCACAGAAAAAAATTAAATCAAGGTGGAAATAAAAGGGGAGACAGCACAACTGATACCACAGAAATATAAAGATCACAAAAGACTACAATGAACAATTATATCCCCACAAATTGAATAACCTAGACAAAATGGATAAATTCCCACCCAGACTGAACAGACCAATAATGAGAAAGGGGATTGAACCCAAAACTTCCTAGCAAAAAAAAAAAAAAAAGTCCATGACTTGGCCAGACATTTAAAACTGAAGAGGAGGGAACATTTCCAAACTCATTTTATTAGACCAGCATTACCCAAAGCCAGATAGGACACAACAAGGAAAGAAAACTACATGTTGCAACACACGACTAAACCAGTCAAGGTCACTCCAAGTGAATCTGGGGACTAAATAAAGACACAGAAACAGGAAGTACCTTTTCTTTGGGTTCAGTGACTGCTCCTCAGCCACAGCTCCCACAAGGGGGGCAAGGCAGGCAAGAAAGAGAAGGAGCACGCCTTGAACCTGGGTTTTAATGGGAAGAAGCCATTCAAATGAGGCAAGGGGTAGGGTTATAACAAACAAATGGGTGTAATCCAACCCCATCATGTGATGCCCACTCCTGGAGCTGCACCTCTTTATGCAAGCGGAGGCAAAGTCCAAGTTGTATTGCAGAGTGCAATACCTGTTCAGTACCTCTTTACTCAGGACTTAAAGGTGTGTACATAGCTCCCGTCCAGAGCAGCTCCCAACAACTACAGGCCAACATCCCTGAGGAACATAGGTGCAAAAATCCACCACAAAATTCTAACAAAACAGATTCAACAGCACACTGAAAGTCGAATTTATCCCTGGGATTGTAAGAATGATTCAACATATGTGAATCAACAAATGTGATAGGTCAAATTAGCAGAAGGAAAGGCCAAAATCATATATGATATCTCAATAAATGCAGAAGAGACTTTTGATAAAATTTGACATCTTTTCATGATAAAAATTTAAAATCTCAATAAATCGGATATAGAAAGAATATACCTCAACATATTAAAGGCCATATATGGCATCATATGCTAATATCATACTCAATGGGGAAAATAGTGACCTCCAAGGTCAGGAACAAGGCAAGGACATCCACCCTTGCCAAGTCTATTGAACATAATTCTGGAAATTCTAGCTAGAGGAATTAAGCAAGAAAAAGAAATACAACTGTCTCCACTTGAGATAACATGATCCTATTATGAGGCATTATTTGCAACAGCCAAGATATAGAATCAACCTAAGTGTTCATTAACACATGAATGGATAGAGGAATGTAGCATATATACACAATGGAATACTAGTTAGCCTTAAAAGGGGGGAAACCCTGCCATTTGCAAGAACATGGAGGACATTAACTGAAAGAAATAAGCCAGGCACAGAAAGACAATACCACACATTCACACTTACATGTGGAACTGAAAAAAAGGCAAACTCCTAGAAGCAGAGTAGAATGGTGGTTACTAGGGGCGTGGCTTGGAGTGGGTTGGGGAATAAAAAGATAAAGATAAAAGGGGGCAAGTTGAATAAATTGTAGAGATCTATTGGACAGCATGGTGAATACAGTTAATAATAATGTTTAAAGTTGATCTCAGTGCCTCACCCATGCTAGCAAACACCCTACCATTGAGCTACATTCCCAGTCCTTTTTTTTATTTTTTATTTTGAGACAGAGTATCACTAAGTTGTTGGAGCTGGCCTCAACTTGCTATACTGTTCTCTCAGCCTCCTTAATCGTTTGGATTACAGGTGTGTACCACCACTCCCAGAATGTCAAACATCTTTTCACATGCTTGTCTGCCACTTGCATATCATCTTTGGATGTCTACCCAAGTCCCTTGCCTGTTCTTTAATCAAATTATTTGAGTTTTTGAGGTTGAGTTGTAGGAGTTCTTTATATATTTAAGATGTTAACCTCTTCTTGGATATATGAGCTGCAAATATCTTATTCTGTACATTACCTTTTTGCTCTCATGTGTCCTTTGACACAGAAAATTTCTTAAGTGTGATGTAGCCCCACATATCTGTTTTTGCTTTGATTAACTATGATTTTGGTACCACATCCAAGAAAGTATTACCAAGTCCAATGTTACAAAGTGTCCCCCTGTTTTCTTCAAGGAATTTCACAGTTTTAGGTCTTACATTTAGGTATTTTATTTCATTTTATCTTTGGTACCAGGAATTGAACGCAGAAATGCTCTACCACTGAGCCACATTCCCAGTCCCTTTGTGTGCATGTGTATGTTTGTATGTATGTATGTATGTATTTATGTATGTATGTATGTATTTATTTATTTATTTTGAGACAGGGTCTCACTAAATTACTGAGAGCCTTGCTAAGTTGCTGAGGCTGACCTTGAATTTGCAATCTTCCTGCCTCAGCCTCCTGAGCCACTGAGATTAGAGGGGTGCACCACCATACCCAACTCTTCTATTCATTTTTTTGGGGGGTTTCATTCACTTTATTATTATTTTTGTATAAAAACCCTATGTCGTAGCCACAGCTGGAGCCTGGGTCCTCTGTACAGAGACTCTGGTATGGGTTTTCACAAGATGGTCAGTGAATTCCTGATAAGGAGACTTGGTGAACACAGTCTCTTTCCAGAGATCAGGGGTCAAATAGCTGTATGTCTTGGAGATGGCATCGAAGGTGGCCTTGGCAAAATTGCCCAAGGTGGCAGTGCAGCCCCTGGCAGAAGTGTAGCAGTCATCAATACCAGCCATCATCAGTAGCTTCTTGGGTACAGGAGCTGAGACAATGCCAGTACCTCTGGGGGCAGGGATGAGCCATACCAGCACAGAACCACAACGTTCTGTCACCTTGCAAGGGACAGTGTGAGGCTTGCCAATCTTGTTCCCCCAATAGCCTCTCCGCACAGGAACGATGGAGAGCTTGGCCAGGATGATGGCCCCTCGGATAGCAGTTGCTACCTCCTTGGAGCATTTTACTCCCAGTCCAACATGACCATTGTAGTCCCCAATAGCTACAAATGCCTTGAATCTGGTCCGCTGGCCAACAGAGTCTGTTTCTGTACAGGCATGATCTTCAAAATCTCATCCTTGAGTGATGCCCCCAAGAAAAAGTCAATGATCTCAGACTCCTTGATGGGCAAAGAGAAGAGATAGATCTCCTCCAGGGACTTGATCTTCATGTCCTTGACCAGGCGGCCCAGCTTGGTGACCAGGATCCACTCCTTGTCTTCGGCCTTGCCTCCACGAGCCCCGCGGCCACGGCCACGGCCCCGGCCCCATCCACAGCCTCGGCTGCGGCCTCGGAGACCGCTGCCGAAGCCTCCGCGGAAGCCGCCGTGGCCATCCATTCTGGGGCCCCCGGGACCTCCGGGACCTCCCGCTGCACCGGCGTCATCCGCCATTTGGTGTTTTTCCAGAGAAGAAGCTCTTCTATTCATTTTTAGTTAAGTTTTGTCTATAGTGTGAGGTAAGGGTCCAACTTCAGTCTTTTAGATGGAACTATCCAGTTTTTCCAATATCACTTGTAAAAAAAAAAAAACTGTCTTTTCCCTAATTTGTAGTTGTAAAAATACAGCGAATAGTAAGTATTGGGGAGGATGGGGAGAAATTGAAACCTGCATGCCATTGGTGGGTTTGGAAAGTAGTGCAACTGCTATGGAAAACAGTATGGAGCTTCCTCAAAATATCAAAACTAGAACTAGCATATGGTCCAGCAACCCCACTGCTGGGTGGATATCCAAAACAATCAAAAGCAGGAATATTTGCACATCCACGAACATAGCAGCATTATGGTGGAAGGCACTTAAACGTCTGTTGGCAGATGAGTGGATGACAAAATGTGGTCCATACGTACAACTGAATGTTATCCTTCCTTAAATATCCTGTCACATGTTACAGCGTGGTTGGAACTTGAGGACTTTATACTAAGGGAAAGAAGTCAGACAGAAATTGACAAATATTGTGTGGTTTCACATACATGAAGCACATACAATCATGAGATTCATAAAGACAGAAAGGAAAATAGTGGTTACCAGAGACTGAGGGGAAGGGAAACATGGGAATTATTTAGTGGGTATAGAGTTACATATTTACTGAACTGATGAAAAGTCCTGGGGATCTGTTTCACAGCAAGAATGTGAGTTGACTTATTACTGAACTGCACAATTCAAAGTGGTGAAGATGGTAATTGTTATGTTATGTGGGTTTTACCACATTAAAAATTTTGACTTGATAAACAATAGAAAACCTGAACTATCCTATCCCATAATTATTAAAGTAATTACATCAGGCTGGGTGTGGTGCCGCACACCTGTGATCCCAGCTACTTTGGAAGTTCCAACAGGAGGACTGCAAGTTCAAGGCCAGCCTCAGCAATTTAGCAAGGCCCTTAGCAATTTAATGAGACCCTAATTCAAATAAATAAATAAATAAAAGGAATGCAGATGTGGCTCAGTGGTTTAGTGCCCTTCGGTTCAATCCCCAGTATGACAAAAAGAAAAGAAGGAGAAGGAGAAGAAGAAGAAGAGAAGGAAAAAATAAATTAGATCAGTAGTTTAGGAAAAATAAAATATCCCTTTTTCATCTCTAATTTTGTTCATTTAGGCCTTCTGTCTCTTTTGGTCTAGTTTGGCTAAAGATTTATCAATTTATCAATCTTTTTTATCTTTTTAAAGATGGTTCTTTATTGCATTGATCCTTTGTATTGTTTTTTTTATCCTCAATTTTATTAATTCAGCTCTGATTTCTTGTCTTCTACAGGTTTTGGAATTAGCTTATTTTTGCTTTTCTAGGGCCTTGAGGTATAACAGATTATGTAGATACTCAGTGCTATAAATTTTCCTCAGCCAGATGTGGTGATGCACACCTGTAATCCCAGCCACTAGAAAGACTGAGGCAGGAAGATCTCAAGTTCAAAGCCAGCCTCAGCCACTTAGCAATACCCTAAGAACTTAGTGAGACCCTGTCTCAAAATAAAAAATAAAAAGTCCTGGAGATGTGGCTCAGTGATTAAGTGTCCCTGGGTTCAGACCCTGGTACCAAAACACACAAAACCTTTCCTGCTAGAACCACTTTCATAGTATCCCAAAGATTTTGATATCTCTATTTTCATTTATTTCTAACAATTCCTGGGGCTGGGGATGTGGCTCAAGCGGTAGCGTGCTCGCCTGGCATGCGTGCGGCCTGGGTTCTATCCTCAGCACCACATACAAACAAAGATGTTGTGTCCGCCGAAAACTTAAAAATAAATATTAAAATTCTCTCTCTCTCTCTCTTAAAAAAAAATTCTAAGTATCTCTGTTCTCATTTTTTCTAAGAATTTCTTATTTCTCCCCTGATTTATAAATTTATTTTTAATAGCTTATTTATATGTTTTGTTGCCACGTAAGTATAAAGATTACAAATGAACATTTTGGGATAATGTATACTTATATTAAAATAAAGCTTATTTTTCTGTTAAATAAATAAAATAAAATAAAATCTATGGTGAGAGGGCCAGGAAACGACAGAAACAAGGGTAGCTGATATATTGTTCCAGGGAAAAGTTGAAGTACTCCCCCAAATCACTTTATGTCTTGAAACCAAATGTAGATGAGTTTGATACAAGGATATTAAACACACCAATTCAAAATCATGCATGAAAAAAAAAACACATGACAAACTAGAGTTTAGCCTAGAAAATACAAGGTGGTTTAACATTAGAAAATCAATGTGTCAGGTATAGTGGTGCATGCTTATAATCCCAGTGACTCGGAGGCTGAGGTCAGAGGATTACAAGTTCAAAGCCAGCCTCAGCCACTTCGAAAAGTCCTAAGCAACTTAGCAAGACCCTGTCACAAAATTAATAAGTAGTTTTTAATTTGGGGAAGTAGTTAAGCACCCCTGGGTTCAATCCCCAGTGCCAAAAAATGGAAAATTAATTATTATAATTTATCATGTTAACAGATAAGAGGGGGAAATCCTGTGGTCCTCTCAATGTATTCAGAAAAGACAGTTTATAAAAATTCAACATATATCAAATGAGGAGTGGAAGGGAACTTCCTAAGTTTCATAAAGATATCTACCAAACACCCCTGCAAACATCATACTTTTTTAAAAATTCTTTTTTAACTTTATTTTATTTATTTATATGTGGTGCCGAGGATCAAACCCAGGGCCTCGCACGTGCTAGGTGAGTGCTTTTACCGCTGAGCCACAACCCCAGCTTGCATCATACTTAATAATAAAACATTGACAATAATTTTTTGCTTCTATTCAACATTATATTATATGAGGAAGTAAGACAAGAAAAAGAAATTAAAATGAAAAGGACTGGAGAAGAAGAAGGAAAATAGTCATTACTCGAAGATGATATGATATGCAAGCAGAAAACCAAGAAGAATCCACAAAGGGAATCCAGACAATTCTTAGAGTTAATAACAGGTTTATAAGGCTATATAATATGAAATGAATATACAATAGTTGCTACTGTACAATAGCTGGTATATGGCAACATACAGTCAGAATGTGGATTAAAAGCAGACTGGGCACAGTGGTGCACACCTGTAATCCCAGATACTTGGGAGGTTGAGGCAGGAGGATGGCAAATTTGAGGCCAGCTTCACCAACTTAATGGTGGCCTGTCTTGAAATGAAAGTAAATAAAAAGACTGGGGGTGTAGCTCAGTGATAGAACGCTCTGGGTTTGATCCCCAGTACAAAAACAAAACAAAACCAAAAAATGAAACAAAAACATTCTAAAAAGCCTAGAATAAACAAGATGATTTTGAGAGATGAGGAAGAGCAACAAAAGGAGAGAGGACAAGCAAGGAGGAGGAAAAGGAGAAGAAAAAGAAGTGACTCCAAAGTGGGACAATTGTCCCTTTGAGAAAAGATGAAGCTACATGCCTACCTCTCACCATGTACAAACATATTCCTTCTAAATGAATTAAAGCCTGTAATCTCGACAGCTCAGGAGGCTGAAGCAGGACATACAGCTCAAGGATTGGTATCTAGAATATGGAAAGAATGCCCACAAATTAAGAAGGAAAGCCAGATATGGTGGCTGAAGCCTGTAATCCCAAGAACTCAGGAGGCTGAAGCAGGAAGATCACAAGTTCAAGGCAGCCTGGGCAATTTAGCAAGACCCTGTCTTAGCAAGACCTAAGTTTAAAGATAAAAATTCAAAAAAGGGCTGAGGATATGACTCAGTAGGAGAGCACCCCTGTTCTCGCCTGCTCCAGCCTGGTGCCTGCAGCAGGCCCCTTCTCTGCACCTGTGGAGGCCAGCAAAGGGTAGCAGTGCCCTGCCCTGTGCCATCAGGCAAAGGGGCGGGCAGGGAGAGGCTGGGCTGCCTGGCAGGGCCCGCCAGGACGAGTTATGCTGGGTGTGATTGCATTGTGGGGAGGGAGGCTGGGACTCTGCTAGGACACACTCCTGCTACTGCCAGCTGCTCCTCAGCCTGCCGGTGGCTTAGACAGGTAGGGAAGAATGTGGCTGGTGTGGGTGGGTGTGGGGTACAGGGGGCTCTGGGCTGAGGGACACCACCTTGAGATATGCTAAGGCTGGGAGAAACCAGAGTGTGTAGGGCTGGCTAGCTGGGGTCAGACAAAGGCCTTTAAGCAGTAGCCCAGCCAGCAAAGACACCTCCTGATGCCTGAGGATATGTAGGGTGCTGGAGCTAGGAGGTGGGGGACCAACGCTGTTGACCCCAAGTGGGAAAGCTGGCGCCAACCCAGGGCACAGCGCAGGGTAAGAAAGGTGCCTTCCTGGCTCCCTGCCCCCACAGCCACCCAACCGGTTCAGCCAGGTGGCAGCAAGCTGCTGCCACTTACTGTGCTGTGCCTTATGAAGGAGGCAGGGACCCCAGTCAGAGCGCACCTGCCCTGCACCATGGGCAGTGAGACTAATGGCCCTGGAGTGCCCTTCTGGGGTGACAGGGGAGCCAGCTGTCCCTCCCTTCCCCACCCCATGCATAGAGGATGATTCCCTGGAGGGGAGTGAGCAGTCAGCAGCCAACTGCCTGTCTGAAGGTCAGGGTTGGCTCCCTGTGGCAGAGGGCCTCAGCCCCCTCCTGTGGGTCCTTTTTGCATCAGCCTCCTCTTACGCAGCATCCTCTACTGGTACTCCCCACCATGCTGTACCTGGCACGACTTTGCCAGGCCTCTGGGGCAGGGCTGAGTGGGGGAGGGGGAGAAGGTCCTCTGCATGGGATGCCTTTGTCAGCGTCTCCTCTGCCCCCAGCCTGAACAAAGGCAGGCATTGAGGACCCAGACTGGCACTTCAGCCAGGCACCAAGGCTACTGAGGCCAAGACTGGCATTTACAGGGGTTCAGTGCCTCTGACTCTGTCATGGGGGCTCTGAAGTCCACCTCATGCCCTTCACAGGGATCCAGGGGAACTCAAGGTGGGGCCCCCTGGGCTGGCAGAAAAGTTGTGGGTCAGATGGGGAGGACTGGCTGGAGGAAAACCCTGTCCCTTTGTCCCCAGATTCAAGGGGGTGTCTCCCTGGAGGCGGGGAGTGGTAGGGAGCCCCCTGGCCAGAACAGCCCGGGTGGGGGTAAAAGCACCAGATAGTGGGTCCCTGGCCTGGCCCTCTGGACAGAGGAGGCATTGTTGGGGTGGAGGCAGGGCTGCCTTAGCTCGGCCACTATTGACAAAGCTGCCAGCTGTGGTGGAGCCCGGTCGCCAGGCCCTTGGTCCCCCCCATCCCCCGCCCCCTTCCTTCCCCAGGGCCGGCATGAATGGGGCTGAGCCTCAACTGTCTCCCTCCCACTCAGGACAATGCCCTCCACATCCATCTTGTGCCCATCATCAATGCCCCAGGGCAGCTGAACTGAAGAGATGTGGCACGCTGCTCAGGAGACCCCACTGCTTCACTCCTTGCTGGTGGTAAGTACCTGGGCCCCACATCCCCAAAGATGTCCCTGAAGGGGCAGGGTGAGGTAAAATAGCCCAGGCCAGGGTCAGGACACAGGGAAGCTTCGGCGTGGGACTCTAATGTCCTGTGTCTCCTCCACATACCAGACATTACCGCAGACACACCCAGGATCTAAAGGAAATGTCTGTCCCTTTCCGCCTGTATTCCTGAGATAAGGGACTCCAGGGCCTTCCTGAGGCTTGACCCTAGGCCTGAGTGGCATTGGGTGGCTCCTGGCTGGCATGTGCCCACATGTCCATCCATGCAGACCCCAGTTCAATTCAGGGCCTACTGGCAGCTCCTGGCCCCTTCCCAGGGGTCTGCTTGGCGTGGCTGGTCTGCTGGAGGCTGCTGGGCACCGGCTGCTGCCAACAGCTCGTGGGCATGAGCTTCACTCCGGTGCCTCCTTTGGAGTGTTGGGGCACCACCCTTGCCCTCAGGGGCTCAGACTCAAGGTCCCTTCCAGGCACACTCTGAGGTACCTTGGGTAAGGCTCCCCTCCATCTCCCTCCACCCCTTCAGTCCAGCTGTCTTTCTGCCTCACCTTCTCACTGGGGCTGTCTTCCTCATCAACACTCCCACACTGAGGACCCTTCTGGTGTCAGGCTGCAAAGACCCTGACTGCAGGGGCAGGCCTCCATCCAGCCCTCCATCCTGTGTTGCCTCTTCCTGCCCCTGGTGACCCTGCACCTTCCCGGATGGCTTGAAGCTTTTCCTTTACCCCTACTCTGACTACCCTGAGGTGGTCTAACGTCCTCTGTGGTACAGCTCTGGCATGGGGCAGGTGGGCCGTGTCTGGCCATGTTTTAGCAGGTGGCTGCCTGGCTTCCTCCATCTTTCCTGGCTCACTCTCTCCCAGCTAGTGAGGGACTCCCTATTCCTTGTACCATGGGTATCTCCCCTGGTCATGTGGTGACACTGCTCTTGTCCCTGTGCCAACTCTCTTGTCTGGATGGCTGGTGCAGGGTCACCCTGCTATGTGGCTTCCACCCGTCTTCCTTCTCTCATGCTCCTCCCCTCTTTTCCTCTCCACCCTCTGTCACTCAGAGTCCCTCTGGTCATGCTCTTGTGGCTTCTCAGGATGTGCCCCCAGTCTACAGTGTAGATGAATATAAAGTAGAAGACGAAAGAATTCTTCCCTTGCCTGTGCGCATGTGCACGTGCAGGCATGTGCCCCCGCCCCCACCCCAGTCTTTTTCTCCAGCTCTTGGACACTTTCTTTGTCCCTCTTTCTGTCCTCTCTCTGGCTCCTTTCTCTGTGCCCCCTCTTTCTCTCTTTCTTTCTCCTCTCCCTTCTCCGCCTTTCTCTCTTGTCCCTTTCTGCTTCCTGGGTGCTCCCAGGCTGTGAACCTCTCTCTTCTCTAGTCTCCACCCTGCCTTCCTCTCTGGTCCCATCTCTGCCTCATCTCCTCCTGCTCCTTCTGCCCTGGCTTTTGCCTGTTGGGGAGTGGGGTATCGGGGACTCCCTCCCACCAGCTCTCACATCGCCTTGCTCTCCCCCAGGTTCCTGGAATGGCTGCCTGGCCTTCCTACTACCTCCATCTCCTGCTGCTGCTACTGTCCCCAACACCACTGCCCTTGACAGGGGCCCATCACTTCTCTGCACCCAACACCACCTTCAACCACCTGGCACTGGCACCTGGCCAGGGCTCGCTCTATGTGGGCGCAGTGAACCGCCTCTTCCAGCTCAGCCTAGAACTGCAGCTTGAGGCTGTGGCTGTCACGGGCCCTGTCATCGACAGTCCTGACTGCGTGCCTTTCCGTGACCCGGCTGAGTGTCCGCAGGCCCGGCTTACTGATAATGCCAACCAGCTCTTGTTGGTGAGCAGCAGGGCCCAGGAGTTGGTGGCCTGTGGGCAGGTGAGGCAGGGTGTATGTGAGAAGCGGCGCCTTGGGGATGTGACCGAGGTGCTGTACCAGGCTGAGGACCCCGGTGATGGGCAATTTGTGGCTGCCAACACTCCAGGAGTGGCCACAGTGGGCCTGGTGGTGCCCTTGCCAGGCCGGGACCTTCTGCTGGTGGCTAGAGGCCTGGCAGGCAAACTGTCGGCCGGGGTGCCACCCCTGACAGTACGCCAGCTGGCTGGGCCACAGCCCTTCTCCAGTGAGGGCCTGGGCCGCCTGGTGGTGGGTGACTTTTCTGACTACAACAACAGCTACGTGGGGGCCTTTGCTGACACCCACTCTGCCTACTTCATCTTCCGCCGCCGTGGGGCCCGAGCCCAGGCCGAGTACCGCTCCTATGTGGCCCGCATCTGCCTGGGGGATGCCAACCTTTACTCCTACGTGGAAGTGCCCCTTGCCTGCCGGGGCCAGGGCCTCATTCAGGCTGCCTTCCTCGCCCCGGGCACCTTGTTAGGGGCATTTGCCACAGGCTCAAGGGGGGCCCAGGTGGCCTTGTGTGCCTTTCCCCTGGCTGAGCTGGATGGGAGCATGGAGCAGGCCCGGCGACTTTGCTATACGGCAGGTGGTCGAGGACCCAGCGGCATGGAGGAAGCCACCGTGGAGTATGGTGTCACATCCCGCTGTGTCACCCTGCCTGCTGTGAGTGGCCAGGACCTGGCCCCAAATTCTGACAGAATGTCCTGCCTTCTTCCTCTGCACCTTGCTTGCTTGTCTACCAGGCAGCCCTCCTTCCATGACATGGGGCCAGGTGTCTCCAGTGAGAAGCAGCTGGCTGACCTCTTGGCGAGGGGATGTCAACAGAGGGAGGGGCGTGGCTCTGTGGGGCAAGCTTGTCATGTCATTGGGCTTGGTGACCCAGCCTTCCAGCCCCCCAGCCCTGGTCACTCTGTCCCCAGGTCTCTCCCAGCTCCCCACACTGGCTGCCTGGGCATCATATGCTGACTGTCTTTCTGGGCCTCTCCTTGGAGCTGATTTCCACTCCTTACTTGTCTAGGACTCCCCTGAGTCATACCCCTGTGGCGATGAGCATACCCCCAGCCCCATTGCTGGCCGCCAGCCCCTGGAGGCGCAGCCTCTGCTACAGCTTGGACATCCCATCAGCGCTATAGCAGCCCTCCAGGCAGATGGGCATATGATAGCCTTCCTGGGGGACACCCAAGGCCAGCTACATAAGGTGAGAGCCTGACCAAGGGGGTGCCCTAGTGCAGCCCACACACTGCCAGACTGGGTGCAGCCTTGTGGCCTGTCCGGGAGCCTCTTCTGCCAATGGCTCAGGGAAACCTCCAGAACCCTCCACCTCTGAGACTTTATGTTCCTGAAATGGAGTCCCTGCTCGGAGGAGAGCATGTACCCCGAACAGTGAACATACGGCCATCTGGAGAGCTGATGGCTCAGCCCTATCTTTGTGCCCCTGCCCAGGTCTTTCTCAACAGCTCCCAAGGCCAAGTGTATCACTCCCAGCAAGTGGGGCCTCCTGGCTCACCCATCAGCCCAGACCTGCTGGTGGACAGCAATGGTGGCCACCTCTATGTCCTGACTGCCCAACAGGTGAGGACTGTCCCAAGATCTGGGGCCAGGTCCACATGGCCCATGTCTCCACAACCACCATTTTTCTCCCTCGCTGCTCATCTAGGTTAACAAGGTACCCGTGGCAGCCTGCCCTCAGTTCCCCAATTGCACCAGCTGCCTCCAGGCCCGGGACCCACTATGTGGCTGGTGCATCCTACAGGGCAGGTGAGTGTGGTCATGTGCCCTGGCTTGTACCAACATGTACAAGCAGAGCAGCTCTAGGTGTGCCAAGAGTCCAGCCGTACTTGCTCAAGTACCAACCCTGGCTGTTGCTGAGCTCCTCAACCCTGCCCCATCCCACCAAGCTATGAATCTCCATGGCATCGGCTGCCTGACACTGCCTAACCTATCCACTTCTCACTTCTAGCAGCCCCACCCTGGGTCCAGGCATCTGCCACCACTCCCAGGACCCCTGCCCAGCTGATGGTGTCCCCTGACCCACTTCAAGTCTCCCCCCAGCCAAAGCTCCACACAGCAACCCAGTAGCAGGTCCCTCTCTCACAGTCAAGAGCCAAAGCTTGTCAGGTGTGGTGGTGCACATGCCTCTAATCCCAGCCACTCAGGAGGCTGAGGCAGGAGGATCATGAGTTCAAAGCCAGCCTCAGCAAAAGTAAGGCACAAAGCAACTCAGTGAGACCCCTGTCTCTAAATTTAAAAAAAAAGTGGGGGATGTGGCTTAGTGGTTAAGCACCCCTGAGTTCAATCCCCACTCCCCCAAAAAAGCTAAAGCCCGCGCCTTGGCTGTGAAACCTCCAAGGTTGGCCCACTCCTCTCAGCACTGTCCCCTCACTACCCCTGCTCACAATGCTCCAGCTGGGCCAGCCTCCCAATCCCCCAGGGAGCCTGAAACCCACACAATGAGATGATGGGCCCCTGCCCGGCAGGTGCACCCGGAAGAGCCAGTGCAGGCGGGCAGCCCAGCCGAACCAGTGGCTATGGAGCTACGAGGAGGACAGTCGCTGCCTCCACATCCAGAGCCTGCTGCCAGCCCACCACTCACGCCAGGAGCAGGGCCAGGTAAAGTTCCCACCGACTGCCACTGCCTGTGTGTAGGGGGTGCCCCTGGCTGCCTCCCAGCAGCCTCTGTTCCTGCCCTCAAGAGCGTATCTTACCTGCTTACCACCCTCCCCTTGCCCAGCTGCATTGCCCTGTTTCCCTCTCATGTGTTCCAGGTCACATTGTCTGTCCCCCGGCTGCCCACCCTGGCTGTGGATGAATATTTCCACTGTGCTTTTGGGGACTATGATAGCTTGGCTCATGTGGAAGGGCCCCATGTGGCCTGTGTCACCCCTCCCCAAGACCAGGTGCCTCTTAACCCTCCAGGCACAGGTAAGGAGGCCCCTGGGTAGGGGACCTGTGGGAACTGAAGGGGACAGGAGCCATGTGCCCTGCTCTACCACCACTATCCCTCTAGACCACATCACCTTGCCCCTGGCCCTGATGTTTGAAGATGTGGCCGTGGCTGCCACCAACTTCTCCTTCTACGACTGCAGTGCTGTCCAGGCCTTGGAGGTGGCTGCCCCGTGAGTTCCTTGGCCTGGCTCCTGCTGGGTAGGGGTGACACCCTGAGATGGCACCCAGCCTGAGCAGACCCCTGTCCCTGCAGGTGTCATGCCTGTGTGAGCAGCCTTTGGCGGTGCCACTGGTGCCCCCAAAGCAGCCACTGTGTACACGGGGAACAGTGCCCAGAGGGTGAGAGGACAGTCTACAGTGCCCAGGAGGTGGGTGTACCCGACCAGGACTCCCTTCATATACTCAGCCCCCTATGACCACCCCTGCGGGCACTGCAAACAGAGGCAGAGCTGCCCAGGGGTGGGCTCCTGCAGCTCTGAAGGGCTGAGGGTTCTTCTTTCCCCAGATGGACATCCAGGGGCATGGACCCGAGGCTTGCCCCCAGGTGGTGGGGCTGGCAGGTCCCCACTTGGTACCTGTGGGCTGGGAGAGCCATTTGGCCCTGCACGTGCAGAACCTTCAGTATTTCCGAGTAAGTTGTCAGGTGGGCAGGGGCTGGAGACTATGGGGGGTTTTGACACTGTCCAGGGGGCTGACAGCATGCCCCCCAGGGCCTGTCTGCCGCCTACCACTGCTGGCTGGAGTTGCCTGGAGCATTGCAGAAGCTGCCGGCCTCCCTGGAGGAGACAGCTGCAGACACCGGCCTCATTCACTGCCAGGCCCAGCAGGTGGGTGGCTCCCCCCAGCCTCACCTATTGCTGGGCACCTTCTGTAGCCCTCTTGCCCACCCCCCGGTTTCCCGAGTCCTTCTTCATCCTGTTGTCACTCATGACAGTCTGTTCTGTGCCAGGCCCTGAGCATGTGGCAGGAACGTAGTGCTTGTAGTCTGTCCCTGAGCACCCTGGTGGGAAAGGCAGGGAACAGGCTCACCCATTCTAGGGAGTACCCTAGGGGAGGTGGGAGGTGGGGTTGCCCCAAGTGGGGGTCAACTCTGACCCTGCACTCCACCCACAGTTCCACCCCTCCATGTCCCAGCGAGAGCTCCCAGTGCCCATCTACGTCACTAGGGGCGAGGTCCAGCGGCTGGACAATGCCCATGCTCTTCATGGTGAGCTCGGGGGTAGCAGGGCAGGAGGGGGCGGGGGATGCAGCACAACAGTGCTACCTCAGCGCATGCCTGGCCTTTCCTAGTGATCCTGTATGACTGTGCTGTGGGCCACCCTGACTGTAGCCACTGCCAGGCAGCCAACGGGAGCCTGGGCTGCCTGTGGTGTGGTGATGGTCAGCCTACCTGTCGTTATGGGCCCCTGTGCCCACCAGGAGCTGTGGAGCTGCTGTGTCCCATGCCCAGCATTTATATGGTGAGCCATTCCCCATCGGTGCCCTTGCTCACCACCCTCCTCCATGGCCCAGTCTCCCACTTCTCCCCTGCCCCTCACTGTCCTACCTCCCCTCAGTTCAGACTGACTGCCTCAGGCCCCCAATCTAACAGCCGGGCCTAGCCACAGTCCAGCTGGTTGGCTGGGCACCCCTGCTGCAGAGTGAGCTGTGAGATTGGAGTGCCCCATCTGCCATCCTTCCCTGATATAGATTGAGCCTCTGACTGGCCCCCCAGAGGGTGGCTTGGCCCTCACCATTCTGGGCTCCAACCTGGGTCGGGCCTTTGCTGATGTGCAAGATGCTGTGAGTGTGGCCAGCCAGCCCTGCAGCCCCGACCCCGCTCTCTACCGTACCTCTACCCGGTGAGGCGCCTGGCAGGCACAAGTGGGTGGGGAGGCCGTCCAGGGTAGGCCTTCAGAAACCAGCCACCCAGAGAGAAGGGAGGCTTGCCATCAAGAAATGGGGGTCCTGGGTATGTGTACAAAAGGAAAGCAAGTGGGTGAGGGAGAGTGAGCAGGAGGGGGCTCCAGGAGGTGGCTGGCAGTTGCCCAAGGCTCCGCGGGGGGCCCTGAGGCACTACTGGACCTTGCTCATCAGGATTGTGTGTGTGACATCTCCTGCCCCTAATGGCACCACTGGGCCGGTCCAAGTGGCCATTAAGAGTCGGCCACCAGGCATCTCAATCCAGCACTTCACCTACCAGGTCAGTGTCTACCTCAGGGTGGTGTAATGTAGGACAGTGGGAAGGGCGGCCAGACAGCTAGGTGGGGACATCAAACTGGATTCAAGGGTCGCAAGAAGCACTGCTGTGTGTTCAGAAGGGAAAGTACATGATCTCAGTGGAGAGGAAGCTGGGGACAGTGGCAAGAGAGCAAGGATATAGCCATTGGCAGCTGTCCAGGAGGGCACTGGGCTTCAGGAGCAAATGTGGTGGGCAGCTGGGCCAGAGTTGGCACAGAGCTTTCAGAACTTGTGGGCCTGGCTCCCTGCAGGAGCACAGGACAGAGGAGTGTGGGGACACCTTCAGATGCTAGCCTGAACGCTGGGCATCTAGGAGGGCATTTCTGGGTCAGGTATCCCAGAATGCTAACAGTAGGAGGCAGGGGTGGGTCAGGACCAGGAGTTATGCTTGGCACACAAAGCACCTCGAGAAGGCAATTGGATCTTGAGGTTTAACTCAGGATGCAAGTTAGTCCCAAGGGGAAATACTGATGGTGAAGAGAGACTTGGGGCAGCAGCAGATTGAAGGAAAGCTGGAAAATGAGGAGCTACAGAAGCCAGAACCGTGCTTATGAAAGGAGGGCATGGTTAGCTGTAGCCCCTGACACTTGAGAAACCAAGAATTGGGCCTGTACCACAAAGCCCTAGGACCTCAGGGATGGGCACCAGGTAAGGAAGCACCAGGCCAGACTGCCATGCCTACTGCAGTCTGCTCTGTTCCCCAGGATCCTGTCCTGCTGAGCCTGAGTCCCCGGTGGGGCCCTCAAGCAGGGGGCACCCAGCTCACCATCCATGGGCAGCACCTCCAGACAGGAGGCAACATCACTGCCTTTGTGGGTGGCCAACCCTGTCCCATGTAAGTATCTACCCTGCTGCCCACCAGGTCTAGAGGTTGCTTGCCTCCTAGCCCAGGCCTGGCTGCTGCCAAGTGGGGATATGCCCTGTGGGTGTCCCCTCCTATATAGTGGGGGCAGTGGATTCAAGGCCACCATCAAATTCTAAGAGAAGCAGTACTATTTTTGCCTCGGTGGTCTCTACCCTTGTTATGCGAGGCAAAGTGGGCCTATCACTGGGAGCTGGGTCAGGGCTGGGGATGAAAGGTAACAGTGAGAGCCCAAGATAACAATTCCTCCTGCACTCCCTGCAGCCAGGAGCCGGTGTGTCCTAAGACCATCGTGTGCCGCACCATGCCCCAGGCCACACCAGGAGAAGCAATGGTCCTTGTGGTCTTTGGCCATGCTGAGCGCAAACTACTCAGCAGCCCCTTCCGCTACACTGCCAACCCCCAGCTTGTGGCAGCAGAGCCCAGTGTCAGCTTCCGGGGGTGAGGAGCCTGGCCAGCCCACGGAGCAGCCCGTGGACTGATCCAGAGGGGAGCTGGGGAGCTGGGGCTGTGCAGGGCTACCCACCAACCTCC
This sequence comes from Marmota monax, assembly GCF_021218885.2. NCBI lineage: Eukaryota > Metazoa > Chordata > Mammalia > Rodentia > Sciuridae > Marmota > Marmota monax. The sequence goes on along the minus strand of NW_026692025.1, from coordinate 1,822,356 downwards.
CACCCTGCTGACTTCCATCTTGGCCCAGGGGCGGGCGGCTGATCCATGTCCGGGGCACAGGCCTGGACGTGGTGTGGCAGCCCCTGCTGTCCGTGTGGCTGGAGGCCGAAGCAGAGGTAAAGGCTTTGGGGGCTCAGCCCCAGGACCTGAACCCAAGGAGGAGCTGTGAAGCCCCTGCTGCAGAACCCCAGACTTGTATCCAGCTTGGGGGAGGCTTGCTACAGGTGAGCCCCTCCACACCAGCTGGTGACAGGGCTGTCCCCAGGCCTGCTTGGGGGCTGGGGGGGCAGGGCCAAATAGTATGTCTATAGGAATGAAAAAGGGAACCCTAACTGACCCTCCTGTGTTCCTGGTCCTAACTGCCGCGCAGTGTTCCACCATCTGCTCTGTCAACTCGTCCGGCCTCCTCCTGTGCCGTAGCCCTGCTGTACCAGATGGGGCCCACCCAAAGCGGGTATTCTTCACCCTGGACAATGTGCAGGTGGACTTTGCTAGTGCCAGTGGGGGCCAGAGCTTTCTGTACCAGCCCAACCCCCGCCTGGCCCCACTCAGCCGTGAGGGACTCGCCCGCCCCTATCGCCTCAAGCCGGGTCACATCCTGGATGTGGAGGTGAGCGTCTCCCAGCTGTGCATTCCCAGGGCGCTCAGGGCCCCCAGTACAAGCAACCAGCTCAAGTTCCTGGCATGTGTCCCAGGGCGAGGGCCTCAACCTGGGAATCAGCAAAGAGGAGGTACGTGTGCACATTGGCGATGGTGAGTGCCTGGTGAAGACGCTCACGCTCACCCACCTGTACTGTGAGCCACCCCCACACGCCCCTCAGCCCACCAACAGCTCCAGTGCCCTGCCGCAGTTTGTGGTGAGTATGCGCCCCAGGCGGGTGGGCTGCAGGCTGCAGACCCGTGCTTAGGAGCACTGCCCCCACACCCTCAGGTACAGATGGGCAACGTGCGCCTGGCCCTGGGCCCCGTCCAGTATGAAGCGGAGCCCACCATGTCTACCTTCCCTGTGGAGGCCCAGGTGGGCCTGGGCATGGGTGCTGCCGTGCTGATCGCCGCTGTGCTCCTCCTCACCCTCATGTACAGGTGAGGAGGGCTCTCCCCCTGTACAAACCTGCACAAACTTCCCTCTTCATTGCTGGCAAGGATGCCCCGTGGCAGGACCTGGGTAGATGGCTATCCTGGCCTAGGGCTGTGGTTGACACGTGGCCCTTGGCTGCAGGCACAAGAGCAAGCAGGCCCTGCGGGACTACCAGAAGGTGCTGGTGCAGCTGGAGAACCTGGAGACAGGTGTGGGTGACCAGTGCCGCAAGGAGTTCACAGGTGTGTGGGGGCGGGGAAGGGGGGGCAGAGGGCCCACTGGGCCTGAGCCCACATCTTGGTGGCTCTTGGCCTACAGACCTGATGACTGAGATGACAGACCTCAGCAGCGACCTTGAGGCCAGTGGGATCCCCTTCCTGGACTACCACACATTCGCTGAGCGCGCCTTCTTTCCTGGCCATGGTGGCTGCCCACTGCTTCCAGAACTCGAGGGGCTTGAGGAAGAAGGCCGCCGTGCCACTGTTCGCCAGGGCCTCACGCAGCTCTCCAACCTGCTCAACAGCAAACTCTTCCTCCTCACAGTGAGGGCCTCTTGGGTGCTTGGGGGCAGGCAGGGAAGAAGGCCTCTATGGGCAAAGAGGTGGGGCTGGGGACAGGCCAGGCCAGGCTGGGAGAGGGGTGTGAGCATAGAAGCGGAGGAATGCATGGGGCTTCCCAGAGTGAACACCAGCTTCCTGCGTAGCTCATCCACACCCTGGAGGAGCAGCCTGGCTTCTCCCAGAGGGACCGCTGCCACGTAGCTTCGCTCCTGTCCCTGGTGCTGCATGGCAAGCTTGAGTACTTGACCGACATCATGAGGACTCTGCTTGGTGACCTGGCGGCTCATTATGTACACAAGAACCCCAAGCTCATGCTACGCAGGTTGGTCTTGACCTGGGCATAGTGGCAGGGACAGGGGCTCACTAGTGATCTGTCCCCACCCTGGGCAGGCTCTGCCCTGGGGTGGTGGAGCCAGGAGGGATTTAGAAGAGGAGTTGAAGGACATTCTCATAGGAGACCTGGGGCTTTCTCCCCACAGGACAGAGACCATGGTGGAGAAGCTGCTCACCAACTGGCTGTCCATCTGTCTCTATACCTTCCTGAGGGTGAGGGTCACTGTGCAGCCTGCCCCCAGCCCTGATGGCACTCTCCTGCCCCCCAGCTCTTGGGGGATGCTGCCTTCCTATAGCCTCTCTGACCAGTGCCTAACTTTCCCCAGGGGCCTTGTGCAGGACTCAGGATGGGCCATCAAATGAGGGTCATGAGAGTTATCTCCCTGTCCTGTGGGCCTACTGTGAGGCTCAGCCAGAGGGAGTTCTGGAAAGGGGAAGACTCAACCCCCTTCCAGGGCCAGATTAGAGGCAGAGGCGAAAAGGGCTGGGGTCCCCAGTGCAGCCACCTGTCCATCTATCCTTGTTCTGGGGTGCTGATGGCCCCTTTCATTCCTGCTATGCCCTCTGCTGGGCATCACTGAGCATCCTGGCCCTGTGGCCAATGCTGGTCCACCTTGATGGTTGCAGGAAGTGGCTGGTGAGCCCCTGTACATGCTCTTCCGCGCCATCCAGTACCAGGTGGACAAGGGCCCTGTGGATGCTGTGACAGGCAAGGCGAAACGGACCCTGAATGACAGCCACCTGTTGCGGGAGGATGTGGAATTCCGGCCCTTGACACTGATGGTGCTTGTGGGCCCTGGGGCTGGCGCCGCAGTAGGGAGCAGCGAGATGCAGCGTTTGCCAGCCCGGGTGCTTGACACAGACACCATCACCCAAGTCAAGGAGAAGGTGTTGGACCAAGTCTACAAAGGCACCCCCTTTTCCCAGAGGCCCTCAGTGCATGCCCTAGACCTTGGTGAGAGAGACAGCCCCACCTCCCCCATCCCTACTGCCTCCACCACATATAGCCACTCAGCTCTGCCTTACTACAGATGGGAAACATGTTGTGGGCTGATGGGCTTCCCTGGGTCTCCCCAGAGTGGCGCTCAGGCCTGGCTGGTCACCTAACCCTGTCAGACGAGGACTTGACCTCAGTGACTCAGAACCACTGGAAGAGACTCAATACTCTACAGCACTACAAGGTGCTGGGTGGGCAGGGACAGGGCAAGTTGGTTGGGAGTAGGGGACAGGTCCCTGCCTTAGGAATCAGATGGCAGTAAAGGGACCAAACTCTGCTTCCCTGTTCCCCACCAGGTCCCAGATGGAGCAACAGTGGGGCTCATCCCTCAGCTGCACAATGGTGGCGCTGTTTCCCAGAGCCTGGCTCAGAATTGCCCCTCAGGAGAAGGTGAGTTCCTCAGGCCCAGACACACCTATCTGCCCCAGAAGCACCAGGGGACTGGAGTCCACACTAGGCTAGGTTCACAGAGCCCAAAGCTGGGCAGGAAGGAGTCCTGGTCGTGTCAGCTCCCTTGCCTGGGTTGCCTGCCCCACCTGCTCAGCAGGCAAGCCAAAGCTCCAGGTTGAGCCAAGGCCTGGAAGTTCTAGAGCCATGAGGTGTCAGGCTGAGCAGGGAGCACACGGCACCTCCCAGGCCACTAGTGCAGGATGGGGGAAGGGGCATGGGACTGAGGCCAGGTTCCCATGCCCTTAGACATTCCCATGCTGGAGGATGGTGACGATGGCGGGGTGCGCCTCTGGCACCTAGTGAAGGCCACCGAGGAGCCAGAAGGGGCCAAGGCACGGCGTAGCAGCCTCCGGGAACGGGAACGGGAACGGGAACGGGCCCGGGCCAAGGCCATCCCAGAAATCTACCTCACCCGCCTGCTGTCCATGAAGGTTAGTGTAGCCAGGGGAGCCAGGCCATAGGGGAGGCTTGGGAGCAGGAATGGTCCTAGAAAGGCAGAAGGGCCCTCTTGTCCTGCTTACAGGGTACACTGCAGAAGTTTGTGGATGACACCTTCCAAGCCATTCTCAGCGTGAACCGGCCTGTGCCCATTGCTGTCAAGTACCTGTTTGACTTCCTGGATGAGCTGGCAGAAAAGCATGACATTGAGGACCCAGAGACCCTGCACATCTGGAAGACAAACAGGTGCCTTTCCTGTCGACCCCCTACTTATTGCTACTGATCCATTGAATCCCAGAGGAACAAGGACATTCCCAGAACAGGACAGCAGGTTCAAGACAGGAACCCAGCCTGATTTTCAACAACCCCTCACCCCCCAGCATGGACTCACAGGAAGGTCACCTGGGCCATGAGGACAGCTCCTAGAGAAGAGCAAGGCTGGGGTCCCTGGTTGCCTGCATGGATGGCTCCAGTGACATCTGCATGGAAAGGGTGGGCTGCAGTGCATGGAGGAGGAGGCCACAGTGACCCGGTCTCATCCCCACACCTGGCCTGTGTCCCCAGCCTCCTGCTGCGGTTCTGGGTGAATGCCTTGAAGAACCCACAACTGCTGTTTGACGTGCGGGTGTCGGACAACGTGGATGCCATCCTGGCGGTCATTGCACAGACTTTCATCGACTCCTGTACCCTCTCGGAGCATAAAGTGGGCCGGGTGAGGTTGCAGTAGCCAGCGCCAGCTGGCAGGGACTGGAGAGGAAAACCCTGTGGGGGAAGCCACGGTGCCCTGTGCAGAGCCTGAGCCGGGTGGAATGGAGCAGTGAGCCCTGTCCAGAGGCAGGGGTGCTGTTGGGTCCCCACGCCTGCTCACTCCTAGCCCTTCCTCTGTCTTGAAAAGGATTCCCCAGTGAACAAACTGCTCTATGCCCGGGAGATCCCTCGCTATAAGCAGATGGTGGAGAAGTAAGTGTCGAAGCCGTTACGGCTGGGGGGAGGCCCTGGAGGGTGCCCGCCCCTAACTCTGTGCGCTTCTCCAGATACTACGCAGACATTCGCCAGAGCCCTCCGGTGAGCTACCAGGAGATGAACTCTGCTCTGGCTGAGCTTTCTGGGGTGAGACATGGCCCAGGGGCACTGCCCTCCATATCTTGGGGGAATTCATTGGCAGAGCAAGGGGAGAGCCTTGGGGCTTGAGACCAGGGCTGAGGCCTCACTGCCCGCTACATGCTGTCCCCAGAACTACACCTCTGTTTCCCACTGTCTGGAGGCTCTGCAGGAACTCTACAACCACATCCACAGGTATCATGACCAGGTGAGGCCCAGAACACTATGGAGGGGAGGAGGCAGGTACCTGGAATGAAGTGAAGCCAAGACAGAGGCTCACAGAATGTCCCTGGGGGTGGCTTAATCCAGGCAGAGGGAAGGAAGGGATGCCAGCCTTGGCTGGAAGGGCCCAGGTTGAGTCATGGGCTTGACTTTCCTCTGGATTTCCCGGGAGGCCCCAGCAGTGTTTCTTGAACTCCTAGGCAGCCCCGGGTCAATGATCACAGGGGTGGGGCCTCAGGTGGATACCCTCCTCTGCCCTGGCAGATCATCAGTGCCTTGGAGGAGGACCCCGTGGGCCAGAAGATGCAGCTAGCCTGCCGCCTGCAGCAGGTTGCTGCTCTGGTGGAAAACAAAGTGACTGACCTGTGAGCTTAGAGAACACATCACCACAGTACCTTATGGTCCCTGAACCGAGCCATTGACTGAGGAGGGCCCGCAGAACTTGGGTGGTGTTGAGTGCCCACTGCCTCACCACAGGGCTTATTTCTAATTTATAGCAATCCCTACCCCTTCTCCAACTGTATTTATTTGCTTACTGGAGAATCTGGAAATAAAACAGAAATACGTCTTTAAAAAAAAAAGTCCAATCCCCAGCAGTGGCTGCAAGAGTCAACTTCATGCTCCTTGGGCTGGTACCCCCATGGCCCCATAGCTGTGAGTGCTACCCAAGGGGAAAGAAGTTATTAGGCCTTCCAGGAGGGCTCTGCCCTCCCCATTCCCTTCCTAACCTCCCCAGGGCCCACAAGAAAGCTGCCCCTTCCATCTATGCCTGTCTTGCCCATATCAGTTCTTTCCTGACAGGACACTGGACCAAACGTCTCTCATCTCGAATAAGCACTGTCACTGCCCAACCCCCTCCACTTCATTTGCGGACAGCCCCAGCAGTCCCAAACTTGCCTCCTACCTCCAGTCTAGCCCTTCTATTCTTTTCTAGAAGCATCCAGTGCATTTTCTAAAAGCAAAAGTGCTTGTCAGCCTCACTGGAACCCTACACTGGCACCCACAGATTCCAGGCAGGGCCCCTCAGCCACCAAAGCCTCTTATCCCCCCAGCTCCTAGCCATGCTAAAGCATGGCCAGCATGTGGAGGTCTCCAGCACATTCTGTCTGCAGGCCTCAGCCATAGATGTGCTCTGTACTGCCCTGGATACTTCTGGGGACCAAATTCCTCTTGGTCTCTCAGGATGCAGCTTTAAGGCCACAGGCTCCTTCTGTTGCCTTCCAGCCCCTGGGCAGTGGCTGTGGGCTGTTTGTTCCCCAAGGTAGACAGGTCAGTGCTGGCCCACAGTGGGCACCTGACAAATGTTGGCAGAAACAGGAAAGCCAGGTAGCCAGCCCTGGAGCTGGAAGGGAGGTCATGCAGTCCACAGTGGTACAATTCTGGAGGAGGAATGAGTCACTCTCAGGTCCCGCCCCTGACTCCCTCAGTCAGGGGGACCCCAGAGACACAACACTCAGGGGAGATCTGGGCTCCCACTCTATTAGGGGCCTATAAAAAACTGGAAACAGGACTAGGAGTGGGCAGAGAATGGGTTCCTAGTAGGACTGGGAGAGGTCACCTCCAGGACTCCCAGAATGCTCCAAAAGTTCCAAAAGCACTGCTGGTGGCCTGCAGTATGAAGGGGTGGAGCTCAGCCTGAGGACCTGGTCACTACATCCTTTCATGGGAGGCCCCCAGCAGCCAGCCCTGGAGTGTAGGCGCCTTGGTCTGGGCTCTGGATTGCTTTGTCTTCATGTAAAGGCCCCCCTCAGCTGGTCCTGGGGCATGGGGACTCGGCTTAGGGACTGAGTCTCTATGTGTACCCGGCACAGCGGCCCCCTTTTCCCCTGGGGCGTGGGTGAAGCAGGGGACCTCAGCCTGGGGACCGGACTCTCCGGGCCACCGTCAGCCGCGCCGCCCCCTCCCCGCACCACATACCTTGCCCACAGCTGAGCAGCTGGGAGGCTATTTATAAAGGCGAGTGAGATCAGCAGCCGAGGTTATAAATGCCCGGGCCAGAGCCAGGCCCCACAGGAGCAGCCGCCCAGGGCACCGGAGCCGCGGGCCACAAGGCTGGGATGAGCGCCAGCGCGGGCGGCAGCGGCGGTGGAGGCGACAGTGGCGGCAGCAGCAGCAGGTAGGGCTTAGCCCAGCCGTCCAGGGTCCCTGGCTCCTCAAGCACTCACTGCCCGCCCATTCCACCCACAGCTCACAAGCCTCCTGTGGGCCTGAGTCCTCAGGCTCTGAACTAGCCCCAGCTACACCAGCACCTCCAATGCTTCAGGGGCTCCTGGGCTCTGATGACGAGGAACAGGAAGACCCTAAGGACTACTGCAAGGGTGAGGCCGATCTTGGGTACATGTGGCCAGATTGCCAATGAAGGAGCTCAGGTCAACCTGGAAGGAAAAGGGTGCCTGAAGGCTGGGCTTACGTGTGCTGGGTGGCTGGTAGGGATGGCTGTCCTGGGGAACAGGAAGGGAGACACCCCCACGATGATCTACTGGCTCTCTTTGGCAGGTGGCTACTACCCAGTGAAGATCGGTGACCTGTTCAATGGGCGGTACCACGTGGTGCGAAAACTGGGCTGGGGCCACTTCTCTACCGTCTGGCTCTGCTGGGACATCCAGTGAGTGGCCCCTCCGTCCCCAGGACCCGGTGCTTGCTGGGATCCTGTTTTAGGCTTGGTTGAGGCCACCACTATGGCCGGCAGCTGACAAGGGTCTTGGTATTGCAGGCGCAAGCGCTTCGTAGCCCTGAAAGTAGTGAAGAGTGCTGGGCACTACACTGAGACAGCTGTGGATGAGATCAAGCTCCTGAAATGTGTGAGGCACCTCCCTACCGCTCTGGCTTCCTGGGAACTGCCTTGGGCCTGGCAATGTGGGTGCAAGGCCTGCTGGGGCTCTGCTAAGTGGGACAGGACAACAAGAGGCACAGGCTCCAGCTGGCTCTGCAGTAGGAGAACCTTGAAGATCACATGGGGTGAAGGGGTTGTCTTTTCTTCCTTCCAGTGGGACCCAGCTAGGGCATAAAGTGGGGCCAGAAACCCTGTACTTCCATCCAGGGACTGCCTAGGGGAGCAACTGGTGAGGGGTGGGTTGAAGGCATCTATGGCCCCTTGGCTTTTGTTCCAGGTCCGGGACAGTGACCCCAGTGACCCCAAAAGAGAGACCATCGTTCAGCTCATTGATGACTTCAGGATCTCGGGGGTGAATGGAGTTCGTATCCTTTGTAGGATGAGCAGAGCAGCAAAGGGCCAGCTTCTGCCTTCCTAACTACCAGGGCCTCAGTTGCTGATCTGTACCAAAGGGCTTTATTTCTCCCAGGAACACTACAAAATAGTGTCACCCCTTTGGGCATTTGTATTGCTATGGGGGGCATGAGAGTGGGTAACCAGCTTGCTGATGATCTGTGGATTTGAATTACACCCAAATAGCTGGGGTTACCCAAAAAGGCCTATCTCTGCATAGGAGTAGGGTTAGCCTGAGGACTGCATATCTGCTCCTCCAGTGCCATCTCTAGGATGACCATAAAATATACCATCCCACTGGCACACTTCTGATGGTGACAGGGACACTGTAAATAATAACACCAAGACAGGGGTGGCCACCAAGACTGCTTATGGCAAGCACTGCCTCCTCCACCTCTGTGGAGCCTGAGCTTTGTTGCTCTCCCCTCTCAGCTGAGGGTAGGCAAGGCATGTGCCCCAGCTGTGTGCTCGCTGGCCACCCTTCACTCCAGTGCCCAGATGTGTGCATGGTGCTGGAGGTCCTGGGCCACCAGCTCCTCAAATGGATCATCAAGTCCAACTACCAGGGTCTGCCTGTGCCCTGTGTGAAGAGCATTGTGAGGCAGGTGAGTGCTATCCCCCCAGCTGCCTGGCCTAGCCTGGGAGGGGATGCTGGAGTTCAGATGTGGCTCTTCCCAGGTGCTGCATGGCTTAGACTACCTCCACACCAAATGTAAGATCATCCACACGGACATCAAGCCTGAAAACATCCTGCTGTGTGTGGGTGATGCCTACATCAGGCGCCTGGCAGCAGAGGCCACAGAGTGGCAGCAGTCAGGGGCCCCACCCCCATCCCACTCCACAGGTATCACAAGCATGTGCAGGGCCGGGTCCAGGCCTCTAGGCACTCAGTCCCTGACTGAATCTGCACTTATTTTTCTCCTTCCACCCCACCTGCATCCCCAGTCAGCACTGCCCCCCAGGAGGTCTTGGTAAGTTCGGGCACTCCTCTCTACCTGTGCCCTCTCCCCATCCATGTCAGGGGAGGCCATCTCCTCAGAGCTGGCCAAAAACATTGGGTGGCCCAGGTACCAGTGATACACAGGGGGGTCATGTACTCCAAATTGCCTTTTGTGGTCACTGGGCCCAACACTGCCTCAGTGGAAAGATGCTGCATCTTCCTCTGTTGGCTACTTCAGGCCACCCTTGCTGGGCCTGGAAGGGGAGAGAGAACAGTCTAGGGGCAGGCCCATGATGTCCACTCCAACCTACAGAGCTTTAGGGAATAAGTGCAGGGACAGGAGGGGAGGTAAGGAGATGGGTGAGGTCAAGGGGTGAACAGAGGGTAGTGGCACCATATTCTGCCATCCAGGGGACTCCTGGGTTCTGGGCTGGACAGGGAAGCTTCCACTGTCAGACTGGCTGGGGGATGGGAACCCTGGGGGTGACCCTGACTCTGGCGGCAGACTGGTAAGCTGTCCAAAAATAAGAGGAAGAAGATGAGGCGCAAGCGGAAACAGCAGAAGCGGCTGCTGGAGGAGCGGCTGCGAGACCTACAGAGGCTGGAGGCCATGGAGGCTGCAGCCCAGGCTGAGGGTGAGTGGCCTGCAGGGCACTGGATTGCCAAGTGTGTGCACAGGCCATCGGCTGTCTGCTCATGAGGACCTCTGCCCCATCTCCCCAGATTCTGGATCGAGACTAGAGGGGGGCAGCGGCTCTACCTCTTCCTCAGGCTGCCATCCTGGGGGCACCAGGGCTGGCACCTCCCCAGCCTCCACCTCCCCTGCCCCTGGGGGTGACCGCAGTCTCAGCCCCAGCTCGCAGACCTCTGGCTTCTCAGGCTCCCTGTTCTCGCCGGCCTCCTGCTCCATCCTTTCAGGCTCGTCCAATCAGCGTGAAACAGGGGGACTCCTGTCACCCAGCAGTAAGTGTGGGGAACAGGAGGCAGTGGGCAGGCAGGGACAGGAGGAGCTGAGCCATTCAACTTCTCTCTCCCTTTTCATTCCCAGCACCATTTGGTGCCTCAAACCTCCTGGTGAACCCCCTGGAGCCCCAAAATGCAGACAAGATCAAGATCAAGATTGCAGATCTGGGCAACGCCTGCTGGGTGGTATGAGCACCTTGGGGAGGCAAGCTGTTCTTGGGGAGCCCTAACTGGGCCTGTGGGGCACAGGACCGATTGGTATAGCCATGGGCTCACATAGCAGTACCCTCAAACAGAGCTAAGGGCTGCTTCCTGCTGCTGGCCCCAACCAGCAGGGTCCTGCACAGTCAGCAGAAATGGGCCCATGGCAAGAGGTCACTGGGAAGGGATCCAGCCTCAGCCCACCAGGAGGGGATGAAAATATGTGTGTGTGTGTGTGTGCGCGCGCGCGCGCACGTGCGTGTATATACACACACACACACACATATATATATACATATTCTGGCGTACCTGGGGACCCTAAGGATCAGAGTAGGCTCCACAAAATTCCTGGGTGCATGAACCAGAGGTAGGACTGGGGGTTATGGGGCAGGCCATCCTGGGCCCCAGCTCCTGTCCCCAGGGATCCCGTTGCCTCCAGCACAAGCACTTCACTGAAGACATCCAAACTCGGCAGTACCGGGCTGTGGAGGTACTGATCGGTGCTGAGTATGGGCCCCCGGCAGACATCTGGAGCACAGCATGCATGGTACGCTGACTGGGCTGCCCTCACGCCCAGGGCCAGTCTACCTGCCAGCAGCTTCACCTTCCCCATTCATTCCAGGCCTTCGAGCTGGCCACTGGTGACTACCTGTTTGAGCCTCACTCAGGAGAAGACTACAGTCGTGATGAGGGTAGGGGAGGCAGGCCCTGGGCTCAGCCTTGGGGCCTTGGGGCCTCCTGCCCACCTGCCTACTAGCCAACTTCCTCTCTGCCCACAGACCACATTGCTCACATCGTGGAGCTTCTAGGTGACATCCCCCCAGCCTTTGCTCTGTCAGGCCGTTACTCTCGAGAGTTCTTCAACCGAAGAGGTGGGGACCAAGTGGGCTCAGGCCACCTGGCTGGGGAAAGGGTGGGACATGGACCCTGGGTTCTTACATAGAAGGAACACTGGTTCCCAGAAAGCCAGAGACTTTCCTAGCAGAGTCCAAGTGCCTAATGCTGCCTGGCCCCCCAGGAGAGCTGCGGCACATCCACAACCTCAAGCACTGGGGTCTGTATGAGGTGCTCATGGAGAAGTATGAGTGGCCCCTGGAACAGGCAACACAGTTCAGCGCCTTCCTGCTGCCCATGATGGAGTACATCCCTGAAAAGCGGGCCAGCGCCGCCGACTGCCTCCAGCATCCCTGGCTCAACCCCTAGGTCCCACTGTAGCTGTAGGCAACAGGGTTGGGCCTGGCTCTGCCCCTAACTCTCAGTGCCTTAAGGGAAAGTGGGGTGACTCTCACCACCCTGTAGGAGCTACCCTCTCCTACCCTGCTGAATGCCAGCTTTTTTACCCACCCATGGCAGGAGAGAGAAATGCTGGGGCCAGGCCCATGTCTCAGAACTTCTCTGCCCACAATTCTCCTGGAAGATCCTCTGGTGGGAAAGTATGTGTTTCTTTCTTAATAAAGCGTGAACAGAAATACCAGTATCCTGGAGTAAGGGAGTCACGTGGCTGAGTTCTGGGGCAGAAGTGGGTTTATTTTGGGGTCTGCCTACCAAGCTGACTGGGGGTGCTGGAGTGAGAAGGCGGATCTAGGAATGGGCTGACAGCCCCAGGGAGAGCCTAGGCCTCCACAGCCCGGCCGTTGATGATGCGGATATGGCGGATGATGTCCTGGATGGCTTGGGAGGTAGTGCCCTGGCCCCCGATGTCTGGGGTGTGCATCTGTAGAAGATGGGAAGTTTAGGTACATCAGGCATGTCAACACCTGCCCCCACCTCAGGGTGAATTAGGGTTGCCCACTGTCTCCTGCAGCTTGCAGGGCCTGGAAATGCCACCAGGAGGGCAGGGGTACCAGCTAAGGCCCAGAAGCCTACCTGGTACCACCCTCCCCTTGGGAAACACAGTCAATGCTGGTCACTGACTTCAGCCTCTCCGGTTGGTCACAGCAGCTCAACATGGGTTAGAGGAAGGAAGGCCACAGCATGGGGCCAGGAAGGGACAAGAGGAGCCTTACATTTTCGTTGTCCATAGATGCTAAGACAGCTTTGCGGATGGAGGTGGCATAAGAATGAAGCCTAGGAGAGGGAAGAGCCAGACTTTGGTTGTCATGGCCTAGAGGGCTGGCCAGGAGGCTCATGGCTGGGTACTGGGACATCACTTACTTGAGGTGGTCTAGCATCATGCAACTTGCTAGCAGTGTGGCTGTGGGGTTGGCAATATTCTTATTGGCAATACTCTTGCCTGTGTTCCTTGTAGCCTGGAAAAGGAAGGACAAAGTAGAGTGGATGGAAAACATGAAGGGCGTAGGGGCAGATGATTCCACTCATGTGACGTGCCTAGCAGAGGCATAACTCTAGATAGAAAGCAAATGAAGGGGTGCCAGGGGCTGGGGAGAGGAAATGAGGAGAGACTGCTCATGGATGAAGTGTTTTCTTTTGGGGGGGGCTGGAAATATTTGGGATTTAGATAGTGCTCATGTTTACACACCATTATGAGGGGTGTGAATTAACAATCCAACAAGGCTGCTGTAAGAGAAAGATGGTGGCATCCAGGCACTCACCGTCTCAAACACAGCATACACATGGCCATAGTTGGCCCCAGCCACCAGGCCTGGACCTCCAACCAGCCCTGCGCAGACGTTGTTAACAATGTTGCCGTAGAGATTGGGCATCACCATAACGTCGAACTGCTGGGGCCGGGACACTAGCTGTGGAGCAAGGAGGGGGCTAAGTGTGAGAAGCCCAGGGTGCCCAGGGCAGGAAGTTGTGGAGTTAGGTGGATCCACTACCTGCATGGTGGTGTTGTCCACAATCATGTTCTCAAAGGTGATCTGGGGGTAGCGGGCAGCCACCTCCTTGCAGCACTGGAGGAAGAGCCCATCACCCAGTTTCCTGGAGGGAGATGAGGAGGGACAAAGGACACCAGCTTGATCCATCATCACAGACAGAGGAACAGGGCATGTAGAGGGCCTGAAGGTTAAATTCTAACCTACCCCTCCATTTGCAAAATGTGCATAATTTTGTCCCACTAAGTGTGTTCTGTGGTGAAGCCAAAGACTTCAGGGACAGTAGGATACACTCTTGGGTGTGGACCCTTGGAGGGTAGACATTGTCCTAGACCCCGAGTCCCTGAAAACAGGCCACTCCAACTGCCTGAGGGATGACTAAAGAGTGGGTAGGAGGATCAGGTTACATACATGATGTTGGCCTTGTGCACAGCTGTCACTTTCTTGCGCCCACTCTCATGGGCTAGCTTGAAGGCATATTCGGCAATGCGTAGGGACTTGGCCTTGGTGATAATCTTCAGGCTCTCCACCACTCCTGCCACGCTCTGAGAAAGGGCCAGGAGATTAGTGAACAGCACAATGGGGGGTGCTATGGGACATAGCCCTATTGCTGAGTACTTCTGGCTTCTCCCTTAGGTACAACCCTTGTCCTTTGGGGACCACCTCTTCGTGGTTCCTTAAGGTCTCTCTTCAACATTGACCCTGACTGAGCATATCCCCAGATTTCCATAATCCAACAGGGTCACCTGTTTTTTGTTTTGTTTTTAAATTTTTTTAGCTGTAGTTGGACACAATACCCTTTATTTTATTTATTTATTTTTATGTGGTGCTGAGGATTGAACCCAGTGCTCACACATGCTAGGCAAATGCTCTACACTGAGCTACAGCCCCAGCCCCGGTCACTTGGTTTTGCGCACCTCATGCTCCAGGCTGCTGTACTCGCCCTCTGTATTTTCCCGCACAATGAGAATGTCTATGTCCTTGTGACGGGTCACCACTCCTGGCAGGCTCTTACAGTGAATGACGTTAGCGTAGAGGTCCAGGCTTGTGCTACAAGGGGGACAGAGAAAGAGGAAGGCTAGGCCTGAATGGCAGCTGGCTGGAGGTATGACTCTGCTGGCACAGCCAACCCTGGGCTTCGTTGAGCCACCACCCCATGTACTTGGCTCTCACCGAAGGATGTTGTTTCGGGATTTGTGAGATGGTGGCAGGTTATGGTTTGTTTCGATGTTACCTACAGAACAAAAACAAGACAGGCAGGTTGGAGAGGGGCTCCTGGCCCCAAATTCCTTTGCTTGGCCCAGGGGATGTGAACTGAAGGCTGCTCCAACTGGAGGAAAAGATGGCTTTCAGCATCAGAATACTTCACAGAACACTAGGATGTAACTTCCAAATGAGGATAGATGCATGTGTGGTTTTTTACCAATGGATTCTGAGGACCCAGAAAAGCATCTGGCTCATAGCAGGCATTCAGTAAATATTTACTAAATGAATGAATAAATCCAATTGGCAGCTGGCAAGGAGACCCTACCACTCCCTACCCAGGATCTGCCCTGATAGAAAGTGACCATTCCTGCTTATCAGCAGGCTGGCTGGCCAAGCCAAAACCATCAGAGTGACTTTAAATGGGATTACTCCTGGGCTCAGGGGCAGTCAGGGTCTGCCTGGAAAACGCCAGGCTCTGTCCCGTGGCCTAGGCACCCAGAATGGAAGCAGGGGCCCAGTGAGTCCCAGAGGCCAGCAGCCACCAAGAGAAGGTAGACAGAGGTTAACCAGCAGAAAAGCCTTTTTGACAGCCCAACAGGAACACCTGCTTCTCTGATCTGCCCCTGCCCAGACTTCCTTCACCCAGAGTGCCTAGGGCACTCTGTAGCTGCCATGTATACTCTTCAACTTGACTACCAGCACCTATGGCTCCACCTGGTTCATCACTACTCACAATATCCTTACAGAGCAGATGATGAGCTGAAGAACGCAGAGGACCTGAGCCCAACCAAGACAGACTCAGGAGGGGCTACCAGAATCCTCATCAGAGTCACAGCATCAGCAGGCATGCAGAAGTTTCTATTCAGACTCTAAGCACAAGAGTCCTCTCTAGCCAGAAAAATCCCAAAATTGGAGCCATGGGTCCTCACAAGAGTCAGCTTGGGCTGGGCATGGTGGTGCAGGCCTGTAATCCCAGTGACTCGAGAGGCTGAGGCAGGAGGATCACAAATTTGAGGCCAGCCTCAGCTCAGCAAATTAGCAAGGTCTGGTCTCAAAATAAAAAATAAAAAGGGCTGGGCGGTGGCTTAGTGGTTAAGTGCCTCTGGGTTCAATCCCTGGTACACCCCCCACCCCAAAAAAAGGTTTGGACATAAAAGAACTCAGTGTAGAACCCTACCTGGCCCTTGAGCTTACCCTTCAGGGCCACACGGTTCCGACGGATGGCCATGATGGCATTGCGGATGTCCTCCTCATCGGCATTGGAGCTTACATGCACTTCTTCAAAGTCCACTGGCACACATGCATGCCTGGGACAGAGCTGGGTCAGGGTGGCTGGCTCAGGGCCTCCCATACCTCTTCCAGGAAACATGCCCAGGCTCTGGGTGAGAGGGGACTAGGCCCACCCACGCCAAATGAAAAGGACATGCTTGAGCTCTACAATGCAGTGAGCAGGACTGCCACCCTCCCATATCAAGCCAGCCTGGTAGGAATGGAGGCTTTCTTGTCACCACCTTGCTAGATGCTCAGGAAAAGTCCTGGCTAGTGGCTTCTGGGCTCACTGCCCTTACTGGGACAAAGTTCTCAGGGCCCTCTGGTTGGAGCTAGGGCACAACCTTCTCTAGAGGTCAAGGCAAGAAAAAGTGGCCTGAGGTCTCCATACCTGAACACGGACTTAACATGCAACATGAGCTCTGGCCCAATGCCGTCTCCTGGAATCATAGTCACTGTGTGCCGTCCACCATACTTAGCCGACGGAGGCTGGAAAGATGGAGAGGGTAAAGACGGGCCTTTGGATATTCCCACATGCTCACTGGCTCAGCACCCAGGGGCTCAAGCTAGTTCCTTTCTTCCCACCAGCAATGATTCCATACACTACACTGGCCAACCTTGTGGTTCTAGCTTGGTGTACCCCCATCCCAAACAGGACTGATCATCTGAGTCCCTGGTCAGCAGCAGCCCCCAGGCCCACCCAAAGCAACTAAAACACCCCCCCAAATCTAACTCAGAGGAAAAGAAGAATACTCACAATTGTTTGTTGCTAGAGGGAAGACAGAAAGGAAGAAGACATGGATCAGCCAAGGTTGGAAGAACAAGGCTGTGATGGAGAAACCAGGGTCTTTTCCCTAGGGACAATGTCTAGCACAACTTAGGGAAGGGTGAGGTATGAGTAACCTCTGGAGACTGTGCCTCAGAGGGAAGGACACAAAGGCAGGGAGCAAAGAGGCACAGGCACTTGTGCATGCATATGTGTATACACACACTGCATGTGCACACAATTGCACACACAAACTTGTGCACCCCCCAACATAGGGACAACTATACTCACATATAGGCACACACGCCCCTGGGGGGCAGGTACTTACTGAGGAGATACTCCTCCGAGGGACCTCATGGGTACCCAGAACCTGCCAAAGAGAACCCAAATCAAAGTGTTGGTTGTCCAGCCCTGAGAGTCAAGTTGACCAAGGTCTCTTGACAGGGAGAAGGGATTAGCCCCACGTGCCCAAACAAACCCCACCTGTGCATCACCAGCACACAATGTGCCCAGGAAGGTTGGCTCTAAAGCCCATTGCCGGTGACTGGCCCTTGGAGCACTACTCAAAATTGTTCCAATGCTTCACGCCTCCTTTGGCTCTTGGGTCAGTTTAGTAAAAAGCTTTGTGTCCCGGCCTGGGATTGTGGCTCAGCGGTAGAGCACTCATGTAGCACATGTGAGGCCCTGGGTTTGATCCTCAGCACCACATAAAAATAAATAAATAAAGGTATTGTGTCCAACTACAATTAAAAATAAATATTAAAAAAAAAAAGCTTTGTGGGCTGAGGATGTGGCTCAAGCGGTAGCGTGCTCGCCTGGCATGCGTGTGGCCCGGGTTTGATCCTCAGTACCACATGCAAACAAAGATGTTGTAGCCACTGAAAACTAAAAATAAATACTAAAATTTTCTCTCTCTCTCTCTCAAAAAAAAAAAAAAGCTTTGTGTCCCCCTGCCCCCCCCTTTTTTGCTTTTGATTCTTTTTTGGCCAATTATTGCTGTCCAGTGACGTCTACAACAAGGAAAAATTCGCAAAGTAAATGTGGTGCAAAACAGAAATCATTACAACAAATCACAGGGCCATAACAATAATGTTATCACATATTTTCTCATTTTTCCTTATTACAAAAGCAACACACAGTCACTACAGTAAAAACAGAACCGGGAGATAAGGAGAAGATAGCAACCAGCTGCTCTGTGACAAGGACTATCACTCCCTAGGGAATGGCCCTTCAGAAGAAAACTTAAACATGAATGTGTAGGGAAATGCAGCCATTTCTGGAAGACTCATGACAGACACCAATTTCTAGGAAGGCTTTTGTAAAGGACTGCAAGCTGCTTCATGGCCTGGATGATGAATGTCCCCAACCCCTAAGTAGGAAACAGCTGTCTGGCCATGCCAGAGCCACATCTGACAAGTTCAGAGCAAAAGCTGCCTAGGCCAAACAGGCCAGGTGCTGAGAAGTGACCCACTGTCTTTGAGGGAGAAGCCTGTGTCCCAGACCCTGCTGCAGGAGAACTTTCCTCCCTTCCCTGATGTGCTCCACCTAGGAACACACCCAAGGAGGTAGTACAGAGCCAAGGTACTCTTTGTTATTTGGGGAAGTCCTGCCACTTGCCCACTAGGCAGCAGCAGAGTGTTCTAGCCATTGGCAGAGGCACTGTGGCCATCTTCTAAAGAGCTGTGCCTTTCTACTAGAAGTCCCGAAGGCTCACATAGAATCTAATCATTCTCCATCTGGGTCCATTAACAAGGGATCCACTTGCCCAAATGCTAGCAATGCAGGTATGCCAGTCACTGGCCCAAGCTAGGAGGGGGTGACCAACTGAGACCACAGTCCCAAGGGTACCTCATTATCTGTGTGGCACATGAATTTGCAGCCACAAACACTCTTGGGACTTTCTGTTTTCTTTCTAGCACATGTCAACATCTGGATTCATCTTATTTGTAGTCTCTCAATACAAGCTTGGAGAAGGCAGTTTATGGCCTACCCCCAGAGAGTTTTCCCTGATGTCCAAAAGCTGCCAAGCTGGGCTCCCAAAGCTTCACCTATTCCCTTCCAACCACCATTAAGGAACACCTCCCTAGTTTACTGCTGTATTGCTCTCTTCCCAGCCTCTAAGAGCAGAGGTCATGCCTCTCTTGTCTCCCACTGTCACTCTTATCACTCTAAGTGCTTGATCCAGAATTGTCACACAAGGGACATTTCCTTACTGAACAAGCACATCAGAAAATGAAGAGATAGATGGCAACCAGGCAGATCTCAGTCCAAATCCACCATCTGCTACTCTCAAGATGGCTTCATAGCCCCATCTGAAATCCCTATTTCATGTGACTGCTGGAAAGCAGGTATGTGAGCTGTTCACAGGTCCCAATAGGGCAGCAGGGGTTGTACTAAGGGACAACTGCCCCTTCACCCTATCAGACCCTCAGATCAGAGTTCAAAGCTATTGTTGTTGGAGAATATAGGGTTGACCCCTGCACCTCCCAGCAATTAATTCCTCCTGGGCCCTGTTTAGCTGTAGCAATGAGCCAGTATCCTGAAGGCCTGCAACAGGTCTGGCTTTTGAAGTCTATGCATTCCTGCCTATGTATGCCACCAGGGCCGAACCTCTCTCACACTTGCTTCTTATGCCAGATGTTTCACTGGGTTCTGGCCAAAGTCCCAGAGAGCTCTTCAGAGAGAGACTTCCCTGACCTTGCTCTATATAGATGCAGGCATCTTCCTTCAGGGGGTTACAAAGGTTCTGCCTCATACCTGGCTTGCTCCATGAAGCTACCAAAGGAGCCCAGTATGAGGCAGGCTGGGATGTACACAGGCATGTATCATCCATCATATTTTGATAGTTCCACAGAAACAAGGGTCCAGGATGCTGCATGCTCCTGCTGAAGGGCTCCCACATGCCACATCTTACTATATAGCTTCTCTTTGGCACTTTTCTGTTGGATCAACTGCCAATAGTGGCTGCATGTTTTCCAAGGAGGTCCAAACAAGTGGGACCCTAAATCTGGAGTTCCTTTATAAGGTTTGTCCAGGACAACCAGTCTCAGGGCAAGGCTCCATCTGCCTATGAACTGTTCGCTGTTCCTTACTACCACCCCAAGGGCATCCACAAGCACCTACACATGGGGGGGGGTGTCAGGGAGGAGAGAAATGTCTTCACCAAGAGCCTGCAGGTACCATCGGGGACTCTAGAAATCCTTTACATGCTGCTGTTCTTTCATTGGTGATGTGGAAGAAGTCAGCATTTTAAAGAGAATTTCATAATGCATAAGCAGTCTCCCCCAGAGGACAGAGGGGAGAACCGTGGCAAATGGAAGCATCCACAGGAAGTGTTTACAAAATCATGGAGTTCTGCAAGGTCAAAGTTTGCAGGATCCTTTGAGAATAAGAAGTCATCTCCCTTCACTGGACAGAAGGGAAATTGGAACCCAAAGGAGGAGGAGGAGCCTGGCCTAAGGCCAAGCAGTGGGTCAGTGGGGGAGCAAGGCCCGGAGGTCATACCTCTTATACCCTAGGGCCAATATTTGCTTGTAGCCGCTATGTAGTGCTAACCAGGACCTAAGCTATCCTCATCTCAAACATGTTTGAGAAGGGAAGAATCGGACCAGAATAAATAAGATACCAAATGCAGAACTGAGGAAGCAAAGACCCTGCAGTCTCTAGCACCCCCCAACCCCTGCCGCAGCTTCGGAAACCCTGACTTTTCATTACAAGCGCCTGGGAAGAGGGGAGTCTGGGACTCTAAGAATGTGGGAGGGATCAGGGGTGACTGGCTAAGTCCAATTATCATGCACTAGGGCAGGTGGCAAAGCGGTCCACGAGGGAAACCCGAGGAGGAATTGAGTATAGAACAGGATACCCAAGGTGGCATGAACAAGGCGGGGCCGGGACACGTGACCGCCTCAGGAGGGCTCCCACAAAGACACCGAAGAGGTGACACCCAGCCGCCGCGGCCCACCCACAGCCCCCGCCACGAGATACAGACCCCTGGCGGAGCCAGACCAGGGCCAACTTTGGCCAATCCCGTCACTGACAGCAGAGGTGGCCAATGAACCCCGGCGCACAGCGCTCTTCCCCGCCCCTCTCGAGACCCGCAGCCAATCGAACTCCATTCTGCTCAAAGAGCGGCTGTCCCTGTCCAGGCTCCAATGGGGTGCAAGGACCCCAGCAAGCGCTGCAGCTGTCCGGTGTCCCGTTCCCCACTCACCTCCCAAGGACGACAAAGGAGGGCTGGCCTGAGCACTGTCTTCGCAGCGCCACCGGCGGCCGTCGCCACCTTCAGCGCCATGACAGAAAGTGAGAGCCGCAGCAGGTTCCAATGTTAAAACACTGTTCTCGCGAGAGATCTGCAGGGCGAGAATCCTGAGGGCACCGGTCCAGCATTGCGCACGCGCGAGGCCGCGCCGGTTCCCACGCCCCCTTCCGGTGCCCTCAGTACCGCTGCCGCCATCTTGAGTGGGGGGCGCGGCCGGCTGGGCCTGTGGCTCGGGGAGGGGACACGTCAGTGCCGCCAGCGACGTCACGAGGCCCGACCCGGCCCGCTTGGGCGCGATTGGCTGTCGCAGCCGCTTACGCGTCGCGCTTCCTCGTCTGCCCCGCGTGTTAGGGGAGCTCGCTCTCTTTTTCTCTCGGCAGAGAAGAGGCGATGGCGGCGATGGCATCTCTCGGCGCCCTGGCGCTACTCCTGCTGTCCGGCCTCTCTTGCTGCTCAGGTAGCGGCCTGGCCGGAGCTTGTTTCTGGCGAGCCTGTCCCACGGCAGGTGGTGCTGGGGGGTGAAGGGGTATGGGAGAAGCAGGGGTCTGGCCCTTCCCGAGGCTTATGGCTACCCGCCGGGCCTTCCTCTGAGAGGCAGGTGGCCTCGGGGTGCAGGGACCAACGTACCACACACACGTTTACCTAGCAGCCGGGCTGCTGGAAGAAACAGACATCCTTCTCGTCTGCTCATGGGAGAATCCCAATGCCAGCATCGTTCTCTTGGCCACCAGTTCCAACAGGGAAGGTGACACAAGTCCCTGCTCCTGCTCCCTGTCTCAGAGGGTAGTGGGACGGGAGCAAGGCTATATAGCACGGAGCAATAACGGTGAGAAACAGGGCTGGCAGAGAGGAACCACCTGAGCCTGTGCGGTGCAAGCCAGGCTTCCCCAGGAAAGTGAGAGCTAAGTGAGAAGGAGCAAGGACAGTCCAGACAAGGGACAGCAAGAGCACCAGGCAAGTTAGGGAGCTGTTGACTTTCCCTGACACTCTGGTGTGTTCATCCTAGGGTTCTCAGCTAAGCTGAGCCACAGTCTCACTGATTTACATCCGTGAGTGACTCTTTAACACCTCGGTGGGGGGGGTGAGTCCAGTGTATTTATGAGGTTGTTAGCAGTAGCTGCATCAGGTGTGGAGGCCTAGACTGGGCAGGAACTGCCTTTTGACCATACAGTTTCCTGAATACTTCAAGGCCAGCATCAGCCTAACTGGCCTCCCTGCCCATACCCTTCCCACCCACCCCTCAGGAATTCCCCAAGGCCATAGCCAGGAATTTTTTAAAAGGATAAACCTGACTATAAAACCTTTCAGAGGCTTCACAGTATGCACACAGAACGCTATGATATCTGGCCCCTGAGAACCATCCTTCACTACCATTTGTAGGCATTTTCCTTCTGCTGTCCAGACCCAAAGTCTTTTCTTGACTTCCTTAATTTAAGCCATCATTTTGCCAGGTCATCACATTCAGAGAGCAGTTGGTTGAGAACTTTTCCGCTTAGGGTAGTGTTTGCTTCGTGCCCTCTGACATAGGTAGCACTCTTCTTTTCCTGTGGCTGTCTGTGGGTATGGAGATGGCTGCAGCTGGCTCCTTTTTCTCTGGGCTGCTGAATTTACAGGGACAAGTTGTGTGCCTGAATCCAGAGCCCCTCCCATTTGCTTACCCTGGGAACTACTGAGGCTATTCTTGGCCTTCTGTCAACCAGCTGGGAACCGAGACCCTTTTCCTTACCTTGAAAGCTCCTGTACCTTGCCACCACTCTGCTTGGTGTCTCTGCTGAGGATGCTTTCAGTAAGTTGTCTGGGCAGTTCATGGCTCTACATTGAGGCTAGCCTGGCTCCCTGATCTGCTGGGGTGTACCATGCCCAGGTAGGTTAGTTATATGGCTTCCCCTTCGTAGGTCCAGAAACTAACATGAGTGGTGCAGTGAATCCAGCCTGTTCATGCTCCTCAAATACATGCACTTTCTCTTCCCTTGTCATTGCATTGAGGTCCACCTCTTTACCTGGCTGACCAGGAAGGTCTTCTTGCCCCACTGTTTCCTGCCTTCATAGCCATCAGACTCCCCTTTTTCACTGTACTTATGCATGAGCACTGGGATTGGTCCCCCAGTCCACACCTGACAGGGGCAGAAGGACCTGTGTGTCCTCAGCTGACTGGGCCTGGGAGGCAGAGCTGGGGCAGACTAGCCTAGCACACATAAGCCAGCTTTGTCTCCTCCCTGCAGCAGAGGCCTGTGTGGAACCCCAGATCACTCCTTCCTACTATACCACTTCAGATGCCGTCATTTCCACCGAGACTGTCTTCATCGTGGAGATCTCCCTGACGTGCAAGAACAGGGTTCAGGTGAGACAGTGGGGCTTCAGTCAGGAGGGTGTGGAGTGGAATGATTCTCCTCATTGGCAGTTGACAAAATCTGACCCAAGGGTCATGTTGACAGGGAGAATAAGGATTCCAATTCTTGGGGGTGCAGGAGAGATAAGGGCACAGCAAGGACAGATCTTAGCGAGTTTTTAAGAGCATTTCTTGACTTGCTCATGTTTGCTTTCCCTACATGCACTAACCTTACAGAGATACCCATGTTTCAAACATGAATGTCTGGAACGTGAGAAAGGGCTGGGGTCAGGCCCCTCCCTCCCTTTTCTGGTTGTTGTTTGCAAGAGTGTGTCCTTGTGGGTGTTTGTTAAATTATAACACTCCTTGAGTTAAATGCTTCTTAGGCACTCCTTGACCCTAGCATCTTCGTTTTAGGTGCTGAGAAATAACAAGGACATTTTCATCATGGGTCTCCTGTTCACAGTTAACAGACTTATGGGGGATCAAGTTGGGCCAGGCCATACTGCGGATCTGACCTATTTTCCCCCAGGAAGAGACAGAAAAGACAGTGACAGGGCAGTGGTTGGGTTCCTAATACAGCTCCAGGTTATGGTAGGCCTGTCCTTATGGTTCTTACATGGTGGCCCCTACCAAGCACACAGCAACCCCCAGATAGGCCTGGCCTCCCTGCCTACATTCCTGACACTGCTGTAGGTAACACGATGGGGTCTCTGCCTGCATCCACAGAAGATGATGATGACTCTCCCTTTGTCTCCTCATCCAGAACATGGCTCTTTATGCTGATGTCAGTGGAAAACAGTTCCCTGTCACCAGGGGCCAGGATGTGGGCCGTTATCAGGTAAGGGATGCTGAGCCAAGGGTCAGGGAAGGCTACCTGCTCATGAGCATGACTTGAAGGCTGCTTGTATTGATACTGTGTCAGCATTGGTAGGGTGGCCCCTCAGGTGTCCACTGTGCCCACCCCCTACCAAACACACTCAACCAGGTGTCCTGGAGCTTAGACCATAAGAGCGCCCATGCAGGCACCTATGAGGTCAGATTCTTCGATGAGGAGTCTTACAGCCTCCTAAGGAAGGTAAGTATTGCTTGGAGGCCCCAGTGAGGGAGGGCAAGCCCTGCCCTCCTGCAGCTTCAGCCCTCTAGGGAGATCACTCATGTGGAGCAGGATGGGCTGGGTGGGTGTCTTCCTGTGCTCCTACTCCACTCGCCCCACCTGTTACTTCCTCCTTTCTCTCCTTTGTTCTTCTGTGCTCCTGCCTTTCCTGTCCCTTTCCACCCCACCTAGACAACCCATTAAGTGTTCCCTGACCCCAGTACCTCCCTTGCAGGCTCAGAGAAATAATGAGGACATTTCAATCATCCCACCCCTGTTCACAGTCAGCGTGGACCATAGGGTGAGTGTCCTACTCCCAGGGGAACACTTAATATGTGGCACACCTCTTTTTAGAGGGTTGGGGGTTGAGGGAAAGTTCTCTTCCTTTGCAGCCCCAGCTCTACCTGTTGGGCCATCTTTAACTAATGTGCCTTGTGTGCCCTGAGGGCAGGTGACTGGATCCACTCCCCTGAGCTAAGCTTTTGGTCTTTTTTCTTTCAGGGTGCCTGGAATGGGCCCTGGGTCTCCACCGAGGTACTGGCCGCAGTAATTGGCCTAGTGATCTACTACCTGGCCTTCAGTGCAAAGAGCCACATCCAGGCCTGAGGGTGGCACCCCCAGCTTTGCTTCTTTCAATAAACAGTCACTGGTTGTCATGAGTACATTTGGAACACAGGGCTCCTGGCTGACATTGCCATGCCTTCCTCACATTAGGAGAGCTGGGCACCTAGTGTGCCCTTTGCCCACCTCAACAGCAGAGGTCAAACCTTCCCCATAGTGTCCTATGTCCACCTTCTCTGTGTCTGTCCTGGTTGCTGGCATGTTGGGCATGGATCCATCCCTTTCCTTCCCAGCACATGACCCCCTCAGTGAAGACTGCTTTGTTCTCTCCTGTTCTCACCTGGTCCCCTGTGGCAGAGCTGCCAGCCCTCCATCTGGCCTCCTAATGGGGCCTCTTCCCATGGTTGGCCTGAGACAAGTCCCTATGACCTCTGATCCTGCCTCCGGCTGGGGAGCATGGGGTGCTGCTCTGCTGCACCTGTGCCTTTAGGAATGGCATGTACTCTAGCCTGGCCAGAGAAGGCAGAGACTTTTCTAGTTTCCCCATAATCCTTTAGTGTGTGCCATGGACACTCGTGGTAAAATAGCCAGCGTCATCTTCACAATGGCTTCTATTTGGAGCCTGGGGCATGAGCCACATACAGGTACTTTGCGGTGCTTTGCTGAGCAGTGAGGTCCCATCTTGCAGATGGAGTTAAATCTTGTATGTGCCTCAACACCTTGGCCACTTTCTTGTTTATTTATTTAATATTTATTTTTTTTTAGTGGTGCTGAGGATCGAACCCAGTGCCTTATACATGGTAGGCAAGCGCTCTACCACTGAGCCACAATCCCATCCCCTAGCATGGGTATTTAGAAAACAGACTCCCCTACCTTGGAAAGCCCACTGCTCCCTCCTAGTGATCCCTCATGAATACCCAGTGCCTTCAGCACATCAGGCAGGAATCCATGCATGTGCTGTGCACAATGCTCCGGCTCACCCTTCCAGGCTTGGAATGTGCTAGGCACCAGCCACTTGCATGGTCAGTGGCACTAAGGCAGCAGGTGGGGTAGTAAGCACCCTGGGGTCCAAAGGGGCTGGGTGCAAATTTTGTGAACCCTTTCCAGCTGCATGACTGCCTACTATAGGGTGTCAGGGAATTCTTGAGACTAGTCGGTAATGTCCTGGTACCTGAGTACATAGTCACCATTGGCCATTACAGAGGAAATGGTATAGCCATTCCAGAAAAAGGAGGCAAGGCCCCGAGCCTGCTGGGAGGACAGTGTCCAGGCTCCTTCCCCTGCCTAGGCTCTGCCACAGGCCTGGGGGGGGGGGCTGGAAGGAGTAGGAGAGTGTGAGGGTGGGCTTGTCCACCTACCCAGGTCTGCTAGGGGGCCTCCTCCAGACTACAAAAATGGGTTGAGGTGGGCACAACTAAAGAATTGGGCCCAAGGGGATCAGAACATACTAGCTCAGGCAGCAGATGAGCTTTCTGGAGTCCAGGGATAAAACCCAGTGCTGGGAGCAGTAGCTGCTCCCCTGGCTGCTAAGGAATGACTATTCTTTGTGTTCTGCCAGCAGCCTAGCCTATGCAGGAAGAAGGCAGCCCAGTTGCTTTTCTTGGTTCTGGCTCAACCAGGCAGTCTGATGGTAGTAGGACCCAAATGTGAAGACACTGTTCCAGGGCATCAGTAGCCAAGTGCTACCAGCCCTCCTGGCGCCACTTCTCCTTGAGATGGCCAAAGGACTCCAGGCTCTGGGCCCATCTTGGCCCATGTCCTGTGAATACCCCATAAGAATAATGGGGAAGTGAGTCCCCAGAGGAAGGAACAGTTGGCCTTGGTTTCCACATATTCCGTCCCAGGGGCAGGAGGCTGATTTTGGTGTACCACACCCTTGGCTGAAGAAGGCCCAAGAGGAATGGGGGAACTAGTCTAACCCCCTTCCCTATTCCCACCTCCACTGCTTCAATGAGCCTGTCATCCACTCCCCTGCTCATTGTTGTTCCTAGGCAGGACTGCCACGTGACATGCTGGGCCTTCCCTCCCAGAGCCATTCAGTGTGGCAGACAGATGAGGCTGCACCCCTATGTCTCTGCCTTCCTAGCAGGAGGATGCGGCTTCTGGAAATGGGCCCTTGGATTTCCCGCTCACCCATCAGAGCATCATATCCATCACCAAATTGCTGCCTGCATCTCTGCATTTAGAATTTAACCAACTGCTCTCTCTTTCTCCAGGATAAATAGCATGATGAGAATGAACACAGGGAGGCCATGATTCAACCAAGTAAAAAGGCAGCTTGCTTTATTCTTGAGATGCAGGTGGGGGCAGGGTGGGACAGCCTGCCTGCCTCCAATCTGGGGCTCTCCAAACCTGAGGGGCACCACTTGCAAACTGCAACACCTGGAAGTGGGTGAAGGCCAGATGTGCATCTCTCCTGATCAGCCCACCTGCCTGTCACTGGGTCCAGGCTTCTGGTTGCCACCAAGTCCTCTCCAGGCCAGACAGCCTGAGGTCTTCCACTTGTTGCTCATGGGGCTTGGTTTCAAAAATCCCCTTGATATCTAAGCACCCTCCTCAGACCATTCAGAAAGAGTGGCCCTGCTCCAGATGGCATCAGGCACAAATGCGGGCTCAAGTTAATTCTTCTTGGATGGACACTGCCCACTCAGTCCCTGCAGTCTCATTCTCCTCCAGTCACTGGGGAAGGATGCAGCCCCCAGGAGTGAGCCTCAAAAGCCATAGCAGAGGCTCCCCTTCCCCACCACAGAGTGGAGGCCACTGGGACAGCTGCTTCCCATTCCTCCCGCCATTCCCTCCCCTCCCTTCCCACCCCAGCCCTCCCTCTCTCCCCCCCCCACCTCCTTCCCAACCAACACTGGGTGGGGTTCCACCTTGGTCAGGCTGCCTCAAGGAGCTGCCAGCGCCCAGAGCAGGTCCACAAAACAGAAAAACAACTATTGGCAAGCACAGAAAGGGAGAAAAACCACAAAAATCAGGGTTGCCTCTGTCTACAAATAACTGCAGCTCCCAGGGGTCGAGAGAGGCTGCGCTCAGCGGCGAAGCTGGACATTCTCTTGTGCTTAGGACAGTCTACCTCACTTCTCTTTGCACCAACTTCCCTGTCTCCAAATATACATGTCAAGAGCACTGCGTATATGTCATGCACACAAAGGGGTGCCCATTACAGGTATGCTCCCAACGCCAGCTGTTGACATGGTCTTTTGGGGAGAGGGAAGTAGGTGATAGAAAAGAAGTGTCCCTTCTCCTTGGGGCTTCTCTGTCAACAGTGTCCCTTCTCCTTGGGGCTTCTCTGTCAACAAAGTCCTGTGCACACACAAAGACAGGAGTATGTACGTGCACAGTGTGCACACGCACACAGACACACACTAGATTCTAAGGGAGGGTGAGGGCCAGGCCTGGGAGGCTGGGCTCCTGCCCAGGTGGTTCAGACAGTGGTGACGGAGAGCAGAGGGTTGTAGATTCGCTTGCCGTCAGCTGAGCGTGCGCCATGGGCTAGCATCTCCTGGATAGTGATCCAGTTATCCAAGATCTTCTTGTTCCGCTTCTTCATGGTTTTGCGATGGCTCAGGGCGATGATGTTGAGCTCAGGCTTGCTATCGCCATTCTGCTGCTCCCTCAAGCACTCCAGCCGGCTCTGCATCATGAACTCGCGCCGCTTCCTCTGCTCCCGTGCACGGATCAGGTGCTGCTTCCGCTCCTCCTTGCTCCAGTAGCGGCCCATCTTCATCTCACTCACTGCGTCATCATCAGTAGTCATGCCGCTGCGCTCCTCCCGGATCTTCAGGGCCCGGGCCTTCAGCAGCCGATCTCGCACAGGCCGCTTGGCCACGTAGCGTGTCCCATCGCTGCGTACCTTCACCTTCCACTCCATGCGGGGTGCTTCAGCAGCCGCAGCCACCACCCCACCCACCCGAGGGCCCCCAGCCAAACTCAAGGGGCTGTGGCCCAGCTCCTCCAGGCCACGGGTCGGGGCCAGCTGCACACAGCTATGGTAGTGCTCGCTCTCCTGGCCTTGGCTACGGTGGCGCCTAGAGAGGTAAGGACTGCCTTCAGGGCCCACACGCTCCAGGGTCACCCCCGTCTTGGGACTGCGTCTGACTCGTTCCTCTGCATGCTGTCTCCGGCCCACCTCAGGATCCCGGGAGAGGGATCGGAACTTGGCGGGGCTCCCAGGCAGAGGAGCAGCCTTGGAGGGGATGGCGACAGGGGGACCAGGAGGGGTCCGGTTCAAGTTGGAGTTGCCAGCAGTGGCCCGCTTCAGAGGGCTCTCAGGAAGGGGCTCCACGAGCAGTGGGGTGCTGCGGCAGCTCTCCCCGGTGTTGTAGGCGCTAGTGCTGTCCTTGTCAGACTTCTCTGGCAGCTCAGAGATGTCAGACAGCTCATGCTTCTTGGGCTCACTGGCCGCCAGGTCATAGAGACTCTCCTCCTCCAGCAGCCAGGCCTTCATGCAGCGCTCGCGCAGCTGTTGCATCTTCTGCGCCCGCAGGATGTTGCGACACTTGAACTCCAGGTGGCGAAGCTCCTCCTCCAGCATGGCCATCTCGTGGCCCAGGCTTTCATTGCGGTTGACATCCAGAGCACTATTGCTACCAGAGGCCCGGGAGAAGACGATGCCCAGCTGGTTGCCATTCTCCAGGTGGCACTTGATCTCCAGTAACTCCCGGTAGCGCTCATACTCTTCATCTGTGAGGCCAGGCACATCGCCACCTCCAAGCCCTGCCCCCTCTGCCAGCAGTGAGTCCATGCTGAAGTGGAAGTCCCGGCTCTGCAGAGAATCCCCTTGCAGGCCAAACTTGCGCAGGCTCCCAGGGGTGTTGGTGGTACTGGGGGGCTCATCCCCCAGCAGGTCATGCTCAGAACTCTCTTCATTACGGGTACTCTCATCAGTCCGGCCCACCCCACTGTCCAGCTCCTGGCTGTTGCTCAGGCCTGGGCCCCCATCAGGAGCCCCCTTCTCCTCTTCATTCCCAGGCTAGAGTAAAAAAGACAAGCACACTCAGGGCCCCAAAGGCCTGAAGGGGCTTCAGGGTTGTTTCTTCTCCTGGTCCAGGCTAGGAGACCCTGCATACTCCCAGTCCCTTCCCCCTTCTCTCCCTCTTGCTCTCCCCAGTAATAGCTCTTCCTTACCTGTTGGGCAGGGGGTGACTTAAGCTTCCGAGCACGCAGGTCCCCCTCATTCTCAGAGCCAAAATCATCCAGGAAGTCATCCCGGTCACTGTCCTTCCACCGCTTTGCTAGCTGCAGAGACAGGCTCGAGCTAGTCCCATTGCTTCAAGGTTCTCCCCAGATGCCCATCAGGTCCCCTCTAGGTCAAATAACCCAAGAAATGGGGTACTCTCAGCCTATTCAGCTATCAGAGGCTGGAAGGGGAAACAAGATCTGGGACAGCTCTATCCACCCACCCTCCAGCTCCAGACTGTTGAATGTCTGTGCACTTGTCACAGATCAGCAGCTTCCAAGAAAGCCAGCCCAATGTTGAGAGTCCCAGGTCACCTGAATATGGGTACACACACCTGGCTCTCAGGCCGAGCAACCAGCAGGGAGATGTTGGTGTTCTCCTCCTGGCTCAGTATAGCCACTGCCTCTTCTCTGTTCTGGACATCCATGCCGTTTATCTGGCAGGCCAGGGGACAATCAACAAGGATGCTAAGGCTGGCTTTGGGGCAGGGCCCTGGCTGGTCTAAGACACGTACTTGAGTTCTGGGAGGGTATAAATAAGCAGAAGGTGCCAGGGAGAGAATGGTCTTGCCCATGCAAGAGGACATGTGTGTGCCAAGGACAACACAGCGAGAATGTAGGGAAAGGAGGCTGGGGAGCTGTCCACAGATGCCATGGCATTTGGAAGGGAGGTTGAGCAGAGGACAGGAAGCACAGCCCAGGTTTTGAACACAGTAGGCTGCCTGGCCTCAGTCTTGGCTCTCAGTGAGAGCTGGGTATGGGCTAAAGAGAGGGAGCAGGGCCATCACTGGGTGCAGCAGGGCCTCCAGTCAGACCTGGAAGCCTGCAAATGCTCACCTGGATGATGCGGTCTCCCTCACGGATCCGGCCATCTTTGGCTGCAATGCTGTTGGGATTTACCTGCAGGACACGTGCATCTTGGGGACTCAGTGCCTAAAGTGCCCTTTTCAGTGAGAAAGGGCAGCCTCACCTTGGAGGTCCCCAAAGCAAAGTGAAGCTCCAATTTCAGCTCAGAGCAGCAGCTTCCAAGCTCCAGGCAGCAGAGGCAGAGGCAGTGGGCCCCAAGTTAGTCACTTTCCCAGCCTGGGAGAGCACACACTGACCAGAAGCTCCCTAGCTTCTGCCCAATACTCCCACACCCTTGCCTATGCCCCAGCACTCTGTGCTCCTTTTCATGGAAGCCTGTTATTTTATTTACCAAGAGCTGGGCAAAGCAAAGCAGCTGGTTACTCTCAGAATGAAAAAAAAAAATCCACCCTGAGGCTCCATGGCCAGTGGAAACTTTTCCATCCAGAAGACTAGCTTTATTATGATACTGCTAACAGAGGGTAGCTGAGGAGCCATGTTCCCTCTGGTGGACACACAGAAACTTGGCAAAGGGAGGGAGGGAGGTGGTCCTCTGTCAAGTCCTAGGGAGTTGGCCCCACAATGTGGGAGAACAAAGCCTGGGCACAGGTCTCCTGCAGAGGACTGCTTCACTGGCCCAGTGAAGCTATCAACTGCCTTGTCCTCACCACCCAGCAGCATACTGAGATGCCCAGGGAACAGTGTTTGAGCCCTGGGTGGGATGTGTGGAGAGGCCACAGGGATCATGTGGCATCAGAGCCCTCCCTATGCCAGAACTTCCTTGGCACCCGCCTCCATACCTCTCCAACGTAGATGCCCAGGTCTTCCTCGTCATCCGTGCGGTAGCACACCATCAAGCCCAGCTTGTCCCGGTGGCTGCTTTTGTACAGCTCCACCTCCTGCCATAAGGGTACGGGAGGAAGCAAAGTAGAAAGACCCAGACAGTGTGAGCAAGGAAGCCTGCAGCCAGTGACAGCCTCAGCCCAGACTGTCTCCCCCAGCACCCCCTGGCCTTCCCCTCCAGTCACCTAAACCGAGCGTCCAGCCCCTGGCTTTGAGGGCTTCCTTCTCTTACCATCCCAAATGGTGCACATGTTCAGTGGTCTCCCTACCAGGAAATGCCCAAGACAGACAGGATGCACAGGACGCACGGGACACACACATGCGTGGAACATGGACTCACCAACACAGATGTAATGCACTACTACCTCACCCGGGCCCTCCCTGACTCAGCCAGACGCGCACCAGGAAGGACACACCAGGGAGGGCTCAGTGGGAAGAGCCAGGAGGCCCAGCCGCCTGGGGGCAGCAGGAGCCAGGTCTGAGCAGGGCTGCAGCCAGCCATCCTGTGCCGCCTCCTGAGGCTGGCTGCGGGCCCTGGCCCGGTGGCCGGCTCACCTCATACTCCAGCTCGTCCATACGGTCTGGCTCCTGTGGGCCGCCCTCCATGAACTCCGCCGGGTCATAATACTCATGGCTGATGGGGGGGCTGCCCAGGAGAAGGTGGGGGTCAGCAGGCCATCTGTTCCTCTGGCACCCTAACCCCAGCTCCTAGCTGGCCAGCAGGGAGCCCTGTGCTGGGTACACTCTCCATGGCAGGTAGCCCAAGAGCCTCCTCCAGAACCCCTCCTTATAAATGTATGCATCCATGGAAAGATCAAAATGCTTCTCAACTGTGAGTGAGCAGGGATCAATGCTGAGGACCCAGGCATGCCTAGCTCTCCCTGCCTCTTCTCCCAGAACAGGGATAAACTTCTCCAAAGCTCCAGGTGCCCCATTTGTCTCCCAGTACTGGCCCCACTCATGCAGCACCCCCAGGAGTTAGCCAGGAGGCCTGCAGAGCAGATGGGCATCCCTTCTGCCTCTAAGGGCTGCCCTCCTTGCCCCAAAGCTAAGGTTGGCTGCTCACAGCCCTATGGCCTACCTCTCTGCAGAGGAGGGATCTCAGGACCACCTCCCTGCAGCCTGGGCCAAGATTAGCAGAATGAGTCAGCACTCACATGGTCATGGGCCACCAGGCCTGGATGAAAGGCCCTTCTTCTGAGCGGGCCAAAGAAAGAAGCCGAAGAGATGGAGGAAATTCAGAGCAGGTAGAAGGATGGGACAGACAAGGGATGCAGGAAGATTCAAGGAGTGATGCTGTGAAGAGCAGAGACAATGGGGCGGCAGAGGAGGAGAGAGGATGGAGGAGCAGCGAGGTCCAGGCAGGTCAGCCCCCTTCACCAGCTGCTGCTGAGCCCAAAGCTAGAGGCCTGGAGGTTTCTGAGCCCTCAGGTACCATAGTCGGCTCTGGAGGCCAAGGAGCCTGCTTCCTGCCTGAGAGGCAGGCGGAGGTGGGGGTCTCCCTGACACTGCCAGAGCTGCATCAATGACGCCTTTGGGCATCATGGGGACAGCTGCCCCAGGTGGTATGTCCTCTCTGGAGGCAGGGCCCAGGGCCCTCCTAAGGGCAACTCACAGCTCAGAGAGGACGTACGGCTCCAGGATGCCCATAGGTGGGGTGGGCGGGCGCAGCTTGCCCAGCGCCATGATATGTTCGAAGGTGATGTCGGTCTGAGTGCCACTGTCCACCAGTTGAAGGTCGTGGCAGGAGCTGTCCCCCCGCAGGCGGGGGCTGCGTCTCAGCACCTGGATCACCAGGGGCTCCTTGGAGGCTCTCAGGGCCTCCAGGGTTTGCTCCTGAGACAGCTTGGAGAGCTCCTTCCCGTTTACCTGCAGCAGAGACACGTCTCCATGAGAACCCTCAAGGGCTGGCTCCTCCCCTCTAGGGGTGAAGACCAGCAGGACCCTGAGCACCCCAATATGCTCAACTGAGGAATGTGCTCTGCATGCATGGTCCTGGTTACCCTTGATGCCCTCATTCTCAGGCAAACCCCACTTCTCAACCTCTACCCCATGAGTGATGTCTGGGGATTTCTGGGCCGTGCTGAGAACTAGGGTGACCTAGAGTCTGTGCACTGGTTCTGTAGACTGTCCTCACCCCAGAATCTCCTTCAGTCTCTCCTTGAGAAGGAGCCATCCACAACTCTCCTGTCCTCCCTCCCACTAGGACCGGACCTACTTTTCCTTCAGGCAACACTGAAGCCAGAACTAGCACCTAGAAGACCCCCAGAGAGCTCCTTAACAACAGAAGCACACCAGCCAACCCTAATGAACAGCTACACTGTGCTCCTCAGCCATCAAGGCAGGAAGACAACCCTGGCAACGGGTGGGATTTATCAACAGATGCCTACTTGCTAAGGCTGGGCGGGGTCTGCTGGGAGGGGAGTTGGAAGATGTTAGAACTTGATCTATGTCCTCATGGTGGTGACTGACTTGCTGAATAGAAAAGTCCTTGAAACTAGAAGTCTCCTGGAATAGCAAGGTGGCCTAAGAGAGCTGCCAAGAAAGTGGTCCTGACAAAGTCACCACCAGGTTTTTGGGCACCTGCTACATGCCAGGTTCTGGGCAGGGTCCTTGATGTGATCCCCGCTACCGAGTCCTGACTCCTAAATGTTACTGCCTCCATTCTGCAGATAGGAAACTGAGGCTCAGCCAGGTGAAGGGACTTGTATGAAGGTCAGTAGCCAGAATGAGGTATAGGGGAGGATGGGGCCATGCCAGGCCAAGGCCTGGGGCCCAAGACAGAAGTAGAACTGGGAACAGCTTAGTAGGAAGAACAGGGCAATCTGGGGTAGAAGGTGGTACACTGGGAAGCAGAGCCAGAAAGGGAGAAAAGCCATTAGGAGGGTGGACATCCCAGCTGGACAGAGAGCGAGGAGTGCCTGCGAAGCACCATGGGCAGAAGGCTGGCCACAGCCCAGACAGCTTCTGCAGAACCCTGCGCCCTGGGTCCTGAGGTGGTGTGCTGCAACTTTTATGTGCAAGAACCCTTCTATCCTTTCTCATAGAGATGCCTACCCAGAGTGCACACCCATGCTAGTAGCTGCAACATCACAGCCCTAGCCTGGAAGGTGGCCTGTCTAGTGGAAGCCCAGGTGTCCCAGGGACTCCTCCTAGCCTCAGTGATGGCTCTTGACTTCTGAGCCAATGTAACCCAAACAATTATCTTTCTGCTATTTCATTATGTCCTTCTAGATAATTTGTTTTCTAGGTCTCCCTTCTCCCCCCAATATTCATGTTCTGAAAAGTGTTGAATCCTCAGTACCACATAAAAGTAAATTTTAAAAAATAAAGATATTTTAAAAATAAGAAAACCATAATGAAGAAAACCAAAGTTGCCCATCATGTCAGGAATGTAAATGCTGTGGCCCTGTGGACATACTTCTTTCTAGTCTTTTCTTTATATCAATCATTAGATAGGTGCAGGTTCTCAAAGCTCCTACACACCAGCCCTACTGGCTTGGTCCGTACTTTACATCACTAGGATTATTTTTTTTTTTTTAGTTTTGCTATAAAGTATGTAGCAAAGTTGGGCACTGTGGTCTACACCTATAATTCCATTGACTAGAGAGGCTTAGGCAGGAAGATTATAAATTGGAGGACAGCCTCAGCAAATTAGCAAGACTGTCTCAAAATAAAAAATGAAAAGGGCTGGGGATGTAGCTTAGTGGTTAAGTGCCCCTGGGTTCAATCCCCAAAACCAAAGAGAAAGAAAAAAGAAGAGTTGTATTACTGAATCGAAGACTGTGAAGGAAAGAAACAGAGCTTTTCAGCCAAGAAGGTATTTGTTGGGAAAGTGTCAGAAAGTCAGGTGGGACAGAATGTGCTGCTCCTGCAGGAGGACCTACAGTAGACAGGCAGGCTGGAGAAGGGGCTATGTGCAGGACAGTGAGCCTTTGACAGGGATGTGAGGAATGACCTTGAAGCCCTCCAGCAGTGGCTGGTGCCAGTTGTTAAAGAGAGCCATTAGCAACATTTCAACTGTAGAAATGTACCACTAAATGAATGGTATTAAAAACAAAGGCACTAAAGACTGAGACCTCCTGGCTTTCTAATTTCTAATTACTTGACTGCTCTTACTGTCATCTCTGCTCTCGGCATTATTTCCATCCAGTGTGTCTGGAAGTGAATGTTAAATGATGGCGTGTGTACGGCTGCACACCTCTTACTCCTGCTAAGTGGCATCATGGTGATGGCTTGAAATTGGCTACAATGGAGCATTTACACCATGGAAATCGGCCAGTGGCCTAACTGGGTACTTTATTTTTGTTTTGGAACATTTGCTAGCTTACCGCTGCCCTTGAGTGAAAGCAAACATGGTGGCAGAAGGGCTCAGAGCTGTTCTCGGGGTTTTCACGGGGGAGGCTTCTCCCTGAAATTCCCAGGGCAGGGCAACAAACATACTGTGGGATGCTCAGGTGACACAGAACCGCAGGAATGTGGTTTCTCCCTGGAATCATTACCCAGCAGCAGTGTTGCTATGGAAACTGGACCCAGGCACTGGGAACAGCATGTAGGGCGGGTTGGAGGGGGCTGAGCACATACAGTCTCAGCACCTCAGATCAGGCGCCATCAGAGAGAATTGCTTGTGACAGCCCAACAGGCTTTTCTTAGCCCAGGTGGGCTCTAAGCATAGGCAGATCTGGGGTGGCAGCCTGAAGCCTCCTCTCTCTCTTCCTCCTCAGGTCATGGTGGGCCTCAAGAGCTAATGAGGGTGGGTAGGGCGGAGACAAGCTGTAACAGTGAAGAAATAAGCCCCTCTGGGGAAGGGAAGGGCTACCAACCAGATGGGACTATGCACCACACCAACCAAGGACACATGGGGCCAGTAGCAGTGAGGGCCACAATGTGCTCCTTCACTTGCTGATGGCAGCAGGTCTTGTTATCCTGTATGGATCCAACTGTTGTGAGGCCATGCTCTGAAATGTTCCTGCTCTTCAGACTGCCTGCTGGACCACTCTGGTCTCTAAAAGATGTCCAAGGCCATGAGTGGAGCTCAGAGGTAGAGAGTCCAGCAGTAAAAAAGAAAAAGGTGTCCAGACCCAAGCCTGCTTACCCCAGACATTCCTGCCACCCCACAGGCTAATGTCCAGGCATTCTGGACACCACCCCTGCTGCTATCTGGGCAGGACCCGCCTAGCAATTTCAAATGGATCAAAGACTTTCATGGACAAGGCCAAGCCATCTGGCTTGAAGACAGTGAACAGTGTTAGGCTATATATGAAAAGAAACTCCAAAGATGAAAATAAACAATAATGGAGGACTCATTAAGACTTCGGGACACGAAGAGACACCTGAAACACAAGCTCAGAGCATAGAATTGATGACAGATTATGGAGAATTCATCAGTGTTCCTACAAAACATTAATACAACACAACTTGATAGGAACCTTGGCCAAGGATGCCAACAGGCATTCAGTGAAAGGCATTCCAAATCAGCCATGCTCTACAGTGCTGCAGTGAGATGGGATGCACCTTTCAGGATCTTTAGGTGCTAGCCACAAGGCTAAGACAATGTGTGTTCCGCTGTCACAGCAAATGATGCAGCAGCCCAAAGGCTGCTCAATAGTACAGTGGTAAAACATGCCAGCAAAGTTGTACATGCAGTTTAGAGAAACCACATGTACTATTAAGGTAACAGCATAAAGAGAAGAAAATCTGAATGGGAGTAACCATGTGGCATCCCCCCAGGAGGGGAGGGAGGAACAGCAGGGATGGTGTAACAAAGGGCTTCAGGTCCACCTTGAACACCTTCTTCAAAGAACAGTGAGGAGGCCAGCAGGGTCCAAAACAAGTCTGGGGGTCAGTGCTTGCAGAAGCAAGTCCAGGAGGCCTCAGGACACCCATGCTGGAGTTGTCTTCTCTGTCAGGAGGGGTCTCACAGATGAGCCACATGAAGACACAGCATCTCAGGCTACCAGAGGCCAACTGGGGAAGCCCCCTCCTCACTGTAGTGAGGGCTGTGGACAAGTGGGAGGAGGATACCCCCATGGGTTGTGGAGCTCTGGGACTAAGAATAGGTGGTAGGACTGTGAGTGGGGGTGGGGAGTGAGGTCTAGGTATAAGTGAGCCGTGTGACAGTGTGAGTCTGTACAGCAGTGAGGGTGGCTATTCTCCTTCCAGGATGTCACCTCTTCCCCTGGCTTCCAGGCTAAGACCATCAACAGCCTGTGTCACTTTCCTATCTTCTCCCTCCATGCTGTGCCTGGTGCCCAGTGTACCTCATCATGGGTACCTTCTGTCCCTCTGGAAGTGGCCTACAGGGCCAAATCCAAATCAATTCATGCCACACTAAGCTTTTTTTTTTTTTTTTTTTTTTTTTTTTTTGGCACCAGGGATTGAACCCAGGGGCATACAATCGCTGAGCCATATCCCCAGCCCTTTTTATTTTGAGACAGGGCCTCACTAAGTTGCTGAGGCTGGCCTTTAACTTGCCATCCTCTTGCCTCAGCCTCCTGAACAACTGGGTTTACAGGTATATGCCACCACAACTGGCTTTTTTGGCATAGCCAGAGGTTTGTTTAAATAGATACACATTCAAGGGAGAGTGGGGGCAATCTCAAAAGAGAGGCACCTTTGGGGTAAAAGCAAGGAATAGGTATTCAAGACAGAATGTGAGCCATCTCTAGAGGGATAGACAGCCCACACTACTCTTCCTGACCTGTGAGTATCCAAACTAAGTCAAAGTAAACATCCAAGGGCTTGGTATGGGCATGGAGAGCACCAGGCCTCCCTTGACAAAGTCCCAAGGAGTCCTTGTCACAAGACCAAGGTTCCCTGAGGGCAAGAGCCTGGCTGTTTTCATATGCATAAAGAATCACATAGCTTTCCCTGGGGCACATCTAGTGTGGGGAGAGTGGCTCATGTCTATAAACTCTAAGGATCCCTTCATCAAGCGCAAAACTGCCTCCTTTGGAACAATACAGAAGGAATCCACTTTTTTTTCTATCACAGAAAGAATGGGACTTGCTGATCAAGGACATTGTCAATAAAAAAAAAAACTATTAAAGAAATGTTTCCAAAGACTCATGGATGGGACTGGAGTTCTCAGAGGTAGAGCGCTTGCGCTTGCCTAGCATGTGTGAGGCACTGTGTTCCATTCCTAGGGCTGCAAATAACAATAATAATAACAAGCCAGATATAGTGATGCACCCCTTATAACCCAGTGACTTGAGAGGCTGAGGTAGGAGGAGGATCCCAAGTTTAAGAATAGCCTGGGGGGGCCACTGAAGTTGTGGCTCAGCAGTAGAGCACTCGCCTAGCACGTGAAAGGTGCTGGGTTCGATCCTTACCACCACATAAAAATAAACAAAATTTAAAAATAAAGGTATTGTGTCCAACTACAACTTAAAAAAATAATATTTAAAAAAAAAAATCAAAAAGGAAAAGCCTGGGCAACTTAGTGAGACCATCTTAAAATTAAAAGGGGGGGGGGGCTTGGGGTGGAGCTCTATGGGAGAGTAGCACCCCTGCTATCAGTCTCCAGTACCGAAAAATAATAATACTCAAAACACCACACTAAGGACATAGAGGAGCACAAAGATCAAGTCCCTGGCAATTACCATGCAGAGACAGTGAGGCTACCTGTTAGCATACCGCCATCCTGCCTGGGAACTTTATGTCTCCCCTGGGTGATTGATTCTTCAGCATCCAGGTCTGTTTCCTTCCTGGTTTGCTGCCCAGATGGGTCCAGTTCAGTTCAGAGTCCTTGGTTATCACCTTGGAAACTGCCCTGAACAGGGACTTGATCCTCAGCAGAGATCCTCTGCAGGAATCAGGGCCCAAATGGTATTCATACTCTGCTTAGGGACAGACAGCTGCCTCCTGTTTGCACCCTGGGAGCCCTTATTGCCCTGGGTCTTCTGGAAGCTCAGTCTCCACAGGTCAACAGAAGTGGTCACCTACAGATACTACGGCACTTAGTGTTCTTCAGCCCAGCCCATCACCCTTTCTCAGCACACTATCAGTCAGAATCTTACACCAGAAAGTAAAATCTTACCCCAGAAAGTCAACTTTCTGGAGAGTAATCTGTCAGTAACTATAAAG
This sequence comes from Marmota monax, assembly GCF_021218885.2. Taxonomy (NCBI): domain Eukaryota; kingdom Metazoa; phylum Chordata; class Mammalia; order Rodentia; family Sciuridae; genus Marmota; species Marmota monax. Next base: position 1,782,630 of record NW_026692025.1, on the reverse strand, counting down.
GCCCTCAAACATGCTCATCAAGCCTGACAACTTGGAGAGACGCTGTCTCAAAATAAAAAAATAAAACAAGCTGGGTATGTAGCTTACTGGTAAAATGCCTCAGGGTTCAATTCCTAGTACCAAAAGAAAAAGAAAGTCCTATTGTATGGACAGATCTCTCTGTTTATGCACTCATCAGATGATAGGACATTTGGGTTGTTTCCATCTGCTGCTATGAACATTCTTGTATGAGGTTTCGTAGCTCAGTGGGAGCACACTTGTCTAGCATCTAAGAGGACATGGGTTCATTCCCAGCACTGTGTGTGCAAGTGCACATGTGTATAGACAGAAGCTGGGAGCAGATATATTAAATCATTGTGCAAGGGGAATAAAAACATTGGAGATTTTTTCTATTTTCCAAATATTATATAAACATGGCCACATTATTTTTGAAAATATGTTAGCCAGGCACTGTGGCAGATGCCTATAATCCCAGTGGCTGAGGAGACTGAGGCAAGAGGATGGCAAGTTCAAAAACTTGCCAGCCTCAGCAACTTAGCGAGACCCTGTTTCAAAAGAAAAAAATTAAAAGGGCTACGGATGTGGCTCAGTGGTTAGGTGTCCCTGGGTTCAATCCCCAGTACCAAAAAAAGAAAGGAGAATATAAATGTTTACAAACTAAAAAAAAAAAAGCATCCAGGAAAATTCTATTCTCATGATAACAATGATAATATTAAGCAAAGAGCTGTCTTAGGTCCATGTGATCCCAATTTGGGGAACAGGTATGGGAGGTAGGTGGGGGACAGAGGCCCCAAGGGCTGTAGGTGTAGAAAAGGAAAACAAAACAGTTCTCACTCTATCCCAGAAGAGGTGGCCCAGCAAGCCCCATGCCTTCCCCAGAGAAGGCTGAGAAGCTCATTCTTTCTGGAAGGCTGGAGGAGGGCCTGGACATGGAGCAGGTCTGAGCCTCTCTTGCCCCCTCTACTCATCACCCCCACTGTCCCTGTAAGATTTGCAGAAAGGGTACTGTGGGTGGCCAAGGGTGGTGTGGCCCCTGGCGTCCCCCAGCCCATTGTGGGGCATAAGGGGACAGGAGGCCCCCAGGGGGGAGGGGTGGGGCCCTAGGCCCCTATAGCTGGAGTTGGGTACCTGCTAGGAATCCCATGCTCTGAGAGTACAATCCATATCCTCAGGGAGTCAAGGACAAGTGATTTCTGAACAGAACCTGTCCCCACTCCACCCCTAAAAGGAAAAGAATTGAAAGCAGCTAAAGGGAGGAGACAGATGCTTCTGGCTGGGGGCAGGGAACTTGAGCTCTGCAGATACATAACAGAGACATCCCCAGGAGTAGAGATGGAAAGTAGGAGGGGGACAGAGGCAAAGCTGCATTTCAGTCTGGTGGCAGAGAGCCCAGGAAGTGAGGTACACAATGACCTGTAGGTTTCTAGACAGTCAGGATACCCCAGAAGGAGGAGAGCGCCTGCTCTTGAACATGGTGGGCCCCTGACCTCAGAGCTAAAGGTCATCTAAACACTGGCATAACTAGAAATAACTATGATTAAGACAGACATCCCAGGACTTGGGGAAGCCAGTCTGCACTGGAACCCGGCAAGAAACAAGCAAGCACTTCAGATGGCTGAGCTCAGAGTTCAAGGAGTAGAAAAAGGGAAAATGCTGGAGTGGATGGTGGTCAGGGATGCCTCTGGGAGAGGAGACCTGAAGAGAGACCTTAATGGAGACAAGGAGCCAGCACTGCTAGGGTGGAAAAGCAGGGACTGTCCCAGGAGAACAGACTGTAGCATCCTGCACAGATGATAATGGCTTGGCCCTGGGAGGGGGGGCATGGAGGTGGCAGGACATGGTCAAAGTCAGTTTGTCTTTTAAAAGCAGAGTGGTGCCAGGCACCGTGGTGTACCCCTGTAATCCCAGGGGCTCAGGAAGCTAAGGCAGGAGGATCATAGGTTCAAAGCCAGCCTCAGCAACAGCAAGGCATGAAGCAACTGAGTGAGACCCTTCTCTAAATAAAATACAAAATAGGGCTGGGGATGTGGCTCAGTAGTCAAGTGCCTCTGAGTTCAATCTCTGGTACCAAAAAAAGCAGACTGTTGCTAGCTAGGGGCAAGGGACAGAGAGGACTAGAAAATGACTCCAAACAAGCACAGGAAAAAATGCTCCCATTATTCATCATTGAGGAAATGCAAATCCAAACCCAATGAGACCACTTTACACCCACTAGCATGGTTAGATGAACAAAAGGAAAACAACAAGCACTGAGGGGATGTGGAGACACTGGAGCCTGCACACATTGCTGGTGGGACGGTAAAATGGTGCCACCCGCTGTGGAATATGGTCTGGCAGTTCCTTAAAAGGTTAAACAGAGTGTGTATGAGATCCAGCAATCCTTGAAGAACTGAAAACAGGCATTCACACAAAAATTGTACACAAATGTTCAAAGCAGCAGTATTCACAATAGCCAAGGCTTGGGAGCAACACAAATGTCCACCAACAGATGAACGCATAAACACAATGTGGTCCATACATACAGTGGAATACCAGCCAGCCACCAGAGGGGATGAAGTTCTGATGCAGGCTACAAATGGTGGACCTTGCAAACCATCTATGCAAGTGAAAGAAGGTGGACACAAAGGGCCACATGCTGTATGATTCCACTTAAATGAAATGTTCAGAACAAGCAAGTCCACAGGGACAGAAAGCAGAATGAGGGTTTCCAGGGGTTGGAGAAGGGGGAGCAGGCAGTGACCGCTTAATGGGTCTGGGTTCCCTTTTCTAGTGATGAATGTGTCCTGGAAGGAGACAGTAGTGGTTGTACAACATTGTGAATGTATGAAATGTCACCAATAAAATTTATTATGCATGTTTTACCACAATAAAATAAAATAAAATAAACTGCGGATGTGGTGGTACATGCCTGTCATGCCAGCAGCTCCAGAGGCTGAGGCAAGACAATTGCAAATTGCCTGGCCACTTAAGAGAGACCCAGGGCTAGGGATGGGATGTAGCTCAGCAACAGAGGCCCCTGGGTTCCATCCCTGGTACCAGCAAAATGACACACACAAAAAAATCCTGCTGCCCAGGTCCACAGGTACCAGGGGTGTTGTTACAGGACAGAGGAAGTTTGAGGAAGGGAAAACATCAGAATTGGGACAGAAATTTTTGTCTCAATTGGGAAATGGGCATGTTTTATTCGTTGCAAATTTTTATGTCCAGGTTAAAGTTCTCAAGACCTGTAGACATGTGCAGTGCTCCAGTCCACCTACCTAAGCCACTAATCCGGTATCCTGTGTCCACTGTTGTGAAATTCAACTAGGATTTTTTTCAGTATGGGGAATCGAACCCAGGGGCCCTCTACTACTGAGCTATGTTCATAGCCTTATTTTGTATTATTTATTTATTTGTTTGTTTGTTATTATTTATTTATTTGTTGGCAGGGTCTCATTAAGTTGCTGCAGCTGGCCTGGAACTTGCACCCCTCCTGTCTCAGCCTCCTTGAGTTGGTGGGATTATAGGCAGCAACATTGCTCCCTGCTAAGAATTGTTCTTGAATTGAAATCATGAGGAGATTACCCAGAGAAGGTGTGTTGGCAAAAGCAGAAGTTCGTGGAGGATCCTGGGGCCCCCTGAGGGTGGGAAGACCACAGCCTGAAGTCAGTAAGAAAGAGAGTCTGCATGGGGTGTGGTGGTGCAAGATGGTGGAGAATGGACCTCTGGATGTGTTGGGGGTGCTGCCTGGGATGGGGAATGAAAGCAGGTGGGGAAGCTCAACCTGGAGGGCCCCAGGCTTTCGGGGCTTTTGGACGCTTGTGCATAGAATGGGGTGGGGACAGCTCAGAGATATGGTGTCCAAATGCTGATGGGATCAGTAGGGGGGGGGAAATCCCTAAAGTCAAAGACAGCCAGGGAAAAGTGTAGGCACCAAGACTTTGAGAAGGTGAAGAGAACACAGGGGCAGGTAAGAGACCATCTGGGTCAGGAGCGATGAGGGCTAGATGGGCCCTGGCTGCAGATGGGTGCGGCAGAGTCGCGACTGTCTGAGGATCAGGGGCTCTGTGGGGCACACCCCTAATGGGGTGCGGCACCACTACGCTGTGAGCAACGGAAGGCGGGACCCCAGGCGCGCTGGCCCCGCCTTCTGGGCCCTGAGCCGCAGACAAAGAGCGCGCGGCAGCAGCGATGGCGCTAAGGCAGCGGTAGCCCGAACAGCTACCAGGCAGCGGTAGCCCGGAACAGCTACCACATTGGTCCCCCGATGTACTGTCTGGTTAGACAGGTGGCGGAAGAGTGCCATCCTACCTGACCCCAGCACCACCCCAGCCCCGTTGCTGGGCTCCATTCCAGGGCCAGCTCCAGGGACCCTCCCGCAGTCCTCGATCCTCTGGAACATATAAGAGTCCTGCTCTGAGGGACCCTGCAACGCATGTGATTCCCTGTGTGGCCTGAAGAACCGTCTCTTTCGTTCTCATTGGTAACAGGATAACATGTGAAGCTACATCATTTCTAGGGGGCCTCCTAGTGACACAGTTCCACTCTCCTTACCCCACTCTGCAGATTGGGAGACTGAGGCTGGAGAATAAAGAAACCGAATCTACACTCTGCAGGGGGTGGGGAGCCATGAATTCCAATAGAACTGCTGGCTCTCAGCTTTGCGCAGGGAGTGTCCTGGAAGCGGTTGTGACTCTAGGCTTCCTGAGCCCAGACAGCTGTTATGGGAATCTCCAAATCGGCCAAACATCAGAAGGAAAAGTCCAGGCAAGAGCAGCCTGTGCAAACGGCAACCTCTGGCACTCCTCCTTTCAGTGGCGCCCAGTAGAAGTCCCCATTCATCTTTTCCCATCTCTGCATTTTGAAAATTGTCAACCCACAGAAATGTTAGAACATCTGCATGTTCCCTTTACCCAGATGTCTCCAGAGTGCACATTCTCGCAAGCCCCTTCTAGGGCTTTCTACTCACACATTTGCAGAAGCATTTGAAACTAAGACGCCATTCCTCCCCCTCTCCTTGAGGCACAGCACCACTATCATATTATTTAGCAGATACAACCACTTCCAAATCTCTCCAAGTATACCACTAACACCTTATAACTTTTCTATTGATCCAGGACCCAATTATGGAGCATACATATTCCATTTGGTCAGGTCTGTAGTCTCCTGTTCTCCCCACAACCTCACAGCTAATAGTTTTACCTTCAGCAATGATACTTGTCTGAATGAATCATTCCATTGGTGGCTGCAAAATGCCTTCATTTCTAAGAATTTTAGCAGGAACACAGCTGTACACTCCACCCACATCTGACAGCCCAGAGAAAGGTGTAGCTGCTCCCCATCCCCAATCACAAATTACAGCTGCCTGGACAAGCCACATCATCACCCTCCTCCCTATCCATCTCTGTCCCCACCCTTTCTGCCCAGGACCAGAGGAGAGATAGAGAAGGATGGTGGGGCTTTACCTGCAAGGCCTGTTTAGTTATTTGGGGTAGGGTACCCAAAAGAGCTCCTGTGTGTTGCTAGGAGTTTGGGTGGTAGGAAAAGAGGGACAGTTAGTTGCACATGGTACAGAAGAATAAGTCATGTCCCTTGAAGCCCCACTTAGGCAATGTCCTCTGGAAGGTCTGAATTCCTGATTCAAAAGGTCTCTTGTGAGGCCTTGCCCCTTATTTGTTAAAAATTCACTTTTCTGGGCTAGGGATATAGTTCTAGTTGTGTATATATATATATATATATATATATATATATATATATATATATATGGATATAGTTGGTAGAGTGCTTGCCTCCCATGCACAAGGTTCTGGGTTCAATCCCCAGCACTACACACACAAAAATTCACTTTCCCAGTGATGTTGATGTAATTTGGGATTCCACTAATTTACCCAAAGTTCCTACCCCAGGTCTGGGATCAGCAGCCATCAACATGCACCTCACTCCACTTGAGACCTTATGAGATATGTGGACTCCAGCCCCCCCCCCCACAGCTGAATCAGAATGTGTCTCAGGGTAGAGGGTGGAACCTGGTCCTGAGAGCACCCTGGAGGAGCCTAGATACATGTGTACTTGCATACCCACAGCAGCTCAGAAACCAGTCAGGTGCTCCCAAGCATCTCTCCTCCCTCTCTGCTTCCCAAAGTGCTGAGTGCATGGTGCTGGCCCAGGGGTCAGCTGAGATCCCCCTTCCCTGGAAACAGCTGGCTCTTTATACTCCACAGTCTTGCCTCAGTAGCATAGATGAAGGAAGAATGTCCCACGAGGTACATGTCTACAAGGCCAACCAAGCCGGAAGTCATCATTGAGGTCAATCTTTGGTGGCAGAGTGCTTGCCCAGCATGTGCAAGGACCTGGGTCCAATCCTCAGCACCTGGGGGCAGGGCAGGGGCACCTCAGGTGTTCCAGACATGTGGCTCAGCCACTGAGAATACCACCTTAAACTAACCTGGATGGACAAGGGCACAGTCTGCGTAACAATAATCAGAATGACATCATCTACAAAGTACTTTACTAAGAAACAGACAGAGTGCACCAGGAAAGGGAAGATATCTTGGCAAGCCTCAGAGCTGGAGACTTCTCATCCTATCCTTCTGTACTGCAAGGAGGATAGAGCCTCACAGTCACACTTGTCTCTTTCCCAACTTGCACATTACACTTCACAACTTGGAAGCTTTTTCCTATATTACTTCTCCCTTTTCTTTCATATTGAAAAACCACTCAGAATAATATTGGATATTCTTCTGTCACTGGACAATTAACTGTGACATGTTTATACATAATTCCCAATCCTTAATGGCCAACTGCATGTGCTGGTGCCAGCAACTCTACCCTCTACTCACTGGGATCCAGGGGGACCCAGAGCAGAGTAGTAGGTGTTGCCAGGCAAACTCCATCCACTTCCCTCCTCACAACCACCCCAAGCAAATGCTCCCTTCATACTCATTTAACAGGGGAGGAAACTGGGGCACCAAGCCAGTGGGCCATTCATTGGCTTGCCTCTGGTCCCACAGCTCAGCCAGGGGCAGAGCCACAGTTTGGCCCCAGGGTGTCTCCTCCATTCCTATCACCACACTGCACTAAAGTAGAAGGAAGGTGAGAACAAAGACCACCCAGGCCACCCTCAGGCCCTAGTGCTGAGCTGAGCTCATACACCAGTCTCCTTTGGGGGTGTGCATGCATGAACATGCAGTTCATGGTTTTAACACTTCACTGCAGTGTAAGTACCCTATTTTGCACATATTTGGAGTGCAAAATTGGAAATGTTTCATGTATGTCTGTCTATACACCTGTGAGACCATCACCACCAAGACAGTGGTCATTGCTATCACTCCCAAAGGTGTCCATATGCCTTCTATCTGTCCCTAAAACCACTGATGTGCTTCCTGTCACCACAGAATTTTATTTCAATGAATAAGACGGTCCTCAGAACTCCATAGTAAGGAAAGGGGCATTTTTAAATCTTGAGTCATTGGTACAAAGCAGGGTGACCCTGTCCAGAAGATGGCTGTCAAAATTCACTGATCCTTCTCCATTCCCCTCCTCAGTGACTACACTTCCCCAGGGAAGGATACAGCAGTGCACAGAAAAATCCAAATATCTGCACTGGGATTGGGGGCAATGTGTCCCCTGTCAGATCCCCAGCACCAGGGATGGTGGCTGCCAGAGCAGCAAGTAGGCGCTGAAGAAAAAGAATGCTTGTCTTGAGGTAGAAAGAGGGGAGAAGACAGGTGTCCTGGTTCAGCCCACCCGAGGCTCTGCTGGACAGTCACCATGAGGAATGAGTGCAATGTGCTGCAGAACGGTTCCACTCATCAGGATTTATTTCATGAGTATCTTCACATGCCTGAAGTCATGGAGTCAGGGGGATACCAAGTTTACGAAGACTGAACTGACAGGGACAACAAAGAGGCAGAGAGACAAGGTCAGCAGAGTGTGGGACATGATTAGATTCACAACAAGACAGGTTGTCAGATCCACTGAGGGAGAGGAAGGACAGGGTGGCAAGCAGTGGCACAGGAAAGGCTCTGGGAAGGGCTTTATTGCTTGGTGCCTGGTGTACCTCGTTTTCCACCTTTCCATCCTGGGCAACCCAACCACTTCCTCTTCCTAAATCAACATGCACTCATCCTCCTTTTCAGAAGCGGTTCTGCCTCTTTTGATTAAATGTGCTAAGATAATGACTGGAATAACAGAAATGGCCTATAAGTTCTGAAACAAAACATTACAGCCCGCAACAGTCTGTATCAGTAGAATAAAGGAACAAACCTATGCAATCATCTCAATAGGCAGAGAAAAAGCATCTGACAAAATCAAACAGCATTCACGATAAAAACACTTAACAAGGAACAGGAGGGAACTTCCTCAGCCTGAAAAAAGGGCATTTATGAGAAACCCACAGCTGCCAGTCACAGTGGCACATACCTATCATCCCAGTGACTTGGGACACTTAGGCAAGGGGATCCCAAGGTTGAGGCCAGCCTCACGAACTTGACAAGAACATGTCTCAAAATCAAAGATAAAGAATAAAAAGGACTGGGGTGTAGTTCAGGGATACAGCCCCCTGGGTTCAATTCCCAGGGACATTTTTCCCCTTTTAGATCAGGAAAAAGCAAGGATACCTGTCTGTTCTGGCCACTTCTATTCAACACTATACTGGAGGTTCTTGCCAGAACAACAACAACAAAAAAAGACTGGGAATGCAGTCCAGTGAATTCAATGTAGCCTCTGAGTTCAATTCCTAGTACCAAGAAAAAAAGAAAGAAAATGCACCCAGATGGGAAAGGAAAAACTAAAACTATTTCTATTTGCCTAGGATGTGATCCTAATATATAGAAAATTCTACAAAAAACAACAAAAACTATTATAATTAATAAATGAGTTAAATAAGATTGCAGAATACAGGATCAGTGTACAAAAATCAACTGTAGGACCAGGCCATGGTGGCACATGCCTGTAATCCCAAAGACTTGGGAGACTGGGACAGGAAGATCACAAGTTCAAGGCCAGCCTCAACAACTTAGGGAGATACTGTCTCAAAAGTTTGAAAAAAAAAATAAAAAAGACTGGGGATGTAGCTTAGTCATATAGCATCTCTGGATTCAATTCCCAGTAACAAGGGGGAAAAATAAACTGTAGGGGCTATGTATTTACCGCAGTGGTAGAGCATTTGTCCAGCATGAACAAGGTCCTGGGTTCCATTCCCAGCACCAAAAAAAGAATAGAATAACTTGAATAAATTTAACATAGGAAGTACAAGGCACCATTGAAAGAATTAAAGACCCAAATAAATAGACACCCCATGTTCATATGAGCAACACTCTCCAAATTGATTGCATTCAATATAACCTCCACCAAAATCTCAGGCTTATTTTCAGAAATTGTCAAAATTATTCCAAAATTCACATGAAAACTCAAGGAACCCACCATAATCAACCTTAAAAAAGAAGTATAAAGTTGAACTACTCACACTTCCTAATTTCAAAACTTCCCACAAGCCTCCACTAACCAGAGTAATGTGGCAATGATATAAGGACAGATCTTTCTCCAAAGCAATAATCACAAGAAAAGATGTTCCACATTATTTTGCCAACCAGAAATGTAAATCAAAGCCACAATGCGAGCTGGGAATGTAGCTCAGGGAGAGCACTCAAGGGGCAGATCCTGAGTTCTATCCCCAGCACAATAAAAACCAGACTGCAAAACAAAAAATCCACAATGAGATGCTGCTTCACACACAGTAGGATAGCTACAAGAGACAATCAGAAAATCACAAGGGCTGGCAAGCACAGGAGAAATCAGAACCCTCGTGCACTGCTGATGGCAATGGAAAATGGTATAGCCACTGTGGAAAACAGTGACAAAGAATTACCATAAGATCCAGCAATTCCATTTTTAGGTATATAAAAGAATTGAGGGCTGGGGATGTGGCTCAAGTGGTAACGCGCTCGCTGGCATGTGCAGGGCACTGGGTTCGATCCTTAGCACCACATAAAAATAAAATAAAGATGTTGTGTCCACTGAAAACTAAAAAATAAATATTAAAAAAAAAGAACTGAAAGCAGGGATACAGATACTTGTCCACCAACAATCACAGGAGCATTATTCAAAATAGCTGAAAGTCACCAGCTATGGTGGTATACTTCCTATATTCCCAGTGACTTGAGAGGCTGAGGAAGGAGGATAACAAGTCTGAGGACAGCAACAGCAACTTAGTGAGATCTTGTCTCAAAATAAAAAATAAAAAAGGGGGGCTGGAGTTGTGACTCAGTGGTAGAGTGCTTGCCTAACCTAGCATGTATGAAGCACTGGGTTTGATCCTCAGCACCACACAAAAATAAATAAATAAAACAAAGGTATTGTGTCCATCTACAACTAAAAAAATTTAAAAATAAATGTCTGGGGTTGTAGCTCAGTGGTAGAGCATTTGCCTAGCATGTGAGAAGCACTAGGTTTAATCCTCAGTACCAAATAAATAAATAAAGGTATTGTATCTATCTATAACCAAAAACTATTTTTAATTATAAATAAATAAATAAATAAATACAAAGGACTGGGGATGTAGCTCTGTAGTAAAACACCCCTGGATTCAATCCCCAGGACCAAAAACAAAAAAACAACCAAAAGGTTTAAACAACCCAAATACTCATCAATTGATAAAGAGGTAAATATTATTATGCTGCATACTCTACAATGAAATATTTGGCAATAAAAACAAATTTAGCACTGGTCTGTGATATAATATGTACCAGCTCTGAACACATTATAAATGAAAGTAGCCAGACACAAAAAGTGTGTGTGTGTGTGTGTGTGTGTGTGTGTTTGTGTGTGTATGGTTTTTTTTTTGGGGGGGGGTACCAGGGATTGAACCCAGGGGCACTCGACCACTGAGCCACATCCCCAGCCCTATTTTGTATTTTATTTAGAGACAGGGTCTCACTGAGTTGCTTAGTGCCTCGCTGTTACTGAGGCTGGGTTTAAATTTGTGATCTTCCTGTCTCAGTCTCCCAAACCACTGGGATTACAGGCATGTGCCACTGCGCCTGGCCAAAAGGTCATATATTATGTGGTTTCATTTATATAAAATGCCCAGAATAGTCAAATCCACAGGAAGAGAAAGAGATGAATAGTTGCCAGGGGCTGGGAGGTTTGGGGAAGAAATGGGACAGTGACTGCTAATGGGTACAACATTTCTTTATAAGGTGATAAAAATGTTCTGGAATTAAGCCAGGGTTGTAGCGCATGCCTGTCTATAATCCCAGCAGCTCGGGAAGCTAAGGCAGGAGGATTGCAAGTTCAAAGCCAGCCTCAGCAATTTAGCAAGGTGCTAAGCCATTCAGTGAGACCCTGTCTCTAAATAAAATACAAAATAGGGCTGGGGATGTGGCTCAGTGGTTGAGTGCCCCTGAGTTCAATCCCTGATACCACACCCACCCCCCCAAAAAAGTTCTGGAATTAGATAGCAGTGACAGTTTCACAGCTATGTGAATGTACTAAAACACACTGAATTACACATTTTTAAAGGATGCATTGTGTGGTATGTGAATTGTATATCAATAAAGTTGCAATTTTTTTTTTGCAGTGCTGGGGATGCCACTGAGCTACATCCCAGGCCAAAGCTATAAATTTTTTGGGGGGAGGGGGTATGGGGTACTGAACCCAGGGATGCTTTATCACTGAGCTACATCCCCAGCCCTTTCTATTTTTTATTTTGAGACAGGCAGGGTCTCACTAAGTTGCTTAGGGTCTTGCTAAATTGATGAGGCTGGTCTTGAACTTGTGATCCTCCTATCTCAGCCTCCTGAATTGCTGGGATTATAGGCATGTGCCATCACACTCCCAGCTCCTACAGTTGCTTTTTGTACACTGATCCTGTATTCTGAAACCTTGCTGAACTCTTTAGTTTTAATATTTTTAGTGGATTTCTTAGAATTTTCTATATATTAGGATCATATCATTGGTGAATTGATTACTTTTTCCTTTATATTTTAAAAAATTATAAATAAATAAATAAATAAATAAATAAAAGGAGTGGGAATGTAGCTCTGTGGTAAAATACCCCTGGATTCAATCCTCAGGACCAAAACCAAAAAACATCCAAAAGGTGAAAGCAACCCAAATGCCCATCAATTGATAAATATTGTGCTGCCTGGGGTTACATGAGACCAGTCTTACATCAAATGCTTCACCAAAATTTCTCCAAAAAAGTCAAAACAGATGGGCTAGAATGGCTTGCCATTTAACGGAGGAATTCCAGAAAACGAAGCAATAAGGAGAGGATCCCAAGTCCCAGGCCCACCTCCCATCTGGAGTCCGGGAATACAAGATTCTGCAGAATGTCCTCTTGGTCCCAATCTGGGTCATTGCAGACCCCTATCACACTGGGGAAATGGCAATGGCCTGGCAAGGGTTCCAAACTGGAAACAAGAGAAGAGTAACAGCAGAGTGGGGAGTGTAGCAGAGGGAAGAAGGTGGAAAGCAGCAATTGGGAGAAGCAAGGGCCCCACGCACGTTCCACGGAAGAGCCAAGGAGAGGGGACCAGAAGCTCCACCAGGCTGGGGCAAAGCTTGCACGCCACCCCTACTTCCACCCTCCCCCGCCTCCTATTCTTGGAGGCCAAAGGAGCTAAGTAAGCTCCCAGCACAAATGCTGAGCTCCCTGCAGCCACCTCCATACATTGATCCGTTCCAAATCTCCCCCTATGCTCCCACCACGATTCTGCCGATGTCTACTGGGGTTCCCCCTTATTCGTCTAGAAACCTCCTGGTTCTGTCTAGTCAACCTTCTCCTGCATGCACTTGCTCCCCAATGTAACAAATAAACCCATAAGTTCAGGTCGGAGCTACTAAATGCATACCTGTCTGCGCTTGCATCTGTTCCTGGGTCCCGACTCCCTCTGACCTTGACCTCCCTGAACTTAGCCCTACAGAGTCTCTGTCCACACCATCAGGGATACATTTCTCTAAACACCTGGCGGGGTGCACACAGAAAGTACACAAACGCGGGGCCTGGGAACCTCCGCGCACACACAGACGGGGCACAGGCACACACTCACGTAGTCACGCCACGCACAGGCAAAGAAGCCCCACTGGGGGCTGCGGGGCTGGACTCGGGGTGTGAGCACGAGGCCGGGTGTTTCCAGCTCCGCACAGCTCACCACCAGGTTCATAGCCTGCATGGCTCAGGAGGCCAGAGCCGGGGCCGACGGACGTGCTGAGCGTCGGCCAGGCACAGCCAACCCGGAGGCGCCCACTCACCCGAGAAGCCCAAGGCCCAGGAGCCCACAATTCTGACAGGGCCAAACCCAGGAGTAGCTCAGGAGTGGCCTTCCAGCCACCGGGCCGGACAGTGACTGGCGTCGGCGCCTTAGGGCTTCTGCGTCCCTGGCCCGTGGGGACCGGATTCGGCAGCCCCAGGCACCGTAGGCGCCCAGCCTCTACCTTGGCTCTGGGTCCAGCTGGGAGAGCGTGTGCCAGGAATCCAGCCCGTTGCTATGCAACCTCCATCCCGCGCCGGCCAAGCCGTGCCTCCGGGCTACAAGTCCCGGGACGAAAGCGTACCCTACCCCGGGCAAACCCAACTTCTCATCTCGGGCTGATCTGGACGCAGGGCTCGTGTTCCAATCTTCTTCAGGCACCCAAGTCTTGCGCCTCACACCCCCACCCCCATCCAGCTCCCCCATCCGTGGCTGGCTCCCACGGAGCGCCAACACCCAGCAACCCCAGAATCTGAGGGTGAGGTTGGCTCCCTACCTTTTCCTCTTCGATGCCTACTGCCCTCCCACGCCCGCCTCCCCGACTCCACCTGTCCTTCCCTACGGGGTCTGTTCAATCGCTTGGCGGGGCTTTGCCCCTCACCCCTGAGGCCCAGCCGCCCTACCTGAAGCATCACTTTGTACTGCTCCTCCGGTTTCTGAACCACGCACATATTACATCCCATGGTGCTGGCAGGCGAGGGAAGGAAGAGAGCGGGAACGGGAACACACCTTTCACTGGCCCATGCGCGGGACCTCTGGTCCCGGGCCGGGGCCGGGGTCCATATCCTAGCGCGGGGGGGCGGGCCACCTAGCGGGGGAGGGGGGCACGCCCCCAAGGAGGGGGCAGCTCCACGCCCCTCTGCTTAACTCTTCGCTGCCAGAGGCTAGGCGCCGGCATGCTCCTTCGCACCCGGCCTGGAAAAAAAGGGCAGCGGGGGATGGGCGGGCGCGCCGGGCGTTGCCTGGCTACGGCCCCCCAGGAGGCGCGGGGGCGCGCCGGGCCGCCGGGGGCCGTTAGGGGCCGTGGGCCGAGTGCCTCCCCGCCCGCGGGGCCCGCCACTGCCGCTGCCGCCTCCGGCTCCTGCCCATGGCCGTCGGCCCCGGGAGCCCGGCCTTCGCGCTCGGCGCCGCGGCCCGGCCCGCCGACAGGGGGGCGGCGGCACGAGACGACCCCCGCCCGCGGCCAGGCCCGCGCCCCCGCTCCCGCCTCGCCCTGCCGCGCTCTCGGCGCTCCCAGAGCCCGCTCTCTGGCCCGCAACCGGCCGGCTGTCTCTGGCTCCCGCCTGGGACGACGGGCACGCGCGCGCGCCCGCAGCAGCAGCGGGGGATGTGTGCGGGGACCCGGCGCACGCGCGCGGGGAGCGGAGCGGTGCTGGGTGGGGGCAGGAGCGGCTGGGGGCCGCGGAGTCGGTGCGGGAAGCCGGGGGCGGGGCCTTGGTGGAGGCAGGCGGAGCACCCCGGCACCTGGTGACCCCTGTGTCGGTCCCGCAACGCTTAGCGGACCTGTAGCCTTTGCTGTGCCGCTCCGGGAGAGAGGGGGTCCTGTTTGGAGGACATGCCTCTCAGATCCCTTAGGGAGAGTTATGGGCCTTGGAAGGGGCACCCAATTTCAGCTCCTTTCCCAGGTCCTGGACTCAGCAGCCCGAATGCCTCTACTCCTCCCTCTGTCTTCGCCTTAACAATTGCTTTCCTCTTTCAACTCAGCCATTCCCTTGCTGTCTTTGAAATGGACACCTTTGTTTAGAGAAAAGAAAAGCATGGAGCGCGGTAGGAGGTGGAGACAGCCATCCGAGAAACGTCTGATGCCTTCGAACTGATGCATGCACAGGACTGGCGAGCCTGGGGCGGTTGCCTACCTGCTTCTCAGCCCCTCACTCGGGCCCGCCCCCTTTAACAATCCCTTCATTTCTTCTCCCCCACAGCCTGACCCCTCCTCTTGAACAAGCCTGGAGGGAGAGGGCCTTTGCAAAGCAGCAGCAGATTGAGGGCTGGGTCTCACAGGTGTATAGACATATATGCCTGATTGATAGAGGAAGACACTGTTGTCCTATCTATTTGCATCCCTTACTTGTGCCCCTGGGGCCCCAGACTAGAAAAGCTGTCTGAGCCCATGGCCCCTGGCTGCAGAAGAGTCCTTCATTGAATTGCTACAGCTTTATTTCCTTTATCTCTGGGCTTTGACACTAGGGTGTTTAATTAGCACTTGGGGGAGGCTTCCTGAAGGCCCTTTCTTTCCGCCCAGACTCCTGGTTTAGAAAGGAATCAGGAAGAACAGGTGTGAGCAGCTTATCAGGAGTTTCCCAGAGAGCAGAACTTGAGAAAAGAGCTGGTAGGCAGTGTGCAACCTGCTACCAAATGTCCTGCTGGTCTCTTAGAGGAATGTCTCTCACTGAGAGCTCTGCACTGGTCCCTATGGCTGGTGTCTGGGACATGGAGTAGCTGCAGTACCTAGAACAGCCATGGGGAGAGGAGGCCCCTGCTTCTGGGCCCAGGCAGAGCCCCAGGCTTTCCACAATGGCCACTGCTGACAGACATTCCCTCTGCCATTGGTTTCCTGTGCTCTCCTGCAGTGCATGCTCCCTGATAGCCTGGGCATAAGACCCATCTTATACATACACTTCAAGAGCACCCCATCAGGTACCCCTCTTCTCCAAACCTTGTCACTTGCCTTCCAGTCATATCAGTCAGGGTCCTGACCAGTCAGCCAAGTCATCTGCCACTTCCCAGGAGTTCATGGACCCCTTATCCCAGGCCATTTTTCCCTCTATGAAGTGAACAACCTACAGTACTGCTCACTGCAAAGATTTCCCCTCACCAGTGTCTTTTGTGACCACCCTGAGTGGGTCTGTGGCATGGCAACATCCTGGTTTTCCTAATCCCTAAGTGAGCTAATCCATGGAAGGACTGTGAGTGTTTTCTTCTATCATTAACAGGGGAGTCCCTGCCCATCAGTCTATAAGTGTGAGCTGAGGGGAAGTTCCAGTGTAATTAGAGGCAGACAATATGGGGAGCTGGACTAGCTGTTCACATCCCTTACTTGTGCCTCTGGCCCCACTGCATCTGGACCCGAATGTACCAGTGTGATGGGATTGCTGCTGTACCTGCCTGGCCTCAGGATTTGGTAGGTCTGATGATATGCAGCTCCTGATGGGCAGATGTGGTCACATACAGACTTAATGTCCCATCACAGGCTCTAAGTCTCTACCCAGTCCCAGTTACATGGCAGAAACTGTTTGGAGACAGTGAGCAGCTGTGCCACATAAGGTGTAGTGCTGCTTCAGGACTTCAGGGCTCCGCATTGACCCTCTTTTGAGGCTTTGCAGTGCACTTCACACAGCACCTTTCAAATCATGAACAAATCCCATTGGTATCTTAGGTTGGCCTGGTCCTCTGGCTCTTAGCTGCAGAGCAGCTCATACTGCAGCCCACACCTTCTGCGAGGCCCATTTTTGCTCTGGTCTTCAGTGATTGCCCCTGTACATCCTCCAGTCCTGCTTAATCAGACATTAATCAATTCTGTGATCTACCCAATCCCCTTTCTTGCTAAAATCAGAGTCAGTTTCTTCCTGCAATCAGAAAATCCTAATAAATATAAACCCCTAGGAGACTGTGGGGGAAGAAGGACATCAGGGATAGTCAGCTGACCAAGCCCATCAATGAGGTCAATGGTACAGGAACATTCCTGCATGGCCACACGGGAGCACAGCATTGTGTTCAAAAGATACACATGGCCATGCCAGGCAAGACTGCACACACCTATAATCCCAGTGACCCAGGAGGATGAGGCACAAGGATCACAAGTTGGAGGCCAGCCTGGGTAACTTAGCAAGATCCTGTCTCAAAATAAAAGATTTTTACAAGGCTAGGGATGTGACCCAGTGGTAGAGAGCCCCCAAGTTCAATCCCCAGTAGAAAAGAAGCAAGCAAGGAAAGAAGGAAGATAAACTACATTGATTTTTTTTTTTTTTTTTTTTTTTTTTTTTTTTTTTTTTGGTTTTCAGCAGTACTGGGGATTGCTCTACTGCTGATCAGTCCAGGGACGTTCTACCACTGATCTACCTCCCTGCCCCCACCCATTTTAAATTTCATTTTGAGACAGGGGCTATCTAAATTGCCCAGACTGGTCTAAAATTTGTAATCCTGCCTCAGGCTCCCGAGTAGCTGAGATTACAGGTGAGTTGCTGGACTTACAGGCATGCATCACAGTGCCAGCCTAGTAGATTGATTTTTGACCAGTGTAAGGATTCATCTTGACATGACTGAAGCCATCTTAAGTTGTAACAATCATGATTACCCCAGAGTAACCCTAGTCAATTTTTCCTGCATAGTTTCCCAGAAAACTATAAATAGATCAAATCATTAGCGTGATATGTGGAGATTTACAACTGACCTTGGTGGCAGGAATATATCTGACTCTGATACTAGCTTAAGATAAACTATGTACATTCTATCACTCTATCCTAGCCAGGATATACACCACTTCTTCCCACCCAAATTGTGGGGATCCATTTAGTCTTGCTGCTGCCCAAGATAATGCTTCTGTAAGTCCTCAACAAATTGCATACTGTGCAATCTTAAATCTGTCTCACAGCACCTTGAGGGTCCAGTCCTCATACATGAGGCCATGTTTCTGGGACAAGCAAGGAACAAAGGCAATTCAATGAAGAAAGGATTTTTTTTTCTCAACAAATGGTGCTAGAATAACTGGACACCCACCTGAAAAACAAAAAGAATTTACTATGATTTGCATGCACATGTCTCTCCAAAACTCCTGTGTTGAAACCTAATTACCAAGGCAATAGGAGTAGGAGGTGGGACCTTTCAGACATGTTTATGCCATGAGGTCTCTACCCTTGTGAGAGGGATCAGCGCCCTTATAGAAAGAGGCTCCAGGAGATTGATTCCTCAAGGGGAAGGAGTGGTGAGGAGGGGTGGGAGCAGAGTTGGGGGAGGAGGAGGAGGAGAAAAAGATACTCCAAGTTTGGGTGTAGCTCAGTAGAAGGTGCTTCATGTGAGAACCAAAAAAAAAAAAAAAAAAAGCTCTAGAATGCTGCCTTGATTCTCTGACTTTTCCACCATAATGAGGCTCCATGAGAGGACAGTATCAATGGAACAGGCCCTCAACAGACAGAATCTGCGGACACCATGACTTTGGACTTTCCAGCTCCCAGAATTGTGAGAAATAAGTTTGCTGTTGTTTATAAATTACCCATTAAAACATTTTTGCCTAAACAGACTGAGATACAGACCTTATACCCTTCACAAACATTAACTCACAGACCTCAATGTAAAACACAAAACTACAAAATGTTGGAAGATAACACAGGGGGAATCTAAGTGACCTTGGATTTGGCAATGACTTCTCATATTAAAATAACTGACAGCATGATCCATGAAAAACAGAAAAGCAAACACAGTTTATGACTGAGTAAAGAAGGGGAAGCCTTTAATTAGAACAAATTAAAAAATAAAATTTTAAAAAAGAGAGACTTGGTAGAACAAAACAAGGATACTTGGGCTAGGGTTGTGGCTCAGCAGTAGAGTGCTCGCCTAGCATGTGTGAGGTGCTAGGTTGCATTCTCAGCACCACATAAAAATATAAAAAATAAAAATATTGTGAGGGGGATTGTGGCTCAGTGGCAGAGCGCTTGCCTTGCACATGTGAGGCACTGAGTTCGATCCTCAGCACCACATAAAAATAAAAAAAAATAATAAAGATATTAAAAAAATAAAAGTATTGTGTCCAACTACAACTAAAAAATAAACAAACAAAAAAGGATAGTTAACCAATAAAGTCTATGCAAATATTCCAAAATCTCAAAAACCTATGAAGTCTGAAACACTTCTGGTCCCAAGTGGGACCTATCTTCTTGGTATATGGGATACTCTGTCTGTAGTATAAAACTGTACTACTAATTTCTGCTCTGAAGACCTTATAAAACTGGGGACAACATTTGACTATTGCTGTTTTCTATATTATCTTGCTATAGTGTCTAGGGCTAGATACCTGCTGCCTATCTGTAAAAAACAAGGATGTCTGTTGAAGGTAACCCTTTATTATTATTTTAGAGAATAAATGATGAAATTTCAAAAGAAGATGATGAAGAAGAGGAAGCCCTGTCCCTATAGGGTCCAGACTTCATGGAGAAAGAAGTTGGACAGAATTTCTGGGTGGTGGTATAGCCTCAGCTTTCCTGAGAGTTCCTTTCAAGGGAGGCTAGTGGGCAAGGTCACTAACTATTCCTGGGAAACAGAGGTCCCCAGTCATGTATCTGACAGAGCTGGTGTGGGGACTAGGACTAGGGACTGTATATCCAGTGGAAAAAACTGTAAGAATGGGCTATTCTGTGTATCCTGCTCCTAAGTAAACCATGGCTTCTTCACCAAGGTCAGAGCAAAATCCTTCTATGGGGTGTCATGCTATTCTTATTCCAAGCTTCAGGGCATGGAGAATAGGAACTTCATCAGCACAGAATCAAGATGAGACACATCAGGTAAAAATCAGGGCATTCTGGCTCCACTGGCAGTGGGGATCATGGAGGTGACATGATCTGTCATGACATTGCCATCTCTCTTCTTTTTCCTTTTCCTTTTTATGGTACTTGGGATTGAATCCAGGAGCACTGTACAACTGAGCCACATCCCCAAGGCCTTTTAATTTTTTTTTTTAATTTTCAAAAGGGGGTCTTGCTAAGTTGCTCAGGCTAGCCTCCAAGTTGTGATTTTCCTGCTTCAGCCTGCTGAGTAGCTGGGATTACAATCCTGGGCTACTCTGCCTGGATATGTCTATGTCTTTTGTTTTATTTTACTCTATTTATTTACTTACTTACTTACTTACTGGGAACCCGGGATTGAACCTAGGGACCCTTAACCACTGAGCCATATCCCCCACCATTTTTATTTATTTATTTATTTTTTTATTTTGAGACAGGGTCTGGCTAAGTTACTTAGGGCCTCACGAAATTGCTGAGGCTGATCCCCAAGTTGTAATCATCGTGCCTCAGCCTCCCAAGTGTCTGGAAGTAGAGGCATGCTCTGCTATGCCGGGTACAGCCATATCTATCTTTTGAACACAATGCTGTGCTCCAGTGTGGCCATGCAGGGATGTCCCTGTACCATCCTCCTCATTGCTGGGCTTGGTCAGCTGACTATCCCTGATGTTCTCCTTCCCCCACACTCTCCTAGGATTTTGTATTTGTTAGTTTTTTCTGATTGCAGGAAGAAACTGACTCTGCTTGTAACAAGAAAAAGAATTTACTTGTCATAGTGCTGGGGAGATCACCAAACTGATGAATGACTGATCAAGCAAGATACATGACTCTATCACTCAGTGGTAGAAGCCCCTGGGCTCAATCTGCAGTACAAAAGATGCTGGGAAGAGGAAGGAAGAGAGGGAGGGAGGAAGGGAAAGACGGCATTTACAGATAGAGCCCACACACACAGGACAGATATAATGTCACCAGATTCACTGTAGGAGGTAACTTCTCTCCAGTCCAACATGGGTAGTTAGACAAAGATATTTTGTTATTCATGAAGGTTTAATTAGCTGTTGTAATAATATAACTATTAATTTGGGATGATGTAATAAAGAGTAGCCTGTGGGGTAGATTTATTTTCAAGACTAAAACCGAATATAGCTGGGTGCACACATGTAATCCCAACTGCTTAGGAGGATTTCAAGTTCTAGGCCAGCCTGGGCAATTTAGCAAGACCATGTCTCAAAATAAAAAATGAAAAGGGCTAGGAATATAGCTCAGTGGTAAAACACCCCTGAACTCAGTCTGTAGTATGGGGGCAGATGTGTTAGACAGCTTCTTGTGGCTGTGACCAAAAGACCTGACAAGAACAATTTAACCAGGTGTGGTGGCACATGCCTGTAATTCCAGTGGCTTGGGAGGCTGAGACAGGAGGATCATGAGTTCAAAGCCAGCCTCAGCAAAAGTGAGGTGCTAAGCAACTCAGTGAGACCCTGTCTCTTAATAAAATATGAAATAGGAGTGGGGATGTGGCTCAGTGGTTGAGTGCCCCTGAGTTCAATCCCTGGTTGCTCCCCCCCCCCCCGAAAAAGAACAATTTAGAGGAAGAAAAGTTTATTTTAAACTCATAGTCTCAGAGGTTTACCCATGGTCAGCCAACTCCATGGTCTGGGACCATATAGTGAGGCAGAATATTATGGTGGAAGAGTATGGCGGAGGAAATCTGCTCAGCTCTTTGCCACCAGGAGGGAGAGGGAAAGACTGTGGGAGAGAAAGAGGAACCAGGGACAAGATATAGTCCAAGGCCATTCCCCCAGTGACCTACCTGTCTATAGTTCCACCCAGTTGTCCATTCAAATTATTAACCCATCAAATATATTAATCCACTGGTGAGGGTACAGCTCTCATAATCTACTCATTTCACTTCTGAACATTCCTGCATTGCCTAAGATGAGGTCTTTGAGAAATGCCTCATGACGAAACCATAAATTTGGAATAGAGCCAAGAATGCTTAACATTGGAAGTTCAGTCTATACTCTTGAATCACAGATTTCCCTACTAGATAATGGCCATGTATGTGTAAGATTAACATTTACTTTTCTATCAAAGTTAAACCTGTAATGCAACACAAATGTGTACTGTAACCTAAATTTTACATGTATAATGGAGCCACCTTAAGTTAGGAACAATGTGGTCAGAATGGAGCCACTTTTAAATTCCCTTACAGGTATCCAATCACAACTGTAGCCCTTTTCCATGCCTTCCCCAATTTTAAATTAGCTAACTGGGGACCAGAACTCTTCCTATCAGAGCAAGGGACAGTGCTTCCCTAGGGATAAAAGCAGGTGGACTGCCAGCCCAGGTGTGCTTGCTCTGCTGATTCCCTGTGGGGGTATACCCTTCTGTAGAAGAGTTTGTTTTTGTTTTTTTTTTTTTTTTTTTTTTTTTGGTCTTGCCTACCCACTTCCCATTTTCTATTTTTTATTATTTTTTTAAACTGGTAATTGAACACAGGGGTGCTTAATCTATGTATCTTTCCATCTATCTATCTATCTATATATTGTTGAGAGTGTCATAAGGGCAAATGCAAATTAAAAAGCAGAGGCTTAATTCTCTCTGTTGAAGAGAAGGCCAAGACTCTCCTCACTCTTCCCTTTTTGTTTGGAATTCCTTTCTCTGTCCTTGTCAAGTCTCTGTAAATCTTTTTAATGGCCAAAGCAGCTCACAACTCAGGAATGTTTCCAGACCTCTGGGATCTTCCAACTAGCTCCTTGAAATGTAATAAAGAACCATCCAGAAAGATAAGGTGTCTGAGCTCTAGGGGCTGGGCCTCACTTCAGCTGCTACCTTACTCCAAATTGCCAAGTGTACCAAATGTGCCTGCATGTGGCCACTTAGAGTGTGGAAGTCCCTCTGGTGGCACTGCTTTCTGGCTTGATGCTTGTTCAGTAATGAAACTGTTTTCTTTCTCTTCTATTTTAGTGGAGAGGTTTTCCAGGTTGCGGGGACATTTCTTTGTTAATCATATTTCCCCAGCATACTTTGTAGCAATGGGGAGAGGACGATTTTTCAATACATGAAGCTATATCAATTGAATATCTATGTAGAGAAAAAAGTCTTTTAAGTAGAAGTTTACTTAAGTATATCAGAAAGGGAAAACACAAATCATGAAGGTACAAGGTATTTGGCAGGTGGTGATAGACCCAACCTGATTTTCTCTCAAAATTGGAAGTCATCTCACTACAAAGCCATGAAAAGATAATTTTGGCTTTACTATAAATTACTGCAAATTCTGAACCTGCTTGGAATGCCTGCCCGTGCCTTGAACTCACCCATGCCTGGCTCTCTGACCAGATAGCAGCCCTCTCTGAAACTGTAGTGACACCTCATAAATCCTGGCCTTCCCTGGACAGACAACGACCCTCTCTGAGGCTCTAATGGCCCTCATAAATTCTGATGTTGGGGCCAGCAAAAAAGTGTAAACTACCATTAGTGTGATGCTCGTCAGAGTTCTGTTATCTGTAACCCCCCTTTGTGTAACTTTCTGGGCTATAAAGCTGGGCTGCAGGAAAGCTGCTGCTGCTGTCTTGTTCCCGTGGTTTTGGGTGGGAGAGGCAGCCTGGATGGTGGAAATAATAAGCTTGCTTTAACTTGATTTTAATTGGAGTCAGTGGTCTTTTCTTGCGTCCTGGTCTAACAGTGGGAGTGTTGGGGATGCAACCCAGGGCCTGGAATACACTAAGCCAGTTCTACCGAAGAGCTACACCCCAGCCCTCATACAAGTGAATGTATCCACACAGCCAAGAAACAGAAATGAAGAAACAGAAGATGACTTGTTCCCCCGAAGCTCAGGTGCATTTGCCAATGCTCTGTACAACTGCAGCAAAGATGGCTGGAGAGGGGGAAATTGCTAAAGAAGATGGATGCCAGGAAAAGGAGGAAGATTAAGATTGAGCAGGGGACAGAATTGGCAATGCCCTTCTCCCACCCACACTGGGCTCTTGTTCTCATTTATGAGCCAGCTTTGAGGGTTGTCAATGGCTCCCTTACAATTTAGAAGCCACAAGTTCCAATATATAAAAGCACACTCAGAAGGACTTGCATCTGAATATGCTGTTTCTTTAAAAGGAAACAAGTACTTTGGGCAACTTCCTGACATTGTTTTAAAACAACAAGGCCCAACATGGACCAAGTAATAAGACCCTACTTATTCTTCCTGACTACCTTCAACCTGGAAGACTCTTTTGTT
Organism: Marmota monax; assembly: GCF_021218885.2. Classification (NCBI taxonomy): domain Eukaryota; kingdom Metazoa; phylum Chordata; class Mammalia; order Rodentia; family Sciuridae; genus Marmota; species Marmota monax. The sequence goes on along the minus strand of NW_026692025.1, from coordinate 1,758,673 downwards.
TTAGGGAGAAAAATCTTGACAACTACCAGACACGACGCATAAGAATCAATTCCAGGCGTATTGTAAACCTTAAAGGAAAAGGCAGGTGACACAATACAGGTCAAAGAAGGCACGTGGAGAGTCTTCATGGTTTGGGGGCTGAGAAAGACTTCTTAAATAGGACCAAAAAATGCTCACTAGTCTTTTCTGAGCTCAGACACCCCCCCTGGCCAATTTGCTCTTCTTTGTGTCTTCAAGTCACCTCCCACCACCCTACCCCAGTGTGGCTTCTGCTCTGTCTCCATTCACTTGACCCCAGACATCAAGCTCCTGATTTATGCAAAGCATGCATGATTAGCACTTCAGAGTGAGCCCTCACCTATACCAAGTAGACTTTGCTTCTGGTGTTTTCTGAGATTTGCTGTCCCTCAGTTACTCTGCTATGCTTTTAGAATTTCAATTGCATGGATCTCCTACCCTGCTTCTGTTCCATCTCTTCCTGGGGTTCCCGGGTCCTATTGCCCTTATTGCATGCAAAACCTACTCCCCAGATACAGAGGACAGACACAGGTGTATCAGGGAGAGGCAGTTTGGGGCTGCTTTCTGTTTACTTTTAGGGTGTGTGCTCTGTGCCTGGTGGAACTTGCAACATGCAGAAGAGGGAAAGGGCCATCCCAGCTTTACCTTCTCATCTTCTCTCCAAATATACTTTCAAGGAATGCTTGGTGGCTGATATAGTAACAAGGACTTAGACTCTTCACTTTTGCCTGTAAATGTCCAGTGGGTGGCTAAAAGAAAGATTAAGAATTTGACATCTCTGCTTCCATTTTGCATTCCTCTTCTTTGCTCCCAGTCATCTTAGATTCTGGGAACAAGGTCTGATCCTATAAACATCTCATGATGAGTGGAAGCTACCCCCAGGCAACAGCAACTTTCTTAGCTGGGGGGAGGCGGGTACGGCCCTGCCCGATCAAATCTGAGATGATGATGGACTCACCACCTGAACAAGACCACCTGCTTTAGCAGGTACACAATCTCCCTGTGGCTCTGTGGACCTTCACCATTGCTCCCATTCCCCTTTCTCTAAAACATCAAGTCATTGTCAGCCCCAGGGCTGAGGACAAGGATCCCTCTGTCTTCCCAGTGTAGCTACTGTGATTAAAGTTTCTTTCATGTTTTTCACCATTACCTTTTCTGTTTGGTTTTGGGGGTGAGTGGCTGGACCTGAATTGTTGGATCCCCAGAGTCAGGACTCTAGCTTAGAACTCATGTAGCAGTATTACACTTAACCTGCTAATATGAACATACAAGTTTTCCCCCTTCAATTGCTGAGTAATGAATTCTGTGGAAAGACTTCCTAATGTTGAATCACTCTGATACTTCTGAAAGAGATGCTTTTTGGTCTGATGTCATATTTTACTCTTTTGCTATATTGCTGTAATCCATTTGCTTATCTTTTATTTAGGATATTTGCATTTATATTCAAAAATGAGAGTTGTCAACAGGTTTCCTTTTGTACTTTGTTTTTGTAGCACTGGGGATTAAACTCAGTGCCTTGCACATGCTACTCAAGTGCTCTATCACTGAGCGATATCCCCAGTCCTTTTTATTTTGAGATAGGATCTCCCTAAGTTGCTGAGGCTGGCCTGGAACTCAGGTGAGAAATAGAAAGTTTGGTGGTTCATTTTCAGAATATAGTATTTAGCCTTAATTGGATCCAATTGTAGCCATTTAATTATAGCCCTTCCCTTTGCCCACCCCAATTTTAAAGTTATGCAGATTGTAACCATTGTAATCATGTCGATTATAACCCTGAGCTCCTCCTATCAGGGCAAAGGGCAGCGCTGCATTAGGGATAAGAGCAGGTGGACTACCTGCCCAGGTGTGCTTGCTAGCCATGGTTGGTAGCACATCCTTCTGGAAGAAGTAAGGTTTGCCTTGTCATCCTACTTCTGAACATGTGTTTGATTTCTTCCAGCACCTCCACATTTCTAACAAGGTTGATGCCCAGCATGGAGTTCCATATGTCACATAGGGTTTCTGGGGCCTCCCTCCTTAGAGGAGACATGTCCCACTGCCTTGTTGTGGGGGCCTTGGAGCAGGGGAGGAAGCTGTGATCCTTGAGGTTAGCAATGGACCCGAAATCAAAAGTAGATTGATTACATGGGAAAGGACCCAAGCAAGCACTGCAGCGACCACGTAACTCTGGACACAAACCAAGGCTGGAAAATTTATTCTCAGGCTCTTGAGAGTGGTACTTCCTTGATAGTCAGGACATCCTGGAGGTTGTGTGAATGTGACTGAGACTATTGAAAAACACGAGACCATATCCAGGAAAGCAGGATTGGGGGGCCCTGGGGTGTACAGGAAACCTCCAATAAGGAAGGGTTGAGTTCACAGGGGAAATTTAATTACAGAAACCTACAAGAAAAAATGGGGAATAAAAATTCTAGGCCCAGGGTCAGGGAAGGATAGTGGAAAGATCCCATATATACAAGTCTTCTTTGTTTTCCTTTGAAGAGTCTAAGTAGGGAAAATAAACTGGTGATGGTGGGAGTCAATCTGCTCCCATGGAGGACGCGTGGCCATCTGGCCCTTTGATTTCAACATCCACCGTGGCTGACAGATTATTCCTAATGTTCCAAACCACACAGGCCCTTTTCACGTCTGGGTTACACTGTAAAAATCTGTGACAGCCTCTATTTTAATCTGTGTATTGTATGGATGTCTATGTATGTGCTGGGTCTATATCATGTACGTGGTACCAAAATTTAGATAAATGAATAACCATGATTTAAATAAAACTTTAACAAAAAGGGTCAATCTAAATTGGTAAGAATAAAGATGACTTTGAAATTATTAACCCACACGTTTTTTCTAGGTAGCTAACCAATCAGAGTGTTGGTTTTTATAAAATGTTTAAAATACAATGTCCAAGCTGAACGCTGTGCTGCACAACTTTGTAATTCTGGGAGACTGAGACAGGAAGATCACAAGTTCAAAGCCAGCCTCAGCAACTTAGCTAGGCCCTAAGCAACTCAGTGATACCCTGTCTCTAATAAAATATAAAAAGAGGCTGGGGATGTGACGCAATGGTTAAGCACCCCTGGGTTCAACTCCTGGTATATAAAAAAAAAGTCCATTGCTTCTAAGGAAGGAATAACTGACTTAAAGTATTAGCTACACTTGTATGATACCTTGGTTTTTATGGGTAACTTAAGTTAGAAATGGGAAAATTGGTGTTTGTTTTTTTTTTTTTTTTGGTACTAGGGATTGAACTCAGGGGTACTCAACCACTGAGCCTCATCCCCAGCCCTGTTTTGTATTTTATTTAGAGACAAGGTCTCACTGATTGCTTATCACCTCACCATTGCTGAGGCTGGCTTTGAACTTCCAATTCTCCTGCCTCAGCCTCCCAAGCTGCTAGGATTACAGGTGTGTGCCACTGCACCCAGGAGTAAATTAGTTTTAACATAAATAGGATTAATCTTCAGAAATATGTTTGTTAGAGGAGTCATCTTATTAATTTTCAAAATTAAAATACTAAAAATATCAACTAAGTATAAATTTAAATATTCTTGGCATTTTAAATTCCATAAGGTAACATATTTGGGTCTATTAAATGTGGGATTTTTTTTGTTTGGTTTGGTTTGGTTTTGTGGTGCTGGGGATTGAACCTAGGGCCTTGTGCATGCAAGGCAAACACTCTACCAACTGAGCTGTATCCCCAGCCCAATGTATTTTTTTAATTGTCAATGTACTTTTATTTATTTATATGTGCTGCTGAGAATCAAACCCAGTGACTCACACTTGCTAGACAAGCACTGTACCACTGAGTCACAACCCCAGCCCCTAAATGTGTTTTTATAAACTGATAAATTAAAAAGGGTTTAAGATTGCTCATTTCTGGGTCTTAAGCTAAAAGCAAGATTACTAAGAGTTAAAATTCTAATAGGTGTAATTCTATATGTACAAAAAGTTTCAGCTGCATTTTAATTAAAATCACTAACTGTAGCAAGAGTAAAGTGTTTCATCTTATTAAAAAGGGGTAAGATTTGTTTGAGTGAAAGAAGATGGAGCTCCTGTGATGCAAGGGGATCCTAACAGAGATTTTGTGGCTTCTAGATAAAGGGGTTGATCAGAGACCCCAATGAACAGATATTTAAAAAAAAAGGTTGAGGCTAATAGTTGGAATCTGTTGTACAGACATTGTGTGTGGGGGGGTGCCAAGGTTATTGGCTTGGCCAATGAAATTCTGGCTATGCCAGGTTAGTCCTTGAGTCTGAATTTTTCTGTAACTTCCATTTGGGTCTGCCCCCACTTCCATCCACCCCATCCCGCCCCCACTTCCATCCACCCCATCCCACCCCCTCTGGAACAAAGGAGTTGACTGAAATGTTTCACTTCAAGGGGTGGCCTTTACATTTGCAAAAAAGCTGGATTAACTATTCTATCTTGTTCAGGGGGTGGCTGCTGGCTACTAAGGACATGGCAGTAGATTCCAGCATTGTTAGTTTATAATCTGGGGACAGGAATATTCTTCCTTTTAAGATCTGACAAAACACCCCATTTGGCTAGGAAATATCCATCACAGGACAAAATTCTTGCTGTAATAGTATCCCATGAAACTAAATGCCTAGAGATACTGGAAGGATAAACAACTGCACCCAGAAAAGAACAATACAGAAACTAAAACCAACCTGTGTTTTGTTGGCCGCCTCAGCAAAGGGATCTTCAAGGAAGCCTAAAGAAAAGGATGGAAAGGGCCTCCTCCAGTGCATATCAATATGTCTATTGTAAGAAAAAGGCCCAAAAGGAGTCTCTGGGATCAATTGACAGTGGGGAACTCACTTAAAGTAGATGGCACTGTGATAAAGATAAGGGAGACAGATCAGACTCAGTAACATCCTGTGCTCCAACCCCTTGAATGAAACCTGGGAGAAAAAAACATGAAGGCAAAGTTTTCGTATATGCTGTCCAACCCCCTCCTGGGATGAAATTTGTTGTGTAAATTAAATACACAGATTATATTCATAAGGATTGTTTCAGAATATAAATTAAGAAAGCATTGTGGGCTGGGGATATAGCTCAGTTGGTAGAGTGCTTCCCTCAAATGCACAAGGCCCTGGGTTCAATCCCTGTCATCACAAAAAAAAAGTTGTATATGGAAATACATTTTATAATGGAAAATTATAAGGTGTTTCTAACAATTTGAATCCTCCTGCCTTATTTATTTATTTATTTATTTGTTTGTTTGTTTATTTATTGCAGGACTAGGGATTAAACCCAGGGCCTCATACATGCTAGGCAAGTGCTATACTATTGAATTACCTCCCTATCCCAGGACTCTTAATTTCTAAGTAGTATTAAGATACTTTTATCACCTTTTTATTTTGTGTATCTAAATCTCATAATTTTGTTTTGTATATTATTCTGATTATAATCAGAGAACATCCCCTACAAAATTTATGATAGTTTAGGGGTTTCTTGTTTTGTTTTCTTATTATTGTTTTGCATTATAGGATTGAACCAGGGATTCAACCCAGAGCCTCAAGATTGGATCCCCAGCACTGCAAAAAACAACAACAATGAAAGATTTTCTTTCTGACCAAAGAAAAATGCAGATATTAGCAGAAATAGCCCTGCCCAGAGTTTCTAGGCAGCTTGGAGGCTGCTTCTTCCTGATCAATCCACCCTTTCTCCTGCCATTTGGTGTCAGGCAGGTCTGAAAGGGCAGTCCCTGCTCTCCACTTTCTGCATAAGGGAAGCTCTTCCTTGCAGCTGGATTGGCCCCATGCTAGCTCTCCAATCAATTTTTTTGATCTTGCCTTTAGTATCTTTTCCATAGCCCCCAGGGATCACACCAGGAGGACAAAACAGACATTGCCCTGGGACTTCTACTGCTTTGGCTTATCCACCCAGGCTAGCTCTTCTTTTCAAATCAAGCCTGAAATTTAAAGAAGGGATGGGGCTGGGTGCCGCAGTCTGGCTGGGCACAATCAGGAGCCACTTGTCAAAAGAAACTAACTTTATTTTTAGAACCACACACGCCAAACAAAACAGCCTCTCAGGAAAAACCCTCAGAGCCTCAACTGCCACCACCGGCTTTCCACAAGCCTCCCTCTCCCACACAAGCTTCTCTCCACCTCCCACAATCCTCCTGCTCTTGAGGCCGATTGGCTGGGTCACGTGGGCGGAGCCAAAAAAGTCCCCCAATGAGCAGCTCCGTGGTCTGAAAGGGCAGGGAAACAGCCCAATGAGCATCACCGCAGAGAAGCCAATCAGCTAGATGTTGCTGGGGCCGAGGAGCCAATCAGCTAGATGTTGCTGGGGCCGCTGTGAGCCAATCATCAGCCGGCAGCTGGAAGTTTGCTGGCAGCTGGAAGTTTGCTGGGGCCCCTTCGGCTGTGGCTCTCAACAGCTGGGAATGTGGCTCAAGCAGTAGTGCGCTCGCCTGGCATGCGTGCGGCCCAGGTTTGATCCTCAGCACCACATACAAACAAAGATGTTGTGTCCACTGAAAACTGAAAAAAAAAAATTAAAATTCTCTCTCTCTAAAAAAAAAAGAAGGGAAAAATTCAGTGACGAGTTTATTTTTCATGAGTGAATTACATAAAAATATAGAAACTGTACATTTATAGTTTAAGGAATAAAAACAAACTATCAACTAGTGACAATAAGTGTGAAACAGTTGAGCACAGTGGTGCAAGCTTCAGCAATTGAGCGATGCCCTAAGCAATTTAGCAAGATCCTGTCTCCAAATAAATAAAGAAAACAGACAAAATGGAAATATTCCCATGCAATTATTTTTTCAGGGGGAGGTACTAGGGATTGAGCTCAGATTTGCTCTACCACTGAACCACATCTCCTACCTTCTTTTAATGTATTTTTTTAAATTTATTGTGAGAGGCTGGCATCTTATTTGCAATCCTCTTGCCTTGGCCTCTCTGGTTGATGGATTACACAATTACATCACAGCACTTGCTTCCCACACAATTTTGTTGTTTTGAGGTGCTGGAGGAACTTCACCCCAGCCTTCCTATGAAAATTATTATTTATTAAAACTGACTTAATACTTTTTTTCTTTTTTCTTTTTTTTTTTTTTGCAACATTGGGGATTGAACCCAGGTCTTCATGCATGCTAGGCAAGGTCTCTACCAGTGAGCTATATTCCAGTCCAAAACTGATTGAAAAAAGAAAGTCCTAGTAGTCCTGAAACAGGTTGAAGCAATGATTTAAAAGTCTTCCCATAGCCAAGAGCTGTGGTGTACATTTATAATTTCAGCAGCTCAGGAGGCTAAAGCAGGAGGATCACAAGTTCGAAGCCTCAGCAACTTAGTGAGGCCCTAAACAACTCAGCAACACCCTGTCTCTAAATAAAATACAAAATATTATTTTGGGGATGTGGCTCAGTGGTCCAGTGCCCCTGACTTTAATCCCTGATACCCCCCCAAAAAAAGAACTTATAGATAAAACACCAGGCCTGCATGATTTTATAGACAAATGCTAGCAACTCTACTCATTTCCAGAAAATTGAAAAGGACTATTATCCTATTTATTCTATAAGGCTAACAAAACCATAATATTAAGTAGACAAAGACAGAAAAAGAAAGGAAAATTGTAGAACCATTTCAGTCTTAAATACAGAGAAAAAATCTTGAATAAAAATTGTAACAAACCAAATACAAAATGTATAAAGGAAAATAACCAATAATGACCGGGTTTAGCAAATGTCAGTAATGCAAGGGTGACATAATACTGGGATATCTATTAATGTCTTTGAACACAGATTAAAGAGTGACACAATAGTTATCTCATTATGTGCAGAAAAAGCATTTAATAAAACTGCCACACATATTCATAACAAAAACACTTAATAGGTCAGGAATAAAAGGAACTTCCTGAACTTGATACATTAACAGGGAAATGTTATAAACATTTTCTTTAAATCAAGAACAAGAGCCAGGCACAGTGGCACATGCCTGTAATGCCAGCAGCCCAGGAGGCTGAGGCAGGAGGATCATGAGTTCAAAGCCAGCCTCAGCAACTTAGCAAGGTCCTAATCAACTCAGGGAGACCCCATCTCTAAATAAATTACAAAATAGGGATGAGGACGTGGGCTCAAGGGTTGAGTGTTCCTGAGTTTAATCCCCGGTATCAAATAAAATAAAAGGGAGTGTGTGAGAAATAAGCTCATCTGCCCAAAGTCAAAAGAGTGGACTGGGAGACTCGGGTGCAGTGGTGATGTTGCCAGATCTGATGTCTGGTGGTCAGGCACAGAGCAGTTACAATCAGTATTTTATCCCCTAGTGTGCAAGATCCCTCCCCAGGTTTGTCATTGGCTGAGTACTATGGGGTGTACAATCTTCTGGAGGTCACAGAGTTTTTACTGTCTCCTATTCAGTAATTTAAAGAAAGCTACCTTTCATTGTCTCCACTTGCCTCTCTTCCCTTGTGGCTGGAAGGCCTTCTTGAGGTGAGTGCACTTTGGCATGTACAGTTTTTACTTCTTTACTAAGTTTTGGACCCACCACTTCCCCTACCTCCTGTTTGTCAAGGGGTTCAATCCCCAGCAGTTAACTCACACAATAACCTGCAGAAATGGCAGATTTGAGGTCTGTGCACCTGAGTAGCCCCTGTGAGTGTTTTTCTTTTATCCTCACTAATTTTACATTTAAGGCTAAACGCTGCATTGTGAAAATGGACTGCTGGACTTTCTATTTCTCACAGGGTATAGCTCAGTGGAAGAGCACCCTTAAATTCAATCCCCACTACCAAAAAATATATATATCAGATTTTACTCTCAAGCATATTATTTGTTGTTGTTTTCTTTGTTTTGGAACTGGAGATTGAACCTGCCGCTCTACCACTGAGCTATATCCCCAGCCCTTTTCATTTTGAGACAGGGTCTTACTAAGTTGCCTAGGCTGTCCTTGAACTTGCCACCTCCTGCCTCAGCCTCCCAAATTGCTGGGATTATAGACATGTGCCATTGTACCCCACTTAAAATGTGATTCTTACAGTAATTCAAATAACACTATAAAAAGTGCAGAGTCATATGGGGTCATAAGTTCACTACAATCCCTTCTCCCTCCATTGACTTCAGTTGTAATGTCAGCTACTCTAGGATAGACTGTGGGATTCACAGTCTGTTTTTCCGCAAGGGACTGGCTTCACTTGGGAAGCATGGATCCAGCTGGATCTGTCTACTGATGGCCCTGTGGCAGTCAACTGTGGGAGACCAACCTTACACGTGACTGGGTCACACTCCCCGCCTGGGTGCTGACGCGCTCAGTCACAGAAATGTGGTCGGTGTCTCGTGCATGGGTGTGTCTTGCTACAGCCCCATGGGTAAAGCTATGCTCACCTGTTCCTTTTAATATAACCCCTTAATACTCTTGTTTCTCTTCAGACGTATAAATCTTTCGCCTTTTGTAATATAACCCCTTGCCCTGTTTAGAATAGAATCTTCCATGGAAGTGCCTTGGGTGTGTCCCTTTCTCTTACTGTGCCCTTGGGTGTGGCCTACCCAGGTGTCAGTCAACCTGCTGACAGTGGACATCATGAAGATAGACTCAGCCCCCTGAAACCTGACCCCTTGCCTCATTTGAATAGCTTCTCCTCAATAAAAGGGGTCAGCGCGGGCTCTCGCTCTCTCTCTCTTCCTGGGGACCCTTAAGGTCAGAGGAGCCATCACAGCGACCGCAAAGAAAAAGATATTTGTGTCTCTTGTGTGGTTATTTTGTGCAGCCCAGTTAGCCCAGTTTAGTTGCAGTCAACTGAGATGAGTAACATCATTGCAGGAATCTTTCCAGATCCTTTGACTTTAAGTCTCATGGTTTCTAGAGAAGACAGAAGCCCTATTAATTATTGAGTATGTTTATAGAATGATTCAGTTAAACCAGGAACAGGATTTGGCCTCATACCTAAATTACATTGAAACTCCCAGATATAAGTTCACAAAAGCTAGACTATGCCTGCTTATCAGGGTCCCTTTTATCTGTAACAGGCCTAGTGATAAAGTTGTAGGCTATCTTAACATAGTAGGTTGCAGAGTCTTAGCCAATGTGTTTGATTTGTTATTTATTTATTTATGCACTTATTTATTTATATTGGTACTGGGGATTGAACCAGGAGTGCTCCACCACTGGACCACATGCCGAGTCCTTTTGATTTTTCATTTTATTTATTTTTGATACTATGGATTGAACCCAGGGATGCTCTCCCACTGAGATAGACCTCCAGCCCTTTTTTGAAAAATTTGAGGCAGGGTCTTGCTAACTTGCTGAGGCTGACCTGGAAATTGTGATCCTCCTGCCTCAGCCTCCTGAGTTGCTGGGATTATAGGTGTGTGCCAGCATGCCTGGTATAATGCATGTTTCTTTTAGGTTCCTTTTCAATTCATTTTCCCATTTTCTTTTGAGAACCTTTTCTTTTTTTCCTTGCAGTACTGGGGATGGAACCCAGGCCCTTGGGAATGGTAGGAAAGTGCTCTGCCATTGAGCTGTATCCCAGCCGAAGAGCATCTTACTCTAGAAGCCTCTAGAAACTTCTGCCTCGTTTATGCTCTAGAGTAAGTTGTGACATGTGAGCAGGGTGCTAGAGAATTTTCCCATTAGATAATTTAGTTTCCATGGAGTTCGAGAATTTTTCCAAAGTTTTCCTGTACTATGACAGACACCAAACAAAGTTATCAATAGCATGTATATTCATGTTAGATCTGGAACCAAGAGTTACAGCTCTAGTAACTTGTTAACCCAACTGCTTGTACAGACTCAACTCCATACAAATGCAAGCTTCCGGTGATTCATGATAACTCTGCACAGCATAGGGAAACTTAGGTGGGCTACTTTCATTTAAGCATACCACTATGGGTAAACAGTATCAAATACACAATGTGGCCAATTGTGATGGCCACAATCCCGGAGACTCAGGAGGCTGAAGCAGAAGGATGGCAAGTTTAAAGCCTCAGTACCTTAGCAAAACCCTGTCTCAGAATAAAAAATAACACGGGCTGAAGTGTAGCTCATTGGAAGAGCACCCCTGGGTTCAATTCCCTGTACTGGGACGGGGGGGGAAAGCAATAGGAACAGGAATATCAGAAAATTCAATTTGAGATTTTCAAGATTTGGAATCCCCAAGACTGAAGAAATGGCTACAGACACTTTCAGTTGTTCCAAGCCTCTTCAGGGCACTGGGGATGTATCTCAGTGGTTGAGCTTTTGCCTAGCATGCAGGAGGCCGGGTATGATACCCAGTACCAGAAAACAAACAAACAAAAACATATCCATTTGTAAAACTTCTTAGGATTTTGGGGACCAAACCAAAAGATCTATGGAGTTATCATGCAAATGCACTCCCAGAACCTTACGTTGAGACTGGGTCTCGCTAAGTTGCTGGCCTCCAATTTGCAATTCTCCTGCCTCAGCCTCCCAAGTCACTGGGATTATAGGCATGTGCCACAGTATCAGGATGCCACTATAGTCCTAAGATTGATTCTACCCTGCAAAACTGGGGCTAACCTGCCATCTTTAATGCAGCACTAATCCCAAACTAGCCACAGTATGTTTTTTCCTAATATAGGCTGTTTGCAAAAGGGACTGACTTCTAGATTGTAACACTCTGTGGCCTACAGCAGACAACAGATGGCTTAACATTCCACCTCAGTTTAGCAGTATTGCAATTTGCCTAGTGAAACCTTATGTCCCAGCCAAGTAAGAAATTGCAAGAAAGCCAAAACATCAGTTTTGTGTCGCAATTTAGTTTCAGTGGTTAGCTACTAGCAAATCATCTGTCTGTGGAATAATCAGATCCTCCTGGTGGAACAAATTTCTCCACGTTTTCCTGTAAATGACTAGAGAAAATAATAGGAGAGTCTGTTACGTTTTGGATGTGAGGTGTCCCCCAAAAGCTCATGTGTGAGACAATGCAAAGTTTAGAGGAGAAATGATTGGGTTATGACCTTAACCTAATCATTGAATTAATCCCTGATGGATTAACTGAGTGGTAATTAACTGAGGCAGGTGGGGTGTAGTGAGAGGAGGTCATTATTGGGGGCATGCCTTTGGGGTATATATTCTGTATCTGGTAAGTGGAGTCTCTCTGCTTCCTGATCATGTGAGTTGCCTCCCTCTGCCACACTCTTCTGCCATGATGTTCTGCCTCACCTTGAGCCCTGAGGAATGGAGCCTACTGTCTGTGGACTGAGACCTCTGAAACTGTGAGCCCCCAAATAAACTTTTCCTCCCCTACAATTGTTCTGGTTGGTCATTTAGTCACCGCAGCAAAAAAAGCTGACTGTTTTAGTCCAAAACACTTGAGGACATTCTCACAGGGAAGAGCAAAGACAAACTTTGACTCATGTATTAGAGGAGAAGAAAGAAAGGTAAAGGAGGGTGGGTGAGCTGAAAAATCAATTATAGAGAATGACTTTGCAGACAGCACTCCTATATTTGGAATGGTCGCAGAGGTTAACAGAGCAACAATTTTATTTTTTTAAAAATCTTGTACAAAACGATACAGTGGTTAACCATACTTGTCAAAGTTTTTCCTTCTATTTTGGAAGTGTGGGAGTATTGCAAGGAGGGTGCCTTTTAAAATCATGCCTTGCTTTTCTGATTCTTTTTTAAAAATATTTATTCTTAAGTTTTAGGTGGACACAATATCTTTATTTTACGTTTACATGGTGCTGAGGATTGAACCCAGTGCCTCATGCATGCTAGGCAAGCACTCTACCACTGAGCCACAACCCCAGCTGGTTTCTGATTCTTTTTATGATTGGGTTTCATTCCTTCAGATTAAGTACTCAACAGAGAACATTGTTTTACAGGTAGCTATGGCTTATCCTTTTGGTAAACTTTCTTTTCCCCCCTTGTAGAGATGGGGATTGAAACCAGGGCCTCCTGTATTCGCAAGCACTCCACCACCAAGCTATACCCCCAGCCCAATTTTTTTTTTTTTTTGGCGGTGTTGGGGATTGAACCTAGGTCCTCGCAGCATGCTATGCAAGTGCTCTGACACTGAGCTACGTCCCCAGCCCCTTGGTAAACCATTTTTTATTAGTTCTATGTTTTTAATTAAGCCTGCATCTTTATTATCTGGGGTTCAAAATAATGCCCAAGTTGTTTCAGCTTGGGGACAGGGCCTTTTCAAGCAGGATGTTAAGTAAATTTACCTCTAATAACTGTTATTTTTTTGTTCCATTTTTTGTGGTACTGACAATTGAACCTATGGCCTCGCATGTGCCAGACAAGCATTGTACCACTTAGCTACCACCCAAGCCCTTTTTATTTTTATGTTGAGACTGGGTCTCGCTAAGTTGCTGACCTCCAATTTGCAATTCTCCCGCCTCAGCCTCCCAAGTCACTGGGATTATAGGCATGTGCCACAGTATCAGGATGTCACTATAGTCCTAAGATTGATTCTTGGAAAAAAAGAGTTTACAATCTCTACCTAGGACCGACAGCATGTCAGATCTATTGTTATTCAAAAGAATAGTGATGGGAAGAAGAGGGCACAGATTTTCTGCAAAACTCTAGAGCTCTGCACAGTGATTCCCCTACTAGTATGTGCCAGGAGCTCCGTGTATCCCCATTTCCTGTAGACACTTTGAGTATTATTGTTGTTGTTATTTGGTACCAGGGATTGAACTCAGAGGTGTTTAACCACTGAGCCAAATACCCAATCCCTTTTTAAAAATTGAGAAAATGTCTCCCTAAGTTGCTGAGGCTGGCTTTGAACTTGCCATCCTCTTGCCTTAGCTCAGATTTCAGGAGTACACCTAGCCACTTTGAGATTTATTAAGTCTGCTGGATCATAAGGTCTAATTGTATAATTGCAGGGTTTTTTTTATAGTTGTTGTTTGTTTTTGTTTCAGTGCTGGGACTAGAACCCATAAGACCCAATTAGAAACCCCATAAAGCCCAATCTGGGGTTGCTGCAGAGCTGTCTCTTGCTCTGGTCCCTATGCAAGACTGGTAGCCTTGTCAATTACACATTAAATGGGCCAAAATAGCCCTTGGGTGTGATACATATTCCAAAATCCAAAAAGTCCACCAAGGATTGTTTTTAGAGGCGAGTGGTGCCAGGTGAAGCACTGTTTCATCTTGAGAAGATATCTTCACTTCTTTGTTTTGTTTATTATTTTGTGATGCTGGATGTTCCAGATGCTACACAAATGCTCTACCACTGAGCTACATCCCCAGTATTCTTAAAAATTTTTATTTTGAGCCAGGTGCAATGGTGCATGCATGTAATCCCAGTGGCTTGGGAGGCTGAGACAAGAGAATCACAAGTTCAAAGCCATCCTCAGCAATTTAGTGAGGCTCTAAGCAACTAGTGAGACCCTGTCTCTAATAAAATACAAAAAAGTGCCGGGGATGTGGCTCAGTGGTCAAGTACCCCTGAGTTCAATTCCCAGTGTCAAAAAAAAAAAAAAGTTTTTATTTTGCGATTTTAAGATAGGGTCTCACTAAATTTCCTAGGCTGACCTTGAATTTGCAATCCTCTTGCCTTAACCTCATGAATAGGTGGGATTATAGGTGTGCACTGCCACACCTGGTCTTTACATTCTTTTTTTTTTTTTGTGGTGCTGGGGTGCTATTAAGTACCTAGGGGTACTTAATAACCATGGAGCTATATCCCCAGTCCTTTTGATTTTTTGAGATGGAGCCTTGCTAAATTGCTGAGACTGGCCTTGAACTTGTGATCCTCCTGCCTCAGTCTCCTGAGTGCTGGGATTATAGGCATGTACCACCATGTCCAGCACAAAGATAACTAAAGTGCTTTTTGCTTCTCATTTATCAGATCCAATCAAGATGATGTTGTCAATATAGTGAACCAGTGTGATGTGAAGAATGTCAAGACACAGTTTCTAAGTACCATATCATGTCACAGTGGAGGAGACATATTGGAGCTCTTAGGCTCTGTTGTAATGGTGGCCCAGCCAGATCAAAAAAAAAAAGCAAAAGCAAAGGCAAGCACAATGGGTCACACCTATAATCTCAACTATTCAGTTAGCCCAGACAGCAGGATTGCAAGTTCAACGTTGGCCTGGACAACTTGGTGAGATCCTGTCTCAAAATTAAAAAATAGAGTGTTAGGAATGTAGCCCAGTGATAGAAATCTCCTGGATGTCAAAACAACAAATTACTCTGGTGGTCTTTGCAAATGGTATGGAATAAAAGTATTTGACAGGGCAGTAGCTGCACACCGGGTGCAGAGGTTGTGATGCTATGTGTCTGGAACAATTATAGTCATCTTCTGATTAGATTTAGATTTATCTCCAGTCATGATCTGAGTCATCCACTTTCCATACAGGAACAAATAGACAAATGGGCATAGGAGAGATAGCACAACTGCAATTTTTAAGTTCAAGGCACTAATGCCTCTCATTTCCCTAAGACTTACAACTTCATGTTCCTTCCTCTATTATCAGGCCAAGGTTGTTCTGTTATTTAAGTATCATTGAAATTAAGCCACAGTTGAGTTCAAGTTTAAATCAACCATTTCAATAGGCTATTATAGTCACTTCTAACTGCATGGACTTACATGAAATACAGAATCTGTGGCAAATGCTCCCAGCTCAATAAATTGTGCCCAACCCAATGTTATATTCCAATCTCTTTGGTATAATGTCTTTAGGATGCACCCACACACATATTCTCAAAGGTTTTCACGAATATGTATTAGCAAAACTCTTGTTGTTGTTGTTTGTGTATAAGCTATTTACTCCTGGGTCTTAGTGTGCCTGTCCCACTGGAGCATGCTGAAATCGAACACTAATAGTGTGCCAAATGACAATGGGGGTAATTGAGGTGGGCCTTGAGACCATGGTACAGGTACAGCCCTCAACATTTTTTTACTCTTTGTACTTGCAGGGCTGATATTGCCAAAATAAAACCCAAAGTTTAGTTGTGTTACAGATTATAGAATCACAATGTGAGTTGAATCTGTATCCTGATAGATGGAGTTTGGGGCTTGCTTTGTTGACCTCCTTCTGAACGCACTAGTAAGTTTCAGGGTCCTACTCCTCCTAACCACTGCCCAACCTTCCACATAGACTCATGGCAAGGCTGCAAATTCAACTGTCATTTTGCTGCTAGTGCAGGTAGCACTTTGTCAGTCTGAAGCCAACCAGGAAGTACAAACAATGACACAGCTCCCCTAGTGCGTGTTGGGGGAACATGCTGGGGGAATGGGGCCCTGTTGACATCTTTTTGTTTGCGGGTTTGGGTGCAGGGGATAGAGCCCAGGGCCTGTGCATGGTAAGCACACACTCCAATACTGAGTGGCACCCCCAGCCCTCTCCTGCTAACATAATGATCTAGGACTTGGGGCCACTAAGTTTGTGGTGCTTTCTTATGACAGTTCTAGGAAACTAATCTAGACCTAAGGCTGAGGATCAAGGGGAAAAAGCTGGAACTCCTCAAATTTAGAAACTTAGAGGAAGAGCCCCAGAGCCAGTGCTGAGTCTCTGAGTCTGAGGTGGGGGAGGTGCCTACCTAGAGCTGGGTTCACTTGGCTCAGAAAAGAGACCCCTGGGGCTGGGACCCAGATCTCTGAGGAGGAGGAGGCTGCTGATGGCACTGGGGTTTGTGAGTTCAAAGAGCCATCTAGTGCTCAGAGTTCTAAACAAGGGCACTGGGGGATATCGCTGTCTCAGAGGCAGGAGATAATGATGCTGGTTTTACATGTATTAGAAAATATGAAAATTGGATTCATCTGGTGCCATGGAAATGCACTGCTTGCTGCTCAAGTGAAGAAGCCTTGCTAGGGTAGTCCTGGCAGACAGGACCAAGTCCCTTCTTCCTTCAGCCTTGTAGCCTCCTGAGAACACTCCCTGCTAGCAGAGCCTAAGACGAAGCCAGAAGACAAAAGATCCCTGGTCTGGTATTACCACAGAGGACAGGAAAGTGAGTTGGCATGGCCACAGTACAACCCAGCCACTCCCCTTCTGGGGCATAGATCCCTGAGAAAGGATTGCCTATGTCCACTGTATCCTGATGGAGCATGGCTGAGGAAGTGGGGCTGCATCCATACAATGGCCTCTGGTCAGCAGTGTCAAAGTGGGAAAAATGGATACAGAAAGCAATGATGAGTCTTACAGACATAGCAAGAGAAAAAAGGTGGCATGAGTTCCATCCATAACCAGACGTAACAGAGCACAGTTAATTTGTAGCAGGGTGTTGGCTGGACAGAGGCACAAGGAGCTTTCAAAAGTTCTATAATTTAGCCAGGCATGGTGGCACATGCATGTAATCCTAGTGGCTTGGGAGACTGATGCAGGAGGATTGTGAGTTCAAAGCCAGTCTCAGCAACTTAGTGAGTCCTAAAGCAACTTAGTAGGACTCAATATATATATATATATATATATATATATATATTAAAAGGGCTGGGGAATGTGGCTCAGTGATTAAGTGCCCCTGGGTTCAATCCCGAGTACCCTGCACCCAAAGAAATAAGTCCTATACTTTGGTGATTTCATGAGGAGATACAGAGGTAAAAAATATCAGGCATGTATGTTTCTTTTTCTTTCTTTCTTTTTTTTTGGTACTGAGGATTGAACCCAGGGGGGATCTACCACTGAACCACATCCCCAGCCCTTTTAATTTTTTATTTTGAGACAGGATCTTGCTAAGTTGCTGAGGCCAGCCTGCAAGTTGTGATACTCCTGCCTCAACTTCTTTTTCATCATTGGGGTAACAGGCTTGCACTACTGTGCCCTGCAGGTGTGTACTTTATTTGATGCATGTTAGCCCTCGATAAAGACATCCTTAGTGGATTTTCAGGACAGTGAAACTACTGTGTACGGTACTGTAATGGCAGATTCATGCCATGCATTTGTTCAAACCCATAAAACACACACCCAAGAGAACCCTAACGTCAGCTGTGGAGTTCAGTTAACAATGGTGTCACTATCGGCTCATCAGTTATGACAAATGCAAGGTGTTTATGACTGAACCATTGAGGGTAGAGTGAGGGGGTGTGTAAACCATGAAACTGTTCTAAAAAAATAGAGTGTGTTGGGCTCAGATAGCTTACCTGGGTCCCATCTCCAGGGCAGAGGGAAAAAAAAGTGTTTAAAAGATCCAGGGAGGCAAACCAGAGACAATATGGCAGCTCCAGATCATCAGGCCCAGAGGGTCCCTGGTGATGGGCTCGGCCATCCTCAATGTCCAATTTCTGTTTGGTGCTCCCAGCAGCTTCTCTTTGCCCATCCTCACATTTCTGTCCCACTTCTGTAAGGGCAGAGCCCAATGGTTGCACACATGTTCACATTCCACACTCCACCCACCTGAACTTCATAGCATAATTCCACTGAGGCACAGAGAAGTCTGGGAAAAGAGGCTGAGCCACCATGTTCCCAAGCTAAAAGACTATTATTATAAAAAAGCAAGCAGTTATTGGGCTGTTATGCATGGAGATCAAGTGGGGAAAAGAAGAGTAGCCAAGTCTAAGGGGTTTTGCTGTCAATAGGAGCAGAGAAGTGGGCAAGAGTTGGGGGGTTTAAGGGACAGTCAGTGTTGGGAGGGGGTGTTTGAACCTGTTTCAACAACTTTTTCGGCTAATAGGAGTGATGCAGCGGGGATGGAAAGTCAGATACAGATGGAGAGAACGCTCAAGTGGGTCATGGCGGTTGGAGGGGTGCCCAGTGGGAGGGGCCTGGGGCTGGGGCAGACAGGTTGGGAAGTAGGGAACAGGATGGAAAACATTTTCTTCTGATGCTTTCCACCTGCTCAGTTAAAGATAAGAAAAAGTCCTCATCTGAGAGCAGGGACTAGAGTTGTTGAGAATGGTGTGACATCTTGGAGAGCTAGGGACAAAATGGACTCCCCAAAATCCCAGGGAAGGCTGTGTCTCCCTGCAGGCTCATTAAAAGTGCTTTGATTTAGGGAGCTGGGTACTTCAGGGAGGTCACTCCACCAGGGCACACCATGCTGCTTTTCTGAACCAGGGAATCAGGTTGATACTTCTAGGTGGCCTTGGTGGCTGTGTCATGTTGAATAGCAAAGGGAGACTGACTGGCCAATAAGCTGTAGGTCAAGGGACCAGAATTTTGGGACTCTGCTCCTGTGTCTACCAGCTTTGGGAATGGGGGCCCAACCATGATAAGAACCAAAGCTTGGTCTCTCGGGCCCCAAGGGGTGGATAGCAAGGCCTGTCAGCCTAGGTGCACTTCCGTCTCTGGAAGGTGCAGGGTCACATGCCTGAGCCACGTGGGCCAGCTGGCCGGAGATCTGAACTGATTGCTGGGGCCTCCAAAGTGTGGGACGCAGACAGACACAGGAAAGGAAGTGCTCAGTGAAATGACAAAAGGTTCTCTGCATTTCCAGGTTTTATTTGCCTGTTATAATTCTGATGTTTATGTACATATATATATATACTTTGTTTTTTTGAAGAGGGCTCATCAACAGACCAAGCAAGGCATACAGGGAGGCTGTAGCTGCTGGGCAGGGGCACAGCAGTGCTAGGAGAACCAATCTTTCCTTTTTTTTTCTTTTTTGTCTGTTTTTATTTTTTCTGGGGTGGGATCATCAAAGCTAATTGCTATAAAACCTAGAAACCACCTAGAGACTCAGACATCTGCCTACACACTAGTGGCATATGGGGAGAGGGCAAGGGTACAAACTTTCAAAGTCACGGTGTATGTACATTCCCAAGGTGGAGGGTGGGAGGAGGCTGAGGAAGAGAACTGGGGGTGGGCAGGGCTGCTAGGGGTAGAAGCTGGGCCGGTGGGCAGTGGGAGGAGGTGTGCCCGCCCCGGCAGTGACAGAGGCCACTTGGATGTTGTCTGGTGGGTACCGAAGGCAGCATGTGTATGGAGCTCCTGAAAGCCGGCCATGGCAGGAGGAGGGCATGTGGACCCAGTGTGCTATTGGGGGGCGGGGACTCCGGGCTCTCCAGATGGTCTCCCCTGCACCCATGGCCAGCTTGCCCAGTTCCTGTCCCAGTTGGAGCAAAGATGGCAAAGAAAAGGGAACAGATGGTGGGGACACCGAGTTCTGTCCCCAGTCAAGTGGCCAGGGAATGGCTGGAGGAGGGGGAGGTGCCAACCCTGCTCTTGAGAAGTCCCCACCACACCTGCCCCCAATTAGGGAGCAACAAGGATGGCTTCTCAGAGACCTTTCCAAGGCCACCCCTTCTTCCTCTCCCAAAAACCATGGCCTCTCTGCCCAAACAGGCTGGCAGGGGAGCACCCAAAGGTCCCTGACATGTGGGTGATCTGCCCCCAAGCTGGAGCAAAGCAGCGTGTGTCCAGGAAGGGATGCAGCTGAGTTTTGGCAATAAAGTGGGGACCAGGTGGTAAGAAGGGGATTAGAGGCAACGAGTTCCTCAACCCCAACTCAAGCTTCCCACAGGCCTACAGAAAGGAAGGGGCCTCGATCCCAATGTCAGTGGCACAGCACAGGTATCGGGCTGGGTGTCTTGGCCACTGGCTTTCCTGCACCTCTGGCCCACCTTGCCTGGCTGGACCTCACTATTCTAGGGCCACAGCAGGGTTGATGGGGGAGGTGGCCCCTGAGCTGTCATTGCCTCCTGCTGCTTCCTTCTCTTTCTTGCCACTGTACTGGCCAATGAAGGAGCCATCCTCATTGAACTGGACGTCCACACTGCCCCCATAATCAGCCAGGCTGTCGTCACTGCCCAGGGGCTTGATGTCTCCGTTGAGAGAGGGCTGGCTGCTGCCAAAAGCCTTCTCCTCATTGTCACTGCAAGGTAGTGGGGAGGGTGCAAGTGAGAGTGCTGGGGAGGCCCTGACCCGGCAGGCAGCTCCAGGAGCTCATGCTGGACACACTCCCAGGAGGGCACGTTGCATACATGATACCAGGGGCCAGGCTTGGGCACTCCTAGGATCCTGGAGGCTGAAGGAGCCACTGGACACAGTCTGGTGGGGGATTCCCAGGGCCTGGTTCCTCGCTTGTATGTGCCCACTGCCAGGGACTCCCTTGCGGAGAGGGGCAGGTGGGAAGGTGACAGCCAGGCCTAGCAGCTGGGATGTTAGCTTGAGGTGGAACACCTGGGCATTCTGGCCTCACCTTGAAATGGGAACTGCTAGGCCAGAGGGCTGGGAAATCAGAAGCTACCAGGGGACAATGGCACTCCTAGGCATGCACTGTCCATGGAAGGGGTTCCCTGTTTTTCCAGTGTGATAGTCCACCCCCACCACCCCACCTTACCTCTCCAGGGACCTGAAGTCACCCAGCGGCACAGAGAAGAGAGAGAGAGAAGATCAGATACGAAAAGAAGATGGAGTTGGTGCCGTCCCAGTCCTGCCCCTGGCTCACCTGTATTCGCCAAAGGTCTCATCTTTCATCGGCCGGGCCTCAGAGTCCACCTGGGTGTCCTCCTTATCCTTTACTGAAGACACACAGAGAGGGGCCAGCTTTCTCTCCCACTCCAGACTGACCCTGGACTCTATGCCCCTCTGTGCCAAGTGCCTTCAGGGTGATCCTCTCAGCCCCAACCTGTGAGGAAGGTCACCCTGACCTGCTCCCACCATGCCCATGATGACCTGACAGAAGCTGAGGGACACAGGGACTCGGGGAGGGCTTGTAGAAAGTACAGAGGGGCGAGGTGGGCCAAGACTCCCCTCACCGCCCCCACCCTCA
The DNA here is from genome assembly GCF_021218885.2 of Marmota monax. NCBI lineage: Eukaryota > Metazoa > Chordata > Mammalia > Rodentia > Sciuridae > Marmota > Marmota monax. Next base: position 1,737,083 of record NW_026692025.1, on the reverse strand, counting down.
GCCTGTGTGGTTCAGGGTTACCTGAGTATTTACCGCCCTTGCTGCGCTTGATGAAACAGAGGATGAGCAAAATGAGGAGCAGGAGGATGATGGCGCAGACGAAGCCGATGAACCAGCCCTCCATGGCAAAGTTATTGGAGGAGAATCTCACGGGGCCTGAGACAACAGAGCCCAGGCCTGGGGTGAGCTGGAGGTTCCAGGAAGCCAGTACAGCCCCTGGGCCCAAGCCAAGCCTTCAAGCCAGGGCCTTGTGCTCAGGCCCACTGGAGTTTTAGGAGGCCATCTAGGGCCAGGAGATGGGACAGGAAGCAGGCAGGAAGGCAAGAGGGGCCTCACTGAAGAGAGTACTAACAAGGGCATGGACCCAAGGGTACCCGGATTCTGGGAAGAGGGAAGAGGAACCATGGAGTGGGGCCCAGCTGGTGGAAGCTAAATGTAGCCAACTGGGCAGCAGCACCAGCGACTCCCTGGCAGGCAGTGGTGGGTCCCCAGTGCCTTACTGGTGCCATTGGTCTTCACAGCCATCTGGCGCAGGAGCACCTCCTCCTTCAGCAGGTGGATCTCATACTTGGTGTCAGGCTGCAAGTCCCACTGAGTGTAGGAGCTCTGGTTGTAGCTGACATATTGCCGTGGGGGGTCAGTGATAGCCTTTCCTTCTGTACAGACAGAGACCGTTCCATCAGGGGAAGCAGCAGAGCTGGGTGGCCCCTCTGGGCCCTGAGCCCTGCCCCCTGCCCCTGCCCCAAGGGTCCCTGTGTTTGCCTCTCAATGCTTTGAACTGGATGTGGAATCTGAAGTTGCACTGGCCTTCTTTGGGAACCCAGGAGATGACACTGTAGTTTTCACCTGCTGTGGCCGAGATGTTGCCAAAATCTGGTATCCCTGTGGGGTGCAAAAGTGAGAAGAGGGTGGGGAGCCTGCCAGGTAGCCTAAAGGTCCACCCTTCTGGGCTCAGCTTCCAGCCAGGGCCTCATCAGACCCCTCTGCTGCCATGAAGACCAGCACCCAGCAGGCCCTGCCTCTGGCTCACCAGACAAGGTCATGGTGCCTCCTTCCCGCTCAATGGCCTCGCCAGGGCCTTCCTTCGTGGTTGCCTGAAGCTGGAAGTGGTACCGCAGGCCGGGGCTGAGGTTGGTCAGGTTGTGTGTCCGAAGCTCAGGGTCCGGAAGGTCAAAGGACAGCTGCTCCTTGCCTCCTGCATTCACTGCAGGGACAAATTAGGGTTGGATTTGGCTGCCAGGTATGCCCCCTCCCATGTCCCCTCAGCCTCCCAGGTGGATACAATGCACGTACGGGGGTGGTATGAGAGCACATAGCCAGTGAGCACGCCATTGTGGCTGAGCGGGGGTTGCCAGTGCAGCAGCAGGCTGGTGTCTGACTGGCACTCCAGGTTCAATGCCTCAGGGTGGCCAGGTACTATAGGGCAGAGAAGAGTGGCAGATCCTCACCCATATCCAGGGAGAAGAGGCAGAGGATGGAAGTCTGAGGAGCCGGACTCACCTCCCTCCGGGGTACTGAAGGTCATCTCACTGGCAGGCCCCAATCCCCTCCCATTAAAGGCCTGCACCTCTAGATGGTAGGAGCTGTAGGGCCGCAGGCCACTGAGGATGGCACTGGTGGTGTTAGCGGGTACTACCACATGGCCTTTGTGGACATGCCTCTTGCTGTGCTTCCTCTGGCTGCCCTCCCACCAGTATGTCACCTGCACAGGTGGACAGGAGACGTCATAGGGCAGAAGGCACCTGGCAGGCAGGGACTGCCAGTGCATGCCCCCTACCACCTGCATCAGGACCCTCTCCTCCCAACCCAAGGACTTTCAGGAGAGCTGCTGGCAGATGGCAGAACCCCACCCTCAATCCCGTCACTTCATCCTGGGGATCTCCCTGTGTCCGTGCCTTGAACCCTTACATTGTATCCCCGGAGGTGACCCTTGACCTGGGCCAAGTCCACAGGCCACCATCTGACCAGCACAGTGCTTGAGTTGAGGATCTTGATGCCTTCCAGCTCGGGGCTTACCTGGGGGTCTGAAAACAGAGACTTGGAGAAGGCCACAGGCCCTCACCCAGGCTCTGAGGCCAGCCTAGAACCCTTCCCCCACTGGGCAGATGGATTTGGATGCTATGTGAGGGGCAGTTCAATGAGGAGCACTGTTTGCATGGCCTCAAGGTCGCTCCAAGGAGAAAATAGTTTAGTTACACAGAGAAACTCAAAAAAGCCTTGACCAGGTGATCAAAATTCAATTTTGCTCAAGTTCCAGATTCAAGGGAACATAAGAGGCAAGACAACTTGTACAGGTTGAGTATTCTTTATCTGAAATGCTGGGACCAGAAGTGTTGTGCATTTCGTATCCTTTCAGAGTCTGGAGTATCTGTATATAGCTCATGGGATAACTTCGGGATGAGCTCTCTTGTGGTGCTGGGAAAGGAATCCAAGGTCTTAGTGCATGTTAGATGAGCACTCCACCACTGAGCTGTACCCCAGCCCTTACGTTTCATAAATGCCTTATACACATAGAATAAAGGCAATTTTATACTATAATACTTTTAGTGAGTCTGTGTTTTGAGTAATCCATCACATGAGGTCATTTTTCCTCTTATGGAACTCAAAAAATTTTTTTTTTCCTTGCTTAGGATCAGGCATTGAACCCACGGGTGCTTAAGCACTGAGTCACATCCCCAGCCCTTTTTACCTTGAGACACAGTCTCGCTAAGTTGCTTAGGGCCTTGCTAAGTTGCTGAGGCTGGCTTTGAACTTGAGATTTTCATGCCTCAGCCTCCCACATCACTGGAATTATAGGCTTGTGCCACCAAATCCAGCTAAAAACTTTTGAGTGATTTTGAAGCATTTCAGGTTTGGGGCTTTTGAATTTTTGGATTAGGAATGCTCGGCCTAAATTAGATCCCCGTACCAAAGGAAGAAATGCTATAAAATGCTATGACGGTTGATACAATTAGAATACTGACTGCCAACTACAGAAATGTATTGTATCAACATGAAATGTCTGGAATTTTATAACATCACTCTGCTTGTGTAAAAGAATGTCCTTATTTGTAGGAATTCTGGACTTGAGAATTGACAGGTAGGGGCTGGCACTGTGGATGGGGAATGAGCAGTGTATGTCCACACACTGAGATGCACAGAGGCTTGACCCTGGGTGTTGGTGGGGCCCCACCAATACTCACAGTCCTCCCCGGAATAGCCAATGGTGACCTGGGGTTCAGGGCCCTTGCCCTGGCTGTTGACGGCCTGGACTTTGATCTCATAGGGCACAAAGGTGGATGTGTTGGACACCACCAAGAAGGGGTCGCTCACGGTCTGCTCCTGCCAGATCCCCCGTGTGTCCTGCGGACGCCATTGCACACGGTACTGGACCTGGGGGGCGTTCCAGTCCATCCATCGGAGTGGCTGGAGGGGGCCAGCAGAAAAGGAGCTGGTTGGTCAAGAGCTCCTGCCTTCTGTGCCCTGTCCCTTACCCATATAAACCTAGATGTTTCCAATCATTGGCTTCCTCCTTAATACAGTCCAGGGGCAGCAAATGCCTGGGTCCAAGCCTCATGTCCAGGGGTGAGTCATCCAGGGACCCTACCTTCCATGTGATAACCATGTTGTTGGTCTCGTTTCCTTCCCCTTTCACATCCACAGGGTTCTTCTCTGGGGCTGGAAAATATTGTGATACCATATTAATGCTTCAGCTTCCTGCCGCAGACTATGAAGGCCAAGGCTGGGGACCAAGGACAAATGACCCATTCTTGTCCCCGAAGCAATGAGCCAGTGGCCTCAAGGTAGCACTCCCTCGCTTCCCCTGGAAATTTGGAACCAGAGGAGCATGGGCATAACATTTGTCCAGGCCCTCCCTTCAGAATCTGTGACCGTAGCTCTTGATATCCCTTTTAGGGGGCCCAGAAGAGAGGGTGCTACTTGAGCTCACCTGCCTCAGGTGTGACCACAGTCTCAGAAGTTGGGCTGGGTTCTCCAGGGCCATATTTGTTGATAGCAGTTACCCTAAAGGTGTAGTGGACGTAGGGCGATAGCTTGAGGGTAGTAGAGGTCTGGTTTCCTGGCACCTTACCCAGACTATACCATTTCTCAGGTGCCATTTCCTTGTCCTCAAATTCAATGTCATACTCTGCAAAGAAGCAAACCAGCAATGATGTGATCAGCATGTCACTTAGCAGAGAGTGTAGTGGAGGGGGTGCTTGGCTCTCTCTGAGCACCTAAGCCAACTGGGACTCCCATGAAAAAACATGAGCCCTCAGAACACAGTGTGTGTCCCAATAAGGTGAGTAGCCCTGGATGGAGCCACAGCCCTGGGAAGAGGGGGGACCCGAGCAATAGAGAGGGATCGCAGGGGTGAAGGTGGGGGGTCTCTTACTCTCAATGGGGGCATTGTGGTCTTCGGCGGGGCTCCAAGATAGGTGCACCTGGCTCTGCTTCAGCAAGTGACGGTCAGACAGCTCCAGATGAGGCACAGGCCCAGGGCTCCCTGAAGGCAATAGAGCCACATACTGTACTTTGAAAGGGCCAGCAACATGAGCCTGAGCCTCCTGGGCCTGGAGGCTGCACCCTCCAGTTCCCCCAGGCAACACACCTAGTACCGTCCTAGGACTTACCGACCACCAAGAGCTGTGCCCTGCTCTCCACCTCATCCAGCTCTGTGCTTGCCACACAGCTATAGTTGCCCTGGTCACTGTAGTCCAGGCTGTGGATGATCAGGCGCCTATCATCTATGAAGTACCTGGGGAGGCAGCTGTGTTTGTCCTTGGTGCCCAGCAGTCACATCACTTCCCTGCCATCTGGGCCCCTCTCTTCACCCCTGCCTCCTTTTCCTTCTCCTGCCAGAACCTCTCCTTCTAAGCAGGAGGCTCACTGCACAGAGAAGGCCAGGAGTTCTGCAGTTGCTATTTTTCTCACTCTGCCCCCTTCCACCCAGTCCAGGTTGGGGTTGGACTCTCACTTGTCACTGTCCCCAAGTTCCTGAAGGTCTCGCCCATCCCCTCGCCAGGTGATGCTGGGCTGTAAGGAGGGGTCAAAGGTAGCCTGGCATGTGAATGTCACCCTTGAGCCTTTCTTCTCAATTGTACTCCGGGGCCCTTGCGTGATCTGGGTTGCTTCTGAGGGTGATAAAGTAGAGAGAGGGTCACTTTGATGTCCTTCAGAAACCGTGACCCTCCCTTCCTCTCAGGGTGCTGCCTTGTGGGAGCAACAGCAGACCTTTAACCTGCAGGTTAGCCACAATGGTCACATTGTTTTGGTCATTGGCAGCCTGGCAGAAGTAGCGTCCAGTGTCATTGGCCTGGAGGTCTCGGATGCCCAGGGTCCCGTTGGCATAAGGGAAGAAGCGTTCATCCTGAAGCACGGTCATGCCTTCCTCATCCAGCCTAGAGCAAGCAGGTGGGCCTGGCTTGTACCAACTGGCAGGGGCTCCCTGCCTGCCTGGGCTCCTGGGACAAGATAATGGCTTTAAAGGCTCCCCCTGGGATGAGGCACTTACCACTGGATACTGGGCACAGGAGCTCCAAAGGCCTTGCACAGCAGGTAGGCAGTGCTGCCCTCCACCGCCATGTATGTCTGATTGTCTCCTGTCAGGATCTTGACTGGCAGCTCTGGGGGAGGAATAGCGTCAGGAGGTGGAGCAGGACGCGGCCACAGGCGTGATAGAAGCCAATATCTCTCCACCCAGCAGCCTCAGGCCCCCAGGAGCCCTGCACATTGGGCTTCCCTGCTCAGGGTTATCTCTCTGTACCTTCAGAAGCATGGTCCCCTCTGCCTCCATGGGCTCCATTCCAGCCACGCAAGTTTTACCAATTATCCGAGGCCCAGCTAGCAGTCTGCCTTTTCCTGAAACCCTTCCCAACCCATCCTCAAGTCTTTCCTCTTCAGACTAGTTGGAGTCACATTTTGCCCTGGGTGAATCTCTGCTCGGTTGCGGGAAGAAACCCTGCCTTGCTATACTTTCCCCACAGCTGTTGCGAGGATGGGGGAGGATGGAGAAGATAAGCCAGGGACACATCAGCTTCGCACTGAGTCATTTTGGTGGGCTGCAGGGACAGACTGGGGGTTACAAGGCAAGGAAGTGAAGGTGGGTGGGTAGACCACATAGTTGGCTGGCACTCACGGACAACATAGATGTAGGCATTGGTTTGGAGGAGCCCATGCCGGTTTCGGGCCTCACACTGGGTCACCATTGTGTCACTGGGCTGCACGTTGCTCAGGATCAGGGCACCCTGCTCGATCCGGTACTTCTGGTCCATGGCCAACTCTGTGTGCAACCGATGGGGCCCCATGGGGCCAGGGTAAAGCACTGAGCTGCGCGGAGGTCCCCTTCCCCTTCCTTTTCCTCCCAACAGTCCCCAGGACTCACCCACCTCTCCCCCTCCCAAGGTCCTGCTCACCTTCTATAGGGATTCCATTGATTCTCCAAGTGACCTCTGGTTGAGGCCTGCCCTGGACTTGGCAGTCTAGGCGGGCGGTCTCTCCTGGCCCGTATAGACGGCTCTGGGGCTTATGCAGCCAGTATGGAGCAGCTTAAGAAGAAGGAGAGAAATACCCTGAGCCCACAGCCTGCTGTTGTCCCTGGTGCACATCCTGCCTTCCCTAGTGACAGTGCATTGCCTGCCATCCTTGGAGGCCATTCTGGGGAGCCTATGGCAACTTGGGGATAGTATGCCTGGCAGAAGCCCCTACCCTCCACGGTGACATAGTAGGCGTGCCGGGCACTTCCTAGCGAATTCTCAGCCAAGCAGCGATACTCGCCGTCATCTTCCTCACCCACATTCAGCAGTTGCAGGGTCTTGTTGTGGTTCTGGTAGCTGACACGGTCTGCTGGCATGGGGCTACTAGGGCGTAGCCACTTGATGGAAGGTGTGGGGCTGCCCAGGGCCATAGTGCAGGGAGGCCACAGGAGAAGAGAGGGGAGAGAGCACAAGGCCACTCAGCCCAGAGGTCCAAGCCCCTGCTGGGGCTGCGCAATCCCATCCCTCCTCTACCCCAGGCGCCCAGACTCACAAGCCCTCAGCGATGCACTCCAGGACCAAGGGCTGCCCCTGCAAGGCCACCAGGTGGCTGCTGGAGTTGGTGGGAAAAAGGAGGCGTGGCTTCCTATCAATCATGCTGTTGGCTGTCAGAAGAAAGGGAGTAAGTGACCTGGAGTCACAAAGCTGGGGGACTCTGGATACCCCAGAGAGCCCCTGGACCTTGATTTCCTCCTCTGTTAAAAAGAGTGTCCCATCTCTGCTCTTGCCACCTGGGAAGGGATCTGGGAAAGGTGGAGGCAGGAGCCAAATTGTCCTTGGGCAAGAATAGGGTTGTCAGATCCATCTATGGTGGAACATGTCAGGCCTGAAGGAGAGAGAGGAGTGGGGGGGTCAGAGACTTTGAGACTCACTGGCCTTGACCCGGAGGTCAATGGGCTCCTTTTGAATGATGGTTCGGGTACCCGGGAAGTGGGCGTTGCAGATGTAGTCTGAGTGGTTGTCTGAGGTGAGCACATTGGCAAAGTAGAGGTTGCCGTTCTGGCCCATGGTCACTCGTTCATCCTGTTTGATGTGCAAGATTTCTATGGAGATGGCAAGGAAGTGGAGGTCAGGATTCTTGTCCAGGGGAAGATCCCTGACCAACACTCCAGCCCCAGGTCACAGCCCCTTGCTGGCACCCACTGCTGTTCATCCAGTAGATCCGCAGTGGCGCTGCACTGGGTGGGGGGTTGCAAGGCAGAACAACTGACTCCCCTTCCTCCACCTCCACGGGCTTCACTGTCTCCTTTGGCCACTTGGGGGCACCTAGAAGGGATAGAGAGGCTGGCACTCTCCTCTTGGTCAAGATAATACAGGACAGGAGAAAGGAGGGGGGGATATCCTGGGGGCAGACATGGGGATGAGAGGGCCAGGCTGGGAGGAAGTTCACATAAAGAGAAGCAGAGACTCTGCGTCCTTTTTGGGCTCATGGTGGAGACTGGCACCCCATGGGGAGAAGAAATGAGCAGGAGGCTGGGTGACCATGAAGGGTTAACCCTCCACAATTCCTAGTTCTCCCTGCCCACCCAGAGGAAAGGATGAGGATGAGTGGGGGGAGGCTGAGTGCAATAATGGGGGAGGGGAGCCGTGGTTGGATGCAGGAGTCACAGACCCTTCCATCATCCTGACATGGAAACCATGGCAACGGTTCCCAAGGTAACTGAAGGGGAGGAAAGGAGAGTGCTCAGGAGGCAGAAAACTCAGGGAGGATGGAATGTGAAGGAGAAACCTGAGGGAAGGGTTGCACAGATAAAGGCAGAGCATGGGACCAGGAAGGAGAGAGAGAGAGAGAGAAGCCGAGTCAGGGGTGCAACGATGGACTCTAAGAGACCAAAGTGGGAAAGCTGAGAGAGGAGGCACCAGATAAGTGGCAGAGATGGACAGGGATGACCTAAGAATGGTGGAGGAGGAAACGAGGATAAGTCCCTAAGCTTAAGTCAGGGAGTGACTCAGACAAGGCTGGCCACAGCGGGAAAAGGCAGGCACCAGGGCAATCACACTTCCCAGCCCCCAGCCCACTAGCAGCCCGTGCTAGGTTGCACTGAGAAAGACTGAGAGAAGGAAGGGGGCACAAGAGGAGCAGAAGTTCAGCAGATAAAGAAGGACAGGGGGAGGATGGCGGAGACTGCTAGAGAAAAAAGGAAGAGGCAATGGGACTTTCTGGGGCCACTCCTGCGCTAACCAACCAGCTGAGGGACAGTGACTGGAAGCCCAGAACCCCATACCAGCTTGAAACCTGTCTGAAGATGCCTCTCAGGTACCCTAGCCCCTCCCTGGTCCCCGAAGTGCCTCGCACCCTCAGCCATGAGCTGGATCTCATGGGACATAGCAGTGCCCAGCTTATTGCTGGCAAAGCAGCGATAGACGCCCTGGAATCTCTGGGCAAAGCTGTTGTTGCCCGCGATGGTGAAGGAGCCAGAGTAGGGTGCCTCATGTACAGTCACACCCAGTTCCTCCTTGGGCTTGAAGTGGACTCCATCCTTTGTCCAGCGGAACCTGTGGGCAGAAAAGGGCTCAGAGGCCACAGGTCCTGGCACCAAGGACAGGGTTGGGACAGGCCAGAGGCAAGGGTGTGAATAGCCAAAGGACCCCAAGGGATGGGCATGGGAACAAGGACTCAGGACTGTGGGGGAGGTCTCGTGGCCCAGGAAGGTGTGAGGGCTGGAGGCGGAGACTGGTAGTCAATAACAGAGGCTCAGAGGGCAGGGACCACTCACTCCACTTCAGGTTTGCCTCTGGCCTCACACTTGAGGCTGATGTCATCTGTGGGGAAGACAACAAGGCGCCGTGGAGACTGTTCGGTGATGACAGGAGGTTCCATCACTGGGCACAGAATGAGGAAAGAGCTGGTCAACATGATGTCGGGCTGGCATCACAGCCTCTGCACCTGCCATATCGTAAGGGAAGCAGGGTCTGGGACCCTTAGGGAGCCCATGGCCATGGAGGGAGAGAGGGGAAGAACCAAAGAGAAGCTTATGGGAAACAAAAAGAGAGAGACAAGAGACACAAAAATAAATGTAGAAAGAGGAACAGAAAGAAGGTAGCAACAAAAGTTATAAAGAAATACGAGAGAGAGAGAGAGAGAGAGAGAGAGAGAGAGAGATGAAAGACAGAGGAAACAAAAAACAAAGGCACAGAAACCAGGAAGGACAACCCCTGTCAAGGAGGAACAGAAACAGCAAGAGGGACAGAAATGTCAGCAGAGGCAGAGACAGCAAACAGCAAGATACCAGTGAGAGGGTGAGGAGGCTGAGAGGAGCCTCTGGATTGAAATAGCAGGAGTGAGGACTGACAAGCCAGAAGAAACCAAGACACCCAGCACAGCACAGGGCACACAGGGAGAGCTGAGCCCAAGGCCCCTCCGCTCTCTGTCCTTGGACACACTCCCAACCCTCCTCCAACTTACCATGGTGTCCTTCATCTAAGAAATCCAAGCAGCAAGGGAGAGAACGGAGGAGAATGCTGAGAGATAGCTCCAATAGGACCTAAGGCTAAGGAGGTGAGATCCAGCAGACCCCAGGGATGAGGAAGGAGCAAGGAGGAGGCTATGGTGCTGGGGTGCAGCAGTGGAAGGGGACAGTGTGAGGCAGAACAATGCCCAGGGAGAGGCTCCTCTGACAGAGACACAGGTATATCAGTACAGGGGGACAGAAATTCTTGCCTTTAAAAAGAATAGTTCTTGAAGCCCCCTGGCAAGGCCTTCTACGGCCTGCAGAGTGGATCCCTACCACACCCAGGATGCCTGGAAAGGCTGAGAGACACACAGCCCACAGCTAGGGCACCCTCCCCTGCTCCAGCCCACTTCCCTCCTAATCCAATTAGCACAGCGCAGTGTTTTCAATTACCCAGACCCAGCCTCCGGAGCCCAGCAGCCCCTCCCCTCCAAACCCTCCCAAAGGCCCTAATGCATCTGAATCCCCATAGCCTGCAGGGCTGGAGCCAACCCTCCTTCTCTCTCCTACCATACTCCCAGCTGGCCACTAAATTCCCTGGGGCAGAGGCCAGAGCGAGTGCCCTAGTCCCAGGACTCAGCAAAGCAGAGGCAGGGAGGGAGGGAATGGGGAGGGCAGTCAGGACAGCGGAGTAGTGGATCAGCTCTGAAAGCTTTGTCTTTGCAGAAGACCTCAGTGTAAGGGGCCCCAAAAGAGAGGAGGGGGCTCCCCAGGGACACTGCAGAGGGCCCTGAGCTAAGGAGAGGCCAGCGTAGGCAACCTGAGAGCAAGACAACGATGAGAACCACAAGATGGGGGACATCAGCTCTTTGGAAAAAGAAGGAAAAGAGACAAAGGGGCTGGCATGGCTGGAAAGACAGGTTCTAATAGGGAGGCACCACAGCTGCCCTCTACATAATATCAGGGTCAGTAATGAGCTCTGGTCAGTGCCCAGGGCAGCCTTGGACTTGCTGTGATCTTTGGCCTACTTCTCTCTCCCCACTGCCATCTTTCTGTTAAATTCTCCCGCCCCTGCCACATACAGACACACTCAAGTAAGATGCTCAACCCATCAGGTGGAAGGGCAGGCTAATACCCAGGATAAGGCCCTGGCATTTCAGACCTGGAGGCAGGCCTGAAAAGCAACTGAGAAAAGGCAAGGAAGGAAGGAAAACCAGTACATGTGTATGAATGCAAAAGTGGGGTCTGGGCATGTATGTGGATGTCCTGGAATGTGTGTATTGCAGTAGGTTTTTTCCAGCATCCATTTGTGTGTCTGTATATGGCTGGGCCTTGCCTGAATATGTCTTCAGATCTGCCTATGTGTGGCTGAATTTCAGGGTACAGTGTTGTGTCTATATCCACTGCCATGTCTGTGTGGATGATGTTCCTTTGTGTATAACAAACCTCACTTGTGTTTTTGTTGATGTGGCCTCTCAGAGTCCTGCCCCTTTCACATGTCTGCCTGATGGGAACAGGTGTCTGGCTCATCTGACTCATGTGTCCCACGAGCCCCTCTTTATCTCCTCCAAACTCTCCCTGGTCCCTGATGCCAGGTGCCTCCCAAGCCCATCTCTCTCAGCCCCTGTCCCATCCCTGGCAAACTTTCTTACCCCTGCTCCCCAGCTGGTCTCTCCATGTCCAGGCTCAGAGACAAAGGTAGCAAAGTGAGGTAGGGAAGGGATTGGAGCCTGGGAACTCAAGATCCACAGGTGCCCTCACACATGACACTGTGAAATACCCTCCAAATGTTTTTTTTTTATTATATTTGCTTACACTCAGAAAAAAAATCACAGTGGTAACACCCTACATAAAAGTATGTACACACATTCAGCTTCACACATTCATACAATCCACTACAATCAAATGTAACAGTCAAACACCTCCAGACCCTCACAAACCTGACCAATAAAATAACAATTATATTAACTTCCAAACTTACCCACATAGGAAACCAAAATCACATTCACAAATATTCAATTTAGTCGCAACTGCACACACAGATATTTGGCATGTCCAACTCATAAGCATGCACAAGTACTCACAACCCTACAACCAACCACACTGCAGTACCCACACCCCTACCTGTGACCTCTCCAAACAAACAGTACAATCATACACACTTGCTCCAGCAGCCCCACCCCATGTCCTCCAAATAACTATAAATAAAAAAAGGATCCATAAGGTTGTTGGGCAGGGACCTGTTGTATTCAACGTGTCTTTTCCTGTCTCAGTTCAGAGACAGGGCTATCAAATGTCCAAGGAAAGAGCCGGTTGGGAATACCTAGTTTAGAAATAGTAGCGAGACTTGAATGCAGGCCTTGAACAAGCTAGCTGAAAACTCGGGAGTGTCCCATTTTTCTGGCCCCCACACCCTTGGGGTGTGAGGTGGGTGGAAGAAGAAGAGTCAGAGTTGGGTGGGAAGGGGTGGGATAGGCTGAGGGAGAGCGCCAAGGAGGCTGACAGCAGCCCCGTGTCCAGACCGCTGTCCGTGGTGCTGAAACCGCAGAAGGCCACCCGTGCCTATCCGCGGTGCTCATACCCTCCGTGCTTTCTGCCCTTCTTTCCAGAGGTACTCAGTGTCTTGGGTACCTCCTGCCTACACGGCGCCCAGGAAAGGAGGGGTGAGGGTCCAGAAGGAAGAGAAGGTAGAGGACAAAGAGGGACCCACCACAGTGGAAAGGAGGGCTGAGGCTCCCTCCAGCTACTCACATTCGTCGGGGATCTGGATGAGCAGGCAGGGGCTACAGAAGAGGAGAGGCCACACATACCACAGCGCCACGACCATCTTCCCGGTGGCGCTGGCGGCTTGGCGAGGCACAGGCCGGCCGGCTCAGCTCACGCTCCGGCCAGAGGGAAGGGCGGGCTGGTGGGCGGCTTGAGGCGGGAGCTGCGGGTGGAGGCACTGGGAGAAGGAAGGAGGAAAGGGCACGGTGGGAAAGGAGAGAGCGAGAAGGATGGACGGATGGACGTTAGTGACTAACGTCTGGGCGAGCCCAGGATCCTGGCCCCGCCCCCAGCCCCGCCCCCACCCGTCGGCTTCCCAGTTCTTCTCCCGCACCTTGGAAGGAGAAAGTTGAGACAGCCTTGGCTTGGCCTGCAGGTTGCTTTTCATGCCCTTCTTACTCTGCAGCTTCCCTGCCAGCTGCTTCCCCAGAAACAACTTGTTGTCCCAATCAGCTTCCCTGTGCATACCACCCAGCCATTCTGTGCACACCATCCGCATGTGTCTCTCGATGTGCCTGTGCACAGGTGTCCATGGGACTATGTGTGGATGTGGATCTGCATGTGGGGGAGTAAGACAAATATGCACATCCGTCTTTATGTGGCTGCATGTGCACATGCATGAGAACCTGTGTCTTCTCTGGGAGGGGAGTGCACTCATGAATGGCATGTGTTGGCATGTCTGTCTGGGGGAATCAACACACAGGTCTGGTATGTGTGTTGTGTGCCTTCTTGTGTGTCTTTATGTATCTGTAGGTGATGAATCACCATGTCTGCTATCTCTGTGTGCACATATAAGCAAGTGTGCACATGTGTAGAAAAGAGCTCTTCTGTAGTCCCATTCCTGTGACTTTCAGAGTCAACTGATCCCTGGGTGCTATTTGTACCTAAAATCTGACAGGGGGTTTGGGAATTGGGATAGAGAAGAGAGCAAATGGACTCAAGATGGCTACATTTCACAGAACAGGCTCAGGAAAAGGAAGAAAAAATGGAGAAGGAAGTCTGCCCCCTGGGGAATCAGTGGGAGAGTGGGGGGAAGAGGAAAGTACTTCCCTGCTGCTTCAGTTCCCTGGGGGAAACAGGGGTGTCTATAGCCTCTGCACTTCCAGATGTTCCAGGCCAGGGTCAGGGCAGGGGTCAGGGAAAGCTCTGGGACATTTTTACAAGACAGTGTTTCTGACACTTCACAAGTGTCTGGCAGTTCTAGCTTCTGGGCCTTTTGCTGAATCTTCAGACCTCAACTGCTAGATGTATCTCCCCCCAGTCCAAGAAACACCCGACACGGCCACATTTCACCTGCATGAAATGGGCCCAAAACACTGGGGTCCAGGAGCGGGGGACTCTCTGAAAATGAACAGAAGAGGAAACAGATTCCCAAGAGGACAGGCTATTTTAATTCCACAATAAGAGGAAGGGATGTGAAAAGAGACCAGTGTGATTAAAGTGTGGGAGAGGCTGGAGCAGAGAGCTGAGAAGCCAGAGCACTGGTCTGGATGCTGTCACCAAAGCCATATTGTAATCTCCTATGTGCCCAATCAGGACCTTAACCAAACGAAGAACTGAACCTCATCTAAAACACCAAGAATAGAATGCCACGCCAAGGTGTCTGGACTCTAGCAAGAGGCAACAAGGAGCCACAAATCATTTTTGTGTAACAGGGGGATGACCTAAGAAGAGTGGTGACTGTAGCATATTGCTTGCAGACTGGGCAAGGAAGACGGATGGTAGAGTGGCAGCCAGAGCTGGTAAGTGTGGTGGAAAAGCACCAGGATGGTGTAGAGACCGAGAGAATGGCGTGGAGTAGGAAGTGGTGCAGGGGTGGCCAACTCTCCACCTACCAGAGCTGAGCTGGGGCCGGAAGAGAGGAGAACAGTGGATCTGTTCTACTAACACCTCCCCCTACAGAGCCCGTGCAATCAGGGCCAGCCCCAGGTGGCCTTGGCCTTGACTTCAAGGCCTGTAGGAAGCAGTAGGAGATACAGATCAGAGAGTAGGCGATCAAACAGCAGCCTTGGGAGCTCTGAGCACTGGTCTTACAAGGGGGAGGGGAGGAAAACTGGAGCAAGGGGAAGCTCAAAGAAGGACCCTTTTGCCTGTGAGGAGGCTTTGATGCTGTGTGTGGAACTGATGGTGTTTGCCATTATACTTCCTCCATTTGTCCTCCAAATCGAGGTTCCCAGAATGATGTTTGGCATGTATACTGGGGTATATGCAGGGCAAGCACAATATCCCCAACCCCATGACCCCTACTCTGCCTCCTCCTGGCCACATCTCAACTCCAGCCTCTTTTCCAGTGTCCTGGTATTTATCACCCCACTTGCTACTGCCCTAGGTACTCAGAGACAGGCAGGAAGGAGCCAGAAGGTTGAGAGGCCCCTGACAGCTGGGAGGGGGCTCCCCCTCCTCTCCTCTCACTGCTGCTGGTTCTCTGATCTCTCACCACTGCTCAGGCAATTACAGAGCAAGCTAAGGTTGTTAGCTCAGCAGGGCCCGACTCCCCATCAGCACTACCACCGAGGGCAAAGGAGCCGAGGAGGGGAGTGGAGTATTCCACAGATGGAGCCAAGGCCCCATTTGCCAAGGGTGACAGACAGAGTGAGAAACAGGCAGGAGGGAGCAGGAGAGGCTGGGAAGTGGGGCCAGGAACAGGAGACAAAGACAGCCATTGGAAGACCCTAATTAGCAAGAGATGACCAAGATAGAGATACCCAGCTAGAGGCCCAGTTGGTGGGGAAATGGAAAGAAAAGGAAAAAGGAGTACAAAGGTGAGAGACAGCTGCAGAAAGCACCACTGAGAAATGGCAGAATGAGCAAGAAGAGTGAGGGGTGGGCGTGTGCACGCAAGCGCACACAAGCCCACGTCTGCTCTGCTTGAGCAGGCGAATGGTGCCTCGGCAGCTTCCTTGTCCCCAGGGGGTGTGCCTGGCAATGGGCAGGGAATAAGGGAAGATGAGCCTGGATGGGTGGAGAGGGACTTCTCTGGCTTGGAGGTCAGGCTGGAGGGACAAGCAGGGCGGGATAGACACAGAGTGGACCAAGCTGTGCGCTGGAGCCAGAGAGACAAACAAAGCCCCGCAGCGAAAGAGCAGCAAGTCCCTGCCCACTTGTGGCACTGGGGCAAGAGGATAGTTGTTAAGACAAGATGAATGACCCACGGCTTGGACCCGCAAGCACCAGAGAACAGGTGGAGGTTCCTGCAGGGAGGAGGGGTGGAGGAGGGAAAAGCACCCAGAGGATCTCAGTAGATCCTTCCAAGATTGCTGTCTGTGTGTGAAGTAAGCAGCCGCCTGGCTGGGGGAGGTGCGCCCGCATTCACAGGCACAACAGTGAGTGTGTGAGTCTGTGCGTGCATGCACATGCGCTGACTGTGCACCAACCACTGTGCTGGGGGAGTGCAAAACAAAGGTGCAGCTGTTCCTGAGTGGATCCAGCCTAAAACCCATCCACCCTGCCTCATGTGGGGGTCCTGTTCAGAGGCAGAACCGGGCAGGCAGGGAGAAAGGGCGTGGCAGGCCCCACCCTGGTCTCACTGTACCCTAGGTCCCTAGGGGGTCCTCTCTGCATTGCCAGCCTCAGTCTGAGTTGAAGCCAATTGCCAGGGAGGGACCTGGGAAGTCCAAGAGCCTGGCTGAGACCTGACACAGCTGCTTCCTTCCCTGAATGAGCCAGTGGGTGCTTGTGCACGTGGGCACACACGTGCGCACACACACACCAGGAACCTCCAGGGTGTCTTGTGTGTGCACACAGCACACATGCCTGCTAGCATCCTAGTCTTGCTGGGGGTCCTTCTCAAAGAAGCAGCAAGAAGGCCATCAAGAGCAGAGCAAAGAATTTCCAGGCTCTCCTGCCTGATGTCTATCAGGAATGGCAGAGCCTGATGACCTACTGGGTCAGAGTAGGAGCAGGAATGGTGGCTCAGAGCCTTGTGTATGTGGGAGGGTCAGAGTGTGGGTGGCAGGTCTCTATGCTCAGGCCAGCCAGCACACAAGGGGAGGGACATGTGGCAGACTTTGTGCCTGTCAGTGTGGACATAAAGATGTAGGTGTCACCTACACCCCATGTACTGTGTCCCTTTAAGACTCCCCCTCGCTCTCCCCCCCCAGGCTGTGGCTGGTGGGTTTCTATGGTGATGGAGCTGCTAGCAGAGGTGGGAGCCTTGCTGTAAGTAACCTATTGAGTTGTTTAGATAATAAATGGAGGAGGCTGCTCAAGGGAGCCCCCATAGGTACCTGGGGGCCCAGAAATCTTACACTGCTGCTTGGTCCTCTGTGCTCTGCCTTACCCCTCCCTAAGGAAAGAGAGTGTGTCTCAGCCCAACTCAGCTCATCCCACCCCCCACCTTATCCCCGCCTGAGGCTTCGTCTCCAAGGCAACTACAGCTCACCTGTAAAGGACCATTCTCCTTAAAGGATGAGGAGGGGGCAGAGGGAGGTTAACTCTTTGTGTCTTTGTGGAGAAGGAAGGAAGGATTCTCAACACAAGCTGACTCCACCCTATACCTCTCCCACCTTGATCTCAGTCAGCTCTATTTTCTTAAATAAACTGAGGGATAGCACTGACCACATATGAGGGGTTCTGAGCCCTCATATTTTTATACACATCAACTCATTTCATCCTCATTATCTCCAATTTCCACCCATGGAAACTAGGACCCAGAACGGAACTGTGTCCTAGGTTGCAGAGCCATGAATGGTGCTCACCAGGGGTGGTTGCTCAGAGAAGTTGGAGGCTCCTGAATCTACCCAATCTACTCTGGGGTCAGGTGACCTCCCAGGACTATGGCATTCTGATATGTGCCTGCTTGGGTCCCAGGGGACCAGGGACCTGGATAAGGAAGGGCTCTAAGCCATCCTGGCCCCTGGGGATGGGCCCATTTGCTAGGCAGATGACAGGCAAATGTCCAGGGAAGGGAGTGAAATCTTGGAAGAGAGGCCATGCAGAAGTAGGATGTGACCAACATCACGTCTCAACACAAAACAGAAACCTGACCCCAAACAACCTATCCATACCTTGGCTGGGGTCCTCCTCAGCTTGAGGCTCTGTGGGGCTTCACAGGACACCACCCCATTCAAGTACTCAGTCCAAAATAAGGCAAACTCCTTTTCTTATTGGGTTTGGAGACAGGCTGGGTTTCTTTCTTTTTTTGTTTTGTTTTATTTTATTTTATTTTATTGCAGTAATGGGATTAGATCCAGGGGTGCTCTACCACCAAGCCACATCCCCAGCCATTTTTATTGATTTATTTGTTTATTTATTTTTGTACTGGGAATCAAACCCAGGGATGCTTAACCACTGAGCTACATCCCCAGCCCTTTTAATTTTTTATTTTGAGACAGGGTCTCACAAAGTTACTGAGGGCCTTGCTAAGTTGCTGGGACTGTCTTCAAGCTTATGATCCTCCTGCCTCAGCCTCCCATTGCTGAAATTACAGGCATGCACCACACTTTTGGCCATTTTTATTTCTTATTATGAGACAGGACCTTACTAAGTTGCTGAGGCTAACCTTGAACTTGTGATCCTCCTGTGTCAGCTTCCCAAAATGCTGGGATTAAAAGTAATGCACTACTATTCCCAGCCAGGCTGGGTTTCTTGATCCCCTCTCCTGCTATCCAGCATCTTGGCCTGCTGTGACCTCTTTCTTGTAACCAAAGGCTCCAGAGCCTCCTCACAAAGAGGTCTCCACTACCTGGAAGACCTCTTTCCAGCCAGAGCTTAGGGACAGCAATGGCTCCATTACTGTGCTGAAGGGGAGACTAAGACCCAGCAGGGGCTAGGGCTTACCCAGCCTCCCAATGAACCAAGGAACAAGGCTGCAGCCTTCCAGAGCACTAGAAGGCAGAACCACAAGGCAAGGCAACAATTGGTATCAGGGTTCCACTCACTCTGGGCTTCTTAACCTAACATTAGAGGAGCCTTCTAGGGCCACGCCAGAGGAGACCGTGTGTATCCAGCTCCTGGGGCTGTAGGCCTACAGAACAGGTAGGTAGTACAGAGAAGACATCAAGCAAAGGTGGCAAGCAGAGCAGTAGCCAAGCCTGTGTCACCTGGCTTAAGTATTATGTTGGGGGAAGGGTGCATGGAAATGGCTTAGACACTGCCAGGCCCCACTGGACCCCTCGGGGCTCCCTACTCCCAAAGGGTTAAAGGGCAGAAGGAACACAGGAAGCCTGGGGGTGGACAATGGAGCCTCTGTCCTCCCCAAGGCCTTGACATTCCTAAGGCATGAACGCAGATAGCTGAGGAGGGGGCCTAAGAGAACATCTCTCTCTACTGAAGCCATAAGCCCAGGCTGGCCACAGGCTCTGTCCCCATATGATACAGTGCTGCATGTCAGCCATTGCGGCCACCACCCTTGGCCCCACCCCTGCCCAGCACAGGCCTAAGAGGGACTCTGAGGGGAATCCATGTGGGCACATGAGGATGTGTGTGCTCTTTCAACAACAGACACACACACACAAGTGTGCACATGCAACCCAACATGTGACCCCAACACAGGCAAACAGGAATGACGCAGTCACACTCAGATACACAGGTGACCAGATACAGGAGCCCCACACATGCAAATAAGAATACTGGAGGGCCTTACACACCCACACACATGTGCATGCACGCGCGCATACACACACACACACACACACACACACACACACGGAAACCCAAAGTCTCCCATGCAAACCTCTGGACTGGGGCTGCCCTCCCCCACCTCTGCCTGGCACTGGGGACTTCAGACTGGAGAGCTGGGGAGGGAGGGGGGCTTCTGGATGCAGTCCCCATTCTTCAAGCTCCATCCTCAGACTGATATTGAGATGGATAGGCCCAGAAGTCTCCCTCAGACAAGTGCATAAAGCCCAGGATGATGCCACCCTCCTGCCCCACCCAATTTCTGGCTTATATGTTGCCCCTGCTAGGTTTAGGGGCCAGAGACTGGCTGGTGTAAGCTGCCGAACAGAGAAACAGTGGTTCTGCAGCTCTCTGACCTGGAAGAGAAAGCTCCTGAGGCTTTGGGTGGGGGGCAGTGGACAAAGAAAGGCTTCCAGAAAGCCCAGCAGACCAGATCCTCCCCCTTGCAAAGGAGCTCCCCGCCCTCCCCGGCTCCTCCCTCTCCCTCCAACCACAGCCTTTAGGAAGCCACAAAGACCCTGTTGATATTTGGGGAGCAGGCAGGCTGGGCTGGCTATTCCCCTCAATCCTTATCTGATTGGTGGCCACCAGGTGCCCACATCCACCCTCCAGGTCAGATGAGGCCCCATGGGGGGTCTGGGCCCAACCCAGGGATATGGAGCTGTTGGACATTTGACGGGGCAGCAGAGCAATCAACCCCAGTGCTGGGACTCACAGCTCAATGCCAACCGCAGGGCCATCAAGGGCCCCTGAGAGAGGGAGGGGCTTTAGGGGAGGCAGGTAGCAGAGCAGAGAGTAGAAGAAAAACAAAAAAGGAATCAGAGAGACAGCAATGGGCTGGAAGGGGAAGGGGTGGGGCAGGTGAGGCAGAGGGAGGGGTACAGAGCAAGAAGGGGAAAGGTGAGAGTGTGAGGTGGAACCAAGGGTTCAGGAAAAGCAGAGGAGGGTTCCAAGATGGCCATTAGAACAAGTGGAGATGAAAGTCTGCAGGGCCTGGGGGCTGCTAAGGGCCTGGTCCACATGGCCCCACCCAGACTTCCCAATCACAGGAACAGGGAACAGGGCAGAGACTGCAGCCAGCTTGGGACACTACAGCAGGCAATTAGACCCTCAGCCTTCCCTAATGTCTAAAGCGTAGGGTGGGGTCTCCACTCATATCCACAGAGGAAGGCAGACCTCTCCATGGGACCCCACCTCTACTCTACATTCTCCCCAGGAAGATGCTGTCCTAGAGCTAGCCCAGTGCTGCTGGCCATGACTGGCTGGACTTAGCCACTACAAGGCCACATCACCCTCAGTTCTCAGAAGAGCACCCAGTTGCAGCCATTTCAAAGGGTCCAAGAACTGGGTGTGGTGATGTACACCCATAATCTGGGTAACTAGGGAGGTTGAGGGAGGAAGATGACAAGTTTGAGGCTAGCCACAGCAACTTAGGGAGACCCTAAGCAACTTAGGGAGACCCCCATCTCAAAATTAAAAAACAAAAAGGGCTGGGGACATAGCTCAGTGGTAAAATTCCCCTGGGTTCAATTCCTGGTTCCAAAAATAAATAAATAAAATAAAAATCAAGTGGTAACAGGGACCATTTCCCTTGAAAGAGACCTTGGAGATGAATGAGTCTGTCTCTCATTTGATAGCCAAAAAGCTGAAGCTCAAAGTGGGTAAGGGATGGGTAAGGGGTGGGTAAGGGGTGGGGAATGGCCAATATAGCACACACTGGGCCGTCATTTTAACACTCCCCAGCCAGTGGTGGCCAGGTGCCTGCCATGCAAAGTGCCTGGCCCTAGAGGGAAAGAGTGTGGACTTGGTGGAGCCCAACTGGGGAGCACATCTGGCCACCCCTGTTCCCCAGAATAGCCTTCAGACAAGGCCCTCCCTCACTGTGTCTTTTTCCCTTCAAACAATCATAAAGAAAAAAAGTGAATCAGCATCCCATGTGGACAGGACAGTGTTGGTCCAGCCTATTATTGGCTCTTCTGTGGGCAGCCAGGAACCTGGCCCAAGCAGGCTACTTGGCAGTGAGACACTTCCCAGCAAATGACTGCCCACCCATGATTACTCAGTTCTCAGAAAGGAGGTGTCTGTCACCTTGAGAGCAGCCCCACCAGTGGCATGAGATTCCACCACCTCTGGGTGTTGTATGCCTTCATGATGCTCTGCAGCGGGTTGGGCACTGGGCATTGGAGGAGGGAGCCCCTTGGGAGTGGGTGAGAGCAAACCAGGGAGGCTGGGGAGTGCCAAACGTGTTTCCCTCTTGATGATCAGATCACCAGCAATTCTTAATTTCTTTTGTTCTTTTCTGTATATTTCAAGTGTACTACAATAAGATGAATTACTTTGGGGGTCACCCCACACACATACACAAACATAAATAAATATGGAGAGAGAAACATTGGGATGCAGCAAAGAAAAATGGCCAGGAGCCAGGGAGGTGGGGAGGTTCCAATCCTAATTCAAGCCCTGGCACCAACTTGCCATGTGGTCATAGACAGGCAAGGGTCCCCAAAGGCTCAGATCCCGTGAGTGAGCACACATAGGCACCCTATGGGTGCTGTGCCAGGAGAGAGGCTGGGCTGGGCCAAGTTCCCCCACCTGCAGCACGGAGCCCATCAGAGGTGAGAAGCCCTGGCTAGGCCCCCTGCCTTAGCCACCCCACAGGGGACCAGAAAAATGGGGCTTGGCAGCAGTTCCCATGGGAAGAAGGGTTGGTAGGGCTTATTCACCATCAGGGCCATGTGAGTCAGCAGAGATAGCACTAGGATGCCAGAAGCCCCTACCCTTAGGGCAGTGTTAACCAGGAGCAGGGCATCTACCTGGAGGGAGTGCCAGGCCCCCACTCTTTGGGGCTGACAGATGGTGGGCTTGCCTCCCGAGACAGGCAGTGATGGGTGGGGGCTCCAGATACCCTGCAAAGGGCAGCAGATTGCACTTGGTGTTCTTTGCAATCTCTGTCAACCAAGACACCCTAAAATTCTGATCTAGGAAGGAGGAAATAGGAATTGCAGACCCCTCCCATAATGGAAGAGAGGGAAGACTTGGAAAGGAGCAAAAGACCTGCAATAGGCAGGGACAGGGCCCAAGCATCTTGCTTTCCAGAAGTCCTTGGCCCTGAACAGTGAGGCCCTCCCTCCCTCACCCCTACCTGATGGACCATCATTCTACACCCTGCACATGGGAGGTACATCAGGGAGCGTCCAAACACACCTCACCCAGTGCACCCATTATTGGCCACGGAGACTGTGGAAAAGGCTCCCTAGGCGCGCTGCGCCTCCAGGGAGGAGGCGCCTCCAGGGAGGAGACCCTGGTTCTGCGCAGATTTTGAGGGGAATCCCAGCTAGAATTTAGAGAGAACAAAGCCCCCTCCCCACTTTGGGGCGGGGGAGGGGAACGCTGGCACTGCCTAGCCCTGTTCCCTCGCCTCCTTTGCAAGAGCAGCTTCATCCAATCTCCCCGACCCTATCATACTGGAGGCTGGATTTTTGGTCAAACAGGTCCCTAGAAAAGGGATGAGGGATAGCCACGCCCAGAACCACACCCCAAGGCGATCGATGGCGGGGCAGTCGACCCTTTTCTCGCTTCCCTTCCCACACACGCACACACCCAAAGGGACATGCCAACTTCAGCCCCACCATCCCATACAGACCTTGCCTGACCACCGCTTCCCCGCGCCCCTCCTCAGGTGTACATTTTGGGCGCCGCCCAGGTACCCCTCACCTGTCGGGCTCAAGTACCCGGTGTCCTTCCCCCGCCCCGCTCCCGTCCTCAGTGCCGGGAGCCAGGTGCCCAGCATGGGTGGGGCTCCGGCTGCATAGCCGGTTACAGCGGCCAGGGTGGCACTCCCTCCTCTCTCTCCCGGGCAGGGCCGGGGCTAGACGCAGGGGAGCTCAGGGGGTCACAGTCGCGGCCGAAGCGCTAGGACAGGCCCGTCCGTCTTACCTGCGCTGCTGCCACCCCTCCGGGTGCCGGTCCAGCCTCCGAACACGCCGGCTTCGGACCCGCCGCCCGAGCGGTCTGCGAAGTCGTTGCCGATGCTGCAGCGGCGGCGGCGGCGGGCGGGGGTGGGGCGGGGCGGGCGTGCGCGGAGGGGAGGGGGAGGGGGAGCGCGGGCGGAGGGGGAGGGGGAGTGAGATCACCTCCCTGGCCGACGGCCCCGCCCCGCCGCGCCCTCGCGCGTCTTCCCAGCAGAGTCTGGCCGCAGAGCCCGGCGTGGACTGGGGACCCCCTTGGTGGCCCCTTCCGGGAGATCCGTGGCACCTGCGCCCGCAGCCCTGAGGTCCCCGATTCAAGAGTGTTTGCAGCCCCACCACCAGGGAGCCCCCGCCGCCGTGGCGTCTCGAAGCGGGAGTCTCCAGGCAGGGATGCGCCCAGGGGCCCGGGCTTGGGCGGTGGAGAGAGGACCCCGACGAGGAACACATTGCCCCCACCCCCATCCTGTCCTCGAGGGCGCTGGCCAGACACCGGCACCCTTACGCAAGGCGGTCTCAGCCGGCCCTGATAGTCAGGCATTTGGACGTCCCCCAACACCCAGGGCAGGATTCCAGTGTCCCTCTACCCGCTCTCCTCTGAGTCCCCCGCTATCCTGAGCACCCAATCGGGGTCCTTCCGGGAGGGGTGCGTGGGCCTCAGTCCCCAGCCTTCCGAGGAGGCATCTGCTCAAGCGCGCCCCTAAGCCCCAGCGGGAGCCCAGGGGCGAAAGGTCGTGCAGAGGGCGCCCCTAGGCCTGACACTCCCTCTCCCAGTTCTTCCTCGACTCCCCACCAGGTCTGGTGTCTTATTTCTTTGTCTTCGGAATTGGCCTCATCCTGACCTTTTCGCATGGCCCCATACTCCCCGCAGCCCTGCGCTGCAGCCCAGTGCATGTAGGGGGGGGGAGGGGGGAGGAAGGAGCTCCTCCCCAGCGCCCCCTTCTAGGCTACTTGCCGTGACCTCCCAAGCGAGGAGAGGTGGAGGGGGCTGGAATTCCGGAGCAAGCTGAGCTGGCCGAAGCCGCAGGGCAAGGAAGGCCTAGGGCCCAGATGGCAGATTGCAGCCCTGGTGGCCAAGGTATTTTTATGGGCATACCTGTTGCCCAGTGAAGCATTGGGGGGGGGGGGGTGCCCTCAGCTTAGCCTCCCGACACACCCCAAGTGGTGCAGGGTCTTCCCAAGGGCCCACAGGAAAATGGCTCTGGTATCCTGGACTGGATTCCCCACCCCCATTGGACCACCTCCCACCAGCCGCTTTTACCTTGAAAGTGAAGGCTTGGGGTGGTCCCACCGGCCCTCTGAGATGGCCCGGATGCCATGTTTCTAGGGGTCTTTAGGAAGAGAATGGACAAAAACTAGTGAAGGTGCTGGGCTTCCAGGGAGAGGGAGAGCCAAGGGGGGTGCCTGCCCCTCCCAGAGCTGCCAATGGCCCACCACTTGGTTCTAGTGGCCCCAGAGTGGAGCTGTGGGCAAAGCTCTTGAAGTGCCACTGGCCCAACATCTTTAGGAAGAGGGAAGGGAGACTGAGCCTGCCTAGGTCACAAGGCCAGGGGGCCAAGAGCTTGGCAGAGAGGGGGTATTTTCCACCAGGCACTGAGCTATGGTCAGCTTCCTGCCTGCACTGATGTGACCTCTGATAGGCCAGGCAGAAGCTGACTGTGGGCCTCTGCTCTCCAGCTGCTCAGTCCACTCATCCCAACTCACCAGCCTTTCCCCAAGCCCCAACTTCTGCAAATCCTTGACCTAATCTGGGGTTTTATGATGATCACTATGATGACATTGACAAGGGTAAAGTAAGAAGGGAAAGGAATAGGACCCATTTAGCATGTACCTGCTAATGTGTAATGATGGGTGCAGCATTCATTTATTTTATAAATATGAATTATGTTTATTACACTGTATTGCATTGGTAGGCAGTACCACAGACCTGCCTTGTTTTAAGCACATTCCATGTATTAGCACATTTATTTTCCACACCAACCTAGTGAGGTCTGACCAAGCATTAGTCCCACATCACAGGTGAAGAGACTGGAACCCAAAGAACTCAAGGGATGCACCCAGGGAGTGCTGCTTAGAAGAGTCTCTTTCTCTCTCTTAGTTCATTGCATTCACACATAGCCTGGTGATGAAGGTCCTACTATTATCCTCATTCTCCAAGTAAGGAACCCAGATCCAGAAAGAATGTAGGGGCATTCTCCCCCCCCCCTACATGCACAGCCAAGAGGGGCTGCGTAGAGTATTCATTCCACCTGCATTCTGCACACCCCTCCTCCTCAGCCCTGCACTGTGAAGTAGATGCAATCAGTGCCCCCATTTCACAGATGAGGAAACAGGTTTAGAGGATTCAAGTGACTTAATCAAGATTATCCAGAACATAAAAGGCATAACTGGCATTTGAACTCATGTCTGTTTTACTGTAAGGTCCATTTTCTTGCTTCCTATGCCAAGGTGGAGGGCCAATGGGAGTGAGAGCAGGAGAGAGAGAAGATCACACACAGGCAGAGCAAGTCACAGAAGCAGCCAGAAGGATTGGCCTTGAATATAAGGTGAGCATTCCCTCTACTGCCTTGTACTCACTGTGGAGGTTCATGGGATCACTGGGCAGATGGCTGTGTCTTGCCCACCCATGTGCCTTTCAAAGTCAAGTGCACTTCATAGCCTCTGCAGTTTGGTGGTCATGATCTGCCCTCCATGACCCACTCCTCTTAGGCACAGGAGACTGGACCTAGACAGCCCCCCAGAGTCTGGCCAGATCCCCCAGATGATGGGTCATGTGATAAGGGATGGACATCACGGACAGCAGCCAACAGTGGGGCAGGAAGAGTGGCAGCAGGCAGGCAGAGTGGGCATGTGAGCTTGCCATAGCTTTCCTTGATCTCCTGGAAGTAGCATTATAGTTGGTTTTGGTTTGATCCAGTCTGCCAATTCTTATCTTTTAAAAAATCAGCTGTATTAGGGCTGGGGATATAGCTCAGTTGGTAGAGTGCCTGTCTCACATGCACAAGACCCTGGGTTCAATCCCCATCACCACAAAAAAAAAAATCAGCTGTATCAAAGTATAATATACACACAGTAAAATTTACCCCTTTGAAATACAGTTTGGTTAATTTTGATAAATGTCAGTTACCACCAAAATCAAGCTATAAATCATTTCTGCCAGTTCCCCAAATTCTCTCCTACTACTTTGCAGTCAATGACTGTCTCCATGCCCTGGCCTCTGTCCACCACTGATCTGCTTCATTTAGGCAGTCTAATTTTTGAGATTCATCCTGTTTTGTGCATGTGTGTACCAGTAGTCTGTTCCTTTTATTTTTATTTCTTTTTGTGGTTTTGGGGATTAAATCCAGGGCCTTGTGCATGTGAGGCAGGCACTCCACCAACTGAGCTATATCCCCAACCCAATGTGTTCATTTTCATTGACAAGTAGTATTCCTCTCTTTGGATGTATCAGATTGTGGTTAGGTATTCACTCATTGAAGGTTGTTTCCAGTTTTGGAGTGTATGAATAGAACTCCTGTAAATATTCATGTGCAGGCTTTTGTGTGAACATGCTTTTTCACTTGTCTAAGGTTAACTAGGTTAGTAGCCAAGAACTGGGTTTCTGGGTCATATGGCCAATTTATGTTTGTCCATGTTTGTCTTTTTTTTTTTCCAGCACTGGGAATTAAACCCAGGGCCTAGTACATGCTAAGCAAGTGTATCATTGAGCTACATCCCCAGCCCTAAGTTGCTGAGGCTGTCCTTGAACTTGGAATCCTCCTGCCTCAGCCTCCTGAGTAGCTGGGATTATAGGCATGTGCCACAATGCCCAGTCCCATCTTCGTCTTTTTAGCAGTAGAGTTTGATTACATTTATGATGATTGCTGTTCTATTTGGATTTATTGGTCCTTCTTTGCCCTGTTTTCCCAGTTCCTCTCCCAGATGCAGAATCCATCGCTGCCACAAGTGCCTCCTAACACCCAAACCATGGAGGCTGGACACAGGAACCTCCTTGATGCCCAGCAGGAACACAACTGCCTTCCCATAGCATCTCAAATCTTCCTGAGGGCACCAAATTTGTCTCCCAAAGCCCAGCTGTATGGAAGTCAGAGGTGAGAATGAAGACTGAGAGCAGGTGACAGGCCCAGGCACACCCTCTGTTGTAGGTCATCTCTCAGATGGATTGAGTTTGCTTTCTCATTTCATTTCCCGTCTGTTTATTTAAAAGCACTGTATGAATTTTTTAATAGTTACTTTAGCTATTTTAACATGCATTCTTAACAAAGTCTAAAGTTAATCAATATATCCACTCCAGTGGTTATAATGTAGATCCACAAATTCTTTGATATCCCTCTCCTCAAGAGGTGGTGCCCAATGCCCCTCCCTGTGAGTACTGACTGGACTTGGTACCTGGCTTCTAATGAGTCAGAGAAAGCAGAAGTGACAACTTTGGGGAGCAGGTCATAAAGGCACCACTGCTTCACTTCCTCTCTTGTATTACTTTTTGGGAAAAGCCAGCTACCACACTGTGAGGACACTCACCAGCCCTGCAGAGGCACTCACATGGGATGGAAAGAAAGTGTCCCACCTATAACCATGTTACCATTTTGGAAATGGTTTCCTGGGACTGGGATGTGGCTCAGTGTTAGAACATGTGCTTAGCACATGTGAGGCCCTGGGTTCCATCCCCAGCACCAAAAACGAAAACATCCATGCTTTCCTGTGACTTCAGTGCTGACCAACATCCTGAGTGAAACTGCATGAGACACTTTCAGTTGGAACAATCCAGCTAAGCCACTCCTGAATCCTCACCCACAGAAATTGTGTGATGATAAATAGTTATTGTTTTTTTAAAAACTATTACATATTGGAGCCTAGGAGCTCAAGGCCAGCCTGGGCAACATAGTGAGAGTCTCAAAAAAATATATATATATATATATGGCTTTTCTCCCAGGGATTTGCTTTGTTTATGTATGTAAGGAAGGCAGTACAAGTTTCTTTTTTTAATTTTTTTTCTTTTCTCATTTTATTTCTTATTTTTTGGTACTGGGGATTGAACCCAGAGGCCTATACCACTGATCCACATCTCCAGCCCTTTTTTTGGGGGGGCGGAGGGTACCAGGATTGAACTCAGGGGCACTTGACCCCTGAGCCACATCCCCAGCCCTATTTTGTGTTAAATTAGAGACAGGGTCTCACTGAGTTGCTTAGCATCTCGCTTTTGCTGAGGCTGACTTTGAACTTACAATCCTTCTGCCTCTGCTTCCTGAGCTGTTGGGATTACAGGCGTGGGACACTGCACCTGGCCCTTTTTGTTCTTTATTTTGAGACAGGGTCTAAGTTGCCTAGGTTGGGTTTGAATTTGCATCCTCCTGCCTCAGCCTCCCCAGTCACTAGGATCACAGATATGCACCACAATGACCAACTAATAAGGAAGTCCAAGTTTCTAATTTGTTATTTGGCTACACAACTAGGAGAACATGAAGCCCTGGTTACCACCTCATGTACCCTAGAATTTCCATTTGTCCCTCAGAAGTGACAGACTTCTGACCAGTCACTCCTTGGGATTATCCTTAGTCTTGTCCTCTCCACAGTCTTCTGGGCTTCCTTTCTTTAGGCCTGTCTTTCTGCTGATGCCTTTCACTGGAAGCTCTCCACAAAGTTCTCTGTGCACCTTTGTTCCACAGCTAACAAATTCAACTGCCTCTTTGTCAAGTGACCCCCCAGGACCAGGGCCCCTACCCTCTGGGTCAGGAGGTGGAATCAGCATCTTCTATGTGTCACTCAGCCATTTTGTGTTCATCACCAACTCATTTGCCAATGGCCAATGACTCACTGTCTTCTCTTCCTGGACAACATCCCAACCTTTCAATTTCTTGGCGTTTTTATCTCTCAAGACTTTGTTATCTCACCTCAACATCCTCCTTCATGTTAAATCCCAAATGCTAATCCTCTGGGCACAGCCTCCACTCTGTTCCTTCCAGTTCTCCAACTTCCTCCCTGTTATCACTCCTGTGTTTGGACTAGGTACCAAATATATGAGTTCCCACTTGGTTTTTCTCTTCTACATCCTACCTTGGCCCCACCATGTATCTCTTCAATTTGCTTCAGTTTATCTATTTAAAGGAGGACTCTGGTAGGAAAGAAGAAGGCACTAATCTCAGCTAATCTGCCTGAGCTCCAGGGAACCTAGAATCAGAGGATTTTAAGCAGGTCAAGGGCCTAAGTTGTCTAATCCACAATGCGACCTCCACCTCTGAGCTACTGTTATGAGGACTCCTGTTACCACCAACCAGTTCCTATTCTGTCTCTTCTGAGGCCATCTTTTCCTCATCTCTTTGCTTCTGCTTAATCCTAGCTTTGCTTCTCCTGGCTTCTACTGCTTTATGACAAGCACACATGGCTTTTCTCCATGTGCCCATTAGCTTTTAATCTCACTGCAGTTCAAGTTCCAAGAGAAGAAAGTTGATTGGCTCAAATACTTGGTATCCTTGTTTTGGCAAACCCTTTATGCCAAGTAACTGCATTGGCAACTGGCCAGTCTATAGAGGTGGCAGTTCTTGGCCAGGCACTGGCTCCTGATCCAAACAGGTAAATCCAAGGTTAGTCCAGGCCAATGGGATACACACTATATATTCTATATATACTGCTATGGACTGAATGTTGTGCCCCCCACCTAATTCACATCTTGAGGCTCTAACCCCAAGTGTGGCAGTATTTGAAGATGGAGCCTCAAAAGAACTAAGAAATGAGCTCATAAGTGAAAGGCTCGGATTCCCATAGGGTTGAAAGTGTTCAATCCCCTGACCCACCATAGGAGTACACAATGAGCAGGTGGCCATCTGCAAATCAAGAAGAGAGCCCTCACCAAGAACTGACCCTGCTGCACCTTGATCTTTCTTTTTGTTTTCTTTTTTGTTGTGCTGCGGATTGAACCCAGGGCTTTGTGCATTCGAAGCAAGTACTTTACCAATTGAGCTATATCCCCAGCCCCTGATCTGGGATTTCTGACCTCCAGAA
This sequence comes from Marmota monax, assembly GCF_021218885.2. Classification (NCBI taxonomy): domain Eukaryota; kingdom Metazoa; phylum Chordata; class Mammalia; order Rodentia; family Sciuridae; genus Marmota; species Marmota monax. Next base: position 1,706,831 of record NW_026692025.1, on the reverse strand, counting down.
CAATGAGAAAATAAATGTCCATTGTTTGAGCCACCTAATCTAAGTCATGGGCAGCTGCTGTAGGGAACTATCTATGTCTTGGCTAGCCTGTCTACACATGTCAACATCATCCATTCTTTTGGTTTTCCTTTATACTCAGGTGATAAAGCCTCAAGGTTTGAACAGGATTGCCCATGACTCTGTCTGGTTGTTAGATCATGATTATTTGGAAAACACGTAGGCAGTGTTTAAGAAGGTTAATGTCAGAGAAAGAATAATTGGTTGGCTAGGGGCTGGGGCTGTAGGTCAGTGGCAGTGTGCTTGCCTATCATGCTAAGGCATTAGGTTCAATCCTCAGCACCACATAAAAATAAACAAATAAAATAAAGGTATTCTATCTGACTACAACTACCGAAAAAAATTTTTTTAAAGAATCATTGGTACCACCCAGGCCCTAAACAACTACGAAAGAATGACATTGCCATCAATGAACTCATGAAAACATACTGCCCTAACTCAGTATTGGTCATTATCATGCAAAGCCAAAGAACCTGGGGCTGCCCACAGAAACATATATTTCAGGCGAAGAAGTTCATGATGATAGAACTCCAACCTTGAAAACATTTGAGCATGTGACTGGGAAAATTGGAGCAGAAGAAGCTAAGGAAGTTGGGGTTGAACACTTATTGTGAAACATCAAAGACGGTACAGTGGGCAGTCTTTCCAAGTGGATCACAAATCAGGGCCATGGTTTGAAGGGACTGAACTCCAAGTTTCTAGATATCAGGAGCTACTTGGAAAAAGTAGCCACAGGCAAGCTGCCCATCAACCACCAGATCATCTACCAGCTGCAGGACATCTTCAACCTGCTGCCTGATGTCAGCCTGCAGGAGTTTGTCAAGGCCTTTTACCTGAAGACTAATGACCAGATGATGATGGTGTACTTGGCCTCGCTGACCCGCTCCGTAGTTGCCCTGCACAACCTCATTAACAACAAGATTGCCAACCGGGATGTAGAGAAGAAAGAAGGGCAGGAAAAAGAAGAGAGCAAAAGGATAGGAAAGATGACAAAGAGAAGAGAAAGATAAGGAAAAGAGTGATGTGAAGAAAGAAGAGAAAAAGGAGAAAAAGTAAAACGTGTAGCTTTTTTTAATTTGTAAATTAAAATCTTATAAACTAAATCAATGTGCCACTAGAGGGTTCTTTTTCACTTTCAGTGCTTATTAAAAGGCTGTCCTGATGAGAGCTCTCTGCCTCCAATCATTCTTGCTGTGGCATTATGTGATGTAAATGACAGAGGGACTGATCTCCAACTCAGACTGCAGCCTCAGCTGCTGTGCATTGGGAATTATGATAGCTCAGGCTTCAGATCATGTGAGAAAAGTGAAAAGACAACAACATAATATTTTTGGTACTCTTCATTCTTTATAAACAAGAGTTGAATTTTCCCCTTCTTGAGAGATTCTTGGGGGGTCTTTTTCTGATAATTGGCAAAATTGCTAAATGGAATGTGTGGATCCTGTATGTTCTCTGGCTTGTAAATCTTGAGTTCTGACACTTCTGAACTCTTGAGAACCACACTACATTTTGGACCTGCAGTTCTGCAGTCTCACGACCTAGGGTCCAGCTTCATGTGTTGTTTACCTTCAAAGACACAATTAAATGCTTTTTTATAAAGTGGTGTCTTGATGAGGGAATGCCATGGGCAGCTTAGGAGGTGCCATACAGAAAGCAGGGAGATTAAATGGAGATTTTTTTTTTTACATTTAATCTCATTTTTATTTCTTTTAGGTTTCTGTTTTTCTGGAACTAGACAAAACAGTTCTAAAGTACTCATGGAAAAATAAACAAGCAAGAATTGCCAGGAATATGCAAAGCAACAAGGGGAAACTTAAATGGAGATTTAGCTACTAAATGTGGGACACTCTGGGTTTTCTTAGCCCACTCTTTTCCTCAAGTGCGGAAGTCAGCCCCAACTATCAGCCTGAAGAGCTTTCTCTGGAGTTGGTTATGGTTTGGATCTGGAATATCTCCCCAAAGAACCGTATATTCTTAGTCCTAAGATCAGAGCTTTTGGGAAGTCGCGGAACCTTTAAGACAAGAGCCTAGTGGGAGATCTTCTAGTCATTGAAGGCATGTCTTCAAAATAAATAGTGAGGCTCAGCCCCTTCAACTTCCTCCTTTTTTCATCACAGCTATGAGGTGAGAATGGGCCAGGTGATCATGGGCTGAAACTTCGGAAACCATGAGCCAAAATAACCTTTTCTCTCTGCAAATTGTTCATCTCAGATATTTGTTACAATGACAGAAAGGTGACTAACAGACTTCCCCAATAAAACATCCCAACTAGATCCCCATACAGCTAAGCTCACATCAATAAGCTCATCCTTTCCAAGGAGCTCTTTAGTGCCCAATTTGTAATATGAGAAGACAACCAGGATCACCAGACATCTGAGAAAAGTCTCTAATGTGACAGCAAGAAAGAGAAAAGCAATCGATGAAAAACAACTATGTAGATAAGAAAAAAAAAATTTCCTGGATGGGCACATGACATACGCTTGTAATCCCAGTGACTTGGGAGGCTGAGATAGAAGTTCTCAAGTTTGAGAGCAGACTCAGCAACTTAGGTAGACCCTATCTCAAAATAAAATAAAATATGGGCATGGTGCACATGCTTGTAATCCCAGAGACTCAGGAGGCTAAGACAGGGGGATCATGAGTTCAAAGCAAAGCAGCCTCAGCAATTTAGCAAGGCCCTAAGCAACTCAGCAAGACCCTATCTCTAAATAAAATAGAAAAGGGGCTAGGGATGTGACTGAGTGGGAAAGTATCCCTGAGTTCAATCCCCAGTACCAAAAAAAATAAAATAAAAATAAAAAGGGCTGAGGGTATAGATCAGTAGTAGGGCACCTCTAGGTTCAAGTCCCTCATACCAAAAAAATAAAAAATAAAAAAAGAAATAAAATGAATACATTTTCAGGGCTGGGGGTGTTGTTCAGAGCTAGAACACTTGCTTATCACATATAGGGCCCTGGGTTCCATCCCCAGCATTACAAATACACATGCATATGTACAGAGATATTTTTTCTAAAAATCCCTTCAGGAAGATAATAGAATGTAAATATATCTATGAAACAAGAAAAGGATGCTACAAAAAGTAACATGTAGAGTACAAACAAGTGCTTTCTGTGGGAACACAAATTAAAATTTCAGTAGATGGACATTTTGCTTCTGAAAGGAACTAGAAAGTTAAGACAACATCACTCCCACCATAGCTACAAGAAGGAGATGGATAACCTACAAAATCCTATAGGGTACCCATCTATTGTGTGGCTCAGGCTGACCTTGAATTACTGGGCTGTAGCCATCCTCCTCCCTCAGCCTTCCAATTAGCTGGAACTACAGATGCCTGGAAACATCTTATTTTAAGCCCACCAGGAAACTGAAGTTAGGAAGAAAAAAGAATACAAGTCAGAAAAATCCCTTTCTAGGAGAAAAGATGGCTGCTTTTATCCTTGGCAGGACAGCAGCAGCAGAAAGAGACTGCCCTAGAATGTGTAAGAATCTTTTAATAAATGTTAAAAGGTTGGGTGTGGGATGACATGATGGGTAGCCAAATCTCCAGGTCCCTACAACTCGACAGTTTTTATTCTCCCACCTACTCCTTTCCATGGGTCTTCATCAAGAAATTCTGGAGGCAGGTGAGCAGAGAGACCTCTCTGAGGCACAGATGTGCTGAGACTGCCAAAGTGTGAATGCAGGTCAGGGGAATGGAGAGAAGCCCCACTGGTACATCAGGCCTTGCAGTTACATGAAGCAGCAGCAACGAGAACTGCAGAAGGGTAGAAGAGCTGAGAAAGACCATTCCCTGGCTGAAGGGTTTGCCAAAGACTTAAGGCAGGATGGAGAACTAAGAGAAAGGTTAACCCTCTAAATCTCACTCTAAGTACAAAGCAGAAGCCAGTGAAACGGAGACAAAACATGCCTGGAGCACACGATTGTGGGTCTACTAAAGTCTAAGCATGGGGCAGGACAATGAACAAAAATCCTCCAGGCACTTTCATCACAAGTTCTGCTATACAGAGGTTCTGATCCTGCTCTGAAGTAATTTGACATCTGTAGGAAACTGAATCCATCTGAAGCAACAAGAAACCCAGACACAGCTTAACTATAGACAAGACTGACTCAGTACGATTCTATAAGACACAAAGACAGACAAACACACACACACACACACACACACACACACACACACCCTAGTCATCTGGAAGAAGAGTCATTCCCCCCTCTTCTTTTTGGCAGTGCTGAGATCAAACCCAGGGGCCTCACAAATACTAGGCAAGTACTCTTGCGGTCCTTTTTATAAGATTTGGAGACAGGGCTTCATTAAATTGCTGAGGCTAGCTTTTGAACTCCTGCCTCAGCCTCCCGAACCTCTGGGATTACAGACATGAGCCACAGCACCTGGCAATACACTGATTCTTTACTGCTTGAAGTTAAAATAATAACAATATAATTTGAAATTGTCCTTTTGTAGCCTAGCATAGTGATGCACAACTGTAATCCCAGTGGCTTGGGAGACTGAGGCAGGAGGATTGCTAGTTCAAAGTCAGCCTCAGCAATAGTGAGGCCCTTAGCAACTCAGGGAGACCCTGTCTCTAAAAATATAAAAAGGGCTGGGGAGGGCTGGGGCTATGGCTCAGTGGTGGAGCACTTGCCTAGCACATGTGAGGTACTGGGTTCAATCCTCAGCACCACATAAAAATAAATAAATAAAATATTGGGGCTGGGGGTGTGGCTCAAGCGGTAGCGCTTGCCTGGCATGTGTGTGGCCTGGCTTCGATCCTCAGCACCACATACAAACAAAGATGTTGTGTCCGCCGAAAACTGAAAAATAAATATTAAAATTCTCTCTCTCTCTCTCTCTCTCTCTCTCTCTCTCTCTCTCTCTCTCTCTCTCTCTCTCTCTCTCTTAAAAAAAAAGGGCTGGGGATGTGGCTCGGTGTTTAAGTTCCCCTAGGCTGAATCCCTAGTATATATGTGTGTGTGTCTGTGTGTGTGTGTATACACATACATATATATGACTATATGAATGAACATTTAGAAATTAAAAGTTTCTGGGCATGGTGGCACATGTCTGTAACCCCAGCAATTCAGGAGGTTAAGACTGGAAGATCTCAAGTTTCAGGCCAGCCTCAGAATGTTAGAGAGGACCTGTCTAAAAATAAAACATAGAATGGGTTGGGGACGTGGCTCAGAGGTAGAGCACCACTGAGTTCAATCCCAGATACCAAAAAAGGTCAATAAACAAGACAAAATACTTTAAAATTCATTTCCTCCCAATCAAAACAAATAAAAAAGAAAAACAAGAGTAACAAAAATCCATCAATATGGTATATGTGGGCTGGGTTGTATCTTTAAAGCACACGCCTAATATGCATGATACCCTGGGTTGAATCCCTAGCACCACACACACAAAACAGATACTATACATAAACACGAAGATAACAATAAGTATATTAAATATAAATAAACTAAATGGAGTAAAACTCGGTTCCAGCCAGGCATGGTGGCACACGCCTGTAATCCCAGTGGCTGGTAGGCTGAGACAGGAGGATCGTGAGTTAAGCAACTCAGTGATACCCTGTCTCTAAATAAAATATAAAATAGGGCTGGGGATATGGCTCAGTAGGCAAGGACCCTCAGTTGTTCAGTACCCAGTACCAAAAAAACAAACAAAACACCAAAACAAAACAAAAAAACCCTCTGTTCCAGCCATTATTATTTTAAAAAATATTTTTAGTTGTTGATGGACCTTTATTATTTATTTATTTATATGTGGTGCTGAGAATCGAACCCAGTGCCTCACACATGCTAGGCAGGTGCTCTACCACAGAGCCACAACCCCAGCTCTGTTCCAGCCATTATTGCATAACAAATTGCCCCAAATTTAATGTTTTAAAATAACAACTACTGGGCTGGGGTTGTGGCTCAGTGGTAGAGCACTCGCCTAGCATGTGTGAGGCACTGGGTTCTATTCTCAGCACCACATATAAACAAATAAATAAATAAAGGTCCATTGACAAAAAATATATATTAAAAAAAATAAAATAACAACTACCATTTTTTATATTGCTCATAGTTTCTGTGAGCCAAGAATATGGGAAACAAGTTCCCCAAATACTTAAATATGAAATTTTAATATGATTCAGAAGTACCAATCCTATGTATATCCTGAAAACAAACCAAGGAACAAGAACTCAAACTGATGATTTGCCCATGTTTATTGCAGCATTATTCATAGTCATCAAAATGTGGATTCAGGGGCTGGGGCTGTAGCTCAGTGGTAGAGTGCGTACCTAGCATGTGTGAGGCACTGGGTTCGATTCTCAGCACCACATAAAAATAAATAAATAAATAAATGTATTGCTGTCCATAAAAAAAAAAGTGGAAGCAGTCAGAATGTCCACCAGCAGATGAGTGGCTTAAACAAAACATATCTATCCAAATAGTAGAATATCGCCCACCTCAAAAGGAGGGAAAATGGATACATGTGCCAACAACACGGATGAACCTTGAAAGTACTGTGGTAAGTAAAAGCCAGAGGATAGATATTGTATGACCCCACTTATATGAAAGACCTAGAACAGGCAAATTCATGGAGACAGAACTATTAGAGGCTGCCATGCCAGGGAAGGGCAAATGTAGAGCTTCTGCTTAATGGGTATGGAACTTCTGATTGTGTCGTAAAAATGTTTTGGAAACACACAGTGATGATAGTTGTTCAATACTGGGAATATAATGAATGACACTCAATTGCACATTTTAAATATATATATATATATAATTTCTCTACCTATATCTACATCAGACACTTAAAGTGATAGATTAAATGACTGAGTCATAGATTGATAGATCACAATTGTCTCAAAGGCATTTGGGAAGGGCTCAGACAGTTCTGGTTCAGGGTCCTTCATATGGTCACTGTTAGACAGATAGGGGCTGAGGCTGAAACAGTGTAACACTAGAGCAATTTATTGCTGTTTGGGCCTCTCTCCTTCATGTTGCCTCTGAGCCCTTCTGTGTTTTCTCTCCATGGTGGCTGGTTTGGGCTTTCTCATAGATGATGGGGAAGCTGGACTTCTCTGTGGCCTTGACAGGCCAGTATCTCTGCTAACAAAGCAGAAGCTGCATTCCTTCTTCTGACCCAGCCTCAAAAATCAAGCAGCACTTTTACCATATTCTCTTAATTATAAGCCAAGTCACAAGCCTGCCCAGATTATAGAGGGGAGGGTTAAATTCCACCTCTTGATGGGGAGGTGGCAAGGTTCCAGAAGAGCATGTGGGATGGGAGATAGTGTTGGGGCTACCTTTGAAAAACACAATCTGCCACACACCAGTTAAAAGGCAGAGACTGTCAGGCTAGACAAAATAGCTATATGTTATTTACAAGAAGCACATTTTGAGCATAAAGATACAGACATGTTGAAAGTAAAAGTATGAAAAAGACATATCAAGCAAACAGTAGCATAAGCCACAGTAGAATTCAAGACAGAGTATTACCAGAGCTGAGCAGCTTTTCATAATGAAAGAGACAAAAAAAATCAAGAAAACATAATCATTTCAAGCATATAAGCACCTCATAACAAATCTCCCAATGAAACAAAAATTGATAACACTAAAGGGTTCTAGAAATAGATTCAAAGATTTTAATATCACTTTCTCATGTGCATGTATGCTTGTGTAACAAACAATCTGACTTTTTCACTTAAATAATGGAATTTTAAATAGTGACATATATAATGGTCATTGCAGGACTGAATGAAAAAAAAATATATATATATATATATATATATATATATTTAATTAGAGCATTATAGTTATTCACAGTAGCTGGATAGATTTTGACAAAATCATACATGCCTGGAATTTTATTTATTTTTTAAATTTATTTTTTAGTTTTAGGTGGGCACAATATCTTTATTTTATTTTTTTATCTTTATGTGGTGCAGAGGATTGAACCCAGGGCCTCGCACTTGCTAGGCGAGCGCTCTACCGCTGAGCCACAATTTCAGCCCCTCTTTATTTTATTTTTATGTGGTGCTGAGAATTGAACCCAGGGCCTCATGTATGCTAGGCAAGCACGCTACCACTTGAGCCACATCCCCAGCCCCCTGGAATTTTATTTCAATGCCCATTCCCTCTTTTCCCCCTCCCCTCCTTCATCCTTTTTTTCTTCCCCTACTCTACTGATCTTCCTTTGTCTCCTTATTTATTTATTTATTTTAAAATAATTTTAGTTGGGGCTGGGGATGTGGCTCAAGTGGTAGCGCGCTCTCCTGGCATGCGTGCGGCCCGGGTTCGATCCTCAGCACCACATACAAACAAAGATGTTGTGTCCGCCGAAAACTAAAAAATAAATATTAAAATACTCTCTCTCTCTCTCTCTCTCTCTCTCTCTCTCTCTCTCTAAAAAAAAATGATTTCAGTTGTCAATGGATGTTTATTTTATTTCATTTACTTTTATGTGGTGCTGAGAATCAAACCCAGTGCCTCACACATGCTAGGCAAGTGCTCTGCCACAACCCCAGACCCCTATTTATTTATTTATTTATTTTGGTACTGGAGATTGAACTCAGGGGCCCTTGACCACTGAACCACATTCCAGCCCTATTTTGTATTTTATTTAGAGACACGGTCTCAGTTGCTTAGGGCCTTACTTTTGCTGAGGCTGGCTTTGAACTTGCAATCCTTCTGCTTCAGCCTCCTGAGCCACTGGGATAATAGGCACGTGTCATCAGCTATTTATTTTATTTTATTTTATTATTTTTTTTAGAAGGTGAAGTCCAAACCCTTAAGTTTATTTATTTATTTTTTTAAAGAGAGAGAGAGAGAGAGAGAGGGAGAGAGAGAGAGAAAATTTCAATTTCAATATTTATTTTTCAGTTTTCGGCGGACACAACATCTTTGTTTGTATGTGGTGCTGAGGATCGAACCTGGGCCGCACACATGCCAGGCGAGCGCACTACCGCTTGAGCCACATCCCCAGCCCTATTTATTTGTTTTTGATTGGTATTTTCTATATGTACTTAAAGATGAAATTCCCTCTATGTATTTATATATGCATATAACATGATTTTGTTAAATTTTTTCTAATTCCACTATTAAGTATGATTATAATGCATCAGAAAAAAAATCCTTTTCCCAGTAAGTGATAAAACAAATAGGAAAAAAATCAATCATGTAAGGCCCTAGTTTCCCAGCACTAGGAAAAAAAATACAATCATTAGGAATATAAGTTTGTTTGTTTTTCAGCACTCCGGATTGAACCCAGGGATGCTCTCCCATTGAACCACATCCCCAGCCGTTTTTTAAAATATTTATATTTTTAGTTGTAGACAAACACAATACCTTTATTTTATTTATTTATTTATTTTTATGTGGTGCTGAGGATCCAACCCAGGGCCTCGCACATGCTAGGCGAGTGCTCTACTGCTGAGCCACAACCCCAGCCCCATCCCCAGCCCTTTTGTTTTGTTTTGTTTTGCTTTGAGAGAAGGCCTCACTGAGTTGCTGAGGCTGGTCTTGAACTTGAAATCCTCTTGCCTCAGCCTCCTAAGTCACTGGGATCACAGGCATGCACTACTGAGCTCAGCCAGGATATAAATTTGAATAACACTACCAAGCAAATTGACTCCACTCCAAAACAGCAGAGTACACATTCTTCTCAAGTACAGATGGAACATTCTCCAATACAGACAACATTCTGGACAACTGAACAAACCTCAATAAATTACAATGAGGCTGGATTAAAAATCAACAATAAAAGGATATCCAGGAAATTTCCAAATATTTGGAAATGAAAAAAATATGCTTCAAAATAATTCAAATAATTTCTTCCCCCCAATAAAATAATAAGTGAAATTAGAAAATATCTTTAACTGAATAGAAACTAAAACAAAATATCAAGTTTTGGAAATCCAACTTAAGTTAAAGAGCAGAAATCAATAAAATATAAAGCAAAACAACAAGAGTAAAATAAATATATGAAAACAAAAGCTGGTTCTTTTGAAAGATCAATGAAATCAATAAACCTCCAGGCAGACTGATGAGAAGTGAAGATACAAATTACAAATACTGAGAATGAAAGGGGCCATAACTACAGAGCCAACAATCATTAGAAAGATAAGGTGAGGCTGCCAGATGTGGTGGCACAGGGCCTCTAATCCCAGAGTCTCAGGAAGCTTAGGCAGGAAGATCGCAACCTAGAAAGGCCCTAAGCAACTTAGTGAGGCCCTGTCTCAAAATTAAAAAAGGGTTGGGGATGTGGTCCAGTGGTTAAGTGCCCCTAAGTTTAATCCTTTATATCAAAAAGGGGGGGGGACTATCAAAGGCCATTCAGGAAGAAATAGATAACCTGAACAGAACAGCCCTATATCTGTGAAAAGAGTTTAATTTGTAGCTAAACATTTTCATGAAGAAAACTCCAGACTCATGTGGCTTTACTGATGAATAATATCAGTTCTACACAAACTCTTCCAGAAAATAGAAAAGGAGAGAAAACTTTCTAACTCATTTTACAAGAGTAGCATTCCACTCACTCCAACATCAAAGACATTAAAGTGAAAATTACAGACCAGTTTCCCTCATGAGTTTATACCAAAACCAGATAAGGACACATCAAGGAAAGAAACTACAGACTAATATCCCTGATGAACTTAGATGCAGAAATACTTAATAAAATATTAGCAAATTAGTATTGAACAACATACTAAGAAGATACTACAACAAGACCAAGTTGGTTTTATTCCTGAAATACAAGGATGCTTTAACATATGCAAATCAATAAATTTAATTCATCACATAAATAGAATTAAGGACAAAAATCACTTAGTCATCTCAATAGATGCAGAGAAAGCCTTTGACAAAATTCAGCACCCATTCATGATAAAAAAAAAAACACTAAAGAAACTAAAGATAGAAGGAACCTACCTCAACATCATAAAGTTCATATATGAAAAAACCCAAAGCCAACCTCATAATAAATGGGGAAAAACTGAAAGTATTTCCTTTAAAATCTGGGACAAGACAAAGATGTCCATTCTCACCATTCCTATTTAATATAGTGCTAGAAATTCTATTCAGAGCAATTAGGCAAGAGAAGGAAATAAAAGGGATAAATAGGAAAGGAATAATTCAAATTATCACTGTTTCCAAATGACATGATCCTATATTTAGAAGATCAAAAAAAATCCACCAAAACACTGCTAGAGCTAGTAAACAAATCTGGCAAAGGAGCATCTAACAAAATCAACCTACAAAAATCAATATTTTCCTATATACCAACAATGAATCTGCTGAGGAAAAAATCAGGAAAACAATTCCATTCACAATAGCCTCAAAAAAAATCCCTAGGACTAAATCTAACCAAGGAGGTGAAAGACCTCTACAATGAAAACAGAACACTGAAGAAAGAAATTGAAGAAGACCTCAGAAGATGAAAAGACTTCCCATGTTCATGGACAGGCAGAATTAATATTGTTAAAATGGCCGTACTACCAAAAGCAATATACAGATTCAACACAAAGCCTATCCAAAGAACAATGACATTCTTCAGATAACTAGCAAAAAGGTCTCCTAAAATTCATTTGGAAGAATAAAAGACCCAGAATAGCCAAAGCAATACTGAGCTAAGACAGCCATGCTGGAGGCATCACAATAACTGACTTTAAGTGATACTACAGAGCTATAGTAAGAACACTGCATGGTACTGCCATAAAAACAGATACATAGACCAGTGGTACAGAACAGAAGACAAACCCACACAGAAACCGTCATCTGATCCTTGACAAAGGTGCCAAAAACATACACTGGAGAAAAGACAGCCTTTTAACAAATGGTGCTGGGAAAACTGGTTAGCCAGATGTTGAAGAATGAGACTAGACACTTACCTCTCACCCTGCATAAAAAAATCAACTCAAAGTGGATCACAGACCTAGGAATTAGACCACAAACTATGCAACTCCTTGAAGAAAATGTAGTGTCCACAGTCCAGCACAGGCAATGGCTTTCTCAACAGAACCCCCTATATCTCAGGAAATTATGCCAACAGTTAATAAATGGGCGACATCAAATTAAAAAGCTTCTGCACAGCAAAGGAAACAATTAGGGAAAAGAGAGAACCTACAGAATGGGAGTAAGTCTTTGCTAGCTACTCATCTGATAGCAAATTAATATCCAGAATATATAAAGAACTCAAAAAACTTTATACCAAAAATCAAATAACCTAATTAATAAATGGAAGAATGAATTAAACAGACACTTCTCAAAAGACAAAATACAAGTGGTCAATAAATATATGAAAAAATGTTCAACATCATTAGAAATTACGGAAATGCAAATTGAAACTACACTGAGATTTAATCTCACACCAGTCAGAATGGCAGCCATCGAGGATACAAACAATGCTGGAGAGGGGGTGCTGGGGTTGTGGCTCAAGTGGTAGGGCGCTCGCCTAGCACATGTGAGGCAGTGGGTTCTATCCTCAGCATCACATAAAAACAAAATAAAGATATTTTTAAAATGCTGGAGAGGATGTGGAGGAAAAGGAACACTTTCCACACTATTGGTGGGACTGAAAATTAGAACAACCACTATGGAAATCATGGCATGGAACCCCTTTATGACCCAGCTATACTACTTCTCAGTATTTATCCTGAAGAATTTGTCATAATACTATAGTGATACATGCATACCCATGTTTTTATAGGCACAATTCACAATAGTCAAATTATGGTACCAGCTTAGGTGCCCATCACCAGTTAGATGAATAAACAAAACGTGGGGTATATATACACAATGGAGTTTTATTCAGCCATAAAGAAAAATGAAATTATGTCATTTGCAGTAAAATGGATGGAACTAGACACCATTATGTTAAGTGAAATAATTCCAACTCAGAAGGTCAAGGATCTTATTATGTTTTCTCTCATATGCAGAAACTAGAGAGGAAAAAGGAAAAGAAAGGTGGGGGTGGATCTCGTGAAAATCAAAGGGAGATCAGTAGAGGAAAGGGACCAAGGAATAGGTAGTAGGAAGGGAGGGGGGAAGTGCTGTGAAGTGATATTGGCCAAATTATATTGTCATATTGTGTGCATGTACAAATATGTACAACAAATCCCATCATTATGTATAACTATAATGCACCAATAAAATGTGGGAAAAAAATAGAAATATGAGAACTAATCAGACAAAAAAACTACTCTGAGATTTCATCTCACTCCAGTTAGAATGGCAATAATCAAGAATACAAATAACTAGGCTGGGGATGTAACTCAGTTGGTAGAGTGCTTGCCTTGCATGCACAAGGCCATGGGTTCAATCCCCAGAACCACCAAAAAAAAAAAAGAAGAATACAAATAACAGTCCCATGCAGTGGTGCATGCCTGTAATCCCATCGACTAACGAGGGTGAGACAGGAGTATTGCAAGTTTGAGGTTAACCTCAGCAACTTAATGAGGCCTAAGCAACTTACAGAGAACCTGTCTCAAAAAATAAAAAGGGCTGGGAATGTGACTCAGTAGTTAACCACCCCGGCATTCCATCCTTAGTACCCACCCCCACAAAAATAAAATAAAATTGCTGGCGAGTTTGTAGGGGGAAATATTCACTTATATATTGTTGGTAGGGTTGTAAATTAGTACAACCATTCTGGAAAGCAATATGGAGATTCCCCAAAAGACGGGAATGGAACCACCATATGACCCAGCTATCCCATTCCTCGATATTTATCCAAAAGAACTAAAATCAGCATATATAGCAATACAGCCCACATCAATGTTTATAGCAGCACAATTCACAACAGGCAAGTTATGGAACCAGCTCAGATGCCCATCAACAAATTAACAGAAAATGTGGTATATATATACAATGGACCCAGTAGCAAGAAGAACAAAATTATGGCACTTGCTGGTAAATGGATGGAACTGGAGGATATCATGCTAAGTAAAATAAGCCAGACTCAGAAAATCAAGGGTTGAATGTTTTCTCTCATATACAGAAGTTAGAGAAAGAGAGAGAAACGGGAATTTTAAAAAAGGATCTCACAAAAATAGAAAGGAGACCAATAGATTAGAGGAAGGGGATGGAGAGGGAGGGAGGAAGAAAGGACATGGGGAAGTACAGGGGAATGAAAACTATCAAATTATGCTATGTTCATATAAAAATAGCACACAAATATATATATATATTCATATATAAATGATAATGCATTAATTAAAATAATAATAATAGAAAGGAGATCAATAGAGTATAGCAAGTGGACGGAAGAGGGAGGAGAGGAGGGAGAGAGAAGGTTCTGGGAAATTAGATGGATCAAACTGTTATGTGCATATATGAATATGGCATAACAAATCCCATCATAATGTATAATTATAATGCTTCAATGAAATTTTTTTTTAAATAAGGCTCCGGGTGCAGCTCAGTGGTAGAGCACCTGCCTAGCATGTATGAGACTCTGGTTTCACTCCACAGAAAATAGTTAACAAAAACAAAGAAGAGGGGCTGGGGTTGTGGCTCAGTGGTAGAGCCCTTGGCCAGCACATGTGAGGCAGTGGGTTCGATCCTCAGCATCACATAGAAATAAATAAACAAAATAAAGATATTGTGTCCACCTACAACTAAATATATATAATATATATATAAGAAAAAAGTGAAAAGTAAGAGTTGTCCACAGATTTTTTTGTACTCTATTCTATTTTTTTAACTGTTTCTAATTTTTTCTTTTCCTTTTTTTCTTTTTTCTTTTTTTTTTTTTTTGGTATACTGGGGATTGAATCCAGGAGTTGTCTACCACTGAGCTACATCCCCAGCCCTTTTGTTTATTTTTGAGACAGGGTCTCACTAAATTGCTTAGGGTCTCACTAAGTTGCCCAGGTTGGCGTTGAACTTGCAATCTTCCTTCCACAACCTCCCGAGTAGCTGGAATTACAGATATACACCCCACCCACCAGGCTATCTTTGTTTTTTTTTAATTTACCATTTTAAATTTAAATTTAAATTGATTGATAGCAGTGCTGGGGATTAAACCCAGGGCCTTGTGCATGCTAGGCAAGTAAAGCTGATTTCAAAACTCATTTCAGAGAAGAAGCTATTGCTGATGTTCTTGTAATGAAGGAAAAGGAACATGTGTTGGGAGAAGGCCAAGTGTCCTGACTGAGAAACCCAGAGGGAAGTACTAAAAGAGCTCATTGACAGGAACTGAAATTGGTTGCCTCTGGGTAGGGAAATAGTGAGGGACAGATGGCACTTTTATTTTTATTTTTTTTTACTTGTAAATGGACACAGTGCTGAGAATCAAACCCAGTACCTCCCACATACTAGGCAAGTGCTCTACAACTGAGCCACAACCACAGCCCTGGTGGCACTTTTTGAAAGGAGCCTCACTGAACAATCTGCCTGTTTAAACTACATGTATGTATGACCAACCAAAAAGGAGACTCCTGCCAGGCTGCCTGAGCCGTAGGTGACCTCAAGACTAGCTGAAGGTGCAGGCCTCTATGTGCTTTCCTTTGCCCTAGTACTATATTCATGCCAGCCCAGTGAGAGGGTGCCTTGCTGGGGACCCTGCCCTCTCCCATGCAGGTGAGATAGAACAGGACAATCATCCTCAGACTGTCATCATTGACTGCAGCCATTCAGCATATGCGCACACCCACTTATTTTTTAAATATATTTTCTAGTTGTAGTTGGACACAATACCTTTATTTATTTATTTATTTATTTCTGTGTGGTGCTGAGGATCAAACCCAATGTCTCACGCATGCTAGGCAAGTGTTGTACCACTGAGCCACAACCCCAGCCCCACTTGTTTTTATTTGTTTGTGCCCACTTAATCCCCTCCTCTGATCCATTGCTCCTTTCCCCATAGGCACCTCTCCCAAGTATTTGAATGACAGGAGTTCTCATTCTGCTCCTCACCAGTCCCTGTGACATCCATTCATCATGGCTATACACACAACTCGTTCATCCCTTCCACTGCCACATGGGATTGGCTACCTGCAATTGCATAGCCCCTGGGCCCAGCTGGGGTGCTTCTTCCTACTTCAGGATGTAGCCTCTCAGCAGCTTGTGTACCTCCTTCCTTTGGGCACCTGGGTCTTGGCCCCAGGCTCTCCTGGCTTCCCTGCCTCCACTCCTCTCTACACGGGCCCCTGTTTCCTGAGCAGGTCTGGGTCTTTCCACCTCCATGTCCACAGTGGGGCCACTTGCAGTTTGGTGACTGAAGGAAGGGCTCTGATCTTGGGGAAGCAGTGGATAGTGAAGGACAGGCCACACTTCAGTCATTGAATTCCATACTTTGGAGAAGGGGAACAGGAAGCTGAGTGGTCACGTAGACACAGCTGGGCAGTGGCCTAGCAAGGACTTGAGCCTTGCTTTCTGTTATTAGGGGACCAAGGTCCTCAATTTCTTTGCCAGTTAAGAGGTGTCTGGATGATGAGGAGATTTGTCTCCTTGATACTTAATCTCCAGAGGCCAGTACGCAAGGGTGGGGGTGCTGATGGAGAGGTGCACATGAGGAAAGGAAGGAAGGACTTGGAGGTGGGGTATCAGCATTCTGCAACTGATTTGACAAGGGTTCCAAAAAACATAAATATGCATGTGGGATATGTGAGTGTGACTGTCATGTGTGTGTGTTCAGTGTGTACTGTGTGCCTTGTGTGGTATGTGTGTATGTGGGTGTGTGCACATGTGAGCTGCGTGGCATGTGTACACGTTTTGTGAATGTGTGGTGATCTACGGGTGGGGGTGAGTGCGTGTGCATCTTTGCCTATTTGCAAAGTGCACACCCCCACATGTCCTCTATCCGTTGAGGCTGGGTGGGGGGGAGCTGGAACACCACAACAGTCACCAGGCAGGAAGAGGAGGCCTTGGCTGTTGGCAAGGTCCCTGGACCAGGGCCTGGTCCATGTCTATGAGAGGCCAGTTTTGGTCTCCAGCTTTGCAGGTCATTGGAGAGGACAAACAGGAAAAAAAGGAGCCTGCCCTGGGCGGGTGGACAGGCTGTGGCCAGGGCTGGGCTGGGTAGGCTGACATCTGGAAAGACTGGGAGCCATGAGCAGAGGGGAAGCTGATGAGCTGCAGGGGCCTGGCTACAGAGGAGGGGGGAAGGAGGGAGGATCCAAAGACCTTGGCATGGAAAGTCCCCTCTCAGACCTCTCCACATCAAAACCTGCACCCCAGTGGCTGTGGTGTATGCATGAATATGCATATGAATTCATGTGTGTATCTGTCAAACACTGTCTGGTGGGTGTGTGGATGTCATATATATGATTGTGTGTGTGTGTGAGTGTACGTGTGGAAGAGAGAAGAGAGGGAGGAAGCAAGACGAACACAGGTAACAGCATGGAGGTCCCATTGGAAGACCCCTCCTTCTACAGCAGGTAGCTAGCTGCAGGAAGTGGGTGGGGTGTCCCTGGCTCCCACAGGCCCCTGGGGAGGAAGCTGGATATTGCAGGGGCACATTAAGCCTGGACTTGGCCCCTACCCCACCCCCTCCCTTCCTGTCCCTCCTCTTGAGCCAGCCCTAATTGACAAGGAGGGGACTGTGTATGCATGGGGGGGCACCCTGGGTGTAGTGGGAATTCCCTTGGCTTTTACTCCTTCCTCACTGGGGCCAAATAGGAACAGGAGCTGGCTTGGGAAAAAGGAGTGACGACCTGCCATCTCCGATCTCAGTTTACCCATTCAGGAGGTGAGGTGCTACATGGGTGATCCCTCACAGCACTACCAGACCAGAAGTTCCAGGAAGGGGGTCCTGTGGGGTGGGGGCAGGTGGGATGAATGGAGGTTGCCACTAGGCCAAGTGGGGGACTGGATGAGGCAGCCTCAGGGCCTTGAGGAGTCGGGGAAGGAGCCCTGGGGATGGATCTGGGAAGCCTGAGGGCAGGAAGGGAAACTGGAGGCCAGGAACCTACTTCCTGGTGAATGGGAGGAGGGAAGCGGGAGGCCAGGGGAGGCATGTGGGGGAGGAAAAGGGGGAGGAAGTCCTCTCCTGGGCTGGTCACTCCCAGAGGCTGGGTCTGGGCGGGGCAGGCGATGGAGAACAGATCTGAGCGCCTGGGCCACCTTCACGCTGCTGCCCAGCTGCCCAGGAGCCCGGGAGCCTGGCCAGGTAAGGGGTTGTGAAGGGGCCTGTGGCAGCATACCTAGTCCCTCCTGCCTAGCCTCTAGCCCTCAGATGGTAAACTCTCTAGGCCTGTGCCAGGGCAGGAGGATTTATGAATCTGCTTGGATGCCCACTCCCCAATCTAGGTCTCAGGGGCTGCCTGGGTGTATCCTGGGCTGTTTGTTCTGTGTGACTGCCTCACATGCACGCTCTCTCTCTCTCCCTCCCTCTTTCTCTGGGGGGAGTGCTGGGTACTGAACTCAGTGGTGCTCTACTACTGAGCTACATCCCCAGTCCCCAGCCTTTTTAACTTTTTTTTTTTTTTTTAATTTTTGACTCAGGGTCTCACTAAGTTTCTGAGGCTGGCCTGGAATTTGCAATCTTCCTGCTTCAGCCTTCAGAGTCTCTGGGATGACAGACATGCATTTCAACACCTAGCTGACTGCCTCTCTTATCTTCCTGCCCAGGAGTGAGCACAGGCCAGACCCCTATCCCAGGCACCCACACACTGACAGGCATCGGCTACCCTGACACCTCTCTAAGGACTTCTGTACAGTTAACCCGGGCATCAGGGCTGGCCCCTCAAGTGGAGGCAGAGTTTGCCCCGTCTCCAAAGACTTAGGACACCTGTGGTGGCCCCACCATGCTGCTGGCCTCCACCACCTCCGGTAAGGCTGGGCCCCTGCACACCCCCACAGGGATGAGTTGGGTGGCTTTGATAAAACCAAGAAGCCCCTCTTTCTAAAGAGCTCCTTTGCTCGTCTCTTTGGGGCAGGTGGGAAGAAATGCCTCAGGGGAGGAGGAGAGGGAGAGGAGGGCAGGTCATACATACTCCCTGGGCTGAGACTGCCCTTCCCTTGGGACCACATGTGTACAACTCCCCACAGATGAGGCTTCCTTGGAGGAGTCCCCTCTGCTGGGAGCCAAAAAGTGGACAGTAGGGGAGGTCCAAGGTGCCAGCTGCCCAGGCCACCAGCTCTAGCATCTGGTGGAAATTTCCTTGGCCTGAGTTCCCTACATGGCACCCTTTCTAACTTGGCCCTTTCCTCCCACCCTTGCCCAGCTGTGCCTGGGCCCCTCTCTCCACTTAGCCCGCCAAGCAACGGCAGCCGGGAGGAGTCATTGGACACCAGGGACCCATTGCTAGCCCGGGCAGAACTGGCCCTACTTTCCACAGTCTTTGTGGCTGTGGCCTTGAGCAATGGCTTGGTACTGGGGGCCCTAGTACGACGTGGCCGGCGCGGCCGCTGGGCACCCATGCACGTCTTCATTGGCCACTTGTGCCTAGCAGACCTGGCTGTGGCTCTATTTCAAGTGCTGCCCCAGCTAGCCTGGGATGCCACCGACCGCTTCCGTGGGCCTGATGCCCTGTGTCGGGCCGTCAAGTACCTGCAGATGGTGGGCATGTATGCTTCCTCCTACATGATCCTGGCCATGACGCTAGACCGCCACCGCGCCATCTGCCGCCCCATGCTGGCATACCGCCATGGAGGTGGGGCTCGCTGGAACCGGCCAGTGCTGGTGGCCTGGGCCTTCTCACTTCTTCTCAGCCTGCCTCAGCTCTTCATCTTTGCCCAGCGTGATGTGGGAGATGGCAGCGGGGTCTTCGACTGCTGGGCCCGCTTTGCAGAGCCCTGGGGCCTTCGTGCCTATGTCACCTGGATTGCCCTGATGGTGTTTGTGGCACCTGCCCTGGGTATTGCTGCTTGCCAGGTTCTCATCTTCCGGGAGATTCATGCCAGTCTGGTGCCAGGGCCATCGGAAAGGGCTGGGGGGCGCCACAGAAGGCACCGGACAGGCAGTCCCAGAGAGGGAGCCCGGGTGTCAGCAGCCATGGCCAAGACTGTGAGGATGACACTGGTGATTGTGATCGTCTACGTGCTATGCTGGGCACCCTTCTTCCTTGTGCAGCTATGGGCAGCATGGGACCCAGAGGCACCTCTGGAAGGTAGGTGTAGCTGTGGCTAGGGCTCTGGGGGCTGCTTGAACTTGGTCCTCTACCCATACCCACACCCGACGGTGGGCCACAACCATGTGCTTGTGCGCACTGGTAGCCTTTAGCAGGTACACAGGATCCCACCCCTCCCGGACCCCTGAGCCCCAACCTGGACTCTGCCTCCACAGGGCCCCCCTTCGTGCTGCTCATGTTGCTGGCCAGCCTCAACAGCTGTACCAACCCCTGGATCTATGCCTCCTTCAGCAGCAGCGTCTCCTCAGAGCTGCGCAGCTTGCTCTGCTGTGCTCGGGTGCAGGCCCCACCCAGCCTGGGGCCCCAAGAAGAGTCCTGTGCCACTGCCAGCTCCTCCCTGGCCAAGGATACTTTCTCCTGAGGAGCCAGTGGGCACTTTCCTTCCAAAAGCTCCATGAAGCTCAGCTGCCTCTGGGGCTGGCTCTTCTAGGACTCACTGTATACAAAGAGGCTTTCAGGCTCCAAGACTGTGAGAGTCCCTTATGTTAGCTCCTTGTTCCAGGCATGCGGAGAGACTAGGTAGGGCAGAGGATCCCAGGGCCTGGGGGTGGCAGGTGACCTGTGCCCTGGAAAGTGCCCTCCAGGTAACACAGAGGTCCCAGGGAGCCAAAGAGGAAGGAGCAGGGTGGGGCCAGTGTACCTTCCTGTCTGTACCTCTCTAGTCCTTCCCTAATAAAAGTTGGCTATTTTCCACACGGTGAGGGTGTCTTCTTGCATTAGGGTAACAGTGGATGTGGAGGCAGAAACAGACACACGAAGACCCTCAACACATGCATGGGTCTGGAACCCACAATGCAAGCAACCAAGCCTTCATAGGTACAGGTCCCCAGGAGATACAGCCCCCTGAATGGACAGCTCTGTGCCAGGGCACCCACAGCAGAAGCTATTCCTTGCCAGTGGAGGTGCTGGGGCTGGCCTTGTAGCAACTTGCCCAGCCCCCAGAGACAGAGAGCTGGCTCCATCAAGGTATCAATGCACAGGTCTTTATGAATCACTGCCAACACCTGCCACCCAAAGCCACTGACGAGCCTTCCCAGCAAAGCCGCAGAGGGGCTTGCCCCCAGCCTCCTTCCCTGGCTGCCTCCCTAAGGGCCCTTAGCCAGGGATGAGAAGAAGCAAAGGACCTGGGGACAATGGTGGACTTGCTGGAAGCCACTTGGAGTAAGGCAGGACCTGCACTGGCTCCACCAGAGCATCTCAGTGTGGCTTGAGGGCTGAATCTGGGCCCTGGGGATGGGAGGCAGAGGGTGAAGCTGGGGCCCCAGACCCACGGGAGAAACCCTTGTTCCTGCCGAGGCGGCTACAGGCCAGAGGCTTTGGGCTTCGGGGCCCAGGGCTGGTGGAGGCAGGAGCTGCTGGCCCAAGGCCCTGGCGGACAGCAGCCTTCCCCAAGAGCTCCTTAAACACGGAGTCCATGTTCTGTGCCACAGCCTGGCAGAGAGGAAAGGAAGGGAAAGCATCCAGTGAGGGCTCCCCCAGAAAAGGCTCCCCGATTCCCAGCCTCTGCCTGACTCCTCCTACCCTGCCACTGGGCCCCTCCCCTCCCAGTGGGGCTCCCTGCCACCCCTCCTTCCCTGGCCTCCGCCACTCCACACTGGTTTCCCTTCTACCATTTTGAAGCCTAGGAGCTGGGTCACACCTGAGATGCCTGCATATTCCTGTACTGTCTCCTCCTTGGGCTCAGTGACTGTCCCCAGGGCTTCCCTGTGCACAGATGGTCACAGGGTCCATCTTTCAGAACAAGTGAACAGGGGTAGGTGTTCCCAAGGTTGTGCTGCTAGCCAGGACCCTTTCTGCCTCTCTATCCCTTTCATCTTCCCTGGTGTGCCAAACACCTTCCATGTCACTGTTTGTCACCTAGCCTGGCTCTAGATGCCAGCCTTGAAGCCTGTCCAAGAGCCTCTCGCATATGCCAGCTTAGATAGCTTATCCCTGCTGCATCCCTGTTGAAGAATGAGCCCCATGACCCAGTCAGGTCCAGGGTCTTCTGCCCCTCTCGTCCCTGCCTCTGGGCCTTTGTCCTTCCCATTCCCATCTCCATCCCCTTTGCCCTCCTGCCCCTTTCTGGGCTCTGTCTTGGGCTCTTGTCTGGCCAAAGAAAGCAGAGATGGAACCTCACCTCAGGAGGGAGGAGTTGGGTTCCTAAGGGGAGGCAGTGACCTTGCAGGAGAGGGGCTGCCCCACCTGCCACCTAGCTCTCACCTTATCCACCTCCACATGTCGCTCTGGGGAGGTTGGGACCAAGCAGTGTTGTTTGTGTCCAGAGGGGTCCACAGCCTCAGGTGGGGTGCCCATCTCTGACCTGCAGGGCAAAGGGAGTAAGCCTAGTGGAGGGCCTGGGAAGTCCCCAAGCCAAGGTGGCAGTGGCTCCTCCCACCCTGGGCTGTGGCCAAGGAAAGGGGTGGATCCCAGTGCTCCCCAAGCTCCTCTAAAGTCTCTCCCTGTCAAAGCCAGTTGGACTTTGTTCTGTGCTTTTTAGTGACCCTCATCTGACAACTCCCCTGCTCGCAGGTAGCCAAAACTTGAGCCCAGCCCCCCTGGCCTGGCATGGTGAGGGCAGCCTCTGGCCACCATGTCTGCTGCCTTGGGCAAGCAGGACCCTCAGAAGGGTCTTGCTAAGGGCTGTCTTCTACTTTCTCACCAATGGGTAAACTCCAAGACCAGGAGGCCCTGGACCTACCACCTGCTTCTCAGCCCCAGGCAGGAAAGAGATGAGCCTGTATGAGTGCTCCTTCCTAGCTGGGGTCCCAGCCAAAAGTGGGCACAAATGTTCATGGTTAGGCCCAACCCAGATTTACAAAATTTGGTTCAGAGAAGAGAGAAGGCAGCAATCCAGCCTGTCCTAAGTTCCTGAGGCCGAGGAGCTGGGTCATGCCTGAGATGCCTGCATATTCCTGTACTGTCTCCTCAAGAACACGTGTCTACTTCCTGAGAAAGCTGGGTGGAGAAGGTGTGGATACCCCTAGTTCAGGCCAGGCTGAGAGGGCAACCTTGAGCACCAGGCCCAGGAGGGCCAAGGCTGAAATCATGGGACCCTTCCTGAAGCCACAGTTCACTCACCCCTCAGGCAGCATGATGTACTTGTGGGGAATGAGTCCCCGCACACCAGCATGCTCCCCCCGCCACCAGTCACTTGAGGCCCGTGCATGCAGCCGCAGAACATCCCCTCGCTGAAACGTCAGCTCCTGGGCCGTGCGGCCTGTGTAGGCAAAGCAGGCCACGGCCTCCACAACCCCCTCCAGGTCTGGGGACAAGAGACAGTATGAGTGGGAATGAAGTGGGCGCCCAGAGTGGGGACAGGGTGGGGCCTCACTTCCTCACAGAGTAGAGAAGTGAGCTTCTCCACTCACCATCCTCTTGAGCTGAGGTCCCAGCTTCCAGCTCTGGCTCGTTCTCCCCCACAAGGATCTCCAGCAAGGCATCCCTGAGGTTCAGAGCAGAGCAAGGCAGATGAGGGGGCTGTCCTCCACTGAACCCCCCAGGCAGCACCAAGAGCATACCCCAGGCAGCTGGCCGAAGGTGGCGCCATGCACTTCTCATAGACGGGGCCTGGCAGTGTGGCCAGGGCTGGGAAAACCTGTGCAGGCTGCAGGATGAGTGTCTGCACCAGCTGGTTCACCCGGCCCTGCAAGGCCACTGGGTCCTGTCCAGCAGGCACGGGCAGCAGCGTCGGCCCAAAGCACACAGCCAGGTTGTAGGGGTCCATCATGTTCTCATCGCTGTACTGGGCCAGGCTGGAGGGGACAGGCAGGTCACAGGCAGGGAGCTCCATGTTGATGTCCCCTCCACCCCCACCCCCAGCTTGCTCCCCAGAGGCACTCACTGGTTGAGGAAGGTGAAAAGGTAGCGCAGAACCACCAGCACGGAGCCAGGCAGCCGGGTCAGCAGGCGGCTCACAGGCTCCACCCGCTCAGCCACAGCCTCCAGCTCTGTGGCCAAGGCCACCCCCAAAAGAGAGCTGAGTGAGTGGGACCGCAGCCACTAGCAGGTGGCCCTCCCATCTGGCCACCCTCAGGCCCCGGCCTCACCTGCAGAAGCCAGCAGCTCATTGAACAGGTCTGGGGGGAAGAGTGGGGGCTCCAGGCTCCGGAAGTAGAGCTTCAGCACCCCGGCCACTGAGTCCAGGTCATGGGCAGTGCAGCCTTCTACCAGAGGGTCCTCTCCTGAGGAGGGACAGGAAACAGGGCACAGTGAGGAGGCCACCTGCACCTGCTGAGCCCCCACTGCCCCCCTGGCCTGCCTGTCCCCACCTCTCTCGAAGGCATCCCGGATCTCTGAGATCCGGGGCTGGGCACCTGATACTCGGAAGATGCCCTCATGCTGTAGACCTGTGGAGGACAAGGACCTGGTGGGCAGAGTCCCCTCCCAGCTTCAGGACTGTCGCCCTGTGCGTGAGGTTTCAGGTGCCGGGCGCCAGGCCGCAGGAGGGGCTGGGGTGTGCTTACCATTGAGGTTAATGAAGCGGATACAGCTCTCTACCACCAGGGGAACAGGCTGGCCTGAGCTCTGGGGACAGAGGGTATTACACTCAAGACCCACCTTGGCATTCCACCTTTCTGTCTCTCTCTATTAAGTTTGTTACAGTCACTACTAAGTGTCTGATATTTCTGATGCTATTTTAGGCAGTGCTTTGCATTTTATTTGCAAATTATTTGTTGCTGGAATGTCAAAATGCAATCAAAATCTGGACGTTGACCTTGAATCAAATAGCACTGCACAACTCAAACTGGTTCATTTAAACAGTCTGATTCTTTTGAATTCTCTATGTATATAATCACATCATTGCGAATGATAGTGTTCCTTCTCATTCTTCTTTTGTTTTTTTGTTTTTTCTTTTTCTTCTGTACTAGGGATTGAACCCAAAGATGCTCTACCACTGAGCTCTAACCCCAACTTTTTTTATTTTTTGACACTGGGTCTCACTAAATTTCCCAGCTGGCCTCAAACTTGCCATCCTCCTGCCTGATCCTCCCAAGTCACTAGGATTCTAGTCATGCCCACAAGACTCAGCATGCTCTGTATCCACAAGCTCTTTCTTCTTTTGGGATCTCTCTTGCTTCCTCTATTTCACTATCAAGGAACCCCCCCCCCATAGCCAAGGGGCCAACAGTGGGACCTGTGGGCATCCTACACTGATACCAGTCATGGGTGGGGGATCTGTCAACATCTCCTCCTTAAAAGTGCCGTAGTCCCAGGTTTCTGTATTCCTATGACTGTTGAGGACATTCACATCAAGCAGTAAAGGCCATGGGTGAGCCCAGCAGAGAGGCCTAGAAAAGGCCCACCCAGAAAGGGACAATTGACTTCCCCCAGGGAAGGTCAGGAATGGGGATGCAGGGATCAAGCAGCTGCTTGGCCACAAAGATGATCCAGAGTTGAAGAAAGACCAGCACAGACAGGCTTCCTTCAATCAGATGGAGCATGGGGCAAAGCAAGTACCTGGATAAACTTCTCCATGTCTCCTCCAAAGAGTCTCTGGTTATACTGGGAGGTAGGACGGGGGTGGCGGTTCTTCTGGAATTTTCTCTGTGTGTACTGACTCCTGTGGTGAATGGGAGTCGAGTAAGGGGCACAGGCATGGGGAATAGGTTGCTGCAGCCCAGCCCAACCAGACCCTGAAACTCCCAAGTTATTCCAGAAACCACTGAGACATTTAGGCCACAGGGGACTGGGCAACAGAGCTAGACCCCAAGGAGAGAGGCGATGGGGAACCTTAGAAGAAGCCAGCATCTCATGAAGGACTCACCAAGACATCTCCCGCTCCTCCTTGTCACCTGAGGAAAAGAAAATGCTGGTCTGCGTCTCAGACCAGGAAGTCTTGAATGAGCCCCAGAGAAAGGAGGCATGGCCTGAAGCTCACGTGCTCAAAGGGCCAGGGGTAGGAGAGAGGCCAGGACCCTTGTTGGGTTAGCTCCTCTGGGCGGGGAGTAATATGGGCTGGATGGGGGTCCAGACAGGGCAGAGGAGAGCAGGGGTGGCTCCTAGCCCAGGGGTAGGGAAGAACGGGCAGGGGCCTGCACCAGAGCCCACCTCGTTGTAAGGCCTCCTGCAGCTTCTCATGCTTGGCCTGAAGCTTGGCAAGGATGCTCCGTCCACTTAGATATTCCTGGAGCTTCTGGAAGCCCCAAGAAGAGCTCAGAGTTTAAGAACTGTCTCCATAACTGTACCCAGCCCTGCATGCCTCTCCCCTGCCCACCCAGCCCCACCGTCATATAGAAGGTCTCTGTCTCCTGTTGCTGTCCCCTTCTCCGGCCTGCCTGCCGAGTGCCTGGGTCTGAGCTGGTGGACTTGAGGGACTCAGTGGAAGGACTGGCCTGGAAAGAATCGAGCATGTCCCCATCATCTGATGCTACCACCTCCAGCAGAGCCTGCAGTGTCGCCTTCAATGTCTTGTTCACCTGAGGCGGGGACAGTACCAGGACAGTAAGAAGTCAGGGAGAATAAGCTGAAGGACAGGAAGTCCAAGTTAGCAGGCAGGACAGATGAAGAACACTGCCAGTCGGGAGGTTGGTGACAGAGCAGCTGACCCCACAAGAGGACTCTAGAGTCTCCAGACCCCTGTAACCACCCAGGACTGAGCCACTCATACCTCCTCTGTCTCAATGGTCTGTCGGTCCAGGCGACTCTGGATATTCTGGGCTCTGGGCAGAATTTCGTCCCGCAGCTCCATCTCAACCCGGATCTCAGCTACCTGCAGAGGGCAGTGCCAGAGGCTGAGGGCTGAGCCTGGGGACGAAGCTCAGGAGTAGCAGTAGGAACAGGCAGCAGGTGCCAGGATCTCTAGGGCCTAGGAGAACCAGGCACACTTCTGCTGCCTGGTGGCTGACTATGGGACCAGCAGCCCTTGACACTTAAACTGAAGAATGTTGAGGTATCTCCCCCAAGATAAAGGAATGCATCCACCCACACCGAGACTTGTCTACAAAGGTTTGTGGCAACATTGTTCATAATAGTCCAAAGCTGGAAACAATGCAAGCTTCTATCAACTGGCAAATGAAAAAAAGGGATATCATTCAGCCACAAGAAAGAATGAAGCTGGGTGCAGTGGTGCATGCCTGTAATCTCAGTGGCTTGGAAGGCTGAGGCAGGAGGATCGTGAGTTCAAAGCCAGCCTCAGCGACTTAGGTGCTAAGCAACTCAGTGAGAGCCTGTCTCTAAATAATTTTTTTAAAAAGTGCTGGGGATGTGGCTCAGTGGTAAAACACCCCTGGGTTCAATCCCCAGTATCAAAAAAAAAAAAAAAAAAAGAAAAAGGGCTGGGGATGTGGCTCAAGTGGTAGTGCGCTCGCCTGGCATGCATGCAGCCCGCCTGGCATCCTCAGCACCACGTACAAATAAAGATGTTGTGTCCGCCGAAAACTAAAAAATAATAAATATTAAAATCTCTCTCTTGCAAAAAAAAGAAAGAAAAACAAAGAAAGAATAAAGTATTGATCTGTGCTACAACCATTATCTGAGTGAAAGAAGCCAGACAAAAAGGGCCACATATCATATAAATATATTTACTAAGAACGTCTGGGCAGGCAAATCCAGAGAGACAAGAAGCACATTAGGGGGTGCTAGGGGTGGGGCCCAGGTGGGGAGTGACTGTACAGGTAAGATTTCTGTTTGGGTGATGAAATTGTTGTAGAATTAGAGGGTAAAGATAGCTGTGCAGTCTGTGAAGACACACTTTGAATGACTAAATGTTATACCTCAATTAGCTGCTGTTTAAAACTAAGGGTAGTGAGGAGGGCTGGGGCCTGAGACAGAAGGAGAAGACCCAGCCAGATCTCTCCTGGGGAAAAGAGAGGACAGAAAAATCACTCACTGTAATTGGACAGCATAAGAGCAGCCTGCTTCCTGGGCATGTGGGGGGATAGGAGGAGAAAGCTTTAGGAAGTGAGGAATTCCCTTGAAAGGGAAGTGGAACACATGCTTTGCACACACAAGGCCCTGGGTCCAACCCCCCAAAACCCTTTAGAAACACATAAAATAAACATGTAAGCATCTAGAAAAGTCTGGCGGGAGGAGAATTGGAACTTGTTTAATGGTACCAAAGTTTCAGTGTGTGAAGATGAGCAGGTCTGGAAATGGATGGTGGTGATGATGGTTACACTACACTGTGGACATGCTCGATGCCACTGACCTGTGTACATAAAGAATGGTTGATATGGTGGTGGAATGAGATGGACATCATTACCCTAAGTACATGTCATATGAAGACATGAATGCTGTGACTCTACTTTGTGTACAACCAGAGACATGAAAAGTTGTGCTCTATATGTATAATATGAATTGTAATGCATTCTACTGTCATATATAACAGATTAGAATGAAAAATAAAATAAGATAAAGGTAAAATAAAAGGGGCTGGGCTTGTGGCTCGGTGGTAGAGCACTTGCCTTGCATATGTGAGGCACTTGATTCTCAGCCCCACATAAATAAATAAATTAATTAATTAATTTTAAAAAAAAATTTTACAAAAGGTCAAAAAAAATGGTTGATATGATAAAATTTGATCTTGTGGATATTTTACCACAACTTTTTTGTGGTACTAGGGATTGAAACCAGGGGTGCCCTACCACTAAGTTGTACCTTTTACTTTCATTCTCCTAGTACTATGGATTGAACCCAGAAGTGTTTTACCACTGAACTACATTCCCAACACCACCCCTCTTGTTTTTGAGACAGGATCTCACTAAGTTGCCCAAGCTGGCTTCCAACTTGTGATCCTCCTGCCTCAGCCTCCTGAGTTTCTGACTGTATAGGTGTGCACCATCACACCCAGCAGCCACAATTAAAAAAAAGTCTACTTAGGTCCTAGGAAACATTGACATTGGCTCCTTCCCCAAACCCACACAATTAGCAGAAAACTAGTAGACATTTCCTCTCTGGACTCAGGGACACTAATCACAGCTGATGAGGATGGATGAAACTGCACCCTGATGACATAGTGAAGACACAAATAAGCCCACCCTGGAATTCCATGTGGCAAACAAGACAAAAGCAAGGACTTTGTCCATGCCAGAAAATCTCCCTCAGTGCTTGCCGACATAAGTGACTGCTGCTTCCTCACAATAGCAGCCATATCCTCCTTTTACTGCCTCCTTCCTGATAAAATTTATCAAGTCACTAGATCACGTAGTTAGCCCTGCTCTCTGACAGCACTCAATGCACAGCCAAGTGCTGCTTCCTCAGAGGCTTCCCAAGTCCCTTAATGCATGCCCCAATGCCACTGGTCCTTTCCACACCTCTCCCTGAGATGCCTACCCCCTGATTTTCCATGGAGTAAGTGTCCTCACAGCAAGAAGCAAAAAGCCCAAAGTGGCCACTACAGGGGTGTTCCTGGTGGGCTTTGGCTGGGAGCATGCAGCTACATCTGGGTTCCTTCAAGTGAGGTCCCCAGAGCACAGTGGCCAGAAAAGCTCCTGCTCAGGGAAATTGGCCAGTCCAGGAAAAAAAGTCCACAGATCCCCACTACTTGGGGATTTCCCACAACAAAATGAGTCCTTATCCAGTCACCAGAGGGGAACAATCACTATTGACAAGCTCTGCTCACACATGTGAAATATGGGCTCTAGCCCTCAGTTCCTCCTCTTACTATGAACTGACAGTTAAGAATGGCCGGGTATCTGTAGGAAGCTGTAAAATGGAAGACAAAGACCAAAGCAAGCTTTTTAAAAAACTTCAAGAAAACAGAGGAAATCCAGGGAAGAGAGAATAATGTTGAGAAAACATTAATAACCAGTTTACAGACATTCAAGAAGATAACATATCTACAAAACAAGAATAAAGCATTATTTTACACTGAGTGCAGTGACAAATGCCTGTAATCCCAGTGACTCTGGAGGCTGAGGTAGGAGGATCAAACGTTCAAGGTCAGCCTCAATAACTTAGCAAGACTCTGTCTCAAAATAAAAATAAATAGAGCTGGGGATGTGGCTCAAGTGGTAGCATGCTCGCTTGGCATGCGCGGGGCACTGGGTTCGATCCTCAGCACCACATAAAAATAAAATAAAGATGTTGTGTCCACCATAAACTAAAAAATAAATATTAAAAAATTCAAAATAAAAATAAAAAGGGCTTGGAATGTTGCTGGGTTCAATCCCTAGTATCCCCAAAAAATTTTTTATGAAAATTTTTCTACATACAGAGTAATGGAAAGCTACCTAGCACCCAGTGGCAAAGTTAAAATGCCTTCGCCCAAGGGGTGTGCATTGGTTTGTGGGTGCCCCCTGAGTAAGGTGCTTAATGTACCCTGAGGCCATGGAACAAGGAATTGAGCCATCAGGACCAGGTGGTGCTGGGGATTGAACCCAGGGCCTTGTGCATGCAAGGCAAGCACTCTACCAACTGAGCTGTATCCCCAGCCCAAGCTTCCATTCTTTGGCAAAGTGCAAATCCTGCAAATCCTGCAACTGGCCTCTGTTAAAATGAAGACCAGAGAACACAAAGCCCTTTGAAAACATACTTGGGGCATTAATGGCAGGGTCACATGAGCCTCACCTCATCACCCTCATGTGGCTGGTAGTCAAAACGCAGTGGGGGACAGAAAGCCATTGAGTGCACCTCAAGCACCTTGGCTTTGTCCCCTGAAGGATCCAGGGCCTCCAGAGCTTCTTCCAGGCTGCCCAGGCCCTGCATCTGGGAGGCTTGGGTGCGGCTCTCTGCAGCTGTGTAGCTCCGGAGCACCTGTCCCAGGGCCAAGTGGAAGCCTGTATCACAGCACTGTGGAGAAGCAAGCGGACACTCAGGTGGGCCTAGAGCCATGGCCCTTGAGCCCCAGTGTATGGGACTCCTCCCACCCATGCACCTGCCCAGGACTCACATCCATGAGGTCCAAGACATCATGCAAGTAGTAGTTGCTGACGGCGGCATTGACACTGGCTAGGCTGAGCAGGTACTCATTGCGTGCCTTGGTGCACTTGAGTTTGTGTTCCAAGAACTTGGCCTGACGCTGCTCAAGACAATGGGGTACACAGGGGTGATGCATTCCCTAGCCCACCCCCATCTCCAGTCTTCCATATAGCCCCCTTGACTCCCCTCCCATTGTGTCCCATGGGCAAGTCCCTTAGCAAGTTGTCTTTCCCCCCTTACCTTGCAACACCTTAACCCTCAGGGATCAATGCTTGGACTCACCAACCCTGGGGTGCCCAGCTGAGCCTGACTTGACTTCCCAGTTCTTTACCAGCTACTTCTAGTCCATCCCACTAGCCCTCTGTGAATCTACCTGTCACCTCTATTTAGGCCCTGACCTGCTTCACTGTCATTTCTCACAGCCAAGGGGGAGGACAACACACCAGATATCTAATAAATAAAAGGCCCAAACATTCACCCTCCATAATGGAGGTGGGAGGACCTGGAGGATACACAGGAAATTCCACTTGGACCCAACAGGGGGACTGAAAAGAGGAAAAGGCACATACTGTGTAGAAGGGACTAGACCAGTACACTCAGTCCCAGCCAGCATGGGGCCTCCTTCCTGGCATTTCACACCCTCCCCATTCTCTCTTTGAGATCACCTCGAATGTCCTTTCTCCTTGCACGTCACTTTATCAGTCATCCTGAGTCTTTTTACCCCCCTGACATCTCATGGGATGGCTGGGAGGAGAGCTCCCCAGGCCTGGCAACGCCAAAGCTCTCTGTACTCTGGCAGGCGGAGGCGGGGGCAGCTTGGAGCATGGGGGAACTGCATTGGGCTGTCCTGGGCCCTGTGACTGTCCTTCTCCCTCTGTGTCTCAGGCCCATGGATCTCTCTGTGTGTGATCCCTATGGCTTTGTCCTGCCACTTCTGCCCCTAGCTTGGGGAACCCTTCAGAACCAGGGACAGGTGACTGGGCCCAAATCCATCCTTTACAGGAGGTAAGAGTCTTGCTGGAGGCCTGCAGCTCCCCCTCCCCCCAGCAGATCCCAGGGAGAGCCAAAGGCTTGCAGGGATGAAGGCCAGGAACCCTCCAGGCCTACCTTCTCCACCAGCTTTCCCCCCTTCTTGAGGGAGCTCTTGCGGAGTGGCCCTGTCTCAGAGGTGGTGCTGGTGGTGGTGGCAGCAGGGGCACTCCGGCCTGCCCGCTTCTCCTCTTGCCGCTCAGCTTCCCGGAGCTTCGCCTCGGCATTCATGCTGTCTACATGATACACCTGGTACGTCTTCTTGGCCTGCAGGGAGGCCCCAGGCAAGGCAGCCCTGCTGAAGGGCCTGGCCACAGCCAGCTCCTTCCCCATCCCAGCCCATCTGGGACTTGGACCTGGGATCTGGGCAGTTCCACATGAGCACTTAGTCTAACCACCCTATCCCCAGAGCTGAGAAGGGGCCTTGCCCATAGTCCCCCAAATTCAAGTCTCCCCTGGGCACCACATTCTCCTTTAGCCTGATTTGGGGAGATGTGACAGCTTGGGGGTGTTCTCGCCTCCAACTGGTGTCTCTCCCTGGGCCACTGGGGTGGACCTCGCCCCTGCCCCATCCTTTACCGTCTGCAGCTCTGAGACCACTTCCAGCAGCTCATCCTGCAGCTGTTGCACCAAGTCCTTGCTCTATAGGTGGAGGGGGGAGTAACCATAGCACCCACCACAGTCCTGGATGAACCACCCCAGCTCAGCTGGGCACAAACCTGTCTTGAGACGCAGGTCCCCTCTGCCCAATACCCACCAGGCCTCCTGTGCTTCCAGCCACAGTGCCACCAGATCAAGCCCCCACAGGCTGCCCCTGCTAGATCCTGATGGCCCCCAAACCTCACAGAGCCCAGGGCATGAACCCTACCTTCCTGACAATGCGCCCCACATCCTCTGCGATGTGACTCAGACGCTGAGCCAGAGGCCCAGCCAGCACCTCGCTGAGGGCCGCACTGTCCCTGCTCTGCTGCCGTGTTTGCTGCAGCAGCACAGCCCAGCAATGCAGGGAGGACAGTAGGGACGGCTCCTTCCTGGGGGTAGAGAAGCACTCAGACCAGGGTGCCTGGCCCCAGGGTCCTGTTATGGCATCTCGTCCAGTGCAGCACCTACCGGAAGCTTTGCTGCTCCCGGCTGTTGCCTCCCAGGCGGCCTCCTCGGCTGGCAAAGCGTTCGGCCAGCTTGTCCAGGCCTCGGGAGTACTCCAGCTCCACCTCGGCGCGCCTGCGCATGAACTCGGCCAGCTCCTGCAGCAGCTCTCGCCGCAGCTCGCCCTGCAGCTCCAGGCAGCGCAGCTGCTCACTCAGCTGCCAGCGCATCTCTGCAGGGGACCATGGCTCAGGCCTGGCCAGCAAGTGTGGCCACCTCATCTACCCAGAAGCTCTGCGCTAATAACGTGTGTCCCAGCAAGAGGGGAGAGCCATGCAAAGGCCCAGGGCTGAAGGCAAGCGTGGCAGCTCCGGGAAGGTTGAAGCCATCTAGGACTGGCAGCATACAGGGCCACTTCAGCTCCGTCTTGCCCCACTGCCAGCCAGGCGCCTTTCATTTTGGCTTCTTATCCCTGTTTGGTTGCTGGAAAGCCCCCAATGGTTTCCCCTGCCACTTCCTTCCCCTCAGGCACCCAGGATTCCGGCGCTGCAGCTTCTCTTGAACAGATACACACAGATACATGGAGCTGCTCAGGGGTGAGACCGCTGTGGCACTCTGCCAAGCCTCCAATGAACTCATGGCCTCAGTGGCCAGGGAGCCCTGTCCTTGAGCCCCAGGGGAAAAGGCAGTCTCAGAGCGAATGGTTAGCTGATCCAGGCTGATAAGTGATGGGACACATCCTACTCTGGATCACCCACTCCAGGGCTCCTCCCCGCCCCTGCAAAGAGGAGAACCACACCCGGAGGGCCCCCTTGCTGGCCTCCTGACAGCTTATCGCTGGCTCAATTGGGCAATGCAGCTTCCCCCACACAGACAGAAAGCTTAAGCAACTCACTGGCTGCACTTCTGCCCCCACGGAATGTACAGGTGGACACTAGGGATCCTGAGCAAAAAAAGTCACTGTCTTGGCTGCCATTGCACCAGTGTCTGTTCGTGCTCCCAGGGGCAGGACACTAATTCATCTCTTCACTCAGCAGAATGTGATTTCCCACCCATTCTGTGGCAGACACATCTTAGATACAATCGTGCAGAGGACTGACTGAGTGCCAGCCCTCCTGGAGCTGGGATTAGAGCAGGGGGACAGAGAGCAAAGGACACATTCATCCTAGAATGTCCAGGAACACAAGGCAAGGTCAGAGGGCAAGTCTGAGAAGCAGGACTGGGGGTGGGGTGGGCAGATTCCCAGAGCCCATGGTCCAGGGAGGATTTCCAGCTGGACCTGAGGGAGAGGGGCGTTTCATTTTTAGGGCCCTCTCTGGCCGCCATGTGGAGCCTAGCTGGTAGCTACTGCACTAGCCCAGGCAAAAAATGGCAGGCTTCAAGTGGCTGTCCAACAAGACTCCACTATTAACAGGTTGGTACAGGTGGGTTTCTGTGCTTCTAGTGACTTCCCAGGGCCTGTGGAGCAAGCGGCCTTGGTGGGTTTCACCTGCCCAGGCATCTTTATCTCCTCCAATTTCCTCTTGCAGAAGAATGTCCTATCCCAGTCCTCAGCCCCCAGGTTTGGGCAGGATCAACCTCTCTCTCCCTGGAGCCCCAGAATCAACTGCATGTGTCACTACCCCTCAGTCCTTCACACCACTCCCACTGGCCTGGCTTGGGGAAGGGCCCAGGGGTCATAACCCTGACCATTTATTTCTCTTTCTACCAAGGGGTCAAGCTGGGCAAGTGGAAGCCTGGAGTGGGGAGGAGTTCCCAACAGTGAAGCCAGTACAGAATAGGCCAGAGCTCACAGCATGATGCCATGCAATTTAGTGGCAATGGTTAAGGAACCTCTTGCTTAACCATCTCAGCCAACCTCCATGGCTGATGTGCGCTATGTAGGCACTAATGCCATGAGCTCAACCAGGAGAGTTTTCATTTAATCAGGATAACATTTTTGAATAGAAGTAAATTTAATTGCATTCCAAGCAAGGTTTCCAATGACCGAGCTGGCCTCGTCTTCCCTCTAGCACCTGTCCTGCCCTCTGGGAGGACTTTGTTCCCTGGGGACCTATCACAACTGAACAGTGCTGAATGGACCAGCCGACCACAGCACTGCCTTTATTCTTTGCTGCCACCAGCAAAAACTGATCGGAGAATTGCACCCTATCAGGATCCAGACATGCAAACTGGCTGGTGTCACGTAGCCACAAATGGCAAGCCAACTGCATCTGAAGTCCACAAGAGTACAAGGAGCTGGTGCCTAGCCCCCAGCCTCTAGGCTGTGCTATCAGAGCCTGCAGCTTGCAGGTCAGAGGACCTTGTCCTGACCTTCCCGCAAGCAAGGTCTGGCCCCATCCCATCCCCTTTTGCTATAGTTATTATCATACTTGAAAATAATTGTGCACTGGCTTGTTTACTATTTGTCTCCTCTACTGGACCCATGAAACATATGCAGGCAGGGACTGGTTCTTTCTTGTACAGCATCATATTCCTAGTGTCTGACTCAAAACAGATGTATACAAAACATCTGGCAAAAGGAGGGACTGAATCCAGAATCACATATGTTTGAAATACAAAGCTGAGCCTGGGCCCCATCAGCACTTCCTGTAAGCAAGGCCTTCGCTCTCACTTCTGCTGACAAGAGAAGTAGAAGAAAAGATGGCCTCCCAAACCACGGTTATGCTGACCTTTCAGAATTTAGGGTGTCAACACAGGGACCCTGTCTGTCTACCATGGTTGGAAGGACTTGGGGGGGAGAGTCTGGCTCAAAACTCCACTTTTTCAGTGTGTATAACTGACCCATATTGAAGAGTATTCAAAGTTCTTCAGTTTCATGACATTTTGAGGGAACAGGATGAGGATTACTGAGAGGTGGTGAAGGCTCACCCACTCAGAAATCACCTCAAGCTGATGCTAGACACCAGGTGGCCTCTCCCAGAGTGGAAGGACTAGGGCACACATTGGTATATACTGCTTGCATTGAATAATTATACTGGAACCACCACAATCAGGTTGGAAGATACTTCAAGGGTCATTCAATCTACCTCTTGAGAGCTACTGTGCTGTGTGCCCATGGAAAGTCCCAGTACCTCTCAGGGCTGTTACCACAATAGGTAAACTGGGGTGACAGAGAGTGATATGAGGATCTGGCACTGGAAAGCAGCAGGGAACTGCTGGCCCTTACATGCTGCCTTCTTTCCTTTGCAAGAACCACCATGCCCTGAATTAATAGAAACTGTCTCTGAGAGTTTGCAAAGCTGATTTGCATGTGATTTGCACAGAGTGTTTATCAGAAGAGGTTTCATTTGTAAAACCAGCCCTGTTGACTCTCCCAAGCCAAGATTCACAGCACCAGCCTGACCCAGAGGCAGCTGTCCCCACCTGGGCTCACTCGATGCCAAAGGGAGGCAAAAGTGTTGGGACCTGGGATGGTGTTAGGGAGACTTGACCACCAACCCAACCAAGCTACTCACGCGACGCTCTTACCCGCAGCACCTTCCAGCAGTCAAGGTGGCCAGAAACACTCTAGCGGGGATGCCACCTTTCCAGTCTCCCCTCCCTCGGGTCACCAGGGTTTTCACTGCTCCCTGGGTGAGGCGCAGGGAGACCCATTTCGGGCAGACAGACTGAAGGCAGGACACTGGCGGGCGCTCGGGGCGAAGGGACCCATTACGCGGGCAGGAGCTCGGGCTCCCTCCGCCTCTCTCCTGAGGACGCTTCGGGCTCCACCACGAACTGGGGGGTCTCCGCCCCTCTCACCTTTCACTTGCGCCTCGTACTCGGCCTGCAGCCCCCGCTCCCGCCGAAGCTTCCCGTGCGCCGCCATGGCGGCTGGGCGGCCGCGCCGTCGAGCCCGCTGCTCCCACGCGGCGGCAAGCGGCCGGGCGCTGGGACCTGGGGCGCCGCCGCCAGCACCCTGCGCCAGCCCCGCCCCGCCCCGCCCCGCCCCCTGCGCGGTCCCCGGCGGGGCGGGGCGGGGCGCTCCTGGCCGGACTTTGCGCCGGGGGCTCCCTCCCTCTGAGCTCGCGCCCCGCCGCCGCCAAGCAGCTACCAGATGCCAAGCAAACTGGCACCCCCTGCCGTCTCCGCCCCCCAAAGGCAGTCTTTGGTCGCCACTGGCCCTCAACAGCAGTGGACAGTACACCATAGCTGCTCTGGGCTGGGTCTCCCCCTGAGTTGCCTGTTCCCCCAGCCTCCCTGGACATCCCTTGAAGTCCTTCCCCTTCTAAGTCCCAACCCAGAGAGAGGCTTAAGGAGCTTGGAAAACTGGAGTGGGAAGTTCTGCAGCCAGCCTTAGGCCTTCCTTCCCTCCAGGCAGGTCCCTTGCTGGGGGAGGGAGCAGGGTTCAACTATGGTTCCCCTTCTGCTCAACCCCATAGGGAGGAACAACCCTCATTTCCCCATAGGTGGTTACCACTTCCTGCTGCCGGAAGACACTCTCCTGCCTCCTTTCCCCAGCAGCTTGCACCTGCCCTGCCCAAGGCCTGGCGGGTAACCCCCTCAGAGCTAGGTTTTAGCCAGCCTAGAGACAAGTCCTGGGGCCTCCGTCATCCAGGGATGATGGGGTTTCCCTCCATTCCTCTGTAACAACTCTGTGCCATAGGGCAGCAGCTTTTCTCCAGTAAATTGGGAAGGCAGGTGGCAGGTGGTGAAAAGCCAGACTAGACTACCGTCTCTCTTTAGTGGGAGATAAATCCCTGGGGTATAGGCCATGGGAGAGAGGCAAAGCAGTTAGGCAGTGATTGTCTCCAGACAGGAAGGCCTGCAGGCATTAGAGCAAGGGGTCCAGACATGTGTTCATGGATGTCAAAATGCAGGTATGGGTCTGGTACAGTGATACATCTGCAATCTCAGCTATTGAGGAAGCTGAGGCAAAAAGGACTGCAAGTTCAAGCCCAGTCTAGACAAGCAAGACCCTGCCTCACATTTTCTAAAAAAGATGACTGGGGGTATAGCTCAGTGGTAGAGTGCTTCTCTTGCACAAGGCCCTGGGTTCACT
Organism: Marmota monax; assembly: GCF_021218885.2. NCBI lineage: Eukaryota > Metazoa > Chordata > Mammalia > Rodentia > Sciuridae > Marmota > Marmota monax. The sequence continues at coordinate 1,668,779 of NW_026692025.1, read as the reverse complement.
CCCAGTACTAGGGGAAAAAATGTACTTGTGGATACATATAACCTTGACCTGCAGATCTGAGGGAAGGAGAGGCCATTCAGGTACTGTCTTTCAGCTTTAAGCAATAAATTCTCTTGCCCAGAGGGGAAAAATACATCCCCTCAGCTGTGTCCCCCCAACACACACACCCCTAGTACCAAAGCCTTTCTCTAAGATGCTGCCATGTGCCCACAGGACCTTGAAGAAAGACATGGGAGCTAGCCAGACTCTGGTAGGTCCAGGACCTGAACTTCTAGTAGCTGGTTTCTTTTGTTGTTGTTGTTTGTTTGTTTGTTTTTAGTTGTTGACAGGACCTTTATTTATTTATTTATGTTTATGCGGTGCTGAGGATCTAACCCAGTGCCTCACACATGCTAGGCAAGTGCTCTACCACTAAGCTACAACTCCAGCCCCAGCTGGTCTCTTTAAGTGCAAATGTTGGAGTCTTCCAGCAAAGCTGGTGAGCTTGAATCCCTTCTCACCACACACACACACACACACATGCACATGCACACCTGAACCTGCTCCTGTGTTAGGAGAGACCCACACACCCCACCATTGCCTCATGCTGAAGGAACCAAGCACCCATTCCCCTCATTAGCTACCCAACACATCCTGCCTGGTTTCTATGCCTCTGGGCCCTGATTGGTCCCTAAAGGTCCCTCATCCATTCAGCAGAGCCAGGCACAGAACTCAACCACTTGGCTGCTAAAGTGGCCTCAGCCCTTGCTTTCAAATGCTCTCCTTAGTCCTTTTCGGACTCCAGAAATACCACATTGGTGCCCCTTTCAGTCCCTGCTTCCTCTCCCCTTCTTTGTCTCTCTTTCATTGGAGATTGAACCCAGGGACGATTTACCACCGAGGTACAACCCCAGCCCTTTTTATTATTATTTCTTTTAATTTTGAGACAGGATCTTGCTAAGTTGCTGAGGCTGGTCTCCAACTTTTAAAAATTCTTTTTAGTTATACATGACAGTAGAATCCATTTTGATATAATTATACAAACAGCATATATCTTATTCTAGTTAGGACCCCATTCTTATGGATGTACATGATGGATGGTGGGATTGACTATGATATATTTACATATTTACACAAGAAAATTATTTCCGACTGGCCCCGACCTTGCAATCCTCCTGTTTCAACCTCCTGAGTTCTTGGGGTTACAGAGGGGCATTACCACTCCTGGCTTCAGCCCCTGCTTTGAATCCTTGAGTTGAAAGCAAAAACCAACCAGGCAACCCCTTGAGTCCTGGCTTTTAAGACACTTGTTTGGCATTTAAAGCCCTGAATGAAACTGCACCCTATTGATGGCTCTATCTTTAACTGTACTGTTCCTCTACAAAGAATCCAAAAGCCAAATTATATCACATAAGGTGAGGGCCAGGACTGCAGGACCTTTCTAAGCCCGTTGCATATACATTTGGTACTGAGGGGTGATCGCAGAGCTGATGTAGTTAGGTAAAATGTGAAGGTGGACCAGAGGGAGATTAAACCAATGGTGAAATTGTCACCATATATCCACATGGAAATAAGAGCATGAATTAGGCAATGAGCCCCCGCTTCCCATTCCTCTGTGTCTGTTTTCCAAAAGTTTAATAATGGGGATTCAGAGGTCAAGGTTGTGCATTTTGAATGTGTATGGGTTCATCTCCTGGAGAAGCTTCCCTGGAGTCCACCCCCAGCCACACAGTGAGGAGGCGGGGGACCTGCTTTCCCACCCTGTCTTCCAGCCTCTACTCATCGGCTTAGAAGCGGCCGCTCCCAGGAGGCAGATACTGCAGAGGCAGGAGAAGTACCGGGCCTCTAGGGCCAAGCGGGTCTGTGGTTTCCGTCCTCTCTTTTTCTCCCCCGCTCTGCAAGTCCCACCTCCGCCCAGGAAACCTAACCGCCTGGGGGCGGAGGGGGCGGCCGCGCGCCTCTGGGCCGCTAGAGACGCAGAGCACCAAGGTCTAAGGCATAGTGAAAGGAGAGTTCCGCACCGCGCCGTAGGAGCTACTAGCAGCTCCCTCTCTCTAGCGCTGGGGCGCGGCCGAGACAACGCGCATGCTCGCCCTCTAGTTCGTAATTGGGCCGGCGCCGCCCGACCAATCAGAGCCTGGGAACTTAGCCCACCGCCTGCTTGCGAAGAGACTGACTCAGGCACGGTGGGCGGGACCAGGCGCCACTTCGACCCATACAAAGAGAAGCCTTGAAACTTCAGCCAATTAACGCAGCCTCACCCGAGCCAGCGAGCTAGGGAGAGGCGGCCGCGCGCAGGCGCCCTTCCTGCCTAGGCCCTGCCCAGCTGCGCTCTAGTCACGGTATCTGCAGTTGGTCACGCGCCAGGCGCTAGCCAAAGAGGAGGTTCTGGTTTGGGTGGTGAATTATTCAACCTGACGGGGAAGCAGCGTGCCACCCGCAATAGCGGGACCATTAAGCATAGTGACAGCTCAGGAGTGCGGAGCTCCGCTGGGATGCTGGTGGCCCAGGCAGAGCCGGCTCAGGGACTAGGAGCATCAAACGCTGGCGTTGCAGCCAGGAGGGGCAGGGAGGAAAGATGCGGGAGCTAAAATTAAGGTTAGAGTGAGGCCATGAATTGGCTCATGACTTGTAACAAATATGCCACCTACTAGAAAATGTTAATAGGGAAACAGGGGGAAAGGGGATAGGTACTATCTGATCAGTTTTTCTGTAAAAAACTACAGTGGCACACGTCTGTGATCCCAGCAGCTCCAGCTCAGGAGGCTGGGCAGGAAGATCCAGAGTTCAAAGCCAGCCTTAGGAACTTGACGCTCTCTCTAATAAAATTAATTTTTTTTTGGGGGGGGGTACTGGGGATTGAACCCAGGGCCTTGTGTATGTGAGGCAAGCACTCTACCAACTGAACTATATCCCCAGCCCCTCTAATAAAATATATTTTTTAAATTTGCTGAGGATGTTAAGCACCCCTAAATTCAATCTCCAATACCCCCCCCAAAAAAAAACTATACTGAGGTCTCTTAATTGTTTTCAAATGTAAGCTCATGTTAGGGAGTAGATTCAAGAGGTATCATGGTGGTTGAATAACAGGGCTTGCTATACTTTCACATGGCAGGGGAAGAAGTAATTGAAATAGTTGACAAGGCTTGAAACAACTGGATGGCAGGTTGGGACATGACTCAGATAGGATAGGTGTAGATAAGCCCAATGATCAGTTGGACACAGGCAACTGGCATCTACCAGGTATGAATTGGAGCTGAGCTGCAGTAGCTGGAAGGAAATGTGACTTGAGAAAGGGGTGGCAGAAGTAGTACTGCATACTAAGAATGAGGGGGAGATGCCTTTGAAGCTTAAGGTTGGCTAGCCTAGGCTTGTCCCTCCAAACATTGAATGTGGGAAAACAAGAAAGGCCCTGACAGATCATCTACCTCAGCCCTGGAATGTTAATGAGGACACAGAGGCCTAGCAAGGTAGCAGCAGAGCAGGGCTCCAAAGGCAGAGTGTCTGCTTCCTCACTGGGGATCCTCCTCCCCTGACCCAAAGCTGCTGAAAGCCATGGATCTTGGGAGTCCCATCTCCACACCCCTGAAGAAACCCTTCCCTTTTACTTGGGCTTGGCAGGTTGCTCTAGGTCCAAAGGTTGTAAAGTTTTTATCCCCTGGGCAGAAGCTGGAGAGGCACCCCCCACCAAACTCTGCAAAACACACCACACACACACACTTCCCAAGGCTTCAGCAGCATATACACAAACTGAAACAATAGAGTATTAGCATTGGCCCGTGCAAGGATGACACGCAAACTCGTGAAGTATGCCACACTCAAGAAATAAATCCCCAAGGACCACGGGCTGAGGTTTATTGTGAAAATCTATGGGTGGAGGATGGGCTAGGGCAGGCTCTAGGAGGCCGAGTCAGAGGCCTCTGAGCTGTCCTTGACATCCGTGCTCTCTGTGGTCTCGCTGACCTCGCTGAGATCTTTGCTGTCCCCGCCACTATCCTCAGCAGCCAGGCCTTTCTCCTCACGACAGACCTCTCCTGAGCTTGGAAGCGAATTGCCTTTGCTCTCCACCTTGTTCTCAATGGCACCCAGGACCACGTGCCTGCCCTTTTCTTTCAGCTCCAGATGTCGCCTCAGCTGCCACCAGGAGCCCAGGGAGAAGCATGTAGAAAGAGAGAAGACATAAGACTGTAGTCAACAGGGCAAGGGAAGCCAGGTTCAGTCACTATGGGAGGGGCATAATGAGAGGCCAGAGCAGGAAGCCCAACCGGTGGGGAAGACCTTGCTTGAGTTCTGACTCTGCCCTTCTCTAGGCCTGTTTTCTCACCCATAAAATGAGTGACCGTGCCTCCCTCAAACCAGCCACTGGGAAACCCCCAAGATAACAGTGCCCTTTGAAGAGCCCTGTCCTCTAAGGAGGCATGGCCAGGACCCCAACTTTCTCCACAGCCCAGTTTGGTTTTACCTCTGAGCAGGCAAGTCACAGGTATTCCCTGGTCATCCCATTCCCCCTCTGGAAAGTCTCCCTCTGCACTTCATATCCCTCCTACAGGCTTGTTTCCCAGAAAACAGAATCTTGGATGGATGGCCTCTTCTAGAGCCAGCCAAGGCCAAGGTCCCCACTTGACCACTTAGGAAATGAAGGTAAAAGAGGGGCTCCAACCCCCAGCACTACAGCTGCAAGGACTGGCAACAAAAGTTGGTCTGGCTTCCAGCCTCCTCTGTCTCAGGCGTCCTGATAAGCCACCTTCCCCCAGCAGGACCCACCCCCCTTCACCTCCAGGACTGCTGCGGTGGCCAAGGTGGACTCTTACCTCATCAGCCATCTGGGTGAGGTCCCGCTTCATCGCATATGCATCTTCCCCATCTGCATAGTATTTGGGCTCCACTTCGCTGATCCTGGAGATAGTAAGAAAACCCAAACCTGGGGGCAAATTATCTTGGTCTCCTGGTATCATAGGCTAATGGATAGGTGTCATTTCTCCCTGAAGAATCCTTTTGGAGGCAGAAATCCCAGCAGAAAGGAACTCTTGCCCAAGAGCAGGCAGCACCCACTGCATTGACATCATTCACTACAGTCCTGCCACTGCCGAGCCCAGTCCAGCTACCAAGGTCTGTCTGTGGTTCCTCGTGAGGTTAAACCTGGGTTAGCCCTGTCCTTCCCTACCTGCTCTGCTCCCTGTCACTTACCAAGCACATAGCCAATTCCTCTGCCTAGCAAGAACAATGGGAACTGGGGGCGAGGGGTGCTGTGGCCTCTGTGAGTACTCTTCCCACACATTGTGGCCCCTGCCCAAGCAGCTTAGGGGGAGTGCCTACATTGGGAGGTGTGTATGCACACTCTGGTGGCCCTGCCACTGGAAAGAAAGCTGCACTCATTGGCCTGACCCCAGTCTGACTTTCAAGTACTTTCTGCCACTGTCTACTGAACACGTCCAGGTTCTCTTGCCCATGTTGGGCACATGAAGATTCCCACATCCTGAGCCAACTTGCCCTCATCCACCAGGATGCTCACAGTTCTAGGTCTCTTGGTGCTCTAGCTGGTGGCCCTTCCTTCCTGTGTCATCCTTCCTTCTCCTCTCAAAGATGGTTCCTAGTCACTTGGAGTCCTGCTTTTTCGTCTCTGTTCACGCCTGGGGACCATATCTATCTACTCCCAAACTTGAACAAAGAAGCCTCACATGTTCTTTGCCACAGTGACCTTCACCAACCTTGGCCAGTAGCAAGCTATCCCTCCTCCATCAGCAAGACATGCCAGATCACCCCCCCGCCCCCCGCTATCACAACATGCAGTGAACAGATATGAACAGGCAGGTGCTGTCTCCATGTCAGCAGCACAGAGTATGGAGAAGGACTCCTAGCAATGTCTGGAGTCCACAGCTGCCTGCCTCCCCCTCTTGGTCCCTCCCACATTGTGCCTGAAAGGCAGCTCAGCCCACTTCAACCAACTGGATGGGCCAGACCTGGGACCAGCCCCAGTCCCTCAGAAAAATCTAGATCTACTTACTGAAAGTTGAGGGTGTTGGAATAGAGGTGCAGGGCGGCCCGGTTACTGCAGGGGAATAAGGCACTGCTGAACTTGGCCAGGTAGGCGATGTCCAGGTCCTACCCCTCCCCCTGGTTCCCCCTTCCCACTGATCCTACTTCCCAGATTTCCTCCAAAAGGCTGAGCACCCTAGAACCTGCATCAAAATGTCGTCTCTTCTTCCCCCTCCCCCCATCCCTCAGCTTAGCTTCCACCTCTTCCTGACATGCAGGGAGACGTATTTGGCATTGAAGTTCTCTATCATGGCTCGAGAGGCCTGGTCCATCAGCTTCTGAGCCAGGCCAAGGCGCCTGTGGGAACGTTTCACAGCCTGGTGAGAAGAGGGTGGGTGGGGGAGGGATCTTAGTAAGATCTTAATGTAAGGGCTACCCCAACTACCCCCTGCTTCCTTGGTGGGCCCCACTCACCAGTGAGGTGATATGTCCATGAGGCACATCATCTGGGTCCTCTTCCCTAGAGGAGAAAGGAAAGAGCTAGAAAGGAGCCTGGTGCAGGCACAGCCACCCCCAAGCACCTGTGCACAGTGGGTGTTCAAACTACTTAAGGCTGGTCTTCTAGCACTCCAAGAGCCACGCTGGGGAAGAGCAGCCAGTAGTGCTCCCTGTACCCCACATTGACCAGATATGTGCAGTGTCAACACAATATTGTACCATGATAAAAATATATAAATAAAGGGCTGACAAGCCACAAAAAAGACAGGAAGGAACTTTAACTGCATATCATTAAGTGATAAAAACTCAGTCTGAAGAGTCTACAGACTGTATGATTTCAACTACATGACATTCTGGAAATGGCAAAACTGTGGATCTGGTAAAAAGATCAGTGGCTGTCAGGGGTTAGTGGGGGGGGGGGCGCGGGGGGGCGTTGCAGAGCACAGTAAAACAAGTCCTAGCCATATGTATAAGGCTGGGAGCTCACTGCACAGAAAGAACGGCAAGAATGTAAACTTTGGGCACTTAGTTAACAAAGTATCATTGTTGGTTCCTTACTTACAACAAATGTACCTAATGTAACATGTTAATAATAGAGGAAATGGAGAGTAAGGGATCTTATGGGAAATCTGTACTGATCTGCTTAATTCTTCTCTAAATTTACTGTCCTAAAGAACAGCCTATTTTCTTTTTTAAAACCTACACACATGAGCATCCATGAGACATAGGGACTGTTGGCCTTCCCCTCCAAAGTTTGTCTCCCACAGTCCCAGCACTAGACTTCTCTTCCTCCTTGGTGACTCACATTTTGGCCAGGACATACCCCACAATCTTCCCATTCTCATCCTCAGCAATGTAAGAGAGCTGGTGACAGAGAGGAAAAGGAAGTCAGTACACAACTTCATGTAGGAGCCCAAAGAACCCACAGCCCACCTCCTGCTATGTGCCTGACAGCTGGAAGTTGCTCAAGTGGTGAGTTCTGTGACAGCTTTTGACCTTTGGGGCAAGTCGGACAGTTTTCACCATACCACAGAGTGTCCTGTCTTTGACCCACAAGAGAAGAGACAGAAGGTAGGAATCCTGTCCCCACCCTGCCCCTATTCTACTTCTACGCTCCCTTCAGGCACCTCCTTTTCGTCTGCCCCTGCCCCCTCCAGCTGAGAACACCCCTACCTCAGACGACCACAAAGCCCTCGGGGCTCTTATGGCCTTGCCCACTGGGGCTGCAATTTCCTCGGCCTAGGGTGTCCTACTCCCAAATTCAAACTCTTCCCACCTGGGGCCAGGAGAGGCCATGGTAGAAGTAGTATTTCATCTGGTAGTTCTCAGGCAGGCAGAGGAGGTTGCAGTGCTGCATGTTCATCAGGTCCTCAGGCTGCAGGGGAGGACAGCGGGACGCGATCAGTTTAGGGCTGGGGTGACTAAGTAGGCCTCCGTCAGGTGAGAATCCAGCTCCCTGTCGGTGTTCTCGGCCTCCCCTCCACCGGGGCTGGGCAAGGCTGTGAATATCTGACTGCACAGGGCCTGGTCCACAGCCGCTGGTGCAAAACGCGTCAGTTTCAGGAAAGAGTGAGAGCCTGGAGGTTCCAGGAGTCCACCCTACCGGGTCCTGACATCACGCAAACAGGGGATTCACAGCCCTAAGCCCTGCGTCCCTGACCACCACTGCAGGCTGGTCCAGCTTCACGGTTCCTGCGGCTGCCGGCGCGCAGGGCCACAGGGCCAGGTCCCTCGGGAGCATGCGCAAGCGGCCACCCGGTCCGGCGCCCACGCGGCGCGGACAGTCGCCCGCCCCGGCTCCTCACCCTCGCATTGCGGATGTTCATAACGGCGGCGGGGCTCGCGGGTCCCTGCGGGTCGTGAACGCGCAGTCAGCTGCCACCGCGCTCCGAAGCGATGCAGGGGAGGATGAGGATGGGGCCGGGGCCGGGGCCGGGGCTGGAGCTGAGGAAGGGCTCGCGGGGGCGGCGGCGGAAGAGGCGGTGCGCTCCCAACCGGCCACCGGCCGGAAGTGCGCGGCTGCCGGACCCGCCCTCCTGGCCGCTAGGCCAATGTGTGGGGTGGTTCAGCGCGCGGGGTGGGCCAATCCTCGGGGCGGGCTAGTGTGCGCACAAGCCAATGAACTGAACAGACCAAAGCGCAGGGCGGGAGTGTGGGCGGGGCGAGGCGCCGGCCCGGCGAGGCGGTACCTGCGGGCGGCTGGATGCTGGCTAGACGCAGTGGCCGCCCCCTCCCGCGCACCCATAGACTCGCGCACACCGGCAGGTAGAACAGGCTCAGCTTTATTCCGCGCCTCAGGGGGCGGGGACAGCGGGCGGGGAGCAGGTGGGGGCGGGGACCGAGGCAAGGCGGCTCAGCAGAGCGCCCAGCATCTCCTCGCACATGGCTAGGCACCGCGGCACGTGGAAGCAGCCTGTGGGGAAAGGCGGGTGGGTTAGGAGGGCAGGGGGAGCCGAGTCCACGAGCCCCAGCGGCCCCGCTGTCCCACACTCACCTTTGAAAGGACCCCCCTTAATGGTGAGGGCGACCTTTCCCTCTCGATTTAGATAGCCAAACCACTCCCCATACTCGGGATCTCGAAACTGGAATAACAATGAGACAATGACAGCTAGAGCCGGCAGAACCTGCCTGGATGCCACGGTCTGAGTGCTCGGAATGCTCATCGTACCCGCTGCACCGCTGTGGGCGGGGGGGCGGGTCGGAGCCTCGGTAGACCCCAGGTATCATGCCTCCAGAATTAGTGGTTTTAACCGCTACAAGGCGTCCTGGACAAAGATGAAAGCCGGAGAGTGAAAGGCAGCAGGCCGTCTGCCCCTGTATAACTGGCTAAAGAAGGGTCTGCAGGCGAGGCGCTGAAACTATGAGATGGAATAAAAAGAACCCTACTCTGGAACTATAGTCTACACTCCATAGCTTGATTGCAGTAGTGGTTACACAGGTTTATTACATTGTTATAACTCCTTGAACTGAATCCTTAAAGTTGATACATTTTAGTGTATGTGAATTGTACTTCTGGTCAACCCACTTAAAGAAACTTGAGCCCGTTGTGGTGATGCACACCCATCATCCCAGTGGCAGGCTGAGACAGGAGGATCCCCAGTTCAAACCCAGCCTCCGCAGTGGCGAGGCCCTAAGCAACTCAGGGAAACCCTGTGTCTAAATGAAATACAAAATAGGGCTGGGGATGTGGCTCAGTGGTTGAGTGCCCCTGAGTTCAATCCCCAGTACCAAAAAGGGAAAGAAACTTCATGGGGGCTTGACCTGACAGGAAACTGGTTAACAAGTAATTCCCCTGTTCCCTGATTCAGAGGTCTGTGGTCCAGTAGTTGACTATGCAATCCTACACAGAGATCAGACTCCTGTCCTTGTATAATGGGTTCCAAATGCATCTCATCCTTTTTGTTCCTCTGCCCCTGCCCAGTATTCCACTACTTTCCATACAGGGAACAGCATCTCAGCTAGCTAAGCTGACCCATTCCCCCACTCCTGTCCTGCCTGCACCTCATCCAGCATCTGTCTCAAGGAGGTTTGTCAGTTCCTTACATACTCTCCAGGATAAATATACTACAAGGCCCTAGCCTAGGTCCATTTCTTTTTCCTGATAAGTGGAGACCCTTCTCAGAGGATCATAGAGCAAAACAATGATATTAAACTCTACTATCAAAATGTCCCTTTAGGAGTTAGAGGGTGTAGCTCAGTGCTTGAAGCACTTGACTGGTATGCAGAAGGCTCTGGGTTTGATTTCCATAACTGCAAGAGAAAAGTCCATTTAAATTGTGATCTATGAGTTCATGGCACCTGGTCAACATGGTGCACACCTGCAATCCCAGCAACTCAAGACAGTGAGGCAAGAGGATCTCAAGTTCAAGGCCAGTCTCAACAACTTGGGAAGACCCTGTCTCAAAAAGAAAAGGCACTGGGGTTGTGGCTCAGCAAGAGAGCACTTGCCTAGTACACGCAAGGCCCTGGGTTCGATCCTCAGCACCACATAAAAATAAATAAATAAAATAAAAGTATAAAAGAAAAAATAAAAGACTGGGGATATAACTCTGATAGAGTTCAATCCCCAGTACCAGGGGAGAAAAAGAGTTCATGGTGGGCTGGGGATGTGGCTCAAGCGGTAGCGTGCTCGCCTGGCATGCGTGCGGCCCGGGTTCGATACTCAGCACCACATACCAACAAAGATGTTGTGTCCGCCGAAAACTAAAAATAAATAAATATTTAAAAAAAAAAAAAGAGTTCATGGGAGTTAAAACTAATTCTTATCTATTCATTATTAACTTTTCAGTTATATTGCTCATGTCCCTATTGTTTTATGACTTGATGTGACACAGGAAGATAATGCCCAGCACCACACACAAATAAATAAACAAAAACCAAAAATGTAAGTAAAAACCTTCCTATTGTTTTTCTGTCCAGTTTTTCTTTTCCTTGACCATCCAGATTTTTGTTTTCTGTATTATGTTTCTTAGTGCATACTGATTTACATGTTCATTATGACTTTTGTAACTGTTTAATGTCATCTGTATCTTGTTCAAATGTGTCCTATTTCCTTTTATATTTATAACTGGTGGCCTCTAATCCATGCCCTTTATGAATACATTCAGTATTAAGACAAAGTCACAGGTCTAATGATTCCTACTATTTGGAAAGCCATAACAAGCATGTGAGATACTTGGAGATGCCTCTAACCACAACATAATATAAATAAATCTGGGATTCCCTTGCCTCCAGTCACAATGGCAGCAGTGCAAGATTTCAATTAGAGATCAGTGCACATAAAGTAATTTTTCTCCTAGCTTCCACAGCCCATAGACCCCAGGATAAGAGCCTCTGCTATGGTTCCAGGTTTATCATCAAAGTGATCATGCCTTTGGAAATGCATAACCAATCTTCATTCTTTCCCCACCACTTGGGCCTCTGGGGGACCCCTGACTTGGTTTCCTTACTACTTCATGACTGACTTTTGTTTCTTTGTTTTGTTGCCTCACAGCTCTCAGTATTAAATATCTGTAGCCAGCCCAGACCTCTCCCTCTGAATTACAGACTCAGAAATCCAAACGCAGCTCCACCAGCCTCCTTGTCTCAAGGCTGAGCAGGTCGTTCATGGTCCTGCCAGTCTTCTTATCCAGGTTGAGCCCTGCCTAGACCCTCTTTCCTCATACACACCCTGCCTTGCTCTATCCTCCATAGTCTCAGATCCCTGCCCCTGGAAACTTAGGCACTCCCCATTCTGCTACCTGCCATCTCTGCCACCTACCAGGGGCTTTCAAGGGACAAGGGGGCAGTACTCACCTGGCGGAAGGTGTACTCAGCCACCTGATAGAAGAGGTGTAGCAAGGCAGGGTCCCCACTGTCACTATAACCCATGAGGAAGGCAATCATGGCCTCACTGTGTGGCCACCAGAGCTTCATATCCCACTCCAGCTAAAAGTAGAGCAGAGGCAGGTGGCTGAGAGCCCTGGTCACCTGCATCCCTCTCAGTAGGGCACTCATCACTCATCCTCTGGTCCCAGCTCAGTTTCCATCTGACACTTGGAGTTTAATTGTGAGATATCTCTGGGAGGCTCAGAATGGCCCCTCTGACAGGGACATACCCCAAGAGACCCCTTAAAAGGACAAGTGGAAGGACAGGCTCCCTTTTAGCCCTTGAATCGAAACCCTGTCCCTCTTGTTTAGGTGTCTTTAAGCCCCTTGGACACTGTTCCCACCCATGGTCAGCACAGCCACCCTCAGCAGTCAGAAGGCCACAGCACCAGGGAGCAATTCAAGAAAGCCTTAGAAAGGAGGCTAATCGTGTCCCTGGGAGCGCCAACCTGGGTAGGGCAGAGGTTGTCAGCATCCTGGAAGTAGAAGAGGCCTCCATGCTCAGGGTCCCACCCAGAGTGGAAAGACAACAACAGGAACTTCTCTATGACATGAGCACGAAGTTCAGGATTGCCTTTCCTGAGGGCATGACGAAGCAGGAACCAGCCAGCTTCCAATGCGTGGCCTGGGGAGGGGTGGAGTAAAGCAGCACCAGACCCTCCTCAGGCTTGGGGGGAGGTCAAGCCCCCCCTGGCACTTCCCTTCCTCCCTCCCTAACCCTTAGAGCCTTGTATTCTGCCCCCAAGGGATAGTCTGCTTTTCAGCCTTTCAGGCCTGCCTGAACCCTGCAACCTGGCAACAAGCTCCCCTGACTTATGCTCCTGCTGTCGCCAATGTCCCAGCACCAGAAGACCAGTTCTCTCTCTGCTCCTCTGTAGAGGGTGGCAGAAGGCAACTCCCCTTACCTGAAGCCTCAAGCCTGAGGTTGTCCCTTCCTCAGGCTCAGTCGATTCTGCCCCCTCACCTGGGTTCTGGTGTCTCCCCAAACAACCAGAGAGTTCTTTGCCATCCTCTGACACGTTCTCCAGCACAGCTTGTCCATCCCTCTGCAGGGGAAGGGGCAGGAGAAGCCAACTCTATCATCTAGCTCCCAGCCCCAAGTAACCCCTCCCTCCCACCAGCCTAGTCACCCACTTGATTCACCCCCATAGGCCTCCAGGTTCTAATCCTGGCCACAGGCCTGGGCCTCTTGAAGGGGAAGTGTGAAACATTGAAGGGGACTGACAGGGCAGGCATGGATGCCAGCAGAGGATGGGGTGGGACAAGGGTTAAGTCTGGGTTTCCAGCTCAGGGGCTCTGGCTCCCTTCCTTCAGCCCTTGGCCACACCCAGTTCTCTGCCAAGTGACATGCTTGGGCTCTACCTTCCCAAGGGCTCTGGGCTGCACTTCCCCTAATAAGCCTCCCCAGGTCTGACATTTGGAGTTTAATTGAGATATCTCTGGGAGGCTCAGAATGCCCCTCTAACTGGGATATACCCCAAAAAACCCCTTAAAAGGACAAATGGAAGGACAGGCTCCCTTTTAGCCCTTGAATCAAAACCCTGTCCCTCTTGTCTAGCTGTCTTTAAGGCAGAAGAATCACCCCAGGTAGTGGGAGAGAGTGTGTCATACTGCCCCTCACACACACACCTGGACATGCTGCAGAATCCTCTGGGCACACCAGTCTCCCAGCTCTGCATATTTGCCTGCCAGCTCCTCATCTGCCTCCCCAAGCTGCTCTACCAGGTTGAGTAGCATCATGGGCACTGCCATGGACTCTGCAGCCGGAGTCCCTGGCAACTGGGGCCGACCAAGCCCTGATGAGTCCTCTCGTACCCAGTGGATGATCTGATCCATCATTTCCACTGCTTCATTCTGCAGGAAATGGAGGTGAGAAAAGGAAGGCCCAGGTGAAGGCTGTATTGCCTCTGACTCAGCTGTACTGTCCCCTAGGAACCTGTAGGGTCCTGAGGATTCAGCCCCCTGGTGGGAAGGTTGTGTTCTCTTCTGCACTCCAAGGACACCTTCTTCAGCTCTGCTTTAGTACTAGCCTAGGGGCCTGGGGAGGAGGTGAAGGACCCCTCCCAGCTGCACCCAGGGTGTGGATCAAGCCCTCTCTGCCCCAGGGCCCTGTGGTGATACAGGAGGTGGGGCTCGGAGGTGGGGCTCAGAGGAGAAGAAGACTTGGGCGGAGGGAAAAACCCTTAGATATGATGAAAATACATGCAATAATACAGGGCTGGAGCAGGCCCAGGGCAGGATAGGATTGCATGGGACACATATAGCAGAGTTCTAGGGCACCTCTTCAAGGTGCACCCTTAGATCCATCCTCCCACAGACCTGGTAACGCTCTTCCCCTGTCACCCTCCACAGCTCATTCATGGCCATGGTGTAGAAACACTCGCTGAAGATGGTCCTCTGCACCTTGACAGGGAGGCCACTCTGAGTCAGCACAAAGGCACACTTCTTGTCAGGAGGTGCCACCCGGGCATAACGCAGCAAAAACTCGCCACCTGGTGGTTAGGGAGTTGGCAGGGGAGGACTCAGATGAGGACCTTCACTAGATCCTTTACTGCTTGTAGACGGCTCTAGTAATGCCCCCATGAGCCTTATTGAGTAAACATGGATGAGGCCCCTGGGGAGATGGGGATAAGAGGAGGCACCTGCTTTGGCTGAGTCCAGAAGTTCAGAACGGCGGAAGCGCTGGAACTTGCGGTACAAACGACAATACATCCATACCTGTGGGGGAACAGGGCAAGTAGGGAGTGGCTTGGGTGAGGGGGAGGCCTAGATTTTCCTATTGTGGGAAGAAGACTGTTGAAATGACAGGCCTGTGTGGACTATCAGGAGGGGCCCAGGGGCTCAGTGTGAGCCATAAGGCTGGGAACACTCCTACCTGTCTCCCCTGCAGCCAGACATATTTGAGGTTGTCATACACCTGCCCATCTCGGCCCAGGCATGTGAAAAAGCCCCTGTGGGACACAAAGGGGTTAGTGAGTGGGGAGGAATCTCACACCTCTACACACAGATGCAGGCCAGGCTGGGGCCATTGGATCTGTGAGTTGCCTTTGAGTGAGGTAGAGGCTTGAGAAGGGCAAACACCCTGCTGAGGACACCGGGAGGGCCACGCACCCATGCTCCTGGTCGTGGGAATGCTCCATCCAGAAAGCCACTACTCGGTCCAGCTCCTGCTCCATACGCTCCTTCCAGGCTCGCAGAGTCTCCCACTCCTTTTCCATGTCCTGAAGGGGGACTCAGGGGTTGAAGGCACAGCGACCCAGGAGGATTTCCCAATCCCCCTGGGTCTCAGTTTCCTCAGAGGACTTCAGTGGACCCCAGAGCTCCCTGACTCGTCCCCCCATAGAAGGCGAAGCTCAGACACAGCCTCGGGGCTTCCCCACCACTACCTCTGTGCTGAACTTCTGACCCCACCTCCGCTGGGGCCCTCTAGGACAGCACCTCCCCATCAGTCCCACCACTAGCCTGTTGCACTCGGAGACCCCCGCTCATCACCCTCTCCTCCAGGAAGCCAGACGGAGCTGGTAGCGGTCCCGTGACTGTCACTCAGCTGACCGAGCTGTGCCCCACTCTCCCGCCCCTTCTTCAGGTTCCGCTGGGCCAGGGGGCGGGGCCTGAGGCGGGGCGGGGCCTGAGGCGGGGGCGGGGCCTGAGGCGGGGGGGGCGGGGAGTAGCTCCGCCCCCGTGCTCAGCCCTGAACGACCCTTGGGCCTGCGATGGCTTCTGCTGGGCACCCTCTGCTGGAGATCTTCCTGGTGGGAAATGCTGCATGAGTTGGCAGGACAGTCTGGGACGATAGGGAGGGCAGGAGTGGGGTGGTGGGACTGGGTCTGAATGGAGTGGTGGTCTTGGCAGGTGTGCGTGGCTAGGGTGCAGCAGGAGAGGGGAAAACTGGAATGCCTGAATCCAGAGGCCCTTCTGACCTGTGACCCCACAAGGTAGACAAGTCCTCTATTGAGTTAGTTCTCTAGCCTTCAGCAGTCAGCAATAGGCAACTATTGGTGCTTATTTCCCTCAAGAAATGCTGCTGACAGGCTGGACGGTAACTGTGAACAGAGCAGGCATCCGTCCAGCTTCCTGGGTCTGTCTTTCAGCCACCCAGTCTGTTTGCATTGTTCAGTGACCTACCCCATCAGGTGCTCCAAGGAAAGCTGACTAAACTGTTCTTCACTCTCCCTGCCAATTGGCCAGCCTCACTGCTCAGTAGAATTATGTGGGGAGTGTGTGTGTATGTATTGGGGGAAGGGGGTTCCAGGAGCCAGAATGTCTGGGTTCCCTGGGCCCCTAGTGTGGTTGAGGGAGCTTAGACATTTTCTGGAAGGATGGATTGCAGTCCAGGAGCATACGTAGGTCTCTCTGCCTCATTGATGCAGCTCTGGGAGATGGCCAGCATGGAGAGGTTCCAGTCCTTGAGCATGACGCCGTACTGGGGCTCCTACTGCTCTGTGCTGGCCTTTGGTGTCATGGTGGTTGTTTCCTTCCAGGCTATAGCTACTTAGCTCCTGCCACAGGCTGATTCTCCCAACATCAGTTTCTCTTTGAGGTGCTTGGGAGTAAGCTTGGTCTTGTGGCCAGCAGGTGGCTATCTACTGCAGCTGTTCTATGTTCACATCTCAGCTTTAGATCATGCTTGGGGAACCCTGGCTTTGTACCCAGAGTCTTGTGTCCACTTGTATCATATCAGTTCATGTCTTGCCTCTCTGTACATACTCTCTTCCTGCTCAGCCAAGGGCAGGCCTTGATATATGGAGGGTTCTAGATTTCTATGGGTGGTCTATGCCTTGGCCGCTCCAGAGGTGGAGAACTGGAAGAACTTCTGTCCACAGCCCGGGAGCAGGGCAAGATGGGGCCGTGCTGCCTGTCCCTGCTGTCTCTTCCACAGAGCTGAAAAGTGGTGGGCTCAGACTCAATCCCAGTTTAAGACCAGCACCAAAGACACAACAGGTATGGCCCTTGCCTTCTGGAGTGCAATGCAAGCTGCCGTGAAGCAGGGCAGGGAAGGTGGAGGATGGGTGACCCCACATGTATGGGCTACAGGAGTGGGATAAGAACCCTTGCAACCCTCCCAAGATAAGCATCCACAAGTCCAACAATTACATAGGCCCCTCCCCTTCTGAGGCCAGCTCCACATAGATCCTTCACCCCAGCTAGCTGGTGCTGTCCCATCCCTGGGCATGGGTCTCACAGTTCTCCATCTGAATTGCTTTCCCACCCCTCTCCTGGGCCTCTGCCTGGTGAAGCTGCTCTTCTGAGCTCCTCAAGGTGCACATGCTGGGCTCCAGATTCCACCTAAGGTAAAGAAGACAGCCATGGCCCCTAGTGTCAAGACCAACAGGTTAGGTGGGTAGACATGATGTCCCATGATAGGAGATACTTTAGAACCCAATGGTATGAGCACCAGGGACAGAGCTTCCTGGTAGAGGTCCATTGTATTGGGCCTTCATTTTGTCACCAGCATGCACCAAATGCACATACCTGTGCGCACAGGAGTGCCACAAGCCAAGAAATAGAGGCAAGTTTTGGTGCCCCACCCAAGGATCTTTTGGTACCAGAGTGGGTGAGAGGAAAGTTGGCAGCAGAGGTGTCAGAGAGAAAGTAGAGAATGCTGAGGAATCATACTCTCCACAGCTCCTTTCCCAAGCACAAGCCCCAGGACTCGGGCCTGCAGCAGGGGCCTGCCCTACCCCAGGCTTTGTCTCCTTTTCGATTAGCATTAAGCATCCATTTAGTCCATCCAATGCTAGATGTACTGTCAAACCCAGATGCCAGACTGTCACTTCTATAGTTTTTCCTCTTCCCCTTTGAGGACCTCACTTTTAAGAGGAAGCTGAAGAGGATTCATTCCTGCTTCATAGAGTGCCCACCATGTGCCAGACACATCTGTCCTGTCGGGGCTGGCACTCTAGGAGGCCTTCTGGTGGTCCTGGCCTTCAGTGAGATGCACATAGGAGCTGCAGCTCAGCTCCTGCCCTGCGTCCCATCCCAGGGAGTTGGCTGCTGGTATCATGCTCTGGTGTCATCTTGTTAGGGAGAGAAGGTGATTTGGCCCCCAGACAAAAGGCATGGGTAACAGTCGCCTATGGGCCCCCTGAGACCTCACCCTGTATGGCAGCTATTATGCAACCTACTGGTTACACCAACCTAGGATTGTTGTAAAAGGCAGCTCAGGACACAGTGGGGGGTCCTTGCTCTGCAACCTTCCAGTTCAGGAGAACTGAGAAGCAGAATCCCTTATCTACAATGCTTAGGGAACAAGAGGCCCCCAGGTGGCTCAAGTGAGCCTTGGGGAGGTCCCAACTTCCCCCTCTTCCACAGGACACGTGAAACCTGGACACAGTGAAACACCAGATGGTTATTTCAAAAAAAGTCTTTTTAATTGTTCAAAATAGCACAAAACGACATCGCACTATGGTAATATTGAGTCACAGGGGTTACTCTACAATAGATGAACGGGTGGTACTGTTCTCAGAAACAAGAGAAATCAAAGGGCGTTTGGGAGAAGGAACAGGGGTAAAACAGTGGGACCAGGCGAGTGGGCTCCAAGGTGACTAAACGTGACATTTTCCACAGCGAAATATACTATAATACAACAAACCAGAGGCCCCAGAGGGTGCAGGCCAGAGGTGGGAGGGGCTACCCTTTCCCCTCCCACATCTCCAGAGATGGCAGGACTGAAGATTGGCTGCTCATTTTAAATCCTTCCATGATCTGTTTGCAACCTTTCCTCATCACCTAAAGCCTGGGTGTGGGGCAGAAAAATCCAAACAGAGCTCTAACTCCCCAAGTCTGGCCCTTTGCAGGGAGGATCGACCTAGTCTGGGGATAAGGCTGTAAAATTCATGGAGCTGATGGCCAGTGCTGTTAGCTTCAGGCTCCCTCTGGGTGACACAATGCACTCTCCTGGAGAAAGGCCTCTGAGGACACCTCATTCCCATTCTTTCCCTTCAGTTCAGAGTGTCAGTCTCTCAGACAGTAATGCTGGAGGTGGGCCCACTCTCAAGCTCCCTCAAGCCTGACCTTGTAGGTGTGAAGTGCTCACCCATGGGGAGTAAGGTTTGACAGCTCACCCTTCCTTTGACCTAGAGGCTTGGGGACAGGCAAAGAGGCAGAGGGCCGGGGCTAGCAATTGGAAAGTTGGGCTGGGTATTGAACACCAGTCCCATGTGGGAGATTCCACACCTATCCTGCCACAACTGCCCCCAACTTTTCCTCCCGAAAGATCCCTGCCAAGGATTAGCCAAGGAGAAAAAAAGTTGAAAAAAAAAAAAAAGATAAACATTCTGTACACAGCTAACAACAAAAAGGGACAAAACCCCACACGCTAAGGCTAAAATTACAATAAAAATGTTAACTTCATCAATTTCAACTTAAAAAAAAAAAATACAACAAATGCAGCAGTTGGTGATGTGGCCCCAGCCTCAAGCCAGGCAGGTCCAAAGCCAGGCTTGCCAGGGACCACTCCATGCCCCATTGGGAGATTTCAGGATTTCACAGCCGCTGCTCAGGCTACCCAGGGGGTTCTCCTTTCCCCTCCTTCTATTTCCTTATTTTCTCTTCATAAAGGGGAAGGGGAGAAGTGGGAGCATGAAGGCCTCAGGGAAGATCTGTAAGCTTCCTGTGGGCTCGCTGGGCGAGATAGGACTGGCTAAGCCTGAGGAAGGGATGGGAGGTGACTGGAAACACAAGGGTAACAAAATAAAATAGAACCAGACAGATAACCCAATTTGGGATGCCCAGGAAAGTCTCTCTGAGGAGGGACCCAGGGGGTACCTTTCCTTGGCTCCTCTACCCAACCGCCACCCAGAACTTGGCTGCCCCCTCAGGCCAAGGGTGAAGAACCACACACGTGCAGGCTTTGAAGCGAGGGTGATGTCTATCTCCTTTGAGTTCCAATTTCTTTCCCTCAAAGGCCTCTACAGCCTGGGGGCAGGTGCTGGAGGGAGGGGGAAAGGAGGAGCGCTACTCTTCTGCTCCTGGCTCACTTATCACTTGCTGCTCTTTCAATCTGCCTTCTGCTTCCTCCCAACAGCAATGATAAAATGTGCTTTCTTTATTGTAAAAACAGACAGAAAGAAGGAGCATGAATGGTGGCCAGTGGCTGGTGAGGGTGAAGTGCGAATGCCGGGCAGGCGGGGCAGGCAGGGCAGCCCCTGATGGGTGGTTCCTGAAGCAGAGGGGGTCTGGAGAAGAATCCAGGTGCTGGTCAGCTTACTTTCACTGACCATCTGCCTTAGATTTCTTTGGAGCAGATTTCCTTGGAAAATGGAGTGGGGAGGGGGAGGGAGAGAGAGAGAGAGAGAGAGAGAGAGAGAGAGAGAGAGAGAGAGAATGAGTGTGTTAGGCTCCAAGTTGGAATCAGCAAGACCAGCAATATTGGACACCTGGTGGATCCAGTCCCAAGCCAACTGATGAGAGGCTGAATCTTACTATTTCCGCCCCCCACCTCAGAGTGTTCCTGAAAGGGACCTTCTGCTTACATTTCCGGAGAGGACATAGGCCGCTTGCTGGCCGGCTTGGTGCCTGAGCTGTCTTTACTGGTTTCTAAAAGGAACATGAGATGGTGAGCAGCCTGACAAAGAGCACAGAATACATTTGTGATTCACCCCCGAAAAGCCCTGGCCACCTCTCTGCTGCTCCTCAGAACTGCGTACACTCCCCTCAGATCTCCCCAAGACACAAGCCAGAGGCCCACTGGGCTTCAATCTTGCCTCTCTTGCTGCTTTCCCTGCCCTCAGAGGAGCAGAAATACTGCCCTCTGATGGCTGCCCACCCCACCCCACCCTTGCCCCCCACCCACAGGGCTCCAGACTCAGCTTGGGCTCTCTACTTTTGGTAGCATGCTGTTCTTGGACCTAGAAATCTTTGTCCTTCCCTACCATCCTACACCGTTGTGCACCCATGTTGTAGAACTCCCATGTTGTAGAACTCCCAAGTCTAGCTTGAAGCTGGGGCCCCCTGCTCTACTCACTGCCTACCCCCGTGGGAGCACTGTACATAGCATTAGCAGGAACAACTAGGGGAGGGCAGGACACACAGGATGAAGAGGGGACAACATCTGAGAAGAATCCAGTACCAACCTCCTGCTGTACCCAGCTTAACCATAAGCTGCCCCAAGAGCTCCACAAATGATACTTACCTTGCAACCACCTCACTTGTGTGGCTGGGCCATACCCCTTCTCATTGCGGGCAGCGATGCGGAAGATGATGGCGGGCTTGGTGGTGTAGTCAATGTGGGCATTGGAGAGACTGGAGGACTGCACAAGGCAAGAGGGGCTGGGCCCGCAGTACACTCGCATAAAGGCCAGCTGGGCTGGGGTTGAGCTCTTGGGCTCGCCGCCAGCCTGTGAGCTCTGGATGGCCAGGTACACAGAGTACTCGATGATCTTGCCGGAGGTCACAGAGGGCGGCTCCCAGGTGAGGTGAGCACCGTCTGGACTCTAGAAGCCAGGACAGAAGGTCAAGCTCTGCCTTCTTCAGTCACTGAGGTCTCAGCCCACCCGGCCTGTCCCCAGAACAGGGGGCAAAGAAGCCTGCAGTACTGATTGCTCCTACCCCAAGAGCTTTTTTTCCCCCTAACACAATAGAGATATTCCACATCAGAGATCAAAGAACTTTAAAAGAGATCTGCCCCGAAGTGGAAAGAATAAAAGGAACTGGGACTCAAAACAGCCTTCCTGAATCTACTACGTAATGTGTGACCTGTCACTTTGCCTCTTGATGTGTCAGTTTCTGCATCTAAGAAACGGAGCTACAATAGCAAGAAGAGCCACACCTCCTGGGGATGTTTTTAGGATAAAAGACATATCGAAGAGCAGGCCTGGTGGCACATGCCTGTAATGCCAGCTACTCAGGAGGCTGAAGCAGCACAAGTTGTAGGCCAACCTGGGCAACTTAGAGAGACCCTGTCTCAAAATAAAAATAAAAAAGGGCTAGGGATGTAGCTCAATGGTAGAGCCCTTGCACAGCATGCATAAGGCCTCAGGTTCAATCCCCAGTACTATAGGAAAAAATAAAACATGGAGCAGTACAGAGAGCTTAACACAGAGTGCCTGCTCAAGGACACTAGCTGTCAGGCTACAGAGAAAGAAACTGAGGCTAGGGAATAGAAAGGAACTTTACCTTGTCACCCTGGCAATTGATGACACAGGACCAGAAGCCAGAGTCTTAGCATTCATTACCCACCAGGCAGCAGTCTCTGTCCACCAAGGGTGGGCCCGGCTACCATACTCACATCTGTGTGCACCCCCATCACCACCACCACCACCACCACCTGGGTCCTCTGCATGGATCGGGAGCTCTGTGCCTGTGCACTCAGCCGAAATTTGCTCTGCTCCCAGCAGGCAAGGGACCAATGGTGGGGACAGGCCACCCCACAGGGAGACTCACTTTGCTGATTTTAATGGCACAAGGGGCCCCTGGGAAACCAGGCAGACATGTCTTAAAGGCTGAGATCTCGCTGAAGGGCCCCCGGCCACAAGCGTTGATACCAGCAACACGAAACTTATAGGCTGTGCCTGGCTGTAGCTCCTGCTTCTTCAGTTGGTTATAGTCAGGGACAGTGCCCGAGTCATCCTGGGGAAAGAAAATGTAAAAATCAGATGAAGAAAAGAGAAGAAAGTGGCATGAAGCTCACTGCTAAGAAGTTGGCCCTGTGGGCTGTGGGTTAAGCTCAATGGCAGAGCATTTGCCTAGTACTCAAGGCCCTGGGTTCCATCCCAGCACCACAAAAATTAAAAAGGCAGCTAGGGGGTCAGAAGAGCAAATGTCCATCTTGTGAACACTGTAGATGCATGAGAACTATGTGGTGAAGGGGAATGAGGTCACCAATGGCTGCCGCTATGTGGCAAGGAGGGATATGATGAGGGTGGCTGAGGTCAGGCACCATCAGGAAAGGACCAAAAGTTTTCACTTTCTTATTGCCTCAGGGGGAAGGATCTCCACCTGGCCATCCTCAATGTTTACTGACCACTCAAGTTGGAGAAAAGATAGTTTCTTGTGAGCCTCAACTCAGGGCAGCAGAGCCAAACCTGCTTCTAAATCCTTGCCTCACGGCCAGGATCCACTCACCCAAGGGTGCCAGCTCTTGGGGACACTTACATCTGATGGGACAGCATCATCAGGTGGCAGGAAATAGTGAGTCACCATCACATTGGTGCCCTTAATGACCCCCACATCAAACCATTGGTTCTCCTTCTTCACAGGGGCTTTGCTGGGTGGTGGTGGCAGGTCTGGCTTCTGGAAAATAAAAAGGGAGATGAGATCAGGTCCTTAGCCTTCAGGGTCTGGAGGCAATGCTGATCCCTGTCCCCCAGGGTCCCATCACACCCAACTCACCACACCCAGGGACTCTATGCCATTGGCCACTTCAGTTAGGGTAGCTGCAGCCTGTAGCTTCGCTGGGCTAGCTACCACAACTGGCTGGGGGGCCACAAAGGTGTTGGACGGAGCCAGGCCTGGGAATAAAGAAGGTATCAACAGCAAAGGTTCTGGAAACCTGACTTCTCTGCAGGGCCTGGACCTCCTGAAATGGCACCCTTATGCTACCCTCACCTCCCTGTCTCCCCCTGGCCACCTTCTACCCACGTACTCTAGCACCAATTTACCCCCCAAATTTCTTTCCCAAAATAACTAAGCTCCCCAGGGGTAGGGCTCAAAGCCAAGGCAGGGCTCTGCTTACTCTCAGTGGCTGTTGAAGGCAGCAGAGCCACGGTACTGGGGACAGCACCAGCCAGCTCATTGAGGCAGTTGCTTTCGATGGTTGGGTCATTGAGGCTGTCGGCTGGGGCTAGGGCCTCGGTAGGGAGGTGGTGCTGCTGCTGGGCCTGGGCCTCCTGCAGCTGCTGCTGCTGCTGCACCAAGGCAGCCAATTCCTGCTGTGTCAGCACAATAGGGATGGTGGTGGCCTGGCCCTCCTGGCCCTCGGCTGAAAGGTGACCCAGCTCTGCTTGTGTCACAGCTGCTGCCGCCTCGGATGTGTCCATGGGCTCCCCGGTGCCTGCTCCAAGGCCAAGAAATACACTACTCAAAAGGAACGCCAACATGCTTGGCCCTATGGACAGGGATGCTGTCCCTAAGGTAAGAGCTCAGAGACCTATTTCTCTGATGGTTTTTATCCCACCCATACCCCACTGTGGGTTGTACTCTGGCCACTGGACCCTGCCTCCTTCTCAGTTGTCAGCTCCAGCCTGCCTGGCCAACATAGGTCTCCCCACCACTGGCCTGCCCAGGGTCCACTATACCACTCTTGCAGGAAGTGGGCCTTCTCTCCTCAGCTGACCTACCACCGCCTGTCACCTCAGCCCTCTATTTAGGGCTATCATTCCTCATGAGGAGTCTACTTTCTCTTGGGACTCCTGGTTAGCACCTACCCATGACAGCCTGCTGTGCGGCCTGGAGCACTGCCTGGATGGCCAGGGCCTGGGCCTCCTCGGTGGCTGCAGCCTGGGCAGCTGCTTCTGCAGCAGCAGTCACTGCAAGCTCCTCAGGGGTGAGCCCTGTTACCATGAGGGTGGTGGTGCCCGCCTGGGCCTCAGCCATCAGCTCTTGGGGAAGTGTTAACTGGTCTACTTCAGACTGTGTGGGCTGGGGTGGCTGGACCACCACAGTGGCCACTACCGCTGAGCTGGCAGGCTCCTGGCCTGAAGATGGGTCCCCTGTGCTGCTCAGATCCACGGCAGTCTGAAGCTCAGGGGTCTGGGAGGCTGACAGGACCTCGGTGGACTCCCCCATCAGGGGTGTGGAGGAAGACTGCAGGAGTTGCCGTGGCGGCAGCTGCTGGCGAGGTCCTGGTGAGACCTGGAGTTCCTCTGGGGGCTGCAGGATGTCAACAGCAGAGAAGGGCATGTCAGAAGTTTCTGTGTTGGCTATGGTCACTGTTATCGTGGCTGGGATGGGGACTTCGGAAGTCAGAGCCCCTGGGGTAGTCTCAGTCAGTGATGAAATCTTCTAGAAAGGGAGAGAAGCTCCCGTCAGAGGTGGGGAGGGAAGCCAGGACCCAGTAGTGAGGCTAAAAAGCAGGATAGCCTTCATCTTTCCCTTTGGGCCTATAGGGTCACTTGTGATGGGCCATCTTGACCCCATGCTAAATGGGAATGGGGACAGTGGGTCATCAACCAGCACAAAAGGTACAATGAGAAGGGTAGACCCTTGAGACCCCCAGGTCAAATTGAATTAGTCTTCAGAGAGGCTTCCCAGTATATAGGCAAAAAAAGCACTCAAACCCCCACCATCTCACTTTTATAGGCTACAGTGAAACCACAAGCGACTGGAAACAGCTACGGAGACAAAGCGCCCTGGAATGGCTGAGAACTGTCGGACAGCTGCCTCCTGCCCATCAAGTATGGAGGCTGCCCTTTTACGGTCTGGAAAAGGAACCAGGAACAGCACTGTGCCTGGTACAAGAGCGACATCTGGTGTCTGACTCTGGAACAGCACGGGCCAAAGGGTACAGTGGATGAGGGATCCCTTCTGGCTCTTACCGGCACGGAAGGGCCTGGAACAGGTGTGGACTGTGTCACGGTGGTCACTGCCCGTGGCAGCGTGGAGGACACGGTTGTTGTGATGGCACTGGAGCTGGCGATGTTCACACTGTCAGCCTGGGTGCTCTCCACTTCTCCCTGATCACTGGCAGCTGGTGGGGGATCTGTGAAGGCACAGGCAGAATGGTTGGCTTCTGCTTGGCTTTACCATCATAGGCTTCTGCTGTCCTCAAGGGAGGACCAGAGAATGAGACAGTATCCTGGAGACCCCCCTATGTGTAACTTGACACATCAAAGCTCTCTCTACCTCACCCCACTTGCAGATTGATTGCCACAGCATATTGGTCTCTGGACATAATTTTGTCACCTTTTTTCTCCTCTGAGCCTTGGGGTCTGGGGGATATGAACACAAGGACAGATGCCTTCACTCACCTTGATTTGAGCTCATGTTGGAGGTGACAGTGGTGGCTGTGTGTGTGGTGCCCGTCTCGTGGGTCTCACAGGGGGGGTTGGAGCACACCCTCTGTGTTGGGAAAGGAGCCAGCAATGCAGCACCAGCCTGGGAGGTGATGGTGGGCACTGCTGCTGCCTCCAAGCTGGACTCCAGGGTCCTGTGGGATGGGGCAGCATCAGGGAGCAGGGCACCCACGCTGACTGACATGGTGGTGCCTGTGGAAGTGGTCTGGTGCGTCTCACAGGGTCGGCCAGCAGGGGGCTGCTGCCCACCCTCGGGCTGGCCTGCCCCCCCATTGGAGGTGGCAGTGGTGGCCGTGTGTGTGGTACCCGTCTCATGGGTCTCACAAGGCGGGTTGGAGCACACCCGCTGGGCGCTGCCTGCATTGGAGGTAGTGGCGGTGTTGGTGGTGCCTGTCTCGTGGGTCTCGCATGGCGGGTTGGAGCAGACTTGGGTCACTGTGGATGAGGGGCACAGCAGAGCCTCCAGGGCCGTCACAGTTACAGTGGTGCTGGGTGAACTGGTTTGGAGGCTCTCGTATGCAGGTGTGGGGACCACACGAGCTGCACTGGGCTCCCCAGTACCTATGATGGAGCGTGCCATGGTGGGGGTGTTGGTTGTGTGTGTGTGATGCGTCTCCAACTGGCGCCCCAGGAGCACGTCCTTGTTGCTGGGGCCACTTGGCCCAACTTTACCACTCAGAGGGGCCAACTGCACAAAAGCAGGGCTGTGGACCCCAGCCTCCAGGGCCATGCTTGGCCTCAGCAGGGAGCCAGTTGAGCATGGGGCCCCAGTGGCCATCACAGTCATGGTGGTGCTGGTCGCACTGGTCTGGCGGGTTTGGCACTGGGACTTGACAGAACCTTGGGCTCCCTCCAATGCCCCAGGAACCACACTGATCCGGACCACAGTGGGAGTGGTAGAGGCACGACGGGTATCTCGTTGCTGGCCAGCATCAATGCTGGACATGGCCGTCGTGGCGGTGCTGGTGGTGCCCGTCTCATGGGTCTCACAGGGTGGGTTTGAGCAGCCATGCTGCCCAGCCATGTTGGAGGTGGCTGTGGTGGCAGTGTTGGTGGTTCCTGTCTCATGGGTCTCACAGGGTGGGTTCGAGCAGACGCGGACCACACTACCATTCTGCTGCCCCACAGTTGAGGTCACAAGAGAAGCAGCTGCCTCCTGCCTATCACAGACAAACTGCACTTGGGTGGGCTGGGGGTGTCCCCCAAGGTTGGCCACAACAGTGGTGGTGGCCGTGTTGGTAGTGCCCGTCTCGTGGGTCTCACAGGGTGGGTTGGAGCACACCAGTGTCACAGTGCCAGGCTGAACATCACCCTGGCCAGAGTCGGCAATGGTGACTGTGGCTGTGGGCTGCTCTGTAGTAGGTGAGGCCAGAATGGACACAGGGAGATCGTGCACAGGCTGGGCCTCGACCCCACTAGGCGCTGTAATCAGAGTCACCTGGGTAGGCTGAGAGACAGGCTGGGGGAGATACAAAACCAAAAGAGTTAGTATCATGAGTTACATGACTTCCCATCTGTCTGTCTCTCCCATCATCCTACATTATCACCCATGCCAAATGGGACCACAAACTCTCCTCCTAACCAGCCCTGGCAAATCTGTCTCCCCTCTGATCCCAAGAGGCTGACTTGATGAAATACCAGGGAAGAGTCACTGCTTTGCCTCAAGGGCAATTCAAACTAAGGAAGGGGTTGTGAGACAGGACCAGGACAGGAGAGGAGGCTAGAATAGAGTCCTTCTCAGGGAATGTAATCCCTTGATGATGTACAAAGGCCATCAAGAGATTCCTCACTACTTTTAGAAATCCAGCTTAAGAAAACGTACGGAGAGAAGACCAATACTACAGGCACATGAAGATGAACTCTATAACATTATAAGAGAGTAAGTATTGGCTCAAACAGGAGGTCTCACCACAACAGACTATGAACAGGACTACACATCAATAAGGAAATCACCCCACGTGCTGGAAAAGCGCCAGGGCTGCACAACTTCTGGAAAAGGGCCTAGTCCTCCCATACTTTTCACCTGGGTCACTGCTATGTGCGATGGCACATCTTTGGGCCCCACCCTACCTGCATGGTGATGGTGGGTGTGGTGAGCCCGCCAGCAGCCGTCAGTGTGGTCTGCGCAGCTGACACGGTAATGGCGGTGGGGTTGATCACCTGGCTCGAGAGGGTGGCGATGGTACCCAATGTGGTGATGGGCGTGGCCAGGGAGGCGCTGGTGCTGTGGCCCCCAGCTCCAGCAAGGCTGGTGGAAACAGTGCCCGTCACCGTGCCTAGGGTTGTGACACCTAAAGGAAGGGAAGCAGAGATAAAGTGTAGCCTGCTGCTACCACTGCCTTTCCAGTAGCATCTCTCCATGGATGGGGCTAAGGGACCAGGAGCTCTGGAGTGCAGCTACTGAGGACCTGCCATCCTCCCCCAGCTGGACTATGGGGAGGTGGCCACAGGAAGCCTGTAGGGATGGAGCCCAGCCATTGTTGAGGCCCTAGCCTGTGGGCTACACACCTGTGGTACCCTTCACAACCAATGTGGTGACGGCTGGCTTGACGGCAGAGACGGTGACAGGGGTGACCAGGCGAACGCCCCCCATGGGCACGGTGCGGAGGATGGTGCCTGGCTGTCCAGGGGCCCCCTTTAGCACCACCTAGAACACCAGAGCAAAGCGCCACCAACATCACTCCCAGGCTGGCTGGACTGTGTTGCCCTTCCCAGACCTGTCAGGAGGACATGTGTGCCCTGCTGGGGTGGACTACACTAGAGACCAGGGTGAAGAGAGGGTCATGTGTACCTTACCTGTGTCACTCCTTGCTGCCCATGGCCAGTGGCAATCTTGGGGACAGCAGTGATGATTTTAGCAGGTGCTCCAGTTCCTGAAGTCATAACCTTGGTGGTAATAATGGTGATGGGGGACTTGATGCCAGGACTATTAGTCACACCTGCATAGGAGACACGGGGATGGGGGTGGGGTGGGGGGTGGACACGACACAGACATGACATGAGTTCTGTGAAGACATCCCATATCCCATCTTCCTTGGGCCCCCTTTTAATGCAGTCCCCTCTGCAGCCCAGGAGATAAAAGAACTACCAATCAGAATCAGATGCCTGCCAGCTCCCTACAAATCTCAAAAACTAACAAAGCAAAAGGATGCAGGAAAGGGGAAACCAAAATCAGGGTCCACAGTGTGACTGCCCCCCCCTTCTTCCTCATGACAGGTACTTGTCAGCAAGGACCTTCAGGAACCTGTGTCAGGGATACCCCTACCTGTTGCGCCTGCCTGGGTAATGATGGCGGACATGGGGATGGTCTTGATAATGGTGGTCGTGCCAGGTTTGGTAGTGCTGGGGGAGACACTGCTGATGCCCAGGATGGTGGGCTTGGTCCCTGCTCCACTGGCCTGCGTGGTGGTGATGATGGTGGTAGGTTTTCCATCTGCTGAGGTCACCAGCTTCAGGATTGTCCCTGCTGGCAGGGGTCCTTTGGTCTGAAATGGGAAGCAAGTATGAATGGGTACCACTATAGGGAAAGAACGTTTGCTTTGGCTATTCTCCAATGGCAGTCTAAGTAGTCCAGGAAATGTTTTGCAGGTGATAGGACTGAATAGCAGGACTCTATAAGCAACACATACTCCTGAAATCTTCCATGAGCAGAGACATTGAGTTATCCTCATGGCACAGCACCTGTTCTTGCCTATGAGGCTCTGAGTTTAGGGATCATTTTCAGAAAACACTAAGAGCTCACCTGGATGATCTGAGTTACAGGACCCGTAGATGCCTGGCCTGTGACTGCTGAAGTCTGAACTGGTTTGGTCTGGACCACTGACATCACTTTGCCCAGATTGGAAATCTAAAAAGGAAAGGATGGAGCAGGGAGTGATCCAGAAACCAAATAAGGGCATGGCCTGGACTGGGACTCTATTGGAAGTGGACCAGGGGCAACAAGTCACCCCTGGCAGCCACCTTAGTCTGGCAGCTGTCACATGCAGCCAGGTGGTGCCCGTCACTCACCAAAGCACTGCCTCCTGGTACGGAGATGGGGCTCTTCACAAGGGTGATGGTCTTGGTGACCCCACCTACAACTGTGGTCACCACCTGGGCTTGCTGGGCCACGGTCACGGTCCCTGACTTGTGCACCGTGATAATAGGGCGGGTAGATGTGTTAGCGGCAGAGGAGACTGATGTCCCCACTTGGGCAGCTGCAGTCTTCAGCATACGAGTAGCAGGATTGCTCACCTTGAGGGACAAAGATGTCTGTTGAGCAGGGTAGAGACTGAGCTGCCATTTGGAATGCCCATGGCTCTACCTCTGATGCTCACCACACTTCATCCCCAGAACAAAATAGAGAGGTTTACTTTTCCTTTTAATGATGCTAGGGAGCAGCCTGAATGACCACATGTCTATCCCTAAGGCTGTAATACCCCCAAAAAGTAACTGCTTATGCCACAGCCCACACCAGTACCAATTATGGACCAATGGCCTCAAGGGTTGGTCAAAAGCCCAGAAGAAGTGACTGCTGTTTTATGACAGTGACCAGAAACGCCTGGCCCTGTGGTTGCTGGCTTATAACCAAGCCCAGAAGACAGATGCTCACCATGACGGGAGAGGAGGCCACCTTCACAGTGGCTGGGAGGGTGGTCGTGCCAGGTGTCACAGCCACAGTCTTGACGATGGTGGTGCCCGCTGGGACACTCAGCACTGTAGGCGCTGAAGAAGGAGGGATTTTCTGGGTGGCAGCAGCAGCAGCTGCCAATGCGGCCATTCCACTCATCTGCGGACTGCTACCAATCACCTGTGGCAGGCACAGGGCACGTAAGCCATGTGGCACCACCTGCCTCCCTGGAACCTGCCAAGGGACTCAGCAGCATCCCTTAGCTTTTCCTACTGCTGGCCCCTCTCTCCTAGCCCCAAATAAGAAAGATCGCCACCAAAAAGCAAGCACAGAAACCCCTGTGGCAGGAATTTGCAAGGCACTCTGGATCCTTAAAAAAAAAAAAAAAAGACAACAGAGTCAGTGCTACTGCACATGCTAACATGCACAAGGCCCCGGCCGGGTTCAATTGCCTACAGAGTCAGATACACCTCACTTCTTATGGGCCTGGGTCAGACCCAGCTGGCCACATTCTCCCTCAAGCTACAGGACAAGGAAGTCCACGTTTAAAATGCCCTGAGGATCACAAAGCAAGTTAGGTTCTTTTGAAGCATTAACTTATTAATTCTCAATCCTGCCAGAAATCTCACCGCCAGCATTTTACACACAAGAAAGGCATATGATACATGGTACAAGAGCCAGCTGGGATCCAAACCCATCAGAGCTCTATTTATTCTACTTGGTCACCAGAAAGTCCCGCTCCCATTCCCTTAGCCCTGCCCAGTGACAACTCCTCACCGTCCCCTGGGCACTCTGTGTGGGCACAACCATTCGCACACCGGCAGGCAAGGAGGTCACAGTGACAGGGGCTTTCCCAGCCTGGCTGGCAGGCCGCATTGTGACCAATGGGGTTCCTGTTGTAGCCTGAGGACCAGTCACTTTGAGAACAGCAGGGACACCTGATGAGAGAAGGTGTTGGCCATCAGCAAGTCACCTTCCACACAATGTCCCAGGCCCTCTGTATTTCAGTACATAGACCTGAACTACTCCTAGACCGGTCTGTGGTCTGCGGTTTGCTTTGTGTGTGGATCTTCTGTGCCTTCTGGCAAGTTCTCTGCAAGCAGGATGGAGCTTTCTCCTCCCCCTCATCCCCTTGCAATAAGCCCAAAGTCAATGGCTACTGGGCTGTTATTTAACAACCCTCATAAATCAGGGCAGTGGCTCCTACTTAGGCACTGAAGGTCCCTAGGGATATGCCCCTGACCCTGCAGCTTACCTTGAGTCCTGGCTGCAGTGGGCACAGAAATGGAGCTCCCTGGCACTGTCGGCAAGACCTGGATGGTGGTGGTGGTCGGGGGCGCGGCGGCAGCCTGGGGCAGGAGCGTGATGCCTACTTGGGTCAGCGGCTGCACAGCAGGTGCGGCTGCTGCTGGGGCAGGGCTCTTGGGAGGGTTGGCAGGCACAGATGGGACTGGATTGGGTGTGGGGGAGGTGGCAGTAGCAGCCGTGGCAGGAATGTCATATTTCTGGAGCTGCAGAAGGTAACTGTCGGCTGTTGCCACTGCCCCCCAGCTCACCTCCAGGGAGTTGGTGTTGGCTCGTACCAGTTGTACCCGGGCCGGGGGTGGTGGCTTTTCTGTAAGAGAACACAGCTTCTAAGATGAAGAGGAGCGGGAAGCTTTAGGAGTGGGATTGGTGCCGACCCGGAAGAATGGTGCCTTACCTGTCTCCAAGTACCAGAGGTCCTTGCAGCAGACCTGGTTGTTCCAGGCCTTCCGGTAGCCATCGCGCCCACTCCAAATATACAGGCGGGTATTGATGGCAACTGCACAGTGGCCAGCTCGAGCACGAGGAATGTTGTCCTCCAGTGTGTCCATCAGGATGGTCTCCCAGGCCATGGTATCTAAGGGTTGGCAGGTGCTGGAGGTTAACAGGAAGGGTAGAGGAAACCCACCCTTTCCCAATTCCCAGCTGCCCCTTGTCTTTTTATTGTTAGGGATGGGGAATAAAAACCAGAAAATTGTCAATGCACTAAATTAAGAACAAGCAAACTCCATACACCAAAAGCACCATTTAAAAAATATGATGCTGGGTGCAGTGGTGCACACCTATAATCCTAGTTATTCAGGAGGCCAAGACAGGAAGACATTCCAAGTTCAAGGCCAGCCTGGGCAACATAGCAAGACCCTGTCTCAAAAAAATAAAAAGGGCTAGGAATGTTAACTCAATGGCAGAGAATACCTGGGTTCAATCCCCAGTAGAGAAAGAGAGAGAGAGAGAGAGAGAATTGTTAGAAAACTATAAGTGAAGGTTTTGAACATCAAATAACACGTGTGCCAGAGAGAGATAGAGACAAGGGGGACCACGGTTTATAAGAAAAATTGAATAGAAAGGCCTTAAAACAAAAATGTACCCTTCAGTCAACATAAACCACACAGTACCTGGCAGTTTGAGTTCTGTGCCCACTGCAACTGGGGCTCAGGGTGAACCGATGCCAAGGGGTGGCCAGTGGGGAATTCCTGCCACCCAGCAGGCTGGCAGAGTCTGTATGCTGACGGCCAGGTTCCAGGAACTTGAGCACCACTGGGGTTATCTACACCGATATAGCCAGAGTGGTGTGGCAACATCTGATGGCAACTTTACCTCTAGACATTTTTTTTTCCCTTTGAGATGGGGTCTCACTATGTTGCCCAGGCTCAAGCCACTCTCCTGCCTCAGCTCTGGAGTAGCTGGGACTACAGGCACCACATACGCCTGGCTACCTACCTCTAGGTGTTAATTACTCTTTGAGTGCACTTGCATTTGGGTGAAAATGGTGAAAGGATACTCATAGGAGCAGCATCACAAGTTTTGGCGTCACAATAACAATTCAGAAGAATGCAGCTGCTTACTGTGAGGGGACGTGGAATGATCTCCAAAATGAAAAGTGCCAGTGCAGCCCTGTGTACAGCAGGCTACAGACCTACAGTTACTGCCTTTATGTGCAAAAGAGTCCCTGTAGAGGGGGCACAAGAAACCACCCATGTGGCTGCCTGAGATGTGGGGAGGCTCTGCACCAAATACACTTTCAGATGTCAGACCATGTATGTGATGAGACTATTAAAATAATAAGAGAGAAGAGCACTGTTTTGGAGCACTCCACCCAATGGGTACTTCTGGTGGTTTCTAAAAGGAGCCATGGGCCCAGCCTCACTCCCCGCACACCCCACACAGCTCTCAGGGCTGAGGAGGGTTAGCCTCTCCCAGGCCACTCCAAACCCGAGGAGGCCATACCCAGGTTGAGACAAGCCAGCGTGTTGGTACACTTCCACTCCTTCTCGTGTGTGGCCACTTTGACATCATCCATGACGAGAGGCACCCAGCCACCAAATACATACATTCTGAGAGGAGGGAGGGAAAAGCAGGAGAGGATTGTAGAGGAGATGCCAAGCTAGAGGCCACCTCTTCTACTCTGGAAGTTCCAAACATACTCAGTCTTCTAGATCTCCCCAGGAGTCCCCCAGGGCACACAAAGCCTTTAGATAGCCCTCTCCTACCTGGTGGCTCAGTTCTCACAAGAACTGCGTCACCTCTCCAGCAAGAAACCACTGTTTTGCTCATCTAGGACCTTGGCATTCAAAAAGATAGCTACTTGTGGGGAGGATCGGCACCTTTGATGGGATAGAGCCTCACAGGCCCAAGAAGGGTCTCAGGCTGAGTTTTGTGGGCAGGACCCTCCATACTGAATTTATCTTCTCTGGATCCCCCAGGGTTGTAAGGGAAAAACGGGGCTACTCAATGCCAACCCAGCCAAGAAGCAGCCTCCTTGGGCCTTAGGGACTGTCACAACAAAACTGACCAGGAACCCTTCAGAGTGAGAACAATTCCAGGCCAGGAAAGAGGAAAGTAGCCACTCACTTGTTTCCTATGGTAGTTGCAGAGTGAAGACTGCGAGGAAGGGGTGCCACCCCACTGAGACTGGGCTTATTCCATGTCAGCGTCTCTGCAAAGATGAAAGAGGAAGGATTATCCACACTGGACCAGACACAGAGGATATTCCCTGGACTTGGGCATGGCAGGTGTGACCTAGCACAAGAACTGCATCCCTGACCTTACTATATATAGCTCACAGAAGGCCCTCTGATTGTTACCCTAACAGCCAGATTCTAGTATTTTCAAAATGATTCTGATAACCCCAGGAAGACAGTTTCTTTCAAAAAGTATTGAGCACCTCCCATGAGGAAGCAATGCTTCTGGAGCTGGGAAAGGAAGGCTGAACTCCCCCTTCAGCCACTCTCACTTCCTACCCTTCATGGAACACACCATCATACCACCTTAATGCTCTACAGACTGTATTTTGGCCTATGCTGATGTTTCTCTCACACTGAACCATTTGAGTACTGAGTCTGATCTATGGGGCAACACAACCAATACTCTCTCTCCTAACCAATACTACTCTCCCATTGGCAGACCTTCCAGAAATCTGTATTTGGCAATCTTTTCCTAATCACCCCTGATGCCACCACCTGGCTACCAGACCAAGTATCCCCCAAAAAGCTTAACAGTCTGTGGACATCCAATTTTACCACAACAGCCAGACTAGGCTGCATTAGTCACATGTAGACTAACGACTCTTAAGTCAACAAGCACTAATGCTACCCAAATCAAGAGTAATTCCAATAGAGAAAAACCTCAATCCCCTTTCTTATTCTCCTAAAGCTAGCTAACAAACTCATCAGACTAAGCCTTACCTTCTTAAAAAGAATATCACCAACACAGGACAAAGATACCGGCTCACAAACCTAGGGACTATCAAGTGTCCTACCTTCACCCTGTCATAAGGAGTGCAAAGAGCTAAAGAGGACACCACCTCCCTGTATGATGATGGCAGCCCAGACCAAGTCTATTACAGCAGCAAGGGCTTCCTTTTTTTTTTTTTTTTTTTGAGAGAGAGAGAGAGAGAGAGGGAGAGAATTTTTTTTTTAATATTTATTTTTTAGTTTTCGGTGGATAAAACATCTTTATTTATTTATTTATTTTTTATGTGGTGCTGAGGATCGAACCCAGCGCGCCCCGTGCATGCCAGGCGAGCATGTTACCACTTGAGCCACATCCCCAGCCCAGCAAGGGCTTCTTACCAATATCCAGGGTCCAGAGATCTCCTAGCCTGCAGCCACTCATCCCTCCATAGATCACCAATTTGGATTTCTTATTGTCTTTTTCTGTGTAGACCACAGCAGTATGTGACTCTCGAGGTGGAGGCAAGACTCCGTAAGTGATGGGGATATCCCAGGCTACCACTCCAGAGCCTGGCCGTAATTCCAGGATATATAAGTCATTCAGGTACCTGATGAAGAAAGATCAGTTAGTGAGCCTCAATTCCACATGCTAGAGGCCTCACTGGGTACGTATCAGTGAGCAGCAGACTCTTGGGAACATAAAGGGGGCAAAGTCTATGTGAACTCCAAGTTGTTCTTTTACCCTTGCCCTTGAGGAAGGTGCTGCCAAAAGCTTCTGAAGGCATGCCTAATTGGAATAGCGGGACAGGGTGTGAGGCCACGTGGCCTCATCGAGTTCAGACCCAGCAGCAGGCCCCTCCAGGCTGCTGAGCTCACAAAGCTGAGCATTATACAGGGCCTCCTAGAGCAAGAAGGGGTTGTTGGCCTGGGACTACCTCCAGACAGAAAGGCCCTTGGCCACAGGCCTTGGAAAATTCCCATCAGGAAACTTGTAGGCAGTGAAGGATGAGAGGGAAAGCACCAATTCTAAACTGAGTCTGAGGTACAGGGACCGGCCTAAGGCAAAGCAGGCTTCCACCTCCTCCCATGAGGCCTACTCATAGTTTCAGATATCAGAGTAGCAGAGTTCCTCAGAGAGCATTCAGTGCCAATCTCTCATTTGACAACCCAGCGCAGGAAAGGCACAATGCTGCAGTGGGCTTAGCCGGCCTATCTGACTTTAGGATTCCAGAGAGCCCTCTATCTAGGCAAGCAGACCCACCCTGGTGGAGTTCTATAGAAAAAACAAGTGTTTTTACCTTGGAATGTTGTTCTTGGGGTCCTCGCTATCGTTGGCCAGACCCCCAAATAGGTAGCATTTGTTGCCCACAAGGGAGAAGCTGTGCCCAAGCCGAGGACATGGAGGGGGCCCGTTTTTGGGCGTTTTTGCTTTGAGTCTCTTCCACTCCCACCGGCTTGCCTGCAAAAACAAGACTTGGAGAATAACTCCTGGGATAAGAGGACTCAAGTAGGGAATCTGGGGCAATTTATGGTGTAAAGAAGAAAAGATCTCCTCCACTGCCTCGCTCATCGTAAGCCCCCAAGCCACCAATGTAAAGGAGTAGTATAGGAGGTCATATGGAGACTAGAAGGCAGTGTGAAAACATAGGTCTGTGAAGAAGGAAGGTCCCAGGGGCTCTATACCGTTACCTGGAGCTCGTAGAGATCGTTGCTGTATTTCCCGTACTCCACCATCCCACCAAACACCAGCAGGCGAGTACCATCACATACGAAGCCATAGGCAGCACACCCCGGAGGGATGTCCCCTCTCACAGCCGGGATGAACCACTGGTTGGTTGCTGAAGAACAAAAGAAGTCGAAGTCAAAACACCCAGAAGCTTCTAGAATCTGAGCCCGATTCCTCATATCCCCCAAGTTCCCCAACCTTCACGTATAGTCAGAGAAAGGAGAGGCTGAGCCAGGATGCTATCCCTTGGGAGCCCTATCACCCTGCACCTACAGTCACTCTGGCCAGGCCATCTGCCAGAGCCCGGGACTTCAGATTACTACACAACTGCCTGTGACCATCCTGCTTCTCACCAAGGTCATCTTGGCAAGCAGGAAGTCACTGGCCAAGACAATCCATCAGCTTCTGGGAATCTGGGCACTGACTTTTCCCTATCACTAGCAGGATCATCACAATAAACTTCTGTACTCAAATGTTCTCTCTAAGCCCCACGCTTCTCCTAGAAGCCTACATTTCTCTCCCTGCACCACAGGGTCAAGACAGCCAGAACCCATGGCTGTCTCTTTGCAATAAAACAGCAACTGCTGCAGGCCTATGCCTCCCCTCTGTGCAGGCAGGCGAGGGAGGCCACAAACCAGCCTCAGCTAGCCGGCAGGGGAGAGATGGGGGCAAGAATTGGTCTCTGCTGACCTCCCGGGCCTTGCTGTCTGCTCTGACTTCCCCGCTGTTCTCGTCTCCTAGGTGATGGTCCACAGGCTCAGTGGCAGCGCCAGTACCCCTCCCCCACAACCACGCCTACGCCTATGCTGCTCCAGAACATTCTCAAGCCAGAGGTGGCAACCGCAGCAGAGCTTCTATGACAGAAGCTTCTCAAAAGCCCTTCACACTTCTGGCTGGGGGTGGGGGTGGGGAGGCTACCAAGAAAGAGGGCAAATCAAATCCCATGCACTGCTTGGATCCCCAGTGCATAACAGAGTCTTGAGTGGAAATGTGCTTTTTCCTAGACTGCCTGGTTTGTCTGGCTCCTCAATTCAGGCTCCCATGTCCCCTACATCTGTGGTGCCAGGACTTCTGAGAAAGTGCTGGGGAGCTGGGCACAGTGGCACATGCCTGTACTTCCAATGACTCAGGAGGCTAAGGCAGGAGGATCACAAATTTGAAGCCAGCCTCAACAATTTAGTAAGACCCTTCTTCAAAATAAAACAAAAGAGCTGGGGATATAGCTCAGACACTGAGTACCCCTGGGATCAATCCCCAATACTGGGGGCAGGGAGAGAGCAATGGGGGAAATATCCTTCTACTATGACTTATTAACCAAAAGAGGCTGTCCCTCAGAGAATATATCAATCTCTCTCAAACGCCAAACTGAGGAATAGTTGTAAATCTGATTATGCGCCCCAGTCAGATCTCAGTTCCAGGGAATCATCTGGACAAAGGCTGAGTCAAGACTGTTCCCCTAGGCAGAGTGTGGTGGTTCAGGCCTATGCCTCCCCTCCGTGCAGGTGGTGGTGGTGCATGCCCATAATCCCAGTGAGTTGGGAAGCTGGGGCAGAAGGATCACAAGTTCAAAGCCAGCCTCAACAACTTAGTGAGACCCTGTCTGAAAAAAATTAAATTTAAAAAGGCTGGGGATGTGGCTCAGTGGTAAAGCACCCCTGGGTTCAATTCCCAGTACCAAAAAATAAAAAAGGACAGAAAAAAAGAAAAATGGTGGTCTCCATTAAGAGCTGACTTGGCGGGGTCGGGTGGGGAGTTGGTCAGGATATTCCTGTGGGGAAAAGTGGGAGGCTTCTGAGGTCCAGTCCAGGCTGCTCATTGCTTCTCAGCCTGACCGTTCATATTGGGATACCATAACAGAATAACAAATATACATTTAATGGGGATGAAAAGTGTTGTGAGATTAGGGAAGAGGAGGAACAGTAGTTTTTTTCTTTATTCAAATACATTTAAGGAAAGGGGGCTGGTCATGGTTATTTATACAACTGCCACTACATCCTGGATAACCCACAATGTGCCCCAAGACTCCACAGGCAGCACACCATTGTGCCCTGGGACACGCCTGAGGGAGCAGGGCCTCCCCAGACCCCACAAATGCCACAGGTGGATTGTTGGAACAGCTGCCCGCTCCTCGGCTGTTCAGCTGAGTCACTGGGACTCCAGGCTGCTAGCACTATGGTCTCTGTCATCTTCCTGTAAGACAGGTGCAATGTTTTATCAGCTCTCTGCCTCCTTCTCATTTCCAGTGCAAATGCAAACCAAGAAAAGCAGGAGCTTTCAACGCCCAGGCAAATCAATGCTGCACAAATCGGGAGAGACAGCCTCCCAAAATCCAGGCAAGAAGTCCCTTCCATCCAAGTTATCAGGATAAAAGCCAACAGAAGCCTCTGAGGCCACCTCAGTCCATCCACCTCTCTCGGTTGATAAAGGGACAGGGCCCAGAAGAAGTGACTCACCTGAGGTCACAGAGTAAACAGAGACAAGAACCTGACTGACTGAATCTGATCTATTTGTGTCCACCTGAGGATCTCATGTAGAGGCAGCCACTGGCTACCCCCCCTCACCAGAGCACCCTTGTGCAGAAACAAGTAGCTACAGAAGCATGGACCAAGGTTTGGGATGAAAGCTAATGGCTAAAAGGACCAGCCCACAGCTTTCCCATCACACTCTGGTCAGACACAATTGACCAAGTGAGAAGGGCTCTGTGATGCCCCAGGGTCTCTGGATCACCAGCTCCTTCTAAGTGACCCAAGAGGTGATCTTGTTCTAGAACATTCCAGGCAAGGCAGGACCCCTCCCCAACTCCCTTGGAGAGAGTATGTCAGGGAGTGCAGTTCCTGGTAGAGACAGAATGCAGGCTTTCCTCATTTAACCCATAAGTCCCATTCCACCCCCCTGAAAGAACACAAGCAAGTAAGGTCTTCTCTCCATCTTTTAAACCAGACAGCTGTTCTCAGCCATCCCTCAATCACCTGGGGGTATCATGTAACCCAATCCTTTGGCCCTTCAGTTTGGATATGCCCTGGCATGTCACTGCCCTCCAGGCTCGCTCTCACCAGACAGGGGAATTTGGGGAAAGGAGGTCACCCTCCTGCAGGATCTGATGTGATATGAAACACTCTCCCCTCTTCTCAGCTAAGACTGAAGCCCAGCTTCTATTTGCTCTCCCACCCCTCTTGGTGCGTTTGCCAACTCCATCTGTAGTTGTTGATGCCACCATCTAGAGACTGACACCCATGCATCAGGGCAGAAAGTGAAGTTAAAGGAATCGTCTTCCTTTTTGTTCAATCTGTCACATCAGAGCATTTCCGGTGTGGCAGGCCCTGTGCTAGGAGGCAGAGAGGAACCACATCCTCTATTTCCATCTTATAGGAAGACTGTGCACCCTCTTCCAGCAATGGGAAGAGTTGAGAAGCAAGCCCAACTCTGGAAAGCAAAGCAAGGGTGATGGAGGGCACAAATGGAAACGAGGGGACATCTGAGCCAGGCCTTGAAGGGTGAGCAGGATTTCCCGGCAAATGAAACTAGCAAGGCCAATCAGGAAGTGACTCCAAGAGCCTGGTAACAAGTGAGGAGGGTCTGGAATGGAAGGGCAACAGATGTGTTACCAGCTGGAATAAGTGACCAATTAGGTACAAGGACAAAAGAAAAGGGGGGCATTCCTAAGATGGTGGCCCATAGCCCATAAATGAAGAGAAAGGTGGCAGAACAGTCAAGAGTGAAGGTCGTGCTCCTGCCCAATTCTGCCACTAGCTGGGGGGGGGGGGGGGTGACCCTGGACTTGTCACTTCTCCTCTTGGACCCCAATTTCCTCATCTACAGAAACAAGGAAGTCTCATTAGATTTTTTTAAATATTTTATTTTTAGTTATAGATGGACACAACATCTTTATTTTTTACTTTTGTCTGGTGCTGAGGATCGAACCCAGTGCCTCATGCATGGTAGGCGAGCGCTCTACCTCTGAGCCACAACCCCAGCCCCTCATTAGATATTTTCTAAAGTTTCTTCAGCTGTACTGTCTACGTCACTAAAGCACTACTGAGGCAAAAGTAGTCTGTGTAAGCACTTGCTATCATATCTCTCCTCATCAGGGCACCCCCAACCTGGCAGGCTCTAAATCCTTTGGCTCAGAGCCTCTGGGTAATCTGCTTTGCCTCATGGAAATAAAATCCCCTGAGGAGCACTCCTGTAATCCCAGCAGTTTAGGAGGCTGAGGCAGGAGGATCTGAAGTTCAAGGCCAGCCTTAGCAATTCAGGGAGACCTTGTCTCAAAATGAAATTAAAAAATAAAAAGGGCTGGGGGTGTGGCTCAGTGGTTAAGCACTCTAGGTTCAATTCCTGGTACCAATCAAAACAAAACAAAACAAAATCCCAAAGACAAGGATGATAGCTACTTTAAGACCTCCCAAAGGCCAGTCAGGTGTCCCCCAGCCACCGTGGTTAACTGCCACCAAAGAACCAAAGAGGAAAGCCACGCACTTTCTCTCACATGTACACAGGTACCTACCTTCAAGTGCACACAGTCCACCCCATGCCCGTCACCCCAGGTCACTGAGCTGACCAAGACACTGGAAACTGACCAAGGCAGTGAAAAGCCCATACACACACCATGAAATGACAAGGATTGATTCCAGACTGGCCTGCTCTCCACAGGAGCAAGTCTTTTTGAGGGCTGATCCTGTGCAGGGAAAAGTGCAGAGGCAGAGGCATGTGAATGTGCCTTGACCTCAACTGAAACAAAAGGAAACAAAACCAAGGTGACCAGGAAAGGGAGTTGTGGGGGCAGATGGGTAGCCAGAACTCTGGGGCACCAAGTGCTAGGTACTACCCTGGACCATAAGAATAATGGATACACCAGGCTGAGGAAGAGTGCTGGGCCTGCTAGTTGCTCTTGAGAAGTTGCCTATCCAATTGACCCTGAAAGTTTCCAAACTGCTTCCCGGGAGGATTCCAGGACTCTGCTCTAAGCAGCCCTTTGGAAGGCTGACTACATTCTAACAGCCTACCTATTCGTGCAGCTTGATAAGGAATTAATGCCAAAGTGGTCAATTCATTTTAATAAATTAAGGAACTTGCAGAGGCCCCAAGGAAGCCAAGGCAGAGGCCTGCAGTGGACTTTGGAGCTGACTGTAATTAGGCCCCTGCCCTACTTTCTAAAATTGCATTTCCCTGCCAGGAAGCCTACTCCAGGCCTCAGAAGAAAGTCAGTCCGAGGAGTCAAGAAGGTGCTGTTCATGGCGAGGGCATCTCTAAAAACAGCTCTACCACCTGAGAAGTTGTATCCCTGCCCTTGGCCTTAGCTTACTGGGCTAATTCCTGCCACCACAGCTGCCCAGACTGGCATAAGCACCACAGACCCCCCCTTCTGCAGAGCCCAAGAGAAAGGCCCTGCTCTCTGGAGGCAACAGGTGCTGAGAAACAAGGAATGCAAAGGATCACCAGCAACCCACCAGCCTTTCAAAGTCAAGCTGGTAGGGGCCAATAATGTTAGAGGTGTTGAGACCTGT
The DNA here is from genome assembly GCF_021218885.2 of Marmota monax. Taxonomy (NCBI): domain Eukaryota; kingdom Metazoa; phylum Chordata; class Mammalia; order Rodentia; family Sciuridae; genus Marmota; species Marmota monax. The sequence continues at coordinate 1,626,471 of NW_026692025.1, read as the reverse complement.
CTGTGTTCTCAGTAATGGTGGCCACAGAGGTGGGTGGGGGGATCCCAGCCCCCAGTCAGAAGCCCCGTGCCAAGCCTCACTCCCCTCGTCACTCCTTCTACACACTGCCAGCTTCCTACCCCCAGAGCAAGGAGGTGATGGGGGCCAACCAAAGAAACAGCAGTCTGGCTGTGCCTTGTAGCCCATCCTTGAAGTTGACAGGAAGTTCTGGGACCACCAGAGCCTGGGGAGTATGGACCCCAGTGAAGGGGAGGAGTGGGCAGGCTCAGCACTGCAAGATGCTCCTCCCTCTGCTGTTGGAGGCACTTCCTGAAGGCCACTGCAGCTGCAGGGGCTCTCTTCTCCAGCTCTCATCTGGGACTGCATCCACAAACCTGCAAGACCGCTCACCTTTCCTTCAGGGCAAGACGAGGGCTAGGAGCAGTCAGTGGGCAAGTTGGGCCCACCCTTGTGCTAGGCGAGCCGAATCGGGCCAAGAGGCTTCCACAGGGGAAGGATGCGACAAAGCTGTGGTGGAAAGCAGCAGGCTTTCCGCCCCAGAGACCAGGCAAGGAAGGCTTCCAGGCAAGGGACAACATGTGGCTCCCACGAGGGAGGGGGCAGAGGCCACCGGTGCATCAGTCATGCCTGCAGATAAAGGCGCCTCTCAACTAACAAGGTTTTGGGGGAGACAGAGGGAGGGGATAATCACTGCCTCGATCTCCCAGAAGAGGGGAGGCACAGGGCTACCTGGTGAGGGAAAATGGATCCACCTCATCAACTGCAGCGCACCAGTTTAGGAAAAGAGGCTATTTGCGGAGAATAAAATACTGCAGAACTAAATGCCAAAAGGGGAGGTGACACAGCCACGGTTCTATTGGTCCCCAAGGCCCCAGCGGCATTACCCAGGAGGCGGTGTCCAGCACAGCTCGCAACCCCCCCCCCACCCCCGCTGGATTAGGCTCCTGAAACTCTGCCCCTCAAGAGCGCTTCCCTCCGGCTCTCCAGAGACAGAACGGATCCATAATCCAAAAATTGTCATTTCTCCTGAATGGGCATAGACATTAGGGATGAGGAAGAGCGGAGCGACCAAGAGAGGGGGGAGGACTCCGGCTGCGCCAAGGGGACACCTCCGCCCGCCATCCAGCCGGCGGGGGTAAGGGCGTACGTCTGAAGTCACCATCGGTGGCGACACCACCTCCCCCTCACCAGTTGACTACAGGGTTTCTCCCAAGTAACGAAAAAGCAACCCTCAAACGCAGGAAAGTCCGGGGGTGTAAGAACAGGGGGAAGACGAGGGAAACGAAGAGAAGGCAGGTAGTGCAAAGGAGAGAAGAAAGCACATCAGCGAAGGAGACGGAAAGATGGGACGAATGGGAGAGAGAAGAGGGAAAGCAAGACGGAGGAGGGAAGGGAGGAGAGCAAAAAATGGGGAGGGAGGGAAGAGGATGGTGAGGGAGGAGATGGAAGGAGGGAGGAAAGAGGAGGGAGAGGAGATGGAGGGAAAGATTCGAAGACCCAGCGGGCTTTGCACTCACCCGTGTTGTACACGTGCAGTTCGTCCACTATCCCTTCGTTGCCGCCACCAAACACCACGATGAGCTCCTTGATGGCCACGGCGCGGTGGCCGTGGCGGGGTCGGGGCACCGGACCCGACCAGCCCACCACTCGCTTCCAGCGGGGTTGCAGAAGCACCGCTGGCGAGTTGGCGGGCGACACGGCCGAAGCCATAGTTCCAAGAAAGGGTGCGGTGGGAAGAAATCACCAGGCGGGAAGGGAACCCCTCAATTCCTCTCACACACCCCCCCTTTCGCCTAAGGCAGTTCTCACGGAGAAGCGGTTCCTCACACAGCGGTGGACGACTCCATGGAGGCCGCCATCTTAACTACCCTCCTTCCCTTTGGCTCTTCCCCTTCTTCTCGCTCGCCCCGTCTCCCCAAGAGCTTCCCGAAACTGTCAACTACCTAAGCCCGAGAAGCTGGTGGCCGTCGAGTTCTGCCGCCCTGACTATTTGTTCGGGTGCTCCCGCTTACAAGCTCGGGCGGGAGGCCCTGGGAGCCGCCATCTTGAGCCGCCTCTCTCTCCTCCCTTCCTCAGTCGTAGCCCTCCCCCGCCGGAAATGGCGGAACCCCGGCCCGGTTCCCACACCCCCAAGTCCCCAGCACTGGCCGGCTTCCGGGGCGGGTGGAAAGGAGCCACAAGCGCCGCGGTCGTCTCAGCCCCGCCGGCGCTCAGACCACAATTGTGGGAGCCGCCATCTTGAGACTGTCCCGCTTCCCCGCCTAGCACTTAGTACAGCTGCCGCTCCCGAAACACCCCCGATTCTCCTAAGGAATGGAGTCACGCCGGAGGCCAGTGGAACCAGCTCGAACTCTCCGGGGCGGCTCCGAGGCCCGCACCGTACGGCTCGTGAGGTCTCGCACCTCTCTGTTGAGTCCGCCTCCGCTGCTCAGGCTGCGCCTGCCGCCCTGGGAGCCGCCATCTTGAGACTAGCTCCCCCTTCCCCCCTATTCTCTTCCTCCTTGGTCAGTTCTTCTACTGCAGACCAAATGCAAAGCAGCGTCCAATCCTCGCTTCCCTCCTTATGACTCCTTCCCACAGGAGCCGCTCCAAAGAGCCAGAGTTAGGCCCCGAAGTGGCAACTGTACGGCAGGAGGAGCGGTAACGGCAGGGCGCTCATGCCTCCTCCCTGGGAGCCGCCATCTTGTGTAAAGAAGTAACAACTAAACATGGCGGCGGCGGTCGGGCGAGGGGGTGGAGTCTGGCGACGTCACCACTCCCCCGCCCTCACACGGCTTCGCCTCTGGGCTCCAGCCTCTTAAAGGATCCCTGCGCTCCCCTGCGGCGGGAAGTGGGGATTGGTGCCGCTGTGCATTCGGCTAGGGCTCTAGCCTCGCTTGGGTTAGGTGCAGACTCATCCCACCCCACGGCTCCCCGTGAGCGCGCCTCCACGCCTCCGCCCTGGGAGCCGCCATCTTGCCACTTCCCCTAGCCCGGCCGTCCCCGGGCGTCAATAGCGACTTTCAGCACAAAACAAAGATGGCGGCGGCATCTGGAGATGCCCGGATGAGAGTGGTAACTCCCTCAGACTCGCTGGGCCCCGCCCCTCTTGGGAACTGTCTCCCGGGTCGCAGAAGGGACACGTGCCCGAGGAGTTGCCTTAGACATGCAGGGGGAGGGTCGTGAAGAGAAACCAGTGCAGTGGTGCCTCCAACCGAGGAACAACCATTTTCCCGCCCCGCACTGTCGTAGGAGGCGGCTCGAGACCGGCCACCGAGGGAGCCGACGGGGCGGGGCAAGAGTGGGCGGTTACACGGCTGAGAGCCCGGCGCCCAGGGGCGGAGCCGCCGCCAGCTCCCAGGCTCCCAGGCCCGTCAGCTCCGCCCCCGGGCGCCACCACCTCCTCCCGCGCCCAAGCGAAGAGCCGAGCCGCGCGCCCGGGGGCGCCTTGCGTCGGGCCGCCCCCACCGTTCCTCCTTTGCCCCGCCAGCCACAGGGTGGGCAAACGGGCTGGCTGCGTCCGAACCAGGCGGGCGGGAGTTGCCTGCGTCATTCGCGTCACCTCACGTCACCCCGCCCCGCCTGCTTCCCAGGGCTCTGAGCCCCGCCCCTTGCGCAGGCGCGCGGCAGCTTTCGGGTCCGCCCTTTTTCGAGATTTGAATTTCCCCCAGCGAAGCGAGGGACGCAAAGTACCCGGATGGTGTTTGCTGGACTTTTCGCGCCAATACCGTAAATTCTCACAACAATTCTGAGAGCTGGGTACCGGCATCGCCCGCCCGTTCCAGATTTCCCAGGAGGCGCCCTGGGGGCTTCAGCGTCATCATACTCATTGCCTCTCGCAGGCTCTAACGCAAGGGTCCTGAACCCTGGTGTCCTGAACTTTGGAGCCAGACACATGATGATTTCTTCACTTTAGCATATCTTCATTTTAACTTCTTTTTAATATTCTTTTAAAAAATTTTTTAGTTGTTCATAGACCTTTATTTTATTCATATATTTATACGTGGTGCTGAGGATTGAACTCAGTGCCCCACACATGCTAGGCAAGCGCTCTATCACTGAGCCACAACCCCAGCCCCTTCATTTTATCTTTATTTTCACTAACCTGTAGTAGAAATTGACATTTTCCGAAATTACAGATACAGGCAGCAGTGCAGAGTAGCAGCCACATCTGTGACTTGAAGGAAATTGTACATCATTTCAGATCCTATAGCCGTTTTGTAGAGGTCCAGAAGTTAAGTAATTTCAAGATTTATCAACAGACTAACTCTGAAGTTACTATATTAGCTTCTGGTAGATCTCGTAATTTAATGTGCTAGTAAAGAAGCACCTATATTACCATATCACACTTTTTCCAAAATATTGTAATGATCCTCTTTTGACAAATAATTTGGCAGTTCTATTATAGTTTATGCAGTTGAAAGCACTCATTTAAGAAACTCCAAGGTATAATCCATTTATGTATGATGTGTCAATATGCATTCTATTGTCATGTATAACTAATTAGAACAAATTATATATATAATATATATATATATATATATATATATATATATATATATATATATATATATATATAAATATAAATGAAAGTCCAAAGATGCCAGGCACAGTGACTCACACCTGTAATCCCAGCAACTCAGGAGACTGAGGCAGGAGGATTGCAAGTTTAAAACCAGCCTCAGCAATTTAGAGAGGCCCTAAGGAACTCAGCAAGACCGTATCCCAAAATAAAATGCTTTTTTTTTTTTAAAAAAAAAGGGGGGGGGGCTGGGACTGTGGCATGACCCTGGATTGATTCACAGTAACCAAAGGAAAAAAAGTTCAGAGCCAGAACTGTTATGTACCCCTGTAATCCCAGCAACTCTGGAAGCTGAAGAAGGAAGACCACAAGTTTGAGGCCAGCCTCAGCAATTTAGCAAGACCCTGACTCAAAACAAAAAAATAACAAAAGGACTGGGGATGTAGCTCAGTGGTAGACTATCCTTGGGTTCAATCCCCAGTACTCACCCCCTAGCCCCCCCCCCGAAAAAAAAAGAAAGTCTAAAGAGGTCTAAGGCACAGCAAAAGAGAAAAGCCCACACTTAAGTGACTTTGTTACCAACTGTTCTCTATGACATTGGGCAGTTTGCCTCACCTCTCTGGTTTCAATCCCTTCCCTAGTAAAATAAAGAAGTTTGAGCTGTTGATCCAAGGGCCTTCCCTAAATTCAGCATGTTTCTTTTCCAAATTCAGGAACCACTATAGTTGTTCTGTGCTGCTTAGGCCTCTCAAGTTGTCCTGCAGGGTGTTTTAAATTATATCCCCTTATCTGCAGAAAGATAGCAAGGAGTGTCTTGGGGGCACAACAAATAGTTTTTGGAAATGCAAGCAAAGAAACAGTAGTGGCTTCTTGTTTTTTTTTTTTTTTTTTAATCTTATTTTTTTTTTGGTGGGGTTCTTTTTTTTTTTGTCTTTTTTGGAACTGGGGGTCGAACCCAGGGCTTTGCGAATGCAAGGCAGACGCTTTGCCACTGAGCTACATCCCAGCCCCAGTAGTGGCTTCTTTATCTTGTTTCTTTGCTTGGAGATGGCATCAGCTGCTGCTTAAGTGCATACAGCCACCGAAGCAGGAGGGTCTATGGATCACATGTTTTATGGAAGAAAACCTTTGGCTGGGAGATTGTTACACTTTGCAGGTATTTCCAAAAGACCCCTGGCCCAGGGCCAGGGATGTAGTTCAGTAGTAGAGTGCTTGCCTGGAATGCATGAGGCCCTGGGTTCAAACTCCAGCACCATACACACAAAAGAAAGATACCAAAAACCTAAGGTCCGAATGCTGTTGAGCCTTCAGCCTTCTTCTGCCAGTTGCCAGGGGAAACTATGATGAGCTGTGTATGGTAGAACAAGGCCATGCGCTTCAGGGTTATACCATAAAGTAACCAGCCTGGTTTTCCTGTGGAGCTTGGGCAGTTGGTATGATTACATGTCACTTTCGGCTTGGACTCAGGTGGACTCTGCCCGTATACGAAGAAAGAAGAGTTGCTTTCCACACCCTTCCTGGATTTCCTTCGTTATTAAATTGACAGTATTGGACTCCTATCCCCAGCCTGCCACCTGGCTTGTTGAAAGACAGGAAAATCTGACTAGTTCATGCATCATGGGGCTCTAGATGGGTGCAGGGAGGGACCCAGAGACACCAGGCAGCTCCTCTGCTAGTGTCCCAAGAGTGGAATGGGGGAAGTGACAAGGAGGAAATGACAGCCAGGTTGAGAGTATAAGCAGGCCAGGAGCATTGGCCAGGTGCAGAGGGCACAGGGCTTCCAGACCTACAAAGTCTTGTTCTGGCTGGAAGACAGAGCTGGCCCTGAGGGACTTGCAGGACTAGATGCAGATGGCACTTTAAGTCTGGCCTAGAGGTTGGACATGATTGTGGGGAGCCAGTCACTGAAGGGTATTAAGCAGGGACAGACATGATCCAATCCAGGAGTACTTGAGGATGATGTGTACAGACCACGTTAGCAGTGGCTTGGGGGTCAGAAGTCCAGAATAGGTGGCCTCCAGACCTGGAGTCTCCTAGGCTGGAGAGGAGGGGACAGGATGAGTCTGGGATACCCCACACTGAGATGGGAAGCTTGTGTGATGAAAGAGGCAGATTCAAGCTAATGGCTTCAGTTCCCTGGTGGGAGTTTGAAAGGGCAGTGGGACATGGGACACCCCATGCCGGACCTGGTAGTCCTCCTTAGCATCGGATCCCCAAGGGAAGAAAGCTCAGCATCCACATGGGCCCCCAGGTCCTATTGTAGAAATGAAAGAGCAAATAGGACTGGTAAGAAAGAGCAAAGCTTTGTACTTATAATATAACTGAATAAAACTGAGCAGGTTTGGGACAGAAGCACCAGAGGAAGAGCAAAGTGTTTGAGCCTTGCCTCACTATTTTGGGTATCCTTGCCTCAACTGCAGGGAGGAAGATGGATATTGTACCTCAAAAATATATGCTACTGCTGGGTGGTGCACACCTGCAATCTCAGCAACTTGGGAGGCTGAGGCAGGAGTATTGCAAATTCAAGGCCATACTCAGCAACTTAGACTCTAATCAACTTAGCAAGACGCTATCTCAAAATAAATAACAACAACAACAACAACTGGGGATGTACCTCAGTGGTAAAGTGCCCCTGGGTTCAATCCCCAGTACCAAGCCCTCCCCAAATACATTGTACTAAGTGATCGACAAATACAAGAACTCATTCTGGCACTGGAAGTGTAGCCCAATGACAGAGTGCTTACCTAGCATGCACGAGGCCCCAGGTTCCATCCCCAGCACAAAAACAACACAAAACAAAAACTCACTTCATCCTCACAACCACCATGCAGGGAAGGTACTTTCCCACTTCTCCACTTCACAGGTGAGCAAACTGAGACCCAGAATGGTTCTGACCCAAGGTCACATGGCTAGTGAGTGAAGGTGCCAGGGCTAGAGGGCAGACAGTCTGGCATAGGTACCAGGAACTTGAGGCCCTGTCTTGTCTCTCCTTTGTGTCTGCTTTCTTGGCTCTGAGTCATGCTCAGAGCATTGAACCTCTTTTCCCTACAGTATTAGTCCATTTCTTTTGACTAGGCTAACTCACACTACAGCTGCTCCAAAGCACTTGGCAGCCAGTGACATTTAAGTTTTTCTGGCTCCATCACTGCAAGGAATTGGAAGATTTTGTCATAGGTGAAGGAAACAAGGTGATTTGCAGTGTAGCATTTCAGGAGGGGCAGGAGGGAAAAGCCTCGTCTTCCTCTAGCTCTGTGCCCTAGAGTCTAGAACTTGGACAGCATCTGATGGTCTCTAATTCATCTAGGTGTTTGGTTAACAAGGCTTTTGGGCTGACCTGGAAACTTCCACATTTATAACCCTACTGAGCGGGGAAAGCCTGTCCTGAGTTGTAACAACAGATATAGGAAAGGAAGTCTCCAAATGGGGTGGCTTTTATTTATTTATTTCTGATGAAAACCATTGGTGGCTCCCGAGGCTGAGAATTGGGAAGATGGAGGCTCTTTTTTTTTGGAATTTTTTTCTACCCACACTCTTTTTGTAACCACAAAGGAAAAAAGGCAGAACAGTCCCCTGCTTTGTGCCAACCAATCGCAGGACTCCTGCCCTCCTCCAGCCTGCTGCTGCCACTCTGGGGCAAGGTAGCAACATCAGCATCAGAAATCAGGGGGACTTTTTCCTGCTGGCTCAGCTGGGAAGCCAAGTAGTAAACAAGGCTGTTTACTTAGATTTTGAAATGAAGGTGAAAACTGCAGCGTAGGTCACGTTGAAAGTTCTAGAGGAAGCCAGAGTTGGGGCAGGCCCTGTTCCATGAGGCTGTGGCCAGCCACCTGTGCATGGCCACCCACCTGCAGGTGTTTCATAGATGTCTCTTCATGCTGGTGGGCTACAAACACTATGCTACAGCAGCACCAGGAGCACTTAGTTGTCTTGGCCAGCTTGGCCCTGGTCTACAGCTCTGTTCAGTGGCTGCAGCTCTGGATGCAGACACATCCCATCACAGTCTTGGACAGTGGCTCCCTTCACCCATTTTTGCATGCATGGGGGCTTGGGGCCTTTACCTAGATAGGGCCTAGAAACTGGTTATTGCTCTGTTCAGTTATGGCCTTGCCCTACTGTGCCTATTGGGGCTTGAGGTGGCACTGCATGCTCACATGGTGGCTGCGGTGGGTCAGGCCCTGCACGCCCACAGGTGTTATGGTAGTGCTTCCTCAGCCACCTGTCAGGGCTTTATGGTCCTCAAGCTGTGTGACCATCAGTTTGTGTAGTTGGCGTCCCTTCCAAGCTCATAGGCCACATTTTTTGTGTGTACTGGGGAGTGAATCCAGGGGTGCTTAACCCCTGAAACACATCCCCAGCCCTATTTTGTTTTTTTTTTTAAGTTATCCTTAATCTATTGTTTTTTTTTTGAGAGAGAGAGAGAGAAAGAGAGAGAATTTTTTAATATTTATTTTTTAGTTTTCGGCGGACACAACATCTTTGTTTGTACGTGGTGCTGAGGATCGAACCCGGGGCCGCACGCATGCCAGGCGAGCGCGCTACCACTTGAGCCACATTCCCAGCCCCCTATTTTGTATTTTATTTAGAGACAGGGTCTCACTGAGTTGCTTAGAGCCTTGCTTTTGCTGAGGCTGGCTTTGAACTCTCGATCCTCCTGCCTCAGCCTCCCGAGCCACTGGGATTACAGGCTTGTGCCACCACACCTGGCTCAAGGTGTGTGATAATCCAAGGTCCATGATGTGCTCCAGTTCCACTTCGCATTTTGTTTCTGACAAGTTTAAACTCTGGCTCAAGGGAGTGCCCTGAGGAAAAGCTGACTAAAACCAATGAGCTCCCAGCACTGAAATCGACTATTTGATGACATTCTCTTATCAGTGTGAGATATCCTGGGTGTGGCAACATGTGAAGGTTTCATAGAAGACTGTCCTTCCCTGAAAAGCTTTGGGCTTCAATAATTAGGAGTGAAGCTAGGCCTGCTAGTGCCATCTGTAATCCCAGCAATTCAGGAGGCTGAGGGAGGAGTATGGCAAGTTTGAGGCCAGCGTGGGAAACTTAGTGAGACCCTGTCTCAAAATAAAAAGTTGAAAAGAAAAACAATGACTGGGGACCTAGCTCAGTGGTAAACTGTTATGAGTTCAATTCCTAGAACCAACTGAACAAACAAACAATTTAGGAGTAGCATGTTATGCTTTCTGCAATTTAAAGAGAAAGTGGAGTTCTATGTGCATGAAATGTGGGGATTCATCAGACTGTTCTTGTAACTTTTTTGTAGTTTGGAATATTTCATAATAAAAAGTCAGGGAGGAAATGACCCAAGAGTTCCACGATGTTGGAGGTTGGAGAGAATGGTTGTCTGCAGCATCTTTGGGGTGTTGGCTATAGATGCAGGCTGGCAACAGCTGGGCCAGCCAATGAGTAGGGCAACCAGCAAGTGTCTCTACACATGACTCGGCTTACACGTACCCTACACATACCCAACAGATTCATGAGAAATCACGTAATTCCCCAAGATTCTTGACTTGGGCCAGGTGCTGTGGCACACACTTGTAATCCTGGTGGCTCAAGAGGCTGAGGCAGAAGGATTATAAATTCAAAGCCAGGGCTGGGGATGTGGCTCAAGCGGTAGCATGCTCGCCTGGCATGCGTGCGGCCCGGGTTCGATCCTCAGCACCACATACAAACAAAGATGTTGTGTCCGCCGAGAACTAAAAAAAATAAATATTAAAAAAAATAATAAGTTCAAAGCCAGCCTCCGCAATTTAGTGAGGCCCTATTTCTAAATAAAATTAAAAGAATAGCTGGGTATGGTGGGCACGCCTGTAACCCCAGCAGCTCAGGAGGCTGAGGTAGGAGGATCGGGAGTTTAAAGCCAGTCTCAACAACTTAGTGAGGCGCTAAGCAACTCAGTGAGACCTTGTCTCTAAATAAAATACAAAACTGGGCTGGGGATGTGACTTAGTGCACGACTGCTCCTGAGTTCAATCCCCAGTACCCCCCCCCCAAAATCATATTAAATTGAAAGAAAAAAAAGGGCTGGGAATATGGCTCAGTGGATAAGTGCCCCCTTGGTTCAAACACTGGTATGAAAAAAAAAAAAATGCCTGACTTGATGTTCATGTTAGTTGTCGGCAGGTCATGTGAAAGCCATGTCACCTCAGATCCTTTGTGGAATAAGGCAGTGCATGCTTAGGTGAAGAAACAGAAGTGTCAAAAGTTGAATTCTCCGTAGAGAGGTTTGTCCATAGTGTGTCTTAGTTGTCCTTAGAGAGTAGGGTTACCAAAGATTCATGGGTCTGTCATCATTGGGGAGACTCAGAGTGTGCTGATGATGATAGTTTTTGGACCCAAAGTCAAGGAATCAGATCCTCTGGTTTATAGGCCTAAATCTTTTTTTTTTAAGAGAGAGAGAGAATTTTAATATTCATTTTTCAGTTCTCGGCAGACACAACATCTTTGTATGTGGTGCTGAGGATCGAACCCGGGCCGCATGCATGCCAGGCGAGCGCGCTGCCACTTGAGCCACATCCCCAGCCCGGGCCTAAATCTTGTAGTTTAAGATTTTCTTGTTCACAGGTAGACAATAATGTAGGCTCATCTGAGTGGCCATCCACAAATTAAATAGATAAGTGGTCAGCTACAAAGGCAAGACCAAAGGAAAGATGACACCTTGTTCTCGTCCAGTGACCTCTGAGGACAGGCTGCCCCTGTACCTTTCAGTGTCCTCAAGGCCCTGTCACCAGAGCCTTGTATGCATATTGTCCTGTGACTGTTGCTTTGATTACTGAGATGCTTTCGAAACCTCTCAAGTAGGTGGCAGGCTGATGAGTGTCAATTAAACCTTGTAAGACCCTATGGAAATTCCAGTGCCTCAGGCAACCTTTGTCCCTCTCTCAATGTCTAGGGCAGGTGGTGGGCCCTGGTCCAGGGGTTGTGGCCTAGAGGCAAGATACACCAGTGGTGGATACCAGGGGTAGCATCTGCTTGGGAAACAGCTTTGTTCTGTTTGAAGTTAGGTCTCAAAAGCTCCATGTGCCCTGGAAGAGGAAGAAGTCCGGGTTATCCCCAGAGAGCTGCCCTTACCTCAGTAACTGGTGGGACAGGTGAGAAGTGAGAACCTGGCTCTTAATCAGGGATCCCAGCCACCCCCATCCACCCCTTCCTTTTGTTGTTTCTTTGTCAATGGTCCATGAATACCATTAAGGTATTCATTCCATACCTTTGAGCTAAAAGCACCAGTAACTATTTTAGTTTTTCTTTTTACCAATACCTATGCAATAACCCTGAGAGACTTCTGGTTTTCATTTTGCTCCTGTGTCAGGCACGGTCCCCACAGGAAACAGGTGTCACACTCAAGATTTGGGTGATTCACAGTGGTTTCATGGATAAATACTTTGAGGGGGGAATCCCAGGGGGCTCTTACTCCTCTGGAACCCTAGGGCAGTGGACTCCATACGAAGTAGGGATGGGCAATGGGAAGCTGACTCTTCTCCTCCTGTTGAGTCTCCTATTCAGGGTTGTCAGGTTACACCCAGGATCCATGAACAATGTTTTAGCACAAATGCATCCAAAATGTTGCCCCAGGACCTGTGTAAGGTTGAGCAGAGGGTGAAGAAGGCCTGGAACCTTCTCTTTCCACCCCATTTTCTGATCAGTGTTTCTCAAAGTGGGGGCAGGTTTAGCCATGCAGTTTCTTGTGTCCCTTCCTGCCCAGATAAACCGCACTTCTGGGCCTGAGACCTCAGTGCCTCATTCCTGGACTGAGGCTATCAGATGCTCATTACCCCTGAGATGCTAGAGGAAGGGGACTCCTGGCTGCATTCCCTCAGCCTCTGCTCTGCAGTCCCTTGGTATGCAGCACCTCCATGGGGGTTCAGTCTTGTTGCTGGATCTGTTGTCTTTACTGTTTTGTTTTGGTTTTTTGGGGGGGAAATACCTCGGATTGAACTCAGGGGCACTCGACCACTGAGCCTCATCCCCAGCCCTATTTTGTATTTTATTGAGAGACAGGGTCTCACTGAGTTGCTTAGGGCCTCACCGTTGCTGAGGCTGGCTTTGAACTTGTGATCCTCCTGTCTCAGCCTCCCAAGCCACTGGGATTACAGGTGTGTACCACTGCACCCGGCATTGGTAGATTTTTCTGGTGGTCATTTTGGGGGAATATATAGTCAACAACCCCAATTTGGAACATGGGGCTCCCTTCTCCTTTTTTGGGGGGGTGATACCAGGGATTGAACTCAGGAGCACTCAACCACTGAGCCACATCCGCAGCCCTTTTTTATATTTTATTTAGAGACAGGGTCTTGCTGACTTGCTTAGCACCTCACCATTCTGAGGCTGGCTTTGAACTCGTGGTCCTCCTGCCTCAGTCTCCTGGGCTGCTGGGATTACAGGAGTGCAGCACCGCGCATAGCCCATGTATACTTCTATAGCTTTCTGCATCCCAGTTTTCCCTTTGCTCTGTTCTTCATCTTGGTCTTGGTGCTCCATGAGAGCCCTGCACAGCTGGCGAGCCAATGGTTGCCAGATGGGGCCTCCCCCAACCTTTGACCTAACGGTTTAGAGCTTCCTAAGCCAGGAGGGACCTCAGAAACCATCTGTGTGGGGCCCCTCACTTCACAGAATAAGAAACTGAAACCAGAGAGGTTCCACTTGGCTGAAAGTCACAACCCTGAGGATCAGAAGCCCAGGCAGCCTGCCTCTAGGGTCAAAGCTCTCTCCTTGAAGAAGTGCTTTCTGGAACCATGACTGGGCATTTTCTCCACAGAAAAAAATGTTTGTTTTCGCTGTGATTGTGTTGATAATAAAAGCTCATTGGAAGGGAAAGAAATAAACAACATACAGAAGAATGTAAACGTCACCCACGACAACCTAAGAAGTCTGTCAGAATTGTGGTGGCCCTGACTTCACAAGTGTCTCTTCACACGCAGCCACAGTGGGTTCAGTAGTATACACGTATACTGCTTGATCTAGCCACATTTACTGTTGTCACCTTCCCTCCTCCCCAACCTGGGTCTTACGTGTACCCTCATGCCCTTCAGTTCATATGGAACATACAGAGGTCAATTATCACCAACCCATAAAACCCGCAGACACCCATGCAGTTGCTCGCAGGCCCTGCTCTGCCTTAATGACAGGCTGTGGTCCTTGCTTAATGCTGGAGGCTGCATGCTTCTGCCTCTGTGTCCTGAAGCACAGCTTCCTTGATTCAGTTTGGCAGTTTGGGGAGGAGGGATTGCAAAGCTGAAGAGCACTTGTAGTTAGCTGTGTACAGTGGTGCACACCTGTCATCCCAGCAGCTCAGGAGGCTGAGGCAGGAGTATTGAAAGTTGGAGAACAGCCTGAGCAACTTATCAATGTCCTGTGGTTAAGCACCCTGAGTTCAGTCCCCAGTACCAAAATAATAATAATAATAATAATAAATGAGAAGAGCTGGTAATACATCTCAGTGGTAGTACACTTGCCTAGAATGTACAAGGACCTGGGTTCCATCCTCAATATCAAAGAAAAAAAAACAAGAGTTTGTATTTTTAATCCATGGATTGCTTTTCCCAGTGACAGTCATGATTCACATTTCTACCAGCAACTTCAGAATCTTCCCCAAAGCAAAAGGTTGGCACTCATTTTCATGCTGTGCCAATGTGGCACGGGGAAATCTCATTGTGACTTTAATTCAGCACCTTTCTCTTTTCTCACTCTCACACATACACATGACTAATTAATGCATGTGCATGTGTCTGTTGCAAGTTTGAGTTTGTTCTGTAAATTGCTTGTTTATATCCTTTTCCCATTTGGGGGCTGTCTTTCTCATCACTTTGCAGGAGCTTCTTTTATATTATAGGTATTAAGTCATCATCTGTCATATGGATGACAAACGTATTTTCTTAATGTATTGTTTGTCATTTGACTTTGTGGGCATCTGAGAAAAAAATGGCTGAACATTTATATATTCATATATGTTTGTCTTTTACTTTACAGGTTTTGGACTTCTAGTCTTGCTTGAAAACAGTTTTCTGGGTGGCTAGATGATACCTGTGTACACATGAGCTGGCTTTGTTAAATCAACATATCCCATAGCTGCTTCAGATTTTTCACTACAAAATTTTCATTATGAAATTATTCTAAGGGCCACGAGAGTAACTCAGTGGTACAGCATGTGCTTAGTATGCACAAGGCCCTGGGTTTGGTGCCAAGCACCACCAAAAAAGTAATCTAAAATAATAATTATTCCAAAATTATTATCAAAGGTCAAATTTTGTATTTCTAAAAAAGGCAAGTGCCACTCTCATCTCATGATCATGTTTCATGGAGGAAAGGAAATGCCAGCACTGTGTATGAGATATTTCAATGTAGCCTGGGAGAACAAAGGAGAGGTTGTCTTGGCTTTTAAAATGAGGCAACTCCAGGCAAGCAGGATGGCCAAGCCTTCAATCTCAGCAACTCAGGAGGCTGAGACAGGAGGACTGCAAGTTGTAGGCTAGTCTCAGCAACTGAGTGAACCCTATCTCAAAATAAAAAGTAAAAAACTGGGGATGGAGCTCAGTGGTATAGCAACCCTGGGTTCAATCCCCATGACCGCAAAACACACACAAAGAGGCATGTCCAACAGGTAAAGCATTTCTTTCCCCTCTTGAAGGCGTGAGGAGCACATCTACACTTTCAGAATGGAAGTTTTGGGTCCTAGGTGTTGTCAGCCTTGTTTTATTTTGGTGCTGACAGAATGCTGTCCTTTGCTAACTGACCAGGTGGCCAGCGAGTACCTTTGTCCAGTGTGTGGCCATCTTTTCCCCAGAGCTAGGTTTCTTTGACACTGGTGGCAGGCCAGGTCCTTTTAACCTTTCTCATGTTTTTCTAGTCATTTCTTCCGTTGCCACCTTTCACTTTGATCTTTGCTCTGCTTCTCTTCAGAACACTTGCTCACTGATTTCTGGCAGATTTATTTCTTCCTCTTTTTTCTCTGCCTCGTCTGACTTCTACTGACTGGGGCCTCGGCCAGGGTGTCTGTACTGCTACCATGGCAGCCAGTTCAGGTCTCTTTCCTTGAAAGACAGGAAACTTAACAGATTCAGCTGGGGTCCAACCCTGCCCTCCTGCCCCAGAGGCAAACCACCATCCAGCATGTGTGGCTCCTTTCCTTCCTGTGGTATATGCACAAGTAGTGTTGCCACCTTCTCTACATGCAACACACTGTCCAGAGCCTTGTCAAACCCATTAAAGGACTGGATCAATGGCAGATTTTCCCAGTGTCCCAGGGCTGTGGGGTAGTTTCCCATCTGCTATTGCTCACAACAGCTCCACTTGGGCACATTCCCATGCATGCCTCTTGGTACTTACATGCTTCCCAATGTGCTGAAATTAGTGCCCCTGAGTTCCTGCTGCACCATAGCCTCACCAGCCTTGGTGTGGTCACAGGGTTTACTATGTGCTGATCTGCTCAGGATAACCTACATTTCCCTTTTGATCTTGTTTGCCTTTCCCAACTTAAAATTGAGGTTGCCTCAGAAAACTAAAAATACTCAGATGCATTGGTCATGCCTTTAATTCCAATGACTCTGGAGGCTGAGGCAGGAGGATTGAAAGTTCAAGGTTAGACTGGGCAACTTAGTGAGTCCCTGTCTCAAAATAGAAAATAAAAAGAGCTGGGAATGTGATAAAGTGAACCTGGGTTCAATGCTTAGTACCACACACACAAAAAATTATTTCTAAATTAAAATTAGACTTACCATTTGATCCAATAATCCTACTTCTGGATACATCCACAAAAGACTTGGGAGCAGCTACCACCACAGCAGCATCATTCACTATAGCCAAGAGATAGTCACGGCCCAGTGTCTATCAATAGATGAGTAGCTACACAAAATGAAACCTAGCCACATGATGGAATGTTATTCAGCCTTAAAAAGGAAGAAAATTCGGGCTGCGAATGTAGGTCAGTGGTAAAGTGCTTGTCTAGCATGTACAGAATCTGGGTTCCATCCCTAGCAATGAGCACACACACACACACACACACAGGAAATTCTGACACACAACATGGATGAGCCTTGAGGACATGATGTTTAGAGAAAGAAGCCAGGCGCCAAAGGACAATTACTGCATGGTTCCACTCATAGGAGGTTCCTAGAGTAATCACATCCATAGAGATAGAGACTAGAATGCTGGGTGACAGGGGCTAGAAGGAGGAAAGCAAGGACTTAGCATTTAATGGGCACAAAGTTTCATTCAGATTTGCAAGATGAAAAGCTTCTACAGATGGATGATGGTGACAGTTGCACAACACTGTACATAATGCTGCTGAACTGTACACTTAAAAATGGTTAAGATGGGGCTGGGGATAGAGCTCAATTAGTAGAGCTTGTCTCGCATGCATAAGGTCCTGGATTCAATCCCCAGCACCACACACACACACAAAAATGGTTAAGATGGCCAGCTGCAGTGGTACACATCTGTAATCCCAGCAGCTTGGGAGGCTGAGGCAGGAGGATTACAAATTCAAAGCCAGCCTCAGTGACCATGAGGCGCTAAGCAACTCAGTGAGATCCTGTCTCTAAATAAAATACAAAATAGGGCTGGGGATGTAGCTCAGTGGTTGAGTGCCCCTGAATTCAATCCCTACCAAAAAAAAAAAAAAGAAAAAAAAAAAGTTAAGATGACTTGTGCCAGCCAAGAGCTGTGGTGCACACGTATAATCCCAGCAGCTCAGGAGGCTGAGGCAGGAGGATCATGAGTTCAAAGCCAGCCTCAACAACTTAGTGAGGTCCTAAGCAAGTCGGTGAGACACTGTCTCTAAATAAAATATTAAAAAGGGTTAGGGATCTGGCTCAGTGGTTAAAGATGCCTGGGTTGAATCCCAGGTATCCATTAAAAAAAAAAAAAAAAGACACATGCCTAAAATTCCATCCACTTGGGAGGTTGAGGGATGCCTATTGCAAATTTGAAGCTGGCCTCAGTTACTTAGTGAAGCCCTCAGCAATTTAGCAAGATTCTGTCTCAAAATAAAACATTGAAAAGGCTGGGATATGGCTCAGTGGTTGAGTACCCCTGGGTTCACTCTCCGCCATTGCAACTGATTAATCAATAGGTTAAGATGGTGAATTTTCTGTTATGTGTATGTAAGCACAATATTTGGCAGTGCTGCAGATGGAAGTCACGATCTTGTGCATAATAAGCACATGTTCTACCTCTGAAGTACACCCCCAGCCCCATTAACCACAAGATTTTTTTTAAAAATTGAGGTTGGTTCCAGCTGTTCACTAACTGTGAGGTCTTGGGTGTCTGTATTTCCTCTCTCATAAAGTGTAGGCTGGTAGTGAGGCCTGGGTAACAGGCTGAGGCTGGGCAATACTAAGTTTGCCACAGATTCACCCTGCAAGGAAGAGCCATTGCAGTCTCACAGCTGTAGTACAGATAAGGGGACATGAGTCCCACTGACATTAGCTGACAGTTACTGAAGGCTTACTATGGAGGAAAATGAGTTTAGAGAAGCTGAATAACCTTCAAGTTCATGGACATAGGAAGTGGCCAAAGTGGAGCTTGGGTTTTCCTTCTGTTCACTCTTGTCTGGAACTGTATTCCAGGGAGCCCTCACTGTGAGAACTTTGGATCCAAATTTCATTTTGAAAATGTGTGTGTGTGTGTGTGTGTGTTTTAATGGGATTGAACCCAGGGATATTCTGCTGAGCCACATCCTCAGTCCTTATTTTATTTTGAGAGAGGGTTTTGTTAAGTTGCCCAGGCTGGCCTACAACTTGGGATCATCCTGCTTCAGCTTCCTGAGTAGCTGGGATTCCAGGTGTGCATGACCATGTCTGGCTCTAGCATCACAATAAACAAACAAACAGTCAATACATTCACAATGTCTGATCTTCCTCACTCTTATCACCAAAACTCCTTTCTTCTTGTAAAACTGAAACTGCATCCACATTAAACCCTAACTTCTCAGTTCCCACTCCCTCAAGCCCCTAAATTACTTTAAGATGTATCACAGGTCGAGCATGGATACAGGGACCTCTGGACGTGACTTAGCAATAGCATGTCTGCCCAGCATGTGTGAGGTCCTGGGTTCCATCCCCAGCACCAATAAATAAACAAATATAAAAATATCTAAGAGTGGGGACACAGGGAAGACTCAGTATCCCTGCATTTCAGCTTTAGCAGGGAATTCTCTACCCTTGACTGGCATGCTGTGTGGAAAAAATATTTGCCAATTGAAACTCTTCACCTTGGAAATTCAGATGGGCTTCTTTCCAGATTGTTCCAAACAGTTAGAGGAGCTGATTCTGTAGCACTCCTAATGAACAGGAACATGTGGGGATCCTGAGCTGGCTCCACTGGGAGGCTTCTGCCAGGACAGACACAACAAATGACAACAGTAGCTCTTTGAGGAGGTCTGATGGGGAACTGTCAGAGATTAGAGGTTGTCAGATTGGATCAAAAGCAACAATCTTCAAGCAAATGCTGTGGAATAGAGACACACCTAAGACATAAGCCCTTGGAAAGATTCCATGAGAAAGAATGAGAAAAAAGATCCAACAGTCACCTAGTTACCATAGAAGGCTAGCATAGCTATATTGACACCAGTTAGAACAGAGTATAGTATAAAACAAATCATTTTAGGAATAATGTTAAAATAGATCCCAACTAGTTCAAGCAAAAGTTGACAGACCTTTAGGGAGAAACAGAAAAATCTAGCACCGTAGAGGGAGATTTCTGTCTACAGGGTTCCCTCCAAGGTAACTGCTCCATGAAGAAACAGAAAATGTGAGCACCACATAACTAAAGGCATACTCCCTACTTGGGTACAAAACACATCCCTCCACATCCATCACCAAAATCTGAGCAGTAAAGTGAGACAGACGATATAGCAGACAGAGCACAAAGCAAGTCAGCACACTCTCCAAGTTTTGTGTATGAAAATGAAAACATATTGAGAATTTAAAAAGACTCAGAAGTACATTGATACGTTAATAGTACATTAATAATCAAAATAAGTACATGATACAGGTAACTCTAGTGTTTTAAAGAGAGTAAAGAAAACTTTTCAGATGTGTTTTATGAAGCTGGAATGACCTTTCCCCAAAAGAATGTTAAAGCCACAAAGACAGTCTCCTTTATACCGTGTTGGGGGCAGAACCCAGGGCCTCACACTTGCCAAGCCAAGTGCACTACTGATGTGCCAAACCCCTAGCCGCAAGACAGTCTTGCTCCAGGAGTCCAGAACTGTGTCTGACACACAGTCAGCAGTCTTAGGTAACTTATAGGATGAATGAATAAATCTGCTTTCCAAACTCAACAAGCATAATACAAACGTGCACAAAAACAAAAAGCTACGGAGGACCAGTATCACTTATACACACTGGTGCACACTTTTGAAATCAAAACATCAGCTAATGTAATCTAAAGGGGATTAAGAATTGAATATACCGCCATGAAATGGAGGACAGTTCAAGAATGCAGATATGTTAGCCGGGTGTGGTGGTGCACACCTGTAATCCCAGCAGCTCAGGAGACTGAGGCAGGAGGATCGTGAGTTCAAATCCAGCCTTGGCAAAAGCGAAATGCTAAGCAATTCAGTAAGACCCTATCTCTAAAAAAAATACAAAATAATGTTGAGCTGGTTTCACGTGAACAATGGAAATGGGGTTCCCCTAGGTGGAATGGGTTGGCTGAGAAATAAATTCTAGGAAAAATAGAACGACGAAAAAACCACAGGACACAGAAAGTAATCTCACAAGCAGGGGTGGATGGGCAAGCCAATCAGACAGATAGAGCTTCTAGACTCTGGCAAAATGGAGCCTGCTCTTGCTTTATTTATACTGGGGAACATGAAAGGCTTTCCATAGAATGTTCTTCACCAAGAAAGGTTAAAGTTGAGCTGTCCAGTTCCTAATGGGTTACACCCATCTCCAGAGCTACTATGAGGGATCTTCCTAGCAGAGCAGAGATAAAGGTCATGTGCACTGGGCAATATGTTGCCGCATGAGAGCCACAGATAGTTCACAGTGCCAAACCTAAATCTCCCTGGCTTCCATACTGACAGAAGCTCCTCATGTAATTCACAGCTGGCTTTCTGCAGGCTGGGGATGTGGCTCAGTGATGGAGTGCCCCTGAGTTCAATCCCTGGTACCAAAAAAAAAAAAAATGCAGATATGTTGCCATTAGAAAATCACAATAGTAATGTCTCAAAGGAAGAAAACATAAGTAGATATCAAAAAGTATTTCAAGCTGGGCAAGGTGGCCCATGCCAGTGATCCCAATCATTCGGGAGGCTGAGACAGAAGGATGGTAAGTTCTAAGGTCACTCTCACCAACTTAGTGAGGCCCTATCTCAAAAAAAAAAAAAAAATAAAATAAAAATGGGGGGCTGGGGTTGTGGCTCAGTGGTAGAGTGCTCACGTAGCATGTGGGTGGCTCTGGGTTCGATCTTCACCACAACATAAAAATAAGTAAATAAAGGTATTGTGCCCAACTACAACTAAAAAATAAATATTAAACAACAACAAAGAGCTGAGTATAGTGGCACAAGCCGGTAATCCCAGTGGCTCAAGAGGCTAAGGCAGGAGGATCAAAGCCAGCCTCAGCAACCACGAGATGCTAAGCAACTCAGTGAGACCCTGTCTAGAAATACAATACAAAATAGGGCTGGGGACGTGGCTCAGTGGTCGAGTGCTCATGAGTTCACTCCCCAGTACCGAAAAATAAACAAACAAACAAATAAATACAAATGGCTGGGAATGGAATTCTATCACAGAGCATTCTTCCCCTTGCTGTACAGAAGCTTTTAAGTGTGTAAAATGGTAAATTTTAGATGTATATTTTAGCACAAAAAATAAGATAAAGAAGGAAAAAAAAGTGTTTGATAAATTTTAATTTTCTCTCTCTCTCTCTCTCTCTCTGGTACTGGGGATTGAACCCAGGGACACTTAAACACTGAGCCACATCCCCAGCCTTTCTTTTTTTCAATGTTCATTTTTTAGTTGTAGTTGGACACAGTATCTTTATTTTATTTATTTGTTTTTATGTGGTGCTGAGGTTCGAACCCAGGGCATTGCACATGGTAGGCAAGCACTGTACCATTGAGCCACAACCCCAGTCTCCCAGCCCTTCATTATAGTTTAAAAAAATTTTTTTGTAGTTGCAGATGGACAGAATACCTTTATTTTACTTGTTCACTTATACGTGGTGCTAAGGATTGAACCCAGTACTTCATGCATGCTAGGCAAGTGCTCTGCCACTGAGCTACAACCCCAGCCCTCAAAAGAATTCTTTTTTTTTTGTGTGGTGCTGGGGATTGAACCCAGGGCTTTGTGCATGTGACACAAGCACTCTCCCAACTGAGCTACATCCCCAGCCCTTCTTTATAGTTTTTATTTAGAGATGGGGCCTCAGTAAGTTGCTGAGGCTGGCTTTGAATTTAGGATCCTCTCACCTCAGCCTCCTGAGCCACAGGGATTACAGGCATGCACCACCATCCCTGGCTAAACTTCAATTCTTTTTTCATGAGGGTGGGTACCAGGGATTGAACTCAGGGTCACTCAACCACTAAGCTTCATCCCCAGCCATATTTTGCACTTTATTTATTTATTTTTATTTTTTTTAATTTTGAGACAAGGTCTCATTAAGTTGCCCAGGCTGGTCTCAAACTTGCCATCCTTCTGCCTCAGCCTCCTGCGTACCTGGGATTGAGACTCAATCCCCCTATATCATCGAGCCCAACTCCATCACATTTCAGGTCACCTGTACTTATTCAGTCTCTTGCTGGTTTCTAAACCCGATGGCATGTGTTTTCATATGTTTACCTGGTGTCTCATGCAAAGCACTCCTGCCTGGAAGTCCACCTTCCTCGGGTTCCACTTCTCCCTGGCCCCGCACTCCACCCCAGCTCCTGTTACCTGGGCATCTTAGGCAGAGGTTCTATGACTCTCAGCAAGACCTCTAAAGCTCAGCCACCTTAAGGACAAACAGTAGACAGAAGAACCCAAAGCTCAGCAGCTTTCAGAAGAGGCAGGAACAGAAGATTCCAGCTTGTCGCCTGGGCAGCAGCATGGGAGCTGGTGCTGTTGGTAGAGTCAGGTCTGCTTGATCGCACCTCTGAGCAGTTCCCAAAGAGAGGTAGCTGTCCCCCAAAGAGTTTTTTTCTTTCATTATTGGGCATTCCCAAGGCCTCGTGCATGCTAGGAAAGTGCTCTTCCTCTGAGCCACATCCCAGCCCCAAACAGGGAAGTTTTTGACTTAGAATGTGAGCTACTGGACTCAGAACTGACTTTTACTACTCAACTCATTGTATTAACATGACTACTATTCCAGGAAATTCTTGTCTAGGAAGAGGAAGTTGCAAATAACTATTGTTTATTTTGGGAACTTCCTGACAATCTATTCATCTAAGCATTATTCCACTAGCCCTCATCAGGGTAACAGCTTCCTGCTCCAAACAACAGATTGCTCAGCTGGGCCTTTCAAGTTTACCTGCAAAGGGGCTGGGGATGTGGCTCGCCTGGCATGCGCGGGGCGCTGGGTTCAATCCTCAGCACCACATAAAAATAAAATAAAGATGCTGTGTCCACCGAAAACTGAAAAACAAATATTTTTTAAAAAATTGTTTCTCTCTTCTCTCTCTCTCTCTCTCTTCTCTAAAAAAAAAAAAGAAAAGAAAAAAAAAAGTTTACCTGCAAAGCCCTCACTATGCTGTATCCATTTTTCTTTGGGAAGTTTCCCTTAATCCCATTCAGATCCACTCACTGAAAGACCCTAAAACCTTATTTAAATCATGCACTCTTAACCTCACCCTCTCAGAAGCTTCTAAGGCTCTTGCCAGGTAAAGGTCTCCCTGACTGCAGGTGACCAAGACCTTGACTTTGCTGGACCAACAGATGACCTTGGTGGGAGTCAAAGGTATTCTATCGTTCTGCTCTAGGGATCTTAGTTGTGAAATAGGAATCCAGTATCATTTCCTAGTTCAACAATGCTGGGATCTAACATGCTTTCCTGTCCCCATGATAAACAATTCTGGAACCGGGGACACTTTCCCCTTCCTATGTCAAACAATACTGGGAACTAGCAAAGGTGAATTCACTTGTGGCGCCAGGAAATCCTTGCTCCTGGAAGATAAAACTGTGACCAACCATAAACAGATCTTGCTTTGCAGTCTAGCCACAGTGTCTGCCAATCTAGAGCAATTGTGTCATAAACTCCGCCTGACCACACGCTCCCTCCCACCTAGAACCCCACCCCATCCCTAAGGCTTTGGGCATTTCTTTGCCTAGGTTCTTCAGTGGCAACAGTTCAGGGACTCTAATAAACTCAGCTTTGCCTCCTCGTAGATTTTTTTTTTTTTTTTGGTACCAGGGATTGAACTCAGGGGCACTTGACCACTGAGCCACATCCCCAGCCCTATTTTGTATTTTATTTAGAGACAGGGTCTCACTGAGTTACTTAGCACTTTCTGGTTACTGAGGCTGGCTTTGAACTCAAGATCCTCCTGTCTCAGCCTCCCAAGCCCCTGGGATTGCAGGCATGTGTCTCCATGCTGGGCATCGGTAGATTTTTCTGGTGGTCATTTTGGGGAATCTACAGTCAACAATCACAATTTGGAAAAATGGGACTCCCTTCTCCTTTTGGGGGGGTAGGGTACCTAGAGACAGGGTCTCACTGAGTTGTTTAGCGCTTCACTAAGTTGCTGAGGCTGGCTTTGAACTCACAATCTTCCTGCCTTAGCCTCCCAAACTTCTGGGATTATAGGTGTGTGCCACCATGCCTGGCTCTTCTTGGCTAGCTTCAAACCTCTGTGCCCAAGTGACCTTCCTGTATCAGCTTACTAAGTACCTGGGATTACAGGCATGCATTGATGTTCTTTTGCAGAAAATATTTATATTTTTGGTGCTGCAGTGCATGCTAAACACATGCTCTACTACTAAGCTGTAGCACAGTAGAAAATATTTAAACAGTGAAAGATGAACTCATGCTAGAAGAAAAATGTGAATGGATTTTTAAATTATCTTGAAAGCTGGGTGTGGTAGTGTATGTAATCCCAGTGACTTGGGAAGTTGAGGCAGGAGGATGTCAAGTTCAAGGCCATCCTCAGCAAGTTAGAAGATTCTAAGTAACTTAGTGAGATCCTGTCTCTAAATAAAATATAAAAAGGACTGGGTTTCCATCCCCCCAGTTCCCCACCCCCCAAACAAAAACCATGCAAGGACATGGGTTTGTGATTTAAAAAATCACTAATAAAGAAATTGGAACCATCTGAACTGATCCTCTGGAGGATAAGTGAAATAATAAAGAACAGTCTTGATTTGTGTCAGTAGACAAATCTGGTAAGGTGTAGAATCACGAGATATTAAACCAGGAATTGGAAGATGAGAAGAGGAGTTCTCCTTACTTTGAACACTTCTGTATTGTTTGGCTTTTTCTCTTAAATGAGTATGTATTTTCAGACGAGATCGGGCGCGTTCAGGGTGGTATGGCCGTAGATGAGTATGTATTTTCAAAAGGAAAGGTGTGTGTGTGTGTGTGTGTGTATTTTTTAATAGGCTCTAAAAATATTCGGGATTGCAGAAAAAATTCAACACGGTGACTGGGATGGGAGTCTCTTCTGATATGAGGCTGGCTTCTCTGCTGGCTTGCTGGCTGCCTTGCTCAATGGTTGCCTTAGAAACAGGCTCAGAGGGGGAGTCAGTTATTCTGGGCAGCCATTAAGGCAGTGACTCAGCAGAAAACCCAACTCAAGAGGGAGGCCTCCATTCACTGTTTTGCTTGCTGACTTTCATTCTCTCCTAGAAAGACAACAGCAAGACCACATTTCCAATCTGATATTTGCAATCTTGATGAGAAGATAAAAAGTGAAGGTGGTATAAAGAAGTCACCTTCTCTTCTAGTTTGTCACCAGTGAGATCATGGGTCCCTTTCCCTCTGCCCGATTGATTGTCCTTCGGCTCTGCTTAATATGCAGCCTCCACTTACGCAGCTTTATTCTAGACCTGCCTGCTGACAGGGTAAAACAAGCTTCCTTTCATGAGGATTTGTTCAATGTTGCTGCAGCAACTTGTGGCCTATAGACCACAAGCATGGCTCTTGCAAATTTTTAGAAACCAAACCAAATATCACTAGAGTTGTAGCTGAGTAGGATTCACAAATTCAATTGAGAGAAAAGTGAGGGAACACAAGTTTGATTTGATTTCATTCTTGCATGCTGTGGCCAGATCTGTCTTGGAGGCTAACGCAAAGGGAAAATTCAACATCTGAGATGAAAAAGACAAAACAAAATATTTTTATGAAGTGATCCTTGCTCCATGTTCATGTCAACCCACATAGGAGTTGAACACATGCCACCACTGCCTTCCACCAGAGAGACTAGTGGCCAGGGCGCTGGCAATGTGGAGAGAGAGGTTAATGAGAAACATATAAAATTTGGAAGAAGCCAGGCACACTGTTGCATGCCTGTCATCCCAGTGACTCAGGAGGCTGAAGCAGCAGGATCACAAGTTTGAGGGGGTTAGAGATTGAACCCAGGGGCACTTTATCACTGAACTATATCTCCAGCCATTTTTTTGAACCCAGGGTCCCTTAACCACTGAGCCACATCCTCAGCCCTTTTTAATGTTTTATTTAGAGACAGAGTCTCACTGAGTTGCTTAGAGACTCACTAACTTGCTGAGTCTGGATTTAAAATTGAGATCCTCCTGCCACAGCCTCCTGAACCACTGGGATTACAGGTGTGTACCACTACACTCAGGAGGATCACAAGTTTGAGACCAGCCTCAGCAACTTTGTGAGACCCTGTGTCAAAATAAAATATAAAAAGGGTTGGGGATGTGGCAATGGTAAAATGCCCCTGCTTTCAATTCCCAGTACCCCCACCCCCCAAAAAAAACAATGGACAAAGACAAGAATATTGGTCATTTGGTATTTATTCCATTTCCCCAAGGAAATGGGAAGAATCATAACTTCTATAGAGTTGTTTTTTATTTTCTTTTTTGTTGCTGGGGATCAAACTCATGACCTTGCACATGCTCTATCACTGGGCTACACCCCAGTTTGGAGACTTGTAATTCCAGTCATGATAGACTAGTTTATGTCAGACTAACTCATTCAAAAGAGCTGGCCAAAAATTTTACATACAAATATTTGAATCAGGCACTAGAAAGCAGCCAACATAGGCATGCTTATTTCCCCAAAGACAGAGTGAATAGCTTCTTTTTTCCTACAAATATTTTTGGAAAATTATTGGCTGAGAATTTCAAACCTGACAAAAACAAGACAAAACACCATAGCAAACCAGATTCAAGGTTTACAACCATGAAGCTGGATAAATACAAAGAAAGCCACACTTAGTCGCATTAAAATTAAACTGCTCAAAATCAAAGACAAAGAATTATTAAAAGCTGCAGTGTCACACACCTGTAATCCCAGCAGCTCAGAGAGGCTGAGGCAGGAGGATTGCGAGTTCAAAGCCAGTCTCAGCAATTTAGCAAGGTCCTAAGCAACTCAGTGAGACCCTGTCTCTAAATAAAAATAAAAAAAAAAAAATTGTGGGACTGGGGTGGTGGCTCGGTGGCAGAGCGCTTGCCTAGCATGTGTGAGGCACCGAGTTCGATCCTCAGCACCACATATCAATAAATAAAATAAAGGTCCATTGGCAACTAAAAAAAAAAAAAAAGAATTGTGGATGTTCAGTGGTAGAGTGCCCTAGGTTCAACCCCTAGTATGGGGTGGTAGGAAGCAGACAGAGGGAAAAAAAGACTATAACTTTTGAATAGAAGTAATAGATGGTGATTGAATGATAACTATGTGCTGCAAAACTGCCAATCTAGAATTCTAAATCTAGCAAAATTTTCTTTAAAAATGAAGGCAAAATGAATATATTTTTGGATAATGGTTGAGGCAATAGGTCTGTCTGATATAATGCTAGCTTTTCTGTACAATAAGATATATAACAGGTAGTTCTTCAAACCAAAAGAAAATGATACTATATATCATTTAGTATGAAGCTCAAAAGAAGCTCAATGCTGGGAGAATCACTTTGAGCCCAGGAATTGGAGACCAGCCTGGGCAACACAATGAGACCCCATCTCAAAAAACAATAACAAGGGCTGGGGATGTGGCTCAAGCGGTAGCGCGCTCGCCTGCCATGCGTGCGGCCCGGGTTCGATCCTCAGCACCACATACAACAAAGATGTTGTGTCCGCCGAGAACTGAAAAATAAATATTAAAATTCTCTAAAAAAATTTTAAAAATAACAAACCAACAAACCAAATAACACCCCCCCCTACAATAACCCCACACCTACTGGGATGGGTATAATAAAAAAGATGGATAATAACTGCTGGTGAGGACATGGAAAATCAGAACACACTCACTGCTTGTGGAAATGGAAAATGGTGCTGCCACTTGGGAGACAGTTTGAAAGATCCTCAAAATGTTACCTGTGGGATGAGGCTATAGCTTAGTGGTAAAGCACATGCTTAGCATGTGTGAGGTCTTGGGTTCCAGTCCAGCACTACCAAAATATACAAACAAGCTGATGTGGTGGCACACAACTGTTATCCTGGCTATTCGGGAGCCTGAAGTACGAGGCTCACAAGTACAAGGCCAGCCTGGGCAATTTAGTGAGGCCCTGTCTCAAAATTTTAAAAAGGGTGTGGTGGAACAGCACTGAGGCCCTGGGTGCAATCTCAAGTGGCACAGACATACACACACAGATGGCTATTATGTTATGAATTTTTTACCAGAATACAAAAATCATACACACACAACCATATTGGTAAATACAATAAGATGTAAGTGGATAAACACACAAACATGGTCAGGCTGGATTGCAGGGGGAAACCAAACCAAAACAAAACAAATGCTGCTTCAAAGAGACACATTTTATTAAAAAAACAGCTTTATTGAGGTATAACTGGCATAAAATCAACTGCATGTATTCAAGTGTACAGCTTGAAAATTTTACCTGACACACCATCACAGTAATCAAGGGATTGCACATGTTCACCTCATGCCTCCAACACCCTTTCCTTTGTCCCATCCCCCCCCACCTATCTACTTCCAGGTACCCACTAGTCAGCTTTCTGTTACTAAGATAAGGAGGTACTCCTTAGAACGTTATAGATGTGGAATCACACACTTGTCTCCTTATTTCATGCAGCAGTTATCTGAGTTCAATAGTTCATCCCTTGGCTGGGGTTGTGGCTCAGTGGTAGAGCACTTACCTAGCATGTGTGAGGCACTGGGTTCAGTCCTCAGCACCACATAAACATAAATAAATAAATAAAATTTATTTATATATGCTGGACTGGAACCCAAGACCTCACACATGCTAAGCATGTGCTTTACCACTAAGCTATAGCCTCATCCCACAGGTAACATTTTGAGGATCTTTCAACAACTAAAAATATTTTTAAAAAACCAGTTCATCTCTGCTAGTTATGGAAGCACATGCCTGGAATCCCAGCAACTCTGGAGGCTGTGGCAAGAGGATGTCAAATTGGAGGCCAGCCTTAGCAACTTAGCGAGACATTGCCTCAAAATTAAAAAAAATAAAAAGGGCTAGAGATGTGGCTCAGTGGTCAAGTGCCTCTTGGTTCAATCCCTGGTTCCAAAGGGAAAAATATCATCCCTTTTTGTTGTATATTCAATTTGTTTATCTATTTACTTGGTCATGTGGGTTGTTTCCACTGTCTGGTCATTGTGAATAAAGCTGCTATGACCATTCAGGTATAAGCCAGTATGTAGCTGCAATTCTCTTGGGTGAATATCTAGGAGTAGAATTGTTGCATACCGTGTGTGTCTAATATTTTAAGACACTGCACATTGCACCATTTTACATTTCCCCAACAGCATAAGAGGATTCTAAATGCTCTCCAATTTCTATGAAAATACAAAGAGCCTAAGACAACCTTGAAGAACAAATCAGAGGCCTCATCATTAACAGAAATCACAACTTACTAGTCAACAGAACAACGAAAGCATGAACAGAAAAGAGGACAAATTGGACTTCATTAAAATTAAGAAGTGTTCATCAAAACTCATTGTTGACTATAAGGAAAAGAGACCCCTAATTAAACAACGAGCAAAATATTTATATATTTTAACAGAAAAGCCAAAAAGCAAACAAATTGACACTCAACATCATTAGTCATTGGGGAAATGCAAATTGAAACCATAGTGAGTCAAATTAAAACTAACCATACCAAGGGTTTATGAAGATGTGGAGCAACTGGAACCCTCATGTGCTGCTGGAGATGTGTAAATTGGTACAGCAGCTCTGGAAAATGTTGGGCAGGATATACCAAACTTGGCCCAGCAAATCTACTCCCAGGGATATATACCTATGTGCTTTCTATTTTTATTTAATTTTTTTACGGTACTGGAAATGGAACCCTAGACAAGCACTCACCATTGAGCTACAACACTACGCCCAGTTTTGTG
The DNA here is from genome assembly GCF_021218885.2 of Marmota monax. Lineage (NCBI taxonomy): Eukaryota > Metazoa > Chordata > Mammalia > Rodentia > Sciuridae > Marmota > Marmota monax. The sequence goes on along the minus strand of NW_026692025.1, from coordinate 1,596,554 downwards.
TATGTGCTGCTGTGCCACATCAAGTCAATCTAGCCAAGCTGAAACTCCATTTTCCAGAATTCCCTTCCCCATGTGGCTCCTGGTTAGGGTTGGCCACAGGTAACATTTTATGCTGTCAAAGCTGGTGGAGGGCCACCTGCAGCTCCCCCAGCTCTCACTGGATCTTGTGCGTCAGATGTCTTGAACTGCTACACCAACAAAGAAAAATAATGAATGTGTGCATCAAGACATGCACATAAATGCTCAGAGCAGCTTTATTTATACGAGCCTCAAACATTCATTCACTGGAATGCTACCCAGGAATGAAAAACCATGAACTACTGCTACTTGCAACATCAAGGCTGGGTTCAAAACAGTATGTGATGAAAGAAGTCAGTCCAAAATGCATGATCCTATTTATACGGAATTCAAGAAAATGTGAAACTAAGGGCTGGGAATGAGGCTCACGGCTATAGTGCCTGCCTAGCATGTGTGAAACCCTGGGTTCCATCCCCAGCACTGCAAAAACAAACAAATGTGAAACTGATATTTTTTTTTGGGGGGGGATTATTGGGCATTGGACCCAGGGCCTCACACATGTGAGGCAGGCGCTGTAGTACTGAGCTATAACCCTCAACCCTTTAAAAAAAATAATGATTTTTATTTGTACTAAATTATGGCTCAAATACACAATAATTAAAACATATATTATAATGGAAACTATAACTCACACATTATACATATTGAAACATAAATTGTTGAGTATTAATTTTCTTTTTCCTACTTCATTGCTTATTTGATTTAGAAATGGAAAATTACTCCTTTTCTTCCGTACCAAGATGGCTCTGTCTAGTTGTATATTTTACCTTGGCTCAGCATTAAATACTTTTGAGGGGAGTTTTATTTAGTTTAATTTAGAAAACAGCTATTCACAACTATAAGTACATATGGATAGTATAAAATCTTTGCACAATATTTTTTATGAGTGTTTTTTAAAAATATTTTTTAGATATTGATGGACCTTTATTTTATTCATTTATTTATATGTGGTACTGAGGATCAAACCCAATGCCTTATACATGCTAAGCAAGTGCTCTACCACTGAGCCACAACTTCAGCCCCTGCACAATATTTTTAACATTAAGAAAACAACTGCACAGAGATATTTGAAAAATTGTAGCATTCTAGAAATTCCATTTAGTTCTCAACAACACATTGCAGCAATTCAGAAATTTGCATCTGAAGGTCTTTGTTCACATTTAAATTAATTGAGGGCTGCAGTTGTAGCTCAGTGGTAGAGTGCTTGCCTTGCATGCGCATGTGTCAGGTCCTGGGTTTGATACTCAGCACCACATAGAAATAAAAAAAATAAAAATAAAGATATTGTGTCTATCTACAACTAAAAAATTTTAAAAAATAAATTAATTGAGAGAGCTTATTTTACTAAAACTGAATGGCAGCTGGGTATAGTGGCACATGCCTATAAACCCAGTAGCTCAGGAGGCTGAGGCAGGAGGATCTTGAGTTCAAAGCCAGCCTCAGCTGAGGCGCTAAGCAACTCAGTGAGACCCTGTCTCTAAATAAAACACAAAATAGGGCTGAGGATGTGGCTCAGTGGTCAGGTGCCCCTCAGTTCAATCCCTAGTACCCAAAAACAAAAACCAAAAAGAAAAACAACTTGAATGGCAGCTCATATTTCGGGGTACCGAAGATTGAAACCAGGGGCACCTATTCACTGAGCCACATCCCCAGAGCTTTTCTTTTTTAATTTTTTGAGACAAGTTCTTGCTAAGTTGCTGAGGCTGGTCTCAAACTTGCAATCCTCCTGCCTCAGGCTCCCAAGTTGCTGGGATTATAGGCATGTGCTACCATACTGGGCCATGACTCATTTTTTTTTTTTTAGAGAGAGAGAGAGAGAGAGAGAGAGAGAGAGAGAGAGAGAGAATTTTTTAATATTTATTTTTTAGTTTTTGGTGGACACAACATCTTTATTTTTATGTGGTGCTGAGGATCGAACCTAGGCCGCTTGCATGCCTGGCGAGCGCATTACGGCTTGAGCCACATGCCCAGCCCCCATGGCTCATTTTTATAAACCTTAAAATCAGAGAATATTTTATGGAATTCTGTCTCAACTTCAGTATTTTGGGGAGAGTAGTTCAAGCCTTAATTATTACTTCCTGAAACCATTTCTATCAGGGGAACGTAAAGCAATATTTCTTTGTCAAAGGAGTTTCCCAGGGCTGGGGTTGTGGCTCAGTGGTAGAGCACTTGCCTAGCATGCATGAGGCACTGGGTTCAAACCCCAGCACCACATAAAAATAAAATAAAGATATCATGTGCACCTATAACTAAAAAAAATAAATATTAAAAAGAGTTTCCCCAAAATATCTTTTTTACTTAAAATGGTACATTAAATCATTTGTAACTATTTGAGAATGTCCTCTCACAATATAGAGATGAATTTTAACAACAACCAAAAAAGGCCATGACTTCACATCCCTTAAACTCTTTTGAGCTGAAGTAAGGAGTTTTTCCAAGATGGCATAAACAAATCGATTTCTTTCAACCTTTGGTTTTTGTATGTTCGGGCTGAATTACATCGACTCATATTCCATATTTACCCAGTCAGCTGCAAGGGACTAGGGCTTACACACCTGCTGTGGAAGAAGCACTTGGTACTTCAAAATCTGATCCAGTCTCGGCATCAGCTGTTGTAATGGCAGGAAATGCTGCTCCTTTCTGTGCTATAATAAGCTGCTTTCTAATTTTTAGAGTCACATAGCCTGTACCATTAAAAACTGTCACTTATGGTCTTTCAAACACTGGAAGAGAGTCTTTCAGTGGAAGAAATTAAGTACTCTGCTACATTGTTTATCACAAAGTATCAGGAAGCCCTGTGACTTTGATCAGTTCCAATTCAGTGTTGTGAAACATATCACCCTCCCTCACATTACACTGGATTATATGAACTTTATTTCTAGTTTGAGAAGAAATGTATTCTGTAGAAGCTCTCAAAACATCAATCTTCCCAGCAAGGAGCAAGGGCCAAGACAAGGTCTCACAAAGTTGGAGGCTATCCGTAAACTTGCAATCCTTCTGCCTCAGCGTCCCAAGTAGCTGGGATTACAGGTGTGCCCCACAGCGTCAGGCTAATCTATGTGCTTGTAGCAAAGATAATGGTTATGTCACATGAGGGATTATTTTAGTCTGTTTTCTGTTGCTATAACAAAATACTTGAGAATGGATGATTTATAAAGAAAAGAAGTTTATTTTGGCTCACAGTTCTGAAGGCTGGAATTCCACAAGTATGGTGCCAGTATCAGGCAAGGAACTCAAGCTGTTTTATCTCATGGTGGAAAAACAAAAGGGTAACATGGTGAATGAAAGAGGAAGCAAAAGAGAGCCAAGGAAGCCAAATTTGATTTCATAACTTATTCTCATAATAACTAGGCTCTTCTCATGAGAACTCATTCCCTCAAGAATGGAATTAAACCCTTTAAATATTCTTTCTTTTTTTGGAGCTGGGGTTGGGGATCAAACCTGTCCTTACATGTGCCAGATAAGAACTCTGCCATTGACCTCCATCCCCAGCTCTTTGTATTTTTTAAAAAATATTTATTTCTTAGTTGTAGTTGGACACAATATCTTTATTCCATTCATTTATTTTTATGTGGTGCTGAGGATTGAACCCAGGGCCCTGCACATGCTAGGTGAGCACTTTACTGCTGAGCCACAACCTCAGCACCCCCAGCTCTTTGTATTTCGACGCAGGATCTCACTGTTGCCCAGGCTGGCCTTGAACTTGTCATTTTCCTGCGTCTGCCTCCTGAGTTGCTGTGATCGCAGGCATGCACCTCCACAGTGCCTGGCTAAAGTTACATTCTGTCATTCAAGTTTATAGTGGCAGTGAGACATCAAAGAGGGTTATGTCCAGCATGTCTGGAAACACGGGCCAAAAGGCCAGAGAATTAACCACTGGAGATGTAATTTGGGAATGATCAATATAGAAATGGTCTTTAGAGGTTTGAGAATGAGTGAGATTACCATAGGAATTAGCATAGGTAGCAAATATAGCCCAAGCACCTGGAGGGACTGGTACTTTATAGAGGTTGGGTAGAGGAGAGCCACCAAAGCACACTGAGAAAGAACAGGAGAGTTCAATATCAGACATATCACAAGAAGAGAGCAGAGAGGGGATGAACATTCATGTTGAATGTTGCTGAGATAAGATAGTCAAGCTGGGCACAGTGGTGTACACCTGTGATCACAGCTACTCGGGAGGCTGAACTAGGAGGTTCTCATGATTGAGGCCAGCCTGGGCAACTCAGCGAGACCCTGTCTTAAAATTAAAAGTAAAAACTGCTGGGGATGTAGCTGAGTGGTAGAGTGCCCCTGGGTTCAATCTCCAGCACTACGAAATACATGCATACATGAAGACAGGAAAAGGACAAACTGCATCTGGCGACATGAAGATCACTGGTATCATGGTCAAACATGAATTTTGGTAGAGTGGTAAGGGTAGGAGCTATATTAGAAGGAGTAAGAGGGAATGGGAAGAAGTGAGAAAACAGAATTATTTTCAGAAGTTTGGCTATAAAGAGGAACAGAGAATTGGTGTTGTGGTTGGAGGGGGGTGTTTGGTCAAAGGAGTTTTTCTTTCTTCTTCAGGAATGGAAGCTATCATACATGTTAGATGAAAATAGATTCAGGAGTGAGGCAGAAACAGATCATATAGGAGAAAGATGCAGTGACCTTAGGAGTGAAGAAGTTCTCAGGAAAGAGGAGGAACTTACTATTCTGGCCATGACAAAATAATTGATACCAGTTGTAAACAAGTAAAAAAAAAGCTGGACATAGTATTTTAAACAACAATTTTCAGATATCAGACAACAGATAGCACAGGACTATGATAAGAAGGAAACTCTGGGTTTCTAGCTAGGGGCACTTTCCAGACCATGGTACAGGAAGGGGGTTCCTGGCAGAACAGGGAGTCTTACTGATTCATTAACACTAACAAGCCAGTAGTGTAGAAAGGAGAAAACCAGAAACACTTGATAAACCACTAAGTAAGGAACAGAGGAAAGAAGTAACAAGGAATGGATGGGACAAACACAAAATAATAAGTTGAAACACTTTAAGCCCAACTTTTAAATGTAAATGGATTAAACAGACCAATGAAAAGGCAGACATTATCAGACTTTTTTAAGAAGTAAGACTGAGCCAGGCTCAGTAGTGCACACCTATAATCCCAGAGGATCAGGAGGCTGAGGTAGAAGGATCACAATTCAAGGCCAGCCTCAGCAATTTAGCAAGGCCCTAAGCAACTTAGCAAGAACTTGTCTCAAAATAAAAAATATAATGGTTGGGGTTGTGGCTCAGTGGCAGAGCAGTTGCCTAGCATGTGTGAGGCACTGGGTATCATTCTCAGCACCACATATCAATAAAAAAATAAACATCCATTGGCATTTAAAAAAAAATCTTAAAGAAAAAAAAGGGGGCTGGGGATGTGGTTAAACACCCCTTCATTCAATCCCCAGGACCAAAAACCAAACAAACAAACCACCTCCCCCCCAAAAAAACACAAACACAAATAAACAAAAAAAAGAAAATGGAAAAGTTTATACCATGAAAAAAACTAAGCATAAGAAAGTTGAACTATGGGGCTGGGATTGTGGCTCAGCGGTAGAGTACTTCCCTAGCATGTGCGAGGCCCTGGGTTTGATCATCCGCACCACATAAAAATAAATAAAATAAAGGTCATTGTGTTTTTCTACAAGTAAAAAAACATTTAAAAAGAGAAAGCTGAACTACCTTTCTTTATATGTTTATACTGAAGAAAGCAGACTTCAGAAGGCATATTACCAGAAATCAAGAGAGCATTTCATAATAATAAAAGGGTCAATTTATCAAAAACTGTGACAATTACAAATGCTTATACACTCAATAACAGAATTTCAAAATACATGAAGCAAAATCTGGTAGAACTGAAGGAAGAAAGATGAATACACATATATAGAACATTCTACCTGACTACAGAATATATACCACAATTGAACCACATGCTAGGCCACAAAACAAGTCTCAATAAAATAGAATAAATTCTCTGCCTCAAAGGATTAAATTAGCAACAAACAGCAAAATGATAATCTGAAAAATCTCCAAATATAGTTGGCCCTCTGTATCCATGGGTCCAGATTCATGGATTCAACCAACCATGGATGGAAAATATTCAAATAATTGCACCTGTACAGAATGCACAGAATTTCTGTCATTATTCCATAAACAATAAGGTATAACTATTTACATAGCATTTACATTGATAAGTTATTATAAGTGATTTAGAGATGATTTCAAGGATATATATGGATTCCATGCAAATATTGTGCCACTTTATGCAAGGGACTTGGAAACAAGGATCTTGGAAACAACTCCCTGTAGATACCAAGGGACAACTGTATTTGAAAATTAACACATTTCTAAGTAAGTCACTGATTAAAGGAGAAATCAGAAAACAGTATGAACTGAATGCTTACAAAAATATGACATCCAAATGTATTGAATGTAGCTAAAGCTGTGCTAAAACGGAAATATGTAAGACAGGCATGGTGGTGCACACCTGAAGTCCCAGAGGCTTGGGAGACAGAGGCAGTAAGATCGCAAGTCTGAGCCAGCCTTGGCAATTTAGTGAGGCCCTAAACAACTTAATGAGACTGTGACTTAAAATAATAAATAAAAAGGGCTGAGGATGTGGCTTAGTGGTAAATTGCTCCCAGGTCCAATCCTCAGCATCCCCACCGCCACCGCCCTATACAAGAAAGAAAGCAGATATGGTGGTGCATGCCTGTGTCCCAGTTACTTGGGAGCTGAGGCAGAAGGATCACTTGAGCCCAGGAGTTTGAGCCCAGCTTGGGCAATATACTAAGAACCCCCTCAACGCAAAAGAAGAAGGAAGAAGGAAGGAGGAGGGGGAGGACAAGAAGGAAGAGACTTCAAATCAGTGACTTAAATGCAATACTTTAGGAAGCTGGAAAAAGATGAGCAAATTATATCTAAAATAAGCAAAAGAAAGGAACTGCTCAAGAGTGAAAATCATGGGCTAGGGATATAGCTCAGTTGGTAGAGTGCTTGCCTTGCATGCATAAGGCCCTGGGTTCAATCCCCAGCACCACACACACACACACACACACACACAGACACACAAAGAATAAAAATCAACTAAATAGAAAGTGGATGAATAATACAGAAAAATCAACGAAACACCAAAAATCAGGTCTTTGAGATTATCAATAAATTGATAAACCTTTATTTAGGTTGATCAAGAAAAAAGGAAGCTGAGTGCAGTGGTGTGCACCTGTAGTCCCAGAGACTGGGGAGGCTGAGAGAAAAGGAGTGTTTGAGGTCAGAAAAAAAAAAAAACCAGACACATTACCAATCCAATATATAGAATGATGGGGGTCACTACAGATCCTACACAGTTAAAGGATGAAAAAAGGGTATTAATACTATGGTTTTTAAAATAAAGTCATAGTAACTTTATGTTAAATTAAATGAAATGGACAAATTCCTTAACAGACACAAATTATCAAAACTGACACTAGAAGAACCAGAAATTCTGAATGGCCTAATATATAATTAAAGAAACAGAATTTGTAATGAAAAGCTTTCCTAGAGGTATATCTCAGTGATAGAGCCTAGCAGGCATAAGACCCTGGGTTCTATCCCCAGCACTAGAAAGAAACAAAAACAGCCAAAATGACAGCAACAAAAACCTTAAAACAAAACAAAAAACATTTCCACAACAACAACTTCAGTTGCAACTGGCTTCACTTATGAATCTATCAAACATTTAAAGAATAAATAACATTAAATATGTATAAGAACACAAGAGAATCATCTCAGCTACTCTAGAGGCTGAGGCAGGAGGATTGCAAGTTCAAGGCCAGCCTGGGCTACTTGGTGAGACACTGTCTCAAAAAATAAAAGCTGGGGGTCTAGCTCAGTGGTAAAGTACTTGCCTAGCATGCACAAGGCCTGGGTTCTATCCCCAGCACACAAAACAAAATGGGAGAGAATGATTTCCAGTTTATTCTATGAGGCCCTGAGAGGAAAATCAGAAAAAAAAAGATATTATTAGACATGAAGACCAATAGCCTTTATGAACATAGATACAGAAGTTCTCAAGATATTAGCTAATGAATTCAGCAATATATAAAACGATAACATACCATAACCAAATATAGTACTATTTTTAGGTCTGGTATAACATTTGAAATTCAATGTGATTTATCACATACATGAATAGAATAAAGGAGAAAAATCACATAATCATCGCAATAGCTGCTGAAAAATCATTTGAAACATTCAGTAATGCTTCCTCCAGTTCAACGACTATTTATAATAAGAAAATTCTTAAACATCTAGGACAAAATGATAAAATTCATCTATGCCAGTCCTATGGCTACCATCATAATTAGTGGTGAAAAACAACACTTCATCTAAGACTGAAAACAAGACAAGGATGTCCACTTTTACCCTTTGTATTCAACATTTGACTAGAGGCCCTAGCCAGTGTACTAAGTCAAGAAAAAGAACTGAGGTATATAGATTGTAAAGGAAGAAGTAAAACTGTCTTTACTTGCTGATGAAATGGTTGTACATATAGATTCTCCCAAGGTATTTATCCCCAAAGTACTAGAACTGGTAAGTGAATTTAACTAGAGTCGGAATATATGGCCCATATATAAAACTCAACTGTATTTACATATATCATCAATGAACAACTAGTAAATGAAATGAAGGTACTACTTACGATGAAATAAAAAACCATGAACTAGCCAGGCGCAGTGGTGCACACCTGCAATCCCTGCGGCTTGGGAGGCTGAGGCAGGGGGATCACGAGTTCAAAGCCAGCCTCAGCAACTTAGCAAGGTGCTAAGCAACTCAGTGAGACCCTGTCTCTAAAATAAAATACAAAATAGGGCTGGGGATGTGGCTCAGTGTCCTTGAGTTCAATCCCCAGTACCCGCTCAGAAAAATCATGAACTATGTGAGGAAAAACTTAATGAGGTTAAAGTATGAAGCTGCAGCACTGTGGACTTATTCCCAGTCTGAGCCTGGCTACCTGGGAGTAGAAACAAGAGCCTCCACAGGATGAGCAGCCTGGAGTTTGGGCTGGAAACTCAAGAACCCTGAGACGTGACGTGCTAGAAAGCTCAAGGCTTTCAGAGCAAGAAATTGTACAAATATAGCCAGATATTGAAAGGTAAGTTTTTATTATGCAAGGACAACTTGGACTTCACCAATGCCTAGCTTTATGGGGGCATGTAGTGTGACTCATGAATGTGAACACAAAATCACTGTAAGCCTGTGCTACAGCCCTGGGCTACTTTTGAAGAGGACATTTAGTTGCACAAAACCTGACTTGCTTTTAAAAATGTGAGTCACATTTTCTTTTTCCCCAAAATATTGCTCTTCCGTTTCTGCCTCATCCCCAACTTCCTGCTTACTTGGGGCTTCTGTCTGGGTGACACAGGGCTTAGCCTTGCCAGACCTTGGGTAGCAGCCTCTCTGCCACGACCAGTGCCTGGGCCTGAGGCTGACACTTTGGTCTCTGGAGTCTGACTGGGCTTGGAGCCCATCTGCGGTGCCTAGGGGTGGTCTGGCTAGCAGGTGGTCACATTAGGCTAGCTCATGGCTCTCCAGGGCAGCCTGCAGACACGAGCCCAAGGCAGGGGGCACTGCTGGATTCTCTGGGAATTTAGAACTCTCTTGCCTCTACTAGTGGACTGAACCACAAGATAGCCATACTTTCTTTTCCAAATTACAAGTGACTGGGAGGGCCCCAGGCCTCACCGGCTTTGTTGTGTAGAATGGCTGCTTTTCCTCAGAGTTTTAGGAAAGTCCAGAGATGGGTTAAGGGCTGCTGCAGATGCCCAAGGGAGCCAGCTCCCACTGCAACAGCAGTCCCACTTGACTCTGGCCACTAGCCTGTTCAGCTGGCAGCCTTTAAATATACACCAGCCCACCCCTTAGATGATATCTGCTTGCCTTGACCCCAAGTGATGGACTGAAGGAAGGCTTCCGAGATGTTTTGTCCTATCAGTGGCTTCCAGCAGCCCTCCTGGCTCTGCCTCTGCCCACACCCCCTGAGCTGCAGGGGCCACCACCCAGTCTTCCCTGCCACGACAGGTCCCCACCCCTGCTGCCTGTAAGCTGCTGAGAGGGTCATGTACAATGAGAACTTCCAACCATGAGAACTTTGACTTCTGGGTCTGGGGGATCTGCCCAGGTGGACAAATCAGCTCTGAAATTCGTCACTCTCTTCAGGTCCCTGTCTGTTTTCATGTTCCAGGTCCAAGCCTAGGAAGAGGAAAAACCACTTAGCAAACAGGGGCAGGCTCCCTGTCTGCTTGAAGCCCTGGCTTGAAGGCTGGGCCATGCTTCCTTTTCAGCTCCTGGGGCACTCTCTGGAATCAATTGAGGGCTTTTATTTCTAAGCAGCTCTTCAAATAGTCCCTGGAGTGGAAAATTCCTGCTGGGGCTTCATATTTTCTGGGAGCAAGGGGAACTGGCATCCTCAGGTTAGGGAAGGTACTGTCTGTCCTCAGGTGGTGGGGGACCTGGGCCACCAACTTCCTATGGGAGACATGGGGGACACGCTAGGCTGCTAGCCACCATTAGAAGGAGTGGCCTGCCTGGCCAGCCCACACCCTTGGTGAGTGGAGGCCTTGTCCGTGCAGTCAGAACAAATGCTCTGCTGTTTGGAGTTGGCATGGGGAAGTGCTTCTGTGTACCCTGGAGGTTGGTCATCCAGCTGCAACATGTGGGTAGGGTTGGGAGGGGACTCCCCTGGGGGCTGGATCCCTGGGAAGCTGAGTTGGAAGTGTCCCCAGGTACCTGGGACAGAGCTTGATGACAGCAGCTGCAGGCTGTCCAGGACCCCATCCTCATACAGGGCCAGCTTCTGCACCATTTTCTGTCGGGCTGGGTTGATGATGATCTGCGGTGGCTCTGACGATGACGAGGATAAGGCAGAGTTGCCCAGGGGTGATCCTGGGGCAGAGATAGCACCCTCTTAGCTGTCCTTAGCAACTCTTGGTAACACTCTAGCCTCACAAGTCTTCCCAGCACCAAGTCTAGCACCCTGCCTCACCAGCCTCAGGACAGAATTCCTTAGCAAACTCTGAGGCCAGGGCTGAGGGGACTGTGCCATGGACCCAGCTCTCAGGATAGGCAAGGAGCCCAAATACAGCCTTCCTTGTTTTTGGCTTGCAGGAGTGGGGCGGAAAGGGACTGCTGGCTTTCTGTCATCCACAGGGCATGACCAGGGGAGGGAAAGCATGACAGCACCAAACCATTCTCCATGCCCCTGTGGCCTTGAGCTTGCTAAGGACCTAGTGAACTGAACTACTTGGCCCCAATTCTTTCCTCTTCTGATCGCCTGGGTGGGGAATATGGGGGATACTGCCAAAGCAGGCATCTGGTCCCTCTTCTGAACACCCCAGCTACCTTCCATGCATGTGGGCCGAAGGCCTGGGCCACTCCCCCAGCTTGACTCTCCAGCGGTGTCCCCCTGAGTACAGCCAGCCTCTTTGAGGGGTGCTGGGCCTGAGGGGCAGCTTGGGGACAAGTGCCAGGAGTGCAGGGCAGCAGAGAGGCCGGATATACTCTCGTCGCTCTCCACAGGCTGGTTGGGGCTTTTCAGGAGCTGCTGGGCAGCCTGGGCTGGGGCTTGTGAGGGCATTGCCAGGGGCTGCCATGGGACACCCCCACTCTGGACACTGCCAGTGGTAGACACATAGGAGTTCTCCTGTGGGGAAGGAGGGCTAGGGTTGGCAGCTTCTGGTTCCCAAGTAGGCCCTGCCACTGCTTCCTGCAGCTTCTCCAGCCTCTTGTACACCTATGTGGAGAGAAAGACTCTTAGGACATGCAGAGCCAACCTCCTGGTCAAAGCACAGGCCTGCCCTAGGTCATCTAGCACCTACTCTGGGGCTTAGATTGCTGTGGCAGGCCACATACAGCTGCTCTGGGAGCTGCAGGAACCACCAACCCAGCAGATCCGACAGCTGGAAAAGCTCTGCCCCTTGCTCCTTTGTTCCTGTCACAAGGAGTGCTGAGAGTCATGGCCACCAAGGCCAAGGACTCTTATTTTTCTTTTTTGCAGTATCTCTAAGCTACACCCTCAGCCTGTTTTATTTTGAGATGGGATCTCACCAAGTTGCTGAGGTCAGCCTCAAACTTGGGATCCTTCTGCCTCAGCCTCCCAAGAACTCTATTTTCAACTGTCACCAGAGGGAAGAGGAGGGAGGACCAAGGAGGGAAGAAAAAAAGGCAGATGCAGTGGCACAGTGTCACCAGTACGGGACATGGTAAGACTCCTTTCCTTTTATCAGAGACAAGGAATCAAAGCCCCATCCAGCAAAGCAGGTCTGCACAGTTCTTTGGTTCAGTGGATCACTGCTCCAAGTAGAACCAAAGTGCAAGCAAGGGACGTTGGGAGACTTGTCTGTAGAAACAGACCCAGCAGGCACTGTGTTTAGCTTGCTACCCAGTAGGGCTAGCCACCCTCCCTACAGGCAGCTGGATTTCCCAGGGCTACCTGGGTCATGGGGGGTCTCTTCTTGGCCCGCCGGTGCAGGCAGCAGCAAGCCACCTGACCCAGGGCCAGGCCCAGCTGGGGCAGGCACGGCCCAGGCCTGGGGTCCAGGTGCTTCTTATAAATCTGGGCAGCGATGGGAGCAGCCCAGGCATCTGTGGTTGCACCTCCTTGGAGAGTGGTCTGGGTGCTTTTCAGGGCCACTCCAGCCTCTTCAGCCTCATCTTCAATCAGGTCTTTCTGTGGGACAGATACAGTGAGCATGGCTTCTGGGTGGCCAGAACTTCAGCTGGATTCCCCACACTTGTGCACTCAATAGTGTGGTCTTCTTTCTCCAGATTTATTGAACATGCACTGTGTGTCCAGTGGTGCCCCAGGCTCTAGGGATACAATGACAAACAGAATACCCTGGGCCCTACTACACCGAGCCAATTTCTTGGCAGGGGAAGACAGACACCAACAAACCTACTGGCTTGTTAGCAAAGCCCATGAGGCCTGAGCAAGAGGTAAAGGAAGGAGAGGTCCAATCTGGTTCACAGCTTGGCTGGGCTGAGTCCCTGTTGAGAGCCACAATGGATAGAAAGCCCCTACACAGGAGAAGTTTGTAAAAGGAAAAGAGCAAACAGTGGCCAAGCAAGTTCTGGGCCCAGGAATTGTCTGAATGCTGCCTGTATGTTAAGTCTTCTTTGCACACGGGGAAACAGGCTCAGCAAGGAGCAGGAATTTGCTTCAAGGCCCGGGTCTCATCTCTCAGCCCCGACACAGTACACAGTGGGACAGTCAAGAATGCAAGAGTGTGGGTGGAGCACTGACCTGCAACTTGTTGGGTAGGGCCTAGGGAAAGGCTTCCTAGTCTGCCCAATTCTCTACCACTGCATTTTCCAGGCCCCTGCCTTCTCTGAGTTCCACTACAGCTCTGGTCCCACAGCACCAAGACTGTCCTCATTCCTGTCCCCAGCCCAGATGGGGTCTTTCAGGGCCCACAGAATCTACAGAAGAGACAGGTTTCTCCTTGCAAAGTAAAGGAAGCTGTTCAGGGCCCTGCCCACTTTTAAAGATGAGTCAGCAGCAGCAGCAGCAGCAGTGGCAGCCTTCTGTTGGACACTGGATCATTCACCCTCTGGGGCTGTACCTGTTGATTGCCAGGAGCAGTACCTCCCTCCCTTTCTGCCTTCCCTCAGGAGGCTCACCAGATATTTGGTCCTGGCTCCATGTGTCCTCACAGCCCTCTGGCCAGCCAGGGTCTCCAGCACTACCTAGAGGGCAGGGTGGAGAGTGTTGCCCCACACCGTGGCAGGGAGGTGCTGTGTGCAGAGGAGGCCTCTGGGGTGGGCATGGATCAGGGTTGACAGGGGTGTGGCCCTGGGGTAGGCAGAGGAGGACTGGCTCCCAGCAGGGACAGAGCCAGGTGTTATGGTACCACAGTGGAAGCAATTTGGAGGGCCTGCCTGAGGTAAAAGGATGCAAAATTAAGCCAGGCGTGGTGGTACACACCTGTATCCCAGCTACTTGGGAGGCTGGGGAAGGAGGATTGCCAATTTGAGGCCAGACTCAGCAACTTAGACCCTGTCTCAAAATAAAATGCAAAGGGCTGGGGCATAGCTCAGCAGTAGAGGGCGTGCCTAGCATGCAGCAGGCCTTGGGTCTAATCCTCAGTACCAGGAAAAAAAAAAAGAATACAAAATTACAAACACGAAATCAGGTACAGGGGGAGGAAGGAGATTGCAAGGCAAGGAGTGCTCTGGAGCTGAGGCTTTCTTTGCTCCTTACCTGGATGACCTTTGGCCTTCACACACAATACTCCAGGCCCTCCTACCTTTAGCTACTGGTGGCTTTTCCTTCCCCCCAAGGCCAGTACACAAGCTAGCAGCTCACCACCCCAAAGCTGAAGGTGTCAGTGTCCACGGCCAGCCGGCCCGTCTTGATGTACTCCTCAGGCAGGTAAGCCAGGGTGCCCCGCACAGTGTGTGTCCGGGCCACAGCACTGCTCTGGCCAGGGTTGGTCCCTGCAAAGCGGCTGAAACGGGCCAGGCCAAAGTCTCCCAGCTTGGGCATCAGTCTCTCATCCAGAAGGACATTAGAACTTGAGGAGGAAAGAGAGACATCAGCCCAGGCTTGGCCCTGGCCTATTCTGTCCTCCACACCCAAGTGGCCCTGATGAAACTGGACTGGAGGCTGTCAGTCTGGTGCCTTGCCCATGTATGGTGGCTAGCACTGCCTTGTGTGTCCCAGTTGCCTGCTGAGTTCCAGGGTGTCCTTATAACAACTTGGCTTCTGCTCATCAGTGGGGCCCATTGGTGTCCTCATTTCCAAACCTGCGCCATGCAGGGATCCTCAATGACCTGGAACCCCCAGCTGTGAGGTCCCAGGCTGAGCCCACCCCTATATCAGCAGAACTAGGCAAGCTGCCTGTCCCTGGGACACTGGGCAGGGCTCCACAACAAGCAGGGGATACTGCTTCCCTGACCAAAGGTTCAGTCTCTGCAGCTCTCCCAGGACCTTCCTCACCTCATATTTTTAAAAATTTTTTTAGTTGTCGATGGACCTTTATTTTATTTATTTGTTTGCTTATTTACTTATTTCTATGTGGTGCTGAGAATTGAACCCAGTGCCTCACACATAGTAGGCAAGCGCTCTACCACTGTGCCACACCCCAGCCCCCTCCTCACCTCTTGATGTCTCCGTGGATTAGGCTGGGGCTGTCCTGATGTAAAAACTGAATGGCCCGGGCTGTGCCCAGAAGGATGTCTAGTCGCTGAGTCCAGGAGAGAGGAGGGCAGGCTTCAGCCTGGGGTGACAAAAGGAGCAAAGATGGGGTCTTGAGGGAGGCTGGGGGCAGTTGTTCCTTGACCCCAACCCTCTACCCACTTGTCACTGTGTGGCCTGGAAGAAGCCAGCCATTCTATTATCTGAGTCTCAGTTTCCCCTTCTGGAAAATAAGGAGCAAAACATCCATGATTTAGTTCACGAATGGGAGAAGCAGCAGCTCCTCTAAGACTCTGCAAGGCACCGTGAGCTGGGAGAGTGGGGATGTTTCTAGGCTTCACAACACATTGTGTGGGACACAGATTTCGGAAGTTTATTCCTTTGTCCTTGGGTGATCGGGAAGGTGTCAAGGACATTCTCCCCACATACCCCCAACACAGCCTGAGCGAGAAGGCCAGGAACCTCTTGCCTTGTGTGCGCTTGGCTCTTGTGCCTCATGAGCATGTCACTCAGGCAGGGCTAAGCCTCTGGGCAGCCTGTGCACATGGATCCCCTTTCCTCAAAGGCTATGCTGATAAAATCTTCCAGCTGCTGTGCTTGCATGGAGCAGAAGCTTGAGCCAATAATCCCCCTTTTAGAATAGTAGCCAGGAAGAGGGCACAGGAAAGAGTTCTGCAGAAAGCAGTGATCCACCTTGGGCCAAACCTTGAGCTAGATGCTATGGGGGAGCTGATAGCTCAGGCCCTGTGCTGGTCCTGTCCAGGTGCAAGAATGTTGTGAGTCCCAGCAAATGTGGTAGGTGAGGTGAGCCTACCTGGAAGTGGAGATGGTCTTCTAGGGAGCCATTGGGTAGGAACCCGTAGACAAGGCAGTAGAAGCCACTCTCAGCACAGTAGCCAGCAAAGTCCACAATATTTGGGTGACGAAACCTGTTTGAAAAGGTAAAGCCTGAGCCCTCTGGTTTTCCAGGCTCTACCACTTCCCATCTGGCCAGACTGGGTGGGCAGCCCTTGTTGCACCCTCACTTTGGCTGGCCCTGGCAGGCCTCAGTAGCTAAGGTAGCCATGTCCTATAGTATGCAGTCCTGGTGCCTGATGGGGCCCTGTACAGCTCTCTCCCTCTGCCTTGAGCCAGAGGGACCCCTGAGGCTCACCTTGATAGCTGTTTCACCTCAGTCAGGAAGCTCTGCTTCACCACAGTCCACTCTAGGTCAGACTCCTACAGCCCCAGGCATAGTGGGAGAAGGGGCAGGGAAGGTAGACAGTGTGAGCAACAGCTTGTCAGTCACTTCCAATGCTACCTAACCCAGGCCCAGGACAACAAGGGAGGGGGAAGGGTGTGTATGCCCCTTGAACTAGAATCAACACTAAGAGAATTGCTTGGGGGAAGCTTTAGAGTGGGGAGGGACTAGAGCAGTGAGGAGTAGTAGAGGGGAGGGGCTGGAGAAGCAAGGGCCAGAGGACCTTCCAGAGATTTCACCAGGATGCTATACCTACCTGTTTCAGCCTCTTCACGGCATAAGTTGTATTCCTCATCACTGCCTGGTACACACACCCAAAGCCGCCCTCCCCAATCCTGAGCTCCTCAGAGAAGTTGCGGGTTCCCTGGGAAATCTCACAGAGGGGCCAGCAGAATGGGGAGGAGTGGGCCCCCTGCAGTAGGGACACTGTGTTCTTTGGAATTAGCTGTTGGAAGAGACCCTGTGTCAAGTGAAGTCACTGTGTCCTCCCCTCTGCCCAGGCTGCAAGCTGCCCGAACCCCGGCTGCCTTCCAGTTGACTGGACTTGGCCAACTGGGGCTTTGAGGTGCATCAAAGACTGAGTTCCTTCCTCCTTGTGTAGAATTATTTCCTGGGGGTGGGCAGGGGACACCTACCTTGGTAGAGGAAGGGGCTGGAGACAGCAGTGGTGGCTGGACAGTAGAAGGGCTTGGAACAGGGAAGAGCTCAGGACCTGAATGAATGTGGGAGCCTGGAAAAGCTTCATAAAGACACCAGTGAGAGGCAGGCAGAGACCCAGAGACCAGCAGCAAGGTCTACAGCCAGGATCACGGTCTAGGTGGCCCTTTCCTCAGGTCCATCAAGCCCCAAGCCTAGGTCCTCTTACCTGGGGAGGGGAGGGTGGAGGCTGAGGAATGCAACTTCCGGGGGCTCCAGGCCTCGGCCTTAAAGGGTTCAGAGTTCTTGCTGGGCATCGGGACAGTGGTGCTGGGGGATGGAAGAGGGGTGGAAGGGTGCCCTGGGATGCCGAGGAGGAAAAGGAAGGTTGAGGCCCAGGTGGGAGTTCTTCTTGTGGTCCCGCCCCCTCGTTGGGCTCCGTGCCCGGGTCCTCCCATGAGTCCCCCATCCCCAGGGTCCCTGGGGGGCTGCGCGCGCTCACAAGACGTGATGATATCCCGTGCGCGCAGCAGCTGCAGGTGCGTGAGGATGTGCACGAGGTCGGCCACGCGCGCGTTGCGGTTGATCCAGGGCCACAGGACGCTGGCGGTGCGCTGCTCGGAGCGCTCGCACAGCCGCAGCTCTGTCTGGTCGCGTACGATCAGGGCCGCTGCGGGGCGGGGGGGCGTCAGGCATCGACGCCAGGAGCCCGGGCCCCCGCTCCGCCCCCCGCCGGCCGCCACCACCCACCGAACTGGCACCAGTCAGCGGGTTCCAGGGCGTCCATCACTTTGTAGAATCGGCACATGACCCAGGGCGGAACCTCATACAAGAAGTGCTGGGCGCCGGGAACCGCGGGCTCCCCCGGGCCTGGCCCCCCAGCCATTGCCACAGCCGCCGCCGGCCCGGGGCCTCTTGGGGCCACGGCGGGCGCAGGCCTGGGCCTGGGCCGGCCGGGTTCGCGGACACTGACTCACTTCCCCTTCAAGCCGGCCTCGTGCAACGCCCGGCGGGGCGGAAGAGGCGGCGCTCGGGTCCGCCGCCATCTTGCGCCCCGCCGCTGCCGCCGCTGCCCTTGGCCACACGGGGGCGCCTCGCCGCGCCAGAGGGAAGGGGCCCTGGTAGGAAGCGGTCCCTCTCCACCCCGGGGTGGCAAGTGAATTGGAGGCCCACGACCACAGACCTTCACCACGGTGTGGTGGGCAGGGTGGACTTTCAGGAGTAGAGGCCCTCTGAAGGATGAACGACTCCCATTTCTGGGGACGAAGGTTATAGCAGAGGTACAGGATGTTCCAGAAAGGCGGCTTCTGCCAAGCCTGGTGAACGTCACTGGTAGGCCCAATTAAGAAGTTTTGGCTTTATTTTAGGAGGCAGAGGACATCAGTAGAATTCTAGGCAGGAAGGGGTCAGATGTGCGCCACAGAAAGGCCCCCAGGTTGACTGCTCAGCTGGTGACAGGCTGGATGCAGAGAGAACTGTACACCAGGCTACCTCCTGTGCCCTGGATCTCATCTTTCCCACTCCTTCACGAACCTGCACCAGCAATTGTTAGGTCTTGGAAATATCTGCCACATTTCCTTCTTTGCTGGCTCCTCACTAGCACATGAACACATTTAATGTTTCTTCACAACAGGCTTTTGCTCCACTCCCAGCTTCTGCTGTCCCTCCTCTTTTCTGTTACACTTTTGGTCAGTTTGTACCTCTCCCTGTGGGGAAGGCAGAGTCCAGAAACTTCTCCTACCCTCTTTTCTAAAGCTTACATCAGTCAGTCACCAAAACCTATGTGGCTGATGTCACAACCTATGACCTCAGCCACATAAGTCTTCTTTTGCTTATTTCCTCATTTTTTTAAAATATTGGATATTGAACCCAGGGGCACTCTACCACAGAGCTACATCCCCAGCCCTTTTCATTTTTGAGATAAGGTCTTGGTAATTTGCTGAAGCTGACCTCAAACTTGCCATCCTCCTGCCTCAGATTTCTAACACCAGCCCCCCCCCCACCCCTTGTGTTCTTCACCCATGGATTTCTCTGGCCACATCTCAGCAGCCACTACTTTCCTAAGGTCTCACTGAATTCTGAGCCCCACCCCTTCCCTAGAGGCCCACTGCCCTTGCCATTAATTATTACCTCTTACCTGCATGAATGTGCTACCTTTCTGAAGGGGCTCACTGCTCTGTTGAGCTTCCTTGGGTACAATCACACCACAGCATTTTATTGCATAAGACTTTCCCAAGATTCCCAAAGCCCATGGAGTCCCACCTTTTTATAGTGGCCTACAGGGCTGGTCGGTGTATCCCCTGCCCACCCAAGAAGAGTATAGACCTCTGCACACATCAGTGGTCTTAAGCCATTCAGAACCCCTTAGGTGTCCCTCAAAGCTGTGAGAATGCAAATGCTACTGGCACACCCTTTACCAGAAGGTTGAGCTCAAACAGCTGTGGTGAAAACTTCCCAAGCCTCCCCTGTCGTCTTATGCACATCTTCCTAAACTCCCTGAAGCTCCACACCTCTGTGCTTATCTGACCTTCCCACTGCTCAGGAGACCCAAAGGTAGCAATGGGGCCTCTTTTCTCCAGCTGGATGCATCCTTGTAAGGCAATATTCTGACAGTCCCTCTTGCCTTAATCCCAACTGCAAGGAGGTTCCCCTATCCACTAGCTTATGCTCTCAGGAATTTAGAACTGTTTCCAGAAACAAGGTCTTGCCAAAACCCATGAACCCACTAGAGCCTCTTCCCTGAAGCTACAGCCACTGTAGCCAGTCTTGAAGATGAGGGCAACCGGGCCCTGGGCCCTAGTGGCTTCTCATGGAACAATCTTCACTGTGATATATACCAACTCCAGTATCCCAAATTATTATGCATATATGTGCTGAGCTCTATGGTGCAAAGACTTGGTCCTCCTTGGGCACTGAGGGAAATGAGCTCCAGGAACAGGTCTAGCACACAAGAGATGTTCAATGTATACAGGTTTCATTTTCAATTCTCTCATTTAACATTCAAGGCCAGGACTTAGAGGGGACTTTTTAGTAGCTGTGCCCACATATGCAGGTGAATCTGGACTCTGGGTGACTCCGGACTCTGGGTGACTCCACAGTCCCACTGCTCCATGCCATTGTCCTCTCCTTCAGCCTAGCACCAGCATGAGGACAGCTGTGGCCTGAGTGGGTACCCTTATAGGAAGCCAGTGACAACAGGGCCTCCTTTGCACATGCCCTTTCCGGGTCAGGGAGCCACATTAGCTGTCAGCAGAGGCCATGCAAGGGTCTCAGCTACAATGGACCACATGAGTCAGAGTTGGGCGGAGGGTATCTGATAGCATCACAGCACATTGGAACTTAGGAGGTGCCCTGCCATATTGGTAAGGAACACTAAGTTGTGCAGCAGGCAGACTTAGGCCACACCCTTCCTATCATACAGTGGAGCAGTAGGCCTGGAAAGTACTGACTTGGAGCAGGATAAGGAGGATGCCAGGAAGGCCAGCATATGAAGCAGGCTTCCTTTCCCTCCCATGACAGAGCAGTCCTGAGAGTGGCTATTGGTGTTCAGGGACAGCTGGATCAAATGTGCAACATACCACCATGCTGTCAGGTGAGCTGGAGGGGACTGCTGACTTACAATGAAAGCCCAGACCTTGAGTCACTTTCACAGAGAGATTTATCGAGAATGCTAACAGCACAGGATACAGTACTTCCCAACAAAAGGTGCAAACGCGTCACTTAGAAAGGCATGCTGAGTATTCTTTGCTTTCACATGTATTAAAAAACTTACAAAAATAAAATAAAACTGCGTGCTGCCCATCTTTTCAAATAGTAAAAGAACCTTATGAAAAAACCACTTGATTTTACAACAAAAGACACAAACGGACATTTTTATGTAAATTTATAAGGCAAACTCTTTATATAATAAATAGGTTACAGGGATTCAGTGGGGGGTGTTTTTGAAACGTATACAGGTACATTCAGACAGGTTTACTGAAATGGTACAAATTTCCTTAATAAATTGCCTTTTGTTTTTAAATATATCAGTGCTTTCAGTCATTTGGCTATACACAAAGAACCTTTTTTGAACACTACAAAAAAGCAATCAATATTTTTGTTTTTAAAACGACCTACTTATTTTCTAAAGTAATTGTCCCAAAACACAAAAACTGAAGGTGAATGCGACAGAGGGCTTTTAGAGACCCCCTCCAGCTAAGTCTGTCCTGGGCTTCTCCCAGTACCCCATGCATCCCCCAACTTCAGGCAGGCTTTCCAGCTGGAGCCAGCTCCCTTTAGTACAGGGTGGCCTGTCACTAGCAGCACTGTCTCACAGATCCATTTGGGAGGGGGCCAACATCCTGCCTTGTTTTTCCAGCTACTAAACTCCATGTGCAAATGGTCACTCAAGGCATCACTGTCCTTGCCTGAAGGCATTAAGGGAGCACCAGTCTGTCCCTGTTCTGAGAGCCCAGAACAATCTCAACCAAGGGTAATGGCTTCTGAGAAGGATCTGTTTGCTATGGAAAGGGAAGGGGGTGTGTCACATCCAAATTTTGCTGGGGACCAGATGAAAGCAGATAGAGACAGCCAGTACCCTCCACTGTCATAACCCCCAGGATGGTAGGGAACAGAGATATCACATTAGTGCTGTATCCCTTGGAGGCAGGATAGGGCAGGAAAGAAGTGTTCTGACTGGTAATTTCCCCGGGGCATATCTTGGAGACAAGAATGCCCCTTGCTTGTCAACCTGGCCTTATCCAGAAACAGCAGGAGTCAGGTGGGGAGTGGCCAATCCATCTGCCAACCCACCCCTAACCTGTGTCCACAGTGGGACATAGGGGCATGGGGAACCAGCTGCATACTCAGGCACAAGACCCTCCCTCCTCCCTCTTTAGCAGGGTCAGCTCTGCTCTCATATCCCCTCCTGGCTCTCCTTGAAGGAACAACAATCTTGTCTTTCCTAAAAATAACAATGATGGTAATAATCTGGGGGATGGGGAGCCAAAAGAATTCGCTGGATGGAATAAAAACTGATTTTGCTCTGACTTTGAAAATGGCAACACATCAGCTTATTCGGTCTGTTGGCTTGGAATGGGACTCCAGGGCTCAACCTCTTTGAGTGGTTTCTGGATGATCTGGGCAGGGGTCATCTCTTCAGATTGCCCCGCTTGTCTCAGTCACCATTCCCCTCCTTCCGAATGCTTTAAAAAAAAAAAAAGGTGTCTAGAAGCATTTGTCTCTGGAACAATTACTTTAA
Source organism: Marmota monax (assembly GCF_021218885.2). NCBI lineage: Eukaryota > Metazoa > Chordata > Mammalia > Rodentia > Sciuridae > Marmota > Marmota monax. Next base: position 1,574,159 of record NW_026692025.1, on the reverse strand, counting down.
ACATGGTTACAATACAGACTTCAGTTCAAACACAGAAGAGGTTTACTTAGCAAAGTTCCTTTCACCCACCAAAAATTACACAAATATAAGCCTCAACACCACAGTTAAGAGGACCAGTAGAAAGAACCTCATGTTTGGAACACAAAAGGAGGGAAAAGAAAAACAAACCAAACCCAAACAGAAAAACCCCAGAAAGACAAGGAAAGGGCGAAGAAGGAAAGGGAAGGAGAGCAAACACAGCACACATTACAGTGTCCAGGTACACGGGGAGCCCAGCACGAGGAAAGGGCTCGGCACACATTGAGTAACAGTCCTGGTGATATTTGGTCATATATTCATCAACTACTGACTCTGGAGCGGCTGTTATTGATTGAAGCAGTGACAAATCAAATGGAAAAGGAGGCCGTGGTAGCAAGGGAAGGAGCAGGCTTCAAGTTCTGTAAGCCTTTTGCACTCCACTGTCCAGCTCCCCAGAAACATTGAACCGGGTGGGCCCTGCTCCATCCGGGCAGGGCTAGAGGTCACCGGGTGAGGCTAACTCAGGCGCTGATTTCACATCAGTCACAAAGCACACACGTGGACACCCACCTGTCAGTGGCCAATCAGCGGCAATGGCGTCTCATCTCCTCTGCCCCCATCCCAGGCTGGCTAGGAAAGAACGTCGCGACCCACTGCTAATACTGAATGCATACTGAAACAGGCCCTGGGACATGGGCCCAGAGGCTGCCCAGCTCCAGTCCTCCAAGGGGCCTGAAGGTAGACCGGCCACTCAAAGGGCCTACGACCGTCTCTCTGTTGGATTCTGGCCTCAGAGAAGCAATGATATGGGGAGGGGTAGATTTTGGCCCTAGTGATTATAATGCTCTCTGCTTTGGAAGAACAAGTTTCTGGATTTTGTTTTTTGGTGTTTTTAATTACTTAAAAAATGATCAAAGAGAACTGTTACAGCTAAACTCTCTAGCGGTATTGCTCATTAAGAATTACAAAAGCAAATGCAATTACTCGTGGGAGAGAAGAGAAAGGGACACTTCTGGCATCTCCACTACTTCCTGGAGTGGACCCAGTGGACTGCCCCATGTGGTTCTGGGGTCCCTGGCATTCTACCTGGTGCAGCTCATGGGTTCAGAGACAAGATAGGTCTCATCTCCCCTCCAGCCATCAGACCCAGTAAAGTAGGGAGAGTGAAATGCTTCGAGCCTTGCTGGTGGGGAGGCCTACCATGGGCTCCCCCAGCCAGGTCACTAGGATGGGGAAGCTGGGCCACCCCTGTGCATCCAGTTCTCCACCACCCCTTGAGGTGGAAAAGACCAGGCTGTGCCAATGACTACATTCTGGACTTCGGCAGGCTGAGGGAATACTCCTGCACCCAGAATCTTAGGATCCCTTTCATAAGCACAAGAGAAACAGTGCAAAACATGGGTGCTGCCTAGAGCTTCCTTTGCTTGGCATAGGGAAGCCCTTGGAAGAAGTGAGGAGAGACCACAGATCTGCTTGGACCAAAGAAGTGACCAGCAGACAGATTTGTCATTTTTTTTCTTTTTTTTTTTTTTTAATTTTCCCTTGTCCTATGCTATGGTAATCAGAAATATTGTAATTAAGCAACAGGTATAATTTTAACAGGTCTTTTTGTGTGTGTGTGTGTAGAGCCACAAGCAAAATGAGTTTATAATTGTGCAATATACAGATATATATATATATATATAAATCCAACTGCTTTGTGTGTCTAGTTGGTGCATAAAATAAAAGGGACAGGAAAACTAAAAGCGAAACTAAAAAGCAAAACAAAAGCCCAGGACAGAGGAAATAAAGCAGGCCTATGTGTATAGTCTATAAGTTACTGGATATAATCAGGGTCACCAGGAAGAACAGCTTTACCACTTGACACACAAACACTGCGAGCAGAGGGGCCGCCAGTGGGCAGGAGCCAAACCTCTTGGCCTTTTCACTGTATCTGCTCTCACTGCTGAGCAGGACCTGATAAAAGGTAAGGTAAACAGGGGGGACTAGGGAGCAAAGGCCATTTGCCAAATGCCCAAAAGTTCTTGAATTCAAAGGCCAGACTTTGTTCCATAAAGGTCTGGTCCCTCTCTCTGCAGACAGGGGCCCTGTCCTCCTCCTTCACTGCCCTCTCTCCCTCTGCCCCAGGGGCTCTCGTGCCTCTTCAAAGGACAGGAAGGGTGATCTGGGGAGGCAGAGAGGCTCTGGGGTGAGTTCAACAGGGAGTGCTAGGGTGCTTGCCACTCAGCCACTTCATTTGCACTCAACCTCTCCCCCACCCAGAAGGGAGCAGAGCAGAAATGCAGAGGGAAGGCCCCCCACCCCGGCAGAGGACCTTCCCAGTTCCCTCCATAGAACTGTTTTCCTGACAAAACAGTGCTCGGACAGGCTGTCAAGATAAGAGTGGAAAATTGGGTGGTGCTGGGACTTCTGGGCCACTGGTAAATGTTCTGCTTCCACACCAAGAGCCTGCCTCTTGCAGCTTTGGGACCTACCAGGCTGTTAACCTTCACACCACCCACAAAAGATAGAGTCAGAAGCCATGTCCTCAGGGACAACAACCTAACATGTTTCTCCACTGACAAAAGGCCCAGAATTTCAAGAAGCCCCTGGTTCTATCTCCTGTCGCAGGAGGCTTCAGATTGGCGTTTCCTTTGCTCATAATGTTCAACAGACATCTTAGGCCAAGCAGTAAGTATTTTTAGATCAGCATTTTTGCAAAAGCTTGCTCTTATTCATCAGAAACATCAAAATGTAATTTTCTGCCAAATGTTTTCTAGGTTTTCCTTCTAAATTGTTGAGAACTGGTTTCAGTGTTCAAATTTTCCCCTTTAATATGTAATTTTAGGCCCTGGAGGAGGCAGTATCCTAGCGATTTATAACAATTAGACTAAGCCTTTTTCTAAAGATTGATATAGTATCTAAAAGAGAAAGACATCAAAATGGAGAGAATCAACAAATCCCTTCAGAGTGGAGCTGGTTCACTGATGCAGAGAGCAGGGATGAAGAGTGGGAAGAGGATGTGGAGGGAGCAGAGGGTTTGGCCCAGGCATGGGGCACTACTGCATTTGCCCCTGCCCCACTCCTGTGGCAGGTTTCTCAGGTCCCCTTCGGCAGCAACTTGGGGCTTTGCTATGCCATTGTCCACAAGGGGCTCTAGAAACTGCATACTTCCCGAAGTCTAGGCCATTGGTCCTAGAGTTTGCAGGTGTGAACCTGAATCTGGAGACAATAATGGGCAAGGACACGGGCTATGAACTGATGCGCAAAGGTCTTCTCAAAGAACCGGCACCAGTGATCTCCCCACAGTCGTCAGCCCAGACCCTGGCTGGCATGCTCTGTGAAAGGGGCTGTGGCTGGATGGGCACACAGGGCTCTGGCTGCTAGGCTCCACTTGTGCTAAACGAAATCTGATTGGTCCCACCTGGTAGATTCAGTACATACCCTTTTGCTCTCTCCTGGGCTTGAACCACTTATCAGAGATCCTGTTGGCTAAGGAAACTCCTTTCCCCACCTAACTTGGCAGTTTGTTTCTGGTTATTACTGTCCTTCATGATCACTGTCACAGCAGTAACATGCTCCGCAGAGAAGCAGGTGACATCTTAGGGCTGCTCTGGTTCCCATTTCCAATGTGTGTGGTTGCTAGTTTGGTATGATGCTACTGATGAATATACTGTTCTCTGCACCCACACTAGGGTGGCAGCTTTCACCATCCGGTGAGCTGAGAAGCTGGGGCTCTTGGCTAGTCTGGCATTGATAGAATGGGGGATGTGGTTTTTCTAGATGTCCCTTCTGCCTTTTGATATGGGCATGCAGTGCCAGCAGAAGGGAGCTGTACTACAGCCTGGCTGTGCTGAGCATCCTCAGCTCACTGCACTGTCAAGGCCAGCAATTCCACTGGTTACGATAGACCCACCAATGGGTAGGGCAGGGCCAGGCTGGGTATACCTGCGAGAAGCTGAAGGATATACAGCATTCTGTCAGGAGAGGAGGTAGTAACTAACAACTAGGACAGGGTAGGGGAGACTGTGGATGTGACCTTAGTGACTTAGCCCAATGGTATCTGAAAGCTGTCGGTCAATTCCTATATTCACATATTCACTGAAAGATGCCCCCCCAATCTTCATAGTGTTCAAGTACAGACAAAATTGAGGTCACACCCCAAAACTGGGCCGGACACAGCTGGTGAGAATCCCATGGCTTAAGGCTTTCCCTCCAACCTCCTACAACTTGACCCCCAAGGCAGGGGTGGCCTGGGAGCTGCAGGGCCCATGCCTGCCAGGGTGATAAACTGCCAAAGCTGCCTATTTAGACGCAACTGACTCATGATGCCCTTATTTGGGGAACAAGGAATGGGGAAAAAAGGGAGAAATGGATTAAACCCTAAGGAGCTGCACACACCACCTGCAGTTTGGGAACCAACTCTAAGGGAAATCATCTGGGGAGTGAGGAAACTGCAGGTGGGGCCCAACTGAAAGAAAACAACACTTGAAATGCTGTGTTCCCAACCATGAATGCCCAATCAACCCAGGTGACAGGGGGGCCTGGTGGCCCCTACACTCCTCTTCCCAAGACCAGGTGGCACCCAGCCCAGGAGCCACATTTAGCTGGACTAAGTATAATGTGCAAAACCCACAACATTCTTCTTGGTGACAACCTGGCTGGGTGTCGTGCTTGTGTGGATAGGTAGGTGTCCTTTGGGGGTGCGAGGAGTGCGAGGCCACTGCAGGGTCAGGGGCCTTTTGTCCTTGGAGGAAGAGGAGTTCCAAAGTACTTGTCCCCTCCTCTGACCCCCCTTCCCTTCCTGGGGAGGAGTCAGAAGTGAGGCTGGGAGGATCAACAGCAGAGCGGGCAGAAGGGATTGGATCGGCTGATGGGAGTCTGGTTGCAGGACTTTTACAGCATAAGGAAATGGATACAAATATGCTAGAAAGTCCAACTATGACTCTACAAACAGAACGGGGCAAATTCCCTCGCTTCTAACCATTCCAGAAGAGACAAACACGGTTTTATCTTAAACTATTGATAGGAACTGTCAACTATGGTTCCTGATCACTAAAGACTGGCAAGGAAGTGCTAGACAGTTTCTATGATGTTTCACTCCTTCATAATTACACCGTATTAAGAAAGAAGCCAGGGGACAATAACTGAAATACACAAGACAACACGCACTTGACAGTTCATGGCAGCAGCTCACATGGGACGTGCCTGTGGGTGTTTCTGGAAGCATAAGACTGCTGTCTCATTTGCTACTTTGATAAAGTACTTCTCAGTTGGACAGATTTAGATATAAGAGACATCTCTGTAAACACAGAAAAGGATATACCAATATGATGAAGATATGCAGCTAGATAAGGACTTCCTGAACAGAGGTGAAAACTTTGGGATCCCGAATGAAGAGTGATCAATTAAAAACCCACAGCAAGCCCAAGCTTCTAAACCCCAACACCACACTCACAGACCAGAGATTGAAATGTGTGGTATGTCAGCCCCACCCAGTCTCTAGCAAGCAAAAGTAAAACAGTTCCACTGGAGGAGGACTGGGTAGGGAAAGGGAGGGCAGAGGAGGGACTGGGGACTTAGGTGCGGGTGCCAGCTCAGGTCTTGGGAGGATTTGCACTTGTCCTGCCATCTGCCCTGCCACACTCTGCTAGACATCAGACTTCTGAGGGGGGCCGAGGGCGATGGGCATGGAGCCCCTGCTGGGCCACTCAATGACTGGCAGGCCACAGGGGACCTCTGTGCCTTCCTCAGATACCACATGTGGCCTAGCTTCTCTGGCCCACTTCCTTAAAGCAGAAGTGTGAAAAGGCATGTTGTTTAGGGTCTGAAGTCTTTTGCCTTTTTTTTTTTTTTTTTTTTTTACCAGGGAAGAGGGCCTACCCTAGGAGAGCAAAAACTCACTGCTCTTCACAGATGCCAGGGCAGATTCAGCAGAGCCCAGGACTTCCTCAGGGATCAGTAATGATGGGGCTGGTGCTGGTAACAGGGAGGCAAAGGGGAAGGAGAGTTCTAGGGGGTGGAGCCAACTGTGTCAGCTCAGTGTATGGTTGGGCATTGCAGCTGCCTGGAACAGAGGGGATGAACTGGGAGGTAGGAGGAAAAGGAAGAAATGAAAGGATGAAATGAAAGGCAGGCAGAAATGGAAGGACAGAAGAGAAACCAATCAGGAAGTCCTTATAAAATTGCAGCAAACACTTAGAGTTTCGGAGCTTCGTGGGAACCCTATGTGCTGAGACCACTTTAAAACAAGCGCAGGTATATACAGATCCAGGTAGTTCTGAACACCATCATGTCTGGTGGCTTGAGGGACAAAGTGTCACCAATTCAAGCCAGCTTGCTCTCAGAGCATCTGTTTGTTTTGAAGTGGGAACATGAAGACTCAATAGTGCAAATAATCTAAACTGTCCCTAAAGGAGAACTGGAAAGTAATTGGAAGAACATTTTCCCTCTCTTCCCTCCTTGCCCTTTGTCCCATCAATAAGTCCTTAACTACCAGTCACAGACTGCTCTGAGCGACTAGGAATCTCTCTTGCCCTGCTGCACTAGGCCTGGCCTGATCCTGGGCCAGCCTGCCTGTGCCTCCTCCTGCTGCTTCCATAGCTTCTCTCTTTAGCGCCACCCACTGGATGAAGTGCCTCAAGAATGGTTGATGCCACCTCACCCTGGGCCACCCTCTCCTGTGGCTCAGGCCAGTCTACACTCAGCAGTTCAGGACTCCCTCTTAGCCATGCCAGAGTTGGAGCAGACCAGGTGCCACCTTCCTGTCCTGTGAAATGTCATCAGTTTTGGATTGGGGCTGACATGGGGCTAGACTTGTGCCACCACGGGTGGGATCACATGGGCCATAGCCACTGGCCATCTCCGTTGTCTTCTCTAAAGAATCCAACGGTCTCTCCTGCCTCATACCTCATTGTCCCACCATGGTTGGGAGTGGGAGAGGTGAGGGAGACAGAGTAGCTGTGGGTGGGGTACCAATGGCACCAAAAACTGGAGTGTCCTCTCGACTGTTCTCTGTCCTTAATGACCACATGAGGAAAAGATTTGGGTGGGAGGGGAGGTGCCTGGTCAACAGCTTGTCTGGTCAGTAGTATCTGCAGCAAGCCTTGTTGAAGGAGCCTAGTTTAGAAAAGTGCAAAGCTACTTCTGGCCCTGGTTAGGTCTTCAACCTGACTGTGCTTGTCGGTAAGAAAAACATTCCCAATGCTCCAACTACTCCCACCCTGAAGCCACGAAACTCTAAGTTTACTGAAAGAAAAAAAAATATTTTTTATTTCAGTTAATCGGGAAGCTTTGTCAGAGCCCTACCCATAAGGAGAAGAGACAACAGCTGCCTTTATTCTTGTTGGTTTGCTTTGCAATCCGCTCTGTGTAAAGTCAGCTAACTCTCTCGGTCACGGGCGTCCGGCTGTCCACAGGCTCCTCTCTGTTTGGCCTTGGCATGGAGGATGAAACAATGTCTTTGCGCTCTCCCTCCCCTCGGTGTTTGTACTTTTCTGCGGCTGTGGCGGCAGTAGCGACGGCGGGCTGAGTCTTAGCTGGCTCCTTGGGACAGCCGTCACTCTCCAGCGAGCCTCCTCGGGGCATCTTCTCCTCTTTGCAGACACTGCTGCTCAAGTCCTGGGGTTCAGGGGGGCTGGTGGGGTCCTCGGAGCTCTCAGGCTCTGGTGGGGGCGGGGGCGGGGGCGGGAGCAGCGGCACAGGGGCCTTTGGGGACTCTGAGTGGTGGTGGTGATGGTGGTGCTCCTTCTTGGGAGGTGAAGAGGCGCTGCTGCTGCGCCCCTTGGGGCTGCTCTCCTTGCTTTTCCGCCCGGGGCTCTTGCAGGTCTTCAGTCCCTTCCCACTCTTCTCACCGAGGGTGGACACCAACAGGGGCTTCACTACTTCCTTGACCTCAATGCTGACTGTCTCACGGGTCTTGCGCTTCTTGATGGGGAGCACGGTCTCCTGCACGGACCGGATGGAAGACTCCTTCACGGCTTTTTTCTTGGCCTCAGCAGCAGCAGCTGCCACCACACTCCCTGGCTTTCTGCCCCGTTTCTTGGGAATAGCCTGGGGATCGACCTCAGCTTTTCGCTTCCTGCCAGGGCGTTTGATCACCATGACCTGGGCAGATGTGGTGGCCCCACCCCCCTCGGCCTTGCCCCCAGGTGATGCTTGAAAAGGCATCTTGACCAGGAGCTTCCCAGGACTTTTCTCCAGGACCCTTTTCACCTGAACACCTTCGGATGCTGCTGCCTTGGGTCTCGTGGTGCCGCTCCCTTTGGGGCGTCCCCGACCTCTGCCAGTTCCTGGAGCTTTGGGAGATTTGGGCTTCTTAGGTGGTTTCTGCTCTCGCCGGGAGGGGCTCCCTCTCCCAGTTACCGTGAAGTCAAAATCATTAGGGTCCAGGGAGGTGTCGCCTACCTTTTCGAAGTATGCAATCAACTCCACTTTAGAGCGAAAGGCTTTTCCTTGGGGACTGTGGGACAAACGAAGAGACACAAAGAAAAATCAGAAGCTTTCCATAGCAATATCAGAGATGAGGCAGAGCAGATGGTGCTGGTGAGCTCTCTGATAGATGTTATACTCGATCAAGAGTCACACTGAAAAAAAGTCAGGATGAGCTAAAGGGGCACAACCAGGTCAGATGTATGGGCAGGAATCAGGTCACCAGGGGGTGAGCACCTGTATGGCCTGCTCTGGTGCCATAACAACTCAGTGCTGGCTGCTCACCAGATGTTGGCTGGAAGCCCTGATGGGGAGCACGGTCTCCTGCACGGACCAGATGGAAGACTCCTTCACGGCTATAACTATAACCCAGGTGGACCTGACTATAACCCAGGCCACTCCTCTGACCTTCTGAACAATCCAGCAACCAAAGGGGTCAGGTTTAGAAAAGTGGGGGCCATCAGGCTGGGGCTCATTCTGCTGGTTGTTGCCCAGGCCTGATCCACCATCAGAACATTCCTATGTCTGAACTTGGGCATGGTGCTCAGTTGCTCTGGAAATCTCAGTTGCAAAGGATGCTTTGCTCATCCTTCTTAGAATTGTGGAATTAAATGAGACTGTTCACAATCATACTTTGAAAACTGCTAGCCTTTCTGGGATCATTTAAGGTACAGAACTGGGATGTACTAAGAAGTACATCTGCTCCTCTAAACCTTTGACCCTGGAAGTTAACTCTGCTTCAACCAAGAACACCCAGCTGTCACTCTAATGCTAGACAAATGCAAAAGAGACAGCTGGAAATGCACATAGAGCCTGTCTGCCTCTTTTCCCAGAAGCCCTTTTAGCACACCTTACCCAATACTGATTTGCAGAGGAAAATAAAATCAGACTAGATACTTCTGCTATTTCATCTCCAGACAAGGACTTGAGGTATGGCAAGGGTAAAATGGGCCTGCTACCCCTAGCACTTCCAGGCAGGATAGAGACCTCTGTACAAAGTCATTTTTAAGCATACCTGGTCCTTTTGTTCATTATTTTTTCGCCCCCCAGGTGGGGTTATCCACACACATTTTTCTGATCAATGAGCAGCAAAGAGCTATAATTCCAATGGATCCCTGTCCCTGACCTCCCCACCCTGGAGAAACAAGACCAGCTCTTACTTACTTGATCAAATAGACATCATACTTCCCAGCGGAGCGGCCAGACTTCCTTTGTTTAAGCTTTCGTGTCCAACCTTCAGGCAGGGTGGGGTCATCATACATGGGTCCCCGGTCACGAATGATGGAGCGGCGCTGTTTGGGGGAAGCAGAAGCTTCTGGCACAGCTGGGGCAGAGCCCGATCCTTCTGATGTCTCTGCTTTGCCTGCCTCTGCTGGCTCGGCAGAATGGTGGGCTGATGGCTGCAGAGGCTCATGTTTGCCTTCTTTGTCTTCTTTCTTATCTTTCTTCACCTTTTTAAACTTCAAGGGTTTGTCCTTGAGGCCCTGGAGATCCTGGTCTTCTGACTTTTCTTCCCTGAAGTGTTAAACAAGTATGTAAGTATCACAGAGAACACAGTGGTCTGCAGAAAAGCAAGCAAGGGCAAATTTGGAGCACATGTGAGGCTACTGCATACCCAGATCCTGGTGACTTCCTCAGTGTATTCCTGGGCTAGCCTGGGGTCCAATGCAGGGACTCTGGGCTGCTAGTGGTGTTGACCAAGTGCATTTGACCCATAATGTGGCCACCCCAAGTCCCAGTCAGAGCATCTCAAGGGAGTGAGCAACCTGTACGGGTATCTTTCTTTTGAGTACAAGCACTTGGAGCTTCTTAGCAAATCACTTTGGCAGAGGCCAATTTATGAGTCATACCTGAGGGCTCCTGGGCTTGCCGACTGATAAGAGGCCCTCCACTGGAAAGGAGTTGCTCACCCCAATGGGGGTGGGAGTTTCCTCCAGGAAGGCCCAGGTTTGGGTGAGTTTTTGATTTTCTCAAGTGTGTTAACACACCTATCAAATCTGTGCTCAATAAAAATCAGCGTGTGAGGCACAATACAACTTGATGATAGGAACATGGCCTAGCACAACCCCCAGGGAGATGGTATACAGCAGTGTCATGAAAACACCTTATACAAGGTTTATAGCCAGCCAACCTGTGTTCAAATTCTGGCTTTGCCACTTTCCAAACACAGAACCAGGCAAGTGACTTCAGTATTTCTTGCCCTAATTTCCTCATCTCAATAATGAGGCCTCCTTACTGTGACTATCATGGAATAAAATTCCTGAAGGTACTATATAAATGCCAGCTATTGCCAACTGCTGCTCAGGGTTCTGGTGTGAGGAGATTCTAGGTCATTTTTTTGTGTGTGTGTATATGTGTGTGTGTGTGTGTTCCTCGGGATTGAACTAAAGCCTTGTGCACCCAAGGCAAGCACTCTACCAACTGAGCTATATTTCCAGCCCTCACATAGGCCTTTATTGCAAGACACTCCCTTATAAGGAATGGCCTTGGTCCCAGCAGATGTGGAGGGAAAAGGACAAAGGTTTAGTTTCAGTGTGTCCCCTTCCTGTTGGCACAGATGAGCACCCAAAAGCACTCTCCCCATTCCTCAGCAGGATGCCTGCCCATTATTTTATGAGGACAGAAGCAGCTCCCTCCCTACACTTCAGTTCAGCCTGGTAGGGTCCCTTCCTCATGTATTTTAGGGATCAGTTTGGCTGTAATGCTCTAGTGACCATCTGAGGGAAACAAGAGACTCCAGGACTTCAGAACCTGGCAATGCTGTGGCCTGTACCTCTGAGCTGCAGGCCAGGTCAAGCGAAGCTTATAAAGAAACAGCAGCTACCCCCCAGTTCCTTGGTTAGCAGTTTATTCTGGAAAAGAACATGACCATTCCTCTGTGTTCTCAGCTCTAGAGTTCCCTGTCCTACTTGGTTCATGTTAGTGCTGGTCACCGCCACATGACTGGTGTACCCCAAGCAACTTCCGCTCTTGCCCTCATTGTGGAAACTGCAATAAAGGCACTGTGGTGTGCACCAACATGCACCATCAGGAAACTGGATCTCAAACAATGTGGTAAGTCACTAAAGGCTGGTTAGTTAGCTCTAGGACTCAGAAGCTACATGGACAAAACTTTCCAGAATGATCAGGTCAGGTGTGGGGAGGCAGCAGTGGCTCCCACTGAGTGACAAGATCCTAGTGAGGGAGCACCCCAGCTCCACTGTGGCTTATTCCTGAGTTTATGCTTATCCTGAATCTTCCTGTAGCAGTTTAGGGTCCATAGTGGGGCTGCTAGTTTCACCTAGAGCCATGCCACATATAGATGCATCTAACAGCCCATGTGGGGGGCCTTTTCTCACTGAAACGTATGTGTCCCTAATGTGTTTCAGCACAGGTCTCACTTTTTAAAAAAAGTTTTTAGTTGTAGATGGACACAATACCTTTATTTTATTTAGTTTTATGTGGTGCTGAGGATTAAACCCATTGCCTCATAAGTGCAAGGCAAGTACTCTGCCACCAAGCCACAATCCCAGCCCTCACTTTAAAAAAATTTGTTTTTAGTTGTAGATGAACACAATACATTTATTTATTTTATGTGGTGCAGGGGATGGGGATCAGAACCCAGTGCCTTATGCATGCCAGGCAAATGCTCTACCACCGAGCCACAACCCTGCCCCCCCTCATTTTTCATTTCTGTCACTCTTAGGGTTCTCAATGGGAAATGAGAAAAAGCCCTGGGAATGTAGGTGTGGCCTGTGGCTTGATTATTCAGCCATTGGGGCTGGACCACTAGGCAGCAACTCTCCATGGAGAGGAGAGAAGGGGAGCTCACTAACAGAGCAGGCAAGAGAAAGGCCAAGGCAGCAGACAGGCATTCTACATAAATCCCCAGGGTCCTGCCTAATGCCAGGGCTGCTCCCTGGAAACTACACAGTGCTGGAGTCTGAGAAAAACACTGGACTAATGAGAAATGTTGGCTTCTTCAGAAATCTCATTTGTATTCTCAAATATCTTAACTACCACAAGGTCAAGTACCAACTATATGACCAAAGAAATGCCTTCCAGAAATCTTCTGAGAAGAAAAGCATGATGATACTCACTACAGCATTATTTTGACTAGCCAAACACTGTAGACCCTTCAGATCCCTGTCATCAGGGGCCTGGTGAATAAACTATGGTACAGCCACATGCTGGACTTTGGAGCTTCATAAGGATGACCTGCTGCAAAGTGAGTTCCAGGATCCATTGTTAAGTGAAAAAGTAAAATGCAGAAGCATTTATCAAACTACCTGTGGTGCAGGAAAGAGAAACTGAGGAAGGACAGAAGCCATTAGTTGGCCTGGAGGTAGCAGGAACAAGGTGAGAAAGCTTTAGTAATGCCCTGGGTGGAGCTCAGGGTGGAGTAAATGGAGGATATAGTACCAGCCTGAGGGTAGAGAGAGAGTCACTGGTGGACTAATGTGGGGCAGGGGTGAATTAAGGACCAAGTTAAAGTGTGGGGGGACAGTGTGCCACTGATTGAGAAGGGAAAGGTCGATGAGGAGAGGACCTCAAAGGCTTTTTAGCTACAACATATAAAAGGGGAAAGATGTGCTTGGACTTTGACTTGGGCCTAAGTCAACTTTCTTTTTTTTTTAGGTTCTAGTATAAATTATAGTAAAAACATAATATAAAAAGTTTTCCTTGGGCTGAGGTTGTGGCTCAGAGGTAGAGCACTCACCTAGTATGCGTGAAGCACTGGGTTCGATACTCAGCATCACATAAAAATAAAACAGAGATATTGTGTCCACCTATAACTAAAAAAATAAATATTAAAACATTTTTTTCCTCTTTTTATACTAGGGATGGGGCCCAGGGGTGCTTAACCACTGAGCCACATCCCAAGCCCATTTTTGATACTGAAACAAGGTCTCACTAAGTTGCTTAGGGCTCAAGTTGCTGAGGCTGGTTTTGAACTTGCAACCCTCCTGCCTCAGTCTTCCAAGCTGCTAGGATTACAGGTGTGTGCCACTGTGCCCAAATTTTTTGATTCAGCTGATCTGGCTAGCTAGGCAAGTGTTCTGTTTCTCTCTTACTGCTCCATGTGCATCACTGCTGAAGCTATGTGCTCAGTTGAGGAGGACAACCACCCCAGATAGAGGAGGACTGTTCTTTAGTCAAGGGTATATAAGTAGCTGCATTCCCATGCTAGAATCTCTAAACAACTCGTTTTTAATCCTTTCTAAGTGTCCAATAAGTGAACTTTTAATATTACTGAAGATGGGGAATAAAGGGCCTCTAATTCTAGTATTCTAGTTCTGCAGGTGAAATTATTTGAAGTAAATAATAACCACTGATGATTTTCCATTTTGTGAACTGAAAGGCACAGGTGTTTGTTATTGTATTTTCTCACTGTTAATTCATATTTAAAAAGAAATAACAAAATCCCACAAAGAAACCTGGATTCTGTTTGGCATAGAATAGAGTTAAAATTCATATAAAATAGGCTCTCCAAATGAGTTTACCCTGGCCCACAGGTCTGCTCAGTCCTAGGGTGAATGGGGCACTTGTACATCCCCATTTCCAGGGTGCTAGGCAGCTTCCCAAGGCTGCTCTCCAGGGGTTTTATGGGGTTTACTAAAATATATTTTTTTGAAGATACCAAACACACGTCTTCACCCTTCCTGTAATCAGACCATAAGTGTACACACAGACACACAATCTTGCGATGAATTATGAAGAGAACTGAGCACCTAGTTTATACATTCATATAGTTGAGAGTTGGATGTATCCTTAGAAAAACTACCTATTCAACACTTGTGTGTTATGAATGAAAAAAAGGAAGTTCAACTACACGAAGAAACGTGTCTGATGTTACTATTGAGTCTACAACCAAGAAAAAATACCTCCTGATGCCTGGCTTTGCTGTAATACACATGTGCACATGTGCTCTTTGATAGCCTTTGTTATTGTGCCTATCCTATCACCATTGTGGTGCCTTTCCCTAGAAGGAAAAGTGACCAATGATGCCTTTCCTGTGTCACCAGAGGCTCTCAGCCTGCTCCTTCCCACATATGTCTCCACTTAGAAATCTTTGTCTTGCAGATTCAGTTAAAAAGCACTTTGGACAGGCCTCCCAGCTTTTGCCTCTCCTCTCCCAATTCTGTAAGCCAGGCTTCCCCATAAACCACATTGTACTTAAAATACACAAGAGTTGGGGCTGGGGATGTGGCTCAAGCGGTAGCGCGCTTGCCTGGCATATGTGCGGCCCGGGTTTGATCCTCAGCACCACATACAAACAAAGATGTTGTGTCCGCCGAAAAACTAAAAAATAAATATTAAAATTCTCTCTCTCTTTAAAAAAAATACACAAGAGTGTACCAATCCCCCACTTCCTTATTCATGTACAGTGTAGGCACAGGAGCAACACTTGTATCTGCTTTGTGTGTGTGAATGTGTGTGGGTGGTATTGAGAATTGAACCCAGAGGTGCCCTACCACTGAGCTACATCCCCAGCCTTTTTAATTTTTATTTTGAGACAGGGTCTTGCTAAGTTGCCCAGGCTGGCCTCCAACTTGTGATCCTTCTGCCTCAGCCTCCTGAGTATCTGGGATTACAGGTATGTGCCCAGTTTACATCTGCATCTTTGGATGGCTGTACTCCTCTCTTCTAGTAAGCGAGGGCTAGCTTAGCAGTAAAATCAGGCTGGCTCTGAACAAGTGAATAAAATTATGAGTTTAGGAACTACCAGTACTCTCTTGGACATCAGCATCACAAGAACAGTGGTATGAAGGATGGTTACACCATGAAGATGGATGAGCTTCCAGCAATGTAGCACACAGTCCTTCTGCTGAAACAACTAAAAATGCTGGACCAAAATATATTAAAAAAAAAAAAAACACTAGAGAAGACATAAATGTACCTACACACTAGTAAGTAAGGAATACACAGGGTAAAGAGTTAGGAGACTGAAGCAAAGCAACAAGTGACTGCAACATGCGGCCCTGGACTGGATTTTGGGTTGAAAGATACTAACAAGGGATTAATGGGCTGGGTATGGTGGTATAATCCCAGAGATTTGGGAAGAACTGAAATTCAAGGCCAGCCTGGATAACCTGGTAACACCCTGTCTCAAAATAAAACACACACAAAAAAATAGAGCACTGCTGGGTTTGATCCACTGTGTGTGTGTGTGTGTGTGCGCGCGCACACACACACACAGCATTTATGGGGCATCTGGGGAAACATGAATAAGGTTCTAGTTAGCTCACTGATGGACATCCTGAGTGTTGTAACTGTACTGTCTGCTCTTAGGAAAACCAGGCTTAAGTGTTGAGGAGTGAAGTGCCATGATGACTACAATTAACTCAAATGTATGCAGTGCCAATATGGTAACATGTTTAAAAAGGGGGAAATGACAGCAACGTTTAGAAGCTGTGCTGGTGATGGAACTCAGGGCCTCTTACATGCTAGGCAAGTGCTCTGCCACAGAGCCAAATCTTCAGCCCTAACAGTAATATTCTGAGGCAGTAACAGAGAAGCTTCTTAACAAAGAGAACACTTTCATGTTACACAAAGACACTACAACAAACATTTGGAAACATCAAATAAGAGTCTTCTTTTAGTGGTGAAAGAATCACGATGCTTTCCACAATGTTATCCGCTATATGGTGAAGCTCTGAGTGGGAATGAAGATGTAGAAACATTTCTCCCATGTTTAAGAAAAAAGTACCACCGAAGAAGGACCTTGCAGCAGCATGAGGAAGCAATTAAGGTGTAGTTATGATGAAAAGGGATGATGAGGGCTGGGGTTGTGGTTCAGCAGTAGAGTGCTCGCTTTGCACGTGAGACCCTGGGTTCGATTCTCAGCACCACATAAAAATAAATAAGTGAACTAAAGGTATTGTGTCCCACTACAACTAAAAAATATTAAAAAAAGGGATGATGATGATGCTGGGGGTATGTGCTAATGGAGACTGCAGTGTGCATGGTGTACTTGGAACAAGAATTAATGGTTTCATTAGTAAGCTGTGATTACTAAACCACACAGGTTTGAAGTGGTCTACCAAACCATCCCATTTTTTTCTATATGAACTTAAAAAAATTTTTTAGTTGTAGGTGGACACCTTTATTTTATTTATTTATATGTGGTGCTGAAGATTGAACCAATGCCTCACAAGTGCTAGGCAAGCACTCTACCACTGAGCTACAACCCCAATCCTCTACATGAATTCATTTTTAAAAGTTTTTGGTAGGGCTGGGGTTGTGGCTCAGTGGTAGAGCACTTGTCTAGTATGTGTGAGATCTTCAGTACCACACAAAAATAAAAATAAATACATAAAATAAAGGTCTTGTGTTCATCTACAACTAAAAATAAATATCAAAAAAATTTTTTTTTTTTTTGGTACTGGGGATTAAACCCAGGGATGCTCTACTATTGAGCTACATCCCTATCTCTTTTCATTTATTTCCGTTTGTTTGGTAACAGAGTCTCCCTAAGTTGCCCAGCTAGCCTTGAACTTGCAAATCTCTTGCCTTGCCTTCCCAAGTAGCTGGATTATAGGCATGCACCATTGCACTCAGTTGAGAACTTGTATTTTTTTTGCTGTGTTAATCAATTTATTTTATTTTAGAATTCATATTTTTATTGTATGATTTGTGGAACACAGACTTTTTTCCAGGAATGCATATATCATATTGGAGCAGAAAGGCCTTCACAAATCTTAAATATCTACACAAATCATGAGGTAACACTCCTGTGTGATAAAGCATCATTCACAGATTCTGTTAGTAGAATGCCATCATTAGATCAAATCCTTCATTTGATATAGCAAAGGAAAATTAAGAGTTGCAGGAATCTTGGTTTCAGGCCAAATCACCATATCCTAAGGGTTCTGATGGTGAGAACTGACTGGATTTTTATAAGGAAAATTACTTATAGTAATCATGTATACAAGAGGCCCTATGGGGCTGGGTTTATGGTTCAGCGGTAGAGCGCTCACCTAGCCCATTTAAGGACCTGGGTTTGATCTTCAGCACCACATAAAAATAAACAAAACTATTGTGTCCAGCTAAAAAATAAATATTAAAAAAAAGAGGCCCTGAAGGTAGTCCCAGCAGGCCACCTATGGTGCACTATTTGACACAATACAGGCAACAGGGGCAGGTTCAGCCAGTCAGGCAATTGCAGTTGAGAAAGAACTATTCAATCCCCACAGTTTTCAGGTTAAAAAAAGGTATATGTGGAGACATGGTGGCTCATGCCACCCTGGGAGGCTGAGGCAGGAGAATTCTAAGTTCCAGGCCAACCTTGGCAACCTGGCAGGACACTGTCTCAAAAATAAGAAATTTTTTAAAGGGCTGGTGATGTAGCTCAGTCTTAAAGCACTTGTCTAGCATGTGCAGGGCCTTGTGTTCCAATTCCAGCACTGAAAAAAAAGAGAAAAATGAAAAAGGAATGAGAAAGCAGCTGCTGAAAATTGTTTTTCACTTGAGTTGGAATCCAGCCCCCTCCCTACCCTTTCCTGAGTGAGCTCCAGGGAAACTTCCAGAACTCCACCAATATTCTGACCTTTCCTAATTTCACTCATGTGTATGTTAGGCCAATTTCAGGAGATGCGTTTCTTAGCAGCTTTCATTTCCAGTTATCCTGTGGAGCAGCAGAAAGAGCCAAAGTACCACATGAGGCTGCAAACCTAGGGCAGGATGGTAGCTACTTCCCCAGGTGAACAGTCTAGATCCAGAGGACATTATCTCCTTGCACTGGGGCTGCTTCCATCCTATAGTGTCATTCACTCAGTGCCTAAAACGCTTTCTACTTTCATAAAAACCTGCAGAATCTCTGAATCAAAGAGGCCTTCTCTTTATGAATTAATATAAAGGGAGCAGCATTTTTGAGACACCAGTTTTAGCCCTTTAAACATCTGTGAAATCAAACTAGCACCAGAAGAAGAAGAGTGTCTCTATGGTCTCTGGGGAGTATGGGGGATAGAGGAGGATGGGATTCAGCTAGAAGGCGACAATGGTAAAGCCTGAGGTTCAGCTGCTCCACTCTGAACTCATGGTACATTTTTTAATGTCCCCCCTTTGAGAAGATGCAAGAAACCATCTATATTTTGAAAAGCTAAATAAAAACACAGTTCCTGTCAAACAAAAACAGATCCCTCCCCAAATACAGGCAACCAATACAATATAGTAAATCTCATCTTTAGAGGTGTATAAAATGAAAGCTTAAACACAAGTTCACCACACAAACCTAATCCTAATACGGAAATGTCTATCAGTTTCAGAAAAATGTTAAACATGGAGTTCCCATATGAACCAGCAATTCCACTCCTAGGTATAGACCCCAAACAGGCACTCAAACAAATACTTGTACACCAACATGACTCACATCAGTCAAGTTGTAGTGGCATTCTTTCCTCCACAGAAAATCTTAATTAAGCTTTTCCAGAAATCTTTGCTATAATTAACCTTAGGACTATCAGCAAAAGAGTCTCTACAAGAGTTCAATGTAGTTAAACTTCTTTTTCCTATTGCTCTATCTTACTGAGACCACCAACCTGGAAGAGATCAGACTCCACATGCAGAACACCCCTTATTAGTTTTTCACAAACATTTATGGACTATCCAGTATAGTACTTTGTAGAAGTGTGTTTGCAAATGCAAAGTGTGATAAAAAAGACAGATCTTTTAATGAGGCCTCCAGCCTTGAGCCTGAGTTTCACAGAGATATTTACATTTCAAAGAGATGATGTTGATAACTGGGCTCCAAGGTAACAGTTGGCAGGGGGAAGGAAGAAAAGGGAGAGAAGCTCTCCCCTTCTACGGTAGTTTCCTTGAAGGGTTAACTTGCCCAGAACCCTGAAAGAAAAAAGCTGCTTTTATGTGAACTTCTGCAGACTGTAAACTTCCGACCCCTCTCCTTATATGCTGGGTATAAAGTTCTGAAACTGCCTGAACTAGGGGTTCAGGGGGATTGATTACAGCAAAAACTTTGCCCTCAGATCCTGGCTACAGCCAAATAAACCTGCTTCCTGTTTCATATCCAGTGTCCTGCTTAGTCTGTCTCCTGCAACAAAGTGGTGAAAGCAATCTGTGTGTTCACTGATGAATGAATGAATGGATAAGCAAAATGTAGTTTATTAATACACTGGAATACTATTCAACCCCCAAAATGAAGGATATATATATATATATATATATATATATATATATATATATATATATATATATGAAATGTCCAGGATAGGCAAATCCAGAGAGACAGAAAGCAGATTAGTCACTGCCAGGAGCTTTGGGTAATAAGGAATGACTGCAAATGGGTCTAGAATTTTTTTTTGGGGGGGGGTAATGAAAATGTTTTGGAATTACAGAGGTGATTGGCTACACAACACTGTGAAAGTACTAAATGCTACCGAATGTGGCACTAAGGCCTTGCACATGCCAGGCAAGCACTCTATCACTGTGCTACATCCCTACCATCCCCCTACTTTTTTTTGAACTCATTAAGTTGCTGAGGCTAGCTTTGAACTTGTGATCCTCCTGCCTCAGCCTCCAGAGTAGCTGGGATGATAGGCACGTACTACTGAGTCCAGCTAAACTGTATACTTTAAATGAGTGAATTTCATGGTATATGAATTACATGTCGACTTTTAAAGACCCTACTAAAACAGGTAATGTCATCAATTACTCTAAACCATAAAGGCAGATTTTATAATATCCAGGCAGTGCTCACAGCCTACAGTTGTCTCCCATTTAGTCTGTCAGCTGTAGCACAGAACCCCAACAGGCAGAATTGCCATCTCAGAGAAAGTTGCCAGCGTGGGGACCTATGGTGATACATGTTAGATGGGATCAAGCCAATGCAAATATCAAACTCTGAAGCCCAGGACATAGTAACCTTGACAGTCAGAAAGGAATTTAGTTCAATAAGTTTAATGACTAGGCCAGGTGTGATGGCACATGCCTGTCATCCCAGCTGCTTGGGAGGCTGAGGCAGGAAGATCATGAGTTCAAAGCCAGCCTCAGCAAAAAGTGAGGCCCTAAGCAACTCAGTGAGACCCTGTCTCTAAATAAAATACAAAATAGGGCTGAGATGTGGCTCAGTGGTTGAGTGCCCTGAGTTCAATTCCTGGTACTCCCCTAACCCCAAGAAAAAGTTTAATGACTAGGCACTTAGACTGATATCATTGGCTAAATATTCTGAGGGCATGTGATCATCTATTTTATCTGTGGTAAAATGAACATAACATGAAATTTATCGTTAGTGGCATTTAGTAACCATTACCACCATCTAGTTCCAGAACAGTTATAACTCTCAAAGGAAACCCTGTACCCAAGTAAGGAGTTACTTCCCATTCTCATTCCTCTGAGCCTCTGACAACGAGTAATCTGTTTCTGTAAATCTGCCCATTATGGACATTTCATCAGTGGAATCATACAGTTTGTGGCCTTTTGTGACTGGCTTCTTTCACTTAGCATAATGTCTTCAAGGTTCATCATGGATCAGAACTTCATTCTTTTTTATACCTCAATAATATTCCATTTTAGAGAAATACTACACTTCACTTACCTATTCATCCACTGATGGACATCTGAGATCTTTACACACTTTGGTTATTATGAATAATCATACCAATGACTACATGTTTTTGTGTGAATCTATGTTTTTAATCCTCTTGGGTCTATAAACCTGGAAGTGAAATTGCTGGATCATATGGCAACTCCATATTTAACCTTTGAGGATCTGTGGACTGTTTTCCATGGGGTTTCCTTTGGGGAAGATAGAAATGTCTGGAACTACACAGGAGTAAAGTTTGATAGCAGAAACCACTTCCATTTTGGAATGCTTAGGAGCAAGCTTTAAATAAGCCATCAAAGCAAGAATGCTGGGAGTAGGTCAGGGTTGTTTCATTTCACTGAACTCACTCATTAGCCAACATTCCTCAAGTGCCTTCTATACACTGTACCTGCGCCCTGCCTATGTCAGGGATGACACAGCCTCAAGACTCTCTTAACCTGGATGAAGCATCTGTTTTGCTCTTTTTTCTGGTGTACTGAGGCAGTCACTAATGGAATAATAGCAACCTTGATGAATGTTGTAAAAGGAGAGATACTGTGAGCTAGGGGAGATGCCTTAAGAAGCCAGGGAAGCACTCCAGAACAGGGATGCAATGGCTATGATGTGACCTATTGGGAGTGGAGGAAGGATGGGGTCTAGGTTGTAAACCTGGTAAAATTGTGGAGCCACAACTGCAACCCAGGCAGGGTGGCTTCATCACCAACTGTCCACATGAAAGTGATCAAATGAGAAAAAGAAGGGAGGCAAAGTAAGACCCATCACTTAATGTGGAGGTTTTTGTTGTTCATTTCTTCCTCTGGAAAGCCTGTTCTCTTTTTTAAAAAAATATACTTTTAGTTATACATGAACATAATACCTTTACTTATTGTTTGTGGTGCTGAGGATTGAACCCAGTGCCTCACACATACTAGGCAAGTGCTCTACCACTGAGCCACAACCCCAGCCCCTGTTCTCTTTTAAGATTAACGTTCCATTCTCTAACAACTTCTCTATTACTTTTTATTGGTCCTTTGCCTCCACATTCTAATTATATGTGTCAATTGAAAATAAAACTTAAGAGAAAAATCTGCATAAGGCCAGCTCACTTGGTCTTTACATCCTGTAACTACTCTGGAGTAATACTATTATTTCCCTTATATGTCTTCTCACTAGTGTAGGTTACTCCACGTCTGCATGTCTGACTATCTTGTCTTCTCCTGAAAATGACATCTGAGACCTCATGTTTACTGCAGTTTAATTGTACTTAAAATGACCAAGGAAATGGAATGGATGGAGAATATTTATGAGTGCTGGCAAGAAGATGAGGACTGTTAGGGTCTGAGAACCTTTGAGAAATTACTGCAGGATGTGGTGCAGCTGGGATCAATGTGAGACGAGCAGTGATCACCCAATTCTACAACACACAATTAAGCATACACACAAAGCAGGAACTCACTGGGATGTATGTGGGTAGAACTCCCCAAGAGAGTCCTAGAAAATCTTCAACATCAGAAAAACCAGACTTGTGAGTCAGCCTGGCTTAAGTGCAGTTTGCTGGTGGGAAATGGAAGGACCTAAGAGAGCCTAATGTGCCCTAGGTGGAAAGGCTAGTGACAGGCTAACCAGGGACAGGGGCGCAGAGAGGTTGTGCACATACATGAACAAAACAGAGGGGATCCCTCCTAGATCTGACAGTTGGATTCCAACTTCCTTACACAATTGCTGTCTCCCAGTCTCTAGTAAAATGAGAAATAAATAAAGGCAGGGAATGCAAGTGTGAAGGGAAGAATTCATCAAAGGAAAGGGACATGACTGAATGCAGCCTAGGGAAAGACTTCAGAGGACAAGGCAGGAACAGGATACAACTCCTGCCTGCTGCCTCTATCCCTAGAAACCATGCTGCAGAATGGACAACATCCTGAGAATTCTCAGCCAGTGAGGTATAAGAAGCAAATGAATGGGAGTTCTTCCCTTTCTCCTTTTAGGGCCAGGAACTATAGAAACTCCTGCTGGGAGACACAGGAGAAACATCTAAGCAGTCAGCAAGCCAGGTCAACTCCGTGAGAAATGAATGTTCTGAGGTACATTCAGGTTTAGGGAACCACCTGGAGCCTGAGGTGTCCCTTTCCCTAAGAGAAAGGTATACACATCGCTTATGCAGCTAGAGTGAGTAAGTATAAGGACCTGACAAAGTTCTTTAGCTATGGCTGAAGACTAACTATCCAGCTGCACATGGCAGCTCCCCACAGCATGTAAATTCTTGTGGAACACAAGATAACAAGCCTGCACAAGATAGCTCAGAGGGAGAAATGGAGAGGGTGCCAAATGATTAGGAAGAGAGGGCCAAGAATTCCCCCACCTCAAAGTAAACAGAATGACTGCACAGAAGCAACCAAGCTGGAGCCAAGATGAAATAAGTGACACAGTAACTCTGCTCACATTATGGCCAAAAAAAGGAGAGAGAGAGTACAAGAGTGCGAGAAAGGCCCGGTGTCCCACCAAAAAACAGAATATACTGCAAGAAAGGGAGGAAATTCCTCACAAGTTTGTAACACAACATGTTCTCAGTAAGAGTTCACAGATGAAATGATAAGACAGAATAAAAGACTTCCCCAACCTAGAAAAATAAACTGCCAACCAAAACTTTATGGTGAATACACTGAAAAACAGCTAGAAATGAAATACATATAGCCTAAAATCAAATCAGACAAACAGTGCATGCAGATGAAAAGACAAAAGCTATGCAATTAGTGCTAAGCTAATACAGCACTGGAAGAGACCAATACAATCCAACATAAGGATAATTTGTGTCCCTAAAGTAGAGAACTCAAGTAATGGGGCAGAAGGTGCCATGAAGGATGTACTGTAAAAGAATTGATCTGACACAAAGATGAAGCATCTTCATTTTGAAGGAACACATCTGGTGCCCAGGGAAATCAGACAAAGAATGCTCCACAGCAAGACAGACTTCAGTCTCACAACACAGTTTCAAGGATAAACAGAATTCTCCAGGCACCCTGGCAGGAATAAGCAAGTATGTTCCAACGAGGAAACACCAGAGGGCCAAGAATGATGTCTAAAGTTCCAAAGCAGCTCAGAGCAGGGATGGTGGGATGAGGAGTGGTCAGAGGTCAGGTCAGAGACAAGTAGGTGCCAGAGCCAAGACCCTGTCCAACAGCAATTTGGCATGTTCCAGGAGAAGCCAGAGTAGCAGGCTGGAGTTTGCAGAGGCAGGTCAGGACCAGGTTATATTTGGCTGTTGAAACAGGCCCAGGCACATCATTTGGGGGGCCTGGTGCAAAATGAAAACATGGGGTCTTTCATTCAAAACTTTGGGAATTTTGAGCTGGTGACAGTGAGGCGTTAAACCATGAAATCAGCCTGTTTCCAAAAAGGCTTGGGTTTTATTTATTTATTTTTTTTTAAAGAGAGAGAGACAGAGAGAGAGAGAGAGAGAGAGATAGAGAATTTTAATATTTATTTTTTAGTTTTCGGCGGACACAACATCTTTGTTTGTATGTGGTGCTGAGGATCGAACCCGGGCCGCACGCACGCCAGGCGAGCGCGCTACCGCTTGAGCCACATCCCCAGCTCGGCTTGGGTTTTATTCTAAGAGGGTCTTTCTCAGCGTGTGACCCAATTAGACAAACATTTTCCAAAAGCCTATTCTAACAATGGGAAGATATAGAGTGGGGTGTGGGCAGGAGGATGCAAGGATGCTATACAAGGTGGGTCTGCAGAAACCAACAGTGTATCACAGTTTGGGATTCAAGATGTTTATCAGGGACTGACACTCATAAAAGGAGATGGGAAGAAGTCAAAGTGTAATAATGTTCCACGGGAGCTCTGTACCCCATCTTACTGTCTCCAGGGCAATGTCCTGGAAAAAGGGTGGCCTTGGGTGAGGAGGCAGCTCCTGCAGTTGAGGTCAGCCCTAAGGGACAGGCGGCTAGAGGATGCCTGCTAAACGCACTAAATTTTATCTTACATGTATTTTATCACAACAAAAATATTAGGGTTAAAAAAGACTACTGAGCAGTCAGTCAGAGGATCACTAGAGGGTTTGAGGAATACATTCAAGTTTAGTTGGCTAGGAACATTACTCCAAATCCTGCTGCCAAGCAGGACTGGTACAGCCAGTACTGTCTCTACCATCCTACATGGGGACAGCATTGGCCAATGGCATTGTGGGCACTGCAGGCCTAGGAGCTCATCCTTTTGTGCAGCTTCAGGGCTGAGAGGTCTCCTACTCTCCTGCTTCTTTTAGAAGGTGAGGGTGACTGGTAGAGTACAGGAAATATACACATGCCCTTGTGCAGGGCCCAAACAATTTTTTTCTATTAAGAACCAGATAGTGCACATTTTTTCAGTAAGGATTTTACAATTTCAGGGTCGGTCAGTCTGGGTCCCAATCTTTCAACTTCTTGTTGTAGCAGGAGACAGCCACAGGCAATGCAGGAAGGAAAGGGAAAGGGTGGGGCTGGGTTTCAATCAACTTAATTTGCAAAACAAGCAGTGGGCTGGAGTTGACCCAAGGGATGTATTTAGGATGTAGTTTACCAACTGCTGCTGTGAATGAAAAGGAAGCGTAGGTAAACAAGCACCTGGTATTTTCAGAAATCACATTCAGAGGTCACCTGGATTTCAATCAAATTCATAAGCTGTGAGAATCCTCCCAAACAAGAAAGGGGGCCAAAGGTGCAAAGTGAGATAGCTGGTGTACACAACATCTGAGGAGGGCGAGATCCTAGAAGAGACATGAGGAAAGGGTTTCGAGAAGGAGTGAAAACTAAGGCAAGAAAGAAGAGGACATGCCACTGGTCACAGTAACATGGAGGTTCACCGGGAAATGGTGATCCCATTTCATGGGACACAGGGGAGAAAGCTTTCATGGAGTGGGCTGGGGAGGGGAGGAAAGGGGTCAGAGAACAGAGAACTCCAGAGTTTTGCTAAGATGGGAAATGGAGACTGGGCAAGAGCTGGGGAGGGTGTGAGCTGAATCAGGGAGTGCTTAGTTCAAAAAGGAAATTCTAAAACACGTTCATGATGATTCATGAGAAGACTGATGAAGTCCCAGGGAACATGGAATGGTGGTCAACACCACAAGCTGGCAAGAAGGGAAGTCCTTGTCACAGGCGGAGCTGTCTGAGCTTGGCTCTCGGGGTGGCAGAGTTTCTAATGGTGACTATGAAAGTGGGTGGCTGAGGTCACTGGAGTGGAGGTGGTGAAGGAGATGGGGAACTAGACACTAGGAGGGCTAATTGCACACTACAGTTACCCATAGGATAGAAGGGACTGGGGCAGAGAAACAAAGGTTGTGGGTCTGGCTCCAAATCCTCAATAGGTTGAACTCTTAACAGAGAGTCCATGGACTTGGACAGCTGAGAGTCACAGTTCATTCTCCTGCCCCTGAGGGACATGGGACATGAGACTAATCAATGAGCTGTTCTCAGAAGAGCTGTGGAGGATTTGGTATGGGGTGTGGGCACTGAGAGGTAGAGACCTAACCCAGATAGGGAGTGGTCAAGAGGCTGGAAAGAAAACCCAGGGTCACATTAAGGGCCTTGATGTCACTTGAAGGCAGGGTTTCCATTTGGGTTTAAACAAGAGGATAGTATTTTACTCTAGCGATTATTAGGAAAGCTTGTGAAGTTGTAGGAGTCCTAGAAAGAAATGAAGGCTTAGTCCAGGAAAGTGGTAGAAGGGGTGAATAAGGGAGCAGTGAGAGAGTAGGGAGCAGTGGGTGCAGGTTGGCAGCTCTCTGGGTGTGGGCAGTGCAGGGGACTCTCAAGTGTCTGTCTTAGGTGACTATAATAAAGACCAGAGCATATGACATTTGGCTATTTGGTCTTGTGATCTAACCAGCTTATTTTGGAGGTGGTGTGGCAGTAGCAGGGGCAGGCAGTGGGTTGAGAAGAATGGGAAGGAGAAAAGAAGACAAAAACCTTTCAAATGCCTTGCACAGTAAAATCTGAACAAGATGCACATAAACTCCATGAGCCTTTTTCTACCATAAAGCAAAACAAAGTTTATTTTCTCCACATTTCCTTTTAGTGCTCTCTGTCGCCACCTAATGAGATGTCAGGTGAAACCCAACTTGCCTGTGGACTACCAAAAGAGACTTAAGGCAGGAGCCTGGCCCACTCCCCAGGCAGGGGACCAAAAGAAGCCTGGCTGCTTCTACATCATTGGGACTACTTTCTGAAAGACCAGAAATTCCTTGGAGCTAAAAACAAGACAATCATTCCTTAATAATACCTACTTTCATATAAGATCATTTTCAGCAGGTATCTATCTACTTTGACTTCTTTGCTCCCAAGAAAAGGAATAAAATTGAGACACACTACATACGGGAACCTATGTGTAGACATGTTTGAGACTGTTTGGTAAGACAAAAATTCTATGGCTGAACGTAGCTGAATTCAGTTTTCGGTTCTAGTGTTTAATGTACCCCCTCTAAATTTACGTGTACTTTTTTTCTTGCATTTGGGAATGCAAAAAAATGTCCCACTGAAAAGTTTGGGCTCTTGGGCAAAGCAAAGAGCCACAACCCTTGTTGCTAACACCTTCCTTCCACGACCCTGATAGGCCCACAAATCTCATCCACCCAGCAAGAAATACAGCAATCACCAAACCATAGGTGACAAGGGAAGGGAAATGCTGCAATAGGAAACTTCAATGTTGCCTGGAACTCCTTGGAGGGAAGATCAGAGCCCACTGTCGAGAAGAGGGGACAACAAGGATAAGGGCCAAAGAGTACAACCTGGTTTAAATTCCAGTGAAGAGTTTTTGCTAGTGAGGAGCTACAAGAAGGACACTGGCATTTTCACGCATAAGAGGCTATTAAGATAAATGTTTAAGTCTGGTATGTTCTCATGTGAAGAGTGTCGGTAAGTATGTATAGTAGTTTCTAGGGTTGACAATGGACCAACGAGGAGCTGGAGATCATGATTAGGAGCCACTCTTTAAAAACTGAGCAAGACCTCAAAATATAGAAATACCTCCTATATTCTTGCATAGGCAGAATTAATATTGTCAAAATGGCCATACTACCAAAAGTGTTATGCAGATTCAATACAATTCCCATCAAAATGCCAATGACATTCTTCATGGAAACAGAAAAGGCACTCATGAAATTCATTGGAAAAACAATAGGCCCAGAATAGTCGAAGCAATCCTTAGCGAGAAAAGTGAAGCAGAAGGCACCATGCTATCAGACATAAAATTAAAATATAGAGCTACTGTAAGAAAAACAGCATGGTATTGGCACCAAAAAAGGCAAGAAGACCAATGGAACAGAGAAAGCTTTCATGGACTGGACTGGGGAGGGGAGGAAAGGGGTAGAGAACAGAGAACTCTGGAAGAGTTTGGCTAAGATGGGAAATGGAGACTGGGCAGAAAGACAAACCCACAGAAATACAGTTACCTCATACTAGAGAAAGGCTGCCAATAACATATGTTGGAGAAAACATAGCATCTTCAACAAATGGTGCTGGGAAAACTGGAAATCCAAATGTAATAGAATGAAATTGAACCTCTATCTCTTACCTTGCAGAAAACTCAACTCAAAGTGGATCAAGGACCTAGGTATTAGACCAGAAATCCTGCATCTACTAGAAGAAAAGGTAGGCCCAACATTCCAACATATTAGCTTAGAAAAGGAAATTCTGGGGCTCGGGTTGTAGCTCAGTGGTAGAGCGCTTGCCTAGCATGTGTGAGGCACTGGGTTTAAAACTCAGCACCACATGTAAATAAATAAATAAATAAAGGTATTTTGTCCATCTAC
Organism: Marmota monax; assembly: GCF_021218885.2. NCBI lineage: Eukaryota > Metazoa > Chordata > Mammalia > Rodentia > Sciuridae > Marmota > Marmota monax. The sequence goes on along the minus strand of NW_026692025.1, from coordinate 1,545,426 downwards.
AATTAAAAAATATTTAAAAAAAAGAAACTGTCTTTCTTAACATGACTCCTAAAGTGCAAGGGGTAAAATAATCAATAAATGGGATAGCATCTAACTAAAAAGCTTCTTCAGAGCAAAGGAAACAATCAAGAGCCTAAAGAGAGAGCCTACAGAATGGGAGAAAAATCTTTGCCACCTTTACTTCTGATAGAGCATTAATCTCCAGGATATACAAAGAACTCAAAAAACTTAATACCAGAAAAATAAATAACCCACATCAATAAATGGACAAAGGAACTGAACAGGTACTTCACAGAAGAACATCTCTAAAAATTAGAGAAATGCAAATTAAAATTACACTGAGATTCCATCACTCAAGTCAGAATGGCAATTATCAAGAATACAGTAACAATAAGTGTTGGTGAAGATGTGGGGGGGAAAAGTTCACTCATACATTGCTGGTGGGATTGCAAACTGGTGCAACCACTCTGGAAAGCAGTATGGAGATTCCTTGGAAAGCTGGGAATGGAACCAACATTTGACCCAGCTATTCCCCTTCTCGGACTATACCCAAAAGACCTAAAAAGAGCATTCTACAGGGACACAGCTACATCAATGTTCATAACAGCACAATTCACAATAGCTAGACTGTGGAACCAACCTAGATGCCCTTCAATAGATGAATGGATAAAAAATGTGGCATTTATACACAATGGAATATTACTCAGCACTAAAAAATAACAAGATCATGGCATTTGCAGGGAAATGGATGGCATTAGAGCAGATTATGCTAAGTGAAGTTAGCCAATCCCTAAAAAACAAATGCCAAATGTCTTCTCTGATATAAGGGGGGTGACTCAAAACAGAGTAGGGAGGAAGAGCATGAGAAGAAGATTACCACTAAACAGGGAAGAGAGGTGGGAGGGAATGGGAAGGAGAAGGGGAATTGCACAGAAGATGGAAGGAGACCCTCATCGATATACAAAATACATATATGATGGTGGGAGGGGGAAGAAAAAAAAGAGAGAGAGAAATGTGTCACAGTAGATTGGGTAGAGAGAGGTGATGGGAGGGGAGGGGAGGGGAGAGGAGGGGAGGGGAGGGGAGAGGGGGATAGGAAGGGCAGCAGAATACAACAGACACTAGTATTGTTGTATGTATATATGTGGCTATATAACCAATGTGATCCTGCAATCTGTAAAAAAAAAAAGAAAGAAAGAAAAGAAACCACCATTTGACCCAGCTATCCCACTCCTTGGTATATACCAAAAGGACTTAAAAATCAGCATAATAAAGGGCTCGGGTTGTGACAGAGAGGCAGAGTGCTTGCCTAGCACATGCGAGGCACTGGGTTTGATCCTCAGCACCACATAAAAATAAAGGTATAAAAAAATCAGAATAGGGCTGGGGATGTGGCTCAAGTGGTAGAGCGCTCGCCTGGCATGCGTGCGGCCTGGGTTCGATCCTCAGCACCACGTACAAACAAAGATGTTGTGTCCGCCGAAAACTAAAAAATAAATATTAAAAATAAAAAAAAAATCAGAATAAGGTGACACAGCCACATCAATGTTTATAGCAGCTCAATTCACAACAGCAAAGATATGAAACCAACCTGTGCCTTCAACAGATGGATAAATAAAATGTGGTACTATATATACAATGTAATACTACGCAGCCATAAAGAAGAGTGAAATTACAACATTTTTCAGTAAATGGATAGATCTGGAGACTATCATGTTAAGTGAAATAAGCCTGTCCCCCCCAAAAAACCCAAAGGCTGAATGTTCTAATATGTGAAAGCTAACCTACAATAAAGGGGGGGGATGTTGAGGGGAAGAATATAAGTTCATTGGATTAGACAATGGGGAATGGAAGGAAGGAAGGGGGAATAAATAAAGGAAAGACAGTGGACATAATTATGAATTGGACATAATTATTTATGTACATATATGAAAACAACATAGTGAATCCCACCACCATGCATATCCATAAGAATGGAACTCTAATTAGAAGTAGATATATCCACTATATACTTGTATAAAATGAATTGTGCTGTCACATATAATCAAAAAGAACAAATAAATTAAAGAAAAGAAGCCACTCTTTCGGAAAGCTCAGCTCAAATAAGATGTGGTTGTATTCAGAGATAGGGAAAAAGGACCCATTAGAAGACCACAATGAGAAGCATACTACAGGATATGATGGAATATTAGGTAGACTTTAAAAGGATGTTTCCAGTTTTTCATAAACATGGGTGTCTTGGTCTTCTCAGGCTGCCATAACAAAACAGCACAGACTGGGTGGCTTAATCAGTAGAAATTTTTTTATCACAATTCTGGAGGTTAGAAGTCCAAGATCAAGGTGCTGGCACATTCAGTTCCTGATGAGGGCTCTCTTCCCTGCTTACAAATGGTGGCTTCTCACTGAGTCCTCAAATAGCAGGAGAGAGAGAATGAGAGCAAGTTCTCTGGTGTGTTTTTATTTTATTTATTTTTTATTTGTAGATGGACAGAATAACTTTGTTTTATTTATTTATTTTTATGTGATGCAGAAGATCAAACCCAGTGCCTCACACATGCTAGGCAAGCATTCTACCAAGGATCCACAACCCCAGCCCTCTGGTGTCTTTTTATAAGAACATTAATGCCATAATGAAGTTCCCACCCTCAGGCCTCACCTAACCAAATCACCTCCCAAATGCCCCATCTCCAAATATATCATATGGGGAGTTAGAACTTCAACATATGAATTTTCAGGGACACAAATATCCATTCCAGCACCAGATGTAGTGGCGCACACCTATAATCCCAGCAACTTGGGGAGGCTGAAGTAGGAGGATCACAAGTTTGAAGCCAGCCTCAGCAACTTAGTGAGACCCTGTCTCAAAAACTAAGAAGGGCTAGAGGTATAGCTCAGTGATAAAGGCTTAGTCCTCAATACCACCCCAAATATTCATTCCACAAAATGGTGATGTTTATGTTTTAATGCTGAAAGAAAAAATAAAGAGCAGAGTGTAGGACTGTCATACCAATCAGTCCAACAGATGACAATACAACAATTTGAATGCATTCAATGTTACTGAACTGCACACTTAAAAATGGGTAAGATGGTAAATTTTAGGTGATATGTATTTTACCATATTTTTTAAAAGTTCAAATGTGGCAAGGACAGAAAAAACATGAAAACATCCAAAAACAGAATGCACAAAATGATATAAACTAACCTAAATGTACCGGTAATCAAATAGATGCTAAAGGACAAAACAGAACAGATTTTAAAAAGAAAATTGGCTATTTGCCATTTTCAAGACAAAGACACAAAAAGGAGCAAAAGAAACGCTATGCTACACAGGTGATATAGCACCATTTCTATCAGACTAAGTAAAATTCAAGGCAAAAGTATCATTAACTATAAAGAGAGTCACTTTATAATGAGAAAGGGTTCAATTCACCGGGAAGATAAAACTTTTTAAAATTGAAAAAGTGGCTTCAAAATAAATAATACAACAAAAATTCACAAAGGTCTGTGAAGAATCTGATGTGCCACCACCACAGTAGATTTTAACAGTCCCAGCAAGTGATAAATCAAGTAGACAAAATGACAGTAAGGAAATACTTCTACAACACAGTGACCAATACTGAGGTAATGAACACATGTAGAATCCTGCATCCATGTCTGGTGGTGGCACATTCTGTCCACTGGTAGTGCAGAAGGTCACAAAGCACTTCTCAACCAAATGCAAAGAGTGGTCTCACACACGCCAAGTTCTCTGACCACAGCGCTCTTTAATCCACAACTTGATTTTTTTAAAACAATTTAACTAGGAAAAAGAACCCTAAAGCCATGCACTTGGAAATCTAAGAAACACTTCTAAATAATTTATGGGACAAATAATCATAAAAGCAATTTTAAAATTTTTTGAGGTGACAATATTACACCTCAGAATTTGCTGGGTGCAACTGAGATAGGTCCAGAGGGTCAGCCTAAATGCTTATATTTGAAAACAAGATTGAAAATCAGTTAGCTAAATTTACAACCTAAGAAGTCAGAAAAAGAGAGACTGTACTCCAAGAAGGTAGGAAAAAAAATAAAAGAACTTAATGAACTAAAACATAGTAATATAGGACAATAATGCCTACAAGTTCATTTTTTAAAGACTAATAAAATTGGCAAATTTCTACGAAGACACACAAAAAAGGTAAAGGTATAAGTAAATGCAGTAGGCGTGAAAAAAGAGACATAAATACAGATATTGCAAAGGCTTGAAAAAGACAACACGAGTAACTTTTATGCTAGTCAATTTAGTGACTCAGACAAAAAGGGCAAATTCCTAGGAAAAAAATAACTTCCCACCACACCGACCCAGGCAGGTGCAGAGAAAATAAAAATACAGTTTGATGTGCCAGTACTTCAAAAAACACAGAAAAGACAACAAAAGCAGCTGTTCCCTATAGAGGGGCCTGGGTAGCTGGGAGAATAAGGCAGCAGGGACACTCAGATAAAGCATCACTCTTGAGTCTGTTTTTACTGAACTGTGAACCATGTACAACCACCACAGTGAATCTGAATGTGCCCTATCCAGGGAAACTCCTTACCTGGCTGCACCCTGGAGGTCTGGTCTAATGCATAATGCAGCACCAGGCAGGCAAAATGCTACTGAGCTATGGAGCAGGAACAGACCTGTCATCTGCCGATATGGGATCTTTTCTTTTTAATCTTTAACAAATTTGGTAAGTGAAAAAAAGACACCCTTTTGTTTTCAGTTGATTGAGGCAGAACTCTTTTCCTATCTCTGTGGGCCACCTGTTTTTCTTCTTTTATGAATATCCTATTCATATCATTTGTTTCAGTAGTTACTATTGGTAAGCTGGTAGTGAGAATGGTTGCACTCAACTCTAGATTGAAGAGGAAATTTAAAATTTGCCTGCATGTACTAGCAATAAATGACTACTGAATAGCCCAATATAATCATGCCCACTGCCCAGAGATATTAAATCCAGGATGATTCACAGGATGGCAATCTGCAACCAAACTTTTGTTTCCAATCCAAATATTTCAGACCTACCCCTGCTCTTCCTCATCCCCTTTCCAGAAGGGTTCCTTGACATGCCCATCAGTACTCTTAAATCACTACCCCATTATCTAAATGACAGTCAATCAAAAAAAATTTCCCAAGCTATTTCTTAATACTTCAACAACCATCACTTCACATACAATCTCACTGAAGGCTCAGCAACACACAAAAGCAGCATTTAATTGAGAGTAACCCTGAAGCTCAAGGAGGGAATATGACTTGACTGTTTAAGTCACCAGTCAGGTGACAGACATGGGATTTAATTCCAAGGCTACAAGAACTAAAAAGCTTCAGGTCATTTACTACACTAGAAGTAAAATCATCAAGGTATGTTTGTACCCTAAATACTAGGTTGCAAGCAACAGAAAGAACTCTGGCTAACTTAATTACAAAGGAGATCTTGGGTAGCAGATCTGATAACGGAGAGAAGATTAGGGAAGCAGGCTCAGAAAAGTGGGAGGAACAGAGAGACTGCACAACTGAAAACACCACCAAGATTATTTTAAAAGGACCATCTGGTTGGGACACCTATCTTGGACACCACTGCCACATCACCACTAGACATTAGCCACTACTGCTGGCTTCCTGATTCAGGGGCCACTACCACAATTAACTGCTTACTGCTCCTTAAGAGTCAAATTCCCCAAAGGCAGATTGGGCTAAGCCAAGCCTCCATGGTACTGCCACTTCCCAGGTTTCAGGGTGTAAGAGAGGGAAATATCCACCAATACTGGGCAGGTAATGCCAGCACCCATACCCCTACATACATCTATTTTCTCCGTCTTTCTTATTAACAGGACCCTGTACTCAACTAAGGCAAGATATGTACCAGCTTCCCAGCAGACCATGGAACTACAGTCTGGCCAATGACATGGCAACAGACCTCAATGCCTGCTCATCATTCTTTTTCATGCCTGCTGACTGTGAGCAGACCACACCTCCCACCCACTGGCTCTGGGCTTGCTCACGTGTCTGCCTTTCATTGACAGGAAAGAAAAGGCTCTGTGTATCTGTTCACTTCTCTTGGACACCTGACCTCTGCCTATGAAGAGACTGTCCCTGGCAGCTGCTTTTCTCTCCTAGATCCTAGAATGATAGGCTGGGAGAACAGATTTGTGTCCTATCATGCAGCTGACCAATGTCCATAAATGAGAAAAATATTGCTGTTGTAGTCACTGAGTGGCTGGGGCTGTTTGTTCCTTAGCCAAGATGACGGATGTAAATTGGTAATGTAATTTACTAAGTGGGTATTGAGGTTGAGCCATCATGTGCATTTTTGCACCTCCCGTTTTCCTTCTTCCTACCCAGGGAGGTGGGTATGATTACTACAGCTGCAATTGCATCTTTGCAATCATGAGGTTGGAACCTTGAGGACAGAAGTCATACACTGAGGGACCATCAATAGCCTACCTCCAGATCTCAAGGCACATGAGAGAAAAGTACAACCCAAGCCCCTGACCTTGATGTTAAGCTAAGCAAAAGCTAGGGTCCACCTGCCTTTTGTTCAGGATAAGCAAAGTATGGGATTCTTTGAACACATAACAGTTAAAATGGTCAGAAGCCAACAACAACTAAATGTACATGATATACCTACTACATGTGAAGTTTATTCACTACACCAAGTTATCACAAATCATTATAACTCAAGCCATTGAATGAGACAAAATAAGTTGAGGCTCACTCTTTCTCTTTGTTAGCAAAAAAAAAAAAAAGCCTTTGAATTATTTGTAAGTGAATTCCAGAGACATAAATAAACCCAGATAATTTAGAATGTACTTAGTATAACACATACTCCTCCTATGTGATAAACTCCCACTATTTATTCAAAGAAACTTGCTTCATTGCAAAATATAAAAAAACTTAAAAAAGTAATCTCACAACATACCACCTACTACAACACTAGACTCCTGTCCTTCCCAACCTGATCAGAACAAAAACAAAACATTGTTGGAATTGCTGAGGCCAAGAAAATTCAATTATCCAGAGCACAGAAAATGTTCTATCAAACAACAGCAACACTGTGTACAGTGGCACACACCTGTAATCCCAGTGGCTTGGGAGGCTGAGGCAGGAGGTTCTTGAGTTTAAAGTCAGCCTCAGCAAAAGCGAGGTGCTAAGCAACTGAGGGAGACCCTGTCTCTAAATAAAATACAAAATAGGGCTGAGGATGTGGCTCAGGGGTCGAGTGCCCCTGAGTTCAATCCCCAGTACCAAACAAAGCAAAACAAAACAAAACAAACAAAAAACCCCACAGCTACCCAGCAGTGAAAGGAGCAGAAAAAGCCTCCTGAATGAACATGGATACCAGGCACAGGTGACAGGCATACTTAGATACAAATGCCAGGTTCCATAAGAATGAGCCAAAAACCCTGCTCCTTCCTATTCTCTTGGAGATTCAGGAAGGACTCAATTATCAGCTACTGGGTACCTTGATGAACCAGGTGCCATCCTACACAGGGAAGGTCCAGGGGAGTCACCTATGTTTCTGTCCTAAAGAAGTTCATAACCCACTAGAGAAGAGCTATGTGCCAGAAGGGGCTGCAACAGATGCTAGCAGGGGTGGGACAGGGCCCAGAGTAGGAGTGGCTAACTCTCTAGGGCTAGAGAGCTGAGGTAGTGTCAGCCTCTGCTCAATAATCAGTTCCTAAGGTTCCATCCAGTGAAATGGAAAACCACAGAAGCCATTATCATGGGTACTTTAAGTAGTACATCTGTTGGCAAAACACAAATGTTGTTACACAAATATGAAGCCACAGACTGCAAAGGCATCTGACAGCCTTTAAAACAAAACAATATTATTTAATTTACAGAGGGTGTATCCAGGGATGGCCACATTGGGAACATGACAGTTGAGAAGGCATGAAGGAGATCACAAAGGGAGCTGAGCAACACCTGAGACAGAATGCAGAGAAGTTAACACCTGGGGAGTGTTGGCACACCCCAAAAAGGAGCAAGGAGGTCAGTGTGGCCCAGGAGCTGGATGCGTGACAGGGGAGTGGCAATCACATTGGGTCTTGGAGACCACTGCAAAGACTTGGGCTGGGACTGTGAGTGAGAGGGAACTCATTGGAGGGTTCTAAAGAGAAGAGCACCCCCCAGTCTGACCCACATATTGCAGGACTAAACAAAGACTCAGGGAGCAAGTACAGAATGAGGGAGGCAGGATGCTTGGACCAGGACGGAGCAGTGGAATTAGGGAGAACTCATCAGATTCTGTATCTATCTTGTAGGTAGGATGAAGAGGATTTGTGGATAAATTGGATGGATAACTAGCACAAGGTTTCTAGCCTGAGGATCAAGAGAATGGAGTTGCCTTTATTGGCAGGGGGTGGGGGTGAGTTGGAGTTCAAGTGATCTGGTCAGCCAGTGGTTTACAAATGGGAGGGGAGCCAAGTCTGGACAACATCACTTTGGAGAGTGAGAATGAAGAGAGGTGTGACCACAAGGTCCTCCAACATCATGTGTGAAGACGAGAAAGACTGAGGGCGGCACCAGGCTCTGTTCTAGGTGTTGTGCTACGTAGTGAATCAAGAGGACAACCCTGCCCTATAGAGCTTCTGTCCAGTGAGGGTGAGTGTTTACCTAAGCACACTCAGTCACATATTGTTAAAAAAAAAATACAAACTATGGTTTGAAAGAACAGGTTTATCAGGGTAGGCCCCACAACTTGACTGGTTTTAACAACACAAAGGTCATCACTGGAGGCATCACAGAGCAGCCTGGATGAGCCATGGCAGCAAAGGGTTCAGGACAGGTGTATGGAGAAGACACGAGTCTTGCTGGTAAAGGAAAACAGTGAAGTTAGAAGGATGGTAGGGTCAGGAACAGCTTTTGTCAAGGTTGGAGAAGTAGGAGAAGGCTTCTAGGGAATTGGGAGGAGAACCTCTGATTCAGAGGAACATAGAAGAAGCCTGGAGACAAGCCTCGGAAGGGAGGTGAAGGGAATCCCTGAGGGCAGGAGGGAGGCAGAGTGAGGGGGCCTGACGCTGGTCCAATTGCATCCCTGCTCTCTGGGAACTAAGAACCGGGCTATCAGCTGCAAGGAGGTGTTACAGCTGAATGGGGGTAGGCAAAGACCATGCAGCATGAGGTTCATCTATACTATATTAAAAGAGGGGGGTGCATATTCAGTTTTGTGTGGAGTAAACCTGGGCTGTTAGACGACTGAATTTTACCAGGGTTGGGGCTGGGAAAGAGATGGGTAAGGATATATGGAAGGAAAGGCCAGAGGAAAAAATGGAATAAAAAATGGATTCTAAGTGCATTTGAGAGAAGGAATATTGAGCTGAGTACTAGAGGCAGTGAGCTAGAAATATAGGAGGATCTCGGCTTTTGCAGATGAAAAATAGGTGAAATTATTAAGGCTAAATCTTTGGCACCAGCACTAGACACTGGGAATGTTTTCTGACTTTGAGAAAATAAAAAGAAGTGGCTAGGGGCTGGGGTTGTGGCTCAACGGTAAAGCGCTTGCCAAGCATGTATGAGGCAGTGGGTTCAATCCTGGCCACACATAAAAAATAAATAAACAAAATAAAGGTATTGTGTCCATCTACAACTAAAAAAAATATTTAAAAAAGAGAGAAGTGGCTAGTCTTCAGAACATATACATCTTTAAAAGTTGACTTTGAGAGTATAATTGTTGGCCAGGCATGGTGGCACATGCCTGTAATCCCAGTGGCTCAGGAGGCTGAGGCCCTAAGTAAGTTAGCAAGACTTTATCTCAAAATAAAAAATAAAGGGTTGGGTTGTGGCTCAGTGGTAGACGCTTGCTTCACAAGTGTGAGGCACTGGGTTTGATCCTCAGCACCACATAAAAATAAATAAAATAAAGGTCTAAAAAAAAGTATAATTATAAGCACTTTCACTTTTTAAAGTTTTGTTTCCATGTCTAGCCATAGAACAAGGAACAGAGAAGTATGAGTGGACTGAAGTGAATACTTCATTTTTTAATTGTTCTAATTAGTTATACATGATAGTAGAATGTATTTTAACATACTATCCTTACATAGAATATAATTTCTCATTCTTCTGATTGTACACAATGTAGAATTACATTGGTCATGTAATCATGTATGTACATATGATAGTAATGTCTGATTTTTAACTACACAAACTTTCCAGTAAATAGCAAAGAGTTGTCCTCTTTACAGTTGTTGAAATATGGCAACCAGAAAAGAGCCCAATATCACCACTGAAAACCAGAAGCTAAATGGGTGTTACTGTGAAGACTATTTATGACAAGTATTTCATTAAGTCTACCATGCTATATGGAGTCAGACTGACTGCCACTGTCTCATGTGCTTACAACCTGGGGTATAGTGAAATAATGGTCCTGTGGAGCCTCTGGTCCTTGGGCCCTTCTGTTGTAGAGTCAGACAGACTTTGAAGTGGCTTCAATGGTGGCCCCCAAAAGGTATGCTCACATATTAAGCCCCAGATGGTGAACAGGACCTTACTTGGAAGAAAGGTCTTTGCTGATCTAATTAACTGAAGTATGCTGAGATGACATCATTTTGGATTTAGGGTGGGTCCCAATGCAGTGACAGGTGTCCAGAGAAGTTGACAAAGACAGCAGGAGAAGGTAACGTAATAAAGCAGACCTGGTGATGTGGCCATAAGCCAACAAAAATCTAGGACTGTCAGGCAACCACCAGAAGCTGAAAGAGGCAAGAAAGGATCCTCTGCTAGCACCTTAAGAGGGAGTGGGCCCTGCAGCATCTTGATTTCAGACTGCTGGCCCCCAATACTATGGGAGAATACACTGCTGTTGGAGATATGCCACTCAGTATGGGGTTCTTTGTTCTGGATGCCCCTCAATCTCACCAACTTCTACTCAAGCTCTAATTCTCAGTAGACTCCTGAGACCTGTCTTTAACAAAAAGAAGTGTCTACCCCAAGAGCACCCTCCTCTAAGGCCACTCTGGATGCCACCTCCCCTCTCCATGCCAGGCCTCTGCTTCTCTGCTTCCCCATTTCTTCCTCCTTGTGCTGCCTTCTCTGGGGGTCCTTTCCCAAAGGGATGCAAACATGCTTTTACAGCCACTTGAAAAAAACACCCTTTGCAATCCCATCTCTCTCTCCACCCCACCCCTATTTCTCTGGTCCTCATCACAACAAAATTTTTATTTAAAAATATTGCATGTCGTCTCCAGTACAAACTGCCTTGGCTTGTGTTTCTAAGGTTAGTCTTTGCTAAGGTTTTCTAAAGGAAAGATAAAAGGGGAAAAAAATCTGATCATTAAAATTAAGGCACACAGCAGCAGTTTTCCAGTTCTCTGATTTAGAATTTTAGCACTAGCACTCATGTATTGGTTTATGTTTTATTAAAATAGTAAAACAAAAAACTTTTATGTGCTTCACTGTACACAGGTATCATCCATCTTATCATTACCAATTTTTTAAGTCATTTGCAAACGTTTTTTTTCCAGAGTTTTTTGTTTGTTTGGTACTGGGGATTGAACCCAGGGGTGCTTTACCACTGAGCTACATGCCCAGCCCTTTTTGTTTTGAGACAGGGTCTCACTAAGTTGCTGAGGCTGGCTTTGAACTTGTGATCCTCCTGCCTCAGCCTCTTGAGCCACTGAGATTACAGGCATGTACCACCAAGCCTCACTTCCAATTAGTTTTTGTATACTAGCTTATACCCTGAAACCTGGCTGAATTCATTTTTTTTAGTTCTAATAGGTTCTTTCTTTTTTAATAGCCCTTAATAGAGTCACTTACATTCTCTATATTGCCTGCAAATAGCTTTATTTACTTTCTTTTTAAAATTTCCTTTCAATACTAATGCCTCTTACACCTTCTTCTTGCCTTATGATATTGGTTAGAAACTCCATTACAACGTTGAATATAAGGGTAAAGTGGACGTCTTTGTCTTTTTCCTCATTTTAGGGGCAATACCCTCAGTATTTCACTATTAACTATGATCTATCTTTATCTTTCATACATGCATTTTACAAGATGAAGAAATTCACATTTATTCCTGAGAGGGTTTTTTGTTTTTGTTGTTGATTTTTGTGTTTTGTTTTTGAGACAGGATATCACTATACTGTCCTGGCTGGTCTTGAATGTGTGGGCTCAAAAAATCTTCCCATCTTAAACAAGCTGTATATTATTAGCAACCCTTTTTTTTTTTTAAACCCTACTACTGAGCTACAACCTCAGCCCTTCACCCTCTATTTTCTAAAAGTTTATGTTATGTGAGAGTGATGTTAATTTACCAGTGAAATAATTTGGGCCTCTTTGAGTTTTCTTTGTGGGAAGATTATGTACTAAATCTCTACTAGGTAAAGTGCTAATATTTTTATTTTTCAGGTTAAGTTTGAGCAAGTCTTAGTAAGACCTATTTTTCAAGGAATTTGTTCATTTCATACAAGTTGTCAACTTCAGTTGTTTATAATATTCCCTTATGATTGTTTTAAAACATCTTAAGGTCTTTAGTAATATCCTCTTTTATGCTTAAAATTGGTAACTTATGTGCTTCTCTTTCTACCTTAATTAGTTAGCTAGGAAATTGTGGAGACAGTCAAACAATCAATTTTTGCCTTTTTAAAATTTTCTAACTCACTGATTTCTGCTCTTACCTTTATCACTTCCTTCCTTTCTTCTACCTGCTTTGGGTTTACTTTATTCTTCTTTTCCTAGCTTTTTAAGGCAGAACCTTAAGATCATTTTTATAATTCTTTTCTAATAAATGCACCTAAAGCTACAGATTTCCCTCCAAGCAATACTTTAGATGTAACCCTACAAATCTTATATTGTTTTCATTATAATTAATAATCCTTTTAAAATCATCTATTTTTTTCTTGTAATTTCTTCTTTGACTCCTAGGTTATTTAGAAATGTGTTAATTTAAAAATTTACATTTATTTACTTGTTTGTTTGTTTCACCAAGTCACTGTTTTTTGTGGTGCTCAGGATGGAACCCAGGGCCTTGTGCTTGCTAGGCAAGCACTCTATCACCTAGCTACATCTCCAGCCCTAATTTTTAAATATTTGGGTCTTTTTCTACACCATATTATTATGATTTCTTTTTTTAGTACTGGAGATTGAACCCAGGGGTGCTTAACCATTGAGCCACACCCAAGCCCTTTTTACTTTTTATTTAAAGACAGGGTCTCAGTGAGTTGCTTAGGGTCTTGCTAAATTGCTGAGACTGGCTTTGGACTCAATCCTCCTGCCTTAGCCTCCCGAGCCACTGGGATTACAGGCGTGGACCACCATGCTCGTCCATATTGTTCTGATTTCTAATTCTATTTCATTTTTACCAGAGAACATAATCTGTAGAATTTCAAACTTCTGAAATTTACCAAGACTTGTTTTATGGTCCAGCAAATGATATAATGTTGAACAATACCACTTACCCTTGGAAAGGATGTGTATTCTGTAGTTACTGAGTATATTATTTTACAAATGCATACTATGTCAAAGGTGTCTGGTAATGTTCCGATCTTTTATGTCCTTATTGATTTACCGGTCCAGTTCTATCAATTACTGAGAAGGGTATTACAATTGCTAAGTAATATGATTATGGATTTATTTCCCTCTTCAATTTTGCCCATTTTTTCTTCATGTATTTCCAGCTTTATAATTAGGCACATATACATTTCTGACTATTAAATCTTTCTAAAGAACTTACCATTTCATTGTTAGAAAATGTGTTCATCTCTGGCAAAATCCTTTGTCATGAAGTCTGCATTTTTCCCATATTAGTATTGCCTCTCTAGCTTTCCCATGCTAGCTATTTACATGGTGTATCTTTTCTCATCCTATTATTTTTCTACATAGTAATGCAGTTAATATTAAAACACCTAACTTATAGACAACACATAGCTCACTTTTGCTTTCTAGTTTACAATCTATGCCTCTTAACTGAAATGTTTATTCTGTTTATGCTTAATGTAATCACTGATGTGAACAGATTTAGGACTAATGATTTCTTCTTTCATTAAAAGCATATTTTCTTTTACTTCCTACTAATAGCTACTTTAAAATCCTTCTCTGTTGATTAAAACATCCAGGTCACCTTGGGTAGGTCTCCCATTGATTATCTCTTCTTTTAAACAGAGGTGGGCAAAAGTACAGCCCACAGGGCAAATCTGCATGTTTTTGTTAATAAAGTTTAATTTTGAATACAGCCATAATTTCCCTTACATATTGTCTATGGTGGCTTTTGCACTACAACAGCAGAGTTTTGTAGCTGCAACAGAGACCATTATGGCCCACAAAACCTAAAATAGTTACTGGTTATGAAACAAAAATTGCTAACCCCTGCTCTGGTCACATTTTCCTATTTCTTCAAATGGCTAGATATTGTGAGTACTACAATGTCAGACTTTGGATCCAATGAAGTTTTATTAATTTTTATCTTTCTTTGGGCGGGGTACAGGGATTGAATTCAGGGGCACTTGACCAGTGAGCCTCAACCCCAGCCCTATTTTGTATTTTATTTAGAGAGAGGGTCTCACTGAGTGGCTTAGTGCCTCACTTATGCTGAGGTTGGCTTTGAATTCATGATCCTCCTGTCTCAGCCTTCCAAGTGGCAGGGATTACAGGTGTATGCTATTGTGCCTGTCCTGATTTTTTATCTTACCAGTTAATTTGGGTGAACTCAAACTCCAAACTGTCTTCCCTATGGTAGGCAGCAGTTGAAATCTCTATTCAATTCTTTTGCCTTAGCTGGAATTCAAGAGAGTCTATATGAAGAACTTGGGCCCTTTGCCAGTGTCTATCTGCTTTCCAGGATTCTACCCCACCTCAATTTCTAGCTTGCTATAGTTGTTCTGAAATCTACTCTCTGATTTCTCAACCCTAAAACTGAAGATTTCTAAGTCTTATCCTCCGTGCAGCACTGACTGGGCATGTGTCTGGTAAAAAAATCACAATAAGGAAATTTGCCCAATGCAGTTTCCTTCTTCCAAATATAAACTTTATCCTACTTTTTGTGTGCCTTTAATCACTTTCTAGTGCCTTTAAGTTGCTGGTTTTTAAAAATTTTTATCCAGAGTTTTAAACTGCCTGACAGAGGGATAATCCAAAATGAGTTACCTCATCACTACCAAAAAAGCAAATCCTCCAGTGACTTTTGGACCCAGTACTCTTGATTTTACATCCTTAGTAAGCTATTCCCTAGTGACAGCAATCTTAAACTTCAACATTTTTACTCTCAATATTGTTATAATTTTGGTTTATTTTATAATCATTACAAAATAAAGCAAATAAGTAACCATGTTAATATTATTAGGAACCAACATTTTTAGTGTAAGAAAAAGATATGTTTTTTTTTAAAAATATATATGTTTTGGGCACAGTGGTGCACCCCTGTAATCCCAGTGGCTTTGGGAGGCTGAGGCATGAGGATCGCAAATTTAAAGCCAGCCTCAGCAATTGCAAGGCATTAAGCTACTCAGTGAGACCCTGTCTCTAAATAAAATACAAAACAGGGCTGAGGATGGGGCTCAGTGGTCGAGTGCCCCCGAGTTCAATCCCTAGTACCCCTCCAATCAAGAATGTAAAGATAAAAGTTAAAGAACCCAGCAATGTTAAATTGTCTTTGAAAATATCGCCATGTATTTGTGACTCTTAAAAAGTTTAAAATATTTTCTAGCTCTGTCCACTAAAAGGTCCTAGAAGTGATGCCACCCCATAAGAATCCATATCTTGGGTTATAAATACCATTTCCCACTAAAGGGAATCAGAGTTCTTTGGAATCAGTTCTGGCAAAGGAAGCACACACATTGGGATAGAATATTTTGTGCCAAGAAGGCTCAATGAGAATATGCCAAGAAAACACCAGTAGCATCATGAAGGGACTCTCACTGACCAAGTTTGAAATAACTTGATCACAAAAGAATGAATGTATCTGAATTCTAAAATATTTCATAACCAAAACTCCATAACTCAACACTAACTTGAGAGAAAAAACATAAGAACAAGATACTGTTACCATTTGAAGTGATTTTTACACTTAATGCATTCTAAAATTTAGTAATTAACTTAGAAATTAAAGGCAAAGATTAAACATCTATACTCTTTGTAGGGAAAAAATACAGTTCTTCCTTACTTGATAATAAAATTTTTAACTTTTATCTTTTTGTGTTATTGGAGGTTGAACTGAGTAGTTGCACATGCTAGGCAAGTAATCTACCAATGAGCTACATCCTCAGCTCTTTTTCAATTTTTCATTTTGATGCAGGGTGTTGCTAAACTTCACAGGCTGGCCTTGAACTTGCCTTCCTGCCTTAGTCTCTCAAGTAGCTGAGATTATAGGCATGTGCCATCAGGCCCAACTGGGGAAAGTCTTTACATAGGAATGCCAATAGAGAAATGACAGAATTGGAAAAAGCTACATACCTATAATCCCAGTTACTCAGGAGGCTGAGATAGGGTGATTGAAAATTTGAAGACAGTTTCGGCAATTTAAACAACTTAGTGACACCCTGTCTCAAAATTAAAAAATAAAAAGGGATGGGGATGGAGCTCAGTGGTAAAGCACCCCAAGGTTCAACCCCTAGTTACTAAATAAATAAATAAATAAAATGCTTCCCTTTATTAAAAAAGAGAAAAGAAAACCTCTAATGAAATAATGGATTCAGTCAGGGATTATTAATGAATGATTAAATCATTAAGTGAAATAGTTGTTGGGCAATAGCATATTTGTAGACAGCCAAACTATCACATCACAGATTTACCAATTACAAAAGGAAAAATAAACACTTAGAATGGAAAGATTTGGCAGTCACTTTGTTTAACCTAAATAAGCCTGTGGGCCTGACTTCTCATTCACAATTAACATAAGGAATAAATGATTTAAATTACATCATGAGAGACATCTAACCCCTTTTATAATATGGGCCTTCTAAAGGACAACTGGGCCAATTGTTTCAAAAAAGTCAATTCCAAACTACAGAACACTAAAGAAAGAATTCGAAGAAGACCTTAGAAGATGGAAAGATCTACCTTGCTCTTGAATAGGCAGAATTAATAGTCAAAATGGCCATACTGCCAAAAGCACTACACAGATTTAATGCAATTCCAATCAAAATCCCATTGACATTCCTCATAGAAATAGAAAAAGCAATCATGAAATTCATCTGGAAAAATAAAAGACCCAGAATAGCTCAAGCAATCCTTAGCAGGAAGAGTGAAGCAGGTGGCATCACTATACCAGACCTTAAATTTATAGTAACAAATATGGCACCAAAACAGAAATGAAGACCAATAGAATAGAAGACATAGAGACAAACCTACATAAATACAGTTATCTCACACTAGACAAAGGCACCGTAAATATACATTGGAGAAAAGATAGCTTCTTCAACAAATGGTGCTAGAAAACTAAAAATCCATATGTAGAAAAATGAAATTAGACCCCTTTCTCTCACCCTGTGCAAAACTCAACTCAAAGTGGATCAAGGACGTAGGCATTAGACCAGAGAGACCTTGTGCTTATTAGAACAAAATGTAGGCCAAACACTCCATCATGTAGGCTTAGGAACTGACTTCTTCAACAAGACTCCTGAAGTGCAAGAAATAAAATCAAGAATCAATAAATGTGATGGTGTTAAACTAAAAAGCTTCTTCAAAGCAAACAATCAAGAGCCTAAAGAGAGAGCCTACAGAATGGGAGAAAATCTTTGCTACCTGTATCTCCGATAGAACATTAATCCCCAGGATATACAAAGAACTCAAAAAACTTAGCACCAGAAAAATAAATAACCCAATCAATAAATGGGCAAAGGAACTGAACAGGCTCTTTACAGAAGGACATCTCTAGAAATTAGAGAAATGCAAATTAAAGTTACACTGAGATTCCATCTCACTCTAGTCAGAATGGCAATTATAAAGAACACAAATAACAATAAATGTTAGTGAAGATGTGGGGAAAAGGGTTCATTCATACATTACTGGTGAGATTTCAAATTGGTGCAACCACTCTGGAAAGCAGCATGGAGATTCCTCAGAAAACTTGGAATGAAACCACCATTTGACCCAGTTATCCCACTCCTTGGTATATACCAAAAGGACTTAAAATCAGCATAATAAGGTGACACAGCCATATCAATGTTATAGTAGCTCAATTCATAACAGCAAATATGTGAAACCAACCTGTTGCCCTTCAACAGATAAATGGATAAATAAAATAAATTAAAAAAAAATTACACAATGTAATATTACTCATCCATAAAGAAGAATGAAATTATGGCATTTGCCAGTAAATGGGTGGAACTTGAGACTATCATGCTAAATGAAATAAACCAGTCCTAAACAACCAAAGGCTGAATGCTCTCTCTGATATGTGGATGCTAACACACAATAACGGGGAGTGAAGAATAAAAGTTCACTGGATTAGACAAAGAGGAATGAAGGGAAGGGAGGGGGAGTGGGAGTAGGAAAGACAGTAGAATGCATTGGACATAACTTCCCTATGTTCATATGTGAATACATCACAGTGAAACTCCACATCATGTATAACCACAAGAATGAGATCCTAATTAGAATCAGTTATACTCCATGTATGCATGATATGTCAAAATACACTCTATTATATATATATATATATATATATATATATATATATATAAAATAAATTTTTAAAAAGTCAATTCCACAAGTGAGGTGAGAAGGTTGTTCTTGGTAAAGGACACAAAGGAGGCATACTCAAAGCAATACATAACCCACATTGCTTTGTAGTAGTACCTCCCAAAAAATGGCTATGAGAGACATTTGGGGGGGGAATTTGAATTTGGAGTGGGTGTCTGATAAAAACATACCTATCTATACAGACCAGACAAATATGCAAATGTTAACTGTCAAATCTACATAGCAGGCATACAGACTTCAGAGTAAGTTAGAAAACTAGTTTGGCTGAAATAAAAAATTTTATAGAGGGACAGAAGATAAAGAGATCACCCAAAATTCTGAGCAAAGAAACAAAGGAAAATATGACATGATGATTGAGACAGAAGATAAATATATATGGTCCAAAATTTAAAATGAAAGAGTGGAATTTTTTTTAAAAAAAGCTGAAAATAGGGCTGGGGTTGTGGCTCAGTGGTAGAGTGCTCGTCATGCACGTGTGAGGCCCTGGGTTCAATTCTCAGCACCACATATAAACAAATAAAATAAACGTATTGTGTCCACCTACAACTAAAAAATAAATATTAAAAAAGCTGAAAATAGACAAAGTGTTCTCACTGAATGACCCCACAACAATGAATGAAAAAGACAATTCTAGATATACCCTCGTGAAATTTCAGGGCACCAAAGAAAAAGAGAAGCAGGACATGATGGGTACTCCTGTAATCCCAGCAACTTGGGAGGTTCAGGCAGGAGGATTCCAAGTTCAATGCCAGCCTGGGCAACTTAGTGAGATCCTGCCTCAAAATAAAATATAACAAAAGGACTGGGGATGCAGTTCAGTGTTAGATCCCCCTAGGTTCAATCCCCAGTACTGCCAAAAAATAAAAATTAGGGAAGTAAAGGGAAATGAAGGCCCATCTACAAAAGAACCATAATCAGAGTGGCATCAAGCATTGTTTTATTCATATCTGTGTATGCTAGAAAGAAAAAAGGGAAAATGTTTCCAAAGATAGAAGGGTATGATTTTTGTCTTGGAATTCTATATTCAACCCATCAAGTGTAAGGGGTTCAATTCTCAGCATCACATATAAATAAATAAAATAAACGTATTGTATTTTAGATATGAAATGACTCAGAAGACCTATCTACTATAAGGTTTTTGGCTGCAAGTAACAGAAAAGCTGACTCAAACTGGCTTATACAATAAGAAATTTTATTCTCTCTCAAAACTGCTAGTTCAGAGATAGGCCAGCCTCAGCACAATCAGTAGCTAAACAATGGGAGCAATACTCAGGTTTTTCCTGTTGACTCTGCTCCACCATCCTTAGCAAGTAAACATTTTCTTCAAAGTTGGTCCCTCAGTCTGAGGTTATAGAAGAACTACCAGCAGCACGTTATTTGCTCCAGTGAGAGAATGAGAAAGGGCCTCCCTAAATGTTCCATTGAAGCTCTTTCCTTTAGTCTGAATGGACCAATTTAGATTATATGCCAGCCTTGATGAATAATTACTCTCAAGGGAATACAATATAATGACTTAAGGAGTGCTTTATGAAGTTGGGAATAAGGCAAAGGTGAATAATATCAGGGATCCATTAGGAATGGGTAAACAGGGAATGGATATGGGATACATTACAAAAGTGTCTACTACAGTTTACTCCTCAAGCATCCTATCTTAATAAGTTATTTAAGAATGTATGCCAGAAAACAAGGGAGTAAATCAAATAAAATGATATAGGTTCTGGGAAACAGGGGCTACAACCTGAGAGCACAATGAAGGTAAGATCCAGGAGGCAGGTGTGTGCAACCTTAAAGAGCAAATATTTCAGACTGTAGGAGGAGAACAGAGAACTCTGAGAGGAATGCCTTTGGTGGGGAGCAGAATCATAGGAAATAAACAGCACGACTAAGAGGATTTTACAACAAGATCAAAGAATATTAAAGAAAGGAGAAAACAATCAGAAAAAAAAAAGCTATGTAAGAAAGCCAAGGTTCAAATATGAAGCAGATTAAATCCTGGCAAGGATGGGTCTAAGAAAAGAGAATCCATTTGACCTTGATTGGTCGTTCTCCTCTGAGTGGTCCAGACCTATAAAGAAGGAAAGGCAATCCTAGCATTCATTACTTGGCCTTGTCATGAACAATATTCACATACCTGTGATAATGTAAATGATGGTGACTTATTTTTAACTCCAGAATTAACTTTGGCTGTGGCTGCAGAGCAAAACACAAATGTTAAAAATTTTAAGAATGGATATGGTCCAGTATAGCTTTTAGAAGGTAGAAGTTGGGGAAGGAAAGTCACAGGAAAAGATGGGTCATTAACATCCTCATCTTACACTGAGAGGTATTGACCTATGAACTAAAGCTGATGGAACAAGAAACACCACCCAAAGTTATAGAATAATGAGAATACATGTCAATGTGGCAAGGTACTATAAATTAAACCATCCTATTTAACTTCAAGGAGTTAACATGTTCTTTCCCACATGAAAAGCCATCCTCCACTCTGCATCTTTCTCATTTCTGCTCAACCCTTGGTTCCCAGCTTTGGCATTGCCACTTTAGAGATTTCCTCAATCCTCCTAAGGCTGAGCTGTTCCCCATTATACAGGATCACAGTGAGCTCTGGCCACAAACGTATCCTTCCAAGCACTTAAATACTGTGTAATTATATAAAGTTTTCCCTGCTACCAAACTCAAGTTCCAGGAGGAAAGGTACCAAATCTGTCTAAATCACCCCATCCCTTGCCTAAGACAATGCCTGGGGTAACTACAGATACCTCACTCCCTTGTGAAATGAATGAATATATGATAGTTTCATGTACTGCATATCCTTCAAAATGGAGCTAGCATGGAACTCAGCAGCACCTAATTGAATTCTATTGGCCATATGAAAAAGATACTATATGTGGAACAAGTCCATTATTTAGAATTAATATAACAAACAGATTTATGAAACATGTAATGTCTCATAAGGATGTCAGTGAAGAAGCTGTTCAATATCATCCAAAGTCCTGCTGTATCTGAGAGGTGACTTGTGACTTGTGGCTTGTGGCTTGGACTGAATGAAGTCCTGGCAATAGAAAAGGTGAGAAGAGGATGGTCTCACAGGACTTGTTACTGGATTAAAGGATGAGGAAGGAAAAGAGCAGAATTAAGTATGACTCTTAGAATTTTGGATCAAGTAACTGGGAGAATGTTGATGCTATTTACTAAAATGGAGAAGAGAGGAGGAATAAGTTTGAAGAGGGGAAAATCAAGAACTCTGTCTGGGACTTACTAAATTTAAGATAGCTGTGAGCAACTCCAGTGGATGCTGAAGGGGCCATCAAATGTGGAGCTCAAGAGAGAGGTCTGGGTGTAAACAGAATTGGAACCATAGGATCACAGACATATATCATTCAGCAATGATTGCAGAAACAACGGAAATGCCCTTTAGGCACAATCATACAATGTGGTGATCAAAAATGATGGTGTAAAAACTTTATCCAGACATTATCTATCTATAGATGGCAGATTTATTGACTTTTACTTTTCCTCTTTCTGTATTTCCTGGAAAACTTAACTACCAAATTCATGCTATGCATGCAATTAAGTTATCTTAAGTTTAGGGATAAAATTATTATAGAAATACATTTTTACTAGCATGCAGAAATATCTACAACATAATCTTGAGGAAAGAACTAAAGTTACAGAGAACATATTATATGATCCCACTCACCTAAAACGGTATGTGCATGTACACAGGTAGATAAGGAAAACCAGAAGAATATTTAAAATACCAACAGCAAGGATAAATTTGGGGCTATTAATCATCAAGCAATTTATGTGGTAGTAAGTAGTCTTTTATACAGTTTTAGTTGTGTTATACTTTGCAAAACACTATATGTGTTCATAAATGTTGGGTATAATTAAGATGAACTAAACTTTACATGTCACTTTGTCTCCTTTTATTGTAACTGTGCTTTCCCCCATGCAACTCACTAGTTGAGTGATATTTTGTAATTGCACAGTACAATGTACAGAACAAGTGTTCTTAAACTTTTTCTGTCATGAACTCTTTTGCCTTTTGGATCCTGCCTCAGAAAAATTTTTTAAATGCATAAAATAAAATGATTAGAAACTGATTAATGATTAATTAAGAATGCTACAGCTGGGTGTAGTGGTGCATGCCTGTTAATCCAAGCTACTCAGAGGTTGAGGTAGAAGGATTGTACGTTGAAGGCCAGTCTGGACAACTTAGCAACACCCCATTTCAAATTAAAAAAAAAAAGAATTAATGGTAGAATATATGCTTCTTTAGTAAACAGATCTAGGGTAGCTATTAGGGTTAAAGTTTGAAATAGTAATGACAACATATGCTATTTCAAAATATCTGTAACAACTATAATATAAAAGCACCTTTGATCTCTATTGGTGACAGTCACATGTCCTTTTTTTTTCCTTTTTGATGCTGGGGATTAAACCCTGGGCCTTGTACATGCTAAGCATGTGTTCTACCACTGAGCTACATCCCCAGCCCATAGGTAGTCCTAATGCTACCATGGTTTGTTGCCTATAACTGTCAGTGAAAATAAAAATGGAGTCTTTTTTCCAACAAAGGTCACAAACCCCTGAATTTGAAACTCCCAGAATCAAAACCCTTGGTCTAGAAATAATTATTTTTGCATTGCTGGGAATCAATCAAACCCAGGACCTCCCACATACTAGGTGTGCCCTCTACCACTGAGTTACTTCCCCAGCCCTAAAAGATATAAACTTTAAGGAGTTTTCTTTGTAGGGCATAATCATCAATAATTATGATCTTTTTTATTTTTGTGCTTACATGCATTTTATTTCCTACAATAATGTTTCACTTGTATAATAAAAATAAAGAGCTTGTGGGCACGGTGGTGCACACCTGTAATCCCAGTTACCCAGGAGGCAGAGGCAGGAGAATGACAAGTTTGAGGTCAGTCTCAGCAACTTAGCAAGACCCTCAGCAACTCAGTGAGACCCTGTCTCAAAAATAAAATAAAAAAGACTAGGATGTAACTCAGATGTAGAGCATCCCTGGGTTCACTCCTCAGTACATAAATAAATAAATATTGTTTCTGTTTATTTGTCTTAACCTGGAAGAATGACTAAGAAATTTTACACAGTTGCTTACAAGCTACATTAACATTTTAAAAAATAGTAATACCACCTTAAAAAATACTTTCAACTTTCCATAGTTACTTTAATCATTACCAAGATCTTCCCAACCTAGAAAAAAAATCACTGCAATTATTTATCCTGGAGTTAAACAGAACAAAAAGACAAACTGTCACAACTGAAGACATTTGTCTATTTTATTGCCAAGTCTAATTTCAAAAACAGCTGAAAATATCAGAGCAAATTAGTACTTAATATGGATTAAGACTTTCTGCTGTTTACAAAAACACAAATACCAGAAACACGGAAATTTATTTTTTACAAATAAGTTACTAATTATGTAGAAAAATTTTAAATACAATTTATAAAAGTAATATCAAACTTACATACCTTAAGCAACATAGTTTTCCCCTAGTAGTTTGGTATGTTAAATTTATTTATATATAAAAGACACCTACTTCTTTAGTACAAATTAATGAGAAGTTAGGATTATCAAGAATTGAACACAGCTGAGCAACCTCTGCTAACTAGGCAAATAAAGAACATTAGTATATTTGTATGTATTTCTTTTTAATAAATGAAATTTGATTTCAAAGAAAAAAGTTATGTACCACTAGAAGCCCCAGAGAAACCAAAATGTTTTAATGTTTTCCAAAAACAATTCACACGTAGAAAGTAAGCTCATGCTGGAAAGTGTTCATGTTTTAGCAGCAATGTGGAATTTCGCAAAGGAGATAAAGACAAGGGAAATGGACATATCTCAGATGCAAGCTTTGCTTTTATTCAAAACTAAAAATAAAACCTTTGCTCTGCCCTATCAGTCTAGAAATAGATGCCTTTTTGTGTGTGTGTGTGTGTGGAAATCTTTCACAAACATAGAAATAAAATATGTTCTTCCTGGTTAACAGGACCAAAGGATATAAACATAAACCAATGCCATTCCTTGTTTCTCTACAATTCCCTTCTCCCTTGGGGCTCTGGATGGGGCTTCTGTTGTAAAAATGTTTCCACAGCACAAGGAGACATGTTAGATGAAGGAACAAATTCTGCGCAGGGCAACACAACTAGTCTCAAAAGCCAAATATCAGAAGAAAAGAGTTGCAGAATGTTTCATACAGAATATCATCCTGTAATGATGATATAGAGAAATACTCTATAATAATAGTCTATATTGTCATGTACAACACAAACCCTGCATGGAGAGTATCCCAATCACCTTTAGGGGGTGAGCTACTTAGGGAGGCAGGGCAGTGAGTGCAACCATGGGATGCAATTTAGCTGGAGTTGTCATTTTTGAATTCCATAAAAGAAAGCTGACATGAATATAGCAAACTGCTAACATTTCCTAAGTCTGGGTGGAAAGAAGATCAATAGCTACATGAGCAGAGCAGAGAGGCTGGGGAGGACCTTGGAATGATCTAGGGAGGGTGGAAGACCAGGCAGCACAGAGGAACAGAGAGAAGGCTCCAGAGGTGCTGTCCACAGTAGTTCATCAGGATAGATCTGGTCCATGACAAGACAGGAGTAAGCTTGCTCACACACAGTTCCTTTACCATGAAAGTCTTTTTAAAAATAATAAATAAAATTCGGAAGGACTCAGGGCATACCTCACAGTATAGTACTTGCCTAGAATATTCAAGGCCCTGGGTCCAATCCCCAGCACTACAGGGGGGGAAAAAGGCCAGTGTGGTGATGTATGCTTGTTAGCTTCCAGGAGGTTGAGGCAGGAGGATGACCGGTTTGAGGTCAGTCTAGGCAACTTGGTGAAACCCTGTCTCAAAATGGAAAATAAAAAGGGCCAGGGATGTGGCTCAATGGTAGAGCCTCACTCTCACTGGGTTCAATCTCCAATACTACCAAAAAAAAATCAGGGAAACTAAGCAATGCATTTAGTACCACAGATGACTCCTGCTCTCCTCACAGCCTGACACTATCAAGCATTAGAGAACAAACTGTGTTGGAGAAGGGGAAGCCCCATCCTCTTGGAGCAGAAGTGGAAGGATGGAAGGTTCTGTGAAGATACCTGGAGTGTCCAATGGGTGTCCAATGGATGAGGTGGGAAGGTGACAGAAGTTTGCTAAGGGCAGATGGCTTCTAGAAGAGTACAGGATGGAAAGCAAACAGGATATTTGGGCAGAGTGTGTCACTGCCTTCTGGGGCAAAGAGAACGTCTCAGAGTGTGATCTAGTGTGGAAGGAAAGTGAAGCCTACTTGGCATACCTAGTATATTAGTGCCTGAACATTTGTGGACTACTCTCTAAAAACACAAATGCTCCTCTCTACATGGCCCAGCTTGCTGCTCCTACCTCACCTCCACATTCTGAACTACTTTAATCCAGCTCCACAGATACTCTCCTGTGTGAGCCTCTATATAAGCTGATCTTTCCACAAAACTTCTCTCCCCACTAATGCTTTCTCCTGGATCTAGCTGACAGTTTCTTATTGTTTGGTCTCAGGTCTCATTTTTTCAATGAAGTCTCTTCCCTGGCCCCATTCGCCAAGTCTATGTGAGATCCCTTCTAATGTTAATGTGCTTTCTCAGTGGCACTGGCCTCCATCACAGAGGTTGGCCCACTGTACAGACCATTTGCTTGTCTGTACCTCCCTCCCATTAGGCCAGATTTCTGGGTTAGAGATAGTTCCCAGGAGCTAGCACAGTAGCTGACAACTAGTACAGGTTATATGAATACAGGATTGCTAGTATAAAGAGTACAACAGTTGCTGGGTGCGGTGGTGCTTGCCTGTAATCCCAGTAGCTTGGGAGGCTGAGGCAGGAAGATTGCAAGTTCAAAGTCAGCATCAGCAACTTAGTGAGGCCCTAAGCAACTTGGTGAGACCTTGTCTCTAAATATAAAGTATAAAAAAGGGCTGGGGATGTGGCTCAGTGGTTATGCAACCCTGGGTTCAACCCCTGGCACCACAAAAAGAAAAAGACATCAGTTATAGGGAAATGAAGCAACAGTGATCTGGCCCTGAATACTTTTAGGATACTCTTTATACAAACTGTAATAGGAAGGAGGAAGAAGCCCAGCAGCTGAAGGAATCTGGAGTCACACAGAGCTACCACTTAGAACGGCCCCAACATAAAAATGTTCCATTTTCTTCAAGATTCACAAACATCTAGCTGAAATTTCTCTTGTCAAGTGAAAAAAAAAAAAAAAAGTCTTGCCTCAAATCCCCTGCTCATACCAGGTCACATTTGATGAAAAAGAAACTTCCAAAGTTTGGTTTTCTAGTGCAAACTACTGAAAAACCACTTCTTCCTAAGCCTAATTATCAGCTCTCTAAGATCTACAAATAATACTATAGTCATAAATTTGTATGTTTATCTTCTTATAAGCAGTTTTTTATTAAAAATCTGCAATTAGGGCCGGGGTTGTGGCTCAGCAGTAGAGCGCTCACCTAGCACATATGAGGCCCTGGGTTTGATCCTCAGCACCACATAAAAATAAAGGTACTGTGTCCAACTACAACTAAAAAATTAAGATTTTTTTTAAAGTCTGCAATTAAAAGGTTACCCTTGGTTTAGTAGTATTTATTTTTATTTATTTTATTTTTTTTTTTTGAGAGAGAGAGAGAATATGAGAATTTTTTAATATTTATTTTCTAGTTTTCGGCGGACACAACATCTTTGTTTGTATGTGGTGCTGAGGATCGAACCCGGGCCGCAAGCATGCCAGGCGAGTGCACTACCGCTTGAGCCACATCCCCAGCCTTAGCAGTATTTATTAAAGTTTAAAATGCATATACCCTTTGACTCAGCAAGTTCCACTTTCCCTAACAGTTTTAGCAAGTTCTCTTATAGATACACTTGCCCGTGAGCAAAATGGTATATGTAAGATGGTTCACTACAGCATTAATGAAATTTTAAAATTTAGAAACACAAATACCCATCAATAGAAAACTGGTTAAATAAATTATAATACAACCCATATAATAAACTATTCAAACCCTAAAGTTAAAAAGAATAACATGGCTCTATATGAATTGACTCCAAACAAGCTCCAAGATACACTAGAAAAAAAGAGCAAAATTTGCAAATACATACAATATTTTATAGTTTGCATAAGAGTGCACTCCCACACATCCTTGTTTATGTGCATAAGCACATAATCAACAAACACATATGTAAAAACTTACAATAATATAAGTTACCTAGAATCATTAAATTTATAGAGACACAAAAAAGAAGTTGCCAGAGGGTTGGGGGAAGAGAGGAGAAATTAAGAGTTAGTATTTAATGGGTATGGGATTTTAATTTTATAAGATGAGAAAAGTTCTGGGGATGATAGTGGTGATGGTTGTACAACAATGTGAATGCACTTAATGCAGCTGAAATGAACACGTAAAATGATTACATGGAAATTATATACATATATATATTGCCTCAATAAAAATTAAATACAGGGCTGGGGTTGTGGCTCAGCGGTAGAGCGCTTGTCTAGCATGTGCGAGGCCCTGGGTTTGATCCTCAGCATCATATAAAAATAAAATAAATAAAACAAAGGTATTGTGTCCACTACAACTAAAAAATAAATATTAAAAAAAATTAAATACAGCTGGGTGCAGTGGCACACACCTGTAATCTCAGTGGCTTGGGAGGCTGAGACAGGAGGATTGCGCGTTCAAAGCCAGCCTCAGCAATGGTGAGGCGCTAAGCAACTCAGTGAGACCCTATCTCTAAATAAAACACAAAATATGGCTGGGGATGTGGCTCAGTGGTTGAGTGCCCCCAAGTTCAATCCCCAGTACCAAAACATTTAAATACATGTGTGCATACACACACACATTCATATACACACATATTTTTGGTGCTGGGGATTGAACGAAGGGCCTCACAAATGCTAAGTACATATTCTTCCACTGAGATATCCCCAGCCCACCCACAATTATTAAAGAAAATGGTAATGGTGGCTGCCTCCATGAAGAGAATGAATGTTTGGAAACACGGTAGCAGGGAGATATTTTACCAGTAGAAAAGTTACCATCATCATCATTCTAAGCAAAAATCAGTCTGCAATTACACAAGTTGGAAAACAAACCACTTATGTCACAGCCTACCCTTATGTTCTAACTTGTCAGAATTTCACACACATACACACACACACACATACACACACACATCTCTGGATTCTTCTCAGTGTATTGAAAACATACTTTTGTGAATATCTACTATTATATTGAATCTTTTGGAACAAGCAGTGTACACCTGCCCCTAGTCAAGAAGGTGCCATTTCCAAGGTTTAGTAATGCCCCTGGCTTGAAGCAGGTACCTCCAAAATTTGTGGGCGAATGACCCATTGTCTCCTGACAATCCTGCCTTCAAGCCTCACAAAGAAAGGAATTCAAAAAGAAAAAAAGCTATTTTATAGAGAAAATAGAAAAAAACTTAAGAGATACTTTGTTCACCTGAAGAAGCCAACATTTGAAAAAGCAAAGTCGGGTTCAGCAGCAAAGTGCTTGCCTTGCATTTGCAAAGTCCTGGGTTTGATATCTAGTTCCAAAAAAAAAAAAAAGAACCCCACCAAAAAAATAAGATTAAAAAAAAGTGAAGACTGAATGACTGTTACACCCAATGGTTAAGACAAAACTGGTTAAATAGGCTCTAGACATCATCTCATTCCAAAGTTAAATACAAAAATGTATTTTTTTAAAATGGGCAAACACAGCACAATTTACCTATATGATTCTTTTGTATGTATTAAATATGTATGTGTGAATACAGTACTACTACACCATCATCATCATCATCATCACCATTTTGGTACCAGGGATTGAATGTAGAGGTGCTTACCTACTGAGTCACATCCCCAGCCCTTTTATTTTGAGATAGAGTCTCACTAAATTGCTTAGGCCCTTGCTAAATTGTTGAGGCTGGCTTTGAACTTGCAACCCTCTTGCTTCAGCCTCCTGAGCCACTGGGATCATAGACAGAACTGCGCCCAGCACAACATTCTTTCTTTTCTTTTCTTCTTCTTCTTCTTTTTTTTTTAAGGAAGAAAGAAAATACAAGTTAATATTGACCTGTTCTTAGGGTAGGAAAGGAACTTCTGAGCATAAGAGGAAAAAAAAAATCAACAGAAATTTTGTACATCAGAAAGAAAAGCAGAATCAAGACACATGATAAAGTAGGAAAAATATCTACATGCTGACAGTTAACATCATTAATACCCTAAGAGTGACTATAAAAAAATCCTTACATATCAATTTAAAAAGAAATATCCTGATAGAATAATGAACACAGAATATGAACAAGCAATTCACAAAGACCAGATACGAATGGCCAATGATTACTGAGGTTCAGTCTCAGTAATAATCCAAGGAGCACTAATTAAAAGATAGATATCCAATTCTGGGAGAATATTTTTTAAATAGCACTTTCTCAGACTGCCTTGGGAGCTGAGATAGCCAATTGGGAAGGTGATGTGGCAGTACCCACCAGCAACTCCAAGTCTAAGCAGTCATTATTCAAAATAAGAGGAAGTTCAATCTCACAGTATTTTTTAATAGCAAACTGCTAGGAAAACTAATAGAGGGACAATGAAATGGATGACTGTAAGGTGGCGCCAGAATACACTGATATTTAAAAGAAATGAGGCAGAGATAAATATATAAGGTGAAGTATGTAATAATACCATCCCATTTGCTAAAAACAAAAAATGCATACTTGTATAATCTTAGAAGATTAAGAAGGATCTACATTAAGTTATTAACAGTGGTTACTCTGGGAAGTAGGAGCCGAGTAAGGGAGCACTTCTCTTTTTTTACTTGATAAACTTTTAGATGGTTTGCTTTTTGTATAAAAGCATGTATTAGTTTATACTTTTTTTAAAAAGGAAGATAATAAGATATAAAGTTTTTGTCTAACAAGGACAAGTTCTATCCTTTGAGTTCAAATGGTCGTGTCTTTCTCATTCATAATGAATCAGAGATATTTTTTAAAAAATCTCTTCCTTTCGACATTTCTTAGGAGAAACTTATATGTCACCACTGCCTTTTATAAATCCATTCTTAAACCAGAGAAAAAGACTGTTAAAAACAAACCACACCCCAGGCCTAACATCTACCAGAAGAAGCCCATTCACTGCCCATATTTACATTTAGTCCACACAATTTATTAGACAATGCACAAAGTACTAGCCATACAACTCCCACCAGCATAAATATGTGGATTACAAAGAAAGTCCTGTCAGCCAGGTCCAAAACACACCCTGCAGCAGTAAAGGGGAATGACAATTTGAATTACAGATCAGGAGTGGAACCAAATTTGGGACTTGGAGGCAGAATGATGCTCTTTACTTCCTTCCATACCCACTGTTCTCCACCACCCAAACCCCTCATATAATACCTAAATGGCTATTTGTAATGGATATCTACAACAGCTTTTATACCAACATGTCACAGAAATCACTAGAGAAACACAACAAAGTGCTACTTGGGGTCTCAGCTGGAATCATAATGCAGCATATGTGAAAACTCATTTTTTGTAGGCAAAGAAATGGAAAAATTCAATTGAAACATTCTGTTTTACCACATAGAATTTTTGAAATCCAGGTGTCAAAATATCAAATGTGGAGTGACCACTGGTCAAAAAAGAAAAAGCTTGAGATGTTGACTCCGATAGTTGAGAAATTAAGGAACAACTCATTTCTACAAAACTACAATCCACACAATGGTACCAAAGTAGTCCAAAGTGCAGCTGATAAAACACATGTCTTGGTCCCAGCCTTTCAAAAAGCACTCATCCTACTCTAGAGTCCCAAGAGCCAGATGTATGTCTGGGTATTCTCCTTAGTTTCCAAGGGAAGAGCGCAGGAAGCACATGCTAATAGCCATGGGCTCTGCTGTTCTGTGACAGCTTTTAGGAGGGCGTCCTTCTATGGAACCATACACCAGTTCCCATGTCTGAAAATGCATTACCACAGCTCACTAACATTGACCAGTAAGAAATTTACCCCAAACCAAAGCAAACAGAGAAGCATGCTGAAGACCGCTAGGCAACAGCAGCAGCATAGGTGAAGAGCTCAGGACAAGTGCTCTCAGCTCAGATGACCTGCTTCAAGGTGAACTGAAGTTGCAGATCACCAGTTCCGGCTCTAATCTGACTCCCGCCCCCAGATCACGCTGTAGTTACCAAGTAACTCTACCCAAACTGACCTTTCAGGGCTCAGGGAAGTGACTTTTTTTTATTATATGGCACAGTTTGGCACAGTTATGTCTTTAATCTTTGGGGTACTTTTATACTATCCAAGAGTTGTATATCTTTTTTTCCTTTTTTTTAAAAACAGATGGCCAAACCAGGACATATACTAAAAAAAAAAAAAGGAAGGTTACTTACCTGAGCCCTAACATCCCAGCTACCATGGAATCCTGTTGGAGCTGGTCTACAGAAGCAAGGTGTATTCTGGGGAGTCACATGTCACATCAAAGCAGGAACTGGTGAGTCTGTATTTTTATGGAGCCTAAAACAAAGAAAATCGTAAGTTGAAAGCCCCCATTGAGCTGCATGATGTTTTTCCCAGGGCTATTTGGGACATTCTGAAGATAAACACATAGACAAAGTACTAAATTTCCCGGCTCACCTAGCTAGAAACAAAGGATAAACTGCAAATTACTGGCACATAATGCACAGTGCTAAAATGAAGGAAAGATTCATGCTTGTTAGAATCAACAGTATTGCAGATCTTGTAAACCTTTGGGGGACACTTTTACACTAAAAAACATCAGGAGAGGTGATTTCTGGCAAGTATTTCTTCTACCACATTACACAGAAATACTTGGGGTAAAGAATATGTGTTCAAGAGAACATGCAACACCAAAATATCATCCCAAAAAGAACACCCAAAATCCAGAGGCAAAGTTTTCCCTTTTTTTTTTTAAGCAGCTTAAGTTACAAAGAGCTGCTGTATCATCATATGAAGGGGCTTTAACCCTGAGAGGAAAAAAGTACCAAGGGAAACCAAGCACCCCAGGAGATCCAAAGTCATCAACTAAAATATGCAAGTCTATTTCAGAGCAATCACTTTTAAGCCTCTCAGATCAGTAAATCTCTGATGTCCAACAAACTGAGTTAGTAGTTTGTTAGTTTCTCTTCTGCTTTTGAACACTTGTTCAATAAGGACTTTTGTTATTTAGGACAATCATCATCTCCTTGTTAAAACCTAAACTGCCCCATATAGGCTAACCTCTGATACCCTGCTGGCCCAAAAGTAGCACTTTTATCTTTAGACTAAAAACAAAAAGGTAAGCATATACAATCTAGAAACCACTTGCACAATCACTCATGCAATTGAATCCAAAGAAGGGCAACACCAACCAAGTCTTATGGCTGGGCTGGTTGGCTGGTTAATAACTACTTGGCTGGTACCTAAAATTATCTTTTGAGGTACAACAAAGTTTCATAATTCACAAAATTCCTTTAAACAAAAAGTCAAGTATTAGAATGTTTTGAAATCCCAGAAGTTAACAAAATTTCTCAATTATCTGTATAATAAAAATCAAACCAGTATCCTGGTTAGGAGGCCCTGGAAAAGTCACAACTTCTCTAGACCACAAGTTGTTTTACTTGTAAACTGAGGGAGCTGGACAAAGGTTCCTTCCAGCTTTGAAAGTTTGAGATCTTTAATTAAAAAGCCAGAAAATTAGTCCAGTTAGGTGAAAAGCTAATAAAGCAAGTGTGTGTGCACGCGTGCACGCGCACACACACACACACACACACACAGTCACTCACACTCTCTCTTTCTCTTTCTGTCTCTCCCCCCCACCCCCAGTTCTTTGGCAGTGAAGACAAGTACACCCAGGCTTGGTCCTGTCAGTTTCAGGACCAGTAGAGTCCAGATATCTGCAGTAACTACGCACTGTGGTGAGCACACCACACACCAGCAGACCTAACAGAGTGTGCCTTAAATAAGTTAAACAGGCCAAGGCTTTATTCTCTAAAGGAATGGGCATACCACCCTCCTCCACTTGATACGGGAGTGGGTAAGACTGCCTGCCCCCAAATTCCTGCTCCCACTCAGTTACCCCACACAATATATACCTACCATCAAAGTGGTGGAACCAAGTATTTAAGCAATGACGTGCAAATCAAGCTTTCAAAAGGAAAAGGTTCCTGGGAAGAGAAAGGTAAAAGAGAACCAGGGAAAGCAGAAGAGCACATCTAAGGAGGAGGAACCCATTTACACTGGTCCTATCCAAAATGATATAAAGGCACAGCAGTTTGATAAGACAACAGCAATGTGACTAAAAAAGACTCGTATGGAAGAAATGCAGACAAAGTTGTCCCGCTGGAGTGGTAATAATGCTCTCTATCCAACAAAAAAAGACTGTGTCTGCCAGCCACATGAGACTGCTCTGCACAAATGTCACCACAACAGAAGGCAGGGAAAACAAGCAGCTGTCCCGCCACACTCCCTGGACCTCACCAATCAGGGACTGCACTTCACCATCCTGTACTTAAAACACTGGTTACTACACATATCAAACATTTTCTATGATTCTTTCCTCCCCAGAGATAACTCAGGAAGCCTGGTGACAAACTGTTCTTAGTCAATTAAAACATTTCCACTGATAGTCACCTTTATAAAAGATTATGGGTTCTAGAATACATCAATTATCTTGCAAATAGTCCTGGCAGGTACATGAGAGGAGGAAATCTGGCTCCAGCAAGAATCTAACAAATTTACCTCTGCTGTTCTTTATTCTAGGTTAAAGATACTATTGTCCCATCTCCATGTGGAGAAAGGTGTGTTCAGTGTGGGCAAGGGTGTATTGGACTCATTCAGTCCGTTTTGCTTTCAAACTTCACAGTTTGCCTCCCAGCCTATCTAGATTAGGTCTCACAGAGGTAGGGCAGGCAGGGAAAATCACTCTGGCTGGAGATTACAAACATATAAACACAGAATGCAAAACTATACCATAACCCTCCAAACACACTGTTTTGTGTGTCATGCCCTACACCTACCTCAGGATTCAAACAGCAAAAAAGAGCTGATTGCATGATGTTTTCTTGTAAGACCTGGTACTCTAGGTTTAAAGCATTCAAGGCAAAATTTTAATAAGAAGAAATAGAAGGTGTGATAGGCCAGTAGTAGCAAGAAAATTGTACATGGCTTTTTCAAGCTGTAAGATAGGCTGACTTCAGATGCCACCAGGCACTTTACAGAGAAACTAAATTCTGGAAGCTGCCTGCACTGTTCAAAGGGCTAGAGGTTTATAACAAACAGGTAATTGGAGGGGCACCTGAGGAGGCAAACACATTGCCAACTATGAAAACAAATCAGAGACTTTAAATTGTCATGTTCTAGGCTCAGGTTTACTAATCTCAGAGTCATTGTCAAGTGAGGATTGTGTGTCTGTGTGGAAGTGAATGCACCCCAGTAATCAGCTGCCTAGCTGACATGCCACAGATGGGTGATCTAAAGCAACTTATTATAATCAACTGAACTTCTACTAGATTGTGCTTTTTAAGGTTGACATATCCAGGTAAGAAAATAAAAGCAAGTGTTTCCTGGGCTTTCTGACTGGGATTTACAGTAGAAACCCTGAATAGCCCACATATAAGCCTATTTCCCTAAATCTCTGGTGGAAATTCCCAAAAGAACCAAAAAATCCAGACACTGTCTTTTTATAGGGACTAGTATATTTCAAAAGACCCAAAAGGTCAGCTTAATCTTGTTATTAACTGAAATTGCTAAGATTGAGATGAAAATTCCAACCACAAAACCCCAAAATTCTCCCCTAGAGTAATAATTGCCTATTAGTACAATTTTACTATGCAGGCTAGAAAAATGCTTCATTTTTATAGTAAAACAAAATACCTAAAACTTTTGAAATACCTAAAACTTTTTCTAAGCCACTTAACATCATACAACAGTAGGTTTGGTTCCATGATCACCATCCGCCCTCTGAATTTGATCCTGTCATCTCACAGTTTGGGGTAGTGATACTCAACACTGGAGACAACCTGCGGATGGCTTGGCAGAGCCCATTCGTGTTCCTGGAAAAACAACCAGAAGCACACATCTGCCTGACCATGAGTCAGGAATATCAATTTTGTGGTGGAGCCCATTTCTGCTGTGACCAACCCATACCCGAACACATTCACAAAAGAAGCAACCGCTATAGAGATATTCCCAGCAAATCTTTCCCCCTGGGGGTCCATATTTAGCAATGCCATAAAGGGTCCCCCCTGTGACAGCACTCTTTTTAGGCTCTTCACAACGACCTTAAGTCTTCAGTACAAAACCACAGAAAATATTGCCACTGCCACATCAAAGTCATAACCAAATTAAAAAGAGAATAAACTTTCAGAGACAATCGACAGGAGTCACAGCAATGCAATGAACCTGCCCCATCTGGTACTGGTGATCCTGAGCACTCCAAGGCGACAGAACCCGTTGCATACTATGTCCCACTCCACTTATGTAACTGGAAGATCGCCGGCGAAGGGGGGGGAGATGGGAGGGCTTTCATATTCTGAAGCCACAGAACCCCCAAAGAACCTCTGAGCACCCTGGGGCACGCTCTCACCAAAAAGCCTTAGATGCTGCCGGACGCACAGTCCCCTACCCACGGTTCTTGATGAGAACTATAACCACCTCTTTATGATGAGTTGTGAGATCCAGGAACACAATGTCTAGTCCTTTTTGTGGGTGGACAATAATTTCCCACCTACTTATTCCTGTTAGATGGGGAAAGGAGCTGGTGGACCGATTCGCTCGCAGTGGGGGCAGAAAGTCATAGAATGGGCGAGAAGGAGGGGGAGGCAAAGCTTGGAGATGGGGGTGAGAGCTCAGGAGCCCTTGTGGCGCACTCTCCCGACGGGAGGTGGACTGCGCACGCGCGCCGGTGGGGGGGCCGAGTAACGGGAGAGGGGGCGCGCGAGGGAGGGAGAGGGGAGAGCGCGATCCAGGGAGAGGCCGGGGCCGCGGGCGCGCGACGGCGCCGCGGCCCGAAGCCCCAAGAAGGGCAAGAGCGCGCGTAGCCCCGACAGGCAAAGCCCGGGCGACAGGGGCGCCCGCGGCGCCGGGGGTCGGGATGCACGCAGAGGGCGGAGAAAGGGGGCGCCAGGCGAAGGTGGCTCCGGGGAGACCGCGACGAGGACGGTCACCCGCAAGCACGGGTGATGGGCCGAGAGGAGAGCCGCCACCGGCGGCAGCGGGAGGGGGAGGGTAGAGAGGAGGGACGCCATCCGCCAGCCTTGTCGCCCGACCCCTCGGGCCCCTCCCGCGCCACGTCCCGCCCCTACCCCCCGCCCCCCGGCAAGGGTCCCCGCCCGCGGCCGCGGCGGTCCCACTCACAGTCTCTCCTCCTCGCCTCCTCCTCCTCCTCCGCTCGGCGCGGCGGCAGCGGCGGCGGCCATTTTCCGGACGGCTTTTACCACAGCCCTCTCTCTGAGAGGAGGGAGCGCGCGCGCCGCCGACGCCGGGACCCCGCACGGACGACGTCGCGCCCCGCCCTCCCGGCCGGCCTGCGCGCTGCTGCACCTGCGTGCTCACGCCCCGCCTCCGGCACCGCCGCAAGCCTGCCCAGTATTGGTTGGGGTGGCCAGTCTGGGGCGGGGCCTCGGCGGCGACGCCCTCAATTGGCGGGAATTCTTGTCCGTTTCGGCAAGGGAAAAGTGGGCGGACCCCTGCCCAAATGTTGATTGGTTGCCTTCAGCCGTCATTTGGGGAAAAGTGGCGGCTTGGGCGCGGAGGGGCTGGTTTAGTGGGCGGAATTTAAATGTTATGGATTAATGGGCCCTTGCGGATGCTGGGGCAAACGAGGGCCTAGGCTCGGGACGCCTGTTTGCTCTTCCCTACAGAGCGGTTGACTCTGTCCACAAAACGCACTGAGTATGTTGCAATAAGCATTTTAGTGCGCTGACATTTTCTTAAAATGATCTTCAGTAAATCAGCAAAGTTGCCTGCCCTACAGCCCGGCGTTGTTCCAAGCCTAGGGACACGGTTTAAGAGGCCTAACCATTGCATTATTTCACTTTAGCCTGCCAGGTGCCACACTCTCTTAGGGGCCGGGAATAAACTGACAACAGATCACGGTCCTAACCTTCGCGGAACTCTGGCGTGGGGAGAGGGTGCATTCCAAGCCCACGTGAGACCTGTCATTGTTGGATCAGATGTTTTGGTGGAGGTGTGTAGAAGGGCAGTGGAAACAGCGCTTAGCTCTGCCTGGAAAACGTAATTTGGGAGCGAGATCCAGCTGTTCATCTTCTTTGAAGAAGTGATTTGGAGCTGACATCCAGCAACTATTTCAGAAAAATATTTTAAAGTATGAGGAAAGTTGTAGCCAATGGGATATTTAGAGCAGGAGTGTTTGTTAAGGCGACCTTACCCTGATACCAATCATCAACCAATCCATCCAATGTTTGTGATAGTTTTATTCTTAACAAGGAACCTTTGGATTCTGATTTGGCCCCCCGCCCCTGCCCCCCATTTATCTATTTAATATCTTCTTTATGCCAGGCACTGTTCCCTACTCTGAATGCACGGTACTGTACAAGACAGTGAAGTAACACATTTTTGTGGGGGGAAAATTCATACTAAGCATTAAAATAAGGTATAACTCTACATAGTCATAAGGGCTTTGAGATAGATAAAGGGTGAAAGGAGTGCTTTTTGGATATCCACTAGCTTTTGCCTTCATTTTATTACCCCAAAAGGATATTGGGGAAAGAACATTCCAGTCAAGTTTAAAGGCCTAACCTGGCATATTGGGAATATGGGGACTGATTTGGTTGGAGAGTGCCATGAGAACTGGGAGTTTATTCTGAGATGAGAAGCCCTTGATTTGATTGAGTCAGAAGCTGACATCATCAGATCTGAGTTTTAGTTGGAGAGTGGAGAATTGGCCATGGCCGGACAAAACTAGGTACAAGATGCCCATCAGGAGACCCTGGGAACAGTTTTGGCTTTAACTAGAGAGGCAGCAGTAGTGATTTGAGATTCAAGATATATTTTGAGATTGAGCAGAAAGGACTGGATGTAGAGTATAGAGAAAGAGAAGAAACAAGGATGATGCCTGAGTTTTGGTTTGGAGCACCTGAGTGAATAGCTTTCATCAAGATGGGAGAAAATACAGGAAAAGTACATGTTCAGAAGTCTCTTTGGGTCATATTAGGCTTAAGGCATCCCAACTCTAACAATGTGATGTAAGGGTAAAAGAAATTGAAGTTAAAGTGTAAAAGACCAGGCATTGTAAAGTTTCTAAGCTGCAAGGCCTGAGTTAAAATGTAAAGGACCAGGTATTGTTAAGTTCCTATGCTACTGCAAAACCTGAAATTCCTGTAGCTGTTAAGACAATACTTGGAACTGCCCAGTAAATATTCCCCCTGACCGCCTGGTTGTTTAATAACTCAGGGCCCTGTGCGATCTTGCACGTAGGTATCGCAGGGCCTAAACCAATCAGTTTGGATGTACCTCCCCCCTTAGAACTGACCTATCACCCCAGCCCGACCTGTTCCCACCAATGAATGAACTAATCATGTTTAGGAGTTGTTTGATTTTCCCGGTGTATGATGATTTGTTAAAGGAGACTGTGATGTATGTAAAGTCCCCGCCCTCCCCAAAAGTGTACTTAAGCATTGCACAACCCCTGCTCTGGGCTCTGGGCTGCTCTCCCTTCTTCAGTGAGCACGGAGCCCCAGCGCGCTGGATTGGATCCTCAATAAACCCCACTTGCTTTTGCATGAGCCGGTCTCTTGGTGGTCTCTTCCTCCAACGTTCGCCAGACCCTTACAGTGAAAGTAGAGATGTTGGAGTAGGTGGTTGAGTGTGTGAGCCTGGAGTCTCAAGCTATAGCTGAAGTGGCCAACATGTCAACAAGCTGAACATCCAACTCAAAAAGCTTTAAAGCATCAGCAGATGAAACCTGGAGAAAGTTGATGAAAGAAAAATAAAGACAAACAGAAATTAATGAAATAGAAACAAACAAGAGAGAAGATTGAGGAAATCAAAAGCTGGTTCGTTGAAAAGTTGAACAAAAGCCAACCCTTTAACAAACTGGATAAAAAGAAAAGAAGCAAGTATGTCATATTGGAAATGAAACCATATATAACCATAGAATGACAGAGGTTTTCTTTTTTTTTTTAATTTTAATATTTATTTTTTAGTTTTCGGCGGACACAACATCTTTGTTTGTATGTGGTGCTGAGGATTGAACCCGGGCTGCACGCATGCCAGGAGAGCGTGCTACCACTTGAGCCACATCCCCAGTCCCGGCAGAGGTTTTCTTAAAGTTATGACAGTTATTCTGAATAATTGTATATCAGTAAATTTGAAAACAAGCAAAATGAGTAAACTCCACAAAAGTACAACTTACCAAGACTGACTCTAAAAACAGAATACCCAAATGGATTCCAATGACCTCAAATAAATTGACCATATATTGAAAAAACTTACCACCTCATTCACAAATACAGGCCCAGAGAGCTATACAGATGAGTTCTATCAAATCCTTAATGAGTAGGCAATTCCAATCTTGGAAAAGAAAATTTTTTCCACATTTATTTTTTAAAATAATGTAACTACTATAAAAGAACCAAGGAAAGTATGACACAGGAAATGGAAATAAATGTGAAAATTCTAAATAAATAAATTGAATCCAGCAGGATATGATAATATATCATAATGAAAGCAGGTTTTATTCTAAGAATGCAAGGATTGGAAAATCAAGCTGGACATGGTGGTGTATGCCTGAAATCCCAGTGACTCGGGAGGCTGAGGCATGAGATTGCAAGCTTGAGACTAGCCTCAGCAACTTAGCAAAACCCTAATCAACTTAGTGTGACCCTGTCTCTAAATAAAAAATAAAAAGGGTTGGGGATGGAGCTCAGTGGCATACTGCCCCTGGGTTCAAGCCCCAGTAACACACACACACACACGCACACACACACACCAAATGCCAAAACCTATCTAAATATTAGACTTTACTGAAATACATAGAAGACCTGAAAAAATACAAACTATCTCATTCCTAGAAGGGAAGAGTCAACATAATAAACATGTCAATTCTAGAAAGAAAAGAAAAACAAAACTTTTTTTAAATTAAAAAAATGAAAATGTCATTCATAAATTAATCTGGAAGTTATTTTCCCTGATTAAAATCCAAGGGGCTGGGGATGTGGCTCAAGTGGTAGCGCGCTCTCCTGGCATGCGTGCGGCCCGGGTTCCATCCTCAGCACCACATACAAACAAAGATGTTGTGTCCGCCGCAAACTAAAAAAATAAATATTTTTAAAAAATAAATAAATAAAATAAAAAATAAAATAAAATCCAAGAGTTTTGTGGATTATAACAAGTTAATTCTAGTTTGGAAAGAGTTATATACCAAACTAGAAGCCAAGAAATTTAAAAAAAATTATTTTTACATGGACATGATACCTTTACTTATTTATTTATTTTAATATTTATTTTTTAGTTGTAGTTGGACACGATACCTTTATTTTATTTATTTATTTGTATGTAGTGCTGAGGATCAAACCCAGTGTCCCGCACATGCTTGGCAAGCACTCTGCCACTGAGCTTCAACCCAGTCCCTAAAAGCCAAGAAATTTTTGAAAAGCAATGAAGGAATGATACAATTCCTTAGATTGAATAAAA
Source organism: Marmota monax (assembly GCF_021218885.2). Taxonomy (NCBI): domain Eukaryota; kingdom Metazoa; phylum Chordata; class Mammalia; order Rodentia; family Sciuridae; genus Marmota; species Marmota monax. Next base: position 1,504,059 of record NW_026692025.1, on the reverse strand, counting down.
GGGACTTAATGCAGTTTCATGCTTAATATTGAAAATTAGAAAATACACTATTATCCAAATTATTTACTTGTAGAATTAAAAAATAGGCCATTTTAAACATGGGATTATACCATTTTAAAATTGATATACTTAAAATAATTCTATTAGAGGTAAAAACAGAGTAATATAGTGTAGTTGACAACAAAACAACAACAACAAAAAAAGAATTTTATCAATATGGCAGATAGAGCACAAACATCTACTCCATTTATCTAAAGATCCCTTAAACTGTTGGAACAAATGTTTTAGAAGAGCAAACCTAAAATGAAAAGGGTAAAACAACCCAAAATTTTGGAACTAACATCCCAGATGATGCCACAAAAAGTAGAAATGAAAATTTGCTTCGACCACTTGTGGACTCAAGTGTGGTGTTGCATGAATGTAATCCCAGCTTCTTAGAAGGATGTGGCAGGAAGATTACAGTTCAAGGTCAGCCTGGTCAACATAGCAGGAAGGTTGAGAGCCACAGCCGAAGGGGCCCCAGCAAACTTCCAGCTGCCAGCAAACTTCCAGCTGCCGGCTGATGATTGGCTCACCTCGGCCCCAGCAACATCTAGCTGATTGGCTCCTCTGTGGTGATGCTCATTGGGCTGTTTCCCTGCCCTTTCAGACCACGGAGCTGCTCATTGGGGGACTTTTTTGGCTCCGCCCACGTGACCCAGCCAATTGGCCTCAAGAGCAGGAGGATTGTGGGAGGTGGAGAGAAGCTTGTGTGGGAGAGAGAGGCTTGTGGAAAGCCGGTGGTGGCAGTTGAGGCTCTGAGGGTTTTTCCTGAGAGGCTGTTTTGTTTGGCGTGTGTGGTTCTAAAAATAAAGTTAGTTTCTTTTGACAAGTGGCTCCTGATTGTGCCCAGCCAGACTGCGGCACAGGACCTCATCTTAAAAAAAAAAAAAAAAAATCAAACACTCTGGAACATCTCTAAAGTTGTGTGTGCATTAGTCTCACCAAAAACCAATCTCAGTGATTTCCAAAATATAGAAATCATGTAGATCACAGTCTCTGTAAAAATGGAATAAAATTAAAAATTAGAAAAGAAAGGATGGGCAAAAGTAAAACAAAACAAAAACCCAATTTCCACTTGGAAATTTTAAAACAGGTTTCAAAATAACTCTGGTTAAAGAGGAAACAAAAACTAAAATGATTTTCTCCAGAAATAACTAACAATAAGAGTCCTACAATCAAAACCTAGGAAATGTGGCCAAAGTGGTCTTCTAGACAATTAAAAGTTTAAGTACATTTACAATAGAAAAAAGGTAAGCCATGAATTGATTCTGATATATCACACTTACACTCATGAGTGCAAGCACACATACAGAGCTTTATTTCTTTACTCTAAGAAGCTCACTAAAAGAAAAGTGTCAAGGAACAGAAAGGAATAAACCCATTAGAGCGAACAGAATTTGGTGAGGATGTGAGGTTGTCATCCATGGACAGATTTCAACAGATTTTTGGAATGAAGATGGAAATTAGTCAATGAATAAAGTAGGCTTGAAAAATCCAGCTAAAAATATTTGACAAAGGAACTACAAAGGAGGTACAGGCCATTTTGCCAGATGTAACACCAGAAAGTCAGAATTAGAAGGCATGTGGTAGAAGACAATGAAATTAAACAGAACAAAATACGTGGGGATTAACTGAAGGTCCCAATACATGATGATGGTTCCAGTTAGAACCTGCCCCCACCACCAGATAGCTGAGCTGGGAGCAGGTACAGGCCTACAGGGAAAACACCTGAAGAAATTTAATGAAATCTGTGGAGAGCTAGGGATTCCAGCATGGAAGTTGACAACCTCTGAACAATTTCTTCCTTATTCCAGCCTGTAGGGGATGTGATATCTGCTCCTCGCCTTAAACAGAGAATAGTCACGGCAGGAAAACAGACCTATATGCCTAATAGCACATTAACTCTACAATATCTTTCCAATTCTTCTTTATTAGAAACAAACCCATCACTAAGTAGCATCAGAAATTGGAAGAAAGTGTTTGACACATAAAAGGGTACAGATAAACAGAAAAAAAATTAATTTGGAATCCCAGAAAATACAGGGTACCTATGAAAAGCCCACATTTTAATTTAGTATATTCAAAAAACTAAGAGTGTTGTATCCATAAAACAAAACCACTACTATGTAAAATTAGCAACTGGAGAACAAGAAGAATTCTTGGAAATTAAAATATGATTATTGTCTGGGGTTCAGTGGTATATTGCTTGCCTAACATGTGCAAAGCCCCAGGTTGGATCCTCCAATATTGCAAAAAAATTGATTACTGAAGTTCAGATTTCAATAGGAATTTTGAAAAACAAAACTGAAGAAGTCTCCCAGAAAAAAAGAGCAAAACAGCAAAAACAAAAAAATCTGAGAGAAAATATAGTTTGAGGAATAATCTAAGAAGTCTAGTAAACAATTAACAAGTGTTCATGAAAAATAAAACCAAAATCCAGGCTCAGTGGTGCACATCTGTAATATCAGCTATTCTGGAGGCTGAGGCAGAAGGATCCCAGGTTCCAAGTCAGTTGCAGCAATTTAGTGAGTCCTGTCACAAAATTTTTTAAGAATCAGAAGTTCTGTGGGTGTAGCTCAGTGATCAAGTGCCGGTGGGTTCATTCCCTAAAACTGCAAAAAATAAAGATCATAAATAAATAAATAAATAAAGCAGAGGAATAAAAGGAACAGGCATTCGAATAGCACCAGATTTCATAACAACACTGGATGATGAGAAATAATAGGGCAACAAGAAACAAATAGGATAATGCTTTCTAAATTCCAATAGAAAATGATTTGCAATATAGAATCCTACACCAGCCAAAATACCCATCAAGTGTGACAATAGAATAAAAATAGTTTTAAGATATGTAAGAGCTAAGAAAATGTACCATTCAAATATACTTTTTTAGCAAGCTACTTAAGGATGTTCTGCAGCAAAACAAGGGTGTAAGCCAAGAAGAAGGAAGCTGTGAGATCCACAAGACAATGGATCTAAGCCAGGAGGACAGTGACAGGAAACACCAGGGACGCCAATTGGGCAGAAGGCCTGGTTGGCAATCAGTCCTGGTTGGAGGAGGAGAATGAGAGAGAGGAGTCCAAGTGTTAGAAACAAAAAAAGTGTATGTGGACTCAACATGTTAGATGGTGTGTTTGGGAGTTTGAAGAAGCTGGATATGATGATGGTAAATAGTACAAGAAAATAAGGGAAAACAATTTGAAAAATCAGGGGAAAGAACTGTACAAGAAAGTTCACCATTAAAATAAGAAGCAATGGTGGGCTGGGCTTATGGCTTAGTGGTAGAGCATTTACCCAGCATGTGTGAGGCACATGGATTCAATCCTCAGCAGCACATAAAAATAAGTAAATGATAAAATAAAGGTTCATCAACAACTAAAAAAAAATTCTAAAAAAAAAAAAGAAGCAATGTAGGGGCTGTGGTTGTGGTTCAGTGGTAGAGCATTTGCCTGGCATGTGTGACGCACTGGGTTTGATTCTCAGTACCGCATATAAATAAATAAAATAAAGATCTATCAACGACTAAATTTTTTAAAAAAAGAAATAATGTAAAATATATCATAATATCACCAATTGATGGTGGGTAAAAAATGGGAATTCATGGGGACCTTGATGGTAGCAAAGTTCTGGGTCATTATATTAGACTTATAAGAAGGAAGTATAATCTTAGCATGCCTTCTCTTGACCTGACATTGAAAACTATTTATGTAGACATCATAAGGAGAAGTTTTGTTTTTGCTTTTTAACCATTAGAGTCAACCTATGCAGAAAACAGAGCAGTAGGTTTATATTGCAGATGGAGTTAACTGAGCAGTCCTGGGTGTTCTGGACTGTGGCCTTGGGAATCCTTGACATACCATAAGTGGTATTTATGCTGTTATCTTTAGTTCTTATAAGTTTAAACAGTGCACTTAAACATCTTGCGGCACTTTCATTTTTTTCCCTTTTCTTTTTTTTTTCTGTGGTGCTGGGGATTGAATCTAGAGGCACACACATGCTGGGTAAGCACCTGCCATTCAACTGTATACCAAGCCCCTTTTTGGTTTTTATTTTGAAACAGGGTCTTGCTAAATGCCCCAGGCTGGCCTCCAGTTTGTGATCCTCCTGCCTCAGCCTCCCATGTAGCTGAGAACACAGGTGCTAACTTTCAGTACTAATGTTATCTTTGATCATTTTGTATCAGTTACACTTTAATTTTATATTGTCAGGATTGATATTTACTTCCCATTCTGATAAAGATGAAAAGGTCATTACCAAGGGAGAGGTAGGAGAGTAGAATAAAGGGGAACACAGGCATAATGGGGCTTGAAAGATCCCCAAATATGCTATCCATTTTTCTCCTAAGTATGATGAAACTTGACAATATGATTCTAAGATTCATAAGCACACATACAAGATCAGCCAAGACAGGTTGACAAGGACAACCTTTGCTTTAACTAGATATCGCAAAACACTATAAAATGGCTATGATGAAAAGAGTGCAACTTTGGTGCCAAAACAGACAAATGATTGATGAAAGCTAATGGAGCCTAAAAGAAAACCAAATGCATTGGGAACAGTTCTCCTTCCTGCCTTGTTGGGGAGTGTGGTTACTATATTCCAGCTCCCACTCATTTCCCAAAGGGGCCCCAGCAAACTTCCAGCTGCCAGCAAAATCCCAGTGTGAATTGGGTGGCTTATGACATAGTTCCACTGGGGGCTTCTGGGAAACTACAAATATTTGCTCTTCCTGGACAGGGTTAGGTCTGAAGGTGACATTGAATGGTGGCAGTAGCTCCGTTCAGCCATCAAGAGTCTTTATGAAAAATTTTCTGTTGTTAATATAAAATTTTTCTGTTCTTAACAAAACCCCCATGTGTTTCCTTGTTCACCAGTTGACTGTGATCCAAAGAGCTTCTGGGCACCTCTATGAGGTCTAGGGTGATTATAGAGACTTCCTCAATATCTGTATATCCCAATTTGTGTTTTTAATTTTGTTTTCTTTTCCCTTGTTTGAGTTTACTACTGTTTTATCTTTTAGTATCAAAGAACCAATTTTGGAATTGATTTATTAATTGTTTTCTTTGTATGCTGACTTGGTATTTTCCTTGTACTTATCATTACTATTTTCTAGATATTTTGCAACTTTTTGACTCGAATTTTTTAAAAATTAGTTTTAAATTACGAAGTTAGACTTTTGCTTGTTTTCCATTTTGTCATAAATTTTCTTTTCCAAAAATATGTTCTGTATTATTTTTTTATCTTTTTAAATTTCTTTGTAATCTTTTCTGGCTTAATATTTGGACAATGGAACCCAGTGTGATGGCACACTTCCATAATTACCATGGATTGAGAGGCTGAAGCAGGAGGATTGCAAGTTCAAAGCCAGCCTCAGCAACTTAGTGAGGCTCTGAACAACTTAGTGAGACCCTGTCTCTAAATAAAAACCAAAGAAGGGATGGAGATGTCACTCAGGAGGCAAAGCACCCCTTGGTTCAATCCCAGATACAATAAAAAAAATTGGTCAGTTTGGTCAGTGGGTCTTCCACTGTTCCCTCTTCCATGATGCTCTAAGCATGGTCAGCTCCTTAATATGGGCTTCAAATGGTCTTCAGTTAGACTACTCTTCTGGGTAAAGGAGGGGTGAGAAATGGATTTTGTAAGACTTTATTTTTAAGATTCTTAAGTCTTTATTTTTGAGCTGCATTAGGTTCACAGCAAAACTGAAAGGAAGGTAAAGAGAACAACCATATACCTGGTGCTTCCCCCCATGTACATTGCCTCCCCCATTATCAGTATTCTCTACCAGAATGGTGCATTTGATATACTTGATGAACCTACATTGACACACTATTATCACCCAAAGTCCATAGTTTACATTAGGGATCACTCTTAGTGGACATTCTATGGGTTTAAGCAAATGTATAATATGGAACTACCATTACAGTGCATATAGAATAGTTTTACTGTCCTAAAAGTCCTCTATGCTCTGTGCATTCGTCCCTCACTCCCTTCTAGTCCCTGAAAACCATTTAACTTTATATTGTCACCATAGTTTTGCCTTTTGCAGAATGTCATGAAATTTGGAATCACACAGGTTTTAGTATTTTTGGATTGGTTTATTCACTTAGTGATATGCATTCAGGTTTCCTCCATATCATTTCATGGCTTGATAGCTCATTTCTTTTTAGTGCTGAGGAAAATTTCATCAACTAGATGTACCACAGTTTATCCATACTCTTGATTGCTTTATGTTTTGGCAATTATGGATAGAGCTACTATGAACATCAGTGTGCATGTTTCTGTGTGGATGTAAGTTTTCAACTCCTTTGGGTAAATGCCAAGGAGTGTGATTGTTAGATGTATAAGAACATGTTTCATTTTGTAAAAAAATCAACAAACTGTCTTTCAGAGTAGCTGTACCATTTTGCATTCTTATCATGCCCTCATTACATTTAGTGTCATCAGTGCTCTGGGTTTGGGTCATTCTATGAGGTGCATAGTGTATCATATTGTTTTAATTTATATTTCCAGATGACATATGATATGGAGCATCTCTTCATATATGTATTTGCCACCTTTATATCTTCTTTGGTTAGCTATCTGTTCAGATCTTTGTCCCACTTTGTAATTGGGTTGTTTGTTTTCTTATTATTTTGAGTGTTCTTAGTATATCCTGGATAAGTCTTTTATCAGATATGGCTTCTTTTGCAAATATTTCTCCCAGTCTGTGGCTTCTCTTTTCACTCTCTTGACTGCATCTACACAGAGCAGACATTTTTATTTTAGTGAAATTCAATTCTTTCTTTCATGGATCATACTTTGGTGTTAGATGCAAGTATTGCCAAACACAAGGTCATCTAGATTTTCTCCTATATTAACTTTTAGAATTTTATACTTATATATTTAACACTTAGGTCTGTAAACTCTTTTGAGTTAAGGTCTGTGTCTAGATTCATTTTTCTGCATGCAAATGTCCGTTTGTTGAAAAGACTATTTTTTCTATTGTATTGCCTTTGCTCCTTTGTCAAAGAGCAGTGAACTATTTATGTGGGTCTATTTCCACGCAATTGTGCTCCATGATCTATTTTGATTTTCTTTTGCCAGTACCACACCATCTTAGTTACTGTAGCTTTATGGTAATTATTGAAATTGGGTAGTGCATTCTCCAACTTTTTCATTATCCTTCAATATAGTGCTGGCAATTCCAGATCTTTTGCCTTTCCATGTAAACTTCAGAATCTGTCAACAAAATAACTTGCTGCAATTTTGGTTGGGATTGCACTGAATCTATAGATTAAGTTGGGAAAAAACTGACATCTTAGCAATATTGAGTCTTCCTTATCCATGAACATGGAAGCTCTCTCCATTTCTTTGGTTCTTCTTTGATTTATTTTATTAAAGTTTTGTAGTTTTCCTCATATAGATTTTGAGTATATTTTGTTAGATTTATACCTAAGTAAGTATATTTCATTTTGGGGGGATGCCAATGTAAATGGTATTATATTTCTTAGTTTTTAAAAAATTTTTTAGTATTTATTTTTCAGTTTTCGGTGGACACAACATCTTTATTTTTTATGTGGTGCTGAGGATAGAACCCAGCACCCTGCGCATGCCAGGCGAGCGTGCTATCGCTTGAGCCACATCCCCAGCCCTATATTTCTTAGTTTTAAATTTCACTTTTTAATTGCTAATACATGAAAAAGTGATTGCTTTTTTTATAATAACCTTGTTTTCTGCAACATTGCTATAATCACTCATTAATACCAGGAGTTTTTTGTTAATTCTTTTCAATTTTCAATATAAATGATCTTGTCTTCTGTGAACAAAGACAGATTATTTATTTCTTCTGTCAGTAATTTTTTTAATTTCATTTTCTTGTTTTATTTCATTAGCTAGAAGTTCCAGTAAAATGTTGAAAGTGAGCCATGAGAGAGGACTTCCTTGCCATTGTTCCTGATCTTAGAAAACCTTCTAAATTTCAACCATTAAGTATGATGTTAGTTGTAGGGTTTCGTAGATACCCTTTATTAATTGAGGAAGTTCCACTCTATGTGTTATTTATTGAGTTTTTTAAATCATGAATGGGTGTTGAATTTTGGTAAATGCATTTTCTGCATATATAGATACTGTGATTCTTCTATTTGGACTATTGGTTTGATCAGTTACATCAATTAATTTTCAAGTGTTGAATCAGCCTTACATACTTGGAATAAACTCCACTTGGTCACACTGTATAATTATTTTTGTATATTATTGGATTTGATTTGCTATTTTTTTAAAATTTTTTTTGAACTGGGGTCCAACCCAGGGCTTTGCGAATGCGAGGTAGACACTTTGCTACTAAGCTACACCCCAGCCCCTTGATTTGCTAATATTTTGTTGAGGATTTTTTTTTAGAGAGAGAATTTTGATATTTATTTTTTAGTTTTCGGCGGACACAACATCTTTGTTTGTATGTGGTGCTGAGGATCGAACCTGAGCCGCACGCATGCCAGGCGAGCGCGCTATCACTTGAGCCACATCCCCAGCCCCTTTGTTGAGGATTTTTGCTTCTACATCATGAGAGATACTGGTCTCTATTTTTCTTTTCCTGTAGTATCCTTATCTGTTTTTTACTTGAAGGTGATGCTGACCTCATAGAATGAGTTAGGAAGTATTTCTCCTGTTTCTATCTTCTAAAAGAAACTATTGAGAATTGGTATAATTTCTTCCTTAAATGCTGGGTAGAACTACCAATGAAACTGGTACTTTCCCTTTTAGAAGGTTATTAATTATTGTTTCAACTTCTTAATAGATATAGGGCCATCCAGGTTGTTTATTTCTTCTTGTGTAAGTTTTGGCATATTGTGTTTCTCAGGGAATGGATCCATTTCATCGAGGTTATCAAATTTGTAGGCATATAGTTGTTCATACAATTATCCTTTTAATATGTACAAGAACTATTGTGATGTCCTCTTATTTCTGGATGTTAGTAATTTGTGTCCTTTCTTTTTTCCTTCGTTACCTAGAGGCTTATCAGTTTTGTTCATCTTTCCAAAGAGTCAGCTTTTCATTCATTTATTTTTTGTTGATTTCCTACTTTCAATTACATTGATTTTTAAATTTTTTTATTATTTATTTTTTAGTTTTAGGTGAACACGGTATCTTCTTTCTTTCTTTCTTTTTTATGTGGTGCTGAGGATCAAACCCAGTGCCTCATACATACTAGGCGAGCACTCTACTACTGAGCCACAACCCCAAGCCCTACATTGATTTTTTTTTCTCCAATTTTTATTATTTCTTTTCACCTGTTTACTTTGGATTTAATTTGCTTTTATTTTTCTAGTTTTCTATGGTGGAAGCTTATTAATTTTTAGATATTTTTCCCCAACGCTATAAATTTCCCTTTAAGCATTCCTTTCACTGCATCCTGCAAGTTTTACTAAATTGTATTTTCATTGAGTCAAAATATTTTAAACTTATCTCAAGCTTTCTTTTGTAGTCCATGTGTTATTCAGAAGAATGTTGTTCAATCTCCATGTATTTTGGCATTTTCCAGTTATCTTTCTGTTATTGATTTCTAGTCTAATTCCTTTGTGATCTGAGAGAAGACACTGTATGAACCTATTCTTTTCAAATTGTTAATGTGTGGGCTGGGGTTGTGGCTCAGTGGTAGAGTGTTCACCTAATGCATGCGAGACCCTGGGTTCCATCCTCAGGACCACATAAAATAAATTAAAAAAATAAAGGTATTGTGTCCAACTACAACTAAAAAATAAATATTAAAAATTTGTTGGGGGATGGGGATGTGGCTCAAGTGGTAGCATGCTTGCCTAGCATGCGTGAGGCATTGGGTTTGATTCTCAGCACCACATAGAAATAAATCAATAAAATTAAGATATTGTTTCCATCTACAACTAAAAATATATTTTTAAAATGAAAAGAAAACTTGAAAGTAAAAGCAAACCTTTCTGGCTGGGGTAGTCAATTCCTAGAGCTGCTGCGAGACTCATAGAGCTGACCTTTTACATGCAATCAAATAGTCCAGGCCCTACATCCTCTTTCTGGTCTGTGCACCCCAGGACACAATATCCTTCTGACTTAAGCATGCCAAGGCCAGGTGCCAGGCAACTAGGAATCAACACTATAATCATAAACTACCCAACATCATCCAAACTAGCCAATCCTAAACCCTTTTCCTGCCCTGCCCTGCCTTTCCTGTGAAAATCCCAGGAAATGCAGGACCTTTCTCTTGTTCCTGTCTTCTGTCTCCTAACCACCCTGCTGCTGTCCGACATGGCCCTGCTGTGTCATACCTCTTGTCTCTAGGACCTGGGAGGATATTGAACTTTGCTCCCTACCAAATCTCTCCTGTTCCTCATCTTGTGCCACACCTGACTGAACATCTCATAAAGAAATGCTGGACCGAGTGTGGACTAGCCTGGGTTCTCTGAAAGTTTGTTGAATCTTCCTTTTGTCCTCAGTGTGCTAAAGGTCATGATAATGTATGTTGGAGAAGGTCTGTCTTTCTTATGTATGGAGTGTGGGGTGGGCTTTTGAATGTTGCTGTAGTTCTGGGTCTCAAGTCCAGGACCTCACACATACTAGGCAAATGCTTTACCACCTAGGGATACCCCAGCCCACAGTGGGCTTCCCCCTCCATTAGTGTGGATTATACCCAGGGGTGTTCTACCACTGAGCTATACCACCAAGTCTTTTAGCTTTTGAGACAGGGTCTTGCTAAATTGCCCAGGCTGGCCTGCAACTTGGGATCTTTCTGCCTCAGTCTCTTGAGTAGCTAGGATTATAGGCCCATGCCACCACTTCTGGCTATGGTGGACCTTTTTAACCTGGCAACTCCTGTCCCTCAGTCTGGGAAAATAGTGGGACTCCACTGAGAGAGACTTGATCAGGCTTCATGCTTGGGGAATCCACAGTGTTAATTCTATTTGAACACTTCTCACACCCACCTGAAGGGTAGGGGTGGCTGCAATGTCCTCAGGGCTGAGCAGAGACAGGGATCCCTGTTCGGCATGCAGGGTGTACATGTTCCCAGCATTGCCCTGTTCCAGGTAGAATTTCACACCCTTCAATTGGATCTGGTGTCACACAATACACTGGCACCTTGTTTTGCCTTCTCCAGAGAATAAATTTCCTGATTTCTTCCAGGATGAAAAAGGTGACTCACCTAGACACACAGAGACATGGAGATTTGTCTAGGACTAAGGGGTTTCAGAGGACATGGAACTGGCAGTGCTCCTAGTGGCTGGGAGTATAGGTTACCCTAGCACCCAGCACTCTGAGAGCTTATTGGCCAGGTTTCACTCAGTTCTCTATATCTTAGTGCCCTTCACCCAGTTCCACTTCTGGGCCCTCAGCTCCCCCTCTGCCAGCTTGCTATCTGCCTTTCTGGAAGGCAATTACTCACCTCCCAAAACATTACTGCCATTGTCTCATCCCTTGCCTTCCTCTCATGTCTTTTTTCTCCCAAAACTTGCTTTGCTGAGGTGTGGAATTAGTTGCAGATGTTCAATGTGCCATCTCAACCTGGGGTTAACCTCTTTGTGAATTTTTAATCCATGGTAGCTTTTTCTGTAGTACCTCCATCTGGAAACCCAAATGTCCTTCCAAGGGTGAATGATAAAGCATGGCACATCCATGCAAAGGAATACTACTCAGCAGCAGAAGGAAAGGCAACAGCCACATAGGCCAGATAGAAAACAAGTGTCTACTGTATAATTCCGTTTATGTGGAAGTCTATAAAATGTAAACTAATCTATGGTGATAGAAAGTAGATCCGGGGTGGTCCAGAGATTGGGGCCTGTTAAAGCACAGTTCTAAAGCAAGCATCCATGTAGCTGCTTGCTTACTCTTAGTAATGGAGATACTCTTAGATGTTTTGTAAAACATTTACAGATTTGTCCTTCATTGTTAGATTTCTAATCTATGTGAAATTAATTCTTGCATATGGTATGGTATGAGGTACAGGTATTGTTTCTTTCTTTTTTATAACAATTGCTTTTTTTTTTTTTTTTGGTACTGAGGTTTGAACCCAGGGATATTCAACCACTGAGCCACATCCTCAGTCTTTTTTATTTAGAAACAGTGTTTTAGTCAGATTTTTCACTGCTTTCACTAAAAGATCTGACCAGAACAATTTTAGGGGAGGAAAAATTTATTTGGGGACTCATGGTTTCAGAAGTCTCAGTTCATAGACAACCAGCTCCTTTCTTTGGGACTCCAGGTGGAAGAGTGTGGCAGAGGGAAGCAGCTCACATGATGATCATGAAATAGAGAGAGTCTCCAATTTCCAGATGTAAAATATTTACCCCAAAGCCACACACCCCTGATGCCCACCTCCTCTAGCCACACCCTACTGGCCTTCAGTTACCACTCGGTTAATCCCTATCAGGGGATTAATTCACTGATTGAGTTAAAACTCTCACAACCTGATCATTTCTTCTCTGAACCTTCCTGCACTGTCTCATATGTGAGCTTTTGGGGGACACTTCACATCCAAACCATAACAAACACAGTCTTACTTGGGCCTCTCTAAGTTGCTAAGGCTGGCTTTGAACTCGTGAACCTCCTGCCTCAGCTTCCCAAGCCTCTGGGATTACAGGCGTGCACTGCTGTGCCCACCATAACCATTGCATTTTTATCTCAGAAATAAGCTAATCCCAAAAAAACAGATGCCAAATATTTTCCCTGTTATATGGATGCTAATTCACGATAGGGGGGCACTAGGGAAGATAGAGTTACCTTAGATTATGTAGAGGGGAGTGAAGGGAGGGGTGGGGAGGGAACATGGGGATAGGAAGGACAGTAGAATGAAACAGACATTATTGCCTTATGTAAATATATGACTGCATGACCAATGTGGTTCTACAACATGTACAATCAGAAAAATGAGAAATTATACTCCATCTATCTATGACATATACATAGATTGGTACAATTTATTAAAAGTTTCAGCCTTTTCATATTTCTTTAAGTGCCACCACCTCTCTATCATATATCAAGTGTCTACATAAGCAAGGGGCTATTTCTGGGTTCTTAATGCAGTCACATTGGTCTGTTTGTTCATATCTGCTCCCAAACCACACTGTACTAAGGCAACTCCATACCTGGGGGATTCTTGGAATTATGTATTTTCATATAAATCTTAGAATCGGCTTATTACATTATGATTTTGATAAGTATTTCATTGAATATGTAAATGAATTTGAAAAATTGACATGTTTACAATATTGAGTTTTAAAATCTATGGATATGTGTATATTTCATTTATTTAGGTCTTCCTTGAGAAACATTTTCTGGGGTGTGGGGGCTTGGTAATAAAGCTTGTACTTAGCATGTGTGAGGTCCAGTGTTTTGTGTTCAATCCCCCAGCACCAAAAAAAGGGGGAAAAAAAAGAAAAGAAGAAAGATTTTAGTTTTATAACTTTTCCTTCCTAAATCACTTACAGATCTTTTGTAAACATATTCTTAGGTACTTTGTGCTTTTAAAATTGCTATTATAGAAACCAGGCACAGTGGCACATGTCCATAATCCCAGCAGCTTGGGAGGCTGAGACAGGAAGATCACAAGTTCAAAGACAGCCTCAGCAACTTACTAAGACTCGTTAAGCACCCCTAGGTTCAATTCCCAGTACCAAACAGCAGCAACAACAACAACAACAACAAAAAACCCTCAAACTGCTATTGTAGATAGGTGTGGTAGTAGTGCACACCTCTAATCCTGGCTCAACAGGCTGAGGCAGGAGGAACAAAAGTTTGAGGCCAACCTCAGCAATTTAGTGAGGACTCTACACTAAGTTACAAGACCCTGTCTCAAAGTTTAAAAAATAAAAAGTAAGTTCTAAGCCAGCCTCAGAAACTTAGCAAGACCCAGTCTCAAAATTTTAAAAAAGTATTGGGGAGGCTGGGGCTGTAGCTCAGTGGTAGAGTGCTTACCTTGCATGTGTGAAGCACTGGGTTCAAGCTTCAGCACCACAAAAAAAAAAAAATAAAATAAAATAAAGGTATAAAAAAGAATGTGTTAAAAAAGCTTAAAAATTAATTAATAAAGATATTGTGTGTCCAACTACAACTAAAAAATATATTTAAATAAGGGTTGGGGATGTGACTCAGTAGGTAAGAACCCCAGAGTTCAATCCTTGGTAAAAAAAAAATGTTATTGCAAATTATATGTTTTTGGGGTTTTGGGCACTAGGGATTGAACCCAGGGGTGCTTAACCATTGAGCCACATCCTCATCCCTGTAAATTGTATGTTAATTTCTAAAATTTCATTTTGGACTGTTGTTAATAGGAATAGAAATTATTTTCGCATACTGATTTTTTTAAAACTTTTTTTAGTGTTGATGGACTTTTATTCAATTTATTTCCATGTGGCACTGAGGATTGAACCCAGTGTCTCACACATGCTAGGCAAGCACTCCACCACTGAGGCACAACCCCGGACATTGCATATCATTTTTTTGGTTAAATTTATTTTAATTAGTTATGCATGTCAGAAGAATGCATTTATGCACTTTAATATGTCATAGATAGATGGAGTATAATTTCTCATTTTTCTGATTGTACATGTTGTAGAACCACATTGATCATGCAGTCATATATTTACATAAGGCAATAATGTCTGTTTCATTCTACTGTCCTTCCTATCCCCATGTTCCCTCCCCTCCCCTCTCTTCATTCCGCTCTACTTAATCTAAGGTAACTCTATTCTTCCCTACTGCCCCCCCACCATTGTGAATTAGTACTCGCATATTAGGGAAAATATTTGGCGTCTGTTTTTTGGAGATTGGCTTATTTCACTTAGCATAATATTATCCAACTTCATCCATTTACCTGCAAATGCCATAATTTTATTCTCTTTTAATGGTGAGTAATATTCCATTGTGATGCACACTGATTTTATATCCAGCAACTTTGCTAAACTCTCCTGGTAATTGTAGTAATTTGTGTTTAGTTTCTTTGGTATTTTATAATACATATCAAATCTCCTGTGAATAAAGACAGGGTTTTTTTTTTTCTTTTTTGTCCTTTAAAAATTGAAGAGGCCCAGAATTCCGCGGAGGGGCAGAGCTGCCCCACGTGCCTGCAAGGTAGGCGGACCTGCGACCACCAACAGAACAGGCCAGACCCGCAACCGACAGACAGAACAGGCCCAGCGGCCTGCGGAAGGGTAGAGCCGCCCCCCCGCCCCCCCCGCCCCCCCCGCACCTGCAAGGTAGGCGGACCTGCGACCCACCGGCAGAACAGGCCCAGCGGCCCACAGAGGGGCAGAGCTGCCACCCGCGCCTGCAAGGTAGGCGGACCTGCTACCGACCGGCAGAACAGCCCCAGCGGCCTGCCGGCATGGTAGGCACATTGCCCCAATTGGAGGAGGGGCAGAGCCGCCGCCCGCGCCTGTGAGGGAGACTTTGCAACTATACAAGAGCAATATAAATATATAGGGGGAAAATTCAATAGCACAACAGTTTCACCAAGCAGAAAGAAACACGAACAGTATGAAGAGACAAGGAAAGAAAGGACCACAAGCAATGCAGGTCAACTCAATGTTAGAAGAGGTAATATCTGCAGCAGATGGAATGTCAGATAAAGAATTCAGGATATACATGCTTCAGATGATCTGGAGTATCAAGGAAGACATTAAACAGCAAAATCAGACAATGAAAGATCACTTCGACAACGAATTACGCAAACAAATCCAGGAAGCAAAGGATCAACTATACAGGGAGATAGAGGTTATAAAAAACAAACAAACAGAAATCCTAGAAATGCAGGAAGCAATAAACCAACTTAAAAACTCAATGGAGAATACTACCAGCAGAGTAGAACACTTAGAAGACAGAACATCAGACAATGAAGACAAAGTATTTCAACTGGAAAAGAACATAGACAGCTCAGCAAGACTGTTAAGAAACCATGAGCAGAACATCCAAGAAATATGGGATAACATTAAGAGACCAAACTTAAGAGTCATTGGGATACAGGAAGGTACAGAGCTCCAAACCAAAGGAATGAGCAGTCTATTCAATGAAATAATACGAGAAAACTTCCCAGACTTGAAGAATGAGACAGAATCCCAAATCCTAGAAGCCTACAGGACGCCGAATGTGCAAAATCATAAGAGATCCACACCTAGACACATTATAATGAAGATGCCCAACATACAGAATAAGGAGAGAATTTTAAAAGCTACAAGAGAAAGGAAGCAGATTACATTTAGGGGTAAGCCAATCAGGATAACAGCTGATCTTTCAACACAGACTCTGAAAGCTAGAAGATCCTGGAATAACATATTTCAAACACTGAAAGAAAATGGGTTCCAACCAAGAATTGTGTATCCAGCGAAATTAAACTTCAGGATGGAAGATGAAATTAAAACCTTCCACGATAAACAAAAGTTAAAAGAATTTGCAGCTAGAAAACCATCTCTTCAAAACATCCTTGGCAAAACATTACAGGAAGAGGAAATGGAAAATAACAATGAAAACCAACAGTGGGAGGTAGGACAGTAAAGGGGGGGAAAATAATCAAAGAGGAAAACAAACCATGTTTAGTAACAGAAATAAACAAATATGGCTGGAAGAACAACCCATATCTCAACAATAACCCTAAATGTTAATGGCTTAAACTCGCCAATTAAGAGACACAGGCTAGTAGAATGGATCACAAAAAAAGACCCAACAATATGCTGCCTACAGGAGACGCATTTGATAGGAAAAGACATACATAGGCTGAAGGTGAAAGGTTGGGAAAAATCATATCACTCATATGGACTTCAGAAACAAGCAGGAGTGTCCATACTCATATCAAATAAAATAGATTTCAAGCCAAAGTTAATCAAAAGGGATAAAGAGGGACACTACATACTGCTCAAGGGAACCATACACCAACAAGACATAACAATCATAAATATATATGCCCCAAACAATGGTGCAGCTATGTTCATCAAACAAACTCTTCTCAAGTTCAAGAGTCTAATAGACCACCATACAATAATCATGGGAGACTTCAACACACCTCTCTCACCAATGGACAGATCTTCCAAACAAAAGTTGAATAAGGAAACTATAGAACTCAATAACACAATTAATAACCTAGACTTAATTGACATGTATAGAATATACTACCCAACATCAAGCAGTTACACTTTTTTCTCAACAGCACATGGATCCTTCTCAAAAATAGATCATATATTATGTCACAGGGCAACTCTTAGACAATATAAAGGAGTAGAGATAATACCATGCATCTTATCTGATCATAATGGAATGAAACTGAAAATCAACAATAAAAGAAGGAAGGAAAAATCATGCATCACTTGGAGAATGAACAATAGGTTACTGAATGATCAATGGGTTATAGAAGACATCAAGGAGGAAATTAAAAAATTCTTAGAGATAAATGAAAACACAGACACAACATATCAGAATCTATGGGACACATTGAAAGCAGTTCTAAGAGGAAAATTCATTGCTTGGAGTTCATTCCTTAAAAAAGGGAAAAACCAACAAATAAATGATCTCATACTTCATCTCAAAATCCTAGAAAAATAAGAGCAAAGCAACAGCAAAAGAAGTAGAAGGCAAGAAATAATTAAAATCAGAGCTGAAATTAATGAAATCGAAACAAAAGAAACAATTGAAAAAATTGACAAAAATAAAAGTTGGTTCTTTGAAAAAATAAATAAAATCGACAGACCCTTAGCCATGCTAACGAAGAGAAGAAGAGAGAGAACTCAAATTACTAGCATATGGGATGAAAAAGGCAATATCACAACAGACACTTCAGAAATACAGAAGATAATTAGAAATTATTTTGAATCCTTATACTCCAATAAATTAGAAGATAGTGAAGGCATCGATAAATTTCTTAAGTCATATGATATGCCCAGATTGAGTCAGGAGGATATAGACAACCTAAACAGACCAATATCAATTGAGGAAATAGAAGAAACCATAAAAAGACTACCAACTAAGGAAAGCCCAGGACCGGATGGGTATACAGCAGAGTTTTACAAAACCTTTAAAGAGGAACTAATACCAATACTTTTCAAGCTACTTCAGGAAATAGAAAAAGAGGGAGAACTTCCAAATTCATTCTACGAGGCCAACATCACCCTGATTCCTAAACCAGACAAAGACACTTCAAAGAAAGAAAACTACAGACCAATATCTCTAATGAACTTAGATGCAAAAATCCTCAATAAAATTCTGGCGAATCGGATACAAAAACATATCAAAAAAATTGTGCACCATGATCAAGTAGGATTCATCCCTGGGATGCAAAGCTGGTTCAATATACGGAAATCAATAAATGTTATTCACCACATCAATAGACTTAAAAATAAGAACCATATGATCATCTCGATAGATGCGGAAAAAGCATTCGACAAAGTACAGCATCCCTTTATGTTCAAAACTCTAGAAAAACTAGGGATAACAGGAACATACCTCAATATTGTAAAAGGAATCTATGCTAAGCCTCAGGCTAGCATCATTCTGAATGGAGAAAAATTGAAGGCATTCCCTCTAAAATCTGGAACAAGACAGGGATGCCCTCTCTCACCACTTCTGTTCAACATTGTTCTCGAAACACTGGCCAGAGCAATTAGACAGACGAAAGAAATTAAAGGCATCAAAATAGGAAAAGAAGAACTTAAATTATCACTATTTGCAGGTGACATGATTCTATACCTAGCAGACCCCAAAGGGTCTACAAAGAAACTATTAGAGCTAATAAATGAATTCAGCAAAGTGGCAGGATATAAAATCAACACGCATAAATCAAAGGCATTCCTGTATATCAGTGACAAATCCTCTGAAATGGATATGAGGACAACCACTCCATTCACAATATCCTCAAAAAAAATAAAATACTTGGGAATCAACCTAACAAAAGAGGTGAAAGACTTATACAATGAAAACTACAGAACCCTAAAGAGAGAAATAGAAGAAGATCTTAGAAGATGGAAAAATATACCCTGTTCATGGATAGGCAGAACTAACATCATCAAAATGGCGATATTACCAAAAGTTCTCTATAGGTTTAATGCAATGCCAATCAAAATCCCCATGGCATTTCTTGTAGAAATAGAGAAAGCAATCATGAAATTCATATGGAAAAATAAAAGACCCAGAATAGCAAAAACAATGCTAAGCAGGAAGTGTGAATCAGGCGGTATAGCGATACCAGACTTCAAACTATACTACAGAGCAATAGTAACAAAAACAGCATGGTACTGGTACCAAAACAGGTGGGTGGACCAATGGTACAGAATAGAGGACACAGAAACCAATCCACAAAACTACAACTACCTTATATTTGATAAAGGGGCTAAAAGCATGCAATGGAGGAAGGATAGCATCTTCAACAAATGGTGCTGGGAAAACTGGAAATGCATATGCAACAAAATGAAACTGAATCCCTTTCTCTCGCCATGCACAAAAGTTAATTCAAAATGGATCAAGGAGCTTGATATCAAATCAGAGACACGCCGTCTGATAGAAGAAAAAGTTGGCTACGATCTACATTCGGTGGGGTCGGGCTCCAAATTCCTCAATAGGACACCCATAGCACAAAAGTTAATAACTAGAATCAACAAATGGGACTTACTCAAACTAAAAAGTTTTTTTCTCAGCAAAAGAAACAATAAGAGAGGTAAATAGGGAGCCTACATCCTGGGAACAAATCTTTACTCCTCACACTTCAGATAGAGCCCTAATATCCAGAGTATACAAAGAACTCAAAAAATTAGACAATAAGAGAACAAACAACCCAATCAACAAATGGGCCAAGGACCTGAACAGACACTTCTCAGAGGGGGACATACAATCAATCAACAAGTACATGAAAAAATGCTCACCATCTCTAGCAGTCAGAGAAATGCAAATCAAAACCACCCTAAGATACCATCTCACTCCAGTAAGATTGGCAGCCATTATGAAGTCAAACAACAACAAGTGCTGGCGAGGATGTGGGGAAAAGGGTACACTTGTACATTGCTGGTGGGACTGCAAATTGGTGCAGCCAATTTGGAAAGCAGTATGGAGATTTCTTGGAAAGCTGGGAATGGAAACACCATTTGACCAAGCTATTCCCCTTCTAGGTCTATTCCCTAAAGACCTAAAAAGAGCATGCTACAGGGACACTGCTACTTCGATGTTCATAGCAGCACAATTCACAATAGCAAGACTGTGGAACCAACCTAGATGCCCTTCAATAGATGAATGGATAAAAAAAAATGTGGCATTTATACACAATGGAGTATTACTCTGCATTAAAAAATGACAAAATCATAGAATTTGCAGGGAAATGGATGGCATTAGAGCAGATTATGCTAAGTGAAGCTAGCCAATCCCTAAAAAACAAATGCCAAATGTCTTCTTTGATATAAGGAGTGTAACTAAGAACAGAGTAGGGACGAAGAGCATGAGAACAAGATTAACATTAAACTGGGATGAGAGGTGGCAGGGAAAGGGAGAGAGAAGGGAAATTGCATGGAAATGGAAGGAGACCCTCAGGGTTATACAAAATTTCATACAAGAGGAAGTGAGGGGAAAGGGGAAAATAATATAAGGGGGAGAAATGAATGACAGTAGAGGGGGTAGAGAGAGAAGAGGGGAGGGGAGGGGAGGGGGGATAGTAGAGGATAAGAAAGGCAGCAGAATACAACAGACACTAGTATGGCAATATGTAAATCAATGGATGTGTAACTGATGTGATTCTGCAATTTGTATACGGGGTAAAAATTGGAGTTCATAACCCACTTGAATCAAAGTGTGAAATATGATATATCAAGAACTATGTAATGTTTTGAACAACCAACAATAAAAAATTTAAAAAAAATTGCTTTTTTTTTTCTTTCCTTTTTAAAAATTTCTTTCTCCCCCCATCCCCCAACGGCACTAGCCAAGACCAACAGCACGATGTTAAGTAAAAGAGGTGATGATAGTGGTCAACCTTTTCACGATCATGAATTGTAGCCGATGATTTTTGTGCACCTATTATGGTGGTCATATATTTTTTCTTCTTTAATCTATTAATGTGGTTAATTACAATAAATGATTTTCTATTGTTAAACCAATTTTAGACACATATATATGTTATATATATTTATATATATAGTTTTATCACCATTATTATATATTATTATATATTATCATTTTAATATATTGTTAATATTCTGCTTGGAATTTCTGCATCTATATTCAGGAGTAAGCTTGGCCTCTAATTTTCTTTCTCATGATGTCCTTGATAGGTGTTAATTGCAGGTTACATTTGCCTTCTATCGAGAGTGTATCCTTTTGTGGGGCTGGGGCTGTGACTCAGTGGCAGAGTGCTTGTCTTGCACATGTGAGGCAAACCTCAGCACCACATAAAAATAAATAAACAAAATAAAGAAATTTTTAAAAGTGTATCCTTTTTGTGTATGTGCATGTGGTAATATAGATTGAACCCAAGTCCTTTTACATGCTAAGCAAGGGCTCTACCACTGAGCTATACCCTCATCCCTCACCAAAAAAGGCAATGGTTAGATGCTATGTGATGTCTTAACAATATGCCTGTGGTTAGGCCTAAGGGTTTCTTCCATCCTTGACAAAACAGAATAACCTTCTCTTCTTTCATACAACACCTGTTTTTTAATTCTCTTAAAGAGTGTGCATAAAATTGGAAGTATTTATTTTTGAAGATTTGGTAGATCTTGCTGATGAAGTCATCTAGGTATGGAGTTTGCTTTGGGGGAACTTATCTGATTACTGATAATAAATATTTTATGATTTTATGACTATTTAGGGTCTCTGCTTTTTCTTGAGTCAATACAGGTGATTTTTTTTGTAGGAATTTGTTCATTTCCAGTGCATTTTTAAATGTATTGACATACAGTTATTCACAATATCCATTATTTTTAAAATCTTCTCAGCCTCTGTGATTCAGTGCATTTTCCATTCATACTATGGTTTACCTGCACCTTTTCTCATTTCGCTTGATGAAGTTTGTAAATGTCATTAGTCTTTCCAGGAAAACTCCTTAGTTTGACCAGCAGCATGGCTTTGTCCCCTGCTGCAGCCATCTGCATGAAGTTTTTCCTTTTCTCATCAATCATCTCACCATCTTTCTGGCAACAGTATAGTTTGAAGTAAGAATGACACAAAGACCCTGTCCACAAATGGGCAAACTTCATTCCAAACTGAAAAAAAAGCACATTCATTCCCTTTTATTGTAAGCAGAGCTTTGTCATGAGAAAAAGATTGGACTTTCTTGAACTGTGATTCTTATTGAAGCTCACAACCATGTTGCTCATTATTTCTAATTAAGATTCCCATATCTGGTGTTTCCTTTTCTATCTGGGTCAACATGACCCAGGTTTAACCCACTCAGCTCAAAGACACAGTAAACTTTTAGCCCTTGGGAAACTAATGTGCTTTATACCTATTAAAGAAACCATCTACAAACTGGACACAGTGACTCAGGAGACTGAAACAGGAAGATCACAATTTTGAGGCCAGTCTTAGAAACTTAGCAAACCATTCCTCAAAAAAGAGCCTAAAAAGGACTGGGGATGTAGCTCAGTGGTAAAGATCCCCTGAGTTCAATCTCCAGTACCAAAATAAATAAATAAATAGAGAAAAAGGTCTACTTACTCTTCTTTCTTTAAAACCTGTCCCTGGGGCTGGGGATGTGGCTCAAGCGGTAGCGCGCTCCTGTGGCATGCGTGCGGCCCGAGTTCAATCCTCAGTACCACGCAAAAACAAAGATGTTGTGTCCGCCAAAAACTAAAAAAAATAAAATATTAAAAAAAATTTAAAACCTGTCCCTGAAAACTTCACCTTCAGGCAGTGCTGTCCTTCGTTGGCTGCCTCGCTGTCTTTGGGCATGTGCTCTCCTTGACTGAGACTCCAACGTTTACACGTTAGTGGTTTCCCCCAAGGTCACTGGCTTCTGGCTGTTTGCTGTCAGAGGGAGCACTGGTCTGGGAAGTCCCAAAAGTGCTCTATAAGGGTCAAGTCCTCCACCTTCCTTCCCAGAAAGGCTTCTACTAATGGAAGAAGTTGGACATTGGTCACAGCTATAGAGCTGGTCTCTTAGTTCTCATCTGTCAAAGTCTGGGAGTCACATGGTTTCTGGTTCTTTGCTCTGTTTGGGTTAGTTCCTCTTGTCTTTCAAGGTCAGAGATTGAAAGTCCTATTTCTGGGAATCGTGGCTGTATTCCAATATGCAAAACTGACAAGATTCCTTAGGACATTTTCTTCCACTTCAAAAACAGGAAGACTGCTAAAGGTGCCCTGTCTCCCAGATTGAAGTCTTAGAAAACCTGATTGTGACACTACTGCTTTTCTTCTCTGTGCTGCCAGCCTGAGGCCAGAGTAATATACCCACAGGCCAGAGCCTTCTGCCTGGCCTGCTGAGTAGTCCTTCCCTGTGGACCTCTTGGCTGCAGCTGGAGAACTGGCTCTGCTGTGCATGTTATGGAGACACACAGGGCACAGGGTTTTGTTGATGTCTGTGTCCTATAGGAAAGATCCATGCAATTATTTGGGGGAAATGGAATAGGATCACAAGAGAACCAACCCCAGAGGACAAACTCCTGGAGAAGAGTTGGGCTCCTGGGGGAGTCTGGGGGCACCTGCTACATTTGGAGAATAGCTGTAGGGAATGAGTCCTGTCCTAGGAGAGAAGCAGGTGAGTCATGGCCAGCTCAGCCTATTTAGAGTGTCCAGGAGCCCTAGTCCTAACTACTTTGTCTTTCCTTCTCCTCTTGGAAGAAGGGGGAATCCCAGGGAAATACAGAAATTGGACTAAGCCCTCAGGATGGCAGGAAAAGCTGTGGGTTCAGGGTAGTACCACACACACTGGGGAGCATCCCTCCACCTGTCGGTCCCCACTCAGGGGTTCCCATGCTGATCAAATCCCACCAATGAACACCCATTGAGGACCCCCAGTCTGGCACAGTCACAGGGAAGAGATTTATGTCCTCAGGGGAAGCCATCTCGACAACTTCCACCAAGCCAAAGCATTTGGTAAAAGTCTTCTTCCGGGGAGGGTGAGGCTTTTTTTCTTGGCACACATGTTGGTGTGAGGCTAACAATATTAGAGTAGATACTGTTGCCCACTTCTGCGGAAACGATCAAATGAGGAAACCACAGCTCTCAGAGCCAACTGAACTCCTACTTTAATTGGTTTCCAGGAAGAAAACATTTTAAAATGTAAGCCCAAACCTTTGATGCTATAAAAGTACTGGCTCCTAATGAGACATTCTCAACTTTAGGAAAAAGAAGTCACAGTTGGGTAGGAAGCCCAGGCAGGTTTCCCCAGTGAAGCTCTCACTCCTGTATTGGCAGCAGGTGGCTATCCCAGCCAGGCACCAGAGGCCCAGGTCACCTGCACACTCTGGTGGGTGATCATCCCAGGGCTAGTGGACTTCATCAAGTAGGCTGATTCCTCCTTGACCTCTAGGAATGGGAATCACATGAGATGGTTGTAGGTGGTGGGGCAGGGGAGGCTGCAAGCAGGTCATTTGATGTCATTAGGAGGGCCTAGGATAGTCAGAACCAGGGTCAGCGAGGGCTTGCCTAGGGCATGCCAGATGCTGCATGGACAGTGTGCCAGCAGCTCCCAGAGGGATTCAGGCAGAGTCCTGGGCAAATGGATCAGCCATACCACAGGTCACACCCAAAGACCTGGTCCTGTGGCAGGAGCTCTGTGAGTGAGAAACTGCAGAGGAAGTTCCTGAGGCAGCTTTACTGACAAGACTCATGAAACGGGAAGGAGATTGTGCTAAACCACCAACAACAAAAATTTCAATCAACCAGGGTGGAAAAAAGTTTTCCTTATCTTTCTATTCCCTCCAGAGAGAATTATGTTACAAATCACTGTCATAGGAATATGTGATCTAAGAGTACACAGCCAAAGTATAGTGAAAAAGACAATACATGTAGGTCAAGTAGAAAAGAGAATAATAATAACAACAATCATAGTATTTTGTTGTCTTTTGTTATTTTTGCACCATTTGTTGATTTTTTTAACACTTGCAGTTTGTTATTTCTTTTCTTTTTCTCAGGGAATAAAAAAGTTGTAATTAATTTCATACTTTTTTTCTTAAAGATTGACCCCTAACTGTGTAGACTGATCCCCATACAATGTCAATCTGCCCTCATGGTAGCCTACTTAAATATTTTAAATAAGCTTATGAAATTGATTTTGTGGGTACAAAACCAGTATGTTTTTTCTTTGTTTAAACTTTTTATTTGTTCTTTTTAGTAATACATGACAGTGGAATGTATTTTGGCCAATTATACAGACATACAGTATAACATCCTATTTAGCATGCTATTCTTGTGGTTGTACATGATGCAGAGTTACTCTGGTCATGTATTCAAATACAAGTCTAGGAAAGTTATGTCCAATTAATTCTATTGTCCTCCCTATTCCCCTCTCCCCTCCCTTCCCTTCATTACCCATTGTCTAATCCAATGGATTCTATTCTTCTCTTCCCTACCTTCTCTTTTTTTTAGCTTAGCATCCATATAATAAAGAGAACATTTAATCCTTGGGTTTGGGGAATTGGCTTATTTCGCTCAACATGATATTCTCCAGTTCCATCCATTTTCCTTCAAATGCCATAATTTTATTCTCTTTTAATGCTGAGTAATATTCCATTGTGTATATACACCACAGTTTCTTTATCCATTCATCTGTTGAAGGGTATCTGGGTTTGTTCCACAGTTTAGCTATTATGAATTGTGCTGCTATAAACATTGATGTGGCTGTGTCCCTGTAGTATGCTGTTTTTAAGTCCTTTGGGTATAAGAGGAGTGGGATATCTGGGTCAAAGGTGGTTGCATTCCAAGTTTTCTAAGGAATCAACCATACTGCTTTCCAGATTGGTTGCACCAATTTGCAGTTCCACCAACAATGTATGAGAGTACCTTTCTCCCCATATCCTCACCAACATTTATTGTTACATGTGTTCTTCATAATTGCCATTCTGACTGGAGTGAGATGGAATCGCAGTGTAGTTTTAATTTGCATTTCTCTAATTGATAAAGATGTTGAACATTTTTTCATATATTTGTTGAGCGTTCATTTTTATTCTTCTGTGAAGTGCCTGTTCAGTTCCTTTGCCCATTTATTGATTCTTGATTTTAAGGAGTCTTATTGAGGAAGTCAGGTCATAAGCTGACTGATGAACAGTTGGTCTATTTTTTCTTCTATTAGGTGCAGGGTCTCTGATGCCTAAGTATTTGATGCACTCTGAGTTGAGTTTTGTGCAGGGTGAGAGACAGGGCTTCAATTTCATTCTGCTACATATAGATTTCCAGTTTTCCCAGCACCATTTGTTGAAGAGTCTCTTTTCTCCAATGTTTATGGTACCTTTGTCTAGTATGAGATAACTGTACTTATGTGGGTTTGTTTATGTGACTTCTATTCAGTTCCATTTGTTTTCATGCCTGTTTTGGTGCCAATACCATGCTATTTTTGTTACTATAGCTCTGTAGTATAATTTAAGGTCTGATATTGTGATGTCACCTGCTCCTAGGCCTCTAATTTTTCCAAATGAATTTCATGATTGCTTTTTCTGTTTCTATGGAGAACATAATTGGAATCTTAATAGGAACTGCATTAAATCTGTGTAGTGCTTTGGGTATATGGCCATTTTGACAATATTAATTCTGTCTATCCAAGAGCATGGGAGATCTTTCCATCTTCTAAGGTCTTCTCCAATTTCTTTCTTTAGTGTTCTGTATTTTTCATTATAGAGGTCTTTCATCTCTTTTGTTAGATTGATTACCAAATATTTTATTTTTTTGAGACTATTGTAAAGGGAATAGTTTTCCTGATTTCTCTTTCAGCTGATACATCATTGGTACATAGAAATGCAATTGATTTATTGGTGTTGATTTTATACTCTGCTACTTTCCTGAATTTGTTTATGAGTTCTAGAAGCTTTCAAGCAGAGTTTTGGGGCCTTCTAAATATAGAATCGTGTTATCAGCAAATAGTGATAGTTTGAGTTCTTTTCTATCCCTTAATTTCTTTCTTTTGTCTAATTGCTCTGACTAGAGTTTCAAGGACTATGTTGAATAGAAGTTGTGAAAGAGGGCATCTCTGTTTTGTTCCACTTTTTAGAGGGAATGTTTTTAATTTTTCTCCATTTAAAATGATGTTGGCCTTGGGCTTAGCATAAATAACTTTTACAATGTTGAGGTATGTTCCTACTATCTTTAGTTTTTCTAGTGTTTTGAGCATGAGTGGATGCTGAATTTTGTCAAGTGCTTTTTCTTCATCTATTGAAATAATAGACAAGTGTGATTCTTGTCTTTAAGCCTTTTGATGTGATGTATTATGTTTATTGATTTCCATATGTTGAACCAAACTTGCATCCCTGGGATTAATCCCACTTGATCATTTTGTACTATCTTTTTGATATGTTTTTATGCATTTTTGCTAGTATTTTACTGAGAATTTTTGCACCAATGTTCATCAGGGGTGTTGCTTTGAAACTATCATGTCTTTTTCAGTGCACAAAAGTATCTAAATGCTTAAAAGGGAAAATAAAAAAATTCAATCAAATCAGAATTTTGGGTATCACAATCTAATAAATAAAAGTAAAATATTTATAAACCACTAAAGCCAACTAGGCTATTAATAAAAGTCTAAATGGTGGTCCTTTTTTTTCTAAATATATCCTTTCTCTAAACAAATGGAAACATTGGATTTTTTTTCTTCTATTGCCAAAAATGTCGTGCTTGCTAATTCACAGGATAAGAAACAAGAAAACATATGTTGTTATCAGGCCAAAATTGAACAGTTATAAAGAAGCTTCAGTAATTGCTACTGTGACAAACTGCTTACAAATATTTAAAGGGTTTTAACAACACAACAGAGACAAATGTGGAAGTGGCATGCAAACCCTGATGGGAATGGGAAAGCAAGGAGGAAATCCCCTAGCATCATCCGGCCCCTTCCACCTCACTGGGCCAATAGGTGGATGTGAACAGTTGGGGAGATTCCATGATATCCCATGAGTCACGTTAAGCTGTGAAATGGGCGGCTTTGGGTTGCTCACTGTATTCATGTCTGAATGACACATCCCTTACTTTTTGTGATCCAAATTTTTGGGCCCCAATTATCAAGTTGCAGCACTGGTTGTACTTCACTTGGTAAAATAAAGGCAAGAAAATAATCTAAAACTCCAAGTTCCTTCATTAGTATTTTGGGTGTGATGCTGGCTATAGAACCCAGGACCTATGCATGCCAGGCAAGTAAGTGATCTATCACTGAGCCACAACCCCAGGCCCCCTGTTTTGTTACATCTCATGTAAAAGATAATTCTGTGACTTCTCCCCAATTATAAATCACAGTACTACATATAATGCAAAGAATACATTTTGGTTTTTGCAAGATTTAAGATACATTATTAATTTCTTACAAGAAACTTTTTTTTAAATGGAACATCCTAAACAGGATACTGATGGTTCATGTATATTACCTTTTCTTATACTAAATAGTTAAGATCATGAGTTGAACTAGATCAAGTTATAATAATTAATGTCTTTATTTGAGAAGTCCAACCTCTTCAACTTCCAACAATAGCAGTGATTTCTTTAGCCCTACAAAGTTACTCTCCTTTGTTAAGCGAGGAAAATTTTAGAGTATCATATTTCTCTGTCAAATCTTGATCCATCAACTGTGATCCAATTGTTCTTCACTGTCAACCTACTATAATTTGAATAATAAATTGAGGTAATTAGCGAGAACTATTTACCTGGTTAATCCCTAAAAGAATGAAAATCCTTAGAGCCAGAAGATGCGAAATATAGTTACTTCTTTTCCCTTATGTATTCTTATCTATGCATACACAAATGGATCCTTATAACCCTCATTTAAAATCCAGAAAATCCTACTGTCCTTTGGTGAACCCCCAACCCCACCCTCACCTATTGTGAGTCAGCATAGAATGAATTGGACAACACTTTCCTATGCTCATATATGAGTACATGACCAGTGTAACTCCACATCACGTACAACCACAAGAATGGGAAGTTATACTCCATGTATGTATAATATGTCAAAATACACTCTACTGTCACGTATAACTAAAATAGAACAAATAATCTGTTCTGGGGTTGTGGCTCCGTGGTAGAGTGCTTGCCTTGCATGTGTGAGACACTGGGTTCAATCCTCAACACCACATAAAAACAAATCAATAAAATAAATAAAGGTATTGTGTCCATTAGCAGACAAGGAGATTTAAATCTTGGCACTGGGTCTCTGATAGAAGAAAAGTGTGGGTATATGATAGTGGCACTGCCACTTCTCACGTGTAGGTGTTCATGTTCATGCCACTTGATAAACCATGGTATGGATGCAGTGGCCAGGCTATGTGTCATGACCTTGTCTTATTGGACCATTTGCTTCCAGCTACAATATGTTTCAGTAATGCATGA
Source organism: Marmota monax (assembly GCF_021218885.2). Lineage (NCBI taxonomy): Eukaryota > Metazoa > Chordata > Mammalia > Rodentia > Sciuridae > Marmota > Marmota monax. The sequence continues at coordinate 1,474,590 of NW_026692025.1, read as the reverse complement.
CTTTTTTGTGAAAGAGCCCGGACACAAAAAATCAATATTGTATGATTTCTTTCCTATGAAGTATCCAAAAAGGGTAAATTCATAGACACAAAATTAGCCATCTTAAAGTATACAATTCTGTGACATTTAGTATATTTATAATATTGTGTAACCATCAGCACAGTTTAGTTCCATCCAAACATCTTTTAATGTGACTATATGTAAGTATATATTTACATCAATACATCCCCCTTTTATTCATGTGCACCATCCAGTGAGTTGCCCAAGCCAGGTGAATGAAGGAGAAGATGTTGGTGCTCCCAAGCAGCTGTTCAAACACTAGAAAAACTAGGGATAGTAGGAACAGAGCAAAGTTTATTTTTATGTGGTACTGAGGATCAAACCCAGTGCCTCCCATGTGCTAGGCAAGCACTCTACCACTGAGCTACAGCCCTCAATAAATGTTTTAAAATTTTTGATATAAAGAGTAACAGAATGTGGCAAAAGTGTTAGTGAGTGACTTTCAGGATCATGCCATAGAAAGCTTGAGAGACCACATGGAGCAGGAAGCTATGGAGGATGAGACATCACATGGAAGAAATTACAGACCAGCTAACAGTCAACACATTAACCCATGAGAAAAATAAATTGTTATTTTAAGCCATTAGGTTTGGGGAGTAGGGCTGGGGATATAGCTCAGTTGATAGAGTGCTTGCCCTGCACACACAAGTACCTGGGTTCAATCCCCAGCACAACCAAAAAGGTTTTGGCAGCTGGTGACTTTTTATGCAGCACTACCACTTGAGATCCTGAGAGTATATGGTAAAGTCCTGAGAAGGGCTTTCAAAACCTGGCAGACTCAACTTGTGAAGGACCTAAAGCTCAGATTCCTATGACAAAAATTTTCCAGAAGTGGAGGACTTCCTGCAGTTGAATGCTGGCCCAAGACCAGAGGAATAAGACATAATTACAGAGGACTTCCAGGGAACAAGTGAAACTGATGAGGGAAAGTCATCTGTTATTACCTGTCCTGGGATATTTTTGGCATTGTTCTAAGTGTTCTATTTCTAATAGTCGCACAGTAAAAACCTCTCCTTGATCTTTGCTTTTCTATTTAACAGGTTAGAACTGTGCAGACTGGATGAGACAGCTCACTGACATCTAAGACCATATTAGATTTCCAAGATGCCACATGTCAAGGGGTGCTTCTACCATTATATAGAAAATGCTCAAGAAAATCTGAAGGCACTTGTAGAATGAACGGGTTCAGCTTCTGAAAACTGCAGTTATCTTTTTTTAAAAGTTTTTAATTTTAGATGAACACAATACTTTTATTCTTTATTTACTTATTTTTATGTGGTGCTGAGGATGGAACCCAATGGCTCACATGAGCACTCTACCACTGAGCTAGAATCCTAGTCTTGCAGTTGTCTTTTAGTAGAGGAATCTAAACTGACAACATATTAGTCTTGACTTTTATTCATTCAAATTCTACTACATTGATTAGTAATGTCAGGTGGAGTTTTAGTACAAGTCTGTGGGGAACTTGGCCAATGGGAGTTGGCTCAGCTCATGACCAAGTGTGTGCCGCTTGGCTTTGCAGCAAAAGAGTTATTTGCATCAGTCAATCGCAGGCCATCCTCACGCCTCCCCAAACTACAATTGGATATATCAAATTTTGTGATTAAAATGTCACTAGAAAGGCCATTCAGGTAGAGCTGAAATGATCAGGTTTGAGACACCCAGACTTACAGAGAAAGACTAAACTTGAGGGAGGTGTCTGTCTCCCAGAACCAAAATCAGTAAAAACATTTCCAAAACAATGGAAATAACAAAGAAATCTCTTGTTGCACTATGTACAAAAGGTGTGACAGATATAGGAAATAAAATAACAGATAAGGAAATATACACAATAATAGATACAGGAAATACAACAAAAACACTCTGGTGTCAGACAGAACTACTGGAAATTGCTATGGTTCAGATAAGTCTGCCTTGGTTTCTGCTAAGAATTTCTAACAGTGAAAAACAATTAAAGGGAATAATTTATTGTATTTATAAATCTTGTTGATAATTTTAATTGCATATATGGCATAAATGAAGCTTTTGCTTGATCTTCACTGTCTGTGAAAGCTAAATATTTTAAAAAATTAATTGGCCCACAAATTGAATTGATGATCTTAATACAAAAATGATGAGACTGGCCTGGTGCCCCGTTCCTGTAGTCACTGCTATTTGAGGCTGAGGACCATCTGAGCCCAGGAGTTCAGGGCCAACCTTGGCAGTATAACAAGACCCCATCTCAAAAAACAAAAGCAAACAAACAACAACAAAAACTTGATAACAAAGATAATGTGAATGTACTACTGCAAGTGAATTGTATCTTGAAAACAGTTAAGATGCCATATTTAATAATTTGAATTTTTAAATATTTATTTATTTTTTAGTTGTAATTGTCAATACCTTTTTTTTAAATGTGGTCCTGAGAATCGAACCCAGGGCCTTGCACGCGTTAGGCGAGCACTCTACCACTGAACCACAACCCCAGCCTCCAAAATGCCATATTTTACGATCGTTATGCATATTTTACAACTTTTTTTAAGATGTAAAAAATAATTTTCGGGGCTGTGGTTGTGGCTCAGTGGTAGAGCCCTTGCCTAGCATGTGTGAGATACTGGGTTCCATTCTCAGAACTGCATATAAATAAATAAAGTTAATTGACAACTAAAAATATTTTTTAAAAATATTTTTTAAAAAAATATTTTTTAAAAAAAGGTTTTTCGGGGGCTGGGGATGTGGCTCAAGCGGTAACGCGTTAGCCTGGAATGCGCGGGGCGCTAGGTTCGATTCCCAGCGCCACATAAAAATAAAATAAAGATGTTGTGTCCACCAAAAACTGAAAAATAAATATTAAAAAATTCTCTCTCTCTCTCTCTCTCTCTCTCTCTCTCTCTCTCTCTCTCTCTCTCTCTCTCTCTCTTTAAGAAAAAAAAAAAAAGGTTTTTCGGATTCAGACAGGAAAGGAAGGTAACAAAAACCTGGTTTAAAGACATGAAAAAAATACAAGAACAAATCTACAACCTTCACGAAACAAGGGACCACAGACAACTGACAAACTCAAAGCCAGGGGGTGAGGGGCAGACAGGAAAGCAGAAGACTGATCGCAAGCCACCAGGGTGTGGGAAGGCAGCGGGGAAAGTCCAAAGGATCTCAGCAGCACCCGGGACGCACCCGACAGGATCTGGCCCTACAGGACACTGCCTGACCCTGCGTAGAAATATCTGAGGGCAGATCCCAGAAAGACCAGCACTGCAACCGGCGGCGATACGGTAGGGAGAGAAAAGGCGCAAAAAGCGAAAGCGGCCGGGGCTGCTGCGTAATGGGTTCTGGAAGCGAGAGCCGCGCCGCATCTCCAGAAGAGGGTGCCCAAGAGCCAAAGAAGCGGCAAACAACCGGCTCCCTTCCCGGAACCCCAAAGGTTCCTGTACTAATGGCTGGCAGCTAAGAAACCAAATGCGTTCAAACAGTAAAAACAAAAGCAAACAAAAGTCAAGTGCTGCATTTGTACAAAGAAATAGACACACACAAAGCAACAGGTCTCAGCAGCAGCAGAAGCTCACCAGGAATGCTTTTAAATGTTTTACAAGGTTTTGAGTGAGACATTTTCAAAGACTGTGTGTTTGAATCCATTCCTGTCGTGAATTCTTTTTGATGTTCTGTTTGTCACCAGGTTGGCCAGTGAGAATCCCTTCACGCTGATTCCATTGTCCTTTGGCCATTTGCCCACCAGTTTCTGGCACAACAGAGATGCTCACTACACACCTTGTACTTCTTTTGACAGACCGTTCTAGGAAATATGCATCTAATAAAGCAATCTATAAAAGCATATTTTATTTTTTAAAATATTTTTTAGTTGTACTTGGACACAATACCTTTATTTTATTTATTCATTTTATATGGTGCTTTTATGTGGTGCTGAGGATCGAACCCAGTGCCCCTCAAATGCCAGACAGCATTCTACTGCTGAGCAATAGCCCCAGCCCCCTAAAAGCATATTTTAAAAAGTAAGTGTGATTGAACTTTCCAATTAACATGACCTATTACAGTTCCTTCTTCTTACACTGGAGATCAGGGACTATAAAGCTAACTTCATATTTTTCTTTGTCCTACAATAAAAACCCAGTTTCAATGTAACAACATCATAAAAAGAGAAGCCTGGGATAGATAGATCGGGTAGTGCTCCAGAGGCTGACACCGATTTGAGGCAACTTAGTGCCCTGTCCCAAAATAAAATATAAAATGGGCTAGGGATGTAGCTGACTGGTAGAAAGCCTCTTGGTTCAATCCCCAGTACCATGGGATGGGGGAGTGGAAGAAATAAAGAAAAAAAGAAAAGATAGATCAGAGATGTGGCAGCACAGACCAAAACAGTAGGCTCAGAGTTGGAGGTACAGGTTAAGTCAACCCACCTACCTGCTCCAAGCTAAGACCCTATCTGGGTCTTCTGGAAAAAGGTGCTCCCAACTCCACATAGTTTAGAAGATGTGATTGGTCCAGGCCCAACCCAGCTTCAAGTTCAAATCCAAATACAGTATGTGGTGTGGCTGTTTGGAGTTTGCAAAAACATAGCCCACAGTTTTTGACTTTACATTCATCCAACGGTGACAACGAGGACAGCTGGCCTTGGAAAGTGGCAGTGCCACTGTTATAAGCCCATAGTTTCCCCCATCAGACACCGTGGTGCCAACAATGTGAAAAATTCTTATTCCTTAGGTTCTTTCAGATGTGGGGATTAACAGAGCCTTTCCTGCTTGACCGTTTCCCAAAGCAGTTTTTTCATTTTAATTTCACTGTACAGGAGTACAAATTAACCATGGGCAGGGATGCAATAAACAGTGGAACTGAGAATACATCTTAAACATTTAATTGTGGCACAAAATACACACAACAGGGCTGGGGTTTTAGCTCAGCAGTAGAGTACTTGCGTAGCATGTGTGAGGCACTGGGTTCAATCCTCAGCACCACGTAAAAATAAATAAATAAAGGAAGGCATGCTGTTCATTGACAACTACAAAAAAAATTAAAATACACACAATATATATTCACATTTTTGTGCAAACTATTATCATCATCCATCTCCAGAACATCTTCATCATATCAAATTGAAACTCTGTACCCATGAAATACTACTCCATATTATTTTCTCCTTCCCCCCAGCTTTGTGTCTCTATGAATCTGACTATTCTAGGGGCCTCATATTAAATGGAATCCTACAGTATTTGTCCTTTTATGATTTGCTTTGGAAAATATATCTTTTTGAAGGCTCTTTGTAAATTAAACACTTAACTAGCTCAAAAACAATGAAAATTCTGTACAATCTAAGGTTTGACTTGGAATTAGGTTGTAAAATATGGATCGTATTTGGAATAAAATATTTTTTTCAAGTGAAAAAAAATCAATTTAAAAGCTGGATGCTTCCTTTTCCTGGGAGGATTGCAAGTTCAAGGCCAGTCTGGGCAACTTAGCAAGACTCTTTCTCAGAAAATAAATAAATAAATAAAAAAGGCTGGGGATGTAGTTCAGTGCTAGAGTACCCCAGGGTTCAATCCCCAGTACCATAGGGGGAAAAAACCCAGTGCAGTAGCACACACCTGTCATCCCAGCTACTTGGGATGCTGAGGCCAGCCTGGGAACCATAACAAGACCCCATCTCAAAAGAAATCAGCTTAAAAATACAAGGAAAAAGAAACAAGGAAGACAAAACAACAAAAGCCTGACACAGGTTTTTTTTCGTAATATTGTAAACTAATAATATTTTGTGTGTCTTCTCCATGGTGATAATGTGGCTGCCACAGCAAAAAGAATTTTCACCAATTCACATTTTGGTGATTTGTACCCAGACTTCCTAGCTACTGCTTATTCATTCATGTGGGAAAAAGTACTTCTGTGAATGAGCCCAAAGGGTCTGAGAACTGGAGAAGATGATACAACAATGACACACCCAGCTCTAAATCCATTTAAACTTTGGTATAGTCAGAAGTGGAATAGAATGATCACTGTTATTCGAGGAGGGAACATCAGCAAGTTTGGGGAACCCAACAGCTGTAGTGGTAAGGGTAATCCAACTGCTGTCAGTTTCTGAGGTGAGCAATTCAGGACACAATGAAACATTCACAGAAATGGTAAAAGAGTTTGACCCTGGCCTTTTGAATTTACTCATGGTGCATGTTTATATATCTCTAAGGAACTTAGGGCAGACAGAGCTTTTCCAACAAAGTAGAGAAGCCAGAAAACAAATGGGAAGCATAGTCATACTTAACCACATAAAATTAAAACTCAACGGATGCAAGCTTATTCCAAATGCACAGACAAAGGCAATGAATGACCCTCAAAGACATGGTACTCAGTAAAAGAAACCAGGCACCAAAGGACAAATGCTGCAGGATTCCACTTATAGAAGTTCCTTAGAGTGGTGGTTGCCAGGTGCCGAGGTGAGAAGGAATGAATTCATGCAGAGTTCAGTTTTTCATGATGAAACAGTTCTAGAGTGGATGGTGGTGATGGTTGCATGACAACATGAACTGTATGCTTAGAAATGGCAGAAACAGTAAATTTTATGTTTTATCACAATTTTTAAAATAATAAGGCAAATGGTCAACTTGATTCCTTGTCCTCTAGCTCTATCAGTCACTGGCTGTTAATGATAAAGCCCATGACCTACTGGATGGAGCTGAGAGCTGAATGAAGGTGACAGGAAGCCCCCAAAACTCATAATCAGCTCTCTCTCATAGAGTCACTTGGGAGTAGTCAGATTAGAGACGAGTCTATCATCTAATCTTCCAGCCCAGCCAGGGCCCCAGCTGGCAGCAAGAGTGGGAGCTGCTGGACTGGAGCCAAGCTGACGGTGCTGTGTTGCTCTGCTTCACCCACCCTTTGCTCTTCATCTCCCTCTCCAGTGCCCTCTCTTCATTTATCCACACTTTTGCAAGAGCATAGGACACCCAGTGAGCTTTCACTGGGGCTGGAGAGTGCACATGCCCTCACAGATGCCAGGGGACATTTTAGGACAATAATCTGCTTTAGGCTAAATCAGGATTTGATCTTCTGTTAGCCCTAATCATCGATTAGCACCCCACTGTGCAGGGCCAGGGAAGGTCCAGAACTCACTGCTTCTGCCCATCTCTGCTCACCTCCCCAGGTCTTGAGGCAGATGCATATCTGCCCAAGTCCATCAGCGGGACTGTGCTGAGCTCATTCATTAGCATAATACAGGACAAGGGCAGGCAGGGCAAGTGGAAGGCCAGCTCTAGGGCTCAAGTGGGGCTAGAGGCTTTCCCCAGCTACCCCACACCTCCTGTGCTAGACTCCTAGTCAGGTGGCACTTCATCTTCACAAAGCATTTCCAAACAACATGGAAGTCCCGGATGTTCATGGTTAGAATGGAAAGTCAATCTGAGAGATCCCAGCTACAGCACAGCCAAAGTCTACAAAACCATGGTCCAGAGAGGCAGCTGCAGAGCAGAGGCTGTGAGGTCAGGACTTTCAGGAAGGTCTTCCTGTGGGGGGAATGTGGCTGTGCCTGAAAGACCACATAGTTGAAAGATCAAATGAGAAAAACATTTGATGTTATTTACTTCATTCCCTGAGTTGCACTGTCATTACCACCATTAGTTTCTAATCCGAATACTCCTTAGTGACTCCTTGAGAGAGAGAGCTTATTAGGAGTTCTAGGGGCTGCTTGTCACCTTCATTCAGCTCTAGCTCTGTCCAGCAGGCTAGGAGCTTTGTCATTAACAGCTATAGGATAAGGAACCTTTTGGCCATTTGCCTTTGACATTCGCAAAATTGTGATAAAATACATAACCATTTCCAAGGGCACAGTCCAGTGCCATTGAGCACATTCACGTTGTTGTGGAACCATCCCCATCATCCACTTCCAGAACTTTTACATCTTGCAAAACTGAAACTCTGCACCCGTTAAACACTAACTGCTCCCAGCCTCTGGCAATCATCATTTTCCTTGTTATCAATCCGTTTACTCTTGGGATCTCCTAGAAGCAGGATCATACAGTATTGTCCTTTTGTACCTGGCTTCTTTCACTGAGTATCATGTCCTCAAGGGACATCCATGTTGTAGCATATGTCAGAATTGCCTTCCTTTTTAAGACTGGATAATATTTCATCATATGAAATATGTATCCATCCCTCAATGGACACTTGCATTATGCCCCTCTCTTGGCTGTGGTAACTAATGCTGCTGTGAACATGACTGTATTTCTTTGTGGATCACATTGTAATTCCATGTTTGATTTTTTGAGGAGCTGACAAACTTTTCCACGGTAGCTGATCATCACAATCTAATTTCAGAATATTTTTATCATTAAAGAATCCCTGCACCTATTAAGGATTCATTCCCCAATTCCTCTCTTCCAGTGTCCTGACAATGACTAATTTTCCCTCTGCTTCAATTGATTTGCTTATTCTGGGTGTCTTGTATGACATAATAATTCAATACATGGCCTTTTGTGTTTGGCTTCTTTCATTTAGTGCGATGTTTCAAGAGTCAGCTGCATTGTAGCACACGTTAGTACTTCACTCCTTGTTATAGCTGAATAATATTCCTTTGCATAGATAGATCACACTGTGCTTATTCATTCATTTATTGATGACTTTTGAGGTTGTTTCTACCTTTTGGCCTCTATGAATAGTGCTGCTATGAATATTCGTATACAAGTTATTGTGAGGACATATATTTTCCAGGCTGAAGATGAGCCCTCACAAGGCTATGGCCAGGACACTTTACTTCTATTCCACATAGAACCTCTATCCTAGCACCTGGCATGTGGCAGACACTGACTAACTCTAAGAGCCATTCCTGATATACACAGCCAAGCTGAGGCTCCATCTGGTTCCACTGTTTAACCCGGGCCTCCCCTATGCCAGCAGGAGAAGCTGTTTTGGCAGGAGCCATAAGCATGGGGCCAAGAGTGCTGAAGAATCATAGCACTAAGAATGGAGACATGAAGGCCACCAGCCAATGTGGCTTACTGAGTTTAAGGGGCCAACTTAAGGAGGTGACTTAAGACAGCTGAATTTCAGGACTGAGTTGAGGAGAGCTGGTGGAAGCCATGAGAAAGGATGTGCTCCCTAATTGGGAACTGTGGAGGAGAAACAGGGGTCTATAGTTGGCAACCGAGATAAAGCTACAGAATTGGACAACAAGTGGCCCCTGCCAAGTGTGGAGCCAGCATCAATCAGACTGCTGTGGGTGAAGAGGGATGGCAGAGGTAGTCTGTCTGAAACACTCTGTCAAGAAGGAGGCTGTGACCAAGGGCAACCCAAGGAAAGATTGTAAACTAGAACTGGCAAAAGCAGAGCACCCTGTGGGAACCCTGAGGTGCTGCAGCAAGGCTGGTGCATGGAGGAGGGCCTGCACAGGCACCTTGGTGACCAAAAGGGCTGCAGCTCATGGGGAGTAAGGGCAAGGGCAGAAGTTAAAGCAATGCACAGCGGAGCTGTCCCCCAGGGCCACAAAGTTAGAAACTGGGCCCCAACCTGGGGGAGGAGCCCCACTGGACACATTGTACCCATTGGGCCCGCTGAGATGGCCTGTCCTTCAAGGAGATTCAGTTCCAGACCCCAGTTCTGAAAGGTCTCCCAGGGAGAGCCAGATGAGAAAGGAAGGTTTGGGCTTTGGACTACTTCCTTATCCACATCCTAATTTGAAAATCCTACCCTTGGGTCCACCTGACCTAACAGTTGGTATTGCACAATACAAGAGAAGAGAAGACACATAAACGTGATCAAGGGCCCCATAGGCACCTCTGCAAGCCCACGGGGGGTGGGGGGTCTGAGTTTAGTTGCCAACAAATCCCTCTGAGCTGCCCTTGCAGGCTGGCCTTAGGAGCAGGGAAGAGGGGTGGGAGGAGGAGGTCTAAGTCCTCGGCCCAATTAAGAGATCAGATGGTGAAGAGTTTGGGAGCTTTTAAGGTGAGGAGGCCTGGGCTGATCCCATAGGCTGGTATAAAGCGCCATGACCCCCAGGCAGTATTCAGGGCTGGCAGGCATCAGTGACAGGGCTTTCCACAGCCATGGCCCAGCGGTGGGACCCCCAAAGGCTTGCAGGTGGGCAGCCGCAAGACAGCCATGAGGACAGCACCCAGTCGAGCATCTTCACCTATACCAACAGCAACGCCACCAGAGGTGAGCGAGAGGTGCTATGCAGGCTTGACCGTCAGGCAAGGGTGGTTGCACTGGGGGCCTCCAGCCACCCTCCTGACTCCAGGGAATCTCTCTTCTATACATCCCACCATCTCCCTTAGCTTTCATGATGACATGAATGGGGGGGTGTTTTCCCGATATAAAATGACACCGTACTATGAAAGATGCATTTTCAAACACCACATAGGCTTCCCTAAGCTGATAAGAATCCATGTCCACTGAAGGATTCAGAAACTCTTTCTTTATGGTCTCTAGTCATTGTCTACACTGCTGGTGGGCTTTCATTACATAAAACTCTCTGGCGGCTGCCCCTACCTGGGGAAGGAACTGGTTTTACACCTCCTGAAGCTTCAAGGAGGCTGGAGGACTGGCCTGGAGCAATACACCAACCCACCAACCAATGGGGAAGCTGGGGGAGGCAACTGCAGAAAGCGAGTAACTTCGAGAACCTTAAGGTTGAAAGAGACTCTCGCAGCCATCTTGTCCCAATTCTGTGTGTAGGGCACACAGCCTTTGAGTGCTCACTTCTGGGGAGAAGTGACTGGTGCCTGGGGCAGGCTTTCCATTTTGAACAGTCCTAGTACACAGAGGCACAGCCCAATCAAAAGGTGAAAAGTCTCATCAGGGCAGCCCAAGCTCTGCCCCTGGAAGTTGCCCAGGCAAAAAGCTTTGTATGTGGGCCCTTCCAAGCACTGAGGAGGCTAGTGACACCATTATCCCCTGGCACCCATCTCCAGGTCCATCCTCAAAATCTCACCTCTGTCTTGAGTCAGCAATATCCCACTGAACTCATTATCATTTTCCTGTGCTTTGGTAGCTGATCTGAAGGTCTGGCTAGAGGCAGGTTGGTGTGTTGATGTGTTTTGGCAAGCTGACTTTATTAGGAGGGCCACTTGTTCTGGGGGTGTGAGTGGTTGCTGGAACTCAGTTCTCAGACCCAGCAAAGCATTGGAGATGTCAAACATACTGACTCCTAATCTTCACTGACTAGCTGGACTACATTGATAAAGGCCCTATTTCTACTCTTGGGCTCCTTAGGGGCACAGGGAATATAACAGAGAGGATAAATACTGGATTCTTTCCTTTTATTTCTCCATTCCCCAAATAATGACTTGGCTCACCAGTGGAGGCCAGTGTGTTTTACATCTGTGTCTCCTTTATCTTCCACTAAGAATCCAGTTGTTCAGGAATTGGAGTGGAGCATCATGTGATTACTCATTTGCTCTATTTCATAACACACACACACACACACACACACACATCTCAAAATAAGGATACCAACATTACTACCAATAACATGATTACCAAAAACCTAGCATTTGTACAGGTCTTTTGATCCTTAGGGTATTTGCTACTAGGTCATGTAGTCACACTGGTGTGATTTCTGTCTTGTTAGAACAGTCCCTCTCTATGGGATTATATTACTGACTGGATAGGCAGTTTCATTTATTTCATTAGTTTCATTTATTTTGTTTTTGATAATCAGGGGTTGCTTTTTAATTTTAATTTTGTTTTATATTATGTAATAAAGTAGTTATAAGTTTACAAAGAAAAATCTACAATACAAGGTGGATTTGAAGAGATCCATATTCCCTGTCGCATCCACACCAGATTCTCTTCCTCTTTGTACGTTTTTATTTCTCTTTCTTTTCTTTGTTTTTGTTTGTTTGTTTTGCAGTACTGAGGATAGAACCCAGGGAATGCTCTGCAAGCACTAGCCACTGAGCCATATCCCTAGGCCTTCCTACATTTCTTAGAATTAATTTGCTTGGAAGTTGACTTTTGATACTCTTCTATTGCTCAATTCTTCATGAAACCAGTTCCAGAACTTTCAGAAGAGAGGAGCAGACCAAGACACTCACTCTGGTAGCACAGCTAGAAGCTCCTGTTCCCTCCCCTTTCCCCACTGATGCTCAGACCTGGTCCTCCTTTGCCCCACTTGTGCCTGCTCTGTTCAGTTTAGACTCTATCAGTTATTTGGGAAGGTCCTTGGCTGCCTTGTTTTGAGAGACTTTAGCATCTAGACTGTTCCAGTCCTTTCACTTGTCTACACACTGGAGTTTTCAAAACACTTTCCAGTTTCAGCTGCTTTTCTCCAATTAATCTGCTCTACTTTCTGGGTAAGATGTGTTGGCTATTTTGGGGTTTTCTGTTCTTGGGTCTATTGGAAGGCTCATTGCTTTGCTTTGCTCCTTTTGTATAGAGACTGTTGTCAATGGTCTTTCTGCACAGTTTGTATAGGGGGTTTTGGGAATTCCTGTGCAAGGTTTCTAGGAGGTCCTTGTATGAGAAACCAATGGAATGCTTGCACAGAGGGAAACAGTGGCATCATGGGGCCCAGTTGTGCTGGGGGTGAGATTTCCCTGTCTCTCCTAGCCATAGCTAGGAGAGCTCTGTTTTCCTTAAACTATTTTGGGTTGGGTTTTTGCAACACACAACTGAAGCATCCTGATAAGTACAGGTGGCTCTCCATGGATGTTTTCCTAGATGCCGTGAGGCCTTATTATATGGCAGCAGAGACTGAGGCTTGAAATCCCTCAAAGTATTCTGCCCAAAGTCATGGTGGCAAAAAAGTTTATTTAAATAAAAAAGTATAGAACCTCTGTAGTATAATAAAGTGAACTACTCTCCTTTTTATTCTGAGTTTGTTAGGGCTTCTATGACAGAGTGCCGCCATCTGAGTGGCTTAAACAACAGAAATGTATTGTCTCTCAGTTTTGGAGACCAGAAATCTGAAATCAAGGCATGCCTCTCCCCTAGTTTCTGGTGGTTGCTGGCAATCTGTGGCATTCCTTGGCTTATGGAATCTCTGTCTTCATCTTCACATGGCCTTCTCTCTGTGCGTCCAAATTTCCCCCTTTATATAAGATCACCAGTCCTATTGGATTAGGACCTCATTTCAACATGATCACTTCTATAAAGACTCCATCTCCAAATAAGGTCACATTCTAAGGTGCTGGAAGTTAGAACTCCAACACATGAATTTGAGGGGGAAACAATTCAATTCATAACACATTCACTTATTCATTCTCTGAGCACCTATGTTACGTTGGACACTATATGTAAGATGATTGAGTCACAGTCTTTGGTGAGGAAGATAAGACTTGTACACTGGTGTCTTAGTATGGGCTGCTATAAGAAATTACCAAAGACTGTGTGACTTTTAAACAATAAAAACTTATTCCTCATAGTTATAGAGGCTATAAATCAAGGAACCAGCCTGGTTGGATTCTGGTGAGGGCCCTCTTTCCAGTTACAAACTGCTGCCTTCTTGCTGTGTCCTCATTATATGACCTAATTATCTCCCAAAGGCCTCTCCTCCTAAGATTACCCTGGGGGTTAAGATCTAAGCATGAATTTGTGGCAACGCACAATTCAGATGATGACAACTGGTCACCCACAATATGTGCTAGAACATGATACAAGGGAGTGGTTGGTTGGCTTCCCAAGTGGGCCTTTGAAGTGACATTAGCTGGGGAATCTGGAAAAGCTTCTGGAAGGCAAATGCATCCGAGCTGGGTTTACAGAGGACTCTGGGAGCAAAGGTATAAAAACCAAAGGACATGGAGCATGCACTGGAAGCAACATAAGAGGTGGGATGGGGAGAAGGGATAGGGAAGCAGAGAAGCAATGGTATGCAACTGTCACTCCAAGTGGTGACTCAACTACTGGGAGCTGCAGATCAGCAACTGGAAGAGACCATGAGGAGTTCTGTTCTTTGTTTCAGGTTGCCAGTGTAGGTAACCATCATGCAATGGCCTCTAACTTGAGAAACAGGAAGAAGGGGAGCTAGTTTGAGAATAAGCAAAGGCGAGGATGATGGGCAGGAAGTGGGTGGGGGCTCAGTGGGAGAGGCTCTGACAGGGGAGGGAAAGGTGGAATTGGGGCACCAGTGCAGGTGGGCGATGCTGCTGCCCAACTCCTCTCTCTATTCTACCTCCTGCCTCCAGGCCCCTTTGAAGGCCCCAATTACCACATTGCTCCCAGATGGGTGTACCACATTACCAGCACCTGGATGATCATTGTGGTTATTGCATCCGTCTTCACTAATGGGCTTGTGCTGGTGGCCACCATGAAGTTCAAGAAGCTGCGCCACCCTCTGAACTGGATCCTGGTGAACTTGGCAATCGCTGACCTAGCAGAAACCGTCATTGCCAGCACCATCAGTGTTGTGAACCAGTTCTTCGGCTACTTCGTACTGGGCCACCCTCTGTGTGTTGTGGAGGGCTACACTGTCTCCGTGTGTGGTAAGCCAGGGAGACCCCACCTGGTGTGTGTAAAGAAAACCCCCACATGACAAACCTTGAGGTGCATCCATAGTGTGTGTGAGTGTGTGGTGCAAATATGAAGGGAGGCAGACCCACAAGGGAAGTTGGGTCAAGGCCATCACAGGAGTGGGAAGACAGGCTTCCAGGGTTGTGGAGGCTGCCATTTGAGCACCCACTTCATACTCTTTGCTTGAGTCCAAGACACCATGAGTTCCTACTCTTGAGACATCCTCTGCTGGGGGACAACCACTTTGGGGCTGTGTGGCTGGCCAGATAATCTCAGAACAGTATAGGAGGGGAGGGTTCTTGACACCCTGGACAGAAGTCCCACCTGAATCAGAGATGTGTGCCGTTTCATCCCATCTCTCAAGCCAGACTCCTTTGCCTCTTGGTTGCCTACACAGTGTATGCTTCCCCTAAGGAAAGACAAGATTCTCATTACAGCTTTGGGGATATCAAGACTAGATCACAGACCCTTTTCTTCATTTCCATCACTAATATCCTTGTGGGCCACAAATGGCTCAGGTTCATAAACAGTGGCCAAGAAGTACCAGTATGCCAGGCTCTTTGCTGGGGAGGGGGACTGTTCCAACATAGTGAGCACATGATATCCTCTTAGTCTTCTCAGAGGAGAAAATGGTAAGGAGCGGGCATGGAAGGTTGACAGTCCAGGGAGCAGAGTAACAGCGCTGTGGTTCTTTTGAGCAGACACGAAGTGGGAAGGTCTAAGTCTTGGAATCCATGAATGTTATACTCAGGAGTAGAGACTTTATTTCAGGACGAGGAGCCTGGAGATGGGGGACCCACCAATGGGCCTCACTAAAACCCCAGTTGCCTAACCAGGCACCCAACATCCACCAGAAGCTGCTCCTGCTCTTGCCTCCTGGCCATTCTTCTTAGCCTACTCCCTGCCTCTTGCCTCACACTAGCAAATGATGGCTCAGACCAAGGAGGTGCTGACCCACATGCCAGCACTCTCCCAGTGGTATAGAAGTGAAGTGACTGAGTAAAGTCACAGAGAGAAACTCCATCCCTTGAGTCCATTGCTTTCTGTGGCAGGTGTGTGCTTTGTTGGCTACATCTCCCTTCCCAAGGTGCCCCTTGCATCATCTATCTCTGCTTGTGCCAGGTCTTCCTACTTGCCTTTCTCATGGTGTTTCTGTAGTTGTTGTATTGTTTTGTTTGAAATGAGGTCTCCTTTCTATGTTGCCAAAAGGCTGGTCTCAAACTCCTGGAGTCGAGTGATCCTCACACCTCAGCCTCCTGAATACCTAGGACTACAGGCACACGCCACCCCACCTGGCTCCTCACAGCGTGTTCTTGAGTCATATGGGTGCACTTTGGCATAAGTTTTAGTGCCGAGGACACCCTTAGCCCTCTGGGAAGACTTGTAAATGCATGAAATGATATCTATAGGACTATAAAATCAGCTCATTATATTGAAAAATAATTTTCAAAGTATTAAATATTAATTAGTGACAGTCTTTCACTAAAATACAAGTATTAAAAGTATTTATTAAAAGTCTTAGTGAGGACTGGGGATGTGGCTCAGTGATAGAGTGCTTGCCTAGCATGCATGAAGCCCCTAAGTTCGATCCCCAGCACTGACAACCACTAAAATTCCAGTGTAGTAAAGAATGTGGGTGATGTTTTGAAAAAAGTCCACCACCTCTGTAGAGTAATAGGAAAACAACTATGACTTCTCTGGGTATTGCTAATACTGCCACATTCACAATAGAAGGAAATGACAAGTGTCTATTAATGAAATGAAAGATGCTGCTTTTCCACCTCAGGTCATGGAGCCCGGAATTCTGTGTGCCAACCTCTGGGACAAAGGCAGGAGATGGAAGGCTGTCTCACCTGCCCAACTCTGGTTGGTTGCGGGGGATCTCAGCAGTTCCCAAATGCCTAAAGGAACTGGAATTGGCAGGAGGGGCACAGGTTACTAGACACAGCCCACTTCCTTGCTCTTAGTTGGAACAACAGCATCTCAGAGTCATGCTGGTATGGATATGGCCATCAGAGTTTCCACTGATGGTATCAGAGGAAGGAAGGACTAGTGACAAAGAGGACAAGAAGTACCAACAGGGCCCCCAAGGGTGAAAAAGTACAGGCCTATCAGCTGCTATGGTTCTTTCTTGTCTCCTCTTTGGTGATGGGATGCAGAGGTTGAGTGAGCTCCAGAAGTTCTAAGCTGCCAGCCTCAGGATCGCATGACTGGCTGGCATGAAACTTAAATAGCCAAACTGAGAGCTCTGAGCGCCTGCTGCAGAGGAAAAGCAGTTGACATTAAAAAGAAAGGAAAGGAAGAAAGAAAGAAAGGATGGAAGAAAGGAATGAAAGAGAAAAAAGAAAGAAAAGGGGAGAGGAGAGGAGAGTAACAAGGTGGAGCAGGGATGGAATTAAGCTGCTAGAGCTGGTGAGGAGGCAAGGTGGGGAAAGAAGCCCTTTGCACTCAGGACCTGAAAACACTTTTTTTGGAGAATTAAGTTGGCAATTTGGAGGGGAAATGCTTGATTTTGAAAGCTGTCTGCTACTCTGACAAGGAAACAGTGATGCTGGAGGCTGTTTGTCCTTTGCTTTGTCTCAAAGTCCCCCTCTGTCTGCTCTCCCATGTAGGGATCACAGGCCTCTGGTCCCTGGCCATCATTTCCTGGGAGAGGTGGCTGGTGGTCTGCAAGCCCTTTGGCAATGTGAGATTTGATGCCAAGCTGGCTATTGTGGGCATTGCCTTTTCCTGGATCTGGTCTGCTGTGTGGACAGCCCCACCCATCTTTGGTTGGAGCAGGTAAGAGTGCAAGGGAGCCAGAAATGTGGCTGGCTCCTTTAGGGCCAAGTGGGAAGGATCAGACTTTGTAACCTTGGGGGCAAATCATTTCCTGTGCATAAAGTGAAGGGAAGCACAAGATTCTCCCCAGACTCCTTCAAGTGTGCAATACACATGAATTTGATTGGCTGCAATATAGAAATGGTCCCTGATGCTGGGCAAGTTTGGATTCCAGGGCCCTCTTGCTAGCTCTGTGCTAGACCTTTCTCATACTTTCTGCCTCTTTCCCACATTCAGAAGCTTCTTAGGATGTAGGTACACCTGGGCCTGTAGGTCATCTGTAACCTGGCCAGGCTGATTCTTTGGGAGAAGACCCTAATTTATGAGTAAATGACAGATATTTGATCAGGAGGGACAGGACACAGATGACACATTTGCCATCTTACATGACAATCTTAAGAATAAAATCTTGTCATGTTTAGAGAGGGAAGCCTCTTTCTTTGGGAAGCTTCCATCATTCTGGGGCATAGCCAGTTGGTGAGCAACTCCCTTTTTACAGTCATGGCCTAGTTGACCTGAGAAATAAAAATTCAGGTAGTCACAGCAGTTCTTAAATCAGAACAAGAGGAACTCTTGCCTTCCCTTTGAAAAAAAGAGGTGTAATAGGGTGATGAAAATCTTCTGGAACCAGATAAAAAGAGAGAAGGTGTAAGTCCTTGGAATAAGCAAAAGTTTCAAAATCCTACCCAAGGCTTGTCTTTTGGGGTGGTGAAAATGTTCTGGAAGTAGAGTTGGTGGCTGCACAACCTTGTGAATATTAAATGCCACTGAACTGTTCACTTCAAAATGGTTCATTTCCTGTAATGTGAATTTCACCTCAATTTAAAAACTGCAAGTTAGGAGTGTACCTGGGCTGGGGGTCCCAGGTTGCCCCAGCCTGCATCAGGATGGGCCACTGGCCCTTCTCTTCAGGTACTGGCCCTATGGCCTGAAGACATCCTGTGGCCCAGACGTGTTCAGTGGCAACTCATACCCTGGGGTGCAGTCTTACATGATGGTCCTCATGGTCACCTGCTGCATCATCCCACTCAGCATCATCATTCTCTGCTACCTCCAAGTGTGGCTGGCCATCCGAGCAGTAAGTCCCCCTCCCTCCTGACCTCACCCCTGGCTGGCAGGGTGTCTGGGTGAAGACAGAGGCTTACCTGGTGTACTCTCCTGCCTCCAAGCTGCTCTGCTCTCAAACCAGTCCACTGAGAATCTTAAACTATTGTTTTTAAATCCTCAGATAAGTGGATTCCACCCCTATAAGAAAATGTTAAGACCTGGTGATGTGAATCAGGCAGTTCCTTTGGGTGCACACCCAGGGTTCCATTTTGGCCCTGGATCCCTTGTCTTCATCCATGCAGGATGGGAAGAGACTGCCCTGCCCTCCTGCTTCCAATTAGGGAGCAGAGCTGAGTCTTTCCCTTGACCCAGGACAGTTCTCTCATGGAGTGAAGCCACCAGAGCATCCTTATCCCTTTCACAGGGCTGTTGGGGTGGACCAAGGAGTACACTTGAGAGTGTCATTTGTCCCCTAGACCTACTCTCCAACTTCCTGTGTCTGGCCCTCTACCCTGGAAAGCTGATGCCATACATAGCCACCCCCCCCCCAATGTTACCCCCATGGCAGCTGGATTATCACTAGGGAGCCCCTTCAGGAAATAAGAGCAAAGGAGAAGATTAAGATTGGGTCCTGGGATACTGAGAGCTCTGTGTTCCCCTTGTGGTCTTACCCACACCATAAAGTTGTCCCTTTGTCTACCAACTCCCCTATCATTAGCTCCATCTCCACATATCATCTGTTAACTGAGGGGACCTTGCCTGACACAGGTAGCAGAAAGCCCTCCAGGGTGGTGCCTTTCCTTTGTGAAGCTGCTTATGTCCAAAATCGGATCAGCAGATGCTTACAAGCTCTGCCTAGAGGAAGCCATGGACTTGTGATAAGCTCCATCACCTCAATGCCTTGGGCTGGAGGCTGCAATTTAGTCCCCTGGGTTGGCGCTCACATATCAGAACCAACTTAGTTGGCTCCTACAGGTATCCAACCATGGCTTGGGCAGTATTAGCTCTGGGTCTGTGGGGCCCAGCCCTGCTGTCCCAGACCTCACAATCCCAGCCCTCATAAATTTTCTTTCATCCCAACTCAGTTAGCTACCTGCCATCAGGTATGGATGAAGACAAAGAATCCAGGGCAGTTGTCTTTTGGGGTGGTGAAAATGTTCTGGAAGTAGAGGTGGTGGCTGCACAACCTTTGTCTGCAGTCTGGCCAATCCTGTTCTAGAAAGCCTGAGAGAATTGCATGTGTGACTCTGGTATTACCATTGGGCACCCTGCCAACCTCTAGTTTAGCTAGAGCAACCTCGGCTGCTTTTGCCTCCCCCGCCATTTCCTACCATGTTAGCCCTTTCATTCTTTAGTGCTGGGGATTAAACCCAGGGCCTCACACATGCTAGACAAGTGCTTGCCTACTGAGTTACATCCTCAGCCCTCACTCCTTCATTCTTGACCCTCTGGTGATCTGTTTAGGCCCCCACTCAGACCTGAGCACAGGAGGGGACTTCTGATAAGTGATTAGATGAGGCTAAGGAGATTAGTCTCTAATTCTCCTTTCCAAAGCTCCTGCCAGGATAAATCCAAAGACCTTCAAAGAGTCATCCTTGGCCAGGACAGCTGCTTACTATCTCAAAGCCCAAGCCTTGGTGTCTGCCCCAGGCAGGACTCAGGTGAAAGCTGGCCACCTCCAGCAGGGTTGGGGTAGCAGGTGACCATCTCTTCCTACCCTCATCTCCCTAGCCCTAGGTCACCCTCCTCTTGCTGCCTCCCTGACTATTGCCCAAGCAATAACAAATACAGAACCCCAGGTGACTCCCCCACTCACTGTTCCTCTCTCCCCAAGGTGGCGAAGCAGCAGAAAGAATCCGAGTCCACCCAGAAGGCTGAGAAGGAAGTGACGCGCATGGTGGTGGTGATGGTCCTTGCATACTGTCTCTGCTGGGGGCCCTACGCCTCCTTTGCATGCTTTGCTACTGCCAACCCTGGCTATGCCTTCCACCCTCTGGTGGCTGCCGTACCAGCCTACTTTGCCAAAAGTGCCACTATCTACAATCCTGTTATCTACGTCTTTATGAACAGGCAGGTAAGAAATGCCATAAGCACATCAAACTCCACAAGAACATACCCCACAAGAACCCAGTGAGGGTTCCTACCTGGAATCATGTCTTCAACAAAAAACCCACAGAGGATTTGAGAAGCCTGATAATGACCCTCTAGGATAATGAGTAGGAAAACGCTAAACATGTGACCCAACTACAGCCAGTCATTCATCTGGCCATTAGCAAAAGTCTTAGGCACATACTCTGGAATCCATTTCTCATCTCAGCCAGAGGGAGATACTTCCCAACATGCTTGTGTGCTATAAGCTCTTCCCTCTTCTAGGTATTATTACTAGGGTCATCAAGCTTCAGGGGCTCTCCTGGAATTCAAATGCTCTAGGATTCAGTGAACTCCTCTACATTGACCCTAAGGATACCATTCTTGGTTTTACAGACTCCATTCTTCTCTTTATTTTTCCACTTTCAAACTGTAACTTCTTGAATTTGTCTTCCTGTAAGAACAAAAACAAGTTCTTCTTTGTTGTACTGACCAATAATTTAAGAGTGTTCATGGGTTACTTTGGGGGAAACACACTTTGGTCTTGCAATGGTCTTGCCTAATGGAAACCATTCCTATATGGCTTTGGTAGAAAGTTGCACATGACTCCTAGATTCTCTTGGTAGGTTACAGGTGACCTCATCATCTTCTAAGTGCAGCTCACCTTACTCTTCCTTGAATCCATCATGTACATTTCATTAAGGTGCAGCTGTTACTTGATAGTAACCAGAAAATTCTGCAGGGTCTTCCCATTTCACCAGACTCAATGTCTGACTTCCAATCCACTGTTCTTTCCACTTTCATCTTTTGTCCTCTTTTTCTTTTGCAGTTCTGGGGACTGAAGTTGCCTAGGCAAGTGCTGCATCACTAGGCTAGTGCTGCATCACTGAGCTACACCCCCAGATCTGCTCTTCCATCTTAACAGCTGCCCCATGACTCCATCCCCTTCAGCTTGTCCCTGACTGTATTAAGCCAGACATTCATTAAGCACCCATTCTTCCTGGTAACTTCTTAATAGTAAGTAGGACTGTTTCTGTAATTGATTCCTGAGAACTGTCTTGTTGGCATGTCCATGCCCAGAGAATACAATTTGATCTCTGGTTCACTTCCTCTCTTTCAGGAGGATCTCTTTTTAGATCTGGTTTCAGTTTTTGGAATCCTAAACTATCTTGCCAAGTACTCTCTCTACCTGATTCTTTTCATTCTGCCTTCTAGAGCTCCCCCTTCTAGACAGATGTCTATACTTCTGAATCTTGCCAGACTTCTGAACTTTGCTTTCACCCTTTCCATATTGTGATCCTGTCCTGCTGCATTCTGAGAGAATTTTCTGGAATGAAGTTCTGTGAGGACATAGGGTTTTTTTTCTTATTTTCACTGCTATATCTGCCCCCCAGAACACAGAGTCTGGCACATAGTAGGCACTCAGTAAGTAGATGTCAAATGCATTTGTTGACTGAATTCCTTAGCCTTCTCTGTCAGCTCTTTAGCTGAGTCCATTCTGCTGATCAACCTGTTTCTTATTAATTTCAATAATCATCTTTTTTATTTTTAGAATTTTGATGACAGAGGGAGCTGGAGGTAATCAAGAATAGGGCTGAAATATTTAGGGAGTAATTTTGATCGAATTTCTCAAAGCATCATGGGTAGTTGAGTAATGATATGAGATGTAATTGAGAAATTATCATGACCCAGATTTCTTCAGGAATCAACCAGCAAACAGAAGTACCCTCCTGTTACCAGAAGACTTTCTTGGTAAAGAGATGAGGGAGGTGGCTGGACTGTTGTTGACCTAGTCCTTACCTAATCCTAAAATTGATGGGCTACAAATAAGATCACAATCACATTCATATTTACTAAAATGCCTATAAGCCTCTTGCCAGACACTTTAGAAACCAGTCATTGTGTGCATGGTCTCCTTAACTAGCATTGTATTTGGTCATTGCATGGGTATCTTGGGGCTGCCATAACAAACTACCACAAACTTAATGAATTATAACAATAAGAATTAAGTCTCTCTCAGATCTGGAGGCCAGAAGTCTGCAATCAAAGTGTTGGTAGGGTTGGTTCCTTTTGAAGGCACTGAAGGAGAATGAGCCCTGTACCTCTCTCCTAGTTTGTGGTGTTTGCTGGCAATCCTTGGTGTTTCTTAACTCAAAGATGCATTACTCCAATCTACCTTCACATTTATATGGCCTTCTTCCCTCTGTGTCTGTGCCACTATGCCCAAATTTTCCCCTTCTTATAAGAACATCAGCCATGGGATTAGGGTCCACCCTAACCAATATAACCCCCATCTTCACATACATCTTAATTACATGTTCAAAGATCCTGTTTCCAAATAAGGACACATTCACAGGTTTCAGTGTTGGGACCTGAACATATCTTTGAGAAATGCAATTTAACTCACACAAGTCACCATCAACTGCTAAATTAGTTAAATCAGATGTCCATCAAATGTTATGACTTAGCTATGAGGGATTCTCCAACCAAGCTCATGTGTTAGGCAGTGCAGGAACGTTCAGCGGTGAAATGATTAGATTATGAGAGCTATATCCTCATCAATGGATTAATCTATTTGATGTGTCAATAATATAAATGTACTACTAGCTGGTAACAGTATGCACATGGGCACACTGGGAGCATGCCCTTGGGGATTGTGTCTTTGTAGTCAGCTTCTCCTTTTGTTTCTTCTTCCTGGCTGCCATGAGCTGAGCAGCCTTCTCTGCCAGGCCCTTCTGCCATGATGTTCTGCCTCAACTCAGGGCAAGACTAATGAATTCAGCTGGCCATGGACTGAACCTCTAAAACTGTCAACCTAAAATAAATTTTTCCTCCTATAAGTTGTTCTTGTCAGGTATTTTGGTCAAGTGATTAAAACAACTCCCATGTACAAGAAATGACCTAAGCCTTCCTCCAACCCTCTGATAGGATTCTGAGTGGGAAATAGGAAGATGTGAAACCATCGAGATGACAATGAATGCCCTTTAGAACTGCACACTGGCCCCTTCTGCTTTGCTGAATAATGCTTTCTGTCCTTCCAGTTTAGAAACTGTATCTTGCAGCTTTTTGGAAAGAAGGTTGATGATACCTCTGAACTCTCCAGCGCCTCCAGAACAGAGGCTTCATCTGTCTCTTCAGTGTCTCCTGCATGAAGTCAGCTTCCTACCTGTCCCACCCACTGTGGCTTTGGCCATGTCTCCCCTTCTTCTCCATCCCTGTGAAATAAATATAATTTCTCTTTGCCAAAACCAACAAAGTCACAGAGGCTGCTACTGCAGTTTGGGGCCACCTGAGCAATGGGTCTTGAGAGGGTGCAAGGAAGATGAAGAAGAGAGCAGCAGTACATCATGGACTTTAATCTTTTCCAAGTCCCATGTCTACAGATGGCATGGAAGCATCATAGCAAAATGGAAGTGCGAGGCAGGTAGGCATCTGCATACATCTCACCAGGTTGGTGGTTATGGAATTAAAGAGCTGTGAAGTAGCTGTCTAGGGAGGGCTTACTGGCACCCTAAACACCCCCAAACAGGGAGGACACTAGCAAACTCAGGTGATGGTCCTCCCAGCCCCTTAAGATCTATCCGATGGAGGCTTGGAGTTCTTAGAGTCCAGTCTCCACTTTGAAGGGACCCATGCCTGCCAGTCTACAGTGGCGATGGTGTGCCACTTCTGCCAGGCAAGGGCCCCAAGCAAGAGCAGCATGAGTACAGTGAATGTGCGTAAGCGTGAGTGGATCAGAGGCAAGGGGCAGGAGCACAGAGTGGAGACAAAGACCAAGAGGGCTGTGGCCAGTGTGAGGAGCAGGCTCACGAATCTGAACAAATACTCCTGGGGACGTCTTCTAAGGTTTGCCATCATCTCCACTTGGGTGACTCGTTGTAGAGTTTCTAGCTTGCATATTCGACTCTTGAAAGTCTCCATGACCTCCTGCAGGCAACAAACACATGCACACTCACCAGAAATCAGAATGAAACTGTGGTCATTTAATTGAGTTGCTGGGGGTGTGCAACATGTATTGTTGAGTTGGATCTTTTGGGAAGGACCTGGAGAATATCCAGGACATGTACAATAGAGACAGAGAGCTGCTATGGAGGGCCGTACTGACTTGGTCATGCTCCCCTGTCCACTGTCTCCTGAGGCCGAGGACCTGCTTGGGACAGGGTCAACCAAGGACAGCAGTAAGAGCTATGGGTATGGAATAGAGTAAGGGGTGGGAAGCCAGGTCCAAAGGAGAGATTCTCAGAAGCTCTCCATGTACCAGCATCTTCTGGAACTTGTCAAGTCCCACCCTGGATCTGCAAGTCACAGGCTCCAGGTTAGGGCCAGAGACTGCTCCTAGAGTGAAAACTACATTGCCAAAGCTCCCAAAGCAGCTAGTCTGTATGGTGGGAAGTGAAGCTCATGTGAACATGAAGGGTGGACGTCGCTAGCTTTAAAGCAAAGGTGTGGGTTGCCACTGCACACTCAGGAGGGAGATAGCTGGAAGATCCAGCTCATGCCCTGGTATGGGGGCATCAGAATGGATTCACTCTTCCCTACATCCTTCTTACTAGCCCTTTCTCAAAAGCCACCCCCACCCCAGCAGCCAAGGTTCTCACCCATATTTCCTTGGCTCTCTCATAGGACAGATAGGACATTTTCTCTTCAGTGCAGGCCAGATTCTGCTTGAGATGGTAAATTGCGTCCAGATGCCCCTGAAAGTGATCATTCACCTGTTCTTCAATCACTGCTTGTCTTGGGAACAAGAGAAAAAGTAACACTCCCTCAGTACCACACTCAATGCTCATGCCAGCAGGGAGCACCCTGCACCTAGACTAGACTTGGGTTCCTTCTGCCTCACCCTGGGCTCCAATTGAGGACAACCTACTCCTCCAGGTCTGCCTGGGAATGCCCCAAATGCACATCAGTCACATGTACACTGATATTTAGATATATCTTGTATATAGTTACTCTCTAGTAACAGCTTTACAAAAACTGCCATAGACTACAAGTTATAGAAATGAAAATCTAAACTACCTATGTATTATACTAAATTCCACAAAGATCCCAGGACCAGTGTTTAGCATTCAGTAGTTACTCCTTAAAGCCATCTTTATTATAGGTCCAGAATAGGTCCACCTACAGAGACAGATGAGTGGTTGCCAGAGACTTGGGGTGGGGAGGACAGGGACTGACTGATAATGGTATAGAGTTTTTTTGGGGGGGTCAATGAAAATGTTGAATAATTGTATATGGTGATGGTTACACAACTCTGTAAATATACTAAAAACCAATGAATTGTACACTTTAAATGGGTAAAATTTATGGGATGTGAATTATATCTCAATAAAGCTATTGTTTAAACAAAAACAAGATATTTGATTGTGTTAATGGTTACACAAGTCAGTTAACTTAATAAAACCACTGAGATGTAGTTAAAATGGCACCTTTTGTGATTTGCAAACTATATCACAATAGATATTAGAAAACACAAGCAAAATACCATTACCTATTATGTAAACAAACAACTAGTAAAATTGTTATGTATATAAACATACAAGTACTAAAAGTATGAAAACTTGCCAGAAAAGATAGGCACACAAATGAGAGTTGTGAGGCCAATAGAAGGGGAATGGAGGGAAGGGGTAATGGGAGAGCTCTAACTGAATATTTTTAAGTTTTATTTCTTAAAAAATAAGATTCAAAGTAAATGTGGCAAATGTTAAAGTTCAAGAAAGTGGGGGCCGTTGATTATGCTTTTCTCTATATTTTCCCTGGCCTGAAATATTTTATAACTGAAAAACTTTTTTGAAATTTCAGCCAATCATAGACTGAAGCCTTTGAAACCATGAACCAGAATAAACCTTTCCTCCCTTGAGTTGATTTATAATAGGTATTTTGTCACAGCAATGGGAAGCTGACTGACACAGCCCATTGCTAACGGCATTCCAAGGACTATTCTATTTGTCCCTGCTCCAGGTCCCTGTTGAAAACAGTTGGTCACTGCTCACAGAAGGGGGAGTCACCAGGGTGTCTACTCTGAAAACAGATTCCTCACTACTGTCTTTCCATTTATAAGAATGATCTGGCTGGAAGAACATTTAAAGTGTTAACTCTGGTCAAGCATATATTCATGGATATATTCATGAATATGAAGTCAATGAATAGGTTCTTCATCAATATATTTATAAAAATATATGAACAGATTCCTTCTCCTCTGGCCCTAATGCACTGACTCCTCCCTGTGTCTTCCCCTCTGTCCAGCTCCTACTGTCACAAAGGCAAATGGAACACTCAGGAAAATGATCTTAGGAAGATAAAATGATGACCAGACAACCAAAGCACCCCTCAAATATTACAAAGCTGTTAAGACTACCCACTCCAATAAAAATAGTTTCCTTCAAGAGTATAGTTTTGATCATCTCTGAGAATTGGCTTTTGGCAAGGTGAGCTAGAACATGAGGCTAATGGCCTGCAACTTGGTCGTGAAGTCTTGGTGGAGAGCTGGATACAGGAGGGATGGAGTAGCACAGATAGTTAGTTATCACATAACCCTGAGTACATGTGCAAAATGAGGGCCTGGGGAGAGCTGGGGATATGCCTCAGTGGCTAAGTCCCCTGGGTTCAATCCCCAGAACAATGAAATCCCCTGGGAGCCCAGGTTATGAGGTGTCCAAAGAAGGTAGATTGGTGAACAGTATCAAATATGATGAAATAAGGTAAGGAAGGCAGTGTTAACTATTGCAGAGGTCATTCAGAAATGTGGGGCAAGGCATTCCAGTGGGTTGGCAGGGCAGAGGCCAGATGCTGTGGGTCAAGGGGGAAGCAGGAGGCTACAGAATATGGACAGTGGATGGGATGGGATCAATGCTTCAGAAGTCTCACCTAGTAAGAGGGGACCATGTTTATTTGCTGAAGGAGATAATTTAATAAAGCATGTGGGACAGCAGACACATGAAAGAGAGACTAGACACCCAAAGTCCTGGAGGAGACCAACAGGGATGGAAAGCACAGAGCTGGGCTGGGAACCACTGCTGTGACCTAAGGAGACAGAAATATTCTGAGGGCAGACAGTGAAGGCCAATGGAAAACTGCTGAACCCTATTTTACCCATGAACTAGAGAGACTGAAGGTATTGCAAGTGCAAAGCCAGCGTCACCAACTTAGCAAGGACCTGAGCAACTTAGTGAGACCCTGTCTCATCAATAATAATAAAAGAGGCTGGAGATGTGGTTTAGTGGCTAAACCCACTGGACTCAATCCCTGGTACCAAAATATATAAAAATAAAAAGAGACTGAAGGAAAGAGCCACAGGGTCCAGAAGAGAACATGAGGCCAAGAGGAAACTGGTAAATTGAGAGAAAGTGGTTCAGAGGACTGGTTCTGGGGTCATGTCACCCTGTTTAAGACTCCTCTCTGGAAATTGCTTGAACAAGCTGTTGAACCTATTTGCACTTCATAGGGGTTGAAAATAACAATAATAAAGAATACCATTGACTTCCTAGGTTTGGGTTAGGTAAAATAAATGAGATAGTACACGTTAAGCACTAGTAGGCTACCTGGCAAACAGAAATGCTTACTAGATGGTTGTTGTTGTTGTTGTTGTGTTTATCAAGTGGCAGGGTCAAAGATTGAAATGAGTTGATGAAGACTGAAGGGCGGATAAGACAGGAGAGACGGCAGAAGCGTAGACAAGGACCCTGGCTGGAAAAAAAGAGGGTGGGCTTGAAGATGACAGAGATAAGGAACACCATGGAAGGCTGGCAAACTCTGTGCTGTAATTACAGAGCAGTTGACTAAAGTGGAGTGGAGGTCAAGGCTATTGAATATGAGAATCCAAGGTGTTAGATGGGGTACTTGTCCCTTTAGACAGTATCTCTCAACCAGATCATGCTGCCCCCACTTACCCCATAAAGAGGTTCCATATGGCCTGGCAGCAGATAAGTTCAGCTATTCAAAATCCTGAGTTTTCCCTCTTCCCTAATGACAGTTTCAGAGGATCTCATCACCAAACAATGCATACAGACTTCCCTTATGAGATCAGGAATCCCATAGACCAAAACCCCCAAACCTGTTGAGTTATTTTGAGGCAGAATCAGAAGAAAAACCTGGCAGACTGAGGCAAGTCCCCCTGTAAAGGTCAGATAGGGGAGAAGAAACCAACAGAAACTGAGAATAAAGCCAGGGGATTGTGGTATCAGAGAAGCTAAGGAAGAGTAGTGCTTTTGTAAAAAGAAGGAATTTTTGTGCAGAAAGATCCTGCCTGTCAAATAAGAACATTACTGAAAATTGTGCAGTGTCCTTCTAACATGGCAGTCTTCCAAGACCTCAGCCACAACACAGGGACCAAGGATCGGGTAGGGAGTAGAAGGTAGTGGCTGGAGGTACATGTAGGGTCCAGGGATGGTTTTCGTGTTTCTTTTCCCTTTCTTTCTCCCTCCCTCCCTGCTTTCTCTCTTTCTCCAGGATAGACACTGATAATTTCAATATCAAACCAAAGACCGTACATTTGATTCCTCAATCCTCCAACATGCACGTGTACATGTGGACACACACACACACACACACACTCACACACACTAATTTGGCAGAAAACTGGGAACTCTAAAAATAAACAAATGGATGGTTGAAAAATACATTGATTTGAATTAGCAGTCAGTGGGTACATTTAAGAACAGAATAGATCCAGGTAAGTAGAGTTTTAGTGGCCAATAGTTCAGAAGAAAATATTCAGAATGAAGAACAGTGATAAAAGATGTAAAAACATAGGCAGAACTCTAGGAGGTGCAGGAATATGGTGAAAAGATCTAACATGCATGTAGAAGGGGAGGAAGAAGAGAATAGGGCAGAAATTATATTTGAAAAGATAATAACCAAGAAGTTCCAAAACTGATAAAAGACATCAAGTTACAAACTGAAGGAGCAATGTAAACCCTGAGCAAAATCATACCCAATATCATCATAGCAAAACCACTAAACATCCCAGGGGCTAGGGAGGCTGAGGCAGGAGGATCTTGAGTTCAAAGCCAGCCTCAGCAACTTAGTTAGTCCCTACGCAACTCAGTGAGACCCTATCTCTAAATAAAATATAAAAAGAGCTGGAAATGTTGCTCAGTGGTTAAGCATAACTGGGTTCAATCCCTGATACCAAAACAAAACAAAACACACCACTACACACACACACAAAGAGCAAGAAAGGATCCTAAAAGAAGTCAGAAGAAAATAAGACTAATTATTTTCAAAGGAGCAACAATTAGAATGACAGCAGCCTTTTTTAACAAAAGAAGAAACCATGGAAGTCAGAAGCAGATTTTTTTCAAAATGCTTATTATTTTAAAGAAATAACTACCAACCTAGAATTCTATGCCTAGCAAAAATAGGCTTCAGAAATAAAATGGATGTATGGCAAGTAGTAGGCAACAAGGTCATTCTGGCTGGGTAATTAATATTATAGAATTGTTTCAAAATATTAGGTGTGATATTTAGGCTATGTATTTCTAACAGAAAGCTCCATATTTCAGGCACACATGGAAATATTTACATATCAACTGATGAAGTGTCTGAACTTTACTTCAACACAATAGGGAAGTGAGGAACCAGTTCCGAGAGTTGCTCAGACCTGGGTGAGGCCTCTGAGAGATCCAAAGATGCAGGAAGCTCCCACCCAAAAGAAGTAAAGTCTAAGAGAAGTGAAAGTTCTTATGGCTTCTGACCAACACAATCTAAGCCCAGAAGAGAGGTTTAAATAGATACTTTGAGAAAAATCAGCCCAAGCCTGGACTCCTTAGACTGAGCACTCTCAGACCTTTCATGAAACCTCTGCTAACCATAGTCTTTTATCCCTGAAGAATGCCTCAAAGTGAATGATACCAGAACATTCCTGGGACAGAAGACCTAGGATTTGGATGCCCCCAGAGACCTGATATCCAGAAGGGAAAGAGAAGCACAGAGACCTGGCATATGCACTTCAGGGCATTTTCAATATAATGGACTATGAGAAAAATCGTAAGTGCCATCATCTATGAATACACCTAGAAATGCAAAACCAAATGACATTCTTGTCCATTCAGTACTCAAGTAGTTTCTTTTTTATTTATTTTTTTAGTTCAGAGACCCTCACTATATTGCCCAAGCTGTTCTCAAAACTTTTAGGCTCAGCCAGAAGTGATGGCACATGCCTGAAATCCCAGCAGCTCAGGAGGCTGAGGCAGGAGGATCGTGAGTTTAAAGCCAGCCTCAGCAAAAGCAAGGCCCTAAGCAACTCAGTGAGACCATGTCTCTAAATAAAATACAAAATAGGGCTGAGGATGTGGCTCAGGGGTCGAGTGCCCCTGAGTTCAATCCCCAGTATCAAAAAAAAAAAAAAAAAGAAAAGAAAAGAAAAAAAGCTTCTGTGCTCGAGTCATCGTACTACCACAGCCTCTGAGTAGTTGGGACTACAGATGTGTGCCACCACTCCTGGCTTTATTTTACTTTTTTGTTAAGATTGAATTCATAAAAAAATTAATGGTTTTAAAGTGAAAAATTCAGTGCAAACACCATTACCACCTAGTCCCAACGTTAGGGTCTGTAAACAAGTCAAGATGGCGCCTGGCATTTTGCCAGGGGGAGTGGTTTGTGAAGTAACGCCAGCGAGCCATTAAGTGTGGAGATTCCTTATTGGTTGACTGCTGTATCTAGTTTATGTTAATTAAGATAAGCTGTGTGGAATGTATATATACCACTCCTGTCCTACAATAAACGGCTCCCACTCCTGCTGTATCAATCTACACAAGTTGCTTGTCACCCCCCGGTTATTTTGCCCAGCCAGCTGGGCTGCAGCATCCCAAGATATTTTCATCACCCCCAAAAGAAAACCTTGCAGCCATTAAGCAGTCATTCCCCATTACCTTATGTTTCCAGTCCCTGGCAACCACCAATCTGCTCTCTAACATGATCAGTTTCTTATCTCTGAATAACTGCCAGCAATTTATAAACAAGAGCAGGAAGAAGATCATCAGATACGTGGAATTGGTCCTAGAGAACTCACTAGACATTTTCAGAGCTAGGATATTGGGGCAATGGAGGCAGAGTGATGTTGGTGGAGAGGAGATGGCAGCAGGGATGAGGAACCCAGGGGGCATTGCCTGAAGGAAAAAAGAGGAAGGCAAGGTCGCATCAAGATCCTAATGGAATCCCTCAGCTCTTCACCCCAGTGTGCTTCAATAATGACTTCATCAAAACCTGTTAATGATTTTTCTTTTAAATATTTCAAGGACTTAGTTTGCAAACATGAAGCAGAAAAGAGTTGCTAAGTTAGTTTCATGAGCATCTACTTGGGGCTTAAATACAAACACTAAGCTAATTCTCACAACAGTTCCAAGGATCATTATTACCCTCATTTTACAGATATGTAAACTGAGCATTGGAAACTCCAAGCACTTTGTCCAAGCCATTCAGTAAATACAAGATACAGAGGAGGCTGGCTCAGACCTAAATCAGAATAAGCCTTCCTTCTTGACCCTGCCCTGATTTTCCCATAATGTAGTGTAATGGAGCCCCTCTTCCACCAAAGAATCTTAATTAAGCTTCTCCAGAGACCCTCACCATAAATGTTCTTTTAAAATTATTTTTAGTTGTACACAATACCTTTATTTTGTTTATTTATTTTTATGTGGTGCTGAGGATCGAACCCAGGGCCTCGAATGTGCTAGGTGAGCACTCTACCGCTGAGTCACAACCCCAGTCGCCTTTTTTTAAATTTTATTTTTTAGTTGTACACAATACCTTTATTTTGTTTATTTACATAATTGTTCTTGTTAACAGAATATCAGCAAAAATTCCTGCAAAAAACTTCAATGAGGGATAGGACTTCCTATTTTTGGTGAGGACTAAGTTGCTCTGCCTTGCCAAAGCTAAGTTCGGCCCCAGACTTGATGATGTTACTTCTGCTTTTGTGGTCAAACTTGTAAAACCTCTGACTAATATTAAAAAATGGGACAAAAAGCACTTGTCCTGTAAACCTTCAAGCCCCAACTCCCACTGGGTATAAAGTCCAGGAATATCCATACTCAAGGTCCAGAGAATTTTTTAGGTGATAACTCCTCTGAACCCTGTACCCAATAAACCCACTTCCTGAAAATTCCTCAGGTGTCCATCCTCTTCTGTCCTACATGATTTGGCAACCCGTGTGGGACAGTGGAGGTCAAGACAGCTTTTCTGCCTCGCTTGTCTCTGGGTCTGTCTTCCTAGGCATGTGGGAAGACAACACGTCTCCTTGGTCCACCACAGGCAACTTTTTGCCTGTAAGTGAGGTGACTCATCCGGCATCCTGAGCTGCCTCTATGATGGAGTCCAGAGTGATCACTGTATACCCAGCAAGAGGTATTCCATCTTCCCTGAAACTTTTTTTATTTGTGAAATACTCCAACTCAGGGTCCTTGAGGGGCTGGTCTCTCAGGTCAGGTATACTGGGGAACAGTTTATCTATGACCTCAGAGCTGTCTTGATGGGCAACAGAGTTACTGGGCTAAAAGTCTGGACTTAAAGTCTTTAGGGTGGACATGTGGATTTTCACATAACATGCCCTGGTATCTGACCATCCTCACATTAGTCAGCCAATACCAACAGTGCCAGTACAGGGTTCCTGTCTGTTCCTGTCCCATAATCAACTTGTTAACCTCTGACACCAGAAGGGCCATGGCTGCAAGGGCCTATAGTAGACAAGGTGGCCAGCCTTGAATCATGGAGTCTAGCTGTTTAGAAAGATAGGCCACTGGACAGTGCCATGTCCCCAGCATTTGCATTAGGACTACTAAACAGCTATTCCAGATCATGCATGGACATACAGAGAGAAGGGCTTTGTGAAGTCAGGGAGCCCTAGTCCAGGTGCACTGGTGAGTGCTTGTTTAATGTCCTCAAAGGCCTTTTGCTGTGCTAGCCTGCACATCAGAGAATCCAGTTCTCTCCACTTTGTGGCTTCATAGAGGGGCTTGGCTATAACTGAAAAGTTAGGCATAGAACTCTCAGATCTGGCAGTGAGTAGAAGGGACCAGAATTGAGCAGACTTCCTCTTTCCTCTAGGGCCAAGTTGCTGTTATCTCTAAGTTATATGAGGAAAGGGGGCTAATTAACTCAGGAGGAAAAGACATGAAATATGGACAGAAAATTCTTAATCTTCTAGATGCAGTATGGGCTCTCAGAAAAGTTTCAGTTATGCATTGTCAGGGCCACCAAAAGGGGAACACTGTGGTTGCTCAGAGCAACTGAAGAGCAGACTGAGAAGCAAAATTTTCAGCTTACAAAAAACAGACAGAACAGGATGATGGGGATTTTCTGATGGCTGCATAGCCATCCGTGAGACTCTAGCCTGCCTTCATCAGATAGTTCCACAGGGGAGCACACATTGGCCACATGGCACTTGAGAATGTTCTGAGTCAGCATGTCTATGTCCCTGGGCTCACAAACATTTCCCAGGTGCTCTGTGAACAGTGCAAAACTTGTGCCCACAACAACCCATGCCAGGGGCTCAGGCTTCCACCAGGAATCCAAACTACAGGAGTTAATATCTTTTGAGAAACTGAAAGTTAATTTTACTGAGCTACTACGTTCATGGGGATATAAATATCTTTTGATTTTGGTGTACTCTTATTCTGGATGAAAGCCTTTCCAACCCACACTGAAGAAGTTCAAGAGGTAGCCAGGATGCTTCTCTGGGAAATTATTCCTAGATTTGACATTCCAATAACTATTGGCTCAGACAACAGACAACTTTTATGGCAGAGGTGATTTGATTATTGGCCAAGAGTTTAAATATCAGATAGAAGTTTACATACCGCCTATAGGCCACAGAGTTCTGGTAAAGTAGAAAGAATGAACAGGACTTTAAAGGCACAATTAGGTAAACTGCGTCAGGAAATTCACCTGCATTGGGACACACAGTTGGATGAATCTTGCAATAATCATACTGAGTGAAAGAAGCAAAAGACTACTTATTATTTGATTCCAGTTATATGAAGTTCAAGAATTGGCAAAACTAACCTAGGGTGACAAAAAACAAAATATTGGTTGCCTATCAAAGATGGGCATTGACTGGAAGGAGGCATGAGAGAGGTTTTTGGGGTGATGAAAAATTCTTTATTGGGATCTTAATTTGTCAAAACTCATTAATGTACACCTAAACTTAAATGCAATTTCACTATAAAATTACCTCAATTAGCCAGGCTTGGTGGCACATGCCTATAATCCGAGCGGCTCAGGAGGCTGAGGCAGGAGGATTGAGAGTTCAAAGCCAGCCTCAGCAAAGTGAGGTGCTAGGCAACTCAGTAAGACCTGTCTCTAAATTAAATACAAAACAGGGGTGGGGATGTGGCTTAGTGGTCACATGCCCCTGAGTACAATCCCAGGTACCTCCCCCCAAAATTACCTCAATGCAAAAACTACATACATAAATAAATAAATAAATAAATAAATAAATAAATGGAGAGGCCATGGAACATGGAAGTCTGGAAAGACCCTCTGAAGAGCCTAGGGATGAAGTGATGGTGTGACTGTCCCAGGGCTGTTCTACAAAGTACCACAGACTAGGTGTTTTTTTCGGGGAGGCAGGTACTGGGGATTGAATTCAGGGGCACTCAACCCTGAACCACATCCCAGCCCTATTTTATATTTTATTTAAAGACAGGGTCTCACTGAGTTGCTTAGCACCTCACTTTTGCTGAGGCTGACTTTGAATTCACGATCCTCCTGGCTCAGCCTCCCAAGCTGCTGAGATCACAGGTGTACGCCACTGTACCCAGCCAGATTGGGTGGTTTTAGCACCAGAAATAAACTCTTCCCAAGATGTGTACATCAAGGTGCTGAGGTGCTGGCAGGATGGGTTCCCTCTGGGGGCTGTGTGGGAGAATCTGGCATGGGCCCCTCCCAGCTTCTGGTTTGCAGCAAATCCTAGGCGTTCCTTTGCTTCTGCTGCACCACCCCGACCTGTCTTCACATGACGTCCTCCCTCTGCATGTGTCTGTGTGCAAATCTCCCCTTCTGGTAAGGACACCAGCCTTGTTGGATGAGAGACAACTCCAGTAGGACTGCCTGTTAATTTAACCAGTTGTATCTGCAACAACCCAATCTCCAAATAAGGTCACACTCGGAGGGAGTGGGGGTGAGGATTCCAACACATGAATTTGGGGGACAAAATTTGACTCATTACACTGCCCAAAGTAAACCAAATGCTAGAACCTTAAATCTTCCCAGGAGCCCTGTGCATGGTGTTGTTATCTGTGGCTTTCACGGATAAGGAAACACACACTGAGAGAGGGAAGACACAATGTGTGACCATGCTGGTGGTGGCCAGGGAATCTCTGCTCCAGGGTGCCTAACTCCATGCCCTGGGCTCTCCCTAACACCTGCCAGCTCCGGTGCTCACTGTGAATCTGGCAGGCTGGGACAGAGCCTCGCTGCACTCTGACCCCTCCTTCCTATGCACCACATTTCCCTAAGTCCAGCACAGATAACGCAGCAGGCTAACCAGGAACCTGGAGGACTCTGACGTGCTTGATGCTAAGCCCACGGGCCACAGAGGCATTTTGTGTCCCCCTGGCACCTGTGGACGTGAAGAGGACTATGGGGG
Source organism: Marmota monax (assembly GCF_021218885.2). NCBI lineage: Eukaryota > Metazoa > Chordata > Mammalia > Rodentia > Sciuridae > Marmota > Marmota monax. Next base: position 1,438,577 of record NW_026692025.1, on the reverse strand, counting down.
CAGGGAGATGGGCAGTGGAGATTTGGATTGTAAGTGAGAACTGTAAGGAAAGTGTCTCGCCCTGGGCAGCTCCTAAAAGGGATTGGGGCTCTTGATCCTGTGCTTGGACTCCCAGTGAAGTGGAATTTAGGGTAACATTGACTGTCTTGGAACACACCCTTCCTCTTGTGCTGGCCTGTGCTTTCTGGGCATACTGGGACCTTAGGGGACAGGACCAGATCAACCTATTACACTGCCCTATGAAGAGCTGGAGAAGTGTGTCAAAAGGTCAGGCAAGTTAAAAGAGCCAAAAGCTGTCAGATAAAGACGACAAGACCAGTTTGTTGTCATCTAGCAGAGTATTGAGTGAGCTGATGTCATGGCATCACCTGCCCACCAAGTCTGAGGTTAAATTTAGGTAAATAGGAATCAGGCCCCAAACAACATCATCCTCCTGGTAGATTTTCTCCTAGGATCCCTTCAATGAAGGTGTTCCAGCAGTCTCCATTCCTGCTCCATTCCTGTCACAGCCTCTGGGACAGGAGGCCCCTGTGTTTTTCCTTTGCTAGCAAAGCAATAAAACTTCTTTAAAAAGAGGGAGGGAGGGAGGGAGGGAGGGAGAGAGAGGGAGAGAGAGAGAGTGAGAGAGAATGTTCCAGCGAGCACTGGGCTCCAGGCATTGAACCATCCACTGGGGCTACAAATATGAAGTAGGAAGTTGAAGGCCTTGCCTGTATGAAAGCCAACATTGGACAATTAAGTACCCCAAAGTGAGAGATGCCCTGGAGCTGGGCAGGGAAGGCCTAGTTGTGGTCCTCAGCAGTGATGATGATTTTGTCCAGGTCCAGTCTAGGGGAGCAGCCTGGCACCTGGCTGCCTCAGCAGCAACAGAGACCACTGCCTTTGACCATGAAACAGAAGTCAGCCAGGCATCCTGCAGGACAGAAAGAGTGGGGCTCTTGTTAAAAGGCTCTAGAGAATCTCCTGTAATTTACCACAGGGGGCACCCAGATGAGGTCTGGTCAGTTACAACTTCACTTGAAGACTTCCCATTCCCTCCTTGGGTTCTGCCTTTTCTGTAAATGGACATTTTCTGAATTCCTCAGATCTTCCTTCCTGACCCTTACAGACACTGAGGAGCAGGGCCTCTGGTTCCCCAGGAGACTGCTCACTGAGCAGTGTTCCTGGAGATCTGAAGTGTTTCCTTGTTTCCACAAGAAAAGAACAGCAGCCTGGCCAAGACCCTTCCATGAAGAATCCTCAAGTCCACAGCACCCATGTGGATACCATTCCATACTCAAAAGTCTACCTATTGGGGGCTGTGGCTGTAGCTCAGCAGTAGAGTGCTCACCTAGCATGTGTGAGGCACTGGGTACGATCTTCAGCACCACATTAAATAAATAAATAAATAAATAATAAAGGTATTGTGTCCAACTACAAGTAAAAAATATTTTTTAAAAAGTCTACATGCCTTCCCCATTCTTTGTCCAAAGCTAGGTTTTTCCTCAGCACACAGAGGGTAGAGTTTCAGGGACCTCAAGCGGCTTCAGAAGAAGCAGTCATGGTCCTTCAGTCACAGGGTCCAAGAATATCCCCTGAGACGACCCACAAATTCAGGCCTCCTGAAGGAGGAGACCCAAGGACCACTAGGCCAGCCCTGAACTTCCTGAGTCTTACTGCCACTGTGATTGAGACCCTGCACTTTATAGAATCAAAGAGAAAGTCTTCAATGGTTTATATGTTAAATTTTGTTATATGATTTTTTACCACAACAAAAATGCATAAAAAGAGAAAAAACAAAACAAAACCTTTTGCCCATGAAAAGACTAAGGAAAAATTTAAAAAGCAGGGAAGTCCTTACAATGAGATACCACTTCACACCCACTTTCGTTAAAAAAAAAGGAAACTCATTTGGGGGCGTAACTCATCTGAAGAGTATTTTCCTGGCATGTAAGGTTCTGTGTTCCCTCCCAGCACTACAAAACAAAACAAAACAAAACACACAAAAAGTGACAATAAACAAGCACTGCAAGGATGTAAAGAAATTGGAAGCCTATGCATGGCGGGTGGGAAGGTAAAATGGTGCAACTGCTGAGGAAACCAGTCTAGCAGTTCCTCTAAACTTTACACCTAGAGTCACCATGGAACCCAGCAATTCCATTCCTGGATATAGATCCCAAAGAATTGAAAACTGCTGTTTCATCAAATGCATGCATACAAGTGTTCATAAGCAGAGTTTCTCACTATAGTCAGAAGGCAGAAACAACCCTAATCTCCAGGAACTGATGGACAGATAAACAAAATGTGGTCTATCCACACACTGGAATATTATTCAGCCATTAAAAATGAAGGTCTGATGCCTACCACAAAATGAACAAACCTTGAAAAAAAATCATTCCAAACACAATAGGCCACATCGTGCATAATCTCATTTATATTAAATGTCCAGAAGAGGCAAATCAACAGAGACAGAAAACAGATTTGTAAGTACATGGAACTGAAGCTGGTGATTGACTGCATAATGGGCACAAATTCTCCTTTTTTGTGTGTACCAGGAATTGAACCCAGGGGCTCTTAATCACTGAGCCACATCCCCAGCCCGTTTTATTTATTATTTTGAAACAGGTCTCACTGAGTTGCTTAGGGCCTCACTAAGTTGCTGAGGCTGGCCTTGAGTTTGTGTTCCTCCTGCCTCAGCCTCCTGAGCCACTGGGATTACAGGCGTGTACCAAAGTACCCAGCAAATTCTCCTTTGGAGATGATGAAAATGTTCTACAACTAGATTGACATAGTGGCTGTACAACACTGTAGAAATATTCAATGCCACTGAATTGCACACTTCAATATGGTTAATGTCATGTGAATTTTTTTTAAAGTACACTTTTGCTATAAATTTGTTTAAAATAGTTGCTGCCTTGGCAGCATCCACTATCAGGCCCAATGTAAGTAATGTGAAACCCAGTTGCACACTGCCACCTTTGCCTTAAATAAAATTTATGTTCCCTGTGTAGTTGTTTGAAATTAGTTCACTTATTTCTTATCTTACTGACTCAATCAAATCTCACAGCTGCTGACCATGATAGAGCCCAGAATCATGTAAATATGCTTCTCTCTATGCATATTTTTGTTAAAGTAGCCCCTATGGGAAAGCCTAAGGGCTGACACCCATAGACTTGAGAGGCTCAGGCCCACAAGTTCCCCCTTATACCTGATGGTTGAGCTCCTATTACCCCCAGACTTAACCTCTCAGGGACCCATGAGTAATACATTTTTGTTTCACATCTTTTTGTCATCCTCTGACACTCACATCCCTACTTAACTTTCCCCACTCTCTTCAAGAATAGCTATCTTGGCTTAGGGCCATTCTTTTTTTTTTTTTTTAAGAGAGAGAGAGAGAATTTTTTAGCTTTCAGCAGACACAACATGTTTATTTGTATGTGGTGCTGAGGATCGAACCCAGGCCGCACGCATGCCAGGCGAGCACGCTACTGCTTCAGCCACATCCCCAGCCCCAGCTTAGGGCCATTCTCGACAGAGTTCCTCACTATCAAATTAGGAAAAAAAAATCTCAACAGTAAAAATTACGATACCTCTCTTGGAAACAGATTTAACTGTGATAAATGTCCCAGGACTTTTGGGTTGAAATCTCAGGTCATGACACACCACAAATTTTCCTATCACAGGGGCCTGGGTGGTGGTCACATAGGCATTGTCACTGGGTGACATTGAATGGACCTGAACACGTATGTCACATATAGTGCATGAGAGGTTAAGAGTGTACCCAAGCATGAGTCTCACTGACCCGTGTTATATAGAAACACATGAGGATGTCTGTAAGTGCCACCCAACTCTATTCTTGCTTGATATAAATCTGACCTTGGGGATGTTATTTCAATGAAGGGATTTTTAAGACTCCCAAGATTTTAGATTTGGTTGCTATGTCCTATAAAAATGATCTCCAAAAGAAAACCGTAATTCTGACTGGTCTTCTTACTTTGATTTCCCTTCATGGATTCTTAGACCATATAAATGTTGGTAAGATTTCCCTGGGAAAACCAAAGATGATGATTCCCATTTGCTTCTTCTCCCACATATGTGTAGGCAGTAAAAGGACTGAGAGTTCTTATTTTTGTGAAATTACTGAGAATCTTGGCTCACCTAAGTGAATCTCTCCCTCCCTTTCCAGGCTGTTAGAAGGATTAATGTTAATTAGCAATAGACTATAGTGACAGTGACAGGGGAGGAAGCATGGTGCCTCAGAGGTCCAGTGGGAACCCAGAGAAGGGCCCCAAGAGGAGTAGATTAGATCCTTTGAGGTCACCACTCCCTTTTTTTTAAATTGGTGGGCTTTAGTTTTGTCTTAGAGAAAAATAAAATTGAGCCACTGCACATTGTGGAGAAAGCATGTGGAAGAAGACATTCATTTTCAGATGGAATGTCCAGTGCTTGACTTTGTGCCCCAGCTCAATCATGTAGGCACACAGGTGAAGAGATTGGGGCTAGCAAGACAATACCACTCCTAACCAACCCTTCCAGCAGATAGGGCCTAGGGGATGATGCCTTACTAACTAATGTCACCTGGCTGCCTCCTGCCATTGTAGTCAAGACCACCCAATCCAGTGCTCCATAGAGACCTGGCAGGGACCTCTGAGATGGAGCCTATTTAGCCAGGAAGGGACAAATAGGTGTGGGGCAATAGAAAGAGGACCCTGCCTGCTCCACTGCAGGGCCTAGCCACCAAGAGAAATGCAGATCAATTCTTCCCACCTGACTCTCCAAGCCCTTGTCCCTGGCTCCTTCTCAGACAGCCCCCACCAGGCAGGTCCCAATTGTCCCTCGCTTGCTTCTGGTCTCCAGAACCAAGATGGAAGAAGGGGCTCACCTCACCTGCATTTTTTCTCCTGAAGGGACTCCAGTGACATCTGAAGGTCCATCAGATACCTCCCCTTAAGGTCCTGGTAGTACACTTGAAGGTCAATGTGGAACTTATTAACTTCTGTCAGCTCTTCCTTCACCTTCTGCAATTGTAGCTTTCGTTTCTGGGACACGTGCTTTGTCTCTGAGAAATTCTCCTGTTGCAAGTCTGAGAAGTGACTCTCCAGAGTGAAGGGTCTGGTGACATCAGGCAAGTTGGAGGATAGACCATCTTCCCCACCCAGCTTGGGGGACTTGGAAACCGTGGCCTTTGCACTGGGCTGCTCACAGTTGTCCAGACTGCTTTCCACCTTAAGTACTGAGCCCTTGGACCTACAGTCTTCCTCCAGTTCCTGGAGCTGCTGATGACACTGACAGAGCCTTCGCTCTATCTGGGCAATGGTGGCAGAAGTGCGCTGATTCACCTTCTCAAAGGCCTGCCGGATATGTGGAGCTTGATGCCTGTCAGCTTTGGACACTAGCCTGAGGTAGCTCACAGTGTTCTCATCCCGACTAGCCTTCTCCACTTTCAGCTGCTCTGAGAGGTAGAGGATTCGGTGCTTGACACTTTCCTGTAAATTCCGGGAAAGTTCTCCCTCTGAAAGGCTGGAATGCCCATTGGGATCATCCTCGCTGGATGACAGAGACCTGCAAGAAGGCACACTGGAGGGAAGTGTTGCATTTGGGCTCTTGACGTATTCTGCCTATAGTGGGAAACAGGAAATAACAAATCAGGTTCTCTGTGAGCCACAGATGGAGACTTGGACACATTATGACTTCACTCCATAAAAATATTTATATATATGTATGAATACTAATGTGCAAAATTTGTGCACTCAAGATGTGCTCAACATGGACTGGGAGGTCAAGTTCAATTTATGGGCCCTGCTCCCCTCTGTTCAGCACTTGACTCCTTCCTTTATAGGTGTACCTTACTATGATCCTCAGATCAGTAGAATCTCCCCTCTATATCTTGTTCTTGTACCTCTTCTACTTTCTCTTCCAAGAATTACAAATTGTGAGTCATTTTTGTAAAGAACTATTCTAGTAGCCAGTCATGGTGGTGCATGAATGTAATTCCAGTGACTTAGGAGGCTAAGGCAAGAGGATCACAAGTTTGAGGCCAGCCTGAACAATTTAGCCAGACCCTTAACAACTTAATAAGATCCACTCTCAAATAAAATATAAAAAGAACTGTGGATATAGCTCAGTGGTAAAACACCCCTGGATTAAAACATCAGCACCAAAAAAAACCCCTCTGTTCTTGTGAAAGTATGAACAAACTCATTCCTATTAACTCATATTGCTTGCCGGATTGCTACTCCCAGAGAGCTAGGCAGAGAGATTTGCATTGTAACAGGTTCAGTTGTGCCTGCAGTCATTCATTCTACACATTATTCTCTGAGTGCCCATGATGTGGTACAGAAGCCAGACATGTTTCTTGCTTTTACACAGCTTACAGTCCAGGGTGGAAAATTCTATCATGACACCAAAGAATGAGTTTCTCACATGGTGAGTGATCACTTTGCCTTTCAAATAGAGCTCTGTTCAAATCCTGCCTCTATCACTTTGAGATCTTGAGCAAGTTAAGAAACCACTTTCTCACCTGTAAAATCAAGATGGCAAGAGCATCACTGCTGGAACCCTGTGGTACAGGATAGTGGAGATAGTAAGGACAGAGGGAGGTGAAGAGGGATCAGGTGGAGCTTCTGTTCTGTTTCTACTTTGAAACTGTGAGCGCCTTCACAACAGTTTGTCATCTGAAAATGCCCTCCTGGTGGCAAATAGGAAATGACTATATTGTACTAGACATCTTAAGTCTGTGTATCTTATTGCATGTAAGTGATATCTCAATTAAAACATAATGTATACCACTGCATGCCCAGAAGACTGGCAAAAATTCATACTAATAATAATATATGTTGGCAAGGACATGGGGCATCAGGATCTCTCAATCACTATTGCTGGGAAAGTAAACTGGTACAACTCCTTTGGAAAAGCATGTGGTAGTAGTGTAAAGTAGAAGGCATAGTCCAGGATGCACTGAATGGTCCAGAAACTGAATTTGTAGACAATATCTCCTGTGTCCACTAATGTTCTCAGTAACCAACTACTACAAACCACCCACCTGCCCATATTCACCAATATATTATTATATTACAAAAGAAATGAACTACAGTCTTGAGAAACATGAATGAATCTCACAAGCATAATGTTGAACAAAATAAGCAGAAAATTCATACTACATATTATTCTTTTGTGTAAACTTGAAGAACAAGCAAAAATAAGTAACATTGTAGGTGGCAAAACTATAAAAGAAAGGAATGGGTATGAATAACATAAACATCAGAATGGGGGTTCTCCTTAGGATGGGAGAAGGTAACTGTGAATGGGGTAACACACAGAGGTTGGGTTTCTTGGCCTGAGTAGTAGCTAAGTATATGTTCACTTTATCCTTATTTCTTAAAATATATGTTGATTTTTTTAGATATTTATTTTTTAGTCATAGTTGGACACAATACCTTTATTTTTTTTATTTTTATGTGGTGCCAAGGATTGAACAGAGCAAAACAAAGTATCCAGAATGCAGCTAAGAGGCATGAAGAAATATAAAAATTGGAAAAAAGCTGGGTGCAGTAGTGCACACCCATAAGGATTGGGAATTTAAAGCCAGCCTCAACAATTCAGTAAGACCCACTCTCAAAATGAAATAAAAAAATAAAAAGGGTTGGGGATGTGGCTCAGTGGCTGAATGCCCCTGGATTCCATCCTCAGTACAAAAAAAATGGAAAAATAGAAACATGGAAGAGAGTGTGAGAAGGTCTAATAAAAATCTCATCACTATGTCAGAGAAAATAAAGCAGTGACAACATTTGAAGACATACTTCCTAAAAACTTTCCTGAACTAATAGAAGACAAATTTAAGAATCCCAACAAATCCCAAGCAGGAAAAACAGAAACAGATTTGTACCTAGACACAAGATATTAAAGGCAAAGAAATAAAGCTGATTACCTTTAAAACCATGACTTTTAAACTACAGGATGACTTCTTAATAGCATCAATGAAACCCAGAAGATGGTTGACAATCTTCAATATGCTGAGACAAAAACATTTGGAAAGAAAAAAAAATTAGTTCATATTCAAAGCATCAGAATTTGTAATTTACAATTGCATGAGAAACTGGAAGACAATGAAGGAATACCTTCAATATTCTTAAGGGAAAGTTATTGTCCAACCTATAATTCTATACCCAAACTGTCAACCGTGAGTTTAGAAAAAAAAAAATTTCAGTGCTGGGGATGAAACTCAGGGCTTCGCACATGGTAAGCTTGAGCTCTACCACTGAGCTACACCCCCAGCTCTGACTGTGAGTTTAGACTAATGACATTTTTGGACATGAAAGAACTCAAATAATTTACTTCTTCTCTATTTTTCTTTTAGAGGCCTTTTTGTAGAAACAGTGCACCACCAAAATCAGGGAAGTAAAGGTGGTAACTAGGAAACAGGGGACTCAAGCCAACAAAGAACTGAACACCATCTCTGGAATGATGGAAGGAGACCCCAGGCTCATGACTGGGTAGAAGGCCCAGAGAGCAAGTCAAAAATACCCCAAAATCTGGGTGCAATGGCACATGCCTATAATCCCAGTGACTTGGGAGGCTGAGGCAGGAGGATTGCACATTCAAAGCCAGGCTTAGCAACTTAGTGAGGCCCTAAGCAACTCAGGGAGACCCTGTCTCTAATAAAATATAAAATAGGGCTAGGATGTGGCTCAGTAGTTAAGCACTGCTGGGTTCAATCCCCAGTACCAAAAAAAAAAAAAAAAAAAAAAAAGACCCAAGAAAGCTCCTAGGAAAGGAACTATGAAAATGCCAGACATCTTTAAACAAATGGATAGGAAATTCAGAGAGTTGGGAGAAGTGCTGAACTACTGATAAGTAAGAACAAACAAGCAAAAACGAATGGGGATACAAATGTTGACTCCAAGAAAAACAAAATGTTGGGAAAGGAAAAGAAATCACAGTAATTACATAATTATGAGTAGAGCTTCCATGGACTTGGTAATGTAACATGAAGAGATGACCTAAATGAAATTATTATGCACTATGCTGAAAGGATGGAGGAACAGGAAGTATGTGTTGGTTGGGGATGGAGAGGCAGGTCAAGTCAATCAATAATTCCTAAAACATAAAAAGAGAAAGCAATAGCACTACTATTTAGAGAAGGTAAATGACAAAAGAAAGTACTAAAAGTGTGCAAAGTGGTTGATTCTGGGGAGTGGTTGGAAGACATGAATTGCTATTTTTTAAATACATTATTTTAGTTGTAGATGAACACCATACTTTTATTTTATTTATTTTTATGTGGTGCTGAGGATCGAACCCAGTGCCTCACACATGCTAGGCAAGCGCTCTACCTCTGAGCAACAATCTCAGACCCTGGGACTGCTATTTTGTAGAAGTAACTAACTCTGAACTTGGGGTCAGCAAACTAGGCTCCAAACTATGCCTATGTTTGTATGGCTTATAAACTAAGAGTGATTTTTAATGTTTTTAAAGAGTTAAATCAAATTTTTTCTAAATTTCAGTTCTTCCTTTATTTTTTTAACATTTATTTTTTAGTTGTAGGTGGACACAATACCTTTGTTTTATTTATATGTGGTGCTGAGGATCGAACCCAGTGCCTCACGCATGCTAGGCAAGCTCTCTTCCACTGAACCACAACCCCAGCCCTGAAATGTCTCAAACTAGGTAAAGATTATATGAGATTCAAGCCATGCTCCTGCATTTCCTTATTGCCTATGGCTGCTACAAGGGCAGAGTTGAGTAGTTACAGAGACCATGTGGCCTAAAATACAGGCTCTTTACAGAAAAATTTTGCTTAACCTGCTTTAAATTATATTCATGTACACTACTGACAAATATAAGAACTAAACTTGGGGCAGGGTACCAGGAATTGAATCCAGGAATGCTTAACCACCAAGCCACATTCCCAGCCCTTTTTTATACTTTATTTAGGGACAGGGTCTTGCTCACTTGCCTTGTTAAGTTGCTTAGGATTGCTTTGAATTTGCAATCCTCCTGCCTCAGCCTCTAGAGTTTCCGGAATTATAGGCATGTGCCACAAAGCCCGGTTAACTAAATAATTTTTTAAAGAGCAAGTTTCAATCACGAAAAATAAAAATTTGTTTATGACTTGTTCTGGGAGTAAGTTTATAGATACAATAAAAAAGTTGAAATTGAGAGAAAAAATATGTTGATTGAAAAAAATTAAAGGTAAACACCAACAGAACAGAAACCACATACAAAACATCCAAACAAACATGTGAAATGGAAATGGAATTTGTTTAATGAAAAGAAGAGGAGGGAAGCAGGCATGGTGACTCACACCTGTAGTCCCAACTACTTGAGACTCTGTGGCAGAAGGATTGCTTGAGCCCAGGAGTTTGGGGCCAGCATGGACAACATGGCAAGACCATATCAACAAAAACAACAAAGCAAGCAAACAGGAAAAAAAAAAAAGAAGGAAAGAAGTAACAAAAAGAAATAAGACCAAAATGTAGGCTCTCTCTTCACCTCATTATTTCTTTTGCTGAGAAGAAGCTTGTTAGTTTGAATCCATCCCATTTATTAATTCTTGATTTTATTTCTTATGCTTTAGGAGTCTTGCTAAGGAAGTTGGGGCCTAATCCGACGTGATAAAGATTTGGGCCTACTTTTTCCTCTACTAGGTGCAGGGTCTCCGGTCTAATTCTTAGGTCCTTGATCCACTTTGAGTTGAGTTTTGTGCATGGTGAGAGACAGTAGTTTAGTTTCACTTTGAATACAAGCAACAGTAAGTGTTGGAAGGATGTGGGAGAAAAGGCACACTCATACATTGATGGTGGGATTGCAAATTGGTGCAACCACTCCGGATAGTAGTAAGGAGACTGCTTAGACTACTTGGAATGGAACCACCATTTGAATCAGCTATCCACTCCTTGGTTTATAGCCAAAGGACTTAAAATCAGCATTCTACAGTGACACAGCCACATCAATATTTATAAGAGCTCAATTCACAACAGCTAAACTGTTGAAGCAACCTAGATGCCCTTCAATAGATAAATGGATAAAGAAACTGTGGTATATATATACAATGGAATATTACTCAGCATTAAAAGAGAATAAAATGATGGCATTTGCAGGTGGATGGGTGGAATTGGAAAACATAATATTAAGCAAAATAAGCCAATCCAAAAAAACAGGGGCCAAATGTTTTCTGTGATAGGTGGATGGTGATCCATAACGTGGGGGGAGGGACATGAGATGAGTGGAGGAACTTTGGATGGGGCAAAGTGCAGGGGGCAGGGGGTAAGGGGTAGGAAAGATGGTGGAATGAGATGGACATCATTACCCTAGGTACATGCATGATTGCATGAATGATGTCACTCTACTTCATGTACAAACAGAGAAGTGAAAAATTCTGCTCCGTTTGTGTACAATGAACTGAAGAGTTTTCTACTGTATGTATAACTGATTAAAGCTAAAGAAAAAAAGAAATAAGACCAGAGTCTCGGGAGGCTGATGCAGGAGGATCACAAATTCAAAGCCAGTCTCAGCAACTTAGCAAGGTGCTAAGCAACTCAGTGAGAGCCGGTCTCAAAATAAAATACAAAATAGAGCTGGGGATGTGGCTCAGTGGTCGAGTGCCCCTGAGTTCAATTCCCTGTACAAAAAGAAGAGGAGGAGGAGGAGGAGGAGGAGGAGGAGGAGGAGGAGGAGGAGAGAAGATATCAGAGATATCAGAGTAAATATAAAATAGAATGTCAATAAAATGTGATTTAACTTTATACCATGTTCTTGAGGAGATGACTCAATATTGTAAATGAGGCAACCAAAAAAAAAAAAACTTGTACATAACCTATACAGTCCATAAAACCATAATTAAAAACTCAAAGAGAATGACTTATGAATCTTAAAATAACTGATTCCAAAATAGCTGATTTTTATTTGGAAGATAAAATGCAAAAGAGCAGCTAAGTGATCTTTGAAAAAATAGTAAATAAGGTCTTGGGTAAATGGACTACTTCTTCACAATAATAAGATCCATACAGAATAAAGAACCAAACATTTTAAAACTATGAAAGTAACCAGGTGCAGTGGCAAAATTCTGTAACCTCAGAAGCTCAGGAGGCTGAGGCAGGAGGACTGCAATTTCAAAGCCAGCCTCAGCAACTTAGTGAGGCTCTAAGCAACTTAGCGAGACCCTGCCTCAAAATAAAATATAAATGGGCTGCAGATGTTAAGCTCCCCAGGGTTGAATTCCTGGTATAAATAAATAAATAAATGGCTTATGAATAAAAAACTTATTTCAAAAACTTTGACAGCATTAAAAAGACACAATAAAGTATTTTATATAGTTTCGGTGGAAATGACCTTTCTAAGACTCAACCCAAAATACCATGGGAAAAGATTTACATATTTATTATGTACAATATTTTCTAACCTTCTGTGTAGAGAGGGAGAAAAACCCAAAGTTGAAAAGAAGGAACATTTAGGTTTAGGCTCAAACACTTGAGTATGCCTTTAAAATAAGGTATCTGAGGTGCATGATAGTACACAGCTGTTATACCGTCTACTAGGGAGGCTGAAATCAAAGGATTACAAGTTTGAGGCCAGTGTGGGCAATTTAAGGACACCCTTTCTCAAATTTAAAAAATAATAAGAAAATAAAAAGGGCTGGGGATGCAGCTGAGTGGTAGAGCCGTTGCTTAGCATGCATGAGGCCCTGGGTTCCATCCCTAGTAGTACAAATCAGTAAATAAATAAAATAAAATACAGTAAAATATGTCCTTCAATATTAAAAAGAGGAATCTATTGAGGGAAAAAAAGACTTGGAATATGTGGAATAGATAAAAGACCTCAACAGTCAAATGCGGCTTGTGCCAGAGAAAGTTCTAGAAAGTAAAATGGCTCAGAAACATACTATGTAAGGAATTATTACAAATTAGCCATGAAAAAACAATCAGATATGGGGCTGAGGTTGTGGCTCAGCCGTAGTGTGCTTGCCTAGCATGTGCAGGGCCCTGGGTTCGAGCCTCAGCACCACATAAAAATAAATAAACAAAATAAAGTTATTTTTAAAAAATCAGATATAAAGACAATAAAGGATAATAGGGAGAGTTCAGACAGGATAAATCATAAATGACAATTTCTGTTCTGAAAATGTGCAACAAAAAGTTGAACAATAATCTGTAAATTGAAGAATACTACTTTGTCATTAGTTATAATTGCAAAAATCAAAAACAGTGACAACATCCACTGTTGATGAGGATATGGGGAAAACCTGTAGTCATATATTGCATGTAGTCAGATAAATAGGGTCAGTTTTTTGTTGCAAATTTAGGCAGTATCTATTAAATTTTTCAATGTACATACCCTTTAGTACAGTAAGAATGTGGGCGTCTAGACACTTTGAAGCTTTTGTGGAAGAATTTAGCATGTTTTACCTAAATTGCAGTATCTGGATTCCAAAGTTGCGTATTCATGGTAATTAGGGAAGACCATCTGAAAGTCGGAGGGAGTAGCTGTATGATATCCACGTAGTGGTGTTTAGTGTGAAGCTTAGCCTGAGATGTGGTATGTCAGACAGAAAGTGTGAAATTCTGAGTGAAAGGAGCTCACTGAAGACGGACCACTCAGTCAAGTTACAGACTAGCACTGGGCTAACAGCTACCTCAGCAGTCAAATGCGGCTTGTGCCAGAGAAAGTTCTAGAAAGTAAAATGGCTCAGAAATGATGCTGTATCAGGATACTGAGCCTGCGTCAACATCTTGGGGCCTGGGCTGCTGTGGGTGAGGATTGGCTAATCACAAACTTTGAAATTGTAGTGTCAATGTTTTTTAAAAAATATTTTTTTAGTTGTATGTGGACACAATACCTTTATTTTATTTGTTTTTATGTGGTGCTGGGGATCAAACCCAGTGCCTCACACGTGCTAGACGAGTCACAGCCCCAGCTCTGTAGCGTTAATTTTTAAATACTGCCGGTAAATGCGCACAATGCTGGCTTTAACATTGTAACTATTTTAAAGCATGTAATGCGGCTTAGCCTAGTCACTACCTGGAGAATCACCAACACTATCTAGTTCCAGAACTTTTTATTCACCCCAAAAGACCATCCTATACTATCCTCAAAGGGGAACACCTTTGGAACTAAGAACATAAGGAAAGATATAAAGAAATGTAATTATTTTGTAGAATATGAAATATGTACTGACAAATATTTAATATTCATTCACATGGGTGTGCGGAAGGAGCGACGGGGGCGGAAGGATAAGACCGCGGAGGGAGCGGCCCGCGCACGAGGCCCGGCACTAGGTTATGTGAAGACGTGAGAGCACAACGGCCACATTTGTTTGGCGGAGCACGGACAGTATCGCAGCTATGTCTGATATTGAGACTGGCAGTTTGATGGCCCAGGAGGCCAGACCCGACGGGAAGACAGTGCAGGTGTTGCGGGATATGGCTAACCGCCTGCGCATCCATTCCATCAGGGCCACTTGCGCCTCGAGCTCTGGGTAAGGCACCCTCATCGAACGCGGCCTCGTGTAGCTTGTCGGCCACTATGATAGTGAGGTTCTGAGGAGAAGGGAGCCGTGGGTTGCTTAGTAGGCTCTTTATAAAACTATGCTCCCCTCCGGTCGAAGGCTTGGGTCCCTGCCTCTGCCTCACAGCCAGGACTCTGGAAGGCCCTAGGGCCTCACCGGTTAGTAGAGAAGAATCTGGAACCCAATAACAGATGGTGTCCCTGGAACGAAATCGGGTCAGCTATTTTTACCCAGTAGCTGGGCTTCTTGGGTTGGCAGTCGCGCTGGTTTACTGACCCTAACCATTGTGGCGATAAAAGAGGTAACGGCTGGAAATGTTGCTCTATCGTAACTGCTTACCTAGATATACGAGGCCCTTGGTTCAATCCCTAGTATTGCCAACCAACTGAAAATTCTTGGCAATTAAAAATCGGAGCAAAATAGACTGCTTGCCTTGCATGCACAAGGCCATGGGTTCAATTCCCAGCACCAAAAAAAAAAAAAAAATCGGAACAAAGATGCTCACTGGAGTTTGCTAATATTTTCTTCATATTTTTACATCAGTATTCATAAAGACAGTTATTCACTCTGGTTTTCTTTCTTTCTATTTTTTGGGGGAGGGAGATACCAGGGATTGAACTCAGGGGCACTAGACCAGTGAGCCACATCCCCAGCCCTATTTTGTATTTTATTTAGAGACAGCGTCTCACTGAGTTGCTTAGCGCCTCGCCATTGCTGAGGCTGGCTTTGAACTTGTGATCCTCCTGCCTCAGCCTCCCATGCTGCTGGGATTACAGGAGTGCACCACTGCGCCTGCTCTTTGATGTTTATTTAATTACTCTTTTTTTTTTCTTTCTTTTTAAATTTTTTCTTTGACGCCCCCCTCTCTCTATTGGAAATGAGATTTCGCTATTTCACCAAGTCTGGCATTAAACTCCTGGGCCCCAGCGATCAATCACCCTGCCCCTCCAAATTAGCCAGGACACAGGCTCATGCCGCTGTGACTGGCTAAGGAAGGAGTTTGTAATTATTGTGGAGTACTTCACTGTCACTGCTCGCTTCATGGAATGGCTTTTGGAATGTTCCACCGTCCGTTTATGGCTCTACCACCCGAATGCACCCGATCTCATCCAAAATGTTCCACCTTCCTTTTTTTTTTTTAAGAGTGTGAGGAGGATTGATTTTAATTTTTCTTTAAATGTTTGCTACTATTCATCAGTAAAGCTATAAACTGGAAGGATTTTGTTTGTTGAGAATTTTTCTTTTTGTATGTTTATTCAGACCACCGCCTCGCCTCACTTTGTTGCCCAAACTGCTCTGAAACTCCTGGGCTCCAGCGAGCCTGCTGCCTCAGCCTTCCTAGTAACTGCAATTACAGGTGTGCGCAGCACTAGGCTTGTGGGGAGTTTTTAGATTGCTGATTCATTGTCCTTACCCATTGTATAATTTGTTCAAACTGTTTCTAGTCATGATTCACTTCTGTTAAGTTCTCTATTTCTAAAAATTACATTGACTTAATTAACCGACTTGCTGGCATACAGTAGCTCACAATAGTCTCTTCTAATCATTCTAATTTTCTGTGTAATTGACAGTAATGGCTACACTTTCACTATCTCAGTTTAGTTAATTCTCTTTTCTCCTTTTTACTTTCTCTTTTTTTACTTAGATCATTTACCTAAACTTTTGTTGTTATTTTCAAAGGACCAACTTTTGAGGTTGGGAGCATATCTCAGTGCTAGAGCCCTTACCTAGCATGCTAGAGACTCTAAGTTTGATTTCCAAAACCACAAAAATAATTTTTTGTTTTATTGATTTTTCTCTAACGTTTTCTTGGTCTCTATGTTATTTATTTCTATTCTAATCATTGTTTTTCCTTCTGATGGCTTTGGGTTTTGTTTTTAGTTCCTTAATAGACTTAGGTTGATTGGAAAATTTTTTTGAATGTGCTTACAGCTATAAATTTCCTTCTTGGCACTACTTTTTCCTTCATTTCATAAGTATGGGTTTTATGCTTTTGTTTTCATTTTCTGATTTTCCTTGTGATTCCCTTTTTGACTTTTTGGTTGCGTAAAGGTCGAGTTGTTTAATTTGTTATATTGTTCAATTTTTATTTCAATTGTAATTTCATCTCATTGGGCTCAGACAAAATGATATATTGATTTTTTAAAAAATCTGGCCCTAAGCCAGGAACAATGGTGCACACCTGTAATCCCAGCAGCTTGGGAGGCTGAGACAGGAGGATTTCGAGTTCAAAGCCAGCCTTAGCAATTTAGTGAGGCTTTAAAGCTACTCAGCAAGACCCTGTCTCTAAATAAAATATAAAAAGGCTGGATATGTGGCTCAGTAGTTAAAGGACCCTGGGTTCAATCTCCAGTACCAAAAATAAATTAATTAATTTAATTTAATATTTTTTTAAAAATCTGGCCCTGGAACATAGGCTATGACATTAAA
The DNA here is from genome assembly GCF_021218885.2 of Marmota monax. NCBI lineage: Eukaryota > Metazoa > Chordata > Mammalia > Rodentia > Sciuridae > Marmota > Marmota monax. The sequence goes on along the minus strand of NW_026692025.1, from coordinate 1,421,665 downwards.
AGGACAATGTGGACCTGGAATGATCACTTGAACCCTGGAGATCACCATCAGCTTGGACAACATAGCATAGTGAGACCCTGTTTTTTAAAAAAAGGATGTGATTCCGTTTAAGATCCACATATTTTCAAGGTTGCTTTGGTTTTGTTGGTAGTGCTGCTGCAGATCAAACCTAGAACTACAACTGAGCTACACCTCCAGCCCAAGTTTTTTTTTTAACTTTCAAAACTAATAACAGCATTGCATTTTCTCAAAGGATTCCTAATAGCTTATAAATATAAACTATCTACTTAGGAGACATTTATAAGGCATGAAGGCTTAAGTCCTCATGCCTTATTTTATATTGTGAAACTTTTTAGAAATGTTTTAGATGTTGATGAACCTTTATTTTATTCATTTATTTATATGCAGTGCTGAGAATTGAACCCAGTGCCCCTCACATGCCAGACAAACACTCTACCATTGAGCCACAACCCAGCCCTATACTGTGAAACTTTTAAACAAAGGTATGAATGACTTGGGCCTAAAATCTTGTTTTTCTTACTGTTGAAGCTGGGCTATAGGGAGTAGAGGTTTTCCATTTATTTATTTATGTATTTGTCTTTTTTTTTTAACTGGGGATTAAACCCAGTGCCTTGCACATGCTAGGCAAATATTCTACCACTGAGCTACAGCCTTTTTTTTTTAAATTTTAGTTTGAGACAGGATCTCACTAAGTTGCCCAGTCTGGCCTGGACTTAGCAGTCCTCCTTCCTAAGCCTCCCTCATGGCTGGGATTATAGGCATGTACACCACTACTGACTCTCTTTTTTAAAAAAAAAATTTTTAGTTGTAGATGGACACAATACCTTTATTTTATTTGTTTTTTATTTATCTAATTTTATGTGGTGCTGGGGATCAAACCCAGTTCCTCACTGAGCCACAACCCTGGTCCTCCTGGCTCTTTTTTTTTTTTTTTTTTTTGTAGTTGTTCGTAGACCTTTGAATTAAACCCAATGCCCCATACATGCCTGGCAAGTGCGCTACCACTGAGCCCCAGCCCACTCCTGCCTCCTTTTTATTAACACAAATTAACTGTACATGTTGGGTTCATTGTGATATTTCCACATATGCATAAAGAGCACACTGATCATATCCAGCTTCTCCTTATCTATCCTACCACATATATACTTCCCAACCTCTGTTAGCAGTAATTTTATATTCAAGTCTGTTTTTGTGTGTGGTGCTGTGGCATGAACCCAGGGCCTTGAACATGCCAGGCAAATAGGCAAGTGCTGTATCTCTAAGCTACATCCCCATCCCTCAACTTTTTTTTAAGCTTCTACATGAGAGGGAACACATGGTACTTGTCTTTCTGTGTCTGGCTTATTTCACTTAACATAATATTCTCCAGTTCCATCCATTTTGATACAAATGATGGGATTTCATTCTCTATTTTTTGACAGGCACTGGGAATCAAATCCAGGGCCTCTTCTCATGTGAGGCAAACACTTTAACACTGGGCTGTACACCCAGCCCAGATTTCATTCTTCAAGGTTGAATGATATTCCATTCTCTATATCACATTTTCTTTATCCTTTTATCTGTTAATGGGCACCTACGCTGATTGTATATCTTAGCTATTGTGAACAGTGCTGTGATAAACATGGGGATGCAGGTATGTCTTTGGTATGTTGATTTTATTTCCTTTGGATCTATATCCAGAAATGGGATAGCTAGGTCATAAGGTAAGTCTGTTTTATTTTTTTAAGAACTTCCATAGTGACTGTAGTAATTTACATTCCAGCCAGCAGTGTATGAGTTCCCTTATCCTCCGTATACTCACCGGCATTTTCTTATAATAGCCATTGAAGTGAGATGATATGTCATTGTAGTTTGTTTGTTTTTGTGGTTTTAGGGATTAAACAGAGGGCCTCATACAGGCTAGGCAAGCACACTACTGCAAAGTTACATCCCAAGCCCTCATTGGAGTTTTGATTTGCATTTTCCTGAAACCTAATGATATTAAACATTTTTTCATATATTTGTCGACCATCCCTATTTCTTTTGAGAAGTTATCTATTCAGATTATCTCCCCATTTTTAATTGAAATTGACTTTCTTGTTAAAATTTTTGAGTTCCTTATATTTTCTTTCTTTTTTTTTAAAGAGAATTTTTTTAATGTTTATTTTTTAGTTTTCGGTGGACACAACATCTTTTATTTTTTTATTTTTATGTGGCGCTGAGGATCGAACCCAGCGCCCTGCACATGCCAGGCAAGCGCGTTACCGCTTGAGCCACATCCCCAGCCCAGTTCCTTACATTTTCTGTATATTAACCCTCTGTCAGATAAATAGTTGGCAAATGTTTTCAGGAAGAAGCTTTTGTTGTTTGTCCTTTCTCCCTGTCCCTTTTATTTTTTATTTATTTTATTTTATTTTATTTTGGTATTGGGGATTGAACCCAGGATGCTTCACAACTGAGCCACAACATCATGACTTTTAAAATATTTTTATTAAAACAACTAACTTGCTTAGGGCCTTGCTAAGTTTCTAACGCTGGTTTTGAACTCACAATCCTCCTGCCTCAGCCTTCTGAGCCACCAGGATTACAGGAGTGGACCACTGTGCTGGCTTCTTCTCCTCTTTAAACTAAAAATTGGCACCAGGAGTGGTGGTGCATATGGGTAATCTAAGGACCCAGGAGGCTGAGACACAAGGATTGTAAGTCAAGGTCAGCTGCAACAATTTAATGAGGCCCTAAGCAACTTAGTAATACCCTATTTCAAAAATAAAAAAAAAAAGGACTGAGGATGTAGATCAGTGGTAAAGTGCTCCTGTGCTCAACTCCCTGTTTAAACAAATAAATTTAAAACTGTCTACACTTACATGTAAGCTACTTTCTAAGAGCATTAGTTATTTCAGCATTCAGGAAAGGCCCAAGTTACTTGACCGTGAGAAATTTTCCAGTCTTTCACCATTCACTTCTAATAACAAGTTCATTTTAGGTAGTAGAAAGAGATATGCATGACATTTTTCATTAATGATGCTCCTGAAATTTCCTCAGAATGTCAAAGTACTATGGATGAAATCACACGAGTGAAATGATGCTCAAGTTGAACTCAGAAGGTGAACTTGCTCTGAGTGCAAGTGCTCCCAATAGAAGGGAACTAGCCTCAGAGCATCTCACTGTGTGCAAGAGATTGTGAGGTTACTGGGCTGTGAAGCAGTCTTCAGCCATGAGTTGGGAGGCCATGGACTCCCTTGGATTGTGGAGAGCATAAGCTGAAAGGCAGCTTCATGCACTGTCACATGCCTTTGAGAATTGACTTGCTTTGTGTCTGCCTTTCAGCCACCCTACATCATGCAGCAGTGCTGCCGAGATCATGTCTGTGCTTTTTTTCCACACGATGAGATATAAACAGTCAGACCCAGAGAACCCAGACAACGACCGATTCATCCTCTCAAAGGTACGTCGGCAGGGGAACCCTGGGCCTGTTCTGATGCTTGCTTCTTAACCAGTTTTTAAGTCATCATGTGGCAACAGGCCTAAAATGGGCCCTGTTTATCATGTTGGTTCTTTGTGTACATCATAAAATCCTGCCACCTGAGGGGGGCTCTTGTCTCCATCAAACCTAAAAAGTGAAGCCTTGAGGAAGTGGGCTCACTTGCCCCATACTTCATGGCCAGAAGGCAGCAGAATTGGTCTGAGTGTTGAGCCCAGGCTTGGTCCATGACATTGTAGGTCATCAACTCCAAGGGCATGCAAGGCAGCTAGGAACCAGAGCTTGTTAAAGGAGGCAGGAACCATAGAGAGGAAGACAAACCTGGAGACATGATCAGAAGAATCTTCAGCGGCACAGTTCCACTAGGTGAGAAATACAAAATTGAAAGGGAATCTGAGGGCACAAAGCATGTGGAGAATTCCAGGTAAGGTCAGAAAGTCCCAGAGAGCAGTGGAGAATGGGAAACAGGAAAGAGATCTGAGAATGACAAGTACCATTCATTTATTCATGGTAGTGATGAACATGGCACTGGTCTGTGAATGAAGCTGGCATTTGGACAGAGGAGACAGACAAGGTACAAACCTGGAAATAGATAGCAAATCTGATGAGGCTAAGCATTCTGGAACAAAGTAAGGTGGAGGGAGGGGGTAGAGGGCACTGGTTGAAAGAGAATAATCCAGAGACCATGATACTGATGTTTGAACAGCAATTTATAAAGTGAGAGAGTGAACTATGCTCATATCTAAGCACAAGCACTTGGGTAGCAGCAACTACAAGTGCTAAGGCCCTGAGGCAGATATGTGCCCATTGTGCTTAAGGGACAGCAAGAAAGCTAAAGTGCCTGGGGTAGTGAGAAGGCAAGTAGGAGGTAAGGGGGCTGAAGTGGGCAAGCTGGTGTAAGAACTTGGGCTGTTAGCATAGATCTGTTAACCTGGTTTAAGTTTTTGTTGTTGTTTGTTTTTGTTGTTTTGGGTTCTGGGGGTTTAACCCAGGGAAACTTTACCACTAAGCCAGATCCCCAGCCCTACTTATTTTTGATACTTTATATCAAAAATATTTATTATAAAAATATTTATATTTTTATATTTTGACAGTTCTCATTAAATTGCTTAGGGCCTCAGCCTCTGAAGTTGCTGGGATTACAGGTGTGTACCACCATCCTGGCTTAGGTTTTTTGTTTTTTTAGTTGTCAATGGACCTTTATTTTATTTATTTTTATGTGGTGCTGAGAATAGAACCCAGTGCCTCACATATGCTAGAGTACTTGCCTAGCCCCTGGCTTAAGTTTTTTTTAATATTTATTTTTTAGTTGTAGTTGGACACAACAACTTTATTTCATTTGTTTATTTTTGTATGTGGTGCTGAGGATCGAACCCAGGGTCTCGCATGTGCGAGGCAAGCGCTCTACTGCTAAGCCACATCCCCAGCCGCTGCTTCCCTCTACCTTAAGTTTTAATAGACTCCTACTGGTGGCTGGGTTGAGAATGTCTGGGTCGGGGAGGCAGGGAGGCCACTGCATTGACAGGCAAGGGATGTCAGTAATTAGGCTGAGATGGTAGCAGCAGAAGCTATTAAATAAATTCAGTATATCTGGAAGCTCAGGAGTGGGGCATGTCCCGCCAGAGCAGCAACCCTTTTTCATGGGTCACATTCTCTTCATGGCACAGGGATTTTGGTACATGCAAACTGGATGTTAGCAGAGGTGTGGCAAAGTAGTAGTGGAAAGTGATCTGCTTATAGTAGTGGCACTTCTATATGACCAACAGTTCACCTGAGTTTTACAAACCAGGAAACTCACAAACTTTAGTGTTGGGGGGTTTCTATTTAAGAACCCATATTTTCTTTTTTTATATATTTATTTTTTAGTTGTAGTTGTCTTTATTTTATTTATTTTTATGTGGTGTGAGGATCTAACCCGGGGCCTCGCACGTGCTAGGCAAGCGCTCTACCTCTGTGCCACAATCCCAGCCCCAAAGAACCCATGTTTTCTAAAAGATTGCACATGTGGTTTTTGCATGGCTGGAACAAAGGCCTTGGGAAGATGCCTTACATTTTCTGCTTTGCAGTTAAGTTCCCTCCTCTGTGTTCCCAAAATTCTAGTCACCCTCCCCATGCTGAATTCTGTGGTTACCTGGGCATGGCATCTTTTTTGGGGGGCGGGGTCCCTGGGATTGAACTTGGGGGCACTGGACCACTGAGCCATATCCTAGCCCTATTTTGTATTTTATTTAGAGACAGGGTCTCACTGAGTTGCTTAGTGCCTCACTTTTTGCTGAGGCTGGCTTTGAACTCTCAATCCTCCTGTCTCAGCCTCCTGAGCAGCTGGGGTTACAAGTGTATGCCACCATGCCCAGCTGGCATCTTTTTTTTTTTTTAAGAATTAAAAAAAATTCTTGGGTTGTAGATTGACGCAATACCATTATGTTATTCATTTATTTCTATGTGGTGCTGAGAATTGAACCCAGTGCCTCACACATGCTTGGCAAGCACTCTACCACTGAGCCACAACCCCAGTCCTGGGCGTGGCATCTTTGTCACTCCAGTTTCCAGCCCAGACTGGGTGGGGCTCAACCCATAGTCCTCTTATGACATTGATCTGAGACTCAGGGTGCATGTGGGCGTGTCAAAGAGGAATTCATCTAGCCTGGCAGGATGGTCAACAGGAGTGGCTTACATTCAGCACTGGAAATCTGCTTGACATTCTTGTCCTACAGCTGCTCCTAGGTTCATTGGGTCCCTTTTCTCTTACAGAGACTGTCCTTTGTTGATGTGGCAACAGGATGGCTTGGGCAAGGACTGGGGGCTGCGTGTGGGATGGCATATACTGGCAAGTACTTTGACCAGGCCAGGTAAGGCACTTACCCATATTCACTCCACTGCCCCATCTTCTCACTTAAACTTTTCAGTTCAATAGTTTGGGAAGACAAATGGTTTTTAAAGCTCATGTTACCAAGTATTGGAGCAGTAAAGAAATCAGGTTTCTGGAAACTGTCTTACCATTCCTGGTTGGGGTCTAAGTGGTAGCTGCAGTCAGGTACCTCTGTATTAGCACATAGATCTTTCCTAAGTAACAACTTTGTGTTTTCCATCTCTGGTGATCTTTCCTCTAGAATGAACTCATTAGTGGGTTTGTCTTTGCATAGGGCCCCTGAATGCTAATAACAAAGGACGTTTTTCTGGGTTGGTTCCCCCTTTTTCTTTTGTTTTAGTTGTAGATGGATGCAATTCCTTTAATTATTTGTATGTGGTGCTGAGGATCAAACCCAGTGTCTCACACATGCTAGGCAAGTGCTCTTCTAGTACTGAGCTACATCTTTAGCCCTGGTTCCCCCTTTTCAAAGACAAGAAAATCAGTCTCTTTCTTGAAAGGTTGCTGTTGCTGATGTGGGAGCAAAGCAGTGGTGATGTACCTGGTCCAGTTCCATGAGCACCCACGTCCTCTGCTGTGTATAGCAGGCCTGAGTCCAGAGCCCCTCGGGTTCAATTTCTCCAGGGTGGGGAGCTTCTGTCTCCTTGGGAAAATAGCCACCTAGCTCCTCAGATGGGGAAGAACCCTAAATGATTGCTGGGAGCCATTAGCCAAGTAGGTATGACAATTTCCTTGCCAGCGTACCCCATGTTGCTGACATGTTGCAGTGACATTGAATGTAAGTGACCTTGCTCAAGGACCAAGGCAGATTAGGGTGTTCCCGGTTTTAAGATAATCTTGTTTAGGGCGTTCCCAGTTTAGGTTCCAGGTTTAAGGTTTAAGATTATTCCTGCTGGGAATAGGGCGTATCCTGCTGCCTGAGTTCCCCTTGAGTTCTCACGGGATTCAGACAGTATATTTTGGAGATAGAAGCCCAGTGGAGGTGGATTTGGGCAGAGAACGTGGATTTGGGAAGAGAACGTGGATTTCCCCAGAACGTGATTGTAGACGGCTGGTGTGAGTTCGGGAATAAAGAGTTGCTGTTTGAATCTACAAGCTGTGTGGTGGCTCGTGATTGTGTGCCCAGCCAGACTGCGGCATTTGTGCCCAGCCAGACTGTGGCATTTGGTGGCCCGTACGGGGAACTTCTGAAGCTTGGAGGTAAGTGAAATTGCTCACCCCTGAGGAAGAGCGAAAGAATGGGTGACCAACTCAAAAAACAATGTGTTATTGTTTTGATTTATCTTGTTTTTGTTTCAAGCTGCCTATCCCTAGAAATTTCTCAGGCAAACTGGAAAAAATGGTTGACTAAAGGTTTGAAGTTTGTCGGCCCTGAGGAAGAGAAAATTGATACAACGATTTTTTATTCCGTTTTTGTTTCATTCAGTTTCGGCTTTGTTTTGTGCTATCTTATTGGGTTGCGTTATCTTTATAGTAGATTAGAAATTAGTAAAAAACAAACTGAAAAGATATTAAGTAAATTGTTAGAGGTTCAGACCATGGAGAAAGACATTTTAGATCAAGCAAAAGAGAAGGTCTCTCGAGCTAGTCAGACAGAGGAAGAAAATTTAAAGGAAAAGGGGTTGTTAGGAAAAAGGCCACAACAGGAGGCTTTTAGTAACTCCGTTTTATCACAAGAGGGCGTAATTCAACCAACAGCCCCACCGATGGAGACAGCTGAGTGGCCCTCAAACCCCGTAGTTGATAAATGGGATCCTGAGACAGGACCTCAAAGATTAGCATGCCCTGTACTTGAACAGGCAGGAGGGCAGCGAATTCACCGTGCTTTAGATTTTAAAACAGTGAAGCAGTTAAAGGAGGCTGTAACAACCTATGGTCCCCAAGCTCCCTTCACGGTAAGCATGGTTGAGTCCATTACTAACTTGGACATGACGCCAGCAGATTGGGCTAGCATGTGTAAATCTGTACTAAATGGAGGACAATATTTGTTATGGAAGGTTGCCAATGAGGAATTTTGCGCGGAGACAGCTAGGCGAAATGCAGCAGCCGGTTACCCTCAAAGAAATCTAGATATGTTGTTAGGAAAAGGACCTTATGAGGGTCAACGGCAACAAATTGAATATGATCCTGCTATATATGCACAAATTGCTGCAGACGCAGTTAGGGCATGGAAGACTTTACAAGGACATGGAGATTTACAAGGTCAGCTATCTAAGGTAATACAGAGAGCTAATGAACCTTACGCTGACTTTGTAGATAGGCTAATTCAAACGGCTGCCAAAATTTTTGGGGATACAGAACAAGCAATGCCATTAATAAAACAACTGGCTTATGACCAAGCAAATCGTTGCTGCAGAGAGGTTATTAGACCATGGAGACATGAAGATTTAAACACATATATTAAATTATGTAGAGATATTAATGAACAAGGGCAAGTCTTGGCAGCTGCAGTACAACAGGCTTTAGATGCCAGGCCAAAAACATGCTATGATTGTGAACAAACAGGACATTTTAAAAGGAATTGCCCCATAGGAGGAGGGTTTAACAAAAGTAGGTATCAAAGGAATAGAATACCGGGTATTTGCCCACGATGCCGTAGAGGGAGACGTTGGGCTAATGAATGCCGTTCTCAAACCACCATAGAAGGTACTCCCTTATCAAAAAACGGACAAAGACCAGGTATTTATCCACGATATCGTGGAGAAAGGCATCAGGCTCCATTGCCAAAAAACGGACAGGGGGGCCCAATGCTCCGGGGCCCACAACCACAAATATACGGGGCAGTGGAGGATCCCAGCAACACCATCAGGGTAGTGCCCAGGACACATTGTCCATTAAATCCCTCATCAGACAAACCCGAGGGAGCGCAGGGTTGGACATCTGTGCCTCTGCCAGAGCAGTATTAACTCCAGAGATGGGAGTTCAAATCATTCCCACAGGAGTAAAAGGACCTCTTCCCCAAGGAACAGTAGGCTTATTATTGGGACGTAGTTCATCTACATTAAAAGGACTTATGATAAGTCCTGGGGTAATTGATCCCGATTATGTAGGTGAAATAAAAATTATAGCTAGTTCTCCAAGAGGTATATCAGTAATTTCACCTGGAGATAGAATAGCACAGTTGTTAATAATACCCAGCCTACATAATAAATTTCCTAGTCATAGTGTAGAAAGAGGTTCCAGGGGATTAGGCTCCACAGGTGTAGATTGGGCTATGTTGTCTTTAAATTTAGATTCTCGCCCAATGCTAAAACTAAATATTCAAGGTCATGAGTTTAATGGGCTACTGGACACAGGAGCTGACCTTAGCATCATATCTCGTCAAGAATGGCCAAAACATTGGCCATTACAACAAGCCACTCAAACGCTTCGAGGCCTAGGAGTGGCGACTAATCCCCATAGAAGTTCTATGATATTAGATTGGAAGGATCCTGAAGGATGTGAAGGAACTATACAGCCATATGTATTGGATCATCTTCCTATAAATTTATGGGGACGAGATGTCCTAGATCAATTAGGTTTGACGTTAACAAATAATATCAATCCTAATGCGCCCACTACTAGGGCTAGACAAGGCTTTAGGAAAGAAAAAAGATTAGGAAAACAAGGGCAAGGTATAGCAGCACCAGTACAAATAGATCAAGGAACAGACAGACATGGGTTGGATTTTCAGAAAGGGCCACTGAGACAATCAAAATTACTTGGAAATCAGAAAGACCAGTGTGGGTTCCTCAGTGGCACCTGACAAAAGAAAAGATACAAGTAGCCCATGATCTGGTCAAACAACAATTAACGGAAGGACATATACAACCTTCCATATCTCCCCATAATACTCCCATTTTTGTCATCAAAAAGAAATCTGGTAAATGGAGATTATTGCAAGATTTAAGAGCCATTAATAATGAGATGGTTGTTATGGGACCTGCTCAATCAGGGATTCCTCAATTGTCTGCTTTGCCAAAAACCTGGCATGTTTTAGCTATAGATATTAAAGATTGTTTTTTTTCAATTCCAATTCATCCCGAGGATAGTCCACGTTTTGCATTTACTATCCCTGCATTAAATCATGAAGGTCCTGATCAGAGATATGAATGGAAAGTACTCCCTCAAGGGATGGCTAACAGTCCAACTATGTGTCAAATATATGTTAACAAAGCAATCCAGCCACTTAGAAATCAAAATCCTGAACTACAAATATTTCACTATATGGATGATGTATTATTGGCACATAAAGATAAAAACATATTGCTGGAATGTTATGCCACACTTACAAACTTATTAAAAAATTATAATCTAGAGATAGCAATAGATAAAGTACAATTAAATTTTCCAATTAATTATTTAGGAGTTCTATTATCCTCAACCATGGTCCGTCCACCAAAAATTCAAATACGAGTAGATCAACTCAAATCACTTAACGACTTTCAAAAGTTATTGGGAGACATAAATTGGATAAGGCCTTATCTAGGTATACCAACAGGAGAGTTGGGACCTTTATTTGATATTCTAAAAGGTCCATCAGATCCAAATTCACCCCGCATGTTAACTCCTAAAGCAAGAAAGGCATTAAAAATTATTGAAACATATATGGAAAACATACACTTGGATAGAATTGATATAAGTTTGCCTTTATTATTTATTGTACTACCAACAAAAAATATTCCTACAGGAGTATTTTGGCAAGAAGGTCCATTATTGTGGATACATTTATCTTATTCTCCTAACACGATTCTTACTAGGTATCCTGAGGCTGTAGGACAATTAATACTCAAAGGAATAAAAGCAGCGAAGGGAGTGTTTGGAATTTCTCCCAATAAAATTATTACTCCATATACTATGGATCAAATTGATGAGTTAGCTAATGAGTTAAATACTTGGGCAATAATCATGTGTAAATCTAATGTTTCATTTGATAATCATTTACCATCTAATCCTTTGTTGTCTTTTTGGTCTAAGCATCCTGTAGTTTTTCCTAAAATGACAAGAAAAACACCTATCATGAATGCTCCAAATATATTCACTGATGGGTCAAATAATGGTACAGCAGCAGTAGTTACCCCAGATCGAACTTTTACATTTTTAGTACCAAAACAATCAGCTCAAAAGGTAGAGCTTAATGCAGTTTTACAAGCTTTTTTGATGTTTAAAGATTCTGTATTTAATTTATTTTCTGATAGTCAGTATGTAGTTAATGCTATAGTATCTCTTGAAGATGCTGGTAGGATTTCCCCTTCTTCTACTGTTTTCTCTTTGCTTTCCACTATACAAAGTCTAATCTGGGACAGAAAAGATCCATTCTTTATAGGACATATCAGGGCACATACAGGATTGCCTGGAGCCCTTAGTTTAGGCAATGATTTAGCAGATAAAACTACACATGACATACATATTTTCTCTACATTTGAAGAAGCTACAAGTTTTCATAAAAGGTTTCATGTTAATGCTAATACTTTACAAAAGCGTTTTAAAATAACTAAGGAACAAGCCAGACATATAATAAAACAATGTCAAAATTGTGTGACATTTTTACCACAAGTTAATCTTGGAGTCAATCCTAGAGGACTGATACCTAACCATATTTGGCAGATGGACGTCACACACTTGCCAGAATTTGGAAAATTAAAATATTTACACGTTACAGTCGATACTTCTTCTGGATTTTTGATGGGCTCCCTTCATGCCGGAGAAAAAACTAAAGATGTTATAGCTCATTGCTTACAAAATTTTGCCACTGTGGGTGTTCCTAAACAGTTAAAAACCGATAATGGTCCTGGCTATACCTCTACCTCTTTTAAACAATTTTGCTCATCATTTGGTATTACTCATATAACAGGAATCCCATACAATCCACAGGGACAAGGCATAGTTGAAAGAGCTCATCAAACTATTAAAACATACTTATTAAAGCAAAAAGAGGGAATTGGAAGGGGGTATATATCCCCCAAAGATAAACTTAAAATAACGCTTTTTACTCTAAACTTTTTTAAATTTGGATTCATCAGGACTTAGTGCTGCGGAAAGGCATATGTATCCAAAAAATGTACATAAGCCTAAAGTACTTTGGAAAGATATTCTAACAGGACAATGGAAAGGTCCTGACCCAGTGATTGTCTGGAGTCGGGGGTCTGTTTGTGTTTTTCCACAGGGAGAACAGCAGCCCATTTGGATTCCAGAGAGATTAACTAAAACAATTTCTACAGATCGAAAAGAAGATGATTTGACTCAAATCCATAACAGCTGATATCCAGAACTCCAGCTTGGCCATTCTTACATCTGCGACAGTGATTAACCAGTGATGTAATTTTTATTTCCTTGCCAGTGCACCCCATGTTAGTTGTGGTAGTGCTGGCATATCTTTGCTGATGGTGTCACCAGTGATGCAATTTTTCCCAAGGAGCCGTCAATTGGCTTGGTGTCGTGGCATTTCTGTATCCTCCTCCCTTCTGCTAGTGATGGTCTAAAATTTGGGGGCCAATGGCTTATGCTGGACCAGTAGTCAGTGACGGGTATGATCCAATTGCAGTGGTATCAACCTAAGACAGGAGGCTGACGCCTAAAGGTCAGTTTTCCGATGACGGGTAAGAACCATATGTTGAATTGGACAACCTACCAGGCACGGTCCATAAGCCACATTAACCTCACTCCCCCACTGGCACCAAGGCCAAATTTGGGGGCCAACAGAGGTGAGGCAAAGAACCTCACCCCCCCACTGGTGCATAGACCTATCCACAAGTATGGCTGTATGCTGGACCGGTAGTCAGTGACGGGTATGATTCAATTGCAGTGGTATCAACCTAAGACAGGAGGCTGACGCCTAAAGGTCAGTTTTCCGATGACAGGTAAGAACCATATGTTGAATTGGACAACCTACCAGGCACGGTCCTTAAGCCACATTGCTTGTTGTTTAATTAATCAGAAGGGGGGAGATGCTGGGAGCCATTAGCCAAGTAGGTATGACAATTTCCTTGCCAGCGTACCCCATGTTGCTGACATGTTGCAGTGACATTGAATGTAAGTGACCTTGCTCAAGGACCAAGGCAGATTAGGGTGTTCCCGGTTTTAAGATAATCTTGTTTAGGGCGTTCCCAGTTTAGGTTCCAGGTTTAAGGTTTAAGATTATTCCTGCTGGGAATAGGGCGTATCCTGCTGCCTGAGTTCCCCTTGAGTTCTCACGGGATTCAGACAGTATATTTTGGAGATAGAAGCCCAGTGGAGGTGGATTTGGGCAGAGAACGTGGATTTGGGAAGAGAACGTGGATTTCCCCAGAACGTGATTGTAGACGGCTGGTGTGAGTTCGGGAATAAAGAGTTGCTGTTTGAATCTACAAGCTGTGTGGTGGCTCGTGATTGTGTGCCCAGCCAGACTGCGGCATTTGTGCCCAGCCAGACTGCGGCAAATGATCAGTTCCCCTGGGCTCCATGGCGACTCTGGAAGCATTTCATTGTGCTTCCTCTAGTCCTTAGGCTACCCTGCTCCATTTCCCATAGGTCTGAAATTTTTCATTGATGACTGTTTCTCTTTTTCTTATCCTGGAGTTAACTTTTTTTTTTTAACTTAGAGCATTTTAGTGAGATCTGAGGTACATACCCAGCCTTTTTTTTTTTTTTTTTCAAATTTTGAGACACGGTCTTGCTAAATTTATTAAGGCCTCACTAAGTTGCTGAGGCTGGCCTCAAACTTGTGACCCACCTGTCTCAGCTTCCTGAGTTGCTGGAATTATAGGCATGCACCACCATACATGGAAGAATGTTTTGATTGTTATAGTTATTGTAGATAAATTGTAATATCAGAAATAGAAGGAAGTGGTACTGGGCATGGTGGTGCATGCCTATAATCCCAGCAGCTTGGGAGGCTGAGATAGGAGGATTGTGAGTTCAAAGCCAGCCTCAGCAATTTAGGAAGGCCCTAAGCAAATTAGTGAGACCCTGTCTATATAAAATATTTAAAAGGACTGGAGATGTGGCTCAATGGTTACGCACCCTTGGGTTCAATCCCCAGTACAGGAAGGAAGGGAGGGAGGGAAGGAGGGAAGGAAGGGAAGGAAAGAAATAGAAGATAGTGGTACTTAAAAATGGAATTTGCCAAGAAAATTTAAGTGTATATGTTGTTTGGGAATTTCAGGGAACTGCTTTCTTCCCATTCCCCTCTTGCCCTTTTGCTTTCTGATTGAGAGAAATAGCAGAAGCAGCTAAAAATAGCCTCAGAGCTGGAATGAGAAAGCTCACCAAAGGTGATGACCATCTCATGAGGCCCAAGCATTTAGAATGTCCTTTCTTCAGCTGCTGAGTATGCTTAGAATTGGTAAGGAGAAAATAGGCATAGGGACCTGATGATCTGAAGTAGCATCTCCAGTCTTGTCCAGTCTGTTCCTTTGTCCCTGTCCCTGAAATGCATTTGTTTGAGTGGTCCAGGTAAGCCCCCAGCAGGATCCTAAACTTTTCTTGGCTTGTTCCAGCTACCGTGTGTTCTGCCTCCTGGGAGATGGTGAGTCGTCTGAAGGCTCTGTCTGGGAGGCATTGGCCTTCGCTTCCTACTACAGTCTGGATAATCTTGTGGTGATCTTTGATGTGAACCGCCTGGGACATGGTGGCACCTTGCCCCTTGAGCACTGCATAGAAGTCTGTCAGAAGCGCTGTGAAGCCTTTGGGTAACCATACCTTTTCTTGCCTTACCTTCTTTCTGTCCTGCTTCCCTTCTTCGTTGTAACCTGGTATCCTTGTTAACAGGTGGAACACTTACATGGTGGATGGTCGTGATGTGGAGGCACTGTGCCAGGTGTTCTGGCAAGCAGCTCAAGTGAAAAGCAAGCCCACTGCCGTGGTTGCCAAGACCTTCAAGGGGAGGGGCATGCCAAGTAAGTGTTTCTTTCCTACTTGTGTGTATTCAGAACATTGGTGTGCACAGCAGAAGGATGCAAAGCAAATGCCTTTTCCTTAGTGAACAATGATAACACCTGTAACATGTGCTCAAGACTCCTCTCTTGCCCTCACTAGATAACTCTGTCTGGTTAGGGTAGGAGGCGAAAGCCAGTCAACAGTGATTTATCTACCTGTGTGAAGGAGTGGCTAGGAGAAGAGTTCACTAAGTGTTCATTTATCTACAATAACTATAACAATCAAAACATTCTTCCATGTGTGGTGGTGCATTAATTGGAAGGCTAATGCGAAATGATCTTCACTGTTCCATTCATAGAATGATAAACTGTGCTACATGTATGAGCAGCCCCATGAATAAGAGTATGCATACATGTACACTTGCTTTGGCCCAGGCCATCTAGAAAAACACAGGGACTTGGTGAAGTATCACATCTTGAAATGGCAGCTGTGGAACTAGGATTGGGGGAGGAAGGTAGGGTTTTTTTTAAAACACATTATTTTAGTTAGTTAATGGACCTTTATTTTAGTTATTTATATGTGGTGCTGAGAATCAAACCCAGTGCTCACACGTTAGGCAAGTTCTCTGCCACTGAGCTACAACCCCAGCCCAAGGTGGGTTTTTTTTTTTTTTTTTTTTGGTTTGGCTGGTTGGTTTTAAAAATTTTTTTTTGTAGTTGTACATAGACATCATGCTATGCTGTTTGTTATTTGTTTATTTTTATGTGGTGCTAAGAATTGAACCCAGTGCCTCACATGCATCAGGTAAGTGCTCTGCCACTGAGCTATAGCCCCAGTCCAGAAAGGAGTTTTAAAAGACTAAGTCCTTGCATACTTAAGGCTGTCTGAAATTGTTCAAGTTTAGATTTCTGGTTTCTTTAAACAATAATATAGATATTTTAGAATAAAACCAGTCCACAACTCTTCCCCCAAATATAATCTTACTGTGGTTCCCCCAGTTCCATAAATAACATTACCAGTGTTTCCTTGGCAGAACCCTGGGCACTGTCCTTGACTCTCCCTCTCCCCTATGTTGTCACTCCATATATGTGATCCCTTAGAGTATATAAGATGTGTTTTCCCCTCCCCATCTCAACTGCCACAATTGTTGCCAAGCCCCCATCATCTCTTCTGAACTGCAACAACATCTGGAGGGGTCTGTCTACTTCCAGCTTGCTTCCTTCCAAGCCAGTCTCCACATTGCTACCACAGTGATCTTTATACAACATGACTAATCATTTACTAATCCAATCCCTTCAATGGTTTCCCAGGTTGTGTTGGATAAAATTCAGACTCTTTATACCCATGAGCCCTCCACTCCACAGTCTACCCTTTCTGTGTTTTCAACGTAATCTCCCACATTCTTCTCTCCATTTACCGAATATGGGCCAATGGCCCCCTTTAAAGTCACATGGCCTTTGTTCAGGCTGATCTCTCTGACTGCAGTACCATACTAGGCCCCTCTATGCCTGGTTCTTAATGGGAGTCCTAGATTTAACATTTTTTAATCGTAAAGCCTTTCAAATGACCTAATAGATGCTCATTAAAAGTTTGGAATGAATGGCTTTTTTCTTGCAGATGTTGAAGATGCAGAAAGTTGGTATGGAAAACCAATGCCAAAAGAAAGAGCAGATGCAATTATCAAATTAATTGAGAGCCAGATACAGACCAACAGGAGTCTTGTACCACAAACCCCTATTGAGGATTCACCTCAAGTCAATATCATGGATATAAAAATGACCTGTCCACCTGCTTATGAAGTTGGCGATGTGGTAAGCAAAATGTGGGTGATTGACTAAATCATGTATATCAACATGCTTTGTTCTCTTTCTTCCTAAATACATAGTATTCTTGGTTTATCTTAATATCAATGGATAAACCAATTGTGTGATAATTACTTAATGGTTATAATCAGTAAAGATGGGTTTATTCTCTTTTTTTATTCTTTGCTTTTATACTTAGGTCTGAATTTTCATACTGATCAATTCCTATTTATTACCATCCAGGGCCTTATGGCTTTGTCTTGCTTCCTTAGTTCAATTTTTGCCCTGACAGTCCAACTATGCACAAAACTACCATGATTGTGTGTCTGCCTGAGAAGGATGGGCCAATCTTTTGAACTTTATGCTGGATTACACAAGAAAGCAGTCCAATTTATCAAACAACAATTCTTCAAAAAGGAATCAAGTTATGTGTAAAACCCTAAACATAAAGCCTTATATAAAAGTTTTTGGTGTGTGTGTGTGTGTGTGTGTGTGTATTTAAGACAAGGTCTTGCTATGCTGCCCAGGCTGTCCTCAGACTCCTGGGCTTGAATGATCCTGCCTGAAGAGCTGAACTGTAGTTGTACACCACCATGCCCAGTGGGTTTTGTTATTTTTATATTCTGCCCTGTGGTATACTATAGCAGACCTAGAAAAGGTTGGGTCTTCAAGACAGAAGAAATAAGGCAGCAGGCCTAGGTGGAAATATTTTTAAGGCATTTAAAAATATTTTTTTTTAGTTGTAGATGGACGCAATACCTTTGTTTCATTTATTTGTTTTTATGTGGTGCTGAGGATCAAACCCAGTACCTCTCACCTAATAGGCAAGTACTCCACCACTGAGATACAACCTCAGCCTGGAAGGAAGTATTTTTTGACTCTTCTTTTATTTTCCCTATTTATTTGCACAAATTTTGAGTATTGGTTGTTTTATTTTTTATAATATTTATTTTTTAGGTGTAGATGGACACAGACACAATACCTTTATTTTTATGTGGTGCTGAGGATCGAACCCGGGCCCTGCCCATGCTGGGCGAGCACTCTACCGCTGAGCCACAATCCCAGCCCCATTTGGTTGTTTTCTTAACCTGATAATATAGATTAAAACCAGATGAATTAACCACTTGAGAAATTAGGAACGAAATTAAAAAGCAGAAGGGTACTTTGGCAATGTGTCTTAATACTTCAGCTCTTCATACCCTTCAAACTAGCTGTGCAACTTATAGGGATTTATCCTATAAAAACACATATCTGTAAGCATGCAGATATGTCTATTGGAAGGAATGTTGATTGCAGTGTGGGTTCTGCTACCAAAATTGGAAACAACCCAGCAAGAGAGGCTGAGCTTGCCTAAATTATTACTAGAAGTTTTTGAATGAAAACATATGATTTTATTTTTGTGTAGAAAATCTTAAAAGGAGTTAGCACATTATTTATTATAGGACATAAAAGTGTATTTAGAGGAATGACATCAAATTGTTAAGCGTTTATCTGAAAGAAGGGATTATGGGAACTTTTAATTTTTTAAAGAACTTACGAATAGGAAAAATGTATTAGGGAAGCAGAGTAGTTTGTCAAAAATCAGCAAATTAGCTGGATGCAGTGGCACATGCCTATAATCCCAGTGGCTCAGGAGGCTGAGGCAGGAGGATCTCAAGTTCAAAGCCAGCCTCAGCAGTGATGAGGTGCGAATTAAGCAACTCAGTGAGACCCTGTCTCTAAATAAAATACAAAACAGGGTGGGGAAGTTGCTCAGTGGTTGAGTGCCCCTGAGTTCAATCCCCGGCACCCCTGCCCAAAAATCAGTGAATTAAAAAAGAAGACACATTAATGTGTGATTCTAAAATTGGTCCTTTGGGACTGGGGCTGTGGCTCAATGGCAGAGTGCTTGCCTAGCATATGTGAGGCACTGGGTTCAATCCTCAGCACCACATAGAAATAAACAAATAAAATAAAAGCATTATGTCCATCTACAACTCCAAAAATCAAATTAAAAACAAAAGAAGTTATAAAACTGGCCCTTTGAATTACCAATATAGCAAACAAGCTATTAGCTAGCCTCCTTGATGAGATAAAAGCCATAAATATATTAAATTTAGTCTTGGGGCTGCGGTTGTGGCTCAGTGGTAGAGTGCTTACCTAGTATGCATGAGGACCTGGGTTCAGTCCTCAGCACCACATAAAAATAAAAAAATATTATGTCCACCTAAAACTACAAAATAAATTAAAAAAAATAAAATTTAGTCTTTGGGAAAAGGCAATAAACACAGATACAGAGAACACATAAAGAATTAAGAGAGGGGCTGGGATTGTGGCTCAGAGGTAGAGCACTCGCCTAGCACGCGTGAGGCACTGAGTTCGATCCTCAGCACCACAGAAAAATAAAAAAAAAAAAATAAAGATATGTATCCATCTGTAACTAAAAAATAAATATTAAAAAAAAAGAATTAAGAGAGGGGGCTCAGTGGTAGAACACTCTCCTAGCATGTGTAAGGCACTGAGTTTAATCCTCAGCGACACATAATTAATAAATAAATAAATAAATAAGCAAATAAAATAAATAAATAGGTGTCGTGTCCGTCTACAACTAAAATATACATATATATTTATATATGAAGAGAAAGCTATACAACTCCATGCTAATTGGTATGAAAACATGTTTAAAAGGATGGGGGCCATATTTTAGGAATGCATGAAATATCAAAAGTTGACTAAAAGAGATATAAAAAGCTTAAATCTGTCAATAGCCATAGGAAAAAGTCTTGAGAAAACTGTCCAAGATAATACCTCTGAAGCATCAGGTTCACCAAATTTCAAGGGTGACTTATTTTTAGCCTTCAAAGAATAGGTAATTCTTTAGCTGTTTCAAACCTTTCCAAATTTGAAGACCAAAGTATCATCTCAATTCATTTATGAAGCCAAAATGTAACAAAAATAGCCCAAAGAAAACTATAGACCAATTATAAATATCAGTGCAAAAAAAAACTAAGTAAAACATTAACCAAGGTCATATGCATTAGTACATTAAAAGAAGTTTAAGACAACCTGCACAACTTAGCAAGACTGTCTCAACACTCAATTTTTTTTAAATGGCAAGTATATAAGTTTGATGCAATGGCATGTACCTATACTCTCAGAACTTGAGAGGCTAAAGTTGGAGGGTCCCCATTTTTATAACAAAGGTGAATAACTTTCAAATACCATTGTAAAGCCCAAAAAATCGAACAATTAAAGAGTCAGGGACTGTTTGACCTAATAATACATCAGTGAGTTATACAAAGGAGGAAAGAAAAATCTAATTATTTTTATATGTATTAAAGAAAGTAAAACATTAAGTAAAATTTCAGCATTCATTCCTGTTTGAAAAATTGCTTAGGGCTGGAGATGTTGCTCTTCAGTATAGTGCAAGACTAGGTTCAATTCTAGATAAATATATTGTAAATCTGGAGCCCCTTTTTAGTTTTAAATTTTTTTTAGTTGTGGACACAATATCTTATTTATTTTTATGTGATGTTGAGTTTCAAGCCCTGTTCCTTACACATGCAAGGCAAGTGATCTACCACTGAGCCACAATGCCAGCCCCGGAGCCCCTTTTGTACCTAAAGGTAAAAACATTTTTAATAATCTTGCAAAGAGATTTAGCCCCACTCTGGAAATGTTAGTCACTGTGGTTAAATGAAAGAATAAAATAATCAGTACCAACAAGGAGAAGGTAAGTTTCATATTATTTGCAGATGATAGAGTTATATCTCTGGAAAACCCAAGAGAACCAGAAATGGTTAAAATTAAGAACAAAGACCAGTGAGAGAGCTTGTAGCAAAACTAACATACAAGAATCAATTCTTTTTATTTACCTTAATTATTTTTTTAAATTTATTTATTTTTTAAATACACGACAACAGTAGAATGCATTACAATCCTAATTACACATATACGGCACAATTTTTTGTATCTCTGTATATAAAATATGTTCATTATACAAAATACATGTATGAAGATTTGAATTTGGTGCCAACATACCTTATATATAAACAGAGATGATATGAAAAATTGTGGTATATATGTGTATTAAGAATTGTAATGCTTTTTAGGGATTGGCTAGCTTCACTAAGCATAATCTGCTCTAGTGCCATCCATTTCCCTGCAAATTCTATGATTTTGTCATTTTTTAGTGCTGCATAATACTCCATGGTGTATAAATGCCACATTTTTTTTATCCATTCATCTATTGAAGGGCATCTGGGTTGGTTCCACAGTCTAGCAATTGTGAATTGTGCTGCTATGAACATCGATGTAGCAGTATCCCAGTAGTACGCTCTTTTAAGGTCTTCTGGGAAAAGTCCAAGAAGGGCAATAGCTGGGTCAAATGGTGGTTCCATTCCCAGCTTTCCCAGGAGTCTCCATACTGTTTTCCCGATTGGCCGCACCAGTTTGCAGTCCCACCAGCAATGTACAAGAGTACCCTTTTCCCCACATCCTCTCCAGCACTTGTTGTTGTTTGACTTCATAATGGCTGCCAATCTTACTGGAGTGAGATGGTATCTTAGGGTGGTTTTGATTTGCATTTCTCTGACTGCTAGAGATGGTGAGCATTTTTTCATGTACTTGTTGATTGATTGTATGTCCTCCTCTGAGAAGTGTCTGTTCAGGTCTTTGGCCCATTTGTTGATTGGGTTATTTGTTTTCTTATTGTTTAATTTTTTGAGTTCTTTGTATACTCTGGATATTAGGGCTCTATCTGAAGTGTGAGGAGTAAAAATTTGTTCCCATGATGTAGGCTCCCTATTTACCTCTTTTATTGTTTCTCTTGCTGAGAGAAAACTTTTCAGTTTAAGTAAGTCCCATTTGTTGATTTTTGTTATCAACTTTTGTGCTATGGGTGTCCTATTAAGGAATTTGGAGCCCGACCCTACAATATGTAGATCGGAACCAACTTTTTCTTCTATCAGACGCAGAGTCTCTGATTTGATATCTAGCTCCTTGATCCACTTTGAGTTAACTTTTGTGCATGGCGAGAGGAGGGGATTCAGTTTCATTTTGTTGCATATGGATTTCCAGTTTTCCCAGCACCATTTGTTGAAGATGCTATCCTCCCTCCATTGCATGTTTTTAGCTCCTTTATCAAATATAAGATAGTTGTAGTTTTGTGGATTAGTCTCTGTGTCCAATCCCTAAAAAACAAATACCAAATGTCTTCTTTGATATAATGAGAGCAACTAAGAACAGAGCAGGGAGGAAGAGCAGGAAGAAAAGATTAACATTAAACAGATACATGAGGTAGGATGGAAAGGGAGAGAAAAGGGAAATTGCATGGTAATGGAGGGAGACCCTCATTGTTATACAAAATTACATATAAGAGGTTGTGAGGGGAATGGGAAAATAAACAAGGAGAGATATGAATTACAGTGGATGGGGTAGAGAGAGAAGATGGGAGGGGAGGGAGGGGGGATGGTAGAGGATAGGAAAGGTAGCAGAATACAACAGTTACTAATAGGGCATTATGTAAAAATGTGGATGTGTAACCGATGTGATTCTGCAATCTGTATTTGGGGTAAAATTGGGAGTTCATAACCAACTGGAATCTAATGTATGAAATATGATATGTCAAGAGCTTTATAATGTTTTGAACAACCAATAAAAAAAATTAAAAAAAAAAAAGAATTGTAATGCAAAAAAAAGAGTACATGTATAATGGCATAAATTGGTGTGAACATACTTTACCTTAATTATAATTGGTTATTAGGTATGATGGTAAGAAGATGATCCCTTTATAATAGTAAAATGGCCAAAAATAAATTTAGATATATAAAATCTGTATTAATATGCTTGTGCAACTAGAAGCCTAAAAGAAGATCATGTGCCTTTGTAAGAAATGCCCACCAGGTATTTGTGCTTAGACCATTTCTGTAAACAGGCCTCACGAAAGCCTTATTTTTTTTTAAATTTATTTTTTAGTTTTAGGTGGACACAATATCTTTTTTATTTTATTTTTATGTGGTGCTGAGAATCGAACCCAGTGCCTTACACATGCTAGGCAAGCACGATACCACATGAGCCACATCCCAGCCCTCATGAAAGCCTTATTGCCATTTACATCTGGAAAGGGGAACCAGGTAGCTGAGGGACAGGAACAAAAGGAATATAGCCTCTTCATTTGATATCCTGTTATAGCTTTTGAATTTTATAGTGTGTGTACACATTGCCTTTTTTGTGGTGCTGGGGCTCTAACCCAGGGCCTCATGCATGCTAGACCTACGTCCATAGCACCACATTTTCTGTTTAAAATCTTTTTGTGGGGGAGGGGTACTGGAAATTGAACTCAGGGGCACTCATCCACTGAGCAGCATCCCCAGCCATATATGATTTTCTGTGTCTGGTCTCTTTGACTTAGCATAGTGTTTTTGAAGCTCATTCATGCTGCAGTACTTTGTTTCTTTTTATGACTGAATAACATTCCATTTATAGGTATACCACATCTTGTTTATTCATTTATCCATTGATAGACATTTGGTTGTTTCTATCTTTTGAGTATTGGGAATAATGTTTCTTTGGACATTGGTGTCCAAGTTTTTGTATAGGTTTACATTTTATCTTGGGAATATACCTAGGAGTAGAATTGCTAAGTCATATGGTAATTCTGCACTTAACAGTTTGAGGATCCAGGTGCAGTGGCACACACTTGTAATCCCAGCAACTTGGGAAGCTGAAGCAGGAGCATCACAAGTTCAAAGTTGGCTCTGCACAACTAAGCAAGACTGTGTCTCAAAACAAAAAATAGAAAGCTTTGGGCATGTGGGTCAGTGGTTAAGTCCCTCTGGGTTCAATCCCTGGTGAAAAAAAAAAAAAACAGTTTCAGGGATTGCCAAGCCTTGTTTTGGTTTTTGGTTTGGTTTGGTCGTACTGAGGATTAGGTGCTTTACCCCTGAGCTACACCTTCAGCCCTTTTTAATTTTAAATTTTGATACAGGGCCTTGCTAAGTTGGAGGCTGGCCTAAAACTTGTGATCCTCCTACCTCAACCTTTAGAGTCCCTGGGATTAGGGGCATACATTACTGTGCCTGGATCCTTGTTTTTGTTGTTTTGGGGTTTGTTTGTTTGTTTGTTTGTTTTGTACTGGGGGTTAAACTTGGGCACTCGACCACTGAGCCACATCCGCAGCCCTGTTTTGTATTTTATTTAGAGACAGGGTCTCACTGAGTTGCTTAGCGCCTTGCTTTTGCTGAGGCTGGCTTTGAACTCACAATACTCTTGCCTCAGCTTCCCTAGCTGCTGGGATTACAGGCGTGCACCACCCAGCTTGGTTTTTTTTTTTGTGTGTGTGGTGCTGGGGATTAAACCCAGGACCTTGTGCATGCAAGGCCAAGTACTTTACCAACAGAGCTATATCACCAGCCTTGTTCGGGGGTTTTTTGTTTGATTTTGTTTTACCTTATTTTTTAATATAAAAAGTCCATATTGTAAAGATGCCAGTTCTCCCCTAAATTAATTTATAAATTCAGTTCAATCTCAAAGTATATCCTAATGGAATTTTTTATTATTGGTGTCATGATTCTAAAGTTGATATTTTATAGCTTGCAATTAGTTTCCAATTAGTATTATCAGTTTTATAATTAAAAAGCAACAGAGGCATCCACATTTTAGAAAATGAATTTAAAATTTTTAATGAACTATCTGAATGGGACAATAAATGTAGTTAATTCAGATGTTTCAAATAAAATGCCATCTGTGAATTTTTAGACAGTAAACTAATTAATGTAGCAAAGTTAATTGAAGAATGAAGTAAAAAACTACAATGTCAGAAATCTTCCTGTTGAGTTGTGGAGTGTTTTCCTATACGGCAAGTGGGGCTTAAGAGTATGTGAAATAAAAAGAGATTATTTAATTTCTTCATCAAGATAACAATTTGTAATTCTACAAAATTGTGCCTGCCTTCTAAGTGCATTCCAAGAAATCATGCCACTTGACTTTCTTCTAGGTGGCTACTCGAAAAGCATGTGGTTTGGCTCTAGCTAAGCTGGGCCATGCAAACAACAGAGTCATTGTGCTGGATGGTGACACCAAGAACTCCACCTTCTCTGAGATATTCAAGAAAGAGCACCCTGAACGATTCATCGAGTGTTTTATTGCTGAGCAAAACATGGTGAGTGTGCTGTGCCACCCTCTTGGGGCTTCTCATTGACCATCAGTGGCCCACTGGACACAGAAGATCCACCCTGCATTACTGTTTTTCTTTCCATTTATAAAAGCTACAGACTAGAGACAAAGTCCCCCGAGAAATAGGAGGCAAGTAGCCAGATATAGTTAAGAGGTGGCCTCCAGGACTGCTAAGAGAGGCATGGTAGATTGCCCAGCACCCTCTGGACATCCTGTCCAGGTAGGTAGACAGCAGCAGTTCAAGCACACCTGGCCTAAAGCTTCTTGAGCTTCCTATTATCTTTTTCTATCCAGGCTAGACCCAATAAGTAGGCAATCCTTTAGCTACTCAGGCAAATACATTGACGTGCCAACAAGAATGTGGTTTCTCCCTTCCTACTGGGGCCCAGGGCCTTATAAAATCATGCTTTAAGAATTAGTTGCTGGGGCTGGGGATGTGGCTCAAGCAGTAGCACGCTCGCCTGGCATGCGTGCGGCCCGGGTTCGATCCTCAGCACCACATACAAACAAAGATGTTGTGTCTGCCGAAAACTAAAAATAAATAAATAAATAAAAATATTAAAAAATAATAATTAGTTGCTGCTGGGCATGGTGGCACAGGCCTGTAATCCCAGTGGCTGAAGAGACTGAGGCAGGAGCATCACAAGTTCAAAGCCAGCCTCAGCAACTTAATGAGGCCCTAAAAAAGAAACTTGGTGAGATCCTATCTCAAAATAAAATATAAAAAGGGCTGTGGCTGTGGCTTAAAGGTTAAGCATCCCTGGGTTCAGTCCCCGGTACAGGGGGGAGAAAAAAAGGAGTTTCCAGCATTTAAAAATCAGAATATTTTTATATAGACTCTAACTCTCTAGAGTCTTTTCACAAATGTAAAGAGCTGCCACCATGGGCTGGTGTGCCTCCCTGATGCCATTTGGCTGGAGCCAAGCAGTAGTCCTAGCATTCACAATCAGCTTTTCATGGTTCCCATGCTTTTTTGGCCTACTCATTCCTTTATAGTCATTCCCTGGCCCTATCAGTACCAGAGTTCAAGCATCTCTGTTTAGTAAATAAAGTCATCACAATTATAAGAATATGTATATTTGTTCATGGGTCTCATTAAGTTGTTTTCATTTTGAATGAAAAAAATATGGTCCTTAATTTTCTGTGTCAAACCTCCTGTCAAAAAGATTGTCCCTGACTCATTGATTCCTTCAGCTAATCACTGTGCTCTGTGCCTAATGATACAAACTCACAGTTGGGAGAAAACAGAAAACAGGAGGCCAGAAGGTGGTATTTAGTATCATGATGTGGTTATGTTGAGAGTGAGGGTTGATCAGGGACAGCCTCTCAAGAGAGGTGACATTCAAGCTGGAACTCAGGTGACAAGGAATCAGTTGTGTACAGATGCGGGGGATAACATTCCCAGCAGAGGGTCTGGCTAGATAGATGTGAGGCAGGCCACAGTCTGAAATGCTTAAGGAATGGAGGGAAGGCCAGAGTGGCATTGTGAGTATAGAAGGAAATTGTCTCAGATTTGGTCTTCAAGGACCAAATCATAGGGTATTGTCAGCCACTTTCAGCAACCCTGGTTTTCTTGCAGTTTTCTGGGAAGCCATAGGAAAGCTTAAGCAGAAAAGGGACAGGGTGTGTTTTTCGAGACTATGCGACGTGATGGAGAGGTTGTTGGAGCTAAGGGTGGGGAAGAAACTGGAACATGGCTGTGTAATAGCTGTGGTCATGGGAGAGAAGTGGACTCATGAGCCTTCCCTGACAAGAGATCAGCAGCATGCAAGAGGCCAGGAGTTCCTAGGAGAGAGTGGTGTCACCTCTTGAGATGGACAAGACTGGGTGAGGAGGGGATAGGAGCTCTCTTTGGGCCCTAGAGGTGGGGGCAGAAAGTGGTATCTTCAGACATGTTTGCTCTGTAGCCACTGAATGTACTTTCTTTTTTATTGTTTTTTTTAAAATAAATGACAGTGCAATGCATTACAATTCATATTACACATACAGAGCACAATTTTTCATACCTCTGGTTGTATATGAAGTATGTTCACACCAATTCATGTCTTCATACATGTACTTTTGATAATAATGATCATCACATTCCACCATCATTAATAATCCCATGCCCCCCTCCCTTCCCCTCCCACCCCTCTGCCCTATGTAGAGTTCATCTATTGCTCCTATGCTCCCCCTCCCTACCCCACTATGAGTCAGTCTCTTTATATCAGAGAAAACATTGAGCATTTTTTTTTGTATTGGCTAACTTCACTTAGCATTATCTTCTCCAACTCCATCCATTTACCTGCAAATGCCATGATTTTATTCTCTTTTATTGCTGAGTAATATTCTATTGTATATATATGGCACATTTGCTTTATCCATTCATCTACTGAAGGGTATCTAGGTTGGCTCCACAGTTTAGCTATTGTGAATTATGCTGCTATAAACGTTGATGTGGCTGTGACCCTGTGGTATGCTGTTTTAAGTCCTTTGGGTATTGTGTCAAATGGTAGTTCCATTCCCAGTTTTCCAAGGAATTTTTATACTGCTTTCCAGATTGGCTGCACCGATTTGCAGTCCCACCAGCAGTGTGTGAATGTGCCTTTTTCTCCACATCCTCGCCAACACTTATTGTTGTTTGTCTCCATAATAGCTGCCATTCTGACAGGAATGAGATGATATCTTAAAGTAGCTTTGATTTGCATTTCTCTAATTGCTAGAGATGATGAACATTTTTTCATATATTTGCTGATTGATTGTGTATCATCTTCTGAGAAGTGTCTGTTCAGGTCCTTGGTCCATTTATTGATTGGGTTATTTGTTATTTTGGTGCTTAGCTCTTTGAGTTCTTTATATACTCTAGAGATTAGAGCTCTATCTGATGTGTGAGGGGTAAAAAATTTGCTCCCAAGATGTAGGCTCTCTATTCACCTCATAGATTGTTTCTTTTGCTGAGAAGAAACTTTTTAGTTTGAATCCATCCCATTTATTGATTCTTGGTTTTAATTCTTGTGCTATACGAGTCTTATTAAGGAAGTTGAGGCCTAGTCCCACATGATGGAGATTAGGGCCTAATTTTTCTTCTGTTAGACACAGAGTCTCTGGTTTAATTCCTAGATCGGGCCTAATTTTTCTTCTATTATACACAGAGTCTCTGGTTTAATTCCTAGGTCCTTGATCCACTTTGAGTTTTGTGCATGGTGAGAGATAGGAATTTAATTTCATTTTGTTGCATACGGATTTCCAGTTTTCCCAGCACCATTTGTTGAGGAGGCTATCTTTTCTCCAATGCATGTTTTTGGCACCTTTGTCTAATATAAGATAATTTTAATTTTGTAGGTTAGTCTCTGTCCTCTATTCTATACCATTGGTCTATCAGTCTGGTTTGGTGCCAATACACTGAATGCATTTTCCTAAGCTACATATCCCTCTGTCAAGTTTTAAAGTTAATATCTGATTTTTTTTTTTTTTTTTTGGTACCAGGAATCGGTCCCAGGGATGCTTAACCACTGAATCACATACCCAGCCTTTTTTTATATTTTATTTTGATACAGGGCCTCACTATTTTACATAGTGCCTCAATAAATTGCTGAGGGTGGCTTTGAACTTGTGATCCTCCTGCCGTAGCCTCCCAAGTCACTGGGATTACAAGTGTGCCCACCCTGAATTTTTTTTTAATATTTATTTTTTAGTTTTAGGTGGACACAATACCTTTATTTTTATGTGGTGCTGAGGATTTAACCTAGTGCTTCATGCATGCTAGGTGAGCACTCTTACCACTGAGCCACAACCCCAGCCACCTGAATTTTTTTCTTTCTTTTGAGATGGGGTTTCACTAGGTTCACAGGCTAGCCTTGAATTCCCTGGACTCAAGTGATTCTCCTGCCACTGTCTCACAACTAGATAGGTCTACGGGCATAACACAATTGTGTCTGGCCTAACATCTGAATTTTTTAAAATATTTTTTTAGTGGTAGTTGGACACAATACCTTTATTTTATTTATTTATTTGTATGTGGTGCTGAGGATCCAACCCAGCACCTTGTACATGCTAGGCAAGTGTTCTGCTAAGCCACAACCCCAGCCCTAACATCTGAATTTTTAACCATAAATTAAATAGTTGAAAATGATATAATTGTCTGTTTATTAAAATTTGTGATATTTCAGTAGTCAAGTTATCCAGTTAAAGGTTACTCCAAGATATTTTTCTTTAGAAATTAAATCGCTTTTTCTACTTGAATTTTTATTTGCATTCCTTCCCCCCAATATCTTTATTCCTAAAAGCCTTTTATTTTTTAAAATATTTTTTTAGTTGTAGATGGACACAATATCTGTATTTATTTATTTATTTATTTTTACGTGGTGCTGGGGATTGAACCCAGTGCCTCAAACATGCGAGGCAGGCACTCTACCACTGAGCTACAACCCCAGCCCAAAAGCCTTTTATTGATTGTCTTGTTCTCTGGAACAAAAATACAGATTGATAGCTTTTTAAAATTTTTCTTTTATGAATAGGCCTCTAAGCATTAGAATTTTTTTCTTCTGGATTGAGTTATGGTTGTTACTATTTGTTAATATACCAGTGGATAAATATAATTGAATAAGACTTAGAAGAAATTCTATTAACTTTTTTTCATTTTAATCACGTAAGTGCTAAGAAACCTTATTCACATAAACAAATTTGATTAGGAATGTCATTCAGTTCCTTCTCCATTACAAACCAAAAAAATCACATAATGATCTTTCATTTAAAGTTGTTTGTAGCCAGGCCCAGTGATACACAACTGTAATCCCAACTACTTGGGAAACTGAGACAGGAATGTCACCAGTCCAGTTCCAGGCCAATCTGGATAAGATAGTGAGACCCTGTCTCAAAAAAGTCGTTTGTAAAAATTATTTGTATAGTTGATAGTTCCATTGCGATCTCATTCTGTTTTGTTAAAAAGAATTGAAAACCACTTGACTTGTGAAAGGATTTGTCATCTGATTATTTACATTCTTTGCTTTATTAGTGCCGGCATAATTATTTCCAAGTATCCTCTTTAATTCAGTTGGAGGTTTACTACTCCAAGTGTTGCTCTCTATAAGATTGAAGTGGGTGAGAACATGCCTTTTGGGGGTTAGGTTGTTGGTAGGTGATTTTTTAGAGAGACAGTATAAAAGGAGCCACCAGCTGTTTCTCTAGCAGATGAATGTAACCCAGTTGCTACACAGTCAAAGATCTTGCTTGCCTGCCTTTGAAACCAGCTACAGTGACACCCACCTTGGTAAGTCCTTATTTACTCCTGGAGATGTTTGTATTCCAATTTGAAGTCTACTGGGATACATGAGCCTGGAGTTGCAGAGATAGTAAGGAATAGTAAGGAATAAATTAGGGGTTGTTAAAATGTGCGTATCAGAGTAACAAGAGGTGCACAGTCCAATGAAGCAGCAGGACTGGTCCCATTACAACCTCACGGAAACCTCCAGCAGAACATGCTTTGAGAAAAGAAGGGTGACTTCTTGAGCCAAATGCTTCTGAGAGGCCAAGTGAGATGCCAGCTGAGGTCAGGAGACCACTCACATTTGGCAGCCTCAAGGTCATTTATGGGGCTGGCAACCTAGATGAAGTAGGCTATGGAGAAAATGGGAGATGAGACGGTGGGGACAATAACAATAGATGACTTTCTACGAAGTTTTCTGTGAAGTACATAGATGTGGGACAGTCTCTGGAGGGAGGATGAGGCAGAATAGGAGAATGGCAATGGAAGGTATTGGCGGGTATTGACTGGCAATAAGATGATACAAGAGAAAGGGAAAAACGGATTGAGTGGCATGGGGGCATCGTTGTGTACTTGGAGACACCATGTTGGAGACACTTGAGAATGCAAGAGAAGAATGGGATCTAGGATAACCAGTAGGCAGGCCCTTCTCAAGGAGAGGCAGGTGAGCCACTGGGTGAGCCAGTGAGAAGGGATGGGGCAGATGTGAAACACTTCATCTCTTCATTTCTCGTTCCTCAGAAGGTATCGAGATAAGGGTCCCATAAGAGCATGAAAGGCAGGGAATGAGGGTACAAAAGGTTTGAGAAAGAAGAGAACAGAAAAGAAACATGCTAGGACTGCAGCGCAGTCTTAAATATCCAGAATAGGAGTTATCATAGGGACTTTGCTATCTAAATTAGGTGGGAAAAGGGTCCAGGAATGTTCTAATTCATGTTCTCTGTGTTGCAGGTGAGCGTGGCACTGGGTTGTGCCACCCGTGGCCGGACCATTGCTTTTGCTAGCACTTTTGCTGCCTTTTTGACCCGAGCATTTGATCAGATCCGCATGGGAGCCATGGCTCAAATCAACATCAACCTTATTGGT
Organism: Marmota monax; assembly: GCF_021218885.2. Taxonomy (NCBI): domain Eukaryota; kingdom Metazoa; phylum Chordata; class Mammalia; order Rodentia; family Sciuridae; genus Marmota; species Marmota monax. The sequence goes on along the minus strand of NW_026692025.1, from coordinate 1,390,196 downwards.
TCTCACTGTGGGGTATCCGTTGGTATGAGTTCTGAATGCCATTATCTTGATAGCTTTCTTCTTCCTTTTCAGAGAAACCTTAGCACATGATTGCTTAAATCTTGCATTCTTTTATGGTTCCCTGAAGTTTGACTCTTCAGGACTTGTTATTTGTTTGGTTTGGTTTGGGTTTTGGTGCTGAGGATTGAACCCAGGAATACTTTACTGCTGAGCTACATCCCTAGCCCTTTTTATTTTTTATTTTGAGACAGGTATCACTACATTGTTCAGGCTGGCCTCCAATTTGTGATCCTTCTGCCTTAGCCTCCTGAGTTACTAGGATAACAGGCATTTGCCACCAGGCCCAGCTCAGGACTTCTTTTTTAAAAACTCTATTGTGCAGGCTGGGGTTTTGGCTCAGTGGTAGAGCGCTTGCCTCACATGTGTGAAGCCCTGGATTCAATCCCCAGCACCACATAAAAATAAGTAAATTAAATAAAGGTATCCTGTCCATCTACAACTAAAAAAAAATTTAAAAAGCTCTATTGTGCTTTAAATGCTTCGAATACTTAGGTAAACTTTGAGGCGAATCTCTTGGTGTTACTGTAAAGTGCTCATTCTCAGTCATTGAGAAATAAGTATCCTGAGGCCTCTTGGATGTCTTACTGCATATAAATAAGGACAGCACAGAGTCCCAGAATTCTTTTCTGTACTTTGCCTGGTCACCATCTTTACTGGGATGAGAAATGTGGGCAGAGGAAAGAGAAGAAGGTTCTGTCTGGATACCACTCAGATGGAAGTGGGGCTGGAATCACCAAAGTACCTTTGTGCTTTGGGCAGTGGGAGCCCTTAAGGAACAAAAGGCAGGGAAATAGACTGATGGAAATCATTTCTGGAGCAATAACCTTCCATGGAGGAACAGAAGGACACAACAGGAAGTAGGGAAGCCCACAAGAGGGTTGAAATAGGGTGGGAGTTAGTGTAGGGTGGAAAACCAAGGGTGAACCTGAGAGAGCCTGGAGAAAAAAGAAAACATTGCCACAGATTGGAGGGTCTGCAGCTGTATGAAAATCTGAAAGCAAGTCTCACTTGGGAGATGGCAGGGAGTCATGTTCATGAATGGTGGAAATGATGGAAAGATGATTCACCTGACCTGCTTGGTGGGACAGGTCATCTAGACAGATTTAATGCTTACATTTGCTGCTATAATGCTGAAGAAGCACACTGGGGAGCCATCTAAGTAACTCCCTAGGTTAGTTAGATTGGATTAAGAAGGCTCTGGATAGAGCTAGGAGTCACAGCTGGGCAGGTGGTTGCAGGTGCAGATGCTTGTCCAGGGAGGGAGCAGAGAACCAAAGCTGCTGAGGCACAGCAGCATTGAAAGGTGGGCAGGGCTAGAGGCCTGGAAGAGAGTCCCAGAGTCTTTTCCCAGGCTTGGGTTCTGTGTAAGTTTGAAAATCAAGTCAGCTACAGGGAGAAATGGCTCTTAAGTCCAACCCAGAGAGGATCTAGACTTCTGGGGGTAGGCCATTGTCCCAGGCAAGGCAGTGTGCACAGTGGTGTCCTCTTCCTTGCTGGGAAGAGCTAGACTGCAACTTCATACATTGCAGTTTCTCTTTCAACAGAATTTCTGACCAGGAACTGTTTCCAAATACATTCTAAGGCACACTAAGTTATAATAGCACCCCGAGGTGTCCTCAAAGGTGTGTGGCATTCAACTACTTGGAAAGCCTAGAGAAATGGAGTCAGAAACTCCAATCCACAAAACCCAGTGTCTTAAGGGGGAGAAAGTAGAAGAGCAGAGAAGGAGGGTCAAAACGTGAGGGGACCTTCCTAAGTAGAATAGGAATGATTAGAGACTCAGGCCAATTCAGGCCACCAAAACTCAGGGAAGAGAGCATCATGTCATCTTAGACAGTATTAGTATCAAGTGACAGAGATCAGTCATTCTGAAAGGTCAATTGGGAGCCTAACCCAACTTGATTCATCTAGATCTCAAGGGAGATAGACATGTGAAAGCTCAATATAAATTATAATGAGTTACAGCGATATCAAAGTTGGACCATTTTGGTGGGCTCTGCTATTGTTTGGGGCACCCTGTGGCAATGAGAATTGTTCCCTCTCAAGAGCAGGTAAGCAGGCAGAGGGTAGCTTATTGTAGGTGTTGTGCTCATATTTTTGTTGGGCTATGGTTTTCTCAGGTGAAGATGGCCCCTCCCAGATGGCCCTGGAAGATCTGGCCATGTTTCGAGCAGTTCCCAACTGCACTATTTTTTATCCAAGTGATGCTGTCTCCACGGAACATGCTATTTATTTAGCAGCCAATACCAAGGTATGTTTAATGGGATACTGGTTGAGACAGAAAATGCTCTAAGGAGCTGGGGATATAGCTTATTTGGTTGAGTGCTTGCCTCACATGCACCAGGCCCTGGGTTCAATCCCCAGCACCAGAAAAAAAAAAAGGCTCTGCTCCAAGTTTAGTACTGATGGGATTTTCCCCCTTTTTCATGTCTCTGAGGGGCAACCTCTACTCTCATTTCCACCACAGCCTTGTTTTGCCTCTTGTGAACTTTCTAGAAATGGAATCAGATAACAAGGATGAAATCATAAAACAATCTCCAAGATATAGTAAATAGGGGCTGAGGATGTAGCTCAGTGGTGATAGTATTATTTTTTTAAGTATGATCTTTACAGCAACAGGTAATTCTGTGCACAGACACACTGGCATTATAACAGATTCAAACCATATGAAAGGGGCGGGGGTTGTGGCTTAGTGGTAGAGCACTTGTCTGGCACGTGTGAGGCACTGGGTTCGATCCTCAATACCACATAAAAATAAATAAAGAACTTTAAAAAATGATATGAAAGGATGCTGAACAGAGCTTGTCTGCCTATCTGGGTCAGGGCTAAGGGCAAGAAATGGGAAGCACTTTGGGTATTCTAAATGGGTAAGAGGTTTAACAAAGCGTGCTTATGAAATCATAGGAGTGGGATCCAGGTGGTGTCCCAAACTGTGGAGTATTCACCCACCAGTGTAGCTGCCACTCTGAGGCCACTGCTAGGCCTGTGGGACTTAGATATACCCAAGCTGGGTGCAGTGGTGCACATCTGTAGTTCCATTATAGTTCTACTCAAGACCTGGAGTGGGAGGATCCCTTGAGTTTGAGACCAGCCTAGGAAACGGCAAGACCCTGACTCAAAACAACAAAAACAAGGCACACCCAGTTGCCTCAGCCAGGCATAAAGAAGCCACTGCTTCTGCCACCACTGCCTCTTAAAATCTAGAAAACTAGAGAGTGGACAATAGGTACTAGTGCAGACAAACCCCAGGATGCCCAGCTCTGGCTCACTGTTGGAAACAGCTCAGAAAGCCACATATGCTCCTCTTGGGAGGTCTTGTATAATAACATTAGATGGTAGAGTTAAATTCCTGTCTAGACCCTAGCTGTAAGGGAGCTTAGGGAATATAATGTCAGTATTTTTCCAACCTGTCCATGATGTTTACCAGACTCCCTCAGCACCTCTGGCCCTGTACCTCACCTATGCCTCTGCACAGGTAACATTGGCACACTCAGGACAGAGTGCATGAATTTCCTTTCTGAACATTCACAACACATATGCATAGACATTTCTATGATTTTTTTGAAGTGGGCTCACATCATACATATTATTCTGGACTGACTTTTTTACTTGTTTTGGGTTGGGGAATTTTTATTTTATTTATTTATTTATTTTGGTTTTTGGTTTTCTTGGTGTTGAATGGAACCCAGGGCCTTGCACATGCTAGGCAAGTGCGCTACCACTGAGCTACATCCTCAGCCCCTATTTACTATATCTTGGAGATTGTTTTATGATTTCATCCTTGTTATCTGATTCCATTTCTAGAAAGTTCACAAGAGGCAAAACAAGGCTGTGGTGGAAATGAGAGTAGAGGTTGCCCCTCAGGATGAGGGGAATGACTGGAAGGAGACATGAAAGAACTCTGAGCTGATGGATGTGCTGGGTGCTAGTTACGTGGTGTGTGCCCTTTGCCAAGGTTCAAGGGGGCTACACTTAGCATTTGTGCATTTTTCCTTTAGCTAGGTTATATCTCAAGACACATAAAATAAAGCTGCTTTATAACATGAATGAACGAAAGCAATGTTTTCTTTTAAATATTTATTTTTTAGTTTTAGGTGGACACAATATTTTATGTGGTGCTAAGGATTGAACCCAGTGACTCATGCATGCCAGACGAGCGCTACCACTTGAGCCACATCCCAAGCCCAACAAAAGCAATGTTTTGCTCTCCCCAACCCGTGTGGGCAGCTGAACTTAAAAGTCGCTCATGTAAATTTCCAGGGACACCAAATAAAACACAGACACACACTTTACCTTTAAACAAGCTTCAGGATGGCTTCTCCGCTCGCGGCCTCAAGTTCCCCAACTGGGAGAGCAAGAGAAAGTCACCACGGGCTGGTGAGAGAGAGCAAGCACATTCAGAAGTGGGCTTTTATTGGGGGACCCTTAGTCTTAGAAAGTTCTATCCAAAAAAGGCCAGAAGGGGCAGGGTCACAAGGGATAGGTGAGTGTAATTCAACCCAAGGGGTGACACCTATATCTGAAGACATGCCTTAGACTTCCTGAGCTGGGACAATGCCCAAGTTATCATGAAATGTAGTAATCGGTTGGAGCCTCTTGCTTCAGAATGGAAGGCTAGGGTCATTCAGAGTGGCTCCCCACAATGTTTCCTGGCTGATATTTTAGTTTGTAATGCATCATTTATATATTAATGTTAGCAAATACTTTAACTAGACATTTGAGATTTTATTATGCTCCTAAATGTTTATGTATGCAAGTTGATAGTAAAACTCTATTTACACATTTTATTGGGAAAAGGTGATTTTTACATTCATATGTTTAAGGTCTTTCTAACAATGAAGTATTACAAGCTATATGGTGGCAAAACTTAATTTTTAACATTACATTATGGGCTTTCTAGTCAACATGAATCAGTGCCTCTGTCCTGAGTTTATTTCGGTGGAGACAGAACAAGTCAATGAGAATTTGGGAAATGTTTTCTAAGTTAATAAAAGGGACAGTTTGGAAAGCTTGTCACTAAGGGCATCTGCCAGGTTCCCACTTGGGCTATTGCCTGGCCCAGTAGCACAGTCCAGTTCACTCGTGGTTGTACATGTTTGTCCCTTGCTTCAAAATGTATGGTTGATTGTTAGTAGACACTCAGTCTTCCTCTTTCCCACTTCCTGATGGTTTATGGGAATTTATAGCTTGATTTTATAAATTGTGTGTCTGGTTTACATTATGCCCTAGGGAATGTGTTTCATTCGAACCAGCCGGCCAGAAACTGCGGTTCTTTATACTCCTCAAGAAACCTTTAAGATTGGACAGGCTAAGGTAAGGCTCAAGTTCTGCAGTGTTATCCAGTATCGTATTTATTTATTTATGTAAAGAGAACTGTTATAAACCTTGCCCTAGGCATCCTCACAAACAATAATTTTTTTCTTTTTCTTTTGTTTTTAAAAAGTCAATTGTGACGGGGCTAGGGTTGTGGCTCAGCGGTAGAGCACTCACCTAGCATGTGTGAGGCCCTGGGTTCAATCCTAAGCACCACATAAAAATAAATAAATAAAATGAAGGTATTATGTCCAACTACAACTGAAAAAAAATTTTTAAAAAATCACTCGTGACCTTTGCCTGATTTTCCTTAGGAAGGAGCCTTCTGACAGTTTAGTTTGACCTGCACTTTTCTCTTTTCCAAATGTAGTCTTTTTGTTGAACTCTTATAACAACTCAAAGGCACTTGAGTTTGTTGACTGTAATTTTTCACAGTCTCAAACAAAATCAAGAAAAACCAGTCCAAATGAGTAATATATATCTGCTAGGTTCATATTTTATAGATCTAAGACCAGGTTTTAAAAAAAAAAAAACATAAACCATTTTGCTGGGGGAGATTCTTTGACCCTGTGGTTTACTTTGTGCATGGAATATAGCTTTATCTGTAGGCCTCATGATTAAAGCTTGACATTACTGGGCACTTTGCATAGAATCCCTGGGAAACTCAGATTATCAGCCCTTATTGTAGATGAGGATCAGAGAAAGTAAACACCTTGCCCAAGGCTTCACAGGTCCTGAGCACCAGGACCAGGATTCCGGCCCAAGCATGAGCTCAGCCTCTCTGGGCCTCTCCACCAAATTGTCCACTTCCTGCTGTGCCTACCTGTCCAAGGTGCATATGGGGAAAATTAGAAAAGACTGTGGAGAAAGTTTGTGACTCTACTTACTACCTACAGAGTATTATGGGCATTTTGGCATGTTTCCTTCCTGCTTTCTTCCTAGGCATATGTATATATTTTACACAATTGAGATCATACTTTAGTAGAATACACAATTTAAAATGCCATTGCTCTCCCTCCTTTTTTTTCCATTTAGGGATACTGGGGATTGGACTCTGGCAGTCACCCACTGAGCCACATCCCCAGCCCTATTTTGTATTTTATTTAGAGACATGGTCTTACTGAGTTGCTTAGGGCCTTGCCATTGCTGAGGCTGGCTTTGAACTCATGATCCTCCTGCCTTAGCCTCTTGAGCCACTGGGATTATAGGCGTGCACCACTGCACCCAGCTGAAGGATCTTTCTTATATCTCTTTTGTCTTTTTGTTTCCTAAAATTTTCTTGGTCCTGAGGAAAAAAAAATAAATTTTCTAATGGTGAAGGATGAAACTTTAAAGTGTGTATGTATGTATATGGTAACATGCATGGGCATTAAATGGTTGGGTTTTGCAAAGTGGACATAGATGTGTATGTATATATGTGGTTTGGGCTAGGGGTACTGGTGATCAAACCCAGGGCCTGTACATGCTAGGCATTAAAGAATCATTTTATTTATGCATTATATAAGAACTTAATAATTTGTATTGTAAGTCAAGAGAAGACAAATTTGCAAAAAAAAAAGAGTATGTCAGGATTTTAAATGCATCTGATTCAGCCTTTTTTCTAGTGAATTATTAAGGAGTGACATTATTAGCATTGGGGAATAGCAGTGTAGCAGAATGCCCTCTGATTTGAGATATGCTTTATTATTTATTTATTTATTTATTTATTTCTTACATGACAATAGTGGAATGCATTGCATTCATAATTAGATGTAGTAACCACAGTACTTTGTTTTGTTGGTGCTATACCAGGTTGTCTGCCAAAGTGTCAATGACAAAGTCACGGTTATTGGAGCTGGAATTACTCTGCATGAAGCCTTAGTGGCTGCTGATGATCTCTCTAAACAAGGTCAGTTGGTTGTTTCTGAACATTGAAGTTCATCCTTGGAAGAGGCAGGACTTTGCCTACCTCATGTGCCCCAACAGGTTTATTTTTGTGCCTGCATATTCTATATTCTAAGTCTGCTTCTTACACCAAGCTGGTATTACTTTCTTCAGATATTTTTATCCGTGTCATTGATCTGTTTACCATTAAACCCCTGGATGTTGCCACCATCATTTCCAATGCAAGAGCCACAGGCGGCCGGATTATCACAGTGGAGGATCACTACCTAGAAGGTGTGTGCAGGCATCATGAATGTGTTTGAAAGTTTATTTTGGCAAGAAGTGTTTTTTGTTTGTTTGTTTGTTTGTTTCCTTGATTGGAGATGTTCCATGCTCTTGGGCATCAGTGCCCATCTACTACTCACCCAAAGATAACATTTTTTTGATAGTTCTGGGATTGAACCCAAGGCCTCACACATACTGGACATGCATTCTATCTCTGAGCCATATCCCTGGTTCACAACATACCTTTATTATTCTTTGCAAGTGTATTAATGTAGGGATCTTCTCACCCAGCCCATAATGCTCTTGTGTGTCCCCAGCACACTGTCCAGTCACCAAGGTGGGTTGTTGGCAACACAGAGGAGTGGCTAACTCAGTACTGAACAGGGAGCAGTCACAGAAAGCTTCATTTACAGTTTAATTTTGAGTTTGAATGATTAGTAGTTTACTTGCCATCTCCCAAAATAGTACCTTGCAAAGAATAAAGTAAATGCAGGAAAAGAGCATATGGTAGGGAGGGAGAGAGGGCTGAGTGACACTTGGACTTGAGAAGGTTAACCCACATGATGTGATCTGATGAGGAGCTTCATATGTTCTCATGATGGCTCCCAGGACCACATCCTGATGGATGATTCTCTGGAAGCACTCCCTGCATGTGGTACCCAGTTGCCCTCCTGGTTGAGGTTTATCACAGGAGAAGGGCATGTGGTGGGTTCCACTAGTATAGGAACCTTGGTTGAAGACTGGAGAAGTCTACCTCACTCCCTGCCATGAGACACACAGAGAAAAACACTTCTCATGTGTGCTATATCTATCCAGGTATGCCTCTTAGAGACTCAGAGCCCTGCATTTCTATTGGGGGCTGCTCACATTGACACCCTCTGCCAGGCACATAACAAATTTCCAATTCTTGGCAGAAAAGTGGGTGCTTGCTTAGTCCATGTTGTTCTTACAAATAGTCCAGACAGAGGGACCACTGCTATCAGCAGAGAAATCATCCCAGCAGTACAAGCTGCTTGCACCAACTGAGGGCCTATCTTGCAAGCTAATAGCCTCAGACCTGCTTGTCTGCACAATGAACCTGCACAGTTCATTGGTTCATCTTAGTGGTTTTGACATCCTTCACAGTTTTGAGAATCTGCTCCATAGACCCTCCCACATCCATGGAGCCTAGGTTGACAGTAGACCCTGTTATATGTGGGGGTGGGAGCAAACTGGAGTCTTGGAATTTAAGATGAGAACTCCTTAGGCCAGTTGGAGAAGACTGTGTGATTCAGTGACTAGGGAAAATATTTCCCTGTGGGAGCCAGCAAGTTCAAAGGTCTGTATATTTTGTAGCTTTAAGGCTCACTAGCTACCTCCAGGAAAGTTCCTAATATCCCTTGCTTCCCCAGGTGGCATTGGGGAAGCTGTCTCTGCAGCTGTCTCCATGGAGCCTGACATCCTGGTTCATCAGCTGGCAGTGATGGCAGTGCCTCGGAGCGGGAGACCCAGCGAGCTGCTGGATACATTTGGAATCAGTGCCAGACACATCATCATGGCTGTGAAATGCATGTTGATGAACTAAAATAGCTGTTGATTCTGTCTTAGAAGACTGGCCTCTGTACCTTATATTTAGGCTTGTTCTAAAACCATTGTTGAAACTCTTGACCTTTGCTCTCCTTAAAGCCAGCTAACACCTTTCTTCATTACTAATTCACAAATCCCAGTTAACCACTTTCCTTTTCAACAATGACTATATATATACATGTCCTCCTTTTTGAATCATTAAAGTGGATTATAAATTTTAAGTGACAAGAAATAGCAACCATCTGATATTAAGTTTCCTACACATAAATAGGTGAGGATCACTGTAGAAGTGACAGTTTCTTAAATGTATTTCCCTCATAAGAGAACAAAATTGCATTGAATTGTAGACCACAGTAGCCCTGGTTTCATATACTGCCATTCCCAGTTTGAGATTCCATGTGCTGCCTTCTTACCTGCAGTTTCCTGGGTAATGTGTGACTTCAGCTGCACCAGAGTTTCCTCTGTTGTTTGCCTTCATCTCCCCACCACAATTCAGAGGCTGTCGAGCAGCAGCCAAAGCTGTTAGGATGTCCTGTGCTGCTTGTGGTGACTGTTCTGTGAAAACATGAGGGCACAGCTAGACCTGTTCCCTATACTGTTCAAGTCGTTGTTAATAAAGCATTTCAAAAGCAGCTGCTTTATTCTGTTTGCACCTTCCATGAGATTTGATTTCTCCTTGAATAAGAGAGGTCCTAAATATGAGAGGAGCTTCTGTCTAAAACAGATGGAGAGAGCCCTAGCCCCAAGAATAAACATGGAAAAGGATAATAAGCTAGCCTACAGAATCCTCACTAGAGAATCATGTATGGCTTGAAAATTCACCCCTGAGCCAACTCATTCCCAGCAGCCAGAACACAAGAAAGGTACCAGCCAGATAAAGATGGGCCTGAGTTTTAAAATCATACCAGGTGTGCCTGGTATATCATATTCCTTATTTTTATTACCGCCATTAAGTGGTCATCAGGGATTTTTGGAGTCTTGACTGTTGTGCCCAAGGAATTGTTTTAGCATGAGCTGTAGAGACCAGCGTAGGAGTTGGAGTCCTCAAGGCCTACTCATTTTACTCCTGCCCTTCTGTACTCCTGAGCTAGTTTCCTGGCCTGTAAAATGAGTATAGTTATTCTACTAACTTCATAAGATTTCAATATTATTTTGTAAAGGTAACATGATAGACGATGATTATAGAAAATTGATAAAATGCAAATGATCGATTTTTTTTACATCACATTTCTCACCATCTCAGGGTAATTGTTTCTCATGCTCCATGCAGAAACATGCATGATTGATTCTGTCTTAGAAGACTGTGTACAGTTCAGTGCACAGCCACAGCAAGTTAATTTTAAAACATTCTATTGCCCACCCCCCTCCAAAGAAACACTGTGCACTTTCTTACTTTCCATGTAGCCGGGCATGATGGTGCATGCCTGTAATCCCAGCAGCTTGGGAGCTGAGTCAGGAGGATCGCAAGTTCAAAGTCAGCCTCGGCAACTTAACAAGACCCTGTCTCAAGAAAGGGGCAGGGGCTAGGGATGTGGCTCAGTGGATAAGTGCCCCTGAGTTCAATCCCCAGTACAAAAAATTGGGGGGCTGGGATGTGACTCAGTGGTAGAGTGTTTGCCTGGAAAGCATGAAGCCCTAGGTTCAGTTTCTAGCCCCACAAAAAATGTCTTCATGTACCTTCCCAGTCTGGCAACCACTGATCTACTGTTTATGAATTTACCAATTTTGGATATTTCATAAGAATGGAATCTTACAGTATGAGGGTTTTTTTCTGGTTTCTTTTACTAAACAGTTCATTTGAGGTTTATTCATGTAGCCAGTGTCAGAACTTTATTCATTTTTACAGCCATATAATATCCTGTTCTGTGGTAGACCACATTTTTTTCCATTCATCAGATGATTGACATTTGGGTGATTCTGTTTTCACTGCATAATGCTTTTGTAAACATTCACATACACAAGTTGGGGTGTAGAGTTGTATTTTCACTTTGGGTAAGTATATGGCTAGGAATGGAATTGCTGAGTTGTATGGTAATTGCCCTTTTGAGTGTCTTGTCATTTGGTGTGTGTTTAGTTTTGAGAACAGTAAATGAAACAATGACTGGAAGGTACTGAGTGATCTATAAAGCATTACATATTATAATCCATTATTAATAAGAAATGGACCAGCCAGATAAAGATGGCAGTGTAAGGGCTGGAGATGTACCTCAGTGGTAGAGCACTTGCCTTGCATGTGAAAAGCTCTGGGTTCAATCCATATGCTGTCCTGAGAGAAGCAACCCACCAGGTACTCTGGTGTCAGCTACCACCTGACTTTAATCCCCAGATTGTTGCTTGTTGGTAGCAGGGTCCTACTAACCTTTTTTAAACTCCATTTTTCCATTTGTAAAGGGGGGATGACCATGGTATCTGTTCACAGGCTGAAGTCAGGATTTTACATTGCCATGGAAATGTTCATTCAGGCCCGCCCTGCCCACTGGTAGGTTCCTACTTCCCAACCACGCCCTAAGTTCTCACCAGATCCCAGCGGTTCCACTCCATCAGCTCATCCCTACACTCCTTGTCAGGGATTGACTGTATTGGGGTGGGCAGCAACTCTGATCTGCCTTCCCTGTCCATTTCCAGCCTTCCTCCTCTATAACCCTAGCTACTGGCCTGCCCCTCCCCCCCCCCCAACCACCTATTCCCTGCTCGGACTCCCTCTACCCACCATTTGACTCTGCCTGGCGCTGGTACCTCGCGCCCGCCTGCCTTGCGCCTGCCGCTCATGCCTCTGGCAACCCAGCCGATCCATGTACGTCATTGGCTTTTGTCCCGTCACTCACTCAGCCACAACCAATCAACGTCACTCGCACCACCAGGGACACACACTGACAGACCCCAGATTTCACACTGATTTGCCGGGCTGGGCAGGAACCTCTCTCACCCCGTATCTCTCAGTGCACCTAACCGTGGGGTTTGAGCAGTGGCGAAGGATGGAGGGACGGCTAGAGCAAAGGGAAAACTGGGATGCAGAAGGTTACGGAAATATACAAGGGCCAGGCGCAATGACGCAAGCCTGTAATCCCAGAGGCCCAGGAGGCTGAGACGGGAGGATCGCGAGTTAAAAGACAGCCGCATCAATTTAGCGAGGCGCCAAGCAACTTAGTGAGAGCCTGTCTTTAATAAAATATAAAAAATGCGGGGGCGGGGGTGTGACTCGGTGTTTAGGAGCCCCTGAATTCAATCCTCGGTACCAAAAAATAAGAAGTACATATGGGGCACATGGGACCTGTCTGGACTCCAAAAGGGCGAGAAAAGCAAGTTCCCTTTCAGTCAGATCTCCAAAACAAGACCTCAGAGTTGAGTTCTACCACCACAGTTCGTGCACCACAAACAGCACCCAGGGATGCTCTGACTTACCATGGGAAATCATAGGAGCTTCCACCTGCCAGGTCATGGTGATACATTTCTCATACAGACTCAGATTGGGATGAGAAAAGTTGCAGCTCTGGGATTCAGGAAACATGAAATGACCCCATACTTGATTCCCTATCTGGATGAGGAAAACAAGCAGTCAAGTCAGACCACAGGAGTAGGTCTAATGGCAACAAATGGTAGTTGTACAAGGTCTCAAAAGTAAGGAATGAGCCCTTGAAAGGCTCTTGCCCAGGAAGAGCTGTCACACACCTTTCCAGGAAAAGAACACCAGTCCCTCAACTCAGGAAGTCAAGTGACTTTCATTGGTAAGTGAGGTTCAAAGGGACTTCTGCCCAACAACAGCCTACATTTTCACAGGAGAAAGGTGGCCAGGCTGGAAATTCAAAATATTGCCTTCTGAACACCAAATACTTAACCTTTGGGTTTGATTGTTGGAGTTGTCAGTCCTACAAGAACAAGGAAAAAAAGGATTAATATATATATATATATATATATATTAAATATTTATATATTTATATTATATACATTATATATTATATATATATATATATATATATATATATATATATATATAGTTGTAGGTGGACACGATACCTTTATTTTTTTTTATTTTTATACAGTGCTGATGATCCAACCCAGTGACTCACGCATGCTAGGCGAGAGCTCTACCACTGAGCTACAATCCCAGCCCCTAGGAATAGGATTTTGAGGGCTGTTCAGAGAGGCCCCTGGTCCTCTTACTGTGACTGGAGCTGACAGTTAAGGAAACCCAAGCTGGGGATACTGGCACATGCCTGTAATCCTAGCAACAGGGGAGGGTGAGGCAAGAGGCTCACAAGTTCAAGGACAGCCTCAACATTTTACTGAGACCCGGCCTCAAAATAAGGAAAATTTAAAAAAGGGCTGGGGATGTAGTTCAGTGGTAAAGTGCCCCTGGGTTCAATCTCCAATACAGAAAAAAAAAAAAAAAAAAGAGGAACCCAATCTCATCCTTTCTTTCTTTTTTTTTTTTTAAGTTGGTGTTATTTTATTTGGACCTTTATTTTATTTCTTTATTTTATGTGGTGCTGAGGATCAAACCCAGTGCCTCCCACATGCTAGGCAAGCGCTCCACCACTGAGCCACAACCCCAGCTCCTCATCCTTTCTTTACTACACATAGTCTAGTACACATAGAGGAATCGTCCCACACCATCGAGCTCATAGGCATCATGACCACCATGAGGGTCATGCTACCTCAGCAAGAGAAAGAGCCTCCCAGAAGTAAGAGACTAAATAACAGTGCTTCATGCCCCCAGGAAGGGCACTAGGGAACTGCTTGCTGCCCCCCGATACTGCCTGGCCTTGGCCAGCAGGAAAAGTCCATTCCTCCAGCCCAGATGACACCCAGGGTCTTCTGGAACAAGGCAATGCTCAGGACCAGCACCTTCTCACCTCACTGCCACAGTTCAGAGAAGCCAGGGATGCGGGTCTCTCCTGGCTGTACATAAGGCGACGGGAAAGGTCACACGGAGAAGAAAACCCCCAAGAATGACCAAAAGCATCTGGGAGGTCATACTAAAGGAGCAGGCAGGTTCCATGGGGCGTAAGAAGATGCAGAGCAATAACTCCCTGCAAATGTGCTGAGGTGAGAGGCTCATCCACAGGTGGCCGGGCATTTGCTTTGAGTGTGGCACCTATGATCGATGGGGGAAGGCCACTTGCAGTGTGCCATAGTGGGACAGAGTTGTCTGGCTGACCTATACAAGATAGGAAGTCAGATCCTGTGTTAGCCATTGTCCTTAAAGCCAGCTGCTGGAAACCACGGACCCTGCCATTTCATTGTTCCGGCCACAGGCAGAAGCCACCCATGGCTTTCCTCTAAGCCCCTGCTCCAGGAGATGACTCAGGATTCAGGCTGCTCTGCAACTTGCACACCTGGAGCCCAGGGCACTCCCGAGGCCAGGGGAGAAAGACCAGGGTGCCCCACGATGTGTTTGCAAAACCCCGAGAGAGTCTTCTCAAAAGCTTCTTTCGCCCCACAGAAAGGCAGAGGTGAAGTCCAAATGGTGAAAGAGTGGAACACAGAATCAGTCACAGGTCTGAAAACAACAGAAGGAAATATCAAATAGTGTTATAGCATGGGGGACATCCTGGACAGACAGACCACTCAGAAATCATCAAGTACTAGTTTCATAAGTGTGTTCACATAAAAACCTGAGACTTCTCATGGGCCTCACACAGCAGAGCTGTTCAGAAGAGACAGAATGAGAGAAGACAGTGCCTGCTATGCTCAAATTCGGGACCCCCAAAAGACCACCAGAGACCAAGATCGATGTAAGCAGCAAAGAGGTGTTTATTGTGAGCTAGCTCGGTCCTCCGCACGCACACAGCAACTGGTGACGCTGAGAGGCCCTGAGCCCAGGGTTTGCAGCAGTTTTATACACTCTTTGGGGAAGGCAGGGACTTCACATACATCATAGCATCTCTTAGCAAATCATCACACACCACGGGGGGGGGGGGAATCAAACAACTCTAAAACATGATTAGCACATTCACTGGCGGGAACAAGTTGGGTAGGGGTGATTGATTACTACGAGAGGGGGATTCGTTTGAACTGATTGGTGTTCGTGCTGAACTACACAGTTTCCCAACACATTATGGATCACCATAAACTACTGGGAGGGTCGTCTGGCATCCCAGGTATTTCCCTGTCTCATGCTGATTGGTGGCTGCTAGGGGGTTGCTATGGGTCCCCACCTAGCCTGACTGGGTCAGGGACACCTGGGGCAGCAGATCTCTCCTGTTATTTGTAGATAAACCACTTAGCAGGGTGGAAATGTGCCTAAGAGTGCTCTGTGGGTCTTTCCAAGGACAAAGGTCACGTCCCTTCCTTGGACAGGCTTTGCTCTGAGGTAGAGGCTGGTTTTTCATGCCAAGATAAGTACCCCAGCCACAGCATGTGACAGGCACCCTCAGGGCACGGGCAGTTAGTTCCCTGACTCAGAAGCCCAGATGGGGGATGAATTTAGGATGAGGGAGCGTGCTCAGCGTGGAGCAGGAAAATGCAAAATCCAACACAATAGGATAGTACCTTACACGGGCAGAATGGCAAACCTGTAGCGAGTGAGCTTTGGGGATAAGAGAATCCTCTGGTAGTGCTGGTGGGGATTTAAACCACCAGCTGGTCTTGAAGGATGAGGGGTGACATCCTTTGAAATAAGGGCACGGATGCCCTTTGAACCGCAGCGTGGACTATTGCATAGCAGTAAGAGGGAGAATTCCTGGCGCACGCAATAATTCCCAAGGTTCTGCAGAGAATCAGGCTGCGCGAACACCAGCCCACCCAGAAGCTGTTGCAGGCTGCACATGTGGTTAGGTTGACGCAACACTCTTCCGGGGACGAAATTGTATACATGGGGAACAAGATTACTGGTTGCCACGGACTAGGCGGGAAGAGGGGGTCTTTTAAAGGTCAGCGGCTGGGGGCTGTGTCCTGGCTGGGGTAGTGGTGAGAGGAACTTGGGCAATGGACGACTGGACTGGCCCAGCGCCCCACGCCCGCACAGGAGCGATACCCGGCGCGGCTTCCTCAGGCTTCTGAGGCTGCATCACTGTCGGGCAAGATGCCCAGGCTGGGGGAACTGCGGGGAAGAGTCACCCGCCTCCTGGGTGTGCTAGGCAACTTCCGGTGAATCAAGAATTCGGAAGTCCTAGCGCAGAACCCAAAGACGGCCCTGCAGCGTTAGGTGCGCAAGGGAGAGCAGCGCAGCCGCACTCAGCTCCAGCCCCAAGCACAAAACAGCCCCAACGCACTACAGCCCCGCCTGTGGGAGCGCGAACGCGACGGGGTGGACTCCATTGAGCAGAAGAGCCGTCCGTCACAGGCAGGGGGGCGGGACGCCCTTTCGAACTGAGCTTCCTTATTGGTGAAGCTAGCCGGAATGGTAGGGCAGGAGGCCGGGAGGGACCTTCCGGTGGGTGGGGCAGCAGAAGTGGCGTGAGGCGGCGGGGGTGAGGGGCGTGGCGCGGTGATGTTCCCGCGCCTGCGGCTCCCAGGCCCCCCTTCCCCTACGACCCGGGCGCCTAGACCGTCCCTGCGGAAGGAGCCGAGGGGAAGCCTCCCTGCTCGCGGGATCCGGGGCCCGGGAGCCCATGGGCCGCGATGAGCCCGCCCGTCCCGTTCCCCCACAGGTCCCCGTTCTGAGGGTCAGCGCGGCCTTCTAGAAGGTCCGGGACGGATTCGTAGCGCTCCCAGGGAGATTGGGAGACGGGGAAGGAGAACTGGCGACCTCACGGGGGCTGGCGGGGTAGCACGGCCGCCCCACCTCGGGCCCCGCCCACTCGGGCCCGAGCTCTCTGGCGCCGCCTGTGGTGAGCTTCACGGCCCCGGGGCCCCGACGTGTGGCGGCCCCTCTCTATCCCAGCCCGCCGCGTTCGCCGAATGCTCCTGAGCCTGTCTCTGGGCGGGTTCGCTGCCAAGCACGGACGCCCCCTCCTCCTGCACACAGGGTGCTGTGCACAGTAGGGCGGAGCGGGCAGCCTGGTCGCGGGAGGACGTGGCGCCTGTCAGAGGCGTGTGTCCACGCTTCTGGAGATGGGGACGCAGGAAGGTGACAGTCTCCCAGTGTCACTCGACAGGGTGGTCTGCCACGGGGGATTCCTGTTGTGCGCCAGGACGACCAGTGGTTGGGCACCGGCTGGGGCCCTCTCACTTCCTGGGGAGGTAGGTCAAGGTGAGCCCCGCAGAGAAAGCCCTGCAAACGGGAACCCGCCCTCCCTCCGCCGCTCCCCCCGCCGCTCCCCCCGCCCCTCCCCCCGTGCTTCCCACGTGCTTCCCACGCTGCAGCGTGCCTGGGAACACCTGCCGAACTGGTTCCCACTAAGGAGCCTGGAAAGGCTGGTTGCCGCCTTCCTTCCCTGGCAGGCGGAGCCTCCCAGCTTCTGGGTGTTGCTGCACAGGCCTTCCCGCGGCGTGGGGCACGGACACCCACCCCGAAGACTGCTGGGCTCCACCACACTGCCCTGGTTGGTCTTCCTGCAGGTCCAGGGGCTGCCTGTAGTTTAGTCACCTAGCTGAGCACTGAGCGCTGAGCGAAACAGCAGTCTTGGAAGCCCACGGTCTCCAATAGAGTCGCTTGCCCGGTGTGGAAGCCCTTTGCGTTTCCGTTCCTCTCCTCTGTCCCTATTGCTACTTGGTCATCTGCCTTTTTGCTTGTTGGTTGGCTCCAGGTCTCTACCTGGTAACACAGGAGCCCTCGATCACATCTTGAAGCTCGCTTTCGCCACTCTGTCAAGTCTTTCACACACTGGTTTGAGAAGTTGTTGGGGGTCAAGTAGAAAATTTTAGTCTTCGTATCATTGCAATTCCCAGGCTTTTCCTAATGGTTTCTGGGGTTTCTTTGCCTTGGGCTAACTGGGCAAGCTCCCCCAGTTAAAACCCTGTGCATCTGGCTTTTATGTCCCAGGTCAGGGGGCCCCCTGGAGTTTGGCTCTGGCTCAGGTCTCTTGGGTGTGGGTCTTGGTGGTGGTGGTGGTGGTGGTGGCATGGAGGTGCTGTCAGCTGGGGTTAGCAGGGGGCCTTTAATGCCTCCCTGCAGGGCCTCTCCCTAGGGCTGCTCAGGCCAGAGCTTTCGCAGAGCCAGGGATCAGAGAGATGGGGAGGGAGAGGGCAGGAGGGAGCACCCCAAGGCCAAGCCACAGTCTTCTTAGGACCTCATCCCCTGATGCCCTTCACCCCTGCTGTCGTTTTTTAATTGGTCTCATAGGTCAAACCAGGATCAGTGCAGGACAGGAGAATGTATGCAAGGAAAGAGGTTGTTCCCACCTGGCACTATAAGGCACAAGGTGGCTGCTGGCGGGCACCTTGGCTCAGGGACTTGCATGTGCCACTCCAGGTCCTAAGCAGGTCCAACTCTGGAATGTGTCCCAGGTGTAAGCCCAGCCTCAGGACCCAGATTGAGTGGCTTTCCCATCTTTGAGTCATCGCAAATTAAAACACAGACAACCCCAACAAGGAAGGAGGATGTGCCCTGGAGAGCCTGGTGTGTGTGACCCTCAGACCTTCTGTGTGTGCTCTCTGGCCCATGCTCATGGAGCTTGTGCCCGCCGAGCTGGGTAAATCCTGTCCCTGCAGTTTGTCCTGATGACAGGCTCAGGAGGTCCTTTCTTGTCACAGCAACTTGTTCAGCATCCCAGGAATCCCCTCCAAGCCTGGGGGGCTGGACACTCCCCGCCACCTGCAATGTCCCACCCAGGGGCTGGCGAAGCTCTGCATGAGGTATGGGTGACTTTTCTGCAGCAGGCTGGGCCTCTCCTCTGCCTCCACCCCAGAAGGAACCATGAAGGGCAGGTGCCCAGGAGTGGAGAGGTGTGTGCCTCGTCATGGCGCAGGCACAAAAGTCCCTTTCCTAGGCGACTGCCTCACGTTGCCCAGGTCCTGGGCACTGGCATCTCAGTTGGGGCAGTTGGCAGCCTGGGAGGTGGGGACGCTGAGGGATGAGGTGAGACACAGGGAAGAAACTTCCCTCTGGCCTGAAGGAGGCCGTTGGTGCCTCATCCTTCCTGGTCTGCACTCGGTGGAGACTTCTCCATGGTGCTCCTGGTGGCTCTGAATCTGTCAGTGAGCTTCCCTGGTGGTGAGTGCTTTTGCTGTGGGCTGTCACCGCTGGGCAGCACCCGGACCCTGGCAAACAGCTCCTGGCGCTTTCCCCAGCTGCCTTGCACATCTGGACCTCAAGGTGGGCCCTTCTTGTGTGGATGTGTTCTTTTTTTTTTTCTTTTCTTTTTAATAAGTTTTTAAATTTATTTTTATGTGGTGCTGAGGATCAAACCCAGTGCCTCACATGTGCTAGGCAGGCGCTCTACCACTAAGCTGTAACCCCAGCCTGCAGATGTGTTCTTGGCATATGGGGACAGCCCCTCAGCCAAGATGTCGGGCTAAGGGTCCTGGGGCTCCTCAGGAGGACACGCTCGGCTCTGTGCACACGCACACTCTGGGGTCGGCTCTGCACACGCACACTCTGGAGTCAACTCTGTGCACACCCACACTCTGGAGTCATCTGTGTACTTGCTGTCCTGTCCATCCCTCTAGCCTCTGAGAGAATGGAGCCAGCTTTCCCATCCTTTGCGGCTCTGCAGGGAGAAACGGGGAGAAGCTTTGATTCCTCTGCCTGGGATGATCTCAGGGAGCCTGGTTGGAGCCACATCTTCCCAACCCCAGCTGCCCTACACCCTTGCAGGGGGTGGGGGACGGGCTCTTAGCAGCCCGCTGTGCAGAGGGGAGAGCCAGACCCCGTCCTGATGCGCACAGCTCACCCTGACTTAGCCTAAAGCTGCCGCCTCCTCACCCTACTGCCCTGCCCCCCTTAAGGATCCTGGAGGAGCTTCCCTAGAGTATCATAGCCTGTGCTCCAGACCTGTGGGGTCACCAGCAGCTGTCCCCATGGGCCCCCAACTCTAGATTGAACCCAGGGACCTCTTGGGAGCAGCATGCCTGCCCCCTTGGCACCTGTATCCAGGGCCTCTGGAGCCATCTTTAGTCAGGGGCCTCCACTCCTGTCCCTAGGGAGACCTAGTGCCCTGGTCACAGCTGGAGAATGGGCCCTGGGACTCTCTCTTCTGGGCTGGCTCCCTTCTGCTCCTGGCATCTGTTTGCCAGCAGGCCCAGACAAGGGGTGTGCTGGGGCTGGGCCACCACCTCTTGGGCTCTGTGCCCAAGGTGGCTGGGCCTTTGAGCCCTGCCTGCCTCCTCCTAGCATGCCCAGTGGGTCCTCCTGGATTTCCTCGGTGTGGCTGGCTCACAATCAGGATGGGGCCTGCACACGGGGGTTCCCATCTACCTGCCCTCCCCTGGGAGGCCCCTGGCCAGGACGGGTCTCCAGTCTGTGTCCCTCCTGCCTCCTTGCCCTGGTGGCCTCTTCTAGCTCACTGCCTGGACTGGCCTGTCTCCTGTCACCAGGGGCATATTCCACCCCCTTGGCCCCTGCCACCTAGTTTGGCATTTTCTTCTTTTCCCCTGTGTCTTTTAGCCCTGTGTCTTTACCCTCCAGAAGTGATGTGGAGGGGAGATTGGGGAGTTCTGGTTTAGCCCTGCTCAGCTTGGCATGTTCCTTGGCTCAGGCCCTGAGAGGATGCAAAGCAGGGTTGTCTCCTTGAGGTGGGGTCAGTGCCGGTGCTGGGAGGAGGTAATAGGTTTGGTGTGGCTCCATGGTGTAGTGTCCTGGGGACACCAGGGCTGGAGGGGGAAGGACATTCCTGAGGAGGACCTCTCATCCCCTAGGTGGCAATGGATCTCTCTGTACGTGGTTCTGCTGGTCCCTGGCCTCTCCGTTTGGGCAGCTTCTAGAGGCTTCTGGAGTGTGGGATACCTTCCCTACCCCACCCCTGCCATTGATCACAGTAGGAGTAGTAGCAGGGCTGGGCTGAGGTTCTGGTTTTATCCAATAGTTTCCTGCCAGCCTCTAGGGTGGTATCTTCTTGGGACTGGTGAACTGGAGCCTAGTGAGCAGTCCCACCCCAGGTGGAAATGAATAAAAGAATGAAGTGCTGTTGTCTTCCCTTTGTTCCCTTGGCACTGGGGAGTGTCTCATTTTATTGAGAGCCACAGGCTCTGACCCCTGGTACTCTCCTCATGCAGGGGACACTGGTGTCAGCCTCGCCCAGCAAGCGTCTTCCTTGCTTGTTTCTGGCTCTGTTGTTTCTTGTAGTTAGGCAAACCTTGGACATCTTTGCCTTTCCTGTTGCATCCCCTGTTCTTGTCCATGTGTCTGGGGTAGAGGTTCCTCCTTAGGAGTACAATTTTGGTCTTGTCCTGCTTCGGTGCTCCCCCAGGTATCCTTCCCCATCCTCCTGTTCCAGTCACCGTCTCCCCCATCAACTATTAAGACTCTTTCCTGGCCCAGCAGGTGCTAGCATGAAGGTAAGATATCTCTCTGGGCAAGCAGCACTGCCATAGGTTGCACCCACATGCTAGCAAATGGTAAGAGTTTAGACTGGACAGCAGCTAGCACAGCCTCTCACTGAGGCCATGGATAGGTGCTGTCCCCTTCTGTGTCCCAACATCTGCTGGATCCCTATGGAAGTGGAGAGCAGTGGAATGAGTGAAGACACTGAAATTTTCAGGAGCCCTGCAGGGAAATTGCAAGATCTTTGGGAACTTTTGGGATGTGCCTGGAGTAGCCCCTCAGAGATCTTAGGGGAGGTGCCCCAGAACTATCCAGAGTTTTAGGTGGAGTCCCCTAGTTCCCTCAGCTCACAGAGCCTTCATAAGCATTGGGGTTGAGGTCCCCAGAGCACTTGGATGATGTCTGGAGCACTCAGGTAACCCTTTGGGGGTTCCACCCTTTTGCCGAGGATTGGGTGCAATTACAGAGTTTGGGACCCCAGAGCCCTGAAGAGCCCTGGGCAATGGAAGCCAAGCCCAAATGGGAGACCTCAGAAGTCCAATGAAGCTCAGGAACTCAATGACTGGCATTGAGTCCTGGGGAAGGCCCAGAGCCCTAGGGAGCCCTCTAGTTTCTCAGGTCCTTGGCACTACACGGATGGAACTGGCAGCCCTTGTAGAATGAATGAATGAAGTGGGGGAGATAACACATGAGTGGTCACCGTTTACTTTCTTCCCTCTCTTCTGACATGCCAGACACCATAGTGATCAATTATACCCAGCCTCCTACTCTGTCCTCCTCACCTGCAACAGATTCAGTACTCAAGACCTAGTGGGCCATTTTGTCCCCAAAGTCTCCATATCTCTTCCCCTATTCTTGGGATTTTCCAGGCCCAGCTCCTGTTACTCTTGTGCTGTTCCTTCTCTCCACAACAGCTAACTCTTCAAAGGTTTGGGGATGTCAACCTTGCCACTACCCCAGGTTCCACATAGGTTCCCATTGGTCTCACCTGCTTCTACCCAATCCCCAGCAGGGCTCCAGTCCAACACAACAATCCTGAGCAGTGAGTCACTTCTTCCTCTCAATGTGCTTGAATATGTGTGTGTGTGTGTGTGTGTATTTATTTATTTATTTTAGTACCAGGGATTGAACTTGGGAGTACTCAACCACTGAGCCACATTCCTAGCCCTATTTTGTATTTTAGAGACAGGGTCTCACTTGAGTTGCTTAGTGCTTCACTGTTGCTGGCTTTGAACTTGTGATTCTCCTGTGTTGGCCTCCCAAGCCACTCGGATTATAGGTGTGTGCCACTATGCCTGGCTCCTTTACATTTTAAATGTACAAGAACCATGTATTACTTTTGGGATCACAACATTGTGGGAGTCTATGATGCAGCAATGAGAAATGGTCAGGAACCACTGTGAGGGTTATTTGCTCTGCTAAACTCATCATGTGGCCATAGCCATGAGCCCTTGCATGTGCAGGCTCTGCATGGTTACTATGCCCGGTTGAGTCCCACCACTTGCAGCAAAGGAGCAGATCACTGAAGCATGGGCCCCATCCCTGGCTGGGCCTCTTCTTTCCTGCCCTCTGCTAGCAGTGTGAAGCCAGACATGCAAGGCATAACATGGATATTGCATTCTATCCTGAGTTTTTAACAACTTTTTTTTTTTTTTGGTACCAGGGATTGAACCTGGGGGCATTTAGCCACTGAGCCACATCCCCAGCCCTTTTTTATAATTTATTTAGAGATGGTCTCACTGAATTGCTGAGGCTGGCTTTGAACTCATGATCCTTCTACCTCAGCCTCTGGAGCCACTAGGATTACAGACGTGTGCCACCACCCCTGGTTTATCACCTTTCAAAAATACATGTAAGCTGGACATGGTTGCACATGCCTGTAATACCAGCAGTTCAGGAGGCTGAGGCAGGAGGATCACAAGTTCAAAGCCAGCCTCAGTAACTTAGTGAGACCTTGAATCAAAAAATAAAGAGCTGGGGATGTGGCTCAGTGCTTAAGTGCTCCTGAGTTCAATCCCTGGTACCAAAGTAAATAAAAATACAAGTAAATGTTGATATTATAAAATATACAGTAAGGACAAAAAACCTGGGAACTAAGTAGGAATACAGACAGGTGAAGAATTTGATTATCCACAGATGACGGAACACTGCAGTCTTTGGAGCTTCCCCACCTTGTCATTAAAGCAGCAACAATCTCAGAAGCTGAGGAATGACCCACAACCGACCTTTCCATCCCTGGGCCCTCAGATGCTGAGGTTGTCTGGTGTCAGCTTTTCCTGTTGAAAACACCTGTGGACAATGTTATACATGCAGTTTTACCCACATTTCAAGTGGGTTCTCATGTAGTTCGTTGGATGATTGTCACTTTTATAGGTAGTTACAAGTGATTTGGGTAATGAGGGAATAAAACCCACAAAACACAAACGTACATATCTATGGGTAGCATTTGATCACTTCCCCAAAACAAAAATGCAGAACCAAACAGGCAAAGCCAGATAGTAATCCTTCAAACCCAAGTTCTAGAGCCCTTATGTCATGGGAGCCCAACTTCTCCCTCAGTAGGAAAAACCAACAAGTTAAAAATAAACAAGTCTTTTTATTATGTATCCACTGAAAACAAAGTCAGGGAAGCCTTTGGATAATCTCCCCGACAAGGTGACAATGAACAGGAGGCATGCATGACAACAATTTTATTCTCCTCTGGAGGAATGAGCTCTTGCTCTCCTGGGCCCTAAGGATTAGAGGCAAGCAGGGCCAGAAGGCTCCAGAGGAAGGCACACCCAGGCCTAATCAGCTGTGGAGGGCCCAAGTCTGCTGCCTCCCTGGCAGGATGAGGCAGGGGGTGGGGTGGGGGGAAACACTGCCCTGGGCTAGGCCCAACACCCCCAAGCTAGAACACACAGAAAAGCCCCACCCCCACCCCCAGCAAACACTGCTAAGGCAGTCAGCCAGGACTTCCAAGAAGAGCTGGCTTAGAAATCAAGACTCAGGGATCCATCCAGAAGGGGTTGCCTTCCTCGGCCTGCATGTAGTAGTAAACAAAGAGCAGGAAGGCAGCAAACACAAGGAAGAGCAGCAGCTGGCCCCAGAGTGGGACCTGTCTATCCTGGCCTAGATCAGCCACAGGGGCCTGCTTTTCTGGTCGGATGGCACGGCGAGCAAGCCATGAAGGGGTGGGAGAAGAAGATGAAGACACAGAAGAGGTGGAGGTTGTAGGATAATAGGATAGGCCCAGGGAGCTCCTGGAGACGTTGGAAACAGGACGGTAGTGTGCGATGCTCTGGTAGGTGCTGTCCCGGCCATATACAGGGCGTTCCCTGTAGCAAAAGAAGGGAGCAGGTAGGCCAAGAGAGCCTCGGTCTAGAGACTGCTCCTGTCTCTAGACCTTCCCAGTACTCACCTATCCTTGCCCTCCTCTTCAGAAGAAGAGAAAAGATTGTCATCACGCACCTACAGAACAGAGTTGGGGTTAGGGCACTGGCTGGCAGGGACTGACCCTGACATATCCATTAGTCTAAACGTTCCTGACCATCACTTCAAAGCCAGACACCTGCTTCCTCCAGAACCACTGGGGGTTCCTTGCCTTTTCTGTGCAAGGCCTTGCCACTTAGTGACTATCCCAGCTGCCTGTGCCACAGTGCCCTCCTTTGTTCCCTAGGATTCTCAGAAAGTTTGAACCTAGAGTCATACCAGGGTGCAGGTCATGCCTCATATGCTCTAATGAAATGCATTTTATTGTTTATTTGGAGTACTGGGCATGGAACCTTAAGCAAGTGCTCTTCACTGAACTACACATCCTGGCCCTAATCAAATAGTTTGTGCAAAGTACTGTTCTGGGGATGTGCAAACAGCTGTAGGCTGACCCTGACCCTAACCCTCTCTGGAGGATTAGGAGCTCCCATTTGCACCCATCAGCTTCCTGGATTTGTCCAAACCCAGTTATGATCACCTCAGGCTGCACCCAAGGTGTGCTTGACAACTAGCTCACCTGGTGGTGGAAGGTGTCAGCATCTGAGAGTGAAGTTACTGGTTGGAGGAAGCCCTTGGAAGTGCCCAGAGACTCAGGTTCTCCGTAGGTCCTGGTGGTCAAGTAACTCTCCTCATAGTAGTCATCATTATAGCCTTGGGAAGGGAAACAGTGTTGGAAGAGACAGTGATGTCCTCCACCTGTGCGGATGGTCCTAATCTGAATCCCATTTGGGGGCCTGCACCAGTTCCTCCCCTCTAGGGTTACTCAGGAGTGCTAGACAGGGTGGGGTGAAGGTGTTAAGGCACTCGCCCCACCCGTCTTACCCTTGCTTTGGTAAAGTAAGGCATCCTCTTTCTTGGGCAGATCATACATATCCGAGTCCATGGATGCTGAATCCAAGTCTGAATTGAGAAGGGAACAGGACCATTTGCCCCCAGGCTTCCCTTCCTTCTCCCTCTAGTCTAGTGCCCCTGCCACAGTCTCACGACCCCGTCCTCCCGGTTGCCCAAGTCCGGTCCCCAGGAGTAGTCAGCAGGGCTCTGAGACAGAGGATCTCACCCGAGAAACGATAGGAGAATGAGGAGGAAGACGAGTTGGGAGGCGAGAGCCTCCGCCTCTGGGTCTCATACTCGAAGATTTTCTTTTCGTAGAGCTTTCGAGTGGAGCCTGGCCAGACACGGGGCGTGGAGCGGTCAGGAGTGCGGGGCGCAGAGCGTGAGCCCAGGGAAGGCCATGCGGAGAGCGCGGGGGGGTGAAGGAAGGCGGGGAGGGAACCCGAGGGGAAGGAAGGGGTCGGTGGGGGCGCCAGGCGGAGCGCGGGGTCCCGGGAGAGGTCCCGCGCGCCACCCGCCGCCGCGTACCCACGACGGGCCCGTGCGGGATGTTGTACTGGCGCAGTACTGCGGCCAGCTCGGTGTCCGACAAAACCGCGTAGTCGTCCATGGCGGGCGCGGCCGGCACCGGAAGACGAGTAGTGAAGGCCTAGGTGCTGCCCAGGCCTGACTACACAGGCCAAGCAACCGCTGCCTAGGAGCGGGGCAGGGGCAGGGGCAGCGCCAGGCGCCTCGGGAGCGGCCGCGCTTGCTGCACGCCTGCGTCACGGTCACGTCACGGCGGCGGGCCTCACAAGCTCTGCGCGCTGCGAGGGGCGGGGACAAACCACCCGAGCAACCGGTGCAGACCGGTCTGGCTGTGGGAGTTGGCACGGCGGGGCGTCGCGCTGGGGGCGGAGCGTCTCGCTGGGGGCGGAGCTTACAAGCTGATACAACACAAAAGTGTGCAGGATTGGCTAGAGCAAGAAGAGGGGCAGGGGCTGAAGGCGAGCCAAAGAAGCTCAAGGGCATGACATGCAGGGAGCCACACCTACCTAGCTGTGAGGGCGGGTGCTGTGCTCCTGGGGCAGGGGTGCAGGAGCTGGCAGTCAGCCAAGATGTACCGCGCTGGCGCGTTTGGGTTAGGCGCTTAAGAGGGGCAGACTTGCACTACCCAAACCAGCAGAAACCGGCTGGGATGTGGGAGTGGGCGAACTCTAGCATTTATGGTAGCTCTCATCCCTGTCACTAGGGCTTCACCTCGTGTCCCCCGTCCCCTGCTGCAGGGCTTAGGGTCACCCGGCCGCACCCTGCTCAGCAGCAGTGGAAAGTGCCCAACGTTAAGAGTGAGCCCTTCGTGAGCGCCGGGCACGCCTGAGCGCTTCGTGTGAGCAAGGCCAAGAAAGCCGCTGCCTAGCAGGGCCGCGACCCTACGCGGTCCCCTCGCAGATCCCTGGCCCCTGGCGGGCCCTCTCAATCTGCTAGGCCTTCGCCTGCGCACCTGAGCCGGCTGGTTCCCACCACCTCCCTGCCTGCTCTCTCGCTCCACCACTCTACCCGGGAGGAAATGGGGCACTGGGCCAGGAGGCCACCAGCACTCTAGGAGCAGCAGCCTTCGAAGGGGCCCAGGCGTGCCAATGGGCACGGGCAGAGGGTGCCATGTGATGCGTGCAACAGCATGTTCCCACCTAACACCACCATAAAGTCCACCTGGGGCCCTGGGGGCAGTTGCCTCTCTTGGTCTAATGGCCCCTGAATCCGATGGTAGCAGTGGTGACCAGGCAGGGCACAGGGGTGTGGCAAACCATGGAAGGTTGCCAATACTTGCTGAGAATCCTAAACTGACAGTTGGCGAAGGCCTTGATCAGAAAAGAACTGCCTGTTGGAAAATGGAAAGATGGCGACAGTTATATTCTAAACAAAGCCTGTTGATGGAGTGTGGGGCCATCTAGGGTGCTCTCACTGGGCAGACCTAGAGCTGGGGGGAGCATGAAGAGATGAGGTGCTTAGGATGCCTGGTCTCTTAGATGATGCCTGATGACAGGGGAAGAAGAGAAGAGAGCTTTGGACATGTCCAAGCTGGCTGATCCAGCTGGTGAGGGTCAAAGGACAATTTTCCATGGAGGTTTGTAGAGGTGGACAATCAGGCAGTATTGAAGAGACAAAGCTCTGTTTTGACCAAACACAAAGATATTAAGGAAAAAGAATTGCTCTTCTCTTAATTTTAGAGGAAAGACAAGGCCTTACTCTCCCCTGCAATGTGGGAGGAGGTATATGGGTTCCCAAAGACACTGTGCTGGCATTAAGAGATAGGAAAGCCTTAGCTCCTCTCTCTCTCTCTCTCTCTCTCTCTCTCTCTCTCTCTCTCTCTCTCTCTCCTTTTTGGTACTAGGGACTGAACCCAGGGGCACTTAACCACTGAGCCACATCCCCAGCCCTTTTAATTTTTTAATTTTGAGATACAGTCTTGCTAGGTTGTTTAAGTCCTCACTAAGTTGCTGAGGCTGGCTTTTTTTTTTTTTCTTGTTTGAGTTGTAGATGGACACAATACTTTTGTTTTATTTATGTATTTTTATGTGGTGCTGAGGATCAAACCCAGTGCTTCACACATGCTGGGCACATGCTCCACCATTGAGCCACAACCCTAGCCCTGGGGCTGGCCTTTTTGAACTCGAAGTCCTCCTGCTTCAGTCTCCAGAGCTGCTGGAATTATAGGCTACAGACATGGTGTACACCGAGCCTGGCAAGCCTGCTCCTTTTTTTTCAAAGCAGAGGCTGGGACTGGGGGTGGGGGGGTGGCAGAGTGAGCTCTGGGCCATTCAGCAGCATGGATTTTTTTAGTTTTGGCAAAATCAGATTCCCCAGCAAGTCTCCAAGCCTTCTTCTGCAGTTCTGGCCTCTCTCCCAGAGATCTGTGCATACAAGTGCTTGCTCAGTCCTCCCCCTGCCACCCTCCCCATACAGATTCAAGCTGTTTCCTTATGAGGTCAAGGAATTCTAGGTTTGCTTTTTCCCTAAGGAACACCCCCCCACACCTGCCTCAGCACTGTGCTTTGTATGCCCCCCATTGCCGCAGCATGAGGTCCCACCACAGATGGCATCAGGAAGCTGAACTGTGATGGTCCCCCTGTACCCACCCTGTAGGTACCTGGAGCCTAAGTCTAGCCCCAGGGCAGTGCAGCTCCATTCCAGACCACTAGAAGCCAGGCAAGCCCTTGATCAACATAGCTAATAGGCTGTATCACCCATCATAAAGAGAATTAATCAGGATCCTGGGGTAAGGGGAGTCTTGCCCAAGGGCCCTGAATGCAGCAATTCATTCATGGAAGTATTTTCCCCATGGTCATCTGGGCATTGACCTGGCCTAGTCTCAGAGTTCTCTCAGGCAGAAGTTATCAAAGAGGCTGGAAGGATATGTAAAGGCATTCTAAGTGCCTGTGGGGAGTTCTTCCTAGGAAGGGCATGGAGAGTAGACATTGGGGTTCAGCAGATGCTAAGTCAAAATAAGCAGACAATTTTTCTCTTAAGCATAGAAATGACTTTTAATCAGTATGTTGTATAACTTGCAATCCCAAGAAGATTTCTAGTTATAGGGGAAAAAAGTCTACATGAAAACATTTCTTCAACACAGGAGAAAATGTTTTTAGTTTATTATGAACTTCACCAGGAAACAGTTGGTGCTATATGAACCTTTGTGCCCCCAACACCTGGAAGAAGTTGAGGCAAAGAACCGCTTGTGTTTAGAGCATGTGCAGTGTGGGGAGGGTAGGATAAACAGGGTAGTGTAATGGGGGTCCTGAGACTCACCATACAGCCACCACTTCTTTTGCACTCCCCCCATCTATTCTACCCCTGGCTCTGATTGCCATGCCTCTGGATAGGTGGGTTTTTCCTCCTGGAAGGACAGCCTTGAACTCCACAGCAGCTACCTCAGGGGCCTGAGCTCAGGCTCCTTGTTTAGTAAGTGAAGTTAATCCACTGGCCTTCCCAGTGGGGGCTTCCAATGTAGGGAGCAGCTAGAGAACCTGGCACTGTTGGGAGGCTCCCATAATGAGTCAAGGTGTGAAATGGCATTGACAGCACAGCTAGTAAAGGCAGCAGCAGATGGGGAAAGCCTGGAAGGCGACCAGCACCTTGCTGTTTGTGTGAAACAAGATTGCCAGATTCACTTAGCAGATGTAACCAAACTCTTTTCTTTCTTCTTTTTTTAAAAATTTTTTCCTTTCTTTTATTTTTTCCTTCTTCTCTTCCTTTGTTTCATTTTTTTTTCATAAAATAGAATAGAAAATAGAGTACACTGCAGATACTAAGGGAAAGTCTCATTTTATGAAATGTTTGTTTCAATCATACATGTGTGTAAGTGTGTGTAAAGGTATGTATACTGGCTCAGGAATGTAAAATGTAGCTCCTATTGATTGTTGCAGACAAAATGTCAAAATGACATTGTTTTTGTGGCCTCCCCCTAGGAAGTGACATTTTAGCTGAATCTGAAGCTACCAGGAAACAGGCATGTAGAAGAGGAAGAGGAAGCCTGGCAATGCTAGGGTGTGGCTGTGCCCACCAGGTTCACAGACACTTTGGCTGTACCCCACTGCACACTTCCAGGCTTTGGGACTGCACCATATTGAATTAGGAGTTCAGTGCATCTGTGCTGCTTGCTCCTAGGTCAGGCCTGTACTCAGCAGGGGCCTAACCAGTGAGGCTTGCTCATCATAGGGCTCAGTGCCCTGTAGTCCACCACACTGGAGCCTGGAGCATGGTAGAGGCTCAGTGAATACTTACTGATGCCCCTCACCTAGGGGGCAGGATCTGACTTGTGTGGCCAGCCAAGGTTTAGGGAAGAGACAGAGGACTTGACTGGTTGGTTCTCTGGAGAAGGTGGCCTTGGAGCTGGGCCTTTTCAGTAGGGGAGTGCTTGGATTCCCCCTAAACTCAGCCTTCCAGCCTCGTTGAAGTTGGGCCTAGAGAAGAGCTCTGCAGGCCCTTCGGACGCTGAAGGTGAGCCCCCTCCCCCCGGCCCCAGGGCCTGGCGGCCCTAGCAGGGCGGTGAGCTCATCCCGGTGGGGGGGTGGGGGGTGGGCGTCGCCAGGCGCAACAGGGCTCTGGAGCTCATGGCGCGCCCCCCGCACCGCCCCCGGCTTCTGGGTGATTTTACCAATTAAGGCTTGCTTGCCGGGCTGGGCCGGCCTGGCGCGGGGCGGGCGCGGGGCGGGGATGCGACCAACAAGAAGGCGGGCAGCGGCAGCCCATTCGCGTGGAGGCGCGCGGCGCTCGGCGGACGCCAGTAGAGCCCTGAGGCGCCGGGCACGGGCGCGAAGGCGAGCCGGGCGCCACCCTGCGGTTGTCAGCCGCTGGCAGGGGACAGCAGGTGAGTCCTCTGTGGAAGGCTTCACGTCGGACTGTCGCAGCGCTGCTCCTGGGCTGGGGTGGGTGGCGAAAGTGTGCGGAGAGGCTGGAAAATGCAGGCGCTCGCGCACGCCCAGATCCTGGGCAGGTGCAACTCGCATAGGTGAGCTCAGGTCCCACGCATCTGGGAAGGGTATCCAGAGTCTGCCTTCCAAAATTTACCCACGAACGTATGTCTGTGCCCATAGTCTGGGAGCCCAAGGACACAGGGCTTCTGTGAGAGAGGGAGGGTCTCTGAGCGTTTGGCAAGAGATGGGTGGAGGTGTGGGTGCCCATGAACCCATCATTACCTCCCTGACTGGAAAAAGGGTCCCCAGATCAGGACCTTGTGTGCAAGGGAGGTGAGTGGCTACCTGTAAAGACATTTCACAGTACACTGAAGGGGAACGGGGGCGATTCCCTTGCTGGTACAAGTCCACAAGGTACCAGCCTCTTTTGGCACAGGGGAGCTGATTCAGGGGCTGCTGAACTCCAAGGGGACTGTGGTGGGGTTTGGCCAGGCTCTTAGATTTCCTGTCTGGGCCCTGGACCCTGTCCCAGGTTGGCTCTTGAGTGGGATATTCATCGCCAGTAAGAATGTAAGCAGCAACAACGCCAGATCCCCATGCCATCCAGGGCCAGGAAAAGTAGGTGAAACCCTCTGGCAGGCCCATTTGTGTGTGCTCCAGGCTGCACAGTCAAGGTGGGAACTTAGGAAATGGGTGCCCTCACCTGTCACATCTTGACTTGTCTTGCCAGCTGGGTCTTCTCACCTCACCAATCTGCTAGTTCCTTCCCTCCTGGCGCCCCCTGGCTACACAGGCCTAGAAAAGGCTTCTTGGGGATCCCAGCTGAAGAGCCCCTTGCACTGGGGATATAGTTCCTTGTGGGAGGGCCTGGCCTGGGGTCTGTGGGCCAGGGGTGGGGAAGTGGGCGGGGCATGTCTAACATCCAAGAATCTACTCCAAATAAGGGAAAATATGAAAGCTCTGAATTTTTGCTTCCTGGGGCTACCCAATCTGGGGGCTTTAGGATGGGGCGACATCTGGTGGTGGTCCTATGTCCTCCACACTCCATAGTTAACTATGACTCAGTTTTCTTATTCTCTGACGATTAAGGAATGAACCCCAGATGACCCAGATGGATGGTACTTAGTGGAGAATCAATTATTGATGTAATTCCATCTCTGGATATTTCCTTTCCACTGGGGTGGAATTTTTAGGGGCTTTCTGTCACCACCCCTCAGCCCTCAGCTCTTAGACACTCTGGTGCATTTTGTGCACTGTGTATGAAAGATGGGGGTCAAGAGAGGGGAGAGTGCAGGGGTGGGCCTCACTACTGAAAAATGCCATTTCGCCCCCTACCACCCACTAGTAGGAAAACCAGTGGAGTTACAGGCAGCCTCAAAGCTTGGAGGCAAGGGAGATACCCACTGAGATCACAGTCTCTCCACAGGCATGCAGACACCCAAAGCCAAGGAGAGTCATCCATATTTGGGCATGACATGATGACTGACTCCTTCTCCCACTGGTCTTCAGAAGATAAATTAATTAATTATTACTAGAATTCAGCAGTATGGACAAGGATTTACCTTCTGGGGAAAAAAGAAGGAAACATTCTGGAGAGGGGAGGCACAGAGGACTGGGAGGGACAGAGTCCACCCTGGAGAAGAAGCCATAGGTAGGTTGACATCTCATGACTGAAGAGGGTTGCAGTGTCTTCTATACCTGTGCTTCTACTCTGTGTTTTTGCTGATCTCTGTACCATCTCTGGAATATGTACCAGAAAATTAACTTTCAATAAATAGTCTCATAGTACTCTGGGAAAACAGCCCAGGCTCCTAAGCAAGAATTGGCAACCCCTATTCACTCCCCTTGATTTCCTGGCCCTCTGTCCTCAAGCCCCCTCTACACCTCCCAGTGACCTGGTCACCCCTGGTAACACCGAATTCAGGGGCCATTAGACCAAGAGAGGCAACTGCCCCCAGGGCCCCAGGTGGACTTTATGGTGGTGTTAGGCGGGAACATGCTGTTGCACGCATCACATGGCACCCTCTGCCCGTGCCCATTGGCACGCCTGGGCCCCTTCGAAGGCTGCTGCTCCTAGAGTGCTGGTGGCCTCCTGGCCCAGTGCCCCATTTCCTCCCGGGTAGAGCGGTGGAGCGAGAGAGCAGGCAGGGAGGTGGTGGGAACCAGCCGGCTCAGGTGCGCAGGCGAAGGCCTAGCAGATTGAGAGGGCCCGCCAGGGGCCAGGGATCTGCGAGGGGACCGCGTAGGGTCGCGGCCCTGCTAGGCAGCGGC
This sequence comes from Marmota monax, assembly GCF_021218885.2. NCBI lineage: Eukaryota > Metazoa > Chordata > Mammalia > Rodentia > Sciuridae > Marmota > Marmota monax. The sequence goes on along the minus strand of NW_026692025.1, from coordinate 1,356,839 downwards.
TTTCTTGGCCTTGCTCACACGAAGCGCTCAGGCGTGCCCGGCGCTCACGAAGGGCTCACTCTTAACGTTGGGCACTTTCCACTGCTGCTGAGCAGGGTGCGGCCGGGTGACCCTAAGCCCTGCAGCCCGGGGTGGGGGTGACAGAGAGTGGCGGGGTGCGGGGAAGGGGTGGAACCTAAGTGACTCAGGGACCCCATCCTCTCCACCCCAACCCCCGTAGGGGCCTTGAGGAAGGAAAGTCCCTTGTAAGGGCGTGTCGGCTGGATCCTAGCGGTCATCCAAGCGCCAGATACTCATAAGCCTTTTGTCCCTCCAGGGTGTGTTTCCTGAAGCGCTAGCGCAGAGGCAGCGGGGCCTGGGAGCCTCCTGGCCCCCTTCTGGGCCCTAAGAGCGGGGATTCGGGTCATTACGGCTGCAGTGGGGGGCTTCATGGGGGCATTCCGACGGGCGGGGCGGGCGCGGCTCCGAAGCTCCACCCAGAGTAACCGCCCCACGGAAGCCCCACCTCAGGCTCCGCCTTCTACCCGCATTTAAAGGGCTCGCTCTCTCCGCAGCACAACCTCTGTTCTCTGCCTCGCCTCTCACGCGCATAAGTGCCTGCAACTTTAATTAAAGGGCCGTCCCCTCGCAGAGGCTTCAGCACCGCCCCCCCAGCTCCTCGCGCCTCAAAATGAGTAGCTCCCACTCCCGATCCGGCCAGAGCGCATCGGGCGCGGCTCCGGGCGGCGGTGCCGATACGCGGGACGCCGAGATGCCAGCCACCGAGAAGGATTTAGCGGAGGACGCACCATGGAAGAAGATCCAACAGAACACATTCACTCGCTGGTGCAACGAACACCTCAAGTGCGTGAGCAAGCGCATCGCCAACCTGCAGACAGACCTGAGTGACGGACTGAGGCTCATCGCACTGCTTGAAGTACTCAGCCAGAAGAAGATGCACCGCAAGCACAACCAGCGACCCACCTTCCGCCAGATGCAGCTCGAAAACGTATCGGTGGCGCTCGAGTTCCTGGATCGAGAGAGCATCAAGCTAGTGTCCATCGGTGAGCTCGCGGGCTGCTCCCTGGCGCCGCGTGGGTGAGGGCGGGTGCTCTGAGCGTCCACCCATCCCCCCTGGGCTGACCCCTCCTAGTTTCCCTCGCGGCCGTCGCACAGTCCCTTGGGCCTCTGGGCCATCCCTTTAAGCGCGGGCCTCAAGAACAAAGGCGCGGGCTGGCCCGCTGAGCGTGCGAACCGCTACGCGCCCCCGCTGGCCCGCGCCCAGGCTGAGCTCACATCCTCCACAGGCCGCGCCCCCACTGCTGCTCCCGCGCTGGTACTGGGCCTGGGGGGGCGGTCACTGACCCGGCTCCTGTCCCTGAGGACATGCCCCATCCCCGAGGAGGGGGAGATCCAGGCTCACCCCCTACAGCAGTTTAGAAAGGGCCCTCTGGCTTTCAGGTGCCTCTGTGGTTCTAAAGTAGGAATTGGAGCTTGTTGGTCCTATTGTCTAGGGCTTTCCTGGCTTCTGTCCCTGAAAGACGACCCCTCCTCATTGAAAGTGGTTTCAATCCCCCTGTTATATCTCCCCCAGGGAGCTTGGGGACCAGAGAGAAGCATGACTAGCAAGACTGCACCCAAAGTGAGTTGGGTGTGGTTAAGTGAAGAGACCTGGCTTGTAGTCACTAACTTTACTGTTCATCATTGGTAACACTTGCTTCTATGTCAGCCTTGGTTTTCTGCATCTAGAATACAGGAGTTGGTTAAAAGTTGTTCCAGTGTGCAGTAGGCTCACTACCAGCACAGTGTCCATGTCATTGGACTGGAGAGACTGGCATTGGCCAGGCCTACTGAAGCATCTCAGGTCTTTCTCATAATAGGAGTTGCTCAATGAGAGGCAACAGAACTGGTGACTTGAGGAAATGTAGAACAGGGAGAGTAGAAGGGAGATGAACCTTCTTTTCTTCAAGAATGAAAGAGGGCTTCCAGTTGTCTTTATGGCCCAAGAATGGTAATGCTGAGCCCAAGAAATTGAGGTACCACAACTTGGTTCTCCTGACCACTCAGGGGCAGGTCCCCAGAGCTGAACTTCTTTCTTTGGAATGCCATTCCACATTGGGAGGCCCACCCCCCAGTTCCAGCCTCAGTCTAGCCAAGCTGAGTCATTTCTGAGTCCTGGGGGGCGGGGGCAACCGGATGTGGGGAGGCAAGCCACACCCCAGCTCTTTGGGGGGGGTCTCCTCCCTCCTCCCTTCTCCCCTCCTTCTTGTGAGCTGGCTGGAGCAGGCCTAGTTCCCAGAGCTTTGCCATATAAGGCAAAAAAATGTTGGAAAGCAGCAGTGATTAGGGGAGGGAGGGGGCCGGCTGGCCCCGGGGCTGGGGAAAGGGGGTGGGATGGGGCGGGGCCATTTAACCGGGCAGTCTCCCAGCCCTGGGCCCTGGTCCTTCCCTCCCTCTGGGCAGGGGGAGGGGGTGGCATTGGCCCACTTGATGAGGACCATGGGAGGGTCCGGCCCTATCTGTGAGGGCTGGTGGGCCTGGCCTTGCCCTTCCTGTTGGAGGCCACTAAAGGCCTCCAGCCCCCTGAGGGCTCTTGTGCTGGACCCAGGAAGTCCCCCACTACTCTGCGCCTTGCATCCTTGGTTTTCTCTGATCCCTCCTCCTACAATTTGGGGACAGTAAAAGATAACTCTGAGGGGTCAGGACCATCTGGGAACAGCAGGGGTGGGGGCACTCTGCTTTGAGAAGCTCAGCTGGTGTTGCAGGTACTTTCATCCTGACTGACAAGCCACCTGCCATTGATGGCCCTTTTGATGGTGCTCATTCCCTTCTCACAGTACCCCCACAGTTGACTCACTAGATAAGTATCCTGTGATTATAAGGGAGGCCAGTAGGGTTTCCAAAGATGAGATCTCAGAAAGCCTGCTCCACCCAGAGCCACCCACCCTTGAGGAGGCTGAGACCCAGAGGTGGCCTTGGGTGGGGCCCAGAGCAGTTGCCATGGTGATGTTGGGGGTGTAGGGTGCCTACCCTAACCACTTCCCCTGTGGTGAGCATGGTGCCCGCTTGAGTCCTTGAGTTGAGTCCGTTAGGTGGCAAGTAGGGCGGGTGATGGGTGGCAGCTGAGCAGGTTCTGCTGAGGCAGCAGGACACAGGGACCCCACCCAAAGCCTCTACCACCCAAGCTCCTAAGCAGAGGCCTGTGCAGCAGAGCCAGGCTCACCCAGCCTCACCCTTCTCCTTCTCCAGCTGGATAAGGGGGACCTCTACAATGTTTCCTGCTCTGTCACCCCGGAAGATTTCTGTGGGCCCTAGTGAGTCAGGACCATGTGGCCCAACCCCTGGTTCCTTTGAGCCCTGACACCTCCCCCAAGGCAGTGCTCTAGCCTTCTGCCACCTCCTGACTTCTAGTGTGACTGAGGGGACAAGGATGTGGAGAGGGTGGGGCTCACACCCCATCACCCAAGGGTCCTTGCCCAATGCCTCTACTTCCCCTGCCTCACACCCACCACCCATCCACCCTGGGGTAGCAATTGTATTTCTCAACCATTCTTTGCCAACCTAGCCTTCCTCTTCCTCAGCCCCAGCCCAGTTTGAGGTCAGGGGCCCTGGTTTCTAGACCAGCTAGGGCTGGGCTACACCTCCCAGTTTCCAGAGATCCTTGGAGATAGGGACAGGTTTCCATCTTGGCAGCTACAAAGTGTTCATCTCCATCATCCTCCAGTTACCTTTTGAGAGGCTTTCCCTGGACCTGTCTGCAGGCTGGGACAGTCTTCTGCACTTCTTCTGGGCCCTGAGGTTTCTGGAAATGTCCTCCTATTTTCCTTGTGTGTTTATGGGTATCTTCCCTCTCCCCCAGAAGTCTTCACCTCTGATACCACAGAGAGCCTCTGGACAAAGTTTGCTTGATATCCCATCCCTAGCTGGGACAGGGCCTCTTCCCTGTGCCTCCATGTGCTATGAGACCCTGGCCCTACCACCAGGGAGTGACCTGACTCCTTGTCCGAGGGCACTTTCCCTCAAGGCCATGGGGAAGCTGCCCAGTACTGCCACTTCTCTACCCCATAGACAGCAAGGCCATTGTGGATGGAAACCTGAAGCTGATCTTGGGCCTCATCTGGACCCTGATTCTGCACTACTCTATCTCCATGCCTATGTGGGATGAGGAGGAGGATGAGGAAGCCAAAAAGCAGACACCCAAGCAGAGGCTCCTAGGCTGGATCCAGAACAAGCTGCCACAGCTGCCCATCACCAACTTCAGTAGGGACTGGCAGAGTGGCCGGGCCCTGGGTGCCCTTGTCGATAGCTGTGCTCCAGGTGAGGGGGATCGGGCTGTCTGTGGGACATCTGGAAGGTAGTTCTGTAGCTCCCCCCGACTCAAAGTACAATCTTCATTGTGTCACAGGCCTTTGTCCTGACTGGGACTCCTGGGATGCCAGTAAGCCTGTCAACAACGCACGAGAGGCCATGCAGCAAGCTGATGACTGGCTGGGCATCCCTCAGGTATGCTCCCTGCCTGGCCCTATTGGAGGCTATGGGGGACCTGTTTGCAGTGAGGAGTGCTCCAATGGCTCCTGTTTTTTGCTTGTGACAGGTGATCACTCCTGAGGAGATTGTGGACCCCAATGTGGATGAGCACTCTGTCATGACTTACCTGTCCCAGTTCCCTAAAGCCAAGCTGAAGCCAGGGGCTCCCCTGCGGCCAAAACTGAACCCAAAGAAAGCCCGAGCCTACGGGCCAGGTGAGAGATCCTGGCCAGGGGAGTGCCTAGGGTTGTTGTGGTGTACCAACATCCTCCCCATACATACTATATTGTCAGAACCTGGAGGACCCAAGGAGTTTTGGGTGAAGTAACAGCTAGTACCACTCAAACAAGTCAGATGGGAGTGCTTGCTTTGGTAGCAGAGATAGTAAAATTGAGATGATATGGAGATCAACACAAGGATGACACGCACATTTCTGATGTGTTCCATTTTTTTTTTAAAAAAAAAATTCTTATCTGGGTGAGGTGGCACACTCCTGTAATCCCAGTGACTTGGAAGGCTGAGGCAGGAGGATCACAAGTTCAAAGCCAGCCTCAGCAACTTAGGGAAGCCATAAGCAACTCAGTGAGACCTTGTCTTTAAATAAAAAATAAAAAGGCTGGAGATGTGACTCAATGGTTAAGCACCCCTGGGTTCAATCCCAAGTACAAAAAAAAAAAAAAATCTGATGGGAATGGATCAGGATTGGTTAGAACAAGGCAACTGACAAGAGAGTGCTAGGAAGTTCCTCAAGTCACACAAGGCTGTGGGGAAACTTCCCCAGGGAGAGAGGACCCAGTGGGCCCCTTCTCTATGATTGGGAGATGAACCACAGCCCAGGGAAAGAGTTGGGCAATCACACTGGTGCAGCAAACCTGAGCCTTCCAGAAAACAGGCATGGGCCTGCCTCTGCAGCAAGAGCATGGCTGGGTCCTGAGGCCAGACTCATTGTGCTGGGTTTATGCTGAACAAACTTGCCCAGTTTGGAACGTGCCTGACTCGCAGGCTGGCAGGGAGGGGCACTGAGCCTGCAGAGGGATCAGGGCTCTAACACTGTGTTCCTGATACTCCTGAAGGGCTAGAGGCTCAGCTTGCCTGCCTTAGCATTGGATAGGGGACAGGGGGTAAAGACATAAGGCTGTGGCTCTTGTAGCTTGCCTGTGACTTGCTCACCTTTCTCTGACAGGCATTGAGCCCACAGGCAACATGGTGAAGAAGCGGGCAGAGTTCACTGTGGAGACCCGGAGTGCTGGCCAGGGAGAGGTGTTGGTGTATGTGGAAGACCCTGCTGGACACCAGGAAGAAGTAGGGTTATACTAGTAGGGGAGGGCCCTGCTGTGCTCCCTTCTGGAGGGGCTGCTCTTAACAAAGGCTCATGGGGGGACTCCTTCCTACTGCAGGCAAAGGTGACTGCCAATAATGACAAGAACCGTACCTTCTCTGTGTGGTATATCCCCAAAGTGACAGGGACTCATAAGGTGAGCTTTCAGCTGGCAGGGAGAGTGGTGGCCATGGGCAGTGACTAGAGGTTCCTGTCCCTGCCCTCATGGCTCACTCCTCCTGGGAATAGGTGACTGTGCTCTTTGCTGGCCAGCATATTGCCAAGAGCCCCTTTGAGGTGTATGTGGACAAGTCACAAGGTGATGCCAGCAAAGTGACTGCCCAGGGCCCTGGCCTGGAGCCCAGTGGCAACATCGCCAACAAGACCACCTACTTTGAGATCTTTACGGCAGGTGAGGGAAGGCTATTGAAGCCCAGGCAGCCTGAGAGGAGAGCTGTGCTGGAGCCTGGGACCTAAGCCTATGCCTTGTGACAGGAGCTGGCACGGGTGAGGTGGAGGTTGTGATCCAGGACCCTGCAGGACAGAAAGGCACAGTGGAGCCTCAGCTGGAGGCCCGGGGTGATAGCACGTACCGCTGCAGCTACCAACCGACCATGGAGGGCGTCCACACAGTGCACATCACCTTTGCCGGAGTACCCATCCCTCGCAGCCCCTACACTGTCACTGTTGGTCAAGGTAGGCCCAGCCCTGGCCACCCCCTGCCCCCACTGTGGTGTTGCTGCCTGGGCCTCGTGTGGGAGGGGGAGCCCTTTGGTGCAGTCCCTCTCCAGCCCCTGCCTGGGCACCCCTAGTCTCTGAGCTTCCACTATCTGGGCACGTGCTGTCTTTCCTCCCTTGCTGGGGCCCTCCTTCCTCCTCCTCTTCTTCTTGCCCTTCTCCGTCTCTCCTCTCCATGCTTTTACCTTCGGAAGAGCTCGCTCCAGCTGTCTAGAAACCTGCTGCTCTCTGCTCTGCCCACAGGGTCAACGGTACTTAGATCCATCTTCCTCTTGGAGGGGAGGGTTGGGTGGATGTCTGTGGGCTGGGGTCAGCAGGTGGGAGGAAGCCTGTCATGTCTTGGTTTGGTACACAGGTCCTGGGGTCACAACCCCTTCCAGTTCTTACTTGCATGTGCCTCACTAGCCTGTTGGGCCAAGCTTTTAGGGACCCTCCAATCCCAATAGCCTGGTCCTGTGGGAGGCTGGGGCGGGTAAGGGGACACCCCGCTCTAGCTCCCAGCAGCTCAGCCAGTTCCTCTACCCACAGCCTGTAATCCAGCTGCCTGTCGGGCTGTTGGCCGAGGCCTCCAGCCTAAGGGTGTGCGGGTGAAGGAGACAGCTGACTTCAAGGTATACACGAAGGGTGCTGGCAGCGGGGAGCTGAAGGTCACTGTGAAGGGCCCCAGTAAGTTGGTTGAGGTTGGGATGGGTGGCAGTAGCCTTCAGGGTCACTGCTAGGCAGTCCTGAGGCCCTCCTTATCTTGGCAGAGGGAGAGGAACGTGTGAAGCAGAAGGACCTAGGGGATGGCGTTTATGGCTTTGAGTATTACCCCACAGCCCCTGGCACCTACACTGTCACCATCACATGGGGTGGCCAGAACATTGGGCGCAGGTGAGGCTCCCAGGCACTCTTCCCCACCAACCAGAATTTTCTAAGTCTTCTGTCTCACTGTCTGACAATGGGGGACCAAACTGGTCTTCTTGCCTAGCCCACGTTGCTGGACATGGGATGGCTCTTCTGTAGGATGGTGCCTCTCAGTGCTCCCCTAAGTGGCTCTCCCATTTGCAGTCCCTTCGAGGTGAAGGTGGGCACTGAATGTGGCAATCAGAAGGTGCGGGCCTGGGGTCCTGGGCTAGAGGGCGGTGTCGTTGGCAAGTCAGCAGACTTCGTGGTAGAGGCAATTGGGGACGACGTGGGCACCCTGGGTAAGTTGGAGGCTTCAGTGTGGGCCCCTGTGGGTGGAGGATGGCAAGGGCAGCCCACCCTGAGTCTCCAGGACATCAATGGGACTGATGGTTGTTGTCAGGTTTCTCCGTGGAAGGTCCATCACAGGCCAAGATTGAATGTGATGACAAAGGTGATGGCTCCTGTGATGTGCGCTACTGGCCCCAAGAGGCTGGCGAGTATGCTGTGCACGTGCTGTGTAACAGCGAGGACATCCGCCTCAGTCCCTTCATGGCTGACATCCGTGATGCACCCCAGGACTTTCACCCAGACAGGGTAAAGGGCGTGCAGCACTGGCCTGAGTCTCTCCTGCCTTTGCTTAGGAAGCCCACTGGGGGTGGGCACATCCCTGTTTTGTCAACCAGGCTGGGGTCCTGAGCCCAGGTCCTAAACTGGTATATCCAACACCATGCTCCTGGCACGCTATCCCCAGCTGCCATGCCTGGCTTGTGGTTTGGTGGCCTTGACTTGGTTCCCTGAAACTTGGGTGTTCTCTTACCAGGTGAAGGCACGTGGGCCTGGCTTGGAGAAGACTGGTGTAGCTGTCAACAAACCAGCAGAGTTCACAGTAGATGCTAAACATGGCGGGAAGGCCCCTCTCCGGGTCCAAGTCCAGGTGCGATGCCCTTTGCGTTTGGGCAGGGTAGGCAGGCACCTAAGCCTGAGCACTGACCAGCAGGCTGCCTGCTTTTACCAACCTTGCAGGATAATGAGGGCTGTCCTGTAGAGGCATCAGTCAAAGACAACGGCAATGGAACTTACAGCTGCTCTTATGTGCCAAGGAAGCCAGTGAAGCACACAGCCATGGTGTCCTGGGGAGGTGTCAGCATCCCCAACAGCCCCTTCCGGGTGAGCTCATTTAAAATGGACAGCTCAGTACTAGTACATTCACTGAGTTGCGCAATCATTACCACAATCTAAGTTTAGGACGATTTTCATCATGCCCAATGAAACTCACCCTCCCACCTCTCCCCTCCCCCAGGTCCTGGCAACCACTAACCTGCTCTCCCACTGTATGAATTTGCTGCTTCTGGGCCTTTTATATAAATGGAATCATATACTATGTGACTTTTTGTGTTTGGCTTCTGCACTGCATATCCTGTTAAGTTTCATCCACATTGAGCATGTGTCAGTGCTTCATTCCTTTTTTTTTAAAATATTTTTTAGTTATACCTGGGCACAATATCTTTATTTGGTTTATTTATTTTTATGTGGTGCTGAGTATTGAACCCAGTGCCTCACACATGCAAGGCAAGCACTCTACCACTGAGTCACAACCCCAGCCCATGCCTCATTCCTTTTTATGATCAAATATTTCATGGTATGGATGGACCACATTGTGACTGTCTATTTATGTGATGGACCTTTGGGATGTGTTTACTTTGGGGCTATTGTATATAGCACTGCTAGGAACATTCACGTAAAATGAGTTTGGAGGATCTAGGTTTTTGTTTTTCTTGGGTAGCTATGTAAGGAGTAGAGCTGTGGTGTCATATGATCTCTGTTTAATCTTTTGAAGAACTGTCAGACTTTCCCCAAGGCGGCTGCACCATTTTGCTTATCTTACACCAGTAGCTGAGGGAGCCTCTGCCTCCCCAGGCTGGTCATGTCCTGCACTTGTCCCTGTACTCTACAGGTGAATGTGGGAGCTGGAAGCCATCCAAACAAGGTCAAGGTGTATGGCCCAGGTGTGGCCAAGACAGGGCTCAAGGCACATGAGCCCACCTATTTCACTGTGGACTGCACAGAGGCTGGCCAGGGTAAGGCCTGGCCCTGGGCGGGAAGACTGGTGGGTGGAATATCCCCACAAAATCCCAGCTTCTGCTGATTCCCACCACGACAGGCGATGTCAGCATTGGCATCAAGTGTGCTCCTGGTGTGGTGGGCCCTGCTGAGGCCGACATCGACTTCGACATCATCCGCAATGACAATGATACTTTCACGGTCAAGTACACACCCCGTGGAGCTGGCAGTTATACCATCATGGTCCTTTTTGCTGACCAGGTTGGTCTACTGCTTCTGGCCCCTAGACTGCTGGTTGTTGAGGTATTGCTCTTCTCAACCCTTCCCCTACCACCTACAGGCAACACCCACCAGCCCCATCCGGGTTAAGGTGGAGCCCTCCCATGATGCCAGCAAGGTGAAGGCAGAGGGCCCTGGCCTCAATCGCACTGGTAAAGATGAATACTCTGGGAAGTTAGGAGACATCAAGGGTGTGGGGGTGCTCAGAGCAAGGTGCCCCTGTATATGGTTGTTTCATCTCCTTAGGCATTGAGCTTGGCAAGCCCACACATTTCACCGTCAACACCAAAGCTGCTGGCAAAGGCAAGCTGGACGTCCAGTTCTCAGGTCTGGCTAAAGGGGATGTGGTGCGAGATCTGGACATCATTGATCACCATGACAACACCTACACAGTCAAGTACACTCCTGTGCAGCAGGTAGCCATCTTGACCCCCTGTAGCCACACCCCTCCACTACAGTCATCTAGTCTGTGGGCTTCCTTGTAAGGGGTGGGCTAGGTGGGCTGCTCCAAGGGGCTTCCCATCAAGTCTGATTTCTCACCTGGGAAGGGAGCTGGGGAGTAAAGCCAGTGTCTGAAGCCCACTTCCCAAGCAGGGCACTTGCAGGCAAGGAGACCAGGGTATTGACTGATGATTGTTGCCCTTCTGTACCCCTCTCAGGGCCCAGTAGGTGTCAATGTCACTTATGGAGGGGATCCCATCCCCAAGAGTCCTTTCTCAGTTGGGGTGTCTCCAAGCCTGGACCTCAGCAAGATCAAGGTGTCTGGCCTAGGAGAGAGTGAGTAGTTGAGTACTTTCTGTAGTCACTGAAGAGCACCCAGGGCCTACCTAAGCTAGGTGCCATGGTTCTCTTTCTCTCCTTTCTTATCTCAACAGAAGTGGATGTTGGCAAAGATCAGGAGTTCACAGTCAAGTCAAAGGGTGCAGGTGGTCAAGGCAAAGTGGCCTCCAAGATCGTGGGCCCCTCGGGTGCAGTGGTGCCCTGCAAGGTGGAGCCAGGCCTGGGGGCCGACAATAGTGTGGTGCGCTTTGTGCCCCGTGAGGAGGGGCCCTATGAGGTAGAGGTGACCTATGATGGTGTGCCTGTGCCTGGCAGCCCTTTTCCTCTGGAAGCCATGGCCCCCACCAAACCTAGCAAGGTAATTGGGATTGGGAGGCTCTAAGGGTGGAGCCCACTGTGCTTTCTGAGGGTCCCAGGGGGCCACTCCATCTTCTCCAGTCTTGCCCTTATAATGGAGAATGGTGGCATAGCTGTAGGCAACCTGCTCGTGTTCTTGTTTGGTAGGGGAGGAAAACCAGGGCAAAAGGAAGTTTGCTGGTGGTGGTGCAGCCTCAGCTTCCAACCTGCTCTTCCCTTAGGTGAAGGCTTTTGGGCCAGGGCTGCAAGGAGGCAGTGCAGGCTCCCCTGCCCGCTTCACCATCGACACCAAGGGTGCCGGGACAGGTGGCCTGGGCCTAACAGTGGAAGGCCCCTGCGAGGCGCAGCTTGAGTGCCTGGACAATGGGGATGGCACATGTTCTGTATCCTACGTGCCCACCGAGCCTGGGGACTACAACATCAACATCCTTTTTGCCGACACCCACATCCCTGGCTCCCCATTCAAGGCCCACGTGGTTCCCTGTTTTGATGCATCCAAGGTCAAGTGCTCAGGCCCTGGGCTGGAGCGGGCCACTGCTGGAGAGGTGGGCCAGTTCCAAGTGGACTGCTCAAGTGCAGGCAGTGCAGAGTTGACCATTGAGATCTGCTCTGAGGCAGGGCTGCCAGCTGAAGTGTACATCCAGGACCACGGTGATGGCACACACACCATCACCTACATACCTCTCTGCCCTGGGGCCTACACTGTCACCATTAAGTACGGTGGCCAGCCCGTGCCCAACTTCCCCAGCAAGCTTCAGGTGGAGCCTGCTGTAGACACCTCAGGCGTCCAATGCTATGGGCCTGGGATTGAGGGCCAAGGTAAGGAGGCCTGCTCTAGGGTACATGGGGGAGTTTGGGGGGGCCAGGGTCCCTGTAACCCTGGCTTCATTGCGTCCCTCTCCAGGAGTCTTCCGAGAGGCTACCACTGAGTTCAGCGTGGATGCCCGGGCTCTGACACAGACTGGAGGGCCACATGTCAAGGCCCGTGTAGCCAACCCCTCTGGCAACCTGACTGAAACCTATGTGCAAGACTGTGGTGATGGCACATACAAAGTAGAATATACACCGTACGAGGAGGGTATGTGCTGGGGCTCTCTTGGGCAGGCAGGGCAGGTGGGGCAGCCTGGGCTCTTCCTGACCTGGCCTGCCCTCTAGGACTCCACTCTGTTGACGTGACCTATGATGGCAGTCCTGTGCCTAGCAGCCCCTTCCAGGTACCTGTGACCGAGGGCTGCGACCCTTCTAGGGTGCGTGTCCACGGGCCGGGCATCCAAAGTGGTACCACCAACAAACCCAACAAGTTCACAGTGGAGACCAGGTGAATGTGCTACCAGGGAGGCAAGTGGGTAGCCAATGGGCCTGGGAACCCCAGGGAATGACAGGCTATTTGTTTGGACCAGGGGAGCTGGCACGGGTGGCCTGGGCCTGGCTGTAGAGGGCCCCTCAGAGGCGAAGATGTCCTGCATGGATAACAAAGATGGCAGTTGTTCAGTAGAGTACATCCCCTACGAGGCCGGCACCTACAGCCTCAATGTCACCTATGGTGGCCACCAAGTTCCAGGTGAGGAGGTTACAGTGGGACAGGGCTAGGACTGCCTGATTATGCCTACTCTGACTTATGAAGCTGCCATCCCTATGCCCCAATCCCAGGTAGTCCCTTTAAGGTTCCTGTGCATGATGTGACAGATGCATCCAAGGTCAAGTGCTCTGGGCCAGGTCTGAGCCCAGGCATGGTCCGTGCCAACCTCCCTCAGTCCTTCCAGGTGGACACAAGCAAGGCTGGTGTTGCCCCGCTTCATGTCAAAGTACAGGGGCCTAAAGGTGAGTAAAGGTTTACGCACCTGGGAGCAGGAGGTCAGGGAGGCAGTGACCTCTTTGAAGTTTAGGGAAGGAGCCTGAAGGTCCAGTTTGCAGTTGGTAGAAGAGCCTCAGACAGCAGAGCTAGGTAGAAACCTGGAGAAGGAACAGATAGGACTTGTGTACTAAATAGATGTAGCAAGAGGGAGGGCAGGCTTAGGACCATTCCCAGGGATGGGTATGTGAGGACATGGCAAGGTCTAGGCTAGAGGCCGAGTCCCAGTCATCCAGTGGGACAGGTAAGAGGGCCAGGGCCCAGAGAGCCATCTGAGACTTTGTCCCTGGGACTGGGGCCAGGCCTGGTGGAGCCAGTGGACGTGGTGGACAATGCTGATGGCACGCAAACTGTCAACTATGTGCCTAGCCGAGAAGGGCCCTACAGTATCTCAGTGCTATACGGGGAAGAAGAGGTGCCCCGGAGGTAAGAACTGGCCTGTTGCCTATGCTGGGGGCAGCCTGGCTTCTGAGAACTGTCTGGCCACTCACAGTATGCTGGTTCCACAGCCCCTTCAAGGTTAAAGTACTGCCGACACATGATGCCAGCAAAGTGAAGGCTAGTGGCCCCGGACTCAATACCACTGGTGTGCCGGCCAGCCTGCCTGTAGAGTTCACCATTGATGCAAAGGATGCTGGAGAGGGTCTACTGGCTGTCCAGATCACAGTGAGTTCATCAGCTTCCCAAGCTGCATTGCAGCTCCAGCCATAGGCAAGAGAAGCAAGGGGGCCAGGCCTGGGTGACTGGACTGGGGGGCTGCAGGTGGGGCAGACAGGCCAGGACAGGTCTCTAGTCTCTCTAGGGAGCTTCACCAGGAAAACAGGGAAGGGCTAGCCCCCTGCTTCTGGTTTACTAAGGCTGTGACTAGCTCAGGATTGTGGTGACAGGAATAGGCTTGCCTGAACACAATCTCTCACTACTGACTTTGAGCACAGGACCAGAGCCTTTAATGCTTCAGCCCCAAGTCTGGAATATTCTCATAGGGCAGGTGTAAGAATATGACCCTGAGATCGTCCATGCAAGATCCTCCTAGTGCTAGGGTAGGCTCTGCAGCCAAGGTTGGCTTTGCCTAATTGTCAGGGAATGCTGGATGTTTTGGTGATTCCATTCTGGACTCTGCTCATGGCAGAAGTAAGGGACAATGTCAGATGCAGGCAGACCTTTGGGACTTGGGTGAATGAGGGGCCAGAGGCTGTCCCTGTAGCAGCGTGCTTGGTGCTCCTTGAGGAAGGCCTGAGGCACGGCTGGGCCTAGCTAAGCTTCATCCAACCTCCTTGCCTGTGCTCCGCTACACAGGACCCTGAAGGCAAGCCCAAGAAGACACATATCCAAGACAACCATGATGGCACATACACAGTGGCCTATGTGCCAGATGTGACAGGCCGCTACACAATCCTCATCAAGTATGGTGGTGATGAGATCCCTTTCTCCCCATACCGTGTCCGGGCCGTGCCCACTGGGGATGCCAGCAAGTGCACGGTCACAGGTGAGCTAACCCACCAGTGGCCACTGCGGCGCTCGGCACGGGGCTTGGGTGTGCCTGTGTGCAAGGGCTCGCTGCTTGGGCGGCGTGTGGGAGTGGGGGCCGCCCCCTTGAGTGACTCACCTGACCTTTCTCCTTGCTCTCTGCCCTCTCACCTCAGTGTCAATCGGAGGTCACGGGCTAGGTAAGCTGCTTGCTGGGGCCAATGCCCCTCCTGCCCAGAGGGGCAGCTTCCTTTCCTCTTCATTGCTAATTTCCAGGACAGTTCCAGCTGCAGCTCTAGGCAGAGACAGAGTGGGGAGGCTGCAACAAGATAAGGCCGTGGGCTGGAGGGTTAGGGCCCAGGGAGGTTTCAGGAGCTGAGCATGAACACTCCAGCTCTTCCCCTCTCTGGGCTTCCATTTCTCCATCTGAGAACTCGGGTTGCAGCTGAGAGCTTTGGGGTGAGGTGTATCCTGAGAGGCATCCCACTGGGGACTTTGGGGTCTGGGGATCTTGGCACCCCCAGGAAGCACCCGGTGATGGGCAGCGGGTGCTTCCTTCTCACAGGGGCTCCTGCATGGGCTAAGGGGACAGGGGCCTCCCCCACTCGCTGGGAGTCTTTAGCCCTGATCAGATCCACAGACCTCCATCCCCACCTCCCAGGGGCCTCTGCGTCCCAGGCCGGGGGAGGTGCATGAGCGGGTGGGGCTGGCTGGTAGTGCAGTAGCGCCAGTGTCGACTGCTTGGGCGGCCAGCATGGCAGGGCCCAGCCCAGCCTCAGAGCCCCAAAGTGCACTCTGGCCCATCTTTCTCTTTCCCTCCTTCTCTATCCCTTGAGCAGTGACGTTATTCAAATAGTCCCCAGCTAGGCATAGGGTTTGCCTGCCCAGCCAGGGACAACCCAGAGGTGCTGATAATAGGCTGCAGCTACTCAAAAGGGTCTCTGAAGGCTGCAGGCCTGGCACTCGGGCAGGTGTCCAGGGAGAGTTAGAGGGGTGGATAGGGTTTTGTGGCAGGGGCTAGATAACTTTGTAGAACAGGCTACAGGATCTGAAGTGAAGGTGTGTCGGGGGCAGAGGGGCAGCAGAAGCTGAGCATTGGGAAAAGCCTGATCTCGGGGCCTTGGCCACTGGTAAAGGGCAAGACTCAGAGTGGCCTTGTTTCTCAGGCCACTGTGTGTGTGGAATGGAGGCAGGGAGCCCCACTAGAGGGTTTAAGTCGCTTTCAGACAAGCCAGAGGGTTGACTTGGGTCAGATCGGTGAATGTGGGGCTTTAGGTGGAAACCCAGTTAGGAAGTATACTTTGAGGATGGTGTGACTAAGACCTGCTGATGGCCTGGGGCTGGGTGGGGAAATGGGAAGTCAGGGGAAGTGATCAGGATGGGTCCCAACCCACTAGGTAGATGTTGTTGGGCAGGCATGAGTGAGGCCTCACAAGGCAGCATGCATGGCAGGTCTAGAGTCAGGAGAGCTGTGGAAGGCCAGCACAGAGCCTAGTGTAGTGGGAGCCCTTGGCTGAAGGGGGATATGGTGGCAGGCTGGCCAGGGGGCCCCTTGAACTCAAGCAGGTTTGGTGCTCCCAGCTGCTTTCCTGGCGGGAGGCCGGGCTGCAGGGTTGCTCTTGCTGCCAGGCCACACAGCCCACAGCCTCCTGAGCCTCCACAGCTGAGCTCCAGATCATAACGTCACTGTCCCTCCCCTTTCCTCGGGCACTATGGGGCCCTAGAGGCTGCTCAGCCGCTCTGCTCTTGCAACCCAGCAGTGATACCTGTGGCTTGGACCTCCTGTCCCCTGTCCCCTGGGTGCTGCCATTGCTCTGCCAAGCCTGCTGTGTTATGCTGCTCAGATGCTAACCCTGCTGCCACCCTGCTCCTTGCTCCCGCCTGCGCCGGGCTGCGCTGTGCTGGGCTGCCTCTTACCACGAGCCTCTGGTTAAGCGAGCGTTCTCAGTTGTCAGGAAACTCCAGTTTCACCTTCAGGCCTGGGGGGATAGCGAGACAAGTGTCACATTCCCCACACCGCAGCAGGACTCTGCCTCACTGCATCCATACACTGCATTGGGGCCCAGGGCAAGGCCACAGGGGAACAGGCAGCCATGGGCTCAGCCAGAGTGCTGGTGTTAGGCAGCGTGGGTCATGGTACTGGGTGAGGCTGTTAGCAGGGGAGGTGGCATTAAGTTCTTGTGCCAGGATGGGCTCTTTCTTTTCCTTCTGGCACCTGGGTGCCATTCATTGGGCCTCTCCCATGTGGGACTTGAGCTTGAGGTGGTTAGGAGACTCCTTCCTGCCTTCTGAGAAACCACTCGCCATCCCAGCTTGGGGGACAGGGTCGGGTAGGAGGCCTGGCTGTGCTTGGTGGTGGCAGTTATAGGCCTGGACAGGCTTCAGGCTGATGGGAGCAGTTTGAGTACCAGGCTCACCCACTGGCCCCGCTTTGGGGACCTACCCTGCCCTACCAGGTGCTGGCATCGGCCCCACCATCCAGATTGGAGAGGAGACAGTGATCACAGTGGATACGAAAGCAGCAGGCAAAGGCAAGGTGACCTGCACCGTGTGCACCCCTGATGGCTCGGAGGTAGACGTGGATGTGGTGGAGAATGAGGATGGCACTTTCGACATCTTCTACACAGCCCCACAGCCGGGCAAATATGTCATCTGTGTGCGCTTTGGCGGCGAGCACGTACCCAACAGCCCCTTCCAAGTGACAGTGAGAAAAGGCCAAGGATGGGTGGGCGGGGATTTCTGGGCAGATCCTAGCCTGCCCCTCCAGGAGTTCCCTTTGTGGTGAGTCTCCAGTTCTTGCTTTGCCCTGCAGGCTCTGGCTGGGGACCAGCCAACGGCACAGGCCCCATTACGGCCTCAGCAGCTGGCTCCACAGTACACCTATGCCCAAGGTGGCCAGCAGACCTGGGTAAGGCCTGACCCACCTCTTTTTGGCACTGGCTATCTGAGTGTTCCTGTGAGGCCTTGTTCTACCTCATGTGGGAAAGGACCCTAGATCTTTCCTCAGCCCCTCACCCAAGCCCTCTGTCTCCACTGCAGACCCCAGAGAGGCCCCTAGTGGGTGTCAACGGGCTGGATGTGACCAGCCTGAGGCCCTTTGACCTTGTCATCCCTTTCACCATCAAGAAGGGCGAGATCACTGGTGAGCAGGGGCTGGGAAGGAGCTTGGAAGCCAAGGAGGCCAGGGTGTGCCAATGGCTGCCCTGACCCCAGACCTGCTGCCCTGCAGGGGAGGTTCGGATGCCTTCAGGCAAGGTGGCACAGCCCTCCATCACTGACAATAAGGATGGCACTGTGACTGTGCGCTATGCGCCCAGTGAAGCTGGCCTGCATGAGATGGACATCCGCTATGACAATATGCATATCCCAGGTGTGCCCAGCCTACCCCTGCCCACCCCACATGATGCCACTGCTGCCACCATCTCACAGAGATGGGAGTGGAAGGGGTCACAAGGCTGATATTCCATGGTGCCTCCAATTCTTGCCTCAGGAAGCCCCCTGCAGTTCTATGTGGATTATGTCAACTGTGGCCACGTCACTGCCTATGGTCCTGGTCTCACCCACGGAGTGGTCAACAAGCCTGCCACCTTCACTGTCAACACCAAGGATGCAGGAGAGGGTGAGCAGCAGCTCTAGGCCTGACCTACTCTGTGCCTGAGGTGTCCTCACTTGGTTGGAGGCTGGACACAAGATTGTGTCCCTGGCCTTTGCTTGACTGCTAGGTCTCCAGATCCAGCAGGGACAGTTCTTACCCTCAACCCTTAACTCTCTCCAGGAGGCTTGTCGCTGGCCATCGAGGGTCCATCCAAAGCAGAAATCAGCTGCACTGACAACCAGGATGGCACATGTAGTGTTTCCTATCTACCTGTACTGCCTGGTGACTATAGCATCCTAGTCAAGTACAATGAGCAGCACATTCCAGGCAGCCCCTTCACTGCCAGGGTCACAGGTAGGTGGCACAGTGAGCAGTGACAAAGGCAGACAGCAGGGTTGGCACCATGTCCTGTGGTTGGACGCAAAGTGATAAATGTCCTGCCCTCCCACCAGGTGATGACTCCATGCGGATGTCCCATCTGAAGGTAGGCTCTGCAGCCGACATCCCCATCAACATCTCAGAGACAGACCTCAGCCTGTTGACAGCCACTGTGGTACCACCCTCAGGCAGAGAGGAACCCTGTCTGCTGAAGCGGTTGCGTAATGGCCACGTGGGTAAGAGGCTGAGAAGGAGCCCGGTGTTTCTAGAAAGGAGGGAGGCGGTGGGCCCATACCTTTCCTGGTTGACGACTCTGTCCTGTGTCCAGGGATTTCATTTGTCCCCAAGGAGACAGGAGAGCACCTGGTACATGTGAAGAAGAATGGCCAGCATGTGGCAAGCAGCCCCATCCCAGTGGTGATCAGCCAGTCAGAGATCGGGGATGCCAGCCGTGTGCGGGTCTCAGGCCAGGGCCTCCATGAAGGCCATACTTTTGAACCTGCAGAGTTTATCATAGACACTCGGGATGCAGGTAGGCAGTGTTGGCCTGCCAGCTAGGGTGGTATAGCTGTGCTTGGAATTTTGGCTCATGGTTGTCCATCTACCAGGCTATGGTGGGCTCAGCCTGTCCATTGAGGGCCCCAGCAAAGTGGACATCAACACAGAGGACCTGGAGGATGGCACGTGCAGGGTCACCTACTGCCCCACGGAGCCTGGCAATTATATCATCAACATCAAGTTTGCTGACCAGCATGTGCCTGGTGAGTGCAACAGCCACATGCCTCCCCTGCCACTTGGTGGCCCTTCTTACCACACCCTAGAACCTACTTTCAGCATGTAACCTGTATGGGACATGGGTTGTATTTTCTTCTGCAGGCAGCCCCTTCTCTGTGAAGGTGACAGGTGAAGGCCGGGTGAAAGAAAGCATCACACGCAGGCGACGGGCCCCTTCAGTGGCCAATGTTGGCAGTCATTGTGACCTTAGTCTGAAGATCCCTGGTAGGAATTCAGGGAGCCCAGGGTTCTGGGCATTCCTAAGCACTAAGCACAAGGGGCGGGTCCCAGAGCTCCTGCTCACCAATCCATCCCCAACTTGCAGAAATTAGCATCCAAGACATGACAGCCCAGGTGACCAGCCCATCTGGCAAGACCCATGAGGCAGAAATTGTGGAAGGAGAAAACCATACCTACTGTATTCGATTTGTGCCTGCTGAGATGGGCATGCACACAGTCAGTGTCAAGTACAAGGGCCAACATGTGCCCGGGAGCCCCTTCCAGTTCACTGTGGGGCCCCTGGGTGAAGGGGGAGCCCACAAGGTCCGTGCTGGGGGCCCTGGCCTTGAGAGGGCTGAAGCTGGAGTGCCAGGTAGGTATGCTTGTCCACAGAGCTCATGTTTTCCTGGGTGGACCCAAGGTAGGGGTGGGGTTAGAGGAAATAACTAGCAGCCATGTTGGTTTTGGCCATGCTTGGAAGGGGCTCAGGCCAGGGAACCAACCTTCTATGAGGACATAACTGCTCTTCCGTAGCCGAATTCAGCATTTGGACCAGAGAAGCTGGCGCTGGGGGCCTGGCCATTGCTGTTGAGGGTCCCAGCAAGGCTGAAATCTCCTTTGAGGACCGCAAGGATGGTTCCTGTGGTGTGGCCTATGTGGTTCAGGAGCCAGGTACTGGGGGCAGTGCTAGCTGGAGTTGGAGGAAATGGGGCCCGAGTGCAGGTATTGGCCCTGGGGGCTGCAGATAGCTGTGCTTGGTTCCCATCCTCCACCTTGAAGTCCAGGGTCACCAAAGCTATTTGAGGGAGGCAGCAGGTCTGAAGGTTGACAAGTTGGGGTCTCTCAGTGTGCCTTCTGTGGGCTGGGCCTTGGGGTCATGTGGTACCTCAGCCTTATGCTCTCTCCTTAGGTGACTATGAGGTCTCGGTCAAGTTCAACGAGGAGCACATCCCTGACAGCCCCTTCGTGGTGCCTGTGGCTTCTCCGTCTGGTGACGCCCGCCGCCTTACTGTTTCTAGTCTTCAGGTGAGGCACTGAGAGAAACTGCCCACCTGGGGCTCCTGGGCCCGGCCAGACCAGAGCAACTGTAGAGAGCAGGCCTTGGCTTTGTGTCAAGTGACCTACCCAGAATAGTTCTGGGTGCCAGGCCTCTGCTCTGGCCGGGTACAGCCCACGCTTGGGGTTGGCAGGCAGTGCCCTGCCCACCTCGTGGAGTTTTTCTCGTGTCTCAGGTCTAAAGGCTTTGAACAGAAGCCTGTGCCCCTTGAGCACCAGGGCTGCGGTTTAAAGAGGGACAGCCTGTCAGGGCTGGGTGCTTCCCACAGGGTGGGGCTGCTTTCTCTTCCTGCCGTGTGTGTGTGTGTGTGTGTGTGTGTGTGTGTGTGTGTGTGTGAGAGAGAGAGAGATTGCAGAGCATGAGTCTGGGGGGCAGGGGACTGTGAAGTATGCTTATGGCTTGTTGACTTAATAAATTAGTGGCTCTCCCTCTTTAAACCAAGTTGGACGCCAGGTGGGTAAGTGCAACCCTGTGGGCCTCCTGCTTATGGGGCTCTGTTTTCCTCCCCTGCCCTGGTTCCCAACCACTCCATCTAACCACATCTGCTATGCTTCTAGGAGTCAGGGCTAAAGGTCAACCAACCAGCCTCTTTTGCAGTCAGCCTGAACGGGGCCAAGGGGGCGATTGATGCCAAGGTGCACAGCCCCTCGGGAGCCCTGGAGGAATGCTATGTCACAGAGATTGACCAAGGTGAGGCCCTGTCCCTGCCCAGCCATCTGTCCTGGCCCCACCAGAGGCAGCAGGCCTCCCCAGGGCATGACCAGCTGGCTGGAAGCAGGCTGAGAATAAAAAGGAAGGTACAGATTCTGTAAACTGCCAAAACTAGGTTTCAATACCTGGGCCCTCTCAGCCAAGAAACCCGTGATACCCAGATCCCCAAGGGCTTAGGTTTACTAGTCACAGCCACTAGGAAAACCTTCTGCAGGCAGTGCTGGTCTCCAGAGGGAAAGATGCAAAAGCTTCAGGGCTGCATGTTTCTTATAGTCAGGGACATGGCCTTAATAGGTTTTGTTCACTAGTTTCACAGCCTAGTCCTGTCCCTTCCCAGATGCATGACCTGAAGTGAGTTCCTGTCCTTCTCTGAGCCCTATTTAATGTGCAAGTGATGTGACA
The DNA here is from genome assembly GCF_021218885.2 of Marmota monax. Lineage (NCBI taxonomy): Eukaryota > Metazoa > Chordata > Mammalia > Rodentia > Sciuridae > Marmota > Marmota monax. The sequence continues at coordinate 1,335,457 of NW_026692025.1, read as the reverse complement.
TTCATAAGGAGGCAGCAAGGCAGGCATTTTGCTTGTAAAGGGTAAAAATGAGCCTCGACAGTGAGCTACTTGGAATCTCTAAAGTTTCAGCCTCCTGGTCTGTGTCATGGGGTGTGGGTAGAGGTGCCCAAAACAGCCCTGGAAGCAGCAGAGTGGGCTCCATGGAGCTGCTGGGCTCTCATTGGTGATCAAAAAAAAAAATGGATAGAGCTAGGACTGAGGCTATTCCTCTCAGACATTTGCTGCTTATACATAAGGGACCCCTGGCCCACAGCATGCCCTTCTACTCCTCAGATAAGTATGCTGTACGCTTCATCCCACGGGAAAATGGCATCTACCTGATAGATGTCAAGTTCAACGGGACCCACATCCCTGGAAGCCCCTTCAAGATCCGAGTTGGGGAACCTGGGCATGGAGGGGACCCAGGCTTAGTGTCCGCCTATGGAGCAGGCCTGGAAGGTGGTGTCACAGGTAGGTCTGTGTGCAACTTTCACTGCAGATACAGCTGCTAGGGTCTGGCTTCTGAGCCTTTGGTGGTAAAAAAAAATGTGGAGGTGACAAGCCTGTGCTGGGTGGCTGAGGACAGGGAAGTGGGCTAGGTGGGCTCTGCCTGACCTCCCATTCTCCCAGGGAACCCAGCTGAGTTTATCGTGAACACGAGCAATGCAGGAGCTGGAGCCCTTTCGGTGACCATTGATGGCCCCTCCAAGGTGAAGATGGATTGTCAGGAGTGCCCTGAGGGCTACCGCGTCACTTATACCCCCATGGCACCTGGTAGCTACCTCATCTCCATCAAGTATGGTGGTCCCTACCACATTGGGGGCAGCCCCTTCAAGGCAAAGGTCACAGGTGAGCCTAAGATCAGGCTGTTGGCACCTACCCAGTGACTGACACTCCAGCCACCTTTAGCCTCACCTATTTTGCCCTATAGGCCCCCGCCTCGTCAGCAACCACAGCCTCCATGAGACATCATCAGTATTTGTGGACTCCCTCACCAAGGCTGCTGGTGCCCCACAGCATGGAACACCAGGTCCAGGTCCTGCTGATGCCAGCAAGGTTGTGGCAAAGGGCCTGGGGCTGAGCAAGGCTTATGCAGGACAAAAGAGCAGTTTCACAGTGGACTGCAGCAAAGCAGGTAGGCAGCTCTGCCCCTGTCTTCCAGAAAGACCAGACCAGAAATAATGGTATGAAGCCAGGTGTGGTAACATATACCTCTAATCCCAGTAGTTTGGGAGGCTGAGGCAAGAGGATTGCAAGTTCAAAGCCAGCCTCAGCAAATTAGTGAGACCCTGTCTCATAATAAAGAATAAGGTCTGGAGACATGGTCAGTGGTTAAGTCCCCTGGGTTCAATCCCTGGTGCCAAAAACAAAGAAACAATGGGATGGGAGGAATGGGAACCACCTTTAGGGTTGTGGCTGTCACTTGTAATGTCACTTCCCATGTGGACCTCTATGCCTTCTCTGCCCCTCAAGAAATGCCTTGGGGAGCTGGAATTTCCTCTGCTTCCCTGGGTAGGGGAGGGTGCTGGCAGCTTTCTTGGAAGGGCTAGTGTCCCAAAACAGGTAGAGAAAAGATATGGGAAGGGGGTTAAGGGGGTTAGTCACAGCTGAAGGAAAGAGACTGGGACCTGAGCCTGTAGCCCTTCCTACCTCAGGCAACAATATGCTGCTGGTGGGAGTCCATGGCCCAAGAACACCCTGCGAGGAGATCCTGGTGAAGCATGTGGGAAGCCGGCTCTACAGTGTCTCCTACCTGCTCAAGGACAAAGGGGAGTACACACTGGTGGTCAAGTGGGGCGATGAGCATATCCCAGGCAGCCCCTACCGTGTCATGGTACCCTGAGCCTGGTGCCCATGCCAGCCAGCAGCTTCCATGACAAGAAGTGTTCCCATGCCTTCCCGACCCCCTAGGCAGTCCCACCTTCTTCCCTTGAGCCCTGGCCTGCCTTGGCCATCCCATCACTGCAGTCGCCCCTGTCCTACGCTGTGCTCACCTGCCTTCCCAGCCAGCCTTTAGCCTCTTGGCTTTCCCTTGGGCAGAGGGAGCCACTTGGTGGCACCGCTTGTCTTCTTTGGTTTGGGGAGGGGTATGAAGTGGGGATCTTATGCACGACCACCTGCTAGTTATCTTTCCCAGTCAAGAGGAATAAAGTTCTGCTTCCATTCTGAGTGGCTATAGTTCTCATGGAGGTTGATGTCAAACCAAACTGACAAGGACACCAGCAGGGCAGAAACATGGGTCCAGTGCAGGCTGCTGGATCTCCAGGTAGTCCTCCTGGTGCATATGGGCACCTGCTTTACCTCACCTCCTAACTCTTCAGAGGCTTCATCTGCACCTGCTTCTTCTCTGCCTCTCTGGATTATAACCATTGCAGGATGAAGGATCTGTGGAGCTCTAAGAATGGAGTCTAGGAAAAAAAGGCCACACTGCAAGAGACTAAATGCCAGCAAGGAAGGTCCTCTGCTGTCTAGGGTGGGATCAAGAAGACACTCTGGTGGAGATTACCAGATAAGGAGTCTTGAAATTGCAGCAAGTCCTAGCCATCAACCAGGAACCCTGAACTTGCTACAAACCCTCTGAATAAGGGATTATCCTAAAATCCCCTGCCCCAGCAGGCTGAGTCTCAGTGCCCCTCAGTGAACAGGGCCCACTCTAAGGGGTGGGACTGCTCACTAGGCTCCAGTTCACCAGTCCCAAGAAGATACCACCCTAGAGGCTGGCAGGAAACTATTGGATAAAACCAGAACCTCAGCCCAGCCCTGCTACTACTCCTACTGTGATCAATGGCAGGGGTGGGGTAGGGAAGGTATCCCACACTCCAGAAGCCTCTAGAAGCTGCCCAAACGGAGAGGCCAGGGACCAGCAGAACCACGTACAGAGAGATCCATTGCCACCTAGGGGATGAGAGGTCCTCCTCAGGAATGTCCTTCCCCCTCCAGCCCTGGTGTCCCCAGGACACTACACCATGGAGCCACGCCAAACCTATTACCTCCTCCCAGCACCGGCACTGACCCCACCTCAAGGAGACAACCCTGCTTTGCATCCTCTCAGGGCCTGAGCCAAGGAACATGCCAAGCTGAGCAGGGCTAAACCAGAACTCCCCAATCTCCCCTCCACATCACTTCTGGAGGGTAAAGACACAGGGCTAAAAGACACAGGGGAAAAGAAGAAAATGCCAAACTAGGTGGCAGGGGCCAAGGGGGTGGAATATGCCCCTGGTGACAGGAGACAGGCCAGTCCAGGCAGTGAGCTAGAAGAGGCCACCAGGGCAAGGAGGCAGGAGGGACACAGACTGGAGACCCGTCCTGGCCAGGGGCCTCCCAGGGGAGGGCAGGTAGATGGGAACCCCCGTGTGCAGGCCCCATCCTGATTGTGAGCCAGCCACACCGAGGAAATCCAGGAGGACCCACTGGGCATGCTAGGAGGAGGCAGGCAGGGCTCAAAGGCCCAGCCACCTTGGGCACAGAGCCCAAGAGGTGGTGGCCCAGCCCCAGCACACCCCTTGTCTGGGCCTGCTGGCAAACAGATGCCAGGAGCAGAAGGGAGCCAGCCCAGAAGAGAGAGTCCCAGGGCCCATTCTCCAGCTGTGACCAGGGCACTAGGTCTCCCTAGGGACAGGAGTGGAGGCCCCTGACTAAAGATGGCTCCAGAGGCCCTGGATACAGGTGCCAAGGGGGCAGGCATGCTGCTCCCAAGAGGTCCCTGGGTTCAATCTAGAGTTGGGGGCCCATGGGGACAGCTGCTGGTGACCCCACAGGTCTGGAGCACAGGCTATGATACTCTAGGGAAGCTCCTCCAGGATCCTTAAGGGGGGCAGGGCAGTAGGGTGAGGAGGCGGCAGCTTTAGGCTAAGTCAGGGTGAGCTGTGCGCATCAGGACGGGGTCTGGCTCTCCCCTCTGCACAGCGGGCTGCTAAGAGCCCGTCCCCCACCCCCTGCAAGGGTGTAGGGCAGCTGGGGTTGGGAAGATGTGGCTCCAACCAGGCTCCCTGAGATCATCCCAGGCAGAGGAATCAAAGCTTCTCCCCGTTTCTCCCTGCAGAGCCGCAAAGGATGGGAAAGCTGGCTCCATTCTCTCAGAGGCTAGAGGGATGGACAGGACAGCAAGTACACAGATGACTCCAGAGTGTGGGTGTGCACAGAGTTGACTCCAGAGTGTGCGTGTGCAGAGCCGACCCCAGAGTGTGCGTGTGCACAGAGCCGAGCGTGTCCTCCTGAGGAGCCCCAGGACCCTTAGCCCGACATCTTGGCTGAGGGGCTGTCCCCATATGCCAAGAACACATCTGCAGGCTGGGGTTACAGCTTAGTGGTAGAGCGCCTGCCTAGCACATGTGAGGCACTGGGTTTGATCCTCAGCACCACATAAAAATAAATTTAAAAACTTATTAAAAAGAAAAGAAAAAAAAAAGAACACATCCACACAAGAAGGGCCCACCTTGAGGTCCAGATGTGCAAGGCAGCTGGGGAAAGCGCCAGGAGCTGTTTGCCAGGGTCCGGGTGCTGCCCAGCGGTGACAGCCCACAGCAAAAGCACTCACCACCAGGGAAGCTCACTGACAGATTCAGAGCCACCAGGAGCACCATGGAGAAGTCTCCACCGAGTGCAGACCAGGAAGGATGAGGCACCAACGGCCTCCTTCAGGCCAGAGGGAAGTTTCTTCCCTGTGTCTCACCTCATCCCTCAGCGTCCCCACCTCCCAGGCTGCCAACTGCCCCAACTGAGATGCCAGTGCCCAGGACCTGGGCAACGTGAGGCAGTCGCCTAGGAAAGGGACTTTTGTGCCTGCGCCATGACGAGGCACACACCTCTCCACTCCTGGGCACCTGCCCTTCATGGTTCCTTCTGGGGTGGAGGCAGAGGAGAGGCCCAGCCTGCTGCAGAAAAGTCACCCATACCTCATGCAGAGCTTCGCCAGCCCCTGGGTGGGACATTGCAGGTGGCGGGGAGTGTCCAGCCCCCCAGGCTTGGAGGGGATTCCTGGGATGCTGAACAAGTTGCTGTGACAAGAAAGGACCTCCTGAGCCTGTCATCAGGACAAACTGCAGGGACAGGATTTACCCAGCTCGGCGGGCACAAGCTCCATGAGCATGGGCCAGAGAGCACACACAGAAGGTCTGAGGGTCACACACACCAGGCTCTCCAGGGCACATCCTCCTTCCTTGTTGGGGTTGTCTGTGTTTTAATTTGCAATGACTCAAAGATGGGAAAGCCACTCAATCTGGGTCCTGAGGCTGGGCTTACACCTGGGACACATTCCAGAGTTGGACCTGCTTAGGACCTGGAGTGGCACATGCAAGTCCCTGAGCCAAGGTGCCCGCCAGCAGCCACCTTGTGCCTTATAGTGCCAGGTGGGAACAACCTCTTTCCTTGCATACATTCTCCTGTCCTGCACTGATCCTGGTTTGACCTATGAGACCAATTAAAAAACGACAGCAGGGGTGAAGGGCATCAGGGGATGAGGTCCTAAGAAGACTGTGGCTTGGCCTTGGGGTGCTCCCTCCTGCCCTCTCCCTCCCCATCTCTCTGATCCCTGGCTCTGCGAAAGCTCTGGCCTGAGCAGCCCTAGGGAGAGGCCCTGCAGGGAGGCATTAAAGGCCCCCTGCTAACCCCAGCTGACAGCACCTCCATGCCACCACCACCACCACCACCACCAAGACCCACACCCAAGAGACCTGAGCCAGAGCCAAACTCCAGGGGGCCCCCTGACCTGGGACATAAAAGCCAGATGCACAGGGTTTTAACTGGGGGAGCTTGCCCAGTTAGCCCAAGGCAAAGAAACCCCAGAAACCATTAGGAAAAGCCTGGGAATTGCAATGATACGAAGACTAAAATTTTCTACTTGACCCCCAACAACTTCTCAAACCAGTGTGTGAAAGACTTGACAGAGTGGCGAAAGCGAGCTTCAAGATGTGATCGAGGGCTCCTGTGTTACCAGGTAGAGACCTGGAGCCAACCAACAAGCAAAAAGGCAGATGACCAAGTAGCAATAGGGACAGAGGAGAGGAACGGAAACGCAAAGGGCTTCCACACCGGGCAAGCGACTCTATTGGAGACCGTGGGCTTCCAAGACTGCTGTTTCGCTCAGCGCTCAGTGCTCAGCTAGGTGACTAAACTACAGGCAGCCCCTGGACCTGCAGGAAGACCAACCAGGGCAGTGTGGTGGAGCCCAGCAGTCTTCGGGGTGGGTGTCCGTGCCCCACGCCGCGGGAAGGCCTGTGCAGCAACACCCAGAAGCTGGGAGGCTCCGCCTGCCAGGGAAGGAAGGCGGCAACCAGCCTTTCCAGGCTCCTTAGTGGGAACCAGTTCGGCAGGTGTTCCCAGGCACGCTGCAGCGTGGGAAGCACGTGGGAAGCACGTGGGAAGCACGTGGGAAGCACGTGGGAAGCACGTGGGAAGCACGTGGGAAGCACGTGGGAAGCACGTGGGAAGCACGTGGGAAGCACGTGGGAAGCACGTGGGAAGCACGGGGGGAGGGGCGGGGGGAGCGGCGGGGGGAGCGGCGGAGGGAGCGGCGGAGGGAGGGCGGGTTCCCGTTTGCAGGGCTTTCTCTGCGGGGCTCACCTTGACCTACCTCCCCAGGAAGTGAGAGGGCCCCAGCCGGTGCCCAACCACTGGTCGTCCTGGCGCACAACAGGAATCCCCCGTGGCAGACCACCCTGTCGAGTGACACTGGGAGACTGTCACCTTCCTGCGTCCCCATCTCCAGAAGCGTGGACACACGCCTCTGACAGGCGCCACGTCCTCCCGCGACCAGGCTGCCCGCTCCGCCCTACTGTGCACAGCACCCTGTGTGCAGGAGGAGGGGGCGTCCGTGCTTGGCAGCGAACCCGCCCAGAGACACGCTCAGGAGCATTCGGCGAACGCGGCGGGCTGGGATAGAGAGGGGCCGCCACACGTCGGGGCCCCGGGGCCGTGAAGCTCACCACAGGCGGCGCCAGAGAGCTCGGGCCCGAGTGGGCGGGGCCCGAGGTGGGGCGGCCGTGCTACCCCGCCAGCCCCCGTGAGGTCGCCAGTTCTCCTTCCCCGTCTCCCAATCTCCCTGGGAGCGCTACGAATCCGTCCCGGACCTTCTAGAAGGCCGCGCTGACCCTCAGAACGGGGACCTGTGGGGGAACGGGACGGGCGGGCTCATCGCGGCCCATGGGCTCCCGGGCCCCGGATCCCGCGAGCAGGGAGGCTTCCCCTCGGCTCCTTCCGCAGGGACGGTCTAGGCGCCCGGGTCGTAGGGGAAGGGGGGCCTGGGAGCCGCAGGCGCGGGAACATCACCGCGCCACGCCCCTCACCCCCGCCGCCTCTCGCCACTTCTGCTGCCCCACCCACCGGAAGGTCCCTCCCGGCCTCCTGCCCTACCATTCCGGCTAGCTTCACCAATAAGGAAGCTCAGTTCCAAAGGGCGTCCCGCCCCCCTGCCTGTGACGGACGGCTCTTCTGCTCAATGGAGTCCACCCCGTCGCGTTCGCGCTCCCACAGGCGGGGCTGTAGTGCGTTGGGGCTGTTTTGTGCTTGGGGCTGGAGCTGAGTGCGGCTGCGCTGCTCTCCCTTGCGCACCTAACGCTGCAGGGCCGTCTTTGGGTTCTGCGCTAGGACTTCCGAATTCTTGATTCACCGGAAGTTGCCTAGCACACCCAGGAGGCGGGTGACTCTTCCCCGCAGTTCCCCCAGCCTGGGCATCTTGCCCGACAGTGATGCAGCCTCAGAAGCCTGAGGAAGCCGCGCCGGGTATCGCTCCTGTGCGGGCGTGGGGCGCTGGGCCAGTCCAGTCGTCCATTGCCCAAGTTCCTCTCACCACTACCCCAGCCAGGACACAGCCCCCAGCCGCTGACCTTTAAAAGACCCCCCTCTTCCCGCCTAGTCCGTGGCAACCAGTAATCTTGTTCCCCATGTATACAATTTCGTCCCCGGAAGAGTGTTGCGTCAACCTAACCACATGTGCAGCCTGCAACAGCTTCTGGGTGGGCTGGTGTTCGCGCAGCCTGATTCTCTGCAGAACCTTGGGAATTATTGCGTGCGCCAGGAATTCTCCCTCTTACTGCTATGCAATAGTCCACGCTGCGGTTCAAAGGGCATCCGTGCCCTTATTTCAAAGGATGTCACCCCTCATCCTTCAAGACCAGCTGGTGGTTTAAATCCCCACCAGCACTACCAGAGGATTCTCTTATCCCCAAAGCTCACTCGCTACAGGTTTGCCATTCTGCCCGTGTAAGGTACTATCCTATTGTGTTGGATTTTGCATTTTCCTGCTCCACGCTGAGCACGCTCCCTCATCCTAAATTCATCCCCCATCTGGGCTTCTGAGTCAGGGAACTAACTGCCCGTGCCCTGAGGGTGCCTGTCACATGCTGTGGCTGGGGTACTTATCTTGGCATGAAAAACCAGCCTCTACCTCAGAGCAAAGCCTGTCCAAGGAAGGGACGTGACCTTTGTCCTTGGAAAGACCCACAGAGCACTCTTAGGCACATTTCCACCCTGCTAAGTGGTTTATCTACAAATAACAGGAGAGATCTGCTGCCCCAGGTGTCCCTGACCCAGTCAGGCTAGGTGGGGACCCATAGCAACCCCCTAGCAGCCACCAATCAGCATGAGACAGGGAAATACCTGGGATGCCAGATGACCCTCCCAGTAGTTTATGGTGATCGATAATGTGTTGGGAAACTGTGTAGTTCAGCACGAACACCAATCAGTTCAAACGAATCCCCCTCTCGTAGTAATCAATCACCCCTACCCAACTTGTTCCCGCCAGTGAATGTGCTAATCATGTTTTAGAGTTGTTTGATCCCCCCCCCCCCCGTGGTGTGTGATGATTTGCTAAGAGATGCTATGATGTATGTGAAGTCCCTGCCTTCCCCAAAGAGTGTATAAAACTGCTGCAAACCCTGGGCTCAGGGCCTCTCAGCGTCACCAGTTGCTGTGTGCGTGCGGAGGACCGAGCTAGCTCACAATAAACACCTCTTTGCTGCTTACATCGATCTTGGTCTCTGGTGGTCTTTTGGGGGTCCCGAATTTGAGCATAGCAGGCACTGTCTTCTCTCATTCTGTCTCTTCTGAACAGCTCTGCTGTGTGAGGCCCATGAGAAGTCTCAGGTTTTTATGTGAACACACTTATGAAACTAGTACTTGATGATTTCTGAGTGGTCTGTCTGTCCAGGATGTCCCCCATGCTATAACACTATTTGATATTTCCTTCTGTTGTTTTCAGACCTGTGACTGATTCTGTGTTCCACTCTTTCACCATTTGGACTTCACCTCTGCCTTTCTGTGGGGCGAAAGAAGCTTTTGAGAAGACTCTCTCGGGGTTTTGCAAACACATCGTGGGGCACCCTGGTCTTTCTCCCCTGGCCTCGGGAGTGCCCTGGGCTCCAGGTGTGCAAGTTGCAGAGCAGCCTGAATCCTGAGTCATCTCCTGGAGCAGGGGCTTAGAGGAAAGCCATGGGTGGCTTCTGCCTGTGGCCGGAACAATGAAATGGCAGGGTCCGTGGTTTCCAGCAGCTGGCTTTAAGGACAATGGCTAACACAGGATCTGACTTCCTATCTTGTATAGGTCAGCCAGACAACTCTGTCCCACTATGGCACACTGCAAGTGGCCTTCTGTCACGAGCAGCTTCTCAGCCTTGTCTGGTTACCAGGAGTTCCCTTCCGGATATCTGCACTGGACCCCGGACCGCGACGTACGCGAACACCAAGCACGAACTCGATTGCCTTTTGAAATGCTGGTTTATTCGCACACCACACAAAGCAATACACGAGGTGGCTGGCACACAACTGCACGATCTTACTCTCAGGCGACGAGAGTTGGTTGTGAGCAATTACATGGAGTTTCCCCCGCGCTTATATACTTTACAAGCTGTTCATACCTAACTTATCTAACATAAGCATACTACCTGACTACTTTATCATCCTATGACCACAACTCGTTTACCACTTGGAAGGTTACATCATCCACACTCAAAAAGGTTACATCATCCACTTATCTAACATAGACACACTCTCTGGTCATCTTGTGACCAGCACTAAAAAGTCACTGAGTTACTGCAAAGTCCAAACAAGTCCAAACAAGTTTCTCTGCTGATCCTTCATTCCTGATGTTTTACTCCTGTCATTCCACCCCCTTGATACGGAGGCGCCGATGGTACTGATGGTGCCGATGTATCAAAGCGACAAGTACGGTCCCCTGTCTTAGGTCGTCCATTCGGAAGTTGCCCGTCCTCGGGGAAACATATGGGCTGTCGCAACCCTTCGAACCAATCTTCAGATTGGAAGATGCAATCCACGGCATCCATGCAGCCACCAACCACACAGGAGTGTAGAAAAGGTGCAATCATAGTACGAATCTCACAGCAAAAGGGAGCTTTCACATGTGGCACAAAAGGATGTGTCAGTCGTGAATAAACATCAAAATTCAAATCCTTCACTAACGATAAATCTATCACCATATTGTGAACTATCATAAATGGATAATCAACATCTTTTTCCAAGAACATCGGAATTGGAGTCATGCGATCCTTCCGGAACAACAGGTCGTTCCTCAATTTGCGTCCTAATATCCGTCTGATGATTATCTGGTCCACAGACATAGTTCCTCAAGAAATTCTATAACGTTAACCAAGTCTGGGTAAGTTTTGGTGACAATCGACATAAGTCCACAATTTAACAAAATAAGGCTTACAGATATTCCTTAAGCATATATCAAACAAAGATCTAGGGTTATACGTCTTCCTCCGTCTGCATTGCGCAAAACTCCTACATAATAACTCATCACCAAACAACAATGATCTATCATAGCTAAGGGAAATAATCCCATTAATGTAAAAAGCAAATGCATTAGATTGCTGTGTCAACAAATCATGATCAGACTTCATTACTTCCGTGAACAATCCAAATAAACCCTTAACACACGAGTGTACATCATACCTACAATAAACATTACAGTGCGAATTAATATTAGGAATACAATTCCAAACATGATTTAAGAATACACATAAAGAAGGTACAATACCCTCTAAATTATTATCCAGCGGACACCATGGTCCACTGCGTAAGGTTACTAGTCTACATAAAAGAGAAAAACGTTCCTGCCCAAACAGTGTATATGCACTATATAAAAACCATGTATTTACATGAAATTCGATGCAAAGATGACAATTTGCATAGTGCAACTGTTCAGAATAATTCCTCGATCTTGCCGTCCTTCTCCTTCTTGGATTTAATTTTCTTAGTGCCTTTCGCTTCATGGTCTCTGTAATGTTGAAGTTTATCCATTTTAATGTAAGTTTTCTTTCCTGCAGACTTATTAATCTTTAAACAAACCTTAATGCATAATACTAATAATACAAAACAACATACATATAGCAATCCTTCCTTAAGCCAATGGAAAGGATTCCATCTCATAATACAACTCACATCTGCATGAACTAATTTTCTAAAGAAACCTACAAAACTACAATCATAAGTATACTGAAAGTCACGCGGAATCAAGTATCCGGAATCAACCAACATTTTAACTTTATGAGTTTCTCCTGAGAATCTTTGGAGAAGTTCAGTAGTTTGATTATGTACTGTCTCAATTTCCTTTCCCAATGAAGCATAAATGGACTTAGCTGCCTCCGTCGCCTTCATCATATGTTTATATTCTTCCAACAGAGGTGGCTGGGGCACAAAAGTATGTAACCCAAAAGTATGATTAGACAAATAAACCACCTGAGTCAGGACTCGTAAATTTTGCGTATCATTAAACTTCGTAGACCTAAATAGATGTTTCTTAACAGTGAGATTCATATGTTCCATCATCATAACATTGGAATGTATATGACAACCAGCATTCAAACTCAAAGAATCATTATAAGAAATGTTCTGCCATCGTCGAACCATGTAAGGTTCAGGATAACAAGACAACATATTAAAATTTCCAAGATCTAACAAAGTAGCCTGAGGCATAGATATAGTTATATCAGAAGTTCTAGGTTCCTCTGAGAAAAGATCATATGCTATAATAGTTGTTTTACCTATAGCATAAGTGGCTTCACTAGGCACATAATATGACATATTGTTCCATTTTAACCAATAAAACTTATCAAATGGTATTATCCAATCTTTACCAATTTTCTTCGGTATAGCCTTAGTTGGATACCCTATTACAACTTTAGATGTCGACATTTGCCATAAATTAATCATACAAACACCAGTTTCACACCAAGAATCCTTTGTAGGATCTAATATGGTTATAGCTGATGCAGTTTCCATGCCTATACCAGTTCTAAATAACAGTCTTATTTCTTCTAATCCCGCGGTGATCATTGCTTGTAGATGTTCACACTCCTGAGTTGCCTCCAATTGTTTCATACGTACATTCCATGATGCATCCATGGTCTCAATCACCTTACTTAATGAATCAACATGATGTTTCAAAAGTTCCTGTTCTGCAGAAAGTCTTTCCATAAGTAAAGATGCGGAGTGCAGATTTTTAGATAATTGTGAGATAACAAAGTTCTGTTTATTCTGAAGTCCTCGAAGAGCTGAAATTTCCACTCGAAGTTCCTCCGTCATTGCTCCAGCGATTGCTGCCCCCAAAGCTGCTCCGGCCAGGAAAGCGCCAATCGCTGCGAACTGCAAAGGTCTCCGTCCTGCTGCATTTCTTTGAACTGAATAAAACAAATCTGGCAACACAGTAGACTCAAAAGAAGGACATACAGTTTCACCTTTCAACAAATCACTAACAGACAATCGTAACACAATTGGCTGTACTTGTGGTTGTATCAAAAATCTAACTGGCTGATGTAGTAAAGGTAAAAATCCTGGAGCCTCTAAAGTCTTCATAAAATTACCGTCCTTTTCCTTGCGTGGGAAGAGGACCGCTCTTGGGAAATGGGCAGTAACCCATCCCTTGGTTTCATTAAATCCTCCTCTATCGATTAAACAAGGATTCAAAGAGGTCGGTTCCATGTAACATTTCTGCATATCCATCTTTGTACTATATATAATATGATTACCTGCATGTGCATCAAACACATCAGTATTATTATGTAAAACATCATGTGTTACAATATCATAAAGATTCCATTCATTTTCACTTCCTGGTAATAACATATACCAGTAATAAGGTAATTTTCCTGGATATATTTTACTAGACCAAGTAGAGAAATCCATTCCTTGTGTCAACCACCATTTCAGAGTTTTTCTATCTGCTATATCCACATGGTATCTAATTATAGTATCCCAGAGCTGTGCTCTAGGGCACCCAGTCTTCAATGACCAGTAGTCATCAGCATTTACCAGGTAAGTTTCTGTTTTGTAATTCACTAAAGTAACTTCATCCAAATCTGGTGGTACAAATGCAAGAGAATATACTGTTGGATGTAAAGTATAATCCCTCGTTTGTTTTTCCTCATTGCCTAATACAACATTACCACCTTCATAATGTTTGGAAACATTTCCAGTTATATTTACATCAAGAGGAATATCATAGTACGTGGAATCATTATGCATAATAGACCTATGAATACCAATCACATATTGCCATGAATGTGGAAACCATCTGCAAATAGATCTTTCCATAGCTAAACTAACATTTTTAGTGTCCACATAATTAGAATCAACTCCCATCGGGATTGACATATTATGGACATTCACTCTGATTTTGTCATCACTCAAATTAAACACGGGAATCAAAGTCCCAAAGAAATTATCATAAAACTTAAAGGTACAGTCTTGGCATTTATAATAAGGCCACTTTGAAGATTCTCCTTTGGATCCATTATAAGTATAATCTACCTGCAGAAATGTAACATTATAAAAGTGTTTTTCCAAAATATCCTCAGGTGTGACAACCAATACAGGTTGCCAGGACTGATTATCAAACCTATGCCACGTATTATTCACCTCAAGATGCATATGAGAGGCATTCAAATATACAGCATGAAGAGGATTCTGTACACAATTTTGTCTGCTAAAATTATAACACCATGTCCAATTAAATATATTATAATATTGTGTGTAGTTTTTCCACACTGTCTGGTTAACAATGTATTTGTCCACGGTGAATTTATACTCATGTAACCCTGGACTATGCACTCTCTGTCCCAATTTCGGGCCATCCACAATCTCTGAGAGGTCCCATTCATTATTGGCATTTTTAAAAACATACCTCCTTGTTTTGTTTTCAAATAGTAGCCATCCAGAGTGATTAAACATTCCAAATTCAGGATGTAATACCCCAGTCGTCCTGTAAGCTGGACCCAGCCTACAGGCCTGTGTGTGAATCTTATAAGTTACAGATGAATAATTACCAATTTTATAATAATATCTATATTGGCACCACTTAAGGAAGGTTGAATCAACAGGGAAGCAAACTCTACCAATAAATGCTTGTCCCTGTGTTCGGTTAAGCATATCTCCAAAAATGCTACGGATACAAACATACCCGATTTTGTCCTTTAATTTAGGAGGCGTGGCCACTGGTTTAACCAAGTTATGGGTAAATGGCTGTGGTAAAGGGTCGGTCAACACAACAGGTGATCGCCAAGTGGCGGTACCTAAGGTATTGACTTTCCACCAATTATCTATAGTAAGATAAGATTGGTTCCGTATTTCTAAGGATCTATCAGGATTCTGTAGAATCTCGAACTTTCCATATATAGGTAAATTAGGAAAATCCGCTACACAAGATACATAATGGGTATAATTCAAATGAGTTCTGCTTTGCACATCTTCAATATATATAGACATATTCCTTTGTTTAGTGCTCATGGAATCTAGATACTGCTGTAACTCTTTTGGACACCATGTCCCGTAGGGTTCAACTAAAACTTGCGGCCATCTAGGCAACGGCCTAGCTCCTTGTAAATGTCTAGGCAATCTTTTCCACTCATCCAACATTTCCTTAGAATCATTATATGGCAACAAATTTATCCCCAACGTAGTTGTTCGTGGGGTTGTAGTTGTAAATTCACCAGAACCTTCTTCTTTTCCATCATCATATGAAGAATAGTCATATTCTTCATATTCATAATTGAATAAATTATAATCATTCTGTTTGTTGGACACCCAAACCTGAAAAGGCAGTGATGCAACATCCTTTTCTGCTGCTTTTATACATGTAAAGTCATTCTCTTCTGTAGACTCCTCAAAAGTATATACAGTAAGGTTTGGATTATTAAGCACTGCTGCTGTAGCATTATAGCTCTTAACTAAAGGTTTGCCTCCAAGTTTCCTATAATAATACACAAAATGTGGCTTATAAGACCACATATCCATAATCCCAGGTACAAGATGACATCGGAGGGGGTTAGTTTCATATTTATTAGAATATCCTCCATCCGCACTAGATCTAAACATTGGGCTATATACCCCAACTGTATTGATGTCCCAAAAATGGTCACACTCCTTAGGTGCGGAGTGTTTGTTATAATGGTGGCAAAATGCATAATTATGATAAAACAAGTATCTAATAGCAGTAAAATTTTGTAGGAATTTGTTACTTCTCCAATATTGTGGTATTACTGCACAAGAATTATTACACTCTTGAAGTGAATGAGTAAAATTAATATAATTAAAGATCCATTCTTTGTAAGAATGCTTGGTCAGGTTAATGTTCCTGATACCAAAATAATATGGAGTTATAGTAGTAAAAGTAGTGGGAGTTGTAGTTTGATTTCCCATTACTGAATAGAACTGCAGGGCTATCAAAAGTAGCAAAAATAGCAAAAGTAACAAAGTCCTAGGTGCCATTACCAGAAACATAGTGTATAATTAAGTACATAACAGGGTAGCAAATCCCGTGCCAACAATTTATGATTCACGTTAATAAAACAAGTAGAACCATTCAAAAGAGCTGTCTGCCATTCGTTACAATAAAAATATCCACCCAAAAACAAGCAAGAATATACAATCAGGATAATAAAGCATATGTTAAACCAAACACACAAACGTTTACCTAGTGACAACATCTTGGCTTTTTACTAATCTGAGGTCCCCTTTTCCAGTTGATACCCATAGGGTATTTCCTTGTCCGTGTGATACAATCTCACCTTTAATCACAGAGTTATCTTTTCTGTTACGTATCCACACCTTGTATGGTCTTATATTATCTGGGTTTGGGTCCCCGTCTGCCTGCACATCGATGTCCTTTTGGAATGTTTCCTCAAAGGGTGATCTCCTGTGCAGTCTTTGCCTAGAATTAAGTTCAAAAACTGCAATCAGTATTGCCTTGTCAAATGGCACATCTTGTCCTATCTGCCACAATTTAGTCTTTAATAATCCATTGAACCTTTCAATATTTCCTGCTGCTTGTGGATTATAGGCCAAATGAAAATCCCAATTAATTCCTAAAACGTCAGCTAATTTCTGAACATTTCTACCAGTAAAATGAGAACCCTGATCAGAAGTCACATTCCAAGGACATCCATATGCTGCACACCAGCTCCAAATAGTTTTCATAGTAGAGCTTTGATCTGCATGTCTACTTGCACATGCATGTCCCAATCCGGTACTACAATCTACCATAGTACACACATATTTTCCATTCTGCAAAGGACCAATATAATCAATTTGTACCTTTTCATTAAATCCTCTTGGTGACGGCCTATTATGGGGTGGATCCCTCCGGAAACGTTGTACCGAGGATGCGCATAATTCACATCCAGATATCGCATGCTTGCATGCTCCCCAGGTGACTTTTATATTTCTTCCTTGAAACCACTGGAACATTCCATGTGTTCCAATATGTCCTAATTCCTTATGCAATTGTCGGATCTCATCCTCCGAAATATCAGCATTCAATTCAGGAAGTTTTATATGCCAATTTGGATCACGTTTCAATCGAATCTTTGTATCTGTTCTATCTAATATTTTCCAAGGGGCCTTATTCACCAATTTTAGCCCTTCGGAGTCAAATTTACTCAATTTGTCTGCCACATCATTAAATTTAGATATTTCATCTGTACGTCCTGTGTGAGCATCAACGTGCACTATCTTTACATGTATAGGTGCCTCCGCAAGAAATTTCCAAATATGTATTCCCCATACATCTTTTCCATTAATTTTATAATCAGATTCCTTCCATTTTGCAGACCATATGGCAATACCATTACAAACTGCCCATGAGTCCGAAAAAACGTGTATATACTTTTTCTTTTCATGGATAGATTGTTCAACGGCCAATTTTACTGCACAGAGTTCTGCTAACTGTGCTGAGGCATCCGAGCCTTCCTTCACTAAGATCTTATTATCACTTGGTCGATATGCCACAGCTTTCCATTTAGTGATATTTCCTACTACTTTACTTGATCCATCTGTGAACCATGCATTTTTATGAGAAGCAACTGCCCCCCATCTTCCAATAGGTTGTGTCTTTGGTTGTTTAACCTCTACCGGTACTTCTACCATAGGCTGAGCAAAAACTAATTCTGATAACCTTAATGTCTTATTATTCCCTGACACTGTTGCATCATTAACTATAGTTAACAAATACCATTTCCATTTCAACACTTTTTGTTCCATGGGTAAACCTCTAAAGTCTTCCTCCTTAGTTCGTACCCAATCCAAAATTGGTATCTGAGTTCTTAATGTAACTACTCTATTAGTTAAAACAAAACCTAGACTCTGTACCGCCGTATAAGCTGTCCACACTGTTTTTTCAAAGAAAGAGTACTTGTTTTCGGAAAAAGGAAATCTTTTGGAGTAAAACCCAACTGGTTTAGTCTGACTATTACTTTTAGTATATATGCCCCAATTTCCAAAGTCATTGGCATATATTATATCAATTATAATTTCTTCACCAGGTTGAGGTACATACAATTGGGTATATGTCTGAACATATTCCTTAGCTAATTCTAATGACTTTTTCTGTTCCGGTCCCCATACAAAGTCCGCAGCTTTCCTGCATACCCTGTGTATTGGAGCCAGAATCATTTGCAAATATGGAATATGTAATCTCCAATATCCCAAAATGCCCATCACCTGCTGAGCCTCTGTCTTGGTTTTTGGTGACTGTAAAGCCAAAATCTTATTTATCACTGCATCCGGAACCTTAGGTCCTTCTGTAGTCCACGCCACCCCCAGATACTTAACTGACGTGGCTGGACCCTGAATTTTATCAGGATTGATGGACCATCCTTTTGACTTCAATAATGTAACTACCTCGTCCTTTACCTTATTTAACTCGGTCATATCTTTCCCAGCAATTAATATATCATCTACATATGACCATAACTTAGTAGTTCCTTTATCTTGAAAATCCTTTAACGTTTCTTGTAAAGTTACATGTGCTATAATTGGGCTATTTTTATATCCTTGTGGTAACCTCTTAAACCTATATTGTACTGATTCCCAAGTGAATGTAGTCAATTCTCTACTCTTAATATCTAATGGGATAGCGAAAAACATATCACTCAAATCTATAGCACAAAAACAAGTAGGTGAAAAATTCCTAATTTGAGCATAAATGGACTCTACATCTGGGAGAGTACCTGGCATAGAGGGGGTTACTTTATTTATATTCCTATAGTCTACCGTCAATCTCCACTTGCCATTAGGTTTCATAACAGGCCATACTGGACTGTTATATTTAAATGATGATGCCTTTTCTATTATATCTTTTTCCAACATTTCCTTTATTGTGGTGCTAATCTCTTCATGTCCTCCTTTAATAGGATACTGTTTAGTAAATACTGGTGGAGTATGGGGCAATTTTACTGGATCAATCTTTACTTGACTTAAAATTTTTGTTTCAAAACACTTCAATCTCTTCAAAGGTAACCATTCACCATATAATAACCTGAGTTCCTGAATTCCTAATACTCCATGTGGAACTTTGCCTACCAATACTTGTATTGTATAATCCAAATCATATATTTTAAATGTTACCCATTCTTTTCTCATTTCTGTACTATGTCCAGATACTCCTTGTACTATAACTTTTTCCTTAGCTGGTTTATTATTTACAAAATCATCTCTGACTATTGTTACCTCGCTTCCCGTATCTATCAGGAAGGAGTCTGTATATTCTTGGTTATCAATTATAAATTTTAATTGTATGAACGGCCGGGTGTCTGGCTGTTCTGCCATCTGGGTGTTCCAAACCTTGGCATTGTTAAACCAAACCTTCTTCTTTGGTCCTGCACCTGATTTCCTCGCGGTACCGGCCTTTGTGGCTTCATTCTGCTTCCTATCTGTCTGTTGTTTACAGCAACATTTCCTTGTGTCCAGGCTTGTCCTGGTCGCACCTTTCTCCAGTCTTTGCCATTTCCCAACATATTTCTGTTTCTTGGGAGGCTCCGCTGGCCAGGCGGGCCTCCCAAACGGAAGTTTTTTGTCTGGTAACATTTAATATTTCCGTTACCATTTGTTGGAAAACAGACTGGGTTTCGGGCTTTAGCTTGAAATGACATTGCAGCTTGAAATGACATTTTGTGCTCTTGTTGTAATTCTCGATGTTGCTTTAAGAACTCAACTACATCCCATAGGGTGTTGGCTCCAGCTAGCATGGTTGCCAACATCATTCTATGCTGTTCTGGTGCCCCTTTTATAATTATTCTCCTAAGCGCGGCTGTTAAGTGAGCACTTAAAGGGGATCCTTGAAACTGATTATAAATTTTGCTAAAAATAGCTAACTTCTTTACTATCTTAATCCCTTCACTGGGATTCTTCCACTGTACCTGGCCTTCAAAGACACCCCAATCTATATGTGGGATGGCCTCTGCCCAGGCTATTGCAATCCAATCCCAAAGTGTGCGTACCCTGTCAGGTTCCTCTTGTATAATCTTTGCCAAAGTGTCCGCAACACTCGGATTGTCTATCTGGATATTAACCACCTGCATCTCCTTGCCTGCGAGTCTTATAGACTCGCCTCCCTTACTATGAATTGTAAACAAAAAGTCTCCGTCGGTCTGACCTTTCTGTGAAAAATCTTGCCTTAACTGAACCATTTCAGGTCTAGTTAAGTCCCTAGTTTCAATAACTTGTTCCAACCCATCTGGGCGTCCCCGTCCGGGTGTGGACGTTTTAATTACTGAAACTGGCATGCTGGCCTTATCAGGAGCTTCCAGTTGGTTCAATATATCTTTCAAAAATGGGTTATTACTTCCATTTTTAAGGGCTTCTTTTACTAACCTTTTGCCTCTTAGCCTGTCATCATCTATATCATCTATAATTTTACATAATATTCCCGGGATTTCTTTCTTGTCAGCCCGTTCCATTATGGGCTTGACGGTCTGAGGATTACTTAATGTTACCTCAACTGTGGTTCCTTTCTGGAACTCAGGCATTTTTGCCTGAACAATTCTTTCAATACCTCGCCATGGCGATTGAGATTTTAATTCCTTTTGCTCGAGCTTTAATTCTCCTATTCTACATTTCTGCCTAAATCTTTTTATTACTTCCTTGAAGCCCATGTTGCTATTTTTAAGAGGATCCTCAGTTTAGCTATATGAATTTTCCAAGCAATAAACCCGTTTGTTTCTATCTTATAAGGTATCTGACTTATTCCCTGATGCCAGCTATATAGTGCCCAATTTTCTATCCTTTCCTTAAGCCACCCCATGCACAGGGACCACCGTCCTCCTAAGGATTTTGGTGGGGGCACTCCCCTTTCATTCCACCTTCAGCCTAGACGCCGGACGATCACGGTCATTCTAGGTTTTCAGTAGAAGAAATTGTGCATTGCCATGTGGGTTATATTTACCTGCTCCGGAGCTCTTCTTCCGTATCCTGCCGACTACGCCAACTGTCACGAGCAGCTTCTCAGCCTTGTCTGGTTACCAGGAGTTCCCTTCCGGATATCTGCACTGGACCCCGGACCGCGACGTACGCGAACACCAAGCACGAACTCGATTGCCTTTTGAAATGCTGGTTTATTCGCACACCACACAAAGCAATACACGAGGTGGCTGGCACACAACTGCACGATCTTACTCTCAGGCGACGAGAGTTGGTTGTGAGCAATTACATGGAGTTTCCCCCGCGCTTATATACTTTACAAGCTGTTCATACCTAACTTATCTAACATAAGCATACTACCTGACTACTTTATCATCCTATGACCACAACTCGTTTACCACTTGGAAGGTTACATCATCCACACTCAAAAAGGTTACATCATCCACTTATCTAACATAGACACACTCTCTGGTCATCTTGTGACCAGCACTAAAAAGTCACTGAGTTACTGCAAAGTCCAAACAAGTCCAAACAAGTTTCTCTGCTGATCCTTCATTCCTGATGTTTTACTCCTGTCACCTTCCCCCATCGATCATAGGTGCCACACTCAAAGCAAATGCCCGGCCACCTGTGGATGAGCCTCTCACCTCAGCACATTTGCAGGGAATTATTGCTCTGCATCTTCTTACGCCCCATGGAACCTGCCTGCTCCTTTAGTATGACCTCCCAGATGCTTTGGGTCATTCTTGGGGGTTTTCTTCTCCGTGTGACCTTTCCCGTCGCCTTATGTACAGCCGGGAGAGACCCGCATCCCTGGCTTCTCTGAACTGTGGCAGTGAGGTGAGAAGGTGCTGGTCCTGAGCATTGCCTTGTTCCAGAAGACCCTGGGTGTCATCTGGGCTGGAGGAATGGACTTTTCCTGCTGGCCAAGGCCAGGCAGTATCGGGGGGCAGCAAGCAGTTCCCTAGTGCCCTTCCTGGGGGCATGAAGCACTGTTATTTAGTCTCTTACTTCTGGGAGGCTCTTTCTCTTGCTGAGGTAGCATGACCCTCATGGTGGTCATGATGCCTATGAGCTCGATGGTGTGGGACGATTCCTCTATGTGTACTAGACTATGTGTAGTAAAGAAAGGATGAGGAGCTGGGGTTGTGGCTCAGTGGTGGAGCGCTTGCCTAGCATGTGGGAGGCACTGGGTTTGATCCTCAGCACCACATAAAATAAAGAAATAAAATAAAGGTCCAAATAAAATAACACCAACTTAAAAAAAAAAAAAAGAAAGAAAGGATGAGATTGGGTTCCTCTTTTTTTTTTTTTTCTGTATTGGAGATTGAACCCAGGGGCACTTTACCACTGAACTACATCCCCAGCCCTTTTTTAAATTTTCCTTATTTTGAGGCCGGGTCTCAGTAAAATGTTGAGGCTGTCCTTGAACTTGTGAGCCTCTTGCCTCACCCTCCCCTGTTGCTAGGATTACAGGCATGTGCCAGTATCCCCAGCTTGGGTTTCCTTAACTGTCAGCTCCAGTCACAGTAAGAGGACCAGGGGCCTCTCTGAACAGCCCTCAAAATCCTATTCCTAGGGGCTGGGATTGTAGCTCAGTGGTAGAGCTCTCGCCTAGCATGCGTGAGTCACTGGGTTGGATCATCAGCACTGTATAAAAATAAAAAAAAAATAAAGGTATCGTGTCCACCTACAACTATATATATATATATATATATATATATATATAATGTATATAATATAAATATATAAATATTTAATATATATATATATTAATCCTTTTTTTCCTTGTTCTTGTAGGACTGACAACTCCAACAATCAAACCCAAAAGTTAAGTATTTGGTGTTCAGAAGGCAATATTTTGAATTTCCAGCCTCGCCACCTTTCTCCTGTGAAAATGTAGGCAGTGGGATGGGGTTGTAGCTCAATAGTAGAGTGCTTGCCTTGCATGTGTGAGGCACTGGGTTCCATCCTCAGCACCATATAAAAATAAATAGTAAAGATATTTTGTCCATCTATAACAAAATATATTATTTAAAAAAGAGAATGTAGGCAGTGGTTGGTACAATTCCCTGTGTCTCCCTTGCCAATGGAAGTGGCTTGATTTCGTGAGTTGAGGGACTGGCATCCTTTTCCTGCATAGATCTGTTATAACTTTTCCTGGGCAGAAGCCTTGCAAGGGCACACTTTTGAGACCTTCTACAACTATTCCAAGTTGCCATCAGATAAATAACTAGAAAGATAGCTGGTTCAAAGCCAGTCTCAGCAGCTTAGTGATATGCTAAACAACTCTGTGAAACCATATCTGTAAATAAAATGCAAGAAAGGGCTGGGGATGTGGCTCAGTGGTCAAGTGCCTCTGGGTTCAATCCCCAGTACAAAAAAAAAAAAAAAAAGAAGAAAGAAAGTAAAGAAAAACAAACCAAAGGTAGACTCATTGCTAGTCTGGGGATCATGGATCTTGGGTTTTGGTGACCTAGTATGAGGTTGAGTGGGTTGAGCAGAAAATCCAAAACCATTGGAATAACAAAAATTTGAATATGTTTATCACACCTGATATGTAACTCCCCACCCCTCAAAGTTTCTTTTCTTTTTAGTTGTAGATTGTCACAATACCTTTATTTTATTTATTTGGTTTTATGTGGTGCTCAGGATCAAACCCAGTGCATCATGCAAGCTAGAGGAGCACTCTACCACTGAGCTACATGCACAGCCTCCTCACAGTTTCATTACAAGGTCGAGAAGGTGCTGTTTTCTTCCATGCATTGAGAAAGGCATTTGTGGAAGAGTGCCGGTATTTTTCAAAAGATCCATGGTGGTCTCCTCTATAGTCCTTATATGAGTGCTCATGGAAGCACTGAGATGGACTCCCTGATTCTCTTTGAGATGATGGAATCTTTACCTAGAAGAAACAATGTGGCAGTTCTAACCTGTCCAAGACACAGTGGCCACCTCTATTGTAAAGAAAGACATAGAAGACAACAAAATGCCTTGGCCCACAGAGTGCTTGGGAATGGCTGATTGATCACAATCTCTCTAGGGAAAAAAGGAAGGGTAGTCTACTACAGCATTGTTTCATGTATATAACCAGAAATGTTCCAAGTCAGGAGTCAAACACCTGATTTGCGGTGTTCTTGTAGAGGCACAGTCTCTCATCTAGTTTGCATTCCTGAATTAGGGAATCCAGAGCTCTATGAAGGAAGGGACTAGGTTCCATGGGAAGGACCATGCACCATTGTTGTAAGTGAACCCCACAAATCTTTCCAAGCCTTCTGTAGGTTCCTGTGGCCACTTACTAAAATGTCATGTATCCAGGATAACAGATGTGTTCAAGCCAGGAGGTTGAGTCTCACCGAAGGCAGAGCCAGAGAAATTGGCCCTGAGTGGGGCATGGCCCAAGGTGTTCCTCCGCCCTCCTTTCATGTCTCCAAATCTTCCTGGGGAGCCCAAAGTATCCTCTGCCAGGTTAGAGTGGGCGGGGCGGGCCTAACGGTGCTTATAGGATCTTTAGGGCTATGGTTCTCCGTGGACGTTTCTCCCATGCTTTTTTTTCCGCAGGAAAGCATTGACCTCCAAGTATAAGGGAACCTGGGACGTGATTCACGGCTCAGAGCAAGACCTGTGGGAGACTATGGGGTTAGGGAAGGTGGTTTCAGGGGGTGGGTCTCCCGCTCCACCCTCCCTGTTGTCAAAAGAACGTAGGTTGAGGTTCCAACATTGTGTTTCCTTGATGGGCCAGGGAGCCTAGAGTGAGACCTGCAAGGAAAGTACACCTGTGTGGTCTCCGCCAGTCTTAATCAGGAATACTTCTTTCAATTTTTTTTTTAGTTATTGGTGGACACAACATCTTTGTTTGTATGTGGTGCTGAGGATCGAACCCTGGCCGCACGCATGCCAGGCGAGCGCGCTACCGCTTGAGCCACATCCCCAGCCCTCAATTCTTGTTATATATGTTTATTGTAGATACAGTAAAGCTTATGTGAAGAGTAGACACCCAAAATGGCCAGCCGGAAGCCGGTTTCTCGCGCGCCTATGTGTCCAAACCCCATTCGTCAGCAGGCAGCCCGCGATTCCGGTGCCCAGTCACCTATCAGGTCTGCGCATGCGCTGAGCTATTCATGCACGCAGGCGCAGAGTGCCGCTGCATCTATGGTCCCAACGTCTGATAGAGCGTCCACCCGCCCTCTTTGGGACTCTGTGGTTTTTGAGCGTGAAGACCGGCCGCCTATATAAGGCATGCGCAGGCGTGGGAGCGCCTCTTTTCCTTCGGCGCGGTGAGTATGTTGGGCTGTGTGTTCATTTGGTGTCCTTGCCTTTTCTCTGCTGAGGTTTGAGGCCTGTCCTTACATTCTATTCTCACTTTGCTTATTTTCTTACAGTCACCGACGATCCTGGTGTCGCCATGGGCCGCCGCCCCGCCCGGTGGTAAGTTCCAAATCCCTGAAATTTCGCTGTTGGAAAATTGCCTTTGGCCCCCTCAGACAACTGCTGGGTGGAGCCTCCTGTACGGGTTTCCTTCACCATGTTTCCCTAGTGCTTTTCCTACTGGTTTTATCCATTTATACCATTTATTCCTTTTGAAAAGTTTATCCTTACCCTGCCGCTGCCCCGGTTTTGTTGGGCGGCGGATTGATCCAGGAGTGCCAATGCAGTGCCAGTGTTGAGCTTGAAACAACATCCACCCTCTTTCAACCCTCTCCTGCAGTCTCGCCACAGTTTATTGTCTCAGTTGCCTCTTGCGTCCTTTGTGCCCAGTCTCGTCTTATTTATGGGCTTTGGACCATGAGGTCTTATTGGACACCAAACGCAGATGAGAAATAGCTGGCCTAGCCGCCTCATTTACCTTGCAGGGGGCGCCGGGTGCCTCTCACGTGGCTTGGAGGCGGATTTCATGTCACGTTCCCGGAAGTCTTCTCTTGGGTACCTCAACCGTTCTAAAGTTGTGAATTTGTAGTGTGTAGTACCGTCGAGCAAAGATTATTATTATTTTTGTTGTGGTCTTAAAAGTCGAACCCAAGGCCTCATACATTCCAGGCAGTCGATCTGCCACTGAGCTAAATTCATGACCCTCAAAGATGATTCTTTTGAAGTCTGGAATTATAAAATATTGGCTTTAAAAGGAGTTTAAAATTAGGTGTAATCAAGACATTGTGGCTTTGGTTAACTTGCTATATTGTTTGTATGTGATGCTGAGGATCGAACCTGGGCCGCACGTATGCCAGGCGAGCGCGCTACCGCTTGAGCCACATCCCCAGCCCCTAACTTGCTATATTGTTGATGCTAGCCTCAAACTTGGGATATTGAGCGAGCATTTAAATACTTGTTGGGTTCACTTTTGACCCCACCACACCAAATTTTTTTCTGCCTTCTGCAGTTACCGGTACTGTAAAAACAAGCCGTACCCAAAGTCTCGTTTCTGCCGGGGTGTCCCTGGTAAGTACTAAGACACTCAAACTGCTTTGGTCATGCTGATTCAGCAGTCCCTAGCACTCTACCTACCCTCCCCCAACACTTATCAAAGTTTTTCTTTCCACCCCCAGATGCCAAAATTCGCATATTTGACCTTGGGCGTAAAAAGGCAAAAGTGGATGAGTTCCCACTCTGTGGCCACATGGTATCTGATGAATATGAGCAATTATCCTCTGAAGGTGAGGATTATCACCCCTAGTTCTTTCTGTGTTCTCTGTCTGACCCAGAATTGTACTGCACTGGCCATAGTAAGTGCTTTTGCACCATATTGTTTTAACTCTGTTGCCTTCCTTTGTTCTCATAGCCTTGGAGGCTGCTCGTATTTGTGCCAACAAGTACATGGTAAAAAGTTGTGGCAAAGATGGCTTTCATATCCGAGTGCGGCTCCACCCTTTCCATGTTATCCGTATCAACAAGATGTTGTCCTGTGCTGGGGCTGACAGGTGAGTTGGCTTTGAACCTTTTCCTTTAACTTGGGCCTCTTCTGGGCTTGGTTTTTAATGTCAGGGAATAAAGGTGATTTCACATGTTGAATCACCTGTGGTGAGGAGAAAAACCAGGAGAAAGGCTGGCAATCAAATTGGGGGTACCACCTCATAAAGTGTCTCTCACTGGTTCTTTTTTTGTTTTGTTTTTGTTTTAATTAATTACACATGACAGTACAATGATCTTGACATCATACATTTGAATCAGATGGGGTATAATTTCTCATTTTTCTGAGTGTACAGGTTGCAGAATCACATTGGTCATGCTGTCCTTTTCCCCCCTCACTGGTTCTGTTTGAGTCATCTTCTGCAGCTAATTAAGCCGACTGGGTTCCTTTACTTGTGGTGGCCCAGTGTGCAATGGCTGCAAACAGCAATCTCCTTGGTAGTGTATGCAGCCTGTTGTTTGTATGGGTTGCCCTAAGGGACCTTGGAGACAGCACTTTGGGTAGATGTTCATATTTCTGATCTCATGATGTCCCCTATCTAGGCTCCAAACAGGTATGCGGGGTGCCTTTGGGAAACCCCAGGGAACAGTGGCCAGGGTTCACATTGGCCAAGTCATCATGTCCATCCGCACCAAGCTGCAGAACAAGGAACATGTGATTGAGGCCCTACGCAGAGCCAAGTTCAAGTTCCCTGGCCGCCAGAAGGTAAAATAGTGGTGCAGCTCCCTTCCTCCTACCTACCTTTCCTTGCCCCAGTCCTCCTGACTCACTTTCCATCCATCTCTAGATCCACATCTCAAAGAAGTGGGGCTTTACCAAATTTAATGCTGATGAATTTGAAGACATGGTGGCTGAGAAGCGGCTTATTCCTGATGGCTGTGGGGTCAAATATATCCCCAATCGTGGTCCCCTGGACAAGTGGCGGGCCCTGCATTCATGAGGGCTTCCACTGTGCTGTCCCCTTCTTAATCACACACAACACCAATAAATCCTGTATTGTATCCATTTGTATTGTATCCATTTATGTGTTTGTTTCTTAAATCTAAGGGCCATGAAACAATAACCATATTAGCAGTATAGAACTCTACTGGTCTTTATCAATTGCCTGTTTGGGAAAAGCATTAAAACTGGGGTGGGTGGTAATGGAAGGGTAGCAGCTGGGTCCCTTTTTGTAAGCCTAGCAGAATCATTTCCTAAGTATCACCAGCACCGTGATAGGGAATGGGCAGAAAGGGATCAAAGTGGGTATAGTGGTATGTACTTAGGCAGGATCTTTTTTTAATTTTTGGTACCAAACATTGAACCCAGTGGTGCTTAACCACTGAGTCTCATCCCCAGCCCTTTTTAAAAATATTTTTTTCGAGACAGGGTCTCTGAGTTGTTTGGTACCTAGCTAAGTTGCTAAGACTGACTTTGAACTGTGATCCTCCAAAGCAGGATCATTTGAAGCCAGTCAGGCCCAATCTCAAAGTGGGCATATTATCCTACCTAATCTCATTTAACTAGACCAGGTGTTTGGAGTCTTTGGAGTGTGATGCCATTCCTAATGGCAGTTCCTATCAAAGGGTCTCCTGGCTCACTGTCCTAGGCTGCTTTCCCATATCCCCTGCCCACCATACAAGCCAGTCTATCATGTGTAGTTTCCCATCCACCCATAGGCCTTGGCCAAAACAATGACCTTTGGATAGATAACACCTGGTATCCCTTGGCCTGGACTCATAGAACTTTGTAGTGTTCTGAGGAATACCTTAAGTGAGCTACTCCAGATGGGTCAGAGCCGAATTATTTTAACAGGTCTATAGGAATGTTTCCAGAACTGGGGCCCAGTGGCCACGAGGCCCCTCAAATCCATAGGTCCCATTTTGGAAGCGTCTTACCTTCCAGCTCCCAGGCTCCAGGCTGTGACCCCTTTGAGGCCTTCCTACTTTTGTAATCTTAGAATGATTTTGCAAAACTTTTCCAGTAAATTCCCCTTTAATTTTGACCCCAGGGAGATTGCTGTAAACCATGATTGTAGTTTACATAAACATATTACCCTGTAACTGTCCCAATGGATGGGGAAGGATGAGTTCCATGATACTAACATCCTGGACAGGGTCTCTGTTCTGTGTATCCTTTTCTGTAGCCCATTTTTCTGGGCCTGTGTTCATACAGATAGCTTTCCAGTAATATGATAGTTGTGGTTCAGGTAATGTATGCACCTGTGGCCTTGGTAAGCCAGTGCCTCTCCCTACGTATAAACCTAAGTGCCAGTGTGGACTGAGAGCACCCGTGGGTGGTGAAAGTAGGACTGCACAGAGTTACAGACAGGCCTGACCACAGACATTGGGGCTGTTTATTTTTAAACTTTTTTTTTTTTAAATTTTTAATATTTATTTATTTTTAGTTATCGGCGGACATAGCATCTTTGTTTGTATGTGGTGCTGAGGATCGAACCCGGGCCGCACACATGCCAGGCGAGTGCGCTACCGCTTGAGCCACATCCCCAGCCCCTAAACTTTTTTTTTTTTTAGTTATAAGTGAACATATACCTTTTATTTTTCTATGTGGTGCTGAGGATCAAACCTTGTGCCTCATGCATGTTAGGCAAGCACTCTTTCCTCTGAGTCACAACCCCAGCCTGACCCTGGGGCTTTTGTGAGTTAGTCACACACAGGGTTGCAATGAGCTTATTTGTTTCCTATTACTATTTTTTGGTGGTGGTGGTGTAACACCTTATCTCCATAGATTTTTTTAAATCTCCATTTGTGTATCTACTGGGTTCTTAATGGTTTCCTGTTGACATCTGCTACCCACATGTAATACCCATCCAATCTGGCTTTTCAGTCTTTGTAAGTTTCATTTTTGTCATACAGTAGAATTTTTTGATCTGTTGTGAGTCCCCTTTCTGAGCTCTGTGAGGTCTGGCAGAGAGAAGATGATGCCACCTGAGCTCATCTCTCCAGCCATGACACCTGCTTTTGTTTTCACTCCTGACACTACCTGAAGGGAAGCATCATGGGTCCAGCCTCAGGTCCTGGATGCCCCTTCTAATACCAAGAAAAAAGCCAAACTAAGCAAAAGGGTCACTTCAGCCCCAGGGCAGAACAGACTGGATGGGTGAGACCAAGAATTAAGTCCTAAAGGCAACATGGACATCACACCCGTGGGCCACCAGGTCCAGCTGAGAGGGCAGGAGTGACAAAAGCAGTGACAGCAGGAGCAGAGTGGGCAGGCTGAGGGGCTGGATACTGCGAGCAGTCTGATTGAGCTCCACCTCCACAGGGTAGTGGTCACTGATGCTGAGGGCCTGGGGAGGGGCAGTGAGAAGAAGTGTCAGTACCTGGAGTTAAGGGGTTTCACTCTGACCCCTGGACCCCTCTTCCTGCCCTCTTTCCTTACACCAGCCCCACCTCACTACCTCTTCCTCAGTGAGATGGAAGCTCTTGGGGAAGTTGAAGGCAGCTGCAGCCTGCAGCAGGCTCTGGCAGCCCTCCCCATGCAGCACAATGCGGTCGTAGGTGCAGTGGGTGCTCGCTCTCACTGTGGTGTCCTCCCCATCAGGAATCACCCAGTGGAAGCCTGCTTCAGTTCGCAGTAGAAGCTGGCTTAGGCGTTTTTTGGGCAGTGAAGTGCAATCAGCATTGAAGTCCCCAAGTAGGATCACCTCCTGAAGGTGAGAGGAGTGCCTGGGCCCCACTGATGAGCCATCTATCCCCTTCCCTCCCCATTTGAGCTACCCAGCCCTACCTTGCTTTGCCAGCGCTGTGAGACATCCAGAAACACATTGTATAGGGCATTCAGCTCCTTTTCTACATCCTTAGGAGTGGTGTGCAGTGGGACCAGCACCAGGCTGGGAAGGACTGTAAAACCCAGGAAGCCAGGGCTGCCATCCACCCCCAGCCCTTCTCCCCTAGTTTCCTCCGGATTACCAAGCCCCCAGTTGGACTGTCCAGACTCTCCCCACCATTCTTCCCTTCCTACTTTTGCTAGGCAAAGTGAACTGGGCCACAAAGGGCTCCCGGGCAAATAGGTCATCCTCATCTTCATACTGGTAGGAATTCAGGACCTGTGTCTTGTCAGACCTGGGAAAACCAAAGAAGAGGAAGCAGTTGCCATAAGTTACTGATTTTGGTTTGCATGTGCCAACAGCATGGCTCTCAGGAAGAGACACCCCCACTTTCCTGGCTATTCTTGGTTTGTGTAGGCACAGCCTTTTTTTCAAGAACATTCCATTTTGTTTGGTGCTGAGGCTCAAATCCAGAGCCTTGCAGCTTCTAAGCATGCACCCTACACTGAGCTACCCTGGCCCATTAGAACTGTTTTATTTATTTTTGAGATGGGGTCTTGCTGTGTTGTCTAGGCTGGGCTTGAGCTCCTGGGCTCAAGTGATCTTCCCACCTCAGCCTCCCAAGCAGCCAAGACTATAGACATTTGTTACCATGCCCAGATACACTTCTTTTTATTAAGATATATTTTGTAAAACGATGTAACTCAGGCTGGCGCTGTAGCTCAGTGGTAGAGCACCCGTCTCACATGTGTGAGGCACTGGGATCAATCCTCAGCACCACATAAAAAAAAATAAAGATACTGTGTCCAACTACAACTAAAAAGAAATTTAATATATTTTTTAAAAGAAAAGATATAACTCACACGCCATAAAATTCATCTATTTTAAGTGTACAATTCCATGGTTCTTAGTACATTGATTAGGTTATGCAACTATCACTACAATCAATTTCAGAACATTCTCATATCCTCCAAAAAAAAAACTTATCCTGTACCCAGTAACTGTTACTCTTCATTCCCCCTCCCACCATCCCTAGCAGCCATTAACTTATTCTGTCTTGTAGATTTGCTTATTCTGCACATTTCATGAAAGTGGAATCAAGTAATATGTGACCCTTTGCATCTGGCTTCTTTCCTCTAACAATAATTTCAAGGTTTATTCACATTGTAGCATCTGCCAATAATTCATTATTTTTATTGCTGAATAATATTCCACTGTATTGATATGCCACATTTTGTCTACCATTCACCAGTTCATGAACATTTTTTTGGTACCAGGGATTGAACTCTGGTACAGGGGTGCTTAACCACTGAGCCACATCCCTAGCCCTTTTTAATATTTTATTTACAGACAGGGAGTTGCTGAGATTACAGGCATTCACCACCTTGCTCAGCCACTTTGAGCTATTATGAGTGATAAGCATTCATGTGGGGACATGTTTTCATTTCTCAGGTAGGTAGACACTAAGAAGCTGTAGAATTATTTTGGAGCAAATCCCAGATACCATGTAATTTCACCTATATAGAAAAACAGATTTCCTTCTCTGGCAGTCCACCTTGCCTACTCTTTTTGGTACTGGGTTTTAAGGGGCACTTTACCACTAAGCCACATCCCCAGCTCTTTTGATTTTTTTTTATTTTGAGACAGGGTCTTGATAAGTTGCTGAGGCTGGCCTCAAACTTAGAATCCTCCAACTTCAGCTTCCTGAGTCACTGGAATTACAGGCGTGTACCACAGTGCTTGACCTCCCTACTCTCTTGATCCTAACACCAGAGCATGCCCCACCCCACTCCCTGCCCCAATCCTGTCCTCTCAGGAATTCAGGGCTGTTTCTAGAAAGCAAGATCCACCCAAGACCTACCATCAGCACCCACTGATCCTCTTCCCAGAAGCCACAACCACTGCTTGCCACTCCGAGAGGAGCAACCAGCCATGCCTTGAGCCCCAGGAGCTTCCACAGGAGAGAAAAAGAGGGAAGCTCCATTTGTGCATGGAGAGGGAGTCCTCCTGTTATATGGACATGCTGGCTGGGGTGGAAGAAGCAAAGATCCCAGAATAAAACCATTAAGAAAAAGAAGTGAGAAGGCAAGGGAGGGTCTTGTGGCCCTTAGAGAGCCATCTCACAACAGGGTTAAAGGCCAGCCCTGTGTTTATCAACCCTTGTTCTTACCGGTAGATGTACACATACTTCTCCTTGTATGTGCTGCGCCCCAACCTGGAGCTGTCCAGGGAGCTATAGTGTCTGGAGCCATCAAATCTGCTGGGAAATGGGGAACCTAGGGTCAGGGTCCCTGAGGTTCTATGTGAGCCCTGGATTAGACCCACCAAGCCCTCCTCACCGCTTGAGTTCTTGAAGCAGGAGGGAGATGGTCTTATTAGAAGAATCCACCACCTCCTGTAGCACCATGATGTCACAGCGAGCCACAATCTGCAAGATACCAAGAACACCAGCCCTACTCAAAACCAGCCACCCCAGAAGGGGGTGTACCTGGGGAACTATGGCCAAGAGTGTCATGGCTCACTGGCTGCAGCCTACAGAGAGCAATGGGACTAGAAAGGACCTGGGAAAATACTGGCATCCACACTCATACCTTATCTATTTTACAGAGCAGGAGACTGAGGCTAATGATAGGTAAGGAACATTCTCTGCGTCTGGGCATTCACATCTCTAGATGTCCCCTATTCTCTGGCATTCATTCATTCATGCATTCATTCTGGGGATTAAACCCAGGGGCACTGTACCACTGAGCTTCATCCCAAGCCTGCCTGCTTGTTTGCTTGCTTCCTTCCTTCCCAGGATTGAACCCAGGGGTACTTAACCACTGAGCCACATTCCAGCCCTTTTTTTAATTTTATTTTTTAAATTTTGAGACAGGATATCACTAAGTTGCTTAGGGTCTCACTAAATCGCTGAGGCTGGCTTTGAACTTGTGATCTTCCTACCTCAGCTTCCTGAACCACCCAGCCTTATTTTTTATTTTAAGACAAGATCTCCCTAGATGCTGAGGGTCTAAGTTGGTGAGGCTGTCCTTGAACTTGTGATCCTTCTGCCTCAGTCTCCCCAGTTGCTGGAATTATAGGTATAGGCCACCATGACTGGCACTTCTTCTCTGGAACATGTCTCTGGTCAGTC
This sequence comes from Marmota monax, assembly GCF_021218885.2. Classification (NCBI taxonomy): domain Eukaryota; kingdom Metazoa; phylum Chordata; class Mammalia; order Rodentia; family Sciuridae; genus Marmota; species Marmota monax. Next base: position 1,302,007 of record NW_026692025.1, on the reverse strand, counting down.
AGGGCTGGGGGTTTGGGGTCATGGTCCTTATGGGGCACTGATTCCTGCAGCAATGAACTTACCTGGACTAAGGTGTCCTTCACTTGCTCCGTGACCACCTTGGCCAGTGTCAGCCGCTGGGTGTTGAAGGCACAGATGCGAAAGGCCTCAGCACCACCAGCCAGGAGGATGAGCAGGAATGCAGCTAGACTGTGCATAACTGCATGCAGCAAAGGCGTTTCTCCAGAGGAATCTAAACTGCTCAGTGTGCTCCCAGTTGGACTTGCTTAAGCGGCACTCACCCTGCAGGTTTTCTGCATCTCTCCCTGGGGATACCTGCCAATGTCTTCACATATGCCTTGACCATATAAGATACATGTAGCATAAAATTTACCATCTTACCTTTTAAGTATACAGTCCAGTAGCATTGAGCACATTCACACAGCTGTGCAACTGTTACCACTGTTACCAGAACTTTCTTCATCATCCCAATCTGAAACTGTATGCCCATTAACTCCTGTTTGAGCCTAGGAATTTTGGGCTAGCTTGGGAAACATAGTAAAACCCTGTTTCTGAAGAAATGAAAACAAAAGTCCCAAAAAGCACAACTTCCACCTTTATCCATAACTGCTGGTACCCACCATTCTACTATCTGTCTCTAATGCACTTGACTACTGAAGTGGAAAAACAGGATTTGTTCTTTTGTGATTATTATTTCATTGAGCATAATGTCCTCATGGTTCATTCATGTTGTATACAATGTGCCAAAATTTCCTTTTTAAGGCTGAATAATATTCCATTGTTAGTATAGGTACATTTTACTTATCTATTACCCATCAAAAGACACTGTTTGGCCAATATGAATAATGCTGCTGTACAAATAGCTTCATTTTGCGTTTTCAGTGATTTCCTGGTATGTACCCAGAAGTGGAATTGCTAGATCACATGGTAGTTCTATATTTAATTTTTTTGAGGAACCACATTCTGTTAGCTGCTGTACCATTTTACATTCCCACTAGCAGTTCACAAGAATTTGACTTCATTGTTTTAAACTGCTGCACAGCAGTTTAAACCTTCCAGGTTTCCTGACCAGGGGAGATGCTGCTATTCCCCAACTCAGGAATGTCCAGCTTTTCTCCTCCATTAGCAACTGAGAATGCTGTTATGCATCTCTTTCTTCCCACTTGAGAGATGCTGCCCTTTTGTTGTATGTATGGTACTAGGGATTGAACTCAAGGGCCCTCTATCACTGAACTACACCCCTAGCCCTTTTATTTCTTATTTTGAAGCAGATTCTCACTAAATTGCCCAGGCTGGCCTGGAACTTGCCATCATCTTTGAGTAGCTGGGATTACAGGAGTGCACCTATTGTGAGATGTTATCTTTTTTTAAAACATTTAAAAAAAATATTTTAGTTGTAGTTGGACACAATACCTTTATTTTATTTTATTTATTATGTGGTGCTGAGGGACGAACCCAGGGCCCCACACATGCTAGGCGAACACTGTACCACTGAGCCACAACCACCTCAACCCCTTTACATATATATATATATATATATATATATATATATATATATATATATATATATATATATAGTTGTTGTTGTTGTTGTGTTGTTGTTGATAGACCGTTTTATTCATTTATTTTATGTGGTGCTGAGAATGGAACCTAGTGCCTCACAGTGCTAGGCAAGTGCTCTACCACTGAGCCATAATCCCAGCCCATGAGATGTTATATTTAAGATAAAATCCCAGCAGTGAAATTGCTGGGTTCAAGAGGATAAGCATTTAAAATTTTCAGAGACATGGCCACATCATCTCTAGTGCAATGTATGATGGGGCCTCTTCCAGCAACTCTGCCACCACTGGCAAGCCTTTCTTGTTCATTTTGCCTCCTGAAGTCCTTCTTTTTCTGAGCATCTCTCCATTTATCTTTGTCTCAGGCTCATCTCAACCTTGCCCTGTCTTTTGGGCTCAGTTTGTCACTCTACTCCGTCCATGTTGCTCCCCTTACCAGTCATTGTGATCCCTGCTTCTGTCTGTCTACTTTTTTCAGTCACACCCTCACTCTCCCCTCTAGTTCATTTTCTGCCTCTCTTAGGTTCTACCTGTCTGTCTTCCTTGTTCTCTCTTCTCTGTTCTGCTCCTCTCTGTGTCTGTGCCACAGTATCTCCCTCCTGACTGGCCTTGATGCCTGTTTCTCTCTGACCACCTGCTCTGTCACTCATGGCCTCCTCCCTTGGTTACTATTTTTGGATATATGTGGGCATCTGGACAGCCCTGGGCTAGCACTGTCATGTTTGGAGGCTCTGGAGCCAGGATCTCCCACCGTGGATATGGGCAGAAGGATGAGAAAGAGCGAGTGTTCCTGGCCTCAGCTAAAAGCCCAGCCCAGGCTTCCAACACCAGCCTTGGTTCCAGCCCTAAGGTTATCTTCCTTTCTCAACCCCTCCCTAGGCAAGGAACAACTTTCATCCTCTTTCCCTCCTCCCGCAGGACTCTCTTACCTGCTCACGCCTGCTTGTCTCCACGCCTGCCTCAGACTTAAACGGATCACGACACCTCACGAGATCGCAGCGCCTGCCTGGGTAGGGACCAGAGCGGGGAGAAAAGAGGAAACTCTTCCTGACCCACCCAGCAGGGCCACCCAACTCCTCCGCACAGATGAGCAAGCCCGCTCCAGCTCCGCCCCACCGCCGGCTCGGAGGGCGGGCACTGGCCTGGGAACTGCCAACTACCCTCCCACGATCCCTCACAGGCCCCACTCTCCCTTATCCGGCTGTGGGACTTGAGAGCCTGTGAATCACCAGAATGTGGCTTCCACAAGTGAGCAGCAGTAGCCGCTCCAGCAGCAGTTAAGGGCCGGGGCGCGGGGGGGGGGGGGGGCGCCTGTAATCCCAGAGACTCAGGAAGATCGTATGTTCGAGGTCAGCTTGAGCAATTTGGCGGAGATCATGTCTCAAAATGAAAAGAGCTGGGGATGTAGCTCAGTGGTAGAGTACCGTGGACTCAATCCTCTGTAAGGCAAAAATTCCAGCTGCTCACGGCCTCCTCTCTTGATTACTATTCTGGGATATATGTGGGTATTTGGGCAACCCTGGGCTAGCACTGGAATGTTTGGAGGCTCTGGAGGCAGGACCTTCCACCATGGCTATGGGCAAGAAGGACCAGAAAAATAAATAAATTGAATTTAAATAAATAAATTAATTAATTAATAAAACACTCTTTTAACAGGGATGGGGTTTTCTTTTGGTGTGATAAATGAGTTTTGAAGCTAGAGGTAGTGATGTACAGCGTTGTGAATGTACTAAAGGGTATAAAATATCACACTATACATATAAGAAACATGATATTTTATCATATATTTTACCATATATTATATAGTACATGTGTATCACATATTATATTCTATACATACATGTATACATATATAGTACAATGGCATACTACTGTGATTATATAAAACTGTTTGCAACCGGGCGCGGTGGCACACGCTTGTAATATCAGCGACTTGGGAGGATGAGGCAGGAGGATAACGAGCTCAAAGCCAGCCTCCGCAACTTAGAGAGGCTCTGAACAACAGAGACCCTGTCTCTAATTATTTATATATACAAAAATATAGGTTTTTTGTTTTTTATATACAGATATAGTATTTTATTCAGGGACAGGGTCTCACTGAGTTGTTTAGCGCCTCACTTTTGCTGAGACTGGCTTTAAACTCGCGATCCTCCTGTCTCAGCCTCCTGAGCTGCTAGGATTACAGGCGTGCGCCACGGCGCCTGGCTCTAATAAAATATTTTAAAAAGGGCTGGGGAGGTTGTTCAGTGGTTGAGCACCCCTGGGTTCAATCCCCAGTAGTAAAACAAAAACAAAAACCAAAAAAACTGTATGTTTCTAATTGTGTAAAATCACATAATGCAATGTACAATATAATATGTAGGCATTATATGTTTTATATATAAGGCATTATATGTTAATATAAGATCATCTGAAATTCAACCAAATGGCTAATTTTGTTATGTGAATTTTATTTTTCTTTGGTACTAGGGATCGAACCCAGGGACGCTTAACCACTAAGTCACATCCCCAGCCCTTTTTATTTTTAATTTTGAGACACAGTCTCACTAAGTCGCTTAGGTCCTCACTAAATTGGTTCTCCAACTTGCAATCCTCCAGTCTCGCTGAGATTACAGGCTTGTGCCACCGTTGTGTGAATTTTACCTCCAAAAAAAAAAAAAAAAAAAAGGAAAAACAATGAAGTTAAATGGCTCCACCAGCGGAAACCTTGAGTGGCTTCAGTTAGTGTGGATACGCAGCCCAAGTCTTCTACAGAGACCTGAATTAAGCGGAAAGGAAATGCAGGAGCTAAAGGTATCAAATCAGGACCCCCGCAAGACAGGGCTGGGCTGACGTGGATCCGCCCCCATTGCCGTCAAGCGGTCTGGGAGAGTTTTGCGACAGCCGGCCGGTAGCTGGGCTCTCTCTCCGACTCGCTTTCCGGCGGATGCACGGGGCCGCTGGCTGCCGCCGCCAGCCTTCTGGGCGCGTCTCTCTCCTGCGACCCTGGCCTCTGGCCCCGGCGAGATAGCCGGGCCAGGCGAGGTTCTGGCCTGACCTGCGAGGTGACCTTCGTTCAGTCCCCTGTCGCGCCAAGCCTTGCCCCCGTCAGTGCGTGAGCCTGTCCAGCGGTTTGAGAACACCGACCTGCATTGGCCCCATATTCTGCCCAGTGGCAGGGGGAGTGTCGGGCCGCCAGGCCCAGGGGCGGGGCCCGAGGAGATGCCCCTGCAAGTGAAATGGCCATTCCCCGCGGTGCCGCCGCTTACCTGGACACTAGCCAGCAGCGTCGTCATGGGCCTGGTGGGCACCTACAGCTGCTTCTGGACCAGTGAGTGGGCCCGAGGCCAAGGCAGGATCTGTCACGTATTCCCACGCCTGGCCAGAGTTGGGGCTTGGGGTTGGGGACTCTGGCAGGCCTAGCCTGGTAGAGGTAAGCCTCAAGCCAGTGGGGAGGAGGCTAAGACCGAGACCCCCCCTTTCCCTCTAGAGTACATGAATCACCTCACCGTCCACAACAAGGAGGTGCTGTACGAGCTCATCGAGAACCGAGGCCCTGCCACTCCCCTCATCACCGTCTCCAATCACCAGTCCTGCATGGATGATCCTCATCTCTGGGGTACCCAGGCCTGTGTGCTGGGCACAGGAAGGCAGGGAAAAAGCTAGACCTGGTCAAACAAAAACAGAACAAATTCACTTCTCACTGGGCTCTTTGCATAGCCCTGCCACTCTTTATTACTGAGATGCCCTGCCTCAGTGGAAATTTGATTGTGGCCCCTTCAGCGAATGTGGTTTGAGGGCCTTAAATTTAGAAGGGGTGGGGCTGGGGATGTGGCTCAAGCAGTGGCGAGCTCACCTGGCATGCATGCGGCCCGGGTTCGATCCTCAGCACCGCATACAAACAAAGATGTTGTGTGTGCCGAAAACTAAAAAAATAAATGTTGAAAAAAAAATTTAGAAGGGGTGAGGAAGTGACCACGTGGCAAGGTCTGTCAGGTTTTTTACTGTTGTCACACTTATAGAACCGTCTGTCCTCTAAACTGTTAAAGGTCCCACAGAGTCTTGGGAAGAAATTGTAGACACCATTGGGTATCCTGTCAAGGAAGCTCTGGGCTGGGGGATATAAGATCTGCAACCTGGTTCTAGCTTTGCCCCTGGCTGGGTTTTGTACTTTTCAACCAGCCCCACTTGAGAGTCCAGTTGCTCCACCTAGAAGTTCATGCTCTGTTGACTGGTACTTGCCTCCAATCACCAGATGTTTGGGTGGAGGGGTGCCCAGGGTCTCCACTGTTGAATGGAGGGGTTACACTAACCTAAGATGTAATGGGGAGCCACCTGGTCATATTGGAGCCTTTCAAAGTTCACTCTGGCTGCCATGTAACAATGGCCTGTAAGATGGCATAGATGGATCCAGGGAGGCAGCAAGGAAGCCTTGAAGCTGTGCAGTAGCTGGACTAGAGTAGTCACAGTGACAGTAAAGGGAGATGTTTAGAAGGATGGATGTTGTCAAAATGTTTCAGTAAGCAGATCAGACTCAGTGATGAGTAAGATATGGAGGTTGGGGAGCAGGAGGAGCCAAGGAGAACTTGAGGGTTCAGCCCAAACTCTGGAAGATGACACTTTGGCCTGTAGAGAAATACTAGTGCTGCTGCCCTTGTCTGTCATTCCCTGCAAAGGAGTGACAGAAAAGGACACTCCCTGGGAACGAGGTGAATTGGGGTGCAAAATCTTTTCTCTCCTTCTCTAGGGATCCTGAAACTCCGCCACATCTGGAATCTGAAGTTGATGCGTTGGTGAGGAAGAATGGGCCCCTCGCAGTGGGCCTGCAAGCCCCACCTGTCTCTTTCCCTCCTCCTACTCTGCCCAGGAGGTGGCATCCAGCAGTCCAGGCAGGGCATGGGGTGGAGCCCTGCAGGCCCTTCTCCTGGGCCTCCATTCTGCATGCCAATGATGGCAGGCATTGTGCTGGGCATGGGACAGGGATTAAGGAGCTTGGGAAGCAGAGATGACTCAGTCCATCTTTGCTCCAGGACTCCTGCGGCTGCAGATATCTGCTTCACCAAGGAGCTACACTCCCACTTCTTCAGCTTGGGCAAATGTGTGCCTGTGTGCCGAGGTGAGCTTCTCCTTCTGGGGCTATCCAAGTCTTTCTTGGGACAGGGAGGCAGGTGGCTAGTGCCTTTGTCTTGGAAGGATCCCTGTGAAACAGGCAACTGAAAAGTCAGGGAAGGGGCTGGGGATGTGGCTTAAGTGGTAGTGCGCTCACCTAGCATGCTTGAGGCACTGGGTTTGATTCTCAGCACCACATAAAAATAAAATAAAGATATTGTGTCCACCTAAAACAAACAAACAAACAAAAAAGTCAGGGAAGCCATTGAGTGGTAGCAGAGGTAGCAAAGGCTGCTAGAGGATAGATGGCTTCTTGGAGAGCCCTCAATTCTTCACAGCTGCTAAAGGATTATATGTACCTGGAGCTCTGGCATGAGAATTCAAGGAGGTATTATCCACAGGGAGGTTGATAAAAGATTCACTGCTGGCAGTGTGGTGTCAATAGTTCATGATGGTAGTGGCATGTTCTGAAAGCCCAGAGGGTTTGTGCTTCTGGGAGAAGAAACAAGTTTGTGATATTCAGAGGGTGAGATTGATTGAGCACTTGGTACCTCTTGGGAACCCATGGAGGTAGGGTCATTTTGATCCCCATTCTCCAAACAGGGCTCACTCAGAGGGATTAAACTGTTGGCCCAAGGTCACTGGGTGAGCAGTGGTAAAGCCAAGATTCAAATCCAGGTTTCTGTTTCCCCTGGGAAAGCAGAATTTTTCAAAGCACAGAATAAAGAGAAAGGTATTCTTCTTTATTGTTTTTTTTTTTCTTTTTTCTACTAGGAATTGAATCCAGGGGCACTTAACCACTGAGCTACATCCCCAGCCCTTTTTTGTATATTATTTAGAGACAGGGTCTCACTGAGTTGCTTAGGGCCTTGCTGTTGCTGAGGCTGGCTTTGAACTCGCAATCCTCCTGCCTCAGCCTCCCGAGCTGCTGGGATTAGATGTATGCACCACTATGCTCAGCAAGGGAAAGGTATTCTAAACACATGTAAACACGTGCCAGATGCTGGAGAGGTAAGAGAGAAAAATAGAAAATGTTGGTTGTGCACAGAATATGAAGATTCTAGAATAATCCTGTTAATTTTTGAACTGCTGGGCACAGTGACACACATCTAAAATCCCAGCTACTCAGGAAGCTGAATTAGGAAGATGGCAAGTTTGAGGCCATCATGGGCAACTTAGTATGAACATGTATCAAAATTTAAAAAAATAAAAAGGACTAGAGATACAGTTTGGTAGTACAGTGCTTGCATATCATGTGTGAAGTCCTAAATTCAGTCCCCAGTATCAAAAATAAATCAGTAGGCTGGGGATATAGCTCAGTTGGTAGAATGCTTGCCTCACATGCACAAAGCCCTGGGTTCAATCCCCAACACCACATAAAAAAAATCAGTAAAGAATTTTGGACTCTGTTTGCTCATCAGAGTGGCAACATACTTATGTCTGTGGTTCAGAGAGCGCATGCAGGCTACAGCATGGCTGCCGGATAGGAGCAAGGCCAAGTGGAGGCAGGGAACCTGGTTAGGCACTGTCACGCAGTAGTTCTGGCAGCAGAACAATTGTGACTGAGCCTCTGAAAGTCACCATGAATAGTCAGAGCTGTGAATTGCTTTGGATTATGCTCAGGAGGCAGAGTTGACAGGACTTTTAATAGATCAGATGTGGGATGAGGCAAGGAAAAGAACTCAAAGATGACACTAGGTGTTTGGCCTGAGCAATGGTCTTTGGTACCATGGAAATCACTGGTGACCCCTGATAAGCCATCTCCATGAAGTGATAGCCACAGGAGCTGGCTTGCTGTGGCCTGAGAGGGCTGGTGGCACTACAGTTTGAATAGAAGAGATAATAGCAGTGGCCACTCAGAGTATTGGTTGTGAGGAAGAAGAGGGAGGAGGAAATAATCAAAGCATATAGGAGGTCAGGAGAGAGTTTATTACTTCCCATAGGTCAAAGTAAAAACATGGCAAAACCCAGTCAAGTGATTCCAAGTAATAAGGAAGGGCTTGTAGTGGAAAGCTGCAGTGCCTCACTCCACATACCCAGTCCCTCTCCCCAGAGGCACTGCCTGGAGTGCTTTCACTTTGTGCTGCTTTTGGAAGCTATTTCCATCTCTTCAAGACCCTGGCACTGCTTATTGTATCCTGCTCTGAGAGATGGGGACTCTACTTCTTTACCTCCTGTCTCTGAGTCTCAGCTCCTCTCATCTGCAAGCTGAGACAGAGGCATTTAGTGAGCACTTCTGTTTTATTTATTTATTTATTTATATTTATTTTTTATTTATTTTTTTATTGGTTGTTCAAAACATTACAAAGCTCTTGACATATGCACTTCTGTTTTTATGTTTTTTTTCCCCATGGTGCTCAGGATGGATCCCAGGGCCTCTTGCATGCTGAGCTACACCTCCAGTCTTGTTTTTATTCCTTTTCATTGGTATCTAGGTTTTCTTGTACAGTTAAAAACAGAAGATGAGGGCCGGGGGTATAGATCAGTGGTAGAGTGCATGTGAAATATTGATGAAGCCCTGGATTCCGTCTCCAGCACTGAAAAAACAAAAATATCCAAAAAACCAACAACAAACCAGAAAGTGAAATCAATCCCAAGCACCTTCATTGAGAGAAAATGGGCAGGAACAAATTATTTATCAGATATATTTGATATATAGCAGAGTTCTAATTACATATGACTGAAGCAAAAGAAATATTTGGCACACTTTGCTTCTGTGTTGCAAAAAAATCCCTTTTCCACTAAGCCTACGACAGTAATATACTATGTAAGTTCTAAAGTGATTTTATGGAAGCTACACAAGAGAAGAAAAATAGCACTTGTAAAAACTAAAAAATGTGAAATGCTGCTCCAGAGGCATAGTGTTACTATTTTTACATTCCATTTCCAAGCTCAATGGATAGGTTGCACCAGTGGGTTTGGGTAGACAAGGAGCCAACACCTGTGATGACCATTCCCCTACTGTGTACTGAGAGCCCAAGTAGGGAAACCACTGTTCTGTGCCCTGAGTAAACTCCAGTGGGTAATTGTTCCCCAGCCCTAGCCTCTAAGTGAGATGCTGGGTCAGGTCCCTATTTAGGTTAGATTGAAACATCTGGATCCCTACCTAGCACTTTCCAAAGAATCTTGCAAAGAATAGGTTAAAAATCCATTTCTTAGTGCACTAGCCAGAGACAGTCCCAGTGTCTGTCTGTGTTTTGTGATAAGGCTTCTTTATTCCCCAGTTCACAAGATGAAGAAATTTACCTTGAACCTCCCTGTCTTCCTCTTTCATGGTTCTATCTACCTAATGGTTATTTTTCTATCATCAAAGTTGATGAGATTTCTTATTGTGTCCAGGTTGTGAGCCAGCACAGAGCTGTAGTCTTTATATCTGAGCTGTGGCTGCCTGCTGGGCCACCCAGGTCCAGGTTTGTATTGTCTTGGATCCAGGTTATGGTCTTAAGATATCTCCAAGATGCAAAGTTGCTAGCATTGGTAGCAGTTTGACTCCACCATTTTAATCTAGCAAGCTTGATTTTTTTCCCAAGTTCTTGATGATACACAATCAAGATGATGGAATGTTTCCCTTACCCAAGATGCCTCTTTGAGAGGGTATAGAGCCTGAAAGGAAGAGGCCAGTGGAGGGAGGGAGGACAGAGGCTGGAGCCTCAGGTGAGTGCTCTGTGAGGAATGGTTGTGGGAATTGGCCAAGATTCCCCAAAGTAGTTGCTCCTTAGAATCTGGGGCCCACATTAGGCTTGGTGTCAGGAATGGATTTGGTTTGTTCTAGCAGCCCCCTTTGGTCAGGATGGTAGAGCCAAGGAGACACAGAGGCTCTAGGAACTGCTGACTGGTAGTCAGAGGCCTGGCTGAGGTGGAATAGATGATGACTTGGAGTCAGAGAGGATGCAGCAAGGGTGCGTGTGTCTGAAATGGCTCAGCAGGGTAGCTGATGATGGTCATAGGCAGGCAGAGGAATTGCCAAGGTCATAATTTCAGTAGGAGATGGTTCTAGAAGATGCTACGTTGTACATAACAGGCACATAGAGGTTGAGAGGATATTATTCTATGAAGAAAGTCATGGGTCAGTGTGACCAGAGCAGATCATGCCCTGAAAACAGCCATTGGAGGGTGTCTCTGGATGATGCAGTAGGAGCTAAGTCCCTGAGCTGCTGCCTCTGTCCCAGTGAGTGGGAACTGCAAGAGGGAGTCCCCAGTGCATGAGGATATTTGAAGAGCATTGAAGGCAAGCTTTCTGCCCACTGACAATGGGGACTGATGGGGACAGGCCTTTCTCTGCAGGAGACGGTGTCTACCAGAAGGGGATGGACTTCATTTTGGAGAAGCTCAACCATGGGGACTGGGTACACATCTTCCCAGAAGGTCAGCAGGGCTGGCTGGGTCAAGGTTCCCAAGCATGTATGGAACCAGCTCCCAAGCCTTGCTTCTGTGCTCTCTCACCAGGGAAAGTGAACATGAGTTCTGAGTTCCTGCGCTTCAAGTGGGGTAAGTACAACTGGCCCCTGGCCACAATGACCTCCCTACCCCAGGATAGCCCTGTCAGCCCCTGACTCCTCAACTCTGGCTGGATGTATTAGGAGAAGCAGGAAGGGGAAAGGCAGTGAGACAAGGGCTAGCCCATTATTTGTTTTTAATTGCAGACAGCAGGGGTGGCACTGGCCAGAGGCTGGCAGGGAAGTTTATCCCAGCTTGTGCCAACATTTCTGCTTCTTCCCCTGGTAGGAATTGGGCGCCTAATTGCTGAGTGTCATCTGAACCCCATTATCCTGCCACTGTGGCATGTTGGTGAGTCTAGGGCTAAGGGGAGGAAGAGGGTTTTCCATAGATGGTGTTTGGGGGTGGCAGAGGACGCCTAGCATGGAGGGCACCAGTGTCCCTTTGGTCCTAGGCTGCTCTGCTTCCTCTGACATCTAGCCTTCCGTCCACTGTGCTGCAGGAATGAATGACGTCCTTCCTAACAGCCCACCCTACTTCCCCCGCTTTGGCCAGGTGGGTAGGCCCTGCTGACCCACATCTGTCTGTCTGCCTGCCTTCCATCTGCCCTGTGTCTCCCACTCTACATTAGAGGACAGATATGGGAGGAGTTGAACTTGAGGGCCCAGCAGCAGGGGGACTGGGTGGAACATAGATAGTGAGTTACTAGCACCAGACAGAGCCTTTAGGATGAAAACAGGAAATCAGCTGGGGCAGGGATAGACCCTGGGATTGGGACTAGAGGTTATCTATAGACCACATCCTGGGACTGGGCTGACTATTGGATGCTGCTGAACCCAATTGCTCATTGTAAGAAAGGAAGTGGCCTGAGGGAGCACACAGCACATCAGGGGCAGGACTTGACTCTGGCTTCCCAGGTTGCTTGGGCTGGGGCTGTGGGCATTTCCCTGCTCCTTGTCACCCTCGGTGGTCACCTCCCCACAGAAAATCACCGTGCTGATTGGGAAGCCCTTCAGCGTACTGCCCATGCTAGAACGGCTCCGGGCGGAGAACAAGTCAGCTGTGAGTTTCCTCCCAGGCTCCCCATAGCTGTCCTCGGCCCTCCCAGCCCTCTCAGCCTCCCAGGGCACCTTGGCCAAGGTCCCCCAGGGGTGCAAGCCAGCCCTGTCCTTGCCTTCAGATGGAGATGCGCAAAGCCCTCACGGACTTCATTCAGGAGGAATTCCAGCGCCTGAAGACCCAGGCAGAGCAGCTCCACAACCACCTCCAGCCTGGGAGATAGACACCATCCTGCCTGGCCCCAGGGAATGGATGGGTCCCCTGAGGCTTGGAGAGGAGGCAGTATTGGGACCTCAGTCCCAGCTTGGCTGGCTCTCAGTGCTGCCTTTGGATTCCTGCTTCTCACAAAACTGGGACTGGGGGATGGAGTGATGCTTTTAGTTTGGATACAGTTTTTAGACAGACTGTCTCATGATTTCTACTGGGTGCCCTCTTCTACTTCGTGAGCATCTAGCTCCTCCATGGTTCATCAGTTAAAGAGCGGGTCTCAGTGCCAGGCATGGTGGTACAGTTTATAATCCCAGCAACTTGGGGAGCGGAAGCAGGAAGATCACAAGTTCCAGGCCAGCCTCAGCAACTGAGTGAGACCTTGTATCAAAATGAAAAATAAAAGGAGCTGGGAATGTAGCTCAGTGGTAAAGCACCCCTGGGTTCAATCACTAGTACAGAAAAAGGGAGGCTTCAGCAGTTCCTCCCACTTGGCCCAAGAAGGGAGGAAGAAACTTAGGCAGGGGTTTCCTTCCTGCCTTCTGATGTTTTGTCCCAGGGACTGGCATTGGGAGGGAACAAAGCAGGCCAGTGAGCAACTAGGTGGGTAGGGGAGCAGGTGGCCTGCCTGGAGCTATGGTAGGAGGTCCATAAGACCCCTCAGCCTGACTCCCACCCACCCTTGCCAATCTAGGAGCTATCCACTACCTCCTCAGGGATGATTGTTAGCCATGTCTTCCTTCAGCTGAGCTCCCCATACTGTAGGGCCTGTACTGGGCCAGGGCCTGGCCTCAGGTGGCCTGCACACAGGAAGAACAGTCCTTGGCCAGAAGTCAAGCCTAGCAGAACAGAGCCTGCAACAAGGGCCTGAGATGTGGCTACTCACCCCTGTTGCAGGGCCCACCAACTTCTCCATCCTTCTGCTTTGGTACCCCTCATGTCCTCGGGTCTGGGTTTTCATTTTTTTAAAATAATAAAGCATCTGTGTTGTGCCTTTGTGCCTCTGGCCTCTCTATAGGTATGGGAAGGGAGGTGACCTGTTAGACTAGAAGGCAGGACCCTTAGATTCCTGGACATATGGAGATCACCACCAGTCACTTAAGGCTTCAGTTATTGTCTGTAATCCCCATAACAACCTTGCAAAAGTAGAGATTAATTTTGCAAAGGAGGCATTGCAAAGGTAATGAATTCACTTCAAAACACAAAACTAGGGCTGGGTTATAGTTCAGTTGGTAGAGTTTTTGCACGCACAAAGCCCTGGGTTCATCCCCAGCACTGTACCCACATACACACACACAAAGAAAAAAACCCACAAAACTAGCTGGGTGCAGTGGCACACTCCTGTAATCCCAGCATCTTGGGAGGTTGAGGCAAGAGGATTGCATGTTCAAAGCCATGCTCAGCAACTTAATGAGGCCCTGTCTCAAAAAAAAAAAAAAAAAGGTCTGGGGTATATGGCTCAGTGGGTAGGCATCCCTGGTACCAAAAAAAAAAGTTAGCTGGGCGAGGTGATGCACTCCTGTAATCCCAGTGGCTTGGGAGGCCAAGGCAGGAGGATTGCAAATTCATGACCAGCCTCAGCAATTTAGCAAGACCCCATCTCAAAATTTAAAAAGGGCTGGGGTGTGGCTTAGTGTGGTAAAATGCCCCCGGATTAAAGTCCCAATACCAAAGAAAAAAAAAAAAAAAGCCCTCAAAGCTGTGGTGCATATTTATAATCCTAGTGACTCAGGAGGTTGAAACAGAAGGACTCTGGGTAGAACTGAATTGATTCTTCATACTTGAGGCTTTCCTAAGTGTTGTCCCAATTTACCTGGTTTGAAGGGTTCTTTGTTTTTGTTTGCTTCTGAGGATGGAATTTAGGGCCTCACAAAAGCTAAGCACATGCTCTACCACTGACCTGTATTCCCAGCCCAAAAACAAATCACAAAAGGTTACCAAACATAAAGAAATTAATCACTATTTTGGTCAGCAGAAACAAGGACAGGTTGAAACCTTTTGCAAGATTAGACACAATATTGATACTATAATAACAATAAGAAAAGAAAGGAGATGGAACCACAAAAATAAGCCAGCAACAAAACATTCAGACAACCAGACCTGCAACTGTATACCCATAGTTCACATCAGGTATCCTTCTTGGTGTAGTAAATTCTGTGGATTTTTTTAACCTTAATTTTTTTTGGTACCAGGGATTGAAGTCAAGGTCACTCAACCACTGAGCCTCATCCCCAGCCCTATTTTGTATTTTATTTAGAGACAGGTCTCACTGAGTTGCTTAGCACCTTACCATTGCTGAGGCTGGCTTTGAACTCGTGATCCTCCTGTCTCAGCCTCCAGAGCCGCTAGGATTACAGGCATGCACCACCATGCCCAGCTCTGTGGATTTTTTTAAATATTGGGGATTGAACCTGGGGTGCTTTACCATTGAGCTCCATTCCCACCCAGCCCTTTTAATTTTTTTTTTTTTTTAAATTTTGATTCAGGGTCTCACTAAGTTGCTAAGGCTGGCCTAGAACTTTTGATCTTCTTGCCTCAGTCACAAGCAGCTGGGATTACAGATGTGTGCTACTGCACCCAATTATAGCTCCTTTTTATCACTGAATTAATATCCAATCGAACGAATGTAATAGTTAATCTAACCAAGTTCGGGCAATTATGAATAAAGCTGCTATAAACATCTGTGAGCATGTAAATTTTTAATTTATTTGGGTAAATACCAAGGAGTGTAGATTATATGGTAAGAATGTGTTTTGGTTTGTGAGAAAGCACCATACTGGGAGCTGGGGCTGTAGCTCAGTGGTAGAGCGCTTGCCTAGCATGTGTAAGGCACTGGGTTTAATCCTCAGCACCACATATAAATAAATAAAATAAAGGTCCATTGACAACTAAAAAAAAAGAAAGCACCATACTAAGTGGAAGGATGGGAAGGGAGGGGGCAAAGGGGTAGGAATGATGGTGGAATGAGTTAGACATCAGTATCCTAAGTACATGTATAAGACACAAATGGTGTGAAAATATTCTGTGTACAATGAGAAGAGAAAGGAGATGAAAAATTGTGCTCTATGTGTATAATATGAAATGAAATGCATTCTGCCATCATGTATAATAAATCAGAATAAATTAAAAATAAATAAATAAATTGTAATTTAAAAAAAAGAAAGAAAGCACCATACCATCTTCCAAAGTGGCTACCATTTTTGCATTCCTGCCAGCAGTGAATCGGGAGTTCTTGTTGTTCCTCATCCTCACCAGGATTTGTCAGATAGGTAGGTGTGTAGTGATAACTCATTTATTTTTTAAAAAATCATTATTTCTTTGCTTTTTACTGATATTTTCATCTTCAGTTTCTTTCTATATACTTATACATATATATGCATATATATTATATATATTAGTTGTATACAGACACAATACTTTATTTATTTATATGTGGTACTGAGAATAGAACCCAGTGCCTCACATGTACTAGGCAAGCACTTTGCCACTAAGCTACAACTCTAGTCCCTTAATCTTCAATTTCTTGATGACATAGGATGTTGAATGTCTTTTTTCCTTCCGGGTTTTTTTTTTTTTTTTTTTTTTTTTAAATCCAGGACCTCACATGTTGGGCAAGTGCTTTCCCACTGAGCATCTTTTCATATGGTTATCTCCCTTCTGTGTATCTTCTTTCATACCTTTTGCCCACTTTCTTTCTTTCCTTTTACAGGGTTGCTGGAATAATAGGCATGAGTCACAGCACCCAGCTCAAGAACTTTCTTTTTTTAAAATTGTAGATGGACACAATACCTTTATTTTATTTTTTTTACTATTTATTATTATTTTTTTAGGTGTAGATGGACACAACACAATGCCTTTATTTTTATGTGGTGCTAAGGATCAAACCAGGGCCCCACCCATGCCAGGCAAGTGCTCTACCGCTGAGCCACAATCCTAGCCCACAATACCTTTATTTTTATGTGGTGCTGAGGCTTGAACCCAATGCCTCACACATGCTAGGCAAGCGCTCTACCACTGAGCTGTAACTGCAGCCCAAGAAGAACTTTCTTAAACATATGGAAACTATTCATAAAAAACTCCAGTAAATATTATTTTTGCGGTACTGGGGATTGGACCCAGGGCCTCACACATGCTAAGCAGGCTCACCACCACTGAGTTATAGCCCATCCCTTTAAAAATTTGTTGTTGTTGTTGTTGTTGTTTTGTACTGGGGATTGAGCCCTGGGGTACTTTACCACTGAGCCACATCCCCAGTTCTATCTATCTATCTATCTATCTATCTTTCTATCTATCTATCTATTTATAGACAGGATCCCACTAAATTGCTTAGGGTCTTGCTAGGTTGCTGAGGCTGGCCTCCAACTTGTGATCCTATTGGTTCAGCCTCTCAAATTACTGGGATTACAGGCCTGGGCCACCCACTACACTCAGCCCTTTTTTTAAAATTTTGAGACAGGTTCTCACTAAAATGCTATCTGGCCTTGAACTTGTGATTCTCCTCTATCAACCTCCTGAGTAACTGGGATTACAGGTGTGCACCATGGTGCCTAGCCAGTATACAGTATTTTTACTGTTGAAGCTTTAGAAGTATTCCCTTCAAGCCTCAGAAACTTGGTGAGACCCTGTCTCAAATAAATATGTAAATAAGTAAATAAATGGGCTGGGGATGTGACTCAAGTGGTAGCGCGCTCGCCTGGCATGTGTGCGGCCCGGGTTCGATCCTCAGCACCACATACAAACAAAGATGTTGTGCCCGCCGAAAACTAAAAAATAAAATATTAAAAAAAAATAAGTAAATAAATATCTAAATAAAGAAGCCTGGAGCTGTCTCTCAGGGGTAGAGCACCTTGGGTTCAATCCCTAGCACAAAAAAAAAAAAAAAACAAGAAGAAGAAAAAGGAAAGGTTATGTTATACCACAATAACAATTTTTTTAAAAGTTAAAAGAATAAGTATTATATTCTGCATTTTTTGGTACCGGAATTGAACCCAGGGGAGCTTAACCACTGAGCCACATCCTCAGTCATTTTTATATTTTACTTAGAGACAGGGTCTTGCTGAGTTGCTTAGGTCCTCTCTAAATTGCTAAGGCTGGCTTTGAACTTGCAATCCTCCTGCCTCCCTTAGCTCCCTCCGCTTCTGGGATTACAGGTTTGAGCCACCAGCCATGGCCATATTATGCAGATTTTACCATAATTTAAAAATCGAGTCAAGGTTTTTGGAAGAACCCAACAAGTTGATTCTAAATTTACATGGAAAGACAAGAGCCTAAGAAGACCCTCCTTCAAATGAATAGGAATCAGGCATGGTGGTGTACTCCTGCAATC
This sequence comes from Marmota monax, assembly GCF_021218885.2. Classification (NCBI taxonomy): domain Eukaryota; kingdom Metazoa; phylum Chordata; class Mammalia; order Rodentia; family Sciuridae; genus Marmota; species Marmota monax. The sequence goes on along the minus strand of NW_026692025.1, from coordinate 1,284,331 downwards.
CCGGCAATTTGGAAGGCTAAGGCAGGAGAATCACAAATTCAAGGCCAGCCTCAGCAACTTAGAGTGTCTCAAAAATTAAAGATGGAAAGAAGGAAGCTCAAATACAAACTTGCCAATGTCTGGCTGGGCACAAGTGCCGCAGTCTGGCTGGGCACACAATCACGAGCCACCACACAGCTTGTAGATTCAAACAGCAACTCTTTATTCCCGAACTCACACCAGCCTTCTACAATCACGTTCTGGGGAAATCCACGTTCTCTTCCCAAATCCACGTTCTCTGCCCAAATTCACCTCCACTGGGCTTCTATCTCCAAAATATACTGTCTGAATCCCGTGAGAACTCAAGGGGAACTCAGGCAGCAGGATACGCCCTATTCCCAGCAGGAATAATCTTAAACCTTAAACCTGGAACCTAAACTGGGAACGCCCTAAACACGATTATCTTAAAACCGGGAACACCCTAATCTGCCTTGGTCCTTGAGCAAGGTCACTTAACATTCAATGTCACTGCAACATGTCAGCAACATGGGGTACGCTGGCAAGGAAATTGTCATACCTACTTGGCTAATGGCTCCCAGCACAAACTGAATAGTAGACTGTTGAGAGGTGGATTACATAAGTGGTTGAAATGTCACTGGATGGGGTCCAAGGAGGTCCCCAGAAGGGAGAAGGAGGCCTCAACACAGCCCTAGCAGGTTCTTTACTGATAGCACAGAAAGGAATTGCAGGAGGCTCCAAAATGGTCACAAATACAGATTATTCAGGAAAGCAAGGTGATTTATTTAGGAAAAGCAAGCAATAGACCAGGATATACACTGAAAGGGAGAAGAAGAATGTGGGTGCTTGAGAGTGAGATGTTCCTTGGTGGTCTTGGGCTCTACTTTTAAAGATAACTTTGTAAATGATGAATGTAAGAAACATTCAGGGCTGCTGCCCGCCTAGTAAGCTCTATTCCTTTTATTGTTGAGCACAGAGTGGGTCATCATGGTCTGGTTATTTTCAGAATCTTCATATTGATGTTATCCAGTTAATAGATAGCTCTTGGACTGTATCCACAAAAATTGGTTTCTAATATTCTCTATCTCTAGGCTTTTTTTTTTTTTTTTTTTTCCGGTAGTGGGGATTGAACCCAAAGTGCTTTATCACAGAGCCACATCCTCAGCCCCTTTTTATTTTTTGAGACAGGGCCTCATTAAATTTCTCAGTCTGGCCTTGAACTTGCTATCCCCCTGCCTCAGTCTCCTGATCAGTTGGGATTCCAGGCATGTGCCACCTTGAGAGGCTCTAGGCTTTTTTTACCCCAGCACTGGGTATTGAGCTCAAAGTCACTCTACTACTGAGTCACATCCCCAGCCTTTTATATAAGTTGCCCAGGCTGGCCTTGAACTTGGGATCCTCTCAAGTCATTGGGATTATAGGCGTGTGCCACTACTCCGGGCACTACCTTTCTTTTAATCATTCTAAAAATACATATGTAAATTAACAAAGTACATAGGCATTATTTAACTGGAATTACAGTGCTCTTAAGATTTATTGGACCTTTTAAGAATTTAGGCCTGGTGGAAAACAGGCCTGGGGAGCAAAGGTGAGAGTGTCCATGGAGTTTTTAGATATAAAGCTGCAGTCCCCTTTCCTTCCCTCTTTTCTCCTTTCTACCTATCCATATTTCTTCTATCCTACATCAAACCTATTAAACAAAACCGAACCAAAAAAAAAAAAAGACATAATGATAACAATAAATTCAGGATTGCAGTTACTTCCTTTGTTATTATTTTTTTAGTTGTTAATGAGCCTTTTATTTATTTATATGTGGTGCTGAGAATTGAACCCAGTGCTCACACATGCTAGACAAGTGCTCTACCACTGAGGTATAACCCCAGCCCTGCAATTACTTCTGATGAAGGGGAGGAAGGAAGATGGGATTTCCTTCACAGTTTTCTACCAAGGAATCACCAGTGCTCTGTGAAGTCCAGAGTATGGTCTGTGAGGTTCCTTTTAATACCACATCTACAGGTCACACACATGTATATGGAACATATATGCAAGTATGTATAATATTATACACTTTATTATGTGTCCAATAGTACAATAAGGTAATTTAAGAAGCCATGGTGTGTGATGATTTGAATATGAGATGTCCCCAGAAAAGTTCATGGGTTAAGCAATGAAGGAATATTCAGAGATAAAATGATTAAATCATGAGAGCTGTAACCTAACAGTAGATTGATCTAGTTGATGGATTAATAATTTGAAAGAAATACTATAGTGGGTGGAAACTGTAGGCAGGTGGGCAAAGATGGAAGAAGTAGGTCACTGGGGCTGTGCTCTTGGGGATTATACTGTGTTCCCAGCTACTTGTACAGGTGCATTCTGCTTTCTGGCTACCATGAGCTTTCCTCTGTTGTGCCCTTATGCCATTATGTTCTGCATCAGAACATCATCTAGTCCAGAGGAATGGAGCCAGCCAACCATAGACTGGAGACCTCTGAAACTGGGAGACCCAAATAAACTTTTCTCCTCTAACTTATTTTTGTCAGGTATTTTGGTCACAGTGACAAAAAAATTGACTAATACATGGAGTGATTATGGCTTTTAATAAAAATGGTTTTACCCTAAAGATGAAGATCCAGGACAGAGGTGCTCATTAGTGCTGTCAAAATTTGGTGATAGGGGCTGGGGATGTGGCTCAAGCAGTAGCGTGCTTGCCTGGCAAGCGTGCAGCCCGGGTTCGATCCTCAGCACCACATACAAAGATGTTGTGTCCACCAAAAACTAAAATAAATAAATAAATAAATATTTTTTAAAAATTTGGTGATAGACTCAGCTTAGAAGTTATCTCATGGTCAAAGAGGCCTCATGTGTGTGCTCTCTATACCTCCCTCCCAGCCCTATGTCTCCTTCTTTTGGTCATTTGTCATCTGGATCATGATCTGCTGTCCTATGTCTTCCTTAGACTTGTCTTCAAGGAAGCCTTGAGGGTCACCACTCTAGGGACTGCTGGTAACTCAGGGAAGAATACAAGCAGTACAGGCAAGTTTCTCTCCCACAGATAGAAGCAGCTCAGCTAGCAAGGTCATAGTTAGGAGAAAGTCTTTTTGTGTGTGTACTGGGGATTGAACCCAGGGTCTTGTGCATATTAAGCATGGGCTCTACACTAAGCTCTACCCTCAGCCCAAGAAAGTATTGGCCTTGAAACTGTTTAAATGGTAGCCTTTGTGTTGGTAAACATGAGACAAGTTTTAAGTTTGCTCTATTCTTCCACAGTATTTATCTGTGGCCATTGGCCATTTGTCACTCATGTCACTAGGGCTTAAAACCCCTTGCTTGACAGTTTCTGGAGACAAAGTTCCAGTGAAAACCTCTCACCACAAGCAGCTCAGGCCTGGACATTGTCTCTTGGGGGGGGTTCCCACAAGCACCCCAAACTTAACATGTCCCCTATTGATTTAATATCCCAGTTTCCAACTCAGAGAGACGTAAGAGCAATTGTCACTTTGTACAATGTCCTATCAGGCTCACTTCCTCTCTCCAGCTCAATTGCCATTGTTCCAGTCCAAACCACACATGATAACCATGACTAATCTTATAACCAGTTTCTCTGACAGGTGGAGGTGATAGTCTGTTAGCTACATGAGGCTATGTTCGGACAATAGGGCTGGGACAAGAGTCATTATGTATAAGGGGTGGTGGCTCCTAGCACCTACTGCCACCCGCTTCTGGTATGTCTTCCTGCACTTCATGGCAGGAAAATGATAATTCTCTGGCTCCCCTGGTTCTCTCATACTCAGGGCTCAGGATGGAGATTGAATTCTGCTAGTGAGAAGCACATCCCTGATGTTGGTTTTCTTCAGCAACCTTCTCATTCAAGTTACAAACATCCTGGTGTTTGAAGGACAGGTATGGTAACAGCAGTGACAGGGTACAAGACATCTTTGTATATGTATCTTGTGCTCAGCCGAATATTTCTGTTGCATGTATTCCTAAAAATGAAACTGCTTGGTTAAAAGTCATACATATTTTATCATTTGATAGATACTGTCAAATCAAAAAGGCTTTATGCCTGTAATCCCAGTGACTCGGAAAGCTGAAGCAGAAGGATCACAAGTTCAAGACCAGCCTCAGCAACTTAGTGAAGCATAAGTAACTTGGTGAGACCCTGTCTCAAAATAAAATATAAAAGGGACTTGGGATATGGCTCAGTGGCTAAGCATCCCTGGGTTAAATCCCTGGTACCAAAATAAATAAATAATAAAATAAAATAAAAAAAGTTGAAAAGGCTGTATCAATTGTTCTTACCATTGTATACAACAGATACTACTTCCTAACATCCTGGCTGACATACTATATTTTTAATATAAAATGTTAAAGACAGTGTGTTAATTTTCTAGGGTTGTTGTAGCAAGTTACTACAAACTGTGAGGCTTAAAACAGCATAAATTTCTTCTCTTATAGTTCCAGAGACTAGAAGTCCAAGGTGTTGGTAGAACTGAGCTCCCTCTGAAGGTTCTGGGGAAGAATCTGTTTCAGGCCTTTTTCTTAGCTTCTATTGAGGCCAACAATCATTGATGTTCCTTGACATGTGGTTGCATCACTCCAGTCTGTCTTCATTGTCATCTGGCCTTCTTCCTTGTGTATCTATGTCCAAATTTCTCTCTTATTATAAGGACACCAGCCATTGCATTATGGCCCATCCTACTCCAATATGACTTTATTGTAACTTGATTCCATCTGCAAAGACCTTATTTCCAAATAAGGTTGCACTTTCAAATTCTGGGTAGACACAAATTTAATCCAGCACATGTATGCCCACCTCCTAGATTTCGCCATTAACGTTAGCATCCTTGCTTTGTCACATACCTATCTCTGTCTACCCTGTTTCCATTTTATTTTTGGTGCATTTCAAAGTAAGTTGAAGACATCTGTTCGCTTCCTCCTAAATTAATCAGGATAATACCGTATGGAGAATTCAATATTTGGTTGTGTTTATTATTTTGTTTGCAACAATCACAAGTCTGAGAAACAAACAACAACAACAACAACAACAAAAACGGGCACAGAAAAAGATTTTTAAAAAATCTCACAATTTGTAGGGCTGGGGATGTGGCTCAAGTGGTAGCGCGCTCACCTGGCATGCGTGCGGCCCAGGTTCGATCCTCAGCACCACATACAAACAAAGATGTTGTGTCCGCCAAAAACTAAAAAATAAATATTAAAAAAAATCTCACAATTCGTTTGAGGTTGTCTTCCATTTCCTGACTTTACCTGTCACTCTTTTTCCTTCCTTAAGAGCAAATCGGGACTAAGTTCAAGTTACAGTTTTCTGTCCTTATCTTACCATTTAGCGGCAATTGACAAGTAACATTGTTAATCACGGTGTCCGTGAAACCCCCCGCTTCCTTCTGCGGTTTCCCTCTCGTCTTCGGATGCTGCTTCCTTAGGTCTTTTCTGGACCCTCCTCCTCCCTGCCCTTTGTAAGTGCTGGTGTTCTCGATTCCTTCCTGGGTCCTCATCTCTCCTCACGCTAAGGGATTGCATTCTCCTTTCATCTGTACCAGGGAGAGTCTATCTGCAGGAAAAACGTACCACTTTTGCAATTTTAAGCAAAATGACTAAAACAGGGAAGGGCGACATGTTTCAGTTTGCAGCGCTCTGGAACCACCCTATGGGGCTGCACCGAACGGCACCTAACCGCACAGCGCGCCGCCAGGATAGGTCGGGTGTGAGCAGGTAGGGCTCGGCCCCGCCCCCTTCCTCACGCAGAGCATGCGTGCCTGAAGACACGTACAGCCAACCAGTGAAAAGGAGTAGTTGAGAGTGCCTTGCCATGCACTTGGCCCAATCATGGGAGACTCTGATGAGAAAGCCTACTCCTGGACCAATGGTGGGGTGGGGCGGGGTTCGGGAGGGGGCCCTGGTCACCTGATCTGCGGCGGCCGTGGCGTCCCTGACAGTGGAGACTGAGGCTATGATGGCGGCGGGATTGGTGGCTCGGGTGCGGACAGGGTCGCGGTGGGCCCCGGCGCTCTGGCAAATGCCATGGCTGCCGCTGTTGCTGGTTTCGGCGGCGGCGGTGGTGGCGGAGCAGCAGGTGCCGCTGGTGTTGTGGTCGAGTGACCGGTGAGCGGCCGGGCCGGGTTGGGGCGGGCTGCGCAGCTCGCCGCGGTGGTTGGGACGCCCTCCGTGAGGGGCTGCGGGGCCAAGAGGGGGACTGTCCCTTGCTCTGGGGCTCGCTTCAAGTCAGCGGGTATCAGAGAGAGCTATGAGCCCCACGCATCAAGCTGGGCGCCCATGGGCTTCAGATCTCAAACCATGCGCCCCCTCATGACAGCACCTCTTCTGCCCCTTGTCAGGGACTTGTGGGCTCCTGTGGTCGACACGCACGAGGGCCACATCACCAGCGACATGCAGCTTTCTACCTACCTAGACCCCGCCCTGGAACTGGGCCCCCGGAATGTGCTGCTCTTCCTACAGGACAAGGTGCGCCCACCCAGTCTACTCAGTCCTGGTATTTGGGAGGCGGGCAGGTTGCTTGCCCCCACAGTCCATTACTAAAGGGAAGCTTTCATGACCTTGTCCCAAGGTGTGGTTCTACTCTTGGTAAGGCCTGTAGGAAAAGCTTCAGTGGAAATGGTCAGAGATTGGAGGAAACAACGGGTCAGAGACCAGATACCTACTAAGGACCAAGCACTTTAGACATTCTATGACCTACTTTAGTGTGGTTTGAATTATCATAACCATTTACGCATGAGAAGTCTGATGGCTGGAGGAGGATAAGTGACTTGCCCAAGGTCACACAGCTAATGGTTGGCAGAGTTGTAACTCAAACTGTAGTGATTATAATAGAGATAGGAATAATCCAAAAATGATTCCATATTTATTGCTTCATATGTGCTGTACTAAGCTGATGTTGTTATCTTGCTAAAGAAACTAAGGTTTTTAGAGGTGTAATTATTTGTACAAGTTCCACAATTTAGACAGCACACTGGTTCCAGCTTGAATCTGTCAGACCTATTCCCCAGTTTGTGTTCATAATCAGCATGCTGCTTTCCCTCCTCTCTAGGCCTCGGTCCCCAAAGCAAATGTGTAGTACGCGAGAGGATTCTAGGGAAACCTATGATTGGTGTTTGGGAGGCTATAAAGCCTCTACTTGTCCCTTCCTGTTACTGGGCTTTCTGGCTCATTTTTTTTTTTTTTCCTTCCTCCATTGCTGTGTCAGCAGGTGGTAGTGGTCATGCTGGCCTGTAGTATTTCCGGGAGGTGGTATAAATAATGGACTCTTGGGCTCGGATTGTGGCTCAGCAGTAGAGTTCTTGCCTAGCACATGCGAGGCCCTGGGTTCAATCCTTAGCACCACATTAAAATAAATAAAATAAATAAATAAAAGATATTGTGTCCCATTACAACTAAAAAATAAATATAAAAAAAATAATGGGGGCTGGGGTTGTGGCTCAGCGGTAGAGCGCTCGCCTAGCATGTGCAAGTCCCTGGGTTCAATTCTCAGCACCACATAAAAACAAAATAAAGGTATTGTGTACAACTAAAAAACAAATATTTTTTTAAAAATAATGGACTCCTAGTTCTACCACTTATCAGCCTTTGAGCCCATGAATAATCTCTGTAAATGATAGTTTCTGCAAATTTGAAATGAAGACACCACCTACATCAGGGCTGTGAGAAGTAATTCTTTATCTACATAAAACATGTTTGGGGTACCCCCAGTCTTGGGACATTAATGCATTTACCAAAGATGACATGCTTCATATATATCAGGTATTGTTAAGTGTTAGGAATATTGTAGTGAGCAGAATCAACCAAGCCTCGTCTCTTCAGAAAGCCAATGTTCTTGGGGGGCAACCAGTAAATACTAAGTTGGTATATGACATCAGTACTATAGTCTAGCAAAGGAAGGAGGCTAAGAGGACAGAGTAATTTAGGATGCTGTTTTTAGATGAGGATGATCAGGTAATTGCTCACTGAGTAGGTGATATCTTGAAGAGGGAGAGAGCTATCTAGCTTTGGGAGGACATCCCTGGTAGTGGAACAGCAGATGCAAGGGCCATGTGTAAGGAGTGCTCTTGGTAAGTTCAAGGAGGCGCTTAGTGTGGCTGGAGCCTTGTGAGTAAGAGAAAGGATTAGGAGATGGTTTTCCAGGTAGCCAGGAGATGAGGGAGGGCTGTCTAGGCTATGAGGAGGAAGGTTGGTTGCAGTTCTCAATATGACAGAAAGCCTCGGAACAGGGGGTGATGTGATCTCTTGATTAAAGAAAGCCCACTGGGGCTGGGGTTGTGGCTCAGCGGTAGAGCGTTCTCCTAGCATGTGCGAGGCCCTGGGTTCAATCCTCAGCGCCACATACAAATAAATAAATAAATAAATAAATAAAATAAAGATTAAGAAAGAAAGAAAGAAAGAAAGCCCACTGGACAGCACAAGCAGCCAAACATGGTTGAATTTCCTTCCCTGAAAGGTGGGACAGCTGAGCAAGTGTGTATACTAAACATAGTGAGGTTAAGGAAGCTGATTAAGATCATCTCTGGACCTGACAGAAGCCAGAAGAAACGGGGGGGTAGGGTAGAGGGCAGGAGTTAAAGGCCATGTATATATTGTAGAGGGAAAGGGAAGGCACTGGGGTTGCTGTGGTCCTGAGAGCTCCAAAGACTTTGCTGCTTCCTCCACTACACGTGTTCTAAGATCTATACTTTGTTGCCCTCCCACCAAAAAATGGTGGTGGTGGGGTACTTCTCACCCTCCTTAAAGAAGATCCTGTCTGGACTGGATATAGCTGGCCCTCCTTTGCTCTGACTTTGACTTCCGTTTTGGTAGCCACGCTGTGAATGTTTTGCTTACAACCCTCCCTTCCTCTAGCTTCCCTCTTTCCTCTCCAGTTCCTCTTGCTGGCTGACTCCTACTCCCGAGGTTACCACAAGCCAGCCACCTGCAGATCTCTCAACCCCGTGACCATATCTTCTGTGTCTTTTCACCCTATCCTGACAGTGTTACAGGGAAGAGTGAGCCTTCTACCCAACCCTCACCCTACTTACCCACAGTTTGTGGTCTATCATGCCAAATCTGACTCTAAATGAGATTTTTACTGGCTCTGAGAATACATAGGTCCTCTGGCCCCTATTTGTTGCCCAACCTCCTGAGATGGTTCTTCTGCTTTCTTATTAGCTAAGCATTGAGGATTTCACAGCATATGGCGGTGTATTTGGAAACAAGCAGGACAGCGCCTTTTCTAACCTGGAGGTAAGTAAGAGTCCTCTCCCAGCCCTGGGTCATGTGGACAGGCCATCCTGTGCCTTCCTTTCCAGCACAATAAGAGCTGTACTTAACCAGGTGTGGTGTCACATGCCTATAATCCCAGCTACTTGGGAGGCGGAGGTAGGAGGATCATAATAAGTTCAAGGCCAGCCTAGGCAAGTTCGAGAGACTTGTCTCCAAATAAAATGAAATCTCAGTGGTAGAGCACTGAAAAAAAGTTGAGAAGTGTATGATTTGGGACGAGAGATGTTGGCTTTGAGGGTAGAAAGGCCTGGGGTCTAAGTTTCAGGCCTAAGGGGGCCATTTTCTTTCTGACCTAAAGTGAGACCCCTTTGTGGTTCTATCTTGCCAGGGAAGTTTGGGGGGATAGCCTGGGTCTACTGGTCTCTGGTTCACTTAGCCTTCCACCTCTTCCCAACTCCCAGAATGCCCTGGACCTGGCCCCCTCCTCGCTGGTGCTTCCTGCTGTTGACTGGTATGCAGTCAGCACTCTGACCACCTACCTGCAGGAGAAGCTTGGGGCCAGTCCCCTGCATGTGGACCTTGCTACCCTTCGGGAGCTGAAGCTCAATGCCAGCCTCCCTGCGCTTCTGCTCATCCGTCTGCCCTATACAGCCAGGTATGGCCCAGGTAGCCTAGTCTCCAGCATGTAGCCTTGGGGCCCAGAGAAAGGCAAGGCTCTGGGCTTTGGTGGCACAATTTGGCCAAAGATGATAGTACTCCCTCTGCTATGTATCACCTTAAAACCCTTCCAGAAGAAGGTTCCCTCTTTGCCAGGAAGAGATGGTAAGAGCCTTCTGCTAGGTTTGACTTAAGAGTCAGTACCCAACAGTGTGCTAGGTCTGTTGGGCCTCCAGAGATGAGGCAGACAGGGGACCTGCTTGTGGGGAATTTCCTCACCTATCTAGGCCCTATTCATAGAGCAGATGTCAAGGACATGGTGGTGACTGTGAAGCCTGTGGGGGAAGGGGAACATGATTCCAGGCAGAGGTGCTGAAGTAAGCAAAATGGAGGGAGTTGGTGAGCCTGGTCCCTGCACAGGTTTCAGAGTGCTGGCTGGAATGTGCAGGTTTGGTGAGTGGCTAGTAGAGAGGGAGGAGAAGCTAGAGGAGCTGAGGGAAGGGTAGCAGGCTGCAGGCCAGGCAGAGCTACCTGTGGAGGTCTCATGCTGTGTCTTGTCCATAGCTCCGGTCTGATGGCGCCCAGGGAAGTCCTCACAGGCAACGGTGAGTGGGGTCAGGGAGGATGCATGTTCTCACTTCCTCCTCAGGCAAGGACCACAGAAGGCTAGCCTACATCTTTCTTCAGCCCTTTCTCACCCCCAGGATGGCTCCCTGCTTCTTGGAACAGCTCTTTGCAACTAGTCTCACCTTGCAGAGTGTCCAAATGCCTTGTGACTTATTGTGCAGGAGCCTGTGGATCCAGTTGGTGCTCGGGCTGTGTGACTACCAGAGTTTCACACTGCAATAAACAATTAGGAGGACTTTTTTTTTTTTTTTTTTTGCTATAAATGACAGCTTTTCATTCCCCATGGAATGGTAGTTGGGTGGATATAGAGTTTTCTATATGTATTTTTCCTTTTGCTTAGGTTGGGCTTGGCATTAGGGTGTTGTTGACAGGCCACAGTTTTCCCTGGGGAGGCTTGCAGAGGGGTGCGAAGACAAATAGCAGTTTTTAGGGATCTTCAGTGGAAACTAAAAGCATGACTTTCACATGATCCAGGATTCTAAAGCAGACGGTAGGCGGTGTTTATATATATATATATATATATGTATATATGTATTTATTTAGTTACCCATGGACCTTTATTTTATTCATTTATTTCTATGTGGTGCTGAGGATCAAACCCAGTGCCTCCCACATGCCAGGCAAGTGCTCCGCCACTGAGCCACAACCCCAGCTCCAGGCAGCGTTTCTTTAAGTGGGCTGCCTGGTGACCTTGTTCTCTGCTCTCCCCTCAGATGAAGTCATTGGGCAGGTGCTAAGCACACTCAAGTCTGAAGATGTCCCTTATACAGCAGCTCTCACAGCAGTCCGCCCCTCCAGGGTATGTGCATTACCAGCAAGGGTTCTGAGGCATGTGGGGAGAGGCAGTGTGGTGAGTCTGCCTAAAGGTGGAGCATGTGCTAGGAGTCTGCCTAGAGGTGAAGTATATGCAAGGCCTCCTAGAAGCCCCAGGGCTCATGGAAGCACTTGGAGGATTACCCCAGTGGGGCAGCTCTGGGAGGATTAGGAGGAGCAGTCAAGTTCTGCCTCCTCCATCTAGGGCAGCTTTCCATCTTTCTTTGTGAGCCTTATGGGCTGCATTCTTGAACATAGTCCACGAGATCCTAAGTTTGAGGGAGGGAAAATATCATCAGGGCTAGGGGCCCATGGAAAAGCTTCCTGGAGAAAACTGCCTTCTCAGACTTCTAGGACTTTTAGGTGATGGACAGGATGCCCAATAGGGAGAGATGGGAGAGCAGGACAGTGGGTCAGGACTTGCTCCCAAGGCTGTTGAAAGAAGGCTTATTGGGTGTTTCTGCAGGTGGCTCGTGATGTAGCCATGGTGGCTGGGGGACTAGGTCGCCAGCTACTCCAAGAACAAGTGGCACCAGCTGTGATCCATCCTCCTGTGAGTTATAATGACACTGCCCCGCGGATCCTGTTCTGGGCCCAGAACTTCTCTGTGGCATACAGGGAGCAGTGGGAAGATCTGACTTCCCTCACCTTTGGGGTGCAAAGGCTCAACTTGACTGGCTCCTCCTGGAATGACTCCATTGCCACGTAAGGGCACTAGGCTGGGGAGGAATGAGCCACTACACATGGCCTTCCTGCCACTGTGGGACAGGGGCAGGGATCCAGGGGCAGGTATGTGTGTTGTGGGTGAGGGTGGCCTTGGTGGGCTCTATTCACCAGGGATAGGTGGTATCTCAGGGTGGAGCTACTAGAGGGGGAGGTACTCACAGTTTTGCCTCCCTGTGCTCCCTAGGCCTTGGTTGGGACCTGGGAACCTGGTGCTTCCCCCTTGAAGGAAACCTTAGGCCTGTGTGTGGTCAGATACCAGACCAGCTACAACAATCAGTTCTAGGGCCCCCATACCCTCCCATTTCCCCTTACCCCAAAGCCCAAACTAGGCAATTCAGTGACTCTAACAGGGAGCTAAAAGGAGGGGAAGTAGACTCAGGGGGACCAGAGAAAGGAGCCCTAAGCTAGAGGCACAGCACCTGGGTGTTGGCTTCTACCTCCTTGCTCTGTTCTTAACTTGGTTACGACTGGAGCCTTAGTTTCCCCATCTATCAAGTGGGAACACTGCATCTTCAGGTGACTATGAGGAACTGGATCAGCTTAGGCAGGAGCAGACTGAGGAGCTTGCTCCTCTAAGCCACCCAAGGCCCTCCTGGAGACTGATAGCACATCTCTATCTCACCTTGCAGGCTCTCGCTGACCTATGAACAGCTCTTTGATACCACAGTGACGTTCAAGTGAGTCATTCAAGTGGGATGGATGTAGCTCAGTGGTAGAGTGCTCGCCTAGCATGTGGAGGGCCCTAGGTTCAATCCCCAGCACTGCAAAAAAAAGACAAATAAATAAAACACAAGTGAGTCCTGAAATAGTTAAGATATAGGTGGGGGCTACTGTCATTTCAGTCTCCCCTGCTTACCTGACACCCCTAACACCTCCTCCAGGTTCATTCTGGCTAACCGCTTCTACCCAGTATCTGCCCGGCACTGGTTTACCATGGATCGCCTCGAAATCCACAGCAATGGCTCTGTCACCTACTTCAATGCTTCCCAGATCACAGGGCCTAGCATCTACTCCTTTCACTGCGAGTATGTCAGTAGTCTTAGCAAGAAGGGCAGTCTCCTTGTAGCCCGCACACAGCCTTCCCTGTGGCAGATGACTCTTCAGGACTTCCAGGTATGGAATAGGGAGGGGATGCTCTCTCCCCAAGCTTTATGGGGCTTCCAGTAGAAGCCATGAGCTTGAGGTTTTCCAAGTATAGAGGTATTTGGAAGTACTGCTTAACTAACCATGTAGCTTGGCTATTATTGTGTTTTTTGGTGATGTGCTAACAATAAGCAGTACACTGGGGTTTATTTCTGTGGTTTGAGAAGGAAGGGACATCTACTACAGGTGGCCTGGATGTGATCACTGGGTTTCTGTCATGTTCCCCTTCAGGTGGGAATGCAGGCTGATAGTAGCAGAGTACTAGGGGAGGGGGAGGAAGGATCTGAAGAGTCTCAATGTAGCTTGGGCTTGTGGTTGACAGTCCTGTCTTGTGCTGCCTATCAGGAATATGGACTGTCCCTGACTCTGGACCTCCCATTTATGTGGAGCCACATGGTCTCTTCTGACTCACATCTGTGTGTTTCCCCAGATTCAGGCTTTCAATGTGACAGGTGAGCAGTTCTCCTACGCCAGTGACTGTGCCGGCTTCTTCTCCCCGGGTATATGGATGGGACTGCTCACCTCCCTCTTCATGCTCTTCATCTTCACCTATGGCCTACACATGATCCTCAGCCTCAAGACCATGGACCGCTTTGATGACCACAAAGGCCCCACTATCTCTCTGACTCAGATTGTGTGACCCATGCTAATGGGAGGTTGAGGGTGTGATGGTGTTCAGGTTGTCACTTTCCCATCTTGTGGCACACTGGACTGAAGGGCTTCCCCTCTTCTACCCACTGAGGGGCTTCCCTGGGGCTGTCCCCCCATCTCTACCAATAAGGTGTATATATTCTGCATAGATATTAGACAAATTTCCCAGGCTCAGTCATTGTGAAGGGAGGGGACAGTAGTTCTAGGGTCCCTTTCTCCTTATTTATTATTATCTTTTCACCATTACCCCCTTGCTGTTTATAGTGCTTTTGTGCAACAAATGCTCTCTCCCCAAGCTTTATGGGGCTTCCAGTAGCAGCCATGAGCTTGAGGTTTCCTGAGTGTGGAGGTATTTGGAAGTACTGCTTAACTAACCGTCTAGCTTTGCTGTTATTATTATTATTATTTGGTGATGTGCTAACAATAAGCAGTACACTGGGGTTTATTTCTGTGGCCTGAGAAGGAAGGGACGTCCACTACAGGTGGCCTGGATGCAATCACTGGGTTTCTGTCATGTTCCCACCAGGAGTGCCTGGCAGGAGCCTGGGGTGCTCTCTTGTTTCCTTCCTAATAAAATAAAGACTGTATTGGACCTCTTGTCACTGTTTTCTGCGCTTGGATTAGGTATGCACTTGGCTTTGGCTGAGGGATGCAGGAGGAGGCACCCGGATGTAGCCGAGCCAGGACAGGCGGGAGGCGAGAACATTTAGAACCTGGGTGGCCGGGAGGATCTTTCACAAGTCGAGCCTCTAACTGGTTAGAGTACGAACGGGCATTTAGGGCAAAGTCTGGATGTGCTTCCAGCCTTGGGAGGTACTCGTGACAATGGCAGCACTCAGAAAAAGCAACGCGACAGGCCCCCCCCCCCCCAAGCTGCTGCAGCGGCGCGCGACAGACCCGCGGGGCCGCGCTGAGCCTCCCGGGGGGCGGGGCGGGGCGCGTGCGGCTCCCGCGCAAGGATCCGTTACGAACCGCAGCACCAGCCGCCGCCCCGCCCCTCCCCGCTCTTCTCTAGACCCTCCGCGAGCAGACTCGCTCGTGGAGTGGGGCTGGTGCTGGGACCCGGGCGCCGGAAGCCCTTCTGGGAGGCTATCTGCGGAGGCAGTGGCCCTGTGGGCGTGGAGGGCTCGCAGGGAGGGGGCGGGACTCTTTGACGCGGCGGAGGGGTCGGGCGGCGGCCGTAGAGCCGCCATCTTTGGTCCAGTGCGGCGTCGGCGGCGTCGGCGGCGGCTGCTGTGGTGAAGGAGGAGGAGGAGCCGAGCGGTCGCTGGCACCAAGGCCTGACCATGGATGAGGAATACGATGTGATCGTGCTGGGGACCGGCCTCACTGTAAGTGCACCCTCGCGCGCCCTTGGCCCTACATCATGCCTTCCCCACCGTCCGCGATGATGCAGCCCCTGGTCACCAGCCCCATCGTTCCATCGTCCCATCATTGCATTCTCCGCTCAGGTTCCCCAAAAGCCAGGCCTATGCCCACCTCACTACCCTGCCACACAATGTCGATTGTATTCGACTGTTATGCCTTGGTTGCCCTGAAGGAATCCTCCACGACCTCACGACTCCCCAGGTTGCAACCCCTGGCCCCCTGGTGTGCTCCCTCCCTTGGCCTGCTTGGCTGGAAAATTCACCCCCACTCGACCTGATGCCCCCCGACCCCGCCCACCCTGCCCCCCTTATCCATCTGCGGCACCCATCACCTTCCCAGTATCCCCTCCTATCCTGTGCTAATCGCAGTGGGGATGCAGCATGAGGCCATGGGGTCAGGTGGCCTTGCCAGGGTGGACTCTCATCCCACCTTCCTGGCTTTTTCGGGGGTCAGGGAACCCAGGGAATGTTCCAGAAGCAGCAGCAGCGGGGGCAGTGACCACATTCCTGTTACCTCACCCCAGTTTCCCATGGAGACCTCAGACTGAATGGTGTCTGCAGCCTTTGTCCTTGGGCTAGTAACTGCTGAGGGTGTTTATCTTTTCCCTTCCTCCAGACCCTGTTGGTCTGCTTACCTGAGACTCATCTCCCTCAATCTGGGCCCATACACCCTCCTTCCATGATCATGGTCAAGAAGGCTCAGGGTCAGGGGCTCTTGTCCTTTGAAAAAAGAGCAGTGGAGGGTGGGGCCTGCAATTTCAAAGACTGTGATAATCTTGGCTTCCCTTTCAGGTGTCCTTTGAGGTTGAAATGGGTCTTCTCTATGATTCATCATGTTTTATCTGTCCTTCCATGTGCTCTACATAGATAGATGACTTTCTTGGCATGTTCGTATTGGAAGACTGTCCCTGTGTCTGATGCACACTCTGTTCCCCTCAAAGTCTCCATTATTTTTATCCTTCTTCATATCTTTCCCAGCAAGATTATGGAAGACACTGGTCAGATAAAGCTGTCACCCTCAATTTTAGGCAACGCAACAAGCTAGGGGTGGAAGGAGCTGTCCATTGTGGCAGGTTTGGGAACAAATCAGGGCTGCCATTGGGAATGCAGCAGCAAATGTCACCCCTTCCGCAGGAATGCATCCTGTCAGGTATCATGTCTGTGAATGGAAAGAAGGTGCTGCACATGGACCGAAACCCCTACTATGGGGGCGAGAGCTCTTCTATCACTCCCTTGGAGGAGGTAAGGCTGCCTAAACCTGGACCCAGGCCCAGATCCATCCTTCATTAACCCTCTCACATTGAGGCATAAGGTGGAAGAATGTCCCCAGGCTCTCTAGGACAGTAGGGGACATAGGGGTAGACCTTGAGGTTTTTCTCTTTCTCTCCCTCCTGTTTACAGCTGTACAAGCGCTTTCAGTTGTTGGAGGGGCCCCCTGAGTCGATGGGCCGGGGCCGAGACTGGAACGTTGACCTGATCCCCAAATTCCTCATGGCCAATGGTGAGGGAGATGAAGAAGATATTGTTGAGGGGTGGGCAACTGGGAAGACCAATGGAGGGTCAGACATTAGAGCAGGAGCAGCCAGACCATACAAGAGCTTCTGGAGGGAGCTGAGCTAATGTTGCCTCTCCCTCCCAACAGGGCAGCTGGTAAAGATGCTACTGTATACAGAAGTAACTCGCTACTTGGACTTCAAGGTGGTGGAGGGAAGCTTTGTGTACAAGGGGGGCAAGATCTACAAAGTGCCATCCACTGAGACTGAGGCCTTGGCTTCCAGTGAGTGTGGGTCCCCTGATCCAGAGAATAGTGGACTGGGTGGGGGAGGCAGACTGTCCTCAGGGCTGGTGGCAAGGTAGCCATCCAGAGAAGGGTTCCCTTTGCACCAGGTAGCATTCACCAGGCAGTACGAGAGGCTCCTTGCTTTGTATTCTCCATTGCAGGTTGCCAGGAGGGAAACACATGTAGAAAAAAGATGGAGGGGGATTCTTTTTAGACTTTGGCAGGGCCTCCACTTAACCCCTGAAATATCCCAAAGTGGTGGAGATGGGAAGGCCAAGTCCAACTCAACCCCCTATTCATACAAGTGGGGAAACTAAGGCCAAAAAGGGTAGGAGGGTAAACATCAGGACACGTGAAGAAGCTCAGCTGGAGCTAGGGCATCTACTTTCTTGGCCTGCCCAGCTGGGAAGGGGGGTTTAGTGTTCCAGTGATACAGAAAGTTTCTTCATGCTCCCTTTCTCAGATCTGATGGGCATGTTTGAGAAACGGCGTTTTCGCAAGTTCCTGGTGTTTGTGGCAAACTTTGATGAGAATGACCCCAAGACCTTTGAGGGTGTTGACCCCCAGACTACCAGCATGCGTGATGTCTACCGGAAGTTTGACCTGGGCCAGGATGTCATTGACTTCACTGGCCATGCCCTGGCGCTCTATCGCACTGATGAGTGAGGGAGGCTGGTGTGGTGGGAGGCCCCTTGCCAAGCCTACACCCTACCCTCCTCACACCTTCCTCCTGCTCCTTCTGCCCACCCTGCATGTCCCTTGTACTTACCCGTCTGTTACCTTTCACTCCCTCTCTCCCCTGCATTTTACCCATATCTTTACCAGGCCATACAGGGAGGTGGGAAGGCTGGCCTGGTGCCTGGGTGGGGATGAGCAGGGGTGCTGCTATCAGAGCATCTTCCCGGATTCCTGTCCCCCAGCTACCTGGACCAGCCCTGTCTTGAGACCATCAACCGCATTAAGTTGTACAGCGAGTCCCTGGCCCGGTATGGCAAGAGCCCATATTTATACCCACTCTATGGCCTGGGTGAGCTGCCTCAGGGCTTTGCAAGGTGAGGAAATGGCATTTTTTTTCAGTTGGCATTACTAGTACCAAGGCCAAGAATGGAAATGACCCCCTTGAGCATTTTTAGAGCATTTCATACCTTCCCATCTGTGATCTTCATTTACTTTGTTGCATCTCTGGGTGATAGCATAGCCCTAGTACATTGAGGTATACAGGAAAAGAACCAGGCCTCTGTGGAAGTGGCTTTCTCAGTTCTGGCAACACCAGGATTGGACACTGGGTCCCAGAACCTTGAGTTGAGGCTTAGCTGATAGCTGGCCCTTCTCCAGTGAGTCCCTTTATTCTGGTCCTCTGGTTCATTTCTATGTGGAACTGCTTTCTTCTGCCATCCTCATATTAGCCCATCAGAGAATATAGCCCATCACAGAATATTCTGGGAAGAAGC
This sequence comes from Marmota monax, assembly GCF_021218885.2. Taxonomy (NCBI): domain Eukaryota; kingdom Metazoa; phylum Chordata; class Mammalia; order Rodentia; family Sciuridae; genus Marmota; species Marmota monax. The sequence continues at coordinate 1,265,894 of NW_026692025.1, read as the reverse complement.
TTCAGAGAGGAAGGAGCATGCCAAGATCAGTCCTGAGTTTGTGGCAGTGATAGAGCTGGGACGAACTGCTGGATCTCCTGACTTTGGCCTGCCTGGGCAATCTTTTCTGTACCTTGGTGGTGGAGTGGGGAGAGTGTAGTGGAATTGATCCCCATTTATCCTGAAGGGGAACTTCACCATCACTGTCTTCGCCACAGATTGAGTGCCATTTATGGGGGAACATATATGCTGAACAAACCTGTAGATGACATCATCATGGAGAATGGCAAAGTGGTGGGCGTAAAATCTGAGGGAGAGGTAAGCCTTCCCCATGCGATGGGGTCATTGTGGCTAGGGCAGGGTTTGATTGCCACCTTAGGGGCTCAGTTCCTAAGGAGCCTGACTGCTGATGGGTCTGCTGCTCCTCAACCTCAAGGCCCTAAGAGCTGGGAACTGGGGAGTCACCCCAAAAGAAGTCTTCATAGCCATTTCTATTGGCAAGAGGTATCCCTCAAAGACCATATGTTATGTCTTTGATCCAGAAAATATTCCTGATCACAGTGTCTCTCAGCAGCAGGGTTGCCCTTCTCTGAGTTAGGCACCTACTTGTACTATAGGAGGAGCAGTAGTGACAGCTCAGAGGAGCACTTCCTGCCACAGCTGTCTGCCCTCACTGTGGATACAGACTGTGACCACCCAGGGCATGGGATGGTCTGATGGGCAAGGACTTGTGGTGCCTTCACAGGTGGCCCGCTGCAAGCAGCTGATCTGTGACCCCAGCTACATACCGGACCGTGTGCGGAAGGCTGGCCAGGTTATCCGCATCATCTGTATCCTTAGCCACCCCATCAAGAACACCAATGATGCCAATTCCTGCCAAATCATCATCCCCCAGAACCAGGTCAACAGGAAGTCAGGTAGGCTAGGCCATGACTGAGTATTTCCTGTTCACTCTCCTTGGGGTTGCTGTGCCTCCCCTCACCCCAGCCTTGGGGCTCCCCACATGATCCCATCATGGAACAAATGGGACCCTCATTGTAGTCACCACAACTTGGGGACCCTAAGGATTGGATGGCTTGGACTCTTTTCCCTCCGTGATGGTGACCCCTTGGTTGCTGCCTGCTGTGCCGGGGTAGGAAGGGGCAGGCAGGCCAGAAGGCCCCTAAGGAGCCTTTTCCATGTGTGGCTGTTTCCTTTGGCCCTGTTAATGGAGTGTTTCCTATGGGCAGACATCTACGTGTGCATGATCTCCTACGCACACAATGTGGCCGCACAGGGCAAATACATCGCCATTGCCAGCACCACAGTGGAGACTGCAGAGCCTGAAAAGGAGATTGAGCCAGCATTGGAGCTGCTGGAGCCCATTGATCAGAAGTGAGGGGCTGGGCTGAGCCTGATGGGGAGGATGAGAGGGAGGGAGCTGATAGTAGAAACCAAGAAGGGCAAGGCCCATTGTGAGACTTGTCCTCCCTCCTCCATCTGCCCCCCAGGTTTGTGGCTATCAGTGACTTGTATGAGCCCATTGATGATGGTTCTGAGAGCCAGGTAAGCAGCCTGTCTCAGCCCTGGCTCTTAGCTGCCCACCCAGTGCCCCTACCTAACTCACCCTGGCCATGGGCTCTGGCTGTTTGCAGGTGTTCTGTTCCTGCTCCTATGATGCTACCACACACTTTGAGACAACCTGTAATGACATCAAAGACATCTACAAACGCATGGCTGGCTCTGCATTTGACTTTGAGAACATGAAGCGCAAACAGAATGACGTCTTTGGAGAAGCTGACCAGTGATTGCCGAACCCCCTCCCCTAGCCCCTGCTGCCCCCTCCCCCATCTCTGTTCTCCTCGAGGGCTGGGGAGACAGTATGGCTGGGCAACCCTGTTTCCAGCATCCTCTGCTTCCCCCACCACATTCCCATCACCCACCTCATTGATTCACTGACCAAATCTTTAACCTTAGTGATGGTTTGGGAGATGGGGGTTGGATAGCATCCTCTTTCTTGTCCCCTCCTTATTCTAGGAAAAGAGGGTTCTTCTCCTTGTGTGTCCCCCCCCCCATTCTTCTGCTCTGTTCGTGAAGGACATGGAGGAAAACCTGACTTCTACCCTCACTGCTCTTAACCCCCATTGTAGTGGCCTTTGGAGATGCCCCCTGCCTCCCCCCACCAACTCTAGTGTGTTGGAAAGAAGGGGCCCTCCCAGCACAAAATTGCATTCCTCCCCTCCCCCATAATTTATTCTAATTTATTAACTTCTGCCCCCCTTCCATCTGAGCCTGAAGCCCTCTGATGCAGCCTGGGGGCTGTAGAGTAAGCTTCTTCAGCCTCTCCTAGCCCTGGCAAAGCCTAGGGAAGGGGAGAAGGTTTAGGTGTGGCCCCAATGGAGGGTTGATCTTGCTGTTTTTATTCCTTGTCTTTGTGTTCTTTGGTACTTGCTGAGAGAAAAGAGCAAAGCAGAAGGAGGTGGGAAAATGGATCCAAACCCCAGTGTGCCCTGCCCCATGCCTTTCCTTTAGTGGTGGGAAACCCTTATCTTGCAAAGTGAATGTGTCCCTTGCCCTAGCCTCTAGTGTATTTCACAGAAAACAAAACCTCCCAATAAAACTGTGTTGAAACCTGAACCTGGATCTTTAGGTTGAATTCCCAAAAGCTGGGTGCTTGACAGGGCCTTGGCTGTCTGGGTTAGAGCCCAGGCATAGCAACTGGCACCGGGAATGCATCTCTCAAAGGTCAGTGCAGGGGAAGCAGGAAAGCTAGCATCTGGCCTCGGTTGGAGATCAAGGTACAGAACTAACGTCTGGGTCAAAATAAGACAGAAATCAGGGACCAGCCTTGGGCCTGGCGAAGGGAACACTAGGTCTAGCTTTGGGTAGGAGTCAAGCAACCTATATGCGAACAAGTCTGTGGGCCTATGCCAGACCTGGGCTCAGGCAGTGAGGAAGCAGGGACCCTGTGGGGGCCGGCTTTGAGCAGTGAAAGATCAATACCCGAAGAAATGGAGGGGGCGGGCCCAGCTCTGGGGTCGATAGGAAGAAATAGACGGACTGGAGACCCGGCTTCGGGTCGGGGTTAACTACAAGGAAGGACAAGAGGTTGGGATATTCAGGCTTAGTGTCACTGAATAAATGGGAGGAGAAGCCCGGGAGGTCTCTGGCGAGAGCCTACTTGTGGAGGTGGGGGTCCAGCCTTCCGCGGCTGGCGGGGCGGGGCAGGGCGCGATCACGTGCAGTGATGGCGGGGCGGGCGCTGGCGCACCTTCGCTAGTGGTCGACGTCACGCGTCAGCTGACTGAACCGCGGCCGCCGCCGTTGCCGGGATTTAGCCGGGCCGCTGTCACAGTTGTTGCCGCCACCGTCACCGCTGCCGCCGCCATGGCTCAGTACAAGGGCGCCGCGAGCGAGGCAGGCCGCGCCATGCATCTGATGAAGAAACGGGAAAAGCAGCGGGAGCAGATGGAGCAGATGAAGCAGCGGATCGCAGAGGTGCGGGCTGGGCCCGGGCGCCGTGGAGCATGCGCACCGCGCGGGCCCCCTGGCAGCCCAGCTCCACCCTCAGGCCCTGGGAGACCCTGGGCAGCGGGCTGGGAGCACTAGGGGGCGGTCCCCGAATCGGGAGCGGGACTCTTGCTTGCCGCCTCTGGCAGATGGCAGAAGTGAGCCAGCGGCAGTCTCATCTGTAAAATGGGCCAGAGTCAGGCCATGTCAGAGGTAGAGACAGCTTGTGACAAGCCTCCATCAGAAGGGAGCCAGTCAATATTTCTGTTGGTAGCACTGGGGTTGGGAGGCCTTCCCAAACGCTCCTTCTGAGCACAGAACTCCTTGGTTCAGGCTCCCCAGCCCTCAGAACCAGGCCTCTACCAGGATCCAGTGCATACCGGGAAGGGCAAGCCCTGTGGTAAGACACAGGGGCAGGCCACTGAGACTCATTCTGGAACCCTTTGCACTCATGATGAAGGCAGGCACGCGTCACATTCTGGGGTTCTAGCAGCTCCCCCAGTGCTTCAATAAGTGGCCAGTGATGGTGGGCTCAGGGAGAGAGGAATCATGAACCCTCAACTTGTGCCTTTGGAGGAGATTCATCAGAAGAGTAAGGACTTCAGATTCCAGGGGAGAGCAGGAACAAGATTTCAGGCAGAGACTTCACTCAGCCTCACTACATGCGTTATGTTTGACACAAAACTGTCTGGACCTAGCCCTGCTGTCTCAGTGGGAACTTCCTGGCAAGCTCTGCTGACCACTTCTTTTGAAGGCCCTGGTCAGAGATGGATCTACATGGCACTCTTGGAATGGGGCTGGGTGGAGAGAGGAGGCCTCTGGGAAGCTTTGGCAACACCTGAGGTTGGGAGGAGGGAGGAAGATCACTCAGGATAGGGCTCAGCCCTTCAACCACTCTGTTCCTTTGTCTTCTCCTTGGGTCCGGTCTCAGGAGCATCATCTTATAGGCTGGATATGAAAAAGGCCAAAAATGAGTAGGGCCAATGGCTGCAGGCCACCAAAGAAGCTCTAGCCCTCAGCAGGAGACATGAAAGGGGCCAGAGCAGTGCAAGAGTTGGTGGGAAACAACCCATTTGACTCTCATAGCGCTGGCAGACCATCCCCTAGCTTTGTGGATCCTCTACCTATAAAGGATAGGAGGGTCTGTCTTTTCCAGGGACATATCTCGGACTAGAACCCAGGTCCCCAACATCCAGCATGTTGTTTCTACAGTGTAGTGATGGGTCGTCCTCACTGCTGTGTTCCCTCCTTTGTAGGAGAACATAATGAAATCCAACATTGACAAGAAGTTCTCTGCACACTACGATGCTGTGGAGGCAGAGCTCAAGTCCAGCACCGTGGGTGAGCAGGGTGCACATGCTACTCTCCCAGGCCTAGGGAGGCTGTTTCTTTGCCAACCCTGGATGACCAGCCTTTCCCCCATGTCTCCTTGCCTTACAGGTCTTGTGACCCTGAATGACATGAAAGCCAAACAGGAAGCACTGGTGAAGGAGCGGGAGAAGCAGCTGGCCAAGAAGGAGCAGTCAAAAGAACTGCAGCTGTGGGTTCCCTCCTTGGTCCCTTGGCCAGCAGCTTTCCTCTTAAGATGCAGCTAGCACTCGGGGGCTCCCGGGAAAGGGTCAGGCTATTCCTTTTTCATGGGGGGAACCCATTTCCTGTTTTGGAAATGGGTATAGCATCTAGTTTGGGCCCACACTAAAGTCTTCTTACCTTCCTAGTTTGTCTTTCCCCTTTCTGTTCCTCTGTACTATAAAGGTAGTCCTTTCTGTGCCCTCTTCTTTCAGTGGGTGTATTAAGAGCTTGCATTGTCCCCCTTCTCTATCTTAACCATATCTCTATATGCCTGCTGTGTCATAATCAGAGCTCTCTGCCCATGAGCTATGAAGTGACTCAAGGCAGGAGGATCCCTCTGGGGTGCTAGGGAGATCCAACCTGCACTTGGTGAGCCCCATACTGAGCACACAAGTGTCTCTGGGTCAGGGAAAGGACCTAGAGGCAGGAACATGGGGCATGATGGCCACCCATGCCTTGGTAGAAAGCTGGAGAAGCTGCGAGAAAAAGAGCGCAAGAAGGAGGCCAAGCGGAAGATCTCTAGCCTGTCCTTCACCTTGGAGGAAGAAGAGGAGGGAGGCGAAGAGGAGGAGGAGGTGGCCATGTATGAGGAGGAGCTGGAAAGGGAAGGTGAGGGCCCTGCCTGCCAGAACTCAATCCGGGATTTTGGGCTGTAGAAGGAAAAAGAACATCCACTGCCCAGCCTCAGTTGCTCGCTATGCTTATGGTCCCAGAGTTCACATGGGGCAGGAAAGGAAAGCAAGGAGCCGGGACTGCACTACTTTTATATTTTTTATTTTTATTTTTGCAGTACTTAGTGTTGATCCCAGGACCTTGTGCATGCTAGGCAAGTGACCAACCACTGAGCTACATCGTGATCCCTTTTTATTTTTAAATAACTAATTGATTAGTAAATTAGGTACTGGTCATAGAACCCAGGGACACTTTACCACTGAGCTACATTCCCAAATCCTTTTAAAATTTTTTGAGACCGGGTCTTGCTAAGTTGCTGAGACTGTCCTTGAACTTTTGATCCTCCTTCCTCAGCCTTATGAGTAGCTGGGATTACAGGTGTACACCACCATGCCCAGCTGCATCAGGTTTTAAAAAAATTTTATATATTGTTGATGGACCTTTATTGTATTTATTTATTTCTATGTGGTGCTGAGGATCAAACCCAGTGCCTCACACATGCTAGGCAAGTGCTCTACCACTGAGCCACAACCCCAGCCCCAGCTGCATGGGTTTTTAAAGCCAAGTAGGGGCTCACTGTCAGTGGCAAATTGAGTCAAATCCCAGCCAGTGTCCCCTGGACAGGAGCCACCAGTGCAAGGACTGTCGGAATGAGGTTGGTAACTGGTCCAGAAGGTTCCAGAAGCTACCCTCTGAAGGTGCCACAATAGGATAGATTGAGGAGAGAAGATATTCTGGACCATTCTTGGGCGCTTTAAGTTTCTGCAGTGATGAAAATATTCATGTCTGTGCTTCCCAATATGGTAGCCACTGAGCACTAAAGAGTTAATTGTTGAATTAGTTCTACTGTAAAATTTACACAGCCAAAGAAATTTAGTGGCTATTAGGTGGACACTACAGACCTCAGATGTGAGAACTAGGGGACATCAGGAACTTTTGGGGAAGGCTGGTAAGTGAAGCCAAAGCCAGCCTGGTTCTCCTGTGTGCTACACACATACTCTGTACCTGATCAGGAGCATACAGGGCATTGTCCTCTCCTAGTGGAAGGCATACAAATCAGCATGTATTCTGGATGAATTGCTGCCCCACCTGTGGCCTGGGGAGTAGCCCAAGGTCAAAGAATGTGTCACAAGGAGGATAGTTGGTAGTTGGGCCTTAAGCATGAGGGGAATTTCATTAGTTCCAGACAGGAAAGGTGAAAAGATACAGCTGCACTGAAATATCAGGAAAGAGTGGACATATTTGAGAACTCTGAACAAGTTATGTCCCAAGCCTCAGACGAAGACAAGGTGACAGACCTGGAATATTTTAGAAATTGTTATTTTAGTAATACATTGGGTTTTTTTGGGGGGTGGGGTACCAGGGATTGAACTCGGGGGTGCTCAACCACTGAGCCACATCCCAGCCCTATTTTTGTATTTTATTTAGAGACAGGGTCTCACTGAGTTACTTAGTGCCTTGCGGTTGCTGAGGCTGGCTTTGAACTCCCAATCCTCTTGTCTCAGCCTCCCTAGCTGCTGGGATACAGGCTTGCGGTCGGCTAGTAATACATTGTATTTAACATAACTGTATCCAAAATATTTCCATCTAGGCTAGTCCAGCTAGCTACATGTCAACTGCCACAAGCTCAGTGTTGTGTGTGGCAGGAGCTACTGTTTTGGTCTGAGCAGGCCTAAGTGGGGGGAGGTTATTAACCTGTCTGTATCACTAGGGCTTTTACAAAAACACTGTTTGGTGTAGGCTTTTCCCTCCTTCTAAAGGCTTCATTTTAAGAGACCTAGCAGTGGGATCCTGATATCTTGTTGGTTTTTTTTTTTTTTTTTTTTGGTTTATGTCTGTCTTCTAGGTCAGTGGTTCTCATAGTGTACTTCAGGGACCCTGGGGGTCTGAGAGATCCATTTGGGGGTCTATGAGATCAAAACCATTTTCAGAATAATGCTAAGACATACTTCACCTCCTTTTGCTCCAGAGATCACCACAAAGAAAAGGAAATTGGGGAAGAACCCAGATGTGGACACCAGCTTCTTGCCTGACCGAGATAGGGAGGTAAAGGCTGCCTGGCTCTGGCTCTGACATTGATTCTGACCTGACCTCAGCCCTGGCAGAGACTCTGGCTCAGGGAGTGGGTCGCTATACCCTTTGAGCAGCCCTGGTCCTCACTCCTTCACCCATTTCCTCTCCTAGGAGGAGGAAAATCGTCTCCGGGAAGAGCTGCGGCAGGAGTGGGAAGCCAAGCAGGAGAAGATTAAGAGTGAGTGCTTGTGGAATTGGGCACAGAGGGTCTGGCCCTGGGGTTCTGGGGCAGTGAGAGAACAGGGCTGGGCCCCTGAACATAGTCTCCTGGACTGTGCACTGTGCCCTGAGAAAGCTCTATAGCAGAGTTCCTGGGTCTGGAGACCAAGAGGCAATTCTGATTTGTAGGTGAAGAGATTGAAATCACCTTCAGTTACTGGGATGGCTCTGGACACCGGCGGACAGTCAAAGTAGGCAGTGGGGGGCCACCCTTGGGTTTGGTGGGAAGGAACTGACAGGCCTGACTTTAGAAGTCCCCCGGGATCCTAAAAGCTGTACGGAGAATGAGGGCCTACAAGCTTCTGCCTATTGAAAAGCACTTCTCCAGTCTTCTGTCTTCTCTTCCTAACTCCTTGGTTTCCTGGATGTTGGCTCTTGGGCCACCCCTGTAGATGAAAAAGGGCAATACAATGCAGCAGTTCCTCCAGAAGGCACTTGAGATCCTGCGTAAAGACTTCAGTGAGCTCAGGTGAGCAGTGTGTACACGCCTGTGTGTGTATGTGTAGATCCTGTGATCTCAGCCAGTATCCCAGAAACCCAGGATCACCACTCCCTGGCTAGGAAGATGGCATGCTGGGCATTGCACTCTGCAGAAGGGAGACTCAGGCCCCTTTTTCTTTCCATCCTGCCATAAAGAGCTTAGGTGGGAGCTATCCTGCCTTGGCCCAAAGGTAGAGGACAGTGGAATGCCTCTCCCAGGCTCACTAAACCAGAGGGCTTCCCTTAAAGCATTCCAACCAGTTCTTTAACTGTCTGCTTCCTCCCTCTGTGGGAGGAGAATGTGCTCTTTCCATCTGTATCCCTCCCCCCATCTTTCTTCCTCAGGTCAGCAGGGGTGGAGCAGCTCATGTACATCAAGGAGGACTTAATCATTCCCCATGTGAGTCCCTTAACTTCCAGCTCATGCAGTGGGTCCTGTGCCCCTAGGCCTCTGCAGTAGCGTTCCCACACAGCTCTGCACTCTTTCATGCTTTCGTCTGCCTATGAGTGGGAAGTGGCGTATGGATAAGAGAGGTCAAGATGGACCATCAAGCTGACCTAACTTATCCTTGCCTTCTAGCATCACAGTTTCTATGACTTCATCGTTACCAAGGCACGTGGGAAGAGTGGTGAGTGAGCCTAGCCTAGTCCCTCTCACAATTTGGCATATATATATATATATATATATATATATATATATATATATATATATACACACACACACACACACATACATACATACATATACACACACACACACATATACATATATCACTGTAACCTTGGGATGGCTATTTCTCCCCCAAAGGGCCACTCTTTAACTTTGATGTTCATGATGATGTGCGGCTACTCAGCGATGCCACTGTGGAGAAGGATGAAGTAGGATGGTGCCAGGGCACTGGGTGGGGAGAGGTCCTGGGTCCACAGGGTGGTGTCCCTGGGCTGTGGAGAAGTTAAGGAAAGTAGAGTTCAGGAAGGTTGGCTTTTCCTTAGTCTCATGCAGGAAAGGTGGTGCTGAGGAGCTGGTATGAGAAGAACAAGCACATCTTCCCTGCCAGCCGCTGGGAACCCTATGACCCTGAAAAGAAGTGGGACAAGTATACGGTGAGGAGGCAGGGAAGCTGGAGAGGCTGGTCACCAGGAGGCCTTCCGGGGGGGGGGGGGCAGCCTGACTAAGTGGGCTCTCAGTGTCTTGCTAGAGAACCAAAGGGATATGCCAGCCAGTACTCTCATCTCTGTTTTCCCTTTCTTGTCCCCTGTCCCTCTGTTCTCACACCAGATCCGGTGAACATGTAGAAAGTGGCTTGGCCTCGGCCGTCCCTGGTGACCCCCATGTCTCCAGAACTCAAGTGTCTGACTCCCCTGCGACTGTGCTGCTGTGTGCTAGGAGGACAGTAGCCACTCATCCCCTGGCACTGTCATTATTGCTTTTTTCTTCTACAATAAATAAGTGCACATGTGAGAGCTGGAGTGCCTGCATTGTGAGAAAGTGTGTTCTGTTTAAAAATATTTTTTATTGCCATAAAATTCACATAACATGGAATTTCTCACTGTGGCCATTTGACCTTATTTACTGGGGATTGAACCCAGGGGCACTTTACCATTGAGATACATACCCAGCCGTTTTTTAATTTTATTTTGAGACAGGGTCTTGCTGCATTGCTCAGGCTGGCCTCAAACTTGCCATCCTCCTAGCTCAGATACCTGAGTCACAGGGATGACAGGTATGTGCCCCCATGCCCAGCTTGATCATTTTAATTCAGTGGCATTTAGTTGACTCTCAGTGTTATGCAACCATCACCACGTACTTCCAGAACATTTTCATCACCCCAAAAGACCATATGGCCATTTATTTAGTAGACACTCCTCATTCTGTCTTGCCAGCTCCTGGCAACCCCTAATTTACTCTCTCTGTCTATGGATTGGACTATTCCCAACATTTCATATAAGGATTGATCCCTTATCCAAAGTGCAGGGAAAAGGGATGAGGTAGGACCATGAGCCAGCTAGGAGTTCTCACTTGCATTTCTGGCCCTGTGTCTCGGGTAGAACCATCTGGGGTCACTTGGAGGAGAAAGAAAGTAGGAGTAGGCCAGGGTACCTTGGGGCACAGCAGGGAGGGGGTGGCCAAGACTGATCCTATATTCCAGATGTGAGAGACAAGTCTGAGGAGCTCAATGTAGCCTGTTCTTGGGCTACAAGGAGGCCTGGAGCGAATCTTCAGGTTTTCTGTGCCAATACCTTCCTACCCTTTGAGAAACCTCCAAGAAGAGCAGGCTTCCCAGGGAAAGGAAGCTATTTTCACCCAATGCCATATAACTTGACATCATCTCAACTTTTCTCTACAGTCCCCAAGCTCTCCTGAATTCTGCATTCATATAGATCCAAGATGCCAAGGGACTGTGAGCCTGGGTCACACCTAGACAGGAGCTATCTCCAGCCCTGCAGGTTCTGGAAAACAAGCTCTTTGAAGACCAGTCCTGATTCTTTCAGGAGAGAATCTGCTTTCTGGAAACAGCCCTAAGTCCCTGGCAGGAGGACTAGGAAGCCCTCTGGGGTCAATATCAAGGATACAGGGGGACTGTTAGAGAAGGAGAGCCACATCTTTTTGACCAGCAAAAGGACAGAAAAAATATGTCATGGTAGGGGGCCCAGCAGAGGATCCCCTTATCCAAAGTGCAGGACTGAGGTGGTAGTCTAAAAGACTACAGGAAAGCTTCTTTTAGATATCCCACTCTGCCACTGGGCCTCAGTGGTCTTAGGAGTCTGACCTCACTTCTGGAGGCTGGTGCTGGCCAAAATTCCTGCTGAGGAAGGAGGACTATCTAGATATTGCCCAGGCTTGGGGAGACCCTTGGGATGTTGGATGCATTTGAAGGTTTGAGTTCAGAAGAGAGTTCAGGAGGCTGCAGAGAGAAGTTGAGGAACTGTCAAGGCAGATGCTATTTGATGCTTTGGAACTAAATGGGGTCACCAAAGACCAGCATATGCAGAGGATACAGCTAGAGAGGAAGCTGTTGGTCCCTTCCTCACTCAGGCTTCATTCCTCTGTGTGTGTGCACAACAAAGAGAAAAAAAAAAGATAAGGAGCCTTTTCTGCTATAGGGAAATTTAACCTGACACTTAAATGACAAGAAGCTAGCCATTCCGGAACAGGAGAGAGCATTTCAGAGGAAACAGCAACTATGGATACCCTATTGGGAAAGATTGAAGTTGAATGGTTGGAACGGAGGGAGGGAAAGAAAGGGGGGAGTAAAAGGGACTTGGTGCACAGTGCTCTTTTCTCTCTTTTACCTTGAACTGTCCAGCAGAAGCCATGTATTCACATGGTTCACACATCATCATGAAAGAGCAGGAAGCAAGGTGCTTCACTTCAGGCTGGGCTCTGGCCCAACCCAGTTCTCACCCTCCCCCAACCCAGAGAGATGCTTTTTATCACCTCCTGGTTCTCCTTGTTTCTCTATGCAAAGACAAACTCATATAAATATATAATCTGTCTCTTACCTTTCTATACAAAATGTGGCCTGCTTTTATCTTGCTTGTACCTGGCTACTAGAGTGTCACTTACAACATAGGTGGATAGCCTACACCTATTTCCATATCATGGAGAGCCTCATCATTCTTGTCCTCTCCTCCTTTGCTGAGTATTGATCCCAGGGCTTTCTTTACAATAGGCAAGAGATCTGCCACTGAGCCAAATCTTCAACCTTTTATATTTTTATTTTGAAACAGGGTCTTGCTAAGTTGCCCAGGCTGGTCTCAAACTTGGGGTCCTCCTCCCTCAGCCTCCTGCATAGCTGGCATTACAGGTGTGTACCAGCATGCCTGATTTACTTTTTTTTTTATTTCATAGTATCAGGGATTATTGAACCCAGGGGTGCTTAACTGAGCCACATCCTCAGCCCTTTCTTGTATTTTTATTTTTTTGTAGTAATTCTGGGGATTGAACTCAGGGTCTTGTGCATGCAAGGCAAGCACTCTACCAACTGAGCTATATCCCCAGCCCTCTGTATTTTATTTAGAGATGGTCTTGCAGAGTTATTTAGGGCCTTGCAAGGTTATTGAGGCTGGCTTTGAACTCACAATCCTCCTGCCTCAGCCTCCCCATGCCTGGTTTACTTTTAATCTTTATTTTCAACTTTTTCAACCAAGGAAAAATTCACATAGTATAAAGTTAGCCATTTAAAAATGTATAATTCAATGGAATTTCAAATATTCATCATGTTGTGCAACTATCCTATCTATCTGCTCCCAGAACATTTTTGTTACCTCCAAAGGAGATCCTGTATCCATTAAGCTGTCTCTACCCTTCTTCCTCACTACAACCCCTGGCAGCTACTAACCTGTTTTTATGGATTTGACTATTCTGGAACGTTCACATAAACAGAATCATACAATTGTGATCTTGTATGTCTGGCTTATTTCACTAAGCATAATGTTTTGGAGGTTTATTCATATTGTAGCATGAATCAGAATTTCATTTCTTTTGTTTGTATGTATGTGTGGTACTGGGTATTGAACCCAGGGCATTGTGCATACTAGGCAAGAGCCCTATCTCTGAGCTACACCCCCAGTCACCTTTCTTTTTATAACTGAACAATGTTCCATTGTATGTAAAGATCATATTTTGCTTATCCAGTCCTCTGTTGCTGGCCATTTTGAGTATTCCCACCTTTTGGCTATTGTACACAATGTTGCTATGTACATCTATGTACATGGTTTGTGCTTTTAATTTGTATTTCTCTTCACATGTTTAAAATATAGACTTCATCTACCAATTGTCTATTTCTGTCACTTGCTTCTGGGTTTTAGGTCATAATTAGGAAAGTCTTCTGCAGTTCAATGTTGCAAAAGAAATAGTGATGTGAGAAGCTGGTGGCTTAGACAGGCTGGAGAAAAGGTCACATTCTGGGTAGATTTTTGGGGAAACCCAGAAGATTTGCTGACAGATAGAATATGGTGTTGAGAGAAAAGAGGAGTGAAGGAAAATTCCAAGGTTTTGGCCTGAGCAAGAGGAGGAATCTACTAAGATGGGGCCCCTGTAACAAGAAGCAAGTTTAGAATGAACAATTAACTACTGGTGGACATATTATGTTGACATTCCTATTAGCTAGCCAAGTGGTTGCCAGGCAAAAACTCATATCTATGAACCAGGAGAACTTGAGAAGCTGGAGAAAGAAATTTAAGAGTTGTCAAGATTGACCTTATTTGAGGCTCTGGAACAGAATGAGATCACCAAGCGATCAAAAGGTAACAGTTAGGCTTCTTGAGCAAATGGATGAGATGTAAAAGACAAGACTGAGAAACAGGATGTGACAGGGTGGGTGGTAGTATTTTGCCCTTGTGATAGTTACATGAGAATGCTGAGTGATCACAGGGTTCATTACCAAGCAATTCTACTCCTGTGTAATTACCTCAGAATAACTCCTGCACATTTGATATAAACCTCTGCATAGGTGCCCCCTTGGATTTCAGGCTGAATACTAAGTTGCATATGCATAGGATGAAAATTCAGGAAACCAGTCAATGGAAATCCAGAAGGGTCACACCTTAGGAATCGGTTATAGTAACCCTAGAACAAAGGGTTCCCTAGACCTGTCCTAACAAAGCCTAAAAATCAGTCTTGAGAGGATCAGGCTGATTCACGAGTACCTTAACTGCCTGCCAGAATCCAATACTCTTTTCAAGAAAGACAACTGAATCCAAATTCTGAACTATATAACAATCATACTGATAGCATGTAAGAAAAATCACCACACATGCAAAGAAACAGGGAAATATACCCGCAACCAGGATAAAAATTAGTCAAGTGAAACAGAAATAATTTCAAAATATGCAAGTAAAAAAAGAAAAGAAAAGCAATCACTTCTATCCAGCATTGGACCTAGCCAGAGCAATTAGACAACAAAGAAAATAAAAGGCATACAGTTCAGAAAGGATGAAATCAAACTATCTCTATTCTCAGATGACATGATCTTGTGTATAGAAACTTTAAGGAGCCCTATAAAAGACTTAAAGCAAATAAGCAAGTTCAGCAAGGTTTCAGGATAAAAGATCATCATATAAAAATTATGTCAGCCCAATGTAGTGGCACATGCTTGTAATCCCAGTGACTATGGAGGCTGAGGCCAGAGGATTACAAGTCTGAAGCCATCCTCAGCAACTTAATGAGATCCTGTCTCTAAATAAATGAATGAATGATGAATGAATGAATAAATAAATAAATAAAAGGACTGGGGATATATAGCTTAGTGGTAAAGTGTCCCTGGGTTCAACACCCAGTACCAAAAATAAATACATATGCAAGTAAAATAAAAGTTTTAAAAATAATTTATGTTTTATACACTAGTAATAAACCATCCAAAATGAAATTAAGATAACAATTCCATTACAAGAGTGTCAAAAAGAACAAAATGCTTAGGAATCAATTCCACAAAACAAACAAACAACAACAACAAATATATATATATATATATATATATATATATATATATATATATATATATAAACCTGCAGGACTTGTACACTGACAACTATAAAACATTGTTGAAAGAAATTAAAGAAGACTGCTATTGTGTGAATGTCCCCTTCAAAATTCATGTTGAAATTTAATTGCCATTGTGCTGATATTAAGAAGAGAGAATTTGCCAGGTGCAAGTTTATAATCTCAGCAATTCCGGAGATCGAGGCAGGAGGATTGCAAGTTCAAAGTCAGCCTTAGGGCAACTCTGTCTCAAAATAACCTTTATGGCCAAGCTCTTCTGGCCACACAGGCAGGAGGATGGCATGTTTGAGGCTAGCCTGGGAAACTTAGTGAGACTCTGTCTCAAAATAAAAACTAAAAAGGGCTGGGGTTATAGCTCAGTGGTAGAGCATCTCTGGGTTCAATCTTCAGTACTAAATAAAAAAATAAAGTCAACTGATTGACCGATGTTTTTCCCCAAGCAGGAGTCTATTTATTTATTTATTTTTGGTACTGATGATTGAACCAGGGGCACTTTACCACTGAGCCATATCCCCACCCCTTTTTATTTTTTATTTTGAGATAAGGTCTCACTAAGTTACTTAGGGCCTCACTAGGTCACTGAGCCTGGCCTCAAACTTGCTATCCTTCTTCCTCAGCTTCCCAAGTCACTGGGATTACAGGTATGCACCACCATGCCCAGCCTGGCTACAAGAGAATTTTATTATGTGTGAAAGTATAGTAAGACTCAAAGAGGGGCTGGGGATGTGGCTCAAGTGGTAGCACGCTCGCCTGGCATGCGTGCGGCCCGGGTTCCATCCTCAGCACCACATACAAACAAAGATGTTATGTCCGCCAAAAACTAAAAAATAAATATTAAAAAATTCTCTCTCTCTCTTAAAAAAAAAGACTCAAACAAAGAACACTCTCCAGAGAGAGTGAGATGTCTCAAAGTAGAGAATAACCTGACTACAGATGTTGACCACAGGTACAAAATACTTTCACAGGCTGATCTGTTAGTTCCAGCAACTTGGGAAGATGAACCAGGAGGATCACAAGTTGAAGGCCAGCCTGAGCAACTTATCAAGACTCTGCCTCAAAATAAACAATTAAAAAATTGCTGGGTGTGGTGGCACATGCCTGTAATCCCAGTGGCTCAGGAGGCTGAAGCAGGACAATCACAAGTTGAAAGCCAGTGTGAGCAATTGACCAAGGCCCTAAGAAATTTAGTGAGACCCTGTCTGTAAATAAAATATAAAATAGGGCTGGAGATGGGTCTCAGTGGTTGAGTGCCCCTGAGTTTAATCCCTAGTAAAATAAATAAATAAATTAGAAAGGGGGAGAGGGGCTGGGGTTATAGCTCAGCAGTAGAGCACTTGCCTCCCACTTGTGAGGTATTGGGTTCGATCTTCAGCATCACATAAAAGAGAAATAAATAAAATAAATAAAGATATTGTGTCCATCTTTAAAAAAAAAGAAAGAAAGGTGGGGGATATTGCTCAATGTCAAAGCACCCCTGGAGTTCCATCTCCTGTGTCAAAATACCTTCACAGCAACATCTAGATGAGGATATGATTAAATACTCAGGGATTATAGCCTGGACAAAGTGACATAATTAACTATGACAACAGCCTGTATTCATGGATTGGAAGACTTACTTTTGTTAAGATGGCAGTATTGGGGCTGGAGATGTGGCTCAAGCGGTAGCATGCTCGTCTGGCATGCGTGTGACCCGGGTTCGATCCTCAGCACCACATACAAACAAAGATGTTGTGTCTGCCGAAAACTAAAAAATAAATATTAAAAAAAAAAAGATGGCAGTATTCTCGAATGTGGTGCACAGATTCAAGTCAACCCCCACCAAAGTCCCAGCTGGGTTTTCTGCAGAAACTTTCATGTTTATCCTAAAATTCATATGGAAATATAAGTGACCCTGAATACCCACAACATTCTTGAAAAACATCAGATTTAGAGAACTCATAATTTGAGTTTCAAAACTTACTGCAAATGTCAAAAATCTAAGTATGTGACCCAGCAATTCCGCTCCTAGGTATATACTCCAAACAAATGAATATGTCTTCATGCAAAATGTTGTACACAGGTGTTTGTAGAAAAAATATGTAGAACAGGCAAAAGGTGGAAACAATTAAAATCTTTAATGATTGATGAATAGATTAATGGAATGTAAATATCCATGCAATGGAATATTATTTGGCACTAAAAAGAAATGAAGTCCTAAACCATATTATAATATGGGTAAACCTTGGAAACATTAAGAACTCAGACATATTCATATTTTATAATTTCGTTTATCTGAGATGTGCAGAAGAGGCAAGTCCATAGTCTGAAAGTAGACTAGTTTTGCCAGGCTTACTGAATGGGAAGGGAGAGTGACTTTTTTAGGGTATGGGATTTCTTTTGGGGGTGATAAAAATGTTCTGGAATTAGTGGTGATAGTTGCACAACTCTGTGAATATACTGAAAGCCACTGAATTGTATACAATTAATGAGTGACATATGATAGGTGAATCCTGTCTTAATAAAGCTGCTTAAAGAGAAAAGGGAAAGGAAAGCAAGGCAATATCCTCAGTCCCATTCAAGGTCGTGGTAGACTGCTGAAGGAGCCAGGTGTAAGAGGCTGTAAGCCTAGAGTCCTCGTGCTGGTCATTTGCGTGTTATTAGCCACAGGCCCTTTGGGTTGTGACCGTCAGGGGAGTCCTGTGCTAGGACCGCGAGTCCTCCCCTGGTGTGCACCTGACTGGCCAGGACAAGGGAGACTTCGCACCCGCAGCAGGTGGCCCGGGGCGCGGGCCCCCGGCGGCCGGGTGGGGCGGGCGCGCCCCAGAGCCCAGGGGGGTGTGGCACGGGCACGCGCGAGTTCCAGGTTGCCCGAAGCAGGAGGCGGAGGGGGGTGGTGCTGGGTGGCGCGCGCCGCGGACGCGGCCATTGAACGAAGGGGGTTGGCTTTCAGGGCCAGGTCTCCGGCGGGTGATGGGGGGCCGGCGCTGCGCTTCGAAGCTCCCAGCTCCAGGGAGAAGCGGCCCGCTTCCTGCGCGCCCCTCTGCTCTAGCTCCCTTGGCCGGCCCTCCCTGGTCGCCCCCGCCCGGCGCGGTGGTACAGTCCGGATTTAAAAGGCCCAGCGGCCGCGGGCTGGCCCAGTGTGTGGGCGGCGGCGGCGGTGCGCTCGGGGCACGGGAGAGGCAGCGGGGGCGCGCGGACGGGGCTGCTGTGGCAAACGGGGCGCGTCCACGTGGCTGGCGGGCGGCCACCCGGAGCCAGCGACGGCGGAGGGATAGGTAGGTGGTCGCCATCCCCGTCGCCCGTGCAGGGACAGTTTTCTCGGTGGCCAGGGATTCGGGCAGCCTGGGGGTCATGCTCGGCCTTTCGGGGGTCAGGCACTGCCCCTGCCTTTGGAGCGGGTAGGGACGGCCAACCTGAACCCAACCCCCTTGCCTGATAGAGTCTTTGTAGCCGAGTGGCGGCCCTTGAGAACATTGCTGCGGCACCTCCACCGACTGAGGTCTTCGAGGGTCTCCTGAGGGGTGCTCCTGGAGAGGGCTGGGCTAGCTGGGATAACACGGTTGTGGGGCACTGGGGACAGGGCGCTGGACCCACGTCTCTGCGTGTGGCTGTCCCCATCATCTGGCTCTCAGCTGGCAGGGCTACAGCTGAGGGGCTGGGTACCTGTGATGCCCAAGGTTACCACCTTACAGATGGGGGCTGGGGCGGGGTCTTGGGCTACAAATCCTGCCTCTCTAGGACTACTTCCCCACCTGTCTGAGGCCTGTTCCTAGACTTGTCTTCCTGCAAGGTGTATAGGAGGTGGGGGCAGGATGCGGTCTCTCTTCTTTGCCTTCCATTCTTCTCAGGCTGTTGCATTAGGGGTCCAGGATGCAAACCTGACAAAAGAAGCCCAGAGAGATGATCAATGGGATCTGAAAGTTTGCGATTTCAAGCTGGGCCTGCTCCTTGTTGTAGCAAATGCAGTTTTCCCTTTCTCTCTTTGGTGCCTCCTTGGTTTGGCTTCCTGCACCCTACATGCTGGGTACCCTCTGTTTCCCTTGGGGATTGGGTCCTGGGAGAGAAGCACTGCACTCTGCCCCACTGGCAACCACTACACTGCCTTGCTGTCTTTTCAGACTGGGGCTGGCTGGGTGTGGCCTGGGGGCGAAGTGCCAGTCATGGCACTGGCCCTATGGCCCCTGCCCCATCTCTCCAAGGCCTCAACTGCATTTGGGGATGTTGCTTCCCAACTAAAAGTCTCCTAGGACTGTCAAGGGTGGGCTTGAGCCCCCTGTACCTCTCCTTTCCCAGCTAAACTCTGGATCTGCAGGGAGAGCCATGCAGGGCTGCCTGGGCATCAGTCTGGCTGTGCCTGAGCAAAGCTTGACTTAATGTCTGTCTCGGTTTGTGGCTATGGGGACAAATGAGACTTGCTTTGTGTTGCAGCGAGGAGGCCAGACAACAGGCTTCTGGACAGCCAGCTGAGGCCCTGGGGTGGGTGAAGGAGGCAGCTGGGACCAGGAGCAGGGGATGTGGTAGCTCTGAAGCCAGCCTCAGGTGTTGATTACCCAGAGGCTCCTGGTAGCAATGCCATTCTGGGGTAGCATCCCTCCCCCTTCCCCAGGCTTATGATTGTTCTCTCCTTGTGTTTCCCTTTTCCCAGCTCAGGCGTGGGTTATCTGGGGCCTGGGGCTTCCGCACAGTTGCCTTCCCGTGGGGCTGGCTGCTGTCAGCTCTGGGATGTGGTCTCAGTTCCAGGAGGGCCTTCCACCCTGTCTTCCCAAGCATCTGACTGTGCTGCCCCCTTGGGTGTGGCCCAGCTGAGGCAAGGCCTCCTGGCTCCTTTCCAGAGTGGGAGTGGGGTAGGGGGTGGGGAATGATTGATTGCCCCCAAGCCTGCCTGTGATGCTGCTCACTCATGTGCCCTGCTTGAGGCCTCTCCTCTTTCCCAGCCGTGGTCACCATCTGGGATTCTGGCATGGTGGTGGGTGAGCAGCTCTGGTCCCCTGTGGCCCTGGGCCAGGCAGGCCAGGAGGAAGGCAGGCAGCGTGGGCCTCTGACTCCCATTTGCCATCTCTCCTCAGGCCCATACCCGGCACAGCTGCTGGCCATGCCCACTGTTTGCCTCCTGCTGCTGCTCTTCCTCACCATGGAGGAAGGTCTGGGTAGCAGCAGGCCCTTCCGTGCCTTTGTGGTGACAGACACCACACTCACCCACCTGGCTGTTCACCGAGTGACTGGGGAGGTTTTTGTGGGTGCAGTGAACCGGGTCTTCAAGCTGGCCCCCAACCTGACTGAATTGCGGGCCCACGTCACTGGGCCTGTTGAGGACAATGCTCGCTGCTACCCACCCCCCAGCATGCGAGTGTGTGCCCACCGCCTGGTGCCCGTGGACAACGTGAATAAGTTGCTGCTCATAGACTATGCAGCCCGTCGCCTAGTGGCCTGTGGCAGCATCTGGCAGGGCATCTGCCAGTTCCTTCGCCTGGATGACCTCTTCAAGCTGGGTGAGCCTCATCACCGCAAAGAGCACTACCTGTCAGGGGCCCAGGAACCTGACTCCATGGCTGGTGTCATTGTGGAGCAGGGCCAGGGGCCTAGCAAGCTATTTGTAGGCACTGCTGTGGATGGCAAGTCAGAGTACTTTCCTACCTTGAGCTCCCGCAAGCTCATTGGCGACGAGGACAGTGCTGATATGTTCAGTCTGGTAGGTGAACTGTGCCTGTCCACTCAGTCTTCCTCACCTGCTTCTTGTGACCCCAGTCCCTATCCCCTCTTTCCTTTACTCAGTCCTGGTTCTTGAGAGAGCCCTTAGTCTAGGAGGGGAATTTTTATCCACTCACTGTCACAGAGATGCAGACAAGCTGTTGACGAAGGGAGGACAGCCTGAGCCTACCGTGGGGACCCCGTCTATGGGGGAACTAGTTATCCTTTCCTCTGTGGTCTTTCTGTCCTGGGTTCCTGTGATTGTCCACGCAGGGCAGGTGGGGGATCATGATGGAAGCCCCTGGTGGGTGGTGTTGTTGGAGTAGGGCTGGAAGGTGTAGGTGGGGTGGGTAGTGGGGCCTAGGCTTCATCTTATGCTTGTACTTTTCCTGCTCCCCAGGTGTACCAGGATGAGTTTGTCTCCTCTCAGATCAAGATCCCCTCAGACACACTGTCCTTGTACCCTGCCTTTGACATCTACTACATATATGGCTTTGTTAGTGCCTCCTTCGTGTACTTCTTGACACTGCAGCTAGACACCCAGCAGACTCTGCTGGACACAGCAGGCGAGAAATTCTTCACGTCCAAGATTGTGCGCATGTGTGCAGGGGACTCGGAGTTCTACTCATATGTGGAATTCCCCATTGGTTGTTCCTGGCGTGGTGTGGAGTACCGTTTGGTGCAGAGTGCCCACCTGGCCAAACCTGGCTTGCTGCTGGCCCAGGCCCTGGGTGTGCCAGCTGATGAGGATGTCCTCTTCACCATCTTCTCTCAGGGCCAGAAGAACAGGGCCAGCCCACCTCGGCAGACCATCCTCTGCCTCTTTACCCTCAGCAACATCAATGCCCACATCAGGCGCCGCATCCAGTCCTGCTATCGTGGGGAGGGCACATTGGCCCTGCCCTGGCTGCTGAACAAGGAGCTGCCCTGCATCAACACCGTGAGCTCCTTGCCCACCCCACAGTGTTCCCAGGCTGGGCTTGGCAACTCTGCTGGCCTGCCCACTTCTTGGGCTGGATATCCAGTTTTAGGCTTGGCATGGCCCTGGGAGTGCCACCTCATTCCTGACACCCATTTCTTCTTTCTGTAGACCCCTTCCCTCTCTCTTCTTTCTGCACTCCTTCTTACTGCCATTCTTTTGCTGGGTGTCATCTGCTCATAGACTATCACCTTTTTCTTCCTGCCCCTCCATCCATTCCTAGTTTGTTCACCCTTGCTCCTTCTCAAGTCAGTAAGAGTCTCCCAATCTGACCCTGTCTTTTTCTGTCTGAGGTATTAGGGATTGAACCCATGAGTCCTCTGCCACTGAGCTACATCCCCAGTCCATTTTATTTTCAGACAGCGTCTTGCTGAGTTCCTGAGGCTAGCCTCAAACTTATAATCTTCCTCCCTTAGCCTCCCAAGTTGCTGAGATTATAGTTGTGTACTACCATGACCAGCTAGCTGCCTGTCCCTCTGTTGCAGGCCCAGGCTTCTCCCCTCCATGTTCTCCCTCCTTAGTCTCCAGTTTCCTATGGGGACCTGGCTGGACAGCATTGACTTCCAGATCCTGTGTCCTGGCAGGACATGAGATCTGATGCCCTCTGTCCAGGTTGGACTTTCATGCACCCCTCCTGTTTTACCAGCCCATGCAGATCAATGGAAACTTTTGTGGGTTGGTGTTGAACCAGCCATTGGGCGGCCTGAATGTGATTGAGGGGCTGCCCCTGCTGGCTGACAGCACTGATGGTATGGCCAGTGTGGCTGCCTACACCTACCACCAGCACTCTGTGGTCTTCATTGGCACACGCAGCGGCAGTCTGAAGAAGGTGGGCCCTGGAACCCTTGGCATGTGGGGATGGGGGAAGTATCTCAGCTCTGGGACAAGAGGTATGGGTGGGAATGCACAGTTGAGCCCTGGAAGACCTTGGATAGACCACAGTGACCAGCCCCAGGAGCCTAGCCCTGCTCTTTTGGTGATCCCTCAACCACCCATCCTCACTAGTGCCAGCACCCACTCTGGTCTGAATTGCTTGCTTCCTGTGGCTCTGAGGACAGAGATCACATGTATTGTGGGGCCTCCCTCTCCCTGCCAGGAGAGCAGGGCTGAGGCTAAGTTGTCGTTTTTGCAGCCCTTTGCCCTGCAGTCCTCCTGCTCTTTCCCTGTTTAACACTGCCTCATCCTTTTGTTCTTACCTGAGACATTGCCTTCCTGGAAAGGGTTTTTCTAGGTTCCCATTCCCATCCCACATTATTTTCCTCATGGACACTGGGACAGCTTAACTGCTGGACCCCCCCGCCCTTTTTATTTTTCTTTGGCAGTACTGGGAATAGGGGTGCTCTATCACTGAGCTACATCCCCAGCTCCCTTCTCTCTCTCTCTCTCTCTATATATATATATATATCTGGTACTGGGGATTGAACCAGGGGTGCTTTACCACTGAGCCACACCCCCAGTCCTTTTATTTTTTATTTTGAGACAGGGTCTCACTAAGTTGTTGAGGGTCTTGCTTGCTAAGTTGCTGAGGTTGACCTCAAACTTGTGATCCTCCTGTCTCAGCCTCCTGAATCACTGGTATTACAGGTGTGCACCACCATGCCTGGCATCCCCAGCCCTTGTTATTTATTATTTTGAGATGGGGTCTCTGTATTGCCCAGGCTGGCCTTCAATTTACAATTCTCTGGCCTTAGCCTCCTGAGTCACTGGGATTGCAGGGTGCACCACCACACCCTGCTGTAATGACTTTATTGAACTATATAATTCACAAGCCATATAATGTACTCCTTTAAAGCATACAATTCCGTGGTTTTTAGCATATTTGCAGAGTTGTGCAGCTTTCACCACTGTCTCATTCCAGGACATTTCCATCACCCTAAAAAATGTCATACCATTTGGCTATCATCCCTACTCCCCCATCCACCAGACCTTTCTGTCTCCTGGGAGCATTTTCTGGCTGACTCTGGGAGCAGTTTCTACCCTGCTTTCCCTGTCCTACGGTTGTGGCTTTGGGAGCCATAGGCATACAGGCCAGGCACTGAGTGGTAGCAGGCCATGGCTTCAGCTCAGC
This sequence comes from Marmota monax, assembly GCF_021218885.2. NCBI lineage: Eukaryota > Metazoa > Chordata > Mammalia > Rodentia > Sciuridae > Marmota > Marmota monax. The sequence continues at coordinate 1,242,191 of NW_026692025.1, read as the reverse complement.
CACAACATAGAAAGTCCTGGCTCAAGAAGAGCGTGCCCTGGATACAGGGGACTGCAGCGGCATCCGGCTGGCCTGTCATTCCTGTGCCTTGTTCTTGTGGCTCAGGTACGGGTTGATGGCTCCCAGGATGCCTACCTATATGAGACAGTCCCTGTGGTGGATGGCAGCCCCATTCTCCGAGACCTCCTCTTTAGCCCTGATTACCAGCACATCTACCTCCTGAGTGAGAAGCAGGTGGGCCCACGGTGGGTGGTGGTGGGTGGAGGGGTAGGGGTAGGCTGGGTGCTGATATGGCTGTCCTCAGGTGAGCCAGCTTCCAGTGGAGACATGTGAGCAGTACCTGAGCTGTGCAGCCTGCTTGGGCTCAGGGGACCCACACTGCGGTTGGTGTGTGCTACAGCACAGGTGAGGGCAGCAGGTGCAGGGTGGCAGGGCAGTGGGTTTGCTGGGGCTGTCCTCTGGGGGGAGGCTTCTCCCTATTTGTGCCCAGCAGCTTCCCTGCCCTCCCTCCTCCAGTTTTTCCAGCTAATGAGTGCAACCTCCACCCTGAGTGACGTCCTTTGGATCCCAGGGGACAAGGCTGAGGCACGATGTTGCCTGGCACTGTGAGCTGGCCAGTCTTCCTGTTCCCCCACTTTCTTACTGCATCCCCACCAAGGCCCTCTTGGGGCAGTGGTGGGACCAGTTCTGGCCTGTCCCCATGCAGGTGCTGCCGTGAAGGGGCTTGTCCCGGTGCCTCTGCCCCACATGGCTTTGCAGAGGAGCTGAGCAGGTGTGTACAGGTGCGAGTCAGGCCCAACAACGTGTCAGTGACATCACCTGGGGTGCAGGTGAGTGGCATGGAGGGTGCTTGAACCCATGTGTGCTGAACAGGGAGGCTGCACCCTGCTCTGAGCCCTCTGCCTCCCCCAGCTGACTGTAGCCATGCGCAACGTGCCAGACCTCAGTGCGGGTGTGAGCTGTGCCTTTGAGGAGGTGACAGAGAGCGAGGCTGTCCTGTTGCCCTCCGGGGAGCTGCGCTGCCCCTCACCCTCCCTCCAGGAGCTCCAGGCTCTTACCAGGGGGCACGGTCAGTGGGTTGGGGCTGCTTGGAATGGGGTGGGTGGGGTGGCTAGTTGTCCCTGTTAGTTGATGGTTGCCCCTGGGTTTGCTGCAGGGGCCACCCGCACTGTGCAGCTGCAGCTGCTCTCCAAGGAGACTGGTGTGAGGTTTGCTGGGGCTGATTTTGTCTTCTACAACTGCAGTGTCCTCCAATCGTGAGTACCTGGACTAGCATCTATCCCTGGGGACTAAAGGGGACTCTGGAATAGGCAAGAACTTCAGGGGTCTGTTTCTGGGGGCCTCAGGGACTACAGCTGTCAAGCCTTCTTGATCCCTGTCCCCATGTTTCTTTGCGGCTGATGTGAGGTATGGGCCTTTGGTGCCTGGCTATGTTCTTCCTTTATTTCCCAGTGTGTCCTGTGAGAAGGCAGTGCAGGGTGGCATGGCCTTCTCTCCTGTTTCTGAAGCTAGTCCTTGCCCCCAGGTGCATGTCCTGTGTTGGCAGCCCCTATCCCTGCCATTGGTGTAAGTACCGCCATGTGTGTACCAGCCACCCCCACGAGTGCTCCTTCCAGGAGGGCAGGGTCCACAGCCCTGAGGTGAGGCGGGTGCCATGTGTTCTGTGAAGGGGCTGGGCTTCTCAGGTGGCCTCTGGCTTTTCTGCATTTGATCTCTTTAGTTTCTTTGGGCCTGGAGAAGAGTAGAGGCCCAGGGTGCCACTGACAGGTGCTTTGTCCCCAGGGCTGCCCTGAGATCTTGCCTCGTGGGGACCTCCTGATCCCCGTGGGTGTCATGCAGCCTCTCACCCTGCGGGCTAAAAACCTGCCACAGCCCCAGTCAGGCCAGAAGAACTATGAGTGTGTGGTCCGGGTACAGGGGCGGCAGCAGCGAGTGCCAGCCGTGCGCTTCAATAGCAGCAGTGTGCAGTGTCAGAATGCCTCGGTAAGACCCTACTAGGGCCTCCACTCCCAAGTGCAAGCTGAAGACAGGGGTGGTTCCTGTCTATGGCCAGCTTGCTGGTTTGCAAGCCTCGGGTGGCCCTGGCAGGGAAACTACTGAGTTTCCTGCTGGGGTTCCTGAGTTGAGGAGAGGGAGAGTTGGCAAGAGTTTTGGAGGAGGGTCTGCTTATGTCATCTGGAGTCACATGGGTCTGATTTCCCCAGTACTCTTATGATGGTGACGAGTATGGTGACACTGAGCTGGACTTCTCTGTTGTGTGGGATGGAGATTTCCCCATTGACAAGCCTCCCAGCTTCCGAGGTGAGGGGTGACATGGGACTGAAGAGCCTGCCTGCCTCCAGGGTAGGGTTGCAGTTCTGCGGGCTCTAGTGCTCCCTGCTTCTCTGCCGTTGCTACTGTGTCAGCAGTACCCCCTGTGTTCACAGCCCTCCTGTACAAGTGCTGGGCTCAGCGGCCCAACTGCGGCCTCTGCCTCAAGGCTGACCCCCGCTTCAACTGTGGCTGGTGCATCACAGAAAACAGGTGCCAGCTGCAGGCCCATTGCCCAGCCCCCAGGACCAACTGGATGCACCCAAGCCAGAAGGGGGCCCGGTGTAGCCACCCGCGCATCATCCAGGTCAGCCTCCTCCACCAGTCATGTACCTCCTGCTGCGCACCTGTGAGGAGTCTGCTGACCCTCCCCTCCTATACCACACTGCAGATCTACCCGCTCATGGGGCCCAAGGAGGGAGGCACCCGGGTCACCATCGTGGGTGAGAACCTGGGCCTTGCCTCCAGGGAGGTGGTCCTGCGAGTGGCTGGTGTGCGTTGCAACTCCATCCCCACTGAGTACGTCAGTGCTGAGCGGTGAGTGTGACCATGTGGGTACCCTGCCCCTGTCTGCCATGGCTGGCCCTGACCTTCCCTAACCTCTAGGATCGTTTGTGAGATGGAGGAGTCACTGGTGCCCAGCCCGCAGCCAGGGCCTGCTGAGCTCTGTGTAGGCGACTGTTCTGCCGACTTCCGGACACAGTCCGAGCAGCTCTACAGTTTTGTGGTGTGTGGCCCATTATCCCCTTCCCCTTCCCAGCTCTTTCCCTTCCCCATCCAAGGGGGATGCAGAACAGCCCCTGCACTGGGCTGGCTCCTCCCTCCCCTCAGGGCTGCTTCTTCCCCAGACCCCGACATTTGACCGTGTAAGTCCTACTCGGGGCCCAGCTTCAGGGGGCACGCGACTCACCATCTCTGGCAGCTCTCTGGATGCCGGCAGCAGGGTCACAGTAACCGTGAGAGATGGCGAGTGCCAGTTTGTGAGGTGGGCTGAGCATTGGAGGGGAATTGTGGGGGCAGGGCATCTGAAGGTCCCCAGTCACCTGCCTCAAGCACCCTGCTTGCTCATGTAGAAGAGATGCTGAGGCCATCGTATGTATCTCGCCTGTCTCCACCCTGGGCCCCAGCCAGGCCCCCATCACCCTTGCCATTGACCGAGCCAACATCTCTAGCCCTGGAGTCATCTATACCTACACTCAGGACCCTACCGTCACTCGTCTTGAGCCTACCTGGAGCATCATTAAGTAAGACTCTGGGGAGGATGGGGTCAGAGACTGGGTTAGATCCCTGAGCTTCTTCCCTAGAGCCTCACCTGGTAAGTGGGGCCTTGGCCATCAAGTGATGTGTCCTTTTGAGCCTGAGCCTCCCCTGGTGGAGGGGGCAGAGTTGTACTGAGGACACAGTACCTGGCACCTGCTGGGTGATCCAGGGTCAGGGAGGCCCTGGGCTCTCATGGCAGCCTTGATAACTCTCCAGGGCTGGGTGGGGAGGAACCCTGAGGTCCCTTATCCCTGTCCCAGTGGAAGCACTGCCATCACTGTGAGTGGGACCCACCTGCTGACCGTCCAGGAGCCCCGGGTCCGGGCCAAGTACCGTGGCATTGAGACTACCAATGTGAGTAACAGTTGCCTTTGCCCTGCTGTGCCTATATTGCTCATAGCTTCATGCACCAGGCTGCCCACCCATGTTCCTACAGACATGCCAGGTGATCAACGATACTACCATGCTGTGTAAGGCCCCCGGCATCTTCCTTGGGCAGCCTCAGCCCAGGGCCCAAGGCGAGCACCCTGATGAGTTTGGCTTCCTGCTGGACCACGTGCAGACAGCCCGCTCTCTCAATCGCTCCTCCTTCACCTACTATCCTGACCCCAGCTTTGAGCCGCTTGGGCCCTCTGGCGTCCTGGATGTCAAACCTGGCTCCCATGTTGTGCTAAAGGTGCTGGTGGGGCAGGGAGGGGTGGGGAGAGAAAGGAACAAGTAGGGACCTGGAGAACCCTGGACTGACTGAGTCCTCCACCTCCAGGGCAAGAACCTGATCCCGGCAGCAGCTGGCAGTTCCCGCCTCAACTATACAGTGCTTATCGGAGGCCAGCCTTGTGCACTCACCGTCTCAGACACACAACTCCTGTGTGACTCGCCCAGTCAGACAGGCCGGCAGCCTGTCATGGTTGGTGGGAGATGGGGAGGTCACCCGGGCAGCCTGGAGGGGAGGGGGGGGGAGGCTCACCCTGGACCTGTCCCCACAGGTGCTGGTGGGTGGCCTGGAGTTCTGGCTGGGTACCCTGCACATCACAGCTGAGCGGGCACTGACCCTGCCAGCCATGGTGGGGCTGGCAGTGGGGGGTGGGCTCCTGCTTCTGGCCATCACTGCTGTGCTGGTCGCCTACAAGCGCAAGACTCAGGATGCAGACCGCACACTTAAGCGGCTCCAGCTGCAGATGGACAACCTGGAGTCCCGTGTGGCCCTGGAGTGCAAGGAAGGTGCCTGAGGCAGGGAGTGTGATGCGGGCTGTGGGAGTTGGGGGCCCACCCTTTACCTACTCAGCTCACTCACACCTCTCTCCAGCTTTCGCAGAACTACAGACAGACATCAATGAGCTAACAAATCACATGGATGGGGTGCAGATCCCTTTCCTGGACTATCGGACCTATGCAGTGCGCGTGCTCTTCCCAGGCATTGAGGCCCACCCAGTGCTTAAGGAGTTGGATGTGAGCCACCCCTAGCCTGCCCATGCCTTGTTTCTCCCAGGGCCACTCCTACTCTCTGAGACTCCCTGTTCCGCACAGACCCCCCCAAATGTCGAGAAGGCTCTGCGCCTCTTTGGGCAGCTGCTGCACAACCGTGCCTTCGTACTCACCTTCATCCACACACTGGAGGCCCAGAGCAGCTTTTCCATGCGTGACCGTGGCACTGTGGCCTCACTCACCATGGTGGCCCTGCAGAGCCGGCTGGACTATGCCACTGGGCTGCTGAAGCAACTGCTGGCAGACCTCATAGAGAAAAACCTTGAGAGCAAGAACCACCCAAAGCTGCTGCTGCGCAGGTCTGTACTATCCTGCCTGGCCCTTCCCCCAGCTCACCCCTGGCTAGCCCCATTCGTGTCTAGGTTACACACTTGGCCCTGCTCTTTGTCAGGGCCCTGGCCTTACGAGGCCAGGGCCTGAGCACTCTTCTCCTACCCTAGGACAGAGTCAGTGGCTGAGAAGATGCTTACCAACTGGTTCACATTTCTGCTGCATAAGTTTCTGAAGGTGTGCTTGGTGGGCTGGGCAGCAGGGGAAGGACTGTTGGGGGACACCTGGCTGTTAGGCAGGCAGCAAGCTGTGCACCTGACTCCAACTGCAGGAGTGCGCTGGGGAGCCACTCTTCCTGCTCTACTGTGCCATCAAGCAGCAGATGGAGAAGGGTCCTATTGATGCCATAACGGGCGAGGCACGCTATTCTCTGAGTGAGGACAAACTCATCCGACAACAGATTGACTACAAGACACTGGTGAGGAGCACAGGGACAGGTGGGCACGAGATGTGGGGATGGGGAGAGGCCTTGCCCCAGACTGATGCTCCTCTGGTGCCCTTTACCCTTAGACACTGCACTGTGTGTGCCCAGAGAGTGAGGGCAGCACCCAGGTCCCAGTGAAGGTTCTCAACTGTGACAGCATAACTCAGGCCAAAGACAAGCTGCTGGACACTGTGTACAAGGGCATCCCCTACTCCCAGCGCCCCAAAGCTGAGGATATGGATCTGGGTGAGGCCCCCTCTCCCTCCTCCTGGCCCCCACCTATACATGCCAAGGGGGCTGTTATGCTCCCCATTTGAGTTTGGTTCCCTGAAAGAAATAGACCCAGAGTCTTGGGGGAATGCTTTTAAGGGCTAACTGTGGCCCACAGAATGGCGCCAGGGCCGCATGGCCCGCATCATCCTCCAGGATGAGGACGTTACTACCAAGATTGAGTGTGACTGGAAGAGGGTCAACTCCCTGGCCCACTACCAGGTGAGAGGCTGGGAACCTGATCACCCCCAGGGCCACATGGGAGCCAGGGTATTACCCTGAATCACAGCAGGACACAGGAGGAGTGGTCCTGGCTTCTCCCAGCCCTTTTGCCTCGAGTACCACCCATATGTACACTAAAGGGTCTGGGTGCAGAGGGTGATGGCCTTTGGCTTCCTATACTGCCCCTTCTCTGTCTCTGGGACCTTCAGGTGACAGATGGTTCCTTAGTAGCACTCGTGCCCAAACAAGTATCTGCCTATAACATGGCCAACTCCTTCACCTTCACCCGCTCCCTCAGCCGCTATGGTAAGTGTCCTTAGCATGGTGACTTCTGCTGGCCCTTTATCCTTTGAGGCTGCATAAGCCATACTGGGGAGCCCCCAAGTAGCTTGGTTGGCCCTGGAGGCTTTACCAGGGAGGTAAATGCCCTTGGGAGGCTTCCCATTCTGTACAGCCTCAAAGTTGGATGGGTCACTCCTGGGAAAGAGTGGGGCAAGAAGTTGGGCAATGGCCACTGGCTCCAGTGATCTAAGGGTCACACTTGTTCTCTGCCCCAGAGAGCTTGCTCCGCACTGCTAGCAGCCCTGATAGCCTCCGCTCACGGGCACCCATGATCACACCTGACCAGGAGACGGGCACCAAACTGTGGCATCTGGTAAAGAATCATGACCACGCCGACCACCGAGAGGGGGACCGTGGCAGCAAGATGGTCTCAGAGATCTATCTAACACGGCTTTTGGCCACTAAGGTGTGCATCTGCCCTATGTCATCTCAGTCTCTGCACAAATACCCTCTAGCCCCAGCCACTTTCTCAGGGCTTTGGAATAAGAACTCTAAACCCAATGTTCAGTTGGGTCTTATAGGAAAGCCTCTCTTTTTTGTGTATGGGGGGGCATTCAACCACTGAGCCACATCCCCAGCCCTACTTTGTATTTTATTTAGAGACAGGGTCTCACTGAATTGCTTAGTGCCTCGCCATTGCTGAGGCTGGCTTTGAACTCATGATCCTTGCAATCCTCCTGCCTCAGCTTCCCAAGCTGTTGGGATAACAGTTGTACACCACCACGCCAGGTGGAAAGCCCGTCTGTTTGCCAAGACTTTCTGCCTATTTGCTTCGCTTCAGGAACAATCTGACCTAGGTCCCTCATAGCTTGTGTCCTCACTGTTCCCCATAGGGCACACTGCAGAAGTTTGTGGATGATTTATTTGAAACAGTATTCAGCATTGCCCATCGGGGCTCAGCCCTGCCCCTGGCCATCAAGTACATGTTTGACTTCTTGGATGAGCAGGCTGATCAGCGCCAGATCAGTGATCCTGATGTGCGCCACACCTGGAAGAGCAACTGGTACTGCCCTATTCCTGGCTGCTGATGGCTTCCTGGGGATGGGTGGATGGAAGAGGCTGGTGGCTTTGCCAACACCTAGGCCCCATGGAGGATAGGTGACCAGCAGGGACAGGAAAAGATGGTGGCTTGGCCTGGAGGCAAGTGAGTCTGTAGGTAGATGTTGCTAGGTGCTTTGGGTGAGTGGGATATGGGCAGTGAGGCCAGTTCTGAGATGTGGCCCTTTGCCCTCCAGGGTCTTGTGCAGGGTAGAGGTGCTGATTGCTTGTCATAGGTGGTGGTAGTGGTAAAAGTGAAAGCTGCAGAGGGAGTTGAGACCTATTGAGGACAGAGGGGCCATTTCCTCTTATTTCTCACTGCCTGAAGTCCAACTGAAACTTCAAATGCCATATGTGTCTCTTGCCACCTCAGGACAAGATGTGAACTGGCCAGACAGGAATAAGTGTGAAGGGAGGCAGTGGTGGTAGTGGGTCCATGGGGGCTACTAGGAGCCTTGGATATGTGTCCCTCTGTTCAGCCTGCCCCTGCGCTTCTGGGTGAATGTGATCAAGAACCCTCAATTCGTGTTTGACATCCACAAGAACAGCATCACAGATGCTTGCCTGTCAGTGGTGGCCCAGACCTTCATGGACTCCTGTTCCACATCAGAGCACCGCTTGGGCAAGGACTCACCTTCCAACAAGCTACTCTATGCCAAGGACATTCCCAACTACAAGAGCTGGGTGGAGAGGTGGGCCCCAAGAGGAGACTGCTGTGGGTGACTGAGTTACCCCACCCTAGGCAGCCTGTATAAGGCGAGCCAGCTGAGGAAAAAAGCCCCTGAGGCTGGCTGGGCAGCAAGGGCAGGGGTTTTGGAATTTGTGATATCTGCTTGATTAACCTACTCAGGGTCCCAACAGGTACTACCGAGACATTGCAAAGATGGCTTCCATCAGTGACCAAGACATGGATGCCTACCTGGTGGAGCAGTCCCGCCTCCATGCCAGTGACTTTAATGTCCTAAGTGCACTCAGCGAACTCTACTTCTATGTCACCAAGTACCGCCAGGAGGTGTGTTGTGCACCCTTTAGACCCCTAGTGACTTGACCCTGAAGGTTCAGCCAGGGTCAAGGCAGGGGGCTGATGGGGGCTGGGGAGTACTACAAGGAGGTAGATGGGACAGAGGGGATACACAGTACATCTTTAGATTGTTTATGGTTTCCTCCTCATTTGGCCAGGCCCAGGGGTCAGCACAGATGATACTCTGCATGGAGGCTGAGATTTGAGGGACACAGAAGAGAAGCCATTGGCTAGAGGTCAGGGTTCTCACTAGGCAAAAGTTAAGGGGCTGAGCCAGATGCTATGATGCATGTCTGTAATCCCAGCTATTTGGAGGCTGAGGCAAGTGGATCACGAGTTCAAGACCATCCTCTAATGTAATGAGGCCTTGTCTCAAAATTAAAAGGGCTGGGCAGTGGTGCAGCATTTGCCTAACATGTGTGACAGCCTGGATTCAATCCCCAGTACAGCAAAAAGAGGGTGTGCAGTTTGAGCACTGGAATGGATGGTCTTAGGGGTGTGGGATGGGGATAGAAGTGGGTGGGGCCAGCCATTTATAGGACTTGTGGGCTTTGTAATTGGAGATGTTAGTAGGGGTGGGGCATAAACCTGTGGACTTCAAGATTTATTCTTGGTTGAAGGATTGGATGTGGGCCAGGAGAGAAACAGAGGAGCCAAGGGTGACTGCAGGGGGTTTTGCCTAAGCAATTGGCAGGACAGGCTCCACTGCCATAAACGCAGGATGGAAAGACTGTGGGTGGAACAGTCCTATGATAGGGTTAGGGACAGAGACTGGGAGTTCTTCAGCCCCACTCAGGCCTTCCGTGGGAAAGCCCTGGGGAAACCTCAGAGCACTCTCAGGTTGGGTAGGAGGAAGAGTGCCCAGGTAGACTGGATTGTCTGGGGAGGCTGAACCAAGTACTGTTCTGTAGCCAAGAGGGCTAAGAGACTTGACATGCCAAGTAGGCATCTGGATATTGGGTCTGGAATTTGGGGGAAAGTGTGGGCTGGAAATGCACCTTTGTGAGCCAGTACAAGGCATTTAAAGCCCTGACCATGGGTGGGCTTACCGAGGGAAGTCAGAGTGGGTTCAGAGGGGTGTGTGGCCCAAGCGTGCAGCCCTGGGCTACTCAGAGATCAGAGAGGAGAAGAGGCTCTGGCAGCAGGGTGGGAGGGAACCCAAGAGTGTCTCAAGGAGTCCTACAGCCTGAGGAAGGACCCCCTCAGGGTCAAGCAGAGGAGAGCGGCCTTCTCTGCAGGGTGCTACAGCTGGTCAAGGAGGATGGAACTATAGCACACTCCCCGGGTCTGGCAATGAGATCACGGAGACCTAAACAAGAGAGGCCCGGGTGGAGGAGGTTTGGGGCTAGAAGGCCATGGGAAGGGGGCAGTCCGTACAGTGAGTCTAGACTACACTTGGGAAGGGGCTGCATGCTGGCCGTACAGAGTAGAAAGCTCCATAATTGGAAGGTGCTGGGAGTCAAGGTGAACTGGTGGGTTTGTTCAGAGGTGAGAGATTTGAACCATGAGCTTCCCACAGGGGCTGCAGGGAGTGGATGGGCTGAGTCATGCAGGACAGAAGAGCCCAGCTGGGAAGTGGGGGGCTTTGATAGGGAGAGCTGGGCCTTCCCCTTGAGTCCAGATCCAGGGGACCCTTCTCCTCCAGATTCTCGCTGCCCTGGACAGGGATGCGTCTTGTCGGAAGCACAAGTTGCGCCAGAAGTTGGAGCAGATCATCAGCCTCATGTCCAGCAACGGCTGAGGGTGGTGGAATTGGTGGGAGGGGGCTTCTCAGTCCTGAGCCAAGCTGTCCACAGCCCCCATCAAGGGGTGTGGCTGGCTCCAGCCTGAGTATCTGGGGCAGAGCCCCAGATCAGGTGTTGTGGGGAAGATCATTGAGCCAAGATGCCCCCAGCACACCTGGGCCCCCTTCATTAGTGCCTTGCTTTGGGCCCTGCACGGGGAGGGGATGATGGGACCATCCCCCCCAGCAGCAATACCCCCTCCCTCCTGCCCATGTGTTGGGATAGCCCCGCCCTCTGTGCTATTTATACCCCAACCACCTATTTATTAAATTTGATTCCACATCAATTTCCATCTGTAAGTATGTGTCCCCATGGAGTGTTGCCAACCTCCCTGACCTTCCTCTCCTTGAGTTGTTCTGGGCTCTGTCACCCATCCAGGCTCCTTTGTGACATTGCCAGCCTTGACCTAGCCTCTGCACCTCATCTTAGGTGTGGCTGCCCCACCTGACCCAAGAAGAGGGCCGAGGTACCAGCAGGACTTGGGGTGGGCCAGTGCACCTGAAGCTGCTTCAGACTGTCTGTGCCAAGCCAGGCCACAATGTCCCCCTGTAGAATCAGACTACATTCTCAAAGGACCCTGTCCCGCCTGAGCACCCCGAGAACGCTTGTGCCGGGGCCTGAGCTGGGCCTGAGCTGGGCCTGGGGACTCCACAACGCTCCTTCTTCCGGCCCTACTGCCAGACTTCCTCAGTGTTGCCCCAGAGCCCCTCAGCCTCAGCTGCCCCCTGCCCACAAGCCCCTGGTGCGCTCGCTCGCCCCGAGGGGCCGAGGTGGCAGTGCCTTACTGCTTGGTGTCTTCTGCCTCCTCTGAGGAATCTGGCCCCATCTCGGGTCCCAGAGCCCCAAATCTCTCCTGTGGTGTTGCATGAGTTTCTTTGTTCAAGTCGTGATCTTTCCTAATTAAATGTTGGGGAAATGGGGTCAGCGTGCGGGTTTGTCTTTGGGCGGGGCGGGTAGACCCGTTGGGGTCTGGGTGAGCTGGACTCCCGTGATGGGAGGAAAGGGCAACTCTTCACAGAGTTTCTGAGGATTTGAGGGGGTCCAAGGCCACAGCCCGTCCGCTGGCTAATTTCCGTGGTTCCAGCGTCAAGACATCTTCAGAGTCTGCTCTTTTTTCCTCGCCTCCACGGTCCCCACCCAGATGGAAGGTGCCCAGATGCCAGTCTCCCTGCTTCCATCCCTGCCCCACTTCGGCTCATCCTTAGTGTGGGAGGCAGAGGGATGCTGTTAAGATGTAAGGCAAGTTCCCACCGTGTTTAAAACCTTCCAGTGGATTCAGCCGCACCCAGACTCCTTGAGGCCTGGCAGCTCCTTACTGTTGGAGCTGTGACTCCCATCCAGGTGCACCTGCCTACATGTCTTAGCCCCCACACCTGTTAAGAGTGATGCAGGTGGGGAGAAGGGAGGATGCAGTGTTAAATGGGGTGGCCAGGAAAGCCTCATTGAGGATGACATTTTGGTGTGAGCCAGGTAGAATGCTGGGGAAGCCAGCTACAAACAGGCAAAGGCCCCCCAGGCAGGAGTGGGTCTGTCCGGTGTGCTTTGTGGAGGCGGAGAGGCCCAGGTGGCTGCACGCGAGCGAGCCAGAAGGGGAGTGGGAGTGGAGGAGGCCAGAGAAGACACAGGCCAGATCATGTGGACTTGCAGGCCACTGTAAGGGACCTGTGCTGTTTTCCCTCCTTTGATGCAGGTGCTAGGGGTCAAGCCCAGGGCCTCGTGCATGCTGGGCAAGTGTTCTACCACTGGGCTACACCTCCAGCCCGAGGATTTGCCTTTGACTCAGAGTGTGAGAGGGAAGCCCACTGGAGGGTTTGGAACAGAGGAGCATTGGGTCCTGACTTAGGAATACAAGCCACAGAGTGACGCAGGTAGTCCGTCCATAGTGCCAACCACATTGTGGTGGTGGTTGAAAGTGACCACGACACTCGGAGAGACCAAGAGATCTTTATTGCAGCAGTGCAAAAGAGAAAAAAGGAGAGAGAGAGAGAGAGAGAGAGGTGCAAGAGAAGAAAGAGAGCAAGAGCGGGGGGAGGCCCGGCAGGAGGGAGTTTTTATAGCCAGAATCTAACGGGGTCTTTGGGTCTGCAAGCTGCCTTGTTGGCGTACAGTGATTGGATCGTACAGTAGCGTCATCTTCTGCCTTCAGGCACATGGGGCAGGGGTCAGATGCGGGTTTCCACTGCACCAGACGGGTGGGGTTGAGTGTCCAGCCTTGAGTGGGGTTGAAGGTTCAGACTTGACGCAAACAGGTGATAAAGGACCAGACAGAGCGGGGTTTGAGTGCCCGGGCTATCCTGCAGCTAACGTTTGTTCAACCTGCCCTGCAGACAACTTAGCTCAGCCTGCCCTGCACCTAACAGTGGTAACTGTCAGCACAGGACAGTGTGTGGGAAATGGGTGAATTTTATAGCACATACATAAGTGGTACCTCAGTCAACCAGAGCTAGCCAAAGACGACTCGGCCACAGTAAGGCGCAAAGGGCTGGGGGTGTGGCTCAGTGGCAGGGTGCTGGCCTACCATGTGCACACACCTGGTTCCATCTCCAGGACCACAAAGAGAGAAAGAAAACACTACCTGGGATACAAAGACATGGGGAAATGCAACCCACGTTGGGGAGGGAAATCAATCACTGGAAGCCAGAGTGGAAAAGAAGAGGCACAACTGCCTCTATTCTCAGAAGACGAGATTATCTACCGGGAGAGTCGGATGGCGTGTGCAAAAGGGCTGTCAGAGTGACTCTAGCACCATACCTCACCAGGAGCTAACTCCACCCCCAAAACCTTGAGCCAATTGTCCCAGCCCTTTTCCTCACAAGGTGGGGAAGCCACAAAATTCCTACTCAAATGTTTCTGGGCGGCTGTTCTTCTCACGCAAACACAAAGGCAGAGTGTTTGTGCAGTGTGGAAGGTGGTGGTGGTGTTTTCTTTGGTGGTGGGTCAGTGGCACGTAGGATGTGAGCAGCCAGCATTCTGATGGGTGGGTTCATATTCTGGAGAGCAGTTTTGAACCGTAAATCAAGAGCCTTAAACTGTTAATTGAAAAGTAAATGGTTTACTCAGTAATTCTAATTCTTGGAAGTATCTGAAGGGAATAATCATCCATTCAATTATATACATAATCTCAGAGAAACCATTACTTATTAAAGGTGGGAAATGGAAGGCTGGGTGTGGTGGTGCATGCCTGTAATCCCAGCAACTCTGAAGGCTAAGGCAGGAGGACCACAAGTTCAAGGCCAGCCTCAGCTACTTAGGCCATAAGCAACTTACTGAGACCTTATCTGAAAAAATAAAAAATAGCCAGGCACAGTGGTGCATGCCTGTAATCCCAGCAGCTTGGGAGACTGAGACAGGAAGATCACAAGTTTAAAGCCAGCCTCAGTAACAGCGAGGCACTAAGCAACTCAGTGAGACCCTGTCTCCAAATAAAACACAAAATAGGGCTGGGGTTGGTGCTCAGTGGCTGACTGTCCCCGAGTTCAATGCCCAGTACTTGCCCTCCCCCAAAATAAAAAGGGTTATGGGATGTGGCTCTGTGGTAAAGTGCCTCTGAGTTCAATCCCCAGTACCAAAAGAAAAAAATAGGGGAAGAAGTGGGAAATGGTCTACATGTTAAACAATTACATTACAGTGCATCTCATGTTTTTGTTTGATAATGTATTTTTGGAAAAATTTTTAGAAATCAGAAAAGGTTATGTGAAAACAACTCAGGAAAGAATGTTACGTTTGTGAAAATTATGCACTGTATGTTACTGCTATATATTTCATATATGAATAGAACTCTAAACCTAAGAAGAGTTCCTCATCTCTGTATTGTATTTAATTTAGAGACAGGGTCTCACTGAGTTGCTTAGCGTCTCACTTTTGCTGAGGCTGGCTTTGAAGTCATGATCCTCCTGTCTCAGCCTCCTGAGCTGCTAGGATTACAGGCATGTGCCACGGGCCCCAGCTCATCTTCTGTTTCTGAAATTGTCTTCAATTAATTTGTAGTACTATCTGAATCCTAGAACCCACCCCCCCACAACACAAGGATAAAAGGCAAGAAAATGTGGAGGCACAGAGGCTGAGAAAACTGATGCAGATGACTAACTTAGTTTTATTTTCTGCATTAAGAAACATGTAAAAGACCAAACTAAAGAGGACTTTTGGCATTGGGGATATAGCTCAGTGGGTAGAGTGCTTGCCTAGCATGTACAAGGCCCTGGGTTCAATCCCCAGCACCATACAAAAAAAAGGACTCTTAAGTGTCCCAGGGCCAATCTCAATAAATTTTTATTTAGATCCCCATACTTAAGTAGCAAGTACTTTGGAAATCATTGCCCTAGGGAACCATGTACTGCCTAGAAATGGGTCATAATGTTAAACTGGATCCATTTTCCCAGGCTTAGCGGGGAATGGGGGGCCCAAAGAGCTGCATGGTCCTCAACACCAGGGAAAGCTGTTCAAGACAGTTGATGATGGAAATTCGGAGGAGGCGAGCATCTTCAGATGTCCATTTGCTAAAAAGTGAGGGAAAAAGAAAATTGAGTTGGAGGTAGTAAGTTCTTGTCTTTGTAGCTCTGCTCCTCAGGTATGTATTACACCAAACCTTTGTGTTATGGTTTGGATATGTGGTGTCCCCTAGAAGCTCATCTGTGAGCAATGCAAGAATGTTCTGAGGTTAAATGATTGGATATGAGAGTTATGCCAGATCAGTGGAGTACAGATTAACAGGATGGTGACTGTAGGCAGGTGGGGTGTGGCTGGAGGAGGTGGGTCACTGGTGATGTGCTTTGGGGTTTATATTTTGTCTCTGGTTAGCAGAACTTTCTCTTTCTCCCTCTGCTTCCTGCTGTCATGTCCTGAGTGCCTTTCTTCTGCTATGTCCCTCTGCCAGGGTATTCTGCCTCACCTCACGTGCAGAGCAATGGAGTTAGCAGAGTATGGACTGAACCTCTGAAACCATGAGTCAAAATAAACTTGTTAGGTCTTTTGTTTACAGTGATGAAAATCTGACTTTAACAGAAATAGTTACATGTCTCATAACACAGTCATTTCACCTCTGAACATTCTTGCATTATATCACACATGAGCTTTTGGGGGACACTTCACATCTAAAGCATAACACCTTTGGGGACTTGTTATTACAGAACCCCTTAGGCAGAGTGGCCCAGTGCACCCTTCCTTCTCCTTAGAAGTAAACCTTGTTGTCTGCATGTCTCCAATGTAGTATCCCCAGGTCGAGACTGACCCAGCCACTTGGCACCCACCCTTAACTGTCAGCCCCTTCTGTGACTTACATGGCCAGAACGTTGCCCCTCACCATAAGTTGCTTGTTAATCACCCCTCGGTGTGGTTCAGCATCTGGAGCCAGGGATCCGTGGGCGATTTGTGCTTCCAGAGGGCTGGGGAAAGGCACCCTGAGGGCACTGGTGGAGACTGCGTAAAGGCACCATCCAAACTCGGTTTCTCTGTATTCCTTCCACATCCCATCTCAGGCCACCCTAATCTAAACCCCTTCAGACCTCCCTCCACACTCCTCAGGTCATCCCTGGTCCTAACCCACCACAGCCTCACCCTGTTCATTCTCTGCTCTCATAGCACCCGCCCCTCATGCCCAGATGGCCCCGCCCTTCTGCTTGAATGTGCGCAATAGCGGGTTTCCTCTTCCAGGACAACCTGCTACCTCCTCTGCCCTTCTCTTTTCCCCAAGCTACCTGTATCCCTGCCACAGTCAGACCCGCTGTCTCCTGGGGTAGGATACAACATGTGTGGCCGGATTAGACGCCCTCTGTTTGATGAAGACCCGTCTGTGCCAGAACCTGGTGCAGCACTGTAACATGCACGGGCAGCAGCTACCACTATATCAGTAGTATTGCAGGTGCAGCAGCAGCGAGCACCCTGGCAGGTACGGCCCGCCGCGCTGCCTCCACGGCCCGCGCTGCCTCCACGGCCCGCGTCGCCTTCACGGCCCGCCGCGTCGCCTTCACGGCCCGCCGCGCTGCCTCCACGGCCCGCCGCGCTGCCTCCACGGCCCGCGCTGCCTCCACGGCCCGCGTCGCCTTCACGGCCCGCCGCGTCGCCTTCACGGCCCGCCGCGTCGCCTCCACGGCCCGCCGCGCTGCCTCCACGGCCCGCCGCGCTGCCTTCACGGCCCGCCGTGTTGCCTGTACTTGCGTTTGGGGCCTGCATGTCCACCACTGCTCCGCCTTCCACCCCACTGTCCGAGCGCTAGTCCAACAGCTCGTCCTCTCCGCTGAGTGCCGAGATTCTTTGGTTCCGGCCTGAAACCCCGCCCCCTAACGCTTGACCCCTCCCGCGCCTGCGCAGACCAGCTGCTGGTGAGTCGGCATGTCTCCTAGTCAGTTCCTGCCGTCACGGCTCAGCCTGGGACCTTCGTTGATCCCATCAGCCAGAGAGACTGAAGTCCCCTCCAAAAACTCTGCCCTTTTGTACACGACTCAATCCCAGGGGGCCTTTGCGAACATTCCCTAACAAGGCCATCAGGTGTGTGATCTGTTCCCTTCAAGCTAGCTGTGCTACCCTCGGGCCTGGAAGACTAAGGTTCCCTCACAAAACTCCATGCATCAGAGCAGGAGGTGACTTGGGCTTCCTAAAGTGGCTGCTCAAACAGGCAAACAAATGGCTCCAATGGGCGCGTTACTGCTTCCCACCCAGCTGACCCGGCCCAGCAATCCCGGAGACGTCTTTGGCTGCCCAGCCAATCAGCTCTCCCTCACGAAGCCCCGCCCCTTAGGGTATCCTTAAGAGCTCAATGCACTAATGCAAATTGGTCTTACCTCAGCTTACCTGGTGGTCTTGGGTGAGGACTCCCTGCCTGCGGCCAGATACCTGCCCTGGCTATTTTCCAGCTTCAGTGGTCCCCAAGAAATGACACCCCTGAAGAGATTTGCAGAGAGTGAGTAGTATGACCGGTCTTGTATCCTCCCATTGGCCCACACAAGAGGGCTTTTCAGTTGATGATGAACTAATCCAATTTGATTCTTAGAAGGAGCATTTTGGACTGGGCTGTGTGAAGGGGAAACCTACCAGTGCAGACATGGCAAGTCAACAGGGACTTCAACCAAAGTATCCTCAGTGGGAATAGGTCTAATATGTGGAAAAACAGTGCAAAAACTGTAATAACCAAAATACCAATTTAGTATATCATACAGTGTATGCATAGAAATCCTTGGAAAATACGCCTGTGTTGGGGCTGCAGTTGTGGCTTAGTGGTAGAGGCTTGCCTAGCATATGTGAGGCACTGGGTTTGATCCTCAGCACCACATTAAAAAAAATGAAAAAAAAAACCCCACAAAGGTATCATTGTCCATATACAACTAAAAAATATTTTTAAAAATACGATAGTGTGTAAGTACTCAGGATCTCTGGGTGATAGGATGGTAGATGATTTTAACTTACTTTTTTATGTTTTCCAGTTTTTTTTTTTTAGGGACCTAAGGTGACATTTACAATCAAAGAGTTTTTAGCTGGGCATGGTGGTGCATGCCTGTAATCCCAGCGGCTTGTGAGGCAGAGGCAGGAGGATTGAAAGTTCAAAGCAAGCCTCAGCAACTTAGTGAGGCCCTAAGCAACTTAGCAAGACTCTATCTCTAATAAAAAAAATGAAGGTGAGGGCTGGGATGTGACTCAGTGACTCAGTGATTAAGAACCCCTGGGTTTAATCCCCACTAACAATAGCAACAAAAAAGTTTTTAAAATGACATGAAATTTCTGAGGGTGGTTGTGTTGATCTTCTGTTTTTTTTTTTAATATTTATTTTTCAGTTGTAGTTGGACACAATACCTTTATTTTATTTATTTATTTATTTATTTATTTATTTATTTATTTATTTATATGTGGTGCTGAGGAGTGAACCCAGGACCTTGCACATGCAAGGCAAGCGCTCTACCGCTGAGCCACAACTCCAGCCCCAATCTTCCATTTTCCTTCTTTGTAATCAAAAGGAATGATTAAACATCGAGCTATATAAGCAAGTCCTCTTGGGTTTATCTCTAAACCACACTTATCTCCCTTTCCACTACTAGCCCCCCCAATGGGAACCATCTCTCCCTGAACACCTTCAACACTCTTTGATTGATTTTCTTTTTCATTCCTTCCTTCTTCTCCTGTTTCTTCTCCTTTTTTATGAGTAAAGGCACCATCCTCATCCTCCTCCTCTTATTATTCTTCTTGTCCTTCTCCTTTTCTGGGGGGGCAGTACAGGGGATTGAATTCAGGGGCACTCCACCACTGAGCCACATCCCCAGCCCTTTCTTGTATTTTAGTTAGAGACAGGGTCTTACTGAGTTGCTTAGTTCCCCACTGTTGTTGAGGCTGGCTTTGAACTCTCAATCCTCCTGCCTCAGCCTCTCAAGCCACTGGGATTACAGGTGTATACCACCAAGCCCGGCTCCTTTTCTTTCTTCTTTTTCTTATCAGTACTGAGGATTGAACCCAGGGCCTGAAACCACCAAGCTACATCCCTAACCATTTTTATTTTTATTTGAGATAGGGTTTCACTAAGTTGCCCAGGCTGGCCTCCAATTGTGATTCTCGTGCCTCAGCCTCCCAAGTACCTCAGATTACGGAAGTGTGCTACCACACCTGGCTTCAATTTGCTGTATAGAATTTCTAATGATCTGAAATTATATTTTTGTTTTATTGTTGATATTGTTTTGTGCCTTTTCTTTTATTCAGTTTTTTAATATATCCCCAGCACTCAGTACAGTGCAATGTATGCAGTAGGTGATTTGCATCTTGTTGGATGAATCACTACTAAGGTAGATAGATGTCCACCACTGTCTCTGAATCAGCAGTCATGCATGTAAGAGTTACTGCATGTAAGAGTTACTCCACAAAATGAAACATATACACAAAATTTCTGTAACACGATCGAAATAGAAAACTATTAGATACAATGCATAAGTCCCTCAATAAAGAGATAAACTAAATATAATAAGCTATAACTTATTCATATGTTAGTCCTATACAGCAATAAAAATGAATGAAAATTTTTGGGCTGGGGTTGTGGCTCAGTGGCGGAGCACTTGCCTCACACATGTGAGGCACTGGGTTTGATCCTCAGCACCAGAAAAAAATAAACAAAATAAAAATATTGTGTCTGTCTATAACTAAAAAAGTTCTTTTTAAAAAGAATGAGAATTTCTGATAAAAATGAAGTTATTTGAAAAAAAGGATAAACAATAATCAAAATGGTCATTTATAGGAAATTAAGATAGGTAAGGGGATTTCTTGGAATATTTCTTTTTAATGTATTTTTGACTTTTGAAGTATGTAAATATTTCACGTGTTCAAAAGTAAATTTGAAAGAGTGAAATAAAAAATAAAATGTTGTAGTTGAATCAGAGCAAAATTGAGCCTTTATGATGAAACCATAGAGAGAAGGTAGTGCAATACCTTTTAAGCTCAGCTCTCTTACTGTGGTCCCTTTGTGGGACAAAAAGAATTGGCTTTATTCTTAGCATATTTGCAGTTGATAATGGTAGGGATGAAGTGAGTGTGAAGCTATTTTGAACAAACTTTTAAGATAGACTGTATCTGGTAGAGAAAAATGAGTAAATATATTGATGTTGTCAGAAATCAGAATTCTCACTGTGGAATGAGGTAAGGTGTGAAAGAATTGTGATGCTGGATTGTAATTGGAGGTTTCAGTATGAAAGTGTGATTTCTTAAAAATATATGTATTTCCAAGCTCTGTGGAAAGAGTCCAGGAATCAATGACACCCCAGTAGCAATGAGAATATTCTGCACAAACATCTTAGTTTCTAAATACCACTCCCCACTAAAAGGAACTAGGGCTCTTTGAAAAAGAAATGGCTGATTCTTGGGTTTGAACAGGAATAACCAGAATAACTACATGATGAGCCTGGAGTTTGTTTGTTTGTTTTGGTATTAGGGATTTAACCCAGGGGTGCTTTACACTAAGCTACATCCTCAGCCATTTTAAAAAATTGATTTTATTTTTTAAATTTTGGAAGAGGGTTTCATTAAGTTGCTTAGGGCCTCGCTAAGTTGCTGAGGCTAGCCTCAACCTTGTAATCTTCCTGCCTCGGCCCCCCTGAATTCCTGGGATTACAGGCATGTGGGACCATGCCCAGCTACCTGGAGCATCTTGTAGGGCCAGAAAGTAGGATATCATGGGGCTGGAAATGTGACTCAGCAGAACACTCGCCTAGCATGTGCGAGGCCCTGGGTTCGATCTTCAGCACCAAATAAAAATAAATAAAATAAAGATGTTGTGTCCAAGTATAACTAAAAAATAAAAATAAAAAAAAGTTGTTGCCTGGGCACCCTGACTCAATAAGCCTCACTTCAAATGCTGCTCCCCTTGATTCTGACCCTCTTGTGGTCCCTTAAGAAATGGCCTCCCAGGGCTGGGGATGTGGCTCAAGCGGTAGCGCGCTCGCCTGGCATGCGTGCGGCCCGGGTTCCATCCTCAGCACCACATACCAACAAAGATGTTGTGTCCGCCAAAAATTAAAAAATAAATATTAAAAATTCTCTAAAAAAAAAAAAAAAAAAAAAGAAAAGAAAAGAAATGGCCTCCCAAACATCTTATTCCAGCTGAAACACTACTTCTGTCTTGGAGAGGCCACTTTATCTGGGCCCTTCACTCATGCTGCCATTTCCTTGTGTTATCCTGATCACACATTCCTGGGGCTCAGGGACTGTCCTAAGCTTCCTATATAAGGGGCCAGTGTTGGGTCTCCTGGTATTGGGCAGGGGGCAGTGACACCATTTTGGGATGGACACTTGTCTCAGAGGGCACAGTGCCTGGAATGTGGGGTCCCAGTTACTATGGCCACCTCCTTATCTTCTCTCACTGCCAGGTCCACCATATAGTGGCTTCATCCAGCATTGCCAACAACCTCATTACTAACTCTGGAGGAGTCTCCATTCTATCCTTGCTTCACATCTTGGCAGCACTAGATGGCCTCCCCTTCCTGGAAGCCCACTCCAGCTGTCTCTGTCTTCCTGTGTTGGAGGTATACTCCTCTGCCTCCTCTCTAGTTGAAATTTCTCAGCTGGGTGCAAAGGCACAGGCCTGTAATTCCAGGGACTAGGGAGGCCGAGACCAGAGGGATTGCAAGTTAGAGGCCTTCAGCAACTTAGTGATACTCTGCATCAAAATAAAAAGGGATAGGGAGTAGCTCAGTGGTAATGTGCCCTGAGTTCAATCCCCAGTACCAAAATCAACAAAAAGAAGTTCCTTGAATCTTCCCTTTTCATGCCAGTATCTCTGGAAAACCATTTCACCCATTCTAATAGCTTCTAGGATTTCCCGTCTATAGATAATTCCTGGGCAAAGCAGCATGTTCACATAGGCTTGAAGATCAGACCAGGCCTGGGTTCAAGTGGCACCTCCACTTCCCAGTATTTGGTAGTCAGGTTAAGTTGAAATGAGCTATGAACTCTGCATAGTAAAGGCTTAGAACAGTTCAGTGATTGACCATCAAAGGGTATCTTCTTTGTTTCTCGGGTCCCGTCTTCTATCAGCACATATCCTGAGGTACCCCTTACTCCTTAGTCCCCATGTCCAACCCCATCTCCCCTGAGTTCCTGACTTCTATATGTCTGACCACCCAGCAGATGGTGCCCGCAGTCTTTCAAGGCAACAACACAACATTGAGCCTTTCCCAGACTCCCCAGTTTTGTAACTGTCCCACAATCTCTCACAGGCTTGAGTGTGATGCCTAAGGGACCCTCCATTTAGAACCCTCAGTACACAGGTAGCCACTTGGCAAAACCCCCAACTATACCATCCAAATATATCAGGAACATTTCCTTCTCATCTCTGGCTGAAGGGAACCACCAACCACCATGCTCCAGCCTCTGGCACCCAGAGCTGAGAAGCACTGGCATAAGGAACTCAACAACCATGTCAAGGTTTGTCTCTTTGCCTATAAAATGGGAACAATGAATCCTTAGCTAAAGTTTAAATATCTTTGAAAACATTCGGTATAGGGCACAGCAAGTTGCAAATCTCAGAAAACACTCTTGCTGTCTGAACCTCCCTCTAGCCCTCCTTCACTCCCACCAAGTAGTCCTGATCTTTCTGACACACAGATCCCCTGTAGTGGACAGTCGTTGTTTGCAGCTACCAATCAGGAAACCTGTTTAGCCCTCTTCCAGGAAGCCCATGTATACAGAGACCACATACACAGCTCCAGGGAGCTGGCCACCACCCTCCACCCTGGCCAAAATAATTGGATGCAAGACGCAGTCCTGACCAATAACAATAGCATTTATTTGTTGGGGACATCTGAGACAGAAGCTAATCTACAGAGAGAAGGTGCTCCTCACCAGCAGTGAACAAAGAGTTCCACCGAAGTTGCAGGCAGCCACCTTTTGATCCCCAGAGGTGCTGGCCTGGGATAAAGCAGATAGTGGAGGATGCATAGGGAGGCAGAGAGAAAGTAGATATCTGGTCAACTTCTTCCTCCACTGCCAGGACCCTGGACTTTTCAGTTTCCTAAGCCATTAAGTTTCCTTTATTGTTAAAAACAATTATTGGAAACCAAAACCAGCCTAGCTAATAGAGTTCCTTTTGGATAAAAGTCTCACATGCACCTTTAGTGTGAATTTTCAAAATACATTCCCTGACTCAAAATAAATGAGAGTATTGTAAGTTTATCATGTAAGCTGGCAGACCACAGATATTCCTAAGCAGATACCTGCTATGTGATGTCTCCAGCTCTCAGGAAGGGCCAGAGGCCACTGTCTGTTCTTTGATCTCAGGCCTCTGTTCATCTTTCCAGTATGGGGATCCAGTGTTCACCCCATAAGGACCAGGCAGCAGGGCCTATGGCAGGGAAGGCAGGTCCAGCCTTGACCACATGGAGAATGGTGAAAGTGGAAGAACCGAATACATATGGCTGCCTTCCAATCTCTACCACCCCTGGGGGCCTCCTCCAAGGAGAAGGTAGGTACTTACATGACCTCTAGCACCATGCACAGTGCAGGATGAAAGAGGAACCACTGCTACTGAGTCCATACTTCTGGCCCTCTCCAGCACCCTGAGGTTTCTTCTCAGGCAATGAGGTGTGTGCAAAGTGTAAGCCCCTGTATACAGGTAGCATGGGAAGCATCGTCTTCATACTGTGGGCAAGCACTAGGTGCAGAGACTGAGATGGAGTCCGAGCTGTGACACTGTCTTGCTAAGTGACCTGTCTGCCCTATGGGCGAGAACTACTCATCTCCAGGAGGAGACAAGCAGACAGGGTGCCCCAGAGAAGAGCTGTGTCACCAAGGGCATGCCATCTCTGGCCCATGCTTGGCTATAGCTTCACTTTTGGCTTCGGTTTGTTTATTGAATAGAAGGTGGAAGATCATCGTAGGGACTCTCCACCCTGGGCTGGGGTAAGGAGGAAGGAAATTGGTTCAGGTCTGCACAGACTCAATGGTCAGGGACCAAAGTAGCACAGAAACTCGTTTCAAGTCATGCCACAGAGGTGGGGTGACTTTCTGACTCCCAGGTTCCTGCTTTTCCTTTATCAAGAGCACACTTGCTGCAGCAGCTGAGGAGGCCCAGGGCTGGTTGCCACTTGCCCTCCTGTGGAGATTTGTTTAGGGCTGTGCCACACTCCACAGAGGTCAGGTGACAAGACTGGGCAGCAGGGGCCAACTGCTTACCCTTTCAGGCTTGGGGGCACATCACTCAAGGGCTTATTCTCAGTGGGCTAAATGTGAAATGCTAAAGCCCATTCCTCCTTCTCACACTGAGGCACTTCTATAAGCTGGCTGGACTCAGATTTGGGCTCTCCCATGTCATTGCTAGGTGCCTCCACCATGCTGTCTCAGTTCTATTGCAGGGGTGGTAGAGAACCCTGGTCAAGTGCTTTGAGTAGTGCCTGGCACCTAGCAAGAGCCTGGTACATACCAGCCGCTATTATTGTTATTATGAGCCAAACTGCAACAGGAGAATACATTTAATGCAACATGCAGCTGTGGCCTAGCCTCGGGCTCCTTCCCATAATCCAAGAATGCTACTTGGAGAACCCCTTCTCCATAGCCTCAGTCACTTCAGGGTGCAGGAAGCGGCTGGCCAAGCGTTCGATGTCATCCAGTGTCAGGCGGCTCAGGGACCTGTCATAATCCTGAGGAGAGAAGGCCAAGAGGATTCAGGCAGTGCCAGTGGGGAGGGATATGCTGTGACAGTCAGGGGCTGGGACTAGCTGGGACTGGATGTCCCTTCTCACCCTCTGCAGTTGTTCTAATACCCTGCTAGCATCTGCTACACTGAAGTGGCGAGCCAGGACTTTGGAGATCAGCTGCCAGACAGGAGGAGATGCGGAGTCGGCCAGTCTCCGGGCGGCGCCTTCTTCAAGTAACACCTTCTCCAGAGGTTTAACCACTAGGTTGAGCTTGGAATTGGGCCCAATGCTGTAATCTGACAGTCGTTTCCCATCTGCCAAAAAGAGATTGGTGGGGTTCCTTATCCACAGCCGTGGAAGTGGCCCCGGAAATGATACCACCTCAAGCAGTCAGAGCAGAGCGCTGTGGCATCTGGCTGTGGTGGATACAGATTCCCTCGGCGCGAGAGCCAGCGCCCAGATCCATCACGCTGCCGGAGTTAGCCTGTACACCCCATCCCCCGACTTCCTTGGGGGCTCCCTGGGTGTATCCACTCCCTGTTACCTGCTAGGGCCTTGCCCTTGAACAGCAGTCGCTGCTGGCGCACGGGGATGTTCAGCTTTTCGGAGACCAGCTGCTTCAGTGTGGACACCAGCTCGTCTTCCGGCACCTGACCGGGCCGAGGGTGGGAGGCAGGGATTGAGCCCGCGACCCCTGAGCGACAAAAGCCTCGCGTCCCCTCCAGAGGGCAATTCTCCCGGCCTCCCTGGTCCGGCCGCCCCGTTCCCGTCCTCGGGCCCTGCCCGTCCCTGTGCCAGGAGGCTGTGACTGCGCAAGCCGGGGAAGGTGGTTCGGGCCTGGTGACCCTACCTGTAGGCTGCACTCACGGCCCTGGAGCGCCTTCACCGTCAGCTGCATGGCGGCCGCGGAGGCGTCCACTAGGGCCAGCGCGCACCCCAAAGGCCCCCAGTCGCGCGCTGCCGTCCCGGGCGCGCGCCGGAACCGCCCGCCGCCGCCGGCGGAAGCCGTGAGAGGGGCACGCCCGTGCGCCTTGCCCACGCCCCTAGGTCCCGCCCCCGCCCCGCCCCCCGAAGAGGAGTTAGTTGCCGTGGGGCGCAGACTCGCAAAGACACTGGGACCTCCCAGGCTGAC
The DNA here is from genome assembly GCF_021218885.2 of Marmota monax. Taxonomy (NCBI): domain Eukaryota; kingdom Metazoa; phylum Chordata; class Mammalia; order Rodentia; family Sciuridae; genus Marmota; species Marmota monax. Next base: position 1,216,480 of record NW_026692025.1, on the reverse strand, counting down.
GGGTCCTCTCGCTGCAACTGTGCAGGGAGTTGGCGCGTCCACCCCGCCAGGACTGGGAGGAGGTACGAGCTGGGGCTTGGGAGAAGAAATGACCAGGAAATCCAGTCGCCTGTACCGGTGACCCAGCCCCCTCTAAATTCCCAGTCTGCTAGTGGGGCAGGTCAGTGCAACCCCAGATTGTGTCTCTCAGTAACACAACAGGCCCAGTCCTGCCAAGCTGACCATAGTGCCTTATGTTCTTCTGCCTCCTTTCTAGTCGGCTGCAGAAACCCGACTGAGCTTGGGAGCACCTAGGGAAGCCATGCCTCTGCTTCCATCTGCCCACCCTTCATCCTAGAACCAAGAGGCCACCTCACTCAGTGAGGGGCTAAATGGCAAGGACTGATAGAGAAAGCCAGGGCAGGGGTCACCGTGCCACTCAAGCTCACCCTTACCCTGGCCCACACTTACCCACGTACACTTTTCCTTCTCCCACCTCCAGGTCCCAAGGGGCAAAGACTGGAAGGGACCCGAGCTTGCTTCTCTCTTTTATTGAAATATATTTTCTGGGCACTGCCCACCTACCTAACTCAGCATGGCCTCTTTGGCACTGAAAGCTGGAGAATAAAAAACCAGTAAAAAAAATAAGCTTGGATTTGTCTGAGTGCATAGTGCATGAGAACTAAAGGCCTTTGGTACACAAGAACTGTGGGGACAGGGGATGGAGTGTGGTGGTTGGGTGATAAAAGCTTGACCCAGGTGCCTCATGGAACTGGGAACAGGTTGCTATAGATAAAGTGGCCAATGACCAAGGCCAACATCTCCGAGGTACCACTCAGGGCCACAATGAAGGGGGCCTGGGAGGCATAGTCTGCTTGAAGGCGGCGAAGGGACAGCTGTAGCATGGCCAAAGCCAGTAGGCTGTTTTGCACCCCTACCTCAATGCTGACGGTCCGCCGCTGGGCCACTGGCAGCTTTAGGCACGTGGCCAGGCAGTAGCCCACCAAGAGGCCAACCAGGGGCACAGTGAGGCCCACCAGTACAATGGGTAGCCTGACTCCTGCCAGGATGAATACCCCCATGCGGTAAGCCAGGAAGAGGCCACCCAGGATGAGCACAAAGCTGAAGGGCTTGATGACCTGAAGCAGCAGCTGAGAGAACTTGGGGAGCTTGGACTTGATCACCACTCCTGCTGCAATAGGGATAGCAATGAATAGCAGGGTCCCCAGGATCTTGGAGATGGGCACATGGAGAGTTTCATGAATGCTGAGAAGATAGCTGTAGAGGGCTGAGGACAGTGGCAGGAAACCAGTGGCAGCTACAGTTGAGATGAAAGTCATGGAGATGGCCAGGGTGACGTCCCCTCCAAGAAGGAGGCTAAAGAGGTAGCTCCCCCCACCTCCAGGTGATGAGCAGGTAATGATGAGGCCCAAAGCCAGGGCCTTGGGCAGCATGAAGACTTTGGCCATCAGGAAAGCATACAAGGGCATGACCAGAAACTGGCCCAAGAGGCCCAGAAGCATGGGCTGGGGGCTCTGCAGGAGCCCCTTCAGAACCTCAAGTTCCACTTTACAACCAAATGAACACTTGTTGACAAAGATAAGAGGCAAGAGCATGTAGAGTATTGGGTTCTCCGAGAAGTGGACCAGGCTGGTGCTGAGGGTAGCAGGGGTATCTTCAGTAGGTGACACCTTGATGCAGAAATCTCTCCGTTCCTCAATCAGCATGGGTGAGGCCTCATGAGATTCCACGAGCTGGATATGGAGTGGAGCCAGTCCAGCCAGACCTGAGTGGATGCTTACAACAAAGCCACCCCCACCACCCCAGGTTATGGCACTCACATTCTTGATGGTCAGCACCTCTGTGTCCAGGGATGTGACCTTCAGTGTGGGGCCAGGCCCTGTTCCATTTGCCTGGCCTGGGTATTGGCTTGAGATCACAATGATGCCCTCACTCTCCTCAGGAAACTCAAACTCCATCACAGAGCCATCTCCAATGCTCAAGTAACGACCCTCTGTCAATGGCACAGTGTGGCCCAGAGCAGTGCTGAGGTTGGTACTGGCCATCCCTTGGGCCCCCCATGGTAGGCTGATGAGCAGCAGGGCAGCTCTGAGCATGCCTAGGTGGCCTGTGCAACCACACTCCCCTCTCAGGCCAGGCCACTGCTGAGAGCTGCCCCTACCCCTCCTGAACATCATGGCTCTTCCAGAAGGTGTGCCCAGGTCTCCTGCAGCTTAGGAAAGCACCACGGCTGTTGGGTTGTCCTGAAAAGGGTCCATCAGTAGGTCCTGGTCTTGTGCTGCTTTCCTGATGGCAGGGCTCTCTCTGAGAAGGGAAGGGATACAGAGAGGTGGCTGGTGAAGGTGAGCAGATATAAGCCCAGGAGTATGGGTTTCTGGAAGTCCACTGCTGGAAGACTCAGCAGGACCCCTAATCCCAAGCTCAGGAATAGAAAGGCAATGCCTACTGCTTGTTGTTGAGCGCTATTTGGCTTTCCCCTCCTCCAGCACAGCTGCCTCAAGCTTCCCATTCCTCATACAGAGGTGCCACCTAGAGAGAGGAGTTCCCATTCACCTGCTGATACCTGCTGATTTCCTTGGGTTTGTCCACCTCAGCGACCTTGCAGAGATGTCCTGATACCAAGAGATTCAGGACAGCCACTTCCAGTCCTGTCACCATTAGCCTGTTCAACACTGGTTTCAAGATGCAGATATAAGCTGGGTGCAGTGGCACACACCTGTAATCCCAGTGGCTCAGGAAGCTGAGGCAAGAGGATCCCAAGTTCAAAGCTAGCCTCAGCAACTTAATGAAACCCCATATCAAAAAAAAAAAAAAAAAGCTGGGGATGTGGCTCACTGGTTAAGTGCCTCTGGGTTCAAAAAACATTGCAGATAAAGCAAGGCTTTTGTGATACCACAGTGAGGATGAAATCTTTGAAAACCACCTGGGGGGGGGGGTGAAAAGGAGACAAGATGGATGAGAACAAAGGGGAATGATGGGAAACACTGGCTTGGTCCAGATCTGGGAGAGTAGGTTGGGGAATATGAGTGTCATTTGCCAGGCACAAAGTGGTGGTAAAGTGATGTGGGCAGTGGGTGACCACTGTACCAAAGGTCTGAGGGGCTGATATCTGCCACTGGCATGCAGTTGGAAAACTGTTGCTGTCGCTACCTGGTTTGCTGTACCTGCCCTATAGTAATGAGAGAGGGATCTTGGTAGGAAGCAGTTTCCCTGTTCCCAGGGAAGTTGCCAGAAGGGGTAGCAGGAATGGGTCATATAGAAGCACATGTCCACTGGGAGGGACTGGGAGGGACCTCTCCTTCTGTAAGAGCTCCCACTTCTCTGACAGTCCCAGAATTTGAGCTTCTAAAACTGCTGCATTACATATGATCTGCTGTGCTCAGAGTACTGGGCCTCCCCCAAAACTCCACCAGAGCCTGAAATTCCTAGTGGGACTTAAGTGTTTCCAGAGGGTGGGGTACCTCAGAGTGAAAGGAGGAGGTCTGCCTCCCTCCTGTTTTTAATTTGGGCAGTCACCCCCGTAGTATCACATCATCTGCTAGAACTGGGGCAACCAGGATGGGCACACGGTGTTTATAATTCACAGCAGTCCATTTCTTTGTGCCCTGTAGTGTCTCAGAGTGCACCACCTCTCTGGATCCTAGTTAGTCTTTGGCTCTGCCCCCACTCCTATCTGAAACTGAGGAGAGGGTAAGGTGGGAGTGGAGGGAGGTTCAGCAAAAGATTTTTCCCTGGGAAAGTCTCCCCTCCCCCGCCACAGGATGACATGGTCCTTGCTGGCTTGGAGTTTAGGTCACTTACCCTGGAGGCCTTGGTCCAACCTTGTGTTTCACTGCTGGGGGTGCCAGGCAGGAAAACCAGCAAAGGGTAGGAGAAGTCAAGTGGAGGGAAAAATATGCAGGCACCAGGGTAATATAAACCATTTCAAAGCAATAGGCTAAGGGCCTTTCACCTCCCATCCCATCCTTTCAGCAGGGCTGGCCGCCTTGAGTCACTGCAAGAGGAGTTTGGCCCCAATCCACAGGGTTTCTGCTTGAGGGGCTGGAAGAGTTTGAACAGACGCACCCCAAGGCAGGGAAGGCAATGCCAGCCCTGATGCTTCTTCCACAGCGGTGGAGTGTTTGGGGGTGAGGGTAATCGGCAGTGCTGACCTGGGCTCCTCCCCACCTGTGAGTCTGGAAGTTGTCAGGTGAAGCACCAGCAGAGCTTGAGTGAAAACCGGGGGTGGAGACGGGCAGAAAGAAGGACGCACAACCCGCTGGGCACTCTCAGGTCAGGGGCCTTCACGTCACTTCTGGGCCCCGCCAGGCCTCGCCAACGTGCGGTGGCCTTTCCCTGCTGGGTCTGGTCAGGCCGGGGTGGCGCGTGGCTGATCGCGGAGCGCTGACGGGCCAGAGTCTGCCTCCCGCCTATCTTTACCCAGCCAAAGGCTCTCACCTTCCGCCGTAGCTGCAAAGCTCAACACCAGCGCCTGCCGGGGCGGCGGACGCCCGCGAGCTCAGCCCGCCAGGGCCCCGCCCCGCCCACCAAGGGCTCCGCCCCACCCCGCCCCACCAAGGCTCCGCCTGCGCGTCAGACCTCCGCCCTCCCTTGGCGGTGCGCTCACCTCTGGCGACCATAATAGGTTCCAACCGGATGTGACGTTTCTGAGAGCGGCGAGCCGTCAAGGGAGCAGTGGACTGACTGCTTCCTGAGTTACACCTGATTGTAACCGGGCACAGTGAATTACGGCTTTCTGTGGTCATCGCCGCCGGTGTGACTCATTTTAGTACTACTAAGGTCCGGTGGCTTTACAGAAAAGGAATAAAAAGAGATGGGCATGGTGGCGCACGCCTCTGATCCTGGTGGCTCCGGAGGCTGAGGCAGGAGGATCATGAGTTCAAAGCCAGCCTCAGTAACTTAACAAGGCCTTGTCCCTCAATAAAATGTAAAAAGGGCTAGGGATGTGGCTCAGTGGTTAAGCACCCCTGGGTTCAATCTCCAGTGCTAGATAAAAAAATGGGGCGGGAAGGTTGTATGTTTACAAACTTTGCTGGGACAACAAAAAATCAGTCTGCATTGTTCTAAAATTAACTTCTTTGGGCTGGGTGTGCATCACAGTGGTAGAGCGTTTGCCTAGTATGTATGAGGTCCTGGATTCCATCTCCAGTACCTCAAAAATAAATAAGTAAAAAACAATAAAACGAACTTTTGTCATGGCTGTGATGGAGGCAGTGGTGCCTAAAGTACTCGCTCCTTGGAGGTGCAAAGTGTTGTAGTACCTTTTTTTCAAATAAACATGATTTTAAATTCATTTGTGTGGAAATTTATTTTAAAATGTATTTGGGGTTAGAAGTGTAGCTCAGTGGTAGAACACTTAGCCTGTCAGGCTCAGTTTGGATTCCCAGCACTGTAAAAAAGAATGTTGTATAGTTTAATATGTGTTTATGACATATAAGCAAATGTTCAAATGTTGGGCATGCATGCTTAAAGGGCTTTGATATATAAACCATTAAAAACATTTGCAGCTATAATTCCAGGCTGTTCTTTAGCCATAGAGAACCAATAAGTACACCACTTCTGTGCATGTACTTAGCATCCTGGAACATTCATACTATCCCTCTCAAATGGTACTGTGGTGGCGGTGGTGGGGTAGATTCCTGACAGAAGCAGGTGGTACTTGGAGCTAGGATACGTGAGATGGCTAGGCTGGAACAAGGATATCTAGTTCCAAAAGAGAAGTCATCTGGACTGAGAGACCGCTATAACAAATGATAGCAACGACCAGAACAAATGAATGTACTTAAGATGGGAGATCCACCACTGTATTGTATTAAAGGGCCACAGTGCTGACTCTGAGAGGCAAGCTTAGCTCCTACTCTCCAGGTAGGGGCCTCCAGAAATATTTTGTGGTAAGTAAGCATGCATAGAGGGCATATACAAGCATATGTACAAGTATATGACACAGGGATGTATGGTGACAGCTGTTGTTTTTGCCTATCTAGCATAAAGTCATAGAACTTATGTTTTCTCTGAAAGAACCATCCATTCTCCGCTTTCAGTTCAGTACACATGGTTTCAATGTGATAATCCCAACACTGGCTCCTGGGGCAGGCACATGCCCAGATGTAGCCAGTTAAAACCACTCATTTTTTTTGGCAGAATAAGCCCATAATCCAATCTAGACTAAGGAGTTAGTCCCTAGGTACTTGTACTGAAACTACTGGGAAGGTGGGAGGTCTTGTTTGCTGGTGTTACTACACTGGCACCTTTACTATTTCCCTCCCTCCCACTACCTGGGAAGACAGCATATTGGAAAAATGAAGCAAATACAGAAAAGCAGAGCCAAGGACTGGAAAGAACCCATGTCCTAGTGACATTATTGGAGCTAGAAGCACCCAAGGGTTTTGGGGCCCATTAAAGGAACAATAAATACCATCCTTCTTTTTTTTCATACATCAGTTTCAGTTTGGATTCTGGCACTTGTAACTGAAGATGTCTGAACTGCTAAAGGGTTGACCTTGGGTAGGAGGAGCATGATATCCTGGCAAAAGATTGCAGGAAACTCATCCAGACTCTGCTCCCCACCATCAGCTTCCTGGCCCATGTTGGGCCAACTGGGGAATAAAGTGGGCCTGCTGTTTACATCTGTTACATGGGCAACACCCCACTGGGGCACAGCCTCAAGGAAGAAGGAACTATCACTCTGGCTCTCTCATGTGTTCCTATTCTGCAGCACAGTGGTTGGTCCTACACAGGCACTTCATGAATGTTTGGTGAACAAATGGACAAATGGAGGAAAATTGGACAATCACAGCACATTGGGAGGCATAGTGAGGTCTGTACACTTCCCAGCCTTACACGGAGTACCCTCAGTGAGGTTCCGTTTCATCTTGGGCAAGCTACTAACCTGTGGAATTGTATACACCTAGCTTCTAACCTCTAGGCTCCATTGTAACTCTTTAAGCTCACAGGGTCCTTTACTTTTTTCTGTACAGTGAGGATAATGGCCAAATTTTGTAGGGTTTGCTTCAACATATAGGGAGTACAGGTGTGCAGATGAGACATTAGCCATGTATTGATTACTATAGAAGCCTGGTAAAGGGTACATTGGAGTTGATCATATTATTCTCTCTACTTTTGGAGATGTTTGAAATTTTCCATAGTAAGATATTTAAGAAATGAGCCAGGCATGGTGGACATGGATGTAATCCCAGTGACTTGGGAGGCTGAGGCAGTAGGATTGCAAGTTGTTAGAGGCCAGCCGCAGTGATTTAGCAAGACTCTGTCTCAGATTAAAGATAAAAGGGCTAGGATGTAGCTCAGTAGTAAAGCACCCCTGAGTTCAATCCCCAGACTGCAAATTTTTTTTCTAGAAATAAATACACCTTTGATACTGTAGTGGTGGGTACATGTCATTACACAATTTTGTCAAAACTCAGAATGTACAATGCCAAGAGTGGACCCTAATGTAAACCAATGTAGATTCATTGATTTTTAACAAATGGAGGATGGGGGGAGACACTATATTTTTTGCTTAGTTTTGCTGTGAACATAAAATAGCTCTAAAATGTTTCCTAGAAAAAGGGAATACACTATTATGAGCTTGGCATAGGCTCAGGGCTGGGCATTGGCTGCTACGAACATCATCTACATGCAGGCTGAGCCATCCTCATTTCTCTGGTTTGATCTTTGCAGTTCTGGCATAAAAACTACTTTCTTCCTGGTGGGCCTTTTTTTCCTGGGCACTCCCATGCCTCTAACTTGATATCTATCTGCCCTTGACTTTCATTCTGAAGGTTTGCTTTGCACTCAGTACTTTCCCTGGGTCTGGAAGCACTTAATGCCTAGGAGTTGAAGGCTCAGAAAGCCTGTCTGCACAGCAGGATCCTAAGTCCATCACCCCCTAACACAGATACTTCAAGAATGCCTGACTGTCTTCTCAAATTACCACAATGTCCCGATTCCTCCCATCTGGGAAGTCCAAGCCACCCTTTCTTGTTTTTTGGAACTCAGAGTGCTTTTACACCCCTTATTTGGTATGTCAGCACCTTGACTGGTTTTAGTTATTTTACTTGTCCCTACAGGTGCATTGTGGGTGGGAAGAAGTTGGTGAGTTTCCTTGGGTCCCAGAAGACAGAACCATGTCTCCAGTTAAGGCTATGGGTGACACCAAGTGGGGAAGTACTCTGCTTACCACTTGAGTCACATCTTAGCCACTGGGGCGGGGGGGGGGAGGCTGTCAATGGCAGGGGCCCTATAGAGAAAGGCTGTCTACTAAGGCTGTGGGGACAGGTTGGCTGAGTCTCTAGGACTTATCCCCTCCATGCACATAATACCACCCCTGACTCTCCACTGAGGACAACATCTGAATGCATTTCATTCCATTGGGGGCCATCAATTTATTAAGAGGTCATCTAGAAGGTGGGCCCTCTGACAAACCGCATACTGCCATGTACTGCATTAGGGGCTGTGACCAGGCTCTGGCTACCTCACTATCGAAGGCCAGTCTGCTCTAAGGGCCTCTCTCCTGCTGAGAGTGAGGTTAGAGGCAGGCAGGCATGTGAAAGTGCTTACTAGTTTTGGCTCACTGAAAGCAATCACACTGTAAGCAAGTTTGGACCACAATATAGTGAGTGTGTCTGGAAGGGAGAGGTTCTGGAAGATGCCCCAACCTGCCAAGTAGCTACTACAGTGAGAAGAATGGGCACCTAGAGCCTTTGCAGCCAGGGGCACTTGGGAATTGGGAAGGAGATGACATGAGTGGAAGAAAGGGCAAAGTGGGGGCTGACTGGGACCAGCTTTAGGAAAAGGAGATGGGTACCTGGGCTCCTATGACAAAGTATGATGGGCCAGCTCCACAGTCCCCATCATCTTGGGGTCACTGCCTCAGAGCCCTGATGTGTTGGGGCTGGGGAGCCTCCTGCCTGGGCATGGGGCAAGACCTCGACTCTGTGTTGGCACCATGCAGACTCCCTCGGCCTGGTCCTGGTGATTGGCTGTGCTAGCTGGCCACACTTCTCCGCGGGATGCAGCCTTCCATCTCCAGCGCCTCAGGCCAGCCCTCATACTTGTTGGTGTGCTTACTGTTCTTCACATGCTGTGAGATGGAGGGAGCAAGAAGTCATGGTCTGGCCCTTAGGGACAGGGGACAGAAGTGGGCCAGGACTCTGGCCTTTGTGTTGTAGACCACCTGTGTGCTCTCCAGACACTGGTTCCCTCCCTCTGCCCCAGGAAAAAATGACAACAGCTGTAATGACCTATTCCCTTGCAGGCAGGCAGCTTGGGGGTGAATTTCTGTGTACTTATATGGGCTTGGAGGGGAGATAATACGTGTGTACCCCACCATAAGGAGTTTTCAGAAGCTGTACTGAGAACAAGGCCATGGGGACATTTTTTTTCCCTTGGGGAAGGGGGCAGCTTGAGCTATCTTTTTGTTAGCCAGAGCCTTCTAGAAATTTGTGTCATAAAGATCAGACCTTGGGGCTGGGGCTATAGCTCAGTGGTAGAGCACTTGCCTATCATGTGTGAGAGTGCACTGAGTTTGATCCTCAGCACCACATAAAAATAAATAAAACAAGGGTGTTCTGTCCATCTACAACTAAAAAAATATTTAAAAAAGAGCATATTTGGGGATGCTGTGGCTTTTTCTGGACTGAGAACCTCCCACAGATGAGGATGGTGACTGGGGCTCCTTCTCACCCAGCCCCAGCACAGGGCCTGACATGTGGACTCAGGAGGGCAGCAAGGGTGTATGGTGTGGATTGGGGATATTGGGTTTTGAGAGAATTAAGACAGTACTGAACATCATGAAGGTGTTGGGAGGATGGTTTCTTAGCTATGAGTCTTGCCACTGTGCAAACTTTGCCATTTAAAGACCCTTTAGGGTGCAATGCACATAGGATAGGGAAGGTCAAAGTTACTGTTCCTCCTTGTTCAGTAGGCAAATGGGCCAGGACCACCCAGGGACAGATGGGGGACAGGGCTATTGTCTGTTTGCTTAGGGCCTAGCTGGAAAAAATTCAGGGTAGGCTGTGGTGTGAAGAGATGGGGTGGCCAGGCTTCCAGGGCTAGGAGGCAGAGGTGCTGAGTTCTCTGCTGTACCTGCTCAAAAGGGCTCTTGTTCTGCACACCCTTGGCCCCCACAAACACCCAGCTGTCGCGGAAAGCTAGCTCCTTGGCATTCCTGCTGCCCAGCTCACTGAAAAGCTTCCTGGTCTCTTCATTCATCCTAGCACACAGAAGAAGAAATGTGAGTTGTGAGCTGTCATTGTAGAGGGACAAGACTGAGATTGACCATGACACTCACTTACTTGGTGGCTGGGTCGTCATAGGATGCCACAAACACCAAGGTACCTTCATGTAGTGGCCGAATGAACTTCAACAGATCATTGACATCTGGAGGGTGGCAGAAGGCAGGACCCACTGAGCACCCCTTCTCCTACCAATCCTTGTTCTCTAACTGATAAAACCCAAGTAGGGATTGGCCCCTGGATGTGCCAATGTACAAAGGTATAGGGACAAATTGGTAAGGAAGCTGGGAACATCCTATTACAAAAAACATAGCCTCTGGACAGAGGTAATGATCTTTCCCCTCCTGCTGCCTTTTGGGAACCCAGGCAAGTGCTTGAAAAGCCCAAGCACATGGACACAGGGGAAACTCACCCAGTCATTTTTTTGTCAGTGAAGAAGTAGGAATCTTTGACAGCCACTCACCTCCAGCCCACATGTCGAAGGCACGGGCCTCAATGAGCTCACCGCTGACCCCTGCGTTGAGAGGAGGAAGGGAGTCTTCCTGGGTGAGCTGCCAGAGTCACTCCACTCTACCACCTTGGCCCTCAAAACACACTCAGAACACATTGGATGGGGAGGTGGCAACTGGGATTAGCCTTTCTGGAAGTTTTTCAAACATTCTCCTATTTATCCCCTTGTTGATAGTTGTAGCTCACTCAGAATTGTAGAGCCTCTGCCTGGGATTTGAGGCCCTCCAGGGGCTCCCATGAAGTGCCCTTCAAGTCCCTGGACCCTTCTAGTTCTTCAATGCTATCATGCTTTGGTTCATTGAGTCACACAGACCCCTTCCCAGACCTCCCTGAGAGTTCCTAGAGGGAAGGGTCAGGGAAAACACCCAGAAACCGCCTAGGGAGGAAATGCACAGAGTGCAGGTCATGGCATGGCTTCTACCTCTTTGGTCTCAACTCTGACCCCAGAGCATGGGGAACTCACCATTCACCAGGGCAATGTTCAGCCCACGGCCCACGTTGTCCTTGACACTGCTCATGAGCCTAAAGGGATGGAAGACTTCCAGTGGGCACATCTGCTCCATTCTTCCTTGCACAGCCCTCAGCCCTTGTGGAACCAGTCTCAATTCCACCAGCCCACTTCCCAAACCCCATGTATCCCAAGGAGCTCACATCTTGTCCTCGAGGCAGATCTTGGGTCCGATGACATTGGCAGCCCCACTGACCATGCGGAAGGCTAGGTGCTCCTCAGGACATGGCTGGGGCAGGCCACACTTGTACTTCCTGGCCCGTGGTTCTGAGCAGGGACAGCAGGTATGACCCATGGGCCTGGCCCTGGTGTCACCTAAGATCTGAGTGGGGAGGTCAGGACCAGCCATAGGGTTGAATAAGTGACCATATAGCAGGGAACTCAGTGGGGGTCATGGCTCAGGCTAAGGCCAGGGACACTTCATGGAAACTGTGTTCTGCTGGCAAGGTGACAGGGACTCAAGGAGGCTTTTCTACGCTACTGGTGGGAGAAAAGAAAGGAGGTCAAGAGCCCTTACACAGCCAGGAACAAAGCAGGGGTGGAGAAAGTTAGGTTGGGGACCCAAATATATACACAGGGTACACAGCTAGACCAAAGTGGTAGAACTACAGCAGGTGAGGAAAGCATAGGGATCTGCTAGTTTGATTTCCATAGGGTGACGATGGGTGGGCAGCCTGTTATGGGTTGAGCTGTGTTCCCACACAAGACAAGTTGAAGCCCTGACTCCAAGTATCTCAGAATGTGGCCTTGTTTGGAAATAAGGTCTTTATAGATAAATTAGTTAAGATGAGATCATACTGGAGTAGGTTGAGTCCTGAATGCAACATGACTGGTGTCCTTATAAGGATAACAGACAAAGGCACAGTGAAGGAGGCAGCTGTATGACAATGGAGGCAGAGATTAGAGTGACATAGCCACAAGCCTTGTTGATAACTTGATTTCAGAGTTTTGGCTTCCAGAACTGTAAGAAAATACATTTCTGTTGTTTAAGCCACCAACTTTGTGATACTTTGTTATGGCAGCCCCAGGGAATTGATGTAGATTTTGGTACCAGGAAGGAGGGTGCTTATGTGGCAAATACCTAAACATGTGGAAATGGCTTTGGAGCTGGGTGGTGGGTATATGATGTAGAATTTTGAGGTGCATGGTAGAAAGGGCCTAGATTGCCTTTAAAAGATTGTTGGTAGAAATATGGACCATAAGCTGTGGGTGGTGTTACATGTCTGTAATCCCAGAGACTCAGGAGATTGAGGCAGAAGAAGCACAAGTTTGAGGCTAGCCTCAGCAATTCAGCAAGGTTCTAAGTAACTTAGCAAGACCCTGTCTCAAAATAAAAAAAATAAAAAAAGGCTGAGGATGTAGCTTAGTGGTAAAGTGCCCTGTTTTAAATCTCATCCCCCCCAAAAAAGAAAATGGATTATAAAGATGATTCTGATGAAGGCTCAAAAAGACAAGAGAGCTACAGAGAAAGCTTCTATTGTCTTAGAGAATGTATATGTTATCACAAACAAAATGTTGTTGGAACTATGAACATTAAAGGTACTTTTGGCCTGGGCATGGTGGTGCGCGCCTATAATCCCAGCTATTGTGGAGGTTGCAATATGAGCATCATATGTTCTAGGCCAGCCTGGGAAACTTAGAGAGACCTGTCTCAAAATAAAATTTAAGGACTGGGGTTGTGGCTCAGAAATACAGTGCTCGCCTAGCACATGCGAGGTGCTGGGTTTGATCCGCAGCACCACATAAAAATAAATAAATAAAATAAAGGTATTGGGTCTAATCAGAATAAATAAATAAAATAAAACTTAAAAAAGAGCTGGGGATGTGGCTTAGTGGTAGAATGTTTGCCTAGCATGTGTGAGGCCCTGGGTTCAATCCCCAGCTCTAAAATTAAAAAAAAAAAATGTGCTTTTGGTGAAATCTCAGAGGGAAATAAGGAACATATCACTAAGCATTAGAGGAAAGGCCATCCTTCTCATAAAGTGGCAAAGAACTTGGCTGTCTTGTGGTCTAGTGTCTTGTGGAAAGGAGAACTTAAGTGTTGAACTTGGATATTTAGCTGAAGTGATTTCTAACAAAGTTGAAGGTGTGGCATGGTTTCTCCTTGCTGCTTACAGTGAAGTGTGAGAGCAGAGAGAGAAATTGAGGAAAGAATTGTAAACCATGAAGGAACCAGAATATAAAGATTTGGGATATCAGCCTAATCATATTGCAAAATGAGAAAGCATCCTCTAGAGAGAATACTAAGGGTGTGTGGCTGGCCAAGCATTTGCTTAAGAGATGAGGTGGGCAGCCTGTGGGTACACTCCATCCTTTCAGAAATCTGGACTTGAAATGTGGTTATCTAGGTAGGATCTGTGGAGAACTCTCATCTTATAACTTGGACCCTCATGAATTGTACAAGAGACCAAAAATGGTTTTGTTAGTATTTTATACCAGCAGAATTACTGACAGTCTGAACTGAAAGGGACAGGTGATTCTGAAGACAGACCTGGGGATGCAGAGGCCAGAGAGGGTACAGAACCAGACAGTGAGAACATGTCTTGTTCCAGAGGAGAGGGTCACCCCAGCAGGCCCAGAGAGTAGAGCATCAGACCATAGAGAATTCTTAGGCCTTGAAACCTTGCCTGCTGGGTTTGGGGTCTTCTTGGGATCAGTGATTCTTTTTTTTTCCTCAAAATTATTCTTTTTGGAATAGGAATGTTTACTGTAAACCTGTCCCACCACTGCTTTCTAGCAGCAGGTAAGTTGTTTACTAGGTTCACAGCACAGCTGGCTGTGATAGCTAGTTTGGGGAGGGAGCGATGGAGAGCAGAAATGCTGGGGGGCTAGGGGAAGCGGGGTGTTACAAAGGCAGTTTGAGGGGCAGGAAGAGGGGAGAAGCTGAGAGGTAACAGGAACCTTACCTGCAGTCACAGAGCTTTCTGGGCCTGTGGGTACAGAGAATTGTTTTTGTTAGCATGGAGGCCTCCAAGAGCCTACAGCAGGGCACTGAGGCTCAGGGGCAAGGGACTAAGCCAGGTTGCCCTTGGCATGCTCTCTGCTTATGCCTAAGTGATATTCATATGCAAAACTTAACACCATTTCTGCTCCAGAAAGAGGGTGAACTGGAATTGTAAAGAATGGTCAGGTGATGTATCACCAGTCACCTTCCCCATCTCAGAGCCCAGCAGACAGCCTGTAGGCATCAACCAGGGTGTCATTCCCAACTTTTAGTGGAAGCTTTCTCATCCCTTACTCTGAATTTACTAACTCCACTGGACACATGGCTATAATTAGTGGGTGTTGCTTTTCTAGCTGAAGCAGCCAGAGGCACCCTGCGGGGGAGGGGGTGGAGAACCCAGTTGCCTGCATCCCACCCTGGGCATCTGTCCCAAGACCAGGAGGCCACCCTGGGGACCTCTGCAGCGAAGCAAGGGAGGGTCCCACACTCACTGTTGAAGAGTTGCTGGATGCGAGGAAATCCACTGCCAGGCCCACCCAGGAGGATGCTGACTATGATCCAGGTAAGACCCACAGTGACAACTAGGGCCACGATGCGGAGCGGGCCTGGAGGCAGGACAGACACGGGGCAGGCCTACCTCAGATGCTGGTGACCTCTGGAACCATCCCATGACCCCTCATGATGAGATCTCCCCTTCTGCTTGGGAAGAAGTGACCAGAGGATAGGGGGTTGGGAACTGACCCCATCCAGCAGGCCCAAGAGGGAAACTCAAATTCCCTGGCAGGTGGACGGACGAAACTGACTTCAAACTTCCAGGCTTCCCTGGAAGGGTTTCCTTGGAAGGTTTGAAGGGGCTTTTCAGAATTCAAGTGTTCCAGAGGACTCTAAGGATTCTCTTCTAGGACCTTCCTCAGCTTCCTGCCTTTGAAACCACCAATGGATACCTTTGAGACGACCAAGGCCACCCCTTTTCTTGTTCGCGGGTGTGTGTGTGTGTGTGTGTATGAGAGAGATGCTGAGGATCAAACCCAGAGATTGTACATGCTAGGCCAGAGCTGTGCCACTGAGCCACATGTCTAGCCTCTTTCCTCCTATTCTGATGGAGGGTCCTTATGCCTTTTGACGACCAGTCCCTTCACTAGCTGCAAACTGGATCCTTGTTTCCCTTCCCTTCTCAGATTTCTTGTAATAGGGATCTTTATCCTCACCCTCCCACATTTCAATATTGCTAATTTTAAGACTGAAAGAAGAAAAAGCTGTCCTTCAAAACCCCATCCTCATGCTATTTACCCTTGCCTTCCTTTTCTCCATCAAACTTTACTTAGGTTTTTTTTTTTTTTTAATGTGGTGCTGGGGATCACACTCAGTGCATCACATGTGATAGGCAAGTGCTGTACCACTGAGCCACAACCTCAGCCCTCCCCATCAAACTAAGTCAACTATAGGAGCTGGGGATGTAGCACAGTTGTAGATTGCTTACTTAACATGTGTGAGGCCCTAGGTTCAATCACAGTCCCCCCACCCAAAAGTCAACTACAGTCTGCCTTTCCATCATCTTATTTCCCACACTCTCCACAGCCTGCTCCAATTTGGCCTTGCACCATCCCAACCAAATATCTGGTAGCCAAGGCCACCCATAAATAACTGTCATGATGTCATGCCCCCAGTCATCTATTGGCTTTGATCTTCCTTGACCTGTTAGTGGACTACTCATGCCCTCCTGATGAAAACAATTCCCCGCTGGCTTCCAGGAAAGCAGTCTCCTGACCTATATGCTGCTTTTTCTCCTTGGTTAGATGATCTTCCTCTACCTCCCCTTAAGCTGGACAGAAGGGCTGAGTGGTAGACTGCTGGTGTAGAATGGATGAGGCCCTGATCCAGGTAAGACCCACAGTGACAAGTAGGTCACTGAGAAAGGGGGAGGGTGGAGAAAACTGGACAGAGGCTGCCTTCTTATCTGTACCAGGCTGCCTTCTTATCTGTATCTGTATTTTCTTTTTTGGTGATTTTATCTACAGCCAGGTGTTGAATTAACAATATGTAATGATGACTTCTTGTTGTCTACCTCCAACCCTGAGCTCTGTTGTATCTCCACCCTCCCAGTCCCTTCCTCACTACCCAGATCCAGTTGGTAAGTACATCAAGCTGTGACCTTAGCAGATCTGAACTCCAGTTCTTAGTTTCTACTTTCCATCTTATCCCAGCCTATCCTTCCATAAGGCATCTTTATCTTAGTTGTGCAGCTGATACCAGAGCTGTCATTTGGGTTCATATCCAACCGTACAGGCAGCTTTGTCAGTTTTTGTTTAAGAGTAGACCTCTCCATCGGTACGCTGCACCCATCTGCACCCCGCTGCCATGCTCTCTGGAGCCTCTGTCACAACTCATTTCCCAAAAAGCTGTCGGCTTGTTATCTGAGTTGGGTGAAATTTATATAATCCTTTATCTTATAGTTTGGGAAGCTGAAGTCCTCAGGTGAGGATTTTTCAAGGTTACCGAATAAGTGTTCGTTCACAGTCCTCCATTTTCTCAACCAACCCCAGTGGTTCACCCGGACCCTTCCTGACACAGATGTCGGGACACCTGGGCCTTCCTCCCGTTCGCCGTGGAAGCCACCCACCTGCCAACCTCATGTCCACTTCTCCCGCTGGGTTGGGACCGCCGGCAGGTGCACTGTTTGGGGACAGTGCGCTCTGGGGGGAACAAAGGAGAAGAGCAGGTTTGGGCAGGGGCCAGGGGCAAGTCTGTCCCGGGCCTCTGCTGGGGGGCAACACAATCGGTGTTACGTTGTTTCTCAAACCAGTCCTGAACGTGTCCAGGAGGGGCATCGGGAACCCGCTGGCAAACAGAAGCCTCCGGGACTGGGGCGCAGAAGTGGGTGTCTCGGACTCAGGTCACTCCCGAGAGAAACTCGGGGCTAAGGCCATTCCTCCCGAGGCTGAGACGGAGACCGGGCTGGCCGGGGACTTGCCTGGCCGTGGGAAGACGTGGGCCCGGTCAGGGAATGCCCCGTTGGGCCGGTGCCCGGCTCTACTCGGGGAGGAGAAGCTGCTGCGCAGAGGAACCCGGCAGGCCTGGCAATGGCGGCCGGGGGAGGGGCCAGAGCTCGCAGGCACCGCCCGCCAGGGGCCGTGCCACGAGGGAGCCACAGCCCCGCGCAAGCTCCACCTCCAAAGCCGCCAAGTGGGAGGAACTGGTATCTACCCCGCCCCCTCTGTGCGGGCAGCCTCAAGGAACAAACAGGGGAGCGCTAGCGCACCAACTCAGAAAGGTCTACTCCTCCAGCCTGAACTCTCTGTCCTCAACTGCGCCCTGATCATTACCGCACTGGGAGGGCTGGGAGTACTCTGTCAGCTGTTCCCATATGTCTGGAAGACAGCAGCTGGGCAGAATCAAAACAATATCCCTAACCTTTTGCCGCAGTCTGGCTGGGCACACAATCATGAGCCACCACACAGCTTGTAGATTCAAACAGCAACTCTTTATTCTGGGGAAATCCACGTTCTCTGCCCAAATCCACCTCCACTGGGCTTCTGTCTCCCAAAATATACTGTCTGAATCCCGTGAGAACTCAAGGGGAACTCAGGCAGCAGGATACGCCCTATTCCCAGCAGGAATAATCTTAAACCTTAAACCTGGAACCTAAACTGGGAACGCCCTAAACACGATTATCTTAAAACCGGGAACACCCTAATCTGCCTTGGTCCTTGAGCAAGGTCACCTACATTCAATGTCACTGCAACATGTCAGCAACATGGGGTACGCTGGCAAGGAAATTGTCATACCTACTTGGCTAATGGCTCCCAGCAACCTTTGACCCGGTGGTCAAACTTAAGGACCTCCTTCCTTAGGAAATAATCCAAAATACAATTTATAGAGCCAGGCATGACACTACTCTGGTTAGAATCCAGTAGATTCTAGTTTGACATACACAACACACTCTCATACACACTTCTCGCAAACATGATCAAAGTGATCTATTTTAGCAGTCAGTCTTCTGTGATGGTCCTGGATTTGTATTTGGGTTTTGTCACCAAATTTGGTGGCCTCTCATATTTCTCTGGTACCAAACATTGGGCCTTATGGTATCCTCAGTGGGGCCCAGTACAAGTAGCTGTCAGTTATGTACATCCCTGAACCAACAACAAGGCCCAAGTTCCTAGATAATAGTGTTTATACCTTGCCTGCAGCACACAAGGAAAAGTTGATTTAATGAGTCCTCTGAGGGTCCAGACACAACTCCCCCCTTCCATAGAGACACCACACAAGTGATATGCATTGAAGGACAGCCTGCAGGAGTCCCTTATTTTCTCTGGGACTTCTTTTTGGTGTTAGGGATTAAACCGAGGACCTATATAAGTTGCTAAGCATATACTCTACCACAGAGCAGCAACCCAAACCCTGGGACTGTTTCCTGATGTGCATACAGAAAGAGGTTACACTTGAACCCCACAGCTCTTCACCCTATCCACCCTGCTTGGTGCTGACCATTGTGCTACATAGAACACATATGCCCTGTCCATATTCCAGCTTTTCCTGTTGGGACTCTTCAATCCCCATGAAGGTTGACAGACTGAGGGACACTGTCATTTATCATTCAAAGTCAGCATTTGACTCAAGACAGTTCCAACAGTTCTTAAATAGCACACAACACAAAATGGGAGTGGGAAGGCTGTGACAGGTGTCTCTAGACCTGTTAGGTGTTCTTTTCACAATTTTATGCAGAAGAAAAAAAGTATGCAAACAATTGAATAAAGTTTTGGGGATACCTGCTTAGGAGAACATAAAATGGATATAAACTTAAAGAGAAAGGGCTGAAGCCTCCACCAACGAGAGCAGAGACTGAGTCCTCAACAAACAGAATTTTTTTCAGTTGTTGGCCAATAGGATGTCAGCAATTCTAAGGCTTGGGAAGAGGAGAATGTCATTGAGGGTACAATTAGAAAAAAGGAAGTTTGGACTGACAAATACCATAGGATAATAAGTGTACAGAAGCATAAAATAATACTATATATATTTGTATTGGAATTAAATATATATAACATAACATTTGACAATCTAAATATTCAATTATACTTTTTGTTGTTAGTGCTGGGGACCAAGCCTTGTGTATGCTAAGCATATGCTATATACCACTGGGCTATACCCCCATACCTTAGTTATTTTATTCTTTATTTTTGGGTACTGGGGATTGAATCCAGTGGTACTCTACCATTGAGGTACATCCCCACCTCTTTATGTTTTACTTTGAGATAGGGCCTCCCAGGCCTTGCCCAGGCTGGCCTCCAATTTGTGAATTGCCTACCTCAGCCTCCCCAATCACTGGGATTACAGGCATGCACCACTGTGAACAACTGTAATGTCCTAATTCTTTATTTTTTTCATTTTGAAGTAATTATACACTTATAGAAGTTGCAAAAACGGTGCTCTTGTAGCTCCAGCTTTCCTCAGTGGTGATATATATATAGCTGTAGTACAGTATCACAACCAGGAAAAACACATTGGCACATTACTGTTGACTAGAAAATAGACTTTTTTTTTAAAATACTACTGAGGATTGAATCAAGAGCATTCTTCCACTAAACTACATCTCCAGCCCTTTTTTTTAAAGTTATACATGTACACAATATCTTTATTTTGTTTATTTATTTTTATGTGGTGCTGAAGATCAAACCCAGGGCCTCACACATGCGAGGCAAGTGCTCTACTGCTGAGCCACAACCCCAGCCCTCCAGCCCTTTTATTTCTCCTCCTCCCCATCTTCATTTTTGGTACTATGGATTGACTGGGTCTTACTAAGTTGCTAGGGTCTCCCTCAGTTGCTGAGGCTGGCCTTGAACTTGTGATCCTCCTACCTCAGTGTAGGAGGGATCATTGGTGTGCATCACCATGTCCAGCTAATTATTATTACTTTGGGGTACTGGGATTGAACTCAGGGACACTTTACACTGAGCCAAATCCCCAGTCCTATCTTTTATTTTATGTTAAGATAGGGTCTTTTTCTAAAAAAAAAAATTTATAACTTTATTTTATTTGTTTTTTTTAATGTGGTGCTCAGGATCAAACCCTGTGTGCCTCAGCTGTGCTAGGCAAGGGCTCTACCATTGAGCCCCAGCCCCAGCCCCAGGGATGGTGTCTTTGTAACATGCTGAGGCTGGCCTCGAGTTTGTAACCCTCCTGCTTCAGCCTCCCAAATTGCAGGAATTACAGCTGTGCACTACTGTACATAGCACAGTAGACTACTTGTCCAGCATGTGCAAAGGCACTGGGTTAAAGTCCCAGCCCTGCTAAAAACAAAAACATTGGAAACGGATTTAAGTCTGTGTTCTAAGCCTGGTTCACTGATGTACACCTGCAATCTCATTTGTTTGGGTAGCTGAAGCAGGAGAATCACAAGTTTGAGATCAACCTGCACAATTTAATGAGACCTTGTCTCAAAATTTAAAAATAAAAGAGGTGGGGATATAGTTCAGTGGAAAAGCCCTCAATCTCCAGTGCTTTTCCACTGAGCTATATCCCCATCTCCAAAATAATAGTAATAATAATAATAATAATAATAATAGTAGTAGTAGTATTTGTAGGAATAATTTGAGGTCTAAGGAGGAAGGACTATTTCTCCCAAGATGGTTCACTTGCTTCTGCCAGGCCCCAGGGGTCGTGTTCATCTAAGACCCCCTTAAATCAAGTGAAAGGTTCAAGGTTCTCTGGACACCCCAGGCAGTTTGAGCCCTGGTTCTGTTGCAGTTCTGGGCTTAGTCTCACCCTGACAGTGTAGCCATTTGGGCCCTCAGGATTTGATATTTTTCATGATTCGGTTGCTGACCCCTTACTTTATAAGGCTGTCAAGGAAAAGTTTATGGGCAAATGCCTCAGGGCAAAGGCAAGTGTGTGGGGGGCGCTAATTTATATCACTGAGTTCTAGTTTTCTCTGAACATTTGGCCTTGTAAATTCCTTCCTTATGGAAAGCCAGAATGTAGTTAGCTCCTTGTTTCTGCAAAGATTCCTTGAAGCATTGAAGTGAAGCAAAGGGTGAAGCTCTAGGAGGCAAGAGACCTGTATCAGGGCCTCCTCTCTGGTCCTGGGGTGTGGCTCTGGGCTAGTCTGATCAAGTCTCAGAGCTTTGGTTTCTGAGTTTCTCCTTTTGTTGTATAAGAAAGATGATCTCTTCTGGATATTTGAACTTAGTGAACTTGGAGGCTAACGCCCCACCCCATTCGTGCCCTTTTCTCTTTTCTTTCTTCCTGTCCTACTTTTTAAAAAAAATTTTTAGATGTTGATGGACCTTCATTTTATGTATTTATGTTTATGTGGTGCTGAGGATTGAACCCAGTGCTCACATGTGCTAGGCAAGTGCTCTACCACTGAGCTACAGCCCCAGCCCTGTGTCCTGCCTTCTTTACTTTCTACTCTATGGGGGCAGGCAGGGGCATGTGCAGATCCTCTCCATCCCTGCCATCTGTGGCTCAGCCACTAGCAGTGGGCTAGGTTTAGATTAAGGGATGGAGTGAGTGGGAGTTTTCAGTGTTCTTTTGTCTTCTCATTTTGCCAGAGCTAGTACCCCAGCACGGCAGACTTCCCTTGGTGTGAGTGTGGGAAGTCAAGCTTCCTGTTCCTGGGACTCAGTCTGAAGGGGTCAGGCTACCTTTGAAATGCTCATCCAGCTCAGTACTTTGCAAGTCTAGGCTAGGAAGCTGAAGTTACCTTGTCTGAGGTAGGAGTCTAGCACGAAGGCCTGTCTAGCTTCCACCCATGATGTTGAAGGACAGGAGAAAAAAAAAAAAAAAGGTGAAAAAAAGCAATGAGACACCAGGCCAGGCCCTCTGAAGGTATGAGAAGCAGAGTGTTGACATTAAATAGAGAGAAGGGTGGAAAAGTACCCTTTAATAGATCAAAGGAACACATCCTGCATATTTATTTCCATATTTATGCAAAAATTGCTCCATTGAAATGAAAAAAAGTACATTTGGGGGTACTGGAGATGTAGATAAGTGGTAGAGTGTTTGCCTAGCACGCACAGAGCCCTGGGTTCCATCCCAATGCTGCCCAAAAATGTTAATTTGCAAAACACAAGTAATTAAGAATCATTAAAGAAAACCTGTTAATATCTTCTATATTGAATATTAATCAAAGCCTCTGGATGGAGGCTCAGAGCCAGTGCAATGAATTATATGTCCAATTTGCATTCTTTTAAAAATTTGAGATATAATATACATACTATAAAGAATTCTGTTTTTTTTTTTTTCTTCTGGTACTGGGGATTGAACCCAGGACCTTTCATGCGAGGCAAGTACTTTACCACTGACCTATACCCTCAGCCCTAAATTTAATTCTTTTTTTTTTCTGGTGCTGGGGATTGAACCCTGTGCATGGTAGGCAAGTACTCTACCAACTGAGCTATATCCCCAGCCCCAAATTCATTCTTTTTAAATGTACAATTCAGTGTGTTTTAGTGTATGCACAAGTTGATGCATACATTAGCACTGTCTGATTCCAAACTGTTTCCCATTGCTCCCCAAAGTAACTGAAATCCCAGTAGCAGTCACTCCTTTTCCCTGGTCCCCCAACCCTGGGAAACATTGATTGGATCTCTGTGTATATTCCTGTTCTGGACATTCATATAACAGAAATCACACAGCATGTGGCCTTGTGTCTGACTCCTTTACTTAGCAAAACGCTCAAGCTTTATCCGTGTAGCATGGATTATTTTTTTTCTTTTATTTTGTGATCAGTTGTTTGTTGTTTATTTCTATTAGTTTATTCAGTTACCCATTTTTAATGAAAATTTGTGTTGTTTTTACTATTCAGCTAATATAAATAATGCTGCTCTAAGCATATGTGTGCAAGTTTTTGTGAAAATTTTTGTTTTTCCTAGGCAGTGTATACCTAGAGTGGAATGACTGGGGCATATGGGTCTTCTGTCCTTGCCTCATTGTAGGCACTAAGAGCCAACAGTTGGCTATTCTCACCTGGGGCCTCTTGCTTCCAGGCCACATTAGGCAACTAGATCTTAGGTGACAATTGAGGGCCCTTACTTAAGTCATCCTTTCCATGGTGTAGGCATCCAGAGATGAGGAGCCAGTTGACCCCTCATCCTCGCCTAGTCCTTCGTACCTTTGCCTAAGTTTAGTGATCCAGAGATGAAGTGACTGCTGGATGATCTCAACAGTCTCTCATTCTCCTTTCTAATGTTGGCACCAAGATCTGTGCTTTCAAGTGACTGTGGTCACCTAGGCCCTTATGCCCTTGTCCTAGTACAGGCATCCAGCATGAAGTAACAGTTGATAGTCTCAACTGGGCCCTCATATCTTTGTTCAGTGTTGGCACCTAGATGTGACAGTTGACTGCCCCTGCCTCTACTGCATGCATCAGTTCCAGTGTAAGCACTAGAGCTCAGGTGCTGGTTAAGTGTCCTTGCCTGGGTCTTCTTGCTTGTATTCTAGTATAAACCTGAGAGTGGCAATTGATGTTCCCCATCTGGCTTTTCATGCTTCTATCTAGGTTTCATGATCCAGAGTTGAAGTGATAATTGAATGACATGACCCAGTCCCTCGTTCTTTTTTCCAGCATATGGACCAAGATCTGGGGTTTTAGTTGATTTCTGTCACCTGCTACATAAAGCTGAGGTGGAATCAGTGTCTATTGCTACGCTTCTTGTATAGGGCACAGAAGAGCTCCCATCCCTGAAATGCTCCTGAAATGTTGTGTCTTTTGTAAACCAGACCCGGAGCTGACATGACAATTGTCTGTCCTCATTCGGGACTCTACCTGCTGTCTCTGTTCTAGTGTGCACACTGGAGTTTTGGTGTCAATTTTAAGCCCTGACTTGAGCCTCATACCTCAGCACCAATGCAGCACCCAGAACTGAAGTGACAGATGATTCCCCTCATTGTGTCTGTATCCTTATTCTCCAGTGTAGGGTTCTAGAGTTGAGATAACATTTGCCCAATTCAGTGAAACCCAAAAGCCTGTGTCAGAATGTATTCATTCACAGATAAAGTGATAGTTGAATGTCCTTACCTGTTTTCTCATGCTTTTGTGCCTCAGGGTAGACGCTCAGGGCTGAATGTCCTTACCTGGGACCTCACTGTAACGTCCTACAGCTGAGATAACAATTAACTGTCCTAATCAAGACCCTCATTTTATTTATTAGGCACCCAGAGGTCAGGAGACAGATGAATGTCTCACCAGGGCCCTCCTGTCCCTGTCTTAGTGTAGTCAGGTAGAACAGGATCAGATTAGGAGGGCCCCACCTGCTGTCCTTCCCAGTTCACACAAGTTGCTCAAATGTTGGGGGGGCCCACATGGAGCTAGGTTCCTCCTACACTTTGGGGTCACCCTACTGTCCTTACATGAGAGCCTTCACCTCAGCTATGCCATGTGAGTAGGTTCCCAGCATACAGCCCTGCTAGGTCCCCTACAGCCTATAAAAGTTGGGATGTTGCCCCAGGGGCTTCACAACAGAGTTCTGAGCAAAAAGAGCCCTGCAAGGTCTGAACTAGTTCTTTTGCCTTCACTTTTTTTTCCCCCCAGGGTTCAATGTCATATTCAGGCCTACATCTGAGGCTTTGAAGACCCAGCACTGCCAATTAGGGCAGTTGAGACTTAGAAGGCTCCATCCCAGGGCGAGGGATGATGCCCTCTGGTGGTGCATGGGGCAAGTTGTGGGTGCATCTTCAGGGATAGCTCTGCCTGATTGGGCCACCTTCCGGGTCATCAGTCTTGGGTCATTCCGTGCCTTCCACAAAGCCTGGTCCACCGGTTGCAGCTGCATCACAAGTCAAAGGCAAGTCGCTCTATAGCTACACTAGGGCCGTGGAGGAGGGATACATTTCAGTCACTGTTTTTGCTGCTGTGACCAAAACACCCTGAAAGGTGTCTCTGTCCACTAGCTATATCTGAATTGTAGGCTGTTTGAAGTTTATGTAAGATATGCTTATAATATGACACCAGGAGAAATTGCACAAGATTTAAGGGACCAAAATCACCACCGCTTTAACTTTTCCACTCTGGTATTACTCTTAGAAAAAAAAATGTATATATATATATATATATATATATATATATATATATATATATATTCATATATGTGTGTGTATATGTGTGTGTGTGTATATATATATATATATATATATATATATATATATATATATATATATAGTCTGCTCTTTAGTTGCTGTGACTATAAGAGCTGACCAAGCACAATTTTAGAGGAGGAAAAGGCACCCAGAGATCCCATTTGGGGCTCATGGTTTCAGACATCTCAGTCCATAGAAGGCTGGCTCCATTCCTCAGAACTTGAGATGAGGCAGAACATCATGGTGGAAGAGTGTGGCAGAGGGACGTTGCTCACAGGATGATCAGGAAGCAGACAGAGACTCCACTCTCTAGATGCAAATATATACCCCCAAACTATGCTCCCAATGCCCACCTCCTCCAGGCACACCCTACCCACCTACAGTTACCACTCAGTAAATCCTATCAGGGGATAAATGCAGTAATGAGTTAAGGCTCTCATATCCCCCATTTCATCTCTAAGTCCTTTTTTGGGGGTGGGTGGGTGGGGTATTGAACTCAGGGGCACTAGACCACTGAGCCACATCCCCAGCCCTATTTTGTATTTTATTTAGACACAGGGTCTCAGTCAATTCCTTCTGGCTTCACTGAGTTGCTGAGGCTGGCTTTGAACTTGCCATCCTCCTGCCTTAGCCTCCCAAACCACTGGGATTACAGGCGTGTGCCACCATACCCACTTCTCTAAACCCTCTGGCATTGTCTCACATATGAGCTTTTGGAGGACACCTCATATAAATCACAGCAGGATACTTGTACCATGCTCCCTCTACCATAATGGGTACAGTAACATTCTTAGGACCTAAAGGAGGTGGGAGTATGGAGGTACGATGGCTTGTTGCTCACACACATATTTGCTCTGCCAGCTCCCAGTCCCAAATCACTCCTGGGTTTCAGCCTTTGCTGTGGTCCCCTGAGGTTCCTTCTCCAGTAGACCAGAGACCAGGAGGACAGAGGATCAAGGCCTGCCACTGTAACCAAAGCCTAGACTATAACGCTGTCCACACAGTTCTGTTGGCTGTTCTGTAAGGACCTGTGCTAGAAAGGACCCTTAAGAGCCAAGTGACATGCCTGTTTCCCATCAAGATCCCTTGTTCCTGAGTCAGATTCCAGGTGAAGTTGGTAATTTCCCTCCTTACACAATCCAGAGGCATCACCTCTCATTTACAGGATGGAAATTACAGTGTCCAGCTTGTGGACAGGAGTGAGCCCATGTTACAGTTGACATTCTGCTTTATGTATTTCTTCTACAAGTCTCAGGCAGGAGCCTTCCTGCTATGCTTACCCTAACCAGCCCGTTACCACCCCAGCTCAGGGAATGTGTGCAGGCGTGAGAGCAGCTAGTTCTTAGTGACAGTCTAAGAAGTGTCTTGGAAGTCTGAAGCAGGAGGAT
The DNA here is from genome assembly GCF_021218885.2 of Marmota monax. Classification (NCBI taxonomy): domain Eukaryota; kingdom Metazoa; phylum Chordata; class Mammalia; order Rodentia; family Sciuridae; genus Marmota; species Marmota monax. The sequence continues at coordinate 1,189,822 of NW_026692025.1, read as the reverse complement.
GGCTGGAACATAGGCATTCACGATCAGCCCGGGCAACATATTGAACTCCCATCTTCCCAAGTGGGGTTGGTGGGGACAGAAGTGCTGAGTCTAAGCTGGCTTCACTCCAGTCAGCCTCCTGCTGACAGCCTGAAGAATTTGCCCTGATGTCACAGTCCTCATCCAGTCTCCCCTCTATGGGAATATGGCCCAGGTACATGTCCTCACTTCTGCTTAGAGTACACTATTCCTCACTGGGTCATTCTCTGGGCTGTTGCTTTGCCCAGTCCATAAAACATCCTGCCCTCTGATCATTGTACCTTCAGCCTCATCTACCAGAACCCAGGTCACCAGCTCAGGGCCCAAGGTGCCATTTCCTGTCCATCTATCTACCCAGTGTTCAGCCCAGAGAAGGGGCAGGACAGCTGTTGTGCTAAGGGGATGCTGTTCTTATTGGGGGCAGAGTACTGGTTTCAACCAAATGCATGTTCACTTGGAGCCTAAGGATATGACCTTATTTGGAAATATGATGTTTGCAGGTGTACTTAGTTGAGGTAGGAAGATATCATACTGCAGTAAGGTGGTCCCTGTTCCAATATGAGACTTCCTTTAAGAGGGAGGCAGACATACAGGGAAAGGCCTTGTGACCATGGAGGCTGCCACAAGCCAAGGAATACCAGGAGCCCCTGCAACTGAAGAGGTAGCCTCCAGCACATGCCTAAAGTCCATGCCTTGACCTTAAGACATCCGATCTCCAGAATGGTGAGAGAATGCATTTCTGTTGTTGTAAGCACCCACTTTGTGACTTGTCCTTGTACCTCAAGCTGGTTTCTATGACAAATACCCATGAAGTGGAGCAGACTGATGGGAATAGATGTAGGGAGAGTGGGAGGCGTTCAGGCCCAGGTTCCTGGCTACACTGCCATGGGAGATGCCCAAGGCAAGAATCCCCAGAAAGAAGGCATGGAGCTGGTGCTAGAGGAGGCATAGTGGGTGACACAGGGAATGGGTAAGTGACAGGTCTCTTGTATGACTCCAGGTGGCAGAGAGGAAATGACAAGGGGACAGGTGGGGCTGTCTGAGGATTTAATGGCAGGGTTGAGGGGACTCTTAGCTGCTGCTTCTGCCTTTCCAAGGAGTGCAGAATTTTTAAGAAGGGACATCTGGGAGAACAAGACACTGCTGGACAGTGTGAGGTCCCTTCTACCTGGTGACCAGGAATGTCAACTGGCATTGAGGCTAGTGTGCCCATGGGATCTCACATGGATGCACTTGGTCACTTCCTCAGGTTCAGAGGAGCTTGCTCATAGCCACTGGGGAGTGTGATTTGGCCACTGCCCCATTATGGCCCATGGCTCCTCTCCATTGTCCCTAACATTTTGTCCTGAGGAGTCCTGGGACAGACTGATGGGCCACTCTTCTTCTCTGGAGGTTGGAGTGAAGGGAGGAAGTGACTCAGGTTCCATGGAGACATTGGTGGCTCAGACAGGGCCGGCACTGGCTCAGGACAGTCATGATGCGTGTCATCGGTGCTTAATGGTTGAAGAATGTAGCTGGGCCCAGGGAGGGGTACTGATGTTAGCGGCGGCGGCGGCCACAATGGTAGCAACAGCAGAAGCATCAGCAGCAAGGGAAAGATGGTGGTGGCCCAAGCCTGGGGCTGAGGAATGTTAGGCCTATGGTCCCGAAGTCTTCCCATCATGGGGTTCTCCTGAGGTGAGGTCGGGTGGTGGGAAGGACAAACACAGGGGGCAGATGGGGTAGGGTGGGAGTGGGTGCCTGGGTCTCAGAGCTTGTGGGGGTTCACCCACTTGTAGGTCCCCTCGTACTGGAAGCCCACTCTCTTCATCAGCTCATCTGCCTCCACAGGGCCTCGGCTAGAAACAGAACAGGTACAGGGCAAGATGTGAGGGCAGGGCAGAGATGTTCCCAGCTGTCTTTGCTCCCCTAGTCCCCCATCCTTCCCTCACCTGCCATATGTGTAAGGGATGGGTTGGGGCTTCTCTCGCTCAATCCTGTGCAGCAGTGGTGTGAAGATCCGCCAGGCCTCCCGGAGCTCATCGCTAAGGGAATAAAATGTGGCTTTGGTGGGGAGTGGGGCATATGGGGAGGGAGGGAGAAGGCCACCCCACTGCCTGGTATCCTCTCTCCCACGAGACAGCTGGGACTGGGCTTCTGGGGACCCTCACCTGCGCACAAAGTGCATCTGGCTCCCACAGAAGACGTCCAGAATGAGGCGCTCATAGGCATCAGGAAGCTTCACGTTCTGTGGGAGAGGGGGTCTTATTGATACCATGGTGTGTGGCCACCTAGGCCATCCCTTGGAGGCCTTTCCTGACCAGCTTTCCCTGTGGGCACCTTGTATCTGTTGCCATAAGTCAGGTCCAGCTCTGACTCCTCAGGGTTGAAGAACATGCCAGGCTTCTTGGTCATCATCTTGGTGTACACGGCTTCATTTGGCTGCACTCGGATCACCAGCTCATTGCGCTTACACTGCTGGTGGAAGATGTCACCAGCCACATCGCGGAACTGTAGCCTCACCTCGGCCTTACGCTCATTCAGGGCTTTGCCACAGCGCAGGATGAAGGGCACCCCTGGGTGGGGCAGGGCTGGTCTCAGGACTGGCTCTCCCAGTAGTGCGGGGAGTGAGAATGAGTGAGAACTTCAGTCTAAGTATGTGTGTGCAAGTGTGTATATGGTGTATGGCCAGGGTACCATGTCCCACACCCACCGGGCTTCCCCTTCCAGAGTCCCCTGCCGTTGAGCAGTCAGTGTGTCTGACCCCACTGAGAAGGTCTCCATAAGGGATGGCCCAGCCCTGCCTCACCAGGCCCCAGAGGTGTTACCTACCATCCCACCGCTCATTCTCCACATAGAGGACAACAGCTGCAAAGGTAGCAGTGGTGGACCCATGGGGCACTGTGGGGTCATCCAGGTACCCTTTGTTGGCCTCACCCTCTCCACTGGGGTTCCCCACGTACTGGCCCAGGACCACGTTGTCAGCCTGCACCTCTGAGATACATTTCAATACCTTGACCTGGGAGAAAGGCAGGGAGAGTGGACCCTTTGGATAACAAGATGGGACACAGGGCAGCAGGTGTGAAATGGCCACTGGGGACCTGGCAGGTGCATCTTGTACCTTCTCATCACGGACATCATCTGAGTCAGTAGAGGCAGGCTTCTCCATGGCCACCAGACACAGCATCTGCAGAAGGTGGTTCTGCATCACATCCCTGGAGACAGAAGAGGCCAAAGCTCTGGTCAAGCACTACTTTCAGGATGGGTGGAAGACATAAGGAATGGGCTTGCTTCATTCCCTCTCCCTGTTGCCCAGGTTCCATGGAGCCCAGGGTCCTCAAACAAGGCTTCCCAGTGACAGGCTGTGAGACTTGCTTCCTGCTCCCCAATGTCTTCCAGGTCCCTTCAAAGTAAAAAAGTAGACAGTTGACCCTGTCACTGACCCAGGAAACCCCTGGGATGTTCAGCTGGATAGGAGTCCTACCCCTCTAGCCACATGTGACAACTCACTCAGATTTTCGATCTCAGATTGTGAGGAGGAATCACCAGAACAGGGAGGAGTGGCCCTGTAGGATGACTAGATTTGTGTTCCATGCCCTATGCTGGCCTCCTGGGAGCACAAGACAGGCTCTTACCGGATAATCCCAAATTCATCAAAGTAGCCCCCACGGCCCTCAGTGCCAAAGGGCTCTTTGAAGGTGAGGATCACACAGGCAATGTTGTCCCGGTTCCAGATGGGGCCAAAGATCCTGTTGGCAAATCTGTGGGGAGGTAGAAGAGTCCCCAGGTGGAACTGTCCTTTAGCTTCTGCAGCACAGCAGCCAAATCTGAGCAGTCAGCAGAACTATACCCAGACCTGGAGCTCACCACCCTTGCTTACATTCTTGAGGAATTTGTCCTTGGGGCAGCATCATCTGTGGTGCTCCCCAAGTACCCACCCCTGGCCTTGTACTGTTCCACCCTGTCCCATGTACAGGCATAGGCCAGGACTTAGTCCCCACCTCAGCACCATGAGGTTCTGAACCATCTCCTTGCCCAGGTAGTGGTCAATGCGATAGATCTGGTCCTCACGGAACAGGGAAGAGATGTGGTTGGACAGCTGGTCAGAGCTCTGTAGATCTCTCCCGAAGGGCTTCTCCACAATAATGCGATTCCAGCCTCTGCCAGGAGCCCAAAGCCATGTCACTCTGACATTGAGTCCAGGGAGCAGATCCTCTATCCTCTGCATTCCTAGGGGACTCAGGGAAGTTCTGCTGGCCCTTGCCCCCTTTTCAGAGTACAGAGACCTGTCATACCTAACAATACCTCTGTTTCCCCAGTACTCAACGCCAGGCTCAACACCACAGAAGCCTTCCCACTACCCTGTTGGTGACTGAACAGCTTTCAGCCTAACCACTGTGGGTGCTACGGTGGCACTGCTGGCATATTCCTAGGTGGCCCTATTCCTCTCTGGCCCCACAATGGGTCTTCGGTGGGTCAGGAGTGGCCCAGGAGTGGCCCAGTGGCTAATTGGGGAGCAAGAGGAAGGGGCATCAAGGTCAGAGGTTCTCCATTTTTTTTTTTTTTGGTACTAGGGATTAAAACCCAAGGGTGTTCTACCACTGAGATATATCCCTAGTTCTTTTTGAGACAGGGTCTTGCTAAATTGCCCAGGCTGCTCTCAAACTTATAAGCTAAGTTGCTGAGGCTGACACTGAACTTGCGATCTTCTTGTCTCAACCTCCTGGGTCACTGGGATTACAAGCATGTGCCCATTTTAAAATTTATTTTTATTTTAAAAAATTTTATTTATTCTAATTTGTTATATGTGTCAACGGAATACAATCCAATTCATATTACACAAATAGATCACAATTTTTCATGTCTCTGGTTGTACATAAAGCCATTTGTTTGAAAAAGAGAAAAGGTCCTGGGGCTGAAGTTGGGCTCAGTGGTAGAGCACTTGCCTAGCATGTGTGAGGCACTGGGTTCAATTCTCAGCACCACATAGAAATAAATAAATAAAACAAACGTATTGTGTCCATCTACAATTAGAAAACATTAAAAAAAAGAGAAAAGGTCCTTTTCTATCCCTGCAATTGTTAATATGGTTTTCCTGGGCTGGGGATGTGGCTCGCCTGGCATGCGTGCGGCCCAGGTTTGATCCTCAGCACCACATACAAACAAAGATGTTGTGTCCGCTGAAAAATAAATATTAAAAATTAAAAAAAAAAAAAAAAAAGAAACATTGTTTTCCTTATTGAAAACCAGGAAAGAGACTGTGGTGGATTGGAAGTAGTTTCTTGTGGAGCAACACTGCCACCTGGTGCTCATGGTAGGGACTGTGGGAAAACGTGAAATGCAAGAGAATGAGCAAGTGGAAGGGAGCATTTCATGGAGCAACACTGCCATCGTGTGGTTCTTCAGGGAACTGCTGCTAAGGACTATTTCATCTGTAATGAGGAACTTTTCATGCTGTACACAAATGTGGCAGAGGTTTTAATAGTGTACTTATAGCCTTTCCCTTTATTTGGAGAGCTAATTCATATGTAGAACAAACGGGGCATCCCCCTTCCTCACCCTGGCTTCTCAGGCCAGTGCTGGATCTGTGGCTAGGGCAGACCACATCAAGGCAGGTCAAACAAAGGGGGCAGGGAGAGAGGGCAAAGGACAGGCCTTACGTCTGGCTCATGCAGGTCTCATGGATGTTCTTGGTGACAGCCTCATAAACTGTGGGAGGCAAGGCCAGGTAGAAGAGCCGGTTGGCCTGTGGCCCCTGGTGAAGGGCGTTCATATGGCTGTTGAGGCGCTTGAAGGAGGCTGGGTCGTCATACTGGCCGGCCACATAGGAATTGCGGGTGAAGAACTCCTCCAGCTTGGGCCTCTCCTCTGGGGTGACCTGGGAGAGATGGAAGGACAGATAGACACAATGTCAGCCCCACTTTTCTACCTTCTTGAGAGTCCATGTCTGCTCTGCCCCAGGAAAGTGAAGAGTTTTGTTTGTATGCATTTGTCTCTTTTATTCCACAGCCATGATGGGCTTCCCTGGAGATTTGAGAGGGTTCTCTTAGAAGTCAGCTGTCCTGGCCCTTCATACTGTTCACCCCACCCTGGCAGATTCATGCATTCATGGGGAGGGAGGCTGAGGCAGGCAGGACTACTGTGTAGAGATGGGGCACAGCAGCCCCATGCAGGGCTTGAAACCTGTATAATCACCCCTGTACAACCCTAGGACCTTTTTCCCTAAGACAGAAGTTGTATTTCAGGAAAAATCTGACCTGGAGAAATACAGTGGAGAAAGATCTTTTACCAAAATTAGCACATCAAACTACAATTTGCTAAGAAAAATGCTCATGTGTAGTAGGATTTCCTGTAGGGAAGAGGTACCTGTGAGGGAGGGAATCCTTTTTCTAGTTCATGGTATATCCCAATGTGGCCCCAGAGCACATCAGGGTGGACTGAGTAAATCTAGGTCAGAGAGGGGCTGGGAAATGGGTTATTATGCTAGAGGGACCCCTTTCCCTCTCTGTGCCTAGAGTTCTTCCTATAATGGAGGAAGCAGCAAGAGTAGGCATGCAGAGCTTTTGGGTGCCTGTCGAGTGGGTGGTTTTGGGGCCCTCAAGGATGTGAGGAAGGGGGAAAGGAAATGCATCCTAAGGTTGGGGGGACCCTGAAGCCACTCACTCTGAAGAAGGGCTCACTCTGCTTACGGATGTCATCCACTGTGAGACGGGAGCGAGCATAGCCCACGATGAAGGTGTCTTCGGGTAGAAGGCCATCACGGAACAGCCACCTGAGTGCAGAACACAGCTGTGCCCAGCCAGGCCAGGCCAGGCCAGGGGGTGCAGGGCCAGGCCTTTCCCTGGTGGGGAGGCCCAGGGGAATGCACTTACCAGATGGTGGGGTAGATCTTCTTCTTGGCAAGGTCGCCCTGTGACAAAGAGAATAGGCGTGGTCAGGGGAAGCTATGAACATGACCTAGATCATCACCCCTCCTAGTGATGTGAGCATGCACTCAGGTCATCACTTAGCCACAAGCTTATCTATCCTGTCCCCATACACTGCCAGAGAAGCCCTGAGATTTGAGCCTGCTGTGGGCCTGGACCCTTCATCTGGAAGGCGTAAGTGTTTCCTGCATTCCAGAAGAAACCCGGACATTCAGTTCATTAGAACCGAAAGATGACTAAGGTGCAAAATAGCAAAACTGGTAAGATGTGGCCTTAAACCTTGTATCAGCAAAAAAGAGTAACTCAGAAACAATGAGCTACCTATTCGAATTATGAAGTTAGGAAAAGGATAGCAGACTTTCAAAACAAAACAAAACAAAATTATAAGGAAAGAAATCATGAAAAAGAAAAGTCGGGCTGGGGTTGTACCTCAGTGGTAGAGCACTTGCCTAGTATGTCTAAGGCACTGGGTTCAATCCTCAGCACTGCATAAAAATAAACAAATAAAAAGGTATTGTTGTCCATCTACAACTTAAAAAATTAAAAAAAATGAAAAGTTAATAAAATGGAAAACTAATGAAAGCAAAAGATCAACAAAGTTAGAATTTGGTGTTTGAAAAAGACTAATAACAGCCAGAAAACCCTTTGCAACATGGCTTTTTCAACAGGCACAAATAATTGGGGGTACAATGGAACAGAACTACAGATGGGAAGCACAGAATAGAGCTTAGATGAGACTTAGATGAGATGGACACATTTCTACAGAAGTTCAACCTATAATATGGAGCAAGGGACCTGAGCGGGGCAGTGATAACAAACCTTCCCACCAAGATAACTCCTGGCACTGCCAATGGGTTCTACCAAAATCAGGGAGGAGAGAATTTCATTCTGAAGCAAACTCCTCCTATAGACAGAAGAAGGGAAACTTTCCTGAAGCCACTTTCTAGTTCTCGCAGAACCTTGGCCGTGAGATTTGATGAGAAAGGCACATGGGAAAACCCTTCACATATACCCATGCAGATACAAGAATCCTATAGAAAACATCAGCAAACTGAATCCTGCCATGTTAAAATATGTAACACATCATAACAAAGGTGGATTTATCTAGGAAACAAAAGATTGGTGTGATATAAAAAACAAAAATCAGTCACTGATAAGAGAGTAAAGGAAAAACTGAGAAATCTTTGCCTACTCCTACATATTGATTTTTTAAAATCTAGCAACCTTGCTAAACTCAAGAAATGTAGATAAAGCGTTTCAGAGTATTATCTATTCATGATGAAAATTGTTAGCAAAGTAGACAAATGGGGAATCCCTTAACTTGATAAAGGGCATCTATGGAACACCCTACAGACACCATACAGAATGGGAAACGTTGAAATAACTCCCTGTAAACAACCAGGAACAAGAAAAGAATACCTGCTACTGGCTCTTTAGTAGATGCTGAACTAGCCAGTCCAACAAGGAAGGAAATGAAAATGGATTTAGGTTTGGAAAGGAGGAAGTAAAACTGTCATTATTTGTAGATGATGGTTTGTCTATTAAAAACCCACCTGAAATCGATCTGCAGATAAATAATTAGAGTTAATAAGAGTTTAGCAAGGTTTCTAGGTTTAAAAATCATTAGATAGGAGCCGGAAAAAATTTCTTAGGACACAGAAAGCAATACCATAAAAACTGAAAAATTAAGACTTGACTGAAATTAAAAACTGTCTCATCAAAAAATGCTATTGAGAACATGGAGGTGCTAGGGGTGGCTCAGTGGCAGAATGCATGCGTTGCATGCAGAAGGCCCAGGGTTGGATACCTAGCACCAAAACAAAACAAACAAACACAAGCCACAGACTGAGAGACAGTATTCACTCAACTTATCTGCATCCAGAATATACAAGCAGCTCCTACAATGCAATAAGAAAACAACCCAATTAAAAATGGGTAAGTGTCTTGGCCAGATGCTTCATAAGGAATAGAAATGAATGGCTACTAAAAACATTAAAAGTATTCAAGATTGTTAGTTGTCAAAAAAATGCAAACCACATAGCATTTCACACTCACGAGAATGATCGTAATCTAGAAGACTGAGAACACCTAGTGTTGGTGTGAACTCACGTATGTGGGTGGGAGAAATGAGATGGTCAGGCACTCTCTAATGTAGCTTGGCAGCTTCTCATTAAAGGAAGCTATTCTACTCCTGGAGGAATGAAAGCAGGAGGCCACACATAAATCTGTGCATGAATGTTCACAGCAATCTAATTGAAAACAGACCCAAACTGAAAATAGCCCAAATGAATCAGCAGGTGAAGAAACAAAGACATATTACTCAGCAACAGAGGAGGAACATGTTACAGATCTGCGAAACACTGACCAGTCACAAAAAATATTATGCTGAGTCAAAGAACTCAGACACAAAAGATTAAGCCTTTGAGTTCACTTAAATAAAGTCCTAGAATGGGAAACATTAGCCTATTAGTACAGGAATTAAATCAGTAGTTGCCTGGAACAGGGGGTGGGATGGGAAGGGGCACCCAAGAACTTTCAGGGAAGATGAAAATGTTCTATATCTGTGTATTGTCATGTGTACCAAAAAAAGTGACAAAAATAATAACTGATCAGAGGGTGGGGAGTGGGTTAGAAATTCCCCTAAGGTAGCAGTGATCATAAGGCAGTGCTTCTAGAGTGCAGATAATGTTCTGTTTCTTGATGTGGTAGAAGGTATATAGGTGTCTCAAGTTTGTAAAGTCATCAGGCTGTCCCCTTATAGTCTGTATTCTTTTCGACATATATTCCAATAAAAATTATAAAAAATTAATAGGCACATACCACCTGCCTTATACTTACTAGCAACAAGAAGTTGGAGGAAAAAACAATTTAAAAACAATTCCACTAACAAAAGTAAATGTTATTTGGTATAGGGAATTGACCCAGGAATGCTGTATCACTGAGCTGCATCCCCAGCCCTTTAGTTAAAGTTTTTTTTTTTTTGTAGTTGTAGATGGACAGAATGCGTTTATTTTTATATGGTGCTAAGGATTGAACCCAGTGCCCCACACGTGCTAGACAAACACTCTGCCACTGAGCTATAGCTAGAAATAGAGCCAGCATATGCCTGTAATCCCAGCTGCTCAGGAGGCTGAGGCAGGAGGATTGCAAGTTGGAGGCCAGCCTGAGCAACTCAGTGTGACCCTGTCTCACAATAAAAAATAAAAAGCTGGAGATGTAGCTCAGTGGTAGATCATCACTGTGTTCAATCTTCAGTGCTACTAGAAAAAGAAAAGAACTAGAAATAAACATTCAGGCTTACTACTGAGACAATGATACAATTCCATTAAAATGGCCTATGCAGACACCTCATTCTCTTGGGCAGCAGAAGCACCAGGAAGAATAACAACATCCCTCCTCTCCAAGCCAATCTGCTCATCCAGTTCAGTCACCCAGTTACTATCAATAGCCTAACAAGCTTTAATTTTGTAACCTGACAAACTAGACGGAAGAGGAAGCAGTAGAATGACCAGCGGGCTCTTGAACAACAATGGAGCAAGGCCCTTTCATTTCAGACCCTATAATCAAGACTGTGGGAAGGTCTGGTCTGTGAACCCACACTTTATGGGGCCCTGCCACTCTGTGGGGAGAGGTGAATGGGTGGCACAGGCACAAAGCACTGTCCCAACCAAGATCTCAACTCAATCCAGACAGGAAATCCATCTCCAGGGATAAGATAAAAGACTTGAATATTCATGCAAAATTAAGTTGTAGAAACCTTCCCTGCAGATATTTTTGTAAAAAAATTTTTAAATTGTTTTAATTTTTTGTTGTAGATGGGCATAATACCTTTATTTTATTTATTTATGTGGTGCTGAGGAATAAACTCAGTGCCCCACACATGTGAGGCAAGTGCTCTAGCACTGAGCCATAACTTCAGCCCCTGCAGATGTATCTTGATCTAAAAAAAAATCAAAATACTGCTGAGCATAGTGGTGCATGCCTATAATCCAAGCTACTTGGGAGTCTGAGGCAGAGGATTGCAAGTTTGAGGCCAGCTTCAGCAACTTAGTGAGACCCTGTCTCAAAACAGAAATGAATGATTATGTAGGTCAGTGGAAAAGTAGTGCTGAGTTCAATCCCTGGTCCTAAAACCAAACCAAAACCAAAACACATAACAACAATAACAAAACTAAAATCATACAACAACAAAACAAACTCATGTGAACCTCTGGGAGCTTGGGCTAACTGGCCTCCCTGGCCTGCAATGCTATGGTGATTGTGTTCAGGAAAATATCCCAGTTGCTGCCAGCCGGTCTCTGCTTGCCTGTCAGACCTCCTCATGCATCTGCATCAATCCCCTGTCTGATGCCCAGTTTGGCCACTCAAAGTTCTACTCAGAGTTCTCGAAGGCCATTCAGATCTCTGCTGAGTGAAGTTTCTAACCTACCATATCATATGGTTGCCCTTGCTGGTCCCTCAAGGTCTATCTCAGATGACCCCCAACCCTGGGCCAGGGGCTCCCCCAACATGGCCCTTAGTTTCTCAGTGCACTGTCAATGCCTGCCTCCGGCTTTCTCCCTCAGCGGGGCTGGTAAGGACACTGCTCATGTCTGGATGGTTCAATGTTGACTCCACATGTTCCAGAAAGGGCAAGCTTGCTGGGAACTGACCCTGAAAGAAACAGTAAGAATCCTGGCCTGCAAAACCCTCTAAAAGGCAATGTTTGCTTATGATAAAATTCCAATGCATTGGGAGGAATCAGGACAGACTCCAGGCAATGGATTGGTGGCAGGGGATTGGTTTGCTGAGTCACAGTTGCCCCACACCCTGGAGCTGTTTGTTTTTGTGTTCCCTTTGGGATTAACTAGAGATAGAACCTGCTCGCCTTGTTTCAGCTCAGTCCCCGCAACCGACAATCTGCTGAGCTCCAAGTCACCCAAAGGAGAGGTGAGGTAGACCAAGAACAGTGGGGGTGTGGGGGGGGCAGCCACTCTCTTCAGGGCTGGAGCAAGGAATACAGGGAGACCTAAAATCTAAACATGTGGGGGTGGGTACAATTCCAGCAGGTAGAAGCCTCTCAGGTTTGCTACCCTGTTTGCTTTGCCCAAGAATCATGGTGGGGAAGGGGTCTACTCAAGGACAAATTTCACCTTACTAGGAAGAGGTAGGGCAAAAGAGACTTGGGCTACCACTTGCTTGTGGTCACCTGAGGTTTGGCCTCGGCCTCCTGTTTTATAAACCCAAATCACTGCAACCCTTTGTTCTGGTGTGAGGGTTTTAGGGTGGAGGCCCAGTAGAAGGAATGAGCCATCTTGTCCCCAAGAGTTGTTGGCATTAAGGATTCACCAAGGTGGAGCCCTGAGCTTTGGTGGAGGCCCAGCTGGCTCCTGGCCACTGGGGTGAGAGAACCTGGCTCTGCTGAGGTAAGTTCAGGCAGGAAAAACTAACAAAAGGGCCTCCCTCCTACACTCCAGTGCTCTTGAGTCACCAGGCCTTTGGGGGAATGCCAACGTCATCATGATACAGCAAGAATCTTATCGGCCCAAGGGGGAAGTCAGCCTTGAAGTGTCTGTCCTAAGAAGAGGGAGGGGCTAGAGCAGCTAGGTCATTTGGATAAATCATAAGCACCCATCATGCCATGGCCATCATGGTCCAGGTGGGGAAAATGAGACCCAGGGAGGAGAGGGTCCTGCAGTGAGATGCTCTGCCCACATGGACTCCCAGTGGGATTCTCCTTCCCTTGTTCCTATGGAAGTGTCACTCTCCAGCTTCACCAAGGTCCCCAGGCAGGGGAGGATACCCTTTAATGCCCAAGGTTCCTTCCTGCATGCTAGTGCTTTCTGGACAGCAAGTACCTCCACCCTCTTCCTGAAGTGGGTTGGAGTCTTGAGAAATAGGAGAACCTTGAGTGGCTCAAAGCCCATTTGGTAACAGCATCAGGACGCTCTCAGGAAGGAAGCTAGGCATGTACGTGAGGGTTGGGTAAACCTGCAAGGGAGGAAGTGGCAGAGGATGGCCGCTTGGGCCCAGCTGGCCTTGGGGTGTCCTGCTTGCCCAGCTGCTGGCCTCCTTTTGGTTTCTAGGTCATACTGAGCTTGTTCTTGACTTAGGGCTGTGGGTACTTCCTCTTCCTTTCATATGGGATGCACCCCCAGCCCTCACCTGAAGGCCTTACTCTCCAGGCCTTCTTCATGGGACCTGTGTGCTGAAGGGGGCAGGGGACACAGGGGCACATTGGTGGCTTCTTTCTTGTGAGCCCCTCTTGGTCTGCTTACTCCCTTTGGGGCTCTGGCTTCCCACAGTCTATCGGCTCTATGAGGAAGGGGCTGTGGCTGTTGTGGTTTGAAAGAGGTACTTGCTTCATGTTGAATGAATGAATGGAGAACGTGCTGGTTTCTCAGAACAGCTGGTACCCTGCTTATCTCCCGCAGCAAGTGAGCTGTCAGGTATGGAAGGAGGTTTAAGAATGGGAGCTACTCTGAGTGCTGTCTGGGCATAAATGCCCCTGCATGAACTCCAGGCCCTCCCTGCGGGGGTGGGGGGGGTGGGGGGTGGGGAGGAGAAACAATGGGGCTCTTTAGAACATCCCTTGTCTTCTCCACTCCCTTCTGCTGGAGCCAGCACTTCCCATTTCGGTTCTAGAAGCCTCTAGTTCTCACTCCCAAAGCAGAGGAGAGCAAAGGGGAACCCTACTGATTGCAATTAGACACAGTTGCCTAACCCAAGGCCAGCAGGAACGTACACATCAGCCTAAGAAGGCCAAGACTTGTTTGCTAGGAGGAAACACTGAGGTTTTGAGAGAGATACATACACACACACACACTTGCTCTAGTCAACAAGCTTAGATTCTCTCAGTGAGGTATCCAAGAGTTGAGGGTTTGGGGTTATGATCCATCATTGTGGTCTAGGTCACTGTTGGCCTGTGATTGTGAGAACATGGGGTAGGGATGGGGAAGGGAAATCATCCTTATTTACTTGCTGCTCCAGTCTGATCCTTGGAATGAAGGCCTAATGGTCAGATTCTGAGGTGTTAAGGTTTGTGGCTGTCACAAGTATGGCTCCTCAAATGGGACTATGTCTGAGGCCAAGCCTGTCCCACTGTGTGCCCCAATTGGGTACCTCCAGGGGACTTTAGGGTTCCTAGGTGTCAGAGGACAGTGCTTGGGGTGGCTTGCACTTGCTTTTCTAGTGGTAGAGCCCTTCTCCCTTGCTCTCCTCCTCATTATTTCTAAGTTCTGATCAGAAATACAATGGTGGGCTGGACATGGTGGTGACCTGTAATCCCAGGTACTGGCAAGGCTGAGGCAGGAGGATCACAAGTCAGTCTCAGCAACTTAGCAAGATCCTATCTCAAAACAAAAAGGTCTGGGGTGCAGCTCAGAAGTAGAGTACTCTTTAGTTCAATCCCCACTACTACAGGGGGAAGAAAGAAATATAATAGTGGCAGCAGGGAGCAGGTTTGAAAAGCGGGTGGCATGTTCTGTACAAACAAAGAACCACAGATTTCCTCCAGCACGGAGGGGCTCACAACATGCACCATGTTGCACCTACCTTGTCAAGAGCTAACTAGTTCTCATGGAACTCTTATTCAAGATTACACAATAAGTTCAGGGTGAAGATGATCACACAATGTTGAGCAGAGTTCGGGACATATCCAGGGCTAAAAGTAAACAATTGAAACCACTTTTGCCATTAAACCTTGGTCCAATCAGTCACTGTACTTGTCTTGCTGCCACACAGCACACAAGGGAGGATGCTCTCATCAGGGACCACAGATCCTCTAAGGCCACACTCCTTTTCCTGTCCAACCATGTACTGTCAATATGCAATTCCTCTGCCTTTGCTTCTACTCTTTGGCCTTTCCAATCAGAACAAAAATTCAGTTGTGTCAGCTAGATAACTGAGGCCAGGTGGGGTGGGCAGAGCTCCTCAGGAGGGTTTGGAAGTTGTGGCAAAGAGGAAGTGTTCAAAGAAAGACCCAGTATTTATGATCAGGGAACTTCATTGGTACAGAGAGAAGAGGCAGAGACAGGGCTCCAGATCTTTCTTCTAGAACTGACCATGTGACATTTGTCAAGTCACAAACTGGTTTAAAAAGAATTCAGAATGAATAGCATTCCCTGCTTGCATCTGTTTTCCTCACTGAGAAGGAAGAAGTCATGGTCCTTTAGGACCTGGCAGCTCTAGGACTCCTGGCTATACTGAATGGGTGACCAGACTTTAGAAACATCTCACAAGTATGTGTATACCAGGTAGTGTAGGGAGGTTAGTGGCACACAGGCAGGGGCAACAGGTAGAGCTCAATTTATCAGAGCCCATGCAGCCCCACAAAACTCAATCAGGAAAGCTGAGGCACAGAGTAAGACGTGTTTTGCACAATGCCACATTCAAAGTCTGACTTTTCAGACTGGGGCCTGGGGGAGACTCACCGATGCACCCATGATGATGAATATATGTGTATCAGCCTGGTGGAAGGCATCACCCTGGTACAGCTCTTCCCGCAGGATCCCGCACACCTGGGTCCGACTCAGGGCTACCTGCTCTGCCATGGTGCTCTCTGGTGAAAGAAAGGCTCCTTGACAAGTCGGTCTCCTTCTTGATTCATGACGGATTACTGAAACCATTCTCTGGGAATGGTCACAGTGGGGGTGGGGCAGCGGGGTTGGTGGGTTAGAAACTGCTGCCTCTGGGTTCCAGCCTTACTCTCCCAGGCTGCCTTTTTTCAGGGTGTACATTCAAAATTACTCAAAGCATGAATGGATTTTAGCTGCAGCATCAATTCTGGGCAAGTGGATAAAAATCCTGCCAGAGCATCGCACTACATGTCCTGGACCATCTCATTGTGGACTTTGCCAGAAACTCCACAATGAACCGGAGCACGTTGGATTGTGCAGATGATGGAGTTTAGCTCCAGCCCTCCCGCTGTCAAGCTGGGCGATTCCGGCAAGTCCCCTCCTCTCTCGGGGTCTGGCCCTCAAGGTCCCAATGGGGGAACCGCGGGTACAAAGGGATCAGTTAAGTCTGTCTGTTTAGAAAAATAGCGCCTATTAAAAGGCCGCGTGGTGCAGCAGCAGGCAGCACACCCCTCTGCCGATGCGGCGCCTGCCCGCCCCGTTACCTGCGCCTCGTCGCAGTCACCCGCAGCGCTCGAAGCCCCGGAATGCACGGCCGTTTCCGGGGATTGAGCCCCGTCGGCCCATTTAACTAGTGGGGGCGGGCGCCTCTGCTGAGCTGACCGGCCTCAGGCGAGGCGCCCGGGGCGGGGCCTTGCCGGCCCCTCGAGAGAGAGAGGAGAGAGGAGAGAGGAGAGAGGGAGAGAGAGAGAGAGAGAGAGAGAGAGAGAGAGAGAGAGAGAGAGGGGGAGGGAGAGGGAGAGGGAGGGAGAGGGAGAGGGAGAGGGAGGGAGAGGGAGAGGGAGAGAGAGGGAGAGGGAGAGGGAGGGAGAGGGAGAGGGAGAGGGAGGGAGAGAGAGGGAGAGAGAGGGAGAGAGAGGGAGAGAGAGGGAGAGAGAGGGAGAGGGAGGGAGAGAGGGAGAGAGAGAGAGAAGGGAGGGAGGGGGGAGGGGGGAGGGGGGAGGGGGAGGGGGGGAGGGAGGAGGGGCGAGGATAAGTGCGCGCGCATCCCTGACCAGCCCCGCGCACGAACAGCCCCGCCCCTCGGGCACCTGCACTGATGGCTGATCCGCCCGTTGTCCTCGCTGCACAAGATCGGGATGCTTTATGGGCACGGGGCAGTCCCAGGCAGTTTCCCCGCGTCCCTAGTGCCAGATCAGCCTCACCCTACAGTCTGGTTTTCTACTTCCGCCAGTAGCGTGGCCACGCCTCCCAGGCACCCTTCTGGATTCTGGGCGGGGCTTTCTGCCTTTTGATCTTGGCCCCTCCCGTGTCAGGGGTGGGACCGTCGAGGAACGCCCAGCGTCTGGATGCGCTGCCTTCAGAGTAGGGGTAGTGTAAATGGTAAAGTCCTGAAAAGTAGAGACTGGCGCTTGTCCCTGGAGAGTGTTCTGCTGGCTAGTTTAGGCTAGCGGGTTTTGGCTTTCCTCAGGAACAAGAAACGGCCTTGCAGTGGCCTTACATCTCTTGCCAGCCTCCTGTACTCCTGGGGTCAGGAATTGTGTATTTTACTTCCGGATCTCAGGACAACCACGCCGGAAGCCGGAAGTAGGGGTTTCCATAGCGGGGAAGGGAAGGGCGGCCTCCGGACTGGGGACTTTCTCCGAGTGTCCCGGCCCAGGAAACTCTCGCAGCCCGCTGCTCCAGCCTTTCTCACGTCTGACCTACACTGGTGACAGGTGTGGTCCACTTCTTCCAAGACAGGGTTCCATCGGCGGGCGTTCTGCTGCCTCTGAAACGTCTTCTGATGTCCAGGCTTCTCCTGTTGGGCCCTACCGGTTCCGGCTTCGCGCTTCTAGAACACCAGGACCCAGGTTATTTGGGCGGCGAGTGGGACTGGTTCTGCTCCTCTCTTGCCGCGGCGGTCTCTGTCTCTCCATGTCTCTAGTGCGGAAACTCTTCTAGTCCTGAGACATTTCCTGTTCATCAAATTTGTGTGCACTTCAAGTCTTTAAAAAGGACTGGAGTATAGCTTGACAGCTAAGCGTCTTACCTCATGCGCCTCAGTTTGCTCACTTGCAAAACAATTACTATCTACCTGTCCTCATACCATTTCTGTGACCTGAGAACTAGAGGGTCGTCTTGGTATATTCTAGAAACACGGAGGAAGCGCACAGGGAACGTGGGCAGCATAGTTGGAGAGGGAGGAATGGGGAGACCAGATGGTATAGGGTCTTGTAGGCCTTTGACTTTTATACTGAGAGCAAGGGGGAGCCAAGGTAGGGTTCATGGTAGAGGAGGGATGTGATCTGAGTTACCTATTCTTGTTACTGGGGATTGAATCCAGAGGTACTCTACCACCGAGCTACATCCCCAGATCGTTTTATTTTTTTTTGTTTTGAGATAGGGTCTTGCTAACTTGCTCAGGCTAGCCTTAAACTTGCTATTCTCCTGTTGCAGCCTCTTGAGTACCTCTAGAGTATCTTAGATTACAGGTGTGCACCACCACACCAGCCTGAATTATTTTTTAGGCAGATCTTATAGCCACCGTGAGAACAATGGACTGTAGGGGGCAAGACTAGAACCAGGATGGTGTGTTAAGAAGTTATTGCAAATTTGTAATGTTTTGAACAACCCACAATAAAAAATTAAAAAAAAAAAAAAAGAAGTTATTGCAGTATTCCAGGTGTGAGAGACAATGGTGCTGTGAACATTTTATTATTAAAAATTTAAAAAATGTGGGCTGGGGATGTGGCTCAAGCGGTAGCACGCTCGCGTGGCATGCGTGCGGCCTGGGTTTGATCCTCAGCACCACATACAAACAAAGATGTTGTGTCCACCGAAAACTAAAAAGTAAATATTAAAAAAAAATTAAAAAATGTATTAAAGTGGAAAGATTAGTAAATTCCATATACCCACCTCTCACTTTACAATTATCAACTAGTAACTAAGTGTTTAATTTATACTCCTCAAAATTCTCTTCCGTTATTATTTTCCATAACACCTTTTTTGAGAAATAATTCGCATGCTAAACAATTGACCTATTCAGCGTACAGTTCAATAGTTTGTAGCATATCTACTGATGTATAGCCATCACCATTATTTCCAGAACATTTTCATCACCCTAAAAAACAGCCCTGGGCCCTTTAAGCACCCTTCTGGCCTCACCTCATTTCCTTAAGTAGCCTGGAAACTGCTTTTTTTTCCCTCTGTGGATTTGTCCATTTTGTACATTTCTCATAAATGGAATCATACAACATGTGTTCTTTTGTGACTTGTTTCTTTCTCTTACCATAGTGTTTGGAAGATTTGTTTATGTTGTAGCATGTGGATGTACTAAATTTTGTTTATTAACCAGTTGATGGACATTTGGGTTGTTTCCATTCTTTTGCTGTTTTGAGTAATGCCACTTTGAGCATTCATATGTGGATATATTTTCATTTGTCTTGGGTATATACTTAGGAGTTCCCCATTTATTTATTTATTTATTTGGTACTGGGAATCTAACCCAGGGGTGCTTTACCACTGAGCTACATCCATGACCTTTTAATGCTTTATTTATTTATTTTTTTATTTTGAGACAGGGTCTCTGAGTTGCCAAGGCTGGCCTTCTAAGTTAGCCTCCCAAGTCACTGGATTACAGCTGTGCATCACCATGCCCAGTTCTCTCTTTATTTTTATTTATTTATTTATTTATTCACTTTTTTGTGGTGCTGGGAATCAAACTCAAGGTCTAATGGATGCTAGGCAAGTACTCTACCACTGACCTATATTCTCAGCCCTGAGAAGTTAGTTTTGAGAGGACTATTAGACATTCAAATAGGTATATCAAGTTTGATATGTGAGTCTGGAATTCAGAAAAGAGGTCTCTTTTTGGGTGTTATTTTGGAATGACTACAGGATTGAGTATAGTTAGAGAAGAGAAGTGGTTCTAGGACAGCTCTGGGTACCCCTACATGAAGGTATGAAAACTTAGTGAAAGAGCCTGAGCAGGATCAGTCTTTGAAGTGGGAAGGACACCAGGAGACTGGGTTGTTAATGGAAGCCAAGGAAGAAAGTATGTGGAAAAAGATGGAGATGTCAGGTCAGCTGCTGTGTTTGGGTCAGTGGGGGTATAAGTGAGATGTTGTAAGTGCTAACAATCAAAACAGTCAAATTTTTTGGTACTAGGGATTGAATCCACGGGTACTTTGACACTGAGCTACCTCTGCAGATCTCTCTTTTTTGGGGGAGGGTTTACCAGGATTGAATTCATGAGCACTTGACTCCTGAGCCATATCCCCAGCCCTATTTTGTATTTTATTTAGAGACAGGGTCTCACTGAGTTGCTTATTGCCTCGCCATTGCTGAGGCTGGCCTTGAACTTTTGATCCTCCTGTCTCAGCCTCCCCAGCTGTTGGGACCCAGTCATTTTTATTTTTATTTTTTTGAGACATGGTCTAAGTTGCTGACGCTGGCCTCAAACTTGGGATCCTCCTGTTCCAACTCCTGAATCACTGGGATTACAGGTGTGCACCACTAGCCCAGTAAAACAACCAGATTTAATCAGTGTTAAAGTCAACATTCCTAGCATCAGGCCTGCTGCTGGAAACTTACATTGGGATTGACCTCCACTTCCTGGTAATCAGTCTTCTTGGGTGGATATGAAATGGTGGATCTGGTACTGCTCCTCATGGTCTATATCTAAACTCAAGCAAACAAGAGCAGCTCACCTACTCTGCTGTCTCAGGTCCTGCTCTCTATTTCAAATTTCTCAGTACATGTCAGACACTAGAAGTCTCTTCTTACCTTTATCTTCCCAACTCTAGGGAACACTCCTTAGACCTAGCATGGTATTCTTGAAGCCCCTCTTCTGTATATGAGTTTCTGTGACTGCCATAGACGTGACAAGAAACTGGGTGGCTTCAAATAACAGAAATTTAATCTCTCAGTTCTGGAGGCTAGAAGTTCAAAATCAGAGGGTGAACAGGCCATATTCTCTCTGCAAGTTCTAGGAGAAGATCCTCCCTTGTCTTTTCTAGGTGCTGGTGGTGCAATTGTTCTTGGCTTGTTCTCACATCACTCCCGTCTCTACATGGCTTCCTCCCTGTGTGTTTCCCTTTGTTTTCTACTTTTTCTTCTCTCTCTTATAGGAATCCTTGTTATTGGAATCAGGGTCCACCCATATAACCCAGGATAATATCATCTTGAGATCCTTGATTAAACTACATCTGCAAAGACCGATTTTCCAAATAAAGTCACATTTATAGGTTTCAAAGGTTAGGGCATGGCCATATCTTTTCTTTTTCTTTGTAGCAAAGGTTGAAGCCAGGGATGCTTTATCACTGAACCACATTCCCAGCCCTTTTATTTTTATTCTGAGACAAGGTCTTGTTAAGATTCTGAGGGTCTTGGCTAAGTTGCTGAGGCTGTCTTTGAACATGCCATCCTCTGACCTCAGCCTTCCAAGCTGCTGGGATTATAGGCATGCTCTACTGCGCCTGGTCATGGTCATATCTTTTTTGGGGGCTATTATTCAACTTATCACACTAGGTGAGGGTAAGAGGCCTTGACCCTCCACTTCTTAGAAGTGTGAGAAGGGATAGGGTAGGATTCCCAGAATACTGGCATTTGCCATCTATAAATAATCCTCTCCCTTTGGATTTTTGTGTTTTGTTTTTCCTGTAGTGGGGATTGAACCCAGGGCCTTGTGCATGCTAGGTAAGCACCGTACCATTGAGCTGTATCCCCAGTCTTAATCCCCTCCCTTTGGAGTGGGAATGTGTGCTACCTCAGACCAAAACTCCATTTCAGCATCTGGTTATACTAGATGAAGTGGTTGGCATTCTACTGCAAATATGGGCCCAGAGCTTCTGCACAGAGTAACCACCTTGTTCTGCTGGGTAAGAGAATGCTGTATGGTGTCATGTGATGCCTGCTTTTCTTTTCCAGACACTGACTTGTTGGATGAGCAGGCATCTCTGGAAGAATCAGCTGTGTGAGATGGTGCAGCCCAGTGGTGGCCCAGCAGGGGACCAGGACGTGCTGGGTGAAGAGTCTTCTCTGGGAAAGCCGGCCATGCTACATCTACATTCAGAGCAGGGCATCCCTGAGACCCTCCAGCGCTGTCTAGAGGAGAATCAAGAGCTCCGAGGTGGGTCCAGTGGTTGGGGTGGTGGGGTGGAGTGGAGTGAAAAGTTAGGAGGTCCAGCCTTTGCTGAGTGGAACGTTTATTCCTATCACCTGTACCTTCATGTTTGTTAGGTCTGGATGGGTATGTGCCTGAGAGCATACCCAGGTGGTCTCTAGTTAGCATTTCAAGCTTAGCCATCCTCTGGCTTGGTTTCAGTTGGGGTTTGCTGGAAGTACATTTAGGTGCAAATTAGTGTGCAGGATTAGTGTGTATTTTTTATTTTGTTAGCAGAGATTGAACCCAGGGTTGCTTAACCACTGAGCCACATTCCCAGCACTTTTTATATTTTATTTACAGATAGGGCCTTGCTAAGTTGCTGAGGCTGGCTTTGACCTTGTGATCCTCCGGTCTCAGCCTACTGAGCTGCTGGGATTACAGGTGCACGCCACTATGCCTGGCTCAGGAAATGTGTTTAGAGTGTTCTTAGGACTGATATTGGGAATGAGAAGGATAGGGAAAAAAGCAAGGCTGGGCAGAGGGAGAAGTGGGCTATGAGTACAGGGAACTCTGGAGCTGGAATGACCTTTTCAAGTTGAGCAAAATTTGGCCAGGTCTCTGTATCCATGCAATGATCAATCATTAACTATTGTTGATCCTGGAAGTGGGCAGTACCAGATTCTGTGGGTGGGGCTTGGCTCTTGGCTGGGATAGTGGCTTTCTGGAGCAACTGAGGCAGTCCTCTGGAGGCCTCAGCAGAAAGCCTTCTGTCCTCTAGAGTGGCTGGGCACCAATGTTTTCTGGGTCAGCATCCATGTCTCCATGACATTTTTCCTCATCCTTGTGCTGCTCAGCTTCACCGGCTTTCAGAGAGCAGATGCACATTCCCACCTGCCTCCCACCAAGTGGAACATCCTTGTCTCCCCTCCCCTCATCCTTTTCCTTCCAGCTCATGATCATGCCACCTGAGTTTTGGGGGTAGTCTTCCTCCTTTGGCCTGCTAGTCCTTTGGTTTGAGTGGGCCCCAAGTACCCAGGTGGCCTCTAGTTAATTAGGACACTTGCTGTAGGGACTTTGAAATGGCCTGGCTCACAGTTGCTGGGGGAGGGAGAGGCACTGGGAGTGGTGGGGCACCCAGCACTTTTTGTTGTCACTCTGATTCCCAAATGTGTATTATTTTTTTTTCTCTTTTTGGGGATTGAACCCAGGGGTGTTTTATCACTGAGCTATAAGCCTAGACCTTTTTATTTTTTATTTTGAGACAGAGTCTCTCTAAGTTGCCCAGGCTGGCCTAGAACTTGCCATCCTCCTTAAAGTGAAGCTCACATGTTTAGTGTGGTATTGCAGAAACTTACGGGCATATCATTAGTAGTTGATTTTGAAAGTGTTTAAAAAAATGAAGGGGAGTGTTTAGAAGCCATCTATCTTAGGGAGAGGTCACCTAGTATTATGGGAGGGTGCTGTGATGGTTGTGATGGTTAGCCCAGCTTCAGACCTTGGGCCTTGTAGGCCTCATACCTGTGTAAGCTCCGGCAGGGGCTGGTGCTCCAGGCTGCCTGACTCTCAGGACTCACCTCCCCTTTGCTGTCTCTTATGCCCACAGATGCCATCCGGCAGAGCAACCAGATGCTGCGGGAGCGCTGTGAGGAGCTGTTACATTTCCAAGTCAGCCAGAGGGAAGAGAAGGAGTTCCTCATGCATAAATTTCAGGAGGCTAGGAAGTTGGTGGAGAGACTGAGCCTGGAGAAGCTGGACCTGAGAAAGCAGAGGGAGGAGGCCCTGAAGGAGGTGGAGGACCTGAAGTTATGTCAGCAGGTAGGTAGCAGGCAGGGCAGGCTCTTTTCTTGGAGCTTGGGGCTGTAGTTACACCTGCATACTGGTTTTTTTTTTTTTTTTTTTTTACCAGGAATTGAACCCAGGGGCACTTAACCCCCGAGCCACATCCCCCTCTCTTTTTATTTTTTTATTTTGAGACAGAGTCTCACTAAGTTGATGAGGCTGGCCTCAAACTTTTAATCCTTTTGTCTCAGCCTCCTGAGTTGCTGGGATTACAGGTATGGACCACTGTGCCTGGCTTTCACCTATGTTCTGTAAACCATAGGGACACCAGTGTTCCCACAAGGAGCCCATGGTCAGGGGTCCCCCAGAGCACCCTCAGGCTTGATTTGCAGGACTCACCTGAGAAAATCCATCGTACTCACAGCTACAGCTTATTACAGTGGAAGGATATAGATTAAAGTCAGCTGAGGTTCAAGGTGCATAGAGTAAGGACCAGGAGAGGCCAGTGTGAGCTTCTAGGTGGCCTCCCAGGGAGCATTGCAGACAGTGCTTGCTTCTCTCATTAGCCATGTGGAACAATGTACACGGAGTATAGTCAGCCAGGAAGCTCACTTGGTCCCTGGTGTCTAGGGACCAAGAATGAATGAATGAAAGTGTCAGGTTGGGGGAAGGGCCCAAGTGAAAAATGACAGAGTGTCAGTGTCTAAATGACGAGGCCAGTGTGTCTGGGGTTTTATTGGGGTCAGTTGTGTAGGCGTTGAGCACCATAGTTGGTGACCTGGGTGGTTCAGGCACCACCCCAAAGTTTATCCAGTTCCATGTGGCACAAGGCCCCCACCCACATCATGGCATCAGCATAGATTACCTGGCTTGGGCCCTAAAACCCAGGTGAACCAGACATGCTCATCAGGCAGGATGTTCAAGGGCCTTAGAGGTCATCCTCTAGGAGCCAGGCAGGACCCAGACTCAACTTTGGGAGGTTCAGGCTGTTGCCACCTTGCGGACCTGTGAGTTGGCTCTTCAGTGTACTGTCCCCAAAGGATGGCATGCTTACTGTGGGCTGAGGAGGGTGTTTCAGGGCCTTTCTGGCTTGGCTGCTCTCAAGATCCTGGGACAATAGTTGAGCAGGATATGTGCTGTCCGGGAATTGCAAGGTGGGGGCATGGGAGTGGGGGGCACCTGATGCAGGCAGACTGCCAGCCCTGGAGGAAAGGCATATGCTGTGTGCCTCACTACTGGGAACTTCTGGCTCAAGGTGCTTGTTTCTCATTTGTGGAGGTGTAAAGAGTTTGCTAGGGCTGCGGAAGCAGAGTACCACACACTGGGGGCTTAAACAACAGATCTGTTTTCCCCCAGTTCTGGAGGCCAGGAGTCTGAGTTCAAGATGTGGTCAGGGTAGATTCCTTTTGAGGACTGCAAGGGAGAATCCATTCAAGGTCCTCTCCCAGTGTCTTGTGGCTCCTGGCAGTCGTTGGTGCTCCTTGGCTGGCAGCTGCATCTCTTCAGTGTCTGCTTCTGTCATCATGTGACCTTCTCTCTGTGCATTTCTTTTTATAAAGAAGTGTAAAACAAAGGTGGGCATTCCTTGTAACTGTGAAAACAGATTTTGTTCAGTAACTGTTGTCAGTAGGGAAAAGAGCTGAGCTCTATAGTTGACCAGTATTTTAAAGAGAGAATGGTGGCTAGGATGTAGCTCAGTGGTAGAGAGTGTACTTAGCATGCATGAGGCCTGAGGTTCCAACCCTAGCATTGAAAGAGAGGGGGCAGACTATGAATGAATTAGAGTGTCAGGTGGGGGGAAGGGCCCAAGTGAAAAATGACAAAGGGTATCAGCATCCAGGTGATGAGGCCAGTGTGTCTCTGAGCTGGCAGTTAATAAAGTTAGGATAATGTTCTCCCAAAGAGACTGGGAGAGTGTGGAAACATCTTTTTTGATGATTCCATTTCAAAGGAATAGCTCTTAAGTCCTTGAGGTAGACACTGATAGGTTGTAGAAGATACACAGATATCTGAGACAGAGGAAGGACTCATAGTTGACAATTCTTGTAGTAAATGCTCCAAGAAAGGTCAGTGATCTATGTTAGGTGTTGGCCAGAATAGATAGTTCTTTTAACAGCTGTGAGCATTTCCATACAGCATCTGGGAAGCTGCCTGGTGCATCTCACTAGCATGGCCTTAGGCTGTTGAAAGCCCTATTAAAGTTTGATTAAGTGTGTGTGTGTCTCTCTCTCTCTCTCTCGGAATTGAATCCAGGGCACCACTGAGCTATGTTATTTTATTTTGAGACAGGATCTCACTAAGTTGCCTAGTCTAGCCTTGAACTTGCCATCTTCCTCCTCAGCTTTCCTAGTTGGATTAAGTCTCTTAAATGCAGGGTTTGAATGGAGTGTTTGCAGAAAGTCCCCCTACCACCACTGAACTACATCCCCAGACCTTTTCATTTGTTTTTTGAGTCTTGCTAAGTTGCTGAGGCTGGCCTTAGACTTCCCTTCCTTCTGCCTCAGCCTCCCAAGTTACTGGGATTACAGGCATGTGCCACTGTGCACAGAGAGTTTTTGTTATTAGTATTTAAAAAGATTCAGTATCCACTCTTGCTTTGTGAAACCTCCCACCTTCTAAGGGCCCTACGCCCACAGACTAGGATTGTATTTTTGTTGCTGTTCAAGTCTTGCCTCCTTTGGCATGGACTCTCAAAGATAAGAGAGCTTGCCTGCTGGGGCCATAGTCACATGGCCTCCAGGTTCAGCCCTTATGGTCTGGTGGCCAGGGTAGTACCTGAGCTTTCAGGAGCCACACAGGACTCCAGATACCTCTGTGCTCCTGTGTCTCTTTGGGGTCCCGTGTTCCCCATCCACAGGGATGCAGGAAGGACTAGGAGGCATGGACTCTTGGGACTTGATCCCTTCACATTGCCTCAGTTGCCTTGCTAGGTTGGGTAGCTGCTGGAGGTGAGGCATGAGATGAGTTGGGGAGGGATGGGAAGAGACTGGTAAATATATCTCATCCAGTAGCAAGGGTCAAGGTGGACCACTGGGGAAGGTCAGGTGGCCATCACACTCATGAGGCTCTGGGGTGTCTGGGTTTGGAAAGTGATGAGGGCAGGAGAGAAGCCCTGAGGGTGCACATGCCTCAGTCATTTGCAGGTTGCCCTAGGGACTGGGGATGCCAGGAGTGGGAAGCTGGGCAGAAAGTAGCACTAACAGGAGGTGACCTTTTCTCCTATAGCAGATGGCTGAGGACAAGGCCTCTGTGAAAGCCCAGGTGACATCCTTGCTGGGGGAGCTCCAGGAGAGCCAGAGTCGCTTAGAGGCTGCCATCAAGGAACGGCAGGATTTGGAGTGCAGGTGAGTAGGGAGGGAAAGCCAGTCCTGGAGGCCACTTCCAGGGTTTCAAATGAGGAGGGTGTAGAAGCCTCTGGGGATTCCTCTATGAGAGGGCAGATGTCTGTTATGGCAGATTTGTGACAGTTCTGGTCCAGGTATCCAGGATATGGCTCCTAGCTATTACTTCTAGGCTTTCCAGTCCTTTGCTAGAGTTTGTGTTATTTCCTTTGGAGGCTTTTCATGGGCCCCTAAGGCCACACTCTGATAGGTGATTCTCTGGAAGCACTCCCAGGACCCAGCACATAGTTGCCTTCCAGGCTGAGGTTTATCACAGGGGAAGGATGCACCGTGGGATCCTCTAGTATAAGATCCCTAGCTGAAGACTGGAGAAGCCTGCCTCAGGCTCTCTGTGTACCCCTCTGAGGTATACAGAGAAAACCACTTCCCACAGGTGCCTAATGGAGATAGCACCTTGGGTTTCTTCTGGGGGCTATTCATGTTGGCACCCTTTCCAAGGCACATACTAAAATTCCTGACTCCTGGCAGAATGTGTGGGTGCTCACCTTAGTGAATGTTGTTTATACAGAGTTTGGGCACAGGAGCCACCCTTATCAGCAGGGAAAGCATCAGAGCAGTGCAGGGAACTTGTACCGGCTGAGGGCCAACCTTGAAAGCTAGCTGCCTCAGGCCTGCCTATTATTCTTTTGCAAAGTGAGTTTGGTCATTTTAAGTGGGATCATTTGGTCAAAGTGCAGGGATGGTGCTGTGGTTCTCATACTGCCCTGCTGCTGCCCTCCAGACATTTGGATGCAGCTGACATGGTGGCCTCAGTTTTCTTAATGTAGTATTAAGGTGGTCATTGTGCACATGGGGTAGTTGTCAGGGAAACCTTTCTGCAGAAGAGGGTAACTAGACTCCAGTTCAGAAAGAGCTGGTGGTGGAGGTGAAGAGGAAGCATGAGCAAAGGCAGAAGTGGAGAAGGCCTGATAGTTCAGGCCTGCCTTGTCAGAGTTGTGGTGACCTTCAGCTGGAGGCTACCACTGGGCCACATGGAAACATCCACCATTGGTGCTGCAGTGGGGGCTTTTTTTGTTTGTTTGTTTTTTATGTGATACTGGGATTTGAGCTACATCCCCAGCCCTTTTTATCTTTTATTTTGAGACAGGGTCTTGCTAAGTTACTGAGGCTGGCCTGTACTTGAGATCCTCTTGCCTCAGCCTCCCAAGTTGCTGAGATTATAGGCATATGCCACTGTGCCTGAGTAGTGGCTATTGAAGGCCCTGGGGCAGCAGGATAATGAGGCTGGAGCTTGGAAATTGGAGATTAAGGAAGCTGTGAGGCTCAGATCAGAGGATTTGGGGATCATGGGGTGATTGAGGTGAGATAGCCTGAGTTGTTGTAGTGAGATGGAGAGAGAAATTCCCTACCAGGGCCATTGATGTCATGTCCTGTCTTACAACTCCCTGTGATCCAGGTGTGGAAACTGAGCCTGCAAACAGCTGGGACTCCAGCTGAGCTGTGGGCAGCAACAGGGCTGGAGCTGAGCTCTGGTCTGCTGTTGAGCTCAGTATTTGCATTCTCAGGTGGGCAGTCTCCCTATTTTTTCTAGAATAGTCTGTCCTGACACCCCTTCCCTGAGACTGCTCTTGTTGAGGCCCCAGCACCTTCCTGGAGGTTCCTCTCATATTGTAGTGGGCAGCTTGGGATGCAGGTGGCCCATCCTTTTCTCAGTTCACCTCCTTCTCTTGGCTTTTAGTCTCCTAGCCATCTGCACTTGGTTGTTTCCTGGGCCCCTGTACTGGAGCAAATTCATCAGGTGGAGCTCCTTATCATCTGTTCTCCACCTGGCTCCCAGTCTTCTTTCCTATTTTTGGTGGCAGTGCCTCCACTCTGCCACCCAGAGTCAGCATGCACTCACAGGGTGTTCAGAACCTAACCCCTTGCCCATGCTGTCCTTCTTGATGCCCCCTCAATGTGTTCTTCCTCCCTGTGCCAGGGTGCGGGCCGCCAGTGAGCAGGCCAGGCAGCTGGAGAGTGAGCGGGAGGCACTGCAGCAGCAACACAGTGTACAGGTGGACCAGCTGCGCATGCAGAGCCAGAGTGTGGAGGCCGCCCTGCGCATGGAGCGTCAGGCTGCCTCGGAGGAGAAGTGAGTTGGTGTGGAGGGGTGGTACTGGGGGTTGCCAATGGGCCTGTGGCTTTTCCTGCCTTCTGGGGAGCCCTCGTAGGGACTGGCTGTGGATGAGGGTTGACTCTCCCCCTTAGCCTTGCTAATAGTAGAGTCCATTGTTATCATAGTCAAATAATTCATCTTTGAGACTAGACAAAAATTTTTTTTTTGGTAATGGAGATTGAACCCAGGGGTGCTATATCACTGGCTGACTCTATATCCCCAGTCCTTTCTTATATTTTTTTGAGACAGGGTCTTGCTAAGTTGCTGAGGCTGGCCTCAAATTTGCCATCCTTCTGCCTCAGCCTCCTGAGTCACTGAGATTATAGACATGTACCACTGCACCTGGCTAAGACAAAAATATTATCTTTGGTTCAGTCCACATTCATATTTCCCTTTCTCCATATGTTTTTGCCAGCCCTTCTACTGCTTTCTGGTGTAGGATCCCAAGTTCCTTTCCTTGGCATGCCTTTTCAGTGTCCTTTAATCTAGAACACTCTCCTAGCCTTTCTATGCTTTTCATGAAGTCGACAATTTTGAAGATTACAGGATAGTTCCACTTTATGACAAACATTATTAATTTTTTTATTGTTTTGCAATACTGAGGATGGAACCCAGGGCTTTGCACATGCTAGACAAGCACTGTACCACTGAGCTACACCCCTAGTTCTTATTATAAACATTTAAAATTGTTGGCTTTAAGGAAACTGATAGGAACTATTGAGTAACCGAGTCAGTTGCAGTGAATATTTGTTGTCAGCAAAGCCTGCCTCAGAGTTGATGACCTTAGGAGTCCAGATGTACCCTTGGAAGGCCCCATTCCAGGTTTGTGATATGACAAGAATTAAGAGGGTAGAGCTGGAGGCAGGGAAGCCATGCCTAGGCTGGGACAAAGTGGTTTCTCCAATGAAAGCTCCTTTTCTGGGCAGGAGGAAGCTGGCCCAATTGCAGGTAGCCTATCATCAGCTCTTCCAAGACTATGACAACCACATCAAGAGTAGCATGGTGAGCAGCGAGCGCAAGCGAGTGAGTATGGCCAGCCTGCGCTGTCTTGAGAGGACTTCACCTCTTCCTGTCTCCCCAAAGACAGAGAAGATCACAGTTCTTGAGACCTGAAGGAATTAGATTTTGGGGGGGATACTTGACTTGCCCTAGACCTTCCTCAGGCTGCAGCTGTGACAGTTCAGAGAAGGCCACAGGGATATGGGGCACATTGCCAGGCCCCAGGGTGGGCTGGCCTAGGGACACATTCAGCCCTCACCAGTGTAGTTCTTGGCTAAATTTTCCCTGAGCCAGGAAAAGCTCTTTTCCAGTTTGTCCTCACGAGACCTAAACTGGGTGCAGTTCTAGCAATCACAGTTTAAGAAGGATATTGTCAACCACAGATGTACCCTGCGGAGATTTATGAGGATTAAGCCTGAAACCAGGTCACCTGAGGAAAAGTTAGTTACAAAAATGGCACCTAATCTCTGGAACAAAATCCTGGCAGGGAGGCGGGGTGTCAGGGGAGTGGAGGAAGTGTGTATGTGTGTTTATGGGGAGGGGTGTCTGTGTGGGATGAGCAGACCTTTGATCCGATGGCTGAGTGGAAGGACTAATGGATTGAGGCTTAGATGGTGGGTCTGTAGTTGGTAGCATATGGAGTGGGCAGCCTCAGGATGGAGTGTGGCTCTTGTCCTTAAAGGGTTGAAGGATTCTGTGAAGGGAATGAGTACCTTGGTGGGAGGCTGAACCAGATGGCCTCAGAGTTCTCCTCAATCCCAGGATCCTTAATATGTCTTGAGAAAAAACCTCAGCATTTCTTCTGCCCTGTGGGGAAGTACGAGGATGCAGCTTTCTTGCATACGTTGAGATCTTGTGATTGGCCCTGAAGTCCAAGGAGCTGGTGTTGTCCCAGCTTTGGCCAGCCAGGGCTCCCTTTTGTCCTCAATTCTCACTCGAAGCAGCGGCCTACCTGGGTAATGGCTCCACCCTGCCCTGTTCTGGGAGGCTCTGTCAGTGCCCTTTGCCAATCTCTAGGGAATGCAGCTGGAGGATCTCAGGCAGCAGCTCCAGCAGGCTGAGGAGGCCCTGGTGGCCAAGCAGGAAGTGATTGACAAACTAAAGGAAGAGGCTGAGCAGCATAAGATTGTGATGGAGACGGTGCCAGTCCTGAAGGCCCAGGTGAGGTCTCTCCTCCTTGCTGCGATCCTTGACCTCCCAGTGTGCTTGGGGTTACTTGCTGATGTATCTGCTCCCTCTGTGTTGCCAGAGGTTCACAGAGGGCATGAGGAGGTTTCACTTTGTTACCCCAGGCCTATCATGATGTGCCCAATGGGTGGTGGGCATGTCCCTCTCTTGAATTTTGCCAGGCGGATATCTACAAGGCAGACTTCCAAGCTGAGAGGGAGGCCCGGGAGAAGCTGGCTGAGAAGAAAGAGCATCTGCAGGAGCAGCTGGAGCAGCTGCAGCGGGAGTATAGCAAGCTAAAAGCCAGCTGCCAGGAATCAGCCAGGTAGGCCGCCAAGAGTGGCCATGTGAGGAGGGGGCGTAGCACTCGGCGTGACCAGTAGTAATTGCAGGAGACTGATGACTCCTGGCTTTCAGATTAGGTTCCCTGTACTTCCCTTTCCTCTCCGTCCACCCTATCCTTCCAATGGCCTTTTCTGCTGCTCCAGGTAGGAGCCTCACAAAAATGCATGCATTGATTGGACGGTTTCTGTTTTCAAAGGATCGAGGATATGAGGAAGCGGCATGTAGAGGCCTCCCAGCCCCCTTTACCCCCTACCCCAGGTGAGTGAGTGAGCATTGTTCTGCAGGAGGTGGGTGGGGAGGGTGGTGTACCGCTCTACAAGAAGGCTCATTTCAGCCCTGAAGGTGGGTATCCCTGCTGCTCCCATCACTCACCCCACCCTGCCCCACCCTGAGGCCAAGGGGAGAATGTGGTGGTAGTACTGGCTCCTGGTCACACAGTGGTGTTGATCCTAATGGTTGAACATGGCAGTCCTATCCAGTTTTGGCACCTTGTCAACCTCCCCTTCCCTCTGATTAGTACCCAGTTTGTACCCAAGACCCACTTCCTGGTGCCTCTTTTCTTTTCTCAGCTCACCACTCCTTTCATCCAGCTGTACCCAACCAGAGGAGAAGCCCCCCTGAGGAGCCACCTGACTTTTGTTGTCCTAAGTGCCAGTACCAGGCTCCTGATATGGACACCCTACAGATACATGTCATGGAGTGCATCGAGTAGGGCCAGCAGATGCAAGGCTGCCTGAAGACGCCACACCCAGGACAATTCGATTTGTGCTTTCCTCTCCCACCTGCCTAATTCAGAATTAAGGGTTTGGTGGATAATGAGCAGGTCCCAGGAGCTTGCTGCAGAGCTCTTGCTTAAGCCCCTTGGTCTGCAGGTCCCCCCTTTGAGGGAAGATGAAGCCTGAGTCAGACCTGATTCTCTGCTCTTTTCCTTCTGTCCTATCTGCCTGAACTGCCTGTGTCTGGTGGCTAATCCATCCTTCCTTTCCCATCCCTGCAGAGAGGTTGGACCAGGGACTCTCAGGGAGGACCACTTTTCCTTCCATTGGCTACTGACTTGCTGGCTCTGAGCTTCAGCCTCTCCTCCTGGGCCATGTGATACTCCACTTTGCAGCTGTACCAGGGTTGGTTGAACCAGTTGCTGCTGATGGTGTTTGGGTTGTTTGTAGTCCTTTTGCTCTCATAAATAATGGTGCAACGAAAATGCTTATGCACTAATCATGTGTGTCTTTGCTAAGCAAGAGGTGGGTAGACCTTTGTATTTTTGCCACCTGCTGGGCATGCCACTCTTCACTAAGAGTGAGCTTAAGCATATTTTCCAAGGGGTATGTACCCTTTTTAATTCTTTTGTGAATGGGCTGTACATATCTTTTATCCATTTTCCTATTAGATTGTTATTTTTTGTTCCTCATTTTTTAGGGGCTCTTTTGTCATTGGCAAGATTAGCTCTTGTCTGTAACAGAAAGTGCATGTTTCTTTTTCCCTTTGATTTTGTCAGTGTAGTGTTCTGGCCTTGAGTATTTTTTATTTTACATAGTCACATTATCCTTTTCCCCATTCCATTATTTTGGGTTTGGAGTTGTGAGCACTTTGTGGTCTAATGGATGCTTCACACGCATATACTTTACTTTTTCTAACACCAAAGTGTGCCCTTGTCTTTGCCAAGCACTTATTGTCCAGTGTGAGTGGTTGTTGTGGTTCATTACATTCTAGAAGTGTCTGATGCTATATCAGCCCCAGAAGCCAGTTGACAATGATTGGCAGATGAGGAAGAATAGGGGACTCTTCACTTGTTTTGTAAAGTTCTGGATATTTCTTAGGATATTGAAGCCATGGGAACTAACTCTGCAATTCTAGTAAGGGAAAGGAAGTTGGAAATTGAGAAACACTCCAGTATCTATGCATCATTCACTTCTCAGTCCTGGGCCCTCCTTCCCTCAGCCCTCCAAGCTCCCTTGTTAGGAATGAGATGTAGATCTATCCCTGGGCTTTTTCACAGGGCTTTCTGCTGTTTGATAGTGAGAAGAATGACTAGAATTAGGATATTAGGACTTTTAAAAATAAGCCTCAGCTGGGAGCTTTCTCAGCATCTATAGGAAGTGGGGAAAAACTTTTCTATTTCCTAATGCCCACATATCTATCACACAGTACTTTGGGGAAGTGTTAAATACCCAGACAGGTTCTCTGCTCATGGTACTGCACTTAAATCCTATTCCTGTAATTTTTCTGTAAGAGCACTATTTTGTTTTGGAGTGGTGCATGAGTTTCTGGTGGTTGCTCTAACAGATCACCACAAACTTGGTGCCATTAAACAACAAAACTTATTTTTTCATTTCTTGGAAGCCAGATACCTGAAGTCAAGTTGTTTTTTTGGAGCTCTGAGAATAAGTTCTGGGCCTGTTTCCTAGCTTCTGGTGGTTGCTGACAGTTCTTGGCTTGTACATCCATTATTCTTATCTTTGCTTCTTTGTCACATGGCCTCTTCTATGTTTTCTGTTTCTTTTAAGGATACCAGATATTGGATGTGGGGTCTATCGGGGTAATTCAGTATGATCTCCTCATTTTGATATCCCTACCTTCACTACATCTATAAAGACCCCTTTCCCAAAAAAGGCCACATTCACAAGTTATTGGAGTTTGGACTTACACTTATCTTTTTGGAGCCACCATTCAACCCAGTATGAGGTTATCTGATTCAGATGTTAAAGATCAGGGCAAATGCAACCCAAAGGCAGGTAACTCTAAGACCTGCAGATCTGCTGGCAGGACTTGGTCCCCAGGGTGGTGGTAGCCACCAAGCTGCAGAATTTGGTGTGGATTAACTCGGGGGACATCTTGTCTCCAGGTGGACACCACTGCCAGGGCCAGCAGGTATGGCTGGGAGAGGCAGATAAGGTAGGTTGCAATAGGACCTTTTGCACCCTGTGTAGTGGCCACTAGCTGTGTAAGGACAGGTTTCATGCTTTTCAGGAGGGTGAACAGAGGCGTGTAGGAGCTCCTTCCTGATGAGCACCCTCTTCTGAAAGGGGCATAGAAAGAAGGTGAGACCCAAGGACACTGAGGAACTTTACCAGGTGGATTATACAGCAGAGTTATCTGCAAGCCTGAAAAACACTCTGGCCTGGGCCCCCTGGACTGGTTGAGTCAGAATCAGGATGAGACCTGACTGGTTAGAACTCAATATGTTTTCCAGAGGCTGAGTGCCCTTGTTATGTGCTTCCCCCTTAGTGCTGTGCAGGTTTTGCCACATATTAGACCAAAGGTTTTGAATCCTACCATTTGCCCAGACATAGGGCATTCTACTTTCTTCTTTTCTGGCCTTACTTAGGTTGGGCTTGTGGAACAACTGATTGTTCCTCCCATGAGGGAACCAGCCTGCCTTATTAGTTGAGGCCCATAAATCCATACAGCTGGAAATATGTTCTACCCAGAACCCATGACATTACCTTGTTGCTCAGGCATGTGTCCACTCCTCTCTTGGCTAAAGTCCAAGGGAAATCCAGACAGCCAATAAGCAGAGTACAAGAGTATTCCCATGCACTAGTAACCAAAACAACACGAACACAAACAATAAGCAAAAATGGTGTCAAACTAGAAACAGATGCAGTACTATGTGTAGGGCCCTGCTGAACAGGTGTGACATAGGCTTTATGATGGCATGCCTTATGAGGGGGCTGTTTGGTGAGTTGAAGCAAACATGTGAGAAGCATCCTCAGCTTTCTTCATCCTAAGACAGCAACTTGCACATTATCATCTGGCTACCAATGGCTGGTACATCCAGCATTTTGAACATCTTGCATATGGGTTGTGTTCTTTAGTATGTTGGTGTGGAAAGGTCAGGGGATGAAGTTATGTATAATGTGTGAAATGAAGCAGAAACTCCCAAGTGTACATCCTGCTGTCATTTGGATGGATACAGTATTGGAATTACTAGTAATGAAAAGGTTCCCCCCCATCATTCCCTGTTGTCACATATTCTTCCTTTGTGTCAGTCTCCTCTCTGTAGGGACACCAGTGTCAAAAGAGATGGACAGACATTCATTAAAGCTGTGACAGTAGGGGAAAGAGCTGAGCTCTGAGCCAATCTGCAGAGGTGACTTTGTTAGAAGGGAGACTCGGGCCAGAGTAGCATCAGAGTCCTGAGTATTGAGCTGCAGCCAACAAGATGACTGATGCCTGGCTGTGGAGGGGCAGTGGAAGAGGAATTAAGGGCCGCTCCTGGACTTTTGGTTTAAACTGTGTATGCTGGGCCACCTATCAAGATTGGGACAAGGGAAAGGGAAGGTCAAAGTTAGGGGAGGGCTTTAAAGTCCACTTTGGCTTCAGCCAGGCTCCGTGTGAAATCCTCCTCAGTCCATGTTTTTCCTGGACTATTATGGTGTTGTCCTCACTGATTTCACTTGAGACTGCAGGCTCTCCAGTCTGTTTCTTTCACAGCAACCACAGTGATCTGGTAAATCTGTGTTTCTACTTTGTTTAATAATCCAGTGGTTTTCTGTTACTCCTCTTTTTGGTGCTGGAGGATTGAATCCAGGGGTGCCCTGCCACTGAGCTATATCCACAGCCCCTTTTTCTTTTTATTCTTTTTGAAAGAATAAAACTTAGTGAGACACAGCCCCCTCATAAGGCATGCCATCATAAAGCCTGAATCTCACTAGGTTGGTGAGGCTGGCCTTGAACTTGCCACCTTCCTGCCTCAGCCTCCTGAGTACCTGGGACTTCATGTATGTGCCACCACACCCAGCTTTCTCTTACTCATGAGACCTAAATTCCATCCTTAGCCTTATGCTGCTTTGACCTCATTTCATGTCCTTTCCCTGCTGGCCCAGTCACACCACACTGTTCTTTTTCCTCCTTTCCTCAAACATACAACACTTCTGTGTCTTAAGGCCTTTGTCCCTGTTGTCGCTTCTGCCAGGAAGACTCTGACCTGTAATCGTTGTGTAATTGCCTTCTTTTTGTCATTCAGCTCTGAATGTAAACATCACCTCCTTCATCTGAAGTCTTAATCCTAGATCACTTTGCCTTGTTTTAATTCTTGGCTAGACAGTTAAAGTGACCTATTTTCTGCTTTGTTTCTGCTCTCCCTCTAGTGGAGGGAGAGCAGAAGCCTCATCCATCCTAGTCAGGCAAAATCCCTAGAACAGTGCTCAGCACGAAGTGACAGTGCATGTTTATTGATGGTATGAGCTTGTCTCACACTGTTATCAGTATTGCTCAGTCAGTATTTTTGTGGACATCACCTGTCTATAAATGGTGGTTGCTGGAATTTACTATATTAATATGATAGAAACTATAGCACTGAAAACCTATTTTAGGCAATGGGTGACTGACTGCCTGTGGGGGGACTTCTTAAAAACATTTAAACAGTTTGTTCAGAATTTGAATGTCTAGATCATGTTGGCCTTATCATGAATAGGCAAGAACACAGACTGAGACCACATGGACACATCCTGCTCTGCCCCTCACTTAATTTCTCTGAGCCTTGAGGTGATGGCATGCACTTAGGACAGTGCCTGACCCTAGGTAGACGGGATAACTGTGAAAGCCATTCTAGTTTAGGTGGTTCCCCAAACGATTTTCCATTAGGTTGTTATTATTGTAAAGGTTTCAGATGTTGTTTAAGGAAAGTTGGTGATTGCCTAGCACTAGACAACTTGGGGTCAGATGGAGTGACTGCTAATGGATACAGACTTTATTTTTGGGGTGATGAGCATGTTATGAAATTGATTATGGTGATAGTTGGCACTTATCTACGAATATGCTACAAACCATTGAATTGTGTACTTCAGATGGGTGAATTGTATGATCTATGGATTAAACCTCAATAAAGCTGGTATTAAAAAGTGTCAATTGGGCATTGGTGGTGACATATCTGTAATCCCAGATACTCAGGAGAATGGCAAGTTGGAGGCCAGCCTCAGCTACATAGTGAGACCCTGTCTCAAAAAATAAAAAGGGCTGGAGATGTAACTCAGAGTGCTTGTCTAGTATGTGTGAGGCCCTGGGTTCAATCCCCAGAACCCAAACCAAAAAAAGTCATCTAAGAGCACTGTTTAGCTTCATATAAGTCACACAATACCTTTATTTATTTATATGTGGTGCTGAGAATTGAACCCAGTGCCTCACACATGCTAGGCAAGTGCTCTACCCCTGAGCTACTACTCCAACCCCTTATTTTTATTTTTATTTTTCTAAAAACCAGATTTTTTTATTTGTCTCCTAAAATGGCCTGGAAGCAATGATAACCCTGTAGCAGGTGGCATCAAGACTGTGGTCTTGAAATATTCCCACTGAGGGGGAACCAGGGCTCTCTGGAGAAATGACTTATTTCAGGTATGAGGCAGGAGGTGCTCACAGTAAACCTGAAACATCATCTTAGGAAGGTAAACTATCAAAGACCTTGAGTTTTCTCAGGAGGACACAGCTAAACACATGAGAGAAATCTGGCTGTGACATCTGTCACCCCATGGTCACCAGGGTTGATTTGGCAGATCTAGCTGTCTAGCTGGGTGTCCTTTTTCCCACTTCTCTATATGCATCCCTCCTGAAGCTGTGTGATCAAAGAGGGTGGCCCACCCTTGTTCTTTAGTCAAGGATATGCAAGTAGGTGTGCTTCCCTGCTAGAACCTCCAAACAAGCTCTTAAAGTTGCTGCTGGCATAAGCATATGGGAACAGCAAAAATAATAATGGATCTTCCTGCCAGCTTCCCTACTTGTCCCTTCTGCTTCCATCTTTCACTCCTGGGCACCCCCGAGCCCAAGGGTCTCAAGTGAGGGCAGTTACACTCTGGAGGGATTTGGGACAGTGTGAGAGAATGATCCTCCATTGAGTGTGGTAGTGTCCTGTGCAAGAAAGTTTTTTTTTTTTTTTTTTTTTGTACCAGGGATTGAACCACTGAGCCACATCCCCAGCCCTTTTTTATTTTTATTTTTTATTTTGAGACTGGGTCTCAATCAGTTGCTGAGGCTGGCCTGGAACTTGTGATCTTCCTGCTTCAGTTTCTTGAGCTGCTCGGATCACAAGTGTGTGACACCATGCCTGGCAAGATTTGCTTTTTTAGAGTTTATTTTATTAATATGTTTGATAACAGGGCTAGGGTTGTGGCTCAGTGGTAGAGCACTTGCCTGGCATGTGTGGGGCACTGGGTTCCATCCTTAGCACCACATATAAATAAATAAAATAAAGATACTGTGTCCATCTATTACCAAAAAATTAAAAAAATATTTGATAACAGAATGACAAAATTGAGAATAATTGAGAATTGTGTCTGCCAAGGGTTTGTTTGTTTTTTTTCAGTCCTGGGGATTGAACCCAGGGCCTTGCAAATGCTAGGCAAGTGCTCTACCACTGAGCTACATCCTCAGCCCTGCCAGGGTTCTTAATACTTATAAAACATCTTATAGTCAGGCACGATGGTACACGCCTGTAATCCTAGCAACTCAGGATGATTGCAAATTCAAGACCAGCCTCAGCAACTTAGTGGGACCACAAGGATTTAGCAAGACCCAATCTCAAAACAAACAGAAGAAGTTGGGGATGTGGCTCAGTGGTTAAGCACTGCTGGGTTAAATTCCCAGTACCATTTTTTTTTTAATATATAAAGTTCCCTATATTCCTATATCACACTTGTAGACAGCTTGGTTTTTAGTTTTATTTCCTTTTGTTTTTGTCTTATTTAAACTAAATCAGTATAACTGTATGTACATAGATTAACTTAATAGGTATACTACTTTATTCCAAGAGAGCTATTCATATTTATGAACAGGGAGCTACTGATACTTACCATAAATATGATAATCTACCATATCTCATTGTGTAATTGTCACAGATTTTATACCTTTTTTTTAAAAAAAGTGGAGTGTAGCCATTATGTGAAGATTTTTTAAAAAATTATGCCAGTATTACTTAAACATTATGTATTACTAAACTATATTTGGTGCAAGATTAGGAGGCATGAAATACTCTTGAATGTGGTGGCAATGATTGATCATGAGGTGAGATAAGGCAAGTGAATGGTACTGAGATTAGCATACAACCTGTGAAGCTGTGCATGGTGAGTTTAATGTAGACATAAAGTTATAAATTATCTTTAGGATGTTGGGATAAAACCAATTATAATAAAGAAATATTGATGTTCTTCTGTATATATCAGATATACCTTCTTTTTCTGTATTATGGATGAAACAAAATATTTTATTTTGGTACTAGGGATTAGAACCCAGTATCTTTACCATATCCATTGAGCACAATACTAGCCCTTTTTATTTTTTTATTTTGAGACAGGGTCTCATTAGGTTGCTTTGGGCCTTGCTAAATTGCTGAGGCTGGCTTTGAACTTGTGATTCTCCTGTCTCAGCCTCCTGAGTTGCTGGGATTACAGGTGTGCACCACCATGCCCAGGTAAAATGTTTTATTTTTAATACAATCAATAAGATACTTTTTTGTATTTTATATACTTAGTTTTATTGTAATCAACATGCTAATTGTACAAATTAATGATTTTACTGTGCCCTTTCCATACATGCACACATCACACCTCGATCCCCACTCCCTTCTCCCTTCTCTTGTCCTCCACCCCACATCTCCTTCTCCTTTCTTAATAGTCCTTCTTCTACTTCCAGGTAAGCTCCCTAAGACCAGCCCTGTGGCCCTATGCCTGTTACAGCTGTAGTGCCCATACATTTTCTCTTATATGTGCAGGTAGATGTTGAGGCTGGCTGTTAGGGGATTGAGAAATCAGAGTTTTAGGTGTCAAGTGGAGCTGAAGTGGTAAACTGGAAACTTGGAAGATGCATAAGTTTTCTAGGGCTGTTGCTACAAAGTGTCACAAACTGGGTGGCTTAAAAGAATAGAAATTTATTCTCTTATAGTACAGCAGGCCAAAAGCCTGATATTAAGGTGTCACCATGTCATGCTTTCTCTGAAAGTTGTAGGGAAGTTGTTGCATGACTTTCTCCTTGTTTCAGGTGGTTGCTGGCCATCCTTGGAATTCTTGTCTGATAGACATATTACTCCATTTTTGCATTCATCTTCATATGGACTTCTTATCTCTCTGCCTTTTTCCTTCTTTTAAAAAACAAGGGTATCAGTTGTATTGCATTTAGGGCCCATCCTACTTTAGTATGACCTCATCTTAACCTGATGATGCTTACAAAAACCCAAATTCCAAATAAACTCACATTCACAGGCACCACGAGTTAGCATATGCCACTAAGTCTGGCTTGCTCCTAATTCCTTTTTCTAATATTTATTTTTTAGTTGTAGGTGGACAAAATATCTTTATTTCATTTTTATGTGGTGCTAAGGATCGAACCCAGTGTGCTAGGCAAGTGATCTACCACTGAGCCACAACCCTGTTGAGAGCCACAGCCGAAGGGGCCCCTGCAAACTTCCAGCTGGAGATGTTGAGAGCCACAGCCAAAAGAGCCCCCCAACGAGCAGCTCTGTGGTCTGAAAGGGTGGGGAAACAGCCCAATGAGCATCACAGCAGAGGAGCCAATCAGCTGGCAGCTGGAAGTTTGCTGGGGCCCCTTCCGCTGTGGCTCTCAACACAACCCCAGCCCTTGCTCCTAATTCTTGATTGACTCAGAAGTACAGAAGATTAGGGAAATAAAGGAAATCCTATATGGTTCCTGGTTTCCATGCATACTTGCTATTTATATAAGGTCATTAGTAATGTGCCTCTGTTTGATTTGTGTTCT
The DNA here is from genome assembly GCF_021218885.2 of Marmota monax. Lineage (NCBI taxonomy): Eukaryota > Metazoa > Chordata > Mammalia > Rodentia > Sciuridae > Marmota > Marmota monax. Next base: position 1,148,768 of record NW_026692025.1, on the reverse strand, counting down.
CTCTCTTTTTTCCCCCCTTAGTCCTATTAAATGTGTCCCTGTTGTTTGTAGAACACTTCCTTATTCTTCTGGGACAGATATTCCAGTTCATCTTGTGCTTTCTTTGCCTTACTCTGGAATTGGTCATTTGTCTAATGAGTTGTGTTTTCTTTAGAGAAGAATGCTAATTACAAATCAAGATCCATGCCTGATCCTCTGCAATTGGGAGCCCCTTTTATCTTTGTCTTCAGCAATGAATATTCCCCACTATAGCACTGATTTCAATAGCCCTTGACCATTTCCTTTGTTCTGAGCACCACACTATAGCCCAGGACAGCATCCTGCCCTCTCCATTGAGATGCTACACAGAAACTTGGAACAATGAGCCAATGAGAGAGAGAGATGGAGAAAAACCTAGAACAATGTTGTCCTATAAGCAGCCAACAGAAAAGTGATGTAAAAATAATGGAACTGTTATGGCTGAAAAAAACAAGAAAAGATGATGAGGATACAGATGCAGAAATGATGAGTCTGAGGACAAGGATGACAATGAGGATTTTGTCAAGCAGGTTGTTGGTAAAAGCTGTCTTTTCTTTAAGCTATTTATCTTGCCCATTACCAGTCTCAAAACTTTTAGAGAACAGAGATTTCAAGACTTTGGGGGATTTTTCATTTTTACCTTTTTTTTTTTTTTTTTTTTTTTGGTCATTGAACATCTAGACAAGGAGGCAGGGCAGACATACACAACAGCCTTGTATTTTAGGAACTACTCCTGCCCCACACTAGTCCTGGTCCAGTTACCTTCTAATATAATAGTGTCCCTTGCAGACACATGCCTCAGAGGCAATGCTGGCCCCACTCTGCCCACCTCCACCTGTACCTTTCCTGTTGATTTGGCCCACTTCCACACACAGAAATAGACCAGTGCCCAAGGGGTAGTAGTTTCTCCCTACAGCCCCTGGTCTAGCTGAAGGAGTAAGGCTCACCCTAGCTCCAAGAACTTGCCTAGGTGCTCCCTGAGGATGGGGACAGGTAGAACCCAGGAGTGGCTGCTCTGCATCCCTGGCCATGTGTCCCCAGGACTGGACCACATGTGGAAGACAGGACCAGTTTGGCCCAGAGAAGCCTGCCTCCCTCACATAACAGAAAGACATGGGACCAGTCAGCAGGGGCATCAGGCATCTTCTAGGACTCCCTGGCATGCTTGGAGTGGGGTGGGATTGAAGGGAACCAGTCATATGCTAAACAGTCTCAGGGGTTAGTGTTTGGGCATGTGCACTGGGAAACTGGCTGTACGTAGCAACACTGGGAAATCCACTCATTATACGGCCTACTAGTGTCAGACTCCAGGTAGTGCCCACTTTTCAGAAGCAGCCTATGGGGATCTGTTTGCGCAGTCGCACTAGATCTGCCCGCCTCCTACTCTAGAGGGTGGAGCTTTATGAGGGAGTGATCATTGATTAGAAAATATAGGGGTTCTTCCGGGTCATGTTGGTGTGAACCAATTACAGGACAGGAGGCCTTGTCAGCGGATGTGTTTGCGCAGGCGCTCTGGATATCCCGCATTACATTGCATTGAGAAACGGAGCTTCGTGTTGGGAGTAGTAGGTCACACAGCTTCCGGTGGAAAAGGCGGGAGTATTTGGGCTCCCTGAGGCTGATGAAGGAGGAGCCATGCAGGCAGCAGAAGAACGTGCAGGTGTCGCAGTGGTTGCAGTGGTTGCAGCGGGTGGTGCCGCCGGCCAGGTCGGGCCGGTTGGCCCTGGCGGTCCTGGGGGTCCTGAGGGTCCTGAAGGTCCTGAAGATCCTGGAGGTCCTGCCGGTCCTGGTGGTCCTGGTGTCCCTGGCGGTCCTGGTGGCCCAGGAGGTCCTGGTGGCCCAGGAGGTCCCGAGAATCCTGGTGATCCTGGTGGCCCAGGTGATCCTGGAGGCCCCGGTGTCGCAGGAGAGGCAGATGCTGCACTTGGTGTCCTTCCACACGCACCAGGGCCTGGTGGAGATGCTGCGCCAGCCGCTGGAGGTCCAGGTAACTGATTGTTTCAGTTGTATCCTATTTCAGGATCCTCCCAGTGGTCTGGACAGCTAGGGGACAGACCAGGGATGGTTGGAGGGGTTTTCCTCAGGCAGGTGACGACTGAGAGAGGAGCAGGAAAGAATTGTAACTGTAGGGTTTGGGCAGGGCATAGCCAGGGCAGAAGGATGGGGGAAGTGATGGGGAAAACCAGCCCAAAGGGAGTCAGGGGACAATGGATGATGCTGTCCAGGGTAGCCTAAGGGTATCGGATGGGAGGTGGCAGACAACAGAGGCAAGCCTCAGAGTAAGAAGAACACCTTGAGCACAGGTAAAATCAATAGTGTGGGTGATGTCTTAACCAGTATCTGTACCTGCACACTGCCAGCCTTTCCCATAGCCTGTGGATGCACATGCTGATCTCTGAGGGCCAGTTCAGAAGGAGCTCAATGTGAATGGTCCCATCTTTGCTGTGTCAGTTATACAATGGGCTTGGTAGAAGATGACAGCAAGTGGCCAGGGCTAGTCTTAGTCCAAGGAAGCACTATAATGAAGTCTGAATCAGGGGGGTGCTCTGCACCTGTGTGAGGAGGCAAAACAAGGAAAGTGCCCCTCCTGCCCCCTTACTTGATATTCTCTTTCCCTTTTAGATGATTAACTGCTGAAGATCCTGGCCAACTCCAAACTTCCATTTCCTTCTGTCTTGACTGGCTTTCCCTGGTGGTGCGGATCCTGCAGCGCTTCGTGCCCCCAGTTTTCACTAAGCCTCAGCAGGGAGAATAGGACTAAGCTTTACCTTGAGCACCATTTTAGGCAGTAAATCCTTCCCTTGGCTGATGATTCCTACAGTAAATACTGTAGGATATCCTACTTTGCTTTGGGGGAGCCTAATTTTTTTTTTTTTTTTAAATTTGGCTCCTAGGCTTTAGGATCTATTTGTTTTGTTTCGTAATCAAATGTTTGTTACTCCAGAAAATAAATCTGAGATGCTATTCCAGTGTCTTTGTTTCTTTTAAGATCCAGAACCTCCAAGTATTCTTGCCATTGTTGTCAGGTTTTAAGGGAGGTTCTGAGATTCAGTTATTCTAGCAGTACAAGGTAATTGAAGACAATTTAGGAAATAGAAGAAAAATAGTCAATTGGGTCCTATCATTCAGTTTTAACTACTGTCAAGATTTTGGGATATTTTCTTAGTATTTTAGTTGCATATAAATATATAATCCCTAAGACATGAGCCTTGCCAGGAGTGGTTTAAGGTAAGGAGTGATGTTAGCAGAATATCATTGGAGGGTCCTTGTTCCCTACTCACTTATCCTAAGCTGCACCACCCAGGGCACATAGTATTTGGAAAACATACTGCCACTGTCAGATAAAAACCTGGTAAACAAAGAGCTGATGACAACATGAAATTGAGATTAGCCCAAGAGACTCCCTCTAAAATGCAAAATGCCCCATAGGTCATTACAGTGTATGTCGTGGGGATACATTTTAACTCTAGTAGCATTAGTGGACTCTGCTGTGCTAAGAGCAGACCCTGAGATTGAGAGAAATCTCCATCAACATTGGATGTTCAGCCAGGCATGGTGGTGCATGCCTGTAATGCCAGTGGCTCAGGAGGCTGGGGCAAGGAGGATCATGTGTTCAAAGCTAGCCTCAGCAATTTAGTGAGGCCCTACGTAACTCAGTGAGACCCTGTCTCTAAATGAAATACAAAAACAAGCTTGGGATGTCACTCAGTGGTTAAGTGCTCCTGGATTTACTCCCAGTACCAAAAAAAAAAAATGCTTTTAGGCAACTTGTTTGTGTGTCTTCTCTTATTTTTTTTCAGTGAAAATATTCATTCAGGGGCTGGGGTTGTGGCTCAACGGTAGAGCGCTCGCCTTGCATGTGTGAGACCCTGGGTTTGATCCTCAGCACCACATAAAAATGAATAAGTGAAATAAAGGTATTGTATCTAACTACAACTCTAAATAAATAAATAAATAAAATATTCATGCAATCTCTCAAAACATGATCTGCTTTTATTTCCACCCACCCAAACATGCTTTACATTATTATCTTTTCCATCACATCTGAGATCACTCCATCCTTCCAGTTGCTCAGGCCAAAATCCTTGGTATTGTCTCAACTCCCAATTCCTCAATCCTATTTGTTCTATCTTCAAAATATATGCATAGTCATCCAGTTCATAATGCCCTGAATACTACCACAGGTCTGATCCAAGCCACCATCAATACTTGCACAAGTTATTATGACAGGCTCCTCATTGATCACCCTGCTTCTTTTCTGCTCATCCCCACAGTCTAGACTCCACACAGTAGCCAGAGGGATTGAATTCTTCCTGAAACATTTGCTCATAATGTCCTAATGAATTGTCAACACTTTTCTCTAACTGATGAGACAAGTAGACAGAAAATAAAGATGCAGATGATTTGAGCAACACCATCAATCAACTTTTTTTTCCTGGTACTGAATATTGAACCCATGGGTGCTATATGACTGGGATACATTTTTATTTTTTGAGACAGGGTATCACTAAGTTACTGAGGCTGGCCTTGAACTTGTGATTCTCCTACGTCAGGCTTCTGAGTCTTTGGGATTATAGCTGCATGCCACCATGTCAGCACCATGAATCAATTCGACCAATTCACACTTTGTAGAACACTCCACTCAATAGCAACAAGAACAACAGCAACACAATACACATTCTTTTCAGGTGCATATGCACTCTTCATCATGGTGGACTATATATATTCAGGACCATAGAACATGTGTTAACTAATTTAAAAGGATTGAAATTATACACAGTATGTTCTATGACCATAATGGAATTAAAATAAAGATTTTTTTAATGAGGAAAAAAATCAAAACATTGTTATAGCATGCTTGGGTTGCTGCTATGTTTTGGATGTGATCTGGCTCCCTTATCCTCATGTTGAAATTTGATTCCCACTGTAATGGTGTTGGAGGTGGTGCAAGCTTGTAATCCTAGTACCTTGGGAGGCTGAGGCAGGAGGTTCAGTAGTTTGAGGCTATCCTCAGCAACTTAGTGAGATTCTAAGCAACTTAGCAAGACCTTGACTCAAAATAAAAATAGGGTGGGGATGTGGCTTAGTGATAAAGCTCTGGATTCAATCCCCAGTACCAAAAAACAAAACAAACAAAACCCATACTAGAACCATGTCACATGGTTACCTCCAGCTGCAGGGGAGGCTGGCAAGAGGGTATTAGCTCTATAGTCTGCTTAGTTGTCTGACATCAATGTCTATGTGGTTGCCTGTCTCCTCTTTGCTCTTTAGTTGAGCTATTTTTATAGGTATCTAGTTCTCATGTGAAAGAGCTTGGAGAAGAGAGAGTGAGAGGGTATCAGAACCAGGCAGTGCTGAAGTCAGTCCTATCTCAGAGGAGAAAGAGTCTCCTTAGAAGTGGGACTTGGTCTGGAAGTCCCAGTGGAAGCAGAGGGAATGCCAACCCAACTTCCCTAAGCTGAAGGATATGAGCAGCTTCCTTTTTTGGTGGACCAATGGTATCCTAGGAGACACCTGAGGTTCAGTCAGGGCCAGAAATAGATGAAAGCTGAGACAAGGTGCTGAGCTGGAGTGGGGGCTTGTTGTAGAAAGGGTAGAAATTAGACTTGCTGTTTTAGCCTGAGGTGCACAAATGAACACTGAAAGAGAAAGAGCAATGTCACCAAGGCCTTTCTGTTGTGCCAGCTTGATTCTTTGGTATAGAAGAAATTCAAGCCTCAGGTGAAAAATGTTTGGATCTGGAATGTCCCTTAAGAGCTAATATTCTGAAGCTTTGGTCCCCAGTGCAACAATGTTCAGAGGTGGGGCTTTTGGGCAGTGACTGGATCATGAGGACTTATGATTAATCCTCATCAACAGATTGATCAATTGATGGATTAACATTTGAATGGATTGTCAGAAGTTGGTGGAAACTATAGGAGACGGGACCTAGTTGAAGAAAGTAGGTCAGTAGTGGCATAACTTTGAAGGTTATATCTTGTCCCCCCTGCCCCCTGTGCTTCCTGGCTCCTGTGAGCTGAGAAGCTTTGTTCCATCATGTCCTTCCTCCAAGGTGCTGTGCCTCACCTCAGCATTGGAGTCAGCTGCCTATAGACTGAAAACTCTGAAACTGTGAGCCAATATAAATCTTTCCTCCTCTAAGTTGTTTTTCTTAGGCATTTGTCACAGTGACAGAAAAGTCACTCACCCAGCTGGTATAATGAACCATGTGGCTATCAACATACCTTGTGAACATACTGGTAGCTGAATGAACTTCTTGGAAGTGGTGGAAACTATATGCAGTAGGGCATGGTTGGAGAAATTAAGTCATGGGGTAGGGGGTGCGCTGGAAGGGTATTTCTTGTCCCCAGCCCCTTTCTTTCTCTCTCTTTCTCTTTTTCATAGCTGCCATGGACTGAGCAACTTTCTTCTGCCATATCCTTCAACCATGATGTTTCTGTCTTGGAACCAGCCAACCATGGACTGAAATCTCTGAAAATGTAATCCAAAAATCTTTCATCCTAAGTTGTTTTTCTCAGGTTTTTTTCCAGCAATGAAAAGGTGACTAACACAATGTTCCTAATGGTTCCTTCAAACTTTCATATTCTATAATTCTAAGTTAAGTACTTATGAGTAAACTTTGCTTCTGTTCTCTCAAATTTGCACAGTGGTTGTCACAGGGTTAGAGGAATGGGACTCATGGTAAAATGAGGAGGCTCAGACAAAACTGTTCACAAGTCCAGCATGTTCCCACCCCAGGAAATAACACCCAGTGTGTTCACCATGCCCCAAGACCTGACCCTCTGCTGGGCTGGTTCAGAAATCCAGCTGCATTACAGCTGGAACTGAATCCAGACAATTTAAATCAAAGTCCGAGTAACTGACATTGTGCACTCAAGTTTATGGGCACTGAAGTATAAAATCCAGGCAGCAAATATCAAGAACCAAAACAGCAACTCTCGGGTAGATCTGCTCATCAGTTGCCTAGAAATGTTATAGGTGCTTCATGGGGACCCTCAGAGTGACTCAAGGGCTTGTGTCCAGAGGGTGAGCCTTTCTTAACTTGAGCTGCCTCTAAATAACCATTTGTCTGAGATATTTAAATCACCTGGGACCTGAACCCCCGCTCTACCCACTGTACTCATCTCTCATCTGAGGCTTCATTCCCCAAGGTTCCCAGAGTATCCTCCTTTGTTTGGCTTATCTCTTGCATCATCCCTCCCAAAGGTGTTTCTTTTATTCATTGTGGTGCTTGTTTACTCCCTAAATTCATGCACAGAATCCTAGAGGAAGGCAAAAGGGAGGAGATCTCCCTGGGGTCAGGGGGAGGAAGCGTGCAGATTCTCCTGCCTTCTCTTGAAAGGTGCTGCCATTTAACACAAAACAGGGCTGTTCACAGGGCACCAGAGTCATGAGGAGGGGCAACAAATGAGGACCCCATGCAGACAACAAGAAAGATGAGTCTCTGAGATGGAGAGAGAGAAGGGACAGAACATGGCCCTGAGGGAGAATCAGTGCTACTTGCATTTGTACTTATATGTCCATCATCATTCACCAGTTGATGGAAATTTGGGTTGTCTCCAAGTTGCAGTTCTTATCAATAAATCTGATATGGAATTTTATACACAGGTCTTTTTAAATTCTCTTGAGTAAATGACAAAATGGGATTGCTGGGTAATACGGTAAGTGTAAATTTAACTTCATAAGAGAAACCAACAAACTGTTTTCCAGTGTTTATACCAATCTACATTTCTGCTAGTCATGTATGAGTTTTCCAATTTTGCAAGTTTTATTTTTCATTCTCTTTTTTAATTTAAGTATTTATTTTTTAGTTATAGGTGGACACAATAACTTCATTTTTAATTTTTTTATTTTTATGTGGTGCTGAGGATTGAACCCAGTGCCTCACGCATGGTAGGCAAGCACTCTACTTCTGAGCCACAACCACAGCCCTTATTCTTTATTTTCAAGTGTGGTTTTCCTATCCATGATCCTTTGCCTTTCTATACCAATTTTGGAATCAGTTTTAATTTCTACATGATTAAGATTTGAGGGATTGCACTATAGATAATGTGGTGAGTATGAGCACTTTAAGATTGGGTCTTTCAATCTATGCAAAGAATATTTTTCTCCATTTCTGTAAGTGTTCTTCAGTTTCTCTTTTCAAGTCTCTAGTTTGCACATATTTTATCAAATGCTTCACTATGTGGTTCATGTTTGGGAATACTATTGTAAGTGATACTGGTTTTTAAAATTTCACTTTTTTCTTCTTTTGCACATTACTTAAGAATTTCACATATGTGTGGGCATGGTGGCACATGACTGCAATCCCAGCAGTTTGGGAGGCTGAGGCAGGAGGATCATGAGTTCAAAGCCAGTCTCAACAACTTTTTTTTAATTGATTTTATTATTTTTTAAAATACACAACAACAGTGGAATGCATTACAATTCTTATTACACATATAGAGTATGATTTTTTGTATCTCTGTGTATAAAGTATGTTCATGCCAATTTATGCCATTAACCATGTACTTTGTTTTTTTTGCATTACAATTCTTACTACACATATTTACCATGAGTTTTTCATATCTCTGTTTGTATATAAGGTATGTTGACACCCAATTCATGTCTTCATACATGTACTTTGTATAATGATGACCATCACATCCCATCATCCTTCCTAATCCCCTGCCCCCTCCCTTCCCCTCTCACTCCTCTTCCCTATCTAGAATTCATCTATTCCTCCCATGCTCTTCCTCCCTACCCCACTATGAGTCACCCCCATTATATCAGAAAACATTCAGCATTTGTTTCTTTGGGATTCAGCCTCAGCAACTTAACAAGGCTCTAAACAACTCAGTGAGACCCTATCACTAATAAAAAGGTCTGGAGATGTGGCTCGGTGGTTAAGTGCCCCTGGGTTTAATCCCCGGTACTACTACTACTACTACTACTACTACTAATTTTAAATATGCAAACATGTCAGAAAAAAGATGGTTCTATTTCTTTTTTCTAACCTGTGCAACGTTTATTTTCCTCTTTAACCTAGTTTATCATCTAGGATCCTGTATTAGTCAGGGTTCTCTAGAGGAACAGAATCGACAGGAGGTATGAATATAAAACGGGGACTTATTAGGTTTGCTCAAGCGACCAAAAGCTGGATAGTCCACCATGGCTGTCTGCAGGCTGGAGAGCTGGAGGAACCAGTAGCTACACAGTCCAAGAGGCTGAAGCCTCAGAACAAGAGGGATTAATGGTGCTACCCTAGTCCAAGAACAAAGGCTTCTGGGGAATCACTGAGAGAGGCTGCTTTGGAAGAGTGAAGGAATGAGTGTCTGACATCTTCAGATGATCTCAGCAGCAATCAAGCTTGCTTATGCTGCTGTTTCCTTATTCTTCCAACCTTTATTCCATCCAAGCCATCATCCTATTGGATGGTTCTGCCCACTCTTAGGGAGAGTCTCCATTTCAGTTGGCTATCCCACATGCCAGTCATTCCTACACACACCCTCATCAATACACCATAAACCTCTTAATTCTTGGCATCTCTTAATCCAATCAAGTTGACAATTCAAATTAATCATTACAGGTATCCAGAACAACATTGAATACAAGGGGTGGAAGTGACCATACAGGCTTTGTTCCCAAATTTGGGGAGGAAATTCTGCCTTTAACTAGGTGTGAAGTTAATTATGGGATTTTTGCAGATTCCCTTTATTAGGTCCAGAAAGGTCCCTCCTATGCCTTGTTTTCTAAGAATTTTTCAAAAAAATCATGAATATTGATAGAATGTTGTCAAATGATTTTTCTACATGTATTGAAATGATTGTATTTTTTTCCTCTATTTCCTCTATTTATTATTCATGTTATTGATTGATTTTTTTTCTTTTTGGGTATTGGGATTGAACCCAGTAACCCCACTGAGCCACATCCTCAGCCCTGACTCACATCCTCAGCCCTTTTTTATATTTTATTTAGAGACAGGGTCTTGCTAAGTTCTAAGTTGCTGAGGCTGGCTTTGAATTCACGATTTTCCTAACTAAGCCTCCCAAGCCACTGGGATTAAAGGCGTGTGCCACCATGCCTGGTTTGGTTTTTAAAAACAAAATTGATCCTTAATTTTTGGGATAAATTACACTTGGTATTGATACATCAACCTATTTATAAATTGCTGGATTCAGGTTGTTAAATTTATCAAGTTTTTTTGCATACACTATGATTTCATGAGGGATCTTGGTTTGTAGCCTTTTTTGTGGTGCTGGGGATTGAACCCATTGCCTTGGGTATGCTAGACAAGTGTTCTCCCACTGAACTACATCCCCAGATGGTCTGTGATCTTCTTTTCTTGTATTATGTAATGCTGGCCTCATAAAATGATTTGGGAAGTGCTTCCCCCTCCTGTACTTTCTGAAAGAATTTGTATAGGATTGATTGTCATGTCACATGACTAAACAGATCAGGGTTACTCCAAGTGAATTATAGGGAATAAAGACACAGACACAGAGATTACCTTTTCTTTGGGTTCAGTGACTGCTCCTCGACTGCAGTTCCCACAAGGGGGGCAAGGCAGGCAAGAAAGAGAGGAGCACGTGCTTCTGAACCCTTTTATTAGGGAGAAGCCATTCAAATCAGGCAAGGGGTCAGGTTTACAAAGGAACAGGTGAGTGTATGTCAACCCCCCGCGGATGATGCCTACACCTGGAGCCACACCTCATTATCTGAGTGGGGTAACCCCAAGTTATTGTGACCTGGCACTGCCGTGCCAGACTGAAGGCAATAATTGGTCAAAACCTGGTGCATCAGGACTTAAAGGTGTCTGCATCCAGGACAGCTCCTGACAATTGATACTATTTCTCCTTTAAATAGTACATAGTATTGATCAGCAAAGTCATGTGGACCTAAGCATGCTCAACATCTTTCATAGATTTAGGACTACTCAGGTTTTTTACTTCTTCACAGATCAGTTTTAGCCATTTGTGTCATTCAAGGAGTTTGTTCATTTCATCTTAAATTGGTAAACTTATTTATAAATATTATTTCTAATATTCACTGATTATTCTTTATATCGGTTTTGTTGGCATTCAAAAAGGTTTCGGGGCTGGGGTTGTAGCTCAGTGGCAGAGTGCTTGCCTAGTGAGGCACTGGGCTCAATCCTCAGCACCACATAAAAATAAACAAATAAAATAAAGGTATGCTGTCCATCTACAACTACAAAAAATATTTTAAAAAGCTTTCAGATTCATGGATTTTTTCTGTATTCTTTATCTATTTTACATTTTATTCATTTAGTTCAAATTACTTCTTTCCTATTACATATGTAAATTTTAATTTGGTCTTCTGTCTCTGATTTTCTGCAATATTATTCTATCAATTTTGTTGCTAAATGAAGAGTGTTAAAATATTCGTCTGTGATTGTGTATTTATCTATTTCTCCTTTCTTTTCTGTGAGTTTTACTCCATGTATTTTGAAACTCTGTTATATATAGTGCATACATATTTAAAGTTACTATGTTTCTTCATGTATTGACTGCTTTATCTTTAGCAAATGTCCTCCATCCTATCATATTTCTTGTTCTGAAATGTACTTTGACTATTAATATGGCCAATCAAGCTTTCTTATGATTAAAGTTTGCATAGTTCATCTCTTTCCTTTTACCATACCTATGTCTTCATATTTAGAGTGAATTTCTTTTCTTTTTTTCTTCCTTTTTATTTTTGTTTGCAGTCCTGGGGATGGAACATAGGGCCTTGTATGGCTAGGCAAGGACTCTACCACTGAGCTATATTCCCAGCCCTTTAAAGTGAATTTCTGATGCTTAGTACATAGTTTTGTTTTGCTTTTTCATTCAATCTGACAATTTGCTTTTTTATAAAAAATATTTTGTTTTTTAGTTGTAGATGGACATAATACCTTTATTTTATTTATTTATTTTTATGTGGTGCTGAGGATTGAACCCAGCACTCCGCAGCTGAGCCACAACCTCAGCCCTACAATTTGCTTTTTAATTAAAACATTTAAATTTACTATTCATGCAATTGGTAATATTGTCAAGTTTGAATCTACTATACTGCTTATTATTTCCTATTTTCCCCTTTTGTTCTTTATCATCCATCTATCCATCATTTCATGACCTCTTTTTTTTTTAGAATTCCATTGTATCTCTACTATGCCTTTTATTAGATATAGGGTTTCAAATATGTATATTTTATTATATCATAGAAAATATAGGCAACTTTGGAAAAGAAAATAAATATCAACCAATCTTACCATTAAAGATGAAAAGGTGGCATATTTCTGGGAAAATAAGCTAATTCCTGTTTAGTGTGCAGAACAGTGACTGTAATGTGTTACATTTGCATGCAAGCAAACAAACAAACAAAAAAACACGTCCAGAAAGTTATTCAATTGGTGAGAAAAACTTCTAATTAGTTCCCAAGTGAAATACTTGGCTGAAGTTTTAATTATCCTGTACAATTCATTTGGGGCTGAATTTTTACTCTGAAAGTTTTTCTAATTGGCACCTCTTTTTAATGCAATGAGGAATACTGTGCTATGATGAAGTCTCTGAAGTCACTTGAAGCTTGGGGCCAGGTTAGACATCACGGGGCCAATGCTGCACAATTCTGTCTCTGTGGCTTTGAGTTGCTTCCTAAAGGTAACCCTTTCTAAATTCTACACATAGTTCTCATCATATCTTGAAAGTCATTCCTCTAGAGAGCAACTGATAGCTTGCTTCATCAGCTTTCATCAACATTACACAATGAGATGTTTTCCTTCCATCCATTCCAATTACTCATGTACACTTTTGTTTGAATAAACACATATAGACACACAGGAAATGCTCAGCAAAAGATGGCCCCTCCTCTCCACAGCACAAGTCCTAGCCCAAACACTCTGGCAATCACATCTTTTGTGTTTTGAAATTAGAGATGACTTGTTCAGAACATAATAAGTATATTTTAAGACACATTAGGCAGAGTCTTTAATGATTAAGCCTAAGAGGTAGCAGAGTCAGGATATATAAATTCAAGGACAATGATTACTAAACATATAGCTTTTTGCTAGATCCTCAAGATCTTAAATTTCTGAGCTTCAAACCAGTGTAACCGTTCCTTGATTTCTATAGGGGATGGGTTCTAGGACCCCCCAAGATACTAAAATCCTCATGTAAAATTATATCATATTTGACCGTAATTCTGTGCATATCCTGTATATTTTAAATGATCTCTAGAGTATTTATGGTTTTTTGGTGGTGGTGGGGATTGAATCCAGGCCCTTGTGCTCCAGGAGGCAAGTACTCTACCAACTGAGCTATATCCCCAGCCCAACTTACGATTTTGAATACAATAAAAATACTATAGAAACAGTTTTTAGGCTGTGTTGCTTAAGGAATAATAAAAAAGTCTGTACATGTTTAGTACAGATATAATTTTTTGAGTACTTTTGACCTGAGGTTCGTTGCATCTGCATACCTAGAGGGTTGACGGTATGTTATGTGAACGTGGATGCTCCATGGGCAACTTAAAACCAACCAACCCCTAACCAAACTCACTGTGTTTACCCCACTCTCCAAATGTTTCTTTCTCCTTTCTCTGTCTTGGTGAGAGGCATTTCCACAGCATCCTCATCTCTTATCTCAACTTCCATCTAATCACTCTCCCTAGTCCACCTGAGGTCAGGTTGGCACTATTTCTTACCTGTGTGTTGAGAAGACTGTTTCCTTTCTTTTGCCTGATTCCTGGGTCCCTTTCTTAGAAATAATGCCTGAGTGGAGCTATCCCTCTGGGGAGGGGGAGGGGGTGGCATTGGCCCACTTGATGAGGACCATGGGAGGGTCCGGCCCTACCTGTGAGGGCTGGTGGGCCTGGCCTTGCCCTTCCTGTTGGAGGCCACTAAAGGCCTCCAGCCCCCTGAGGGCTCTTGTGCTGGACCCAGGAAGCCCCCACTACTCTGCGCCTTGCATCCTTGGTTTTCTCTGATCCCTCCTCCCACAATTTGGGGACACTAAAAGATAACTCTGAGGGGTCATACCAACCCATCTGGGAACAGCAGGGGTGGGGGCACTCTGCTTTGAGAAGCTCAGCTGGTGTTGCAGGTACTTTCATCCTGACTGACAAGCCACCTGCCATTGATGGCTCTGTTTTTGGTAAATTTTTATTTATTCTAATTAGGTATATAAGACAGCAGAATGCATTTTGATTCATTGTACACAATTGCAGCACAACTTTTCATTTCTCTGGTTGTACATGATGTAGTGTAGCACCATATGTGCAATCATACACTTACCTAGGGTAACAATGTCCATCTCATTCCACCATCTTTCCTACCCCAAAGCCCCCTCCCCTTCCCTCCCTCCCGTTTGCCCAATCAAAGTTCCTCCATTTTTCCCATGCCCCCCCCCATTATGGATCAGCATCCACTTATCAGAGAGAACATTTGGCCTTTGGTTTTTTGGGATTGGCTTACTTTGCTTAGCATGATATTCTCTAACTCCATCCATTTACCTGCAAATGCCATGATTTTATTCTCTTTTAATGCTGAATAATATTCCATTGTGTATATACCACAGTTTCTTTATCCATTCATCTACTTAAGGGGCATCTAGGTTGGTTCCATACTTTAGCTATTGTGAATTGAGCTGCTATGTACATTGATGTGGCTGTGTCACTGTGGTATGCTGATTTTAAGTCCTTTGGGTATAGACCAAGGAGTGGGTTAGCTGGGTCAAATAGTGGTTCCACTCCAAGTTTTCTGAGGAATCTTCATACTGCTTTCCATATTGGCTGCACCAATTTGCAGTCCCACCAGCAATGTGTAAGTGTGCCTTTCCCCCCACATTCTTGCCAACATTTACTGTTGTCTGTATGCTTGATAACTGCCATGCTGACTGGCGTGAGATGGCCCTTTTGATGGTGTTCATTCCCTTTTCACCCCAGAGCCCAATCTATGCAGTGCTTCTGAGTGGAGGGGACCTCTTCCTACTAACTGCTGCCAGACTGCCTAATTACCAGTCTATCCTTTTCAAAAGACTATGTGCATCTGAGTGTGTGTGTGTGTGTGTGTGTGTGTGTGAGAGAGAGAGAGAGAGAGAGAGAGAGAGAGAGAGAGATTGAAGGCAAGGGTATTCTATGCAAGTAGACAAAAGCCCTAGTCAAGGGCTTGGGTTGTGGCTCAGTGGTAGAGGGTTTGCCTCACACATGTGAGGCACTGGATTTCATCCTCAGCACCACATAAAAATAAATAAACAAAACATTGTGTCCATTTACAAGTTAAAAAATATTTTAAAAAGTGACTAGTCAATAGTGTTAATTAAAAATGAAAATCAGATATCTAAACAAAAGTAGAGAAAATAATATTAAAACATCTATCCTTAGTGGATATTGTGGCACACACCTGTAATCCTAGTGGCTTGGGAGCTGATGCAGGAGGATTGTGAGTTCAAAGCCAGTCCCAGCAACTTAGCAAGACTCTAAGTTACTCAACGAGACCCTGTCTCTAAATAAAATATAACAAAGGGCTGGCGATGTGGTTCAGTGGTTAAATGTCCCCTACCCCAGGGTTAAATCCCAAACACCAAGAGAAAAAAAATTACGCTTCATAAATCTTCAATAGTTGTCAAAATTTTACTGGTTTATTTTAAAATTAGGGGAGGATTTACAGATGTGACCAGAGGGACCTAATGTTTCTTGAAGTGAGAGAAGGAGGAACACCTACCTAAACTTGCTCAGACAGTAACTATTTCCATCTCTGTCTATCTTGTTCTTATATTTCTTTTTTCTGCTCTCATTTTATTTTTATCTCTCCAAAGTCACACAGATTTAATTCAGCTACCACTTCAACTTCCTTTGAGCAACCTGAAATTGTCATCAAATTTCTCTGAAAGCACCTCATGCTAGTGCCCCTTTTGCTACCCTGTCCATTCCAAGCTGCAGCATTGCCCTGCTCTGAAGGGGACAGTGTAGCTTGAAGGAGGACAGGCAATGTGGAAGGGCCCAGTTGTGTCCTGAGCTGTGGCCCCGAGGGCAGGGTCATCACCTAGGCATGATGGTGGAAACAGTAGGAAGTTACAGTTGATGTTTATAGGATTTTTGTTTCATGCCTCATTTGGGAATTCTTTTTCACTGAATCCATAAAGAAATATATTGTTGATTGAACAGAGTCCAGAGGAAGGTGTCTTGGTGGTGTTTTATTTGCTCAGTGAAAGACCCATCAAGGACCTAGGCTCCCTGTTTCTTGACCCTTTTAACAGCATGTAGGTGTTCCTAGATTTGATGGTATGGATGATTCATCCCTTTTTGTGAAGAAATAAAAGTAATTATTGTATTAAAATGAATTGTTTTAGTGCCTAGTAACTCAGATTAATTTGTGAGCTCCTTGAGAACAGAGACCTTGTCTTAAAATTCTTTGTATACCCATCATCAAACCCAGTACCTGGTATACTCGAGGTGCTCATTAATTTATTCAAGAAATATTTCCTGCTAAGTACTATAGTGGAGGGAAACACAGGAATTCTAGTCCAATCTGTGGGGTGGATTGGAGACAACAAGCCCTTTCTCGGGATTAGTACACCTGACCTTTGTCCCTGAATCACTCATGGGGATGCATAGTTAAGTTCAACGATCTTTAATGAGTATTGATTATGTGCCGTACACTGGGATGACACAGATTAATCATAGTTCTCACTTTCAAGGGGCTTCTAGGAACAGTAAGGGAGGCAGAAAAGCCATTTCAGCATTAAATGATATACATGAGGTCACAGGGGAGGGGCAGCTGGGTATGCTGGGTGGGTCAGGAAGGAGCAGGTTTCATGGGCTTTGGGGAACAACTAAGTCTTTGATTGAGATTTGAAGGACGAAGGGGCATCAGTTGGCCAAGAAGTAGAAGTGACATCATAGGCTACTATTAATGCTAGTGCCACTGCTTCAGTTTGCACTGCTGTATATCAAGTAATGTTTAGGTTATTTTCTGGTGGTGCAGGAATTCTATGAATGAGCTGGCTTTGCCTTTCTGCTTTACTTTACCTTATTTGGTTCTGGGAACTCCTTCTATTTCTATCCCTCCTGGCTCTGTGGCCAAAGAAGTTTTGTTTGGGTCCTCTAGTGACCTTCTGCTTGCCAGTGTCCACATTTCTGACAGTGCTCCAGATGACAAATGGAATCCCCCATGAGGGGGCAAAAAACATCTACAAACACTGCAGGACTGCCATGTCCCAGAAAACCTTAGGATCTGTTCCATGTTTCTGACCACCTAGAAAAGGGGGCAGTGAGAACCATGGAGAAGTCCTCATAGGGAGGCATGGGTCCACAAGGTGCATAGTGAGATGACTGGATTCTTGAAAGAGGTCAGGTCATTCCTGGTGGGCCACATCATCCCCTTCTACTTGATGGGCTATTGCTTCATCGGTTGGGGCTCTCCAGGAGTCTCTTCAGGGCACCCTTTACTTCCTTGTTCCTCAGACTATAGATCATAGGGTAGAGCATGGGGGTTACATTGGTGTAGATTAAGGACACAATTTTGTCTTGTTCTGGGGTGTAGCAGGATTTGGGGCGAATGTAAATGAATATTGCACAACCATAGTGTAGAAGAGACACCAACAGGTGGCCAGCACAGGTGGAGAAGGCTTTGCTCCTGCCTTCAGCAGAGTGGATTCTGAGGATGGCAGCAATAATGAATCCATAGGAGAGCAGGATCAGCAAGAAGGGAATCAGCAGGATGAGCATGCAGACAAGAAAGACTGCAATCTCATTGGCTCGTGTGTCAGAGCAGGCCAGGAATAGCACGGCAGGAATGTCACAGAAGAAATGATTAATCTCATGGGACTGACAAAAGGGCAGGAGGAATATGAGTGTGGTAAGGGTGAGTGAGAGTGCAAAGCCACTGATGCATGCAAGAACCAGCATCTGCAGGCAGAGGGCCCTCGTGATGATGAGTGTGTAGCGCAGGGGGTTGCAGATGGCCACAAAGCGGTCATAGGCCATAGCAGCCAGCAGGAAACACTCAGCTCCACCCAGGGCGATGAAGAGGTGCATTTGCAAGGCACAGCCCAGGAAGGGAATCCGCTGGTTCCTGGACAGGAAATTGGCAAGCATGTTGGGGACAATGACTAATATATAGCAAATTTCAATGGTGGACAGACTCCGGAGAAAGAAATACATGGGGGTCTGGAGACAGGTGTTAATGAGGGTGATGAGCACAATAGTTGTGTGTCCTGCTAGGGTGATGAGGTGCATGGCTAGAAAGAGTACAAAAAAGAAGATTTTCAGTTCTTCCAAGTCCCCAAAGCCCAAGATAATAAACTCAGAGCTTAAGGTGTGGTTTTTCTGCAGTGTGTCCATCCTATATTCTCCTTTATAGAATTCCTGGGCTGAAAAGAACAGCTTGCTAGCAATTCTCCAAGCTGTGGGACGCTATGGAGCTCTTTCCACAGGTGGGAGTGCAGCCAGCGTTTTTAGGCTTAGCCTTTGCTTTCATTCTATTAGCTTTCCAATTCTGCCCACTCTTCATGGAGAATGAAGAACTGCTGACATGAGGTCACTTTGGTTCACCTGCTGAGTTATTACAAAGATGAACCAAGATGAGGGAATTCTAATATGAAGTTATTTTTCATAGACCTAATGACACTGTTTCTATCCGAACTGTCCTACATTTTGAAGAATTGTGTGCGGTGGGAGTGAGAGGCTAAGGTTGATGAAATCAGTAGGTTGAAATGGAGACTGGGCCTGCAGGGTCACTGACATTGCTGTAGGAAATTCCTGTAGGAAGGAAGGTTTGGTTAGTTCATCTTACACACTTTTGACTTTGTGCATTAGTTATATTATCCTTACTACCACTACCAAACTCCCAAGATTCCTGCAGCTGACAGGCTGTGAACAGTACAGTAGAAAGGAAGGACACATAACCTGCAGTAACTGCCACCTTTCCACTGTTTGGGCTCCTCAATTGCAGGGAAGCCTTAGTTTTATGTGGTACCTCCTTCTAGACACCTTCCCTGGCCTCTTCAGTTGCTCAGATGGGTTGGTCCCTTCCCTATGTTCCCATAGTACTCTGGGCTTCCCCAATCATGTTGTTTATCACTAAGTTCTATAATTTTTTTTGTATTGGGTTGGAGCCCAGAGGTACTTAACCACTGAATTTCATCTCCAGCCCTTTTAATTTTCAGATGGGGTCTCGCTAAGTTACTTAGGGCCTTGCTAAATTGCTGAGGCTTGCCTTGAACCCAAGATCCTCTTGCTGCAGCATCCTGAACTGCTGGGATTGTAGGCATGTGCTACTGTGCTGAGAAAATTCTGTAATTCTTTATTTTTCTGTCCACTTCAGTAGTTTGTGAGCTTCAGGATGGCAAGAATGGTCTTATTCTGCCTCTCACATAGAGGCTAGCACCTGTTAGAAGTATAAATAAATGTTGAATTAATATTTGTTGCTCATTTCTGCATCTTCCACGATTAGTTCCAGGTCAGGCATAGAGAAGAACAGAGAGCAAAGGGCTGGGCCGGGTTGCAGGGTAGGAATGACCAGGACAGAGTCAAGAGAGGTCAGGGACAATGGGGAGTGGAATGTGACATACCTCTGGTTGATTTGCTTCCCAGATTTCAGGGACATTCACTTCCTCCTTGCCTTGAAAAGACCTAAGTTACAAACAGGAAACCTTATTTTCAGCCTCTAATTTATTCTTGTGCATCCATTTTCACAGATAAATAGAAAAAAGTTTCTAAAGATTTTAGAGATTTAGCAAATCAAGAATTAATAAGGGTTAAGGGCCCTGTGGGGATGGTGTTGCCACCTAAATGAGCTTACTTCTTCAGGACACAGTGTTTCTACTGGAAACTCTGAGGCTCAGTGTGGGGCCAATGAAACCACAAAACCAATTTTGATGATAGCTTTGCTTGGTATAGATGGTGGTTGCGGTTTTTGTTTCCCAGTCAGTTGCACTAGAAGTCTTTGAGATGGACAGATCCCTAGAGAACAATGTGTCCACTCTTCACTTCAAAGTAGATGGTCACAAAACCTTTCCCTGGTGACCCACCCCTTGGTCCTCTCCCCACTTGCTGGCCCTGTCCTAAAACCCACAATAAGTTCCTGTCTGAAGTCCTCTGTCCTGATAGAGGCCAACCCAGCCTGAGATCACACTCCTTCTGTGACCCAGCTCAGCTTCCCACTCTGCACATGCTCAACCTTCTCAAGACCCGCTTCATCCTCCCTTGAAAACTCTATGAGTGAAAATATGCTTCTTGTTTTTTTTGTGTCTGTCTTGGCTTTAGCTTTGCTACACCCCATCACTTTCACCCTTTTCTTGCATGTCAGTGTGCTGCAGAGATGTGGGGATTGCTTTGTTTTATTGCACCCTAAACCTTAAAAATACTGAAAAGTACAAAGATGTTAGTAAAAGTTACATATGATCCAAACACAAGTAAGAAGTGAAAATCAATGTCAAAGTTTCTGCTCCTTCAGTCCTTTCCCCTACTCTTCAGAGAGAACCATTCTTAGCAGTAAGCAGCATTTCCTTTCCATCTGTCTTGCGCAAAGAAATGCACACTAATGGACTCATATGCACCACACACATATGTACACACAGTCACACAATCATATGTATACAGACACGTAAAGACACACACCTGCACATACTCACACATGCACACATGCACAAACAGGCACACTCATATAAACATATATAATCAGCACACTCACACATTAAAATATGAATGAGATCATAATATACACACTGCTCTTATTCTTGGAATAAGCCATGTATTAATATGTCTGGTACAGGTTCTCAAAAAGCACATAGTGATTTACTTCATTCTTTTTAAGTGCTGCATTGCATAGGATGGATGCATTACAATTTGATTTATTGTGATAAAATAAAATATTAATAGCACATATATATTAATAATATATAAATGAAATCAAATAAAAAATACTGAAGGTAATCATAATTTAATCACCATTACTACTTTGACATTGAAACAGTTTGCTATTTTTTCTTATTATACTCCATGGTATAAAGCATATCCCAGCATAGAGCACAGAGCAGCGGCCAGACTGTGAAGGCTGCTAGGGTGTCCTTTTCTGCTCCTTTTTCATGTCACTGAATAGTCCTAGAGAAGAGGCCTAGGGTTACCTTGGAGAGCCAGATTGATGCCTGAAGTAGAAACCTGGGGAACAATCCTGCTAGAGATCTTGCTGCTGTTGGCAATCCTAAGAAGGATGAAGAGCCCATCCTTAGGGGAGTAGTGGCATGACTGAATGGCTAGAACCTGGCAACACAGCTTCCCAGAGCCCAGATGGTGGCTTTCCAGCCTGTATGGACCACAGGGAACAGCCCTCTGAAGTATTGCTGATGACTGTTAGGATGGGAAGTATCCTTAGAGGAGTTGCCCCAGTCTGTAACTTGCATTTAATAGCACTGAAAGCAGGACTCAGGAAGTCCTAGGAGAGGTGAGGACACAGAGGGGACAGTCTCCTTAGGTCACACATCTGAATTCAAACCTAAACCCTAATGGCTACTATTTTATTTGTAAATCTTGCATATGCTGCAGGTCTTGACAATGTTGTTTAAGTCAAATCTGCCACAATTGTAGTTCCAATTATGCAGTTACCACTGTGTGAAGAGGCTGCCAGGCTGAGTTGAGAGGCAGAAAACTTATGAGTTTGGCTTGGGTGCAATTCAGTGATCAAGCCATGCTAGGGGAGTGGAACCTGAGACTGGCGGCCTCTTAGGTACCACCCTCCCCCCTGCTGAGATTCTGTGCATTTGTGTCATAACTACGAGATGGTATGGGTGGGGATCTCAAGATCTCCATTGTAGTATTCAAACTCATAGTCATCAAAGTGGCTTACTCCATTGAGTGAGTGACATGGGGAATAAATTATGGAACCTCAAGAGTAACACTACCAAGCTGTCTAATCTTCTGTGTAATAATCAGCCAAAGCCATTCTCATGTCTTGGAAGCTTTTACTTCCTTGGAGGGCCAGCAACACTGCTGGGTTCTAGGCAGCAACAGTGAGGTGGCTTCCTTCCTAGCCCCTTTACATATCCCAAAACAGAGATTCCAAACAGCCTGGTTTGAGCTTACAATCACACAAATCTACCTTGAATCATTCTGGTACTTTCTGTCATTGCGTCCACCCAACAAGGGGCTTCCAACACTCCAAGCTGGGCATGTGGCACTTTCCTAGCTCTATCACGTTCCTCTTCTTCCATCCTCCTCTCTGATCTCTCTCTTCTCTTGGTCACAGTTTCTAAAACTAAAGGCCTACTGCTTTTAATAGCAACAAAGGCCATGGAAACCTTATTGTTCTAAGCACCCACAGAACAGGCTTTGGGAAAAGCTCCATGATGTGGTCTTGCCCTATACGTGGGAAATGTGGACTGGTTACAAAGTCACTGATCCTTCCTGAGCTAAGTTGGCAAACAGCAGAAAACCATGTGCACTTGGAAGCTGACAGTGCCTGCTCATGGAAATACGGGGCTCTTGTAGCAGGCAGCTCTAGTATCATCGATACCTTGCCATGAGGCCTGAAGCAGGGAATGGAAAGGAAGAGGTATCAAATATAAACTTAATGCTTTAAAAGAAAAGTGCCTCAAATGAGACCTAATTTAACTGGGGCTTCTGTCTTGGAGCAATTCCTAGACATTCTGAAGCAGTGATAATGAGTAACAGTGAATTGGCACTGAATGCATAGCACCCATTCCTGTGGATAGTGGCTCAAAATGCAAATCTCTGGCTCCACAAACCACTCAGAACCTCTGTTTGAGTCTGACAAGAGGGGACATTTGAGAGAATGAATTAGGACTTCAATTTCTTTCTACTTTAACTCAAAAAATTTAGGCTTTTCTCTAATGTCTTTGAACTTGAATTTGTAAGGAGAATCTTTTAAAAAATTTTAAGAATTTTTGAGTTCTTTTTAGTTATGATATAACACCAGGATACACCTTCACATAATCACAAAAGCATGGAACCTAATTCACTCTGATTCAGTCACCAGCACTTCCTCCTCCCTGCTCCCCTCCACCTACTCCACTGATCCGTCTTTAATCCATGATAGTCTATTTTTGTGTGTGACTGGGACCCACCATGAAAGTTTGGTCATATTCATTCCACTGTTCTTTTCTTTCCCATTCTTTCCTCCTCCTCCTCAACCCTCATTGTCTATTTTACTGATTTTTCCTCTAGTTTGATGAAATTACCCACTCTTTTTCCCTTTCTCTCTTTTTTTTTAACTGCCTCCCCGCCTTATTTTGGATTAGTTTCTGCATATCAGAGAAAACATTTTGACCTTTGACTTTTTAGGCCTAGCTTGTTTCACAGCGTGATAGTTTTCAGCTCCATCTATTTACCAGCAAATGCCATAATGTTATTCTTCTTGTGTATATATACCATTTTCTTTTTCCATTCACCTGTTGAACAGCACTGGGCTGGTTGCATAGTTGAGATATTGGAAATTGAGCTGCTATAAACATTTATATGGCTGTGACACTGTGTCACTGTGTCACTGTAGTATGCTGATTTTAAGTCCTTTGGGTATAGACCAAGGAGTGGGCTAACTGGGCCAAATGGTGGTTCCATTCCCAGTTTTGCAAGGAATCTCCATACTGCTTTCCATATTGGCTGCATCAATTTGCAGTCCCACCAACAATGTATGAGTGTGCCTCTTTCCCCACATCCTCATCAACATTTATTGTTACTTGTGTTCTTGATAATTGACATCCTGACTGGAGTGAGATGGAATCTCAGTGTAGTTTTAATTTGCATTTCTCTAATTGATATATAAATAAATATATTTATTTATTGACTGTATTTCTTCTGTGAAGTGCCTGTTCAGTTCCTTTGCTCATTTATTCATTGGGTTATTTTTTTTGGTGTTGTTTTTGAGTTCTTTTTTTAAATATTTATTTTTGGCAGACACAACATCTTTGTTTGTATGTGGTGCTGAGGATCGAACCTGGGCCGCACGCATGCCAGGCGAGTGCGCTACCGCTTGAGCCACATCCCCAGCCCCTGTTTTTGAGTTCTTTATGTATTCTGGAGACTAATGCTCTATCTGAGATGTAGATGGCAAATATTTTCTCTCATTCTGTAGGTTCCCTCTTCACAGTCTTGTTTCCTTTGCTGTGAAGAAGATTTTTAATTTGATGCCATCCCACATTGATTTTTTAATTTTATTTCTTGTGATTTAGGAGTCTTATTGAGGAAATTGGTTCATGTGCTGACATGTTGCAGTGTTGGGCCTACATTTTCTTCTACAAGTTGCAGGGTTTCTGGTGTAATTCCTAGGTCTTTGATCCACTTTGAGTTGAATGTTGCACAGGGTAAAAGATAGGGGTTAAATTTCATTCCACAACATACGGATTTCAAAAATTTCCAGCACCATTTGTTAAAAAAGCTATTTTTTTCTCCAAGGTACATTTTTGCCAACTTTGTCTAGTATCAGATAACTATATTCATGTGTGATTCCCTCTATGTCTTCTATTCTATTGCATTGGTCTTCATACCTATTTTGGTGCCAATGGCATGCTTTTTTTTTTTTTAATTATAGCTCTTTACTATAATTTGAGGTCTGGTATTGTGATGCCTCCTGCTTTGCTTTTCTGTGAGGAGAATCTTAAAGTTTATTGTTTCCCCAGGAAAATTAATTGTGGGATATCTTGTAGGTTGGATTTTTATTTTGTATTTTTTTAAAAAATTCATATGTATTTTTAGATGTATGGACCTTTATTTTTATTCATTTAGTTATATGCAGTGCTGAGAATCGAACCAGTGCCTCACACATGCCAAGCAAGCACTCTACCACTGAGCCATAACCCCAACTCTGGATTTTTATTATTACAGAATGCAATACTTGTCATTTGATCTTGTTGCAGGACCTCTCATGAGATATGTTGGGCAATGGTGGCTAGAAATAATTTGGGTTTGGAAAATAGAATAAAGTGTAAACTTTTACTAGGGGATGAGAAGAGTGGAGGTGCTAGGGAGAGATACTGATCAAATCATATTGTTCTATGGTATGCATATACTAATATGTAACAACAAATTCCACATTATGTAAAACTTTAATGCACCAGTAAAAATGTGGAGGAAAAAATGAATAAACTTTTGGCCACAGGTACAACACATGCCCTATGGACATGCAGTGAAGTATGCAGTGGGTCCACATTTCTTGATCAAGTGGTTAATTTTTCAAAAGTTCTGAATACAGGTGATTGGTTTTTTTCCTTTCCTTTTCATCCAGCTTGGAAGAAGTAACAGTACTGGGGACGTGAACTTGCAGTGTGGACCCAACATCTTCCTGCAATGGGTTGTTTCAAGCCCAGACAAGGGGACATGTAGGTAATTAACAAACCTATTTAGTTCCCATAGCAAGCTGCATCCACCAACCAGCCTTTCCCAATGTAGAGCTGGCATGACTATGGTTTTTCTCAATGGCCTGAGAACTCACTCTGGCAGGGAAGAGTTGTGCCATTTATTGACCCTCCAGATTTCCCCAAATTCTCAACTTCCAAATTGTTTATAAATAGGAGTGCCCAATATGCAAGAATGTTTTCCCAATTGGGGATCTCATCATTCCTTTTCCCTCTTAGCTAATACTTGTGCTTTCTGGAGAAAAACTCCGCTGCCCCTGGAGGGAGTGAGGAAGCCATAGCAATTGCATGACCTGGACACTACGTTCTCCTCAATAAAACCATCTCTATGTATTGGGTTAAAATGTGATGAAACAATCTGGTTATTATTTTTTGTCAGTTGAGCTTACAAATTACAGTCTCTTTGTGTTTTAAAAATGTTAGCTACATATCAGTAGGTTCTTTTCATTTCTAATCTTTTATTTGTGGCAACCATAGTTAGAATTGCCTTAAGGTAGGTCAGTATTGGAGTTCTAGATCCACCAGGTGCTTCCTTGCTTCCTTTCCTCCGATGCTAAGATTCTACAGAGGCTTGTGCCAGGGTTGGTCCCAGCCATCCCAGCCTTTGGCATTCATGAGAATACCTTGTTATCTAGTTATATGGTGGACATTGCCCTGGGTTTTTGGTTTTGTTATTCTATTCTCTTTCTTTTTTGGGGGGCGTAGGAGTTATGAATATTAAAAAATGTTACCACCACTGCTCTTACCTTATCTGAATCTATAAAATATAGCACTTCTGTATCATCCTAATTAATAAGGGCATTTTAACTTTGGTACAATAGCACAATAAGTACTTACAAGTTTTGGACAAGACAGTGACTTGATAATATGAATCTAAGTCCTCTTCCTAGCCTTCTCCTAAAACTACAAGTGAAATATAAGTTATAGAGAAAGTAGGTTCAGCAGCAAACTAGAAAACAGCGGCTGTTTCTTACCAGAAACTCTGAGGATTTTCTGCTAGCTATGTTATGTGGTGCTCTCAATTCTCTGTGAGTCCAAAATACTTTTCCTCCTCTAAGTTTTCTGGTCAGGTATTTTGGTCACTGAAAAAAAAAATCCAAAAACGAGGAATTGGAAGGGCCATACTCTCTCCATAGGCTTATAGTAAAAACAATCCTTCCTTATTTCTCCTAGGTTCTGGTGGTTGCTGTCATTCTTTGGTGTTCTTTGGCTTTTAGATGTTAGACAGATCACTCCAATCTTTATCTCTGTTGTTGCATGGCTGCCTCCCTGAATGAGTCTATCTCTAACTTTCCTCTTTTTATAGTCCAACCAGTCATATTGGATTAGGGCCCATGATAATGATCTCATATTAATTTGATTACATGTGCAAAGATTCTGTTTCCAAATAAAATTGTATTCACAGGTTATAGGAGTTAGGGTGTGGAAAGATCTTTTGGTGGACACAATTCAATGAATCATAGCCAGCAAGGAAGAGACATGGTAAGTTCTTCCCAGGACAAGTTCATAGGGGTCTTTAAAAGTACTTCTCTTCTTTCAGTATCCTGGGCTGTTCACATTTAACCAGATTTCTTAGCTGGCAAAGTAGAACCCAGAGACTCTATTTTTTGACTCTCTTTATTTTGCCTGAAAGACTAGAATGAATGGTGTCTGCTGTAGTCCTTTTATCTCCCAATACCTTGTTCTCTAAGGAAGAGTTAACAGATGCACTAGTTAGGATTTTATTGGTCAAAAGTAGCAGAAACCAATTCCAAATAGCCCAGGAAACCATGAGAATTTCTATGACTACCAGATTGGGGATAGTGTATGACAGAACTATAGCTGGGCTTCCAGACCCAGACACCATCAGAACTCTCTACTTTTTTGTGTCTTTCATCACTCTGCATCCATTTCATTCTTCTTTTTCTCTGAAGACAATTTCTTCTGCATGTTCTATTGGAATAGTGACAAACATGACCAATAGCTCCCAATTACAGGTGACAGTCCAGGTGTGGGATCATTTGAAACCCTCCTGCTATAAAACATCCTCTAGATTTCTTTCTGTGTCTCAAATACCCATTAAGAGATAGATGCACCTGCTGGATGCGGTCTACATGCACTGCTGGCCCATGAGAGAACTTGGGAGATATTGGGAATATCTAGAAGGAGTATTCAATGGAGATTTTGTTCTATTTGGCTCCTTTCTCCACCTTCTCTTATGCCGTTTTCTCACTAGTAAAAGCTGCCTCATTGCCACCATGCCCTGATGCCAGGTTGCATCCTAGGTCCAGAAGGTAGGGAAATGATATGGAAAATCAGCCTAAGAGTAAGGAAATGAGTTACTCAAAGTTGAACACTAAACACACAGCATCTTTCTTCTACTTCGTTTTTCTGTGTTTCTTCTCTAACCTCTGAACTCTCACTTCTGGAATGAGCAGGTGGAATAAATTCTGGGAAATATGAACTAGATCTAGTTCATATTTCCCAGAATTTATTCCACCTACTTATATTAAACATCTATGGGGAACATGGTAGGGCTAAATAACTGCATTAAAGGAGAGACAAAGAAACTGTACTGGTGTAGACTGTTGATACTCTGCATGTTGTTGCTAATGATAGACTAATCCTGTATGAATTGCCATAGCTCCCTTATAGCTCCCTTATAGCTCCCTTATAGCCCAGTGTTGGGCTTTTTCTTGAATGGATGCTTGTGCTGTTTTAGTCAGCTTTTTCACTGCTATGACTAAAGGACCTGACCAGCACAACTGTAGAGGAGAAAAGATTTATTTGAGGGCTCCTCATGGTTTCAGAGCTCTTAGTCCACAGACAGCCGGCTCCATTCCTCAGGGCTCAAGGTGAGGCAGGACATTATGGTACAAGAGTGTGGCAGGGAAACAGCTCATATCATGGCGATCAGGAAGGAAAGAGATACTCCACTCTCCAGGTATGAAATATATGTACCCTAAAGCCACACCCCAACACCCACAACACCCACCTCCTCCAGCCATACCCTATGCACCTACAGTTACCACCCAGTTAATCCCTATTGGGGATTAATTCACTGATTGGGTTGAGACTCTCATCATCCAATCATTTCTCCTCTGAACCTTCTTGCATTGTCTCATTCATGAGCTTTTGGGGGACACCTCATTTCGAAACCATAACATGTACTTGTGGATTAGTTATACATATATTCTTTTAGTTATTCCTATAAACAATGAAATAGGGTAATTACTATTATTCATTCCATGTCGAAGAGATAAAATGTAAAGGTGAGACAGATTAAGTATCATAGTTCACCCCAAATCACACAGCCAGGAAGTGGTGGAGTTGAAGTTGGAACTCTGGTGATCTTTCTGGCTGCAGCTCAATTGCACCCCTCAGTCAAGTGTTGCCTCCAGTTTTCCTTTTTTTAAAATGTTTTTTAGTTGTAGATGGACACAATATCTTTATTTTATTTTTTTATGTGGTGCTGAGGATCGAACCCAGGGCCTCGCACGTGCTAGGCGAGCATTCTACCACTGAGCCCCAGCCCCAGCCCATCCAGTTTTCCTTTCATGTGTCTTAATCCTAAGCCTTAATTAAGGCTTAATTCTCTCTGTCTCTCTTTTGAGACAAGGTCTCACTATGTTGCCAGGCTAGCCTCAAATTTGTGATCCTCCTACCTCAGACTCCTCAGGAGCTGAGATTACAGGCACTACCATGTCCTACTTTAATGCTTAATTCTTAATGTCTGCTTTATATGTCTGTGTTTAGTTTCTTATTAGTCTTGAACTCTTGTTGACTTTGCCTTCCTCCCAGCAGCCAGCACAGACCCTGACATAGAAGATATGCAGAATAAATAATGGCAGTGCGTTTGATATTGGTGTCTAGATAAGAATCACTGGTTCCTGAAGGAGTCTAAAGAGTACTCCTAAGATATAACTTTGGACAAGGAGTGGAGAAAGCCCTTGCATTGGGCTGTGACATTGCAGCATGAACTTGTTATTATAATTCTTTGGCTCAAAGAGTCAGTTTGTTTGCTTCACCAGGGACCACATTTACTGTGGCTGCCCACAGAGGCTACTCACAACTTCAGTATTATGGCTGGCATAAACTTCTAATTGTTTCTCCTGAGGCTTTCTTGCCAAGATTCTTTTTTCTGTTTCCTCAAGATTGGACTGTTGTGATTACTTTCTAGAGCCACTTTGTGAGACATGTGACTAGGAAGTCTCTCTCTTTCTAGAGTGTGAGTCTAGCAGGAGATGTGCCAGTTACACTTGGCTTTTGTTTATCTCTAGCAAGAGGATTGGACTTTCATATTACTTACTTTGGCTTTGCTGCAACTCTGAACTGTAGGCAATGGGTTGCAAGGGAGGGCTACAGATTAACTCAGATTTAGATGACTTTCTTGGTATCCCCTAAGCCTCTGATATCCTTGGCAAACTTGTGACTAGAGAGATGTCTCTTGTGCCTATCCCATGAGGAACTCAGAATCTGGGGATCAAGTTGTTGGGAAACATTGATAGTTATGGAAAGAGAGTGAATTTTAGCTCATACCCTTGGGAAAAAAGAAATATTCATCTCTGTCCACATATTCATTTCCTAGCTCACTGCTTGCTTTTACAGAAATAGGAGAGAAGCACCTTATCTCTGAAGAAGCAATTAGAAATAATTTATTAACTATTGATGTATACAGGTCTTAGGTCCTTAACATCACCAATGATGGGTCTGTTGGCCTCTGTCCAAAGGAAACCATTTTCTGAACAGAGACCGCAGTTCTTCCCACCCTCCAGGAGAACTGGAAGTTAATACTTTAGGTAAGTGAACACTTTGTGGTTGTCCAAAGAATCATTGAATTTGGGCAAGCACTCACGATTTGACAGTTGTTTACAAAAAGCTCATCATGCTCATCCTAAAGGAGAATTAATCTTAATAAAATAAAGTTTGGTGCCAAGAGCAGGAAGGGACTCTTGGTCTGAATTTCTCCCCACTGTCACTGAGTGTTTGAGTTGGTTTAAGTCACCTGCTCAGGCCATCTCACAGATATAATTTGTTGATGATTTCATCTTACACCTGGCAGGGAGGTGCTAGAATGACATTTTTGGAAATACATGCAACCCGTGGAGTTCTTGGTGAAGAGCTTGTTGGTACCTTTTCCTTGGGAATAGTATTGACAATATCTCAATGTTGCAGGGTTCTTTGAATGCAAAGAAGCCACTTCTCTTAGACCTCCAGATGGAGTCCCTGGAAGAGGAGGGTCAGTATTTTCACTCAAGCATACGTGCATGAAGTTAACATTAGCCCTAATGGCAAAAAGAAGTGACCACCTTCCAAAATGAGTAGCCTGTTCTGGGATGAAGGACATGGCAGCAGCCTTTTCACCAGGAGCTCTCCATGGAACAAGCCCTTTCAGTGGCCCTTGACAGAATATATGTTCTTAGTGCCCACTCTTCAAACCCAGGTATGCATACTGCTAAGGGTAAACAAAGTCTTTCCAAGGAATATCCATGAAGGTGTAATTTTAAATTATGAATATTCACAGTAAGAGGAAATCATATCTTTTCAAGTATTTAAACATGACAAATTTCAGATACTAGCTTAAAAATGCCTGTGTGTGAGTAGTTTTCCAAATTTTTTTTTGAAGGAAGGTGAGCAAAGGATCCCTCCCCTAAATATCCTGACCTTCCAACTGTCTGTTTCTCCTTCTCTCTTTTTGACTCAGTGCCACTATACTGTTATCCTTCTGTCCTTGAATGATGAGGCAGTCCCTTTCTATCTGTGATCAGGTCTCATTTAACTTGGTGTGGAAGCACATGGGATGCTTGTTGGCCACAAAACTTGCTGTAACCTCCAGCCTCTCTTCCTTGAATACTGTGTTCTTTTTGATGGAGGATTGGGGGTGGTCTATTAAAGCTTCTGGAGGCCTAAGGGCTGAAAATCTCAGAAATGAGCTTGTGTCAAGGGTTGATGTGCTTTATTCAATTTGGTAGTTTACAAAGAATTGATTCCTATGCTTTTTCTCCCTTCCTATAGCTGTGGATAGAGGAAATGAATTACCAGGAAATTGGAAACCACACCAAAGTGACTGAATTCATTCTCATGGGGCTGTCCAGGCACCCAACATCCCAGAGTGTTCTCTTTTGGGCACTGATGTTTCTCTACATAGTAACTTTGGCAGGAAACAGTATGATCATTTTCTTGGTTGGAGTCAACTCTCAGCTGCACAACCCAATGTATTTCTTCCTTGGTAACTTGTCTGTGCTGGATCTTCTGTTCTCCACCAATGCTGTGCCTCTGATCATGGTGAACTCATTGCAGAACTTCCCCACCATCTCCTACAGCTTTTGTTTTGCCCAGCTTGCTATCCGAGCCTTCTTGGCACTGGCTGAGTTTTTCCCTTCTTGCCATTATGGCTTACAACCGATTTGTGGCTATTTCAGACCCACTCAGGTATAAGCTAGTCATGTCTCCTTGAGTGTGTATTTTAATGGCTTTGGTTGCCTGGATAACAGTCCTCCTGATCACTATTATACCTATTTTGCTGTTTCCTGTCAGTTTCTGTGGGCATAATGCAGTCAATTACTTCTCCTGTGAAGTCCAAGCCATCTTTAAATCGCTCTGTTCTAATACCATTTCCCTAGAGATTATGATGATGGCATGTGCTGTCATTTCAATGCCAGTACCTTTAATTTTTATTCTTATCTCTTACTTTTGTATCCTCAGGGCTGTCTTAAGAATCCAACCACAGGAGGCCAGGCTTAAAGCCTTTTCCACATGTGGTTCTCACCTGATCATGGTCACCATCTACTTTGGGACACTAATATATATTTATGTGAGACCCCAAACCCAAAAGTCCCAAGATGGAGATAAAATTGTCTCTATATTTTATGCAGTAGTGACCCCTATGCTAAATCCCTTAATTTACACTCTGAGAAATAAAGATGTGAAAGCTGCTCTCAGGACAGTAACTTGTAGGGCCACATCCTGATGCCTCAAGGACACAATGGCATGTTGGAACAAGATATCAATCTTAGCTTTTTCAGACTATCACCCAGCGGTTATAGTATAGCTCAAGGACTTTAGCTGTCCTAGCAACTTTGAATCTTTGAGAGACACTTCCAAAATGAAAAAGGGCTTGCAAAGCATCTGAATAACACACAAGAACAAGGATTTATTTTTATTTTTAAAAAAATTTTGTTACCTGGAATTGAACCCAGGGGTTCTGAACCACTGAGCAACACCATCCCCTTTTAAAATATTTTATTTAGATACAGGGTCTCACTAAGTTGCTCAGGGCCTTGCCAAGTCGTAGAGGCTGGCTTTAAACCTGCAATCCTCCTGCCTCAGCTTCCTAAGACACTGAGATCACAGGTGTGTGTCACCATGCCTGGCCTAAGAACAAGGATTCAGTGACATAAAGTATAAACTGCTATATATAAAAAGGGCTGAGGATGTAGCTCAGTGGCAGAGCACCCCTTGGTTTATTTCCAACCACACACACATGCCGCAGTCTGGCTGGGCACAATCAGGAGCCACTTGTCAAAAGAAACTAACTTTATTTTTAGAACCACACACGCCAAACAAAACAGCCTCTCAGGAAAAACCCTCAGAGCCTCAACTGCCACCACCGGCTTTCCACAAGCCTCTCTCTCCCCCACAAGCTTCTCTCCCCCTCCCACAATCCTCCTGCTCTTGAGGCCGATTGGCTGGGTCACGTGGGCGGAGCCAAAAAAGTCCCCCAATGAGCAGCTCCGTGGTCTGAAAGGGCAGGGAAACAGCCCAATGAGCATCACTGCAGAGGAGCCAATCAGCTAGATGTTGCTGGGGCCGCTGTGAGCCAATCATCAGCCGGCAGCTGGAAGTTTGCTGGGGCCCCTTCGGCTGTGGCTCTCAACACACACACACACACACACACACACGACACACACACACATGCACACACACACACTCAGAACTGGGAAAAACATTGTAATCTACTACAGAGGGTTAGGCCATGCTTGGGTGTGAGCAAAGAGGCTGGTAGCTTTACCAGTGGTAGACACATATGTCCATGAATGAAAACTCCAAGTATGTAGCTGATCCCACCATTCTGGGATGTGGACAGAGCTGGTGGCTCTGGATAGCATGGGCACTGGATGATTGTGAATCTTTTCAGTTGTCTACTCTGTTGTTAGGCAATAAATATCCCCTTATAGCATGCAGACATACTGTTAGACTTCTGGGTATTTGATTTGTAAGTGGGAATGTAATATACAAATACAAGGAACTGCTTCTAAGTGGGCCATCTATTCACACTGCCTGGGCACAGGAGAGAAAAAGAACTGAGTGTAGTGAGGGCAGCATGGAATATTCACATTAGATTGGAGGCTTCAAATTTTTCACTGTGTCAACCTCTTATGAGCAAGAATGAGAGAACATATGGTAATACGGTCAGATTGATTTGGGGTTGAGGACTTGTGATTCAAAGTCTAGGGTTACAGCAATCATGTTGCCAGTTTCAAAAAGATATCTAGATGAGAACAAAGGACAAGGAGAATGAGAATAATGAAGCAAAAGAAATATCAGGGGTTATGGCCAGAAACCTTATATTTTCTATTTTGTTTTGAAAAAAATTATGGAAAACACAAATGAATGTAGAATCATCTATAAAAATTTAAAAGCAATCATGAAGAATTGAAAATTGGTAACCCAAACCCACTTTGCAGAAGAAACCATGAGTAACACAACACATTTCAATCATGGTAGTGAAGTAACTAAAGAAAAATAGGAAAGTAAAGAACCATAATTTCTGTGAAGATTGCGTTTAGTTGCAGAGGAAAAAATATGTATTTTAGCTACTTTGGGAAAAAAGAAGTTTTATTGAGAGTGATATTAAGTAAGCTCATATGATCATGGAGAAAACTGAAAAAGGTAAACTTCAGGCTGATCTTCCAGAAATGAATTACCAAGTAGAGAGGGTTCATACCAACTCCACAATCCTATGGTCTGTTGTGATGTTCACCAGCAAGATCATTCACAATCTGAATCTCACTCTAGTTAACTCAATTTAAAAATTAAGCTCTATTAATTTGCAGTTCCACTGACATACATACATATATATACTTTTAAATAAATAATATAAATATATGTTGATGGATCTTTATTTATTCATTTATTTATATGCAGTGCTGAGAATAAAACCCAGTACCTCACACATGCTAGGCAAGTGCTCTACCACTGAGTCCCAACTTCAGCCCCTACATATATACTTTTTGCTTGTATTATTGTACATGATAGTTGGGTTTGTTTTTACATAATCATACATGCATGGGATATAATTTACTCCATTTCAGGCTCCAGTTCCTCCCCTTCTCTCCCTTCTCCTTCTCCCTATTCTCCTTCTTCTACTCTACTAGTCTTACTTCTACTAATTTATTATTAATTGGATAAATACAAATATATACATATATATGAATATACATAAAAAGGAATTATATATATGAATTAACTGTGGTATATTTATACATACATGGCATAATTGTATCACATTTATTTTGCATTTCTTCTGCTTTTCTGTCCCTTTTCCCTCCCCCTGTCTCCTTTTGACTCTAGTGACCTTCCCTCTATTTTTATGATATCTGATCTCCTTTCCCCCCTTATTTTGCTCTAGCTTCCCCATATGAGAGAAAACATTTGATCCATGACTTTCTGAGTCTGGTTTATTTTACTTATCATGATGTTCTCCAGATCCATCCATTTACTGGCAAATGAGAAAATTTCATTCTTTTTATGGATGAGTAAAACTCCATTGTCTGTCTGTCTATCTATCTATCTATCTATCTATCTATATCACTCTCTTTATCCATTCATCTGTTGATGGACACCTAGGATGGTTCTCAAACTTGGCTTTTGTGAGTTGTGTTCCTATAAACACTGATGTAGCTAGATCAGTATACTGTGCTGATTTTAGTTCTGGATAAATACTGAGGAGTGGGATAGCTGGGTTGTGTGGTGGTTCCATTCTTAGTTTTTTGAGGAACCTCCAACCTGCTTTCCAAAGCAGTTGAACTAATTTGCTATCCCATCAACAATGTATGAGTATACCTTTTCCCCCACATCCTCTCCAGAATTAATTAATATTCATGTTCTTAATAATTGCCACACTGAACTGGAGTGAGATGAAATCTTAATGCAGTTTTGATTTGCATTTCCCTGATAGGTAGGAATGTTGAACATTTTTTCACATACTTGTTGGTTATTATGTTTCTTCTTCTGTTTAGTTTTTTTCCCACTTATTGATTAAGTTTTTTTTTTGGTGTTAATCTTTTTGAGCTCTTTATATTTCTGGATATTAGTTTCTTGTCACAGGAGAAGCTGGCAAAGGTTTTCTCCCATTCTCTGTCAGGGTCTCTCTTATGCTCTTAATTATTTCTTTGCTGTGCAGAAGCTTTTTAATTTGATGGCTGTCCCACTTATTGATTATTGATTTTATTTCTTGAGCTTTAGGGTCTTGTTATTGGAGTGTTATCTCTATGCTTTCTTCTAGCAGTTGCAAGATTTCTGGTCTTCTCAAGTATCAGATTCACTTCAAGTTTACTTTTGTACAGGATGAGAGAGAAAAAAATATATATATATATAGAGAGAGAGAGATTGATTCATTCTTGTATACATGTGGATATCCAGTTTTCCCAGCATCATTTGTTGAAAAGTCTACCTTTTCTCCAACTATATTTTTGGCTCCTTTGTCAAGCATCAGATGACTTTAAGTATGTAGGTCTGTCTCTGTGCCTTCTGTTGGTCTTCATATCTATTTTGTTGTCAGTACCATGCAATTTTTTTTTTACTATAGCTCTCTAGTATAATTTGAAGTCATGTATTGTGATGCCTTCATCATTGCTGTTTCAGCTTAGAATTGCTTTGGCTATTCTGGGTCTTTTATTCTTCCAAGTGAGTTTTAGGACTTCTTTTCTAATTCTGGGAAGAATATCATTGGTATTTTGATGGGGATTGCATTGAATCTGTAGAATGCTTTTGGTAGCATGGCCATTTTCATGATATTAATTCTGTCCAACCAAAAACTTAGAAGATTTTTCCATCTTCTGAGGTCTTCTTCAATTTCTTTCTTCAGTATTCTAATAGTTTTCATTGTAGAGGTCTTTCACCTTCTAGGTTATATTAATTCCCAGGTATTTTTTGAGGTTATTGTGAATGAAATAGTTTTCCTGATTTCATTATCAGCATATTCACTGTTGGAGTATAGGAAAGTTATTGATTTATAAATGTTGATCTTACATCTTGATATTTTTGCTGAATTTTTTGTCAGCTCTACAAGTCCTCTGGTGGAACTTTTTGGGTCTTCATGTCATCAGCAAACACATAATTTGACTTCTTTTCCTATTTGTATTCCTTTTATTCCCATCTCTTGTCTTGTTGCTCTGGCTACAGTTTCAAGAACTATATTGATTTGGAATGGTGAGAGTGAACATCCTTGTCCTGTTTGAGATTTTAGAGGCATTGTCTTCAGTTTTGCTCCATTCCGTATGACTCTGGCCTTGGGTTTGTCATTTATAGCCTTTAAAATGTTGAGGTAAGTTCCTTCTATTCCTAGTTTCTCCAGTGTTTTTAACACGAATGAGTGCTTGTTAAAGGCTTTTAGATTAGGAATAGAGCAACCATACAACCCAGCTATCTGACTACTTGATATTTATCCAAAAGAACTAAAATCAGAATAGTATAGTGATACAGCCCCATCTATGTTTATAGCAGCACAACTCACAATAGCTAAGCTGTGAAACCAGGGCAGGTATCTATCAACAGGTGAATGATAAAGAAAACATGGTATATATACACAATGAAGTTCTACTCACCTATGAAAAGAATGAAATTATGGCATTTGCTGATAAACAGATGGAACTTGAGAACATCATGCTATGTGAAATAAGCTGGACTTAGACAGTCAAGTATGGAATGCTTTCTTTCATATGCATTAGTAGAACAAAATAAAGGACTCACCCATGAAAATAGAAGGGACGTTAGTGGAGTAGGAGAAAGGGATACAGGGGGGAGAGAGGAGGGACAAGAAAAGGGAAAAATGCTGGAATGAAATTGACCAAACTATCCTATGTACATATATAAATATACCACTGCAAATTTCACCTTTATGTATATTTATAAAGCACTAATTAAGAAACAATATATAAATAGAAGAAAGGCCCATAGAGTAGAGGAAAGGGAACAGGGAGAGAAAGAGGGGAGGGAAAGAGGAAATTATAGGGACTGAAATGGAGCAAATTATATTCCATGCTTGTTTGACTATGTCAAAATCAACCCCACTGTTATGTATATCTGCAATGCACTATTAAAAACAAACAAAAAGGACATGTCTCCTTAGTCTTCTCTGTGTCAGTTTCTTGTTCTTGCCTGGTCTTTCATGACTTTGGTGCTTTTCTTGTGGTGTTGGGGATGGAACCCAGGACATCATACATGCTAGACAAGTACTCTATAACTGAGCTACACCCTCAGCCTCTTGACACTTTTGAAGAGCACTGACCAGGCATTAATTTGTCTTTGTCAAATGTTTTTCACATGACTAAATTTGGATTATGGAATTTTGGGAAGACTGTTACAAAGGGAAAAATCCTCTTTTCATCATATTTCAGGGGAACATAATATCAACATAGTCTATCACTGGTGAAGTTATCTTTGATCATTTGACTGTCAAATTTCTCTATTAAAAAGTTACTATTTTCTCTTTCAATAAACTCTTAGAAGGGAGTAACTACATCTAGCTCAGCCTTAAAGGAAAGAAAATAAAACTCCATCTCCTCGAGTAATTAATAAACATTTTAGGGGAGATATTTGAGGGTATGCAACTTCCCATTTCTTCTTTCTAAATGTTTTCCATATTTTTATTGGTGCATTATAGGTGTACATAAAGGTAGAATTTGTTGTTACATATTTGTACATGCACACAGTATAACAATATAATTTGGATAATATCATTCCACAGTATATCTTCTCTCCCTCCCCCTGATATCTTTCCTCTACTTATCTCCCTTCGATTTTCATGAGATTCCCCCTTTACCTTTATTTTCCTTTCTCCTTTCTAGCTTTCACATATGAGAAAATACATGAACCTTGACCTTCTGAGTTGGAATTATTTTACTTAACACCTAACATAATGGTCTCTACTTCCATCCATTTTCCTACAAATGACATATTTTAATTCTTCCTTATTGCTGAATAAAACTCCATTGTGTATATATACCAAATTTTTTATCCATTCATTTGTTGATGGACATCTATGCTGGTTCTATAGTTTGGCCATTGTGAATTATGCCTACATAAACATGGATATGCATGTATCACTATAGTATTATGACTTTAATTCTTCAGGATAAATAACAAGGAATAGCA
This sequence comes from Marmota monax, assembly GCF_021218885.2. Classification (NCBI taxonomy): domain Eukaryota; kingdom Metazoa; phylum Chordata; class Mammalia; order Rodentia; family Sciuridae; genus Marmota; species Marmota monax. The sequence goes on along the minus strand of NW_026692025.1, from coordinate 1,110,054 downwards.
TAGCTGGGTCCAATGGTGGTTCCATGCCTAGTCTTTTGAAATATTCATATGGATTTCCATAGTGGTTGTACTAACTTACAATCCGACCAACAGTGTAAAGGGGTTCCTTTTTCTCCACATACTTTCTAGGATTTATTATTATTTGTATCCTCGATGGCTGCCATTCTGACTGGTGTGAGATGAAATCTCAGTGTAGTTTCAATTTGCATTTCCATAATTTCTAATGATGTTGAACATTTTTTTCATATATTTATTGACCACTTGTATTTTGTCTTTTGAGAAGTGTCTGTTTAATTCATTCTTCCATTTATTAATTAGGTTATTTGATTTTTGGTATTAAGTTTTTTGAGTTCTTTATATATTCTGGATATTAATTTGCTATCAGATGAGTAGCTAGCAAAGACTTACTCCCATTCTGTAGGTTCTCTCTTTTCCCTAATTGTTTCCTTTGCTGTGCAGAAGCTTTTTAATTTGATGTCGCCCATTTATTAACTGTTGGCATAATTTCCTGAGATATAGGGGGTTCTGTTGAGAAAGCCATTGCCTGTGCTGGACTGTGGACGCTACATTTTCTTCAAGGAGTTGCATAGTTTGTGGTCTAATTCCTAGGTCTGTGATCCACTTTGAGTTGATTTTTTTATGCAGGGTGAGAGGTAAGTGTCTAGTCTCATTCTTCAACATCTGGCTAACCAGTTTTCCCAGCACCATTTGTTAAAAGGCTGTCTTTTCTCCAGTGTATGTTTTTGGCACCTTTGTCAAGGATCAGATGACGGTTTCTGTGTGGGTTTGTCTTCTGTTCTGTACCACTGGTCTATGTATCTGTTTTTATGGCAGTACCATGCAGTGTTCTTACTATAGCTCTGTAGTATCACTTAAAGTCAGTTATTGTGATGCCTCCAGCATGGCTGTCTTAGCTCAGTATTGCTTTGGTTATTCTGGGTCTTTTATTCTTCCAAATGAATTTTAGGAGACCTTTTTGCTAGTTATCTGAAGAATGTCATTGTTCTTTGGATAGGCTTTGTGTTGAATCTGTATATTGCTTTTGGTAGTACGGCCATTTTAACAATATTAATTCTGCCTGTCCATGAACATGGGAAGTCTTTTCATCTTCTGAGGTCTTCTTCAATTTCTTTCTTCAGTGTTCTGTTTTCATTGTAGAGGTCTTTCACCTCCTTGGTTAGATTTAGTCCTAGGGATTTTTTTTGAGGCTATTGTGAATGGAATTGTTTTCCTGATTTTTTCCTCAGCAGATTCATTGTTGGTATATAGGAAAATATTGATTTTTGTATGTTGATTTTGTTAGATGCTCCTTTGCCAGATTTGTTTACTAGCTCTAGCAGTGTTTTGGTGGAATTTTTTTGATCTTCTAAGTATAGGATAATATCATTTGTAAACAGTGATAATTTGAATTATTCCTTTCCTATTTATCCCTTTTATTTCCTTCTCTTGCCTAATTGCTCTGAATAGAATTTCTAGCACTATATTAAATAGGAATGGTGACAATGGACATCCTTGTCTTGTCCCAGATTTTACAGGAAATGCTTTCAGTTTTTCTCCATTTACTATGAAGTTGACTTTGGGTTTTTCATATATAATCTTTAATCATAAAGAGTATTTATCCCTAGTTTCTTCAGTGTTTTGTCATAAATGAGTGTTGATTTTGTTAAAGTTTTTCTCTGCATCTATTGAGATAACTAAGTGATTTTTGTCCTTAATTCTTTTTATGTGATGAATTACATTTATTGATTTGTGTAGGTTAGACCATACTTGCATCCTAGGGATAAAACCAACTGGTTATGATATACAATCTTCTTATTATGTTGTTGAATACAATTTGCTAATATCTTATCTAGGGTTTTTGCATCTATATTCATCAGGGATATTGGTGTGTAGTTTTCTTTCCTTTATTGATATTAGGGTGATACTGGCTTCAAAAAATGAAATTCCAAGTGTTCCATTCCTTTCTACTTCATGGAATAATTTGAGGAACATTGGCAATAGTTCTTCTTTAAAAGTCTGGTAGATTTCATCTGAGAATCCATCTGATCTTGGACTTTTCTTTATTGGAAGGCTTTCTATCACTGCTTTTGTTTCATTGCTGATTATTGATCTGTTTACATTTTCTACTTCTTGATTAAGTTTTGGCAGGTTTTATGTGTCTAGAAATGTATCAAGTTCTTCTAGGCTTTTCAACTTATTAGACAATAAGTTTTCAAAAAAGGCACAATGATCCTCTGGATTTCTGTGATGTCTGTGGTGATTTCTCCTTTTACATTTCTGATTTTATTATTTTGGGTCTTCTTTCTTTTTCTTTTAGTTACTTTGGTTAAGAACTTATAATTTTTTTTCATCTTTTCAAGAAACCAACTCTTTATTTCATTCATCTTTTTAAATTCTCTATTTCATTGATTTTTAGCTCTGATAGTAATATTTTCTTATTTCTATTGGTTTTGGAATTGGTTTGTTCTGTTTCTCAAGGGTCTTGTGTTGCATCACTAGTTTTTTTTTTAAAATCAGTTTATTTTAATTAGGTATATAAGACAACAGAATGCATTTTGATTCATTGTATACAATTGCAACACAACTTTTCATTTCTCTGATTGTACACAATGTAGTGTCACACCATATGTGCAGTCATATATATATATATATATATATATATATATATATATATATATATATATATATAAAGTCTATCTCATTCCACCATCTTTCCTGCCCCCATGCCCCCTCTCCTCTCCTTCCTCACCTTTGCCCAAAGTTCCTCCGTTTTCCCCCTGCACCCCCCCCCATTATGGGTCAGCATCCACTTATCAGAGAGAACATTTGGCCTTTGTTTTTTTGGGGTTGGCTTACTTCGCTTAGCATGATATTCTCCAATTCCATCCATTTATCTACAAATGCCATAATTTTATTCTCTTTTAATGCTGATTAATATATTAAGTTTTTTATTTGGGATCTTTCTGATTTTATTATGTAGGCATTCATATCAATAAAGTTTTCTCTTAGAATAATCTTCATATCTGGTATGTTCTATCATTCTTCTCATTTGATTCTAAGATATTTTAAAATTTATCCCTTGATTTCCTCTATCACCCATTTATCACTAAAAAGTATATTGCTCATTCTCTATGTGTTTGTATAGTTTCTGTAGGGTTTTTGTGGTGTTGATTTCTAATTTCATCCATTATGATAAGATAAAGTACACAGAATTATATCAATATTTTGTATATGTTAAGAGATGCTTTTTGGCCTGAAATATGATGTATTTTGGAGAAGGTTCCATGAGCAGCTGAAAAGAAAGTTTATTTGGCTGTTGTTGAATGAAATATTCCATAGATGCCTGTTAAGTTCATTTGATTTATAATATTTTTTAGGTCTGAAGAATCTTTACTGAATTTATGTCTGGATGACCTATCTATTGGTGACAGAGGTGTGTTGAAATTACCCAGTATTATTGTACTAGGATACATTTGAGTCTTTGAGTTATGTCTGTTTTATGTAATTAGTGAGCCAATATCTTGGGCTTAAATATTTACTATCATTATATTTCCTTGTTGGGTTGTTCCCTCTACCAATATGAAATTATCTTTTCTGTCTCTTCTGATTAATTTTAGCTTGAAGTCTGCTTTTTCAGATATGAGAGTAGTTATTACTGATTTTTTTGGCTCCATTTGCATGGTATATAAATTTTCATCCTTTCATTTTCAACGTGTGACTGTCTTTGCTTGTAAGGCGAGTCTCTTGCAAACAACATAAAGTGGGGTCTTGAGTTTTAACCTGTTATGTTGGCTTATTTTTTTTTAAATTTTTTTAGTTGTAGGTGGACACAATATCTTTATTTTATTTGTTCAATTTTTATGTGGTGCTGGGGATTGAACCTAGTGCCTCATGCATGATAGGCAAGCACTCTACCACCTGAGCCACAACCCTAGCCCTGGCTTTTAATTGGAGAGTTGATTCTGTTTGCACTCAGTGTTATTATATAGAGAGATATTTATTAATTTCTGCCATTTTGATTTATTTCTGATGTTTGATTTGGTTCTGTTTTTTATTTGCTTAGCTACTGTTCAAATGAGATTTGTCCATTTGTGAACTCTAGGGTTTAATTTTGATTTCTTCTGTATGTATTATTTCTTTAAGTATTTTCTCTAGTGCAAGCTTAGTAGTCATGAATTCTTTTACTTTATGCTTGTCTTGGAATATATTTGGGAGGTTCATGATTTCAGAGGTCTCAGCCCACATTCAGCCAGCTCCATTCTTCAGGACTCAAAATGAGGCAGAACATCATGGCAGAAGAAAAGCAGCTGGGGAGATGGCACCACGGAGAGGGAAAGACCAGGAGAGGGAGAGAGGGAAAGGGAGGGGGGGAGAGAGAGTCTCCACTTGTCAGATACAAAATATATACCCAAAGTAACACCCTCAATGCCCCACCTTCTCCAGCCACACACTACTGGCCTTCAGTTATTACTCAGTTAATCTCTATAAGGGTATTAATTCACTGATTAGATCAAACCTCTTATAAACTAATTATTTCATCTCTAAACTTTCTTGTATTGACTCAAACATGACCTTTTGGGGGACTCTAAGGTCCTTGCTTAGCATCTGCTTGGCCATCTTAAGTGACAGATGCCATTTTAAGGAAAAAGTTTCACTTTCCTACCCAAGGGTGTTTCTGAGAAAGGCTTGCCACTCCCTCATACCAACCCAACCCTTAACCACCCACATTAACCACTCACCTGCCTGGCTCTTATTCCTGAGCCTGCCCTATAAATCCCAGACCCCAAGCCTGTTTTGCCTCTCTCCCCTATAGAGAGGTGGCCTTTATTTGTCAGCTCTGACAAATAAACTCTTGTGTGTATATCTGCCTGGTCTCCATCTTTCATTTTTCACTTACCTGTCTCTTGTTCCTTGCTTTCCCTTCATTTTGGTGCCAAAACCTGGGATGGGGTTCCCTAGTGTGTCCACTCTCCTCTTCAAGGGTCACTGAGCATCCCCAGGCCTTGATCCAGATTCCATTGTGGGACCAGGCCTTCCATTCTGCTGAACACCTTCTCTGCACCCACCACAGGACATTTCAGGTAAGACCCCTGTCTCCAGTTGACCTAAACGACCTATGGGTCTCGGGAAGTGACAGTTGATTGTCCATCACTCCCAGGGTTACCATGTGGTCAGGGGCGCCCCCAGCCACAGCTTTCACAGCTACGTCTGATTCCTACTTCAACCAAGTCTACAGGTGGTCCGTTATTTGAGTCTTGGGTTTTGAGAAAAAACCACCAAGGGTGATTGGGAGTTGCTCCCCGTGAGACGACCTCTTGGCCTTGGCTTAATCTCTACAGGCTTCTGCCCCTACTATGTAGTCCCGCCAGGCACCTAAGTGCCTCTATGGGCTCCTGCCCTAATGTTTATCCAGGGGTGGTGACGATTCCCTGAGCATACCATCTTCTCGACTAGGTGATACTGGAGACTGGGGTCACCTCACCTCTAAACTCACCTCCTATGTCTCACCATGGGTGGTTCCTCATTCATTCCCTCCCATAGTCCCCTAGGCTGCCTCCTGGCTAACCTGGGGTCTCTTTCTCTCACTCCAGACCTAAACCCCCCAAAACTTATCTACTTGTGCAATCAGATCTGGCTTGAATAGCTTTTGGGTAATGACTCTAGATGGCCACTTGATGGCACTCTAGATACCAATATTACCAGGGATCTTTTCAACTATTGTGAGTGTTTGGGAAAATGGAAAGAGATATCATACGTTCAGGCCTTCTCCTCTCTATGTTCTGAGCCCTCTCTCTGCAACTGTGGCTCTCCGGCACAAGTCCTCTTAGCTCTCACCTTCCCTACGCTTGCTTCCAAAGGGACAGAAGATCCTGGGTAGGATCTCCTTCGACCCAGTGGATGAGCCCCTGCTACATCACAATTCTCTTTCTAATGGAACCTCCATAGCAACTGTCCCCATGGTCCCTCCACCCTTTTCTCCTCCTGCCACACGCTCACAGGCTGCCACTGCCCAACCCACATCTCTGTGTCCTCTATGCGAGGTGGCTGGGGTAGATGGTGTAATCCTGCTGGTTCATGAGCCTTTGTCTTTGTCAGGTTTTTCACAGATAGTAAAGCAGCTTGGGTCCTATACTTCAAGTCCCACCACATGTATCAAAGAGTTTCAGTACATGACTCAATCATATAATTGGACCTCCCATGATGTCTATACGATCTTGTCTAACACCCTCCTGCCTGAGGAGTGCAGGTGAGTTTGGGAGCAAGCTAGAAATTATGCTGATGAGGTACATCAGACCTCCCCTGCCATTCGATTGGCACTGAAGCAGCCCCTGATTGGGACCCCAACTGGGATTATAGTTCGCCTGGAGGAGTAACTAGTAGAAACCAATTCATTACTTGCCTCATGGCAGGACTTAGAAAGGCAGCCCATAAAACTATCAGTTATGAAAGTCTCCAGGAAATCTTCCAAGGTAAGAATGAAAACCTTCAACATTTTTAGACCGCCTGACCAAGGCTTTATTACAATATACTAACCTGGACCCTGAGACTCCAGATGGGAGACCACTGCTAATGATCTACTTTTCCTCCCAGAGTTTCCCCAATATTAAGGCCAAACTAAGGTGCCTCGAGAGGGGGCCACTAAGTCCCAAAGCTGAGGTTCTGGAAGTGACCTTTAAAGGTGTATAACAAGAGAGACGAGAAGGCCCAGAAGCAGAAATATCAGATGCTTGCTCAAGCCGTCTGTCTGGCCTTAGCATCTGTCCCTGGTTCCACTGGCCCACAGAAGGGTCCCTCGCCAGACCCTGTTTTATGTGTAGTCAGATGGGTCACTGGACTCGTACATGTCCCAAGCCTCACAAGCCTCCAGACCCTTGTCCTAAATGCCATCAGAAGAGACACTGGGCTATTGACTGTCCCTGAGCCCATAGCGGCCCCCAGCCATCTGGCCCTTCTGGTTCCCCTTTCCAACTCTTAGGACTGGCTGCAGAGGACCGACGAGGCCCAGGTCCCCATCACTGACACTACCATCCCTCCATGGGAACCCAGGGTAACTCTGTATTTCAGGTGGGCCTGTCTCCTTCCTCCTAGACACCAGGCGACATATTCAGTCCTCAAGGAGTTCTGAGGGCTACTACTCGTTCTGTGACCTCTATTTTTGAGGTAGAGTGTACACCTTCCCAACCCTAGAGACACCTAGCCTTGTTTATGCCTTTGCCTCTCTAAGTTTTACTGACTCCTTTTTGGTCACTCCACAGTGCCCTGTTCCCCTTATGGGAAGGGACATCTTCACAAAGTTGGGGCTATGCTTTCCTTCTACCCTCATATTTGCTTCCATCCAGACTCGCCTGCTGCTCCCCTGATCCTCACCCTACCTTAGGACCATACCGTATTCTGTCTGCCAGTGCCTTCTCATTACCCCCGTCCAAGGTGGACCCTACTGTCTGGGACATTTCAAGTCCTGCTATCACTTCACACCATGAGCCCATTCACATCCGTCTCAAAAACCTCTCCGTTTTCTGGCCCAATCACAATATCTGCTCTTCTGACAAAAACTCTTAGGCCTATCATTCAAGACCTCTTGTGAAAAGGATTCCTTAGACCTACTCATTCCCCATCTTGGCAGTAAAAAAGCCTAATGGTTCCTACCACTTGGTCCAAGAGCTCCGTTCCATCAACTCTGCAGTCGTCCCTATCCATCCCGTGGTAACCAATGCTTGTACCCTTCTCTCCACCACTCCTTCCAGGACCTCTTACTGCTCAGTACTAGACCTGAAAGGTGCCTTCTTCTCTATTCCCCTCCATTCTGACTCTCAAGACTTTTTCGCCTTTACATGGATAGACCCTGAGTCTTATAACTCAGCTGATGTGGACAGTTCTCCCCCAAGGGTTCTGAGACAGCCCTCATGTCTTCAGACAAGCCTTGGCTAAGGACCTAGTGTCCCTATATCTCACTCAGTCTATGGTGCTACAGTATGTTGATGACCTCCTTCTTTGCAGTCCCTGCCTTGAGGTCAGCCATCAGGACACCTGTAAACTTCTTCACTTCCTTTCTGCCTGTGGTTATAGGGTTTCTCCATCCAAGATACAGCTCTCCTTGGCAATGGTGACAGACCTAGGCCTCCTCCTGATCCCTACACACACAGCCATTATGGTTGATAGAAAGAGCCTTATCACTAATATACCAACACCCTCTACTAAGGAAGAAATTCTCTCCTTTCTGGGTGTGGCAGGATTCCTCAGAGCTTGGATTCCTAACTCCTCCATATTGGCTAAGCCTGTATATGATGCGGCCCGGGACCCACTCTCTGAACCCCTATTGCACTCTGTTACAAAGCCCCTCACCAGGCTCCAGCAGGCCCTCTCTCCATCTCCCTGAGCTCACACGCCCATTTCACCTTTAGGTTGCTGAAAAACAGGGATTTGCTCTAGGGGTCCTCGGACACATGCTGGGGCCAACCTTTGCCCCATGTGGCTTATCTATTGAAGGGTCTTGACCCTACTGTTTGGTGATGGACCCCTTGCCCGTGAATGTTGGCCTCAGCCTCTCTACTCATTAACAAGTCAAAGAAAGTCACCCTTGGGGCCCCACTCACCATCCTGGCTCCCCGTCACCTAAAGGATCTCCTCACTTACATGGGGCTTACATCCCCCCCCCCTCACCTTTGATCTCTACAGGTTTCCCTGGTGGAAGATCCAGTCTTACTCTCCACACTTGCTCATCTTTAAACCCTGCTACTCTCCTCCCTGCTCCTCAGGACTCTTCCGCCTCTCCTCCTCTCACCCATTCATGTTCTGAAACTCTGGAGGAGCTTCTTCCACATCCTTCCCCGACACAGGAAGGCCCCTGCTCCAGGCAACATGCACATGGTTCACAGATGGTTCCACCTTCCTTCAGGAGGGAGTTCCTCAGGCAGGGCCTCAAAGCTTCCCTCTGCCATTGGAGTCTCACATTGTAAATCCCATCAGACAGACACCTCCTTTGTGATACTTGGTAACAACAAGGCAGACTCTAAGGCAAGGGCCACTGCCCTTCAACAGCCTACTCCACCTTTGGTCCTCTGCTTTGCTAGTCCCCCGATGGACTCTTCCCTACCTGACACTCAACAGATGATTATTTTTATATCAATCAATCTGGTATAGTAAAGGACAAGATAAAACAACTCCAACAGGACCTTGAACATTGGAAACAACAGCTATCCTCTGCTGAAGGATGGCAGCTAAATAACCCCCTTCTCCAGTGGACACTTCCTTTCCTGACCCCCCCCCCTTGTCATAGGCCTTCTGCTAATGCTTGCCCCCTCTGTCATTAGGTTGGTTCAAAACCAGATCCAAAAAATCTCTAATCAAACTATAAACCAGTTTTTGTTACAGGAATACCAATCCCTCACCAAAACTGTGGTGCCAGGGACAGCATTCCACCACCACTCAACCTCTGCCATTGTTCTAATGACATCTGGCACCCCTATTCAAATGCTGCCCCTTCCCAGCAGGAAGCAGTTATAGAAGATTGACCTATATCCCTGTTCCCTAAGGAGCCCAATAAAAAAAGGGGGGAATATAAGGTCCTTGCTTAGCATCTAGAGAGCCATCTTAAGTGACAGCCACCATTTTAAGGAAAAAGTTCTGCTTTCCTGCCCAAGGGCTTTTCTGCGAAAGGCTCACCACTCCCTCATACCAACCCAACCCTTAATCGCCCATTAGGACCTACTGGGCTCTGATTCCTGAGCCTCCCCCATAAAAGTCCCAGAACTCAAGCCTGTTTTTCCTCTCTCTCCTATGGAGAGATGGCCTTTATTTGTCAGCTCTGACACATAAACTCTTGTGTGTATATCTGCCTGGTCTTGGTCTTTCATTTGTTGCTTACCCGTCTCTCTCTCTCTCTCTCTCTCTCTCTCTCTCTCTCTCTCTCGTTCCTCTCTTTCCCTCCAGGTACAACCATTTTGGAAAACAAAATGGAGGTTTCTAAAGCAATTAAAACTAGATCTACCATGTGACCCACCTGTTATGGTTTGGATCTAGAATCTCCCCCCAAATCTCATGTTTCAAGGTAGGTGTTTTAGGAAAGGATTGGATCATGAGGGTTCTGACCTTATCAGTGGATTAATCCATTCATGTTTGGATGCACTACTTAGAGGTGGGGCCTAGTTAGAGGAAGTAGATCACTGGGGGTGTGCTCTGGAAACATTTAGAAGCATTTATGTTCTTCTGTCTCTGTCTCTTCTCTGCTGCTTGGCTTCCATGAGATGAGCACCTTTCATCTGCTATGCCCTTCTGAAGCCAGATTTAAAGATAGGTAGTCAGTGTAGATAGGTAAATCAGGTCTAATATCGAGTAGAATCCAAAATGGAGGCCATGTTGAGAATGAAGTCTGGGAAAAGCAGAACAACTCTTGGAATGTTAATGTCCCCAAGGCCCAGAGCCCATCCCAAAGAAGTGTTAATGAAACAGCTCCCAACAAACTTGAAGATGCTGACCCAAAAGTCCTTCCTGCCCAGATTACTCCTTTGGCCCACGTGTGCCCCACCCTTGACAGAACAAAGGACAGGAATATGACAGGAATGCAAGAAGACCTTACCTATAAAAAGGGGAGACAACCGTGCTTCTACAGATTCCTCTTGGGTCCCCTTCTTCCTCTGGGAGAAGTCTTTTCTGCTGTCCTTTAATAAACTTCTCACGTCCACTCTGACCTTGCCTCGGCATGCTTCTCTGGTGTTATACTTCAACATTGGGGAAGCAAGGACTCATCACCAGTTAACAGCGGTAACACTTCCATCATGATGTCCTGCCTCACCTTAGGCCCACAACAATGTTGCCAATCAACCATGGACTGAAACCTCTGAAACTATGAACCAAAATCAACTTTGCCTCCTTCAGGTTGTTTTTGTCAGGTATTTTGGTCACAGTGATGAAAATCTAGTTAACATACTGTTGAGAGCCACAGCCAAAGGGGCCCCAGCAAACTTCCAGCTGCCAGCAAACTTCCAGCTGCTGGCTGATGATTGGCTCACAGCGGCCCCAGCAACATCTAGCTGATTGGCTCCTCGGCGCCAGCAACATCTAGCTGATTGGCTCCTCTGTGGTGATGCTCATTGGGCTGTTTCCCTGCCCTTTCAGACCACGGAGCTGCTCATTGGGGGACTTTTTTGGCTCCACCCACGTGACCCAGCCAATCGGCCTCAAGAGCAGGAGAATTGTGGGAGGTGGAGAGAAGCTTGTGTGGGAGAGAGAGGCTTGTGGAAAGCCGGTGGTGGCAGTTGAGGCTCTGAGGGTTTTTCCTGAGAGGCTGTTTTGTTTGGCGTGTGTGGTTCTAAAAATAAAGTTAGTTTCTTTTGACAAGTGGCTCCTGATTGTGCCCAGCCAGACTGCGGCAACATACCAGGAATTCCTCCTTTGGGCACATACACAAAGGGAATAAAATTATCATCTTATAAGGATACTCACACTCACATCTTCATTGCAGCATTATAGAGTAAGATCAAGATATGGAAGCAGGGCTGGGGATGTGGCTCAAGCGGTAGTGCCCTCGCCTGGCATGTGTGCCGCCTGAGTTCTATCCTCAGCACCACATACAAACAAAGATGTTGTGTCCACTGAAAACTAAAAAAATCAGTATTAAAAAATTCTCTCTCTCTTGGGGCTGGGGATGTGGCTCAAGCGGTAGCGCGCTCGCCTGGCATGCGTGCGGCCCGGGTTCGATCCTCAGCACCACATAATAAACAAAAATGTTGTGTCCGCCAAAAAAAAAATAAATAATAAATAGTTAAAAAAAAGAGAGAGGAGTCAATTTGAAGATATTAAATGGAATATTATTTTAAAAAAATAAAAAATTCTCTCTCTCTCTCTCTCTTTAAAAAAAAGATATGGAAGCAACTTAAGTGTCAATAAAAGGGAGAATGACTAAAGAGACTGTGATATATGTGTATAACAGAATGTTATTCATCCCTAAAAAAGAATGAGTTCTTATTACTTGTCACAACATGAATGAAACTGGATGACATTATGTTAAGTGAAAAAAGTCAGACAAAGAAAAATATTGAATGATCTCACTTATAACGTAGAACCAAAAAGTGTTCAAATATAAGGAGATAGAGACCAAAACAGGGGAGAGGAAATAGAGAGGTGTAGATCACAGGATATAAAGTATCAGAGATGTAGGATTAGCAAGTGTAGAGGTCCAATGTACAGCATGAGGACTCTAAGAAATAAAATTATACTGCATATGAGCTTCATGATCAATGAATATTTTTTTTATGATTATGGGGATTGAATCCAGGGCCTTTCATATCCTAGGTTACTTCTCTACCCCTTAAATGAGTATATTTTATTTTGGGCCACAAAAACAAATTTAAAAAAACAGTAACTATGTATATGCTTATTAGTCTTACTATAGTGAACTTTTTATTATTTATATGTATGTATTTAAGACATATGCTGTATGTCTTAAATATAGATAATGAAATTTATTAAGAAAGAAAAAAAGTGGGCCACACCATTTTTTCATCCAACCAGCAAAGGGAGAATCCAGTTTTCTCCATGTCCTCTCCAGCACTTGGTATGGTCACTTTTTTCATTCTAATATGTATGTGGTGGTATCTCATTGTGAGTTTAATGTACACTTCACTAATGTCCACTGGATGAGTCATTTTGTTTGTAGTGCTGGTGCTGAGCTGATAATAGAACCAGTAGGGTAGGGCTTAGGGTTCTTTCATGTTAGGTGTCACTTCCTTTTAGTCTAGAGAGAAGGCTGAGAGCACAGGCATACAGGAGAAACTGAATTGGGGGTGGAGTGTGATCTGCTTCTTTCCACTGAGGCTCAGATATGTTTCTCTGACCTAAGCCCTCAGCATCTGCCACTCCCCTTTCCTCCCACCCACTTCAACCCCAGCCTCAGGAACTAGAAAGTTTATGACAATTCACAGTCTCATTTAGGGCACTACCCTTCTGGCAAGTTTGTGTTCATGCTCCTCTTCTTCCCTATCCTAATGACCAGTGGTCCTATGTCTCCTGGGGTAGTGTTCCAGGGCTGGCCCTTTTCCTCAAGTCAGAAACTGCCTGGATGTCTCAGCAGTCAGAAGCCCTGAATGGAAAGTCTGTGCCAAACTAATTCTGTCATACAGTAGCCTGCTGTGTTATCCTCTCAAGAGATAACTGAAGTAGAATCAATGACTTAGCTCAAGGAATCATTGCTATCTTTTCAGGTGAAGATATTATTTATTGTATTGCATAAAATGACATCAAAATATTATTTTTTGTAGTTTATGAGTCTAGGTTGTTATTCATGTTTTCTTATTCTATTTGTTTTATAGTTGGTAAAAATAATTTAAAATGATTTATTTTTAATGCCTTTAATTGCATTTTCCCCGATTTCATTTTGCACCAGGTGTGATTAATTTCTTCTTCTTCTTCCTTTTTTTTGTGGTGCTGGGGATTGAACCCAGGGCTTTGTGCATGCAAGGCAAGCACTCTACCAACTGAGCTATATCTCCAGGCCAGGTGTGATTAATTTCTGCAAAGGATTATGAGCATAAATGATGTGGGTAATTTATAGGTTATATCTTCTAAAAAAGAAAATGCTTAGTTTCTATTTTATGTCCGCTTCATCTGCCCCTAACCCCTCTTTACCCACTACTGATGGGAAAATAGTAACAACTGGAACTGTTGGAAAAGCTAGAATAGCTGGAGCTGTTTTGTAACTAGAGTTGATTAGCCAGAGTGGCAGGATAGGCAAACATGTCATCTTCCGTACATCTTCTTTTCTTCTTCCTTTTAGCAATAGAACTTTTCTCCTGAAGTTTTAAAAATAAATATAATTTACATAACATAAAATTCACCATATAAATTACACAATATAGGGATCTTTAGTATAGTCACAGAGTTATGCAACATTACCACTATCTAGTTCCAGAATATTTATACCATCCCCCAAAGAAATGCCATATTCATTACCAGTGTGTCCCTATCTCCTCACCTCCAGTCCGTGTAGCCCACTAATCTGTTTTCTGTACTGTGAATTTGAGTATTTTGGACATTACATATGAATGGTATCACAAAATTTGTTGCTTTTTGTGACTGGCTTTTTTAAACTTAGCATATGTTTCTAAAGGTCATTCATTTAGTAGCATGTAACATACTTTGTTTTTATGGCAAATGATATTATATTCCATTGTATGGCTATATCACACTTTGTTACCCATTCATCACATTGATGGAAAATTTTTTTTACTATTATGAATAATGCCATCAAAACACTTACACAATGTTTTATTGAAGATATATATTTTCAATATTTTATCATTATGAATTGTTCTTTTCAGCCTCTAGTAGCAACTTTTTAAAAGTTTATTTTGTCTGATATTAATATATCCACTTTATTTTTCTTTGGCTACTTTTTCCCGATTTATTTTTTTCCATTTCTTTACTGTCAACCTATTGTGTCTTTGAATCTAAAGTATTTCTCAGATCACAATTAAAAAATTTATTATGCCAACCTATGCCTTTTACATATCTATACAAGTCCATCAAATAATTTAATAATTATTATGCATTGGTTTTTCAATCAGAAGAGTTAAAAACAAAAATATAATTATATTGTTTTTTATGTTTACTTCTGTAGTTACCTTTTTAAAAAAAATTGGTTTAGTTGTAGTTGGACACCCAATACCTTTATTTTATTTATTTTTATGTGATGCTGAGGATTGAACCCAGTGTCTCGCATGTGCTAGGTGAGTGCTCTACTGCTGAGCCACAACCCCAGCCCCTCTATAGTTACCTTTACATACTTTTAAAAATCTTTGCATGCCTCAGTATTTTGCTGAAAACTAGGTATTTAAAAAATTATAATGGGGTAACCCTGGAAATATGATTCTACCTCTGGCACAGGATTTGTTATTATTGATGGTTGTTTTGTGAGTTTTCTCAACCAATCAAGTAGTCTGAATTCTTTATTAAATATAGCTACTGGAGGGGCTGAATGGAAGCTCGGTGGTAGAGCACTTGCCTGCCACATGTGAGGTACTGGGTTTGATCCTCAGCACCACTTAAAAATAAATAAATAAAATAAAGGTATTGTGTCCATCTACAACTAAAAATATTTTAAAAATATGATAACTGGAGTCTCTGTTTAGCTTAGTGGTAAGATAATGATTGAGCTAATATTTACTTCAATTTCTGCAGTCCTGGGACTTGAACCCAGAGCCTCAGGCATACTAGGCAAGTTCTGTACCCCTGAACTACACCCCCAGTCCTTACTTCAATTTCTGGAACAAGTATATCTTCTAGTCTTTGCAAATCAGCCCTGCATGTGTTTACCACTCAGCCAAGCAATTTATACCTCTGCTTTAGTCTTAGTTTTCACTTTCTGCTTGGGTAGAGCTTCAAGTTTAGGAAGTTTTGAGAGCTCAAAGCTTTCTCAGGTCTATGCATGTCCTTGGTTTTCTAGATTCTCAGTAATCTGTTTGAGCTTTTCAAAGCCCCTTATGGACATCTCATTCTGTAGTTTTTCTTTTTAAGTCTTTTTTTTTTTTGGTGGTGGTGCTGGGGATTGAACCCAGGGCCTTGTACATGTAAGGCGAGCACTCTACCAACTGAGCTAGAGCCCGAACCCCTGTGTTTAATCCTTTTGAGTTGCCCATTCTTTGCCTCAATTGTTTTCTACTGTTTCAGGAACCCACAATGTTAAACAATTGCCTCTGATTGTTTTTGATTCCCCCCATCTCATCCCATGGAAGGACTGTTTGTACTGGGTAAGCTCTAACTTATGTTAAATGAAGTCTGGCATTAGGTGGAGTCTTCCAGGGAACCACCAGAAAAATCAAATAATGACGATGATCTCAGAATGGGGTTTTGAACTTTTGGCTAGGCAGAATTAATATAGTCAAGATGGCCATACTACCAAAACTGATACATAGATTTAATGAAATTCCTATAAAAATCCCAATGATGTTCTTTATAGAACTAGAAAAAGCAATCATGAAATTCATTTGGAAATATAAGAGACCCAGAATAGCCAAGACAGTCCTTAGTAAGAAGAGTGAAGCAGGAAGCATCACAATACCAGACCTTAAACTATAATACAGAGCAATAGTTACAAAAATGGCATGATATTGGCACCAAAATAGACATGTAGACCAATGGTACAAAATAGAAGACACAGAGACAAACCTGCATAAATATGCTTATCTTATTAGACAAAGGTGCCCAAAACATACATTGTAGAAAAGATAGCCTATTCAACAAATGGTGCTGGGAAAAAAATGGAAATCCATATGTTGCAGAATGAAATTGAACCTCTATCTCTCACCTTGCACAAAAATCAACTCAAAGTGGATCAAAGACCTAGGAATTAGACCAGAGACATTGCACCTATTAGAAGAATAAGTAGGCCCAAATTTCCATCATGTCAGATTAGGCCCCAACTTTCTTAATAAGACTCCTAAAGCACAAGAAATAAAATCAAGAATCAATAAATGGGATGAATTCAAACTAAAAGTCTTCTCAGCAAAGGAAACAACAAACAATGTGATGAGAGAGCTTATAGAATGGGAAAAAATCTTTACCACATGCACCTCAAATAGAGCACTAAACTCCAGGATATATAAAGAACTCAAAAAACTTAACACCAAAAAAAAAAAAACCCAACCAAAAACCCAACCCAATCAATAAATGGGCTCAGGAGCCAAACAGACACTTCTCAGAAGAAGATATACATTCAATCAACAAATATATGAAAAAATGTTCATCATCTCTAGAATTAGAGAAATGCAAATCAAAACTACTCTATGATTCCATTTCACTCCAGTCAGGATGGCAATTATCAAGAACACAAGTAATAATAAATGTTGGTGAAGATGTGGGGAAAAGGTTCACTCATACATTGCTGTTGAGACTGCAAATTGGTGCAACCCCTATGGAAAGCAGTATGGATATTCCTCAGAAAACTTGGAATGGAACCACCATTTGACCCAGCTAACCCACTCTTCAGTTTATACTCAAAGGACTTAAAATCAGCATACTATAGTGATGCAGCCACATCAATGTTTATATCAGCTCAATTCACAATAGCTAAAGTATGGAACCAACCTAGATTCCCTTCAAGAGATGAATGGATAAAGAAAATGTGGTACATCTGCACAATGCAATATTACTCAGCCTTAAAGAAAATGAAATTATGGCATTTGCAGTTAGTTGGTGGCACTAGAGAATATCATGCTAAGTGAAATAAGTAAATCCCCCCAAAACAAAAGCTGAATGTTTTCTCTGATAAGTAGATGCTGATCCATGGCAGGGTGGAGGGGTATGGAAGAATGAAGGAACTATGGATTGTGCACAGGGGATAGGTGGGGTTATGGGGTTGTGAAGGATTGTAGAAAGAGACAGACATTATCACCCTATATACACGTATGATCACACTACTGGAGTGACTCTGCACTACATACAGCCAGAGGAAGGAGAAGTTATGCTCCATTTGTGTACAATGTGTCAAAATGCATTCTACTGTAAAATGAATAAATAAATAAGTTAATTTAAAAAAAGAATGGGGATTTGAAGGATTTCCAAACTGAAGTTTTTCTTCCAGTGGTTGCTAGATTTCTAGTTTTTAAATTTTTTTTGAGAGAGTGAGAGAGAATTTTTTAATATTTTATTTTTTAGTTTTCGGCGGACACAACATCTTTGTATGTGGTGCTGAGGATCGAACCTGGGCCGCACGTATGCCAGGCGAGCGCGCTACGGCTTGAGCCACATCCCCAGCCCCCAATTTTTTTTTTTTTTTTTTTTTTATGGGTAAGCTGAAGTTTTCTAGCACACTCTAACAATGTTAAACACCTTTTGCAACTTCTTCCCTCCCACCTCCCTCAACCCAATCAACAAGTACAACAGACAGTATTCTGTTAAGAGGTGGTTTAACAATTCCAAACACAAAATTTCTCATCAGTTTTTAAAAGCTATTTACAAAAAGTTTCAATTCTACTACTTTTACTTTTAAATATATCAAGCACTTCTAAATATATAGAAGGACTAGATATTCCACATAAGACCCTGTCCACTATTCACACAGCACTGGTAAATAAAATTGCACGCGTAGCAATGGTTAAATATGAGGTATCTTCTAATATGACCATTTTGTCCTTGAACCTCTCCCTCCTCATTTCCTTCTATTTTCAGTCCAGTGGACAAGTACAGGCATATATAACACTTAGAGATGGTCGAACAAATCCATATCCAAAAGTCTTTTTACAGAGGACAAGCTTTCCTATGAATTTCAACAAAAAAATGTACAAAATGTTCTAATTTTACTAACTACTTGGTCATACACTGGCAACCTCTTTAACATCTAGAGACTAGATGTTACAAAATTGGGACTTATTTGTCCATTATATACACTATATACACAGCAAAAACAAAATGCACAAAACATAGAAAACTGATGTCTGAAAATGTCCAAATATGAACACACTAACCTTTTGCAATTGCTTCCCTCCCACCTCCTCCACATCACTGAGCAAATACAGACAGTAGTATACCGCTCACAGAGGTGGTTTAATAGTTCCATTCCCAAAAGACTATTTCATATGAATTTTAGCAAAAAGATATTTACAAAGTGATATTTTACTACCTCTACGTTTAACATACATCGGGCACTTCTAAACATCTAGACAAGACTAGATGTTTCAAGTAAGGACTCAATTTGTCCACTATGTACATGACAGTCTTGAATACACTGCACACATGTAACAATAGTTCTAATTTGAAAATGTCTTCAAAATATGAGCATTCTGGCCCTTCACCGACCCAGTGGGCTATAATGCTCAAAATTTTCAGAAGACAATCTTTCCTAGGAATTTTAACACAAAATATTCAAAACTGGTTTACTAATTCTACTTTTGTCATACACTGGCAACCTCTTTAACATCTAGAAAGGCTAGATGTAGATTAGGAGGACTCATTTGTCCTTTATATACGCTATGTACACAGCAAAGTAAAACAAAACCCAGACAACTCTTGGCTCTCAGTAAGCACACTGGCACGGTGCTCCCCAGGACCAGCACACAACTGTACTATTCAACAGGGGTTTGGCTATTGCACCCCCCCCCCAAAAGAAACCATTTCATAAGAATTTTAACAAAATAAATTTACAAAATGTGTCATATATTTTACCACTTCTACTTTTAACATATATCAGGCACTTTAGAACATCTAGAAAACCTAGATATTTAAAAAAAAATATTTAGCATTTTCAACTATATATACACTAATGAGTAATAAAATGCACACGCAAAACAATGGTTATTATATGAAAAATGTTTTTTACGTAAAACCAGTCTGGCACAGGACCTCCTTCTCACGGTCAGTCTTCTCCATGTCCAACAACCCACTGAACAAACGTGGACAAGTGTCGCTCCTAGAGGTGGTCTAACAAATTCATTTCAAAGTCACTTCCAGAAAACATTTCTGATTTTTTCAAACAAACGGACATTTACAAGACGTTATTTTCTAACTCTATCATGCGTCAGGCATCCTCTTTACATTTAGAATGTCCAGATGCAGCACAAGTTTTAAAAGGTTGGGGGGCAAGTTCAGAGCAGCTTTTTCATATTATATACACAGGCCTTTTACAAAGGGCCAGGAAATCTCCCCAAAGGGTGGCGGGCGTTTCCAACTGGGTAGATGCGGCTTGTGACTACCGTTTCTCTCTTTGGTAGAACGAACACCAACCGCCCGAGGCCGCTAACCGTTCCACCCGTCGTCGTCTTCCGGGGCTTCGCTCACCTTCCAGGACGGTTCCGGTCTTTGTTGGCCGAGACAAGGTGCGGTCTCGAGGAGCCGGCACTGAGCGCTCACGGAGAGCCCTGGTCTGTGCGGCTCCGCTGTCCAATGGGTGGTCGAGCTTTCAGGCGTCCATCCTCCTTCTTGGGACCTTGAAGCCCCTGCCGGCCTCCGCGGCGTTTGGGCGGCCGCCATTCTTCTCGCCATGCCACGCCCGCCGCCACCCAAAGGCGCCACGTCCCAGGTGGCGGCTTCAGCTGGGACGGGCACGATTGAGCCAGAAGACCCGGCAGCCCTCGGGGTCCGGGGCCCGACAGGTCGCCGCCGCCATCAGGTCATCCATCTGGGTGGCAGGTTCACCGGTCCTTCACAGCCAGGGCCAGCCAGTGGGCACTCGCAGCAGGAGCTCCGGGGATCTGCAGGAGAGGCCGCGTCCTGTCCTCGGGCCCCCCAGCGCACCCGCCGGCCTGGGGCCGGGGGGGTCCCAGAGGGCCCGGGGGAGCAGGCCGCACTCCCGTTTCTCACCACGCTCCCCCAATTTTTTTTTCATATTTACTTTTTAGTTGTAGTTGGACACAATATCATTATTTTATTTATTTATTTTTATGTGGTGCTGATGGTCAAACCCAGGGCCTCACATGTGGTAGGTAAGCACTCTACCACTGAGCCACAACCTCAGTCCCTAGATTTCTATTTTTTTTTTTTGTTATATACTGGGGATTGAACTCAGGGGCACTCAACCACTGAGCCACATCTCCAGCCCTATTTAGTATTTTATTTACAGACAGGGTCTCATTGAGTTGCCTAGCACCTCACCATTGCTTAGGCTGGCTTTGAACTCACAATCCTCCTGCCTCAGCCTCCTGAGCCGCTGGGATTACAGGCCCACGCCACCACGCCTGGCTAGATTTCTAGTTTTTGCCATGACATCAGGCTGCTAGTTTTCAGGGCCATTGCAGAGCTTGGGAGAATGGGTTAGGAACAAGACAATTAAAATGCCACAAAGCTCACTGTTCCCAGAGATTTAGCTGATGATGCTTATAATGCTGGCCTGTGGACATCACTTTGAGGACCACTGGTTAGAGGTAAAATGTGAGAAAGAAAATATAGTGTAACTATTAGGATGCAAACTCATTCAACCGGCCTCCCTTTTCCTTCTTTATTCAGTGTGATCACTGAGGCAATGGGTATACAGGAAAGACAACCATTTTCTGTCTTTGTTGGATGGTGGAAGTGCGCTGCCCCAAGGGACCGTTTAGTGTTTTATTTTTTTTAAACCAGTGCCTGTTACAGTTCATTTTGAAGCTCTACTTTCCCAGTGGGATAGGAGGAATACATCAGAAAATATGGAAACATTTCTCCTTCCAAAGGGTCAATTACACCATTTTCATTAACAAGCATTTATGGGAATTTTTCTCCCAAGGCACTAGGAGTCCCTGAAGCTTCTCTATTTTCATCCTTGTTAACAGTGCTCCTGGCCTCCTCTTATTGCCTCCAGGTTCTACTCTCCTGCTCTTGTGGATCAAGGCTCCAGGAAAGCTCCTGAGCACCTTATAAGGAACTTTCTGGTTAAAGGTGGGTGAAAAGATAATCATATTATTCCCATGGGTGGTATTAAAACCAGATAAGGAAAGCTGGTTCCATATCAGGCTGCAAGTGTTGGGTCTTGGCAGTGTACCCTCCCCAGAATCAAGAAAAGCTCTGCCTTCTTTTGCCAACAGGACTTACAAAAGAACTCCCTTCCCCATGTCCTTTGGTGTACAAACATGTTCTTGGAGTGCTACTTCTTAAGTCTTACAGAAATATGTGAAGGCTTCAGGTATCTGGGCACTGAGAGAGGTGAAAGGCTCTATTGGACACTGGTGAACATTCTGGAGAGCTGTGGCCAACTGAGAATGTGGAAGACAGAAGACATAGGGGAGACACAGGTTTTTGTTGCTGGTGAAAAACACCTGGCCAGCAGCTCACAGGGAAGTTTTCAAATGCATGGAGAACTTTGTGTGCAGACAGTAGACAGCCATGTCTGCCTAGGGAAGCCAGGCTACTGTCCATCCCAGCAGTAGATGAGCTGCAGATGTATTTGGCATGTCTTTGAGTAGGCATGCCCCATCCAAAAGACATTGCACAAGGGAAACTGAGGGGTGGGTAGGTGAGGTTTCTGTAAGTTCAGAAGCTCTGGGCATGAGCTTAGAAAGGAGGCAAAGGCAGGCTTCTGGATATGGTGTTTAACCAGCACTAGGAATGTTCGCTAGCACAGGCCTTTCTTTCTGAACAAAACAACTTCCCTGAAAGAGGAACAGGGTGTGGCTGGCACTGAGGAGAGAAGCTTGTGTGTATTCCATGTGTTGCTGAGCTAGCCCTGGTCACTCTGAGGCAGGTCTAGTCAGCCTCCAGGGTTGAGAGCAGTGGTGATCTTGTATTATTGGTGCAGCCATCAGATTTGTGACTTCCAGATGATGTTGGAGGAGGAACCCTGGCCAGGAATGTATGCCATAACCACACTTCCAGGCCTCTGTCTCAGTGACAAGGACCTGCGGGCCCTAGTGCAAAAAGCACAAAGTGGAATGGAGAGTGGTGGGAGGCTATGGCAAAGCCCTGAGTCCATGATGTGCCCAGACAGTTGACATCCTGTGTGGTCACTAGGACACACATTCTGGTCCTCTGCTATTCTGGGTCACAAGTTCAGCTGCAGGTATCACCCAGTGTTGGTCAGGCTACTAGTAATTAACTATTATAACCAAGCTCACAGACACAATGTGCAAAACCCAGATGACGCAAGATGTGAGTTGTTTGGCTTCTGCACTGGAGATTCAAAGGGTGGGTATGAGGGTCCACTGAGGATGAAGGAAGGCTGGGAGGAAGGCTTACAGAACTCTGAGCATTCTGGAGGGACCCACAGCCCTCCAAGTCTTTCACATAATCTCAGCCATGTCCACTGCAACTGAGAGGAAACCACCCTTTGCTAGTTGTCACTGTTGCAGTCACTGCAGAGACATGGCGAGGTCAGGATCCCAGCCAGCATTGCAGTTTACTACCATTCAGAATGCCTTTCCGTATTGGGTTTTCTCGGGATCTCCAGACTTTGGTTGGCATGCACCAAGAGACCCTACTGGCAAGGTCCAGGAAAAGGCCAGGCTGGAGGGTCCCTTCTGGGTCTGTCAGGATAGAGCTGTGTGGCCCCCAGGCTCTAGGTTACCAGAGAACATCAAAAGCTGACAGAAAATGTGACAGCCATGCTCCTTGCTGCAATGAAATAATCTGTTTCATTTCTTGGCCTCCGTTTATTTTTTTTATTTTTTATTTTATTTATTTATTTTTTTGAGCATGTGGCCTAAGCGCCCTACTGGGACATTGTTAGTCACTCCAAGAGGAATGTCATTTCTAGTAGAAATGATTTTGGCATAATTTGTGAAAAAGTGACAGAGAGAGGCTTTTGAAAACCTATCCCAGAGGTACGGTACGAGGTAGGATGCTAACTGTATCAACTTATTTGTTTATTCATCCACTTATTTATTTTTAATGAGTGGCCAACAGTCCAAGTCCTATTATTTGAATAGTCCAATTTTCCCTCACCCACTTGAAATTTGATGTTTCATATACACTGACTTCCAAAATGTACTGAGCATTATTTCTGAGCTCTCAGTTCTGTTCTACTGACACACTTACATGCACATACACACACACCACCACCACCACCACAAACACCACCACCAACAACAACAACAACAATAACAACAACAACTTTAGCTTTGGGGAATGTATTCATAATTGACAGAACTAGATCTTTGTTGTTGCTCAAGTTTCAAAAATGGGTTGTCTCTTGTGCCTGAACGCTAAGCTGCCTTGAAATTTTCTCCACCAGATTAATTAATCTGTCACCTTTAAATTTGGCCTCACACAAAGTCTCATGGCATGGACAAAATGTAGAAAAGTGCTTTGCCAGAATGATACATGAATGGCCTCTAGTCCAACTCCTAAAGAGAGTCCACGTTCCTGTCAGAAAACTCATGAGCACAGCCTTTACTGTCCGCATACCCATCAGCTTTCTGCTCCTCTGAGTTCTCACCAGAACTGCCCATGAAGCTCTGCTGACAACATTTTAGGGCTCCTCTAGTCTTTATCTCCAAACTTTTCCAAACTCCTGCCACAAACCAGTTCCAAAAGCTCACTGAACCACATGGTCAGGAATAGGCACAGCAATAACCCCACTTGTCATCACCAGTTCTGTGTTGGTCAGCTCTCTGTCATTGTGGCAAAAAATATCTTGAAATAACAACTCAGAGGAGGAAAAATTTATATTCTGTCATGGTTTCAGAGGTCTCAGTGCATGGTTGGCTGACTCCATTGCTTTGGACCTGGGGTGAGGCAGTACATCATGAGGGAAGGGCATAGCAGATGGAAGGTGCTCATCTTATGGAAGCTAAGAAGGAGAGCAAGAGTGAGAGTGAGAGCAAGAGCGAGCGAGAGAGAGAGAGAGAGAGAGAGAGAGAGAGAGAGAGAGCAAGAGAGCGAGAGAGAGCAAGAGAGAGAGAGAAGAAGAAGAAGAAGAAGAAGAAGAAGAAGAAGAAGAGGAGGAGGAGGAGGAGGAGGAAGAGGAAGAAGAAGAAGAGGAGGAGGAGGAGGAGGAGGAAGAAGAAGAAGAGGAGGAGGAGGAGGAGGAAGAGGAAGAAGAAGAAGAAGAGGAGGAGGAGGAGGAGGAGGAGGAGGAGGAGGAAGAAGAAGAAGAAGAGGAGGAGGAGGAGGAGGAGGAAGAAGAAGAGGAGGAGGAGGAGGAAGAGGAAGAAGAAGAAGAAGAGGAGGAGGAGGAGGAGGAGGAGGAAGAAGAAGAAGAAGAAGAAGAAGAAGAAGAAGAAGAAGAAGAAGAAGAAGAAAGAAGAGGAGGAGGAGGAGGAGGAAGAGGAGGAAAAGTGAGGAGAGAGAAGGAGAGAGAGAAACCAGGAATGAAATTTAGTCAGCTAGGACACACCACCAAGAGCCCACTCAGATCTACTAGATCCAACCTCTTATGGTTTCCAACACCTCCCAAGAGTCCATCCAAATTATGGAATCCCATAATGGATTAATCTACTAATGAGGTCAGAGTCCTCATGAGTCAACCACTTTCCAGCAGCCCCACCCATCTCTGGAAACTGCTGTATTTGGGGATGAAGCTTTCAACACTTGAGGCTTTGGGAAACATTCTAGAACCAAACCATAACAGTATGTATGTGCAAATACATATATTATAATATCATTTGATGCCTTGGTCTGTTGTCATCCACTTAACAATAACTGTCATGGCTTCTCGTGGTGTTTGTCATGAGTTCTTTGACTAAAATGCTGCACTACACAAAGAGCCGTGCAAACTCTGTGGGTCCAGAGACTGTGCCCATTTCAGTCACCAAAATATGACCAAGGAGATTACCTCAGCAGGCAGCAGAAATCTGGTATTTGGTGCTATTAATGATTCCCATCGTGATTAGTCACTGGAACAAAATACCTGAGATAATCAACTAAGAACGATGAAAGGTTCATTTTGGATCATGGTTTCAGAGGTTTCTTTCCATGGTCAGTAGGCTCTGTCGCTCCTGGGCCTGTGGCAAGGCAGCACATCATGGTGGGATTATAGGATAGAAGAAAGCTTGTGTGCTTTTCTGTAGAAGAAGGAAGAAAAGAGAAGAAGGGCAAAGGGAGGAAGATCAGGAATGGAAGGAGGAGGAAATAAAAAAGGTAAAAAAAAAAAGATGGGGCTGGGGATGTGGCTCAAGAGGTAGCACGCTCGCCTGGCATGCGTGGGGCGCTGGGTTCCATCCTCAGCACCACATACAAATAAAATGAAGATGTTGTGTCCACCAAAAACTGAAAAATAAATATTAAAAAATTTTCTCTCTCTCTCTCTCTCTCTCTCTCTCTCTCTCTCTCTCTCTCTCTCTCTCTCTCCCCCTCTATCTATCTTTAAAAAAAGATGGAGAATTATCCACTAATTTGTTAAACAGAATTTACAATGCTCTGGGGAGGTTGGGCTTGAGACGGAATGCAGTTTCAGTGTAGACACATTTAATTTCCTTCCAAAGAGGAGCCTTTTTTGCTGAAGAAGTGTTGGCTTGGCCGACATCACTCTGGAATGGAGAAAAATGAGTGAGGAGAGGGAGAGGAACGCTGGGAAGCACTGAGGGCATTTGCAGGTGCTGTGAGGGTGGATTGGGAAGAAGAGGAATTTCATATTGGGATTCTTTTCACAGATTTCAAGACGTGCTAAGAAAGAGTTTGATGTACTCAATGTACTGTATGCTACTGAACTGTTTCTTTGAGCCTGACACCTCACTGAAATGGGATTGCATGGTTTCAGCAGGCTACACATGTGCTCATGTTGATGAATTTAAAATTTTACATCCTGCCATAATCTTGTCACACGTAACTTAATTTGTCCTGAGACATTGCCAGGTTTTACAGATCTTTTGTTCATACCAAGGTTCTGAGAATGAGTTCACTTGCATGTGTACTATGCTAGGATTTCAAGGTTGGCTCGTTTTTTAAAATGCAAATTGAATCGCCCCCATACTTAATGGCTTCAGACTGGCATTTATTATTGGTTGCAATTGTGGGTATTGGCCGGGCAGTTTTCCAGTTTAGGCTGACTGGCCGGGGCTGGATGATCCAGGATGTCCTCAAGCACTCTTTAGGCTGCCTGCAATGACTGAGAGGGCTGCCACATCTCCGCAACAATCCCTCCTCCTCTGGGAGGTTGGCCCACCCCTCCCCGACCCCCGGCTTGACCTTATGGTGACAAAAATTTTCCCGTGGTGAGATAAAACCCAAGGTGCAAGTGTTCCTCAAACGTCTGCTTCTGACCAAGTTTGCGATGTCCCTTGGGCCAGTAAAAGTCAAAAGGTTTGAGCCCAGAGATCTACGTGACAGAGGCATTGGCTTCACCTCTTGTCGGGATAAACAGGCAGCAAAGTCCCTTTGAAAAGGCACATACATAGATGGGAGGAAATCGTGGTCACTTCACGGCTCACCACAGTGGCTGTCATTAATTATTTTATGGCACTGTCTTTATTTTGCAGTCTACCAGTATCCATTTCTCAGAAAGCTCAAATTGGGTAAATTGGGTACTTCTGAGCCATTTTTTTTTTTAAAAAGGTGAACATTGCGCCAACTAAGCTTAAAATGGGAATTTCACTTGTTCATTTAAAGGTGGATAAAATTCCTACATTTTACTATTCTGAGTTCATGGCAGAGCTCTGATGGCTTCTAGAGAGGTGGAAACAAAACCTGTATATCCAGCCATTTTGAGAGCTTTGATCCTGTAATTTTCCAATAAGCAACATTAACATTTGCAACTGTTGGGTGCAGAGGTCCTGTCAACAAATGTGGTTTATGTGGCATTACTATGATTTGTAAGAAATTTTTCATGCCAATCACTCACCACTCATCTCCTGGGTTTTTTAAAATTTATTTTTAATTCTAATTCATTATGTATGACAGCAGAATGCATTACAGTTCCTATTACACACATAGAGCACAATTTTTCATGTCTCTGGTTGTACACAAAGTAGAGTTGCACTATTCGTGTCTTGGGTACTTGCACTATACGTGTACTTGGGGTAATGATGACCACCGTCTTTTATACACCTCTCCTGGGGGTTTGCATGCTTTAAAAAAAAATGCTAGTAGTATTGGTAAATTTGTCGTTGACATCGGTTGTCCTGTGAAGATTTATCACTTGACTTTACACTGTATTAAAATGATCGCTGATCAAAATAAGATTTGTGTCCGACCTATTTTATCTAGCATCTTTACCCAGTACAGCACCGTAAGGTAAGTTAGATTGCTATCATGCCTTTTAGATGCTGCTTGTCTCAGTACTTGATTGAATGAGTATTATAGCTTTTCCCAGAACCACCACAATTTATCTTCCCCAACTGATCTTTCATTGGTCATTTCTCTAAGACTGTAAGTCTCTGAAACTCGATTTTCTTTTGTTTTCTACTTGGGCCACTTTTTCAGGAAGGGAACAAAATCCCAAGAGGATGGTTCATTGCCTCAGCTGTGGGTTACAGAGTCAGGAAACTAGGGGAAACATACACACACACACACACACACACACACACACACACACATATATATATATATATATATATATATATACATGCTGGAGATAGAACCCAGGGCAATTTACCACTGAGCTACAACCCCGGTCCATTTTACCAATTTTTAAAATTTTGAGACAGGGTCTCACTAACATTCTGATACTGCCCTCAAACTTGTCCTCCTGCCTCAGCCTCTCGAGTTGCAAGGATTACCAGCATGTGCCACCATGCACAGCTACATGTTCTTTTTTTCTGGCACAGCAATGCCATCTGCATTTTCGTTGGCAAGAGACATTGCTGCATCGCTTATTGATGACATCGTTTCTTTTTTTTTTTTTTCACAAATGTAAAATCATGAATATAGCAGAATAAGGAATTGCCATTCTCCTTATATTGTTGCAAGAAATACTGGGAATAAATTGGGAAGACGATAAACGACAATACATTGGGAAGACGATAAATGACAACTGGAGTGCAGGCAAAGTTTCTGCTGCTTTGAAATACCTTTATTTGTGTTAAATAAAAGCTTCAAGTATTTGTTCAAGTAGGACAATCATTTGTATCCAACCGATGTAAGAATAACACATCTCTGTTAATGACTCTAGTGATGAAACATAAAACATGCAGTCTCTAACATTACTGCAGTTTCTGAGAACAACTGAGTCATTTTGGCACTCTTCACGGGGCAGCAAAATTAAATTGGTTTACTAATTGTCCACAGTCATACAATAAGACCTCTGAAGGCGGTCTGGACCTTATTTACCTCAGAGCCCACGATGATGGCTTGCTGTTGTCTTTCTCACACCCTTGATCGTCCTTCCTTCCTGCCTGCCTGCCTTTCTTCCTTTTCCCTCTTTTCTCTGTTCCTTTCTTTCCTTCTTCATTCTTTTTGTTTGGTTGTAGAACTGTTGTGTATTGATTAAAATACAATGCAAGGATTTTCTGGGTGACATCCCTGAACATGGAATAGTAGAGAACTCCAGGGCTCAAGTTCTCCACCAAAGCAAGGAATGAGCAGGCAAAAACTGTCAGTATCAACTTTTACAGAGGGCTGGAATGTAGACAACGATGTATAATCACCAGGGAAAGACTTGGAGAGGAAAGAAGGTGGTTCTGGTGATGTAGCTCGGAGGTAGTGGGATTGCCTAGCATGTGCCGTGGCTCTGGGTTCCATCCCCAGCACCAAAAAGGAAGGAAAAAAAAAAGAAAAGAAAATGGAAGAAAGAAGGTGCTGGCTGGCAGCTAAGGGAAACCTGCCACATCTTTCATTGCCCACCTAGCATCCCCAACACCCAGATCAGCAGTGGCGTGAGGAATGCAGCCAGCATACCTGACCAATGTAAGCAGTCCCAACAGCAGGAATGTGGACTTTCTTCCCAAAGGATTGTGGTTTCTGTTTCGACCTGTTGGATAGTTGGCTGCCTGAAGGGACAGCAAGAGGGCAGTCATCTGCTTTGCCTGGTTCTTGGAGCTCCCCAGGCCAGGAACCAGGAGACGGCTTGACTACAAAGAGGCATGAGGGAACATCGAGGGTGATGACAAACGTTCTGTATCTCAATTGTGGTGATGGTGGAAACCAACCATATGTACCTGTTAAAATTCACAGAACAGCACGCTGGAAAGAGGTGAAATTTATGGTCTGTAAGTTGTGCCTCAATAAACCTTTTGACAAAAAAAAAAAAATACAACTAAACGGAACAAAAGGAGTACGATGGTAAAGGGATACCTGTGAAGCAGGACTGGGATTCCAACTCAGGGCAAAGGGATGTCCCAGGACATCACCTGTGTATTCAGTGCACCTAGAAAGAACCAGCCCAACAGAGAATGGAGGACAAGAGAGATGGTTTAAAATGCTAACCCTTACAGGACTACAGAAACTAAGCCAAAGGGAGAGACAAAGCAGTTTTCTCCTTTGGGGGTGGAAAGTCCCTGAGAAATGGATAGAATCTACTAGAACCACAATGAGAGAGTGAAGGGAAGCAGAGTGGATAGTGTAGTGAAAGAGATCATTCTCACCCGTTCATCAATACTTAATGTCTGTAAGGCATGCAGTGGGGTGAGGGAGAGAGGGATGGAAGGAGAGAAGGAGGGTTGATGGCCAGGGCCCAGCAGATACCCAGAGTTCGGGACATGGAAGTCTGAGCCACAGAGTCTAGACAGGTGGAGCTTTCCAGGGCAGAGAACCAGAGCGAAGGGAACTGCAGAGGGAGAGAACCCTACATCCCCAGTGTGTCCCATGTGAGTATTCAGCAGACCACAGGGGAGCACAAGCACGTGAGGAAACTACCTGAGGCCTGGGAAAGGCTCTGCCCCTCAAGAGGATGCAAGTAACTGCACAGCACTCAGGGAGGAAAGAGACCAGCAGCTTTCCCCACCCACCAGGTGGGGAAGGTCACATTGTCAGGGAGGCATCAGGCAGGGCACTCACGAGGGCCGTGCCCTGTCAGCGCAGAAATATGTCTCCTACACTGAGCTGCCCTGGTCTCATGTCCTTCGTCCTCAAAGCAAGACCCAGAGGGAAAAAAACTTTTCCAAGTCACTCTAACAGCATCCCAGCACACAGCTCAGGGCTCTGTCTAGGAATACAGAAATACCCAGCGGTCCAGGAAGAAGGTGGAACGGGACGTCTGATACCAGGGATACAAAGCAGCAGGAAAATGCAACTCATAGAGAGGAGAGAAACCAATGAATGAAAGGCATCCAGATTAGAAAGGAAGGTAAAGAAAAAAACAAAACAAAAAAAAAACCTTGCCTTCATTTGCACTCATGATCATCTATGCATGAAACCTGAGACCATTTACAAAAGAGCTACTTAATTAGTGAGCTTGGCGTGTTTGCAGGACACAATATGTTTTAGAGACAGCTACTATAAGGACAGATGCAAATTAAATATAAGAGGTTTTGGGGGGGGGGGCTAGGGACACAGCTCAGTTGGTACAGTGCTTGCTTTGCATGCACAGGGCCCTGGGTTTGATCCCCAGCACCACAAAAATAAAATAAAATAACAGGTTTAATTCTCACTGTTGGAGAGACTCCTCCCTCCTCCCCCTTTGTTAAAGCATTGACTTAGGAGAACTTGTAAGTTCTTTCTCCATCTCTGAAAAGGATGTAAATCCCTTTTCAAAGGTACAAAAGAAAGAGCCTCTTGCCAGCTTTATGACCCAGGAAGTGTGTTCAAGGACCTAGGAACCGTCTGGTCTCTATGAAAAGTAAACAGCTGGGATGATATTTCCCCCACTTCCCAGTTCCTGTGAGAGAAAGGGAGCGTGGGGTGGGGGGAGAGGAAATACTAGAAGTCTTACTTCAGTGGGCTCCTTGCTCCAAGTGTGAAAACGAGATCCTGTCATAAGAATGTGAGAAGTTTACTTATTTTTCCCTTGGATAAAGACAGTTATATTAGTCTGCTCGGGCAGCCATAACAAAGTTCTACAGACCAGTGGGCTGAAACAACAGAAATTTATTTTCTCACAGTTGTGAAGTCCATGATGAAGGTGATGGTAAATTCAGTTTCTGGCAAGGGCTCTCCTCCTGGCTTGTAGTTGGCCACCTTCTGGCTATGTGCTCACTTGGTCTTTCCCCAGCATATGTGCCCTAAATGGGCACCAGAGCCCTCGCCTTTTCTGAGAAGGCCATGTTGGATCAGAGCCCCACACTTGGGACCTCGTTTAACCTTAATTACTCCCCTAGAGGCCCCATTTCCACATACAGCCACACTGGTGATTGGTTAGGACTTCAACACATGAATCTGGGAGAACGCACAGTCAGTCCCCAACAGCAATAAACTAATACATACGGTCGCCCTGAATGCCACGTTAACTTAGTGTGTACTGTGTGTGAGAGATGGCACGGGCAAGTCATCCTTCCCAATGACTAGTTATTGTCCACCCCCCACCCCACCGAGCAAGGATGGAATGAGTTAGATCTGCTTGGCTACATGAGAGGGTGATGCCTTTCTGCCCCTTTGCAGTCTCAATGGATTGGCTTTAATGTGCATCACATTCTGGTGCACTGCTTATTCAATAATGAAATCATTTTCTACCTTTGTGCGGATGGTCTCTGCCTGGGCTGGCAGACAATTTTCTTTCTAATTGTATTTTCCCAATGCTACAGCCCTCTCACCCTGAAAACACTCAACTCATTGCCCTGACACTTTTTTTCTTTGCTGATCTGAAACAGGCATAGTAAGGCATTAAATTTTTGTTCTGGTGTTTCTAGTCTGCTTGCTCTTGTGGTGCAAACTAAGTAATTAAAAAAAAAAAAAATCCTAGCAAGAACTAGATCCAGCAGTGACAAGAGATGTGAGGAAGCCACCATTCTGGTGGAAGGGCACAATTCCTGGAGGTCAGAACAATTTTGTATGAACATATTCCAGAACCTGAAATAAGTAGAAAAGTATATGAAAGTAATGCATTGTCATGTATTCCTTGTTATACAATCCACCATTCACTCAGGGGCATGTGTACAGGAATCCCTAGCAATCCTCATTCAAGATGAGGTGAAGAGGGCTGGGGATGTGGCTCAAGCGGTAGCGTACTCGCCTGGCATGCGCGGGGAGCTGGGTTCCATCCTCAGCACCACATAAAAATAAAATCAAGATGTTGTGTCCCCCGAAAACTAAAAAATAAATATTGAAAAATTCTCTCTTTAAAAAAAAAAAAAAGATGAGGTGAGGAGATCAAGTGCAATTTAAATGCTCAATGATCACATTGCTGTGTATTTTTTTTTTTTTTTTTTGCATTAACATGGTTTGGAAGCGTTTTTAAAAACTTTGAGATTACATGGAAAAAAAGTAATGTTAAACTTGCAAGCAAAAGAGTTTATGTTTCTGTGGCTGGTATCCATTTCGTGTATAACTACGACTTTAAAGTACAAATATGCCAGGTGCGGTGGCACAAGCCTGTAATCCCAGCAAGTTGGGAGGCTGAGGCAGGACGATTGCAAGTTGGAGACCAATGTCAGCAACTTGGCGAGACCCTGTCTCCAAACAAAAGAAAAACAGGGCTGTGGATGTTGCTCCTTGTTTGAGCGCCGCCGGGTTCTATTCTCAGTCCCCCAATCCCCAAAAGAGAGTAAGTACAGATATATTTCCAACTCCTGACGGTATAGTTGATGCCCAATCGACTTTCACCTTCCGTTTCTAAAGCGTCTTCGATTATCTTATGATCTTTGACTCTCTGAATCTCAGAATTGCTCCCCCAAGGCAAGGACAAGGGTGAGAAAAGCCGGACAAGCAATAGGTGAAAAGACACTCAAGCACACCACAGTAGTTCAGTTTTATTTCCAGCATTAACAAACATTTATGCACCCTAGCGCCAGTCCAGAGAAACAAACCGCTCCCGCATCCCCACCCATACACGGGTGATCACCGCAGGAATCAGTGCCCTAGGGCTGGAAGAGAACTCAGGGTGAGAACTCAACCTCCTTTTCCTGGTTGAAGCTTCAGGAAATAGCGGGGCACAAAGCGCTGCATGGCCTGCACCAACATGGAAAGCTGGTTGAGCAAGGAGGCGACGGATATCTGCAGGAGGCTGGAGTTTTCAGCAGTCAATCGGCTAAAAGTAAGGGGAAAAGAAAATCACATCCAAGATGCCAACTCCTCTCCCTTGGTCCCCGCCCCGCCCCGCCGGGCCATGCAGCTAATCCTTCAGTATCTCACCTAGAGCGCCCCCTGCACCGCGGCCCTCCTCTGACCAACCCTTGGGTGTCTCCATGCGTCTCACAGAGTGCCCCCACAGGGCGAGACGGGTCAGCCATCTGCTGCCGCCTGCTCCCGCCTGCTCCCGCTCAGCCAGGCCCCTTGTGAACTTACATAACCAGGTCACTGCCGATCACGGCGAATTCCCTGTGAACCGCCCCTCCGAGGGCCTCGATGCCCGGGGCCAGGTACCTGCGGGCAATCTCCGCATCCATGAAGGACAGGAAAGGCACCGTGAGGCCGCTGGTGGAGAACCAGTTAAGGCAACTTGGAGACGCGGGCCACCCACGACCCCTTCCGCCGACTCCAGCCCACAGCATAGCCCCCATCCGTCAGGCTGGTCCCCTAAGTCCGCTTCCTCTAGCCGCCTCGGTTCGTCACTCGTCCTTCGGCCCCGAGGATGTTCCTCCCCGCCGGAACCCCAAACTTCTCTCTGCCCATCCCAGGCCACTCCCAGCCTGGCCCTCAGCCCTGCCCCGACCCCCGGGAAGGATACAATTCCAGCGGTTGGTTTCCCAAGCCCTCCGCAGAAGCTTCTGCACCCCGCCCTGAACCGAGCAACGCCCCGTCGACCGGGGGCGCTTCCCCGGCAGCAGCACCCTCTATTCCTCCGCCTTCCCACATCCCGGGGTTTCCAGAGCGCCCAGGGCCACTGGACCCACTGGCACTGCCCTCTGCCCCATCACGACACCCGCCATCGCCAGCATCTGGGGCCTGCATGGCTGCTCCACGTGCCCCCTCAGAGCACACCTCGAACACAACCTCCACTTCACGCTGTGCTGAAGGAATGAGGTGCCCACACGAAGTCCCACCCCTTCCCCCACACGAAGTCCCACCCCTTCCCCCACACGAAGTCCCACCCCTTCCCCCACAATGCACCCCGTGAGGCGCACTGCGCCTGCGCCCGAAGGCCCCCATGTGCTGAGGCACCAGCCGTGCGGTGGGTTTGGGCCAAACCTGCCCTGCTGCCCCTGGGCCCTTGGGCGGCCCCGTCGGCCCGCTCCCTCACAAGGCCCCGCCCCTTGACTGTAGGCACCTCAGGCCCTCCTAGAGGACCCGCGCATGCAGGCCCCTAATGAGGCTGCCTGTGACCGTCTCAGTTCCCGCCATTTTAAGGGGTCGCGAGGCTCTACTTTGGCCAGCGTGGACAACCACTCATATTACCGCCTGCCCTGAATTCCCCTGTCCTGGGCATGAGGCCTACACTGCTGAGGGCCCCCACCCCCAGTCTCGAGTGAGAGCCTGGAGCGCCTGTGGACCATACAGAAAACTGGGGGAAGCAGGGGCTGGGGTGGAACTTGGGTCTCTCCTCAGCGGCGGCAACGACAGAGCAGGCACAGGCAGCCACGCTGGGGACAGGACCTAGGACCTGTTAGACACCCTTGGCTCTCGGGCTGAGAGGACAGTGTCTGGGCAAGACTCGTGACAGGAGAAGCTGCTGGTGGCCAGTTCTCCCAGGCCAGAGGGACAGCCTGAGGACATCAGTCCGGGTGATGCAGATGTGGCGAGCCATTGCAAGTTCATCGCCCTCAGGGAGGACTAATGACCATGGTCATATTACAGCCCTTTCAGTGTGGAGGTAGGGTTTCTCCATCAGTCTGTCAATGCCACGCACCTTGCACCTTCGTAACAGATACAACAGATGAATACAATCTCCAGAGCAAAAACGACACTACAGTGTAGTAAAAAGACATTTTTATAGCTTTAAAAAAATGTAGCATATGCAACTAACATCTGAGAGGTGCCCACAGTTAACAACCTCCTCCCCCCAAATGGGGCATTATAACAACCAGCCCTCAGGAGCCCAGAGGAGCTAAGCCACGGCACACCAGTCTCCTACTCCTACCTCTCTACATGGCCCTTTCATTAACTGCTTCTCGGCTGCGTATGTTAGATTAGAATGTGCCGTCTGTTCCCTGCTGTGCTCTGCATACTGCTGCAAGGGTAGATGCAGGCATCCGGCAGCTACATGGGGACGTCTGCGTGTATCAGTCGGCACGCATCTGCAGGTAACATAAGCCTCACTGGCCAGCTTTTGCACAGGGACTTTAACACAGAGATCCAGTTGCTGACGAAATCATTTGAGGAGCAAGAACCATGGCATGTAGGCCAAGACTCTGACAATGACTCCCAAAATACCACAGAATGACCTGCCTGGGGAGCCAGAACCCTACCACAAGAGGATGGTAGCGAGATCAGGAACCTGCTGACCCTACCATTGCTTCTGGGAATACACCCCCCCCCCCGCCCCTTGCTATCGTCCAAGTACTGTATCAGGAAGGTTCCTCTCTCTCTCTCTAACTGCGAGTCCCACAGCCACTCTGCTACATCTGAACAGCACGTAAGAAACGAGGCCTTAGATCCCCTCCTGAGTTAGTAAACGTCTAGCAATGGGCCCTTGTGAGGTGGGGAGGAGCCCTGATTTCTGGCGCTTGCCGGAAACCACGTCCTGCATGCGCTCCCAGCTTGGCCAACTTCAAGCTATCAATAGGAGCTCACTGGGGGCACAGGTGACAAGAGATGGTCCCCATGGGCTGCCTGTCACCAGCAGATAGGGGCTGGCTCCGACACACCACTGCTGGCACCAGCCTTACCCCACAGTAGGAATCTCTGCTAACACTGCCGTGGAAATGTGAATCCTTGCGCGTTGCAGAGAGAGAAGAGGTAGCACCGTAGGGGTCAGCTAGGGATTTTTATGAACCATTTCCACAGAGCTGTTAAAGCAGAGGGTCCTGGAGGTCGTTATTTCCAGAGTCTTGTTGGAGTATAAGCTCGAGGTGTCAGCCGGAGTGGATCGTGTGTGGTTGTCATGGGCACGGGAAGCCATGCTGCACTGAAAATCCGTGGGACTGGAAATTGAAGGTTCGTCACTGTGGCGGTTTTCCTGGGCAAGCCTCGTGAGCAGTGAGCAGTGATGAGGTCGGGGTGCCACCATGTTCAGTCTCAGCAGGGAGTGGGAAGTGGGGGGTGTTCCTCCTTTTGTGGGTCTTAGGTGAGGGGGTTACGACTGGTAAGGTTGATAAGCTACCACGTCTGGTGTTCCTGATATGATTTGGGGTGTCCACGTATCCAGGTGCACCTTGATTCAGTTTGGTAACTTGCCACATATAGGTTGTTTATCAGTTTGTGCCTCATGGTTGCGCTGGGCAGATGGTGGTGGTTTACTTGTACAAGCAAGGGCCAGACTCATTCTGCCTTATACTCAAAATGGAGTAGCTCATGGCACAGCACTGCTTTAAAAAATGGAGCAACTCAGGTTTAGACACAGCCTGAAAACGGCTGTTCTATACATTGTGGAGTCACTCTGAGCGGGGCATAGCCTGCTCTCCACACAGCTTAAGCTCCACATGGCTCACTCAAGCCCTATGTAGACTGCAAAATGATCCTCTCAAGGTCCAGAACCTCAACTGGTGCAGATAAAATCCTTGGTGTGCACCCTGGTGGGACTACCAACAATGGCCCATCGACCATTTCCAGTGACCTCATTTTCCTCACCTATGAAGCAAGTTTTAAGTAGCCACAGTTGCAACAGGAAGGAAAAGGGCAACTGCCCTGGGATTTAATATCTCCAGGCAGCTGCAGGACCTTTCTTGTGGTTCCAAGTACAGGTCCGGCAAGTTGGGAGAGTGTGTCAGTCCTGAGCCCTTTCCTTGTCACCGTGGTTCACTTTATGCTTTGACTGTATCCCTTGTTGTTCTAAAACTCACAATTTTTCTTTAACTCTTCCCAATCTTGTCCTCCATGACCTGGTCCTCCGTGACCTGGTCCTCCATGACCTCCTCCTCCATGACCTTCTCCCTGATCCTCTCCTCCCTAATGTCTGCTTTCTAATCTCAGGGAAACTGAATTCCTCTGAATCACCTCTTTAAAAACTCCCTGCCCGCCCCCCCCCCCCCCCCGCCCTTGGGCAGAATCACGGTCTCTGAAGGAGGAGTCCCTGTGTTTCTCTGTTGCTGGCAAAGCAATCAAACTTGTTTTTCCTTTTTGTCAAAACAGTGCCCCCATTATTGGGTTGGCGTAGGGGACAAGGTGCCAGCTTTTGGTAACAATACCTCCCGGGAGGGAAAAGGCTAGGCTCCACACGCTCGCTGCTCCAGAATTATCTGGCGTTAAATTGGGAGGAAAATTGGTTTTATTCAGAACAGGCTCTGAAGGAAGCTGGAAGAAGCCTGTTTGTTTCAAAGTTTGCAAAGGTGCGGGACCAAAGGTCTTTGAAAGTGGAGTTGAGGAAGAGAAGGACTTTGTGAAGGCAGGTAAGGGAGGGAGGGTCTTGATGACAGGGGAGAGCCAGGTCATTATGTTCTGAGGCAAGGTGTGGGTGGAAGCCCTTGATAAGCTCGGCAGGCACTCGTGAAGGAAAGGGAAGGAGCAAAGAATTCTCTGAGCAGTGAATGGGGTGTGATAACTTCATGAGCCAAGAGGGAAGAGATGGTGAGAAGAGATGGGGGAGGGAAGGTCTTTGTGAGGGAAGGTGAGGGAAGTCAGTAGTTTTCAAGAGGAGGGGAGGGGGCTGGAGATGTGGCTCAAGCAGTGGCGTGCTCGCCTGGCATGCGTGCGGCCCGGGTTCGATCCTCAGCACCACATACAAACAAAGATGTTGTGTCTGCCGAAAACTAAAAAATAAATATTAAAGAATTCTCTCTCTCTCTCTCTCTCTCTCTCTCTCTCTCTCTCTGTCTCTCTTTAAAAAAAAAAAAAAAAAAAAAAAAAAAAGAGGAGGGGAGGGACATTAGTGCTTTGCTAGAGGCAGTACGGTCTGAGAGAAGGCCTTTCTGAGGGCAGTTGGCGGAATGAAGGATTTAGTGAGGTGAAGTGAGGGGTGGAAGGACACTTTGAGGGGAGGTAAGCGATATCACTGTTTTGTGGCTGGAATGGAGGAGGGAAATCTTTTGTGAGGAGAGCAGTGACAGGGAAGGCTTTTGTCAGGGGAGGTGGTTCAGGGAAGACATGTTTGAAGGAAGCTCAGGAGGAAGCCTAAGAGATGGGGAGGGAAGGGAAAGAAGGACTCTGCGACCAGGGAAGTGACATAGGAATTTGGGGAGAAAGGGAGAGTTGTTGAGTCTCAGAGGAAGTCACCCAAGAACCATGAAAACGCAGGAAACACCCATGATCCACTGAAAGGCAAAAAGCACTGGTGAACAGTTGCAACTCCTGAGGAACACAAAGGGTAGGGAAAACTAGTTGGGAACTGCAGAACTCTAGCCCGGCACCACCACCTCTAGTCCAGCCCCTACAAACTGTCGTCCTCTAAATGTTAACACACCACACCAACAGGCAGCTCACTTTCCCTCTGGGGATGGTCCGCATCCAAACATTCCTTGCTTTACCCCCAAGGCATCTCTCTCTTGAGATTGCCCCCATCCTCCCCTGAACATGTACCTACTTTTCTAAATAAGCCTCTGTCTATGCCTTTGTCGGCCACAGGCTGAAATTCTTTTCCGTCAGGTATGCCAAGAACCCCACTGGTCCTGCGTCAAGTCTCCCCTTCTCTCCGGGAACTCCTCAGACCCTTCTTTGGGGACATCTCTCCTCCTGTGACAGGAGGATCTGTTGGGGATATAGAGGCAAGGCAGCCATTAGTGTCAGAGGGCAATACCTTTGTGAGAGGAAGTGAGTGACAGAAGGTCTCAGCGAAGGGAAGCGAGGGGTGTTAGTGCCTTATGAAGGGAGATGAGTTTGTGAAGGCCTCACAGAGGAGTCGTGATGGAGGGAAATTATCATGGTGCCCGGTGAAGGCAGATGAGACAGGGAAGACTTTAGCAAGGGAGGGAAAGCTTTTGTGAGCTGGCAGAGGTAACCAAAAGACAAGCTTGTTTCCTAGTCAACCGGTACGGGGCGGGGGGGACAAGCCAAAAAATGACTTTTGATGCACTACAGTCCCCTCAGGGATGGCTGTCAAACCCAGCTGTGACAGGAAACCATCCTCCTGACGGACAGAGTTTTAGGTGTTGCACCTGCACATATACCGCGTATGGAACTTAGAATACACCGTAACTCAGGAGCAGGGGTAAATGGCCTGGCTTTTTGGCCAGGAACCTGTAAATTTAGGCTCTGCAGGTCAAGGAGCTCTGGTTCACAGAGGGGCACACTTCCAACATGGTGCACAGGAAGCGTCTCACTGAGCATGAAGTGCCGACGGCCATCTGCTCCCTTTGGATACCACATGCCTAGACACCAGCAGGCAAGGAAAGGAGTCGTGATGACGTTGTGAGATGCAGACTGTCTTACAATATTGGCTACAGGGAATGGCCTTGTCCTAGATCCCCTGGTGTCAACCTGGGAAATTGATCTATTTCTACAGAACTGCCCATTTCATCTGCATTCAAGGTAGTTTTGCAATTTCAACATTTAGTTTCCGTCCCTTCTCTCCTGCGTGATTTTATCTGCTTTTTGTTAAATCAACTGATCCTAATCAGACACCCATTTCATTGTGCCCAGAGATGCACTGGGCCAGCAACTCCCAGAGGGCCCAGCAGGCACTCGTGGCCTCTGCTCTGGGACATCTGCAGGATCAGCCGAGACATCTGAAGCAGGTGGAGGCCAAATCATCCGAGGGTCCTTCCCTCACAGGTCTTCTGTCTGTGTGCGGGAGACTCCAAGGCAGGCCCTGTGCACCAGAGATGCCCTCAAGTCCTCTCCACCGTGGCGGCAGCCCCAGGGCAACCCAACTTCTTTCAGGCAGCTCAGTGCTCCCAGAGCCCGTGTTCCAGGGAACAATCGAGAAGCTTCACACTACTATCATGTCAAGCAGCATCGACCCCGCTGTCCTCCAGCAGTGGAAGCAGTACCAGACCTGCTCACATTCAAGGGGGCAGGGGAAGGGAGGGACACAGACCCCATGTCTCAAAAGGAGGCTGTCAAGGCCAAGGTGTAGAACACATGAGATGGACCCTCATCCTGTCCATCCCTGGAAAGACACTCGGCCACACAGTTATCATTATCATATGCACGTGTTTAGAGGGGCGTGAATGTCATTTCATCTAGGACTGTCCTTTGCAAAGTCAACAAGTCCAGGGCGTGGCTTGGACATGGGGAAGACAGCCATGTTCAGCCCAGGAGTACAGAAGGGGCACCTGTACTTTCCTCCACTTGGCTCACAAGTCTAGTGGTTGGGCCATGAGGTCAGAGCCCATGCGTCTATTGCTGCCCAGGGACAGGAGCACCTCATTGTGCCTGTTGTTCTTGAGAAGTGAAAGGAACCTCTTGGGCTCCATCCAAACAGTTCCTACCCCTGGGGGCTGCAGAAGGGGAACCCTTCTCTGAGCCTCCATTTGCCTACCTCTGGGGACCACACAGGGCCTAAGTCGGTACATATACAAATTCAAGGGACAGGCAGGGCTCCAGACGGGTGGCGAGGGACGTGGGACATACAGAATGCCCGGGAATTACATCCCCAGGGCCAGGAACACCAAAGTCAATCTGGGAGTGCTGGTTCACTGAGCAGATGAAGGTGGAAGACAGCAGAAATGTGGGACACAGCCAGACGCTTGGGAGATGGGTCTTGAGAGAGGGACAGTCCCCTCCCAGTGAAGGGGAGGAAAAGACAAGGCATCCTGGCTCAGAAGCAGAAGTTGGTGTCACCAAAACCAGACATTGCTTCAACTGAAGAGGCCCCTCAGGGCCCCCTTCATGTCCTCATTCCTTAGGCTGTATATGAAGGGGTTGAGCATGGGAGCCACCACTGCATATAGGACTGTGGCCACGGAATCCTCAACTGTGTAAGACGAGGAAGGCCACAGATAAATCCCAAGCAGGGTCCCATAGAACAAGGACACCACCGCAAGGTGAGAACTACAAGTGGAAAAAGCTTTCATCTTGCTCTGAGAAGAATGCAGTCTTAGGATGGCTGAGAAAATGCGCATGTAGGAAAGAGAAATCGGGAGGAAGGGGGTCACAAAAAGAAGGCTCCCCAGGGTATAAACAACCAACTCATTGACATGGATATCTGAGCAGGAGAGCTTTAGCAATGCATAGAGTTCACAGAAAATGTGTTGAATTCTGACACTTGCACAGAATGACAGTGTATCCATAAGCAGGGTGTGGACCAAGGGATAGATGTTTGTGACAATCAGAGCCACAGACAAGGAGGTGACACAGAATTCGGGGCTCATGGTTGCGGCATAGTGAAGAGGGTGACGTATGGCTACGAATCGGTCATAGGCCATCATCGCCAAGAGGACATTGTCCAGTTCTAGAAATAAAATCAGAAAATACATCTGAATGAGGCACCCAACCTAAGGGATGGACTGGCTCTGAGTCTGGATGTCCAGCAGCATCTTTGGTACAGTGACAGAGGTGAAGCAGATGTCCACACAGGATAGACTGGCTATAAAGAAGTACGTGGGCGTGTGGAGGGTGGGGGTAGAGCCGATAGCCAGGATGATGAGCAGGTTCCCCACCACCGCGACCAGGTACATGGATAGGAACAGGCTGAAGAGGAGGGGCTGATGTCCAGGCACCTCTGACGGTCCCAGGAGGAGGAATTCTGAGACGATGGTTACATTACTTCTCACCATGGCTTCCAGTTTCTACAAATTCACATTGGAAATACATCCGTCAACACGACCAGAGGCAGTTTGGGAAAGCCCGCACGACACCCATGTCACTGATGGAAATCATACTTGTGGAAGGATCTCCAGCCTGGGGTAGTCAGCACAAGAGAGTATGGGGACCCTACAGGCCACCAAGTGTCTTGAGGGTGCTGCTGAGGGCTGAGGTTCTCCGTGGGACTGACCTTAGTCAACCCCCCTCCTGCTTCCTGGGGAGGAAAGATCCAGGCAGAGAAGATAAAGAGAACTGAAGGAAAGTTGGGGGTTTTTTGGGGGGTGGGGAATGGGTAGAGGCAACGGTGTAAGACTTGTCTCAGTAGGAACTCTCAAAAAGGACCAAGGTTGACCTCCATGAACCATTTTGCTTGTCCATGTAGAGGTGTGAGAGATGACGATTAAGTTAAAATTGTGTGTGTGTGTGTGTGTGTGTGTGTGTGTCTGTGTGCATGTGTGTGAGAGACAGAGAGAGAGTGTGTGCTCAAACACAGGCACTTTATATACTTGAAGAAGATATTCATCAAAATGTTAACAGGGGTTATATCTCTGGGATGTGATTGTAACTTGCATCTTTCTTTTTTTATATTTATATTTTTAGTTGTAGTTGGACACACTGCCTTTATTTTATTTATTTATATGTGGTGCTGAGGATCGAACCCAGGGCCTTACACGTGCTAGGTGAGTGCTTTTACCGCTGAGCCACAACCCCAGCCCCTGCATCTTTCTTAATACAATAAGCACGTATCGGTTTTCCCACTGTGCTGTATTGATGTCAACAAGTCTTCCAAGAGGATTCTGTGAAGGGCAACTCTCACACAAAAGCACAATTAGGGGCTCATACGCAAACAGTGTCATACAAAAGGGTGTATCATGAAGCCCACTGGATTTGAGAATACTCCTTTCCCCATTCTGAACGTTTCTGAACAGCGAGCTTTCTGGCCTAGCCACTTTCTTCCCCAAGTGGGATCCTGTGCCGCCCAGTGACAATAAGCATTTGTGTCCTACGAATGGAGAAATGGCACACTGGAAGCATCTCCACATAGTAGTTGTCCCAGGAGTTGTATCAAAGCAGTTCCTGGGGCTGCATGCTGAGGCAGCAATGGCATGGGAAAGGCCTGGGGTTCCATCCAGAGAGTCAGTAACCAGAGGCAACCCAGGAATATCACTTTAGGGAGAATAGTAGAAGATTTAACAAAAAGAAATACACAGCACCACGAGTGGCATATGACTGGCTCAAAGAGACTTTCCCAGTGAATTTAAGAAATGCAGCCTATGCTGTTGACAAAAACTGCCACCTGAGCACACACACACACACACACACACACAAAGGCTCTGATGCTGCAAGGAGAAGCACTGCAGGAGGAGAAAGCTCCGGGGCACTTCCCAGCAGATGCAGTGAAAGCAGGGGAGTCCAGTTCGAGAGCACCTAAGTGTTTAAACTGTTTGTTTGGGACATTGGAAATCCCTGAAGTTCCCTCCCCCGCCCCCACTTTCTGTGCATTTGATGTGCTCTGGGTGTGT
The DNA here is from genome assembly GCF_021218885.2 of Marmota monax. Lineage (NCBI taxonomy): Eukaryota > Metazoa > Chordata > Mammalia > Rodentia > Sciuridae > Marmota > Marmota monax. Next base: position 1,066,456 of record NW_026692025.1, on the reverse strand, counting down.
GTGCACCCGCTGGCACATGCATACCCACGATCCAACAGCCACCTATGCCTCACTTGTCACTGGATTGGTGGACACCGGAGCCTTAAGTCCATCTAGGCTAGGAAAGAGACTGTGACATGGAAGGGCGGGAAGCTCCAGGAGGCGGTGGGAGGTGCCGCTGCCTGTCAGCAATGCAGGAAGGCAGAGGGTGCTTTCTTTCTTTTGAAATTGGTGTCTGAACTCTGTGACAAGGTGGAAGGTTGGCAAAGAGTGGAAGTGGGATGGGTCTGGGTCTGGGTCTGGTGGAAGCTGCTGCCCAGGGCAGGCTGTGGGGGCCTACACCCCTACCCCATGCTCAGAGGTGTTTGGAGGATCTACTACTGAGACCTGGGCCCTTCTCCCCACACCCCTTGCAGCACATGGACTGAGGCTCTGAGAACACTGGGGGTGTTGCCACCTGCATGGCTCCATGGGCCACCTGAGAAGGAAGATTGTAAGTATTCCATTATTATTACTTAATTTTATTTTTATCTTTAAAAATTTATTCTAATTAGTATTACTTAATTTATCCACTTATTCTATATTATTTCTCACCCACTTTTCTTACTTGTCAGTGGAGTTTATAGGTCCTTATTGATAAGTTATCTCTTATTTTTTGACACACAGTGTGCCCTCAAGTGACCAATGCCACAGTTCCACTGGTGACTACTCTCTCTTCTCCAAGTTGTGCTGCTGACCAAACCCTAACACTTGATCCCACTGGTTGTTTGTTTTGATGCAGAGAATCACCTCCAGCACAGGGCACATTGTAGAGAGACAAATTCCTACTAAAAAGACCCTCATATAACAGACGAAGAGGAATCCACTCCAACAGATTCACAAGCAGTACAGAATCACACAAGGAACCATGATGCCTGAAAAAGTTCACATCTCCCCCAAAACTGAATCCACTGATACTGAGGTGGATGAAATGCAAAGAATATTTGTGAGGGGAAAGGGGAAAAAAAAAAAAAAACAAGGGAGAGAATTAAACAACAGCAGATGGGGTAGAGAGGGAAGATGAGAGGGAAGGGGAGGGGGGATAGTAGGGGATAGGAAAGGTAGCAGAATACAACAGTCATTAATATGGTATTATGTAAAAATGTGGATGAGTAACCGATGTGATTCTGCAACTTGTATTTGGGGTAAAATATGGGAGTTCATAACCCCCTTGAATCAAATGTATGGAAGATGATATGTCATGAGCTTTGTAATGTTTTGAACAACCAATAAAAAAAAAAGAAAAAAAATGCAAAGAATACAAAACTTGGTCATTCAAATGATCAATGCATTGAAAGAAGAACTAAGGAAGGAACAGAGGGAGACAATATGGGATATGAAAGATACGTCAATAGCGAGAGACAGATTCTGAAAGAGAACCAAGAGGAAATCTTGGAAATGAAAGGCACAATTAAGTCAAGTGAAAACTCAGTTGAAAGTCTGCCCAACAGATTAGATCCAGGACAGGACAGAATTTCGGAGCACAAGGACAGAGTGGGCAGACATGAATATTCACATGCTCTTAAAGGAAAAATGAGAAACTATGATCAGAATACGCACAAATCTGGAATGAAATTAAGAGTCCTGACTTAAGGTTCGCAGGTTTTGAGGAAGAAGCAGAGACACAGGCCAATGGCACTGATAACCTAGTCAGTGAAACAATAGCAGTAAAATTTGCAAACCTTGGGAATGAGATGGGCATCCAGGTACTGGAGACACTTAGAACCTCAAATAGACAAGACCCGGAAAGAACCTTCCCACAACACATTATAGTTAAGATGCTGAAAATCCAGAACAAAGGGAAATAATTGTTGTTAAAGCTGCAAGAGAAATTCCAGGTCACCGATAAAGGAAAATGAATCACAAAAACAGCAATTTCTCAGAAGGAAGCATTGAGGCCAGAAAAGCTCAGAAGAATGTGTTTCAAGCCCCCAAAGAAAATAACCACCAACCTGGATGGGCAGACCCAGCAAAGCTATCCTTCAGGAAAATAAAGGGATACAAATAGGAAAAGCAGAAGTCAAATTAGCTATGTGCTGAAGACATGATCCCATATTTAGAAGGCCCCCAAACTCCACCAGAAGACTTCTAGAATCAGCAAGCAGATTCAGAAAACTATCAGGATACAAGAGCAATCTTCATAAATCAATTACTTTCCTATACGCCAGTAATAAAGGTGCTGAGAAAGAAATCAGGAAAATGGTCCCATTCACAACAGCCTTTAAAGAAAACTTGGCATTTAACCTAACAAAATAGGCAAAGGACCTCGACAATAAAAATTGTAGAACACTGAAGAAAAAATTTGAAGAGGAGCTCAGAAGATGGAAAGACTTCCCATGTTCATGGATAGGCAGAATTAATATTGTTAAAATGGCCATACTGGGCTGGGGTTGTGGCTCAGAGGTAAAGCGCTCACCTAGCATGCATGGCATGAGGCACTGTATCCAATCCTCAGCACCATATTAAGTAAGTAAATAAATAAATAAAAAGATTGTGTCAACCTATAACCTTTTTTAAAAAAAAAAAAAAAAATGGCCATACTACCAAAAGATTCAATGCAATCCCCGTGAAAATACCAATGACAGGGCTGGGTTTGTAGCTCAGTGGTACAGCGCTTGCCTACTGTGTGAGAGGCACTGGGTTCAATTCTCAGCACTGCCTAAAAATCAATAAAATAAAGGTTAAAAAAAAGAAATGCCTTTTAAAAAAATACCAATGACAGGGGCTGGGGTTGTGGCTCAGTGATAAAGTGCTTGCCTAGCCTGTGCGAGGCCCTGGGCTCGATCCTCAGCACCACATATAAATAAATAAAATAAAGGTATTGTGTCCAACTACAACTAAAAAGTAAATATTTTTTAAAAATACCAATGACATTCTTTACAGAACTAAAAAAGAAATCATCTCTAAAATTCATTTGGAAGAATAAAAGACCCAGAATAGCCATAAAAGCCATGCTGGAGGTATCACGATAACTGACTCAAATTATACTACAGAGCTGTAGTGACAAAACCAGCATGGTACTGGCATCAAAACAGACACAAAGGCCAATGGAATACAATAGAAGGCACAAAGACAAACTCACAAAGCTATAGTCTCCTTGACAAAAGTACCAAAAACATACCTGGGAAAAAACGACAGCCTTTTTAATACATGGTGCTGAGAAAACTGCTACCACATGTAGAAGAATGAAAATAGGTCCTTATCCCTCACTTGCACAAAAGTCAACTCAAAATGGATCAAAGACCTAGGAATTAGACCAGAAACTTGGTGACTTCTGGAAGAAAACATAAGAGCATAAACATAAAACATAAACCCTCTAACATATAGGGATGGGCAACAACTTCCTCAACAGGACCTGTAAAGCTCACACAATAATGTGAAGAGTTAAGAAATGTGATGACATCAAATTAAAAAGGTTCCACACAGGAAAGGAAATAATTAAGAGCATGGAGAAAGAACCCACAGAATGGCAGAAAATCTTTGCCAGCTATTCCCTCCCACAGGGGGTTATTATCCAGAATATATAAAGAACTCAAAAAAATCTTAACACCAAAAAATAAAGCCCTCTAATAATAATTCACTCAATAAATGGCCAAATGTACTAAACAGATATTTCTCAAAATAAGAAACGCAAAGGGACATCAAGTATGTGAGAAAAATGTCTGACATCCCTAGAACCAGGGAAACGCAAATCGAAACTACACTGAGATTTCATCTCACTCCAGTCAGAATAGCAACCATCAAGAACAGAAAGAAATAATGAATTCTGGCAAGGATGTGTGGACAAAGGAACACTGGTAAACTGTTGGGGGTGGGGGTTGTACATTAGCAATTCCACTACAGAAATTGGTATGGAACATTCCTGAAAACCGTATGAACCAGCTATCCCACTTCTTGGTATTTATTCAAAAAATCTAAATTCGGTGTACTGTAATGATCCACGCACATCAATGTTTACGGCAGTAGTCGAGTTATGGAACCCGTCTCGGTGTCCATCAACACAAGAATGGACAAAGAAAATGCGATGTAGACACCCAATGGTGTTTTATTCAGCCACAAAGAACAAAATGTGAAGGAAAATGGATGGAACTGGAGAACATCATGTGAAGCGAAATAAGCCACACTCAGAAAGTCAAAGGTCAAATGTTTTTCTCTCACATGGGAAAGCTAGAGAGAATAAAGGGGGAAAAGAGGGCCCTTGAGAAAACGGAAGAGAGGCCTTTAGGGTAGAGGAAGGGCGTTGGGGGAGAGAGGAGCACAGGGCAATGGGGAGATGCTGTGGAGTGAAATTGATCAGATTATGTTATATGCATATGTGTACATACTGCAGCAAAACCCACTTTCGGCATAGTTAACATGCACCGATTCGGAAAAAAAAGAAGTCATGTCCCGATGTCTTTGTCTCATCTTCTCGGGTCCAGGCCATGGAATCTGCAAAGGCGACATGTCTACGTGGTATGATTGCACCAATGGACATAGCTATGCTTATAAATCTGAAATTCAGATGAAGTAGTAAAGAGAGTAAAAATTGATTTTAAAATATTGATTCAAAAAGGGATAGATGATGGACTGGACAGACAACTCTCCATGGAAGAGACTGAAAAGCTCTCGTGGCTCTCCCCATAACGATGAACTACATGCTGTTGACCCAGGTGCTTTTAACGAACAAATTATTTTAATTCATCAGATGATCAACTCCCTAACCCCATATCAAATACTAACAGTCTACTGGGAAAGGAATAACATCTACCTTGTTCACTGCTCAATCCCCACGGCCTCCAGACAGCATAGCATTGAAGCTAAAACCAGGCAACCTCAGTGCACACAAAGGAATAGTGAGACACGAATCTTGAATATGAGCAAAGTGTAGTGAAAGGTTAATGAATTAAATGGGAATACAATTGTGGTGGATATTATGACTCCTATTAATGAGATTGAGTAAAACAATTGATGGAAAGAGAAATGCTGGATCATGAACTGAATGGGTGCTAAAATGAAACTTGTTAAATTTGGTGTTCCCTCTTGATTTTTGAAGCCCTTAGTGAAACTGCAACTGAAGGCTTGTCTCAAAGCACCAGAGCCTGGATGTCCCTTCCCCTGAATAAGCTGCCCCACCCAGACGTCTCCCTCATACCCCAACCCTTTCCATGTGCTCTCTGCAACTCATAATGTGTGATCCATCTCTTCTCAAGGCACTGCTCCACCCTGTACCTTAATATATGCTTGGCTGTGTCCACAGGGACACTACTTTCTCAGTCTGGTCCAGGGCAGACTGTCTTTTCCCTTTACCTCACATAACTCAGGTTCAGGAAGCAGGGTCAATGACCACGCCTCCCTCCCATTGCTACTTGCCAACGCAATATTTCCTCTGCCATCTTAAAGGAGACTCCCAGGAGTGACATCAGCAAACACAGCATGGAATGAAGCTTCTGGGGACTGGTCCTTCACAGAAACACTGGAAAAATATGCAGAAACTACCAGAATCAACTTCTTCCGAACTCACAAAAACGGCCAAAGACTTTCAGCACCCTAGCAAATGTGGAATCAAGAAAAAGGTGACTTAGCCAGGTGTGGGGGGGTGCACGCCTGTAATCCGAGCAGCTGGGGAGGCTGAGGCAGGAGGATCGTGAGATCAAAGCCAGCCTCAGCAACTTAGAGAGGCCCTAAGCAACTCAGTGAGACCCCATTTCTAAATAAAAAAACAAACAGGGATGTGGCTCAGTGGTTAAGCACCCCTGGGTTCAATCCCCAGTACCAAAAAAAAAAAAAAACCCACAAAGAAAAGACTGAATCATGTGTCTCCGGTTTTGCAAGGCTGGCTGCAGTTTTTGTGGTTACAGCAGAAGAGAACACGAGGCAAGGAAACAAAAACCGGTAGGGGAATGTGAAAAAAGAGCATCCCTAGGAAGGGACCCATGTGCATACTGCAAGGAAGAGTGGCGTTGGCAGCATGACTGCCTGAAATTAAAGTAAGGGAGTGAAAGGGAGAGGGGAAGTCGCATAGACAGATGGTGAACTACAGCTGCGATTCAGATGATGGATGGGGACTCCCAGGGGCTCCCTTCAGTCTTCTGGAGCCAATTCCAACTTCCTCACAGGAGCCCTGTTTAGAATTGACAACGGGGAACAAAATGGTTGATTTTCTTATGTGCTGGTACCACCTATTCTGTTCTCAATACTGAAGTGGCTTGCTGTAGACAAAAGGCGGTATTTGTTTTAGGTGCAAATGCAAAAGAAAACTTTCCTCCAACCTGTGGAATGCCAACTAGGAGAATTAAAACTTAAACAGTTTTCTCTGCGTGCCAGGACGTCAATTCCATCATCAGGATGGGATTTGCTGTCCAGAGGAAATGATCTGGTAACCTTCTCTCAGAAGAAGACAGCAGCTCCACCTACAGGTCGCACTAGAACAAGCCACAAGATTGCAGAAGCTGCTTACTCACAAGGAGGAAACAGCAGAGGGGTCCTTTCCCACTGAGACCTATGAGACAGCACAGATGGAGCCTGGGTGCAACAGTGAGCGACCACCCAGTAAACGCTGAGTTTAAAGAGTGAGCTACTGTACCTTAGAAGAACAATACAGAGGTGTTAGAAGGAGTGCAGCCAGTGTTAGAGAAGTTTCTTCAGTGTGGACTAACTTGCTCTTGTTGGTCACACTACAATATCCCAGTTCTGCCAGGACGTAAGCCTCATGCACAGATTTCTTCAGGATTTGAGAGCTACTGATAACATTGTGCAACAAACATGTTCACCCTGCTCTGCCAAATCCTTGTACTCTATCAATTCTTATACCTGGGCATCACCAACAGCTTTCGGTATTAGACCTGAAGCAGGAAGCATGCTTTCTTTTGTATCCCACTGGAGGGCACTTCTCAGTTACTGTTTGCTTTTGAATGGCGAGAAATTAAAGAACTTTTGTCCTGGGAGCAAAAGCCATCTTCCAATGCTGCTCTGCTGTCTCAGGGTTTTAACTGCCCCCCCCCCATCACCACCACCACCACTCTTGGTGAGATTTGAGCAAAGACTGAAGAGGTCTGCACTTGGAAGAGAAGAAGGTCTTGCTGAAATATATTGATGATTGGCTTAGAGCAAGCCCCGTTTAGGAAAAATGTCCACTTGACACCATTTTGGTACTGAATCACCCAGTGTGCTATGGATACAAAGTGTCGCCCTAGGAAGGTCAGATTGGCAAGCAGAGAGTAGTTTACCTTGAGTTTTAATTTAAACAAGGAAAAGGGAGCTTGATGTCCAGTTGGAAACAATCACTAATGTCAAAGTCCCCATAAACAGGAGACGGCTGTGAGAGTTTCTAGGCGTGGCACAGAGTTCTGCCCAATCCAGGGTCCTAATTTTGGACGTAGACTTAAATCTCTCTTTATGAAGCCCTTCAAGGGCTGGACTCAGTCCTGACATTAGACCACTGAGTGCCAGCAAGCCTCTAACTCTGTCAAAGAAAATTGACATCAGCATAGCCCAAGGGTGGCTTGAGTCTCGAAAGCACTCCAAGTTGTAAGTCCACAAAAAACAAGACATAGTTGTATGTCTACTTGTTCAGGTGCTTGGAGATTGTCCTGGACCTATAGCTTCTTTCTTCAAACAACTGGAACAAACAACCAAAGGATGGACACGCTGAGTCTGAGCAGTCACTCAGAGACATCTTACATAAGTCAGAAAAGTCCACCTTGGGACAGGCCAGTAGGGTACCTGTGCCTCAGCAGGTTGTTTGGTTTGGGGGTTTGGGGACACTGGGGACTGAACCCAGAGGTGCTTTCCCACTGAGCTACATCCCCAGCCCTTCTGAATTTTTATTTTGAGACAGGGTCTCACTAAGTTCCCAAGGCTGGCCTCAAACTTGCGATCCTCCTGCCTCCGTCTCCCAAGTCACTGGGATTACAGGCATGAGCCACTGTGCCTGGCTGAAGCCAGTCTCAAAACACCTACATGAAGGGACATGTTGTAGCATGAATGAACTGGCAGTTTGGATATGGTCTTTCTTGATGGAAGACCCTTTCTAGCTTCTGTGGTCACTGTTCCACCTTTTAAATTAGAAAACAAAGGCATAATTGAACGATATGTGTGGTTGGGTCAGATGTTAACTATCTTGGGTCCCTGTGCTCTTTCCAGGTTTGCCCACCTGACTTACGAGCCACTCTACCCCTTCCATCCTGGTGGACCTGAGGACCTGAAGAAAAGAGCACCAAGAAGTTAAAGGACCATATGATTCACTCTTAACAACCCACTATCCAGTGGCGCTTGCAGAGTAAAGCCTTGGGTCCATTCCTCTAGAGCAAAGCAAGTTCCACCAATGGAAGACACTTCTGGTCCTTCTTTGGAGTCTCTCCGGACCTGCACACCAGGAGAGGATCCTAAATATTTATTTGGAAGAACAAGATAACTAAGACAAGGAATTATGAGGATACGAACCCCTCTGATTATGTCTCTGATTTTCCACATGCCGCACACTTGATAGGACGAAGCCCAAATTAGGATAATTCAGACTTTGGCCACCACTGCCAAAGTGAATTATCACTGAACTTGTCACCCCAAGCGTCATCCACGCATGACATGGGGGTCGGCTACTTCAACCTTCATGTGTTGCCTCCGATCTCCGAGGCTGTGGGAAACACGACCCTGATGAGCAACCGGGAATTGTGTACCATGTCACAATCACCAAATGCCCGATCCCACTTCTGCCTTGAAATGGTCTCCTAGAATCCATCCCCTATGCATCCTGGACTCAGGTCTGCAAGCTCCTGAAATGCCATCCCCTCCATAAAACGATCTCAATCCAGACCCTTGCCCATCGCCAGCACCCCTTCTACTCCTTCTGTCCCCACCTCCCACTGCCTGTCTAGACTCCTGTGTCCTCAAATGCTCCCCAACAAGCACATCCACCCACCCCTTGGCCTACGTATAGTGTTACTGCTGAACCGTATGGATGGGTCTCCTCTCGATTTCTGTCATAGCCCTACATTCCAGAGCCGAGCCTTCGGAATCAATCTTCAAGAGCAGTCCTTGCACCGGGTGCACCACGTGAAGTGGGGCTGGGCCTCCATCAGGCGCCCTCTACAACTGGTGGCCTGAGTCATTAGTATCAGAGTATAGCTGGCCTGGCTTTGTCTGTGGTCTCTTCCTTCCTGACAGAGCAGGTCACTTCCACCATTTGCTCTGTAAGCCAGATGCTGCTATCAGGAAAGTAGGGGCATATGAGGGGAAGAACCCAGCTTTCTGGGCTCTGGACTCACCCCGCCTTGCTTTGCAGATTGCTAAGAACTGGGCTGTGCTCCCAGCATAACCACCCACCCCCACCATAACCAGCATCTGCTACTATCACTCCCCACCTGCCGTAAGTGGAATCTGGGGAAATGCTGAACTTCTTCTGCATTATGGTCGCCATGTAACGTCCGGCAAATCACCACTTCCAGAGTTAGCATTTCTTGCTCTGTCTCAAAGCATCGTTTGTTCCTCGGAATTAAATTGCATCCTCCATATGGAAGGCCATCCACAAGTATTTAAAGGATTCTAAATGGTGACAGTTGAGATGGTCACCAGGGCCAGGAGTTCTGGAGTGTGACACAGCTGAATTCGGACCCACTTCTGCCTCACTCTAGCAGAGTGAAGTCTGGACAGTTATGTCACCTCACTGAGCTTTGGTGTCCTTGTCTATGGAACACTCCCTCGTACATTCTCCCGAAAGATGAGTGAGAAACGAGACACGTATGTGAAGCTCCCAGCACAATTTTTTAGCATATTGCCTTTTATATTTCTGCTTTTTGTTTGGATTTGCTTGGCAGTGCTGGGGACTGAACCCAGGGCTTGGTGCATGCCAGGTGAGTGTTTGACCACTGAGCTATGCCCAGCCCAGCCCAGCCCAGCCCAGCCCAGTCCAACTTTTTACTTTATTTCTTTTTTTCTTTCTTGGGGTGCTAAGGATGGAACCCAGGCCCTGACACATGCTCAGCAATTACTCTTTCACTGAGGTACATCCCCAGCCCTCCCAGCACAGTCCTTTGCTCTAAACCAAGGCTGCCATATTGATTGGCAGCTTTTGATGTTCTCTGGTAACCTAGAGCCTGGGGGCCACACAGCTCTATCCTGACAGACCCAGAAGGGACCCTCCAGCCTGGCCTTTTCCTGGACCTTGCCAGTAGGGTCTCTTGGTGCATGCCAACCAGTCTGGAGATCCCGAGAAAACCCAATACGGAAAGGCATTCTGAATGGTAGTAAACTGCAATGCTGGCTGGGATCCTAACTTTGCCTGCTGAGAGGTGGATTCTGGGGCTGGGGTTGGTGTGTCCAGGCCAAGAAACCCCCAGCACACCTGGGCCCCCTTCATTAGTTACCAGGATCTTGCATGGGTAGGGAGTGATGGGACCAAGCCCCACTCCAGCAACAGTAATGCCCCTGGTTCCTACTCTTGTGCCCATGTGTTGGGATAACCCTGTCCTCCTTGCCATTTATACCCCAACCACCTATTTATCAAATTTGATTACACCTTGATTTCTATCTTGAAATATGTGTCCCCATGGAGTGTTGCCAACCTGACTCTCGATTTTCCAGGCCCACCTCAGCCAACCTCATTCCCGATTTGTCCAGGCCCTCCTCATCCTCCACTGGGGAGATGGAAAGTTGCCATGAAGCAGTATGCAGATAGTGTCTGTGCTCTGTTCAAACTCCCAGTGAATTAATCCCCCCCCCCCAACTCTTTGATAGTGACAAAGATCACTGGAGGATCAAGGTTTGCCCCAGCCCCAGGGACTGTGGACAGGGGACCAGTCAGCAAGGTGGTCAGCAATGAGGTTGCTCCCATGAGCAGAGGCATAATTTTTCAGGACCAAATGGAATTCTAGGGTCAGGTCAGGCTTGAAGGGAGCTACCGTAAGTCCAGTGACCACCTGTGTGTCTCCACAACCCAGGCAGTGCTCATTTGCACACACCATGAGGCTGCACTTCCTGAGGCATTGATTCCGTCAGTAGACTAGGGGATCTCTGGGGCTTCTGGGTGGACCAGCTTGGAAGCAAGGAAGCATGTAGTGATCCATTTATGGAAGCATACTGGGGTGTCCCCATGGGCTAAGGGGAGGTGCTCCGTGAACGTGGTGGTTGGCATGGAAAACAAGAGGCCTGGAGAGGGGTGTGCTGCAGCACCAGCTACGGGAGAGCCCACCTACACATGGGCCTCTTTGCGCAGGCGTAATGGGTGTGTCCAGTTGCATTGTGGGGGAAGGGGGTGGAGTTTCGTAGGGTTCTTTATTACTTGGACGCAGCGCGAGGAGGGCGGTTGGTGGTGTTTGAGGTTGGTGAGGGCGAAGCTGCGGTAGCCATGGAGGCCCCAGGTGGTGGTGCAGAAGGTACTGGTGGTGCAGCGGGGCATGAAGATGGCCAGGGTGGCCATAGAATCCTTGCTGGCCAGGGTGGCCTTGAAATCCAAGATGTCCTGGGTGTGGCTGGTGGCGTTGGTCCTGAGCGTGCCAACATTGGAGGTATTCCACACGTTGGGCTGGTACCTCTTGCCAGAGCCTTGCCTGTGGCCAGAAGGCAGGTTAGGCACCTGCATGAATTGTATCCTTTAGCAGGACAGTAAAGTTTAGGAGATTGGAAGAGACCAAAGAGACATTGGGGTGGGGCGGAATAGGGATTCAGAAAGTGGAACCTGGCAAAGATCAATAATATCTTGAAGGAGAAGCCCAAGGGGGCTAGACGAAGTCCAATGTGGCCTGGGAGGACAGGGGGACATGTGTGGATGACTTGAGAATACAGGAGGATGAGAAACAGTCCCGAAGGGAGTCGGGAGGAAAAATGCTGGGGTGAGAAGATGGAGTGGAGTGTGGCAGGCATCGTGTGAGGGTTGGATTGAGGAAATTTTCAGGAAGGAGGCTGAGGCTTGAGGTCACTGGGGTGGACCTAGGTTTAGCCTGAGGGCTGTCTGGGAGAAAATGGGCATAGTGGGTCAAGGAGGCCTGAAGCAGAGGCAAAGTCAATAGAGGATCATGCCTTAACCAATTCTCCACCAGCACCCTCAGAGTACCTTTCCTGTGTCCCATAGAAGCGGAGGTTGCTGAACGATCCTTGGCTACTTATGAAGAACATCTTGCCGTTCACAGAGAGTTCACAGTGGATGGCAGCTTCCTGATTGTGTCAGTCCTAGAAGGGATTGGGTGGGAGGGTATCCACAAGCACTCAGATGGAGGGGCATTTTAATGGAGATAGAGTGTTAGGTCTAAAGAGAGGGTATGCTGCCTGGATGTGGGTGACAGCTCCCATTATTAACTTGATTTTAATTTTCTCTCACTTTTAGTAGTTGGATTGCTGAAGACCCTTGCAGCCTCCAGACTTCATTCACCTCCTTTCTTGACCACCTTTCCCAGCTGTTGCGAACCATGCAGCACTTTGGGCCACTGTTTCCCCCTGCATCTCTGCTAGGAAAAGGGGGCTGAATCCTCATGTCCCAGGTCAGACAGTGCATATTTCCCTAGGACTTTGATTTCTGGATTGATTGCCACTTTATTTTTGAAGCCTAGTTTTTGTGCCTACACTTATCACTTGCTTTGTTACGCAGTTGTTGGAGGGGGAACACAAGTAAATGTTTATTTTCTGTTTTATTTGCAGAAAATAAAGTTGAGCAGTAATTCCATGTTTGAGTTTCTTTTCAGATACCCTATCTCCCAATTTTCTTGCTTTTGTTCTTGTCTGGAAAGGGAGTTAGTTTTTTCACATGCAATTGCTAATCAGTAGTCTGCTAAATGCTTCCGGGGAACCCTCTGGATAGTAGGTTTCTTTTTGTCTGAAGCTCTTGATGTATAGTACATCAAACTTTGTGTGATTGTCCATCCAACACCCAGCTAAGACTAGAATCAGTCATCTGTCCTGAATCCACAGATGAACAGTGGAGGCTGCTGAGCTACTTTAAAACCCAGGTTAGGTTGCATCACTCCACCATCCCAAACCCTCCATGAGTTCCCCTCTTACTCAGAGTCAATCAGATGCCCTTTTGGTGCCCTGCAAAGTCTAATGTGATTGACTCTGACCTCCCCTCCCAATCTCCCCCTGGCTTACACTGATCTACCCACACTAGCATCCTTCTCCATGAAACATACCAGGTCCACTCCTGCATCAAGTTATGTCAGATTCATTCCATTTGTACTGGATCTTTCCTGTCCAAAAATAACTCTTTCCCCAGGGTTCTACCTGATTCACTCTGATCTCCTTCAGGTCCTTCTCAAATATTAACTCCTCAGACCTTTATAACCACCCAACCTCCTTTTTTTCTGGGTTATTTATTATATCTGCAGCTCCTAGAAGAGTGATACCTTGGCCCAGAATAGCCCCAGGCAAGCTTGCTACTAATCATCCATGTTCTGTTTCACACCCAGGTCTTTTCAAATGCTATCTTCTTTTCCTAATATCCTCCAGCTTGCTTCAACTCCCTGATTTAACAAGTGGGGGCTAACACTTGATGGGCACATGGGAGATAGAACCTGGAAAGCAAGGAGTGACAGATTCTAAGGAGTTTGTGGAGTGGTGAATTAATTCACTGGGGGATTTGAACAGAGCACAGACCCTAACTGCCATACTGCTTCATGGCAACTTTCCACTTCCCCAGTGGAGGATAAGCTGAGGTGGGCCTGGGCAAATCGGGAGTGAGGTTGGCAACACTCCATGGGGACACATACTTACAGATGGAAATTGATGTGGAATCAAATTTAATAAATAGGTGGTTGGGGTATAAATAGCACAGAGGGCGGGGCTATCCCAACACATGGGCAGGAGGGAGGGGGTATTGCTGCTGGGGGGGATGGTCCCATCATCCCCTCCCCGTGCAGGGCCCAAAGCAAGGCACTAATGAAGGGGGCCCAGGTGTGCTGGGGGCATCTTGGCTCAATGATCTTCCCCACAACACCTGATCTGGGGCTCTGCCCCAGATACTCAGGCTGGAGCCAGCCACACCCCTTGATGGGGGCTGTGGACAGCTTGGCTCAGGACTGAGAAGCCCCCTCCCACCAATTCCACCACCCTCAGCCGTTGCTGGACATGAGGCTGATGATCTGCTCCAACTTCTGGCGCAACTTGTGCTTCCGACAAGACGCATCCCTGTCCAGGGCAGCGAGAATCTGGAGGAGAAGGGTCCCCTGGATCTGGACTCAAGGGGAAGGCCCAGCTCTCCCTATCAAAGCCCCCCACTTCCCAGCTGGGCTCTTCTGTCCTGCATGACTCAGCCCATCCACTCCCTGCAGCCCCTGTGGGAAGCTCATGGTTCAAATCTCTCACCTCTGAACAAACCCACCAGTTCACCTTGACTCCCAGCACCTTCCAATTATGGAGCTTTCTACTCTGTACGGCCAGCATGCAGCCCCTTCCCAAGTGTAGTCTAGACTCACTGTACGGACTGCCCCCTTCCCATGGCCTTCTAGCCCCAAACCTCCTCCACCCGGGCCTCTCTTGTTTAGGTCTCCGTGATCTCATTGCCAGACCCGGGGAGTGTGCTATAGTTCCATCCTCCTTGACCAGCTGTAGCACCCTGCAGAGAAGGCCGCTCTCCTCTGCTTGACCCTGAGGGGGTCCTTCCTCAGGCTGTAGGACTCCTTGAGACACTCTTGGGTTCCCTCCCACCCTGCTGCCAGAGCCTCTTCTCCTCTCTGATCTCTGAGTAGCCCAGGGCTGCACGCTTGGGCCACACACCCCTCTGAACCCACTCTGACTTCCCTCGGTAAGCCCACCCATGGTCAGGGCTTTAAATGCCTTGTACTGGCTCACAAAGGTGCATTTCCAGCCCACACTTTCCCCCAAATTCCAGACCCAATATCCAGATGCCTACTTGGCATGTCAAGTCTCTTAGCCCTCTTGGCTATAGAACAGTACTTGGTTCAGCCTCCCCAGACAATCCAGTCTACCTGGGCACTCTTCCTCCTACCCAACCTGAGAGTGCTCTGAGGTTTCCCCAGGGCTTTCCCACTTTCCACGGAAGGCCTGAGTGGGGCTGAAGAACTCCCGGTCTCTGTCCCTAACCCTATCATAGGACTGTTCCACCCACAGTCTTTCCATCCTGCGTTTATGGCAGTGGAGCCTGTCCTGCCAATTGCTTAGGCAAAACCCCCTGCAGTCACCCTTGGCTCCTCTGTTTCTCTCCTGGCCCACATCCAATCCTTAAGCAAACTCTGTCATTATGTCTGAATGATCTGGAATCCAAACACATCTCACCATTTCTGCTGCCACTCTGCTCTGAGCCACAATCTTCTATTACCTGACTGAGTCCTGTCACCTCCTACCTTGTTTCCTTGATTCTAACATTAGACCTCTTACAGTTGATTCTCAATAGAGAAGCTACTGAAATTTTTCTTTTCAAGGTGTTAGCCTGATCACATGTCTATCCTACACAATTTTCTTCACAAGCCCTGTTCTCACTCAGAATATCAGTCAAAATCCTTACCATGTAGGCAAGGGCCTATTATAATCTGTGGGTCCTTTATTACCTCTCTATCCCTCTACCCTACTGTCTCTTGCTTACTCCATGCAACCACAATAGCCCCTCAGCTTTGCCTTCAGCATTCCAGGGTTTCTGCTGAATGAGGGCATTTTGTTCTGTTCTCTCTGCCTTGGCCTTCATCTCCTTCAATTCTGCTCAATTTTCACTTCATCCTTGTCCATAAAGCAGCTGGCCCCCCACAGACCAATGTATAACCAATTCTTCTCCTGCTGCTCTTTCTCTCTGTACCATATCAGTAATCTTCTAAAATAGAGTACAGCATATAAATTTGGTTCATTTTTTTCTGTTTGCTATCTCATCTATGTCTTTGGTTTAACATTCTTGCAACTACCATGGCATAACAAACCACTCCCAAAGTTAGTGACTTAAAACAACAACACTCATTTCTTTTGCACACTTATCTCCAATTTGGACAGTCCCTGGGGGTAAGGCTCATGTCTACTCATGTGGCACTGATTCAATGGTTAAATCAAGAGCTGGAGGAATGGGATGGAGGAATCTACTTCTGAGAGATGTTAACACAAGGTTTCAAATTTTGTGCTCACTGCCAGCTGGGACATTTTAGCAGAATCTGAGGTACCTTGATTCCTTTTCACATGCCTCCTCACAGTATGATGGTGGCTGTGTAGCAAGACTTGAATATGAAGTATCCCCCAAAGACTCATATTTTAAAGGTTTGGTCCCCATTGCAGCAATGTTCAGAGGTGGGGCTTTTGGGAAATGACTGGATCATGAAGACTCATAAGTGGATTAATCCATTGATAGTTGAATGGACTACTGGTAGGTGGGACCTAGTTGGGGAAATAGTCACTAGGTGTTTTCCCTGGAAGATTATTTCTTGTCTCCCATCTCCTCTCTCTTCCTGGCTGCCATAAGCTGAGCATCTTTCTTCTACCCTTATATTATGGTGTCCTGCTTCACCTCAGGCCCAGAACAATGAAGCCAAGTGACCATGAACAGAAATCCCTGAAATCATAAGCCAAAATAAATCTTTCCCCCTTTAAGTTGTTTATGCCAGGTATTTTGGTCATAGTGATGAAAAGCTAATTAAAATTCCTTGTTTGTCCCAGCCTCAGAAGTCAGGGTCCCTTCTGATGTCCTACCCAACTTCCAGAGTAGGGGACACAGATTCCACTTCTTTTATTTCTATTTCTTTTAGTGGTACTCGGGATTGAATGCAGGGGCACTCTACCACTGAGCTACATCCCCATTTTATTTTTTAGAATTTTTTTTAGTGAGAAGGGTCTCACTAAATTTACCAGGCTAGCCTCAAACTTGTAATCCTCGAGCCTCAGCATGGAATTGCAGGTGTGCACCATTGTTCCCAGCTACAATCCACTTCTTAATAGAGAGTATCTAAATTCTGGAAAAGCAAGATGAATAAGAAAAATTATTGCTACCATTTTTAAGGAAGGCCATGTACTAAAATTGGGTCCTTAAAAGCTGAAGCACAATTATGGGAGAATCAGAATAAGGAAGAGGAAGAATCCAAGTGAGGGTGCAATCTCAGAGGGAGGAAAGATTTAACTAGGTCCCACAGAACTCTGGAGTGTAATTCCTACTTAAAGTTTGTCCCAACATGAGATAAAGAAGTTATGATTTGGTAATGTTGCACCCTTCAATTGGGAAGGTAAGGGGACTCAATTCTGAGGCACTTCTAGTTCTCTGCTCAAGCAGTTCTAGGAGTGTGGGCTGTTAGAATCAGGAGCAAAATGAGGCTTGGAAGGATTACACCAAACAGAAGAAGGGGTCACAGAAAGTTTGAGTGGAGCACCAAAATTGCCCACTACCTTCTGTCAGAATGTAAGTTTCTTAATGAAAGACCTTTATTTTACTTACTCTTGTATCCCAAGTGCCTACCACATACCTATCTCTAAAATTTGTTGAATTGAATGGAATTGCGAATGGACATAAATATTTATTCTGCCTTTTGTGCCTTGCTGCTAAAAGTATTCCACATCCAAGGTAATAAGTTTTCCTGTAACTTATAATACTTTTTATAGTCATGTTTCTTACATTAACTTAATAATGCCCCTGGAGTTTTTTTCCTTCAAGATAATTGGGTTGTTGGGGTGTAATTTACATATAGTGAGTGTACAAATATTAAATTTATGGGTTGATACATTTTTGCATATGTATACAATCATATAACCACTGTAGATTAAGAAACAGAACATTTTCATTATTCCAGAAAGCACTCTCTCATGTACCTGTTTCATCTAATCCCGAGTTTACCCTTACTGTCTTGGTTTGGTCATCCCCACCTTTCTTCACAGCCTAGAGATGCCACTAATCTAGCATCCAGGGCTGCTGGGAGCATCGGCCACAGAGAAAAGGGAGGTGATTGCACAAAGAACCCTGCTGGGGAGAGGTGGGCCTAAGGCTGTTGCTTTTGTTATATAATGATAAGGTCATGTTATACATTGTGTTAGGGAGAGCAGTTGAATTTACTGACAAATATTGAAACTAGTTTCTGACAAAAAAGATGTCAAGATGTGGTTTGAACTGAGCAGAAGCAGTATTAATGACAGCCATCTGCTCAACTGTTTATAGCAAGGTAACATACATTGCACATGAATCTAATTAAGTTTGTTGTACTCGATAAAATAGTGATGAAGCCTATTTTCAAATACTCAGCTTCCTAAATGTGTTCCTTATTTAAATCTGGTGTTATCACTTAAAACAAAAGAGAACTTAAGTTGTGATTTCTCCGTATAAGACTTTATTAATGCCAGAAATTAAACAGTAAGAGCAGAGTGAATTTGAAAAATCTGTGTGATTGTAGGTACAAAGTTGGTATAAACAGGGAGCAAGGAGGAGAAAGGCAGGCCTGAGGAGAGCCTTCAGTCTGAACATGGACCTATACATCATAATGATTCAGCTGATCCTTGCTCCATGAAATGGCCTATACAGTGACACTAACTGGATAGCTCTGTGCCTTTATATCCAGGCTGTGTGCTGGGCCTCAGGGTTCCTCCCTCCCCAAGGAATGCTTAACTCCCTCTATTCCTGGGTTTGTGATTTCAGAGTTGAGACCCTTCTGTTTTCCATCATGCACTGGAAATGAAAGAAACAGAAGCTAATAGAAATGAGGGATTAATTGCTGTGTTGCCCTGTTATATTGATTCCAGAGCCTTTCAGGAAAGATCTACTGTTCAGTGTAAAGACATACCATAATGGTTTCTGCTATCATTGTGTAACAAACCCCCGGCCCTTGGTCAGAAACACAGCCCTGTCTTACATATATATATATATATATATATATATATATATATATATATATATATATATATCAATTGTCTCCACCAGAAAACAAGATTTGGCTGGCACCATTTTGACTTAATGGTGCCTTCCTCAGGAGCATATGCTGCTGTCAGCTCAAAAACTACCTGTACTTTCTTTGCCTGCATCATCATGATTTTTGCATAGCCATCCTTTAGTAGTTTTGTCAAAGCAGGACATAATTGCATATACCCTGGAAATGATGAATGGTGTCAACCTTTAACATAGAGAGCACCTATTTGGAGCATTCCTGTTTTTAATTAATCACATCCAAACAAGTCATACTACTCTTGTGTATATTGCTTCATTTATAAATACATTCTTGGAAATGCTTTGTAGGAAAGAGATTTCTTTTTTCTTCCTTTCTTTCACCAATTCAATGATATTTCACTACTGACATAATTTCAGCTGTAGTTTTTCTTCTTCAATCTGGTGTCATTCTTGACCCCCAGGGCTACGATTTTTCTGTAGCAGCCTTTTTCCAGGTAATTAAAGATCCAAACACAATCCCCCCCTCCACATAAAGCTACCATCTACAGGAAATGGCAATCTGTAGCCCTGGTTCTTTTCCTGTGACTCCGTGATTTTTTTTGTCACACACATGAGGAAGAAGGCAGCTCCTTACAGGCTCTGGCCTATGTTTTGTTGTGATATGGAGGTGGCTGTGAGATACAAGGACTGGGGAGCCTTCTCCTTGCTTTGTCTAGGTTCATTAGGGACCCTGGACTCAGTTTAAAGTACTTGGCAATTTTCCCTGCTTTACAACACAAGGAAAATGATGTCACCAGAATCTACTGCTATGAAAATCAAAGTGACTTCTTGTATGGTCTGAAAAAACAAGACTTACATATTTTCTTACCATTCAGTCAGTTGAAACCCTGAAATCCTGTGGTAAAGCATACAACTGCACCAACTGCAGTGAGTGTTTGCTTCCTATTTGGTCAATCCTTATACAGTATCTGTTTAGTTCCTCATTGTTCAGATATGTATTATGGCTCTAGGTTCTCAGAAGGATTAAGAAGGGGTATTAAATAAAATTCCATGCCCAACTGAGACCCTCATTCTGGGCTCCCTGGGTCCATTATCCACCGAGGATGAGATGATACAATGCCCCCATTTTATGGAATGTTCAAAGTCTCAGGATCTGTCATTTTTCAATCAGAAGGGAAAATTGGCCAAAATTTCAGACAGATCATCAGGAGGTATTTCTAATTGTAACTACTGAAAATGTAGAGTTTCAATTGAACATTGCAAAAAGAACTCCTCCCTGTACATGTATACCTTTTAAGAATCAGAGCACTTGCTCAGATCTCTATGAAAGGAAGAGGGGATGATAGCTCATCTTTTGTTTGCAGGTGTTCCCCCAAATGATCAGTTTTGTCAATTTCCTCAGAGGTAGTATAAGATAGTGGAATGAGTTTGCAATTGGCAGCCTGGACAACTCTAAGCTTGACTCTGTATCTTAGCCCCATGAGTGATCTTGGTCAATGTGTTCCCTTCTCTGGTTCTCAGTTTTCTTCTCTTCAAAGTGGCAGTAGCATCAGATTCTGCCATGCATAGCTTCTGGGGCCTTTTAGAGGAAGGGATGAGATGATACATAAGAAAGCATGCTGGGAAAATGCCAACAGCAATGGAACAGCAGCTTAAACACAAATGTCTTTATAGCCACCAGTGTCATCAGATATGCTGCTCATCATGGAGCCTGGGATCCATTGCCCATCACTCAAATTGCATCTCTTTAGGGACAGAAATGTTTGATCTGATAGAGTCATAAGAGTAAGGAGTGTAAATTCTGTGACCATTGCTGAGCTTGATCTCAACTGTGTCTTCAAGGGCTATGACAAAATGGTCTTCAGGGTACACTTTACTAGAATAATTTGGTTCTGATCAAAGCACAGGATATCAGACAAAATTTCAGGTATTGGAGGCAAACAATGTCAGCCTGTTGGCCGTAATACCGGCACCAATCTTTGCTCCAAATACTCCACTTGAAAATTTTGTAACAGAATATTTGGAAAAATGTTCTCTAAAGTCTTGTTTTTATTGCTCTTACCATTCCTGAATTAATGGCATTTTTTTACATCTCAGTCTGTGGTTGTGGAACCCTTCATCTCTTCCTTTTGTGACGGTGGAACCATTGCAAGCATCTCTGAGGCTGGAGAAATGACCTTCTGTCACAGGCTCTGGAAGTGGGGGTAAAGGGGTGTGGGTTGGCCCCCTTCATACCTGCTTGAGAGGAAACTGCTGGATTCTCCTTTCCATCCAATGCATAAACAGATCCTTTCCTCCTAAAAGTTCTCGCCAATACCACACAAACTACACATTCTCTCTTGGTTTTGACCTGTGTTGACCATTGGTGTGTTTTTAGTGAAAAAAAAATGCAAACGGAACCCCAAGCTTCCCAGTTTCACACCTGGCCCAGACCCACACATCTCACACTTTGGATTGCCTTTCATCCGTCCACTCCTGCTTGGTGTTCTGGAGAGCTTGTGTCTTCTGCTCATCCACTTGGACATAGTCTACTCTTTGCTCTTCTGAAAGAAGAAGTTTCTGAAGAAGGACAAAAAGTTTTCATTACATCTAATTTTTAAAAATCAGGATAGTGCCTACCTTTCTGTGGTAGGTTATACTGTAATCTTTACTATTTATTCCCTCTTCCTTCCTGCAGAAACATTATGCTCTAGATGTATGTGTGTGAACATCTCTTAACTTTAGCCATTTGGTTGGACCAATAGAATCCGAATAGAGTTGACACATGCCAATCCTAAGGAGAAGAGAAGCATTTTGGGATTCTCTAATTTCTCTTTTTTTTCCTCTGCCAGAAGCCCTGTATTGTAGATGACCTGGAACACAATATCCCTGCCTGAAATAGGCTTTCTCATGAGTAACAACTGAAAGAACCTTTGATCCTGTGTGTACCTGAAATTTGGGGGTTGTTTACTCTGCCTAAACTGACTAACATGCGTTTTGTACTTGTTGCTCCCACCCTTCTGACCAGCTTTTCTTGTGTATCTGTTCAGGTTTTTGGAATGATATTAAATGTGGAAAAGTAGGTATTCATTCAGCAAAAGGGGAAGGAGATCTTCCAGAGTTTTTTTTTTCCTTACACACACACAGAGAGAGAGAGAGAGAGAGAGAGAGAGAGAGAGAGAGAGAGAGAATCATATTGTACTTTCTGTTCAGTGAGCTGCTTTTTTTCACCAAATAATACATTGTTAGACACATTATGGGATTATGACCATCCCTCACTCAAATATATTAGTTGTCCATCTATCACTGTTAGTTCATTCCATGACTCAAACTGTGAAGTGTATATTATTTAATGGCTAGGATCACTTATGGGTATTAATCAATCAATCCTCCTAAGAGCTCTCATTGTAGATGTTAATATTTCTGATTCCTAATTTACAGATGAAAATACTATCTGAAGGATTTGAAACAGTCCAACCTGGCAATTCAAGGCCCTTTACTGAGGGGTTCTATGTCAACTACAGCTCCTTTTATCACTGCATAAAGTCTAGCCATACTAGCCTGTTACTTGTTCCTTAAACAGGCCCTTGCTATGCCTGGCCCATCCTCCTCTGTGTCTTATGAATTTTCTATAACTACTAGGGTATGAATCCTAGAAAAGCATGAATATAACATCTGTTTACACACATGCATGCAAAGAACATGCTCTAGAAAGAAATACACTAGGATTCCATTCTCTCTGGAAGGAAGGTTTAAGGTTCTTTCAATATTTTTCATTATACATCTGTATTCCTTTTTTAATATTTACTTTTTAGTTTTTAGTGGACACAACATCTTTATTTTATTTTTATGTGGTGCTGAGGATCAAACCCAGCACCCTGCGCATGCCAGGCAAGCACGTTACCGCTTGAGCCACATCCCCAGCCCACACATCTGTATTTCTAAGACCTCCTAAAGACAACACACATGGTTTGGCGATCAGAAAAATCTAAGCAGAAATGAGGTTCTCTGGGAATTCTCAGACATAAAATTCTTCCTACCTGCTGTACAGGGGCTGATGATGCTGAATTAAAGTCCAGGGCCAAATAATCCAGGCTAAACTTCTTTGTCCAGGTAAGAGCACCACTGCTCAGGGAGTTGGCTGTTTGGTGCTCCTCCTAGGAAACAACATCACAGGACTCTGGTTAATGAGTCAGGAGAGGAAGGTAAGTTGTGGCTCCATCCAAGTAGCTGCCACCAGATCACAAGAGAGTGGTCTGATAAGACCTGAACAAACCTGTCTGCACATGAGTGAGAGCTGGCATTTCAAACACAATATAGCCATTCAGCCTTAATATGAAACCATATAATTATTGGAAATGGTTTGCCAAAATTCCCTCATAAAAGAATTCACTTTATGGATCTGATAGGCTCATGATATTTTGGGGATTAACTCTTGATAAGATCAACTATACTTACTAAACTTCCAGTAAAAGTGTCCCAAATGCATTTAAAGGTACTTTATACAATGCGAAGAAACAGTTATAGTGAAACTCACCACCAAGCTTCAGAAGCAGCATACTAGGGAAGTGACTCTCCCCTCTACCATTTCCTCTTCTCCCCACTACAGGCAAAGCACTATCGTGAATTTTATGTTTACAACTTCTTTTCTTTCAAAGTGTAGTTTGATGAGCAAGCAAGTATCCTTAACACACTGTCCAGCTTCTGTTTTTGAATATCTTATCAATAGAATCTTATCATGTATTTTTTAGAAAATATTTTATGTATATTTTTAATTGTATATGAACACACAGTATCTTTATTTATTTTTATGTGGTGCTGAGGATCAAACTCAGTGTCTCACAAATGCGAGGCAAGGACTTTACCACTGAGCTACAGCCTCAGCCCCTTATCATGTATTTTTAAAAAAATATTTTAGTTGTCAATGGACCTTTATTTTATTTATTTTTATGTGGTGCTGAGAATCAAACCCAGGTCCTCACACATGCTGGGCAAGCACTCTACCACTGAGCTACAATCCCAACCCCTTATGGCTTCAATTTTTGCTCAAAATTATATAGTCCACACTCACCCATGTCGATGTGTTAGTTCCACTGCACTCATTTCCACCAGGACAGATTATTTCATTGCATGATTTATTTAATCATTCTGCTTCCAAAATATACTTGAGTTGCTCCCAGTTTGGGAGCTATTGCAAGCAATGTCACCTTGAGCATTTCTGCACCCGTGGGAGAATCTTGGACATTCACCCAGGAATAGAATTGCAGAGTTATAGGATGTACTCATCTTCAACCTTATTAAATAAATAAATTAAAAAAAAAACTACTTTCCATGATTGCAGATACACCAGTTTGCATGGGTGCCAGGAGTGTATAAGAAACTCCTTTGCTTCCCATCCTGGCAAACATTTGGTATTGTCAGTGCTGTTTTAACCTTTTTCCAGTCTGAGGTGGGTGAAGTAATACCTAATGGTGATTTGATTTTTTTTCCCATTTCCCTGATTATTAAGTAGCTTGGGCATCTTTTCATTTGTTGAAGGGCAATTTATTATTTTCTCCTCTGTGAATTGCCTGTTTTATTTTGGGCTTCATTTTGTTTGTTTTTGGCTTTTGTGCTGAAGTATTTGCATTTTTCTTATTCATCCTTGTACCAGGCCTACTTTGTGTTAATCATTGTTGATGTTAATGAGCGGGACAAATTCCATCCATTTTGTTCTTCTTCTAGAATGTCTTATGTAATCATCACCCTTTACATACACATTTTTAAATCAGCTTTAAATTTCCTCAAAAACTGCTGTTAGGGATTTGATATGATAATGTCTTTAATATTTAAATCTTCTTGTTCTGGAACATGGCCTACCTTTCCATTTATTTAAGTATCCTTAAAGTCTTTCAATAAAGTTTTTTAAAAAAAATATTTATTTTTTAGTTGTAGATGGACACAATACCTTTGTTTTATTTATTTATTTATATGTGGTGCTGAGGATTGAACCCAGGGCCTTGCACATGCTAGGCAAGCACTCTACCGCTGAGCCACAACCCCAGCCCCCAATAAAGTTTTAATGTTTTTGCTTATAACGTTGTTCACTGATCTCTTCTTAGATTTATCTAAAAATACCTATGATTTGTTATTATTGTAAATGGTAGTTTTTTTTTTTTTTTTTTTGGTACTGGGAATTGAACTCAGGGTCACTCAACCACTGAGCCACATCCTCAGGTCTATTTTGTATTTTACTTAGAGACAGGGTCTCACTGAGTTGCTTAGGGCCTCGCCATTGCTGAGGCTGGCTTTGAACATGTGATCCTCCCACCTCAGCCTCTGGAGCCACTTGGATTACAGGAGTGTGCCACCACACCTGGTGGTAGATTTTGTTTAAATCCAATTTTCTGTTTCTTACCACTGTATAGACATTCAATTGTCTTTTGTGTATTGATTCTATATACATCAACTTTTATATTTCATTAATTCTAATCATTTTGTTAATTACTTTATTTATAATTTAATTAATTGCTTTATCCTAAGTAGGTTATTTTGGGTTCTCTGGGTAGACAATTGCTTTATCTATGAATAATCATTGTTAGTCTTCTTCCTTTCTAATTATTATTCCTCTTGGTTCTTTAATTTATTCTCTATCATATACAATGCTGAATGGAAGTAGTTAAAGAGGTTTTCCTTGGGATGAGGTGTAGCTCAGGGATACAACACTTGGCTAGTATGTATCAGGCCATGGGTTCCACCCCTAGCACCACAAAAAAAGAGGTCATCCTTGTTTTGCATCTGATTTTAAAGGAAAGATTTTTAGTATTTAATCATTGAGTATGATACCTACTATAGATTCTGTAAGACTCCTTTTTATGAGATGTAGGAAAAGTCCTATTCCTTGTTTACTAATAGATTATTTTTATGAACAGTTCTCTCAAATGCTTTTTTTCTGCATCTAGTAAGATATCAGTATCATTTCCTCCTTTAATCAGTGCATGTAGTCACTTGATTTAATAGGTTCTCCTGGTTTATGGTTATAAAGCTCATTCCTCCGAGAATATTGGTAATAATATACTTCATCTTCTCTGGCTTTAGGTCACCACATTAATTTAATTTCAATCTCTATATATATTTGCCAAACTAAACATTTCATATAAATGGAATTATACAATATGTGGCCTTTTGTAATTGACTTCTTTTATTCAGCATATTGTTTTCAAGGTTAAAACACATTGTTTCAGGTATCAATACTTCGTTTCTTTTTATGGCTGTATAAACTTCTATCATGGAATTAACCAGTTGATGAAAGTGTAGGTCATTTTCATTTTCTGGTTATGGAAAATGCTGCTATGAACATTTGTGTATAAATATTTGGTTGAACATATTCTTTTTATAATTTTTAAAATCTCTACAATGAGCAAGATTGGCCTATAATTTCATACTTATTCTTAAAAATAAATGTAACTAAGGAGACAAAGACTTCTATGTTGAAAATTACAAAGATGCTACTGAAGGAAAGCAGAGAAGATATAACTAAATGGAAAAACAGCTATGTTCATTGACTGGAAGACTTAATGTTGTTAAGATTATAAGATCACCCAAAATAATTTGCAGATTGAAAATATTCCATATCAGAATACCAATGGAATTTTTTGCAGAAATATTAAAGTCTACCATAAAATTCACATGGAATCTTAAAGCCAAATAGCCAAATCAATCTTGAAAAACAAAAATGAAGTTTGAAGTCTCATACTTTCTTATTTCAAAACTTACTACAAAACAATAGTAGTGAAAATAGCATAGTACTGGCATAAATATGAATATGTAAACCAATGGAATGTTATACAGTCCACAAATAAACCCTCCTTGCAAATGCAGTCAATTGATTTTCATAAGGGCATCAAGACCATTCAATGAGGAAAGTATGCTCTTTTCAACAAATGGTATGAGGGAAACAAAAAGTCCACAGTCAAAAGGATAAAATTGAACTCTAACCTTATACCATATACAAAAATTAAGTCAAAAAAGATCAAAGATCTAAACATGAAAGCTAAAAATATAAAATTTTTAGACAAAATTTGGAAAAATCTTTATAACATTGGCTTTGGCAATGATTTCATTGATGTGACACCAAAAGCAAGGCAATAAAAGAAAAAAGATAAATATAAAGGACACTGTAAAGAGAATAAGAAGACAACCCACAGAATAAGGAAAATATTGAAAATTGTACAGATGATAAGGGTTTAATATTCATAATACATAAAAATTCCTACACCTCAAGAACAACAAAAACAAACAACCTAATTAAAAAATAAGCAAAATACTTGTTATGGTTTGGATATTAGGTGTCCCCAGAAAACCCATGTATGAGAATATGCAAGAGCATTCAGAGGTGAAATGATTAGCTTATGAGAGCTTTAACCTAATCAGCACTTAATCCACTGATAGGGATTAACTGGGTGGTAACCGCAAGCAAGTAGGGTGTGACTGGAGGAGGTGGTCCCTGGGGATGTGCCTTTGGGGTTTATAATTTGTCTATGATGAGGGGCGCTCTCTCTGCTTTCTGGTTGCCATGAGCTGAGCTGCTTTCCTCTACCACACCCTCCTGCCGTGATGTTCAACCTCACCTTCAGCCCAGGGCAACAGAATTGGCCATGTATGGACTAAGATCTCTGAAATTGTGAGCCCCAAATAAACTTTTCCTACCTTACATTGTTCTTGTCAGGTCCTTTGGTCACAGCAATGAATAAAGTAGCTAAAATAGTACTCAAACACATTTCTCCAAAGATAAATAGATGGCCAACAAAAACATGGAAAGATGCTTAAGCTCACCAGTGATTAGGAAAAAGTGAATGAACAACAATGACATAATACTTCACATCCATTAGAATGGTTATTATGAAAAATGGGGAAATAACAAGTGTTGGTGAGGATGTGGAAAAATTGGAACACTTGTTCATTGTTGGTAGAAATATACAATGGTGTAGACATTGTGGAAGGCAAGTTTGTTCATCCTTTCAAAAAACAGAATTACTATATGATCCAACAATTCCACTTCTAAGTATATTTTCAAAAGAATCAAAAATAGGAACTCAACTAAGAACAAGTATACCCATGTTCATAGCATCATTATTCATAATAGCCAGAAGGCAAAATGAACTAAATTTCCATCAGTAGATAAATGGATAAACACATGTGATATAATCCATATTATCAATTATCACATTATTTAGTCTTAAGAAATTAAATTCTGATATATGCTACAATTAAGGTGAATCTTAACACTATGCTAAATAAACGAAGGCAGACACAAAGGTACAAATATTGTATCATTCTACTTTTATGAGGGCCCTACAATAGGCCAATTCAGAGACAGAAAATAGTAGAGAGGAAGGGGAAAGTTACTGTTTAATGGGTTTACAAAGTTTATGCTTGAGATAATTAAAAAGTTCTCAAAATGGATAGTGGTGATGGTTATACAACTTATGAATGTATTTATTGCCACTGAATTGCATACCTAAAAATGGTTAAAACAGAAAAATTTATGTTCTGTATGTTTTGCTAGAGTAAAAATATTTTAAAAACTGTAAAAGAATATTCATGATGGTTCTAATTTTCCCCAAACTCAAAATAATGGATTTATCCCTTAGTGTATAAGTGGATAAAATGTGGTACATGCATACAATGAAATATTACTCAGCAATAAAACAGAAAGAAGTACTGACACATATACAAATTTGGTGAATTATTCTGAGTAAAATAAGTGAACCTTATATGATTCTATTCTTTTTTTAAAAAAGAGAGAGAATTTTTTAATATTTATTTTTCAGTTTTTGGTGGACACAACATCTTTATTTATTTTTATGTGGTGCTGAGAATCGAACCCAGCGCGCATGCCAGGCGAGCACATTACCACTTGAACCACATCCCCAGCCCAATGAATCTATTCTTGTGGCATTCTTGAAAAGACAAAATGATAGGAATGAAGGACAGATCAGCAGTTATCAGGGGTTAAGGGTAGAGGGAGGGTGTGGCATAAAGGAGTATTTTGAGGTGATGGAACTACTATGTGTCATGATTGTGGTGGTTACACAAATTTACATATACAGAGAACTATACACCAAGACAGTAAATTGCACAGATTTAAAATCTTAGAAATATTATAAAACTATAATAATAATGTGATATTTAAGAGTCTAGAATTCAACTATAAAGCTCTTACAAAACTGTTGAAAATTATAGGGATTGAAAAATTGATAGAGGAGAAATTGCACAAATTAAAACTATGCTTTGCTCTTTTAAATTTTCTATAAGTTTATAAACATTTATAGAAGGATTGTTATGGCTTGGATCTTGAATATCTCCCCAATCTCATGTGTTAAAAGCATGGTCCTCATTGCACTGAGGTGCAGAAGCAAGATTTCTAAGCAATGATTGGATCACGAGGACTCTATTAATCAATCTATTAATTATTAATCTATTAATTAATCCATTGATAGCTGGATCAACTACTGGGAGGTGGACCCTAGATAAAGGAAGTAGGTCACTAGAAACATGCCTGAAAGGGTTTATTTTCTCTCTGCTATCCCTCTCCTTCTTACCTGTCATGAACTGAGCACCTTTCCTCTGCCACACCCTTCTGCAATGATGTTCTGCCTCATCTCCAAACAATAAAGATGCCCAACCATGGACGGAGACATCCTAAACTGTGAGCTAAAAGAAACCTCTTCTTCTATAAGTTGTTCTTGTCAGGTATTTTGGTCAAAGTAATGCAAAGCTTCCAGCACAAGAATATACAGTATATCTTGTATAGCAATAAAACAAAACTTGTATTTTAGTCCCTGACTTTAATTTTTACAATCAGATCAGAACTTTACCTCAAAAATGCATATGATTATGTGCAAAATTAAAAAATAAATCATATTAGTTCTGAATACTATATAAGGCTGCTATGTGGCACATGGGAAACTGTAAATGAAAGTCACTTGACACAATCTTATTACTGGTTTTAAAAAAGGAATTGATAAGATAGTTTTTCAAAATTTTTTATGGTGATTCCCTCCAAACTACCTTCAGTTAGTGTTCCTGGCTCTTCACATGCTCTGTCCTATTGCCTAATAATGCATGCAGCCAGCCATTGATCAGTGATTACAAACTCAGGCAAGCAAGGAATTTGAAACTGCATTGTTAATGAAACAGGTATTTCTCACAACTGCAAAGAACAAAAGTAAACTGCTTGTATCTGGAATGAGTCTGTACTCATTTCGAATAGGTTATAGGATCACTATCCTTTTCTATTCTCTGGAGACAAAGCACAGCTGTTCAGCATCATTTACAGGAGTGTCTTCTTGTGGAAGTTTCCCAAGGGCCATTACTAAGTGTGAAAAATATTGAGAAGAACATATCAAATTTGTAGATGAGTCATTTACATCTGCATATAGTTAAGTGTACTTACAACACAATTTTATCAAATAAAAAGGCAAAATAAACCATTTAATTATTTATTTCTGGAGAGTATCATTTTTAAGTGTCCAATTACCCTTTATCTTTATGTATAGGTGGATAGGATTGTCTTCTGATGAGCATACACCCATAGTGCTTTGAATATCTTCCTTCTAAGATATTTTGTTTCAAAATTTCATAGTTCAGATGGAGAACAAATGGTAGTTCATAGGAACCCACAATATCACAGCAGCTATATGAGACTGAATTAAATCAACAGCTCTGTAGTAGAACATTGAAGTAGGGAGACTGTTGGAAAATGATCATAGGCAACTCAGAGAACTAACAACCTTGTGAAAGCCAACAATATCAGTTTCCAGAAGATAAAGAAAATTAAAAAGGAATAGATGACAGCAGTGTTGTGTGCATGGTAGTCAGTGAGGGAGGGGAAGCTCTTCCCTAATGAGCCAAAAGAATTCTCCCACTGACCTTAAGATAAACAGGTTCTGCTAGGGATGTAGCTCAGTTGGAAGAGTGCTTGACAAGCATGCACAAGGCCCTGGGTTCAATTCCCAGCACCACACATACACACACAAAGATAAACAGGTGATGCTGTCAAAAAAAAAAAAAAACACAACCTTAAAGTTTGAGCAGAAAATAAGCTCAGATAAGCCCAGCAATCTCCATCAGAGACAGAGAAAGGGGGAAAGTGGTGAAAGCTTAAAATGATGTGAAAATCTAAAAGCTACTGACAAATTTCTAGACACGTAAGACCTACCCAAATTGAAGTGAGAGGATACACAAAACCTAAACAGAGAAATATCAAAAAATAAGATTGACACAGTAATAAAAAATATCTCCCAACAAAGAAAATCTGGGACCAGATAGATTCTCAGCTGAGTTCTATAAAACCTTTAAAAGGAGCTAATGTGAATCCTGCTGTTACTATTCCATGAATTAGAAAAAGAGGGAACATTTCCAAATTCATTCTATGAAATCAGTATCACTCTAATATGATATCCCATTAAAAATACATCAAGTAAAGAAAACTACAGACCAGTACTCCTGAAGAACATAGACACAAATATTCTTGATAAAATATTAGCAACCTGCTTCCAAAAACGCATTAAGAAGATCTTATACCATAATCAAGTTGGTTTTATCCCAGGGATGAAAAAAAGATTTTACATATGCAAATCAATATGTGTAATTCATTACATAAATAAAATTAAGGACAAAAATCACATGATC
This sequence comes from Marmota monax, assembly GCF_021218885.2. Lineage (NCBI taxonomy): Eukaryota > Metazoa > Chordata > Mammalia > Rodentia > Sciuridae > Marmota > Marmota monax. The sequence goes on along the minus strand of NW_026692025.1, from coordinate 1,035,027 downwards.
ATCACAATAGATTCACAAAAATTCTTTTACAAAATTCAGTAACAATTCATGATAAAATCAATGAAGAAACTAGGGATAGAAAAAACTTACCTCAATATCATAAAAGCTATAAATGAAAAAGCCAAAGCCAATATCATAATGAATGGGAAAAAACTGACAGCATTTTCTTTAAAATCTGGGACAAGACAAGGATGTCTACCATCACCACTTATATTCAATATAGTACTTGAAGTTTCAGCCAGAGTACTTAGGCAAGAGAAGGAAGTAAAAGGAAACAAATAGGAAAGGAAGAATTCAAATGCTATGGCTTGAATATGAGATGTCTCCCAAAAGCTCCTATATTAAAAATACAGGAATATTTAGAGGTGAAATGATTAGATTATGAGAGCTGTAGCCTAATCAGTCCATCCTAGTTTGAATGAAGTAACTGGATGGTAATTGCAAGCAGGTGGGGTGTGGCTGGAGGAGGCAGATCACTGGGGATATGTCCTATGAAATGGTTTACATATGAGATGTTCCCCCCTCAAAGCTCATGTGTAGGACAATGCAAGAAGGTTTAGAGGTGAAATGATTAGGTCACAACAGCTTTAACCTAATCAGTAAATTAATCGACTGATGGGGATTACCTGGGTGGTATCTGTTAAGGGCATAGGATGTGGATAGAGGAGGTGGGTCCCTGGGAGAGTGCCTTTAGGGTTTACATTTTGTCCATGGTGAGAAGATCTCTTTATTTCCTGGTTGCCATGTCTTGAGCAGCTTTGCTCCACCACACTCTTCTGCCATGATGCTCTCAGCCCAGAGCAACAATCAGCCATCTATGGACTCAGACCTCTGAAATTGTGAGCCCCAAATAAATGTTTCCTCCTCTACACTGTTCTTTTTGGTACTTTTGGTCACAGCAGTAAAAAAGCTGACTAGAACACCTTAGAAAGTTGTGTCTTCTCTGCTTCCCCTTACCCACTCTCTCTGCTTTCTGGCCACCACAAGCAGAGCCACAGTCCTGTGTCACACCCTTCTACCATGAGGTCCTGCTTTACCTTGAACCCAGAGCAATGAAATCACTCAACCATGGACTGAACCTCTGAAACCACAAGCTGAAATAAACTTTTCTTCTTCTAAGTTGTCCTTGTCAGGTATTTTGGTCTGAGCAACAAAAAGTTAACATATCAAATTATCACTGTTTACAGATGAAACGATTGTAGAATTTTGTCACAAGAAATTCTACCAGAAGACTTTTACAGCTGCTAAACAAACTCAACAAAGTAGCAGGATACAAAATAACATCTTTCTTATACTCCAATAATGAATCTGCTGAGAAAGAAATCAGGAAAACAATTCCATTCACAATAGCCTCAAAAAATCCTTCAGAATAATTCTAACAAGAAGGCTAAATACCTCTACAATGAATATTATAGAACATGGAAGAAAGAAATTGAAGATGTGAGGATACTGAAAAATCTCTCATGCTCTTGGATAGGCAGAATTAATATTATTAAAATGGACCTATTACCAAAAGTGATATATAGATTCAGTCCAATCCCCATCAAGATACTAATGGCATTCTTCAACAGAACTAGGAAAAATAGTCTTTAAATTCATATGCAGGCTCAGCAGTAGAGCACTTGCCTAGCAAATGTGAGGCCCTGGGTTCAATCCTCAGAACCACATGAAAATAAATAAATAAATAAAGGTATTGTGTCTGTCTGCAATTAAAATATGTTTAAAAAATAAATTCATATGGAAGCTGGTTGCAGTGGTGCATGCCTATAATCCTAGTGGCTCAGGAGGCTGAGGCAGGAGAATTAAACAAGTTCAAAGCCAGCCTCAGCAGCTTAGCAAGGCCCGAAGCAACTTTGAGATGCTGTCTCAAAATAAAAAATAAAAAGAGCTGTGGATGTAGCACTGTGGTTAAGCACCCTTGGGTTCAATCCCTGGTACCAAAAACAAAAACAAAAAAATCATATGGAAGAATAAAAGTCCCAGAATGGTCAAAGTAATTCTGAGCAGTATGATCAATGCTTCAGGCAACATATTTCCCAGCTTGAAATTATACTAGAGAGCTATAAGTAATGAAAATTGCATGGTACTGGAATAAAAACATGCATGTAGATCAATGGAATAGAATAGAAGTTTCAGAGACAAACCCACACAGATGAAGTTATCTGATCCTGACAAAGAAGCCAAAAACATACAGTAGAGAAAAAAAAAAAAGCTTTCTTAGCAAATGCTGGGAAAGCCAGATATGTATATATGGAAAAATGATATTAGATCCATACCTGTCACCCTGCATAAAAGTCAACTCAAAGTGATTCAAAGACAGGAATTAGATCAAAAACCCTGCAAATGTTAGAAGAAAACACAGGGTCAATACTCCAAGATATGGGTGCAGGCACTGACTTCCTCAGTAAGACTCCTAAAGCTTAGAAAATAAAACCACTTAGAATGGCAATCATCAAGAATACAAATAACAAGCTGGGCATGGTGGCACATGCCTGTAACCCAAGGGGCTGAGATTAGGGGGATCACAAGTTCAAAGCTAGCCACAGCAACTTAATAAGGTCCTTAGCAACTGAGACTCTGTCTCAAAATAAAATATAATAAAAAGGGCTGAGAAGGGCTGGGGTTGTGGCTCAGTGGTAGAGTGCTTGCCTTACATGTGTGAGGCAATGACTGGTTTTCAATTCTTGGCACCACATAAAAATAAATAAAGATATTGTGTCCATCTACAACTAAAAAATATTTTTTTAAAAAAAGAGCTGAGGATATGGCTCAGTGCTTAAGTACCCCTGGGTTCAATTGAAGGAAGAGGAGGAGGAGGAGGAGGAGGAGAAAGAGGAGAAGAGGAAGAAGAGGAAGAGAAAGAATAGGAGGAGGAAAAGGAGGAAGAGAAGAAGGAGGAAGAGGAGGAGGAAGAAGAAAAATAATAATTGCAGGTTAGAATGTGGAGGAAAAGGTACACTAGTACACTTACATTATTGGTAGGGCTGCAAACTAGTATAACCACTCTTGAAAGCTATATAGAAATTCATCAGTAGACTAGGAATGAAACTACCATCTGATCCAGCTACTCCACTCCTGGGTATTTATCCAAAAGAACTAAAATCAGCATAATATAGTGATATATGCATACCAGTGTTCATAGCAGCAGAATCCATAATAATCAAGATATGGAATTATCCTAGGTGCCTGTCAACAGATGAATGAATAAAGAAAATGTGGTGTATATACACCATGGAATATTACTCAGCTATATAAAAATAATGAAAATGTGTCATTTGCAGGAAAATGGATGGAACTGGAGAACATTATGGTAAGAGAAATAAGCTATACTCAGAAATTAAAGGGTCATATGCTTTCTTTCATATGGAGAAGATAGGGAAAAAAACAAAGGGGAAAAGAGGGATACCATGAAAATAGAATGGATACCAATAGAGAAGAAGAAGGGGACCCAGGGTAGGGAGGAGGATAGGGAAAGAAAAAGTACTAGGGAATGAAATTGAGAAAATTATGTTATGTGCATGTGTGAATATAATACAATGAATCACAGTGTTGTGTATAATTATAATGTACCAATAATTTTTTTTTAATTTTTTTATTGTTGGTTGTTCAAAACATTACAAATTTCTTGACATATCATATTCCACACTTTGATTCAAGTGGGTTATGAACTCCCACCTTCACCCCATACACAGATTGCAGAATCACATCAGTTACACATCCATTGATTTACATATTGCCATACTAGTGTCTGTTGTGCTCCGCTGCCTTTCCCATCCTCCCCCCTCCCCACCTCTCCCCTCCCCTCCCCTCCTCTCTTTCTACCCCCTCCACTGTATAACCCTGAGGGTCTCCTTCCATTTCCATGCATTTTCCCTTCTCTCTCCCTTTCCCTCCCACCTCTCATCCCTGTTAAATGTTAATCTTCTTCTCATGCTCTTCGTCCCTACTCTGTTCTTAGTTACTCTCCTTATATCAAAGAAGACATTTGGCATTTGTTTTTTAGGGATTGGCTAGCTTCACTTAGCATAATCTGCTCTAGTGCCATCCATTTCCCTGCAAATTCTATGATTTTGTCATTTTTTAATGCAGAGTACTACTCCATTGTGTATAAATGCCACATTTTTTTTTTATCCATTTGTCTATTGAAGGGCATCTAGGTTGGTTCCACAGTCTTGCTATTGTGAACTGTGCTGCTATGAACATCGATGTAGCAGTGTCCCTGTAGCATGCTCTTTTTAGGTCTTTAGGGAATAGACCGAGAAGGGGAATAGCTGGGTCAAATGGTGGCTCCATTCCCAGCTTTCCAAGAAATCTCCATACTGCTTTCCAAATTGGCTGCACCAATTTGCAGTCCCACCAGCAATGTACACGTGTACCCTTTTCCCCACATCCTCGCCAGCACTTGTTGTTGTTTGACTTCCTAATGGCTGCCAATCTTACTGGAGTGAGATGGTATCTTAGGGTGGTTTTGATTTGCATTTCTCTGACAGCTAGAGATGGTGAGCATTTTTTCATGTACTTGTTGATTGACTGTGTGTCCTCCTCTGAGAAGTGTCTGTTTAGGTCCTTGGCCCATTTGTTGATTGGGTTGTTTGTTCTCTTATTGTCTAATTTTTTGAGTTCTTTGTATACTCTGGATATTAGGGCTCTATCTGAAGTGTGAGGAGTAAAGATTTGTTCCCAGGATGTAGGCTCCCTATTTACCTCTCTTATTGTTTCTTTTGCTGAGAAAAAACTTTTTAGTTTGAGTAAGTCCCATTTGTTGATTCTAGTTATTAACTTTTGTGCTATGGGTGTCCTATTGAGGAATTTGGAGCCCGACCCCACTGAATGTAGATCGGAGCCAACTTTTTCTTCTATCAGACGGCGTGTCTCTGATTTGATATCAAGCTCCTTGATCCATTTTGAATTCACTTTTGTGCATGGCGAGAGAAAGGGATTCAGTTTCATTTTGTTGCATATGGATTTCTAGTTTTCCCAGCACCATTTGTTGAAGATGCTATCCTTCCTCCATTGCATACTTTTAGCCCCTTTATCAAATATAAGATAGTTGTAGTTTTGTGGATTGGTTTCTGTGTCCTCTATTCTGTACCATTGGTCCACCCGCCTGTTTTGGTACCAGTACCATGCTGTTTTTGTTACTATTGCTCTGTAGTATAGTTTGAAGTCTGGTATCGCTATACCGCCTGATTCACACTTCCTGCTTAGCATTGTTTTTGCTATTCTGGGTCTTTTATTTTTCCATATGAATTTCATGATTGCTTTCTCTATTTGTACAAGAAATGCCATTGGGATTTTGATTGGCATTGCATTGAACCTATAGAGAACTTTTGGTAATATCGCCATTTTGATGATGTTAGTTCTGCCTATCCATGAACAGGGTATATTTTTCCATCTTCTAAGATCTTCTTCTATTTCTCTCTTTAGGGTTCTGTAGTTTTCATTGTATAAGTCTTTCACCTCTTTTGTTAGGTTGATTCCCAAGTATTTTATTTTTTTTGAAGATATTGTGAATGGAGTGGTTGTCCTCATTTCCATTTCAGAGGATTTGTCGCTGATATACAGGAATGCCTTTGATTTATGCGTGTTGATTTTATATCCTGCCACTTTGCTGAATTCATTTATTAGCTCTAATAGTTTCTTTGTAGACCCTTTTGGGTCTGCTAGGTATAGAATCATATCATCTGCAAATAGTGATAATTTAAGTTCTTCTTTTCCTATTTTTATGCCTTTAATTTCTTTCGTCTGTCTAATTGCTCTGGCCAGTGTTTCGAGAACTATGTTGAACAGAAGTGGAGAGAGAGGGCATCCCTGTCTTGTTCCATATTTTAGAGGGAATGCCTTCAGTTTTTCTCCATTCAGAATGATGCTAGCCTGAGGCTTAGCATAGATTGCTTTTACAATATTGAGGTATGTTCCTGTTATCCCTAGTTTTTCTAGAGTTTTGAACATAAAGGGATGCTGTACTTTGTCGAATGCTTTTTCCGCATCTATCGAGATGATCATATGGTTCTTATTTTTAAGTCTATTGATGTGGTGAATAACATTTATTGATTTCCGTATATTGAACCAGCCTTGCATCCCAGGGATGAATCCTACTTGATCATGGTGCACAATTTTTTTGATATGTTTTTGTATCCGATTCGCCAGAATTTTATTGAGGATTTTTGCATCTAGGTTCATTAGAGATATTGGTCTGTAGTTTTCTTTCTTTGAAGTGTCTTTGTCTGGTTTAGGTATCAGGGTGATGTTGGCCTCATAGAATGAATTTGGAAGTTCTCCCTCTTTTTCTATTTCCTGAAGTAGCTTGAAAAGTATTGGTATTAGTTCTTCTTTAAAGGTTTTGTAAAACTCTGCTGTATACCCATCCGGTCCTGGGCTTTTCTTAGTTGGTAGTCTTTTGATGGTTTCTTCTATTTCCTCAATTGATATTGGTCTGTTTAGGTTGTCTATATCCTCCTGACTCAATCTGGGCATATCATATGACTTAAGAAATTTATCGATGCCTTCACTATCTTCTAATTTATTGGAGTATAAGGATTCAAAATAGTTTTTGATTATCTTCTGTATTTCTGAAGTGTCTGTTGTGATATTGCCTTTTTCATCCCATATGTTAGTAATTTGAGTTCTCTCTCTTCTTCTCTTCGCTAGCATGGCTAAGGGTCTGTCGATTTTGTTTATTTTTTCAAAGAACCAACTTTTAGTTTTGTCAATTTTTTCAATTGTTTCTTTTGTTTCGATTTCATTAATTTCAGCTCTGATTTTAATTATTTCTTGCCTTCTACTTCTTTTGCTGTTGTTTTGCTCTTCTTTTTCAAGGATTTTGAGATGAAGTGTGAGATCATTTATTTGTTGGTTTTTTCTTTTTTTAAGGAATGAACTCCAAGCAATGAATTTTCCTCTTAGAACTGCTTTCAATGTGTCCCATAGATTCCGATATGTTGTGTCTGTGTTTTCATTTATCTCTAAGAATTTTTTAATTTCCTCCTTGATGTCTTCTATAACCCATTGATCATTCAGTAACCTATTGTTCATTCTCCAAGTGATGTATGCTTTTTCCTTCCTTCTTTTATCGTTGATTTTCAGTTTCATTCCATTATGATCAGATAAGATGCATGGTATTATCTCTACTCCTTTATATTGTCTAAGAGTTGCCCTGTGACATAATATATGATCTATTTTTGAGAAGGATCCATGTGCTGCTGAGAAAAAAGTGTAACTGCTTGATGTTGGGTGGTATATTCTATATATGTCAATTAAGTCTAGGTTATTAATTGTGTTATTGAGTTCTATAGTTTCCTTATTCAACTTTTGTTTGGAAGATCTGTCCATTGGTGAGAGAGGTGTGTTGAAGTCTCCCATGATTATTGTATGGTGGTCTATTAGACTCTTGAACTTGAGAAGAGTTTGTTTGATGAACATAGCTGCACCATTGTTTGGGGCATAAATATTTATGATTGTTATGTCTTGTTGGTGTATGGTTCCCTTAGGCAGTATGTAGTGTCCCTCTTTATCCCTTTTGATTAACTTTGGCTTGAAATCTATTTTATTTGATATGAGTATGGACACTCCTGCTTGTTTCCAAAGTCCATATGAGTGATATGATTTTTCCCAACCTTTCACCTTCAGCCTATGTATGTCTTTTCCTATCAAATGCGTCTCCTGTAGGCAGCATATTGTTGGGTCTTGTTTTGTGATCCATTCTACTAGCCTGTGTCTCTTAATTGGCGAGTTTAAGCCATTAACATTTAGGGTTATTATTGAGATGTGGGTTGTTCTTCCAGCCATATTTGTTTATTTCTGTTACTAAACATGGTTTGTTTTCCTCTTTGATTATTTTCCCCCCTTTACTGTCCTACCTCCCACTGTTGGTTTTCATTGTTATTTTCCATTTCCTCTTCCTGTAATGTTTTGCCAAGGATGTTTTGAAGAGATGGTTTTCTAGCTGCAAATTCTTTTAACTTTTGTTTATCGTGGAAGGTTTTAATTTCATCTTCCATCCTGAAGCTTAATTTCGCTGGAAACACAATTCTTGGTTGGAACCCATTTTCTTTCAGTGTTTGAAATATGTTATTCCAGGATCTTCTAGCTTTCAGAGTCTGTGTTGAAAGATCAGCTGTTATCCTGATTGGCTTACCCCTAAATGTGATCTGCTTCCTTTCTCTTGTAGCTTTTAAAATTCTCTCCTTATTCTGTATGTTGGGCATCTTCATTATAATGTGTCTAGGTGTGGATCTCTTATGATTTTGCACATTCGGCGTCCTGTAGGCTTCTAGGATTTGGGAGTCTGTCTCATTCTTCAAGTCTGGGAAGTTTTCTTGTATTATTTCATTGAATACACTGCTCATTCCTTTGGTTTGGAGCTCTGTACCTTCCTGTATCCCAATGACTCTTCAGTTTGGTCTCTTAATGTTATCCCATATTTCTTGGATGTTCTGCTCATGGTTTCTTAACAGTCTTGCTGAGCTGTCTATGTTCTTTTCCAGTTGAAATACTTTGTCTTCATTGTCTGATGTTCTATCTTCTAAGTGTTCTACTCTGCTGGTAGTATTCTCCATTGAGTTTTTAAGTTGGTTTATTGCTTCCTGCATTTCTAGGATTTCTGTTTGTTTGTTTTTTATAACCTCTATCTCCCTGTATAGTTGATCCTTTGCTTCCTGGATTTGTTTGTGTAATTCGTTGTCGAAGTGATCTTTCATTGTCTGATTTTGCAGTTTAATGTCTTCCTTGATACTCCAGATCATCTGAAGCATGTATATCCTGAATTCTTTATCTGACATTCCATCTGCTGCAGCTGTTACCTCTTCTAAAGTTGCGTTGACCTGCATTGCTTGTGGTCCTTTCTTTCCTTGTCTTTTCATACTGCTTGCGTTTCTTTCCTGCAGGCGCGGGCGGCGGCTCTGCTCTCTCCTTATTCCAATTGGGGTGTCGTGACTACCACGCCGGCAGGTCACTGGGCCTGTTCTGGGCGCTGGCGGCAGCTCTGTTCTGCCCCTACTCCAATTGGGGTGACGAGTGTACCACGCCGGCAGGCCACTGGGCCTGATCCGCCAGTCGGTTGCAGGTTTGCCGACCCTGCAGGCGCGGGCGGCAGCTCTACTCTGCCCCTACTCCAAATGGGGTGATGTGTCTGTCGTACCGGCAGGCCACTGGGCCTGTCCCACTGGTCGGTCGCAGATCTGCCCACCTTTCGGGCACGGGTGGTGGCTCTGCTCTGCCCCTACTCCAACTGGGGTGTCGTGACTACCCCACCGGCAGGTCGCTGGGCCTGTTCCTGGCACGGGCGGCGACTCTGCTACCACGCCGGCAGGCTCCTGGGCCTGATCCGCCGGTCTGTCGCAGGTCTGCCTACCTTGCAGGCGCGGGCGGCGGCTCTGCCCTGCCCCTCCTACCACGCCTGCGGACCGCTGTGCCTGATCTGCAGGTTGGTCACAGGTCTGCTCACCCTGTGGGCACGGGTGGCGGTTTCTAATGTACCAATAATTCATTTTAATTTCATAGTTCATACAGAAGTTCTCTCTAGAGTTCCCTACATTTCCAAATTGCAGAATGGGCACAATTGTTGTTAAAGTGTCCATTAATAGCCAGAGGTACTAAAAGCATCTTCAAAACCCCACACTCTCAATAGACCCCAAGGTGAAGAGAACAGAAGAGACAATAGGGCAAAAGGGAGACATTGTAACTCTTGAATTGTGGGGTTAATCAAAAGATAGAGTTGTCAGGTCTATGGAAATACCCTACAGAGGAGAGTTTCCAGGGGCTACAACACACCAGGAAGATTTGGAGGCAGGTGTTCTAGTAAAAGGAAGCATGTACTATTTGTATTTTACAGCCTAGACTCTGACATCCAGGGGATCACAAACCAACCTATTGGATTCAACCATGACACCCACATCCCTGGTGAAAGAAATTGCTAGCATCTTCCCTTCCCCATAATACAGGCCTGAACCCTACGTTCTTCTGAATAGTGTGGCTTTAAAATAGTATGATTAGCTGAATATTGCAGAAATAAAAAAAAAACAGCTTCAAATTGATTTGTTTCCAATCTAGAAAAGTTATGACATGGTTTTACAATCAAGTAATTGTTTTATGTTTGCAGAGATTTCTGAGGGATGTGTTTTCTTTATAATAAACTCACAAGAGTATATATACTGGGATAAGTAAAAGAATGTGAAAATATAGGATTACCATTTGGATGTAGTTTTCTTCCTCCTCTCTGGAAACAGGACTGGCAAAAAATCTTGTAGGATTAATACCATTTCTTTCTGGAGAGAGAAAGCTGGTTCGATTGCTAAGAAGAAAAATACAGATGAGGTCAAAGCAATGTCTTACAGCTGCTCTGAAAGGCAGCCAGGAACTGACATGGCCCCATGGGGCTTCAGTCTTCCCCTTCCAGACACAATTTCCTTCCGGCCCAAGCAGTTCCTAAAGAAACAGAGACTGTGCAGCAGCTCTGTCCCACTTGTGGAGCAAATGGCTCCCACTTCCTTTTTCCCAGGCCCTCCATATGACATAGGTCATGAACTTACTAGAAACAGACCAAGGCATCATATCATTTAGCAAAAAATACTTCTCTGTGACCCTTTTGTTTCCAAAGAAACTAGGAAAAGTAAGAAAGTGTTGCCATTCCTTTTTGATAGGATAACAAGAACTGTAAATCACCTTCAATTCTACTCCTGAGTCAGAAGCACAAGCTGTCTCTGAAGTTTTGCCTGGAAATACACCTCCCTGTGCAATTCTGATTCACAAAGTGATTGTCTTATGGCATTTAGACTGAACTAGGAAACCCTAGGGCTAGCCTCAGGACTCTGAAAATTCAACTCATAAAAGGTACAGATACATTTTTGAGCTTGTCTATCCAACCTGTGAACCACTCACAAAGTTGAACTTCTGGAAGTTCAGCTGGTAGTACTGGCTCTGCCCCCTGGGCCATAACTGATTCCACTTTGGCTGGGCAACATAATTCTGTCCTCTCACAAAATCTGACTTGATATTGATAAAGAGCTCATCTCTGTTAGCACTGGAATTGAGGCATATAAATAAGCTCAGGAGCTATTGTACCACTATCTTTAGCCATAGAAATTATGCAACAAAGAAAATAGCTCTACAAAGACAAAGAGATAAGCAGATATGAATGGAGAGGTAAATGTGAGAGAAGAGAGAAGATGCCTTGAGTTCTCGATAGCACTCCAATTCCTGATTCCAGTATCCCAAGAAACCCAGTCATATTCCTTCCTTTGTGATATGTAAGTCATCTTTAGCTCTTGATAATAAACCAGGTTGTCCTTTAGCTTAGGCAAGATCAAATGGGCATCAACAATAAGAAACCTAATTAAGTTTGGATATGTCTAGGCTCCTTTAACAATCAGTGGTTTACCAAGGCACCGTGTGGGTCCTGGTTAAAGATGTATGTTCCCGGATGGTGGAGAGGTTTCTCAGGTCCAGGGGAGGTGGCCGTGCTACAAGACAATACACAGTATGATTAGTTCTTAGAAATTCAAAGCCATAATCCAAAGAGTGTAAAACCATGACATTTTCTTTTCCTGGCACAGCAGATCCAAACTTGCCAAGAGAAAGCACTGATAGTGATTGTGAATTTCACTATCTTACTCTTCTCTGACTCCATGTGAGTAAGGTCTGCTACCTAGCAAATGGTCTGGGCTGGAAAGTTCACATGAGTCATGAAGTCCCTGTGGGGAAGGTCTCTCCTGGAAGCATGACATCTAGGTGTTGGGTTCACCCACCAGCTATCTCCTGGCTTCACCACTTGCCCTTTCCCACCTGGGTGCAAAGATCATCCCAGAACCAACCCCTCCTGGCCCAGCTGTCTATCTTTGCACCTACCTGCTAAATATCCAATCCTAAGCCTATCAAACATCTTCTTTCTGCCATTCTCTATATGACTGCACTGCTGAAAATAGTGACCAGCAGCCATGCATGGTTATTTACACCACAATATATATAAATTTATTGAAATTTAATAAAAATAAAATTAAGTTCCTCTGCCTCGCCATTCTCATTGCAAATGTTCAATAGCAATGTTTGCATTATCACAGATAGTTCTGGTCAATGGCACTGCTATAGAAAATTAATTGAGCAAAACAATAATACATACTTTCAAGTTACAAGTCCCTGTGAAATTGTTTCTGGCCAGAATGGACAGGCTATTTCCTCTGCACCTCATAAGACAGGGTCTGTTCTCCTATTTAGTACTGACTTCATAATTCTGCCTTTCCCTCTAGATGGTTTTTACATATCTGCCTCTCATCTTTGCATCCTCCCCAGGCACAGTGCTGTACCCATGGCCAATGCTGTGAAAAGTGCAAATGTGGTCTGACTCAGACTCAAGTGTATCTGACTGGAACAGAGAAGGCATGAGTAGGAACCTTAGTTAGCAGCTTTGGGCATGGACACCTGAAGTGACAGTTTTACTCAAAAGCAATTAAAGGTATGAGCAGACCAGATAGAATATCAGACCTCAGAGTCATTGCACCAAATGATTTCTTAAAATCACATAATCTACTGGGAAGGTGAGGGTGGGTAAAACTGAAATTACTTCACCCTGCCTTTTCTCTTTCTATCTTCAATTTTTCTGTCTGTCCATGCTGCTGAGCATACCAGAGAGGCTGCTATATTCATACAGGAGCTACAAGGTGCCCTGTGCACACAGGAGTCAGACTGATAATTATAGAAGTTCTCTCCCATCCCCAATCACCTGTGCTGATGGGCATACACAGAGCAGTGAGTGATAAATAATATTTGACCATGAAGGATATTAAGGAATTGGTGTCAAAGGTCATTCTTGGCTGCCTTCCATAAGGCTGGCACTGTTATTACATTTAGTGTTGCATGAATGAGGAGATGTCAGGTGGGTTCCATTCAGACCCATCATCACATATCCCTGGGACTTTATTAGGGAAACAGACAAAGATGAGCTCTCTGGAATGAACTTAGCTTTGTAGGATGCATTTGCTGGTCCACAGTACCTACAATTTCTCTGATTCCTTTATCATGACAATCTGCAGCAGCAGGTGCCCTCAATCTCCCCATTCTATTCCAGCCATTTCTTTCATATCCTTATGTTTTGCAGCTCTCTGACATGGTTTTTCTAGTGCTTCCTTCCCAAGAAAAGTTAGGAAGGACCTTGCTCCCCTTTTTTACACAGCAGGCCTATTTAAGTGCCTTACGTTTCCTCTGAGGTTTGAGATCTCTATTCACTGGTGGAGGCTCTAAGTCTGCAGGTAGCTCAGGCAGTGGGCTTGAGATGCTTCCTGAGCTCATAGGGATGTAGTCATCCTGGCTGCAATGGGGTCCAAGACCAGAGGCAATGACCTGGGGGCTCATGGGCACATAGCTGTCTTCGGCACTGGTTGAAGCTGGGGGATACATCAGGGAGAACCTGCAGGGCTGCAAGAAAACAGGTCATGGAAACCACCACCAGTGGACATCAAGGCTATGCATATGGTTTTAGTTTCAGATTACCCAAGAATGACTCTGAACTTCCTCAGGAAAGTTAGAAAAGCCTCTACCCAAGGATCTGCCTCTGGACCTAATGTGTGAGTACTGGTGATAATCTCCTAGATCTGATGGTGGAAGACTGAGAGTTATGAATTCATACAAATATTTTTGGTATGATATTTTAATTAAAAACATCAGAGCCCTTATGGAACACAGAGTTCAGAAGTTCCCAAACCAGTTCAAGTCTTAAAGAGAGACTAGAAAGGTTCTCAGAGATTCAGATTGCTGAATATCAAAAGAATTGAAAGGAACATATATTGGGCTGGGGATATAGCTCAGTTGGTAGAGAGTTTCCCTCACATGCACAAGGCCCTGGGGTCAATCCCTAGCACCACAAAAAAAGAAAAAGGAAAAAAAGGATCATATATGAGTCAGGCTACTTTTGATTAAATTGAGTCTTGAAGGAACCCAAGTGTCAAACTTACCAGATTTAAACTAAGCCGCTTGTCTCGGTGTCTTAAGGATTGGCATTCTACCTCAGCTGCAAGAAACAAGTCAGACTGGTGAGAACTGCAGGAAAACATCAACTGAAATTAGAATCTAAGTCCTTGTACACCCCAGGGACCTGTACTCAGCATCAGAGAGGTAGAACAATAAGCTTTACACGTTCCCCTGCTTTTACTCATCCCTGTTGTTTTGGTGTTTGTTTCATGGTCAAAATCCTATTTTAATTAGTTTTAATCTTTGTTTGCTGTCATGTAAAAGAACACAACCTAGCTATTTGTGTTCATACTGACATATCAAATTACTTCATTTTATTCTTAAATCTCAGACTATTGGTTCATTTTCATACTCCATTATTCTACTGACTTTATTCATTTCACATTATAACATATGCTTACCTATTCTTTCATTTTTACTTTTGTCACTGTTCACACATTAGCACATTAAGACCTGTTGTGTGATTGGCATATATCCATTTAACAGGCATTGTCAGAAGGAAGTGAAGTGTATAATGATCACATCTCTAGGAACCCTGAAGGAGGTCTGTGTCAGAGTGACTTCCTCAGTCAGAATGAGAGATTTCAAAATGAATTTGCATTCTTTGTACTCTCTGTAATTCCTTTAAAACATAGCCTTGGTAGATAGTGTGGTGTGTGGGTGATTACATTTGGATAAATGGAGAGAAACAGTGAGAGTTTTTGTTGTCTGTCTGAGAGATGGGCTGACATGAAGGAAAGGCTTAGGTTGGTCAGTTCATGCAGGAAGATGAAGAAATCCAGAGAAGCTAGTAAAGAAGAGGTACCAAAAAGCCACACTGAGGATGCTGTGTGGACTTGCATTGAGCACCTTCTGAAGGCTACAGAGACCCCAAGTGTGTCCCCAAGTGACCCAAACAAACATCAGAAGCTCAGTCTCAGGTGGAAGGCCTACTACATGGTCAAGGACTCACATAGGCAAGCCAATCTCAAGGGACCAGGGCTCCAGCTTTTTTTATCTTTTATGACAATCTAAATATCTCTGGAAGCCAAATTCAAAGGAGGGGGTCGGGGACCCAGAATCAGGACAGTGCTGCCCTCCAGCTGTGCACTTCCTCCAAGGTCTCCATTAGGAGATAAGACTGGTTTGAGCAAGGAAAGTGGGAAAAGTCCTCATATGGACACAAGGTGTGACAAGGATCCAGGCAGGGAAGTCCAAATTTTTCTCTGTACCTGAATCTTAGGATCTGACTCTTACCTTTCCAGGTTCTCATGTGGTCTAAACCAGAAAGAGAGATTCTTCTTGGCACAAGAGTGCATTCTGGTTTCTTGCTGGTGCTGTGCCCACTCCACAGGTGCTGCTCCTCTTGGCGCCGTTCAGAGAAATGGCTTGGTTTAGGAGGGCGGGGAGGTGGAGTGTTGGATACATCTAGTTGTTTTGCTGCGCAGGGCAAGGAAAGTTGACTTTTTTCTACTTGAATGGTGGAATTTAAGGATGTTTCCAGCAATGAGGAAGAAGACAAGTGGTCCCTGGAAGGCCCATTGATTTCTCTATTCCAGATCATAATAGCCTGGGACCTCATGGAAGATGCCTCCTGAGATCCATTCCCATGGCGTGAGAAATGGACCAAGTTACTGGAGGGTAGTGGCTGCAGGCCATCAACAAAAACATCATCAAATGAAGTCTGTTCCAGTGAGCGGTCTGAGTTTGACCAGCTATCACATCTGGTGGGAAGACTGAGGGAAGAAAAACATGTTAAGTTTGACTGAAATGTAGCCAACCACCCACCACAAAACCCATGCTAGCCTCATTCCCACTCCTCCAATACCAGCTTTTGTTCTACTTGTAGAGCTACATTCCCTCTAAAATGCTCAGGATTTTTGCAGCAACCCTTTGATGCAAAAAAAAAAAAAAAGTTTATTATTTTTTTTCATCCTGTAAGCATCAGATACATATGAAAATGTAAGGTTAGAAATGAAAGCCACAATGCTGAAATGTATGAGTCATTTTGTTTAGTATCTGGCATGCTTCATCTTTCATAGTGGCTGATAGTGATCTGTCCATACCTTAGCACTGGCAAGAAGAGAGGTGAGAGCAGACACACCCACTAGGAAACACTCCCACTAAACAGACTGATTTGAAGGCACATTGAGTATATCTCAGAGACAGATTCTGCAGGAGAAGGCAGTGTGGGCTCTGTGAACAGAGGACAGCATGCTAGGAGATAGGGCTCAGAGGCCCAGGTGTAAGCATACCTGGCATGGTGCAGTCTTCCAGTCTCACAGTTGGACAGAACCAGATAATCAGGAAGGAAGAGAAACTCTGACTCACTTCTGGTTTCCTCAGTGGCTATGGTATTAGTGTTTGGGTCATCTCTTGGCAAGGAGGAGCTGGCAGCATGGACAGTATGAAGGGAGTTGGCAGAGGATGGTTGGAGGGAGGAGGGCATGTAAGAGAGGCTCTCCATGGAATCTGCTGGATTAAATCATTTCCCAGGTTAGTGTTTTAAGAATGGCTATAACATTCACTTGAAATTTCTCAAACAGCATCTAAGAAGCCAAATAGAAGATGCAAATCACAGCTGGTGTTTGTACTGATGGAAGAGACCATTTCCCCAAGCTATAAACAATGTCTGGGAAAGAAGGCCAATGTTCCAAGAATAAAGTGTTGAATCCATTAAGAGTAAAAACAAAACAAAACAAAACAAAAAAAAACCCAAGTATTCTTGGCCTAAAATTCTGCAGATAGTCTACAAACTGCTTTTTTATGGCCCTACACAGCAGCCCTGTATCACTGTTTATCTACCCAACAAATATACACATATATGTATTTATGCATAACAAATCTATATGTATATACTTACATATGCACTTATGCATGTATGTACTTATGTCTATCTATCTATAATCCCTGCTATTGCACATACTACGTGACCAGAATTGTTCTAACCCTCATCAAGCAGCTGAGACAAAGGCTCTGCCCTTACTGGAGTTCACATTCTAGCAGAGGAGACAGACAAATAACATTTACATTAAGAATCATGCTAATAATTGTTAGATGTAAAGGGAAGTGACAAAACACGTTGTTGTGATAACTGCAAAAGCCTGTGTTACTCAAGGAGTCTAACATTCTCCCATCACTTAAGAATATGGCCCTCAAGATGAATTTGGATCAGGAGCCAATAAGACCTTCAGATCAGAAAAGACCAATGAAAGCCTACATTTATTTTTCCTTTGAGCCAAGTTGGTAGTGCAGGATTCCTGAGTCAGAGTGACCCTGAACTGCCTCTAAGCTGTACTACCTGGCCATTGGGACCTTGAGCATGTTACAATTTGCCTTCTTCAAGTTTCTTTCTCTGTAGAGTGGACATGATAACACATATGCCATAGAACCAGTAAGGGGATAAGATAACTTAATATGCAAAAACATTTTAACAGAGCTACTAGCCAGGACACACACAGTGTGTTGACTATTCTATAGTTGCTTAAGACAAAACCAAATTCTATGTAGTCATTCCTCCTTATTTGCTGTTTCACTTTCTGCAGTTTTTTTTTAAAGAGAGAGAGAGAGAGAATTTTTTAATATTTATTTTTTAGTTTTCGGCGGACACAACATCTTTGTTTGTATGTGGTGCTGAGGATCGAACCTGGGCCGCATGCATGCCAGGCGAGCGCGCTACCACTTGAGCCACATCCCCAGCCCTCACTTTCTGCAGTTTCAGTTACCTGCAGTCAACCTTGGTCTGAAAATATTAAATGGAAAGTTCCAGAAATACAAAATTCATAAGTTTTCAATTGTGGGATATTCTGAATAGTATAATAAAATATCATATCATTCTGTGCTCCTGGAACATGAATCTGTACTAGTTTTGCTGTTGCACCTCAAACTGCAAAAGTTATGGTCATGATCATAGTATATAAGTGCTTAGTTAAGATGGAAAAGGCGGGGCCAGGGTTGTGGCTCAGTGGTAGAACACTCACCTACCATGTGTGAGGCACTGGGTTCGATCCTCAGCACCACATAAAATAAATAAATAAAATAAAGGTAACGTGTCCAACTACAACTAAAAAATAAAAATTTAAAAAAGATGGAAAAGGCATTAAACTTGTGTATGTATATATAGGAAAAATGGTGCATGTATGTATGTGTATGGTTTGCTATTATCTGCAATTCCAGGCATCCACTGGGGGTCTTTGAAATGTACCTCCCACAGAAAAAGGAGGATTATTATATGTGAAAAGCCACAAGAAAGTCACTCTGCCATGGTTTTCAAATGAAGTGGACTCTGTCCTCATATTCTCATAAAAGCCAAGAGTGTGAAAGAGGAGGTTTCTGGCTTTCGGCTTCCTTGAACCTCATACCAGGGCAGGCTTTCTGATTTTTGTCTGGTATCTAACTTACTCCTGTTCCTCTTGGGTCACTGGGGTAACTCTTGGATGTGAAACAGACTTTGCAAGTAAGCTTTACCTATTATACCAAGGATAAAGAACTTACCATCATTTCATTTCCTGTTACTTGAGCACTCTCAAAGTTCACCAATGTTATTCAATAGCCTCACTCAATAAATAAGCTTCTCCAATTCGTGAAAAGAAAAGGACTTTGTCCTTAGAGAAGGCGGTAGAGGTAGAGTAAGACCTAACTCTGACTGTCCATCGCCACCTAGTGTTACAATGTAGATATTTCAGTAGCAAATGGTGAAAGTGACTACTGAAATGTTGAAGCAACTGTAGACCAGAGGATTTAGGGGCAAAATTTTGTCTACTAGACAAAGAAGCTAAAAGGAAATTCTGAATAACATATTTTCAGGATCAGAGCATGGAGCAATAAATGAGAGCTCAACAACAAAATCTATGACGGGAAGGGAATTATGATCCTAGGTTATATCTGGCATATTACATGGGAAGGGTAAAGTGTGTGTATGTGTGTGTGTGTGTGGGGGGGGCTCCTCCTGGGTCAATTTCTTCCATAGCCCTGAAATGGATCAGAGAAAACTTATAGCTTATTTTCCCTGCAGAGACCTGGAATGCTCAGTGTATGGACAGGCTCTGCCTTTCATATTTGGACCTGAATCCTAGAATTAGGTGAAAGAGGGCAATTTCCACTATTGTACTGAATTAAGTAGGAATACCTCTGATATAAATTAGCTAAAGTTCCCTCAAGGAGAAAGGCTTGGCACCTTTCAACATTTTTCTGCATTAGCTTCTCCAATGGGCACGGCATCCCAGGCCACCCCTTAGCACACAAGACACCAACTCTGCTCTTACCTGCACTGCCCTCCATGTGGCCAAGGTTGCAGACCTGACTGATGCTGTGCACCCACACCTGCATTTCTTCTTCAGTCTTGGCCACCAGGTAGAATGTACGGGAAGTAGTCTTGACAATGAATACAAAATTGTTCTGAAATTCCTTCCGAACAAAGCTGGGGCCCACATGCTTCCACACAGCACACTCGCTGAGGTCTATCACACGTATTGGCTTGCTGGAGTGCTTGTTCCGGTAGTACTCCAAGACGTCAGGATTGCCACTCATGCGTCCCCGCCGGAGCACAAACCAGCGTTTGCGCCAGGCCTGCAGAAGCAATTCAACAAGGAATTACCAGACTAACTTCTCCTACTTCTTGGACTCTGCCAAGAACATATGTTGTGACAAGGATAGTAGGAAAGAAGCAAATCAGCCATTCCAATAATGAGATACTTTGTATTAAAGGACGAGGGCCTGTCTTATGTCTGCTTTATTGAATGCTTTTGAGGAAGGGTCACTTTTGGAGAGTTTAGCAATGCAAATTCATTCCCACAGTTTGGAGAAGGAAGTAAAGAGCCTTTTTGAGTTCCCCATCTTCTTATATTTAGGAACCCCTCTCTCATTATATGCCACTGGACCAGCCTGCATGGATTGTGCTTACTGTCTGCTGTAGCCTCAATTGGGAATTGGGCATAGAGAAGGGTAACAGACCAACAGCAAGTCTTTCTTCAACTGGAAACTCAATTTTGCAGTTGGCAAACGCCAGGGGAGAGATTTATAGGTCTGTGGTTTTCTCTCCCATGCAGTGGCATGTGTGACAGCAGGAAGTACGGGGTTCTGCCAGAAGGCATGGTGACCAATGGGACAGGAAGTCTTTTGTATCTCTAGATTAATTTGTGCCTGACACTTTTATAAGCCCACCAGCTCTTACCAAGAGGCCCAGGAAAAAGAAAAAGACAGTTGGAGTGTTCTCAACTTCCTCCCTGCTCAGACAACGTGAGATCTGAGGTGGCAGAGAATCCAAAGAAGCAATGAAAAGTGAAAGCAAAGGTCAATTGTTACAAAAGACCCATGAGTATGCCTCAGAACAAAAATTCCTTTTGAGGTCATGGCAAGGGGCAGTGAACAGAAGGAGGTCAGCCACTCTATGTTGGGTTAGGGCAGGTAAACCCCAACTTGGTTCTGCCTTTACAGGAATATAAAGCTCTGAGAAGAGGTTTGGCCCTCAGGGGTTGGAAAAGGCAGTGTGGTTAAGTCTATGTTTTTAAGACAAAAGAAATAATAGTATGTTTGTATGCTCATGGAGATTACCTAAGAGGCAAAGAAAAATGAATGACTTAATAAACTTGTATTGCTCTGGGGTTAGAAGCACAAAAGGTGGGAAACTTGGGTTTTTGACATCAACTAGGGCAAAGTGGAGTTGAAATAAGTCATGTGTGCCTGCTGACAAAAGTATCCATGATGGGCTGAGGTACCCCAAACTTTCCAAAGGTCACTTTGGTGGGGAAATGTGAAGAGGAACTCTGTTGCATTTACCAAAAAATGGTTCCAAAAGAGGATGTTGAACTAAGCACAGAAACGAATTTCATGTTAACTGCTCTCAGTGCAAGAGGGAGAATGATAGATAAGTTTTTGTGTCATTCACTCAACAGTGAAACTATCAATAGCCTACTAATATGCAGGACACTGTGCAGATAGATACTGGGGAAGCCAAGCTGAGCAAGCCACAGGCCCTACCGCACACAGTCTTGAGCAGGGGAAGCAGGCAGATGGATAAGCAGACAATTTCAGTCAGTGAGATAAGTGCTATGATAGGGAAAACCAAGATGCTATGAGAACAAACAAAAGAGACATCTCTGTGAGATCAGTGGTCTGGGGAGGCTTCCAGGAAGAAGTGGTAGCTAAACTGAGACTGGCAGGGCAGAGAAAGGAGCTTGTGCAAAGGCATCAAGATGGAAAAGCTCTGTGTGAGTAGTTCAGCAGAGCTGGATGGCTGGTGTGTGGGCAGAAAAGAAAAAGAATAATCACACAGGAACTCAAATAGGATGTCATGCAATCTGGATGCTAAATTATGCAAAATCACCATCATGGCCTCCTTTAGGTTCTTACATCTCTACCTAAGAGCTATGATTATTGTCAAAACAGAAAAAAAAGCAACCTTGGAGCTCTTTGCTAAGGAGGTCAAAGGCCCAGGCTCTTCAATGGATAAATGACAAGAAAAAACTTCTGCACAGTAAAGGAATTAATCAACAAATTAGATGGCAACCTATGAGCTGTGAAAAATATTTGCAAACCACATGTCTGATAAGGGTTTCATATGTGAAACTGATAAAGAATTCTTAGAACTTATTAACACAAAACAAATAATACAATTAGCAAATGGATAAAAGACCTAAACAGAAATTTCTACAAAGAAAACATTTGAATGCCCAAAGGAAAAGAAATCAGCACTTTTCTAAACATATCTGCACTACGTGTTCACTCTAGCATTATACACAATAGCCAAGGTATGGAAACAATGGAAATGTACATAAACAGGTGAATGGATAAATAAAATGTGGTATGTACATGCAGTGGAGTACTATTCAGCCTTAAAAGGGAAGATCATAGCGTTTGGTACAACCTGGATGGACTTGGAGAATATTATACCAGGTGAAATAAGCCATACACAAAAAGAAAAATATTGTATGAGATCACTTATATGTGGAATCCGTTTTTAAGAAATACAGGGAGATACTGAAACAAAAGGCTTAGGAGGAAATGGGGTGATGCAGGTCAGAGGATACAACCTAGCAGATAGAATGAATACGTCTAGAGATTTAATGTATAAAATGAGGACTCTAGTTTAAAATTTTATTGTATTAAGGATTTTTGTTAAATAAGTAGAATTTAGCTGTTCTTGTCACTAATAAAATAATGATATGAGATGATAGATATGGTAATATGCCTCACTATGGTAACAATTTTACTATCATAGCATCATGCTATAAACTTGAATATACACAATAAACTTCATTTTTAAAAAGAAAGAAAAATAACAGAACAGAGGAATAATCTATAGATTAAATGAGATTTCAAAGATATCAAATTATTAAGAATGTGTCTAGGAGATGTTCATGAGAGTAATAAAAACAAAAAATGCAAAGAAGAGATTTCTGTACAGGTCAGAACAGTAGCTTCTGGTTGGTAATTACAACAAGATTCACCCAATAATAATAATTGTTTGTCTTGGTTATTATTTGTAATATTTGTGAATTGCAATATTTGTGCTTTCTTTTATGAGTAAAAAAAAATTAAACAACTCCTGAAAACAGGGAATATTCATAGAGTCATTTGGTAAATATTTACTGAGTGTCAACTATGTGTCAGGTACTATGCATGTAAATGAAAAGACATGCCATGGTTTTTAGGGAGTCAGTTAGCTCATAGACTGAGGAAGGAAGTACTTGGTCTGAGCTTATGGTCCAGCATAAACTGATGGGCATGAGGATGGGTATCGAGGTGTAAATAAGAGACAAGTCTAGATCCAAGAAGTTCAGAGATGGGTCAGGAGTTATAGAGAGCAAAGGATAGAGGTAAGTAGTTTGGAACAGAAGGTGTGAGAACCTGAGGATGTGAGGGCTGCCCACTCTTCTTCTTGGCGAAACGTTAACATTTGATAAATGTAGGAGTGCTGCACTTCACCTTCTCTCCTCAGGCCCCCTCTGTTGAGAAGGTCATAAGTGACATGGCAAGCCAAGTTGGAAAAGGGTGAGGTCTACAGTTTAGAAGAGAAATGAAGATGAACCTAGGTCGAGTGAATCTAGAAAGCAGAATCACTATGCAAACAAGTACCTACAACTAAAACTCAGAGAAGCAAAAGGATGGTTGGTGTTGAATTGAAAGTCTGGAAACCTGCATTTCAATTTTGAATCTCCTTTTGGTTTTCTGCATGTTTGCACAAGCAAGTTGACTTCTGAAAACCTCAGTCCTATCATCTGTAATAAATGTACATAACAACAATTTAAATGGTGTTATTGTGGTGAACCAATGAGAAATGGATGGCAGAATATTATCTATTTTAAAGTAACTTATAAAATGGCAATGTGACTTTTGGCCATAGTACCACTTACCCTTGGCTATGTCTGCCCTTCTAGAGCCCATATCCCACCATTATCAATGATGAGCTCTGAGGACTTTTCCAGCTCTGACCAGCAAAAGATCCATTTCCCATCAGCCTTTCCTGTCACAGCCACCAAGCTGACTCATTACCACCCCACTAGTATCATCTCCAACAACAAAAACCTGTAACATCCTGTACCTTGTGGAAAAGTGTTTGTGCTCATTTGTAGAATTGGATGGAGGTTAAACTGAACTCCTTTAGGAAGGTGTTTTTAGGTCATGGGTCTATTAGTTTTTATGGAATTGTTAGAGAAATAATTGAATACCATCTCTGAGGGTAAACAGTATACATTGTTCTCCTTTTGAAACAACCCAACTTTCTAATTTCACAGTTTACAAATATGAATTTGTGTCTCAATTGAAAGGCACACATCAGAGTAAACAAAGATGCAAATGCCCATAAGGCTAAAGTGGGTCTTGTGCATGGCAAGTAGATGGAAAGTACATACTATCCAGGGAAGAAGGACTGAGATTTGAATCTAAATTTTGTCATTGGTTCCCCTCAGTATCTCAAAATATGATGTTATTGGGAAATAGAGTCTTTACCAAGGTAGAGTAAGGTCATTAGAATGAGTCTTAATAAAAATATGACTGATATTCTTATAAAAAGGGAAATTGGAACACAGGAATGCACAGAGAGAAGACATTGTGGGGCAATACACTTCTGTTGTAGAAACCACTTAATCTCTGGAACTTGGTTACAGCAGCCCTAAGAAATTAATACATTTCCCAAGTTTTACTGTATGTCTGAATTACGTAGGCGAACTTCTACTTCCAGCCATATTACTGCTCCTGGCACTGACCTTGCCTCCTACCCATAAAATAAACTAGAAACTAGCCCAAATAAATATATGAAACAATCGCTTTCAGCCATTGGAAGAGAGTCAGTTCAGGTCTGTGATCTCTATGGGAAGGGAAACAAAAGAGGTGAGCCCTATGACCACTTTGGCTTTTAGCCTGTAGGCACTTTACAGACCACAGTGATCTGGCAGAGTTGAGAAAATAGAGATTAGAATTCTGGGTGGTTGAAGTGACTAGAATTTGCAAGAAACAGGACTAAATAGGACGGAACTCTGTAGATAAAGAACTACAGACATCTGAATAGGGGTTCTCTCAGGAGACTTTGGCATTGTTAGAATACTAACATGTATGTGGGTAGAATTAAATCCAATGAAACAAGTGCAAAAGCCAGAATGGAGAGGCCTGGGACATTCAGTAGAGACTCTAGAAAGGTGCCTTAGAAGTAGGATAGTGCTGAATTAGTCCTACGGTATAGGCTATTCTAGATATGCCCTAAAATATGTAAAAAGTAGCCTTAGAATAACCAAGCTGATCTGCAAGTTTCTGAACTGCCTTCTAAAACATAGTTCAGCACTTTTTAAGGGAAGACAACAAACTCCACTCAACAATATAATATTTGCAATGTATAGCTTCTAAAAGTGCAAAGAAGCAGAAAAATATGCATACCAAGAGAACAATCAGTCATTAGAAAGAGACCTAAAAATGACAGAGATGATAGAATAAGAAGAAAACAAGTTTTAAACAGCTATTGTTGTTTAAGGCTTAAAGAAAAAAAAAATATATATATATATATATATATACATATATATTTTTTGAAAGAAATGGAAGATGTAGACAAGAAAAAATGAAAATTGTGTAGGTAAAAATACGATATCTGAAATAGAAATTCACTAGATGAGCATAACACCATCTCAGATACTGAAGAGGTGATCAGTGAACCTGAAGCACAGAAAGAAAAACACTAGGTATAAGGAAGTAATATATAGGTGATGTAGTATTTGATCATATACCTTTGGACAGTGCTAACCAAGGAAGTAATATGATCTTATTTGTGATTTTATAAGGTCATTGATAACAAATTTATGCAGGGAGTTGAGAGTGTATATGGGAAGATGAGAGGCTACAATTATTGTGGTGAGATGTGCATAGAGAGAAATGGATAGACCAGAAAATGCTTTGAAGTAAAGGCAACAGAACTTGCTAATGATTTGCATGGAGAGATTAGAAGTAAGAATCACTCTAATGTTTCTGAGACATTGGAAAGCTGGCAGAGGAGTGAGTCTGAGAGATTTGAAATCAAAAGTTTTGTTTTGGCTGTGTTAAGTTTGAGAGAACTCTTAGATTTGTAAGTAGAGATGTCAGTTAGATGGTTGTTTATATGGGTCAGAAATTCACTGGAAAGATCCAGATTGGAAATACAATTTTGTAAATAATCACCAAATGAATGATAGCTAAGAGAAAGAAGACTAGATAAAACTAATTAGGAAGATTGTGTGTAGTTCAGTAAGGAAAGGGGGTCTAGATGGAGGAGGGGGCTTAGTACCAAGAGTTTTAACTCAAAACAAGCAAATGATGTATCCAGACATTGTAGCATGTTGCTCAGGATTAAACTCAGTGTGAAAATGATGGGGTAATGACTTCCCAGATTTTACCTAAAATGAGCACTTATCAATTAGTAGGATAAGCTATAAAGGCTGAAGTTGAGCACTTTATTCTTGTACTCAAACTTATTCTTACACAGTAAAATAAATCTGGCTAGGTTATAGCAATTTTCACTTTTTTGGCTCCAGAATTCACTCCAATAAAATTGAAGTGGTCCATCTGGATTGTATCCATTGTCAAAAGACACTGAAATGAAGGGAGAAACATCCTGAAAGCCTCTGAGGCTGTAAAGAGACACCTCTGATTTAAACTGCTTTTCTGGCAAAAGTGATTACTGTCCCTTTGTTTCAACAGAATTGGCCTCTTGCCCCCTCTGCAGTGCTGAAATCCCTAAGCTATGAAATCATTTCCTTTGCATGTGCACAGGATGGGTCAGCAACCTGCCTCCATGGCCAACTTGGGCTGAGGGAGCAAACTGACAGCCATCTGCACTTGGAGCTACTGGTTTTGATCCTTCAAAATTGTCATTTCAGTAATGGCAGTTTTTCCTAACTTACCAAAAGGAACTATGCAAGCCTCTTCCACTCCTGACCCATGGATATGCTCTGTGCTGTCCTTGCCTAAAGGTGTCTAGGGATCCAGGATTTTGGTGCTCAGAGTCTGATTGTTCAGATTGTGAATAGGTGCTGGTCTCCTTCAGTGTCACTTTTTCAGTGGCTTCCAGGTTGTGTGAACTGGCCTAATACAGGATTTTCTCACTTTCACATATGAAGAGAGGTATAAAGTTGGAAGTGGACTACTTTGGGAATATCTGAAATTAGAGGCAGAATATAACCCTAGAAACCAAGCCACAGCCAATGAACATTAACTGATTTCCAACTCTCCCTGGAAACTTAGCCTGTTCCGATATAAATTACATGCTCTAGGACAATAGGAATGACATGTGTCTTAGTCCCTAAAGTACATAATGTACCTTTAGCAGTCTTGAACAGAGCTATACACATGTATACATGGATACATGAGGACACATACATACAACAAACGACACCTACTGTAGCTTTTTTTTTTTTTTTTTTTTTTTTTTTTGGTACCGGGGATTGAAACCGGGGGCACTTAACCCCTAAGCCACATTCCCAACTCTTTTTATATTTTATTTAGAGACAGGACCTCCCTGAGTTGCTCAGGGCCTTGCTAATTGCTGAGGCTGGATTTGAACTCAAAATCCTCCTTCCTCAGCTTCCCATGCCACTGGGATTACAGGCATGTGCCATCATGCTCCACATCTATTGTAGCTCTTGATGCTGATACTGAAGGAACTGGATGAATTGGCTTTCTGAGTGTCTCTTTACAAAAATCATCCAAATAAAATTATTTCAAAATAATAATTTAAACAGATACTAAATCCAAGAGAGATTTTAAAAGTACAGAAAAAGAAACGTAGAAAAAGTGGGACATATAAAAAGCATAAAATAAGATGCTTGCTTTCAATCCAAATATATCTATAATCCCTTTAAATGTAAATCAATTCGATGCTCTAGTAAAAAGATGTTTATTGAATGCCCACTGTAGGTCAAGCCCTAGGATGTGTGCTACTGGATCCAAGTGTTAGGCAAATACCATCATGAAGTATTCTACATGGACAAATTCATACCTGTCAGGAGGGTAAGAGTGACAGAAGATGAAGCTATAGAGGTGGCAGGGGCTAGAGACACAAGTCAAGTTAGGGACAGAATTAATATGACTGACTCACCAACTACATGTGGGCAATGGGGGAGAAGGGTTACAGGTTGAATCCCAAGTTTCTGCTTTGCAATTGGCATGTAATGTCATGTAACATATTATCAAGGACTCAGAGTCCCTTGCATGGAACAAAGGCATATGAACTTTCATTGATAGAATTTTTTCTCTTATAAGTTTATAAATTTATATTCATAAATGTTTGAAGGGATCAATGCAGCCACTATACAAATTTTCCAGATAAAGAGACTGGCACTCAGACAAATGAAATGGTTTGCTCATTGACTGATAGTAAATCTGAAACTCAAGTCTCATGAATCCCCATTCAGTGTTCAAGAGGGTACATATACACCAACGTTGATTGGTGACCCTTCAAAATAGCTTAAAACTTTACTGGGTAGTTTTTTTCAAGCTGCTTGCTCCTGCCATATTCTGCAGCTTACTGGAAGGTATTTTGAGGAAAGCAAGAGTGACAGAGTAAGTTAGTCTCAAAGTCACATGTTAGAGCACTTTCAACAAAGACTGTTGTATCACATGGAACTATCAAGCTGTTTCCTCAAAGTGGAATACTCTGTCTCTTCATATACAAACATTATTCTTTGGATGCCAGAAAACAGAGAGGAAAAAGGGAAAGAGGAATATGACTTGCTCTTGTCTGATTTACTGACTTTTCATTTCCTTTTACATCCTTCCTCATCCTTGTTCCTCTGACTGTGAACAAGTTTCCCCTACTGTGTTTTTCTTGTTCTCGTGTTGCTAATGACACATGCTTAGTAAAAGCTAGTTAGTGTTTAGGAAAACTAACAACTCAATTATTAACTGCAATTTGTAAGGCCTCTAAGAATCTTGGATGTATCCCAAGGCATGAAATGAAAGAAAACATTTGGTAACAACTTGGAGATTTTTGGTTACTACCCAAAACTTGCTCCTCTAAGCTAAGAGACCATTTTCTTTCCATGCTTACACCTTGCTGCACTCAGGAAGTTTGGGCTGTACTTATGAGTTGCAAAAGGTAAAAACTGAAGAAATCAAATTCTGGTTAACCTTCTATTTTCTGCTGAGCTTTACTCAAGAGGGCCTGTTCCCTCTGCCTTCCACTTCCTTGCCAAGGGAGACCACAAAGGGCATGGAATCCAAGGGCAGTGGGTTGGGAATTTCCAGGACAGGTTACATTGAACTTCTCTGTCCTGGCTCAGGGCCACGGGCCCTGGAATTGCTGGTGACCCTTCAGCCTGATGGCCTGTAACCTTCTGCTCCCTGCCAGATAGAGTTGGGACTTGTCCCAGACATGGAATAACTTCCTGTGATTGTCCTGGAGATGGCCTGGCCCACATGATCTATTTCCATAGCTTGTCAACAGAGGCAGAAAATTCCTGTATCTCTGTGCTGTGGGGGGCATTGGGAGGAGGAATCCTGAGGAGAAATGTTCAGCAGAGATAAGTGTAACAAGAGAGCTATGCTCAAGCACAGCCTCAGTACATGACATGAACTTGACCTTCCTCATGTATTGTCAAACTAAGTGCCACTGCATATCCTGGTAATTTCTCATTATTCTTTGTGTGGCTGAACCTTAGAGGTCACTAAGAGCAACTAATCAAATCTGCAGGTGTTACAAACCTGGGAGGGTCACCAATACATTAGGTACAGGATCAGGATACAAAGTAGTGGGTTGAAACAATGAGCTGAAATCAACTCAGGAATAAACAATTATTTTAAACTCTGGTAAATTCTGTGATAGACTGAGTCTAAACTGCAATGGAAACATAAAAGGGGTAATCAAATCTGGATGAAGATTCAAGGAAGCTATAGTATAGAGGAAGCAATGATGGAGCTGAGCTCAGCCAGACCAAAATGGCAGAGAGGAGGTGCTTCTAAACAGAGGTACTTGTAAAAACACATGAAAGCATGAGAATAACCTTTCTAAAAGTATCCTCACATGAAAGTGATAGACATAAATAGTAGTGACAGCTACACAACATCATAAATGTGTTTAATGTCACTGAACTGTACAATAGCAAAAGGTTAATATGGTTAATATTATGTTATGCTTATTTTACCACAATGAAAAATATGATCCTTCCACCCGAAAGAAGATGTCACAACCAGAGCAACCAAGACCAAACAAAGACAGATCCGCAAAATATGCAGTAGGATTAACAAAAGCTAACAATATGCTCCAAAATTGTTCTAAGTGTTTTAGATGGATTAAATCACATCACTTGCTCCTGACATGGACCCCACATGAAGTACATATTGTTTCTATGTTATTACATATGTATGCAAAAACTGGGGTACAGAGGGGTTAATTAACTTTCCTAAAGGTAAAAGCTAATATGTGAACTGAGATCATCTATTTCAGCCTTATTCCTAACCACACACTGTGTGCCGTGATGAGAAGCTGTCATCCACTGACTGGTAATTTCTCATTATTTTTTGTGTGGCTGAACCTTTGACTGGGTCAAAGGGCTTAGCTATGCCAGAAGACTGAGGCCATAGGTGAGGTATTTGAGAGGAACTGAGATCCCCAGGAAGAAAGGAATGTATTGAATCAGCTGAAATTGAGGGAAGGTTTATTTTGAATTAAACCTTATTCTTAAAACACCTATGTGTTCCATGTGAGCCTGAGTATGGGAGGCTGGGAGGATGCAAAGAGACAAGGGATGATATGGGCAATCCTGAAAGGGGTCTCAGCACCTGTGGTTAGTTGGAAATTCAATAGTCAGCTAAGGCCCCCAATGGATTTTTACAGGGAGGTTCATCAGCTTTATGTCCTCCTCTAGCTAGAGGAACTTGACAAAACTTCCAAGCTTCAGACCAACATATAACCATGAATCAACAGAAACCACTCCACCCAGAACACCATGGGGCACCAATATTTATTTAAGCTCCTGTCTTAGTATAGGCAAAACTAAGACCTCAGAGGGATCTTTCAGCTAACTTATACTCTGATACCTGGAGCAAATTCTTAATTTCAGAGAGAGAACATTCTCAGTTTCAACTTGGTTTCATTATTATTTTTTTGGCTCAAAGAACATCTGCTAGAAAGTAGAATTTTATTATTTACAGTTTCAGGCAAATTCCCTTGGCCTCCTCACTGATGATCCAAATGTCCTTTTTTCCTTCCAAGAACACATGTGCAATTCAGGGTTCAGAAAATATTTGTTGAATGAATCCATGAGCTCTGGTCCAAAACATATCAATAAGCTTGGATACAACAACAGTAACCAGTCATACTTTTCATTTACTGTGTGAACACTAATATCAGGTTTGCCTCAGTGCAAGACATGCCCTGGTCCCTATCTCTTGTCCGTGTTCTACCAGTGAGCTACATCCCTGACCGTTTTTATTTTTCATTTTGAGATAGGGTCTTGCTAAATTCTGATGCTGGCCTTGAACTTGCAATCCTCCTGACTCAAGCCTCCTCAGTCACTGGCATTGCAGGTCTGTATCATGGTACCCAGCCCTTTATAGTTCTTCTGTAAATTGCTGTTAGTATCCTTGGACAATTTTTCAATTGTGATGTTGATCTTTTCCTAATAACCAAAAAAGATTTCTCATAGAAGGATATGAACTCTTTGCTTGCCACATAAAATAAAAACCTTCATACTTTGTCATGATATTATGTTTATATTATAACTAAAATAGCATTCAGCACATAGTAGATGCTCAGTAAATATGTGTTGAATGAGTAAATGAATGAACAAAAGTGCTTTATTTCTATTTATTTTTTTTAGTTGTAGATGGACTCAATACCTTTATTTTATTTGTTTATTTATATGTGGTGCTGAGGATTGAACCCAGTGCCTCATACATGCTAGGCAAGTAACTGAGCCACAACCCCAGTCCCAAAAGTATTTTATTTCTATATAGCAAATATCTCAGTTTCTTCCTTTATAATTTTTCTTCAACAGTCATGTTTAGATAATTTTTCTCTTCCCATGATCAGATAGGTACTCAACAACATTCTCTTATAAAGTTTATATCATTTCATTTTCTTTACATTTAAATGTAATACATCTGGAATTCATTTTTAATATGTATATTAAGAGACATTGATCTACAGTTCTCTTCTGTGTACTTTAAACTCCTTACCGAATGTCATACTAACATACAATGAATGAAAGAAGTTTGCATCTTACTCTAAGTAGTTTCAAGAGGATAGGTCAGGCACCATAGCGCATGCCTATCACCCCAGAGACTCAGGAAGCTAAGGCAGGAGGATTACAAGTTCAAGGCCAGCCTCAGCAACTTAGGAAGACCCTGACTCAAAATTTAAATTTTTTTTTAAAGAGCTGGGAATGTAGTTCAATGGTAAAGCACTCCTGGATTCAATCCTCAGTATCATAAATAAATAAATAAAGTGCTTAAGTCTTTCTCTTCTTAAAAAAAGAGCATAGGAGTAATCTGTTCTTTTTTTAAAAAAAATACTTTTTAGTTGTCAATAGACCTTTATTTTATTTATTTATATGCAGTGCTGAGAATTGAGCCTAGTGCCTCACACATGCAAGATAAGCACTCTATCACTGAGCCCCAGCCCCAGCCCAGAGTAATCTGTTCTTTAAAGTTTGAAAGAACTCAGACATAAAAACTTTGAGTCAAGTATCTGTCTTGGAGGTTTATTTGACAATAATGTTCATCTCATTTTTACTTTATAATATTGATCAGGATGACTTTTTAGGGGTGAAGTGTACCTTTTCTTTTGGCAAGGTGATGTTAGAATTCTCATTTGGTATGAAAATTTGGGTGGGGTTAGATTAGTATTTGAACCTGGTTTAAAATGTAATTATACCATTCTCATGGTCAAAGACCCCAAACCACAGATTTCTTGTCAGTGCTGAAAGCCACAACATAACAGACTCACTTATTGTGAAATAGGAAGTCATGACCTAGTGGCAATGAACTGAAATAAGCATAGGAAAAAAGAGGTATGTGAGGGGATAAGAAAACAGCCTTGCTGTCATTTTGCTGCTGCTGTCATTTTGCTGCTGCCGCCATTTAGTAAGTAATAGCAAGAGCTTTATCTTGGCATGAAGCAAGTTCAAATTCTTATCCATAGAGAAGACAAGAAGGGCTGAATAACTTGGATAGAAAGTCTCCAGTAAAATGCTTTTCTAAGTACTGGGGCTACAGATATCAGCAAGTCAAACAAATAATCACAATACAGCATGATGGATGTTGTAACAGAAGGAAGTTCAGGGCCAGAGAGTGAGGACGGGAAGGCTTTTCTGTCCTGCACTTTGCAGGTCAATGGGATGTTCTTATGAGGCTCTACTTGGCAGGAAGACAGTGTGTTTTTAGGCAGTGCACATGACCCACAAGGAAAGGAACCCCAACTTTGATGTCTCCCATTCCAAGCCCCTGGGAATGATGGTGCTGAGCAAGCCCACCACAATCCCTGTGCTCACAGGCTAACAGCTCAGGGAGAGAGAAAGACAAGTAAACAAGACAGGGTGCTCTGCAGGGGAAGGAAATCAACTTTGATCCCTGTTTCTACTCCAACACCAGCCCTTAGCTATGGAGGCAGCAGATCTGGAGCCACCCCAGCCAGGGTTTCCCAGCATGCTTCAGGCCATACTAGCTTATCTAAAGTGCAGAGAGACCCCACATGCAAGTTTGGAGGCCTTCCCCATTCCAAGATTATAAAATATTTAAATCTTTTTATGTTTAATTATTATATGAATGTAATTGTGAAATGCCAAACAAATCACAAAAAAACTATAAAGGAAGAGATTTACTTATAAAAAGTAAAAATTATATATATATATATATATATACACACACACACACACACACACACACACACATACATGGTTAGCGAAGTTGAGATTATCAATATGTAGGTAACTGTATAGTTAATAAATCAAACGAATAAAGAGCTTCTATGAAACACTAAGTTAAAAAGGGCAAAATATAAAAATAAGCATATCATACAAAAAGAATCAGAAATGGCTTCAAATCATATATCCAGAAATTGCTATTTTTTTCTCTTTCTCTATTTGTTCTTTTAGGTATAAATGACAAGAGTGTGTATATATATGGAGTATGCTAATTTAAAATGGGATATATTTGCTTGGGAAAAGCACACTGGAATTCTTCACTCATTTTTTTTTTCACACAGAGTAACCAATCCATCAAATAATCCTGCTAGCTCTACCTTCAGGATATATCCACCTCTACCACTCCATTCCTGCTAGGAGCCATCACTGCTTCTGCCCTAGTTCCTGCATTCAATGCAGATACTAGAGTGGTCCTGTTGCAATTCATATCAAATAATGTCATTTCTGTGTTCATAAACCCCTAATGTCTTCCTCTGTCACTCAGAGGAAAAGCTAAAGGCCTTACTTTAGCCTATAAGACCCTACATGAGTTTCTCACCCGCTGCCATCACCCCTCTCCTCACAGCTATTCCATCTCTCTCTCCTTGGGCTTCAGTCCAACCCATCACCTTGGAACATTGTCCATTCTGTCACCTAATTAAGGAGTTGGATAATGCAAAATTTCAGACAGTTTTAGCTCTCTCAAGTACAAGCACAAAGGTCTCTGGAAGGCCAAAAGCAATGCCTCCAATAGGAACCTCAGGTGAGAGTTGTTGGCAGGTGGGGGAGGAGAAGCATATGTCTGATATCTTTCTGCAGTATTAGTAATAAAATATGAATTGGTCACTTTTATTGACAGCTTATAGACACCTTTTAGGAAGCTTTTCCTACAGAGAACTAAATCTGCTATGTTCCTGCACTCATGGTCTAGGTTCTGAACAAGAACTGTGGAAAGGCTTTTCAAGAGGTTTTCCCATTAAGGTTCTATCCTCACTCTCACAAACATCTATGAGTGGAACTCATGTAAAACACATGGTATAGTCTGGGGCTATAGCTCCATGGTAGAGTGCTTGCCTACTTACACATGGGGCCCTGGGTTCAATCCTCAGCACCACATATGAATAAATAAAATAAAGGTATTGTGTTCACCTACAACTAAAAACATATTTTAAAAAACATGGTACAGAGCCTGAAGATGTAGCTGTGCCTTTGGAAATTGTTTGATTCCTGCTCATGACTTGGCTGTATTTCTTTCTCTATCAGGCCCTAGTCTGGTCACCTAACTCTCTGAATTTCTAGTCACTATAATTGCAAGTGAATAAAATGCCTTCTTCCCCTTTGTTTTCACTCTTTAATGTCCAAATAACCTTAACCACTCTCTCACTGACACTCTTCTCACTGCCCTCATCATCCATTCAGTCCTAAACTACTAATATTAGGAATCAGCTTCACCAGAAAGAGTAGGAAGCCCCGCTTTGGCTTTAGGCCCAAGTGGCTTTCTCCAATTCAGCTTTTTTTTTTTTTCAGTAGTGCAACAGCTGTTTTGCCTCCATCTGCCTCATCTTGTGCTTCTTGTCATTTCCCTACTGGTCAGAACTCTGAGAAGGAGGGGTGACTGGAAGTTGGCTGAGAAAAGCAGGCCCTGGCCTGAATGTACTAGTCTTAATTATGTGCCCCCAAACTAGATCTTTTATTCCATACCCCAAAAGATCTTCATACACTGACAAGAAGAACCAATTGCCAAAAAATGAAATTTAACAGTAATAAGGTACTGTTCCTGGACTTATCCAAAACACCAGTGCACAAAAACAGACTGGAGAATAGATAGCTTAGCAAAACACAGAGGAAAAGTAAGTTCACTTGACAGGAAGCTCAGTGTGAGTCAACGGTGTGGTGTGGCTGCCAGAACAAAGCTAATGGAATCTCCAGCTGCCTTCTCAGAAGCATAGCATCCAGATGAGGAGTGATCATCCTGCTCTGCTTAGCCCTGAATTGTCTAGGTCAGAGAACTGGTATTATTCAGTTCTGATACCCATTGAGTTCAGAAGAGATAGACAGGACAGTGAGCAAATTCAGAATCCTGTTGTGTCCTAAGGAATAGCTGAACAAACTGCTAACATTTGGAGTGAATAGTTGTAGGGCTCTAAAACTGAAAAAGAACTAGATGTGTTCTGTTTTTCTCTCAAGAGGTGACACTAGGACCAATTTCTCACAACCAAGGCTATTGAACAATTATTTGGGAACCACTTTCCTGTCCCTGGAATTGTCCAGATAACAAATGGCTGGGCAAAATGTGGCCCTGACCAACTGAGGTATTGGCAAGCAAAAGGAGAACATGGATCCGTTTGTTCTGCGCTGCTCTGACACTTTGTAATCATCTTTTTCTTTCCTTTCTGTACTATTTTATCTAGGATGTGATGGAGGCAGTAAGTTTTTCAATTTAATTCACAGAGTTACAGACTCTTTGGTAGGCTTTTGACAATACTACAGACAAGGGCCATCACTCAGACAAACCTACTCCCTTTGACACAGGAGGAAAGGAAGAAGTAGGCAGTCGTGGCAGCGGATTTCTCACCACCACTAGTTCTGACTTGTGGTTTGGGGTGTTTTTTCCTGGCTGTTTAACCTCAAAGCTGCTTCTCCCATCCTCTGAACATTTCTGTGAGCTACCCAATATCATTTTGATAAGCACCTTTTCTGCTTAAACCACTTAGGGTCAGCTTGCTTGCCACTTAAAACCTTGACTGGTACAACATCTACATAGAATGTGTAATCAGTTTGAGTTTCCTCATCTCTAAAATATACAACTAGGGGAAAAGAATTAATAAATATGAGAGAAGTTATTAAAGAGTTCAAAAATATTTCAATAGGACTAGTTAATAAACACAGAGCCATTTATTAACAAAAACAAAAATAAAAAATAGAAAAACTACTGAAAAACCTAATTAATGGGGTGGGGGAGGAAAAAATAAAAAATAAAATTCATAGGAATCATTTTTTAAATCATATGTGGAAGAACTGGAACACCAGGATTATAGGAATATTTTTTCCAGAAAAGCGTAATTTACCAAAATTGACTCACAGAGAGAGAGAGAGACTAAACAGATCAATTTCCAAAGAAGAAACAGAGAAAGTTGACAAAGATCTGAATACACAAAAACCAAAGTTTTATATCAACCAAATATAATATTTATGTGAAAAATCAGCTAAAGTTTGTGCAGAAAATAAAACCAAATAGCAATCATGCCTACAAATATTGATGTAAAAATAAAATATAAAATATTAGCATGAATAATTCAATAACACAACTAAAAATAACCCAATCAACTGTAATTTACTCCAGAAGTGTAAATGTACTTCAATATTTGATAATCTATTAACAGAAATCATTGCTTTACTAAATTCAATGAAAAAATCATATGATCATCTTTAGAGATACTGAAAAAAACTTTTGATAAATTTCAATAATGACTGGTTAAAAAACACTCAGTAATACAGGAATCAGTGAAATATTTCTCTAATATGACATATATACATATGATCAAAATAAGATAGCCCACTATCAATAATACTGTTTCACATAGGGGTGTTATCCAACATATTTAATATAGACAAAAAAAAGACATCAGAATCGAAAAAAAAATGTTGTGAAACTAGTTCTCTTCAGATGAAATGATTGTATATGTGGAAAACCCAAAAGAATCAAGTGAAGAACTACTACAAATATCAAGAAAGTTCCAAGGTAAGAGGATATGGTGTTTATATGCGGAAATTATATTGGTCACAATTTTGTGCACCTTTAGCTGAATTTGGTTCCACCTGCCCTCCTGGTCTTGGCTGCTCCCTTAATGGGCAGCAATGGCCTCTGTTGATAGCCCCTCATGTTCTGGTTACTTTATCCTCCCTGTAGATAATACCTTCTTTTATCGTATCTGCCATGGTAGAAGCACAGAAGCTCCTATGTCCAGGCCTATCCCAACTGAATCCTTGTGTTAGTCAGCTTTTTCATCACTGTGACAAAAATACATGACAAAAAGAACTTAGAGGAAGAAAAGTTTATTTTGGCTTATGGTTTCAGAGGTTCAGTCCATGGTTGGCTGACTCCATTGCTCTGGGCCTCAGGTGAGGCAGCCCATCAAGATGGAATGGTGTGCTCATGGTAGGTGGGAAATAGAGCAGGTGAGAAGAAGGGGGTAGGGACACGTTAAACCTTGCCAGGGTAACCCCCAGTGATTTACTTCTCCCATATAGATCCCACCTTGCAGTAGTCCATTCAGCTATCAAAGGATTAATCCACTAAATGAGGTCAGAGCCCTTATGATCTAATCATTGCCTAAAAGCTCCACCTCTGAAATTTGCTGCATTGGGGACTATGCTTTCAACACATGAGCTTTGGGGGAATGTTCCAGATACAAACCACAATAACCTTCAAAAGCTTTGCTCCTTTCACCACTTCTAGATTCAGATAAGCAGAATATGGAGTCTGGTCTTCCCAGTAACTATTTAGAGGGACAATAAGAGACAAGAGCCACGAAGGAACTGGTACATAAATTTCTCTTCTTTCCTTGCAGCAAAAGACAATTTTGAGGTACAGTGGTCCACAGAACCTGTTCAAATACATCCAATAAAACCCAACTAGCTCTGTTCTTGTGAGGCTGAGGTCAATTTGGTAACATTATTTTGCATTTTCTTTCCTTTGTCCCTTTTTCCATCACTCCTACTGCACTGGAATTATGATCCCAACAACATATTGCAAGTAAGCTTTGGATCAAGATCTGTTTTCTAAGGAACCCAGAGAAAGACACAAACAATAGCTTTGTATATTCAAACAACAATCAATTAGTAGATATAATTGAGGAAAAGCCTCAAATATAAATAACAAAACTGAAAAATTCTAGGTATAAACTTAAAAGAAATGTATACATGCCAGTGTGAAGAAAACATGTTTATGTGAACTTTGTAATAAGTAATTTTAGGACAACTGTATAGCCGTTAGGAAAATAAAATAAAATTGGATCCATCTTTTATGTCTGCATTAAGAAAAAGTACAAATTGATCATGAATCTAAAGAAAATATAATAAAGTAAAACCACATAGGCACTAGAAGGAGGCACAGGCAGATTCCTTTATAATCATGGAGTGGAAAAGATTCTTCCTCCATGACTTAAAATCTAAAAACTATAAAATAAAATATTGACAACTTTTACTGGATACAATATGTTTGTCACATACACACACAGAAATAAAAAAAACAACTTAAGCAAAGTCAAACTACAAATGACAAACTAGGAAAAACTATGCACAATTCTTTATCTCAAAAATTAAGAATAAAAAGAACAACAATGAAGAAAGAGCATGCAGGTCACAGAAAAGAAACATATGAAGAAATGCTCAACCTCCTTCTAAATTAAAAAAAAACTACATTAAACCTTCACACAAATATCACTTCTTGCCTATTTGTTTTTGGCAAGAATCTTGAAGTTTGGCAACACAAAATATCAAACAAAATGTTATTCATATGACATCAGTTATAATATCAAAAGAAAAGATGGATCCAGAGACTATCATGCTAAGTGAAATAATCCAGTTCCCAAAAGCCAAAGGTTGAATCTTTTTGCTGAGATGTGAAAGCTAATGCACAGTAAGCAGGGTGGGGTAGAAGTTCAGTGGATTAGACAAAGGGGAATTAAGGGAAGGGAGTGGATATAGGAATAGGAAACACAGTAGAATGAATCTGATATAAATTTCCTATGCTCATATATGAATACACCACAGTGAATCTCACCATTGTGTACATCCACAAGACTGGAGACCTAATTAGAATAAGATACTCCATGTTTGTATAAACATGTCAAAATAGATTTTACTGTCGTGTATAACCAAAAAGAACAAATAAAAATTTTTTAAAAATAAGAAAAAAGAATAGAATCCCCAGGTGTCCAAAATAGGGAACTGGTTGGATAAACTGTGGTATAGCCACACAACCCAATAATCTACAGCTGTCAAAAATGATGGTCTCTGGTTACTGACATGGAAATAATTCTAGGGCAAATTTTAATGAGGCAGATTAAGGTACTAAATAGTGTACAGAGCAAGCTCATTTATGTAGGAAAAGGGGGAATAAAAACCTGCAAATGTCTTTGTAAAAAATTTTTGAAATGTGTGAATTAATGTATTACCTCTTCTACAACAATTTTAAAACTGAGCAGAGGTATATTAATTGACAAGGAAGATTAACAATATTTCCCCCAAAGCAGACCTAAGGAAAGATTTAAGATTGAGATTGCATTTAAGATGATTTTATAGAAACAGAAATACAAATGGATTTTATATATGAAAAGATGTTCAACCTCACTCATACAGAAATTTAATCAAAATAAGATACTATTTATCATCTATCAACTTTGTAAAGGTCAAACATTAATAATGCAGTATATTTGAGGAGTAAACAAGGCACAAGCATTTTCATGCACTATTGGCATTGTACATTCACTTGTACTTTGATTCCGCAATTCTAAGATTGTTTTTACAAGCATCATTGCACATGACCACAAATACCAATGTACAAAGATATTCACCACAATATTGTTTATAGTAGCACGAGGCTAGAAACACCTAGGATGTAAAAAGTTGCAAATAACTTCCCTCCCTCTGGAGACAAAAACCTAGACAAAACACAGAATTTTTTTTTTCTTGAGCTGATTAGAGAGCTGTGGTCGCCAGCTCTCCCGGGATAGCTGGGATACCTGGAGAAGAGCTACCCTAGGGGGTGATCCTGAGTATAGAGACTTCCAGTTACTGTGGGGCACATGACCCAAGAAACAAGCCACCAGTATGTTCAACCCAGGTCCTTGACTTTCCTTTTCACCAGATCCAGAAACAGGATATTTGTCAACAGGATTGTCATTTAACCTGAAGAAATTCACTGTTCAAAATGTAGAACAGAATTTCTCATGCTTCGCACTATTGACATTTTGGCCTGAATTCTTTGTAATATAGGATATTTAATGGCATGTGTAGTGTCTACTTGTGAAGTGCCAATAGCACCCTCACCACTAGTTTTAACATCAAAAATTTCCAATGTTCCCTTATTCCAAAATGTTGACACACTTATACTAAACTTGCTTACACTCCAAAATTTTTTTATTACCTGAAATGTAAATTTAAGTGGATGACTTATAGGTCCATTATTTATTTATTTTGCTAAACACAGCCATCATGACTGGGGGCAAAATACCTCCTCCACTGAGAGCCACTGTTCTATACCATCAAATACAAATGTGAGCAGATACCCAAGAATTATCAAATGTTTGAAGAATACCAAATTAAATTTTAAAAGCTCTTCCTTGAATATGGCAAATATACTCCTTCTGCTTCAGGACCTTTGCACTTGTTGTTCCCTCTTTCTAGAAACCTGTTCCCCTAAATATGGATATGGATATAATGGAGGAAGCCAGAGTATACTAAACATGTTAGAAAAAATTCTCACAGGATGGTGAGATATCCAGAAAGTATAGGCATACTGATGTTAAAAGGAAAAAGTCCTTAAAAACAGAAAACATAGCTACCAATCAGAACATCAGATAAAGGACACACACATGATAATAAGTATGAGAGAAAACTATAGACATATCTGGAGACTTGGTCTCCAATAGCTTACCTATTATCTTAATACCAAGACCACCTCTTTATGCTGTCTTCTGATGCTGGGACATTTCCCCAGCTCATTTGCTGGCTGTCACCACTATATACTAGGTGATAAAACAAGTCTCAACAAATTTTAAAAGATTCAAATTATACAAAATGTGTTGCCTGACCACAAAGAAATTAAGTTACAATTAGAACATAGAAAGAGGGCTGGGGTTGTGGCTCAGGGTTGTGGTAGAGCGCTTGCTTAGGGGGCCCTGGGTTCAATCCCCAGCACCACATAAAAAATAAATAAATAAAATAAAGCCATTGTGTATTAACTACAAGTAAAATAAATAAATAAATAAATATTTTTTAAAAAAAGAAAATAGAAAGATATTTGAAACTCTCAATATTTGGAATTCAGTAATATACTTCTAAATAACTCACAGGTCATAGAAGATATCACAAGGAAAATTAGAAAATACCTTGAAGTGAACAAAAATGAAAGCACAATATAATAGAATTTGTTGAATGCCACTAAAACAGTGCTGAGGGAAAATTAATAGCACTAAATGTCTATATTACAAAATAAGAAAAATCTCCAACCAATAGCCTCAGCATACACCTTAAATGAATTTCATAAAATGCACTGGCTACTGTGTGGTCAATGCTAAAGAAAGAAGACTGGTACAAAATAGCATATACAATGTGATTCCAATCAAGACATTTCTATAAAAAGTGCATCTATAGGGAGCAGTTCCTATCTGGGGCTGGAGATGGGAGTGGGGAATGACGGCAAACAAGCCACACAAATTTAGGGATGCCAGGTAACAAAGTTTTGACTTAATTCCATCTCAGAGTGGTCTCAGGGGATCTATGATCATTTCCCCAATCCTTGAATATATAATTGGAACAAATATCCCTGGTGATTGATCAAATCCCCACATCAGTCTTCTTACCTGTGGAGGGACGGTTATGATAGTAAAAAGAAAAAGTCACCAGCACTCCCCACACCCACTACCAGAATAGTAATTCAAAAGCAATACGGCAGGGCTGGGGTTATGGTTCAGTGGTAGGATGCTTGCCTTGCATGTGTGGGGCACTGGGTTCAATGCTCAGCACCATTTAAATATAAATAAATAAAATAAAGGTATTGTATCCATCTACAACTAAGCATTTAAAAGAAAAGTAACCTCAGAGAATTACAGAAATTATCAAAGACTTGAAAAATGTAGAAGGAATGATTCCTACCACAACCCAATTTGACATGTCTGTTTGGCCTGCAAGAAGGTGGATGGATCTTGGAAAATATATTATCATACACATAATCTAGTGTTGATGTCAATTATAATTGCTTTTCTAGATACAGTCTCTTCACTAGATCAAACAAATACCATCTTGGCACCCGGTATGCAGCTATTGATCTTGCAAATGCTTTTATCTTTTTTTAATCAACGTGCAGAGTCAGCAGTGCAGTCCACTTTCAACTGGCAGAGAAATAGTACATCATAATGATTATGCCTCAAGGCTGTGAACTCTGCTGCCTACTACTTCATCTAGCCTGTGCGGACAGTGATCTTTAGACATCTCACAGACCATCATACTTGAAATCACTATGCTTAATGACATCATACTGATGAGACCAGCTGAGCACAAAGTAGAGAAGACCTTAGATTAGTAAAATATTTTTTATAGTTTGGATATGAACTGTCCCCCAAATGCTCCTATGTTTCTGCAGAAATATTCAGAAGTGAAATGATTGGAATGTGAAAGATATAATCTAATCAGTCCTTCCTAGTTTGAATGGACTGAGTGGTAACTGTGGGCAGGTAGGGCATGGCTGGAAAAGGTGGGTCACTTTGAGTATGCCCTGGAAGTGTGTGTCTTCCCTGTGGCCCCCTCCCCTTTTCTCTACTTCCTGAAAAGCCATGAGCTGAGCAGCTTTTCTCTGCCACATCCTTCTACCATTTTTGTTCTGCCTCAACTTGGGCCCACAGTAATGAACTCGGCCAACTGTGGATTGAATCTCTGAACTGTGAGCCAAAATAAACTTTGCCTCTTCTAGGTTAATATGGTCAAAACTATGCAAAGCTGACTGAAACAACATTGCATGCTAGAAAATATGTATTAAACGCTACAAATATTAGGAACCTGGTCCCTAAGATAAATTTCTAATGATATGGACAGGTTAATTTCTATAAAGAAGTTGTGCACATTTCATTTGTAGACAAGAACATTGACAGATTGTAATTCATGTTCAAGAAGGTAGAGGAAATCATGAAAATATTAAGGAGACATGTAAAAGATTAAAATGCACAATATGAAAAATGAAAGGTCTCAGGTGAAAGATACACTATATAAAATTAACAGGAGATCGTAGACACTGCAGAAAAAAGATAGATGAACAATTTCAAGCAGTCTATTATAGGTGTAATTGGAATCTCCGAGTAAAAGGAAAGAGATGGGAGAGAAAATAAATATTTAAAGCATTATTATTGCTAAGAAAAAACTACAGATCTGTGCATCCAAGAAGTTCAACGAACCCCAAACTGATACTAACAGTGCTGGAGGAAAAAAAGGCACGTTATGTGCAAAGGAATAATACACACGAGAAGACAGTGAATAACATGCGTAAAATACTCAAAGGGAAAAAAAATTAAGCAAGACTCCTTTCCCCAGCAAAAAAAATAATTTAAAAACTGAGGTAGAATAAATATCTTTTTCAGATGTACAAAGGCTTAAAGGCTTCATCACCAGCAGACCTACAGAGCAGAAGGCAAATTATTCCAGGTGGGAAACATGGATGAACAGAAAGAATCTCAGATCTTGTAAATATGTGCATAAATGCACTTTTCTTCTTTTAAAAATCTGTTTAAAAGATAATTGGCTGTTTTGCTGGGCGTGGTGGCACGTCTGTAGTTCCAGTGATGTAGGAGGATTGCAAATTCAAGACCAGCCTCAGCAACTTAGTGAGGTGCTAAGCAACTTAGTGAGACCCTGTCTCTAAATAAAATATAAAAAGAGCTGGGGATGTGACTTAGTGTCCCTAGGTTCAATACCCAGTACCAAAAAATA
Organism: Marmota monax; assembly: GCF_021218885.2. NCBI lineage: Eukaryota > Metazoa > Chordata > Mammalia > Rodentia > Sciuridae > Marmota > Marmota monax. The sequence continues at coordinate 991,027 of NW_026692025.1, read as the reverse complement.
AAAAAAAGACAATTGGCTGTTTAAAGCAAAAAAAAAAAAAAGAATTAGCAATTTATTGTGGGGTTTATAACATATGTAGAAGTAAAATATATAACAGCAGAAGCACAAAGTCTGGGAGAGGGATAATTGAAGTATACTTTTGTAAGTTTATATACAATACATGAAGTGATATAATATTACTTTGAGGCAGACTATGATCAGTTAAAGTGTATACTAAAACTCTAAAGCCACCACCATAATTTCAAATTAAACACAAAAGGCAAAGCTAACAAAGAAGATAAAATGGAATTATAAAAATAATTGATCTGAAACAGAGCACAAAGAGAAAAAAGGAAACAAAGAATAAATGAGACAAGTAGCAAGATAAGAGATTGAAAATCAATGATATTAATAGTCAAATTAAATGCAATGGTCTAAATAAAAGGAAAGGATTGTCAGATTGGATTTAAAAAGCAAGACTGACTATAGCTACCTATAAGAAAACCACTTTAAGTGTAAACACTGAAAAATTAAAAGTAAAATGATAAAAATCATATCGTTAATAAAAAAGAAAGCTAGAATGGCTGTATTAGTATCAAACAATGCAGATTTCAGAGCAAAGAATATAAAAAAAGGAAATTGGCTGTTTAAATTTTAAAAATTGGCAATTATATAACATTATTTTATTATTATTTCATAATAATAGAGGAATCAATTAACCAAATAAACATGATCTTAAATAACCTGAGGTTGCAGTGCAACATATACATGTTAAATCTGGAAAGAAACAGGAGCTTTCAGAGAGAGATTAGAACCAAGCTCATACTTATCTGGGTCAGAGACTACCAAATACCAGTAAGAAGAATTCACCAAGCATACTTGATGAATTGGTAGAGGCTGAGTGTAGTCTAGAAAGAAAATGTGAAGCCCTTAAGGACCATAGGTAGAAGAGGTTTGCACTCTTGGCTTTGCCTCCACAAATTCTATGAAGTGCAAGGAGTAAAACCAACAATGAAATACTGCTGGGGATGCTGCACGAAATGAAGTCTCACTGAAAAGCAATAATACAGGCAGAAACTTGAGCCTGCCTAAAGTAAAGTGTGTTGGAAATGAAATAAGCAAAATACATTTTTCTCATTTTAATTGCTTGAAAAAAACTGATTGGTTAAAGCAAAATTAGAAGCAACGTATCATGTTTCTAGTATTTACAATGCATGACATTGACATGGCACTATATTGCTTTAAGGGCCTCACACTGCTCAAGAAGTAGTGCATTACTTAAAGAAAACCTCCTTAATTAAAGATGTCTTTTTATGCTCTAAGACAACTGCTAAAAATTTGTAAAAAGTTATGAATAGTAAGTTAGTAATGGAGACAAGTGTAATAATAAAAATGCTTATTTAACTCAGGAGAAGGCAAAAACAAAGAAGGTAAGAATGAATAAAAAAGCAAGACTTCAAAACAAAGAATAACATCAGAGTTATAGAAACAAATAAACAAAATGATTTCTGTTACCCAAGAAAATAATAGTGCTAAATGTATGTAACAAATGATCATCAAAATATATGACATAAAAATGGAACTGGGCTGGACAAATTCACAACTACAGATAGAAATTTTCATACTCATCTCTTAGTAACTGATGGTAAAAGTAAGCAGAAAATCAGTAAGGATATGGAAGAACTGAAAACACTATCAACCAAGCTGGCTTAATTAAAATTTCTAGAACATTCCACCCAATAATAGAAAACTCATTTTCTTCAAGTGTATACATAATATTCAATAAGGGAAATTATGTTGTGTGCCATAATATAACCTAATAAAATTTAAAGAATAGAAATGATATAGTTTGTTCTTAGATCATAATGAAATTTAGCTAGAAATTAATAACAATGAAATTTTGAAAATCCCCCAATATTTGGAAATCAAACAAAAAATTGTAGACAATCCTTAAGTCAAAAAGTAAACCTCAGACAGAAATTAAATAATGTTTTAAAATGAATGAAATTAAAACATAACAATTCCAATTTTGTGGGATGCACTTAAACCACGTTTAGAGAGAAGTTTGTAGCATTAAATGCTTATATTAGAAAATAAGAAAGATCTCATATCAGTAAATTAAGTTTCCACTTTAATAAACTAGATAAAGAAGTGATAAAATTAAACCCAAAACAATTAGAAGGAAGGAGATAATAAAGATAGGTGGGTAAATCAATTAAATCAAAAGCAGAAAACAAGCAGAGATCAATGAAACTCAAAACAGGTTCTTAGAAAAGATACAAAACTGATTAGGGAAAAAATAAAGAGGACATAAACTACAGCATCACAAATGGAAAAGGAGCCCTCATTGCAAATACTAATAAGAGAAAATGACCAACTTAATGCCAATAAATTCAAGAATGCAGATGAAATAGAAAAAAATCCTTGAAAGTCACAAAATATTGAAGCTCAATCAAGAAGTAATCTGTTTAGCCCTGTATCTGTTAAACAAGTGGAATTCATAGTTCATCTTCTCACAAAGAAAAGCCCAGTCCCAAATGGTTAAATGGTGGATTCTAACACTCATTTAAGGAAGAAGGAATACAAATTTAGTACAATATCTTTCAGAAAAAAAAAAAGAGGAGGGAACACTTCCCATTTTATTTTATGAAGCCAGCATTATGCTAATATCAAAACCTAACAAAGACAGCACAAAAAAAGGAAAACTGAAGCCCATGTCCCCCACTAACAGAGACACAAATATCTTCAGCAAAATATTAGAAAAACAAATCCAGCAATACATGAAAAGAATAAGACATTACAACCAAGTAAAGTTTATCTTAGGAGTTCAAGTCTGGTTCAACATTAAAAAATGAATCAGTATAATTTACCTTAGTAACATGCTATAAAGAAAAAAAGCTTATTATTTTTTTATAGATGCAGGAAAATCATTGAACAAAATCAAATTCATGATTTTTAAAAAATTTTTTGACAAAATTAGCAATACAGGGACAATTCCTCAGTTTGTTAAGGACACCTACAAAAACCCTACAGATGACATACTAAGGTCAAGAAACAGTAAAGGATCTCTGTTTTTATAATTTCTATGCAACATTTACCATACTGCAAGTTCCAAGAACAAACAAGGCTCCTAGAACTAATCAGTAATTTTTAGCAAGGATACAGGATACAAGAGCAACAAAATCAAATGTCAAACTAATTCTAAAATTGACCGAAACAAAGGACCTAAAATGGTCAATATAACCCTGACAAAGAAAACCAAAGTTGGTGGTCTAAACTATCTCATTTCAAGAATTATTATAAATCTGTGGTCATCAAATCACATGATGTTGGCATAAAAATAAACAAATAGTTCAATGGAACAGACTTGGAGAATCAAGAACCAGACCTACATTAAATGTGATAAATTGATTTTTTTACAAAGTTGCAAAAATAAATCAATGGAATAAAAACAGTCAACTCAATAAGTGGCATCAGAGCAAATGGAATCCATATGCAGGAAAGTGAACCATGACATATACTTTACAACTTTTACAGATTAACTTAAAATGAATGATGCATCTAAACATAAAATGTAAAATCATAAAAATTTTAGGAAAAACAGGAGAAATTTTTCAGAATCATAGGGAGGTGAGGTGTTCTTAGATTTGACAATGAGAGCATGATCCATAAAAGAAAAAATGGTGTTTTTATTCCATAAAAAAATTGAAATTCCAGTTTTACCAAAGATACTATAAAGAATGTGAAAAGACTACAGAGTAGTAGAAAATATTTGTGAATTACATACAGAACAAATAACTTGTATCCAGAGACAATACAAGTAAAGCCCTTAGCATAGTGACCAACAGCTATAAACAGTCAATAAGTATGAACTATTATAAGTTTGTTATGATTGTTATAGAATTCTTTAAACATGAGAAAATAGAAGTAAATCAAATTTTGTCAATTGGGAAATATAAGTTATGATAATACATTTATCACAAGGCAATGGTCTAAAAGAAAAACAAAGTAAACTTATATGTGCTAACCTGGAAAAAATATCCAGAATTATTGTGAAGAAAGCAAACTGCAGGACAATTACCATAAAGTGATCCATTTGTGCAAAATAGTTACATATTTTCTGGAAAATTTTCTAGCATGATACTACACTGCTAACAGCTGTTATCCCCGGGGAGGGGAGTGGAATAAGAAGGGGTGCAAAGGGAAGATAGGATGGTGGAAGAGGGGACTTTCTCTTTGTGCTTATTCCTATATTGTTTGAATTTTTACTGTAGGAATAAATCTCTCTATTACTTGTAAAACAAAAATTACAAAAGAAAAAATTCAACTAACTTTTAAAAAATCAGTAAGCAAGAATAACTTTTGGTTGCCTTGGCTAATGGAATGAAGTGGATGAAGTACAAGCTTAGATTGAACTAACCATTTTGCCTAAACACAGACTGAGCTTGCATTTGTGGTACTGATGCAGTGCTGCTTGCTGACCTGCCAATACAAAGAACTGAATTATTGTCCTGGTTGTGCCACTAGCTTTGGTTGGTATTGTGTTAAACATGTTAGATTATGAACTTCTTGAGGACTAGGATCAAGTCTTATTTCTCTGTCTTCCCAGCACAAAACCTCTAAAGAGTTGGTGCCCAGTTCATGGGAGGAAGGAGAAACTAGTTGTGACAGGAGCTTAATTAAAGCCTTTAAAGCCTTAGTGAATAACAGCTCTGCCTAGGCCCGTGGAAGTGACACACGATCGACATCTAGTGGCTAAAAGGGTTCCTGCAGACCTTAATGATAGAGGAAATCGACTTTTCTTTTTGAGGTGTGTTTCAGAGACCCATGCTCTAAAAACATCGAAAAAGGAGCGCATGAGAGTAGAAATAGGTTTTATTCTCTTGTTTCTTTTTAGTGTTAATGAGACTTTAAGCAACTGCACAGTTAGGGAAGCAGCTGGATGAGGTAAAGCAGTGAGATATAAGCCTTGCTCTTATGGACTCTTGGACTCAAAAAGAATGATGCAGGGACATACTTGTGGCTAATCAGAGAAACGTTACTGCTTATCTATCTACCTTGTCTATATGCTAAGTAGAACAACATTCTCCTAAAATGTTGCTCATAGGTGCAAACAACAAAAATCTTTTCAAAGACACCAAAGAGTGAGGAGTCTTTCCCAGGGTGAATGGAGAAAGAGTCTGTGAAAAATTGTACTTCAGGAAAAGATCCTGTCACAAATTCTAGAAGTATTCATACATTACCTAAGTTTTCTTTGTGATCTTGTCTCTTCAATTTCCATACAATGTGTGCTCTTAAATGTGGGAATGAAAAATATTGCTGAGGTAAGGGACAGCTGTTTGAGAGCTATAGACAAGAGCACCAGGCTGAACAGGCATTTGGCCCTGGTTACGTCAGATCGGCGCTGGCATGGGTGGATTTGTTCCCACCCCAGTGTTCTACAGTTGCCAAGAAATTAGAAATTATGAATAAGATGGATCCATCAGGCTACTCCCAACCAAAAACTTTTTAAAGCTCTAATATCTATTTATATGCTGCTCCCAGAGGACTGAAGTGTTTCTTCCTAGTTGCTTGAAGAACAAGCTCAGTAGCAATCAGGTCTTTAAGCAGAATGTTTTTAAGACCTTATCCTGAGTTCTCAGGATGAGCTGTTAGTAGCATAATTAAAGACGGTAATAGGATGTGTAGGAAGATGTGCTTTTCCAAGTGTCCCTTATTTCATAATAGTAAAAGTCAATCATTCCTGCTGGACGAGAAAAATGCGGTGTCAGCATTAAAAAAAAAAAAAGCTGAGAAGCGACACGAAGAGAAATGAGTTCATACTATGTAGAAGACTGTAGACAGGCATGTCCCTAGTGATAACTAAATGAGAGATGGCTCCTTAGAGTCCAAGGGTAATGCAGGAGCCTCCCTGCCTGCTGTATCCAGGCAGGTTTCCTCTTGCTGTCCACTTCCCTATCCCTTGCCCTGTTCCCTTCGCTGGGCAATGGGAATCAGATCCACTTCCCGCCAGAGGCAGGAGCACTCATGGAGATGTCTCCCTGGTCTCTCTAGCACCTGGACTTGTGCCTGAGGCTTCAGCCCCAACCCACCTCCCTCTGCCAGGGTCAGCAACTGTCCAAAGCCGCTGAAACCCACAAGCAAGAGCCACTGGGATCTGCCCCGCTGCAGGGCACAGCCGCGACGCTGGCTCGACGTGCAATTTCGCTTTCCGTCGATCGGCCTCGCCTGCAGACAGGGCTCTGGGAGCGGCTGCATTTGGCGCGCCCAGAGCCCTGGGGCTCCCCGTGGCCTTGGCGCGGCCACTGCACGGGCAAGGGTAGCAGGACACGAAGGCCAGGGGTGCATAGCGCCCCTACTCACGTAGCGCTGCAGCTTCCTCTCGGGGGGCGACTTGACCAGCCAGCCGGTGCACACGGCGTCGCCCGTGCTCATCGTGGCCGCTGCCGCCGCCGCTTCCTCCAGCTGGGCCGGCCGCCTGCAGCAGGAGGAAGTCGGGCCAGGGATGCTGGCGGGGCGGGCCCAAAGCCCGCCCGCCCAGCGCCGCTCCAAGAGGCCGCTGCGACCCCCACCTCCGGCCACCAAGGCCCCCGGGGAAGGGACAGGAGCAGTTGCACGCAGTCTTAGACGGCGGGAAAAAGCAAGCAACGAAGTCGAGAAAGCCCCTTCGAGCAAGTGCTGTGACTGGGGACCCTGGGCAGGGCGCCTTGGCGCTCTCACTCAGGGGCCCAAAGGACTGTGCTAATGGCAGAGCCCAAGCCCAGAGTAGCAAGGGCCACGGAAGAGCGCCCACCGAAAGAACTCTGTGATCCAACGGGAGCACAGCATGTGGAACTTATTGCCTTCATCCGCATCCCCAATCAACCACGTCAACAAGGGCTGGTCTCTGGGCCTCTTGGGGCACCAGAGCAGAAACCTATGACCCACTTCTGCCATGCATATAGTTCAGAGAGGAAGAAAAAAAAGGACTCCTCTGTGACTTCCCTGTCCACTTGATTATTTGCAGAATACTGTGTTTTTTATGCTGCTCCTAAAGATCAATGATAACCTCAGCTGGCAAAACTGTTTAAATGTCTTAATGAACCCAAATGATCCAAATTCAAAAGTTAGTGAGTACTATTAGCAATTTCTTTGACTCTAAGATTTAAAAAGATGAATCTAAAGTTAATTGTACCAGGAAGTATGGTAAGAACTCTAAATGATAATGATAACAATAAAAAGACCTGATATTTATTGTGACATTTGTCAGTGCCAAGCTAACAATATGCCATTTATGGTCCTAAGCACTTTACAAGCATCACCTCATTGGATCTGCACAAACATCCTATCCAATGGGCCGTGTGGTTATCTCAATTTTTTCAGGTAAGTAAACGAGAAATAGGGTAATAATATCATTTGTTCAGAGCCACACAACTGAGAAATTATTCATAGGTAGTCACAGCTGTTTGTCTCAAGAACCTCCTGCCAAGCACCACTCTCCACTCTTTAGGAACATACTTTATAACTGAAAAGCACCATATCAAAGTTAGAACCAGGGGCTGGGATTGTGGTTCAGCAGTAGACCGCTGGTCTAGCATGCGCGGGACCCACGTTCGATCCTCAGCACCACATAAAAATAAAGGCATTGTGTTGTGTCCATCTACACCTAAAAAAATAAATATTTTTTTAAAAAGTTAGAACCAGTATCCATGATGTGGTAACCATCTCTGTGATGCTTGCTGGCATCTGGCCAGCTCCCTGTTCTACAATGCTCTTTTCACTGGGTACAATGCTTCTCACTCGGAAGTGACACTTGGAAAAAACAAATGATTTACAAAGAGAATTCTTAACCTGATACCCTACATATAATCAGAATTTCCAGGGAGAAATGTCTATTTTTTTAAAAAAAATTATACCTTTATTTAATTTATTTATTTTTATGTGGTGCTGAGGATGGAACCCAGAGCCTCACACATGTGAGACAGGGGGTGTTCTACCACCAAACCACAACTCCAGCCCCCAAGAGATGACTATTTTGTATGGCAGGGTTCATTTGGCTTCTATAATCAGTCAGGGATAAGAGAGGGAAGAGAATTTAGATGTTGCAAGCAGGAGGGGATTTATTTTACAGAGGTAGGTACTTAGAAAATCGTTGGCAGTGCAGGAGCAATGAGATCGGGGGTGCATCAGAGTTTGGACTTTAAGGCACACCACAGGAGCTGCAAAGCAGAGGCTTGGAAACAATTTCTGGCACAAAGCTGGCTCCAGCTGCTGCCAACACTCACATCTCAGAGCCCGCTTATATTCTCACCACCACTGCAACCATCTGCATCCTCTCTGCATTCTAAATCTCACACCAGCTAATCTGACCAGCCAAACCTAATTGACATCCAGAATCTAGATTAGAGAGAGCATTAAACACCTTTTTAGCTTTTCCACCTCTCCAATATAATGAGTGTGAAATGGAAGTTGAGACACACAGAACACCACCTCCCTAGCTACTCAATATCCACACAGACTTGTACACAAAACAAAAAGGTTATACCAGTGTCTAGAAGAGAGTGGTTCCCCTCCTAGTTCAAGTACCACCCTACATCAGTATCTTATAACCTAAAGAAAAATGATAAAGCTAACCCCTATCAACATTTATTTCATACATACAAAAAATATAAAGAGGAAGATGGAAAATGTTCTGTGGGAGGGGCTACTACAATTCTCATTTCTGTGTCTGGTCATGAGACCATAATTGGTATTTATAACTTCCTTCTTCCAATATTCTACTGTTACTCTCCTCAAGAGGTCACAAGTCTTTGCTTAGTGAGTGACCCAAACCAGTATTCCTAATAAGTATGGATCTTCAGTGGTGCTGCTTAGTCATGGAAATATTAGTAAGTGCCCCAGAGAATCCCTTGTATTGAAAACACAGACTACCTGACCCCATTATTTAACAATAACTGTATTTCCACTTGATAATAAACATCAATCATCTGAGCCAATTCAGTAGGATCTATGGTTTGCCAGTTGGTTCAATGGCATAACAAATGCCAAATGGGGCTGTGGGCTGGGGATTATTGCTCATTGGTGGAGCACTTGCCTAGTATGCAAACATCCTGGGTTCAATCAGAATGATAGTTTTTCTCACTGCCAGAAAGAAAGAAAAGGAAAGAAAGAAAGAAAGAAAGAAAGAAAGAAAGAAAGAAAGAAAGAAAGAAAGAAAGAAAGAAAGAAAAGCATTCCATATGATTGGATGGCAGTCTCAAGCAACTTGCAATGGGATAAAACCAATGTTGCACCATTGGTGCTTCCCGGTAATAAGATACATTGTAACACCAGTTTTGCTGGTGAACATGAGCACACTGACATGTGTCTTTTTCCTTAGGATGGTTTCCTTGGTCAGAATGCTATTATGTGAGATATTGCACATACAAATAGGGGTTCAGGAACTCCATGGGGGAGAATAAGCAGAAATGTGGGTTCAAAAAAATCCATGAACAAAATAAATGCCTATTTGAGGAAAAAAAAATGCTGCTCCTCCTAAATGGATTTCATCAGTCTGCCACCAGGTGCCTGGCTGGTCCCTCCAGAGAATGCTGCCATAACTGGGACTCTTTGTTGGTCTCAGTTTGGGGCAGGTTGAGCTCTTAGAAGTAACTGTAGCCATATCAAATGCAGTAAATCCTTGGGAGCTTCACTGTTCATTACTGATTCACAGCCTTGCTCACACCTTTATAAAGGCACTCCAGCCTGGGAAGAGGAGAGAATTTTAAGGCTGGGGATGTACCCCAGTGGTAGAGCGCTTGCTTAACATGCATAATTCTCTTGTTTGATAAAAAAAAAGAGAAAGAAAATAAAAGGTTTTGTTTGGCAGTTCATTTAGTATTATAAATCTTATAAGTACAAGGATTTGTGGAAATAAACGTTCACTCTTACAGAAGAATTTCTATTTCAACTATGTCATAATGGGCATGAAGTATGCATCTAAATTATATGTTACAAAAAGAAAAGAAATTTGAAAAGAAAATTTTGAATCATGGAGAGATATAAGGAAACAGCTATACTTGTGTGTACGGAGTGCGATAATAATATCAGGGTACTGGGCTTTCTTTATCTCCCACTTCCTATCCACCTCTTGTTTTAATAAATCTATAAAGCCTGGAGTGTCATGATAAAAATTCAGAAAGGGGAACTCTCTTTCTTCTATTCAGGCATCTATAAAATCTCTCTCTGAGAGTGAAATCCACCTAGATTCCATCTGAAGTATGATATTTGGCTTTATTATTGTGAATGATAGTATTTCTCACTTCTTATGAGAAAATACTGATATCATATCCATTATTGTTATATACACACACACACACTCCAGGGATTAAGCCAAAAGGGCACTTAACACTGAGCCATATCCCCATCCATCCACTATTGTTATATTTTAAATCACATGAAACTGTTGTCACAAGCCCAAATCAAATACTTTTCAACTCATTCTGTGAAGCCTGTATTATTCTGATACCCAAACCAGAAAAAGACAGTTTTTTGAAAAAAATGAAATGAAAACTGAGACTGGTATGCCTCGTGACTATAGACACAAAAAATTTTAGCAAAATACTAGCTAAAGGAACTCAAAAAAACATAAAAAGAATTGTATACCATGTCAAAGTGGGGTTTACCCCAGACATGTCAAGGTCATTCAATATATGAAATACAATCAATGCAAGTCACTACATTAAAAGTTAAGAGAAAAAAGTCTTCTTTTATTGTATCATTTAATACAGAACGAGCATTTGACAGAATCCAACACCCATTAATGAGAAAAAAATTCAACAAACCATTAAAGAATATCTACAGGATGTTCTTTAGCTAACATCATATTTCATGGTGAGAAATTGCATACTGTTTCATTAACATTGTGAGCCTAGAGAGGATATCCACTCTTTTTTGTGTGTGTGTGGTACCAGGGCTTTGACCCCAGGGGTGCTTAACCACTAACCTACATCCCCAGTGCTTTTTATATTTTATTTACAGGTAGGATCTCCCTAAGTTGCTTAGGACCTCACTAAGTTGCTAAGACTGGCTTTGAACTCACAGTCCTCCTGCCTCAGCCTCCCCAGCTGCTAGGATTACAACCATGAACCACTGTGCCCAGCTCACTCTTAACACTGTTATTCAACACAGTATTGGAAATTAGGTAGAACAAAAGAAATTAAAAATAGGTAGAAAGGAGACATAAAGGTAAGAATAGAAAATAAATTTTTAATTAAAAAATCTCACATCCTTTTTCATACCTGTCACTCCCTAAGCCAGTCTTTCTCCCAGGCTTGTCATTTCCAAAGTCATAGAAAATCTGTAATTCTATCTGTTCACTATTAATTAACCCACAAATAAACAGATTAAAGAGAGAGATGATATCTTGAGGAACCTATAATTTAGAGGACTTTCCAGCACTATCCATTGATCAGATAATAAAGATGATGTCAAGCTAAGGATCCTGAGATTGACTAGACCATCATAAATCATTTTGAGATCATCAGACAGATATCATTCTACCTTCTCATACCCACTCTCATCAAATTTCTTTTAAAAAAGACAGGAACCACCAAAACATGTTTGTCCCTCCTAAGATGGCCCATATTCTCCCCTGAGTATGTGTTCCTTGTTTTACCCACAAAGGCATTTCTCTCTTGAGGTAGCCCACAGTCTTCCTTGAATGTGTATCTGCTTTCCTAAATAAACTGTTTATGCCTTTGATCAGTGTATGTTGGAATTCTTTTCCATCACATAAGCCAAGACCCTTGGTGGTCATGAGTTGTGTTCCCCCTTCTCTCTGGGAACCCCTCATACCATTCTCTGGAAACACCTCTCCTTCTGTGACAGAAGTTCTAGCCAGTAAAATAGATTTTTAAAAAGAAGCAAAAAGAATACAGATTTGAAAGAATGAAATAGTCTTGATTTGCACATGACATATTTGTCTTCACAGAAAATCTTAAGGAATATATAAAAACAACCCTCATAACTAGTATGTAAATTTTGCAAGGTTTTACAATACAAAACCAACACATAAATCTCTTCATACAATTTCAAAGATTTTTATAAAGCTACAATATTCAAGACTGTGTAGTATTAGCAGAGAGATAGATATATGAAATAGAATTGAGAACCCAGAAATAGACCTACATAAATTTCCCAATTTTTTCTTTTTTTTTAAAGAGAGAGGAGAGAGAGAGAGAGAGAGAGAGAGAGAGAGAGAGAGAGAGAGAGAGAGAGAGAGAATTTTTAATATTTTTTAGTTTTCGGCCGACACAACATCTTTGTTTGTATGTGGTGCTGAGGATTGAATCTGGGCCGCACGCATGCCAGGCGAGTGCTCTACCGCTTAAGCCACATCCCCAGCCCCCATTTTTTTCTTGATACAATAATTTTATTTTATTATTTGGTTATGGCTTAACATTTTTATAAAGAAAAAGAAATATGCAATTTGACATTTGGTGACAAAATGAATATTTACAGTTATCTTAGGAAATAATTGAAAAGATTTTTGCCACCCAAATTACCTTTCCCCTTCAGCCTTACTGAAGTCCAGTTCAGTGGAGGAACTGTTTTCCTTTTCAAGAAACAGTACCAGAACAGTAGGCAAAAACAACCAAAAATCAAATGAACAAAAATCTTAACCTAAACCTTTCAACTTATATTAAAATGAACTCAAGAGGCTAGAGCTGTATCTCAGTGGTAGAGCGCTTGCCTGGCATGTGTCAGGCACTGGGTTCAATTCTTAGCACCATATATAAATAAATAAAAATAAAAGTTCCATCAGCAACTAAAAGAAATATATTTTTAAGAAATGAACTCAAAATTAACCCTAGATTTAAGTGTTAAGTGTAAAGCTTTTACATCGCCGCTAGTCATCACATCATCTTAGCCAGGGTCCTAGACATCATGGAGCAAAAGAAGCCATCCCCATTTGGCCCTATCTGAATACCTAATATAAAGAACCTGCCAGCACAATATTTCACAGACCTCTTACATTCTGATCATGAGAAAAAATGCATCATTCAATGGTCTCTGGTTCACAGTATGTTCCAGATCCTGTAGGATAGCACTCTATCCTCACAAGGTTTTGTCACAATTAGCAACATACCAAAATCTTCAAGAAACCATTTCAACATTGGCCAGGTCAATGAAAATAGAAAATGTTAGGAAAGGTGCACAATTGTTTTAGCAAATAGATTACATCTGAAACTGTAGTAGAAATTGGAATAACCACCTGATTAAGCTTATGTCACTCCAGTCACTGTCCACAGTTTACTTTGTACTGTTGCCCAATAAACTATTTCAAAACTTAGTAACATGAAGCAACAGTTGCATTGAATAAAACTGGGATTTTATTATTAATGAAGAAAAGAAAAAGGATAGCTATTGGGTAACCAACTAATAGCATTTACTACATATGACTAGTGAAACATTTTAAACCAATCAATCATTACCCTATAGGACCTGAGGGCAGAAAAGCAGGTTAGTAATTAAAGAGCATCTATAAGGAGACACAATATGAAGAGTTTAGTTGTTAGGGGCTTTTCTCCTAAAGTAGAGGAAAAGTCATATTCAGACCTATTGTTTTAAATTTTTTTTGAAATGTGGTTTTTCTGTTTTTATCTCTACAATCTTTTACTAAAGTCTAATATAACTGTATAACTTTGTGTAGTACCATACTATGGAAGTGAGATATGAGATATAAATAGTTTTGAGGCCTAACTTTAGTGTTCACTCACTCTGCTTACACATTTGCTCTCATTCTCATTCATTTATAGAAGTGTGTCTATATCTTTATTTATTTATATATCTCTATACAGTTGTCCTTCTATATCCACAGGAGATTGACTCTGGGACCTCTTCAGGTACCAAAATCTGTCAATGCTCAAGTCACTTATACTGAACGACAAAGTAAGACATATTTGAATACAATCAGTATACATCTTCCAATATACTTTAAATGATTTCTACATGACTTTTAATACTAAATGTAACGTAAATAGTTGCTATACTATGTTGCTTAGGAAATATGATAAGAGCAAGGCACAGTAGTACATATCTGTAACCCCAGTGGCTCAGGAGGCTGAGGCAGGAGGATTGTGAGCTCAAAGTCAGCCTCAGCAACCTAGCAAGACCCTAAGCAACTCAGTGAGACCCTGCCTCAAAATAAAAAATAAAAGGGCTGGGGATGTGATGCAGCGATTAAGTGCCTCTGAGTCCAGTCCCCTGTACTACTACTGCTACTACTACTACTACTACTACTAATAATAATAATAATACAAACATTTTTACATGTTCAGTACAAATGCCACTTTTTTTCCTGAATATTCTTGATCTGTGGTTGGTTAAAACCTCATATGTGGAATAAATAGATTGGGAGGGCTAACTGTATTTATCATATTCATTCTTTAAACCTGTCCTTTATTGAGTCCATGAGCCCATTTCACCCTTCCAATAAATTTCATTTTTTGGTAAACCATGCAAAAGTCAGTTTCTTTTACTTGCAAACAAAATACAGCCATATACCACATAAAACATATATAACAGTGGTAGCAAAAGATAATGTGTTTGTGGTGATGCTAGCATAAATAAACCTACAACACTGACCATGGGTATTGACATAAAATTATGTACAGAACATAATGCTTGATAATAAACTATTATTGGTTTATGTATTTACTGTACTATACTGTTTATCATTATTTTAGTGTGTACTCTTCTACATCTAAAGAAAAGTTTACTGTGAACCAATATGCCATGTTAAGCTGGCAGAAGCCTCATGCACATTATGACTGCATCAAGACACCATGCTGAGTGATTGAGCTATGTTTTCCAGGTTTGTGCACATACACTCTGGGATATTTGTCTGACAATGAAGTAATCAGAACTTGCCCCATTTTAAGCAATGGTGTATGGCTGTATTTCCAACTGGCATAGAATTTGGTATCAGAAGTAAAGTCCTCCATGTACTGTAGTGAATTCTCAGGTAACTTTCTTTTGGTTATCTGGCCAGATGTGGTGAAGACAATGTGGTGAAAATAATCTGGGATGAGACTCTAATAGCTATCATCATCTATCAACAAAGAAGTTACTTAAATCATTGTCTATCCTCACCCAAACTCCATTGTCCATTGCAGGTAAAATTCTAGGATAGGATTCTTGATCTAGACATGATCTTCACATGGAACAATATCTATACCAATATTTAAATCTGATTTAAATTATGTTCTCAAACGTGTTGTCAAGAATCTTCAAAGCTGAGTGCAGCCTGTAATCCCAGTGATTTAAGAGGCTGACGCAGGAGGATCCCAAGTTCGAAGCCAGCCTCAGATACTTAGCAAGGCCCTAAGCAACTCAGTGAGACTCTGTCTGTAAATAAAATACAAAATCGGGCTAGAGATTTGGCTCAGTGGTTGAGAGGTCCTGAGTTCAATCCCTGGTACCAAAATAAAAGAACCTTCAAATTCCAATTGTATAAATATTGCCTCTTTACTGATACCTATTTGCTAACTCCTACTGTTGTTTTAATGTGCAAGGGATTCTTCCTACTCTCAGTCCTTCCTGTTCTCCTTTTTATTCCCATTTCAAATCTCAGTGTTCTATTCTTTTCTAACCATTGCATATATATATTAGATGGACACAATACCTATATTTTATTTATTTATATGCAGCGCTGAGGCTCGAACCCAGTGCCTCACACATGCTAGGCAAGTGCTCTTCCACTGAGCTACAACCCCAGCCCTGCATGAACTTTTATTTAGAGAACTGACAAAGCTGCAAATTCACTGAGTTTTGTAATTTGATATGGCATTAGATCAAAATATAACTTTGGGTTTTGGTTACCTTTTTTTGTGCTATAAAAGTGATTCCTTGAGCATGGTTATAGAAATTTTGTCCATAAGCTCAACAAAAAATTCAAGGAATTTGATTGTCCTTTAATCTATTCAGAGCAGTAATGAGTGGCCATCTTATTCCACAATTGTTAAAATTTTATATAACTATAACCACAATGTAATTTTAGAACATTTTGCCACTTTAAAGGGAAACCCTGCTTCTGCTAATAACTCATTAGCAGTTATTTCCAGTGTTATCCTGAACCTCCTAGTACTAGGCAACCATTAATGTGCCTCTATCTAGATTTGCCTATACTGAGCAGTTTGTGTAAGTGGGATCATATAATATGTGGCCTTATGTCTTTTGATTCTTTCACTCATCATAGTGTTTTCGAGGTTCATCTATGTTGTAAAACGTATTAATATCATATTTAATTCCTTCCTTATGGGTAAATAATATTCCATGATATGGATAGACCACTTTTTGTTTATATATTCAACTGCTGATGGCCATTTGAATTGTTTCCACCCTTTGGCTATTGTGAATAATTGTGCTATGAATATCCTTGGAGAGAATCCAATTTGGTTCCAGTTTGTAGCCTATAGGAAGGAGTATATAGCAGTGAACAAAACAGACAAAAATTTCCTGCCTTGATAAAGCTATAATATTCTAATAGTGGAGCAGACAATGAGGGAAGAGCAGGTATGAAAGCCCCAAGATGGAGGAATGCCCCTATAATACTCAGGAACAGGCAAGAGCCATCATGGCAGGAGGAAAGTAATAAAGGGCATGATTGGAAGGACATGAACTCAAGAAGAAGAATTGGAGGCAAATTCTCATAGCCATTGTAAGAACTTTGGCTTTTGCTCTTTAGTGAGATGGTGTATTAGTTTCCTTGGACTATTATAACAAATTATCTCCAAACCAGTGGCTTAAAACCCACAGAAATTTACTCTTTCACAATTATAGAGGCTAGAAATCTGAAAGCATGTCAATCTCTGCCTTCACCTTCACTTGAACTTTTCCTCTTCTGACTTTTCCGTTGTCTTGTAAGGAGCTTGCCATTGGTTTTAGGGCTCAGCCAAGTAATGCAGGATGAGTTCATGATCCTTAACTTCATTATTTATTCACTGACCCTTTTGCAAATACTATTGCATTCACAGGGTCTGAAGGTTAGGTTGTGGACATAGCTTTTGGGGGACCACTGTTCAACCCACTACAATGGGAAGCCTTAAAAGATTTTGAGCAGAGAAGGGACAGGATCTAAAAGTAGAAACAGATGCACCTGTAGGAGGCCACTGGAAAAATCTAGACGAGTCATAGACAGCAGTAATGGTGGAGAAAAGCCACCAGAAATGGTGATATCTCAGCTATGCAGGGCAAAATAAAATTTTTTACTATAATAAATTTTCATCCTTTTATTTTTCTTTCATGTGGCTGCTGGAAAATGTGCAGGTCCACACATGGCTCTCACTCTATTCCTATTGGTCAGCATCGCCCTAACTGGAAGTAAATTCCAAGCAGCAAAGGGCTTTCATCCTTCTTGTGCCTCGACGTTTTATTTTTTCAACGTAATTGTTCTGACACCAACTTGAACGGGTAGGCGTGAGATGGCCGCGGGTTTCTACTTACAGAACCTGAGGGTGGGAAGTCAAAGCTAAGACCACTAGCAAGCGACTGCCAGAGCCACGCCCACACGGTGCAGGCCTTGGAGGCGCGCGGCGCTTGCGCCTCCAGCTGGAACCATCAGAGGCTGGGTGAGTCCTCAAGCACATGCGCAGTCGTGCCCGGCAATTTGCAGAGGCAGCCAATGACATTTAGTAGATGGCCCGCGCGCGTCCCAGGCCCCACCCCCAGTGAAGTCCCTCCCCTTCCCGCCCTGCGGCGCGGCACGCACGGGCGGTGCGCGGGTGGGCGGGTCCTGGTGGCGCGGCCTGACGGACCCTAGCGGCGGGAGTCTGCGGTAGTTTTTTCGGGGGTGGCGTGCCTGGAACGCACGCGGTGCTGTACAACATGGCGGACGAGGAAGGTAAGGGCTGCGGGCGCCTTGGTAGTGAGACCTGGGCGACCCTTTGAAGTCTTGAGGAGCCAGGGGTGGGGAGATAGCATCAGGCCCCGCGCCTGCTGCCTGCTCTCGCTGGTGGGTCTGCCGCGTACCCGCCGAGCCTTAGGCCTACCTTGCCTCTTGGCCCTGACTCCACGGAGGAGTGTCGAGCAGAAGCTCTAGAGGCAACTGTACTCCACGGGTTTCAGGCTTCCCACCTCTGAGAGTACACCTAGAACTCGTGTCGCCATTAGTGTCATGGGATGAAGAGAGCGAGGGTACTAAGAAGGTGTGGGGAAAAGGCCGGGTGGTCCCGGAATGGGGATAACTCCGAGTTCAAAACGTCCTAGAGAACACAAGCCCGCATGAACAGTTGAGTGGCCGCCTGTGGAACTTTCTGGCCCATGGGTGAGCGCTTCTGCTGGGTGTTTGAGCCTTGCCACAGCCACGTGGTGAATTGGAAGGGAAATCAGCACGTGCAACAGCTTGCACTCATTACCAGGCAGTCGACCCATGTGTTTGGCCTTACCCATTTGAGTTTTCTGCACCAGTGCTAGATTAAAATCCTTTTTCTACCTGTCTTAACTTTCAGTTTTGTTTCGTTTGTTCTGAGGAAAAATTACCAAATCTCGTGTTTGTTTTAGTAGTTATTTTACCAAAGAAACATAAGAAGAAAAAGGAGCGGAAGTCTTTACAAGAAGAAGATGTAGCTGTAAGTAGGGATGTATTTTACTTTGCTTTGACTAAAAAGACTACTTAACATATTAAACTAAAGAAGTATTAAATATTCTCAACGAATGGGCTAGCATTCACTAGTCATTGTTTAGAGCCAAAACACTGAAAAGCCAAAGGCAGACAACCTAAGTTTCTAATTATACATAGTTTACAAAATGCTGTTGGCAACAGCAACTGTTCTTCCTGGATTTCTCTTTCTTGTCCGATCAGCAGACCCCCATTTCCTCTTATTTTAAATGTATTGCACCCATCTTAATGGCACTTCACCTAAAGAGCTTCTGGTTCATTTCTTCCCTGTGGAGGTTCTGAGGAAAAGGCACACAATGCCTTATTTGTCATTTAAAAGGCATACACTGTTGTGGTAGTAATGGAATTGTTCAAAATGGATGGAAAGATCTAATAGGTCATGTGTCTGTCCTCTTGAAGGAAATACAGCATGCTGAAGAATTTCTTATCAAACCAGAATCCAAAGTGGCTCAGTTGGATACATCTCAGTGGCCCTTGTTGCTAAAGGTATGTGCTGTGTGCGTAAGGTTGATGTCTGACTTTGACACTATTTCTAATTGTTAAACAGTTAATTAAGAATGTTTACTACTAGGGGCTGGAGTTGTAGCTCAGTGGTACAGCACTTGCCTTGCATGCCTGAGGCACTATGTTCAATCCTCAGCACCACATAAAAATAAATAAAATACTGTGTCCATCTACAACTAAAAAATATTTTTAAATAAATAAAATAAAAAAGCATATTTACTACTAAATCTTTCACTTTAACAAATGCCACCATAATAAATCACAGTCTAAAACAGTGACATTTCAGGTATCTGAGATAAAGGGCCAGGTTATTTTAAAATTTCCAGTGCATCCAACATTGTTGTACAGTAAAAATGTCACCACAATGTTAAATTACTATCAAAATTTATAAACAAGTTCGTTTCTTAACTTCCTCCATCTTGTACACCTGCACCAGTTTGTGGACCAGACTTGCATTGCTTTACTTCTGGGCTTTTAGGCCAGACCTATTTGAATCACATTGTGTGTGATCTTGGACTAGTTGTTTAAACTTTTTAAGGCAGTTTGCTCATAATATCTTCACTTAGGAAGTTGGGCTGAGGGTTAGTTCTATGAAACGTATTTAGGCACAGTTTCTAACATATAGTATTCACTATTTCTTTGAGGTTTAAATTGGGTACTTGAGAAATAGAGTTAAATTACACTTTTCATAATTTTCACAATTAAAATGGGTAACAGCTCGGGTTGGGGCTGTAGCTCAGTGGTAGAGCACTTGCCTCATAGATGTGAGGCACTGCGTTCAATCCTTAGCACCACATAAAAATAAATACATAAAGAGTTATTGTGTGTCCATTTACAACTAAAAAAAAAATGGATAACAGCTATGAGTCTTAGAGAAAAAAGTTAGTGAGATATCCCTTGACAGTTTTAATAAAAATCATTGTGTATGGGATGATGAAAGAATGGTATTTATATAATTTAATCAGTTTGAGTTTCTGCTTGGCCAGATAATCATTGTCGTTTAAGCAATATCTCTTTTCTGTTGTTGGCCTGGAAATACGCTAATAAACAGGGTATGTAAGGTCCCAAACTCCAGGAATGGGAGATAGGTGGTTGAAACATTATTGCTGTTGTTGTAGGTACCATGGAGAAACTAAACTGATGATGAAAGATAGACTTCAGGTAGTGAATTCTTAACCAACTGGTGATCAAGTTTCAGGAGATTACAAAGGAACAGAGATGTGGGGCATATGGAGCAAGAATAAGCTGGCCATGTTCAGAAACATTGCCAGTCATCTTCAGTTTGGCTCTTTTGTTGCTGAGAAAATCAAAGCTATTCCATGTTTTATTCAAATCCTGCACAATGAAGCCCAGTATGTGTTCTGTAGTACCCCAGTAAGTCTCTTTTTCTAGAGTAATGACTTGAATCTACAAGTAAGTGCTCAAATTTGTCTTGTTCCAATATTGGGAATTTTCCCAGTATTTAAAGAGTTTTAACAGTCTGTCACAGCAACTAATGGTAATGTAGGCACAAAAATCTAGATTTATGAACTTTAAGGGTTGATGATGGTGCTAACTCTTGTTTTAGATGTGTCAGTGGTTCATTTATTTTGTGTTATATTGTTGCTTTCTAGAATTTCGATAAGCTAAATGTAAGGACAACACACTATACACCTCTTCCTTGTGGTTCAAATCCTCTGAAGAGGGAGATTGGGGACTATATCAGGTAAATGTGTTGGGATCAAGCATTGTTCAATCAAGTTCTTTTCAAAATAATGCTTTCACATTATTCATATTCAAAGAGGTAGTGTCATCTTAGAATGGCTTTGCCCTGGATATATAACCTATATCTGTGATGGATTTTTTTTCTTTTTAATTCTTCAGAAAATTATTTTTGGTGATGGTGGTGGTAGTGATTTTTGTTTTTGGTTGGTTGAAGAGTTCAGAACAGGTAGTACATTTTTTTTTCCCCATTCTAGGACAGGTTTTATTAATCTTGACAAGCCCTCTAACCCCTCTTCCCATGAGGTGGTAGCCTGGATCCGACGAATACTTCGGGTAGAGAAGACAGGACACAGTGGCACCTTGGATCCAAAGGTGACTGGCTGTTTAATCGTGTGCATAGAACGTGCAACACGTTTGGTGAAATCACAACAGAGTGCAGGTATGTGAAAGATGGAGCAGAGGGCTGGCTAGTTAAGAGATTGGAAGGCACTCTGCATTTGCTTCCCTTGTGCATTTTGGCTCTTGGAAATTTCTTAATTAGGAGAGAGAAATTCCTGAAGCAGGGATATTCTTTTGGTTTTCATGTGCCCTTCTGTCCTTTGCCAGACCCAGGTTGGTCTCTTTTGGAGTTTGAGATACTGGTCATGTGCACATTGAGTCAACGAATTCATTTCTAACACTGAGGCAGAATTCTGTCCAGCTCTGGGCTTGTCATTCCAGGCTCCTCTCCTGCTGCCTAAAGTACCCTTTTTCTCATTCTCACCTGAGAAAATTCTACTTACCTTAGCAAGGTATTTTCCAATTGGGCTCTGTACTGGGTGTCCAGCTGTTCTTGTCAGCCCCATTGACCTCCAAGTGAGAAAAATAACTTCATTTCTTGTTCCCATCAGCACCATGAAATCTGTCTCTTAATAAAAGTTTTATGTAAACATGATGTGAAATATCTGCGTTTTCTGCTATGCAAAATGGCAGTGATTAGGCATGTTAGAAGTATTAAAAAACTTAGTGGCCACACCTGACTACTCTTTTGTCATTTTTCAGGCAAAGAGTATGTGGGAATTGTCCGGCTGCACAATGCTATTGAAGGGGGGACTCAGCTTTCTAGGGTAAGTCTGCCACTGTAGGGAGGGCACCTTAGACTGCTTGGGTTTCTGAGCCCCTAACTAGGTTAGCTTTTCTAGTTTATTATCTCTTATGCCCTTTTCAGTGGGCTTCCTTAGCTAGCCTGAGGAGGGGAATACAGGAGGTGAGGACAAACCCTTACCTGAGTAGTTAAAGAAAGGGCATTTTAGAGCTGTGATTGTGGCTCAGTGGTAGGGTGCTTTCCTGGTATGTGTGAGGCACTGGGTTCCACCATGAGCACCACATAAAAATAAATAAAGGTATTGTTCATCTACAACTAAAAAATAAAAATAAAAAAAAATTTAAAGATGTCTTTAAAAAGGGTATTTTTGATCTTAATAATTGAAATAAACCTGTGTCTCAATTGTGTTATAAATCCCCCAAATATGCCCTTTAAACTTATGTAAGAATCTATGTGATGAAAGTGCTTTGGTTTGTATTTATTCTTAGGCCCTAGAAACTCTGACAGGTGCCCTGTTCCAGCGACCCCCACTTATTGCTGCAGTAAAGAGGCAACTCCGAGTGAGGACTATCTATGAGAGCAAGATGATTGAATATGATCCTGAAAGAAGACTAGGTGAGTCGTTAGACCTGTGAGTACCTGAATTGCCACAGACTGCAAGTGAGTAGGAATGCGTTTTTGAGGGTTCCATTCTGTTGTTAAAAGTAGATGCACTTAGCGCATTGTATATTCTTCTCCTGCATCTGTCATCTCTAGGCCTGATGGCTCAGATGGAGAATAACTCGGGTTCACAACCAAATATGTGTTTACTCTGTAAAATAGGTGCTACTTTTTTGTATATGTGTCTCAGGAATCTTTTGGGTGAGTTGTGAGGCTGGCACCTACATTCGGACACTGTGTGTACACCTTGGCTTATTGTTGGGAGTTGGCGGTCAGATGCAGGAACTTCGGAGGGTTCGTTCTGGAGTCATGAGTGAAAAGGTATGCCATTGTGGGGCTAGAGGCGTTAGAACTGATTCTTAATATCTGCCAGCCCTTGATGGAACCTTACATGCTTCATATCCTGGGAAAGACTATTTCCAAAGTGTTGAGTTCAGTTCAGGGCAGCTTCCCTGTTCTGTTAATTAAACTTTGGAACATTAAAATTGACTAGGGGAGATGATCAGATAGAAAATATTAATCTATTCTATTTACTTCCTGGTCTACAAAAATGCCTGCTTAAATCTAATTTAGCAACAGTTAAAATAACAATTCTAAGAGACTGAAGATTCCTAATGACCTTAGACTAGCAGACAAGTTCACAAGTAGTTACCTTCAATTTTAAGAAGTTTGGGTTCTGGTGGATATTTGAGATATGAAGACACTGAATTACTTTCATCTGTGGTTGCTTTTCAGGACCATATGGTGACAATGCATGATGTGCTTGATGCTCAGTGGCTATATGATAACCACAAGGATGAGAGTTACCTGCGGCGAGTTGTTTACCCTTTGGAAAAGCTGTTGACATCCCATAAACGATTGGTTATGAAAGATAGTGCAGTAAGTTCTGGATTAAGAGCCCACATTTGGATAGGATGTACTCCAGAGATGAGACAGTCCATGTTCTGAAACCATTCTATTTTTAAAAAATGAAACATTAGTACTGTGAATTTACATTTATCATTTTCCTTAGGGTCCAATTCCCCTCCTATTGGCATAGGTTAGATGCTAGGTTCTCTGCTGTTAATAACGGAAACATCTATGAAGTCAAAACCATATATATATCTTTAAAGGTTTAATGCTAATTCTCCTTCTGTTTAAAAATAGAGCAAATTAAACATTGACTTTTAACAGTTATAAGTAACTTGGTTCAGGTAATAGACTTGGTGGTACAAAAAAAATTTGGCCTCTCTTTAACTTGTTACTTCTGCATGTGCATAAGAAACCTTGACTTATTTAAATTATTGTTAGAAAAAGTTGTTTTGATGGGGAAATTTTGAGACTAAAGTTTCAGATCTTTAACAACTGTTTTTATCTTGTGGGAATTTTAATAAAAACTCTTGTTTAAATAAATTATACTTTGAGGCAATGAAATCTAGATCCCACTGAGCTTATCAAGCCTTTTTCTTAGCAGATTTACTATGTAGCCTTATAATTAAGAGAAGAAGTCTTCATCTGCACACAGTGGCACATGCCTGTAATCCAAGCCACTAGGGAGGTTGAAGCAGGAGCACAAGTTCAAAGCCAGCCTCAGCAACTGAGCAAGGCCCCATCTCAAAGGGGGGGGGGGGGTTACGAAGCGGCTCTATGGTTAAGTGCTCTGGGATCCAGTGTCAATCTCTATTACCAAATAACAACAAACAAAAAAGAGTAGTCCTCTTAGTAATGCAAGTGAAATGCAGTTATTTTAGTTTGACCCTTTCTTTTTTTAAGGGTCTGGAATTTTTAAAATAGCTTTTTTTATTTCTAATTGTAATATGATTAGAGAATGTAGGCTTTTATAAATTAAGATTGTTTTGTGGCTTGGTGCATAATCAATTTTTGTTAAATACTATGTAGCCATAAATTTTTTTCTAACTTGAGGGATATTTCCGTGTAATAATTTGAGGTTGATAATTGTCATAGTCTATAATAAAAGGTTAAAAGATTAAAGAGGTATACTAAAACATGGCACTATTAAGAATTGAAAACAAGTCACGTGTAAATGTGATCTTCTGGGTGAATTTAAGGAGAGGGTGGAATGTGGTCAAGTGAAGACAAGATGTCATGAGATACATGGATGCATCGGATGCCATCAAACTCTAGGGAGTTAACCATTGGCTTATAAGTTCTATGCCAAAACTTGTGTGATTGAGCAGGCCTACTTAACTTTTTGCAAGTTACTTTGGGATTCTGTTACTGCTTGCATCTCCAGTAAATGTATTGTTCTTTCTCCTGGTAAAAGTTAGTAGGGGGCAGTTTATGAAAAGTAAGGCAGGTTTGTTTAAAATGACAGCACCTATATGTCATAGGAGAAAAGTAGCACCTAAATATCTGATTATGTAACTTAGTGAAGAAAGAGGGATGTGTTCTTCAGCAACTAGGGATTCATGGGAATAATGAGATGTGTAAAGTTTTTAGACCAGTGCCTAGCATGCAGTAAGTAGCTGCTACTATTCTGTGACCCTTGATGTCCTATTGAACTATCAGTGCCGTTAGCTACCTTTCCTGCTCTCACCTCTCCTGTTATAGAGTGTAGGAGTGGGATGGAGGGCAGTGGCTGGGGGCCTCACATGTGATACCATCTCTGTAGGTAAATGCAATCTGCTATGGGGCCAAGATTATGCTGCCAGGTGTTCTCCGATATGAAGATGGCATTGAGGTCAACCAGGAGATTGTGGTCATCACTACCAAGGGGGAAGCAATCTGCATGGGTAAGGAGGGATGTCACCCTCATCAGTTCTGGAGATGGGGCTCCATTCTGCATCATCATAGCTATGCTTGCTGAGAGCCAGTCTGCACATACTGACTCCTTAAGTTGATCTATTCATGGTGTCTCCTAAGGTCTACAGATGGTCACAGTAAAGGGGGAGGTCAGTCAGGTGCAGGTGAGGAGGAGATAAGTGGGGTTTCTCTTTCAAATGAGTAGATTCTTGGCTCTCCAGAGAGAATATAGGAAATCACTGGTGATGAGTGGTTGTGGTTGTCTGTGGTAATCAAAAATAAAGATCCTTTATTTTGCTCCTTGTCTGCTTGCAGGTAGCTTAATAAGTAACTTTTTTTTTTTTTAATTTATGAAAGTTTCGCTACTATTTGGTCACTCCTTATGACTTTAAATACCCTGTGCCCCTCTTAATGAGTGAGTCAGACTATTCATTTAATAGTTCTAATTTATACTAGAAGTAAACAAAGCATGTCAACTCACTCTGTGAGCAGGTGAGGCAGTCATAGAAGGCTTCAATCCCACAGATTGAAGTTGCCGGGATCCATTTTCTTGTAACATTCCATGGCCCTTAGGGGACATGTGTGCCAAGCCTATACATGTCCTAAGCCACAAACCTGCCATGTGTATCCACTTGCTTTGGTTAGGTGTCTTTAAATTGGTAAAGTTAGCATCATTTCAGAAGCTTTCTTCCTATAATGGAGGATTTTTCTCCATATTCACAGTCTAAGCAAAGGAAACCCCTGTTGAGGTGGTAGATCTCAGGGCTGTAAGTGGGGTTTTAAAAGTCATGAAGCAGTAGAATTGGGATTCATTAATTATCAAGCCCTTCCCCTTTAAATCATTCTTTTATTTCCAATGCCTACAGCTATTGCGTTGATGACCACAGCAGTGATCTCTACCTGTGACCATGGTATAGTAGCAAAGATCAAGAGAGTGATTATGGAGAGAGACACCTACCCTCGGAAGTGGGGTTTGGGTCCAAAGGTAAATAGGACTGGGTTTTAGGCCTTGCTGGGTTATTTTGCTTTGTGTTACTGTTTAGTACCTGCTCTTATAAATCTTGGTGTGTCCTTACTACTGTAGCCTTGCATCGTGTTGGATTGTTGACAGTGAACAGAGTCAGGCTGCATCGTAGACCTCAAAGATTTGTGGCCTCATGGGGCAAAACAGTTGGGCATTTCTTAAATACATACATAGCAGGATGCTGAATTTTAGCCAAGTTAATGGCTGTTAGACGTGCAGAGATGCTGGGTGCAGTGGTGCACACCTTTAATCCCAGTGGCTCAGGAGGCTGAGGCAGGAGGATCACGGGTTCAAAACCAGCCTCAGCAAAAGCGAGGCACTAAACAAATCATTGAGACCCCGTCTCTAAATAAAATACAAAATAGGGCTGGGGATGTGGCTCAGTTGTTAAGTGCTCCTGTGTTCAATCCCTGATACCAGAAAAAAAAAAAAAAGGTCAGAGAGGTCCCCAGGGTTGGGGAATCCACAGTGAGGAGTTTATCTGGGTCAGGGAATCTGGGCAAGGGATTTTCTTTTAAAGCAGTGTGAAGGGTGGATGGGTTAGGTATTGGTGAGGTGAAGAGGGGAGGGAACAATTGAGGACAATTCTGCAGAGGAGGGGGATGCTCTTCTTAGGATACACAAGGGAGAAATGTTATGCCATTCTGTGTAAGCAGGGTATGTCTAAGGATATAGTGTGCAGTCACAATGTCTATTTTTTGCATTGATACACCATTCTAATTTTAACCCCAATGTACTACCAGGCAAGTCAGAAGAAGCTAATGATCAAGCAGGGTCTTCTGGACAAGCATGGCAAACCCACAGATAACACTCCTGCCACCTGGAAGCAGGAGTACATTGACTACAGGTGAGGGTAAGATGTTTCAGGGACTGGGTAGAGACAGGAAAGTTTTCATTTGGACATTGATGACAGATGAGGATAAGAGGTTGCAGATCCCTGGTAGAGAGTGAGAGTAATTTTATTTTGAGCAAATGTGCTAAGTGCCCAACTATAGGACCCAGTGCTTCAGTTCAGTTTTCTTCGCTGGGTTCTGTGAAACCTTGGCTGCCTGGGCCAGGTAAGGGCTCAGGCCTGTATAGCACACAGTTCTTTCTAATCTGGTCGTTTGACTCTCGAGGGAGTAAGTCTGTAATAGTAACTGGTGAATTCTGTCCAGAGTTAGTATGTTTGTGGTGGTTTTGGGCTTACCCAGTATTGCTGAATAACTCAGAATATAGCAGAACTGCTGTGGAAAGCTGCTCAGCCAATTTGACTTATTACTGCTTCTTCTATTTCAGTGATTCTGGCAAAAGAGAGGTGGTTGCTGAAGTATTAAAAACTACACCTTTAGTTGCTGAAGTGGTAAAAGCCCCACAGGTAGTTTCTGAAGCTGTAAAAGTCCCAAAGGTGAGTAGCATGCCATGGTCTGTTGGAAATGTGCTTCAGGAGATAATTCTAAGCACCAATCTTACGCTCAGTTCAGCTTCTCATCCTCATCCTAGCTGCAGTGCATACACAGATAATGTCCCATATTTGCCTTGGGGGCCTGGTTTGGGCTCTGTGGGCTTCTCTGATTCATGTTCCCTGTGTGTCTGCTGTGAGGAGAATGAGACTAGCCAGCAGCAGTCCAGTGTTTAAAGGGTGAAAGTAAAGTAAATGGTGGCAACTTGGGTGATACTTAGTGACTTATAAACTGTTGGCAGAACTTCTCACTTGTCAGATGTGAATTCCAACTTTGCCTACATTCTGTAAGAATTTAGGGACCACTCTTAGGTCCTGTAGTCCACCTGTGAGACAAATGACTTCTGAGGGCCTTCTAGTCCCTAAACCCCATGCTGCGACTGTGGTACTCCTGTTGTGTCCCACAGCTTTACTTATTGTTGGGTCTAGTTGGGTTCTTAAGACTTTTGGATGTACTGAATTTTTCTTGTCTGTAACTAACAAAGATCTAACTTTCAACCAATCATTTTCATTTTAGCGGAAGCGAGAGAGTGAGAGTGAAAGTGATGAGAACCCTCCAGCAGCTCCCCAGTTGATCAAGAAGGAAAAGAAGAAGAATAAGAAAGATAAAAAGGCCAAAGCTGCATTAGAGCATGGGGGCGAGCCTGGAGATGGGGTATGTATAAGCAGTTGGATTCCTTGGGCTAGCTTAGTCCTTGGCTAGGGAAAGAATTAGGTGGTGCTGGCTTCATTACTCTTGAAGCTATAACACAAGGATGGGATGTTACCTTGATCTCTCACCTTTAGTGCTTCCCTGTGTTCTGGAGTGCTTTGTCCACTCTCATGGGATGAACATGGGGACATACTATATTAATGGGCCCAGTTCGAATTCTGTTGACAAGGGGTAGGAAGGATTTATACCTTTATCATCTGAATGTTTCAGCTTACAAAAGTAGACCATTAGGATGTCACAGACATCAGCTCACATGCAAAATTTATCCCAGAATGTCCTTACAAGTCCTGAAAAGGGTTACAAACCTATGTGGAATTTATCAGATTTTCTTTGTGGGGAGTCATAATTGTTTTGCAATGGATGCTGTAAGCTTGTTTCTCATCTCTCCAGGACAGTGACACCACAAAGAAGAAGAAGAAGAAGAAGAAGAAAGCAAAAGTGGTGGAAGTGATGTCTGAGTAGTGAAGGTGACATTAAGCCTTGTGCCCAGCTGGTGGGAGAGATGAAAGCCTTATTGAGAAAACAGTTTCTTTTGTTTTGAGGGAGTAGAACAAAGGTTCTGGACAGGGTGGAGAGTTCTGGCACATTTTAGCTGCTACTTGAAACCTCAGTGATACTACCTGTTGTGGTCATCCCATCTTGTCCTGTTTTAAGGATGTGGGTGGATAAAAAAAAGACAGATTGTATGCCATTGACTTCTATGCTTGCTTGAGTTGGGAAGCCTCAGTTTCAGACCTAGAACTGTCCAGTAATTGTCTGGATCTGTTTATTAATGACCATTTTTAACATTATAGTTCTCTCCTACTTTATTCTGTTTTTTTTTTTTTTTTTTTTTACTTTCTCTGTTCAAAAAGTTTGTAAAAATTAAGTCTGCTCAATGAAACGGTGTAGAACTCTTGATAAATTAAAGAGTAACTGAACCAACTTGTTCACTGGGGAAATCTTGTCTCCAATGGCCTTTAAGTACAGTGGTCTATTCTGGTGTTGGGTATGGGCCTCACAGGCCATCTTGTTTCTGGCCTAGCTGTCAGTCCTTTGTGTACTCGTCCAGTGCTTGTGTGTACAGCAGCATTTACCCAAATCCATCTGGCTACTTGTGTTTGCGGCAGAAACAACTTTTTCTGTACCCTCATGTTATAAACCCTCATTTACATTTGAAGAATGGACTTGCTTATTGCTGGGAGAAGAGTGTTGTAATTTTTACATATTAAAGTTGACTCATGGCATTTCTAAAGTATTCCTGTTGAATTTTATAATTGTTAGTAATCTCAAACTGGCATAACAAAAAAAAATATAAAATGTTTTGATTAAAAATCTGGGGACTTTAGTGTCCTGTGTAAAATTTTCTTTTCCTTTGTTTTACATTTCTATAGAACATTCACCTTGAGGCCTATCTAATAGGATAAAATACTCTTGAGGAGGGGCCATAAATCCAATATTTTGTTCAAAAGCACTGAGGAGAAAAGTAGATTTGTTACATAGTGTCCCCGGGGTGGAACTATGTCCTGGGGGTGCTATTTGTACCTGCAGACACATGGACTCCTAACTTACTGGTTGGAGCCTGCTAGTGTTATCAGTTCTAGTGCTGGTGAGTGGGCAGGAACCTGAAGGCCTTGGGGACATAAGACTCTGGCAAGGTCTAGGATTGCTTCCAATTTGGTGCCCCAAACCAAGAAAATACAAGCAACACTTTGTGGGAGAGTTTTGGCATGCAAAAAGGGGAACCCCTAAGCTCTAACCAGATATGAAAAACATACCCTGGCACCAGCTCATCTGAGCGTCTGCTTCCCCAAGCTGCACAGCTGGGACCCCATCCTCAGTTTTTTTCCCTATAGGAGACTTGGCAGGAAGCTTTAAATGAGATCCTACTCAAGAGCTTTAAGGTGTTTTATGTGGGTATGAGACCCTGGAGACCTGTCATGTAGGCACTGTTTTCTGGTAGGGAACTTCTGTTAATTTTAAACTGCATCTAGACGTGAGAGGCATCTTACATTGATAAAGTTGCCTAGGAGTTGAAACGAAGCTGGAGATACTTCCCTTTCTAAGAGGTCTGTGATGCAAATGGAAAACCCAGAGAGATCATTGGCATTTTAACAGCAATATTTTTATTGCTTTTGAGGATTCTCCTAGAGCAGACATTGTTTTGTACAGCTCTTTCATTTTTGGCATTTTAGAAATAGTTGCAGAAGATATTTTCTCTAAAAAGAAAAGATGCCTAGTGTATTTGAAGGTGAAGGAGCTCAGACTTAAGAGGACAGGGTCTGTTGCTATTTTGTGAATCATCTTTGCTTAGCACTTGCATTTTGATGATACTTATTATTCCCAATTCCAGGGATCCTTTTGAAATCCAGATCAATAGGACCCCATCTGTCCAAACCCTAGCCCTTCAGGAACCTGAGCAAGAGCAGTGGATTCTATTGGCCTATTTAGGACAATTGCAGAGAGCTGGAAGCAAACACAGAACTAGTTGAAGTAGCCCTGCTTGTCTTAAAAGCAAGGGGAATGGGAGTCCCAGCTGCTGGGGAGAGGCATACAGTGGGTCCTCCCTGTTTTGCAAGCTTAGTAAACCCAGGAGACAGGCACCCATTGTGGAGAACTGCATGCCTGGTCAAAGGCTTCTTGCAGTTTCTTAAGGGTTTCATCAACGTCATTATTGACCAATGAGAGATCAAAATAGTGAGCGTACTGGCTGCGGATGGCCTCAGAATCCTTCTGTAGCTGCTGGAGGGCTTCCGTCTGTAAACAACAAAGAGTAATGGCTGAAGCATCCCGGGCTCAGGCCAAGGTGAGGTTTTAAGCAGGCATTGATTTCTGTTAGTATTGTCCAGTTCCCTATCACCTGTTTTTGTTTTGTTTTTGGCATGATGCTGGGGGTTGAACCCCGGACTTTCTGCATGCTTTACCAGTGAGCTATAACCCCAGTTCTCCCTATCCAACTATGTGAAGGCTCAAACTCAGAAGATATTAATTGCCTGAGGCAGTCAATTAAGAACACTTGCACATCTCACAGGATCTCAAGGGTAACCCTGATTATAAATAATCAAAGCCCTTTGGAAGATCAATAGTAGCTGTTCATAGCATGGATTTCATCAGTATCTCCCAGTTAATGCCCTTTAGTGTGCTGCAGAGCCATTTCAGCAACAACTAAGAGTTGTAATCCCAGGGCAAAGATAAATGTGTCCTAAAATCAGAGGACTTTTGTTTTTTTTGGTCCCAGATCAAATCACCATGAAAACACTGGTCATTAAACTACAGAAAAGTGCAAATGAATGTGACTGTTATCACAAAGGACCAATAACTCTAATATAGAGTTCCTGGAAATGGTAAGAAAAAGGCCAATAACCCAATGGGTAAATGAGCTAAGGATGTGGCCAGATAAAAAGTATGAAATACATTTCTACCTCTATTCGATTGGCAAAAAATGAAAAGTTTGACAAAATTCTATAAGCAAAGGGAAACATTCTCATAGGCCTCTCTTTCCCCATGGCCATACTGTACCCCAGGATAGGTTCAGTACCACTTATATTCTTCACAGCTCCCTCTGCTTGCCCTACCAAAGCTCATACCACACCAATGTCAGGACCTGCCACTCCATATGTCTCAACAACAATGACCCTATCTCATTTGCCTCTGTCACCTGAGTTGTGGCCTAATGAATAGAAGTACCCAGACTGAACCCTACCAATATTGAACAACCTCTTCCCACCTGAGCACCCTGGTCAGTAGGTGCAATGAACACAATGAAAGGTGAAAGTTCTGCTGTTCGAACAATCTTCAGGGTCTAGAAAGAAAAGGAGGAAAAGGAAAGAAAAAAGCTGTCACAGTGGATTCCTTTTCATAAGCAACCCCAATACTATTTTCTATCATTTCCAGTACTACTAGTCTTGTTCCAGGCTGACCCCACTTAAAGTATATGAAGCAACTCAGCTCCCAGAAGATTCCCAGGAACAATGCTTTTCATCATCCCCGTCTTCATCCCTTGCATGACTAAACCCATCACTCTTGAGTTTCTATGGCTACCTACCTGGGGCTCAATGTCAAGGATGGCAATCTTGTCCTGCTTATGAATCTGATGCACTGTTTCAAATTTGGTTCCAAACATGTTGCCCTGGTAGCTGCCAAACTCCAAGAACTCATTGGCAGAGATGTTTCTTGTCATCTCCTCTGTTGAAATGAAGTGGTACTCTTTTCCATCTTCCTCACTCTTCCTTGGTGGCCTTGTTGTATCTGTGTGCAAGGACCAAAAATCCCTGATGAGCTCTGGGTCCTTGCCATTTCTTAATGGCTTGGCCTATCATGTCTGTATAGAAACTCTGCCTGAGCTAGAAGGCAGTGCAGACCAGGAATCACCCCATCTGCCTATAGCATATTTGATTTTTAAAAGGCAAAACCTAATGAAAAAAATTTTCTTTCATTTTCCCTATATGAAGTTACATATCTCAAATGACCAAATCCAGGGGTACTGAAACTTGAAAATGAAGAAATGGCAAATGAAAATATTTTAAATGTGGATCTATGGGCTCTGGTCAGGATTTCTTGGAAATATACTCTTTTATGACCTGGAAAGAAGAGCACTTCAGGTTGGTTTAAACTCACATTGTTAAAAAGTTAAAATGTGATTAAGAGACACATCTATTACTAATATAAATTTTCTAGTAAGTAAAACATGCTCCAGATATTGTAGCTTCAAACAACTTCCCATTGAACATCTCCTTTGCCTTCCACACCATCCCCTTTTTCTCTCTCAACTGGCTCCTTCCTCTCAACCCACAACTTCTTAAAAACTCTTTCCATTAAGCAAAACAACTCTAACTCCCTTCTTACTCAAACTTATAAGGAGCCCATAATGATTATTTCTACTTCCAGACTTGTTCCACTCCTTGACCCAGGGCCATCTGCTTTCTGTTCTGAATATGTCACCAGAATGAGTCTCCCTCTGGACAACTCGTTGATTCATGAGTAAAAAGGCAAAAGGGAGACATAAACGATGGAAAAAAAAAATCAGATTCACAATATGGTTTTCTAAGCAGTATCTCTTTCTGGGAATATACACAACTGTACTGTGTAGATTCACTTCTTGATATGAAAGAGTTCTCTGTGCATTTGACTGCTGGCCCTATTCTCCATATCTAAGACTGCTACCATGATTGTTCAGGTGTATCCTAAACACTGCTTTGATTCAGAAGACATTTCATGAGAATTAGAGGCAGTCTAAATGTCAAACTACAGTGACATAATCAAGTAAATTATTATACAAATTATAGTACATCAATTGACTATGAAATAGTTCTCAAAGTGAATTAGAGGACCATGAGAAATTGTTTATATAGTAAAATGAAAAAGTAATACATATAAATTTAATTCTTGCTTAATTTTTTTAAAGCAGAATAAAAATGTTGACCTCAGCTTCTGTTATGTAAAATAGAACAATAAGAAAACAATTTATGTTTGTGAGCTGCAGCAATTGCAGGTACAAGTTTTTGTCTTTCCAAATTTTTAGTTTTTATAATAAAAAAATAACAAAAATGGCTGCAAAGCATTTCAGAGAGCTGTGTTAAATGTGATAATATGCAATACAGATGCCTGTCCTTCAGGCTTTTGCTTCCCTTCAAGATGCCCAAGAGCTACTTACATGGGGCAGGGTACACAAACTTCTCTGGATTTTGGCTTAGCAGGGCATTCTTAATGTGGCTGCGACCTACCCCACTGGCTCCTGCATGGAGAAAGAAGAAAGGCTTCTATCACTTTCCCCCAAAGACAAAAGCTGGGATGGGAGTGAGGATGGGACATGGATTTTCATCTCTCAGTGCTCAAAATTGCCAACAGGTGTTAGGTACAGTGGTGCACACCTGTAATTCCAGCAACTTGGGAGACTGAGGCAAAAGATGCCAAGTAGGAGGCCAGCCTCAGCAACTTTGCAAGGTCCTAAGCAACTAAGTGAGACGCTCTTTCAAAATAAAAAAATGAAAAGGGCTGGGGATGGAGCTCAGTGATTAAGTGCCCCTGGGTTCAATCCCCAGTACCCTTCCCCCAGCCAAAAAAAATTGCCAGCAAGTGAAAAATGAGTTGATGTTCCATGTGGGCTGGGCTCAGGGTCTTTGAGCTGTTAGAAAATTTGAGACCACAAAGAGGTTTCATGTCATTTGGGGGAGGACTCAGAACATGGTTCCACAGAGGAACCAACTAAAGTGAGTTTTTCTGTTTACTTTTATAAGTGTATTTACTTTCCTGAGTTTTCCAAAATTAATGGAATGGATTTTAAGCCAGTGGTTTTACTGAGAGTTTCACCAGAATTCTAATACAGATCCTCTAACCAATTAATGTTTCAACTGTAAGAATAGGAAGGTCATCTACCCAGGCCCTCATACCTGGGTTTGGAGTAAGGGCTCATTCTGTTTTGATTCAGTCACTTGAGACAAGGGAGCTCCCAGGGCTTATGTGGATGACTACACACCTCAGAGTAATTTAAGGGCCCCCACTATGCTATCAAAGTGCTATAACATGCACTTAACCAAAAAAGTGTATCACTGGTGCACCACTACTGCCTGCCAGATGGATGGACAAAGAAGTTTAGGAACAAACTCAATCTAAAAGAATCAGTTTTAAATAGTAAAAACAAATGAACATAAGCCAACTTGTAAGGTTTACTTTCACTTGTGAGGTGGACCCAGATGGAGTATTTTTAAGGACCCCAAAAGTTCTTTATACCTTCCCTATATGGAGAACCCAAGAGACCTCACTCCATTTCTTCCTCACTGCCTTTTTTGGGGTGGGTACATAAAGTAGGCAGGGAAATAAGAGAAATGTGCTCCTGAGCAAGCAAAGCAGTGCAGGGCAATGAGAAGATACCGATCAGCACCAGGGTCTTCCTCTTGAAGGCGGGGAGCCGAACAACTTCCTCATAGGAAACAACATCCAACTGGTCAAAAACTAGAGACAAAAAACCAAGCAAGATTCATTTCCATAGCTGACAAGCAAGGAAAGAGATGAGGCCAAGGAGGTTGGTGGGGAGGAACATATCTGTACTGGAGAAGGGGTCAGGAAAGCCAACTAGAAAGGTTAGCTCAGAAAGATGGAAGCTCTTATTCCAACTCTCCATCCCTCTACCTCCCCAAAATTGATGCCCTGACCATATCTGCTTCAGGTTCTATGGATTGTTCTGATGGGAGTATCCTAACACAGAATAGACACCTTTAATAAATGGTAGGTAAATGTTTTTAGACTATTACTTATTTTTTATCAGCAGTTTGCTTGAACCCATTTATTATCTAAATATACAGTTGGTCCTCCATCTTCATGGGTTGTGCATCATTGGCATCAACCAACTACAGACTGAAAATATTGGAAACAATGTGTCTGTATTGAACACGTACAGCCTCTTGTGATTATTCCCTAAACAATACAGTATGCATCTATTTTCATACCACTTATATTATATTAGGTATTACAAGAAATCTAGACATGACTTAATATAATGTATATGGGAGGATTGCATAGGTTCTATGCAAACACAACACCGTTTTTATGTAACTAACTTAGGCATCAGAGAACTTTGGTTTCTGTGGGGGTGCCCAAACCAATCCCCCATAAATACTAAGGGATGACCTTGTTATATTTCCAACCATGATAGGTTAAAAAAAAAGCCAAAATTAGTTCTCAGGAAAAAACGCTATATTCTGGGGATTCTCAGACATTGCTGAAGGTGTTGATGCCATGAGTGAAGTGTAAACAGAAAAGCTAGAAATCTGTTCAGTTCATTACCTGAGGCAATGAGCAGGTGAGGGAAAACACTAGTGTTCTTTTATATCTATTATCATTGTCTGTCTGATTGCAATGAGCTTGCGAAGATGAAACGAGTAAGAGAAAACCAGAAGAAATGGCAGACTTTCTGTTTAATGTATATTCCACTGCACACTGCAACATCTCCTTTTTTCTGCTGCCTAAAGAGCCTGGGAAACACCCTAGTGCAGCCAGGACCATGGAGGAGTGAGGCAGTTTGGAAAGCTTACTTGAGCTGTGCTTGGCAAGATACTTGTCTTTGTACTTCTTCTTCTTCCCAAAGGGACTGCAGCTTGGGGCTTCACTTGGAGCAGATTGAGCCACACTTGCCACTCGCCTAGCAGGAATAAATGACCAAAGGGTCAATGGATCCTCAATGTAAAACCCTCAGGACTGAGTGACCCACCCACCCCCCCCCCCCCGACACACACACACTATTCTTTCTATACTAAACTTCCAAACTGATTCACTTCCTTCACTTTGTACTGGCTAAAAAACTTTATGTAGCAATGACCCCCCCCCCCAGGGCTCATGTACTCCATTCCCTATCCTCTCTGGAATTTTTATGTGGAAATGTTTCCAAGAGGAAATGAACTTCTATCACATGCTCCCCTTAAGGCAGCCTGACTATTTTGGCTGGGTTCTTTCCACCTCTGATGTGAACCATGGGTGGCCATCCCTGCATTAGTGCGAGTGGCATCAGGCAGGGGCCTTAGGCCCAGCACCCACCTCACTATAAGAAATAAACTGCCCACTGTAACCCTATATTACACATACATGCATTTGTAAATAAAATATACACATGCATACATACTACATACACAATCAAAACAACAGCTTCATGAAACAATACCTTTTATGTGTAATATACTAATATTTCTATTTAATATATAAAAAGGAATACTTGTTGCAGTTCACTAAATTGATTTCATGCCTCATTAATAAATTGTAGCCCACAGTTTTATCTCATATTCTCCTGGGTCTTCCTCAGCCTTCTGCTGCTCCTGATCTTGTAATGTTCTTAGTGAGGTATTAGCTCCAAAAAACGCCTAGAAGACACATTTGTTCCTGCTCCAGGCTTTGACCAATATCATCCAGGTTTTGCACTGCATTTCTTCTGTTGCTTTAATGCTGTTTATTTCTACAAAGCACATCCTGTGGTTTAGTGCCATGTTTATAACTTCCCTTCCACTGTATCATCACTGGAGACAAGGTCAACCCAAACCTGGCTTAAAACTCAGAGACTGGTATATGAAACAAACAGCTCTTAGCATTGTAATCTTTAAACTGGACTTATTTTGCAGAGGCAAAGGCGGGTTGACAATGGATGTGGATCGTTCTGTATGTGGTATAACCTAGCACTATGTGAGCAATCTGCCTCATGGACAGGAATTATTTTTTCTATGTACCAGTAATCTACATAAAGAACGTATACTTAAAATGAAACTGTTTACTGTAGAACTCAGAAGTCTTCC
Source organism: Marmota monax (assembly GCF_021218885.2). Classification (NCBI taxonomy): domain Eukaryota; kingdom Metazoa; phylum Chordata; class Mammalia; order Rodentia; family Sciuridae; genus Marmota; species Marmota monax. The sequence goes on along the minus strand of NW_026692025.1, from coordinate 953,283 downwards.
CACAAATTACACGGAGGGGTATATGGGAGGCAGGAGACAAGGGAGGACTTTGTTACTGTGGGACAATCATTCAAGGAGAGCTCCTTTACCTGTAATGAATGACCTGTTAGTCAAGCCTATGAGCTCATTATGCCCCGCTCCACACATTATTTCAGAGAAGCTAGTAGGTCTGCTCAGAACAGAAACTATACACAGCACAACAGATTTTTAAATCTAAGCAATTATTTGTGGCAGGCAGATGCCCTTTCCATCTGTAAAGCCCACCTGCACAAAATTGGCTCACCATTCCTGCAACTCAGGGGAAGGGATCAACCCTGCTGACTCCTTGGAGGAACCTTCAACCCGTCCCTGCCACCAGTTGCTGTCATCCTTGTTGATGATCTGGATAATGTCCCCTGTGACAAACTTTAGCCCCGCCTCCTTGCAAGGGATCAGATTGTCCTTTTTGGGATCATAGTCAAACTGTGCTCTCATGAACATCTGAAAAAAAAGGTCAAAGGAAATTGCAGGTGGCAACCCAACAAGAAACACCAGCATCAGAGCATGTATGCCCAAATTTCTGCTGTATGTAAATAGGGAATGAACAACATTTCTAGAAGACAGTCTAGTAATATGAATGTGTTCCAAGTTTTCAAATGTTGATACCCTCTGGTCCCACAGGGTTATGCATTTATCTGATACAAACCAGCACTTTTGGTAATGTTGTATGGATGAGCACACTCATCACAGAATTATTTTTAAGAGTGAAGTATTGGAAACAACCTAATTTTCCAAGAATAGGGAACTAGTTAAATATGGTTATCTAATAAATGTATTACCACGTAACTGTAAAAATCCATTTTTAGAAGAGTATTAAATGCCATTTAAAATGCTGCTGATAATGATGTTAACTGAGAATATCATTAAACAAAAATGATCCAACCCAATGAAAGAAGAAAAGAAATAATGAAGAGCAAAAAAGAAATTAAATGGAAAATAACATTGAGAAGATCAACTGTGGCAAAACTGATTATTCCAAAAGATGAATGAAATTCATATAATAGATGAGATACAACTTACCAGTAGAGATCCTAGAGATATTAAAAAGGTTATTAGAGGATATTATGAACAATTTTTCACTAATACATTTGACAAAAATTCCTTGCAAAACGCAGTTTACCAAAAGTGACATAACAGGAAATTGAAAGTATGAACTGATAAATCTATCCTTTGAACTCGAATCCATTATTAAAAATTCTGCTCACCTGCCCCCAAACATGCTAGCATGTACACACTCACCTGATGACTTCTTTGGTAAGTTCTTCAAATAGTATTTGAAGAAATAAGGGTAGTCTCATACAAATACAAATAATTGAAAATGATGGTACTTCCTAACCCATTTATAAGACTAACACAACCACCTGAAATTAGAGCCTATTTGATTGCTTGTGATTTATTATGATTTGATTTGCTCATGGTTTTATTTCAGATTTTAACATCTCTTGCTTGAGAAATAAACAAAGATGCCTGCTCTTACCACTTCTATAGGATATTGTGAAGATGTGTCTTCTCCCCAATATGATATGTGAATTTAATGCAGGGGTAAACAAACAGTCCAACAGAAAATAACAGAGTTCCAAATAGACCTACAACATGATTTATGAAAAAAGTAATGGTGCATATAATAGAAACAGGACAATTGTTTCAATAAATAATTCCAACTCCATTGATATCCACATGGAAAAACTAGACTTTTTACCTCTTTCCTTATAACATACTACACAAAAATTAATGCTAGATGGGTTTTAGAAGAAAACAGGAGAATATCTTCTTGAACTTGTTGTAATCAAAATATTTTAAAATAAGACATAAAAATGGCTAATCATAGAAGAAAAAAAAGTGGCAGTGAGGGTTTCATGAAAAGTTTCTAGTAAGTAATAGCATCACGAAGAAAGTAAGAAAACAAGCCACACAAGAAGAGAACATGTTTGGGATATATATTACATAGGATTCTTACACAGAATAAACAAGGGACTCCTTCAAATTGGTATGAAGAAGACTTTAAGTGGTACCTTTCAAAAGAGGATATGTGAGTGAAAAAAATCGTCATATGAAAAGGAGCTTATCCTCCTTAGTTATTAGAGAAATACAAATTGAAATAAAAAGTGATACTACCACTACCAGAATGGCCAAACGGGGGAAAAAAAAAAAGCCAGATAATTCTGTCTTGATGAGGATGTGGAACAACTAGAAATGTCATCCAAGTGCAATTGTGAATATAAATTATTATAATAACTCTGGACAATTATGTGTCAATATAATCTAAAGATGAATGTACTTGTACCCTACAACACAGCAATTCTACCCCAACAGAAAGGCATAGATGTGTGCACCAAAACATATGCCCAGGAAGGCTCATGGCAGAATTTCATAAGGTAAGAGCAAAAATGCCAATAGATGAGTAATTGTAGTATATTCATACAATGAATTAATGAGGATAAATCATATGTTGCTACAAGCAACTTAGATGACCCCCACAAACATGACATCGAGTGAAAAAATGAGACAAAATAATTATTACTATATAGTTCAATTTATATAAATTTGAAAAAGGGGTGAAACCTGTCTCTGGTGTTAGAAGTCACAGTTGTAGTTAGCCTTGAGGTAAGAGGCATGAAGCTTAGTAGCTGCTGGGCAGATTCTATCTCTTGAGCTGGGTGTTGATACAACTTGTGCTCAGCCAATTTTACACTTTTGATATGTGCACTGTGTTCTATATAATGCCCACATATGTCAAAGCTTCAGTTAAAAGTAAATTGACCTTGGGCTGGGGATGTGGCTCAAGTGGTAACGCGCTCGCCTGGCATGCGTGGGGCGCTGGGTTCCATCCTCAGCACCACATAAAAAGTAAAAATAAAGATGCTGTATCCGCTTAGAACTGAAAAATAAATATTAAAAAATTCTCTCTCTCTCTTTAAATAAATAAGTAAATAAAGGCATGCTGTCCACCTACAACTATAAATTTTTTAAATAAATAAATTGACTTAAAAGATGATTATACTATCATATGTAATTTGCAACAGAAATTTTAGAATTGCTTTTCTTTTTTAATTTGTTCTTTCTAGATATATATGACAGTGGAGTGCATATTGACATATTATATATACATAGAATAAATATAACTTGTTCCATTTAGGATCCCATTATTGTGCTTGTATATGATACATGTGATGAGAGGGCTGTGGTTGTGGCTCAGTGGTAGAGCTCTTGCCTCACATGTGTGAGGCACTGGGTTCAATACTCAGCACTGTATATAAATAAATAAAATAAAGATATTGTGTCCATGTGTAACTAAAAAAAATTAAAAATACATTCTACTGTCATGTATAACTAATTAGAACAAATAAAAAAAAATTTAAATAAAATCTACTCTCTTAGAAATTTTCTCTTCATATCAACCCCATATTCTAGCACAGTGATTTGTGTACAATAGACTCAAATTTTTATAAGTGCTCAAAAGAATCTCCTCCTTTACTTTGATACTATTAACCATTGGGCTTCATGATTACTATTTTTAAAAATATTTATGTTCCAATTTCCTTGGTGAAACCTGGCATATCACACAAATTTTAATTTGCATTTCTTTGATGACAGATAAAATGATTATTTTTTCACATGTTCAATTGTATTTGTAGTGTTCCTTGTATGAATGATCACTTCATTCTTGACCACTGGCAACAAAGGATCATGAGTAAGGCTGTGATCATGCCACTGCCTGGTTGATATTCTACTACTGTCATCACTGTCTTGTGCCTCCGGGAAAAGTAAATGAGCTCATGTATTTTAGTTTACAGAGCTTCAGACAAGCAGCTTAATACTTTTGAGATATTTAGACCTTTAAGTTAGAATCACACCAGGTGTGGTAGTGCACACCTATAATCCCAGCAACTTGGGAGGCTGAGGTAGGAGGATTGAGTTCCAGGCCAGTTTCAGCAAGTTAGCAAGGATCTAAGCAACTTAGAAAGACCCTATCTCAAAATAAAATATAAAAAAGGGTTGGGGAAAGTGGTTAAGCACTCCTGGGTTCAATCCCCAGTACCAAAAAAAAAAAAGTTAAAATCATATCACTTATAATCAAACTTTCAACAGAGAAAAAGGTGCCACCTACCTGTAGTGCAGGAAGACGACTTTGCTGATTGGGAATTACTTTTAATGAGATCATTCCTTTAGTTTCTTTCTATTAAAAAGTAAATAAAAATAAAATTGTAAGGGTAACTGACTTGCATGATTCTGGGTTCTATAAAGTTATTTTCCCTCTCAAAGCCTCAGGATTTTCCACCAACAGCTACATTTCTACTACATTTTGAGATTTTTCCAGGACAAGTCCTCCTGTAACAAAAAAACTGTCATGTACCCCATAAATCAGCATGACAGTAAGAAGACATACAAACGGTAATGAAGAAAAAGCTGATGACTTTCCCTGCTCTCTTGACTATCAAGGGATCCCTGGAAATTCCTAAAATGAGTCCTGGCACACATATATCCACATCTTTCCCCACACCAATGATGATAGCATTACAAATATTTACATTATTCTATAACTTGCTTTATTCTGGCATCACTTCAGGAATATACTTTTAGGTTACTGCAGGAGGCCCTCACTCATTATTTTTCATGGCTCTGTAGCATTCCACATTTGAGATGCATCACAGTTTATGCAGTTTTCACTCCCATCAGTAAGCAAGCAGATTGTTACCAGCTTTTTCATATAATCTACCACATCAGACATTCTTGAACATATATGCTTAGATATTGATATTTTGATTTTTATGGAACAGAATCCCTTGGTGGAAATGTAGAATGAAATGGTATGAACATTTTGAGTTTTTAATATTTATTTTTAGTTGTAATTGGACACAATACCTTTATTTAATTTATTTATTTATATGTGGTGCTGAGGATTGAACCCAGGGCTTCGAACGTGCTAGGTGAGCACTCTACCACTGAGCCACAACCCCGGCCCAACATTTTGAGTTTTAATAACTGTCCTCAGATTACTTTTCTAAAAGATTATAACAATTACATTCCCACAAGGAGGATATGAGAGTCCTTTATCCATCAAATTCTTCCCAGAATTACATATTAGACATTTCTTTTTCATTTCTGTCAATCCAATAGATGGACAGTAGTTCATGGTTTCTTTAAATTATAAGTTGTTATCATAACTAATGTTGAATATCTGTTACTTTTTCTCACTTTCTTTCAATTTGACAAAAATCATACTTATATACTTATATATACAGCATGTTATTTTGAAATATGTAATAGATTGTAGAAAGAATAGGGTGAATTAACACACATATTACCTCTTTTTGGGGGGGGTGAGAACACTTAAAATCTACTCTCTTAGAAATTTTCAAGAATATGATTCATTGTTATTAACTATAGTCACCATGTTGTACAGTATATCTCTTGAATTAATTCTTCCTGTCTACCTGGAATTTTGTATTCTTTGAACAACTTCTCCTCATTATCCTCTCCAAACCCAGCTTTTGGTAACTATCATTTTGATCTCTACTTCCACATAATGTCCTCCTGGTAATGGAGACAGAAGTTAAAATTAAAAAGAAATGTTAATATGTAATTCTGGCAAGAATTTGGGGATAAAAGACTGTCATATATTCCTGGTGGGAATGAAATTGCTATAATTCAATGGATGCAAATAATAATAGCTATCCTGAATGAACTAGGAGGACATTACATTCATACTATTTGATTCTATATTTTCACCAAGGGATTCTGTTCTGTAAAAATCAAAATATAAATATATATATAAACAACAAATGAACTTATTTATATATGAAATATAAAAAAAATTTCATAGAAGTCCAGAGTAGAATGGTAGTTACCAAAAGCTGTACATACAGGAGAGAAGAGGCTTTCACCAAAATGGTCTCATAGGGAATAGGTGGAGATATAAGTACCCTCATTATTTATAATATTCCTTTCTCTCTTATTGTCTAACTTTTTGCTGAGCCCATTGGAGCCCAACTGATGTAGTTATTAGAGGCCCAAGGAAGAGTAGAGAAAGATGGCAAAAAATCAGGAGGAGCAAACATGATGGTGAGCAAACATCAAGTACAATGCTGCATATAATAAGTGCTGAATATAAACATCACGCTCAGTTTTTCTTTTTTTTAGTTATAGATGGACATAATATCTTTAATTTATTTATTTATTTTTATGTGGTGCTGAGAATCGAACCCAGTGTCTCACATGTTCTAGGCAAGCACTCTACCACTGAGCCACAACCCCAGCTCTCAACTTTTCATTTATAATATTCCTTTCTCTCTTCATAATGGATCTTTGTTTCCTTGTTTTGCAGACGAGGAAATGAAGACTTCAGAGAAGTTCATTCACTTGCTCAAAGTCACAGAGCCAGAAAAAACTAAGGTTGGGATTCAGAGCTGCCATTAAAGTGCAATGTTCTTTCCATCATACCAGATTGATGCTCTGGGTTATTTGTGCTGCTTTAGAGTTTTTACTAAATGGTAGCAGAGAAATGTCATTTCTTGTAAGAACAAAGATTGGAAAAGATAATAGCTTCCTCAATAAGGTACAGAGATTCTGGCAGAGAAATGAGGTGTATTGATATCAGTATGCTTCAACACTTCATGAGGACCATGAAAAATCTTCTTCTAGCACGGAAAATACCTACCATTGCCTTTTGCAGCTGATCTACTGAGTGATTAGTCACATTTGTGCCATTGATTTCTAGGATCTCATCTCCCACATGAAGAGAGCCTGCCATGAAACATACAATCAATGCACAGAATAGAGTTTCAAACAACAGCTGTCAATACAATTCAAGATAACAAAAAAAGAGAAATCATTATCTAGAGCATGTTTTAAAGTAGATTGTGTAAAATACTCAGGATTAAAAACTTCCAACCATGAGAGATGTCCTATTGAATCCCCAAGGGATGTATCAGGTTGCTCAACAATTCAAGACTATCTTATTCTCCTTGACCTAAGTCTTTCAAGAGCTGAATAAAAGTACCTTGTTCTCAAATTCCTGGAACTATAATGGCTACTGACTTCAGGAGACCCTGACACACATGCATATCCTAAAAAGAATAACAAAGCAAGGCAAAAAAACTTATTGTTTAGTTAAAAGTCCATCTATGTGAAGAGTAGTTATCTATATTGGTGTCACCCTGGATAAAAAACAAAGCTCAGCTAAACATAAAAGGCTAATTGTTCATTAGATAGGAAACTTCCAGGCAGCATTCAAAGTATGGAATGGATCAGATGGCCAAATACAGGTTATCATTAGCTGCTGAAAACGTGCTGTATTTTAGCATATTATTCTTTTCTTTCATCAGTCCCTGAGGTTGGTTTTACCAAATGATGTATCTGAAAATTGAATGCACTTTAATCTTAAGGAAACACAATACTTAATTATTATTTATTTAATATCTGCTTTCTCAGTTAAACTGTTAACTGCAGGAGAATAGAGATGATCTGTTTTCTTCACTGCTGTATATTCAAATCATAAAACAATGAGTGGCATATAGTAACGGCTTAAATGTTAACTACCTGGGAAAATATCAAATATAAAAACATGTATCAGAAGGCTCAGAGGGAGAAATGGTGGCAGTAGGCAATTCATAGTAAGATTTTCTAAAGAACTAGTTATTAAGCCAGAAAAATTTTCTTGGCACAGTCACAAAAATGTTATCAATTTTGAAGATCATAGGCTTCATGTCCCCTACCACTGAACAGGGGATAAATGATTAATCCTGGCTTAAAACGTGACCAAGGACCCCACAAAGTACCTTGTCTATGAATCATGCCTCCATGAAGGATTCTGGCAACAGTGCAGGACTGCTTTTCATTCAGCTTTAGAGTGATCCCCTGAAATATAGGAAATGACACAGTCAACTTCATTTTAAGCTATCTTTAAAACAGCTTAAGGCAATTTTTTAGGAATTTTTTTTTTCCCATCTATATCCAGAACAGTCCTCTACTAGAATGGGCAGAAAGTCTACTTTGAGAGGAGCTTTAGATGGGGACAATGAGACACAATAGTGGAGTTGGCTGGTTTCCTAACTTCATGAGTAGCCTTATGCAATAATTCTTTTTTTTTTTCTTTTCTGAGGAGTTTTTCCCACATTTTTCTTGGCTGCCTTAACTCTTGCGGCCCAGTGACATACAGTGGAGAGTAAGTAGCAGGTGATAATATGATAACAGATTACCATGGGCTCCTCTGTGACCTTCTCAAACTGTATGAGACGCACTTTCCGCACCTCTTGTCCCTTGGCCTGGGCAGGGCTACCTGGGGCAGCAGACCCGTTGGTGTACATATCCTCAGTTACGGCATTCAACTGGTTTGACACAGTCTATAAAGTCAAAACAACAGAGTAGTGCATGAAGTAAGGAGCAAAGGCCCATATGCTCAGTCCATAATCCACAATCCTAAAATCCAAAAGGCTCTGAAAACTCAGTTGTTTCTTAAGTTTAGCATCCAATCTCATTTGAATCAATGAGAAGCTGTTTGTAAGCTTGATTTATCCAAATGAACATACATGTTTAACTAGACTGCTATAGACATATTAACATGTTTGATTTACAGGGTGCTCCCATAGACCTTGCTGGGAGTATTAATATATATATATATATACCCATGTTATATATGGATATGGATATATATTTTTCAAAAACTTCTGAATGTATTCAGGTGGGGCTGTGGCTCAGTGGTAGAGCACTTGCCTAGCATGTGTGAGGCACTGGGTTTGATTCTCAGCACCACGTAGAAACAAATAAACAAAACTCTATTGATACATTTAAAAAAAACAACAAAAAAAACTTCTGAATCCAGAAGCACTTCAGGCCCCAAGGTTTAGCTTTCCAATATGGTATACACTGCATAGCAAACATTGAGAGTGGATCTAAATTAATTCATGACAGGAGAGGCAGAAAAGGACAAGTGCAGAGAGAAAAGTGAACACAGATGACAATGTTTGTTCCCATTCTAAACAATAATTACCTCTCCAGTGATAGGCACATTAATGAGTCCAAGCCCCAGTTGGTCTCTTTTCTGCATGACAAATGGTGCTGGGTCAATCATATAAGCATAAAGAAAAATAAATATTGGTCCCTCCTAATTTTACAGACAAAATACAATTACAGATGGATTTAGACCTAAATGTGAAAGGTAAAACAATCAAGCTCTGAGAAGAAAACATTTCCCTAATTGTGAAGTAGGTAAAAGGAAGTCTTATATATGACATAAAAGGTACTAACTATAAGATGAAAACTAAAAAGATAAAAAGAGTTTATGATTAAGGCGCCTGTTCATCAAAAACTCCACTTAGGTAGGCAAAGTAGTACATGGACAAGACATGGGAGGCAATAATCACAGATGTAAGCAATTGACTTAATTAAGCCTAAAATCTCTCTTCAAAAGACAAAGAAAAGCCCAGCATGGCACACCTGCAGTCCCAGCTACTGGGATGCTGAGGCAAGATGATCACTTGAGGCCAGGCGTTTGAGACCAGCATGGGCAACATAATTCAATAATAAGATGACAACTAAATGAAAAGATAGGCAAGACATATGAACAGACTTGTAATCGAATAAGACACATGAACAGCTGACAAACACATGAAAAAGTGTTCACCTTCACTGTAATCAGGGGAATATAAATTAAATTAAAATTACAATGGCATACCACACCCCCACTAGGATGGCTAAAATGAAAAAGACAGAGGATACTAAGTAGAAACCCAGGAAACATCAGAATTAGAATGCTGGTAATATTCTATATCATAATGGGGGATGGATTTCACAGGAAGCATTTGCTAAAACTCATCCAATGGTACTTTGTGATTTTCCCCGTTTATACTTCCACCTGCAGGTGAAATATTAAATCCAAAACAATATGGCTGGGTTGGGGATGTAGCTCAGTTGGCCTCACATGCACAAGGTGCTGGGTTCAATATCCAGCACCAAAAATAAATAAACAAATAAAAGAAGAAAAAACAATATGTCATACTAAAGAATGAGAAATAGTCCTGGGCTACAAAAGTGACATAGATGTGATAGTTTAGTTTGTGGGTACAAACTGAAAGTGGATCCAATGGTGTACTTATGAGCTCAGAGGAAAAAGGACAGGAAGATGGGAGATAAGGAGATCTGAGGCAGAGGCTTTTGGATAAACATATGTCTCATAACATACGGGTACTCTTTGTGAAATATAACCTTTTAATTTTGATTTTAAGCTTTATTTCTAAGGGGTAAGTAGAAACTCTGATAAGATGGTGAGGTTTGAAATAGTGTTACTTATTGGGTGACCTCAAATGAGGGAAGTTACTGAGAAAGAAAAACTGCCTCATCTAGTAACTACAACTTAAAAAATCCCTCACATGACACAAAGTCATATGGCATTGCTCTCATAACAAAATTTGAAAATTGACTTAGGCTAGCTGGAAGCACAGAACTTCACATAACTCCAAGGTACTCTTCAGTACATGACTCAATCATACATTTAGCACTATATGAGGGGGGCACCATGTAGCACTGAAAAAAACAATGTAAGAAAAAGTATGCCAGCATCAGAATAAAAAGTGAAAATGAATATATTCATATATGCTTATGAATGACAACTCTAAAAGGAGACATAAGAAATGGTGGTTGCTTTTAAGGAAATGAATTGGGGACTTACAGGATGGTGTGAGAAGAAAATTGTTTCCCAGATTATGAACTGTGTTTGCATTAGATAGAAATTAGTAAAAGTTGGGTGTGGTGGCACACACCTATAATCCTAGTGGTTCAGGAGGCTGAGGCAGGTGGATCCCAAAACCTCCCCAGTGGATATCTCCTTTTGAATCAATGGGGACCATCCTACATTGCAAAAGGGACTAGAAAAATAAGAATTTAGTTGGATACTTTACATCCCAAACAAGATCAGGGATCTGTATGTGAGAAGTGGGATGTTGGGTTGGCAATCAAGTATAATAATATAAACACTGTTTACTGATTTTCACTTTTTAAATTTAATCCTGAAACAATTATAGAGAACAGATTGTAAATGTCAGCACCATGGAAATATTAAGACATTCATACACATGATAAAGAGGAGAAATCATAAAAAAAAATAAAGGGAAGGGGCCAGTAATCTTCTCCCCTTAAAAATGGAGAGTTCCAAGAGGTAGTATCTGCACTGGTTGAACAACACATCAAGGAATAAATGTATAAAGTTCCAAGAAAGCAGAAGTTGTAAACTGATGGGCCATAAATCTGTTTTATTTTGACAGTGTGTCTTTATTTTGTTTAGTAAAAATCAGGAAACTCCAATTCTCCACCTGGCCCAGTTCTCATGTTCTGCACTGCTGGTTAGTCCAGAGACTGGTGTCGGCTGCAGTAACCTTGCACCTGGAATGTTATTTTCCTTATACACAAATGGTTTCACTCACCTGATCCATGTAAGTTAGACTAAAAGTACCTCTGGATGACTTGACCTTTTAAAAACCATGTGAAGAAAAAGCCACAGGCCTGTGAATAGCTAAAGTGAAGAATTAGTCTGCAGTTTTAAGATTTTTCTATGGTTCAGTAAAGACCAGATGGTATAGACACACAGGTCAATGGAATAGAATCGAGGATTCTGGCTTATATCCTCTTATCGATAGTAATTGTGGGGCTGAAAAAGCTAAAAACCAAACTTACAAATGAACTCTATCAGTTAATCAGCAACTATTATTTATGTATGTTAGCAACCATAGTATATACACAGGTGGCCACAAATTCTGGAAATTCACCATATACCTGGAATGTACCATTAATGAAGCATTTATAATGATTCACCTGTGATTCCTGGCTTGGTGGGTTCCTGCATCATATTCTCTCCTTGAACCCTCACAAACTTTGAAGTCTGTGCTTATAGTTTAATGCCTGGAGCCAGAGACTTACTAACCCTGAAAGCTCAAACAGTTTTCTAAGGCATTTTATGCTTCCAAATATTGATCACAAAGTGGAAATAAGAATTTAATTTAATGAGTGATGTTACTGCACACAAAATCCAGCACTGGCTTAATGTTATCATGGGAACTCAGGCTAGGTATCTAGATGTGTTCTTGTTTGTGGAATGGTGGTATTTAGGCTTCCTATTTTTCTTCAGTGGAAGGAGAAGCATTAAACATGTACAGACTGCACAGGATAGATGAAGCACATTGGAAAAGGATCTTTAGACACTTGGTCTTTGGACTGATGTATGTGTTCTCAGATGAATTTAGTGCTTGAGAAACAAAGCACCTAGTTAATGTATGACTTTAACATAGTACATGCCAGAAAATTCTGGCTCTTAGGCCTCCTTCTCTCCCCAGTGCTTATCATTTGTGGTTAAACAGTGTTAATGTCTTTCTAATTCCTTGGAGTACTATTGGTTTCCTCATAGTTTCTCTTGTTTTTTCCCAAAGTGTAACAGGATATTGCCCATATGAAGACCGGATATTTCTGGCACCTGGGCCCAAGGCCTGTATGACAGGCGGGCAGGTGTTGTTGGGCAGCCCCAGAGTCTGCTGTTTATGATATCCCCTTGCTGTTTTGGACTGGGCCTTCTAATTCTCCATGTGGAAGCAGCTGGCAAAGAATCTAACAGTGGGCTGAAAAAATGTTTGTTCTATCCAATGGTCACTGGTAAACTGTCACTTGCTCTTAAGTCAACTGTCTGGATGAGGAATCCAACTTTAGTTGCCCCTGCTCTATTCACTGTACCACCACCGACCCCAAGCCAAGTTTGTTTTTAATCTCTTTTTTGATTCTAACTTCCTTTGAGCAACTGTCTCTGCCCTTTGAACCCTGCTGCAGATGTTTCCTCCGAAGGAGGCAGGAGGCATAGAGTTCTGTAGAGCAGTGAGGGGTGCCCAGCACCGCTGAAGCCTGGATTTTGCATTATCCAGGATGAATGGGCAAAAAGCACTCCCAGTAGAGGGAACAGCCTGTGCAAAGACACAAGGGTTCTTGCTCAATGCAGCACATTTTGCCATGGCAGGAAGCTGTCTTGCCTGTCTGTGGGGTGCATGATCAGTGAGTCTGTTCCTAATTATTTATTATTTTTTCTGAGAAAGAACTTTTGCATGAATCTAATTGCTTTATTTGAGAAGGGGCTATTTCCATTCCAGCTTTTTGTTTTCACAGAATGAATACCAGAAAATAAAAATTTCAAATTATTTACCCCTCTCTCCAATTTTCCCTGTATGTGGTAGGATCTGTCAGTCTACCTTGTTCCCTGTCCTTCACTTTCAGGATCTTTAAGACTTTTTTTTCAAGACTAAAAAGACAGTATACTTTGCAGATAGGATCTGGTTTTATTATGATCACTAAGGGCCAAGTAGATAAAAGTTTTATCACATAACTTCTGTTGTTTTGTACCTCATCTGTTCTCCCTAGATAAGACACTGAACTAGAACATAAGGAACAGATATTCCCCTCAGCACTATTGATATTTTGGGTCTTATAATTCTTTGCTGTGAAAAGTAATACCCCCTTAGTTGTGACAATCAAAAATGTCTTGAGGAATTGTCAGCATGGGAGGAAAAAATTCAGTTGACTTATCACTCATGTACAGGTTTTCCCTGAGCAATGAATTACTGTAATCTTTCAGTGTTACTAAAAAGAGACTTTGGGTGTGGAGTACAGAAAGGCAAGATTAAATAACTATTTCCAAAATTGGCTGGGGAGAGAGGAAGTGATGCCACACATTAGGAAGAGGAAATAAAGTCTCTGAATTAAGGAACCAGAATATAACTTTTGTAATACAGAGTCTTCTTGTTCTTCAATTTTTCTTTTTTTCCTTCATATAAATAAATACATGTGGGAAAAACACATAATAGGTTTTTGCTAAAAAGTCACCTTCCTTGTGATACCTTTTCTGCTTCATTTTTTCTTCATAGCACTTGTCATCATCTTTGAATATTCTGTCTAGACAATGGGTATTGTTTAGTATCTGTATGGGTCCACTACAAATGCCAGCTTTGCTGTATCCAAAGCACTTTCAGAAATCTCTCAAATGAAGTGAGTACAGAGTGTGAGGAGCAGGGTTCCAGTCCTGTCCAGGAGGGGAAGGTGGCTCAGTGCTGTACCTTACTGAGTTTGGGGAACACCTGCTACACAACAGAGAAATACAACCTCCTCTGAGGGCCTTTTGGAGAGCAGAGGTTAACAGCTTTTCTTTTTTTCTTCTTCTTTTTTTTTTTTTAACCAGCCATCCCTGTTATATCATTGCCAGAATGACCTTCAAAATGTTAGGATTCCTTGTTCCATCCATACACAGAAGCCACCCCATTTGCACCTAGCAGAAGGAAACTGCCTAAATGCAAAGGAACAGTGAATGAGCTCTTTAGAGCTAGAAGTTGGCTTTTACAAGCATGTCTGTTGACCCAAACACAAGCACTCCAAAAACCTGGCAGACCTACTCTTGGATGTGTTCCTTTAAGTCTTTCTGTTACTCATTTCCGTCCACGAGGAAGTTTTCCTTGACCTTAATAATTGCTCTGCCCTGGCTGCGGCCTCTCCTGATTTCCACCTAGAAGGGCTGCTGTGGGCAAGGATCCACCGCACCCTGAGCCCAGCAGGAACCTGGCCAAGAGCTCTCTGGGTTCCCCCACCCTGCTGACTGCTGAGGCCTCCTCCCAGGGTCCAGGACACCCAAGATCAAACCATACAGAGATACGGACGTAAGTGGGGAAAATCCCGCGGCGGATGTCCAGGCCTGAAGCCGAGCCGCAGCCCCGCACCCTGGGGACCCGAGGGGCCCGCTCACCTCCGGCCGGCTGCGCTTCTGCAGCAAGTGCTCCAGGTAGAGGTCAGACAGCGCCGTGCGCATACTGCCCCCACCCTCGCCCTCACTCGACTTGAGCGTCATCCCACAGAAGCGGGGACACCGGGACGTGGGACCAGGCAAAGACAGTAGTGGGGAACCTGGGGCCTGCGGGGTAGCGGAGGCGGCAGGGACGCGGCGGCGCGACTGCGCCCTTCACCACACTGCAGGCTGACAGCAGGGAGGGCAAAGGAGGAGCTCCGCCCACGCTCCGCCCAATCCCACCTTCGCTCCGCCCCTAAGCCTTCCCACGCCTTGGCCTCCGAGGCGCCCAGCCCCTGGAGAAAGCAAAAAAAGCCATAAGGAGGCACATGTATGCCCAAGGTCTCCCACTGCAAAGCATGACCAGAATGGGCAGTGGCCCCCAAACTCCTACTGGTTGAGCACGCAGTCCGTGCGTTGTCCAGCAGTAATAGGAAATATATACGTATCCTCTTTTTTAACCCACCTGAACCACAAAGTCTCAGACCCCCAGCTCCTGGGGGAGGTGATCCCAAGGAGCGATTTGTACATTCACGAAAGCGCGTGAAGCTGTAATCAGCCGCTTATTGAAGCTTGAAGAATGTAGGAGGTTGACAAACTTCGGGCTGTTCAGATAAATGGATGCGGGTACAACAGGGCCAATGCGTACTTCAAGGTTTGGACATTACAAAATGCCTTTAGGCTCCTGTGCTCTTGAAACACTTGTCTTTTTCATCGCTGTATACTGTTCAGTGATGAAAGATTTGATTACCCTCAAGAACAAACCGGTTTTACTTATCTTGTGAATAAGAAATAAAATATGAATGCCACAAAATTTTTAAGGAAAAAAAAGCAGAGGGAGCACACATTCTTTGAGAATCTTAAAAGAGGATCCCTTTGTACCCCAATGCCTAGGAGAAACTAAAACTGCAGTCACACTGGTGAAAGGCTTTCTGAAGAAAATGTATGTGTGTGTGTGTGAGTGTGTCTGTGTCTGTGTGTGTGTGAATATACATATAGCCTCAATTTGCCATGTTAATGGGAAAACTCACTACAGGTAAAAAGTATTCAATGTAACTCATTATTAAATAAAAACAATAAACTAGGTATAGAAACAATGTTTCAACTTCATTTTTAAGTCATTTTTAACAATCTATTTGTATTTACTTAACTGGAGAAAACTCAAATGTATTTCCTTTAATATTTTGAACAACACAAAGATGCCTCAATAACCATTTTTTCCATATGTCTTTTTTGAGGGGTAGGGGAACCATAGTTTGAACCCAGGGACAATCCACCGCACAGTCACATCCCCAGCCTTTTTAAATTATCATTTTGACACAAGGCCTCACTAAGTTGCTGACACTGGCTTTCAACTTGCAATCAATCCTCTTGCTTCAGTCTCCCAAGCCACTGGGATTACAGGCAAGTGCCACCACACCCAGTTTGTTAATTATTTTACTTGTTGATATATTCTAGACATTAATCCCTTTTCATAAGAGTAGCAGCCAAATAATTTCTTCCATTCTATAGGTTCTCTTCCTGCTCTTGTTTCCTCTGTTGTGTGGAAATTTTTTGATTCAAGGCTGTCTCAATTACTGATTCTGGTTTTATTTCTTGAGTTTTAGAAGCCTTATTAAGGAACTTGGTGTCTGCACCAATATGTTGGCATATTGACCCTAAAAGGGGATATCATGAAAATAGAGGGAATGATAGTGGAACCAGGGGTGATGATGCACACTTATGATCCCAGCAACTCAGGGAGCTAAGGCATGAGGATCTCAACTTTAGGTCCACCTCAGCAACTTAGCAAGACCCAGTCTCAAAAAAAAAAAAAAAAAAAAAAAACAAAAGGACTGAGGCTGTAGCTCAGTAGTAAAGCATCCTTGAGTTCAATCTCCAAGACTAAGGGGAAGAAAAAGGAGAAATAAGACAGGAGTAGAAGTAGGGGGTCAAGGGAGAGGAAGGAAAGATGGAGAAAAGGAGGAACTGTGAAATGAAATTGAGCAAACTGTGCTATGGACGTGTGTAAATATATCACAATGAACCCCATGGTTTCATATAACTAAAATGCACCAATTAAAAAGACAATAAATAAATAAACAGAAGTCAGAGCAATAAAGGAAGGGGCCCAGGAAAAAAAAAGAGGAGAGCAGGAAAAGGGAAAAACTGGGAATTTAAATAGATCAAATTATATCATATTCATTTATATGAATGTCAAAATGAACATTATTATGTATAACTAGAATGCACTAATAAAAACATGTAATGGAGATATACTGGGAAGAAAGAAGTTTTCATTATATGGATATATTATTGTCTATGTAAGATCTTATAAAATAGAGATTAATCATTAAAATTAATAAGCATTATTATAAGGTTGCTGACTCATCATTATATAGAAATCAATTGCATTTCTATGCACCAACAACCAACACACATATAACTTTAAAGGATATCACTTTATTATGGCATCTAAAACTATCAAATATCTAGGAATAAATGAACTATATATATGTATTTTATGGAGACAATTACAGAACTCTATTAAAATCTATTAAAGAAGAGCTAGTAATGAAGAGATAAATCAATATTCATGACTTGGAACACTTAATTTCTTTTAGATGTCCATTCCCCTAAAATTGTTAATGAAACAAGAGAGAGAGACTGGAAACAAATCAGACACTTAATGAGAGAAAGGAAAGGAAAGACTGTCACTAAGTGGTACTGGGCAGTATGACTTTTTCATTGATTATGTTCTGTGCCTTTATCACACTCCTGGTCTAAATTACTTTGGTTTTATTCTTGGTCATTACAACTCCACACAAACTTTGAAATTATCTGGCAAATTCCACAAAACAAATATACCTTTTGACAGCACCACATCAGAATTGCACTAAATCTATAGGACAATATAAAAATTTTACATGGACAATGTCTGTAGATAATGATATCAACAGATATCATTAGCAATGAGTCAAGAAGCAATCAACTCACCTCAAAACAGAAACTGAGACTAGCTAGAGGTAAAGCAATCAATTTTATCTAAACTACCATAGTTGGAAGAACTGAAGAGAGCAAAATTTAAAGTGTTTGCTGAGGCAAAGCTCAAGAATGGAAAAATACTAGAGGGCAAGGCAGCTGACTCAGAGAATGGATGCTCACAGAGTTTATCTTTTTTCAACATTCCTATGCTTTTTTATGGTTGGCCGGCTTCCAGGGCAAGGTGGTCATTGTTCAAAATCTGGTTTAGCTCCATGGAATTTATTGCTTCTTGGAATTTATGGCAACTATTTGCTTTCCTGCATTCCTAGAACTGCCTTTAGGCACAGAAGTTTAGTTCAAAGTTCATGAATGGAAAATTATGTATTTATATAATATGAAAAAATGAAATTGGACTCTACCTTATACCACAAAGTAATTTTCAAGTAGCTTAATGATTTAAATGTGAAAGGCTAAACTACAAAACTTATAGAAGACAATATAGTAGAATTCGTTTATGACTTTGAGGTAGAAAAGGATTTCTTTTTTTGGGGGGTGGGTACTGGGAATTGAACTCAGGGGCACTAAACCACTGAGCCACATCCCCAGCCCTATTTTGAATTTTATTTAGAGACAGGCTCTTACTGAGATGCTTAGTGCCTCACTTTTGCTGAGGCTGGCTTTGAACTTGAGATCCTCCTGTGTCAGCCTCCCAAGCCACTGGGATTACCATTGAAAAGGGTTTCTTAGACACCAAAAACACTAACATAAAGGAAATGATTGCAAAACAGCACCACATTAAAAGAACTATTTCTTTTGTAAACATATTTTTAGCTGTACATTAACACAATACCATTATTTATTTTTATGTGGTGCTGAGGATCAAACCCAGTACCTCACATGTGCTAGGCAAGTGCTCTACCACTGAGCCACAACCCCAGCCCCTAAAGAACTATTTCAACTCATCAAAATACATATCAAAGTGAAAATACAATTCTCACATTGCCAGAAAGTATTTTCCATATGTATATCTCATAAAATATTAGCATACAGAATATATAAGGAATAAGCAAAACTGCTTATTAGAAAAATAAGCAGAATCTATTAGCAGAAATTCCATAGAAAAGACAACTTTTCAGCATTCAATATAATTTCTAAAGTTATTAATATTAAAAAATAGCCTTCATAGAAGTGATAATGTCCATTTCTATTGTTTTCAGAATTTACACATTCATGTATTCTGAGAATTGTCTATGCACCAGGCTTGACCTTGGATGCTGGAGAGAAAGTGATCAATAGTGGAGGTCCTGTCCCCACCCCCCAAAAAAGGAAGACAATTGATAGATAAACACATGAAAAAGTCTTCAATCTCATTGGCTATCAGGGAAATACAATAAAACAATAGGATGTAATGTCTCATCCACTGAGTTGGCAAAAAATTAAAAGGCTGCTTATATTGCCTGTTACTGAGGTTATAGGACAATGGTATGATGACTTTGGGAAATTGGCATTGTATCATAACAAGTTATGTTCACTTACTCTTTGACCACCTGTTTAACAACAGGGTATGTTCCTTTAAGAAACTTGCACACGTGTACTGAGATAGCAGCTTTATTTAGAATAGATAAACCCCCAGAAGCAATATAAATGTCCTTCTACAGGTAATAGTCTAAAGGGTAGAGTTCTTTTCATGTCACAGGATATTATACAGAATGAGTTAAAATGGGCTGACTATAATTACAAGCATCTACCATGCATGAATCTCAAAACATAATGCAAGTAAAAAAAGAAAATTGGCAATAGAATAGAAGGTGACAGAGGCCCCAGGTCAACATCATTCTAAATGGAGAAAAATTGAAAGCATTCCCTCTAAAAACTGGAACAAGATAGGGAGATTCCCTCTCTCACCACTTCTATTCAATATAGCCCTTGAAACTCTAGTCAGAGCAATCAGACAGAGGAAAGAAATTAAAGGGATATGGATAGGAAAAGCAAAACTCAAATTATCACTATTTGCTGATGATTCTATACCTAGAATATCCCAAAAACACACCAGAAAATTTATAGAACAAATAAGTTCAGCAAAGTAGCAGGATATAATATCAACACCAATAAATCAAAGGCATTTCAGTACATCAGTGAGAAATCCTCTGAAAGACAAACTAGGAAGGCTACCTCATTTACAATAGCCTCAAAAAAAAAAAAAAAAACAAACAAACTTGGGAATCAACTTAGTGAAAGGGGAAAAAGGCCATTACAATAAAAACTACAGAACACTACAGAAAGCAATAAAAGAAGACCTCAGAAGATGGGAAGATCTCCCTTGTTCTTGGATATGCAGAATTAATATTGTCAAAATGATCATACTACCAAAAGTACTATACAGATTTAATGCAATTCCAATCAAAATCCCAATGACATCCCTCATAGAAATAGAAAAAACAATCATGAAATTCATCTGGAGAAATAAGAGACCCAGAATACTTAAAGCAATCCTTACCAAGAAGAGTGAAGCAGGTGGTATCACTATACCAGACCTTAAACTATATTACAGAGATATAGTAACAAAAACAGCATGGTATTGGTACCAAAACAGACTGGTAGACCAATTGTACAGAATAGAGGACACAGAGACTAACCCACATAATTACAATTATCTTATATTAGATAAAGGTGCCAAAAACACGTATTGGAGAAAAGATAGCCTCTTCCACAAATGGTGCTGGGAAAACTGGAAATCCATATGCAACAAAATGAAATTAAACCCCTATCTCTCACCCTGCACTAAAGTCAACTCCAAGTGATCAAGGACCTAGGAATTAAACCAGAGATCCTGTGCATAACAGAAGAAACAGTAGGCCCAAATCTTCATCATGTGGGATTAGGCCCTGACTTCCTTAATAAGGCACCTATACTGCAAGAATCAAAACCAAGAATCAATAAATGGGATGGAATCAAACTAAAAAGCTTCTTCTCAGTAAAAGAAACAATCAGTGACGTGAATAGAGAGCCTACATAATGGGAGAAAATTTTTACCTCATGCACCTCAGATAGAGCACTAATCTCTAGGATATATAAAGAACTCAAAAACCTTAACATCAAAAACAAACAAACAACCCAATCAATAAATGGGCCAGGAACTTAACAGATACTTCTCAGAAGAGGATATACAATCAATGAACAAATATATGAAAAAAATATTCAACATCTCTAGCAATTAGAGAAATGCAAGTCAAAACTACTCTAAGATTTCATCTCACTCCAGTCAGAATGGTAGCTATTATGAAGGAAAATAACAATATGTGTTGGTGAGGATGTGGGGGAAAAGGCACACTCATACATTGCTGGTGGGACTGCAAATTGGTGCAGCCAATATGGAAAGGAGTACGGAGATTCCTTGGAAAACTGGGAATGGAACCACCATTTGACCCAGCTATTCCACTCCTTGGTCTATATCCAAAGGACTTAAAAACAGCATACTCCAAGGACACAGCCACACCAATGTTTATAGCAGCACAATTCACAATAGCTAAACTGTGGAACCAACCTAGATGCCCACAATAGATGAATGGATAAAGGAACTGTGGTATATATACACAATGGAATATTACTCAGCATTAAGAGAGAATAAAATCATGGCATTTGCAGGTAAATGGATGGAGTTGGAGAATATTATGCTAAGTGAAGTTAGCCGATCCCAAAAAACCAAATGCTGAATGTTTTCTGATATGAGGATGCTGATCCATAATGGGGATGTGGGGAGAGCATGGGAGGAATGGAGGAACTTTAGATAGGACAAAGGGGAGGGAGGGAAGGGACAGGTCAGGGGGTAGGAAAGATGGTGGAATAAGATGGACATAATTACCCCAAGTACATGTGGTGAAGACACGAATAGTGCGACTCTACTTTGTGTACAACCAGAGACATGAAATATTGTGCTCTATATGTGTACTATGAATTGAAATGCATTCTGCTGTCATTTTACTATGTAAAATGTCAGCCTGCTGCTGAGGGCAAGGCAGCACAGGCAGAGAGGGAGAGAGAGAGGAAAGCATGGCAAAGAAAATTGGCTTGGGGAAACCTGTGGAATAGAGAGCAAGGGTGAGCTTAACTGACCCAGAGATGGCGGGGGAAGTTATTGTGTTAAACGTGACTAAAATTGTTCAGCCAAAGGGGTGCGAACCATTTTTGAGTGGCCACACAGCTACAAGCAGAGGCTGGAGATTGGAAATTGATAAAGGAAGTCGCCTGCCTGTCTGTGCTAGCAGTCACCTGTTGTGTAATCCAGAGTATGCCTGGTCCAGTGTGGTTGCAACAGGCACAGAGAGAAGATATGATGATAATAAATATTTATGTTCCAAATGTCAGTGCATCCAATTACATTAACAAATACTCCATGACATTAAATCTCAGCTAGACCCCAACAAGATATTACTGGGTGATGTTAACACATCCTTATCACCAATAGACAGGCCACCAAAACATATAATACAGGTATTTCCAACCTAAATAATATCATAAATCAAATGGATCTAACAGACTCTACAGAATATTTCATCCCAGAAACAACTGGATTTACCTTCTTCTCAGCAGCTCATGAAACTTTTTCCAAAATAGGTCACAGGTAAATAGAATATTTGCCTAACTGAATTAAAAAAACAATCAAAAAGATAATACACTATTATCAAGTGTGTCTTATTCCAGGGATGTAAGGTTGGTTCAACATACATGAAATCAATTAATGTAATTTACCACTTTAACAGAATTAAGGACAAGAAATTACATGATCATCTCAATAAATGTTGAAAAGGCCTTTAATAAAATCCACCACACATTCATGTTAAAAATGCTTGAAAAGCTATGGATGAAAGGAATGCACCTCAACATCATAAAGTCTATTTATGAAAAATTCAAAGCCAACATCATACCGAATGGAGAAATACTAGAAGTGTTTCCTCTAAAATCAGGAAAGAGGCAAGGATGTGCACTCTCAAAACTTCTATTCAACATAGTCCTTGAAATTCTAGCTAGAGCATCAGGCAAGAGAAGGAAATTAAAGTGATTCAAATAGGAAAAGAAGTCAAACTATCTGAGTTTGCTGATGACATTATCATATATCTAGAAGACTGTCCCCTCCCCCCCAAAAAAACCCCCAAAATCTCCACCAGAAGACTTCTAGCACTTATAAATGAGTTCATCAAAGTAGCAGGATACAAGATCAACACCCAGAAATTAATAGCTTTCATACACTCCCACAGTAATTAAGCTGAGGAAGAAATTAAAAAAATCATCCCATTCATAATAACCTCTAAAAAATAAAACACTTGGGAATTAATCTAACCAAGGAGGTAAAAGAGATCTACAATGAAAATAACAGAACACTGAAGAAAGACATTGAAGAAGACCTTAGAAGATGGGAAGACATTCATTCCTCCATATTCTTGGATAGGCAGAATTAATATTGTCAAAATGGCCATACTACCAAAAGTGCTATATAGATTCAATACAATTCCCATCAAAATACCAACGACATGCTTCACAGAAAAAAAAAAGTCCTAAAATTAATTTGGAATAATAAGAGATCCAGAATAGCCAAAGCAATCCTGAGCAAGAAGAGTGAAGCAGCAGGCACCACAATACCTAATCTCAAATAATACTGTAGTAATAAAAGCAGTGTGGTATTGGCACTGTAATATACATGAACACCAATGGAATAGAATATAAGACTGAGAAACAAACCCACATACTTACAGATAATACTTGACAAAGGTGCCAAAAATATATTTTGGAGAAAAGACAGCCTTTTAAACAAATGGTGCTGGAAAAACTGTATGGCTATATATAAGAAATGAAATTAGGTCCATCTCTCTCACTCTGAACAAAAGTCAAGTCAAAATGGATCAAAGACTTAGAAATTAGACCACAAACCTTGCAACTGCTAGAAGAGAACATAGGTCAACACTTTATCATATTGTTGCTAGCTCTGACTTCCTTAATAAGACCCCTTAGGTGGAAGAAATAAAACCAAGAATATATAAGTGGGACAGCATCAAATTAACAAGGTTTTGCACAGCAAAGAAGACAAGAATGTGAAGAGAGCCTAAAGAATGGAAGATCTTTACTAGCTGTTCCTCTGACAGGTGATTAATATTCAGAATATATAAAGAACTCAAAAAACTCAATACCAAAAAACAAATAACCCAATCAATATATGAACAAAAGTAATAAACAGAAACTAGTGAAAACAAACACAAATAGCCAACAAATACATTAAAAATGTTCAACATCCTTAGCAATTATGGAAATGCAAGTCAAAACTAAATTGAGATTTCATCTCACTATAGTTATAATGGCAATGATAAAGAATACAAACAATAATAAATGATGGTGAGGATGTGGGAGAAAAAGTACACTTGTACATTGCTGGTGGAACTGCAGACTAGCACAAGCACTCTGGAAAGCAGTGTAGAGATTCCTCAAAAAACTAGGCATAAAATCACCATATGGTTCAGCTATCCCATTCCTTGGTATTTTTCCAAATGAACTGAAATCATCATACTATAGCAATACAGCCATCTCAATGTTTATAGCAGCACAATTCACAATAGCTAAATTATGGAATCAACTCAGATGTCTGTCAATAGATTAATGATTTAAGAAACTGCCATTATATACACCATGGAGCTCTACTCGACTATAAAGAATGAAATTATGGAATTTGCTTGTAAATGGTTGGGACTGAAAGTTATCATGCTAAGTGAAATAAGCCAGGCTCAGAAACTCAAAGGTTGAATGCTTTCTCTCATATGTGGAAGCTACAGTAAAATAAAGGAGGGAAGGGCTAGGGTTGTGGCTCAGCGGTAGAGTGCTCACCTTGTACATGCAAGACCCTGGGTTTGATCCTCAGTACCACATAAAAATAAATGAATAAAGGTATTGTGTCCAACTACAATTAAAAAATAAATTTAAAAAAAACAAAGGAGGGAAGAACAGGATATCATATAGACAGAGGGAAGATCAGTAATACAGTAGAAGGAGATCTAGAATTAGAGTAGAAGGATAGAAATGGGGAGGCAGGGCTAGGGATACACCTCAGTTGGTAGAGTGCTTGCCTTGTATGCACAAGGCCCTGGGTTCAATCCCCAGCACTACTAGAAAAGAAAAAAAAAGTGGGAAAAAAGGGAAGGTAATGCAGAATGAATTGTTAAAAAATCATGTTACGTGAATATAATCATTATGGTTTTGAGAAAATAGTAATTTGTTTTATTTTCATTTCACAATCATTACTTTAATATTATTTAACAGAATGTTAAATATGGCATAGTTGATATGTATATAGTCTTAGAGGCAAATACCTGTGTTCATCTCAATTTTATTTGTTTCTATCAAATATATTTGGACTACCATTTTAAACCATGAGCCTTGTTTGTATTCATAACATATGGCTTATAAAAATAATCTTATAGTGTGAACATAAAGATATGAAAATGCTTGATATTTGTTGGGTCTAAAATAAAAGCTACTTTTCTCTTTTAAAAAATCATGTTATGTGCATACACAAATGTACCACAGGGAATTTGACCTATATGTGTAAGTACAGAGAACCAATCAAAAATAAATAGATGAGTGAAAGTAAGTCTAGCAGAGTAGAGGAAGGAGAATGGAGGGACGGGAGGGAGGATGGGAAGGAACAGGGGGATTATGAGATGAAATTGAGTATCATGTATGTTTGACAGGATGAACCCAACTGCTATGTATAACTGTATTGCTTTAATAAAAAAAGATCTACCTTCAGCATACACCATGCAAATGGCAACCAAGAGAGTAGGTGAGGCAATAGTTATATCTAATGAAATAGATTTCAAGTCAAAAGCTATTGCAAAAGCAATAAATATCATTATATAATGCTAAAGGGGTCAATTAATAAAGAAGACATGATAACTGTAAATTTTATATTAGAGCACCTAAATGTATAAATCAAATATTACTAGAATTGCAGGACAAATAAACAGCAATACAATATTAAAAGACTTCAACACCATACTCTCACAAAAGAACAGATTGGGCAAACAGAAAATCAGTAAGAAAACAGTGAATTTGAACAACATGCTTAGTCCCGAGTTTCCCCTTGTCTTGCCATAGTAGACCATGTCCTGCTACTCTGCTTTTTTTTTTTTTAAAGAGAGAGAGAATTTTTAATATTTTTTTTTTAGTTATTGGCAGACACAACATCTTTGTTTGTATGTGGTGCTGAGGATCGAACCTGGGCCACACGCATGCCAGGCGAGCGCGCTACTGCTTGAGCCACATCCCCAGCCCCAGTGCTACTCTGCTTTTCCCTACCTTATCTTCCGTGTCCTTGCCCCCTTATATTGTTAACATGGCAGATAACATGCCCCTTTTAAAACATGTGACAAATTGCATCCTTACTCTGATCGAAACCTCCTTTTGGCTCCCCTATCACCCTGCTGAAAAGCCCAAATCATTCCAATAGTCCACAAGGTGCTACTCTGCCCTGCACTCAAACAGGACATACATAAAAAAAAGGTTTGTGTATGCCACTCAAACATACCAGGTTATTGTCTGTTGCCTGTTTTGTAACCTGTGCAGAACAAGGGCCTGGCTCACAACAGATGTTTAATAAGTGTCCTGGAATGAATAATTTCAAACTCAGAACAGCAAAAGGGAAAAGCAAAATGATTTTTGAACTAATATGTACATTTATAAGACTGACTACACAGAAACACTGTATTTTTTTTTTTTTTGACAGTGCTAGGGATGGAACCCAGGGCCTCACACATACCAGGTAAGTATTCTACCACTAAGCCACATCTCCAACCTCTTAAATAATTATTACATGGGACATGATTAAATGACATATTAGATTCATTACATTAAAAACTTCCACATTCAAATTAGTTTGGGAAATCCTGCCTCTTTTTACTGTCTTGGAGAGATTTATATTATACTATCAAAGTTCTTAGAATTCTTAGAGCAAATAAAAATGTTTAAATTTGCAATAAATACTACTTTTATAATAAAACAGTAATAAGAGTATTGCATCTTTTGAAAGAAAAATTAAGGCAAAGACAATTTAAGACAGAATATAATTTAATAATTTAACATCATTTTAAGCAAACAATACATTTTCCATTGTCTTGAAATCTGGAAAACCAAACACCACAATTGCCCTAATCAGTCTTCTAGTTCTTCAGTGGACTGGTTCACCTATAAGAATACTGACAAAAGATAAAATGGTAAATGCTGAAGTAAGTGTACAGTCCTATACACTCTCTTGGTCTGCATGGAATTACCATGTAATTTTTCCAAGACTGAATTTTTAGACAGTTGCTTCTTTTAATATGAATCAAATTATTTAATACAGGGGCTGGTGTTATAGCTCAGTAGTAGAGTTCTTGACTGGCATGTGTGAGGCACTGGGTTCCATCCTCAGCACCACATAGAAATAAATAAAGAAAGGTGCACTGGTGACTAAATTTTTTTTTAATTATCTCATATACAGATTAAGTGCTTTGATGACTTGAGAAAACAGTAAGAGTGTGTTTCTAATACAGTGGGATTGGACGTAGTGATAGAGAAGTATGGTCACATAGTTTTTCTTCTTTCATTTAAAAGTATAAGTTAAAAAATGTACTGATCAAACAATATAGTTACAGAAAGATTGCAAGTTCAGATAAAATGATAAAAATGAAAATAACAATAATTGAAACAATCTATTCACTATCACATGGAGATAAAATGTCTAATATTTTGATCAAGTCCTGCACGTTTAGTTTTAAATTACAAATTGGATTAAACTGCATATCCTCTATTATAATCTGTTTTCCATTCAATATCATTCCATAAATGTGTCCACATAATTATTCTCTACATCAACATTTTATGACTATATAGTACTCACAGTATAAATGCACAATGGTTTTTTTATCCATCCCTAGAATAACAGACATTTAAGTTGTCTCCACTTTTTTCAATATTATAAACAGTACTAAAATTTCCTTGTATGTATATTTTTGTATTCTTAGTGCCAGTCAGTCCTCTGCCTCTACAGTACTGGGAGATTATCCAGGCTTCCATGCTGATTGCCTCAGGTAATAAGCTAGTGTAGAGATGAGCATAGAGGATATTTGCAATCCTTACTGTGAAATACAGTAAAAATCAAGGAGTATTATTGAGAGTCTTCTTTTATTTCTGCAACATTTAGAATTTTAAAATATTTTTCTGTTGGGTTAATTTGGTTCCTTTCATCAAAGAAATTATATGTCTTATTTCTCTTTCTAGCAACCAAGTCAGACAGAAATGGACAAGTGGTAATTTCTTGGTAAATACTGGTTCACTTAACAAATTTAGTTTAACTATATCTCTTTCCTTGGGAATCTCCTTGGCTTAATATGATTTATATACATAAATATTTTGTTAAATTTTCAGGCAACTGAGAACACAATTATACATGGTTCCTTAGCCAAGGAAAGAAAATTAGGAGTTAAATTAAGTTTTGATCCCCAAATCTTTTTCCTTAAAACTGTCCCTTAATTACAAATGTGCAACTCTTAGGGAACCTAAGTGTTTCTGTACCCCACCCCTAAAGTTTTCCCCTCTTCTCATTCCTACAGTATCTTACGTTAGGCAACAGAGGGTCCCCATTAGTGATATGGTGATAAGAAAAGCAAAAATGGCTGCTGGAGGTATGGAGCTCATGATGAGGTCCCACAGGTAATCCCAGAAGTCGCTCAGCCAAGACCTCTGGTCTCCTGTAGAAAGAGCATAGACATTCACTGCAGAAAGGTCAAGTAAATGATGGGGTTGGGATTTGAATCTCAGTTTGAGCCCAAACAGTTATCCAAGATATGTTCCTACAGTTACTCAGAATGTCTTACATATTTTGCTGTGCTGCCTCTAAGATGTTCAAAGAGTATACATTATTTTAAAGAGGTATCCTCAGGTGGATATCATGTTTGCATCCTTATAGATCAAATATGAACAATCAACTGCCCTAGATATCTCTGCCAATAGATATCTGCTCTAGATATCAATCTCTGTCCTACATATCTGAAGGGTTGAATTTATGGGGTACTTTGTGAAAGAGGAGCATAAACTGAACACAAGAAAATGATAATCTTCACTAACACATTGTTTCCTAGAGTATATCTGGAAGTTCTAGAGTACTTCAGGAGGCTTGGGGGAATTAATATCCCATGAAGAGAAAAGAAAAACCCACCAGCCCTGGGAGCAGAGGAGGAAAAGGCTAGGGCAACTGGAAAGAGAAACTTTGGGGGTATCTGCTGATCAAAGTAAAGCTTGAGATGTTGGGTATTTCCTTTAGAAAATGGGGACAGAAGAGTGAGTATATTGTGATTTGACTCTAAGGAAAGAGGCAGGGGAAAACAAAAGTGGCTTCACACTTAATTGAAAAAGTCCACCAGTCACCACAACCCTTTCCAGAACTGGAGCTGCAGCATGCATGTTGAAAGCATGGCTTTGGGAGCCTCTAGAAAGATCAGTGGACCATCATGTTTCCTTATTTCAAGTTTAACCTCCTTTTCAAATCTTCCCTATTTTTCGCCTGCCCAAACAACTTTGATTATCCCCATGTTCTTTGGGAGCATTTGTTAAATTCCATGGAAGGTTAGCATCTATGGTTTTGTCTACCCTACAAAGGGCTTGGTAGAAACTAGTTAAGTTAATGCTTGTTGAACTAAACTTAACCAAACCAGTATAGTTAGCTTTCTTGTGAACATTATTTCACATGAAATCAGTTTTTCCTGACCTGCAACATGAATCCTATGTCTTATGAAGATAGGAACATTCATCCTAACAGCAAACACACCCCTTGAGCGTGGTTTCAGTCCTGCGTTTTCTTGAATTCCAAAATCATATAATGGCGAAGGAGGGGAAGCTACTGTCACCAACAAGGAGCAAGTCAGTGAACACAACAGAAATACAATGCTCAGCAGCTTCTGGGGCTCCATGGACTCTTACTCTGCCAAAGGGAAATTTCTTTGTCCTTAGTTCTTTACACAGCAGCTTTGTCTGAAAAGTTAGAAAGCAAGGGTTTAGTTCTTCTTCTTCTTTTTTTTTTTGGGGGGGGGAGGGGTTAGTTCTTACTGAAAAAAAGCTTCCCACCTTTCACACACAGATAATTCATTGACTTATGTGGATGAATCCTGAACATGCTCAGTAGTCCAAAGTAAAATGTATTCCCACTCTAACATCAAAGCAAAACAAACCTTACTACACTGTGTCAGGTCAGATGTCTATACTGCTCCCCTATGAACCTTCCAAAACTTAATCAATGGGAAACTTTTCAGCTGTTCAAGCCAGTGCTTGTGCATCATCTTTGACTCTTTCACTTCCTCACCTTACTTACCAGAAAAAAATCCTGTCAGATTTATCTATAAAATATATCCAGAATCCTTCCACTTAACACTACTTCCACTGGTACCCACCATCATCTGAGAAGCCAAACAGATCTCATTAAATTGTAGGTCAGATTATGATCCTAGTTACTTGTCTGACTTCATAGTCTCTTCTCTTGATCATTTGGACTCACCCTCATTTTTACTATAATAATAATAAACCCCTATTTGATCCATTATATTTTGGGCTTTCTATTACTAAAGACATTCATAAGTGATACATTCATTTACTTGCTGATATACCTTAATCATGCCTGGTGGGGAGCCACTTACCTGAAAGTTAACTGAACACCAAGGTATCCAGAGAAGCCATAGAATTGGACCTCAGCACTCAAGAGTACAGCAGTCTTAAGAAGGTTGCCAGAGTCTTTCCTTTAGGCCTATGGAGTTCCAGACAGAATCCTACCACTCTTTATTATATCATCAACTGTATTTGACCCTCCCCCAGCCTCTATTCAACAGCTAAGCACCCAGACATCTTTTTTCTATCCCTGCATATCTGGGTTGATACTGAAAACCATTCTTACTGTAGTTATACTTTCTTAGGCTTGAAGAATTCTAAGACATTTTGTTTGCCACATGGTATTTGCTACATCTTAAAATAGTGTATATGTGGGACTTTAATACATGATACATGATAAATATGGCCTTTTGTATCATATGGGGCTGGGGGTGTATGGTACTTGCAAAGTATGAATGAGGTCCTGGGCTTGATCCCCAGTGCTGCAAAACAATTCTATATGGAGTCAGGATTACATGGATAAAATAGGGAATGGATATTTTTATAATCTTGGTATAGAAAAATATATTCTAACCATAACTGTTCATCACTGTCCAAAATACCTGATAAGAACAACCTAGAGTAGGAAAAGCTTATTTTGTGCTCACAGTTTCAGAGGTCTCAGTCCATGGTCAGTTGACTCCACTGCTTTACACCTGAGGTGGGTGGGACAGAGCATCATGGCAGAAAGGCATAGTTGAACAAAGCTGCTGAGTTTATGACAGCCAGGAAGAGGGAGGGAGGGAAAAAGGAAGAGAGGGAAAGAGAGGGAGAGAGAGAGCGAGAGAGAGGGAGAATGTGGGGGAGAGGAAGGAAGGAAGGAAGGAAGGAGAAGAGGAGGAAGAATAGGAGGGGGGGGAAGAAGGGAGGGGAGGGGAAAGGAGAGGAGAGGGTGAGGGGAAAAGGCAAGAGACTAGATAAACCCTTTCAGGGCATGCCCCAGTGAACAATGACCCATCCTTCAGTAGTCGGTTGAACTATCAACTGATTAATCCAACATATAGATTAATCCACTAACAAGATCAGAGCCCTAATCATAGCTTAAAATCCTTGGATATACTGGTGACCATGCTTTCAAAACATGAGCTTTTTTGGGGGGACAATAAAGAGCCATACCACAGCACATGATAAAATCCAAAGCCATAAATAAATATGCAGATAAACTTAACACATAAAAATGTAAACCTTTCATGCAGCAAAACAGTGTAAAAAGATAAAATATTAATGACAGATAAATTGAATTTCACAACATATATAACAGACGCTTATAAATTATTATTTTAATATTTATCTTTTTAGTTGTAGTTGGACACAATACCTGTATTTCACATATTTATTTTTATGTGGTGCTGAGGATTAAACCCAGGGCCTCGCACGTGCTAGGTGAATGCTCTACCCCTGAGCCACAACCCCAGCCCATAAATTATTTTTTTTTAAGTTTTCCATGTAATGGGCTGGAGTTGTGGCTCAGTGGTAGAGTGCTCACCTAGCACGTGCAAGGCCCTGGGTTCGATCCTCAGCACCACCAAAAATAAGTAAATAAAATAAAGATATTATGACCAACTACAACTAAAAAGTAAATATTTTTTAAAAAGTTTTCTGCCTAAGAGCTGGGCATTGTGGTGCATGCCTGTAATCCCGGCAGCTTGGGAGGCTGAGTCAGAAGGATTGCGAGTTCAAAGCCAGCCTCAGCAACAGTGAGGTGCTTAGCAACTCAGTGAGATCCTGTGTCTAAAAAAAATACAAAATAGGGCTGGGGATGTGGCTCAGTGGTTGAGTGCCCCTGAGTTCAATCCCTGGTACCAAAAAAAAAAAAAAAAGATTCTATGGAAGAATTAGCAAAAATTAAAAATCAGGATCCTATTAGAAAAAAAGAGCCAACTGTGTGTGTGTGTGTGTGAGTGTGTGTGTGTGTATATGATTTCTTTATAAGAATTTGACCTTATAGAATTGTACAATTTGTTTTTACAGTCTATAGGAAGCTGTTGCTTCTGTGTCTGATGCTGTCACCATTCATTTGTGGGTTCTTTTGCTCAATTAGGACAGGAATCACAAATAGGCAAAGTGTAGCTCCATTTGTGTTTGCAGCTCTCCCTACTGGTCTCTTAGCAAATGTAATCAGTAGCTATTGGCAGCTGTATGGAACTCTTCCAGCAACCAGAGCTAGCAGCTCCCACAGTTGTCCATTGCTTCCTACCAGTCCCCACTGCTCTCTGGATGTCAGCTGTTCTCACTTTTCCTTGCCCTGAGTGCTGGTCTGTTTCAGTACCAGCAGGTTTTACTGTTACCAGCTCTTAGTGCCATCAGCTTAGCCTGCTCTATTCAAGATGGAAATCAAGAATAGACAAGATAAAAACATCTGAAAGAAGCCTTATTAGGACTTGTGCTGCAGCATAAGAGGAATCAGTACATGGACTGATCCAATGATAGATGAAGTATGCTTCTATAGACAGAATGGTAGGCTCACACATGTGCAGTGTCTTGCTGGCTAACCATGGAACACAGTGGGACATCTAAGCAGCTACAAAGGGCAGAGATATCCAGAGAGGCTGCAGGGCCAATTATCGGCAACACAGCTAGGATGGAAGAAAAGTACCTTTTGGGGGAACATTTAACCCTTCTCTTCTGTCTGAGTGCTAGGGCTTTAAGTCCACACGATTGATAAGAATGGAAGATGGGGTGAAGTTTAAGAAAACAAATACACACTGGCAGTCTGTAGGTACACGCTGGAGCCCATAAGATGGGCTAAAATCTGCATTAGTTGCAAAGTTGGAAGCTTTAGGGTACTATGAATGAGAAGTTGACCTATTTCATCAAAGAGCTAAACACACACCTTTCCTAGGATTTGGAAAAGTTTAAGGATCCAGAAGGAGCTGGAGAACCTGCAAACTTGGTCATTGCCTTATGCCCATAAGTTAAGACAATAGATAGTGAGAATGTATACAAGCTAAAAATTGGTATTTTGGGCTTCTTTTCAAGTATAAAAAGAATATGGCTACTGTATAAGTTATCTATTGCTGCATGAAAAGGTAGCCCCAATCTTAGCAACTGAAAATAAAAATTGATTCTTATCTTATAGTTTCTGTAGCTCATGAAGTTTGGAGTGGATTAGCTGAGTGGATCTGGCATGGGGGTGGAGAGCTTTTGAAGAGGTGGTGACCATACCCTGAAAGGCTTCATGCTTACTTTAATGTTCTCATATCACTATCTGAAAATTTTTAGTAATTTTTATCTTTATTCTTGTATCTTTAAGTGAGGTTTGATAGGACAATGAAGCATGTGCATGAACACACTAAATAAATGTAGCATACAGGTTTCTTCCATTCTTTGCCACTCTACTTGTATGGTAGTTACAATGCCCATGAATGTGGAAGTTCAGTGAGATTCAAAATGGAGTATTAAGAAAGTATGCTACATCAGTGGCAGTCCCAAGAGGCCCCTTTCTATTTCAACCAGAAAGAAGACAATGGCATTCCAGGACCCTTATCATTTCCTTTCTTATTCCTGTTATTTTGGTGAAATTGATGACATAGAAGGAAAGAAAAAGATAAGGTGACTAGTTCTTCTTTTTCCTTTTAACCCTTCATTACTCATCTGTAAGCTAACAGTAATAAAGAAATTTAACAATTTAAATTAATTAGCATGAATTTTACTGTTCATATTGTGTAATGCCAGTTTAAAATGCAAATGTAAGAGTAGTTAACTCATTAGCTAGATCAGCCAGCTCATTATACACATTTTATGCTTTCCATGTTATTGAAGGTACTTTCTTTAATTACACAAGAATTCTTTCTCATCCAGTTTCTGATGACATGCTCCATATTTCTTTCTAAACATTCAGTGGTAGTATCCTCAAAATCTAGATTTTTTTGGGGGGGGGGATACTGGGGATTGAACTCAGTAGCACTCAACCACTGAGCCACATCCCCATCCCTATTTTGTATTTTATTTAGAGACAGGGTGTCACTGAGTTGCTTAGCACCTTGCCATTGCTGAGGCTGGCTTTGAACTGGAGATCCTCCTGACTCAGCCTCCCAAACTGCTGGGACTACAGGCGTGTGCCACTGCACCCAGCCAGATTTTTAATAACAGTCTATTATTGTACTCCACCTACTTCCAGGTTTCAAAGGAACTCTCATGTTTGTAGTTATTTTTTGGAAGAACCTCATTTCCAGGTACCAATATCAACCTATTGCTACATTAAAAATTCACCCATACCTTAATATCTTAAAACAGCAAGCACTGTCTCACAGTTTAGTTGGATCAGGAATATCCCAAAAGGCTGCAATCAAATTGTGTCAGTGTTCAATTTGGGGGAATATCTTTCCAAGCTCACTCATGAGTCTGTAATGAGACCTCATATCCTCACTAGCTTTTGGCTGAAGACATCATTTTCTTGCCATGTGGGCATTTCCATAGTATCGGTGACAATATGACACTGGTTTCCCCGAGATTGAGGACTCCATGTGAGAGATTACAAGAAGCTGAGCAAAAAGGAAGTCACAGTCTTTTGTAACCTAGTCTCAGAAAGAGCATTCCATCAGTTTTTCTATTTGTTAGAAGTGAGTTACCAGGTCCAGCTGACAGTAGTAGGGAGGAAATAGCACAATATGAATACCAGAAATCAGAAATCATTGGGACCATTTTAGAGGCTGCCTACCAATCTAGTTTTCAAGGGAATGACTCTATTTTAAAGATTTCAACATTCCTTATATTAATCAGTGAATTCAATTAAAATACCAACATGAATGCTCAGAACTGGATAACTGACTGTTTTAAATTTGGGTTGACTAGAAGCAGATTCTGAGATGAAGATTCCAGTGCATGTATTTATTGAAGGCATGTGCTCAGAAGAAAACTGTAAGAGAATGCAGGAAGGACAAAGGAAAGAACTACAAAAAATTCTGATTTCAGATGATATGCAGCTTTAGCTTGATTTCATGGAGTTCACTGGTGCATAATTTGTACCTCAGACTTGACCTTCCTTCAGATAAGGGATTCAGACTTCGTAACCTGTCCCAACTTGGTACTTGGCCATGATCTTCCAGGGGTGAGAGCAGGCTCTGTAATCTTCTGGGACCTCTGAGTCATGTCTAGTATCTTCCAGTTCATTGATCCTTCCCCAAAAGATCAAACTCCAGGCTTCTGGTAGTGCTGAGTAGGATTAAACTACTTCTCAAACAATCCAGACAGTTTCTCAAATAGTTTTTTTTTAGGTTTAACATTAACATTTACCTTGATTTCAAGAATTACTCAAAGTCACAGACTGCTTTCCCCACAACCTTTTTGAGGATTCTATAGTGTAAATCTAGTTGTTTCTTAGTCTTGGATTCAGCTTTCTTGGGTTTTCTGAGTTATTTGCCACTTACATGTCTTCATACAAATGGCTTCAGGGCATATCTAGTAGGACTGTATAGTTTAAATTCATAGAAAAATAATGAAACCATAGACAGTGTAGGGTAGTATGTAACCCAGAAGCCTGAGAGGGATATTGGCCTTAAGTTATAAATTGTCTTGGAGCTAACAAGGGAAGAGAGGGGACCAACAGGGACTGTCATGAGCCCCTCAGTAGACCTGCTGGGCCTCACATCCCAGAACCTCCAACCTCAGGGCAATCTGGTGTGTCCAACTCTGGGGGTGAATTCTAAGGTAGCGAGTCAGTAATGGTGGGTCTAGAGAGTTCACCACAGGTGTGAAGGAGTCTTGATTTCCCTGAAAAATCTGAAAGAGGAAAGACAGCATTTATTAGTTGTGTGACAAGAAAACAATTACAATGTTTATACCACTCCTCCTCAAGGCCATTAGCCTCCTACTCAGTCTCTCACCCATATTTCCTTTTCCAACATGGCCCTTATCCTTCTTGGCATCCACAATAATGCCTACCACAAAGCACAGGAATTATTGTCACTTCCAGTTGAACCCTGGGAAGTGACTAGATGACTCTGTTGCATGAATGTGGGCCAGGGAAAGTATGTGATGTGCACAAGTAAGAGCATCCTGATTGGGGCTGGGGTTGTGGCTTGGTGGTAGAGCGCTTGCCTCTCATGTGTGGGGCACTGGGTTTAATCCCTAGCACCACATTAATAAATAAAATAAAGGTATTGTGTCCATTTACAACTAAATTTTTTTTTAAAAAAAGAGCATCCTGATTGTCTGCTGTGAGGGCTTTTGCTCTAGTTATGCCTTATATTTGAAATGTTCTCAATCTCCCAAATCTCAGTGAAATTTAATGCTTTGCTGAGGGTCATACACAGCATGTATGATCAAGCCATCAGAAGACTGGAGGCAGGCCTCAGCCAGCTGACTTCTTAGTGCATTTGCCACTGCAAAAGGAGTATGCAGTAAGCACTCAATAAATGGTAGCTAGTGTTATTTCTCAGATAAGCTGTTTTCACATGTGTTGGTAGCAACTTTAGAATGATAGAAAAAGCAGCATAGCAAGGCAAACAATTTGATGGCCAGAGGGAGGGATACAGAAGGGAGAAGAAGAGGGAAGTGAGTCCAGACTCAAGACACCTTGCCACACTGGGACTTTGGAGGTAAGCCCACCTATGAGCCAGCAGATGTTTGGGAAAATGAAAGTGTGAATATTGAAAAGTATAATTCATAGCAACTCTGAAATGCTGTGGGGTGGTTTTGGTGTGTGGGGGTTCCATAGTAATCTTAGGGTAGAGACCCCAGGCAAATGCAGAGAATAAGCAAGAGTCTTGGAAAACAAGAACCCCGTATAAACAGGTGACTTCTCATCCCAGTACGTGCTCTTGTGAGGACAACCAGATTAGATGTTATCCAGAAGATCTGCAGAGATAGTCTCTGTGCAAACAAGGGACTTTGTGGGCCAAGGTAAGGGGAAAGAAGTGGTGAAATAGCAACCAAAGGGCTCCAGCTCCCTGGGGCTGCTAGAAGGACATTTCTCTGTAATCATCCTGCCTGCTCTATCTCTGCAAACTGTGTTGTGTTTCACTTCACATTCCAAGCAGGAAGGGACTTTTCCTGGCAAATGTGGTTTAAAATGTTTTTCTCAGTGTCCTGCAGTACAGATAAAAACACTAATCCCACAGAGGAAATCAGAACAAAATGGTAGGAAAAAAGTACAACGTGAGGGTAGACCTGGGGCACTAAAGTCAGAGAGGGGGAGAGAGAGGGGGAGAGGGGGGAGAGAGAGGGGGGAGAGAGAGGGGGAGAGAGAGGGGGAGAGAGGGGGGGAGAGAGGGGGGGAGAGAGGGGGAGAGAGAGGGGGAGAGAGAGGGGGAGAGAGAGGGGGAGAGAGGGGAGAGAGAGGGGGGAGAGAGAGGGGGAGAGAGAGGGGGAGAGAGAGGGGGAGAGAGGGGAGAGAGAGGGGGGAGAGAGAGGGGGAGAGAGGGGGGGAGAGAGGGGGAGAGAGAGGGGGAGAGAGAGGGGGAGAGAGAGGGGGAGAGAGAGGGGGAGAGAGAGGGGGGGAGAGAGGGGGAGAGAGAGGGGGAGAGAGAGGGGGAGAGAGGGGAGAGAGGGGGGGAGAGAGAGGGGGGGAGAGAGGGGGAGAGAGAGGGAGAGAGAGGGGAGAGAGAGGGGGGAGAGAGAGGGGGAGAGAGGGGGAGAGAGAGGGGGAGAGAGAGGGGGAGAGGGAGAGGGCGAGAGGGAGGGGGAGAGAGGTAGGGAGAGAGGGAGAGGGGGGAGAGAGAGGGGGAGAGGGGGGAGAGAGAGAGGGAGAGAGGGGGAGAGAGAGGGGGAGAGAGAGGGGGAGAGAGAGGGGGAGAGAGAGGGAGAGAGAGGGGGAGAGAGAGGGAGAGAGCAAGTCACAGCCTCATGCAGTCACTGCTCACATCATGCAGGCAGGCAGGGCATTGCTGGAAGGACACAGAAACCTGCTACACCACTCTTAGCAATGGAGTGCTTTCACTTGGCTAGCAGCTGCTCTACTTGTGGACTGTTTTGTAGTAAATGGGGCATGAAATAATACTGATCCTATGAAGAGGTTAGTTATCAAAACAAAGGACATCGAGGCCCTCTACTTTACTTTAGCTACATTTTCCTCTATGTTCCCAACCCTAGATGCTTACTGGAAAGCTCCTTTCCTAGAGATGCTGAATTATTTGGTCTACTCAACCTAGCCCCCTTAGGTGGCAGCCAGAAGAATCTTCTCAATATGATTCTGGAAATGCCATATTCCTGATTAAATCCTTCCATATCACTTAAAAAAATAACCAAACTTCTTAATTGTGGTCTCCAAGTCCCGCACAATAGGGCCCCTGCCCAGTCTCTTATCTCATTAACAATCGGATTCCCCATTTCACTGCATCACTGATCTCCTGGACCATGCCAGCTCCTTTTTTAACATGAGAGCTTTTGTATATATGATTCTCTCTGTTGGGAAAGGTTATATACCTCTGTTTCTCCTTCCTTTATCCATTATTTTTTATCCTTTGTGTTTCTGTTTAAATGACACACCTTGAGAGAGCTCTTTCTCATCAAAATAAGATTCCTGCTTATTCTAAATCTCAAAATCATATTTGTTTCCTCTGTGGAATTTACATATTAGAGACCTATTGATTATTTTCTCTGTCTTGGTTAAAATGGTATCCACCCAATCTCTCTATTATAAATTTAGGTAACAATTTCCCTTTCCTCAGAAACATTCTGTGGGGTAAACTTTGAAACTGTGTGAATGTTCTGTTCCCCAACAAGCTTTCATCCAATAGTTTTACCATCCAATAAATTTCCTTACAAGCATATCAATAGTTGCAAATTCCACTTCTAATTTTGTCATTTGTCCTACATTTATTAGTTGAAATCATTTTCTGAAGAAATGTTCCCTCTCCTCCTTTATTTATTTAGTTTTGTGTATGTGGTACTGGGGGTCAAACTCATGCCTTTACTCATGCTAAGCAAGTGCTCTAATACTAAGTTACAACTCTAGCCCCTTTTATTTTTTATTTTGAGACAGGATCTCACTAAGTTGCTGAGGCTGGTCTTGAACTTGAAATCCTCCTGCTTCAAGCCTTCCAAGTCACTGGGACTACAAGTGTATTCCCATACCTGGCCTCCTTTATTATTTTTAACATAATTATGGAGTCTTGGATTCTTTCTTTACTATGACTGCTGTAGTCTGTTACAACCATTATTCTTTTTGATGCTCAAATTGCTTCAAATTTGACCAATAAGAAGCCCTTCAAGTCAGCTGCTGTGTTCTTTTCACATGGGCCCCATTTGTCTTTGAGTGCTACTTTGCATTCTGGTACATCAAGATTTTCCAAGATCACATGGCAGTTTCTTTGCTCTAGCCTTGGAATCAGTCACTTCTCAAGGAAGCCCAGATTCCTTTTTACTGGGAAATGATAGAGACCAAGATCTGAGCATAGCATGTTCATTGCTACTGTGGTGTTATTTTTGCTAGGTTCTTTCAGGAGACAGTGCTAGAACAACTTTTTATAAATTCTACAACTCTTATTGACACTTTTAATTCAACTCTAATATTTCCTATATACTTGCATTAATTTTCTAAGGCAGTTATAACAAAGTATCACAAACTTTGTGGCTGAAAAACAAGTTTATTCTCTCATAGGTCTAGAGACCCAAAGTTTGGCATGAGGGACTGAGTGAAACATACCATCACATTTAAAGCATTTGTCATGTCCACTCACATGCTACTTACTGGTCAAGTTGAGTCATATGGCTCTGCCCAAAGCCAGTGAGGTTTTTGTAAGAAAAGAGGAAGTAAAAAGTCAAGAGCAATACAGTAATACAAGCTATCTCATATACACTTTTCTGTTCATTTACAAATCCCTTCTGTTTTCTTGTTTCAACAATAAAAGGTGATTTTATGTAGGCAAAGGTAAGAGGTTTGGGAAGCTTACTAGGTTTCTTAATCCAGAAGTACTCTCTACTGACTGCTACAATTTATTTAATAAATGGGAGTGGAAGAGGTTTGTGTGTCATGTGATTTAGTAATCCATTTCTGTTTTATAGGAGACTTAATGTCCACCATTTCTTTCATTCAGCATCTCTAGTCCCATATATTTTCACTCCCTTTCCTTATAGTTCTCCAGAAACCAATGCAGGTCTCAGAGTATTTAATCACTCAGATGAGGAATTTTTCTTTTTAGAAGTGATTTTATCTTGTCCTACCATTACTAGGCCCCATAATGACCTCTCCTCTTTTTTGCAGTCTCTGCTAGGCTCTCTCAAGAGCAAACTCTGAAGCCAGGTCTGTTACCTTTAGAAAATTTATTTCCTACTTATAAATGGACACTCACAGTATTCTTTGGCTTCTTCTTATTCTGTAGGTGAGTTATGGGTGAGTTTATTCCAAATTTTAAAGTGTGTGTGTGTGTGTGTGTGGTTTTTGAAGACGTGAAATATTTAGGTAGCTGTCAGCATCTGACAGGAATGGACAATTCAGTACTTGCAATTTTTATATGCTATTTTAAACTATTTTTCCCAACTATTTGGTTCTGGCATATATAAATACAATTATTTTTTGTATTTATTTTGTTTTCAATGAGCTTGGAAAATTCCTTTGATTCTAATGATTTATATATAGATTCTTTGGGATTTTCTCTGAATGCCACCATATCTTCTACATATAATACATTTGTTTTATCTTTTCTACACATTTTGTTTCTTTTACCTACCTCACTGTACTGCTTAGGGAATCCAATACATATTTTTAACAAAAGTGGATATGGCAGATTAAGGACTAGTATGAATTCTTTTATACTCCTCTTGTGGAAAAGTGTGTCTATTTGGTTTCATTCTAAATTTGGGCTGGCCATTGGCTCTCTGAATCATTGGAGTATGACAGAAGTGATACTAGATTAGTTCTGGGCCTGATCTTTAAAATGCACTGGAAGCTTCCATGCTGATGTCTTGGAATCTAGTTCTTATGTAAGAAGACAGACAATTCTAAGATGTTGTAAGAGAATAAAGACATGTGGCTAAGGGTCAAAAGGATAAGATACCATGTGGTTAGAAAGGTCAAGGAAAACCAAGGCACTAGACATATGAGTA
This sequence comes from Marmota monax, assembly GCF_021218885.2. NCBI lineage: Eukaryota > Metazoa > Chordata > Mammalia > Rodentia > Sciuridae > Marmota > Marmota monax. The sequence continues at coordinate 911,780 of NW_026692025.1, read as the reverse complement.
AAGAAGTGGATCCATCCATCCATCCCCACTGATACTACATGGATCAGAGACAAACCAAGACAGTGTACAATAATTCATAGTCATCTTTAATCTGTTATATACAGTTTTGTAAAAAACTATATTGGATGGTCTAAGCAGTGCAGTAAGAAAAAGAAATAAAAGTTATAGGAAGAGCCAGCCAAATCCTTCACAATCTCCTGATCCACAAAATTATAAGCATTTTTGGGGTAGTTTGTTATTCAGAAATAAAACAGATAACTGGTACTGTGGGCATCCTGGTCTTAGTCTCAGTCTCCAAGACAAATCTTTCTGTGTTTCACCATAAAATACAATATTGTTTTATCTGATCAAATAATTTTTCTTCTGTTAATTCTTCTAATTTTTCTTTATTTTAGTTTATTAATTTTTAAAAATAAGAACAGATGTTGAGAGGATCAAAGATGGCAGATCAGAGAAATCCATAGTATTGTAACAGGCCTCCAACAGTGAATTGAAACAGTAATTCTGCAGCAGCAAACTGAGGTATGAAGACTGTAGGAAAACACCAGTAGGCAACCCAGAGAACTAGCAATCAGGTGAAAACCAAAGATGTTTTTTTCTAGAATAGAAGTATAATTCATAAAAGCAACAGAAGGTGGCAGCATCTGGTAAGCAGTGGCTAGGTGGGGGAGGGGAAACACCCCTCCAATAAGACAAAAGAATTTTTCTATTAAGATAGGCAGATGCCACTCTCCGGCACAGTTGCAATCAGAGAGTAAACAAACTCAGAAATAGCAGGCTGAACCAGCTGGAGAAAGCCCAGCTGGCACCCAACATACATGGATAAAGATACTTAAAAAGACCCTTTGTTTGGAGTTTCTAAGTAGCAGACTAAAAGTTGCTTCAGGTTACCTTTGTTTTTCATATTGTACTCTTTATTTTTTTATCACTTTCTTTTTTAAATTTTTTTAATGTTTTTTGGTACACTTGTGTTTTGAATACCCAATCAGCCACTGAGGCTCTAATATTCCCTGGGTTTGTAAGGGCTAATGCCTTGAGTTGATGTGGATCTATAACAAGAGACTGTAACAGAGACTGGGGAGGTAGTCAGGGTAGCCATAGCACCAGATTCATTTCAGCCTCCAGAGCAGAGAAGAGCAAAGGACACATTCATTAGCATCTGAAGGTCTGAAGTCTGGCATAAGTACTGTGACTCATGGGGTGGACAGACTGGGATGATCAGGGTCAGATGGAAAATAAGGTCTCTCAATCCACTTTATCCAATCCCAGAAGGGGCTGGAGTATCAGCTTAGAATCCTACATACCTTCCCCCAGCACACCCAGTTGAGGGACTGAGGGTCTCAGAAGGAGAGGTACCATAGAGTCTGTAAGGCAAGGAGAGCATGAAGCTCAAGGTACAGACTATCCTAACAAATTCAACTAGTTTGGGTCAGAGTTGAGGACAAATAAGTACCAGGAACACTGCAATATAAAAGTTTCCTCCTAGTAGATTCTAAAATTAAATTCTATTTCAAAAACCTCAGCAAGAAAACAAAACAAAAAACCACATTTGTATAGGACAGATATTGCATCAACTGCATATTAACCAATTCCTAGTGTCCCCCCACAATTCATGATTTTAAAAACTATACTTAATTTTATGTATTTTGTCAATTAATTGAATATTCTCTCAATACCTCTATTCTCTTCCATCTCCATTCCCTTACCCTCTCCTTCATCGTTTATACTCACCACATTTTAACTTCTTTCTCCCTTCTCTCCTCTACCTTTTCATTCCATTTTCTTTATGTTTTAGTTTTTCTATTTGTATCCCTTCTTCCATTGCAATTTAGTATACTTTCATTAATTCTTAACCTCATCTGGTTCTAAATGAACTCTCACTGATGTTCCTCTCAACAGAGTTGTTGACATCAGTAACAATAACTTGTATAGTATATGTTGATATCTGGTTTGATCATAAATAACCATGGTTACTAGCAGTTAATGTCTCCTTTCAATGAATTACTAGTAGTTGGAATTAACACTTTGGTGATGCAGATTAGATATATGAAAGCAAAGATATATTCCTAGCCTGAGACTTAGTATTAATTGAAGCCTATAACCCCTCAACAAATTCCAAAGAATTAAAAAAGCTAATGGTTAAAGTGATCAATGAACTGGGGGGAAAAAAGGAATGAACTGAGGGAGAAAATACAGGAAGTGAGAGCATTTTAATAAAGAGATAAAGATTCTAAAAAAAAAGAACCAAACTGAAATTCTGGAAATGAAAGACAGAATGAATCAAATAAAAATTCAATTGAAAGTCTCATCAATACATTAGTTCACATAGAAAACAGGATTTTAGGCACTGAAGACAAGGTATATGAACTTGAAACGAACTTACCTCAACATCATAAAGGCTATATATGACTAACCCAAAGCTAACATCATAGTGAATGGGGAAAAACTGAAAGCATTTCCTCTAAAATCAGGAGCAAGACAAGGATGTCCACTCTCATCATTCCTATTGATTATAGAACTTGAAATTTTAGCCACAGCCATCAGAATGAAATAAAAGGGATATAAACAGGAAAGGGAGATGTCCAATTATCACTACTTGCAGAGGGTATGATCCTATAGTTAAAAGAGCCAAAAACTCCACCAGAAGACTGCTACAGCTAATAAATTCATCAGAGTAGCAGGATAGTACAAAGCAACATATAAAAAACAATAGGTTTTCAATTCACCAATAATGAATTTGCTGAAAGAGATCAGGAAAAAAATTCCATTCACAATAGCCTCAAAAATACCTACAAATGAGTCCAACCAAGGAGGTGAAAGATCTCTACAATGAAAATTATAGAACACTGAAAAAAGGAATTAAAGAAGACACTAGAAAATAGAAATATCTCCTATGTTCTTACATAGGCAGAATTAATATTGTCCAAATGACCATACTACCAAAAGTAATATATAGATCCAGTGTGACCTCCATCTATATTCTTTACAGAATAGAAAAAAAAAACTGTCCTAAAATTCATTCAGAAGAACTAGAGACCCAGAATATCCAAAACAATTCTGAGCAAGAAGAATGGTGCTGGAAGAGTCCCAATATGTGGTCTCAAATTATACTGCAGAGCTATAGTAACAAAAACGGCACTGTGTTATCACAATAACAGACATGAAGACCAATGGGATGAAATACAAGACAAGAGACAAACCCACATCCTTACAGTCATCTGATTGATGCCAAAGGTACCAAAAATACTCACTAGACAAGAAAATCTTTTTAACAAATGGTGTTGGGAAAACCAGATATTCATATATAGAAGAATGAAACTAGATCTCTTTTTCTCACCATATATAAAAGTCAACTGACAGTGTATCAAAGGCCTAGGAATTAGATCAGAAACTATGCACCTGGTAGACAAAAACACAGCATGAACACTCCAACACACAGGTATCAATTTCTTCAGTAAGATGCCTAAAGCTCAGGAGATGAAACTAAGAATTAATAAACAGGATGGCATCAACAGAAAAGCTTTTGCACAGCAAAGGAAACAAGAGCATGGAGAGACAGCCTATGGAATGGGAGAAGCTCTTTGCAAGTTCCCAATGCCCCCAGTGATATAAATACCTCCTACGGGGCCCCACCTCTTAAAGTTTCCACCACTTTCTAGTAACACCAAGCTGTGGACCAAGGCTTTTCCCCATGGGCCTTTGGAAGACATTCCAGATCCAAATTAGCACTCCAGCCTTTTCCTTCCTATAAGTTCTTTAATTCAGGTGAAAAGCTGACTAACAATGTTCATGAATAATATAGGCCAACTGTGTTCCTTTCTAATATTGTCCTCACTGGATTTTGTTGTCAAGGTTATGCTAAAATCATAAGAGAGTTGAATAATGTCTCATATTTTTCCATCTTTTGGAAGAATCTTTGTGAAATTCACATGATTTCTCTCTTGAATTTTTGGTAGAACATTTTGAATACCATTTGTATCTGGAGTTTTCTTTGTGGGAAGATATTTGAATACCAATCGAAATCATCAAATGTAATAGGTGTTTCAAGGTTTTCTATTCATTCTTCAGAAAGTTATAATTACTATGATCAATTTTATAAATTTTCAAGTTTACCATTATAAGATTAATAAATACCAATTTATTACTTCAGGATCTTTATTGATGTCTCCTCTTTTATTTCTGATATTGACTATTTGTACTATTTAATCTTGATCAGTGTTCTCAGATGTTTGTCAATTTTCAAGGAACCAACCTTTGGTTTTGTTGATTTTCTTTATTGTGTGTGTGTGTGTGTGTGTGTGTATATATATATATATATATATATATATATATATATATATATATATATTTACTTTATTAACTTTAAATCTTGGCTATTTCCTTGATTATTCTTTCCTTTGCTATTGTCCCAGTTTCTTGAAATATACCTTAGCTCATTGTTTTCCAGCCTTTCTTCTTTTCCAATATATGTGTACTGAGAAGTTTATTATCAGGCAAATTGGTAAAACCTTGTATATTATTTGTTTTTTTTCTCTTGAAACCTTGAGAATCTTCTCTTTATATTTCACCTTTAAGAGCTTGATTATTTCTTGGGATGGATTTGGTGAGTTAAATCTGACTCATCACTGTTGACCTTCTTGTACTTGTATATTTGTATTCTTCTCTAGGTTTGGGAAGTTTTATGTTATTATTTCCTTTTCTTTCTCTCTTTTATAAACTTTTTAAATTTGCTCTAATTAGTTATACATGACAGTATAATGTATCTTGACACACTGTACACAAATGGAGCACAACTTCTCCTTCCTCTGGATGTACGGGGGGCAGAGTCACTCCAGTAGTGTGATCATACATGTATATAGGGTGATAATGTCTGTCTCTTTCTACCATCCTTGTCATCCCCATAATCCCACCCCTCCCCTGACTCCTCTTTAAACAAACCAAAGTTTCTTCATTATTCCACACACCCCTGCCCTACTATGGATCAGCATCCAGTTATCAGAGAAAACATTTAGCTGTTTTATTTCATTGTCTTATTTCACTTAGCATGATATTCTCTAGTTCTGCAAATGCCATAATTTTATTCTTCTTTAAGGCTGAGTAATATTTCATTGTGTATATGTACCACATTTTCTTTATCAATTCATTGTTGAAGAACATCTAGGTTGGTTCCATAGTTAAGCTCTTGTGAATTGCTATAAAAATTAATGTGGTTGTGTCACTGTATTATCCTGATTTTAAGTCCTTTGGGTATAGACCAAGGAATGGGATAGCTGGGTCAAATGGTGGTTCCATTCCAAGTTTTCTGATGAATCTTTATACTGCTTTCCATAGTGGTTGCACCAATTTGCAGTCTCAACAGCAATGTATGAGTGTGCCTTTCTCCCCACATCCTCGCCAACACTTATTATTGCTTGTATTCTTGATAACTACCATTCTGACTGGAGTGAGATGGAATCATAGAGTAGTTTTGATTTGCGTTTGTCTAATTGCTAGAGATGATGAACATTTTTTCATATGTTTGTTGATCGATTGTATTTCTTCTGAGAAGTGTCTGTTCAGTTCCTTGGGACATTTATTGATTGGGTTATTTATTTTTTTGGTGTTAAGTTTTTGAGTTCTTTATATATCCTGGAAATTAGTGCTCTACCTGAGGTGTGTGTGGTAAAGATTTTCTCCCATTCTGTAGGGTCTCTTCATTTTACTGTTTTCTTTGCTGAGAATCTTTTTAGTTTGAATCCATCCCATTTATTTATGGATTTTTATTCTAACTGGTTATATACGACAGCGGAATACATTATAGTTCATATTACACATATAGAGCACAATTTTTCATGTCTCTGGTTGTACCCAAAGTATATTCATACCATTCGTGTCTTCATACATGTAACTTAGAGTAATGATGTCCATCTTATTCTACCGTCTTTTCTACTCCCATGTCATCTCCCTTCCCCTCCCTCCCCTATGCCCTATCTAGAGTTCGTCTAATCCTCCCATACTACCCCCCCAACCCCATTATGAGTCAGCCTCCTCATATTAGAGAAAACATTCAGCATTTGTTTTTTTGGGATTGGCTAACTTCACTTAGCATTATCTTATCCAACTCCATCCATTTACCTGAAAATGCCATGATTTTACTCTCTTTAATGCTGAGTAATATTCCATTGTGTATATATACCACAGTTTCTTTCTAGGTTGGTTCCACAGTTTAGCTATTGTGCATTGAGCTACTAAAAACACTGATGTAGCTGTGTCCTGTAATATGCTGTTTTTAAGTCCTTTCCATCCCATTTATTGATTCTTGATTTTACTTCTTGCACTTTAGGAATCTTGTTAAGGAAGTCATGTCCTAATTTGACATGATGAAGATTGGAGCCTACTTTTTCTTCTATTTACGCACAGGGTCTCTGTTCTAGTGCTTAAGTCTCTGATCCACTTTGAGTTGAGTTTTGCACAGGGTGAGAGATAGGGGTCTAATTTCATTTTTCTACATATGGATTTTTAATTTTCCAGTGCCATTTGTTGAAGAGGCTACCTTCCTCCAATATATATTTATGGTGCCTTTGTCTAGTGTGAGATAACTGTATTTATGTAGGTTTGTCTCCATGTCTTTATTCTGTATCGTTGGTCTGCTATGTTATTATTTCTTTGCATATGTTTTCTACCCCTTTAATGTTCTCAGGCCCCTCTTGAACTTCAATAACCTGAGTATTGCTCTTTTAAGACTTTCCCAAAGTTTCTGTAATCTTTCTTCAATTCCCTTCATTCTTTTTTTCTCCCCCAACTCTATATTTTCAAATAGTCTGTTTTGGAGCTTACTAATATCTCTTTTGTCTGATCCACTGTGCTATTAATGCCTTCTTTTATGTTTTGGATATGAGATATCTCCCAAAAGCTCCTCTGTTGATACGAGGATATTCACAGGTGAAATGACTGGATTATGAAAGCTATACTCTAATTAGTCCACCCTAGTTTGAATGGACTAACTGGGTGGTAACTATAGGCAGACAGGGCACAGTTGGAGAAGGTAAGTCACTGGGGACATTCCCTAGAATATACCCTTTCTCTCTCTGCTCCCTGGTCAACATGAGCAGAGTAGCACTCCTCTGCCATGTCCTTCTGCCATGATGTTCTGCCTTACCTTAGGCCCAGAACAATGGAGTCAACTGACTAGTAACCACTATGAAAGAACTCTCAGAGAATTGAAAACAGCTGTTTTAAGGGAACTCAATGAGCTTGATGAAAACACAGAGAAATTATTCAATATACTATTAGAAAATTTTTCTTTAATACTGTCTGAATGTTCACGGTTGGCCACTTTTTCTTTTAGCTCTGACATTTTGTCTTCAGCAATGCCTTCTCTATAAAAGAGACTTTAAACAGAACATTTTATTTTATTTATTGTGTCTTCATTTCCATGATTTTTGTTTGGTTGTTTTTCAATGTGTTTATCTCCTTATTGAATTTTTCACTGATATCCTGTACTGACTTCCTTAATTCATTCAGTTGGGTTTTTCTGTGTTCTCTTGGAATTCACTGATCATTTTTATAATCATTATTTTGAATTCTTCATCTGATAATTCATTCACTTCAATATCTTTGGGGTCAGTTGCTGATGAATGATGAACTTTAGGAGGTATCAGATTACCCTGTTTTTTCCAAACTTTTTGTATTTCTGTGTTGGGTTTATGCATCAGTTGGAAAGATTTCTCTTCCAATTTTACATATAGGCCTTTTTAGGGCACAGCTTTCTCTTGCCAATGTGTCCTAGAGTGATATAGATTGAGACCTCCCCCCCCCCCCCGTAGGTGTGGTATCCTCAGTCAGTATTAATTCTGTTTTTTTCTGTAGTAATACACATACACAAGTAGAACCTGACCACCCATCCCTAGCCATTCCTACTTGGAGCCTAGTCAGGAGTTTGGGCTTTTGTCTCTTCTTTGTATTAAAATATAGCTGAACTATGAATGTCATTAATTTTCATATGGACCAAGGTGCACAGTCTTTTGGATGAGTTTAGTTCAGTAGGTAAGTCTCTACCTTGTGAACTTGTAGTGCCCCTGTCATTTACTAGCACCTCACAGAAAAGGTGGAAACAAATAATAGCAACACTCAATGCAAACAATATACAGCATTAAAATAAGTACTAGGTACCTACTGTAACGTATACAATACTAATTACCATGAAAACAGGAATGGTAGGGTTAACAATTGCTACCAGCAAAAACAACAAATAACCATGAACTAGATCTGGCATTAAAGCAAATAGCAGGTGTCAACTATTTCATCCACAGCACTAATAACTGCAACAAACTGGTGAGGGTAGGAGTTACAAAAAAAACAATTAGTTCTGAAAGATGGTAACAATACAGTTCATTAAGAAAAAAGAAAATGTGATAGGAAGGTGCTGGAGTGGCCTAAGACTGAGGCTGCCTGAAAATCAGCTTCCCTTCTCCCCAGTATAAGGTACGATGGAGTGGGAAGTGCTGTCATTTGGAGCCTTGTCTCCACAGACCAGATTGGTGCACTTCCAGGGTGGAGTTGCTGCAGAGTTCTATAAGGGGAGTTCCTGGGGCTAGGGCTTAGGGTTTAGGTGTAATCAGGCCTTAGGGACTTTGCTGGGTGGAATCTTCTCTGAAGGGATTAGATCGACACACCCATAAGGCCTGGCAGCTGCCAATGTCTGCTGGGAATCCGAAACTCAGAAGCCTCCCAAAGATTGTAGAGCAGCAGAGCCAATTTTGCATATCCTGTGCTGCCCACAAACACAGCTTTCCCAGGCTTAGTCCCTAAGTGTATTCATATTTACCTATTCAAATTCCCAACATTCTTCAGCTTGTCACATATATTGTCAGACTCAAAGGAAATGTGAGTTAGGTTAACCTTCATTTTCCTGACTTTTCTATATCTAATGTTTTAGATATGTCTCTTATAAAAGGAATAGAATTGCTTTTTCCTTCTGATTAATCTGACAATTGTCATGTCTTAAATGGAATATCTACTTCATTCATGTTATAAATACTTTTGGATTTAAACCAGCCATCCTATCTTGCTATTTTTCCTGCCTATTTTGTTTCTTTATTTGCTTACTTCATTAGATTTATTGAGTATATTTTATCCCTTTATAGTCCCATTTTTTGGAATCCTACACTTCATTTATATTCTATTTCTTCCTGGTTACCCTGATAATTGTAATTTGCATCAAATTATCAAGGTTTAATGTTAATCAACACTTATATCTTCTACATGACAATTTTAGAATCCCTTATTCTACTTACCCCCATCCTGACTTTTCAGCTGTTGTCACATGTTCTAAACCTTTTATTTTTAAAAGTTTATTACTCAGACATTTTTTATAGTAACAGAAAGATGAATAATACATAACATCATGGTTAATTCTTAGTAAAAAGGAATATTTAAAATACCACGGATATGAACTGTTCTTTTTTCCATTACTCACTGGATAGTAAGACTTTCTCATGCTTACGAGTGTGTGTTGACTTATTAAGCAAATCCATATCAAAATTGAAGACCATCTGGATCACTAAACTTAAATGTCAATAAGGCTTGGAAATGTAGGTTGCTGATGAGTATACAGGCATAATTAAGAATTTCCTAAATAGCTCTCATTGTTTAGTCCTCTGATTCTTGTCATCATCCTGGTTGATGTCAACCCCAACGAGAAAAATCAATTCTTGGCTCTACACTTCCTTTCGTTGAAATTTTTCTTTCTAAGAGTCACTGTATTCTCCTACAATACCCCTTATAGCATCCTGTTATTATAGGTACTGAGTGATTTTACCCTGAAATTTTAGCCACATATAAACCTGGTCATATATCTAAATGTCAAGCTCTAGGAGAGGTTTTCTGTTTTTCTTGTGAGAACACCATACCTTTACTTTGCCATTCTGTAAAAAGAGAGTCCAGTGATGGCCATCTTGACTGCTGGAGATAAGGAACTCCTTCACAAACATGCTGGTAAGAAGAGATTTCACTCCTTGTGTGATTATTCCTGTGACTTTCATTGTCTTCTGGAAGTCCACTTGCAGCCACTCTTTTGGATTATTTACCTAAAGAAGGTGATACTGTACTAGTATTCTATTGGTTATCATTTGCTTCCAGAAATCCACAAATTTCTTTTTTAGCCTTATCCAGCGCTTACCACTCTACATCTTATAGTTTATCGGTCTCCCTTATTTGACTAAGAAACTTGAGAGCCAAAATTTTTCTTACTAATCCCTGTGTCGTCAGGGTCATCTACTTAATAAGTGCTCAGTAAATTCTGAATGAATATAAAAGCCATATATAGGGGCTGGGATTGTGGCTCAGCAGTAAAGTGCTCACCTAGCACGTGCGAGGCCCTGGGTTCAATTCTCAGCACCACATATAAACAATAAAATAAAGGTATTGTGTCCAACTACAACTAAAAAATAAATATTAAAAAAAGCCATATGCAGACTGACTAGAGTATAAAAGTTTGGCAGTGTAGTATGCAAACTATTTTGTTTAAAATAAATCCCTGGAGGAGCAGAGACAATTCTATTCCCTCCCCTAAAAAAGGAACTAAGTAGGGCTGGGGATATAGCTCAGTTGATAAAGTGCTTGCCTCACATGCACAAGGCCCTGGGTTCAATCCCCAGTACATGCACACACTCTCAACTCAGTGACTGAACTGGGTGGCTCAGGAAAAAAAAAAAAAGAAAATACATATATATATTTTCCCAATGAAGTACATAGGACTATAAACTTTTCCTTTGATGTATTCAGAAACCTGGAAAGAAAGCTAATTGTTGATATTTATCTGTAAAACTAGACTTTAGCTACTTGTATTTTTAATATTTTTACTTATAGATGGACACAATGTCTTCATTTTATTATTTATCTATTGTTTAATGTGGTTCTGAGAATCAAACCTAGTGCTTCACACATACTAGGCAAGCACTCTACCACTGAGCCACAACCCCAGCTCGACTTTTTTTTAAAGATATTAGCCTAGTACTGGATACAGATTCTTCTTCCAGGAGGTCCAATTAAGGATCATCTCTCCCCAATGCATCTATGTGAAATCATGTACCACATCCATTACATGCCTGTAGGGGTGTCTGCCCATAATCAACCTTCCTAGATACTTTTTAGGAACAATATTTGAACAATCAAGCATTTCCACCAGTTTTCCCAACTCCTACCCCTTGCTCTATATCAGTTAAAAGGTAGGTAGATATGTTTCCTTTTACCTGAGGTCTCCAAGCATTAGTCCTTCCCTGAAGGTGAAGCCGGGCTTGTGAAGGAGACCAAGTGGCAAACATATTGGTAAAGTAGGATGAGGCAGTAATCTGTGCATCTGATATTAGTTTATTCTCCATTCCCAATGGTATGCTGCAACCTCAAAGAAGTCAAAGGAGAATGTTATCACAAAGACAGGCTGCAGCCTAGGTTCCATTGGACTACCTCTAATATCTAGGGCCACTATCATCATAATCATTTCCCAGGCATTAGCTTTTGCACAAATTCCCTTATTGTTAGCATGTTCCTGTTTTCTGGACAGTTCTCTTTAGCTGTTTGGCACTGAGTTTCCTTATTAACAGAATTACAGGAGGTGGTTACCGTGGGGGGAAATCCCATGGTTAGGGTAACAAATTCCTGGGTTTTCTTAGGACAGTGCTGGTTTTATTACTGATAGTTCTGTTTCCTGACAGAGAACCCCTCCTTTTAGTCTCAGGATAACAAGAACAGTTAGTCATCCTACCTAGGGCTGGGAAAGGAAAGGATACGAGATGACTTGGCACTTACTGTTTAAATCACAGCCTATCAACTCCATACGAAGAGTGCTGCGGATGCTATAATGAGTTGGGTGCAAACGAATGTACCGAGCAATAATTGGAGGATTAAAAATATTGTGTTTTATCCCAGATGAATCCACATTGCCAAAGAAAACCTATTGGGAGAGATTATCACAAATACATGGAAAGTGAATACAAAGTGAAAAGCAGTTCCTCCAATTGACATCTTTCTTCTAACTTTGCCTTGTACATCTGTCAATACTATCAAATATATTAAAACAAGGCTGGTAGCAGGGCACAGTGGCACATGTCTGTAATCCCAGCAGCTCAGGAGACTGAGACAGGAGGACCGTGGGTTCAAAGCCAGCCTCAGCAATGGCAAGGTGCTAAGCAACTCAGTGAGACCCTGTCTCTAAATAAAATACAAAATAGGGCTGGGGATGTGGTTCAGTGGCCAAGTGTCCCTGAGTTCAATCCCCAGTACCAAAAAAAAAAAAAATAGAAGGCTGTCTAGACAGATGTTAGGATAATATACATGAAGGAGAAAAGCATCAGGAAGAAGAATGGAACAAGATTAGGTCTTCTCTGGGGACAATGAAGCCATTTTCTACCTTGGGTCTCTGTAAAAGACTCATAAAAGAAGTTGAGAAAGCCATTTATGATTTTGTACTCCAACATGGTATCAACTGGGAGCAAAAAGACATGCATTATCAGGAGAGTTACATCAGTAAGTTGGTAGAACAGGAGGTCCTTAATTGTCATTCCCCACAAAGGAACAATGATGTGGCACTTATCTGTGGATAAAAGTACCTTTGTGGGAGTCTTGGGAATCAGGTAAAGGTTAAAGAGCCACATTTAGCCCCAAACCAAGTATGGCTCCTTTTATAAGGCAGACCTTCATCTTGGTGGCAAGCTTGCCAACTACAGTCTTGGCTACAAACTCAGAAGCAGGCTAACCCCTGTGGATTGAGGTTCAGCCCCACTTGTGTGTGGTCTTGACACAAGTTCCATTCACTCAGGGACCTGGTAGGGTCATCTTCCACTGGCATTCCCAAGTAAATGTGTCTAGGGTTTGGAAGTGGTTTGTCCCAAGGGTTCATGTGTTGGAAGCTTGGTCCCTAGTGTGGTGATACTAAGAAGTGGCAGAGCCTTTTAGAGTGGGAGCCTAGTGGGAAGTCACTGGGGTCATTGCTTTTGGAAGGGATTAAGGTAGTTTTCATGAGATCCCTGTTATTCTCACAAGGCTGAGTTATTATGGCTGAACAAGCCTGGCCCCTGAATTATTCACTGGTTTCTCATATTGTCACATCTTTACCTCTCATATACCACTCCTACTACTGTGATGCTCTTTGTAATTTTGGTCATCAGAGATAAGCCAGGCCACTGAACCTCCAGAACTATGAGCTAAATAAAGTATTTTATTTATAAAGTTTGTAGCTTCTGGCATTTTGTGATAATAACAGAAAATGGACTAGTACAGAGGCCCACCTATTGTGGACTTTCAAACAGACCTGTGACTCAGCTCTAGCCATGTACTACTATAGTGTGAAGGTACTTCTGCTTGCCCAGGAAACTGGTGGAAGCTATGTTAGTCCATGCCCCCAGAAAAAGGCCTGTGAAGTAGACCTGAACATGGACCCAGAATCAGTGTTGTGACCCAGCTCCAGTATTGGTGTTACTACAGTCTGGAGGAAATTCTGTCTATACATAGACCTAGTGGGAGTCATATTCGTTTGTTTCCCTAAAAACAGGCCAGCTGATCAGGGGACCCTGAAGCAGTACTGTGATCCAGTTCCAGATCTGCTCCACCATGGTCCACAGGCAGTTCTATTTATTTAGGGACCCAGCAGGAGGTATAGTCCTAGTAACAGGCCTACTGTTTGAGGGTCCTACTGTAGATTCAGAAGAAACCATCCAAATGCACATGTATCACTACAAGGCTATATAGATCATAAAGAATGTGGCAAACATAGTACCATCAAAGGAAACTAATAAAACTCCAGTAATCAGTGCTAACAAAATGAAAATCCATGAATTATTTTTTTAATATTCATTTTTTTAGTTGTAGGTGGACATAATATCTTTATTTCATTTTTGCTTTTTTATGTGGTGCTGAGGATTGAAACCAGTGCCTCATGAGTGCTAGACAAGCGCTCTACCACTGAGTCACAACTCCAGCCTCTCTATGAATTTTTTAACAAAGAATTCAAGATAATTGTTCAAAGAAGTTCAGTGAGGGGCTGGGGGATGTAGCTCAGTGAGAAAGTGCTTGTTTGTCTTGCTTACATGATCACAGTCCTGGGATCAATCCCAAGTACCAGCAAAAAAAAAGAATTAATTTGACGATATAGGAGACTAGAGAACACAGATAATTAAGAAAATCAGGAATATATGAACAAAATGAGAAGTTTAATAAAGAAATAAAAACTATTAAAAAGAACCAAACTGAAATATTGACTGTACAGAAAAATTTAAAAGCGGCTTTTGAGAACACATGTAATGTTGCAAAAGACGGAATAAATACACTTGAATACAGATGACTTAAAATTGTTCATTTAGAGGAACAAAAAAGAAATAAAAAAGAAACAGTGAAGAAAGCATATGGGACTTATGAGATATTATCAAGCAAAATAATTGACAGATTATAGGAGTCTTAAAACTTGAGAAAAAGGACAAAAGAAGGTTATTTAAAGAAATAATGGAATAGAGTTCCAAAGAGAGAACCAGCATGAAGAAAAAAAGGGGGATGCTACCGACCTGTGCTATGACAGTCTCCCGGAGTCCCAGCAACAAGATGGTACCACACCCAACTTCTCTAGGCACACATCATGCCACAGCGCCAACATAACAAGGTGCTGCATCTCAGCTAGGCCAGGTTTTCCCTCATCCCCAGCCCTGGGATCATCGTTCCTGCGCTGCCATGTTACACCTGGCAGTGCCAACCTGGCTGCAGTGGGAAGGAGAACAGAGAGACCTACGGACAGGTGGGTGCAGAGGCCAGGTTGTGGGGGCAAAAGGGTTTGAGGGGAGGACTATGGTGGGCCATTCTTCAGTCCCCACCATCCTTCGTGAGCTCCGGCCTTAAGAGTTCTGCACCTGGAAAACCCTCACCCCCCGCCTCTGCACGGGGGCTTCGGGTTTCCTTTTCTGTGGTTGGGGAGCTGCTCTTTGTCTAGTGAGCACCAGCCTGGATGGCTACGCAGAGCCCACAGTTGGTAGAACGTGATTTTTGTCCTTCCCAAGAGCTTGGTGGGCGCCCTTACTACTTGATACATATTTAGATCAGTTTGTGTACATTTCAGTTCTGATCCCATGGATCAGTATGGACCTTTTCTATGTTGTCGGTGAAATCATGTGACATGTGATGAAGAAAACCATTCCACAAATTACTTTATAACCCAGAGTATATGATGATTCATACTTAAAAAGAGAATGCAGATTTGGAATGTAATTGTTTTCTTTTTTGGTTAGCTTCTGTCTCTCCAAGAGACAACTGTTTTGTAAACATTCTGTGGGAGCTGCGTAATTGTTACCATAATTGCAGCCATTTACTTTCCCCTATTCTCACTTTATGAATATTGTTCTTATTCCCAAGAAATAGAAAAACTAGCCTGAAATAAAACCTACTGTCCTGCAGACGTGCTGGCCTCTCCCTGTTCTCTCCTTGAGAAGATAAAGGGAGATGCCGGTTTCCCTGTGCTCCTCTGAGAGATACGAAAACTGCCTGTCTGTGTTCCCAAGAAACAAACTTGCCTTCCACAATATCAGGAGATGCTTACTTTGTCTGTCAGGACTAATCCCACGCCTAGCCCACGGCCATGATTCCAGCCTCGAAAAGATGATATTAAAGGGGAGTTGCTGCTGCTCTCCCTCCTTGCTGCTGCTGTCCCTCTCTCTGCGCACAGCAGCCTTCTCAAGCTCCTGACAATGAAACGGCTTCCTATCCCAGGGGTGTGTGTGATTAGTCCTGCACCACTTTTCTTTCACTAATGACAATAGGGAAATTCAACAAATGACATCCTCTGTTTTTTTTTTTTTTTTTGACAATAAAATATACTTAAATTCTCAAAAAAAAAAAAAAAAAGGAAAAGGACAAGAATAAAAAATAATGGATGAGAACTTTACAAACTTTCCAAATATAGGGTGGGAAATGCACATCTCAATTAATAAAATCCAGAGGTTTTATTACTGATAGTCTTTGTCCTGTTATAAATATTTATTTTAATTACATTACAAAAGTCAACATCACAAAATTAAATGATCAAAAAACAAACAAAAATTTGACAGCAAGATAAAACTTACTTATCATATATAAGGAACCTTTCATAAATTACAGTACATTTCTCAGCAGAAATATTGCAGGCCAGGAAAGAGCAGGATGATATATTCAAAGTACGGAAACAAACAAATCCTGCCAAGAATACTTTTCTTGAAAAACTGTCCTTTAACAATAAAGAATAGGTAAAGACATCCAAACTCAATCACTAAAGAGGTTTGCTACTCCCGTACCTGCCTTCTACTTGAAATAAAAACACACTAAACAACAACACAATCCCTAATGATATGTATGCAGACAACTTCAATCAAGAACCACTATAAACTAAATTTGACAACACATTAAAATAATTATAATACATGAACTGGGATATATCCTTACAATGCAAGGGTGATTCAACATATACAACTCAACAACATGATATGCTGCTTTAAAATAATAAAACATAAAACACCACAATTATCTCAATAGGTACATAAAAAGCATTTGACAAAATTCAACATCTATTATAATGGAAATTAAAGACAACACAGATAAGTAAAAGAGATCCCATATTCATGGATCAAGAGAATTTCTCTTGTTAGGATATCCATACTACCTAATCTGTAGATTCATTAAAATCCCTATCAAAATCCCAACAACATTTTGTTACAAAAATAGGGGGGAAATCATAAAATTCATGTGGAACCACAAAAGACCCTGAAAGTCAAAGAAATATGGAGCAAGAAAAGAAAAACTTACAGGTGTCATACTTCCTAATTTCAATATATATTACAAGCCTATAGTAATTGTGACAGTACACTATTGTCATTAAAATAGATGTTATTAATCAATGGAACACAGAACACAAAAAAATTACGCACTTACTGTCAAAAGATTTTTAACAAAGATGCCCAGAACATACAATGAAAAAAGATAGATTCTTCAATAAACAGTTTTGGGAATACAAAATATCTACATATAGAAAAAAATTGATCCCTTTTCTCATACCATACATGAAATCAACCCAAAATGGATGGAAAACTTAATAAATAAGACCTGAAACTATAAAACTTCTAGAAGAAAACATAGGATAAAAGCTTACTGGGCTGGTGCTGTAGCTCAGTGGTAAAGTGCATGGGGTTTAATCCTCAGCACCACATTAAAAATAAATAAGGGCTGGGGTTGTGGCTCAGTGGTAGAATGCTTGTCTAGCATGTGTGAGGCCCTGGGTTCAATCCTCAGCACCACATACAAATAAATGAATAAATAAATTAATTAATTAATAAAAGATGCAGTTGGAAAATATTATGCTAAGTAAGCCAATCCCCCCCAAAAACAAATGCCAAATGTTTTCTCTGATATGAGGATGCTGATCCATAATGGGGTGGATGGAGTAGGGGAGGAATGGAGGAACTTTAAATAGGGCAAAGCGGGGGAGGGAAAGATGGTGGAATGAGATGGACATCATTACCCTAAGTACATGTATGAAGACACAAATGGTGTGACTCTACTTTGTGTACAACCAGAGACAGGAAAAATTGTGCTCTATACGTGTACTATGAATTGAAATGCATTCTGCTGTCATGTATTGATGGAGTTGTCTGAGATCTTGAGGACTTGTGCTGGAGCTACAGATGTTAAAGAGTTAATGTCCTCTGAGATCTTGGGAGGCCAGAGCAAGCAAGAATAGCAGACTGTTCTCAGGACATGCTCAGTTAACATGAGCAGACTTGTCACAACTTCCTCTTGAGACTGTGGACGTGCTTCATGTCTTTCCCTTGGGGTGGAGTTATTTGGGGAATGTTCCTGTTATCTTATGCTTAGTGGCTAGTATAGACCTTGGATAAAGACTAAGGAAGTAAATGTAAATGTAGCATTATTTTAAAAAAGATATTTTAGTATTTTGTCTGCCTAACCTCAAGGTTGTATTCCACAGTTGAGAACCCACTGTAAATTTTAAAATGCTGTCCTTGCCAATAATAAACGTTCTTAGCTGCACCAAGCTTTGGATCCCCTGAGTCACTTCTTTCGTCTCATTGGGCTCTTCAGTCCTCATCAAAAATGTATAACAAATTAGGGTAAATAACTTTTTTTAAAAAAAAGGGTATTATTTCCAACTACAACTAAAAAAATAAATAATTTTTAAAAAAGCTTCTTGACATTGTTCTGGGAAATATTACTATTAATAATATTTAATAACAATATATACATTATATTATTACATATTATGAATTATATAATAATAATTATTACTGCATATCACACCCAAAACACAGGCAATAAAAGCAAAAAGAGACAAACAGGATAGTATCAAACTAAAAAACTTTTGAAAACAAACAAAACAATCTACAGAGATAAAAGAAAACTTATAGGAAAAGGAGAAAATATTTTCGATCCAAATATCTGATAAGAGCTTTGCTATGGTATGAATGTCTTCTCTAAAACACATGTTGAAAATTAATTGATGTTGTAACATTGTTGAGAGATGAGACCTTTAAGAGGTGATTAGATCATGAGAGCATGGCTAAATTAATAATATTATTATTGCAGGACTGGGTTAATGATAAGAGTACCAGAAAATGTTATAAGATTATTGACTGTGGAGTATATTAATTAGTGTGTGTGTTAGATAAAGACTGTAAGCACTATGTCCATGATGTAATGTAAACTGCAAAACTTAGATAGATTTAAGTTAGTGATGTAAAAGTTTACACCCAGGCATAGATTCCAGACCTCACTCAGTTATCAGCTGCAAGCACAACTGAACTAGGACTTAAAATCCAGAATTCTGGGGCCAACAGGACAAATAAGACCCAGACAAATAGATCAAGATCTCTGTCACTGTTGTTCCCCCATAGCAGACTCCTCCAGCCCGGATCAAGTTCCAGTGACCTGGACTTAAGACATGTCACAGGTGTTGCCTGGGACCCATGGGTGTAGACTCAGTTAGGACTTAGATTTAGGATGTGTGTCTGAAGTGTGATGAGCATTAATAAAACAGATTTGATTGACTCTAACTGTGCCTCAGACTGAGTTGTAGAAACCACTCGTGACAGTTAGTATGTGAGGATTCTGATAAAGAATGAGTTCTTCCTCCCTTCCACACCCTGCTCTCTCCCTCCTCTCATCACATGCATGCACTCACACTCATACCCTCTCGCTTTGTGGTAACTTCTATGATGTTATTGACAGAGCAAGAAAGTCCTCACCAGATGCAGCCCTTTGATCTCAGACTTATCATTCTCCTGAGTTGTAAGAAATAAATACCTTTTATTTATGGATTATTCAGGCTGTGATATTCAATTATAGTGATGGAAAATGGACTAGGAGAGGATTACTATCCAAACAACTCAATAGCAAAAACAAAATACAACAAGTAATTCCTGTGGGAAGCCACTTCTGAGCTTTAGTGTCTTCACTTGGCCTTGAGCCAAGGAGATTTTGGTCTGGCATTGCATACTATTTTGTGGCCCCTCTCACTTAATGGATTATGCAATGCACATGACTTCAATCTTCGCTGGTCTAGGAAGGCTGCTGTTGGAGCTGTGGAATTGGGATGACCCACTGGAAACTGGACAGCCCACCTCCTACCTTATTTGGTGAAGAACATTCTATAGAAAGCCTTTGAAGTTTCCCCCAGAGAAATAAAGCAAACTCTGGCTCTTGAGCTCTTTCCAGTGTGGAACTCAACCCCTAAGGTCACAGAGCAGTCCTGCCACCATTTTCCAAAATTACTTCCTGTGTAGTGTGGTTTCTTCACCACTTCTTTTTCTTAGCTTAATTTTGCAGCCAGCCTACCTCACACAGAGGAGATCCAAATTCCATCACCACTGTGGGACGTGGGTGAAAAATTTCAATTAAAAACAGAAGAGAGCCCTGAATAATCATTTCTCAAAAGATATACAAAAGCCCTAAAGATATATAAAAAGGTGCTCAACATCACTATTATTCAGGAAAATGGAAATTAAAACCACAAAGAAATATCCTCTTGAACTTGTTAGATAGCTATTAAAAAGACAAAATGTAATTAGTGCCTGGTGGCGCTTGGCTGTAAACCCAGCAGCTCAGGAGGCTGAGGCAGGAGGATCACAAGTTCAAAGCCAGCCTCAGAAACTTAACAAGGTACTAAGCAACTCAGTAAGACCCTGTCTCTAAATAAAATACAAATAAGGGCTGGGGATGTCGCTCAGTGGTCAAGTGCCCCTGAGTTCAATCTCTGGTACCAAAAGTCAATAAATAAATAAATAAATAAATAAAATAAAAGTTAATGGGTATTGGTGGAGAAAGAGAAACCTTTGTACACTCTTGGTGGGACTATAGATTAATCCAGCCATTATGGAAAAGAATATTGCCACTTCTTTTTTTAAATATTTATTTTTTAGGTGGACACAATATCTTCATTTTACATTTATGTGGTGCTGAGGATTGAACCCAGTGCCTCATGCCTGCTAGGCGAGCACTCTACCACTGAGCCACAACCCCAGCCCAACAGTATTGCCACTTCTCAAAAAAAATAAAAATAAAAACAGAACTACCATATGATCTCTAGCAATCCTACTTGTGGGTATATCCAACAGAAATGAAATTAGTATGTCTACACTCTCATGTTCACTGAATAATCATATATTATAATCAAGATACTCTGTGTACAAATTAATGAGATGCATGTTAGTATCCAACATGTGGGATTCAGGATCTTTTTTTTTTAACAG
Organism: Marmota monax; assembly: GCF_021218885.2. Classification (NCBI taxonomy): domain Eukaryota; kingdom Metazoa; phylum Chordata; class Mammalia; order Rodentia; family Sciuridae; genus Marmota; species Marmota monax. Next base: position 891,033 of record NW_026692025.1, on the reverse strand, counting down.
TAGAATGCTTTTTGACATATTGTACACAAATGGAGTGTAACTTTTCCTTCCTCTGGCTGTACATGGTGCAGAGTCACTCCAGTAGTGTGATCATACATGTATATAGGGTGATAATGTCTCTTTCTACCATCCTTGCCATCCCCATAATCCCACCCCTCCCCTGACTCCCCTCTGCACAATCCTAAGTACCTTCACTCTTCCCTACTCTCCTGCCCCAGATCCATCCATATACTGACAAATGCCATGATTTCTCCTTGAAGACTAATATTCCGGGCTGGGGTTGTGGCTCAGAGGTAGACCGCTCGACTACCATGCATGAGGCACTGGGTTCGATCCTCAGCACCACATAAAAATAAAATATTGTTTTAAAAAGACTAACATTCCATTGTGTATATACACCTTATTTTCTTTTTTTTAAGAGAGAGAGAGAGAATTTTTTCAATATTTATTTTTAGTTTTCAGTGGACACAACATCTTTATTTTTTTATTTTTATGTGGTGCTGAGGATGGAACCCAGCTCCCCGCGCATGCCAGGTGAGCGCGCTACCGCTTGAGCCACATCCCCAGCCCCTACACCATATTTTCTTTATCCATTGATCTCTTGAAGGGCATCTAGGTTACTTCCATAGTTTAGCTATTGTGAATTGAGCTGCTATAAACATTGATGTGTCTGTGTCTCTTGTACCATGCTGATTTTAAGTCCTTTGGGTATAAACTGAAGAGTGGGATAGCTGGGTCAAATGGTGGTTCTATTCCAAATTTTGTGAGAAATCTCAATACTGCTTTCCAAAGTGGTTGCACCAACTTGCAATCCCATCAACAATGTATGAGTGTACCTTTTTGCCCACATCTTTGCCAACACTTATTATTGCTTGTCTTCTTGATAATTACCATTCTGACTGGAGTGAGATGAAATCTTTGATTAGTTTTGATTTGCATTTCTCTGATTGCTAGAGATGATGAACACTTTTTCATATGTTTATTGATCAACTGTATTTCTTCTTCTGAGAAGTGTCTGTTCAGTTTCTTAGCCCATTTATTGATTGGGTTGTTTGTTTTTTTTGGTGTAAAGTCTTTTGAGTTCTTTATATATCCTGGAGATTAGTGCTTTGTCTGATGTGTATGTGGTAAAGATTTTCTCCCATTCTGTAGGCTCTCTCTTCACATTATTTATTGTTTCATTTGCTGAGAAGAAGCTTTTTAGTTTGAATCCATCCCATTTATTCATTAACTTCATTTTATTTACTTTTTTTTAAATGTGGTCCTGAGGATCAAACCCAGTGCCTCACACATGCTAGGCAAGTGCTCTGCCACTGAGTCACAACCCCAGCCCCCATTAATTGATTCTTATTTTTACTTTAGGAGTCTTGTTAAGGAACTCATGTCCTAAGCCAACCTGATGAAGATTTGAGCCTACTTTTTCTTCTATTAGGCACAGGGTCTCTGTTCTAGTGCCTAACTCACTTTGAGTTGACTTTTGTGCAGGGTGAGAGATAAAGGTTTAGTTTTCCCAGCACCATTTATTGAAGAGGCTATATTTTCTCCATTGTAAGTTTTGGCACTTTTGTCTAGTAAAGAGAACCATATTTATGTAGGTTTGTCTCTGGGTCTTCTATTTTGTACCATTGGTCTATATGTCTATTTTGGTACTAATACCATGCTATTTCTGTTACTATTGCTCTATAGTATGGTTTAAGGTCTGGTATGCTGATGCTTCCTGCTTCACTCTTTTTGCTGAGGATTGTTCACTTTTTTGCTGAGGCTGTTCTGAGTCTCTTATTTTTCCAAATTTTTTTTCATGATTACTTTTTCTAGTTCTATGAAGAATGTCATTGGGATTTTAATTTGAATTGCATTAAATCTGTATAATAGTTTTGGTAATATGGCCATTTCAACTATATTAATTCTGCCTATCCAAGAGCATGGGAGGTCTTTTCATCTTCTAAGATATTCAATTTCTTTCTTTAGTGTTCTATAGTTTTCATGGTAAAGGTCTTTCACCTCTTTTGTTAGATATATTCCCAAGTATTGCCTTTTATTTATTTGTTTGTTTATTTTGACATGCTTGGTATCTGCAGAAAGGTATATGCCATGTTGAAGACAACTGGAACACAGTTTGAGAAATATGCTACTAATACCAATTCAGAAGGCCAAGATTTAACCATGGCATATAGCATTAGAAAAGTTGAAAATGATCTCTCTCATAGAATATCTGAGATTTTGTATTTGCTTAAATATCATACAATATGAATAAAACCAGGAGTGTACTTTGGAGTTTCAGTATTAGGGAAATTTTTAAAAATTGTTCTGCCAGGCAACAATTTTTGATCCTATAAAATAGAAAAACTAATAAGTATATGGCATTGTTCCTAAAAAAGTTATATCTGAAATCACAGCTTTCCTTGTTGTAAATATATCTGCATTTTTGTGTTAAGATAGGATGAATCACATATATAAATTATAGGACTCTAAAGATTCACCAAGGATTTTCTTATTTTCCCCTGTTTTCCTGTACATTTAGAGGGAAACCTGACTTTTTAAAATGGCCTTTAGACTTGGCCCTTGCAGAAGACCACCTATTTCCTCTGTCTGGCCATCTCCTACATAAGCAAGCACTGGAAGCTTTTGGTGGCCTCAATTTTATTTCTTACTGATTAAAACAACAAATACATAGTCTGACCTAGAAAGGGATAACTTGCTATTCCAGAAAAAAAAAAAAAAACACTTAAAGCACTATATATATTGACTTTCCCTTCATTTGTTACTCAATTTTTGTGCCTGGATTAGAAACCTGCTTGGGAAGACAATGTATTAAATCAACAAAGAATTAATCACTACACAAGTCCTAGATTTCATGTATTATGTGCCAGGCACTGTGTTAGGAGGCTTTACTAGTGAACTATACTAAATGTTTAAAGAAAGATTAATATAAATCCTTCCCAAACGCTTCTAAAAGAGAGAAAACTTCCTAACTTATAGTATGAGGCCAGCATTATCTGGATATAAAAGTCAAACAAATACATCACAAGGAAAAAAATTACAAACCAATATTTCTAATGGATATAGATTTAAAAATCCTCAACCAAATAAGAACAAATCAAACCCAGCAGCATATTACTAACATTTTTTTTCTTTGCTTAAGTTGAAATTTTCCCAGGAATGCATGGTGATTAAATATAAGAAATTAATCTGTTAACCACACATTAGTAAAATCTAGGTGGAAACATCCATAAGTTCATCTATGTTGGGGCAGAAAAATTGTTTCATAAAATTGAACAGAGTTTCATGATTAAAAACCCTAATCAAACTAGAAAAAGGAAAATTTGTCAATGTGATAAAAGGCAAAAGTAACATCATACTCAATGGAGTAAGAATGAAAAGTTTCCTCTAACATGAATAATAAGATAACAATGCTGGCTTAACTATTTCTACTCAAAATTGTACTAGAAATTCTAGCAAGAGCAGGTAAACAAGAAAAAGAAGAAAAAGTCATCCACATTGGAAAAAAAGAAATAAAACTACCTTATTCTCATATTATATAAGCTTATGTACAGAAAATCTTAAACAATCCACAAAAACACTATTAGAGTTGATAAATTAATTCAGTGAAAATACAAGACTAAAATACAGAAGTCAGTTGTATTTCTCTACATTATAAATGAAACCTGGGATTAAACGAAATAATTCTACTTAAAATAGCATCAAGAAGAATAAAATACTCAGAAATAAATTTAATTAAAGAGGTGTGACACTTATCAACGGAAAATGCCAAGACATTGTTAAAGATATTAATGATGACTTAAAAAGAATGACAAAGTTGGACAAACACATTAAATATAATAAAGGGTAAAGAAATAAACCAATAAATGCATTCATCAGTATGGGGGCCCAAAACTTAAAAAAAGTATTCAAATGGAAACTTGTAAGGGAATGCTCATTGTAGCATTAGGTGATCTAGGGGATCAAAATATACAATCCTAAAACATGCCATCCTGGTATATTGATTATTTTCAGTTAAAGGCACCTGAAAAACAGAAGATGAAAGAAGGGCACTATGACTTATTTTTTTGTTTTTTCCTGAAAGGAGATGATATTTTCATATATCCTTTCTGCATCCAGAGGAAAGAAGATGTTTGTATTACAAGAGATGGGGAGTGTAGGAAAAGCAAAACCTGTACAAACATTGCTAAACTAACCATTAACTTCCTATTGACTTTTACAAAATTTAATATCCTGACCCAAGCCCTCTGTATTGTCATGTATTCAGTATTTACTAGTTTGTCCAACATAGCATACACAAATTTGCCTGTAACTGCTTCTCTGGGTGTTCCTTTTTCTTGCAAGGGCTCCCATGTCAATATAAAACTTAGTAAATAAAATTTGTGTGGCCTTGCCCTGTTAGAATGTATTAAGTCCTGGTTGGATACCCTAACAAGGTAGGGAGAAATTTTTCCTCTTCCATAGTCAAAGTCACCCAGCTATCCACCAACTGATGAGTGGATACACAAAATGTGGTGTATGCATACAATGGCGTATTATTCAGGTGTGAAAAGGTACGGAGTGCTGATTCGTGCTGCAACGTGGATGAACCCTCATGCTAAGCGAATGTAGTCGGACACGAAAGGCCACACATTTAACTCTGATTGCACGTATAGTTTCCGTCCAGCATAGGCAATTCTCTATGGTAAGAAAGCACGTTAGTGGCTGCCAGGGGCCCTCAGGAGCAATGTGTGTGTGTGTGTGTGTGTGTGTGTGTGTGTGCGTGCACGCGCGAGCGCAGATGCGCACACACAAGGGGGGGGGGGCGGACAGCTTAAGGGGTACCGGGTGTTTCTGGGGGGCGGTGTAAGTTTCTTGGAAGTAGATGGTCCTGGCGGTGGTACAGCACTGTGATGGGACATACTTGACGCCTCTGACACGCACCCCCCAGTCCTCCTCTTCTTCCCTAGACTGCTCCCCTCCAGCAGAAAGTGAGAGCTCCTGTGCCAAGATGGGAGGGCCCTGGCCAGTGAGGAGGCTAGGAGGCTGGGAGGCCTGGAGGCCAACTGGCCGCCCCGTCTCGGCCCAGGCCCAGGCCCAGGCCCAGGCCCAGGCCCACACACTGCGGACCAGCCGGGGAGTGCTGACATCATCAGAGCGCGTCATCGCCGACCCACGAGGGGGCAGCCGGGGGTCGCTAGGATACGGGGCCCTGGAGCACTGGACCCAGACTACCTGCCGCACCCACCGAGCACCCACCGTTGGCGTCTAAACCGGCATCACATCGGGCCAGGCAAAGCCCAGTCCAGCCGAGCTGAGCAGAGGGAGCGCAGTCCAGCCGAGTCAAGCTGAGCAGAGCAGAGCAGAGCTGAGCAGAGCTAAGCAGAGGGAGCCCAGTCCACCTGAGCTGAGCCCAGCATGCCAAGGCAGAGGAGCCGTCGAGGAGGAGGAGGAGGAGGAGGAGGAGGAGGAGGAGGAGGAGGAAGAGGAGGAGGAGGAGCAGCAGCAACAGGAGGAGGAGGAGGAGGAAGAGGAGGAGGAGGAGGAAGAGGAGGAGGAAGAGGAGGAGGAAGAGGAGGAGGAAGAGGAGGAGGAGGAGGAGGAGCAGCAGCAGCAGCAACAGGAGGAGGAGGAGGGTCATCGTCGGGGTTGTCCGGTCCCCAGAGGCAGGCCCACTCCCGCACCGCCAGAGCTGAGCTGACCTTCTCCGTGAGCCAGGTGGAGCGCCGTCTGCGGGAGGGCCGCTATGCCCAGCGCCTGAGTTGGTCTGCGTCCGTGTTCCTGGCCGCCACCCTCGAGTGCCTGACAGCCAAGGTGCTGGAGCTGGCGGGCAACGAGGCCCGCCACAGCGCCAGGAGGCGCATCACCCCAGAGCTCCTGGACATGGCCGTCCACAACAATGCGCTGCTCAGTGGTCTCTTCGAGACTACCACCATCTCCCAGGTCGCCCAGCCCCGGCGCTAGCTGCTGCTGCTGGCTCGGGGGCCCTCGCCCAAGCACCGGCCCACCTGTCCACCAGGCCCCAGGCCCCCTCGCTCTCGGCCAGCCTCGCCCGGCCTGGCTTGTGCCTTCAGCCAGCCCTTTCATTAAAGCGTTTCAAGAAACCCTCCGCCTGCCTCAGTCACTTTGTGTTGAGGGGGGGTGGGGGCTCTCCAGGCCTCTGGAGTTGGGGGGACAGCCAGGCCAGGCGCTGGGAGTGCTGCGGGGTGGGCTTCAGGCCTGTGGCGTTAGGTACCTGGGACGGCAGGAGGAGTAAAGGGAGGAAGAGGAGAGAGAGAGAGAGAGAGACAGAGAGAGAGAGAGAGAAGAAGAAGAAGAAGAAGGAGGAGGAGGAGGAGGAGGAGGAGGAGGAGGAGGCCTTCTTCCTGGGGGTGGGAGGGGCAGCGCAGGGGGTGACCCTGGGTGGCAAGGGCAGGCCAGCGTGGGCATTGTGGGGTGGGCGTCGAGGTACAGAAGACGCCTCCCTATGGCCCTGAATGACTCAGGGCCTGCCTGCTTGCTTGCGTGCCTGCTTGCGTGCCTGCCCGCCCACCCACCCAAGTCGCCAGAAAGGGGGTGGCCACGACACTAGGGCCGTGGGTCGTGACACGACCCATGTCTGAAGGCGACCGGCCGCGGTGGGGTGGACAGGTGGCCAGAGTGGCGGGGCTGGGCGCCCACGGGGCAAGGAGCTTCGACGGCAAGATGGAGACGTGAGGGGGGAAGGGTCCAGGGAGGAAAAAAAAACAAACAGGGAACTCGGGTCAAGCAGGGTCATGGATTGAGCTTTGGTCACGTTCAGATGGAGAAGCTGCTAGGCGCCCTTAGCAACCGAGGGCCACTAGCTGCAACCTAGCAACAGCTGGCGCCTGCAGAGGCCCCGCAAGCCCAGGACCCCGCCTCGGTGCAGAGGCCCTCGTCTGGACCGCCCCGTAATCCGTCATTGGTGTAAGTACCTCGCGGGCAGCCGGCCGGCCCCGCCCCGCAGCCACTATTTGCATATGCCCCGGGCCGGGGACTCTGCGTTTGCCTTGGGGGGGGGGGGGCTACGGGAGGCCAGGCCCCGCCCCCTCGCCCTCGATTTGCAGGAGTAGCTCCCTGGATGGCCAGGCCACGCCTGCCCGGGACCCTCGATTTGCGTAGGAACCCGGTGCCAGGCCAAGCCCCGCCTCCTGACCCTCGCTTCGCAAAGGCAGCTGGCTTCACGCCTCTCCGGTCGCCTCGGTTACTGAAACCAGCCCCGGACCCGCCCGCGTCCCTGATTGGCATACGGCGCCTCCCAGCCAGGCCCTGCCTCTCACCTTTGCACATCACCAGGGCGACGGGGGACTGCGGGGGCGCCGCAGCTAGACGTGTGCTTCGAGGCGCGCGGTCGCGGTAGGCCGCTCCAGGCCGCTGCAGCGTGACGCACGGCACGTCGCGGCCCGCCGGCGGCGTGGCCGGGACCTTTGCCCACGTAGGCGTGTCCGGAAGTTCCCGGACCTGGCAACATGGCGGCTTCCACGTCCGGCCTCGGCGGTGGCGTCGTCCCTGGTCCCGAAGCCGGGGACTTCCTGGCCCGGTACCGCCTGGTGTCGAACAAGCTGAAGAAGCGGTTCCTGCGGAAGCCGAACGTTGCGGAAGCCGGGGAGCAGTTCGGTCAGTTGGGCCGCGAACTGCGCGCCCAGGAGTGCTTGCCTTACGCAGCCTGGTGCCAGCTGGCAGTGGCGCGGTGCCAGCAGGCGCTCTTCCACGGGCCTGGGGAGGCGCTGGCCCTCACGGAGGCCGCACGCCTCTTTCTGCGGCAGGAGTGCGACGCTCGTCAGCGCCTGGTCTGCCCCGCCGCCTATGGCGAGCCGCTGCAGGCGGCTGCCAGCGCCTTGGGCGCCGCTGTGCGCCTGCACCTGGAGCTGGGGCAGCCGGCCGCCGCCGCCGCCCTGTGTCTGGAGCTGGCCGCCGCCTTGCGCGACTTGGGCCAGCCGGCCGCCGCCGCCGGCCACTTCCAGCGCGCCGCCCAGCTGCAGCTGCCCCTTCTGCCCCTGGCCGCTCTGCAGGCGCTGGGCGACGCCGCCTCCTGCCAGCTTCTGGCGCGCGACTACAATGGCGCCCTGGCGGTCTTCACGCGCATGCAGCTCCTAGCGCAGGAGCATGGCAGCCATCCCGTGCAGCAGCTCCCGCCTCCACCACCGCAGACCCTGCTGGCCCCGGCGCAGTCTCATCCCCAGCCGCCGGGGCCCCAACCCGGACCTGGCGCGACCCCCTTGGTGCCCGCCGCACCGCTCCCCGCAAACCCTGGCTCTGCCTTGCCCTCTCCTGTCGCCCTGGGCGCCTTCTCGGAGGTGCTGGTGCGCTGCGAGGTGTCCCGTGTGCTGCTGCTGCTGCTCCTACAGCCACCTCCGGCCAAGCTTCTGCCCGAGCACGCCCAGACTCTGGAGAAGTACTCCTGGGAAGCTTTTGACAGCCACGGACAGGAGAGCAGCGGCCAGCTTCCTGAGGAGCTCTTTCTGCTGCTGCAGTCCTTGGTCATGGCTACCCACGAAAAGGACATAGAAGCCGTCAAGTCACTGCAGGTGGAGATGTGGCCTCTGTTGACTGCTGAGCAGAACCACCTCCTTCACCTCGTTCTGCAAGAAACCATCTTCCCCTCAGGACAGGGGGTCTAATAATCACTTTAACCAAAGACCCCTTTGCCTGGTAGTCGACCTCATTCATCCACCTTTGCATTTAGGGGGAAATAAAAGGCTTTGATCCAGGTTCTGCATCTCCTGTTACTCATTGTAATCATGGGAATTTAGTTGACTGAAGTTACCTCCCAAATGTGCTTTTCTACCATGGAGGAGAAGAAATAAAATGGAATATTATAGAATCACAGTGAAGGACATTTTATCTCTTCCAAAAAACTGCAACATTAAAATGAGAATCCTTTTAATCTTCTTTCTCTTTCACCCCCATCTTTCTTTCCTAGTGAGCACTTGGAAACATTGGGTTTACACAACTCTGAATAAGCTGTATGACTTTATGGCTCATTTCTTAGTCTGTTTCTGTGTGTGTTGGTGATCACTAATTTTTTCCTGTGTTTCATCTCACATGTTCATGGGAGTCATTTTATGGCTTAGAACCTTGTTGCTATAGCCCCAAATCCATGATAAAACTGAATACTCCTGCCTTGAGATTGAGATTTGCCTTATCTGTAGTAGACTACTTCACCAATGTGTCAGGAGGCAAAAAGCAGGACCAGATTCTTTGAGTCCCAGGATTTATTCATTCATTTCAAATATATACTTTTCCTGGTGTGGGGACCATGCTGGATAACAAATGAATCAATCTATAGCAGAGGCCATTTGTCATATTATTACTGAGAAAATACCTAAATAAACCTTCCAGCTTCCCTTGCTCTTTAATGACTTTAAAATCACTAATTTCAGAGGTCACATGACTGGGTAATACATTTACTCCCCAGCTGGCTTTGCTGGAGATGACACCTGAGTGTGCTATAAGGATAACGGTTACTTAAGTTACTCTTCAAGGGCCTGAGGCTGCTTTTGCTGAAAACACTGACTCTTCATTTGGGCCTGCAAATGTCCCATGCATGACTGGAATGAGATGAACATACTTAGCATCTCTATCTTCACTTTGTGATTGTCTCCTTTATTGCATCAGTTTTTGAGTGAAATTCTTCTCAGCACCACATGTCTGAAACTGTAATATAGGGTTAACTTGACCTAGACTTACAATTTCCTTTTAAAGCTAACAACACGAGCTGCCACGACCAGAAACAGACCATGAAAGAAATGAAAACAAATATTCCTGGAAGATCTCAGCTTATTCCCAGAACAGACATGAATATTCCTGTACTTTATAAGACTTTCCCTCTCTTCATTATTCCTATCATATATACATAACCCCTCAACGCCTTGGAGTGAGAAGCTTATTTATGAACAAGCTCTACTTCCTCCATTCTTTGACCATTGAAAAAATAACTTCTTTCTCTGTGGCACTCAGCTCACACATTGTTTTTTTTTTTTTCTTGTGAGACTAACTTCCAAACCTGGGTTCAGTAACAATATGGTTGTTACTCAGATTATTGCAACGAAAATGTGTACAGCTCATCAGTTCATCATTGTTTCTTTGCTGATTCTTTGTTTTGCAAAACTTTAAATATAAGCCATTCATAATTATGTTACCTACTTGCCTTGGAAGTCAAGGTTCTAGTATACTTCCAACAGGTACATATAATCTAACATTGCAACTTTTATTTAACTCAAGTTTGTGAACTCTGAGCACAACTCTTTAATTGTGGAATCATATATGCAAGGCAGGTCCTTGTTACCCCCAAAGCATAATGACATTCCACTATGCACATGAAATTAGTATGTACAAAAAATGCATGTTAATAAAAAGTAAACATCAAGTTTCCAAGGCTTATTGATCCAAAAGTTCCATACAAACCAGCTTAATAGATCTCGTTTGTAGTTATTTTTAATTTTTTAAAACTCTGAAATATAACTTAAAATTTAACTTTGAAAGCATGCATCCTTATACTGAAGTTATATACAATACTCATCTTTTGGAGTAATATTTACAGACATAGCTTAGTGGTAGATTTGTGTGTGTGTGTGTACTTTCTTGGGGGAGAATTATAGAGGGTTGCCATCTTGAAATGGGTGGGATTCTTGGGGTATTCTGGGCATCCATTTCTACTGCAAATGTGTGAAAGTAATGGGAAGTACAGGAGAGGTCCATGTGAGATAGAATCAGTCAAAACATTACTCTCTTGGTTGCCAGAAAGAGTAGTGCATACTCCTCAAAGCTTAGTCCAGCTGATTGCAAAGTGGCTATTTTTTGGTATGCTTCCCTCAACCCTAGCTGTGGGCCTGAGAGACTGACAAAAATATTTAGGGGTTATGGAGCAAAAGTGGTGAAGGTTTTTGTATTGGGGCACAAGAAAAGCGTATTTAGTCCTATTTAGGCCCTTGGTGACATGGAGGGAGAATCAGAGGGTCAGGAATTGGGTATATAATCATAATTCAAAATATTGTAAACTACAATAAAAATGAAGCAGTGATACTTAAAGAGGATAGAGATTCCCTTTACTCCATTATTAGAAATATTGCTTGTGAATCGATATTTTATGTGGGACTGGTATAAAGATACAAAGACATTGATGATAACTAGGATGGAGGAAGGTAAACCAGACTGAAACTGGGCAAATTTGTGATTGAAGGGTTCTGGTACCTGAGGATTAATGTTAACTGTCTAGACATCTTTTCCACCATTACACTAGACAAGCAGTCTTCAAACCTTTTTTCTTTAAATGTCCAAATAGGGATATGTTAGTCTTTACTGACCACAAATGGTCTCTGTGGTTGTTTCTTTGCTGGTTCTTTGTTTTTTTTACAAACCTTTAAATATATTATAAGCCATTCTTAATTCACAGTGCATACATAATTAGGCTGCAGGCCAAATCTATACGCTACAGTTTGCCCATCCCTGTATTAAAACCTAGAACATAAACCAAGTGTGGCAGTGCATGCCTATAATCCCAGTAACTTGGAAGTCTGAGACAGGAGAATTAGAAATTTGAGGCCAGCCTTGGCAACAGAGAGACACTGTATCTATGGGTATAGATGAGTGGTAGAGCACCCCTGGGAGGGAGGGAAGGAAGGAAGGAAGGACTGACTTAGCACACAGCAGTTGTTCAAGAACTGTTTAAAAAAATAACTCTTATGAGAGTACATAATAATTATTCTATCCTTCTCAATGTAAAATAAAGATTGAACATAAATGGACTAGACATTCAACTCCAGATTGTAGGAGTCAAACATAAATAAGATAAACCAAAAGAACATAAAAATGGTTTTTAAAGTGTTAAACAGAAATTAATTAATTATAAAGCATCACTTTCAAAACTAGGTTTCATTTTTAAAACCAGGAATTAATTCTTTAGAAGACCAATAAAATAGACAAAAACTTGCTAATCAAGGGGCAAAAGAGAAAAAAATAAATAGATGTGTATATACAGATACAGATATATGGCATGGGAAGAGAGATATGGCTATTATACACATCTTACAGGTAACATAAATGAGAAACCCAATAATCAGAGAAGGAATGGAAAAGATAGTCAAGTATCTACCACCAAAGTAAGCACAAAGTAAGTATCTACCACCTAGTTATCATCAATGTCTTTGTATCTTTATATCTGTCCCACATAAAATATTGATTCACAAGCAATATTTCTAATAATGGGGTAAAGGGAACCTCTATCCTCTTTAAGTATAGGTATACCTTCTAAATTTACTAAATGCAATTGTTACATCAATTAAGCTATTCTAGAGCAATAGTTTCATGGAAAAAAAATGGAGCTTACCAATTTACTTTCAAATTTAATATAATCCTCATGCCAAAACACAAAGAAGTAAAGCCCCTCCAAAAAGGGTTAACCAATTTTATTCATAGATAAATTCGAAATAAAATGTTGGCAAATTGGATGCAAACACATTTTAAATGATTACTACCCTATGAAAGAGGTTGTCCTAGTAATGTAGTACAGTGGTGTGTTGGAGCCCTCTTGCACTGGGTCATGAGAGCATAATAAATCCAAACCTTTCCTCAATAACCTCTCCCCACTTTGCCTTTAAGTTGATTGTTAATCACCTGCCAGCACACCACTTAATATAAATATAATTTAGCAATACAAAAGTGAAGAAATGTGGGCTGGGGATATAGCTCAGATGGTAGAGTGCTTGCCTCACATGCACAAGACCCTGGGTTCAATCCCCAGCACCCCTCCACACACACACGCACACAAATAAAAAAAAAGAATGTGATTATGTTAAAGATGGTAGAGATACTGCCATTCAGAATAAAGTAGAGGGGCTAGGATTGTGGCTCAGTGGTAGAGCTCTTGTCTAGCATGTGCGAGGCCCTGGGTTGAATCCTCAGCACCACATAAAAATAAATAAACAAAATAAAGGTATTGTGTCCAACTACTTCTAAAAAAATAAATATTTTTTAAAAATAGAAATAGATTGAAACTTTCTAAATATGTTAAATATTTGAAGCTAACAGTGAAACATGGGATCAATTCACATTAAAGTCAGGGACAAGGCAGGCTCATTTGGTGTGTGTGTGTGTGTGTGTGTGTGTCTGTCTGTCTGTCTGTCTGTTTCATAGAAGCAGGGTGATTGCTAGTTCCTGTTTATCAGGTTCTGTCAGCATAATGTCATCAACATAATGGGCAGGCATGGTATTTGTGGGATGTTAAGATATTTGGAGTTCTTCAAGTCTATGTTCTGACAAAGAACAAGGGGGCTGGCATTGCTCTGACATACGAGCAATAAACAATATTATCATTCCTACCTCATAAATGCAAATATGTTCTGATTTTGCTTCTCAATGGGAATGAAGAAAAAGCTTCTTTCTAGATAAATAGTTCCATATCAGGTGTCTGAGTCTGTGTTAATTTACTTTAAAACAGGTATAATATCTGGAATTGCAATTGTTTTTTGGTATCACCACCTGTTTGAATTTGTGGTGGTCTGCTGCCATGTTCTATCTCTCATTTGGCTTTTGTAATGGCCAAACAGGGGCAATAAGGAAAACAATTACTCTCTTGTAAAGCAACTATCTCAGTTTGGTCACTGAAAAGCTTTTATGCAAAGGAAGAATTATTGCTTTAGAGACTGGGGAGAGGTTGATTCCTCAGGCAAAGGTGGTTCAGGGGGATTTGGAATTTTGAAATTCTCAGCTTCATCCATGTCTGCCTAAGTGTCTCCATCCCAGGTCTTAGAGTTCCATTCTTTCCCACCAGTGCCCTTACCATAGCATAATGGAACTGGGGATGAGGAGAGTTGAGCATTTGTCACTACAACTCTGTAACTCTTGTCCTTAATCACTAAGTCATATCTGCCTACAACCATAGGATATAGAGAACTACAAAGATCTCTGTTCATAATTCCTTATAATAACTATTGACCAAAGGTAGAGATGGGGATATGGCTCAGTTGGTAGAGTTTTTGCCTCACACATACAAGGCCCTGGGTTCAATCCCCAGCACCATAATAATAACAACAACAACTATTAACCAAAGGTAGAAAATTCTTTTTTAAAGTTAAACTTACAGAATCTAAGACTGTTTGTCCCATATCTGAAATCCATCAGAAGATCTTTAAAGCATTCATTAATTCTCTTGAAAGGACTAAGTACATACCATTAAGGTGCCAGTAGAATTCCCTCGATAAGTCATCCATTTCTTCCCATCAAGACTATACATGATAATAAATTGAGAGATATAGAGGCTGGAGAACTTCTGACGGGCACCCTGGGTCTTGATGCCATGAATAATCATTGGTGCCAACAGATCTACCTATCAATTAAAAAAAACATTTTATTTAAATCTGTTTTTAAAAAGCATGTAATATCTTCTGAAATTAATTATGGGTTTAGGAAGAATCTACATTGCTACAGATGTGTGTATTGTTATCTTGGATATACAGGTGAAGCAGACACAAATTTTGAAAGCTGAACATATTTGTGTGGTTGTGGGATAAATGGTGGGAATGAGTAGAAAAGGTGCTTATTGAGCCCCTGCTTCCTAACAAACCAAATTCCAAATCATTGAATCGTTTCCTCTATATGAACATCCACTCTGCCTGTGGGCAAGGCTTTTTGCCTTTTAGGCCTTCTCACTAAAATAGAGGCCTACCCCAGCTTCCCTCGTTTTAGAAAATGAAAAATTAAACATGTCATTTGCGTTTGCAGCTCATGTTCTATTTCCATTGAACAGTGCTGCTCTAGAGGAAATAGGAAAGTGAGAAAATCTGAAAACCTAACCTATGAGAGGCTGGGGTTGTGGCTCAGTGGTAGAGTGTTTGCCTAGCATGTGTGAGGCACTGGGTTTTAGTTCTCAGCACCACATATAAATGAATGAATTAAATAAAGGTTCATCAATATCTGAAAAAAATATTTTTAAAAAAGCAATTGAGTTAAACTAAACACATTATTTGAAGTATTAATTCTATCTTAGTTCACCAGATTACACTAAATTTAAGTATGTATGAAATACTATCAAGTGGTGTATGATTGATGAAAAAGATCAACTTGGTTTTAGAAAGGTAGCTACGGTGTCTTTGCTTGAAAGGTAGGGGATTGAACCACTTGTTTTGTGTTAAAATGAAGAATTTTGGAGGACTGAAGGACATTTACTCGTTTAAAGGCATCTAACAATAGAATACACAGTCTTAGGTGTGATTGGAAATTACTGCAATATAAAGGACATGTATAATGCTTTGAGCTTGTAAGAGGATAATTAATGTAATCAAATATGATATAAATCCCCTCATTCATTAAGTTCTCTAACCTTGATCCATGAAAAGGGCTCCTTGGTACTCCAGGCATTGATTGATCCAGAATAATGAAGTCTGGCCAGCTTTGGGGCCCACTGTCCTTTGCCCAGGAAAGGGGAGAGGAGAGAGATTATATTCAACTAGGTTGGTCCTTAGACACGTGGAAACAAGATAGAGAAAGATATAAAAACTTTGAAGCCTAGCAGTATTGATAACTAAGACTTTTGCTTATTATTGTTGTAAACTTCTAAACTTTAATTCTTTAATAACTTTGTCGATTGTTAGCACCTGAATTTACTTGATACTGGAATTTGATACCAAATGATATTGGACAAATTATATTGTTATACTATATGCATGTATGAATATGTAATAACAAATCCCACCATTATATTTATCTGTAATGTACCAATAAAACATGGTAAAATAGAAAAGAAAATAGCCTGGCATGATGACACACACCTATACTTCCAGCAATTCAGGAAGCTGTAACTTGAGGATCATGAGTTTGAGGCCAGCATCAGCAATTTAGCGAGGCCCTCAGCAACTTAATGAGACATTGTCTCACAATAAAAATTTAAAAAGGATGGGGATTTGGCTCAGTGATTCAGTGCCCCTGGGTTCAATCCCCAGTAACAACAATAAATCCCCCAATATTTAAGAACTCTATAAATTCTATTCAACCATTACTTCTTACACAAAAGTGAAGAGAATGGGCTTAAGGGAACAATACTGAAAATGGAGAGAATATTTAAGGAGGCAGTGTCACTGTCTAGGTGAGAAATGAAAGTGGCCTGAATTAAGATGGTCACAGCACAAAATGGAGAGAACAAGATGGATTTGAGTTCCATTGATGGAGTATAATTAATAAAAGCATGGAGATGGATTAGTTATCTGCAACTATCCAACAGAAATTTTAAAAAGATACATTCATCTCAGGTTCTTGGAGTGAAAAATAATAGTATTTACCATATTGTCCTGAAGCTGTGATCTGAAAATCTCTAATGTGTCCAGAAGCCATTCCCAAGGGAATCTGACACTCTGAAATCAAACAATAATATTCAATTTAAATGTAATAATGGTATGAGCTTGTATTATATTTCTCAACAAAGGCAATAATTCCAAGGAGAAGGAAAGCTATACAAAAGTAGGCTGAGATTGGTGGCAGTAGTGCACACCTGTAATCCCAGCAGCTCAGGAGGCTGAGGCAAGAGGATCCTGAGTTCAAAGCCAGCCTCAGCAACTTAGTGTGGCCCTAAAAACACTCAGCAAGACCCTGTCTCTAAATAAAATAGAAAGAAGGGTTGGGATGTGGCTCAGTGGTTGAGTGCTCCTAAGTTCAATCCCCAGTACCAAAAAAAAAAAAAATAGGCTAGGTAGGTTAGGTAGGTAGGTAACCTCTGCCCACAGTGCTACTCACGCTTGCTGTACACCAGAAAAAGAGTGCTCATCCCTGCATGTAGGTGCTCTCCAATAAGGCATTGTATCCGCCAAATTCCAGGTTTGGATGGTAGCATTTCTACTGTCCCAAAAACACCTTTTCAAAACCAAAAGGAACAAATAAATGAGCACAAATATATCGACTTATATAGAATATCAAAGAATATCTACCAAATTCAGTTCCTCCACTGCTTTCTATGTGATTCCTCTAGTTGGAGCACTTGGAGATTGAATTTTGACCACTTCCCTCCCAGAAAATCAGACAGGGTCACTAGATGCTTTGATCATGGATACAGGAGAAGGCTACTCCTGTAATATTAGGACTGGCCTACACTCCCATGGGTTTTCAGAGCAAAAAGCCTGTTTCCTATTGATCTGATATGGGATCTAAGGGAGCCTATTGAGGGGTTGGGAGGGCACAATAAGCACAAAGCAGAGAAACAGAGGACTTAACCATGTTTCTTTTTTCCAATGCAGACTTCTAACTTGATGTAGGCTCAACTGGGGGTGGGAAGATTGAAGTTAAATCAACTACAGAATTTTTGTCAATACCCTGAAATGAATATTATAATTTCTGACTTGAACTGTATGTGACATATGAAGTACAGGTTTGTTTGTTACTTAAGAGTTACCAAGCTGGGTGCTGTGGCACACACCTGTAATCTCAGCAGCCGGGGAGGCTGAGATTGAGGATCGCAAGTTCAAAGTCAGCCTCAGGCAAAGCAAGGTGCTAAGCAACTCATTGAGACCCTGTGTCTAAATAAAATACAAAATAGGGCTGGGGATGTGGCTCAGTGGCTGAGTGCTCCTGAGTTCAATCCCCAAGTGAGGAGAAAAGTCACAGGGCTTACTGGAATATTTATGAGGAAAGAGGGGAAATTAATCCCCACTATTAAACCTGTTTTAGTGGAGGACCAAAATAGTGTTCAGTCAACATTGTCATATACACTGGTTAAATACTTAAATAAATCACTCCTTGAATAACTAGTGGTATAATACTGGATTTGAGAAGGAAAATGAAACTATTCCTGGGAAGATGCTGTGACATTAATCATCCATTTATTCTGTTCTAATCCCTTTATAATAATTTTTATATACTTGAAATAATCTTATTCATTTGCTAATTGATTTATCTTTCTGTACATTAAAGTTACTTGACTTGCTACTTGAAAGCAAGGAGCTTGTCTGCTTTGTGCAGTGATTGTATTCATGCAAAGTAAGTACTCAAGTACTATAAGTAAAAGAATACAAAGAAGGTCATACCTGGATAGAGGTTGTACACTGCCATTTTATACTCCTCTTTTTTCCGTAGAGTGAACACATGTCCACTGAAATGAATAGAATGGATGTTTTCATTGCTGCCCATGCTGAGCAGATACCATCGAATCCTTTGATCTTGAGCCATTACTAAACCAGGTAGTGTATCCATCACATAGCCATTGATTGCTGGAGAAGAACAGAGAAAGCTGTTAAAATTTATTGTAGAAGTTTCTTTCCCTCCAGACTACCAAAAATACTGACAGCTGTGCGGATTCCAGTCCTGCATCTATACTTTCAAGTCATGCAATGATCAAGTCTCTGGCTCAAGGCTCATTGGAATAAGTGCATGCTATATTTGGGTGTAGAATATGTTACCATGGAAACGATAATTCTCTTTAAAAGTTGGGTCTTCCATTTGGATATTGCAGGGTGCCCTGCAGTTCCTTTCCATGTTTTCACGGAAATACCAGCTCTTGGTCTCATCAAAGATAGTGAAAAACAGA
Organism: Marmota monax; assembly: GCF_021218885.2. Classification (NCBI taxonomy): domain Eukaryota; kingdom Metazoa; phylum Chordata; class Mammalia; order Rodentia; family Sciuridae; genus Marmota; species Marmota monax. The sequence goes on along the minus strand of NW_026692025.1, from coordinate 872,546 downwards.
GCAAATTCCTGCACTGTCACTTGTCTTCCATGAGCAGGGTTCAGAGTGTTAGTGTGACAAATCAGAAGGGGTCCAATCAAGCCTGAGTGCACATCTCTTTCCTAGGGAGGGAAGACATCAACACTATTAGTGTAAGCTCTCTCACTTACAAACCAGACTAGACTTCTCATCACCTTTCCTGCCATTTTAACCTGTCCCCCATACAACAGTTCATCTATTTCAGTAGGTTCTACGTGAAGTTTCTAAAACACAAAAATTTAAAGATTTTCATTGTGCTTAGGATAAATACCAAAATTTTTAGCACATAAACACAAAGATCATTTCTTTTAAACCAGAAAATACCCAGCACAATGAAGACCTACTTACCAGATCAACATCAGAGAAATAAGCCCAAGCTTTGCAGTCAAACTCATCTTTAGTGGGTGCCATATGATATTGTACTTTCCAAAAGTAAGTTTTTGTTTCATTCGGCTTCACAAAGTTTTTTCTAGGTTCTGTTCCTTGTCCTTGATCTTCCTTATAAGAAATTAGGCTAGAATAGAAGGAGTAGGGACGAGAGGCCTGGTTTTTGAAAGTTACCTGCAGAGAAAACACGCACACACATACACAAAAAAAAATCAAGATAACAACAATAACGAAACATTGAAAGAGAAAATTATTTTTAAAGCAATTTTTTAATACTTACTTTTTAGTTGCAGTTGGACACAATACCTTTATTTTATTTATTTATATGTGGTGCTGAGGATCGAACCCAGGGCCTCGCACATGCTAGGTGAGTGATCTACCACTGAGCCACAACCCCAGCCCCAAGAGAAAATTCTTGAATAGAATGGGAGAGAATGTTTGGTTGTTTACAATGTATAAAGCAAAAGACTCATGTCAAGATTATATAGGATACTTCTTGGAATTCATAAGAAAAAAGTAGATTATCCAGTACAAAAATTGGCAAAAAAAAAAAAAAAAAAACTTGGAGAGAAGCTCCACAAAAGAAGATATCCACATTACTGCTACTCATGAAAAGATTCTCAACCTTATTGATCAGGGAAATGCAACTTAAAGGTAATTTCCAAGTAAAAGGATGTATCTTCATGATACATTCCAGGATTAATGCATATTATCTTTGAAAAAGATTTGTTTTAAAGACTTTTTTTTCAATTTGAAAAAGTACACATATTATATAGCATGTGGAAAGTAAAATAAAATTCAAGTCAGAAAAAAAGTACCCATAATTTTAGATCCTTCTGCATCCTTACTATAAAAAATCAACTAGGAACATGGATGGCTATTTTGAACAGAAAATAAAACGACTTTGGTCTCACATGATGTACCAAAATAACATCTAGTTTATGGGAATTATTGATGGATTAAAAATAAAAATGTAAATAATTAAGGTATAAAAGAAAGTATAAGTGATTCTTTTAAGTATCTGGGTAGGAAGGGACTTTTATAAACATAAAGCCAATGAAAATGTCAAAAAGGAAGAATTTCTCAGATTATATCAGTCTTCACATCCACAGACCGGAATCTTCCCACTGCCTCTGTGCTTTCTGAAAACTCAGTGAAGTCTTACTAATTCTAGAAGATTAAAGCTTGTGTTCACTTAATTAGCACACCTAGAGAACATTAATTATATTTGTAATTTTTACAAAAGGGACAACCAGTTCTTAACTTGGTGTTTGTGCTTTCAGATGGGGAGGGCAAATCATTAATTAAGTTCAAAGTGAGAATGACTTTCAACTATGAATCTAGGTTCTGCATCATAAAGCCACAGAGTATTATCGTACAATAGTAAATACCTGTGACTGTTACAAAAGTAATCACTGGTACTTTTGTATTTCCTCACATGGTATGGTTATCTTGAAATACTGCTAATATAATTACTAGCTCTACTAAAGTAACATCTAAGAAATTTGCTTTACTACAAAACTGGCTCCCAGAAGTGCCCTGAAGAAAGATGAATATAGTAGAGTTCCTTTATTTATCCCAGCACAGCAAGATTTACTCTGTGTCCTGAAAATCCATAATGTACAATGGCAACCTGAAATATGTAAGATCACGTGGCCAAGTATGTCTTCTTTCTGCAATATGTTGATTAAAACTTCACTAGAAAGCTCCAGATTCTGGGGCTGGGGATATGGCTCAAGTGGTAGACGCTTGCCTAACATGAATGAGGCACTGGGTTCAATTCTCAGCACTACATAAAAAAATAAAATAAAGATATTGTGTCCACCTAAAACTAAAATATAAATATTTTTAAAAAGAAAGAAAGCTCCAGACTCTACCAAAAGAATTTTTTATATCACCCAAATCCTACAGTAGTCATTTTTCCTTAAAAATATTAATAAATATATAAGACCAATGAAAAAGGAGAATTTAATAGATAATTCATATGAAAAGGTCTTAAATTGTTCGTGGATTTTGATTGGACACTTACATAGTGAAAAAAGAAACAGTCTGAAACACTGATCAAAGTAAATGGCTAAGTAAACAGTGGTTCCATAAATTCATATAATAGATAATTATGTAATCATTCCTGCTTAGGAAGTGTTTTTGATGACATGAAAATGTTAATTATATGACATTTGGTAAAAAAAGAAGCAGAATTACATATGATATAATTTTCAATACAGAAAGAAAAACACATAGGAAAAAAACATAAAAATTAACTAAGGGGTTATTTTTCAACTTCTTTATTTTTCTGTACTTTAATTTTTTCAGTTGTTAGATTTCATCATATCTTTATTTTTATTTATGTATTTTTATGTGGTGCTAAGAATTGAACCCAGGGCCTCATACATGTGAGGAGAGCACTCTACCACTGAACTACAAATCCAGCCTTAGAGTACATTATTTTTATAATCAGAAATTGGGTGTCAACCTACTTTATATACAAACAGAGATATGAAAAATTGTGGTATATATGTGTAATAAGAATTTAATGCAAATAAACAAAGTACATGTATAAAGACATGAATTGGTGTGAACATACTTTATATACAAAGATATGAAAAATTGTGCTCTACATGTGTAATAAGAATTGTAATGCATTCCACTGTTGTGTATTTAAAAAAAATAAAATCAATATTTAAAAAAGGAAACAAAATAAAGATGTGGAATTAATTTTCTTGTAATTCCACTGTCTTTAACTCACCACAATATTGTCTTCAACTTCTGCTCTTATATATGGCCCCAAGAGTCCCAAGTGTTCATTTAGTTCTCCACGGTATAAGGGTTGAGTAAAGGAGCCATCAGTAAATTCCTGGAAAACTACCTTCTTGAACTGAGAAGCACTGCCACTCTGATCCCTGGAGAAAATGTAGAGGAAAAGTAGTATCCTCGTGGACCAAGTAGGTAGAAATGCCTCACATACTTCTTTTCCTGTATTTTAGATATATTTAATAGAATTGATGATGGATTGCAAGTGCAATGGGTCAGAGAGAAGAGAAAGAAGAATTACAGATAATTTGGGGGTTTCTGGTTGGGACAAATGAGTGGATGGCATGCAATTCACTGAGATGGAAAATCCTAGAGGAGGGGTTGGTTACGGTGTACGATTTTGGACATATGGTACATCTAGGTGTATTACATTGGCAAATACACAGAGGTAAGGAGTTCACAAAAGCAATCTAGATGGTATCCAAGTGAACTTTTATGTTCTCCTTTTACTAGACAGCTAAACAACATTGTGTTTAGTTAACCATTCCATCCTCTTGTACTACTAAGTTCCATGAAAGGAGGTAGTTTTGCCTGTTGTATTCACTGCTATATTCCCAGCAGCTGGAAGAGTACCTGACACAAAGTAGTTAGTACTCAAGAATATTTTTAAATATTGAAAGAGTATAGTTTATAAACATAGTCTAAATATGAGAGCCCCAAGATCCAGTCCTTGGACTTTTTTTCTTTACTTTTTTTAAAAAAAAATTAAATTGTGCAGCTGAGGTTGTGGCTCAAAGGTAGAGCGCTTGCCTAGTGTGTACGGGGCACTAGGTTCAATTCTCAGCACCTCATATAAATAAATGAACAAAATAAAGGTCCATCAATGTCTAAAAATATATATTAAAAATTTTAAAAATAATTTGTTGAGTTCTACAAAAGAAAAGACTTGTCGGGATTTTCATTCAAGTTGCACTGAATCATAGATTAGTTTGTGAATAATTTACGTTTTCAGATACCATGTTTTGAGTCCACATACATAGTATATCTCAGCATTTATTTAGGTATATTTAAGTTTCTCAGTAATTGTCATAGAAAATTCTTTTTTCACCCTTATTTTATTTATTTATTTTTCTGTGGTACTGAGGATCAAACCCAGTGCCTCACATGTGCTATGCTAGCACTCTACTGCTGAGCCACAAGCTTAGGCTCATAGACAAGTCTATGTAAACTTTTTGAAATACTTATTTCTAGGTATTTGTTACTATTTTATTTCATTCTGCATGTTGATTTCACTTCTGCATGTTGTTTCTCACGTGACCAACACACCTTCACCTAACTTGGATCCCAGTATGGGTTCTTCTGGAAAGTGACTATGTTAGTTTATATTCACTCTCAAGAGAGAAATCTCAAGACCAAATTATAAAGAAACCATAACAATAAAAATCATTGGACTGGGGCTGTAGCTCAGGGGTAGAGCACTTGTCTAGCACGTGCAAGGCCCTGGGTTCGATCCTCAGCACCACATAAAAATAAATAAATAAAATAAGGGTGTTGTGTCCAACTACAACTAAAAAATATAAATAAAAATATTTTCAAAAAATTATAATGGGAAAATACTTGGGAATCAACGAAACAGGTGAAAGATCTATACAATGAAAACTACAGAACCCTAAAGAGAGAAATCAAAGAAGACCTTAGAAGATGGAAAGTTCTACCTTGCTCATGGATAGGCAGAATTAATATTATTAAAGTGGCCATACTACCAAAAACAGTATATAGATTTAATGCAATTCCAATCAAATTTTCAGTGGCATTCCTCATATAAATAGAAAAAACAGTCATGAAATTCATCTGGAAAAATAAGAGACCCAGAATAGCTAAATCAATCCTTAGCAGGAAGAGTGAAGCAGGTGGTATCACTATACCAGACCTTAAACTATACTACAGAGCAATAGTAACAAAAACAGCATGGTATTGGCACCAAAACAGGCTGGTAGACCAATGGTACAGAATAGAGGACACAGAGACTTACTCACAAAATTACAATTATCTTATATTAGACAAAGGCACCAAGAACATATGTTGGAGAAAAGATAGCCTCTTCAATAAATGGTGCTGGGAAAACTGGAAATCCATATGCAACAAAATGAAATTAAACCCCTATCTCTCACCATGCACAAAACTCAACTAAAAGAGGATCAAGGACCTAGGAATTAAACCAGAGACTCTGTGTCTATTAGAAGAAAAAGTAGGCCCTAATCTTTATCACGTGGGATTAGGCCCCAACTTCCTTAATAAGACTCCTATAGTGCAAGAATTAAAACCAAGAGTCAATAAATGGGATAGACTCAAAGTAAGAAAATTCTTATCAGCAAAAGAAACAATCTGTGAGGTGAACAGAGAGCCTTCAGTTTGGGAGCAAATTTTTACCCCTCGCACATCAGATAGAGCTCTAATCTCTAGGGTATATAAAGAACCCAACAAGCTAAGCAACAACAACAACAAAATGACCCAATCAATAAATGGGCCAAGGATATAAACAGACACTTCTCAGAAAATGATATACAATCAATCACCAAATATATGAAAAAAATGTTCATCATTTCTAGCAATTAGAAAAACGCAAATCAAAACTACTCTAAGATTTCATGTTACTCCAGTCAGAATGGCAGCTATTATGAAGGCAAACAACAATAAGTGTTTGTGAGGATGTGGGGGGAAAGGTACACTCATACATTGCTGGTGGGACTGCAAATTGGTGCAGCCAATATTGAAAGCAGGTTAGAGATTCCTTGGAAAACTGGAAATGGAACCACTATTTGACCCAGCTATTCCTCTCCTCAGTGTGTACCCAAAGGACTTAAAAACAGCATTCTACACGGACACAGCCACATCAATGTTTATAGCAGCACAATTCACAATACCTAAACTGTGGAGCCAACGTAGATGCCCTTCAGTAGATGAATAGATTAAAAAATGTGGCATATATATACAATGGAATATTATGCAGCAATAAAAGAGAATAAAATCATGGCATTCACAGGTAAACAAATGGATGGAGTTGGAGAAGATAATGCTAAGTGAAGTTAGCCAATCTCCAAAAAAGAAATACTGAATGTTTTCTCTGATATAAGGTGACTGACTCTTAGGGGGGTAGGGAGGCAGAGCATGGGAGGAATAGATGAACTCTAGATAGGGCAGAGGGGTGGGAGGGGAAGAGAGGGGGCAGGGGATTAGCAATGATGGAGGAATGTGATGGACCTCATTATCCAAAGTACATATATGAAGACAGGAACTGGTGTGAACATACTTATATACAGAGATATGAAAAACTGTGCTCTATATGTTCATTAAGAATTGTAATGCATTCTGCTGTCATGTATTTAAAATATAAAATCAATTAAAAATATCACAATGGAGCCTGGCATGATAAATATCCCATGCCTGTAATCCTAGTTACTCAGGAGGCTGAGGCCAAAGTATCTCAAGTTCATGGCTAGCCTGAACAATTTAGCAAAGCCCTGTCTGAAAAAAAAAAAAGGACTGGAAATGTATTTTAGTGGTAGAATATTTGCCTAGCATGTTTGATCCCTGGATTCAATCTCTAGTATTGAAAAAAAATTCAGTGGGACCAATTTTCTGGCTTCTTACCAGAATGGCAATCACTCAGCAAACCTGCAAGCAATGTGAGCTGTGTCAATGTGAGCTGTGTCAGAATCTAGCACAGGTGCAGAACCATTATTGATTTGGTGCGCATAAGTCAGGATAATCTGCAGCCCTATTTTGTATTTTATTCAGAGACAGGGTCTCAGTGAGTTGTTTAGGGCCTCACTAAGTTGCTGAGGCTGGCTTTGAACTTGTGATTCTACTGCCTCAGCCTCCTGAGCTAGATTACAGGAGTGTGCCTTTGCGTCCAGCAGTACTTCCGTTTTTGCTGTCACCAGCCATGTTGCCACAATTAACATCTTTGCCACTCCTCCTCCTTCTCCTCATACTCCCCCTCCTACTACTCTCCACCATCACCTTCCTCTCCCTTCTCCTTCTTTGCAGTGCTGGTGGTAGAACAAAAGCCTTCTTGCTTGGTAGGCAAGTGCTCTACCACTGAGCCATATCCCAGCCCTTGACAGACACATTTTTGACACTGAGTCTCACATTGTCTTCAGGAAGAGTTTCACTCAAAACTTCATGATGTATTTCAACAGGTTTTTCTTCAATTATAACATTAATTGGGACAAAGGTGAGCACCTTGCTCAATGTCAGAGTACCAGTCTCCACTTAGCCCACAAGGACAGTATCAATACCACTAATTTTATAGACATCTTGAAGTGCTTAATATAAGGGCTTGTCAGTTGGATAAGTTGGTCACTGGATGCAAATTGGAGGTATGAGCAGCATGATTCCAGTGGCACTGGCATCTTTACAGGTGATTTTCCATCCCTTGAACCATTCCTGGTTCCAGCATGTTTTCATGATTTCAGTCAGAAATTGCCACAAAATACTACTGTGTTGGGTTGTATCTGATTTTCTTAAGGTAGTACTGACTTCCCTAATGATTTCTTCATATCTCTTCTGGTTGTAGTGTGGCCCAGTGGAATCTATTTTGTTAGCACCACCTAGTGTGTAAGTCAGAAGGGCATGCTCACAAATCTGTCCATTCTTGAAGATACCAGTTTCAAATTCACCAACAGCAGCAGCAACTATCAGAACAGCGTGGTCAGTCTGAAAGGTTAGCATGTTTTCATGTTTTTGTTTGTTTGTTTGTGGGTTTTTTGATACTGGGGATTGAACTCAGGGGCCCTTGATCACTGAACCACTCCCCAGCTCTATTTTGTATTTTACTTAGAGACAGGGTCTCAGTGAGTCGCTTAGCACCTTGCTTTTGCTGAGGCTGGCTCTGAACTCACTATCCTCCTGCCTCAGCCTCCTGACATGCTGAGATGATAGGCATGTGCCACCTTGTCAGCCTTGTAATCATGTTTTTGATAGTCTATATGACCTGGGGTATCAACGATGGTCACATGATACTTGCTGGTCTCAAATGTCCTCAGGGAGAATGGTGATGCCATGTTCATCCTCAGCTTTCAATTGATCCAAAACCCAGGCATACTTAAAGGAGCCCCTTCCCATTTCAGCACCCTCCTTCTTAATTTTTTGATGGTTCTTTGTTATCGCACCAGATTTGTAGATTACATTGTCAGTAATGGTAGACTTTCTCAAATCCATTTGTTCAATGATAATGATGTTGATATGAATCTTCTTTCCCAATTTTGGCTTACATTTTGCAGTGATTTCATGATATCTGTGTTTTGGAAGCAGACATGTTGTGAAAAAAGCAATCACATATATATTGATTTTTAAAATTTATCATTGTTTATATAAATAATGCTTATTTATATTTATCCACATAGTTCCCCGGTCTTTGCTCTTTATTCCTTCTTGCTTCTCATATCTTGTTGGAACCACTTTTGTAGTAAGTATAACATCAGAGTATTTTTTAACAAATACAACATTTTTTATACCTCCATTTTATTTATTCATTTTATGTGGTGCCAAAGATCGAACCCAGTGTCTTGCACATGTTAGGCAAATGCTCTACCACTGAGCTACACCGCCAGCCTATCATCAGCTATTTTTAATGAATCTTTGGTAGCAGGGAAGTTTGTTTCTGCTTGTCTGAAAATGTCCTTTTTTTTCAACTTCATTTGTATTTTGATGGATATAAAATTCTAGGTTAACAACTATTTCAACACATCCTAAATATCATCACCTCATTTTCTTTCTCTATAAATTTTGTTTAGCCCATCAAAAAATTCTTAGTTCTTATTGCTGTTATCTCCATTTCAGTTGTTTCTAGTCTGATCTTTGTTACTTCCTTCTTTCTGCTACCTTTGGCTTTAATGCAGGCAAGATGGTTGCAACTTAGAGACTATTAACTCAGGGAAAGCACCTGTTGATTCATCCTTTTAAATCCATTTCCCACACTTTTGTATGGCCATGGTAACACCTAGGGATCTTCTTTAGCTTATTGTCCTCTGTGACTGTCCATGGCTCTGGACCCTCTTCCTTTCCCTTCTCAGAGCTTACACTTCATGACACTACAAATGTTCTTCTGCAGGAACAAATAATATACCCACCAGGGCTTTTCTTTAAGTGCCTGCTCAAGCGGAATTTCTTGTTATTTAGTCTCTCTAATAAGCAAGAATTGTGTTGCCACTGTGAAGCAAAAGGTCAGTTCATTCAAATCATTTTCAATGACAGCAATTCATTCTGTAAATTTCCATGTACATTGACAGTAGTCTTATTCATACAGAAAGGGATATCTGATGGACAAGGCCTCTCCTTCTTTGTTCTTTTCTTAAGGCTATTTAATAATTTGTCCTCGTCTTCTCCCTCCATCTGCTCTACTTTTGCCAGGCAAGCATCTTTTGTCTTCTAAGTTTGGTGTCTCTCAACTGTAGTCCCAGCTATTTGGGAGGCTGAGGCAGGAGGATCACTTGAGCTCAGAAGTTTGAGAACAACCTGAGCAACATAGTTAGATCCCAACTCAAAAAAAAAAAAAACAACAACAAAGAAGCACACAGAAAATAGGCCCCCCAAAGCCACCACCATATAAAGACCAATGTTCCCACTCCCCACCCAGCCACCTTCCCTCTCTGTGCTGGACTGCCTGGTACTAAGGGAGCTCAGGGAAGGATGGAGGCAGCATAGTGATTAGGCCAACAGGCTTGTGAGTCTTGGGGAATGGAGTTCCTCTTCAGGGAACCACCTCCTAATCCTAGCTTGCCAGGCCAGTCTCTGATTTTATTATTTTAATAGTGTTTTATTATTACAGAAGCAGTGCATATGTAGTGCTAAATATAGGTGAATAGCATCAGCATGAAGCAATGAGAGCTCACTTCAGATAGAAAGCAAGGGGGATGAGTATATAATGAGTAATGAAGAGGGGATCTCCTCTAGGACCTGTATTATCTGACTGATGTTTGCGTCTACCACCTCATCTTCCCTCCATATACCATACCTTGGATTCTTCACTATACTCAAGTCATGTTTGCCCCATATTGTTTGGGCTGAACTCCTCAAAGAGGATTTCTCTGAGCACCACAGCTAAAGTACCCCCAGTCACTCTTTACCATATTATTCTATTCTATCTTCTGAATAGCACCATTGAAATTCCCTTATTTGTCTACTGATTTATTATCTCTTGCTCTCCTCAAGAGAGTGCAAGCTTCTACTATGCTGTACTCCAATGTCTACAATTGTACAGATACCATATAACACTTCCTGACTGACCCTCATGTTTGTCTTCCAAATTTGTCTCTGCTTTCTCTACCTTGACCAGCCTCCTTCTGCTCCCCTAAAAATCAAGTCACCCTATTTTACCCTCTGGATCTCGTACCTTGGAAAACAATCCTGCCTACATCTTCAACTTCTTTACTACATGCTTCAGTTCTTCCTCCCTCCTCTCTTACACCTTTCATAAGAATAAGATTTCTTCTGCAGCTTATGGGTTTGAGAGATGAAGATGAATTTCTTCCCCATTGCTGCTTCTTGCCCCTGACTCCTCTATTCCTCTTGTAAACTTCTCTCAAGAGAAAGAATTTCACAACATTTAAAAAAATTAGTTGTCAATGAGACCTTTATTTTATTAATATGTGGTGCTAAGGGTCAAACCCAGTGCTTCACACATGCAAGGTAAGTGCTCTATCACTGAACTACAGCCCCAGCCCCATGACATCTTCATTTGCCATTATCTATTCTCATTTATTCCTCAGCTTCATCTAGATTTTTTGCCACCTGGTTCTTAGGGTTCCTCTGTAAAGCAATCTCTGGTATCTCACTGCTACAAATTGGGGGTGCCTTTCTTACCATTTCAGCAGTTGGTAAAGTCAAAGATCACAACAGCAGAACAATGGACTCATACCTGTTTCTTAGAACATGAGGAGATCTACTCATCCCATAGTCCCAGAGCCGCTCCACTGCAGCAATAAAATAATGTCGTGTTTTCTTTTGAAAGCTGCGGGGGCCCTGGTTTTCATCCTCACCATAAATGTCAAAATCTTCCCTCTTTGTTACAAATGAGATGGTATCATCATAGTCAACGTCTTCTTGCTCTAACTGAAGAGTAGGACCCAGCAGCTTGGATGGAGTCTTTTCAGAGCTTTCCATTGCCACTTTAACAAAGGGAACTTCTCCAGGTCTATTTGTTTTATTCCCTTTGATAGGTCTTGGTGTTTTCTGAAGAAGGATATTTTCCATGACTTCAAGGTGGCCAGGAGAATCACGACTAGTTTCTCTAGTTAAAAGGTCTTTCTGATAAATGGGAAGTTTAAGAAGCAATTCAACTTTTCCAGATACTTTGGGCAAGACTGGTTTCAAGAGAACATTACTCTCATTATACTTACACGTGACTGAGTTTGTGGCACTTGTCCTCATGGAGCCAACCTTTCTTTGATCTTTGATCATCTCCAAAGATAGGATGGATAAAGAAAGGTTATTTCTTTTTGCTCCTTGTAAGAAATGACTGCTTTCTTGGGTCCTAGAACTTTTTGTCCTAAAAGTATAACTGTAGGCTAGAAAATGAGAAGAATTGTCTTGGGATGGGATCTTGGTCAAATCTGTAGGTATAATTGATGGAAATGGTGATATATTTGTAATGGGCAATGTAGAGCTATTCATCTGAGTGATGTCATGATTCATCACAGGAAAATCTGATAAGGAAGATTGAATAATGGTTTTCTCCTGCTTTTTATTATAGTCTATGTGCGTCAAATATTTCATGTTTTTGGATGACTGGGCTGAGCTGTCATTTGCAATTAGCCCCCTTTCAAGCTCCGTTTCTTCTAGTGGGAGTTTGAATTCCTTTGACGTCTGCTTACCATGTTGAACAATAACATTCTTCTGGCATGGATTAAGAGACATCCTTGTGGTGCTTATGTATTTCTCCATTATTTGCTTGGTTTGATTCACCAAGTTTGTTTCCTCTTCCTCCTTACTTTTTGATAAATGGGCCACGTGAATCTCTGTTCTATTTGTTGAATCATTTACTGACCTGGTGTCCTGAAGTAATGGTGTATATGTCCCCTCATCTAAACTTATATTCTGCCTAGTACTCAGTAAGAAAAGGTTCTTTAGGAAATTCTTATTGCCAGTCAGTGTATACCCCTGAGGCAAAACTACATTCTCTTGAATTAATGCTTCGTTCTTTTCTATATCTTCCTGAAATTTTTTTTCTTGATTGTGTGTATCGTTTTCTTGTACATTAGTCAAGTTAGTAAGAAATATGGTCCTGTTTCTCGGAAAAATCAACTCTTTGAGTTCTGTGTCCTTTGTAAATTCATCTTCTGCTATTACTACTTTATTTTTCTCTGACAAGAAATTCTGATCTTTTACAGACTTTTTTGATGCTAAGGATATTAATTGCTTCAGTCCAGAATTCAAGAAGTTCTTTGCATGGGTCTTTTGCTGCCAATTTGCTGACTCTGAATCTTGTAGCACAGGCCCCACCCTTTTTTGGTAACCTATTTCCATATTCTTTAATGGAGTAGTTTTATTTGACACATAATTTAGCCTCAAAGCTGGAGTATTTTTGTGCATTATTAGCATTTTGTCTTGGATCAAAGATGTCACTTCTTGAAGCCCAGTATTGCTTTCTAATATAGTGTCTTGCCAGACAGATGTACTATTCTCAATTAAGAACGTTGGGCTGTCAGGATAAGTTCTTCCATTCGATGTTGAATTATTAGATGTCTTGTTTGCTTCTATCAAAGACATATTAAATTTAAATAAAGCATTATCTTTGGTCAACAAAGAAGGTGTATGAATTATTTTCTTTTTAAGTAATCCTTTACTCTTCATTAATGATACATTTTTTCCCAGTGAGTTTTCTTTACTATTCATTAAATCTGCTTCCAACAACTTGGAATCATTTCTTTCACTCAAGCTCAGAGATACACCAGACCCAGTAATGGGAGATGACTTTGTATCAAATAAAATGGTGCTTAACTGACTACTAAAGTAAACTGGCATATTTGGGGTTCCTAAGGAATTCGTCTTTTCAGGACCTGCTGCCAAATTTTCTGATAGATTATTTGGAGAACCCAAAACTTTTGAATTAAATTTCTTCAAATCTACTGCTACAGTTGTTCCCAAATTCTCATTTGATCCTGATTGGAGACCTGGATCAGGAGTAAATACTATGTCTTCATCATCTTGGAGCTCAGGCCTGAGGTGTACCACTTCAGATGGACCTTCATTACTGTCTGTTGCTCCAGGTGAATAATCATCAGGAATAGTCTCATATGTGGCTTTTTGAAGATCAGATAAAGATAACCCACGTGGAGTAGGACTTTGTCCCAAGAGCATCAAAAAATCACTGGAGACACTTTGTACTTTGATGATCCCTGTTCTCTCTTCTTCAAACTGAGGGTCAATCTTCTTTATGTCATTTTCTTGTATTAAGATAGCTTTTAATTGCTTCCTAGGGCTCAGATGCCTTAAATTTTGGGAGAAGCTTCTGGGCTGAATAACATTGTTTTCATTAGTCAGATATGTTGGAATATCTTCATATGTGTTCTCATAATAATCACCAATGTTCCTGTCACAACTAGAAACCTTCAGTAAGGCTGTCATGCCTCTGTTTCGAAAGTCTGAGTTGTGGCATCCCAGAACCCACAGACCTGGAGATGAGAAAGAATAAGACTCTGGTTACTCAGAATCCAGGTTTGAAGTAAATTCTGTATTAAGAGGTTCTCTTCCATTTTTAGATAAATGAAAAAATATTGGTCAAGACCATTATATCACAAGTCATTGGGTTAAATTCTTGACACATGTAACAATCCAATGATGGTAGTAAAAGTGGATTTTGCATTGCTGCTATTGTGCCATACCTGTTTGTGACCACAAAGGGCTATAAATAAAAATGGAATAAATTGGAGAAATGTAATCAATACAAACAATAATGAAGACTATTAATAGTCACACAAAACTCTCTGACGCTGACAGTGACTTGAGGAAGGGTTTTATATAGGTTAAATGTTATTGCCATATTACAATAGTTTCTAGAGTCAGACTTCTTGGGTTCTACTCCTAGCTCTAAAATTTACTTTGAGCAATGCACTTAAGCTCTCTGAGCTCCAGTTTAAAAATTTGAAAATGAGGATAATGGTATCTATCCTATCATTCTATGCATTAAAATCACATATAATGCAATATGCTATAGTTTGGATGCAGTTTTTCCCCAAAGGCCCATGTGTTAGAAGCTTAGGAAGTCACAGTATTGGAAAATGGTTGAACCTTTAAGAGGTGAGGCTTAATGGAAGATCCTTAGGTCACTAAGGGTATGTTCTATAAAAGATTAAGGAAATTCTATGTTATCTCTTGGCAGTTCTCAGGAGAAGGTTGCTTTTATGCCTGAGCTTGGCAAGTGAGGTAATCACAGCTATTGTTGAAAGGAGAATATAAATAACTAACCTGGGTTTTCCATCGACATGAAGACAGTTTCTCCTGAGAATGGGAATAGAGTAAGTGTGTCTTCATAAACCATTTTGTGTTTGAAGGTATATCCAGAGAAGAAGACAGATAAGAAGTTGGTCTGTGCTCCAACACTTAGAATGTACCAATATGCCACCTCATGCAAACAAACTGACAACTGCAAGCTATCAAAAACATAGCCATTGATACCTGCAAAGCAATGGGGAATGAGAGGTTTAGAAATATTCTGGATTTCTTATTTTGGATTGTGTCTTCTCAGGGATTTTCCTCTATGCATGTACATCCCTGGTATATCTGTATGTCCAAATCTCCTCTTCTTACAAGATTGCCAATGAGATTAGATTAGGACCCACTCTAATAATTTAATTTTAACTTAATAATCTTTAAAGATATTATCTCCAAATTCAGTCACATGTGAAGTACCAAGGTTAGGATTTAACAAACGAGGCTCAACTCAAAGCTAAAGGGCTAAAACTTGGAGACAAGGGGTATAGCATTAGATGACAGAAGTCACATACTGGAAGGAGAGTATAACCCACTATATAAAATTTCAGGGTTCTCAGATAATGTCCATGCCCATTTTGTTCAGGATTTTTAGTCACATTTAGTGAAATAGATACAGTGACATGTGCTTATTCCATCTTAACCAGAACTGAAATTTCAAAAGGCATATATTTTTAATTTTAATGGATGCAACTACATTTGTTTCAAAAAGACTGTACCAGTGATCCACTAGAATACCTGTTTACCCATACAACCACTAGTAATAATGGTCTTGTAGTTTTGCCAGTCTGATAGTTATAAAGTACTATTTCTTTGGCATTCTATCTTGCCTTTCCCTAATGATAGAGAGATTGAAATTTTATCATGCTTTTGACCATTTAATTTGTGTGTATATATAAACAGTACACATATGTATATATGTGACAGGCTGAGTTGTGTCCTTTCCAATTCAGATGTTTAGTTCTAAACCCAGTACCTCAGAATGTGACTGTATTTGGAAATAGGTCTTTAAATAGGCAGTTAGTTAAAATAAGATCATTAGAGTGAGCCTTAATCACCTTATATGAAGAGATTAGGACACACACAGGTAGAGAGGGAAGATCACATGAGGATACAGATAGAAGATGCTACAAGGAAAGGAGAGAGCCTAAAGAAACCAAACCTGCCAACACTTTGATCTCAGACTTTCGACCTCCAGAAGTGTAAGACAATACATCTCTGTAATAATTATTATAGCAGTCCTAGAATATGAATACAATGATATAGTATATGAGAGTATTGTTATGGAGAAAATGTGTCTTTAAATTAGTGACCTAGGTATGGAAGGGTTGATGGAAAGGTATTAATATAGAAGGAGATAAAATAAAACTAAATGGGAGAGGGCAGTCAAGTAAACATTGAAAGGAAAACTGGTGACTGGGTTTTTGAAATATGTGTTATATGATTACTTTTTTTTTAAATGTGTCTCTTAGATGGCATTTAAATGCATTCATTATCTGGACATCAGTTTGGTGGCATCATCAATTTCCCTTTATCCCACTGGACTGAAGTGATGTTTTACTCACTGTGCATGACATTGGAGGCTTGGAATTCTGGATCATGGAGCTGTACTCCTACTGCATTGGGGAGAAAGCGCTGCATATTCTCGGTGAGGTACCAGCTTTGGTTCTCATCAAATACAGAAAACAGGATGACATTTCTTTTATCTGACATCATCTGTTAATTACATGTATTGAAAGGGAGAAAGAAATGCTGCTGATACTGTAAGGCAGGCACTAGAAATCTATGATGGAAGCAATGACATATATAACATATCTAAGCTTTTGGTTCAATTATATTTCCTCTTAGGGTCACTGTTATGGCATGTACCAGGACCTGGGAATGGGGATGGGTGTTACAAGCAGTGAATATATGTTTAGGCAAGAGGGTGACTGGATCCACTAAATTTAGTTTTTCTGGCTTTAAGGCCATATGCTGGCTGATTTTTTGGTATAGTCTGTAGTTTCATTCTCTCCATGTTCTGATTAGAGGATTTAACTCTTTAAACATGCATTTAGCAACTACTTTCCACAAGGCTACCAATCTATAAAAAAGTAAAAATAGAAAAACAGAATAAGATAAGGTGAACTACAAGAACAACAAACAACACTAATATCTAAGTTTTCTATTTAAACAAATCAATTTTTCAGAACAACTTATATAATGAACCAAATTTATGAGTTAGTCCAAGACAATTGAGTCTTGTTATAGTTTGGATCTGGAATGTCCCCCAAAGGCTCATGTGCTGAAGGTTTGGTCTCCAATACAGCAGTGTTCTGAGGTAGAGCTTTTGGGAAGTAACTGAATTATGAGGGCTCTGACCCCATCAATGCATTAATCCATTTGATGGATTAATAATTTCAATGGATTACAGGAGGTGATGGAAGTGGCAGTAGATGGGATCTACTTGTAAGAAGTAGGTCTGGAGGCATGACCTAGAAAAGTATATCTTGTCCCTGGGTCTCTTTCTTGTGCACATTTCTCTCTCTCTCTCTCTCTCTCTCTCTCTCTCTCTCTCTCTCTCTCTCTCTCTCTCTCTCTCTCTCTCCTTCTTGACTTCCATGAATTGAGCAGCTTTGCTCTGCTACAATATACCCACTGTGACATTTTGCCTCACCATGTGCCTAAGCAACGGGGCCAAGTGACTTATGGACTTAAATCTTTAAATAGTTAACCAAAATAAAATTTTTCCTTCCTTTAAGTTGATTTTTTCAGGTATTTTGTCACAGCAATAAAATTTTCACTTCATTCTAAGTGAAACCCAGTTTATTTCTTTTATTTTACTATAAAACAGACTACTGTATTTTATGCAGGATACAGGAGGACATACATTGAGAGAATAAAAAATATCTGGAAGTTCATATGCATCTTCCATTTTTAAGTTTTAAACCCAGAACTTGGAAAGGATAACACTCACCTGGTTTCCTCTTTGATCTACAGATTCTTTGTAGCAGATGAGGAGAGGGCCAATGAGCCCAGAAGCTAGATCTCTCTCCAGATTAATGAAACTAGAGTAATATCGGGTCAGGCATCGAGGATCTGATTTAGTTGGCCCATCTTCTACAGTTATTGTCCATTTATACTTGAATATTTCTCCTGGCAGTATTGGCAAATCCTTCAAATGTTTTACACCTACCCACAACCAAATCCAGAAATAGCTCAATTAGAATATAACAAGCCACATATTAGTAATGTTAAGTTGAATAGTTTGGCTTAAAACTGGTTCCATACATATTTTAAGTTTGTCTAAAGGTTTTCTTTAAATAGTAACCATGTTGCTATTGCAAAGGTTCTACAAATCTGTATGTATGTAAGAAATTTCTCAGTAAATGGAAACTAAAATGGCCCCTGGTATAAGATTTACTAAATTTTTTATCAATAAAAATGGGTCCAGCAGACTTTTGTTTAAAAAATATATATGAAGAAGAAAAATATTCTAAGGGCCACAGGGAAATAAAAGACATTAAAGAGAGTGGCATTCCAGAACTGATTATCCAGTTGATTGTGGTACGGAATAAGGAAGGAGAACTTATTTGATTTTTAATAGTAAAACCATTGGAATTATAGACAAGAGAATAATCAGAGTTCAGAAATAAGCATAAGTATAAAAAGTAACTTATTTAAAAAACACAAATGTTGTTTTTGGATTTAAAATTTTTAGAATAAATATTTAAACAAAGCAAGCAAATATATAATTGTGAAGTCAAAAAACAGAGAATTAGCACTATAAGCAATGTTTAGAGATTTTGAGATGAAACACCAAAAATCTAAAACAAAAATGATTAAAAATGAATGCTTCAGCTGTGAGTGGTGGTGCATGTCTGTAATCCCAGGGGCTTGGGAGGCTGAGGAAGGAGGATTGTGGGTTCAAAGCCAGCCTCAGCAATGGTGAGAAACTATGCAACTCAGTGAGACCCTGTCTCTAAATAAAATACAAAAAGTGTTGGACATGTGGCTCAGTGGTTGAGTGCCCCTGAGTTCAATCCCTAGTACTCCCCTCAAAAAAAATGAATGCCTCTAGGAAGTGGAACTTACAGCCCTTCAACAGCTTAAACCTTAAGCAACTATGATTTTGATAAAATAAATCATTAAAATTAAAATTTAGAAAGAATATTTATAGTATAAATTTCATTAAAAGAAAATATTTTACTCAAACTACTAAAAAATGAGTAATTGTAATTGAAATATAAAATTACCAGACTATCAACAAGCATATCAAAACTAACACAATATGGCCAGGTTAAAATCTCCAATTGATAGATGGTGATTGGGTAAACTAATAAAAACCATATGTATGCTTTTTATGTGGACAAGACCTAACATGAAATAAACAAACATATGGGAAAATAATATCATGGAAAAGATAAACTAATTAAGCATATGTGGCAATACTAAAATTAGAAAAAAATAATTTAAGTTAAGGATCATAAAAGACAACCAAGGACATTTTATTGATAAAAGGTGTAATCCATGACAAAGATATGTCATGAATCTTTTTTTTTTAATTTTTTAAAGTTGTTGATGGACCTTTATTTTATTAATTTATTTATATGTGGTGCTGAGAATCTAACCCAGTGCCTCACACATGCTAGGCAAGTGCCCTACCACTGAGCCACAACCCCAGC
This sequence comes from Marmota monax, assembly GCF_021218885.2. Lineage (NCBI taxonomy): Eukaryota > Metazoa > Chordata > Mammalia > Rodentia > Sciuridae > Marmota > Marmota monax. The sequence continues at coordinate 853,233 of NW_026692025.1, read as the reverse complement.
CCTATGTCATGAATCTTTAAGCAACAAATAATGAAATTAAAAGTAGAAATATTAAAATATTAGATATCAAAAGTCTGGAATGAAGCCAAAAACTAAACTCAGAGAAAAAAACATGACCTTCATATCAGAACAATCAGCTTTAAGATTTTAGGGCACTTAAGAGTTGCAATCTAAAGTTACACCACATCAATTCTAGGAAGCCTTAGGGGTGTTTTACATAAGCTATCAAAGAGTCACTTCATGTACTTTTGTTATTACCTTTTGGCAATCTCCCTGAGTATAAAGGACTGACATCAGTGATTCCATGAGGGTAGATGTTATATGGCCGGCTTGCTTGATTCTTAAATATAATCTGAAAAGTAAAATGAGATATATAAGATACCCTAAGACAAGTAAGGTCAACAAGAAAACTGTGGCCTATCTCCAGAAAACCAAAAGCTGCCTTTATCCATATTATAAGAATTTGAACCTAGATAAAATTAAAAAACTTTTTTTTTCATGAAATTGTTTAGATAGCAACTTATGTTTCTCATTGAAGGTCCCTTTCCATTTCTCCCCCCCCCCCCATTGCTGAGGCTGGCTTTGAAGTTGTGATCCTCCTGTCTCAGCCTCCATACCCCTGGGATTACAGGCATGCACCACCACCCTGGTGCCTTTTCATTTCTTTAAAAATGATTCCAATTGTTTCAATAAATATTTCCTGCACCTTCTTATGCTAATTGCATGAGGATACTGCTTCCTCTCAGTCTTTTCCATTGTTCAGAGAAGGAGACAGTGATTCAGATGATAAAATGTTCTTTGAATGAGCAAACCTGACTAGAAGGACAGTTGATTATAGCATCAAGCAGGACTGGCAAGTGGTATCATCTGATTTAAAAGAGCTTTAAAAGAGAGGAAGGAAGCAGAGATGAAGACCCATGGAGACATTAATTATTCCTCTACATCTGCAGATGTGTGATAATGAAGGTTAAAAAATCTACTTTTGGGGTTGGGGCTGTAGCTCAGTGGTAGAGTGCTTGCCTAGCATGTATGAGGCACTGGGTTCAATTCCCAGCACCATGTAAAAATAAATAAAATAAAGGTCCATTGACTTTTTTTTAAATATATTTTTTAAAAATCTACTTTCACTTGCACTCGTCTTAAAAGCCCATTCATTTGGTAAAACACATATTTCTTTTTTCCCCACATTTTTTTTGGTGAATTATATTTATACATACTGATGGGGTTTGTTGTTAAAACCACCTATTTCTTATCATATTAACACTCTTATTTATTCCTTTCAAATATTAAAATTTTCTTTCCCTTTCTTGTAAGAACACAAGCTAAGATTTCCAGTATAATAGATGTGTTACCTTTCTTGTCCTGATCTTAAATAGGAGGATTTCTGCATTTTACCAAGAATGATACTTAGTGGGTTTTTGTTGTTATTGTTTATATCTTTACCAGGACAATAATTCCCTTATAATTCCAATTTGTTGTTAAATTTATGAATAGGTGCTGAATTTTGACAAATGATTTTTTCTGCAGCTATTGAAATTATCAAATGGTCTTTTCCCTTTTTATGCTTTTATGTGTTAATATGCTGGATTACCCATTTGATTTTCTTAGATTAAGCTAACTTATTATTCCCGGGATAATTCTGTCATAATGTATTATCTTTTATATACATTACTGTGTTGGGTTTACAGATTTTCATTTAGGATTTTTTTAACCTGTGTTTATAATGCTACTGATCTGTAATTTTAATTTTAACTTTCCTTTCTCATATTGTCTTGGTCAGGTTTACAACCAATATTTGTTGAACTAGAAAAATAAGCTGTCGGTCTCTATGTAAGCTTTGAAACATGGCTCCCAAATTCATTGACATTCTTCCCATGAAGAGATGGACCATATTTTCTTTTCTTTCATGATAGGTGGGTGGGCTTTGACTAATCTCAACTAATAGATCATGTCATGAAGTGCTATGTTACTTCTGATGATGGTCATAAAAGGTGATAAACCTTATGACTTGCTTACTAGAACACACACAGTTGGAACCCTGAGCCAACATGAAAGAAGTCTCACTATGGTGTGAAGAAAGCCAAGCCAAATATTTTGAGTCTTATCCATGTTGCAGAATGTGAGTCATCTCTTTTACTAAAAGGCAAAATATTTATATAATTTGAAAAGAAATCAGATTATAGCTCATTTCTTTTAATTGCTGAATAATATTTCAATTTTATGGACATAACACCTTTTGTTTATCCATTCACCAACTGGTGAACATTTCTCAGTTTGGGTACTGAGGTTTGAATCCAGGGGTGTTTTACCACTGAACTACATCCCCAGCCCTTTTTTATTTTGAGACAGGGTCTTGCTAAGTTGCAGAGGGTTTAACAAAGTTGCTGAGGCTGCCTTGAACTTGCCATCTTCCTGCCTCAGCTTCCCAAATGGCTGGGATTATAGGGTACACCACTGAACCCAGCCAATTGGTGAATATTTAAATGATTTTCACTGTGCAGCTGTTATGAAGAGTGCTGCTATAGTCATTTGCATACACATCTTTGAATTGACCTATATTTTCATTTCTATTGGTTATATTTCTAATTCTATAGGTGTAGAATTAGTAGGTCACATGGTCATTCCATCTTGAACTTTCATTATTCATTAATGGATTCATTATTTTATATTCCCACCAGAAATTTATGAGTGTTGCAGTTTATCCATGTCCTCACCAACCCATGTCTGTCTTCTTGTTCATGGTCATCCTAGTAGATATGAAGTGGCATCTTATTGTGGTTTAGATTTGCAATTCCCTGGTATTCAGCATCTTTGCATGTGTTCACTGATTACCTTGTATATTATCTTTGGAGAAATGTCTATATAAATCCTTTGCTCATTTTTTAGTTGGGTCATGTATTTTTATTGTTTATTTGTAAGAGTTCTTTATATATTTTGGGTATTAGATCAGGTATATGATTTGCAAATATTTTCTCCTATTCAGTGGGTTATTGTTTCACTTTTTTGTTGGTATCCTTCAAGGTACACACATTTTAAATAGTGATTAAGTTATTTATAAAGGCTTTTTTTTTTCCCCTTCGGTTGCTTCTGCTTTTGATGTCATATCTAAGAAACCATTATCTAACACAAGGTCAAAAATTTATTCTTTTTTTCGGTGGGAGGGTACCAGGGATTGACCGCAGGGGCACTCGACCCCTGAGCCCCATCCCCAGCCCTATTTTGTGTTTTATTTAGATACAGAGTCTCACTGAGTTGGTTAGCACCTCACTTCTTTTGTTGAGGCTGGCTTTAAACTCAGGATCCTCCTGTCTTGGCCTCCCGAGCCTCTGGGATTATAGGCATGTGCAACCACACCCAGCTCATAACTACAAATTTCTTGTAATGAAAATAAACCACTACTTATTTAAACCATGTTCATGATTATTATTTGCAGTGCAAGCATTGTTTCTTTCTTTATTTTTTTGATACTGGGGATTGAACCCAGGGGCACTTAACCACTGAGCCACGTCCCCAGCCCTTTCTATTTGTGTGTGTGTGTGTGTGTGTGTGTGTGTATATATATGTATATATATATATATATATATATATATATATATATATATATATATAGTAGGTGGACACAATACCTTTATTTTATTTATTTTATGTGGTGCTAAGGATCTAACCCAGCACCTCACATGTGTTAGGTAAGTGCTCTACCACTGAGCCATAACCCAGCCCTCATTTTTTATTTTGAGACTTAGTCTCACTAAGTTGATCAGGGCCTTGCTAAATTGGTGAGGCTTTGAACTTGATATCCTCCTGCCTCAGCCTCCAGAGCCATTGGGATTACAGGTTTGAGCCACTGTGCCTTGTAAGCATTCTTAATACCCTAGATCAGAGGTCATCAACCATTGTCTGGGAAAGGCTAGATAGTAAACATTTACATTGTCTCTCTGTCTTCCTCCACTGTTCCTCTTCTTCCTCTCTTTGTAATCCTTTAAAAACATAAATTACCTTCTAAGCTAGTAGGCTCTGCAAATATCAGGCCATAAGCTAAATTGGTGTAGGCTGCTGACTCGTAATGTATATAATCAGGAAAAAAGTTCAGGAAGGATATGTATCAAAATCTAATCCATGAGTAGTTTAAAGGAGTGGTGAGTTTAATGGGTGATATTAAATTTTATTCTACATACTTATATAATTATATTTTAAATATATCCATATTTATTATTATCATAAACAATAATAAATATGGATATATTTAAAATATAATTATATTTTATTATTTATTATATTATTTATTATTTTTAAAAGATCATGTCCATTAGAGGCAAGGCTGAATTATGAATGTTGTATAAATTCAAAATCTTCCATACTTTTTCTTCTTACTTAATCCCAAATATTATCCTTAACTTACCAATAGTGTGTCTCCAACTTCCCCATAAAGTAAAGGTCCCAAGATTCCTGATTCATACTGAATAGTTTCACGAGTCTTAAACGTTTTATCTGTGTATGCCACAAATCGGACTTTTTTGTACTTCCTACCAATCCGCTGAGGACCATTATTCAAATATTGACTTTTATAACTTCTGTATGAGAGACAAAAATATGAGGGGTTGGGATAGAAATAGGAAAAATAGGAAAAATCCAACTCTTAAACATGTGATGTGATTTAATGGGAGTGAGAAAAATATAAGCATCTCTACTACTTAGCTATGTCTACTACTTAACTACTTAGTAGTGTCCAAATATGTTAATACCTACTATTATTTGGATCTGAAGTGTCCCCCAATGGCTCACATGTTAAGAGATTAGACAGGAGCCTGCAGCACTATTGGGAAATGGTGAAACCTTTAGAAGGTATGGCCTAGTGAAAGGAACTTAGGTCACTGGAGCTGTACCCTTGAAGGGATATTGTGACTCCTGGCCCCTTCTACTCTTTGTTTCCTGGCCTTCATGAGGCAAACAGGCCTTCTACACTAGGCACTCCTACCATGATATACTGTGCCACCATAGGCCAAAAACGATGTGGCCAAGCAACCAACCATGAACTGAAATCTCTGAAACCAAGCCAAAATAAACCTTTTTTCTTTTAACTTAGTTGTTCAGTCATAGCAACCAGAAAGCTAACACTAACCCTTGCCATTTGATTCTATACCTGTACTAACTCTTAAACATAGCTTCAGGATTTCTTGGTTTGAATAACTGAGAAACAAATTTTGAGTAGGAAAGAGTCAAAATGTGTTTACGTGTCATTGGAGGTGAGGACTGATGGGGCATAGTCCCAGTCCTCCTCCTCAGCAGCAATATAATGTATCCAAGTTTTAGGATGCTTCTTGGCAACGGAGCGAATTTGGATCAAGGAAGAAGAATTGGCATCATCAAACCTGAACACATCCATTTCAGAATCAAGATACTCATCATATTCTTCTTCCTCTTTGGTATTTTTCATCCGTAGTTCAGGTTCCTCTGGGCAGCTATCTACTTTGATGTAAGCTTCCATACCATCTGGAATCAAACAAACCAAATAAAGTCAGATTCCTATAGGATTCTCTTGCCTTAAATGAAAAGAAAGTACCTTAAATTTCCTTGTTCTATATTTTTAGTATTTGAAAGCCTAGGGCAGTCCAACTCCACATCCCCATATCAACTAATGATTTCTATATTGTTATGGTTTAGATGTGAGGTGTTCCCCAAAAGTTCATGTGTGAACTTTTGTGTGAACAATGCAAGAATGTTCAGAGGAGAAATGATTGTGACAGGTGTCATCTAATAAAGGATTAGCCCATGGAAATATATTAATAGGATGGTGACTGTAGGCAGGTGGGGTGTGGCTGGAGGAGGTGGGTCACTGGTGATGTGCTTTGGGGTTTATATTTTGTCTCTGGTTAGCAGAACTTTCTCTTTCTCCCTCTGCTTCCTGCTGTCATGTCCTGAGTGCCTTTCTTCTGCTATGTCCCTCTGCCAGGGTATTCTGCCTCACCTCACGTGCAGAGCAATGGAGTTAGCAGAGTATGGACTGAACCTCTGAAACCATGAGTCAAAATAAACGTTTCCTCCTCTAAGTTGTTCTTGCAGATCTTTGGTCACAGTACTGAAAAAAGCTAACTAGAACATATTTACTCCAGTGACTTACCATATAAACTATTGATTTAATAACAGCTTACCAGGAAAAATATAAAGTCCCTGAAGTCTCCATTTTTTAAAAAAAAATTCCTAGGCTCAAAACCAGTTCCAAAAGAGAAATATTTACATTTTTTATCAGACAAAATTAACAACTTTTTAAAAAGGAGCAAGAAATAGATGGAGGAGTGTCAGGCAAAAGGAAAATGGCCAAAGCAAAGATCAGAGGAAGAAACCAGGAAATATCAGATAATCCATTTTGTTGGTCATTTTTTACTCCCTAATGTCTTGTTAAAATTCCATAAATATGTAACTGCCAGGAAAAAGAAGTTTCTATTCTTAATTACTATAGAGGACTATAAACATGTTAACTCATAGAAAGTAAGGGGAAAGGGTGGATACACAGCCAAGATCAAATATCTTTCCTACAGTAATCAAGGAATCTGGAGAGAGGTTAGCATAAGAGTGATATGGCCAAAGGATTGCCTCCTCAACGTTTTTCTCCAACAGCCCTCTGTATGGTTTGAATATTTGTACCCTCCAGAACTCATGTTGGCATTAATTGCTATGGTGATGGTATTGGGAGTTAGAACTTTTAAGAAGTGTTTAGGCTCCACTATGTGAGGAGCCACAATGAGTTCCACACTTTCCAATCCTGATGCACCATGGGGATCTGAAAGATCACTGTAGTCTGGCACAGTAGTGCAATGAGTCAGGACTCAGTCTCCCCCATCCTCTGATAGCAAGGGCCAGTCTTCTGAGTAGGCACACCCCTGGGGTTGAGCTACACTCACCTATTGTTTTATAATCCTACCCTTTTGCTCTGTTTGGGATAGAATGTTCCATGGAAACTCCCTTTGTGTGTCCCCTTTTCTTGCTTTGCCTGCCTTTGGGTGTGACCTTCCTACATGTCAGCCAATCTGCTGACAGCAGACATCATAAAGCTACATTGAACCCCCTAAAACCTGACCCCTTGCCTGATTTGAATGGCTTCTCCTCAATAAAAGGGTTCAACACATGCATTCTCTCTCTCTCTCTCTCTCTCTCTCTCTTTCTCTCTCTCTCTCACTCGCTCTTTCCAGGGACCCCTAAGGTCGCAGGAGCCATCACAGGACCCAAAGAAAAAGGTATTTCTCTGTCTCTGTGTGGTTATTTTGTACAGCCCAGTTCAATGGAGTGACCCTGAGTGTTTTAGTCGTGAGAAATGCAATACCACCCTGATGAATAGACTAATGCTGTTAATGTGGGAATTGGGTTTCTTCCCCCCTCTCTATATACATAGGAAAAAATATATATTACCCAGTTTTGATATTGTGTTACAGAAGCTCAACAAGGACAGTAGAGTAGAAAAAGAAGCTGAGCAAGTTAGCAAGGTCCTAAAACAACTCAGTGAGACCCTGTCTCTAAATAAAATATAAAAAGGGACTGGGGATGTGGCTCAGTGTTAGGCACCCCTGGGTTCAATCCCTGGTACCAAAAAAAACCAAAAAACCCAAAAACAAAAAAAAAACATTCCCATCAGGTAGTCCTTAAAAACCTCATGTGGTGCCTCATTTGCCTAGATTTCCCACAAAACATCTCTTCACCTACAACCTATAGTCTCTCTTTCCATAGTATTGAAGGCTAGTTAATGATATCAGGCCACGAAACCAAAGAAATATTGTCCCACTCATTTTCCCCAACTCACCCATCCCTAACTATCCCTTCTTCCTCTATAACAGACATTCAACTAAAAATATACTACTAATACTCAAACCATCTTATTCTCAAGGTAAAATACTGACTTGGATACTAGCAACTAGGGGATTTTAGTTGAGGTCTAACATAATCCAAACTCTATAATGGCACTTTCTGTAACATACTATATTCCTATACACTGCCCAGTAAATCCCATTGAAAGTAGAACTGGATATTCACAATATTCATTTTTAAGTTCCAAGATATTACCATGTTGGTGGGAAGAGATATGACAAAATAACAGAAATTGTCCAAGGTCCATCAAGACTGTCTGAGCAGTAAGGAAAGTTACTGAAGATATCTCTAGGGAGGCCTGGCGATGGTTCCTCACAAGAAATGTGTGACCTTCAAGGAATATTGAGTGCACTTCAGGGGTGGTGCCCATTCCGATAACATGCCAAAAGACTGATTTCCTGTGGCATCCAATCAGACCTGTTAAACAAGAATAAGACAACTATTGCTTAGAAGTAAATAACTGGAAAATACTTTTGTTAATTGACAAACACCTGTCTGGTTCTGTTCAGACTGACCCTTCTTTTGTGACCCATTTCTGACCTCTCCTAGAACTTATATAGCCAAATTACCATCTCAAAATTCCCACCTGGATAGCTCATAAAACCTACATTTTTCAAAACCAAATTTGCTCTTTTTAAAAAATATTTTTAGTTGTTTATGTACCTTTATTTTATTTATTTATTTTTATGTGGTGCTGAGGATTGAACCCAGTGCCTCACACATGCTAGACAAGCACTTTACCACTGAGCCACAACCCCAGCCCCCAAATTTGTAATTTTCAATACCTCATTCTCTTTCAACTTCCCTATCTCAGTGAATGGCACCATCCAGCAATTATACAGTGAGAGATTTCCTTGTCACCATCGTCACCTCTCATATCCATTGTAACACCAACCATGGCAATATAGTAAATAATAGTTATTCCTTATCTTGTTCTAAAGCTCACTTCACTTCATGAAGAAAATATAGTCTAAGTCAGTTTCCTTAGTTATATACTTATATATACAATTATGTAATTTTCTTTCAGAGTAATTGTTGATTTGTAATTTTGCATTTTTATATTGATTCCTTCATTATTATCCATCTCTTAATCTATAAGGTATGTGAGAGCATGAGCTTGAATGTTTCAAAAATAATTTCTTTCTTAACTCTAAAAGAATGAATATTCATTATAGAATTACTGAAAAATATAGAAAATAATTAAGGAAAATAAACCTGAGAGGGGTGATACACACACATACACTCCTCCTAGCAACTGAGGAAGCTGAGACAGGAGGCTTGCAAGTTCAAAGCCAGCCTCAGCAACTAAGTGAGGCCCTAAGCAACTCAGCAAGACCCTGTCTTTAAATAAAAAATAGAAAGGGCTAGGGATGTGGCTCAGTGGTTAAGCACCCCTGGGTTCAGTCCCCAATACCAACAAAACAAAACAAAAACCCAGAGGCCAGATTTCAGTGGGCTTTCTATTGTGATGCACAGTTGTCTGAGAATTGGAGAAGAGAGCTCTAATGCTGAATTCAAAAAACTCTGAGGATTATTGAGCAGGCATGCACATACCTGGAAGAGACCTGTTTACGTAGCCATTGACTGTGTGCATTCTAGGCAAGGGCCCAGCAGATGGAGAATCCATAGCCTGTGTCAAGGGGCCCTTTGTTTCTGAGTGCCAGCTCTTCCCTGATGAGAGAGAAGGTTAAAAAAAAGTCACCTAACCTTTCTTTCATGAGTGATTCTCCTTCTGTTCTTTCCTGCCTCCCTCCTTTCAGAAAAAGATACTCACAACTTAAAAATGTTTGTCACAAAATGGGAGTTCATAACCCACTTGAATCAAATGTATGAAATATGATATGTCAAGAGCTTTGTAATGTTTTGAACAACTAACAATAAAAAAAAAAGTTTGTCACAAAAATAGACATGGAAGGGCTGGGATTGTGGCTCAGCAGTAGAGCGCTCGCCTAGCAAGTGTGAGGCCCTGGGTTCAATCCTCAGCACCACATAAAAATTTAAAAAAAATAAAGGTATTGTGTCCATCTATAACTAAAAAATATATATTAAAAAATAGACATGGGTGACTTATCCCCTCAAAATCAATGAGAGGAGGGAGAAAACATTAACAAACTGATTGTCTCTCCTTATATTTGTCCATAACAATAGGTTGGAAAGAATAATGACAAATAATAACTAGGGAAAGGGAGAATATTGGTTAGTTTGAGCCATGATTTAGTTAAAGGGAAGTAGATGAAAAGGGCTGTCAGTCCTTGTCTCTGTCATAATTGCTTCATTTCAGTTTATAATGAAACTCTACACACCTGAAAGCTTCTCAACCTCCTCTCTAAAATTAGAGCTAAAGTACTAGACATTTCTCAGACTGCTGTAGTAATAATGAAGGGTCAAGAACTCAAAAGTCAGGGAGACTAGTCATGAGAAAAATTATGGAGGCCTCAATTAAGAGCATAGTAGTTTACCAGGTGTGTTGGTGCACACCTATAATCCCAACAACTTGAAAAAGAGGATAAAGAGTTTAAAGCTACCTTCAGCAACTAGCCCCAGCAACAAAAAAGGCTAAAGTTTAATCCTCATAACAACTGTTTGAGAAAATATTTTAGATTTGAGGAAACAGATGCAGAGGTTAATTTGTCAAAAGTCACATACTTAATGAGAGATGAAGATTAAACAATGTATTTAGGAAGTACAATCAAAAGTCTTTGCTTATGGATTTAAGGAGAGGAACAAGGAAAACCTGTGACCTAGTTCCTCTATCTTCCTACCTCATAGCTGATGCTAGCACCATGCTCTTGAATTGTTGGAACTATGAGCTAAATAATCCTTTTTTATTTTTAAAATATTTTGCCTCTGGTATTTTGTTATAGTAACCCAAAATGGACTAAGACAAATAGCATCATCAAGTTCATGCATCTCACCATTCTATTTCTAGGATCTATCCTGAATAGTAATATTGTTTATCTTTCTATAATCACCTACTCTGAACAGAAGCAGTCCACATTCTCAAATACAAAATTAAGGTAATAATTTGACTTCTTTCAGATTGGAGCTCACTAACCTTCATCAAATACAGCAAAAAGCAGTACAAATTGGTGCAACATCTGTGTTCTTTCTTTGGCCAAGCTCCCTGGGGGAAATAGAGTGGGGGGAATATGAATGAATTTATCTTCTATATAAAATCCCATCATAGAAAAAATCACCACTAGGAGGAGACATTTTTTTATCAACTGCTTGAGAATAAGAACAAATGTAGTCTTGTTGTTAGCTTTACTGTAACACTGTTTCTTTGATATAAAGTTTCCTATTCCACAGTTTATAAAACCATCTGTGATAAAGGGTTATTTATTTAAATTTCAAATTTGTTTTGGACTATTACTTTTATAAAATACATTAAAATGAATTACTAGAAAAACGGAATTTAAAAGACATACAAAAACACAAGCCAAATATAATCTCTCTCTCTCTCTCTCTCTCTCTCTCTCTCTCTCTCTCTCTCCACACACAGACATACACGCACATACAACAGAAAACAAAAACATTACAAAATGGATGGAAAATTTGTAACGTTTATACTTTGCAATTTTAAGTGATACTACTTCATACCCACTAGGATGCCTATTTTATTAATTAAAGACAAATATTGACAAGGATGTGCAGAAATTTCAACCCTCATGTAAAATAGTGCTGCTGCTGTGGAAAACAGTTTGGTGGTTTAATCAATTATTGTTGTCATTTTAAACCACTAAATTGTGGGGTTATTCAACAATACAGAACTAGAACATAAGAAAGTTCAAATGAAGCTGATTGCACCATAAAAACAGGATTAAAACTAAATTATACAAAGTTTAATTACCTAATTTACTTTATGCTATTAAGGTATAAATTAAAAACACATGAATAAAATTAAGATTTTTTTTTAAAGATAATTAGTTACAAAAATAAACAAACATCTACATTACTCAAATTTTATATACTTTTGACTTATAAAAATTAAGCACTTGAACCACTCACTGATGTGTTTACCTCCATAAAGCTTTCCAGGAAAAGAAAAGAATCTTTTTTCAGAGAAAAGAACACAAATGCTGTTATTAAAAGATCCTGTCCTGGGCTGGAGTTGTGGTTCAGAGGTAGAGCGCTCGCCTATCATGCATGAGACCCTGGGTTCCATCTTCAGCACCAAATAATAATAAAAGTAAAGATATTGTGTCTACATACAACTAGGAAAAAACCCTGTCCTTATTTATGTCCTTATTTCATTTCTGTCCTACCCTTTCACATACTTACCTTCTCTACATACCAGCAGAGCTCCAATGAGGCCTGAATTCAGGTCTTTTACCAGATCCACATGAGAAAGATATGAGTAGGTGAGACATGGTGGATCAGAGGCCATTGGACCATTCTCTTTCAAGACCTGCCATACATAAGTATGCCTCTCGCCAGGAAATACTTTATCATCTTCTTTCTCCCTTTGGCTAGTCTGATCATCATATTCAGCTCCTAAAGAAAGAAGGTAGAAAACTGTCCTTTTTATGCCCATTGTCCACTCAGAGGAATATATCAAGCTCATTGGAACAAATGGATTCTACATAAGAAATAAACTTTAAGTATTTTTAATGTTTTTGCCATAAAGAAATTATAAATGTTTGAGGAGACAGATGTGTTTAGTGTCATTTAAACATAACACAAGGTGTACATGTTTGGAAGTATTGTCACTCCCCATTAATATGAACAATCTTTATGTTATAATGTAATAGTTAAAAATAAATTTAATTTAATAAACAATGTATAAAAACATCCAAATGTACTCCAAAGGATATGCTATTATTATCTGTTAATAAAGATCTTAAAAATTAAAAAAGAAGGAAGTGGGCTGGGCTTGTGGCTCAATGGTAGAGTGCTTGCCTAGCATGCCTGAAGCTCTGGGTTCAATCCTTAGCACCACATAAAATAAAATCAAAAAATTAAGAAAAAAAAGAATAATTGACTGTATGAAAAAAAGAAGGAAGCAATTTAATTTGAAAAACTAATAAGCAGCAGCTATAAATAGGAGAAAGCCTTATGTATTCCAGAGGAGCTTGAGACCACTAACCCTAACATAAGTGGTAAAAATCAGGTTCTTATTCACATCTCTAGATTCTGTTAATTAATAATATTGCCTCCATTCTTGCATCATTTTGATCAATTCAAGTCAATTCATCAACAAACATGCATTGGATATATACTTTGTTAACACTCTTTGATAGGCAGGCATGGTTAAGATACAGAGATTTAAAAATTTTTAACTTGGTTCTTCCCTATAGGGCCAACACTATGTTTGATGGGGAATGTAGAAGTACAATTATAATACAATGTAGAAATATTCACTCAATGATCTGCTTTGTATTTCTATAGGTTTGCAAGTCTGTCATTTTTACCTCCCAAGTCAACTCTGGTAAGCCATATTACTATTTAACCCATTTGCCCAGACCTCACCAGGTTAGGGTACACAAGAATTGTGTCTATGCTTAGCCCTTGCTACAAAATTGTAGGAACCATGACCTCTCTAAAATCTCCCTGTGGGGCTGGGGATGTGGCTCAAGTGGTAGCATGCTCGCCTGGCATGTGTGCGGCCTGGGTTCGATCCTCAGACCACATACAAACAAAGATGTTGTGTCCGCCGAAAACTAAAGAATAAATATTAAAAAGTTCTCTCTCTCTCTCTCTCTCTCTCTTTAAAAAAAAATTTTTAAAAAATGAAATTTCCCTGTATCATTCTGAAAACTCCCAAGTGGATAAAGCTCATAGAATTAGCCTAATCATCTCCAGCAAAAACATGGGTGACCTTTTCTCTATACTGTCTATCCTCTCTTGTTACTTTACCCCAACCCAAATTTGATGTGGATTCATGAAAGAAATCCAGAATATTAAGGTAATCTCATTTCAGAATAAGAACTTAGTCAACATGTAAACATAGTTAGACTGTATAATATAGAGTATATATGCCAATAATGTATTAATGACTTACTTGAATCTTCTTGACTTACATATGCTATCAACTATATGAACAGTGTCATCATCAACTTTGGCACCCTCTTCACTCATTTTCTACATTGTGAAGGTTAAGGAAATGCTAGCTAGAGTAAAGGGTATTACCAAACAGGTTGTTTGTTTCAATGAGCTCACCTTGTGCTTCTGCTAGGTGGTGAGGAAGTGCCTGGGAAGTCAGAGAAAAAGGAGAAAGAAGGAAAGTTCCTCCCTAGGAAGTTTTCTGGGCATGAGAAGGCAGATGAGATAGAATTTTTATGATTCTTGTCCTGGCTCCACAAGGGAGAACAGGAAATCTAAATCAATTTGGGGGCTTACATTAAAATAGTAATGTTCCTGACTTCATGAAATTTTCTTCCACTAGGTCTCCAAATAAATACCTTGACAAAGCCACAATGAAGATTTGGGTCACACAGCATGATGAAACATGTTCAAACATGAGTCACCACATCAGGAGCAGCAGCTTCAACATATGTTAAATGACATTGTTTTGGGAGTGTACAGATGAGTGCTGTCCAATAGAAATATAACGTGAGCACATGTGTAATTCTAAATTTTCTCATAGACATGTTAATAAAAGTAAAAGAAAATAGGTGAAATTATTTTAATTATGTATTTTACTTAACCTAATATATCCAAATATTATAATTTCAATATGTAGTCATAGACAATGAGTGGGATATTTTACAGTCTTCTTTTGTACTACGTATTTTAAATCCAGTGTGTATTTATAGTATGCCTCAATTGTGACTCACCACATTTCAAGTGCTTGAGAGCCACAGTAGCTTAACTTGGACCAATAACTATGGCCAGGAAGGAACAGGCTTTAAGAAAATGGCAGGTTTTATTTAAAGTGCATTTAGAGGAAGCGATTTTAAGGAGTGAGGAATATGTGTAATTTTGGAAGAAAAAGTAACTGGTGTGTGCAGGATTAAAGAATATGGTCATTTTTTTTCTTCCTGTTACTTGCCCATGCTAGGCCAAATAAACATTCTGTCCTCCAGGTTATAGAGACCTATATTTGTAGATACGTGACATATTTTTTTGCTTCCATTTTCCATACCACTTGACATCAGAAAGTACAAGGAAAAAGTTTTCCTTCCCACTCTTGGATCACTATCTCTAAGAACAAGGCAAGCCAAGAGCTTTTAGTGGTTTGCCATTATGTGAGAAAAGCCTGCCTGTGAATGACACTATAAAGAAGAGCTGAGATTGCAAGAGAAAAACAATCATTGCACTGTAGTGTAGTGGTTCAGAGTACAACTTCTGGAGTTAGATGTGTCTAGGTCTGGATCCTGATTTCACTACTCACTAACTATATGACCTTAAACTCAAGTACATTTTAGTCATTATTGTTATTGTTGTTGTCATATTTTTCAGTAAGTTTGCTTTCAAGAGAATGAATTCATTTCCAGGTGTCCCACTGTTATGGTTTAGATATGTTTTGTTCTCCAAATGTTCTTATGCTAGAAGTTTAGTTCTCAATGTAATGGTACTAAAAAGTGGTGGAACCTTTAAGAGGAAGCATGCGTTAGTCAGGTTTCCATTACTGTAATGAAATACCTCAGATAATTAACTTAAAAAGAGGAAAGCTTTGTATTAGCTCATGGTTTCAGTCCATGGTTGCTTTGCCCATTGCTTTTGGGCTTGTAGCAAGGCAGTACATCATAGTGGTAATGCATGGTAGAAGAAGCCTTTCACCTCATGTCTGACAAGCAGAGAAAGCAAAAGGAAGGGAGCAAGGTCTTAATATACCTTCAAGAGCTCACCCCAATGACATAACTTCTTCCCACTAGGCATCACCTCTTAAAGTCCAACCACCTCCCAATAGTGCCACAGGCTATGAACTAAGCCTTTCACACATGGGACTCTGGGGGACATTGCAGACCCAAATTATAGCATGAGGTCTACTACAAGGTAATTATGTCGTGGCAGCACCACCTTGGGAAGACATTAATACCAATGTTGAGACTATGGGTTAGGACACATGGTATTGTTAAAAAAATATATAAATTCAGCTTTCTTACCTCACTCTGTTGCTTCCTGTTTCCCCATGTGATGCTATCTGCCATGAAGTCCTCACCAAAAGCTAATCCTGGCATCATGCTCTTGAACCCTCAGAACTATGAGCTCTTAAGAAACCTCTTTTCTTCATAAACTGTCAAGTATTATTTGGGGGGGGGGAGGGTACCAGGGATTGAACTCAGGGGCATTCGACCACTGAGCCACATCCCCAGCCTATTTTGAATTTATTTATGGACACGGTCTCACTGAGCTGCTTAGCACCTCACTACGTTGCTGAAGCTGGCTTTGTACTCACAATCCTCCTATCTCAGCCTCCCTAGGCACTAGGATTACATGCATACGCCACCGCGCCTGGTACTGACATTTTTTTTAAAGTAGGTATTTCATTTTTTTCAAAGTTAAGGGGAAACTCCAAGTCAGCCCCCCCATTTCTTTCTCTTTTTAGCACCAAACTGATTTCTCCAGACAGAAAATATATGTGCAATGAGAGAGGCTTTAAGAATAGACAAGCAGGACAAAGACAATTTAAATAAGCAAGATCTATTCTTGGTCAGCAGATGCTCTGAAGGGGCTAATACCTGGATAGTCTCAGGTATTTTGTTGTAACAATCCAAAAGGAACTAAGGCAGCCACCCTCATAAACAAGTACATCTCACCTTTCTATCCCTAGCATGGCAGGACAATAGAAAGGCATTTCACTTACCCTCAGAAGCTTTCCAGTAAGATACACCAACAGCATGAAGACTGACAGGATGAGTAGCCATGTTGTTAAGTGTAATAACCACTGTGTCATAAACCTCAGCCTGGATGGTCGGACCCAGCAGACCTGCAAGAATGAGATGTCCCTCAAAGATCACTTGAAAGATAGCACTCGAGTTGTTACGAAAGTGAGGATCAATGTCACAATGGAGAGGCAAGCTCCTGTGATTATTAAGAACAAGTAGTTATGCCAAAACCACCCCAGCCTCATGGTTGTTCTGAGGAAATATTTCTGGCAATTCATTAAGTGCATTCATCAGTTCAACTAATATTTGAGTTCTTACTATATTCTAGGAACTGTTCTATGTACTGGATTTCACATTATAGAAACATTAAGCATGTAAAGAAATAACAAGAATATTTGAAGTTATTATGATTTCTATAAAGGACAACAATGTGTGCTAGAAAATAATGAAGCAGGAGGTAGGAGATACTTTAAATATAGTGGTCAAGAAGATCCTCTCTGAGGACATGGCATCTGCAAAGAGATCTGACTAATAAAAAAGAAGCAATAGTTTCAAAGACCTAGTGGAAAATCATTAAAAACAGATAAAATGCAAATCTTCTGAGATAGGAATAAGTTGGTGAAACAAGGTGAATAAGTAATAGAAAATGTGGTTATAGAGATAGGGAACATAACATGTAGGACCTTATAGGGCATAAGAGCAGGATAAATCTTGATTTTACGGAAGTAAAAGAGGACAACTTGGAACTTGTTTTGGAGTAACAGTCAATAGGACTTGTGGATGGACTGGATGTTGGAGACAGAATAAAAGAGAAAGAGAGGAGTAAAAATGATTTGTATGATCTGTGGCTTGTACACTATGTCATTTGTTAATTCATGACACAGAAAAAGCAAGAGAAAAATTAAGAGTTCTATTTTGTGGGGCCTGGACTATAGTTCCATTGGAAGAGTGCTTGCCTCACATGCACAAGGCCCTGGGTTCAATCCCCAGCAACACACACACACACACACACACACACACAGTTCTGCTTTGTGGATATTATAAGATGCCTATAAATGGGGCTGGGGCTGTAGCTCAGTGGTAAAGCTCTTGTCTAGCATGTGTGAGGCACTAGGTTTGATTCTCAGCACCACATAAAAACAAATAAAATAAAGATATTGTGTCCATCTACACCTAAAAAATTTTTTTTAAAAAAATATGCCTATAAATGGTTTATTGAATTAATAGGATTCAATGAAAACATAAAATAGCTTTGTTTTTAATTGCAGTATATGGAATTTTCCTCTCTTACACTTTGATCCTAAATCTTTTCCAGTAACTTTCAAGTGTTAGCAAACAGCAACGTTTTTAGTATTATAAAACCAGTCCAGTCTAAATATAAAATTTTGATGTCCTCTGCAATTAAAAGTTCCCTTTTTCCTCCAGCTAAATTCTGGACCCTCTAAGGTAGAAGCAAATGGAAAGAGGGTGGGAGTGGAAAAAGAGTCTTGATGATAGGGACTTGCTTTGAAACAACACTGGCAGCATTGCATTAGTATCTCTTGGTTGTAGCACATGCCAAAATTCTGCCTCTTTTTGTGGGAATATATCTGAGTCCTTTGAAGACCCCCTCCCCAACCCTCAATATGGTGACATCATACTATATCTCTCTCCATGGGGTATACACTTTTTAGCTGGTCACTTGCATCTTTCCCCTTAGTTTATGTTTCTGGCAGTACAACCCACATGGGCCTTTTCTCTTGGGCTCACCTAGGCTAGGTAGGGTCTTCTTAAGACAGGTGTCATCCTGTGAACTTTCTGGCCTCATGCCTAACAATGATAGTGCAGTCACATTCTACTATATCCCACCCTCCCTGTTATGCCATCAGGGGAAATTACTCCTAGTCTCTGACCTTGAAAGTTTTTTTTTTAATATTTTTTTTAGTTATACATGGATACAATATCTTTATCTTATTTATTTTTATTTTTATGTGGTGCTGAGGATTGAATCAAGTGCCTCATCTGTGCAAGGCAAGTGCTCTACCACTGAGCCACAGCCCCGGCCCTAAAGTTTTTAGAGACAGAAATCAGGCACTAGTCAGTATGTCAAGTTCCAGAAGTGCTATGTCTAGTCTTCTAAGTTGTTCTCCTGAAGTCTTCATTGTTATAGCTTGACATGAGGGAGATTTATTCCCCTCACATGGTAAGGGATATCCCAAAAATGCTCTCCAAAAAAATCTTTAAATATAAACTTCCTAGCCTTCTTTTATTTAGGCTTATAAGTGAGTCATGGTCCAAGGGTTACATAACTAGTTTTGAACCACTATATGAACAAGTCCTGAATAGGTGGGCTAATATCTGTTTTCAAAATATAGGAATATTTGTCACCTATAATTCTCCCAATAATTCTTTTTTTAAGAGAGAGAGAGAGAGAGAGAAAGAGAGAATTTTTTTAATATTTATTTTTTAGTTTTCGGCAGACACAACATCTTTGTTTGTATGTGGTGCTGAGGATCGAACCCGGGCTGCACACATGCCAGGCGAGTGTGCTACTGCGTGAGCCACATCCCCAGCCCTCTCCCAATAATTCTAAGACAGAGACATGGAGTATAGCTCAGTGGCAGAGTACATGTCTAACATGTGCAAGGCCCTGGGTTTGATACCCAGTGCCACCAAAAAAAAAAAAAAAGTTATGACAGGAAATGTCTCATCTGAACATCTTGTTGCATGTTTATTCAACATCTAAGTGAAAGTATGCAGTTAGTGTTCACGGAGAGGTGTAAGTGGAAGATAGAAATTTGGGAATTATTAGCATATAGATAATATTTTAAAGTCATAAAGCTGGATAAGATCACCTACGGATTGATGATAGAAAGAAAAGAAAAGAAATCCAGAATAATGCTGCAGGAGCACTGCAACATTTATAGAAGACACAAGTGTCAGCCCTAAGTGTGGCAGTAAGGAAAACTGAACAAAAGAACATTCTTTTGACAGCTGCCATATTTAACTGCACTCCCAAGATCGGAGAATCCTTGCTAGGAAATAAGATAACCAGTGTCATAATTAGCATTCAATATTGTTTTTTCATTACCCATCCAGGGTGGCCTGGGCTTGGCAATGTTGAAAAGGTGATCCGTGAACTCTACAAACACAGTCTTTTTATACATGACTGAGGTGTTGAACGGAAAAGATCTTTGTGTTCTAGGAGGAAATCTGTATGGAGAAAGGAAAAGTCATTCAAAATTCAGCTGCAACTAATGCTCCCATCCCATTCCCATCTACTGTTAACAAATGTTCAGTTACTAAATTAGTAGTTGTACATGAATTCCTGAAAGCCACCAAATCAAACACTGTTTCTACAAGTCAACTGATATATTAGGTACAAAATGATAGATCATAAAATCAAGACCCATACAGTACATCAGCCAAAAATTTTTCTGCCAAAGCAATAACTATTGAATCTTTCAATTTCACCTCTAAAACAGACTATAACTTTAACCTAAGTATCTTACATGAAAATTTGATCTATATGTACTTAAAATTATACTTTCTTCCTTAGGGGCACCAAGAATATCACAGGGACAATTAACTTTCAATGAAGACTATATACATTGAGACCTTCTGGTACCAAGCATTATAATTCACAGACAATTATACATTAATGCTCATTTTTGTGTCTAGTCTAATACTCCCAATTATATAATTATTCATGGATCAGTTACTAAATTAGAAATTATTATTATAATTAATTATATAAATGTTCCTAAAGTGTTATTTTTTTCATAAGTCATCAAAATTCTTTTAGGTTCCCAGATTTTCCTCTTTCCCTACCTGACAAGTTAGGCTGTCATGTCCTGAGCCCCCCATTTAGATTGAATAATCAAAATAACCAATGTGAATCCTAGTGAAGATGGGACACTGGACCCAAGCAAATTGATAGAAATTATGAAGTAGCTGAACGTGAATATTTAAACTCACTGGTTTTCATATGCTGGTAACTTTTTCACACCATGGAACAGTTCTGTAGCTTTCTATATGCCATAAAGAGCCTCTCTTCCTCATTTATGCTTTCAACATCTAACTTTTATTTTCCATTAGATTTTACCAGTTGGTATCATTTTAATAAGACATGGGAATTCAATTAATTCTCATGAGGAAGAAAACTTTCATGTATAGATCCTGGTCTTCAAACTTCAATCAATCAAAAAAAAAATTAAGCACTTGCCCCAAACAGATGTATACTGACTTACATATTATAAGGATAGCCTTAGGCCTTAGCCTAAGCAACTCCATTCTAAAACTCCATTTTAAAATAAACCTGCAGTCTCACCAGGCAAGCCTACAGAGCCCTCTGATATGCCATCAGGCATAGCCTGATAAAAGCAAGTCAGTTTCCACAATCCTGGTAAGAGTCAGGGTGAAGTCACATGTCATTTGTCATAACCCTGATAAGAGTCAAAAGTGTGATATCAGGGCAGAAAACACCAGACCATATGTCCTGACTCCAAGATGTAAGATGTTACTAGGAAACCTGGTAACAGCTGATGGGGACCCAAAGGGTGAACAGAAGCTCCCAAAAATTAGTATAAATAATGGAACAAATAAACAGACATTCAGCCAGCTGACACTGATGCACAAATGAGGACCTGGACTGATATTCCAACTCTTCTCATCATCAGCCTGATCCTCTGCATCATCCTCACCACTCTCAAAGTCTTCAGCAGACTTTACTCTAGTGAAAAAGGCGACCTCTCCTTACTTCTCCTTCTCTTCAGCCAGCCATCAGCTCCACACCAGGAGAAGCTTCTATGGGTTCCTGACTGGTCACTGCAGTCTGAGTGAGTGTGCATCTGCTGGACTTGAGACCTAAGACTTTAGACTTTAAATCTAGCACTTAAGCTCAGCATGCAGAGGGAATGTCTGTAATAAGTCTGTCATGATGAGGTGTGTTTGCAAACTTAGAATTGTTTGCTTTGAATTGATTATGTCTATTGCAATGCCCAGCATTAAAGACTGTCATTCCTTGATTAAGAACCTATAGAGTGAAATTGTATTGAGTGATTTGGAGTGAATAAAGCATTGAAAAGGGCATAGCGAGTGGACATTCTTTCTCTCTCCCCTCAATTGCAGATGTTGCACCTTTGCCCATTGTGACACATATTAACCACATACTATGTACCTCCTCTGTGCTACCACAAAACACACATCAGAAATGATTAGGGAAAATGAAAGCTTTTTAAAGACATAATTAAATGTGGAAAAGGTGTTGTTTGAGTCTCCTATATTATTGATTCTCAGGAGTTTTTGAAAAGTGAGAGATGTGAGAAATGGACTATAGCACAAATAAAAGATGAATGGGGGACACAGAAAAAGGAGCCCCCAAATATCAGCCAGTGAGACACCTTCACTGTTGTAAATGACCACAATAAGTATGAAATGGGAGAGATAAGGGAAAGCTTCTGATTGTATTTATAAGCCTGGAGCGGGAGTCCATCATGCCTGAGATTACCAGGATGTGAAATGAATGAAAGTAAGTCTAGGTATTGATCACTTATTTGTTTCTTTCTCAACCCTGTGGTGAAATAACCAAAGTCTCATTGTTTCTTTCGGGAGCAGCCACACCTGGTTATTTTTGTTTGTTTGTTTTTAGTTTTTATTGCAATAAAATATGATAATGTGAAAACATATAGGCCACATTTTGATTAACCATTTATCTGTCAAAAGACATGAAGAGCTATTATGAATAATGTTGGTATGGACGGCAATACACATATAACATGTAGTATATCTCTCCTTTTTGTTCTGTTTCTTTGGAGAACCCTTAATAATACAATGGATGTACAAATACCTCAAGTCCCTGCTTTCAATTCTTTTGAATATATACCTAAAAGTGTAATTGCTGGACCAAACGATAACTCTAGTTTTTAGTTTTGGAGGAATTGCAGTACTCTTTTCCATATAAGCTGTAGAATTTAATATTCCCAACAGTACATAAGGATTTTAATTTTTCTGTATTTTTGCAAACACTTGTAATAGTTTGTATTTTTAGAGTAGCCATCATGGTGGGTAAGGTGGTATTTCTTTGTAGTTTTATTCATATTTACTTAATAATTAGTGATTTATGTCCTTTTATGTGCTTATTAGTAATGTGTATATTTTCTTTGGAGGAATCTCTATTCAAGTCGTTTGTGCCCCACAATTTTGGGATGCTGGGGATTAAAATTAGGGGTTCACAAATGTTAGGCAAGTGGTCTACCACTGAGTTCTATTGCCAGGCCATATTTCCCCTTTCAAATCAGGTCATTTGCTTTCTTGTTATTGGGTTTTAAGAGTTCTATACATTGGTTAGAACTGGGCTGGGGTTGTGGCTTAGTGGCAGAGCACTTGCCTAGCATGTGTGAGGCACTGGGTTCCATCCTCAGCACCACATAAAAACAAACAAAATAAAGGTCCATTGACAACTAAAAAATATTTTTAAAAAAGAGTTCTATATATTTTCTGGATAGTAATCCCTTATTTAAATCTAACATAGTATTTACAAATAGTTTATGTCATTCTGCAGGTTGCTTTCTGACTCTGTTGTGTCCTTTTATGAACAAACTTATTTAATTTTCATGAAGTCCAATTCATCTGTTTTTCTTTCATTGTCTTTGCCTTCAGTGTTTTATCCAAGAAAGCACTGGCAAATTCAAAGCCATGCAGCTTTACCCTATATTTTCTTCTGAGAGTTTTATAATTTTAACCTTACATTTAGGTTATGGATTCCTTTGAGTTTATCTTTGCATATAGTGTTAGTTTAGGCCCAGTTTCATTGTTGGTTTTTCATATGTGGCTTTTATTATATTGAGATAATATCCTTTTATTCCTAATTTCTTTTTTTTAAAGAGAGAGATAATTTTTTTTAATGTTTATTTATTTATTTTTTTTTTAGTTTTTGGTGGACACAACATCTTTGTTTGTATGTGGTGCTGAGGATCAAACCCAGGCCACATGCATGCCAGGTGAGCGCACTACCACTTGAGCCACATCCCCAGCCCAATAGTCCTAATTTCTTAAGGGTTATTAACATGAAAGGGTGTCAAATTTTTTCAAATGTTTTTCCCACATCAGTTGAGATGATCATATGTTTTCCCCCATTCTGTTAATGTATTACAGTGGTAAATTGTCATATGCTGAAACATCCTTACACTATAGGAGTAAATCTCATTATTGTTGTATTATATAATCCTTCTAATATACTCCTAGATTTGATTTACTCATATTTTGTTAAGAAGCAACGGAAAAGTCACAGGCCAGGGGCACAGGCTCACCTAAATACTAAGAAGGAGAACTATAGAGTGCATGCCCTGCCCATCACCCCACCAACACATCACTAAAAGCCTATTTATAGCTGTTCCTTTTACCCAGTATATCATGTCCAGAAAAAAATACAAGACATTCTAAAAGGAAAACAATCCAGTTTGATGAGACAAATTCAACCCAGAACCAGAGCCAGATATGACAGGAAAGTAGAAATTACCACATTAGAAACTTTTAAAAACAATGACCTATATGCTAAGGGTTTTAATGGGGGAAGTAGAAAATATATAATAACAGATATATATTGTAAGCAGAGAGATGGAAATTCTAA
Source organism: Marmota monax (assembly GCF_021218885.2). Classification (NCBI taxonomy): domain Eukaryota; kingdom Metazoa; phylum Chordata; class Mammalia; order Rodentia; family Sciuridae; genus Marmota; species Marmota monax. Next base: position 828,996 of record NW_026692025.1, on the reverse strand, counting down.
GAAAGAATCAAAAAAATAATTCTGGAAGTAAAAAAAAATACTGTAACAGAAATAAAGAATATCTTTGATGGGCTGTTTTTTTTTTTTTTTTTTTTTTTTTGATACTGAGGATTGAACCCAGGGGCACTGAACCACTGAGCCACATCCCCAGTCCTATTTTGTATTTTATTTAGAGACAGAGTCTCACTGAGTTGCCTAGCGTCTCACCATTGCTGAGGCTGGCTTTGAACTGTGGTTCTCCTGCCTCAGCCTCCCAAAATGCTGGGATTACAGGTGTGTGCCACCACAAGTGGCTTGATGGGGTCATTAATAGAATAGAAGAGGAAAGAATCTCTGAGCTTGAGGATATGATCATAGAAACTTCCAAAAATGAAAGAAAAATTACTGGAAAAGCAGAACAGAATATCCACAATCTGTGGGACAACTATAACACATACAAATGTAAATACCAGAAGAAGAGAAAAGAAAGAAATAGAGGCCAAGTTTTGAAACAACACCAAGAAGCAATTGATCTCCCCAGATTAATACTATACATCAAACCACATATACAGGAAACTTACAAGAAGTATAAATACAAACAAATAAAAACTGAATTTGGGTATATAATATTCAAACTTCAGAAAAATCAAAGAAAAACTCTTGTAAGAAGTCAAAGCAGGAGGAAAACACTTTACCTACATCAACCTAGGATTGTATACTAAATGAAGTTATCCTTCAAAACTTCAGAAGAAATACTTTCTTAGATAAATAAAAATTCGAGGAATATATTACCAATAGACCCATCTTGCAAGAAATATTCAAAGAAGTTGTTCAGAGAGAAAGAAAATGACATGGCAGAAACGTGAATCTACATAAACAAAGGATGGCAACAGAGAATGAATAAGTCAAGAGAATATTCACCACACAAAAGGCACTGAACAACCAAGTACACTGAATGCCTTAACCAGTCAAGTGTTTGCTGGCTTCTATTGTTGTTACCTCAATTCTAGCAAAATGGACCTAAGAATGAAGGGCCATTGCTGAGGCTATAGTGGGCTATGCAGGCAAAGCTGATCTAGGTATTGTTGCTGTGAATATCCAACTTGCCAGCAATGGAGTCCAAAAGCAAGCCCATGTCATCATTCATCAAGGAAACTATCCAGCTGTGGGGAGCCACTCCAAATGCATGCACCTTTAAGTCCTGATTGATACACCACGGGGAATCTGCTGTAGTCTGGCTGGGTAGTGCCATGACTCAGGACTTGGGACTAGGTGTTTTCCCTCACTTGGATGATAAGGTGTGACCCTGGGAGTGGCCACAGGAATAGGCCACAGCCACAGGGGTTGAGCTACCCTCACCTACCTGTTCCCTTGTAATCCTCCCCCTTGCCTCATTTGAATGGCTTCTCCCCAATAAAAGGGTTCAGCACTCACTCTCTCTCTTTCCATGGACCCCTAAGGTCAGAGGAGCTATCACAGGACCCAAAGAAAAAGGTATTTCTGTCTCTGTGTGATTATTTTGTGCAGCCCAGTTCACCTGGAGTGACGTTGAGTGTTTAGTCATGAAAAGCGACATTTAGCCATTTGGTGAGCCTAAGTAATCAACACCAGCCAAGCCCTTCCACTAGCACAAGATCTTGCATTTTATCATTGCATCACACCAAGAAATCCATTTTAAAGCAAGGAAATACATGACCATGGGATCCAATAGTCTAATCATATACGATATTACTGGAAAATTGCGTTGCCCATCTGATAGAGTGTAGAATAGCTTGTTGAAGGAATAGCCAAGACACCAGTTTAGAGATAATATTCTGTAAGAATAAGGCACAATCTTCCAGGATGCAGTATATTCCATAGTTTAATGGCTATCATATAGTGCTATTTTCCTAACTAAATTACATGGATCTGGGAAATGAGGGGTGTCAGTAGGAGCAGCTTCAAATTAACATTACTCCCATTGACCCCATTGGGGAAACTGCCTCTAAATATGGGCTCTGAGGGCTTAGGAGCCCTGTTTTTTAAAAGGCTAGGAGTAACTTACTGTTATGAGCAGTGGCAGGAAGTGTTATACAATAGGAAAAGAGAAGAATGCATTTGGAACCAAGATCATTCACTTGGATATCTCTTGGTACTCCATTGCCCAATTTGGATGATAAATGGGCAAGCGCAACCAAGTTCTGAGAAGGGCACAATGACCAGGCACCTCATCAGGTGACCCAATTGAACCAGCAGAAGTACAAAATGAAAGGTAGTGGGAGGAATCCAGAGTGGATACTAGAGGAGAGAGGCAAACTGCTGGAAATGCTGACAGCTGATGGCTTTCATATGAGTTCCCCTTAGGAAACTACCTTTGTCTGAAGTCAGCAACTTCACCCAAAGAAATGTCCCTTTCCTGGTCAATGTGAGGGTGTATAAAACTGCATCCATTCAACTTCTCCCTCTATCCAATCCTGTTTCCATTACTTCCAGTGGATTGCCTACCCCAATAAACTTCCTGCATGCAAAAGGAGGAAAGAAGAAAAAAAAACTGATGATTTTTTTCCTATTCGCATTTTTCAAAAGCTATAAAATCACTTAAGAAGGCATACAAATTGTGAATATTTGAACAATGTTGCCTGGAAATGTTTTCATCTGGTTTACTTTCAGATAATTCACTGCCAGCTATAAATTTGTGAAGATGCTGTCACAAAAGCTTAGCAGATATGATTAACAGAAACCTGCTAAGAGATACTGAAAACTTAAATGTTTTATATAAAAAGGGTGAATGTGACTCTGTAAGATCTGTATCATGAGCTACACAGTCACCTTCCCATCATGCAAACCTGGAGGAGATGCTGTGGTAAGTAGAAAGATGCAGCTAGGCACACACCCCAACAGAACCAACCAGAAGGTCCCCAGGGTTGCAGCCCTTGCCATACTCTGATGAGGAGACATTATTTTTGCACTAGTTTGGAGAAAAATTGCATCACACTGCAGACAGCAGATCTTGCTACATGTATCTGCAAGAGTCATGCCCAATGGGAACTGTAGGGAATCCCTGAAAACACAGGGACAGACACAGACAGCACCTTGCAGAGGGAGGCTCTCTGACTCCCAGATGATGTCAAAGTTGAAGCAGAAAGGACTAACCCAACAAATGAAGCAGATTTCCTTCTAAGAAAGGTAACATCCAGAAGAGATCTCTCCAACGGTGAGCAGGACAGCCTCCACACACATAAAGCAAAAACTGCTGCAAGCACAATCCATAGTCAGGCAAGAAGCCCTTCACACCCCTTCCTGGGATCTAGCAGCAAACTGGCTGGAAAAGCTCCTTGGGGATGCTCGGTTTTCACAGACCTCTCTCAAGGGGACCAGCTAACAGGAATGGGGCAAAGGTGGTGCAGACTTCATGCTTACTTCTCTTCTCTCCCACGTTTTACTCCATTCTGGAGTTTGCAGGACACCCAAGAAAGCATGTTGCTTGGGGAGCCCTTCTGCCAACTCAAGGCCATGACAAATGACTTTCTGTACTGATTTTCTCCTATCTTAAGGGAGCAACACATTTCAAGGTAACTTAAGAAATATACATTCAAAGGAAAATGCAGACCATCTGCAGAAGGAGAAACAGAAACCTCTTGGTGTAGGCTGTTAATATTTATGAAGGAACAGAAGGAACTAGAGATGGAGCCAGGATGGAGTTACACAATTTCACTCCAGTTTTTCTAGTGCTTGCATATTGCCCTCATGTTACATTTTGTAGGCAAGGGCATGGCCTTTTTTTTTTTTTTTTTTTTTCATTTCAAAGTTTCTTGTGCATTTCTTGCATTCCAATAGCTAGGCCGCTTCTCTTTGGAGAGAAGGTCTGTCTTTTTCTGTATCCACAAATTCCTATATCAACAGGACAACAATATACAGCTTCCCAGCCTAAGACCTTTTCCACTAGAAAATATTTTCCACTGAATCAGAAATACGTAATTTATTTGCGTGTCTCAGTTTCAGAGTAATCTGCACAGTAAATGATTAAAACATTCCAGGATTCACAGGTTTTGCTCCTTCCTAACTTGTGTGAGCTTTTTGTTTGTGAGTTTCCCTTGGGATTCAATATATAAATTCTGCCAAATATATTTAGCAACAATTGTCCCTGACATGAACTGTTTTTTCACATTTTATCTAAAACTGATCGGAAAACCTATTATTTTCCTTGACCCTTGCTTAGAAGAAGCTCAGCAGCTGCAGGAACAGATAATATAAAATTGAATTACCCCAGCTGTTTATTTCAAACCTTGGCAGAAGTTTTCAGGATGTGTCCAGAGTCAGCTTATCCTGTTAATCAGTATCAAAATAATCAAGATCATAAACTAGTATTATTGAAATAAAAATTTGATCAACTTTTTCTTGGTAAATACATGTGACTGCCTACACAACAACAGAAAGTTAGGTAACAAATGAGTTTACTCCATTAAATTCCTCACACATTCCACAAAATTTAACTCAACGTGGGTCAAAGACTTTAATATAGGAGCTAAAAACATAAAACTCTTACAAAATGTAAGTGAAATATTTGTGACCTTAACTTTGACATTGATTTCTTACATATGACACCAAAAGTACAAGCAACCAAAGGGAAAAATATATAAATTTGACTTCATCACAGTGAAAAACTTTGGTTTCAAAGGATAATATTAGGACAGTGAAAAGACTACTCACTGAATGGGGAAAATATTTCCATATCATAATCTGATGAAGGTGTAATATATCAAGAATATCGAAAAACAACAAATAAAATGAAAAAAATATATATAAAGAACTTTTACAAGTCAATCCTAAAAGACAAATAATCTAATTAAAAGATAAGCAAAGGAGTGAATAGACATTTCTGCAAAGAAGGTACACAAATGGTCAATATATACATTAAAATATTTGATATCATTAATCAGATAAATCTAAATCCAAACCATTTTATCCCCTTTAGGTTAGCTAAAATAAAAATAACAACAATGATTATTGGTGAAGATGTTGAGAAACTGATACCTTTATCCACTACTAGTAGGAATGTAAAATGGTGCAGCTGTTTTGCAAAACAGTTGGGTAATTCCTGACAATTAAATAAAGAAATACCATTTGACCTAAAAACTCTACTATTAAAGAATATGCCTAATAGAAATGAAAACATATGTTCATGTAAAGATTTGTATATGAATGTCTGTACTAGTATTCTTCATAATGGCCAAAAATGTCCATCAAGACATAAATGCAGTCTTATTAAGCCAAAAAAAAAGGGCTGAAAAAGGAATATATACAGACTCAGTCTGTTTTATTTTGTTCAATAATAAATAGTGAGATTTCTTATGCAAAAAGTGAACATTTCAAGAGCTAATATAGTTGACACATTCACTTTTTGCATTAAGAAATTAATGTGTGAGGGGGCTGGGGTTGTGGCTCAGCAGTAGAGAACCCACCTAGCACGTGCATGGCCCTGGGTTCAATCCTTAGCACCACATAAAAATAAACAAATAAAATAAAGGTATTGTGTCCAACTACAACTAAAAAATAAATATTTTTTAAAAAGAAATTAATGTGTGAACATTGCATAGGTACATGCCAATAAGACAACACAGATAATGAATCAATAATTTCTTTGCTCAGTCAAGATAAAAAGAACATGATTATTACCCAAACTAGTGGAATTTCAGAAAAAGATGTATAGTTTTAAATGCCCTCAGCATCAGAAACAAAGGAACAATAAAAGAGAAAATAACATATTACTTTGTGGTGCTGAGAATTGAGCCCAGTGTTTTACGTATGCTAGGTGAACACTCTACCTCTTGAGCCACAACGCCAGTCCCAGCAATTATTATTTTAAATAGCAACATATTAAGAGTATTTCAAGGGAAACCCTGGGACACACAGGAATGCTGTGTTTATTGTTATCTAATGTTTTTCATGTTTTCTAATAAATTCTATCAGATAAGATCATGAAATAATTGGTTATAAACATTAGAAAGATCTAAAATCTGTCTCATTTTATTAATGATATGATTGAATACCCACAAATATTAGGCTAAAATTATTATGATTAATATGGTATTGGAACTAGGACAAGATGAATATGCACAAAGTAATAGCTTTTCTCTATTTTAGTACTAAGCACTTACAAATGAAAACTGGAGGTTCAACCCAATATTAAAATGGGCTTCACACATCCTAGGCAAGTGCTTTACCACTGAACTACATCCCTAGTCTTTTTTATTTTGAGACAGTCTTAGTAAATTGCCTAGGCTGGCCTTGAACTTGTGATCCTCCTGCCTCAGTCACCCAAGTAAGTGGGATTATAGGAGAAAACCATTTTATTAACAATAGCAACAGATTTATAAATGCATAGGCATGATGCAATAACAAAATTACTTAAATATATTAATAAAGTTAATGTGAAAATTTAATGAAATTTCAGTTAGAATCACAACAGCTCTTGGGTCTTTTTAATCTGATAAATAAGTTAATTTTTTTGTTCTAATGATTGAACCCAGGGGTACTCTACCACTGAAGAACACACCCAGACCTTTCTATTTTTATTTTGAGACAGGGTCTCACTAACTTGCTGAGGCTGATCTTGAACTTGCAATCCTCCTTCCTCAACCTTCCTAATCTCTGGTACTACAGGTGTGTGCCAGTGGGCTGACTGTGAAAGCAATCTGCACTGTTTATTTTGTACTTTTCTTAGTTATTCTTAGGCATTTTATTTTTCCACAAAAAAAAAAAAGCTTTAAGATATTTACCTGGCACAGTGGCACATGCCTGTAATCCCTGAATCAATGAATAAATAAATAAGTAAATAATAAAGGTTGCTTTTACCAGATATCAGGATATATTAGAGGTCCACTATAATCACCTCTATATGGTAGTGGTGTAGCAAGATGATAGTAGGTCAATGAAATAGCATAATAAATCCAAAAACACACATTGCTATGTGAGAATTTTTATAAGATCAATGTGTTATTTCAAATTAATGGTAAAGCTGAATTATTTTATAAATGATGCCATCACAATAGGTCATTGATATGGATAAAATAAAGCTATACAGATGCTTCTCTTATTCCCTATAGATAACATAATTAGCAAATGAGTTGTAAAAAGCAAAACAGTAAAAATCTTGTAAGAAAATCTGGGAGAATACATTTGCAACACTGAAGTGTGGAAGACATTTTTAAACAGCCAACTTTGAAGATATGAAAGAAAATATATAGTTGACTATAAAAATTAAAGCCATTTTGTCAAAATTATAACGAAGGGCAATAGACAAATAATAGATCTTGGGAAATTGCAATAATCATGAAGCAAATTAAAACTTGAAATAATAAGAGGGGTCTTGTAATTAATTAAAAAATTAAAGAGCCCAAAGAAAAAAATAATAAACAAGTTCCATTTTAGAAGTTGCTTAAGCTCAGTAGAAATAAAAATAATTCAATTAAAGTAATGTTGCAGGGCTGGGGATGTGGCTCAAGCAGTAGCGCGCTTGCCTGGCATGTGTGTGGCGCTGGGTTCGATCCTCAGCACCACATACAAGTAAAGATGTTGTGTCCGCCGAAAACTAAACAATAAATATTAAAAAATTCTCTCTCGCTCGCTTTAAAAAAAAAAAAAAAGTAATGTTGCAGCATCACTCTACATATGGTAGTGAGTGCAAAGATATAGTGCAAAGTGAGTGGAAAGGTGTGTATAAGTTCACACTTATATAAAACAAACTGGAAAAGAAAACCCTGGTGGGTAGGTGTGTATTATCATCTTGGGATGCCTGATTGGGATAGGCAAGAAGGGGTGTGTGTAAGGAGAATGCGGAAAATCAAACAAAGATGATAATTTAGAGCTGGGGCTATAGCTCAGTTGGTAGAGTGCTTGCCTTGCCTGCACAAGGCCCTGGGTTCAATCCTCAGCACCACCAAAAAGAAAGATGATAATGTATAACATGACTACATTTAGTATTTACATTAGCATAAATTATGTATTGTGTTTAAATCCTTATAGTACACATTTAAGGAAAAAACACAAAATTTAAAATAAATAATTCCAGCATTCCACTCAATAAAGCAAAAGTAAAACAACAAAATAAAGCCAATGAAATTGGAAAAAAGGAATGAGCTACATAAAGAAAAAAAGAATTGATAAATCAACCCAAAAGATTGTTCTTGGCAAGACCAATAAAATCAAGAAAATTCTGGAAGAATTTTGAAGACAGAATGAGAATAAACATCATAAGGAAATGAAAAGGTAATATTACAGACACAGAATAGGTCAACCAAAATCACAGAGACTGATGGGCCTGGTGGTCCATGCCCATAATCCCAGCAATTTGGGAGGCTGAGGCAGGAGGATCTATGTTCAAAGGCAGCCCCAGCAACTTAGCAAATCTCTAAGCAACTTAGCAAGATACTTTCTCAAAATAAAATCATGGCTAATATTAAAAAGGGTGAAGATGTAACTCAGTGATAAAGTGCCCCTGGGTTTAATCCCTACGACCTAAAATAAAAAATCACAGAGACTGCTATGTAACTCAATGCCAATACATTATCAAATCTGGGGATAATAAATTGCTTTCTATTATTTCTAAAACATATATAACCAAAACTGACTGGAGAAGAGGTAGAAAAATGTGAATGAACCAATGACTGCATGTAATACTGTAAAGATCATCTACTTTCCTCAGAGTAAATGAGTAAATGCTCCAGAACCTCCAAAAGAGGAAAAGCTTCTGAAATCACAGCTAATATTACGAAAAAGCATATCACATACACACATCAGAGAACTGGAAATTAAACTCAGTTCAGTTGATTGGATCTCATTGTCCTGATTTTGCCTATGAAAGTTTGGGGTAGGTCAAGGAAAGTTTGGTTCTTTTTGCTTTGCTGCTTGTCTCTCTACCACACTCTGTACATTTCAGAGTTGCAGAATGTGACAGAGATGCAATGGGCAAAACAGAACAAAACATCAAGTAATAGGTTAGATGTCTGAAAAGAAATGACACCTTACCTGGAAATGTTTTTTATCAGGGTTTAACTAAGCATTATAGCCATCCTAACTTGAGGTCAGCAACTTTCTCCAACCAGAATCACATCCCCATAATGCTGTAGGAATATAGGTATAGCCTTTACCTTGTGTCAACATGCAGCTCACTGAGCAGGTCACTTTTCATATAGTCCCAGGAGAGTTCCACAGCACCCAGGTAATATCTTCGGATGGCACTAAAGCTGAATTGTAAAAGGCACAGAAAGAAGCAGCTAGAGAGTTCTATTTGCATGGCTCTTATTGCTAGAAAATGTTCAACAGCAGAAATAAAAGTCTAACTGTTCTCTAAAATATCTTTAGCTCCCAGGAGAAAGAAGGTAAATTTTCTATGATTTTGTGAAAAGTCCCAAATGTTTTGAAGAGAAATGTAGGGGACTTCATCTGCTGGATGTGACAGCAGCATGAACAGTAAGCAGTACCAGACAGAATTGCTTCCTTTTGGGCATTGGGAAGCAGCCACAGGAAAAACTGGAGTAGGAAAAGGGTGCATGAGCTAATGCTTAACCCATTCACTTCTGAAGGCAGTAGAGGCATGAAATGTCTGCTGTAAATTAGAATTTTGGAGGAAAGGAAAAGAAGGAGGGAGGTCACAGTGAAGAGGTGCTTTAATATCTACTAATTTTCCTGGTCTACTCTGACTCTGTTCCTTAGGGGCAGCAACAAGAGAAGTTTCAGGATGTGAAAGGTTCTCGACTCTCATATTAGTTACTCTGCTTTCACCCTTGGGTCTTGTGTAACTCCCACAATGTGATTGTGTGTGTGTGTGTGTGTGTGTGTGTGTGTGTACTGGGGACTGAACCAGGGACAGTTTAGCACTGACCTACATCCCCAGGGTTTTTGTTTTTAATTTTGAGGCAGAGTCTTGCTAAATTGCTTAGGGCCTTGCTAAGTTGCTGAGGCTGGTTTTGAACTTGCAATATTCTGCCTCAGCCTCCCAAGCTGATTACAGATGTGCACCACTGTGTACAACACAAGTGACTTTAAAACTATGAAGTGGGTCATGTGAATTCTGTGCTGAGAATCCTCCAATGGCTTCTTACCTTCTTAGGTAAAATCCTGTAACTTGGACTGGGATTGTGGCTTAGTGGTAGAGCGCTCACCTAGCACAAGAGGGGCCCAGGTTCAACCCTCAGCACCACATAAAAATAAAGGTATTGTGTTGTGTTCATCTACACCTAAAAGTAAGTATTTAAAAAATTGTATAACTTTACCATGGCCTAAAGCATCTCACATTGTCTGCATGTTGCTTTTATGTACTTTTTTAAAATCTGAGCTTGCTCTTGCTATGCTGTCCTCCTTGCTTTTTCCTAGAGGCATGAAATGTCTCATGGCCTACAGTACAGTATTTCCTTTGCATTAAACACCTTTCTCTGTATCTTCATGTGATTCCATTCCTATATTTCCTTTGAGTTTTGGCTCAAATTTTGCCTGTGAGGTTTGAAATGGAACCATCAAAATTACATGGTTGAGATGTTCACTGTTATTGAATAAGTCTGTCAGTTTCATTTTTCTTAAAAGTATTCATGAGTATGTGTCATTGATTTTGTTTATTTATTATGTGGTCTTGTTATCTGATGTATTTGTTTGGTTCAGGTATAGGATATATCTCCTTACTTCAAAATGTAGCTATGCTGAGGTCAAACAGAGAGTGTATTCAGGTTAATATGTATTAGAGGGATTGAGTGCCTTCCGAAATGTCTCAAAGTGCAGGAGCTAAGGTAAAGAAAGTTTTTCAGCTATAAGAAATGTTATCATTTAGTCCACTTCTGCATGAATGAGAATGCTTATTGAGTAATTGTTGAGCTTTTGTCTAGCGTGCAAAACAAGTAGCGAGAAAAATCTGTTTGATAGACATTTGGTGAGACCTCCCATTTCCAGGAACCGGCATGCAAAGATAATAGCTGGCAGGTAGTATATGCAGGAAGTCGATGTAAGTAATTTCTAACATATCTGCTATTCTTGTGTTCATTTCTGGGGCAGTGCAACCAAGCAGAAAGGGGTTCGGGAACTTGGTCGTGGTCACAGTTTTTAAGCTGTAGTATTGAAATATATATAATTGAGCTCTAGAAATCATGCTCCTAATTAGTGTGGTAAAGTTTTCTGCCCCAGAAATGAATAAACCCTGTTGGTGTCATCTGAGGGTCACAGTTTAATGGGAACGACAAAAAAAAAGTAGACATGTACTCACAATATAGGGTGTGCCAGGTGTTTAGCACTTACTGATTTCATCCTCAGATAACATCGTCAAACGGGTACACCTAAACAACTGAGGCAGAGGGAGGTTAAAGTGTTTTCTTAATGCCAATACCCATTTGTCCTAAACAGAGATCGTTGTACGCAGCGGGTGCACAGCAAAGAAAAATAGAAAGAGACAATAAGTAGTAGTTAAGACACATAAGTATATTGTGATTGGAATGTTTTAAATGTGTAAATTGTGTTTTCCACCTTGAAACAGTTGTGGGCATATCTGAGGAGATGATATATCGAGCAGATATGTGGTCAGGGATTACAAACTAGACGAGCACGGCTTTAGGTGAAAAAAAATTGGGGGGGCGGGGGTACTGGGAATTGAACCCAAAGTGCTTTACCACAGAGCCACATCCCCAGCCTTTTTTATAACCACGTCCAGTTTCGGGTGAAATATTCTTATTAGGGAAGGGTAGCGTGGTGGTTACCAGAGCAAGAGTATCTGCGCAAGTCATTTGGGCGGGGCTATGGGGCTTGTGACGCCGACCGCAGAGCCTTGTGACGCAGCTGTTAAGGGGGCGGGCAGGTGCTGCCGCGCCTAGCCCGCCCTCTTCCGCTGCCGCCGTGGGAATGGAAACATCTGCCCCACGTGCCGGAAGCTTGCTAACCACACCAGCGCGGTACTCCGTGTCCTGCCGCGCCGATCCTCTGCGAGTGGCCTCGCGAGAAGTGCTCGCCGAAATGGCTGCGTCCAGTCAAGGTAAGGGCTGGAGCGCGCGCGAGCTGCGCCGTGGGGAGCCGCCTTCCAGGGCTCGGGAAGTGGGAGGGCTCCGCGCCTGCCAGTCCGTGACGAGCTCCCCAGGGGACCCTAGTGGCAAGGGGAAGGATAAGGCGCCGTGACCCTCCCCTGGCCCAGTCACTCCAAAGTCCGGCCAAGGTCACGCGCTGGGCTGGGGCTGAACTGCCTGGGATGTTGTTTTCGTGGCGAGCTCATGCAGGCTTCCGGTACCGCTCCCAACTGCTGAGTCCTGGAGACATTCCGTCCCTGTTGTCGGAAGCGTTCCATTCCCTCGAGAATAGCCTCTTTGTCCCTTTGGACGTTCATATTAAATGTTGGGCGGGTGTCATTCTCATTCTGGGCTCCCCATCTGCGTTATTTATGATTTTTCAAAGAAGAACCACATATGACATATTACTTTCAAATACTCCATTTAGTCAATTTACTAACAGGGACCTGACCTTAACATCATTTGCAGTAACAGGGCTTGGTGGTGCGCGACTATAATCCCAGGGACTCGGGACACTGAAGCAGGAGCATTGCAGGTTCAAAGCCAGCCTCACAATTTAGCAAGACCGTGTTTCTTAGGAAAAAGAAATTGGGGATACTGTATTAAAATGAAAGTACTCAAACCTCATCATCTCATTATTTACCATATTTTACAGTTATCTATGCCCCTTCAGTAATTTACATCTATTTTATATGTGCATTTCTTCCCAGTACTGGTTTCAGTGATGTCACAATTTATGCTCAACAAATGCACCATAGAAATTGGTATGTACTATAAATGAATTCCTACCCAAAGCCAATAATTAAGCATTTTTCAACACCACTTAATTTAGGTGACTCCAAGCAATTGGAATATACAATCTAACCATTGTTGTCTTGCAAAACAAACTGCAGGCACTCACTTAAAATGTACACCTTGATCAGATAATGCTACTTAGGGATGCTTTTGTGAAATTTTTTTTTTTGTGTGTGAGATTTTTAAAAGGGGGATACTGGGAATTGAACTCAGGGACACTCAACCACTGAGCCACATACCCAGCCCTATTTTGTATGTTATTTACAGACAGAGTCTCACTAAGTTGTTTAGTACCTTCCTAAGTTGCTGAGGCTCACTTTGAACTCGTGATCGTCCTGCCTCAAGCCTCCTGAGCCACTGAGATTACAGGCATGTGCCACCACACCTAAAGTGAAAAATTTTGAGGTTCACACACATTACAATCTTTGTCATGCTGATGATCACATGATAATAAACATGGCTACTATTTGATGAATAGCCATGTTTCATGAATGACTAAAAGAAATTAGATAAAACCCACAGTTCCCTAATTTAATCCCCCCCATTTTTAAACATTTTTTAAAAAATTTTCCCTGATTAAAATCAAAGAGTTTTGTGAATTATAACAAGTTGATTTTAGTTTGGGAAGAGTTATATACAAAACTAGAAGACAAGAAATTAAAAAAGATTTTTTTAGTTTTAGATGGACGTGATACCTTTATTTATTTATTTTAATATATATGTTTTAGTTGTATTTGGACACAATACCTTTATTTATTTATTTTTATGTGGTGCTGAGGATCAAACCCAGGGCCTCACACATGCTACATGAGCGCTCTACCACTGAACCACAACCCCAGCCCCTTTATCCCCCTTTTAACTGGAACTAATTATTGACCTTAGGAGCTTGGTAAAAACACATTGTAAGAAAACCTCAAAACTCATTCATTTTCACTGATCATTTCTTCTTAAACAGTAATGTTTTCTTGTTATATTACACAAATTTAATTACTGTTAAAATCTTACAGGATCTGCTTCTTCACTCATCCATATTATGGCTCTGCTAAATTGTGATATACAGTCTATCCTAAATTAATTTTTTTTCACTACTGAAAATAAAACCAAAGGATAACCTACCACTGACCAACATCACTACCCTTTTTACTTTTTATTTTCAGACAGGTCTCCCTAACTTGATGAAGCTGGCCTTGAACTTCTAATCTGCCTACCTCACTCTCCCAAATTGTTGGAATTACAGGCATGTGCCACTATGCCCAGCCTTCAATTAGTTCTTGAATTTTTATTTTATATATGGTACAAACTACAACTTAAAATCCTTTTGGTTTTTAAATATTAATATTTACTAGGTCTAACACAATTTGTTAAGAAAACTCACTCTATCCCATTGACTTACCTTGGTTCTTTGTTACTAAAAATCATATGACAGAATGTGTGAATCTATTTCTGGATGTGGTGTTCTCTTTCACTGGTATATTTGTGTATCCTTAGATCAGTTCAACAGGTATTGAATACTACACTTTTATAAATCTTGAAATTGGGTAGTTGTAAATTGTAGTGCGCCCTTACAATAAGTTTTGAAATTCCTTAAATTTTCTTCTTTTCAGGTTCCATGGTGGCACAGGCCAGTAATCCCAGCTACTCAAAAAGTTGAGGCAGGAGTCTCACAAGTTTAAGAGCACTTAGCAACAAACTTTCCTAGCTAAAATATCAGACCTCACAAAACAAGAGACAAGTCTTAATGGCATGGCTGAAAGTCTGACCCATAGAATCTGAGAGCATAATAAATGGTTATAGTTCTGTATGTGTTTTGTTTGTTTTCTTTTGTATCAGGGATTGCCCTCAGGAGGTTTAACCACTGAGCCACATCCCTACCTTTTTAATTTTCATTTTTAAAATTTGACACAAAGCCTTGCTAAATTGCTTACTTCCCCCCTAAGTTTTTGAGGCTGACTTTGAATTTGCGATCCTCCTGTCTGAGCCTCCCAAGCTGCTGGGATTACAGGAATGCACTACTATGCCCAGTTTATGGTAATTTATTGTACAGCCATAGTAACCAAAACACTATTCTGTCCTTGTGCACTTTCATATAAATTTTTGAACCAGTTTATCAGTTACAAAAACAAAACAAAGATCTCTTAATCTAGTTTAAAATGGTAGTGATTCACTTTAAAATGAATATTTTCTTATTTTGTATGTTAATTCTTGTAGGTAGCTTTGAGGGAAATTTTGAGTCGCTGGACCTTGCAGAATTTGCTAAAAAGCAACCATGGTGGCGCAAACTGTTTGGGCAGGAATCTGGGCCTTCAGCTGAAAAGTATAGCGTGGCAACCCAGCTGTTAATTGGAGGTGTCACTGGATGGTAAGTGATGTGAAAGATATCCAGTGTCTTTTGTGCATGATTTAGTATTGCAGTTATAGGAACCATCTTCTCTAATTAATGAAAGCACACTTGACTTTGGCAAAATTGGTCAGCCTCTGAAATTTTACAGAAACTGAGGCTCAGAAAGATTCATTTGCCCAAGGCAATATAGCTATTGATACAACAAGGAGCTAACCATTTATTAGCTGTCAGATGATAATGTGACACAAATTATGTTTTCATTTGTCATATGTATGTATATATATGTTCTTTTACTTTTATATATGACAATATAATTATGTTATAACTTACAACCATGGAATATATCTTATTCTAGTTAGGACCCAGTTGTTTTTTTGGGGGGGTGTACTGGGGATTGAACTCATGGGCACTCAACCACTGAGCCACATTCCCAGCCCTAGTTTGTATTTTATTTAGAAACAAGGTCTCATTCAGTTACCTAGTATCTTCATGTTGCTGAGGCTGGCTTTGAATTCATGATCCTCCTGCCTCAGCCTCCTGAGCCACTGGGCTTACAGGCAAGCACCACCATGTGCCTAGCAACCACCATTCTTAAGGATGTAAATGATGGTGGGATTCACTATGGTGTGTTAATATATAAGTACATAGAAAAATTATTTTGGATTCATTCCACTGTCTGTCTTACCTTTTCTTATCCCCCTCCCTTTCGTGTTAATAGGAAATTTAGTAAGTGTATATTGAATCCTTCAATTTCAGAAACTCTTTATATTTGAAAAATCTTCTTATACAATCTAACACAACTATAGAAAGTGTACATGGTAAGCGTTCATTTTCATAAATAGGGAGTCAACTCGTATGGGGGATTAATTCCAGGATCCCTCATGGATCAAAGTCTATGGATGCTCAATTCTTTTATATAAAATGATATTCACATTTAACCTATGTACATCCTCATGTATATTTTAAATAATTTCTAAATTACTTTTATACCTGAGATAATACACATACTATATAAATAGTTGTTATTCTTTATGGTTTATGGAATAATGACAAGGAAAAATGTATGTATATGTTCAGTACAGATTTTTTTTTCAAATATTTTCAATCCCTAAGTGGAGAACTCTCAGATATGAAAGGCTGAGTGTACCAAAGATACTTTCTTATGTTTCAGTTTTTGTTTTTCTTTGTAAATATAATATTACAGAACATTACTAGATCTTTTATTATTTTTATTTACAATCTATATTTTTAATTGACACATAGTAATTATGCATATTTATAGGATACAACTTGACATTGCAACACACATGCAATGTGTAATGATTAGATCATACTAATTGGCATATCTGCTACCTCAGACATTTATCATTTTTTTGTGTTGAGAATAAATACATCTCTAATAGCAAAAAAAGAAAAATGAGAGACTAAACTATGTAACAACCACTCAGGTTAAAAAAAATGTGGGGGCTGGGGTTGTGGCTCAGCAGTAGAGTGCTTGCCTAGCATGTGTGAGGCCCTGGGTTTGATCCTCAGCACCACATAAAAATAAATAAATAAAATAAAGGTATTATGTCCAACTACAACTAAAAAATAAATGTTTTTTTTAAAAATGTGGCATCTTAAGAGGATCACAAGTCCAAAGATAACTAAAGAATAATTGTTGAGTTACTTCCTTTCTTTTCTTTTTCTTTTTTTTCTTTTTCCCCTTTTGGTACCAGGGATTGAACTCAGGGGCACTTGACCACTGAGCCACATCCCCAGCCCTATTTTGTATTTTTTTTAGACACAGGATCTCACTGAGTTGCTTAGGGCCTCGCTGTTGCTGAGGCTGGCTTTGAACTCACGATCCTCCTGTTTCATCCTCCCCAGCAGTATGTATTTTTTGGTTCTTTTTTTTTTTCCTTATTCAATCAGTGTTTTGTATATTCATCCATGTTGTATGTAGTTATAGTTTCTTCATTTTCATTTGTATTTATAGTTGCATTGTGTGAACATGGCATGGTATATTTATCTAGTCTATTACTGGTATTGGACTTGTTTTGACTGTTACAAGCAATGCTCATATGAACCTCAGTTAGAATGGCTGTCATCAAAAAGACAAAGTTAAAATGCTGTCTGTCCTGTAGAGAAAAGGGTACATAGTCTGTTGGTAACTGTACAGACATTATGGAAAACTGAAAATAGAACTACCATATGATCAGCTGTACCATTACTGGATATATAGCCTAAGGATATGAAGTCAGCATACAAAGAGATATCTACATACCTATGTGTATTGTGGGTACTATTCACAAAAAATAACATGATATGGAAATAGTCCAGGTACCCATTGCCACAGTCTGGCTGGGCATAATCAGGAGCCACTTGTCAAAAGAAACTAACTTTATTTTTAGAACCACACACGCCAAACAAAATAGCCTCTCAGGAAAAACCCTCAGAGCCTCAACTGCCACCACCGGCTTTCCACAAGCCTCTCTCTCCCCCCACAAGCTTCTCTCCACCTCCCACAATCCTCCTGCTCTTGAGGCCGATTGGCTGGGTCACGTGGGCGGAGCCAAAAAAGTCCCCCAATGAGCAGCTCCGTGGTCTGAAAGGGCAGGGAAACAGCCCAATGAGCATCACCGCAGAGGAGCCAATCAGCTAGATGTTGCTGGGGCCGCTGTGAGCCAATCATCAGCCGGCAGCTGGAAGTTTGCTGGGGCCCCTTCCCCTGTGGCTCTCAACAACCCATCAACAGATGAATGAATAAAGAAAAGAGGGTGTGTATTCACAGTGGTAGATGAATGGTAAAAAATACATTATATAAACATGATGGCTATTATTCAGCCATAAAGAATAAAATCCTGCTATTTGCCTAGAACTGGGGACATTGTGTTAAGTTTAATAAGTCGGGGCTGGGGATGTGGCTCAAGCGGTAGCGCACTCGCCTGGCATGCGTGCAGCCCGGGTTCGATCCTCAGCACCACATACAAACAAAGATGTTGTGTCCGCCAATAACTAAAAAATACATATTTTTTAAAAAAAGTTTAATAAGTCATTCACAGAAAAACAATTAGCAAATGTTTTCTCTCATAGGAGGAAACTAAAAGTCAAATAAATAAAAATAACCATACAATGGTAACCTAAAGTTGAAGAGGGAGTATTAGGGTGTGAAAAGGCAGTCAAGGAGAGTGAGGAAAAGGGAAGGACATGATGAAAGCTTGATATATACATGGATGGCAGTGCAACATTGAAACCCATTAATTTATACAATTACATGTACAAACTATATGCAGGTTCTTCACGTATTAAACATAGAATAACAATATGATTCAGCAATCCCGGTACTAGTTACACATACAAAGGAAATGAAATCAGAGAGACGTTTGCACTACAGCGATCATTGTAGCACAATTCACAGTAGCTAGACAAAATCTCTGCCCCCTTGAAGCTTATGTCTTAATGAAGGTGGAGGCAGAATGATAGACAATAATAAAGAAACAAATAAAATAGTTATATTAAACTGGCAACTGGAGGTAACCACTCAGATTCGTGGACATTTCACATTCCGCATTTACAAAATAGCATTATATTTTCCCCTCCCCTTACCTACCTTTTCCTATGGTCCTCTTTCTTCTTTTCATACCATAAAAATGCTACTTATTGTCCAAATAGTCTTTTGGGACAAAATTCTATCCTTTTTACCCTGCTGTCACTCTGTCCCCAAATCTAGTCCAGCAACATTTCTCTTCTGTGTTGCTTCTGCCTCCATCTTTTTAGTCAGTCAGGATTTTATTTCTTTATGTCATGCTTCCTTTGGGACTGCCTTTCTGTAGAGGGTAGGCAGGAGGTAGATCATCTCAAGGTAAGGAAAATAAGACCATGATCAGAAATGAATATTTGTGTACATCCGACAGTGTGTCTCCTCATCTGATGTTGGTTTGGTTCTTGTAGGTGCACTGGTTTCATCTTCCAGAAGGTTGGAAAATTGGCTGCAACAGCTGTGGGAGGCGGATTTTTTCTCCTTCAGGTCTGTATATATATATATGGCATATTCCTAGATGTCTGGAAATTCTGTGTATGCCCATTGAGGAATGTTGTGTGAAGGGTTGTAGTGAAGTCCTGGCTATATTATGCTAGAATAGCTTTTACACCTTATTTTTATGTAATATTTTAAATGCTAGTAACTATGTGAGTCAAATTTTATCAAGTCCTACTCACATTTTATTTCCTCATAACATAGGACAGAAGTACATATTCTTTATAGCTTCCTTAAGAATTACTGAAATATTAAATGCATGTGATTTCAAAAATACACAATGTAGCATAAGTACCCTGTGATATAATTTATTCTCATAGGGTAATATATTCAGCTTTAACATTGGGGACATTCAGCTCCCTGTTAGAGCCCACAGTTTTCAGAACCAGTGAATGTGGGTTCTCTCAGTCTAAGGAAAGAAATAGGGAATAGCTTCTCTAAAAACAACAAAAAAATCGCTATTTAATTTTGTAGTTCTATAGCATTGGTGTTCAAATTTGATTTCATATCGTAATCACCTTGTACTTAAAAAAAAAAACGATGCTTGTAAGTAGGTCTGATTTCATTGAAGGTTGGCATGGCCTGATAGCAGAATATTTAAAACCCGCAATATGACGCTAACGTGCATCTGTATGTGAGAACTGCTACTCTGTAGGAGCCATAACTTGTTGAACATGCAGGTATCTGAATTCACAGCCCTTTGTTTCCTCCAAGAATTGGCATCCTTAATTTTGGCAAGGTAAGTTCTGTACTACAATCATAATTGCATGGACTGGGATTGTGGCTCAGCGGTATAGCGTTCATCTAGCACGTGTGAGCCTTGGGTTCAATCCTCAGTACCACATAAAAATAAATAAATAAAATAAATAAATAAATAAATACAATAAAGGCATCGTGTCCAACTACAGTGTACTTATCTGGTTTTAAAAAAAAAAGAATCATAATTGCAGTGAGTTTTCCAGACAGGTCAAGTGAAAATTTAATGTGTGGAAGAAGAAAGTTGATAACTGGCTGGGGCTTGGTTGAGGTATAGTACTGCTGCGTAACATACCCCTTCAAACCTAATGGCTTCAGACAACAATCATTTTGTTATCTCTCATGGATAATGAGAAGTCAGGAGTTTGGCAAGGGTTAAGGTGAGTGCTGTGGCTCAGGATCTCATATGGTTGGTATGGCAATCATGGCAAATGGTGGCTAGAATCAGATGAGTAGAGGGCTGGGGAAGGTCTGGGCTGGCTGAGCCTCTGTGTCTGTCTCTTTTTTTTTCATTCTAGTACATCCTGTGATTTGGTTTTATTTCTAGATATCTTATAGCTCTAGTCATTCTTGTATATGATAAAAATTTTAAAATTGCATGTTCTAACTCATATGTTGAAATGCAGTTGATATTTTATGTTACCCTGATAGCCAACCACCTTGCTGATGCCTCTTATTTGATTTGTATGAGATTTTTTGAGGTTTTATGTATAAAAATATACCATATATGAACAATGATATTTTTACTTGATAGTATTTGTGAATTTAATTGCTTCTTGTTTTTTCACCAAGCTAAAAATTGTTTCAGTTACTTCTTGCAGCTTTCCAGCCAGATTTCAGTCAATACACAGCAACAATACCCATGACTGATTAATGTGCCACTTATCAACATATCCAATTTCCTGTTTGCCCTGGTGGACTGGACTTCAGTGTTTCTCCTTTGCAGTGAGGATCATGATGCTTTGTCAGTAGAGGTGCTTCTTTTCCCAGTTTTGTTTTTTAAAATCCTTCAGTGCATTATACAGTTGTGCAAGTTGAGAGCACAGAGACATCTCATAGTCGTGGCTTGGTCTTATGGGACACTTCACCTACCTCCATTAACTCTTTTACATTTTTGTTTAAAAAAAAATCATTGTTTATTTGTGTAGTCTGTTTCTATGCATTTTATTCTAGTCCATTGATCTGTATGTGTCTCTCTTCTTCAGTACCATACTATGTCTTGACTGCTGTAATATTATAGCAAATATTAAAATCAGGTAGTATGATTTTTCCAGTTCTGCTCTTTTTCAAAATTATTTGGGTGATTCTAGTTCCTTTCCTTTCCATATAAATTTTAGAGCCTGCTTTATATCTATAAAAATCCTACTGGTAATTTGTTTCACATACACAGCATGCCTTTCCACGTATTTGGATTGTCTTTGAGTTCTTTCTTTGCATTTTGTGTTTTTCAGCATATAGACCCTGTACATTTTTGCTGGATTTATGTGTAGTATTTAATATTTTTGCAGCTACTGTACATCATTTTAAAATTTCCATTTCCAGTTCAAATTGCTATCATAGGGAAATTCAGTTGCTTTTGTATGTTGATCTTGTATCCTGTGACCTCGCTAAACTCACTTTTTTAACTTGCGGAATTTCTGGGTTTTTGTTGAATTCTTTGAGGTTTTTTGTTGAATTCTTTGAGATCCCCTGTGTAGACAAAGATATCTCTACACAGGGATATTGTGGCTTCTACCTTTTCAATCTGGATGCCTTCCTACTTTTTCTTGTCTATTGCATTGAGTATGACTTCACTTCTGGCATGATGCTGAGTAGAAATGGAGAGATGGACTCTTTGCCTTGCCTCAGCATTCATTATTTAACATTTTTTACAATGTTAGCTGTAGAGGTTTTGTAGATGTTTTTTATCCAGTTAAAGAAGTTTCCCTCTATTTCTACTTTCACTGAGAGTTTTATCATTAATATGTATTGAATTTTGTCAGATGTTTTCATGTCTTCAAGGAGAGGCCAGATGGGACTGCAGACAAAATAGGAAACATAACAAATTTGGTGGTACTTTGAATTCTGGTCTTCTCCAATCTGTGTGCTGCTCTTTTCTTGTTATAGTCCTCAAATAGCTATTCTATGTATTCTGTTGGTGTAATAAGAGGATTCTGTGGGAGGAACTGGGTGAAATGAACTGGAGCCTTCATTTAGCATACAATTTTTGATATTCAACTCTGTTGCTACTATAAGTAGCTTTATTCTTTTTAGTACTAAGTAATATTTATTGTATAAACATGACATAATTTGTTTATCCTTTCACCTACTGATAGATTTGTGAGTTATTTCCAGTTATGCCTATAACAAGTAAACCTACCATAATATAAATAACAGCATATGGAGATTCAGTGTTGGTAGATAATGCCAAGTTATTCTCTTTTAAAAGTGTCCACTGAGGGGCTGGGGCTGTAGCTTAGTGGTAGAGCACTTGCCTAGCATGTGTGAGGCTGGGTTTGATCCTCAGCACCATATGAAACTAAACAAATAAGGCATTCTGTCCATCTACAACACCAAAAAATATTTTTAAAGTCTCCAGTGAACACCCTCAGAACATAATAACAGTGTCTGCTTTTCCACATCCTCACTAACACAGGATATTTTCAATCTTATAATTTTCTCCAATCTGATAAAAATTGTAAGTAGCTCACCAGGCACTGTGGCACATGCCTGCAATCACAACAGCTCAGGAGGTTGAGACAGGAGATCCACAAGTTCAAAGCCAGCCTCAGCAATTTAGTGAGACTCTGTCTCAAAAAATGAAAAGGGCTTGCAATGTGGCTCAGTGGTAAAGTGCTCCCTGGTTCAATCCCTGGTAAGCCATACCCCCTGCAAAATTATAGGTGGCTGACTTGTTATTTTAATTTTAATTTCCTTCATTATTTGTGAAGTTGAATTTTTTCCTTTTTTGCCATCTTATTTTGTGAATTATCTTTGTGGATTTTTCAAGTGTTTTTTTTTTTTTTTAACTAATCTCTAAAAGAATATTTTATGAGTATTAATGTTTTGTGATAGTGCATATATTTTCTCCAGCCTGTTTGGGTGACTAGGTTGGCTGGTGGTATCATTAAATAGGGATGAGAAGAAAATAAGCAGCTGGAGGAAACATTAGAAGGGTGAAGAGTTTCAGTTTTAGATGACATATAAAAAATTTGATAAACAGAAATGATATTGTTGGGGATAGCTACAGTCATTGTCTTCATTCCTTGAAAGAAACTAACCCATCAGACAACTACATAGTTGAATTAATTTTATCCTATTTACAATTCTTTGATAAAATTGTGGGGCTGGGGTTGTGGCTCAGTGGTAGCACACTAGCCTCACATGTGAGAGACCCTGGGTTCAATTCTCAGCACCACATAAAAATAAATAAACAAAATAAAGATATTGTGTCAATGTATAAATTAAAAAAAAATATTTAAAAAAAATTGTTTTCACTAAATAGGAGACCAAGAGGAAAGAGGAAGGGAGATCAAGGAGAGGCACTAGGGAATAAAACTTACTAAATTATATTATTATATTCTGTGCATATATGAATGTGTAACAATGAACCCCACTTTTATGTATAGCATACCAATAAAAAATTTTTAAGAGTTGTTTTCACATACCTGTCAACATTGATTTTCATCTTAGTTTTTAAGCTAACTTAAAACTGTAAAGGGACAAGAATATAAGTAAAAAAAAAATTGCCAGCAGTTACTAAGGACCTATTTCTTTTTTTTGGTGGGGGAGTACTGGAGATTGAACTCAGGGGCACTCGACCAGTGAGCCACATCCTCAGCCCTATTCTGTATTTTATTTAGAGACAGGGTCTCACTGAGTTGCATAGCACCTTGCTTTTTGCTAAAGCTGGCTTTTAACTCATGATCCTACTGTCTCAGCCTCCCGAGCCTCAGGGATTACAGGCATGTGCCATTGCGTACCGGCCTATTGAGGGCCTATTTCTAGTACCAAACATAGGACATTTCATATAGGGTCGATGCTACAGAGATGTTGAGTGAATGTCATCCCACAAATAACTTGAGCAGCTGTCTGAAAAAATGGAAAGTAATTTATTCTGAGAAAAAGGAATAACGAGCTTATGTTTGTTTTGTCATTGTTCAAACTATAGCTTGCAAACCATACTGGGTACATTAAAGTTGATTGGCAGCGAGTAGAAAAGGACATGAAAAAAGCCAAAGAACAGCTGAAGATTCGTAAGAGCAATCAAATACCAACTGAGGTCAAGAGTAAAGCTGAGGAGGTGAGAATTGTTTTGTTCAAATACAGTATACAAAGGATATAGACAGTTTTGTATGTATAAAATGGGGTAGATAGATATGCCAGTATCTCAGAGATGGATAAGGCTTAAAACTTAAAAAGAATTTGGAGTAATGAGACAAGAGCTTTATTGTGTAGTTAAGCCTTAGTTGGAATATCTTCATTTCAGAGGCATTTTTTAAAGATACATAATTGAAGTATTTGTTGACCTTTTTCAGTCAGTGAAAGTACAAAGTGATATAGATAGTACTTGTAGTTAACTTGGATGTGTAGACGTGGGGGCACCACAGTGGATGTTAAAGGATGTATTTTCAGTGTGATCATTTTGAGTTACATTTATTTCCATGCCTGCTTATGTCTGAAACATCCATACTCTGCTTGTTCTACATGTAAATAGTAGGTAAGTAGCTGAGGGGTTGACAGACTTTTTCTGTAAAGGGCCAGATGGTATTTTCAGCTTTGTTGCTCATATGGTCTTTGTCACAAATACTCAACTCCACTATGTAGGGTGAAAGTAGCCATAGATGATATATAAACAAGGGGATGTGGCTGTGTTGCAGTAAAACTTTATTTAAAATAGCAGAATAGATATGGACCATGGGCTGTAGTTCTCTGACCCCTGATCTACTGCAAAAAGCCAGGTTAAATTATATTGGCTAGCATTAAAGGGACAGTTGGTACTTTGACCCATAGTGGAGTGTGGCAGAGGTGGATATCTATGGGGAATCATACAACTTATGGTCTGATTTAGGAAGCAGGGTGAAGATGATAACTTCAGTTTTTAGCAATAAGATGACTTCATTAAGAAGAGTTTTAGTTTGCTGGTGGAGTTAAAAGCAAAACTAGCAAGTTGAAGAATGAGTAGAAATAAAGTAAAAGTAGTAAATGAATGCAGTTATTTTAAGTGCTTTGTTTAGGGAAATAAGATCTAGGAAGAGTTAGGCACCAGAGCAGAAATGAGGCAGGAAGACATAGGCATTGTGGCAGTGAGGGGACACCAGATGGTTTGGAAACTGGTTCAAAAAGGATAGAATGGCAGAATGATGGGGAATGCCAAGATGTGAGTCCCTTGTATGGTTGGCAGATAAAGCTACTGCATTGGAGTTCAAGAAATGATTAGGATGTATTAAGGAAAGTGGTCAGGAGATTGCTAGCACATAGACAAAGGAGCCATAAAGGGTGCCTAAGTGTATGTTCTGAGCCTCAGATGAATGGGCGCTTTTGTAGGAAGGTAGGTGAATGGTGGGAATCTTTGGCAGTTTAAGGAAATAAGGACCTCACTTGTTAATCAACAACAGTAATTGAAATGATTCCTAATATTAACATTCTTAGCATCTAACTTACTCATTGTGCCAAATCTTTTATTCACAGGTTGTGTCATTTGTGAAGAAGAATGTTCTAGTGACTGGAGGATTTTTTGGAGGCTTTTTGCTTGGCATGGCATCCTAAGGAGGACAACTTCACTTCCATTGTTCTGATTTTTTTCTAATCAGCAGCCTCTACACTCCATCATAGGACATCAAGTCTCTCCTGTTCTCCCATGCCTTCCTCCCTGTTGTGTCAAACCGGAATTGGCTTCTATAGGCATCTGTTGGTACAAGTTAATACAAGCCCTGCCTGCTGTGAGCTTGATGGTGATGGAAGAGACATTAGACATTAGCTCTCCACCCAGTATACTCCCCACTTGGTCAATCTGTAGGTCAGCAAAAATGTCCTTTCCCTTATAAAATACTTACCAGAATACATTGCAAGATCATTTGCCATGAATGGGTCCTCAAAGGTTGTCCCACACTTGATTTGGAAAAGAAGCAGATAGTTACCTCATGTGCTGCATGGGAAGGAAGTGAATACATTTGCCTTTAAGCATGAAAGATTTTGGTATCTTGGTGTGTATTTTATTTCTAGTTGGTTTTAGATTACAGAAAGAGAAGCTATTTAAACCTGTTATAATTATTCTGACAAAAATGGCAGTCTAAGAATGATAAATGACAGAAATCTGAATATGAAATGAACTTATGCTAAAGGGTATATGCTGTACTGAAGGTATTGTATTTGGTAGGAAGATCTCTTAGGGAAACCAGCTGTTAGAAATACATTGTTGGGTGGTCAGAGAAATCATTTAGGAACATTAAGATACTATTCAGGAATGTTTTCCACCGTATCAGATAATGCATTTCATGGCTATTTCCAAAGATTTGATTTATGGTAAAATGAATGATTTAGATAGGAGAAGGAAGAAGCACTTGGATTTTTATTTCATAGAAAAGGCTTTGTGCTTTGAAATGTGAAGTATTATTCCTGTGTCACAGCACTAGGGGTAGCCATAGATCCTCGTTGTCAATTCTATTTCTTTATCCAGTTTGTATGAAATGCAGCATTTAATCCAGAATTTTATTTTATTTATTTATTTTTTGTTGATTTTTTAAAAATAAATGACAGTGGAATGCATTACAATTCTTATTACATGTATACAGCACAATTTTTCATCTCTTAAACCAGAATTTTAAATAAGCAACATTTCAGACATTCAGAATTAAGAAAAATAATGATAGCATACATGAAATGAATTATTTCTGTCATCAAGTGAAGTCTGTGTCACTTGATGACACTCCTCCATTTCTCAGAATTATTCTTTAAAAATTTACACACACTTAACACATTTTGTTGTAATTCCAACTAGAATATCAGCTTTGGATGGTAAGTGAAAACTCCTTGTCCCAGGCCTTGAGAGCCCTTTCCCCATTTGTGCCCTTCAGTACCTGTCAGCATGTTCTTCTTCTCCATTGTCTTCATCTTTATGTCACAGGGCCTAGCACTTAATAAGTTCTGAGTATTTGCTGAATATATGAATTTTAACCTTCTAGAACAAAAACTTACTATTAAAGGTTAGTTTTACTCAGATATAAATCTTAAAACTTGCAGTCAATCCATGTCAAAATGGGGATATAGCTCAGTTGGTAGAGTGCTTGCCTAGCATGTACAAGGCCCTGGGTTAAATCCTCAGCACCACTACAAAAAAAAAAAAAGTTTGCTTTTTAACCTATCTTGAGAATGATGCATTGAATCTGAAAATTGAAACTACCAGTGGATGTGTAGAACTTTATAGAATTCACCTATTTGCATTTTCCTCATTAAATTACAGTAACATTTAAGGCAACAAAGTTATTTTGCTTGCAATATGTATGAATCATCGAATCATAATGGTATGAGCACCTCTCTGCTACATATTTTTTCCATGAACTTAAAAATTATTTTCACTTTTTATTATGGAAATTTTCAAGCACACATAAAATTAGAGAATACACTGACTTCCCCATGTATCTATCACCCATGTAAAACCACCATGAAATTTTAACTAACCAATTATTGTAAAACAAATACCAAATAATCATTTTATTGTATTTCAGTATATATTGTTAAAAGGTAAGTACTTTTTAAAATCATAAGTACAATACCTTATTATCAAGTCAAAAATCAATAATTCTCTAATGTCAAATATCTGGTTCAATATTTCCTCATCTCAAAAGTGTTTCACATTTAGTTCAAATCAAAATTTAAGGTCCATATTGCATTTGGATGGTATAAGTCTCTTTAATTTATAGGTCCTCCTTTATTTTTGCTTGGAGTGTATTTATTGCTAACAGTTCCGATAATTATATATATAAGTTCTTCCCTTATTCCCTACATCTTTTTTCTGATGCCAGGGTCTCTGGTTTTGGTATTTACGGTGAGCATTGTCTACATGTATGGCCAGATAAACTTGTTTTGGATGTGTTTGGGGTTTTGGCACCTCCTGCTGGTGGGTATGTCTGAACATTATCCGTGAATCTTCAAGTTTGTGGACCCATGTAGTGAAAACTCCTTGTCCTGGGGCTTGAGAGAGCCCTTTCCCCATTTGTGCCCTTCAGCACCTCCAGCACGTTCTGCCCTCTCCCAGGTCACTACAGCTCTGCACTGCATTTTCACTACTCTGGCAGCCCTCCAACCCAATGCCCCTCCCAGGATGGGACAGGGTAGGATGAAAACTTGGGACCTGTTAGATCGGAGCTGTAACATTTGTCTCTTTGCTGAAGTTGTCCCCAGAGTCAGAGGAGTGAGGTTAGCGGTCAGGGGCACTTTCTGGCAGCTGCCTGCTTGGGCTCAAAAGGTTTGACTCTTAAGCTTCTAGTCTCCCCAAGCTCTGATTCTCTTTGCTGACCTTGAGTTCAAAGGAAACCTGCTTGAGCAACCCCACTGTTATAAGTGTTACTGGCATTCTGATGATATGGTAACAAGACTATCCTTCATTCAAATGGCCATTGTTTGCTTTGGACCTCCCACCACTCAGCTTCTGGATCTGAACAGTTACTATCTTGTGGATTCTGGAAGAAGACCAGACATATTCAAGATGGAGGAGTTTAACATAATTCTAGCTAACACTCCCTTAGGGCTGGTGCTTGTGGTTTTGAAAGGCAGAGTTCCTGTGTGGTTAACTATTAATGTGTTTTTTGTTCATTCTTTTGATCAATGTTTGCCAGAAAGATAGGCATAAAAAATGGTTGAGTTTTTATTTGCATCTTGTACTTTTTTTACAGTTTGGGAAAATACCATAAGTCTCTGCTTGAAAAAATAGTATAGAGATGGATTTAGAATTTTTGAGTATCAGTGTTTTGGATGATCTGTTTCTTCCATGAGGGAAACTCCTACACGCAGTCCTGTAGGAAAATTAGACTGCTCCCCTGTCATGCATGTCTAGTATGATTTCTTGGAAATTAGGTCCAGAACTAAAAAGGGTTCTCTGCCCAATAGTCACTTACATAGTATTGTTACTGCTGTTGACCGGTGACGAGTCCTTGCTTCCCCAATGTTGAAGAATAACACCAAAGAAGCACGCCGAGGCAAGGTCAGAGTAGAAATTAGAAGTTTATTAAAGGACAGCAGAAAAGACTTCTCCCGGAGGAAGAAGGGGACCCAAGAGGTGGAATCCGTGGAAGGGATGTTGTCTCCCCTTTTTATAGTTCTTTCAGTGATGGAATGTAGGTGGGAAGGCCCGAGGGGTGGGACACAGGTGGGCCAAAGAAGTAATCTGGTCAGGAAGGACTTCTGAGTCAGCACCTTTTTGCTGGGGGCTGTTCATTAACATTTCTTTGAGGTGGACTTTGGCCTAGGGCCTTTTCGGGACTTCATTAACATTCCATGAGCTGTCCTGCGTTTCCCGGAATCATTGCCAGCATGGCCTCCATTTTAGATTTCACTCGGCATTAGACCCGATTTATCTAACTACACTGGCTACCTAACTTTAAATCTGGCTTCAGTATTAGTGTGAACTCTTGGAAAACAGGATGGAAACCTAATTTATTTCTTGACCTGATTTCCCAGAAATCTTACAGTGTGGCTTATATCTGTGATGCCTTTATTCTGAAGGGATCATGAATTTACAAACTATTTTTCTAAAGAAAACAGTGTTGCACTTTTTTCACATTTTTGACTTGCCAAAACTTTTTCCAATTTTAAAATGTTAAGAAATGACATGATTATTGAGAACAGTGCTTCTCAACCTTTTTTGCACATGGGTGTATCATCTGTAGAACTGTAAAATCTACTGATGCCTGGCTTTCATCCTAGAGATTCTGACTTCAGTGGTCTAGGGTGCTGTTGTGGCAGCCTGAGGTTTCAAAATGTTGCAGATGTTTCTAATGAGCAGCCAGGACTGAGAACCACTGAAGTAAAAGAGTTGGTAGCTGGTACTAATAAAATTATAGTTCTGCTATTAATGTGACTACTTAATAGGACTTCAATATCATTATAAATTAAGTGCCCTACAACTTGAGATACCTGCTACATACTGAACAAGAGTACGATATTACAGTTCACAAAATTTGAGTAGATGCAAGGAAGGGAATTGTACTGTGGTGCTTTTTTTAAATCTCTAAGATAGAGGATATCATAGTTTCCAACTTCCCTGAAGACTGAGTTTCACTGTTAATATCAACTCCTATCACAAAAAACATTTGAATGTTAAACCTTCTCTAATGGCTATTGTATTTTTATCTACATCATAATAATGGCTAAAGAGAATGAGATTGATTAAACCAATGGCTTCCAATAGATCTGTTTAAAGGAAGGAAAATTGTTTTGAATCTTTCAAAACTCTAAATACTGGCAGCAGGGGGACATTGTTAAGAAAGCCACAACTAAAACACAGAAAAGCCATCTATTTGATTTGTAATGGTAATGTAAATCTTAGCACCACAATCTATTGATAATTTTAAATGTAATTTAGATCCATAGATGATGTAAACATTATAGTTGTAAAATGCTTTATTAAATTGTTTTACTATTAACATGAGAGTTTATTTAAATTATTTCATGGAAATTTAGCACTGTTTCCCTGGTGTGTGGACCAGACATCTCTAAAGCAACATTTCTCTTGTCTGCAAACTGGATTCACAATGGCAATACAATAGTCCTTTCCAAAGAATCATAATTCACATTAACATAGGAAAAACTCCAAAGTCCAACAGGAAAGAAACCTGTTTACCTGTGTTTAACCTAGTATTCCCCAAATATCCAAAGATTTTTTTTTTCATTACTATTCCTAGAAACACTTTCAGAAATGCTGCTTTAAAGAAACAGTTTGTCTAGGGGCTGAGGTTGTAGTTCAGTGGTAAAGGGCTTGCCTAGGACATGTGAGTCACTGGGTTCAATCCTTAGCACCACATAAAAATAAATAAAATAATAAAGGTTAAAAAAAAAGAAACAGTTGGCCTAAAATAATGGCATTTAGTCATCAAGGACCTATCAGAATTTGCTCATAAAGTCATCTTTTTCTTTTTGGAAGGAGGGGCAATGGCAGTTCTAGTATCTATTTGAGCCAAGTGGATGGCCATAAGGTAGCTGTCAATTGCCAAAAGGCTTCATTCAGTAGATTTTTATTAATATCTGGATTTATTAGAGCAGGTTTTGACTATAAGGATATAAAAAATAGGTATATGAACTAAGATTTTTTATTTTGTTCCTGCTCGCCTGACTTCCAATGGAATTTTTTTCTTCATTCACAATAAATTAGGGATCACTAAACATTACAAAAATCATTTCTATGCCTTTCATACCACTGAGTGAAAAAATATTAAGCACCTTCTTCTGACTAGGCACTGTGGTGGGGATGTAAAGGCAGAAAGAAATATTCCTACTGGCACCTAGAAGGACATTTTGTATTATTGGAAGTACAACAGGTATGGAGTTAGGTTAAAGGAAGTTTTGAGTTAATTCAGCACGTAATTTATGCTTGTTACCCTGGAGGCATGAATCTTCACCTCCTGTCTCATATGACTGGTGGTATGAATTCAAGTGCTAAAGAGAATTCATTAGTAACCTGTACTGAAGATCCTTAAAATACACTTAGTACCAAGCCAAAATTTTTCACTTAAACAGGTTTATTTTAGCAGCTCAATTTTATGACATTCTACACATGTCTTAATAAAATCATCTGTTCTGCATAGATGGCATATTCCACTAGCTCTTACAGTTGATTTTTCTTTTGCTATTTGCTGCTACCTGGCCTAAAGAAAGGAGGATAAATAAAATGTGCTTGGTAGAAACATGGAGCAGCATTTAATTAATTCTTCAGCAGAACTTTACTTTGCTGGAGACTTCAGTGTCTGGTTTTCTTCTTTTTCAAATCCTGAACAGACGAGAGATCTTCCCTTGGGATATCGAGCACAACACTTACGCAGTTCTTCGATAACAGCCTGACACTTTGATTCGATGTAGTTGTTGGCTGCAAAATAGACAGGGAGACCCCAGTCATGATCTCACATGGCTGAGAAGGTAAAAAGATCAGCACTTACTATCTCTTTTAACTATGGAACTGGAAGAAAAAAAGACATATCTAAGTCAATGAAATTCTTTTTGATTTAGATACCTGTCAATAGGTCAATTAGGGAAAAAAAGTATGATGTACAAAGTACTTGAAAACTTTTAGTACATCATTTCCTTTTACTAGTGAGTTAATAGATTATCTTTCTTCTAAGGCAGTGGTTATTATTAGTATTAGTAGTCACTGATCTCTTGGAAATTTGATAAATTAGAAAAATGTACAGGACCCACATATGTAAGCATGATTTTTAAAGGTTATAAATACACATAGAGAATATACAATAAAGACCTTATGGCCTCCATAGCCTAAAATATTATCTGCATGGCTCTTCACAGAACACATCTGCAGAGTCCCTAAGTAGGGAGAACTTGATGTAAAAGATTTTATGTCAGCTGCAGGTAATCTGAGAAGCTGCATGGAAGTTAACTATACCACTTACTAGTTATGTGACCCTGGACAAGTTACATAATTTCTGAGTCTATTTTTCCAGCTCAAAAAGGGCAGTCATAGTAGTGTCCATCTTGTGTGAAAGGATTAAATTTTTTACCATGTGTAAAGCCCTTCACATCTAGCAAGTGTATAGTCTTTTCTGCTTTCACTGTTTCATATTGCACCAAGAGTGTGGAACCAACTTTTTAACTTGGTTCTTGTTCTCCTATTGTCTTATTGTCCTTTTGAGTTACTACTTCAAATCATATAAGGATTTATTTAGGAGAAGAAATTATAAGCAAAAAAATTAAAAGCCCACATTTTTTCCTTTTTTATTAAAGTTGGAGAAAATAAAGAAAATTATGACTAAAATGATATTATTATGCTTTGTATACAATAAGAGACATGAAAAATTGTGCTCTATTTTTGTAATATGAAATGAATTGCATTTTGCTGCCATATAGCAAATTAGAATTAAAAAAATTAAAATGGTATTATGCATCAACATTTTAGAATAATCTAAAAGACTATAAAATAGTGCTTCCATCATAATATGAACCAAGATAAACGAAATAAGGGTTTTCTTTAGGTGGTGGGTATTTGGGGAATCCTTAACCATTTCTCCTTTACTTGTTTCTATAATTTCAAGAGCATCCATCTATTACTTTAATAATGGGAAAATTACCAAAAAGCCAATTTTCAGGTAGTTCTATAGCTTTTTTTTTAATTTGTTCTGGCAATAATCATTTGCTGATAAAAAATAAAATCCTCTAATATGAATTGAAGCTAAACAGGCAAATAACATCAAATATTCCTTAATAGAAATTCACTTTTCATACTGAGTGAATTGCTGAATCTGGCAGCCTGAATTCCAATTGTATTTTCAAACCACCTTATACCAAATTGGTTTAAATAAAAGAGTGGTCAGTTGCAGCTTCAGTGAAGCCTGGTTTACTCTTTTCTTTTGTCTTGCAGTGCTGGAGACCAAACTCAATGCCTTGTACATGCTAAGTAAACACCACTGAGCAATTCCCCCTGCCTTGAAGACTAGTTTTAAAATGAGTCAATTTACAAAGGACTTTGCTCCACATAAGAATTAGAACCAAAACATTAAAAATCAAAATGGTAAGAAATATTAAGCATCTCTATAATAACTTTGAACGAAAATGGTCTCAATTCTCCAATTAAGAGACAGGCTGGCAAAATGGGTTAAAAAATAAGACCCAATTATATATTGTTTGCAAAAGACTCACCTTGCAGGCAAAGACAGCCACTGTGAAAGTGAAAGGATGAAAATGGATATACTATGTGAATGGAGTCAAAACAAATTACTCTCATCTGACAAAACAAACTTCCAAGTCAAAATTAACCAGGAGAGAAAATATCATACTGCTAAAGGGAAGAATCCAACAGGAAGATATGATAGTATATATTTATGCCCCAAATGTTGGTGCACCTAATTATATAATGCAGACACTACTTTTGGTATAAAGACTTGGATAGATCCCAGTATGAAAATACTGGGTGATTTCAACACACCTCTCTCACCAACAAATAGATCATTTAAACCTAAAAAAAATACTATAAACCTAAATGAAATCTATAGAAAATTTCATCCAATAATACCTGAATACACTTTCTTCTCAGCTGCTCATGGAACCTTCTCCAAAATAGACCATATTTTAAGTCATAAAGCGAGTCTTGGCAAATATAAAAAAAAGATTGATATATTCCCTTGAATCTTATCAGATAATGGAATGAAATTAGAAATCAATACTAAGAAACTGTAGAAACTATATAAACACATGGATATTTAACAATAAACTTTTGAGTGACAGATGAAACCGGTGACATTTGAGGAGAAATTTTAAAATTCCTAGAATTGAATGAGAATAGACATAAAACAAACCAGAAACTGGAACACTATGAAGATGATTCTAAAAGGAAAATTTATAGCTATGAATGCCTCCCTAACAAAATCATAAAGATTCAAAATAAATAACCTAATGATGTACCTCAAAGGTCCCAGTGAAACAAGAACAAATCATTCCCAAATAAGTAGTAGGAAAGAAATAATTAAGAGCTGAAATTAATAGAGAATAAAAAGTAATACAAGGGATCAATGTAACAGATTTGGTTCTTTAAAAAGATAAACAAGATTGATAAGCCCTATGTAAACTACCCAAAAATAGAGAAGATCCAAATTAATAAAATTAAGAGATGAAAAAGGAGATGTCATCACAGAAAACTCTGAAATTTCAGAGACTACTTTAAAAACTTACATTTTAAATCAGAAAATCTAGAAGAAATGGATATGTTTCTAAACACATACAAGGTATCAAATCTGAACCAAAAAGATTGAAAATCCAAACAGACCTAATAAGTAATGAAATTAAACTAGCAATTAAAATCCTTCTAACAGCCAGGTTTGGTGACACATTGTAATCCTAGCAGCTTGGGAGGCTGAGGCAGGAGAATCCAAGTTCAAAGTCAACCTCAGTAACTTAGCGAGACCCTGTTTCAAAATGAAAAATAAAAAGGGGGCTGGGGATGTGGCTCAAGCGGTAGCACGCTCGCCTGGCATGCGTGTGGCCCAGGTTCGATCCTCAGCACCACATACAAACAAAGATGTTGTG
Source organism: Marmota monax (assembly GCF_021218885.2). Taxonomy (NCBI): domain Eukaryota; kingdom Metazoa; phylum Chordata; class Mammalia; order Rodentia; family Sciuridae; genus Marmota; species Marmota monax. The sequence goes on along the minus strand of NW_026692025.1, from coordinate 793,868 downwards.
TCCACCAAGAACTAAAAAATAAATATTAAAAAATTCTCTCTCTCTCTCTCTCTCTCTCTCAAAAAAAAAGGGGGGGCGGCTGGGGATGTGGCTCAGTTATGACTCAGTGGTTAAGAACTCCTGAGTTTAATCCCAAATACCAAAAAATAAAAAAAAAATCCTTCTAACAAAGAAAAGCTCAGGATCAGATGGATTCATAGCTGAATTCTATCAGACCTTTAAAGAAAAAAAAAAATAATGCCAGTGTTCCTGATAGTAGTCCATGAAGTCAGAAAAGGGGGACACCCCCAAATTCATTCCACGAAGCCAGCATCAACTTGATACCAAACCTTATAAACACGTCAAATAAAGAAAACCACAGGCCGATATCCATGATGATCATAGATATAAAAAATCTTAATAAGATGTTAGCATTTCATTAAAAACCACATTAAGAAGATTGTACACCATGATCAAATTATTTTTATACCAGGGATGCAAGGATATTTCAACATATGCAAATCAATAAATATAATTCATCACATAGATTTAAAGACCAAATCACATGATCATAATAACAGGAGCAGAAATAAGCCTTTGATGAAATCTAGCACACATTCATGTTAAAAGCACTGCAAAAAACTAGGGACAGGAGGAACTTACCATCGCACCATACAGGCTATATATGTCAAACTCAAAGCCAGCATCATAGGGAATGGGAGAAAACTGAATGCATTTCCTCTAAAATCAAGAACAAGACAAGAATATCCACTCTTACCACTTCTATTCAATATAGTCTTTTAAACTAGCCAGAGAAATTAGGCAAGAGAAGGGAATCAAAGAGATAAAGTAGGAAGAGAAGAAGTCAAATTATCACTGTTTGCAGATAGAATTCTATACATGAGACCCAAAAATACTTCAATAGAAGACTTGTGGAGCTGACAAACACTAGTCAGCTGATATTCATCAGCATTTATTGATTTTTGTATGTTGAAACATCCTTGCATCCTTAGAATAAAACCAATTTAGACAGGCGTGGTGGCATATGCCTATAATCCCAGTGGCTGGGCAGGCTGAGGCAAGAAGATCACGAATTCAAAAGCCAGCCCCAGCAACTTAACAAGGCCCTAAGCAACTTAGTGAGATCCTGTCTCTAAATATAAAAAGGGCTGGGGATGTGGCTCAGTGGTTAAACGTCCCTGGGTTCAGACCCTGGTACAAAATCAAATCAAACCAAACCAAACAACAACTTGATCATGATGTATACAATCTTCTTAATGTGTTATTGAATATGAAATGCTAATATTTTATTAAGGATTTTTATATCTATGTTCATCAGAAATATCAGTCTGTAGTTTAATTGATGTGTTTATATGGTTTTGGTATCATGGTGATGCTATCTTCATAGAATTAATTTGGGAGTCCCTACCCTTCTCTACTTTATGGAATAATTTGAGGAATACAAAATCCACTTTAAAAAAACCAATAGTTTTACTATACACCAATAATGAACTGCTGAGAAGGAAATCAGGAAAAAATTTCTTTCATGATACCCTGAACACCAACCAACCAACCAACCTATGGATAAATCTACCCAAGGAGGTGAAAAACCTCTACAATGAAAACTATAGAATATTGAAGACCTCGGAAGATGGAAAGACCTCCTGTATTCCTGGACAGGCAGAATTGAAGTTGTTAAAATGGCCATATCACCAAAAGCAATCTGTAGATTCAATGCAATCTCCATTAAAACACCAATGACACTCTTCACAGAACCAGAAAAAGCGGTCCTGAAATTCATATGGAAGAATAAAAGACCCAGAATAGCAAAGCAATTACGCGCCACACTACCTGATCTCAAATTATACTACAGAACTACAGTAACAAGAAACAGCATGATATTGGCAACAAGATAGACATAATGACCAATGGAATAGAAAAGAAGGCAGAAAACATATTCATACAGTCACCTGATCCTTGACAAAGGTGTTCAAAACATACATTGGAGAAAAGGCATCCTTTTTAACAAATAAAGCTGGGAAAACTGGTTATTCATATGTAGAAGAATAAAACTATTTCTCCGTATCTTACCCTACACAAAAATCATCTCAAAATGAATCAAAGACCTAGCAATTAGACCAGAAACACTGCAACTGCTAGAAAATAGGAGAAACACTCCATCATATAAGTGCAGGCAATGACTTCCTCAATAGGACTGCTAAAGCTCAGGAAATAAAACCAAGAATTAATAAATGGGATGGTGTCAAAGTTTCTGCACAGCAAGGAAAACAATTAAGAGTGTAAAGAGAGTGATGAAAGAGCAAAGAATTATAATGCATTATGCTGTCATATATAAATTAAAAAACATATAGTCATCTGAAATATATAACTTTAAACCAAAGAAATTTCACAGCATTTTTCAAAATAAATAAATAAATAAATGTAGGTATATAACTTCTGCCTCAGTATTTCCACAACAAAGAATATGTTCTAGATTTACAAATTCCTATGTTCAAGCAAGATACACTTATGATGTCATTCATTCCATAACTGTAATCTAAAAAATGAGGAAGGAAGCAAGCAAGCAAAAAGAAGGAGGGGATGAAGAAAGAAAGAAAAATGGAAAGAAAGGGAAATTACCTATTGATAAAAGATTGATTAGTTAAATAAATAACGCAATATGCAGCCAACTGGGAAAAAAGAGTGTGAAGAGAAAGTCTTTGGAATGGGAAAAAATCTTTGCCAGCTACTCTTCTCTAACACAGGATTTAGATCCAGAATATATAAAGAACTTGAAAGAATTATCACCAAAAAACAAACCAATCAATGAATTAAACAGACATTTCGCAAAAGAAAAAAATACAAATGGTCAACAAATAGGAAAAAATGTTCAACATCTTTAGAAATAAGGAAATTGCAAATCCAATCTACACTGAGATTTCATCTCACTTCCATTAAAATAGCATTCATTAAGAATATAAAAAAATACAAAAAGTAATAAATGCTGGTAAGGATGCAGGGTAAAAGGAATACTCATTTACTGTTGATGAGACTGTAAATTAGTACAACCACTATGGAAATCAGTAGGAGGTTCTTCAAAAGACTAGGAATGGAAGCACTACATGACCCAGCCATACCATTTTGAAAGAACTAAATTCAGCATATTATATCAATATGTATATATTGTGTTTGATTCTCAGCACCACATACAAATAAATAAAGGTCTGTCAACAATTTTTTAAAAAAAATTAAAAAGAAGAGTAAATTATGTCATTTGCTGGTAAATGGATGAAACTGGAACACATCGTGGTAAGTGAATAAGTCAAACTCAGAGAGTCAAGAGTAGATAATATGCAGAAGCTAGAGAGAAAACAGGAATAAAAAAGGGGATCTCATGAAAACAGAAGGGAGACCATTAGAAAAGAAAAAGGGGACCAGGATATCAAGGAAGGGATAGAAAGGGCAATTGTTAGGGAACAGAGTTGAATAAATTATGTTATATGCATGAGTGAACATCTCACAATGATCCCACTAATATATATAATTATAATGTACTAATAAAATGTTTTTTTAATGAAAGTAAAAAATTAAGAGTATTTTTGCGTTTTTAGATATATTAATCAAGGAGCATGCTTTAAAAAATAGTAAGAACACTAAAAAAAAAAAAAAATTGAGGAAGACCTTAGAAGAGGGAAAGATCTCCCATGCTCCTGGATAGGCAGAATTAATCTTGTCAAAATGGCCATACTACCAAAAGTGCTATATAGATTTAATGCAATTCCTATTAAAATGCCAACTATACTAAAATGACATTCTTCATAGAACTAGAAAAGAACAATCATGAAACATATATGGAAAAATAAGAGACCCAGAATAGCCAAAGCAATCCTTAGCAAGAAGAGTGAAGCAGGAGGCATCACAATATCAGACATTAAACTATACTACAGAGATATAGTAACAAAAATAGCATGGTATTGGCACAAAACAAACACGTAGACCAATGGTACAGAATAGAAGACACAAAGACAAACCCACATAAATACAGTTATCTCATACTAGACAAAGGCATCATAAACATTTATTGGTGAGAAGATGGCCTCTTCAACAAATGGTGCTAACAAAATGAAATTAAACCCTGATCTCTTACCCTGCATGAAACTCAACTCAAAGTGGATCAAAGATTTAGGCACTAGAACAGAGAACCTGTGTGAAATAGAAGAAAAAGTAGGCCCAAATCCTCACCATGTCAGCCCAAGTTCTGACTTCCTTAATAAGACTCCTAAAGCAAAAGAAGTAAAATCAAGAATCAATAAATGGGATGAATTCAAACTAAAAAAGATTGTTCTCAGCAAAAGAACAATAATATGAAGAGAGAGCCTACAGAATGGGAGAAAATCTTTACCACATACACCTCAGATACAGCACAAATCTCCAGGATATATAAAGAACTCAAAAAACTTAATACCAAAAAAAAAAAAAAATCAATAAATGGGCCAATGAACTGAACAGACACTTCAGAGAAGAAGATATACAATTGATCAACAAACATGTGAAAAAATGTTCAACATTTCTAGCAGTTAGAGAAATGCAAATCAAAACTACTCTAAGATTCCATCTCACAGGCTGCAGTTGTGGCTCAGTGGTAGAACGCTCGCCTAGCATGTGCAAGATACTGGGTTCAATCCTCAGCACCACTTAAAAATAAAATAATGGTATAAAAAAGGATAATGACTTAAACGTGCATGCAATTAAAAAAATAAGATTTCATCTCACTGTCAAAATGGCAGTTATCAAGAATACAAGCAACAATAAATGTTGACAAGGATGTGGTGGAAAAGGTACACTTATACATTGTTGGTGGGACTGCAAATTGGGGCAACCACTATGGAAAGCAGTATCAAGATTTCCTCAGAAAACTGGGAATGGAACCACCATTTGACCCAGCTATCCACTCCTCAGTTTATACCCAAAGGACTTAAAATCATCATACTAAAGTGATGCAGCCACATCAATGTTTATATCAGTTCAACTCACAATAGCTAAACTATGGAACCAACCTAGGTCTCCTTCAACAGATGAATGAATAAAGAAAATATGGTGTATATATATACACAATGGAATATTACTCAGCCTCAAAGAATAATGAAATTATGGCATTTGCCAGTAAATGGATAGAACTAGAGAATATCATGCTAAGCGAAATAAGCCAATCCCCCCAAACCAAAGGCTGAATGTTTTCTCTGATATGTGGATGCTAATTCACGATGGGGAGTGGCTAAGAAAGAATACAATTACTTTGGATTAGGTAGAAGGGAGTGAAGAGAGGGGAGGTGTTTAGGGGTAGGAAGGATAGTAGAATGAATCTGACATTATTACATTATATTACATATTATTACATTATGTCCTATGTACATAAGGACATGTGATTCTACATCACATACAACCAGAAGAATGAGAAATTATACTCCATTTATATATAATGTGTCAAAGTACATTCTACTAAAAAAAATAAGATTTCATCTCACTGTCAGAATGGCAGTTAGTTATACAAGCAATAAATGTTGCTTGTATAACTAATTAAAACAAATAAAAACAATACTTGTGGGGTGGGGTTGTGGCTCAGTGGTAGAGCACTCATGTAGCATGTGGGAGGCCCTGGGTTCAATCCTCAGCACCACATAAAAATAAAATAAAGGTACTGTGTCCAACTACAACTAAAAAATAAACATTTTTTAAAAACTGTTTGGAAGACTCCTTTCTAGGTCCTATTAGAAATACTATATAACTAGTAGCAAAAACAAATGTTTTAATGAGCTAAATGGTTATCTTTAGAAAAATAAAAATACTTTGTATGTAATTTATCAAATGTAAAATACTATACTAGATCTTATTTTAAATTAGAAACAGAACACTAGAATCACCACCCCTCTAGGAACAGTTTGGTAAAAGAATGAGATCTAGACCAAAACCTACCACATTTAAGCATGTAATCATCACCACTACATAATCATCACACTTTTTGTTTATTGGGGGTTTTTAGGGGTTCAAAAATTGGTTTATAACCTTTAATTGTGTAATCATTGCATGATATGATTCTGTTCATCACTATTATAAACAAAGCATCAATGTAAATATATATATGTGTGTTTGTGTATATATAAAGATATGTTGTAAAATTTACTCATATTATCCAGTATTATTTGAAAAGCAACATTTGATAAAATCTGGCAAATATTATGTATGCAAGATTTTTTTAAATATTTTTTTTGAAATTTATTTTTAGTTATAGATGGGCACAGTACATTTATTTATTTATTTATTTTTATATGGTGCTGAAGATTGAACCCAGTGCTTCACGCAAGCTAAGCAAGTGTTCTACTACTGAGCTACAGCCCCAGCCTCTATATGTAAGATTTTGATAAGAAAAAACTGGCTCTTGGGAGGGGCTAGGGTTGTGGCTCAGTGGGAGAGCGCTTGCCTAGCATGCACGAGGCACTAGGTTCAATCCTCAGCACCACATAAATGTAAAATAAAGATATTGTGTCCACCTAAAACTAAAAAATAAATATTTAAAAAAAGCAAAAACTGGCTCTTTAGAATAATAGACATGTGTTAATTGTAGGAACTACTTCCCAGGAATTTTTTATTCACAGTCATTTTTTGTCTAAGTTTTACTCAAATTCACTGTTTTTCTTTTAGCCTAAATTTTTCATTTTAATTATCTATTTGGCTTTTTTTTTTCAGTGCTGGGGACTGAACCCAAGGGTGCTCTACCACAGAGCTACATCCCTATCTCTTTTTTCTGTTTTTTGAGACAGAGTCTTGCTAAGTTGCTGACGCTGGCCTTGAACTCTCCATCCTCCTTCCTCAGCCTCCTGATCAATAGGATTGGAGATATGCACCACTGCGCCCAGCCATCTGTATGTATTCTTGTTGCCATGTGTTTAAAATTCCCTCAAAATTTATGTGGAAAAAACAAAATAAAAAGAACTTTGCTCAGCTCAGGAATTCTCAACTCTGGCTGTGCATTAAAATCATCTCATGCAGGACATGGTGGTGCATACCTGTAATCTCAGTGGCTCAGGAGGCTGAGGCAAGAGCATCACAGGTTCAAGTCAGCATCAGCAACTTGCAAGGCTCTCAGCAATTCAGCAAGACCCTATCTCAAAATAAAAAAATACAAAGGGCTGCGGATGTGCCTCAATAGTTAAGCACCTCTGGGTTTAATCCGTAAAACAACAACAAAAATCTGCTTAACTCTCCAGAATGATTCATGTTCAGACCCTAGCTCCAGGAATTCTGATTTAATTGTTCTAGGCAAGTCGTTAAAACTCTCCAGATGATTCTAATGTACAATTAGGATTGAGCTCCCCTAACTTAGAGCATATCACTTTTTATTTTTTGTATAAAAGAATAATTGGTCTCTTACAGTTTACAGATAAAGTCAAAAATATCTTAAAAGCATTTTACATACTACCTTGTAAACATTTCTGTATTGCACAGGCTTGTTTCTGGCACGGATCCTTTTGCGGCATATCCAGAAAACTAAAACAAGAAAAATGATTTTTATTTTGCTTTTTTACTCATAAATAAAGCTCCTTACATGGAATTTTCTTCAGAGACAATTAAAAATTACACTATAAATACTCTTCCCGTGTAGGATGAACCAACTGTATTTTTATAATATCCAGTTCTTTAAGGTTAGAAGAAATAAATAGCTTTACATGGGAAAAAAAATCCTTAAATTCAATGTACTCGTCCTGCATATTATAAACAAATGTTGGGCCAGAGGAACTGATGCTGCAGGTCAATGGGCCTAGACAGCTGCCCATTTGTATCATTCAGAGAGGAAACCCTTAATAAATGATTAAATTTCCTCAGCCTTTTTCCTCACTACTCATGTGTAAAATGAGATCATACCTACCTCAAAGGATTGATGGAAGAACTAAATGTGATAAAGATATAAAGTGTATAGAATAGTGTCTAGAAGGCAGTAAGTAAAGATTCAAAACATGGTGATTATTATTACCAAGACTCTTTTTTTTTTTTTTGAGACAGGGTCTTGCTATATTGCTGAGGTTGGTCTGGAACTCCTGAATTCAACCTGCCCTCAACCTGCCCAGGAGCTATGATTATAGGCGCATGCCACTGCACCCAGCCCAATGCTTTAAAAAAAACATTTTAATGTATATAAACTGTTATAATTACTTTGACTCAGGAAATTCTTTATAGGTGGTAAGTCCTTTCCTAGAAATCAGCAATGTTTGTCTACTATGTCCTGAGAAAGGTGCTTATTGATTAAGCAGCTAAAATGAGTTTGTGGAGCTCTTATGGAAACCAGCCTATTTAAAATATGTAACCAAAGAAGGAATTTTAGTGCCTACAATCTTGATGTGCAACTTCTAATAATTGGAAGACACAATTTCAGAAAGAAAAAAGGCCTAGAAGCCTTTGTAGCTAATTTCATCAATGCAAATAATTTTTTTTCAGAATCCCCTAAGTTCTCAATAGATACAAATTAGGTCAGTACTGGGATGGGAAACACCAGAGCAAAACCTAGGATATTTACAGGATGGGAGAAGGAAAGGCAGGTGAATGTGCTGCAGGGCAAATAAGCGACAAATAGATGTTGATGCTGCTAGGAGCTGCTCTCTTCTCTCTAAATCAGTACCAAGTCCTTGGTGATCAGGGCATCTGTTCTGTAGCACGTGCTGATTTTTGTGGGATTCATCAGATCCCAGTTCCAGCCGATGATGTCCATTAAAGGTTCTATGGCAATTTCCAAAGGAGTCAATTTCAAGTTATGTATCCTTACTAAATGCTTTTGTTGACTCATTTTGTGCCTGTATAACCCTCTCTTTGCAGTGTCACTTGCAGTATTCTTCATAACCCTTCCTAAACTTCTGTGTTCTTGATGAGTTTTTCAACCCATGCCCTCCCCCCTGGGCCCAAGGGTGGGTGCACTGCAGTGGTGGATGAAGTGATTGCCATATACTGAACAGAATAGAGGAGCATATCTTCCTAGAATCCCAGCACCTGGAAAAAAAAATCATTAAAATCACCACAACAGAATAGAGTGAAAACAAAGAAGGGGAGGAAGGTGGAGAAATAGAAATACATACCGGGTTAATCATCAGGCAAAAGCTTAAGCAACAGCTCCTGTACTCCCCTGACCTGTCAGGAAAAGAAAAGTTTATAGAGTACTCTGTTATGAGAGTTCTAATACAATGAGAAATGACTAAGCAATATGTGTACCATTAAATGATGCTGTATCTGCCACAAGCGAGAGTTGTTATCCATGTAGCGCTCCTCTGGGTAGAGTTGCCACATGAGAGGTAGCTGGGAGGTTAGAAGATGACTTGGCCTAGCTGCATTACCTAAGGGAACCTGAATTTGCTGGACTCGTGCCCTTAGGAAACTTGTCTCCTAATGGAAGAGAATGATTAAAAAAAAAAACACACACACACACACACACACAAATATTTCAGAATATTGAGACTGGTTAGAAACCAAGTTACTTGAAAGCAAAATCAAAGAAATAAGCAAAATGAAAAGTTACCTCTTCCACAACGGCCACCCATGTGCGCTGGTATTCGTCGCGGTAGATACCCTCTTGGTGAACCCAGAGGTGATCGGGTGGAGCCCCCACATCCTCTCCTGCCATTCTGGGCTTTGGGTTCCAATTCTAGCCCTGCTTTTCTCCACCTAAGCCTGTAGCACCCGTGCACAGGACACAGGTGTGACTTTTGGGGTTTGAATAACTCACCAGTGAGTAAGGTGCCCTGTGACTAGGAACCATCAATCAGAACCAAACCCCATAGATGTCTATTTGCACAGCCTAAATAGAACTAAGGACATCTGAAACTTTCTGCAAGACTAAAAGTGACACTGAGGAAACATTCAGGCAAAGCCTCAGGTAATGCTAACTGTTGACTGCAAAGCACTCAAGAATTCGAAGTGAGTTTCGTGGAAACCTAGGATAAGCAGTACAGGAGGCTAGGTACTGGTCTCATATTCTTTGCATTCACAAAGAAATGTCTGACAAAATGTAAGCAATAGAGAATGCACAGGAGAGTGCCTAAGGATGCAGTATTTTGGCAGGAAGTCAGTAACATGGACATATGCATGCCATATTCCTTAGGTAAAAGCCACTTCCAAGCAGTTTCCATTTTAATAAATGTAAGATTCTGAACCACATGCATGGATTTCTAAACTGGAATTTAAAATTTAAGGACAAAGGACCTATTTATCAGATCACTAGAAAAGGTTACTTATATGGGGATTTCTAGATGATTTCCATGTTTGAAAAAATATTTAGGGTAGCTTCATGGAGTTTCTGAGCTGCAAGAGACTTTAGGGATCATGGTGATGTAGAGCTGAGTGAGAACAAATCATAGTTATCCATCTAGATCTTTGTTTCATTTTAATAATGCTGCAAGATGTTACAAGAGTCCATTTTTTTCCCATTGAGGCATAGGTTTAAATTTTTATCTCCCAAGCCAGAAAAGCCCCTCTACCCTTTGAGAGATCTAAAGGAAGCACAATTCCCAAAATATTTGGGTGGCAGGACAAGCTCTTTGCATAACAATCCTCTGCCCAGGCTGGGATCTCATTTTAGGAACTTACAATAATTTGAGATGCATTTTGCACGAATGAATCTTTTTGTCCTAACTCAGCATTGTGGCATAGTTTCAAAGGTAAAGGTCTACCTTTTTCAGAGAAGATAGGGCAATGGGGAATCTGTTCCACTAAACAAAGACCTCCTATTCACATTAGGTGGCCATTAGGTGGGAAAGAAAATGTAGCATAGCTTGGGAGGTTGTTAGAGCCTTCAGAGTGAGATTGTCTAGAGCAAACCAGATGTCAGAACTCATATGATGCAGGAACAGGAAAAAGTCAGAAATAAGAATTAAACTAAACCAAGCCCTCTTTTACAAGGATAACAATCTGAGTCTGATTTTTTCCTTAATAATGTTAAGTTTTCCTTTCCTAAAAAGGAAAATAGAAAAATACTTTTATACAGGTAAGGAATGGTTTGACTTTTGTGAATAATTTGAGAGCATCACAGTTGTTTCACCCACCATACCCTGAGTAGATCTGATTCTGAGCCTGGCGTATGCTGCTGTTTTCACATGAATGTGCTTCCTCATTTCAAACTCATTAAAGATGAAACTCTTTCACCTTAACCAAATCCTGACAATAGTTCTCCTGATCCTGTACACTCAAAACTTACAAATTATCTTGGATTTCTTCTTCCTTCTTCTTCTTCTTCTTCAATTCTTATATCCTATCTGTCACCTATTCCAGCAAGCACCACCACTACCACTGTATTCAAAATAAACTTTCCCCCAAATACCATGTTCATTTCAAGCTTTATACTTTTCATCTTCCTTCCGACTTGTCTAAAATACATAAGTCTCTATATTTTAAAGCCATTTTTTCCATATACCAGATAACAATCATTCTGCTTCTCTTCCCCAGAGCTTTGGAAAGAAAAGTCACAAACAATATCCAGTATATGCTATTATCAAAATAAAAAGTTAAAACCTTGATTTTGAGCACCAAAAACAAAAACAAAAAAAAAAAAAAAAAAAAAACCATAATTGTTGCCAATATATTTTTTTTAAACTAGAAGCCAAGTGTTAAGGGTTTCAGGACCATATCAACTTCATAGATCCTATCACAACAACACATTAATGTTTAAATTTCTTTTGAATGAAAACAAATTTATATTGGATATACTATATTAAAGTAAAATAATTACAGTGGCAGAGAGGGTAAACAAATTGGAGATGATGTTTTGAGTTACTATGAATCAGTACAAAGGGTTCTTATGAGTTACTACAAAATATTCTCAGAAGAAAGGCAATGTGCTGTGTTGCCTTGACCCAGAGGTTAACATGCTGGGCACTAGGCAAGATAAGCCTGGAAACAAACCTCAGAACATTACCCTGAACTTGGGCTTGCTACGAATCAGAAAGCATGGTGACTCAGAGAAAGACAACAGCAGTGATCAAGGGACAGAGAAGCCACCATAACCAGGAATGAACAACATTCTCAGTAGAGAAATGCAAAGGCTGAGCAAGAGGAATCAGATCAAAGCCTATAAAAATGACAAGCTGTATGAATGGAACACCATTTCCTTAAACATGATTCTTAGAACACTTGTTCTCAACATTTTCCTTAGTCAAATAATTTTGGGAATATTGGAGAGTGATACTACCACAGCAAAAGCTCCAGCAAGTTATGCAGTAAAAAAAAAAAAAACAAAAAAAAACAAACAACAACAACAAAAAAAAACTATGCTGTTTAATGTTTCCCAAATTTATTTGACTAGTGATTTTGGGGTTTTTGCATAGATCCTTGTTCACAAAATTTAGGACTCCTTGAACCAAAATGGTTAAAACTTCAAGATAAACTTAGGTACAAGGTACAAAACAATACAGAGAATATAAACCTTTGCAATTCAATTCAAGCAATATAACCATCTGCAAATAAAAAAGTATTTTAAAATGTTTAGATATATTTATAGCTATGTTATCCACTAAAACAGATTTTCCCCAAGGAGGTTACATTGACACCAGAGACCATATTAGCCTAGACAGATTATTTTTAGGCATTTTGTAAATTAGGTTCTAAATGGATAATATATAATCTAGAAGAGCTTCCTTAGGTAGTGATCTAAGTAAAACCATCACTTTTTTTCCTTTAGAGAATAACTGTTTTGTGCCTTTTATGAAAAATATAATTTGTTTAAATTTTCAGATGTTTGAACAGTTTTTAAACATTAATCAGTTGAATATGCATATTTTATTTGAAGTCTTTTAATAAACTCATCTAATAACATTGGGTGAAATTATCAACAAACCCTCAAATCAGCCTGACCTGTGTATGATCTGTGATTCTGTAAGTCATAAACTTTGTGACTGTGGACAAGTTAACTTCTCTCCATCTCAATTTCCTGAGGTGTAGGATGAAAATTATGTCTAGCACATAATAAATTTGCTATAAATGTTAATAGTTTTTTTGCACTCCATTAAAAGTTTGGAGGTGTAAAAGGTAGGCATAAGAATTATAAAAGTTAGTTAATGTCATTCTGTTATGAGATTGACGCCCACAACAAAAAGACATGTTTTTCTCTTTGAAGATGCCTAAATAAACTTTATAAATTCAAAATATCCCATTTGAACAAACAATAACGAGAAGAATAGCTGTTGCTGTCCCATCAGGACAGGGTGCACTAGCCATATACAGTAACTGAAAATAATATATAACATAAAATGAAAACTTAAGAGAAAATGTTGATAGTTCCAATGTAATCGTACAGTTGGAAAATTTTCCAACCTTCAGTATTATCAAAATTTATCACGGAAAGCTGTGCCATGTGATCTTTAAGCATTAGGTAAAAATGGAGGTTGCTGGCATGTACATTACAGCTAGTTCACTGATTTGGAGCCCTATTTGTTGGGAAACTTGGGTTGGAACTGACTTGGGAGAAAAGAGCATAGCATCAACACCTCTTCAAGTAGCAGCTTGGGAATGTTCCCTTTCCAGTACTGCCATATCTGCCTGTCTACAGAAATACACAGGAAATAGAAAATCAAATCAGAAACATAAACGCGGATGGACTGTGGAGGCAACATGGCATGTAATTTTCTTTTATATAGAATCGTTCCTAAAATCCTCGTATAAACTTGTGACTTGGAAGATCTGTACTTTTAACCCTGGCACGATGACATACCGCAAAATAAAATTACTTTCATAATGTAATTTTACAATGTCTGGTACCATTGAGACAAGATCTGAGGAAACTTGTTTTCTGGATATCTGATGTGATATATCCGAACGTGAATACAACCTGAAGTCCCCTAATTCCTCTTCCCCGTATCAAACAAATAGATACCTAAAAGCCTTTGTAAAAAGTAGCAGCAGCCAAGCTCAAGAGTGATACTTTTTTCAGATACAGTATAGCACTGTTTCTGCAAAAGGTTACTCACATGAATATAACGTTTCTTGGGCTAATTTCTCCGCCACGAGAACAGCTAGGCTAAAACTTCCAGGTCTCCCACCCCGGGCCACTCGAACCAAGATCGTGACGTGAGCCCGGGAAAAGCCGAGGGGCAACCCCAACCGAGGTCACTAAAACTGAAGTTGCAAGGCGCTGGCCGGCAACCGGAAGTAGTCCAGGGAGAGTTGTACGAGATTCATGGGCTGTGACTTGGAAATAAAACAAAATAAAACAAAACCTTAACTGTTTTAGGACCGACTTTCAAAAGAGCGTCCCTCTGGCTCAAGAGGCCGGCGTTCGCGGAGATGTCGCCTCAAAGGGCTGTCCCCAAAGCGTGTAGGCCGCGCACCGCGCTCCTCAGCGGGCGGGCAAAATGGGCGCCGGCGCTCAAGAAGCGCCTGCCCAGGCGCCCGGGCGCCGCTCACAGACCACTCCGCCTGAGGATGGAGAGCGCCGCCTCCCTGCCGCCCCCGCCGCGGGCCGGATACCGCGACCTCCGCCAGCCACCGCCCTTAGCCCCAATGGCCACGCCTGCCCCAACCGGCGCGGGCGTTTCCCAGGTGCTGCTGGGCAGGCCCCGCCTCCGCCCCAAGCTCCGTCCCCAGGCAACCACCAGCAGTCCCGCTCCCACAGCCCCCCCGCCCCCACGCGCCCCCAAGCTCCGCCCCCGCGGAACCCGAGCGCGGAAGGCCAGGCCTGGGAGGAGCTCAGAGCGCCGGTTGCTGGAGAAGCTGAGCTGGAGCACCCGGTTGGTCAGGCCAGAGTGGGCCCGAGGCGGACGTGAACAGGGTCGGATCAAGATGGCGGTGCAGGTGGTACAGGCGGTGCAGGCGGTTCATCTCGAGTCTGATGCTTTCCTAGTTTGTCTCAACCACGCTCTGAGCACAGAAAAGGAGGAGGTGATGGGACTGTGTATAGGGGAGGTGAGTAGGTCATTCTGCGTAGCTGGAACCCTGCTAGCAGTCCCCAGTAGTCCCTGAGGCGACTGGTAGGCCACAGGAACCTATGACTTAGATCTTTGGACATTTTTTAGGTGGCTCAATCGCGGTGGCCTTTTCTTCTTGTCGCATGACACTTGCTCATCCTCCTGCAAGCCCTCAGCGATTTGCATAAACCCACGGGGTTGGGGACTTGCTTCAGAGATGATCACCCATTGCCCAAAATTGCAAGTCAGACCAGAAATACATTTGAGTGGGATGAAGGCTACAAAGTATATGAAGCAGACCTGCAGACCAGGGTTAGAGCCCCTTGCTTTGCCACCAGCCTTCCTTCTAGAGAAGTGGAGGTACCGAGAAAGCGAGAAAGCTGTTTAAAGCGTCGCAAAGATCCTAAGAAAGAAGAAACCCTTTCAGAGACTCGAAAGTTTTCTTTGTGTTGCAGAGGAGAGAAAGTGGATGAGGAAATACAATTCAGCTGTTTATTCTATAAATTCTCCAGTCTTTCTTGTTGATATGTATGAACTCATGACCTAATTTTCATATAATCTGCATCCCTGTAATCAAATAAGCATAATGTGATCAATAATATTTTCTGCTCTTTTCCACTCTAGTTGAATGATGACACAAGGTAAGACCTTTTGTTTACTCATATTTTATTATCTCTAAGGCATTCTTAAATAAAAATTATGACAGGTTTGGCAGTATTGTATATTGATTGGATCTTAAATTACCTTTATGAGTCTGGAACTCTATCAGTGATACACTTTGAGTTCCACCCCAACTCTGAAGGTTCATTTCCACCTTATTTCTTACTAGAAGGATTTTCAGTTGAGATGTATATGCCCTTATGTGAAAGACATAGTGGAGGAACCAAAATCATAAGTGAATGTATGAAAGCACTCATAAATAGAATCTTATTAACTGCAATAAAGGCAACATATTAACAACACTACCAGTGTATTTACATTTGGTACTATTATTTTTCATTTTCTTGCTTGATGTGTTTTCATTTGCTATTTTCCCTGCAATGCCAGTAACACGCCAGTATTTTTCTTTTTATCTGATATTTTATGCGTTTAGGGCTTTCCCCCTGTTAATCCAAATTCCTCTCTGTGTAAATGGTCAGTGGCCTTCTCCTTGGTGGCCCCTACAGTGATCCCAAAGATCTATAATAGCTTGAATGCTATTATAGCTTTTCAAAGTATAGTTTAATGTATTTCTCAAGCCCACCTCATATCTCATATATATATATATATATATATATATATATGTAATCTTAGTTATTGATAGACCTTTGTTTTTATTTATTTATTTATATGCAGTGCTGAGGATCAACCCAGTGCCTCACATATGCTAAGCTAGCACTCTACCACTGAGCCACAACCCCAGCCCACCTCTTTAATAGTTAGAAATCTTCAGCTCAGTTCACTTTCCCTCCTCTTTTGTTTCTACTAAGTTCGCATTGCAAAAACTGTTAATCCTGTTATTTTGCTTTAACTTCCATTTTCTATTCCAAACCTTAGTTTCTTTTTTTCCCTAATTTATCCCCAGTAGGAGTGACTCCAAATTTGCATATACCGGAACTGAAATGCGCACAGTTGCTGAAAAGGTATTGTGCTAGAATACTGCATGACAGAAAGTTGTAGCTGGGGAGGGATATCTCTATTCTCTATTCTGATGACCTCAGGAGAATATTAATAAATTTTATAGCTGCGTAGGATGTTCTTTCTAATGAAATCAGACAAAGAATTCACTCATTGAAAATGGAATGTAATTCATTGTTCTTTGAGGCAATTTATAATACTTGATCAGAATGAATAATCACTATCATACCACCCTTTTCCACTCCTCCTTGCCATTACTGCCTTCATTATGGCCCTTTCTTTAAGATTTTGACATCTAGTTCACATTGTTTGTTATCTCTTTATCCCGTGTCTCAATATCTGCTCATGCAATCCCTCTGTTCTCAAATACAGACCATCCATAGTGTCATAGTTATTAGTCCACTTTGGCTTTTCTCCTGTCTTCACTCCCACCCCACCTTTTTGCCATGCTCTAGCCTAATCATGGTATAATGTTAATTCCCCCAATATATCACACACCAATTCTTTTGTAAAAATATAATTAAAATGAATCACTTCCTCCTAGCTATTAGGTAAAAACCCCACTTACTTCTTATTCTTATATACAAACTTCTCAACTCTAAGCATTAGCCTCCTTTCTTCTTCTATGAAGAAAAAAAAACCCTCTTCCTATTCAGAGCTGCAACTTACTCATAGACTTTTCTGGATCATCAGTCTTTTCATGTCACCTGGCTCTTTTCCCTTAGGATACAAATACTCATGTTTAAGTTACTCTCATTTTCAGAAAGGAAAAAAAAAAAAAAAAACAAAAACCCTACTCGGTCCTATATCTTGCTATAGAAACTATTCTACATACTTCCTTTAATAGCTAGACTTCTTTCTTCTTTTTTATGGGTGTGTTACTGGGGATTGAACCCAGGGGCAATGAACCACTGAGCCACATCCCCAGCCCTTTTTATTTTTTATTCTGTGACAGGATCTCACTAAGTTGCTTAGGACCTCACCAAGTTGCTGAGGCTGGCTTTGATTCTGAGCTGCTGGAATTATAGGCATGCACCTGGCAATAGTTAGAGGTCTTAAAAGAATGGTCTAATATAATTTCTTCACCTTCCCCAGTCAAACCCACTGCAGACTGGTGTCCAATTCTACCTCTCCAGCTATCTCCTCGTTGCTGCATCCAACAGATTATTTCTTGATACTTCTCTTTCTCCCTGAAACTCTGAACTCTCCTGGGTTACTGATTTGTTTCTTTTACTCATTTTCCTTTCCCCAACCTTTATGGACCCTTCCTCCTCTGTGTGTGCATTAAATGTTGCTCATTACTTTTAGGCACTGAAACCTTCTCTGATGAGAGAGAGTGTTTGTGTGAATTGGTTTACCCTGAAAATATATTCTAAATCTTAATAATATGATTTTTTCCCCAAGAGTTCATGACCTCATCTTGAATTTTGTATAAATTTGTACTGTTCAAATTAGATATTAAGCTTAATGAATTTAGAAGTCTTGTCTTTTTAGCTAGTGTTGGCATCTTTTTTTTTAATCTATAGATGCTTCTTGACTTATAATTTGGTTATGTTCCAGTAAACCCATTGTAAGTAAAATATATTGAGGCCCAAATTACATTTAATACACTTAAGCTAGCAAATATCATTGCTTAGCAACATAGTACACTGTAGAATACCTGTTGTTTCCCCTGTTTGTGTCACTGATCGCAAATTACAGCTCCTTGCTGCTGTCCAGCATTGCAAAAGAATATCACATATTGCTAGCCTGGGAAAAGATGAAAATTCAAAGTATAGTTTCTAGTGAATGTTTATTGCTTTTATACCATAGTCAAGTTGAAAAGTCCTAAGTTAAAATAATTGTAATTTGAGATCATCTGTACTAGAATCTTAGGACATTTTATTTTCATGTATACCCTCCTGCCTTTTAGATTATTGCTATCCTGCATTTTAATTTTATGAATATTTAAGCCTCTTGTGACATTGTGATAAATGTTTCACACAGTTAGTATATATTATATATACCCAAATGTTTACTCTTTATGGTGTTCATCATTCCTTTCTTCATTTCTGGGATTTTCTTTCTGCCTGAAGAATTCTGTGCTGGTAATGAATTCCCTCCATTGTGCATCTGAAAATGTCTTTATTTTTCCTTCATTTTTGAAGGTTTTATTCTATGTATAGGATTCTTGATTTGCAGATATTTTCTTGTAGCTCTCATAAGATGTCATTCTGTTTAGCTTTCAAAAGTCAGCTATTTGTCTTATTGCTCCTTGAAAGGTTATAAATCTTTTTATCCCTGCTTTTAGTTTTATTTATTGTGGACAATGTGGTTGCTAGACACAACAAATAGTTGCTAGTGATAGAAAATAAATAAAATGAAGTCCCTGCTCTTAAAGGAAATTGCATTTTAGTAAGGGAGGAAATTGTATAAATAATAACTGTGGGGTGGGCATGGTGGTACACGCCTATAATCCCAGCAGCTCAGGAGGCTAAGGCAGGAGGATGGTGAGTGCAAAGCCAGCCTCAACAATGGAGAGGTGCTAAGCAACTCAGTGAGACCCTGTCTCTAGATAAAATACAAAATGGGCTGGGGATGTGCCGATGTGGCTCAGTGGTCAAGTGCCCCTGAGTTTAATCCTTGGTACAAAATAATAATAATAATAATAATAATAATAATAATAATAATAATAGGGCTGGGGTTGTGGCTCAGTGGTAGAGTGCTCACCTAGCATGCACAAGACACCAGATTCAATCCTCAGCACCACATAAATGTAAAATAAAGATATTGTGTCCACCTAAAACTTAAGAATAAATATTTAAAAATAATAATAATAATGTGTACATATGTGTGTTATAAAAGAAGTCATACATGGTAGAAAACACTTCTTTTTTTTTCATTTTATTCTTTTTTTGGGGGGTGGTACCTCAGATTGAACTCAGGGGCACTTTTGTATTTTATTTAGAGACAGGGTCTCACTGAGTTTCTTAGCACCTCACTGTTTCTGAGGCTGGTTTGAACTTGTGATACTCCTGCCTCAGACTCACGAACTGCTGGGATTACAGGTGTGCACCACTATGCCTGGCACAATTCTTTTTTTTTTTTTTTTTAGTAGGATTATCAGGAAACTTAAAAGAATTTAAAAGGTCCACAAAGTGAAAAAAGGCTGAAAAACAGAAGGGAAAGTGTGAAAAGGCACACAGCCATGAAATGGGACCATAAATAGGGAACTACAAGTAGCTGAACTTAAAATCTTTGAGATGCTTTACAAAGGTACTCTTAATTGCTTTTCAACAAATCATCACTTGAACAGCTTTTTATTTATTAAAGAAAATGTGTATTGGGCTGAGGTTGTGGCTCAGTGGCAGAGCACTTGCCTAGCACATGTGAGGCACTGGGTTTGATCCTTAGCACCACATAAAAATAAAGAAAGAAAGAAAGGCAGGCATGCTGTCCATCTACAACTATAAACAAGATTAAAAAAAGAAAAAGAAAATGTGAGGGGACTGGCTCAGCGGTAGAGTGCTCACCTCACACTTGCGGGGGCCCTGGATTTGATCCTCAGCACCACATAAAAATAAATGAGTAAAATAAAGGTATTGTGTCCAACTAAAACTAAATATTTTTTTTTAAAAAGAAAATGTGAATTAATTCAAAGAACTGTCAGCATTTGATAATGCAAAGTTTGTCTAAATACTAACTTTTATATTTTTGTTTCTGAAATATGTATATCGAGGAAGGATTTCTTTATTTGAAACATTTCATTTTTCATGAGAAAAGTGTCAGTTTCCTGAAAGGGAATCTTTAACCTGATATCATAATAAAATGCAATCCTATAACTAATTGACAGGAGATTGGAGAGAGAAGTGTTACTGGCCAGAGACAGAAGTAATGATTTCTCTGGGTTTTCCTTTAGGTTGACACCGTCAGAATTGTTCATATTCATTCTGTCATCATCTTGCGACGTTCTGATAAGAGGAAGGACCGAGTAGAAATTTCTCCAGAGCAGCTATCTGCGGCCTCAACAGAGGCAGAGATATCCTTATTGATCTAAAAGAATCTCTGGGGCTTCTGTGCCACATTGATTTGTTTGCTGCAGGCATCTGACTTTAGGTGGTTTCACAAATTTTCTTCCTGATAACTATTCCCCAGTTTTCACATTTACCCCTCAGATGCAATTGTTGGGTTAATTAGAATTTCTATTTCTCCTTTTGAGTGGCTTTTATTGGAAGAATTATATATTTATGCTCCTAAATGTCAGAAGATTCCAGGGTCAAATATTATGACAATGAATTATATGGGGAATCCCCTTCACCTTCCTCCACATTCCCCACTCTCCCTTCTTTCCTTTGTGCCCCTCTTTCCTTTAGCTCAATAGCAGCACAAGGCTAGGTAAGTAAGAAAAAAAAAAAAAACAGAAACAAAAACAAAGAACAAGGCAATAGCACCAATTTCTATGATCCCATTTCTTTCTTCTCTTTCTCTCCCTCTCTCCCTCTCTCTCTATCTCTCTATCTCTCTAGCTCTAGCTCTATCTCTCTTTTCTTTTTTGGTACTGGCCCCTCCAGAGACATAACAATGATTATCAATTTTTCCTATATACTAAAATATATATGGATATTTTTCTTTCTGAAAAAGAAAAGTATTTAATACTTATGATAGCTTATGACATGCTGTATCCATCTTTTTTCACCTAACAGGGTATCATCAGATTTGTTCAATTCAATATACAGAGGTGCCTCATTCTGATGCCATCACTTATTTCACCTGTCCTTATGAATATGTTTTAAAGTGCAGCAATGAATAACCTTGTAGAGACAGCATTTCATAAACATGTGCATATCTATAGGATCAATTCCTAAAGGTACTTTTTATTTGTTCAAAATGCTTGTTTTTAAAGTTAATTGAAGTTAAAAATGGTTTGTTTCCAATGAACTGTTAATATCCAAACATGTTAAATTCTTTATTAGGAATTTATAATAAAATAAAGATATCAATAGTACTACCTGATATTTCAATAAAAATATATACACTATACAATGGCATCTAGGCATCTGTTCTTTTTATTATAGCATAATCTCCCAATCAGACATAGAAATGCAAAAGTAACAATGTTATTTTCTTTTTCCAATGTACTGGATTTAAGTTTCTAGAATTTATAACTCAAAATGTCTACACAAATAGAGTATTTCCTCTAAGAAATTTTATGTTATAATATAAAATTTGAAATTTGAAAAAGATGGAATTTTCTGAGTTACATATACAGCTTTTACATTCTTTTAGAATGTTTTTTTAAATATCAAAAATTATATATCCATAATACATGTCCTTGCTATTCACATAATTCTATAAGTAGTCATCAAGTGAACCCTTTCAATAAAACTTTATCTACAAATATTTAATATGCGAGACAAAATCATTATGAAAAGTTAAACTGCTACTATAGCTTTCTCATCTTCCATTTTATGCATTTCCTGCCAACCATGTAATTTCCTGTTCTAGAGGGATGTTGATATATTTTTTATGTTTTAAATCTCAACACTGCTGCTTTCCCAGATTGGTATAGCCATTGGTTCCAGGGTTTCTGAGTACACAATATTCACCCTGTGTATCAGATATAGCAGTGAAATCTGATACCAGTTCCAGTTATTTCAACTTTCAGAACTACCTTATTAGCTGCTTCCAAGGGATTTATGACTGCAGCTCTTCTTTTACTCATTTCAACAAAAATATAGTTGTACTTTTTCTTTTATATCTAGATGAAAGTTTAAATGGCATTTGTAATATAGCAATCTTGTTACTAGAAAGGTTTAACTGCCAATCAAAATCCTGTAGGTGTCCAAAGAAATTACCAATGATTTTTTATTGTTATCAATATGATGAGCAAAAATTGTGCTTATTTAAGAGTCATTTGTATTTTTATCTGAATTATCTGATTGCTTCCTTTGTCCTTTTTTCTATTGATTTCATAATATTCTTTTTGTTAATAGGGCTAATGTGGTCTTTTTCCTCTTTCCAGATTTTTATTGGTGCATTATTGTTGTACTTAATAATGGGATTTGTTGTTACAGATTCATACATACACAAAATATAACAATATAGTTTGGCTAATCTCACTCCTCAACACTTGATAATGTTCTTTTAATGACTTATAGGCACTGTATATATTAAGGAAATTAACATTTTGCTATAAGGGTAGTGATTTTTCTCAGTTTATTTATGGTATGTGTTTGGGTTTTCCCTAGTTAAGTTATTGCATTATTTTATATTTTTTTTTAGTTGTAGTTGGACACAATATGTTTATTTTATTTATTTATGTTTATGTGGTGCTGAGGATAGAAACCCAGGACCTCGCACATGCTAGGCGAGTGCTCTACCACTGAGCCACAATCCCAGCCCCAAGTTATTGCATTTTTATTTAGTCAAATTTATCAATTTCTAGTGTATATCTTGTATCTTGGTTTTTTAATTATTTCTTTTTAAATAATTATGGATTCATGAGAAGTTAGTGAAAGTTCTCTGTGTGGGTTGGTGCTGTGCCTCAGTGGTAGCACACTTGCCTGGCATACATGAGGCACTGGGTTCGATTCTCAGCACCACATAGAAATAAATAAAATGAAAAGTCTATCAACAACTAAAAAAAAAATACATTTAAAAAAAAAGTTCTCTGTAACATTAATCTGGTTTCCCCCGAAGGTTATATTTTACACAATTGTGGTATAATAAACCAGGGCATTTACATGGATAGAATGTATATAATTGTATGCTATTTTGTCACATGTATAGATACATGTAATCACTACAGCAGTCAAGATACAAAATTGTTACATCACTACGAAGATCCCCTTCATGCTGCCTTTACAGACAAACCCATGTTCTTTTTGCTTACCAGCCCTATCCCCTAGCAACCACTAATCTTTTGTCTCTGTCCTCTCTATGAGTTGCATTTTCCTGCTGCTTTGTATCCCTGGTATCAGACGTCCCGTTCCACCTTCTTCCTGGACCGCTGGGTATTTCTGTATTCCTAGACAGAGCCCTGAGCTGTGTGCTGGGATGCTGTTAGAGTGACTTGGAAAAGTTTTTTTCCCTCTGGGTCTTGCTTTGAGGACGAAGGACATGAGACCAGGGCAGCTCAGTGTAGGAGACATATTTCTGCGCTGACAGGGCACGGCCCTCGTGAGTGCCCTGCCTGATGCCTCCCTGACAATGTGACCTTCCCCACCTGGTGGGTGGGGAAAGCTGCTGGTCTCTTTCCTCCCTGAGTGCTGTGCAGTTACTTGCATCCTCTTGAGGGGCAGAGCCTTTCCCAGGCCTCAGGTAGTTTCCTCACGTGCTTGTGCTCCCCTGTGGTCTGCTGAATACTCACATGGGACACACTGGGGATGTAGGGTTCTCTCCCTCTGCAGTTCCCTTCGCTCTGGTTCTCTGCCCTGGAAAGCTCCACCTGTCTAGACTCTGTGGCTCATCTCCTAAACTCTGGATGGTCCACTCAGCTCCACTTTAAATTCCCTCCTATTCCGTGGCCTGGATGTCTTCTCAAGGGCTCACCTTATTCATTTCTCATCTGTTGGCCTTCTTTGCATGATGATCATTGTCTTGAAAATGGTTGGTTCATATATGTTGTCCAGTGTCTTTGTATCTGGCTTGGCTAGAAGCAGAAAATCTATTCATTGGTATTCAAAAAACAAAGGCAAACTTGGGCAAAGTAAAAATTCCTAATTGTGTAAAAAAGATGTTTATTATTGGAAACACATATTTTACTTTCAAACTG
The DNA here is from genome assembly GCF_021218885.2 of Marmota monax. Classification (NCBI taxonomy): domain Eukaryota; kingdom Metazoa; phylum Chordata; class Mammalia; order Rodentia; family Sciuridae; genus Marmota; species Marmota monax. The sequence continues at coordinate 769,586 of NW_026692025.1, read as the reverse complement.
AAATGAGCCCATTTCCAAAATTGGGTGACAGGTAGATACATTGCTCCACTTTAACATTATAATCACCATTTATTAAGTATTTTCTAGGAGCCAAGTTCCATGCTAAACATTTCCACTGTTGTGTAAAAGCATGTTTCTGCACAGTGTACAACAGAAGAAACAGGCTAAGAGAAGTTAAGTAATTTCTCTTGGCATTGGAACATTTAAAAATGCATTTAAAATATTGTTCTCAGGTTTAGTTGTATGAATAGGATTATTGTGTTTTAGTATAATTTGTAGAAAAATTAATCAACATCTTATAGTACAGCAGCAGTAGTCTTGAGAAAATTTTTTGAGTAATATTCTCATGTTTGAACTTAAGATAGTTATTGGAAACTTTTATTTTTATAACAAAAGAGGAAGATATTCTTTTAGGGGGATGTTTCTAAATAAGTAGGGAGAATTAACTGGGGTTTTTGCTCTTTGATCTCTGGATTCACTGTATTTGCTGTTGTTCACATTAATAACCTAGCTGGGCATGTGGCACATGTCTATAAAATCCCAGTGGTTCAGGAGGCTGAGTCAAGAGGATCTCAAGTTCAGAGCCAGCCTCAGCAAGGGCAAGGTGCTAAGCAACTCACTGATACCCTGTTTCTAAATAAAATATAAAATAGGGCTGGGGATATAGCTCAGTGATCGAGTGCCCCTGAGTTCAATCTCCAGTACCAATACCACCACCACAAACCACAACAAAAACATTAACAACCTGCCAAAGAGAAATCAAATGAATAAAACAAATTGTTAGGCTGAGGGGTAGAGTACTGAAGTGCTTGCCTAGCATGAATGAGGCCCTGGGTTGGGTTCCATCCCCAGCACCAAAAACAAACAACCTTTGTGTTTCTTTTTTCAAAAATGGAAGACACAAATTGGTGTCAATATACTTTACATACAACCAGAGATATGAAAAATTGTGCTGTATATATGTAATAAGAATTGTAATGCATTCTGCTGTCATTTATTTTTTTTTAAAAAATCAGTTAAAAGATGGAAGTAAACCAGAACTAGAGAGACAGGACAGAAGATTCAAGCTGATAATGTAAGTGACATCTGAGGATTTAAATAAGCTTCTTTTCATATAACAGTGGTAAGGATTTGAGTGACCAAACATTAGCTAAATCGGATTAGGAGGATTTACATCAACCTTATTTCATTCTTCTGTTGCACTTAAATTGTAATGGCTTCACTTTAAATTTTAGGATGCTTTCTGAGCCCTTAGTTTCCACCTTTTGAAAATACCTTGACAAACACACAGGTTGGCTGAATTAACAGGTCGCCCCATGAGAGTTGTGGGCTGGTATCATTCCCATCCTCATATAACTGTCTGGCCTTCACATGTTGGTGAGTATTATGGGGTTGTAGCATTTATTATCTTCAGAAATGAATATCATTTTTCCTTCATTACATAAACCATGGCTGTTTTAAATCACAAATTAATTGACTGTCCTTAAATAGATGTCATTCTTTTGATTTATTTTCCATGTTTTAAAAAGTAATGATTCATGTCATTTTTATTAGTGAGAGGGAAATTTTCAGTATTCAATTTTTATTTCTATTCAGGAAATCAAGAATAAAGCCCAACAATGAGCTGATATCAAAAGTAATGTAACTGAAATTGCTGATTGCTATCTAGTACATGCCCATTCTGAAGGCTCACAGGTGTAAAGTGTTAATTTAGCAAAATTGGTTTTTACAATCTCTGTTTATACATAATCAAGTTTAGCTGTTGGGACTATATTCTCACTCCTCTAATTAGTATAATGTAACTAAATTGCTTTTACTCTTTTTACCAACCTTTTTCTTGCAAATCATGATTGATTTTTGTCTTTTTCTGACACTCTAGAAAGAAGTAGAATAACTACTTGGTGGGTTAAGTAAGTGGCAGAACTGAAGTTAGAACCTGTATCATCTATATCACTAAGCACATTGTTTAGTTCAGTTTTTTTTTTTTTTTCCTTTAAGAAGGCTTTCTCAGGCTGTAGCTCAGTGGTAGAGTGCTTGCCTTGTACACGTGAGGCTCTGGGTTCGATCCTCAGCACCACATAAAAATAAATAAATAAAAATAAAGATATTGTGTTCATCTACAACTAAAAAAATATTTTTTTAAAAAGAAGGCTTTCTCACTGAAGAAAGCAGTACATTAATTGTACTCTATAGTTCAAGTTCCTTAGCTCCTTGGGAATAGGTAACAAATAGTTCAGAAATTTGAGTAGCACAGCATTGTTTTAAGACAACCAAGTTAAAGTGTCACGTAGATGATTGAAGAGATTAAAAAGGTAAGGCCATGGAACTAGATGAAATTCCTCAGTGAGTGAGGGCACATAGATTCAAAGACAGAAAAGTGAGCCATGACAATATTTTGAGTGGAAAGATAAGAAGAACCCAGCAAAACAGATTGGAAAAGATCAACCAAGACATTAAGAGAACAGGTAGAAAGAATGAAAACTGAGGAGGGAGTGATCAGCTGAGATACCAGGTAAATTGAGGACCAAGAATAGATTATTAGTTACCTTGACAAAAGCAATGTGAGTAACATGATAGGGACAGTCAAACAGTATTCTGCTTCTATCTAGAGGTTAGGAAATAATTGACAAAAAAGGGGTGGGGGTAAGGAGAGAAAAAGCAATTTTCCATGGTCATGTATAAAATGAAATGGAATTAATGCCCAGGAAGTACCTTTGATAGACTAGGCATTGTGCTAAAAGTAAAAAGTCTTGCAATTTTAAAAATATAAAACCCTGTGAGAGAAGGGATACTATTTATTATCATTTAATTCATGAGGATGTAAGCTTAAAGATATTAAGAATTTTACTCAGGTCATATAGCAATACAGAGATAATTTACACAATGTTACATTTTCAGTGATGTTTTCAGCAAATATTTACTTCATTTTCACTCTTGGGTGCTGTTTATTCTTGATCATTACTTGGGAATACATTGAAAAGTCCTAAGACAGATCAAAATGGCGAAAATACTAAAACTGTTGGCCAAATAGATTGCCAAAGTAAGACAGCATAAGTTACAAGACCCAGTTTTGCTCTGCAGTATTTTGTCATTATACCTGATCTTTTTTGTATCCTTTTTGCACAATGGCCTCAAGATTTCAGCTTTTCAAGTTAGCTTCTCTTTAGTTTTGGATATTTAATCTTTTAACTAGTCCTTATCTTCTTTTCAAAAATTGTGTAAATTTTAAATAGTGGGGTATTGTTTCTACTTTCTGGAATGTTTGATTCAATTATACTACAATAACTTATTTTTTTATTTTTAATTGTACATGGACACAATACCTTTATTTTACTTATTTATTTTTATGTGGTGCTGAAGATCCCACATATGTGTCCCACATATGCTAGCGCTTTACCACTGAGCTACAACTCCACACCCTGCAATCACTTCTATGATAATTTCTTCAAAGAAGTAGTTCTATAGTAGTTCCACATTTCCTGTATTTAGTAGCAATTCTAATATATTCACTGACATAGAAGCTATCCATCAAAAGACCTTTTTTTCCCTAAGAAATATTTTTGTCTCCTTCTAAAGCCTTTCTGTTTGAATCCCTGTGGAGGAAGTTATCAAGTTTGGCAAGGGTTTAACTGAAAGTTTTAATATTTTTATGATACATTTAAAAGCAGGACTATTCTTAGGATAGGCAACCTAGAGTTATTAATGTTTTATTACTTAATAGCATACTTTTCATGGTATTTCCTTAACCCAGCAAAAACATTTATACTTGGACAGTCATAGTATTCTTAGTATATATCCCTGTACTCACTATAGAATCTGAATCCTGGGAGAATTTCATACCACTATTATCTTTAAATGGAGTCTATGAAATACAATTTATTGACAGAATTTTTTTTTTCAGATGTTCGCACTCAAGCCATGTACCAGATGATGGATCAAGGTTTTGTAGGACTTATTTTTTCCTGTTTCATAGAGGATAAAAACACAAAGGTGTGTGTGTGTGTGTGTGTGTGTGTTTGTGTGTGTGTGTATGTGTGTTTCTACATAGAGTAGAGAAAAATCTCTTTGTAAAAATTTTAATAGGATGGCCAGGGAAATTTTCAATGAAAAAGGTTATTGAGTCAGGACCCAAAGAAGGTGAGGGAGCAAGTCTTGTGGATTTCTTGGGGGAAGAGCATTCCAGGCAGAGGAAATAGCCAGTGCAAAGACCCTAAGGTGAGTTTGACATGTTCAGGGAACATTGAGGAAGTTGATATGGCTGGAGCAAAGTGAAGAAAATCACAAATGTACATCCAAGTGTACGTCAGAGAGTCTTAGTTTTACACTATTACCCCAGTCTCCTATTTTCTTAGCCTCTTTTCATCTTGGGAGTATCTGGGTTTATATGATAACCCAGTTGGTTATTATAAGGTCTGAAAGACAATTGGGCCAGATCTTGTAAGATCTTCTATTTGACTCTCATTTGGGAAACCACTAGAGGGCGACTTTATGTTTTAATAGGATCTCTGACTACTGTATTGATAACTGACTAAATGGGAATGGAGGGTATGAAATCCATGGCATCAGTGAAACCAGATAGTCAAGAGATGATAGGGCTTTGATCATGTTGGTAGAAGTGGAGATAATGAAAAGTGGTGAGATTAGTTACATTCTCAGAATCAGTGTTAATAATGAATATTTTCCATGAAATCACTCTTTTCCAGAACATTAAAGTTCAATATCTAGAACTTTTTACTTCATTTGAAATGCTTTCTACATTGTTATCATAAGTATTTATTGAATGAGTTTGTCAGCTTCCTGCTGCAGTCTGGCTGGGCACAAAATCACGAGCCACTCACAGCCTTGTAGATTCAAACAGCAATTCTTTATTCCCGAACTCACACCGGCACTCTACAAACACGTTCTGTGCCAAATCCACGTTCTGGGCAAAATCCACACACTCCACCGGGCTCTGAATACCAAATACTCTCTGAATCCCGCGAGAACTCAATGGGAACTCAAGGAGCAGGCGCGCCTGAGGCAGCAGGATACGCCCTATTCCCAGCAGGGTACACCTTAAACCTGGAACCGCCCTAAACCCAAGGAGCGGGATACTCCCTAATCCCAGCAGGATACACCCTAAACCTGGATCCGCCCTGGTCCTTGAGCAAGGTCACCTTACATGCAATGCCACTGCAAATGACCTGGGTCATGCCATGTGTCATACCTACTTGGCAATGGCTCTCAGCAGCTTCCAACATAATTTGTTCTGATTCTTACTTTTTTCGGATTTCATATTTATTAGCAGTTGTATCACATGAGCAGATGTTTGGTTGTGACCATTTTATGTTGACAGAGTATATGTTCCCTCTTAAAGGAATTCATTTATGGCATATTCCATCTTCAGAATCTGTGTTAGTCTTCTACTTCCAGAAGGACCTTTGGGTTTTAGGTTAGAGTAACTAAATTGCTATGAAATTCTCAGTACATAAAAATGATCAGTCCTTCTTTCTGTGACTTTTTTTTTTTTTTTTAATAAACAGACTGGTCGGGTACTCTACACTTGCTTCCAATCCATACAGGCCCAAAAGAGCTCAGAGTAAGTATGACAGAGACATGTGTATATAATGACGGGTTAATTTCTCATTCAGGGAATTGATTGTTTCATTTCATTTTATTTCTTTCAGTGGTAATCATTAACAACTCTGTTTCTAGTTATATTTGCTAATGGTTTTATGAGGAATTAAAAGCTCTTAGCAGCTTGGATATTGAGTATATAGGAAGCTAATAAGAGGAAGACTGAGTATGCAGAGTGATACTGATTTTTATAGATTCTTGACTTTGCTATGCCATTAACTTGATTTCAGATTTACAGTTATCTCACTTAAATGTTTACATAACTTAATTTCTTCATTATAATTTAACTCAATTTAAATTAGCAAATCTTAATTGAATACTCGATATATGCCAAGCACTATGACAGACACCAAAGATACAGAGGCAAAAGACAAGTGTATTGTCTATTTGGGAGATGTAAGCAGATTATCTTAAATTTTTTTTTCTTGTAGTACATATCAATTGATTATAGCATTGTTTGAAGTAACAAAGAGTTGGGGAAAAGCTTAGATGTTTATCAGTAGAGAACTAATTAAATGAATTATGATTTATCCATATAAAACAACTATGATAAATCTTACTTGGAATACAGAAATCTCTAAGAAATAATGTGAAATGAAAAAGGCATGGTATAAGAAAAGTGTGTATAGTAGGCTACTATTTGCAAAAAGGTAGAAGAGAAATAGATGCACAAACATACCTGTATATTTGCTTATAAATACATCAGTCACTTCAGTAGATGGAAAGTGGGTATGAGGGAGTAGAGAGAGTGGAGAATTCATTATATACTTTTCATAGGTTTGGAATATGGAACCATACATAAGTGTTATCTTAGCTTGTTCTCCACTGTGACCAAAAGACCTGACAAAAACAATATAAAGGAGAAAAGGTTCATTTGGGGCTTGTGGTTTCAGAGATCCATCCATGGTTGGTCAATTCCATACCTCTGGGCCCCAGGTGAGTCAGAACATCATGGTGAAAGAGCATAGAGGAGGAAAGCAGCTCGGGACATGGCAAACAGAAAGCTGAGAAAGCTTCACTCTCCAGGGACATACTGTAAACCTCAAATGTACACCCTCATTGACCTACCACCTCCAGCCACACCCTACCTACCTATAGTTACTGCCCAGCTAATCAATATCTGTGGATTAATCCACTGATTAGCTTGTACCTCACTTAATCATTTCACCTCTAATAATTCTTGCATTATTTCACACATGAGCTTAGAGGGGATAATTCATATCTAAACCATAATAGTTATCTAATCAAGAAACATTAATTTTTTAAAATGTCAGCAAATGAATAGATAACATGCATAAAAATTAGGTGGTATAGAATGGCTTATAATAAATAGCCTCACTCCTCAAAAGGATCACTGTCTCTAATTTTGTTTTCGGGTCTTCTGATATTATCTTTGTTATCTCTAAACAGTATACTTAAACTCTTTTTTAAAAACTTTTTTCTTAGCTGTAGATGGACACAATATCTTTATTTTTATGTATTTCTTTTTATGTTGTGCTGAGCATTCTACCACCAAGCTACAACCCCAGCCCTTAAACTCTTTTTTGATTTACAAAATTTGGATAGTATTTATTATTATTAAGATAATATTTATCATCATCATCATCATCATCTTTTTAACTTGATCTCACAAATGAAGATTTACCCCACTTGCACTACCCCATCTCAATTCCGTTGGTTAGTTTTCTAATCTTAAGTTTGCCTTTTTTTTTTCTTTTTTTTTTTTTTTTTGGTATTGGGGATTGAACTCAGGGGCACTGCACCACTGAGCCACATCCCCAGCCCTATTTTGTATTTTATTTAGAGACAGAGTCTCACTGAATGGCTTAGTGCCTAACTTTTGCTGAGGCTGGCTTTGAACTATAAGTCTTCATATTCCCAGTTGCAAATACCTGTGTACTGCATTATAACCATAATTGTTTTGTCTATTGATTAATTGTAAGGGTGGGAAGTCAAGTGTTTATATTATGATGGTGTGAATATTATTCTCTGTACAATTAAGCAGTGTAAAGTAGTGTACTATGATTCCACTTCCTTTCTTTTACAGCCTTTTGTTTTTATTTCAAATTGCTTTTTCCCCTTATTTTTCTGCTTTTATCACCTTCCTGAATTCCAGATTCTTGATATTGTGACATTTTCTTTTATATTCCCAGATAAAATAATCTACAATCTACCCAGTTCATAGGAAAAATTCTTAGTTATAACTCAGTTTAGTTCCATAATTTAAACAGTTTCTTCAAGTTTAAATCAGTCTTTGAGGAGAGGAATTTCTCATTGCTTCAGTTACTTCCCTTACTTCTGCATTTGACTCTTAGATGACATCTGAAGCATTGGGGCATTGATTTAAGTGATCTATGCTATAGGGAAAGGAAGCTTCCTGGTCTTGTGCTGGTTGTGAGAATCAGGGTAGAAGTTAAGGTTAGTATTCTGCTTAACTTGTTCAATATACTTTTCTTTTGTGGACTTGCAGTCTTAGTAAGAGATACATCTCCAACTCCTCTCTTTCAGCTCTGTCCCTCTTCCTTATAAGCTATACAACAGGTCTATCACATCCTTTTTTTTTTTAATTCCTCCCCATTTTCCCTTTCTCTTTCTACTACTCTGATTGTTCAAATATTAAAGGTCCTAGATTGACCTTAGTAACACTTTTCACTTATTTTCTATCTCTTTTCTTCCAGTTTCTTGGGTATTTTCTTGACTCTTATTTTCTAATTCCTTCATTGATTGTTTTGTTTTGTTTTTTGAGACTGGGTCTCACTGTATTACCCTGGCTAGTCTCAAACTCTATACAAGGAATCCTCCTGCCTCAGCCTTCCCGGTGCTAGGACTATAGGTGTATGCCACTGCACCTATAGCCTTCATTATTTTTTTTGGTAAATTTTATGTTCTTAATTTCCCAGAATTTGGGCATTTAAACAACTTTCTTGTCTTTTTCCCCCAGTACTGAAGACACTCTACCAGTGAGCTCTGTTCCCAGCTGTTTTTATTTTGATCTAAGTTGCCCAGGCTGCCTTCAAAATTGCTGTCCTCCTGCCTAGGTCTCCCAAGTAGCTTATCCATCCATATTTAAGAACAAGGCAACAAAAAGCTCAGGAAGCTTCACTTTAGGGAGAAAGGGTTGGGAGCAAGATGTTTTATTCAGGTATCACTAAATGGTAGACTTAGATATCTTATTTTAAGACACAACTATTAATAACTGCTGTCATATTTCCTCACAGTTCATTACTTTTATTATAATTATTACTTAAAAGAACTCTTGATTCTGTACTGTTGTTGCTAATGATGATGATGTTGATAAAGCAACTCCATAAACTTGTTTATGAATATCTGGGCTCAAACTTGAGCAATGCATGGATCTGATCCTAATTCACATAATTGTGAACAGGATTAACCAATAGATAATCATACCCTAAAAATCCTGGGGTAGCGGAAACCCAGTTCTCCATTGAAAATAGGCAATGACCAGTATGCCCATGAAAAGATGTAAACATCACTAATCATTAGGAAAATACAAAGCAAAACACAATGATATACCACTCTAAAACCATAAGGATGATTACTATACTATAAAAAATGGAAAATAATAAGTGTTGGGAAGAATGTGGAGACATTTGAACCCTTGTGCACTGTTGGTGGGAATGGTGGTTCATCAGAAAATTAAGAATGAAATTATAATATGGAGCAGCCATTCTACTTCTGGCTATGTACACAAAAGAACTGAAAGTAAGATGTCTAAAAGATATCTGTACACCCAAGTTCATAGCATCATTATTCACAGCTAAAACATGGAAACAACCCAAGAGTCCCATACACAGGTGAATGAATAAGTAAAATATGATATATACATACAATGGACTATTATCCAACCTTAAAAAGTAAGAAAATTCTGCCATGTGCTACAACATAAATGAACTTTAAGGACATTATGATAAGTGAAATAAGGTAGCCATAGAAAGACAAATGCTGTATGATTTCTTTATATGAGGTACTTATTATGAGGTCCAGTTCCAAGAGACAGACAATAGAATGACACTTGCCAGGGGCTCAGGAGAGGAGGGAATAGGGTATTAGTGTTTAATGGATATAGAATGTCACTTTCGTTTGTTTTTTGGTAGTGCTGGGGATTGAACCCAGGGCGTTGTGCATGCAAGGCAAGCACTCTACCAACTGAGCTGTATCCCCAGCCCTAGAGTGTCAATGTTTTTAAATTTTGTTTTTACTTGTAAAGGGACACAATATCTATCTATCTATGTATCTATCTTTCTTTCTTTATTTTCATGTGGTGCTGAGGATCAAACCCAGGTTCTCACACCTGTGAGGCAAGTGCTCTACTGCTGAGCCGTAGCCCATCCCTAGAGTGTCAGTTTTATAAGATAAAAAGAATTATGGCAATGGATAATGGTGATGGTTGCACAACATTTTAATTGTACACTTAAAAATGGTAAATTAGGCGTGCGCACGAGGAAGCGGCGCCGAGCTTCTGCAGCGAGTCCACACGAGGTGAGGGCGTGATGGACGGCGCGGCCTCCACCCCAGCGGAGGCCTCCGGCTGCTTCTGCCACCTCTGCTTCGACCCCGGCTGCTCCGACCTCGAGGAACCAGCTGGACCAGGAGCAGATTAAAAAGGCATTGGAAGCTCTGTTGATGCATTCCAGGTCCAGGAAGAACGACAATGGCTTGCTTTTGAATGAGAATGAAAATTTATTTTTAATGGTGGTATTATGGAAAATTCCAGAAAAAGAACTGAGGCTCAGATTGTCCTTGCCTCATGGTATTCGATCAGATCTGTCAGAAGTCTGTTTATTCACTAAGGATGAGCGCCCATCAATTGAAGAGACAGAACGTTTCTACAGAAAACTTTTGAACAAGCATGGAATTAAAACCATCTCTCGGATTATCCCTTTCAAAGCCTTAAAAAGAGTATAAAGCCTATGAAGCCAAGCTCCGCCTTCTGAGTAGTTTTGACTTCTTCCTCGAAGATGACAGAATCCGGCGGCTTTTGCCCTCACACATAGGGAAGCATTTCTACCGCAGGAAGAAAGTTCCAGTTCCTGTGAACCTTCTGGCAAAGAATTTATCGAAAGAAATCAACAGCTCTGTAGGTGGAACCGTCCTAAACATCTCCAAGAGTGGTTCTTGCAGCACTATACGCATAGGTCACACTGGGATGCAGATTCAGCACATTATTGAAAACATCATTACCATCACAAAAACTCTCTCAGAGAAACTGCCAGAGAAGTGGGAGAGCATGAAGCTTCTCTTTGTGAAGACTGAGAGGTCTGTTTCCCTTCCCGTCTTTTCCTCTTTTGTCAGCTGTCAGAATGAGAACGACAGAGTGTCCTTCCGTAAACTGAAGGAAAAAAAGGAAGCAAAGCAAAAAGAGAAAGAGAGAAAACTCCGTGAAAAACAGAAGTTGAAGAAGAAGAAAAACAAGAAGTTAAGGCAACGGGCTAGGGAGGCTGCAGCCCTAAGTAAAGGTGACGCTGCGGCACCTAAAACTGGGGGTCCAGCGAAGAGCCCTGGGTCCCAGAAGAAAAAGACCAAACTGGTAAAGCCCCAGTTAAAAGCAACAGATACATCTGATGAGGAAATTCCACAGCTGGTACCAATAGGCAGCTCTCTGGCTAAAGAAAATGTTAAGGCCACAGGAAAGAAGTCTCCCAAGAAAAGTCTTGGTCCCAGCACCCCTCGTGCCAAGAAGAGAAAGGCCCCGCCAGCTCCAGAGACCCCAGAATCTGCAGAGCCCGAGACCCCAGGAAAAGGCCCAACAAAGCAGCCAAAAGTGGAACAGAAGAAAACAGAAAGAAACCCTGCACTGGGGAAAAAAGACCTGAGACAGACTCCAAAAAAGCCAGAGGCCAAGCTCTTTACCACTCCCAGCAAATCTGCAAGAAAATCTCCCAAAACCCCCAAACAGTGGCTGAAGAAGGCCAAAGTAGCCCAGTCAACCCCAAATCAGTGACTCGCCCAGCCGGAGCGGCGATCACCCCAAGAGTTTTCAGAAATACTTGGGCCCTGGGCTGGGTGGAGTACTAGAGGAGCACACCCACGGCCCTGCGTGCCCTCCCTCGCACCACAAAGAACCAATTAAAAACTCAGTCCTGACCCCCTTGCAACCTTCTCCAAAAGGGTGGCCTATACCTAAATATCTTAGAAACCTGCACTGGGGATTCTGACATGTGCTTTGAAGCCAGTGCTTTGAAGTGAAGTCTATTTTTTTAATTTTGTCCTATGTATTTGCTAATGTAATAGAGGGAAAGTAGAGTGCTTCTCCATGGTCGTGTTGGATTATTAAAAAATAATGTTAATTACAGTTTTGTTATTTTACTATTAAAATGTAATGTTGGCAGCGTCCAGTTTGACTCAGAAAAAAAAATGGTAAATTATATAATTAAAAATGTATCTGATGTATATTTTATTACAACAAAATATTTGGGAGAAAACAATCCTATTCTCTAAAATATTTTACACTTAAATAAATTTTTACTATTATTCAAAATAATACAAGCACATACATTTAATAATAAAAGGCTTATTAAAATAGTACAAACAAACAAATGAAACCCAGAACACCTGTGTCCAGTGCCTTCTGGGGAATTGATTTTCCTTATTATTTTGATTACTTCTTTGGTTTTTTTTTTGTTTTTTTTTTTTTTTTTTTTGGTGATTTTCTTTATATTTTCTACTCTTTCTTGAGTCAATTATTGTAACTTATAGTTTCCTAGGACATTGTCCATTTCATCTAAGTTTTTAATTGTTTTGACATGAAAATCTATATCATTTTTAAAAATCTATTTTGTTTTCTTTGTAGCACCTAGCATTCATTTAAATTACTTATTCATCTACTATTTATTACCTCTCCTTTCCCCATTAGGTTATTGTCTCATGACTGTGAGGAACTTGTCTATACACACAGTACCTTGTGTAGAGCCTGCCACATAGTAGCCACTCAGTAAATATTCTTATTGAATGAATGAATAATTGTGTGGTCTCTTTGTATGTCCTCTTTTCCATTGCTACTACTATTTATTTGTGTTTTCTTTTTTTTTTTCATTTTATTACCACAGACTTATCTTTTTTACTATCTTTAGGTTTTATCTTTAGGTTTTAGGTCTTTTTTGACCAGCTTTAGGTTTTCTGGATAAACTATTTCTTAGCTTTTTTTTTAATTTATTTTTTGTTCTGCTTTTCTCTTCATCAATTTCTTTTTTCCCCTTTTTTTATCTTTTGTGTTTTATTTTTGTTGTATTTTTATTGTTATTCTAAATTCTTTTGTTTTTATTTTGTCTTCAACCCAAGAATTGTTTAGAAGTGCAATTTTTAGATTGTTAGGTGTGTAGATTGGGAGTTAAACACTATATTATGGTAACTGTGGCCCGTGTGATGTCAGCTTAATGAAGTATGTGTTTGTGTTTATGTAGTTTTCCCCTTGTTATCTGGAACAAAGGTTCACAAACTATAGTCTGTTGAGCAGATAAACCTGGGACCTACTTTTCAGCTGCATTTGCAGAGCTGAGTGTTGTGATAGAGATTGGGTGGCTCACACAGCTTAAAGTAATTACTGTCTGGTCTTTACCTTAAACTTTTGCTTACCTCTGACTTAAAACAATTTTTATGGCTTTATTTGTTTATTTTTATGTGGTGTTGGGGAACGAACCCAGGGTCTCTCTCATGCGTGTGAGGCAAGTGCTCCACCACTGAGCTGGAAACAAGTTCTTCATATCCATGTTAGAATAAGCTTAAATTATGTTACACCAATCCTTGTAGCCCTCTTCATTAGTTTTGGTTTTGATTATAGATATATAAACCTCCCATCACAACTAGATTTGTCCACTTTTTTCATATTTTACTCAGGATTATCATAATATATTTTGGAGGTATTTTATTAGTGCATAAAGTGTACATAATGGCCAGTTGTTTGGGAGCCTGAGGCAGGACAATGGCAAGTTCCAGTCCAATTTCCACAATTTAACAAGACTCTGTCTCTCTCTCTCTCTCTCTGTCTTTTTTTTAAAGAGCATATAAAAGTCATAACGATTATATCTTTCTGCTGGTTTTTCTTCTTACAATATGAAAATCCCTCTTTGTCCTATATATTTATTTATACCTTGGATTCTTTCTCTCTATAGAATATTATTATTATCCCTGTAAGGGCTAGGTTTAAAAAGAATGATTTTTTTCTTTTTTCTTTTTTTATTTATTTTATTTTATTTTTTTTGAGTAGAAGTAGTCTGGAGATAGATATCTCTCTGTGATGTCATCAGAGACCCAGGCTCCTCTTTTCTGCTTCACCATCTTGGTATATGGTTTCCATCCTAAGGTCCCCTCATGGTCCACAAGACTTCTGGAGCTCCAGCCAGCACATCTCCATTGAGGGCCAGAAGGAAGAGGAAAGGTAGGAAGACAAAAAGGGACACATCCCAGCTCAGCTAATTTCCAATAAGTGACCTTGCCAGAAGTCCCAGAAAACAATTTCACTTTCATTTCATTGGCAGAATTTAGTCAAGTGGCCATACTTAAGCTACCAGAGAGGCTGTAAAATCTGGTCTTTTACTTCAGGTAGGTCTATCTTGAATAAAAATCGGCATTCTGTTACCAGGAGGAAGGTGAGAATGGACATTTGGGATAGGCACTACTCTCTGCCACTACCTGTTCTTGTGATTAGCATTTGTTTGCCTGTTATAACTTTTTCTATTCCCTTAATTTCAACCTTCCTCAGTTATTTTATTTCAGGTATGTCTCTTATAAAATATAGCAAGATCTTGAGTTATTCGGTTTTAAACAATCAGAACATCTATTAATAGGTGAGTGTAATGTATTCATTTTACTATTATTGTGTGATATATTTCTGCTATCATCTTTTTTTGCTGTGTGTTTACCATGTTTTCTTTTTCCTCTTTCCTGACACGTGTTAGATTGATTGGGGTTTTTTCTTATCTGTTTTTTTTTCCCTATTTTTCAATTGTCCTTACTGTTTTGATTCTTTTTGTTTTTACTCTTACTATTCTTTAACATTTCTGTTTTGAAATAATTTCAGACTTACAGAAAAGTTGTAATTATAGTACCAAAATACTTTATTTTTATTTTTATATGTGTAAATATTTTTTAACAATTTGAGAGAAATTGCATACATGATGCCCCTTCAGTAGATATTTCCTTATGTATTCACTAAAGAAAAAGGACATTCTTTTACATAACCAGAATGTCCTTTTTTCATACAATATTGTTACCTAATCCATAGTTTCAAATGGCTATACAAATGTCACCAGTTTTACTAGTAATGTGCCATATTTTCCAAAAAAATAAAGCAATACATAAGCACATGATAATTATACTTATTAGTTGGCTTTGATAGCATGTGCCTTTAGTCCCTGCTACTTGGGATGCTGAGGCAGGAGGATTGCTTGAGCCTGGAATTTGAGACTAGTGTGGGCAACTTAGTGAGACCCTATTTCTCAAAAATAAATAAATAAATAAGAAAGGATAGGGGTACAGTGCTTGACTAGAATGCATAAGGCCCTAGGTTCAATTCTGAACACTGCAAAAAAAAACTACATATATATATGTTTTCAGTACTGTTTTCCATGGTGGCTGCACTAATTTACATTCTAAGAGAGTACCATGTGATGTTTTGATACATGTATACATTATGTAATCTTTAAATAAGGTTAAACATATTTGTCTCCTCAAACATCTATAATTTCTTCATGGTAAAACCATTCAGTATCCTTTCTTCTTTTTGCAATAGACAGTGCATAATTGTTCTATTCTTCTAGTTTTTTTTATAGTCCATAATTGTTATCTCTAGTCATGATACTGTGCAATAGTACCCCAGAGCTTCTTGTTACTTAGTACCCATTGATCAACCTCACCCAATCCCCACTTTCCCCAACCTCTGGTTCCCAGCATTTTACTTTCAAATTTTATGAGATCAATCTTTTTTTTTTTTTTTTTTTTTGGTACCAGGTGGAGCTGCTTTTCCACTGAGCCACATCCTTAGCCCTTTTATTTTGAGACAGGGTCTTCCTAAGTTGCTTATGGCCTCACTAATTTGCTGAGGCTGACTTTGAACCTGCAATCCTCCTGCCTCAGTCTCCCAACCCACTGGAATTATAGGCATGCACCTGGCAATACTTAGAGGTCTTAAAAGAATGGTCTAACATCATTTCTTCACCTTCCCCAGTCAAACCCACTGCAGACTGTCCAATTCTACTTCTCCAACCATTTCTTCATTGCTGCATCCAACAGATTATTTCTTTGTGCTTTTCTTTCTCCCATGTATGGCCAAAATCAACTTTTCTAGATTCCAAGTATGAGTGAGATCATACAATACTAATCTTTTTGTGCATGTCTTATTTCACTTAACGTAATATACTCTAGTTCATCCATGTTGTTACAAATAATAGGATTTCATTCTTTTTATGGCTAATTAGTATCCTATTGAGTATACATACCACATTCATCAGTTGGTGCACATTTAGGTTGATTCCATATCTTGGCTATTATGAATAGTGCTGCAGTAAACATAGGAATGCAGATGTCTTTTCAAAATACTGATTTCATTTCCTTTGGATATACACCCAGGTGTGAAATCTATGGGAGGTATACACACACACACACACACACACATATATATTCTATTTTTAAGCTTTTAGGAACCTCAATACTGTTTTCCATGGTGGCAAACTAATCAACAGTTTGCAGGAGTTCCCTTTTTCCCATATTCTCGCCAGCACTTGCTATCTTTTGATAATAGCTGTTCTTAGTGGACTGAGGTGATAATTCACTGGTTTTGATTTGCATTTCCTAATGATTGATGATGTTGATTATTTTTTTCATACACATCTTGGCCATCCATATGTCATCTTCTTTGGGGAAATGTTTATTTAGATCTATTGCCCACTTAAAAAACTGAGTCATTCCCTTTTGAGTTCCTTAATATTTTGAGTATTAACCCTTTGTAAGATGTATAGTTTTCAGACATTTTCTCCCATTCTTTAGAATGTGTCTTCACTCTGATAATTTTTCCTTTGCTGCAGAAGCTTTTTAGTTTGATGAAATTCTATTTGTCTATTTTTGCTTTTGTTTCCTATACATTTGAGATTTTGTCAAAAAAAATCTGGACCTATTCTAATGCACTGCTATGTTTCCCCTATGTTTTCTTCTAGAAGTTTCAGTTTAGGTCTTTGATCCATCTTGGAGCTGTTTTTGTAGGTGATAAAAGGACAGATTCTAGTTTCATTCTTCTGTAAATGGATACCTGATTTTCCCAGTACTAGGAATGAAAAAGACCTTTCTTTTTCCAATGTATGTTCTTAGCACCCTTGTTTAAAATTAGTTGGCTATAGATGTATAGGGATGTTTCGGGGCACTCACTTATTCATTGGTATGTGTGTCCACTTTTATGCCAGTATTGTGCTATTTTAGTTACTGTACTTTTGTAGTATATTTTGAAGTCAAGTGTTATGCCTTTACTTTCTTTTTGCTCAAGATTGCTTTGGCAGCTGGGTGTGGTGGTGCACGCATGTAGTCCCAGTGACTCAGGAGGCTGAGGCAGGAGAATCATGAGTTCAAAGCCAGCCTCAGCAAAAGCAAGGTACTAAGCAACTCATTGAGACCCTGTCTCTAAATAAAATACAAAATATGGGGCTGGGATTGTGGTTCAGTGGTAGAGTGCTCACCTAGCACATGCGAGGCCCTGGGTTCAATCCTCAGCACCACATATAAATAAATAAATAAAATAAAGATATTGTGTCCAACTACAACTAAAAAGTAAATGTTTAAAATAAATACATAAATAAATAAAATACAAAATAGGGTGGGAATGTGGCTTAGTGGTTGAATGCCCCTGAGTTCAATCCCTAGTACCAAAAAAAAAAAAGAAAGAGAGATTGTTTTGGCTATTAGAGGTCTTTTGTGCTTCCATATAAATTTTAGGATTGTCCCTTCTAGTTCTGTGAAAAATGTCATTAGTATTTTGTGTTGCATTGACTGTAAATTGCTTTGGGATATATGAACAATTTAACAATATTCTTTAAACCATGAACATGGTAAGTCCTTCCTATTCTTTATTTGTATGTATCCTTCAAGTTCTTTCATCAGAGTTTTATAATTTTCATAGTAGATGTTTTTACTTTCTTGACTAAATTTGTTCCTATGTATTTATTTTTTGGTAATTATCATGAATGGGATTCCTTTCATGCTTTCTTTCTCAGCAGTCTTATTATTGATGTATAAAAATGCTACTGATTTTTGTAAATTCATTTTGTATTCTGCAAGTTTACTGGATTTTTTATTGGTTATAATAGTCCTTTAGTCTTTAGGTTTTTTTGTATTAGAATCATGTCATCTGCAACAGGGATAATTTGACTTCCTTCCTTTCTATTGTTATGCCTCTTCTTTTTTTGTCTTTCCAATTGCTCTAGCTGTTTCCAGTACCACGTTGAATATTAGTGGTGAGAGTGCACACCCTTCTTATTCCAGATTCATCATGCTACTATGATGTTTTCTGTGGGTTTCTTTTTTAAATATTTATTCTTAAGGCTTTAGGTGGATACAATATCTTTATTTTACATTTATGTGGTGCTGAGGATTGAACCCGGTACCTTGTGCATGCTAGGCGAGCATGCTACCACTGAGCCACAACTCCAACCATTCTGTGGGTTTCTTATAGATAGTCTTTAATTATATTGAGGTGTTGCTTCTGCAGTCAATTTGTTCAGTGTAGATAAAAAATGCTTTTTCTCAGGCTGGGGTTATCACTCAGTGGTAGAGCACTTGCCTAACACATGTGAAGCACTGGGTTCAGTTCTCAGCACCACATATAAATAAACAAAGGTCCATTGACAACTAAAAAAATACTTTTAAAATGCTTTTTCTCCATCTCCAGAAATAGATATGATTTTTGTCCATCATTTTGTTGATGTAAAGTATTGAATTAATTTATTGAATTGTATATGTTTAATGATATTTATATGCTTAAGGAAAATCTAGCTTAATCATAATGAATGATCTTTTTGATATGCTGTTGAACTCAGTTTGCTGGTATTTTATTGAGAACTTTTACATCTACTTTTATTTGAGACATCACGCTAATAGTTTCTCTCTCTTTCTCTCTCTGTGTCTTTATGTGATTTCAGTATTAAGATAATAGTCACCTCATAAAATGAATTTGGAAGAATTCTCTCCATTTAATTTTATGGAACAGAATAGAAGAATTGGTATTAGTTCTTTCTTAAAAGTTTGATAGAGGGCTGAGGTTGTGGCTCAGTGGTACAGCACTTCCCTAGCACATGCAAGGCCCTGGGTTTGATCCTCAGCACCACATAAAAATAAATAAATAAAGGTATAAAAATTATATTTAAAAAAAAAAAGTTTGGTAGAACTCAGCAGTGGAACCATCCAATCCTGGACCTTTATTTGTTGGGAGACTTTATTATGGATTAAACATCACTACTCACTATTTATCTGTTGGGGTTTTCTGTGTCTTCATTATTCAAATTTGATAGGTTATGTATTCAGAAATTTATCTATTTCTTCTAAGTTTGCTAATTTGTTGGCATGAATTTGTAATAGTCTCTAATGCTGTTTTGCATTTCTGTGATATCATTTGTAATGTCTCCTTTTTCATCTTTAATTTTATTTACTTGTAGGGCTAGGGTTGTGGTTCAGCGGTAGAGCACTCACCTAGCATGTGCAAGGCCCCAGGTTAGATCCTCAGCACCACATAAAAATAAATAAATAAAATAAAGGTATTGTGTCCAGCTACAACTAAAAATTAAATATTAAAAAAAAATATTTACTTGGGTCTTCTCTGTTTCTTGGTTTGTTAGTCTAGCTAAAATTTTGTTGATTTTGGTTATGTTCTTAAAAAACACCTCTTTCTTTCACTGATTTTCTTATTTTTTACTTTAATTTTTTAGTCTCATTTCTTTCTACTTTGATATTTGTTATTTTTTTTCTTCTTCTAATTTTGCTTTCCTAGGTCCTTGAGATGCATAGTCAGGTTATTTGTTTGAAATATTTCTTTTTTTTTTTTTTAATATTCTTTTAGCTATAGTTAGACAAAATACCTTTGTTTTATTTATTTATTTTTATGTGGTGCTGCGGACTGAACCCAGGACCTTCCATGCGCTAGGCAAGCACTATATTGCTGAGCCACAACCCCAGCCCCCTATTTGTATTTTATTTAGAGACAGGGTGTCACTGAGTTGTTTAGTGCCACTGTTTTGCAAAGGTTGGCTTTGAACTCTCCATCCTCCTACCTCCAGAGCCGCTGGGATTACAAGCATGTGCCACCATTTCTGGCTCTTGAAATATTTCTACCAATAATTTTTTTGTTTCCATTTTCATTTTTTTTAAGAAATGTTTAAATTTTGCTTTGCTTCAGTTGACTCATTGTTCATTAAGTAGCAACTTGTTAAGTCTCTGTGAATTTGGATAGCTTTTAAACTTTCTTTTGTTGTTGATTTCTAGTTTTATTTCATGATAGTCAGAGATGATACATGATATGATTTATTTACTTTATTTATTTATTTTGTTATTTGGGATTGAACTCGGGCACTCGACCACTGAGTGTCATCCCAAGCCCTTTTTTGTGTTTTATTTAGAGACAGGGTCTCACTGAGTTGCTTAGCACCTTGCTAAGTTGCTGAGGCTGGCTTTGAACTCACAATCCTCATGCCTCAGCCTCCCAAACTGCTGGGATTATAGGGGTTCACCACTATGCCTGGCCATGATATGATTATTAAAATTTGTTGACTTGTTTTGTGGCTGTGTGTGTGTGTGTGTGTAGAAGGGAAGGAGAGAGAGAGAATATATGTACATATATACTAGATAATGTTTCACGTGCTAAAGAAAGGAATATGTATTCTGCAGCTATTAGATGAAATGTTCTGTTAATGTCTGTTAAATCCATTTGATATATAGTATAGTTCAACTTTGAGGTTTTTGTTGATTTTTATCTGGATTATCTGTCCATTGATAAAAGTATAGTATTATGGTATTGGATCCTATCTCACCCTTTAGTTACAATAGTATTTGTTTTATAAAATTGGGTGCTCTGGCATTAAGAGCATATACATTTACAATTGTTTTATCTCCTTATTGAATTGATCCCTTGATTATTATACAGTAACCTTCTTTATCTGTATTTATAGTATTTTTTCTTTAAGATTCTTGGGAGGAATTTTAACACTAAGTGATGATCTTTCCTAAATTATTCATTACTAAAGTGGTTGTCAAATGATAGTATTCTGATTCTGTCATTCCTTTTACATTTACTAGTTATTTCTATTCCCAGAAAAAATTTTCCATTCTTTTCCTTTTTCCTCTTTGGCTCCTACAGATGAGAGAAAAGTATGACCCTTGATTATCTGAGTTTTGCTTATTTCACCCAACATGATGCTTTCAGGTTCCATCCATTTTCCTGCAAATGACATAATTTCATTCTTCATTATGGCTGAATAAAATTCATTGTTTATACATACTACATTTTCTTTATCCATTCATCTGTTGATGGACACCTAGGCTGGTTCCATAGTTTGGCTATTGTGAATTGTGCTGCTATAAACATGAGCATGCATGTATCACTAAAGTAAGATGACTTTAATTCTTTAGGATAAATGCCAAGGAGTTGTGTAGCTGGGTCCCATGGTGGTTTTCTTCTTATTCTTTTGAAGAACCTCCACAGTGATTTCCATAGTACTTATACTAATGTACAATCTCATCACCACTGTAAAAGTGTTCCTTCTTCTCTACATCCTCTTTGGCATTTATTATTGTTTGTATTCTTGATGGCTGCCTTTCTAACTGAAATAAGATGAGATCTCCATATAGTTTTGATTTGCATTTCCCCAATTGTTAATGATGTTAAACATGTTTTCATATATTTGTTGGCCCTTTTATTTCTTCTTTTAAGTGTCTGTTTAGTTCATTTGCTCATTTGTTAATTGGATTATTTGTTTTTGTTTAGTTTTTTTAATTTCTTATGTATTCTGAATATTAATCCTCTATCCAAAGAGTAACTAGCAGAGACTTTCTCCCATAGATTTTTTCTTTGTCATGCAGAAGTTTTTAAATTTGATGCCATCCCATTTACTAACTCTTGACGTTATTTTCTCAGTGAAAGTTGTTGCCTGTACCTATATGGGACTGTGGACGCTACATTTTCTTCAAGGAGTTGCATAGTTTGTGGTCTAATTCCTAGGTCTGTGATCCACTTTGAGTTGATTTTTTTATGCAGGGTGAGAGGTAAGTGTCTAGTCTCATTCTTCAACATCTGGCTAACCAGTTTTCCCAGCACCATTTGTTAAAAGGCTGTCTTTTCTCCAGTGTATGTTTTTGGCACCTTTGTCAAGGATCAGATGACGGTTTCTGTGTGGGTTTGTCTCTGTGTCTTCTGTTCTGTACCACTGGTCTATGTATCTGTTTTTATGGCAGTACCATGCAGTGTTCTTACTATAGCTCTGTAGTATCACTTAAAGTCAGTTATTGTGATGCCTCCAGCATGGCTGTCTTAGCTCAGTATTGCTTTGGCTATTCTGGGTCTTTTATTCTTCCAAATGAATTTTAGGAGACCTTTTTGCTAGTTATCTGAAGAATGTCATTGTTCTTTGGATAGGCTTTGTGTTGAATCTGTAGGTATAGGATAATATCATCTGTAAACAGTGATCACTTGACTTCTTCCTTTTCTGTTTTTATCCCTTATATTTCCTTTTCTTGCCTAATTCCTCTGACTATAATTTCTAGCACTATATTAAATGGGAATGGTGAGAGCACATCCTGTTTTGTCCTAGATTTTAAAGGAATTGCTTTTACTTTTTCCAGTTTATTATGAGGTTAGCTTTGGGGTTTTTTTGTATATAGCCTTTGTAATGTTGAAATAAGTTCCTTCCATCCCTAGTTTCTCTAATGTTTTTATTGTAAATGAGTGCTGAATTTTGTCAGAGATTTTCTCTGAATATGTTTAGATGCCTAAGTGATTTTTGTCCTTAATTCTATTTATGTGACTAATTATATTTATTGATTTGAATATGTTAAACGATACTTGCATCCCTGGAATAAAACCAATTTGGCCATTAAGCAAAATCTTTTAGCATCACATGATTTCTATGTTTTATACAATTTCTTAATGTTATTAAATATGATTTGCTGACATTTTATTAAGGATTTTTTTGCATCTAACTCAATCAGGGATATTTCTATTGATTTTCTATTCTCTATTCCTTTAATCTCTAATCTTTACTATTTCTTTCTGCTTGCTTTAGGTTTATTTTGTTCTTCTGTGTCTACTTGCTTGAGGTGTAAAGTTAGATTATTGATTTGAGATTTCTTTTTTAATGTACATGTTCACAGTTATAAAAGTAATATTGTGATTTGCTCTTAGCACTGCTTTTTCTTCATCACATGAGGCTTACTATGTTGCCTTTTTAGGTTTTCATTTGTCTCATGGTTTCTTCATATGATTTTTCTTTTGACATATTGGTTAAAAGCAATGTGTTTAATTCTGTTTAATTTACACTTCTGTGGATTTTCTAGTTTCTTCCAGCTCTTCATTCCTCATTTCCTTAGACTGTGATTAGAAAAGATAATTTCTATAATTTCAGTGTTAAAATTTATTAAGTCTTGCTTTGTGGTCTCACATGTGGTCTATCCCAAAGAGAGTTCCATGTACACTTGAGAAGACTATGTATTCTTTTGTTGTTCATTGGCTTGTTCTGTATAGTCCATTAGGCTCAGTTGATATATAGTGTTGTCAAAGTCCTCTACTTTCTTATTTACCTTCTGTCTTATTGTATTATCCTTTTTTGAAATTTAGATATTGAATCTCTTGCTATTATTATATTGCTAATTCTCCCATCAATTCTGTCAAACTTTGCTTCTTTATATTTAGGAGCTCTGATGTTTGGTACATAAATATCCTTAATTATTAAATAAACTAGATATTAGACTAAATACTATTTCCTGGAGAGGTGTGCCCTTTCTTATATCATGCAGCTCAGATAGGAAGCTTATCACTTCAATCCAATCAGAGATTGTCTATGTCAGAACTGTGTTGCTACTTTAGTTATTTTCTGGTTTACTTTGGTTTCATGGGATACGAGCACAGAGTAAGTTCTGCCCTATGATTATCCATTTTCCACCTCCTAACAGGAATTTTAGAGCTAAAAAATATGAAATAATGAAGATTTATCTGCTTTTTAACACAAATCCCAACATCCTAGGATTCCACATTCTTAGCAAGTCCTGTTGGTCAAAATGGACAGGAAGGAGAGTTAATTTTGTGTTTAGGGCTTCTGCAGATTGCAGTCTGTCACATACACACTCATGATTGTTAAAATCCACACTGGTTTCTGCTTACCCAAGCAAAGCTGTCTATGCCCCGAGATAAGACAGATGCAAGACAGGGAGAAGTATCACTACTGGTGTCTACTCAGGTTCATCTCTTGATCATGATTCATTTAAAATTGCCATTGTATCCACAGCACTCTTGCGTTATAAAAACTCTCTTGAACTTTTTATCCTTTAAATTTCGTCCTCTGGAAGTTGGGGTTGTGGCTCAGTGGTAGAGTGCTCGCCTAGCATGTGCAAGGCCCTGGGTTCAATCCTCAGTACCACATAAAAATAAATAAATAAATAAATGAAGGTATTGTGCCCAACTATAACTAAAAAATAAAATATTAAAAAGTAAATAAATAAATTTCCTCCTCTGGAATCAGAAAGTACCTTTTCAGGAAAATTGTCTTAAACTCTGAAGTTCATATCTCTGGATTTTCTTGCTTTTCCATTTATTGACCCTATAATTGCTGATTGAATCAGTAGTTTTTCCAATGATTTATAACAAATGCTCTTTTATTTGGTCCAAAATCTAGTTCATTAACAGAAGCAGATCTCTACCTTCCTTGGTTCTCATATTATAGTATCAAGTAAACTAACAGAAGCTGCAGAAGCTTCCTCTAGCAATTTATTAAGATGTATATCCAAAGCCAGTAGACTACTGGAATCATTTCTGTTCATGCTCTTGACAAACTCAAATGAATACCTGTAGACTGACTTCTTCAATATTGTTGGAACCATCAGCAATGATAGTCACTCTGTAGTATTCCAAAGAGCCTTCTTCAAAGCACCTGGCACATACCTGTAATTCCAGCATCTCTGGAGGCTGAGGCAGGAGGATCACAAGTTCAAAGCCAGCCTCTGCAACTTAGCAAGGCCCTAAGCAACTTAGCAAGACCCTGTCTCTAAATTAAAAATAGAAAGGGCTGTGGATGTGGCTCAGTGGTAAAGCACCCCTAAGTTCAATCCCTGGTGCTAAAACAAAAAGCATATAGCAGATATGGCATGTTCTTTCATGAATTTTTTCCTGACTACATGGTTATGGGGAGGGGAGGGAAGGTTGTAATTCCTCAATATTTGTGCTCCATTTAGGTTGTGCTATGGGACGTAGATACATGTTCCTGTGTGGGGAAGAGAACAGGGAATTAGATCTTATTCTGCTTTATCACCATGTACCAATGGGCCTCTTTACAACAAGTGTCCTCAACCTGGATTCTCTGCTGAGCCCAAGAGTTTAGGTGTATTTAATATGAGAAGTGTGTAGAGGTGAATTGGTTGGTCTTAGTAACATATATACCTGGTTCTTCCACTGTAGCATGAAAATGCAAGTATATGTGTATTTCTTACCTTTTTCCCCAGGAGACAGTGGGAAATGAGGGCTGCTAGTGAACACTGAGTTAGAACAAGTGACCGTTTATGAATCTGATGGAGTCAATCTTTGAAGTATGCCATATCCTAGAGTCAATTAAAAAACTATAGAGAACTTCTGATTATATCTAAGGATTAAAAACTGACCTGAACTGGTTGCCTTGCAGGTATGAGAGAATTGAAATTCCAATCCATATTGTACCCCATGTCACCATTGGAAAAGTATGCCTTGAATCAGCAGTGGAGCTGCCCAAGATCCTTTGTCAGGAGGAACAGGATGCATATAGGAGGATTCACAGGTAGAGCCTCTCTTTGTCCCTCTTTTCTACTTCTTGAGGCCTAGTCTTTTTATCTGTAGCATCTCAACTCACATGATTCCCTTGTCTTTCATCTCTCTCTGAGAAAGCTTTATAACAGTCCCTAACCATGTTTCTTACACTGTAGGATAACAATCTTCTTTGGATCATACAAGGGATAGGATATTTTTTTGGGGGGGGGTTATGAAAACAAGATAAACTACAACATCTTAGTATCCCTGTTGGCAAGCACTGGGTCTTGTGCAATGAACATGTATTATATCAAGGCTTCAGTGAGTGAGAAGCAGTGACTTAAATAAAATCACATCCCCCAAATCATTTAAAAATTAATAATAACAATGAGAGCCCGGCATGTTGGTACACACCTGTAATCCCAGCTGCTTGGAAGACTGAGGCAGGAGGATTGTGAGTTCAAGGCCAGCCTCAGCAACTTCAGAAGGCCCCATCTCAAATTTAAAAAATAATAATAATGGGAACTTGAATATCATGCAAAGGCCTGGTGTTGTTTATTGCCAGGTTTCTGTTCGCGACTAAAAGGCTCAGGGCTCACTCCAGGAAAACGAGACACAATACCTTTTTCTTTGGGGTTGCTGTGACGGCTCCTCTGACCTTACGGGTCCGCAGAAAGAGAGAGAGGGAGAGCACGCGCTGACCCCTTTTATTGAGGAGAAGCTATTCAAATGAGGCAAGGGGTCAGGTTTCAGGGGGCTGAGTCTATCTTCATGATGTCCACTGTCAGCAGGTTGACTGACACCTGGGTAGGCCACACCCAAGGGCACAGTAAGAGGAGGGGACACACACAAGGCACTTCCATGGAAGATTCTATTCTAAACAGGGCAAGGGGTTATATTACAAAAGGAACAGGTGAGCATAGCTTCACCCATGGGGCTGTAAGGAAGAGAAGCCTGGGCAGGAAGACACAAATCACTCGAACCCTAGAAGAGTGGGGCAGTCTAGCAGCTTGGGTGTCTGATGCCACATCGTCCAGCAGGGGAGTTAATTCAGTCACGTGGGAGGTTGGACTCCCACAGTTTTTCATTTTGTTCAAAACCATTTTGTTTTCCTTTAGTGCTTCTTTGCTACTAACTGTAGCTATTTTATCCCTTTAGCCTTACACATCTGGACTCAGTAACCAAGATCCATAATGGTTCAGGTAAGATTTATGTTTTAGTCAGCCTTTTTTATTGCTGTGACCAAAAGACCTGACAAAGACAATTGTAGAGGAGGAAACGTTTATTTGAGGGCTCATGGTTTCAGAGGTCTCAGTCCATAGAGAGCTGGCACCATTCCTCGGGGCTCGAGGTGAAGCAGAATATCATGTTGGAAGAGTGTGTTGGAGGGAGGTAGCTCACATGCTGATCAGCAACAGAGAAAGAGACTCCACTTGCCAAATACAAAATATATACCCCAAAGGCACAGTCCCAGTGCCTACCTCCTCCAGCCACACCCTACCCACTTAATCTGTGTTTTTCCTATTAAAGTGTTCACCAAGAATCTGTGCAGTCAGATGTCAGCAGTCAGCGGGCCTCTCCTACAGTGGTTGGAGGATAGATTGGAGCAAAACCAACAGCATTTGCAGGAGTTACAACAAGAAAAAGAAGAACTTATGCAAGAACTTTACTCCCTAGAATAAAGGAGGAGACAAATGGGGTAAAAAGCATTTTCCTTTTAACTTTGTACTGAACATCATCCCCAAATGCACACACCTCACTTGTAAGCAGACAATGAAATAGCATTTTTTATACCCCAATAGATAAGTTTTATTCATGCAGTAAACATAAGATGCCATCCTAAAAATTTCACTAGAGCTTAGGAAACCTTCCTACTTATAACTAGCCTAAAAAGGGCATATGCAAGCTGGGAGCAGTGGCACAAGCTGGTAATCCCAGCAGCTCAGGAGACTTGAGATAATCACAAGTTCAAAGCCAGCCTCAGCATCAGCATCTTAGTGTGGTGCTAAGCAACTCAGTGAGACCCTGTACCCTATATCTAAATAAAATATAAAATAGGGCTGGGGATGTGGCTCAGTGGCCAATGCCCCTGCGTTTAATCCTTGGTACCAAAAAAAAGAAAAAAAAGGCTTATGCTAGATGATTTAATTGGTTATATTTTTAATTGGTGCTTTATAATTATACATAATAGGATTAATTATGTCATATTTATACATGCACATAACATAATTTGGTCAATTTCATTCCCTAGTTCCTTCCCTTTTTTCCCTCCTCCCTCCCCCTGACCTGCTTGCTCTACATTACTGATCTCTTTTCCATTATTCTTAGTATTAGTATTAGTATTTTAATTAGTGCAATATGATTTTATATATAAGGATTCATTGCAGTATATTTGTATATGGACATGGTATAATTTAGTAGATTTCATTCACCAGCATTTTCCCATTCCCTCCTCTGAAAGTTATTTTTTAAAAGGCTGTGGGAGGTCATTGGCAAGGGATATCTTGGAGCAAAATATCTGGGGAATGAATTTTAAATGATTATTTTATCTCCTTTTTAAACTTGAAAGTTTTGATTTTTCACATATACCTACACACTAAACCCAATCAGCTAAAGGAATAAGAGTATTTTATGTTTCTATTTTGTAGTTATAATGCTTATGTTGGACAAGTAAATAGTATACTATTGTTGGTGGGAGGAAGTATAGGTAACTCGTCAATATCTTACCTCTATTCTTTGCCCTTATTAAGAAACATATGTCTCATGTCTTCCTCCTCTTTTTTTTTTTTTTTGTACCAAGGATTGAACCCAGGGGCACTCAACCACTGAACCACATCACCAGCCTTTTTTTATATTTAGACACAGGGTCTCACTGAGTTTCTTAGGGCCTAAGTTCCTGAAGCTGGCTTTGAATTTGCAATCCTCATGCCTCATACTCCTGAGCCACTGGGATTACAGGCATGTGCCACTGCACCCAGCTTCATGTCTTCTTTCTTGATCTCTACAATATATATTCTGATACACTTACCAAAGGTTGAACCTATATAGCTGCCCTTCTTAAATAGATGAGTTCTAGCATATTTGACTCTGAAGCAAAGTACTATTGAGAAGAACCTGTCTGTCTACAAATTTCTGCTAAGTGTTTTTCCAGAAACATTTAGGATTTATAATGTAATAAGAATCATACTTTTAAAAGTTTGATTGTATTATTTGTATCATGTATAGACACAAATGATAATGCATCTTCAGAAAATAGTTTAGGGGGGGCTGGGGTTGTAGGTCAGTGGTAGAGTGCTTTTTAAGTGGGAATTGGAAGAGGTTGAAAACAAAGAAAACAGAGAGCCTCAATCCCAACAACAGTGATAAAGGTTGCTTTTGAGTTTCGGTTTTTCTTTTCTTGTTTCTCCTTATATTATTGTTTTAAAAAAATCTAGAACCAATTGTATCAGAAACAATTGGAAATCAAACTCTGTCTCAGGGTGTAGAACCCAGAAATCTGCATGAACTGCCTAACTGTTCTTAGCATACTTATGTAAGTTTCAACTGCCCATTTCTTCTCTATTCTTTTTCTTTCCTTTTAGGACAGAAGAAAATATCCAGTATAAAATTAATCAAGCTAAATCAATTTTGATGAAGAAAAAGTTGGAGGACTCACATTACCTGACTGAAAGCTACAGTAATCAAGATGTTAAAGTGTTGCCAGAGGGATAAACACATAAAACAATGGAACAGAAGAGAACCTAGAAATAGACCCATACGAATATTCGAATATGCCAAACTAATCTGACAAACATAACAAAGACAATTCAATGAAGAAATCAAGCTGAAGCAATTGAATACACATTTTTTTTTTAAAAAAAAGAACCTCAACCTAAACCTCACTAAAAATTTCTATAAAAGTTACCTCAAAATGTATCATGGATTTAAATATAATATGTAAAGCTACAACATTAGTAAAAAAAAAAAAAAAAAGGAGAACAATCTTCAGGAGAAAAGTTGAAGAACTTCACTTCAAAAGCACAATACATAATAGAAGACGTTTCTATATTTAGCCTCATCAAAATTAAAAAGTTTGATTCTGTAAGAAATTTTTTAAGAATAAAATACAAGCTACAGATTGAGAGAAATTATTTGCAAACCATAGAATATCTGATCAATTTGGAGTATTGCGCTCAAAACTCAACAGTAAAAAAACAGTCCAATTAGAAAATGAGCAAAAGATATGAATATACATTCATCAAAGAGGGTATATGGATGGCAAGTAATCACATGAAAAGATGTTGAACTTCATAAGTCATCAATGAATGCAAATTATAACCACAATGATATATGACTTACACCACTTTTTAGAATGGTTAAAGAGAAAATGGTTTTGAGGATACAAACTATACTTCTCATATATTCATGATAGGAATATAAAATGGTACACCCACTCTGGAAAAGAGATTGGAAATTTCTTTTGAAGTTAAACATATATCAACATACAAACCAGCAATTGCCTTCCTGGATATTTATCCCAGAGAAATGAAAACCTATGTTGGCACAGAAGCTCATACAATAATTTTCATAGCAACTGTATTAATAATATACCCAAACTGAAAACAACTCCGATGTCCTGCAATGGGTAAATGGTTAAACAAATTGTCCATATCATGGAATACTGCTCTGTAATGAAATTAACAATAACGTAAATGGACCTCAGGGGTATTATGTGTGGTGAATGACAAAAAAAAAAAAAGAATCTTGAAAGTTCACATACTGTACAATAGTGTTCATATAACATTTTTGAAATAACAAAATTATAGAATGAATAGATTAATGGTTGCCAGGGACTAATTGGGGTGTGGCATATGCATGATTATACAAGGAGTTCCTGTGTGCTGATGGAATAGTTTTGTATCTCGATTATGCTATTGAGTACATAAATCTATACCTGTGCTAAAATACATAGACTTATACAGATATGAATGCATGTAAAATCTCTTAAACTTAATAAATTCTGTAGTCTGTTTAGCAATATTATACCATTGTCACTATTTTGATTTTGAAGTTGTACTACAATTAAGATCTTAGCATTGGAGGAAAATGAGTAAAGGGTACATGGGACTCTCTGTACTATTTTTTGCAACTTCCTGTAAGTCTATTACTATTACAAAATTTAAAACGTGAATTTTAAATAAAGGACTAGGAAGTATGATACCATTTATGAAATAAGAAAAGGGTGACAAAGAGAAAATCTGAGGAGAATAAAATGATCTGAGAATTTTTTCATGCCAACCTTGAACATAAGTCCCTTTCCTTTCCTTTTCTGTGCTTCATTTTCTTCCACCAAGATTTCTTTTAGCTCAGTATCCAGTCTTCTTTAAAATGTCAATATCACAAGGAATAGCAAATATGAATGAAAGGTATCACTTTCCCATTGGCACCAATCTGGCTTACCTTTATCCGAATATTAAATTTCAGTACAACCCTGTAGCCTCTTCTGGACCCCAGAGTCTACATTTTTATTCATAGCCAAGACTCTGATGGGAATAACATACTTGTTCTCTCCTCTGTTTTCTTCTAAACATGCAACTTACTGCGTTCTGACCTCTACCCACACCATGCCATTGAAATCACTCTCCTACCAAAATTATCAATGACTTCCACAGAGTGAAAGCCAATAGGTACTTTTCCTGCTGGGTGTGGTGGTACACACCAGAAATCCCAGTGACTCTGGAGGCTGAGGCAGGAGGATCACAAATTCAAGGCCAGCCTCAGCAACTTAGCAAGGCCCTGTGGGGAGCCATTCTCACACGTGACTGGGCAACTCCCGGTTTGGGTCTGAGGCACTCTGGCTAACTGTGTCAGAGCTTTCCCGGCCCTCTCCTGATGAGAGAGCCTGTCCGTGTGGGGGTGTGACTGACCACTGACCCCGGGGGCCAATCACTGACCCTGACCTTGGAGTGCAGCCCCCCTCAACCTTCATTGGATGGAATTCTCCCCTGAATTTCTTGTTCCCCAATAAAAGGCTACTCCCTGGCGTGCTCCCTCTCTCTCTCTCCTGCTAGCCCTGAGTAATCCTTGCTGCCCTACCGGGTGGTTCCAGGTGAGAGCCAGAGGGGGAGCCGTCAGATTGTAAGCCAATGCCCTAAGTGTGTTATTCACACTCCATCTCTGCCATCAGGGGTAAATCCCCATGGATTAAAACCAAATCAAATATGGCAAATGGATGTAACTCATATTCCTCAATTTGGTAAGCAATGTTATGTGCATGTCATAGTGGACACTTATTCTAGATTTATTTTTGCCACAGCACGTACTAAGGAAAATACTCAACATGTAATTTCTCATTGCCTAGCAGCTTTTTCTGTGTTAGGGTGCCCTATGCAGATTAAAACAGATAATGCTCCAGCTTACGTAAGCTCTTCTTTTCAACAATTTTGCCAAGAGTTTCAAATTAATCATAAAACAGGAATTCCTTATAACCCCCAAGGTCAAGCCATTGTGGAACGAGCTCATTTATCTATTAAGCTTCAATTACAAAAATTAAAAGGGGGGAATAGGGTTATGACTCCCCAAAATAGCCTCAATCATGCTTTGTTCGTTTTAAATTTTTAAAACTGTGACGCAGAAGGTCACACTGCGGCTGAGAGGCAAATGTCTCCCTCAGTAACAGGCCCTTTAGGCAGAGTTTTGTGGAAAGATTTACAGACCGGTCAATGGAAAGGCCCAGATCCAGTGATTATGTGGGGCAGAGGTCATGCTTGTATTTTCCCAGAAGGTGCTTTTCGTCCTATTTGGGTGCCTGAACGCGCAATCAGACATGGAAGAGCTAGAACCCAGATTCAAGCAACTGAAGATCAACCCGGAGGAGCCCCTATCCAAAAGGAAGAGATATCGGAAAAAGACAAAGAGAAACCAGATTGACCCAGCCAAAAAGCTGATTTCATGGGAAGACGTGAAGAAGCTAACAACCCAGGCTTCCTGAATACTTCGACACTTAGGAGAGAACAGGACCCCAGTGATGATGGTAGCAACAGTAATTGCCCTGATGGGCTGTCAGGTAAAGGGGGATCAAGTAGACACTTACTGGACATATTTCCCAGATCCACCCCTGGTACACCCAGCTGTGTGGACTGGAGAATCTATTCCAGTATTTACTAATGACTCATTCATGATGGGAGAATTTACAGATACTCATATTACTCCCAATCATGTGACTAGATTTAATTATTCTGGCTACAGTGCCCAATTACCTTTGTGTTGGTCACACGATAAACATGCTGGCTGTCTGAAAATATCATTCAAAGAAAAGACAGCGATTGGTAGACCTAGACTGACAAATAATTCTATTTATGGAGACTTAAAACCTTCTACTAGATCAGTAATTAAGATATGACTTTCCCATAACAAGCCAGTCATTTCTGCAAAACCTCCACGGATACCCCACTGCCCAAATAGTTCTACAGTTGAGATTGGCACCTTTCCTAGATGGATGGATTGTGTAAATACCTTTCCTGTACAACATAAGGTGTCTAAAGATAGTGAGTATATTTTAGACTGGTCTCCAAAAATTGATAAGAGACAATTACGAAGAAATTCTGCTATGACACCTGCAGGATTTGTTAGTAATATTTTGATTTATAGTGAAGGTGGTGTTCAAAAGGATGTTTGGCGCTTAATTGCTGCCTCAGAATTCTTACATTTTACAGATAAGCCTTTACCAAAATTTGTTGGCAAGAACTGTAAGGAGGGATCTTGCTATGGCTTACGAGCCTGTGTCCAATCTCCTTATGTTTTAATTATTGGAAATGTAAAAGTTAAATGGATAGATGACAGATATATTGTTACTTGTAATAAATGTAACCTAACCAATTGTATTACTAGGAATAATGGAGGAAAAGGAGTGCTGATACTTCATCAGCCCTCTTTCGTTTTATTACCTGCTAATATTTCAGAGCCATGGTATGCTGATACTGGTTTACAAGTCTTGCAGCAAATTCATGCCCAGCTAGCAAGACCTAAACGTGCTATTGGAGTTATAATTGTTGGTGTTTTGGCGTTAGTCTCTTTTATTGCCTCCACTGTCTCTGCGTCTCTGACATTGTCTCAAAATATTCAGCATGCAAAATTTCTTAATAATTTAGCTCAAAATACTTCCAAGGCTCTGCGTAATCAAGTAAATATTGATGAAAGGATTGAGACTAAATTAAACACCTTAGAGGCGACTGTTATAGACATAGGTAATAAACTTTCAGCTTTAAAATTTAAAGAAAGGCTTAAATGCCATGCCAATTATAAATATGTGTGTGTTACAGCTGCCAAGTACAATGCTTCTCTCTGGGATTGGGAGAAGGTTAAAAACCATTTATTAGGTATTTGGCAAAATAGTAATAATAGCTTGGATATTCTGGAACTTCATCACCATATCCAAGACATTCAAAATAATAGAGCTGATTTTTCAGATCCTTCTTCCTTGGCTAACCAAATATTGAAGGAGTTGAATGGATTCAACCCTGGAAATATTCTTAAACACTCGGCCTGGTACATTATTGGATTATTCTCTTTGCTGTTAATTCTCTTTTGTGTTGTAATTATAGGATGGCGAGTCTTCGGAACAAGAATACAGAAACTCCAAAGAGTGAACCGCCGCCTCATTTTTAAGAAAAGAAAGGGGGAATATGTGGGAAGCCATTCTCACACGTGACTGGGCAACTCCCGGTTTGGGTCTGAGGCGCTCTGGCTAACTGTGTCAGAGCTTTCCCGGCCCTCTCCTGATGAGAGAGCCTGTCCGTGTGGGGGTGTGACTGACCACTGACCCCGGGGGCCAATCACTGACCCTGACCTTGGAGTGCAGCCCCCCTCAACCTTCATTGGATGGAATTCTCCCCTGAATTTCTTGTTCCCCAATAAAAGGCTACTCCCTGGCGTGCTCCCTCTCTCTCTCTCCTGCTAGCCCTGAGTAATCCTTGCTGCCCTACCGGGTGGTTCCAGGTGAGAGCCAGAGGGGGAGCCGTCTAGGACCTGGTCATAGAAAAAGGTAACTGAGTCTGTGTGTTTTATTTCGATCTCACTAGTTAACTTTTATGCCAAGAACCTCTTTAATGAAACCAGTGCACTGGTCGCATGGTGGAAGGCCCTATCTCAAAATGAAAAAAAATAAAAAGGGCTGGGTGTGGGAAGCCATTCTTGCACGTGATTGGGCACCTCACTGATTGGGTGTGAGGCGTTCTGGCTAAACTGTGTCAAACTAATCCCCACCCTCTCTAGGTGCGAGAGCCCATCCATGTGGGGGTGTGACTGACCATTAACCCTGAGCCCAATCACTGACCCTGACCTTGGAGTGCTGCCCCCCTCAACCTTCATTGGATGGAATTTTCCCCTGAATTTCTTGTTCCCCAATAAAAGGCCACTCCCTGGTGTGCTCTCTCTCTCTCTCTCTCTCCTGCTAGTCCTGAGTAAGCCTCGCTGCCCCACCGGGTGGCTTGAGGCAGGAGCCAGAGGGAGGGCCGTCTCAGACCTGGTCAAAGTAAAAGGTAAATTGAGTTTGTGTGTTTATTTTGATCTCACTAGTTAACTTCTATGTTTCGAACCTCTTGTATGAAGCCAGCGTGCTGGTCGCGCAGCAGAGCTGGGGATATGGCTTACTGGTTAAGCACCCCTGGGTTCAATCCTTGGTACCCCCTCAAAAAAAAAAAGATAGTTTTCCTGTCCTTGATGAATCTCTCAACACAGTTGCTCATTCCTCTTTAACTCATTTGGTTTCTAATATTCTATTCTTTTTTTTCTCTTTCCTTTCTCAAATTGATTCATAAGCTTCTCTATCATTGCTTACCTATATGCATTGAAAGATAAATCCATATCTCCACCATACCTCTATTTCCACCTGCCTATTAGATATTTTCAGTTAGCTGTCTTAATGGCACATCAAACTTAAAACATCTACATCTGAAGTCATGAATTTTAATCTAAACTCTATTACCTCAGAGGTAAGAAACACAGAAAGGAAATAGTTTAGATTAAAATTTTACAGAAAAGGGCTGGGGCTGGGGCTGGGGCTGGGGCTCAGAGGTAGAGGTCTTGCCTTGCATGCATGAGTCACTGGGTTCAATCCTCAGCACAACATATAAATGAATACATAAAATAAAGATATTGTGTCCATCTACAAGTACAAAAAATATCTTTTAAATTTATGCAAAAAAACTGAATAGTCATCCTCACATGTGTCACCTTATAAACTATTTACATTGATAGAGTTATAGCAATTTGAAATTATTTTTCTAACTTGATAATCTGAGTTGCAATGTGTAGGATATTGTATGTGGGATAAGGGGTGGTACATGGAGTATCATAGTACCTGGTGGCTGGGATTACTGCATGAAGACATTAGAGTTCCCAGCCTTCTGAGAGAGGGGAAGGGAATTGAAAATTATCTTTTGCCAGGGTGAGGAGGGAGACAACAATAATATATTACATTAAGCAAGTAGGTAAATTGATTAAGCATATATGTTGAAGAAAATGGGAGCTGAATTTTCCATTGTCACAGACATCAATAGGAAGGATATAATGAACCCCATGGTGTTGAATTGAAATTGAAAGTGTTAATATGAACTCTTTCCCAAAGGAAAAATATATAGAGAAAGATGGATGTATATATCGTTCCTAGTTCTATTCTCTAAGAGGGACTAGAATGGAAAAAGATTAGCTTTTCAACAACTGGTGATTGGACATTTAGACATGCAAAAAAGTTGGACCCCTAACCAACACCATACATGAGTATTAACTCAAAATGTATCAAAGACTTAAATGTAAGAACTTAAAACTGTAAGAACCTTATAAGAAAACTGGTATAATTTTATTTGTTTGTTTGTTTTGTGGTGCTGGGGATTGAACCCAGGGCCTTGCGCATGTGAGACAAGCACTCTACCAACTGAGCTGTGTCCCCAGCCCTGGTATAATTTTATGATATTGATTATGGCATTAAGGGGCTGGGATTGTGGTACAGTGGTAGAGCAGTTGTCTAGCATGTGTGAGGCACTGGATTCAATCCTCAGCACCACATATAATTAAGTAAATAAAATAAATATCTATTAACAACTAAAAATTTTTTTAAAAAAGAATAATAAAATTATGGCATTTGCAGGAAAATGGATGGAGTTGGAGAACATCATACTAACTAAATAGGCCACACCTGGAAAATCAAGGGTCAGATGTTTTCTCTCATGTAGAAACTAGTGGGAAAAAAAGAATAAAAAAGGATCTCATGAAAATAAAAGAAGATCAGCATATTAGAAGCTGGAGATCAAGAGGGAAGGAAGAGGGGTAGGAAACTGAAAGAACTGGGGAATGAACCAAATTATGCTATGTGCATATATGAATATCACAATGCATCTCACTTTTTTTTTTGGTTGTTGGTATGAAGGATTGAACCCAGGGGTGCTTAACCACTGAGCCACATCCCCTGCCCTTTTTAATATTTTATTTACAGACAAGGTTTTGTTGAGTTGCTAAGTTCCTTGATAGATTGCTGAGGCTGGCTTTAAATTCACAATCTTCCTGCCTCAGCCTCCCTAGTTGCTGGGACTACAGGTGTGTACCACCATGTCCAGCTTCACTTTTAAACATTACTAATACACCAATAAATAAATATAAGACTAACAGAGTAAAGAAATGAAATGGAGGAGGGAGAAGGGAAGGAGATAATATTGGGAAATGAAAGGGAGAAAACTGTGTAATATGCATTCATGAATATATCAAAATGAACCCCATTGTTATGTATAACTATGATGTTTTAAAAAATAAAAAAATGCTCAGCATCATTGTCATCAGAGAAATGCAAATCAAAAACATGAAATATTACTTCATTCCCACTAGAATAAAAATGTAAATGCATGGTGGTGCACACCTTAGTTGCAGATACTTGGAAGGCTGAGATAGGAGAATTACTTGAACCTAGTAGTTCAAAGCCAGCCTGGGAAACATAATGAGACTTCACCTCAAAAAACAATAAGGATGTACAGAAACTGAAGCTCTTTCATACTATAAGTAGGAATATAAAATGGTGCAGTTTGGAAAATAGATGTTCCTCCTAAAATCAAACAGAATTACCACAAGACTTGGCAATTGTTCTCCTAGGTGTACAGAAGAGAACTGAAAACAAACAGAACTGAAAACAAACTCAATCAAAATCCTGTATATGAATGTTTATAGCAAAACTTCACAGTGGGCTAAAGGTGGAAGCAATCCATATGTCCATCAATTGATGAATGGATAAACAAAATGCAGTGGACCTATAGTGGTAGGATATAATACTGATATAGCATAAATGAATCTTGAAAACACATTAAGTGAAAGCAACCAGACACAAAAGTCCACATATTGTATAATTCTATTTTTACAAAATGTTCACAAAGTTTTAATTCACTGTTTGCCAGAAGCTATGAGGAAGGGGCAAAGAGGGATGGTAGCATAAAGGAACAGAGTTTCTTTTAAAGGTGATTGTATTGTAAAGCCACTGAATTTTTCACTTTAAGTGGAGTAATTCTATGAAAAATATGTATCAATAAAGCTGTTTAGAAGGAAAAACAAAAGAAACTTTTGTGCCTACTAACCTGGCAGAATGGTCTCTTCCGCTCTTTCCTCCCTTAGCTCCTGGCCCAGGAGATAAGTGGGCTCCTGGTGGCAGCTGTTGTTCTATATAGCATCTCTTTTTGTATTTTTAGAAAAGGGGCTACAGGTGTAGCTCAGTGTAGAGTAAGTTTGTCTGGCATGCATAAGTTCCTGGGTTCCATCCCCAACTGCAAAAACAACAGGGGCACTCTACCATTGAGCCACATCCCCAGCCCTATTTTGTATTTTATTTAGAGACAGGGTCTCACTGAGTTGCTTAGGGCTTCGCTTTTTGCTGAGGCTGGCTTTGAACTCATGATCCTCCTGTCTCAGCCTCCCAAATCTTTGGGATCACAGGCGTGTTCCACCTTGCCCAGCTGTAATTTCTTTTTTTAATCTTTGTTCTATAGTTCAGTAGACCGTATGTTGTTTAAATGTTTGAAAAGTTTATACAGTTAAAGATTTTTCACTTTAAAAATTGAAAAAGGAGAAATACAAAGAATTCCAAGAGGGATAGCAAAAACAGATCTGTATCTGGACATATCATATTCAAAATGAATAAAACCAATGAAAAACTCCTGAAAGCAACAAGAGAAAAACAACATATCACATACAACGATCCTTTAATAATCTTGACAGCTTAAACTATAGAGGTCACAATGCAGTGGGACAACATATTCTCACTGCTGAATGGAAAAGTGTCAGTGATGAATTCTGTATCCAGGAAAATTAGTCTTCAAAAATGAAGGTAAAGGGCTGGGGATATAGCTCAGTTGGTAGAGTGCTTGCCTCACGCGCTCAAGGCCATGGGCTCAATCCCCAGCATCACACACACACACACACACACACACAAAAAAGTAAAATAACATTTTCAGAAAGAAAAACAGAGGCCTATATAATAGGAAATATTAAAGAGAGCGTTTCAGGATAAAATGAAAGGATACTAGGCAGGAACTGAAATTCACATAAAGAAACAAAGATCAGTGGTAAACGTATATGGATAAATATAAAAAGCAGTATATTGGGGGCTGGGATTGTAGCTCAGTGGTAGAGCGCTTACCTAGCACGGGCAGAGCCTGGGTTTGATCCTCAGTACCATGTAAAAAAATAAGGGCATTGTGTTATGTCCATCTACACCTAGAAAATAAATATGAAAAAAAAATAAATAAAAAGCAGTAAGCAGTATATTGTATTTTTAAATATATTTATTTTTTCATTAGAGGTAAACACAATATCTTTATTTTTTATTTTTATATGGTGCTGAGGATCAAACCCAGTGCCTCATGCATGCTAGGCAAGCGCTCTACCTCTGAGCCACAACCCCAGCCCAAGTATATTGTATTTTTATTTGTGACAATTTTCTTCTATCTCATTTAGAAAACATGTGCACAAAGAAACAATTGTAGGATATATTGATGTATATGGTTGAATGATATTAAAATATGTAATTTGTATGACAGTAATAGCCCAAAAGCATGGATAAGGGAATAGAGCTATATTGAAACAAATTTTTATTTGTCATTAAAATTAGTTATGTATTAAAACTAGGTATTTTGCCAGGTGCAGTGGCACATGCCTGTAACCCCAGTGGTTTCTGAGACTGAGATAGGAGAATCATGAGTTCAAAGCCAACCTCAGCAGCTGTGAGGCACTAAGAAAATCAGTGAGACCCTGTGTCTAAATAAAATACAAAATAGGGCTGGGGATGGGGCTTAGTAGTTGAGTGCCCCTGAGTTCAGTGCCCAGTACAAAAAGAAAAGAAAAAACTGGGTAATTTTAGCCAGGTGTGGTGGTACATGCTTGTAATCCCAGCAGCATGGGAGGCTGAGGCAGGAGGATCGCAAGTTCAAACCCAGCCTCAGCAATGGTGAGGCACTAAGCAACTCAGGTTGGTATGAGGGAATGTTGAGCCTTTCTCAGAAACGCCCTTTAGTGGGAAAGCGAAACTTTTTCCTTAAAATGGCAGCTGTCACTTAAGATGGCCATCCAGATGCTAAATAAAATAGAAAATAAAATAAAATAGAAAATAGGGCTGGGGATGTGGCTCAGTGGTCGAGTGCCCCTGAGTTCAATCCCCAGTACCAACAAAAAAAGGTAATTTTTAAGTTATGATGTGAATTATAATCTTCAGGAAAAACACTAAGGAAATTATTTGAAAATATAGTAAAGAAGCAAAAATAAATAAATAAATAAATAAAATAATATAGCAAATGAATTGGAAGAAGAAGATCAAATTAAACACAAAATTAGAAAGGTTGCAATAAA
This sequence comes from Marmota monax, assembly GCF_021218885.2. Lineage (NCBI taxonomy): Eukaryota > Metazoa > Chordata > Mammalia > Rodentia > Sciuridae > Marmota > Marmota monax. The sequence continues at coordinate 729,142 of NW_026692025.1, read as the reverse complement.
GATTTGAGTGGTGAAAAAAAATAAAAGAGAATAGAAAAACAATACATAAAAAAATCAATAAAACCAAAAGTTGATTCTCTGAAAAGATCCAAAAAATTGACAATCTTTGGATAGACTGACTATTAATAAAAAACAGAAGATTCGATTTGACCACTAAGCCACATCCCCAACCACATCCTTCACTGAGTTGCTTAGTGCCTCACTTTTGCTGAGGCTGGCTTTGAACTCTTGATCCTCTTGCCTCAGCCTCCTGAGCCACTGGGATTACTCGGCTCGATTTAGTGATTTTTAAATAAAATTGATAAAAATCATTTATTTATTTATTTTTTAGTTGTAGGTAGGCACAATACCTTTATTTTATTTTTAGGTGGTTCTGAGGATCAAACCCAGTGCCTTATGCATGCTAGAGGAGCACTCTACCTTTGAACCACAACCCCAGCTCTGATTTAGTGTATGCCTATAATGTCTGGGTGCTTGCTTCTCAGCCTGCTCCTTACAGTAGCTGAGCTACACAAGCTCTTTGGAAAGATGCTGAACATGGACCTACAGGATTGTTTTCTTGGCTAGATTTCGGTTCTGCTTTGGCCCCAATTCCCTCTTTCTTTCTTTTTTTTTTTTTCTGAACACTTTTTTTATTCTAATTTGTTATGTATGACAGCAGAGTGCATTACAATTCATATTACACATATAGAGCACAATTCTTCATATCTCTGGTTGTACACCCTTCTTTCTTTAAAAAAAAAAAAAATTTTTGTTGCCAAAATGTCAGTCCTTGTCCCTGTTGTGAATCCAATAATGAGAACCTGTTTTTCATTTGTTTGTTTTGTTTTAGTACTAGGGATTGAACTCAGGGGCACTCAACCACTGAGCCACATCCCCAGCTCTATTTTGTATTTTATTTAGACACAGGATCTCAATGAGTTGCTTAGCATCTCACCATTGCTGAGGCTGGCTTTGAACTCGCGATTCTCCTGCCTCATCTTCCCAAACTGCTGGGATTACTGGTGTGTGCCACCACACCCAGAAAGGACATGGTTTTGATAAAAAGGAAAAAGAAGGTTTATTGCTTTGTTAAGCAAAGAAAAAGCACAGAGGACTTCTGTCCCACAGGCTGTGATTCTGCCCATCAGCAGAAATAGGGGGCTTCTAAAGAGATGATTCAAAGGCTAAATTGCACGTGTTCTCTGTTGGTGTTGTAATAAATACACTTGTTAATTTGGGAGACAGTCATTTCTGAGATCTTCTGGTACTGCCTGAAAGTCTAGATGACTTCCTTCCTATGGTGGGTGTGCACTCAGGGAGAGAGAACTCTGCTGAGGATGGAGAGGAAAGGTGATCCTGTTTTCCCTGAGATTAGGGAGGGGGAGAGATTAGGAAGGAGCAGAGAGAGAGGAAGAGAAAGAAACATGTCCATTTTAAAAATAAGTGGCAGTGGCAGAGCAGCAGGGGCTACTTTCAAAGCATAAAGTGAACCACTGTTACAGATACAGATTATGTATGTTTATTATAACTATTATTATTACTTTAGATTTTCAAGCCCAATTTTTTAATCATCATAGCAGCATGGTTTGGCATGCCAAGTGTTTGGACATATGTGATTATTTTTACTTAAAGATGATGATCATAATACAATTCAGAACAGACAAATATAAACCTGAAAATAGGCTACCATTGTTAATAATTTTAGTTTGGAGGACACCAGTTTGGTAGTGTGTTATCTTAAACTTTTGCACTTTAGAAGGTAAAAAGTGTATTTAACATTCAAAAGCCAGTAATAGCATCATAATTATGCAGAAGTTGTAATGGCAGAGAGGCAAGGGCTATATTCACAGTATAAAGTAGACCAAGGTTAGATACCTTCTTTAACTATGCCGTTATTTTTCTGAATGGAAATGTCTACTTCAAACCTTTATATATTGGATACTTACTTGTAAATTGCTTTTGGATTTTATAGGAACTCAGGCTGAGAGTTTGAGTCTCAGAGGAGACTTTATTACTGAGCTGGGGACTTCTTGGAAACTGAGGCAGCACAAAGCTCCCCTCTTCAATTGCTGATTTTTTAAAAATGTTTTAGTTGTAGATGGACACAATATCTTTATTTTATTTACTTTTTTAATGTGGTGCTAATGGGGAGCTGGGGATGTGGCTCAAGCCGTAGCGCGCTTACCTGGCATGTGTGGGGCACTGGGTTCAATCCTCAGCACCACATTAAAAAAAAAAAAAATAAAGATGTTGTGTTCACTGAAAACTAAAAAAAAAAAAAAAAAAAAAGAAAGAAAAATGTGGTGCTAGTGGTCAAACCCAGTGCCTCACAGGTGCCAGGCAAGCACTGTACCACTGAGCCACAACCCCAGCCCTGTCAATTGCTGATTATTGCAGTCAAGTCAGAAAGATTTCAGACATGTCACTCAAAGTAACAAGAATGAATTATTGCAGGAAAAGGGGAAAGGGGACACTCTCAAGGGATAGAGTAGGTCCTTTTGTTGTAGGGACAAAGGAGGCAAGGCACCAAAGATAGCAGGAAACAGTTTTATTTGGCTGCAGCCAGGTTCAGAGGGTACAGCCTTTGCTGTAATCAATCCCCTGAACCCCGAGTTCAGGGAGTTTCAGAGTTTTATACCCAGCATGTAAGGGGAGGAGCTCAGAAGTTCACAGTCTGCAGAAGGTCACATAAAAGCAGCTTTTTCTTTCACTGTTGTGGGCAAGTTAACCCTTCAAGGACAACACCTGAGAAGGGGAGAACTTCTTCTCCCCTCTCTCTCCTCCCCCTGCCAGCTGTTACCATGGAGCCCATTTGTAACTTATCTTCAAAATGTAGACCTCTCTGTGAAGCCCAGCTCAAGGCCAGAGGCCTTGTTTGCACATTTCTTCAAAGTACTATACTGGATACGTTTGTGAAAAATCAGTAAGAGGGTGTCCAGCACCTGGAGTGTTGGTGTCTTCTCGGCCAGTGGCCAAGAACACAGGGCCTCACGAAAATAGGAAGTTTATCTACAATGAACTCTTTTTGCTGACAGTCCTAAAATCAGCCATGGTGAAGAAGGCTTTTCTGTGGAGAAAGGGGGTGCCACTTCACTTTCAGAGAGGAGAGAGACAATATGCTTTTCCCACACTTAAGATCTTTTTTTTTGGCGGGGGGGGGGGGGGGGGAATCCCAGGGAAGTTTCCAGAGAGTCCCACCCAGGTCTACCTCTTGACTTTTGACTGACAGTAGCATGACATCAGGCTTTCAAGTCCACACTGCTATGACAATTCTATGTCACCTTGGCTCATGCTGAGCAGTTCCAATTGGATTCTTACTAATTTTTACAGGTTTTATGGTTAGGAGGAATTATCCTTATATTCTAAGATCCAGTGCATGAAAAGGGTCATAAAAATCTCTCTCTTCAAAGTAACTTGGGTTCCTCTTATTTCTGCCTGAATTTCCTTGCAGATAATAGGTAGTTTGCTGAGGAATGTGACATAGCCTTTTCACTTAGGCCACTCAGAGTTTCAGGTAAATTGCTTTTTGGCAAAGAAAGCATGTAGAGGGTCAGCACAGTTAGCTCATATAGAATTATTCCCTTAACCTAGTGTTCCCACGTCCTCATCTGTCTAACAACTTTGGCCCTGAACTTTTGGGCAATCTTGGAACTGTTGAAAATATGGAGACTCTTGAAAATGACCTAACTGTACTTTGCATTGTGATATAGGCATAAGCTTCTGTGGGCCAGGGACATAATATTAGGGTTTGGATGTGATGTTGAATAAAAATAGTCAATGATCAGCAATCAGAAATGATGCGCCCCAATTGAGGTCTTGCTAAAATGCAAATGCCACACCTGGAAGCTAACACAGAAATATTAATTAGCACCCTGAAGCCATATTTCAAATGCAAAAGGCTATAAGGCTCACCTCTGAGAACAACTCCTCTGTCCCAGGAGGTGAAAAGGATTAAAACTCAAAGACTAGAGTTTTGGTGCTGTTTTCAATGCCTATATTACATTAAAACTCAAAGGTCAGAGTTTTAATGCTGTTTTCAATGCTTGTTTTACATAAAGTTTGTTTCATGTCTAACCAGAACCACATAATTTCCTAAATTAATGCACCCAAACTTTTGGGTTTTTGGTCTTTGGTCCCTTCCCACATAGCAGGATTTCTATTTCTTCTCCTTTAAATAAATCCTGCTCCATTTACTCTGTTTTAAAAATATTTTTAGTTGTGGATGGACACAATACCTTTATTTTATTTATTGTTTTTATGTGGTGCTGAGGATCAAAGCCAGGGCCTCATGCATGCTAAGCAACTGCTCTACCACTGAGCTACAACCCCAGCCCTTCCATTTACTTTTGCCTTCCATTATTGTGCATAGATTAAAAAAAAATTTTGTAGTTGTAGATGGATAGAATGACTTTATTTTATTTGTTTATTTTTATGTGGTGCTAAGGATTGAACCCAGTGCCTCACATGTGTGAGGCAAGTGCTCTGCCACTGAGCTACAGCCCCAGCCCTTGTGCATGAATTTTGTTGTTCAGATTTGTGACACCAAAACCTAGAAGGAAATTGGTGAAAAATCTAGTCTCATCTCAAAACTCTGTTTTTTAGGTGTCCCCCAAAAGCTTATGTGTAAGGAAATGTAAGAACATTCAGAGGTGAAATGATTGATTTATAAGAGCTTTCACCCAATCATTGAATTAATACTCTGGTGGGGATTAATTGAGTGATAATTGTAGGCGACAAGAGGAAATGGGTATTGGGGGCGTGGCCTTGGGGTACATATTTGTATCTGGTGAGTGGAGTCTCTCTCCTTTCTGATCATTATGTGAGCCCCTTCCCTCTGCCACACTCTTGTACTATGATATTCTGCATCATCTTGAACCTTGAGGAATGGAGCTGGCTGTTGATGGACTGAGATGTCTGAAACCATGAGGCCCAAATAAACTTTTCCTCCTGTAAAATTGTTCTTTTCAGGCCTTTTAATCACAGCAGTGAAAAAGCTGACTAAATATGAGCAGTGATGCATGCCTGTAATCCCAATGACAAGGGAGGCTGAGGCAGGAGGATCAAGTTTGAGACTAGCCTCAGCAATTTAGTGAGACTCTGTTTCAAAATAAAAAGTAAAAAGGGTTGGGAATGTGGTTCTGTGGTAAAGGTTTTCTGGGTTCATTTACCAGTACTGGGGAAAAGGAAGGGAGGAAGGGATGAAGGGTGGAGGGAAGAAGCTGGGCACAATGGTACATGCCTGTAATCCCACCTACTTGAGAAACTGAGACAGGGGGATCATGAGTTCAAAGCCAGTCTTATGGAAGTCCCAAGCAAAATAAAAAAGGGCTGGGGATCTGGGGCTCAGTGGTTGAGTCTCCCTCAGGTACTTAGTGAGATACTGTCTCAAAATAAAATGAAAAGTCAAAATGGGGATTGAAATGAAATTCCTTGCATATATTATTTCATCAAAATATATGTAAATACTATGCATAATTATAATGCTGTAAAATAATTAAAAAAAAACAATGAAAAGAGCTGGGGAGGGCTGGGGATTTGGCTCAAGCGGTAGCGCGCTCGCCTGGCATGCGTGCGGCCCGGGTTCGATCCTCAGCACCACATACAAAGATGTTGTGTCCACCAATAACTAAAAAATAAATATTAAAAAAAAGAGCTGAGGAATGTAGCTTAGTAGAGTGCCCTAGATTCATTTCCCAGTGCTGACCAAAAAAAAAGAAAGAAAGAAAGTGAAACCAATAACCAAAGAATGGAAGAAAATATTTGTAAAGCATGTTTGTCATAAGGGACATGAATGTAGAGTATTTGGAAGTTTCATAATTCATGAATCAAAAGACAATGTAATTTTCAAATTTTGGGGACTGGAAATGTAGCCTATTATGCGCAAGGTCCTGGGTTTCATCCCCAGAAGTAGAAAAACTAAATAAAGAGGATGAAAGTTTAAAAATTGGAGTGTCCAAAGTAGACACACAAATTATCAATAAGGTTATGAAAAAATGCTAAAAATCATGAGTCCTTACTAAAATGTAAATGAAATTTGCAGTGATATACTTCTTACATTGTAGGATGAGTATAATCAAACAGAAAGCAAGTGTTGGCAAAAATGTGAGGAGATTTAAAGTGTCACATATTGCTGGTAGCCATGTAAAATTGTTCAGGTTCTGCTTATATCAAAAGTAGTTTAGCAATTACTTACAGAATTAAGTGCAGATTCAGTGTACTTCCACATAATTGCACTGTTATGGATATACCCAAAAGAATTGAAAAAGTTTTGAAATAGTTGTGTGTGTAGAAGTATTCACCATAGTCCAAAAGTTTAAATAAGCCAAATGGCTATCAAGAGATGAATGTGTAAACGCTATGGTGTACATACATGGTATGATATTATTCAGATATAATGAGGAATGAAGTGCTCATAGTGCTTCAACATGAATGACCCTGACAATATTATGGTAAATGAGGAAAAAAGGAGTTACAAATCCATATTGTTTATAATTCCTTTTGTATGAAATGTGTAAAATTGGCAAGTGAGAAGAAAATTGATTGGTGGTTTTCGGGGGCTGAGAGTTTTTGGGGACAATGAGGAGTTGCTGGTAATGGGTGTAGGGATTCTTTTAAAAGTGATGAAAATGTCATAAATTAAGCTTGGTGATATTTGCAATATTCTGTCAGTATAGCATTTAAGTGTGTAGTAAATTGCAACATGGTATAGTATCTGAACTAAGTATTAATACCAGTTAAAGAAAATATGTGTTGGTAAATATCAATAACAATTAAAGGAATCATTTTAAAAATGGTTTGAAAGTAGATTGGGGTGTAGTTCATTATTAGAGTGCGTTCCTAGTGTGTGAAGTGCTGGGTTGGTAATTTGAAAGTAATGTTTGTGTTGAAAGTCATGTATGAGCATTTCTTTTTAAAAAAATTTTAATTTTTAAAATATCTAGTTTTTCTTGTAGTTGTTCAGAATATCCATACTTATTTGTTTATATGTGGTGGCGAGGATGAAACCCAGGGCTTCTCATGTGGTAGGTAAACAGTGTACTGCTGAGCCACAATCCCAGCCCATGCATGTGCATTTCTTAACAAAGTTTAGCATTGTTTAAAGGAAGTTATGAAAATATAGTACTCAACAAAGTCAACAATATGTGTTATTGAAGTAGAGATTAGTTGATATATGAAAAAGTAGAAAAGTGGAATTGATATACAAGATAAAAGTGAGGAGAAGCATGTTGCAAATTTTAATGGTGATAGTATTATAAGAGCAGCATTTTAAAACAATTGTAAGTATTATGGAACACAGTTAAGAACTTAAAGGAAAGTGTGAGTATAATGAAGAGTAATGAAAGATATGTTCATCATATTGGAAGTGCAACACGTTGTGTATGGGCTTAAGAACAGTTTGCAGTGTGAGAAAGAATATTAGCATTCATTAAATTGCTGTTGTTTTATTGTCATTAAGTATTCAGTATTGAAAAGGTCAGTTCCTGTGTGAAACAATGCAAGAGGGTCTATGTGTTAAATGATCGGGTTATGAAAGGTGTAGCCTAATCTGTGTATTAATTCCTGATGGGCTTGACTGAGTTGTAACTGAAGGTAGGTAGGGTGTAGCTGGAGGAGATAGCATTGGTGGTGTTATCTTGGGGTACGTATTTTGTTTCAGGGCAGTGGTGCACATGTAAAACCCTATGAATTCGGGAGGGTGAGGCAGGAGGAAGGTAAATTTGAGACTAACTTCAGGAACTTAATGAGGCCCTCTGTCAAATGCAAAGTAAGGAGCTCTGGGGATGTGGCTTAGAGGTAAAGCGCCTCTGAGTTGCATTCCGGGTAATTGAAAAGAAAACAAAGACTCGAACAAAGGGTCTCCCCTCTCCTGTGGAGATGCCGCGCCCCAGGGCTGGAGGCTGCCCCTACTCTGGTCCCTCGCCATCTTTTCCAGCAAGTTCAAATCCTGCCCTCATAATGCTAGAGGTCTGCGTCAGGCTGCGGGAAGAAGAGGTCGCCTGGTGAGGGCCACCTACCTTTCTTTCGTCACGTAGTCACTTAGGGGAGCTGGTCCCTCGGTCTAGGTGCCCGGTCTGGAAGAGCAGGGACTGGACACCTCAAGCACCACCCTCGTGTTCGGCAGAGTGCGACGCGTCCATGGGAATTTCTGCGTCGAAGGCTGCCCTCGGGGCTACCACGGATGAGCCCACAGAACCAGAGCCAAAACACCTGGCCGGTGAGTAGGGAGGGTGGTGGCAGACTCTTAAAACACACTCCACAGGCCTCCACAGGATGGGAAATTCAAACACTTCTGGTGATCTTCCGTTGAGAATAGACGGGGACCACTGGCGTTTTTAGCACCGGATTGTAAAATATTTAGAAGTAATTAAAATAACTTAAGACACAAGGGGATAGTGAAATGCCAACTCAAACTTCTTAGAAGTATCTTAATTCTCAAATTCACTCCAGCCCCTTTATAAAAACTCTATTTAACATTTGTAATCTAAAGGTCAAGAATAGGCCTGAAGCTGTCCTGGTAGCAGATTTCTGCCCTTGTGTATGATTTTACAGGGAATGTTCATGTTTGAATCATCCGTACTACCTTTCATTTTCTTTATTTCTCTTCCTCCCTCCCTCCCTCGCTGCCTCCCACGCTGCCTCCCTCACTGCCTTCCTTCTTTCCCTTCATTCCTTCTTTTCTCTTAGTGAGGATTGAACCCAAGGGCACATTGCCATTGAGCTCCATCCCCACCACTTTATATATTTTTTGTTTAAATGTTCAGGTAAGGTCTCACCCAGTTCCAGAGGGCCTCACTAACTTCACGAGGCTACCCTGAAACTCACATTTCTCCTGCCTCAAACTCCCATTCCCGGAATTACAGGTGTGCACTACCACACCTACCTAAATCACTATTTTGATAACCCTTTTCATTGAGACATTTTCCTTACAACTTATTCAATGGCTTAATTTGTATTTGACTACTGAAGTTTTATCAAATCGTTATAATTTATGCATGTGCTATAGAAACTGACAGTTTACTAACTTTTTTTGTATGTGTGTAGTATTGGGGCTTAAACCTAGAGCCTTTTCCTTGCAACACAAGCATTCTATAAACTCAGCCATATCCCCAGCTCCAGTTTACTAACTTTATATATTTTTGAAAACTCTATTAACCATGATTCCAGAAACACCATACAACACATTTTAAAGAAATATAGTATATTTAATATAGTATATATATATATATTATATATATATATAGTATATTTAAATATACTATATTTATCTAATCCTTGACCATTATAAAATATATACCAGAATTGGCTCCTCAAGAATTAAAAGAAGCGATCAATAAATCAGGACTACAGATGAATGTATTTTTTTAAAAGTATTTTTTTTAGTTATAGATGGATACAATATTTTATTTATATGTGGGGCTGAGGATCAAACCCAGTGCCTCACACATGCAAGGCAAGCACTCTTCCTCTGAGCCACAATCCCAGCCCCAGATGAGGGTATTTTATAATGACAATTTTGAAAACAGTGAGTGTATTGAATTGATAAAAAAATAAGGAATAATTGCATGTTCTGGAATATAAAAATGAAATGATGAAGCAAATTGAAAATTATTTCCTAATCTGTATTTTAATGCTTGTCACTTTCTTAATTTAGATCTAATACAGTACATAAATGAAACAAATATGAGTGTTGTACATCTGGCTAATATTCTTTCTGAGAAAACTAGGAGCAACAGCTGGGTGGTGGTGTTCAAAGCCCTCATTACCGTGCATCATCTCATGGTATATGGGAAAGAGGTGAGCATGGTGAATGTACCAACAATGTCAGTTGTTTCCTTCTCTTTAATACAAAAGACTGTAAGCACAAAATTGTGGAATATTGTTAGTTTGTAAAGGACTTACTAAGTTTAACTTTCATAAGTGACTAGTGGCATAAATGAATATTAATAGGTATTATATTTTTTTGCTTTCGTTAATGACTATTTTTAAAATTACTATCCTGGTAGAATCTGGATAATAAAGTAAACAATAGAATGGATATGTAAATAAGTCTTTAGAGATTTTATAGTAAACCCCCCCCCCAACAAATGTATTACTCCATACCTACTTTATATTCCAAGGGAGATTGGATACAAGTGTGTTACATAATCACTGTTCACCTCATCCCATACACACACTTTGTATTTCACAAAAAACTAAAATGCTCTATAACATTAAATAACTTATTTTGTATTTTAATTTTACATTTTGTCTTAGTAACCCTTGCATTCAAAATTACTGTTTATAAATCGTCTGCATTTCAACTTATTATAAGACAACAGTAACTACACAGTATAGTATTGGTAAAAACAGAACACATATAAATAGAACATAATAGAGAGCCAGGCATGATAGCACACGCACTTGTAATCCCAGTGGCTCTGGAGGATGAGACAGCAGGATTGTGAGTTCAAGCCAGCCTCAGCAATAGCAAGGTGCTAAACAATTCAGTGAGGCCCTGTCTCTAAATAAAATGCAAAATAGGTCTTGGGACGTGGGGCTCAGTGGTCGAGTGCCCCTGGGTTTAATTCTTGATTCAAAACAAAGGAACATAATACAGAGCTCAAAATCAGAGCTACACTTCTCTTGGAGTTTGGTGACTTTAAAAACATGTGGCAAAATCTATGATGAAAAGAATTGAAAATACAGCCTGTTAGCACAAATGGCATCCCAACAGAAAAAAAAAAAGGATGAGATCCTTATTTGATATTTAAAAAAAAAATTTCACATGGATTAAACATATACATTTGAAAAACTGATTTTAAAATTAAAAATGTAGGGAATTACTTTTATGACATATGGGCCAGAAGGATACCATAAAGTTGGAAGAATATATTTCCATCGTATGTTACAGACCAAATATTAATCATTAGAATACAGAATTATAAGAAAAAAGCAAGACAGTGAACTAATTGAAATAAACAATTAAGAGGCAAAAACTATGATATCTGATAACCACCTGAGAACATGCTCAAATTAGCAAAACTTGAAATTTCTGGCAACATAGATAATTGAGAATTAAGGAAATGAGAACTTTTATACCCTATGAATTGTGTGTAAATTATTTGCTTCTGTAATTTATTACTCTGGAGAGGATGACATTAAGATGACACATTTACCTTTAAATTCAATGAGTACTTTAGCATCATCTGTAATACTTTATTACTGTTATTTAAAAATAATCAGACTCAAAATCAAAGGAGGAATGATTAGACAGAAAGTCTTAGGAGAGAAGTATGTATTCACATGAGCTTTAATGTTTATCCCATTATTATTATTTATATAAGTAGAAGAGATTTGACAACACTGCAGATCTTTATGTAGATGACTTGTGATATATGTGATCATACTCAGCTTAATCAATGGTCTGAAATAAACAAAAACAATGTGATAGAATTATGTTAAATAATTCAGTAATAATGACAAAATAATTAGTGAACTATCTTTGTGTACAGAAACTAATTTTAGATTTTGGCACTTTTTTTGACAGCGTTTTATCCGACATCTTGCATCTCGAAACTCATTGTTCACTTTACACAACTTCCTAGATAAAAGCGTTACAGAAGGTAAGATGACTCTTTCATGGAAATATATCTATGTAGCAAAAAGGAAAACATGTCTAGTTAAGAAAATGATTCTATATTATGAAAAGTGTGCCATATATTTTATAAAGGTAAATAATCCCTAAATTCATTGACACAACTCGTATTTGAGTGGTTATTGTGAATAACAGAATATGCTGTGTGCTAGAGACAGGGACACTAAGGAGACCTCCAGGTCTTTACTCAGTGAAGCCTGGTCCAGCCTACAAAAAATTGCAGCACATTGTTATTTATGAGGGTGGGATTTTTTCTGTTTTATTCACTGATGAACTTCTAGTATCTAGAACAGGCCTGGCTCAGAGTCAGTAGAAACAATAGTTTCTGTTGTAAACAAGAAAGAAACTGATAAAATTGAATTATTTCCTCTGTTTAGGAGTTTCCACCATCAACAACAACAAATCATGGGGTAATTTCAAGGCTTTAAGGAAGTAAAAGTAATCTGAAACAGAATGTGTAAGGAATATTAGACTAGATAATTAACAAATTCTAGACTTTGTATTTCAAAGAAATTAAGGTATACAGGTGAAAGTGGACTGATACATCTTTGCATTTATAAGTTTGTAACTAGTTAATATTGGTTGAATTGGAAATTATCAACATATCTTGTTTTTAGGCTATACTATGTCAGCCTTCATCAGACGATACAGCAGATACTTGAATGAAAAGTCACTCGCGTATAGACTGATTGCATCTGACATCACAAAAGTCAAGAGAGGGTCAGTAAAATATTAATTTATAAGCAAATACTAAAATATATATGTAGTCTGCTGTGTAGTTTATCAAAAAGCACAGCTTTATTTCAAGATGCTGATATTACAGTGTTTCTCAAACTCAATTATTGATTTTTATGAATTTCATTTTTTTATAGGACGGATGGTGTGATGAGAATTATGAATACCAAAGATCTGCTAAACACACTTCCAGTTATTCAAACCCAATTGGATGCTCTTCTTAATTTTAATGTAAGAGCTTTATAAATCTTTCTTTTAAAATGATAATAAATGGCATCATTTAAGTGGGAGAAGGAATTGTTTTCAACTGTGTGGTAATTTGATTCCTTTTTAATTTTCAGGCAAAGCCAGATGAACTAACTAATGGTATAATACATGCTGCTTTTATGCTCCTTTTTAAAGATTCTCTTCGTCTCTTTGCAGCCTATAATGAAGGGATCCTTAATCTTCTAGGTAAGATAAAACCTTGCTTTTAAAATGATAAAATAATTTAAAAATAATTTTTGTAAATACATATTATCTCTACATTTAAATTCATATTTTCTGTAGATTCAAAATATGAGAATCTTCTTTTTCAGTTAAAATTTATTTGGCTAACTTGCTACAGAAATTTTCCTTTTTTTTTTTATAGAAGTGGTAACTTCTATTTCTGGGAAATTATCAGAGAATCAACATGGGTTGCCTTTTTTTCCTTTTTCTAGTAATAAGAATTGAACCCAAGGGACATCTATCACTGAGCTACATCCCTGGCTCTATCACTGAACTACATCCCTGTCCCTTTTTATTTTTCATTTTGAGGCAGGGTCTCGCTAAATTACCCTGGCTGACTTTGAACTTGCCATCCTCCTGCATCAGCCTCCAGAGTAGCTGGGATTACAGGTTTGTGCCACATCGCTGGCTTGGATTGCCATATTTATCTATTACACACTAATCCAAATGACTACCAAGATCAAATAATACAGTTCTGACTTGCCCTTCATCATAATTTTTCTATTTTTAGATAAGTATTTTGACATGAGGAAGAACCAATGCAGGGAAAGTTTGGATATTTACATCAAGTTCCTTGGAAGAACAACCAAATTTGCACAGTTCCTGAAAGTTGCAGAGGTACAGAAATCCATTTCTATCCAAGAATTTTCTGCATTACTTTAGTATCAGGTATAACTATAACTATACCTCTTTCCATCATCATCATTAGTACAAAACACAGAAGTTGGTTGTAGTCTATTAATAAAATGTTTTTATTTCCATTTTAAATGAGGTAAATCTCATTGTAAATTAGGTACTTACATTGTTTGTTTTAACTCTTTTGGGCACAAAAACGGGGTTGAAAAGATACACTAAAATGAAGAACAACAGAAGCCACATAGTGTAAGCTGTTACAAGATACCTAACAAGAACACTAAATGTTTCTTGTGCACCATGTGGCAGTGATGGTCAGTAATTATCCTAGTTGATGCTGGCTTCATGCCTGAAGCTGTGAGAGAATCCAGGAGCAATGGCAGAGGCTGCTTTATAGTGATATTGGGAGTAATTATCATAGTAATGAAGTCCATTTTGATCACTGCTTAGCCAGCAGATGGTGTCATCTTCAAATTTGGTTTCAGAAGTGCTAGTTCATAGATGCCTGACTCCATGTCTCTGGGCCCAACATCATGAGGCAGAACATCATTGTGAAAGAACATGGAGAAGGAAAACAGCTCAGGGCATGACATCCGGAAACAGAGCTAAATTGGTAGTAATTTTTATCTATTTTGTTAACAGTAAAATTAAAAACTAAAATTAGGTACTACTAATGTACTATTCAATGCATCTATTCTCAAAAGCAATCCCATAAGGACCACTATTTGCAACTATGAAGATAATCAATAACAAGCTTACTTTTCCACCAGAAAGAGCTCCCAAACTGTACCCAAATGTATATGACACAAGTCTTTTCAGGCAGTGGACAATAGGTAGAACAGGCCTGCGGTAAGAGAAAGAAATACCTCAGGGGAGTTTCATGTTTTCCTGATGCTTAAAGAAATCCATGCAAGACAGATATAAAGAAAACCACTTTAGACAAGTGGTGGTAAAACTTCCGGAAACCAAAGAGAATAAGCACATATTACTGAGAAGAGAACAACAATATGAATAATGGCTGACTTCTGACTACTTGAAAAATTAGAGAACATTTATATGACAGCTAAAGAACAGCTTAGATCTTCACAAAACAGTACAAACTCAATACCTGGTAAGTTTTTTGTTTTTGAGTCTATCCTTAGAATAAATAGAAAATTGTTTTCAAATGTATTTTTGTGCAGGATATTTTTATTGATCTAGCCCAGGAAGGCATCATGCTCTTGTTGCCACTTCTTGCTGTAATATGTACTCACTATTCTTTTCTTGTGATTTCAGCAAGTTGGAATTGACCAGAGTGACATTCCATATCTTACTCAGGTTAGTGCCCTATATATTTAAGTGATTTTTGTTTATATATTTGTGTGTTTAAAATACTGATCATCTGAGATCATCTTTTGCAATATACTTACATGTGTGTATTTTTTTTCCCACAAGTAACATTTTATATACATGCGCACACACACACAGTGTCTAATGGTACAATAGCTAGATCATGTTTTTAAAGCTTACCAATGGAAATAGTAGAGCATTTGGAACAATGAGCTTAGGTTTGAGGGTTGCCTTGTCTACTTTAGGTGATGATCTCTGTTCTTATTTCTGCAACTGCAACAGAGTATAATGTTATTGCCTATCTTAAAATGCTGCTGTAAGAATCAAATGAGCTCACAGTTTTTCCTTCTCCATCAACTGGTCTTCAGGGATCTCCCACATGGCTGTGAGTGTGATTAAAGAAGATGTGGTAATGTAGCAGGTGTGGACAAAATAGGCCTCTGGTAACCTCCTTGTCTGGCCTGCTTACACATCTGGACCTGCTAAATGTACTGTGGGGCTTAAGTTGCAGGGTTTCTGCCCCAGACTGGACCTATCACAGAGTGTTTCCTATTCTGGTCCCTCATTTAAGGTGCAAAGCTTTTAGGTTACTTGGAATATGGGTTAGAAGAATCTTCTCTGCTGTGGGAATATGCTATCTCTAGGGCAGCAGAGAGTCTTACTAGGTGTCACATTTTCATTTTTGGTGACAAATGCAAGATGCAAGTTCTGGTAGGCCAGTGACTGATTTATGTGGCAGCATGTGTATAAGAAAGATACTGTGAAGAGAGAGAGAATGAGGATGTAGGAGCAGAGAGGGGTTAGTAGGTTGAGTGAGGTTCCTTGGTAAATTAAAGGATATTGGATCCAGAAAAGAAGTGGAAGCAGTGAGTTCAAGAGGATAAAGGAAGCAAGGAGAAGAGGATGGTTGCAGATGTGAATAAAATGTTAGGTTTGGTGGCAGAGAAAGATGGAGTTTCTTTTTTGGGGGGAGGGGTACCAGGGATTGAACTCAGGGACACTCAACCACTGAGCCACATCCCCAACCCTATTTTGTGTTTTATTTAGAGACAGGGTCTCACTGAGTTGCTTAGGGCCTCGCTTTATTGAGTCTGCTTTGAACTCACGATCCTCCCACCTCAGCTTCCTGAGCCACTGAGATTACAGGCATGCACCACTACACCTGGCTTGAAAGATGGAGTTTCTATCTGATGATTCATAAATCTTTGAAAGAACTATGGTATCTCAAACATTCCATCATGTACATATAAGTACAAAGGGGACATATATATAGACATCAAACACCACATGATTCATGATGGGAACCACCATAGAATGAAATAATACATGGCTTCCTAAATGACCACTCAGGTGACCACAGAGGTGGGAGACAGAGAAAAAAAGAATGTTTGGGTTACTAAGGGAACAAGATGAGTAAGACACAATCTCGGCCCCCAAGTTCCTACAAAAGATGGAACAGAAGCTACAGAAAATGTGTAAATATCTACCAGAATGTAGTCTTCTGATTTTTCTTTACATTGACTTAATTTTCTGGAAGAGGTGATGGGGGCAGGAAGGGAACTTTTGCTGATAACCACAACCTTTGCCATTGTTGGGGCACAGATGAGCATTAACCAGCCAGTATCTATGGTTCTGAGCTCTAAGAAGACATTTGCCAGGAGGAGTACTCAGCTGCAACGTCACGTTTTCCATTGGGCCACCCTCTCTCTACTCCTTACCTCAGCTGCAGTCCTCAGGATCCCTGGATCAGAAATTAAGTAGATGGATACTATAGAGAATTTAAAAGGCAGGTGAAGGTCTTGTTTGTAAACTTTCATGCTGACCCCATGCTTCCTCTGTAAATCAAACCATTTACTGCAAGAACTTGCTTATCAGTAGGCTGTCCCCAGCCCTTAGCTAGTACAGAAAGTCATTTGTCATGGCCTTGAGTTGGCAGAAGGGCTCCCCAAGCAACATGCTTTCTTGGGTGTCCTGCAAACTCCAGAATGGAGTAAAACGTGGGAGAGAAGAGAAGTAAGCATGAAGTCTGCACCACCTTTGCCCCATTCCTGTTAGCTGGTCCCCTTGAGAGAGGTCTGTGAAGACCGAGCATCCCCAAGGAGCTTTTCCAGCCAGTTTGCTGCTAGATCCCAGGAAGGGGTGTGAAGGGCTTCTTGCCTGACTATGGATTGTGCTTGCAGCAGTTTTTGCTTTATGTGTGTGGAGGCTGTCCTGCTCACTGTTGGAGAGATCTCTTCTGGATGTTACCTTTCTTAGAAGGAAATCTGCTTCATTTGTTGGGTTAGTCCTTTCTGCTTCAACTTTGACATCATCTGGGAGTCAGAGAGCCTCCCTCTGCAAGGTGCTGTCTGTGTCTGTCCCTGTGTTTCCAGGGATTCCCTACAGTTCCCATTGGGCATGACTCTTGCAGATACATGTAGCAAGATCTGCTGTCTGCAGTGTGATGCAATTTTTCTCCAAACTAGTGCAAAAATAATGTCTCCTCATCAGAGTATGGCAAGGGCTGCAACCCTGGGGACCTTCTGGTTGGTTCTGTTGGGGTGTGTGCCTAGCTGCATCTTTCTACTTACCACAGCATCTCCTCCAGGTTTGCATGATGGGAGGGTGACTGTGTGCTAAAGCTATCAAAGAGTAAATATTTTATAATAACTTTTTAGGCACCCCACAGTTTCATTGAAGCACTAAAACAACATTTAGCTTCTTTGGAAGAGAAAAATGACATTTTACCTCCTTATGGGTAAGTTAATGAATGTGTTAATATAGGTTATTTTTTTTCCTCTAAGTAATTTCCCTCAGCCTAAATATTTAAAAATATGAAACTGACAAAAGGAAGGGCTATAACTATGATGGAATACTATTCAGATATTTTAAATGGTGATAGGAACTGTGTTTTTAAATGTTTTGTGGGATACCATACTCTTCACAAGGGAACGTGTTTTATTAAAGTGAATGTCTGAGATTGAGATGGAAATGTCACTTTTCAAGAATTAGCTTCCTGGGACTGGGGCTGGGGCTCAGTGGTACCTAGCACTTGTGAGGCCCTGGGTTCGATTCTCAGTACCACATAAAAATAAATAAATAAATAAAGGTGTTGTGCTAACTACAATTAAAAAATAAATCTTTAAAAAAAAAAATTAGGGGGCTGGGGATGCGGCTCAAGCGGTAGCGCACTCACCTGACATGCGTGCGGCCCGGGTTCGATCCTCAGCACCTCATACAAACAAAGATGTTGTATCCGCCGAAAACTGAAAAAAATAAGTAAATATTAAAAAATTATCTCTCTCTCTCTCTTAAAAAAAATTAGGTGTAGATGGACACAATACCATTATTTATTTATTTATTTAATTTATTTATTTTTATGTGGTGCTGAGGATTGAACCCAGTGCCTGACACATGCTAGGCAAGTGCTTTACCACTGAGCCACAACCCTAGCCTTGTGGAAGATTATTTAATGGCACAGTAAACTGTTCATTTACAAAACAGAATAACGTTCAAAACATGTCTGGTGCACAGACACACACATTACATACAAAATTGAATAATAAAAAGTTTGAAGTCTATCTTCTGAAAACTTCCACTATTTCTGAGTGGAACAATTATGGTTGATTTCATTTTTCTTTTTATACTTTTCTGTATTGTCCAACATTCTACATGGGTCATGTAGTATTCATTCCCCTTTTCATTGTTTGGGTTTTTGTTTGCTTATTTTTTCAGTATTGGTGACTAAACCCAGGACCTTGTAAATGCTAGGCATGTGTTCTTTCATTGAGCTACCCAGTCCCTCATTCCACTTTTGTAGATTATGTTGACTGTAATTGATTTTATTATTATCCTCTCTTTATCACAGATCAGTATACAGTTACTACATAGTTAAATAGATGAAAGAATACATGGATGAATCAAAGAAATGTTGGCTCTGCTAGGTAGGATAATTGCTTTTATTTATCTTCCACTGTCCCTCATCTTTCTTATGATTTCTTTAGTTTCCAGCATGTATTTATTCCATCCATCCCAGCTGGTCCAGTTTCAAAAGCTTCAGGAAGCACAACTTTGTTTGAAGGTAATATGACATTATTACATGATTATGTCAATAATAATTAAGACAGGAGTAGAATCTTTTTTTTGGGGGGGGGGTGCTGGGGATTGAACCTAGGGCCTTATGCATGCAAGGTAAGCACTCTACTAACTGAGCTATATCCCCAGCCCAAGAAGTTTATTTTTATGTACTGAGATGGAATCATCTCCAAGATGTTTAATGACAAATGAGTAAGGTGTGAAACATAGTATGCTAAAGAGAATATGTAAGAAGTGAATTAAAATGGGCTGCCTTCAAGAATAATATGGTGGTTTATAGAAAGAGATGGGTGGGAGATTCTTCACTGTATGCCACTTTATAACTTTTGAATTTTGTACCATGTAAACAATGATCTTTTAATATATAAATTTTACAAAGAAACAAATTTATATATATATATATATATATACACACACACACACACACACACACAGTGTGACACCTTGTTTTTTTTTTTTTTTTGGCAGGGGGAGTACTGGGGATTGAACTGAGGGGCACTCGACCACTAAGCCACATCCCAGCCCTATTTTGTATTTTATTAGAGACAGGGTTTCTCTGAGTTATTTAGCATCTTGCCATTGCTGAGGCTGGCCTGAACTCACGATCCTCCTATCTTAGCTTCCTAAGCAGCTGGGATTACAGGCGTGTGTCACCTCAATCAGCATACAGTGTGACACTTTGTAATTTTAAAGTAGGAGTCCTTTGCAGTCCCTTAAGGTCATTAAATTTTTAGGAATTTTGTTAGGTGGTTGATGTCATTTTGGTAGCTTGAAATTGACCTTGGTGGTAGTATTTACATTACAGAAATTAGTCCTCCTCTTTTTAATCTGGAGAGCTGGTTGTTATACATTTAATGGTACATGGCTTCTCATAGGCTGCCAAATTCTGTTTTTTATAGTAGGTTATGTTATTTCAGTGATGTTATTTGATTATTTACTGTAGACACAAATCCATGTAATAATGAGCTATATTATTATAGGGTTTATATGTTCTGAATTAATTTTTCTTAATTTAACTTAAAGACTTAAATTCTTTTTTTTTCCTTTTATGCATATACTTCCAATGGAATTCTGCATTTTAATGGGTGAGTTTAATGAGGGAGTTTGACCAAAACTATGATGAACCTTAATCCTTTGAATAAAACCATATATATAGCATATATTAACATAAATTAACATAATTAGCATAAATTAAACACTTGCTTAATTTCAATTAGATTTACTACTGTCACTTTTCTGAGTCCTATGGTTTGGGAATCATTATTACAACAGATTTTACAATATAGTTAAACATAGTGGTCAAGAGAACAATCTCTAGATCCAGTTCAATGTGAATGTAAGTGAATGTAAGTCCCGAGTATTGGGAGAACTACAGTATAATGAAAACATATGGACATGATTCCTGCCAGACCAAGACTGGCCACTGGTGATCTTCATACATGCCATCTTCATTACTTAAGCCAATTCTATGAACAATTGTGGGATCAGCTGAAAATACTTCGTCTCTTAAGTCACTGTGAAACTCTGATTTTAAAATGTTGGTCATGGGGTCAGAGTGGGCTCAAATTTCACTACACCACTCATAGACTGTGTATTTTAGGGAGGTTAACTTAACCTCTCTGTGTTTCAACTTCCTTATCTTCATAAGGTTGCTGTCAGGATTAAGTAAGTTGATACAGGTAGAGTGCTTAGAACAGAGTGTGGCCCATAGTAAGCGCTGATCTTTTTTTTTTTTTTTTTTTGCTTCTGTCTTTTCTTAGTCTCACCACAGATTAAAACCTGTATAATAATCTCTCCTTTACATTTTGCTCACCCTACACTTCTCTGTGGCTTCTTTTCTCTGGCTCTACTTTCTGCTTTTCTCATTTTTCTCAAACCTTCCAACTGTCCTACCCACTTCCTTTCATGGTAGAACAAAAGGTCAGTATCCTTGGTGGTTTCTTTCAATGTTTTCTCTGGCCTTGGTTGAAGATATTTCCCTCATGGTTTAAATTACTATCCATATTCTGAATATATAGATAGAAATAATTTATATCCCTGCTTATATTCATATCTGGAGCTCAAAACTAATATATCCTGCTGTCTACTTGACTTCCCCACTTGCATGTTCTGCAGTTATCTCAAACTCAATTTATTAAAAATGAACCTGATGCCAGGCATGGTGGCCCACATCTGTAATCCCAGTGGCTTGGGAAGCTGAGGCAGGAGGATTGAGAGCTCAAAGCCAGCCTCGGTAAAAGTGAGGTGCTAAGCAACTCAGTGAGATCCTGTCTCTAAATAAAATACAAAAGAAGGCTCAGGATGGGGCTCAATGGTCGAGTGCTCTTGAGTTCAATCCCTAGTACCCCCTCCAAAAAAAAAAGAAAAATTGTTTAGTTACCATCTCCTAAACCTTACTCCTTTGCTTTTGCCTTGGGCTCAGTAAATAGCCCCACCATCCACCCAGGGCCTCAGTTGCTATCTGTGAGTTATTTTTTTAAAAAATAATTTTCTCTCCTTTTACTCCAATCCACTATGAAATTCTATTCATTATACTTCTCTGAATTCTCTCTACTCCTCTGAAACTAAAATGCTATAGACTTAATTAAAACCACCATTATTTCTCTCCTGGAATACATAATAGCCACCTAACTAGATTATCTACATCTATTCTTGCCCTTCTCTGATTCCTTCTCCTTATTACAACCACAGTGATATTTTAGAGACTGGAATATAATCATGACATTCCATTGTTCAAAATCTTTCAGAGACTTTCCATCATCCAAGGATAAAGCCCCAAATCTTCATTTATTTTTTGTCATTCTTGCCCAACTTTCTAGAATACTAGAGTTCTTTCACTTACTTAAACATCCCCAGGGTCTTTCTATTCCATTTGGAATTCTTTGTCCTCCATCCCTAGGCCGCAACCCCCATGGTTTGTTTAACCTATATTTTATCCTTTAAGTTTCAGATTAACTAACACAGAGGAGTTATACTTGACTCCATAAATGAAGTCAAATGTCCTTCATACATTCATATAGCATCCTGTACTCCTTTCAAAGTATTCAAAAATTATAATTTTCCAGCTAAACAATACAAACCATGAGACAGACATGAGTTGTGTTGTTGACCATATTTTCTGCTCTGTATGTAAAATATTTACTTAGAGACTCATTGAATTAACAATGTTTTACAGTAGTCTAAGATATTTTGAAACATGATTAATACATTATATAATAATTTCTGTATTAGCAATTAGTGACAATGACTTTTTGGAAATATTTCATTCTAATAATCATTGAAAAATAAGATTTATTGCATATATATATTCTGATATCTGTTGAAAATTGGTAGTGAAAATTATTTTATTTACTGAGACAGAAGGATTGCAAATACAAGATCAGCTTTAGCAACATAGCAAGGCACTAAGTGACTTAGTGAGACCCTGTATCAAAACAAACAAAAAGGGCTGTGGAGGGCTGGGGATGTAGCACAAGCGTTAACGCGCTCACCTGGCATGCGCGGGTCGCTGGTTTTGATCCTCAGCACCGCATAAAATAAAATAAAGATATTGTGTCCACCAAAAACTGAAAAATAAATATTAAAAAAGGGGCTGTGGATGTGATTCAGTGGTTAGGTGCCCTAGGTTCAATCCCAAATACAAAAAATTAGTTTATTTAACAATGATAAAAAATTTTATTGTAATTGAATAGATATATTATAAATGCGAACTATTAACAGTTGCATTTAGGTCATTATGTGCAGCTACAGTTTTTGAAAATATATTCCATATACTTGAATGCAATACTGCATTTAATTTCCTCATTCAGCAATTATTTATGGACTTGCTGACTTTGTGATTGTCAGTTATGTCCCTGGCACTGCCTCGGCACTGGGAAAACAATAATAAGGCAGAAACTCATCAGAGACTGCTGCAAGAGCCTCCTTACCACCTCTCTGCTTCTCCTATAGCCCCTGTACTCCATTCTTCCCACAACAGAATGATCTCATTAAAATACAAGTTAGAGCATGAGCATGCCTCTGTTCAAGTCCCTTTAACGTTTACCCACCTCAAGGAAGTTGGCCTGGGGTGGTAGTTTCCAAATAAAAGTCAAAATCCTTACAATTTCTTAAAAGGACCTTTATGATCTGAACCCTCCCTTGCCACAATTGCTTTTTTGATCCCTTGGATCACTCCAGCTACAAAAATGTTGGTCTTCTCATTGTTTTTCAAACAAACCAAACACATTCTTTCCTCAAGGTCTTTTCTCTTCTGTTAGATCACAGTGGTTTACTCTCATATCCTTCAAGTCTTTACTTAAAAGTTCAGTTCTCGGGCTGGGGATGTGGCTCAAGCGGTAGCACGCTCGCCTGGCATGTGTGCGGCCTGGGTTCGATCCTCAGCACCACATACAAAGATGTTGTGTCCGCTGAAAACTAAAAAAAAATAAATAAATATTTTAAAAAAATTCTTTCTCTCTTTAAAAAAATTAAATAAATAAATAAATAAAAGTTCAGTTCTCAGTGAGCCTATCCTATTTAAAATCTAAACTACTGCATGCACGAAGTTAAATACACAAAGCAAAAATTATTAGGTATATATGGAGAATTTGAGAAAATATATCACAGTAGGTGCTTTCAAACCACCACTCATTATTGGACAGATCTTTATGAACAGATCATATCCCTTTCCATGATGTTCTTTTTCTTAGGACTTATCACTATCTAACATAAAATTGATTTTTCTTGGTTATATTCTGTCTCCAATACAACGTAAACTATATGAAGGTGTGCATTTTTGTTTTGCTCACTGCTGTATTTTTTTTTTTTTGGTGCCAGGGATTGAATTCAGGGGTACTTGACCACTAAGCCACATCCCCAGTCTTGTTTTGTATTTTATTTGTGACAGGGTCTCACTGAGTTGCCTAGAGCCTCACCATTGCTGAGGCTGGCTTTGAACTCAGGATCTTCCTGCCTCAGGCTGCCAAGCTGCTGGGATTATAGGTGGGTGTGATGTGCTTCACTGCTCTCTATCTTTAGCACAGTACAGTGTGGCACATAACAACTACTCAATTAAGATTACTGTATTAATAACAACATCACTTTATTTATATTCATTTACCTAAATATTTGAAATCCTGTTAGTTTGTACCAGGTGGGTACATATATGTCATTACTGTTCTGATGTAAATTTGGTTTATGTTTTTATCTTATTCTGTCTCTTATTTTCAGATTGTTTCCCCTACATGATGTGTTACAACTTACATTACCTTCAGCAGCCGGCAAATCTGTTGGAGACAAACAGCAAGGTGCAACGATAATAGCAAACAACTTGGACGGCTCACTTGTTAGCCTCGTAGGAAGTAAACAACTATTTTTGCAATTAATATTTTAATATATTTTTACACATTTTAAGAAAACAATATTTGCACAAAAATAATGTAAAATTTGTATTTGTTTTATGAAATAGATCTTAACTTTGGAGAAAGCCCCATTGACAAGTAAGTTTTTATTTTTAAAAATTACAGCAAATACATATTCCATGAAGTGACTCATAAAAGTAAAACCTCAAAAATCACTTTTATTTTATTTTTATTTTTTTAGATGTTGATGGACCTTTGTTTTATTCATTTAATTATATTAGGTGCTGAGAATCAAACCCAGTGCTTGACACATGCTAGGGAAGCACTCAAGCCACAAGTCTAGCCCTTTAAAATCATTTTAAAATTAGATATAGTAATTACTTGTTAGAAAGAGAGAGAGGAGAGGCTGGGGTCCTAATACACCCTTCAAGGGCATGTCCCCAATGACCTAGCTTTCTTTCACTAAGCTTCATCTCCTAATGGTTCTACACCTCCCCATGACACCTCAGGCTGGCAACCTTCAACACACAGGCATTTGGGGGCATTTAAATCCAAACTATAGCAAGCGATTTTAAAGTATCAGGTCTTAGTTTTAAGTGTTCAATCCATTTTGAGTTGATTTTTGTAAATGGTGTGAAGTAGGGTCTAATTTCATTATTTTCCATGTTGATATCTAGTTTTCCCAACCCAATTTATTGAAGATATTATCATTTTTCTATTAGAACTGAAGTGAAGTGCTGTCAACCTTCAGAAATGGAAGTTAATGGTGGAATGAACTGGCAGTTGAATACCTCCTCTTGTACATCAACCATATGGAATTCTATTTCTGCTCCTCTTGTTCCCCACATGGTAATATTTTGGCTATATTATTACTTTTATCTTTTAAATATAAGTGTATAACATAGAAATTTGTTTTAAGGAAGAAGGTAGAGCAAGACAGTTTTTCTTTTTAATCAGTTTTAATGTATTGCACCAATGTTGTATACATATTAAACTATTTTATAAAAACTAAAGCATGAAAATTAAAATTTTGGACATGTGTAAATCCTAAAATTATTTTCCCAACCCAGAATCTTCCATCATTTTGCTTCATGTTTATTAAGTCTCTGTTAGTTCCAAACAGTGTGCTGAGTGGTAAAGATACAGAATCCAATAGGAATATGACTGTTTTAAAGGAGCTGTGAGTGTAGAGAAATATCATGAAATAAAGGTATTGAATATTATAAGTACTAGCATGGAATACTTGAGAGGGTTTGTTGGTTAATTTCATAAAGGAGGTGAAGATGAGATAAAAGATGAAGTAAATTAACAATCATCAATTGACAAATTAGAAAATACAAATAATACATATTATGTAATAGCCCTAGGAGAGGGATAGCACATATTCATCAAATGCATTAATATTTTTTCAGCAAAATGCACAGATGATAATGTATGAATATTTGCATGTAGTAGGATAAATAATGACTATAGCCTCATTATAGCTTGGGTAACATTTTGCAACAAACATTAAGAAATAAACTTGGGCTGGGGATGTGGCTCAAGTGGTAGAGCACTCGCCTGGTATGCAAGCGGCCCGGGTTCAATCCTCAGCACCACATACAAACAAAGATGTTGTGTCCACCAAAAATTAAAAAATAAATATTAAAATTCTCTCTCTCTCTCTCTCTCTCTCTCTCTCTCTCTCTCTCTCGTATGTTTAAAAAAGAAGAAAGAAAAAGAAATAAACTTGTTTCCCAGAGCTTTTGGGATATTAAAATTGCAGATAATTATTGGGGAAATCATATTTTAGCTTTTCTGGTTTGAGAAATACATTTGGCCCCAAGGATTTAAAATAAAGGATCGTGAACCTCAGCTATTTTTTGTTATTTTGCTTTAAAATATTCTTTGTCCAATGATAGAACAAACAGCATATTAATTATTGAGTACATAGCGACTTATTTTTCTAATATCCAGCTGAAATATATATCTTAGTAATAAGATTTTTGGGAGGGTTTGGGAAGAAGGAATAAGTAATTTTGAAACATAGTGCGGAAAGGTGTGGCTGTGCTGTTGAAATACACTTGAAAATGACTAGAGCAATTTGAGGGAAATGGATGCTTAAGAAAAAAACAACACAGATGATTAATAAGCTAGAGAAGCTATAGCAAGGAAGTTTGGGGTCAGAATAAAGAGAATGAGATGTAGAAATAACATAAATTTGGGTCAAATTTTATGTTCATACAGCTGTTCTTTAGAGATCTCTAAACTATTATCTTTTATTCATTTTTGGGTGGTCCAGATTTATATAAGTGTAGGATTTATTCAAGTGTGAATAGAAACAGAACTCCTGCAGGGCAGGGTAAGAGGGAAACTGATAGGGGTTGCCCAACTCTTTCTGTTGGTGACTAATGTCTTCTTTTATTTCTTTTTCTCAGTTTTGCTTAGAGGGTTATCAGTTTTATTGATTTTTTTTTTCCTCCAAAGAACCAGCTTTTAGTCTCATTGAATTTTCTCCATTTTTTTCCAATCTCCAATTGTTTTGATTTCTGCTTTGTTGTCTTTTTCCTTTTGCTTGATTTTGGTTTCCTGTTTTCAGATTATTGACTTCATACTTTCTTTTTTTCTTTCTTTGTAGTCCTGGGGATTGAACCCAGTGTCTTGTGCATGCAAGCAAGACAAGCACTCTACTAACTGAGCTGTATTCCTAGCCCAGACTTCATACTTTCTAATAAAAGTGTTTGATGCTATACAATTCACCAATGCTATAAAATTCACTCTAAGCCCTGCTTTAGATGTAAGCTAAATGTTTTATTATATTGTATTTTCATTTTTATTCAATTCAGTATATTTTCTACTTCTTTTGACCCATAGATTATTTAGAGGTGTGTTATATAATTTCTAAATGTTGGAAACTGTTGTTGTTGTCTTTCTGTTATTGATTTCTAGTTTGATTTCTTTGTGGTCAGATAAATGTTTTGTATATTTCAAATTCTTTTAAATTTACATTTTGATTTATGACACAGTATATGGTATGTCTTTGTGAACATTTTATGAAGGCTTGAAAGCAAATGTGTTCTGCTATTGTTGGGTGATATGCTCTAGAAATGGCAATTAGAATTTGTTCTAAAACTGCTAATTTTCTGTGTAATTTTTCTGTCTACAGAATTCAGAGACGTATTAAGTCCCCAGATATGCTTCAATATGTAACATTCCCCTTTACCCTGGTAATTTTCCTTGCTCTGAAGTCTACTCTGATGTCAGTATAACAACTTTCTTTTGAGTAGTGTTTGTATGTTTTTCTTCATACATTTACTTTTTTTACATTGTTTTTATAACTTTATTTTTAAATTTATTTTATGTGGTGCTGAGGATCAAACCCAATGCCTCACCCGTGCTAGGCAACTGATCTACCACTGAGCCACAACCCCAGCCCTGATACATTTACTTTTAAGTTGACTATATCATCATACTTGAGTTGAGTCTCTTGTGTATAGTATAGAGTTGGGATATTTTAAAAATTGATTTTGACAATTTCTGTTTTTTATTTGTTTAATCCATTTGCATTTAATTTCATTATTGGTGGACTTGTAGTTAGGTCTGTCTGCTGTTTTATTGTTTTCTATTTCTTCCTTCTATTTGTTGTTGTTGTTGTTCCTGTCTCCTCTTTCTTGCCCTCAATGTTCTTTTATATATATATATATATATATATATATATATATATATATATATATATATATATATATATTTGGTACTGGAGATTGAACTCAGGGGCACTCAACCACTGAGCTCTACTTTGCATTTTCTTTAGAGACAGGGTCTCAATGAGTTGCATAGGCCTTGCTTTTTGCTGAAGCTGACTTTGAACTCACAATGCTCCTGTCTCAGCCTCCTGAGCCAGTTGGATTACAGGTGTTTGCCACTGCACTTAGCTTATTTTATTTTTTTCTGGTGCTGGGTTTTGAATCCAGGGTCTTGTGCATGTGAGGCAAGCACTCTACCAATAGTGCTATATCCCCAGCTGCCATTTTTGTATTTTATTTAGAGATAAGGTCTCATTGAGTTGCTTAGCACCTTGCTTTTGCTGAGGCTGGTTTTGAACTCGCCATCCTCCTGCCTCAGCCTCCTGAGTTGCTGGGATTATAGGTGTGTGCCATTGTGTCCAGCCTCTCTATTTTATTATACTCAGTTTTCATTTATATATTTTGATTTGTACTATATCTCTCTGTATAGTTTTTTTTTTTCAGTTGTTACTCTAGAAATTAGAAAATAAATACATTTTTAGTCCATTGAGATCAACATTTTACCATTTCCATTTTGGAATATAGAAACATTAGCACCATATAGGGGTCTTATCTTTCTTTTTTAAAATATTTATTTTTTACTTATAGGTGGACACAATGTCTTTTTTCTATTTTCATGTGGTGCTGAGGATCGAACCCAGGGCCTCACGCATGATAGGCGAGCAATCTACCTCTGAGCCACAACCCCAGCCCGGTCTTATCTTTCTTTATGTTACACTTTTTACTGTAACCATCAAACAAGTTCTATAGAAATCAAGAGTGAAAAAATATTCTGTGACATTTACCGAGGTATTCAGCATTTCTATTATTCTTCCTTTATTGCTCATATTCCAAGTTTCTTTCTGTTATCATTTATCTTCTACCTGAAGAACTTCTGGTGTCAGAAATTTTGGCTATGAATTCTCTTTTTATTTTTCCACTTGAGAATGGCTTTATTTCATCTCTATTCGTTAAGCAAATTCTCACTGAATATAGAATTTTGAATTTATTTTTCCTAGAGCACCTGAAAATGTGCTGCTTTATTCTGGCCTGTATTGGTTTCTCATAAAAACAACAACAACAACAACAACAACAAAACTATGGTCATCTGAATCATTGGCCTCTATTAAATGTCTTTTCCATGCAAAAAGATTTTTGTGGTTCATCATGTGCCAAGTAACTTTGGATGGTATCCCGTATATTTTGAATATTACTTTTTAAGACTCTGTTTTATTGAATTTTATGATTATTTATTTATTTTTTGGAGGGGTTGGGGACTGAAGTCAGGGACACTCAGCCACTGAGCCAATCCCCAGCCCTATTTTAAATTTTATTTAAAGACAGAGTCTCACTGAGTTGCTTAGCACCTCACTTTTGCTGAGGCTGGCTTTGAACTCATGATCCTCCTGCCTCAGTCTTCAGAGCCACTGGGATTAGAGGCATGCACCACCATGCCTGGCTGTTTTGTTAAATTTTATGAAGAATGTTGATTTTTCTATTTTAACTGGTACTTGACCTACATAGGTTTAAGTAGCAAGTATTGAGTACCTCTTTGGCTTCTGGTTCCAGTGTCAGCTCAGTTTCAATATTTTTTGTGCTCCTCTTTGGGACTGTCTTGTACATGTACCATATAATGATCAGCTTGTGATCTGGACATTGGTCTTTTCACTGGTTTAGTGATCACAGTCTTTGCTCTGCTCAAGATTAGGTCAACTCATGCACAGTTAGAAGTTGTCAATGAACTGAGGAGTTCATTAAACATCTTCCCATTGGTATTTTCCAGTTTTCTAACCAGACTACAACCACTTCTGTGATTGAAACAAGTGAGGTCTTAAGTGGTTAAAATGGAGAATTAGAAAAAACAAATAGTTTTTATGTCCCTGTCCTTATGTAACCACAGCCTGCCTAATGGAAAAGAAAGTTCTTCCCTCTCTGATATTTGGCTCTTTTAAAATATTTGTACTTTTGTATGTCTCTTATTTCAGATGACATAATGTCTTCATGGTTTACCCACATTAGAATATGTGTTAGAATTTCATTCCCTTTTCAGATTTATTTATTTATTTATTTATTTGACAAGTAGTTGTACATTTTATGGGGACAATGTGATGTTTTGATGTGTGTATCTATTATAGAGATGTTAAATAAAGGTAATGAATGTATCCACCTCACCTCCTTATGTTTTTGTGGTGAAAATGCTTCAAACCTAGTCTTTTTGTAGGAAGAAGGAAGAAGTAATAATTCATGCCACTTGCTGGCAGGCCTTAAACCAGGAGGGATTTTATGTCACGTTGTAGTATAGTGCTTGAAAGTACAGGCTGTAGTGCCAGATTGCCTGAGTGTGAAACTAGGTAGAGCCTACTTAATATCTGTGTGACATTGGGTAAGGTACAGAACATCTGCATGCCTCAGTTTTCTTACCTGTAAAACACATATAAAATAACATCTACTTATAATGTTGTTATAAGGATTAAATAGGGTAAAAGATGTAAAGTACTTGGAATAGTGTCTAGGGCACAGTAACTGCTCAAAAAATATAATATATATGGGATATACATATACACATATATGTATCTATGATAATGGAGATGATGATGATGATAATGATGATGATGACATATGGTAAAGATTTTGTGGCACAATACTCCAACCCACTAGTGTATAACACATCAACTATTAAATTTAATCCCCTGAACCCTCAGTGAAGGTTATTTTTTTTCAACCAAGAGATTTTATTGGGGGGGCTACCCAAAGGGAGGAAAATGAGAAGAAGAGAGCAGCAGAAAGGAGAGAAAGAGAGCAGAGAGGAAGTGGGAGGAGAGCAGAGATCAGGCAAGGTTATAAAAACAAAAATTTTCCTGTGGGACTACTATTGAAATGTTGTTCTGTAGTACATATTATAGTTCTTTTATTAAATAGTAGAAAATATATAGTAACTGAAACTTTTCTTTAAGGTACTACCTCCAGTGGCCTATCCAGTGACTTCACAGCAAGCATCTACGTATGGAATGGTAAGAAAAACTCCTATGGGATGTCAATAGTGGTTAAAAGTCATCATGATTTACACTGATATGAAAAATTATATAGATGATTTAAAGTGGTAATCTAGCCACATCCTTTTCATTGGAAAATGAAATGATGTTTTAGTCAGGTTTTTTGCTGCTGTGACTAAAGGACTCGATCAGAACAAGTGTAAGGCAGTTAAAGTTTATTTGGGGGCCCTTCATGGTTTCAGAGGTCTCAGCTATGGACAGCCGGGTCCAATCCTTGGGGCTCAAGGTGAGGTAGGACATCATGGCAGAAGAGAGTGGGAGAGGGAAGCAGCTCACATGGTGATCAGGAAGCGGAGAGAGAGAGACACCACTCTCCAGACACAAAATATATATACCCCATAGCTATGCCTCAATTCCCGCCTCCTCCAGCCTCACCCTACCACTTCAGTTACCACTCAGTTAATCCCCATCAGGGGATAAATTCACTGGTTGGGTTAAGGTTCTCACAACCCAACCATTTCTCCTCTGAACCTTCTTGCACTGTCTCACACCTAAGCTTTTGGGAGACACCTCACTTCCAAACCAAAACAAATGGCAACATCCAGAAAAAAAATAGAGCAAAGGCTTTGGGAGAAGACTAATGAGAATAGAGAAAGGAACCCAGGAAATGAGAAGGCACATGAAGAAGTGGAATAGTAAAAGGTAAACTGTTCCAGAATTAATAGATAATCCAAAATACAAATAATAGTATGTGCATAATGCAGATTAAGTATAATTCTTATTTTATTCCAAGCTACCTTTTCTCCCTTTTTGATGAAAGTTTATTGTTTTGTTTGCCATTTTGATATTTTAACTAACTACTACTTTATATTAATCAATTTATAAAAAGTAAATTCACACCTTGAGGCTGAGGGAGGAGAATTGCAAGTTCAAGGCCAGCCTTAGCAATTTAGCAAAGCTGCAAAGAACTAAGTAAGATCCTGTCACTAAATAAAATATAAAAAAAGGGCTGGGGATGTTGCTCAGTGGTTAAGCACTCCTGGGTTCAATCCCTGATACCAATTTAAAAAAGTAAATTTAACAAGGCTGATTTTGTTCTTATTGTATAAACTTCCAGTTGGAGAAATTATTGATATAAGTAGAACACAAACTTTCCTGATTTCACTCTTTTTATCTCTTGACTTAAACAAACCCCTCATTTTTAAAATTCTAATTTCTTATATCTGAGAGCAGAATGCATTACAATGCATATTATACATATAGAGCATAATTTTCTGTATCTCTGGTTGTACCCAAAGTATATTCACACCATTCATGTCTTCATACGTGTACTTAAGGTAATGATGCCCATGTCATTCCACTGTCTTTCCTACCCCCCCAATTTTTGAATACATATTTATTTTAGTTGTAAATGGACCTTTATTTTATTCATTTATTTATATGTGGTGCTGAGAATTGAACCCACAGCCTCACACATGCTAGGCAAGTGGTCTACCCCTGAGCCACATCCCCAGCCCTCAAGTGAAATTTTTTAACTTCTCACTTATCCTCCATCCCATGCATGTGTGGGTATTCTTAGAAGATCCAAGTGTAAGACTCTATAAATCTTCATCTTATTCAAATGGCAATCTATCCTATCATGAACATTAATGTTTCTGATTATATTTAATGCGTTCATTATCCTTTCCAATATGTTATTCACATGATCAGAGAGCATGCCATCTACAACATTTTCATTGATAACTTACATGAAGAAGAGACCAATATAGGAGGGAAATGGTTACTCCTATATTAATGGGTCTGTGCAACCTCCTTGTTCTTCATTAAATGACCTTCTTTTGTCTTCTGGATATATTTTAAAACTTGAGCTTATCTGGTCACTGGGAAAATGATATAAACTAGAGAGATGTCAAAATAAGAATTGATGAGGCATTAATTCTCAGTCCTGAATGCCTTTAACCTGATGCGACTGCCCTTCCCTCATTACTTTCATCCCACGAATCATGTACATTCTTCACATTTACCCTTTAAGTGGACTTGTCAAATCATATACTCATAATGAAGTATATCAAAGATATACATATATCAGTATATATTCAACATATTCTACATATACTTGCACACTTCCCTTCAGTTTCCCATGAAGATTATTGACCTTTAGATGGCAGAGTTCTCTGTTTTTAAAAGAAAGGCTGTTGCATTTTTTTAAAAATATATTTTAGTTGTAGGTGGACACAATGCTTTTATTTATTTATTTCTATGTGGTGCTGAGGATCGAACCCAGTGCCTCACCCATGCTAGGTGAGCACTCTACAATTAAGCTACAACCCCAACCTGGCTGTTGCAGTTTTTAAACTTTATCTATCTATCTGTGTATTTATTTTTATGTGGTGCTGAGAATCAAACCCAGGACCTCACACATGCTAGGTGAACATTCTACCACTGAGCCACAACCCCAGCCCAGAGTTCTCTTTCTTGTAAAGAATTATTTTTATTTCTGATTTTCCTTCCTTACACTAGCAGCTCCTTCACAAATTTTCCCCCTTTTTCTTTGTATTTGGAATTTAGCATTCTTTTCAGAAGACATTAATGAAATGTAGTATTTATTATAGATGGGCTACTTGTCCTCTTGGTACTATTGTATTAGGAGAGCAATTTAAAAACTAATTATCACTTTTTCTTTTCCATTCAAATGTATAGGTTCCCAGTCCAACAGGATGTCCTTCCGTAATGGCATCTCAACCCATGATTTATACCCAAGAAGACTTCAAGACCAGCCCTCTTTCTATTCAGTCCCCAGGCCATCAGGTATGTTTGATCTGTTGTTGCCTAGGGCTTTGTTAGAGACTGAAAATCGCTGGAAGAACAACCCAGTGTTAAAATTGAATTTTACAACATATGCATCTTTTGTGTAGTGTTGGTCTGTCACTGGACAAAAACTAATTCTAACATTTTTGGTATCATAAAAAAACAGAAGTGTGCAAACCTCTACAAACTTGTGTTGTTAAACCTCAACTCAGTTCTTATGTCTATTCAAAAATCCTTTCATTCATTCACTTGTTTATTCATTCAACAAACTTAACTTTGGTCAGTGCTGGAAGCAAGTAATCCAGCTTGGAAATTTCAGGGACAACTTCTCAGAGAACTGATTATTCAAGTTGAATGGGGAAATAATGCTCCACAAAAACAAAGTAATAAGCAATTAGTGAGAGATGTAAAAAACAACCTGGGAACACAAAGGATAGAGCAATTAATTAAGTGGTAAAAGGTTTCAAGGCAGTAAGTATTGAATAGGGATGAGGATGTAAGTAGTAAATATACAGAGGGCATCAAGCTTGGCATTATAGGCAAGAAAGAATAGGTTCAACAAAGAACTAGAAGCAGGTAGTGGTAACATGGATGAGTGTAACTGAAGCACATGGGAAAGTGTCATGATTACAATGTTCATTGCCTCCAAGTATTGTTTTTTAGAAAACATGGTTTTCTAAAAAGTTAAGTTCTCAGCTGATATGTTAGGCTCCCTCCTGAACATGTATTTTAGGAGACCTGAAAAGCTTCAGGTATTAGATAGTGAGAAAAACGATCAGAGTTCAAAAATATTTCTAATTTATTCATAATCACAAAGAAAAATATATAGAAATGGTCAAAGATTTACATACCTATCTTTCTTTCACTCAGATGCAGTCCATGTAGAGATACCAAAGCAAAAAGATTCAGATTCAGAGGTGAATAAAATGGTGATCTTTCTGCAGGTTGAACTGACTCATCCACACCTTCCAAGTACAATAAACATTCACTTGGATATTCAATATAGTCTTGAGATTCTTCAATTCAGTATTTTGGAGAGCATGCAGTCTATTTTTCTATTTTAAGAGTCATTTTGAATATTTTTCCTCAGGTGTCCTATATAGTTCCCTATGTAGAATGTCTTGTAGCACAAATTATATTATACAAAAGTTGCAATTTATTTGGATGCTCTAAACAAAGTTATCCTTGAAAATGTATCCTGTAAAACCACCAAAAAACAACATTAATATCTTTAAGTCCACTTCCAAATAACACAAAGAGGTTAGAACACTTTAACTCCAGGCACCCTCCTGACTGACTGACTGTGGTGATCCATAATATGGTAATCTTGTCCCCTTCTTTAGCTCCTGAAAATTAAAATAATAAGTAATAATATTTATAGTAGCAGATTTTATTTAGATTTAGCCACATACTTACAAATTCTTTTTTCACCTTTTATTTTTATTTTTTATTTTTTTGGTGGTGCTGGGGATTGAACCCATGGCCTTGTGCATGTGAAGCAAGCACTTTACCAACTGAACTATATCCCCAGCCCTGTTCACATTTCTTTTGGTATTATATTCATTTTTCCCCTTGAAGAACATATTTTAGAAGTTCATTTAGCATAGTTATGTTCATAATAAATTCAGTTTTTGTTTATCTGAAAATATACTTTTATATACTTATTTTTAAAAACTAAACTAAATTGATGTTCATATACAAGCTGCTATAAACATTCCTTCATGTGTCTTTTTATAGAAAAACATGGATATATTTCTTGGGTAAATGCTAGGGGTAGAATGGCTGTATTATACAGTAGGTGTTTATCTTAATTTAAATTAAATTTAAATTTAGAGGCTGAGGATGTATCTCACTGGTAAAGTGCTTGCCTAGCATGTGCAAAGCCCTGGTTTCATCCTTATTACTGTAAAAAACAGACAGAACCACTGGCTAGGCATGATGATATGTGCCTGTAATCCACGCAGCTTGGGGAGGCTGAGACAGGAGGATTGTGAGTTCAAAGCCAGCCTCAGCAACTTAGAGAGGTCCTAAAAAATTTAGTGAGACTCTGTCTCTAAATAAAAATTAAAAAGGTCTGAGGTGTGGCTCAGTGGTTCAGTGACCCTGGGTTAAATTCTCTGTATCAAAACAAAATCTCTGCATTTAAACCATCCCTCTCTCCAGTTTTTCAGCATTGCCTCCTGTCTTCCACACCAACTTACCTTACCCTTTCCCAGTTTTCTTTTTAAAATTTTATTCTTTATATATATATATATATATATATATATATATATATATATATATATGATAGAGTGTATTTTGACATATCATGCATACATGGAGTATAACTGATTCTAATTAGGATCTCATTCTTGTGGTTGTACATGATGTGGAGTTTCACTGTGATGTATTCACATATGAACATAGGGAAGTTATGTCCAATGCATTCTACTGTCTTTCCTACTCCCACTCCCCCTCCCTTCCCCTCATTCCTCTTTGTCTAATCCAGTGAACTTTTATACTTCACTCCCCGTTATTGTGTGTTAGCATCCACATATCAGAGAGAGCATTCAGCCTTTGGTTGTTTAGGACTGGTTTATTTCACTTAGCATGATAGTCTCAAGTTCCACCCATTTACTGGCAAATGCCATAATTTCATTCTTCTTTATGGATGAGTAATATTACATTGTGTAATATTTTTTTTATTTATTTTATTTATCCATTTATCTGTTGAAGGGCAACAGGTTGGTTTCACATATTTGCTGTTGTGAATTGAGCTACTATAACATTGATATGGCTGTGTCACCTTGTTATGCTGATTTTAAGTCCTTTTGGTATATACCAAGGAGTGGGATAACTGGGTCAAATGGTGGTTTCATTCCAAGTTTTCTGAGGAATCTCCATGCTGCTTTCTAGAGTGGTTGCACCAATTTGAAATCCCACCAGTAATGTATGAATGAACCCTTTTCCCCACATCTTCACTAACATTTATTGTTATTTGTGTTCTTTATAATTGCCATTCTGACTAGAGTGAGATGGAATCTCAGTGTAATTTTAATTTGCATTTCTCTAATTTCTAGAGATGTCCTTCTGTAAAGAGCCTGTTCAGTTCCTTTGCCCATTTATTGATTGGGTTATCTGTTTTTTGTTTTTTGTTTTTTTTGTGTGTGTGTGTGTGTGTGTTGTGTATTAAGTGTTTTGAGTTCTTTGTATATCCTGGAGATTAATGCTCTATCTGAGGTACAGGTGGCAACGATTTTCTCCCATTCTGTAGGCTCTCTCTCATGTTTTTGATTGTTTCCTTTGCTGTGAAGAAGCTTTTTAGTTTGATACCATCCCATTTATTGATTCTTGATTTTACTCTTCTTGCACTTTAGGGGTCTTGAGAGGAAGTTGGTTCCTAAGCCAACATGATGGAGAGTTGGGTCTACTTTTTGTTCTAGTAAGTGCAGGGTCTCTATTCTTTTTTTTAAAATATTTTTAGTTGTTGATGGACCTTTATTTTATTTATTTGTATATGGTGCTGAGAATCAAAACCAGTGTCTCACGCATGCTAGGCAAACACGCTACCACTGAGCCACAACCCCCAACCCCTAGCAGGGTCTCTATTCTAATGCCTAAGTCTTTGATCCACACATAATTGAATTTTGTGCAGGGTGAAAGATGGGTTTGATTTCATTCTTCTACATGTGGATTTATAGTTTTCCCTACAGCATTTGTTGAAGAGGCTATCTTTTCTTCAATGTGTGTTTATGGTGCCTTTCTCTAGTATGAGATAACTGTATTTATGTGGGTTTGTCTCTGTGTCTTCTGTTCCATTCATCTTCATGTCTGTTTTTGTGCTAAAACCATACTATTTTTGTTACTATGGCTCTGTAATACAATTTAAGGTCTGGTATTGTGATCCCTCTGCTTCACTTTTTTTTTGTTTGTTTTGGTTGTGGGGTTGAACTCAGGGGGGCACTCAAACAATGAGCCACATCCCAGCCCTATTTTGTATTTTATTTAGAGACAGGGTCTCACTGAGTTGCTTAGCGCCTCACCATTGCTGAGGCTGGCTTTGAACTCATGATCCTCCTGCCTCAGCCTCCCAAGCTGCTGGGATCACGGGTGTGTGTAACCACACTGGGCCCATGTATACTTCTATAGCCTTCTGCATCCCAGTCTGTTTCAATTTTCTCCTTAAGTATGGCCCTAAGTATTGCTTTGGCTTTTCTGGACCTCATATTTTTCCAAATGAATTTATTTCATGACTGCTTTTTCTATTTCTTTGAAGAACATCACTGGAATTTTAATGGGAAGTGGATTAAATATGTATTATGCTTTTGGTAGT
This sequence comes from Marmota monax, assembly GCF_021218885.2. Taxonomy (NCBI): domain Eukaryota; kingdom Metazoa; phylum Chordata; class Mammalia; order Rodentia; family Sciuridae; genus Marmota; species Marmota monax. The sequence continues at coordinate 691,049 of NW_026692025.1, read as the reverse complement.
ATGGCCATTTTTTTAAACATGCTTTTTAAAATACCTTTATTAATTAATTATTTTTTTTATGTGGTGCTGAGGATCGAACCCAGGGCTTCACATGTCCTAGGAGAGTGCTCTACCACTGAGCCACGATCCCTGTATAATAGTATGGCCATTTTGACAATATTAATTCTGCCTATCCAAGAACACTCTTCCCCAGTTTTCTAAGAGGTTCCTGAGAGTGCTTGCTTACAAGGCCCCATTCCTCCCACCCTGCTAATTGTGTGTGTGTGTGTGTATGTGCGTGTGTGTCTGTCCTTGTCTTCCCCCACACACACATACACACACACACACACACACACACACATACACTTCCTTTAACTGGACTGCTTAAAGTCAGACTGTCTGTCATCCCCACCTTTTTTATCTTCTCTTCTTGGCCCTTCACCTGCAACCTCTTCCTGTTCAGGTTTCCTGAGGGTGATCAGAGTACCCCACACTATTGAAAACTGTTATACTCCCTCCTTTAGCTGGGCTTATTATCCTGGCAAGTTTAGTAGCTCTTTCTCTGTGTTACTTTGTCCCATACCCCTACCTGCTGATATACTCCTCTAGCCTCTAGTTTCATCTCTCCCCAGTTCTCTGGTCTTATTCTGGTTTTCTTTCCTCTTCCCCATCAGTCTTCAGCCCCATCCCCTTTACTTGGCCTTTTAATTCTACCCTTTCCTTGTACATGTTTTGAGTTTATCAGAAGGTCACAAACTAATACACACTGGTCTTACTGCCCTGGCAGCAGCAATAGCTTCATCTCAGTCTAAGTCACTGTTTCCTCCTACATTTCCTTCTTCTAAGACCCTCTCCTCAGTTTTCTAGTTCTACATTTTCTCTTTAGTTTTCTGCCCCTCCTCCAGTCCTTTGTGTCTACATCTATCCTTAATCATCTATCCCAACCCTTCTCCTTTAGTCCTCCACTGTCCCTTTCAATATCTGGTGGCTATGGATGCCTACATGTCCAAGAATGGACACCAAGTTCACCTGTCCTAGGCCTCCTGGTCTGGCAGCAGTAATAGAATCAACAATAACTCATCTCTGTTTCACTCAAATCCTTCCATCACGTTTGTTAATTAGTTCCTCTGTGAAATTTCCTGGCTTTGCAGTATTTAACAAGGATTTCTTCTCACCTATTAAACATTGACTTAAGTGTCTTCTGCTTATAGTTTGCTGAGATAAATTTTAAAAATTAGGAATGGGTATTAGATATGTTTATCAAATATGTTTTTGGAATCTAACAAGATCATATTTTTATCTTGAATACAAGGTAAGCACTCTTACCAACTGATCTATATCCCCAGCCTATCTTATATAACAATAAATTATTGCATTCTGGGACAAACTTTAATTAGGTACTTACATTTCTTTTAATGTAGTTCCTGGTTCAATTGATTAGGTATCATTAAAATGAGATTTTTAAACACATAAGTGAGATTGGTTGGGATTGATAAATATTTTTCTGTAAAGGTCCAGATAGTGAATACATTAGGCATTCTTTATAATTGTACTTCTGTTTTATACTCAATATAAATACGTAAGTGAATGACAATTGGCTGACGGCCTCTCAAACTTTATTTTTGGACACTGAAATTTAAATTTTGTATAATTTTCACATGTCTTAAAACATTATATTTCTTTTTATTTTTCCCCAACCTTTTAAAAACCGTTCTTAGCCCATAGGCCATACATGAACAGATGGTAAGCTGGATTTGGCACACAGGTGCACAGGTGAGATAGTTTGCCTATCTTGGGGTCTGTATTTTTCTTTTTGAGGACCATCTTCAACTGATTTTAAAATCAGTTTTTTTTTTCGGGGGGGGGGGTACTGTGGAATGAACCCAGGGGCACTCAACCACTGAGTCACATCCCCAGCCCTATTTTGTATTTCATTAGAGACAGGGTCTCACTGAGTTGCTTAGCATCTCACTGTTGCTTGAGGCTGTCTTTGAACTCACGATCCTCCCGTCTCAGCCTCCCGAGCTGCTGGGATTATAGGTGTGTGCTACTGCGCCAGGCTAAAATCAGCTTTTATATTAATAGTGCTCTATGACCTGGGGAACTTCCTATCATTTTCTGTACTTTGGGTTTTTTTTTTCTTTTTTTCTTGCCAGGGATTGAACCCAGGGGCACTCAACCACTGAGCCACATCCCTAGCACTTTCTATATTTTATTTAGAGACAGGGTTTATGCAAGTTGCTTAGGGCCTCGGTAGGTTGTTGAGGCCAGCTTTCAACTTGAGATCCTCCTGCCTCAGACTCCTGAGCCAATGAGATTACAGATGTGCACCACCATGCACGACCATTTTCTGTACTTTTTTTTTTTTTGTAAAGTTCTTAGAAAAAGACTTAACTTTTGGAAACGTTAATTATAGTGTAATAATAATCATGGACATTGAAGCTGGCCAGACTTGGGCACCAACCCCAGTTCGTCCATACACTGTCTCTTAAGCACAGGAAAGTAATTTGTTCACTCTATTCTCCAAGCTCCTATCTTCCCCATTTGGTAAATAAGAGTAATAATATGTATCCATCACATTGCATGTGGTTGAGCACATAAGGCAAGGCTTAGTGTAATATCTGCCATGTGGTAAGCACTCAAGTAACGGTACCCAGAAATTCCAAATATGTTTTGAAAGCCTTCTGACAGAAACCAAAGAGTGAAGTTTAACTTTTTAACAGTTAAAATTGCAAAAGAAGTATCTGCTCACTGAATGTGGTAGAACTAGTCCATAAAGCTGTCTATACTTGGTACCTTTCTATTTTTGCCCTCCAATTAATGAAGTTCTTCTCCTTGTAAGCTTTCAACTTATAAAACTGTTAAGGTTTGATTTAAAACCTATTATAGATATGAAGAGGTCAATCCATTGAATATTCTTGTTTCCTGATGATACCATGGGTAGTGTAGCTATATGGCTGTGGTGTTGAAAACAGATTGTACTGAGGAAAATTTGACTGATGGAAGTAAGTTCTCTTGTCCAGTTAAGAGCTGATATGGCTTTTGTAGCTAGTGGTGAATGAAAGGAGACTAACTTGCATGGGGTCATTACAAATGCTACATAAAGCTGGAAATGGTCCACAGGGTCAGGAAGGTTTTCCTTCAGGAACCTAGACCTGAACAGTATGTGGTGTTTACTTGGTGGGTAGTGAGATAAGGAGATAAAATATTTCAGACATAGGGAGTGTTCCCAGGCTTGTGTATAGATTAAATTAGATGGAACATTGTAGGTCCTTGGGGCACACTGGGAAAACACCACCAAAATTTTTGCAACGATAACTAAAAATAGGCTCTGAGAGATGTTTCTGGTGCTTTTCCTCTTCTGTCATTCTGCCCTTCAATTTGAGATAAGTTCAAATGTTTAAAAATGCCCTGTGACAGATTACTATGATTGAAAAAAATGGATAATAAGGGCAAGGCTCCTGCCTTGAAGGTCCTTAGTCTTGGAAGGAGATGGACTCCAAACCGTTATTTAATTGCCCCAGTTGCTTCTCTCCAGGATGATCAAGGCATAACTCAGTTCCTCATTTCTAACTATATGCCTCTGCTGTGCTCTGATTTCCTGTTGTTTCTGGCATTGTTCCTGTCTCTAGCTCCTTTCCCAAGAAAGGCCAATTCATATTTCTCACATCAGGCATCTTCATCTTCCTACTCTTCCCATACTCTAGTTGTGTCTACTTGGGGGCTGCGTTTTCATATTGCACACAAGTTTTGTCATATTAACTATAATCTTTGCTGCTTTAGCTACTTTTTTACCTTAATTTTTCTTCAACCCCCCCCCCAAAAATATAAAAGAATGTATGCATTATCAAATATGTATGGTGCCTCTGTGTATATAGGGACAGCCTGTAGTTCCACTTCTTAGGCACTTTCAAAGTAATTTATTATATATATATATATATATATATATATATATATATATATATATAAAATTTCTTATGTAAAATTTTATATAGATATATTAATAAATATAATAAAGATTATTATAAATAAAATCATTACTAAACATATCCACATATGAATACATATAAATGTATGGGAAATGATGGGAATTTACAATGTATGGGATAGAATACCCATAGAAAGGATAGAATACCTTGTAACAAACATGACACCTGGTTTATGAGATACGTTCAGTGGCAGAATTTGCTAGTGAGCTTAGTCTTCATGTTCACATGAACTAATTAACTAAGTCAGTTCTTTGAGAATGCAACTTCAAGGAGGCACTGGGAACACAAAGAGAAAGAAAAGTCCTTGTCCCCTCAAAACTTTTGATTAGTTGGGAAAATGATTTAAAAATACAGCAGTTATGTGATTACCATATGATGCAATGTGATGTACTAAATGACATAGGAATATGAATAGGAAGCCCTCTATATAGCTTTGAATGGAAGGTTTTAGAAGGTTACACAGAGAGGACACTTGATTTGGTCCTTGAAATACAAAAGGTCCAAAGATGAGACATTCCAGGCAGATGATACAACATAGGCAAAGGCTTTGGTGGGGAAGAATTTGGTGGGTTCACAGACCCAGGAGAGAGGGATAGAGACAGAGAGGGAGTGTTAGTTCAGTGTGAATGGACTCAGGAAGTTGGCAGGAGAGTGGAGGATCTGATGGAAGATCTAAGTAGTCTGTTCTTGTGGGAAACACATTTTATTAAGGGAATAAATTGTCAAGAATTATGTGTTCTAGAACTGTGAAGAGGTGATAAAGTTTAAATGTATCATAAGTGTGGTGCCCTAATTTGACAGGGCTAATGCCTTATAAAAAGAAGAGACAGAATACCCTCACTATGCTGGATCTTGACCTTGGACCTTCACCTTCCAGAAGTGTGAGAAAATACCATTCTGTTATTTAAGTCACTTAGTCTGTGGTATTTCATAGTAGTCAGTCTGAGCAAACTAATACATGATGCCATATAATAAAGAAGGAAGGGGCCTAAGTGTTGGTCTGGATGACTGAGAACACTGGGTGACATTGGAACACTGAGAAGAAGATGGGCCTAGGGGGAAGGAGGAGACTGGTGGAGCTGAATGTCTGAGGGGAAATGCTTGGCTGGAGGACTGAGAAAATGTGGGGTTGGAGTAATGCATAGAAAGTACCATCTGGATGACTGAGGGAGGGGCTGGAGGCTAAGGTGAAAGTAGTTGGAGGATTTGGGAGAAAGGGCAAGGTTGGAGGATGGGAGAGACTTGAAGTATATAGGACTGAGATAATGTAGAATGATTGGAGGATGAGTAGATCTAGATGATCATGACTGAGAAGAGGTTGGGGTTGGAGAAGAGGCAGGGTTGGAGGACTGAGAAAATGTGGCATGACTGAGGAGCCTGGGAAGTGAGAGGAACTAGAGGACTGGGGGAAGGAGTACAGTTGGAGGACTAAGAAAATGGGGTAGAATTGGAGGACTAAGGAGAGGGTAGTAGGAGATGGGGATGTGGGACATACTGAGTCTAAGAAGAGAAAGTTAGTGCTGCTGTCAACCTAATTTAAGACATGTGTGTCAACGGTGGGCCCTCTGAGAATCCTCATTACCTACATAAGAGGACTTACCTCGCATCATTTTTCACCAGTTGTTTGGCCCATATAGGTGTTGCTTCAAATCTAGTTATGACTCTCATTTAAGACAAAGCCAGTCCCTTAGGTGGAAGCTCAGGGCCTCATCCCCTGGGAGTTGCCATGGGGTAAAAATTTACCTCTTCCTGTCCTCATAGAGAGGATCGTTGTATCATTTCTGACATGTTATTTCCTGGTTGGACCTTCTGGCCTCTCAGCATATAATAGATGTAGTAGCTTTCTAAGCAAATGCAAGCAGAGGGCAATGGTTGCTCATGATTCCCTGCTAGGACCAGGGGCCCTCAGTAACATAAGCTCATGTGGGTATTATCAATGGAGTCATTAAAACTAAGAGCATATGCTTTGCAGTCAGCTTGGGGACAGATCTGATTATTTATAAGCTATGGAATCTTAGGCCAGTTATTTTAACATTGTTAAGGCTCAGTTTTCTGTGTTTTAAAATATGCATAATAATAAGGCTTTAGGCAGTATTAAGTGGGTGTTACATGGAATTACATCTATAAATTATTTGGCTTTGTGCTTGATACCTAGTAAGTCCTCAATACATGTTATCAGTTAAAAATTATGTTTTTATGCATTTAAATGTTATATATATGCTCTTGAGATTACTTGCCGCAGTCTGGCTGGGCACAATCAGGAGCCACTTGTCAAAAGAAACTAACTTTATTTTTAGAACCACACACGCCAAACAAAACAGCCTCTCAGGAAAAACCCTCAGAGCCTCAACTGCCACCACCGGCTTTCCACAAGCCTCTCTCTCCCCCCACAAGCTTCTCTCCACCTCCCACAATCCTCCTGCTCTTGAGGCCGATTGGCTGGGTCACGTGGGCGGAGCCAAAAAAGTCCCCCAATGAGCAGCTCCGTGGTCTGAAAGGGCAGGGAAACAGCCCAATGAGCATCACCGCAGAGGAGCCAATCAGCTAGATGTTGCTGGGGCCACTGTGAGCCAATCATCAGCCGGCAGCTGGAAGTTTGCTGGGGCCCCTTCGGCTGTGGCTCTCAACATCTCCCCCTCTCTGTTTAAACAACAAGCATGTGGCTTAGGGACCGTGCCTGCCTTAGGTTGTCCAATAGTACATATGGTCCTTAGGTTGGTACGATTGCAATTGGATCTTACCCGTCACTGACTACCGGTCCAGTATACAGCCACACCTGTGGAGAGGTCTTTGTACCAGCGGGGGGGGGGGGTGAGGTTCTTTGCCTCACCTCTGTTGGCCCCCAAATTTTAGCTGGACGATCATGACAAGCAGAAGGGAGGAAGATACACCAAGCCAATTGACGGCTCCTTTTGGAAAAATTGTACCACCAATGACATCATCAGCGAAAATACCCCAACACTACCACAAGTCGCTGCACCAACAGATAGTTCACAATGCATACAGGTGAGCTCACAATGTGTCCAGGCAAGTTCTGCAAGCAGTTCAGTGATGGCTATTGTAGAAGCTGTAGATTGGTTTTATCTTTGACTTCACCAGCACTGGGATGAAGATAGGAATTCTGGCAATAATGGCTAAAGAAAAAATTATGTAACATTACAGAAGGCACTAAAAGAAAACAATTTTCTTAACAATTTACATTGTCTTCACCGGCACTGGGATGAAGATAGGAATTCTGGCAATAATGGCTAAAGAAAAAATTATGTAACATTACAGAAGGCACTAAAAGAAAACAATTTTCTTAACAATTTACATTATCTTTAAGAGAATTATTAAATATAATGAAAAGGAAAGGTGAAAGTAAACAAACAGATCTGTTAACCTTCTTTTTTGTTTACATATTAAAACAATCCTCAACAGTTGTTTACCCAATTTAAATTAAACCATATAAATCACGTGAAAAAAAAAATATTTGGATCCATTTTATCATGAGCGCTCATCATATATGATATATGGACATACGTACATTCAAACATATAACACAAAACACAAGTGTGCACACATAATATAATACATACAACACATAACATTATAGTAAAGGCCTTATAACTTTTTACAGGTGAAATCTCCATTGCAATGTTTAAAAACTCTATAGTCAAAAAATAGAACTGATCAGCAAAACATTAACCTAGGTCTGTATGAGCTCAAAAAACAAAATAGAACTTCATGATATGGCAAAGGGCAATAATAAAATAGATATTGAAAAAAGCATCCTGGTTCTGTTGCAGATGTAAGAATAGCCAAACTGGAGTTTTGGATATCAGTTGTTATGGATTTGAGCCAAATCATCTTCTTTTTGGTCTGTAGAAATCGCTTTAGTTAATCTTTCTGGAATCCAAATCGGCTGCTGTTCTCCCTGTGGAAACACATAAACAGACCCCCGACTCCAGACAATCACTGGGTCAGGACCTTGGTTAATCTCTCTGGAATCCAAATCGGCTGCTGTTCTCCCTGTGGAAACACACAAACAGACCCTCGACTGCAGACAATTACTGGGTCAGGACCTTTCCATTGTCCTGTTAGAATATCCTTCCAAAGTACCTTGGGCTTATGCACATTTTTTGGACACATATGCCTTTCCGCAGCACTAAGTCCTGATGAATCCAAATTTAAAAAGTTTAGAGTAAAAACGGTTATTTTAAGTTTATCTTTGGGGAATATATACCCCTTCCCAATTCCTTCTTTTTGCTTTAATAAGTACATTTTAATAGTTTGATGAGCTCTTTCAACTATGCCTTGTCCCTGTGGATTGTATGGGATTCCTGTTATATGAGTAATGCCAAATGTTGAGCAAAATTGTTTAAAAGAGGTAGAAGTATAACCAGGGGCATTATCTGTTTTTAACTGTTTTGGAACACCCACAGTGGCAAAAGTTTGTAAGCAATGAGCTATAACATCTTTAGTTTTTTCTCCGGCATGAAGGGAGCCCATCAAAAATCCAGAAGAAGTATCAACTGTAACATGCAAATATTTTAATTTTCCAAATTCTGGCAAGTGTGTGACGTCCATCTGCCAAATATGGTTAGGTATCAGTCCTCTAGGATTGACTCCAAGATTAACTTGTGGTAAAAAGGTCACACAATTTTGACATTGTTTTATTATTTGTCTAGCTTGTTCCTTAGTTATTTTAAAACGCTTTTGTAAAGTATTAGCATTGACATGGAACTTTTTATGAAAATTTATAGCTTCTTCTAGTGTAGAGAAAATATGTATGTCATGTGTAGTTTTATCTGCTAAATCATTGCCCAAACTAAGGGCTCCAGGCAATCCTGTATGTGCCCTGATATGTCCTATAAAGAATGGATCTTTTCTGTCCCAGATTAGACTTTGTATAGTGGAAAGCAAAGAGAAAACAGTAGAAGAAGGGGAAATCCTACCAGCATCTTCAAGAGATACTATAGCATTAACTACATACTGACTATCAGAAAATAAATTAAATACAGAATCTTTAAACATCACAAAAGCTTGTAAAACTGCATTAAGCTCTACCTTTTGAGCTGATTGTTTGGGTACTAAAAATGTAAAAGTTTGATCAGGGGTAACTACTGCTGCTGTACCATTATTTGACCCATCAGTGAATATATTTGGAGCATTCATGATAGGTGTTTTTCTTGTCATTTTTGGAAAAATTACAGGATGCAGTGACCAAAAAGACAATAAAGGATTAGATGGTAAGTGGTTATCAAATGAAACATTAGATTTGCACATGATTATTGCCCAAGTATTTAACTCATTAGCTAACTCATCAATTTGATTCATAGTATATGGAGTAATAATTTTATTGGGAGAAATTCCAAACACTCCCTTTGCTGCTTTTATTCCTTTGAGTATTAATTGTCCTACAGCCTCAGGATACCTAGTAAGAATAGTGTTAGGAGAATAAGATAAATGTATCCATAATAATGGACCTTCTTGCCAAAATACTCCTGTGAGCCACAGCGGAAGGGGCCCCAGCAAACTTCCAGCTGCCGGCTGATGATTGGCTCACAGTGGCCCCAGCAACATCTAGCTGATTGGCTCCTCTGCGGAATCTCTAAGCTCCTCTCGTGGACTGGGTGTTGAAGAAAGCTAAAACTATCCATACTTTTCAAAACCGCACATGGCGCTGTATCATCATGTCCAGTCTTTCTCTGAATGTGTCTTTTCCCAGCTTCCCTGAAAGCAACTATGGCTCTGAAAAAGGCTGGAGAACTGCCCATCGGAATACAGCCACAGGATCAATTCCAATCATCCCAGAGATAAATGCATTCTTGCTACTTCTCAGAAGAGCTACAATGTCTGGGCGCATATGATCTGTATTTTTTTCCCGAAAATCCTTTACTCCATAATTTACTTTTCCAGCATAGTGTTTTATGGTGAAAGCAGGCTCCATCACAGCTGGAAATTCAATGTAAGAATTCTCTTCATGTTGATGCTTAAACTTGTCTAGCAATGTCTGATTTGTTGCCTGTGGAAAATTGCTTTCTTCATCCAAAAGATGGAGCAGTCCTGTTGGTTTTTTTTGCTAATAAGTTTTATGCAACAAGTATTATCAATATAATCAATATTATGCCAACTGATACCTTCAGTTCTTTCCACAAGCCTCTCTCTCCCACCCAAGCTTCTCTCCACCTCCCACAATCCTCCTGCTCTTGAGGCCGATTGGCTGGGTCACGTGGGCGGAGCCAAAAAAGTCCCCCAATGAGCAGCTCCGTGGTCTGAAAGGGCGGGGAAACAGCCCAATGAGCATCACCGCAGAGGAGCCAATCAGCTAGATGTTGCTGGGGCCACTGTGAGCCAATCATCAGCCGGCAGCTGGAAGTTTGCTGGGGCCCCTTCGGCTGTGGCTCTCAACAATTACTTACATCTATTGTACTGTACTTTGTAATGCTATGGTATTGGGTATGTCTTCTCAAATCCATATGACTTGATATCAGCTGTGGTAGTAGTGTTTATCTCACAGAAATAGGCAAATGTTACAAAATAAAGCTTGATTTATGGCTTGTCACTCCAGACTTAAGAAAGTGATAGAGGAACTGTGACTAAATGTAGATTTTATTTTAAAGTAGGTTATGTATGTAGCCATTACGTTGTGAAAAACACAAAAATGAGGCAATTATTTTCTGGTATTTGAAAACCAGTATCCAGTTCAGCAAAGGAATCACATATCATTGATGAATGACTAAATTGCCAAGACATACATTTTTTCCATATTACTTTTCTTATTACTTAAAATGAAAACATCAAGTTGGGTGCCATGGTGCATTCTTGTAATCCCAGTGATTTAGGGAGGCTGAGGCAGGAGGATCTCAAGTTCAAAGCTAGCCTCAGAAACTTAGTGAGACCCTAAGCAATTCAAAGAGACCCTGTGTCTAATAAAAAACAAAAAAGGGCTGGGGATGTGGCTCAGTGGTTAAGCATCCCTGGGTTCAATCTCCAGCACCCCCACCCCCAGCCGGGAAAAAAAAATAAAAAGAAGAAAAAGGAAAACATCAACCAACATTCATGTTAAATTTTTTTTTATTTTTTTAAGAGAGAGAGGGAGAACTTTTTAATATTTATTTTTTAGTTTTCGGCGGACCCAACATCTTTGTTTTTGTATGTGGTGCTGAGGATTGAACCCAGTGCCTCACACATGCTAGGTAAGCACTCTACCTCTGAGCCACAACCCTAGCCCCCAGATATTTTTTTTAAAGCGGGAGATAAAAAAGTGACATTTAGAGTTGATAAGCTTAGTGTACTGTTGGAAAAGCTGTTGCCATGTGATGAAAAAAAGTAAGGAGTCAGAATGAACTTGCATATAACTTTGTAATTAAGAGAAACCTAGAAAGGAAATATATTCTGCAGTGTAATATAGAAATAATTTTTCTATACCTGTAAGGGAGTAAAACATAAGGTAAGATTTTTGTTCCAAGGAATAGAATAAAACCTTGCTGTAAGACCCAAATAATATATCTCTTACATGAATTATTACAGATTGGATTTAGTGATGATTTGGAAAAATGTTTTTAAAGTCTGGAGTAAAGACAGTATTAGTAATAACAAATATGAATATAGATATGGGTTAATTAAGTGGAATCAAATTGTGTGTGTGGGAGGGAGGTGGGGAAGGAAAGATGGGAGATTGTTTTATGTAAATGTTTTCCTGTAGAAACATTACCTATTTTTCACTTTTTTCCCCTCGTTTTTGGACGGTGTTGAGATCAGGAATAGTTTTAAAGAATACAGTTCGAATCTATTTTTCTTTGTTGGAATAGAGCATTGTGGTCCTTAAAGCTGTTGGCCAGAGGTTGACAGGTCTTTACTCTTCCAAGGCAAATAGCCTGGAAGTCTTTAGAGAGGTAGTTTGGAATTTCAGCTTCATTTAATTTCTACCTGTACGATTTTGGAGATACTGCAAACTCTCTGAGCCTTAGTTCCCTTATTTACAATAGTAGGATGCCAATGTCCTGCTTTTTAATATAAAGACAGGTATTTCTACGTATGCCTGTATGCATGATCATGTATTAATTATCCGTGGAGACAAACTGGTTTACAACGATTGCCTCTGAGAAGGGAGACGGATTTTGCTAAGCAAACATTCCTATGTTTGCGGTAGAAGTTGTGGGAGGGGCTGAAGTCCTGAAAAACAGTTCTGTGAAAGCAAAGTCAGGGACAAACACTGTATTAGATGTCTGAAAAGAGATCAAAGAATACTTATGTGGGCCTGTATGATGCACTAGCTTTTAAAGGGTTATAGTGGAGGGTAATGTTGGGTAAGTCCTTTAGTCTAGTAGCCTAGATGGAGTTCTTAGGATGTAAACTCTGAAGTTTAGTTTTGTGATGTGGCTGGATTCTGTGCAAAAGTGGCTTTAGAGAAAGGTTGGTGCCATCGGTGGGGTATTTATTATCATTAGGCCAATGGCTGTACTCTGAAACAGACACAAAACAAGTCACCTTCAAGGGGATAATGGGAATAGAAAGGCGATATTCATATTGGCGTCTAGGTCCCAGGTTCGCTGGTGTGCAAATAAACATGGGGTCGCTCCATAAGCCATTGTAAAGGGTGTTCCCTGTTTTGGCGTGGTCCGGTAGCCTAGGGTTTTAACCCTGCCCACTCAAATCTCTAGTACGTTTTCCCAGAAGTCCCTATTGGTCCTTCCTGCAGCTTCTGATTTTCTTCTGTGTCGCTTCTACGCTTGTCATTCACTTCTGTGCAGCCAATTAGCATGTAGAGGTTGGGCTTAGTCGGCCAAAGGAGAGGCGGTGACTCTTGCGTAGTCACCAATGAGTGCGCAAGACTCACGGGGGAGGGAGGGGTCTGTGGGTGCAATCCAGCTAATCACTGATCACGGGTGGCTGGCCCCTCAGCAAGGCAGTTAGCCGAGGGCTTGCTTTCTCAAGATGGCGGCCTCTAAGGACGGTTGCGGCGTCGAAGTGGCTGCAGGGAATGGGCGGCGGCTCCACCTGGGGATTCCTGAGGCTGTATTTGTGGTAAGGGTCGCGCTGTTCCCTGGTATGTTGGCCGGAGGCTGAAGTCTGCTTCCTTTCCAGCCCCTACCCGAGCTCGGACTGTTGGGGGAAGGGACTGAACTGAAGGACCAGGAAGGGAGCGATCGTCCGCTTTCCCTCCGGATATCTGAAGCGATTGAGCTCTGTTGCAGGTCGCTCTGAATAAACGCAGGCCGAGCAGGTCCTAAAAGAAACAGGGCCTGGGACAGGAGGACTGGGGAGCGAGAGCAAGGTCAGAGTGAGGGGGCTTGAGCTGGATGTCTTGAGGGACCGCTCCTTTATTGCCAGGTCCCTTTAGAAAACGCGAGGTAGTGAGTGATCGCACCTCAGCCTAGATGCTGTAAAGACAGATAAGTGAACACTTAGAATACAGTGAGTAGGCAGAACAGTTGGTGGTAAGATGTTAATTAAGGAATGGTACCTTGTCAGTTTAAGGAATGCAGAGGTCTCTTGCCTCTGGGAAATGGAAGGAGATGTTGTTAGGGTAACGGTGTAAAATCCTTGTGTCTTGCTAAGGAATCAAGGACTTATCCAGTAGGCAACGAACTGTCATTACACAAGGTATGTACATGAGACCATGATATGATCATATTTACTAAAGAATGAATTATGTGCAGTTTAGAGGAGGTGGGGGACATAATTTGGAGATTTCACGGAACAGGGAGACCAACCCCATGTTTAAACAAAGAGAAGCAAGTAGAAGCTGTCAACCCTGTCGTTTTTACATATCTAACTATTCTAAAAGCAGCGTTGTAAAACTACTGGAATTATGACAGAAAACCTCTGAATGGCATTCCAGGCCAGCATCAACTGTCTTTCTTCATTTAGTTGTACTAAGCTACTATGAAAACTTAATGGAATTTTGTCCATCTTTTAATTTGAACCAAAAGATATACTATATTGTCTTCTTTTTGTTAATTATGTCTTATATCTTTCTAAAGATATATTTCTTGTATTTAGAACACGCCTTATTTGCATTTGATGCTTGAATTCTGTAATTATTTTCCTTAATTTTTAATTATTTCACGTTTTCTTTCCGAGATATGCCACATTTCTTTACATTTATCTCTCAACTGATGGTAGCAAGAAATAAAATTTGCTGATTGCCAGGCACTTTCTCAATGACTTTACAGAATTCTAGGGGATAGTTAGCTATTATAATTCCCATATTGTACATGTTGAAATTGAAAAATAGACCCCTTGAGTATCTTTCTCAAGGTCAGACAGAATGTAAATGAGATATTTACAATTTGAACTTCAGCAAATTGTGGGGCTCCAGAGCCTCTACTTACCCCTCTCATGTTCTGCTCTGGGACAAAATTGAGGTAATTCTCTTGGTTTGTGCCATTTATCCTAATCCTAGCATGGTGCCTGGCATATAGTATAACTTGATACTTGTATAGTTAAATTTCCATAGTGCCTTAAATACAACATTCATACTACTTAGCTAGAGATGGCCTCAAAAATCTAATTCAAGAAGGGGCTTTATCTTAAGTTTTGTCTTAAAATACATTGTTTTCCCTAAAAATTTTTTAATTGTAGTTGGACACAATACCTTTATTTATTTATTTGTGGTGCTGAAGATCGAACCCAGGGCCTCACATGTCGTAGGCAAACATTCTACCACTGAGCCACAACCCCAGCCCCCTCCCCTAAAATTTTATGAGTTATTTTTTTAGACCCTAAAATCCCTACCAGCATGATATAATAAGGAACCCAAATTTTACATCTTTTTATGGTCTCAAATTAATGAGTGACATGGTTTTAGAAAGGGCATCAGATTTTGTATAAATAATAGTTTGACACTTGCCTCTGGTTTCCCATTGCTATTCAGCCTTAACCATATTGTTTTACTACTTTGAACCTGTTTCTTTAACTGAAATGAGAATGACACTACTTATGACAAAAAAAAGCATGCTTTCAGTATTGCAGGTATAGTACGTGCTTAGTAAGTGTTAGTCTAATCCCCTATGGCAGGAAGCCATCTATATATCATAGTGGTTAAAAGTCAGACCTGGCTTTTCCTTCAATCTTACTTTTAGAATAATTTTATTTTTCTCTGCTTGAATTATCCCTCCACCATTGTTTATCTGATGCCCTTATCAACTTTTAGTATCTGCTTTGGATATTACCTCCCTGTAGATTTTCCTAACTTCAACCCCAGAACAAAATTCGTGGAACTTTTCATCTGTATCCCCACAGCATATGTTGTACACATAGCTAATGTTTGCTCATTACTCACTACTGCACAGTTATACATAGTCTCCTAAGCATTTCACACAGTCTAACTCTTTTAATTCCCTGTGAGGAAAAGGCACTTTATTTTTTTTAAATATTTTTTTAGTTGTAGATGGACACAATACCTTTATTTATTTATTTATTTTCATGTGATGCTGAGGCTCAAACCCAGTGCCTTGTACTGTGAGGCAAGTGCTCTGCCACCGAGCCACAATCACAGCCTGGAAAAGGCACTCTAATTTCATTATATAAATCAAGAAATTGAGGCAAGGAGAGGTCAACATATCTAATATGTGGTAAAGCCAGTATTCAAACTAGGCAATCCCTGTCTCTTTTTAAAAATCTTTTTATTAGTTCATTCTAATTGTACATTATAGTGGGGTTCATTTTTATATATTCACAAATGCATATAAGATAATTTGCTCCATTTAAGTCCCCAGTACTTCCCCTTTCTGTCCCCTTCTCCCTCCCCTTGATCCCCTTCCTTTACTCTCTGAGTTGTCTATTTATTGTTGTTTTTGATTGGTGCATTGTAGCTATACATAAAAGTGAAATTCATTGTGATATATTCATACATGTACATGGCGTATCCTTGTCAGAAATTATTTCTATTTTTGATCATTGCCATTCTAACTGGAATGATATAAAATGTCAATGTACTTGTTTTTTTAAAAAATATTTTTCATTGTAGATGGACACAATACCTTTATTTATTTATTTTTATATGGTGTTGAGGATTGAACCCAGGGCCTCACTGTGCTAGGCAATTGCTCTACCACTGAGACACAACCTTAGCCCCCTCAATGTGGTTTTGATTTGCATCTTCCTGATTACTGAGGTGTTGAACAGTTTTTCATATATTTGTTGACTATTTATATTTCTTCTTTTGAGCAATGTCTGTTGAGGTCATTTTACCCATTTGTTGATCGGTTATTTACATATTTGGTGATTTTTCAGTTCTTTATATATTCTGGCTATTAATCCCCTTTCAGAAGAGTAGCTGGGAAAGATTTTTTTGCCATTCTGTAGGCTCTCTCTTTATGATCTTATTTGTTTCTTTTGCTTTTTAATGTGAGATTCATCCCACTTGGTAATTCTTGGTTTTATTTCTTGCTCTTTAGGAGTTTTGGTGAAGAAGTTCGCCTACACCAGTATGTTGAAGTGCTGACCCTATTTTTTTTTTCTAGAAGTTGCAATATTTATGGTCTATATTCTAGGTCTTTGATCCACTTTGAGTTGATTTTTGTGCAGGGTGAGGGATAGGGATACAGTTTCATTCTACATATGGATAACCAGTTTTCCCAGCACTATGTGTTAAAAAGTCTGTACTTCTTCCAGTGTATGTTTTTGGCACATTTGTCAAGTATTAGATGACTATAAATATGTGTGTTTGTCTCTGTGTCTCCTATTTTGTTTCCAGTACCATGAAGGTTTTGTTACTATAGCTCTGTAGTATAATTTGAAGTCAGGTATTGTGATGGCTCCAGCATTGCTCTTTTGGCTTAGAATTGCTTTGGCTATTCTGGGTCTTTTATTCTTCCAAATGAATTTTAGAACTGTTTTTTTTTCCCTAGTTCTGTGAAGAATGTCATTGGTATTTTGATGGGGAACGCAGTGAATCTGTGTAATGATTTTGGTAGTATGGCCATTTTAACAATATTAATTCTACCTATCCAAGAGCATGGGGAGGTCTTATCATCTTCTGAGGTCTTCTCTAATGTCTTCCTTCAGTGTTCTTTAATTTTCATTGTAGAAGCATTTTATCTCCTTGGTTAAGTTTATTCCCCTGTGTCTTAACCACGTCTTAGGCTGCTGCAATTCTCCTCGCTGAATTCTCCTTGGTGAATTTAGCCTTGGTGGCATCATAGTTAAGTCCCTTGTTGTGTTTTTCTTTTTCTTCATGGACTTCTTTGAGCTAAAATATTCCTTGATAGCTAATAAGCATAAATATGAATAATGATGTGAAGGTCACAGAAATCATAAGATAATTGAAGTTTCTTATAATTAACTAAAGTTAACACATGCTAGGCGAGTGCTCTGCCGCTGAGCTACAGCCCCAGCCCCTCCATGTATTTTCATGTAGCTTCTGATCCTTATCTAATTAACTAGCTTTTTTTTCCCAAAGACCAGGTATATATTTTTTGAAGAAATTTAGCATTGGTATTACTGTTTTTCTTTTGCTTTATTATTCATTTCAAAACAATTTTATTTTATTTGAACTTCTTGATACTTAAGGAAGCATTTGCAGTTTGCCTTGGAAACCTAATGATCATATTTAACATGCTTTCTATGGCAGAACATGTTGAATTAAAAATAAGTAGGAAAATTGGTAATTTTGGCACACAACCTGTTGAATCATTTTGAGATTAGTATGTATGAATAAGGAATATGTTTGGTTGCTGGTAAATTTTATATTTACTATAGGGCCACATGGGAAATGCATAAAACAGGAAAGGTCATCATTCCCCCCTGTTTGTAAATGAAAATTAAATAGGTCTAGGTACACTGGTGCACACCTGTAATCCCAGTGATTTGGGAGGCTACGGAAGGAGGATTACAAGTTTGAGGCCAGTCTCTGCCGCAGTCTGGCTGGGCACAATCAGGAGCCACTTGTCAAAAGAAACTAACTTTATTTTTAGAACCACACACGCCAAACAAAACAGCCTCTCAGGAAAAACCCTCAGAGCCTCAACTGCCACCACCGGCTTTCCACAAGCCTCTCTCTCCCACACAAGCTTCTCCCCACCTCCCACAATCCTCCTGCTCTTGAGGCCGATTGGCTGGGTCACGTGGGCGGAGCCAAAAAAGTCCCCCAATGAGCAGCTCCCTGGTCTGAAAGGGCAGGGAAACAGCCCAATGAGCATCACCGCAGAGGAGCCAATCAGCTAGATGTTGCTGGGGCCGAGGAGCCAATCAGCTAGATGTTGCTGGGGCCGCTGTGAGCCAGTCATCAGCCAGCAGCTGGAAGTTTGCTGGGGCCCCTTTGGCTGTGGCTCTCAACAAGTCTCAGTGACTAAGTGAGGCCCTTACTCAACTAGTGAGACTGTCTCAAAATAAACAATATAAAGGGCTGGGGATGTTGCTCAGTGGTAAAGCCCTCTGGGTTTAGTCTTCAGGCACAAAAAATAAATAATGAAAATGAATAAAATAGAATTGTGAAAGAATAATAAATTGGCTTCATAATGTATGTGTACTGTCTAAAAAGTGATATTTAATTTTATTTGGTACCAACAGGAATTGAACCCAGGAGCACTCAACCACTGAGTCACATTCCCAGCATATTGTTTTCTTTTTTTAGTACTGGTGATTGGATTCAGGGGCATTCAACCACTGAGCCACATCCACAGCCCCATTTTATATTTTATTTAGAGACAGGGTCTCACTGAGGTGCTTAGTACATCGCCATTACTGAGTCTGGCTTTGAACTCACGATCCTCCTGCCTCAGCCTCCTGAGCTGCTGCCAGCATATTTTTAAATTTGGCGGGGGGTGGTACCAGGGATTGAACCCAGGGGAACTGGACCACTGAGCCACACCCCCAGCCCTATTTTGTATTTTATTTAGAGACAGGGTCTCACTGAGTTGCCTAGCGTCTCACCATTGCTGAGGCTGGCTTTGAACTCATGATCCTCTTGCTTCAGCCTCCTCAGCCACTGGGATTACAGGCGTGTGCCACTGTGCCTGGCTTTTTAAATGTTTTATTTAGAGACAGGGTCTCACTAAGTTGCTTAGGGTCTCACTAAGTTACTAAGGCTGACTTTGAACTTGTGGTTCCCCTGCCTTAGCCTCCCCAGGTATTGGGCTGTGCCACAGGCATGTGCCACTATGCCTGGCTGTTCTTTATCTGTTTTTTTTTTTTTTTTAATTCTTTTTTTGTTGTAGATGGACACAACACACAACATATTTATTTTATTTGTTCTTATTTTTATGTGGTGCTAGGGATGGAACCCAGTGCCTCACGCATGCTAGGCAAGCACTCTACTACTGAGCCACAACCCGGCCACTACTAGTCTTTGTCTTTTTATAGTTACTCTTTTAGTTAACAACAAAACTTTGGGATAAACTTTTTTTTTAATATTTTAAAAACAAAGTTGTCAAAAACTCAGATTGAGTAGTATAAATTCTAAAATTTTCATGTTATTTTTGATCTTAAAGGAAGATGTAGACTCCTTCATGAAACAGCCTGGGAATGAGACTGCAGATACAGTACTAAAGAAGCTGGATGAACAATACCAAAAGTATAAGTTTATGGAACTCAACCTTGCTCAAAAGAAAAGAAGGTAAGTATAAAAATTTCTAAGTTTTTAAAAATTTTACATGACTTGAACTTTTTTTAATATTTATTTTTTAGTTTTAGGTGGATACAATATGTTTCTTTTATTTTTGTGTGGTGCTGAGAATCTAGCCCAGTGCCTCATGCATGTTAGGCGAGCACTCTACCACTGAGCCACAACCTCAGCCCGTGACTTGAACTTTTAAAACATCGAGATATACTTTATAAAATGTCTGCTTGTCAAGTGTTCAGTTTGATAAATTTTGACAAATATATCCGATTCTGCCCAGAATTGATTCTTGTCCAGATCAATATCTTTCATTACCCCAGGAAGTTCCCTCTAAACCCTTTCCAGTTATTCCCTCCCCAGCAACCTTTTGTTATCTGTTTGAACTTCATATGAGTAGAAGCATATAGTTTTGTGTCAACCTTCTTACACTTAGTGTAATGCTTTAAAGAGTCATTCATGCTATTGTGTGTATCAGTAAATTAGTTCCTTTTTAGTGCTGAATTCCATTCCATTGTGTATAGGTATACTATGACTTTAGTATATTTTTATCTATTTTAATATTGATGGACATTTCGGTTATTTTCCTTTTTGGCTCTAAGTGTTTATGTGGACATATATTTTCATTCCTCCTGGGTAAATACTAGGGGTACAGTTGCTGAAGTTTAGGTTCGATTTTATGAGAAACTGCCAAAAGTCAATGTATAAGAATTCTAGTTGTTCCACATCTTTACAAACATTTAGTATTGCCAGTCTAAAGATAATTTCAAAAACCATGGAATGAATATTAAAGACCTTATTCCAAAGAATCTAAGATTATAACATCTTAGATGTATAGTTCATTCTTCTAATTTTGCTAATGAGATGAAAGACCTACAGACCCACTTTCCCAATAATACATAATTAATAGGTGTAGTCAAAGAAATCCTCACTCTCAACTCTTATTTCTCCATACATATCCTTTTATATAGCTCATAAAGTCAATTCCTTGTAATAAATATTTGTGGATATTTGCTATGTTTATGTTCCAGAATGCTTCTGTCAGTTAAATACTTAGGAAATTCTAACCATGTGCTAGATAACAATTTTGGGTGAAGTAAAGTCCGATACCAACTTTTAACATGGATACATCTTGGGGGGATTGATGAATTCTTTAAAGTACATAACGTAGAACAGTAGAGATGCTTTGGTACAATACAGTGAATTAGCATTGGGGAAGGAAGAGAGCAAGGAGTTTCAGGGGAAGTTCCAAGAGGACTAGATTGCTATAGAATTTCAAAGGTTGGTTATGAGTTTAAAGACAGACTAGAGCAAGAAAGAGTAGTTTGGGCATAAGCAACACAATTTTGTTTTTATTTTTATTTTTGTTGTTGTTGTTGTTGTTGTTATTATTATTATTTTGTACCAGGGATTGAGCCCAGGGGTGCTTAACTGTTGAGCCATATCCCCAGCCCTTTTTAAAAAATATTTATTTTTTAGTTGTAGATGGACACAATACCTTTATTTATTTGTTTTTTTTTTTTTTTTCTATATGGTGCTGAGGATCAAACCCAGGGCCTTGAACATGCTATGTGAGTGTTCTACCACTGAGCCACAACCCCAACCCTCCCCAGCCTTTTTTTTTTAAAGAGAGAGAGATAGATAGATACAGAGAGAGAGAATTTTTAATAGTTGTTTTTTAGTTTTCAGTGGACAGAACATCTTTTTTTTTTTTTAATGTGGTGCTGAGGATAGAACCCAGCGCCCCATGCATGCCAGGCGAGCGTGCTACTGCTTGAGCCACATCCCCAGCCCTCTCCAGCCTTTTTTAATATTTTATTTAGAGACAGGGTCTTGCTCAGTTCCTCAGAGACTATCTAAGTTGCTGAAGCTGGCTTTGAATTTGAGGTCCTCCTGCCTCAGCTTCTTGAGTTGCTGGGATTAAACTTTCTCATTTGATAATTGGAGAAATTTGAATATGGGGTGGGTATTACATGAGACAAAAAATCATAGACATGGAAAGATGAAAAATATTAACAAAATCCAGAATAGGAAATACTAAGAATAGTATGCTTTCATATTGGCAAAAGTATAATTAATAGAAATACATATAATGATCTTCATTAAAGATGTATTATCAGGGATAATCTCTGGATGGTAAGAATGTGGTATTTTTCTTATTTTTATTCTTTAATTTTTCAACATGTGCATGTACAGCTTTTTGTGATAATAAAATGAAGCCATTGGATTAGGAATCACCAATAGGGAGTTTAGATAGGAAAATGTGCCTTGAGGCCAAGCCATCTGAGATGGGGGCATGGGGAAGATTGGATGGAATAGGTTTGTTGAGGAGCTCTGAAGTTCAGAGATTCTTTTGGACATCCAAGTGGAAATGTTAAATAGACAATTAAATATATGAGTCTTTTTTCTTTAAGTTGTTGACAGACCTTTGTTTTATTTATTTGTTTAGAGAAAGAAAATTTTTTTAATGTTTATTTTTTAGTTTTCAGTGGACACAACATCTTTTTAATTTTTTTTTTTTTTATGTGGTGCTGATGATCAAACCCAGCGCCCCGTGCATGCCAGGCGAGTGCGCTACCGCTTGAGCCACATACCCAGCCCTATTTTATTTATTTTTATGCGGTGCTGAGAATCGAACCCAGTGCCTCACACATGCCAGGCAAGAGGGCTTCCACTGAGCCCCAGCCCCCGCCCCAGCTCCAAATATATGAGTCTTAATCCCTTAGAAATTTTTTTTTTTTTTTATGTTTAGTGTGTGGGAGGATTCCAATTTATTTATTTTTATTTTATATTTTTATGTGGTTCTGGGGATTGAATCCAGGGCCTAGTGCATGCGAAGCAAGCACTCTACCAACTGAGCTACATCCCCAGCCCTGAATTTTTTTTTGTAAGTAAATATATTTTGGCTTACTATTGGCTTAGTATCACTTAATGTTAATATAGTCTGGTTTAATAATCTTTTTTCTTAATGCATTTTGGTTTTTGTATCTTGTTTAGGAATTGTTTGCTTATCCCTAATTCATAAAGATAACTTCCTGTATTTTCTTCAAAAAGCTTTGTTATATATTTTACATGGAGATACTATAATCCATGGGTTATTAAACATGGGTTGCTAAATTTCAAAGCAATTATATGATTTTCAAGACCGTTTCTTTGTCTCATGTTTACTATAAAATGGTGGATCTATAGTTTGAAATATATATTTAAATGTTTCTTTGTCACTAGGAGATAGAAATAGTAAATGGTTGGAATATAGACTATCTTCTTTCATGTGACTTTAATTAGGAGTTTTAGAATCTTCAGACTTCAAAAATAGAGACCCCACCCTGTGATTTCTCTCATTCTTTCCTGATGGTGTTGTTCTACTATTGAATCAATAGCTGCTCAAAAATTGTTACATGGTAAACCAAAATTGGACTTTTTTTAAAAGCAATTTTACAGTCTAGAAAGTACGAGAGGATTTTCAACTAAATAAA
Source organism: Marmota monax (assembly GCF_021218885.2). Lineage (NCBI taxonomy): Eukaryota > Metazoa > Chordata > Mammalia > Rodentia > Sciuridae > Marmota > Marmota monax. Next base: position 668,058 of record NW_026692025.1, on the reverse strand, counting down.
TTGTCATTTACATACTCCTGTCAGTAAACAAACAAACAAATAAAATAAATAAAAATAGGTGGATTGTCTTGATCACATTCAGACTTGATTTTTGGTTTTTTTTGAACAGTACCTCTTCTTAGGTTTGTGTATTCTTTCATGAAGAGGCAGAGATATCCTTTGTCTTCCTTTTATGATGCTTAATGCCTAGGCCCATTAATTTTGAATTGCAACATGATGATGTTCTACTGTTTCTTTTTCATTTATTAGTAAGCTGGCATATTTATTTTCTTAATTTTTTTTTAGTTGTAGACGGACACAATATCTTTATTTTTATTTATTTACTTTTATGTGGTGCTGAGGATTGAACCCAGGGTCTCCCATATGTGAGGCGAGCGTTTCTACCACTGAGCTACAACCCCAGCTCTAAGCTGGCATATTTCTATAAAAATAAATGCCTCCCCGCATGTACTATTTGGCAAAACTGTCTGCACAAAATCAGTTCATTTCTCAAAGTTTCTTTCTTAGCAAGAGTTAGCCCCATACTTCCTATCACCTCAGTAAGTCTCTGCTGTCTTCCAAAAGAGGATTTGTATATTTTCTCTGGCTATTGGGAGTGGATAGAGGTGGGAATGCTGGTTTGCTGCCAGCTATTCATCTTACACCAAACACTTTGTGTCTCTTTTTGTATTTTTTACTCTATTAGATACGTGGTATTTGAGGAGTATTAGGTCTTCTTGGTTTTAATCCTATATATAATAATGCTTAATAGTATCAGAGTCTGATTTTTTTTGTTCACTTATAGTAGCCCTCGCTTTTCTTTAGACTAATATTTTGTTGGTGTGTCTTTTTCTAATTTCTTTCAACCTATTTATTGTATCTAAACGTATTTTTTTAATATTTATTTTTTAGTTTTAGTTAGACACAATTTTTATTTATTTATTTTTATGTGGTGCTGAGTATTGAACCCTGGGCCTCGCACATGCTAGGCGAGCACACTACCACTGAGCCACAACTCCAGCCCCTCTAAACATATTCTTGTAAACAACAGATGGTGGTTGTTTTTAATGCTAGCCTTTTTAGATAATTTGTCTTTTGGTTACTTTAAAAATCAACTATTCTTTTGTTATTTCAGTATAATTTGTCTTTTTGTGGATATTTTCTTAAATTAGTTGACATATGTTAGTTTCCTGTAATTATGGATGCCTGTGTACTTTGCCTTTATACATGGAAGTTTTTGCTTTTGTCAGGAGCTATGAGTTGATACCAGTTTCAGACCACTTGAATCTAGTTCCCGGTTCTTACATTTCATCTGTGAACTGGGCTCAGATTTGCAGTTGGAATGTGCACCTGTTCTCATTGACACTACTACCTTCGCTCAACTCAGGGTCTTTTCTGGTTATTTCCCTTTTTATTTTTTCTGGAATTTATCTCACCCCCGTGATATCAGCTGCATAGCAGTTCTGTTTTTGTGCATGATCTATATGGAGTTTGAATGCTAAACCTTTTCTTCATATTTGTTATAAATCCTTTCTTGCAGTCTGTAATTTAATTTTACCTTCAAGCTGTTTGAAGTTTTTAATATTTCATAATTCTCTATGTATATTCTCCTGTTTTCATTGACTATTCTTCAAACTTTTTTTAATACCTTCATTTTATTTATTTATTTTTATGTGGTGCTGAGGATTGAATGTCTCATGTGCTAGGCGAGCACTCTGCCGCTGAGCCACAACCCCAGCCCCAAACTTTTTTTAAAAATATTTTTAGTTGTCAGTGGACCGTTATTTTATTTTTTTATATGTGGTAATGGGAATTGAACCCAGTTCCTCACACATGCTAGGCGAACACTCTACCACTGATCCACAACCCCAGCCCCCAAACTTTTTTAAAACAATAATAGGGATTAAGCTTAAGGTTGCTCTACCATGAAACTATATCACTAGCTCTTTTTAGTTTTTTATTTTGAGGTAGGGTCTGCCTAAGTTGTTAAGGTTGGCCTCAAACTTGTGATCTTCCTGCCCCAACCTCCTCAGTCATTGGGTTCATAGATATAATGATGCTTAGCTTTTTTCCCTCTAATTTGATTTTGTCTTTGTAACTACCACATAATAATTGACATTATTTATAGAGTACAGTGTGATATTTTAATATATGTATATAATGTGTAATGATCAAATCAGTGTAATTAGCATTTGCATCTCCTATCATGCCTTTATTTGGAGCCTTAAAGCTCCTCTCTTCTAGTTCTTTGTAAAATATAAAATAAATTGTTTTAAACTATAGTCACTCTACTGTGATATAAACCACTAGAATTTATTCCTCCTGTGTAACTGTATTTTGATGCCCTTTATCTATCCTCCCTCTATTCCCCTTCCTTACATGTAGTAATCACTATTTTGTTCTTTTCTTCTTTGTGATCAATTTTTTTAGATTCCCCAAATGTTAGACAACATGTGATATTTGTCTTTCTTTTTTTAATATTTATTTTTTAGTTGTAGTTGGACTCCATACCTTTATTTTATTTATTTTTATGTGGTGCTGAGGATTGAACCCAGGGGCATCGCATGTGCCAGGCGAGTGCTCTACCACTGAGCCACAACCCTAGCTCAATATTTGTCTTTCTATGTGTGGCTTATTTCACTTAGTATAATGTCTTCCAGGTCCATCAAGTTGGCAGAGGTAAAAAGATTTCATTCTTTTTTAATGGCAGAATAATATTCCACTGTCATACCACATTTTCTCTACCCTTTCACCTGTTGGTTGATTTCATATCTTGGCTATTGTAAACAGTCCTGCAATAAACATGGGCATGCATCATTTCCTTTGGCTATATACCCAGAATTAATTTAGGTATGATAATCTCCTTTTTGATATATGAATCTGAGGCCTTTTATCAATCTTTAATCTTGGAGATTTTGTGGTTATCATCTTTCTTCTCTGTAAATTTTTTCCTTTCTCCTGGGATATCTTGTTTACGGATGTTGAACACTTGTAATTCTGCCATCCATTTCTCTTTATTATTTCCTTTTTTTTTAACTGTCTTTGTCATTTGTTTTTTGGCAACTAGATGGATATCCATGTGTTCTTTTTTTAATACTGGCAGTTGAACCCAGGGGCACTTATCACTGAGCTACATCCCTAGCCCTTTTTAAAAAAATTTGATACAGTCTCACTAAGTTGCCGAGGCTGGCCTCAGTCTTGTGATCCTCTTTCCTCAGCCTCCCAAGTCACTGAGATGATAGGCCTATGCCATTGCACCTGACTTTATGTTTTCTTTATTTCGTCTCTTATGTTTTTGTACCTTGTATTTTTTTTATTGTTATTGTTGTTACCAGGAATTTAACCCTGGGGGTACTTAAACCACTGAGCCACATTCCCAGCCCTTTTTTTTTTTGTACTTTTATTTAGACACAGGATTTCACTAAGTTGCTTAGGGCCTCACTAAGTTGCTAAGGCTGGTTTTGAACTTGAGATCCTCCTGCCTCAGCCTCCTGAGCTGCTGAGATTATAGGCATATGCCACCGTACCCAGCTGTAACTTGTAGTTTTGGATCTTCTTAACAACTATTTGCTCCTTCTTTGTATTGACCAATATTCTTTCTTTTCTCTTTAAGATGTTTTTAAATACTTATTGTATGTTTTCTTTGAGTATTTGTTTGTTTAATGTGATAGATTGTTGAGTTTGTTGTCTTTATATTATTGTAGTGGAGTTTATCACACTTTCATTTGTTTTCTGTCAGCTCATATTCCTTCAGGGATATCACCTGCTTTTGCCATTATGTGGAGGGTAGGAATAATTTAAGTTCCTCTTGGTGGTAGATAGGAGTGGAAGAATGCTGCTGGTGTTATAGTCTAGGGTATAGCCACCAGACAAATACTCCCTCTCCCCAATCAGGAAATACTGCTTCTGAGGGATTCTTTCTGTTCCCAGGCCCTTGGCTTTCTTTCTTTTTTAAATTTTTTTTAATTAGTTATACATGATAGTAGAATGCATTTATGCACTTTGCTATATCATACATAGATAGGATATAATTTCTCATTTTTCTGAGTGTACATGTTGTAGAATCATATTGTTCATGCAGTCCAATATATACATACAGTAATAATGTCTGTTTCATTCTACTATCTTTCCTATCCTCACATCCCCTCCCTACCCCTCCCCTCCACCTAATCTAAGGTAACACTATTCTTCCCTAGTGCCCTCCACCTTATTGTGAATTAGTATCCGCATACTAGAGAAAACATTTGGCCTTTGGTTTTATGGGATTGGCTTATTTTGCTTAGCATGATATTCTCCAACTTCAACCATTTACTGGAAAATGCCATAATTTTACTCTTCTTTAAAGCTGAGTAATATTCCATTGAGTATATATACCATATTTTCTTTATTCATTAAAATCAACACCCATAATTCAAATGTATTCTTAGACATCAGCGATGAATACACTGAAAGAGCAATTAGGAAAACTACTCCATTCATGATAAGCCTCCAAAAAAATACCTGGGAATCAATCTAACAAAAGAGGTAAAAGACCTCTACAATGAAAACTACAGAACAATAAAGAAAGAAATTGATGAAAACCTCAGAAGATGGAAAGATCCACCTTGCTTCTTGATAGGCAGAATTAGTATTGTCAAAATGGCCATACTACCAAAAGCACTGTACAGATTTAATGCAATTCCTATTAAAATCCCAATGACATTGTTCATGGAAATAGAAAAAGCAATCATGAAACTTATTTGAAAAAATAAAAGACCCAGAATATCTAAAGCAATTCCAAGCAGGAAGAGTGAAGCAGGAGGCATCACTATACCAGACCTTAAACTATACTACAGAGCTATAGTAACAAAAACAGCATGGTATTGGTGCCAAAATAGACTTGTAGACCAATGGTACAGAATAGAGGACACAGAGACAAACCCACATAAATACACTTATCTCATACTAGACAAGGGCACCAAAAACATGCACTGGAGAAAAGATAGCCTCTTCAATAAATGGTGCTGGGGAAACTGGAAATCCATATGTAGCAAAATGAAATCAAACCTCTATCTCTCACCCTGCACAAAAATCAACTCAAAGTGGATCAAAGACTTAGTCACTAGAACAGAGACCCTGAGCCGAATAGAAGAAAAAATAGGCCTTGGCTTTCTTTACTGTCATTATCCAACGGAAAAGGAGTGGGGGAAAACAGATCTGTTGGGGGCCAGTACTTGTCACTTTCAGCTTCACTGCTTGGCCCTCTTCCTGCCTCTGGCCAATTTTTGTCCTTTTTCTACCCTGTATCAGTGATGGGATAGATTCAGAAGGCATTCGTGTGATTTGATACTTTTTTTTTTTTTTAACAATGTGACAAGTGTACACACTGAGAAGATGCCACTATGATTTGCCTGGCATTTAGCTGACTCTGATGTGCTTGTAATGAATATGCTTGCCAGAAGCAGCTGCATGCAGCACGGGGTGGAGAGTCGGTGGTTTCAAATTTGGTGTATAATGTATTTGAATGTGTGTGTTTTTTTTTTTTTTTTTTGTACTGGGGATTGAACCCAGGAATACTTAGCCCCTGAGCCACATCCTCATCCCTATTTTGCATTTTATTTAGATACAGGGTCTCACTGAGTTGCTTAGCACCTAGATTTTGCTGAGGCTGGCTTTGCACTTGTGATCCTCCTGCCTCAGCCTCCTGAGCTGCTGGAATTACAGGGGTGCACCACCACGCCTGCCTGAATGTATGTTATTTTTTTTTAAATATTTTTATTAGTTGATGAATTTTTTAATTTATTTGTATGTGGTGCTGAGAATCGAACCCAGTATGTCACACATGCTGGGCAAGCACTCTACTACTGAGCCACAACCCCAGCCCCTGTTATTTTTAAGATTACCTTTAAAATTAATCTATTTAAAATACAAGTCTAATCAAATGGAGAATCTCTGAATCACCTCTGTGGAATATGGTCTGCTTCTAGAAACGTTTATTAACAGTGGGGATTTTGATGTATAGAACAGGGCTTTGTTCAAAACATGCATTCTATACATCTTTGTTATTATATCTTAAATATTTTATTAAATGTTTATGCCTTTAATATTTTAAAAATGTTTTATTAAATGCATTTTATTTTTGAAGTATTTTATTGAATATTTTATTTTTATAAACATTTGTATCTTTCTTTAAAGGTTGATGGACTTTTATTTTATTCATTTATTTATATGTGGTGCTGAGAATGATCCCAGTGCCTCACACATGCCAGGCAAGCACTCTATCACTGAGCCACAACCCCAGCCCCAACATTTGTATCTTAAGTACTTTGTGTTACACCTAAAATTTCCTAAGTATTTTAAAAAATTAAATTTATGAAATAAGATTAGTGTATATTAAATATTTTATATTTATAATTAGTCTTCAAGAATATATCAGTAGGGGCTGGGGCTAGTTGGTAGAGTGCTTACCTTGCATTCACAAGGCCCTAGGTTCAATCCCCAGCACTACAAAAAAAAAAAAAAAGAATATATTAATAGACAAGGTAAAGTTAGTAAGACCATATCTTGGTGTTTATTTTTACTTGTGAAATAGTATATTAACCTTTTTCTTGTTCATAGGCTAAAAGGTCAGATTCCTGAAATTAAGCAGACTCTGGAGATTCTAAAATACATGCAGAAGAAAAAAGTAAGTGCATTTTTCTTTAAAATACAAGTAAACCAGGATATATTAGCAGAGTTTCATCTTCCTTGATTCTTTGGTATTTGATCTGTGCTGTAGGATCCATTCTTCCTTCTTGAGCATATACACTAATGTACCAGAATTTTGTGTAAAAATTGTGGCTTTGTGACTTTTCCTTAAAAGGCTAGCACTTGGATTACTTTATTTATATGTAGTGTTTACAAAATTTAAATATAATCAGAAAATGTTTTAAGTTATTTTGAGGTGGTAACATCACAGTTTTCTTTTTTGGGGGGTGGGTGGGTAAAAGGGATTGAACTCAGGGGCCCTTGGCCGCTGAGCCATATCTGTATTTTATTTAGAGACATGGTCTCACTGAGTCACTTAGCTCCTTGCTTTTGCTGAGCTGGCTTTGAATTCGCGATCCTCCTATCCTCCTGCCTCAGTTTCCTGAGCATCTGGAATTGTAGGCATGTACCACCACACATGGCCAGTTGTTTTGTTTTTTTTTTTTTCATAGTGATGGTTGTCCTCCCTAAGAATAAGGAGTAAGCCCAAGATTTATAGAGCTTGAAAAAATCTTAAGAGATTACCATTTTCAGGTTCTTATTTCACAGTTTAGGAAATAACTATTTAGAGGTTAGTTATGCTTAGTTGGTTTCACATAGCTACTTAGTACTGGAAGAACTAATTTTGAGTCTTCCAAGTCTCAATTCAGTATTCATTAAATAAAATCAGGCTGTAAAGATTAAATTTAAAAAAAATATTCATTTTTTAGGGCTGGAGATGTGGCTCAAGTGGTAGTGCGCTCGCCAGGCATGCGTGCAGCCCGGGTTCGATCCTCAGCACCACATACAAACAGGGATGTTGTGTCCACCGAAAACTAAAAAATATTAAAAAATTCTCTCTCTCTCTCTCTCTCTCTCTCTCTCTTTAAAAAATATTCATTTTTTAGCTTTAGGTGGACATAATATCTTTATTTTTATGTGGTACTAAGGATCGAACCCAGTGCCTCACACATGCCAGGCGAGCGTGCTACTACTTGAGCCATATCCCCAACCCCAAGATTAAATTTTATAAGAATATTGTTTTGAACAGATTGTGTACACATGTGATTTATTATTTGAAGAATAACTAGATTTCTATTAGATTATTATATGTGGTGAATTTTTTGAGAGACTTCAGAACCTGAATTGGGCATGAAGCACTGATGAAGTAAAAATAACAGCTAATTCTTCTATAATATTGATATAATTTATATATGCCAGGCACTGTTCTGTGTGTAAGCATTAGGGAAGTCAGTGCTTACCTTTGCCTTTGCCCTGGTACTGGGAATTAAACTCAGGAGCATTCTACCTCTGAGTTATAGCCACAGCTCATTTTATTTTTTATTCTGAGACGGGGTCTCACTAAGTTGCCCACGTTAGCCTGGAACTTGGAATTCTATTGCCTTAGCACCCCTCAAGTCACTGGGATTATAGGTGTATGCCACTATACTGGCTGTGCGAGGATGGTTATTTTTTAATTTTATAGGTGAGGAACATGAGGCATGGAAAGATTAAGTGAGATGCCAAAATTTACACAGCTGGTAAGTAGCTGAACCAGAGTCCATGCCCAGCCATCTGGCAGTAGTGTTCATTTCTTTTACCTTTACCTTTACATTTAGTTCACATGATGGTATTGTTTTAAATGTCTTAGGTCCAGCTATGGAATTTCTTCTTTATAACTTTGATATCAAACTGGTTTGTTTTTGGCACTGTCATTTTTTTTTTTAAAGGAGTCCACCAGTTCACTAGAGACCAGATTCTTACTGGCAGATAACCTGTACTGCAAAGCTTCGGTTCCTCCTACTGATAAAGTTTGTCTGTGGTTGGGGGTAAGTAAATGCTGTAGCCACAGCTGACGTATTTGTAAACCAGTGTGTTTTGCATAGCAAAACAGTATTGCTTGAGATGTGTAAAAGTGTTCCCTCATTGTGGAAGGAAGGAAGGGACAAACATTTTTTTGTAAGGGAGATATAGTTCAATCTGTTATAACTTATTCCTTATAAGGTTACATTCACAGGCACCAGGGGTTAGGATTTCAGTGTATGTTTTGGGTTTACACAGTTCAACTCATAATTACATTTTAATTCACCCTCAGTTCTGTCCTTGCCTTCCTAAATTTTTTCTAGCACAGTGGACAGAGTGATCCATTAAAATCTGTGAAGTGATTCCATATTCTCTCCAAAAATTTCCAGTGGTTTCTCATCTCATTCTGAGGAAAAGCCCAAGTTCTTTGAATGGCTTACAAATGCCTCCACAGTTTGGTACTCCTTGATACTTCTCTTGCGTAATACCTTACTTCCTTGGTTGGCTACACTTAGACTTCTTGCTTGACCTAGACAATGCCTGGAATGGCCCTGCCTCAAAGATTTTATTCTGGCTCTTTCCTCTACTTAAGTTGCTAGATTTAAACATATCAGATTATGTTACTAGGACTTTAGTAGTTTCCCCTGTCATAAGCTAGTCCCACTTCCTCTCTGGCACTACTTGACTTTTCACTTAGCATTACATACCTTTTCTTTTGAGTAGTATTAGGATTTGCTGCTTGGTTTTGTTGGCTTCTTGTTATTGTGTGGCAGGGCTATGGCATAATAATAATATTAGGTTGTTTTTATGTTTGTTTTAGAGGGAACAGTGCTATATAAAAAAGTGCACATATAAAATATTTATTTTTTGTATACGCTTTAATTTTTTTTTTCTGGGAATTTAACCAAGGGCCTCACTCATGCTAGGCAAGTGCTCTACCACTCAGCCATGTCGCTAGCCCTGTATGCCACTTTGAGATGGAATTGTTGGGTCTAACAATAAACGTGTGTGTGTATACACACACACATGCACACACAACACAAAACATTTAATATTTTGAAAGATACTGCCGCATTGCTCTCAACAAAGACTGTACCAATTTACATTTTTCTCCCACAGTGTATAAAGTATCCTTTATACATTTAGATTTATACATTTAGATTTTATACATTTAGATTTTTGTTAATTTTATACATGGAAATGCTATCAAAATTTTTTGTTTGACAAAATGATCATTTGTATTTCTCTTCAATTTGCCTGCCTGATTATGTCCTTGCTATATTTTTCTGTTATAGTCTTTGTTTGCTTGTTAATAGATATTTAGATCTTTATATATTATGTATTTGGGATACAGTCTTCTTTTATATAATGCAGATATTTTTTATGAGGTTTTGCTTGTCTTTTGTTTATGGTACTTCTTATAGAGAACTTTTAATTTTTTTAAAAAGATATATTATTAGTTGTTGATGGACCTTTATTTATTTGTATGTGGTGCTGAGGATCGAACTCAGTGCCTCACACATGCTAGGCAAGCATTCTACCACTGAGCCACAGCCCCAGCCCTTGAGAACTTTTCATTTTTAATGAAATAAAGTTCATTAAGCATTTATGATTTCATTTATGTTAACTGCACTCCTTTCACTCAGTTCATAAATATATAAATAGGTTTCTGATATTTTTTGCTCAAATACTCATTTGTTGAGGATCATGTGAAAAGGCAAGCTACTCAATAGAATAAGGGGTATATAAAATAGTTTTTTCTGAGAAGAGAATACCCAGTGGCCAGTAGCCACATGAAAATTGTTTAGCTTCATTAGCAAACAGGGAGATGCAAATTAAAAGCACTGTGCATTTGCATTTTGCACTTACCAGAATGGCAGGGCAAAACAGAGTAAACATCACTAATTCCCCAATCTGAAATCCTGAATGCTCCAGCGTCTAAAATTTTCTCTTTTGTCATCTCCTTCTGTATGTCAGAAGTCTAGATGTACCTGGATGGGTCCTCTGGTCAGGTTCTCACAGGGCCAACATTAAAGTACCAGGAAGGATGTACTCCTTATTAGAAGCTTGGGGGTGATTCCACTTCAGTCTCATTCAGATTGTTGTCAGATTGTAGTTCTGTGTGGTTGTAGGTCTGAGATCCCTGTTTTCTTGGATCCCTGGCTTCTAGAGGCCACCTACATTCCTTGGCTCTTAGACATTTTCTGTCTTTAAAGAAGCAGTGAATATCGTCTTAAACTTCAAATCTTTCCAGCTTTTCCTTCTGCCACTAGAGAAAGTTCTCTGATCTGAAGAGCTCATGTAATTACATTAGACCTATTCAGGTAATACCCATTCATTAGCATTAACAGACAAATGATATACCTCATCAGATTCAAATGTTCCAGGGATTAGGCTAGGACAATGTGGGTTTAGGGAGTCCTAATTCTGTATACTGCAGAAATCAGTCATGAAAGAACACATACTATTTGATTCCATTTGTGTAAAGTTCAAACATAGGCCAAATTACACTGTTAGAAGCCAGAAAAATGATTCCCTTTGGGATTAAGATGTTGGTGATTTACTGGAAGGATCCATGAGGAGCCTTCTGGAATGCTGATGAACATGTCTTCATTGATCTAGATGCTGGTCCCATGGGTGTTATGAGTTTGTGAAGATGCATAAAGTTGTATGTTTATGATGTGCAAACTTTTCTATATGTATATATGTTTACATATAGACAAAATAAGATAACTGCACAAAACAAATTACAAGTTAATTTGTTACCAGTCAGGGTTCCACTAGAGAAACAGAACCAGTAGGATATGGCTAGCCTACATATAAACTTGTGTACTAACATACAAGTTGGTGTGTGTATTTGTGTGTAATAACTCATGAATTCATAGTGTTCTTTCCAGTTCAAATTCAGGGCAACAGAGGTTTTTTTTGTTTTTGTTTTTGTTTTAATATTTATTTTTTAGCTTTAGGTGGACACAATATCTTTATTTTATTTTTCTGTGGTGCTGAGGATCGAACCCAGTGCTTCACGCATGCCAGGCAAGCGTGCTACTACGTGAGTCATATCCCCAGCCCCGGCAACAGAGTTTTTACTCAACTTGTTCCTCTGTTTCTTCTGTATTCTATATTGAGAGTATCTGGTTCTCAAAGTACCAGAGGTGATAGAATTACACTATGTAATATTATTCATTTGTTTTATACCTTATCATACAAAAAATGTTCTTAGAATAACATGACCAAATGCTATTACAGGAATGTTTTTCATGTATTCTTTCTGTCCTTTCCTATTCTTTACAGGGATGTGCTCATATTATTCATAATGGTGCCCAAAGCCATTATGTACTCTGCTTGCTCTCTTGCTTACTTGTGCCCTTCATTTACCCTTGTTCTCTCTGAAAATATGTATAGAATGCATATCATCATACTGATATTCCCCTAGTTATTTTGGTCGTCTGATACTCTACTACATTCCTTCAGATTTTGGGACACAATATTCCTTGAGTTCTCAAATGTTACTAACAATTATTCTGTAGCCTTTGTACTTAAAAATCACTCTTGCTGAATATAAAACCCTCAGCTCACATTTTATATCCTTGAACACTGTATATTTTGCTCCATTTTTTTGTCATAACGTGTTTCTCAAAAAGTTTTGATGACAAACCAATTTTCTCCCCTTAATAAATGACTTATTTTTTTTGTCTGGGTATCAAAAAGACTTCTGGGTCAATTTGCCCAGGTATATAGTGTGCCCCTTCATTTTGTGTGTGTGTGTGTGTGTGTGCACGCACTGCGCGATGTGTGCACAAGTGTGCATGTGCATGAAGGCATGTGTGTTGCAGTAATTCAGGTGCAGGTCAGCATGAGATAGAAAGAAGAAGCAGAGCAAGCAAAGCTGCAGCAGAAAAAAAGTCCTTTATTGTGTACAGCAATCTTTTTATAGTCTTGTGAACAAAGAAGGCAGCCTTCCAACAGCAATAAATCAGGTCTTTCAGCTAATTAAACATAGCACACAGAAGTTTTACTTTCTAATCAGAAGTGACCCGCTTCTCATGGCTAATCTACTCTCAGCCTGGAGTATGCTGAGCTTTGCTCTTGTTAAGAACAGATAATAAAATTTTTCTCAGCGCCCTCCTAGCCCACTTGGCAGAACATCCCGTTTGCAGGCAAGTCCTCCCAAGGACGGCAGACACCTTGTTTTCAAGCATGTCTGCTGTTACCTTATCTAAACCGTGAAGGAGCCTCTCATTTTCGAGCAGGCCCTCCCAAGGACAGCAGACACCTCCTTTTCAAGCATGTCCGCTGTTACCTATCTACACCTTGACAGAATATCCCGTTTGCAGGCAGACTCCATCAAGGACAGTAATAGTAACACAGTCACATCTGATTCTCTACACATGTGCCTGTGTTTGTGTGATATTTTAAGAACATTTTGTTGAAATGAACTGTTCAGAATTTTTGTTTTTAGTGCCATCTTTGGTTTTCTTTGGGAATTCCTATTATGTTTATGTTCAGTCTTTGCCTGTGTTCCAACTCTTGTCACTTTCTCTTTAATCCATTTTCTCCATTCTTTTTTTAAATATTTTTATGAAATTTCCTCATATTCTGTGAATCTTAAGGTTTTGTATATTATAAATATTTGCATCTGTCTTTCTTCTAGTTTAGTCATATTTTCTGAAGTAAATGTTTTTTTTTAATATTTATTTTTAGTTTTAGGTGGACACAATATCTTTATTTAATTTTTACATGGTGCTGAGAATTGAACCCAGTGCCTCACGCATGCCAGGCGAGCGCGTTACCACTTGAGCCACATCCCCAGCCCAAGTAAATGTTTTTTTATTTCTAATTCTTTTCTGAATTCTGTCACCTTATCTGAATTTTCTAATTCTGGTTTTATGTTTGTCTTTTCCTATCTTGTATTCATTTTCTTAATGTTATTATTTGGATACCTTATAGTTTTCACTTATTTTGTTGGAATGTCTGTTTTGCTTACATTGTAAAGATGTTATTCTGTTGCTTATTCTCTTTCTTTTTAGAACTTTGCATTTGATTTGACTTAGTTCATTTCTATGGACAGTTTTTAGAATGGAGAAATAATTCTAAAGTTCCCTTTTGTTTTTTATGTAAAGTGGTAAAAGTAAACAGTTGCTGAGACCTTTGACTTGAAGATACAGGGCTGTTTTTTCTTCCCTGTTCTGTGGATTGAACCCAGGGATGCTTCACTGAGCTACAGCCCAGCCCTTTTTTTTTTTTTTTTTGAGACAGGGTCTCACTAAGGTGCCCAAGCTGGCCTCAAAATTCGGATCCTCCTGCCTCAGCTTTCTGAGTAGCTGGGATTACAGGAGTGTGCCATCATGCCTGGCTGTTTTGTTATTTCTTATTAAGGTCATTCCCAGATGTTTTAGTAATTTTTGTAGCTAGAATGAGTTGAATCTTTTTTTTTTTTTTTTTCATTTTCCTCACTGTGAGGCCCTGTGGGTAAGGAAGTGTGTAAGGCTAGGTGTACCTAGAATACCCCTATACCAGTCTGCTCTGAGAGCATGCAAGCCACTTTTAGTCTTTTTAAAATTAATTGTTGGGGCTGGGGATGTGGCTCAAGCGGTAGCGTGCTCGCCTGGCATGCGTGCGGCCCGGGTTCGGTCCTCAGCACCACATACAACAAAGATGTTGTGTCCGCCGAGAACTAAAAAATAAATATTAAAAAATAAATAAATAATTGCAAAAAATTGTTATTTTAATTATATATATTTATGGAGTACTATGTGATAATTTAATATGTATACATAATATGTATATTGATCAAATCATAGTAATTAATGTTTCCATCTCCTTATTGTTATTTTGTACTTTTTTTTCTGTGAGATATTTATTATATTTTTATTTTTTGTCTGTTTTTTGTTATTTGTTTTTGGATCTTTAGACCTCCTCTCTCATACTTTTTCATAAAATATGTAACAGTTTATTGTAATTTATAGTCCCCCTACTGTGCTTTAGAACACTAGAACTTTTTTTGCTACCCATGATCCAACTTCTCTTGACCCCTGCTTCCCAACCTCTAATAAGCACTATTCTACATTCAGATCTACTTTAACAGTTTTATTAAGATGTCATTCACATACCATAAAATTCACTATTTTACAGTGTATAGCTCAGTGATTTTTAGTATATTCACAGAGTTCTGCAACCATCACTTCTGTCTAGGTCTAGAACATTTTATTCACCCCCCCCTCCCCAAAATACTCCATACCTATTAGCATTCACTCCTCATTCTTTCTTCTCTCAGCCTCTTGTAACCACTAATTTACTTTGTTTCTATGGATTTACCTATGCTGGACATTTCACATGAATGGAATTATACAATATATGGTCTTTTGTGGTCTTTCACTGAGCATCATATTTTTAAGGTTTATCAATGTAGAGACATGTGTCAGAGCTTCTTCTTTTATTGCCAAAGTATTCCTTTGTATATATAGACATTTTATTGATTCATTATCAGCTGATAGATATTAGGTTTGTTTCTATCTTTTTTGGCTATTGTGAATAATTTTGCTGTGAAAGTTTGCGTACAAGTTTTTGTACAGACATATGTTTTCAGTTATCTTGGGTATATATTTGTCCTGATTGTTAATGTTAGTTTTTGTGGAGTTTTTAAAGTAACAGTAGATTCAACAATTGCCACTGCTGCCACCATCTTCTCCCTGGCTTTGCTTGGTTTTATTTTAATTTAGAGCCCTAATTAATCTGGAAACTATTTTAATAAACACTGTGAAGGAGGAGTGTTAACTTTGATGTCTATTCTCTCAAGTGGATAGCTACTAGTCCCAGCACCATTTGTTGAATTGTCCCTTCTCTCTCTACAGATTGAGTTTTCCTATCTGCCTGGGTTCTTTTCTGTTCCTTTGTTCTGTTTGTCTATTCCTAATCAATATCACAGTGACCAAAGGAGCTGCTTTTGCAAAAGGATAAGAGGGTTTTCCAGGTAATGTAATAGTACGTTCAGAGGCCCTCAAAGCAGGACCTGCCTTGAAGGGACAGACAGAAGGAAGGCCAGGTTTGTTTGACTTTGGTACTGCAATGGAGGGTGAGAGTGCTAGATGGTGGGGCAAAAACAAGTGATATTAGCTGAAGGGTTTCATGTTAAATGCAATCGGAAGCTATTGAAAGATTTTAGGCTATTGAAAAATTTTAGACCGAAGTGGCAGGAGCTGATTTTTTTTTTTTTAAATATATATATTTATTTTTTAGTTTTCGGCGGACACAACATCTTTGTATGTGGTGCTGAGGATTGAACCCAGGCCGCACACATGCCAGGAGAGCGCGCTACCGCTTGACCACATCCCCAGCCCTGTCAGGAGCTGATTTTTAAAATCACTTTCTTTTGGTACTAGGGATTGAACCCTAGAGGTGCTTTACCACAGAGCTACATCTTTAGCCCTTTTTATTTTTTTTTAAATTTTGAGATAAGTTTGGCCTCAAACTTGTCATCCTCCTGACTTAGGCTCCTGAGTCAATGGGATTACAGGCCTGTGCCACTGTGCCTGGCTCTATTTGCTTTTTTTTTTTTTTTTTTTTTTTTTTTTGGTACTGGGGATTGAACCCAGGGGCACTTGACCACTGAGCCACATCCCCAGCCCTATTTTGTATTTAGAGACAGGGTCTCACTGAATTGCTTAGTGCCTAACTTTTGCTGAGGCTAACTTTGAACCCACAATACTCCTGTCTCAGCCTCCCAAGCTGCTGGGATTATAGGCATGCGCCACCACTCCTGCCTCCATTCACTTTTTTGAAAAACTTTTTATTCTAATTTGTTATATATACATTCACTTTTGAAATGGTTGTATAATAGTTGTATAATAATATAATAATTGTGGGTAGATAAACTGTTTTTTCAAATTAGCTTTTTCTTTTTGGAGACAGAAATTTGTCAGATATTTGGTTTTGGTACAACTTTTAGACTGTTAATACACTTACATGTCCTTAAAAAAGGTACAGAAAGACTGTCTGCTATAACTGAATACCACAAACTAGGTAAATTATGAAGAATAGGGATATATTTGGCTCATGGATCTTGAATCTGCAAAGTACAAGAACATGACATTGGCATCTGGCGAGAGCTATATGCTGCATCATAACATGGTGGAGGACATCACATAATGAGACAAAACAAGTGTGCTAGCTTGGGTTTCTCTGCCTCTACTTCCAAAGCCATTCATACCATCATTGGGGCCCCCATTTTCAGGACCTCATCTAAAATGAATTATCTCCCCCCAGAGGTCCCACTGTAATTACCATTAACACATGAATTTGGGGATTAAGTTCCAACACATGAATTTTGAGAGACATAAATTATAACTCTAGCAAGGGTATACCTATCCTTACTAGCCTAGTAACCTCCTGTTAAGCAATCAACAAAATTCATTTCTTGGTATCCTTCTGGAGAAATTATATATATATATATATATAATCTTCCGCCTTTTATACACAAATGGTGACCTGTGGATGTGCCAATGCCGCAGCCTGGCTGGGCACAATTCACGAGCCACTTGTCAAGCAGAAACGAACTTTATTTTTAAAACACACGCTGAACCACAGGAGCTCTTCAGGAATTCCCTCAGAGCCCAACTGCCACCTCGGGCTTCCAGCGAGCCTCTCAACCCCCCCACTCCTCCTGCTCTTGAGGCCGATTGGCTGGGTCGCATGGGCGGAGCCAAAAGAGTCCCCCAATGAGCAGCTCCGTGGTCTGAAAGGGTGGGGAAACAGCCCAATGAGCATCACCACAGAGGAGCCAATCAGCTGGAAGCTTGCTGGGGCCATGGTGAGCCAATCAGCTGGAAGTTTGCTGGGGCCGCTTAGGCTGTGGCTCTCAACATCTCCCCCTCTCTGTTTAATTAAACAACAAGCATGTGGCTTAGGGACCGTGCCTGCCTTAGGTTGTCCAATACTACATATGGTCCTTACCTGTCATTGGATTATCTGACCTCAAGGTGTCAGCCTCCTGTCTTAGGTTGGTACCATTGCAATTGGATTTACCCTTCATTGACTACCAGTCTAGCATACAGCCACACCTGTGGATAGACCTTTGTACTAGTGGTGGGGTGAGGTTCTTTGCCTTTTCTGCTTGGAAAAAAAAATCCTGGTTTCATTAGCCTCCAGGTGTGGGAGAACCACTGTCGCAGATGTAAGGATAGCCAAACAGGAGTTCTGGATATCAGCTGTTATGGATTTGAGCCAAATCATCTTCTTTTTGGTCTGTAGAAATCGCTTTAGTTAATCTCTCTGGAATCCAAATTGGCTGCTGTTCTCCCTGTGGAAACACATAAACAGTGCCCTCCACTGAACTACACTCCCAGATTTTTAATTTCTTTACTGTGAACTCTGCTCATGTCCTTTGCCTAGCTTTCTGTTGGACTATGGGCTACTTGGTCTTTTGCTTAAAGATTTATATATGTTAGGGGAAATTAGTTACAAACATTTTTCCTGTTCATTGTTTGTCTTTTGACTTTGCTTATGGTTCCTGGGTTTTGTGTTCTAGAAAAACTATCTTCTTTCCAGTGTTTCAAAATATTTAGACACAGTACTTTGATGATGTTATTATTTCCATGTAAGTATCTGATCCATATAATTCATCCTCTATGATGTGGGCCCTAGCTCTAATTCTTATTAGAGAACTCCCTGTTTTCCCAGTCTTATTTATAAAATCATCTTGCCCCCGTGTGCTGATGGAATGTAGACTAAAGGAAAAAGAGGATTTATAGGATGACCCCTATGGATTGAACCAATGGGTGGATAGCTGTGTAGTTTACTGACTTGGGAAGAATGGGGGAGGAGCCAGGTTTAAGTTGGAGTTGTGTTTGGGGCATGTCATTCTTGAGATGTCAAGTGAGAAGCTGGGAAGGCTATATTTTAGAGAATCAGCTAAGGAGAAATACTTATCATAGAGTACATGCTGAATGAATGATGAATGTTTTTTTAATGAATGAAATCTCTTTAAGTGTCTTCTAGTTTTCACTTGTACAAGAGTATGAAGAGAGAGCCTACGATGGGAGAAGGTCTTTGCCAGATACTCTTCCAGTGCAATGAATAACTAGAATGATAATAAAGAACTCAAAAAAACTTAACACCAAAAAAAACCTAATAACCCACTCAATAAATGGGCAAATGACCTAAATAGACAGTTCTCAAAAGAAAAAAATACAAATGGCCAACAGATATATGGAAAAATGTTCAATATTCTTAGCAATCATGGAAATGAAAATCAAAACTACACTGAGATTTCATCCTACCCCAGTTAGAATGTCAGTCATCAAGAATACAAGTAACCCATTGCTGGTGAGGATATGGGGGAAAAGACACACTCATTCATTATTGGGGAGACTTCAAATTATTGTAACTGCTTTGGAAAATAGTACAGAAATTCTTCAAATGACTAAGAATAGGTCCACCATATTATCTAGCTGTCCTATTCCTTGGTATTTATGCAAAAGAACTAAAGGCAGCATACTATACTCATAGTCACATTGATATTTGTAGCAGCACACAATTCACAATAACTGAATTATGGAACCAGACTAGGTACCCATCAACAGATGAATGGATAAAGAAATTGTGGTGTATATACACACAATGAAGTTTTACTCAGTCATAAAGAAGAACGAAATGATGTTATTTGCTAGCAAATGAGTGGAACTGGAGAACATCCTGCTAAGTGAAATAAGCCAGACTCAGAAAGTCAAGGGTTGAGTGTTTTTCTCATATGCAGAAGCTAGAGAGAAAAAAGTAATAAAAAAAGGGATCTTAGGCAAATGGAAAGGAGATCAGTAGAAAAGAAGCAGGGAACCAAGGGGGAGTGAGGAGGGGTGGAAAAGGGGAAGAACTGGGGAATTAAGTTCACCAAATTATGCTACGTGCATGCATGAATATATCACAGTGTATTCCAGTCATGTAACTATAATGTACCAATTGGAAAAATAAATAAATGAATGGAGACCAATAATGTAGAGAAAGGAGATCAGGGACAGAGAAGAGGGAAATACTGGGGATCAAAATGGAGCAAACTGTTATTATATATTCATGAATATGTCAAAATGAACACCACAGTTATGGATAATTAAAATGAAGTAATAAATATAGAAATTCCATAGTGTCAACAATTTCTGGAAAATAAATCATAAGAAACAATAGTAATTGACCCTCACAATTAAATTGGGAGCTTGGGAGCCTGCAATTGGAAAGACATCTTTTTCTCTATTTTTTATATGGACTGCTTCACGAATTTGATTGTCATCCTTCTACAGTGGCCATGCTAATATCTGTATCATTCCAATTTTAGTATGTGTTACTGAATTGAGTTCTGGAAAGACATTTTTTTTTGTGGTGCTGGGGATTAAACCCAGGGCCTCACACATGCTAAGCAAGCACTTTAGCACTTTACCACTGAGCTAAAATCCCAGCCCAACATGTCCTTTTTTTTTTTTTTTTTTTTTTTTTTGGTACTGGGGATCTAACCTAGGGTGCTTTACTAGAGTTGCATCCCCAGCCCCCTTTTTTTAAATTCATAAGTCTTTAATGATCATTGGGTATGTTATTTAAATTAAATAAAAGATATCAATACAAATTTCAAGTTAGAATTATTAACACAGCAAATCTGCCAGCCATGGTGGCACATGCCTGTAATCCCATCGACTCAGGAAGTTGAAAGGCAGAAGGATGGCAAGTTGAAGGCCAGCCCCAGCAGCTTAGTGAGACCCTCAACAATTTAGTGAGACCCTGTTTCAAAATAAAATGTAAAAGGAGTAGGGATGTAGCTCAGTGGTAAAGCATCCCTGTGTGTGTGTGTGTGTGTTTATTTTTTCCTTGCTTTTTTTTAAAGAAATTATTTATTTATTGGTTTTATTTTTTAAATACATGACAGTGGAATGTATTACAATTCTTATTACACATATAGAACAATTTTTCATATCTCTGTATATAAAGTATGTTCACACCAGTTCATGTCTTCATACGTGTACTTTGGATAATGATGTCCATCACATTCCTCCATCATTGCTAAACCCCTGCCCCTTCTCTTCCTCTCCCACCCCTCTGCCCTATCTAGAGTTCATCAATTCCTCCCATGCTGCCTCTCTTTACCCAACTGTGAATCAGTCACCTTATATCAGAAAACATTTGCCGTTTGTTTTTTGGGGGCATCCCCAGCCCTTTTTATTTTTATTTTGAGACAGGGTCTCACTAAGTTGCTGACAATCCTGCCAAATTTTTTAGGCTAGCCTTGAACTTTCAATCTTCCTGTCTCACTCTCCCAAGTGGCTGGGATTACACACACCACACCAGCCCATCATGTACTTTTTTGGTGGGGGAGGGAGTCAGATACCAGGGGCACTCAGCCACTGAGCCACATCCCCAGCCCCATTTTGTATTTTATTTAGACACAGGGTCTCACTGAGTTGCTTAGCGCCGCACCATTGCTGAGGCTGGTTTTGAACTTGCGATTCTCCTGTCTCGGCCTCCCAAGCCGCTGGGATTTTAGGCTTTCATCACTGCACCCAGCTCATATATTTTTGATTGAATACTTTTTGTCCTATATGAATTTTACAATTTTCTAATTATTAGAGTGGGTTATTCTGTATTTATCTTTTTTTTTTAAGACAGAGTGGAGAGAGGGAGAGAGAGAGAGAGATTTTTTTTTTTTTAATATTTATTTTTTACTTTTTCGGCGGACACAACATCTTTGTTTGTATGTGGTGCTGAGGATCGAACCCGGGCCGCACGCATGCCGGGCGAGCGCGCTACCGCTTGAGCCACATCCCCAGCCCTCTGTATTTATCTTGCACTTACTTTATGCCCAACACTTTCATGTTGTCTCATTTAGTCTGTTTTCCCCAGTATTGACAGTATCACTTCATCTTGCCCCTAGCATCTATAGGAGGTAGTAGGAAGGGGTCAGTAAAATTTAAGCTGTTTTCTACCTGATCAAATTTAGATTAAAAAAAAAAAGTCTTGAAACTTTCAAATCAATGTATCTATAGCTTAAAAATAACTATTTAAATTTTCAAAAGTAATAACTGTTCAGTGTCATGATGGAGGTAGTAGAAAGGTAGGGTTTTGTGCATGCACACGCACACATGCACCCTCGTGCATCTAGAATCTAACCCAGAGGTCATCTAACTTGTGTAAAAGACCAAATAATAATTTTTTTTGTTGTGCCAACCACATGATTTTTTTCCCCAACACTTAGCTCTGCCACAGTGGCAGGAGAGTTTAAGGCAGCAGACTGGATTTGGCCTGAGGGCTATACTTTTCAGATACCTGCTTTAACCTAAAAAGTATTATGTGACTGTTTAGTAACTATCATGATTTTTTTTCTCTCTAGGCTAATGTAATGCTTGAATATGATATTGATGAAGCTCAGGCATTGTTGGAAAAGAATTTATCAACTGCTACAAAGAATCTTGATTCTCTTGAGGAAGACCTTGACTTTCTTCGAGATCAATTTACTACTACAGAAGTCAGTATCCTTTCTTAAAAACACAAAGAGAAAAAAAAAATAATGTGAAGAATGTCCTTAAGGCTATTGTGAGGTTGTAGATGTCATAGGAAATAACATATTTGAAACTTAGACATGAGTAACTTTATAGGTTGATCAAGAAATTTGAAATGTGAACATTTGGAAAAAGCAAATTCACCTTGGTGATTGAGTATTTTTCTTTTGAATACTTTCCTAACACTTTTATAGCTAGTTGGATAGTTTAATTCTATAAGCATTTATAAATTAAAAGTCTTCTGTGTTCTTGTAACTGTTCTAACCCATATAAGATAGAGAAATCAGTGGGGCGGGGTGAGCAGGGAGTGACAAAGTCTTTCTGTATTAAAACTGCACATGCCAAAGAGCTAAATGATAATGTCATAGCAAAGTGTTAAGTTCATATATGTAGCACCAAGGGTATTTGACGTTTAGAAAAGAGATGTGAACTGGAGTTAGGTCAGGGAAGGCTTTGTTGAGAAGATGAAACAGGAAGTATAGAATTTACATCAGCAGAGAAGTGAGGTGGGGTGTTCTAGTCAAGCTCTTTGCCTTTCTCTTCTGATGTGTATCTTCCTCCTATTCCTGTCATGTTTAAAGACAAAAACCTTGGTGAGGAGGGTTATCCTTCACATATCTCTCTTCCTCACTACTAAGAGTGAATTAATGACCAGATTCTTGTCAAATTTCATTCATAAATCTCTCTGCCCAGTGCCATTAGTTATTCTAGTTCTGGCTTTCTAGAGCATGCACTTAGTAGTTTTCTAACTGTCCTTCATGCTATCCCCAGCATGAATTTACTAAGTCATTAATGTATCTTATTTTTAGTTCTCTGGTTATGATATTTCAGTGGTTGTTTATTGTATGTAAGGTATGCATATAGACACTCTGAAGTGTCCCCAGCCAGTCTTGCCTCATGCCATTGACTTTTCTGCTGTGATTCTTCCCCAGTGCACAGTAGGGTCCAAATAACTCCAGTTGGTCTTCTCACCCCTAAAATGTAGAATGCCTTTTGCATTTCCACACACTGTTTCTCCTACCTGGCATGACTTCCCCTTATTTGCCTGCAGGTATTCCTTTATCTTTCATATCTTAGTTCAAGCATCAGAACATCACTGAATATTTTCTAATCCCCTCAGGATATTTTTTTGTCCCTCTGTGCTTATTTAGCACTTTGAACCTTTGAACTTAGTACTTTGTTTTCCTTGTGCAACCATGAGCTCTTCAAGTATAGGAGCTGCCCTTTTCTCCATTGTGTAGCATGAGTGTGTGACAGGTGCTTAGTGCGTGGGTGAGGGAAGGCAGCCAATTTGAGGGCTAGTGTAGGGATCATCACTTAACTGGTGATGTGGAGAGACTTCGTTCAACTGTGAGATGACAAGGACCTAGGAGAACTGGTATTTCTGGAAAGGAGAAGATGTTAAATGTGAGAGAAAAACAGGATCTATTGACTTACAGGAACCAAAAAAAAGCGGGGGGGGATCATAAGATTGACTGCAAGCTTTGTTATTGCTAGAGCTTGAAAAGATAGCATGGTGTACAGACATGGGAGTAAGTTAGGGCATCCAGTCTCTGATAACACTGACTGGAAATCAAGGTTTTGTATAATGTCTAGTTGGAAACACAATAGGTGCTTAATAAACTGAACGCCCTGTTAAGCTAAAGAGAGGATACGAGATGAAGTTATTGAAATTTGTACTAATTTCTTATATGGCAAGATATGTGCTGAGTGATCTTTGAAATTTCATGGATGACAGACTGTCTTTAAAGCTATTGAACCAGGCACAGTGGTGCACAGCTCTAGTCCCAGCTACTTGGGCAGCTGAGGTATGAGGATCATTTGAGCCCAGGAATTCCAGGACAGCCTAGACAATGTAGTGAGACCTTTTATCAACAAAACAAAAAAAGAAAATATTGAGAGTTTCTGGCATGTACTTGTTAAATATACTACCATAGTTGACAATTGTTGATTGTAGTTCTTAACTTGGTTTTGGTAGAATTTAATTCTATTACTTTTTTAGCAATTGATACTATAGCAGGATGGCTGGCAACCCTAGTTATAATCAGTATTTGTGTACGTATGATTTTGGTCTTTGATTCATTGTGTGATTGAAGGCTTAGCCATTGTATATGTTTTCTTTAGAACTGCTTTTGCATTTTCTTTGACAATTCTTGCAGATATGGCCAGGGTTTATAATTGGGATGTAAAGAGAAGAAACAAAGACGATTCTACCAAGAACAAAGCGTAATGCTGAAAATTAAAAATGTGTTTCAGTTTTTCAAACATGTTATTTTAAATACTCCAGCATTTATCCGTAAAGAGTAACATAACTTTGTTTTTTTTAACAGCAACTGATCAAAACCTTAAAAATAAACACCATTTTATTTATTTATAAAAATAAAATAAGTTACAAATATTTTATGAAATTACAGTATTTTCTTTTCACATTTCCCAGCAAAATTCATACTGCTTTCATAATTTTGTCTGTCATAAGACAACTCTTAACTGAAATTGGCCGAAAACTGTGAGGTATGCCATGGAGGCTGACTGTTGGGAACTAGCACAGTTTACTTTTTCTTTATTGATTGATCTTACCTGTACTTGATGTGGTTCAACCACTTTGGAAATAGAAAAGACAGTTTCAGTATATGTAAACTTTTTTTTCTTTAGTACTTGTAGAACTTTTATGGTCCTTTGTTGCCATTGTCTTCTGTAAGTGGGGTTTATATGAGTTCTTCTTAAACAATAAGTATCAAGATATTTGGACTTTTCAGAAAATGGCAATTTGCCTTCCTTCATAGTTGAGACGATACTTTAAAACCCTAAATAAGTGCACAGTGTCTTTGCAATGCTAATATAAGGGAGATCTTGGCTGATGTGAAATAATATTACCCATTTCAAAGCTCATGAGCTAAAGTGATTCTGTATTTCATAACAGTTCTCCAAAGCATCTTGAATATTTGCAATGATTTAAAAAACTTGTGAGCTTTTTTATTCATGATAATAAAACTGTATATGAATAGTAAAAAGAATCCCTGGGGAAAGCCATTGGTACAGTGGAAAGTACTGGATGATACCGATTCTGGCAGAAACACAAAAATATATTATTCCATCTCCATGTAGTGAAAAGTATACTTGTACAATGTTTTGTACTTGTATTTCATATTATTAAAACACTGATGTTGAAGCTGTGTCATGATATTTTTTTCATAGATTCTCTTTTATCTTAATCTGTTCAGGTTGCTAGAACAGAATACCATAGACTGGGTGGCTTATCAATAGCAGACATCAATCTTACACATTTCTGAAGACTGGGAAACCCATGATCTAGGTGCTTGCAGATTATGTGTCTAGTGAGGTCTAGTTTCTGGTTCATAGATAGCACCTTTTCATGGTGTCCTCACATGGTGGAAGGGGCCAGGATTTTTTTTTTTTTTTAATGTAAGCACTGATCGGTCCTATTCATGAGTCCTTATAATCTACGCTCTACCCGAAGGTCCCACATCCTAAATCTATTACCTTGGGAGTTAGGATTTCGACATAAAAATTTGGGGACTACACAAACACTCATACAGCATATTTCTAAAGTTAACATGGATCTTTCCACGTATTTGTGGAGTTTATTTACTTATACATAACTAGCATGTTCCAAGACTTCTTATATTTGTAGAAACAACATAAAATCCCTTTGGAAGAAATATGGATACAGCAATTAAGAGGTTAAGCTGAAAGATACCAGAGTTCCTTGATTCAGTTTTTCTTTCATTATTTTAAACTCTCGTATTTCAGAATTTGATCTTGAATTATTGCAAGTGCTATTTTCTCCAAATTTTATTATGGTAAATATATTGGTACAAATTGTCCCTGTTAATATTAGAACAGGAATGATTTTCTGTGAACTTCTTAAAAGTTCATATAGAGCTAAACTAAATATTTTTAGGTAATGCAAGAAATACCAAGAAATAAAGCTCTTTAGAGATATGAATTACAGGGCAAAAATTAATCATTCAGCAAATATAAATAAACACCCAATATATGTCAATAATGGTGTTAGGCTCTGCTAGTTAAATTAAAGAAATTTATTTAAATCCTGCCTCTGCTAGATTGTTTGTATTGTAGTGGTTTACATTTTCAGAATAACATAACCTGGTTTGATGTGAAATCCTTAAGCTTAATATTGGTACAGTATACTGAGAATAGATTGGGCAAAAGATTGACTACAAAACTTGATACTGTGTAATGTGTTTTCCATTATAAAACAGATGTTCATTTGGGAAAATTCAGAAAACAGAAAAAGAAAAGATGTTTAAGTTTCACTTATAGTTCTCCTTAACATTTCTATGGCTTCTTTTTTCATATAGATTTTTAAAAACAGGTGAATTGATTTGTCTTTATAAATTTTTTAACATTTATTTTTTAGTTGTAGTTGGACACAATACCTTTATTTTAATGTGGTACTGAGAATTGAACCCAGGGCCTCTCACAGTGCTACCGCTGAGCCACAACCCCAGCCCATTGTCTTTATAATTTTATTCATAGTTTCTTCACTTAACATGAAATGTACTTATCACATAATGCTGTTGTACTCACATCATTTTAGTAGTTTTATATTAGTATTCTCATGACTGAGCCATAATAAATTGCCATTCTCTTCTAGTTAGATACTTGGGTTGTATATAAAATTTTTATATTATAAGTAAATAATTTAGCAGTTTATGTTTTTATAAACACTTTTTCTTATATTTAGGATTTTTCCCTGAGTCTAGATTACCAGAAATATAATTAATGGAGTCAGAGATTTTAGCATTTTGTTACTGACTTAACTAGAGAGTAATTTTAATATAGAGGCTGATGAGTATGTTGATAAGTGATTGAAATATTGTTAAGAGCAACAGGCAGAAGCTTAAAAAATGGTTTTTATTCTCATTCTAAAAGCTTAGTATTGTGATGTTCTTTTGCAGATTTGACAATTTAAAACAGACACAAGTGAAACTAATGTTTTCTTTCCTCTAGCTGTTGTTTTTATGTAACATTTTTAAAAATTCACACTCACTTGATTTGTGTTTCCTGACATTCCCTGTTTCCCTTACCTCTCTTCTTACATATAAAAACATGTAGTGATTACATACACAACTGGAACAAAACCCACATCCTTTAGAAACAGCTAATGGCTAAGTATGTTAAGTGCAATCTCTTAATGGATAAATATTATCCTCTCTCTGTATATTTGCCATATTTATTCCCAAACCTTTGTGATATCTTTAAGGTTGTAACCCATATTTCAAAGATCTGTCTTCCTTTGTTCTAATCCCAAATCCATTTGGTAGCCATGTCTATGCATGGTGTTAATGTGGGATGGGGTTGTCTCTAAAGACTGCTGATGTGTGTGCAACACCCATCATAGCTGGTTGGGTTCAACTATACAAACTCCCAGGACCTGGAAGGACCACATCTTGCACCACTTTACTTTGTGAAGGTCAGGGAACTTGCCGGGGCAACTTAAGTGTACATTGCCTCCATGGGAAATATCACAACAGTGCCCACAGACTACATAGAAGGATGCAGGGCAAAAATCAGTCATTCAGCAAATATAAATAAACACCCAAAATGTGTCAACTCTAGCTGTAGAGTCCATAAGGGACTACTCCCCTTTTTAACAGCCCTGTGTTTATAGTGTCTTTGAGTCCTGACCAGGGACAAGGGTAGGAACAATTAGTACACGAATTCAAAGAGCCCAAGCTGTGGAGCCTAGCAGATATTTATGATCATTTACAGCTCTTTGCACTTGGATGCAGGGCATTCTACCAAAAGCAGGTTTGCTTAGTCATACAGCTGATTTTCAGGGAACTGAGCTAGAAAGCTAAACCAAGGTCAGTTCTATCCCTTGTAGGAGAATGGAGATTGGAACATCCCACCTAACCTGTTATGTATTGCATAATCATGGCCCTGTTTTTTATATTGGTCCGCTTGCATTTTTGGTTCCTTTTGTAAGGTCCCTTAGCTAATAACTGCCTCTGCAGAAAAGGTAGTAATAGTTTATGTATTTTAAAGGGCCAGATGGGAGCATTTCTGTCCAGGTTAGGATCAGTACAACCAGTGTCATAGAGTACATAGGCCTGCTAATTAACCATATTTTTGTATGTTAATATTCTTTTCTGTACCTGGGGAGAGTTGCTTACAGGACCAATTGTGAGATGCTGCCAGTTTGAAATTAGAAATATTAAAGGATGGAAAAATTGGTTCATGTGTTATGTGCACAGAGCTCATTTTGTTTGGGTGTTAGCAGATTGCCTAGGGTTTTTCTGCATATGAAAACTGAAATTCAGTTAAAGAACATACTTTTATTTGTGTCCTTCTGACTTGTCTGATGTCAGATATGGTTATAGACACATTAAGCCAAAGGATGGACCTGGTGTTCACAGTATATATGAGCAGTTTGTTTATAAAAAATCATGCTTTAACCGTAACAAGAACTCTACCATTGAGCTGCATCCCCAATCCCCTAAGATCATGCCTCTTGGCTATGGTTTTAAAACAGTTTTGTTTTGGGTGATTGTGTGGCATTTTTTTTGCCTCGTGGGGTGCCATGGTTTGAGTGTGTCCTCCAAAGTTTAATGTGGGAAGTTTGATCATCAGTGTGACATTGGTGACATGTAGTGGATCCTTTAATAGCTGGAGTCTAGTGCAAGATGATTAGGTCATTAGAGTTACTGCCCTTAGACAAGATTAATGTACTCCTTATGGAATCCTATATGTTTTATGTGAGTTATAAGAAGAATAAGCCTAGTCCCTGAATATCTGTTTTTTGTTTTGTTTTGTTTTTGTCTTGGTATGTGATTTCTCCCTCTTGCATGTACTTCTGCTGTGATGTCATGGTCATGCCTTCTGAAGGTAGTTCTCAGGAGAATTTATAAAAGGAGTGAGTCTGGCCCCACCCAGCTTCTCTCTGATCTGATTTGAGAAGTTATCATTTGCTTGGTTCTTGCTTTTGCTGCCTGCTACAGGAGGTGATAACAACTGAAGGGTGGCCTTTACCAAGGCTGCATTATGCCATTTGAACTTTCAGCCTCCAAAACTCTAAGCTAAATAAACTTCTTTATAAAATAACTTGTCTCAGGTATTTCATTATGGTAACACAAGCCCACCAATACATTCATATACTTAATTTATTTAATGTGACAACACCAAAATGTACTCTTGGCAGTTTTCAAGTACACAAACTACTTTATTAATTATAGTCACCATGATGTACAATGGATTTCTTGAACTTATTCCTCCTAAGTGAAAATTTGTATCCTTTGGCAAATATCACCCCACTCCCTAGCCCCTACTTAGCTAATGTGAATAATGCTGCAGTGAACATATGACTGTAGGTATCTTTGTACTGATTCTGTATCATTTGGATAATATACCCAGTAGCAAGATTGCTGGATTATACCATAGTTCTATTTTTTTAAGGAACTCTATACTGTTTTCCATAATGGCTGTACTAATTTATATTCTCACCACCAACATACAAGGTTTTCTCCAAATCCTCACCAACATTTATGTTTCATATTTTTTGTAAAGCTACTCTGACAAAAGTGAGGCGGTAAGTCGTGGTTTTGGGTTACGTTTCCCTCATTAGTGGTGTTGAGCCTTTTATCATATATACTTGTTGCTCATTTATCTGTCTTTTCAGAAATGTCTGTTCAGGTTCTTTAACATTTTTTTTTTTTTTTTGGTACCAAGGATTGAACTTGGGTGCTTAACCATTTAGCCACACCCCTATCCCTTTTCATTTCGTTTATTTATTTTGAGATAGGCCTGGCTAAGTTGCTGAGGCTGACTTTGAACTTGGCAATCCTCTTACCTCAGCCTCCTGAGCTGCAGGGATTACAGGTGTGTGCCACTGCACCTGACTTCTTTGCCTTTTTTTTTTTTTTTGGTGGTTGGGGTGGCAGGCGGCTGCTGGAGATTGAACTCAGGGGAACTCAACCACTGAGCCACATCCCCAGCCCTGTTTTGTATTTTATTTAGAGACAGGGTCTCACTGAGTTGCTTAGTGCCTCACTTTTGCTGAGGCTGGCTTTGATCTCATGATCCTCCTGCCTCAGCCTCCCAAACTGCTGGGATTACAGGGGTGCACCATCACGCCTGGCTTCTTTGCCATTTTTAAAATGGATTTTCTTATTATTGAGTTGTTCCTTATGTATTTTGGTTATTAACTTACTATCAGATGTATATTTTGCAAAAATATATTCTATTCCATATTTTTCATTCTGTTAATTGTTTCTTTCACTCTGAAGATTTTTACTTTGAAAAAACATAACAAAAAATTAAAAAAAAACATTTTGTTATTTTTGCTTTTACTGTATTATGCTTTTGGAGTTCTATCCAGAAAAACAAAAATATTGTCCAAACCATAACACTTTCCCCCGTGCTTTCTTCTAGTAATGTTTACGGTTTTTTATCTTACATCTTTAATACATTTTGAACTAAATTTTGTATATGGGAAGATATGAGGTTCTATTTTGATTCTTCTGCATATGGAGATCCAGTTTTCCAGCACCATTTATTAAAGAGTTTCCTCTCCTCATTATGTGTTCTTGGTAACTTTGTAAAAAAAAAATGACTGAAAGTAGATGGATTTATTTCTGTGCTCTATTCTGTTTCATTGGTCTATGTGTCTGTTTTGATATTGTGGCTTTATAATTTATTTTAAGTCAAGTAGTATGATGTTTCTGGCTGTGTTCTTTTTTTCAGTTTTTTTTTTAGTTGTAGATGGACACAATGTCTTTATTTATTATTTTTTATGTGGTTCTGAGGATCAAACCTAGAGCCTCATGCATGTGAGGCAAGTGCTCTACTACTGAGCTACAACACCAGCCCCCTGGCTGTGTTCTTTATACATAAGATTGCTTTGGCTATTAGGGATTTTTGGTGCTTCTTTATAAACTTTAAGATTATTTTTTTTCTATTTCGGTGAAAAATGGTATTGGAATTTTAGTAGTGATCATCTTGAATCTGTGTATTGCTTTGGATATGAATTAGCATTATTAATTCATCCAACCCATGAATATGGGATATCTTTCTATTGTGTTTTCTTCAATTTCTGTAATAGTATTATGTATGTGCATCTTTTACTCCATTGGTTAAATTAATTCCTAGTTATTTTTTGTAAATATTGTAAATGGGATTGTTTTCTTGGTTTCTGTTTAAGGCAATTAATCGTTAGCATATAGAAATGATACTGATTTTGTACTTTGTTTTTGTAACTTAATTTTTTTAACTTATCAGTTCTAATAGTTTTTAGTGGACTCTTTAGGATTTCTATATGTGAGATCACTTCTTTCCTTTTTTTAAATTATAAAATACCTTTATTTTATTTATTTATTTTCATGTGGTGCTGAGGGTGAAACCCAGTGCTTCACGCACACTAGGCAAGTGCTCTACCAGTGAACCACAACCACAGACCCACTTCTCTCCTTTTGTGGTACATTCTGATCACTTCCTTGCACATGTTGTTAGTACCTATGTCCCCATCCAGTTTTGTTGTACTGACTTGGATAGGTCACAGTTTTGGTTTAATCCAATTCCTGAATAGCTTAATGTGGCTAAAAAGTCATGACTGCAGATTGCAAATGGCCACTGACACTGTGTAGTCATCTCCTTGCTCCCCTTTTCTTCAGTACTGGTAGGTACCCTTTTTTCTTGGCCTCAAATTCTGACATATTCTCTATCCATTATTGCTATCAGCTGATGTCCCTGCTTCTTTGTTGGCCAAAAGGATGGAAGCAACTGGAGGAATCTCCATACATTCTATCATCTCACATCTACCCTGATCTGCTTGTATTTATAAGCCTATGTTCAAGTTCATCTGAAAAATAGTGTCCAATATTAATATAATAGAAACTGTGTTTGGTTCCAAAGTAGTTTTTCAGCAAGGTGGGTCAGAATAGCACAAGAATTATAACTGAAGCCCTCAGCACAACTGCTTTGCTAGCAGGAGAAGCCCCTGCACCTACTCTGTGCTTTGTCCCACTGGTTCTGCTCCATCCTCCTAATCTCAGCACTCCCCCCCCCCCATTCCTTCCCTAAACGAAGCATTATAAGCATTTCCAGGGCAGTGTATGGTGTATTTTTTTAAATGATTTTTTTAGTTGTAGTTGGACACAGAATCTTTATTTTATTTATTTTTATGTGGTGCTGAGGATCGAACCCAGGGCCTCACACGTGGTAGGCGAGCGCTGTACTGCTGAGCCACAACCCCAGTCCTATATGGTGTATTTTTAACAATCCTGAGTGCAGCCTCCAGACAGCTAAGTTCTGGCCTGGGCACTGTGCATGTTATTCCCAGGTACTAATGGCCTTTTTTTCCTTGAATGTTTTAAGGGTTTATTTTAGGTATTTATTTATTTGTTTGTTTATTAATTTTGGCACTTGGTATTGAACCCAGAAGTGCTTAACCACTCAGCTACATGCCCAGCCCCTTTTAATATTTTATGTAGAGACAGGGTCTTGCTGAGTTGCTTAGGGCCTTGCTAAATTGCTGAGGATGGCTTTGATCTCACGATCTTCCTGTCTCAGCCTCTGAGTGGCTGGGATTACAGGTGTGCACCACCGTGCCTGGCAGCATGTGACCTTTTTTATTGAGTGTTCTGGCTATAAAATTGTATTGATTTTAAATGATATGTCCTAAACTTGTTTTCCTCTTATGCCTTGTTATTGTTGTGTTTTAATTCGCTAGTGCTGCTTTTACGCAAAGTACCACAAACCAGTTGGCTTAAACAAAACACAGAAATTTATTACTTCATGTTTCTGGAAGCCTGAAGTCCAAGATCAAATGTTGACAATGCTGTGTTTCCTTTTCAGGAGCTAGAGACATCAATCAGTTCCAGGCCTCTCCCCGGGCTTCTAGGAATTCCTTGACTTGGGGCTGAATAACTCCAGTCTTCATATGGTGTTCTCCCTGTGTGCATGTCTCCCTCCATATTTCCCCCGTTTTTTTTAAAAAAAATTTTTTTAGTTGTTGATGGACCTTTATTTTGTTCATTTATTTTTATGTGGTGCTGAGGATTGAACCCATTGCCTCACACATGCTAGGCAAGTGCTCTACCACTGAGCCACAACCCCAGTCCCATATTTCCCTTTTTTATAAAGACACTAGTCATATTGGATTAGAGGCCCTGTCTTATTTCCTTAGGACTTCATCTTAACTAATTACATCTGTAATCAACCTGTTTCCAAATAAGGTCACATTTACAGGTACCTAGGCTTAGGAGTTCAACATAACTTCTGGGGAACACAATTCAACCACTAAAAGTAGGTGTGATTTTTCAGAATGTTCATGTTTTAGAACCACACACATTTCATTGTAGTACATAGCAGAGCCCTCTGCACCCTACTTCCCCTTCTGTTGCTATGGATAAACCATCCCTGAAATCTTGTAGAGAAGAAAGATTCTCCCTTTCAACTTGTTTCTCTTGTGGATCTTCAATCTTTCTCCGCTGCATCTTAATCTTTAAAAAGTTTTCTCTTCTGAAATCTCCAGAGGCTGTCATCTTTATGTATCTTCTTCCCTTCAGAGAAACTTCCTTGAAATTGTTATCTGTACTCACCATTCCTTTTTCCCCATGTTTTTTATGTGATACTCCACAGAAACTGCTCCAGTCAAGGTCTCCAGACCTGCACATTGTGAAGTCCAATGGTCAGTCTTCATCTTATTATATTGATCACAGGATCTGACACTTGATTGCTCTCTTTCTTTAACACTGGCTGCTTGATTCCTAAGTAGCCTGGTTTTCCTCCCACCTCCCTACTGGCTCCTCAGTTTTGTATGTGATTTCACTTATCTCCTTGACCTTTAAATTCTGGTGTTCCTTAAACGTACACCTTGGACCTCTTTCTCATGTATTTGTGGAGCTCGTCCAGTCTTGTGTCAATATTATTTCTGCATTGAGAATGCCCAGATTTTTATCTCTAGTATGGGCATCTAGATTTCAGAATTTCAGATTCACATTTGATTGCCTACTTGACATCTTCATCTGCAAAACTTAATATCTCAAATTTAATTTGTTAAAAAACTTCTGATTTTTCTTCCTTCTCTTCATCTTAAATCCCATCCAAGCTCTTACATATTGTTCTTAGTACATCAGCAAATTCTGACTCTAACTTTATAGCATATCCATAATTTGACTGCCTCTTGTTACCTCCTCAGGCACCATTCTGGTCCAAGTCACCAACATCTCTAATTGGATCACTGCAACAGC
This sequence comes from Marmota monax, assembly GCF_021218885.2. Classification (NCBI taxonomy): domain Eukaryota; kingdom Metazoa; phylum Chordata; class Mammalia; order Rodentia; family Sciuridae; genus Marmota; species Marmota monax. The sequence continues at coordinate 633,806 of NW_026692025.1, read as the reverse complement.
CTTCCAATTTGGCTCTCTACTTCAACTCTTGCCCCCATTCAGTCCAGTATAATTATGATCAGATGTCACATGCACTCAAAACTTTTCTGTGCCTTCCATCTTAGAGCAAAACCAGAGTCCTTGCAATGTTCTGTAAAGAAAGACTTGTACCCAATCTGGGCCTCCCATTTCCTCTACATGCATCTACATGAACCAGTCCCCTGATGTCTTATTTACCCCCTGCTAGTCTTGCTGATTCTACTTCAACACACTTGTCTCTTGGCTGTTTCTGGAACATACCTCCTACTACAGGACTTTTCTACTTATTCTCTTTCATGAAAGTGCTTCTCCAGGAACATACAGATATCTCTACATGGTGTGCTCCTCAACTCTGTTTGGTCTGTACATAAATATAATTTCACATATAAGCTTCGATTGTAAATTTGCAATTATTACTTCTTTCCCCATATGAATGCATGCTAGTATATTTTCCTTGCTTTACTTCCCCCTTAGTACTTAGCTCTAGGGTATTTTTATACCATCATTTACCAGGGACACCCCTTTCTACTTTGAGTAGTGTCCCATCCCTATTGATAAGCTATGTGGCTAACCTACTTAACCAAATCTGACATGCTATATATTTCATTGATCTTAATTGTTGTGTTTCTCTTGCCGTACAATATAAGTTCTGATGGTAAGGATTTATGTTCTATTCTTCACCTATCCCTAGTATCTATTAACAGTGCTTGGCATATAGTGACAATTCAAATATTGCATGCATGAATGAAATGTTTAAAAACTGGTTCTGTATGATAAAATATGCTTAAATATCTAAAAAGAAGTCTGAATTTGGCCTCTTTATAGAAGCATTTATGAGAACAAATGTCCTTGAAATTGCTGTTGGTGTAGAAAAACAAAACACATTTATGAAACTGTTGGAAGCTAGAATATACACAAAGTGTGGAAGTTTAATAGTTGGCCCAAAACATTATCCTGTAGTTCATTATGTCCCAAGAAAAATTTGAGATTTCTTAAATTCAAAATGAATTCTTTTCTGTTTAGTTTGTCAGTGTCGTATTTGGCGCGGGTGGGGGGCGGTTACCAGGGATTGAACTCAAGGATTGAACTAACTTGCTTGGAGTCTCGCAGTTGCTGAGGCTGGCTTTGAACTCAAAATCCTCCTGCCTTAGCCTCCCGAGCCACTGGGATTGCAGGCATGTGCCACTGTGCCCTGCTGTCAGTGCCTTCTTGACATAAAATTTATTTTCAGGTTTCAGCTCTATTTCTTCCTCAATAAATTTTTAGTACACCTATAATCCCAGCAGCTTGGGAGGCTGAGCCAGGAGGATTGAGAGTTCAAAGCCAGCCTCAGCAAAACTCACTGAGACTGTGTCCATAAATAAAATACAAAATAGGGCTGGGGATGTGGTTCAGTGGTCAAGTGCCCCTGAGTTCAATCCCCAGCACTCCCCAAAAAAAGTTTTTTTTAAAATTTGAAGAGCTTGTGTTTTCATAATAAAATCAAATTTACAATAGATACAGTTACGATACAGTGTGATATCTCTTCTAATATAAAAATCTTTATCTTCCACCAGTCTCCCCAATCTAGAGACCTCTGAATATTGCTTAATGAGGTGAGAAAATTTCTGCAAATTGATATTTGGATCAGGTATTAATAGGTATTGAATAGAAATTTGCTTAAAAGTTGAGAAAGGAAAAAGCATTTTATGGCTTAGAGAAATATGTAGATACGCATTGCCTCGAGCTGTGAGAGAAAATTACACTTTTAGCAAGAAGTAAGTATACCAGTCTCTTCTGTGATCATATTAATATTCATCATGTACAGTGATTGTGTTGTTTACAGAAGTGAGTTTGAGAATTCTTTATATATTCTAGATATAAGAATTTTATTAGATTTTGCAAATCCTTTTTTCTAGGACAGTGGTTTGACTTCATTTTCTGAGCAGTCATTTGAGAAACAAGTTTTCAATTTTGGTAATTTTTTTCATTTAAAAAACTCTTGTTTTTGTTTTTTTTAGTTGTTGATGAACCTTTATTTTTTATTTTTATGCAGTGCTGAGAATCAAACCAGTGCCTCACACATGCTAGGCAAGCACTCTACCACTGAGCCACAACCCCAGCCCCTGTCTTGGTTTTTATCCTATCTAAATTTCTATTTGGTTTCTTCTAGAAATTTTAGTTTTATCTCTCACATTTAGTTCTACATTCTATTTTTACTTAATTTTTGTGTATGGTGTAAGGCAAGAGTTGAAGTTCATTTATTTGCATATGCATGCCCAATTCTTTCAGTACAACTTGTTAAAAATGTTATCCTTTCTCCATGAAATCACCTTGGTACCTTTGTCAAGAATAAACTGATAAATGAAGGAAGTACAGTCCCCTGTCTCCCCCACTGAATGTAGCTATAAAACCTAGATGGAATGCATGGAACAGTTATTTTTGCACACTGAAAGGAAATATCAGTAGGCCAGCAGGAAAGAAAAAAAAAAAAACAGAGTTCAAAGTTATGCTGTGAGCTTGACATTGTTTTCCATCTAATCTTGCCACATGGCTCCTAAGGTGCAGCACAGCAAAATAATGAAAACCCCCAGGTTTCTTCCTGGAACACAAAAGGGTAGCCCCCAGGAAAATGGGAAGTACCAGGGGGTAGGGAACATGTAGGGGGAAGACTTCTAGAAAGCCACTCAATAGTGTTGATTATGAATGCCCAGATCTCCCTCCAAGTTGCATGTCCTTGGATATGTTGTTCCTAGATTCTCAGAAGTGCAAAAGGATAGACCATGGCTCAATTCCAAAACTAGCCACTGGTTGGTGCACGAACACAGGAAAGCTTTCAAAGATGAACTGACAGTAGAACCATAGCCCACAGAGAGCTGGTCAGAACGTGTGACTTGAATTTACCCAGGCTGATTGCCTGCTAAAATGAAAATATCAATACATTATCCATAGAATTTAATCAAGACTTATAATCTTATAACATGAATATATATAATATTCTGTTACAACCTGTAATCCTAGTGACTAGGGAGGATGAGACAATAGGATCACAAATTGGAGTCTAGTCTCAGCAACTTAATGAGACCCTAAGCAACTTAGCTGAGACAGCAAGGTCCTGTCTCAGTCAAAACAAAACGGGGGTTGGGGATGTAGCTCAGTGGTAGAACAACCCTGGGTTCAATCCCCAACTCTGAAAAAAAATATTACTTGGCATATGAAGAACCAAGGAAATATTAATTCATTCAAACAAAAAGAACAAAATGTAACTTTATGTATATAACAAACACACACACACACACACACTGTCCCACGTTGGTTATAGGACATCCATATCCCAGAAATATCTCATTGGGAAGCAAATACCTATCACCAATTGTCAGCACTTTTCAGTTGACTTGAAATAAGTGAGAATATGGTAGACTTTATGGCCTATTTGTGCATTGTACCCAAAGTCACAGCAACAGGAGATTAACTATAGCTAGCTTCCAGAGAGACTTCATGACACCAGACCTGAGGCAACAGACTCAAGATGCAGAAACAAAAACAGGAGTGTTATATAAGGTGCCTTCAGTGTAGTTAAATCTGTTGCTTAATGATATCACCAAGGATCAAATTTTCTTTCATCTCTGTGCTGCCATCTTCAGTATGTCAACTAATTGTTCTCCTGAAGATGTCCAATACATTTTTAAGATACTGATTGACTTTGGTTATATAATGATTAGCAAAAACAGATATAGCCCCTGTCCTTGTGTATTTACAAAAATATACTGTATGTGAAAAAGGTAACAGCACAGTGTGTTACATGATATGGTTACAGGGCTGGGATAGTTTTTAACATACCAAGCTCGAATCTTCTAGGTGCTCTTTCTGTTAGAGAAGGCTTCTGGTAAATTTCAGTCACAATTTATTGTCTTTTCCCTGCTTACCCATTCATGACTAGTTACCTAACATTCCCCTCCTAACAACTTGTGTCCCTCAATTATTTTAGGATATTTGGACATTGACTGGATCCGGCTGCTTCCTGCTAAGAGAGGGTAAAGTTGAGGGAAGTCACCCAAAGTCCTTGTTCTATATCAGATGGGACGTGGACAGTTAAGGGCATTCAGCTTCAGAGCAGTCCAGAGGTCCACAGTGGCAGATGGCAGGTGACTGGACAAGGCATACATAGGGAAGGGATCATGTTAAGACAACAATAAAGACAACAAAGCATTACTGTTTTTGTAAACTATTAGCATAAAAGCAATTAATATTACCAGTCCGTCTCTGAAAATCATGAAGACAGCAACTCATTAAAGCTTAAGGTGGGGTCCAACATGCCAATGATTTGTTAGTGGAAGCCATATAAGGCTTTAGAAACATGAGCAGAGTTTTTAGAAACACACATTTAGTTTTTATAATGGCACAGGTGTCCTTTTTAAGTTATAGTTAAGATATCTAATGCTATCTAATTTTGTAAAACAGATTTCTTATTAGTGTTACCTCTGTGTTTAATAGAGGGATCCCTTTAGTGTGTCACTTAGGGCTCTCTTGATAAAGTAAATTAGGGCTTATATATGCCACATTACATCTTTTAGGCCAATATGAGGTGTAAATATTGGGGCTATATAATGATACCAGTGAAAAACAGATCAAGTGTACCCGGGTAGGATGTGAGGAAGAGTTGTGGTCTGTAACATTGGACTTAAAATTAATGCAGGACAAACTTGTGACACTGGTAGTGTCTTTTGTGATAGTCATTTTCAGGCACTCCTCTATAAGAATCTTTCCTTTTTAGGCTCCTCCTGTCTTTACTTACTTTTGGTAGGACTGACACAAGTGTACATTTCAAGTTTATAAGAACCATATTTTATCTTTTAAATGTCCATGTAAGGCTGTGCTTTGGTTATACTCTCCTGCCAGGTGTTTAAGATCAAGTTGGTCAAAATTGACTTCTTTCCATCCACTGTTAGAGTCAGTTGAGATTTGTCAGGGATCACTCTTGGGAACTTGTGAGAAGCCTCTTGGCTCCTTTACCATTTCCTCTACCAGTTGTGTCATCTGCCAGGATGGATCAGGGTCTTGCTGACCACATGTGGCTTCCTTTTGAAGCATCAGGGATATTTCTCTTTCCAATGGCCCCCCCTTGCAGAATGTGTCCTGGTTGGTTTCCTGTTCTCTAGGGTCATCTCAATCCCCCTGTTCGGGAGGTCAGATGACTCACTGGAGTTTCACAGCCCTGAGAAGGGTGCTGTCTGATCTTAGAGGTACAGGGGCAAAATATTGCCTGCTTTTTCCTTGGCTCTTTTACTTCCTTAACTTTGGTCTCCAAGTTTTGGTTTTAAATATATCCAGCAGGTCAGTATCACCAGTCTTGAAGTTAGGATACTGGATTTTAACTTCAATAGCTATAATTTTATAATTACCCCTTCCATTTAATTGGGGTCAGCATTAGTACTGTAATCTCATTTGTCCTGTAGGTGATGGCTAATTGTCTCAAATAAACTCAGGTTGTCCTATTAGAAGTAGTACTTCTGCCAGACTCTAACAGGAAATGTTTAAAAAGTGTTACAAAGAAAATACAAAATGAGGGCTGGGGATGTGGCTCAAGCGGTAGCGCACTCGCCTGGCATGCGTGCGGCCCGGGTTCGATCCTCAGCACCACATACAAACAAAGATGTTGTGTCTGCCGAAAACTAAAAAATAAATATTAAAAATTCTCTCTCTCTCTTTCTCTCTTTTAAAAAAAAGAAAATACAAAATGAGGGCTGAGGTTGTTGTTCAGTGGTAGAGTGCTGGCCTAGAATACATAAGGCACTGGATTCAATCCTAAGCACTGCATAAAAATAAAGATATTGTGTCCACCTAAAATTAAAAAATAAATATTTTAGAAAATTCAAAATGAAATTAACCAGAGTAAAAACATCATTTGTATAATAGCTTCAAACCAAAAAACAATTTCTATAATAACACTAAGGTTATTATAGAAATTACATATGAAACCAATCACATATGAAACCCTTTATAAGTTTATTTTCTTTTAAAACTCTTAAGAAACCTACATAACTTTTACAATTTGCCAAAACCTTTACTTAACTTTTGTTTCATACCCCCTGTTTATTTTGAGATTATAGTAATCTTTACAACAAAAAAAGATCTATCTTTTGAACACAACGTTAAGTAACTTTAATTCTAGCGCACTTTGGAGCCATCTTGACATGGAGGGTGAGGGCCAGAGTCTTACCTCAGGTAAGGCTGGCCTCTTGACAAATATTAAGTAAAGTGTTTTATTTCTGAAGTTCACTTTTGCCCCCTTTTAAATATCAATCTACAGAGTTCTTGTGTATTGTTTCCTGAGTCTATGTGAATATCAGTTAACATAATACAACATTACATCTGAAACATGAATCAAATAGAGAGACTAAGAGAGCGATTAATTTTGCAAATTAACATAGGCTAAGAGAGTAATCAACTTTGCAAGTTAATCAGATGTCTCCCATAACAAATTCAATTATGTAAAATCTATTTTACCCAATTTTAACTGTGAATTTTATGTTACTCATGAAAACCAAGATCAGACAAGCCTAGTTAACATGTTAAGCCATCTTTATCCTGCCAATGAAAAATCCTAAAAGCAGTGAACATTACACTTTAAACATTTTATAGAAACCAACACTTTCTTAATTGACTAACCACCTAGAAAACCATGTGAGTTAGTAATTTAAAAGATATCTTTACTATTATCTATTTAACCAATTTAAATTGACCTTTTGGTTAAAGGTTTAAGTCATGTGAACTAAAAGGCATTTGGATCCATTCTCCCTTTCTTTTCTAAAATAAAATATGATTACTCATTCATCTATAAGCCAATTTTGGTGTCATGTGAATAAAATATATGTGGAGATACAACATATTATACACAGGTATCTACAAATATATATATATATATATATATATATATATATATATATATATACAAAAAAGGAACAAAACTTTTACAGCTTTTTTATCAGATATTAGATTCCCAAAGGTAGGATGAAAAAGAGCTACAGATGTTTATTACAAACATCTCTATCAGATTAACTCTTTTGATTAAAATAGCCTGTCACAATTTGTCTTGTGTGACACAGTGAGCAATAGATTATAGAATAGATGACATAGACCTGGGTGAGGCCTGTGCAGTTGGGGATGGCTGAGGCAGAGTCTACCAATCAAGTGTGGACACTGAATAATTGTTCAGGTGGCCACTTGTCCATCTGTAAGGTAGATACATGTCAGTGATTATCACTGTTTATTCTCCTTTTTAGGACCTTCTACAGGGGACAATCTCTTCCCAGTGTATTTGAGAGTAAACTCTTGAATAATTGACCTCTGAATCAAAATGGCAATAAAAAACAGAGGGCTAAAAAACTCCAGTTTGGAAAAAAATAAAAACAAGACCAATGATAAAAATACATTAATTTAGATGTGCACAACCAAAGGTGAATTCACAAGAAAAATCTTGAGGTCAAAAAAGACAGAGGAGGCTGGGGTTGTGGCTCAGGGGTAGAGTGCTTGCCTAGCATGTGTGAGGAACTGGGTTCAAGTTTCAGCACCACATAAAAATAAATAAAATAAGAGTTTATCAACATCTAAAAAATATTTTTAAAAAGAGGCTTTTAAAAAAATGACCCAGCCATAATCACTCTAGTAAGGGAGCATGTGGAACATCTATATCAGACCAGAGTGCACTTTTGGATCAGATTGGAGTAAGCCCAGATATTTAAAGAATGTGGGAGCACGTAAGGTCTAGGGAGAAGATGGAACTCAGGAAAAGTTTCCAAGAAAAAGAAAATTTGTACATATAGGATCTTTCCATTCTCCTTCCCTATGCCCATCGGGAGAGAAGAGAAAATCTAACAGGTAGTACAGTATCCCTGACATTCCTGGGCTTGTTTTGGGAAAATGCCTTTATTGTCCCTAAAGGAAAATGTAGACTTATTAAGCATCCTCAAAATGTCTGGGACCTGGTGCATTCAGCCTTTCTAGATCTCTTACCCTCTGTCACTCCATTTCTCTAGCATTTAGGGAGCAATTTACTGTGCAAGCAGAACCCAGAGTATAAGAAAAGAGAAAACAGCCATTTGTGTTCCACAGTGACTTGGATTTAAAAGTGGCACTTGTTTTTTCCTGATATCAAACCAATTTTGGACATTTGCTTACATAGCTTACATTCCAGATACCACAGATATATATATCTGTGGCATCTGGAATGAATATATATATATATATATATATATATATATATATATATATATATATATATATGATAGGCAGCTAAGCATCAAGGAAACCTGCCATTTTGAACATGAGAGGCAAAGAGCATTAAATAAGGCACCCTGACCCAGAGATGGAGGGTATATCTTTACTTAGACACAAATTAGAGTTCCCACTGATTTGAGCCTTGAGTGAAGTCCTAAGATGTTCTCTAAAGGCTGTGGCATCTGAGTTCCAATCAAGAGATATTTGGTATTTGGGTCTTTACCAGAGTGTACTCTAGCCAAAAATCCATCTCTTACCTAAAGATCTTTTCTCTAGTCACCAAAATCTGAGGTGATGAAAGTAACCAGAAAAGAATTGGGGTAACTGATTGTAACCTGGCAGAAACACCAAATGTTAAGGCTGGAGAGGTTTTAACATACCAAACCTCCATTCTCCAGGTGCTTTTCTGTCAGATAATGCTCCCTGTGGCTATCCATTTTCTTTTCCCTGCTCACCCATTAGTGACTAACTATCTAATAATTCATTTATGAAAAATATTTTTAGATGCAAATGTATTATTTGTTTCTTTTTTGTTTTTATTTTCTGTTTTCTCTTTTTCTGGGTGCAATCATATTATAATGCCTAACATTTTGTGAGTATTATATGATGTTTATTAAGTACATTTATATGGATTATGTAAGTTTATCCTCACAACAAATCTATAAGTTAAATACCATCATTATCCAATTACGTATATGTGTGTGTGTGTGTGTGTGTGTACATAAACTGGGACTCAGAAATTTTGAACCATCTACTAGTATAATTACTAGGAGAGTCAGAATGTGAACCCATGTTTTACTAAATCTATATTCTTATTCACTCTGTTAAGCAAACTTTTGAAAAATGAAGTATAAAGATCTAGAAAATAGACTAAATTTTAATAATCATTTCCTTTGAATGCAGTTGATTACAGAGGCCAAGAGAAGGATACAGGGAAACAAAGTCAAAGGCTACCTTGGTATACTGGCAATGAGCAGTGGTTCATTACCTGAAGGTCCTAAAGAAGTTTAAAACGGGGCTTATGGAAGACAGTGGACAAAACGAGCTTGAAATCATAGAAGAATTTAGAATTATGGAAGAATTCCAGAGGCTATATACAATTTAATAATACTTTGGGACAGAGCAATATGTGTCCTTTATTGAAATAAACTCTCAAGGTCATTGGAGGGCAATAAAATTATTCATTCATGTATTTATTGATTATTCAAGCACGTATCTATGCTACAGGTTGGATAAATACTATTGAACAAAATGAGTGAGATTTTTACCCTTATAGAACTCATAGCTGTTGAGGCAAAATAATGCAGAGTCCTGTAGCTATGTTTAATATTTAAAGGGTATGCAAACTTATGCTTAAAAAATTGGTGAGAAAACATCAGTAGAGTTCATCTACCTTACATTGTGAAAGGATCACTCTGGCTCTTATGCTGGGAGAGTATCATGGGTGTGGGAACAAGATCAGAAGTAGGGAGATGAACAATTATGATATTGGATAAGAGTTGATGGTGGCTTGGACAAAGGTGATAGCAATGAGTACGGAGAAAAATGGTGGATGGATTTTTTTTTTTTGGATAGGTGTATTTTGAAGATAGACTTAACAGTTCTTTTTTAAAAATTGGTTCTTTTTAGTTACACATGACAGTAGAATCCATTTTGACATAATTATAAGAGCATGGAATATATCTTGTTCTAATTCAGACCCCAGTACCTCTCCTGCACCTCCCCTCCCCACCCCCTGCTCCCTTCCCTCTATTGATCTTTGTGCCATTCACCCATAGTTTTCCTTTTTAATTAGTGTCTTGTGGAGAGATCATGGTGGTGATATTCATTGTGGTGTATCATATATGTACATAGAATATGATGATTAATTTGATGAGAGGTGAGTGGAAGTAAAGAATTAAGGATGGGCTGGGATTGTGGCTCAGTGGTAGAGTGCTCATCTAGCACGGGTGGGACCTGGATTCGATCCTCAGCACCACATGAAAATAAAGGCATTGTGTTGTGTCCATCTACAACTAAAAAATAAAAAAAAAAGAATTAAGGATAACTTCTAAGTTTCTGTGTTAAGCATGGTTGTGAATAGTGAAAGAAAGGAATAGAGATGAGGATGACAGGTAGATGGAGCACATTTTGATAGATGTTGATTTTAGCATTGGATATTTTGCCTTTTGAGAAATTTGTGGTATAATGTTCAAACCGTGGGCTGAAGTCCTTCATTTGAGAGTCAGAAATGCAAAAGCAGTAATTGAAGAAAGGATGGAGAGAAAAAAAAAAAAAACACAACTGGCCTCTGACATAAATGAGAACAAATTCCTGAGACGTTTGGTTAAGGCAATAAATCATTCCACCAACAATAATATTATCATGACTTCCTGCTCCTTCAAATCCTATGGGTACATTGTAGTTTTTATCCTCCTGAATTCACTGCTGTATTATGATGCTACTGTTCACTCCTTCCTGTGAAACTGTAATGTCTAAGATCTCCATTATTTTCTAAACTTGCCTTTCCCTTTTTTGTATACACTAAATTTGTTGTTCTCCAGAAAAGTCTAAAGAGTAAGACTCTGGGTTGAGTTGTCAATAATGACTTCTGGAGCCACATCTTCCCTAGGATCTGGAAGCTGCTAGTTCTAGAACTTGATAGGTATGAGGGAGCAATTCATGCAGACATACCAGGAAAGAGCAAGCATAAAAGCCTTAAGGTGGGTAATGTGGTTAGTGTGTTTGAAGGACAGGAAAGGAAACTATGTAGCTGGAGTAAAAATGAATAAAGGATAAGCAGTAAGAAATGAGATTACAGAGGTGGTGGGATGAAGATGGAATTCATTTTTAAGGGTTGGTTCTTCTGTAGACCATTTGCATTTTAAGCTGAGTAAAATGGATAACCATAGGAGAATTATGAGTAGATTGTTTCTTTTTTTAAAAAAATCTTTATTTTGTTTGTTTATTTATTTATGTTTATGTGGTGCTGAGGATTAAACCCAGTGCCTCACACGTGTGAGGCAAGTTCTCTACCACTGAGCCACAACCCCAGCCCCAGATTGTTTCTTATAACTAATGTTTTATCAGGTTCCATCTGGCTGCTGTGTAGAGAATAAACTGGTAGTGAGTTGAGGGGACAAGAATGGCTGCAGGGACACCAGCTATCACAATAACTCAGTAATAAGTGGGTTAACAATGACAATGATGAAAAGATTCTGGTTATACTTTTAAGGTAAAGATAGCATAATTTCCAGATAGATTAGATGTAGGCTATGAAAAAAAAGGAGTTAAGGATGAATTACTACAAATTTTTGGAATAAATGGCAGCAAAAACTTGCCATTTATTGAAGAGTCAAACATCTTTCCCTTTTATATCCTCCCCAACATATATACTATCAACCCAGTATAGGAAATGCCCTAAATGATTGTGTTTCAATCTGGGACCTATACTCCAAGTAATCCTGACATGAAAAGTGTGCCATAGTAGGATTTGAAAAATCCAAAGCAATTTAGCAATCGAAAACACTTTCCAGGGAAGAACATAGTGGTCATCAATTACCTGGTGACATAATTAAGTTATTAAATTGATTAAAAATTGTGATAATGAAGATTTAGGCTTAACAGAATCAACTTTTCCTATATTGGCAAGGGCTGACCATGAAGTTTATATGACTTGATATCGTCATAATAAAACTTCCAAAAATCATATTCTCTTTCTGGCTTTGAGATACTGGTGAATACTATTGTGCAAAATATGTGTCATACCTTACTGATATCCTTGGTAGTGGTTGCTGCACTGAAATGACAAAATTCTGGAAATAGTTACAACACACACTTAGAATCTCACAGTCACATAATCAATAATTTTACTAAATACAGGCATGTTTTCATTCACATACAACTAAATAAAGAATTTTTCACATTTCATTACACTGCACAACAAAGTGAAGAAAAGTATACAGTACATTTTATTTTGGAATATAAGACAATCTAATCCAACATGCAGTTGTGGTCTTTGTTACAAGTTAATCTTTTCTTTACCTATGTAGTAAAATAGCTCCTAAAGCTTTATCCTTAGTATTATATTAACACCTGATTTTTCACACTTATTTTCTAAAACCCACTTATTGCAGTGACAACAGCACTGAATTCTACTAAAATGATTTTAAAATTTCTAGAACTCATTTAAGCAATTAAGTTCAGCCACTTCTGCTGGATCTATGCTGAGTATTTTTAAAACCTGCTTATAAAATACCAGGAATTGAAAAGTGTATAGTTAATGTATTTTAATCAGGAAAACTGCAGAGAAGTTTTGTTTCTATCCTTTTTATTGAACTGTCAAGAACCTAATCAACTCTTATCTATCCATTGGATGATCTTGCTTTCAGAATCTTGTAGACATTAGTAGTTGAAATTTGTATTGAACCAACTAACTGTCTTTTATTTGCCTTCTAAAAAAGAAATTGACAATCTACTCTACCCAAGCCTGGTTGTGTAAAATGAATACAGCGAAAATGTTCAGTTTACTGTGAATTGGTCAAAGTGGTTTGCTCATCCAAGTTGGGATATAGATAGCAGAATAGTGTTTTATAATTTTCATTATTTGGCTTCTTTATTCTGGATGAAGCAAATTCCCAAACTCTCAGATTTAATCACATTGATACTGAAGTTCATTATGATAACTCAAAGCAATTTGCCATCCTTAGGCTTTTGTACCACAATGATTATAAGAATCCTGACTCTATTCAGAATAGTGTTCTTAATGTTAAAAGTATGGCTTTTTGCCTGGCTGAACTGGCTACAATCCCAAAAGTAATTTAAAGCATCACCTGTCTTCAAGAAGATAATGGAACCTTCAAGCCAGCCATTCCAATTTGCTGATGCACTTAGCTGTCTGTTCACCTGAGAATTAAGAGTTGACTCTCTAGGATAGATAGGAACCCAGTGTAGGTATATGGCAGACAGGTGGCCAAGGTCATTGTGGGGTGAGTATTTTTTCTCCCCATCCCACTTCCCATTGCTGTATTTGGTTCCTTTCAATAAAATGTCCATTGTGTTTCAATGGTATAGTCCACACAGTTATAATGTATTTTCATTGTGCAATTAATCACTCGTTTAAAGCCCTCTTGTCAATAATACCTGAATGGACTTTACCTTTCATTCATTCCCAGGTTCCCTCATGATTCTAGCTGTGTTGTAATTAATAAGGAAAATATATCCTAACACGTAAAGAACGTTTATTTACAGTCATTATGTCTTCCAAAGTAAACAAATTAATAATTTAATCATCAGACAGATGAACTATGAATCAGGAGTCCTTAACTTTGGCCAAGTGAGTATCCTGGCTATTAGATTACTATTCCATAAAATGGGGACCAAAACCTCACAGACCTGTTGTGATGATCAAATAAATTATGTAAGTGATTATGATGTGTTTGTAAGGGTTAACAGTGCCTCCTATTAAACAGGATTGATGAGCTAGGGTTTGCCTCAGGTTCTTTTCATAGACAACCCCTATATTGTCACTTTCTGATAACTGAAGAAGCAGTTGCCAATGCAGTGAAACCCCATGTGTGGTCAGAGGTGAAAGGGCAATTGGATTATGGTGTTTTCTTTTCTACTTGCATAGGACAACTTCTTTGACACAGCTGGTAACTCTATCATAAGGGTGTACATTTTTTCAAATGGTCTCCTTTTTCATATTCACATCATTTGTACTAGGATATCATATCTTCAAAGGGCCTTGGCAAATAGCTGGTCCCTGTCCCTGATTTTGCAAGTGAGCTTCTAGAAGCTAATTGGTAATATTTAACCAAATCCAGCACACACATTTGGCATAAGATATTCTCATTGAGTAACTTTATCTCTTACTCTTTTTTAGTTATGTTAATTATTCCCAATGTGATACTTTTTCCCCTTTATATATTTCTTTGTTCATGACCTAAGAATAAACTTAAATACCAAGGAACAGTTGTCCTGTCTGTAGGTATGTTTTCCTAGGACCTAGCTTCCCAAACCCCAGGCCCTTCACATGTGGTCCACAAAGGGCACACAAGTAGCCATTACCAAGTATGAGCCACAAAACAGTGTCTGGCCCAACTCATGTCAGCAATTTAATCTCAATGACAGTACCCAAGCTCCCCCATCTATCCACATGTGGGCCTGTTGTCACCCTCCCAACTCTCAGGAAGGAGGCTCAGTTGGTATCGAAAGGTTCAATTCTCTTCAGTCACATAAGAATTCTATTTGTTTCAATCACTTTTAAGTTCCAATGGGAGAGCATGTTTTGGAAGTAAAAGGGCTGACTAGCACAAACATCTCCTTTCTGATTTGACAACTTCTTCTGAAGAGTGGACCACATTTGGTACAAATCCACTCTTCACCCCTTCCCAACCCTCCTGGATTGTAATCTCTCCCCTTTTAACCAGTTCATATATGTCTCTGGTCAGGTCTGTGAAGGCTTTCTCCACATTAATGGCATCTCGGGCTGACGTCTCAATGTACTTCATGCCGTATGCAGCAGCCAGTTTCTCGGCCTCGTGGCGAGTCACTTGCCTCTGTGTATCCAGGTCACACTTGTGACCCACCAGAACAAATACAATTTGGTAGGGCTGAACATGTACTTTGGTCTCTTCTAACCACTCATGGACATTCTGGAAGGACCTGCGGTTGGTAATGTCAAATAAGAGAAGACCACCTACTGAGTTCCTGTAGTAGGCCCGAGTGATGGATCTAAAACACAAGAAAGAAGTAAAGAATAAAGGTTGTGCCCAATTGTCCGCACTCCATTGAATTCAGTGTTTTCTAGTGTTCTTGTTAACTGACATAGTACTTTAGTATAAGTGTTTTCTTTTTTTAAACAACAGAATACAAGTGACATTCCATAATAATAATGATATGGGACCTTTAATTGGGTGAAGTTTTGATAGTATTTTCTAGAAATGACTTTCAGACATTTCTCTTGGTTCAGTATTGGAAAGTGACCCTGGGGATGACGGATCTGTGTCCTACCTTTAGGCAGATATACAACTAACTCTCCCACTTCCAAATCTGAATAAGTGGCAGAGACTTGCTGTTCTGCAAAATATGATACCTAAATCACAGGGTTATCTTGAAACAAAATGAAATAATGAGTGTTAGAGTGATCTGTAATATGGAAAATTCATTATACATGCTAGTAGTTGAAAGAGGATTTTTCTAAGAATAAAAAAATTAGGACAGTTAACAGAAGTTATTATAACTATATGGTTATCTTGTACGGATGAGAAAAACTGCTTAAATAAATAGTCAAAAGTTACCCTTAAATCATATTAGTTTAAATCATTGTAATCAGAATATTTCTAAAATCTATTATTCATTTGCTATACTTCTTAAACAGAAGAAAGTTTCCATATTTTAACTTCTAGATTTGATGAACCTCATTATAAATGTATATTATAGTACTTTGCTTTAGAATACTGTGATCTTTGATCTATGTGTATTTGTAGGTTTTCTGTCTTCTTGGATGAAGAAGATAAACAATGAAAGACTTAATAGCTTAGGGGAAATGGCCCAATGCTAATAGAGCAAACATCGCCCAAGCTAGATGGTGGTAAGGGCAGAGCTTACAAACAACTTCAAGTGTCCATAATTGGCAAATCAACCCTAGGGAATGAAAACATTTTTAACTCCCTTATGTTTGAAGGTTCATGAAGCATGGTAGGTATACCAGGAAATTAGGCATACATGAAGATTCCGATTTGTAAAAATCTTGATTCAAGAAATCAACAAGCAAGCTGTAGATGCCTGTCAAACTCTACAATATATTATTTGTGGTTTTTGAATATTTAGCAAAGAAAATCATGAAGCCCTTTCTAAGCACAACATAAGGCTACATAAAACTTAAAATCTTCCCTTAAAAACCTTAAAGTGAAAAGATAAATGACAAACTGGGAAATATCTTACAACATGCATGACAGAAAAGGGTTAATATTCTTAATCTGTAATGAACTCTTACAAATCAGTATTGCCCAATAAAGAAGAAGCAGGCAATTTTAACAGGCTGTTTATACAGAAATTCCAAAACAATATACAGAAATAATCTCTTCACTTAGGAGAAATGCAATTGCAAGTTTAAAGTGAACTTGAATTCGATATTTGTTGCAGTATTGTTTGTAGGAGTGAGGAGTTAGAGATAAGTTTGTGATTCTTTTCTCTAACCCTTTTTAATTATCAAACCACTATCTTCTGTGCTCAATTAGTGTTCAATAGATAATGAATAAATGATCACAAACAGGGGCTATTGAGTCCTTTTGATTTGGTTTTTGTTGCTGTACGTGACTTTAGTTCATACTATCTTCTGCAAAGTTCTCTGTGTACATCTTTGTGTTCTCTCACCTCTCTCTTTATTCATTCTGCTTCCTATCCCTGGGCATTTCCTGTTTTTGCTTGGACTTTGTGTTTTCAACTACACTTTCTGTGTAGTCATACATATTATTATAAATAATACATACTACAAAGGGAAAGCAAAGAGTTGTGAGAGAAAAACGAACATGTTCATTGATTACTCATTAAGTGTCAAGCATTACATGGGGAGTGGCATACAAATACAAACAAGACATTCTTTTGTGTGATTGGTGATTTTCTCCTGACAATGCTAGCACTGATATTCTAAGAGGGAAGGGGCTCTGTGTGATTTGATTACATGATATTCTCTTGATTACATGGAGTGTCTTCACACTGTTCTTCAGAAGCAAGCTCAGTAACTGGTACATAGTTGATGATCACTGTATGCTGGTTGCAAGAATCAATCATTAGTAAGTATCTCCTATTTCCTTTATGTTAGGACATATGTCAGCATACATATACACAAACACATACATATGTACACAGAAATAGAGATATAAGGTAATATGCATCCATCTATATCTATGTATGTATCATCTATCTGTTGTCTGTCTTCTATCTATGGCTGTTAGTTATGTTAGGTTGATGTGGAAGAATTTTGAAAGTATGTTACATAGGGCAGGTTGATGGAGTTGTGGTGCAAGCAATATGTGTTATTGACTGGGCTTCCCTGCACTGAATTCCTGACTAGCCATAAGTGGATTTCAGCAGAATTCCCCTATCCCTTGTTTGTTACCCCCTGCACCGCGATTAGAATCAGGAAGTCCTCTCTCCCCAGGGGCTTTGCAAGCTCCGAAGACCCTCCCACTGCTCATGGGCCCAGACTGAGCTCCCACCTGAACCTCTCTTGACCCGCGGTATCCCAGATCTGGAGCTTGATGCGTTTTCCTGGCTCGATCTCCACCAAGCGGGAGAAAAAATCCACCCCCACGGTGGGGTCTGAAACTTGGGCAAAGCGGCCTTCGGTGAAGCGGCGGATTAGACAGGACTTGCCCACTGTGGAATCCCCGATGACAATGAGCCGGAACTGGTACAGCCAGATGGCTTCCATGGCCGCGACTTGGCAGATCTCCTTGGTCCAGGCCCGGGGTCGGCGGGACGTGGTGCCCCGCCGAGGCCTCGGAGAGGAGGGCTTGGTCCGGATCTAGCTTGGCCACGAGCTCATCGCTGGCCTGGGAGCCCGATAAGAGGTAGGCCCAGGAGCCAGGAGAGTGGAGGATGGATGCTGCGCTCGCAAAGGTGATGAAATGGCAGCAGCATCAGCACCACGCACTCTGACTCATCACTGACAACCGGGTTACTGTAATACCCCACGTAAACGCGACGCTTCGGTCACCGTACTGTCTGTAAGAGGAGCGCACACAAAACGGATGGAGAATAGCGTGTTTACTTCCTTTCTAATTGCCTCGTTCACTCTCTTCTTAATTTATAAATTCGTCTACCGTTCCGATTGCAAATGTAATTCCCTTTTATTGAAACTCGTGAAACATTACAAAAAGGGACGCAAAGGTCTATGATTATAGATTTGTTTACACATGTTTCCATGCTCACATAAACATGCTAACATACACATGCACATTGATTGCTATTTGTTTTTTAAAATATTGGAACAACTGATTTTTTATTCTAAAACTCGATTTTTGCAATTAATAAAGCTTATAGACATGTCTTTCCAACTCATTTTCTTTTTGCCATAACAATGCTGCAATAAAGATTCTTTTCTGTGTGTGTGCGGGGCGGGGGGGGGGGGGTGAGGACAGGGGTACTGGGATCGAACCTAGCAGTGTTTTACACTGAGCCACACCCCCGGCCCCTTTAATTTTTGTTTAATTTCGAGACAGGATGTCGCTAACTTGCGTGGGGTCCTGTTACGTTTCCAAGACTAATCTCGAACTTGATATCCTTCTACCTTCCCGAGTGGCTGGGATTACAGGACTCCAACACCACAGCTGGCTATAAAGATTCTTTTAAATACAGTCACTCACACGTTTTTCATTTGAGCTAAAGTCTTAAAAGAGAGATCAGGAACTCAAAGACTGCGATTTTTTTTTAACCTTAATGAATATGACCATCACACTTTCCAAAAATACTTAGTAATATAAATTTTTACCAGTGATGCACGAATAGACCATTTTTTCTGCAATATATCAAACATTATATATTCTATTGTATTTTTTGTTTTTGTGCTGCTGGGGATTGAATCCAGAGTGTATGTGCATGCAAGGAAAGCACTCTATCAACTGACCTATATCCCCAATCCTTTCCCTTCTTAATTCTTGTCAATATGCTACATCAGTAGTTATTTTACATTTCCTTGACTAACATTAGGTCAATATCATGTCTTTTGCATTTCTTTTCTGAAAATTGTCTCTTCCTTTCCTTTATATTTTTTATGTGTAATGCTTTATCACTTACTTTTTTCTCAGATCACTTTTACTAATGTGTAAGTCAACAGTTTACCACTTAAAAGGAACAACTTAATTGTTAGTACAGTCATTATTCCCTAAACAATATATTATACCACACAATTTACATAGCATTTACATTTTATTAGGTATTATAAATAATCTATAAATGATTTCACCTCTATGGGACAATGAATATACATTATATGCAAATACTATGTCATTTTATATAAGAGATTTGAACATCACTGATTTTGATATCTGAAGGGAATCCTGGAAAAAATCCCCTTGAGGATACAGACGTACAACTATATTTCATTACTATTTAGGCCTCGATGATATTCCATTGTACAGACAAACCATGCACAAGACAGACCACATTTTGTTTATCCACTCATCTATCAGTACACATTTGGAATTTTTCCACCTTTTGTGAATTAGTCTGCTCTGAACATTCATGAACAAATTTTACTTTGTTTTCAATTTCTTAGGTGTATTCAGTGTATACCTGAGGTTGGAATTCCTGAGTCCTATAGCATCTCTGTTTATACAACAAAAATTCTTTGTTGTATACAGCAAATGCACCATTTTACATTTCCATTTGCAATAGTATCCTTTTCAACACTTGTTATTACCTGACTTTTTCAGTCTAACCATTCTACAGTGTATGAAATGCTATCTCAATCTGGTTTAATTTGCATTTTCCTAATGACTGATGATGTCAAGCATATTTTTACATTCTTATTGGTCATTATATTCTTTCTTGCAAAAATGTTGATTTAGATATCATGACCATTTTAAACTGGAGTGTTAGTCTTTCTATTACTGAGTTGTAAGTATTCTTTAGGTACTTTCAATAAAAGTCCCTTGTCAGATATATTATTGCAAATATTTTCTTTCACTGAGTATTTTTTTTTCAGTTTCTTGATGTTGTGTCTTGAAACACAAAGCTTTAAATTTTGATGAAGAACAATTTCTTTACATTTGGTCCCCAACTTACATTTTTTTAAAATTTTATGATGGTGTAAAAATGACACCATACTTCAGATTTTCTTCAGAAGTACAAACTATACTTCAAATTTTGTATTTTGATATTTTCATGAGCTAGAAAAATGTAATATAGATATTCAATAGAGTATCTTCAATGCTGGGCAGGGGCAGTGAGCCATAGATTCCAGTCAACCATGTGATCATGAGAGGAAACAGTAATTCTCTACAGTCTTCTGTGTTACTAATCTATGGCATTTTTTGACAGGTTACTTTCAATTTATGATGGGCCTATTGGCACATAACCCCATTGTAACTTGAGGACCACCTGCCATTTTCCTTTTGTTGCTTTTGCTTCTTGGGTTACATCTAAGTATTTGTCCTACGTCATGAAAATTTACTCCAATGCTTTGTTCTAAGAAGTGTTTCATTTTAGCTCATACATTTAGGTGTATGGTCCATTTTGAGTTACTTTTTTATTTATATATGACAGCAGAATGCATTACAATACTTATTACATATATAGAGCACAATTTTTCATATCTCTGGTTGTATACAAAGTGTATTCACACCAACTCTTGTCTTCATACATGTACTTTGGATGATAATGATCGTCACATTCCACCATCATAAATTACCCCCTACCCCCTCCCTTCCCCTCCCACCCCTCTGCCCTATCTAGAGTTCATCTTTTCCTCCCATGTTCCCTCTCCCCACCCCACTATGAGTCACCTGCCTTATATCAGAGAAAACATTTGGCATTTTTTTTTTTTTTTTGGGGGGGGGGATTGGCTGACTTCCCTTAGCATTATCTTTTCCAATTCCATCCATTTGTCTGCAGATGCCATGATTTTACTCTCTTTTATTGCTGAGTAATATTCTATTGTATGTATGTGTGTGTGTGTGTGTGTGTGTGTATATATATATATATATATATATATATATATATATATATATCTCACATTTTTTAATCCATTCATCTACTGAAGGGTATCTAGGTTGGCTCCACAGTTTAGCTATTGGGAATTGTGCTGCTATAAATGTTGATGTGGCTGTGTCCCTGTAGTATGCTGTTTTTAAGTCATTTGGGTATAGTCCGAGGAGAGGGATAGCTGAGTCAAATGGTGGTTCTATTCTAAGTTTTCTAAGGAATCTCCAACTTGCTTTCCAGATTGGCTGCACCGATTTGCAGTCCCACCAGCAGTGTGTGAATGTGCCTTTTTCCCCACATCCTCGCCAACACTTATTGTTGTTTGTCTCCATAATAGCTGCCATTCTGACAGGAATGAGATGATATCTTAAAGTAGCTTTGATTTGCATTTCTCTAATTGCTACAGATGATGAACACTTTTTCATATATTTGCTGATTGATTGTGAATCATCTTCTGAGAAGTGTCTGTTCATGGCCTTGGCCCATTTATTGATTGGGTTATTTGTTATTTTGGTGCTTAGCTTTTTGAGTTCTTTATATACCCTAGAGATTAGAGCTCTATCTGATGTGAGGGGTAAACATTTGCTCCCAAGATGTAGGCTCTCTATTCACCTCATAGGTTGTTTCTTTTGCTGAGAAGAAACTTTTTAGTTTGAGTCCATCCCATTTATTGATTCTTGGTTTTAATTCTTGCACTATAGGAGTCTTATTGAAGACGTTGGGGCCTAATCCCACATGATGAAGACTAGGGCCTACTTTTTCTTCTATTAGACACAGGGTCTATGGTTTAATTCCTAGGTCCTTGATCCACATTGAGTTGAGTTTTGTGCATGGTGGGAGATAGAGGTTCAATTTCATTTTGTTGCATATGGATTTACAGTTTTCCCAGCACCATTTGTTGAAGAGGCCATCTTTTCTGCACGTTTTTGGCACCGTTGTCTAATATAAGATAATTTTATATTAGTTTATAGTTTTGTGGGTTAGTCTCTGTGTCCTCTATTCTGTACCATTGGTCTACCATTCTGTTTTGGTGCCGATACCACGCTGTTTTTGTTACTATTGCTCTGTAGTATAGTTTAAGGTCTGGTATAATGATGCTACCTGCTTCACTCTTCCTGCTAAGGATTGATTTAGCTATTCTGGGTCTCTTATTTTTCCAGATGAATTTCATAATTGCCTTTTCTATTTCTATGAGGAATTCCATTGGGATTTTGATTAGAATTGCATTAAATCTGTATAGTGCTTTTGGAAGTATGGTTATTTTGATAATATTAATTCTGCCTATCCAAGATCAAGGTAGATCTTTCCATCTTCTAAGGTCTTTTATTGTATAGATCTTTCACCTCTTTGTTAAGTTGATTCCCAAGTATTTTTTTTTTTGAGGCTATTGAGAATGGAGGTAGTTTTTCTCATCTCCCTTTCTGAGGATTTGTCACTGATATACAGAAATGCCTTTGATTTATGGGTGTTGATTTTATATCCTGCTACTTTGATGAATTCATTTACTAGTTTTAGGAGTTTTCTGATGGAACTTTTAGGGTCTTCTAGGTATAGAATCATCAGCAAATAGTGCTAATTTGAGTTCTTCTTTTCCTATTTTTATGCCTTTAATTTCTTTCGTCTGTCTAATTGCTCTGGCCAGTGTTTCAAGAACTATGTTGAATAGAAATGGTGAGAGAGGGCATCCCTGTCTTGCTCCAGATTTTAGAGGGAATGCCTTCCATTTTTCTCTGTTTAGAATGATGTTGGCCTGAGGCTTAGCGTAGATAGCCTTTATAATGTTGAGATAAGTTCCTGTTATTCCTAGTTTTTCTAGTGTTTTGAACACAAAGGGGTGCTGTGTTTTGTCAAATGGTTTTTCTGTGTCTATCGAGATGATCATATGATTCTTATCTTTTAGTCTATTGATGTGATGAATTACATTTATTGATTTTCGTATGTTGAACCAACCTTGCATCCCTGGGATGAATCCCACTTGATCATGGTGCACAATCTTTTTGATATGTTTTTGTATTTGATTTGCCAGAATTTTAATGAGGATTTTTGCATCTATGTTCATTAGAGATATTGGTCTGAAGTTTTCTTTCTTTGAAGTATCTTGTCTAGTTTAGGAATCAGGGTGATATTGGCCTCATAGAATGAGTTTGGAAGTGCTGCCTCCTTTTTTATTTTCTGAAATAAATTGGAGAGTATTGGTATTAGTTCTTCTTTAAAGGTCTTGTAGAACTCGGCTGTGTATCCATCTGGTCCTGGGCTTTTCTTGTTTGATAGTCTTTTGTTGGCTTCTTCTATTTCCTCGCTTGATATTTGTCTGTTTAAATTGTGTATATCTTCCTGACTCAATCTGGGGAGATCGTATGGCTAAGGAATTTATCGATGCCTTCATTGTCTTCTATTTATTAGAGTATAAGTTTTCAAAATAATTTCTAATTATCCTCTGTATTTCTGTAGTGTCTGTTGTGATATTACCTTTTTCATCACGGATGCTGGTAATTTGAGTTCTCTCTCTCCTTCTCTTCATTAGCGTGGCTAAGGGTCTGTCAATTTTATTTATTTTTTCAAAGAACCAACTTTTAGTTTTGTGTATTTTTTCAATTGTTTCTTTTGTTTTGATTTCATTGATTTCAGCTCTGATTTTAATTATTTCTTGCTTTCTACTGCATTTGCTGCTGATTTGTTCATCTTTGTCTAGAGCTTTGAGATGTAGTGTGAGGTCATTTATTTGTTGACTTTTTCTTTTTTTAAGGAATGAACTCCATGCAATGCATTTTCCTCTTAGTACTGCTTTCATAGTGTTTCAGAGTTTTCGATATGTTGTGTCTTTGTTCTCATTTACCTCTAAGAATTTTTAGATCTCCTCCTTGATGTCTTCTGCAACGCATTGTTCATTCAGTAGCATATTGTTCAGTCTCCATGTGATGTAGAATTTTTTATTCTTTATTTTGTTGTTGATTTCCAATTTCATTCCATTATGATCTGATAAAATGCATGGTAGTATCTCTACTTTTTTGTATTTGCTAAGAGTTGCCTTGTGGCATATTATATGGTCTATTTTAGAGAAGGATCCATGTGCTGCTGAGAAGAAAGTGTATCCACTTGATGTTGGGTGGTATATTCTATATATGTCAGTTAAGTGTAAGTTATTAATTGTATTATTGAGCTCTATAGTTTCTTTATTCAACTTTTGTTTGGAAGATCTGTCCAGTGGTGAGAGAGGTGTGTTAAAGTCACCCAAGATTATTGTGTGGTGGTCAATTTGACTCTTGAACTTGAGAAGAGTTTGTTTGATGAACATAGCTACACCATACATTAGATTCAAGTGGGTTATGAACTCCCATTTTTACCCCAAATACAGATTGCAGAATCACTTGAGAAGAATTTGTTTGTTGAACATAGATGCTCCATTGTTTGGGGCATATATATTTATAATTGTTAAGTCTTATTGGTGTATGGTTCCCTTGTGCAGTCTGTAGTGTCCTTTTTTATCCTTTTTTATTAACTTTAGTTTGAAGTCTACTTTATTTGATATGAGTGTGGAAACCCTGATTGCTTCTGCAGTCCATGTGAGTGGTATGATTTTTCCCAACCTTTCACCTTCAGTCTGTGAATGTTTTTTCCTATGAGTTGAGTCTTGGAGGCAGCATATTGTTGTTGTTGTTGTTGTTGTTTATCCAATCTGCTAGTCTATGTCTTTTGATTGGTGAGTTTAGGTCATTAACATTCAGGGTTATTATTGAGACATGATTTGTATTTCCAGCCATTTTTGTTATTTAATGTGACTTGGTTTCTCCTTTAGTGTAATCCCTCCCTCTGCTGATTTTCATCATTTTTTTAAATTTCCTCTTCTTAGAATATTTTTCTGAGGGTGTTCTGTAGTGCAGACTTTCTAGTTGTAAATTCTTTTAACTTTCGTTTACCATGGAAGGTTTTTTATTTCATCATCAAATCTAAAACTTAGTTTTGCTGGATATAAGATTCTTGGTTGGCATCCATTTTCTTTCAGTGCTTGGTGTATGTTGTTCCAGGATCTCCTGGCTTTGAGGGTCTGGGTTGAAAAATCTGCTGAGATACGAATTGGTCTCCCCCTATATGTGATCTGATTCCTCTCACTTGCATCCTTTAAGATTCTACCCTTATTCTCTATGCTAGGCATTTTCATTATAATGTGACTTGGTATAGATCTGTTGTAATTTTGTACATTGGGTGTCCTGTAAACCTCTTGTATTTGGTTTTCCAATTCGTTCTTCATGCTTGGGAAATTTTCTGATATTATCTCATTGAAGAGATTGTGCATTCCTTTGGTTTGAAACTCTATCCCAATAACTCTTATATTTGGTCTTTTGATGCTATCCCATAATTCTCGGATGTTCTGTTCATGGTTTCTTACTATTTTCACTGTGTAACGGTTAACTTTATTTTCCAGATTATATACTTTATCTTCATTATCTGACATTCTTTCTTCCAAGTGATCTAGTCTGTTGGTTATGCTTTCTATTGAGTTTTTTATTTGGTTTATTGTATCCTTCATTTCATGGATTTCTGACTGTTTTTTTTTTCAGAGTCTCTATCTCTTTCTTGAAGTAATCTTTTGCTAGCTGTATTTGCTCTCTTATCTCTTTGTTGGAGTGATCAATTTTTGCCTGTATTTGGTCATTTAGGTCATTCTTTAATTCACAGATCATCTTAATTATGAGCCTTCTAACTCCTTCTCTGACATTTCATCAACTTCACTGTCCATGGGTTCTGTTATTATGGTGTCCTTGTTGGTTTGGGGCACTTTCCTCCCTTGTTTTTTCATGTTGTCTATGTGTCTTCCTTTTTTGCAGTGTGGATCTGCAGTATTACAGTTTCTTCCCTCTATTCTTGTAGTACCTGTGCAGATTGTCTGTACCTCACCTTGATGTTGGGCTTCCAGACCCTGATGGTGTCCCTCAGTGGATGCTACTGCATCCTAGGTCTGGGACCTGCGTAAGTTGGAGTGTGTGGATCTGTGCAGCTGGGCTTGACCTCCTGTGGTAGTCTGCTGGTCGGAAGGGGCTGTCCTGCACCAGAGGCTAGGATCTTGCAGTGTTTGCCCCATCGGGGGGAGGGGTGAACTGGGCCTACTGAGATCCTGGATCCTGCATGGGCTGGTGTGGGTGGTCTGGGCTGGATCTTGGTTCCAGTGGTAGTACACTGGTCAGAAGGAGGTAATCCTGCACCAGAGGCTAGGCTCTGGTGAGTGTCTGCCAGGCCAGGAAAGGGGTGAACCCAGCCCCCTGGACCCTGCAGAGGCCGGTGTAGGTGGATCTGGGCTGCTGGTCTTGACCTCCTGCGGTGGTCTGCTAGTAGGAAGGGGCCAAATTATTTTTTTTTTAATATGGTGTGAGATAGAGTTCCAGCTTCATTCTTTAGCATGTGGATATCCAGTTGTTCCAGCACCCTTTCTTGGAGGGACAATTCTTCTCCATTGAGTGATTTTGACACTCTTATTGAAAGTTTATTTCTGGATTCTTAATTTATTCCATTCATCTAGATGTCTACCCTGATGCCAGTACAACACTATCTTGACCATTGTACCCTATATTAATTTTGAAATTGAAAGTGTAAGACCTCCTACTGTGTTCTTCCTTTACAAGATTGTTTTGGCTATTTGGAGCCCCATTGCAATTCCACATGAATTTTAAGAACAGCTTGTCAAATTCCACAATTAAGGCAGGTAGAATGTTGATAGAAATTGCATTAACTCTTTACACTAATTTGGGGATTATTGCTGTCTTCCCCCAAATTAAATCTTCCAATCCATGAACATGGTATATCTTTACATTTATTTAAGTCTTTTGACAATGTTTTTGTAGTTCAGATATATAAAACTTGTATTTCTTTGGCTAAGTTATTCCTACATATTTTACTTTTGATGTTATTATGAATGAAATCGTCTTCTTAATTTCACTTTTAGGTTGCTTATTGCAAGTGTATAAAATACTATTTTTTATATTGATTTTATATCTTTATATCTTCCACCCTTAATAATTATTTTTAGTGTGTTACTTATGATTCTGTCAGGTGCTTTTGTGTACATGAGCTTATCATATGATTTTTGTTTTTCATCACATCAATATGATGTATTACATTCATTGAATTTTGTTTGTTCATTTTGTGGTACTAGGGATTGAACTCTGGGACTGGCACATGCTAGGCAAGTGCTCTACTATACACACACACACATTATATATATATATATATAATGTCTTGAATTTCATCTTCATCTTGCTGAATGGAAAACTATGAGAATAGTCTTGGTTCAAATACTGCAGATTTTTCTTGTTTTCTTTTTTTTCCAAGATTTTTTGAATGGGTATTTAATTTTTCATAACTTTATTTTATATATTTATTTTTATTTGGTGCTGAGGATCAAACCCAATGACTTACATGTGCTAGGCAAGTGTTCTACCACTGAGTCACAACCCCAGCCTGGGTATTTCTTTATTTCCTTTTTGTTCTTAGTACCATTTCCAAAGGTTTTAAATGGTTTGTTTGTTTATTTATTTATAAGGCTGATGATTGAACCCAGGGCCCTGCACAGGCTAGGCACTACTCTACCACTGAGCTACATTCCCATCCCTTCAATGATTGTGTAAAAATTAACTTTCATGAGTTTAAATGGAATTGGGTCAGCAAAGCTCTCATGCTAGAATTCCATCCTGCCTTTATCATTTGTAGTAGCTGTTTGTATAGAAGGAATATTATCTATTTGTCTGTTTCATGGGCTGAAAATATTTTCTCCAAGTCCATGAATTATATTTTGAATTTTAAATAATGGTAGTTGTTTAAATATTATAGATTCTTCAAATTTTGCTTAAATGTGAAATTTATGCTCTGCCTATCATTACTATTTTTTATCTTGTTGAGGAAGAACTTCCTAAACTCAATTAAAAACTTTTTTTGTGTGTGGTTCTGAAGATGGAAGCTAAGGTCTTCCACAAGCTAAGCAAGCACTCTTACAGTGAGCTACACCACTGTCCTTAACCCCATTTTATCTTAATAAAAGTATTTTCCTCTATTATCTTTATTTATAAATATATTTTTACAGTTAAAATCTTTCATCCATTTGGAAATGCATTTTATTTTTGCATTTGAGGAGGGATTTTAGCTTTATGTTTTTTCAGGTGAATAGCCAATTATACTGTCCTCATTTTATTACATTAGCGACTTCCATTTACTCAAGTATTATTTTGTATTATTCATTCACTCATCTAACAAGTATTCCTGGAGCACCCACTCTGTGTCTGGTATGTTCTCTGCCTTTATGGGCCTAGCATTCTATGTGTGTCTTTTAATGAGGAAATTATCCACTCTATAATCAGTAGTTATTGAGGAAACTTCCCTTCCACAATCAATAGATCTTCATGTCAAATATTCTAAAACTCAAGAATCTGAACAAAGAAATATTGAATGTTTTATTCCCTTGGTTAATATACTGTGACTGGTTTATAGATTTTTGTTATTTTTCTTTGGCAAATACTGTGACCAGTTTCAAACATGTTCATCAGTACAAGTAGTCTTTTTTCTTAACAATTAAAAAAAGTCTCACAAAATAATTTCAGAATTGATAGTCTTATATCTTTTTAAAATCCAAGCCTAGTTATAAGAATTCAAAGCATTTTGCTGTTGCTTTATTCTTTACATTGAAACTAGATAGACAACTGGACTGTATTTAAAAATCACTGGAAGTGGTGAAGTGGTGGGTGTGGTGGATAATTTTTCTCCTACCCTTCTTGATTTTATGTTATCTTTTTGATATGTATAACATTAACATGATTATAAAAGTCAATACTACTAAAAGGTGTATATTAAGAGGCTAAAACTCATTCTCTTCTCCATTCCTTTCATTCATCTCTTGTAGGTAAGCACATTCTTTATCTCTTCTGTGTTTCTTTCTGTACAAATAACCATGCTTGTGTTCACTTGTTTTCCTTTATTTTTTACAAGAAGGTAGTGTGGTATGAACTCTTCTGAGTTATGGTTTTTGACTTAATAAAGTTGTACTGAGTTGAGCATGGTGGCGCACTCCTGTAATCCCCGTGGCTTGGGAGGCTGAGGCAGGAGGATCCTGAGTTCAAACCCAGCCTCAGCAACTTAGTGAGACCCTGTCTCTAAATAAAATATAAAAAAGGGCTGAGGATGTGTCTCAGTGGCTAAGCACCTTTGAGTTCAATCCCTAGTACTAAAAAAAAAAGATACTGAAAAATTGAGCTGGGGTTGTGGCTCAGTGGTAGAGCGGTGGCGTGGCACATGTGAGGCACTGGGTTTGATCCTTAGCATCACATAAAAAAAATAAATAACATAAAGATATTGTGTCCATCTACAACTAAAAAAGTTTTTTTTAAAGATACTGAAAGTAGAAAGATATATAATTTTGATTTGGATTTTTGATCCTTTGATTCTCATTTTGAGGTTTTTTTCTATTAGAAATATCAACCTTTAATCTGTAGCACATTTACATTTTCAATTAGAGAGAAATGACATCTTTATGAATTCATCTTATCTAAGGAAAAAGGAAACCTTTCCATATATTGAACTCTTCACTTTTGTCTTTCAGTAGTGTTTAAGCTTTCCTGTTGTTCATTCCTAAATATTTCATCTTCTTTACTACCATTGTAAATTGTGTTTTCTCTATTATCATGTGCTCTAACTGATTATTCTTTAAAGATAAAAAGGGTATCGATTTCTGTATAGTGATTTTATTCTATTTTTTTGACATGGTAAAAAATTTATTTTTTAGGACTGCAGCTGTAGCTCAGTAGTAGAGCACTTGCCTAGCATGTGTGAAGCACTGGGTTTGATTCTCAGCACCACATAAAAATAAATAAAGGTCCATCAACAACTAAAAAAAAAATTATTATTTTTTTTATTTTCCAAATAAAATCTCAGGAGTGCCCACAAGGGAGTAATTTCCTATTTGGTTCAGCCTACTAATGGAAAGATGAATGCTAATATTCTTTATCGGAATATAGTGATCCAAAATGAATCTTTTTTGTAAGGGGATACTGGGGATTGAACTCAGGGCACTCAACCACTGAGCCACATCCCAGCCCTATTTTGTATTTTACTTAGAGACAGGGTCTTAGTTGCTTAGGGCCTCGCCATTGCTGAGGCTGGCTTTGAACTCGTGATCCTCCTGCCTCAGCTTCCTGAGCTGCTGGGATTACAGGCCTGTGCCAATGCTCCTAGCCCAAATGAATCTTTTACATTTACTATTATGGATCTTAGAGAGTTATTTGTAGAATGTGAACTCTGAATACATAAGTGCTTTTGCCATCAAAAAGCTGTTAATATGGGCTGGGGTTGTGGCTCAGTGGTAGAGAGTTTGCCTAGCATGTGTGAGCACTGGGTTCAATCCTCAGCACCACATAAAAATAAATAAATAAAATAAAGGTCCATCAACATCTAAATTTTTTTTTTAAAAAAGCTGTTAATATCTAAACTGTTATGGAAATTGACCAACCAGCCGTAGGCATAAATGACATTGAAATAGAGCTCACCCAGTTAGAAAGGTCCATCAACTGAGTTCCTTGTCTTCCCAGGGACTGGAAAAAGAAGGCAGGTAGTTACCATTCAGAGAAGTACTCCAAGTAAACCCTCAGAAAAGCTTTTTGAAAAATGTTGTTTTATCGGGGCTGGGGTTGTGGCTCAGTGGTAGAGCACTTGCCTAGCATGTGCAAAGTGCTGGGTTCAATCATCAGCACCACATAAAATAAATAAAATAAAGGTATTGTGTCCAAGTATAACTAAAATATATATACATTTTTTTAAAAATGTTATTTTATCACCAATTCCCTAAGGGTTGGCAATTCTGCAGGAGTTAACAATCTTCTTAAAAGAACTAGAGAGTAAGTATTTTAAATTTGATGGATTAAGAAGCTAAATTGAGATTATGTAAATTCATATAAAAGAATAAAACAATGACCATAATGTTTTAGCTTGTTCATTTTTTATTTATTTAGATACACATGACAGTAGAGTGTACTTTGACATATTATACATGCATGGAGTATAACTTATTTATTTTAATTAGGATCCCAGTCTTGTAGTTGAACAAAATTTTTTTAGAGAGAGAGAGAGAGAGAGAGAGAGAGAGAAAATTTTAATATTTATTTTTTAGTTATCAGCAGACACAACATCTTTGTTTGTATGTGGTACTGAGGATTGAACCCAGGCTGCATGCATGCCAGGCGAGTACACTACCGCTTGAGACACATCCCCAGCCCCTGAACAAAATTTTTAATGGTGAATACTATAGTTTGGATCTGGAATGTCCCCCAAAGACCCAAGCATTAAAGGTCAATCTTGGGTTGGGGATGTGTCTCAAGCGGTAGCATGCTCGCCTGGCATGCGTGCGGCCCGGGTTCGATCCCCAGCACCACATACAAACAAAGATGTTGTGTGTGCCGAAAACTCAAAAAATAAATATTGAAATTCTCTAAAAAAAAAGGTCAATCTCCAGTTTGGCACTATTAGGAGGTGGTGGGACTTAGTGGGAGATCTTCCAGTTATTGGAGGCATGCCTTGAAAGAGATAGTGGAACCTCACCATATATTCTTTCTCTTTTTCACATGTTGGCTGTGAGGTGAGCTGTTTTCTCTGTTCCCCATCATGATCTGCTGCATTGTCACAGGTCCAAAAGCAATGGGGTCAATCAGACATGACGCAAACCTCCCAAATAGATACTGTCAAATACTGATATCAATCCATGAACACATAGTTTTTTATTAAAATGAACTTTTAAATTTGGAATACTCTTACAACAGAGTCATAAATGTAGCACAGACAGTATTGTGTCCTTCTCACCCAGGTTTTGTTTTGTTTTCTTTTTAAAATAATTTTTAGTTGTAGATGGACACAGCATCTTTATTTATGTATTTATTTTTATGTGGTGCTGAGGATTGAACCCAGTGCCTCACACATGTGAGGCAAGCACTCTACCACTGAGCCATAACCCCAGACCCTTTTTTAAACATCTTATGTGACCCTGGTACATTTGTAAAAATTAAGAAAGCAACATTGATACATTAATATTAACTAAAATCCCCATTTTATTCAGATTTCAAGAATTTTTACCTAAGATCTTTTTTTACTGAGACCCCATATACATACAGTATCATAGTTATTCTTCATGTCTCTGTAGCCTCCTCTGGTTTGTGACAATTTCTAAAGGTTTTATACATTGGGTTGTAATCCAATATGTAGTATGTATTTTATTTCTCAAACTGTTCCAGCTTTGGTCATTGGGAGGTCTTTCAGAATGATTCTTCTCTCTGATTTGTATTTTTAGTACTTCCTCATCTTGTATTTTCCATATACCCTAGTCCTAGAAACAGCCATTTCTCCAAGTAGCCCTTGCTCCTTTTTTTGGAGAAGAGCTTGGCACGGGTATGCTGTTGATACTGAGGCTCTGTCATATATATCTGGAACTTCTCCAATAATGAAAAAGCTGACTCCTCCCATCCACTGTATGTTTACATATTTTTCAGTCTTAGCATATACCTGTGATTGTTTCAGAATTGTTTACCCATATCTCCTTGAGAAACAACTTTTTCAATCAGAATATTGTTTATGTACAGTTCTATTTGTCTTAGTCATGTTTTTGGTGAAAACACTGTTTATTTTCCAAAGTTACTTTTTTAAAAAAATTAATTTTATACCTTTTTTATATTTATTTATTTTATGTGGTTCTGTGTGTGACACCAACCTCCCACGTGACTGAGTTAACTCCCCTGCTGGACGATGTGGCATCAGACACCCAAGCTGCTAGACTGCCCCACTCTTCTAGGGTTCGAGTGATTTGTGTCTTCCTGCCCAGGCTTCTCTTCCTTACAGCCCCATGGGTGAAGCTATGCTCACCTGTTCCTTTGTAATATAACCCCTTGCCCTGTTTAGGATAGAATCTTCCATGGAAGTGCCTTGTGTGTGTCCCCTCCTCTTACTGTGCCCTTGGGTGTGGCCTACCCAGGTGTCAGTCAACCTGCTGACAGTGGACATCATGAAGATAGACTCAGCCCCCTGAAACCTGACCCCTTGCCTCATTTGAATAGCTTCTCCTCAATAAAAGGGGTCAGCGCATGCTCTCGCTCTCTCTCCTTCTGCGGACCCTTAAGGTCAGAGGAGCCATTGCGAACAAAACCCGGCAGTTCTGAGGATCTAACCCAGTGCCTCATGTATGTGAGGCAAGTGCTCTGCCACTGAGCCCCAGCCCCAGCCTACCAAAGTTATTTTTATCAGTTCCTTTTCTCATTAGACTAGCAAGTGAGCCATTTAATACCATATTTTGATTTAAGCCTTTGTTTGTTTTCTAATTTTTTGTGGACAAATTACATTGTGATGAAATATTACAATTTAAATGTTTTAAGCAACAGCAAATTCTGTTGCTTACCTATGGAATATTGTAATGAATTTTTAATCTGGTAAGGTTAATGTAAATTGTATTCTTTTATTATAGCTATAGTGTCATTGCATAATAAATACAATATTTTGTCATCTAACTTGATAGGTAAGTAATCCACTATCCATTCTGCCTTGAAAATTTAATATTTGAAGTCTAATTTTCTCTTTCTATTTTGTTTTGGTTTGATATGATGGATATGTACTGGTAATAAAGTATAAAATTAAATGTTACAATACATCAATTTATGTGATGTCTGAGACAGTGTAGAGTTATAGTTCCATCACTGTGATTTGTAGTGCGCTGAACAGCAGTGTGAAATGACGAGACCACATGTGGTCTCTGTTACAACTATTCAACTTTGCCTTTGTCTGTATTTTATATGTAAATAGTATTTACTTCCCAATTCTTGTGCCTCTAATTTTTTTTTTTTCTATAATTTCATTGGCTAATTACTGTAGCACAGTGTTTAATGGGAGTGAAAATAGAAGATATCATTGCCTTGTTGTTCATTTTGGTGGAAACCTTTATAGTGATTCCCATTAAATATGATACTGGTTTGGGGACTAAAGTACATATATAGTTTATCATGATAAGAATGTAATGTTTGATTCCTACTTTCATGAGTGTTTTTTTAAATCATGTATTATATTTATCTAAGTAATTATCTAAGGCTTTTTCAGTACATATATATATCATACACAATATTAATAGATAAAAATAATGTGTATATTTACATATTATATACCTGATTATTGCTATTTGCAACATATATTATTATTATAAATATTGAAATGACTCTATATTCTTAGAATAAATCCTACTTGGATTGAGTGCTGATAGTCATTGTACTTTTGTATCAATATTCTTTTTAATCTGTAGTTTTAGTTTTTGTTTTACCTTTACCAAGTTTAGTAACCAAGAATTATGAAGTGTAGGTGGAGCAAGATGATGGCTAACACCCTTCAGTGATCATCTCCCTGCAGAAACATCAATTTGAACAGCTACTCATACATGGAACTACTTTTACAAGAGTTAAATCAGGTGAGAGACCATAGTACCTGGTTTTAGCACAACAATATGAAAAGATGCATTGAAGAAGGCAGGAAGAAAAGAGTTGCCTACATCACTCCTCCTTTATCTCCAAACAGCACTGCATGTAGAAATGCCTCCCTTTTGGAAGAGGAAGAGGGGAATTAAGTCTTATCCTTAGACTTGAAACCAAGTTCATGCCCACTATGGTGAACTGTGAGGCCCAGCAGGGCCCAGAAGAACCCCAAGTTCCTTGTCGCAGGCCAGTGCCTAAGAACTGAGCCTCTGCAACATGGCTAGCCTGGCAGACAAGTGACTGCCTTCACCACTGCTCTCCCAAACAAAGGCAGCACAGTGTGAAGCAAGCTTCCATCCATTCAGAAGTAGGACAGGGAAGTAAGCAGAGGAACTGTGTACCAAGAAAGTAAAACTCAACACTGGAAAGATACCTGTGGCCTCTGTATCCTGGCCAGTGTTCACAGACTGAGCCTCTGGACACCCTAGTACCAGAGATCTGAGGTTCTAGTTATATGGACTTTTGTTTTAACCAGCATTACCTGTGGCTGGTTTCCCCTTTTCTCCTGCCCTTTAAGCTTCCCACCCCCACCCCTGAAAAGCCTACTGTTAGGCTAATGGGAATTCACTTATAAATGACTCATTGCTTTTCTATTGCTGTTTAAAAAATTCTCTCTTTTCTCTTCTCATAGTTTGAATACAACATGAATCATAGTGTTGTTTTTTTTTTGTCAAAAGTATTTGAGATCCTTTAACCTTCCTGAACTTGAATGTCCACATCATTTTTGGAAAGTTTTTAGCAATTATTTCATTTGATGGCTTTTTTATACTTTCCTCTTTCTCTTCTCTTTCTGTAATACCAATAGTGACTGTTATGGTTCAGATATTAGATGCCCCCAAAATCTCACATGTAAGACGACACAAGAAGGTTTACAGGTGAAACGATTGGGGTACGAGAGCCTTAACCTAATCAGTGCATTAACCCACTGATAGGGATTAACTGGATGGTAACTGTATGCAGGTGGAGTTCAGCTGGAAGAGGTGGGTCATTGAGGGCATGCCTTTAGGGTATATGTTTTGTATCTGGTGAGCACAGCTCCCTCCCCCACCCCTGATTCTGGGTGCCATGTACTAAGATGCTTTCGTCTATCACACTCTTCTGCCATAATGTTCTGTCTCATCTCAGGCCCTGAGGAATGGAGTCAGCTGTATATGGACTTAGACCTCTGAATCCATGAGAGACAATAACCATTTCCTCCTCGAATTGTTCTTATCCTGTCCTTTGGTCACAGCAGCAAAAAAACTGACTAAAACAGTGCTCCAGGCTTCAAGGGTTGTGGGATTACATGGCCAGCAGGGATACACTCCCTTAAATTAGGAAGTTTTGCTCTATCTACTATGGACCAAGGGAATTTAATAGACATCTAGAGAACATTTTAGCCAGGAGCTTCAGAATACACATTTTTTTCTAACAAGCCCATGGAACACTATTATGTTGAGGCCCACTCTTTCCATAGTTAAAGTTTTGAGGATCTTTATCCTAAAGCAATGCTGAATGTGCAGAATCCATCATATGTTAAGCCACAAAACCAGCCTTAACCAATTAAAAACTCAAAATCATGTAATTTATCTTCTTTGACTACAATGAAATAAAACTATAAAAATGATAAGAACTTTAAAAATTGTACAACTGTATAGAAATTAAACCACACAGACTTGAATGACCAATAGGTCAATGATGAAATAAAAAAAGATATTAAAAATTTCTTAAAATAAATGACAATGGGGGTATTGTGGCTCAGTGGTAGAGCCCTTTTGCCTTGCATGTGCGGGACCCGGGTTCAATTCCAGCATCACATAAAAATAAAGGCATTGAGGTGTTTCCACCTACACCTAAATAATAAATGTTTTAAAAAAATAAATGACAATGACAATAAAACACACTAAAAGTGAGCAGGAGGCACTATACTTATTTCAGATGAAATAGACTTTTAATAAAAAGCTGTAAAAAGAG
This sequence comes from Marmota monax, assembly GCF_021218885.2. Taxonomy (NCBI): domain Eukaryota; kingdom Metazoa; phylum Chordata; class Mammalia; order Rodentia; family Sciuridae; genus Marmota; species Marmota monax. The sequence goes on along the minus strand of NW_026692025.1, from coordinate 597,360 downwards.
ACAAAGACCATCACTTTATAATGATAAAAAAATCAATTCAACAAGAAATAACAATGCCTGTTTCTTTTACGGTTTTCCTTTGACAAGAAAACATGGTTTTAAACATTAACTATGCTTGTATGATATCTTGGTTTTCATGCATAATCTGAGAATAACTGTTAAAATGACTAAATAGGTTTGCTATATATGGGATAAACATTTATAAGTTTATTTGTTGCTGGGTGTGGTGGTGCATGTCTGTAATCCCAGCAGCTCAGGAGGCTGAGGCAGGAGGATCGTGATTTCAAAACCAACCTCAGCAACTTAGTGAGGCCCTAAGCAATTCAGCAATACTGTGTCTCTAAATAAAAAAAATAAAAAAGGGCTGGGATGTTGCTCAGTGGTTAAATGCCCCTGGGTTCAGTCCTCAGAACCAAAAAAAATGTATTTTTCCCATATTTTTATAGGTGCATTATAATTGCAGATAATTTTGGGTTTTGTTGTTATGTATTCATTCATGCACATTATATAATATTTTGGCCAATATCCTTCTCCAGTATTTCTCCTTACTACTAATAAGGGGATGAGGATAAGATACTACTTGGTACGGAGTAGGGGTGACATAGATAAGGGAATGGGAGTAGAGGAAGTGGCTGTGTCTACTTTGGGAACAACAAAAGCCAGGTACAGACTCTTCTTTATTCGGAGGAAAGGCAGAGGTATGTATTTGTCCTGAAGAGGAAATAGGGTCCTGAGGAGCTGGAGAGACTTCTATTCATAAGCTAGGTGTGTATATATTCACTGGACTTGGGGGTGTTGGTATTCATTATAGTACTCATTATAGTACTTCATGATAGTAAGAAGTGCTGAGAATGGTGGCAGGCAAGAGGGCCAGGCAAGGAATGTTAGTTTGTCTGTTCTTTTTGGGTGCCAGGGAGCTTCTAATGAAAGGTGTCAATGAGAGTATGGTTGGGATGGTCTGGAAAGAGGTCTGCAATCATATTGATTTGTGCAGGTGGGGACATAAAAGAGCTGACTAAAAAAGGGTGTAACAGAATTGGCTATTGTAACTGAGTACTGTGGAAAGAGCTGTTAAGGGACACACCTGTTATCCTATCCATGAAATATCAATGCTTGTGCTTATGGGTGAATTTGATCATCAGGTTGTAGTGACTTGATGTGAGGTTATCCAATAAGTTTCTGGACAGGGAAAAGGACTGTATGCATAAGGGAGTCTAAACTTTGAGGAGAACCTTTGCAAATACAGGTCTAATAAGAAGTCTTCCTGTATAACCAAGGATAGGATTTAAATTGGTTCTTTTCAACTAGTATGATATGGAGCCTTTGGGTATCTCTGAGGTAGCAGAGGCCTATTGGCCAATGTTAGAACAAGTATTTGGGCTTTTCCTTGAGCCTGTGTTTGTCCCCTTTGGGCTTTTTGGTTTTTCTCAGTCTTGTCCCTGTTTTTAAAAACCCCAAAGGTCAAATTTAAAAATTGGTTAATGAGAATTTGAGGTTTTATTTCAGGCCATGTTTATCCAGTCTAACTTACATTGGGGATGAGCTGTGTTAAAGAAAAGATCAATTTTTCTTTAAGTCCTCGACCTTAAAGTCTTGAGGTAATTCTAATAGTGAGGATGTAAAGACATCATTATTATTATTATTATTATTATTATTATTATTATTATTATTTGGTACCAGGGATTGAATTCAGGGACATTTGACCACTGAGCCACATCCCCAGCCCTATTTTGTATTTTATTTAGAGACAGGGTCTCACTGAGTTGCTTAGCCCCTCATAGTTGCTGAGGCTGGCTTTGAACTCAAGATCCTCCCACCTAGGCCTCTGAGCAGCTGGGATTACAGCTGTGCACCACCACACCTAGCCAAGATTTTTTTTTTTTTAATTGGGAGTGTGCTTGAACGGGATAAACCCAGGTAAAATTAAATGAAGATTACTTAGCTTTCTTAACTAATGAAAACCCTAATTAAAGCCACGTGAAGTGGTGCATGCTTGTAATCCTAGTGATTCTGGAGCTGAGGCAGTAGGATTGCGAGTTGTTAGAAGCCAGCCTCTGAAATTTAGCAAGACCCTGTCACAAAATAAAAAGATATAAGGGCTGGGGATATAGATCAGTGGTACAATGCTCTGGGTTCAATACCCAGTACCACAAAAACCATCTAACAAACAGAAGATGAAAAACAAACCTCTCCAAAACAAAACAAAGACCTAACAACAACAGAAAACTTGAGAAATCATCTTAATAAAGAACAAAATCTTTGCTTTATAGGCCAGTTTTTGTAAACTTCACCAAGAGCAGATCCAAATCTTTAAAAAATCTAAATTGCTTTAAACACAGAAAATTAGTTTGTTTTATATCAATTAATTATTTTTTGTTTTAGAAAACTCATTAAATACTTTTTTCTCAATTATAATCAACTATACACCCACACAAAATTTCTTTTATAAGCTCAGCCTCCACAAACCTTCTGTGACTTGCTTTAACCTTCTAATTTTGCCCATATCCTTCTTTTCATTTTGGAACTATCTAGTAATTTCACTTTACGACAAAATCTATTTTACCATACAAGATACTTTTTAAAAAGAATTTAACGTTTATTTTATATTTGTTTTTTATTTTTATGTGGTGCTGAGGATTGAACCCAGTACCTCACCAGTGCTAGGCAAGTGCTCTACCACTGAACTACTTTCTTCATATCTCTTTTACTTCTTCTTACTGGTTTGTTTCTGCTTTGTTTCCTTCTTTAAATTTACATGTTGAAACAGTCCTTACAAAATTTCTGACTTTAGATAAAATGACTGTTTTCCTCAATGAAATGAAATATTTTAAAATATTTTTTCTCATCAAAACATAGCTTAGGTTTTTTGTATTTCTTTCAAATGGAATTACACATTATTAAAAATTTAACTCAGACTAACTTGGTTTTTAGTGAAGAACCAGAAGAAAGCCATCTTAAACTTTTTGTATATCAATAGTTTAAGAAAACACGTTTATTAGAACCAGAGTATTGAAGTCATGATTAACCACTGTAGCTTTAGTATTTTTACTGTAAAAATGACTCAGAGGTTTTCTGTAACATACATTTATAAGGAATTGAAGATGGTAAGATGGTGGATTAGAGGAAGGCTGTATTTCCAGTTCCTTCATGGTTCAGGATTCAAGCAGCAGGAGGATGGCTTCTTAGTGTGGTGGGTGAAAAAGGGAATTTTCTGAAATTTAATATTGGACAGTGAGTATCTTGGAGACTCAAAAATTGAATGAAGAACAAGAAAGAATAACTTGTAATCAAGCTGATTACAGTAGTGGCACTAGTTCACCACAGAGGGGAGGGATAACACAAACACAGAGAGAAACAATAGATAAATTTGGCACAGAAAAATATCTGTAGAATGTGAAAGGAGCTTGAAATTATATAACCTAGAAACTACACTGTAAACTGGTGTTTGAAAAGTGTTCTGTGTTTATTAACTGGCAAGTGAAGACTTGAGGCAGGAGCCATCTTAAAGAGGTCATGCTACAGCTTGCTGCTATGGAAGCCTGGTAAACATTGTCATAGTGTCCCAGCAAGAACATACCACGTGGCTTAGGATATAGTAGCAGAATGTGAGTGAAACAGGCATAGAGAAGATTGTACCTAGGGATGTTGAAGTTAGTGATATGAAGAATGGTGCCACTCAATTTCCCTTTGAGTCTGATGATTCACATGACCAGATGAATTGGGTTTGGGAAACTGAAAAGTTGGGTGTGATTACAGTCAGGGAGTGAGCTGGGGAAGGTCAAATATGTAGGTAATAAACTGTGAGAGAGCTGTGAAGGGCTGGTTCCCCAGTCCTATGTGTAGGATTCTAGGGAGGCTCCTGAGATCCAAACTTCCAGCAAAGACTGGCTGGCATCTATCTAACCAGCCCTCGTGGTGTGTTGATCTAGTCTCTGCAGAACAAATACTACCCAACAAAGTCCCTAAGGCCTGATTAGAGCTAAGCCCCAGTCACCCACCAGAATTCCCCTTATAGAACTCTGAATGAGCCCCACCCTGGGAGTGCACCAATCCAGTCTGTGTGGACTAAACTCCAACTGACAGTAGTCCCCATCCGATCCTACTTTGTACTGATGAAAAGAGACGTTGAAAACTATTTTAACCTACTTGAGTTTGAGGTCATTGCAGGTGATAGCTCAGTTGTTATCTCAAAAAGAGGAAGGGTCGTGAAGGATGCAGGACAGCTTCAGAGGCAGAGGCGGCGGGTACTCCTGCCTACCCGGAGGCCTAGGCCGTCCTGGGGTTGGGGAGCTTAGGGAGCCACCACTGCCGCCGCCGCTGTCTAGGCGGTGAGGGCCTCCTGACCCCACTGAAGACAAGCCAGACGCGGTCTGCAAAGGCTTAGGCTGCTGCGTATGGTCGGCGCCCTGTGCATCGTGTGTGGCTGAGACAAGATCCTGCCCAACAGCCTGGAGCCCAAACATGCACTGGGTCAAAAGCCACCGCCTCCAAAATGGCATGATAAATCCAACAATAAGATTTGGAAATCAAATCTTATTGTTGGATTTATCTCTCAGCGGCAGAGAGCACCAGGTACTTATTTTAATTCTGTATATAGTTTGCTTTTGTTGTTGCTATTATATCCTGATTGGTTCATGAATACACACACACACACACACATAAATGTTTCTTTATTCTCATTTAACATTTTTATGATTGTTATTTGTCTTGTCATTTAAGTGTTGAGGTGTTTTTTTTTAAAAAATTTATTTTTTAGTTGTAGTTTATTTTATTTAATTATTTTCATGTGGTGCTAAGGATCGAACCCAGGGCTTTGCATGTGCTAGGCAAGTGCTCTACCACTGAGCCACAATCCGAGCCCCAAGTGTTGGGGTTTTGTTTATTTTATTTTTCATTGCTTCTCTCACTTTTCTTTCTTCTCTTAATAGCCAAATTCTCATATCCTCTCTTTCTTGCTCTGTTTACTTTGTAATTTATTTTCTCCTTTTTTATAGCCATCACATAGCTATATCTCTTATGGATTCTGTTAATATTTTGAACATTGTAAATTCTGTTCTAATTGCTTATCACATTTTCTTTTGTCAATCAACTGTATTTTGTCATTTTCTAGAACTATTTAGTTTATAGAATTATTTTCTCCACCATTTATGCTTTTGCAGTTATTAGTACTGTGGATGGTAGAGTGGACCTGCTGTTTACTTTAATGCCAGATCTAATTCACAGATTTTTATTATTTTTGCTGTTGACAATTGCTGACCCCACTATCCCCCCAGCCTTTTTTGGGTAATTTGTGTTGTAGATGTCACAGTAGGCACCAGGTACTTATTTTAATTCTGTATATAGTTTGCTTTTGTTGTTGCTATTGTCTTTTCCATGAAGTGCTGGGAATCCACTAGGGAACTACCACTCATAGGGCAGAGACTCTGCTGCTGAGCTAAATCCAGCCAAGAGACAGTGCACCTTGCTCCACACACAAATTTACCACAAACTTCACAGTTTAACACAAAAAGAGGCAAGAAAATCCCCAAACTAATGACCAGACTCCAAGTAATAACATCTAAGAAGACCCTCAAGTCCTACTCACAGGTATCCAATCCTACAGCAAAAACACAGAGAATAAATACAAAGGCTGTGGATGCCATACCTATGAGGGATTTCAATATACATCATTCCCATGTGCCTTTAGAATATACTGAGTTGTTTAGTGAAGAAGAGCAATCACAGAGCACATACCCCCACATACCATGCAGTATAAAATACAATTGCCAGATCCACAAGAAGGACCCAACTCTTTTGAGATATATAGAAAAAGTTGAATCCTCAAACTCTGACACAATATGCACTGTATCAAAAGGCACTAATCATCACCAAAAACTAGCAAGGAAATTATACTGCAAAACTCATTCGGAAATATATTGAAAAATTCACAACTACTGGATATCCCAGAACACATTGGCAAGAAAAGGCTGTGCCTAAAAGGCCCACAAATAAGACAGGAAAACCAATCCATCCCAACACATGCATAAAACCCAACCCAATATAAAAATACAAGGCAATATGACACCTCCTAAAGTTCATAGTTCATCAACAACTGACTTCAAAGATGTTGAAGTGAATGAAATACCAGATAAACAATTAAAAAGAATGATTATAAAAATGATCAATGCATTCCACAAGTGCACACAAAAACAACTGAATTAATTAAGGAAGTCAATGCAGGCTATGAATGACAAATATAATAGGAGATAGACATATTGAAAAAGAACCAAGCAAAAATCTCAGAAATTAAAGACACAGTAAATAAAAAAAATGTTCAATTGAAAGTGTCTCTAATAGAGTACACCATACTGAAGAAAGAATCTCAGAGTTGAAAGACAAGTGGCAGAGTTGAACATTCAGAGAGTATTAAAGAAAAGAAAACAAATAATTATGACCAGAATATACATGAATTTGGGATGACATTAAGAAAACAAATTTAAAAATTATTGGAATTTCAAGGGATGCCACAAGCAGACTGAAGACATGGATAACCTCTTCAAGGAAATAATAATAGAAAATTTCCAAATCCTGAGAATGAGATGGACATCCATATTCAGTATGCATTCAAAACCCCAAATACACAAGATAAAAAAGACCCTCTCTAGTACACATTTTAACTAAAATGCCTAACAAAGAATAATGATAGGATTTTTTAAAAACATAATATATTTATTCTAATTAGGTATATAAGACAGCAGAATGCATTTTGATTCATTGTACACAATTGCAGCACAACTTTTCATTTCTCTGGTTGTACATGATGTAGTGTAGCACCATATGTGCAATCATACACTTACCTAGGGTAACAATGTCCATCTCATTCCACTATCTTTCCTACCCCAAAGCCCCCTCCCCTTCCCTCTCTCCCCTTTGCCCAAAGTTCCTCCATTCTTCCCATGCCCCCCCCCCATTATGGATCAGCATCCACTTACTAGAGATAACATTTGGCCTTTGATTTTTGGGGATTGGTTTACTTTGCTTGGCATGATATTCTCCAACTCCATCCATTTACCTGAAAATGCCATGATTTTATTCTGTTTTAATGCTGAGCAATATTCCATTACATATATATATACCACAGTTTCTTTATAATTCATCTATTGAGGGGCATCTAGGTTGGTTCCATACTTTAGCTATTATGAATTGAGCTGCTATCTACATTGATGTGGCTGTGTCACTGTGGTATGCTGATTTTAAGTCCTTTGGGTATAGACCAAGGAGTGGGTTAGCTGGGTCAAATAGTGGTTCCACTCCAAGTTTTCTGAGGAATCTTCATACTGCTTTCCAGAGTGGTTGCCCCCAATTTGCATTTCCACAGCAATCTGTGAGTGTGCCTTTTTTCCCACCCCTTCACCAACACTTATTATTATTTGTATTCTTGATGACTGCCCCATTCTAACTGGCTTGGCCCATTTATTGATTGGATTGTTTGTTTGTTTGTTTAGTTCTTTTGTTGTGGTGTGAACTGATAAATACAATCAATAAGAGAGTAATTTATAGGTTATAGATTAGTTAAAAACATAGATTATAAGATTTTGATAAGTGAGGGGCTGAGGCTGTAGCTCAGTGGTAGAGTGCCCGCCTTGCACATATGAGGCACTGGGTTCAATCCTCAGCACCACATAAAAATAAAGACATTGTGTCCATCTACAATTTAAAAAATATATAAAAAAGATTTTGATAAGTGAGATAAGACAATTATAAAGCAACAACTGTCACAGGTCTAAGACTCCATTTTGCTGCCTTCTATTAAAAAAAAAATGTTACAAGAGCTGTTTCTGAGAAACTGAAATGAAAGCTGTTTTCCTATAAAAATTGTCTTTCTGTACTTTGTACCCCACAAATTGTACCCTACTCATGATGTAGCAGTGGTCATTATGAGCTACATCCCAGGTTTGAACACCCACCCTTGTGGGTCTACATGACTTTGACATAGATTCTTGCCCCACTGACCCCTGCCCCAATTCAGGATGCGACTGTCTAGCACCTGCTTGAACCCAGGATTGTGGTCAACTGAACAGCAAAGCTAATGGTTTTTTTTTTTTTGCTTCTGTTTATTCCTTGCTTGCTAACTGGAAAATTTCAGGCCTTCCTAGAGCCCACAGGTCCCTCTTATTAATGTTTTAATTTCTATGATTGGCTAGCTTACATGATGATAAGCAAGACACTGAGTTGTGGTTTTAGTGCTTATATTCTCTTTGGATGAACCAAAAAGCTGCTGTCCTCCCACAGAGCTTGAGTCTCTGCGGTGGGTGACAGTCCCTAACCAGGTAAATAAAGCTCTCTTTTCATTTGAATTTGGTCTTAGAGTGCTTTCTGAGTCATCTCCCCGTAAAACTTTATATATCCTTTAGATTAGTGCTCTGAGGTGCATGTTAAAGACACATAAGGGAGTAATTTATAGGTTCTAGATTAAAAACATAGATTATAAGATTTTGATAAGTGATAAGCCACCCTAATGAAAAGAAGGAGAGAGAAATCTCAAATTACTAAAATTCATGATGAAAAAGAAATATCATGACAGACACTATTGAAATACAGAAGACAGGGCTGAGGTTGTGGCTCAGCAGTGGAGCCCTGGGTTCGATCCTCAGCACCACATAAAAATAAAATAAAGATGTTGTGTCTACTGAAAACTAAAATATAAATATTAAAAATTCTCTCTCTTATAAAAAAGTAAAAAAAAATGAAGACATTGTGTCCGACTGAAACTAAAAAATAAAAAAAAGAAATACAGAAGATAATTAGAAACTATTTTGAAAATGTATACTCTAGTAAAATAGAAAACCTTGATCAACCCAAACTGAATCAATGATAGGATTTTGAAAGCTTCAAAAGAAAATACCAGGTCACATTTGGAGAGAAGCCAATTAGAATTACTTCTGATTTCTTGGCAAAACTTTTAAAATCCAGGCAGTCTTGGATGATGTGTTCTAAGTCCTTTCAGAAAATAACTATCAAGATTGCTATATCAAGCAAAGCTATCCTTCAGAATTAAAGATGAGCCAGGTGTGGTGGTGCACACCTGTAATCCCAGTGGCTTTGGAGGCTGAGGCAGGAGGATCACAAGTTCAAAGCCAGCCTTAGCAAAAGTGAGGCACTAAGCAACTCAGTGAGACCTTGTCTGGTCTGGGGATGTGGCTCAGTGGCCAAGTGTCCCTGATTTCAATCCATGGTACCCCACCCCCACAAACAAAGAATTAAAGATGAAATAAAAACCTTTCAAGATGAGCAGAAACTAAAAAAAGTCATGACTAGTAAACAGGTACCACAAAAAATACTTAAAGAAATAAAACAAAGAAGAAAGAAAAAACAAACCCTTAGCTTGCAAATGGAGAAATTTCATTTGAAGAGTATCTAATCAAATGAATAGGGGACCAAATTAAACATGATAAGTAAACCAAGAGGGCAGGAATTGATAAATATCTCTCTATAATAACATTGAGTGCAAATGTTCTCAACTTTCCAATTAAAAGACACAGGCTGAAAGAATGGACTAAAATATAAGACCAAACTATATGTTATTTGTAAGAGGCTCACCTTACAGGCAAAGACAGCCACAGGCTGAAAGCGAAAGGACAAAAATGGATATCCTTGGCAAATGGAGCCAGAAAACCAGCAGAAATAGTGACTATCATATTCAACAAAGTCAACTTCAAGCCAAAATTAATCAGAAGAGACAAAGAAGGTCATGTCACACTGGCAAAGGGAACAACCAAACAAGAAGATACAGCTATAGTAAATATTTATGCCCCAAACATTGGTGCACATGAATACATAAAACAGAAACTCCTCCAATCAGACTCAGACTCCAGTACTACAATATTGGGTGATTTCATACAACTGTCTCACCAACAGATAGCTCATCCAGACATAACTCAATACAGACTGTTCAGTCTTAAAAATATTATAAATAAAATAGACTTAACAGATATCTATAGAATTTCACGGAACTTTCTCTGAACTATACAATATTTAAGGCCACAAAACAACTCTTAGCAAATACAAAACAGGATATAATTTCTTGCATATTATCTGATCATAATAAATGAAATTAGAAATCAACACATACACGCAAAAACTACAGAAACTGTGTAAACTGATGGAGATTGAACAATACATTTTTGAACAATGAGTTGATGCTAGAGGAAATCCCAGTAGAAATTTTAGAAGTTCTTAGAATTAGATGACAATAGCAATGTAACATAAGAGAACCTCTTGGACACTATAATGGTGGTTCTAAGAGGAAAGCTTTTGAGTGTCTACATAAGGAAATCAGAAAGATCCCAATTAAACAACCTAATGATGTATCTCAACATCCTTGAAAAATAAGAAAAAAACTAAACCAAAACTAGTAGAAGTAAATAAGATCAGAACTTAAATCAATGAAATGGAGAATAAAAAAGCAATAAAAAGGATCACTGAAATAAGATGGGTCTATGAAAAGATAATCAGGATTGATAAACCCTTGGCATAACTAACCAAAAGAAAGAGATAAGGCCCAAATTAATAACATGAGAGATAACAAAGGAAAAATAATCACAGACATCACAGAAATCCAGATGATCATTAGAGAATATTTTGAAAATTTATACTCCAACAAGTTGGAAAGCCTAGAATAAATGGACACAATTTTAGATATATCGAACCAGCCCAAATTCTATCAGGAAAATATAGAAAACCTAAATAGAATAGTATCAAGTAATGAAATTGAAACACCAATTAAAAGCCTTCCAACAAAGAAAAGTCCAGGACCAGATGGATTATAGATAGAATTCTACCAGACCTTTAAAGAACTAATCCCAATGGTCCTTGAATTATTGTATGAAATGGAAATAAATTAAATAAATAAATTATTGCTACAAAGCCAGTATCATGTTATACCAAAATCAGATAAGGACACATTAAGGAAAGAAAAGTACAGACCAATATCCCTGATGAACTTAGAAACAAAAATCCTTGGGTTGGGGTGTGGCTCAAGTGGTAGCACTTGCCTGGCATGTGTGAGGCACTGAGTTCGATCCTCAGCACCACATAAAAATAAAATAAAGATATTATGTCCACCTAAAAACAAACTAAAAAATAAATACTTTAAAAAATCCTTAATCAAATATTAGTAAATCACATCCAACAACATATTAAGAAGACATAATTTAGCACCCACTCATGATAAAAGCACTGAAGAAACAGGGGATAGAAGGAATCTACTTAAACATAAAAATGGCTATATATGACAAACTCAAAGCCAACAACATAGTGAATGGAGAAAAACTGAAAGCTTTTTCCTTAAAATTTGGGACAAGACAAGGATGTCCACTCTCACCACACCTACAGTTTTAGAAGTTCTAGCCAGAACAATTAGGAAAGAGAAGGAAATAAAGGGATAAAAATAGGAAAGAAGAAATCAAATTATTACTTTTGCAGATGATATGATCCTATACCTAGATAAAAAACTTCACCAAAAGACTGCTAGAGCTAATCAATTCAGAAAAGTAGCACATTACAAAATCAGCATACAAAAATCAATACTTTTCTATATACCAACAATAAATCTGCTGAGGAAGAAATTAGGAAAACCATCCCATTTACAATACTCTCAAAAAATTCCTAGGACTAAATCTAACCAAGGAGGTGAAAGACCTCTACAATGAAAACTATAGAACACTGAAGAAAGAAACCAAAGTCACAAGAAGCAGAAAAGAAAGTATTTCACAAGGAAGACAAAGGAAATGAGACAAAGAACATCTTTTTTATGGGTTTGGGGTTAAACTTATCCCAATTTCTAAAGATGTAGTGGAGGGCTGAATCTTGTGGTATGGACATCTATCTAGTTACCCATCTGGAAGACAAGTCAAGAGTATATTAGAGGGTGAGGTGTCCCTCTATCCCTCTCAGCATGTGACCTGGTGGAGTTCTGGCCTTAAGCATTGTTATTGGCACTCTATCTTCCATTGGGTCTCCACCTGGAGATTCTTTACCCTATTGTCTTAATGTACCTCTGTGAGCACAGTAACCTATTGGGTTCCACATGCCAGAAGAGGTCTTTAACATTTTCCCCAAAGCATGATTACTTTCCTCATGATAGTCTTAAACCCTCAATGCAGTTAAGGACAGAATGCTGCCAAACAATGGAAGCTGTGGGAGGCCTTACCCTGAGAGTGCCTGATTTTTCTCCACCATTTAAAAAATTTAGAATCCATTATAAATAATCAGAGTAATAAAGAGTTAGTCCATTTGCTTAGACTGATGAATAGGGTCCTGAGGCAACTGACAGAAAAGATGAAAAGACAAGGCAAGCATTAAATATGGTCTCCTATCCCTGTGGGACACAAGTAACACCTTTTTGACCCTGGACATGTTCAAGTAGCAGATTCAACAAAATGTCAGGAAATTAGACAGCTTAGAGAGTTTGAAGGGAGGGTTTTAAAATTTGAAAGAAGAAATGACCCCCATGCCATAAGAAGAGAAAGCCTTTTAGAGTCCTAGGGATATAATGTTGTTAAGGAGGGATGAGGGTGAGAGCTATCACTGAAGACTGTACAAAAGAAAGTAGTGAAGAAGAGTCTGAAGCATAGGATAAGTCCAAAGACAGAATAGCAGTGAAAAAAAGAGAAGGGAGAGTGTGGAGATCTCAATGTATGAAGTGGGAGGGGGGGGAGGAAAGAGAACAGAAATGAACACATAAGGATGTACTAACACTTTTCATAATACATATATTGTAATTGCCTGTCTCCATTATCAAACTGTTTATTTTGTGAGGCAGAATATTCTATGTGACTAAAAGTCATGGAATAATTACAATAATTATAACTCTACTGTTAACTAAATGAGTGAAATTAGGATGCATATGTGAATTCTTTAAAGTTTAGTTTTTTCTTTTTTTTATTGGTTGTTCAAAACATTACATAGCTCTTGACATATCATATTTCATACATTTGATTCAAGTGGGATCATAACTCACTTGAAAGTTTAGTTTTTTCACTAGCAAAAATAAAAATAATGACTGAACCACTCTGGGTCTGTGTTTTCTTATATCTAAACTTGGAATAATTTTTGAAACTATGTTTGTAATAAAAACAGTTATCCTGGATTTAGAAAAATACAAATTAATGTGTGCTTGTCATTTTGAAGTCATACTAGAGTATTTTCTAATAAGCTTGACTGAACTTATCAGACTATCATTAGAGAATGGAACTTTGCTTTCCCAGTGTTTTTGACTAAAAATCCAAAACAGATAAAATTACAGATGATTTAGAGACGTATAAGGTTAGAAATGTAAATATGCAGAAAGAATATGTTCTTGTGATTTTATAGCCCAATAGAGAATTTCTTCCTACTGGTTCTGTCTGTAGTAAATGACATTGTTTGAGAATTGTGATTTTACAAAGTTAATAGAGTTGTTGCAATTAAAAACAAAATAATAATTAATAACACTATTCAACTAATAATTACTGAATTAAATTTTATTGATGTCATCTAAGAAGATAATAGGAAGTGAGGTCCATTTCCTCTGGTCCTGTCAGCCCCATTCAGCCTTCAAAAAAGATAATAATCCCTTTATCTAAGAGGGTAATTCTGAGATGTATTAGTACTTATGGAATTGAGTAACCACTTGTCACAAATGTTCACCTTGTTATATGCTGGAGCTTAGTTGTGGCATACTTTAAATATGTGCTCATGGCTTTGATTAATAAATTTCAGGGTGTGGTACTGAGAGGCTTTGTTCTTTAGGATCATAGATCTTAAACTTTACTTTTAAAAATTATGTTAATGAAAATAGAAAGATGTGAGCTATTCAGAAAAGCTACAACCCCACATCCAGATGAGGTACAATCTGTCAGATCAGAAGTCTTTCAGCAAAGAGGTCATATGGCACACATTTATCTTGACTCTATTTTTCAAGGACAGCATTTTGGGTCATTTCTAATCCTATGCCTGGTGTTAACTCTTCACTCATTGCCTTATTTTTCTTGAAACCTATTAAAATACTACTTCATGTAACTTTTGTCTAAACTCTATTCTTTACTCAAAACCTAGAATATAACCCTGTGTCCCCCTGTCCTTTCTTACCAGAGATCAAACCTGGGGTACTCTACCACTGAGATACATCCCCAGCCCTTTTCATTTTTTATTTAGAGACATGTCTTGCTAAATCGTTGAGACTGCCCTCAAACTTGTTATCATCCTGCCTCAGCTTCCCAAGTCTCTAGGGTTTCACATGTGTATCATTGTTCCCAACCTGTGGTTTCCTTTTTGGAAGATACACTTTTGCTTGTGTTTCCCCTTTAAAGGAGAAAGAGTTAAGTTCAGCTTTTGTTTCCAGACTTGAATGACTTGAGAGTACTTTAATATGTGATGTATAGAACATGAATCTAAATAATAATACATTTAAAATTCTATAGAAAATTTTGTGATCATCCTTTAAGGACTGAGTACTTTGTCTTTTCACAAATAGCAACAAGACTTTTTGGTCATCCAACTCTCTTAGTTTCCTTATTTCTATGACTAAAAGATCCAGTTGACTTTGCAGATTTGCTATTTATTTGCTTCTGATCTTGTTTTTTAAAATTATGTTTTATCAAATAAATACTTGCTCATTTAACAATAATATAAACAGTCTGATCTCTGAGGTGGTCATATTTTTAGGTTTTGAATGCTGTTCTAAGACCAATTGGTCTTGGTCTTTTTAGTAATTTAAAAAAATAATTCTTTTAAAATTTGCTTCTTTGATACGTTAACTCTCTGATTTCATTATCCATGTCAGAAATGAACTTATGTGCACAATAAACTAATAAAAATGTAAAATTATCTTGACACTTTCCATGTCATTCAATATTGCAGTGGTTTATCATGGGAATAAATAAAAATGAACTGAAAATGTGAAGATCTGTAAAATATAGAATGAACAGATTTTTTATGGTTATTCATATACAGAAAATACAGTTATTTTTCATAAGTTGGTTGGATAGAGCAAATATTGTTTTTCATATTCTTATTTCAAAAAAATTTCCTAATAAAGCAGAAAGTAAAATGTAATAACAAATATCTTTTCTCCTGAAAGAACTATTCTAACTCTTCTGTTTAGCCACACTTGCATAGGTGTTCTCAATTTCTTTGTCTTCGGGGCACGTGTGGGTAAATTCTTCACGTGCATAGGCATTGTGGAGATAGCGCCAGACTCCTGAGAATTCTGCTGGAATGTCAAAGTCACGGTATTTCTTGGCAGCAACCTACAAGTTTAGAAAAAAGTGGAAAAAGAAGATAATAGTAAAAGGCATCAGTAATATGACTATTATGTAGAAAGACATTTCAAAAATCAAGTGGGGCTGGGGATGTGGCTCAAGCGGTAGCGCGCTCGCCTGGCATGCGTGCAACCCGGGTTCGATCCTCAGCACCACATACAAACAAAGATGTTGTGTCTGCCGAAAACTAATAAATAAATATTAAAATTCTCAAAAAAAAAATCAAGTATTATAAACTTAAAGAATCATGAATTTATTATTTTAACATTTTGTCTATAAATATAGGCAACACTGAATGATCAGATCATGTTTATTTTGAGGCTATATTTAATTATGAATACATTTACAAGAAGGGAACACAGAAAAGAAGAGCATTTTACCCTCACTGGACTGAGAGTTTAGTAGGGTCCTTATTATGTCATTTTCATGAACTCTCTTTGTCAGGAATAGAACACAGTAAATTCTGTGAAATTTCTGTTCAATAAATATTTATTAAATTAATAATTAAATCATCATATTATAATATGTTTTTTACAGGAAAGTGATTAATTTTTATTGATTAACTTTTTTTGAATTACAGCTTTAATTATATGTAGTAGTTTGGTTCATCCCAATTGTCGATTAACTTTGCATCCTGCAATCCTGCTATAATCACTTATTTGTCAGGTTTTTTTTACTTCTTACATACATGACAATAGTGGAATGCATTACATTCATAATTATCCACTCACAGCATGATTTTTCGTAACTCTGTATATAAAGTATGTTCATACCAAATTATGCCATTATATATGAGCTCTCTTTTTTATTACAATTCTTAATACACGTTTATACCACAAATTTATCAAATCTCTGTTTGTATATAAGGTATGTTGACACCAAATTCACATCTTCATATACAAATACATGAATTTTGTATAATGATGACCATCTTCTTCCACTTGGTATTATCTAGAGCACCATTCCAAGCATTTTTATACTTTAATTTATTGAATTTTCTCTTGATCATTCTGTGAAAAGGATGGTATTATCATTCTTATTCTGTAGACAAGATAGTGAAAAACACCTTTGATTTAGAAAGAAAGAAGAACTTTTATCTGAAGAGAGAAAGGATGCTTCATGCTGGCAACTTACAAACCCCTCCCATACTATAGCAACCTGCTGTATAAAGACTTACTTTAATAATGTTCAGTTTGGGTAACAAGCTGCAGTCAGCCAGTGTTAGCTGATCCCCATCCAAGAACAATCTTCTGGAAACTCTGAGTTCCTCAGCATTGTCTGGATCAATTTCATCCAGAAGTGGGGTGTTTAAGTAGTCATCCAGACGTTTAAACTCTCTGAGCAGAGATTTTTCAAAATCTGAGGCAATTAAGTCATTAAGTTATTTATAAATATATTATCCTCATATATACATTCTAAATATGCTTTTCACAATTTAGACATTTCTGTTTATATGCATAGCTTATACTGGCTCTTGAACATCTACTTAATTATATAGAATGCTCAACTATTCACTGGTGAGACATAGATCAAATGGTGATTAGCAATAGATTGGATTTTCTTTGTGGAAGAGAAGTGGTAGGAGAGTCAAACAAAGAAAAGCATGTAGCTAGTTCATATTTGACATGTAAATGGTTTAATTGAGATCTTTTGGTAATTGTGATATTAAATATCAGATTTTAAATCTAATAAAACAATGCAAGGGAATATCAGAGGAGAGAATAAAACTGAGCGGAAGAATAAACTGTTACCCAATATATATACTATATATTCAGGAAAATCCTATTTTAGCTGAGTGAGAAGTGAGAAGGAGAAAAATAGAGACTTCAAGAAAGAAATCTTACTCTTATTTGCCTCCTTTTGTGTATTCTTAATGTATGCAGAAAACTTGGCAAAGAGATTGCAGCCCACATCAAAGGATTCCTTGTACTTGGGACTCAGGTGAGGATACCTTAAAAAGAAACACAAGTGAATTATAATTCACTTTATGTTCACTAAAGTTTATTAGGAAATTAATGACTATAATTTTATTTACCTGTAGCAACAATGTTAAAAATGGTCTTAATTTCCCATACATGTTCCTAAAAGCTCATTTGTTACAAGACATAGAAAAGAAACAACATGTTTCCAAAGATAAGTAGTAGAAAATATAGTGTCTCTGGTTTAATCCCTGGTACCAAAAAAAAAAAAAAAGTAACTATGTGAGGTGGTGGATATGTTAAATTTTACAGTAGTAATCACTTCATTATGTATATGAAAACATGTTGTCTGAGCCCAGTCACACCTGTAATCCAAGGCACTTGAGAAGCTGAGACAGTAGGACCGTGGGTTCAAAGCCAGCCTCAGCAACAGCGAGGCACTAAGCAACTCAGTGAGACCCTGTCTCTAAATAAAATACAAAATAGGGCTGCAGATGTGGCTCAGTGGTTGAGCACCCCTGAGTTCAATCCCTGGTACCCCGCTCCCCTAAAAACACAAAAACCAAAAAACATCATGTTGCACAACTTAAATGTACACAATAAAAAATAAAGTTTAAAAAAATCAACTCCTGTTTTTTTAAAAAAGTAAAAACTCTTATTGGCAACTAGAAATGGTCAGGATGAA
Organism: Marmota monax; assembly: GCF_021218885.2. Lineage (NCBI taxonomy): Eukaryota > Metazoa > Chordata > Mammalia > Rodentia > Sciuridae > Marmota > Marmota monax. The sequence goes on along the minus strand of NW_026692025.1, from coordinate 579,475 downwards.
ACTTAGGTATCTTCCTTGATTATCTATTTCCCTTCAAGATTATATTTAACCTATCAGCAACTGCAGTCAGCTCACCTTTCAAAATTTACCCAGAATCTGTTCACTTCTCATCAACTCCATTGTCCCTGTCTAGTAACCCTGTATTACTGTAATAGCTACCTGACCATTCTTATCCTATTCCCATGCTTGTCTGCCATACCTCTGGAATATCCTCCAACTGTAGCCAAAGCAATCATGTTAAAATAAAATGTAAATCATATCATGTCTCTTCTATATTCATTACTCTGCAGTAACCTCATCTCACTCATATTCACAGCCCAGTGATTGGATCCCATCTTACTTATCTGTTCTTATCTCTATCACTCACACACCTGTGACACTGACCTTCTTCAAATAGGCCTTACAAACTCCTACTCTAGGACCTTTTCTGTTGTTTGCCTTGCTCCCATTCTTCTGTTGGGTCATTTTATCTGATATCTCCTTCTAATTGAAGGCTTTCTATGGACATTCCTTGTTATGCTGAAATCCTTCTTCTGTTCCTAACACCCACTACTTCCTTCCTTTGCTTTATTTTTGTCTTTGGTATTTATCATCATCTAAAACAGTTTACATATTGGAGATAGAAGATGGCAGATTAGAAAAAGGATAAACTTCCTCGCAGTTCCTTAGCACCCAATTTGCAAAGCAGTAAAACTGCTTCTCAACAAGGTGTGTACTAAGGGAACTCACTGAAACTTAATAATGAACTGTAAAAGAAAACAGACACAGAAAGTCAGAAACTTGAGCATAATATAAGAAATAACATGTTAGAGATGTGCCAGCTTGGCTACCAGTAGCAGCAGTGGTGGCAGTTCAGAGGAAAAGATCTCTAACATATTTTTGGAAATGAAAGATACAATAGATCAAATTAAAAATCAACTTAAAAGCATCACTAACAGATTATATTCTGTAGAAAACAGAACTTCAGTCCTTGAAGACAACATATATCAACTTGAGTATATAATATGCAACAAAGGAAAAAGATACAATATGATCAGAATATAAAAGAACTCTCAGACAACATCAAGAAACCATACCTAAGACTCACTGGGAAAAAAGAGAATATAGAGATACAGGTCAAAGGCATTAAGAATATTTACAATGAGATGTTATCAGAAAAAAATCCCCATAATAGAAATGAGATAGACATCCACAGACAAGATGAAAACAAAACCAAAATAGGCCAGATCAGGAAATAAATCTTTCCAAAACACACCATAATCAAAATGCCTAATATATTAGTCAGGGTTCTCTAGAGGAACAGAATCGACAGGAGGTATGAATATAAAACGGGGACTTATTAGGTTGGCTCAAGCGACCAGAAGCTGGATAGTCCACCATGGCTGTCTGCAGGCTGGAGAGCTGGAGGAACCAGTAGCTACACAGTCCAAGAGGCTGAAGCCTCAGAACAAGAGGGATTAATGGTGCTACCCTAGTCCAAGAACAAAGGCTTCTGGGGAATCACTGAGAGAGGCTGCTTTGGAAGAGTGAAGGAATGAGTGTCTGACATCTTCAGATGATCTCAGCAGCAATCAAGCTTGCTTATGCTGCTGTTTCCTTATTCTTCCAACCTTTATTCCATCCAAGCCATCATCCTATTGGATGGTTCTGCCCACTCTTAGGGAGAGTCTCCATTTCAGTTGGCTATCCCACATGCCAGTCATTCCTACACACACCCTCATCAATACACCATAAACCTCTTAATCCTTGGCATCTCTTAATCCAATCAAGTTGACAATTCAGATTGACCATTACACCTAACATAGAATATTAAAAGCTGTAAGAGAGAAACACCAGGTTACATTTAGAGGCAAATCAATAAGGCTCACTTCTGATTTCTCAACTCAGACTCTAAAATTAAGGAGGACCTGGAATGAGGTATTACAAGTTCTAAAAATATTGCCAGGGGGCTGTGGCTGTGGTTCAGTGGTAGTGCACTTGACTGGCATGTGTGAGGCACTGGGTTTGATTCTCAGCACTGCATATAAATAAATAAAATAAAGATCTATCGACAACTAACAAATATTTTAAAAATTGTCAGGCAAGCTTATTATATCTAGCAAAGCTATCTTTCAAATTGATGTAAAATAAAAACTTTGCAGGACAAGGATAAACTAAAATAATTCACTAAGAAGAATTCACCACTAATCCAGAAATACAAAGAATATTTAAAGGCAAACAGAAGAATTCAGAAACAAAAGCTCTAAAATAGATGAAGCTCACTAGAAGAAAAAATAACTAAATAAAAATCAAGATAGAATTAAATAAGCAAAGAAACTAAAATGACAAGAAATAAACACCTATCCATAACAACACTGAATGTAAGTGGTCTTAACTCCCCAATTAAAAGACACAGATTAGCACAATGAATCAAAAAACAAGATCCAACTCTATGCTGTTTGCAAGGCTCATAGGCAAAGACACTCATAGTCTGAAGGTAGAAGGATGGAAAGAATATTCCAATTCAAAAAGAGTTAAAAAACAAGCAGGAATAGTTATTCTCATATCTGTCAAATTAAATTTCAGGCAAAAATGAATCAGGAAAGACAGATAAATCCTGATAAAGTGAACAATCCAAGAAGAAGATATGATCATAGTAAATATATATGGCCCAAATGTCAGAGCACCCAATTACATAAAAAGCTCCTTAACATTAAATCTCAGTTAGATCCAATACAATATTACTGGGTGATTTCAACCCACTCTTTTTTTATTGGTTGTTCAAAACATTACAAAGCTCTTGACATATCATATTTCATACATTAGATTCAAGTGGGTTATGAACTCCCATTTATACCCCAAATACAGATTGCAGAATCACATCGGTTACACATCCACATTTTTACATAATGCCATATTAGTGACTGTTGTATTCTGCTACCTTTCCTATCCTCTACTATCCCCCTCCCCTCCCCTCCCATCTTCTCTCTCTACCCCATCTACTGTAATTCATTTCTCTCCTTGTTTTTTCCCCATTCCCCTCACAACCTCTTATATGTAATTTTGTGTATCAATGAGGGTCTCCTTCCATTTCCATGCAATTTCCCTTTTCTCTCCCTTTCCCTCCCACCTCATGTCTCTGTTTAATGTTAATCTTTTCCTCCTGCTCTTCCTCCCTGCTCTGTTCTTAGTTGTTCTCATTATATCAAAGAAGACATTTGGCATTTGTTTTTTAGGGATTGGCTAGCTTCACTTAGCATAATCTGCTCTAATGCCATCCATTTCCCTGCAAATTCCATGATTTTGTCATTTTTTAGTGCAGAGTAATACTCCATTGTGTATAAATGTCACATTTTTTTTTATCCATTCATCTATTGAAGGGCATCTGGGTTGGTTCCACAGTCTAGCTATTGTGAATTGTGCTGCTATGAACATCGATGTGGCAGTATCCCTGTAGTACGCTCTTTTAAGGTCTTCAGGGAATAGTCCGAGAAGGGCAATAGCTGGGTCAAATGGTGGTTCCATTCCCAGCTTTCCCAGGAATCTCCATACTGCTTTCCAAATTGGCCGCACCAATTTGCAGTCCCACCAGCAATGTACAAGAGTACCCTTTTCCCCACATCCTCGCCAGCACTTGTTGTTGTTTGACTTCAGAATGGCTGCCAATCTTACTGGAGTGAGATGGTATCTTAGGGTGGTTTTGATTTGCATTTCTCTGACAGCTAGAGATGGTGAGCATTTTTTCATGTACTTGTTGATTGATTGTATGTCCTCCTCTGAGAAGTGTCTGTTCAGGTCCTTGGCCCATTTGTTGATTGGGTTATTTGTTATCTTATTGTCTAATTTTTTGAGTTCTTTATATATTCTGGATATTAGGGCTCTATCTGAAGTGTGAGGAGTAAAGATTTGTTCCCATGATGTAGGCTCCCTACTTACCTCTCTCATTGTTTCTCTTGCTGAGAAAAAACTTTTTTAGTTTAAGTAAGTCCCATTTGTTGATTCTTGTTATTAACTCTTGGGCTATGGGTGTCCTATTAAGGAATTTGGAGCCTGACCCCACAATATGTAGATCGGAGCCAACTTTTTCTTCTATCAGACGCAGAGTCTCTGATTTGATATCAAGCTCCTTGATCCATTTTGAGTTAACTTTTGTGCATGGTGAGAGAAGGGGATTCAGTTTCATTTTGTTGCATATGGATTTCCAGTTTTCCCAGCACCATTTGTTGAAGATGCTATCCTTCCTCCATTGCATGCTTTTAGCCCCTTTATCAAATATAAGGTAGTTGTAACTTTGTGGAATAGGACACAGAGACTAATCAACCCATTCTTATTACCAAAGACATGTCATCAAAGCATTAAATCAATAAAGATATTTCTGACCTAAATACTATAAATCAAATAGACCTAAAACATCTACAGAATATTTTGCCCACAAACAGCAGAATTTACCTTGTTACCTCATGGAATCTTTTTCAAAAAAAAGCATAATCTATATAATTCTGTGTATTCTATCAGATCATAATGGAATGAAGCTAAAAATGAACAGCAAGAAATATAATAGAAACCACAAACACATGGAGATCGAGCAATAATCTTTTAAATGAAGAATGGATCAAAGAAGAAATGGGAAAAGAAATTCTTGGAAGCTGGGCGCGGTGCAGCATACCTGTAATCCCAGTGGCTTGGGAGACTGAGGCAGAGGATTGCCAGTTCAAAGCCATCCTCAGCAATAGTGAGGTGCTAAGCAACTCAGTGAGAACCTGTCTCTAAATAAAATACAAAATGGGGTTGGGGATGTGGCTCAGTGGTTGAATGCCCCCTGAGTTCAATCCCTGGTACCAAAAAAAAAAAAAAAGAAGAAGAAGAAGAAGAAGAAGAAGAAGAAGAAGAAGAAGAAGAAGAAGAAGAAAGAAAGAAATTAATTCTTGGAAAAAACTGAGAACAGATCTACAATATATCAGTATGAAAGCAGTACTAAGAGGAAATTTTATAACGCTGAGTGCCAACATTACAAAAAAAGAAAGCCTGGCGTAGTGGTACATACCTATAATCCAAGCAGCTTGGGAGGCTGATACAGAAGGATTATGAGTTCAAAGCCAGCCTCAACAACCGCAAGGAGCTAAGCAACTCAGTGAGACCCTGTCTCTAAATAAAATACAAAATAGGGCTGGGGATGGGACTCAGTGGTCAAGTGCCCCTGAGTTCAATCCCCAGTACCCTCCCCCACCAAAAAAAAATAGAATTGGGTGTGATGGCACACGTTTGTAATCCCAGCAACTCAGGAGGCTGAGGAAGGGGAATCACAAGTTCTAAGCCAGGCTCAGCAAGTTCGTGAGGTCTTAAGCAACTTAGAGAGACCCTGTCTCAAAATAAAAAAGATGGGCTAGGGGGGCTGGGGTTGTGGCTCAGTGGTAGAGTGCTTTTACCTAGTATGTGTGAGGCACTTGGTTCAGCACCATATATAAATAAATGAATAAAATAAAGGTCCATCAACATCTAAATTTTTTTTTAAAGAAGGGGGCTGGGGATGTGGCTCAAGTGGTAGCACGCTTGCCTGGCATGCATGTGGCCCGGGTTCGATCCTCAGCACCACATACAAACAAAGATGTTGTGCCTGCTGAAAACTAAAAAATAAATATTACAAATATTCTCTCTCTCTCTCTCTCTGTCTCTCTTCTCTCTCTCTCAAAAAAAAAAAAAAAAAAAGGCTGGATGTGGCTCAGTGGTTCAATCTCCAGTACTCCCTCAAAAAAATAGATTCCAAATAAATATATTCTGCCTCAAGGCCTTATAAAAGTAATAACTAATCCAAAAATCAGTAGAAGACAGGAAGTAATTAAGATCAGAATAGAAATTAATGACATTGAAAATAAAAAAAATACCCAGGATCAATGCAACAAAGAGTTAGTTCTTTGAAAAGACAAATAAGATTGATAAACCCTTAGTCAAACTAACCAAAAGAAAGAGAGAGAAGACCCAAATTAACAAAATTAGAGATGAAAAAGTAGGTAATACCACAGACTCTTATGAAATTCAAGGGATCATAAAGTATTTTGAAAATTTATATTCCAATAAACTTAAAAATCTAGAAGACTTGAAAATTTCCAGACAAATATGACCTGCCCAAATTGAACTAGGAAGATATAGGAAACCTAAACAGATCAATTTCTTTTCTATACTTTATACTCCAATAGTAATTCTACTGAGAAAGTAATAAGGAAGACCATCCATTTCAAATAACCTAAAAAAAACCCTGGTAATTAATCTAACTATGGGGCGAAAGATCTATACAATAACAACTATAGAACACTGGATAAAGAAACTGAAGAAGATCTTAGAAGTTGGAAATACCTCTCATGTTCAGGCAGAATTAATATTGTGCTGGGAAAACTGGGTATGCATATGTAGAAAAATGAAAATAGATTCCTATCTCTCACTCTGCACAAATGTCAAATCAAATTGGATCAGACTTGGAATTATACCAGAAACCTTACGAATGCTTGAAGAAAACACAGCGTTCACACTCCATCATATAGGTGCAGGCACCAATTTCCTTAACAAGACCCTAAATAAAACCAACAGTCAATAAATTGGATGCCATAAAATTAAAAAGCCTCTGTACATCAAAAGAAAGGATTAAGAGAGTGAAGAAAGAGCCTATTGATTGGGAAAAAAATCTTTGCCAGCTCCTCCTCTAACAGGGGACCAATATCTAGGATATAAAAAGAACTCAGAAAACTCAACACCAATACACAAATAACCCAAATCAATAAGTAAGCTAGAGAACTAAACAGACATTTCAAAAGAAACAAATGGTAAAAAATATATGAAAAAAAAAGTTCAACATCTCTAGCAACCAGGAAAATGCAAATCAAAACTACACTAAGATTCCATCTCACTCCAGTTTGAATGGCTGTTAGCAAGAACAAGAATAATAAATGTTGGGGCTGGGGTGTGGCTCAGCGGTAGAGCGCTCGCCTTGCACATGTGAGACTCTGGGTTCGATCCTTAGCACCACATAAAAAAAATAAATAAACTAAATAAAGATATTAAAAAAAAAGAATGATAAATGCTGGCAGAAATTGAGAGGGAAAGATACACTGATACATTGTCAGTGGGACTGCAAATTAGCACAACCACTCTGAAAAGCAGTAAATAAAACAAAGATAACATGTCCAACAAAAAAAAAAATGTTAAAAAAAAGATATAATGACTGAATCCAGGGGAAGATAAATATCCAGGTATAATATCCAAAGTGCTGAAAGCAAAACAAAAACAAACAAAAATAAAATACAAACAAAAAACCCTACCAATGAAAAATGCTCAGAAAATGTACCCTTCAGAAATGAAGAAGAGATCACTACTTTCCCAGAAAAATAAAAGTTGAGGGAGTTTGCTATGGTTTCAATGTTCCCACTAAACTCATGTTGAAATTTAATCCCATTATGAGGTATTACATGGGTAGAAACTTGATCCAACCATGGCATTTGGAGGTGGGACTTTTGGGAGGCAATTAATGTTAAATTGGGCCATAAGGTAGGACCCTAGTCCAACAGGACTATGGTTTTATTAGAAGATAAGAAGATACCTGAGTATCTACTTTGTCTTGCCATTTCATACCTTCTCCCTGGTCTCCCAGCAATAAGGTCTTCACCAGCTCCTGATCAGATAACGGTGCCACTTGGACTTTTTAGCCTCTAGAACTATAAGCTAAGGAAACCTCTGTTGTTTATAAAGTAGAAAAGCTAGTACATAATCAAATCTATAGAACTCTAATACTGTAAAGGTGTTATATAAGTTATTTATATAGTTAGTATGAAGGTAAAGAAAAAATTATTCTAATTATAGCTGTGATAGTTCATTGAGGGATAGCCAATATAAAATATATAAATTTTAATATCAAACACAAAATGCACGAGGCAAAATTTAAAATTTTTGTATGAGATTGAAGTTGTTAAGAGCTTAAATAGTCTGCTAATAACTGTAATATGTTTTATGTAAGCTTCAAGAAAACCACAAAGTGAAAACCTATGGTAGATATTTTTAAAAAAGTAAAAAAAGCATACCACTAGATAAAATTATCTAATCACAAAGGAAGACAGCAAGACAGAGAGGATCAAAGGAGTTACAAAACAACCAGAAAACAATTAACAAAATGGCAGTTGTAAATCCCTACATATCAATAAATACCTTGAATGCAAATTGATTAAATTCAAACTAAACAACCAAAATGTCTATTGATTAAATTCTGCAATCAAAAAGCATAGAGTGGCGAATGGATTTAAAAACAAGAACCACATATATGCTCCTTACAAGAAGCTCACTTTACCTTTAGCATGCATAGACTGAAAACAGAGATAGAAAAAGATATTTTGGGCTGGGGATGTGGCTCAAGTGGTAGCGCGCTCGCCTCCATGCGTGCAGCCCGGGTTCAATCCTCAGCACCACATACAAACAAAGATGTTGTGTCCACCAAAAACTAAAAAATAAATATTAAAATTCTCTCTCTCTCTCTCTCTCAAAAAAAAATTTAAAAAAGAAAATGATATTTCATGCAAATGGAAACAAAAGAGAATAGCCATAGTTATACTCACATGAGGTAAAATAGAATTTAAGGCAAAACTGTTAAAGGAAACAAAGATGGTGATTACATAGAGATGTCAAATATTCATCAAGAATATTTAAAAATTATAAGTATATATGCGTTGCCTTAGTCCATTTTGTGTTTCTATAGCAAAATACCCAAATCTAGGTATTTTATAAAGAAAAAATCGTTTATTTAGCTTACACTTATAGAGGTTCCATGGCACTGGAATCTGCTCGGCACTGGCATCTGCTCAGCTCTGGAGAAGACCTCATGACAGAAGGTATCACAATAGTAGGAGTGCATATGGGAGAGAAAATCACCAAATACAGAAGAGAAATTTGGATAGTTCAGGTTTCCTTATGACAACCTACTCTGGGGGGAAGTAATCCAGTTCCATGAGACCTGTATTGATTCCTTCCAAGGGTGGTGCCCCTGTGATGTAATTACGTTCCACTAGGCACCACCTCTTAAAAGTTCCACCACTTGAACAATACCAAATTGGGGACCAAGAATATAGCACATGAATCTTTGGGGGAAAATTTATATCCAAACTATAGCATGCATCAAATGTTAAGAGTGTCTAAATATATAAATCAAATATTAGTCTGGTGGGAATATAGACTGCAACATAATAATAGTCAGGAACTCTAATACTTCACTATCATTAATCATCAGAGAAATGAAAATTAAAACCACACCTTTTAGGTTTTTGGCTGCTATCAAAACCATGCTTATAAACAACCCATGGATTAAAGCAATCACACTATTAGATATATACCCAAAGAAATGAAATCATTTTGCTAAAGATATATCTGCACTTCCATCTTCATTGTAGCATTGTTCACAATATCCAGCTATGGAAACAACTAAAATGTCCATCAACATTTGCATGGATATAAAAAATATGGCAAACCCAGGAAAAGAACATACTCTTTTTATGGACTGTAGTATTATGTGAATGTTACATTTATTCTGAACATTTAGGGGCTGCAAAATGTAATGAGAAACTCATGACTAGATAACAATACTAGTTTTAGATAGTATGCCCTTGATTGAAATATTTAATTAAAATTTTTAAAAATTATTTTTTAGTTGTAGTTGAACACAATACCTTTATTTTATTTATTTTTATGTGGTGCTGAGGATTAAACCCAGGGCCTTGCATGTACTAGGAGAGCACTCTACCACTAAGCCACAACCCTTAACTGAATTTTTAACAGGTTAAACATATGAAATCTTAGAATGTTATTTGCTTTTAGTTTGATAAAATTCAGCTTTGCAATTGCTAGAATTGTCAAAGTTCCATGGTAATTAAAATCTGAATTGATTCTTATTGCAAATGGAATCATCAAACTAAAAATGTATATGTATACCCTTTTAAAAATGAATTTGCACTGGGTGTGGAGGTACATGCCTGTAATCCCAGTGGCTCAGGAGGCTGAGGCAGGAGGATTGTGAGTTCAAATCCAGCCTCAACAACCATGAGGTGCTAAGCAACTCAGTGAGACCATGTCTCTAAATAAAATACAAAATAGGGTTGGGATATGGCTCAGTGGTTGAGTGTCCCTGAGTTCAATCCCTGGTACCCATCCCTCCCAAAAATAAATTTGCTATTTCTTGTTAAGCCAGGAAATTGAAAGGTAAGAGCTATGGTTTGTCTCATGCTGCATAGAGTATTTCTTACATAAAGACCTAATTGTAAATTGTTTTTTTTTCATAGTTTTCATCTAAAATCAGGTTTATCTAAGGTCCCATTTTAACCATGGTTAATAGGAAATGCCTTTAACGAAAATTGCCACCCTTTACTAACATTTAACAAGAATATTTTTGTTAGAAATTTAACATAAAGTAATCACTTCTACTGTAAAAGAAGCTTGGGATAGTATGAAATAGAACCCAGGAAATTAGATTACTGTCAGCAGTTGCTCAAGATTCTAGCTGATAGACTGTTTGGTAAAATTAGTGGAAAGGGGAATGCAAATAGAATTTGCTTAAGTTTTAAAAACATGCATGTTATAAGAAAATCAGAGGACTGAGAGGAAAAATAAACTGGTTGATAACATTTCTGGTGACAATTCTTTCCAGAAATATTTTGTACTTTTATTTTAAAAATGTATCCTGCTATAACAGTTTAATAAATTCTTTTAAAACTATAAAATATATGGCATATACACATAGTGGATTTATTCAGCCTTTAAAAAATGAGAAATTCTGTCATTTTTGACAATATTGACAAAGCTAGAGGACATTATGTTAAGTGAAATAAGTTGGGCAGAGTTACACATCCCATAGGGTCTCACTTATATGTGGAATCTAACAAAGTCAAACTCAGAAGCAGAAAATAGAATGGTGGTTAACAGAGGCTGTTGGGTGGATAGGGAAAAGGGAGACATTAGTCAATGGGTTCTAGTGGATAAGAGGATTAAATTTGGGTGTGCTGTTGTGTGGTGAGGTGACTATAGTACATAATAATATATTGTATATTTCAAAATAGCTAAGTGAGGATTTTAAATGTCCTCACTACAAAGAAATGATAAATACTTGAAGTGATGTATGTGCTAATTACTCTGGTTCAATTATTCCAGAATGTAAAATTCACTGAAGTATCACTTTGTATCCCATAAATATATACAATTATTATCTACCAGTAAAGATAAAAATAAAATTAAAAATATTATTCCAATATTCTAATAAAGAACAGATGGAAAATTTCAAATTATTTCTTTTAAACTACCAAACAGGGGTCTGGAGTTGTAGCTCAGTGGTAGAGCACTTGCCTACCATGTACAAGGCTTTGGGATCAATCCCCAATATTGAAAAATAAATTTATGGGCTGGGGTTGTGGCTCAGTGGTAGAGAGTTTGCCTAGCATGTGTGAGGCACTGGGTTCAATTCTCAGCACCACATATAAACAAATAAATAAATAAAGGTCCATCAATAACTAAAAAAAAATTTAAAAAGCAATCCAAGTGATGAAACTTAATTAACTAGACATGTGAAAGATTTTCACTCTGAAACTATAAACAATGCTGAGACATATTAAAGAAGGTTTAAATTGATATATACTATATTCATGAATCAAAACACTCAGTATTATTAAGATAAATTATTCATACATTGATCTATAGATTTAATAAAATACAAATTAAAATTTTGAAATTTGGTAGAAATTAACAATCTGAATCTAAAAGTTCATATGGGAATGGAAAGACATAGAATAAGCATCATTCTTGCAAATGAAGAAAGTTGAAAGAATTGTACTACATATCTTAGTCTTACTATAAAGTTATAGTTTACCAAAACAGTGTGGTATTGACCAAAATTGCTAAGGTAATTTAATAGGATAAATAATCTTTTCAGCTAATGGGGCTGCATATATTGCACCTCCATAGGAAAAAAAATAACCTCAATGTAAATCTTACACCTTATATAAGAATTAAGTCCAAAATGGATCATGGACTTAAATATAATAGACAAACATAAAACTTCTAGAAAAAAAAATAGGAGAAAGTCTTTGTGATCTGGAAGTAAACAAAACTTCGTTAGATAAGACATAAAAAGCATAAATCATAAAAGAAAAAAAAATTAATGAACTAGATTTTGTAAAAAATTTAAGAACTCTATTCTTTAAAAGACTCACTTGTTATTTCCAGTAATTTTTATTGACTGATTGTTAGATGTGCATAAAATTTTAATGGCTCAAAATTATCCTTTTCTAGAGGGGGTGCACCTACTCATTTTCCAGGAAGAGTGGTGGCTGATAATGCTAACTGAATCACAGACAGTGAGTCAAGGTTGTGTTAGGGCCCTAGAAAAAATGGGTTTATATCTGGTCCTCTTCCTCTAGGATTTTTATATGATTGCCTAGAATATTCTTCAGGGAATTCTCATGCTGGAAGGTACCAAAATCAAATTTTTGTCTCAGGGGACTTGTTCATTTCAAAGTTTTTCTGTTTAGTCTTTTTTTCCATCCAACCTGAGCAGCTTCAGAATCTGGCAAATGTTCTGTTGAGCAAAGTGGTTTTGTGCTTAAGGACCTCAAAAAGTCTGCACATCCTGCTGGTTTCTCTGTCCCCCACCACAATTTTATGTTGCTATATGCTAGGCATGAAAGACAAAAGATTTTAAAAGGTGTTTTAGGAAGACTGAAAATAAAAGTCCAGAATATTATATACTAAGCAAACTCTCAGTAAAAAAATATTATAGTAGTATAACTTTAGTCAAAATAGGGTTATCTAATTTACTGAAGAGAATCAGAAATCAAATACAAAGATATAGACATCCACCCAGGCATCTGGAATAAAAAAAGACAATGAAAAACTTCATGAATGAGCACTTTGAACATGATAGGATATCACGTTTATAATTAGGTAGATAATCAGCTGACTTGGTGTTAATCAAATGGGAGATTATCTTGGGTGGGCATGACTTAACTATGTAAGCCTTTAAAAGAGGGAGAAATATTAGAAAAATATTTATTTTGCTGGTTTCAGAGGAAGAGAGTAAACAGTCATGTTGTGAACTGCAAATGCAACTGGGTAGCCTCTAGGAACTGAAAGCTTACTCCAACCAACAGTGAACTAGTAATCCAAGACCTGCCATATATTAGCTGTAAGAAATTAAATTTGACCAAAAAATGGAGGAACATGGAAGGGGACCCTGGGCCCCAGATGATAACTTTATCCCTGACCAATAACTTAACTGCAGTTTTGTGAGACCCTGAGCAGAGAACCCTGTGGGTCATGCCCAGCCTGCTGACCAAGGAAAACTGTAAGATAATAAATGTTATTTTAAGACATCAGGTAATATTTTACCCCCTCATTTCTACTCACATATGTTTTCTCTATCTTAAGACCACAGAGAATTTACTTTCTTGTTTTAAAATATGTTACACATTTAAAAATAATTTAAAATAATGTATTTCTCATCTTCATGTATTTGAAGTTGGAGGGAGGTTTATAAGTGTGTCTTATTTGACATGTAGGCCCAGAAATCCCAAAGCACTTTTAAATCAGCAATAATCCTCATAATAGATATGCCAATTGAATAGATTATGGATTATATAATAATATAACAATATCCTATAAAATGTTGTACCTTGGAGGAGCCAATGTTTGCTCTAGAAACTCTTCGATTTTAATGAAGTCCGTTTTCAACTCCTTGTTATATATCAAGAAGGGAGGATTGGTACCTGGGGCTAAGTCCTTCAACTCTTCAGGCTTTCTGTGATTATTTAAAATAAGTAGAGTTAGGTCTCTATATAAAGTACACATTATAAAACCCAATTACACAAGTGTCCACCAATTTCAATCTCCAGAATTTAACACGTCCTGATTTCTCTTACCTGGTCATATCAACAGTAGTCACATTAAATTTAACTCCTTTAAGCCAGAGAATCATGAAGAGGCGTTGGCAAAATGGACAGTTTCCAATACTCTCCCCATCACTTCCAGCCTATTAAGATAAAAAAAAAAAGCCTCAGTTCATTCATTTGTTTGTTCAACAAGTATGTATTGAGTGGTTACTGGCAAATGAACTAGTTGCTGAAAAAAAGTTAGAACTCTTTAACATCATGGATTCTACTATCTGTGAGCTAAGAGAGATAATGAATCAAATAATCTCATTATATATAAAATTGTAAGTGTGATGAATAAATGATAAATTTTTTATATTACAAGAATTTATATAACTATATTTTGTTGAGGGACATTTAGAAGATTACAAAAATTTTACTAAAGACTTTAGCAACATACATTCTTGAACATATAACTTGTTCTACATCTGAGATTGTGTCTTTAGGGTTAATCTTTAAAATAAGAATGCTGGGTAAAAGTACACACATTTTATATTTTGATATACCCTGCCAAATTTTCTTCCTGAAAAGTATCTTTCCATTTGTACATTGGCCATTTGACTTTTTTGTGAATTAATTGTTCTTGACAGTTTTCCATTTTTCTATCAAGGGGATAAATTTTCCCTGAGTTGGAAAATTATTTGTATATTAAAGACATTAATTCTTTGTGATGCATGTTACATGTAATTTTAAAAACATGTTATTTAAAAATTTAATTTATAATCCAAGTGGCTCAGGAGGCTAAGTTGGATCACAAATTCAAAGCCAGCCTCAGTAACTTTGCATGGCTCCAAGCAACTTAGGGAGTCCCTGTCTCAAAAAATAAAAAGAGCTGAACATGTGGCTCAGTGGTTAAATGCCCCTGGGTTCAATCCCTGGTTAAAAAAATTTACAAAATATCTATCATTCTTCTCCTCTATAGAGTCTGTATATATATCAAGATTACAAACACCTATTTATGGGGTTGGTGGCGGGCGCACGCAGAAGCAGGGGTGTTGCCCTGGGAAGAGGAAGGGCCTGGGGCCGGGCTGGCCCCGGGGCAGGGGTCCCGGGCAGCTCAGGGGCTCTAGGAGGGCCTGGGGGAGCTTGGGTCGAAGCTGCTGCCGAGGCTGCTCTGAGGCTGCCCACCATCCAGGCGTTCCGGCTGCACTCTGCTAAACTAGAATTCTTTATTCAGAAGATTCCTGTAGAGATCTTTCTCCTCATGTAAAACAAATGGAAGACCAGTGTTCACAAATATGAGGACAATTTTTTTGAAAAGGGTTTGAGGGAAACAAACTTCTTGGTGCTTTTCCATGGAGAGCACATGGCAGGCAGTTAATGCGTTGGAGGTTAAGTTCAGACAACACAAGCAGAATTTATGAAATATGGATTATTTTTGTTTCTTTGTCCTATTTCTGAAAGTTTGTAGGTCCACTTATAATTTTTTTCAAGTGAGACATCCTTAAGTTGAATTTCAATGATTCATAGTTGTTATTGTTTTTATAAGAATGTGTTTGAAAACATTTATTCTCTGTGTACACAGTTTATGTGGGAAACTAGCACTATGATATCTCTTGGCTAGGAAGCCTGTATAAGGACTTTTTCCATCTGATACTGAGGACAGGTTTCATATGAACGTTACATCCCTTTTTCCCCCTGGAGGACTTCAGACCACACTTTGCTTATCCAAGTGTGGTCCTAGTGAAGCCAGATTTAAAGTTAGGTAGTCAGTGTAGTTAGGTAAATTGGGTCTAATGTCGAGTGAGATCTAAAATGGAGGCCATGTTAAGAATGAATTTCGGGAAAAGTAGAACAACTCTTGGAATGTTAATGAAGTCTGGGAAAAGCCCATCCCAAAGAAATCTTAATGAAGATTACTTCTTTGCCCCACCCTTTTTGGGCCTTCCCACCTACATTCCATCACTGAAAGAACTATAAAAAGGGGAAACAACCGCACTTCCAGGGATTCCACCTCTTGGGTCCCCTTCTTCCTCTGGGAGAAGTCTTTTCTACTGTCCTTTAATAAAGCTTCTACTTTCCACTCTAAACAAACAAACAAAAAACCCACCTATTTATTTCTTATTGTATTTTACTATAAAGAGCTTCATATTTCTTATTGTATTTTACTATAAAGAGCTTCTGTCACAGGCACGGTGGTGTATGCTTGTAATCCCAGTGGCTCAGAAGCCTGAGACGGGAGGATCACAAGTTCAAAGCCAGCCTCAGCATAGTGAGGTCCTAAGCAACTCAGTGAGACTCTGTCTCTAAATAAAATACAAAATGGGGATGAGGATGTGGTTCGGTGCTCCTTAATTCAATCCCTGGTACAAACAAACAACAACAAAAAAGAGCTTCTGTCGTGTTTTCTTCTAGTATTTTTATGGTTTCATTTTTTTGCATTTGTTTCATCTATTTATAATGTATTTTGGATTGAGAGGTGTATTGGGAATCCTACTTTAGTATTTTTAATTTTTTTTTTACAAATAGTTAATAGTTTCCTCATACCATTCAATAAAAAAAACCCACCATTTTATCCTATGGATTGAAATAGCAACCATTTTTCTGCTTTAAAATTTTGTACATATTGAGTTAAATCTGTAGAACTTTTATTCACTCTCATTCATTCGACCATTCATTTACTTACCCAATATGTATTCACTTAACAAATAATTATATTTAACATATACTAGACTATGTGTATATATAATGTGTGTGTGTGTATATATACATATATATGAACTAGATATTAAAATGAAAATATTCCCCCAAATTAACTCTCAGTTTTAAATAGAGATAAGTTCTGTGAAATAAGGAAGTGCATTTTATGAGTGTGTAACAGAGTAACCCAGAGAAAACTATGTGAAATCCATTAAGGAAGGTCATTATTGAGGAAGTGGCATTTAAATTGAATTAAAAGGAGGAATAAGAGGGCTGGGGTTGTGGCTCAAGTGGTAGAACACTCACCTAGCATGTGTGAGGCCCTGGGTTAGATCCTCAGCACCACATAAAAATAAAATAAAGATATTGTATCCACCTAAAACTAAAAAATAAATTTAAAAAAAGGAGGAATAAGAATTAACTACATAGGGGCTGCAGTTGTGGCTCAATGGTAGAGTGCTTGCCTAGCACATGTGAGCACCACATAAAAATAAATAAAATAAAGGTATTGTATCCAATCTACAACTAAAAATATTTAAAAATGAATTAACTATGTAAATAGTCATGGAGAAGGCATTTTAAACAGAGGAAATAGCATATGCAAAGGTCTTGCAGTAGTCTTGCATATGACATGTATAAGGAACTGAGAGAAGGTCAATGTGACTGTGATTCAGCGAGTGAGTGAGAGAAGACAAAATTTAATAATACATCAAAGATAAAATCTTCAAAAGAATTGTTAGGACATTTTCCTAACAATGAAAAACATTGAAATAAAATATGAATGAAAAACTCTTAACACTCAATAACAAACCACCTGACTTTAAAAATGGGCAAGAGATTTAGACACTTTACAAAGGAAGATACACAGATAATAAATAAAGACACAAAAAGATTTTTAACATCACTAGTTCATGAGGGAAATGTAAATTAAAATCACCACTATGAACACATTAGAATAACTAAATTGGAAAAGATTGATCATACCAAGTTTTGGCAGGGATACGGAGCAACCAGAATTCTCATATACTGCTGTTTGGAGTATAAAATAATCTAACTGCTTTATAAACATTTGTCAAAGTTAAACACGTCTATTGTATGACCCAGCAATTCCAATTCTAGGTATTAACTGAATAGAAATAAAAGCATATATGTATAGAATGACTAGTACATGAATATTTATAGCAACTTTATTCACAATATCCAAAACCTGGCAATAATACAAATGTTCTTCGATGTGTGAATGGATGAACAAATGATGGCAAATACATACAATGGAATACTTTAGCAATAAAATGGAATGAGCTACTGATGCACAAAACATGGGAGAATCCCAAAATTATTATGCTAAGTCAAAGAAGCCATGCAGGAAGAATACATACTACTATATGATTCCACCTATAGAAAAATTATAAAAAATGACAAGCCAATCTATCTTGATAGAAAGCAGATCAGTGGTTGATTGTAGGTGGGTGGCGTTATGGAGTGGGGTGAGAAGGACTGACTGCAAAAAGCTTAAAAAGAACTTTCTGAGGTGATGAAAATGTTCTATATTTTGTTTGGAATAGTGGTTACATGTATATATGTACATATATGTTAAATTCATTGAATTGTATACTTAAAATGAGTGCATTTTATCTTATGTAAATTACAATTTGATAAAGTATGTTAAAATAGCAAATCTGAAAAGGAACAGAACAAAATTTCAAATAATGATGTTATTTGGGGATTGCACACATTGCAATGACAAAGGTAATGGTATGACCATGGGAAAGGACTGTCTGAGAGATGATAGAGAAGAAGTCAAGGATATGAGAAGTTAGTGTTGTTTTATCTGGGTAGATATCAAAAACACCAAGAATTATGATAGAAGCAGTATTGGAAAGAGTGACAATGATGTTCAGGAAATAAGGGAGAGTGATCTGGAGATTGAAAAACTACAAATAATGAGGGACAGTGGGTGGTTAGTTTGATGTTTTGAGACTTACTCTAGAGATTTCTCTGTATATTATCTGGAAACAGAAATGGGGATACCTCAAGGGCAAAAGTAAGAGGAATGAGGAACAAATGTAAGCCATTTCAGAGGGCTACAGCTGATGTAGTCTTTTCATGAGAGACCTAGGTTTTTGAGACACTCCAGTTTCAACATATCTCAAACTGAATTTCAATCCATTTTCTTTACTCCATACAGAAACCTACTCTTTCTTTAGGGCTCCTAACTCTTTGAATGGCACTGCCATCTGCTATGGATTGTACTGTGTCCTGCCTTCAAATCAATATGTTGAAGCCTTAACCCCTAATGTGATCATTATTTGGAGATGGGGGTGATTATAGTTAGTTGAGTTCTGAGGGTTGGGACTTAATGTTGGGATTAGTGTCCTTATTAAGAAGAGATGAAAGGTGCTCTCTATTATGTCAGGACACACTTAGAAGATGACCATTTACAAACCAGAAAGATAGCCCTCACCTAAACCTGATCATGTTTGTACCCTCATCTTGAACTTCTGGTTATCAGCATCTCTTATCTGTTAGACCCATTTTTTTTCTGTTTTGTCTTGCTTAGCTACTAGTGTGTAGCCTGTAGAAGAATATAAAAGTCATTTTGTCTTAAAGATTCTTTGATCTGTTATTTGTAGAAATATTAAGGTCCCAGAAACCCTGGGGATAATTTCGGGGTTTTGGCAAATTTTCCTTTTCCTCAGCAGCAGGCATGACTGAGGAAATGATATTTATTGTGATTCACTTCTGATGTCAGGGAGTGAACAGATATGGGAAGAGGCAACCAACCTTGCCAACTGCATTTCTTTTTTAAACAAAAGTTAGAGAAAGGATACAATCAGGAATTGGCTTAGTGAGTGGAAACATGATTAAGGGTGGAAGGCAGGAAGAGGAATAAAGTCTGATAATAGATATGGCAGGAAGGGTGGCTCTCCTTTAGCAAAAGGACAGTCAAAACACTGATATGTGGGGGGAAATGCAACAAAGTTTCACAGGAAAACTCAAGTTTTTTTTTTTTTTTTTTTTTTTTTTGTTGTTGTTGTTTATGTTATCCTGATTTAAAGTGCCATCACATAAAATTTGAAGATAAAAATTCCCTAGTTTAACTGACCAAGTACTTACCTCTTTAAATGTCTTTAGCTCAAAGACAGCATGTGAACCTTTGTAAAACAACTATTTATCTGTGTTTGTGACCTAAGTTTCTAAACTTGAAAAATAATAATAGCAACAATAGCCAACATTTATTGACATTTACTATGTAACTGACTACTGTGATTTTCATCATTGTTGTATTTAATTTTCATGAGGATGATCCTTCAAGGTGGATTGTGTCATTACTCTTCTTTTAGCAGTGAGGATGGTGAGGCTCAGAGACTGACTTTCTTAAGTACACTTATCTAGTCAAGAGTTGATAACATATTCTTCTCACTCAGCAAACCCAGGACTGTCACCTCTAGAACCCACACTATTAAATACTGCTTTCTCCTGTCTAATAGTTTTCTTGGATTTTTAATTCAATCAATTTTTATAATAGTTTTAAGAGAGTTTGAAAATGGTCTGAATATTCAGGGAAGAGTATAATCTCTTCCTTGTTTTTTAAACACATTAAACAATGTTTTTGACAAAAGAATTACATTCACAAACTTTACCCAAAGATTTCATTCCACAATTTTCTGTACAGATCACTAAACCCTAATTTTAGAGTGTTTGGTAGAGAGTGAAAACATTCATTTAACAATGGACAACAAACCAACATGATGGGCTATGCATTTAGAGAAAATAAAATATGGATTATAAAATTCACTGTTCTTAGTTCCTGGATACAAAGCTTGTACATATCATTCAGAGTTGAAGGACAAAGTTTTCATTGACTACATGGAATATAAAGGTTGTATGATATAGATTTTTAATTGTGACAGGAAAGTCTTAATCTCTTCTAAGAATCCCATCAGCAGTATGGGGAAGAAGTCATGGTAGAGTTTTTAAAACCATAGCCAGAGGTAGCTGCGTTGGAAATCATAGATTCATTTAATTTTTACCATTGATAAATATTGAACAATATTTTTAAAATTTAGCATTTTTCCCTTCTTGATTCTTATGTCCCCTCTCAGCATTTTCCATGAAATTTCTAGAGATCTTTTAAAATTTTTTTATTTGTTCATTTTAGTTATACATGACAACAGAGACTATTCCAACATATCTGTACAAACATGGGTATGTATATCTTATTCTAATTAGGATCCCAGTCTTGTGGGTATACACAATATTTAGATTCACTGTGGTATATTCTTATATGTACAAGATCTGACGACCACATCTTCAAGCAAAGCAAAACAAAAAACCTGGACCAGATATAACTCAAATTTCTTCCAGAAAATCTGTAATATGTTTCAATGCCATTAGATACATGACACCTAAAGAATTCCATTTGATGAAATTCTGGAAGTTTTTAACTAAAGTATTCACATAATTGAAAATAACTGAATAAGATCATACATACTATTTTAAAGGATTAGAATTCTAACTCTTTTATTCACTAGTTAGGTGACCTTGGACAAAGTTACTATATATTGCTTGACTTTCTGTACATTTATGTATCCATAAAATGGGGTTAGTAATAAAGCACTTAGCATATTGCTTCCCATACAGAAAGTACTCAATAAATGATAGGTTAGTTTAAATGTAAGTCATTGTTATTTAATTCAACATTTACACATCCAGTGTGTGATTTGCTAACCTCTCCTCTCCAGATTATCACTCAAATATAGGAAGTCTATGAGGGTTAAATGCAGATCAATGCCAACAGCTGATTTGAGAAATATGACTTAATTGAATGAATAAACAGGCTAGACTAAAGGAACAATTTAGTTGCCCTATGAAGAAACATTACCTCTTGTTTGGAATTGGTAGATGTAAAAGGCTAGTTGGAAAACCAAGGCTAATTTTTATCCTAACTGCCTGAATAGTCACATGTTTTGCTACAATCCAGAGATATAAAAAGTAACTCTTATGCCCCATAGCCCAGCAAAAACTTATTTGTATGACTTTGCTGTGTAGGAATTCACTGGTCTTTGAAAAGACAGGTTGATGATGTCCTTATTGTATATATGTGATCAATTGAGAAATAACCTCAAATACTTTTTAAAAAACTACTTTGGCCAACAGGTGTTTAACTTAACATCTGATAAGTATACCTTATTTTATGTCTTTATAAAGTCATAAACAGGGTGTATAGTTTTAGAAACAAGTTACTTAAAATTTAATGTTTTACTATACTTACAATGGGAGGTACAATATTATTACAACATTGTAATAACAAAACTTTTAATAAAGTAGTAACTACTATTATTACTACTTACTGATGGTACTGTATAATTACTACTATTAATAGCAACCTACCTCCTAAATTGATTTTAGGATAAATGAGGTAAAATACATAAAATATTTGGAAGTATTTAGAAAAGGACCAAGTTGTTGTTATTATTAAATTATTAGTACTCTGAATACTTCCAATACTCAATAAAAACAAATTGTAAAACTAAACAGTTAATGTAATCAAAGATTTAGGAAAATATTTCATTTCTACTTGGAATAACCCATATAAAAATGTTTTTGCTTGATGAATAATTTGGAAATGCATGTTTCTTCTTCCTGCTTTAGGGGTTTTCCAAAGTAATTTTAAGAAAAGTTAAGACATATTTTTCAAAACCTCCAAGGCAGACCAAAAAGAGGAAGTACAGGATTCTAAAATGAACCCTCCTCATGCTCTTCACATAACAGGCACACAGGCTACTGTCTTTTTTCTTCCACAGTGTGTATGTGACTCTGCTATGATGTTTTCCCATTGTGAAAGAATTTCAGAAAGTTTTCTCTGGGTTATGTGGAAATTGAGTTCTCAAGTCATTCTTGGTCCTTTCTTCCACTCCTTTGAACTTTCCAAAACCTATCTCATAAAATCCAGATTCTGAGAGCTGGAAAGCCCTTCAGGATCATTTTGTCAGGTTCCTTCATCATATAGATGTAGGGAAAAAAGGTCTTCAGGAAGAGATATTTTTCTGAAGATTACATAGGAAGCTGCTGAAAATAGAATTTAGTTACTCTGACTACCAACTAGTCTAGTGCTCTTTCCACCATATCATCTTCTGTTTTTCAGATAAGATCTATTTTTGGTTGTCATCTAAGAACAGCCAAATATCCAGGCATTCTTCTAAAACTAAGAGTAGGAAAAAATTACAAAGTTCTTTTCCATCTCTAGCCCAAATATTGAGCTTGTTTTTAGAAGCTGAGGCACTATGTCAATAATACATTCTGTATGCTGTTATTGTAGCTGAAAAACTTACCTTCACAAAAAGCTCAATTTCAGGGTCTGTTTGAGTGTTGGTCCTCAGGCTTGCCATCTTTCTGTTTTACTTCCAGTTTTCAGAAACAAAAATTTGGATGCACTCTTCTTCCAGTTTTATCCAAAGGCTAGAAGAATGTAGATGCTTTAAGAAAAGAGTTACTTTCAATGAACTGAGTCAGACTTGGGACTAGTGTCTCCTCTTAAAGAGGTGGAACACAGAAATTTCTAAGAGCAGCTCTTCAATTTGTTTTCCTTCTTCCTCTTGATCTAACATTTGAATCAAGGAGGAGCTCAAGGGGTGGATGGCCAGAAGTGTGGGGGTGTTTCCAGAAAGGCTTCAATGCCATGAGTCAGCACAAGAGAAACACATACACACAAATACATGCATGCAGAGCTGGCTTCTATGTATCAAGCCAGCCAGATGTTCTTTAGAGCCTCCCTTTGAGTTCTGGGCTCCATGCCCAGAAAAGGGCCTCTTATGGCTGTTCCTGTAACCTCACAGCTTTTCCAGGAAAAGGGCCAGAAATGACTTGAATTTTTATCATTGAAAAGGATGTTTATCCAATGATACTATCTAAAACAGGGTTAAAAAAAACTATACTTCATCAAATGTATACACCCATAATTCTTTGGCCACACAGCCAGATTTCAGTTCTGGCTTGCAAATTTCACTTCTCTTCTGTAACCTGGGAATGCACACTGGAGTGGTAGAGTCTGGGGGCTTCTTTAGTATGCCCCTCCCATTTTTTCATTTCTTGGCAGTGTGAACTGAGACCAATCACTTCCTTGTTTTGGTGTATGTACCAAGAATGATGAGTATTTCTGCATTTGTGCTTGTCAACTCTGAGAAGGCAGTAAAACATCCAAACCAATCACTCCATGTTTAAGATGTTTCTGACAGCTGTATTTTCTATCTGCCAAAGCTGGGGGGTGGTGAGTTAATAAACTCTTTGGTGGGGGCTTGGAGCCAAACCAAACAGATCAACTGACTGGCTACCGCTGTGACCCTCTGTCTACAAGGCCAAATGTCCCTCATGCTCATATGGTCTGGGCATGAACCTGCCATTGCACCACACATAAATTCGTAGGATAAGACTCTTGGGGAAGCCTGTGCCACACCTGCAGGTTCTAGCAAGGAGGACCTGATATATAGTGAGTGTTTTTCTGGGTGAGGGAGAGGCCTGATAATTTCTCAAATGGTCTGATGGAAATCGTGCAGGACATCTGTTGACCAGCATTCAGGGTGTGTTTAGGACTGGCCATTTGGCAAGAACGGGTGACTGCTTTGTTTAGCCAGGTTTTTTATTCTGCTCATCTATTTTTACCCTATTCATCATACCCTATTTGTTTACTCCAAAGACAATCAACAAATGTCTGCTCTGTGCCAGGAATGCAACTTCAAGCATTCTCAGTATAAGGCATCTTCATTCACCTCCACTGTCTATATGTAATCAGTATAAAATCTTGTCACTTCCACATGCTGAATATTTTTCAAATCCATGTTTCCCCACCCCACTACTCCAAATTTCAAACCAGCAATATTATTTTTAAAGTTTTAAATTTTAAAATACAAAATCACTGCTTCACTCTCAGACCTCAGAAGAAAACCACTTACCCAATCACAGTCAGCAGTGCCACAACAGAGGGTAGCCTAAGGAGCTCTGCATGGTCACTCACAAATCATCAAAGAGATGACCTGTTTTTTTTTTCTTTGCTTCCTAGGATGTTCTTAGTTGTGTTTTTTTTTTTTTTTCTTTTTCTTTTTTCCCTCTTGGTACCAGGGATTGGACTCAGGGGCACTTGACCACTGAGCCACATCCCCAGCTCTATTTTGTATTTTATTTAGAGACAGGGTCTCACTGAGTTGCTTAGCGCCTCATCTTTGCTGAGGATGGCTTTGAACTCAAGATGCTCCTAGTCAGCCTCCCAAGCCACTGGGATTAGAGGCGTACGCCACCGCTTCCATTTTTTCTTTTGAGATATCTTTTACATACCATAAAATTGGCCTGTTTTGACTGTACACTTCAAGGATTCTTAGCAAACTTATCAACAGGTGTAGCCATCATGAAAATCTGACTTTAGACATTTCCATCAACTGAATGATATCTCATTTTCCTACTTGTAAGCCATCCTGTGACTACCAGCAGAACCAGGCAACCCCTAAGCTACTTTGTCTCTATGGATTTACCTACTACAGTCATTTCACATGACAGGAATCATAGCATAAGTGGCCTTTTGTGTCTGTGTTCTTATTCTTCTCAAAATGTTTCCAGGGCTCATCCTTATTGTAACATGAATCAGTACTTAATTCATTTTCATGACTGAATGATATTCCACATTTTTAAAAAATACTCATCAATAGACAGACATTTTGATTGTTTCCATCTTTTCACAGCTGTGAATAAGGCTATTATGTATATTTGTGTATAAGTATTTGGGTGAACATATTTTTAGAAATAGAAAGCCTGAGCCAAACAGTAAATATATATTTACCTTAATGGAAACTGCCATACAGTTCTACACTTTTGCATTCTCAACAGCAGGATACAAGGATGCAAATGTCTCCACATCCTCAATAAAACTCATTATTGACTGGCTTTGTTTTATTTTATAATACCTATCTTTATCAGTATGAAATGGTACCACATGATGTTTATATTTTATTTTCCATAATGAAGTTGAATATCATTTCATATACTTCTTGGATACTTGTATTTGTGATTTGGAGAAATATCTATTAAAATACTTTACACATTTTTTTTAAAAGCTGACTTTTTGAATGTGATTTTAGTTGTTGATGGACATTTATATTTATTTATTTATTTTTATGTGGTGCTAAAGATCAAACCCAGTGCCTCAAACATGATAGGGAAGAACTCTACCACTGAGCCACAAACCCAGCCCACCATTTTTATTGAAATGTAGTGTTTTTGTTGCGTTGTAACTTTCTGTTTTGGATATTAGACTGCTATTAGATATACAGTGAAATTATATTTGAACAACCTAATCTGTTCCAGTCTGGTGACATTATGAATAAAAACTGCTATAAACAAACATCATGTAAAACTGATTTTCTGAATATATATTTTCAGTTCACTCAAGATAATTACCTGGGAGTGGAACTGGTGGGTTACAGAACCTATGAGTGTTTCATTTCATAAGCAATTACAACAAGTTTTACCAAAGCAGTTTTACCACTGTCCCCAACAATGTATGAGAATTGTATCTGCTCCATGTCCTTGCCAATACTTGATGTTCTCAGCCTTTCAATTTCAGCCCTTATGAGGGGTATCTTCTTGGGGTATTGATTTGAATTTCTCTTGGTGACTAATGACGTTGAGCATCTTTTCATGTACTTATTGGCCACTCAAGCATCTTTTTTTTCCAATTCTTTATTTTTAAATTGACAAATAGAAATTGTAAATATTGGTCATGTACAACGTGTTGTTTTGAAATGTGTTTACATTGTACAATGGCTAAACTGAGCTCACTAACAGATGCATTACCTCCCATAGTTATCATTTTCCTGTGGTGAGAATATGTAAAATCTACACTCATAGCAATTTTCAAATATATAATACATTGGTATTAGCTACACTTCCCATGTTACACAATAGAACTCCGCAGCGTCTTCCAGTCTAACTCAGATTTTTCATTCTTTGATCAACATCTCTCCAAACCCTGCCCCTAAGCTTCTATTGCCATCTCCTACCTACTTTTATGAGTTAAAACATTTTTAGATTCCATGTATAAGTGAGATCATGTGGTATTTGTCTTTCTGTGCTGGCTTGTTTCACGTAATGTTCTCCAGCAGTTCCATCCATGATGTGTCAAGTGATAGAATTTCATTTGTGTGTGTGTGTTTGTATGTGTGTGTCTCAATAGCATTCCATTGTGGATATGTACCATGTTTTCTTTATCCTTTCATCCATTCATTGGTATCCAGCTTGACTCTATATCTAAGCTACTGTGAACAATTCAACAATAGACAAGAGCATACAGGTATCTCTTTGGTATGCTGATATCATCTCCTTTGGAAATATAACCAGAAGTGGGATAGCTGGATCATAGGGTAGATTTGTTTTTAACTTTTAGAGGAATCTCCATATTGTTCTACATAATTGCTATAAATAATTTACACCAGCCAACAGTAATATAGAGGTTCCTTTTTTTTTTTTTTTTTTTCCCTGCGGTGCTGAGGATTGAACCCAGGGCCTTGCACGTGCTAGACAAGCGCTCTACCACTGAGCCACAACTCCAGCCCAGGAGTCCCTTTCTCTGCATGTCCTCACCAGCATTTGTCCCCTTTTGCTTTTTGCTAATAGCCATTCTAACTGGAGCAAGATGGTATCTCACTGTGGTTTTGATTTTCATTTCCCTGATGATTAGTGGTGTTAAGCCTTTCCTATACCTGTTGGCCATTTGTGTATCTTCCTTTCAGGAATGTCCATGCAGGTCTATTACCCCTTCTTTAATCCATTACTTGCTGTTTTGCTAATGAGTTGTTTAAGTTCCTTATATATTATGGGTATTAACCCTTTGTCAGGTATATACTTTGCAAATATTTTTTCTCCATTCTGTAGGTTGTCTCTTTACTCTGTTGATTGTTTCCCTTGCTGCCTGGGCTTTTCTTTGATATATGATTTTTAAAAATTATTGATTCAGTCTCATTATTGATCTCTTCAGGTTGTTTATTTATTCATGATCAAATCTTGGTAAGGTGTGTGTCCAGGAATTTACCAACTGGTTCCAGATTATCAAATTTCTGGCATATAATTGTTCATAATACTTGCTAATATAAATCCTTTGTATTTCTGTGGTGTCAGTTCTAATTTCTCCTGTTTCATCTCTAACTTTATTTGAGTCTTCTTTTTCCCTAGTTAGTCCAGCTGAGAGTTTGTCAATTTTGTTTACCTTGTCAGAGAATCAGCTCTTCATTTTGTTGATCTTTTGTAATTTTATCTCTATTTCATTTATTCCTGCTCTGATCTTTATTATTTCTATCCTTTTACTAATTTTGGGTTTGTCTTGTTTTTCTACTTCTTTGAGGTGTGTGATAGGTCATTTGTATGAGGTCTTTTCTGCTTTTCTTTTTTTTTTTTGAGAGAGAGAGAATTTTAATATTTTATATTTTATTTTTCAGTTTTCAGCGGACACAACATCTTTGTTTATATGTGGTATTTGTGTTTCCATTGTTATTTCTTTCAAGAAATTTTAAAATTTTCTTCTTAATTCCTTCCTTGACCCATTGGTTGTTCAGGAGTGAGTTGTTTAATTTCTGTGTTTGTATAGTTTCCAAAGTCTTCCTTGTTATTGGTTTCTAATTTTGTTGCCCTGTAATCAGAAAAGATGCTTGATATGATATCAATGTTTCAGCAGTACAGGATGCCCCATGTCCAGGTTTGTCCCAGATCCACAGTTGGTTTGCTGTCTGTCATGAACTTGCAGAGTGTCTGAGAAGAATAGTCTGAACTTGCTAGCATCCACCTGTGACCAGGTTAGGCTCACATGCCTCATTCACATTCACTGTACTTTGTTAAAGTACCATGTGATTCTGCCAGGATTTGGGCCTCACTGTGAAGTCAATAACCCCGGGCTCCTATGCCAAAACTTGGCACCCACCTCCCTTTTCTTTCCCCCAGCAGACAATTACTCTCTCCATGTTGTGCTTCCTGGGGTTGAGGGGGGAAAGGGTGGACAGTCCCATGCTCACCAACGCTACAATGCTGGATAACATATGGAGCCCACAACCTGCTGAGACCAACCCAACATTGGGGTAGGACCAAGACTCACTCTGCTATGTGCTTTCTACTGCTGTGGCATACTCATGGCCCAAGACCACTGCAACAGATCACAGGTGATGCTGGCCAAAATAGAGGTCTGATTAGTAGGGGCTGAGTCTACGCTGGCATTAGGGTGGGTCCAGAGGCTCTGTTTTCAGGCAGTGGCCTGGGGGTGGATGCTCTTAGGATCTTCTCAGTGTAGGTTTCACAAGCCTGGCACTGAGTTCCAAGACACGGTCCTGTGCTCGCTTTCCTGCCCTGTCTTTCAGAGGGATTGGTTTCGCTTCTCCCTCTGCTGCCCAAGGTTGGGGTAGTGTTGGTGGGGCAGTCCCTTGGATGTCCAAGCTGATCCTAAGCTGGACCACACTTGGGTTATTTTAGTCAGCTTTTTTCACTGCTGTGACTAAAGGGCCCAACAAGAACAACTGTAGAAGAGGAAAAGTTTATTTGGGGGCTCACGGTTTCAGAGGTCTTAGTCAACAGAAGGCCGGCTCCAATCCTTGGGGCTCAAGGTGAGGTAGGACATCTTGGCAGAAGAGTGTGGGAGAGGGAAGCAGCTCACATGGTGATCAGGAAGCGGAGAGAGAGAGACACCACTCTCCAGACACAAAATATATACCCCACAGCTATGCCTCAGTTCCCGCCTCCTCCAGCCTCACCCTACCACTTCAGTTACCACTCAGTTAATCCCCATCAGGGGATGAATTCACTGGTTGGGTTAAGGTTCTCACAACCCAACCATTTCTCCTCTGAACCTTCTTGCACTGTCTCACACCTGAGCTTTTGGGAGACACCTCACTTCCAAACCAAAACAAGGGTCTTTCAGATGCAGGGATCTGCACTGTTTAAGGGGTGCAACAACTATCATGCCACAGCTGACAGTGATGCGGGCTGAAACGAGTTTTGTCCCACAGATGCCAGGGTTCCGGTCTAGAGCTCCATCTGAGAGCTCTGGCCTCAGAGCTGTTTTCTACCTGGTGCTGGGTCTCATGGCTGTGGACCAGCCACTGAATTCAAAGTCTTGTGCTAGTTGCTCTGTCCTGTTCCCCAGGAGGTGGAGTCTTGGTACTTTTTCTGCTGCCTAAGGCTGGAGGAGCGGTAGTGGAAACAATACCTTGGCCTCTTTGGCTAACTCAATTCCAGCAGCTCAGTTTATGGGGACTGCTAGCCTTGGGACAGGAATCATGGGGCTCTGCCAGGCACTGGGTTTCACCTTGGCAGGACTAGTAGTAGGTTTCAAGTCTAAGATCTGGACTTAAGTCCCTCTCCCTCCTCCAAGTGGGAGGCTTCTCTCCCCATGTTGCACTGTTTGAAGTTGGGGTAGGAGTGATGCAGGCAACTCTTTCCTTCCTGCCTTCTTTGACACATCTTATTATAACTAAACCTAGCACTGTGGTTTTATGGTGTCTCACCTGGCTTCCTTAGCTCTTGTGAAGGTAGTTTGGTGCATAAACAGCTGTTTAAATTTGTGGCTCCTTTAGGCAGATGATCACTGGACATCTTACTCAGCTACCAACCTTGCACTCCTGGCATAAGCCCTACTTGCATATATTAACATGCGCACACGCACACAACATGTGCACGTGCACACACACATTATATATTGATGGTGTGAGTCCAGTTAGGAGATACGTACTACACGGTAAGTTAAACAGGGAATATTAATATAAAGAATTGGGGATGCTGGAGTTGTGGCTCAGCAGTAGAGCGCTCGCCTAGCACTTGCGAGGCCCTGGGTTCGATCCTCAGCACCACATAAAAATAAATAAATAAATAAATAAATACATGCATTATGTCAAACTACAACTAAAAAATAAATATTTTTTAAAAAGGGGGCTGGGGATGTGGCTCAAGCGGTAACGCGCTCGCCTGGCATACGCGGCGCGCTGGGTTCGATCCTCAACACCACATAAAAATAAAATAAAGATGTTGTGTCCACTGAAAACTGAAAAATAAATATTAAAAAAATTCTCTCTCTCTCTTTTTTTTTTTAATTTTTTTAAGGTGTAGATGGACACAACACATTGCCTTTATTTTTATGTGGTGCTGAGGATCGAACCCGGGTCCTGCCCGTGCTAGGCGAGTGCTCTACCGCTGAGCCACAATCCCAGCCCCGACTCTCTCTCTTTAAAAAACGGGGGTGGTGGGGGGTGGGGGGCCTGGGGATGTGGCTCAAGTGGTAGCGCGCCCGCCTAGCATGCGTGAGGCACTGGGTTCAATTCTTAGCACCACATAAAAATTAAAAAATAAAGATATTGTGTCCACCTAAAACTAAAAAAATAAATATTAAAAAAAAAGAATTGGGAACTGTGGCAAAACAGTGAGTGTGTAAAATAGAAATAGTGAGCACAAAAGGAAAATCTGTATAGTGCCCTAGGGCTGAGGCCAAATAGGTAAGGAAGGATAAACCTGGATAAACTTGGAAGGGGTTCAGACCTTCAAGAACGAGTGGTGTGCTTCAGCCACCTGGTAGCAGAGCCGTTTCCTTGTTTGGCCGGGCTGAATCTGACCTGGAGTTTCTGAGCAAACAACAGACCACCCTCTGGAACGGAGGGAGGGAGGCAGGCAAAGATTTTTGTTTTACCTTTAGTTGGTGGCTCTTTCCAGAAATTTGGACATTTTATCTAAGTTTTCAAATTTGTAGTCATAAATTCATTCATGATATTTTCTTATTATTTTCACATCTATAGATTCTTTAGTAATGCCAGATTCTTTATATGGGTAAATCTCACTCTATGTTTTTCTTTTTCCTGTTCAGACTAAGAATTTTTCAATTTGGTTGGTCACTTCAAATAGCCATCTTTTTGTTCTAATCCATCAAATACATCTTCTACTCAATCACTGAGCTTTCTTTACTTGGAAAATATATCAACTAATAAGAGGGATGGCTTTTTGTATCAAATAAATTATTGCTTTGTTTTCTTTCTCTCACTCCCAGGCCTCTATTGTCTCACATCAAAGCAGGAAAAAGAAAAAAAAAAAAAAAGTTACACAATAATATGATGACATCACTTTGTGCAAAAGCCCAGGAATAGTCTTATTTTAATCAAAAGAACATTACACAGCTATTTGCTAGTTTGTAATAGACTTTACTGGATGCTTCCTGCTAGTGGCCTTAGAAAACAACATCATCTAATATAAAAAGTTTAATACTAGATTCCATGTGGCCTTGGGCAAATCACAGGGCTTTGTCATTATTTTTTCTTATTTATAAAGTAAGATAATAATAGCTGTACTACTTGCCTCACAGGATTATAACATAGAGGGTCAATAAGATATTACATATGAAAATGTTCATAAACTATATATCTCCATTTGAAGCCAAGAAATTGCAGTTGTGATCCATTAAAAAAGTTATCTTTAGGAAAAAATGTACACAGAAATTACATTGGATTTCTGTTCTCAGGTACAAACAATGAGTCAAACTATTAGGGAAACCTGATTTTAAAACCTCTCTGCTACTTATGAGCCCTGTGGCACATTTAATTTAACTTTCAAGTTTCCTTACATGTAAAAGGAAGTTAAGGACACCTTCCCTTCTGAAATGTCAAAAGGAGTGAATGAAATATTTGTGGAAGTACCTAGCACAGCACTGGAAGTTTCTGGAAGTAACAATGGGGGGTCAAGACTCTGGGGGAGACTATGCTTCCACACCCTATTCTCCCTCTGGGCATAGCTCCTCCAAGCCTGGGAGGAAGCATTGTTACATTCTTTCATTTGATTTTCATAGTATCCCTATGGGATCCACTAAGCAGGTGTTACTATGCTCATTTTACATACGAGAAAACTAAGAATACTGGCTTTGATTGTGCTATGTACTAAAACCAATAAACACTGTCTGATACCCAAGAAGAGAACCATTGGATGTTTATTTCTCTTTGCAAAGAACATCTTTGGCAGTGTCTGCTAAAGCTGAGCATACCCATACTTATGACCCAGAAATTCCATTCTTAAGATTATATCAAACAGAAGTGAATATAGATGTTCACCAAAAGACAATGGAATAGAATGTTCAAAGCAGTAGTATTTGCAGTGCTTCCAAACTGGAAATTACTCAAATATTCACCAACAGGACAATGGATAAATAAATTGTGCTGTGCTCACAAAATCAAATGCTATACAGCACCAAGGATGAATAAATGACTGCTGAACAATGCTGCCCTTTAATATTAAATGAAAGAAACAAGACACAACAGTCTAGATATGTAGAAATGTATGAAGATGCATGTAGAAACATATAGATGTCAATGTGTGTGTAGTAGATATGATGATTCCATTTATATAAAGTTTTGTTTTTCATAAACAGCAAATACTTATCTTTGGCAACATAAGTTGGGATAGTAGTTACCCTTGGGTAGGACAAAGAGTGTGACTGGAGAGGGCCATGAGGAAAGGTTATGGGCTTCTAGTTAATTACTTATTTATATGGATGGTAGCGATAGAGATATGATCCCATCATGAAATTCATCATTATTTGTCTGCTTTTGTGTGTGTGTGTGTGTGTATGTGTGTTATACTTAAAAAAAAAAAAGTTAATTTGCCTTAGCCAAAACAGAAATCCATTATCTCAGCTAGGGTTTTCCACTGGCTTCCCATGGTGCTCACAAAAAATCCAAAGTCCTCACTGTGGCCTGCATGGTTACACATCATCTGACCCCTGGCGATTTCCTTTGTATCACTTCCTCCACTGTTATTCCCCTTGCTTACTCACCACCAGCCATGTGACCTTCTTGCTGATCTGCAAACACAATAAAATGCCTTTCTACCCCAAGGCTTTGTACTTGCTATTCCCTCTGCCTGGAATGTTCTTCCCTCAGCTGGCTGAATTGCTGGTCTCTCATCATACAGGTACCAGCTCCAATGTCACTTCTTCAAAAAATCCTTCACTCAGCACTCCATCTGAAATAGATTTCCCAGGCATGCTTAAACATATAACACCAATTTTTCTTCCTACCATCTGCAACTAGCTGAAATTATTTATATATTTATTTATTTCTAGTTTATCGTTTATCTTCCTCGAGAGAACATAAGGGGATCATGTCTGCCATGTTCATCATTGTGTGTTTAGTGCCTAAACACACTTACTAGCTTGTAGCACATGCTCATATAAATGTTAGTATTTAATGAATTAATTAAGATCTTTGGGTGAACTGCCCAGTAGCTACTATAGCTGGCATCTCTCTCACAAAGGGAGATATATGAGAAGTTATAAGTCATTGAAAAGTGCTGGGAGCCATTAGCCAAGTAGGTATGACAATTTCCTTGCCAGCGTACCCCATGTTGCTGACATGTTGCAGTGACATTGAATGTACTTAACCTTGCTCAAGGACCAAGGCAGATTAGGGTGTTCCTGGTTTTAAGATAATCTTGTTTAGGGCGTTCCCAGTTTAGGTTCCAGGTTTAAGGTTTAAGATTATTCCTGCTGGGAATAGGGCGTATCCTGCTGCCTGAGTTCCCCTTGAGTTCTCACGGGATTCAGACAGTATATTTTGGAGATAGAAGCCCAGTGGAGGTGAATTTGGGAGAGAAGGTGGATTTGGGAAGAGAACGTGGATTGCTATGTGGTGGCTCGTGATCATGTGCCCAGCCAGACTGTGGCATTTGTGCCCAGCCAGACTGCGGCAGAAAAGAAACCTTTGTTAATACAGCCTACCATGCCTATCTCAGCTTGACGAGGGGCAAGCTCAAATCTTTCCCCAATGCTTCCATGAGCTTTGACCAATAAGGACGTACTCTATGAAATATGCTTTAGATAAAACATCATATCCTAAGATGGGGAAAAAACAACTGGAACTTAACTTCTATCCCCTATCCCCAGGTTCTCCAGAGAGAAACAAAATATGATCAGCAGGCAGAAGAGCTCCTCTCTCCAATCCTGTGCACCTAAGAGAATGTTGACATATTGTCAGCTCATCTGCAGAACAAGTAGTGAATGCAGAGAAAACCATTATATAAAGTAGTTCAATAAACAGCAGATGTCTCTATTTGTGTGTTTGAGATCTTTCTTTCTCACAATTCCACGTTAGGTACAACAACTATGACCGAGCTGTCATCAATACTGTGCCTTATGATGTCGTTCATCGTTGGTATACAGCACACCGGACTCTAACAATTGAGTTGAGGAGACCTGAGAATGAGCTTTGGGTCAAACTAAAGCCTGGGAGGGTATGTCCTAAACTCTAAAGATATCAAATAAGCTTGTTACACAGAAGCAGTGAAGAAAGCCAGGCATGGTGGCACAAACCTGTAATCCCAGTGACTCTGGAGGCTGAGGCAGGAGGACTGTAAGTTCAAGGCCAGCCTCAGGAAGTTAGTGAGACCCTGTCTCAAAAATTTAAAAACTGGTGGGCTAGGGTTGTAGCACAGTGGTAGAGCGCTTGCCTAGCATGTGTGAGGCACTGAATTCAATCCTCAGCACCACATAAAAATAAGTAAAACAAAGGTTAAAAAAAAATCCTTTAAAAAAATGAAAAGGGCTGGGGATGGAGCTCAGTGGTAAAGCAGCCCGGGTTCAATCCCTAGTACCAAAAAAATTTTTAAAATGGAAATAAAAATAAACAAATCAATCAATAATGGTACTTGTTTAGTATGTGTCGTGTTGTTGCAAAGGAAACAGAGGGGGAAAAAAAGTCCTAGGTGCTGGCTGTGGTCCTGCCACTCACCCACTGAATGACCTGGGAGCAGGACCCACCCCATCTCTGACATCTGTGACTGTATGTGAATGACGAGGGGTTTTAACTGCATGATCCCTAAGAGTCCCTCCACCTTCATGATTCCATTTCTTTTTCATCTTTATTTCCTCTGGATGGAGAATATCTTCAAAAAAAATAAAATAATAAAATAGCTTAACCCTTTGAAAAACTATAGAGTGAGAAGTAGAAAAGAAAACGAAAGAATCGAATTACATGATTTGCTTTGAAAAGAGGACAATTATTCAAGAAACGCAAACCCCTCAAGTGCAGGGCCCATTTATTACCTACTATTGCCTTTGCAACTTCCATTTATCCTGCTACAGGGTTACACCCGCCTGGGCTTCCAAAAGTCTGCTTAATTTAAAAATAAAAATATAGCACAGAATATAACCATAGAACCACCTAACGCTTTGCTTTTTAAATGATCTCTTCTGATTTAGGGTTCTTTGGGTTTGCCCTTGTTCTGATGATGTTTTCTCTTTTTATTCATTCACAGGTCCTATTTATAGACAACTGGAGAGTCCTACATGGCAGGGAATCCTTCACTGGCTATCGCCAACTGTGTGGCTGCTACTTAACAAGAGATGATGTCTTAAATACTGCTCGTCTCTTGGGGCTCCAGGCTTAAATTTGACAGCATTGGGATTAAGAACATATCTGCCACCTTGGCGACCAGAATTTCATATCAGCAGAATAATATTGTGTGAAAATCTACTTCATATTGTCTCTCTATCCCATCTCATGAAACAGAAGTGGCCCCTTTCTCTAGCATGGGAACATGTTACAGAGAGGGAGGGCTTCTGTCAACCATCTAGTGGGGTAGATCTTTCCCCCAAGCTACAACATGAGCTCACATTTTCTAAACTTTTTTAGATAATTTTGGTAACTATACTTCAGAAACATAGAGAATTCCTTTGATTCTCCATATTGAAATCAAAGCAATACTGAGTAGGTAAATTTTCCTTCTGACTAGGACAGTTAGAATGAAATCCATTCTAGAAATAACACTGATAAATCAACAATTCACCTAAATTTTGGTCTTAATATCCACAAGGGAGAACATGTGGTACTTGTTTTTCTATCTGATGCACTTCCCTTAACATAATGTCCTCTAATCCCATCTATTTTATACAAATGATAGGATTCTTTTATGACTGGATAGTATTCCATTACACATATGTATGACATTTCCTTTATCCATTCACCTGTTCATGGGCATCTAGGTTGATTCCATATCTTGGCTATTGTGAATAATGCAGCAATAAACAAGACCATGCTAGGATCTCTTTGGTGTGCTCATAATCATTTCCTTTGGATACATGCCCAGAAGTGAGGTAGCTGCATCATATGGGAGATCTACCTTTAACTGCGTAAAGATCCTCCACACCGTCTTTCATAATCACCGCACCAACTTACATTTCTATCAGCAATGTATGAGAGTTCCTTTTCCTCCACATCCTCACCAACATTTGTTCTTTTTTTCTTTTTCTTTGACAACTGACCTCTTAGAGGGGTCAGGCGTAGCACTGCCTGGCATTTCTGATATGATTGGTGTTGCTCAGCATATTTTCACGTCTCTGTTGGCCATCTGAATGTCTTCCTTTGAGTCACATTGACCTAGGTCTATTGCCCTTTTTTTTTTTAAGAGAGAGAGAAAATTTTTTTAATATTTATTTATTTATTTATTTTTTTTTTAGTTTTCGGCGGACACAACATCTTTGTTTGTATGTGGTGCTGAGGATCGAACCCGGGCCACACGCATGACAGGCGAGCGCGCTACCGCTTGAGCCACATCCCCAGCCCTATTGCCCATTTTTAATCAGGTTATTTGTTTTGGGGCAACTGAGTTATTGGGGTTCTTTATATATGCTGGATATTAACCCCATGCCACGTGTATTGTTTGGAAATGATCACTTCTCCTGCTCAGTAGGTTGTCTCTTTACTCCAAAGAGGGTTTACTCTGCTCTTCAGAAAGAAGCACCTTAACACCCTGAAAAACTATTGAGGATCCCAAAGAGTTTTGGAGTTTAGGTTGTATCTATTGATAATAATTATCTTAGATATTGAGAGTCAGAAATATTTAAAATTCAAGAACACAGAGGCACACATCCCTCAGCTATCAGAGACAACATCACATGTCATGTCACCTCTGGAAAAGATGAGATGATGGGAGTGAAAAAAGAAAGTATCACCTTACCGTTATTGTAAAATAGTTTCATCCCTGTATTGCTACAGTATGACAAATTCAATTCTTTAGGGTAAATACTGAGGAGCGCGGTATAGCTGGGTGCCATTCCTCCAAACTCAGAAAGTCAAGGTTCATATGTTTTCTCTCATGTCAAACCTAGAAAGGAGAAAAGGAAAAGGAATGGTGGCGGAGATATCTCATGAAAGTTAAAGGGAGACAGTAGAGAAGAGGAAAGGTACCAGAAGGGGAGGAGGGGGGGAGGGAAAGGACAATACTGGACAACAATACTGGCCAAATTATATTGTTGTATTGTGTCCATGTATGAATATGTAATGAATCCTACCATTATATATAATGTACCAGTAAAAATGTGGAAAAACAGTTTTATCCCACAGACCCACTAAAAGGGCTTCAGAAACTCCCAAGAATCTTTGCTGGCCGGGAGGGAGCATACTAGAGACTGAACCCAGGGGTGCTTAACCACGGAACCACATCCCCAGCCCTTTTTATTTTGAAACAAGGTCTAAGTTGCTTAGGGCCTCACTAAGTTGCTGAGGCTTGCTTTGAACTATCGATCCTCCTGCTTCAGTCCCCAAGTCACTGGGATTACCCAGCCCCCCAAGACTCTTTAGACCATACTTTGAGAACCAATGGGCTAGATGATTGGTTCCTTGGGACAGCCCTTTACATAGGCCTATGGATTGAAGGGTTTGGCTGAAACCCTAGATTTTGCTTTGTAGTGTCCTAGAACTGTAGACATTGTAGGAATTGTTTGGTAACACAAGCTCAGTGATAACCCAGGAACTGAATTCAAATATAGTGTTTTAATTTCTTCAAAGAGTCATCTCTATCTAACTCACCTCTGAAGAACTTAAACTCCCAAGTCACAACAGTTCTTGTGGAGCAAACCCGTCACTTTGGTAGTTATATGAGGGAAATTTGTAGGGTTTTCAGAGACTGCTGAGGTTCCACATGATAATATTCCCTCCCTCCCCCGCCACCTCCCCCCCACCACCACCACTAACAAACTTGTATTTTGGCAATTTGGTGGCATTTTAGGAGGTAATGTGTTTTCCTCCATTTATGATATTTTTCCTTCTCTTAAAATATTATGTTAATTGCCAAGATGTGACTGGGTCATATTTAATGCTTTCTTTCCTTTATTTCTTGAATGACTGATGTGTGAAAGTGGGATGGGTGGGGAATGTATGAGGCTTCTGTTCCCGTGGCTTTCACTGAAAATGAAGCTGTACAATAACCACATTGAGCACTGCAGAATGATGAAAGAACATGTAGGCCAGGGTGCACCCTACAGAAAAAAATATATATATTATTAAGAAATATAGGAGTCATAAAGGAAAGAAAACTTACAGAGAATAGAGCCTAATCTGAATTTTTCAGTGAGTTCCCAGGAAACACTTGGTAGTCTATGCATTATTTTATTGATCCACCCAGTGCTCCAACATGTGTTCTCAAAATATTTCTGCATTTTATTTTTACCATGAATCTTTAGGAGTCTTCCCTGAAATCTTTATTCCTGTCAGGTCAAAGGATTGAGAATTAATTTGGGGTCTTAAAGAGTTCTCTTTGCTATTATGCACTCCTCTAAAATACGTTGCCATTAGTCTTCCCCAGGACATTTGCCTTTTTTGAAGTTTTGTATAAATTAGCCTTGAAGATTACACCATAACTGAGGTTAGCATTGATTTATGACAAGTGAAGGACATACTCATGGGTCTGTAAAGACAAGGACAAAAAATTCAACTTACCGCCCTTACTAAAGGACTCCCCTTACCTTGACTCTCCTGAATTATTAATGAAATAATTCACTACCACACCCTCCTTTTCCTAAATGTTTAATCAATCCTTCTCAATGATGTGCTCCCTTCAGAGGAAGAAAGGGAGGAAGGGAATTATTGGACTGCTGATCATGTATTGAAACATGGTTGAAAAATTTCGATGTGGGGTGTTCCCTTCCCACACCTATTCCAGGTGTTTCTGAGTATATAAGCCTGGGTCTGTGTCTACCAAGCTCACTGTAGACTCACTTTTACCTTTCTTCTCTGGTGGGATGGGATCAATAGTCTCAGGAGCACAGCACCTAACATGGTGCCTTACAAAGAGTAGTTTCATAATACAGATTTGTTGGGAGAGGAAGAAACGAATGTGTCCTTTTCAGACAAACTCATCAGAAATTACCTCATTCTCTATATGTCCTTTTCTGTTTGGCAGCTGACTGGCACCAAATTTTGTTTGCCTTTGTCTACAATGGCCAACCCTCTCAGAGTGCCTGGGACTGAGGGGTTTCCTGTACTGTACAACTTTCCCCATCTTAAAATTGGAAAAGTCCCACACAAACCCAGGACTCTAGGTCAGTCATCTTGCCTTCTTGCTGGGAGCTATTTATTTTTCTTTAGTTTTCATCACCAGTTTCCCTTTCTTTGTAAGTGTTTATAGATCACAGACGGTGGAGTCCGTGGTGAGAAGGAAAAAAGAATGTACGAACTATGGTGTGCTGTGGAGGTTCCCAATGTCTGGTCCCCAGACCAGCAACATCAGCATCATTTGACAATTTCTTTAGAAATGCAACTGTTCACGTCCCACCCTGACCTACTAAATCAGGAACTCTGGGAGTGGAGACCACCAGTTTGTTTGAGCAAACCCTCCAGGGGATTCTGATGCACACCAAAGTTTGAGAATTACGTGAAGGGAAGAGGCCTGTTGCTGAATTTCTAAGCCCAGTTCTGGCACTAAATGACTTGAGGCATGCCCTTCTATTTTGAACTTCAGTTTGTTCTTCGGTGAAGTGAAAGCCTTGGACTAGGCAGCATCTAAAGGTTCTGCCATTCTGTAGTTATGCGACTTAGGTCATTTTGTCTGGCTTTTCATTTACCTCTCATACAGATACAGAACAGAAAACACCTACCTCGGGAGGGGAGGGGAGGGGGGATAGTAGAGGATAGGAAAGGCAGCAGAATACAACAGACACTAGTATGACAATATGTAAATCAATGGATGCGTAACTGATGTGATTCTGCAATCTGTATACGGGGTAAAAATGGGAGTTCATAACCCACTTGAATCAAAGTGTGAAATATGATATATCAAGAACTATGTAATGTTTTGAACAACCAACAATAAAAAAATTTAAAAAAAAAAGAAAACACCTACCTCATAGAGTTTTTCAAACAACTTTGTGGTTATTAAACTAAGATGTTCACAGCACGCATTGTTGCCCAACAATAATAGCCAACTCTTACATAGTGCTGTCTATGTGCTGGACACTGTTCTAAGTGCACTTAATCTCCACAACAACCCTGTCGCCATTTTACAGATGGAAACAAAAAAATAGAGGCAAAGAGAGATTAAGTGGCTTACCCAAGGTCACAAGGCTAAAATAAGTGTCAGACTTTGAATTAGAAACCTGAAGACAGTGGCTCCAGCGACAGTTCTTTTAACTAATCTGCCATATTGCTCAATAAATTTTGTTAACTCCCTCACCCTTTCCATGCTTACAGTCTAACCAACCATTCACAGACAATAATCATCATTCCCACTTTCACAGTTCTTCCAGCAAGATCTTGAAAGAACCATGAGCATATATAGATTAGTTTTGCAAGTAGTTTGGAAAAAAAAAAAAAAACTCAAAAACATTTTCTAGAAACATTGTCTGTGTCCTCATCCCCACACACCTTTAGCTCGTCAGAGCCAAAGACCCTGGCAGAGTTTGGTAGATGTTCTTTTTTGTTGTTGTCATTATTGTTCAGACTTATAGCCAGGGGTTGGCAAGTTTGTGGGTAGCCACATTCTAGTCCTTGGCTTTACACAGTGAATGTGGCTTTTGCCCTCCATCTTGCTCAGAGTACTTTCGGACCCCTATTCCTTGTAGGAGCTTAACTTCTGTCCACCATGCTTTGCTTCCAGACAAGCAAGCCTGACACTTCAATATGGAGACAAGCATCTGATCACATTCGTGTGTTTTTGTCTTGGCCATGCCTTTTTGAGTTTACTTTGTTAAATTTAGTATATCACTGCCAAGTGTTCCATAGCATGAACTAACTGTACCATCTTGGATGCGAAGTCAATGGAAATCTTTCCCATGTGGATTTTACTCTTCCCTGATTTCCTGAGTCGAGTTCGCAAACTACAGAGTACACACTTTCTTGATGAGTTGGGTTTATCATTATGACTATCTGTTTTTGTGCCAGGCAATAATGCAGTATAAAGTCTTAGCTTGATTAATGGAAAACAACTTTCCTTTCTGGAAAAAAAAAATCAGGCATCTTTTGCAATTGTGATAAATCATCTTAAGCCATGTTGGTGTGTAGCATACAGATTCGTAGTAGTGTTCTAACTTACTTTCTGTGTGGGTAGATAAACACGGTCATTTATCCTGTGCACAACAGAGGATCACAAGTGTGGATGCTGTGTAAACTTGTGAAGTTAGTAAAGGTTTTCTCTGCTAGATCCATCTTTATCCACAGTTTACCCACTGGGTGGTAGGCACTCTCTCCAATTCAGGTATTTAGTATACATTTGGATTATGCTTTCTAGCTCCCTCTCTGATGCCTTGACTCAGGCAGGATAGTGTTATAAGAAGAACACAGACTTTAGAATGACCTAGGCTTAAATTCCATCTTATTAGCCTGACGAATTTTGGGAAATCAGCTTTCCTTCCTTGA
Organism: Marmota monax; assembly: GCF_021218885.2. Lineage (NCBI taxonomy): Eukaryota > Metazoa > Chordata > Mammalia > Rodentia > Sciuridae > Marmota > Marmota monax. The sequence continues at coordinate 537,234 of NW_026692025.1, read as the reverse complement.
GGCACTGTTTCTTCATATGCAATATCAACTACCTAAAAAGGGGATGGGTACAAAAAAATTAAAAGCCGTGATGCAGAATGAACTGAGATCTTGGGTAGAAAGCATCCACCAGAGTGAGCAGCACATAATTTACAGTCCGTACACACTAGCCGTTTATCACTGTTGCCAATATCATTACTTGGGAAAAGAGGAGGGATTGGGGCTAGCCTATGAAATCAACAGCCTTCTTAGAAGCAGCAAAGTTAGGAGACTCAGAACTGGAAAGGTGCAGGAAAATGCTAGGGGTCATGAAGTGCAGGTCTATGACAAGGTATCTGACCTTAAAGGCCTGAGGGTTTATGGATAGGAAGTTGTTTGGGGGCTTGGGTGATCTGGGGATTCAGAGATGAAACAGAAGAATGGTCAGAGAGCCTGATGAGACAAATTAGGTCTGCAGAGTTTTAGGAAGAGTGGCTTGGGAAACACGTGTGGAGAATGAATGAAATAGGCAGGTGGACACCCATGTCCATGGTGATGTATAGGTGGGACCCATAGTTCTACATATAGCTTAATTGCCTCTCAGAACCCTCTTCATTTGAGAGGCTTCATTGACTCTCAGAACCCCCACTGAAACTACTATAAAATGATTTTTGAAAGGATTAGAGGAACAGGATTTGGAGGATATGATGGGGAGAACAGGAAAGGAAGCAGCAACTAAAGTTGGAATGCTGAAAAGCACGTGGATGACTAGCAGTTGACGTAGCAGATCCAAGAAGACCACAAAGTAGGAATCCTGAGACCTTAGTGGGAAAAGCCAAAAGCCAACCTGTATCATCACCTGCCCCCAAGGATCTTCAAAAATTGCAACAGGTAACTTTGGAAGTGGAGGTGAAGGTGGCTAGGCACCAAAATAATGAGTGTGTCTGTAAACTGGTTTAAGACGTAAATTCATTCCCAAATCCCCTCCAGCAGCCAAAGCCAGTGAGGGGCTGGCCTCTCCCTTCCCAGAGAGAAATCTGGAGTGCCATTCCCTGGAGAGTGTAAAGGAAAGAGCCTCTGGACTAGAAATTCCTAAACCCGGTTGAGGGCTGGGTTCTCATATTGAAAACAGGGGGCTTAAGAGGATGCATACATCCTGAAAGCTGTGAACCTCCAGTCTTCTTCACTGACTCTGCCCCTAAAATCTGGCATCTGAAAGAGTCTTCTGTGGGCCATCTGACCAACCCAATAGAAAATATCTAAGGACAGTGACACTGAAGGTTCCCCAGTAAAAGGCCCAGCCAGGTTACTCTATCATGAGATGCATGGTTTATAATGTGAGGGACAGGCGAAGGAAGACACCCATCCAGTTGAGGGCACTTACTTTTAGACCAGTTAGTTACTGCAAGGAAGGGAGTCAGACAGAGAAGAGGAAGCGAGTAGAGACCTTGGTGAGAGGAGGTCATTGATGGAGTGAATGAGGCACCTAGGGAGGCAGGGTGTGCTAGAATCCAGAGCGGGAGTAGAAGAGACAGCCTGAGACAGGACAAAGAACCTTTATCCCCCACTAGGATAGGATGAAAATAGTGAGATTTGGTTGAAAACTGAGTTTAATCCATTATTATTTTGCAACTCGAATAGCCATGGCGTCGTGCTAGGTAGTATTCATTCATCCGTCCACTCATTCACACGACATTTTTTTTTTTTTTGGAGCAACTACTGTGCTCCCAGCACTGTGCACAGTGCTGGAGATACCAAGACGAATCAAAGTTCCAGGCCTCATGGAGGTTACAGTCATAGGGCAAAAGCAGACTCACAACATTGGGAGATAAGTGCTTTGAAAACTGAGTAATAGGGGCTGTGGGGACATAGACAAGGGATGTGAGAGACTACCGGGAATTAAACAGGTATGGAAATCCCTTCAAAACAAGACAGATTGCTCTGTGAGTTCAAGGGTAGAGAGGTCTCATCCAGCAGGGCTAATCTGCAAAGGTATCATAGGCTAGCTGGCCTTTGAGGTGAAATTAAGAGGATGCCTTGAGTTTCTCTCAACTTGCAGTGATATTGGGGTTAGAGTGTCCTCCAAGATGTGGAAACACATGCAAAGATCCAGAGACAGGAAATCGCAAGAGGATGTGTTTGGAAAAGAGGGAGAGGCCCTGGTTGAGCACAGAGAATAGCATGGCAAATACTGGGTGGTGCAGTTGAGAAGCAGGAATAGGGCGAGATGCAAAAATGTCATTGAGGCAACATCACAAAATGCAACAGTGTTGAACTAATGAGTGGTATAAAGAACACCAGACTGGTATTAGAAACCTGCTTACATTCTAGGCCCAGCTCTGCCACAAATTTGCCCTAGGTATGGTACGTGGCAACACAAGTAATGTCTGAACCTTTGTTTCTTCATCTGTCAACTGGTAGTAAGAATACCTTCCCTGCCTATTTCATGGTGTTATTAAGAGTCTATGAGTCAGTGAACATGAAAACGAACCTTTTAACAAATCTTTAAAGCAGTCGTACACACGTGTAAAGGGTTATTATTGAGGAAATGCAATGTGCTGGGGACACATCGGCAACTGAATAACCAGGGCGCGGGGGCGAGCCTACTGAAATATTCTCCTATGAGAATTTTAACAGGCTTTTGAATGTAGTTGTTAGGGCTGGGGATATAGCTCAGCTGGCAGAGTGCTTGCTTTGCATGCACCACAAAGCCCTGGGTTCTAATCCCCAGTACCACACACACACACAAAAAAGACAAATGTAGTTGTAAGGTAACATGGTGAGTGACTCAACTCCTGATCATTTGGAACATCCATACATCAAATTTACACAGAATGAAAGTAGATTTGCCCTATCTGGTAGCCCACCTATGAGGACCATAAAGCAGTAGCTATTCTTTTAGAAACATAACAGCTTAACAGGAAAGACAAAAATGGACAAGTTTCCAGTTGTTCTTCATTTGCACAATCAAAATTCACTGACCACTCTGCTGAGTACTGAAGGCAGGGCACAGTAGGGGAGAGACATACAATTTCTGCCTTCAAGCAGATCTCCTTCTGCCATGGGAGGCAGGCATATTAACAGTCAGTGTCAATAGCAGGTAAGCACAAGGGGTCCGTGATAACTCAGAACAAGGGTACCTAAACCAGTGTTTTGCAGCTGAGTTTATGTAAATATGAAGTAATACCATTCCTCTGGCTTTACAGGTGAGGAAACAGACTCCAGAGAACAAGTGGCAGAGGCAGTACTTTAACCTGGGCCTTTGAACTCTTGGTCCAGGGCTTTTTCTTCCTTACCACAGCTGCCTGTTTTGCTTTGTAAGTATGTTTAGGCCTAATGCAATGGCAGAAGATAATGTTCTTTTGTGTGTCCCTGCATGTCCTAGACTGCTCACTCCTTTCCAAGAGATGGATAGGAAACTGGGGGCTGGAGCACCTCCATGTGTCCAAAATGTTGTATTTCAGACATCTTTTTTAAAAGTAATGGGCTGGGGTTGTGGCTCAGTGGTAGAATGCTTGCCTAGCACACGTGAGGCACTGGGTTCCATCCTAGCTCCACATAAAAATAAATAAATAAACAAAGTAAATGTATTGTGTCCATCTACAACTAAAATTTTTTTAAAAAAACGTAATGAAAGTTTTCACAATATAAGTTCCTGTTGAAAGTTCCTCAAGAACCCAGGAGTGTGTGCTTCTTGTGTGTGTGCGTGTGTGTGCGTGTGTGCACATGCTCACCTGTACACAGGTGCGTATGCATCAGAGTTTGGAGCAGGGACGGTTGGAAACATTGGCTCCTACATTTTCAACAAGCCTGTGTGGAGAGAAAATGGAAGGTGAGTCCCAACAAAACTGGCAGAAAACGACAGATGAAAACCAGTCAGAGCAGAGATCTCAGGAGACACCAGGAGAGTGGTGTCTTCTGCCCATATCTACTGCTTCACTGGCAGTTCCATACAAAGTATACATAGGGAAAGTGGTTTTCCTTCCAGGCCTTCTCTTCTGGGAATTTTATGGGAATTCCCAGGTGTTGTGTGGGTCATTAGAGAAAAAAGGAATGATTTCTATTTCTGGAAATATTGCGGACTACATAATCTGAAATCCCTCCTTGCTAGAAAACCCAGATAACTGATGGTCCATTGTTGCCAAAAGTGACATCCCATGAATATCTGGGAGCCTCCTTCCATTTCAACACTAAGGCAACTGAAAAAAATGAAGGGACCATACTTACTCCTAAGATATCCTCCATCCATTTCTTTGGACCCTATCATTCTTCAGCTCTTGTATCCACTGGTTCACTTGACCCTTTACTGAGCACTGAGTGTATATCAGGCATTGGTTGTATTTAATGAATACAAAGTTGAAGGGCATGGTTCTTACACTCAAATATCTCAGGGTGTTGGGCAGGGACTCTTAACCAGAGCTGTACCTCAGAATCACTGGAGAAGGTTTGCAATAATGCATTCGCCTGTCCTTCCCACCTCCCTCAAGATTAGAATTTCATTCTGGAGGGAAACAAATGACCTGAAATTCTTTCTGTGTTGAACTCTTAAAACCTGGAGTCTGAACAGAATCCAAAGCTTTACATGGCCCTCTACAGAAATACAAAGGGAAGGGGGCTGGAGTTGTAGGTCAGTGGTAGAGCGCTTGCCTAGCATGTGTGAGGCACTGGGTTTGATCCTCAGCACCACATATGAATAAATAAAATAAAGGACCACTAAAAACTAAAAAATATATAAAAAATTAAAAATGAAAAAAAAAAAAAAGAAAGAAAAGAAAAAATGAAATACAAAGGGAAGGAGAATTTCCTCCAGACAAGATAGATGCTCAAGCTCAGGGGAAGGTGCCCAAGAGGTGAGATCTCTTCAGCAGCAATATCAAGAAATGGGTAGATTTGAGAGGCATTTTGCAGGTTGAGTCGAAGGGACTTGGTGCCTGCTTAACTGTGAGAGAGGAGTTGAAGGAGAGGAAGATGTCAAAGTGACTCCTGAGACACCACAGGTGTCTCCAATTTCACATATTCCAAACCGTACTCACCTTCCAACCAATACCTGCAAGTTCTCCTTCACCCCATATCTCCAATAATGGCTCCAAAGTCCACAATCACCACACTCTACCCTCAGGGAGTCATTCCAGAGCCTCAGCCATGGCAGCCGCCACCGCCGCCACCTCCTCCTCCTCCGCCGCCGCCTCCTCCTCTGCCTCCTCCTCCTCTTCCTCCTCCTCCTCCTCCTCCTCCACCACCACCCCTCCAACCCCTTTCCCTGCCAACCCATGCCCTACTTTTCTACTAGGCTAATTTCTACTCATTCTTTAATTTCTCCAGGAACATTTCCCAACCCCACAAGTCTGTATGAGGTACTCCTTCCATGTGTTCCCACAGCATCTTGAACTTACCTTCACATAGCACTTATTGCAGTACAGTGTTGTAATTGTCAAGTTCCATGTCTATATCTTTTGCTAGTCTGCAAGAAGGAATGTGATCCATATTTGCTTATTGGAATTTCCTCAATTCCTAACACAGTCCCAGGCATACAGCAGGTACTCAGTGCATATCTGTTGAAGGAATGAGAAATGAATCATCATGTCTCCAGCTAGGTTCACCATTATGAGAAATATGTAGTAAAGTACCTATTATGTGTATTTTCCTACCTAAACTTTTCTTTAAAAAACTGAATCTGTCCCCTGGTCTTATCTACCAATGCCATTATCCTAGTTGAGATATATATTATTTCCTGACTGGGATACTACAGCAGCCTCAATCTCAATCCTCTTTGCTCTGTTCTGCACACAGCTACCACAATGATCTTTCTAGAATAGCAAACCAGTTCATGTCACTACCAAGATTAGATTAGTCGGTTCACTATAACCTATAGGACATTCCAAGACCTGAGCATGGCAAAACAGAGCCTCCATGACCTGGCTCCTATCAACCTCTTCTCCAGCTACATCAACCACCACTGGCCCACCAGCACTTACTCTCCAGCCTTAAGGAACTAATTGCTGCTCCCCCCAATCCCACCAAATGCCTTGGCTTCTCATCATGCTACAAATTCCTTCACACACACGCTTTGTCTACGTGGGTAGCTTACCTGATTCACTCCTATACTTTCAACTATTTATTATATATCATGACCAAGTACCATCTAACTCACAAATATAAGGTTGGCTCAACATATAAAAAAATCAATTTATGTAGGATGGCATATTAACAGAACTGGGGGGGGGGGCAGAGGCGGGGAGGGGTTCAACCATCATCTTAATCGCACAGAAAAAGGATCATCTGACAAAAATCCAATGCACTTTCACAAAAATAAATTCAATAAAGTAGAAGTACAAGGAAACTTCCTCATCCTGGTACAGTGCATCTATGAAAAACCCAGATATATAGAAACACTAAAGCATCCACCAAAATGTGTGTTGGGGAAGGGACGAACCCTATTTGAATATCCAATAAATGGGCTCAGCAAAGTTACAGGATCCAAGATCAACATGCAAAAATCAGTTGCATTTCTATACACTGGCAGCTAACAAACTGAAAAGGAGGTTAAGAAAATAATTCCTTTTATGATAGCATCAGAAAGAATAAAATACTGAGGAATAAATTTAACAAACACATGTAAGATGTGTACTCTGAAAACTATAAGACATTGCTGAAAGTTATTAAGAAGACCTAGATAAATGTAAAGTATTCCATGGTGATGGGTTGGGACACTTAGTGTTGATAAGGTGGCCATAATCTCCAAGGCAATATACAGATTCAGGGTGAAGCCTGGTGGAATCCAACCTGCCTTCTTTGTAAAAAATTGACAAGCTGATCCTAAAATTCACGTGGAAATACTGAAGACCTGGATGCCTCAAACATGCTCAAAACAGAAGAACAAATTCGGAGCACTCACACTTCTCAACTTCAAAACTTACCAGAGAGTTACAGTAATACAAAAATCGTGGTATCAGCATCATAATAGACATATATGTTCATGTTATAGAACTTAAAAGTCAGAAACAAACCCACATATTTATGTATAGTTGATTTTAAGTAAGGGTGACAGGCACATGTAGTGGGAAAAAGAATAATCCCTTCAACAAATGATTCTGGGATGATTGTACAGACACGTGAAAAAGAACGAACATGGATCCCTGTGTCACACCATATAAAAAACTAACTCAAAATGGATGGATCACAGATCCAAATGTAAGGACTAAAACTTTTTTAAACTCTCTCTCTCTTGAGTTAGTTTAACAGGATTTATTTGTACAGAATACCCTTGGCCTCAGTTCCCATCCTTGATAAGAATGGTGCTTTTTAAAATACCTTTGTTTATTCATTTTTATGTGGTGCTGAGGACCGAACCCAGTGCCCTACACGTGCAAGGCAAGCACTCTGCCACTGAGCCACAACCCTGGCCCATCTTTTTTAAACTCTTAGGGGAAAAAAAAAAAACAAAAAAACATAGATGTAAATCTCTGTGACCCTTGGATTAGGCAACAGTTCCTTCACCATGACACCAAAAGCACAACCACAAAAGCATTTTCTTTTTGCAAATTGGACTTCATCCAAATGGAAATCTTTCGGACACCAAAGGACAACCTGCAGAATGGGGAAAATATTTACAAATCACATAACATATCTGAAAAGGGTTGGGTTTCCACAATATACAAAGAACTCTATAGCAAAATGGCATTCAATCCAATTTCTAAAAATGGGCAAAGAGCTTAAATGGACATTCCTACAAAGCAAATGCACAAAGGGCCAAGAAGCTCAGGGAAAAATGCGCAACATCATTAGCCATTTGGGAAATGCAAATCAAAAGGACCATGAAGAAGCACTTCACACCCGCTTGGATGGTTATTATACAGAAAACAAAGCAAAGAGAAAACAGCAAGTTTATTTGAGGATGTTCAGAAACTAGGATGCTGACACACTGATGTTGGGAATGCTGCTGTGGAAATCAGTTTGGCAGTTAGTCAATAAGTTCAGCATTGAATTACCATATGGCCCAGGAATCCCACTCCTAGATACAGACACCAAAGAATTCTAAACAGGTGTTCAAACAAAAACCCGAACAGGAATGCTCACGGAAGTACTATTCACAATCGCCAAAAGGTGTACGTCATCACCTGTCCACCAACTGATGAGTGGATACACAAAATGTGGTGTATGCATACAATGGCGTATTATTCAGGTGTGAAAAGGTACGGAGTGCTGATTCGTGCTGCAACGTGGATGAACCCTCATGCTAAGCGAATGTAGTCGGACACGAAAGGCCACACATTTAACTCTGATTGCACGTATAGTTTCCGTCCAGCATAGGCAATTCTCTATGGTAAGAAAGCACGTTAGTGGCTGCCAGGGGCCCTCAGGAGCAATGTGTGTGTGTGTGTGTGTGTGTGCGTGCACGCGCGTGCGCAGATGCGCACACACAAGGGGGGGGGGGGCGGACAGCTTAAGGGGTACCGGGTGTTTCTGGGGGGCGGTGTAAGTTTCTTGGAAGTAGATGGTCCTGGCGGTGGTACAGCACTGTGATGGGACATACTTGACGCCTCTGACACGCACCCCCCAGTCCTCCTCTTCTTCCCTAGACTGCTCCCCTCCAGCAGAAAGTGAGAGCTCCTGTGCCAAGATGGGAGGGCCCTGGCCAGTGAGGAGGCTAGGAGGCTGGGAGGCCTGGAGGCCAACTGGCCGCCCCGTCTCGGCCCAGGCCCAGGCCCAGGCCCAGGCCCAGGCCCACACACTGCGGACCAGCCGGGGAGTGCTGACATCATCAGAGCGCGTCATCGCCGACCCACGAGGGGGCAGCCGGGGGTCGCTAGGATACGGGGCCCTGGAGCACTGGACCCAGACTACCTGCCGCACCCACCGAGCACCCACCGTTGGCGTCTAAACCGGCATCACATCGGGCCAGGCAAAGCCCAGTCCAGCCGAGCTGAGCAGAGGGAGCGCAGTCCAGCCGAGTCAAGCTGAGCAGAGCAGAGCAGAGCTGAGCAGAGCTAAGCAGAGGGAGCCCAGTCCACCTGAGCTGAGCCCAGCATGCCAAGGCAGAGGAGCCGTCGAGGAGGAGGAGGAGGAGGAGGAGGAGGAGGAGGAGGAGGAAGAGGAGGAGGAGGAGCAGCAGCAACAGGAGGAGGAGGAGGAGGAAGAGGAGGAGGAGGAGGAAGAGGAGGAGGAAGAGGAGGAGGAAGAGGAGGAGGAGGAGGAGGAGCAGCAGCAGCAGCAACAGGAGGAGGAGGAGGGTCATCGTCGGGGTTGTCCGGTCCCCAGAGGCAGGCCCACTCCCGCACCGCCAGAGCTGAGCTGACCTTCTCCGTGAGCCAGGTGGAGCGCCGTCTGCGGGAGGGCCGCTATGCCCAGCGCCTGAGTTGGTCTGCGTCCATGTTCCTGGCCGCCACCCTCGAGTGCCTGACAGCCAAGGTGCTGGAGCTGGCGGGCAACGAGGCCCGCCACAGCGCCAGGAGGCGCATCACCCCAGAGCTCCTGGACATGGCCGTCCACAACAATGCGCTGCTCAGTGGTCTCTTCGAGACTACCACCATCTCCCAGGTCGCCCAGCCCCGGCGCTAGCTGCTGCTGCTGGCTCGGGGGCCCTCGCCCAAGCACCGGCCCACCTGTCCACCAGGCCCCAGGCCCCCTCGCTCTCGGCCAGCCTCGCCCGGCCTGGCTTGTGCCTTCAGCCAGCCCTTTCATTAAAGCGTTTCAAGAAACCCTCCGCCTGCCTCAGTCACTTTGTGTTGAGGGGGGGTGGGGGCTCTCCAGGCCTCTGGAGTTGGGGGGACAGCCAGGCCAGGCGCTGGGAGTGCTGCGGGGTGGGCTTCAGGCCTGTGGCGTTAGGTACCTGGGACGGCAGGAGGAGTAAAGGGAGGAAGAGGAGAGAGAGAGAGAGAGAGACAGAGAGAGAGAGAGAGAAGAAGAAGAAGAAGGAGGAGGAGGAGGAGGAGGAGGAGGAGGAGGAGGAGGCCTTCTTCCTGGGGGTGGGAGGGGCAGCGCAGGGGGTGACCCTGGGTGGCAAGGGCAGGCCAGCGTGGGCATTGTGGGGTGGGCGTCGAGGTACAGAAGACGCCTCCCCATGGCCCTGAATGACTCAGGGCCTGCCTGCTTGCTTGTGTGCCTGCTTGCGTGCCTGCCCGCCCACCCACCCAAGTCGCCAGAAAGGGGGTGGCCACGACACTAGGGCCGTGGGTCGTGACACGACCCATGTCTGAAGGCGACCGGCCGCGGTGGGGTGGACAGGTGGCCAGAGTGGCGGGGCTGGGCGCCCACGGGGCAAGGAGCTTCGACGGCAAGATGGAGACGTGAGGGGGGAAGGGTCCAGGGAGGAAAAAAAAACAAACAGGGAACTCGGGTCAAGCAGGGTCATGGATTGAGCTTTGGTCACGTTCAGATGGAGAAGCTGCTAGGCGCCCTTAGCAACCGAGGGCCACTAGCTGCAACCTAGCAACAGCTGGCGCCTGCAGAGGCCCCGCAAGCCCAGGACCCCGCCTCGGTGCAGAGGCCCTCGTCTGGACCGCCCCGTAATCCGTCATTGGTGTAAGTACCTCGCGGGCAGCCGGCCGGCCCCGCCCCGCAGCCACTATTTGCATATGCCCCGGGCCGGGGACTCTGCGTTTGCCTTGGGGGGGGGGGCTACGGGAGGCCAGGCCCCGCCCCCTCGCCCTCGATTTGCAGGAGCAGCTCCCTGGATGGCCAGGCCACGCCTGCCCGGGACCCTCGATTTGCGTAGGAACCCGGTGCCAGGCCAAGCCCCGCCTCCTGACCCTCGCTTCGCAAAGGCAGCTGGCTTCACGCCTCTCCGGTCGCCTCGGTTACTGAAACCAGCCCCGGACCCGCCCGCGTCCCTGATTGGCATACGGCGCCTCCCAGCCAGGCCCTGCCTCTCACCTTTGCACATCACCAGGGCGACGGGGGACTGCGGGGGGCGCCGCAGCTAGACGTGTGCTTCGAGGCGCGCGGTCGCGGTAGGCCGCTGCAGGCCGCTGCAGCGTGACGCACGGCACGTCGCGGCCCGCCGGCGGCGTGGCCGGGACCTTTGCCCACGTAGGCGTGTCCGGAAGTTCCCGGACCTGGCAACATGGCGGCTTCCACGTCCGGCCTCGGCGGTGGCGTCGTCCCTGGTCCCGAAGCCGGGGACTTCCTGGCCCGGTACCGCCTGGTGTCGAACAAGCTGAAGAAGCGGTTCCTGCGGAAGCCGAACGTTGCGGAAGCCGGGGAGCAGTTCGGTCAGTTGGGCCGCGAACTGCGCGCCCAGGAGTGCTTGCCTTACGCAGCCTGGTGCCAGCTGGCAGTGGCGCGGTGCCAGCAGGCGCTCTTCCACGGGCCTGGGGAGGCGCTGGCCCTCACGGAGGCCGCACGCCTCTTTCTGCGGCAGGAGTGCGACGCTCGTCAGCGCCTGGTCTGCCCCGCCGCCTATGGCGAGCCGCTGCAGGCGGCTGCCAGCGCCTTGGGCGCCGCTGTGCGCCTGCACCTGGAGCTGGGGCAGCCGGCCGCCGCCGCCGCCCTGTGTCTGGAGCTGGCCGCCGCCTTGCGCGACTTGGGCCAGCCGGCCGCCGCCGCCGGCCACTTCCAGCGCGCCGCCCAGCTGCAGCTGCCCCTTCTGCCCCTGGCCGCTCTGCAGGCGCTGGGCGACGCCGCCTCCTGCCAGCTTCTGGCGCGCGACTACAATGGCGCCCTGGCGGTCTTCACGCGCATGCAGCTCCTAGCGCAGGAGCATGGCAGCCATCCCGTGCAGCAGCTCCCGCCTCCACCACCGCAGACCCTGCTGGCCCCGGCGCAGTCTCATCCCCAGCCGCCGGGGCCCCAACCCGGACCTGGCGCGACCCCCTTGGTGCCCGCCGCACCGCTCCCCGCAAACCCTGGCTCTGCCTTGCCCTCTCCTGTCGCCCTGGGCGCCTTCTCGGAGGTGCTGGGGCGCTGCGAGGTGTCCCGTGTGCTGCTGCTGCTGCTCCTACAGCCACCTCCGGCCAAGCTTCTGCCCGAGCACGCCCAGACTCTGGAGAAGTACTCCTGGGAAGCTTTTGACAGCCACGGACAGGAGAGCAGCGGCCAGCTTCCTGAGGAGCTCTTTCTGCTGCTGCAGTCCTTGGTCATGGCTACCCACGAAAAGGACATAGAAGCCGTCAAGTCACTGCAGGTGGAGATGTGGCCTCTGTTGACTGCTGAGCAGAACCACCTCCTTCACCTCGTTCTGCAAGAAACCATCTTCCCCTCAGGACAGGGGGTCTAATAATCACTTTAACCAAAGACCTTTTTGCCTGGTAGTCGACCTCATTCATCCACCTTTGCATTTAGGGGGAAATAAAAGGCTTTGATCCAGGTTCTGCATCTCCTGTTACTCATATTGCCACCATGGTGTGTGTCTTTCTTTGCCTAGGTTATTTCACTTAACGTAATGTCCCCAAGATTCACCCATATTGCCACAAATGACAGTTTCATTTTTTAAAGGATGGACGGTATTTCATTGTGTATATATACTGCAATTTGTTTATCCAATCATCAGTTGATGCATAGTTAGTTGATTCAATTTCATGGCAATTGTAAATAATGCTTCAATAAACTTGGTAAGACAGATGCCTGTTTTTCATAGTGATTTTCTTTTCACAGTAGTGGTTTATTTCATCAATAATCATTTATGAAAGAAATGAAATATTTGTGTTTCCAGCACTATGGGAATATCACAATTTGGAGATAAACCTGCTCTACACCTAAAACAGTAGCCCTGGTGCTTTTTATGTAAAGTATCAGGTAAAGAGGTGAAGGATAAAACGGTTGTGATAATCTCTCCCTGTGTATCTGGGCATGAGACCTATGTTTTTTTTTTTTTAATATTTATTTATTTATTTTAGTTTTCAGTGGACACAACATCTTTCTTTGTATGTGGTGTTGAGGATCGAACCCAGGCCGCACGCATGCCAGGCAAGCACACTACCGCTTGAGCCACATCCCCAGCCCCCGAGACCTATGTTCTTAATCAAATTCTTGGTGATCCTGTTGAGTTGCTACAAGTTTCCATTCTCCAGAACTGTTGGACAAGAGAGTACTCAGAGGTTTAATAATGGATCTTCTAGTTTCCAAGGAGTTGTCCTGCTTGCTCCCTTTGTAAATAGTAACCAAATTTCCCCTTGGTAATTATGATCTTCCTGACCAGCACCAGGAGCCCCTTTCTATCTTTGGGTTCAGTGGCATAAGTCTGATTCACCAGAACTATGCTTGCATTCTCTGGAGAAGCATTCTCTGGGGACTAGAACCACTAAACCTATTAAACCCAAAATACAGGAAGCAAGTAGCGAAAAATGCTTCCAATTTATTAGATGAAATGGTGAGAAGGGCCAGTCATTTGTTTTGGTTCTTGGAATCATGCATCCTTGCTGTAGGGAGATAGTGTAACATTAGCCACTAGTTTAAATTATATCCTGTATCACAGCATATCTACCCATCTTTTCTCCAAGTTGTTATCCTAATCAAGCCTTCGACAAGTCACTCCACCATTCTGTAAAGCCAGCTGCTAATTATTGATGGGGAATATGGTGCAATTAGTAAATTCCTTGCTGTCTTAGGCTGAGACAGGAGAATTGTGAGTTGACTTTTATCAGGTATTGTGTCAGTAATAAAAAGCCAATTAACATGCATGTTCAGAAGCAATATCATGTGCCATTGTGATGGATAAAGTATCCTGTTGCAAATAATGGTGCTGGCAGGGTGTAGTAGTGCACGCCTGTCATCCCAGTGGCTTGGGAGGCTGAAACAGGAGAATTGTGAGTTCAAAGCCAGCCTCAGCAACTTCAAGGCCCTAAGCAACTCAGTGAGACCCTGTCTCCTGGGGATGTGGCTCAGTGGTTGAGTGCCCCTGAGTTCAATCCCCAGTACAGGAAAAAAAAAAAACAAATAATGGTGCTGAAAGAACAGATACTTCTCAAAACAAGAAATACAATTGAGCAACAAATACATGAAAAAATGTTCAATATCTGGGAAATGCAAAACGAAACTACACTGAAAATTCATCTCACTCCAGTCAGAATGGAAATTATCAGGAATACAAATAATAAAAATAATAATAAATGATGGTGAGATTGTGGGGGAAAAGGTATACTCATACATTGTTGGTGGGACTGCAAATTAGTAAAACCACTTGAAAGCAGTATGGAGATTCCTCGAAAAACTAGGAATGGAACCACCATATGACCCAGCTATTCCACACCTTAGTATTTATCTAAAAGAACTAAAATCAGCATACTATAATACTGCTATAAAAATTGTACTGCTATAAAAGCAATACCATTCACAATACCAAATTATGGAACTAGCCCAGATGACAATAGACAAATGGATTAAGAAAATGAGGTGCATATGCCCAGTGGAGTTTTAGTCATAAAGAAGGATTGAATTATGGTATTTGCTGGTAAATGAATTGAAAAGGAGAACATCATGCTGAGTGAAATATGTGAATAAGTAAAGTAAGAGGTGTTAGCCTCTACTGTTGGCAAGTTCGGCAAATGTGTGTTAAGAATAGTCACATCAGCCTATGATACATGGGTTTTGTTGAGCTTGTGCATAACTTCCATCTCTGCCACCACAATTACTTTGTTGATTATTGCAAGGTGGCTAGCACCTTGCCTTTCCTGCCCAAGATGGTATAAGCCAAGGGAGAAGATAAGTCAGAAATAATTAGCGAAGACATAAGACACAGAGTCAGAAAAATAGTTTTAAATGTAGGGACATGATTTTTAAAATATTTTTGATCTTCAGTTGGTTGAATCCATAGATACGGAGGGCAAACTCTTGCTTTGTGATGTCTTGCAGTTAGCAGGTTGATTGACATCTTGGCAGGTCACACCCATCTCAAGTGCTGTGTGGTCCATGGCAGAGAGGGATAGAAATTCACACTGTCCCTGGGCAATTGACCAGAGAAAATGTTCACTGGTAATTCCCAGACACCAGATGTCTCTATCTACTAGGCTTCCATGGGCAGTGACCCACATGCAACCCATGGACAGCTCCTGACACATCTGTGTGGTGATTTTCTCTCTATGGTTATGTGAGGGACTTTTTAATAAGCTGCTTTCTCTTTACTATGTTCCCTTCACCAGAACCCACTAGTTTGGCCATGCTGGTTGCAGCAGTCATTTTCCATGACCTATCTGTCTTTTGTAAGTGACCAAAACAGTGGGGTTAAGTTGAGATATAATAGGAGTTTCACTACTTGGAATATAATAAAAACTTATTTTTTAATAATTATTTTTTAGTTGTACTTGGACACAACACCTTTATTTATTTATTTATTCATTCATTCATTCACTCATTTCTTATTTTTATGTGGTGCTGAGGATCGAACCCAGGGCCTCACATGTGCTAGGTGAGCGCTCTACTGCTGAGCCACAACCTCAGTCCCAGGAACTTATTTTGATAACTTTATACCTTTGTGCTGATATGGGAGATGCCAGCTACCTATGGCTTTTTTTAACACTTGAAATGTGACTAGTGAAACTGAGGAATTCAATTTTTAATTTTATTTGTTTAGCATTTAAATATAACCACAAGTTCTCAGTGGATAGCATAATGGATAATGGATAATACAATTCTACACCCACAAGAAGCCCAATGGGTCCACAATCTTTCAAATAAGTACAAAGCCAATAAATGGCACAGTTTTGACATCACAAAGTCTTGATGTCCAGATGAGCACCATCCTGCTACTACTGCAATAATTTGTATGATCATGATGCTGTTCCATGCTGGGATTTATCCACGTGAACATATCCCCCCAATAAAAAACTGAGTGGAAATTTAAAGCCTCATACTTTTATGTACACTCTATTAGCAATTATGTAAAGTTTAAAAACAGGTAGACCAATACTCTGATTGGGGTGGGGTTACTGGGGATTGAAGCTAGGGGTACTTTACCACTGAGTTATATCCCAAGCCCTTTTTATTTTGAGACAGGGTTTCACTAAGATGTTGAGGCTGGTCTCAAACCTGAGATCCTCCTGCCTCAGCCTCCTGAGTTGCTGGGATTACAGGCATGTGCCACTGCACCAGTCTCAATATGCTGATATTTTAAGTAAAATGCATGAATATAAAATAGAATAAAAATATGTATTGGGATGGGAAATATCAAATTGGGGGTAATAAATATCTCTGAGAAATTAGGGAATGGAGGGAGGATGGGCAATGGGATAAAAAAGGGCTACAGGGGCTTCCAACCATAATGAGATGCTTTAAGGATAAAACACGGTGGCAAGTAGATTGTTGTTTTAAATGTATCATATTTAATTTGAAAAAGAAAGCATTTGGTGGGGCTGGGGAAGTGGCTCAAGCGGTAGCACGCTCGCCTAGTATGTGCAGGGTGCTGGGTTCCATCCTCAGCACCACATAAAAATAAAATAAAGATGTTGTATTCACCAAAAACTAAATATATATATATACATATATATATATATATATATATATATATATATATATAAATTTCTCTTTCTCTCTCTCTCTCTCTCTCTCTCTCTCTCTGTCTCTAAAAAAAAAGAAAGCATTTGTCAATAAACAAACACCTCTGGCAAAGTTTGTGAGATGGTTTTAAAAGAAGGAAGTTGCATTTAATCCCTTCAGATAGGAGTAAAAGAGGTAATGAATAAAGATACGGAACTGGAGGTTTATAAAGGCAAATCAAGGAACATATTTGTGAATCTCAGACCTTGTGCAAGATAGGCAAATACTTTACCATTAAGCCACACCACTAGCTCCTCCTTTGGAATCTTAATATCCATTGTTAGGATGTGGATAAGTGAACACTGATACACTCTCTGGTATGTTTATCCTGTGGGAATAAATTTAGTTGGCCTTTTATGAATTTGAGTGCAAGTTTAAATTGGAACATCCCTAGATACAGACATAAAGAATATGTATTTGGGCTGGGGATGTGGCTCACGTGGTAGCGCGCCCGCCTGGCATGTACAGGGCGCTGTGTTCGATCCTCAGCACCACATAAAAATAAAATAAAGATGTTGTGTCCACCGAAAAAAATTCTCTCTCTCTCTCTCTCTCTCTCTCTCTCTCTCTCTCTCTCTCTCTGTCTCTCTCTCTCTAAAAAAAGAATATGTATTTAACTTTCAGCAAAACATTTCTGAAACTTTTGGTGTTTTCATGCTTTTTCCTCTTCTTTGAATGCCTATTCCTCACCTTAATCATTGTTAGTCAGGTTTACATCACTGTGACAAAATACCTGAGATAATCAACTTACAAAAAGGAAATTTTTATTTTGGTTCCCAGTTTCAGAGGTCTAAATCCATGGCTTATTGGCCCCATCACTTTGAGCCTGTGGCTAGTCAATGCATCGTGGTGGGGTGTGTGGTGAAGGAAATGTGTTTATATCATGACATCAGGGGAGACAGAGGGGGAGGGCTGAGTCTCAATATCCCTTTCAAGGGCACAACCCCAGTAACCTAGTTTCCTTCCACTAGGCCCCACCTCTTTTGTAAAATAAATTTATTGGTGCACTAAAATTATACAAAATAATGAGATTCATAGTGACATAATTGTATATGTGCTTAACACAATTTTATCAATTCCATTCCCCAGATATTTCCCCTCCCTTCACCTCCTCCCTCCACTTTACCTCCTTCCTCTACTCTATTGGTCTCCTGTTCTCATGAGCTTGCTTTTTTTCCTCCCTTTTCTCTCTATCTTCCTCATATAAGAGAAAAACACATAACCCTTACTTAAGTCTGGCTTATATTTAAGTTAACATGATGATCTCCAGTTCCATTGATTTTCCTGCAAATGATATAATTTTGTTATTCTTTATGACTGAAAAAAAAATCTAGTGTATGTGGACATTTCCTTTTATCCATTCATCTGTTGATGGACACTGCTATGGTTTGGAAGTGAGGTGTCTCCCAAAAGCTCACATCTGAAACAACACAAGAAGGTTCAGAGGAGAAATTATTAGGTTGTGAAAGTCTTAACCCAACCAGTGAATTCATCCCCTGATAGGGATTAACTGTGTGGTAACTGAAGTGGTAGGGTGTGGTTGGAGGAGGTGGGAATTGGGGCATGGCTAAGGGGTATATATTTTGTATCTGCTTTTTGATCACTATAACATGAGCTGCTTCCCTCTGAAAGCCTCTCTTGCCATGATGTTCAGCCTCACCTTGAGCCCTGAAGAATGCAGCTGGCCTTCTATGGAATAAGACCTCTGAAACCATGAGCCCTCAAGTAAACTCTTCCTCCTCTATAGTTGTTCTGGTCAGACCTTTTAGTTCCAGCAGCAAAAAAGCCAACTAAAACAGAAATTGGTACCAAGGAGTGGGGTCATTGCTATGCCTAATCTGACCATGTGGTTCAGAAGCTTTTTGAGCTTTTTGGAATTGGTTGGAGGAATATTAAGATGTTTAACAGTGCAAGTTGGAAGTGCTTTAGGCTCTTTAAGTGGAGCTTAATGGCTGATTCTGGTGGGAGCTCAGAAGACCAGAATGCCAACAGGACTCTGGACAGTGAAGACAGGGCTCAAGAGGGTTCAGAAAAGGAGGACTCTATTGGAATTTGGAGTAGTGGCCATTCCTGTTATGTGCTGGCTGAGAAGTTGTCTTCATTTTGTCCATGTCCAGAGACTTTCTGTCAGGTTGATTTTAGAAGCAATGGATTTCTTAATCTGGTAGAAGAAATGTCTAGGCAGCATAGCATTCAGGTGGTGGCATGGATATCACTGGTGGTTTTTAGCCAAATTTATTCTGATAATCAGGAGCAGAAAGCAGAGCATAAAGATTTGGAAAAAGTGAACTTGACAGGCAGAAGTAAAACTAGAGTTAAGAAAGTTGCAGTTATGAAAGACATTATCCCACTAAAGAAATGCTAAAGACTTTGCCCAGACACAATAAGAAAGATGGCTTGAGGTCGCCTCAGGAGCTGGCAAGACCACACCCATCTCAAGCTCAAGGGAGCAAAGGTGAAAATTCCATTGAGAAGTGAAGAGTGAGGCTTTCTTCTTGCACAAGGAGGCCTAGGAAGTTTTTCAATATGCTCAGCCACCCAGACACTCAGAGCTTGCTGCAGCCAGGGTCCCTGGAGGCTGGGCCACTGCTTAAGATGGCAGCCGACCTTGGTGTCAACCACATGGTGCTGGTTCTGCAGGAATTCAGGATGCTGGAGTTAGGGGTTCATGAAGGCTTTCACCAAGATTTCAAAGAATGCCAGGAAGGCCAGGCAAATTGCAGCAGGGTCAGAGTCTTTGTGAGCACTCCCTGAGAAGGCAAGGTGTGGAGATTTGAGGAGGAAGCCAAAGCTGCAGTGGAGACCCCTGAGATTAAGAAATGCCAGTAATCAGGAAAGCTGCAGGAATTGAGCAAGACGGGGCTGCAACCAACAAGGCCACAGGGGTGGAGCTACACAAGCCCTTTGAAGAGAACATTAAGATGTCATGTGCCTAGGATTCTGGAGGTGGAACTACAGGACTCTTTTGCCCAGCTGGATTTTGGTCTTACTTTGGTCCTATCCCTTCTCTATCCCTTATTTCTATGCCCCTAATTTTGTGAATTGAAATGTTCACTGTGTACAATTATATATTGGATACTTGTAAATTGCTTTTATTTTTACAGGAGCTCACAATATGAGGTTGTCTTGAGCCTCAGAGAAGACTCTGGACTTGAACTTTGTAAAATCTTGCAACTGTTGAGACTACGGGAACTCTTGGAAGTGGACAAAATGTATTTTACATTGTAAGATGGTTGTCAGCTTTGGGGTCCAGGGGTATAATATTATGGTTTGGATGTGAGTTATCCCCCAAATCTCACATGTGAGTCAATACCAGAACGTTCAAAGAAGAAGTGATTCAGTTGTGAAAGTCTTAACCCAATTAGTGATTTAATCCTCTGATAGGGATTAACTTAGTGGTAATTTAAGTGGTAGGGTGTGGCTGCAGGAGGTGGGAATTGGGGCATGGGTTTGGGTATATATTTGTATCTGGTGAGTGGTGTCTCTCTGCTTTGTGATCACTGTGATGTGAGCTGCCTCCCTCTGCCACACTCTCCTGCCATGATGTTTAGCCTCACCTTGAGCCCTGAGGAATGGAGCCAGCTGTCAATGGACTGAGACCTCTGAAACTGTGAGCCCCCAAATAAACTTCCTCCTCTATAGTTGTCCTAGTCAGATACTTTAGTCCCAGCAGTGAAAAAGCTGATTAAACCAGACACCTAGCCTAAGTCCATAACTTGACTATTGTGAATCGTACTGCTGCAAACATGAGTATGCAAGTATTACTATAGTTTGCTGACTTTAATTCTTTTGGCTAAATACTGAGGATGTTATGCTCTAATTCAGGACCCCCAAAAGAGCACCAGAGACCAAGATCGATGTAAGCAGCAAAGAGGTGTTTATTGCGAGCTAGCTCGGTCCTCCACGTGCACACAGCAACTGGTGACATTGAGAGGCCCTGAGCCCAGGGTTTGCAGCAGTTTTATACTCTTTGGGGAAGGCAGGGACTTCACATACATCATAGCATCTCTTAGCAAATCATCACACACCACGGGAAAAATCAAACAACTCTAAAACATGATTAGCACATTCACTGGCGGGAACAAGTTGGGTAGGGGTGATTGATTACTACAAGAGGGGGATTCGTTTGAACTGATTGGTGTTCGTGCTGAACTACACAGTTTCCCAACACATTATCGACCACCATAAACTACTGGGAGGGTCGTCTGGCATCCCAGGTATTTCCCTGTCTCATGCTGATTGGTGGCTGCTAGGGGGTTGCTATGGGTCCCCACCTAGCCTGACTGAGTCAGGGACACCTGGCTCAGCAGATCTCTCCTGTTATTTGTAGATAAACCACTTAGCAGGGTGGGTATGTGCCTAGGAGTGCTCTGTGGGTCTTTCCAAGGACAAAGATCACGTTCCTTCCTTGGACAGGATTTGCTCTGAGGTAGAGGCTGGTTTTTCAAGGAGTTGGTATATAGCTGGGTCATATGGTTGTTTCATTCCTACTCTTCTGAAGAAGTGCCACATTGATTTCCACACTGGTTGTACCAGTTTTCAATATCACCAATAATGTATGTTTCTTTATCCCCACATCCTTGTCTGAATTTATTATCATTTGTATTCTTGATGATTGACATTCTACCTGAAATGAAAAGAAATCTCAGTGTAATTTTGATTGCATTTGTCTGACTCCTAAAGATGTTGAATTTTTTGCATATATTTGCTGGCCATTTGTATATATTTGTTGGTCATTTGTATTTCTTCTTTTGAAAATTGACCGTTTAGTTCATTTGCCCATTTATTGATTTGGCCATTTATGTTTTTTGCAATGAGTTTTATGGATTCTATATATATTCTAGATATTAATCCTCTGTCAGAAAAGTAGCTGACAAATATTTTCTCCCATTATGTAGGCTCTCTCTTGTTTGTTTCCATTGCTGTACAGAGACTTTTTCATTTTTTAATGCCATCCCATTTATTAATTCTTGGTATTATTTCCTGAGCTTCAGGGGTACTACTGAAGAAGTTGTTGCATGTGCCTAATGTTGGAGTATTGACCCTATATATTTTCCCATGAGTTGCAAAATTTCTGGTCTAATTTCTAGGTTTTTGATCCACTTTAAGTTGACTTAGGTGCAGGGTAAGATATGGGCAACTAGTTTCATTCTTCTACATGTAGATATCCAGTTTTCATATCACCATTTATTTAAAATGCTGTCTTTTCTCCAATGTTATATTTTGGCAACTTTTTCAAGATTCAGATGATTATAGATGTGTGGGTTTATCTCTGTGTCTTCTATTCTGTACCACTGGTCTATGTGTCTAGTTTTATGCCAGTACCATGCAGTTTTTGTTATATAGCTCTATAGTATAACTTGAAGTCAGGTATTGTGATGCCTCCAGCATGGTTCATTTTGCTCAGGATATTTTTGCATGTTCTGGGTCTTTCGTAATTTTTGGATGTTTTTCTAGTTCTGTGAATAATGTCATAGATATAATGGGAATTGCATTGGATCGATCGATTGATTTTAGTAATATGACCATGTTGACAATATTAAGTCTATTTGATAACATGAAAGGTATTTCCATCTCCTGGTGTTTTCTCAATTTCTTCTTTCAGTGTTCTCGAATTTTTGTTGTGGAGGACTTTTACTTTTAGATTTATTCCTATGTTGTTGTTTTGAGGATATTGCAAATGGAATTGTTTCCTGATTTCTTTTTAAAAATATTAATTATTGATGTATAGAAACATTATTGATTTTGCATCCTGCTACTTTCTGGAATTTGCTTGTCACCTCTAAAAGTGCTCTTTTGGAGTTTTGGGGATCTTCTAAATATAGGATTTTATTATCTGAAAACAATGATTATTTGACCTCTTGCCTTCTTATTTGTATGCCTTTTGTTCCTTCTCTTGCCAAAGTTTTCTGAATAAAATTTCAAGTATTATATTGAATAGGAGTAGAGAGTAGACATTCTTGTATTGTTCCTGATTTTAGAGGAAATGCTTTCAGTTTTTCTCAATTTGGTATTTGAAAGAAAAGTGACCACAACATTCGGAGCAACCAAGAGATCTTTATTGCAGCAGTGCAACAGAGGAGAATAGAGAGAAAGAGAGAGAGAGAGAGAGAAGAGAGAAGAGAGAAGAGAGAAGAGAGAGGGGGGCCCGGCAGGAGGGAGTTTTATAGCCCAAATCTAATGAGGTCTCTGGGTCTGCAAGCTCCCTTGTTGGCACAAGGGGGGGTTACATGTTTGGCCTTGAGCAGGGGGTTGAGTGTTCAGCCTTGAGGGGGGGCTTGGGTGTTTGGGCTTGAAGCAAACAGGTGATAAAGAACCAGACAAAGGGTTTGAGTGGCCAGGTCATCCTGCAGCTAACTTTGTTTGGCATGCCCTGCAGACAGCTTACTCAGCCTGTCCTGCACCTAACAATATTGATGTTGACTTTGGCCTTGTCATATGTAACCTTTATGATGTTGATGTAAGTTCCTTTTATCCTAGTTTCTTCAGTGTTTTTATCAGAATTGGTACTGGATTTTGAGTAAGGTTTTTCCGCAGTCCAGCTGGGCAAATAACCTGGAGGTGACAAGCAACTTGAAGGTTGAAGCGGGAACTGCTTTATTATGGAACAGCAGAGGTATATATACCTAACTGGTTACACACAGCTTGACTCAATTAGCATCATCCAGATACAGCAATCAGCCAATAAGGAATCTCCACCATCTTAATGGCTCAGTGGCATTGCCTTACAAACCACTCCTCCTGGTAAATTGCCAGGCACCATCTTGACTTGATTCACAGCCCTCAACAAGTTTGTTTTTTTTTTTAATGCACCTGTTGAGATGATTATGTGAATTTTGTCCTTAGTTCTACTTATGTGATGAATAACACTTATTGATATGTGTATGTTAAACCATCCTTGCATCCCTACTATAAAGCCATCTTGGTCATGATATACAGTCTTCTTAATATGTTGCTGAATACTATTTTCCAATATTTTATTAAGGATTTTTGCGTAAGTTCATCAGGGATATTGATCAGTAGGTTTCTTTCCTTGAGTGTCCTTATTTGGTTTTGGTATAGGGTGATATTGGCTTGTGATACTGGCTTCATAGAATGTATTTGGGAGTGTTCCCTCCATTTCAACTTCAGGAATAATTCAAGGAGCATTGGCAATAATTCTTCTTTAAAGGTCTGGAAGAATTCAACAAATAATCCGTCTGGTTCTGGGCTTTTCTTTCTTAGGAGGCTTTTTATGACTGCTTCTATCTCATAGCTAACTATTGATCTGTTTAGGTTTTCTATGTCCTCTTGATTAAATTTTGGCCATTTCTTCTAGGTTTTCCAATTTATCAAAAATATACATTTTTAAAATAGTCCTAATGATCCTCTGGATTTCTGGAATGTATCATGATTTCTCCTTTTTCATCTCTAATTTTATTAATACGGGTCTTCTCTCTCTTTTAGTTACTATGGCTAAGGGTTTATCAATTGCCTTACTCAGCTTTTTTGTAGCTGTGATCAAAGGACTTGGCAAGAACAATTAGAGATGAAAAGTTTATTTGGAGACTCACAGTTTCAGAGGTCTCAGTTCGCTCCAGGTAAGGCAGAACATCATGGCAAAAGTGTGTGGTGGAGTAAAGCAGCTGGGTGCATGGCACCAAAGAAGCAGAGTCCTACTCAATAATACAAAATATAAACCCCAAAGGCACATCCCCTATGACCCACCTCCTCTAGCCACAAACCATTTGCCTATAGTTACCACTCTCAATCCCTATCAGGGGATAAATTCACTGATTGAGTTAAGGCTCTCATAACCCTAACATCTAAACTATAACATCAATATTCCTTATGTTTTCAAAGAACCAACTCTTTGTTAACTTGATCCTTCATATTGATTTCTTGTTGAAGAACAATGTGAAGTGCAACTTAGCTAGGAGCCAACTTCCTTTGCAAACCCTCCATCCTGAACCAGCCATAAATTGCTCAAACCAACCAAGGTGGAGGGGCGGGGCCGGGTTACGAGAACTTCCGGACACGCCTACGTGGGCAAAGGTCCCGGCCACGCCGCCGGCGGGCCGCGACGTGCCGTGCGTCACGCTGCAGCGGCCTGCAGCGGCCTACCGCGACCGCGCGCCTCGAAGCACACGTCTAGCTGCGGCGCCCCCCGCAGTCCCCCGTCGCCCTGGTGATGTGCAAAGGTGAGAGGCAGGGCCTGGCTGGGAGGCGCCGTATGCCAATCAGGGACGCGGGCGGGTCCGGGGCTGGTTTCAGTAACCGAGGCGACCGGAGAGGCGTGAAGCCAGCTGCCTTTGCGAAGCGAGGGTCAGGAGGCGGGGCTTGGCCTGGCACCGGGTTCCTACGCAAATCGAGGGTCCCGGGCAGGCGTGGCCTGGCCATCCAGGGAGCTGCTCCTGCAAATCGAGGGCGAGGGGGCGGGGCCTGGCCTCCCGTAGCCCCCCCCCCCCCAAGGCAAACGCAGAGTCCCCGGCCCGGGGCATATGCAAATAGTGGCTGCGGGGCGGGGCCGGCCGGCTGCCCGCGAGGTACTTACACCAATGACGGATTACGGGGCGGTCCAGACGAGGGCCTCTGCACCGAGGCGGGGTCCTGGGCTTGCGGGGCCTCTGCAGGCGCCAGCTGTTGCTAGGTTGCAGCTAGTGGCCCTCGGTTGCTAAGGGCGCCTAGCAGCTTCTCCATCTGAACGTGACCAAAGCTCAATCCATGACCCTGCTTGACCCGAGTTCCCTGTTTGTTTTTTTTTCCTCCCTGGACCCTTCCCCCCTCACGTCTCCATCTTGCCGTCGAAGCTCCTTGCCCCGTGGGCGCCCAGCCCCGCCACTCTGGCCACCTGTCCACCCCACCGCGGCCGGTCGCCTTCAGACATGGGTCGTGTCACGACCCACGGCCCTAGTGTCGTGGCCACCCCCTTTCTGGCGACTTGGGTGGGTGGGCGGGCAGGCACGCAAGCAGGCACGCAAGCAAGCAGGCAGGCCCTGAGTCATTCAGGGCCATGGGGAGGCGTCTTCTGTACCTCGACGCCCACCCCACAATGCCCACGCTGGCCTGCCCTTGCCACCCAGGGTCACCCCCTGCGCTGCCCCTCCCACCCCCAGGAAGAAGGCCTCCTCCTCCTCCTCCTCCTCCTCCTCCTCCTCCTTCTTCTTCTTCTTCTTCTCTCTCTCTCTCTCTGTCTCTCTCTCTCTCTCTCTCTCCTCTTCCTCCCTTTACTCCTCCTGCCGTCCCAGGTACCTAACGCCACAGGCCTGAAGCCCACCCCGCAGCACTCCCAGCGCCTGGCCTGGCTGTCCCCCCAACTCCAGAGGCCTGGAGAGCCCCCACCCCCCCTCAACACAAAGTGACTGAGGCAGGCGGAGGGTTTCTTGAAACGCTTTAATGAAAGGGCTGGCTGAAGGCACAAGCCAGGCCGGGCGAGGCTGGCCGAGAGCGAGGGGGCCTGGGGCCTGGTGGACAGGTGGGCCGGTGCTTGGGCGAGGGCCCCCGAGCCAGCAGCAGCAGCTAGCGCCGGGGCTGGGCGACCTGGGAGATGGTGGTAGTCTCGAAGAGACCGCTGAGCAGCGCATTGTTGTGGACGGCCATGTCCAGGAGCTCTGGGGTGATGCGCCTCCTGGCGCTGTGGCGGGCCTCGTTGCCCGCCAGCTCCAGCACCTTGGCTGTCAGGCACTCGAGGGTGGCGGCCAGGAACACGGACGCAGACCAACTCAGGCGCTGGGCATAGCGGCCCTCCCGCAGACGGCGCTCCACCTGGCTCACGGAGAAGGTCAGCTCAGCTCTGGCGGTGCGGGAGTGGGCCTGCCTCTGGGGACCGGACAACCCCGACGATGACCCTCCTCCTCCTCCTGTTGCTGCTGCTGCTGCTGCTCCTCCTCCTCCTCCTCCTCCTCCTCCTCCTCCTCCTCTTCCTCCTCCTCTTCCTCCTCCTCTTCCTCCTCCTCCTCCTCCTCCTCTTCCTCCTCCTCCTCTTCCTCCTCCTCCTCCTCCTGTTGCTGCTGCTCCTCCTCCTCCTCTTCCTCCTCCTCCTCCTCCTCCTCCTCGACGGCTCCTCTGCCTTGGCATGCTGGGCTCAGCTCAGGTGGACTGGGCTCCCTCTGCTTAGCTCTGCTCAGCTCTGCTCTGCTCTGCTCAGCTTGACTCGGCTGGACTGCGCTCCCTCTGCTCAGCTCGGCTGGACTGGGCTTTGCCTGGCCCGATGTGAT
Source organism: Marmota monax (assembly GCF_021218885.2). NCBI lineage: Eukaryota > Metazoa > Chordata > Mammalia > Rodentia > Sciuridae > Marmota > Marmota monax. The sequence goes on along the minus strand of NW_026692025.1, from coordinate 510,613 downwards.
GCCGGTTTAGACGCCAACGGTGGGTGCTCGGTGGGTGCGGCAGGTAGTCTGGGTCCAGTGCTCCAGGGCCCCGTATCCTAGCGACCCCCGGCTGCCCCCTCGTGGGTCGGCGATGACGCGCTCTGATGATGTCAGCACTCCCCGGCTGGTCCGCAGTGTGTGGGCCTGGGCCTGGGCCTGGGCCTGGGCCTGGGCCGAGACGGGGCGGCCAGTTGGCCTCCAGGCCTCCCAGCCTCCTAGCCTCCTCACTGGCCAGGGCCCTCCCATCTTGGCACAGGAGCTCTCACTTTCTGCTGGAGGGGAGCAGTCTAGGGAAGAAGAGGAGGACTGGGGGGTGCGTGTCAGAGGCGTCAAGTATGTCCCATCACAGTGCTGTACCACCGCCAGGACCATCTACTTCCAAGAAACTTACACCGCCCCCCAGAAACACCCGGTACCCCTTAAGCTGTCCGCCCCCCCCCCCCTTGTGTGTGCGCATCTGCGCACGCGCGTGCACGCACACACACACACACACACACACATTGCTCCTGAGGGCCCCTGGCAGCCACTAACGTGCTTTCTTACCATAGAGAATTGCCTATGCTGGACGGAAACTATACGTGCAATCAGAGTTAAATGTGTGGCCTTTCGTGTCCGACTACATTCGCTTAGCATGAGGGTTCATCCACGTTGCAGCACGAATCAGCACTCCGTACCTTTTCACACCTGAATAATACGCCATTGTATGCATACACCACATTTTGTGTATCCACTCATCAGTTGGTGGACAGGTGATGACGTACACCTTTTGGCGATTGTGAATAGTACTTCCGTGAGCATTCCTGTTCGGGTTTTTGTTTGAACACCTGTTTAGAATTCTTTGGTGTCTGTATCTAGGAGTGGGATTCCTGGGCCATATGGTAATTCAATGCTGAACTTATTGACTAACTGCCAAACTGATTTCCACAGCAGCATTCCCAACATCAGTGTGTCAGCATCCTAGTTTCTGAACATCCTCAAATAAACTTGCTGTTTTCTCTTTGCTTTGTTTTCTGTATAATAACCATCCAAGCGGGTGTGAAGTGCTTCTTCATGGTCCTTTTGATTTGCATTTCCCAAATGGCTAATGATGTTGCGCATTTTTCCCTGAGCTTCTTGGCCCTTTGTGCATTTGCTTTGTAGGAATGTCCATTTAAGCTCTTTGCCCATTTTTAGAAATTGGATTGAATGCCATTTTGCTATAGAGTTCTTTGTATATTGTGGAAACCCAACCCTTTTCAGATATGTTATGTGATTTGTAAATATTTTCCCCATTCTGCAGGTTGTCCTTTGGTGTCCGAAAGATTTCCATTTGGATGAAGTCCAATTTGCAAAAAGAAAATGCTTTTGTGGTTGTGCTTTTGGTGTCATGGTGAAGGAACTGTTGCCTAATCCAAGGGTCACAGAGATTTACATCTATGTTTTTTTGTTTTTTTTTTTTCCCCTAAGAGTTTAAAAAAGATGGGCCAGGGTTGTGGCTCAGTGGCAGAGTGCTTGCCTTGCACGTGTAGGGCACTGGGTTCGGTCCTCAGCACCACATAAAAATGAATAAACAAAGGTATTTTAAAAAGCACCATTCTTATCAAGGATGGGAACTGAGGCCAAGGGTATTCTGTACAAATAAATCCTGTTAAACTAACTCAAGAGAGAGAGAGTTTAAAAAAGTTTTAGTCCTTACATTTGGATCTGTGATCCATCCATTTTGAGTTAGTTTTTTATATGGTGTGACACAGGGATCCATGTTCGTTCTTTTTCACGTGTCTGTACAATCATCCCAGAATCATTTGTTGAAGGGATTATTCTTTTTCCCACTACATGTGCCTGTCACCCTTACTTAAAATCAACTATACATAAATATGTGGGTTTGTTTCTGACTTTTAAGTTCTATAACATGAACATATATGTCTATTATGATGCTGATACCACGATTTTTGTATTACTGTAACTCTCTGGTAAGTTTTGAAGTTGAGAAGTGTGAGTGCTCCGCATTTGTTCTTCTGTTTTGAGCATGTTTGAGGCATCCAGGTCTTCAGTATTTCCACATGAATTTTAGGATCAGCTTGTCAATTTTTTACAAAGAAGGCAGGTTGGATTCCACCAGGCTTCACCCTGAATCTGTATATTGCCTTGGAGATTATGGCCACCTTATCAACACTAAGTGTCCCAACCCATCACCATGGAATACTTTACATTTATCTAGGTCTTCTTAATAACTTTCAGCAATGTCTTATAGTTTTCAGAGTACACATCTTACATGTGTTTGTTAAATTTATTCCTCAGTATTTTATTCTTTCTGATGCTATCATAAAAGGAATTATTTTCTTAACCTCCTTTTCAGTTTGTTAGCTGCCAGTGTATAGAAATGCAACTGATTTTTGCATGTTGATCTTGGATCCTGTAACTTTGCTGAGCCCATTTATTGGATATTCAAATAGGGTTCGTCCCTTCCCCAACACACATTTTGGTGGATGCTTTAGTGTTTCTATATATCTGGGTTTTTCATAGATGCACTGTACCAGGATGAGGAAGTTTCCTTGTACTTCTACTTTATTGAATTTATTTTTGTGAAAGTGCATTGGATTTTTGTCAGATGATCCTTTTTCTGTGCGATTAAGATGATGGTTGAACCCCTCCCCGCCTCTGCCCCCCCCCCCAGTTCTGTTAATATGCCATCCTACATAAATTGATTTTTTTATATGTTGAGCCAACCTTATATTTGTGAGTTAGATGGTACTTGGTCATGATATATAATAAATAGTTGAAAGTATAGGAGTGAATCAGGTAAGCTACCCACGTAGACAAAGCGTGTGTGTGAAGGAATTTGTAGCATGATGAGAAGCCAAGGCATTTGGTGGGATTGGGGGGAGCAGCAATTAGTTCCTTAAGGCTGGAGAGTAAGTGCTGGTGGGCCAGTGGTGGTTGATGTAGCTGGAGAAGAGGTTGATAGGAGCCAGGTCATGGAGGCTCTGTTTTGCCATGCTCAGGTCTTGGAATGTCCTATAGGTTATAGTGAACCGACTAATCTAATCTTGGTAGTGACATGAACTGGTTTGCTATTCTAGAAAGATCATTGTGGTAGCTGTGTGCAGAACAGAGCAAAGAGGATTGAGATTGAGGCTGCTGTAGTATCCCAGTCAGGAAATAATATATATCTCAACTAGGATAATGGCATTGGTAGATAAGACCAGGGGACAGATTCAGTTTTTTAAAGAAAAGTTTAGGTAGGAAAATACACATAATAGGTACTTTACTACATATTTCTCATAATGGTGAACCTAGCTGGAGACATGATGATTCATTTCTCATTCCTTCAACAGATATGCACTGAGTACCTGCTGTATGCCTGGGACTGTGTTAGGAATTGAGGAAATTCCAATAAGCAAATATGGATCACATTCCTTCTTGCAGACTAGCAAAAGATATAGACATGGAACTTGACAATTACAACACTGTACTGCAATAAGTGCTATGTGAAGGTAAGTTCAAGATGCTGTGGGAACACATGGAAGGAGTACCTCATACAGACTTGTGGGGTTGGGAAATGTTCCTGGAGAAATTAAAGAATGAGTAGAAATTAGCCTAGTAGAAAAGTAGGGCATGGGTTGGCAGGGAAAGGGGTTGGAGGGGTGGTGGTGGAGGAGGAGGAGGAGGAGGAGGAAGAGGAGGAGGAGGCAGAGGAGGAGGCGGCGGCGGAGGAGGAGGAGGTGGCGGCGGTGGCGGCTGCCATGGCTGAGGCTCTGGAATGACTCCCTGAGGGTAGAGTGTGGTGATTGTGGACTTTGGAGCCATTATTGGAGATATGGGGTGAAGGAGAACTTGCAGGTATTGGTTGGAAGGTGAGTACGGTTTGGAATATGTGAAATTGGAGACACCTGTGGTGTCTCAGGAGTCACTTTGACATCTTCCTCTCCTTCAACTCCTCTCTCACAGTTAAGCAGGCACCAAGTCCCTTCGACTCAACCTGCAAAATGCCTCTCAAATCTACCCATTTCTTGATATTGCTGCTGAAGAGATCTCACCTCTTGGGCACCTTCCCCTGAGCTTGAGCATCTATCTTGTCTGGAGGAAATTCTCCTTCCCTTTGTATTTCATTTTTTCTTTTCTTTCTTTTTTTTTTTTTTCATTTTTAATTTTTTATATATTTTTTAGTTTTTAGTGGTCCTTTATTTTATTTATTCATATGTGGTGCTGAGGATCAAACCCAGTGCCTCACACATGCTAGGCAAGCGCTCTACCACTGACCTACAACTCCAGCCCCCTTCCCTTTGTATTTCTGTAGAGGGCCATGTAAAGCTTTGGATTCTGTTCAGACTCCAGGTTTTAAGAGTTCAACACAGAAAGAATTTCAGGTCATTTGTTTCCCTCCAGAATGAAATTCTAATCTTGAGGGAGGTGGGAAGGACAGGCGAATGCATTATTGCAAACCTTCTCCAGTGATTCTGAGGTACAGCTCTGGTTAAGAGTCCCTGCCCAACACCCTGAGATATTTGAGTGTAAGAACCATGCCCTTCAACTTTGTATTCATTAAATACAACCAATGCCTGATATACACTCAGTGCTCAGTAAAGGGTCAAGTGAACCAGTGGATACAAGAGCTGAAGAATGATAGGGTCCAAAGAAATGGATGGAGGATATCTTAGGAGTAAGTATGGTCCCTTCATTTTTTTCAGTTGCCTTAGTGTTGAAATGGAAGGAGGCTCCCAGATATTCATGGGATGTCACTTTTGGCAACAATGGACCATCAGTTATCTGGGTTTTCTAGCAAGGAGGGATTTCAGATTATGTAGTCCGCAATATTTCCAGAAATAGAAATCATTCCTTTTTTCTCTAATGACCCACACAACACCTGGGAATTCCCATAAAATTCCCAGAAGAGAAGGCCTGGAAGGAAAACCACTTTCCCTATGTATACTTTGTATGGAACTGCCAGTGAAGCAGTAGATATGGGCAGAAGACACCACTCTCCTGGTGTCTCCTGAGATCTCTGCTCTGACTGGTTTTCATCTGTCGTTTTCTGCCAGTTTTGTTGGGACTCACCTTCCATTTTCTCTCCACACAGGCTTGTTGAAAATGTAGGAGCCAATGTTTCCAACCGTCCCTGCTCCAAACTCTGATGCATACGCACCTGTGTACAGGTGAGCATGTGCACACACGCACACACACGCACACACACAAGAAGCACACACTCCTGGGTTCTTGAGGAACTTTCAACAGGAACTTATATTGTGAAAACTTTCATTACGTTTTTTTAAAAAAATTTTAGTTGTAGATGGACACAATACATTTACTTTGTTTATTTATTTATTTTTATGTGGAGCTAGGATGGAACCCAGTGCCTCACGTGTGCTAGGCAAGCATTCTACCACTGAGCCACAACCCCAGCCCATTACTTTTAAAAAAGATGTCTGAAATACAACATTTTGGACACATGGAGGTGCTCCAGCCCCCAGTTTCCTATCCATCTCTTGGAAAGGAGTGAGCAGTCTAGGACATGCAGGGACACACAAAAGAACATTATCTTCTGCCATTGCATTAGGCCTAAACATACTTACAAAGCAAAACAGGCAGCTGTGGTAAGGAAGAAAAAGCCCTGGACCAAGAGTTCAAAGGCCCAGGTTAAAGTACTGCCTCTGCCACTTGTTCTCTGGAGTCTGTTTCCTCACCTGTAAAGCCAGAGGAATGGTATTACTTCATATTTACATAAACTCAGCTGCAAAACACTGGTTTAGGTACCCTTGTTCTGAGTTATCACGGACCCCTTGTGCTTACCTGCTATTGACACTGACTGTTAATATGCCTGCCTCCCATGGCAGAAGGAGATCTGCTTGAAGGCAGAAATTGTATGTCTCTCCCCTACTGTGCCCTGCCTTCAGTACTCAGCAGAGTGGTCAGTGAATTTTGATTGTGCAAATGAAGAACAACTGGAAACTTGTCCATTTTTGTCTTTCCTGTTAAGCTGTTATGTTTCTAAAAGAATAGCTACTGCTTTATGGTCCTCATAGGTGGGCTACCAGATAGGGCAAATCTACTTTCATTCTGTGTAAATTTGATGTATGGATGTTCCAAATGATCAGGAGTTGAGTCACTCACCATGTTACCTTACAACTACATTTGTCTTTTTTTTGTGTGTGTGTGGTACTGGGGATTAGAACCCAGGGCTTTGTGGTGCATGCAAAGCAAGCACTCTGCCAGCTGAGCTATATCCCCAGCCCTAACAACTACATTCAAAAGCCTGTTAAAATTCTCATAGGAGAATATTTCAGTAGGCTCGCCCCCGCGCCCTGGTTATTCAGTTGCCGATGTGTCCCCAGCACATTGCATTTCCTCAATAATAACCCTTTACACGTGTGTACGACTGCTTTAAAGATTTGTTAAAAGGTTCGTTTTCATGTTCACTGACTCATAGACTCTTAATAACACCATGAAATAGGCAGGGAAGGTATTCTTACTACCAGTTGACAGATGAAGAAACAAAGGTTCAGACATTACTTGTGTTGCCACGTACCATACCTAGGGCAAATTTGTGGCAGAGCTGGGCCTAGAATGTAAGCAGGTTTCTAATACCAGTCTGGTGTTCTTTATACCACTCATTAGTTCAACACTGTTGCATTTTGTGATGTTGCCTCAATGACATTTTTGCATCTCGCCCTATTCCTGCTTCTCAACTGCACCACCCAGTATTTGCCATGCTATTCTCTGTGCTCAACCAGGGCCTCTCCCTCTTTTCCAAACACATCCTCTTGCGATTTCCTGTCTCTGGATCTTTGCATGTGTTTCCACATCTTGGAGGACACTCTAACCCCAATATCACTGCAAGTTGAGAGAAACTCAAGGCATCCTCTTAATTTCACCTCAAAGGCCAGCTAGCCTATGATACCTTTGCAGATTAGCCCTGCTGGATGAGACCTCTCTACCCTTGAACTCACAGAGCAATCTGTCTTGTTTTGAAGGGATTTCCATACCTGTTTAATTCCCGGTAGTCTCTCACATCCCTTGTCTATGTCCCCACAGCCCCTATTACTCAGTTTTCAAAGCACTTATCTCCCAATGTTGTGAGTCTGCTTTTGCCCTATGACTGTAACCTCCATGAGGCCTGGAACTTTGATTCGTCTTGGTATCTCCAGCACTGTGCACAGTGCTGGGAGCACAGTAGTTGCTCCAAAAAAAAAAAAAATGTCGTGTGAATGAGTGGACGGATGAATGAATACTACCTAGCACGACGCCATGGCTATTCGAGTTGCAAAATAATAATGGATTAAACTCAGTTTTCAACCAAATCTCACTATTTTCATCCTATCCTAGTGGGGGATAAAGGTTCTTTGTCCTGTCTCAGGCTGTCTCTTCTACTCCCGCTCTGGATTCTAGCACACCCTGCCTCCCTAGGTGCCTCATTCACTCCATCAATGACCTCCTCTCACCAAGGTCTCTACTCGCTTCCTCTTCTCTGTCTGACTCCCTTCCTTGCAGTAACTAACTGGTCTAAAAGTAAGTGCCCTCAACTGGATGGGTGTCTTCCTTCGCCTGTCCCTCACATTATAAACCATGCATCTCATGATAGAGTAACCTGGCTGGGCCTTTTACTGGGGAACCTTCAGTGTCACTGTCCTTAGATATTTTCTATTGGGTTGGTCAGATGGCCCACAGAAGACTCTTTCAGATGCCAGATTTTAGGGGCAGAGTCAGTGAAGAAGACTGGAGGTTCACAGCTTTCAGGATGTATGCATCCTCTTAAGCCCCCTGTTTTCAATATGAGAACCCAGCCCTCAACCGGGTTTAGGAATTTCTAGTCCAGAGGCTCTTTCCTTTACACTCTCCAGGGAATGGCACTCCAGATTTCTCTCTGGGAAGGGAGAGGCCAGCCCCTCACTGGCTTTGGCTGCTGGAGGGGATTTGGGAATGAATTTACGTCTTAAACCAGTTTACAGACACACTCATTATTTTGGTGCCTAGCCACCTTCACCTCCACTTCCAAAGTTACCTGTTGCAATTTTTGAAGATCCTTGGGGGCAGGTGATGATACAGGTTGGCTTTTGGCTTTTCCCACTAAGGTCTCAGGATTCCTACTTTGTGGTCTTCTTGGATCTGCTACGTCAACTGCTAGTCATCCACGTGCTTTTCAGCATTCCAACTTTAGTTGCTGCTTCCTTTCCTGTTCTCCCCATCATATCCTCCAAATCCTGTTCCTCTAATCCTTTCAAAAATCATTTTATAGTAGTTTCAGTGGGGGTTCTGAGAGTCAATGAAGCCTCTCAAATGAAGAGGGTTCTGAGAGGCAATTAAGCTATATGTAGAACTATGGGTCCCACCTATACATCACCATGGACATGGGTGTCCACCTGCCTATTTCATTCATTCTCCACACGTGTTTCCCAAGCCACTCTTCCTAAAACTCTGCAGACCTAATTTGTCTCATCAGGCTCTCTGACCATTCTTCTGTTTCATCTCTGAATCCCCAGATCACCCAAGCCCCCAAACAACTTCCTATCCATAAACCCTCAGGCCTTTAAGGTCAGATACCTTGTCATAGACCTGCACTTCATGACCCCTAGCATTTTCCTGCACCTTTCCAGTTCTGAGTCTCCTAACTTTGCTGCTTCTAAGAAGGCTGTTGATTTCATAGGCTAGCCCCAATCCCTCCTCTTTTCCCAAGTAATGATATTGGCAACAGTGATAAACGGCTAGTGTGTACGGACTGTAAATTATGTGCTGCTCACTCTGGTGGATGCTTTCTACCCAAGATCTCAGTTCATTCTGCATCACGGCTTTTAATTTTTTTGTACCCATCCCCTTTTTAGGTAGTTGATATTGCATATGAAGAAACAGTGCCTCAAGGAAGGAAAGCTGATTTCCCAAAATTCGTCAGGCTAATAAGATGGAATTTAAGCCTAGGTCATTCTAAAGTCTGTGTTCTTCTTATAACACTATCCTGCCTGAGTCAAGGCATCAGAGAGGGAGCTAGAAAGCATAATCCAAATGTATACTAAATACCTGAATTGGAGAGAGTGCCTACCACCCAGTGGGTAAACTGTGGATAAAGATGGATCTAGCAGAGAAAACCTTTACTAACTTCACAAGTTTACACAGCATCCACACTTGTGATCCTCTGTTGTGCACAGGATAAATGACCGTGTTTATCTACCCACACAGAAAGTAAGTTAGAACACTACTACGAATCTGTATGCTACACACCAACATGGCTTAAGATGATTTATCACAATTGCAAAAGATGCCTGATTTTTTTTTTCCAGAAAGGAAAGTTGTTTTCCATTAATCAAGCTAAGACTTTATACTGCATTATTGCCTGGCACAAAAACAGATAGTCATAATGATAAACCCAACTCATCAAGAAAGTGTGTACTCTGTAGTTTGCGAACTCGACTCAGGAAATCAGGGAAGAGTAAAATCCACATGGGAAAGATTTCCATTGACTTCGCATCCAAGATGGTACAGTTAGTTCATGCTATGGAACACTTGGCAGTGATATACTAAATTTAACAAAGTAAACTCAAAAAGGCATGGCCAAGACAAAAACACACGAATGTGATCAGATGCTTGTCTCCATATTGAAGTGTCAGGCTTGCTTGTCTGGAAGCAAAGCATGGTGGACAGAAGTTAAGCTCCTACAAGGAATAGGGGTCCGAAAGTACTCTGAGCAAGATGGAGGGCAAAAGCCACATTCACTGTGTAAAGCCAAGGACTAGAATGTGGCTACCCACAAACTTGCCAACCCCTGGCTATAAGTCTGAACAATAATGACAACAACAAAAAAGAACATCTACCAAACTCTGCCAGGGTCTTTGGCTCTGACGAGCTAAAGGTGTGTGGGGATGAGGACACAGACAATGTTTCTAGAAAATGTTTTTGAGTTTTTTTTTTTTTTTTCCAAACTACTTGCAAAACTAATCTATATATGCTCATGGTTCTTTCAAGATCTTGCTGGAAGAACTGTGAAAGTGGGAATGATGATTATTGTCTGTGAATGGTTGGTTAGACTGTAAGCATGGAAAGGGTGAGGGAGTTAACAAAATTTATTGAGCAATATGGCAGATTAGTTAAAAGAACTGTCGCTGGAGCCACTGTCTTCAGGTTTCTAATTCAAAGTCTGACACTTATTTTAGCCTTGTGACCTTGGGTAAGCCACTTAATCTCTCTTTGCCTCTATTTTTTTGTTTCCATCTGTAAAATGGCGACAGGGTTGTTGTGGAGATTAAGTGCACTTAGAACAGTGTCCAGCACATAGACAGCACTATGTAAGAGTTGGCTATTATTGTTGGGCAACAATGCGTGCTGTGAACATCTTAGTTTAATAACCACAAAGTTGTTTGAAAAACTCTATGAGGTAGGTGTTTTCTTTTTTTTTTAAATTTTTTTATTGTTGGTTGTTCAAAACATTACATAGTTCTTGATATATCATATTTCACACTTTGATTCAAGTGGGTTATGAACTCCCATTTTTACCCCGTATACAGATTGCAGAATCACATCAGTTACGCATCCATTGATTTACATATTGTCATACTAGTGTCTGTTGTATTCTGCTGCCTTTCCTATCCTCTACTATCCCCCCTCCCCTCCCCTCCCGAGGTAGGTGTTTTCTGTTCTGTATCTGTATGAGAGGTAAATGAAAAGCCAGACAAAATGACCTAAGTCGCATAACTACAGAATGGCAGAACCTTTAGATGCTGCCTAGTCCAAGGCTTTCACTTCACCGAAGAACAAACTGAAGTTCAAAATAGAAGGGCATGCCTCAAGTCATTTAGTGCCAGAACTGGGCTTAGAAATTCAGCAACAGGCCTCTTCCCTTCACGTAATTCTCAAACTTTGGTGTGCATCAGAATCCCCTGGAGGGTTTGCTCAAACAAACTGGTGGTCTCCACTCCCAGAGTTCCTGATTTAGTAGGTCAGGGTGGGACGTGAACAGTTGCATTTCTAAAGAAATTGTCAAATGATGCTGATGTTGCTGGTCTGGGGACCAGACATTGGGAACCTCCACAGCACACCATAGTTCGTACATTCTTTTTTCCTTCTCACCACGGACTCCACCGTCTGTGATCTATAAACACTTACAAAGAAAGGGAAACTGGTGATGAAAACTAAAGAAAAATAAATAGCTCCCAGCAAGAAGGCAAGATGACTGACCTAGAGTCCTGGGTTTGTGTGGGACTTTTCCAATTTTAAGATGGGGAAAGTTGTACAGTACAGGAAACCCCTCAGTCCCAGGCACTCTGAGAGGGTTGGCCATTGTAGACAAAGGCAAACAAAATTTGGTGCCAGTCAGCTGCCAAACAGAAAAGGACATATAGAGAATGAGGTAATTTCTGATGAGTTTGTCTGAAAAGGACACATTCGTTTCTTCCTCTCCCAACAAATCTGTATTATGAAACTACTCTTTGTAAGGCACCATGTTAGGTGCTGTGCTCCTGAGACTATTGATCCCATCCCACCAGAGAAGAAAGGTAAAAGTGAGTCTACAGTGAGCTTGGTAGACACAGACCCAGGCTTATATACTCAGAAACACCTGGAATAGGTGTGGGAAGGGAACACCCCACATCGAAATTTTTCAACCATGTTTCAATACATGATCAGCAGTCCAATAATTCCCTTCCTCCCTTTCTTCCTCTGAAGGGAGCACATCATTGAGAAGGATTGATTAAACATTTAGGAAAAGGAGGGTGTGGTAGTGAATTATTTCATTAATAATTCAGGAGAGTCAAGGTAAGGGGAGTCCTTTAGTAAGGGCGGTAAGTTGAATTTTTTGTCCTTGTCTTTACAGACCCATGAGTATGTCCTTCACTTGTCATAAATCAATGCTAACCTCAGTTATGGTGTAATCTTCAAGGCTAATTTATACAAAACTTCAAAAAAGGCAAATGTCCTGGGGAAGACTAATGGCAACGTATTTTAGAGGAGTGCATAATAGCAAAGAGAACTCTTTAAGACCCCAAATTAATTCTCAATCCTTTGACCTGACAGGAATAAAGATTTCAGGGAAGACTCCTAAAGATTCATGGTAAAAATAAAATGCAGAAATATTTTGAGAACACATGTTGGAGCACTGGGTGGATCAATAAAATAATGCATAGACTACCAAGTGTTTCCTGGGAACTCACTGAAAAATTCAGATTAGGCTCTATTCTCTGTAAGTTTTCTTTCCTTTATGACTCCTATATTTCTTAATAATATATATATTTTTTTCTGTAGGGTGCACCCTGGCCTACATGTTCTTTCATCATTCTGCAGTGCTCAATGTGGTTATTGTACAGCTTCATTTTCAGTGAAAGCCACGGGAACAGAAGCCTCATACATTCCCCACCCATCCCACTTTCACACATCAGTCATTCAAGAAATAAAGGAAAGAAAGCATTAAATATGACCCAGTCACATCTTGGCAATTAACATAATATTTTAAGAGAAGGAAAAATATCATAAATGGAGGAAAACACATTACCTCCTAAAATGCCACCAAATTGCCAAAATACAAGTTTGTTAGTGGTGGTGGTGGGGGGGAGGTGGCGGGGGAGGGAGGGAATATTATCATGTGGAACCTCAGCAGTCTCTGAAAACCCTACAAATTTCCCTCATATAACTACCAAAGTGACGGGTTTGCTCCACAAGAACTGTTGTGACTTGGGAGTTTAAGTTCTTCAGAGGTGAGTTAGATAGAGATGACTCTTTGAAGAAATTAAAACACTATATTTGAATTCAGTTCCTGGGTTATCACTGAGCTTGTGTTACCAAACAATTCCTACAATGTCTACAGTTCTAGGACACTACAAAGCAAAATCTAGGGTTTCAGCCAAACCCTTCAATCCATAGGCCTATGTAAAGGGCTGTCCCAAGGAACCAATCATCTAGCCCATTGGTTCTCAAAGTATGGTCTAAAGAGTCTTGGGGGGCTGGGTAATCCCAGTGACTTGGGGACTGAAGCAGGAGGATCGATAGTTCAAAGCAAGCCTCAGCAACTTAGTGAGGCCCTAAGCAACTTAGACCTTGTTTCAAAATAAAAAGGGCTGGGGATGTGGTTCCGTGGTTAAGCACCCCTGGGTTCAGTCTCTAGTATGCTCCCTCCCGGCCAGCAAAGATTCTTGGGAGTTTCTGAAGCCCTTTTAGTGGGTCTGTGGGATAAAACTGTTTTTCCACATTTTTACTGGTACATTATATATAATGGTAGGATTCATTACATATTCATACATGGACACAATACAACAATATAATTTGGCCAGTATTGTTGTCCAGTATTGTCCTTTCCCTCCCCCCCTCCTCCCCTTCTGGTACCTTTCCTCTTCTCTACTGTCTCCCTTTAACTTTCATGAGATATCTCCGCCACCATTCCTTTTCCTTTTCTCCTTTCTAGGTTTGACATGAGAGAAAACATATGAACCTTGACTTTCTGAGTTTGGAGGAATGGCACCCAGCTATACCGCGCTCCTCAGTATTTACCCTAAAGAATTGAATTTGTCATACTGTAGCAATACAGGGATGAAACTATTTTACAATAACGGTAAGGTGATACTTTCTTTTTTCACTCCCATCATCTCATCTTTTCCAGAGGTGACATGACATGTGATGTTGTCTCTGATAGCTGAGGGATGTGTGCCTCTGTGTTCTTGAATTTTAAATATTTCTGACTCTCAATATCTAAGATAATTATTATCAATAGATACAACCTAAACTCCAAAACTCTTTGGGATCCTCAATAGTTTTTCAGGGTGTTAAGGTGCTTCTTTCTGAAGAGCAGAGTAAACCCTCTTTGGAGTAAAGAGACAACCTACTGAGCAGGAGAAGTGATCATTTCCAAACAATACACGTGGCATGGGGTTAATATCCAGCATATATAAAGAACCCCAATAACTCAGTTGCCCCAAAACAAATAACCTGATTAAAAATGGGCAATAGGGCTGGGGATGTGGCTCAAGCGGTAGCGCGCTCGCCTGTCATGCGTGTGGCCCGGGTTCGATCCTCAGCACCACATACAAACAAAGATGTTGTGTCCGCCGAAAACTAAAAAAAAAAATAAATAAATAAATAAATATTAAAAAAATTTTCTCTCTCTCTTAAAAAAAAAAAGGGCAATAGACCTAGGTCAATGTGACTCAAAGGAAGACATTCAGATGGCCAACAGAGACGTGAAAATATGCTGAGCAACACCAATCATATCAGAAATGCCAGGCAGTGCTACGCCTGACCCCTCTAAGAGGTCAGTTGTCAAAGAAAAAGAAAAAAAGAACAAATGTTGGTGAGGATGTGGAGGAAAAGGAACTCTCATACATTGCTGATAGAAATGTAAGTTGGTGCGGTGATTATGAAAGACGGTGTGGAGGATCTTTACGCAGTTAAAGGTAGATCTCCCATATGATGCAGCTACCTCACTTCTGGGCATGTATCCAAAGGAAATGATTATGAGCACACCAAAGAGATCCTAGCATGGTCTTGTTTATTGCTGCATTATTCACAATAGCCAAGATATGGAATCAACCTAGATGCCCATGAACAGGTGAATGGATAAAGGAAATGTCATACATATGTGTAATGGAATACTATCCAGTCATAAAAGAATCCTATCATTTGTATAAAATAGATGGGATTAGAGGACATTATGTTAAGGGAAGTGCATCAGATAGAAAAACAAGTACCACATGTTCTCCCTTGTGGATATTAAGACCAAAATTTAGGTGAATTGTTGATTTATCAGTGTTATTTCTAGAATGGATTTCATTCTAACTGTCCTAGTCAGAAGGAAAATTTACCTACTCAGTATTGCTTTGATTTCAATATGGAGAATCAAAGGAATTCTCTATGTTTCTGAAGTATAGTTACCAAAATTATCTAAAAAAGTTTAGAAAATGTGAGCTCATGTTGTAGCTTGGGGGAAAGATCTACCCCACTAGATGGTTGACAGAAGCCCTCCCTCTCTGTAACATGTTCCCATGCTAGAGAAAGGGGCCACTTCTGTTTCATGAGATGGGATAGAGAGACAATATGAAGTAGATTTTCACACAATATTATTCTGCTGATATGAAATTCTGGTCGCCAAGGTGGCAGATATGTTCTTAATCCCAATGCTGTCAAATTTAAGCCTGGAGCCCCAAGAGACGAGCAGTATTTAAGACATCATCTCTTGTTAAGTAGCAGCCACACAGTTGGCGATAGCCAGTGAAGGATTCCCTGCCATGTAGGACTCTCCAGTTGTCTATAAATAGGACCTGTGAATGAATAAAAAGAGAAAACATCATCAGAACAAGGGCAAACCCAAAGAACCCTAAATCAGAAGAGATCATTTAAAAAGCAAAGCGTTAGGTGGTTCTATGGTTATATTCTGTGCTATATTTTTATTTTTAAATTAAGCAGACTTTTGGAAGCCCAGGCGGGTGTAACCCTGTAGCAGGATAAATGGAAGTTGCAAAGGCAATAGTAGGTAATAAATGGGCCCTGCACTTGAGGGGTTTGTGTTTCTTGAATAATTGTCCTCTTTTCAAAGCAAATCATGTAATTCGATTCTTTCGTTTTCTTTTCTACTTCTCACTCTATAGTTTTTCAAAGGGTTAAGCTATTTTATTATTTTATTTTTTTTGAAGATATTCTCCATCCAGAGGAAATAAAGATGAAAAAGAAATGGAATCATGAAGGTGGAGGGACTCTTAGGGATCATGCAGTTAAAACCCCTCGTCATTCACATACAGTCACAGATGTCAGAGATGGGGTGGGTCCTGCTCCCAGGTCATTCAGTGGGTGAGTGGCAGGACCACAGCCAGCACCTAGGACTTTTTTTCCCCCTCTGTTTCCTTTGCAACAACACGACACATACTAAACAAGTACCATTATTGATTGATTTGTTTATTTTTATTTCCATTTTAAAAATTTTTTTGGTACTAGGGATTGAACCCGGGCTGCTTTACCACTGAGCTCCATCCCCAGCCCTTTTCATTTTTTTAAAGGATTTTTTTTTAACCTTTGTTTTACTTATTTTTATGTGGTGCTGAGGATTGAATTCAGTGCCTCACACATGCTAGGCAAGCGCTCTACCACTGTGCTACAACCCTAGCCCACCAGTTTTTAAATTTTTGAGACAGGGTCTCACTAACTTCCTGAGGCTGGCCTTGAACTTACAGTCCTCCTGCCTCAGCCTCCAGAGTCACTGGGATTACAGGTTTGTGCCACCATGCCTGGCTTTCTTCACTGCTTCTGTGTAACAAGCTTATTTGATATCTTTAGAGTTTAGGACATACCCTCCCAGGCTTTAGTTTGACCCAAAGCTCATTCTCAGGTCTCCTCAACTCAATTGTTAGAGTCCGGTGTGCTGTATACCAACGATGAACGACATCATAAGGCACAGTATTGATGACAGCTCGGTCATAGTTGTTGTACCTAACGTGGAATTGTGAGAAAGAAAGATCTCAAACACACAAATAGAGACATCTGCTGTTTATTGAACTACTTTATATAATGGTTTTCTCTGCATTCACTACTTGTTCTGCAGATGAGCTGACAATATGTCAACATTCTCTTAGGTGCACAGGATTGGAGAGAGGAGCTCTTCTGCCTGCTGATCATATTTTGTTTCTCTCTGGAGAACCTGGGGATAGGGGATAGAAGTTAAGTTCCAGTTGTTTTTTCCCCATCTTAGGATATGATGTTTTATCTAAAGCATATTTCATAGAGTACGTCCTTATTGGTCAAAGCTCATGGAAGCATTGGGGAAAGATTTGAGCTTGCCCCTCGTCAAGCTGAGATAGGCATGGTAGGCTGTATTAACAAAGGTTTCTTTTCAATGACTTATAACTTCTCATATATCTCCCTTTGTGAGAGAGATGCCAGCTATAGTAGCTACTGGGCAGTTCACCCAAAGATCTTAATTAATTCATTAAATACTAACATTTATATGAGCATGTGCTACAAGCTAGTAAGTGTGTTTAGGCACTAAACACACAATGATGAACATGGCAGACATGATCCCCTTATGTTCTCTCGAGGAAGATAAACGATAAACTAGAAATAAATAAATATATAAATAATTTCAGCTAGTTGCAGATGGTAGGAAGAAAAATTGGTGTTATATGTTTAAGCATGCCTGGGAAATCTATTTCAGATGGAGTGCTGAGTGAAGGATTTTTTGAAGAAGTGACATTGGAGCTGGTACCTGTATGATGAGAGACCAGCAATTCAGCCAGCTGAGGGAAGAACATTCCAGGCAGAGGGAATAGCAAGTACAAAGCCTTGGGGTAGAAAGGCATTTTATTGTGTTTGCAGATCAGCAAGAAGGTCACATGGCTGGTGGTGAGTAAGCAAGGGGAATAACAGTGGAGGAAGTGATACAAAGGAAATCGCCAGGGGTCAGATGATGTGTAACCATGCAGGCCACAGTGAGGACTTTGGATTTTTTGTGAGCACCATGGGAAGCCAGTGGAAAACCCTAGCTGAGATAATGGATTTCTGTTTTGGCTAAGGCAAATTAACTTTTTTTTTTTTAAGTATAACACACATACACACACACACACACACAAAAGCAGACAAATAATGATGAATTTCATGATGGGATCATATCTCTATCGCTACCATCCATATAAATAAGTAATTAACTAGAAGCCCATAACCTTTCCTCATGGCCCTCTCCAGTCACACTCTTTGTCCTACCCAAGGATAACTACTATCCCAACTTATGTTGCCAAAGATAAGTATTTGCTGTTTATGAAAAACAAAACTTTATATAAATGGAATCATCATATCTACTACACACACATTGACATCTATATGTTTCTACATGCATCTTCATACATTTCTACATATCTAGACTGTTGTGTCTTGTTTCTTTCATTTAATATTAAAGGGCAGCATTGTTCAGCAGTCATTTATTCATCCTTGGTGCTGTATAGCATTTGATTTTGTGAGCACAGCACAATTTATTTATCCATTGTCCTGTTGGTGAATATTTGAGTAATTTCCAGTTTGGAAGCACTGCAAATACTACTGCTTTGAACATTCTATTCCATTGTCTTTTGGTGAACATCTATATTCACTTCTGTTTGATATAATCTTAAGAATGGAATTTCTGGGTCATAAGTATGGGTATGCTCAGCTTTAGCAGACACTGCCAAAGATGTTCTTTGCAAAGAGAAATAAACATCCAATGGTTCTCTTCTTGGGTATCAGACAGTGTTTATTGGTTTTAGTACATAGCACAATCAAAGCCAGTATTCTTAGTTTTCTCGTATGTAAAATGAGCATAGTAACACCTGCTTAGTGGATCCCATAGGGATACTATGAAAATCAAATGAAAGAATGTAACAATGCTTCCTCCCAGGCTTGGAGGAGCTATGCCCAGAGGGAGAATAGGGTGTGGAAGCATAGTCTCCCCCAGAGTCTTGACCCCCCATTGTTACTTCCAGAAACTTCCAGTGCTGTGCTAGGTACTTCCACAAATATTTCATTCACTCCTTTTGACATTTCAGAAGGGAAGGTGTCCTTAACTTCCTTTTACATGTAAGGAAACTTGAAAGTTAAATTAAATGTGCCACAGGGCTCATAAGTAGCAGAGAGGTTTTAAAATCAGGTTTCCCTAATAGTTTGACTCATTGTTTGTACCTGAGAACAGAAATCCAATGTAATTTCTGTGTACATTTTTTCCTAAAGATAACTTTTTTAATGGATCACAACTGCAATTTCTTGGCTTCAAATGGAGATATATAGTTTATGAACATTTTCATATGTAATATCTTATTGACCCTCTATGTTATAATCCTGTGAGGCAAGTAGTACAGCTATTATTATCTTACTTTATAAATAAGAAAAAATAATGACAAAGCCCTGTGATTTGCCCAAGGCCACATGGAATCTAGTATTAAACTTTTTATATTAGATGATGTTGTTTTCTAAGGCCACTAGCAGGAAGCATCCAGTAAAGTCTATTACAAACTAGCAAATAGCTGTGTAATGTTCTTTTGATTAAAATAAGACTATTCCTGGGCTTTTGCACAAAGTGATGTCATCATATTATTGTGTAACTTTTTTTTTTTTTTTTCTTTTTCCTGCTTTGATGTGAGACAATAGAGGCCTGGGAGTGAGAGAAAGAAAACAAAGCAATAATTTATTTGATACAAAAAGCCATCCCTCTTATTAGTTGATATATTTTCCAAGTAAAGAAAGCTCAGTGATTGAGTAGAAGATGTATTTGATGGATTAGAACAAAAAGATGGCTATTTGAAGTGACCAACCAAATTGAAAAATTCTTAGTCTGAACAGGAAAAAGAAAAACATAGAGTGAGATTTACCCATATAAAGAATCTGGCATTACTAAAGAATCTATAGATGTGAAAATAATAAGAAAATATCATGAATGAATTTATGACTACAAATTTGAAAACTTAGATAAAATGTCCAAATTTCTGGAAAGAGCCACCAACTAAAGGTAAAACAAAAATCTTTGCCTGCCTCCCTCCCTCCGTTCCAGAGGGTGGTCTGTTGTTTGCTCAGAAACTCCAGGTCAGATTCAGCCCGGCCAAACAAGGAAACGGCTCTGCTACCAGGTGGCTGAAGCACACCACTCGTTCTTGAAGGTCTGAACCCCTTCCAAGTTTATCCAGGTTTATCCTTCCTTACCTATTTGGCCTCAGCCCTAGGGCACTATACAGATTTTCCTTTTGTGCTCACTATTTCTATTTTACACACTCACTGTTTTGCCACAGTTCCCAATTCTTTTTTTTTAATATTTATTTTTTTAGTTTTAGGTGGACACAATATCTTTATTTTTTAATTTTTATGTGGTGCTAAGAATTGAACCCAGTGCCTCACGCATGCTAGGCGGGCGCGCTACCACTTGAGCCACATCCCCCGGCCCCCCACCCCCCACCACCCCCGTTTTTTAAAGAGAGAGAGTCGGGGCTGGGATTGTGGCTCAGCGGTAGAGCACTCGCCTAGCACGGGCAGGACCCGGGTTCGATCCTCAGCACCACATAAAAATAAAGGCAATGTGTTGTGTCCATCTACACCTTAAAAAAATTAAAAAAAAAAAAGAGAGAGAGAGAATTTTTTTAATATTTATTTTTCAGTTTTCAGTGGACACAACATCTTTATTTTATTTTTATGTGGTGTTGAGGATCGAACCCAGCGCGCCGCGTATGCCAGGCGAGCGCGTTACCGCTTGAGCCACATCCCCAGCCCCCTTTTTAAAAAATATTTATTTTTTAGTTGTAGTTTGACATAATGCATGTATTTATTTATTTATTTATTTATTTTTATGTGGTGCTGAGGATCGAACCCAGGGCCTCGCAAGTGCTAGGCGAGCGCTCTACTGCTGAGCCACAACTCCAGCATCCCCAATTCTTTATATTAATATTCCCTGTTTAACTTACCGTGTAGTACGTATCTCCTAACTGGACTCACACCATCAATATATAATGTGTGTGTGCACGTGCACATGTTGTGTGCGTGTGCGCATGTTAATATATGCAAGTAGGGCTTATGCCAGGAGTGCAAGGTTGGTAGCTGAGTAAGATGTCCAGTGATCATCTGCCTAAAGGAGCCACAAATTTAAACAGCTGTTTATGCACCAAACTACCTTCACAAGAGCTAAGGAAGCCAGGTGAGACACCATAAAACCACAGTGCTAGGTTTAGTTATAATAAGATGTGTCAAAGAAGGCAGGAAGGAAAGAGTTGCCTGCATCACTCCTACCCCAACTTCAAACAGTGCAACATGGGGAGAGAAGCCTCCCACTTGGAGGAGGGAGAGGGACTTAAGTCCAGATCTTAGACTTGAAACCTACTACTAGTCCTGCCAAGGTGAAACCCAGTGCCTGGCAGAGCCCCATGATTCCTGTCCCAAGGCTAGCAGTCCCCATAAACTGAGCTGCTGGAATTGAGTTAGCCAAAGAGGCCAAGGTATTGTTTCCACTACCGCTCCTCCAGCCTTAGGCAGCAGAAAAAGTACCAAGACTCCACCTCCTGGGGAACAGGACAGAGCAACTAGCACAAGACTTTGAATTCAGTGGCTGGTCCACAGCCATGAGACCCAGCACCAGGTAGAAAACAGGCCTCCTATACCCAGGCCAGAGCTCTCAGATGGAGCTCTAGACCGGAACCCTGGCATCTGTGGGACAAAACTCGTTTCAGCCCGCATCACTGTCAGCTGTGGCATGATAGTTGTTGCACCCCTTAAACAGTGCAGATCCCTGCATCTGAAAGACCCATGTTTTGGTTTGGAAGTGAGGTGTCTCCCAAAAGCTCAGGTGTGAGACAGTGCAAGAAGGTTCAGAGGAGAAATGGTTGGGTTGTGAGAACCTTAACCCAACCAGTGAATTCATCCCCTGATGGGGATTAACTGAGTGGTAACTGAAGTGGTAGGGTGAGGCTGGAGGAGGCGGGAACTGAGGCATAGCTGTGGGGTATATATTTTGTGTCTGGAGAGTGGTGTCTCTCTCTCTCCGCTTCCTGATCACCATGTGAGCTGCTTCCCTCTCCCACACTCTTCTGCCAAGATGTCCTACCTCACCTTGAGCCCCAAGGATTGGAGCCGGCCTTCTGTTGACTAAGACCTCTGAAACCGTGAGCCCCCAAATAAACTTTTCCTCTTCTACAGTTGTTCTTGTTGGGCCCTTTAGTCACAGCAGTGAAAAAAGCTGACTAAAATAACCCAAGTGTGGTCCAGCTTAGGATCAGCTTGGACATCCAAGGGACTGCCCCACCAACACTACCCCAACCTTGGGCAGCAGAGTGAGAAGCGAAACCAATCCCTCTGAAAGACAGGGCAGGAAAGCGAGCACAGGACCGTGTCTTGGAACTCAGTGCCAGGCTTGTGAAACCTACACTGAGAAGATCCTAAGAGCATCCACCCCCAGGCCACTGCCTGAAAACAGAGCCTCTGGACCCACCCTAATGCCAGCGTAGACTCAGCCCCTACTAATCAGACCTCTATTTTGGCCAGCATCACCTGTGATCTGTTGCAGTGGTCTTGGGCCATGAGTATGCCACAGCAGTAGAAAGCACATAGCAGAGTGAGTCTTGGTCCTACCCCAATGTTGGGTTGGTCTCAGCAGGTTGTGGGCTCCATATGTTATCCAGCATTGTAGCGTTGGTGAGCATGGGACTGTCCACCCTTTCCTCCCTCAACCCCAGGAAGCACAACATGGAGAGAGTAATTGTCTGCTGGGGGAAAGAAAAGGGAGGTGGGTGCCAAGTTTTGGCATAGGAGCCCGGGGTTATTGACTTCACAGTGAGGCCCAAATCCTGGCAGAATCACATGGTACTTTAACAAAGTACAGTGAATGTGAATGAGGCATGTGAGCCTAACCTGGTCACAGGTGGATGCTAGCAAGTTCAGACTATTCTTCTCAGACACTCTGCAAGTTCATGACAGACAGCAAACCAACTGTGGATCTGGGACAAACCTGGACATGGGGCATCCTGTACTGCTGAAACATTGATATCATATCAAGCATCTTTTCTGATTACAGGGCAACAAAATTAGAAACCAATAACAAGGAAGACTTTGGAAACTATACAAACACAGAAATTAAACAACTCACTCCTGAACAACCAATGGGTCAAGGAAGGAATTAAGAAGAAAATTTTAAAATTTCTTGAAAGAAATAACAATGGAAACACAAATACCACATATAAACAAAGATGTTGTGTCCGCTGAAAACTGAAAAATAAAATATAAAATATTAAAATTCTCTCTCTCTCAAAAAAAAAAAGAAAAGCAGAAAAGACCTCATACAAATGACCTATCACACACCTCAAAGAAGTAGAAAAACAAGACAAACCCAAAATTAGTAAAAGGATAGAAATAATAAAGATCAGAGCAGGAATAAATGAAATAGAGATAAAATTACAAAAGATCAACAAAATGAAGAGCTGATTCTCTGACAAGGTAAACAAAATTGACAAACTCTCAGCTGGACTAACTAGGGAAAAAGAAGACTCAAATAAAGTTAGAGATGAAACAGGAGAAATTAGAACTGACACCACAGAAATACAAAGGATTTATATTAGCAAGTATTATGAACAATTATATGCCAGAAATTTGATAATCTGGAACCAGTTGGTAAATTCCTGGACACACACCTTACCAAGATTTGATCATGAATAAATAAACAACCTGAAGAGATCAATAATGAGACTGAATCAATAATTTTTAAAAATCATATATCAAAGAAAAGCCCAGGCAGCAAGGGAAACAATCAACAGAGTAAAGAGACAACCTACAGAATGGAGAAAAAATATTTGCAAAGTATATACCTGACAAAGGGTTAATACCCATAATATATAAGGAACTTAAACAACTCATTAGCAAAACAGCAAGTAATGGATTAAAGAAGGGGTAATAGACCTGCATGGACATTCCTGAAAGGAAGATACACAAATGGCCAACAGGTATAGGAAAGGCTTAACACCACTAATCATCAGGGAAATGAAAATCAAAACCACAGTGAGATACCATCTTGCTCCAGTTAGAATGGCTATTAGCAAAAAGCAAAAGGGGACAAATGCTGGTGAGGACATGCAGAGAAAGGGACTCCTGGGCTGGAGTTGTGGCTCAGTGGTAGAGCGCTTGTCTAGCACGTGCAAGGCCCTGGGTTCAATCCTCAGCACCGCAGGGAAAAAAAAAAAAAAAAAAAGGAACCTCTATATTACTGTTGGCTGGTGTAAATTATTTATAGCAATTATGTAGAACAATATGGAGATTCCTCTAAAAGTTAAAAACAAATCTACCCTATGATCCAGCTATCCCACTTCTGGTTATATTTCCAAAGGAGATGATATCAGCATACCAAAGAGATACCTGTATGCTCTTGTCTATTGTTGAATTGTTCACAGTAGCTTAGATATAGAGTCAAGCTGGATACCAATGAATGGATGAAAGGATAAAGAAAACATGGTACATATCCACAATGGAATGCTATTGAGACACACACATACAAACACACACACACAAATGAAATTCTATCACTTGACACATCATGGATGGAACTGCTGGAGAACATTACGTGAAACAAGCCAGCACAGAAAGACAAATACCACATGATCTCACTTATACATGGAATCTAAAAATGTTTTAACTCATAAAAGTAGGTAGGAGATGGCAATAGAAGCTTAGGGGCAGGGTTTGGAGAGATGTTGATCAAAGAATGAAAAATCTGAGTTAGACTGGAAGACGCTGCGGAGTTCTATTGTGTAACATGGGAAGTGTAGCTAATACCAATGTATTATATATTTGAAAATTGCTATGAGTGTAGATTTTACATATTCTCACCACAGGAAAATGATAACTATGGGAGGTAATGCATCTGTTAGTGAGCTCAGTTTAGCCATTGTACAATGTAAACACATTTCAAAACAACACGTTGTACATGACCAATATTTACAATTTCTATTTGTCAATTTAAAAATAAAGAATTGGAAAAAAAAGATGCTTGAGTGGCCAATAAGTACATGAAAAGATGCTCAACGTCATTAGTCACCAAGAGAAATTCAAATCAATACCCCAAGAAGATACCCCTCATAAGGGCTGAAATTGAAAGGCTGAGAACATCAAGTATTGGCAAGGACATGGAGCAGATACAATTCTCATACATTGTTGGGGACAGTGGTAAAACTGCTTTGGTAAAACTTGTTGTAATTGCTTATGAAATGAAACACTCATAGGTTCTGTAACCCACCAGTTCCACTCCCAGGTAATTATCTTGAGTGAACTGAAAATACATATTCACAAAATCAGTTTTACATGATGTTTGTTTATAGCAGTTTTTATTCATAATGTCACCAGACTGGAAACAGACTAGATGTTTATTCACAAATATTCGATTTAGTTCAGAATAGGCAATACTAATATATGATGGTGAAATGGTTAAACTGTGGTTTCCTTATGTATATGTGCAGGGTTTGACTGAGAAGGAGTGTGTAGGTACTTCCTGTAGTGATATATTATTTCAAGTTTTTTTGTAGGGGGGGCATGGGCGATTGAAATCAGGGGCACTTGACTACTGAGCCACATCCCCAGCCCTATTTTGTATTTTATTTAGAGACAGGGTCTCACTGAGTTGATTAGCTGTGGCTGGCTTTGAAGTTAACATCCTTGTGCTTCAGCCTCCCTAGCCCCTGGGATTATAGGTGTGTACCTCTGTGCCCAGCTGATAAATTATTTCATGTATTGATAGTAGTTTGGGTCACATAGGTTTATGCATCTGTCAGTCTTAATTGAGTATATACTTAACATTTTAACCATCACTGCATAGAGATTTTAACTTAAAATTGTATACAAATTTTGAACTCTAATTGATATAAATGTTAAAGTATTTTGGGGATATATGTAGTCATATGTGCAACATACTTTAAGATGCATTAATGTGATTAACATTGATGAATAGAGGAATGGCTAAATGGAGAGACAGTTTTAAAATTAGCATAGTAATATCTTGATTGTGGGATCTAGGTGGTAGGTATATGATTTTTCACTGTTAAATGTTTTTAATCTTTCTGTAAGTTTGAAAATATTAATAATGTTGTAAAAACTATTGAGAAGCTACTCACTGTTTTACTCAATGTGTACATAAGAAATGATTGAGGGAGAATTTCCTAGAGGTATTTAAGATAAAAAATGAATTAATATCAATATAGCTCCTACTGTAATCCAGGGCAAAATGTAGGGGAAACAACTTTTTAAAAAAATTTTTCTGGTGTTATTATTGCAATTAGGAACTGATGAGTATAGGATAAGCATGCCATTGAAATGACATACTTTATATATAACCAGAGATATGAAAATATGTGCTGTATATGTGTAATAAGAAAAAAAAGACATTTATTATTTAATTATTTGATTTGAATTAAGTTATTTGAATAAACAAAACATTTCACATAAGTTTTTCTGATCACTAAGTGTGTACTCTTTGTCATGTGTATCAAGTTTTGTAGTTATCTCCACACTGCCTCTGTAGTCTAAGAATTTTTTTCACCACTAGAGATTAAACCCAAGGCTTTGCACATAGTAGGAAAGCATTCTACCACTGAGTTTGTCCCCAGACCTTGCCTTTGCACTCTATACATTCTTTCTTATTGGATATACAATATATTTGCTTACTTATTAATTATCTGCTATAAGAATTAGAAGTTTATGAGGGCCACAGTTTTTGTGTGTTTTGATCACAGTTGCATGTCTGGGGTTAAGAATTGTGCCTGTGTCTTGGTAGATGCTCAAGAAATATTTGTTGAGTAAACTGAATTAATGCACAATAGAAGTTAGCTTGTAATACGTAAGATAAGAAGGGCAATTTAAATGTATAACAGAATAAGAAAAACCTTTGTTATAAGATGGAAAATAATTGGTTACAGAAACCTATACACAGGGAAGAATACATGTGTAAAACCTGACTTGCTTAGTGTGATGTTAAAAGAGTAAAAAAGCATCAGATGATGTAGAACGTTGTAAGTCATGAGGATGACCCTGGTAATTCTCTGAAAGACACTGAGGAGAAATAGCAGAACTTAACACAGGAACGACAAGATAAGTGTTATATTTTGGAAAAATTATTTTAGTTATAGATCAAATAATTAATAGAAGGCAGCTCATGTGGAAGCAAGGAGACCAGTCAAGACTTTAGCAGTGGTATAGAAGAGTGATAACAGTGGTCCCACAAGAAAAGATGGCATTGTGGATACAAAACAGTGGATGGTTTGAGAAAAAATTAGGAGGCAGAGTTGATGATGGTTGTATACTGTGAAGGAGAGGGAAAAGCTAAAGGTGACTTTTGTCTTCTGGTTTATGCAGCTTGGTGGATGGTGGTGCCATTTAATGAAATGTGTGAAATAAGTGGAGGGGAAGGATTAAAATGAATGGAGAGGATGAGTTCGGTTTTGAATATGACATATTTATGATTCTACAAGATACCTAAGTGGTGATATCCAGAAGACAATTGGATACTTTGGTTAGGATCTTTCATAAATCTGGGCTAGAGACAAAAATGTTGTCATCATGGCTTTGGGTACCCTATCTGCATGGTTACTGAGGTCAATTAAATGAGTGGGATACTTTTTATTTCAATAGATATTTTCATTTTTAAAATTCAACCTTTAATACCTGCCCCTTCCCAAAATTCTGTTGGCCTTTTTATTATTACATGGGAATTATAACAAGAATATAAATTGTTGTATAATGAAAAGCTATAGAAGAATGATATTAAAATATGGCAGATAGAAAGAACTTAGGAATTATCATTACATTGTAACATTGATATTTGGAAAATATATTACACTGGAGAATAGTTATTTGATACTCACCTGATCAAATAAAGTTCTTTATTCCATGGGTAGATATTTAAGACAGGCCCAACTCCAATCATGTGGTTGTGACATTCTCCAACATTTTCAATATATTCATGCTTCAATGGCACTTTGCTGAGGAGTTCAAATTGCTCAGGTACCTTTTGAAGTACCTGTTCTGCTGCATAGAATCCATCTACTAACAGTGTCCTGCCACCTGTTCCTTCATGCTTAAGACAGTGAAATACTTGAATGCTATGGAGGGAAAAGAAAATTCTTCTATTCAGTGGGATAGAAGAGAACACATCAAAATTCTAGAATATTATATAAGAAATGATAACTGAGCCCATTTGTGTCATTTTCTTTTCCTGAAGAAAGAAATCAGAATTCCTAGTTGTTTTTCCATCACATCCAGTTGTACTTTTTTGTAATATTAATCATTAATGAGTTGTGAAACAATGTTGCTACAGATTTATTTTAAATATATCTAACATATATTGAAGCCTCTATATATCTTGATATATTGATAACAATACAAGCATGAGTAATGCAGTATAATAAAGTTGTATATGATAAAAAACAAGACCCATCAAAAAGAATTATTTACTTTAGTGGAGTATTGTATAATGAAATGTTTGAAAGGAGTAAATGGATGAGTTTGCTTAGGCTTAAAAATGAGGAAGAATTATACGGAATAAGATTGAAGTAAAGAGAGCATTCCAGATAGAAAGCATGAACAAAGATATTGATGTAAAGTAACAAAGTATATTCAACAAAGATAGTAAGAAGCTCCTATTGGCAAACATAGAGAAACAGAATGATTTTAAGCTATGAAATTCTATGGTCATATCAACATTTAAAAAAGACTATTATGGGGCTGGGGTTGTGGCTCAGTGGTACAGTACTTGCCTCCCATGTGTGAGGCACTGGGTTCAATCCTCAGCACCACATAGAAATAGATAAAATAAAGTTATCATGTCAATTTACAACTAAAAATATTTTTTAAAAGACCATTATGATGATAGTATGAAAAATGGCCTGGCAGGAAGCAGATGACAAAAACTTGGAAAACATTTGGAGGATGAAGGACAACCAAGAATCCAGAATGACTCCTGGTTTATCACTTGTGCAGCTTTCAAGGTCATAATGGTATTTACTAAGACAGAGAGTGCAAGCAGATGTACAATTGCATGATAATGAGGAGGTATGAAGGGTTGAAGAAGTTCAGTTGAACATTTAACAGGGAAAGGGAAAGTGACTATTACATTAAGTAGAATTTTCAAATTAAGAGGGGAAATAAAATCAATGATAATTAAATAGGTAAAAATAAGAAAAAAGTAAACTTCAAAGCAAAATAAGAAAGATGGAGAGAATAAAACAAAGTGAAAATGAATAGAAGTACAATTAAAATAAGAAAGATCAGTTCTTGCCATGTTGAACGTTCTGTGAAACATATAGGTCAAGAATATTTAGTATCCATTTAAAGGCGAGAGTAGAGGTAAACAGAGGTAGACTGTGTAGTCTGTAGGTGACAAAGGCAAGAAGATGAAAGAAGTCATTTGGAGAGATCATTTCAAGTATGAAAAAAGGGACAAAGAGAAATCCTTGAAGAACAATAATATTTAGGGCATGAATACTGGAAAATCAGCCAGCTTTGGCTGAGGAAAAATGGTCAGAGATACATGAGGAAAACCAGAAAAGCAGGGATATTTAAGAAGAGAAGATATCAGGAAGAAGCCAGTAGGTATGGAAAGGCTAAGATTGAGGAAAGAGAAATTCCCAAGGATGCTGGAGAGAGTGATATCCAGAGCAAAGATAAGCTTTAGAAAGGACAAGGCATGTAACAATGCAAATGATAAAGATGATAACAATATGACCAAAATGATAATGATAATAGCAAATTTATTTATTGAAGAATTTTATTGGAATGAGATTGAAGTGAGGAGAGAGCATTCAAGACAGAGACAAACATGACCAAAGATACCAATTATTGATTGATTGATTGATTGATTGATAATAGCTAATTAATCTATTGAACACTTAACATGTTGACAAGTATACTAAATGCTTTAAATTAATTATAAAATATAATCTCTTAGCAATACTAATGGTTAAGTTTTATTACTGAAACATAGAGATATTAACTTACTTGTGTACAATCACAAAGCTAATGATACATATTTAAGCTGGTATGCAAACCCAGGTCTGGTCAGTACCATAGCCTTACCTCTTATCCACCATTACATTGCTAATTTACTTCATCTTTGCTGATAATTGAAAAAGGTAAAATTAAAGGCACAAACAATTGCTTATTACTGGTGTTAGTCATAGAGGGAAGAGTTAATCGGTATTAGAATCTCAATCCCTACCTAACTGCTTCTCATTCCAACACCTCTTTCTTCCTTATACATCTCCTAGAATGAGGATGCAGGGCTGTTGGTCTCTTGATATATTGCTAACAATGATCAGAATCTCTAAAAGATGATTTATTCTTCTTTGCCTGAACCAAACATTTTCAACTTTCAAACCCTTAAAGCAAATCAATGTAACCATAATCAGTTGAATAGTATCACCCTCTCATGCTATCATTATAAATTCACATGTATACTCACTTTACTAATACCTTTGTGTCTCAGGTTCATCTATATGCAGAAGCAAGATAAACAATATCAAAATAACAAACCACAGAGTTGTCTCTAGTAAGTAGCAAATGGTAGGAAAGTTAAGTATGCTATTTATCATCTTTGTCTCAATAGCTACTGATTTGATGTGAAAAAATTGTTAGCCATTCATCCTCTCCGACTTCTTGTAAATCAGGTTCAAATTCTTATTGCTTCCCAAACTCTTGATTAAGATCAAGTGCGGATTCAAATTCTTCTTAATACTATCCTCAAAACATCACTGTTTACAGGACTGATCCCTTGTAACATGATTTGAATTCAAGAGAATTGTACAAATTACAAAACTAATGGTTAGCCAATACTTTTTGATAATTTATAATTATTTTGACTAAAAATATAAATTTAACAAAATTAGGACTCTATTTGTGTGGTAAGGTAGAATTTCAATCACTTAAAATTTTATTCCTATGAGTCTAAAGAAGACCAAGCTAGTGTATTTCAAAATGATTATTTCCATGGAAGGAGAAAGAAAGCTATGCAAATTCGTGGCAGTAGATGTGATGTTGGTTAAAACAGAATAGAAAATGATTAAGAAATTACTTAAGACCATCAGATATCAAAGATCCTACTGTGTAAGAATTAAATACACCTACCCACAGGGCTCTTGAAAATAGGTAGTGTCAGTGTGCCGATCTAGAGCTAGCTTGGTGTATGCAGTGTCACCTCTCGAGAAGTCTGAAGTGAAATACCACATCCTCCCATAGATGGTTTCTCTGTGAAATGAAATAAAAGAAGACTTATTAGCTATTTGAAATTTTTCTTTTTGTCTTTAAAACTGTTTCCAATACTTTACTCACAAATAATAATATAATTTTTGGTTCAAGATTGCCATACATGAGGTGAGATTGACAGTTAAATGCATCACCAGTCTTGACAATTCTGTCACTGATTTATATTCTAGGAAGTTGAAGGAGAAACTGTGGAAGTATAATGTACTCTGAAAGCTTAGAGAGTCATCCACTTTGTTTATCTGCCTACTTTTAATAGCCTTCATATTCAAGGTTATTCCCTGTGCTTACCTTCCTTTCATAGAAAAAGATGATGTAGCTGCTTCTAGAAGTGATTTATTTAAGTTAATTTTTATAAATGTTGTGTTTTATTAATATTCTTAGTTTTCAATAATAATGTTAATTTTCTAATATCTTGGATAATTCAATTTTCAAGGTTGACTGAAGAGTTTCCATATTCTTCATATGATGTAGAAGTGATCTTTTGATCATGGAGGAATAAGGAAAAGAAAAAAGGATAATTTGTTATCAGTATTTAGTGAGACTTGCTATATTGTTTGTGTTGTATTTCTCTCTGAGGGATGTATCACAGATTTTGATTTTTGTAATTATTTTCTTAGTAGGCTCAGATATGAATAAAGGTCACTTTAATTCTTCAGCACTCAGAGTTCATCATTATCTAAACTCTCCAAATCTAATCAGAAAATGTTTTTCCTTTTGATTATAAAAGTTCTAAAGCCTTCTCAATTTATTGCTTACCTGAATAGTTTCTTTTACTCGAAAGTTCTCAAACTGTTTCCAAATGAATAGCTCATAAATGCTATTGATTTATGTTCTACTAGCATAAGACAAATGATCCAGCATTATTTACTATGCAATGAACTACATCTGGGTCTTATCAAATAAAAGAGGAGTATTAATTATAATGAAGTAGGTTTATATCACGTTTAATACTATGTAAGATCATTCTCTATGTCAGGTAGAAATGCAGAAGGGAAATGAAAAGAACACTGTATTTAGGATCAGGAAACCTGAGGTATTTAAACCCTAGCTTTATTGCTTACTATCAGAGCAATCCCAGGCGAGTCAATATATCTTAGCATCAGTTGCCTCAACAGTAGAAAAGAAGATAAAGCATGCAATTATAAAAATTACTATTGGGCTGGGGCTGTAGTTCAGTGGTAGAGCGCCTACCTCACACGTGTGAGGCACTGGGTTCGATCCTCAGCACCACATAAAAATAAAGATATTGTGTCCAACTACAACTAAAAATATATTAAAAAAAAAGAATTACTGGGCTGGGGATGAGGCTCAAGTGGTAACGCAATCGCTTGGCATGCGCGGGGCACTGGGTTCAATCCTCAGCACCACATAAAAATAAAGATGTTGTGTCCACCGAAAACTGAAAAATAAATATTAAAAAATTCTCTCTCTCTCTTTAAAAAAAAAAAGAATTACTAAAATAATAGATGTGAATGTGCTGGTTAAATGCTATATAGTGTTTTAACAATCAATCTCTAAATCAAGCCCTAGGAATCAGAGAAGGTCAAAACTGGATTATCTTGTGATGCCATGTTGCTCAAACTGATTTTGAACAGAAGTTAAAACAGAGTATGGTGGGGGGAAATGAGAGGGTATTTATGTGTTTTGGAATGAATTTGCCTATGGTCATATAAGTCCTTGATGGTAGAACTTAAACTACTAGCAAGTTCTTTTTATTCACATTGTTCTTTCTAGTGTACAATGATAACTATCACTTTGAGGACTAGAGGGCAAGAAACTATTCCAGTGATTTGAAAGTCTTCATTATATTTACCACATAAGTTTCTTTAGAGATTAGATATCTAGTCCTTAAGTAAATCACTGCAAGTGGGAGTCCCCTTATTTAGGACACAAAATATTCTGGACTCAAAACAAGGGTGACCAGACCATTTATATTTTTATTAGTGTTCATACTCTGGAAATTAATTATTGTGGATTTCAGGAAACTAATAAATTACCTGATTAAGCTGATCCTTTCTG
Organism: Marmota monax; assembly: GCF_021218885.2. Classification (NCBI taxonomy): domain Eukaryota; kingdom Metazoa; phylum Chordata; class Mammalia; order Rodentia; family Sciuridae; genus Marmota; species Marmota monax. The sequence goes on along the minus strand of NW_026692025.1, from coordinate 477,913 downwards.
CCAACTTCTCTGTGTGTTCTTGAGTGGCAGGAACATTTTCTACAAATGCAATTCCATAGAGCAGAAAGTTTTGTAGAAAGTTCTTCAGTCCCTCATTGGTTTCTAAGAAACTCTGGAAATCTATAGATGGAACTTGGGCTTGCTGGTAGATTTCAGCATTCCATAATATTCTAGGCTGGATAACCTTTTGTTTCTGTCCTTCATAGCTATTTTTCATTAGCCAATCCAATTCGTATCTAGTCACATGACCATCTGGCCCTTTTAGGGAAAAAAGACATTACAATAATAGTTTTAAATACTGCCAATAATTTACTGGTTAATGATATTAATTCTTTTTTATGGTGCTGGGGATTGAACCCAGAGCCTTGTGCATGGCAAGCACTCTATCAACGGTATTGAATCCAGGGCCTTGTGCATGGCAAGCAGTCTACCAACTGAGCTATATCTCCAGCGCAGGATGTTAATTTTTAGCAACCAATTACCTAGTATTGTACTGTTTATGAAACCAAAGTAAAATGAGCAGCTATAATGTGTTTCAGATAGAAATATTTTGGGGTGGAGTGGTATGCATGAATACATTAATGAATAAACAAATAGACCTTCCCAGAAGGTAAATAAGTTTATGGAATTCTAGCTACATAGTAAAGGACCTTTGGAACATTTATTAAGTCATCAAAGAATGATAATCCCAGTAGGTTGTTAGTCTACTCTGCACTGTCTCCCCTTGTTCCAAATCTCCATTTCCCACCTTACAAACTCAGAATATTTGAGGTAGATGGGACTAATCTTTATTTTACAGATGGTGAAAAGGTCATTTAGTGTTGAGTATCCTTTATCTGAAATACCTGGGGACCAGAAGTGTTTCTGATTTGGAATTCTTGTGTTTTCTTTTTTCTTTTTATTTTTTTTAGTTTTATTGATTTTATTTTTTAAATACATGACAGCAGAATGCATTACAATTCTTATTACACATATAGAGCATAAATTTTCATATCTTTGTATATAAAGTATGTTCATGCCAATTCATACCTTTATACATGTACTCATGTACTTTGTTGTTTTTTTTTGCACTACAATTCTTTTTTAAAAATTTTTTTAGATGTTGATGGGCTTTTATTTTATTTATTTATTTATATGCAATGCTGAGAATTGAACCCAGTGCCTCACACATGCTAGGCAAGCGCTTTACCACTGAGCCACAACCCCAGCCCCGCATTACAATTCTTATTACACATATATACCACAATTTTTCATATCTCTGTTTGTATATAAAGTATGTGGACACCCAATTTGAGTCTTCATACATGTACTTTGATTTCTGTAGTTTTATTTAAGGAAGTGATTCTTCCTGCTTTATTCCATGTTCATGGATTGGAATAAATAATTTTGTTAAAATGTCTATATTATGTGAAACAATATACATATTAAATGCAATCCCTATTGAAATACCAATGACATTCTTTACAAAAATAGAAAAAAAGATCCAGAACTTTGCCTGAAACTTTGCATACAATATTTAGGACACAAGACTGAGATGTGCTCTCCAAAGAGGTTGGGTAGCCCTAACTTTTTGGCCTTGCTGGTTGAAGTACCTCTGGTATCTCTTTTAGCCTGGCTGTCTCCACAGTTAGCAGCTTGTCTTGGTTGACAGTCCACACAGCTGGCATCTCTTAATTACTGGGGTCTCCATTCCAGCTTTGTCCTCACTTTCACAGCTCATGCATGGTCCTCTGAGGGGCAACCTACAGGGACTCTGATCCTGCTACACTGTGTCTGGCCTCCCAGGCCTTCTTTTGAAATCTTGGTGGAAACCTCCATGATACCTTAACTCTATAGCATCTTACATTCCTGCAGAACCAGCACCACATGGATGACATGTTGTCTACTGTAAGTTTGCACAATACCAGGACCCCTGGAATCCTGGCTGCAATGACTTCTAAGTACCTTTGTGTATCAGAATGGTAAAAGAACTTCCTAAGTCCCACTGTGAAAGCCAGATGTGTCCTGATGTCTTCTCAAAGGGATTTTCTCTTTTGTACATGTCCAAAGTACTCTGTATCAATTTAAGATCTGTAATCTCTTTAACAAGGTCACTTCCCTGGGTCCATTTTATAAACATTTTATGGTCAAACTGCAAGTTTTTAAAATCCTTTAGCTCTGTTTTCTCTCCAAATTCTCACAGTAAACCTGGCTAAAAGCTATCAACAATATCCAAACCATCCATACCACTGATCAAATAATGCATTGCCTTGAAATTATTTCCACTGGATTAATTAGTCCATTACCTTTAAATTCAACCTCACATAAAGTCTGAGGATATGGAAAAATGTAGCCAAGTTCCTTCCCAGAAGATAACACAAATGGCCTATAGTCCAATTTCCAGCAGAATCTTCACTTCCCTCTGAAACCTCATGAGCATAGTCCACATTCCTATTGCCATTCTGGTCTTCTGAGCTTCCACCAGAATCACTGATTAAGCTCTGCTTATATCATTCTAAAGATTTTCTAACTTGCACCTCTAAACTTCAAAATTCCTCCTACAAACCAGCTCCAAAGACTTTTGAACCACATGGTTAGGTTAGTCACAGCAGCAGCACCACTCCAAGTACTGGTACCAATTTCTGTGTAGTCAACTTTTGTTGCTGTGACCGTAAGCCTGACAAGAAAAGTTAGAGGAGCAAAAGTTTATTCAGAGCTAGGGTTGCAGAGGTCTCAGTCTATAAATGGCTAATTCCATTGCTCTGGGCCCAAAGTGAAGCAGTACAACATGGGATAAGTCCCCATCAAAGAAAAGATTTTCAGCTCATGGTGAGGTCAGGTAGTAGAAAGAGAGGTGGGAAGGGGACACAGGAAAGACGCACCCTTCCAGGGTATGTATGCACCCTTCCACCTCCTCTAGCTGTAGCCCATCTGCCTGAAGTTGTTACCACCTAGTCGGTTCATTCAAACTAGGACAGACTGATTGGGTTATAGCTCTCATAATCCAATCATTTTAGCTCCAAACACCTCACATCCAAACTAGAACAGGCATCACATTAAAAAGCTTCTGCACAGCAAAGGAAACAAGATCATGAATAGAGAGCCTAATGAATGGGTGAAAATCTTTGACAGCTGCTCTTCTGACAGGGATTAATATCAAGAACATATAAAGAACTTAAAACTTGGGGCTGGGGATGTGGCTCAAGTGGTAGCGTGCTTGCCTGGCATGCGTGCGGCCCGGGTTCGATCCTCAGCACCACATACAAACAAAGATGTTGTGTCCACCAAAAACTAAAAAGTAAATATTAAAATTCTCTCTTTCTCTCTCTTTAAAAAAAAGAACTTAAAACTTAATTCCACAAGATAAATGAACGAATCAATAAATAGGAAAATAAACTAAAAAGACATTTCTCAAAAGAAGAAATACAAATGGCCAACAAATATATTTAAAAGTGTTCAACATCCTTAACAATCCGGGCTATGCAAATAAAAACCACACTACAGTGAAATTACAATTTCATCTCACCCAAGTTAGAATGGCAGTCATCAAGAATACAAATAACAAATGCTGGTGAGGATGTGGAGGAAAAGGTACACTTATAAACTGTTGGTGAGACTGCAAATACACTCACTTTGAAAGTCAGTATGGGGATTCGCCAAAAGACGAGGAATGGAACCACCACATGACCCAGCTATCCCAGTCCAAAAAGACTAAAATCAGCATACTATAGTGATACATGCATACCGATGTTTATAGCAGCACAGTTCAGTTGCCAACTTATGGAATCAGCCCATATGTCCATATACAGACAAATGAATAAAGAAATTGTGGTGTGTATATACACAATGGAGTTTTACTCAGCTACAAAAAAGAATGAAATGATGTCATTTGCTGGTAAATAGATGGAAATGGAGAACATTGTGCAAAGTGAAATAAACCAGACTCAGAAAGTCAAGGGTCAAATGTTTTCTCTCATATTGGAGGCCAGAGGGAAAGAAGGGTGAAAGGAATATAAAGGGGGATCTCAAGAAAATAGAAGGAAGACCAACAGAGTAGAAGAAGATCAAGAAGGAGGGTGGAGTGGAGGGAAAGGGAAGATACTGGGAAATGAGACTGATCAAATTATGTTATATACATATAATATGTCATAATGAATCCCACTATTATGTATAATTATAATACAACAATAAAAAATAATTATTTTTAAAAAGAATACTCCAAGGAGGTTTCCTCACCACTTACAAGTGAAAAAGAGTGTGGTCTCTTCCTGACGAATGATCTTTGGCTTGATACATAAATCCACACTGGCAGTGTCCAGGCTGCGCTGGTGAGTCTTAGAGTTGTAACAAGATGCTGAGCGGCAGTGGTCTCGAAGCCAGACATAATCAAAACGCATCACAGTGTCAGCATACTGCAATTCTAAGAAAAAGATCACATTTATCAGAAGTATTTATTTAGGGAAGCTAAACAAAATCAGTAGCCAAAAACCTTCCTTCAAAAAGACTTCTCCAAAGAAACAAATAAGAGTAATAAGGAGGAGATTAACTCCTTGCCAAGTTATTAAAATATACTACAGATTTTCCATAATTAACATAGTGTTATGTTGGTATAGAAATAGGTAAAACAATGGAAGAATACAAAAAGCCCAGAAATATGGCCAAATATGTAGAGGGTATAAAAGAGGTACTTGAACAAGTTTAGCAACATTTCTGTTAGTTTGAAGTTATACCAAGGTTAAAATTTCAAAAAATCAAAGACTTTACTATGTACCAATTTGCTCAATTAAAAAGTAAATAAAAATGAAATCAAGTTTATAAAAGAAATAAAAATGATAAAGTGGGAATAAAAAATATGGAGGAATATTATAGAGAAATCTTATAAAATTTCCCTGAAGGATTTGAAGTAAACCTAAATGAAGACATGCAGTGCTCACAGATGGGCAATTTCAATAATGAAAAGAAATAAATTCTCCCATAAATTACAAGTAATTCTAATCCATATTCTAGTAGAAATTTTCATGTACTGAATGAGATAATTTCAAAATTCATATTGAGAAGTAACAAAGCAATAATTTTGAAAAAGGAGATTGGATGAGATACCAGATTATAAAACCAAAACTTTAGAAGTCTGATATCATTACAAAATAAATGCATAGATCAAAGGAATAGAATAGAATCCCAAAGTAGACTCACATATACATTAAAATATGATACATGAAAGAAGTGGCATTTTACAACAGTGGAATAATACCTTTACTGCTCACACTGACTTTCATTATATTATTATTTTCATTTGAAAGACAAGGAGATTAAAGGTTAGAGATGTTCAGTAACTTAATATAATAATTAAGTAGTACAGTTAGGACATGAACATAAGTTATTCAGCCTCATATACAACTACACTACTGTTTTTCAAATTATAGTCTTGGCACAGAGACAAACCCACATAAATACAGTTATCTCATACTACACAAAGGCACCAAAAACATACATTGGAGAAAATTGCTGGGAAAACTGGAAATCCATATGTAGTAAAATGAAATTAAACCCCTATCTCTCACCCTGCGCAAAACTCAACTCAAAGTGGATCAAGGACCTAGGCACTAGAACAGAGACCCTGTGCATAAATAGAAGAAAAAGTAGGACCAAATCTTCATCATGTCAAATTAGGACATGACTTCCTTAACAAGATTCCTAAAGTGCAAGAAGTAAGATTAAGAATCAATAAATGGGATGGATTCAAACTAAAAAGATTCTTCTCAGTAAAGAAAACAATCAGTAACATGAAGGGAGAGCCTACAGAATGGGAGACAATACATATTTACCACATGCACCTCAGATAGAGCACTAATCTCTAGGATATATAAAGATCTCAAAAAACTTAACACCAAAAACCCCCAAATAACCCAATCAATAAATGGGCCAAAGAACTGAACAGACACTTCTCAGAAGAAGATATAAAACTGATCAACAAATATATGAAAAAATGTTCATTATCTCTAGCAATTAGAGAAATGCAAATCAAAACTACTCAAAGATTTCATCTCACTCCTGTCAGAATGGCAATTATCAAGAATATAAGCAACAATAAGTGTTGGCAAGGATGCGGGGAAAAGGCACACTCATACATTGCTAGCAGGACTGCAAATTGATGCTACCACTTAGGAAAGCCGTATAAAGATACTTCAGAAAACTTGGGAATGGAACCAGTATTTGACCCAGCTATCCCACTCCTCAGTCTATACCCAAAGGACTTACTTAAAAATATCATACTAGTAACGCAGCCACATCAATGTTTGTAGAAGCTAAACTGTGGAACCAACCCAGATGCCCTTCAGTAGATGAATGGGTAAAGAAACTGTGATATCAGCTTTAAAAGAGAATAAAATCATGGCATTTTCAGGTAAATGGATGGAGTTGGAGAATATCATGCTAAGTGAAGTAAAGCTAATCTCCTCAAATCAAAGGGTGAATGTTTTCTCTGATAAGTGGATGCTGATCCATAATGGCGGGGGGGGGGCATGGGAAAATGGAGCAACTTTGGGCAAAGGGGAAGAAGGGACGGGGTTAGGGAATGGGAGTAGGAAAGATGGTGGAATGAGATGGATATTTTTACACTTCCAGAGAAATGTAGAGTTGTGCTGCAATTGTGTACAATGAATCAAAATGCATTCTGCTGTCTTATATACCTAATTAAAAGAAAGAAAGAAAGAAAGAAAGAAAGAAAGAAAGAAAGAAAGAAAGAAAAGAAAGAGAAAGAAAGAATAAATTATAATTTTGGGAATCTGGAGATGTGGCTCCTGGAAAGTCAGGGTGAGAAGTCTGGCAAATTTTCTCCCCACAAAAAGCAATAATAAAACTGGACAAATCTGTGAAAACAATCATTGTAGGATTCTGGAAATTGTCCAAAGGCATACAATAAATTAATAAGCATTTATTATAGTACTAATATTTTGAGGAACTGTTCTCTGAATGACTGTAGTAATTTACATTCCCACCAACAATTCTTTCTCCATATCCTCACCAGCATTTGTTATCTCTTGTGTTTTTCATAATAGCTATCCTAATGGGTGTTAGTACTTCAGTGTAGTTTTGATTTGCATTTCCCTGGTGATTACTGATGTTGATAATCTTTTTATATGCCTGTTGGTCATTTGAATGCCTTTTTTGGGGAAATGTCTATTCAGATTCTTTGCACATGCTTTAATTGGGCTATATATTCTGTTGCAATGGAGTTGTGGTAAGTTTTTTATACATTGTGGATACTACCCCCTTATCTGATATGTGCTTTACAAATATTTTCCCCAGTATGTATGTTGCCTTTTTATTTTGATTTTTCTTTTTGTGCAGAAGCTTTTTAGTTTAATTACTCAAATTTACTTATTCCTGCTTTAAAAAAATTTTTTTGACACCAGGGATTGAACCCAGAGATACTTAACCACTGAGTCACATCCCCAGCCCTTTTTATATTTTTTATTTTATTTTGAGACAGGGTCCCAGTAAGTTGCTTAGGACCTTGCTAAGTTGCTGAAGCTGGTTTTGAACTTGTGATCCTCTTGCCTCAGCCTCCCAAGTCTCTGGGATTACAGGCATGTGCCACAACATCCAGCCTTATTCTTGCTTTTGTAGTGTGAACTTTTGGTATGGTATTCAAAATATCATTTCCAAGGACATCATCAAGGAGCTTTCCCCCTACGTTTTCTTCTAGGAGTTTATAGCTTCAAGGTGTATGTTTAGGTCTTTTACCCATTTTGAGTTGATTTTTGTGTATAATGCAAGTTAAAGAGTCTTATTTCATTCTTTTGCATTCTGGGTATATATTTAAAGGAGATGAAATCACCACCTTGTAAAGATATCTGTATTTCCATGTTCATTGTAGCACTATTTACAATAGCAATGATATGGGAATGACTTAAGTGCTTGTTGATGGGCAAATGGGTAAAAAAATTGTGGAATATTTTTCAGCCATAAAAAGGAGATCCTGCCATTTGCTACAATATGATGAATCCGGAGGACATAATGCCAAGTAAAACAAGCTAGCACAGAAGGAAATATGTAATGATCTCACTTCTATGTGGAATATAAAAAAATAAAATATAGAGAGAATAAAACAGTGGTTAAGATGGGTGGAAGAAGGAAATGGGAGATGGATGACAAAGGATATAAAGTAGCAGGTAAGTATGATGAACAAGTCTAGAAATCTGTACAACATGAGGATTTAGCTAATAATAATGTATTGTATTTTAGAGTTTGCTAAACGAGTAGATTTTAGCTGCTCTTTCCACAGATACACATCGGTAACTATTTGACATGACCAGATATGCTAATTTACTTCAAATTGGTGACCTTTTAACTATCTATATGGATCTCATAATACGGATGTTACATACTTTAAATATACACATTAAAATTTATTTTTAGAGAAAGCATTTATTTGAGAAGAACCACTGAACCTTGGGTAAGAAGAGCGGGAATGTGGTATGTTTTAGCCTGGGGTGTTCCCACTCTGTATCCTAGCACCAACTCCATCAACAGCAGTTCTACAAGGACAGGCAATTCAAGAAAAATCAGTGGCTTTACTGCCAAAGGGATTAACTTGATTTGGAACAGAATGGAAAACAAACAAACAAACCATGCCCTGGATGTTGTTGAAAACAATCTGGGAAGGCATACTAGTTGAGGCAAGCAAAAAACTAGAAGAGGGGAAAATCTAACAAGTGGATCAAGAGAATGAGACAACCATAAAAGACCTTGAACCAGCTTCCACACACCCTTGCTATTTGAAAGCCTGTGTCCCCATGCAGGGCTGTGTGCACACTAAAGAGAGACTGGAAATGCTTCTATTTATCTACATGTCCCTGGGAGAAAATGAAGCTTTATACATGCACAAAGGAGATAATGGAGTAGCAGAAAGTAAAAACCAGGGCAGACTTGTAGACAGGATGAATTTTGAATGTGTGTCTCAATCTACACCTACAGCCGTTGGCAAATGGAGAGACATGATTGACTTAAGGTTTCTAAGCATGATTGCTAAGCCATAGTTGTCTGGCCACTAAGCTATTGAAAGAATTCTCAATCTCAGCATTGCGAATATCAAGGCCAGATAATTTTTTTTATCACAGGGCACCACCCTGTGCATCATAGACTGCTTAGTAGAATCCCTGATTTCTATCCACTAGATGTCAGTAGCATCTTCCTCTCCATTTTTGACAACCAAAATGTCTATACATTGCCAACAGTTCCCTGTGGGAAGGATGGAGAAAATCATATCGAGCTAAGAAACACTGATTTATGAAGACCCCAGAAAAAGACCCAGGAAGTTACAGTTAAAACTAAAAAGTAAAAATTAAACCTGGATCAGAGATCAGTTACTACACACTGCCGGAGATGCAGACTCCACAGAATTATTCCAGGCAAGTCAGTAAACAAATAAAAACATAGCAATAATCTCCTTAAGGAGGTCAGAACTCAGTTGCTACAAGCACTTACAGTTGCTACACATTATGTGTGTATGTGTGTGTTGTAGCAACATACACACAGAAGTAAGACTGATGGGCAGAAAAAAAATGTAGGAAACACAAACTCTCTTGAGAATAATATTACACAAAATTGCTTAAGTAAGGCATACAGATAAAAGGCAAATTATTGCCTTTGGAAAATGCCTTTCTTTTCTAACAGCTTTGGGCTTTATAGGAGATATGTAGAGTAGTGGACCATTGGGGCATCATCTCTTGGTTATGGACTAACGGTTGGTCTTTGAGTCACTTTGTCTGTGATGATACTTATACCTTATAAAGGCATCTGTGCCTTCTAGATATATCTTAATTGCATGCTTAAAAATCTCAATATTGAAGTTAATTGAGGTTCTGTCCACTGCTGTTATGGAATAGGATTATTTATTTTATGGGGTCCTAAAGTTGGAATTCTTGACCTAGTGTCCAAGTGAGAATGATAGGCAAAATTGTGTGTGTGTGTAATGGTTAATATTTGAGTCAACATGCCTGGGCCAGGTTCTCAGGTATCTGGATAAACATTAATTCTGAGTATGTCTGTAAATGTGTTTCTAGAAGTGATTAGTATTTGATTCAATACTTTACTCTCACAAAGAGTGCCCTCCCTAATGTGGATAGTCATTATACAATGAAATGAGGGTCTGAACAGAATTTTAAAAGGCAGAGGAAGGGAGAATTCTCCCTTTTCTGTCTGTTTGATTTGAGACATTGTTCTCCTGATCTTAGCTTACACCACTGGTTCTGATTCTCAGGCCTTCGGACTGAACTAAAACCATATCACCAGCTTTCCTGGGTCTCTAGTTTGCAAATGGAAGACTGTGATACTTCTTAGCCTCCATAACTGAGTGAGCCAATTATATACAACTATCTCTGTTTATATATTCTCAATTGGTTCTGTTCTGTTTCTCTGTAGAACCTTGCCTAACATGAAAATTGGTATCGAGAAGTAGGGTGCTACTATAACAATTACCTAATGTGAAAGTGTCTGTAGAACTGGGTAATAGGTGAGGCTGAATGACTATAGAAGTACATACTAGAAAATGCCCAAATTACCAAAGTTATTCTAGAGATGGCTCAGAAAGGAAAAATAGAAGAGCTGGAGAGAAAATCTCCATTTTCTTAGAGAATACGTAAATAAACATAAACAATGTTGACAGCATGGAAGCTAAAGGTCATTCTAATGAGGTCTCAGAAAAGAGGAACATGCTATTTATTGGACAATACAGAAAAAAATGATCGCCCCCTTTTTTTTTTTTGGTACTGGGGATTGAACTCAGGGGCACTCGGCCACTGAGCCACATCCCCAGCCCTATTTTGTATTTTATTTAGAGATAGGGTCTCACTGAGTTGCTTAGGGCCTTGCGGAGGCTGGCTTTGAACTCATGATCCTCCTGCCTCAGCCTCCAAAGTCACTGAGATTACAAGCATGCTCCATTGTGCCTGGCTAAATGATCCTTTTAAAAAAAAATTATTTTTTAATTGTAGTTGGACACAATACCTTTATTTATTTATTTATTTATTTTTATGTGGTGCCGAGAATTGAACCTAGAGCCTCGCACATGCTAGGCGAGTGGTCTACCGTTGAGCCACAACCCCAGCCTCCTAAATGATCCTTTTTATGAAGAGAAAAAAACTTAGCTGAATTGTTGTGGAAGGCAGAGGTTTAAAGCAACAAAATTGGATATTTAGCTGAGGATATTTCTAAGCAAAGCATTAAAGAAGCAGTTGGTTCCTTCTGACTGCTTACAGTAAAACAGAAAATGAGACAAATGAGTAGAAGAAAAAATCGTTAAGAAAAAGGAAACAGAACTTAAATATTTGGAAAATTCTAAGCTCAGCCATATTGCAAAGAATGGGAAAGCATGTTTTGAAGAATATTAATGGTAATGGCCTATCCACCATTTTATAAAGAATTAAGTGCATTCTTTGCAATGTGGATAAGCTAGTTTTTTAAAAATGTTGAATCATCCTTGCATTCCTAGGACAGACTGTACCTGGTCTTGATGTATTATTGTTGGATTCAATTGGTTAACATTCTGACAAGGATTTTTGTGTGTATGTTGATAAATACCAGCCTGTAGTTTCATTTTCTTTCACTGTCTTTTTTTAAAAAAATTATTTATTCTTATTTGTTATACATGACAGGAGAATGCATTTCAATCCATATTATACATATAGAGCACAATTTTTCATGTCTCTGGTTGTACACAAAGTAGAGTCACACCATTTGTGGCTTCATACGTGTACTTGGGATAATGATGTCCATCTCATTCCACCATCTTTCCTACCCCCATGCCCCCTCCTTCCCTTCCCTCCCCTTTGCCCTATCCAAAGTTCCTCCATTCCGCCTATGCTCCCCCCCCATTATAGATTAGCATCCACTTATCAGAGAAAACATCTGGCCTTTGGTTTTTTTGGGATTAGCCTACTTCATTTAGTATAATATTTTCCAAATCTATCCATTTACTTGCAAATGCCATGATTTTATTCTCTTTTAATGCTGAATATTATTTCATTGTGTATATATACCACAGTTTCTTTATCCATTTATCTACCAAAGGGCATATAGTTTGGTTGTACAATTTAGCTATTGTGAATTGTGCTGCTGTGAACATTGATGTGGCTGCGTCACTGTAACATGCTGTTTTTAAGTCCTTTGGATATAGACGGAGGAGTGGGATAGCTGGGTCAAATGGTGGTTCCATTCCATTTCCAAGGAATTTCTATACTGCTTTCCAGATTGGTTGCACCAATTTGCAGTCCCACCAGCAGTGTATGAGTGTCATTCACTGTCTTGTCTGGATTTTATTAGGGTAATGATGGTAAAATAAAACAAGTCATTTATTTTATTTTCTGGAAGAGAATGTATAGAATGAGTGATATTTCTTCCTTAAATGTTTGCCAATGAAACCATCTGAGTCTGATTTTCCATTTCTTGAATATTTTGAGTACTAATTCAATCTGAAATATATATAGCACTTTTCAAGTTATTTATTTCTCCTAAAATAAGTTTTGATAGTTTGTGTGTTTTATAGCACACTATTCTGAGCTCATTTAATCTTAATCATCTCCTTTAAAGATCCTATTTCAACCAATACAGTCTTATGGGAAGGTTAGGGCTTCAACATATAAATTTTCTGGTGACACAATTCAGTCCACTTTGTAGTGTCTTTGGAGGAAGTGATCCCTTTAAGTTGACAAATTTGTGAGCATAGAATTTTTTGTAGTATTCGCTTTACTATAGTTTTAATGTCCTTAGGATCAATGGTGAACATTCTTAATGTTGATAATTTGTTTTTTCTTCCTTCTTTCCTTGGTTAACCTGGCTAGAGGTTTATCAATTTTATTGATTTCTTTCAAATAAATTTGTGTTGGGTTCATTTATTTTCTTGTTTTATTTTTTCTGTTTTTAATGTCATTGATTCTTGGTCTAATTTTCATCATTCCATTCCTTCTCTTTGCTTTAAATTAATTTGCTCTTCCTTATCTTGTTTCCTAAGATAGTAGCTTAGGTCATTCATTTCAGCCATTTCTCTTTTCTTATAAGTGCATTTATTACCACACATCTCCTTCTAACTGCTGGTTCAGTTGCTTCCTACAAATTTCGGTAAATTGTATATTCATTTTCATTTAGTTCAAAATATTTTATTATTCCTTGAGACTGTTTACTCATGTGTTATTTAGAAGCTTATAGCTTGATTTCCAAATATTTGGGACATTTCTATTTTTCTGTTATTGATTTCTAGGTTGACTACATTGTGGTTAGAGTACATACTCTATATGTTTTTAGATTCTTTAAATTTTTCTGGGCTTTGTTTTCTGACTTAGAATGTGGCAAACCTGGGTTGGGGTTGTGGCTCAGTGGTAGAGTGCTTGCCTAGCATGTGTGAAGCACTGGGTTCAATTCTGAGTACCACATATAAATAAATAATAAATAAAAAATAATAACTAAAAGTAATTAAAAAAAAGAATGTGGCAAACCTTAGTGGATATTTCATGTGCACTTCAGAACAATATGTATTCTGCTGTTGTTGGATGGATTGTTCTATAAATGTCAGTTAGGTCAAGTTGGCTGACAGTGCTGTTCAGGTTATCTTACTCCTACTGATTTTCTACCTGCTTAATTTATCAGTTACTGAGAAAGAAGGGAATTCTCTAACTACAATTGTGTTTTTTTTTTTTATTTCTATGATTTTTTTGCTTCATTATTTTGATGGTCTGTTTTCAGGTTCTACATGTTCTCTTGGAGATGTGACCCCTTTATTGCTATGTAATGTGCCTCTTTATCCTAAATAATCTTCTTTGTTAAGATTGCTTTATCTAAAGTTAATATGACTATTACTATTTTTTTTTGTCAGCCTTTGCATGGTATTTCTGTCTTCCATCCCTTAACTTTTTGTGTGTGTGTGATATGTGGGGATTAAACTAAGGGATGCTTTACCACTGAGCTACATACCTATCCCTTTTTATTTTTTACTTTGAGACAGAGTCTTGCTAAGTTGCTCAGGCTGGCCTTGAACTTGCAGTCCTCCTACCTCAGCCTCCTAAGTAGCTGGGATTACAGGTATATACCACTGCACCTGTCTTCTCCATCTCTAGTTTTCCCATTGTATGTTCTCAGCGCCTTTGTCAAAAATCAATTGACCATGAATGTGTAGGTATTCTTGTAGGCTCTCTGTTTCATTGGCCATTGTGTCTGTTTTTACAACAATATCATGCTGTTTTGATTACTGTAGCTTTGCAATGTGTTTTGAAATTAGGTAATATGATATCTCTAGATTTGTCTTGCTTGTCAAGATTGCTTTGGCTATTAGGTGAGTTAGGTTGAAAGCTTTTCCTCTAAGATCAGAAATAATAAAAGGATACTTCCTCCTATCATTTCTATTCAAGAGTAATCAAGCAAGAAAAAAAAAATCATGACTTTATACAGAAACCCAGAAAGACTCCACCAAAATGATAGAACTAATAAGGGATTCAGTGAGGTTGCAGGATACTAAATCAACATACAAAAATCAGTAGCTTTTCTATATATCAATCATGAATTTGCTGAGAAAGAAATCATGAAAGCAATCTTATCCAAAATTGCCACAAAAATAAAATACTTATGAATAAATTTAAACAATGAAGTCAAAGATCTGTACACATAAACTATATAACATTTATGAAAGAAATTGAAGAAGACAGAAATAAATGCAAAGATACCCTGGTTCATAGACTTTAAAAATATTGTTAAAATGTCCATAGTACCCAAAGTGATCTTCAGATTCAATACAGTTCCTTTCAAAATCCATTGACATTCTTCCCAGAAATAGAAAACATCCTAAAATCCTGATTGATAATTTCAACAACAGTGTCACATGTAAGACTTGTTCTGATGTTGCTTTGTCTGTTCCAAATGTGTTATTTCTGACCTTAGCATGGTTTGTAATTCTGTAATTACTAAAAGTCAGTTATGCTGTTTAAATAGTAGATACTGAGATAAATAGGACATTATCACGAGTTTATTAATCTGGTGAGGAGTCGGGCTGTGTTTGCCACTTGTTTTCTCTATTGTTACCAGAGGATGAAATTCATCTAGTGATCCTATTTTCTTCTGCCCTCTTGGTTTTGGCCCTTCCGTTTGTGCTACAGCTCAGACATAATTTGTCTATTGAAGATCTCCTTGCTGTATTTCACTGTTATTTTAACTAGAGGCTTATTAGTTTGTGGTAGTCTATGGAGAAGGAAAATATTCTGTAATCTTTGGATTAAGTTTCAGTCTTTAGGGTGTACAGTGGGCCTGCACTTCAGGAGCAAAGCATTTGATAAATATTTTTTTCTATCTTCCAGGGTGGTTTGGATTGAACTATAACCCCAAGAAATGTATGTTGAAGTTCTAAATCCGATACTTGTGAACATGACTTTATTTGGAAATATTGATAGTCCATTACTTACATTGGTCTGACTTATGACTTTTTGATATGATGATGGTATAAAAGGTATATGCATTCAACAGAAACTATTTTTTTTAATTTTAATTTTAATTATTTTCCTGGCATAGCTATATGTGGTACAATACTCTCTCAATGCTGGTTATACCTTCCCATCAGTCACAGGATCATAACAGGAAACAGTAATACTCTTCAGTGTGCTGCAAGTAGATATTATTTATAGTAGGTTATATGTATTAAATTCATTTCAATTTATGATGTTTTCAACTTATGATAGGTTTATCAGAATGTGACCCTATTGTAAATCAAAGAGCATCTATAGTGTTGTTGTAGATCTAATCAACTTAAAATGCAGTCACAATGGATTAAGGTGGGCTCTAAATCCAATGACTGGTTTTCTAAATAAGGAGAGAGATTTGAAGACATGGAAGAGAAAATATGGAGATAAAGGCAGAGATGAAATGATGCTGCCACAAGCAAAGCAATGTGAAGAATTGCTGGCAACTAAGATAAACTAGAAAGGGATAAAGAAGGATTCTTTCCTAGAGCCTTTATACGTAGTACAGCACCACCAACACCTCACTTTGATATTTATCACCTCCAGAACTGTGAGAGAAAAAAACTTCTGTTGTTTTAAAGCACTCCCTTTGTGTAATTTGTTGCAACAGCCCTAGGAAACTGTTCACTGGTGAAGCCCCCACCCCATACCTAATACTATCTGTGGATGTAACATTTCTAGTCTGTCTTTAAGACCCTTTCCCCTGTATTATATTAAGGCTTTGTTTTTCCTTTGGCCATATAGGGAGATAGTGTTTGGCTGGAGCAGGGCAGAGTTCCCTACCCTTAGGTGGGTTGGGGTTTCACTGTTTCTCTGTGATATTTTTGTCCTACTTGCAACTTCCACGATAATCTTGGAAATCAATGTGTATAAGTCCCTTCAAATCTACAGAAAATATTTTCAGACCACACAAAAAATATCTGGCATTGTACAACAAAATGAATATACTAACTCTACTGAACTGTACGATTAAATGGTTAATATGGTATATGTTATTTTTTATCACACTTTCAAAAAAGTGTCCCCAAACATATCTTACCAAAATGATCTTCAAGTTGCTGCCAAACACAATTCAGAGATTTGGAGGTTGTATGGTGCCAATGGATGGCTACTGGAAATAAACTTTTGAAATTAGGCTGTTGAAGGGCTTGACATGTCATTCCTCCCTTCAGCAAATTCTGGAGCCTGCTTTGTAGGTGGGACAACCTGTGGTACCACATCCTAGAAGATTGGATAATAACAAGAGAGTTTTAGTAACAACATAAAATAACTTTTACAAGGCCACAGGAATAACAGTATGGATATGACTATGGAAAAAAATCAATTTAATAATCTCAACTACAGATTAGACAAAAGAGAAATTCTGAAATGCATAGTATCTTAAAAAGAATTAATTTGGCCTGTGGAAAAGAGGGAGGAAGCCATGTAACTGCAGAAAGTCTGTGTGGTTCCTGATGTGAAACTTCCTGATGGTCCCAGAAATATAGAGTAAAATAAACTCAAAATGATTATTTTGAGTGGATTTGTGTGTATATGTATGGATGCTTGTGTGTATATATTGCTGATGAATGCACTGAATTTCATTTTGATGTGGGGGTGAAACTAATCACATACGGGAATGTCACAGCTAAAGACAACAGAATTTACTAATGACTTAGAAGTGTTCTGAAACAACAGGCTATTAAGTTGGGGGCTAATGTTAAATTTATTGAGATTCTGTGTGTGAGAACAAGGTAGACAGTAGTGAAAGGCCCTTGCTGATATTTGCTTCCATTTATTTTCTCCAATGTCTCTTGTTTTTCAACCTCCTACCAATAGGTATCATCTAAAACAGACAATATGGTGGATATGAGGTAGACTGCAGATCTCAACTTCTTTGCAGATTGGAATCAAAGCAGTGAGAAAACACCTGGTCAGAGAGGTGGATGGAAATGCACTGATTCACAACATCTGAAGGTCAGAGATTTGAAGGGACTAAGAAATTAGTTACTGGAACAGAAAACAGGAAATAGTTTGCTAACCCTATAGCACCTGCATCATCAGGGCAGGAGGGGTAACAAAGGGAAAAAGGGAAAGGGCCTGGATAGTTGAATGGTTAGGAGCTAAAGGCCGCCAAGCTCCTGACTCCCAGCATCTGCACTGTGAGTACAGTGGAACAGAGCATGACATTTCCAGGAATGTGTCTCCTAGGGAGCAGTGCACACTCCTTTTGGGCCTTCTCTGAGCACCTCTCCCAAGGAGAACAGAGCCTAGGGAGTGGAGCACATCTCTGCCACTGGAAACCACCAACCCATAACCCAGCTTCCTGCTGCCACCCAGAAAAATGTTGTGGCCCATTTGCTTGCCCCAAACCCGTGCCCAGACTGCCACCCTGAGCATCAGCTTATGACAGCCACCCCATACCCGTTTCCAGGCTGCCCTATACCTCTTCCATGAGTCACCTTAGCCAAAGTTCCAAATACTACAAGGGCAAACCCATACATATTTTTGTAACTATGAGAGTATGTAAAAGAAATGTCTCCATTTTAAATATTTCAGCATGGTGAAAACTGAATCTTTTTATGATTGTCATTGCATTAGCTGTCTTGTGTCAACTGTTTTATTGTGTCTTCCCTCATTATTTGTTTTGTTCCATGGTTCCAATTAATTTTATGTGTATTTTTAATTAATTGGAATTATTACTGATACATCTTTTCCTTTTCATCTTTATTCCCTTCCCTTCCTTCTTTCTCCTCTCAGTTTTCCTTTGTCTCCCCACTTTCCCTTTCTTTCTTTTTACCACCTTTTCCAATAAAAGTTAGCATTAATTACACTATCATTGATACTTAACTTTTTAGCCTAGTCTGTATTATTTTCACTCACTTTTCTCACTTATTAGTAGAGTTGTAGAGATCATTAGCAATTTTTAAATATATTAAGTTTTAAATGTATGTTGACAAATGGTTTGCACTTAAATTACCATAGTTACTGGAGGTAACTCTGTCTCAAAGTGGCACTAGTGGTTGAACTTAACACTTTAAATATGCCAATTAGGATGTGCTGACTTTAAGATATATCCCCAGCCCAGGGCTTATTATAAAGAAATTGCTCACTAAGACTCTCACATAATAGAGGAAGAGAAAGCGACCTTAACAGATGCAAAGACATAGGACCTCAGAAAACATGAGGAAACAAGCCAACAAGATGTCTATAAAAGTTTATGTCCCGGGGCTGGGGTTGTGGCTCAGTGGTAGAGCGCTTGCCTCACATGTGTGAAGCACTGGGTTCAATTCTCAGCACCACATGTTAACAAATAAATAAAGGTCCATCAATAACTAATAAAATATTTTTGAAAAGTTTATAACCCTCCAAAGACTAAATCCAGAGATAATGAAGTGAATGAAATGAGGGGCAAAGAATTTCAAAAGTTGATTGTTAACATGATCAATGAATTAAAACAAGATCTAAAGAATGGACTAAGGGAGAAATATGGGATATGACAGAACATTTCAATAAAGAAATTGAGATTCAGAAAAAAAGAACCAGTCAGATACTTTGGGAATGAAAGTCACAGTAAGTAAAATAAAACTAAGGTGAAAGTCTCTTTAATACATTAGATCAAATAGAAGACAGAAACTCAGTCTGAAGATAAGGTGGACATTCTGGAACATTCAGATAGTATCTAAGAAAAAAGCAAGAAAACACAATCAGAATATCCAAGAACTCTGGAACAGCATCAAGAGACCTAATTTAAGGTTCATAGGTATTTAAGAAGGTATGAGCCAATGGCATTGATAAACAATTCAGTGGAATAATAGAAAAAATCCAAATGTTGGGAATGAGATGGACATACAGATATTGGAGGCATTTAGAACTCCAAATACACAAGACCAGAAAACAACCTCTCCATGACACATTATAGTCAAAATGCCAGAAATCTAGTTCCAGGGAAATTTTTCAAAAGCTGCAAGAGAGAAATATCAGGTCACCTACAGAAGAAAACCAATCATAATAACAGCAGATTGCTCAGCAGAACCCTTAAATTCAGGAGGGATTGGAACAATGTATTTCAAGCCCTGAAAGATTGCCAAGCAAGAATGCTATGTCCAACAAACATATCTTCAAGATCAAAGAATAAATAAAAACTTTCCAAGATAATCATAAACTCAAAGAATTCATGACAACTAAGCCAGCATTGCAGAAAATACTTAAAGAAATCCTATATAGTGAAGAAGATTAAAACAACCAATAGAATTCATGAAAGTGTAACTCATGAGAAGAGTAGCTAAGCAAATGAGAATTAAGTTCAAATCAAACATTAGAAAAAAAAATGGCAAGAAGCCATAACCTCTGCATACGTCCGAACATAAATTGTCTCAATTCTCCAATTAAAAAAAAAAAAAACAAACACTGACACATTGGATTAAAAAAGAAGACCCACTTACAGGCAAAGACAGCCACCAGCTGAAAGTGAAAGAATGGAAATCGATACACCATGTCAGTGGAGCCTGAAAATAAGCAGAAGGAGATACTCTTATAACTGACAAAGCAGACTTTAAGTCGAAATTAATCAGAAGAGACAAAAGGTCACTTTATACTGATAACAAGAAGATATAATGATAGTAAATATTTATGGCCCAATCATAAATTACATAAACATTACCTAATTACATAAACACTATTCAACCTAAAGACTTGGATATACCACAATACAATAATTCTGAGGGATTTCAACACAACTTTCTCACCAATGGTCATGGCCATCCAGATATAAACTCAGTAAAGACTCTTCAGACCTAAAGCACATTATAAATCAAATGGACCTAACACACACACACACACACACACACACACACACATATGAAAGAGAGTGAGAGAAAGAGAGAATATTTCTTCCAAAAACACGCATATCCACTTTCTTCTCAGCGGGTCATGGAAATTTCTCCAAAATTGACCATATTTTAGGCCACAAAACATGTCTCAGAAAATACAAAGAAGTTGATATAATTCTTTGCATCTTACCAGATCATAATGAAGTAAGATTAGAAATTAGAAATCAACACTAAGAAAAATTGCAGAAACTATATAACCACATGGAGATTAAACAATACAGTTTTGGGTAATGAGTGTATTATAGAAGAAATCAGGGGAGACATTTAAGAAGTAAAACAATTATAGAAACACAACATACCAGAATCTGTAGGACACAACAAAGGTGGTTCTGGTAGGAAAGTTTAAAGCTGTGAGTGCCTACATTAAAGAAAAGAAAGATCCCAAATAAATAACCTGATTATATGTTTTGAGGCCTTAGAAAAACAAGAACAAACCAATCTCAAAATCAGTAGAAAGAAATAAGTAATAAAGATCAGAGCCAAAATTAATGAAAATGAAAAAAAGTAAAAGGATAAATGAAACAAAAGTTGGTTCTCAGAAAAGGTAAACAAGACTGATAAGCCCTTAGTCAAAATAAGCAAAAGAAAATGAGAAAAGACCAAAATTTTAAAAAACAATAACAATAACACAGATGAAAAAGGTGTAACAAAACAGACATCACTGAAATACACAGGATCATAAAGGAGTAGTTTGAAAACTTATATTCTAGTAAATTGCAAAATCTAGAAGGAATTGACAAAATTCTGGACACACACAACCTACCAAAACTGAACAGTGAGGATACAGAAAACTTAAATAGATAATAACAGGCAATGAGATTGAAAAAGCAATAAAAAGCATTCCAACAGGGAAAAAAAAGCCCAGGAAGAGATGGGTTCTCAGATGAATTCTACCAAACCTTTAAAGAAGAATTAATGCCAGTGTTTCTCAAATTATTCTCTGAAGTACAAATCAGTAGGAGATACTGCTCCAAACTCATTGTCAGTATCACACTGACACCAAAACCAGATAAGTACACATTCAGGAAAGACAACTATAGACCAATATCCTTGATGAACATGGATGGAAAAACCCTTCAATAAAATATTAGCAAATCATATTCAGCAACACATTAAGGAGAATGCATATCATGATCAAGTTGGTTTCATTCAAGTGATGCAAAAATGGTTCAACATACCTTAATCAGTAAATGATTCACCACACAAATAGAATCAAGGACAAAAATCACATGATCATCTCAATAGATGCAGAAAAAGCCTAAAACAAAATTCAGCACCAAGTCATGATAAAAAAAATTGTAGAAACTAGGAATAGAATGAACTTACTTCAACACTCTAAAAGCTATATATGACAAACTCAAAGCCAACATCATACTGAAAGGGGGAAAAATCATTTTCTCTAAAATCAGGAAGAAGAAAAAGATGTCCACTTTTAGTATTCTTATTCAGTGTACTTGAAAATTTAGCCAGAGCAATTAGGAAAGAGAAAAAATAATGAAAGGAATAGAAATAGGGATAGAAAGAAGTCTAATTGTCTCTATTTGCAAATGATATGATCCTACATTTATAAGATCCTAGAAGCTTCACAAGAAGACTTCTAGAGCTGATGAATCAATCAAGTTAGCAGGACACAAACTCAATATATAAAAATCAGTAGTTTTTCTATATACTAATAATTATTATAGTGAGAAAGAAATCAGGAAGACAATTTATGATGGCCTCAAAACAAAACAAAACCTACCTTGGAATAAATCTAACCAAAGAGGTGAAAAACCTCTATCAAAAAAAAAATTTAGAATGCTAAAGAAATTGAAGATCTTAGACGATAGAAATATCTTTCACATTCATGGATAGGCAGAATTAATATTGTGAAAATGGCCATATTACTAAAAATGATCTACAGAATCAATGTAACCCAATAAAAATATCAATGACTGTCTTCACAGAATTGGAAAAAAAATCTCAAAATTCATATGGAAGAATAAAAAGGCCCAGAATAGCCAAAACAATATTGAAACAATAAGAGTAATAGTGAAGACATCATAATACCTGATCTCAAATTATACTACAGAGCTATAATAACAAAACAGCATACTATTGGCATTAAAAGAGACATGAAGACCAATGGAATATAATAGAAAACACAGAGACAAATACACATAGATACAGCCATAAGATCTTTGACAAGTTACTAAAAATGTATCTTGGAGAAAAGACAACCTTTTTAACAAATGGTGCTGGCAAAACTGAAGATCCACATGCAGAAGAGTGAAACTAAGTCACTACCTCTTGCTCTGTAGAAAAATCAACTCAAGTACCATTCAGCGAGGCATATAACCCAGAAATCAGTATTTCAGACTTGATACCTTACTTTTAACATTTCTTCTTGATTGCCATTTATCAAGTCATAACACCTTTTATCTGATAAATGAATCTCAATCTCGACATGCTGCATTATATCTCTAATTGTCACCATTCCTGTCTAGGCCCATCCTTATTTCTCATTCAAAGACTAAAATAGCTTCCTAACTGATTTATTCATATCCACTTTTGCCTTCCCTTCAAACCATTTTGCACACTGTAGGAAGAGTGAACCAAAATAGACATGTCAATATGTAGCTCCTTCGGGTATGATCCAATGTCTTTATGTTATATAAGTTATGTTACACTACCTATTCCTGAGCACCCTGTAACTCCACTTCCTGCTATTTACCATCTTATACTTTATTGTTTACTGTCAGATTCATCATGGTCTTTCTTGGTTTAAAGAAACTTATATTAACATTCTCTGTTGCCTCAGACTGGAGGCTCTTTTGTTCATATTTCAAGAATCATCTTAGATACCATTTCATCTAAGAAGTCTTCCATAAAAACTCAGACCTTTCTTTTGTTTTCTCAAAGTACTCTAGTTATGTCTTTTTTCTTTTTTAAAATATATTTTTAGATGTTGATGGACCTTTATTTAATTTATTTATTTATATGTGGTGCTGAGAATCAAACCCAGAGCCTCACACATGCTTGGCAAGCACTCTACTATGAAGCCACAACCCCAGCCCCATTCTCTTTTTTCTTAATACATTATGTTGAAATTATACATTTATATGTCTTTTCCCCAATAATACTTGGCATTCCTCAATAGGAAGACCTACATATCTCATTCATTTTGTGCTCTAACATCTAGCATGGTTCCTAGCAGTTAGTAGAACTCCATAAATGTTTGTGAGAATTGGATTTAATTAGACTTCTTTTAGCTTCTTAGCCTCCTTAAAACTTAACTGATGTCTGCTCTAAATCTTCACTTAAGTAATAAAATATAAAAAGGTAGGCTTTCTAGCAGATCATCAAAAATTCTTCCTTGCCTATATTCTGTTAATCTTTGAATATAGTAATTTAATTAATTAATACAAAACTAGATTAATAATAAAATCCATATTCTGTTACACAGAAAAGACTTGTTAAAAGTTTCGCTGAAATTTCATTCATTCAACATATACACTGTGTCTGTCATATTTCCATCATTCTCTTACTTATCAAAAATAAAATTAGATTTGTGTTGAATGATTTTATTGATAACTTTTCAATTTTCTAAGTACTCACTTATTTGAGGATCTGTTCTATAAGTTAACCCAGGATAATTTTAGCTCATTCATTAATAGATTGACAATTCCCCTTCTTTTTTGTTAGAAGTGGTAATAATATTTACATTAAATCCAGTTATAAAATTCCTCTCTTATTTTTACTTAATCCCCTTGATCACTTGAGTATAGTTCAATAGTATCATCTGAGCTATAATTTACCCATGCCAGGAGATAAGTACTTTCTCTGACAACAGAGTATAGATATTGTATTCTTATCTTTACAAATATGCATTTCTACAAGCCCAAAGTAATTCTGGGCCTTCCAAATACTAATCCTTTAGGCACATGCCACCCACCTGTTAATATTTATCCTTGCTTTTGTGCCCTTCTTTTTTATCTTTAATGTATTATAATTTTTAAAGAGGAACTATGAGCTCATTGTAAAACTTCCCATGTAACCCTATGATTTTCCTTTAATAGAATGATTTGCTGTTTCATAGTCAAAATTATGTTTTTGAGAGCTTCCCAACCTTTAGAGTCTAAAGCCATCTTAATGTAAATTAAGGTCCAACAAGTATCAATCACAATAGCAGAAACTTTTGGAGAACAGCCATAGCTAGAAATTCTAGTCAGAGTAGGCAATTACATAATAGGTCAATCTGAATATTTTCATGGTTATTACTTAGGAAGAAGCATTACCTCCTGAGAGGCTTAAAGCCAAGAGTCCATTTAGCTCCTGTCAATTTTTCCTTCCAAATGTCTTTCAGATTTGTCCTTCTCTTTCCATTCCTATAGATCCTTCATCACCTCATACCTGGACTATTGCCATAAACTAGATGGTTTCTCATATCTAGTCCACCCATATTGGAATCCATTTTCCATATTATTGCCAGATTAATCTTCTTAAAACACTTTCATCATGTCACTCTCCTGCCTGAGACCTAGCTCAAATGTCACCTTCTTCATAACATATTCCCAGCGGTCTTAGGAATGGTTAGTATTTTCATAGGTCTCTCTGTACATATCCTTATTAGTACACTCACAACATTTACAGTAATAGTCTGTTTAATTATTTTTTCACTTGCCATTTGCTGTGAGCTCTTTGAGGGTAGGCAAAAAGTTTGTCATCTCTTTACAATGGCACTCAAGGCAAGGCTTTACATAATTGGGCCCATCTATCTTTGCCACACCACCTCATGACCATCACATATATTATCTCCTCTACCTACTATGCTCTTACTCTCATTATTTCCGCTCACACTCTAGGTCTCAGATTAAATATCAATTCATTGAGAAACTTTCTCTGACAATTTTATTAGCTAACTGTTTGAGGACATGTATATTTCTCATCTGATTACACAATGTATTCATGCATCAAAATATCACCTGGATGCTAAGCACAGTGGCACATGGATGTAATCCCAGAAGTTTGGGATGGCAAGTTCAAAGACAACCTCAGCAACTTAGCAAGGCCCCAAGTAACTCAGTGAGACCCTGCCTCTAAATAAAAAAATAAAAAGGGTTGGGGTGTGGCTCAGTGGTAAAGTGCCACTGGGTTCAATCCCCAGTACCAAAACACACACACACACACACACACACACAGACACTGTTAATAGCTCATTGATTAATAGATTGACAATTTTTGTATTTTAATGTATTAGTTAAAATTAAATTGGATTTTAAAATAAACTATGAAGTATTGATTAATTGACCAATTTAATAAGCATTTATTGACTGTCTACTTTGTGACAGGCACTTTCTTAGCACTTAGAATATATCAATGGACAAGGCAGATACAAAGTTCTGCTTTCATAAAGCTTATCTTCTGGTGGGAGATGGTTAATAGTTAAAGATAAACAGAATATGTAAATTATACAGTATATTAGAGAGTGATAAAAGCTATGAAAAAAAAAACAGTGGGATGAAAAAGTACACTGGAGGTTGGACTTTTACCCATGGCAGTCAAGATAAGCCTTATTGAGAAACATGAAATTTGATCAAGAGAGAAGTTAGTCATGACATCTGGGTAAAGTAGGCCTTAGATGTAAAGGCTGTAAGGTGCAATCAAGTCTGTTGTGGCCAAAGAAGAGCAAAGAATAAGTATGGCTGGGACACAGTAAGCCAAGTGTATAATAATAGGAGATAAAATCAGAAAGGTGGGGATGGGTGGATCATATTATGTAGGGTCTTGTAAGCTAATATATACAAATTTCATTTTTTACTCTGATAGAAGTGATGGATCATTGTAGGGTTTAAAAAGAAAAGAAGCATCCCTATGACACATTTTAAATGGATTGTTCTGGCTATTTTATTAAGAATAAACTGTAAAAGGGCCAAGAAAATAAGGAAGGAGACCTATTAGTAGGCTATGAGATATCACAGTTACTGCAGAAAAAAAAATGGCAATGGCTTACCTAGGGTGGTGTCAGTGGAGATGGTGGAGTGGAGTAAGAGTCTTCATAGTTTTGAAGGTACAGACAAGATTTGCTGATTAACTGGATATAGGATGGGAGAATAAGAATGAATGATGGTCCAAGGTATTTGGACTGAGAAGTGAAAGGTTGTAATTGTCTAGGGGAATTGTGATGGGGAATACTGTAGCTTTGCAGGAAAAGGATGAATTATGATGTTAGATTTGTGATATCTATTAGACTTCTAAGTGGAAATATTAGAGAGGTAGCTGGATATTTGAGTCTTGAACTCAGGGAAGAGATATAAGCTGAAGATAGAAATTTGGGAGTTGTCCCATACTTGGTATTTAAAGTCATCAGACTGGATGAATCTACCCAGGTAATCAGTGTAGATACAGGAAAAAGAAAAGATCAATATCCTTGTTAATTTCTCCTGGATCTCTTTTCCTTTCCTTTAATATACTTATTATAATTTATAACTACATATTTACATTGTATTAATTTCTGTGATTATTTGGCTAATGTAGGCCTTATTGAACAAAAGCTCTAAGAGCAGGGTTTATGCCATTTTTCCTGACCACTGCCAGCATAATAACTAGAAAAATAATATATTAGATTATATGAATTAAAAAATGTCCCTTTATATCAAGATCACAAAATTAAATGCCAAAAGGGGCTGGGCAAGTAGCATAAGTAAGTTGAGTATGAGAGAGAATGGGTTGTGGAGAGAGGGTGAACTGAAGATCTGGCAACACAAGACCTAACTGGCAATAATAAGCTGGAGAGGAGACAGATATACATATTATACATGAAGTCTTTCAAATTGTAATGTTTACAAATGTATCAGCTCAAGTCCTCTTAAAAAGACGATGTCATGGTAGGAGTAGATGTGCAAGTAATTTACTGGTGAAAAATACATGTAAATAAGAAATGCAGTGAGTCTGAAAAGACTGGGGGAGCTGTCACATGATGATACATGTCCCATCCCTGTGGAGAAGAGAGGGAAGGAAGAAAGATTTAGACTGCAATGTTGTTTAAGTGTCTTCAAGACAAAGGTTGCCATTAAAAGAATCTGGGTCGCCAGGGAATGGACCTTCATTAGAATTCTTGCCATGATCATTCAGTAGTTGATTGAAAGCAGCCCACAGGCCTTGACAGGAAAACAATGATTATAGAACATTAGCAGCTGGGCCCTTGGTCAATAATATTGACTTCAGTTGGAGATTTTAGAGGCATTTTGTGGTGGGCACCACAAGAACTAAATTCAACACTTTTCCAGTAGTGGCCAAAACACTATGGACCCAAAACACATCATTTTAAGTTATATTCAGCTGAAATATGGACAGTTAACAACCTCTGCCCTAGTCACTAATATATACTTCACCATCAATGTGTTAGTGTGTATGTGTATGTATTCATATTCTGAGGTAGTCCAAAATTGATCACCAATAGCATCTATGTAGTAGGGTTTAAGGTACCAGGTTAGAACATGAAAAGCTTTAGCCAAGGTGGATTTGAAATTCATGATCAGAATAGAAAGGTGGTTTCATAGTATGAAATATCAAAAAGAACAATCCAAAAAGAAAAGGTGTGAGTTAAAGGCAGCTATCTACAAGCATTGTAGTAGAATAGATAATGAAGTTGAAAAACAGAAATAGATGATAATAACTAAGTGGAGCATTTCAGACATATTTTACTTGAAAGAAGAATCATCACTGTTACATATACTTTAGAGTCAAGAGTCTGCTATGAAAGAAACAGGAGTTTAAAATTGGGGGTCTGAAAAGCAGTGACAACTGTAACCCTTGGTGACAGATAATAAATAATGTCATGTAGGACATGGATGATTATTTCATCAATGTATCTACATAGTGAATATGGATTATGGGTACTGTAAATCAGGTCAGCATAGTTTGAGGAAAAAATTATGCCAAACAAGGGTTGTCTACAGTCAAGAGTAGGCATGGCTGTCTTTTTGGTTTCCTGATCTTTCCTTGGTTTCAAGTGCATGAACCTTATTTCTAAGTGCCATAGGACAACGTGTCAGATACAGTGCCACCAAAGGTCTTAAAGAGACTTCTTACAAAGACCAGAAGCACACTGGGGTGGCATCATGATACAGGCAGAAAAATTGGGCTTGCACTTAGTTTGTCAGAACTTGCACAAACGCATCTCAATCATATATTCCATCTTTGGGTACCAAGTCAGGTTTTTCTGAATGCTTACTAGGCTCTGTTAAGTACAGGTGTTGGTCTACCATTGCTTCGGCATGAAATATACTGACCATAGTTATCACTACACCCTTAAGAGGCTGGCTTTAGAGTGGGGATAACATACTTGCACTCTGGAGTGACATTTGACTGCTGAGTGTAATCAGAGTATGGGAACAGAACCTTATTACCCATCTGGGCATCTCCTACAATGCTTTGTTGGAGAGATCCCTTTCTAAAATGTGTAGGTGTTGTGGGATAAAATGGCGTATAAATGAAGAGTACCATGAATGCTTTAGCCTGCTGCCCAGGGACAATTTTGAATCTTGGAAGCTATGATAAGTAGCTAGAAAAAATGTTCTAATAGAAGTAATGGTATATGTTTAGTGTCTTTAAAATGAAACCTGAATCACGCCTGTGTGCATATAATGTGCTTCTAGAAAGCTTAAGTAGAACAAGCTGAATTCAAGGTTAGCAATTATATTCTTGCACTCTGTCAGTTGATAAATTAGTATACTTAAAACAAAAGCAGTATATTTTCTCAGGGTCACACATGACAGATGTGTTGTCAACTGCAACAGTATTGTCTCTTTGAAGGGCAGACCATGGTGACACCAGAATTGTTGTTTCAAGGATAGATTTTTTTTTTTTTTGAGAGGCAAGTATAAAAATCCAAGGAGGATTTCTACCAGTGTCTAAAAAGAAAGGTTAAGAGCACTGCTAAAACAAGGAAAGAAACCATCAGATGTAGTCCAAAGAGGATCTCCTAATATGGGAAGGTAGAATTGTGGTCACAAGAAATAAAAGGTTACAATGACTGTTCATTATGAAGGATAAGGCCGAAGTACAACAGGTGAAACTAATAGCAAAGCTGGTTTCTGAGAGAATCAAATGAGAGATAATGTTCATGATTTCTCCATACTTAGCTAGTTATGTGCCAGGACTCTCTCTTTCATGAGTTGAGGTATCAAGCTGACAGATTAGGTTCTACTTATAAGATACCAATGATCCTGACCATGGTGTTGATTATACTTGACCTTGGAATGCTGTCTTCTCTCTTTATAAAATCTCTATTAATTTTTAAAATATTATTTTAAATTCTATTATTCAAAAATCCTCCCTCATGTCTTGTGAACTACACAGATTTTTGTTTTTCTTGATGGACAATGGTACATATTATTTGAACCAAACATTCTAGTATTGTCTTGATTTGAAATTTTGCCCCAATTGACTCAATTATATAAGTTTTGCCTCTTCAGCTAGTCTGTAAACTCCATGAATTCAAAGGATAAACTTCTTTGTAACTCCAAAAGTGTGGGAAGCCATCCTGACACGTGACTGGGCGACTCCCGTTAAGGGTCTGAGGCTTCTGGCTGTGTCGGAATTTTCCCGGCCCTCTCCTGATGAGAGAACCCGTCCGTGTGGGGGGGTGACTGACCACTGACCCCGGGGGCCCAATCACTGACCCTGACCTTGGAGTGCAGTCCCCCCTCAACCTTCATTGGATGGAATTATCCCCTGAATTTCTTGTTCCCCAATAAAAGGCTACTCCCTGGTGTGTTCACTCTCTCTCTCTCCTGCTAGCCCTGAGTAATCCTTGCTGCCCTGCTGGGCGGTTAGAGGTCAGAGCCAGAGAGGGGAGCCGTCTCGGACCTGGCAATAGAAATAAGGTAACTGAGTCTGTGTGTTTTATTTCGATCTCTTCTAGCTAACTTTATGCCTAGAACCTCATTAATGAAACCATTGCGCAGGCCGTGTGGTAGACAAAAGTGTCATGTATTTTGTGGTAATTAAATTAAATCAAGATCCAATAATCATTGGTTACAGAATAATCAGAAATGCCTGAATGGGTACAGCTGGAAATGCCAGTCAGAGTAGGCAATCACATAAGGGCCAACTTCAATCTTTTCAAAGAGAGAAAACAGCCTCTCTTGAAAGGCATTTTACTTCCTGAATGACTGGCAGTTAAATTTGATCTGAAAGTTTGCATTAGGAATTGAAATAAAAACAAATTTGCCTTTACTTTTTGTGCAACACAAGAATCAAACTAAGAATGTGAAATACCAAATGTCCTAAGTTTTAGCTTAAAATATAATACAAAACAAACTATCCAATTGTAAAAAATAAATCATTCAAAATAATTGCTTAAAATAAATATACAAGGACTTTGGAAAGGCTTAGTGAAGAGTTCAGTAAAACTGCTTCCCAAAAAATGAAATAAAATGGATAAAGTTGTCAGAAACAATCCCTTGATGACTCTGGAAATTAACTAAAATCATAAAACAAATTAAGAAGCATTAATTCAATAAAAACTACTGAAACTTGGTTAAGAATAGTAGGAATCTGTGGGATGTAAACTTGGGGTTCTTCCTAATTCCTACCAGATCCATGGCATGGCAATTCTAAATGCACAATAGAAGCTCTAAGGATTGATATCTCCATTAATGGAGGGTGTTGCCATGATTTTCAGCAAAACACAATATAGCCCATATCTAGTGGCACTTTTTAAAACAACAGCAATCTCAGTGGTAAACAACTGAGACAGCCAATAGCATAGCTAGTCTATGGTTTTGATACTGGTCCCTGGAAGTTAAAACCTCCAAGAAATTTAACAGGGATATTCAGGGAATAAGACAACCAAAGTAGGCCTTAAATGCTCTCACATATTCCTGGGGATCTGGCAGACTATATGTGTGTGAAAAACTGTGCTTAGTAGAAGTCAAAAAAGGTTGCAGATATGTACTTAACTCTGAGACAATGTAAGGCATTTTCCACCCAGAAAAGTAAGAGCTAGGACAGGGTTATAAATAGCTTGAATTTTCAATGTGTTTCCTGTTTCACATGCAGATGCATTGGTAAAGAGTAGCAGACTACCTTTGCTGTTTTAAAATTTCAATCATGATCTCTGACCAACCATTAACTGAGCTCTTAGGTATGCCGAAATAGAGATAATATTATCTAAAGTGTCCAGTTTTCATTTTAAAATGAGACAAACAAAAAGAATGTGTGATCCATATGTGAGGAGAAGAATTAGTCAATAAAGACTTTTTGTGTAGGGCTCATATGTTAAAATATGTTCAAAGAGTTAAAGAACCCATGTTTAATGTATGACTGCAACAAGTTATCACATAGAGAATATCAATAAAAAGAGACAGAAATTATAAAAAAGAATCATATGGGAACTCTAAAGTTGAAAAACATAATAGCTGGAATGAACAATTCACTAGGGAGACCACATGAAAGATTTTATCTGGGAAGAATGAATCAAAAAGTTTGAAGATAAATGAAAGAGATGATTTGATCAGAAAAATAAAAAGGAAAAAGAATTGAGATAATTTAAAAGAGCCACAGAAGGAGAAATGCAAACTTTCACAAAAAAACAAAAGTTAATGGAGTTTATCACAACTAGGAATTACTAAAGAGTTCTATGTGTTGAAATAAAAGCCTGCTAACTAGGGGCTGAGGTTGTGGCTCAGCGCTTGCCTAGCACGTGTGAGGCACTGGGTTTGATCCTCAGCACCGCATATAAATAAATAAAAGATCCATCAACAACTAATAAAAATGTTTTTTTTTAAAAAGCCTGGTAATTAATAACAAAAGCACAAAACTCAATGGTAAATACAGTTATATTCAAAGTACTGTAGGACTGCAGTGGTAGTGTGTAAAGCAATTTTATTTCAACAAATGATGAGACATAACTATTAAAAATAACAATGACCAAAATAAAATTTCAAGGAATATAGATTATAAAATCTAATAAATATTTCTATCAAAACAAAAAAATGTAGGTGAGGAGAAAGTAAAACTATGGAATTACTGTTATATGATCAAACCTAATTAGTTATCAGCTTGAAAGAATCTTGTATAAAATGTTTTATGTAAGGGGCTGCAGTTTGGCTCAGCGGTAGAGCACTTGTGTAGCACGTGCAAGGTCCTGGGTTTGATCCTCAGCACCACATAAAAAATAAATAAATAAAATAAAGGTATTGTGTCCAACTACAACTAAAAATAATATTAAAAATGTTTTATGTAACCTTCGTGGAACTGACAAAGCAAAATATCTGTAATAGATGAACAAAACATAAAAAGAAAGGAGTCAGAGCATTCTGCTAGACAAATTACCAAATCATATAGGAAGATAGCAAGAGAGAAAGAAATTTTCAGTCAACAAGTTTGAAGACAGATGAATAGAGATTATTTGATTGAAGGAACACGAATTTAGAAATATAGCATATAAAAAACAACCAAAAATTGCAAAGCGGAAGTAGTCTTTACCTAATATTTTTTTTCGTTGTAACTGGATTAAATTCTCTAATCAGAAGACACAGAGTAACTGAATGGATTAATTAAAAGATCCAATTGTATTCTTCCTATTAGAGACTCAATTCACCTTTAAGGACATTCATAGATTAAAAGCAAAGGAATGAAAAAATAAATTCTATTAAAAACTGAAAAAGCAAGGGTATCAAACAGACTTCAACAAGAGACAGAAAAGATCATTATATAATGTTAAAGGGGTCAGTTATCCCAAGAGGATATAAAATTTGTAAATATATGCATCCAACATTGGAGAACATATAGAAAGGAAATGTTAAAGGATCACAAACATGGAAAGTAAACATGCTTCTCAATAACCAATGGATCAGAGAAGAAATCAAAATGGAAATTTAAAAACAGTTTGAGACAAATGAAAATGGAAACATGGTCTGAGATGTAACTCAGTGGTAGAGCACTCCTGGTTCCTTCCTCAGCATATGCAGAGGTGCGCGCACACACACACACACACTGAAAAAGAAGGAAAAGAAAGGAAAGGAAACACAACATACCCAAACTTACAAAACTCACAAAAAGCAGTTGTAGGAAAGTTTAAAATAAATGCTTTTATCAAGAAAGAAGAAGATAGCATATAAATAACCTAATGTCATACATCAAGGAACTAAACAAAGCCCAAACTTAGTATAAGGAAGGGAAAAAATAAAGAGCAGAAATAAGTGAAATAAAAAGATAAATGAAGAATTTGTTTCTTGAAAAGACAAACAAACAAAAATCAACAGTCTAAGAAAAAAGAAGATTCAGATTTATGAGAAATAAAAGAGAAGTCATTGTGAATGATACCACAGAAGTATAATGGAACATAAGAAACTACTAGGAACAATTGAATTCCAAAAATTTTGATAATCTAGAAGAAATGGACAAATTCATACAAACAGACAGCCTACCAAGAATAAACAATGAATAAACAGAAAATCCGAACAGACTGATAATAAGGTGATTTAATCAGTAATAAAAGTCTTCTATCAAAGAAAAGTCCAGGATCCTGTGTTTTAACTGCTTAAGTATTCTACCAAATACTTAAAGTATAACTAACACCAGTCCTAAAAAAATTTTTCTTAAACTCTTCAAAAAATGGAAGGAAAGCTTCCAAACACTTTTTATGAGGCCAGCAATCCCTTGTTATCGAGGCCAGATAAGGACACTATAGGCCAAGAAAATTACAGGCAAATATTCTTGATGAATACAGATACAAAAGTTCTCAGCAAAATACTAGCAAACCAAATTAAATGATGCCTTAAAAGAAATATACACTTGATCAAGAGAGATTTATCCCTGGGATGCAAGAATGTTTCAATATACACAAATCAATGAATGTGATAGACTACATTAAGAATGAAGGATAAAAATTATGTGTCGGGCTGGGGTTGTGGCTCAGTGTTAGAGTGCTTGCCTCACACATGAGAGGCACTGGGTTCAATCCTCAGCACCACATAAAAATAAATAAAATAAAGGTGTTGTGTCCATCTATGTCTAAAAAATATTTTAAAAATCAGATGATCATTCCAATAGATGTAGAAAAGGCATTTAACAAGATTCAACATCTTTTCATAATTAAAAAAAACTCACAACAAATTAGAAATAAGATGGGGTTGGGGTTGTGGCTCAGCCGTAGAGCACTTTAATCTAGCATGTGCGAGGCCCTGGGTTCAATCCTCAGCACCACATTAAAAAAAAAAATAAAGGTATTGTGTTCAATTACAACTAAAAAATAAATATTTAAAAAAGAGGAATGAACAGCAACATAACAAAGGCCATATGTGACAAACTCACATCTACCAACATACCTAATGGTGAAAAGCTGAAAGCTTTTCCTCTAAGATAAGGAACAAGACAAATATGCCCACTGTTAAAACTTCTACTCAATACAGTATCGGACATCCTAGACAGAACAATTAAGCAAGAGAAAGGAATAAAATGTATCCACATTGAAAAGGGTGAAGTAAAACTGTCTCTGCAGATAACATGATCTTTCATATAGAAAACCTAAAGGCTTCACCAAAAACCTATTAGTACTAATAAATATAGGAAGTTGTAGGGAGAAAAAATCAAAATGCAAAAGTAAGCATTTTTATATGCTAACAGCAAACTATCTGGAAAAGAAATCAAGAAAACAATCTTATTTACAATAATGTAAAAAGACTTAAAAGTTAATTTAACCAGGGAGGTGAAACATCTGTATGTATTATAGTAAGTAAAATATGCCAGCATGGAAAGAAAATTACTGTATGATCGCACTTATATGTGCAGTGTAAAAAAAGTGGAATTCATGGGCTGGGGTTGTGGCTCAGCAGTAGAGCGCTCACCTCGCAAATGCGGGATCCTGCGTTTGATCCTTAGCACCATATAAAAATAAATAAGTGAAATAAAGGTATTGTGTCCAACTACAACTAAAAAATAAATATTTTTTAAAAAGTGGGATTCATACAAAAAAAGAGTATAATGGGGCTATCAGACGCTGGGGGCAGGAGAATTTGGGAGATGCTAGTCAAAGGATACAAAATTTCAAATAGGTGAAATAAGGTCAAAAGATCTATTGTACATTATGGTGAAATTTCTAATGCATTATATCTTAAATGATCTCACCATATAAAATGCTGAGTATGTGAGGTGTATTTATGTTACTTAACAGGATTTAATAATTTCACTATATATTCATTTTAAAGTTAAATCTGAAATACCATGTAAATCAGCAATTTTGTTTTGCTACAATTACACAAGAGAAAACATGTTTACACATAGACAGAAAATTGGAAATAACCAAAAAAATCAAAATGCAAAAATGGCCTGAGTTCTCAGATTATATATATATATCCTCCTAGTCTGTGGCTTGCCTTTTCTTAACTGTATCTATCAAAAAGCAAATTTTAACATTATTATGAGGTCTATTTTATAACTTCATTTCTTTCTTTTTTGGTTCTTGTTCTTTGTGTCCTAAGAAATCCTCATCAAACCCAAACTTCCAGAAGCTTTACAGATTTAGAGGTTGTATTTCATCCTACGATGTGATACAAATGCTGAAGTTCATGGGTTTCTTTTTCCTTTCCACAATGATATCCAGTCATTCCAGTACTATTTATTAAAAATATATATTTTACCTCATTGAAATTACCATGATGCTTTTGATGAAAATCACTTGACCCTATAGTTTCAGATAATGTTTGGACTATATTCTGACCCACTGATTTATATGTTTACCCTTACATTAAAACTACACTGTGTTGTTGATTACTATAATTTTACAGTGTATCTTGAAACCACACAGGACATCTCTTCAGCTTTTTTTCCCCTTTAAAAGATCATGCAATCCTTATCAAACTTTCAATGTTCACAGCAATACAAACAAACAAACAAACAACAACAAAAAAAAACCCAATTCACATGGAACCATGAAAGATCCTGAATAGCTAAAGCAAACTTGAGCAAAAAGAACAATTCAAGAGGCATCACCCTCCCTGATTTCAAGATACATTATAAAGCTGTAATAATTTAACAGCATGGCACTATCATAAAAACAGACACATCAACCAGTGGAATAGGATACAGAACACAGAAATAAACCCACACATGCTATGTTAAGTGATTTTCAATGAATGTGCAAAGAATGCTCACCAGGAAGAGGACATTCTCTTTAATTAGTGGTGCTGGGAAAAATGTATATTGGCATACAGAAGAATAAAACTGGACCATTATCTTACCCCTTATATAAGAATCAACTCAAAATGGATTTGACACTTAAACCCCTTCAACTTTGTTCTCATTTTTCAAAATTGTTTTAGTCCCTTTTGTTTTCTATAGAAAATTTAATATTGATTTGTTAATTTCTACAAAAAGGCTGCTAAGACATTAATGAGTATTGCATTGGATCTACTGATCAATTTGGGAAAACACATCTCAACAATACTAAGACTTCTGATTCATGAATGCAGTGCATTTCTCCATTATTTAGACCATTTGGATTCTCTCAGGGAGGTCTTATAGTTTTCAGTGTAAGGGTACTGCAAATTCTTTGTTACATTCATCCCTAAGCATTTCATTTTCATGATGCTATTTTAAATGGTGCATAAATAACTTCTATTTCCAATTTTTATTGCTACTACATATAAATACAATTAATTTTTGTATATTTTCTTTGTAACTGTGATCTTACCAAATTTGGGAATTCTAGAAATCTTAAGGGAAAACTGACATTTTCTATATAAACTTAATTTTTATTTTAGATTTTTAAATAAAAATTTTTATTTTAGAACAATTTTAGATTTATAGAAAAATCGTGAAGATAGTAAAAAATTTTCATATACCATATACTGTTTCCCCTATTATTATCTTATATTAACATGATACATTTGTCACAATCAAAAAATCAATATTGATACATTACAAATTACACACTTTATTTAGATGTCTTTAGCTTTTACATAATGTCCATTTTCTGTTTCAGAATCACATTCAGGATACTACATTACATTTGGACATCATGTTCATTGGGCTCCTCTGGTTGGTGATGGATTCTCAGGCTTCCCTCAGTTTTTGTTTTTCCTTTACTGAAAAAAACTATATTTCAGACTTTATATTTTAGAACTTAGGTTCATGACAATATCAAGCATAAAGTATACAAAGTTCCCATATACCTATCAAGAGTATTACCTTTGTTAAAATTACTGAACCTTCACTGACAGATTATTATAACCCAAAGTCCATATTTTACATTAGGGTTCACTCTTGGTGTATATTCTATAAGTTTTGATAAATGTAAAATGACAGTACCCATCATTTGAGTATCATAGAACAGTACTATCAAGAATAGTTTCACTGCCCTAAAAATAACCTGTGCTCTGCATATTCATCCATCCCTACTCATCCTTTGCCCCTAGAGACCTCTTACTGTCTCCACAGTTTTGCCTTTTCCAAAATGTCATATAATTTGGAATCATAAGTATGTACCTTTTCAGATTAGCTCCCTTCCCTTAGTAATATGAATTTAAGGTTCCTCCATGTTTTTTCATGACTTGATAACTTATTTCTTTTTTAGCATTGAATAGTAATACTCTGTTGTCTGGATGTACTATTGTTGTGGAGACAGAGAAGGCAAGGCACCAAAGACAGCAGGAAACAGTTTTATTTGGCTGCAGCCAGGTTCAGAGGGTACAGCCTTTGCTGTAATCAATCCCCTGAACCCCGAGTTCAGGGAGTTTCAGAGTTTTATACCCAGCATGTAAGGGGAGGAGCTCAGAAGTTCACAGTCTGCAGAAGGTCACATAAAAGCAGCTTTTTTTTCACTGTTCTGGGCAAGTTAACCCTTCAAGGACAACACCTGAGAAAGGGAGAACTTCTTCTCCCCTCTCTCTCCTCCCCTTGCCAGCTGTTACCATGGAGCCCAATTGGTAACTTATCTTATCTTGGAAATGTAGACCTCTCTGTGAAGCCCAGCTCAAGGCCAGAGGCTTTGTTTACGCATTTCTACAAAGTACTATACAGGATACATGTTTGTGAAAAACTAGTAAGGGGGTGTCTAGCACCTGGAGTGCTGGTATCTTCCCGGCCAGTGGCCAAGTAAAACAGGGTGACACGAAAATAGGAAGTTTATCTACACTGAACTCTTTTATAGAGACTCTTTTGTTGACAGTTCTAAAATCAGCCATGGTGAAGATTTCTGGAGAGGCCCAGTTAAGATTTTTTTGTGGAGGAGGGGGTGCCACTACACTCTACCTTATTTATTCATTCACTTATTGAAAGACATCTTGGTTGCTTCCATGTATTGGCAATTATAAATAAAGCTGATATAAATTTCTATATGCATGTTTTTGTGTTCATGTCTTAAACTCATTTGAGGAAATATCAAGGAGCATGATTGCTGAATTATATGATATATAGACTTACTTTTAAAAAATCTATTCACTGTTTACAAATGACATTAATAATAAAACAAAGAACTGTTAAGTAGTGAAAAAGGAAATTACAAACCCACCAAAAACTAACCAAAAGAAATGTGGGTAGCTATATTTTATAGGGAACAAATGGATTCTAAGGCAAAGAGCATTATCAGAAATAAAGATAATCATTGCATAATGATGAAACGATTTTTCATCAGAGAACAATATTTAAAAAATGAATTTTATGCACCTAACAACATAGCTTCAAAATATATTAAGCAAAACTGGCACAGCTACAAGGAAAAATTAATAAGCCCACTATCATACGGATGAATTTAACATACATATCTCAGTAATTGGATATAAGAAGAAAATGTTAAATACAAAAACAGATATAAAAAATAGTTAATGTGCTTACCTAGTGCATATAACAAATAAAGAATAATTAAGATAAACTAAAATACTGTTGACAAGGTTAGGCTATAAACTTTTTTTAAAAAAAATATATATTTATTTATGTGGTGCTGAGGATTGAACCCAGTGCCTCACGCATGTCAGACAAGCGCTCTACCTCTGAGCCACAACCTCAGCCCCAGCTATAAACTTTTTACACGTTTCAAAATAGTGGCATCATACAGTTCTTGAATTGGGTTTTAGATACATATGTGTTCTTTATGTGAGTATGCTTCATAGCTGATATATACCTATCAGATAGTCTTATATTTGTATCAAATATCTATTTAAAAGATAGCAAGTAGAAAAACGTGTAGTTTATATGTTTTAGTTGCTACCTACATCCTTAAATGCTTACAAACTCAGAAATCAGAAAATCTTTTGAAAAGCATGAAAAAAAAAACATGGTGGAAGAAACATACGTTCATTCTTTGTGCCTTTATCTTTTTTTCTTGATTAGTCTTTTCACAGGTTTCTTCCTTTACTTAATCAGTGCACCTCTGGCAAGACTAACCAAGAGAAAAACGATAAAGGCACAAAAAATTAATGTTTTTCCTAAGCAATTAAAGAGGGAATATAATTGGATACTCTATAGATATTAAACATAAAATAAAAAGATATTAGGAATAATGTTATTTATTTATTTTGGAAGATAAATTGTCTTTATTATTTTTATTGGTTCTTTTTAGTTATACATGACAGTAGAATCCATTTTGATATAATTACACAAGCATGTAATATATCTTATTCTAATGAGGACCCTAATCTTGCGGATGTACATGATGTGGAGATTCACTGTGGTGTATTCATATGTGTACGTAGGAAAGTTATGTCAGATTCATTCCATTCGCTTTCCTTTTCCTATCCCCCCTTTCCTTCCCTTCATTCCCTTTGTGTACTCTACTGAATTTCTATTCTTCCCACCTACCTTATTGTGGGTTAGCTTCCACATCTCAGAGAAAACATTAGACCTTTGATTTTTTGGGGTCTGGCTTATTTGACTTAGCATGATAATCTCCTGTTCTATCCATTTATTGGCAAATTCCATAATTTAATTTTTATGGGCTGATTAATAATCTATTGTGTATCACATTTTCTTTATTTATCTGTTGAAGGGCACCTAGGTTAGTTCTATAGCTTTCCCATTGTGAGCTGAACTGCTATAAACATTGATGTGGCTGCATCACTGTAGTATGCTGATTTTAAGTCCTTTGGGTATAAACTGAGGAGTGGGATAGCTGGGTCAAATGGTGGTTCCATTCTCAGTTTTCCAAGGAATCTCCATACTCCTTTCCAGAGTGGTTGCACCAATTTGCAGTCCCACCAGCAATGTATGAATGTACCTCTTTCCCCATATCCTCACGAACACTTATTGTTGCTTGAATTCTTAATAATTGCCATTCTGACTGGAGTGAGATGAAATCTTAGTTTTTAAAAAACTTTTATTCATTCTTTTTAGTTATACATGACAGTAGAATCTATTTTGATATGGTTATACAAACATGGAATATAGCTTATTCTAATTAGGACCCCATTCTTGTGGATTTATATGATGTTGAGATTCACTGGGGTATTATTCATATATGTGGAAAATTAATTCAGCACCAATTCATGATTTATAAACCCCAAAGAAACTAGGAATGGAAGGAACTTTCCTCAACACTATAAAGGCTATATATGACAAGCCCAAATGCAACATCATGATTCAT
This sequence comes from Marmota monax, assembly GCF_021218885.2. Classification (NCBI taxonomy): domain Eukaryota; kingdom Metazoa; phylum Chordata; class Mammalia; order Rodentia; family Sciuridae; genus Marmota; species Marmota monax. The sequence goes on along the minus strand of NW_026692025.1, from coordinate 436,997 downwards.
GGAGAAAAACTGAAAGCATTTCCTCTAAAATCAGAAACAACACAAAGATGTCCACTCTCAGCACTCCTATTCAATATAGTATTTGAAATTTTAGACAGAAAAATTAAGCAAGAGAAGGAAATAAAAGGGATAGAAATTAGAAAGGAAGAAGCCAAATTATTGCTGTTTGCTGATAACATGATTCAATAGTTAGAAGATTTTTAAAAACTCCATTGGAAGACTTCTAGAGCTAGTAAAAAAAAATTCAGCAAATTTCAAGGATACAAATCAAAATACAAAATCAATAGCTTTCTTATATAATAATGAATCTACTGAAAAAAATCAAGAAAACAATCCCATTCACAGTAGCCTTAAAAAAATAAAATACCTAGAAACAAATCTAACCAAACAGGTGAAAGACCTCTTCAATAAAAAGTACAGTACACTGAAGAAAGAAATTGAAGAAGACACTGGAATATGGAAAGACCTCCCTTGTTCATGAATAGTCAGAATTAATATCAAAATGGTTATACTACCAAAAGTGATATACAGATGCAATGCAATGCCAATAAAAAACTCAAAAAATCAGCATCAAACACCCAAATAACCTAATCAATAAATAGGCAAACGAACTACATAGCCATTTCTCAAAATAACAATACAAATGGTCAACAAATGAAAAAATGTTCAACATCCTTAGCAATAAGGGAAATGTAAATCATACAGTATATTATTTCATCTCATTCCAGTTAGAATGGCAGTTATCAAGAATACAAATGATAATGAATGCTGATGAGGATGTAGGGGAAAACAAATACTTATAGACCATTGGTGGGACTTTAAATTAGTACAACCACTCTGGAAAGCAGTATGGAGATTCTTCAAAAGTCTAGGAATGGAATTGCCATATGACCCAGCTGTCCCACTCCTTGGTATTTATTCAAAAGAACTAAAATCAGCATACTACAGTGATATAAACATACCTATGTTTACAGCAGCACAATTCACAATAGCCACATTATGGAACCAGCCCAGGTGCCTGTCAGTAGATGAATGGATAAAGAAAATGTGGTAGGGGCTGGGGATGTGGCTCAAGCGGTAGTGCGCTCGCCTGGCATGCATGTGGCCTGGGTTCGATCCTCAGCACCACATACAAACAAAGATGTTGTGTCCACCAAAAACTAAAAGACAAATATTAAAAATTCTCTCTCTCTTTAAAAAAAAAAGAAAATGTGCTATATATACACAATGGAATTTTCCTCAGCCATAATGAAGTGTGAAATTATATGTCACTTGCAGGAAAATGGATGTTAAGCAAAAGAGGTCAAACTCAGAAAGTCAAGGGTTGTATGTTTTCTCTCATATGGGGAAACCAGAAAGAAGAAAGGGGAAAAAAAGATCTCATATAAATAGAACAGAGATGAATAGAGTAGAAGAAGGGGATGGGGGAGGGAAGAGAGGAGGGAAAGAGGAGGTACTAGGGAATAAAATTGACCAAATTATGTTGTGTGCATGTACGAATATGTAATGATGAAACCAACTATTATGTAATTATAATTCACTGATAAAAATGTTTGTAAAATGCTTTTAGGTAATCATGTATAGAATGAAATTATATTAGCCTGTTGAAGGGTACAGAAAAAATAGCAAACATATTTAACACTAAAATATTAAGAGTTACCATTATATATTGATTATAAGACAAAAGTTGGTACAGTTATTTTGAAAAACATTTTTCATCTACCAGAATTGAAGATATGCATGCACTTTTGTGTTGTAATAGTACTTCTATGCTAGATTAGATTGGTGGTTCTTATTGGAGGTCTTGCCACCTTTACAATTATGTTGGTAATGTATAGGAATGGGTAAGTGGGTGATTACAATGACATTTAGTGGGTTCAGCGTTTTAGGCATCCTGAAATACTTGGGACAGTCCCAGACAATGGAGAATCTTGCCTATTTTTAAAAATAAAACCATGTTTATAAATATTAGAATCCAGAACATAACTTCCTTTTTACATGTAAGTATGATATTTTGCACACATTGAATGTGCATTTGAATGTATGTATCAAGTACACTGAGAGAAATATGTGTTTTCTTTTGTTCAAAAATGTATCTTGCTAGGAGCGGTGGCACACACCTGTAATTCCAGTGGCTCAGGAGGCTGAGACAGGAGGATTGTGAATTCAAAGTAAGTCTCAGTAAAAAAGTGAGGCCCTAAGCAACTCAGTGAGACCCTGTGTCTAAATAAAATACAAAATAGGTCTGGGAATGTGGCTCAGTGGTTAAGTGCTCTGAGTTCAATCCCCCCCCCCCCAAAATTAAAAATTTTATCTAAAATTATTCATTATTTTTAGAAAATTGTCACCAATGATAACTGTGAGACAAGCATGTATTTGCAGCAGGTTTTATTCATTGTAATCCATGTATAGTTGTAAACATTTGGCTACTTCAAGTTGTCATGCTCCAGTATTAATATATGCAAGTGTGTTATTTTATTGTGAATCATATTTACTTTTTCTTTTAAATTATAGTTAGGACATTGTGCTCATATTTTAAGATTATATGTACAGGTAGTTTGCATTAATTATCTATGTATTTCACTTCTGGTTTGTAAAGAAGTTGGTTTAAAATATTTATTATGAAGAGGAAGAATTGGGTCTTATAGGATTTAACTTGAAGACAGTTCTCATATGTAGAGACACTGCAGCAACAGCAAAAAATTAAGCATAATGTCAAATGGAGAGTAGATAAATTGCAGTTTGTTGCTACAATGGAATATTACATAGCAGTTAAAATGAACTCCACTCTGATCTCCCACCTTACCCCTAGCTCCATTCCATGGAAGCCATAAGGACCAAGAGTGAATGCAGCTGACCTGATTTTTGAGTTCTTAGGGGAAAAAATGCCCATTTGTCAAAACTATAGCATTCTTGTAGCAATCAATGGGGGAAGACAAATGTCATGGCTGCCAGAAGTTGGAGTATTGTTTGAAGCAAGTGAGAGACCAGCCAAAAATTTAACAGAGAAAGCTATATAACGAGAAAGCTATATTAGGCTTTGATAAGGCCCCACATATTCCTGGAGTTCTGCATGTTTTTACTCAAGTTTAGGAGAAATTGGAAATTATTTCAGTTATTTTCTAGTCCCTGACCAAATATGAGGTGTTATACAGGCAGTTTAATAGCCAGCATAGAATTCTTAATTTTTCTGAATGTCGAATGTGTGTCCCAATCCACACGTAAATATGTTTAAGCACAATATCTGAACAATTACTGGAAGATCACCATGGTATGGTCTAGGGGTGTTCCCTAGGAAGTTGGCATTAAAAATAAAGGTAAGAAAAACAAAACAATTAAAAACCTAAGTAGAGGCATAAGCAACCACACATTATTGGGGAGGCTGGAAGGCAGTAGAATGAAAAAATGCTGAAAGTAAAAACTCAAACTGTCAATCAAGAATTACTTCATATATGAAGACATAAGTGGATAAAAAGAATAAAAGGAGGGCTGGGGTTGCATGTGGCTCACTGATAGAGCACATCCTTGGCATGTGTGAGGAGCTGGGTTCGATCCTCAGCACTACAAAAAATAAATAAATAAAGGTATTGTGTCCACCTACAAGTAAAAAATATTTTTAAAAGAATAAAAGGATAAAAATGTACAAAGTACAACCATAATACAACTGGAGTGGCTAGACTGATATATAATATCAGACAAAATAGATTTTAAGAAAAAAAGTTACTAGAGTAAGATAAGGACATTTTATGAGGATGGAAGTGCCAATTCATCAAGAAGATATACTACTACTACTACTACTACTACTACTACTACAACTACTACTGCTAATAATAATGAATGCATCTGAAAACAAAACTATCTCCAACTCATTTTATTTTTGTATGTGGTGCTGAGGATCGAACCCGGGCCGCACGCATGCCAGGCGAGCGCGCTACTGCTTGAGCCACATCCCCAGCCCCTCCAACTCATTTTATAGGTTAGTGCCTATCATCAAATAAGACAAATACCTCATAAGAAAACTATAATCCTATATTTCTTATGAATAAGCAAAAATACTCAAATGATAGAAAATCAAATCCACCAGTATGAAACAGAAAAGAATTATACACCATGACCAAGTAGGATTGATTCCAGGAATGAAATATTGATTTGAAATGTCAAAATCAATATAGTACCTCATATTATATTACTACATGATCATTTCAATAGAGGCAGAAAAAATAAATATCTGACAAGATCCTACATCCATTCATGATTAAAAAAAATTCATTAACCTAATAAAGAATATCAACAAAAACCACACAGCCAATATCATATTTAATGATGAAAGTATGAATGCTTTACACTAAGATCAGGAGTAAAACAAAGATGCTCACTCTTGCTACTTATATTCAGGAGTGTACTGGATATTCTAGCTGGAGGAATTAGACAAGAAAAACAAAAGTTATTCAGATGGGGGTAAAAAGCAAAACTGTCTTTAATGTAATCCTGTATGAGAAAAATTCTAAGAAATACAGCATACATGCATAAACTGTGTGTGTGTGTGTGTATACAGATACACACTAATAATTCTACTCAACAACAGGAGACTGAGGCAAGAGATCCCAAGTTCAAGGCCAGCCTCAGCAACTTAGTGAGACCCTAAACAACTTAGTGAGACCCTGTCTCATAATTAAAAAATAAAATAAAAAGGGCTGGGGGTGTGACTCACTGGTAGAGCTCCTCCATGAGTTCAATCCCCAGTATTCACCCCCCCAAAAAAAGTCATTTGTTCTTCTATATACTTGGAAAGAAAAATCAGAAAGTGATATTATGAAGATAATTCACAATAGCATCAAAAAGAATAAAATATGAATACATTTTATAAAAAAGTGAAATCCTTTTTACATTGAAAAATATGAAACACTGCTGAGGGCAATTAAAGATGTAAATAAAGAGAGACATTTCACATTCATGGATCAAAAAATTCAATGTTTTAAAAATGGCAGATTTCCCATGATTAATATATATATTCAAGGTGATCTCCATCAAAATCAAAGCAGGGGCTGGGGATGTGGCTCAGGCGGTAGTGCGCTCACCTGGCATGCACAGGGCACTGGGTTCGAACCTCAGCACCACAAAAAAATAAAATAAAGATGTTGTGTCCACTGAAAACTGAAAAATAAATATTAAAAAAATTCTCTCTCTCTCTCAAAAAAAAAAAATCAAAGCAGGATTATGTATTGAAATTGAGAAGTTGACCCTAATATTTATATGGAAATGTAAAGAACTCAGAATAGCTCAGATAATGTGAGTTTAGATATAAATCCTTATATTTATGGTACACTAGTTTTCAAAAAAGTTCCAGGTCAATTCAACACCAAAAAGAATATTTCAACAAATGGTGATGGAAAAATTGGATATCCAATATCCAAATGCAAAACAACAAATTAAGACACTTACCTTACCATATGTAAAAGTAACTAAAAATGGATCAGAAACAGTAAAAAATTTTAGGAGAAAACCCTCCTTATCTCAGATTAGGCAAAGATTTCTTAGATAAAATACCAAATAGAAAATAAAAGGAAAGGAAAGGAAAAAAGAAAAGAAAATGAAAAAAGAAATACAATATGCAAAAGGAAAAAAAAATCATAAATTGGAAATTTGTATTGAATTTATAAAAATTCAAAACCTTTGCTCTTCTAAAGATAAGAACGGGACAATGAAAAGACAAGCCATATGTGATCAATGACTTGTATACAAATTACATTTCAATAATGAGACAAATAGCCCAATTTAAAAATGGGCAAAATATTAAGTAGAAATTTCTCTGAAGAACATATATAAATGGAACATAGGCGCAGAACAGCGTGTCCTTGGGCTAGAGTGGGATCTCCGGCTTCTGATCGGGATCCTTCTTTGCTTCTTTGCGCTAGCCACGAAAGAACGTTGAGATCGAGGCGTAGAAACTGCAGCAGAATTAAAAATGGGTGATGTTGAGAAAGGCAAGAAGATTTTTGTTCAGAAGTGTGCCCAATGCCACACAGTGGAAAAGGGAGGCAAGCACAAGACTGGGCCAAATCTCCATGGACTGTTTGGGCGGAAGACAGGTCAGGCTGCTGGATTCTCTTATACAGATGTCAACAAGAACAAAGGCATCACTTGGGGAGAGGATACACTGATGGAGTATTTGGAGAATGCCAAAAAGTACATCCCTGGAACAAAAAATGATCTTCGCTGGCATTAAGAAGAAGGGAGAAAGGGCAGACCTAATAGCTTACCTCAAAAAAGCCACTAATGAGTAATAGCTACTGCCTTATTTATTACCAAACAGAAATGTCTCTTGGCTTTTTTATGTGCACCATAATTTAATTGATGTGATACACCAGAAATCAGATCATGAATGACTGACAAAATTATATTTGTTGGACAATCCTGATTTAAGTAAAACTTACTTGTAGTTAAATTAATATTTTGGTTATATTCCCACTTCAGTAAATTCTATCACTGTTTCCCCTTTTTAAAGTTGTGGTTGGACTTAATTAGTAATGTTCAGTATTTCACAAAAATGGTGAATGACATCTGAAAACTGGTTTTATATTTAGTTTTATAGAACTGATTATGTGAATATGTTTAAAATATGGGGGAAATCCCTTCACTCTCTCAGAACCAAGCATGATTCACATTTGTTTCAATTTGTGTTCATTAGCCTATTAAAGTTTGAAGATAAGGAAGCAGTGTCTACTTTATATTTTTTTTTAAATATTTATTTATTTATTTATTTACTTTTTAGTTTTTGGCAGACACAACATCTTTGTTTGTATGTGGTGCTGAGGATCAAACCCGGGCTGCACGCATGCCAGGCGAGCGTGCTACCGCTTGAGCCACATCCCCAGCCCTCTACTTTATATTTTTGTTGACCATGCCAATTTGATTAGAATTCCCTGTATCTAAAATGCTGTTCTTTCCTTATGGAAAGGCATTTTTAGTGTGGTTTATGTATGATATTAAATAAAGAATATTTAACACTTCTCAAATTAAAAAAAAAAAAAGAAAGCACATGGAAATGTGTTCCACTAGTCATTAGGGAAATGGCTACAATGTTTTTAAAGGGAAAAATAACAAGGATTGATTAGGATATGGAAAATTTAGAACCACAGACATTGCTGATGGCTCATGTAAATGAATATAAAATAGTACTATCCTTTAGAAAATGGTTTAGCAAATTATTAATTATAAAATGACCAAGCAATTGTATTACTAGTTATCTACCCAAGAGAACTGAAAACAAATGTCCATCCCCAAAACTCATACACAAATGTTTATAGTAGTCTTATTCACAACAATGAAAAGATAAAAAACAATCCATATGTCTGTCAACTGATGAGTGGATTTTAAAAAATGTAGTCTAACAATACCACAATATTGGGTGATTTCAACATACCCCCTCACCTCTAGATAGGTTATTCAGATACAAGCCGAGTAAAGATTCTACAGAGCTAAAAAATACTGTTAATCACATGGACTTGCCAGACTTCTATAGAATATTTCATTCATCAAAAACTGAATTCACTTTCATCTCAAAAGCACATGGAAAATTCTCTCAAATGAATCATATTTTGTGGAACAAAGCAAATTTTAGCAAATACAAAAAACATAAATGATTCCTTGCATCCTAGCAGGTCATAATGGAATGCATTTAGAAATCAAGGGCAATACAAAAACCAGAAGCCACTCTAATACCCGAAGATTAAATAATGCAGTTTTGAATAAAGAATGTTTCATAGAAGAAAACATCTCAGAAAATAGAGATACAACATATCAAAATCTCTGGGACAGTATAAAGGTAGTTCTAAGATTAAAGTTTATAGCATTAAGTTCCTACATTAAGAAAGTAGAAATTATTAAATAAATAATCTAACATTGCAACAAAAGAACAAACTACTACTCAAATCAGTATAAGATGGGATATAATTAAAATTGGAGATGAAATTGAGGATAAAAAACAATACAAAGGATTAATACAACAAAGAGTTGGTTCTTTGAAAGGATAAATGATATTGATAAACCTTGGGCTGGGGTTGTGGCTCAGCAGTAGAGCACTTGTCTCCCATGTGTGAGGCCCTGGGTTCGATCCTCAGCACCACATTTTAAAAAATAAATAAATAAAGGTATTGTGTCCATCTACAACTAAAAATATTTTTTTTAAATTTTGATAAATCTTTAGCCAAACTAACCAAAAGAAAGAGAAGAACCAAATTAACAAAATTAGATATCACTACAGACACTATAAAATCCAGAGGATCATTAGAAAAGCTATATACCAATAAGCTAAAATATCTTGAAGATACTGACAAATTCCTTCAGACATATGACCTATCCAAACTGAATCATGTAACAGAAAACATAAACAGATTAATATGAAGTAATAAAATTGAAGCAGCTATCAAAATCCTTCCAACAAGAAAAGTCCAGGACTTGATGGATTCTTAGTCAAGTTCTACCAGACCTTTAAGAAGAACTAACACACACCAGTCCTTCTCAAATTATTCCATGAAATAGAAAAGGAGTGAACGCTGCCAAATTCATTCTATGAATCCAGTATCACCATGATACCAAAACCAGACAAAAACACATCATAGAAAGAAAACACCAGAGGAATATCCAAAATTAGATGTAGAAATTCTTAATAAAATATTGGTAAACTACATTCAAAACAAAATTAAAGAAGATAGTACACCATGATCAAGAGGGGTTCATCCCAGGGATTCAGTTGGTTCAATCTATGGAAACCAATAAATGTAATTCACCACATAAATAGAGCTAAGGACAAGAATCACATGATAATTTCAATAGATACAGAGAAAATATTTGAGAAAGTCCAGTACCCATTCATTCTTAAAACTAGGAAGAGAAGAAACTTACCTCAACATTGTAAAGCCTATATATGATAAACTCAAATCTAACATCATACTGAATGGAGAAAAACTGAAAGCATTTCCTCTAAAATCAGGAATAAGAGAAGGATGTCCTCTCTCACCAATCCTATTCAACATAGTCAATTGAAACTCTAGCCAGAGCAATCAAAGAGAGGAAATTAAAGGGATACAAATAGGAAAAGAAGAAGTCAAACTATATTTGCTGATGACACTATCTTGTATTTATAAGACCCCCAAAACTCCACCAGAAGATTGCTGGAGCAGAAAAATAAATTCAGTCAAGTAGCGGGATATAAGATCAACATACATAAATCATTTGTGTTCCTATACTTAAATAATGAATCTCCTGAAAAAGAAATTAGGATAACCACCCCATTCATAATGACCCCCCCCCAAAAAAAAACCCACAAAAAGAACAACTTGGGAAAGACCTCTACAATGAAAACTACAGAACATCAAAGAAAGAAATTGAAGAACTCAGAAGATGGAAAAAACCTCCCATGTTCTTGCATAGGCATAATTAATATTGTTAAAATGGTCATGTTCCCAAAAGCATTATACAAATTCAATGCAATCCCCATTATACACCAATGCCGTTATTCACAGAACTAGAAAAAAAGCAGTTCTAAAATTTATTTGGAAGAATAAGAGATACAGAATAGACAAAGTAATACTGAGCAAGAAGAGCAATACTGGAGGTATCATAACAGTAGTCCTCAAATTATACCACAGAGCTATAATAACAAAACAGCATGGTATTGGCACCAAAACAGACATGAAGACCAATGGGACAGAATAGAAGGCACAGAGAAAAATGCACATAGTTGCAGTGGTCTGATCTTTGACAAAGGTGCCAAAAACATGTTGGTGATATGACAAGCTTTTTTAACAAATGGTGTTGGGAAAACTGGATATCCATACGTACAAGAATGCAACTAGATTTCTCCCCCTACCCCACTCACCTGGCACGAAAGTCAATTCAGTGAATCAAAGGCCAAGGATTAGACCAGAAACACTGCAACTACTAGAAGAAAATGTAGATCAAACACTGCAACATAGTGGTGCAGGCATTGACTTCTTTAACAAGACTTCTAAAGTTCAAGAAATAAAACCAAGAGTCAATAAGTGGGACAACATAAAATTAAAAAGCTTCTGTATAGCAAAGGAAAGGATTAATAGCACGAAGAGAGAGCCTATAGGAGATCTTTGCCACCTGCTCCTCAGATAGGAGATTAATATTCAGACTATATAAAGAACTCATAAAACTTAATACCAAAAACCAAATAATCCAGTTAATAAATGGGCAAAAGAACTAAACAGACACTTCTCAAAATAAGAAATATGGGTGGCAAATAAAAACATGAAAAAATGTTCAGTATCTCTAGCAATTAGGGAAACACAAAGCAAAACTACATTGAGATTTCATCTTACTCCAGTCAGAATGGCAATTATCAAGAATACAAATAATAGGGCTGAGGTTGTGGCTCAGCAGTAGAGCGCTCATCTATCACTTGTGAGGCCCTGGGTTAGATCCTCAGCACCACATAAAAATAAATAGATAAAATAAAGGTATTGTGTCCAACTACAACTAAAAAAATAAATATTAAAAAAGAATACAAATAATAATAAACATTTGCAAGGATGTGGGGAAAAGGTACATTCTTACATAGTGTGTGAAATGGCAAATTAGTACAAACACTCTGGAAAGCATTATGGAAATTCCTCAAAAGATTTTAAGAATGGCCAGGTGTGGTAGCACACTCCTGTAATCCCAGCAGCTTGGAAGGCTGAGGCAGGATGATCACAAGTTCAAAGCCAGCTTTAGCAACTTAGCGAGGCTCAAAGTAACTCAGTGAGACCCTGTCTCTAAATAAAATAAATAAATATAAATATATATATATATATATATATATATATATATATATATATATATATATATATATATATATATATATATATATATAAAGGGCTTGGGACGTGGCTCAGTGGTTAAGTGCCCCTAGGTTCAATTCCATTCCTAAATGACTAGAAATGGAATCATCATATGACCTAGCTACTCTGCCCCTTGGTATATATTCAAAAGATATAAAATCAGCACATATAATGATGCAACCATACCAATGTTTATAGCAGCACAATTCACAGTAGCCAAGCTATGGAAGCAGCCCAGTACCCATTAACAGATGAATGAATATGCAAAATGTGGTATGGATACACAATGGAGTTTTACTCAGCCATACAGAAGAATTATATTATTCTTGAACATAATTAAACATTAAAGAATCATACAATTAAAAAATTGTGTGGCTGCATCACTATAGTGTGCTGATTTTCAATCTTTTGGAATATACCAAGAAGCAGATGGCTGGGTCATATGCTGATACATGGATAGAACTGGAGAGCATCAAGCTAAGTGAAATAAGCCAAATCCAGAAAGTCATGGGTTGAATGTTTTCTCTGAGATACAGAAGCTTGACCAAAATAAGAGGGGAAAAAGGAAGAAAAAGTTGGGGGAAATTCCAAGAAAACAGAAAAGAGATCAGTGGAGTAGAGGGAGTTGAGGGGGAGGAAGGAAGAATGGGAAAAGAGAAGAATGGTAGAATGAATCTGACCAAACTTTCCTATGTATGTATGTGTATATATATATATATATATATATATATATATAATATATATATATGAATATACCACAGTGAACCTGACCTTTATGTATATCCATATGCACTGTTATGATTTAGATATGCACTGTCCCCCCAAAGCTGTAAAACGAACGAATGTTCAGAGGTAAAATGATCAGATTATGAGAGTTGTGATCTAATCAATGACATAATCCACTGAGAAGGATTAACTGGGTAGTAACTGTAGGCAGGTGGACGTAGATCCCTGAGAGTGAGTCTTTGGGGTCTATATTGTTTGTCCCTGGTGAGTGGAGGTCCCTCTGATTTCCTGATTTCTATGTCCTGAGGTGCTTTCCAACTCCACTTCCTTCTGCCATCATCTGCCTCTCCTCAGGTCCACAGAAATTGGACTGCACATTATGGATGAGACTTCTAAAACCATGGGTACCAAATAAACATTTCCTTCTCTATAATTGTTCTTGTCAGGTCTTTAGATCACAGCAGTGAAAAAACTGACTAAAACATGCACTAATTTAAAAAAAAAAAACTATAAAAATGTGGCTTCTCCATACCATGGAATATCATTCAGTCATGAAAATGAATTAAGTACTGATTCATGTTACAATAAGGATGAGCCCTGGAAACATTTTGAGAAGAATAAGAACACAGACACAAAAGGCCACTTATTCTATGATTCCTGTCATGTGAAATGACTGTAGTAGGTAAATCCATAGAGACAAAGTAGCTTAGGGGTTGCCTGGTTCTGCTGGTAGTCACAGGATGGCTTACAAGTAGGAAAATGAGATATCATTCAGTTGATGGAAATGTCTAAAGTCAGATTTTCATGATGGCTACACCTGTTGATAAGTTTGCTAAGAATCCTTGAAGTGTACAGTCAAAACAGGCCAATTTTATGGTATGTAAAAGATATCTCAAAAGAAAAAATGGAGGCGGTGGCGTACGCCTCTAATCCCAGTGGCTTGGGAGGCTGACTAGGAGCATCTTGAGTTCAAAGCCATCCTCAGCAAAGATGAGGCGCTAAGCAACTCAGTGAGACCCTGTCTCTAAATAAAATACAAAATAGAGCTGGGGATGTGGCTCAGTGGTCAAGTGCCCCTGAGTCCAATCCCTGGTACCAAGAGGGAAAAAAGAAAAAGAAAAAAAAAAAAAAAAAAAACACAACTAAGAACATCCTAGGAAGCAAAGAAAAAAAAAAACAGGTCATCTCTTTGATGATTTGTGAGTGACCATGCAGAGCTCCTTAGGCTACCCTCTGTTGTGGCACTGCTGACTGTGATTGGGTAAGTGGTTTTCTTCTGAGGTCTGAGAGTGAAGCAGTGATTTTGTATTTTAAAATTTAAAACTTTAAAAATAATATTGCTGGTTTGAAATTTGGAGTAGTGGGGTGGGGAAACATGGATTTGAAAAATATTCAGCATGTGGAAGTGACAAGATTTTATACTGATTACATATAGACAGTGGAGGTGAATGAAGATGCCTTATACTGAGAATGCTTGAAGTTGCATTCCTGGCACAGAGCAGACATTTGTTGATTGTCTTTGGAGTAAACAAATAGGGTATGATGAATAGGGTAAAAATAGATGAGCAGAATAAAAAACCTGGCTAAACAAAGCAGTCACCCGTTCTTGCCAAATGGCCAGTCCTAAACACACCCTGAATGCTGGTCAACAGATGTCCTGCACGATTTCCATCAGACCATTTGAGAAATTATCAGGCCTCTCCCTCACCCAGAAAAACACTCACTATATATCAGGTCCTCCTTGCTAGAACCTGCAGGTGTGGCACAGGCTTCCCCAAGAGTCTTATCCTACGAATTTATGTGTGGTGCAATGGCAGGTTCATGCCCAGACCATATGAGCATGAGGGACATTTGGCCTTGTAGACAGAGGGTCACAGCGGTAGCCAGTCAGTTGATCTGTTTGGTTTGGCTCCAAGCCCCCACCAAAGAGTTTATTAACTCACCACCCCCCAGCTTTGGCAGATAGAAAATACAGCTGTCAGAAACATCTTAAACATGGAGTGATTGGTTTGGATGTTTTACTGCCTTCTCAGAGTTGACAAGCACAAATGCAGAAATACTCATCATTCTTGGTACATACACCAAAACAAGGAAGTGATTGGTCTCAGTTCACACTGCCAAGAAATGAAAAAATGGGAGGGGCATACTAAAGAAGTCCCCAGACTCTACCACTCCAGTGTGCATTTCTTTCATCTTACTGGTTATGATGCAAAGTATATTTTTAAGCATGTGATAAATTAGTATAGTTTTGTAGTTGTTGTGAAAAATATTTTGCATAATTAATAGTTTCCACTATGATTATCAAACCTGCTCCTTATGAGGAGGAATTGAAAGTTGACATCAGGATGTTGATCTATAGTATTTATTTATTTTTACAGTTAACTAATGTAAAATCAACTGTGTATAATATCAAGTTAAGAAGCAATTGTACAGCTGGGTGTGTAGCTCAGTGGTAAAGTGCATGCCTCTCATGTGTGAGGCCGTGGGTGTTATCCTCAGCATCACATAAAAATATAAATAAAGATACTGTGTGTTTATTTACAACTAAAAATATTTTTAAAAAGAATCAATTGTAAGAGAGTTTTGTAAGAGGGGATTATGGAAGTATTTCTAAATATGAGAGCTCAAGGTTTTCTTTCAGTGCTTACTTAGGGAGTTAACTCACTCAACTCTTTCAAGAAAGTTTTGCTAGCAATGTAATATACGACATATATAATAGTATGCAATCACGTAGCTAAAATCCTAAAAGGTCAAACATCCAGAAGAGCTTATTCAGAGTTGACATTCAAGTTATGCATAACATGAATTCCGTTTCCAGTATTATTAAAGGGCTCTTCAGAGTTGTTTTCCGAACAGTGAACTTCTTAGGTAATTTCCCCAATACCCTACTCGGCCACCCCTTGTTTTGGAGGGACAGACAAAGGGTAAAATCTGGGCAGAGAACATTAATTGATCTGAGCACTAAAGAAGGCAGCGCTGGAAGGTCTTGCAAGAGTTGAGTTTCTCTTTCCATTGCAAGGGAAGGGTAAGTGAGGTACGGAGAGGTAGGGACTTGCTAAAGTCTAGACATCAAGTGAGTGACAGATCCAGGGCTGCAAGGTTTGACTGAGGTTGAAAACAATGCACGCAAAGCGTCAGTCCCAACGCCAGCTCGCTCCAGTTGTTGCAGCTCTTCCCGAGCGCTAGGCCCATTTAGCCCCACGCTGATACTCAGTCGCGCAACTGGCACAAACTGTGACGCCAGCCCTGAAGGCAAGGCGGGAGTGTCCTTCTCTTCCACCAGAGTTAAGGTGAGTACCACCACTCTGAGGTGGAGCAGCAGGGGAGAGCCGCCGCCGCCCACTGCACCAGGCCCCAAAGCCAGAGCCTAGGCAAATCCACAGCCAAAGATACCCCTTACCCGACCCACGCGGCTGGACCTACCTGTGCTGGAGGTCGCGACTCCCAACTCCGCAGAATGGGTAGAAATGCAAACAAGGAGGGCCTTGGAATGCACAGTTGCAAGGCCGTTTGCTCCCCCCCCCCCAGATTGTCTGGCCCGCGCTCCCCTCCCCCAGTCCGCTCGGGCCTTCCTGAGAGCCTTGAGGCCCCGCCTCACTCCTTCCGGCCGGTGCTGTGTCTACGCGCCGCTTACCTAACCCGCTGCAGAAGCGCTTTAAAGACCTACCTCCAGAGGGATTGGGCCTGGGCCTGGACGCGTTACTCAATTGCCTTCATTGAACAGATTTGGGGGCATAGTTTCGGGAAGGAGAACACACAAACCGCAACGCTACTCTGGCTGTAAAACTCAGGTCTCCTGCCTGCCTGCCTACCTACCATTTCAGTGATCTAGTGCTGGGGATTGACCCCAGGGCCTTGTGCCTGCAAGGCAAGCACTCTACCAACTGAGCTATATCCCAAGCCCCTCACTGTGCTTCTTATTGAAGTGAACTAGCACTAAAATTCTTCCATCACCCTTTGGCCACTTTCTTGAACTTGCCTACTTCACAACCAGTCATTGCTGGACTCCTGTGAGTTAACTTGAATAGCTTCAATCCAAGTTCAGATATGATGCTAAATACAGTGAACACTAGAGGGGAACAAACCATTAAGAATAAACACTTTACACAAGTAAAAATTTAAGAACTGGGGCTGCGGTTGTAGCCAGGCAAGGACCACTTGCCTAACATGTGTGAGGCACTGGGTTCTATCCAAAGCACCACATACAAATAAGTAAATAAAATAAAGGTACACCAAAAAATTTTTTTAAAAATTTAAGAACAGTACATATTAGAAGGAAAGACTAAAAAGTGTAGTGAAATAATATCTTCAATAAAAATACAGGACAGAGGAAAAATACTGAAAGAATAAAGAAGAAAATTCAATGCATATACATTGAAAACTAAGCAATTCTGGAGTATTATACATTATCATACTATTAGAGATGAAAAATATTGATCTAAGGACAAAAAGTAAGAAAGGAAATGCCTTGTACAAGTTAAAATAAACACCAGTTTCTTAAAAAGATATACAGAAGAAAAAGTCTCCACTCCAAAGACCCTTTTAATAATACTCCACACTTATACCCTAGAATTCATTCCTCCATAGAAGCTCTACCCACATTTATTTAGGAAGTTGATACTTATCACTTCTTACTCAATTTAGAGATTACCTTCTCTATGTTCTTTCACTGTCTTTTCAAAGTTAGTTTATATTCTCCTTTTCCATGTGTCCAATATGCCCAATGGATCTAGTATAGACCTCATGTATATGACTAATTCTGGATGGTAATTTCTCCTTTTACATCTCTGTCCTCCAGTGAAGCAGTAGCTTCTTCAGAGCAGAAAACTTGTACTGCTTATATTTCTTTTCCAAACAGATCATGTGTCTATGCTTAATGAGTCTTTGTTGAGAATTGCCTAGAACCAGTGAGTAGACAAACAAAACTATAGACACAATATATATTAATATTAACAGTACAAACTGAATAAGTTGACAGTGTACATTTAGTCTGCATTGTATTCATCCCAGAGCAAACATTAGTGAATGTAGGACATTGTACTAAACTCTGGGTATAAAATGATAAATAAATCCTAGATATATTCTATGCCCTTATGTTTAAAGAACAAACAGGACTTGGCCAGGCAAATAGGAAAAGGAAGAACATTCCAAACAGAGGGAATAGCATGATCCAAAGTCCAGTAACAGGAAAGAGCATGACAGTAGCAATTAGAGCAAATGAAATCAATAAAAGTAAGGTGAAAACAACAAAGTAGAGAGAGACAAGAAGTTGATAGTCAAAACATGCTTGTTTATGAGTTAAAAGAAGACAGTTGCCTTAAATAATAGGAACCAGTATTTATTAAACCTGTACTACATGGCAAGCATCAGGCTAAGTGTTTCATTACAAATATTTAAAGCAAATAATATTTTTATCCCTACCTTAACAATAAGGCAACTAAGGCACAAATAGGTTAAGCAATTTCACCAGCATTACACAACAGGTTAAGTTTCAGAGCTAAGATAGGTAATCTTCTGCCCTAGACATAGGTCAGAAACTATAAGGAAAGCACAAATAAAACCTACAAAGAGTTCTTTCACAAAATTTGTTTGTTGGTCCTATATAGTTGATGTGTATAATAAACTATACTAAGAGCTTAAAGAAACAATACCCTGTACTCTACCACTAATGCTCTAGACGGAAGACTTTGGCCTAGATATTAGTTGATAATAACAATGGTAGTGATACCTTTGGTGGATGATACCATACAGCAGCAAGGCAGAGCAGAGGAGGAAGAAAAAGATAGTTTTCCTGACTTCTACTTGATGGAGTATCTATGAAACTTCAGATAAAGAACCGCACTGATTCTCAGTTTCTTATTCCATAAACGGGCATAACAGTAGTATCTATCTCACATGATTGTAATGATAATATGTAAAGCACCTGGACATGTCTCAAATACAGTATATGAGTGAGTAGAAGCTGCTATGATGATAGTGTTCTTTTAGTGATTGAAGAAGAGGTATGAGCAACCATGAAAAATGTGGTTCAGTTACAATTTGAGGAAAGTGACATGCAATTTCAGATAAATACCAAATGGGTAGTGGAACAAAAGTTTGTTTCCCTTTTTGCATTAGTTGCCCTGCATTTATTACTCAATTTTAGTTAGCACTTATTGTTAGTAACTAAGCATTGTATGCATTTACTTCTTGGTATCCATTATGATGGTGATGATGAGTGTGCGTATGTGTGCACATGCACATGTGAGTGTGTGTGTGTATGTGTGTGTAGCAGCTCACACAATGTCTGGTACAGAGTGGAACTTCAATATTTGTGGAATGAATGAATTAATGGGTGAATAAAAAGGTATATACAAATGTGCTAGGAAATAAAATAGAAAAAGCAATAAATATGGTATATTTTATGTTCCTGCCACACTACTGTTTCTTCTAAGACACACCAAGATTATTCCTATTTTGTTTCCAAAATATAATATGCTCATTCGTTTATCACTTCCAGCACTGCTAATACTCCAGTAAGGGGTTGGTAATTTTTTTTCTGTAAAGTGTCAGATAATAAATATTTTGATCTTTATGAGACACATATAGTCTCTGTCTGCAGCTGAGTAATTCTACCTTCATATAGCAAAAGCAGTCATAGATCACAGACAATACATAAATGAATGTATATGGAAGTGTTCCAATAAGTTTATTTGCAAAAGCAAACATGAAGAAGGATTTGGCTAGGGACTATAATTTGCCAACTTTCACTTTAGGCTAAATAACAGCCATGTCTTGCATGGAATTCTGTATTGGATTATGTGAGAGCCATCATCTTTTGTTAACACCTACATCGTAGTTTTATCAGCATCTTATTGAAAATTTAATGCTCTCTAATCCTGTCTATAGATTTAAGAGGTCTTAAAAAGTGGTTAAAATTGTGAATTAATTATGATCTTGATTTTCATTCATCAAAAATTGTCCTTAAAATGATTAAAAGAAAAATATTAGGCAAGTTGAATTTAGAAGAGTTTATTTGAACAAAGAACGATTCATGAATCAGGCAACCCTCAGAATTAGAAGAGGCTGAGAAAGCTCTACATGGGCAGGCAGTATTTATAGACAGAACATGGAAGTGACATAAAAAAGAGCCTGTGTTATTCAAACATGTCTGAGCAGTTTTCAGCAGATGCCTGAAACCACAGATAGCATCGAACTTATATATGCTATGTATTTTTCTATACATATACACCTATGATAAAGTTTAATTTATAAATGTGGGCACATTCAACTATTAACAAGAATAATTAACAATAAATAGAACTATTATAATGACATACTGTAATAAAAGTTAATTGTTTGGTTTTGGAATTTCTCATTTTACATTTTTGGATCACAGTTGATTGCAATTAACTGAAACCATGGAAAGCAAAACTGTGGAGATGGGGGAATGACTTTATTCTCAAATTAGGTTATAGTTTGTTTACATATTAAGTTACATTACACTTCAGTAAACACAGAGATAGCTTTAGGCCAAATTTAATTTAATTTAGCAATTTATTTCTCTTTTGGTCAGCCTTTCAATTTTGAGAGATCGACCAAAATCTTGGGCACTGACACCACTTTCTATTGCCATTATGATGGGACTTGTTTAGTGTCAGTATGGAATTCACAGTTCACAATCTCAAATTATTTGGATTATTATGCTTTCTTCATCATTTTATTATTCTAATTATAATGAGACCAGTTAATGTATAAAGGGTGACTGCAATATGAGCATTTAGGACTCCTTGAGGAAGTATCACAAAGGAGACTTTTATGAAGAGTATCAGGAGAAACTGAAGTATACTCCTTAATAGGAGTCTCAAATGAAATGAACAAAATGACCAAAATCAAATAATTTAAAGTTCAAGCAATAAATATAGTTTGACAGTATTTTAGTTCAATTGTCTATAGTCTTTGTTCAGTTCATTGTGAAGTAACCTGCCAGGTAACTGTCATCTGAGAACATATTATGTTTTCCCTTACCCTCAGAAATTTTCTTACTGTATTCAATGACTGTATCTAGGGAGACAGCCATATTAGCCACCCTTTTAATTTTTGTATCATTATTTTTTAAAGGGGTCCCATCTCATTGTTGCCCAGGCTCATATTTGACACTGGGACTCCAGTTATCCTCCCATCTTAGCCTTCAGGGTAATTGGGAATACAGGCACCATACCTGGTTCTGCCACGTTCTTTTATATTTGTGGTGCTGAGGATTGAATCAGAATCCAGGGCCTCACATATTGTAAGCAAGCACTCTTTCGCTGAACTACACTCTCAGCCTTCCAGTACCTTTTTGGTAAAATCAGGGGAAAGTTAAATGCAACACACAGTTCTATTTAGCAGCTTGCACATGCCTCCACCATAAGCAGGAGGAAATCTAAAGCTCCATGGTGTTCGTCTAAATGTTTTTGTTGAACATGAATGTTCTCATCCACCTTTTGGAGAGTAGCCTCCACCTGTGTAAATTCCTGGATTGGCTAGTTCACTACAGAATTCAATATTTTCCCCAAATTTAAGGGTTATCTTCAAATTCCATGCAGCTGGCATACTACTACCACCAATAGTGAGCCTTCAGGAACCCCACTGGAAGCTTTCTTCAGTGGAAACTAACTTGGTTTCATCTGTTTCAAGTTTGGCATGCATTTCAACTACCAAATGCTTTGGCTTCTGAATATGGGAGGTATGGAAACTTTCCGGGAGAGCTACTTGGGGTGAGCCAGACCAAGTAGATCTGAACCAAGGAGGAGGCAGAACAGAGAGAGCAGGCAAATTCTCCAAAGACCCAACGTGGGCCGGCCACTGGCGGCTGGAAAAGAGGGCCACCTAGTGGTGTTTGAGTAAAGATTAGTTAAAGTTGTACACCTGCTGTTTGCATAGCTCCTGAACACGGTACAGTGGGAAACTTCCCTTTTTTATGGTTCCTTTATAGCATGGTGAAAGGGTAGTAACCAGATTTACTTTTCTTCCATAAATCTTATGAATCTTGTTCATCTATTCGATTTTTGTTCTTTACTTTTCTTCCCATTTAAGAATAACCAGTCATCTGACTTCAGGGCAAAAAAAAAAAAATACTCTTTTTCTTTTCACAAAACATTCTCATACCTTAAGCTTTTCCTTACCAAAATCACATCTTATCTTTCTTGTTTGCTTGCATAGAAAGCCATTTACCTTAATATTTCTACTAATTTTAGTAACATATATTAATTAAAATTCTTAACCCCAAGTGGCCTTAATTTCCAGTGAACACTAGGGGAAGGAAATTATTGTGAACTGTCCATAACACAACCAATCCATAGATTGGCAAATCTATGAATCAATTTCTAGAAGCATGTGCTTTCTCATAGTATAGTTTGTCGGAGTGGTACAGAATATGTTTGCCAATAGTCCCAAATGTGTTTAGTCTCCCTATGACAAGAAACTGTAGAGGAGATAAAACTTTATCTCTATTCTTACAGATTTTTTTTCTGTTTTGGCTACATCTAAGAATTAAATTATTGTTTGTAGAGATTTCTCTCAACCTCAAATTTACATTCCTAATGATAAAAATGTTAAAACCTTCTGATATAGGAAGGAAATATTTTACATATATTTAACATACATATTTTTAATAATTATGCTTTGATTGTTTGTAAAGATGAGATATTAAACAGCTAGCCACCATCTTTTTTTGTTGACAAATTTTTTAATATAGAGATAATATAAGCTTATTTTACTAGTAAACGTAGGTAAGACAGGTGGCTCGTCATATTGTCATGATATTTAATGCTGAAAACTCTGAAGCTATCCCTGTTTTAATAAAATCAATAATATTCTTATTTACCAAAAATTATACACATCATATGAACTTGAAAAGTATTTGGGTTAATCCTGTTTTTTTCTGAGAGAATAATTATATAAGAGCATTTTCTTCAAACAAATTTAATAGAAGTCTTACAACTTAATTTGGCAAAATCATGAGGAGTTATGTAATATCACCCATATATCATAAATATAGCCATACATAAACATATAGACCAAAATAGATCGTACAGCTAGTATTCTAACATTTTAGCCATGTACCAAGTATACTCCTGGACTCATCATGGCCACTTTTAAACTTGTATTATAGCCAGAGACTGGTTCATCCATTTTTGTTTCTTTTCAAGATTGAATAACAAAACAATTAATTGGGGTTTTCTCAAGAAAGAGAGTTTTGGTGTATAACAAAATTCATGACAACAAGAAAGAGGTGGACAGAGTACACAGAGTATATAATCAGCAGGAGTTTGAGAAGTAGACAGAGATTCTCATGGGAGAATCAGGATTGAATGGAGAAAACATAAGTGACTCATTATTGCAAATGTTTTTCTGAAAATGGTCCAGATGTCAATTGGACAGTTCAGTCATGAGAACCTTTCAGACTTGATGATTTTAAATCCTTACCACAAAAATCTTTTTTTTTTCTCTGAAGAATTTGTTGATTATTGACCCTGGAGTGAAGCCTTCAGGGGCTTCCTCTATTATGGAACTAGTCTAGGCCAAAAGAAGTGGATCCATCAAATGGCTGGTGTGAAAATGGACAACTTCTTTTTCAAAGATCTGGCTATTTACAATAAAGAAAGTGATCTTATGTCCCATGATTATTCAGTTTGGGGCCTGTTGGCTTTGGTTTAAAATATGTACAAGGAAGCCGTCTCATTTCTTGTAGCTATTTATCTGTAAAGATATGCATCTGTTTGCCTTTTGTTAGGAGTCTTAGGCAATTTTGGATTCGTTTAGCCTTTTGGAAGCCTTGTGCACCAATAAAAACACATTCCTTTGCTTTTGAATCATTTTGGATTTTTTTCTTTTCTAATGTACCTTGCAAGTGAACAATTTTATCAAGGTTAAAAGTTTTCCACTTTAGCCACTGTGAATCTTAAGTTGTTGTTAGTAAGGTTAACCCATTTTTCCAAAAGTGCACAGATTCTGGGCACATAGTTTTTGAACATGAAATTATCCAGTATCCTAGAAAGTAGAGCACCAAATTTCTTAGATTTGGAGAAGTGTATTTCTTTTTCATTGTTAAATTGACATATGAAATCATACATATTTATGAGGTACTATATGATGATTCCCTGCATGTATACATTGTGCAGTGATAAAATTCAGAATTTCTATTTCTTCAAATATTTATTATTTCTTTGTGGTGAAAACACTCAAATTCATTTCTTCTAGCTTTTTGAACTATACAATACACTACACTACCATTATCTACAGTTATCTGGTTATGCAAAAGCACTCTAGAATTTACTTATCCTATCGATAACTGTAAGTTAGTATTCATTGACCAACCTCTCCCCATTCCTCTCTTATTCTCCCCAGACTCTGGAAGCTAATATTCTACTTTTGATTTCTATGATATCAACTTCTTTAGATTCCACCTATGAGTGAGATCATGTTGCATTTGTCTTTTTGTGTTGGTTTTTATTTCACTTAACATAATGTCTTCCAGTTCCAGCCATGTTGTTAAAAATAACAGGATTCTATGCTTTTTTAAAAAGTATTTATTTCTTAGTTGTACTTGGACACAATAACTTTATTCCATTCATTTATTTTTATGTGGTGCTGAGGATCAAACTCAGGGCCCTGCGCATGCTAGGCGAGCGCTCTGCTGCTGAGCCACAACCCCAGCCCTATGTTTTCTTATGTTAAGTAGTATTCTACTGTGCATGTATACCATACCTTCTTTATCCATCTATTCGATGTGCATTATCAACTGATGGACGCCTCAGTTGATTTTATAACTTAGGTAGGTGTGGATAGTGCTACAATAAACATGAGAGTGCAATTAACTCTTTGTTGTACTGATTTCATTTCCTTTTTGGGGGGTGAGGTACCAGGGATTGAACTCAGGAGCACTCAACCACTGAGCCACATCCCAGCCCTATTTTGTATTTTATTTAGAGACAGGGTCTTACTCAGTTGCTTAGGGCCTCACCATTGTTGAGACTGCCTTTGAACTCGTGATCCTCCTGCCTCAGCCTCCCAAGCCACTGAGATTACAGGCATGTGCCACCATGCCTGGCTCATTTCCTTTTGATATATACCCAGTAGTGCGATTTTTTGAGCATATATTATGTACTTTTAGTTTAGAACCTATTTTGAATTCTCTGCAAATTTTCACAGATGGTTGCCATATGGTCCAATTTTGGTGCCTTATTTTGTCTGTTCAGAGAGATCATGGTTTCTTGAAAGTTTTTGATGCTTGTTGATGTATGACAACATCTGCACATCAAAGGATTAAGTATTTATTTCATTCTTCATAATCTGGCTTTGTATGTGTCTTCCTTCCAGAAATTCTAAGCACTCTAATTTTCTCTAACCTTGTGGTTTCTGCCACTACTTTAGCACTACTAGATGGTGCCCTAAAGTCCAAATTCTCAGTGAGGTCATTGTTGATGTATTGCCACTATTTCACCATTAGAGTGCGCCCCATGGGCCAAGTTCGTTATGAATTTGCAGTTAAATTCTGTTCAGGAAGGACTATGGAGGTGTATAAAAAGGGTAGTGTGCCCCTGTGAGCTTCCTTCTGGGCATGGGATGGACCCAGATCTCTCATCCACAGTTAACTGTCCTGTGGTCAGGCATCACAGAATCCTGCACCGCACTGGACCTCACTAGGTAGTGTCTAGCCCTCTGCTCCAAAGTAACATATGCCTACTTTTCTTTTCTTTCCCCAAGTGGACAATTTCCCTGTGTTGTGATGCCTAGGATTAAAGGATAAATGGGGTTGGAAGTCCCACAGCCACCACCACTGCCACTATACTAGATCATACCTGGTGCCCACTAAGCATAGCACAGGGGCAGGGCCAAGTTCCACACTGCTATGGCCTAGCCCCTGCTGTGATCTATTCATGGAGCAAGACCTCTGCAGCTAGCACAGGTGATATGGGCTGTAAATACAAGTCCACTGGGGCTGTGGGCCTCCATATAGTGCTGGACCAGGTTCAGAGGCTCCATCCACAAACAATGACCAGGAGACAGGGAATATTTGGTTCTATTCAGTGTTGAAATTCATGTGGTAACCCCAGCACTGAGTTCCAAGGCAGTATCTTTGCTTACTTCCCTGTCCTACCTCCCTGTCCCTGCCTCCACCCTCCCCTGACCCCCGCCCCCTACCCCGTAGGTGCAGTCTTTCTCAATGCTGTGCTGCCCATGGTTGGGGAAGGAAGTATTTTGGCCTCCAAGGCCAATTCAGGTGAAAAGGCTCTGTTCAGGGACACAGGTGTCGGGGTAGAGGCCATGGGGCTCTTCCTAATACTGGGTTTCATTGAGGCAGGCCTTGTACTGGATTCAAAGTCTAATTTTCTCTCTTCTGTTTTCAAATGTGAGACATCTTTCTCCATGCTGTACTGCTTGAAGTTGAGAGACCGATGACATGGGCAACTCTTTCCTTCCTGCCTTTTTCAATGCATCTTTTCATATAAGTTTGCTAAAACCAGGTACTAAGAGCTCTCACATGGTTTCCTTAGCTCTTGTGAAAGTACTTTTGTGTATAAATAGCTATTCTAATTGATGTTTCTGTGAGGAGATGATTGCTGGAGGGTCTTATTCCACCATCTTGCTCTGACTCTTGTCCCCTGAAAAGTGAAACACACTTTCAAAAGGTGCCTATCTGAGGCCTCTAATTGGATCCAGTCAACTTAATTATTGGATCCAATCCATTACTGGACCCAGTCCAGTAAAAATTGCTTAAATATAGTTGGAGAGCTCAAAACACAAGTCTGTAGAGCTTGAATTCAAGAGGGATCTCAACCATGACCCCAGTCACTGTGAGAGATCTATGGACTAAATGGGCCCTCACTTAGTTATGATAACTTCACTTAGTTACTTTTTTGCCCCTGGTGCTGTGTATCTGTGGCTGTTGCTAGAGGTCCACTTTGGATCCTACTTCTCATGTCAATCTGTTAAAAAAAAAACTTTAGACAAATTATATGTAGTAGGGTTTATTTGAATAAAGAAACAGTTTGTGAATTGGGCAACATCTTGAACCAGAAGAGGTTCAGAGAGTTCTATCCAGCAACCTGGGCAGGCAGTAATTATAGACACAATATGGAACTGACACATGAAAATAGTCTGATATGTGTTTGTGTAATTCGGACATATCTGAGCTTTTTGTATCCTGTGTTTGGCTGAAGCTTAGCTGCTGTGATTGGCTATGACTTGGGTACTTGCCACAAGAGTATACTCTCAGGTTGCCGTTTGTTTATGTATTAGTTATTTTACAGTATATTACATATGAAAACAGCTTTATATCAAACTTAATTTAACAGAACCAATTGCTAGTGATATTTTAAAGAGTTAAAAATAAAGGAAAGAAAGGGCTGGGTTGTGGCTCAGTGGCAGAGTGTTTGCCTTGTACATGTGAGGCACTGGGTTCAATCCTCAGCACCACATAAAAAATAAATAAACAAAATAAAGATATTTAAAAAATGAAGGAAAGAAAAGAATGATGATTCATAATAAAAATAAATTTTCTGGACAGAGTGTTATAATGAATTTGGCTATGTCTTTGCTCTGTGACAATTATGCTATCTAGTCTGTAAAGAAACAAATAAATGCTAAAACTTTCACAACATTATCTAAGTCATACAAAAGTTTCCACATCTACTGATGGACAAAGATTTATTAAAAGATGAAAAGTGTGAGTTGTCTCACAGAACTCAAGAAGGAGTGAAAACTTTTAAAGGACAAAGTATAGTCATTCTGTAAGAATGGTCAAAATCAAGAATTCAAATCCCATCAAGACTCTATCATTCCTTCGCAATTATCAAGAATACAAGTGACAATAAATATTGGTGAGGATGTGGAGAAACAGGTTCACTCATACATTGCTAGTGGGACTACAAATTGGTAAAAACTATGCTGAAAAGCAATATATAGATTCCTCAGAAAACATGGAATGGAATCACCATTTGATCCACTTGTCTCTCTCCTTGGGGTGTATATTCAAAGGATTTAAAATCAGCATACTTCAGTGACTCAGCCACATTAATATTTATAGCAGCTCAACTCACAATAGCTAAAGTATGGAACCAACCTAGATACCCTTCAATAGATAAATGGATAAGGAAATGTAAGATATATATATGACTTGGGTATAATATATGCAATGGAATGTTACTCAGCCATAAAGAAGAATGACTTTATGACTTTTGCCAGTAAATGGTTGGATCTGGAGACTATCATGCTAAGTGAAATAAACCAGAAATAAAACCAAAGGCTGAATGCTCTCTCTGATATGTGGATGCTAACACACAATAACGGGGAGTGAAGAATAAAAGTTCATTGGATTAGACAAAGAGGAATGAGGGGAAGGGAGGGGGAGTGGGAGTAGGAAAGACAGTAGAATGCATTGGACATAACTTCCCTATGTTCATATGTGAATACATCACAGTGAAACTCCACATCATGTACAACCACAAGAATGAGATCCTAATTAGAATCACTTATACTCCATGTATGCATGATATGTCAAAATACACTCTACTGTCATGTATATATAAAAAAATAAATAAAATGTACATATCTGGAAAAAAGAAACTTGCAAATATTGAACAATAGTTATCACATGACTATCATCCCCAGGAGAAGAGAAACCAAAAAATTAACCCTCCAAGGATCATTCAGTTGAGCAGGCAAAGATCAGAGTTCAGGATACCTGAGGCAGCTTAAGTCTGTGGAGGAAGGAGAGACAAGAAAGCTGTGCATATGTTGAGGTTTCTAGCAAAAATTTTGGTTTTAGGTTTTTATTTTGAAATAATTATGAATTTATATCAAGTTGCAAAAATGCAGAAAAATCTCATGTATAATTCATGAAGTTCCTCCCAATGATAAAATTTTATAATTTTACTACAATATCAATCTAGGAAATTGACATTGGTACAATCCACAGAATATATTCAGATTGTAATATATATATATATATATATATATATATATATATATATATAGTTTTATTAAATATCGTCATAGGTGTAATTTCATATGATGATTACCACAATTAACCTACAGGACATTTCCATTATTGCAAGTTTTCTCATATAGCCCTCCTATTTCCCACCTTTTATCTTCCCCTAATACCTGGCAACAGTTAATCTGTTCTCCTTTTCTATAACTTTGTCATTTTTTTTAAAGAGAGAGTGAGAGACAGTGAGAGAGAGGGAGAGAGAGAGAGAATTTTTAATATTTATTTTTTTTAGTATTTGGCGGACACAACATCTTTGTTTGTATGTAGTGCTGAGGATCCAACCCGGGCCGCACGCATGCCAGACGAGCGCGCTACCGCTTGAGCCACATCCCCAGCCCATAACTTTGTCATTTTAAGAATGTTATGTTAATGGAATTGTGCCATATGTAGCCTTTTGAAATTGACCTTTTTCTCAATATCCTTGAGGTCAATCTAAATTATGTGCATCAATAGTTCATTATATTTTTATTGTTGAATGATACTCCATGGTATTTATCAAAGTTTATCTAATCATTCACCTATTGAATATTTGAGTAGTTTTTAGGATTGTGCTATTGTAAATAAAGCTTATGTAAACATTCATGTACAGTTTTTTTGAGGGATTACAAGTTTTGATTTTTTGGCATAAATGCTTAAGTACACTTGCTGGGTTATATTATAGTTTAATGTTTAATATTGTGAGAAACTTCCAAGCTCTCTTTCAGAGTAACTGTATCATTTTATATTCTCACCATCAATTTTTATGCAATTTTTCTAGTGTTTTGTGTTGTATATTTTTAAATTTCAGCTTTTCTGAAGGGTCTATACTGACATTTTAATGTGTTTTTAATTTACATTTCCCTGATGACTAATGATATTGAACATATTTTCATGTTTTTATTTGTTATTTGTATATTTGTATATCATCTTTGGTGAAAGTACCCTTCATGTCTTTTGCTCACTTTCTATTTCGATTCTTATTCTTTTTTTTTTAGTGGTTAAGTTTTGAGAGCTCCTTATATGGAGATGATCCCCAACTTATTATAGTTTGACTTATGATATTTTTACTTTTTATAATGGAGTGAAAGTGATATTAATTCAATAGAAGCTACTTCAAATTTAGAATTTTTGAATTTCCCCAGGCTAGTGATACATGGTACGATAGTCTCTGATGATATAGAGCAGTGACAGAGAGCCACATCTCCCACTCAGCCAAGTAATCACAAGGAGAAACAATCTTATGGGGTAAATAACCACATAGTAAACTGAGAAATATTTGTATTTAAGATATTAGTCCTTTATGATGTTGAGATATGTTCCTATTATCCCTAGTTTTTCTAGTGTTTTGAACATGAAGGGGTGCTGTATTTTGTCAAATGCTTTTTCTACATCTATTGAGATGATCATAGGATTCTTTTTTTCTTTTTCTGTAATATTTTATTGGTACATTATAATCGTACATAATCATGAAAATCCCACCATTTTTTAATATTTATTTTTTTAGTTGTAGTTGGACACAACATCTTTATTTTATTTATTTATTTTTATGTGGTGCTGAGGATCGAACGCAGGGCCTCACACATGCTAGGTGAGCGCTCTACCAATGAGCCACAACCTCAGCTCGATCATATGATTCTTATCTTTTAGTCTATTGATGTGATGAATTACATTCATTGATTTTCGTATGTTGAACCAACCTTGCATCCCTGGGATGAATCCCACTTGATCATGGTGCACAATCTTTTTGATATGTTTTTGTATTTGATTTGCCAGAATTTTAATGAGGATTTTTGCATCTATGTTCATTAGAGATATTGGTCTGAAGTTTTCTTTCTTTGAAGTATCTTGTCTAGTTTAGGAATCAGGGTGATATTGGCCTCAAAGAATGAGTTTGGAAGTGCTGCCTCCTTTTTTATTTTCTGAAATAAATTGGAGAGTATTGGTATTAGTTCTTCTTTAAAGGTCTTGTAGAACTCGGCTGTGTATCCATCTGGTCCTGGGCTTTTCTTGTTTGATAGTCTTTTGTTGGCTTCTTCTATTTCCTCACTTGATATTTGTCTGTTTAAATTGTGTATATCTTCCTGACTCAATCTGGGGAGATCGTATGGCTAAGGAATTTATTGATGCCTTCACTGTCTTCTATTTATTAGAGTATAAGTTTTCAAAATAATTTCTAATTATCCTCTGTATTTCTGTAGTGTCTGTTGTGATATTGCCCTTTTCATCACGGATGCTGGTAATTTGAGTTCTCTCTCTCCTTCTCTTCATTAGTGTGGCTAAGGGTCTGTCAATTTTATTTATTTTTTTTTGTTTTGTCAATTTTTCAATTGTTTCTTTTGTTTCGATTTCATTGATTTCAGCTCTAATTTTAATTATTTCTTGTCTTCTCCTGCTTTTGCTGTTGATTTGTTCTTCTAGGGCTTTGAGATGTAATGTGAGGTCATTTATTTGTTGACTTTTTCTTCTTTTAAGGAATGATCTCCATGCAATGAACTTTCCTCTTAGAACTGCTTTCATAGTTTCCCAGAGATTTTGATATGTTGTGTCTGAGTATTCATTTACCTTTAAGAGCTTTTAATCTCCTCCTTGATGTCTTCTGTAACCCATTGTTCATTCAGTAGCATATTGTTTAGTCTCCATGTGATGCAGAAATTTTTATTCTTTATTTTGTTGTTGATTTCCAATTTCATTCCATTATGATCTGATAAAATGCATGGTAGTATCTCTACTTTTTTGTATCTGCTAAGAGTTGCCTTGTGGCATATTATATGGTCTATTTTAGAGAAGGATCCATGTGCTGCTGAGAAGAAAGTGTATCCACTTGATGCAAGTTGAAATATTCTATATATTTCCATTAATTCTATGTTATTGATTGTATTATTGAGTTCTATAGATTCCTTATTCAACTTTTGTTTGGAAGATCTGTCCAGTGGTGAGAGAGGTGTTAAAGTCACCCAAGATTATTGTGTTGTGGTCAATTTGACTCTTGAACTTGAGAAGAGTTTGCTTGATGAACATAGCTGCACCATTGTTTGGGGCATATATATTTATGATTGTTATATTGTGTTGGTGTATGGTTCCCTTGAGCAGTATGTAATGTCCTTCTTTGGCCCTTTTGATTAACTTTGGTGTGAAGTCTACTTTATTTGATATGAGGATGGAAACCCCTGCTTGCTTCCGCAGTCCAGACCAACATCATTCTAAATGGAGAAAAATTGAAGGCATTCCCTCTAAAACCTGGAACAAGACAGGGATACTCTCTTTCACACTTCTGTTTAACGTAGTTCTTGAAACACTGGCCAGAGCAATTAGACAAAAGAAATTAAAGAGATATGTATAGGAAAAGAAGAACTTAAACTAGCACTATTTTTTGATGATATGATTCTATACCTAGAAGACCCCAGAAGCTCCACCAGGAAACCTCTACAATTAGTAAATGAATTCAGCAAAGTAGCAGGATATAAAATCAACACCCGTAAATCAAAGTCATTTCTATACATCAGTGAGAAATCTTCAGAAAAGGAAATGAGGAAAACTACCCCATTTACAATGGCCTCAAAAAAAATAAGATACTTGGGAATCAACTTAACAAAAGAGATGAAAGATCTATACAATGAAAACTACAGAACCCTGAAGAAAGAAATCAAAGAAGACCATAGATGATGGAAAGATCTACCTTGCTCTTGGATAGGCAGAATTAATATTATCAAATGACCATACTACCAAAAGTACTATACAGATTTAATGCAATTTCAAAATCAAAATCCCAGTGGCATTTCTCATAGAAATAGAAAAAGCAATCATGAAATTCATCTGGAAAAATAAGAGACCCAGAACAGCTAAAGCAATCCTTAGCAGGAAGGGTAAAACAGGTGGTATCACTATACCAGATCTTAAACTATACTACAGAGCAATAGTAACAAAACCAGCATGGTATTGGCACCAAAACAGACTGGTAGACCAATAGTACAGAATAGAGGACACAGAGACTAACCTACAAAATTACAATTATTTTATATTAGACAAAGGTGCCAAAAAAAATGCATTGGAGAAAAGACAGCCTCTTCAACAAACGGTGCTGGGAAAACTGGAAATCCATATGCAACAAAATGAAATTAAACCCCTATCTCTCACCATGCACAAAACTCAACTCAAAATGGATCAAGGACCTAGGAATTAAACCAGAGACTCTGCGTCTAATAGAATGAAAAGTAGGCCCTAGTCTTCATCATGTGGGATTAGGCCCCAACATCCTTAATAAGACTCCTACAGTGCAAGTATTAAAACCAAGAATCAATAAATGGGATGGATTCAAACTCAATAGTTTCTTCTCCTCAAAAGAAACAATCTATGAGGTGAATAAAGAGCTTACATCTTGGGAGCAAATGTTTACCCCTCACATCAGATAGAGCTCTAATCTCTCCGATATATAAAGAACTCAAAAAGCTAAGCACCAAAATAACAAACAACTCAACCAATAAATGGGCAAAAGAACTTAACAGACAATTCTCAGAAGAGGATATACAATCAATCAGCAAATATATGAAAAAATGTTCATCATCTCTAGCAATTATAGAAATGCAAATCAAAACTACTCTAAGACTTCATCTCATTCCTGTCAGAATGGCAGCTATTATGGAGACAAACAACAATAAGTGTTGGCGAGGATGTGGGGAAAAAGGCACATTCACACACTGCTGGTGGGACTGCAAATCGGTGCAGCCAATCTGGAAAGCAGTATGGAAATTCCTTGGAAAACTGGGAATGGAACCACCGTTTGACCCAGATGTCCCTCTCCTTAGTCTATACCCAAAGGACTTAAAAACAGCATACTACAGGGACACAGCCACATCAATGTTTATAGCAGCACAATTCACAATAGCTAAATTGTGGAACCAACCCAGGTGCCCTTCAGTAGATGAATGGATAAAGAAAATGTGGTATATATAGACAATGGAATATTACTCAGCAATAAAAGAGAATAAAATCATGGCATTTTCAGTTAAGTCGATGGCATTGGGAAAAATAATGCTAAGTGAAGTTAGCCAATCCCCAAAAAACAAATGCCAAATGTTTTCTCTGCTATAAGGTGACTGACTCATAGTGGGGTAGGGAGGGGGAGCATGGGAGGAATAGACAAACTCTAGATAGGGCAGAGGGGTGGGAGAGGAAGAGAAGGGGCAGGGGTTTAGCAATGATGGAGGAATGTGATGGACATCATTATCCAAAGTACATGTATGAAGACAGGAACTGGTGTGAACATACTTTATATACAGAGATATGAAAAATTGTGCTCTATATGTGTAATAAGAATTGTTATGCATTCCACTGGCACGTATTTAAAAAATAAAAACAATAAAAAATAAAAGATACTAGTCTTTTATTAGATATGTGATTTTCAAATATTTTATCCCATTCTGTTGCTTGTCTTTTCTTCCTCATAAAAAGGTATCCCCCAAAGCAAGATTTTTGAATTTGATGAAGTCCAATTTACCAATACTTCTTTTATGGATTGTGTTTTATGTGTCAAATCTAAAAAAAATATTTGCCAAAACCTATATTGTAAAGATTTTTGTCATGCTTTTTCTAAGATTTTTAGTTTGTTTTTAAAATTTAAGTCCATGGTCCATATTGAATGAATTTTTTATATTTATTTTTTAGTTGTAGTTGGACACAATACCTTTATTTTATTTATTTTTATGTGGTGCTGAGGATCAAACCCAGGGCCTTACACATGCTAAGAGAGCACTCTACTGCTGAGCCACAACCCCAGCCATTGAATGATTTTTGTAAGTTGTGTGACTTGAGATTCATAGTTTTGCCTATAGATGTCCAGTTTGCTCCATGACTGTTATTCAAAAGACCATCTTTACTAGAGTACACCGTTTGAACATTAAAAAAATTGGAGATATATAGTATGTGTGTGTGTGTGTGTATATATATATATATATATATATATATATATATATATATATATATATCCTACCAGGGATTGAACCCACTTTCACTTAATCACTGAGCCACATCCCCAACCCTTTTTATTGTTTTATTTTGAGACAGGGTCTTGGTAGGTTTCTTAGGTCCTCTCTAAGTTTTTGAGGCTGGCTTTGAACCTGTGATCCTCCTACCTCAGCCTCCCAAGTCACTGGTATTACAGATATATTCCACCACACTTGGCCACAAAAGTAAATGTCATGAAGAACCTAGAAATAGAGCCAGGCATGGTAGCACATACCTATAATATCCACAGGTCAGGAAGCTAAGGTAGGAGGACAGCAAGTCTGAGGCCAACCTGGGCAACTTAGTGAGACCCTGTCTCAAAATAAAAAAGTAAAAAGAGCTGGAATATGTAGTTCAGTGGTAAAACACCACTATGTTCATCCTCAGTACCCAAAATTTCCAAAATGCAAAAAAGTTCTGGTTCCAAGCATTTTTGACAAAGAATACTCAGCCTGTAGCCTCAAACTGCAAACAATACAAATGCCCACCAACAGACAAATGGATAAACAAACTGTATAACCATAAAATGGAATACTATTACCATATAAAAAAAATTACTCAAAGCAATACAGACAGGAGAATCTCAAAAGTATTCTCATCTAAAGAAGCTAAGCACAAAAGAATATATCATGTAGGAGTCCACATATATGAAATTCTAGTGATGGCAAAACTAAACTATAGTGATAGCAGAATAATAGTTTTCTGGGGTAGAGGTCATGTGACTTTTGACAAAAGTATATAATGTGTAGACTAACCTCATGATCAAGATATTTAACTGTACATATATATGTGTGTGTGTATATATATATATATATATATATATATATATATATATACACACACACACATACTCAATGAATATGGTTAAGATTTATACATTTAACTGTATATAAAATATATTTCAACACGAATTAAATTGGCAGCCAATAGTGATGATGACTGTCACTTCTGTGCTGAAAACTTAATCTGGCAACTATTGTTGCTCACAGAGAAAGCATGAATTCAAGAACAGCTAAGTTTGGTAATCAGACTCTTCCACTATCATTTTCCTTAGTTTGGTTCATCTTATATGTTGTGGTTCTAAGTAGTTGTTAACTTTTCTTTTGGCTAGACTTGTTCCATGCATGTCTTGTATTATAAATGGCTTTAATCCATTTTGGATCAAGTGAAGAAATGCATAAGACAATGAATTATACTGTACTAACCAAATCATATTATTTTTTTCTCATATTACCTGTTAGTTATTTTTTTCCAGTCTTACAGCTGGTGAGACAAGGACCCTGGGTTCTGGAGTTGGCAAACCTAGTTTTTTTTTTCCAGTACTAGGGATTGAACCCAGAGCATTGCACATATAGGAAATCACTCTACCATTGAGCTATATTTGTAGCCATTTGTATTTTTTTGAGGGGGGAGGGTCTCACTAAGTTGCCCTGTCTGGCCTTACACTTGTGATCCTCCAGTTTCAGCCTCCTGATTTGCTGTGATGATAGGCCAAACCTAGGTTTTCATCCTTGTCCATTTGCATGGCTCACTCTATCCTTCTTGGATTTTCCTTTATTCTACCATTCCCCTGCTTATAAGAGTTTTCTTCTTCCCAAATTAAACATTCCCTGTTGTTTCAATTGTTTCTTATATAACAAATTGGACTATCATCATATACCGACAGGAAAACATTGTGTCTTCATGAGTCCGGAAGCCAAATTCCCAAATGGTGTCCACTCCATTCTAGGAGTCAGGATTGCATCAGCCAAGGTCCTCTCATTCCAGTATGGGCAAAGATTTATTTTGGCTTTACAGGGTATTACCAGCAGTGCTTGGCCCATCTTCAGTAGTATGACTGACTTCCTGGGCAAGAGACTCTATGTCTTTGCAATTTTAGAACAGCTCGAGGCATTCAGGAGGCTCTTCATTTGTATCCCATCTTACCTCACAACATTTATTCATCTAAAAGGGACCTCTCCAACAGAGAAGTTCGGGATAACCCTAGATGGGTGATGAGGTGCCTCCCCTCCTTGGGGTTCCCCCCCTCCATATATATCTATTTGATATATATACTGGGGATTGAATCCAGTGATACACTACCAATGAGCTACACCCCCAACCATTTTTATGTTTATTTTGAGACAGGATCCCACTAAGTTCCCTGGGATGGCCTCCAATTTGTGATCCTCTTGCCTCAGTCTCCTGAGTAGCTGGGATTATGTGAACTACCATGACTGGATTATAGGTATGCACCACCACATCAGGCTGTGCTCACACTTTGATTACAAACTCTCTGTCAGATACCACTGCCAAAGGGCAGGTAAGTGGTTGTCAGTACAGAACTAGTCTCTCTGGTGTTTAGGGACAGAAAGGTGAATATTCATGGAAAAAAATGCATGGCATTTTTTATACTCCCAAGTGAGATTATTTAGGATATAAAGTTTATGTGTGGTAAAGTCTAATAACCATCTGAGGGCTTACAAGAAATTATAACATTGGTGCTTTTAGAAAACAGTTTCTAGTGGCTCTAGGATATATTTATTTCTTTTTAAAAAAATTTTGTTGTAGATGGGCACAATACCTTTATTTTATTTATTTATATGGTGCTGAGGATCGAACCCAGTGCCCCATGAATGCAAGGCAAATGCTCTACCACTGAGACACAAACCCAGCACCTCTAGGATATATTTCATCTCTGAAATATTGGGGATACTGTAAGCAAAATCACTACCTGCAATTGGAGTCCAAACTCCATGATATAAAATGAGATGGCCAACCCCATCTTCATTCTGTAATGGAACTCAGATAGGATATGATCTATTTGGACCATGTATACTCACTTGAAAAAAATGGAGATGCCTAGGGCATGACTTTTCAAGGCAGGCAAAAAAAATGCTACAGTTCTTGCAAAAATAGTACATATACAAATGTATACCAGTCAGGAATTAGAATAGGAGGAAACAATAATGCAGATTATCATACTATCCAGGAAATTACCTTGATATGTTGGACTAAAAAGTCCATATACTTACAAGGTTCTCTCTTCAATTTACTTCCTATTCAAGAGATAGCAGTCTCAAAATTTTTAATTATCTGAAGATTGTAGTTTTAGCAGTGACTTCTTGAGTCAAACAAAGCAACAGATAGGTCCCTAAGTCTGAAGTCAGAACCCCAAGCGGGATCATAGAGAATCATTTTCAACAGATATCCAGCAGTCATTAGAGGTTCTCAAATCACTACCTTTGCTACAGTTCCATACATTTGACACTGTGTTTTTCATGGTGTGTGAAGGATTGTCCTACCCAAGTAAATAATACTAAAAACTAAGAGAATATCTTGACCAATTTTTTTGGAGTCCCAGCATTTGTGAAATAAACTCAATGATACATACCTTGCAGGATTAATATGAGAATTCAAATAATGAATTAAAGCACCTGGTTCATATTTAGAGATCAAAAAATCATTATTATTTTCCTTTTTATTAAACATGATATTAAGAAAAGCATTATTTAGCATTTAAAACATTACTTGATAAATAGGAGGCCACTTATTCCACTTATTCCCTTTTTGAGTCCTTAGTGAAAAAAGCAAGTGGGAGAATATGCAGCAAAATGATGCTTCTGTTTTATATGAAAAATTTTGGTAATTATGACTATTAATTCAGTCACAACATTTTTTCTCACTTAGGATTTTTCTGGCATTTGTTTACAATGGATTTCCTTTATAATCAACAATCATGTACCCTAAAACTTGAGCATGTTTGCAGATGTTTTAAGAGAACTATTACATAAATATTGTATTTTTTGAGGGAAAATGGAAATCACAGATAATGAAGAAAATTTAAATGTATTTTAATTTTGAAATTCATTTTGAAATATTTTTCAAATTTGTGAAATATTTTCATCACTTTTGCTATACATACATGAATCTTTTATCTGTATTTATATCATCTGTCTGTCAATCTATTATCTATCTATCTATAAACTATCATCATTATATATTTGTGGCCAAAGAAGGACTACAAAATTCATTTTAAATGACCAGTTTGCTTCTGGCAAAACAAACAACCCTTTTTAATGTAGTATTTTTACAGATTAATTTCAGATACTATTTGGTAGATCTGATATGGTATATAATATTAGATGAATTTTAGTGAAATTGATCATTTAAATTGTGAGTTAACAGTAATCAAATACTCAAGTATAATAGGTTTAATTGACTACAACAAAATATTTCTTCTTTTTTTTCATTTAATAAACATTTCTTAAACATCTATTACATGCCTTTTCTCAACACTGCAGACAGAAACATCTGGAGTCATAGAAGTCACATCCTACTACCAAAACGTGTAAAATGTGATGTTTTGATCTAGGTATACATTATGCAAAGATTTAAACAAGTTAATTAAAATGAAACATTTGAAACCTATACCTAAGTAAGCAGAATAGTATAATGATCCCCATATATCTATCACATAGCTTTAATTCATGGCAATTTTTAATCTATATTATTTTAAAGTAAAGCCCTTTATATTTTATCATTTTTTAAGTAAAATTTTCAGTATGTATCTATACAGGATACTCTTTTGTGGTACTCAGGAGTGCTATACCACTGAACTGCACGTTCAGTCCTTTTTTATTTTAACTTGAGACAGAGTTTGATAAATTACTGAGACTGATCTGGAACTTATGATCTTTATGTCCCAGGCTTTGGAATAGATGGGATTATAGGCATGCTGCATTGTACCCAGCTAAGATACTCTTTTACTTGACATAAGCATAATACCATTATCTCACCAAAATATTTCCTTAATACCATCAAATATGTGTGTTTGTGTGTGAATTTTCATCTGTAGTTTCTGGCTCATAACTTCCATAACCACCAATGACTAGAACAATAGGTCAAAATATTTAGTCTTTTATCAATGGTTCATGAAACAGCTTCAGAACACTTCAGGACTATAAAAGTGAAAAGATGTTGTTTAGTTATAATAGTGGGACATTTTTGTTATTGAATTCTTATTACTATACAAAATATCTGAAGCTGTGAAATTTATAAAGAAGAGAGGTTTATTTTGGCTCATAGTTGCTGGTCCAGAGTTTAGGGCCTGTATTGGGCCACCAGTGTTCAATCATAAAGACTCCACTCTGATGACCATGACATAGTTCTCCTGGCCCCCAAGACCCATGTACTCACAATATAAAATATTCACTCCATCTCCAGTAGTCCCTAAATCATTCCAACCTTAATACAAAAGTCCAAAGTCTCATCTGACACTCAAAGCAAACTCCTTCTACCTGTAAGCTCATAAAGCCAAGTTACCTACTTCTATTTTATAATGGTGGAACATGCACAGGGTATACATTCTTGTTTTAGTCAAGTTTTTGTCACTGTGACCAGAAGACTTGACAAGAACAATTTTAGAGGACGAAAAGGTTATTTGAGGGCTTATGGTTTCAGAGGTCTCAGTCCATAGACAGCAGGCTCTATTCCTCTGGGCTTGAGGTGAGGCAGAGAAGAAGGTGGAAGAGGTAAGCAGCTCACATGATGATCAGAAATCAGAGAGA
This sequence comes from Marmota monax, assembly GCF_021218885.2. Taxonomy (NCBI): domain Eukaryota; kingdom Metazoa; phylum Chordata; class Mammalia; order Rodentia; family Sciuridae; genus Marmota; species Marmota monax. The sequence goes on along the minus strand of NW_026692025.1, from coordinate 397,875 downwards.
CACTCCACTCACCAGACACAAATATGTATATCCTGAAGGCATGCTCCCAATGCCACCTCCTCTAGCTACAATTTTCATGCCTTCCGTTACCACTCAGTCAATCCCACCAGGATTAACTCAATGATTGGGTTAAGACTCTTAGAACCCAATCATTTCTCCTCTGAACCTTCTTACATTGTCTCACATGTGAGCTTTTGGAGGATACCTCATATCTAAACTGCAACAATTCCCATTCTAAAAAGGAGAAATAATAGAAAGAAATAATCAGCCCAAGGCAAGACCAAAAAATCACAAATTTTACATCTTGTGTACATTGTGGTAGGTTGATTTTGCCTGTTGTATCCAGTTTTTCCTACTGTGTAGCTATGCATATCTGAGGCCCCTGCCCCATTCCACTAGGCATCTCCTCATTGGGAGCTCTCTGCAAGTAACACACTGAAACTATATCCAAACCATCGAAGCAGTTTAGGCCTGAAAAAGCAAAGTCTTTCTCTTTCTCTCTCTGACCTTCTCCTATCTTCCCAACCTGTTTTCTTTTTTCCCCAAAGACATGCCACAGAAACTAGAATTCCTTTTTCCTAAGATGAGTGATAGAAATTCTCTCTTCCCACCGTTCTGTCTTTGATAGCTATAGATAAATTATCTGATAGTGATAATAAAACCTTAATTTCAGAAGGGGTCCTGCTTAGGGAGGAAGGAGTGCTCCACAGAGAGGAAGAATTGTTGAGCCTTGTTTTTTTGTTCTATCATGAATAATATTTCATGTGTTCTTGAGTACACTTGGGTGAAGTATTCTATATATGTCTGTTAGGCCCGCTTGGTTTACAGTGCTATTAAAGTCCTCTATTTCTAATAGATTTCCTGTCTATTTTATCCATCATTGAAAGTGGAATATTGAAGTCTCCAACTATTATCATACAACTATTCATTTGTCAGTTTTCTTTCTTTACTTTAGGTTGCTCTTGTTATATGCAAAAATGTTTACAGTTGTTGTGGATAGTTAATGAATCAACCCTTTTATCAATATATCGTCTCATTCTTTGTATTTCATAACAATTTTTGACTTCAAGTCTATGCCTGAAATATTTTGATTTGGTACATATGGCTGTTATATTTCATTGGTGAATTGATCCCTTGTCATTATGTTTTGCATATTTTCCTTATCCCAAATAATTTTCCTTTCATTCAGTCTACTTTTTACAAAATTAACACAGCTAGTCCATCTTTTTTTGATTAGTATTTGCATATTTGCATGGTATATATGATGTTTCAATCTCTTATTTTTCTTTCTCTCCCTCTCTTTTTTGAGACAGGCCTTTGCTAAGTTTCTGAGAGTCTTGCTAAAATACTGAGGTTGTCCTCAAACTTTCAATCCTTCTGCTTCAGCCCCTGAGTTGGTGGGGCTACAGGTGTACACAACCACACCCAACTTCAATCCCTTAACTTTATCCCAAGTTTATATATACTTTAAGTTTCTATTAGTGTATTATAGATATACACAATATTTGGGTTCATTTTGACATAATAATACATGCATGGGATTTATTTACTCAATTTCAGTCCTTGGTGCCTCCCTTTCTCTTCTCTCCTTCCTGCCACTATTTAGTTAATCCCCATGAGGGGCTAATTCACTGATTGATTCATAGTTATACCCAATTTTCTCCCTTCATCTTGTTTATTTATTTCTAATTGATGATTTATAGATATAAATAAAGACAGAATTCACTGTGGTATATTTATACATACACATAATAATTTTGTCAAATTCATTCTGCACTTCCTTCCCTGTCTTATCCCTCCTCCCTCCCTCTTAAGCTCCTTCTATTCCACACTATCTTCCCTTTATCTTTATGGCCTCCACCCCCCTTTCCTCTTATTTTTCTCTAGCTTGTGCATATGAAAGAAAACATTTGACCCTTGACTTTCTGATTCTAGATTATTTCACTCACCATGAGGTTCTCCAGATCCATCCATTTATCACCAAATTCCATAAATTCATTCTTCTTTATGGCATATTAAAACTCCATTGTGTTTACATATTTATTCATTAATCTGTAGATGGACACCCAGGCTGGTTCCATAACTGGACTATTATGAATTGTGCTCCCATAAATATTGGTATGCATGTATCATTATAATATACTAAATTTATTTCTTTTGGATAAATACTAAGGAGTAGTCCTTCCACTCCTAGTCTTTTGAGGAAACTTCTACTTATTTACAGAGTGGTTGAACTAATTTGCAGTCCTACCAACAATATGTGAGTGTATATCTTTCCCCCAACATCCTTGCCAGCATTTATTATTATTTGTGTTTCTAATCATTGCCCTTCTAACTGGAGTGAGATGGAATCTCAATGTAGTTTTGATTTGCATTTCCCTGATTGCAGGGGATGTTGAACATTTTTTTTATATTTATCTGCCATTTATATTTCTTCTTTTGAGAAGTATCTTTTTAGTACTTTTACCCACTTATTAACTGGTTATTTGGTTTTATTTTAGTGTTAAGTTTTTAAAATCCTTTATATATTCTGTATATTAATTCTTTGTCAGAAGAGTAGTTGGCAAAGATTTTCTCCTATTCTGTAGGCTTTATTTTCACATTCTTAATTGTTTCCTTTTCTGTGCTGGGCTCTTTAATTTGATGCCATCCTACATATTAATTCCTTGTTTTATTCCCTGAGCTTTAGGGGTCTTGTTATGGAACTTGGCAGCTGCTGCAATATGTTGGAGTGTTGGACCTGTGTTGTGTTCTAGCAATTGCAATTTGTGGTCTAATTCCTAGGTCTTTGGTCCACTATGAGTTGACTTTTGTGCAAGGTGATAGGTAGATAATATGAAGCAGTTGTGTGAATTAACTGGATCAATGTGTAACAATATTAATAAATCTTTAAAATATAATACCGAGTAAAAAAGCAAGTTGCAAAGGTTATGGACAAATATGCAAACACTGATCCCCAAATTTTAATTATAAAAACAGTAATATGTTTTAGTTGGCACATATTTAGTGCAAGTAAAAAATAGGCACCTTAAATTTTTTTCTGTATGTTTGAAATATTTCATAATCAAACATAAAAATTAAAAAAAGAGTAGAGCATAATCTTCATGATATCACCAATACGATAGGACCAGTTTGTATCAGTAGAAAATGTCCACTGCTTCCCCTTCCAATGAAGACAAACTGGTTCTGCATGTCTGCAGTCATTCTTCAAATTCCATGTGGCCTTTTCATGGGCCACACAGGATTACTGAAGGCACAATGGGCAGGTTGTAAAATCCCAACCTGCTATAATTCTCTTGTGGTTTCCTCAATTTCAGTATGCCCACCTGGTAGTTTGCACTGCCCCGTATTTACTACCTTCCTAGTAGCTGGAATGTTAACAGGGTCCCATTTTCTTTGTTTTTAAATACAGCCTTTTCTACCTGGACTTTAAGTCAAAATTGTCCTATGACTTAAAGAATATTCATCCCTAGAATGTTTTCAGGGACTGAGGACATAAGAACCAACTATGGAGCAATGGTCTTTTCCTTGTTTGGAGGACCAACTAAATAGTGAGTTCCAAATGAAGCCTATGGTCACTCCTATGGCCCTCACTCTAAGGTGACCCCACCATTAAGCACAAGGAATGGAATGGGAGGACTCTATCTCATGTCAATGCCAGAATGCAGAAATGTCTTACCTTTGTGTATAGATAGCAACTGTTGTTGGGCTTAATGTTCCTTACATAAGTTACTAAGGGTGTGTTAGACTGTATATCTGTCTTTTCTCTGGGGTCCTGTCCAAAAGCATGCCACATTTGCTTTCATTTATCTTATGAATCCTCCTGCTTCTTTTATCTCCCTTTATTTGTTCTTTTTTTCCCTGTGAGACCTTCTTACAAGTCCCATCCTGTCCTAGCCACATTCAGTTTCTTCCATGCCAGCAATAACCTTACCTACATCATAAATATCCTGTCTGGCAATTAGGCTGAAGAGGGAGATAAAAGGACTGTGCCAGTCTCAAGGGGTATTTCACATCTGGTTTTCATTCCAGCTGTAAAAACTGCTTTATCAGGTATACATGGCTTCTCACATGCCCAATTCTAGCAGAACACCCTGGGCTTCCTCAATGCTTTCCTATGGGGGTGCCTGTTCTGTTAGATCTCCTTTATTTGGCCATGTCTCTCTCATGCCCCAAATGATCCAATTTTTACAACTTCCAGCAATTCTGCAACAGTATATTCCTGAAGAGTTAGATGGGCCAACTCAAATTTCCCTCCCTTGCCTATTTCCTTGGTCTTCTGGATGGCTTGCCAATTGTTTCAGAACAATTTGGTCCCATTGTATTGAAATCAGATCTAAGGTTCCATGAAACTAAGAAAAAGAGGTAGACAGATCTAGTATTGCACTTTACTTGGGGACTTACTGATAGAAGCATGGTCCTAGGTGTCAGCAAGAACAAATGGATCCCTGCAAGAAGGGGCATATATATTGGATATATATATTGGGACAAAAGTGGATATATCCAAACCAGAATGTACCTAGTTTATCCCAAGCTAATAACAAAGATGCACATTCCTGGCACAAGGGTCCAGTTGTAACAGATTCCACATACGACTCTGTTCATTTTCTGTAATTACAGTATGCTGGGAACCAATCCTCAATAAGTATCCTTGAGCCATTAGGTGTTTAACATGGATAATCCTACATCACAGAGCAGAGAGGAAATCAGAAATAGACTACCATAAGAGCTGATAATTATGGCTTTGAACAAAGTGACTAGAGTATTCTATATGTTTGGCATAAGAAAGAGAAAAGAGGATCAACAATAAAACATGGAAGATAAGGAAAGGTATTTACTCTGAGAATCCCAGAATAATATTGAGTTTCAAGATTTGAAGTAGACACAAAACAAAAGAGTGACAAGAGATGGAATATAAGAGTTACTTCAGGAATATATCTAGCATCCCAGAAGGTGTCTCTCAAATAAAAAATGGCAATCATAGACAGTAAATCATTAGTAATCCTAATGCACTACTGGCTTCATTCCAATGATTTGCTTTTGGAAATGAACAACCTAGATCAGACAAGTAATAAAGGGATACATTCTGGGCTTTAAATATCCACTGAATAATTTCCAATGTGTCTCTAAATAGTCATCAATGGCTTTTAGAGGGTTACCTTCAAGTTACTTCTTCTTTCCTCTCTTTTTCTAATCCTTCCTTTATCCTTATGTTTCTATTCCTTCACATCACACAATCCATTTTAAATACTTATACTATTTTATTCCTTAGTTATCTTTTACAAATTCTTTTAAAATTTATTCTTGAATCTGGGGATATTGCTCAGTAGTAGAGTGCTTGCCTAATTTGCATACAACCTGGGATTCAATTCCCAGCACCACAGAAACAAAACACTTTAAAACATAGTGACTTAAATAAAGTTATATTTTTTATTTTACTTATTTATTTTATGTGGTGCTGATGATTTAACCCAGTGCCCTACATGTACTAGGCAAGTGCTCCACCACTGAGCCACAGCCATAGCCCCAAAGTTATATTTTATTAAAAAAAATTATTCTTGGATCTCTCATCCTAGACAGAAAATGCCTAATTCTATAAGGGATGATGGCTAACCATTCCTCAATAACTTCTATTGTACTGTGAACAAATATATAGATTATCATTATAAATGAATTAGACAACCCATGCTTGTACACTCAGCTTTACACTTTGTGATAACTGTACCCAATTCACCACTGTGGATATAAAATCCCACAATAGTAATGAAATTCATCAATAAGAATTTTATTCACCTATTGCCAAATTAAAAATGCTAAATCATATGAAGTTACTAATCATGATTACAAGAATACACATTTATGTTTTTCAAATCTGTAATTACTTCTACTTGAAAGTTATTATCAATCAGATGTTATAGGTAAAATCCTCAATCATTTCTCTGTTTTAATATATTTTGGTGTATTTCAATTACATTTATTTCACATATGGACACCTTACCAATTCTTATTGGTTTTAATAGTTTTACTATAAACTTTGTTAAATATGTATTTTCTTATAAACAATATAATTTATTGAAAATATAAGTACTAGATTTCATTTTAAAATATCTAATATGGTTTATCTCATTTATTGCTGGCAACCACTTAGTAAAATAGTTTTTCTTACTATCCCCATTTGATGGATAAGGGAATAGAAGTAAATATGAGGTAACTAAACTGTTCAAAGCCATACAGCTAGTAAATGGTGTATCCAGTGCTTGAAACAAGATCTAAATATGGTTCTAAAACTTGTGTTATTAACCTTAATGCCAATATATCCTCTATTATTTATGAAAAGTGCACAATAAAAATAGTGAGATCATGTAAATGTTATGGAATGTAGCTCTTAATCTTCTTTCAGAATGTATTGGTACTTCTTAGGATTGGCTATGTTGTTTGGCCTTTTCCAGTTTTTTCCTATGGGGAAGCTTCTTCAAGGTAACTGTGTTGGAGTGACAAGCCAATTGAGTTCTCATATATTCCGAATTAGTGAAGAAGACAAAATAGTGTAGTAGAGAAATCAGTTGATTAGGAGTCAGGAGAATGAATTCTTGCTTTGGCTTTGCTATAAAGTCAGTAATTGGTTTCAGAATTGTCTCTTCCATAAAATGAAGAATTAAAGATTGGAAAATTCCTTGTGTTTATATATTTATTTATAGTTTTAAAAATTATTTAATAAGAATTATGTATAAACTGACCTCATAATAACCTGTGGGTTAGGTAAAGCAGGTATTATTTTTTTTTTTTTTTGTTCAGGGTCTATGATTTATTTATTTATTTATTTATTTATTTATTTATTTTTTAAATTTTTTATTGTTGGCTGTTCAAAACATTACATAGTTCTTGATATATCATATTTCACACTTTGATTCACGTGGGTTATGAGCTCCCATTTTTACCCCATATACAGATTGCAGAATCACATCAGTTACACATCCATTGATTTACATATTGCCATACTAGTGTCTGTTGTGCTCCGCTGCCTTTCCTATCCTCTACTATCCCACCTCCCCTCCCCTCCCCTCCCCTCTTCTCTCTCTGCTCCCTCTACTGACATTCGTTTGTCCGCCTTGTATTATTTTTCCCTTTCCCCTCACTTCCTCTTGTATGTACTTTTGTATAACCCTGAGGGTCTCCTTCCATTTCCATGCATTTTCCCTTCTCTCTCCCTTTCCCTCCCACCTCTCATCCCTGTTTAATGTTAATCTTCTTCTCATGCTCTTCGACCCTACTCTGTTCTTAGTTACTCTCCTTATATCAAAGAAGACATTTGGCATTTGTTTTTTAGGGATTGGCTAGCTTCACTTAGCATAATCTGCTCTAATGCCATCCATTTCCCTGTAAATTCTATGATTTTGTCATTTTTTAATGCAGAGTAATACTCCATTGTGTATAAATGCCACATTTTTTTTATCCATTCATCCATTGAAGGGCATCTAGGTTGGTTCCACAGTCTAGCTATTGTGAATTGTGCTGCTATGAACATCGATGTAGCAGTGTCCCTGTAGCATGCTCTTTTTAGGTCTTTAGGGAATAGACCGAGAAGGGGAATAGCTGGGTCAAATGGTGGCTCCATTCCCAGCTTTCCAAGAAATCTCCATACTGCTTTCCAAATTGGCTGCACCAATTTGCAGTCCCACCAGCAATGTACAAGTGTACCCTTTTCCCCACATCCTCGCCAGCACTTGTTGTTGTTTGACTTCATAATGGCTGCCAATCTTACTGGAGTGAGATGGTATCTTAGGGTGGTTTTGATTTGCATTTCTCTGACAGCTAGAGATGGTGAGCATTTTTTCATGTACTTGTTGATTGATTGTATGTCCTCCTCTGAGAAGTGTCTGTTCAGGTCCTTGGCCCATTTGTTGATTGGGTTGTTTGTTCTCTTATTGTCTAATTTTTTGAGTTCTTTGTATACTCTGGATATTAGGGCTCTATCTGAAGTGTGAGGAGTAAAGATTTGTTCCCAGGATGTAGGCTCTCTATTTACCTCTCTTATTGTATTTTTTGCTGAGAAAAAACTTTTTAGTTTGAGTAAGTCCCATTTGTTGATTCTAGTTATTAACTTTTGTGCTATGGGTGTCCTATTGAGGAATTTGGAGCCCGACCCCACCGACTGTAGATCGTAGCCAACTTTTTCTTCTATCAGACGGCGTGTCTCTGATTTGATATCAAGCTCCTTGATCCATTTTGAATTCACTTTTGTGCATGGCGAGAGAAAGGGATTCAGTTTCATTTTGTTGCATATGGATTTCCAGTTTTCCCAGCACCATTTGTTGAAGATGCTATCCTTCCTCCATTGCATGCTTTTAGCCCCTTTATCAAATATAAGGTAGTTGTAGTTTTGTGGATTGGTTTCTGTGTCCTCTATTCTGTACCATTGGTCCACCCGCCTGTTTTGGTACCAGTACCATGCTGTTTTTGTTACTATTGCTCTGTAGTATAGTTTGAAGTCTGGTATTGCTATACCGCCTGATTCACACTTCCTGCTTAGCATTGTTTTTGCTATTCTGGGTCTTTTGTTTTTCCATATGAATTTCATGATTGCTTTCTCTATTTCTACAAGAAATGCCGTTGGGATTTTGATTGGCATTGCATTAAACCTATAGAGAACTTTTGGTAATATCGCCATTTTGATGATGTTAGTTCTGCCTATCCATGAACAGGGTATATTTTTCCATCTTCTAAGATCTTCTTCTATTTCTCTCTTTAGGGTTCTGTAGTTTTCATTGTATAAGTCTTTCACCTCTTTTGTTAGGTTGATTCCCAAGTATTTTATTTTTTTTGAAGATATTGTGAATGGAGTGGTTGTCCTCATTTCCATTTCAGAGGATTTGTCGCTGATATACAGGAATGCCTTTGATTTATGTGTGTTGATTTTATATCCTGCCACTTTGCTGAATTCATTTATTAGCTCTAATAGTTTCTTTGTAGACCCTTTTGGGTCTGCTAGGTATAGAATCATGTCATCTGCAAATAGTGATAATTTAAGTTCTTCTTTTCCTATTTTGATGCCTTTAATTTCTTTCGTCTGTCTAATTGCTCTGGCCAGTGTTTCGAGAACTATGTTGAACAGAAGTGGTGAGAGAGGGCATCCCTGTCTTGTTCCAGATTTTAGAGGGAATGCCTTCAATTTTTCTCCATTCAGAATGATGCTAGCCTGAGGCTTAGCATAGATTCCTTTTACAATATTGAGGTATGTTCCTGTTATCCCTAGTTTTTCTAGAGTTTTGAACAAAAAGGGATGCTGTACTTTGTCGAATGCTTTTTCCGCATCTATCGAGATGATCATATGGTTCTTATTTTTAAGTCTTTTGATGTGGTGAATAACATTTATTGATTTCTGTATATTGAACCAGCCTTGCATCCCAGGGATGAATCCTACTTGATCATGGTGCACAATTTTTTTGATATGTTTTTGTATCCGATTCGCCAGAATTTTATTGAGGATTTTTGCATCTAGGTTCATTAGAGATATTGGTCTGTAGTTTTCTTTCTTTGAAGTGTCTTTGTCTGGTTTAGGTATCAGGGTGATGTTGGCCTTGTAGAATGAATTTGGAAGTTCTCCCTCTTTTTCTATTTCCTGAAGTAGCTTGAAAAGTATTGGTATTAGTTCCTCTTTAAAGGTTTTGTAAAACTCTGCTGTATACCCATCCGGTCCTGGGCTTTTCTTAGTTGGTAGTCTTTTGATGGTTTCTTCTATTTCCTCAATTGATATTGGTCTGTTTAGGTTTTCTATATCCTCCTGACTCAATCTGGGCAGATCATATGACTTAAGAAATTTATCTATGCCTTCACTATCTTCTAATTTATTGGAGTATAAGGATTCAAAATAATTTTTGATTATCTTCTGTATTTCTGAAGTGTCTGTTGTGGTATTGCCTCTTTCATCCCGTATGTTAGTAATTTGAGTTCTCTCTCTTCTTCTCTTCACTAGCATGGCTAAGGGTCTGTCGATTTTGTTTATTTTTTCAAAGAACCAACTTTTAGTTTTGTCAATTTTTTCAATTGTTTCTTTTGTTTCGATTTCATTAATTTCAGCTCTGATTTTAATTATTTCTTGCCTTCTACTTCTTTTGCTGTTGTTTTGCTCTTCTTTTTCTAGGATTTTGAGATGAAGTATGAGATCATTTATTTGTTGGTTTTTTCTTTTTTTAAGGAATGAACTCCAAGAAATGAATTTTCCTCTTAGAACTGCTTTCAATGTGTCCCATAGATTCCGATATGTTGTGTCTGTGTTTTCATTAATCTCTAAGAATTTTTTAATTTCTTCCTTGATGTCTTCTATAACCCATTGATCGTTCAGTAACCTATTGTTCATTCTCCAAGTGATGTATTCTTTTCCCTTCCTTCTTTTATCGTTGATTTTCAGTTCCATTCCATTATGATCAGATAAGATGCATGGTATTATCTCTACTCCTTTATATTGTCTAAGAGTTGCCCTGTGACATAATATATGATCTATTTTTGAGAAGGATCCATGTGCTGCTGAGAAAAAAGTGTAACTGCTTGATGTTGGGTGGTATATTCTATATATGTCAATTAAGTCTAGGTTATTAATTGTGTTATTGAGTTCTATAGTTTCCTTATTCAACTTTTGTTTGGAAGATCTGTCCAGTGGTGATAGAGGTGTGTTGAAGTCTCCCATGATTATTGTATGGTGGTCTATTAGACTCTTGAACTTGAGAAGAGTTTGTTTGATGAACATAGCTGCACCATTGTTTGGGGCATATATATTTATGATTGTTATGTCTTGTTGGTGTATGGTTCCCTTGAGCAGTATGTAGTGTCCCTCTTTATCCCTTTTGATTAACTTTGGCTTGAAATCTATTTTATTTGATATGAGTATGGATACTCCTGCTTGTTTCCGAAGTCCATATGAGTGATATGATTTTTCCCAACCTTTCACCTTCAGCCTATGTATGTCTTTTCCTATCAAATGCGTCTCCTGTAGGCAGCATATTGTTGGGTCTTGTTTTGTGATCCATTCTACTAGCCTGTGTCTCTTGATTGGTGAGTTTAAGCCATTAACATTTACGGTTATTATTGAGATATGGGTTGTTCTTCCAGCCATATTTGTTTATTTATGTTACTAAACATGGTTTGTTTTCCTCTTTGATTATTTTCCCCCCTTTAGTGTCCTACCTCCCACTGTTGGTTTTCATTGTTATTTTCCATTTCCTCTTCCTGTAATGTTTTGCCAAGGATGTTTTGAAGAGATGGTTTTCTAGCTGCAAATTCTTTTAACTTTTGTTTATCGTGGAAGGTTTTAATTTCATCTTCCATCCTGAAGCTTAATTTCGCTGGATACACAATTCTTGGTTGGAACCCATTTTCTTTCAGTGTTTGAAATATGTTATTCCAGGATCTTCTAGCTTTCAGAGTCTGTGTTGAAAGATCAGCTGTTATCCTGATTGGCTTACCCCTAAATGTGATCTGCTTCCTTTCTCTTGTAGCTTTTAAAATTCTCTCCTTATTCTGTATGTTGGGCATCTTCATTATAATGTGTCTAGGTGTGGATCTCTTATGATTTTGCACATTCGGCGTCCTGTAGGCTTCTAGGATTTGGGATTCTGTCTCATTCTTCAAGTCTGGGAAGTTTTCTCGTATTATTTCATTGAATAGATTGCTCATTCCTTTGGTTTGAAACTCTGTCCCTTCCTGTATCCCAATGACTCTTAACTTTGGTCTCTTGATGTTATCCCATATTTCTTGGATGTTCTGCTCATGGTTTCTTAACAGTCTTGCTGAGCTGTCTATGTTCTTTTCAAGTTGAAATACTTTGTCTTCATTGTCTGATGTTCTGTCTTCTAAGTGTTCTACTCTGCTGGTAGTATTCTCCATTGAGTTTTTAAGTTGGCTTATTGCTTCCTGCATTTCTAGGATTTCTGTTTGTTTGTTTTTTATAACCTCTATTTCCCTGTATAGTTGATCTTTTGCTTCTTGGATTTGTTTATGTAATTCATTGTTGAAGTGATCTTTCATTGTCTGATTTTGCTGTCTGATGTCTTCCTTGAGACTCCAGATCATCTGAAGCATGTATATCCTGAATTCTTTATCTGACATTCCATCTGCTGCAGCTATTACCTCTTCTAACGTTGAGTTGACCTGCAATGCTTGTGGTCCTTTCTTTCCTTGTCTCTTCATACTGTTCGCGTTCCTTTCTACTTGGTGAAACTGTTGTGCTATTGAATTTTCCCCCTATATATTTATATTGGTCTTGTATAGTTGCAAAGTCTCCCTCGCAGGCGTGGGCGGCGGCTCTGTCCCTCTGCGGGCCGCTAGACTTGTTCTGTCGGTGGTCACAGTTCTGTCTACTTTGCAGGCGCAGGTAGCGGCACTGCCCCTCTGCAGGCCTCTGGGGCTGTACTGCCAGTGGGTCGCAGGTCTGCCTACGTTGCAGGCGCGGGGGGGGGGCGGCTCTACCCTTCCTCAGGCCACTGGGCCTGTTCTGTCTCTCGGTTGCAGGTCTGGCCTGCTCTGATGGTGGTCACAGTTCCGTCTACCTTGCAGGCGTGGGGGGGAGGGGGCGGCTCTGCCTCTCAGCAGGCCGCTGCTCCTCTTCTGCCGGTGGGTCGCAGGCCTGCCTACCTTGCAGGAGTGATTGGAAGCTCTGCCACTCCGCGGGCCACTGGGCCTTTTCTGTCAGTGGTCACAGTTCCGCCTACCTGACAGGCGCGGGGGGTGGGGGGCAGCTCTGCCCCTCAGCAGGCCGCTGGGCCTGCTCTGTGCGTGGTCACAGTTCCCTCTACCTTGCCGGTGCAGGGGGAGGGGGCGGCTCTGCCTCTCAGCAGGCTGCTGCTCCTCTTCTGCCGGTGGGTCGCAGGCCCGCCTACCTTGCAGGAGTGATTGGAAGCTCTGTCCCGCCGCGGGCCACTGGGCCTTTTCTGTCGGTGGTCACCGTTCCACCTACCTGGCAGGCGCGGGGGGTGGGGGGGTGGCTCTGCCCCTCAGCAGGCCGCTGGGCCTGCTCTGTGCGTGGTCACAGTTCCCTCTACTTTGCCGGCACAGGGGGAGGGGGCGGCTCTGCCTCTCAGCAGGCCGCTGCTCCTCTTCTGCCGGTGGGTCGCAGGCCCGCCTACCTTGCAGGAGTGATTGGAAGCTCTGTCCCACCGCGGGCCACTGGGCCTTTTCTGTCGGTGGTCACCTGGCAGGCGCGGGGGGTGGGGGGTGGCTCTGCCCCTCAGCAGGCCGCTGGGCCTGCTCTGTGCGTGGTCACAGTTCCCTCTACCTTGCTGGTGCAGGGGGAGGGGGCGGCTCTGCCTCTCAACAGGTCGCTGCTCCTCTTCTGCCGGTGGGTCGCAGGCCCGCCTACCTTGCAGGAGTGATTGGAAGCTCTGTCCTGCCGCGGGCCACTGGGCCTTTTCTGTCCGTGGTCACAGTTCCCCTACCTGGCAGGCGCGGGGGGGGGGGGGCGGCTCTGCCCCTCAGCAGGCCGCTGGGCCTGCTCTGTGCGTGGTCACAGTTCCCTCTACCTTGCCCGTGCAGGGGGAGGGGGCGGCTCTGCCTCTCAGCAGGCTGCTGCTCCTCTTCTGCTGGTGGGTCGCAGGCCCGCCTACCTTGCAGGAGTGATTCTTATTTTTTTCTTTTTTATAATTTACATCCAAGTTGGGAAGGGGACTTGGTCAAATTCACACATGGCAGATGCAGGGCAATGACTCTTCTATTGCAGTATTTTCCATACCCTCATACTGGTCCTATAAAACCCATTAGGAGGCAGATACAATGCTCATCATCAAACAGAATTCCCTGAGGAAAACCATACCAATTATTGCAGTTCCATTATGTTTACTCATCCTCACCTATGAATTCATGGAAACCTTTGCCTTTCACATAATACACTTGACACTAGTGCCATTTAATTCCATCTACCTTCTGTTGGGGCACTGCAATACCCTTCTGAGATTTTTGAATGTGTTGAGACAATCTGTTGGTGTGTGATATTTGAGATAATGAGGAAGCTGAGGTCTTAGGAATGTAGAAATAGGAGACATAAAGGAATGATGGATTGAGAAAAGGAAAACAGTTATTCTCATGATTTAAACAGTTACCTTTTGGCCTGATGATGTTTTTGTTAATAACTCCCTCTCCCCTGAGTCATTCTGATCGCTGAGGCAAAGAGCCAGTTTTCTTCTGCAGGAAGGTTATTGTTTCTCCCCATGTCTGGGGGATGGTGATATCTTAAGAGTTGGTATTTGGGCTTAGTAAGGAAGCAGGAAGGACCTGCCAACAGCTAGGACAATATCATTGTCTGTCTTCTTATGGGTATCATTCCAAGTCCTAACAATTATCCAACTATTTCATTCAAACATTTGTTTTGAGCAGATATCCATGTAGTGTTTCATCAGCATGTTGTCTGTCTATCTATCTATCTATCTATCTATCTATCTATCTATCTATCTATCTATCTATTTCTCTATCTATCTACTATCAACTACCCATGCTGTACTCTATCAGGCACCAGAATGTAAATACAAAACCTTCAATATATTTTCTGCTTTTAAGGAGCTCATGCCATGAGAGCAACACATGACAATAAGTATGATATTCTTTTAAAATACTATATTTATATAGCATCATTTTATTTTTGTTCACTAAATATGAACTATATCTGAAAAACTGCTTATGTTGTTCCTGTGAAATCCTTCCTAGTATCTCTAAAGGGGACCTTGCAGTAGGAGAAGTGTCTGGCTGAAGTTTGTCAGAAATTCTGCCAAATGTAAAATCAGCCAAGGTTTCTTTGGTGCCCTTCCAACCTCCCTGACTACTGGCTTTCAATTGTTCAATGCCTTTAGACTGTCCCAAGCTTTACAAACCCTCCTTCTATACAACCTCACTTATATCTGCCTTAGTTATGTGGTTTCTGCTTGGGATTTTTCTATTGAGTCTTTTTCTGGTCAATATGTATCTACATTCTTTTTTCCATAGGCTCTGGAATTGAGAGACTAATACATTGGAGATACATACTGAATCAGGGTACACAATAGAAAGCAGTACACTTTGTTTCCGATCAATTCCACTATCAATTCACAAAAGATATTATATCCTTTCTATTTGTACCAAACCTTTAAAACTGGAGCTTACCCATTTGTCTTGTTTACCATATTTCTGAGTCAAATTCCACAATAGCTATCTTATTTTGTTTCAATTCCACATTCTATAGATGTTTATTACCTGTAACGTGCACTGTAATTTTACAAAGAAACCTGGACTAATTTATAGTGACAACTCTGACATTATCTTGCACAATTCATTCATCATAGTTGAAAGGAAACCAGAGTTCACTGTGAACAGTAGTTACCAATCATTTTTGAATCATGATAACAAATAAAAACTAGTATTTGTATATTTTACTAGGACAAACAGGTAGCACTGTTTGTAGTCAGAAGCAACTGGCCTGAAGGTTCCAGTACTCAAAGCTCTGTCTGGTAATTGTGAGGGCTGAATGAATCACTATTTTATTACATATGTAGGAATCAGTGTGACAAAAACAACACACTAACTGGGAGGCTCAAATATTCTCTTTTAATTTGTTCTATTGTATTCAGGATTAATTTCCTGTACAAGATATCTTCATGTAGCTTTCCATGCTTTGCTTGAATAACTACAATGTTGGGAAACTCACCACTTTTCAAAGAACCAACTTTTAGTTTTATCGATTTTTTCAATGTTTTTTTTTTGTTTCAATTTCATTGATTTCCGCTCTGATTTTAATTATTTCTTGTCTTCTACTACATTTGCTGTTGTTTTGCTCTTCCTTTTCTAGGGTTTTGAGATGAAGTGTGAGTTCATTTATTTGTTGGTTTTTACTTTTTTTGAGGAATGAACTCCAGGAAATGAATTTCCCTCTTAAAACTGCTTTCATTGTGTCCCATAGATTCTGATATGTTGTGTCTGTATTGTCATTTATCTCTAAGAATTTTTTGATTTCCTCCTTTATATCTTTTGTAACCCAATTGATCATTCAGTAACATATTGTTCATTTTCCAGGTGATGCAGGATTTTTCCTTCCTTCTTTTATCATTGATTTCCAGTTTCATTCCCTTATGATCAGATGAGATGCATGGTATTATCTCCACACCTTTATATTTACTAAGAGTTGCCCTATGGCATAATATATGGTCTATCTTTGAGTAGGATCCATGTGATGCTGAGAAGAATGTGTATCCACTTGATGATGGTTGATATATTCTATATATGTTGGTTAAGTCTAGGTTATTGATTGTCATATTGAGTTCTATAGTTTCTTTATTCAGCTTTTGTCTGGAGGATCTGTCCAATGGTGAGAGAGGTGTGTTGAAGTCACCCATAATTAATGTGTTGTGGTCTATTTGACTCTTGAACTTGAGGAGAGATTGTTTTATGAATGTTGCAGCACCATTGTTTGGTGCATACATATTGATAATTGTTATGTCTTGTTGGTGAATGGTTCCTTTTAATAGTATATAGTGTCCTTCTTTATCCCTTTTGATTAACTTAGGTTTGAAGTTGATTTTATTTGATATGAGTATGGCCACTCCTGCTTGCTTCCGAGGGCCATGTGAGTGGTATGATTTTTCCCAACCTTTCACCTTCAGCCTGTGTATGTCTTTTCCTATCATATGAGTCTCCTGAAGGCAGCATATTGTTGGATCTGATTTTTTTAATCCAGGTTACTAGCCTATGTCTCTTGATTGGTGAATTTAAGCCATTAACATTTAAGGTTACTATTGAAATATGGTTTGTACT
The DNA here is from genome assembly GCF_021218885.2 of Marmota monax. Lineage (NCBI taxonomy): Eukaryota > Metazoa > Chordata > Mammalia > Rodentia > Sciuridae > Marmota > Marmota monax. Next base: position 381,111 of record NW_026692025.1, on the reverse strand, counting down.
TCCAGTCATGTTTATTTATTTATTTATTTTAGTTTGGCTAGTTTTTCCTCTTTGGTTATTTTTCTCCCCCTTTACTGAGATACCTCCCACTGTTAGTTTTGGGTGCTATTTTTCAATTCCTCTTCTTGTAGTATTTTGCTCAAAATGCCTTGCAGTGCTGGTTTTCTGGCTGCAAATTCTTTTAACTTTTGTTTATCATGAAATATTTTAATTTCATTGTCAAATCTGAAGCTTAATTTTGCTGGATACAGTATTCTTGGTTGGAATCCATTATTTTCAGAGTTTGAAATACGTTGTTCCAGGATCTTCTCGGTTTCAAAGTCTGTGATGAAAAAATCAGCTGTTAACCTCATTGGTTTACCCCTGAATGTAATCTGCCTCCTTTCTCTCATAGCTTTTAATATTCTCTCCTTGTTCTGTATGTTGGATATCTTCATAATTATGTGTCTTGGAGTTGGTCTATTATGGTTTTGAATGTTTGGGGTCCTGTAGGCTTCCAGGATTTGGCAATCCATTCCATCTTTCATATCTGGGAAGTTTTCTAAGATCATTTCATTCAACAGATTGTTCATTCCTTTGGTTTGAACCTATATACCTTCTTCTATCCCAATGACTCTCAAGTTTGTTTATTTTATGACATCCCATATCTCTTGTATGGATTGCTCATGATTTTTTAACATCTTTTCTGCATTGACTATATTCTTTTCAAGTTGATAAACTTTGTCGTCATTATCTGATGTTCTGACTTCTATTTGATCTAGACTATTTGTAACATTCTCGTTTGAGTTTTTAATTTGGTTTATGGTTTCCTGCATTTCTAGGATTACTGTATGATTTTTTTTAAAAATCTCTATCTCCTGGTAGAGTTCCTTCTTTGCAATTTGAATTTGCTTATGCAATTCGTTTTCAAAGTATTCTTTCATTGTTTCGACTTGCTGTCTCATGACTTCTCTAAGATTCCATTCCATCTGAGTCAGGTATGCCTTGAGTTCTTTCTCTGTCCATTTTTCTGATGCCTCTAGGTTCTCCTGTAGATTTATGTTGTCCTGCATTGTTTGTATTCCTTTTTTCCCTTGTTTTTTCATGTTGTTCATGTTAATTTCCAACTCTGTTTAACTGCTGTGTTTCTGTTTTCTCCTATAAAATTGTTTTGGTTTTGTATATCTCTGTGGTCTCTCCTTTGTGGTGGGAGACTATGCCTAAAAATGTTGGGCTTTATTGTACTTTAAAGCTGATTCATTCAATTCATACAAGGCTTCCGGATTCTATATACATATAATAATTTGTTGTTTGGTCTTAGAACTTTAATTTTGGGTTAGGTGCTATGATGGTTTGAGGGTTAGTATGCCTTGGCTACTTTGGAAGATTGCTCTACTAAACGGGGATATTAACAGGTGAGTGATCAGGGTGTTTGGTAATAGCTAGGTATCTAGGAGCCCTATAGAAAGCCTCAAAACATTTACGTATTTGCATTTAGACAATTACATATAATGGAAGACGTAATGCTTGGGATGAAAGTTGGGGGGTAGGGGAAGGAAGGTGCTCTTAAAAAGAAAGAAGGAGGGAGAGATAGATAGAGTAGAGGAGAATGGAAAGAACAATAAAACTTGAAAAGGGAAAGAAAGAAAGAAGGAAAGGGGGAGAAAAATAAAATTAAAAAATAATTAGGTCTTGGAGATCCATTTTCTTCTCTTCCAGTAGGCAGAGCTGTGCCCTCCGAGCCGAGCTTCTGCCCTCTTTGTTCCGACAGCAATCCCTGTAAGGCAGTCCCTGGGAGTCTCTCAATCCTGTTAGTCCAGAGCCGTTTCACTTCTCCGGCCCCTCCCCCACTTCCTCCTGCCAGCCAGCCAGGTCCTGCTCACCAGAGGCGGTTCCCCAAGGATCTGGTTACACTTGCAGCCCCACCGTGTGCCCTATTTCCCGAACAACTGAGCACTCTCTCTGTCATTCATCTAAGCCCCAGTGCTGTGGAGCGGTGATCTGGGAACCAACAGTTTAATTTTTCCGGACCCCTTTGGTGGGCACACCCTTGGAAACTGGCGGCTAAGACCTTGGGTGTAGCCGCTGGTGGTAAGGGGAGTTGGGGATCGAGAATCCCCTCTGCTTCCCTTGGCCCCTACAGTCACGACCACCCTGCTGGCGGTAGGAGGAGTTGGGGGTTGGGAGTGCCTTCTGCTTCCCTCCGCCCCTACCGTCACGCCCACTCCGTTGGTGGTCGGGGGAGTTGGGGGTGTGGAGTCTTCTCTGCTTCCCTCCGCCCCTACAGTCACGCCCACGTCGCTGGCAGTAGGGGGAGTTGGGAGTCGGGAGTCCCTCGGCCCCTACAGCCATGCCCACGGAGAGATTTTTGAGGTTTCCTGGCTGTTTGTATCTGGTGGGGGTGGGAGTCACACACCTGCTAAAGTGGATTCCGCTGGGAAGGCCGAACTCTGGTGATGTCACCTCTCTGCTATGGCGGGCCCCAGGCTCCTTGCTGGAGTGTCCAAAGGGAGGGGTGGGACTGGCTTGTCTCTGGTCTGACCCAATCTCGGTTGGTTTTGGTTCCCGGTTCGCTATTTCATGAAGGCTTGATTAGAGTTCCTTCACCGCGCCTGCTGAGCCTCGCCTTGGAGGCTGGTCGCTGAGCCGCGCAGGCAGCTGTTCGCTGAGCCGGGTGGGCGGCTGCCGGTCGCTGAGCACCCCCTATTTTGTATTTTATTTAGAGACAGGGTCTCACTGAGTTGCTTAGTGCCTCACCATTGCTGAGGCTGGCTTTGAACTCGAGATCCTCCTGTCTCAGCCTCCTGAGCAGTTGGGATTATAGGCAAGTACCACTGTGCCCAGTGGCATTTTTAAAATATCATATTCATTTCAGCTCTCTTTCATTCATAACCAATTCATCAGGAAAAATATTGAACATGCCAAGGTACAGATATCCCCAAAATGATAACTTTTTCACTTATTTCTTGACCACCTTTTATTTGATTAAAAAAACTCTTTTGTTTTTTGTCCTCGTGGAGCTTATGGTTAATCCACTGAGCAAAGCACTTTGGGAATAATTGTTCAATTAGTTGTGAGCCTATGTGATTTCATTGCCATCTTTCTATTTTTGCATACGTATAACACTTTGTTAAATGCTTGAACTGTTTCAATCCAGATACACTATGTATATACCATTCACCTTATTTACTAACCTTGTAACTTTATGAAGGAAGTGCAACACATCAGTAAATAGGCATGAAATAGTAAGTTGGAAGCCTAGCTGTAACTTACAGATAAGTACACAAGAAGAATTTATGGGGGTATGCCTATGGCTTATTCGAAGAGAAAGGATCCAAGGGAAGCCAGAAGTGTGTATTTGAATGGAAAGAGAAGAGGAAAATGCTGGAAGTCATGTAATGAGAAGTAGGACATATAATAGTCATTGAGACTAACCAGCACATGGCTTTAACAGATGCAAGAAACTCTAAAAGAAATAAAGCTGTCAGTTGTTACTCATCATGGTGGGAGGGACAAGTTTAGGTATCAGGAAACACACTAAAAAACATGTTGGTTCCTAAACTAGAATTATTTTCCACAATTTTGGATTAGGAAGTGTGGGAAAGTTGTACCTGGTCAGCTGCATATGCCAGTTTCTGACAATGTTGTTACATATTGTTTTCTGTTAATCAAACCTCTCTTTTTTATTGTGGTCCTGGGCACTGAATCCAAGTGTGCTCTAACACTGAGCTACATCCCTAGCACTTTTTATTTTTTTACTTTGGCACAGGATGTCACTAAGTTGCTGAGTCTGGCCTTGAGCTTGCCATCCTCCTGCCTCAGCCTCTTGAGTACCTCTTGAGTGCCTGGGATTAGAGGCATGTGCCACCATGTGAATCTTAATTGAACTTCTTAATGTAACTGTGTTAAGGCTTCATAATATGCAAAATATAGTGCTTAGGGGAAAATGAAGCTGCTTGCTTCAGCATAACAGGTATTTCTAGCTCTACCACATACAAAAATATGGTTTTCACAATAACTTAATTTGGGCCTTTACCTGTAAAAAAATCAGCATGGAGTTTTCAGAAGGTAATTGGATTATTCTGCCAAAAACTAGCTGTTGCTCATAGAGGTTAGTTCCTGGTGTTCACAGTTCTTTTTTGTACTCATCAATAATTCTTTTTTGGTATCAGTACTAAAGCCTTGAATTAATTTCATGTTGAGGTGACAATAAATTCCCAAAATTACCATATTCTTTTGAAACAGGCAATATTTTTAGCCTGTATTTTAGAATGCCTCTTCTGTTCTCCATGAGTCTTCATAGATCACCCAGAAGGATCTTAGTATTAATATTATTCACCTGGTTAGAAGACTTGAATCTGAGTGATCTACATACTTTCCTTTGTTTTATCATCTGTCTTGGGTTAAAATCTCTCTTTCAAATGTTCTAATATGTGCAATGTGAATATTATTATCCAATTTTTTATTTTGGTACTAGGATTGAACTCAGGAGTGCTTAACCACTGAGCCACATTCCCATCTCTTTTTATTTTTTATTTTGAGACAGGGTCTCACTATGTTGCTAAGGGTCTTGCCAAGTTGCTGAGCCTGGCCTATGAATTTGTATTCCTCCTTTCTCAGCTTCCTGAGTCACTGGGATTACAGGCATGTGTCACTGTGCCTGGCAGTATTCTTATATTTGACAGAGAAGATGGGGGTACAATGGTACCTGAGTGATTCTAATCTCTTTGTCATTTGTTAACCTAACATATGGCTCAAGAAGTTTCTCCATGTAGATCAGGATATGTACATGGTACATAAAAGATAAATCTTGGTGACACATATTTTAATGGAGATCTGAAAATCTGAATTTGTACTAAATTTCTCTTTTTGTTTTCACATTTGCTGTTGTAGCTTTTGAACTTCTTAATGTAACTGTGTTAAGGCTGCATAATATGCAAAATATAATTCTTTTTTTTTTAAACTTTAATATTTATTTATTTTTTAAAGTTTTCGGCGGACACAACATTTTTGTTTGTATGTGGTGCTGAGGATTGAACCTGGGCCGCACGCATGCCAGGCGAGCGCGCTACCGCTTGAGCCACATCCCCAGCCCCAAAATATAATTCTTAAGTGAAAATAAAGTGCTTTCACTTTTCTCGACCTTTGTGTTCAGAAAATGAGTTGGGACAAGATATGTCTTAAGACCTTTTATAGATGCTGTTATTCTAAAGATCTATTAGAATATGAAACTTCTATAGTCATGGATGCTTACTGTTTTAGTCTATTTTGTCCTGATAACAAAGTATCTGAGGTTGAGTAATTTATAAAAAATAGAAAATTCTTTTTAAAAAGAATAGGAATTGGGCTTGGGTTGTGGCTCAGAAGGAGAGTGCTCGGCTACCATGTGTATCACTGGGTTTGATCCTCAGCACCACATAAAAATAAAATAAAGATATTGTGTCCACCTATAACTAAAAAAATAAATATTTTAAAAAAGAATAGAAATTTATTTTCTCACATTTCTGGGAAGTTTGGGAGGTCTAAGATCAAGGTGGTGGGATCTTGTAAGGGCCTTTTTTGCTGTGTCCTCACATGGTGGAAGGCATTAAGAGCAAGAGGAAACCAATTTCCTCTTTAGAAGGACATCTAATCTCATTCATGAGGGAAGATTCCTATGGCCTATCATCTTTTATAAGCTCCACTTCTAAGTGTGATCACATTAGCAACACCTGAATTTTGGAAGGGGCACATTCAAACATGACACTCATGCTTTTATGTTATCCACTGTCCCTACAGTCATTTTGAGCCTCTTTTGTGTTCTTCCTATTGTCTTCCTTTCATCTTCTCCAGTTTTAGATGCATATTTCTAGTAAATTCAGATGAGTGATTATATATATTAATTGAAATATAGAATCATATATTTTCATCTCATGTTTTCACAATGAGAAACAACAAATCACAAAGAGTTCTTTGCAAAGTCATCATAAATGATCTGTAACATCAATTTAATGATAAATGCTCATCAATCACAAATACAGATGCAAAGTTTGAAAATGTCTAATTAGTCTACTTGGAAACTAGAATTATAGAATGTTAGATGCTGCAGGTGAAAAAAATGATGTTTTGGGAGGTGGTGACTAATTTTTTCATTCTCTTCTATTTTCCATGAAGAAAGATTTTCGCTACATTCTCCTGACATCTGTCTGTTCCTTCATGTGCTAATTCTGGTGATCTGCCTGATTGATGAATTTAGGTGCATAAAATGAAGAAAGGTAGCTCAGCCTCTTCTTTTACTCTCTTAGGGGCTACCTGCTGATAGGAAGCATGCATTCTTGTCTGCATCTTCATTCCTTAAATTTTACAAGGACAGACTTTCACAAGAGAATGTCCGCGGTCATATAGCATGACCTGTAAATGTATAGCACTATCTTTAAATGTATAGCAATACCTGTAAATCTGACTAATTATTTAGTGCACTATTAAAGAAACCACATTATCTAATATCAGCTTTATAGTTGATATTTTGATCTCCATATGCATAATTTCTTTATCTTTCAAGTGATTTCAACTTCAGGCAAAGAAAGGGGGAGGTATATTGTGGTACCCTATAAACCTTTGTAACCAGGAAATAAGTCTCCTACAAAACTAGAAAGAATATACAACTTCTGTGAACTTCAGGTCATACTCCACTGTGTATGTGGACAGTCATTTCAGTAACTGTCATAGCAGAACAGAAAGGTTATGTATTTACCTGGAAAAGACTTTGTAGACTCTAAATGAAATAGCCTTTCATTACTCCCACTGACAGACTGAGATGCCTTCTGAGTGGCTTTTAGGTCCTGGACACTTGAGTAGCCTCGGAAAAGTCCCTCCAGGAAGGCAACACACCTGATATGGTTCCTGTGGAAAAACTTTAGACCAGTTTTTAGCTATACTGACACATTCCATATAAGCCTGTACAACTTTTAAACAAGGTAGAGATATTTCCAAGGGTATGTCAGCACTGTCACATTAAATGAAATGGCCTGGACTGAAATTGAGGGACCCCTGTAGACACTATTTGAATAATACTTCTAGACTGAATAAGCTGTTGTTGAAAGGAATTTCTCCTAGTGTAATTGAAATCTGTCTCTCCTTTCCTTTATTTTCTATGCTCTGAATTTATAATAAATCATTCTGTTTCCAGTCTCCTAAAGTGTAGTTGAAAGAAAAAGTTTCTATAATATTTTCAGGAGAGAAAATAAAAACATGCTGAGTAAGATGCTGGCCTATTTGTAATTCTGTTGTGTTAGTCTATAAAATATCCATTTGAATGCCTTATTTTTCTGATTAGAATAACCCCTTAGCAAATATTCAGTGGATTAACAGTCTATGCTCTTTCCTCATAGCTCCCAATTTAGCCATTGTTTTTGGAGTGAACAATCACCAAAAGTGGGAGGGGGGCTGGGATTGTGGCTCAGTGGTAGAGCGCTTGCCTGGCATGTGTGAGGCACTGGGTTCTATCCTCAACACCACGTAAAAATAAATAAAAAATAAAGGTACATCAGCAATTAAAAATATTTTTAAAAAATGGAAGGGGAGGAACAACAATACTGTTAAAGAACTAAAAAGGAGTAAGTTCGGATGCTGTTTTTAAATATTTTATTGAAGCAAGGGAAAGAAATAGGAAACTATTTTGTCTTGCAAACTGTGTAAATCAAACCAATCTGGGCTATATTTTATAAAGGGGAATGAAAACCCAGTAATCCATAGTTTTATTTCCCTCTATTTTCTGAGTAAACATTACTTTTGAAAATTATAAGTTTTTCAACTGACATCATAATGTAGTGGATACTTTCACACTGATCAAAATTGAGAGAGGATAGATTCATTCAACAAATATTCTTCAGATCCAACTTTATTCCAGGTATGTGAAAAGCATGAAAATTTTCATTATAACTGTCTTAATCTTTTGTGCTGCTACAATAAAATATATGAGACTGTAATTTATTTAAAAAGTAATTTATTTCTAATAGTTATGAGGGTTAGAGAGTCTAAGGTCAAGGCAGTAACACATACAGAATTTGGTAAATTTTGAAAGAATGTGTACTTTGAAAACATGGCAACGAACAAACAACAGATATAGTTCCTATCCACATGGGGTTTTCAAATACAGTGGAGTTGTTATGATATAGATATGAGGTGCCCCCCAAGAGCTCATTTATGAGATGATGCAAGAAATGTAAGATGTGAAATGATTTGATTATGAGATGATTATCAGCGGATTAATCTACTGATGTGGATTAACTTGGTGATAACTGTAGGCAGATGGGGTGTGGCTAGAGGAGTAAGACCACTGGAGATATGCCTTTGGGTTTTATATTTTGTTCCTGGTGAGCAAAGCTGTCTGAGCTGCTTTTCTCTTCCACTTCCTTCCACCAGTGGGGACAGTGTAAGAAGAAGATCAGGGTCATGAGTTTCTGGTATTATAGAACAACTAAAAGAAAGGTAGTGTGTCCAAAAAGTAGAAATCAATGGAGAGAACTCAGAAGTGAGACTAGAATGTTAAATTCAGGACAGATCTTGCAGGGTTTGTAAGCCATGTTAAGGATTTTGGACAATGGACTTCATTTCAAGGGCAATGGGGAGCCATTTTAGGCAATGCAAGGGAGTAGGAGTCAAATTTGTGTTTCATAGAGAGACTACTCTCTATGAAGTAGTCATATGCTACTCATATGCTCTAGTATGAAGACCACTATATATAAGCTAAGAAAGCTAACAGGGAGACTGGTCTGGAGACTACCAGAATCACCATGTGAGCAGTGATGGTGATTTGGGTTAAGGTAGAAATGGGGGAAAAAGTAGTCAAACTTAAGACTTTTTGGAAAAAAAAAAAAAAAAAAAGAAAAAAAAAAAAAAAAAAAAAAAAAAAAAAAAAAAAAAAAAAAAAAAGACTTTTTGGAGGAAGACTACATCAGATTTGATACTAGATTGGGTGGAGGATATGGAGGATTCCATCTAGTCATTTTGACTTCACTGATTGGATGGATGACAGGATCATTTGCTGAGATACAAAATATTGGAATAGTGGAATTTACTTATTTATGCTAGACAAAGAGAGATGATTAGATAAATTTGAACATTGAGCTTAAGATATAGTGGAATATTCAAATGGAGATGATAGGGAACCCTTCCAAACTCTTTCTGAGGTCAGAAGTACTCCAAACAAGGGTACACACACAAAAAGGCTATAGACAAAAATTCTCAGCAAATCAAATTTAACAGCACATAAAAAAGATTATTCACCGTGATTAAACTGGTTTCATCCCAGGGATGCAAGTGTGATTCAACATATGCAAATCATAAATGTAATTAACCACATAAATTAAGAATAAGAATTATATGATCATCTCAATAGATACCGAAGAAGAACTTCATAAAATTCAACATCTCTTCATGTTAAAAGCCCTGAACAAATTACATATAGAAGGGTCATACCTCAATATAATAAGGTTTGATCCTCAGCATCTCTCTCTCACACACACACACACCCGCGAACAAGAAAAGGGGTGGCCTTGGTCGTCTCAAAGGTATCCATTGGTGGTCTCAAAGGCAGGAAGCTGAGGAAGGTCCTAGAAGAGAATCCTTGGAGTCCTCTGGAACACTTGAATTCTGAAAAGCCCCTTCAAACCTTCCAAGGAAACCTTTCCAGGGAAGCCTGGAAGTTTGAAGTCAGTTTCGTCCGTCCACCTGCCAGGGAATTTGAGTTTCCCTCTTGGGCCTGCTGGATGGGGTCAGTTCCCAACCCCCCATCCTCTGGTCACTTCTTCCCAAGCAGAAGGGGAGATCTCATCATGAGGGGTCATGGGATGGTTCCAGAGGTCACCAGCATCTGAGGTAGGCCTGCCCCGTGTCTGTCCTGCCTCCAGGCCCGCTCCGCATCGTGGCCCTAGTTGTCACTGTGGGTCTTACCTGGATCATAGTCAGCATCCTCCTGGGTGGGCCTGGCAGTGGATTTCCTCGCATCCAGCAACTCTTCAACAGTGAGTGTGGGACCCTCCCTTGCTTCGCTGCAGAGGTCCCCAGGGTGGCCTCCTGGTCTTGGGACAGATGCCCAGGGTGGGATGCAGGCAACTTGGGTTCTCCACCCCCTCCCCCGCAGGGTGCCTCTGGCTGCTTCAGCTAGAAAAGCAACACCCACTAATTATAGCCATGTGTCCAGTGGAGTTAGTAAATTCAGAGTAAGGGATGAGAAAGCTTCCACTAAAAGTTGGGAATGACACCCTGGTTGATGCCTACAGGCTGTCTGCTGGGCTCTGAGATGGGGAAGGGACTGGTATCACCCAACTACAATTTTACCTGTGACTGGTATCACCCAACTACAATTTTATAAAATGTTAGTATAGTATTTATTTATGTGTATTTGTAAAAGATTTAAAATAAAACCACACCTACTTCATATCATTAAATATAAAATAAGTATTCAATTTTCTAATTGTCTCATAATATTAAAAAAATATATACCATTTTATTTTAAAATTGGGATCCAAATAAGATTCATGCTGGGTACAGTGGCACACACTTGTAATCCCAGAAGCTCAGGAGGTTGAGGCAGGAGGATCCTGAGATCAAAGTTAGCCTCAGCAACTTAGCAATGCCTAAGCAATTAAGCGAAACCCTGTTTCTAAATAAAATATAAAATAGGGCTGGGGATGTGGCTCAGTGGTCAAGTGCCCCTGAGTTCAATCCCTGGTACAAAAAAAAAAAAAAAGAAAGAAAAAATCATATATTGTTATTGACTGTCTTTAAAATGTATTTTATAAATTATTATACTCTAAAATTGATCCTTTTTTCTTTTTAGTATAAAATTTTATTCATGTAACTATTACCATAATCAAGATGTAGTACATTTCCTTTGTGCTATCCCATTATAGTCAGTCATATACTCCTCCTCACCTCTAAGCCTTGGGAATGCAGGTAAAGGAGAGGAAAAAATGTGACATTTTCCTATCCCTGAGCTTTAGGTGTTAACGTTTCTTTCTTCTCGATCCAGTCTTATCTCCTGAATTGTTCTTCACACTACACTGTTCATTTCCATGGTTTAAGCTGCATTGAATTAAACCAAGGGATACCAGAAGGAAAAAAAAAACCACAGAACTTGTTTATAAGTACTTCAGATTCCATGAACTGTTATTTACTTTTCAAAGTTTGCAAATAGATTTCCATATATTCTGTTCCTATTTTATATTTCAATTCCATGGAAGAGAATAGGAGGTATGTAGTTATTTGACTTTTCTAAGAACTGGATATTTTTTCTACCTAAGTCCTTTTAAAAAATTATATATATATGAATGACAGTAAGGTGTATTTTGACATATCATGCATACATGGAGTATAACTGATTCTAATTAGGATCTCATTCTTGTGGTTGTACATGATGTGGAGTTTCACTGTGATGTATTCACATATGAACATAGGGAAGTTATGTCCAATGCATTCTACTGTCTTTTCTACTCCCACTCCCCCTCCCTTCCCTTCATTCCTCTTTGTCTAATCCAATGAACTTTTATTCTTCACTCCCCCGTATTGTGTGTTAGCATCCACATAAACATTTATTTGGCTGTGTCACTATAATATGCTGATTTTAAGTACTTTGGGTATATGCTGAGGAGTAGGATAGCTAGGTCAAATGATGGTTATATTCCAAGTTTTCTGAGGAATCTCCAAATTGCTTTCCAGAGTGGTTACACCAATTTACAGTCCCACCCACAATGTATGAGTGCACGTTTTCTCCACATCCTTGCCAACATCTATTGTTCCTTGTATTCTTGATAATTGCCATTCTGACCTAAGTTCTTTAAAAATTCCAACTTACATATTACCCAAGGCAAGGAGTTTGCAAAAAAGTTATCAAAATAGGTTCTGCTGTCATGTAAAACTAAAAAGATCCAATAAATACAAAAAAAGAAACTGATCAGGGAGTGTGCCAACCACAGCGTGGCCTGACTGATGTGTGTTCCTTCTAATTCTCAGTGTAGGTAAGGCTGACCTACTTTAGACCTCAGAGTGCCTACCTACTAACAGAAAAAAAGAAAGTTCTCTGTACATACAAGACTCACATTTGCAACTGATAAGAACTGAATCCAAACTAACTTTATCCGAAGGGTCATTTATGAGTTAATGTAATAGAATACTCCATGCATAGATCTAGCTTTAGGTAACATGACCAAATGCAGGAATTCAAATAATGCCATCAAAAAGTAAGCTCTATCCATTCTTAGTCATGCTTTCCACTTTCTTATGGATTGTTTCCTTATTGTAGTATACACATGGTTACCAATAACTCCTGGTTAACAGAAAATATTTCCTTTTTTATTGCTTGAACAAGATTTGTAGTATTATCACTGACTGGGTCAGAATGGTTTGCTCGAGTCATATGGGCATATATCTTAACCACATATTGTGACCTATAGGAATGTTACATGTATATTCTATTTTTCTTTTGGTCCTGAGAATTGAACCCAGGCCCTTGTTCAGCTAGGCAAGCACTCTAGCAACTGAACTATATCCCCAGCCTGGATATTCTTGGGACCAGAGATATAGCCAGCTTTATTCAACACACATAAACTGAAAGTAGAGATAAAGAAAAATCAGGTTGGTACTACTAGATAAAAGTGAATGGATTCTGGGAGGCAGAAATAATAAATATATACTACAACCAGAGAATTCAAGAACTATTATTAGGGCACTAATGAGCCACCTCCCCTCTGGACTTTTCATTAACTTGGTGAGTCTCTCTCCCTACTGTGTTTTCTTATTCATAAGTTTCTATTATTGTTCATTCTTCAGAAGAGAGCTTATAGACTGTAATTGAAACCATATATGGGATGAAATTCCCTGGAGTAGACATTAAGCAGTTGTTCTAAAAGCCTTGTGCATGTATCAGAAGCATTAGTATAACCTTGGAACATGTTAGAAATGCAAGTTATTGGGTCCTGTCCTAGATATACCAAGTCAGAAACTATTGGAATAGGGTCTAGAAACCAGTGTTTTAATAAGATCTCCAGGACTGAGTCTGATGAGGACTCAGATTTGACAACTAGTGCACTAGAGAATAAAAGTAAAGGGCTGGAGAGAGGAAGAAAAAATGAGGACATTAGTTTTGTCTGTAATCTTTTTGAGAAGGTGTTCATGTATTTCTCAGGTAAGACATATTTCCTTTTAAAGAAATAAAGGGGCCTAATTCCTTCAAGAACACTGACATTTAAGGGATGGACAGATAAAAGGAATTCAAAAGAGATTTCAAAGAATAACCAGAGAAGTATAATGAAAACCAGTGAGTGTGGTAACAAAGGAAGGAATGGGAAAAGAATGTTTTATGGTATGTTCACTTTCTGATGCATCTCAAATTATATGGTAAGGTCTATGAGAGTAGAGGTATAGACCTTTTTGTTTTGTTCTCTGATATATCCCTAGCACCTATAAAACCCTGGAATATAGTACATACTTGTGATAGAAACTTCGAGTACTCACTCATCTCCAGTTTTCCTCTTTCCAGGCACAGGAAAGATTATACTTTCCTATCTCCTTGCAGTTAATTGAGGGTATATGATTAGTTCTTGCCAGTGGACTGCGAACAAAGGTAACATCCATAGACCAAGGTTTTAATTATTTGTGTGGAACCAACTAATTATGTCTTCCCTGACATGACAACCTATAAAGCCATATGTTCTGAATGATGGGATTATAGGTGTGTGCCATTGCACGTGGCCCTTTGACCATTTTTTCATGTAGCATGAATGAAGAAACTAACTTTCATTGAGTTAAACCAAAGGAATTTGGAGGATATTTGTTACTATAACATAATCTAGCCCATCTTAACTGATGCAGCATTCAATAAATGTTTCTCAAGTATTTGATAAATGGGGAGAAGTGAGTGGAAGGTCTCTAGATGAGGTAAAAAATGTACTAAGGATGAAAATTGTTAGGAAAATATGACTGTGAGCCAAATGCTGAAAATTTCAGTGTTTATCTAAGAAACACCTGGATTTTATAGACTACATAAATAAATAGGTCTAGACCATTATACATCTTAATGACATAATCTTCAATAGATCAGACTTCCAAATTTAATCTCAATCATTTTCTACATCACGTTAAGAGAAGACAAGAAGAGGATGAATGGAAAACTTTTGCAGGTGGAGTTTGAGTATGCTTGTCTCTCCAAATCATTTATCATTAAAAAGAACAAAAACAATTAGGGTTCATATTTTTCAGTTAATTAATCCAGTTATCTGCAAAGCATACTCTAATTTCTTTTTAAAATTTAACATTGAGATATGCTTTATACAGTACATATTTATTCAATACAAATAATTTTGAGAAATATATACATCTATGAAATCACACAAAATTATTTAACACTTCCATTACTCTTAAATGTTTCAGTGCATATTTGATATCCATCTGTCCCTGCATACCATACCTCAAAAATTACATATCTTCTTTATCTTACTGTAAATTAGTTGGCATTTACTAGTCTTTTATGTAACTTGGATTATATAATATGCAGTCTTCTGTTTATTAGCTATTGTTTTATGAATATTCTGTTCAAAATTTTGCTCATTTTAAAATTTTATTGTTTTATCAGTTGAGAGAGTTCCTTATGTATTCTGATGCACTTATATCCAATAGGTGTGTAATATTTGTAAAACTTTATTGTGTATGATTTTGATTTTATCTGAAGAGCATTGTCCTCCCACAAAGTTAAAAATATTTTTCCTCTGTTTTCTTCAAAGAGTTTTGCAGTTTTACTTTTCATATTTATCTTTTACATTTTGAATTAATTTGTGTGTATGCTGAGATAAAGGTCAGTGTTCATTTTTTCCTTATGGATCTCCAATTGTTCCAGAAAAAGCTTTTTCCCAGTTGAATTACATATGAGTTTGCTCTGTTCCATTGACCAATATGTTTATGCTCTTCACCAATGTCAGAATCTTTTGGTAACTGTAATTTTATAAGAAGACTTAAATTAGGCAGTGTCACCTTATTATGGTTTGGATGTGAGGTGTCTCCCAAAAGCTCATGTGTGAGATAATTAAGAAGGTTTAGAGGTAAAATGCTTGGTTTATGAGAGCTTCAACCCAGTCAATGAATTAATCCCTGACAGGGATTAACTGGGTGGTCATTGAAGGCTGGTAGAGTGTTACTGGAAGAGGTGAACATTGAAAGCATGCCTTTGGGGTTTATATTTTGTATCTGGTTTGTAAAGTCTCTCTCTCTCTCTCTCTCTCTCTCTCTCTCTCTCTCTCTCTCCTTTCTGATCATCATGTGAGCCATTTTACTCTTTTGCCATAATGCTCTGTCTCATCTCTAGCCCTGAGGAATGGAGCTGGCTGTCAATGGACTGAGACCTCTGAAACCATGAACCCTCAAATAAAATTTTCTCCTCTACAGTTGTTCTGGCTGGGTCTTTTAGTCACAGTAGTGAAAAAAAGCGGGCTAAAATAGAAATTGGTACCAAGAAGGGGGTCGTTGCTGTGACTAACTTGACCATGTGGTTCAGAGCTTTTGGAGATTTTTGAAATTTCTTGGAGAAATTTTGAGATGTTTAGCAATGCATGCTGGAAAAGCCTTAGATTGTTGTAAGCAGAGCTTAATGGCCGATTCTGGTGGGAGCTCAGAAGATCAGAATACCAATAGGACCATGGACAGTGAAGACAGGGCTCAAGAGGGTTTAGAGGAAAAGGAGGACACTATTGGTAATTGGACTAGAGGCCGTTTGTGCTATGTTCTGGCTGAGAAGTTGTCTGCTTTTTGTCTATGTCCTGAGACTTTCTGTGAAGCTGTTTTTTTTTTTTTTTTACAAGCAATGGACTTCTTAATCTGGTGGAAGAAATATCTAGGCAACATAGCATTCAGATGTTGGCATGGATATTGCTGGCAGCTTTTAGCCAAGTTTATTGTAATATTCAGGAGCACAAAGCAGAGAAGAGAGATTTGAAAAACTTAGATTTGAAAGGCAGGAGTAAAACTGGGGCTAAGAAGTAGTAGTTGTTAAGCACATTACTGCCACTAAAGAAATGCTAGGCTTTGCCCAAGGACAATGACAAAGATGGCCTGAGAGCATCTTAGAAGTTGGCAAGACCATATTGTACAAGGGGGCCTAGGAAATTCTTTCAACATTCCTAGCCACCTGGACACTCAGAGGCTGCCACAATCAGAGTCCTTGGAGGCTTTACTACTGCTCAAGATGGCAACAGACCCTGGTATCAACCACGAGGTGCTGGTTCTGCAGGAATGCAGGATGCTGGAGTTAGGGGGTCATGGAGGCTTCCACCAAGATTTCAAAGGGAGGCCTGGGAGGCCAGGTAAAGTGCAGCAGGGGCAGGCACTGCCTGAGAAGTAAGTGTGGAGATGTGAGGAGGAAGCCAAAACTGCAGTGGAGACCCTTGAGATTAAGAAATGCCAGTAACGTGGGACATTGTCCTAGCAAAGCTGTAGGAATTGAGCAGAGACAAGCCAACAGAAAGTCTTCTTGGGCTGCAACAAGGCCACAGGGGCAGATCTACACAAGCCCTTTGGAGAAAACATCAAGATGCCATGTGCTCCAGATGCTGAACATAGAACTACAGGACTTGTTTGCCCAGCTGGATTTCAATTGTACTTGGTCATTTTTATTTTTTCTATGTCCTTATTTTTATAAATGGAAATGTTTACTCTGTAACATTATATATTGGATACTTGTGTTTGCTTTTGATTTTTTACAGGAGCTCACAAGCTTGCCCTGAGCCTCAGAAGAGATTTTGGATTTGAACTTTTGGGCAATCCTTGAGCTGTTCACACTATGAAGACTTTTGGAAATGGACTAAATGCATTTTGCTTTGTGTGATGATCATAAGCTTTTGGGGGCTAGGGACAGAATGTTATGGTTTGGATGTGAAGTGTCCCCCAAAATCTCATGTGTGAGACAATGCAAGAAGGCTTAAAGGTGAAATGATTGGTTTACAAGAGTCCTAACCCAATCATTGAATCAATCCCCTGATGGGATTAACTAAGTGGTGACTGACGGTTGGTAGGGTGTGACTGGAGACGGTGGGCATCAGTGGTGTGGCTTTCGGGTATATATTTGTATCTGTGGAGTCTCTCTCTGCTTCCTGATCATCGTGTGAGCTGCTTTCCTCTGCCACACTCTTCTGCTATGATGTTCATCCTCACCTCGATCCCTAAGGAATGGAGCTAGCTGTCAATGGACTGAGACCTCTGAAACTGTGAGCCTCCAAATAAACTTCCTTCTCTAAAATTGTTCTTGTTGAGTCTTTTAGTCACAACAGTGAAAAACTGAACTAAAATACAGTTCTCCAAAATTTTGTACTTAAAAAATAAATTTTCATTTTTTTAGATTATGTTTCTGTATCCTTCAATTTGTGAATTTCTACAGAAAACCCTGTTGGCATTTTTATTGTTATTGGATTAAATCTGTACATCATTTAGTTGTTCATTTTTCCTTTGAATGTTAGAGTTCATCAGTGAAGCCATCTCAACCTGAAGTTTCTTAGATGTTTAATAACAAATCTAATTTCTTTAATATACAAGCATAATTTTCTCCAGTTCAGTCTCTCCTACTATTCTTTTCTCTCCCCTCCTCCATCATCTTGTTTCCCTTATTCTACTTTACAAGTCTTCCTTCTATTTATTTATAGTACTTTGGTAATTTATAGATATACATAAAGGTGACATTCACTGTGGTATATTCATATATCTGGGTCAAAGTCATTCTACTATTCTTTTTTCCCATCCCTCCTACCTCCCCCGCCCCCCAATCCCCTTCCTTTGCTTCACTGATCTTTCTATTTTCATGGAATTCCCATCCCCTGCCACTACTTTCCCCCCTTATTTTGCTCTAAGCTTCTGCATATGAGAGAAAACATTTGATCCTTGATTTTCTGAGTCTAGCTTATTTCAGGTAGCATTATGGTCTCCAGTTCTATCCATTTATCAGCAAATGCCATAATTTCATTCTTCTTTATGTCTGAGTGAAATTTTATTTTATATATATATATATATATATATATATATATATATATATATATATATATATATATATCTCACTTCTTTATCCATTCATCTATTGATGGGCTCCTGGGCTGGCTCCATAACTTGGTTGTTGTGAATTGCACTGCTGTAAACACTGATGTGACTGTATTATTAAAGTATGCAGATTTTAGTTCTTTTGGATAAATACCAAGGAGTAGGATAGCTGGGTGTTATGGTGGTTCCATTCCTAGTCTTTTGAAGAATCTCCATACTGCTTTTCAGAATGGTCATACTAATTTGCAATCCCACCAACAATCTATGAGTGTACATTTTCCACCACATCCACACCAGCATTTATTGTTATTTGTATTCTTGAAGATTGCCATTCTTACTTGAGTGAGATGAAATCTTAGTGTACTCTTTTTTTTTTTTTTTTTTTGCAGGGCTGGGGATTGAAGCCAGGGCCTCATGTATGCTAGGCAAACACTTTATCACTAAGCTGCACCCCCAGCCTGCCTTAATGTATTTTTAATTAATTAATTAATTTATTTTTTTGAGAGAGAGAGAGAGAGAGAGAGAATTTTTTAATATTTATTCTTTAGCTTTTGGCGGACACAACAACTTTATTTGTATGTGGTGCTGAGGATCGAAACCGGGCTGCACGCATGCCAGGCGAGCGCGCTACCACTTGAGCCACATCCCCAGCCCCTTAATGTACTTTTAAAAAAATATTTATTTAGTTGTTGATGGATATTTATTTATTTATTTATTTATATATGGTGCTGAAAATTGAACCCAATGCCTCACAATATGTGAGGCAAGTGCTCAACCACTGAGCCACAACCCCAGCCCCTTAATGTACGTTTGATTTGCAGTGATTGCTAGAGATGTTTAACATTTTTTTCATGTATTTTTTTGGCAACTTGTGTTTCTTCTTTTGAGAACTGTCTATTTAGTTATTTTGCCCATTTCTTGATTGGATTATTTGGGGGTTTTTTTGGTGTTGATTTTTTGTAGTTCTTTATATGTTCTGGACATTAATTAATCTCCTGTTGGAGGAGCAACTGGCAATGATCTCCAATTCTGTAGACTCTCTCTTCACATTCTTTTTCTTTTGGTGTTCAAAAGTTTTTAATTTGATGTCATCCCACTTATTGATTCTTGGTTTTATTTCTTCTGCTTTAGGAGTCTTGTGCCTATGCTAATATGTTGGAGTGTTGACCCTATGTTTTCTCTAGAATTTTGCAAAGTGTATGGTCTAATTTCTAAAATCAGGAACTAAACAAGGATGTTCACTTTCACCATTCCATTCAACATAGTTCTTGAAACTCTAGCCAGAACTATCGGGCAAAAGAAGAAAATTAAAGGGATACAAATAAGAAAAGAAGAAGTCAAATTATTTCTATTTGCTGGTGACATGATCCTATACTTCTACCCCCAAAAAAACTCCATCAGAAGACTTCTAGAGATGGTAAATAAATTCACAAAGGTAGTAGAATACAATATTAACAAACATAAATAAATCACTTTCCTATACTTCAATAATAAATCTGCAGAGAAATAAATCAGGAAAACTATCCCATTTACAATAACCTAAAATACCTGGAAATAAATTTAACCAAGAAAAGTGAAAGACCTTTATAATGGAATTTATAGAACACTGAAGAAAAAAAATTGAAGAAGACCTTAGAAGATGGAAAGACTTCTCCCATGCTCTTGGATAGGCAGAATTAATATTGTCAAAGTGGTCATACTACCAAAAATGTTATACAGATTCAATGCAATCCCCATCAAAATGCCAATGACATGATTCACAGAAATAGTGACCACTGTCCTAAAATTCATTTTGAAGACTAAAAGACCCAGAATAACCAGAGCAATCCTGAGCAAGAAGAGCAATACTGGAGGCATCCAATGTTTTGAGAGCCTGAATAAAATAAAAGTGAAGGAAGAGAAGATTCTTTCTTTGTCTGAATGCCTAAGCAGGGACATCAGTCTTTTATTTCCTTCAGGCTTGGACTATAATTTACAGCTTCATTTTTCCTGGTTTTCAGGACTTTGGTCTTGGACTAGAACTACATGGTCAACTTTCCTGGGTTTTAAGTTTACAGGGGGAATATTGTGAGACTTCTCAACCTTAACATGAGCCATTTACATATATATTAGTCTATATTACTCTATAGGCATGGATTTGGGTTTGAGTCCTGGTTTCTCCTTGGTAAAATAGATGAAGGCTGCATTAAGGTAATTCCTATGTCCCTGAGGAAATTCCATTATAATACTCTCTGTATTAGTTAGAAATTTTGAGTTAAAATCTCAGAAAACCTCATTCAATCTTTCTGAAATAAAAACCATGAGTTGGAGTGCTCATGTATGTAAAGAATACCTTTCAGAAGCTTACCCAATGGGTATGGATTTTTCTCATATATCAGGAAGTCTGTAAACAGGTTGCTGCAAGATTTTGTTCAGCAGCCTGAAATGTCACCTTTGTTATAATTCTCTTTGAATTTCCCTCTTGATTATCACTTCTTGGATGCAATATAATGCTGCATACCCCAAGATCAAATCTGAGTTAAATGCTAAATATTAGGGTGAATGGTGAAATTGAGATAAATAGCGGGTTACTTGCTTCTCGGCATTTGTTATTCCTTCTCCTGATAACAGTACCTTGAACTGCCTTTTTGAACCTACTTTTTCTCACATTCTCAACCATCTTAATCACAATAATCCATTTAGGGATCTGCATATGATTCATTCAGCACCAATAAGATGCCAAAAAAATTTATCTTACCAGTTAAGGAGAAGTTCTTTCTCTTTTCTGAGAATTGTAGTATGAGGATGTGAGGTCTGAAAGAGCAAACATCTTGCCACCATATCAGGACCAGCCTGATGATGAAGTTTATACAACAAAGAAGGAAGAATTAAGAGATACATAGTGTGATGGACATTGCTAATTAGTAGGCCCAATGTTCATTCCAAACTCCATTTTTTTTCTTATGGTTTGCCACTCATTGACTTGGCAAATCTGAATATTTATTTACTTTTTCAATATTTTTTTTAGTTGTAGGTGGAGACAATATCTTTATTTATTTATTTTATGTGATAATGAGGATTGAACCCAGGGCCTTACACCTGCGATGCAAGTGCTCTACCACTGAGCTAGAGCACCAGCCCTGAATATTTATTTTTATCATCCTCCCTTGTAACTGGATGTGGCCACATAACAATTTTGTAATTGATATATAAGTGATATTTTGATGAGAAATTTCCAGGGAATTTTTGGTTTCCTGATAAGAAGGGTATATATGGATGGTACTACTCATCTGCTTCTATTTCTTGCACTTACCTCAGTGGCTAATAGAACAAATAAATAAATATAGATGATACCTGGACAACTACTAATGGACAAGACCTAATTGACATTTGTAAAACATTCCACCTAACAAAATCAGAATATTTTAAAGACTATACGGGCCATTCAATAATATACATATTACTATGGGTCATCTGATAGACCTCAACAAATTTGATAGAGTGTCAATTGTATGAATTATGTTCTCAGATTTCAATGGAATTGAAACAGAAATCAGAAACAAAAAATATCAGGAAAATTTCCCAATATTTGGAAAATGAGCAATACGCATCTCAGGAATCCATTGTACTAGTCCATTTTTCATTTATTTAACAAAATACCAGAGCATAGGTAGTATATACAGAAAACAGGTTTATTTATCCCACAGTTGTGGAGATTCAAAGTCTGAGATTTGGTTTCCCCATCTGTTCAGCTTCTAATGAGCACCCTTTGGCTATGTCACATCATGGCAGATGGCATCAAGGCAGGAGCATGTGCAAAAGGGAGAAATCACCTGGTGAAAGAGAAGGACAGATATCAGGAAGGGAATAATCTTGTTCTTTTAGAACAACTTGCTCTTGTGAGAACAATTAGGGCCTCATGAGACTACTTTATTCTTTCTGAGGGCAGTGTAATGACCTAATTACTTCCCACATTGTCACACTGGAAACAAAATTTTCAGCACATGAAACTTTAAGGGACATACATAAACCATATCTCAACCATAGCATATATCGATCAAAGTAGAAATCTGAAAGGAATTTTAAAATTGAGTGAAGATGAAAATAATACAGATCAAAATTTGTCATGTGAGGCTGGGATTGTAGCTCGGTGGTAGAGTGCTCGTCTACCACATGCAAGGCCCTGGGTTTGCTCCTCAGCACCACATAAGAATAAATAAATGAAATAAAGATATTGTGTCCAGTTACAACTAAAATATAAATATTAAAAAATTGTCATATGTACATACCTACATTAATGTGTAGAAGGAAATTTATGTATATGAAGTTCTTATATTAGAAAAGATAATCTCAGCTTTCACCTATGAGGGTCAGAATAAACCCACAAAAAGAAAGAAAGATATCATAAAGATGAGAGTAGAATGAAATTGAAAAGAGAAAATTAAGAGACTATCTGAGGAAAAAAGTTGGCTTTTTAAAAAGGTAAATAAAACTGATGAACTTCTAGGCAGAGTGACCAAGTAAAAAGTAAGAAACTGATTAACCAATATCAGTAATGAAAAATGGGATCGTCACTAAAGTCTGCCCAAACATTAAAAGGCAATACCAGAGCTGGGGATATAGCTCAGTTAGTAGAGTGCTTGCCTTGCATGCACAAAGTCATAGGTTCAATCCCCAGCACCACAGAAACACAAGAGGCAACACTGTAAATGACTTTATACCTGGAATGAAATGGCTTCAGTGAATTGAACTAAATCCTTGAAAAATCTAAAGTACAAAAACTACCCCCAAGAAGAAATAGATAACTCCAGAAATCTATTTTGAACAATATCTATTTTGGAAATCTAATTTGTAGAAAAACTATTCAGGGCCAGTATTGTGGCTCAGTGGTAGAGTGATTGCCTAGCATGCAAGAGGCACTGGGTTTGATCTCTGGCACCACATAAAAATAAAACAAAATAAATAAAGGTATTGTGTCCATCTACAACTAAAAAAAATTAAAAAGAAAAAAGAAACACTCTAGGCACAGAAGGTTTTACTGGTACATTTTCTCAGACACTTAATAAATAAATAAATAATATCAATGTTATACATTTTTTTTTCTAGAAAATGGAAGAGGAAACACATACTTCCTAACTCATTTTATGATGCCAATAATTGCTCTAAAAATAAATCAAAGATACTACAACAAAGAAAAACTAGAAACAAATATGTCTAATGAACATCGCTGCAAAACTCAACAAATTATTGCCAAATTAAATCTGGATATATATATATATATATATATATATACACACACATATATATATACACACACACACACACACATATATCATATATATGATAACAATATATATGATAACATGTCATAATATAGGAATAATATATAAAATCTAATATATCATGACCAAGGTGAGAATGGTTTATTCTAGTAATGAAGGCCTGGTTCAAGAGTTGAAAATTAATACAAGTAGTTCACCTTATTAACAAGCTAAATTTAAAAAAAAAAAGATCATTTCAGTAGATGCAATGAGTGCATTTGACAAAAGTAAGCATCCATTCATGATAAATAATATCTACAAAAAACTGGCAGCTATCATATTTAATGATGAGAGACTAAATAATTTCTTTGAAAGAAGCATAACAAATCAAGGAAATTTTTCACCATGCTTCTTAAAGTACAAGAAATCCTAGTCAATGAAATAAGGGAATACAAAATAAAAAGTATAGGGACTGAAAGAGAAGAAATAAACTTGCAGTCTGGAACAAACGTAAGTGGGGCTTTGGGGATGTTAGTAATATTTTAGTTTTTTAGTTGGGTGGTGATTATTCTCATATATCCATATTCACTAGGCTGTGCATTTACAATTGTGAACTTTTATAATATATGTTACAGTTGAGTAGAAAGTTTAATAAACATTTAAAAACCAAAAAACCCTCAAAATGGATCATAGTTCTAAATGTAAATCCATAAAACTTCTCGAATAAGATATAAAATCTGTATGACCTGGGTTAGGCAAAGGATTTTTAGTTTTTATACCAAACATGCAATCCATTTTTAGAATCATTCACTGGACTTCATTATAATTTTAAAACTATTTGCACTTTAAAGGATACTATTAAGAAAATGGAAGGAAAAGCCACCTGTAGGATAA
Organism: Marmota monax; assembly: GCF_021218885.2. Lineage (NCBI taxonomy): Eukaryota > Metazoa > Chordata > Mammalia > Rodentia > Sciuridae > Marmota > Marmota monax. The sequence goes on along the minus strand of NW_026692025.1, from coordinate 356,947 downwards.
AATATTTGCAAATCACACTTCTGTCAAAGGACTTATGTTCAGAGTATGTAAAGAATTATTGAAACTCAACAATAAGAAGATAAACAATGCAATTAAAAATTATCAAAATAACTAAACAGATAATTCACCAAAGAAAATTTACAGGTGTCAAATAGCCATTTAAAAGAAACACCACATGTTTAATAACTTGGAAGATCCACGTTAAAACCAAAATAAGTTGTATTGCTATAAACATTGGCATGGCTGATTTTAGTTCTTTTGGATAAATACAAAGGAATGGGACTAAGAATAGAAGGAGGACAGTAGGTAAAAACTTGGAGAATCTTTAAAAAAGTATGAACTTCAGTTAGCATAACATGTTAATATTGGCTTAAAAACAAGCTTTATTTTCAAAAGAAGTTTAAATTTGCAGAATTGTAAAGGTGATATCAAAAATTCCTGAACCCCTCTTCTGAAAATAAAGTTAAAAAACACACAATGAGATGCCACAACATATCTATTACAATATCTAAAACAAAATGTTTTTAACAAAACATCAATACCAAATTATGATGAATATCCAGATGAAATAGAATGTTCAACATTGCTGGTAGAAATACAAATTGGTAGTCACTTTGGAAAATGATCTGGTAGTTTCTTATAAACCTAAACCTACCAGATAAGTCAGTAATATAGTTCTAGATATATATCCAAGAATACAAAAGCCTGGTATGTGAAGATTCATAATCACCAAAATGGAAATATTTTAATTAGTCTTTAGTGATTGATTTGATAAACTGGTACATCTACAAAGTAGAGTACTACTTAGTAATAAACAGCAACAAAACATTGATAAACACAATGACGTGGATAACACCTGTGGCAACAAGCACCCAGATCTTTGTAAATATCATTCTTCAATAAAAGAAATGAGGGTTCCTTAGGGAACTATGTGACTAATAGGTTAAGGAAGGGAAAATGTAAGATGAGCCTAGGATCTTGTAAAGCCAAAAAGTAAGGATGTATTTTAAAAAGAATAGGGAATGAAAGAAAATGTTTTGGGTAATGGAATAGTTTTGTATCCTGATTAATGGGAGTAGTCACATGGCATTGTACTTTTGTCTGAGTCCATAGAAATGTATACCACAAATTATGAATTACACAGGACATGAATTTAAAAATAGCCAAAACCAAAAAGAAATTTCTAAGAATCATAAAATGCTCATGTTGCTAAATAATTCCTACTCAGAATGCCTTTTGCTACATTTTACATTTTTCTGCTCATTTGTATCTTCAAAATAACTAAAAAAATTTATAGCTATACACAACTATTTGTGTTCTCTGCACAATAATATAAATTCCCATGGAACCATTGCCTAATATAAGAACAACAGTATTTTCAATACGTTTTGAATTCCCTTCATTCTGTCTTTCTCTATCTAAAGTAACCATTATTTAAAATTTTATGTTTATAATTTCCCTGCTTTTAAAGTTTCCTGATATCATAAACATTCAGTAGATTAATGTTCATATACTGATGATCTATGGAACCAGATTATGGAACAGAATCTTAACCCAGAAACTCCCTTGGGTCCATTTCATTCCCTACCCTTCCAAAGTAATTACTACTATGACTTTTGAAATAGTTTAGATAATTTTTCCTGTTTCTAGATTTTATATAAATTTAATTATGTAACATTTACTGTCTGACTCACTTTGATCAACATTATGTTTTTGATATTCATCCATACTGCTGCAGGGAGTTATAGATGGTTATTCTCCATTGCTGCTTTATAGACCATTATATCAAAATATACTATGGTTTGACTGTATCCCCTCAAAATTCATATGTTGAAATCCTAACCACTAAGATGATGATATTAGGAGGTGGAGACTTTAGAAAATGAGTAGATCATGAAGAAAAGTCCTTGTGAATGGTATTAGTTCTCCCATAAAAGAGACCCAGAGAGCTCCTTTGCCCCTTCTGCCATGTGAGGATGTGGTGAAAAGAGAACAGTCTACAAAGAGGCAGGTTGTTTCCAATTCTGCACATTTTTGAACAATGCTGCTGAGAGAATACTAGTACATGTCTTCTAGGGAATGTATTATGCATTTCTGTTGACTATACACCTAGGGTTGGAATGACTGGGTTATAGATTACGTATATTCTCAGCTGTCATATATACTTCAAGTTTTCCAAAGTAGATTACCAACTTACAGTCCCACCAGCAATGTGAGTTTGCTTACTCCATATCCTTGCTAAAATATGGCATTGTCTGGTGAATGTGTACTAGTATCACATTTATCCATCTGGTGGGAGTATAATGGAAGCATATAGTGGTTTCAGTTTGCATTTTCTTTTAAGTTGCTTTTAAGTTGCTGACCATTTAGAGATCCTCTTGTCATCTTCTTGCCTGTTCAAGACACTGATTTTCTATTAGACTGCCCATAGAAATTCTTTACATATTCTGGATGCAATCATTGTAGAATATGTATATTGCAAAATTCCCCACTATTAATTGCCTTTTCAATATCTTAATGATACCTTTTAAAATAAAAATGTTATTGGATATATGTTTGGTTATATGTATCAATTTCATTGTTCAATAGTACCCCCATCTGTAGAAATAAACGGGTACTGAAAAGAAAAAAAAAGTTTTTGGAACTAGGCACAGTGGTGCACACCTGTAATCTCAGCTACTCAGAAGACAGGAGGAGCATAAGTTCAAGGCCACCTTGGGAAGCTTAATAAGATACTGTCTCAAAATAAAATGACAAGGGCTGGGGGTATATTTTGGTGGTATAATGCTTCCTAGTGTGCTCAGAAGCCCAGTACTTCAAAACAAACAAACAAATAACAAACAACCCCCCCAAAAAACAGCTTTATTATAGCTAAATTTACATAATATGAAATTCACCTCTTTTAAATGTAGACTTTGTTGAGTATATATAACAATGCAACTACTGCCACAATTAATTTATAACATGTCTATCCCCCTCAAAAGTCCCTTCATGCTACTTTTTACAATATTCCCAGCCTTACCATTGGCTCTTATTTGTTTTCCTACAGTTTTGCTCTTTCTATAATATTGTATAAATAAAATTATATAGTCTTTTGATAATAGCAGTCCTAACTAGGATGAGATATCATTGTATTTTAGATTTGCATTTCCCTGATGGCTAATGATATAAATAAAATGTGGTTTATATACACAATGAAATATTGTCCAGCCACAATGAAGAGTGAAATTCTACCATTTGCAGCAAAATGGATCTGGAGGACATTAAATGAAATAAGCCAAACACAGAAAGACAAGTACTTCATGTTCTCTTTCATATGTTTAAGCTTAAAAAAAAGTCAATATTGAAAGTACAATATCTTTAGTAGAGATTGGGAATGTTGAGGGAGAGGGCGGACAGAAGTAGGATTTGGTTACTGAATATAGTATGCATGTGTTGAAATATCACACTGAACACCTTTAATGCATACAATTCATGCATATTAATAAAAAATAAATATAATAAGTAACAAAAACCTGGAAATAAGTTTTTGTGTCTACATTCTTTAACTTATTTTCTTGAAGTTTTTTCACATTTACCTGTGCATTAGTAGTCCGTTCTTTTCCATTTTTAATTACTGAGTAACATTCCATTATATAAATGTATTACAACTTGTTTATTCATTCAAATGTTGATGGCATGTGTTTTCAGTTTCTGACTAGCATTAATAATGCTAGGAACATTTGTATACAAATATTTGTGTGAATATATGCCTTCATTCCTCTTGGCTATATATCTGCTGATGTTTAAATTTTATTAAGGATAACTGTTTAAATTTTAAAGAAACTGCTGTAACTTCCTAGGTAGCAATGCCATTTTACATTCCAATTCACCCCATACAAGAGTTACAGTCACTGCACACCCTCTGCAATATTTGTATGGTTAGATATTTTTCTAATTTTACTTCTTTTACTGTTTGTATAGTAGTATCTTACTGTGGTTTGAGTTGGAATTTTCTTTTTTTATTGATTTAAGAAAATAAATGACAGTAGAATGAATTGCAATTCTTATTACACATATAGAGCACAATTTTTCATATCTCTGGTTGTATATAAAGTATGTTGACACCAATTCGTGTCTTCATACATGCACTTTGGATAATGATGTCATCACATTCCACCATCCTTGCTAATCCCCTGCCCCTCCCTTTCCCTCCCGTATTTTCTTTTTTTTTTTTTTTAATTTTTTATTGTTGGCTGTTCAAAACATTACATAGTTCTTGATATATCATATTTCACAATTTGATTCAAGTGGGTTATGAGCTCCCATTTTTACCCCATATACAGATTGCAGAATCACATCCGTATTTTCTTAATGACCAATAATTCTGGGAATTTTTTCAAGTTTTTATTGATCATTTGTGTTTCTTCTTTGGTGAAGTATATGTTTACATCTTTTATTTATTTATTTTGGATTATCTCATTATTATTGAGGTGTCTGAGTTCTTTTTATGTATTCATTACAAATCTTTGGCTTTCTTTCTTTGTGCCTTCACAATGTCTACCAATTATTGAAACTTTAAATTTGGATGAAGTACAAGTTTTCAATTTTTTTTTCTTTTATGGTTCATTCATTTTGTATTTTATCTAAAAAATCTTCAAAGTCCATTTTACCATGTAAAGCAACATATTCACTGGTTCCAGGGATAAGAGGTAGACATTTTTGAAACCATTGTTCAGGTTACCACAACCAGAGGATTTTCTACAAGTTTTGTGAGTTTAACTTTTATGTTCAGGTCTGTGATTCGTTTCAAATTAATTTTTGTTTGAATCGAGATAAGGATAGTTGTTAATTATTGTATATATATGTATTCAGTTATTCCAGCACAATTTATTGAAAAAGACAACTCTCACTGTTTTCCACCCCCTACATTTAATGGTCTAGTCAAAATTCAATAGGCCATTTTTTCAGGTCTATTTTAGGATTCTGAACTCTCTTCCACTGATCTGCATGTCTGTTTTATGCCAACAGCATACTTTCTTGACTACTGTAGACTTACTGTAAGTCAGAAAATAAGGCACCATAATTCTCAAAAATTTATCCTTTTAGAAAATTCTAATATTTGGGGTCCTTCATGTTTTCATTTAAATATTAGAATTAACTTGTGCTCCAAATTTCCTTCTGTTTATTTGTAATTTAATTCATTATTATCAGAGGACATACTTAAAATCATTTCAAATCTTTTAGCTATATTGAGACTTAGTTTATGGACTATTATTTGGGTCTATCCCAGGGAATGTTCCATGTGTGCTTGAATAGAATGTATATTCTGTTGCTGTGGTGTGAAATGTTCTGATGTGTCAGTTAGTTAGGTCAAGCTAGTTAATAGTGTTGTTCAAATTTTCTGTACCTTTATCTTTTCTATTTGTTTTATCAATCATTGAGATTTTTGAAGTGTCCATTTTAATATTTATTTTTTAGTTGTAGTTGGACACAATACCTTTATTTTATTTACTTATTTTTATGTGGTGCTGAGGATCGAACTCAGGGTCTAACACGTACTAGGCAAGTGTTCTACCACTGAGCCACAACCCCAGCCCCTTGAAGTGTCGATTTCTTTTTTTAGTTCTTTCTGTTTTGTTTCATGTGAATTGGGGCTTTTTTGTACATTGCATGGATTTATAATTGCTAGATATTTGTTATGTATTTACACTTTTATCATTAAGAAATGTCCCTTTTATTTGTAGTACTATTTGCTCTCTTTGAGTCTATTTACTCTATTAATACAACCAATCCAGTGCCTTATGGTTGTAGTTTGCATGTTACACCCTTTTATTTCCAACCTACTTTAGAGTGTGCTTTGTGTAGATAGCATATAGTTGTGTCTTGCTTTTTGTCTAGTTTGGAAATATCTTCTTTTTGATTAGAGTATATAATTCGTTCACATTTAATATAATTTAGATGTGATTGGATTTAATGTGATATTTTGCTACTACTTTCTATATGTCTCATGTTATTTTTTGTTCTTCTTTTACTGCTTCCAAATTAGTTGAACAAATATTTTCTAATGTACAATTTAAATTCTTCTGCTGAGATGTTTTGTTAGTGGATGCTTTAGGGATTATAAAATGGATCTTAACATATCATAATCTACTTTCAGTAGTCATCTGGCATGATACCATTTCAGTTTGAAGGATTTCCTTAAGTATTTCTTGAGAATGTCCAATCTTTGTATATCAGGTCAATATTTATTCTTCTTTCATTGTGAAAGAAAAATTTACATGGTATAGGGTTTTTGGTTGGTAGATTTTCTTTCTTTGAGCGTTAGAATATATCATACCACTCTTTTCTGGCCTCTATGAATTCTGATGAAATGTCAACCATTAATTGAATCACCATTAATTGAATCATCCCATTTGCTGAAGATAAGACAGAACAGAAAGCACAAGCACTGCGGGAAAGATTCCTTTATACATGATGAGTTGTTTTTCTCTTTTTGCTTTCAATTTATTTTTTCTGTTCAGCATTCTGACTATGTTGTGTCTAGGTGTGGCTGTACTTTTGTTTATCTTACTTGGCATTTGTCAAACCTCTAAGTTTAGAGGTTTATAATCATCTTCTCTTTAAATATTTTCTCTGACACTTTCTGACTTTACCTAATATATGTGTGTGCCTACACTTAATGGTGTTTCACAGGCCTCTAAGGTTCTGTTATTCTTGCTTCAACTTTTTCTTCATTTTTCATATAGTAGAATTTCTATTGCTAAATCATTGATTCTTTCCTCTGACTCTTCTTTCAGTTATCAGAGTTTTTAAGCTGTAGGTTTCCCTCTTTGACTGACAGAATGCTGGGTGAGGGTTTTGTTCTCTGCTCAAAATCAAGCCAGAATCTTTTGCAGAGAAGCTTTGGTTTTTCCACCTAGCCACCATAGTAAAACTACCATACTCATTGAACTAAGGAAGCTAGGTTGGGAGTAGCCCCAGTCAAAAAGGCTGCAGATTTCTACTGTTCTATAAATCTATAGCATATCTTGAAAAGTAAATGCTTATCTATTTCTTGGTTGCCTTTGTTCAATTTCCAGAGCCCTGTTATGTCCAGTTTTATACTTGTTTGGGAGGAAGAGGGTTTCTTAATCTCTTCACTCTGCCATGGCTGAAGATCTTATGATCTAATAGGCTTTTAAATATGACTCCATTTGGGAGTGTGAATGTGTAAGAATAGTCAAAAAAATCTGACAAAAATAATATTGTGTTCAGAAAATCCCACCCTTCCAGATAGCAAATTTCTTATAAAACTGAAATATTAAAAGTGTGTGGTCATGAAACAAATATATTTAAGTAAATCAATGAAAGATGATAGTTTCTAGAAACACACCAATATACATGTGGGATTCAATATACAATAAATATTATGTCACATAATAAAGACAAAGTTAATTTGGATAATTGACTAAGTATTTGAAATAAAAATTATGGCACATCATTGATAAAAATAAAATCAGATGTATTAATAGACTTGACATTCCAGATAAATGGATAAAGGAGTGTTGGAACTATTAGATATTTATTTATATTTATGAAGATATCAAATGGAAAGAGCTGAATTCCTATGTGTTTATATATTTAAATGTAAAATTTAAGCACTTAAAATGTATTGAGATAAACCTTCTTGAAGTCAGAAACAAAAATCTTGAAACCACATAGAAAAATACTGAAAGACATAAAAATAAACTATGACAAGTAAGTTAGAATATGAACAATGAGGGGCTGGGGCTGTAGTTCACTGGTGGAGCACTTGCCTAGCATGTATGAGGCACTGGGTTTGATCCTCAGCACCACATAAAAATAAATGAATTAAATAAAGGCCCATCGTCAACTAAAAAAATATGATTAAAAAAAAAGAATATGAACAATGACCTAAGAGCAAGTTCTATTACATATACAGTAGACAAATGATTGATATTCATAATGTATTAAGATTGACTCCAGGGCTGGGGATGTGGCTCAAGCGGTAGCGCACTCGCCTGGCATGCGTGCGGCCCGGGTTCGATCCTCAGCACCACATACAAACAAAGATGTTGTGTCCGCCGAAAACTAAAAAATAAATATTAAAAATTTCTCTCTCTCTCTCTCTCCCAAAAAAGATTGAGTACAATAAAAAACAATTAATCAAATAAATAAATTGAGCAAATATATAAACAAAAAATTCACACAAGAAGAAATACATATGATCAGTAAAACTATTAGATAATTTTTCACAAGGAATCAACACAGTGAAAAATAAAACAATATGATAATATTCTCTGTCCCCATCATATTAGATAAAAGAGTAATATCTGAAATTGGTAAAATTTGAAGAAAATAGTTATGCTAAATTTCTTTTGGTAAGGATCACCCACACATTAGTAAGACTGTGCAGGCCCCTGCAGCTGTGAAAACAAATTTGATCTAGCTTAGCACCAGCTTTTGTGGCCAAGGGACTGTCTCTGCCACATATTCCCCAACCATGGGCAGCACAGTTATTACCAGGCCAGTGATTACAGATGGGGCTCTATAACTGCCCAAGCATCAGGTACAGACTTTCTTCCCAGTGGGAAAGATTCATGTTTTGACCTGCATCACCACTAGCTGTGGCATGGGCCTTGGTGTGCCCCTGAGACTGTGCATATCCTTATAGTTCTGAGACTCAGGTATGACCCAGTCCAGGTGTCTGTGTCTGTCTTCACCAACACCAGCTCAACCTTGGGCAGCATACTGTGTGTGAAGCCCCATTTGCTGAAGATAAGACAGAACAGAAAGCACAAGTCTTTTCCATGGAACTTGGTGCTTGGCAGGTGAAACCTAATACTGGCAAAATCATAATGGCTCCCATCCCCATACCTGACTATGGACAGAAACTTGGAGCAGCTGTAGTGCCAGGGGGAGATGCATGGCTCCAGTCTATCAGATTTGTATTCCAGCTACATCACCTGAGTCTGCTTGTGTCCATCTTGGATCATGAGTCCACCTCATCAATATCCAGCCCATAGAAGTATGTGCCTTGGTTCTAACACAGTATTGTGTTGGTCATGGTGGACTGTGGACTAAGGGTGGGAAACAGCTTGGAGACTCTGGTGGCCACAGGTGTGACATAGGGCTGGTCCATTCATGTTGACCCTGCTCAGAGCCAGGCAAAATTCTGTAGTGATGAAGCATAGGTAACTGAATGAGGCATCTGGGCCTACAATAGCTGCAGGGATAGGCTTTTGGGGATAGTCTACTCTTTCTAGACACTCTTCTTTTTGTTTCTGAAAAACGTAATAACAGAGTACTTGGGACAAACTTGGTCATGGATTGTGCTCTAGTACTAAAGTAGTGACAACACCTTACCAGCAGACTAGAAGCTTTGAAAACTTTAGGATATTATGAAAATAGCAAATTTATGGTTGTTGGAGGTTCAAGAAAGACTTGAGAATGCAAAAGGTGTAGACAATTTATTCAAAGAAATAATACTGGAGAGAGATACAACTATCCAGGTATAAGTAGGTAAAAAGTAAGTCAACCTAGTCTGCTCTAAGACACCTTTTAATCAACCTCTCATAGTTGAAAGATAAAAGATTCCCAATGCTGCAAGTGAAAACAATACCTAGGAGTGCCCTAATTTGTCTGTCATCATACTTCTCAGCAGAAATCTTACATATCATGAGAGAGTGGCATGAGATTTTCATAGTACCAAAGGAAAAAACTGTCAACTGAGAATAATACCCAGCAAAGCTGTTAGAAGTAAAGAAGGGATAAAGACTTTCCCACACAAACAAAAGCTGAGAGAATATGTCTCCACCAAACCTGTTCTACAAGAAATGCTAAAGGAATTTCTTTAAACTGGAAGAAAGAAATATTAATGAAAACACACACACATACACACACACATACACACGGAGGTAGATAACTTACTGGTTAGAATAATTATAAAAACAAATTTAGAGGGCTCCAGTATTTTAAGCATGTTGCATAAACATATATTTAGCATAAAGACTAAAAAAATCAAAGAATTAGAAACTAATAACTATATTAATATGTAAAGCAATAAGCAATACAGAAAGATGTACAATGAGATATCAAAAATTCAAAATGTATGCAGGGTATGGTGGCACATGCCTGTAATTTCAGCAACTCAGGAGAATGAAGCAGGAAGATCACAAGTTTGAGGCCAGTCTCAGCAACTTAGGCCCTAAACAATCCTGTCTCAAAATAAAAAATAAAAAGGACAGGGGATGTGGCTCAGTGGTAGAGCACTCTGGGGTTCAATGCCCAGTACTCCAAAACAATGTATATCAAAATATGGGCAGGAACAGAACACAACTAAAGAGTTTTCTTATATTTTTCTCTTGTTATTTTGTTTCTGTTCTTATGATTATGTCAAGTTGCTGTAATTTAAAAATGGCTTGTTATAATCAAACGATGTTTTTGTTACAAGCCTCAAGATAACTACAAAGGAAAAACCTATAACAGACAAACCAAAAACTACAGGCAAGTAATCAAAACATACTACAAGATTGATTCAATTAACCACCAAGGAAGACTAAAAAGAGAGGGAGAAAGAAAGGAACTATAATAAAAGTAAAAAATAAGTTACATAATGGCTGTAGTAATACTTTTACCTATTGATAATTACTTTGAAGGTGCATGAATTAAATTCTCCAGTTAAAAGAAAAAGAGTGCCTGAATGGATAATAAACAAATAGCAACAGCAACATAAACACCATCAACAAATACTCAACTATATTTTGCTTATAAGAAACTGACTTCAATACTAAAGATTAAAAGTGAAAAGATGGGAGCTGGGGTTGTGGCTCAGTGGTAAAGCACTTGCCTAGCATGTGTGAGGCACTGGGTTCTATTCTCAGCACCACATAAAAATAAATAAATAAATAAAGGTCCATTAATAACTAAAAATATTTTTAATAAAGTGAAAGGATGAACAAGATATTGCATGCAAATGGCAGCCACAAGTAATATTAAATAGAAATAGAGATTAGATCAAAGGTAGTAAAAAGAGACAAAGAGTGTCAGTATAAAATGATTAGGGGGTTTATTCATCAAAAGGAAATAACAATTCTAAATGTATATGCAGCCCATATGGAACACCTAGATATATAAAGCAAGCATTAATAGACCTAAATGAAGAGAGAGACTCCACTGCCATACCTGGGGACTTTAATACCACACTTTCAGCAATGGACAGATTATCTAGACATAAAAATCAGCAGCAACAACAAATATATATATATATATATATATAAAACTAATAACTATATTAATATGTAAAGCAATAAGCAATACTAAATATATATATATATATATATATATATATATATATATATATATATATATATATATATATATTAAAGTTTCATCCATGACCAAATGGACCTAAAAGACATCCTATACAACATAACATAGAGAAGCTGTCGAATAACATATTTTTAGTAATCAGTACATGGGATATTCTCCAGGATAGATTATATGATAGGCCACAAAACTGGCCTCAACAAATTTTTAAAAATTGAAATCATATCAATTTTTTTTCTGACCACAATGCAATAGATCTAGAAATCAATAAGAAAAACTTTGGAAACTATACAAATATATGGAAATTAAACAACTTATTTTTGAAAAACCAATGGATCAAGGAAGTAATCAAGAAAGAAATTTAGGGGGCTGGGGTTGTGGCTCAGAGGTGGAGTACTCGCCTAGCATGCATGAGGCATTAGGTTTGACCCTCAGCACCACATAAAAATAAAATAAAGATATTGTGCCCACCTATAACTAAAAAATAAAATTAAAAAAAGGAAATTTAAAAATTCCTTGAAACAAATGAAAAGGGAGACACAACACTCATAAAACCTATAGAATAGGGGCTGTGGCTATGGCTCAGTGGTAGAGTGCTTGCCTCGCATGTGGAAGGCTCTGGGTTCAATCCTCAGCACCACATAAAAATAAAATAAAAGTATTGTGTCCATTTATAACTATAAAATACGCTATAGAATAAATAAAAAATACTACTAAGAGTGAAGTTTATAACAATCAATAAACACATCAAAAATAGAAAGATCTCAGATAAAGAACCTGTCATTGAAACTCAAGGAACTGGGAAAAAATTAAGCCCAAATTAATAGAAGTTCAGAAATAATAAAGAATAGAGCAGAAATAAATGAAATGGTGGCTAAAAAGCAATAAAAAGATGAATGAAACAAAGAGCTGGTTCCTTGAAAAGATGAAATAGACAAACTCTTAACCAGACTAACTTAGAAAAGGAGAGAGAAGACTCAAACAAAACCAGAAATGAAAAGGAGAACATTGCAACTGACACTACAGAAATACAAAAGGTCATTCGATATTATTATATGTGAACACATTTGATAACCTGGAATAAATGGACACATATACTTTACCAAGACTGAATCATGAAGAAAGAGAAAATCTGAATAGACCAATAACAAGTAACAAGATTGAATCACTAATACAATCCTCCCATCAAAGAAAAGCAGAGGACCACATGACTTCACTTCTGAACTCTAACAAACATTTAAATAGCTAAACCAATTCTTATTACATTATTTCAAAAAATAGACGAGATTGGGCTGGGGATGTGGCTCAAGCGGTAGCGCGCTCGCCTGGCATGCGTGCGGCCCAGGTTCGATCCTCAGCACCACATACAAACAAAGATGTTGTGTCCGCTGAAAACTAAAATATAAATATTAAAAATTTTCTCTCTCTCTCAAAAAAATAGACTAGGTAAAAAATCTTCCAAACACATTTTATAAGGCAAGCATCACCCTGATACCAAAACCAATAAGGAAAATACACACGCACACACACTCCTCGATGAACACGGACACAAAAATCCTTAAAAATACTAGCTTTTATGCATGTATGAAAATGTCACAGTGAAACACATTAATTTGTGCAATTAATATGCACTAATAATTAAAATGAAAGTTAAAGTATATTAACATAAAAAAGATCTTACACACACACACACACACACACAAACACACACACAAATAAGCAAATCAAATCCAGCAGCACTTTACAAAGAATATTTTCCATGACCAAGTGGGATTCATACAAGGGTTGCAAAGATAGTTTAACATATTAAAATTGATGCAGATGATATACCATATTAACATAATGAAGAGCAAAAATCATATGGTCACCTCTATTAATGCAGAAAAGATATTTGATAAAATTCAGCTTTATTCATGATAAAAACACTGAACAAGTCAAGCATACAAGGAACATACCTGAACATAATAAAGGCCATTTATAATAAGCTGATAGCTAACATTATACCTAATGAGGGAAAGTTGAAAATTTTCTAAGATCTGGAACAAGAAAAGGATGCTCCCTTTTATCACTTTTATTCAACACAGTGGTGGAAGTCCTAGCTACAGCAATTAAGCAAGAGATAGAAATGGATGGCACCTATACTGGAAATAAGTCAAATTTCACTCTACACAGATGACATGATCTTATACATAGAACCCCAAAGATTCCACTGAAATAATACTGGAACTAATAAATTAATTCAGTAAAGTTAAGGATACAAAATTAAGATTAAAAAATCAGTAGCCTTGGGCTGGGATGTAGCTCAGTGGCAAAGCATCTGACTTGTATTTGCAAAGCCCTGGGTTCGACCCCCCAGTTCCAAAAAAGACAAAAAAAAAAAAAAGAACCCTAATGAAAATCAGTAGCCTTGCTATAATGTCAATAGTGAATTATCTGAAATCCAAATCAAGAAAGTAATCCCACTTATAATAGCTAAAAATGTAGTGTCTCAGAATAAATTTAACTGAAGAGGCAGAAGATATCTACAATGAAAATTATAAACTATTGATGAAAGAAATTGAAGTGGACACAGAAAGTGGAAAGACATCTTGTGTTCGTGGTTTGGAAGAATCAATATTGCCAAAATGTCCATACTACCCAAAGCTATTTACAGATTCAGTGCAATTCCTATCAAAAAACAATGACATTTATTCACAAAACTAGAAAAGACAATTTTATTTTTTTATGGAACCACAAAAACCTTAAATATTCAAAGCCATTTTGACCAAGAAACAACAACAACAACAAAACATTCCTCAAGGCATTATGCTAACAGACTTTGAAACATACTACAAAGTTGTTGTAGTCAAAACAGCAGGGTACTGACATAAAAACAGACACATAGACCAATGAAACAGAACAGAAAGCCTAGATGTAAACCAATGCATGTACTGCCAATTGATTTTTGCAAAAGGGTTAATAACATGCACTTGGGAAAGGACAGTCTTTTCAATAAATGATGTTGGGAAAATTGTATATCCATATGCAGAAGAATGAAGCTAGTCCCTATCTCTCACTACTCACAAAGATCTACTGAAAATGAATTAAGAAACTAAATATAGGGCTGGGGATGTGGCTCAAGCGGTAGCGTACTCACCTGGCATGCGTATGGCCTGGGTTTGATCCTCAGCACCACATACAAACAAAGATGTTGTGTCCGCCGAAAACTGAAAAATAAATATTAAAAAATTCTCTCTCTCTCTCACTCTTTCTTTAAAAAAAGAAACAAAATGAGATCTCAAACTATAAAATTATTAGAAAACTTGGGAAAAATATTTGAGGACATTGGAGTGGGCAAGGAATTTTTGGACAAGATTAAAAAAACACAAGAAACAAAAGCAACAATAGACAAATGGTATCACATAAAACTAAAAATTTCTGCACAGTAAAGAAAACACTCAACAGAGTGGAGAGACAACCTACAGAATGGGAGAAAATATCTATAATATGATGAGGGTTTGAAATCAGAATATATAAGGAACACCCAAAACTGACTAGAAAAACTCCAAATAACCCAATTATAAAATGGGCTATAGATCTATATAATTTTTTGTTTGTTTCTTTGTGGTGTTGGGGTTTGAACCCATGGCCTGGTGCATTCTAGGCAAGCCTCCTACTAGTGAGCTACACCTGCAGCCTTAAAGTGGGAAGTAGATGGAAATGGACATTTCGCAAAGGAAGACATATAAATGGACAACAGGTACATTCAAAAGTGTTCAACACCACTAATGATCAGGGAAATGCAAATCAAAACCACACCCCAGTAAGAATGACTGCCAAAACAGTATTTTTAAAAATGCTGGCAAGGATGTGGAGAAAAGGGAAACCTTGCATACTTTTTTGTGTGAATGTAAATTAGACAGCCATTATGGAAAATAGTATGGAGGTTCCTAGAAACATTAAAAATAGAACTACCATACGAACTACTATCAATCCCATTTCTGAGTTATATATCCAAAAGAAATGAAATCAGTATGTGGAAGTACCTGCCCTCCCCAAATAATTGCAGCATTATTCACCATAGTAAAAAAATTGAAATGATCTAAATGTCTATCAACTGATTAAATGGATAAAAATTTGATACATATTCAGCTACAAAAAATGGAATCCTGGGGCTGGGGTTGTAGCTCAGTGGTAGGGCACTTGCCTAGCATGTGTGAGGCACTGGGTTTAAAACTCAGCACCACATAAAAATAAATAAATACAATAAAGGTCCATCAACAACTAAAATATATTTAAAAAATTTTATAAAATGGAATCCAGTCATTTGCAACCACATGGAGGTACTAGAGATTGTTATATTAAGTGAAATAAAGTTGGGCACAGAAAGACAAGTTCTGTATGATTTTACTATACACAGAATCTAAAAACAGTTGATCTCATAGAAGTTGAGAGTAGAATGGTGGGTACCAGAGGCTGGGGAAAGTGGTGCTGAGGTGATGAGGAGAGGCTTATCGAGTTACAGGTAGAGAGGAGCAAGAAGCTTCAGGGTACTATTGCACAGTATTGTGACTAGAGATAACAATCATGTACTGTATATTTCACAAACCTAGAATATAGGATTTTAAAAATTTTCATCATAAAGAAATGACAAGTATTTGAGGAAACTAATATGTTTAACCTGATTTAAACATTATATGATGTATGCACATATCAAATATTATATAGTACCACATTAATATATACATTTATGTTTTGGGTATCAGTTAAAGTTTTTAAAAATAGATTCTTATAGTAAGATTTTTATTAGTATAGACTGTAATAATACCTATAAGAATTAAATGTGAAAGTTTGCAAATCTCTTGACCTAACAATTCTGTTTTGGAAACCTCTTTATGGACATGATACATGTACATGAAGAGAAACAGAATGATTAATGAAACACTGTTTATAATTATAAAAAATATACTCCCCCCTATCACACACATGGTTTACACATGGTTTCTCTTATTTACACCTTGCTTTAGTGTTATATCTTAGTTACAATTGATGAACAAATATTTGATACATTATTAATTAAAGTCTACAGTTTTCATTACCATTCACTCTTTGTATTGTACACTTCTATAGGTTTTCACAAATGCATAATATTATGTATCCACTGTTATGATACCATAAAGAATAGTTTCACTACCCTTTTATTATTTGTTCATCTCTCTTCTGCCTGAGCCCTTGGAAACCATATCTTTTTGTTTGTTTCAACAAATTCTTCCTTTGTGTAAATTTTTCTGCTCCTGGGAACATCTACAGGTACAGCATAGCTTCTGCATCTAAAAGCCTAAGATCGAAGAATGTTCTACTTCTTTTTAGGTTTGCCTCTTCTGGAATGTAATATAGGTGTAATCATGCAGCATGTTCATATATCTGTGAACAAATACATTTTATTTATTTTCAATATGTGCATTTTATTTCATTTCATTATTGCAATTTATTATCTTATTGCATTAGTTAGAACTTGGAGTGGTGAGAGGAGTCATTCTTATCTTCTTCCCAGCCTTAGGGGGAAAGTATCTTGTTTCTCATAATCAAGTAGATGAAATTTTCTTATGTCCCTGGTTTTCTGACAGACCTTAATCATGAATTGGTGCTGGTCTTTGTCAAATGCTTTTTTGTGATCTATTGATATGATCACATGATTTTCTTTAGCTAGTCAATGTAATGAGTTACCTAAATTGAAATGATGAATCAGTTTCACATAGCTGTAATAAATTTCACTTTGTCATGGTGGCATAATTTCTTTTTATACATTGTTAGATACAATTTGCTAGTATTTTGTTGAAGTTTTTAACATCTATTTCCATGAGAGATATATATGGTCTGTAATTTTACTTGTCAGAAGTGTCTCTCTCTACAGAATGGCAGTTATCAAGAATATAAGCAACAATAAGTGTTGATGAGGATGTGAGGAAAAGGTACACTCATACATTGCTGGTGGGACTGCAAATTGGTGCAATCACTCTGGAAATCAGTATGGAGATTCCTCCGAAAACTTGGAATGGAACCATTATTTGACCCACTATCCCACTCCTCGTATATTCCCAAAGGACTCAAAATTAGCATACTATAGTGACGCAAACACATCAATGTTTATAGCAGCTCAATTCGTAATTGCTAGACTATGGAACTAACCTAGGTGCCCTTCAACAGATAAATGGATAAATGCAGCATATATACACATGAAATATTACTCAGCCATAAAGAAGAATGACTTTATGACATTTGCCAGCAAATGGATGGATTTGGAGATTATCATGCTAAGTGAAGTAATCCAGTCCCTAAAAACCAAAGGTATAATGTTTTCTCTGATATGTGGAAGCTAACCCACAATAAGTGGGGGGACGGTTTGAGGGGAAGAATAGACATGCAGTAGATTAGACAATGGGGAAGGGAGGGAAGGAGGGGGATAGGAAAAGGAAAGACAGTGGAATGAATCTGACATAACTTTTCCATGTACCTATATGAAAACAACACAATGAATTCCACTACTATGTACATCCATAAGAATGGGACTCTAAAATAAGATATATTCTTGCTTGTATAATTATGTCAAAATGAATTCTGCTGTCATGTATAACTAAAGAGAAACAATAAATAAATAAAAAGAAGTGTCTCTAGTTTTGATATTAGAGTGATCTTGGTCTTACAGAATGAGTTGGGAAGTGTGCTTACTGCTTTTATTTTCTGGAAGAGATTATAGAAAATTGATATCACCTCTTCCTTTAATGTTGGTAAAATCAACCAGTGAAATCATCTGCATTTGTTGCTATTTTGAAAGGTCATTAATTTTTGATTCACTATATTTATTCTATTTATTTATTCTAATTTGTTATATATGACAGCAGAATGCATTTCAATTCATAGTACACGTATAGAGCACAATTTTTCATGTCTCTGGTTGTACACAAAGTAGAGTCACACTATTTGTGTCTTCATACATGTACTTAGGGTAATGATGTCCATCTCATTCCACCATCTTTCCTACTCCCATGCCCCCTCCTTTCCCTCCCCCGCTTTGCCCTATTTAAAGTTCCTCCATTCCTCCCCTACTCCATCCACCCCATTATGGATCAGCATCCTCATATCAGAGAAAATATTTGGCATTTGTTTTTTGGGATTAGCTAACTTCACTTAGCATATTATTCTCCAACTCCATCCATTTGCCTGAAAATGCCATGATTTTATTCTCTTTTATTGCTGAGTAATATTCCATTGTGTATATACACCACAGTTTCTTTATCCATTCATCTACTGAAGGACATCTGGGTTGATTCCACAATTTAGCTATTGTGAATTGTGCTGCTATAAACATTGATGTGGCTGTGTCCCTGTAGTACGCTGTTTTTAAGTCCTTTGAGTATACACCGAGGAGAGGGATAGCTGGGTCAATAGTGGTTCCATTCCCAGTTTTCCAAGGAATTTCCATAGTGGTTGCACCAGTATATTGAATTAAAAAATAGACTTACTTAGATGATCTATTGTGTGAGTTTTGGTAGATTATGTCTTTCAAGAGGAATTGGTCCATTTCATCTAAGTTATCAGATTTGTGGGCTACCATTGTTCATAATATTACTTTGTTATGTTTTTAATATCTACAGAATCAGTTGTGATGACTTATTTTTCATTTCTGATATTAGCAAGAGTTTCTTTCTTTTCCCTTCTCTCTCTCGCTCTCTTTTTATGTCTCTCTCTCATCCTCCTTTCTCTGTCTTTTCTGGCCTTTCTAGAAGTTTGTTGATTTTATTGTTCTTTTCAAAGAGCCACATTATGGTTTAATAGATTTTCTCTATTAATTTACTATCTTCAGCTTAATTGATTTATCCCCTAATTTATATTATTTAATTTCTTCTACTTAATTTGTATTTAATATGCTCTTCTTTCACTACTTTCTTAAGGTAGAAGTTTATATTGCTGATATTATATTTTTTCTTTCTAATTTATCCATTAAATGCTAAAAATTCCTCCCTAAGCACTGCTTTTGCTGCATTCTGCAAATATGAAAAGTTTTATTTTCATGTAATTTAGTTACAAAATATTTTTATTTCTTCTCAGATTTCATATTTCACTTGTGTTATTTATAAATGGATTTGATTTCTATATATTTTGTTATTTTATATCTAATATCTTATTATTGATTGGTAGTTTAATTGCACAGTGATCTAAGATAATACTTTGTATGATTTTTATTCTTTTTAATTTACTAAGATACATTTTATGGCCTCTAATATGATATATGTTAGTTAATGGGAACTTGAAAAGAAAGAATATTCTGCTGTTGTTGGATGAAGTATTCTATAAATGTTAACTAGAACTAGTTAGTTAATGCTGCTGCTCAGTTCAATTGTATCCTTATTGATTTTCTGCTTCTTAAATCTGTCAATTACTGAAAGAAGGATACTGATGTTTTCCTCTGTAATAGTGGATTTGCTTATTTCTCTTTATAGTTTTATAATTTTATCCCCAGGTATTTTGGTACTATTTTAAGACACATACACATGAAGGATTGTTTTGTCTCAAACAATTAGCCCTTCTATCATTATGTAATGGAATTTTTTTCTTCCCCCAATTTTTCTTGCTCTGAAACCTGCTTTGTCTGAAATGTGTGATTACTCCAGCTTTCTTCTGACTGGTGTTAGCATGGTATATATTTCTATGTCCATTTACGTTTAATATATCTCTGTACTTTTATTTGAGTTTCTTGTAGAAACATAGTTGGATTTTTAATCACCTCTGATAAATTTTAGTTGGTGTATTTTACAATATTTGAATTTGAAGTCATTATTGATATGGTTATTAATATATATTTTATTTGTAACTTTTTTCTTTGCTTTGCTCCTGTTTTTATTTATTTTCTCTTGACTTTTTGTGTTTCCCTCCCCTCCACTTTCCCAGTGTATTTTATATGATTTCATTTTTTCCCTTCTTAGTATATAGGTTATACTTCTTTTTAAAATATTTTAAGTGCTTTCCCTAGAATTTGTAACATACATTTATAATTAATGTAAGTCTACTTTCAAATAATTCTATACAGCATCAAAAAAAGAGCAGGTATGTTATAACAGCAATGGCATTCCTTATTCTTCTTTTATACTTTATTAACTTGTCATACTTTTTAACTGTTTATAGGATATTATATATATATATATATATATATATATATATATATATATATACACTGTGCTATTATTATGTTGTATAAAGTTTTATCTGCTAGATATTTTTAAAAATAAGAAAAAATATTTTATTTTATCTTCACTTATGTGTTCTTTTTTTAAAGAGAGAGAGAATTTTTTAATATTTATTTTTTAGTTTTTGGTGGACACAACATCTTTATTTTATTTTTATGTGGTGCTGAGGATCGAACCCAGCGCCCTACACATGCCAGGCGAGCGCGCTACTGCTTGAGCCATAATCCCAGCCCCACTTATGTGTTCTTGAACAATTTTCTTTTTTAAATGCAGATCTATCTTTCTGACCTATATCATTTCTTTCTCCCTGAAGAACTTCTTCTAAAGACATTTCTTGCAAGGCAGGTGACACATTTCCTCAATTTTTGTCTGAGAAATTCTATATTTCACTCTACTGTCTTCTTGAGCATTCATGGTGTTTGATGAGAAGATTTTCTAATTATTATCATTGTTCTTCTAAAGATAATGTTTTTTCCCTCTGATTCCAGATTTTCTGTAATTTGAATATGATGTGCTTAGATGAGTATTTGTTTCTTTGTTTCAGTATTTGTCTTACTTGATGTTCACTGAGTTTCCTTGCATCTATGGTTTGGTGCCTATTAATTTTAAAATATTCTCAAGTAGTATTATTTTAAATATTTTTGTGTCTCTTTCTCTGTTCTAGGATTACCATTAAATGTATGCTACACCTTTTGTAGTTGTCTCATAATTATTGAACATTCTGTTCTATTTTTCAGTCATTTTTCTCTTTGACTTTCAGATTGGGTAGTTAATATTGCCTCATCTCCAAACTAACAGATTTTTTTTTTCCTGGGCCATGTCCAATCTACTGGTGAACTTTCCAAAGATATTCTTGACCTCTGTAATAGTATTGTGATTTTTAGGTTCTACGTTTGACTCATTATTAGAATTTCTACTTGTTTATCTTATCTATTATTGAATGCTGTTCACTTTTCCCATTAGAGCTTTTAGTATAATAATCAGGACTATTTTAAATTTCTGGTCTAATTATTTCAATATCTGAGTCTTGTTCTGATGCTTTCTCTGTTTTCAGACTGTTTTTTGCTTATTATCGGTCCTTCTAACTTTTTGTTTAAAGATGGGCATGATATGTTAAGTAAAGGAACTGAGGTAAATAGGCCATTAATGTGAGGTTTTATGTTTATCTGTGTAGGAGTTAGGATGTGTTTATTGTTTGCTATAGCTGTAGGTATCATGGCTTAAAATTTCCTCTAGTATCCTTGTTTTGGTCTCCTTTGTTGTTTTGAGTTTTCCTAGAGATCATTTTTTAAACACAGTGAGAGCCTTGCATTTGTTTTCAGCTATTTCACCTGTTGTCAGTTATTGTACAGGACATGTATTGATGTGATGGTAAATGGGGGTAGCATTCTATAGTCCTATGGTTATGTCTTAATCTTTGAGTCTGTATCTTTGGGCTGTGACCTTCATAATTACTTCAGGATGGAATGGGTATTTATTTTCTTCCAGCTAGAAGGCTAATAAGGTGTCTGAAGTTGAATATCTCTTACCACCCTATCAAGGCTCTGGTTTAAGCTCTGGTAAAATTCACATTGGTTAGGCTCTGGTAAAGGAGTTTCTCTTGAGGGTAGGGTTTCATTAACAAAAAGAGCACTGGGTGTATTTCAAAATGGATACTTTCCCCTTCTCCTGACCAAAGAATGAGGAAATTTGTCTCTACTCTTCACCTAAGAACCTGGTGGGGATCTTGGATGTAAAATCTGTGCTAGTGTGGGGAATTTTGAATATCCCAAGCTAGACTACACTCCCTTTAAGTGTTTCTATCCCATGCAGGCTTCAGTGTGGTTTCTGCTCCCAGTAAGCTTTGATTTTCTGCATCTACCTGTTGTACTCTCCAGTTTTCATGGTAGTGGTATGTTCTGTGACCCCAGCTCTCTGATAAATCTAAAAAGAGTTGTTGATTTTCAGTTTTCCAGCTTTTTATTTATTTGTTTGTTTGTTTATTTTATTCGTCAATGGACCTTTAGTTTATTTATTTATATGCGGTGCTGAGAATCAAACCCAGTGCCTCACACATAGCTTACTGATTGAATGCCCCTGGGTTCAATCCCTAAAGAGATATATATATATATATATATATATATATATAGATATAGATATATAGATATAGATATATAGATCTATATGTAGATATATATATAGATATATAGATATAGATATAGATATAGATATATATAGATATATAGATATATAGATATAGATATACATGGTGGACTTCATCAAAATTAAAACACTGTGAAAAGGATCTTAAGATGATTTTGAAAAATTTACTTGCAAACCTCATATATAACAAAAGACTTATATCTAAAATATATATAACATGTTCTCAAAACTCAACAGTAAAATAATAAAATAATCTAACTAGAACGTAGTCCAATAACATGAACAAATATTTCATTAAAGACGATGAATAATATATCATTGGCAAATAAGCATATGAAAATAGATTCAACATTAACTATTAGAGCAATATAAATTAAAATCACAAGATATCATTACAGACCCATTAGAGGAGTTACAAATTATTACATAAAATGCTAATAAGGATAGTACAAAGTAATTAGATATTTTATACATTGCTGGTGGGAATATCAAATGATAAAGCCACTCTGAAAAATAGTCCTGCATTTTTAAAATAAAGCAAAACTAGAGGATAGGAAAGGCAGCAGAATACAACAGACACTAGTATGGCAATATGTAAATCAGTGGATGTGTAACTGATGTGATTCTGCAATCTGTATACAGGGTAAAAATGGGAGTTCATAACCCACTTGAATCAAAGTGTGAAATATGATATATCAAGAACTATGTAATGTTTTGAACAACCAACAATAAAAAAATTAAAAATAAAAAAATAAAACGTAAAAAATAAAATAAAATAAAGCAAAACATGCAATTACTATAAAATCTTGCACTTACACTCCTAGATATTTATCCCAGAGAAATAGATTTATGTTCATGAAAAAATCTTTTGTACATGAATGCTAGCACTGGCTTTATTCATAAAAATACCAAAACCCTGGAAAAAGCTCAAATGTTGTTCAATAGGTGAATTGTTGAACATACTGTGTTAGATAAATAACATGGAATCCTACTCAGCAATTAAAAGGAATGGACTATTGATATAAGCACAAATCTGGAAGACTTTCTCAAGAGTGTTATATTTAATGAAAAAAAGCCAATCCCAAGATTTTACATGCTATATAATTCAATTTATATATCATTCCCAAAATGTCAAAATTTTAGAAATGGAAATAAATTAGCAGTTGGTAGGGGATGTGTATGGGGTGATAGGTGATAGGAAATGAATGAAAATTTTAAAAAGTAGCACAAAGGAGTTCCTACATGGTTACAGAAGAACTATGTATCTTGATTGTGGTGGAGATTGCATGAAGCCATACATGGATAAAACTGCATAGAAACACACATGCACACATGACTACAGATTTAAAATGGTAAAAACTGAATAAAGTCTACTCAACAATAATAACCATAATATACCAATATCAACTTCCTGGTTTTGATATTGTACTACAGCTATATATGCTGTCCCCATTGGAGGAAGCTGAGTGAAGTGTTCACAAGAATTTTATGGATTACTTTTGAAACTTCCTAGTTCAAAAAAAGTTTCAAAAGAAGGAATTAAGACACTACAGATAATTCTTTTATACATATGTATATTTTTAGTTGTTGAGGGACCTTTATTTTATTTATTTATATGTGTTGCTGGGATTTGAACCAGTGCCTCACACACATGCGAGGCAAGTACTCTACCACTGACTGAGCCACAACCTCAGCTCAACCTTACAGATAATTCTAAAATCCTTGATTTCATTCATTGAGAAGTCACTACTACAATGAACTTTCTGTGTATCATTCCATAACTTTTGTATGTTTTATGCACATATATTCTCATAAAATATATGTAAATACATTGTTTTATTTTCGTGTTCTTTCTACATCAGTATTATATAGTATGTTATTCAGTAACTTGCTTTTTTCACTCAGTGTTATAGTTTTAAGTGTTATTTTTTAATTGACACATACATCTATTCATTTTATTGTGACTGTTGTATAGCATTCCATTGGATATACAATTTTATTTAATTATTTCTGTATTATTGGACATTCAGACTGTTTTCAACATTGTACAGAATAATATTGCATGTATGTGACACGTGTTTTTCTCTATGGAAGAAATGGAAGTGATGTGTCATAGTTATTAACATTTTCAATTTTATTGGAACTGGAAGATTCTACCCCAAAGTAACTGTACCAATGTGTACTCCCACTATTTCCCCACACCTTTGTTAAAATTAGTATCCTCCAAATGTAGCCAATAGTCAATGCACACATGGTGTCATGTCCAAATAAACATTTTTTAAATCAAAAAAGAAATATACACCAAATTCACATTTTATTTTTGCCTGTTATTACACCATTCATAACACACATAAAGCTATCAATCAAAATAATTTTTATTCATTTTCTTTGCTGAAGTCCCACTCATTGTGGCCCAATAGATACTCCATTCTCTCTCTCAAAGTTAACTAAAACACTGATATGTAGGCTATTAAATTTTCTTTCTTTTTATAATTCTCTGTCCTTTCCAATGTAAATTAATCAAATAAATCCTGGCTTGTTTAATTTTTCCCTCTTAACCATTGTCCTGATCTTTGGAACAAAGTCCAGGAACAGAGTGTGCAAGGACAGAATTATCTTTGGTGGATATGCAAGGAATTGAGTTTAGGAATACTTTTATTTTAATTCTTTTTCCAATTGAACATGTTTGTGCAAAAGGGAAGATTTACTTTAAGTTTGAACTTTAAGCAAGTAGAATATCTTCCCACAAGAGAAGCTTTAAAATTCCTTTCCTATGTGCACAGTACACAGAAAAATGTAGATCCTAAGGGGAGAAAAGACAAAAACAAACAGAGCTTCTAGACAGAAAACAGATAAGAGGTGCTCAGATCATAACAGCTACAAAAAGTATTAGTAAAACCACTTGTAGTTACCATTGAACAATGGCATCATACAATATCTGTTTCAATAATTTTGAGCCCTTCAGCAAGGATTTAGATTCCTCATGATTGCTTAACATATTTCTGGATTTTATTCTATGTTCAAAGTCCAAAACACCTCATTTGTGAGAAAGGTGAAGCAAACATAAGAGATATGGTACCTGATCTCAGGGATTTTTTAGTTTGGTTTCAGAGTATCACACAGCACTGTGGTTAAGAGTGCAGACTCTGAGGTCAAACTACATAGGCGATGTGACTTCACTATTTGTGTGACCTTGGGTAATTTTTTTTTTAATTTTCAGTTTTTTAGCTCTCAGAGTTTCCCTATTTAAAAAATAAAAATTGAATTTATTCCCGATAGATCTGATGTTAAGGGAAAACAAAAATATGCCTACCTTTTCTCTGTGGAAAATGCAAATCAAAACCACAATAAGATATCACTTCATGCTCATTAGGATGGCCATAATAATTTTTAATTTTGTTAATGTATATTGTACATATCAATGAGGCTCCACATGATAATTCCATACATGCATACAGTGGAGTAATAAAATTAGGAAAAGAGGCATTTTCCTCTCCTTGTAAGTTCTTTTTTCAAATTATTTACTTATTTATTTTGGTGCAGAAAATCAAACCCAGGGCCTTACACATGCTAGGCAAGCATTCTACTGCTGAACTATGTCCCAACCCCTCCTTATCATTTCTTTATGTTTGGAGTTTTTGAGCTCATCTTTTCTTCTTCATAAAATGCATAATAGGTTATCATGAACTATAGTTATTCCTCTGTGTTGTGGAACACCAAAACTTATTTTTTTTATCTAACTGTGTTTTAGTATCTGTTGCCCAACCTTCCTTTATCTCTTCTTCTTCCACCCTTCCTAGTCTCTGGTAATCAG
The DNA here is from genome assembly GCF_021218885.2 of Marmota monax. NCBI lineage: Eukaryota > Metazoa > Chordata > Mammalia > Rodentia > Sciuridae > Marmota > Marmota monax. The sequence continues at coordinate 330,457 of NW_026692025.1, read as the reverse complement.
AATTCTACATTCAGATTGACAGATTTCTTTTAGAAGTAGAAAATAACAAGCATTGGTGAAGTCTGAAAATTGGAACCCACAAAAATTGTTGGTGGGAATACAAAATGGTTTAGCTTCTACAGAAAACAATTTGACAATTCCTCAAAAACTTAAACACAGAATTACTATATGACCCAGGAATTGCATTCCTAAGTACATACACAACATAAGTGAAAACAACTTTTCAAACAAAAGTTTGTAGAAAGATACAGTCTATCCATATAATGAAATATTCAGCTGTAAAAGAAGTGAAATTGAGGTACATATACAACATAGATGAACTTTGAAAACATGCTGAGTGAAATAAGCCAGATACAAAAGAGCAAGTTTCTTATGATTCCATTTACATTATATATTTTATATCTTTATATTAAGAAAAAGTGTATTTGTACAGCCCAGTTTTGTCCTCTTCTATTCTTGGAAGCCAGGATGCCCAAAGGAAGCATACAACAGGGCAAAGTGTGCAATTTAGTGTACCTGGGAAACTTGGGCAGGAGAGGTTGCAGAGGAAGAGGGAAGTGAATCCAGACTCAAGACACCTTGCCACACTGGGACTTTGGAGGTAAGCCCACCTATGAGCCAGCAGATGTTTGGGAAAATGAAAGTGTGAATATTGAAAAGTATAATTCATAGCAACTCTGAAATGCTGTGGGGTGGTTTTGGTGTGTGGGGGTTCCATAGTAATCTTAGGGTAGAGACCCCAGGCAAATGCAGAGAATAAGCAAGAGTCTTGGAAAACAAGAACCCCGTATAAACAGGTGACTTCTCATCCCAGTACGTGCTCTTGTGAGGACAACCAGATTAGATGTTATCCAGAAGATCTGCAGAGATAGTCTCTGTGCAAACAAGGGACTTTGTGGGCCAAGGTAAGGGGAAAGAAGTGGTGAAATAGCAACCAAAGGGCTCCAGCTCCCTGGGGCTGCTAGAAGGACATTTCTCTGTAATCATCCTGCCTGCTCTATCTCTGCAAACTGTGTTGTGTTTCACTTCACATTCCAAGCAGGAAGGGACTTTTCCTGGCAAATGTGGTTTAAAATGTTTTTCTCAGTGTCCTGCAGTACAGATAAAAACACTAATCCCACAGAGGAAATCAGAACAAAATGGTAGGAAAAAAGTACAACGTGAGGGCAGACCTGGGGCACTAAAGTCAGAGAGGGGGAGAGAGAGGGGGAGAGAGAGGGGGAGAGAGGGGGGAGAGAGAGGGGGGAGAGAGAGGGGGAGAGAGAGGGGGAGAGAGGGGGAGAGAGAGGGGGAGAGAGGGGGAGAGAGAGGGGGAGAGAGAGGGGGAGAGAGAGGGGGAGAGAGAGGGGAGAGACGGGGAGAGAGGGGGAGAGAGAGGGGGAGAGAGGGGGAGAGAGGGGGAGAGAGAGGGGGAGAGAGGGGGAGAGAGAGGGGGAGAGAGGGGGAGAGAGAGGGGGAGAGAGAGGGAGAGAGCAAGTCACAGCCTCATGCAGTCACTGCTCACATCATGCAGGCAGGCAGGGCATTGCTGGAAGGACACAGAAACCTGCTACACCACTCTTAGCAATGGAGTGCTTTCACTTGGCTAGCAGCTGCTCTACTTGTGGACTGTTTTGTAGTAGTCTTTCCAGGTGATACCTAGATTTTCATGTTCCCTCATTTCATTTGATTGGGCCTCAGGGGTTCTTTCTGATGTGTGTCAGATTTAAGTTGTATTTTAGAAATGCAAGGAATCAAGGAAGAATAGGGTGTTAAACTACTCAGTACAAAGCTACTTTCCTAACTTCAAATAATGTCTGAACTTATGTCTAAGGAACATAGAATCACCTTTCAGTACCTAGTCTCATTTTTTCCACCATTCAAGTGTCCCTTATGCAAAAGAGAGATTCTATGTGACTGTGGTCTGAGGAATAGCACTAAAGAAATCCATCTTTCTGTAAGCTTAAGAAACTCATCTCATCCCAGACCAACTCCCATTTGCTAAATTTTGACATAAAGCTGAGGCTGGTATAAGAACCATCATGAAGAGCAACTACTGAGAGGTACTGACTGACAACATTTTAGAGGTATGGCTGAAAGCAAACAGCAGGAATAACAAACAAAAACTTCTATGGATGGGAATTACCTCTGAGGACAGAAGTTATATGTCCAGGCTTGGGAGACCTAATTGTTCCAAGATACCTAGCTTTCTATTTCAAACAAAAATAATATTAACATCAGGAAATACTACTCTTTTCCAAGACTTTTAATTGAGCAGATAAAATAATTTGACCTTCAATAATTTCTTTAACCCTATTGAGCATCAATTTCCCCACTTGAACATAAAAGTAATAAATATACCTCATAGATTTAGTATGAAACTTAAGATAAAATATGTAATTTATCTTGCATATTACTTGGCACATAGTAAACACCAAATATACTTTTGTTATTAATATTATTATTTGCATTAGTGAACTTAATAGGGATGAAAGCTCCAAAGCACTGGGTAGGAATTTGAGCCAGCCATGGAGACCTTGAATTGTAACCTGGCCTTCAGATTCCTCATCAGGAGGGTGGGACCAGGAATAAGAGCGTTACACTTGGCAAAAGTCCAAACTGCATGACTGCACAAACACTGTAACTGTTCTGTATTCAGACACATTTGAAAGGATTTTTCCAGCATAAATTTCTAAATGTGCTGCTTGTTTTGTAATTCAATCTAGGGCAGCAGCAGCAGTACTATCATTATTTACATTTCTGCCTTTCAGTCTTGGATCCAAGATATTTGCAGCAATATGAATTGGCTCATAACAAAATTCTTCTCTTTTCTTAAAAATGTATTTCATGTTATTTTCTTTTATACCTGTAAGCAAGTAAATATTAATAATATTTCACATTGATTTGTTTCTGGGACATTTAGTCAGAAATAACTTACAGAAATAAATTGCCTAATTCAGTTTACTGTAGGCAATTTGACATTAAATTCTTCCCAACATAATTAGGTTTCTAATTTTGTTTATATATATATATATATATATATATATATATATATATATATATATATATATATATATTCATTTTAATGAACAAAATACAATACAAAGTCCTTATAAGCAATTGGAAAATCTTCTTACCCTCAATTAACTTTTCTATTCCTCTAGATTTGATGTATGTAAGAGTTAACCTGGATAACTGTTAGTCCTAAATTTATAAATGTAAAGGGAAGAAAAACATTTTCATTTATGTATATGTTAAGTCTCAAGAGAGTTATAATAATGACCATTATTTTTCACCACTTTCTTTATCTTGGTTGTATTTAGAGTTTTACATTCTCTAACATTAATCATATGTAAATTTGCATTAGTCTTTCTTTACTAGGATACACTCAAATTCTTGAAGGACCAACCTGGTTGATCTGTAATAGACTGTTGCACCATGACCCCAATAAATGAACTCCAACACAATCAACTGGTTTAGACTAGAATCATGTGAAAAGATAACTATTGAAGGGTAAAAGATTGGAAAATCAGGACTGTTCACTTTACACACAAGGTTTCCAGGTATATATTTCCATATTTTTGTCTGTATTTCCATTTACTTCATTGAATCTTTTATTGTTTCTTCTTGATTGTGAACTGTGGATCTGAGACCAAATCATCTCTAAGAAAACTTTCAGCCCTCAAATGACCTCATTATTACATCCTTTCTGAAGCTTAACAGAATTTGTCTCCAAGTTAAAGAGAATCACAGGGCTTCACGCTTAATGGCTGCTGATTCAAAATTAATTTTCTTTCCTTAGATCCTTAAATCTATCCCAACACATAATTACAGAATCTTGCTTTGGAAGGGGCCCTGGAACTTAATCTAATTTTCAACCTATTGCAGGCTTCATTATTAAAGAATGAATGATAGTTTGTAAATCCATCTTTGAATCCTTACCAGATAAAGACTAATTAATGCATTAGTAGTTAGAAAAAAATTCTTAAAATGAGCTAAAAATCCACCTTCCTAAAACTTTCCTTGAGCAAAGTTTCATGGGCCCTTTTAAGAAGAGATTTTCCTATTTTCATTTAAAATATTGTCCTATCAAATTATCTCTAAGTGGATCAAATATAGCATAGTATAACAGGAAGTACTCGTTGTGGTTCTATCTCCATTAATCCATATTCCAAAATATTGCCCACTCTTTTAAGCTACCAGCCCTGATGCAGTATCCCAAACATCAGTGCCAAAACCAGAAGTGCATTCTCCTATTACATTAATAATAATTTTACAGTATGGTGGCAGGAAATGCACTTTCTGTTCACTGGCTATAGCTATTAAACTATACGGAAATGACTGCCTGGAAGGCAGCCAGGTCCCTTGGCTTAAAGGCCAACCCTGAGGAAGACAAAGGTAATACAAGAAGGGAAATTATACCACTTTGCCCCTCATTATTGAGACAATCTGGAGCACTGCTTCTCAAATCTCTGTGGTGAAGGACCCCCCCATACTTTTTTCTAAAGTTCAAATTTGCCATGGATTTTTATAAAATAGGAAAGAAATGATGCACATGGATGTAGCAACAATGTCAAATGCATTAAAAATTTCTAAATTCTTACCATTTATATAGTTGATCAGTATATTTTTATAATTATATACTTATCATATTTATGTCATAATGTACTGGTAATAGTTTTGTGACTGACCTGTAAAATACATGATGCATAGCACTGCTCCAGAAAGTGAGAAGGGATGAGAATTATTCTTGGCATCCTAACCTTTTGTATAATGTTCAAGTGATATGATAAAAGTTATTCTTGTTACTGGTAAGCACTAGATGTTTGTGTATCTTAAATATAAATTGGTGGTCATGTATAATGAGAGAGTAAACACCTGGTATGAGGATAGTATCAATGAAATCAATTGCCATTTATAAATTTTATTTAAAGTGATTTAATGGTGAAATTTTGCCTAATAAAATGAACATGGGGAAATCTGTTTGCCCATAGATAGATTGTATCAAATATCATTTTATAGTTCTGTTATTGCCATGAATAGAATTTATGAAGTGGTACTTCTACATAGGCAAATAGAACTTCCAAAATATTAATTTTGCCAGTAAAACTGGAATAATGCTAAGGTCAGGAGTAGTAAGGTGGGAAAAGAATGGGGAGTAGAATGACAACTGGTATATTGAATTAAAGTAATGAGGAATAGTTATATGAATCTCCCGTCTGTCACTGATATTCACCCCCAGATGAAGATTTTTAAAGGAAGAATTCTCATACTGGAGACGAACATACAGAGGTGATTTGGGCTTGAAGTAGGGCATTAGCAGTGGGGATAGGGATAATATGATCAGGATCTGGGTATATTTTAAAGAAAATATGAATAGGATTTGCTGATTACTGCATTGGGGGCATAAAAGAGAAAAGACAAGAATGAGTCCAAGATTTTTGCCTGAGGAACTGGAATAACTAAGGTACTATTTATTATCATGAAAACATTGTAAGAAAGTTGGTTGATTTGTGTTTAAGAATGGAAAGTTGATATTTTGGACATGTTAACTAGATGTCTTTTAAACATCCAAGTGGAGATATTGAGTAGGCTATGAAGTATATTACTCTGAAGTTCAAAGGAGGAATCTAGTCCATAGATATTGAGAGTCCTCTATTAAATAGAAGAAATTTAAAGTCATGAAACTGGATGATATCAGCAAGAAATGAGTATAGATACAGAAGTCCAAGTATTGAGCTTCAGTATTTCAAAGTTGGAAGCTAAAATATCACCATAGGACAATGAGAACAAATAATAAGGAAGATAAAGGAGAAAAGTCAGCCTGGAAGCCAAGTAGTGTTTTAGAGAGTGATCAACTTTGTAAATGATACTGACAGGTCAATTAAGATGAGGATGGATAATTAAACTTTGAATTTAACAATATTCAAGTCATTGGTAATGTTAACAGGGGTAGCTTGTAAAACTAGGTCATCAGAGTGAGAATGGAGTAGTGTATATTGGAGGCTTAAGGAGAGTAGCTGGCATAAAATAGTCATCAAGAGAGTGGATTGTGAAAATGACATAGCATTGCCAAGCAGCATTAAAAGCTCACTTGAGGTTAATAGTCATGAATTTGAAGAGACTTAAATTAAATGGAGATCAAACTAGTTAACATGGAAACAAAATAGAATGACAGTTGAATTTAGACAGGTTTAGGGTTTCTTTCATATGAATATGATGAGTTGAAAGGGAGAAAACAAATTAATGGTACATGTCTGGGGGTGACTGTAATTATGAAATATGAAATCTAAATTCTGGTAAGAAGGGTAATGAGAATATGAGGTAAGTGAATGCCAATAAAAAGTTGTAGAGGGTCACGAATGAATTGGAGGTCCCAGAAAGGTAAAGAAAATATAGTAACTGGGACATTAGAATGACTGATCACAAAAGATAGGAAGAGATTATTTGAGAAGGTGATACCAAATTGAGATTATGCTCTTAGTGCATTATTTATTGAAGGGAGGCTGAAAACAAATCTCAAGGCTCATATTCCAGAAATAATGCCCAGGACCAGTGCTATTGCCCTGATAAGAAAAACTGTTGCTCTTGCATTAGATGCCAAGAAATTTACTTTACTGCAACAGTTCCTGCTGCCAGCACTGGTGTCACTACTTTATTAAGAAACTGACCTTGAAATCTCTGCCATCCCCCAGAGTCAAAATCCTTGGCTACTACCCATTCCAAAAAAAAAAAAAAAAAAAAGAAAAGAAAAAGGAAAAAAGAGAAAGAAACCATACAGTTTTTATTTATATCTTCAATTCTGAATCAAAGTCTCATGTTAGAACATTTGATTGGTAGACTCTAAGTCATATTCTGACAATGTAGAATCAATACAATCTAGAAGTTTGAGTTTTGACATCTACATTTAAAAGGCAAAAATTGTTATATGAGCTTCCCATATAGTCAGTCTGTCACAAAGATAAAAAATATCTGTTTTAGAACTTAAAACATAAATGCCAAAAATTTACACTTTACAAAGGGGTAGTAACTAGCAGCATGCACACAACTAAAAACAGTTACTTAGTTGACTGAACAAAGATTCTCTCAGGATGCAACATAAAAGCCAAAGGAAAATTATGAAAAAAGTAAGAGTGATATGAATCTCTACAAGAATCCAAATGCTTATTTTTAATGATCATTGGAAAAGAGGGGAAGGGATAAGAAAGTAAGAAAAAGGAAGAGAAATGAAAGGAAGGGAAGGAAAGAGTGGGGAAGATGGAATCAATGACATAATGGACTAAAATTTCTTTAAACTCAAGAATGACTTAAGTCTTCTGATTGAAACAGCTACCAAGTCTCAAGACGGAACAATGAAAATGATACATGTCTAGATAGATCCTGGTAAGAATGAACTCTGAAGTACACCAAAATAAGCTTAAACGGATAAAAGATTTATTGAAAAATAGAAAATCATCAAAATGTGCAAAGTATTAGAAGAAAATATGGGGAGATATATGCACAAAATGTAGAGTCCATGATCCTATAATGGGAAAGATTGTATACATGTATCAAAATATGTACATAAACATGCCATTATTATGAGTCAATTAAAAATTTAAAAATTGATGTTTTACTATATAACAATTTAAAATATTTCATAGCACATGTATTATAAATTAAAAGGCCAATAAAAAACTGAAAAATATTAATGTCAGAGATCTAATTGTCTTAATATTTATATGTTAATGTTTATGTTTAAGTGCATCTATTATGTTCTTTTAGGCATAAAATGTAAAGTAGCTCAATATAAAATTGGATAGAAAACATAAAAATATAGTTTTCAAAATGAGACATAGCCAATATTTATAAAAGTAGTACAATGCATTGGACATCACAAAAAAGTATTAAGTTTCACTCATTTTTAAGACCCAAGATATCATTTTTTTACTTCTAAAATGGAACAAGGTCAAGAAATTTGATAATATATTTAGGTGACAAGAATGTAAAGAAAATGAGGATTCTCATAAATTCCTGGTGGTAGTGTAAATTGGTACAGGAGAGCAATTTGATGACACCAATCAAAACAAAATACATGTTGTAGCGTTTTTACTTTATAAATTTATCCTATAGATATATTACCAAAAATATGTCAAATGTATTTATTGTTGCACTGTTTGGAATACTAAAAGTCTAAAAATAATCTAGATGTTCATCAGTCAGAGACTGGCACTTCTGACAAAGAGTCATACATGTCAGGAGTCTATTTGGATGAGGACTGAAGACCCTCAGAAATGTATTCTTTTAAAAACCAGCTTTATTGAAATGTAATTCAATCCAATAATACTTATCCATTAAATGTGTACAATCGAGTAGTTTCTGGTACATTTACATAGTTGTAGAATCATCATATTCAACACCATAACATTTTCATCAACTTAATAACAAACCTTTTATTTCTTAGCAGTCACTCCCAACTTTCCTCCCCATTAGCCCCCTGAAACCACTAACGTACTTTCTGTCTTTTTGGATTTGCCTATTCTGGAAATTTCATATGAATGGAATTGTAAAATACATGGCCATTTGTGTCTAGGCTTCTTTCACTTATTGTGATGTTCTCAAGGTTCAGTCATGTCATAGCATGTATCACTGCTCCATTTTTTTAAATTATCTGTTCTTTTTAGTTACATATAACAGTAGAATGTATTTTGACATATCATACATACATAGAGTATAACTTCCCATTCTTGTGGTTGTACATGATATGGAGTTTCACTGGTCGTGTATTCATATATGAGCATAGGAAAGTGATGTCCAATGTATTCTATTGTCTTTCCCATTCCCATACTCCCTTCCTTCCCCCCACTCCACCCTGTTATGGCCAAAAAATATTCCATTGTATGGATAGACAACATTTTGTTAATTCATGTGTCAGGTGGTTATTCCTATCTTTTGACTTTTCTTAATAATCCTGCTAATTGAACATTCATGCACATATTTTTTTGTAGACCCTTTGTTTTCAATTCCTTTGAATATATATTTAGGAATGGAATTACTAGACCATATGATAACTTCATGTTTAATATTTTGAGGAACTTCCAAACTGTTTCCAGAGTGGATGCACCGTTTTACAATCTTACCAGCAATGTTTGAGTCTTCTAAGTTTTCTATACCCTCACTAATACTTGTTACTGTCTGTTGTTTTGACATTTTGGGGGGTGTGAAGTTGTATCTAAGTATGTTTTTTCTTGGAATTTTCCTAATGACTGATGATAGTGAACATCTTTTCATTTACATATTGGTTATTTGTATGTCTTAGAGACATTTCTATTTCTATTCAAAGCTTTGCCCATTTTTCAATTCAGTTCATTTTTGTTGTTGAAGTGAAATAGTTCTTTATTGTATATGCAAACTGCATTCAGATATATGATTTGCAAACATTTTATCCCATTCTGTGTGTTATATTTTCACTTTCTTGATGATGTTTTTGGCAGCAAAAAAAGGTCTGAATTTTGGAGAGGTGAAATGTTTCTACTTGTTCTTTTTTCATTTGTGCTCTTGTTGTATCTTAAGAAGGTTTTACATACTCCAGGGTCACAAAGACTTACTACTATGCCTTCTTCTAACAATTTTGAAGTGTTAGTTCTTAACTTTAGGTGTATGATCTGATTTGAATTAAACATTATATATTTTTGAAGTAAAGGTCAAACTTCATTCTTTTTCATGTGTCTATTCAGTTGTTGTAGCATCATTTGTTTTAAAGACTACTATTTTCCCATTAACTTGGGCTGACACCTTGTAGAAAATCAATTGACTATAAATGCAAGGTTGTGTTTCTAGACTCTCAATTCTATTTCATTGTTTTATATGTATATCCTTATGTCAGTCCCATGCTATTTTGATTACTATAGCTTGTAGTAAGTTTTGAAATCAGAAAGATTGAATACTCCTGTTTTGATCTTCCTTTTCAAGATTGGTTTGGCTGTTCTGTGACTATTGCCTTTCCATTTGAATTTTAGGATGTGCTCATTAACTTTTATGAAAAAATAATTCATCTAGAATTTTGATAGAAATTGTGTTGAATTATAGATCACTTTTGGGAGAATTGCCATCTTAACAAAATTCTTTCTATACATAGTCTTCGGACATCTATTTTCTCTTGGCCTGATGGAAAGGATGTTCCTAAGGGATATTTTTTAAGTTAGGGGCATCAAAAGGAAAGTTATAGAGGGTGATAGAGAAAGACTAAGAAAGCAGAGAAATAGGAAATAAAATGAAAATTAGAGGGCTGGGGTTATACCTCCGTGTTAGAGTGCTTGCCTCGCACATGTGAGGTACTAGGTTCGATCCTCAGCACCACATAAAAATAAATAAAGATATTGTGTCTATCTTTAAAAAATCTTTAAAAAATGAAAATTAGAAAGTGAGGAAACAAAGGAGACAAGGAAAAGAAGAGTAGGTGGCTGGGGAGAGAGAGTATAACAAGAATAAAGTTCATGAAGGTAGGAGGGGTGGGAGAGACCTTGTAATACACAGTTAACATCTTAATTGAAGTTTAACAGAAAAAAAACCCTTGTTTGAAAGGAAAAAACTGTCTATATTTAGTAATGGGTAGGATGTCAATTCTGAAAATAAACTGCTCCCAGAACCAAATGCAGTCCTCAGTGCTGTTGTCACCTGCAGCAGCCTGTCCTTCGTTGTATAGGAGAGTACAACACAGACATATCAGCTACTTTAGATCTCCCAATATTTGCAGAAATTTGCCCCACTTTGTCTCCTTGTTCCATTCCCAAGTTTTAAGTGACTTAGAGAATTATGATACATTAAGATGAACACACATTCACTATGTTGGGAAAATATAGATGATGCCTTTCACTGAAAAGGAAAAAAATAGTTATTTGATATAATGAAATATAACCAGAATTCCAGAATTATAACTTCCAATTCTATCTTCTCTTCATTTCCACATTAACTACTTGCTGCTGTGGATTGTTGAAATGGCTTCCTAATTTTTGTTTTACTACTTCAAACCTAAGCTCCCCTACTAAATATATATACCACAGAGCAGCCAGAGAAATACTTTTAATTCCATCTCATTTATTTAAAAAAATAGATGTAGATGGACACAATACCTTTATTTTATTTATTTATTTATATGTGGTGCTGAGAATGTAAATCAGTGCCTCACACATGCTAGGCAAGTACCCTGCCACTGAGCCTCAACCTCAGACTGTTCTCATTTTGTTTTATGACTTTACTCTTGCCAACCCCTTCAGTATTGGTGCTCTCTAATATTTTTTTTATCTTTGCCCTTCTATCGTTCTAATATTCTACACATTATCTCTGGCTATGGTCATCTATTCACACAACTTAAATCTGTACATTTTTGATGTTACCATTCTGATTACTAATTCAGATCTTTTTCTAAACTCAAAATTCATATATAGTATATTGTATATTATCATTCACATATTACATGAGTACCTCCAACCCAACATCACCAAAGCTTACTTAATTTTTTTCCTCCATATCTTTGTAAATGGCACAATAAACACCCACATTAAGTCACTGTCTTATTTTTCTACCTTCTATCATCTACTTTTCTTCATCTATACTGTCTCTACCATAATTCAGACCATCATCATCCCTCATCTCATTTACTGACAGACTCTCCTGAAGATTATGTTTACATTTCCACTTATTCTACTATACTGTGAGTAATAAGAATAAGACCGTTCATTTATTTATTCAAACAGTATGTATTGATGGCCGACAACATAGCATATTCATCTCTATATCTCTCACATCAAACCTATTGTCTCACATTATTTTTCTGTTTGCTATATATTTCATTTATTGAATTACATTGAAACTTACTATGTCACAGGTGAGGAAAATAGGGCCTAGGAATAAAATTTGACCTGCCAAAGCCATGCAGCAGATTAGGAGACTACAATTTACATTTTCTTACTCTTAATCCAGCTTTCTTTCCACAGGAACATATTTCCCCTCCCTCAAACCCCTCCATTGTTGGTGATTTTGTTCCTATATTGTTTGCCAGCTTCAGTGGAAAACAAAATAATCATCACCATCCCTATAGGCTTCTTGGTTAAGAATTTGAATTTCCTTGGCATTGCTTACTTCTGGCATCATCACTGCTGAATCAGGATGACTGTAGGTCAGCTTTTCATCTAAAGAGATTTTCTTGACTTCAATCTAGTGTGGATAGAAGTAGCCTCAAAAAATTTTAGGGGCTGGGGATGTGGCTCAAGTGGTAGCGCGCTCGCCTAGGATGTGTGAAGCACTGGGTTTGATTCTCAGCACCACATAAACATAAAATAAAAAAGATATTGTGTCCACCTAAAACTAAAAAAAAAAAAAAAAGATCTAGGTCTTAGAAGAAAGAGAATGAGGAAAGTCTTTCAGAATTTGTGCAAAAGTATGTGGTTTATGCAGACAAAACAAGAGAAAATGGCTTGAAACAGAGAATTCCATTAGGTTCATGGATGAAGTTACTGATAATGATTATTCTAGACACAATATTGGACTAAGATCTAAATTTTTTTAAAATAAGCTCCTTGTATTATAGGAATATGAATAAAACATGCAGTGTGGTGCCTTCTAGAAAAAGTTTCTACTCTTAACTTTTCAGGCTATGAGTATAGGGGACTAAGTCAGAATGGGATAAAAATATGGTTTTTTCACATCTTTGTATCTTTGTTCATGATGTCATCTCTGCTTGAAATGGTTTTATCCATTATTTTATTTATCAATATATATAAAGTATCTACTCTGTAAGGCATTATACTCAGTTTTGGAGATTCTATGTTTTTTTTTTCCTTGTAGTTCAGGCCATCATACTTCTCTCATGGCCTTTGTACATGCTAGTCCTTTTTCTGTAAATCTTTCTCATCTTCAAATTTATGTTTAAATATTGCCTTTTCTAGGATGCATTCTATAACCCCATGAATACTGTATTAGTTGTATTTCTTTATGTTCCTTTCCAAAACACTTGTTATCCTATACTGTATTTGTCTATTGGCTATCTTACCCACTAAATTATGAGTCTCTTGAGAGCAGAGATTCCTTTGTCAATTACATATCAATAACACACCTATATTAGCATATGATTAATTCATTTATTATTGTATCTTAATTTTTCCTGTATCCCCAGAACCTGATACAAAGTAGGACCTCCGTATATTTGCTGATTGTTGAATGAATCAAGGAGTTCATAATTTAGTAATGGAAATAATATAGAATACATAAATTATATTATGGTATAATGAGGACAAAAACAGAAGTATGTTTACCAGTTGGATATCTTTACTCATTCTTTTATTCATCAATTCAACATTATAGACGATTTCTCTTTCAGGTATATTCTTCCTTCCAGGAGCTCTCAGCCTATTGGGAAACATAGATAAGTAAAGAGATCACTTAAATGCAGTGTACTAAGTGTTCTGACAAGAGTAAGTACATCCTCTATGACTCAGCTCAGGAAATACTTCCTCCAGGAAGTCTTCACTGACTTCTCCAGATGGAACTTGATTTATGTCTTTTTTCTCTCATCTTTATTCTTAAACTTTCTGTGCTTTCTTCAAATAAGTGAGCATTGTGTTCTGATATATTGTAACCACTGGCTTAATGTGTCTGCTTTCTCCATAGGCCAATGAAACTTTTCAGTGCAGAGCCATTTTGATTTGTCCCAGCACAGTGCCTAGAGTAGTCCCTCCAAAAACATTTGTTGAATGCTGACATTTCTTATTACTTATGTTATCTTAAGTTACATCTCAAAAAATAAAATATTTAGTGTCCTCATTTTACAAGTGAAAAAACTGAAGCTCAAAAGGCCAAAGTAGCCAAACCAACCATCACACACCCATTAATTAATGAAACTGGTTGTAAACCTAGGTTGGGCTCCTAAGGCCTTCTTTAAGATTGGCTCATTTCTTTAATCTTGGAGTTCATTAGGGTCAAACTTAGGGAGAATCCTTAGTTGTCAGAGTCTTATCCAGGCTTCAGGTGCTTAAGTGCTTTTTTTCAGTAGAGATAGTTCCAGGTAAATTTGTAACTGGGGTAAAGCTTGTGACTCTCCTATATTCTAAAGTACACAATATGCTTTGGTCCAGAATGTCAATCCTTGTAGATTCTCCTGGAATTTGGCTCTAACAAATACCTTAACCCTCCCCCTTTGTCTCTTTTTTCCCACTAATTCCTTCCTTTCATTTCAAAATTCAGTTGGTTTCCTTATGTTACTAAAATCTTACAACTATGCCATGCTCTTTGATTTCCTCTCAACTTACTAATGCTTGACTTTCTATCCATCCTACCACCAAAACTACTTTCAGTGAATCTCTAGAAGTCCCCTGTCACTAAATTCATTGGCTATTTTAACTGTTTGTCCTAATTTCCCTTCAGTATTAAGCCATTTTGACTACCTTATCCTTATTGGACTCTTCAGTACTCTTTTGTCACAGCGTGCTATTCTGATCCCTTTTCAACATCTGGCTTCTTTGCTAATTCTTTTTTATCCTTTTGTCTTTTAACTTTCTACATGGTACCAGTCTTTTTCTTTCTCCCTTTCCTCTACTTCACAGGTTTCATTCATTTTTAAAAAAATGCCAGTGATCTCTTCCATGTTAACATGCCCTCAAGTCTCTCTCCTGTAATATCACTCCAATTCTAGTCCCATGTCTCTAACTTGGTACCAAATACTCCCATTTGAAAATGTCCCATAATCACCTCAAATTTGATGCTTCCTAAGAAGAACTCATAATCTCATCACATTCCCTGGTTTATGCTGCAGTAAATACAACACTAGACCAAGTGTCAGGAGATCTGTCTTATACTCCTGGCTTTGCTACTAATTTTGCATTTCAACAACACTTTATGATATGAAAGTCAGAGTAAAAGTACTGGTGGGGCACATATATGGATCTTTGAGTAATTCTGTTTGGAAAGACAAGATATATACATAAGTTAACTACAGTGTAAATTAGAAAGTGATGAATACCATAAAAGAAGTGTAACTAGATAAGATTTCAGGGGTGTGGATGATGAGACAATGAAAAATATTAGAGAGAAAATACTGGGGTCTGAATTAGAATAATATATATTCCATGCTTGTATAATTATGTCAAAATGGATTCTACTGTCAGTTATAACTAAAAAGAACCAATAAAAAGACTGAATAAGATTCTATAGCTTAGTGTAAAAGAGAAATCAGGATAAAGAGCTACCTTAGGACTGTGAATAGAATTTTATAATGGAGATTTGATAATATAGCCCACAAAGCACTTCCAACCCTAATATTACATATTTATTCATTCAAACTGATCTTTGCTTTCCAACTTCTAGATATCGTAATGGCATCATTGCCATTGCCATATTCAACAGAAAATATCTCATCTTTACATCTCTTCTTTCAGTCCCCAAACTTAGCCCTTATCATTTCCTGTTTCGAGTATTCTAAATTGGCTGACCTAACTCAAGTATCTCCCCATTCCAATATATCATGCCCAATGTGTCTTTATTAAATGTAGTTTATTTTCATACTTTATTATTTCATTTAAATATTTATTTCTAATTCCTAGAGCACTAAATCTAAATTACTTTGCCTGTCATTCAAATTACCTCTTATACAAGATATTTTGAATGTTTCATTCTTCTTAGACTCTATGCATGTTGCTACTAATCTGACTTTCCACATGTACCCTTAATTTGAATTATATGTTTATCATTTTCTGCCCATTTTCTAATTCTCTGTGAAACCTTCCTTGACTACCTAATTTATTTCTATATTTGTGATTCCTACAACACTCTTCCCCATTTCCTATTTTTTTCATTCAATATACTGTTAGATATACTCTTCCTTGTTTCAGAATGTCTTTTAGTTAACTGTTATATCAAAATTGATCTGAACAGGGCTGGGGTTGTGGCTCAGTGGTAGAGCACTCATCTGGCATGTGTGAGGTACTGGGTTCAATCCTCAACACCACATAAAAATAAATAAGTAAATAAAACAAAGGTATTGTGTCCATCTATAACTAAAAAATATATTTTAAAAAATGACCTGAACAACCAGTTGTTATAAAGTGTAAAAAGATGTGTTTAATTCATTACAAAAACATAAACCATAAATTTCTACACAGAGTAGTAAGGAAAATATTTGGAGAGAAGAGTGATTCTTCTAGTGTCCTTTAAAATTACTTATTTAGGGGCTGGGGTTGTGGCTCAGCGGTAGAGCACTCACCTGGCACATGTGAGGCACTGGGTTCAATCTTCAGCACCACATAAAAATAAATAAAATAAAGATATTGTGTCTATCTACGACCAAAAAATATTTTTAAAAAAGAATACTTATTTATTTTTTGGAAATTATTGGCTTACAGAAGTATATGGGTTGACCTATGCTGAGACAATATCAGCAAATTCAGTTGGTACTGAATTAATGCCAGCAAGGTATCCTATAAAAACAAAGAAGGGACTGGATTGGGAGACAGGGGATCTGTGTTTGCTTCTAGGCCCCATACTATCAATAATTAGCTGTATGATCTTGAACAACTCAATGAATTTGTCAAAACATGTTTTCTGAAAAGTACACCATTAACTAAGGAGACAAGAAAATAAATGTCTTGAAATGCAGTGTTAAGCAAATCTAATGAATTTGTAAAACAAGTTTATGATAGTGTTAAGTACAAGGAGGTCACTGGAGAACAGAGAAGAAGACATTTACCTAAACTGGTCTTTTGGAGAAAGAGATTTTTTGTACAGATTTTTCCTATAGTGAGTGATTCTACACCTAGGCCTAAAGGATATAAGTTAGGGATGTGTTTTGGGAAGACTGATCAGATATTCAAAGACAAAGGAGTGTACAACAATATGAACTGTTCAGGGATTTTGTCATTGTTTAGGCTTAATTAACTAGGTAACCTTAGATCTTAGACTAAGTAATCTATAAATAACCGAGTTTATTTGTTATAATTATGTATTTTGTATAGATTTATTATAATTATTATAATTTATCATTATCATTATTATAACAATCCTGGAGGTTGGGATGAAGATGAAGGCATTGGTAGTTTCTGGTGAGGTTGTTTTCTGATTCATAGATGGTACCTTCTTGCTGAGTCCTTACATGGTGGAAGGGGTAAGGCGGTCTCTGAAGCCTCTTGTTTAAGGATTCCACCCTCATGATTTAATCACCTCAAAGGCCCTATTCCTAATACCATCATGTTGGTGATTGGTTTTCAACATAGGAATTTGAGAGAGACAAATCTTCCAACCATAGCAGATACCAAATAGTTTGGAGTGTTATAGGAAAAAATCCTTGAAGGGGTTCTCCAATTGTTTGGATACTGTGGTGTAATGGTTAAAAATACATGCTCTGGAGTGAGTTGGACTAGGATAAATTCCAAATCTGCAAATCACCAGCTATGTAACCTTGGACAAGTTACTTAATCTCTTTGGGTTTTTGTTTCTCACTTGTAAAACCACTGCAATTTATAAATACACCTCATAGGATTGTTATCAGAATTAAATAAGTTAAAATATATAGAATTCTTAGAACAATATCTGACATAGAATAAATTTGGTCTCCCTACCAAATTAAATGTCAACTCCTGGAGAGCAGGAAATTTAGGTGTTGAATTACCAGCACTTAGATATTATTTCATAGTAGGCATTGTTGAATGAATGAATGGCCATCAATATAATTATTTTTTGTCATGTGTATCATCCTAAGAGGTGATAAGATTGAATAATTTGTTATCTTAATATAGGCTCACAGAATAAAGGAGGGAAAAGAATTAGGCAACCCAATCTGTTCATATTTAAAGCTGTAATTGTTAAAAATGAAAGAAGTTCAAACTGAAGTCATCATGGACTACATTAGAGCAAGAATGATTTCCTAACATTCATCATTACTATTCACTAGGTATTTGCTATATAGTAGGCACCATGATAAAACTTCTAAATGCAAGAACTTTTTTCAATCTATAGGCTCAGAGAGGTGAATTGAATTGCTCGAAGTCAGAGAGCTCATAAATTAAAGAGCAAAAATATGAACCCTGATCTGTTTGACCTGAATATAGTTAGTAGTACATAACTACTAACTACTAACTAATAACTAATATTTATGGCACATAATTGATGTGCCATAAATATTTATTGAATAAGTGGGAGAACAAATACATCAGTAATCTGTTCTCTTCTTCAGATGAACCAACAATTCAGCTTTAATGGTTTTCATAATCTGTACAAACTCAAGTATAAGAAAGATGTTTGAGCCCACATAAGAGAATAATTTAAATAGCAAAATTCTTGACTGGGAATTCTTATTGGGAAAATAGATCTGGATTTCCTTAGAAAACACACATACATCACACAACACACACATACATATCAACAGAACAGTTTGGGATATCTTGAACATAGAGCACATGCAGATCCATGCAAAAACATATTTTTAAAACCTTATGCTTTTTTGTCCTTTTTAACACCCCTGAGAGGGTGTAAATAATAGAATGTCAAGGCTAGAAGAGACCTAAGCAATTACCTAATCAGATCCTCTCACGTTAATGTAGAAATTGAGTCTGTAGAGGACAAGTAAACTGCAAAGGTCACACAAGGAGTTAGAGTAAGATTAAGAATCTCAGTTTCTTGCTTCACAAGTTTGTTTTACTGTGAACTGTCACCATTTACCATCTCAATTTTATAGATAGGGTAACTAAAGCATCCTAAGAATGTTGATGGCCAAGCTTCTGCCATTTGTCCATCGAACAGGATTTGAAATCAGACCTCATTTATTTTAAATATGAGAATTGCTTTTATCCAAGTACTTCTGTCTGGATGCCCAGAAGGAGGACCCCTCCAAATTGAATTAAATAGTGGACTGAGTGTAATTTACAGAAAGCTTTGTCTTTAGCTCTAAGAGTAAATTAAGACTGCTTTATCTTCAGAACCCTGGCAGTCTCAAGGAGGCTCCATGAAGGCAGGGACCCACAACACCTAGCACAAAGGAAGGCACTCGATAAATATTTGTTGTCGAATGTATGACATACTAAAGGCTGGGTAATGGTTTCCCAGTGAATGATGGATGGATAATCATTAGGGCTGAAAAAGTGGGAATGAATGAGGAAAAGAGGTGGGAGAAACCCTTAAACAAAGGAGAAGCTCCTTCTCTTTATCTGATTGAAGCTTGCAATCACTCAGCAAGGGCTGAGTGGCTTGGTAGGGCTGTGATTGGCAGAGATATTTAAATAAGGCCTCCTTAAAATTGCTACTCTCCACCCCACCCCCTCTCTCCTTTAAATTTTGTTTCAGTCATTACCCAGGGACCGGATACAGAGATTCCTATGGGGAGTTTTAATGGGTCGATTCAATTTCAACTGGATGACGCCACTTAGCCAAGCATTAAGAGCTACAGCTCCGGGAAAGCAAACGACACAGAGAGGGGGGTAGAGAGAAATTATAACAAGGAGCAATAAATCCCTTCCCATCCTCCTCTACAACCCATTCACAAGACCTCCAGAAATCATCTACATTCACAAAACAGTCTGCTAGCTGAGCTGAACACAGTGCTACTTCATCCCCCACCCCTCCCCCTGCAGATTATATACCAACACACCATGAACTATATAAATAATCACATGCTAGCGGTGTCTATTGCTCTGTTGAGATATCCTATGCCTACAACTGCAGTTTCTGCTGCTTCAGTTCATCTGACAGATTGGAGGGGAACGAGGCGGAGGTGGAGGCGGGGGCAAAAGAGAAGTGGGGGGAGGAGGTAAAGAAGAAGGAAGGGGAGGAGGGAAGGGGGAGGGGAAGAGGAGGGGAAGGAAAATACTGGAGGAGGAGGGGGTAAAGAAACAGGAGGAGGAGGAGGAGAAGGGGGAGGAGAAAGAGGCGGAGGAGGAGGGGGAGGAGGAGAAAAAGGAGAAGGAGGAGGAGAAAGAAGAGGAGGAGGAGAAAGAGGAGGAGGAGGTGAACAACTTACCCTGCTGAGCTTTCTTTGGGGAATACGTGCATCGAGATTTAGATCAGCATGTAAAATCTCTACAAAGTATCTGCCACTACAGGTCTGAGTCTCACTCCTAACTCGGTTTTAATTTTTATTTTTTTCCTTTCTCTGTTTTTTCTGCTGTGTCGGAAAGACCAAGACAGAACTATCTCTGTTTCTGGCTTCACTGCCAGTAAAGGAGTTTTCATTCAGACTTTCCGAAGAGAGGTGGAGAAACCTAAAGACTCAGGAGAGGACTCGGTCCTTTGAGCCAAATGGAGCATTAGTTATTCTGCTTTTCTCAGCATGGATAAACCCTTTTTCCAAGGTAAGATACAGAGATTAGCTCTTAAAGACTTCATAATTCTTTCTATGCAATGCACAGATTGCCATTCATTCCAGCCATCCTGTACTGTGTGTGTGTGTGTGTGTGTGTCTGTGGTGTGTGTGTGTGTGCGCGCGCGCGCGCGCAAGCGCGCGTGTCTGTGTGTGTGTGGTGTGTGCGCGCGCGCAAGCGCGTGGGTAAAATAAAATGAAAACCTTTTAAATGAAATTTAAATGAATCAGCTTTTATAGAAAATTATCTGTATTGGAAATTTATAAATCAAAACAAGACTTCAAAATGATCCCATTTTTAGCCAAATGTCAATTTAATATCCAGCCTGTTCACCTTTAAATGCATTTTGGTGCTTACCTAAGCCCCTCATAGCACAGCCTAACCACCCAAGCTGAGGTCGTAGGAAGAGCCCTTGCTGAGGCCAGTCTGGCTGCCCAGCAGGCATCCTGTCAGCGTGGGGCTAGTCTGCTATTGGCTCACAAGTCTGAGCTGTGCATCGTTCAGATTTCATCACATCACCTTGCCCTGGGTAGAAATGGCGCAAGCTGACAAGGCATAACCCCCCCCCCCCCACTTACATTGAGTCAAGAGAAATGCTTTAGAAATCTCTGGATCTATGCCTGTGTATGTGCGCACGTGTCTCTGTGTGACATATGAAAATTTGTTCAAAGTGGGAACCTGTGAGCATGTCTAGTTAGCCAATAGACATTTAATAGGACCCAAGGCAATGGTTTACAGCATCCACTCTCTTCCACACATCTAATTATAATTATCACTAACTCTAATGCAGCAAAGCAAGTTGAATGAACAGAAAACAGACCTTGAACTCTTAAACTGAAAATCTATTTTGAAGTGCAAACTGTTGTTGCTTTTCTGGGTGTATTAAAACGTTGCTGTAACATAATGTGCTATTACATTAATTTGGATATACCAGGTGTTAAATCATATTCCTAACAAGGCAGTTACATACATAAATACAAATAAGGCAAAGGTTGGCAGTTTATCCATAATAAAGTATCCCACTTGTTCTCTTGGACTCTAAACAAACATATACTAAGACTTTATTGTAATAGTATATTTTGTTTCTTTATGTTAGGTCTCTTTTGCTATGAAACAGTCTAGATAATGATCTGAGTGACTTGGATTTGGAGGTGTTTATTCAGAGTTGAGGAGTTGAATAGTGAGGAAGTAAAGTATCTAAAGAAAGGATCATGAAAGACCTTTCAGACTGAGATATGCATCCAACAAACCCAGCACAAAATTTAGAGCACTGGAACAAGAAAGGAAAACATTTCTTTCATACCCTTTCATCTTGACGAAACTGAGGCCTGGAACAGAGGTCACTTGCCTACAGTCACATAGTAAAGTAAAGATAGCATTAGGACTAGAACTTAGGTTTCTTGTGTCTTATAAAATGATTTGAGGCTTAAAGAGAAGATTCCAGCTTCTTAAATGAATAACTAGCTTATCATTTTCCTCAGGATTAGAAGAATGTGAATTCATTTGACATAGCAATGTTCCCTGTATCATTCATCACTAAAACAGCTTTAATAATGCAAGGTATTAAAATTTCAAGACTCCCTGGTTTGAAATAAACTGCTATAAGTCTTAATGAAACTATTAAATTAATGAATAGGACTAGGGTAGCAAAGTGACAAGTTAAGAGTTAAATGTGGTGAGAACCTGGCAATTCCAGTAAGATGTATGCGGTAGGAGGGAGGCCCAGTCAGTGGCAGAGAGGTTAGTAATGTAAACTATATACAACTTGGTATTTGTAAGGGGGATGTGCTTTGATACAGATGCAAATGCTTTTGCACAGACAGAGATTTTTAGAGAGCAGACTTTGGAACAGCATAACTAGGAAAACATATAAAGCCATAGCAGAAATTCTCCCTATGTTTGCTTTCAGTTATTCTGAGAACGAGTGTATAAAAGAGCAGAGTACAGAAAAAAAAAAAATCAACACACCCCAGAGCCGTTATACAGTAAGGTAAAAAGCAGCATTGAACCCACAAGAGTGGGAGAAAACAGGAGCCAGGCCCTCCTTTTTCTCTTCCTCCCTCTTCATTGAAATGAACATTGAGTCATATTGTATCAGAAAGGATTTATCATAGAAATCAGAACTGGCTTAAGGTGTTAATATAGAAGAGCTTTAAATAGGAAAGTTTTCAACTTTAGTTTCAACATGGCAAGACGTTAGGTTCCATGGAGAAAATACTTTTTATTTCCATTAACAAAGATTAGCATTTCTTGAATGGATCTAGCTTTCTAGTCCCTAAATTGGCATAAGAAAAGAAATCACTATTTAGGTTGAACATAGCAAATTTCAGGGCTACAGGAAAAACTGTTGAGAAAGCTATGAGCACCTGGCCAGAGAGACTGAGATGGGAGTGGGATTACAATGCATCATTCATTACTGCAGAGTAGTACGTGACAAAAATCACTAGATCCCATCAATCTGCAGCCAAAACTTGTAATCACTTTGACTCCTATTTAGTAATATGGGATATGTAATTCTCTCTCTGATTTAATATAATATGGAATTGACTAACAGCACAGTTTCTTAACTGTTGCTGCTCACAATGAATGGCTCTTTAATGAGTGAATTTCTGAATCATAAACATGCATGCAGTCGTAGTTTTTCATCTAGTCTGTGTGCTGCAGCAGTCTCTTGCCATTCATTTCTTAATATTTTTTTCCATCTTACCTTTGGCTATAGTATGTATCTAATTCAATTCATTCCTGTTAGATCAGATTCAGCAGATCTAGAATTGCAAAGAATTTATTGACATCCAATCCTTTTTTAAAAAATCCTACTCAACATCCTCTTTTTACCAGGCCCTACTGCACACTGTATTGCAGATCTTTTGCACTGGATCTCAGAGTCCATTCTAATAAATCTAATCTGTCAGTCCCCTTACCTGAAAGCAAGACAGTACCTCATCATCCCAGACTGATGCCCACAACTTTCTTTAATAATCAAACCAATCCTCTTAACTCCATAGTCTTGCAGAAGTCTAATATCCATACTCTAGGATACCATTTTAACCTAAACACTATCTACCCTTCTGTTCCTCAGACAGAATCCCCTTTGAACATGGTTCTCATTATTGGTTCTGAGTCATTTGTATTATGACCTAGATTCTTCCAAGCTTAGCTTTCAACCTTCTGGACATGTCTCTAGTGACATCCCTGAAATCCCATATTTGGAATATCACAATATCTCCTGTAATTTTGAGACCTTATATACCTTCCTTTGAATCTTTGCTTCTTGAAATTTCCAATATGTGTTCAGTCTAGCTTCCTTTGATAAATCAATGAGTCTAAACTGCATTCAGCATGTATGTTACTGAGCTTTTAGTGTAAAGGACTTGAAGGATGCCACACATTCTTTAGCTGATGAATGGGACATAAACCCATTTCTTACAGTTTTCCAAAAGAGTTATAGTCTTATGCTCCTATGTCCACATATACCCTACAAGTATATGTATATATATATATATATATATATATATATATATATATATATATATATACTGAAAAGTGTGTCCTTGTTTATTTGGTTGTCCAAATTAAAATGTTCTATTCCTTTCCAATGCTAAGTCAATGAATCTATAAAGATATAGCAAAGGTAGGGGTAGGAGGTTGCAGGGGTCTCTGAGTGTATGTAAATCAGGGGGACATATATTTTTGCTTTGTAATTGCCCAAATATACAAGGACACATTGTCCAACATACCCTCAAGGACTTGAAGATGTAAAAGGTATGAATGAAAGGAATTATTTTATCAAATTGCCTCACATTATGGGGTAAGATCCTAGGAGATCAGCTAGTTTACCCCTATGATTACATAGATTGTGAAGCAGGGGCCCAAAGAAAACAAGTGATTTGACAAAGGCAACATAGACATTTGAGTCTTAGAGTTTCCATAGTGTTTATCTGCATTCTTTTGTATTGTGTTTATTTAATACCAAAGCAACTAGCTCTAAGTAAAATTTTTGTGAGACTAGTTCTTTGATGTGATGGGCCAAAAAGTTATTTTTAATCAATTTGAATTGTCTTTTCAAAAAATTAATACATGAAAATCCAGTTAATCAGGTTTGCATGAGGATATAGCCTCGAAAGTCACCTAAGTCTGGTCATTATTAGCAACTGACTCCTTTATGAACCACACCATTATTTTTTTTTGTTCCTGAGCTTTAGGCCCATTTCATTGTCATGTTTGCTTGCTTACAGAAACCTAAGTAGGCACAATCCTCTCTCTCTTGTTCGTTTCTATTACTCATCCAAACTCTCCATCCCATATAGTGGTATGAGTAATCGATCTATTTTGAGGAAGCCTGAAATCTGATGGATTTCAAATATATACTTTATTCATGCTAGTGTTTCTTAAGTCCTGATGTTTCCATGTTGTCTTCTTGGATTGGTGTTTAGATGTCCTTGTTTATTTCTTTTAGGCTGTTCAGTCAACTAGGTGGTATGATATAGCAGTCTTTCTCTTTTTTCTCTCTCTCTCTCCTTTTTCTTTTCTTTTCTCCTTCTCCTTGTCCTTGTCCTTGACCTTGTCCTTCTCCTTCTTTTTCTTCGCAGTGGTGGGAATGGAACTCAGGATCTCATGTATGCTAGGCAAGTGCTTTACTTTCGAGCTATACCCCCAGTCCCTGTCTCCTATTTGTTCAATACTCTCCTCATGCTTATCATTATTAGTTCTAAGCTTGATAAAAATCCTTTAAGAGAATGACTATATAACTGTTTGTGATACAATGAAGATATAAGCATATGTTTTCTAGATATTCAACTTGTATTAAACATTATGTAAGAACATTGATGATCTTTTAGAAATCCAGTTTTTGGTATAAGGTAGAAAAAAGCAGTCCAAGCAGAATATGCTTGGCAAATGCCAACAAAATGGAGTCAACTCAAGGTTGTGATAGTCACAACTACAGGTGATATTTGAAATCATTCAAGGCTTGCTTCTACAGTTCTCCCACCCCTTGTTATTCCCATCTATATGAAAATGTTTCATTATGGATCTGCTGTGCCATTTAAAAAGAATTGCCTCCTCAGTAAGTTAAAGCAGTCTGTAAGGTAATGAGAAGGTGTTTTTCCTATTAGTCTACTGACAGCATAATTCCTGCCCTTGTGTCTCTGTCATAGTTCTACCATTATTGCATCTTGCTTGGTTGCCTATATTCATCAAATCAATCAGTGTCCTTTCTCATCTGTTTATTTCTACTTGTCATAAAATGCACTAAAAGGAGAATTTTAATTGGATACATACACATATAGGCAACTTCCCATGGGAGATTTTGGATGCTTTTTCTTTTGCTTCAGAATTGCTTTAGGAAGTAGACTTTGCATTTAACATTTTGTTCCATTATTATTAGAATTCTGATGCTCAGGGCTCATATTTCTGTTAGCAAACTCCTGAATGAGCTAGCTGCTCCTGTGAACTTAGTCATATAATGAAATACAAAAATAATCAATGATACAATATTTGCTCCCAAACCACTTTATAGGCTGAATGGGATGACTAGATTTGTCTGTAAAGAAGTAGATGTTGTTGATTACACAATAAAGGCATATGTAGCATGCCTATCATTAAGTGATTGAACATAGTATTGGTGATAAGGCCTGACCTTTGTTGGTTCCCTACAGAAATACATGCCTGTGTGTTCTCATTTACTGTTTCTATTCCTTCTCTCCTAGGATTTTCTGATGTACCCTGAGGTCCATGTAACTACAAGGGCTCCTCTTTATCACCATAAGTGCCACTCTGACTCAAAACCACTCAGAGCTCAAAAAATCAAGGCAAAATGGATGCCACAGTGATAGATGATTTCCAACAAATTCTGCCTATTGAACAGCTGCGCTCTACTCATGCTAGCAATGATTATGTGGAACGGCCTCCAGCCCCCTGTAAACAGGCCCTCTCCAGTCCTTCCCTTATCGTGCAAACGCACAAATCTGATTGGTCCCTGGCTACCATGCCTACTGCTCTACCCCGCAGTCTCAGCCAGTGCCATCAATTGCAGCCCTTGCCTCAACATCTGAGCCAATCTAGCATTGCCAGCTCGATGTCCCACAGCACCACTGCCTCTGATCAAAGGCTCTTGGCCAGCATTACGCCCTCACCTTCAGGCCAGTCCATCATCCGAACCCAGCCTGGAGCAGGGGCCTACCCAAAGGCGGATGGTGCTCTGAAGGGAGGAGCTGAGCAATCTATAGGGCATCATAGTGAGCACCTCTTCATCTGCGAGGAGTGTGGGCGCTGCAAGTGTGTCCCCTGTACAGCTGCTCGCCCTCTCCCCTCCTGCTGGCTGTGCAACCAGCGTTGCCTTTGCTCTGCTGAGAGCCTCCTCGATTATGGCACTTGCCTGTGCTGTGTCAAGGGCCTCTTCTACCACTGCTCCACTGATGATGAAGACAACTGCGCTGATGAACCCTGCTCCTGTGGGCCTAGCTCTTGCTTCGTCCGCTGGGCAGCCATGAGCCTCATCTCCCTCTTCCTACCCTGCCTGTGCTGCTACCTGCCTACCCGTGGATGCCTCCATCTGTGCCAGCAGGGCTATGATAATCTTCGGAGACCAGGCTGCCGCTGTAAGAGGCACACCAACACCGTGTGCAGAAAAATCTCTTCTGGTAGTGCACCTTTCCCCAAGGCCCAGGAAAAGTCTGTATGACCTTCTCACAATATGGATCCAGAGCTTTCTCCTTCTATCCCCCATCAGTAAAGCATAGGCCTCATCTTTGGAGAGGAGAAGGAGTAATAAACTAGCCAAAGTTAGGGCTTCACCTCTTTTGTTCCTGCAGCATCAGGGGAATGGCAAAGTACATCCTGGTGCAGGATGCCTTGTTCTTTTCACAGTATCAGTCTCACTGCTCTTCAACCTTTTTACACCCTGCCAACTCAGCCCTTGTGGCTGTCATGGCAAATTCAGGTGATTCACAGGCATGAGGTTTGGACCACTGAGGACTGACAGAGCCAGCAACGTGGAGGTTTAGGGGCTCCCCAATGTAATGCCTCTCGATGCAGGCTCTGATTGTCACTCTGCTTTCCACAGTGCCTTTGGAAGCTTTCTTCTAAGATGGTTTTCACAAGTACATGTGGAACAGTGTTCAACCTTCCAGGGAATATGACCCCATCTCCCTATTTACTGCCCTTCTCTATTCCTCTCTATCTCCCTGTCTCCTCTTTTTTCCCTTTTCCTTTCTCCTTCATTCTCAGCCTCTTTGCTTTTATTTTACTCCTTTTTCCTCCCCTTTTCCCTCTTTCAAACTAATCCTTTCTTTGCCTGTATTTTCGCCATATTTAATCTACATCTCTCTGTCTCTGCCTATTCCTCCTTTCTCTTTCTAACATGTCCAAAAGTGCTGTTTTTCCATAGGTGTTTCCTTAGACGCCAAACTTTGCTATGCTATACTATTTACTAATTTTTATTAAGGGACATGGATTACTGTAATGAACTGATCACTAGCAATAGTCTGTATCCCAATGTGTGTGCACTCACAACCATACTCACCTGTTTGTGAGCATATTAGGTTATCTTACATTTCCAGATTTAATTAATTGGAGTTTTTCTCCCTTTCCCAGTAATCAACTTATAGTGCTGACAGATACCATTAGCATGCTGAGTAGGATAGTAAATCAGGATGCTCATAACTTTGTATGTCTGACCCAAGTGCCAAAGGCAGACGTGCTTTATAGCTAAATGAACAAAGCAAAGGATATTACAGAGGTATGTTCTCTCTTAGAAGCTAACTGCCCTGAGACTGCATGGCTCAGGCCTTAATAATGGACATAAAAAGTCATAAAACTTTAGAGCTGGAAGGAATCTTAACTGTTAATGTAGTTCAATGCCCTTATTTTACAGATGGGAAAACTGAGGCCTGGAAATAGGAAGGGACTTGCCCAAGGCCACACACTGAATTGATAGCCAAATTAGGACTGGAATGTTGGCCTTTTGACTTCTAGTTCAATATTTTCTCCCCTGCACCACAAATGAGTCATGTGATTTTTTCCTAGGACTAACAATGACAGAAAGCCATTCCCTTCCAATTACTTTTCAGGAACCATGCCAAGTTAGTGTGGTGGTCTTTCTGCAGTGCATGGTGAGTAGTTAATTAACTATCAAGTGTTGAGGCTTCCCCCAGTGGACATCACTTTTGGCTCTGTCACCTTGTAGAAACTCAAGTGTGGAAAAGAAAAAGCTTAAAGAAGCCCTAACCAAGCTGTATCTTCGCCATTGCATCTACTCTTTGCTGTACACACTGTGCTCGCTCCTGGCTTTGTAGGCAATGGCAGCTGTCTGAGAACCTAGATTTCAGCAACTGAAAAACTGAGATGAAAGATGTATAATGCAGAGAAGTGACTTACAGAGAGCCTGTGCTATGAACCCCTTTCAATGGGAAAAGGATGCAGTGATGATGGCAGGCTCCTAAAGACTACTGCTGAAAGACACAAGAATTAGTTTCCCTCTGTAAGTGAATCCAAAATTCATCAAGGTATTTAGAGATTGAGGGCACTTGCTTGAAATCAAGGTGCTCCAACTTCGTTTAAGACTTCCAGACTCTAACTTTATATATCATCTCTTTTAAAGTGTGCATGGATGTGTTTTGCAGGGTGGAGAGATGAGAAGTGTATAGTCATACACAGGAAAGGAGGGGACATCCATGTCCCTTTGTTGGACATATACTACAGAAATATGTGCCACTTAGTCCGTATTAGTTCAGAATTGTTCTGAAGCATAATGACATTTGGATTGCACACTGTCCTACACGTTCACTTACACCTCCTCTTCTAGAATTGCTTTGCTCTATTTTTGTATATATGAATATGTTATGATGATTATTAATAATGTTAATGATACTGCTGCAAATGGTGCCATATATAAGATTAGGCTTCTTGAAACATTTATAAATCTAAACCAATATCTATAACCCCTTTGTTTGCTTTTTAGATTCTTTTGATTTTAAGTGACATTTTTGTCTTACAAGTCTGCCTGATTGTACTTCAAACTTATCTACCCCTAAAAGCTGTGCCCAGTTCTCTGGGCCAAGCTGGATGGAGATGAGTAGCAACACACTTCTTTCTGCTTCTGCTTGAAATTTGCTTAGAGCTCAGATATCTAAGATGTTTCTGACACTAGTGCATTGTTCTGGACCTAAAGTTATTCTATGGATGTTTGCTTATCAGTTTCAGGGCCCAAAATAACACAAGTCTCTTCTTGATAGCTCCTTGATATCCCAACCCTGCAGTCCTTACTCAGGCAAATTGTGCACTGCCAGAGGGGCCCTGGGCTCTGCCATATACCCAGAAAAGCCCTTCTCAGTGTATTTCTAAATGGCCTTACACTTGGTGGAAGAAACTGAAGGGTTACTCAAATGCAGTTGCAGTCTTCAATCTGCTGCTGAGTCAGGGCTTTCACTTGTGTCCAAGTTGGCCTGATATGGACTGCATCTGATTTACGTATAGATGGGTCCTGTTGGGGTATGCGCATGGACGTATGAGTGAGTGTGCATATGTATCCCTTCTGTGATTTTATATATATATATATATATATATATATATATATATATATATATACACATACATACATATATATATATATACACACACATATATGTAAATATATATTCACACATCTCTATATATTTTAATGTATTGCACATGTATATTTAAAATATATACAAAAGAACTATAAATCCTGCAGAGTGTCTCTGTTTTCATTATTTTTCTACTTTGTGTCATGCACTGTATAAACAGGAATATTTAGAAGGTGTTTCCTGCTTGGCATTTTTTTGCAACTAAGTCATCTGTTATCTCCTAAACCCTACTTCTTTCCACATATAGGTCCCTGGATACATTTCATATGGCAATAGCCAAGAGTTTTCCTTTGGTTCCAGCCCATCACAATAGCCATAATATACCAAACACTTAGTGCTTACTGTGTGTTAAGCACTACTTTTAGCATATTACCTAAATTATTGCATTCAATCCTCACAATAACTCTACACATAGGCACTATTCCATTCACTACTTTTCTGATGACAAACTGAAGCACAGAGAGGTTAAGTGACTTGCCTAAGGCAACAACCATAAGTGGTAGAGGTAAGATTTGAGCCTAGGCTGTCTGATTCCAAAGTCTATGCTCCATAGTCATGTGTAGAAATCTGGAACACAGCTGAAGCCATGCTGAAGTAACAAACTTCAAATGGTGAATAATCCTTTCCCTAACTCTACCTGCAGCCTGGGAGTTGGAATAAATGTGTTCCTATGTTAGGAATTAAGCAACAGCTACAGACATATATTAGTTGCTTTGCTTCCCAAGATGGTGGCATTACAAACTTCTTAGAGTGAAATTACTTCTTTATTCCAGAGTTCCTTATTTTCAGATGTGTTAGCTAGGTTTCTTAGAAAATAGAGCTTGACACAAAAGCTTATGTGCAAAGCAGGAGTGAGGAAAAGAGTAGTGAGTTAAGGAAGGAAGGAGAGCAAACATCAAAGTAGAATGTCACTGAATTGGCTACAGTCTGTTTCATAGCAAGCCAACTTCTCCAATCTCTTATGAGAGGGCATATGAAACTACTACATCTCTGATTGTTGCATCTTTAATCATATTCTTCTAAAGTGAGTTAGAGACAACCCACCATCTTTAAAGTCCATAGGGTTATTTTGTGGTGATAGAAATGTTCTCTGACTTGCTTTGAAGGAGTTTTTCCTACATGAAAATTAATTCCCTAGTTCAATTAAAGAAGTCACAAAGTCTCATTAGTCTTCTTCATAGGAAAGGTAGTTTATCTTATTGAACTCTTCAAATAACATACACATGAGTGTACATATGTTAATTTAGGCTCAATTGTCATAATAGTGGGGAAGCTGGTCAATAAATTCAGGAAAAATTAGTTAAACAAGTATTTTGAAGCATTAAAATAAAGAAATCAATTGATTGGCCAGGAAGTTAGTCATCTTTCCATCACTATAACAAAATATCCGAGATGATAAAACTTAAAATGAGGAAAGATATTTTGGATTACAGTTTCAGAGGTTTCAGTCCATAGTCAGTTGGCTTATTGCTTTCGGGCCAATTGCAAGGCACTGTGTCATAGTAGGAGAAGGTTACTTTCTTTATGGTGACCAGAAAACAAAGAGAGGAAAGGCCCAGGCTCCCCAAATCCCTTTTATGGGCTTACCCCAGTGGCCTAACTTCTTCCCAATAGGCCCCACCTCTTAAAGATTCCAGGGCTGGGTATGTAGCTCAGTGGTGAAGCTTTGGGTAGCATTCACAAGGCCCTAGGTTTGATCCCCAGCAGTACACACACACAAGGTTTCACCATCTCCCAGGAGTCCAATAGTACCACAGCCTAGCAACCAAGCCTTTAATGCATGGGCCTTTGGGGACATTTATCCAAACCTTAGCAAATGGCTTTTAAAAATATTTCAGCAAATAATTATGACATCATAGACACATTCTGAGAGTTATACTTCCTTTTATTCTTATATAAAATACTTCCTTGTGTCCTATAGACCATTCTTACATAAAGTCAAAGAATTTAGTTGATAAAAATATGCCATCAATATGTTTTCATATTTGTGGTTAAGGTCATATAAATACTGAATGCATTTCACTGATATAATTCATGGTTTTTTGAGAGAGAGAGAGAGAGAGAGAGAGAGAGAATTTTTAAATATTTATTATTTTAGTTTTCGGCGGACAAAACATCTTTGTTTGTATGTGGTGCTGAGGATCGAACCCGGGCCACACGCATGCCAGGCGAGCGCGCTACCACTTGATCTACATCCCCAGCCCTAATTCATGTTTTTTTATGCAGGAAAAGATAAGTGTAAGAGAATTCTGAAAATTTTGTGAGTAAATAATGAATAGGTTGCTTATTGCTAAAATGATATAGCAAAACTTTTCCAATGACATCCACTTTAGTAAACCCAATGGTTACTTCCAAGTCCTCATCATATCTGACACATTGGGAATATTTGACAGTGTTGTTCACTCTGTCCTACTAAAAGCACTTTCATAACTTTGACTTCAGAGTACTACATTCTGCTGATTTTCCTCTTACTTCACTGACGACTGCTCCTTCCCCATTCCTTTGCTGGATCCACTTATATCCCTCACCTTTTCTTATCCCATGGATTGGTTCCTGGACATCTGATATTTGAGTACCATTCATGTGATAACTCTCCAAATTATTTCTCCATCTTTGACTACTCCCTTGAGCTCCCCACTTATGCACTCAACTGTCAATTTCACTTCTCTACTCCAATATGTAGTAGAGATGTCAAACGTAATGCAGTCAAATTAAGCTTCAGATCATTTCTACTTCAAATTTGAAATGTTATAGCCTTTTTTGTCTCCTTTAATTCTAATTCCAAATTTCTAGTTGCTCAGATAAAAAATTTTGCAGCAATTCACTAGACATTTTTTTTAATTTATGAATGTAATCAAAATTCTCAATCTTCTCTGAAGATTTAGACTGTGTCACATGTGGTCATTAGTATCACAGGTTAAAAGTTAGTATAACTTTTGAATTTGTGGCCTAAGGTTTGATAAAGTTTATAAGATTGAAATCCTTGATCCCTATATCCTAATCTAGGCCTGTATTCCTATCTTGACCCTAAACATTATCATAATATTACCAGTTGCTTTCACAGACCAGGATGCTTTATTTCTCTCAAAGGCCAGGAATGACACTGCTTTTTGTTAGGGATCTTGTTGTCATTATAATTGAAATTATATATGTCTGCTTCTAGATGTATTTTTTGGCTAGTTTCCTGGAAAAGAAGAGAATCCAAAAGTTATCATTCTTCAACTAATCAGGAAATGCTTTTGTGTATACCAGAAAATGGTCATGTCTCTGGTGGTAAAAGATAAGGATCTGGAAGCCCCCAAATACTTTAAAAACTGACTATCCATTTTATTGCATGTTATAAGGAAGAAAAACATACATGGTCACACGGGCAAGTACTCTAGCTTTATTAATATAGAGCTGTAACATAAGCCACCTGTATGTTTTCCTGCTGTGATGAAGTTGAGGTGAAGCGTATGTGAACCCTTAAGAGTCATTTTATACCCATGTCCTAAGGCTTAAATATATAGAATGATTTCCTTGGCCCTTTTCCACTGGGTTCATCTTTGAATTCTTTCCTTTAAAATCTTACCACTCTGATGACACTAAAATAAAAGAAGCCAAGGAACGGAACACTCATTGTTCTAATACCAGAGTTTAGTTGGCTTAAATAATTTAACTGTGAACTTTTTAAATGGTCCTCTTTCAATGGAGGTGAAAGCTTCTTCCAAGGAAAAAGCCCCAGGTCCATCTTAATGCATCAACCATATTGATGGTTGATGGAAGTAGTAGGAAATAATACTATCTTTGAATCCAGGTAGGAAAAAAAAGGTTAAGAAAATAAAACGTGAAAAAAGCTCAGTTTGCTTCTTTCATCTAAAACATATTTTACTAATTCCTTAACTCAGTGGTACCCTTGAACTCTTTTTGTCCTTCATTTATGTCGGCACTCTTATTTTTCAAACTCCTATAGCATTCCAGCTGGAATGATTGTGTGTGTATGTGAGAGAGAAAGGGGAAGCGAGATGGAGAGAGAGAGGGAGGGAGATATGGAAACTTGAGCTCTCTCCTATCAAACTCCCTTCCAGGACATGCTTCATATTACTTAAATCTTATACTAAATGACAAGGTTTTTCTCCTTCAGTAAGAAATACCAGACTGGAACTGTGGTTTTCCCTAGATTGATTTCTTCTGAGTCAGTGTGGTGTTATGGAAATCACAGTATCCTGAGACCAATTAAATCAGAATCTTTGGATGTGGAGCTGAGGAATGTATTTTTTAAGGCTCCCAGGTGATTATAATATGCAAACAGATTTGAGAAAGCCCAATCAACTCATTCTATAAATGCAGATAGGCCCAGAGAGAGCAAGTGACTTATTCATAACCAAATGGTATGTTAGTGACTAAGGAGTATAAGAATCTAGGTCTGTGGACACCTAGATCAGAGTTCTTATCTTGATACTATGCTGCTTCTTTCTCTACCCCATGCTTTGTCTGGATTTCTGCTTTCCTTGTCTGTAAAATGAACATAATGAAGCCTAGAGTTTTTTTTTTTAAAATCATTGAAGCAGAAGCATGTTTTATTTTTCAATTGCAAGAAATATTATACTTGAAGGAATTAATAAGTAACATATATGTGAAGCTGAGTCTCTAACATATTAAGAGGGTTTATTATATATTGATAAGTTGTGGTTGTACATAGTTATTGAGTAATGATTTTTACACACAATATGACATGATCAAAGCAAGCCACAAACTCAAATATGATATTTTCTGTCTGAAAACATTAGAGCTCCATCCTTCCAGTGACATTGAAATGTACAGTACTCAACTATCACCTATACTCACTATGATGTAGAACAGATGATCATTTGAGTGACATGTCTACTTGATAACATGTATCAGGATTGAATTACTGCTTCAGCTGTATGTGTCTTTAAACTGAATTTGGTCTCAGTGACAATTAAAATTTTAAGTTGAGGACAAGATCATATTTTTCTTTCCTTTGCTGGGATATGGATCAAGAGAAATATAAAAGCAATGGGATATCTGTATTACTGTTATCAGTTTAGGGTTGAATCCAGGATTTCTTTTTTTTTTTAGTTTTTTTATTACCTATATTTCTTTTATTTATTTATTTCTTACATACATGACAATAGTGGAATGCATTACATTCATGATTATCCATTCACAGCAAAATTTTTCATAACTCTGTATATAAAGTATGTTCACACCAAATTATGCCATTATACATGAGCTCTCCTTTTTTTGCATTACAATTTTAATATACCACAATTTATCATATCGCTGTTTGTATATAAGGTCAGAATGCATTTTGATACATCATATATAAATGAAGTATAACTTCTCATTCTTCTTCTTTTACATGATGTAGAATTATACCAGTCATGTAATCATATGCATATAGGCTCATGATGTTCATTCATTCTAATATTCTGCCTATTCCCATACCCCCTCCCCTCCCTTTACTCCCCCTGTATAACACAAAATACCTCTATTCTTCCCTAACCACACCCAACAATTATTGTATAAAATGAGCGGTGGGATAGCTGGGTCAAATGGTGGTTCTAGCCCAAGTTTTCTAAGGAATCTCCATACTGCTTTCCATATTTGCACCAATTTGCAGTCCCACCAAAAATGTATGACCTCCAATTTCCCCTACACCCTCACCAACATTTATTGTTGCTTCTGTTCTTGATAATTGTCATTCTGACTGGAGTGAGATGGAATCTTAGTTTTGATTTGTATTTCTCTAATTACTAGGAAAATGTTTAAATTTATATGTAACTCAAATGAATACAACTGACATAATCTAGAATAAAGTAGATACATGGATTATGCTGAGAGCAAAGACACTTTCAAGTCAGAACTGATCATTTGAAACAAAGTTATTTGTTGGCAAAATTTCCTTATTTTAGTATAGACTACATGCTATTTGATAAAAGATAGCAAAAGAGTTAATTTTTTTCAGTGCAATGTTAATTGGATAATTGAAGTTAATGATTCTCTCTCTCTCTCTCTCTCTCTCTCTCTCTCTCTCTCTCTCTCTCTCTCACTCACTTCTGGGGAGATTGGTTCTAGGACCCTCAGATACCAAAATGGACTCTAAAGTCCTTTATATAAAATGGGGAAGGAACTGAGAAACTGATGTGACTCCATTTTTGAGAAACCAGCTTCTACCTCAAGGCCTGTCCTAAGGAAGGGGGCTTGACCCTAGTCCTTGGAAAAATCCACAGAGCACTCCTAAGCACATACCCACACTGCTGAGTTGTTTGTCTGTAAATAACAGGAGAGATCTGTGGCGCCAGGTGTCCCTGACTCAGTTAGGCTACATGAGGACCCATAGCAGCCCCCTAATGACTTCCAATCAGCATGAGACAGGGAAAATACCCAGGATGCCAGATGACCCCCCAGTAGTTCATGGTGGTTGATAACGTGTTGGGAAACCATGTAGTTTAGAATGTACACCCCTCGTGGTTCAAACCAATCAGTTCAAAGCAATCCTTCTCTTGTACTAACGAATCACCCCTACCCAACTTGTTCCCGCCAGTGAATGTGCTAATCAATGTTAAGAGTCATTGTTTGATTTTCCCGCGGTATGGAATGATTTGCTGTGTGATGTTGTGACGCATAGAGTATCCCCCCCCAAAACCTATAAAATCTCACTAAACAAAGGACCAGGGGGCTGTGGGTGTGGCTCAAGTGATAATGTGCTTGCCTGGCAGGCTCGGGGCTCTGGGTTCGATTCTCAGCACCACATAAAAATAAAATAAAGATGTTGTGTCCACCGAAAACTAAAAAATAAATATTAAAAAATTCTCTCTCTCTCTCTCTCTCTCTCTCTCTCTCTCTCTCTCTCTCTCTCTCTCTTAAAAAAAAAAAAAGGACCGGGATTCACTCCCTGGGACCCCTGCGTCAGGAATGGTTGTGAGTCCAGGCTTGAGCTTGCAATAAAGACTCTTGTGTGATTGCATCGGATTCGGCTCCTGGAGGTCAATTGGGGTCCCATGAATCTGGCATTACAGAACATCCACTAAAAACTTCAAATCATCTCTAGATTACTTATAATACCAATATAAAACATTATAAAACATGTTAATTGGATAATTGAAGTTATCCAATTAACTTCTTACCACATCATTTGGGTTAGGGTTAGGGTACAACAAAATAAGCTCGTACATGTAAAGTACAGAAACATTAGTTTTTTCAAATATTTTCCATCCGTGGTTGGTTGAGTCCATGGATGTGGAACCTCTGAGTATGGAGGACCAACTGCTTTCAGAGAAAAATCCTGAAGCTTATAGGGTTTTCTGATGCCAGGCAATGGGGAAATGAGAGAGAATATTTAGCAATCAAGGTAATTTAGCTCATGGTAATTGGCATAGGCATAGTTGTGATTGGCATTCCAGTTATTTAAACTGAGATATTCTTGATCAGGTTGAACAGCCTGTGAGTGGAAAATCTCTTTACCCAAGAAATGAGGTGGAGAGAGTCTTTGGAGAATAGCCTCACTGAACTGGTAGGTGAGCTTTCTTCGGATTTTGGTGATTTCCCCAGTTCTTCCGTAATTCCTCAGGGCTCTGGCCATTTTCTGGTAAGTCATGGTCTTCCTATTGCCTTTTTTTCCCCCAAAGTTCAGCAAGTTTTTCTTTGTTTTTGGATACAAACTGAAAGATGCCTTTGGTTTTATCTACCCACTGAATACAAGAGGCAATCTCAGGATCGCACAGGGACTCATGAAGGTATTCAAACAGCCTGAGCTTCTTTCTGCTTTTCACTCCCTTTTGCTGGAAGACAGCAGGTTCTGCCAACTGATTTTCAGTTATATTCTGCAGAGGTTGAATATTACCTTCATGATAGAAGTCTGCAGCACTGTTTATTATAGTTCTCCAATTATAGACTGGTTCCTCTGTAGGATACACTCCATACCATCTGGAATTTCCTCTGATGTGAGGACAATGGTTAATGAAAGTCAGGTAATTTTTGTAATCTAGGGAGTATTGAAGATGTCCCATTGAATGATGCCTTAGTACTTCGATAGCGTCTTCAAAGGCTTGACCTAGCTTGTCTTGTTCAACAGAAGTCATGGCTTCATTAATTAAGTGGAAATTCTGGGTGTACGAGTCCAAGGTAGCATCCAGTTGCACAAGGTGAAAGTCACCTTCCTCTCTTCTGAAACCAAGCATGCAGCTGAATCCAGGATTTCTATGGGGCTTATAGTTCCCATTCCAGAGGCCAGTATGGGTTGGGAGAGGGTAAAAAGAAGGGCAGTAAAGCCAGAAAAGAGGGAAGGGGATTTTGCCTTTGCTGATCTGAAGAAGTAGATTATTTAGGGATCTAGTACTCCCAGAATAATCTGGGACTACAAGGAACACAATTCCCAAACTTCAGGGCCCCAGAAAAAAATTATCCACATTCATTCCTGTACTATCTATACTGGATATTGGGAATTTCTAGACAGGGCCACTTTTATTCCCCTAGGAGTCATGCATCTGGCTAGTTGTTTGATAAATATGGAATTCTGTAGCACTTATAAAATGGGTTTCTTGTAATTTCCTTATTTTAAAAATATAATACACATTCCTAATTCATTCATTTTTGCCAATGATTTTAAAGTGTTTATTTGAAAGTTATTTTAAAATACAAAAAATATTTAACAAAGCACTCCTTTATTCTCTTACTTGATTCATGCTAATAAATTTCAAAGGTCATGATTAAACTAGGTAATTCTATATGTCACATTACAAGTGAGTTTTTAAAAACTACTTATTCAATATATCCTCATTTCATCTTGTAATGCCTTCTTTTTAAAGGGGAAATAGAAAGACAAGGAATTAGTGAAAATCAACAGGCTTCAAATATAGTGGTAGATACTTATAATCCAGATGTGTCTCAGGCAGGAGTATTCTTTCAGGTAATTAAGAGGCAATGACCTATGTTCAAGAAATAGAATTGTTAAAGGCCAAATTTGAGGGATCTGTGATTTCCTAGAAAATATGACACCAAAGCTCCTTGCTAATAGTTATATTTCCAAAGAAATACTT
Source organism: Marmota monax (assembly GCF_021218885.2). Taxonomy (NCBI): domain Eukaryota; kingdom Metazoa; phylum Chordata; class Mammalia; order Rodentia; family Sciuridae; genus Marmota; species Marmota monax. The sequence goes on along the minus strand of NW_026692025.1, from coordinate 291,511 downwards.
GTACTTTTCCTGATAAGAATTAAAACAAGGGCCTAGTGATGAACTGCATGAAATACTAGGTAGATATAATAAGAAATCAGACTAACTCTGTACTTATGAAAGAAGGGTGAAATTTTATTGTAGTGTTAGGCATAGTTGTTAACAGTAGGAGAAACTGAAATCTCATTCAAGAAGACTTCATGTAAACAGAATTGATACTAACACTGAGAAGAGAATAAATAAGAGGCTAGAGAATACCTGAAGCACAGAAACAACACTGAATTTATAATCCGAAGATATATATGATAGCATTCAAGGCAGTGTGAGATGGGAGGAGATTGGTAAAAGTCAGCCTTGATGAGTTTCATTCAGAGGACTATAACTGTCTCTACCCTATTCTAGGACACCTTTGGCAAGTTATTTAGTTTTTCTGGTTTTTTTTGTCCCTGGTTTTGAACTGAGGAACCAGGACTCTAAAGATTCTGTGATCTCATCTACTGAAATCTATTTTTTAGAATAAAAATGGCTATTTGAGTAGGGTCAAAATATATCCCAATTTACCCAGGACCATCTCAGTTAATAGTCATATCCCAGAATATTTATTAATAGTGCTCCTTCTACTCAGTAGAACTTATCTTGGCAGAACTAGCATATGATATATAATATTATATTTGTAAGTAACCTTGATAAAAGTCATATGTAAAACAAAGATCTAGATGTCTTCTCTGGCTATCCTCAACCACCATCAAAAATTGACTGTCAATTCTTTTATCATTCATCACCCTCCTCAAGGTCTGATTTTTCTTATTATCCAGGGTACCTTCCCTGGTCTATCACAACACCACCCAAGTATACTTGTCTGACAAAATCTGGACCTTACAGGGCTGGGGATATAGCTCAGTTGGTAGAGTGTTTGCTCTGCATGCACAAGGCCATGGGTTCAATCCCCACCACCACATACAAAAAAATCTGAACCTTAGTTAAATACTTATTCTTCATTTTCATCTGAACAGGTGAATATAACTGGAGAAAAACATGAATTTCAAGTATGCTCTTAGTACAACTAGCCATTTCTACTCTATTTCTTGTCTTCAGGTTATTTTCAAGTAAACTCTTCACAATGACTTTTTCATACTTCTCTCTTATCACAACTCCAAAACATCCAAATCCTCTATATCTCCACTCCTAGTCTATGACCTTGCCACATATCATGGAGACAAAAGAAGCATTTTACATTGAACGCCCTCCAACTAGGCTTTTGAACCACCTTTCCACCAAAATAGCTCCTGTCAACTTTACCAATGATTCTACTTTGATAAATACAATGGTCAGTTCTCAGTCTTCACCTTACTCAACTTATCAGCAGCATTTGTCTCAGTTGAGCATGTCCCATATCTCAATGTAATTTGTCCAAAAAAGCCTAGCACATCTACACCAATGCTTATAGCAGCTCAATTCACAATTGCAAAGTTATGGAACCAACCTAGATGCTCTTCAGTAGATAAATGGATAAAGAAAAGGTGGCACCCATAAAGAAGAATGAAATTATGGCATTTGCCAGTAAATTGGTGGAACTTGAGACTATCATGCTAAGTGAAATAAACCAGTCCTAAACAACCAAAGGCTGAATGCTCTCTCTGATATGTGGATGCTAACACACAATAACGGGGAGTGAAGAATAAAAGTTCACTGGATTAGACAAAGAGGAATGAAGGGAAGGGAGGGGGAGTGGGAGTAGGAAAGACAGTAGAATGCATTGGACATAACTTCCCTATGTTCATATGTGAATACATCACAGTGAAACTCCACATCATGTACAACCACAAGAATGGGATCCTAATTAGAATCACTTATACTCCATGTATGCATGATATGTCAAAATACACTCTACTCTCATGTATATCTAAAAAGAACAAAATTTTGAAAAAGAACCTCCCTGCCCCCACCCCCCAAAAAAGCCCAGCAGAGCCTGAGACAAGGATTTGCATGTAGTTAGCTTATTTAGAAGACGTAGTTCAAGAAACAGGAAAATAAGGCTGAAAAAAGTAAACCAGGAAAAGAGAGAACATCAATCCAAGGGTATGTTATTGAATTGTTTACTACTATAGCAACTATAGATTATTTCCACTGAAGACTCTCTAAGGAGCCATGTGGCATGTGCCCAAGAATTTTCTACCAGACATAGAGAAGATGTTTATCAGATCTCATCTCCCACTGATCAAGGGTAATCCTAAAGGGTGCTGACTTACTGGTACTTGGAAATTGGTACATGGTCTAGAATTACTGAGCAGGCATATGTCTCACATGGTGGTAGCATAGAAAACCCATGACAAGAAAAAATAGTATGAGATGCATCAAGCTATACCCCATGTAGTGGCTCCAGCAATGACCTGATAATATTAAATGTGGACGAAGATAATGTTAAATGAAGTTTAAAGCATGTTCAATATACCTTCCTTATTGAAACACATTTTGTACTTGGCTTCCAGCACACTGTAATTTTTCTGGTTTTCTTCTTACCTCATTGGTCATTCATCCTCCAAATACTCTGATGATTCTTCTTCATTTCCTGGAACTCTAAATGTCTAAGGTTTTGGTTCTTACTACTTTTCAGTATCTGCATTCACTCTTTTGGTGATCTTATTTAGTCTCTTGGATTTAAGCACCATTTATATACTCCCAACTCCCAACTTCATATCTTTATTCCAAATCTCTCCTCTGAATTCCACATTGCTTACTTAAAATCTCCACTTAAAATACTAATAAGAATATAAACCAGCTTATTTAAAAGAGAAATACCAATTTCTATACCCCACAGTTTCCACCCATCTCAATAAATAAGGATTCCATTCTTCCAATGACTCAAGCCAACTATTTGGAAGTATTATCAAGTAATATCTTTTTCTCATATCATTTGGCCAACAAATCCTGTCAGCTCTACCCTCAAAATACATCCAGAATTTGACAACTTCCCACTATCATCAGTACTGCTACTTGGTCTGATCTACTATTATCTCCTTCCTGGAAACTGCAGCATTTTCCCAATTCTACTCTTGACTCCTTCCTGTAAATATAATCCCTACAGAAAAATGAAAGTTCTAAAGATTAAGGCCAGATTTTGTCATTATTTTTCATAAAATTTTCCAACAGTCTTTCAGTTAACTTAGAACCAGATTCATCTTATTATGGCTATAAAGACCTACATACTCTTTCCTTGATATCTACATGGCCAGATTCTATTCTCTTGTACACTTCATTTTCCCCCTCACAAAACTTCTTACTGATTATATTATATATTATTGTCGAATGAATAAATGAATATTGTGCAATCTCATTTAAAGTTAGCAAATATTGATTTAATGTTGCTTATGTATAAGACATTACTCTATGAACTGTACTATTTCACTCTGTTCCCTCCCAAAATTATTTTTTTGCCCCTGTAACTTCTCTTTATTTAATTCCTTCACTTCCATGATTATATAAAACTCCAAGATTACATTGCTTTACCTTCATTACTATATAGTAGAGACTATTCATTTTCCCATATATTGCTTCATTTCATTACCAATGCAGCCTAGTCTCCAGAGTGATGAAGATTTGAATATCATCTACATAGAAAATGTTGGTTGAAATTGGAAGTGTGTGATCTCTTTCTATGTCTGTCTGGCAGAAAGTACAAACTGCAGAAAAACAGAACACCAGAATAATATTTTCTTTAATGTGATACCTATTATTATCAGAGTAAATATGAGTTTCACTGGCAAGAATTCCAATCATAAAACAAAGGTGGATTCACTAGGTCTTTTTACTGTAAAATATATATTCTAAAAAAATATATTTGGAAGCAACTACTATACAAACATAATGGATTCCAATTATTGAGTTCCTGCTATGCTCCACACATAAAATAATATTTAACTCTCATAACAACATAACTGCTCAAGCCATAGATTATGAATTACTTCTATCTTCTCATTCTCCTTCACCTTGAATTTACAATGAATTAAAAGCCCAAAAGTCCTGTCAACTCTATTTTCTTAAAAGTCTTTCTAATTGATTATCTTGTTTATGTCTCCACAATCATGATTTACAAACCAAAAGAGCTATTTAAAACGCCTGACTTCACCACTCTAACAGCTTCTTAGTTTCCTGATAAAACCTTTTTACCCACACTTCAATTTTCCTACAGATAGCAAAGAGATATTTGATTATGTCACAGTCTTGCTCTCCATTGCTCTTTGTAGCTCCCTGATTACTAAATCAAACTCCTTAACACTGTCTGGTACTTTTATACCTCTCTCATATCTCATATGCTATCTTTCTCCTCTTATTGGTATACTGGCCCACTCTCATATCTTAAACATATCAAGTTTTATCCTACCTTGCTCATAATGGTCTATCAGATCAACCTTGCTTATACAGCTTCCTTTACTCATTCTTTAGATTTCTTAACCATCACTTTCTGAAGAAAATATTTGTTCTGATCTTTTGAGACAATATTATGCCCTTCATTATACACTTCTATAGCACTCAATGCTTTCAACAAACTAATAATTATTTAATTATATGTTTATTCCTGTCTTCTAGTACTAAAATATGAACTTCATGAGGGGATGAAGAGTGAATAAGTTTTTAATTTTTGTTCCTTACTACCTGGCTTTTTGCATAAAACTATTTGGGGGAAACACATATCAATTAACTACAGTGTATTCCACAAAGAAATAAATATGTTTCAGATTATTTCTCATTATACATAATTAGTGTCATTGCTCCTTACACTGTAACTTAGATGTATACTTCACCTTCTATTGCAATCCCATGATAAAATGTGCCTGAGCAAATTGTCTCAAAAATTTAAAATAGGTGTTATGTGCCACTTAAAGTCATGCATTATTCAGTCAATGCCCAAATCCTCAGAAGTACTTTTAATCCTTCCTTATTTCCTATTGTGATTTTTCAAATTCAGCTGGACTAGGAGGGGTGGATTCATCTTGGAAAATATACTCATTTGCATTACTTATCTGGACTTTCAAATAGGAGTTCCTTATAGTAGTGGTAATATTAGTAGTTATAATAGAAGAAGAAGAGGAGGAGGAGGAGGAGGAAGAAGAAGAAGAAACATTTTCCCTTAGATAACAAAAGCAAGATCTAACTCTATGCTGTCTGTAAGATAATAAGGACACAAATAAGTTAAAAGGAAATATGTTGAGCCAGGTGTGGTAGCACACACCTATAATCCTAGCAGATCAAGAGACTGTGGCAGGAGGATCGAGAGTTGAAAACCAGCCTCAGCAACTTAGCGAGGTCCTAAGCAAATTAGCAAGACCCTGTCTCTAAATAAAATGTATACAAAAAAGGAAATATATGGAAAGTGATATATCATTATAATACCAAAATAATTTTAAGAAGACTAGAGTAGCGATATTAATATCAAATAAAGAATTTTTATGAATAAGCAATAGTGTTAGGAATAAAGAGGTACATTTCATAATGATAAACAGATGAGTTCTCCTAGAAGACATAGCAATCCCAAATGCATATGCATCTAACAGGAATTGTATATGAAGTGAAAGCTGAAAGAAATGAAAAGTTAAATAGATAAAATATAATTATAGCTAAATATTTGAACACATCTTTCTCAGTAATTGATATGACAGAAAACAACATCAGTAAGAATATAAAAGATTTGATGAACTTGATCAAACAATATGAGTTAATTGGTATTTTTAAAAGTAACTTCATCCAACTACAACAAAATACACATTCTTTTCAAATGTACATGGAGCATTCATCAAAATAGATCATATTCTGAGTTATAAATAAAATCTTCACAAGTTTAAAAAGAGGAAAATCATACAAAGTATAGTACTAAATTAAGAATGTATAGCTTTAAAACCCATAATATTCTGAAATTAATATTTATATCTAAAACATGGGTCAAAGAAAAATCACAAGTTAAGTCAAAAAATATTTGGAGATGAAATTGAAAACATGGTATATCAATTTGTTGGATAAAGAAAATGTGGTATATATACAGGATGGAGTTTTACTCAGTCATAAAGAGGAATGAAATTATGGCATTTGCTGATAAATGGATGGAACTAGAGAATACCATTCTAAGTGAAATAAGCTGACTCAGAAAGTCAAGGCTTAAATGTTTTTTCTTCATATGTAGAAGTTAGACCAAATTAAGGGAAAGAAGGGTGGTGTGACGTCCATAAAAATAATGGGGACATCAGTGGAGCAGAGGAAAGCAATAAGGCAAGGGAGAGGGAAAGGAAAAGTAAGGAACTACAGAATGAAATTGACCAAATTATGCTATGCACATATATGAATATGACACAGTGAATTCCACCTTGATGTATATCTCTAGAGCACCAATTGAGAAAAAATAAAATAAAATAAAAGGACTACCAGTAGCATAGAGGAAAGGAATCAGGAGAAGATGAGAAGGGGGGACAGGGGGCAAAGGAAGTACAAGGGACTATATTCCATGCATGTGTGATTGTGTCAACATGAATCTTTCTGTTATGTATAACTATAATGTACTACTAAAAATATAAAAAATGTTGGCTATAGTTAAAGCAGTGGTTAAGGGGAAATTTATGGCATTGAATGCTTATATTAGACTAGGAGGAAGAACTCGTACTGACAATCTGTTTCTACTTAAATAATTATAAATAGAAAACAAATTCAAAACAAAGTGTAGATGGAAGGAAAAAATAGAAGCAATGAATTTGAAAACATAAAAAGTAAAGAATATCAGTGAAATCAAGAACTAATTGGAAAGATGCATAAATCTTAACCAATCTAATAAAAAAAGAGAGAAGACACATATTATGAATATCAGGATTATTGGATCCTACATAGCTAAAAGAAGAATAAAGCACATGCTGTAAACAACTTTAGGCGAAGATATTTCAAAACAGTTGAAATTTACAACTTCCTTATGTTGAAATTTGTTTTCAACATAATAGAAAATAAAAATATGATTATATTTTACAAAGATACTGAATTCATAATTAAAAAATACTACAGGTACTAGGGATATAACTCAGTGGTAGAATGCTTGCCTAGTGTCCAAGAGGCCCTGGGTTTTTTCCCCCCAACAGTGAAATAAATACACTACAATAAAATAAAATAAAAGTAAAACAGGGTCAGATGATTTCACTGGTGAATTCTATAAAATATTTGAGAAAAAAGTAGTTTCTATCTTACACATTTTTTTTCAGAATTTAGAGAAGGAAGGAACTCTTCTTAAGTTATTTTGAGGCCAGCTTTACTTTGATTTTAAAACCAGACTAAGATATTATAAGATGAGAAAACTATAGAGCAGCAGCCCTCATGAACAAAAATATAGAATGATTTAGCAAAATATTAGAAAATTGGATCCAGAAAAAAATGTATATATCCAATCAAGTGAAGATAATACAGCACAACCAAGTGAAGCTTATCATGAGAATGCAAAGTTTCATTAACATTTGAAAATAATTTATTGTGATTTACTATATCATCATAATAAAAGAGAAAAACATAAAATCACCCTAATGGATGTAGAAAAGGCATCTGAAAAAAAAAGAATCTCATTGGTGAAAACAAAATTTTAGTAAATTAAAAATTGAGGGGAACCTCCTTAACGTGATAAAGTACATTTACAAAAATGTCCTGCTTTATGCTTAAGATGAGGAACAAGGCAAAGATGTCCACTTGCATCATTTCTATTTAACATTGTAATGGAAGTCCTAATCATTACAATAAGGTCAGTATTAGAAATAAAGCCATAAAGATTGGAAATTAAGAAAGAAAACCATCTTTATTCACATGTGATTTTATTGTATGCATAGAAAATCCTAATGAATCTCAAAAAAATCTATTAAAAGAATAAGCAATCAAGGTCGTAAGATACAAGACCAACATATAAAAGTCAATTGCATTTCTAAAAACCAGCCCATAACAATTATATATTGAACTAAAAAAGCAATTACATTCAAAGTAACATCCCAAAACATGAATTACTTAAGATTACATTTAACAAAATTTGTGTAAAATCTGCACATTTAAAACTGCAAACTTCACTGACAGAAATGGAAGAAAACTTAAATAAATGGAGACATACACCATATTCATAGACTGGATGACTCAGTTCTGTCAAAGTGTCAATTCTCCCTATATTAATTCATAGATTTAACTCAAGCTCATAAATATCACAACAGATTTTTGAAACATATTGACAAGCTGATGCTAAAATTTATATAGAAATGCCAGGGCTCTAAATGCCAAAAATAATTTTCAAATATAACAAATTGGGAATATTCACACTACCAAATATCAAGAATTACTGTAAGCTACAGAAATCAAGACAATGTAGTGTTGGCAAAAATATAGTTACATAGGTATATGGAACCAAATAGAGCATTCACAAATGGACCCACATATTTATGTTCAACTGATTTCTTACAAAGATAATTAAATAGAAAAAGGATACTCCATATAGTAGGTGGTGCTGAAACAATTGGATGCCCACATGCATAAAGCAAACAACAAAAAGAAGGGAGGAAGGAAGGGAGGGAGGGAGGAAAGAAAGGAAAGAAAAGGAAAGGAAGAAAACAAACTTGACACTTCATGTGCACAAAAATGAACTTGAAGCCAGGTGTGGTGGTGCACACCTGTAATCCCAGTGGCTGAGGAAGTTGAGACAGGAGGATTGTGGGTTCAAAGCCAGCCTTAGCAAAAGTTAGGCACTAAGAAACTCAGTGAGACCCTGTCTCTAAATAAAATACAAAATAGGGCAAGGGATGTGGCTCAGTGGCCAAGTGCCCCTAAGTTCAATCCCCAGTACCAAAACAAAACAAAACAAACAACAACAACAACAACAAAAAACAAACAAACAAACAAAAACTTGAAATTTCAATATAAAAAAACCCTTAAGATATGACCTTTGAAATCTTTGAGAAAGTAAAGGTCTCTCAGGACATAAAAAGCATAAAAGAAAAAAATGATAAACTGGATTTCATCAAAATTTAAAACTTTAATTCTTCAAGCGTACTGTTAATATAAAAAACATAAGTCAAATATTGTGAAAAATGTTTGCTGAACAGATACCTGGCACAGGAATTATACCTATAGTATATAAAGAACTCTCAAAATTGAATAATAATAATAATAATAAGTAAAACACCCAAAGAAAAAGTGGACCAAAAATTTGAATGGGTCCTTTGTAGAATGGCCCTTTGTATATTTTCCTTCTTTGTATAAAAGAAGAGGTGATCTCTGTATGTACTATTCTATTCTATAGAATGATATGATATGTGGTAAAGTGCAAAAAATATATGTTAAATAAAAGACAGCCTTTTCAACAAATGGTACTGGAAAAACTGGATATTCATGTGTAGAAGAATGAGACTAGATCCTTATCTCTCACCCTGCACAAAAGTCAACTAAAAAATGGATCAAAGAGCTAGGAACTAGACCAGAAATGTCACAACTGCAAGAAGAAAATGTAGGTTCAACACTGACTTCCTTAACAAGAATCCTGAAGCAAAAGAAATAAAACTAAGAATTAATAAGCAGGATGGCATCAAATTAAAAACCTTCTGCACAGCAAAGAAAACAATTGCGAGCATGAAGAAAATGCCAAAAAAATGGGAGGAAAAATCTTTGCTAACTGCTCCTCATACATGGGATAAATATCCAGAATATATAAAGAACTGAAAAAACTTAACATCCCTCCAAAAATCTAATTAATAAATGGGCAAAATAAGTAAACAGACATTTCTCAAAAGAAGAAGAAACACAATGGCAACAAATATATTACAACAGCTTCAACATTTTGAGCAGTCAGGAAAAGGCAAACCAAAACTACATTGAGGTTTCATCTCATTCTAGTCAGAATGGGAATTATCAAGAATACAAATAATAATAAATACTGGCATGTTTGGGGAGAAAAGGTACACTCACACATTGTTGGTGGGACTTCAAATTAGTCCATCCACTCTAGGAAGCAGTGTGGAGATTCCACAAAAGACTAGTAATGAAACCACCATATGATCTAGCAACTCCATTCCTTGGTATATTTCTAAAAGATCTAAAATCAGCACACTATAGTGATATAGAACCACCCAGAAGTCTGTCAATAGATGACTGGATAAATAACATGTGGTGTATATGCACAATGGAGTTTTACTCAGCCATAAAGAAGAATGAAATTATGATAATTAGATGGAGCTGAAGAACATGATGCTAAGTGAAATAAGCAAACTCAGAAAGTCAAGGATCCAGTGTTTTCTCTCATATGCAGAAACTAGATCAAAATAAGACAAAATAAGAGAAAAAAAGTAAGGGCAGGAATCCCATGAAAATCTTGGGGAGATCAGTGGGGCAGAGGAAAGGGATTGAGGGGGAGGGATGAAGGACCATAAAATGGAAGAACTGCAGAATGAAATTGACCAAATATATATATATATATATATATATATATATATATATATATATATATATATATATAAATTTCAGAGTTCATTTCACCTTTATGTATATATACAAAGCACTAATTTTAAAAAAGTATAAATATTTTATTTCATTTTTTAAAGAGAGAGAGAATTTTTTAATATTTATTTTTTTAGTTTTTGGCAGACACAACATCTTTGTTTGTATGTGGTGCTGAGGGTCGAACCCAGGCTGCACGCATGCCAGGCAAGCGCGCTACCGCTTGAGCCACATCCCCAGCCCCAAAAAGTATAAATAAATAGAAAGAAGACAGTAGAGAAAATAGAACATGGGGAGGGAGGAAGAGATGGAAAGGGGAAGTACAGGGCACTGTATTAGAGCAAATTCTATCCCATGCTTGTGTAATTATGCCAAAATAAACCTGATTATTATGCATAATTATAATGCGCTAATAAAAATAAAATAAAATGGGAGCTACAAGAAAAAGAAGATATGGTCAATAAGTACATGAAAAGATTCTCTGCAAAACTATTCATCAGGGAAATACAAATAAAACCACAATGTTAAGGCTGTGGCTTAGTGGTGGAGCACTTGCCTAGCACATGTGAGGCACTGGATTCGATCCTTAGCACCACATACAAATACATAAATAAAATAAATGTATTGTGTCCATCTACAACAACAAAATTTTTTTCTAAACACCACAATGTGATACTACTACTAGTAGTACAACACATCTAGAGAAAGGGCCAAAATTAAAAGATGTAATGATACCCTATTTGGTTAAGAAAATGGATAAACTGAAACACATCTTTTTAGTGAGAATGTTAAGTGGTACAATCACTTTGGGAAATAGTTCAGCAGTTTTCTATGAAACTAAAAATGTCCTTTCCAAATGACCCCATGATTTCACTCACAGCTATTTTTCTCAAATAAATAAAAACATATTTCTAAACATATTCATATAAGCTTTATGCATATAAGCCCTAACTTGGAAAGAAACCAAGTTTTCAGCAACAAATAAATGAATAAATACATTGTGGTATATCCATACTAATGGAACACTACCCAGTAATATAAATGAATAAAGCAATGATACATTAAACAACAGTGCTTTCAAAAAACAGTCTGCCAACTGGAAATCTGGACACCAAAAGGTATATGTTGTATGATTCCATTTTTATGATTTTTATGGAATTCAAATACAAACTGAACTACTGAGACAGAAAGCAGATGGAATTGAGGATCGGGCATGGCTTGAGAGTACTTTTGTGGGTGATAGAAATGTCCAACATCTTAATATTAATGGAAATTACATGATAACATAAATTTTTACCTCATCAAACTATAGTGAGTACATATCTTAATAAAGATGGTTTCAAAAATGACAAAATAACAAAGCAGAAATATTTTGTATAAAAATACAATATCTTTTATAGACTAGAGTATTGATGTCTAGAATAAATAAGAGAATGGTAATATAGTTAAGAAAAGGATTAACAAATTATATACCAGAATGAAGAGATTTCTCAGTCAAAAGAAGAAAAGCTAAAATAAAATCTTGGAGATATGTTTGATAGAGGTACATGAACTAGCATTTAGATAATGTAAGTCCCAGAAAGGGAGAAAAATAAAAAAAGAAAATATTTGTATAAATAATGGGTGATAAATTATCTAGAATTAAGTTTTCCAGAATTAAAGATAAGCAAGTTACTGACATAGTACTATAAAGGGAAACAGGGAAAAATCTACACCTAGAGAGAGAGTGAAATTTACGAAAATCTGGAGAGAAAATTTTAACAGGTTATAAAGGGAAACAGCAAATTGCCTAATAGTAACATGCCTAATGTATTTATCTATGATATAAATATATATATATATATATATATATATATATATATATATATATATATATATATATGTCATGCATCATTTAATGACAGGAATATGTTCTGAGAAATATACTGTTAGGCAATTCGGTTGTATGCAGCATCATAGATTGTACACAAGCTAAACTGACTACTACATTACTAGGGGATATAATCTTATGGACTATCATTGTAGGCAGTCTGTCATTATGCTTCTGAAGACTCTTTTTGATCTCTGACTCTAGTTTCTGGAACACAGCTCCTAAAATAAACTCTTGGAACCTCTGAAGTAATAAGACTATCTTTTGTATGCTAATGAGATGACTGGCAGCTAAGAGCCCCTGGAAAGCTTTATGATGGGAACTGGTCACCAGAATGACTAAGGCATGATTAGAAGGTTGGAACTTCAGCCTAATTTCCTAGCCTCCAACTTGTAGCCTCAGGGAGGGGAGAGTGGCTAAAGATTGAGTTAATCATCAATGGTGAATGATTTCTACGTGATGCAGCCTCCATAAAAACCCAAAAGGACTGTGTTTGGGGAACTTCTAGATTGCTGAGCTCATGGAAGTTCCTGGAAGGTAATATACACAGACGGGGCATGGAATTTCTAAGTCCTTTTCCTTATACCTTGTCATATGCATGTCCATCTGGCTGTTAGTCTGTATCCTTTATTATAAGTGATAAATATATGAAATTGTTTCCCTGAGTTCTGTGAGCCACTCTAACAAATTAATCAAACACAAGGAAGGGATCACAGGAACTTTAATTTATAACTGATCCATCAGAAGCTCCTGGCACTCATCAGGACCAGGATATTATTCCTTGCTGGTATCTACTGGAAAACAGATTGATTGCATTGCTTCCCAGAGTCAAAAGTTTATAATAGACTATTTTTATAGTAAGCAGTCCCATTACTTTAAAGAGAGTCATCAGTAGGATAAATCAGACATATGGGATGGCAGAATTCAAGAGATATATTTAAACAGAAGATAAACATTTTGTAGTATCAGCATATACATAGTATTTAGACTGAGGGAGGGGAGTGAATGTAGATAGAGAAGAGATCCAAGAATGTATCCCCAATATTTAGAAGTTACTCGGTAAGCCATATCCCAATCATGTGAGGTTTACCTTAAAGTATCAGAGGAACAAAATGACTTTGAATGTAGGAACCTTAATAAAATAATACATTTTAGGTTCTTTAAGAGTCAGAACCTGATAAACCAAGGTCCTATTAGGGCTAAGAGATATATATGCTCAGGCATTCTGGTGTAGCCTCTTTTGAATTTCATCCAGGGGAGGATGAAATAGAATAGGTCAAAGTTCTTCTTGATTCAGGAGAATAGCTGTCATCCAGGTTCATAGGGGGTAATTGGGTAGGTATGTGAATGGGGTTAACCCAGATCATGCCATTTGTGTGTTCAGTTTTCAACATTACCTATACATGGGGTTAGAGATGGACAAATAAATAGGTATAAGAAAATTATCCCCAGGTAAAACCACAAGGACTGATTGAAAGTAAGTTAAAAAATTGAACTGCAATTTTCTATCATATGTCTTTCCAAAATTAACTGCCCTATGGATATCTTATGTAAAATGGTAGCCAGAGGACAAAGATGAATTAGAACAGTTCCACAGGGAGACATAAGGACACTGATATATGTTTATTTTTAATTAGACACCACAAGGGTTAATTATATGGGGTCATTAGAAGAATAACTGCTCCAGATTATCTCTCTGATATGTGCAAAAATGATGAGTTGCAGTAATGGATGTACTTTCCCAGCAAGAAAAATACTAAGCTCTACACTTTAAGTAGAACACCACTAAACTGGAATTGGTCCAGAGGATAAGGAGGGTGATAGGATGGAAATCAAAGATGTGAAGGAATTTTTAGCCTGGAAAACAAGATGAAAGTATCAAGGTAAAAGTATCAAAGTAACAAGGTAAAAGTATCACTATATACAAATATTTTAGAAGTTGCAATGTAAAAGATGAGAGAAAATTGATTTGTGTGTCTCTAATAGAAAAAGAAACCAGTACTTGAGGTCATAAAACTGCTGATTTAAGATCAACATAAGGAACAGTTCTGGTTATCCAACAATTGAACAGTCTGTCTCACTAAATAATAAGCTCCTTTTCAAAACAACATTTAAGAAAATGTAGAATGATTCTTATTTGGGATACTGATAAGGGCATTATAGCACTTAGTGGCTATTGGATGAGAGAAACTTTAAGATCTAATTTAAGATTATTTTACTATATGATAAAATACTCTTTCATCTTATTAGATTCATCCCAGGGTGCTATTGTCAATGGAATTTGTATTCCTTTGGAGACTTATATCATCCACATTTTTCTTTTCTTTTCTTTCTTTCATCTCAAGTCATTGACAAAACCATTAAAAGCTGCACTATGGCTTTTCAGACAGACAACAGTTCAGGAAAAGAAACACTTTGGACACATTACACATACTATATATTCAAAATATTAGTAAAATAATCTACTATAAATATGCTAAATATACTTTTCTGTCCATATTTAATCATCTTTTTTCATAAGAACAATATCCAGCCAATGTAGTGATGCACACCTATAATCTTAGTGACTGGAGAGGCTGAAGCAGGAGGATCACAACTTTAAGGCCAGCCTCAGCAATTTATTAGACCTCAAAATAAAAAATGAAAAAGTCTGTGGATATAGCTCAGTGGTGGAGCACTTACCTAGCATGTGTAAGGTCCTGGGTTCCATCCCTGAAACCTCCCCCCTCAAAAAAGAACAATATCCAGATACCTTTAATATACCAAACAACAAGCCTATTAAGAAATGGAAAAAGCAAAAATTAAAAAACAACTAAGATCACTTACTATGTACTAGATAGTCTTCTAAGGCTCTTTTACATATTATTTTATAACAACTTTTGAAGGAAGTAATACTGTTCTATTTTAAAATCAAGAAAACAGAAGCATGGAGAATGTATGCATCTTGCTAAAGCATACACAGAGAGGAAAGGAGGGAGAGAGGGAGAGAGAGAAAGAGAGAGAGAGAGAGAGAAGGGGAAGTGTTTTAATCAGATTTTCCACTGCTGTGACTTAAAAACCTGACTAGAACAACTACAGAAGACGAAAAGTTTATTTGGGGCTCCTCATGGCCACTCCTGGTGGCTCAAGGTGAGAACAGGCATCATGGCAAAAGAGTGTGGTGGAGGGAATCAGCTTACATGATGATCAGAAAGCAGAGAGAGAGAGAGATTCCACTCTCCAGATACAAATATATACCTCAAAGCCATGACCACAATGACCTACCTCCTCCAGCTACACACCCCCAGCCTTCAGTTACCACTCAATTAATCCCATCAGGTGATTAATTCAATGATTTGGTTAAGACTCTTGTAACCCAAACACTTCTCCTCTGAACCTTCTGGCATTGTCTCACAAATGAGCTTTTTGAGGACATCTCACATTCAAACCATTACATTCCATACCTGGTCCCTCAAAAGCTCACACTCATCTGACAATGAAAAATATATGTAGTCCATTCCCAAGAGTCAACAGTTCCCAGATTGTTCAAAGTTCAAGTCCAAAGTCTTCTCTGAGGATCAAGGCAATCTTTCATTGTGAGCTTCTGTAAAATTAAAAGAAATTTATAACTGTCCAATATATAAAGATACTGTGTAAACATTTCCTTTGACAAAAAAGAAGGGATGGGACCAAAGCAAGGTTGAAATCCAGCTGGGCAAACAAGTCCTGTAGTTCTATGTTCAGCATCTGGAGCACATGGCATCTTGATGTTTTCTCCAAAGGGCTTGTGTAGATCTGCCCCTGTGGCCTTGTTGCAGCCCAAGAAGACTTTCTGTTGGCTTGTCTCTGCTCAATTCCTACAGCTTTGCTAGGACAATGTCCCACGTTACTGGCATTTCTTAATCTCAAGGGTCTCCACTGCAGTTTTGGCTTCCTCCTCATATCTCCACACTTACTTCTCAGGCAGTGCCTGCCCCTGCTGCACTTTACCTGGCCTCCCAGGCCTCCCTTTGAAATCTTGGTGGAAGCTTCCATGACCCCCTAACTCCAGCATCCTGCATTCCTGCAGAACCAGCACCTCGTGGTTGATACCAGGGTCTGTTGCCATCTTGAGCAGTAGTAAAGCCTCCAAGGACTCTGATTGTGGCAGCCTCTGAGTGTCCAGGTGGCTAGGAATGTTGAAAGAATTTCCTAGGCCCCCTTGTACAATATGGTCTTGCCAACTTCTAAGATGCTCTCAGGCCATCTTTGTCATTGTCCTTGGGCAAAGCCTAGCATTTCTTTAGTGGCAGTAATGTGCTTAACAACTACTACTTCTTAGCCCCAGTTTTACTCCTGCCTTTCAAATCTAAGTTTTTCAAATCTCTCTTCTCTGCTTTGTGCTCCTGAATATTACAATAAACTTGGCTAAAAGCTGCCAGCAATATCCATGCCAACATCTGAATGCTATGTTGCCTAGATATTTCTTTTGTAATTTTTTTCTGATTAATTATTATTTATTTTTAATTGATTTAAAAAATACATGACAGTGGAATGCATTACAATTCTTATTACACATATACAGCACAATTTTTCATATCTCTGTATATAAAGTATGTTGACACCAATTGTGTCTTCATACATGCACTTTGTATAATGATGTCCATCACATTCCACCATCCTTGCTAATCCCCTGCCCCCTCCCTTTCCCTCCCACCCCTCTGTCATATGTAGAATTCATCTATTCCTCCCATGCTCCCCTCCCTACCCTGCTATGAATCAACCTCCTTATATCAGAGAAAACATTAGGCATTCGGTTTTTTGGGATTCGCTAACTTCACTTAGCATTATCTTCTTCAACTCCATCCATTTATCTGCAAATGCCATGATTTTGTTATCTTTTATTGCTGAGTAATATTCCATTGTGTATATATGTCACATTTTTTAATCCATTCATCTACTGAAGGGCATCTAGGTTGGCTCCACAGTTTAGCTATTGTGAATTGTGCTGCTATAAACATTGATGTGGCTGGGTCCCTGTAGTATGTCTTTTGGGTATAGACCGAGAAGAGGGATAACTGGGTCAAATGGTGGCTCCAGTCCCAGATTTCCAAGGAATCTCCATACTGCTTTCCAAATTGGCTGCACCAATTTGCAGTCCCACCAGCAATGTATGAGTGTACCTTTTCCCAACACCCTCAAATTTATAGAACTAGTAAATGAATTCAGCAAAGTAGCAGGATATAAAATCAACACCCATAAATCAAAGGCATTTCTATACATCAGTGAGAAATCCTCTGAGAAGGAAATGAGGAAAACTACCCCATTTACAAAAACCTCAAAAAAAAAAAAAAATAAGATACTTGGGAATCAACAAAAGAGGTGAAAGATCTATACAATGAAAACTACAGAACCCTGAAGAAAGAAATCAAAGAAGACCTTAGATGATGGAAAGATCTACTTTGCTCTTGGATAGGCAGAATTAATATTATCAAAATGACCATACTACCAAAAGCACTATAAAGATTTAATGCAATTCTGATCAAAATCCCAATGGCATTCCTCACAGAAATAGAAAAAGCAATCATGAAATTCATCTGGAAAAATAAGAGACCCAGAATAGCTAAAGCAATTCCAAGCAGGAAGAGCGAAGCAGACCTTAAACTATACTACAGAGCAACAGTAACAAAAACAGCATGGTATTGGCACCAAAACAGACTGGTAGACCAATGGTACAGAACAGAGGACACAGAGACTAACCCACAAAATTACAATTATCTTATATTAGACAAAGGTGCCAAAAACATGCATTGAAGAAAAGATAGCCTCTTCAACAAATGGTGCTGGGAAAACTGAAAATCCATATGCAATAAAATGAAATTAAACCCCTATCTCTCACCATGCACAAAACTCAACTCAAAGTGGATCAAGGATCTAGGAATTAAACCAGAGATCTGAATCTAATAGAAGAAAAAGTAGGCCCTAGTCTTCATCATGTGGGATTAGGCCCCAACTTCCTTAATAAGACTCTTATAGCTCAAGAATTAAAACCAAGAATCAATAAATGGTATGGATTCAAACTAAAAAGTTTTTTTTTTCTCAGCAAAAGAAACAATCTGTGGGGTGAACAGAGAGCCTACATC
Organism: Marmota monax; assembly: GCF_021218885.2. Lineage (NCBI taxonomy): Eukaryota > Metazoa > Chordata > Mammalia > Rodentia > Sciuridae > Marmota > Marmota monax. Next base: position 273,076 of record NW_026692025.1, on the reverse strand, counting down.
TTGGGAGCAAATTTTTATCCCTCACACATCAAATAGAGCACTAATCTCTCGAGTATATAAAGAACTCAAAAAGCTAAGCACCAAAATAACAAATAACTCAATCAACAAAAGGACCAAGGGCCTGAACAGACACTTCTCAGAAGATGATGTACAATCAATCAACAAATACATGAAAAATGTTCATCATCTCTAGCAATCAGAGGAATGCAAATCAAAACTACTCTAAGATATCATCTCACTCTAGTCAGAATGGCAGCTATTATGAAGACAAACAATAGTAAATCTTCTGTCGAATTAAGAAGTCCATTACTTTTAAACTCAGCTTCACAGAAAGACTCAGGACATGGACAAAATGCAGACAACTTCTCAGCCAGAACATAACACAAATGGCCTCTAGTCCAGTTAGCAATTTTGTCCTCCTTTTCCTCTAAACCCTCTTGAACCCTGACTTCACTATCCACAGTCCTATTGTCATTCTGGTCTTCTGAGCTCCCACCAGAATCAGCCATTAAGCTTTGTTTACAACAATCTAAGGCATTTCCATCATGCATTGCTAACTATCTCAAAATTGCTCCAAGCAATTCCAAAAATCTCCAAAAACTTTTGAACCACATAGTCAGATTAGTCACAGCAAAGACCCCACTCCCCGTACTAATTTCTGGTTTAGTTAGCTTTGTTGCCTCTGTGATTTAAAGACCCAACCAGACCAATTGCAGAGGAGGAAAACTTTATTTTGGGGGCTCACAATTTCAGAGTCCATAGGCAGCAGGCTCCATTCCTAGGGGCTCAAAGTGAGGCCAGGCATCATGGTGGAAGAGTGTGGTGGAGGGAAGCAGCTTACATGATTATCAGGAAACAGAGAGACTCCACTTGCCAGATACAAATATATACCCCAAAGCCATGACCTCAATGACCCATCTCCTCTAGCCACACACCACCAGCCTTCAGTTACCACTCAATTAATCCCACCAGGTGATTAATCCACTGATTGGGTTAAGAATATTGTAACCCAATCACTTCTTCTCTGAACCTTCTGGCATTGTCTCAAACATGAGCTTTTGGGGACATCTCACATTCAAACCATAATAGGAGGAAAGGGGAAAGGAGTTGATGAGAGAAGAGGGGAAAGGAGAGGAGAGAAGAGGAGAAAAGAGTAGGGGAGAGAACAACTAAATTGTAGTACCATGACTCAAACTCAGGAAGTCCAGTTCCAGAACCTGTATTGTTAATTGCACTCTATGGTTCAATTTGACTTACTCCAAAATGGTTACGTGTAATTACTCTACTCTTTCAATTAGAAAAAAATAATTTGTAAGTAATATGGAAAAAATCTCTTCATCATAAAATCAAAACTTTACTTATAAAACTAAAATATTATTTTGATCAGCCTCTAAACCCAGTATCTATCCAAATACAGTCAATGTTATCTATTTGTGGTATATTATTAGAAGTATTTTGACTTTTTGTATATATATACAAATATATGTATGAGCACATGTGCACACAAGGTTTTTTTTAACAATATAAATATAGGAATAGAAGTCTTTCAATGCAACTTGCTTTTCTTATTCAACAACATATCTTGAAGATCTTTTAATTATAGTACACAGAGATATCCTGCATACTTTTAACTGTTGCATAATAGCATAGTATGGAAATATTTTTAATTTAAATTGTTCCAAATTTCTTGGCATTAGAAACATGACCATGAGAGCACACTTGTACATGTATACTTTTATCCATATGCTAATACTAGGCTAGGATAGATACAGAGATGTAGAATTGCTTGGTCATTGTCAATGTGCATTTTAATCTTAACACAGATGGTCCTTGAGTTACAATGGTTTGACATAATTTTTCAGCTTTACAATACTGTTAAAGCAATATGCACTCAGTAGAAATCATACATTTAATTTAGAAGTTTGGTCTTTCCCCAGACTAGTTATATGGGACAAAATACTCTCTCCAGATGTTGGGCAGCTGCAAGCAGTCATAGCTCCTACTTAGCCACATGATTGCAAAGGTAAATAATCCATATTCTACAGTGTATTGTGTTTGCCAGTGATTTTTGAATATTATGTTTTGCGTTTTCACATTGTGAGGCTATGAAAATTCCATCTGTGTGTGTGCATGAGATATTTAATATCATATTTAATATCATATTAATAGGTTTTGTGTTAAACGGTTTTGCCCAACTTTAGGCTCATGTAAGTGCTCTGAACATATTCAAGGTAAGACAGATTAAACTATGATGTTCAGCAGGTTAGGTGTATTCAATGCACTCTTGCCTTAAAATATTTTCCATTTATAATGTGTTTCTCAGGAAGTAATCCTAAATTGAATATTGCTAATTTGTCTAAAATGGCAGACCAAACTGACACTCCCTATAGGAATTGTAGGAGCTACAGAAAACAGAATAGTATTTACTTAATCTAGGAAGCATTAAAGACATTGGGATAGATGAGATAACAGAGAGGGCATAAACTATAGAATCTGGTGATATGAAAAGTTACATCACCAGTATGATCTCTCAGCTGAGCACCTGTTTCTCATATCCAATTATCTACTTGACATCTCCCCTTTTATGTCTAATAGGCATTTCAAACCTAACATGTTGAAAACAAAATCTGCCATTCCCCTTGTCCTGATCAAAATCCAATTCTTTCTCTGACTTTCCCATTTCACTTTTAACACCATGTACTGAATTGTTTCATCCAAAAACCTAGGTTTTTTGCCAATCTGGTTTCCTTTTTATCCCTCATTTTAAAACAAAACCAAGATAAGATGTATCATTTCATTCATAAATATTTCAGCATGTATCTCTAAAAGATAAGGACTCTTTTTTTTTCTTTTGATGTTGCTGGGGCATTGAACCCAGAGCCTTCTGCATGCAAGGCAAGCACTCTACCAACTGAGCTATTATCCCCAGCCCCTAAGTACTAATTTTTAAACATAATTACAATAACACATATGAATATTACTATTTCTTAGTTGTATCTAAAGATGTTATCACATCTAAAGATAACAACTATTCCTAATGTTATCAAATATCCACTCAGTATTCAAATTTCTCTAGTTGTCTCCTATATTCTTCCAATTGATTTATTTCAATCAGAATCCAAACAAAGTGCATATTTTAGTCATTAAATATGTCTCTTTCATCTCTTTTATTTATAATTTCCACTCCTCTTCTTCCTTTCAATATATTTGTGAAAAAAATCAGTTGTTTATCCTGAAGAATTTTCCACATTCTGGATTTTGCTAATTGCTCCTCTTCCATGGTCTCATTAAATTTCACCAAGGCTTCCATAACTCATTAACTGATACCACCACTCATTAGTTTCTCTGACCATGTGTTTCTTGCGGGTTAGTTACAGAGGTTGATCAAAATGCAGATTCAAATTTTAGTAAGAACAAGTCAAAAGCTCTCTTGTTTTTTCTTTCTAGTACATCCCATCAGAAGTCACAAAATATCTGGTTTTCTCTGGGTAGAATTACACTGATTAGTTTGTTCACATCTTGTTCCCCCAATCTACCTATTATAAACTTCTCTATCACCTTTGACCTAATAATTTTACCATTTTTATGATCTTTACCTATAACTGTCATTTTGTTATAAGCTGCAAGATGGTGCTATTTTATCATTATTCCTGCATTTATAAATGGGGATTCTTGTGCAAAAAACTTTTCCACATCAATATTTGGTTACTCCAAAGAATTTTCAACAAGAAAGAATAAATATTTATTTTTTTACATTTATTTATCACTTATAATATATGGCTATTGTTAAAATTATGTTATGTAGGAAACCACCCCCAATGTCAATGGTTTATGACAATAAGTATTTATTTCTTATTCACAGGTCTGCTGGGCATGGTAAGGCTTGACTCCAGAATGAGGGTTAGACTCAGGTCTGCTCCATGTATTTAATCATTGTGCAACCACACTTAGAGGTTACCCATGTTCTTCTCATGGCAGGTAGCATGAGTGCAAAAACAAACCAACACACAAAGCACATTTAAAGCTTCTATTTACACTATGTCCAGTTACATTTCAAAGGCCAAAGTAAGTTATACAGCCAAAACAAACATACTAAAATGTTCTACCGTCAACTTGTCAACAGTGTTGAGCTGGAAACTACGTTTCTCAGAATCCTTTTATTTGAATAGTTCCATGTTAGACTAACCTGTGTGAGGTTTGGGAGTGGATGTAAATCAATGGCTGTAATTCTTCTGGATCTTCACTGTCAGATACTAATGATTATGAAATGTTACATATAAAATTATTCAATGACTAAAAGGCTTAAAATATTATCTGTCATGGTTCTGTGAGGTGACTATTTTCAGTGAGTAGTTCTTACTTAGGGTCTCACAGTTTGTCAGATATGTCTGTGGCTGGATTTATCTAAAGGATCAAATGGATTGAGCATCTAAGATAGTTCATGGACATGTTTCTTGGAATCTTAGTGGGGCTGTGGACTGCAGCACTTATGTGTGGCCTTACCATGTGACTTGGGTTTCTTCAGCATGTAATATGAATCCCACAGGGAATGCTATAAGGGACAAGAATCACAAGTTTTCATGCCAGGTAAGTGCTTTGCCCAGAACTGGTATAGTTCTATTTATACCATGTTCTGTTAGTCAAAGTAGTCACAAGTAGTTCCTAGGTGTGACTGCATAGAGAAATAAACTCAACTTCTTGATTGAAGATTAGCAAGGTAATATTTCAGAAGAATACGCAATATGAAAATGTTTTAGTATCCATCTTTGAAAAATACAAATATGGGCTGGGGTTGTGGCTCAGTGGTAGAGCGCTTGCCTAGCATGCATGAGTCACTGGGCTCGATCCTGAGCACCACATAAAAATAAAATAAAGGTATTGTGTCCACCTACAACTGAAAAAAAATAAATGTTTAAAAAAAAGAAAAATAAAAATGCTCCTTGGATATGGTGAGGGACAGATGCAGAGATGCCTGGCACATTCTGGTTTGTCATTAATTCCTCTGCTCAACATCTACCTCTTCTTTGCAACTGCTGACCTGGTTGACTAAAAGTTGCCCTAGATCCACCATCAGAAGCTAAGTCCCAAAGAGGTGATAGTTTACACAGAGGCAAAAGCTTCCCATGAGCTTCCACATTATAATCCTATTTTTCAAGTAAATAATACATTATTAAGTACTAATTGCGAGCTTGTACAATTAATTACTTAATAACAAGAACTTATAACTGAATTTTTTAGAATAGTTTGACTTTAGTGATTGGATGTAATTGGTTTCTTGGATTAATCTAAAAAGTTTATCCATTCACGTTTGTGCTTCAGAGGACTGGTTGGCAACTCTTTCTCTGATCCTCAGTCCTACAATTCCAAGGAATTGAGTTTTTCCAATAACAGAAAGTTTGAAAGAAGACTCTGAGCCTCAGATGTGATTGCTGCCTGCTTGACACCTTGATTTTAGCCAACTTGGTGAAACTCTGAGAATTCAACTAACTCACACCTTGACTCCTTATTCACAGAAATTATAAAACAATGAGTTTGTATCATCTTAAGTCACTAAGTTTGTGGTTCTTAATAATATCACACAATAATGAAAATAATAATGTTTTAAAAACATTGAGCCTTCTACTATATTACCATGGTATATCTTTCCATTTACTTAATCTTCTGTTATTTCTCTCAGTGAAGTTTTATACTTGTAGGTATAGATCTTGCACATAGTTCTTTGAATTTATTTATCCATGTTTAATATTTTAATTTATGTAAATGTTATTTTAAAATTTCAATTCCTAATTGTTCTTTGCTTAGTACACAGAAAGATAATTGATATCTGTATTTTGACATTATATCTTATGACCTTATTAGTTCAAATTGCTTTTTATGTAGATTCCTTATGATCTTATACATAGATGATCATTTCATTTGTGACTAAAAACTATTTTACTTGTATCTTTGCATATTTTTTTAACTCCTATATACTCTGGCTAGTATTTATAGTACTATCTTGAATAGAAATTGTGAGAGTGGGCAATCTGCCTTGCTCATAATAGTAGGAGGAAAGCATTAATTCTTTTAACTGTAAGCATAATGTGCAGTATATGATATTTGTACATTCCTTTTATAAGACTGAGCTGCAGGAAGGCTTTTTTCTCCTTTGAGTCTTTATCCCAGAGGTGCCACTGTCTCTTACCCATGTATCTTCTAGAGACCAACCCAGACCCAAGGGCCTTTTTTGTACCCATACATTCTGCTGCAGCTTTTCCCTGCAGTCCTCAATATTTTGGTCATTCTCATGAACCAAGTAAGATGGTGACTTGGGTGCCTATACCCAACAGGGCTATAAAAGTTTGATTTCCTCTCCATCCCTGAATTCCTCAGCATACTCAGTTTTTTTTTTTTTTAAATCATGAAGTTGGGTATAGAGGGAGAGAATGATCAAGAGATACAGGCCCACCAAAATGAACTTCTAACATTTTGTTCCACTCAAAATTGTATATTCTCATTGCTGACACTATTTTAGTATTGTGGATTCTTTGATTCAGCAGTCATAGCATTCCTTGCTGTTTGGCTGGAACCACAGAGCTTTCTGACCCATTGTCTTAGTACTGTACCATCACCTTCCCTCTAAGTCTTGGCAAATATGTGGGCAATTGTGTCTCTAAAACACTGCTACAGGAAAGAAAAATGGTGCAGTATCACTGGAAAAATAGTTTGGTGGTTTCCTGTGAAGTTAAAGACTTAATCATATGACTCAGACATTTCACACCTGAGTTTCTATGAAACTTGTGTCTGAGCACCAATGTTTATATCAACTCTATTCATAACTACCACAAACTGGAAAGAATCTAAAAGTCCCTCAGTAAGTGAATGTATGAGCAAACTGTGGCACATCCATACAATGGAATACTACTCAGAATAAGAAAATAAACTATTGATGCACACAAAACTTAGTGACTCTGTTTGACATTATGCTGCATAACAGAAGCCAATGTGAAAAGACTACATAAAACATTATGTCATTTATGTGACATTATATAAAACAGAAGACTATAAGGATAGGGAACAGTTTGTTGGCATCTATGGGTAAGAGGAAGGATAATTCTAAAGTGACAGAACAAGGGATTTTGTGAGGGATGTTGAAACTATTCTGTGTCCTGATGTAATGATGATTACATTTGTCTGTATATGTGTTAAAATGTATAGAAATGCATGCCATAAAATAAAAATATTTTAAAATAATATTAAAATAGTGTATAGGTTAAAATTTATTTTAAATGTTAATTGTTAGGAAGTCCACTGCTTTTCTTGCTATAACAGAAATTGAAATCTCAAATATTTTTAGAGATAAAACAGGTAAAATAAATTCATTAATTTGTCCAGGTAAAAGAAAATAGGGAATGATAAGGACTAAGTTTAAATTATAGAGTGTGGGCCACAACCAAAGGCATTCAAATTCAATTAAACACAAAAAAGAGGACTGTGCACATATACACAGCACTGAGGACCACTGCTCTGTAAATTGTTTTTAGATGGCTTCATGTAATCCTACAACTCTGACCACCACATGAATAAATCTTATTTTAATGTCTGTTGTCTAGCTCTTGCTCTGAACTCAAATCTATATCTTTTCATAACTTCTGTATATATTTAACTATGTTTTCCACTGGTACGTCAAAACTTAACATGATCAAAAATGAAGTCATCATTTTGTTTTTCACTCAACTTTGTCATCCTCTTTTAATTAACTATTTTGTCTCACTGGCATAATTTGACATAGCAATCTTAATTTTTTCTTATCATAGTTTAGAACTGTTTTCTTTATTTTTGTTTATATCCTCTTTCTTCCACTAGACTGTAAAACATAAATGTGGACAAGAACTATATCCATTTAGCTTGCTGTCATAATTCTAGAACCTACCACATAATAAGCAGTCAGTAAACTATCTGTTGAATTACTACATGAAACCATCATCTATCTAATCACCTTCCATCACTTGCTATGTTTTCTCTCCACAATAATTGTTAATTCTTCTACATTTTGCTTCCTGAACAACTCTCATGTCTGTCTCTTATGCTGTTTTTTATTCTACACAATTTCTTAAAATATATAATAAATTTCTTTTGAAGACCTATTTTCATTATACATAATTTCTTAAATGTATTGATTTTTAATAAAGGTGCCATTATCCAATATGTACTATATAATAAGCAACAATATTATGAGGTAAGTATTTATTGTTATTTTCATTATTTTAATTGTACAAAGGGGAAGTGAAGGCTCAGAGAGGTCAAGTTACTCTCTCATGCCTAGTACCCAAACTAGAATTCAAATCCAGGCTTGCGTGACTGTCAAAGTCTTTGCTCTTTTTATTACACCATTATTACCACCAGTCATTACTACTTGTATTGTCAATGTCCCATGTGAATAAGTCTTCATACATTTTGAAGTATTCATACACATTATGGCACTGAATCCTACTTCAGTGGTCTGGTAATCTGATGCTCTGAGAGAAGACTTTTGACCTAGGTCACAGAGTAAGCAGGTGAAATCCAAGCTTTCTGACTCCTATATATCTTTCCATTATATCATTCAGTCTTTGTAAGTACTCTCAGGCAGAAATTTTACTTTTTCTCATATTCTCCATAGCACTTAGCACAGAGTTGAGCACAAAGTAGCTTCTTAATATGTTTATTGGTTTTACAACTTGATTTAACAGCATTCTCAATTTTTTTAAACAAATACAGTTTCCTGACAACCGGAGTGATATCTATTCCTTTAGTTATTCACAAAACAGAAATTTTCCTGAATTAATTTATTCACTTGGTACATAACCAACCCTTAATTTTTCCTCACTTAAAACTTCATAATTTAGCACTCTCAACAGTCTTTTAAAATGGGATCAAATGATCTTATTTTACAATCCCTTTTTCTAAGCAACATCTTTTTATCTCTAATCTAGTCTCAAACTTAAACAACAGTTCAGAGAAATAGCAAAGAACTTTTCTATGTACCCAAGAACTGCCAATATTGTTTTATTTTACAATATTATGTTCAAATACACATGAACTAAAGATGATTCTTATCTCAATAATTTGTATTTCAGGTGGGGATTTTCTTTTAATCTGTGGACATGAACACAACCATTGTTGCTATAGATGAAGCAATACTGTGAAGTTGGGGGAAGGGTTCAGTTTTAGGTGAAAGGGTATAGTGACAATGAGTCAGGAGTTTGAAAATGACCCACCCTGCTGCCAGCATTGCTACAGAATCTCTTGGTGGAGAGCCCAGATCCCTTCCAGTAAGCTGCTCAAAATGTTTGATTCCTTTTTTTATTTGGTTGCCAATTTATTAAGTGGTTAACCTTGGACTGCATCGATCAAGATTTTAATTAATTAAGGCCAGTTTGAAATACTTTTAGAAATCTTACTAATTTCAATATACCAAGCTGGCACATTTATAAGAATCCAGCAATTGCTGAAATACTAAATCATCTCCACTAAGATGCAATAGTTGCCAGCAGAGCATTAATCAACTCAAGAGCTAATTGTTAAGATGAAGAGAAAAAAGCAATCCAACATTTCTTCTCCCTCTCCCTATAGTGTGGAAGAAGGATAAAGGTGGTGAGAAGTACCTTTTCATAGAATTTCAGAGCCAATTAGGCTCTCAGAGACTGTTTAATCTATTCTCCTTAATGTAAAATGGGGAGAGTAGCAAAGTCAGTCAATAGCATAGTCAGATTCCATGGTTCTAATGCATATCCTCTATTTCTATAATAGTTTTATTATGGAAAATTATTTTGTGTCACTACTCACCTATTCTATATATCTATAGAGAATAACAGAAAGATAGTGTCTTGATGTTAAACAGCATTTATGCATCTCACAAAATATTGCTGACCCACATTGTTGTTTTATACTGTATCAAATCAATGCAGAAACACAGGGCATGCTATTTGAAGTCCAATTCTAAAGCCATTTCTTTCTCCTAAAATAAAAAGTAATCATTTTCTAAATTGTTTTGCTTAACCATAGGTGTGTCCCTGACATCTAGAGTATAAGGCAACAGTGGTACTAATCTAGTGAATTACAAGCAGTGATTTAGGAAAAAAAAAGTATTTCCATTTGTCATTGAACCTCAAGACATGAGTTGGTGAAAGCACTAAACCTCATTAAGATTGCACTAAGTCAAACAGAATGACACTTTCCATTCTTTGAATCCACAGATTAGCTTTGCATGTGGCTAACATCAGCAGAAAAACAAAAATTGAATGTTTTGGGTTACTGGGAAACCATCTCTCACAACACATTAATAGTATATGAGAGAGAAAAGAGAAAGAGGATCAGATGCAAAGTAACCTTGGGCTAGGAAACAATAATAAATATGTCAGTGGTGCTTAAACTGTAGTGTGTATGAAAATCACCTGAGAAAAATTGCTAAAAATAGGCTGAATACAGATAGAGGTAGCATTGGTTTCCATATAAGGCTATGTGTGTGAATAACTAAATTATAAGATACAATTTTCTGAGATACATCACTGAATATTCTGATTCAGTCATTTTAAGCTAGTTATTTATAAAGCTACAAAAATGATTCTGATAATCTCTCAGGTTTGGGACCCTCTGGAATAAGGGAACTCAAAGGTGGTTTAATTCATTTCGCTTTCTACATGCAAAACCATACCTAAACCACTTGGAAATAAGAGTATTTCTTTATTTTAAAAGGCTATTGGTCTTACTATTCTTCTGAGAAATATGAATTAGAAACAGCCTGAGATTGCACTACACACCCATTACAAAGGCTAGATTTTTAAAAAGATGTCAGCAAAACACCGATATAACAACCATCCACTGAAGAAAGTACTTTCAAGACAGCTCTGACATCCAGGTAAGAGGTTGCAGTGCCCAGAATGAGCACAGAAATGGAAAAAATACATTGAAGAGAAGGAAATGAACAGTTTCGCTTTACCCATATCTTATCTTAAGACAAAAATAGAAACACAACATATAAAAACCTATGAGATACAGCAAAAGTAATTCTAAGAGGGGACCTTATAGTGTTAAATAAGCCTACATTAAAAGAGAAGATCTCAAATAAATTATTTTTACACCTCAAAGAACTAGAAAAATAACAAATAAAGTCCAAAATTAGCAGAAGGAAGAAAATAATAATATAACAGAAATAAGTGAAGTAGAGAATAGAAAACATTATACAAATGAAAGAAACTTAGACTAAGAAGTAAGATTTGAATAAATAAAATAAAAATGAAAGAGGAGATTTTATAACTAATACCAGGAAGTATGGTGGTGAGGGGAGCAATTATATGCCAACAAATCAGAAAACCTAGAATAAAGGACAAATTCTTAAAATAATAAACCTACCAAGACTTAATAAAGTAGAAAGCCTAAACAGACCAATAACAAATAAAGAAATTTAAGCAGCAATCAAAACAGAGGTGAATTCTACAAAACATTTAGTAAGAGCTAAAACACATCCTTCTTAGGCTCTTATAAAAAGTAGAAAAAGAGGCAAAACTGCCAAAGTCATTATGTAAGGCCAGAATCACCCCAATACCAAAGCCAGACAAAGACATCATAAGAAAACAACACTACAGGTCAATATCCCTAATGAACACAGAGGCTAAAATCTCTCAACAAAATACTAGCAAAATGAATTTAAGAGCACATTAAAAGGATCAAGTATAATTTGTCTCTGGGATGTAAGGATGTTTCAACATGCACAAATCAATCAATGTGATACCCTTCATAAACAGAATGAAGGATTAAAATCATGTGATGTATGGCAATATGTAAATCAATGGATGTGTAACTGATGTGATTCTGCAATCTGTATACGGGGTAAAAATGGGAGTTCATAACCCACTTGAATCAAAGTGTGAAATATGATATATCAAGAACTATGTAATGTTTTGAACAACCAACAATAAAAATTTAAAAAAATAAATAAAAATAAATAAAAAATAAAATCATGTGATCATCTCAGCAGATGAAGAATCAGCATTTAACAAAATCAATAGGCCTTAATGATTAAAAACTTAACAAATTAGATATAGAAGGAACTAAATTAAGCACAATAAAGACTATTTATGAAAAGCCCACAATTAATATCATACAAAATCAATGGTAAAAACCACAAGATTTTCCTCTACAATCAAGAAGAGATGCCTTCTCTCAATTCTCCAATTCAACACAGTACTTGAAGGTCTATCTAGAGCAATTAAGCAAGAAAAAAACCGGAAAGGAATCCAAGTCAGAAAGGAAAAAGTTAAATGATCTGTTTGCTGATAACATGATCTCCTATGTAGGAAACTCTAAAATATACATGTGAACACATAGAATAGTAAATGAATTCATTAGAATTGCAGGATACGAAATCAACATATAAAAATTCGTTACATTTTTATGTACCAACAGTAAACTGTCTGAAAAGGAAATTTTAAAAAAATTCCATTTATAGTAGCATCTAAAAGAATAAAATACATAGGAATTAACTAAATCAGGGAGGTAAAAGACTTATTCACCAAAAATTAGAAAACACTGATGAAAGAAATTAAAGGCCTCCTATGTTCATGAATTAATATTAATATTGTTAAAATATCCATACTATCACAAGTAATCTATAGATTCAAAGCAATAGATATCAAAACTATGGTATTTTATATAAAAAAGAAAAAACAATCCCAAAGTCTATATGGAACCACAGAATACCTTAAATAACCAAAGAAAGAAGAAGAAAGCAGGAGGTATCATACTCTGATTTCATCATATATTACAAAGCTACAGTAATAAAAACAGAATAGTATTGGCATACAAACAGATTACAGACCAATGAAAAAGTATAGAGACATCAGAAATAATCCCACACAGATATTGTCAACTGATATTTTTATACATTGATTGATTGATTGATTGATTGATTCACATGTGGTGCTGAAGATTGAACCCAATGCCTCGCATGTGCTAGGCAAGTGCTCTACCACTGAGTTACAACACCAGCCTGTCAACTGATATTTGATATGATGTGTGTTCATCTCATTGTTGTTAATGATCTGTTGGTATATATGAGGAAACAGCATGTCCACATGCAAAAGAATGAAATTGAACCCTTACACCATACACAGTGGGATAGGTAATGGTTTCTAGTATACATAAGCATGAGTCACAAAAGTTGATAAATTATACTCCATCAATTTTTTTAATTGCACAGAAATGTGAATATACTGAACACTACTGAATTGTACACTTAACAGTGGTTAAGATAATACATCTTGTATTATGTGCACTTTACAACAATTTAGAAGTAAAAGAAAAAAAAGAAAGGATAGAAAGAAAAGCACAAACCTCAAGATCACTGCTTCTAAACACACAGTTACATGCTAAGTTGCAAAGCAAGGATAGATGAACCTGGATGAGTTGGTAAAAAGGTACACTCAGAATATTTGCTTATGAGTAACTCTGTAACTTTAGCAATTCCATTCTCAACTTCCAAGAACTTTATTGTTATGGATTAAATTTCATCCCTCTAGAAAAGATATGTTGGAGTCCTAACCCCTAGTACTTCAGAATATGACCTTATTTAGAGACAAGGTCTTTACAGAGATAATTTAAATGAGGTCATTAGGGTGGGATCTAATCAAATATTACTGGTTTCCCTTTAGAAAGAAAATTGGGTTGTTATACTCAGAGGGAAGACAATGTGAAGAGACACATGAAAAAGATGGTCATCTATAGGCCAAGATACATGTGACACAACCAGAAACTAGAAGAGAATCCCAAAACAGATCCTTCTGTAGCATCTTCACAGGGATCCAATACCTTAGTCTTAGACTTCTGGGCTCCAGAACTGTAAGATGATATATTTGTTGTTCTAAAAGAAATTTAATTTTCTGTTTCTTAAAAAACAGCACTTTAAAAGAAAGGCAAGTCACAAAAAGTATTTGCATGGCCAAAAACTGATATCAAAAATATGTAAAGAATCATTATAGCTCAATAAGATAAAAACACAATAAATATGTAGAAAGATTTGAGCAGATACTTTCTCAAAGAAGATATATATACAGTTGGTAAATAAGTACAGGAAAAGAACCCCAGTGTCATTACTATTAAGAAAATTCAATTAAAACCACAAGGACACATCATTATGTGCCTATTAGAATGACTAAAATTAAAAATAACTGACCGTACAGTGTTAGTGAGAATTTGGAGGAACTGGAAAACTAATACACTGCTAACTCAAAGCTAAAATTGTACAACTTTGGGGACATGTTTGACATTAACAAGGTACATACTATTGATGCACATAATAATATGGATGGACTTCAAAATAGATTGTGTTTAAAAAGAAGACCAAAACAATAGTGTACATACTGTAAAACTTCATGGATGTGAAATTCAATAAATGAATAAACTGTAGTGACTGAGAAAAATGATTGCCTCAAACAATGGATGTAATATTCTGGGATTGACTGTAAATAGGCAGAAGGAAACATTTTTGTGGGCTGATGGATATTGATAATTCTCGATTCTGGTGATGATTATATATATATGTCAAAACTCAAACTATAAACATAAAATGAATTCATTTTATTTTATGTAAATGATAATAATGTAGATTTTCATAGTAAGTAAAGACAGCAAGTGGTCATCTTTGTTTTTTTTTTAATTTTAATTTTTTTTATTGTTGGTTGTTCAAAACATTACATAGTTCTTGATATATCATCTTTCACACTTTGCTTCAAGTGGGTTATGAACTCCCATTTTTACCCCATATACAGATTGCAGAATCACATCAATTACACATCCATTGATTTACATATTGCCATACTAGTGACTGTCGTGTTCTGCTACCTTTCCTATCCTCTACTATCCCCCCTCCCCTCCCCTCCCCTCCCCTCCCCTCTTCTCTCTCTACCCCCTCTACTGACCTTCATTTCTCCCCCTTGTATTATTTTTCCCTTTCCCCTCATTTCCTCTTGTATGTTCTTTTGTATAACCCTGAGGGTCTCCTTCCATTTCCATGCAATTTCCCTTTTCTCTCCCTTTCCCTCCCACCTCTCATCTCTGTTTAATGTTAATCTTCTTCTCATGCTCTTCGTCCCTACTCTGTTCTTAGTTACTCTCCTTATATCAAAGAAGACATTTGGCATTTGTTTTTTAGGGATTGGCTAGCTTCACTTAGCATAATCTGCTCTAGTGCCATCCATTTCCCTGCAAATTCTATGATTTTGTCATTTTTTAATGCAGAGTAATACTCCATTGTGTATAAATGCCACATTTTTTTAATCCATTTGTCTATTGAAGGGCATCTGTGTTGGTTCCACAGTCTTGCTATTGTGAATTGAGCTGCTATGAACATCGATGTAGCAGTGTCCCTGTAGCATGCTCTTTTTAGGTCTTTAGGGAATAGACCAAGAAGGGGAATAGCTGGGTCAAATGGTGGCTCCATTCCCAGCTTTCCAAGAAATCTCCATACTGCTTTCTAAATTGGCTGCACCAATTTGCAGTCCCACCAGCAATGTACACGTGTACCCTTTTCCCCACATCCTCGCCAGCACTTGTTGTTGTTTGACTTCATAATGGCTGCCAATCTTACTGGAGTGAGATGGTATCTTAGGGTGGTTTTGATTTGCATTTCTCTGACAGCTAGAGATGGTGAGCATTTTTTCATGTACTTGTTGATTGACTGTATGTCCTCCTCTGAGAAGTGTCTGTTCAGGTCCTTGGCCCATTTGTTGATTGGGTTGTTTGTTCTCTTATTGTC
Organism: Marmota monax; assembly: GCF_021218885.2. Lineage (NCBI taxonomy): Eukaryota > Metazoa > Chordata > Mammalia > Rodentia > Sciuridae > Marmota > Marmota monax. The sequence goes on along the minus strand of NW_026692025.1, from coordinate 257,304 downwards.
TAATGTTTTGAGTTCTTTGTATACTCTGGATATTAGGGCTCTATCTGAAGTGTGAGGAGTAAAGATTTGTTCCCAGGATGTAGGCTCTCTATTTACCTCTCTTATTGTTTCTTTAGCTGAGAAAAAACTTTTTAGTTTGAGTAAGTCCCATTTGTTGATTCTAGTTATTAACTTTTGTGCTATGGGTGTCCTATTGAGGAATTTGGAGCCCGACCCCACCGACTGTAGATCGTAGCCAACTTTTTCTTCTATCAGACGGCGTGTCTCTGATTTGATATCAAGCTCCTTGATCCATTTTGAATTCACTTTTGTCCATTCACAATATCTTCAAAAAAAATAAAATACTTGGGAATCAACCTAACAAAAGAGGTGAAAGACTTATACAATGAAAACTACAGAACCCTAAAGAGAGAAATAGAAGAAGATCTTAGAAGATGGAAAAATATAACCTGTTCATGGATAGGCAGAACTAACATCATCAAAATGGCGATATTACCAAAAGTTCTCTATAGGTTTAATGCAATGCCAATCAAAATCCCAATGGCATTTCTTGTAGAAATAGAGAAAGCAATCATGAAATTCATATGGAAAAATAAAAGACCCAGAATAGCAAAAACAATGCTAAGCAAGAAGTGTGAATCAGGCGGTATAGCGATACCAGACTTCAAACTATACTACAGAGCAATAGTAACAAAAACAGCATGGTACTGGTACCAAAACAGGCGGGTGGACCAATGGTACAGAATAGAGGACACAGAAACCAATCCACAAAACTACAACTATCTTATATTTGATAAAGGGGCTAAAAGCATGCAATGGAGGAAGGATAGCATCTTCAACAAATGGTGCTGGGAAAACTGGAAATCCATATGCAACAAAATGAAACTGAATCCCTTTCTCTCACCATCTTTGGTTTTGGATTTAATGATATTGGAGTCTTTGTTGACCTGTAGAAGACCAGTTTTGGCAAAGTGGTAGGGACAAAGTTGTAGCTAGAGCAGATTCAAGAGAAAAGAGTGGATCTACTAAGTATGGACAATTCTTTCAATATTTCTTTTAGAATGGAGCAGAATAGTGACAAAATAGTAGAGTCAAGGGAAGATTCTTAAATTACATATTTGCACATATGATTATCTGTTGAGATAGGAGAAGGAGACATTGGAAGTTTGAAGAAAGTTGAAAAGTTCTAAAATAGTCACCCAGGAGAGTGAATTTATTTATAAATAATGTAGAATTTCTAGATAACAAAATATATCAATCAAATGCAAGTGAAAAGAAAACAGTAGTGGTGATCTTAATGTCACAAGCTGAAATTCAAGACCATATGCACCAATAAAAATAAAGGAAAGCATTATGTAATGGTTTTTAAAAGCTGAGAACTTGATACAATGTGTAAGTATGGCAGTAAAAGAACTAAAATAAAAGCATTTTTTAAATTCAAGGACACGTTGATATCACAAGTATAGCAGTAGATTTCAATATGCTTCCTTAAGGATTAGAATTTCTAGAAATTAATTCATTCAAGAAATTGATTTAAAATATGTATATAGAAACTTAACATCTCTCAAACACAGGATAGACATTTTTATATTTGTAGAAAAACATGAAAATCAATTCATGTCTGTAAGCCATGAAGTAAACTTAAACATCTTTTAAAATATATTTTTTTCAGTACTGGAGATTAAAGCCAGGTGTGCTCTACTACTGAGCTACATCCCAGCCCTTTTTATATTTCAAGACAGAGTCTCACTAAGTTGCTGAAGCTGACCTCAACTTGCCATCCTCTTGCCTCAGCTTCCCAAGTCACTGGGATTACAGCTATGCACCATCACACCTGGCAAAAGAATCATTTTTTAAATTGTAGTTGGACACAACACCTTTATTTATTTATTTATATGTGGTGCTGAGGATTGGACCCAGGGCCTCACATGTGCTAGGTGACTACTCTACCACTGAGCCACAACCCCAGTCCACAAGTATAGGTTTTTAAGTGTGTTTTTATTAGTAAATTCTGGTTATACATAATATTGAAGTTAATTTTGACATAATCATATAAGCATGAAATATAATTTACTTCACTTTAGTTTCCAGTAATTCCTCTTTCACTCCCCTCCTTCCTCTCCCTGATCACCTTTTTCTACTCTACTGGTCTTTCTTCTATTTATTTATAGTTTTTAATTGATGTTTTATAGGTATACATAAAAGTGAATTTCACTATGGTATATTTACACATGTTCATAGTATAATTTGGTCAATTTCATTCTGCAGTTCCTCCCCTTTCCTATCCCCCATCCCTTCCCTCTCTCTCCCTTCTCTACTTCACTTATTTCCCCACTGCTTTCCTGGGACTCACCCACCTTCTAACCCTTTTCACTTATTTTGGTCTAGCTTTAGCATATGAGAGAAAACATTTGACCCTTGACTTTCTGAGTCTGGCTTATTTCACTTAACATGATGTTCTCCAGTTCCATCCACTTACCAGCAAATTACATCATTTCATTCTTCTTTATGGCTGAGCAAAACTCTATTGTGTGTATATATACCACATTTTCTTTATCCATTCATCTGTTGATGGGCATTTGGGTTGGTTCCATATCTTGGCTATTGTGAATCGTGCTGCTATAAATGTTGATGTTCTCATATAGATTTTAAGAAAAATATTTTGTAATCATAACACAACAAGAAACATACAATAAAATGGTTGAATAGTCATAACTGCTTAGAAAATGACCTTGTCAATGAAAACAATTTTACAAAGATATATAAATGTTGCAGTTTTGCAATATAGAAGTATATGTTAAGTGAATCATCAAGCTGCAAAGAGAGTAAGAAATCCATAGAGACAAAAAAATAAAGTAAAATTTGGGACCTAAAGAGGTCAGCACTAAAGCCAACATTTACTGAGAAGTTATCTGCCGAGCCTGAGTGCTTTTAGCTTCTGTTTCAAGGAGTGCACAGGGCACAGGAAACCGGCCATAAATACCCCAAATTGACAGCTCTCCTGATAGGACAGCCATGTTTAGCTACAACTCAAAAAAGGCTTCACTATCAGCATGAAAATGAACAGAAAGTTATAGCAAAAAACATGCTTAATCTTGACTTTGGAACTGGAGTGTTTCTAACAAAATATGCCTCTCGCTATAGTTTTGTGGTGCAAAACACACACTACATGCAAGTTTCTTCAAATCACGTCTCAACCAGAAAATTCAATTTAAAGTTGTCTCGGCTTGGTAGTGCCTCCAGGCAACCAGCAGAAGCAAACCCAAATACTCTCTGGAGGAATGTAAGATCAATCAAAGCTAGAAAAGAGTTTTTACATACAAAGTTCCAAGGAACATAAACTAAAAGTCAGAAATCACAAAACACTGAAGGAATCAGGCACCATGATTCTGAGTCAGGATATAAAAATATTTTAAAATATATAGCAGAATCAGATCTCTAAGAGCTTTATATATTAAAATTATCAGACACAAAGAATATAAAGCAATTATGTCTATAAATTTTATGCATAACATTTTTGAGAATAAAAAGATATTTAAAAATACAAGCAAGACACAAGAGGTTAATTAATGATAATAAAGCATATTTGAACTTCTATAAATGAAAAAATAGTTTCTGTTTTAACTTTTCATTTTCACAATTTTAGATAAATAGCAAAATTATAAGAATATTACAAATAGTTCCTAGATACCTTCACCCAGTTTCTCCAAATGTTAAAATTTTACCACTTTGCTTTATGTCAATTTCTTTCTTTTTTTTTTAATTTTTTATTGTGGGTTGTTCAAAACATTACAAATTTCTTGACGTATCATATTCCACACTTTGATTCAAGTGGGTTATGAACTCCCACCTTCACCCCACACACAGATTGCAGAATCACATCAGTTACACATCCATTGATTTACAAATTGCCATACTAGTGTCTGTTGTGCTCCGCTGCCTTTCCCATCCTCCACCCTCCCCCCTTCCCACCTCTCCCCTTCCCTCCCCTCCTCTCTCTCTACCTCCTCCACTGTATAACCCTGAGGGTCTCCTTCCATTACCATGCAATTTCCCTTCTCTCTCCCTTTCCCTCCCACCTCTCATCCCTGTTAAATGTTAATCTTCTTCTCCTGCTCTTCGTCCCTACTCTGTTCTTAGTTACTCTCCTTATATCAAAGAAGACATTTGGCATTTGTTTTTTAGGGATTGGCTAGCTTCACTTAGCATAATCTGCTCTAATGCCATCCATTTCCCTGTAAATTCTATGATTTTGTCATTTTTTAATGCAAAGTAATACTCCATTGTGTATAAATGCCACATTTTTTTTATCCATTCATCTATTGAAGGGCATCTAGGTTGGTTCCACAGTCTTGCTATTGTGAATTGTGCTGCTATGAACATCGATGTAGCAGTGTCCCTGTAGCATGCTCTTTTTAGGTCTTTAGGGAATAGACTGAGAAGGGGAATAGCTGGGTCAAATGGTGGCTCCATTCCCAGCTTTCCAAGAAATCTCCATACTGCTTTCCAAATTGGCTGCACCAATCTGCAGTCCCACCAGCAATGTACAAGTGTACCCTTTTCCCCACATCCTCGCCAGCACTTGTTGTTGTTTGACTTCATAATGGCTGCCAATCTTACTGGAGTGAGATGGTATCTTAGGGTGGTTTTGATTTGCATTTCTCTGACAGCTAGAGATGGTGAGCATTTTTTCATGTACTTGTTGATTGACTGTATGTCCTCCTCTGAGAAGTGTCTGTTCAGGTCCTTGGCCCATTTGTTGATTGGGTTGTTTGTTCTCTTATTGTCTAATGTTTTGAGTTCTTTGTATACTCTGGATATTAGGGCTCTATCTGAAGTGTGAGGAGTAAAGATTTGTTCCCAGGATGTAGGCTCCCTATTTACCTCTCTTATTGTTTCTTTTGCTGAGAAAAAACTTTTTAGTTTGAGTAAGTCCCATTTGTTGATTCTAGTTATTAACTTTTGTGCTATGGGTGTCCTATTGAGGAATTTGGAGCCCGACCCCACCGACTGTAGATCGTAGCCAACTTTTTCTTCTATCAGACGGAGCGTCTCTGATTTGATATCAAGCTCCTTGATCCATTTTGAATTCACTTTTGTGCATGGCGAGAGAAAGGGATTCAGTTTCATTTTGTTGCATATGGATTTCCAGTTTTCCCAGCACCATTTGTTGAAGATGCTATCCTTCCTCCATTGCATGCTTTTAGCCCCTTTATCAAATATAAGATAGTTGTAGTTTTGTGGATTGGTTTCTGTGTCCTCTATTCTGTACCATTGGTCCACCCGCCTGTTTTGGTACCAGTACCATGCTGTTTTTGTTACTATTGCTCTGTAGTATAGTTTGAAGTCTGGTATCGCTATACCGCCTGATTCACACTTCTTGCTTAGCATTGTTTTTGCTATTCTGGGTCTTTTATTTTTCCATATGAATTTCATGATTGCTTTCTCTATTTCTACAAGAAATGCCATTGGGATTTTGATTGGCATTGCATTAAACCTATAGAGAACTTTTGGTAATATCGCCATTTTGATGATGTTAGTTCTGCCTATCCATGAACAGGGTATATTTTTCCATCTTCTAAGATCTTCTTCTATTTCTCTCTTTAGGGTTCTGTAGTTTTCACTGTATAAGTCTTTCACCTCTTTTGTTAGGTTGATTCCCAAGTATTTTATTTTTTTTGAAGATATTTTGAATGGAGTGGTTGTCCTCATTTCCATTTCAGAGGATTTGTCGCTGATATACAGGAATGCCTTTGATTTATGCGTGTTGATTTTATATCCTGCCACTTTGCTGAATTCATTTATTAGCTCTAATAGTTTCTTTGTAGAGCCTTTTGGGTCTGCTAGGTATAGAATCATATCATCTGCAAATAGTGATAATTTAAGTTCTTCTTTTCCTATTTTTATGCCTTTAATTTCTTTCGTCTGTCTAATTGCTCTGGCCAGTGTTTCGAGAACTATGTTGAAGAGAAGTGGAGAGAGAGGGCATCTCTGTCTTGTTCCAGATTTTAGAGGGAATGCCTTCAGTTTTTCTCCATTCAGAATGATGCTAGCCTGAGGCTTAGCATAGATTGCTTTTACAATATTGAGGTATGTTCCTGTTATCCCTAGTTTTTCTAGAGTTTTGAACATAAAGGGATGCTGTACTTTGTCAAATGCTTTTTCCGCATCTATCGAGATGATCATATGGTTCTTATTTTTAAGTCTATTGATGTGGTGAATAACATTTATTGATTTCCATATATTGAACCAGCCTTGCATCCCAGGGATGAATCCTACTTGATCATGGTGTACAATTTTTTTGATATGTTTTTGTATCCGATTCGCCAGAATTTTATTGAGGATTTTTGCATCTAGGTTCATTATAGATATTGGTCTGTAGTTTTCTTTCTTTGAAGTGTCTTTGTCTGGTTTAGGTATCAGGGTGATGTTGGCCTCATAGAATGAATTTGGAAGTTCTCCCTCCTTTTCTATTTCCTGAAGTAGCTTGAAAAGTATTGGTATTAGTTCTTCTTTAAAGGTTTTGTAAAATTCTGCTGTATACCCATCTGGACCTGGGCTTTTCTTAGTTGGTAGTCTTTTTATGGTTTCTTCTATTTCCTCAATTGATATTGGTCTGTTTAGGTTGTCTATATCCTCCTGACTCAATCTGGGCAGATCATATGACTTCAGAAATTTATCGATGCCTTCACTATCTTCTAATTTATTGGAGTATAAGGATTCAAAATAGTTTTTGATTATCTTCTGTATTTCTGAAGTGTCTGTTGTGATATTGCCTTTTTCATCCCGTATGCTAGTAATTTGAGTTCTCTCTCTTCTTCTCTTCACTAGCATCGCTAAGGGTCTGTCGATTTTGTTTATTTTTTCAAAGAACCAACTTTTAGTTTTGTCAATTTTTTCAATTGTTTCTTTTGTTTCGATTTCATTAATTTCAGCTCTGATTTTAATTATTTCTTGCCTTCTACTTCTTTTGCTGTTGCTTTGCTCTTCTTTTTCAAGGATTTTGAGATGAAGTATGAGATCATTTATTTGTTGTTTTTTTCTTTTTTTAAGGAATGAACTCCAAGCAATGAATTTTCCTCTTAGAACTGCTTTCAATGTGTCCCATAGATTCCGATATGTTGTGTCTGTGTTTTCATTTATCTCTAAGAATTTTTTAATTTCCTTCTTGATGTCTTCTATAACCCATTGATCATTCAGTAACCTATTGTTCATTCTCCAAGTGATGTATGCTTTTTCCTTCCTTCTTTTATCATTGATTTTCAGTTTCATTCCATTATGATCAGATAAGATGCATGGTATTATCTCTACTCCTTTATATTGTCTAAGAGTTGCCCTGTGACATAATATATGATCTATTTTTGAGAAGGATCCATGTGCTGCTGAGAAAAAAAGTGTAACTGCTTGATGTTGGGTGGTATACTCTATATATGTCAATTAGGTCTAGGTTATTAATAGTGTTATTGAGTTCTATAGTTTCCTTATTCAACTTTTGTTTGGAAGATCTGTCCAGTGGCGAGAGAGGTGTGTTGAAGTCTCCCATGATTACGGTATGGTGGTCTATTAGACTCTTGAACTTGAGAAGAGTTTGTTTGACGAACATAGCTGCACCATTGTTTGGGGCATAAATATTTATGATTGTTATGTCTTGTTGGTGTATGGTTCCCTTAAGCAGTATGTAGTGTCCCTCTTTATCTCTTTTGATTAACTTTGGCTTGAAATCTATTTTATTTGATATGAGTGTGGACACGCCTGCTTGTTTCCGAAGTCCATATGAGTGATATGATTTTTCCCAACCTTTCACCTTCAGCCTATGTATGTCTTTTCCTATCAAATGCGTCTCCTGTAGGCAGAATATTGTTGGGTCTTGTTTTGTGATCCATTCTACTAGCCTGTGTCTCTTAATTGGTGAGTTTAAGCCATTAACATTTACGGTTATTATTGAGATATGGGTTGTTCTTCCAGCCATATTGGTTTATTTCTGTTACTAAACATGGTTTGTTTTCCTCTTTGATTATTCCCCCCCCCTTTACTGTCCTACCTCCCACTGTTGGTTTTCATTGTTATTTTCCATTTCCTCTTCCTGTAATGCTTTGGCGAGGATGTTTTGAAGAGATGGTTTTCTAGCTGCGAATTCTTTAAACTTTTGTTTATCGTGGAAGGTTTTAATTTCATCCTCCATCCTGAAGCTTAATTTCACTGGATACACAATTCTTGGTTGGAACCCATTTTCTTTCAGTGTTTGAAATATGTTATTCTAGGATCTTCTAGCTTTCAGAGTCTGTGTTGAAAGATCAGCTGTTATCCTGATTGGCTTACCCCTAAATGTGATCTGCTTCCTTTCTCTTGTAGCTTTTAAAATTCTCTCCTTATTCTGTATGTTGGGCATCTTCATTATAATGTGTCTAGGTGTGGATCTCTTATGATTTTGCACATTCGGTGTCCTGTAGGCTTCTAGGATTTGGGATTCTGTCTCATTCTTCAAGTCTGGGAAGTTTTCTTGTATTATTTCATTGAATAGACTGCTCATTCCTTTGGTTTGGAGCTCTGTACCTTCCTGTATCCCAATGACTCTTAAGTTTGGTCTCTTAATGTTATCCCATATTTCTTGGATGTTCTGCTCATGGTTTCTTAACAGTCTTGCTGAGCTGTCTATGTTCTTTTCCAGTTGAAATACTTTGTCTTCATTGTCTGATGTTCTGTCTTCTAAGTGTTCTACTCTGCTGGTAGTATTCTCCATTGAGTTTTTAAGTTGGTTTATTGCTTCCTGCATTTCTAGGATTTCTGATTGCTTGTTTTTTATACCCTCTATCTCCCTGTATAGTTGATCCTTTGCTTCCTGGATTTGTTTGCGTAATTTGTTGTCGAAGTGATCTTTCATTGTCTGATTTTGCTGTTTAATGTCTTCCTTGATACTCCAGATCATCTGAAGCATGTATATCCTGAATTCTTTATCTGACATTCCATCTGCTGCAGCTGTTACCTCTTCTAAAGTTGCATTGACCTGCATTGCTTGTGGTCCTTTCTTTCCTTGTCTTTTCATACTGCTTGCGTATCTTTCCTGCAGGTGCGGGCGGCGGCTCTGCTCTCTCCTTATTCCAATTGGGGTGTCGTGGCTACCACGCCAGCAGGTCACTGGGCCTGTTCTGGGAGCTGGCGGCGGCTCTGTTCTGCCCCTACTCCAATTGGGGTGACGAGTGTACCACACCGGCAGGCCACCGGGCCTGATCCGCCGGTCGGTTGCAGGTTTGCCTACCCTGCAGGCGCGGGCGGCGGCTCTACTCTGCCCCTACTCCAAATGGGGTGACGTGTCTGTCGTACCAGCAGGCCACTGGGCCTGTGCCGCTGGTCGGTCGCAGATCTGCCCACCTTTCGGGCACGGGTGGAGGCTCTGCTCTGCCCCTACTCCAATTGGGGTGTCATGACTACCCCGCCTGCAGGACACTGGGCCTGTTCCTGGCATGGGCGGCGACTCTGCTCTGTCACTACTCCAATTAGGGTGGTGTTTGTACCACGCCGGCAGGCTCCTGGGCCTGATCCGCCGGTCTGTTGTAGGTCTGCCTACCTTGGAGGCGCGGGCGGCGGATCTGCCCTGCCCCTCCTACCACGCCTGCGGACCCCTGGGCCTGATCTGCAGGTTGATCACTGGTCTGCTCACCCTGCGGGCACGGGTGGCGGTTCCGCTCCGCCCCCACTCCAGTTGGGGTCACGTGACCACCACACCGGCAGGGCCTGATCCGGGCGTGGGAGAAGGATCTGCTCTGCCCCTACTCCAGTTGGGGTGACGTGTGTACCACACTGGCAGGCCACTGGGCCTGACCCGCCAGGCTGTCACAGGTCTGTTTACCTTGCAAGCGCGAAGGGCGGCTCTGCCCTGCCCCTCCTACCACGCCCATGTACCACTGGGTCACGGGTCTGCCCACCTTGCGGGTGCGGGTGGCGGCTCCGCTCCGCCCCCTCTCCAATTGGGGTCACGTGGTCACCATGCTGGCGAGCCGCTGGGCCTGCTCCGGGCGCTGGCGGCGGCCCGGCTCCTCCCCTCTGGCTCGAGGACAAATTGAGGAGACTCGGGTGACTGTGCCTCACCCCCCTTACCAGGAGACCAACTGCTTATGTCACCGCTGGTATTGATGAAGTTCTCTCCTCCGCCGCTTTCTGCTGACATCAGATCTCTGCCATGTTGGTATCCTATGCGAATGGCAGCATTTCGTTCCCCTTGCCGGGCAACCAAAGCAATGGGTGAGACCTGACAGGCCCTCAGCAGGACCCGGACCGAGACGCAGTTTCCGCGGGCTCCTAGCCCCAGGCCAGGGAAGTTCCGGGAGCCAGAACTCGGCCGCTCCGTGCTCGGTGTAAGCTCCTATAAGTGTAAGCTCCAAGAAGCGGTCCCCGCGGGCTCAGTTCCGGGAGCCGGAATTCGGCTGCTTAGTGCTTGGTGTATGCTCTGATAGGAGCAGGGTCCAAGAAGCAGCCTCCGCAGGCTCCGCAGCCCTGGGCCAGGGCGGTTCCGGGATGGTTCCGGGAGCCGGAACTCGGCCGCCCCGCGCTTGGTGTTCGCTCCGATAAGATCAGATTCTAAGAAGCACCCTGGTGCTGAACCCTAGCAATCTGTCTGCAAGCCGCAGGCGAATTGCAGCCTGAAATTACCTGTTCTATGGCTGAATGAGCTGCGGTCAGTCGAAAACAGGGATGGTGACGTCAGTTTACCAACATGGTGGCTGCTGGCCTCCTCTGTGGTCTGACAGGTGTGGAGAACCGAGATGGACCGCTTCCTTCCCCCGTCTCGAACCCAGAATTCAGCCCTGAGTACGGTGCTTGCGTGGCTGGCAGAAACTGCAGCGCTGTAACCCTGCGTCTCTATCCCAGCGCGCCTTGCAGACTCTAGCCGCGGGGCGGTTTGCTGAATAAGCAGTTTTACCCTCCGTGCGACAAACCTCTCGCGTTTGAGTCCCCGTAGCCGATCCTCGTGCAATGGAAATCCTTCCTTCAGGTTCCGGAGCACCCCACTATTGCTGGAAATTCCTAACAAGATATCCTTTAGCCGTCCTGACTTGTCATACTCCCACACAGTGAAGCAGCACACGGGGGCAATGCACTCCCCTCGCCGCCATCTTCCTCTCCCTCCTATGTCAATTTCCTATATTCATTTGCTCTCTCTTTTCACCTATATAAAATTATTATGTAATATATATCATTTATTTCATAGCATTTATTACATAGAATTTATTTTTATTTATTTTTCTGAATCATTCAGGAGTAGGTTACAGAATGATATCCCTTTACTCCTAAATACTTCATTTCCTTTCTAAAAGCAAAAGAATATGGTAAGATTACAGAATATGGTAAGATTATCACAAAAATAAAATTAACATTGATAAAATGCTACTATCAAATCTATAGACTTTATTTAGATTTCCCACAGGACTGGTATGTATCAGAACAAAAGGCACTGAATATTCCAATATTTGTATAGATTCCTTTTTGTCTTTAGCTTGAAAATATAAGTCCAAATACTGTGATAAAATATTACTTAAGTTAGAGAACTGATGTCAGTAAAATGGCAAAATAGGCAGCTCCCAATTCCCTTTTCTCCACAGAAACATCAAAAACAAGCACACAAGAGGGCTGGACATTATAACCAAGAAGAAAGAACAGGACCTTCCAGCATTCCTCCTCAATAGAAACATCAATTATGAAAAAACCTTCACAAATGTTAAAGAAACCGGGTGAGAGATGACAGCACTTGAGTGTAGCACAGAAATAAAATACACATTGACAAGGACAAGAAGGATAGTTTACATTACCTTTATCACTGTTCTCCCAACCCCAGGCAGTTCAACACAGAGAGAGACTTCCTCTGCTTAGGGGAAGAAGAGGAAAGTGAGCACTGAACTTGTCTCAGACCTCAATACCAGGCCCACCTAGTAAAACTCAGCACATGGGCAGGCTGTGACACCCCCAGACTCTAGGCACACACTGGTCCCCAGGCTGAATTTCTCACAGATTCAACCTCCAAATCTGCCTGGGGTACTCAAGTCTCTGGGCCTGTGTTACCACCAGGCCACACCCTGCAGATTCAGACTCCAGGCCTACCCAAGTGCCAGGATGGTTCCAGTGGCCCTGGCTCCAGACTGCCCCAGCACTGGGATGGCCCCCACAGTCCCAGACTTCAGGCCTGGCCCAATATGTAGGCATTCCTCAGAACCTTAGCCATCAGATCAGCACCCACAGAACCAGATTCCAGGGCAATACTTGAGCTTCCAGGCTCATCAGGTGACAGGCTAGCCCCTGTACCTCCAGGCTTTAGACCTATCCCAGGTTCCACATCAACGCAGAACCAGAGTGGCCTATATAGCCCCAGGCTTCAAGCCCTTCTCAGCACCAAGTCAGCACCCTTTGATTCAGGCACTAGACCTGTACTCATGGACACAGTTTCCAGGATTACCCAGTGCTAGGCCAGTCCCTGAAGCCCTACTCCCCAGAAGACCCAGGATCTAGGCCTATTTCAATAGACCCAGGGTCTAAGCCATCTTGGGAAATTGCAGGGCTGGGCCTTTCTTCATAGAACCAGGTTCTAGGATCATACCTATCAACCCAGGTTACAACTGACCCCCACAGCTCCAGGACCCAGGTTAGCTTTTATGGACCTACCCCTCAAGACAGTACTCACACTCATCTACCAGGTCAGCACCTACAATCCTGGGCTCCATAATGGAACCCATAGACATAGCTATATATCTGCCTCATGCTGGCACCACACACCAGATTGGCCACTGTTATTTCAGGCTCCAGTGGACCCAGAGTCCAGGTCTGCTCTAGCATGCATAGCAGAATGGACTTACTCCACAGTGGTGCCTCATTGGACACTGTGGAAAAAGGCTCCAGTGCCACCTCTGTAGACTTAGGCTTCAGGACTGTCCCTGTGGACTTAGGACCCAGACCTGGCACCATAGACTCAGCTCCTTGCCTTGCCCCAGTGCCAAACCAACCTTGGTCTCCAAACCTGTTCCAATATAACTAGGAAGCAGGATCATACCAGTATCTCACCATCCCCTGAAGATTCAGGCTCAAAGCCTGACTTAATGCCCCCGTGGACCCAGGCTTCAGGCTCCCAGAGGTACAGACTTTAATCTCACCCTTGCAGAACCAGGCTCCAGGCCTATGCAGGGAGATAAGATTAATAGGTCCACCCAGTAGATACAGGCCTTAGGGCAAACACTGTGGCCCCAGACCCCAGGCCCCAAGCCCACCCATTGCAGACTCACACATCAGGCCAGCCATGAACCATGCCATATTCCTGTTCAGAATCTCTGGATGGCTGGATTGTAAAGGAGTTTTGCAGATCTAAGCCATCTGCAAAGACTAGAATTTTTTTTCTATTTCTTCATATGTTTAGACTCTGATGAATGGCCACAATGATTAAGAACAATAAGAGAAATATGATATAACTGAATGAAAAAAATAAAGCATAAGTAACTCTCTGTAAAGAAATAAAGATATATGAACTGACAAAAGAATTTATAATAATTGTTTTAAGTCAGCTCAGTAAACTTAAAGAAAATATAGAGAATCAATTCAACAAAAACAAGAAAACAATAAAGGACAAACACAAGGAATTTAGCACACTGAAATCATGAAAAAAAAACCAACAAATTCTGAGGCTAAAACATAAATAATTAAAGGAAAAATGCAATGAGTGTCAATAGCAGAATTCATTAAGTCAAAAAAATCTGTGAACTCAGAGATATGTTACTTGAAAATATACAGTAAGAAGAGAAAAAAGAATGAGCAGCATCAAAAGAGCAAATAATCAAATTATAAGACTTTAAAAAGATGAAAGAGACAAGCAGAATGCTCATTTAAAGCAAAAAAGCTGAAAGAAAAAGATGCTACATAGTAATACAAAACCATATGAAGTATAAAACTGATAAAAGTAAGCATATAGTCAAATTCAGAATACTCTAATTCTGTCCTTGTGATGTGTAAAATACCTACTTCTTTAATATGAATATTAAAAGACAAAACTTTAAAATAACAATAGCTACAATAGTTTTAAAGGGCATACAATATAAAACAATGAAACTTGTGACATCAAAAATTCAAAATGTGAGGGCGAATGAGATAAAAGTTTAGAGGTTTTTCTCCAATCAGAGTTAAGATGTTATCAGTTTAAAAGAGCCTATTAAAACTATAGAGCCCATTGTTAATGAAGGCCCTTTCCAGATACTGGTCCTTAATCTTGAAATTCTCAGCCTCCAGAAGTCTAAGAAATAAATATCTGTTTATTATAAACTACCAAGTCTGTAGTATTCCATTATTGCAACACAAAACGGACCAAAAGAGTGTCTAATTTCTGTGCAACATCCATGTATTGTGATCTCTGATCTGGTTCCCTTAGCTCTTGAGAAGGTAATTTTGTTTGTGATTACCATGTAGATTATATAAAACAATTCTAAAAAATCTATTTTAAAATGATAACTTCATTGCTTTGTTTTGAATCACTTCTTTCTTCTTTCTTACCTTTCTTGAACTTTTTTTTCACTTAACAATACACCCTAGAAATTAATCCACATTGATCCATAGAGATATTTCTTATTTTTTTTACAAAGCAGAGTACACTTTTGTATAGATATGGCATATTTTACTAATTCTTTATCTTTTGTGTTTTATTCCAAAATGGTTGTTGTGATTTAGATATGAGGAGTCCTCCAAAAGCTCATGCGTAAGACAGTGCAAGAAGGTTAAGGGGTAAAATTATTGAGTCACAACAGTCTTATTTAATTATTAGTTTTAGGTGGACACAATATCTTTATTTTATTTTATGTAGTGCTGAGGATTGAACCCAGTGCCTCATGCATGCTAGGTAAGTGCTCTACCTCTGATCTACAACCCCAGCGCCCAAACAGTCTTAATCCAATCAGTGAATTAATCCCCTGATAGGGATTAATTGAATGGTAACTAACTATAGACAGGTGGAGTGTAGTTGGAAGAGGTGGATCCCTGGGGGCATGTCTTTTGGGGTATATATTTTGTCCTTGTTGAGCAGAGCTTTCTCTGCCTCCTGGATATCATGTTCCCGATATTTTCTTCTACCACACTCTTCTGCCATGATGTTTTGCTTCACCCTGAGCCCCAGGTAATGAAGCTGGACATCTATGGACTGTGACTTCTGAAACTGTGAACTCCCAAATAAACTTTTCCTCTTCTAGAATTGTTCTTGTCCAGTTGTTTGGTCATAGCAGTGAAAAAAGATGACTAAAACAATGATTATACCAGCTTACATTTCACAAGCAATGTATAAAAATTTACCACACTGTCACAAACAAGAAGTATTCTAAGTGGCCACATCAATGTTTATAGCAGCACAATTCACAATAGCAAAATTATGGAATAAACTCAGATGCCCATCAACAGATGAATGGATTAAGAAATTGTGGGATACATATACACACAATGGAGTTCTACTCAGCCATTAAGGACAATGAAACTATGACAATTGCCAGTAAATGGATGGAAATGGAAAATATCAGGCTAAGTGAAGTTAGCCAAACTCAAAAACTCAAAGATCAAATGTGTTCTTTCATTTGCAGAAGCTAGAGTAAAATAAAGGAAAGGAGGAGGGGAGGAGAGGATAACATAAAGATCTATCAAATACAAATTAATAGACAGATGAAAGGAAGTCTGGTGCAATAGAGGAAAGAGAAGGGGAGAGGGAAGGGAGGATGGGAGGGAAAAGGGGGAGGAAAAAGAGGGGATCATGAACTGAAATAGATTTCCACGCATTTCTGAGTTTGTTGGGATGAACCCAACTACTGTGTATGATCATAAAGCTCTAATAAAAAAAGAAGTATTTTGAGATTTAATCATACATTTAAAGGTCATTTTACACCTTCTATTGACTTATCTGCTCATTTTTCTGTCAGGATTTTGGGTTTTTTTTCACCTGATTTAAAAGAATTCTTTAATATCAAGGAGTTCTATTTTGATATATGTTCCAATTTCTCTGTCATTTGATTTTTTTACATTAATTGTTATGCCTCCAACTAATGAAAACAATTTCATTTTTATGTAATCAAATTTATAAATATTTTCATTTATCTGTATTTCAAGTCATACTTAGAAAGCCTTTTCTTATCTTTATGTTATAAAATTCACCTGATCCCATTATTATATGCTGTTGAACAGAGAATTAATCAACTGGCCAGGCTTGGTGGTACACATTGTAATCTGAGTGATTTGGGTGGCTGAGGCAGTAGGATCAGAAGTTCAAGTCTGTCTCAGCAACTTAGAGAGACCTTTTCTCAAAATAAAAAAGCCATGGGGGTGTAGTTCAGTAGCAAAGCACTCCTGGTTTCAATCCTCAGTACCACACTCACAAAAATTAATGAACTGATATTTAGAATGAAGTATAGTGAAACAATGAGATAGAAAATGTAAAAGAAAAGTTAAGAAACATGAAGGAGAGACTGATAATGTCTGATGTAAGATTAATAACAATTCTTGGGGCTGGGGTTGTAGCTCAGTGATTGAGTGCTTACGTGAGGCATGCATGTGCATGAGGCACTGGGTTCGATCCTCAGCACCATATAAAAATAAATAAATAAAGATATTGTGTCCTTTACAACTAAATTTTTTTAAAAAAATTAATAACAATTCTAGAATAATGTTACAGAGAAAAAAGAAAGGCAATATTCACAAAGTAGCTGAGAATTTCTAAAATTATGAAAAGTAGCATTCCTCATATCAAGTAATCCCAACATATCCCAAGCAAAATAAGTGAAAAGAAATCCACATTTTTACATATTAAAACTGTATAGACAAATGTGCCAGAGACAAAGAGAAAATCATCAGAGCAGCTAGTAAGCAGCTAATGAATCTTATTAAAAATGGCATTTAACTAAAATACTGGATTCAATAGAATATAATCAGGAAAGAAGTGATCAGAATTAAAGTGTTCTAAAACTTTTTATTTTGTTCAGGAAGGCAAATATATTGACTAACATTAGAATTTGTTGAGCCTTGTTTTTCTTAAATCATTTTATAGTCATTGTTGGTGCATATTAATTGCACAAAAATATTGGGTTTCTTTGTGATGTTTTAATAATGCATTTAATGTACTTTGATTGAATTCACTTTCCCTATTACCCTCTTACCACCCTTATCCCTTGGTCCCCTTTTCCTTCCCTAATCGTACCCTGAATTTCATACAATCATGCAGATAGAATATCTAAATATACAATGAACTCTTATGGACTGACAGAAAATAACTAATTTAACTGCTAGAATTAGGTTCAGCCACATGTAACAGAAAATTCAGATTTACAGTGATTTAAACAGGACAGATATTTTTATCTCCTGTAAAATAAATATGTAGTTAGGTAATCAAAGAATTGAACTGAATTTTTTCTCAATCATCCCAGCATGGGACATCCATCTTCCAGGTCATTGTATGTTGCAAGTTTGCTGCTGGAATTCCAGTTGTCATTTCTGATGTCTCAGAAACAGGAAGAATGAAGGAAGGTCTGTAGTGAGGCAAGAAGGAAAATATATGTCAGCTAAGTTAGCATCTTTAAAGTAATGTTACCTGAAGACTGTTACAACACTCCCATTATAGATTATCATCCAGAATTTGGGCATATAATGACAACAAGGCACAAGAGAGTGTAGCTAAAATTCTGGATGCTGAAATGAAGGATGAAGAAAATATGGATATTTGATGGGAAACTAGTATTTTCTGACACAAAGAAACAGCAGAAAATAAACTAAAAACATACAAAGGAAATTTATAGAAAATAAAATATCCAGATGGTTAAAATCTTTGTGAAGGGATGCAAAAACTCACTAGTTGTCAGCAAAATGCACATTTTAAGAATTAGATATTATTTTTTATCATATGGGAAAAAATCAATAAGATCAATACTATCTTTTCCTGGCAGAGTTGTATAGAAAAGGGTACTCTCATGTATTACTGATAGAAATATAAGTTATGACTGCCTTTGGGAAAGAAATTTGGCAACATTCATTAAAATCAAAATATATATACCTTTGAATCATGAACCTCACTCCTGGAAAGCTATTCACATATTTATTTCAGCATTATTTGCAGTGGAATAATACAAAACTGGAAACTAAATTAATGTTTATTTATAGGCAAATGAATGAATTTTGATATATTCACATTATCAAATATTATTCATCTATAATAAAGAATGAAATAGATTTCTATTGGTGACTTCAAAGGATTTTTATGAGGTTTTAAAAAGCAAGAGACAGAAAATGTGTTTAATATGATCACATTTTTATTGATTTTATTATTTTTGTTAAATACAGAACAGTGGAATGCATTACAATCCTTATTACACATAAAAAGCACAATTTTTCTTATGTCAATATATAAAGAATTGTGGTATATAAGTTTTTGCATTACAATTCTTAATACACATATATACCACAATTTTCATATCTCTGTTTGAATATAAGGTCTGTTGACACCCAATTCAAGTCTTCATACATGTACTTTGTATAATAATGACCATCACATTCCACCATCCTTGCTGATCCCCTTCCGTCTCCCTTTCCCTCCCACCTGTCTTCCCTATCTAGAATTAATCTAATCCTCCCATGCTCTCCCTCCCTACCCCACAATGAGTCACCCCCCTTATATCAGAGAAAACATTTGGCATTTTTTTTTGCGGGGGGGGGGGGGATTGGCTGACTTCACTTAGCATTATCTTCTCCAACGCCCTGCATTTACCTGCAAATGCCATGATTTTCTTTTTTTAATGCTGAGTAATATTCCATTGTGTATAAATGCCACATTTTCTTTATCCATTCATCTACTGAAGGGCATCTAGGTTGGCTCCACAGTTTAGCTATTGTGAATTGTGCTACTATAAATACTGATGTGGCTGTGTCCCTGTAGTATGCTGTTTTAAGTCCTTTGGTTCTAGTCCAAGGAGAGGAATAGCTGGGTGAAATGGTGGTTCCATTCCCAGATTTCCAAGAAATTTCTATACTGCTTTCCAGATTGGCTGCACCAATTTGCAGTCTCACCAGCAGTGTGTGAATGTACCTTTTCCCCCACATCCTCACCAACTTTTACTGTTATTTGTCCTCATAATAGCTGCCATTCTGACTGGAGTGAGATGAAATCTTAGAGTGGTTTTGATTTGCGTTTCTCTAATTTCTAGAGATGATGAACATTTTTTCATGTATTTGTTGATTGATTGTATATCATCTTATGAGAAGTGTCTGTTCAGATCCTTGGCCCATTTATTTATTGGGTTATTTGTTTTTTTGGTGCTTAGCTTTTTGAGTTCTTTATATACCTTAGAGATTAGAGCTCTATCTGATGTGTGAGGGGTAAAAATTTGCCCCCAGGATGTAGACTCTCTGTTCACCTCACAGATTGTTTCTTTTGCTGAGAAAAAAAAAACCTTTTCAGTTTGAATCCATCCCATTTATTGATTCTTTGTTTTAATTCTTTTGCTATAGGAGTCTTATAAGGATGTTGGGGCCTAATCCCACATGATGAAGATTAGGGCCTACTTTTTCTTCTATTAGATGCAAAGTCTCTGGTTTAATTCCTAGGTCCTTGATCCATTTTGAGTTAAGTTTTGTGCATGGTGAGAGATAGGGGTTCAATTTCATTTTGTTGCATAAGAATTTCCAGTTTTCCCATTTGTTGAAGAGGCTATCTTTTCTCCAGTGCATGTTTTTGATACCTTTATCTAATATAAGATAATTGTAATTTTCTGGGTTAGTCTCTATGTCCTCTATTCTGTACCATTTGTCTACCAGTCTGTTTTGGTGCCAATACCACGCTGTTTTTGTTACTATTGCTCTGTAGTGTAGTTTAAGGTCTGGTATAATGATGCTACCTGCTTCACTCTTCCTGCTAAGGATTGCTTTAGCTATTCTGGGTCTCTTATTTTTCCAGATGAATTTCATGATTGCTTTTTCTATTTCTATGAGGAATGCCATTGGGACTTTTGTTGAAATTGCATTAAACCTGTATATGAGCAAGATAGATCTTTCCATCATCTAAGGTCTTCTTTGATTTATTTCTTCAGGGTTTTGTAGTTTTCATTGTATAGATCTTTCACTAAGTTGATTCCCAAGTCTTATTTTTTATTTTTTGAGGATATTGTGAATCGGGTAGTTTTCCTCATTTCCTTCTCAGAGGATTTGTCACTGATATACAGAAATGCCTTTGATTTATGGGTGTTGATTTTATATCCTGCTACTTTGATGAATTCATTTACTAGTTTTAGGAGTTTTCTGATGGAACTTTTAGGGTCTTCTAGGTATAGAATCATAAGCAAATAGTGCTAATTTGAGTTCTTCTTTTCCTATGTGTATCCCTTTAATTTCTTTCTTCTGTCTAATTGCTCTGGCCAGTGTTTCGAGAACTATGTTGAATAGAAGTGGTGAGAGAGGGCATCCCTGTCTTGCTCCAGATTTTAGAGGGAATGCCTTCAATTTTTCTCTGTTTAGAATGATGTTGGCCTGAGGCTTAGCGTAGATAGCCTTTACAATGTTGAGATAAGTTCCTGTTATTCCTAGTTTTTCTAGTGTTTTGAACACAAAGGGGTGCTGTGTTTTGTCAAATGGTTTTTCTGTGTCTATCGAGATGATCATATGATTCTTATCTTTTAGTCTATTGATGTGATGAATTACATTTATTGATTTTCGTATGTTGAACCAACCTTGCATCCCTGGGATGAATCCCACTTGATCATGGTGCACAATCTTTTTGATATGTTTTTGTGTTTGATTTGCCAGAATTTTAATGAGGATTTTTGCATCTATGTTCATTAGAGATATTGGTCTGAAGTTTTCTTTCTTTGAAGTATCTTGTCTAGTTTAGGAATCAGGGTGATATTGGCCTCATAGAATGAGTTTGGAAGTGCTGCCTCCTTTTTTATTTTCTGAAATAAATTGGAGAGTATTGGTATTAGTTCTTCTTTAAAGGTCTTGTAGAACTCGGCTGTGTATCCATCTGGTCCTGGGCTTTTCTTGTTTGATAGTCTTTTGTTGGCTTCTTCTATTTCCTCGCTTGATATTTGTCTGTTTAAATTGTGTATATCTTCCTGACTCAATCTGGGGAGATCGTATGGCTAAGGAATTTATCGATGCCTTCACTGTCTTCTATTTATTAGAGTATAAGGTTTCAAAATAATTTCTAATTATCCTCTGTATTTCTGTAGTGTCTGTTGTGATATTACCTTTTTCATCACGGATGCTGGTAATTTGAGTTCTCTCTCTCCTTCTCTTCATTAGCATGGCTAAGGGTCTGTCAATTTTATTTATTTTTTCAAAGAACCAACTTTTAGTTTTGTGTATTTTTTCAATTGTTTCTTTTGTTTTGATTTCATTGATTTCAGCTCTGATTTTAATTATTTCTTGCTTTCTACTGCATTTGCTGCTGATTTGTTCATCTTTGTCTAGAGCTTTGAGATGTAGTGTGAGGTCATTTATTTGTTGACTTTTTCTTTTTTTAAGGAATGAACTCCATGCAATGCATTTTCCTCTTAGTACTGCTTTCATAGTGTTTCAGAGTTTTCGATATGTTGTGTCTTTGTTCTCATTTACCTCTAAGAATTTTTAGATCTCCTCCTTGATGTCTTCTGCAACGCATTGTTCATTCAGTAGCATATTGCTCAGTCTCCATGTGATGTAGAATTTTTTATTCTTTATTTTGTTGTTGATTTCCAATTTCATTCCATTATGATCTGATAAAATGCATGGTAGTATCTCTACTTTTTTGTATTTGCTAAGAGTTGCCTTGTGGCATATTATATGGTCTATTTTAGAGAAGGATCCATGTGCTGCTGAGAAGAAAGTGTATCCACTTGATGTTGGGTGGTATATTCTATATATGTCAGTTAAGTGTAAGTTATTAATTGTATTATTGAGCTCTATAGTTTCTTTATTCAACTTTTGTTTGGAAGATCTGTCCAGTGGTGAGAGAGGTGTGTTAAAGTCACCCAAGATTATTGTGTGGTGGTCAATTTGACTCTTGAACTTGAGGAGAGTTTGTTTTATGAACATAGCTACACCATTGTTTGGGGCATATATATTTATGATTTTTATGTCTTGTTGGTGTCTGGTTCCCTTGAGCAGTATGTAATGTCCTTCTTTATCCCTTTTGATTACCCTGAGCTTGAAGTGTACTTTATTTTATACAAGGATGAAAACCCCTGCTTGCTTTCATAGTCCATGTGAACCATATGATTTTTCCCAACCTTTCACCTTCAGTCTGTGTATATGTCTTTTCCTAGTAGATGAGTCTCCTTTAGGCAGCATATTGTTGGATCTTTTTAATCCAATCTGCTAGCCTATGTGTTTTGATTGGTGAGTTTAAGCCATTAACATTTAGGGTTACTATTGAGATATGGTTTGTATTCCCAGCCATATTTGTTTACTTTTGTTATTTAACATGACTTGGTTTTCCTCTTTGATTAGTTTTTCTTTTTTCTTTTTTAAAAATATTTTTTAGTTATACATGGACACAATATCTTTATTTTGTTTATTTATTTTTTTTATGTGGTGCTGAGGATTGAACCAGGGTCTCACATGTGTGAGGCGAGTGCTCTACCACTGAGCCACAACCCCAGCCCTAGTTTTTCCTTTAGTGTACTACCTCCCTCTGCTGGTTTTTATTGTTGTTTTTCATTTCCTCTTCATGGATTGCCAAGGATGTTTTGTAGTGCTGGTTTTCTAGCTGTAAATTCTTTTAACTTTTGTTTGTCATGGAAGGTTTTTATTTCATCTTCAAATCTGAAGCTTAGTTTTGCTGGATAGAAGATTCTTCATTGGAATCCATTATATTTCAGAGTTTGAAACATGCTGTTCCAGGATCTTCTAGCTTTCATGGTCTGTGTTAAAAAATCTGCCGTTATTCTAATTGGTTTACCCCTATATATGTGATCTGATTCCTCTCTCTTGTGGCTTTTAAAATTCTCTCCTTATTCTGTATGTTGTGCATTTTCATTATAATGTATCTTGGTGTGGTTCTGTTATGATTTTGCACATTCAGCATCCTATAGGCTTCTTGGATTTGGATTTCCATTTTATTCTTCATGTCTGGAAAGTTTTCTGATATTATTTCATTAAACAGATTGCTCATTCCTTTGGATTGGACCTCTGTGCCTTCCTCTATCCCAATAACTCTTAAATTTGGTCTTTTTATGCTATCACATATTTCTTGGATGTTCTTCTCATGGTTTCTTATCATTTTTGCTGTGCTGTCTATGTTCTTTTTAAGATTATATACTTTGTCTTCATTGTCTGATGTCCTATCTTCTAAGTTGTCTACTCTGCTGGTGATGCTCTCATTTGTGTTTTTAATTTGGTTTATTATTTCTTTCATTTCAAGGATTTCTGTTTGTTTTTTTTTAAATAACCTCTATCTCCCTATAGAGGTGATCTTTTGCTTCTTGGATTTGTTTATGTAGCTCATTGTCAAAGTGATCTTTCACTGTCTGTATTTGTTGTCTAATGTCTTCCTTGAGATTCCAAAACATCTGAATCATGTAATTCCTGAAATCTTTCTCTATCATTTTTTCTGCTGTTTCTGTTAATTCTTCTAATGATGTGTTGTCTTGAATTGTTTTGGTACTTTCTTCCCTTGTCTTTTCATGTTGCTCATGTTTCTTTCCCGCTCTG
Source organism: Marmota monax (assembly GCF_021218885.2). NCBI lineage: Eukaryota > Metazoa > Chordata > Mammalia > Rodentia > Sciuridae > Marmota > Marmota monax. The sequence goes on along the minus strand of NW_026692025.1, from coordinate 233,634 downwards.
TCAGACTGGTGTGTTATTGTTTTTATCCTATAGATTTGTAGCGCTTTTGTATAGTTCCAAGATCCCTCCTTTGTGGGGAAGGACAATGTTGACAGTTCCCAATATCAACAATACATCACCTATGAGTAAATTATTGGTATTAAGACATTTATAGTTACTCTTAATATCTAGAAATGTTGGATTCAATTATTATTTAACATATAATCAGTAATTTCATAAAAGGTGTACAGTTTCTGGTGGCAGACAGAGAACTGGGGGTTGGGTGTATGATGTTAAGTTAAGGGGGAAAGATGTGAGGGTATGGGTTAATATAACTTAAGAAATTTGGGAATAGACAAGAGGTAATTTAGGGTAGACAAGTATGTGGGAGGACAGTAGAATGCATAAAACAAACACATAAAAAATTACAAGATGTAAAAATAGTAAAAATTAGGAGGTTGAAAGAGGGAGAGAGGGAGGAAGAAAGATAAAAAGGAAAAAAAGAAAGAGAAAAAAGAGACAGATAAAGAAAAAAGGGGGTCTTATGCAATTCCTCTATATTGTATTATTCTGGTGACTCAGTTCTTAAAGTTCTATTTCATGTAAAGTTCTTGGTTTCACATATGTTGGGGTTGTGAGGACAAGAGGAGGAAGGGTAGAGGAGAAAGGAAGAGGATAAAATGGAAGAGAAAAAAACAAACAAACAAACATCAACAACAAAATACTTAGATTTCTGTTTTCTTCTCCTCTTCCAGTAGGTGGAGTTGTCTATTTCAAGCTTGAGTCTCTGCCCATAAGATGGTGCAGGCAACCAGTGTAAGAAGACTAGAGCTCTCCTTCTCTTGCCTGGAGCTTCCCTAATATTGGTTTCTCTGAGTTGCACCCGGTTTTTAGACCCCTCCCCTCTCTTGCTTATCAGGTGTCAGCTGTGGGACTTCTCGCCCTCCGCCCTCGGATTACACCAGGTGAGTAGCGCCCTGGTCGCCCTGTGGTCCTGTTCAACTGAGAGCTGATTTTGTGCTGATAGTTACTGTGCTGAGTTATCACATATGGGGGAGGGGAGCTGGAAACCAGGTCCCTGTTCAGTCGCAGAACTGCGCTGGTATCCACGCCCACCAAAAGATGGTGAGAAAGGTTTTCCAAGATTGAGTTCATCTGTTTCCCATGTCTGGGTGTCTGGTGAGGTGGGGGGAGCTGGGATGTCCTTGTGTTGAGGCTAGAATGCGGTTCAGTGACCTGCATGGGAGTTCTGCCACTCTGCAGAGGTGCTGATTTAGTGTTTCTGCTTCGCTGCTGGAGAGTCGCGTGTATGCTCAAACTGCGGGCTTTGGGACAGGAGTCTAGAGTCTTACTGGAACATAGAGGCTCTGAGTTCTCCTCGGTGTTCACAGCTCTGGTGGATTCTGTGAAAGTCCGCTGTATGGGGTCCTGTCACATGCTTTGAGATTTTGTATTCCATCATGGCAAGACCCTGTGGAGAAGCTGCCTGATAGCTTTCTTGGATTCATGCACAGAGCAGCCAAAAATGGTATCTCCTCTACTCCCCATCTTGGATCCCTCCCCTTGACCACATTTTTATATGAATTTATACTCACATATATATAAATGTATAGATGTTTATATATTATATGTTCATGAAGAAAACCATGAAAGAATACAGAGTATTCTGTCACATGATTCTGGGGTGGGAAGCAATGTTGGGAAGAAGAGAAAAGAAAAAAAGAAGGTATGACATGATCACATATATGCATTTATTTTAAAGTAATGAGTCCAAGCCATAGAAATTATGGACCAATTGGTGTTCTAGATTTCTACCCAATTGAAATCAAGACTCCTTCTTTGATATTCTGCCTTGTTTCTGCTTCTCCCTCAGTAGGGAAGAAAAAATGGAGTAGGTGTATGAATGAGTGTATATTTTCTTCCACTAGATGGCAACAAGTCACAGAATCAAGACAGGAGCCTATTTACTACAGGTAAGGCACACAGCAGGATCAGCAAGCATATTGACTTAAACATACACCTGAACTACTAAACTAGGCTATTAAGTTATGAAATCTCCCAAAGAGCTTTTTAACATTCAATTCTCCATAACACTTTCAATGATATTTTTAGTGTGGGGATTCTTAAATTATTGTTGCCTGAGATCAGAATTGGGCCTACAGACAAAGTTCTGGCTGTACATCATAATCATATATTTTTAAAACACAGATATCCTCCTCTATCCCAGACCTTCCAATCAGAATCTTGAAGGGTCCAAAGGGTCCAACCACAGTCTCTCAACAGAATTTCAGAGAGAAATGATTTAATGGCAGATTTCAGCAGTAATAGCCAGTACTCCTGATCCATGGGGATGCTATTGTCTTTATTATTCTTTCCCTACTTGACAATACTCTCAATTAACAGTGAGTCTCTGAAGAACAGGAAATATGTCCAGAAAATTACTGTAGCTAACTATGCACAAGTTTATTCATTCATCGGGCATTTTTGAGAAGCCAACTGGTTAGACATTGTTCTCACCAGTAGCTGTATTCATGTCACATAATGATGGGAATGCAAGAAGATCTGAACATCATAAAGTAGCAATGAATGTCATATAACACAAATTGACAATAATCAGGACAAACTTAGTCCCCAGTGCTTCAAATCTTTCTTCTTAAATATGACCTAATAGACCAATGAAAATTCCAGAGGTGTGTTCTCTCTCTTCATAAAATCCTTTCCTCTAATTTTCTTGATATTAATTTATGCCATCTTCTTACTTGCCATGGTAAGACCTTGTTCATATATTCCCACTAGGCACTTTAGTGAATGCTATGCTTCTGGAAAAGTTACATATAAAACTTCAAGGTTTGGTTATTTTAAAAGTCTAGTATAGAAAAGAGTATTGCCTGTCAGTGCAAATTTCAGACCAAACAACAGGGACTGTTTATGATATGAATGTTCTATTGGCATAGCATAGTTCCCTTGGGGCACTCCTAACTCTTTACATATGGTATTTTACTGAGGCTTACACAAGCCCTGAGAGATGAGTGCAGGGAAGAGTGAAAAAGGAATAGGATATCTGTTCAACAGATGTGAAAAGTAAAGCATTTGTTCAAGGTTTCTGATAATTGAAACTTTTTTTTAAAGCAAACACTTATTGGATTGTCTTTCATTGTATAACTTCAACACTGGTCCTCTTATTCTTTCAAATAAATTAATACACACATGGGAAATCAAATTATCCACTTTATGTGCATTTTCTTTTTATTGGTGCATTATAATTATATATATAGTGGGATTCATTATGTCATATTTCTACATGCACCTAACATAATATGATCAATCACATTTCCTAGTACATTTTCTTTTTTTTTAATATAGAGAGAGAATTTTAATATTTATTTTTTAGTTATCAGTGGACACGACATCTTTGTATGTGGTGCTGAGGATAGAACCCGGGCCGCACGCATGCCAGGCGAGCGCGCTACCGCTTGAGCCACATCCCCAGCCCCCTAGTACCTTTTCTTTCCTTCCCTTTTTTCCTCCTCCCAATCACTTTGCTCTACTCTATTGGTCTCCATTATATATTATTATTATTATTATACATTTTATATATAGAAGCAGGATTCATTGTGGTATATTCTTTCATGGACATAACTTAATTTGGTAGATTTTGTTCTGCAGTACTTTTCCATGCCCTCTTGTTTTCCTTCCCTCTTGATCCCCTTCCTCTACTCTTTTGATCTTCATTCTATTTTTGTGAGAATCCTTTTCATACATTTGTTTTCTTTTTATAAACATTTTATTAGTTCCTTATAGTTGTACATAATGTGTTCATACATGTAATATATATGTCATTATGACATAATCATACATGTATGAAGTATAACATGCTACATTTCAATCCTGAGTACTTTTAGTTTTTCAAAACCAGCACAAGCGCAAGTTCTCAGGGAAGTTTCATTATTCATAATTAATAGAGTTCACATTCCTAATACTTAAGGATAGATTTACTAAAGACAGAACTGCAAGTTGTTTCACTTATTTTAATGGGTGAAAAAGTAAGAACAATTGAAAACTTAATAGAAAATCAGATAGATCCAACATGGCGGCGAGAGGGGAGGCAGCGCTTTCAGTACCTCCTCAACAAAGGGGTCAGAGAGACGCATGGATACGCTTAGATATGACCTGCTGAGAAACTCCTAGCAAAATTCCACTAAAGAGAGACCGGCCGGGAATTGGAAGGATTTTTGGAGGTGACAGTCTGCGCTAGACGAGTGAATCTCCGCCACGCAGCGCAGAGGTCCAGACCCGCCAGCCGCTGCCCGCGCGACTCGGCGACTGTCGGCTGCCTGCACGCGGCCCGCGTCAGGGAGGATAGCCTCCGAGGCGCAGCGCAGCAGGAGCGGTGTAGGGACTCTAGGAAGAGGTCTCTCGCCAAGCCTTCATGAAATAGCAAACCGGGAGCTGAAACCAACCAGAGACAGACCAGTCCCACCCCTCCCTTCGGACACTCTGGCAAGGAGCCTGGGGCCTGCCATAGCAGAGTGGTGACATCACCAGAGTTCCGCCGACAGAATTCCTTCCCAGCGGAATCCACATTAGCAGGTGTGTGACTCCCACCCCCTCCAGATACAAGCAGCCAGGAAACCACCGGGGGCGTGTCTGTAGGGAAGCAGAGGGGACTCCGGATCCCCACCTCCCCTTAACACCAGCGGCGACACCCAAGATCTTAGCCGCCAGTTTCTGGGGGCGTGCCCACCAAAAGGGTCCTGAAAAATTTAACTGTTGGTTCCCAGATCACCCCACCACAGCACTGGGGCTTAATTGAATGACAGAGAGGGTGTTCATCGTTCGGGATATAGGACACGCGGTGGGGCTGCAAGTGTAATCAGATCCTTGGGGAACCGCCTCTGGTGAACAGGACCTGGCTGGCTGGCTGGGAGGAGGAACAGGGGGAGGGGCCGGATAAGTGAAAGGGCTCTGGACTAACAGGATTGAGAGACTCCCAGGAGCCACCGTACAGGGATTTCTGTCAGCACATAGAGGGCAGAAGCTCAGCTCAGAGGGCACAGCTCCGCCTATTGGAAGAGAAGAAAATGGGATTCAGCCATAGAACAGGGGATGCCAGCATGGCAGAGATCTGATGTCATCGGAGAGCGGCCGAGGAGAAAACTTCATCGGTGCCAGCGGCGACGGAAACAGTTGGTCCCCTGGTAGGGAGGGTGAGTCACAGATACCCGAGTCTCTCTCGCTTTGTCGTCGAGCCAGAGGGGAGGAGAGGGGCCGCCGCCCACGCCCGCAAGGTAGGAAGACCTGCTACCAACCTGCAGATCAGGCCCAGCGGTCTGCAGGCATGGTAAGAGGGGCAGGGCAGAGCCACCGCCCACGCTGGCAAGGTAAGCAGACCTGCGACAGACCTGTGGATCAGGCCCAGCGGCCTGCCAGCGTGGTACACACTTCACCCCAACTGGAGTAGGGGCAGAGCAGAGCCTTAGCCCGCGCCCAGATCAGGCCCAGCGGCTCGCCTGTGTGGTGGTCAAGTGACCCCAATTGGAGTGGGGGCGGAGCAGAACTGACACCCTTGCCCACAAGGTGGGCAGACCTGCGACCAACCTGCAGATCAGGCCTAGCGGTCCCCGGGCGTGGTAGGAGGGGCAGGGCAGAGCCTTCGCCCCCACCTGCAAGGTAGGCAGACCTGCGACAGAACAGCGGATCAGGCCCAGGGGTCCGCGGGCGTGGTAGACACCTCACACCAATTGGAGGAGGGGCAGAGCAGAGCCCCTGCCCACACCTGCAAGGGAGAATTTTCAACTATACAAGAGCAACATAAATATATAGGGGGGGGGAAAAATTTCAAAAACACAACAGTTTCACCAAGAAGAAAGAAACGCAAGCAGTATGAAAAGACAAGGAAAGAAAGGACTACAAGCAATGCAGGTCAGCTCAACTTTAGAAGAGGTAACAGCTGCAGCAGATGGAATGTCAGATAAAGAATTCAGGATATATATGCTTCAGATGATCTGGAGTATCAAGGAAGAAATTAGACAGCAAAATCAGACAATGAAAGATCACTTCGACAAGGAATTACACAAACAAATCCAGGAAGCAAAGGATCAACTATACAGGGAGATAGAGGTTATAAAAAACAAACAAACAGAAATCCTAGAAATGCAGGAAGCAATAAACCAACTTAAAAACTCAATTGAGAGTACTACCAGCAGAGTAGAACACTTAGAAGATAGAACATCAGACAATGAAGACAAAGTATTTCAACTTGAAAAGAACATAGACAGCTCAGCAAGACTGTTAAGAAACCATGAGCAGAACATCCAAGAAATATGGGATAACATTAAGAGACCAAACTTAAGAGTCATTGGGATACAGGAAGGTATAGAACTCCATACCAAAGGAATGGGCAATTTATTTAATGAAATAATACGAGAAAACTTCCCAGACTTGAAGAATGAGACAGAATCCCAAATTCTAGAAGCCTACAGGACGCCGAATGTGCAAAATTATAAGAGATCCACACCTAGACACATTATAATGAAGATGCCCAACATACAGAATAAGGAGAGAATTTTAAAAGCTACAAGAGAAAGGAAGCAGATTACATTTAGGGGCAAGCCAATCAGGATAACAGCTGATCTTTCAACACAGACTCTGAAAGCTAGAAGATCCTGGAATAACATATTTCAAACACTGAAAGAAAATGGGTTCCAACCAAGAATTGTGTATCCAGCGAAATTAAGCTTCAGGATGGAAGATGAAATTAAAACCTTCCACGACAAACAAAAGTTAAAAGAATATGCAGCTAGAAAACCATCTCTTCAAAACATCCTCAGCAAAACATTACAGGAAGAGGAAATGGAAAATAACAATGAAAACCAACAGTGGGAGGTAGGACAGTAAAGGGGGGGGAATAATCAAAGAGGAAAACAAACCATGTTTAGTAACATAAATAAACAAATATGGCTGGAACAACAACCCATATCTCAATAATAACCCTAAATGTTAATGGCTTAAACTCACCAATTAAGAGACACAGGCTAGTAGAATGGATCTCAAAACAAGACCCAACAATATGCTGCCTACAGGAGACGCATTTGATAGGAAAAGACATACATAGGCTGAAGGTGAAAGGTTGGGAAAAATCATATCACTCATATAGACTTCGGAAAAAAGCAGGAGTGTCCATACTCATATCAAATAAAATAGATTTCAAGCCAAAGTTAATCAAAAGGGATAAAGAGGGACACTACATACTGCTTAAGGGAACCATACACCAACAAGACATAACAATCATAAATATATATGCCCCAAACAATGGCGCAGCTATGTTCATCAAACAAACTCTTCTCAAGTTCAAGAGTCTAATAGACCACCATACAATAATCATGGGAGACTTCAACACACCTCTCTCGCCACTGGACAGATCTTCCAAACAAAAGTTGAATAAGGAAACTATAGAACTCAATAACACTATTAATAACCTAGACTTAATTGACATATATAGAATATACCACCCAACATCAAGCAGTTACACTTTTTTCTCAGCAGCACATGGATCCTTCTCAAAAATAGATCATATATTATGTCACAGGGCAACGCTTAGACAATATAAAGGAGTAGAGATAATACCATGCATCTTATCTGACCATAATGGAATGAAACTGAAAATCAACTATAAAAGAAGGAAGGAAAAAGCATACATCACTTGGAGAATGAACAATAGGTTACTGAATGATCAATGGGTTATAGAAGACATCAAGGAGGAAATTAAAAAATTCTTAGAGATTAATGAAAACACAGACACAACATATCGGAATCTGTGGGACACATTGAAAGCATTTCTAAGAGGAAAATTCATTGCTTGGAGTTCATTCCTTAAAAAAAGAAAAAACCAACAAATAAATGATCTCATGCTTCATCTCAAAATCCTAGAAAAAGAAGAGCAAAACAACAGCAAAAGAAGTAGAAGGCAAGAAATAATTAAAATCAGAGCTGAAATTAATGAAATCGAAACAAAAGAAACAATTGAAAAAATTGACAAAACTAAAAGTTGGTTCTTTGAAAAAATAAACAAAATCGACAGACCCTTAGCGATGCTAGCGAAGAGAAGAAGAGAGAGAACTCAAATTACTAGCATACGGGATGAAAAAGGCAATATCACAACAGACACTTCAGAAATACAGAAGATAATCAAAAATTATTTTGAATCCTTATACTCCAATAAATTAGAAGATAGTGAAGGCATCGATAAATTTCTGAAGTCATATGATCTGCCCAGATTGAGTCAGGAGGATATAGACAACCTAAACAGACCAATATCAATTGAGGAAATAGAAGAAACCATCAAAAGACTACCAACTAAGAAAAGCCCAGGACCAGATGGGTATACAGCAGAATTTTACAAAACCTTTAAAGAGGAACTAATACCAATACTTTTCAAGCTACTTCAGGAAATAGAAAAGGAGGGAGAACTTCCAAATTCATTCTACGAGGCCAACATCACCCTGATACCTAAACCAGACAAAGACACTTCAAAGAAAGAAAACTTCAGACCAATATCTCTAATGAACCTAGATGCAAAAATCCTCAATAAAATTCTGGCGAATCGGATACAAAAACATATCAAAAAAATTGTGCACCATGATCAAGTAGGATTCATCCCTGGGATGCAAGGCTGGTTCAATATACGGAAATCAATAAATGTTATTCACCACATCAATAGACTTAAAAATAAGAACCATATGATCATCTCGATAGATGCGGAAAAAGCATTCGACAAAGTACAGCATCCCTTTATGTTCAAAACTCTAGAAAAACTAGGGATAACAGGAACATACCTCAATATTGTAAAAGCAATCTATGCTAAGCCTCAGGCTAGCATCATTCTGAATGGAGAAAAATTGAAGGCATTCCCTCTAAAATCTGGAACAAGACAGGGATGCCCTCTCTCACCACTTCTGTTCAACATAGTTCTCGAAACACTGGCCACAGCAATTAGACAGACGAAAGAAATTAAAGGCATAAAAATAGGAAAAGAAGAACTTAAATTATCACTATTTGCAGATGATATGATTCTATACCTAGCAGACCCAAAAGGCTCTACAAAGAAACTATTAGAGCTAATAAATGAATTCAGCAAAGTGGCAGGATATAAAATCAACACGCATAAATCAAAGGCATTCCTGTATATCAGCGACAAATCCTCTGAAATGGAAATGAGGACAACCACTCCATTCACAATATCTTCAAAAAAAATAAAATACTTGGGAATCAACCTAACAAAAGAGGTGAAAGACTTATACAATGAAAACTACAGAACCCTAAAGAGAGAAATAGAAGAAGATCTTAGAAGATGGAAAAATATACCCTGTTCATGGATAGGCAGAACTAACATCATCAAAATGGCGATATTACCAAAAGTTCTCTATAGGTTTAATGCAATGCCAATCAAAATCCCAAAAGCATTTCTTGTAGAAATAGAGAAAGCAATCATGAAATTCATATGGAAAAATAAAAGACCTAGAATAGCAAAAACAATGCTAAGCAGGAAGTGTGAATCAGGCGGTATAGCGATACCAGACTTCAAACTATACTACAGAGCAATAGTAACAAAAACAGCATGGTACTGGTACCAAAACAGGCGGGTGGACCAATGGTACAGAATAGAGGACACAGAAACCAATCCACAAAACTACAACTACCTTGTATTTGATAAAGGGGCTAAAAGCATGCAATGGAGGAAGGATAGCATCTTCAACAAATGGTGCTGGGAAAACTGGAAATCCATATGCAACAAAATGAAACTGAATCCCTTTCTCTCGCCATGCACAAAAGTTAATTCAAAATGGATCAAGGAGCTTGATATCAAATCAGAGACACGCCGTCTGATAGAAGAAAAAGTTGGCTACGATCTACATACTGTGGGGTCGGGCTCCAAATTCCTCAATAGGACACCCATAGCACAAAAGTTAATAACTAGAATCAACAAATGGGACTTACTCAAACTAAAAAGTTTTTTCTCAGCTAAAGAAACAATAAGAGAGGTAAATAGAGAGCCTACATCCTGGGAACAAATCTTTACTCCTCACACTTCAGACAGAGCCCTAATATCCAGAGTATACAAAGAACTCCAAAAATTAGACAATAAGATAACTAACAACCCAATCAACAAATGGGCCAAGGACCTGAACAGACACTTCTCAGAGGAGGACATACAATCAATCAACAAGTACATGAAAAAATGCTCACCATCTCTAGCAGTCAGAGAAATGCAAATCAAAACCACCCTAAGATACCATCTCACTCCAGTAAGATTGGCAGCCATCATGAAGTCAAACAACAACAAGTGCTGGCGAGGATGTGGGGAAAAGGGTACACTTGTACATTGCTGGTGGGACTGCAAATTGGTGCAGCCAATTTGGAAAGCAGTATGGAGATTTCTTGGAAAGCTGGGAATGGAGCCACCATTTGACCCAGCTATTCCCCTTCTTGGTCTATTCCCTAAAGACCTAAAAAGAGCATGCTACAGGGACACTGCTACATCGATGTTCATAGCAGCTCAATTCACAATAGCAAGACTTTGGAACCAACCCAGATGCCCTTCAATAGACGAATGGATTAAAAAAATGTGGCATTTATACACAATGGAGTATTACTCTGCATTAAAAAATGACAAAATCATAGAATTTGCAGCGAAATGGATGGCACTAGAGCAGATTATGCTAAGTGAAGCTAGCCAATCCCTAAAAAGCAAATGCCAAATGTCTCCTTTGATATAAGGAGAGTAACTAAGAACAGAGTAGGGACGAAGAGCATGAGAAGAAGATTAACATTAAACAGAGATGAGAGGTGGGAGGGAAAGGGAGAGAAAAGGGAAATTGCATGGAAATGGAAGGAGATCCTCAGGGTTATACAAAAGAACATACAAGAGGAAATGAGGGGAAAGGGAAAAATAATACAAGGGGGAGAAATGAAGGTCAATAGGGGGGGTAGAGAGAGAAGAAGGGTGGGGAGGGGAGGGGAGGGGGGATAGTAGAGGATAGGAAAGGTAGCAGAACATGACAGTCACAAGTATGGCAATATGTAAATCAATGGATGTGTAATTGATGTGATTCTGCAATCTGTATATGGGCTAAAAATGGGAGTTCATAACTCACTTGAAGCAAAGTGTGAAAGATGATATATCAAGAACTATGTAATGTTTTGAACAACCAACAATAAAAAATAAAATAAAATAAAATAAAAAAAAAATTTAAAAAAAAAAAATTAAAAAAAAAAAAGAAAATCAATATAGGAAAATAGGAAACACACACAAACACAGAAACACAAGAGAAGGCTTTCCTCTTGTAGATCCACAAATCCACTGCTTTATCAATTCACATAAAAGAGAAAGTATAAAGGGCCACAAAAAAGACTTGAAAAAACATGATATTTTTATTTTTATTACATTTTTGTCCATTCCTTCCTCACCCCACTACCTTTCCTTTCCAAAGTAATAGATAAATGCAAGAATATTTCTCATTTTCTGTCTCAAATATTTTGTTTCTTCTTTATTGAGTAGTGATTCTTCTTGTTGTCAATCTTTTAATTTCATGATACATGAATGTATGTTCATTGAAGGAAATAAATTTTACTATAAAGAGCTAGCACAAAGGAGTCTTATGGTGATGGATAATAGTTCTGATCTTGATTGTGGTGGTGATCACAAATCAATATATATGACAAAATTGTATAGATAAATAACTGCATGTAATACTGATAAAATCTGAATAAGCTCTGTGGATTTCCTAGTTTTGATATTTTACTAAGGGTTAAGTGAAGGGTACAGAAAAACTCTCTGTATGTTTTTTTGAAATTTCTGTAATCTATGACTACAATACAGAAATGTAGAGGAAAAAATAAGTTCCCTTCTTCATAACCAACTAATATTCAAAATGCCATTCCCTCTCCATAGATATCTGCCGCAGTCCGGCTGCAGCAAAATAACCGGGGGGTGACGAGCAACTTGTGTAGATTGATACAGCAGGAGTGGGAGCTGTTTATTGTAGGACAGGAGGGGTATATATACATTCCACACAGCTTATCTTAATTAACATAAACTAGATACAGCAGTCAACCAATAAGGAATCTCCACACTTAATGGCTTGCTAGCGTTACTTCACAAACCACTCCCTCTGGCAAAATGCCAGGCGCCATCTTGACTTGTTTACAGACCCTAACAGATAACCACTTTAATGATTTGTTGTGTCACCAAGGACAAGTAGCTCTTCTTTGAGCTTGAGATCTTAAAGTTTCACCCATGATATTCTAAAAGGCCAGAGTTGTCATTTATCAGATAAATTAAGAAATGCCCATGGGATATATGATAACTAAGTTGAGGGCAATGTATTTAAGTCCAAATAAAATACCAATGATAAGTAACGGAGTTAGTATGGTAGGAGCAAGAAAGATTAACCTTATACAATAAGTAGGGATGTGCACTGACCTGCCTTCAGAGACCTTCAAACACTTTGTGACTAGTGAGTGGCCCAAAATAGAACCAGATGCTCACACATATTAATAAATTCACAAAATACACAATAATATATTATTTCCCCTAATCAATCTCATTAATCTGTCCTTTATGTGCTATACACCGTGCTAAGTACTTGGCATACAGAGATGAATATGACACAAATTATTCTTGCCTTCAAGGAAATCACATTGATGACTGATAGGAATTTATGATACAATTTAGTAAGTATTACAATAAAATTATGGGACAACTATGAATCTTTTAAATATAAAAACAAAACTGAAACTATCAACTTAGTCGATATTGTTTCTTCCATTGTGGAAAAATGTTTCTAGAAATTCTGACCACCTTATATAAAACTCTGTTTTGCTTGTTGTAGAGTGACCAAAAATATTCCTTGATGATGTAGAGTTCTTATTGTTTGTTAGTGTTGGAGTTGAAAATGATACTGGCTGGCATGGAGAAATAATGGCAGGGAGGAGCAGGCAAAACCTGTAATTACTGTTTCAAAGAATATTTATTATATATTCTGTGCCAAAAATTGTTCTAAGCATTGTGAATTCAGCAGTGAACAACATAGATAAAATGTTCTACCATCTATAGATAACAAATTTCATGTTAGTGAGATGACTAATTTGCTTAATGTTCACAATTCAGAAGTTCACTATCAGAAAATAGTTCTATTCACCTTCCCCACCAACTGCTTTCAGATATGCTCTGTGTAATCCATCTCTTGTAAAACAGATATTTTTGGTGCTCCATGTTACAGCCTTTCACTCTGCCTGTGATTTCATTGGCACCCATGTTGCCTGTCCACTATTTGGCCTCAGGGAATTTTCTGAGGCCACAAAATTTTGCCTAGATTTTGTGCAGGCAGCTCAGTACCATGAGAGAGTTAATGACTCCACCTGCAACTAATGGAGAATGAGAATTAGTCTTCTGTTGTAGTACTTTCAAGGTAACTCGAATCCAGATGATTTCATTGTTGCAACCACTTGACCTAAGGAAAAATGTTGCTTTGCCAAATGTTGGAGAGTGCAGTTCAACAAAATGCTGACCTCTTCCACTTCATATTGCTGACTCATAAGGTTCTAATCATCTTGCATTAACAGAATACTCCAGGGAAGAAGCAGTTTACAGTTTTACTGTTAGTTATACCACAGAACTCTTGAAAAAATCATGTTTTCAAGATTTCTCTCTTTCACTCTCTCTGCCCCACAGCAGTGCTAATAACAATAATATCAGCAAACATTTATGAATATACATATACCATTTACTGTGCCAGGAACATTATAATAATGAGTCACCAGTTATCCCAACAATCCTGGAAAGCAGGTACAGTTATTTTCTCCATTTTAAAATTTTAGAACCCATAGTCCTGAAGCTGAATAAACATCTACACAGGGAATAAGATGCCGTATTTCAATTTTCAGTAGCATCTTCAATGTCTTCTAGGTATTCTTCTGGAGACCTCTTCACTTGTATTAGGGAGGAGAGTACCACCCAAGGCCCCAAGAAAAATTGCTATACTATCTTATATTATGCATTCATCTTAAAAATCTCTCCCTAGTATATTGTTTCAATAAATCACTAGCCATCTCCTATATTATCTAGATGGGAAATGGTTGCTGAACCGTTTAGATTTCTTACATAGGTAGCTTAGTACTTCTTTCATAATGAGTGGACACTCATTCTCCTTAGCAGTGATGCCTTAGCCAAAATTTGGGGATGAGAAAAACAACTTACTTCATATCATAGTATAGTGTTACTAGTTTACCTAAATTCAATATGCCTGCTTCTCCACACCACCTTAACTTCACTTTAACTTCAAAAGGAAACACTTTAATGTCAACAGGCCAAAACATCACAATAGTACTACTATAGAATAATGAGACATCTAGGTTCAAATCCTGAACAAAGTTCCTTAATGTGCATATCTATCATAACATTTATGTAATTTTGGGGAAATTATTTGATATTTTTGTGATAGGTTTTTCACTTATAAAATGTGGAAATTTTTAAATGGGAAAAATAATTGCACCTATTTTCCATGATTATTGGTATAACTTATGACATATTGCTTATAATATTCCTGGCACAGTACTTTGTGCATATGTATTCAATAAATGTTCACTGTTATTAGTGTTGTTAGCACTGCTGTGGACATTGCTGTTACTGTTGTTGTCATTTTTATTGTGGTAAATAAATGATGTTTTTGTCTGCCCAGCATTGCTCTTTCAGCAACCCTTATCCATCCCATATGGTTCTTGGTATAATTACCAACACAGTATCCTGTACTTTTTTTGAAGCAGAGATAGGTAAATGATCCTGCTCTGGTCAGTTTAGCACCTATACCAGTTAGATTATATCAGACAAACCAGGAAGCATATAGCTCAATAAAATTAGGATAATTTGAGGAAGGTTTACTAAAGGACTACCTACAAAGATACATTTTGCACATTAGAACCACTAAGGATAGTGCAGTTACTCTAGTAATTTTCAAGAGGAATTAGTAGAAAATATTTTGAACTAAGTTAAAATGAAAACACAACATATCAAAATTTGTAAAATGCCACTAAATAAGTACATAGAAGGAAATTTATAGTATCAATTCTTATACTAGAAAATAAGAAAAGTCTAAATAATCTAAATAATCTATCTCAAGAAACTAGAGAAAAGAGTAAAATAAATCCATAGCAGGTAGAGGAAGGAAATAATAGCATAAATCCAATGAAATTGAAAACAAAAAAAGTCATGAGGGAAAAATAAACTAATTTTTTTAAATACCCAATAAAATCAAGAAACTTTTAGTAAGACAAACAAAAATGAAAAGATACAAATTACCAATATAAGAAGGAAAATGATTTTACAATTAAAGATTCTACGGGCATTAAAATAATAATAAATGAACACTACAAACAACTCTATATTCATAAATTAGATGAGATTAACCAATTATTTTAAAGACACAAAATGCCAAAAGTAATCCAAGGTGAAATATAGGATATGAATAGCCCCACAACTATTAGATAAATTAAATTAGTTTAAAACCTTCTGAAAAAGAAATCTTCTAGCCTAGGAGATTTTATTAGTGCCTTCTACCAAATGTTTAAAAGAAGAAATGGATAATATGATTCTAAAATTTATATAAAAGAGCAGTCATTTAAAAAATTTGAAAAAGAAGGACAAAGAGGAATCATACTACTGAACTTTAAGACAATATAAAGCTACATCAAGACACTGTGATATTGGAGGAGATAGACACAAAGAGTAAAGCAACAGAATAAATCCTAGAAACAAATGCACAAACATATGGACAACTGATATCTGGCAATAATGCAAAAGAAATTCAAGAATAGAAAAAATATAATCTTTTTAGTAAGTTGTATTAAAATAATTAATAGTTTCGGGTGTGGCTTAGGTGGAAGATTGGTTTTGAACTCTTGCTTGCATTAGGACTCATACCAAGGCTGAGGCTAGGAGGGGTTGGCATGGACTGGTCCTGGAGCTAAGGCTGGGTCTGGGTTGAGGCTTGGGTTGGGTTGTGGTTATGTTTGAATTAGAGTACGGGTAGGGATTGGGTATAGGGTTGGGATTCTGGAGATTTGGTCAGGGGCTTGGACTCCAATTTGTGATTTTAGGGCTTAAGTGTTAATAAAGGAGATAGGTTTGTGGTTTAGAGTGGTTGAGGTTTGGATGGTTGTTGTGGTTCATTCTCTGACTAGACTGTGACTACAGCTTATGTTTAGGGTTTAAGGATCCATCAACTGGTTTGGTTTCTGGTGCATGCTCAGTTTTAGAATATAGAGTTTGGGATAGTGTTAGTACTGTTGTTGAGTTGGAGTTTGAAATATTTTTCACTCATTTATTTATTTTTTGATTGGTGCTTCATATATGTGCTTAAAGGTGAAATTCACTGTGGTATAGTTATACATATGCATAGTGCAATTTTGTCAAATTCATTCTGCATCTCCTCCCCCTTTCCCATACCTTCTCCCTCCCTCTCAATCTCCTTCTCCTACTCCTTTGATCTTTCATATATATTTACCATATCCAGTTCCCTCTTTTCTTTCCTTATTTAGCTCTAGCTTCTGCATATGGGAGAAAACATTTGACCCTTGAATTTCTGAGTCTGTATTATTTCACTCAGCATAATGTTATCCATTAATTTAAGAGCAGTACCATAATTTTGCTCTTCTTTATGGCTGAGTGAAACTCCTTTGTGGGGCTGGGGTTGTGGCTCAGTGGTAGAGCACTTGCCTAGCATGTGTGAGGCCCTGGGTTCAATCCTCAGCACCACATAAAAATAAATAAATAAAATAAAGGTATTGTGTCCATCTACAACTAATTTTTTTAAAAAAAATTGGCAAAAGAACTAAGGAACTTTGCAACTGCCAGAAGAAAACATAGGATAAGCACTCCATTGTGCATATATAACACATTTTCATAATCCATTCATCTGTTGGTCATCTGGGATAGTTTTGGCTATTGTGAATTGTGCTGCTACAAACATTGGTGTGGCTGTATCATTATAGTGTACTGACTTTAGATCTTTTGGAAATATCCAAGGAGTGGGGTAGCTGGGTCATATGATGGTTTCATTCCTAGTCTTTCATGGTCTCTCCATACTGCTTTCCAGAGCAGATGTACTAACTTGAAGTCCCACCAACAATGTGTGAATATACTGTTTCCCCCACATCCTTGCCAGCATTTATTGTTATTTGTATTCATGATAATTGCCATTCTGACTAGAATGAGATGAAATCTCAATGTAGTTTTGGTTTGTATTTCCCTACTACTAGAGACATTGAACCTGTTTCCATATATTTGTTGGCTATTGTGTTTCTTCTTCTTTTGAGAAATGTCTGTTTAGTTATTTTGCCAATTTATTTATTGAATTATTATCATTTTTGGTATGAAGCTGTTTAAGTTCTTTATATATCCTGGATATTAATCCCCTGTGGGAGGAGCAGCTGGCAAAGATTGTTTCCCATTATGTAGGCTCTCTCTCCATGCTCTTGTTTCATTGTTGTCCAGAAGCTTTTTAATTTGATGTCATTCCCCTCATTGATTCTTGGTTTTATTTCTTGAGCTTTAGGGGTTTAGTTAAGGAAGTTGGTACCTGTGTCAATATGTTGTTTATCCTATGTTTTCTTCTGGAAGTTGCAAAGTTTCTGGTCTAATCCCTAAATATTTCATCTAACTTGATTCAGCTTTTATGCAGGGTGAGGTATAGAGATCTATTTTCATTCTTCTACATATGAATATTCAAGCACAATTTGTTTAAAAAAATCTTTTCTCCAACATATATTTTTAAAAATATTTTTAGTTGTCAATGAACCTTTATTTTATTTATTTATTTATATGTGGTGCTGAGAATCAAACCTAGTGCCTCACACATGCTAGGCAAGGGCTCTACCACTGAGCCACAACCCCAGCCCCCAAGTATTTTATTTTATTTTATTGATGTTACTGTAAATGGGATAGTTTTTCTGGTTTCTTAATAGAATCACTGTTGGAATATAAGAAAGCTATTGATTTATGAATGTGCCTCTTCTGCTACTTTTCTTTTTTAATTAATTAATTAATTTTAATTAGGTATATATGATAATCAATGCATTTTAATTCATTGTACACAATTACAGCACAACTTTTCATTTCAGTGGTTGTACACAGTGTATCATCACACCATATGTGCAGTCATACATGTACTTAGGATAATGATGTCCATTTCATTCTACCATCTTTCCTGCCCCCATGTCCCACCCCACCCTCTCTCTCCTTTGCCCAATCATAGTTTCTCCTTTTTCCCATGCCCCCCTCCATTATGGATCAGCATTAACTTATCAGAGAGAACATTTGGCCTTTGATTTTGGGGGATTGGTTTACTTTGCTTGGCATGATATTCTCCAACTCCATCCATTTACCTGCAAATGCCATGATTTTATTCTCTTTTAATGCTGAGTAATATTCCATTACGTACATATACCACAGTTTCTTTATCCATTCATCTATTGAGGGGCATCTAGGTTGGTCCCATACTTTAGCTATTGTGAATTAATCTGCTATATGTACATTGATGTGGCTATGTCACTGTGGTATGCTGATTTTAAGTCCTTTGGGTATAGACCAAGAAGTGGGATGGCTGGGTCAAATGGTGGTTCCATTCCAAGTTTTCTAAGGAATCCGTACTGCTTTCTAGAGTGGTTGCACCAATTTGCAGTCCCACCAGCAATCTGTGAGTGTGCCTTTCCCCTCACAGCCTCAACAACATTTATTGTTGTCTGTATTCTTAATAGCTGCCATTCTGACTGTCATGAGATGAAATCTCATGAGTAGTTTTGATTTCTATCTCTCTAATTACTAGAGATGTTGAATATTTTTTCATATATTTGTTGATTGAATGTATATCTTCTTCAGAGAAGTGTCTGTTTAGCTCCTTAGCCCATTTATTGAGTGGGTTGTTGGTTTTTTTTTTAATATTTATTTTTTAGTTTTTGGTGGACACAACATTTTTGTTTGTATGTGGTGCTGAGGATCGAACCTGGGCCACGCGCATACCAGGCGAGTGCGCTACCCCGCTTGAGCCACATCCCCAGCCCCAGGTTGTTAGTTTTTTTGATGTTAAGTTTTTTGAGTTCTTTATATATCCTGGAGATTAGTGCTCTATCCAACGTGTGTGTGGCAAACATTTCCTCCCCAAATGTAGCCTGTCTCTTCACCTCATTGATTGCTTCTCTTTCTGAGAAGAAGCTTCTTAGTTTGAGTCTATCCCATTCATTAAGTCTTGATTTTAATTCTTGTGCTTTAGGAGTCTTGCTAAGGAAGTCGGGGCCTAATCCGAGGTGATAAAGATTTGGGCCTACTTTTTCCTCTATTAGGTGCTGGGTCTCTGGACTAATCTAAGTGATCTAAGGTCCTTGATCCACTTTGAATTGAGTTTTGTGCACGGTGAAAAATAGGAGTTTATTTTCATTTTGCTACATATGGATTTCCAGTTTCCCCATCACCACTTGTTGAAGAGGGTATATTTTCTCCCATGTATGTTTTTGGTGCCTTCATCTAATGTGAGATAACTTTATTTATGTGGGTTTGTCTCTGTGTCCTCTAGTCTATACCATTGATCTACCAGTGTATTTTGGTGCCAATACCCATGCCATTTTTGTTACTATTGCTCTGTAGTATAGTTTACTATACTATAGCTATGATATTGTGATGCCTTCCACTTCACTCTTCTTGCTAAGGATTGCATTGGCTATTCTGGGTCTCTTATTTTTCCAAATAAATTTCCTGATTGCATTTTCTATTTCTATAAGGAATGACATTGGGATTTTAATTGGAATCACATTGAATCTGTATAGCACTTTTGGTAGTATGGCCATTTTGACAATATTAACTTTGCCTATCCAAGAGCATGGGAGATCTTTCCATCTTCTAAGGTCTTCTTCAATTTCTTTCTTTAGTATTCTGTAGTTTTCTTTGTAGATGTCTTTCACCTCTTTTATTAAGTTGATTCCCAAGTATTTTTTGTGAGGCTATTGTGAATGGGGTAGTTTTGTTATAGTGCAAACATTGTCCCAGGGCTTCATAAATTAACTTCCACACCACACACATATAATCAAATCAAGCCTTTATTGAAGCACACTGGTGGCAACTGAATGGGAACATAAAGTCTGCTCCCTGATCAGCCCTGAACTATTGTAAGGGCGCGCCTTTTAATCCTGAAAACCACAAAAGGGGTGTTTGGGGGTTTAGCCAATGCAAGCAAGCCAAGTTATAGAAGTGGGAGATTGCAGTCAGGCAGCGGGAAGCTTAACTAATTACAATTAGCCCAGTCACCCCAATTACACAAACACAGCCCAGTTATCCTAGTTACAGAAACAATGCCCCATTAGGTAGTTCCGTGTTCTTAAGGGTTTCTATAGCAAAAGGAAAAGAACAACTTGCCCCAGTCATGACCTTTCTATTTGGCATGGCTGTTTTTCAAAATGGAGTTACTAAACAAAATGGAGTCACTTTGGCTTGACTATCACAGTTTTCCTAATTTCTCTTTCAGAGGATTCATCACTGATGTACAGAAATGCATTTGATTTATGGGTATTGATTTTATATCCTGCTACTTTGCTGAATTTGTTAATTAATTCTAGAAGTTTTCTGGATTTTCTAAGTATAGAATCATGTTATCAGCAAATAATGATAGTTTGAGTTCTTTTCCTATTTGTGTCCCTTAAATTTCTTTTATCTGTCTAATTGCTCTGGCTAGAGTTTCAAGGACTATGTTGAATAGAAGTGGTAAAAGGGGGCATCCTTGTCTTGTTACATATTTTAGAGGGAATGCTTTCAATTTTTCTCCATTTGGAATGATGTTGGCCTGGGGCTTAGCATAGATAGCTTTTACAATTTTAGGGTATGTTCCAACTATCCCTAGTTTTCCTAGTGCTTTGAACATGAAAGGGTGCTGTATTTTGTTAACTGCTTTGTCTGCATCAATTAATATAATCATATGATCCTTATCTTTAAGTCTATTGATGTGATGAATTATACTTATTAATTTCTGTATGTTGAACCAAACTTGCATCTCTGGAATGGACCGCACTTGATCATAATGCACTATTTTTAAAATATGTTTTTGTATGTGATTTGCCAGAATTTTATTGAGAATTTTTGTATCAATGTTCATCAGGGATATTAGTTTGAAATTTTCTTTCCTTGATGTTTCTCTACCTTGTTTTTGTATCAAGATGATTCTAGATTTGTAGAATGAATTTGGAAGTGTTCCTTCCTTTTTTATTTCATGGAATAATTTTAGGAGTATTGATATTAATTTTTCCTTGTAGGTCTTGTAAAACTTGGCTGAGAATCTGTCTGGTCCAGGGCTTTTCTTGATTGGTAGGCTTTTGATGGTGTCTTTTATTTCCTTGCTTAAAGTTGATCTGTTTAAATTGTGTATGTCCTCTTGACTCAGTTTGGGTTGATCATATGCCTCTAGAAATTTATTGGTGTCTTCAAGGCATTCTATTGTATTGGAGTATAAATTTTCAAAATATTTTCTAATTGTCTTCTGTATTTCAATAGTGTCTGTCATGATATTTCCTTTTTCATCACACATTTTAGTAATTTGAGTTTTCTCCTTCCTTCTTTTCATTAGATGGCTAAGAGTTTGTCAATTTAATTTATTTTTTCAAAGAACCAGCTTTTGGTTTTGTCAATTTTTTTCAATTGTTTCTTTAGTTTCAATTTCATTAATTTCTGCCCTGATTTTAATTATTTCCTGTCTTCTACTACTTTTGGTGTTGGTTTATTCTTCTTTTTCTAGGGCTTTGAGCTATAATATCAGGTTGCTTATTTGTTGACTTTTTCTTCTTTCGATGAATGAACTCCATGCAATTAACTTTCTTCTTAGCACTGCCTTCATAGTGTCCCAGAGATTTTGATAAGTTGTATTGGAGTTCTCATTTACCTCTACGAATTTTTTATCTCCTCCCTGATATCTTCTGTTATCCATGGGTCATTCAATAGCATATTATTTAGTCTCCAGGTGTTGGAGTAGCTTCTATTTTTAATTTTATCATTGATTTCTAATTTCATTCCATTATGGTCAGATAGAATGCAGGGTAGTATCTCTATTTTTTATATTTGTTAAGAGTTGCTTTGTGGCATAACATATGGTCTACTTTGGACAAGGATCCATGTGCTGCTGAGAAGAAAGTGCATTTGCTTGTTGATGGATGGAATATTCTATGTATGTCTGTTAAGTCCAAATTATTGATTGTAGTATTGAGTTGTATAGTTTCTTTGTTTAATTTTTGTTTGGAAGATCTATACAGTGGTGAGAGAGGTGCATTAAAGTCACCTAATATTATTGTGTTGTGGTCTATTTGGTTCTTGTATTTGAGAAGGGTTTGTTTGACATACATAGCTTCCCCACTGTTTGGGCATAGATATTTATAATTGTTATGTCTTGTTGATGTATGAGTCCCTTAAGCAGTATGAAATGTCCATCTTTATCCCTTTTCACTAGCTTTGGTTTGAAGTCCACTTTATCTGATATGAGGATGGAAACCCCTGCTTGCTTACATGGTCCATGTGAGTGGTACTTTTTTTTCCCACCCTTTCACCTTCAGTCTGTGGATGTCTTTTCCTGTGAGACGAGTCTCTTGAAGGCAACATATTGTTGGGTCTTTTTAAAAATCCAATCTGTCAGTCTGTGTCTTAATTGATGCATTTAGGCCATTCATGTTCAGGGTTATTATTAAAATATGATTTGTAATCCCAGATATTTTGGGTTATTTTTGGTTTTTAACTTAACTTGGTTTCTCCTTTTATTAGCCTTTCCTTTAGTATGTTCCTCCCTTTGCTATTTTCATTGTTGTTTTTCATTTCCTCCTCCTGGAATATTTTGCTGAGGATGCTCTGTAGTGCAAGCTTTCTCACTATAAATTCTTTTAACTTTGTTTATCATGAAAGGTTTTTATTTCATCATCAAATCTAAAGCTTAGTTTGCTGGATATAAGATTCTTGGTTGGCATCCATTTTCTTTCAGAGCTTGGTGTATGTTGTTCCAGGATCTCCTGGCTTTGAGGGTCTGGGTTGAAAAATCTGCTGAGATACGAATTGGTCTCCCCCTATATGTGATCTGATTCCTCTCACTTGCAGCCTTTAAGATTTTATCCTTATTCTGTATGCTAGGCATTTTCATTATAATGTGACTTGGTATAGATCTGTTGTAATTTTGTACATTGGGTGTCCTGTAAGCCTCTTGCATTTGATTTTCCAATTCATTCTTCATGTTTGGGAAATTTTCTGATATTATCTCATGCAGAGATTGTGCATTCCTTTGGTTTGAAATTCTGTGCCTTCCTCTATCCCAATACTCTTAGATTTGGTCTTTTGATGCTATCCCATAATTCTTGGATGTTCTGTTCATGGTTTCTTACTATCTTCACTGTGTGGTCAACTTTATTTTCCAGATTATATACTTTATCTTCATTATCTGATGTTCTGTCTTCCAAGTGATCTAATATGTTAGTTATGCTTTCGATTGAGCTTTTTATTTGGATTATTATTTCCTTCATCTCAAGGATTTCTGATTTTTTTTTCAGAATCTCTATGTCTTTCTTGACATAATCTTTTGCTACCTGTTTTTGCTCCCTTAACTCTTTATTGGTGTGATCAATGGTTCCCCGTATTTGCTCTCTTATCTCTTTGTTGGAATGATCAATTTTTGCCTGCATTTGCTAAATTTAGGTCATTCTTTAATTCACAGATTATTTTAATTATGTACATTCTGAACTCCTTCTCTGATATTTCCTCAATTGCACTGTCCATGGGTTCTGTTATCCTGGTTTGTTTGGGGCAATTTCCTCTCTTGTTTTTCATGTTGTCTATGTGTCTTCCTTTCTTGCAGTGTGGATCTGAGGTATTACAGTTTCTACCCTATAATCTTGTAGTATCCATGCAGATTAGCTGTACCTCACCTTGGCATTGGGCTTCCAGACCCTGCCAGAGTCCCACAATGGATGCTACTAATACTATAGGTGGTGGTGACAATAGTGGAGGTAACTCCAGATAGCAGTGGAGGTGTCCCAAGATGGATGCAATCTCTTTCAGAGATGGGGCTGAAAGTTGGGTCTTACACTGGCTTTTGGATGCCTGCTCCGAGATGCAGCTGCTTCTAGGTCTTGTCTGTTGTCTCAAGGTAGAGGCTACTGAGTGGGGAAAGCTATGGTGATGGCTACAGTATTTCAAGATGGAAGTGGGTTAAGCCTGGGCTCCCATGTGTATGCTTAGGTTTTCTATTTCCAGTGGAGGTGGTCTTGGGTTGGGGCCTGAGCTCCAGTAGGGGTCTGTGCTCCAGTAGGGGTCTGCCAGTTGGCGTGATTGACCTGGGCCTACCCTGGGCCTGGGCTCCTGTGCAGGTCAGCAGAGGCAGTCCTTGGCCAGGGCCTGAGCTCCAGTTTGGGTCTGCCTGTCAGCAGAGACCTTCTGCTCCTTTTCTGAATTCATTTATCATCTCTAGAAATCTTCTGGTGTAGTTTTTTGGATCTTCTACATATAAGACCATGTCATCAGCAAACATAGATAAATTTTCTTTACCTATTTGTATCCTTTCAACTTCCTTCTCTTGTCTGATTGCTTTGGCTAAGTTTCAAGGATTCTAATGAATAGAAATGGTGAGAGTGGACATCGTTGACTCTGATTTTAGAGGATATACTTTGAGTTTTTCTCTGTTCAGTATGATGTTGCCTTTGAGTTTGTCAGATATAGCCTTTATAATGTTGATGTAAATTTCTTCTGTTCCTAGTTCTTCTAGTGTTTTTAACATGCATGAGTCCTGTATTTTATCAAAGACCTTTTCTGCATCTATTGAGATGACTGTGTGATTCTTGTCCTTAAGTCTATTTTTATGGTGAATTACATTTATTGATTTGCATAAGTTGAAACAACCTTGCATTCCTGGGATGAAACCCACTTGATTATGGTGTATTATATTCTTGATGTGTTGATGTGTTTTTAATGTGGTTTGATAATATTTTAATAAGAATTTTTGCATTTATGTTCATTGGGGATATTGGTCTGTACTCTTCTTTCCTTAGTGCATCTTTGTCTGGTTGTGATATCAGGTTTATACAGGCTTCATATAATGTGTTTCAGAGTGTTCCATCCCTTTCAATTTTATTGAATAATTTGAGAAAGACTGGCATTATTTCTTCTTTAAAAGTTTGGTAGAACTCAGCTGAGAATCCTTCTGATCCTGGGTTTTTCTTTGTTGGAAGGCTTAATTGGTATTTTAAATTCATTACTTGTTATTGGTTTGCTTAGGTTTTCTATTTCTTCCTCATTCAAATTGGGTAGGTCATATGTGTCTAGAAATTTATTAATGTATTCTCAATTTTCCAGTTTGTTGGAATTTAAATTTTCAAAATAATTTCTAAAGATCCTCTGGATTTCAGAAGTGTCTGTGGTTATATCTCCTTTTTATCTCTAATATTGTTTATTAGGTTTTCTCTTTCTTTTGGTTAGTTTAGCTAAGGGTTTATCAATCTTATTTGTCCTTTCAAAGAACTAACCCTTTTTTGCATTGATCCTGTGTATTTTTTTTAAATTTTCAATGTCACTAATTTTGGCACTGACCTTTCTTATTTTCTGTCTTCTACTGATTTTGGTATTAGTTTGTTCTTCCTTTCCTAAGGCCTTGGAGTGGAACCTTAGATTATTTATTTGGAATCTTTCTATTTTTTTAAATGTAGACACTCAATATTATAAATTTTCCTATTAGAGCTACCTTCATACTGTCCCAGAGATTTTGATATGTTTTATCTAAGAATTTCTTGACTTATTCTCTCATTTTTTCTATATTCCATTCCTCATTTAAAAGAGCACCATTCAATCTCCATTTTTATGTGGTTTCTTTTATTTTGCTTGCTGTTGATTTCTAGTTTTATTCCATTATTATCTGATAGAATTCATGGGATTATATTGATGTTTTGAAATTTGCTAAAACTTGTATTATGACCTAGAATATGGTCTGTTTTGGAAAAGTTCTATGAGCTGCTGAGGAGAAAGCAAATTCAAGGGTTTGGGGGTGAAATATTGTTTTAATGCTGAATTGTTTCCTTTTACCAGGATGAAGTGGTCTTCTTTTTCTCTTCTGATTCATTTTTACTTGAGATCTGCTTTGCTAGACACGAGCATAGTTACTACTGCTTGGTTTTGGACTTCATTTGCATGGGCTATCTTTTGCAAAATGCATATACTTGTATCTTCTTCTTTTTTTTAATCCACTCTGCCAGTTAATGTCTTTTAATTGTAATGTGTGAGAATAGCTACTCATGCTTGTTTTCAGACTCCTTTTTTAAATTTAAGTTGTGGGTGAACCTTTATTTTTATTTACTTATTTTTATGTGGTGTTGAGAATCAAACCCATTGTCTCACACATGCTAGGCAAGCACTTCACCACTGAGCCACATCCTTAGCCCCACACCCATTTTTTAAAAGAATTTTTATAGGTGTAGATAGATAGAATGCCTTTGTTTATTTTTATGTGGTACTGAGGATTGAACCCAGTGCCTCACACATGCTAGGCAAGCACTCTGCCACTGAGCTACAGCCTTAGCCCCCCAAACCTCTTTTAAATTGAATTTTTACCATCCTTTTATTCTCAGCCTATGGATGTCTTTGCCTATAAGATGAGGCTCTTGCAAATGGATTTATTTTTAAATTCATTCTGTCAATCTATGTCTTTTTTTAATATTTACTTTTTAGTTTTTTAGGTGGACCCAATGTCTTTATTTTATTTTTATGTGGTGCTGAGGATCAAACCCAGTGCTTCACACATGCCAGGTGAGTGCGCTACTACTTGAGCCACATCCCCAACCCAATCTATGCCTTTTAATTGGGGAGTTGAGGAGTCATTTACATTCAGTGTTATTATTATTATTTTCTGTCTTTTTGGTTTGTTTGCTATATTTAATTCTGTCTTGATTTTCATTTAGTTACTTTCTCTTCTAGTGAGCTTCATTTATTTGGAAGTCTTGGGGTTTGTTTTTTAATTCATCGGTTTACAGTATGTCTTTAAGTGTTTTCTATGTTCTGGCTTAATAGTCATGAATTATTTTATTTGATCCTTGTCATGAACATTTGTTATATTTCCACCAATTCTGAAATACAGATTTACTGGATATAGTAAGCTTAGCTGGCAATTGTTTTCTTTTAGAGATTGGAATATTTCATTCCAGATCTTCCTTGATTTTAGGGTCTGAGTTGAGAAGTCAGAAGTGAGCCTTATTAGTTTGCCTCTAATGTGACCTGACATTTTTCTCTTGAAGCTTTTAATATTCTTTCCTTATTTTATATGTTAGGCATTTTAATTATAATGTGTCTTGGAGGGGTTAATTTTTATCTCATCTATTTGGGGTCCTATATACCTTCTATATGTGGATATATATCTCATTTCTAATATGGGTACAATTTTCTGTTACTATCACATTGGAAATATTCTTAATGCTTTTATCCTGTATATTCATCTTCTTTTCTATTCCAATGATTCTCAGTTTTGATCTCTTGATGTTGAACCGGAATGCTTGCATATTCTGATTATTATGGTTTACTTATGAGGTGTCCCAAAAAAGCTCATGTGTGAGACAATGCAGGAAAGTTTAGAGGTGAGATGATCATGTTATAAGAGCTTTAACCTAATCAGTGCATTAATGCACAGATATGGATTAACTGAGTGGTAACTGTAAGCATGTGGAGTGTGGCTAGAGGAGGTAGGTCACTGGGAGTAATCCTTTGGGGTATATATTGTTTGTTCCTAGTGAGTGGAGCTCTCTCTGCTTCCTGATTATCATGGGCTGAACTGCTTTCCTCCTTCTACTGTCATGTTCTGCCTTGTCAGGTCCAGGGCAATGGAGGTGGCAATCTATGGACTGAGACCTCCGAAACAATGAGCCAAATAAACTTTTCCTTCTTTAATTGTTCATGTCACATCTTTTGTTCACAGCATTTTTTTAAAATAAAAAGCTAACTAAAACATTTACCATGGTCTTTACCATCCTCCTTTATTGCATACTGAATATTTTAAATTCATATAGGCTGTCTTCAAGATCTGAAGGTTTTTTTTTCTATGCCATCTAATCTATTGGTGATGCTTTCATGTTAATTTTTAATTTGATTCATTGTGTCTTTAATTTCCTGGAGTTCTGATTGGTTTCTTTTTAATATATCAACTTATTTATTGAAACAGTTTTCACCTCCTGTATTTGTTATCTTAATTCATTCCTTAGATCTTCTTTTACTTCATTGAACATTTTATTGATTAGTTTTTTTATTATCTTTCTTTGGAATTTCATCCACTTTTATACCTATGAGAGCTTTTTTGGGGGATTATGAATTTGGGGAAGATTTGTTTGCTTGTTTTTTAATGTTTTCAGAGGTCTTGGACTTATGCATCAGTTGAGATAGATTCCCTGTCCTCTTTTATTCCCGTGTCTTTTTGCATATAGTTATCTTTTCTGTTCTGAGGCTTCTCTCTGTTTTTCATGTGTATGTAGATGCCATGGTGTGGTCTCCCTCTAGCTGCTTCTCCTTGGGGCCAGGTTGTTGGTTTGGGATTTTTCTCTCCCCTATTCTATGTGCCGAGGTATTGTTGAGGCTTAGTGGGTCTGTATCATGTATGGGGTGATATTTGCTGCTTCTTGGCTGAGTTTTGAGTATTGTTCAGCAGCAGATCTCTACTCTGTGAACTTGAAATGTCCCGATCAGTTTCCAGCCCCTCTTAGAGAAATGGAGAGCCAAGAATATCAATAATGTTAGCAAAAGATGTACAGCCTTATAATTAATATCAATAATGTTAGCAAAAGATGTACAGTCTTAAAAATAATCTTAGCAAAAGATTTACATTAAAATTAATGTCTGGTGTCTACCTTGATATCCATAGCATTAATTACCACCTGTAAAGGAATGGTGAGGTCAGAATTTAACATCAACACCAACAATAAACAACTGTGAACTGAATCAGACATTAAGCGGCAGACACCCACTAGATCGACCACTATATTCATAATCATAACAAGACAAATGGGTTGGGAATTACATAAACTATCTAATTCTATCAGATAATGGGATTAAAATTTCTCAAGTGAGAGCTGGGGTTCTAGCAAGAGCACTTGCCTAGCATGTGTAAGGCACTGGGTTCAATCCTCAGCACCACATGAAAATAAACAAATAAAAAGACATTCTTTCCATCTACAACTACAAAAATTTTTAAATGTTATAAAAAATTTCTAAAGTGAAGATAAAATAGGGTGTACCTTTCAGCTTCTTTTCTTCCAGTACAGGATGGGATAGGCTAAGAGGGGTTGACAAGTAGTGTACTTCTTTAGTGAGGCTGAGGCAGAGTTCTAAATGGGAAGCTCAAGCAGTTGGGATTTAGTCTTGGCTGATCTTTGGAACTCTGTTGGTGGGTATTTGAAATTGAATCAATACCCCCAATGTTTCTGGGGAGATGCTGATCTCTACTGGACATCTGGGTCTTGGGGTGATGCCATAAATTTCACTTTTAGGGTGTGCAGTCTAAACCTCCGTAGGTCTCACTTTCACCACTATGGATGTGAATTACCCAAGATGAGCCCAGAAGTCCAGATGCTGCTGTCTGGCCAGTTACTGGCATCTCCTCAATAGTTCTTAGGGGATGCTAGCAACAAAGAGAGCCTTCTTTCCTTGGTATCCTGACCCTGGATCACCCTGTTTCAGTCACACTGGTCCAAGCACACTCTGAGCCCCCATAATAGGTGATTGCTGGGTCAGGCTGGTGACTTCCCTTATAAGTTTCCAATCTCCAGTCTCTGCTCACTCCCCTGGCAACCAGTGCTACAAATGACCCTAGTTTCCACCAGAGTGTA
Organism: Marmota monax; assembly: GCF_021218885.2. Lineage (NCBI taxonomy): Eukaryota > Metazoa > Chordata > Mammalia > Rodentia > Sciuridae > Marmota > Marmota monax. The sequence goes on along the minus strand of NW_026692025.1, from coordinate 203,742 downwards.
CACCTGTGGGTTGAGTGATTTTTGTTGCTCTTCATTCAACAACATCCCCCACTGTCTCTAGCTCCATTAAAATCAACCTCCCTCTCCATTTCACAGGTTTTCCCAAGTCATTTTTTTTTCACAATGCCTTCCTCTCTCTATGTTCCCCCTGCCCTCAGCAACCGAGGCCACCACACTTCCCATGTCTCTAATGTATTATTTCTTGTATTAAAAGTTTCTGATTTTGTGTTTCTATGGTTTCTTTTACTGATCAATGTTGAGCTATAGTGAATTCCCTTTGTTAAACATCTCACTGAAGAGCAGTCTTCCTACTTTCTAAATCTCCAGCTGAGGAACTGCTGGGAAGGGTGCCCTTCCTCTAATCTACCATCTTTCCTTCTCCTGGGGTTTTAAATTTATGGTTTGAGTTCAGTTTTAAGCTTGGAATGAGGATGGTGTTGGGGCTTGGGCTACAGGGGCTCAATTTTAGGATTTAAGAATTCAAGATTTTGTTAGGATTCAGGTTTAGTGTTAAATGTGGCATCAGCAGGCACAGAGGCAGAGGCCCTATCCCTGGTTGCAGAGATCAGAGCCAGGGACACTAAAAGTCACAGGCCCACAGGGCAGAATTGTGGGTGCAAAAGATTTAGTCTCCAGGCATAAAGAAATACTCTATAGCCTTGAAGCCTAATTGAATTTCCTCTGCTGGATTTCAAAATTGTTTGCCAATTTTACTTTTCATCCTTCTATTTTCTCCATTTACAAATTTGGTTTGTCCATAGTTTTTAAATTATGCTTGTCTTACTGTTGTATTTTGATAACAGATAACTTGATTTCTAGTCTTATAGGTCCACAGATGGAGAGAAATTTTATCCAGGTTGCATTATACCCAGAATCTTATGCATACCTCACATATCTTTGTCTACTTCAGGTTTGTAAAAATACTGTCCTATCTTTCCTCAAAGAGTCATTATGGTGATAGGTATTATGTTTGGGTATATAATTTCAGATTTATTTTTTTTAAAGTAATAGAAGTAAGAGATTATGGGATTTTCCCCATATGGATATCTAGTTTCCATAGATTTCCAAAGATTTTCCTTATCTTATTGAATTGACTGAACTTTTGTACAAAACCAGTTGACCCCATATATTAGTTTCCTGTTCCTCCTGCAAATTACTTGTTGCTTAAAAAGTTTGTCATTCTGAATGACATAAGTAAGAAATCAGTTTCACTGGACCAAAATTGAGGTGAAAAAACAGCTACATCCCCCTCCAAAGGCTCTAGAGGAGAACCTATTCCTTACCTCTTCTAGCTTCCAGTAACTAAAGCATCCTTTGGCTAATACCAGCATTAGTCCAGTCTCTGTCATCTTCACATTGCCTTCTAGGTGCCAAATATTCCTCTGTTATGTTCTTATAAGTTCACTTGTGATGGCATTTAGGTCCAATCAGATAATACAGATAAACTTCCCATCTCAAGATCCTTGACTTAATTATATCTTCAAAGACCATTTTTATTTGCTTATATGAAGTAACATTTAAAGGTGCCAGATATTAGGACATGTATTTATTTCTTTGGGAAGGGGAAGTTTTTCAGCCTACTATGGTAACATACAATTGTTAAAAATCACTGAAGTGAACACTTAAGATCTGTAAATTTTGTTGGAAGTAAATCATACTCTCAACATTTTAAAAAGAAAAAAGTCACCAGTTTAGAGAAATGGGCAAAAAATAAGAAATGATTATTATCTAAAATATAGTAAGAGCAATTTCAAATCAGTTTTTAAAACATCAAAATAAAAAACAGTATGTCTTTTGAGAGGTAAAGCAAGATGACTGCTGAGTAACATCTTCTGGAAATCATATCCCCACAGATGCACAAGTTGAACAGTTATTCATTCACCAAAGTAGATTCAGAAGAACTAATGAAACTGGGTGAAAGGCCATAGTGGTTGCTTTCAGTATAATAAAAAGAAAAGATGCATTTAGGAAGGTAAGAAGGGAAGAGCTGCCTATGTCACTCCACTTCCAACTGTAAACAGTGCAGCATACAGAAAGAAATCTTTTGCTTAGAGGAGAGAGAAAGCGAATTGAGTTCAGGTCTTAGACTTAAAACCAAGTACTATAAGGAGCACCATGACCTCTACTGCCAGGTCAATATCCACAGACTAAGACATTAGAATTGGTAATCATCAGGCAGCAAAAAGACCACTTCTCCAACCCCAGGCAGCAGAGTGGGCACAAAAGCTATAACAGGACTCTGTCTTGGAGCTCAGTTCTAGGTACACCATGGGGAAAACAAGTCCAGGTAGAAAACAAAGGCATCCCACATAGACCAGAACCCACAAATGGAAATTTTAGTCCTGTCCCAACATCAGGCACAGACCTATGTAAGACTGTGACACTTGGAAGTGAGCCTGGGGAATATTTCCATGCTCTACAACTGTATAGGTCCCTGTAGCTGTGAGACTCAAGGTGACTAGTGCAGCTGTGACCAAAATACCTGACAAGAACAATTAGAGCAGGAAAATTTTATTTTGGTTCATGGTTTCAGAAATCTCAATCCATAGATGGTCGACTCCATAGCTCTGAGCCAACTCCATACCTCTGAGGCCATTTTTGGTGGAAGGTTGTGGTGGAGGAAAGCAGCTTAGGACATTGCAACCAAGAAGCAGAGAGAGCTCCATTCACCAGGGACAAAATATAAACCCCAATGGCATACCTGCAGTGACCTACCTCCTCCAGCCACATTCCATCTGCCTACAATTACCAACCAGTTAATCCATATCAATAGATTAATCCACTGATTATGTTATACTTCTCATGATCCAATATTTCACCTCTGAAAATTCTTGTATCAGCTCACAAATGAGTTTTTTGGGGATACCTCATATCTAACCATAATACAACCTAACTTAGTGACAGCCTTAGTGGTTAAGGAACTGTCTCCACTACTCACTTCCCAAACTTGGGAAGCACTGTTATCTTTAAGCCAGTGCTCACTGATAGAGCTCTAGACCTACCCTGGCACCAGGGAGAAACCTGTGCCCTAGGAGGACAGACCCACGTTTTGACCTGCATCATCACCAGCTGTAGTGTGGGCTGATTACCTGAGACTGCAGGTTCTTGTGGCTATGAGACTCTGCTGAGACTCAGCTAACCATCAACCTACACAGCTAAGGAACTAAATTCACCAACATTATCCCAACCTTGGGAAGGATAGTGTGGAGCAAGACTTAGTAGGGTAGCAAGCACAGGACATTTCCATGGAAATTAGTGCTGAACTGGCGAAACCCAACACTGGGTGTATCCTAACAGCCCCCTTTCCCAAACTGGAGCGTCTGAAACAGTCCTGGTGCCAGGGAAATACAGGTAGCCCCGGCTATTTGACTTTTATTTTGGCAAGCATTAGTTGTGACCAGTTGCAGCATTTTCGGGCCATTAATTCAACACAGAAGTAGGAATCCCATAGAATTGTGGGCCTTAGTCCTTCCCCAGTGTTGTGCTGGTCTTGGTGGGTTGTGGGCTTAAGGCAGCACCTAGCTTGGCAGCGTTGGTGGCCACAGACATGACATAGGAGTCTGGGGCTGGTGATTCCATGGTAATTCTGTCCAGAGCCATGCATAATCCTATAGTGCCTGACAACAGGCTGGTGACTGTGAATGAGACATCTGGGCTTACTCCAGCCCCAGGGAAAGGCTTGAAGAGATGGAGTCCTCTTTCCAGGTACTCCCCTGGTTCATTCTGAACCACACACTAAGTATGGATTTGAGACAAACCTGGGTTCTATCACCCTGTGGTACTGGAAGAGTGACAACATACCAGTAGCAGATTATTCACAACCTTGGACTGGACTTTGGCTCCATCTAGTGCTGAAATCATAGAAGTGACTACAGGCTCAGAGAAAATAGGGAGACTGCTTAGAATTTCTGAAAAGATAGGCACAAAGCCAGATGAGGACTACTGAAATAAATACCTAACCCTTCAATACCCAGACAATGTCACATGCCAGCAAGCATAATGAGTATTCAGGAAATCATTATCTCACCTAATATTCAAAATAAGATGCCAGAAACTGATCAGAGAGTATTCAGTATGGAAGAATTCTCAGAGAATTTAAAACAGCTATTTTTAAAAATCTTTTTGTAGTTGTAGATGGACAGTATGCATTTATTTTATTTTATTTTTATGTAGTGCTGAGGATTGAACTCAGTGCCTCACACATGAGAGGCAAGCACTCTGCCATTGAGCCCCAGCCCCAGCCCTAAAACAGCTATTTTAAGGAAATTCAATGAGCTTGAAGACAACACAGAGAAATGTGCTGCAAGATAAGACAAACAAATAACACATAAGGGTGTCCAAAATTGCCTGACAGTAGACTTCTCAATAGAAATCTTAAAGACCACAAGAAAGTGGCATGAGATTTTCAAAGTACTAAAGGGGAAAAAACTGCCAACCAAGAATACTGTACACAGCAGACCTATCCTTTAGAGACAAAAGTTGACAGAATTAATACCCATCATACCTATCCTATATGAAATGTTAAAGGAAGTTCTTCAAAATAAAAGAAAGAGACATTAGTGAGTAAGTAGATAACATAGGAAGGTAGAAACCTTCCTAGTAAGAGTAATGATACAAATTTAGAATGCTCTAATATGGTGAGCATAATATATAAACCATTCATATCTTTAGTATGAAGAATAAAATACAAAAGAATAAAAATAATAACTGTATGAATATGTTAAGCAATAGGCAATATGGCAAGATGTAAAATGGGTTATCAAAAATTCAAAATGTGGGGAGTAACTGAATGTAACTAAGAATTTTCTCTTGTTCTTTGTTCATTTTTATTCTTATCCTTACAATCAGGTTATGCTGCTATCATTTTAAAATAGATTGTTACAATAAAAATGTTTTAATGGATTTTATTAGTGCATTATTATTATACATAAAAGTGAGATTCATTGTGGCACAATGAATCCCACTCTTATGTATAATTATAATGCACCAATTATATATATATATATATAAAATCTCCAATACTGGAGCAATACTGGAGAAGCTAAGTACACAAAGCAAGTATTAATAGACCTAAAGGCCTAAAGGGAGAGATAGGCTCCACTACATTAATAGCTGGAGACATTAACACAAAAATTTCAGTAATGGACATATGATCCAGGCAGAATATCAACAAAGAAATATCAGAGTTAAATTGTAACCTAAATCAAATAGACCTAACAAATATCTACAGAATATTCCATCCAAAAGTCCTTTCCCAGTGTTGTGCTCATCAGCACATGGGACGTTCTCCAAGATGGAGTATATGATAGACCACAAAATATGTATCAATAAATTCTTAAAAATTGACAATATCAAGTATATTTCCTGACTACAATACAGAAAAGGTAGAAATCAATAACAAGAAAAACTTTGGGAATCATATACATATATGGAAATTGAGCAACTTAACTTTTGAAATGAACACCAATGGATCCAGAGAAGTAAAAAAGATATTGTAAACTTTGGGAAAGAAACAAAAATGGAGACAAACAACAAAATCTATGGGACATAGCAAGAACATTACTGAGTAGTTTATAGAAATTTGTGAACACATAAAAAGACAGAAAGATCTTAGATAAATAACTAAAACTGCATTTCAAGGAACTAGAAAAGCAAGAGTCAAATGAACCCAAAGTTAGTAGAAGTTCAGAAATAATAAAGAATAGAGCAGAAATAAATGAAATGGTGGCTAAAAAGCAATAAAAAGATGAATGAAACAAAGAGCTGGTTCCTTGAAAAGATGAAATAGACAAACTCTTAACCAGACTAACTTAGAAAAGGAGAGAGAAGACTCAAACAAAACCAGAAATGAAAAGGAGAACATTGCAACTGACACTACAGAAATACAAAAGGTCATTCGATATTATTATATGTCAACACATTTGATAACCTGGAATAAATGGACACATATACTTTACCAAGACTGAATCATGAAGAAAGAGAAAATCTGAATAGACCAATAACAAGTAACAAGATTGAATCACTAATACAATCCTCCCATCAAAGAAAAGCAGAGGACCACATGACTTCACTTCTGAACTCTAACAAATATTTAAATAGCTAAACCAATTCTTATTACATTATTTCAAAAAATAGATGAGGAATGTATTCATAGAAACATATTTTATGAGGCCAACATTATCCTGCTATCAAAACCAGATAAGAACACAACAATAAAAGAGGACTACATGATGGTATCCTTGATGAACATAGAAGCAAAGATCCTAAAATACTATCAAATCAAATACTAAAAAGACTATTCATCATGATCAAATGGGTTTCATCACACAGATGCAATGATTGCTCAATATATGCAAATCAATATTCATGTTACATATCATTAACAGAATTAAGAACAAAAATAGCATGATCTTCTCAATAAAATTCAATATCTATTCATGATAAAAATGCAAAAAAATTAGATATACAAGGAATTTACCTCGACATAAAAACGTCATTTATAACAAGCCAACAAAACCATTATATTGAATGGGTAAAAGCTCTAAGATGTGTAAGAAGATAAGAATGTCCACTTCTATCACTTTTATTAAACACAGTGCTACAAGTCCTAATGAGAACAATAAGACAAGAGAAGAAAATAAATGGCATGCAAAAGAGGAAATTAAATTGTTGCTATTTGCAGATGACATAATCTTATACATAGAAAACCCCCAAAATTAAACCAAAAACTACTGGAACAAATAAATTAATTCAACAAATTTGAAAGATATAAAATTAACACACAAAACTCAACAGCACTGCTATATGCCAATAGTGAATTATCTGAAATAGAAATCAAGAAAGCAATCCTAGGGCTGGGGTTGTAGCTCAGTGGTAGAGTGCTTGCCTCACATGCATGAGGCTCTTGGTTCCATCCTCAGCACCACATAAAAAAATAAATACATAAAAATAAAGATATTGAGTTCATCTACAACTAAAAAATATTAAAAAGAAAGAAAGAAATCCTATTCGCAATAGCTAAAAAATACCTTGGAATAAGTTTAACTAGAGATTGGAAGATCTCTACCATGAAAATTATAAAACATTGATGAATTAAATTGAAGAAGACACAAAAAGTGGAAAGACATTTTATGGTCATGGATTCAAAGAATCAGTGTAATTAAAATGTCCATACAATCTGAAGTTATCTACAGATTCAATGCAATATCTTTTAAATTAACAATGACATTCTTCATATAACTAGAAAAAAATCTAAAAATTTTTATGTAAACTCACACATACACACATAAGACAAGGCAATTTTAAGCAAAAAGAATAAAGAAGGAAACATTATACTACCTGGACTTCGGAACATTCCATAAAGTTATAATAATCAAAAAAACATGGTGTTGGCATAAAGACAGACAGACATACATAACAAATAGAATACAGACCCTGGGGAAAAAAACGCCAGGCATCTACCACCAATTGATTTTTGAAGATGTGCTAAGAACATGCATTGAAGGACAGTCTTTAATAAATGGTGTTGGGAAAATTGTACATCCACATACAGAAAACTGAAGCCCCTTATCTCTCACCACTAACAAAGATCAATTCCAAATGGGTTAAAGACTTAAATGTAATGTAAGACCTGAAACTGTGAAACCCCTAGAAGAAACAGGAGAAATGCTTTAGGACATTGGAATTGGCAAGTTTTTTTTTTTTTTTTTTGAAAGGCAGTAAACCCGTCTTTACTACAACATCATGATCTTGTATGTAGAAAATCAAAGGTGTCCATAAATACTAGAACAAATAAACATGTACAGAAAATTTACAAAGCACATGATCAACATATAAAATAAGATATATTTATATCTGAATAGCTAACAATCCAAAAATAGAATTTAAAAATTTCATTTACAATAAAAAATAAATAATTAAGAATAAGGTTAGTGAAGGGACATTGTATTCACTAAAGTCTATAAAATATTGATTGTTTGGGGAAATTAAAGCAAATCTTAATAATGACAGAGATTTTTCATGTTTAATGATTAGAAATACCACTCTTAATCAGGCAACTCTCCTTCAAAATAATCTTCAGCTTCCCTGAAATCTGTAATAAAATTCAACTAGGCTTTTCTTGCAGAAATAGGTAAAAAGATCCTGAAATTCATGTAAAATTGTAAAGTACTGCAGTAACCAAAAAATTTAAAATAGTAGATGAGCTTTTGCCTCTTTGATTTCAAAATGCACCATACAGCACAGTTGAATAGAGAGTCAATTCCAATGTCAGGGTACCTTTTTCTTTATATCAATAGAACAGAATTGATTCATTACAATATCTGATGTTTAGTTAATTGATTATTTTAATTAATGGAATGTTTTGAGCACTTTATGGTCTATAGAAAATGGAGTGAAAGTACAGAGTTCCCATACATCCCTCACAGCCCCAAGGATATCCCTATGACCCAGCTGGCATTAGTTTATTTATTTTATTTGTTATCACCAATGAATCAATATTGACACATTATTATTAACTCAGTCCCTTACTTTATATACAAACATTTAAACATTTAACCTGTATTCTGAAGGTTGTGTTGTACATTCTATGGATGTCAGAGAAAATAGGTCCATACGCAAAAAATCTGCTGTGCTCCACCTATTCATCATTCCTTATCCCACAAACCTTAGCAAACACCGATTTTTTTTAAATAATCTGCACCATTTGCCCTTTCTGGAATGTAATGTGGTTAGAGTGCTGAATATTATCTTTCGGGAAAACTTTTTACACTTAGCAATATGCAGTCAAGAATCCTGATACCTTTCGGTAACATGGTAGATCATTTCTTTTATCAATGAATGATATCAAATTGCATGAATGTCCAACAGTTTCATTAAACACTCATCTGCTGAAGGGCAACTCATTTGCATCCTACTTATAACAACTATAAGTTGTTATCATTCATATGCAGATTTTGTGTGGACACGAATCAACTGCTGTGGGTCAACTCCAGGAGCATGATTGGTGAGCCGTATGGAAGGGCACATTTTGTCCCACATTCCCACACAGTGGCCAACTTGCATTGAGTTCCACCAGTACTGAATGAATGCTGCAGTCCTTCCACATCCTGTCCAGCCTTCAGTGCTGTTGGCATTCAGACCTTCAACATTCTGATAGTGTGCAATGGAATATCATTTGAATGTGCCATTCCCAGTGAATTGTGTTGTAGAGTGGTTTCCTACATGGTGATTTCTATCTTTTTGCCAGGTGTTTGTTCAGGCTTTGGGCTCATTTTTATTAGGGTGATAGTTTTCATAGAGCTTTTTATTGTATTTATTTATTTTTATTGGTTGTTCAAAACATTAAAAAGCTCTTGACATATCATATTTCATACATTTGATTAAAGTGGGTTATGAACTCCCATTTTTACCCCGTATACAGATTGCAGAATCACATTGGTTACACATCCACGTTTTTACATACTGTCATATTAGTGTCTGTTGTATTCTGCTGCCCTTCCTATCCCCCCTCCCCTCCCCTCCCCTCCCCTCTCCTCCCATCTTCTCTCTCTACCCCATCTACTATAATTCATTTCTCTCCCTTGTTTTTTTTCCCTTTCCCCTCACATCCTCTTATATGTAATTATGTGTAACAATGAGGGTCTCCTTCCATTTCCATGCAATTTCCCTTCTCTCTCCCTTTCCCTCCCAACACTCGTCTCTGTTTAATGTTAATCTTGTTCTCATGCTCTTCGTCCCTACTCTTAGTTCTTAGTTGCTCTCCTTATATCAAAGAAGACATTTGGCATTTGTTTTTTAGGGATTGGCTAGCTTCACTTAGCATAATCTGCTCTAATGCCATCCACTTCCCTGCAAATGCCATGATTTTGTCATTTTTTAGTGCTGAGTAATACTCCATTGTGTATAAATGCCACATTTTTTTATCCATTCATCTATCGAAGGGCATCTAGGTTGGTTCCACAGTCTAGCTATTGTGAATTGTGCTGCTATGAACATCGATGTAGCAGTATCCCTATAGTACGCTCTTTTAAGGTCTTCAGGGAATTGTCAGAGAAGGGCAATAGCTGGGTCAAATGGTGGTTCCATTCCCAGCTTTCCCAGGAATCTCCATACTGCTTTCCAAATTGGCTGCACCAATTTGCAGTCCCACCAGCAATGTACAAGTGTACCCTTTTCCCCACATCCTCGCCAGCACTTGTTGTTTGACTTCCTAATGGCTGCCAATCTTACTGGAGTGAGATGGTATCTTAGGGTGGTTTTGATTTGCATTTCTCTGACTGCTAGAGATGGTGAGCATTTTTTCATGTACTTGTTGATTGATTGTATGTCCTCCTCTGAGAAGTGTCTGTTCAGGTCCTTGGCCCATTTGTTGATTGGGTTATTTGTTATCTTAATGTCTACTTTTTTGAGTTCTTTGTATACTCTGAATATTAGGGCTCTATCTGAAGTGTGAGGAGTAAAGATTTGTTCCCATGATGTAGGCTCCCTATTTACCTCTCTTATTGTTTTTCTTGCTGAGAGAAAACTTTTCAGTTTGAGTAAGTCCCATTTGTTGATTCTTGTTTTTAACTCTTGTGCTATGGGTGTCCTATTAAGGAATTTGGAGCCCGACCCCACCGACTGTAGATCATAGCCAACTTTTTCTTCTATCAGACGCAGAGTCTCTGATTTGATATCAAGCTCCTTGATCCATTTTGAGTTAACTTTTGTGCATGGCGAGAGAAAGGGATTCAGTTTCATTTTGTTGCATATGGATTTCCAGTTTTCCCAGCACCATTTGTTGAAGATGCTATCCTTCCTCCATTGCATGCTTTTAGCCCCTTTATCAAATATAAGATAGTTGTAACTTTGTGGATTGGTCTCTGTGTCCTCTATTCTGTACCATTGGTCCACCCTCCTGTTTTGGTACCAGTACCATGCTGTTTTTGTTACTATTGCTCTGTAGTATAGTTTGAAATCTGGTATCGCTATACCTCCTGATTCACACTTCCTGCTTAGAATTGCTTTTGCTATTCTGGGTCTTTTATTTTTCCATATGAATTTCCTGATTGCTTTATCTATTTCTACAAGAAATGCCGCTGGGATTTTGATTGGCATTGCATTGAACCTATAGAGAACTTTTGGTAATATCGCCATTTTGATGATGTTAGTTCTGCCTATCCGTGAACAGGGTATATATTTCCATCTTCTAAGATCTTCTTCTATTTCTCTCTTTAGGGTTCTGTAGTTTTCATTGTATAAATCTTTCACCTCTTTTGTTAGGTTGATTCCCAAGTATTTTTTTTTGGGGGGGATATTGTGAATGGGGTGGTTTTCCTCATTTCCATTTCAGAAGATTTGTCGCTGATATACAGGAATGCCTTTGATTTATGCGTGTTGATTTTATATCCTGCCACTTTGCTGAATTCATTTATTAGCTCTAATAGTTTCTTTGTAGACCCTTTTGGGTCTGCTAGGTATAGAATCATGTCATCTGCAAATAGTGATAATTTAAGTTCTTCTTTTCCTATTTTGATGCCTTTAATTTCTTTCATCTGTCTAATTGCTCTGGCCAGTGTTTCGAGAACTATATTGAACAGAAGTGGAGAGAGAGGGCATCCCTGTCTTGTTCCAGATTTTAGAGGGAATACCTTCAATTTTTCTCCATTCAGAATGATGCTAGCCTGAGGCTTAGCATAGATAGCTTTTACTATGTCGAGGTAAGTTCCTGTTATCCCTAGTTTTTCTAATGTTTTGAACATAAAGGGATGCTGTACTTTGTCGAATGCTTTTTCTGCGTCTATCGAGATGATCATATGGTTCTTATCTTTAAGTCTATTGATGTGGTGAATAACATTTATTGATTTCCGTATATTGAACCATCCTTGCATCCCAGGGATGAATCCTACTTGATCATGGTGCACAATTTTTTTGATGTGCCTTTGTATCTGATTCGCCAGAATTTTATTGAGGATTTTTGCATCTAGGTTCATCAGAGATATTGGTCTGTAGTTTTCTTTCTTTGAGGTGTCTTTGTCTGGTTTCAGAATCAGAGTGATGTTGGCCTCATAGAATGAATTTGGCAGAGCTCCCTCTTTTTCTATTTCCTGAAATAACTTGAAAAGTATTAGTATTAATTCTTCCTTAAAGGTTTTGTAAAACTCCGCTGTATACCCATCCGGTCCTGGGCTTTTCTTGGTTGGTAGTCTTTTCATTGCTTCTTCTATTTCATCCATTGATATAGGTCTGTTTAAGTTGTGAGTATCCTCCTGACTCAGTCTGGGCAAATCATATGACTGAAGAAATTTATCGATGTCTTCACTATCTTCTATTTTATTGGAATATAGGTTTTTAAGATAATTTCTAATTGTCTTCTGTATTTCTGTAGCATCTGTTGTGATATTGCCTTTTTCATCCCGTATGTTAGTAATTTGAGTTCTCTCTCTTCTTCTCTTCGCTAGCATGGCTAAGGGTCTGTCGATCTTATTTATTTTTTTGAAGAACCAACTTGTAGTTTTGTTATTTTTTTCAATAGTTTCTTTTGTTTCAATTTTGTTGATTTCCGCTCTGATTTTAATTATTTCTTGCCTTCTGCTACATTTGCTGTTGTTTTGCTCTTCCTTTTCTAGGGCTTTGAGATGAAGTGTGAGCTCATTTATTTGTTGGTTTTTCCTTTTTTTGAGGAATGACCTCCAGGCAATGAATTTCCCTCTTAAAACTGCTTTCATTGTGTCCCATAGATTCCGATATGTTGTGTCTGTATTTTCATTTATCTCTAAGAATTTTTTGATTTCCTCCTTTATGTCTTCTGTAACCCATTGATCATTCAGTAACATATTGTTCATTTTCCATGTGATGTAGGATTTTTCCTTCCTTCTTTTATCATTGATTTCCAGTTTCATTCCATTATGATCAAATAAAATGCATGGTATTATCTCCACCCCTTTATATTTACTGAGGGTTGCCCTATGGCATAATATATGGTCTATTTTTGAGAAGGATCCATGTGCTGCTGACAAAAAAGTATATCCACTTGATGATGGTTGATATATTCTATATATGCCAGTTAAGTCTAGGTTATTGATTGTGATATTGAGTTCTATAGTTTCTTTATTCAACTTTTGTTTGGAGGATCTGTCCAATGGTGAGAGAGGTGTGTTGAAGTCACCCATAATTATTGTGTTGTGGTCTATTTGATTCTTGAACTTGAGGAGAATTTGTTTTATGAACGTCGCAGCACCCTTATTTGGTGCATAAATATTGATAATTGTTATGTCTTGTTGGTGAATGGTTCCTTTTAACAGTATATAATGTCCTTCCTTATCCCTTTTGATTAACTTAGTCTTGAAGTCAATTTTATTCGATATGAGGATGGCCACCCCTGCTTGCTTATGAGGACCGTGTGCGTGGTATATTTTTTTCCAACCTTTCACCTTCAGCCTGTGTATGTCTTTTCCAATCAGATGTGTCTCCTGGAGGCAGCATATTGTTGGATTTGTTTTTTTAATCCATGTTACCAGCCTATGTCGCTCTATTGGAGAGTTTAAGCCATTAACGTTTAGAGTTACTATTGATATATGGTTTGTACTTCCAGCCATGTTTGATTATTTTTCTTTTTTTTTTTTTAATTTAGTTTGTTTCTCCATGATTAGCTTTCCCCCCACCCTCTGTCTTTACAGAGGCACTTCCCACTGATGGTTTTGGTTATTGTTTTTCATTTCTTCCTCGTGTAGTGTTTTGCTCAAGATGCTTTGCAATGCTGGTTTTCTGGCTGCAAATTCTTTTAGCTTTTGTTTATCATGAAAGATTTTTATTTTGTTGTCGTACCTGAAGCTTAATTTTGCTGGATACAGAATTCTTGGTTGGCATCCATTGTCTTTCAGTGTTTGAAATACATTGTTCCAGGATCTTCTCGCTTTCAGCGTCTGTGATGAAAAATCCGTTGTTAACCTTATTGGTTTACCCCTGAATGTAATCTACCTCCTTTCTCTTGTAGCTTTTAATATTTTCTCTTTGTTCTGTGTATTGGATATCTTCATAACAATGTGTCTTGGCGTTGGTCTACTGTGATTTTGTGTGCTCCGTGTCCTGTATGCATCTACAATTTGTATATCCATTTCCTTTTTTATTTCTGGAAAGTTTGCTGTAATTATTTCATTCAGCAGGTTACTCATTCCTTTGGTTTGAATCTCTGTACCTTCCTCTATCCCGATGACTCTTAAGTTTGGTTTTTTTATGTTATCCCATATCTCTTGGATGTTTTTCTTGTGATTTTTTACCAGCCTTTCTGAGTTGGCTAGACTCTTTTCAAGATGATACATTTTGTCTTCATTATCTGACGTTCTGGCTTCTACTTGCTCCACTCTGTTAGTGATACTCTCAATTGAGTTTTTAATTTGGTTTATCGTTTCCTTCATTTCTAGAATTATTGTTTGATTTTTTTTTATAATCTCTATCTCCTGATAAAGATGCTTAACTTCTTCTTTTATCTGTTTATGTAATTCATTTTCAATGTGTTCTTTCACTGTTTGGATTTGCTGTCTCGTATCCTCTTTAAGGTTCCATTCCATCTGTCTAAGGTATTCCTTGAGTTCTTTATATGACCATTTTTCTGATGACTCTAGGTCCTCCTGAATATTTAGGCTGTCTTTCATTGTTTGTACTCCTTTTCTTCCTTGCTTTTTTATGCTGCTCATGTTACTTCTTGTTCTGTTTGACTGCTGAGTTACTGTTTACTCTTATAAATTTATTTGATGCTTGGGAGGAAAGATATTAGAAGGGAAGGGAAGAAGTCACTAAAGAGAATGAGAGTAGGCTGGTAGAATTCAAGGAAGGGGGAATAAGAAAATTGAAAAGAAATGAAAAGACAAAAGAAAAAATAGAAAATAAAGAAAGAAAGAAAAAAAATTTTTTTAAAAATAATAATGATAATAAAAAATGAAAATGAAAATTAAAAAAAATAATAATAAAATAAAAAAATTAAAAACATTTTAAAAAGTTAAAGAACAACAACACCAACAAAAAATGAAAATGAAAGAAAAAGAAAAAAAATAATAATAAATGCAGTCATAGAGTTCGATTAACTTCTCTTCCAGTAGGTGGAGCTGTGCCCACTGGGCCAAGCTTCTCCTCTCAATAGGTGGGAACCAATCACTGTGCAGCAGCTCTTCCTCCCAGACTGGGCAGGTCTCTAATCCTGAGTGCCTAGGGCCTTCTCTTGTGTTTCCTCAAGCCAGGCCCTGCTCACCTGTGACGCTCACCACAATACTGTCTACACGCCAGGTCTGCTGCTCCTGGGAGCCCTGTTTTCATGAACGCCTGGGCACACTCTCCCTGTTTGCCTCCCTCAGACCTTAAGTTTGTAGAGCTTGGGGCTGAGAACTCCCAGCGAATTTTCTTGCCCTCCGGTAGCCACGCCCCCTGTAGCTGGTGCAAGAGACCTCAGTTGTCAGCACTGGTGGGAGTGGTAGCCGGGAGTTCCGCGCCGCAAGTCCCGCGCCACTCCTGATTCCCTCGGTCTGGCTATCGCGCTCACAGGAGAGCTAGGAGTGGCCCTTATGGGAGAGCTGGGAGGGGCCCTTAAGGTTTCCCCGCTGTGTGGAGAGAGATGGCTAGGGGATTACACACCTGTCACGCTGGTTTCAATGAAGTTATCTCCTCTGCCCGTGACGTCAGTTCTCTGCCATGGTGGTATCCCGTGCAAATGGTGACCGTTTGTTCCCTTTGCTGGGTGACCAATGCAACGGGTGGGTCCTGACTGTCTCTCCCAAGCCCTGTTTCAGTCCTGTGGCCACTGCCTATGAAGGCTCGGTTGGCTTTTACCTCTGTAAGTTCAGACGGGCCGACCAGTTATTTCAGGGGGATCTTTAGTGCTGAGTCACGAGAAGCAGGTGAACCGGAGTTTGAATGCACCCGATCCGGGCTCGGTGTGTGTGTTCTGAGGGGCCCAGACTGTTCGCCCCAGATCCACATCAGCTCAGCATTGCCTAGTGATCCTGAGCAAACAGCATTTAGACAATTTACGACTCCCTATGCCCGCGCAGCTGGAGAGGTCAGAGACTTGATCTCTCCGCGCCCGCCGCCATGTTGGATCCCCTTGATTGTGTTATTGAGTTCTATAGTTTCTTTATTCGACTTTTGTTTGGAAGATCTGTCCAACAGTGAGAGAGGTGTGTTGAAGTTACCCATAATTATTGTGTTGTGGTCTATTTGACTCTTGAACTTGAAGAGAGTTTGTTTTATGAACATTGCAGCACCATTGTTTGGTGCATACATATTGATAATTGTTATGTCTTGTTGGTGAATGGTTCCTTTTAACAGTGTATAGTGTCCTTCTTTATCCCTTTTGATTAACTTAGGTTTGAAGTTGATTTTATTCGATATGAGGATGGCCACTCCTGCTTGCTTCTGAGGACCATATGAGTGGTATGATTTTTCCCAACCTTTCACCTTCAGCCTGTGTATGTCTTTTCCTGTCAGATGAGTCTCCTGAAGACAGCATATTGTTGGGTCTGTTTTTTTTGTTTTTTTTTTTTTTTTTTTTAAATCCAAGTTACTAGCCTATGTCGCTTGATTGGTGAGTTTAAGCCATTAATGTTTAGGGTTACTATTGATATATGGTTTGTACTTCCAGTCATGTTTATTTATTTATTTATTTTAATTTGGCTTGTTTTTCCTCTTTGGTTATTTCCCCCCCCCCTTTACTGAGTTACCTCCCACTGTTAGTTTTGGGTGCTGTTCTTTGTTTCCTCTTCTTGTAGTGTTTTGCTCAAAATGCTTTGCAGTGCTGGTTTTCTGGCTGCGAATTCTTTTAACTTTTGTTTATCATGAAATATTTTAATTTCATTGTCAAACCTGAAGCTTAATTTTGCTGGATACAATATTCTTGGTTGGAATCCATTATTTTTCAGCGTTTGAAATACGTTGTTCCAGGATCTTCTCACTTTCAACGTCTGTTCTATCACTGAACTTGCTGTAATGAGGTTGGATCTGTTGGAAACTGGCGATGGTGATGTCAGCTCTCCAAGATGGTGGCCGCTGGCTTCCTCTGTGGGGTGTCCAGTGTGGAGGGCAGATCTGGACTGTTTCTCTCCCCTGTCTCACACCCAGAACTCAGCCTGGAGCATTGTGAGGGCACAGTTGGCAGGACCCCACAGAATCTGTAGCACCGTTTCTCTGCGTTGCTGGCATTTCAGCGCACAGGCTATGGCTGTGGGGCTGGCCGCTGATCAATCAGCCTGAATCTCCAGGCGCACGGTTCACTCGCGATTGAGCCGCAGAAACTGATCCTCGGGTGTTGGAAATCCTTCCTCTAGGTTTCAGTGCACCCCAATTTTGCTGGAAATTCCTAACAAGATAGCTTCTGGCCATTCTAAACTCACTATTCACCTGCGCAGTGACGCGGTACATGGGGGCGACGCACTCTATTCGCTGCCATCTTCTTCTTCTTTTTTTTTTTTAACAAGACTCCAAAAGCACAGGAAACAGAGACAAAAACAAATAAATGGTATTATGTCAAACTGAAACACTTCTGCACAGCAAAGAAAATAACAGAGTGCAGAGACCACCTACAGAATAGGACAAAATATTAGTAAACCATACATGACAAGGGTCTAATATCCAGAATACATAAGGAACACTAAAAACTCAATAGAAAAAGTAAATAAATAAGCCAGGCATGACAGTGCATACTTTTAATCCTAGTGGCTCAAGAGGCTGAGGCAGGAGGATTGTGAGTCCAATGCAAGAAATTTAGCAAGACCCTAGGCAACTTAGGAAGACACTTTCTTAAAATATAAATAAATAAGTAAATAAATAAAAAGTGCTGGGGGATGTTGCTTAGTGGTTAAGCACCCCCAGGGTTAAATCCCTGGTGCCAAAAATAAATAAATAAATAGGAAAAGAAATAAAAATAATATTATTAAAGTTAATAATATTTTGTGTAATAGATCCGAAAATACATTTATCAAAGGAAAACGTACAAACTACCAATGGGTGTGTTTAAAAATGCTCAACATCAATAATCACTGAGGAAATTAAATCAAAACAACAATGAGATATCACTTTACCCAAGTCAAAATGACTATGATCAAAAAGACTAAGGATAACACACACTGGTGAGGATGTAGAGAAAAGGAAACCCTTGCACACTGTTGATGTGAATGTAAATTAGTACAGCCATTATGGAAAACAGTATAGATATTCCAAAAAGAATAGAAATATAGGTACTATATGATCCATATATTCTACTACTAGGTGTATACCCAAAGAAAATGAAATCAGTTTGTCAAAGCAATATTTGTACTCCCATGTTGACTGCAGCACTGTTCACAATAATCAAGATATGTAGTCAATCCAGGTGTCCATTGACAGATGAATGGATAAAGAAAATGTGGTCATATACACAATGAAATAGTATTCATCCATAAAAAGAATGAAATCTAATTATTTGTGGCAACATGTATAGAACTGGAAGACATTATGTTAAGTGAAACAAGTTGGGCATGGAAAGACAAATATTGCATTTTTTGCTAACGTGGATACAAAAGAGCTGCTCTCATAGAGGTAGAAAGTACAATAGTGGTTACTATACACTGAGAAGAGTTGGGATAAGGGATGATGGAGAGAGGATGGTTAACAAGTACAGAGTTGCAGTTGGATGGGAAGAATAAATTCTAATGTTCTGTAGCATGGCAGTATAACTATGGAGGACAGAAATTAACATCATATTTCAAAATAACTATAAGAGATAATTTTGAATACTTGCAACACAAAAAAGTAATAAATGTTTAAGGTGAAGGTTATGTCAATTACCATTATCTTATTATTATGTACTCTATACATGTGCTGAAATATCACGCTGTACCCCATAATTGTGTAAAATTATTACCAATTAAAAATAAAAACATGGGCCCCGCCCCAGTCACTGAGCCGCCACCGAGGACTCAGCAGCCTTGCTTCCCGATGCTCTGTGTGCCCCCCACCTCCACTGCCCCAACTTTTCCAGCAGGGGCCTTCAGCAGGCCAGGAAAAGGAATCCTGGAATCATATGGTATGTGTGCTATCAAGAACCTCCACTCTTTCCACCCCTTTGCTGATGCAAGTAAGAGTGATGACCTGCTTCCTGCTGCCACTGAGGATTACAAGAATTCAACAGAGAAATGGCAGGAAGACCCTTATTACTGTCCAAGGGATCTGATGATTACAATAAAAAGAAACTAGTGAAGGCGTTTAACAATAAATTTGCCTGCCATGGTACTGTAATTGAGCATCCAGAATATGGAGAAGTAATTCAGCTATAGGGTGACCACAGCAAGAACCTATGCCAGTTCCTGGTAGAGATTGGACTGGCTAAGGACGATCAGCCAAAGGTTCATGGGTTTTAAGTGTTTGTGGCTCACTGAAGCTTAAGTGAGAATTTCCTTGCATGAACAGAATTTCCCTTCTGTCCCTTGTCACAAGTTTAAAAACCCCACAGCTTGTATAATATAACCATTTAGGGTCCGCTTTTAACTTGGACTAGTGTAACTCCTTCATGTAATAAACTGAAAACAGCCATGCTGTCTAGCCTTGAAGTCCCTCATTTAAACAGAGGTCAAGCAGTAGGTACCTGGAAGTGTCCACCCTGAAACAAAGCAATAACATGATGTTTCAGCAAAGCCCAGAGCCCCATGATCAGATGGCTGTGTCTGACCAGAAGCTTCTCCACTCTCCCTCAGCTGAGGCCCCTGCCCTCAGAGGGTCATGACCTGATCAGGAGGATGGGGTAGGCAGCTGTACCACTAGATGGGGTCTTTAGTAGTTTTGGTTTTTTGTTTGTTTCGTTTTTGTTTTTTTAAAAACAATCCCTGGTGTCTAACCTGACCAGGTGGGCAGAACTCAGAGGCCACCTTCCTTCCAGTGAGGTGATGTAACATCTAGCTTGCCACAAAGGTCTTTGACTATATTCTAGCTAAGGGGTGTCCAAAACAATAGAATGTGAGGCCAGCTTAATATGAGTTAAACTTTTGACAAATACCAAACTGATGTTATCAGTCCTGTAGCTAATTGTAGAGCTTGCAACTCACTAGCAACAGCTTCCCAGTGCCATGTGAAGTGATAAACTGGTTTTTGGTTTTCTTTTTCCCTTCTAGTTTTAGTGTTATGTAATGTATTTAAACCCTTATTTAAATAAAACTTGTTTTCAGAAATAAAATAAATAAAAAATGTGAGAGCATTGATCAAGAAAGAATGGGATCCTATAACTTGGGATGGGTACATAAGAGAAGATTCTGATAAAGTTGGGAATATTAAGCCCCTATATATTATCAAGTTTTGTTTGCCAGTGGAAGTGGTCTCTTTATTCTGTCTGAGGGAATTAACTCTATGTTACCTGAGAAAAATTTCAAGGCCCTCTATGAGGCAGTTTCCACACATGACAATGTTAATTCTCCTCAGAAACCATCCCCATCTCCTCCCTTTGTTTTTAGACCTTTAACTGTGCTCAAAGTCCCAACAGGCCTCTCGGGGTGTGGTTAAAAGTGTCACTTATGAGGAGATGTGCTGTACTCCAAAAATCTAAAGTTTTCTAATTTATACAGGCAGAAATTCAGGGAACATGTGTTGGAATGGACATTAAAAATGTAAGATATTGGTGGAAGGATTATAAAGTTTGATCTGGCTATATTTATTTAGGACTAACTAAACAGAGATTCTGCATTTAATATTGCAACTGAGGGGATTTGGAAGGGCTCTAACCATTGGCTTGATTTCTTGGCTGAAATATAGAAAAAAAAGGTGGCCCACAGTGAACAAATTTGAAAGATTAGACATGCCTGAGTTTAATGTAGAAAGGACATTGGAATATTACAATAAATTTGTCATTTAAGACCAATTCACCAACACTAGAGTGTCCAGAAGACACAGAATTCACGAATACTTTAAGAAACAAATGTGTGAAGACTGGGCATCTGTGAAGACCTCTTATCAATCATCTCTGTAGACAGACCTTACAGTGGGAACTGCGGTGAGCATAAACAATACTTTGAATTTTGATTTTTTCCCAGGTAACAATATTTGTTACAATGATACTTTAACACAATGCTGGACAGTGGCAGTGAGTTGCTGTTCCCAGTCAGTAACATGATCATGAGGGTAAACTACTGATATTCTACAGTATATATGTTGCTAAACTATGATGTTAAGTACGTTAACTATTTAATACATTTTAATTTATAATATTTTCAAACTAAAATGGGTCAATTGGGATGTAACCCCATTATAAGTCAAGGAGCAACTGTAGTTCAAATTAGTAAGTGAAAAAGAAATTATGCAACAAATAGTGATTAGACTTACCCATAAGGAAAAAAAAAATCCAGAGGGAACAAATTTATATATATGTAAATTCAGCTTCAAATAATGTCAACTCTGCCTTTAATATAGATCTTGTATCACTACATTCCTGTTCCATGTGCACATATCCTAGAGCATAGGCTACTAAAATATCTTACTAATCCTACCTCTGATCCTTACTCTCTACAATTTATTTTCCATACAGTAGTCAGAGTAATCTCTTGGTGGAATGTGATGGTCATCATTATACGAAGTACATGTATGAAGACTTGAATTGGGTGTCAACATACCTTATATATAAACAGAGATATGAAAAATTGTGGTATATATGTGTATTAAGAATTGTAATGCAAAAAAGTACATGTATAATGGCATAAATTGGCGTGAACATACTTTATATAGAGAGTTAAGAAAAATTGTGCTCTATATGTGTAATAAGGATTGTAATGCATTCCACTGTTTTCATGTATTTAAGAAAAAAAGTCTAAACCAGAACATGTTGCATACCTGTGTGAAACATCTATTACTTCACATTGTGAATAAAATACACTCATAGAGATGAAATAAACATGTACTGAATGAATATATAATGTTAATGGAAGCATTAATCATTATAACAAAAAAACACTAAAAATAGCCTACATGTACATCAAAATGACTTGTTAAGCTGGGCATGGTGGTGTATACCTGTAATCCTAGTGGCTTGGGAGGTTTAGGCAGGAGACTCATGAGTTCAAAGCCAGCCTCAGCAATTTAGTGAGGCCCTAAGCAACTTATCAAGATCCTGTCTCTAAATAAAAATATAAAAAAGGGCTGGGAATGTGGCTCAGTTGTTAAGTGTCCCTGAGTTCAATCCCCAGTACCAAAAAACAAAATGACTTGTTAAATTATTTATGAAACACTTATCCAAAGAAATATTACATTGTCCTTTAAGAGGATGGAGTAGAGCCATATATACTAGTATCAAAATTTACCTAAGATGCAATACATGAACAAAGCAAATTACAGAGTATCATGCATTGAGTGAGTGTATTTATGCAAATAATGAAGAAGGGGGCTATGTTTGAAATGCATTACTATGGAGATGAGAATGGTAGAAAAGAAGAATTTTATTTATCAACTGATACATTTCCTTATTGTTTATGATCTTTATAAATAGCATGGTTTTGCTTACATAGTGAAAATTAGTAAATAAAAATAAAATTATTTTATTTATTTTTTTAAGAGAGAGAGAATTTTTTAATATTTATTGTTTAATTTTAGTTTTCAGTGGACACAACATCTTTATTTGTATGTGGTGCTGAGGATCGAACCCAGCGCTGCACGCATGCCAGGCGAGCACGCTACCTCTTGAGCCACATCCCCAGCCCTATAAAATTATTTTAAAAGGCAAGATCACAATGAGTACATCAAAGAAAAAAACACCTAAGCAAACAACAATAAAGAGGATTAATTATGCCCTTTTATATGGGTAAAATGTTCAATTAACAATGTAAATATGATAGTACTAAGATAAAAATAATGCTAATGGAAACATTTTTAATTTGTCTTATGATATTAATGGGTAATTTTCAAGACAGTAAAATTGTGACTTATACAAATATAAAATAAATATGTGTCAAAGACTCTATTTAGCTTACTAATTAATGAGGGAATCAATAATGTGTTAAAATTGGTTTAAAAGAAAATATGAAGGAGTCACTGGATATATCAGCCAAACAAAAACTAAGTGGATGCTACATAACTAAAACATACAATTAATAATATATATCTAACAGACATCTATAGATTGAATTCACTTTTTTCTCAGCAGCATATGGGACATATTCTAAAATAGACAACATTTTAGGCCATAAAGGAAATCTTAGCAAACACACAAAAAATAGAGATAATACCTTACATATCATATCATAATGAAATGAAATTAGATGTCAATGATAAAATAGAAAACAGAAACCACTGTGGATTAAATAAAACATGTTTAAATGATGAATTAATAGCAGAATAAATCAGGAGAGAAATTAAGAAACTCTTAGAAGTAAAGGAGAATAGTGATACAACATCAAAATCTCTGGGACAATATAAAGGTAGTTCTAAGAGTGAATCTCATAGCATTTAGCTCAGACATTAAAAGAATAGAAAGATACCAAATAAATAACCTAACATTATTCTGAAGGACCTAGAAAAAGAACAAACTAATATCAAAATCAGTAGAAGACTGGAAATAATTAAAATTAGAGCTGAAATCAAAGAAATTGAGATAAAAAATACAAAAGATCAATGAAACAGAGTTGGTTTTTGCAAGGATAAATAAAATTGATAAACCCTTAACTAAGTTAACCAAAAGAAAGAATAAAGAACTCAAATTATCAAAATCTTAGATGAAAAAGGAAATATCAGCACATCTACTACCAAAGGATCATCAGAAACCATTTTGAAAATTTATACTCCAATAAGCTAGAAAATCTTGAAAACATTGGCAAATTCCTAGAGACATATAACCTAACCAAATTGAACCAGAAGGATATAGAAAATTTAAACAGGCCAATTCCAAGTAATGAAACTTAAGTAGCCATCAAAAGCCTTTCAACAAAGAAAAGCCCAGGCCTGTATGTGTGGGGAGCCATTCTCACACGTGACTGGGCAACTCCCAGTTTGGGTCTGAGGCGCTCTGGCTAACTGTGTCAGAGCTTTCCCGGCCCTCTCCTGATGAGAGAGCCTGTCCGTGTGGGGGTGTGACTGACCACTGACCCCGGGGGCCAATCACTGACCCTGACCTTGGAGTGCAGCCCCCCTCAACCTTCATTGGATGGAATTCTCCCCTGAATTTCTTGTTCCCCAATAAAAGGCTACTCCCTGGCATGCTCCCTCTCTCTCTCTCCTGCTAGCCCTGAGTAATCCTTGCTGCCCTACCGGGTGGTTCCAAGTGAGAGCCAGAGGGGGAGCCGTCTAGGACCTGGTCATAGAAAAAGGTAACTGAGTCTGTGTGTTTTATTTCGATCTCACTAGTTAACTTTTATGCCAAGAACCTCTTTAATGAAACCAGTGGCTGGTCGCATGGTGGATGGATGGATTCTCTGCAGAGTTCTACCAGACCTTTAAAGAAGAACGAATAGAAATCTTCCTCAAATTATTCCATGAAATAGAAAAGAAGGAAACTCTGCTAAACTCATTCTAAGAAGCCAGAATCACCTTGATACCAAAACCAAACAAAGAAACATCAAAGAGAGAAAGCTGCAGGCCAATATGCTTGATGAACACAGATGCAAAAATCATAATAAAATATTGGTAAATGACATAGAAAAACACATTAAAATATAGTGCAGGGCTGTGGTTGGTCTCAGTGGTAGAGCACTTGCCTACCACGTGTGAGGCACTGGGTTCAATCCTTAGCACCACATAAAAATAAATAAAATAAAAGTATTGTGTACATCTACAACTAAATATATTCTTTTCAAAACAGTGCACCATGGTCAAGTGGGTTTTATCACAGGGATGCAAGTTTGGTTTAACATATGGAAATCAATGAACATAATTTACCACATAAATAGATAAAGACAAGAGTCACATGATTATCTCAATAGATGCAGAAAAGCATTTGACAAAGTACAGCACCCATTCATGTTTAAAACATAAGAACAACTAGGCACAGAAGGAACATATACCAAGATTGTAAAGTCTATGTATGACAAAAAAGGCCAACGTTATTCTGAATGGAGAAAAATGAAATCATTTCCTCTAAAAACAGGAACAAAACAAGGATGCCCACTTTCACCACTCCTTGGAACTCTAGCTAGAGCAATGAGGCAAGAGAAAAAAAATTAAAGGAATACAAATTGGAAAAGAGAGCTTAAATAATCTCTGTTTGCTGATGACATGATCCTATATTTAGAAGACCTGAAAAAAACTCCACCAGAATATTTCTAGAGCTCATAAATAAATTTGGCAAAGTAGCAGAACACAAAATCAACACCCAGAAATCAATTGTGTTTCTATGCTTCAATGATAAATCTGCTGAAAAAGAAATTGGGAAAACTATCTCATTCCCAATAATCTCAAAAAAACACTTCAGAATTAATCAAACAAAAGAGGTAAAAAACAAAGGAACTTTACAATGAAAACTATAGAACACTAAAGAAAAAAATCAAAGAAGACCTTAAAAGATGGAAAGACCTCCCATGTTCTTGGATAGGCAGAATTAATATTGTCAAAATGGCTATACTACCAAAAGTGTTACACAGATTCAACGTAATTCCCATAAAAATTGAAAAGACTTTCTTCACAGAACTAGAAAAAGTAGTTATGAAATTCATTAGGAAAAAAAAGAGACCCAGATTAGCCCAAAGTAATCCTTAGTGAGAAAAGCAAAGCAGGAGTCATCATAATACCAGATCTAATTATGCTACAGAGCCACAGTAGCAACAACAGAATGGTACTGGTAACAAAACAGACACAAAATCCAACGGAATTGAATAGAAAACACAGAGACAAACCCACATAAATACAATTATCTCATATTAAACAAAGGTGCTGAAAACATACATTGGAGAAAAGAAAATCTTCTAAACAAATAGTGCTGGAAAAACTGGAAATCCATATGTAATAGAATGAAATTTAACCCCTATCTATCACCCTGCACAAAATCAAAGGCCTAGGAATTAGATCAGAACCCCTGCAACTGATAGAAGAAAATAGGCCCAACACTCCAACATGTCAGCTCAAGAACTGACTTCCTTAACAAGACTCTGAAGAGCAAGAAGTAAAATTTAAAAAATCAATAAATGGGATGGCATCAAATTTAAAAGCTTCTTCACAACACAGGAAACAATGAAGAGCATTGTTTTCAATCAGATACAGCATTAATATCCAGGATATGTAAAGAACTCAAAAAACTTAACACACACACACACACACACACACACACACACACCAAATAATCCAATCAAGAAATGGGCAAAGAAACTAAACAGCCGTTTCTCAAAAGAAGAAATACAGCCGAATACAATGGTGCATGCCTGTAATCCTAGCAGCTCAGGAGGTTGAGGCAAGAGGATCATGAGTTCAAAGACAGCCTCAGAAAAAGCAAGGCACTATGCAACTCAGTAAGACCCTGTCTTGTAAAATACAAAATAGGGCTGGTGATGTGACTCAGTGGCTGAGTGCCCCTGAGTTCAAACCCCAATACCTCCCCCTCAAAAAAGAAGAAATACAAATGGTCGACGAATATATGAAAAAGTGTTCAACATCTCTAGTAATTAGATAAACACAAATTAAAACTACACTGAGATTCTACCTCACTCCAGTTAAAATGGCAATTATTAAGAATACAAGTAACAATAAGGGCTGGGAATATAGCTCAGTTGGTAGAGTGCCTGCCTTGCATGCACAAAGCCCTAGGTTGAACCCAGGGGGGATTGAAAAATATATATATATATATATATCTCAATCACAAAAAGCATTTTAAAAAAGTAACAATAAATGTTGGCAAGGATGTGAGGAAAAGGGTACACTCATACATTGTTGGTGGGACTGAACATTGGTGCAACCACTTTTGAAAGCAGTATGGAGATGCCTTTAAGAACTTGGAATGGAACTACCATTTGACCCAGTTATCCCACTCCTTGATATAAACCCAAAAAACTTTAAATCAGCATAATAAGGTGACACCACCACTACAGCAGTAGCACAATTCACAATAGCCAAGCTATGTAGCTAGACTAGATGCCTTTCAACTGAAGAATGGATAAATAAAATATGGTATATATACACAATGGAGTATAAATCAGTCATAAAGAAGAATGACTTTACGGCATTTATAGGTAAATCGAAGGAAATGGAGACTATCATGCATAGTGAAATAATCTAGTTCCAAAAAGTCAAAGGTCCAATGTTTTCTTTGATATGCATAAGCTAATCCAAAATAAGGGGGAGAGAAAATAAAAAAGGATAGAAGAAATATCAGTGGGAGTGGACAAAGGGGAATTAAAGGAAGGGAGGAGGGATGGGCTAGGGAAAGACAGTGGAATGAATCTGAGCTAACGTTCCTATGTACATATATGAATGTACCACAGTGAATCTCACCATCATGTACATCTAGAAGACTCTAATTTAAAAAAAAAAAACTAAGTAAATAGCAGAAAGAGCAGTACAGTAGAGGGAAGAGAACAGGGGGAGGGAGGAAGGGAAGAGAATGGGAAGTACTAGGGACTGAATTAGAACAAATTATATTCCATAATTTTATAATTATGTCAAAATGAATCCTATTGTCATGCATAACTAAAAACAACCAATAAATATTTTAAAAAGAAAAAGTATGAAGTGTAGATATATGTTTGCTAACAGATGAAAATTTGTATTCATATGTACTATATATTATGTAAATCAGTTGTATATGTATTAAACAATACTCATTTGCATTTCTATGGACAAAAATCTTTTATACTACCATTAGTATTCTACAACTTTTAGATTTGTAAAAGTCATGTCAAAGCCAAAGTCATAAATCTCTCTAGAATCAGATTACTGGAATTCCATTGCCCAGTATTCCACTAAATGGATACACAGTCATTTTTGCATATTTCTAAGTCATTCCACATTTTTCCTGAGAGTTTTTGGCAGATTATCTAGATAAAAAAATTAAAAAGAGCTAACAACTGAAAAATGTGGTTAGATATCCACATTCATATGAAAAAAGAAACTTTTTTGGAAGTATGGGAAAATTGACAATGTACTAAGTCATAAATGAAAACTCAGTCTCAAAACAGAGATCATGAAAATGAAATACATTAATCACAATGTTATAAACTGGAAATTAAGAAATGTCTGCATAAAATCCCCAACTGCTGAAAGCCACCCGTGAAATGTGTGAGGACCTTTTCAGCATCGAAGCCAGTGAAGGGGTAGATCCAGTGTTTGGGAACATAGTGGCAATCCCGCTATTAAGATTGCCCATTACATGTGAACTCCCCTTCAGCTCTGCCAAGAGATCCCCCACAGCACAAGAGATGGACGTGACCCTACCCACACCTCTATCCTGTTTTGGCGAAGAACTTTCTATCTAATTCCTTTGATCTGTTCTGATATAAATAAACCGGGTGTGGGCTCCATTCTTTGTTAGAAGCTGTACCCAGTTGGTCAGCTTGGCCCATCACAGCCTCTAGTCTGAAACTATATTTCTGTGTCCTGTGGTTATTTTGTAGTATTATTTTCTTAGCTTTTATTTCTCAGCCAGCCCATCCCTTGGGAAGGGAACCCTTCCCTCGCCCATGCAGGACATGGATGAGATCCAACTATTTGGAAAAAAAAAATTAAAACATCTTGAAAATAAGTTCTGGATCAAATATGAAATCAAAATTGCAACTACATATTAATGGGATTCAGTGTAATACTTCAACACATGCATATAGTATGTCCTAATCAAATCCAACCACCATTTATTCCCATCCCACGCTTTCACCTGCCTTAATATGTACAATCTATACATGTTAACCCCAAATAAAATATTTAAAATGCTAATTATAATAAATAACATGCTTACCCTTACAAAATTTGTAACTACAAATGATTTAAGGATATGAACACTGAAAATATTATTTTTCAAAACGTGTTGCTGTAACAATTATAGTCTGAAGAACTTGTAACTCCTTACACACCTTGATTACTAAACAAAACTGAAAATAAATGTAGTATATATTGATTAATAAGTTAGAAATAGAATAGCAAAACAGCAACAGTAACACCAGCACAAAGTAAATGGGAAAATTAATAAAAAATAACTGCATATAATTTCAAAATAGAAAAATTGATAAATTGAAGCCTATTGTTGAAAAAAATTATTGAGGGTATTAGAAACAAACAGACCTCAAAATGTTTACTGGTTCAAGCACACTTAAAGTTCCTCATTCATATAATAGTATAAGGCGGATGAGCTTAGTAGGCAAGGGATGCTTTGCTTCTACATGGTCATTCAGGGCTCTTCAGTCTTCAATAAATTGCACCCAAAGTTGCACTGGTTATCTCATTTTTTGTCCACTGAAAGGAGAAACAAACATTGAGGAGTGTACATGGAAAATTCCTAAATGTCAGATCTGCAAATGTCACACATACCATTGGCCAAAACTCATATAATTACTCTAAATTGTCTGTCTACTTCAGCAAGAAGGTCTGGAAAATGTAGTCTATTTTTGTGCCCAGAAAAAAAAAACAGAATGCAGATTATGGTACATAGCTATCAATTTGCTGTGTTTAGTAAGTCTGTTCAAGAACAATGAGAGACAGAAGAATTACACAATGTTCAAGGGAAGTAGGTATAACATGAAAATTTCACAAGGTGAAAACCTAACAAATATCACTGGTGACACTTAAAAATAACTTGAAAAAAAAGATTATCTAGAAGAAAGTACTAAATTGATTATAGGAGAAATTTTAAAATTCTAGTAGAATCCAGGTGTGTTGGCACATGCCTGTAATCCCAGTGGCTGGCTCAGGGGGCTGAGGCAGGAGAAAGGATTGGGAGTTCAAAGCCAGCCTCAGCAACTTAACAAGACCCTGTCTTTAAATATAATATAAAAAGGGGTGGGATGTGGCTCAGTGGTTAAGGCCCCCTGGGTTCAATCCTGGTATCCCACCCCAAAGTTTAAATAGATAAAAAAATGGAAGAAATTAAGTTAATGGAAAATAAGGTTTATCAGGTATATTATTAAAAGCCTGCATGGAATAAATATTGTCATGATATTTTTAACAGTTCCAGAAGATCATCCTAATTTTGAATGAAATAAATATCAAAATTCAAAGAAAAATGCATATTATAAAGTTACTGAATAACATCACTTATGACCTTAGGATAAAAATTTTTTAAAAATGGTAGCAAATTGAGTATATCACAACTAAACACAATTTATGCCAGGAATAAAAAATAATTCAATACCAGAAAATTTATTATATAAACTATTTGATCTATAGGTTTAAAAATAATTCCTCATAAAATGTATCTAAAAATTATGTGACAAAATTGAGCATCCATAACTAGATTTTTTTAGACCTCAGGAAACTATGGTAAAAGGATATTTCCTGAACATGATACAAATCGTATATCTGGAACCAATACTCATTCTTAGAAACAAGAGAAGGATGACCATTATCAACATAACATAATTCTGCAAGTAATTTTCAATGCAGTAGAACAAGAAAAAGAAATAAAACGTAGAGCCAAGCATGTGGATGCATACCTATAATCCCAACTACTAGCGGGACTGAAGCAGGAGGATCATAAGTTCAAGGCCAGCCTGAGCAACTTAATGAAACCCTGTCTCAAAATAATGGTGAAAAAGAGCTGAGGTGTAGCTCAGTGGTAAGAATGCTAAGCTCTTGTTTCAATCCTCAGTACCTAAATAAACAAATAAATAATATAAAACCTTAAAAATAAATAAGACTTACAAATACTGACCAGAAAGAGCAGCATTTTTATACATACTACATACTTTATAGAAATACTTTATTTATAAATTTCACTCTTGTCTATTTGTAATTTTAAAATTCAAGGCGATTAACTGGAAAAAACCCATTGGAACATGAGAGTAAAGTAATATGTTGTGGTAAAAATAAAATTTAAAATATATAGTTTTCCATCAAATAAATAATAACCATTTAGAATATATGCTGAAAATGTAAACTCTTTAAGAAACATAATAATATGATACAAAACAAGAATCTGTATAATACTAGAAAATGTAATATTTTAAAAGCTTACTAAAGGACTTAAAAAAATACTTGCATGAACAAACCAACCTCCATGTTCCTAGAAGGGGAAATGTCATAAGCTTTCAGGATTGTAATATTTCAATGTCATTAGATTTTTAATTTTTTGCAATTTAATTTTCAGGTTTAATACAGTTTCTATTCAGAGCCAAATAGGATTATTTGGGGAGAGGGATCTGATACAATGATCCTTATGTTCACATAGAAAATATATGCACAAGAATAGCCAACATCATTCTGAATAACAAATACTAGGGAGTGTTTTGCCCTTTCAGATATTAAAACATTATAAAGCTGCAGTAATTAGAACATTTGTTACCAGTGAAGGACTAGAAACCAATAATAGAAGAAATAGATGCAGCTATACATAAAAACTTGCTATATAATAAAACTTGCTATATAATAAATCATTTCAAATTAATTGCAAAATAGTTCAATAAAATATAGTAAAAAATAAAATTTGATAATTTTCTTATAAGCATACATCAAAATATAAAACAGGTAGAAAAAAGAGTTAAACATAAGAATGAAAGCAAAAAACCTTGGCGAAAGTGTCAGAATATTGATATAGGCCTTTTCCCCTAAGCATCAAGGAAAAGATGGATATAATATATATGATTACGTAAAACCTAAAATTTCTTTAAAGTACTGTAACTAAGATAAAATATTAACAATGTTAAAGGCATTTGCAACATAACAAACATCTGAGGGGTTTATGTCCTAAATACATATAAAAGTTTCTTACAAATGAATAAGATGAATACTTCCATTTTTTAAAAAAAAGGAATTAAAAACTGGAATAAACAATTCAGGTTCAATGAATATCTATTGTTTTCGTTTGCAGTACTACCCTTATTCTGGAAACTCTCCTTCTTCTTATTCCAATCACATGATTTGAGATTTTTACATGTTCCTTCTTCCCTAAGTATAGTTGATTGGCCCAAGGAGAGCATGTTTTTTTAAAGATTTCCCAGCTCCTACTTTCAAACTGAACTCCACGTCTGAATATACAAAGCTATCACCAATGAGGTCAGAAAAAAATTGTTTCCTCTTATTTAGAAAGATCTATATTTCCTAAAAGTTGTAAATTACAATTATACTTCACTATGATTGAAAAGCTTCCCAATTCCCATATTGGGATATTAGAGTAGGGAAGCTGGGGAAAATACCAAGTTATAGTGTTGAGCTTATTTTTTGGAGGGAAGAAGTTCGATATCCTACTTCTGTAGCTTTGGGAGTGTGTTGTCTGTGTTGGTTCAAAATAGAAGATTACATAGTGGTATTTAAAATAAATAACTCAGATATCTGATACAGGTATTCTTGGGAGTAAAATCAAGGAAGCACAAAAAGTCTGCAAAGGTGAGGTGAGGAAAACAAGTGGGGATTAACAAGCATCACTAATAGCTACTTTACCAATCGAATCCTCCTCTTCAAAACCACAAAGGTAGTAAAATACAGTATTTGGTGTACCTTCTCCTAAAGTTTCTTTCTTGGAGAGCTGAGGAGAGAGCTGAGAGTTGAGCAGATGTCTCATGGGGTGAAGAATGATTATTTGCATTTCTGGAGGTAGAATTGTCTACAGTGAGGCTCATTTGTACTCCTGTCAATTTGTCTAGCTCTTTGTATCTGAAAGAGTTCTGGACTTTGGATATTTTCAAGTAAGTAGGTAGAATAAAGGCTCATGGGTCAATAACATGTAAGCAGCATACGTTTTTCAAAAGAAAAACTAGGTCGTTGATTACATAAATATTGAAATAGGTACCAACAATAATTTTTAGAAGCATAATAAACATAATAACAAAAGAGTAAGATGATACAGAAACAACTAAATGAAAAGATTATGTTAAAATAAAAGTAAAGATAGATGGGATAATAGAATGACTGCAGAATGAATTTGTGAAATGGAAGATTGAGGAAATCTCCAAGAATGGTAAGGGACAGAACAATGAAAAAATATAAAACGAAGTTTAGGAGGTGTTAATAATAGAATTAGATGCTGGCATGTGGATAACTGGAATATGAGAAAAGGAAAGATAATAATAAAAAAGGAAAGGAAGTATCGAAGGAATAATAAAGATAAATTTCCAAGAAACGTTGTATTTCTCAAGCTTATAAAATGAGAAATTTGACTTTGGAATGTTATAGACAATGTATAGCATGGAATGGTATAGGTAAGAGGAATTTTGACAGTCTTCAAATGCTGCTAAGAAAAAACCCCAAATAAGTAGGTAGTCCATGAGGGATGATGAAAATGAGGGGTTCATCAATGGAGCTAGACTGTGTTGGAAAGAGGGAAAACGGATATAAAGGGGCCAACTTAGAGCAAAGGAAAGTAGTTGTCGTTATTGCAAAAGAATGGGAGAAAGAAATGGTGAGGAAGACAAGAAAGTTAGAAATTTTCATGGCAAAAGTAGAGGGAGTTCCTGTCAGATGAATTCATGTTTGTGAAGCAACAGGCGATTTGCTGACAGTAAACCCTAATTCAGTGCTCGTAGATTCTTTTTGTTGCTTTGTATCCGCTCGTTTCCATGGATTATTATATAGCGTTTGACGTTACCACAATTGTTGCAGACACAATGTATGACAGACCCCACGACACTCCAGTCAGAACTACCACTCCCGGAATGCAGTACGGCTCCGGGGAAGTGCCAGAGGCTTGGAACACAGCAGAACCATACCGCCTGCTCCCATTGGAGGAGCGCTTACGCTCCCAGGAGCCCACGCGTAGGCGGGGCGCTTTACACGGAAGTCAGCAGCGTCCGGTCCTATCCTCCGTGTACCGGCAGACAGCAACCCAGAGCCGCCCGATCCTCTTGGTCTCGAGCTCGGTTGCCTTTACAAGTTGCCGGACTGGTAAATGGAGTGGGGCGTGCCCTGCGGGAGGGAGGAAACCTCGGAGGAAGGGAGGGAGAAGGTATAGACAGGAAGGTGCTGAATGGTGCGAGGAGGCATTGCAAAGGTGACTTAGGTTTCTCTATGTCGGCAGTTGGAATTGTCGGGCACATCCAGTTTGGGCGAAGTGCCTTGTTTTTGTTTTATGTTGCTGAAAAGGCCTCGAGTTTAAGAATGTCAGAATGTGTCAATTAAGTTGTCATTATGGGTTAGGAAATGTTAACTTTATCCCTTAATTACCGTTGTGCAAGACCTTTCTGTAGTATCTCACTCTCTTGAAATCGCCAGTCTTCTAAAAACTCTTTATACCCTTGTTCGATGACGTCACTTTCTGCTTCACCTTTTTCGGGCTGATCTTGCTCCTTTGTCAACTCTTACCCCATGAGCCCTTCCTACATCTCCCAGTGTTGACATAGCTCAGTTTGAGTAAGACCTATTTCTCTTCCCAGACCTATTTTCTCAGCGTCAGAGATGTATGTTATTGTAATTTTTGTTGATGACCAATATCTATCAAATTGATCATGTACTTTACTCTTTGATCAATACTTCATAGCTCCCTCTCCCATAATTTCCACAACCAATCAGTTACCAATTCATTTTCATTCTGCCTTATTAACTGGCATCTACTACTTGTACCACCATTCTCCCATCTTTAAACCCAGAAACTACTATCACTATCATGTTTTACACAATTCTTTCACTTTCAATAACTGTGGCTGAGGCCAGGTTCATTCATACACGTAACAAATATTTATTGAACAGCCGATATATGCTAGACACTCTAATAAGGGTGGGCATTATGGCTAGCTGTAAACAAGACATAAGAAATTGCTACTGTCACAAATTTGCATATTTGATAGGCAGGGGGAAAAATCAAAGTGATGTTTTAAATTGTTTAATACAAAATAAAATATGTGCTTGACTTGACTGGATAGTCTTATCCTCAGAAAGTAAGAGGGATTGGGTTCAGTCTCAACCATTGTCCAAAAAGAATATTTTTGATACCAATAAGATAGTTTTGATCTGTGACTGCACTTTAAACACCTCATCTGTCTCCCTATCATACCAGTGTTCCTTCTTCTTTTTTATATTTTTTATGGTTATAGATGGACAAAATGCCTTTATTTTATTTATTTTTATGTGGTGCTAAGAATCAAACTCAGTGCTTCATACATGCTGGGCAAGTGCTCTGCCACTGGACTCCAGCCCTTGTTCTTCATTTTTTATGTCTTCTCTAACATTATAACATCAGAATTTATGGTTTATCTGTCTTTTTCATGTCTATTCCTCATTATATTATGGTTCCATTAAGTATAGTAGTCCCTTCTTCCTCACCTTTGAATGGCAGTTCTACTACTTTGGCTGTCATATAGTAAACCATTGGTATATATGTAATGAATTGAAACAGACCTCATTTAATCAAATTCAAATAGCTTGATTTATACAAAGTCTTCTCTATATTAAGCCATCAACCTTATTCCTCAACCTTTTTGTTCACCAAATGTGCTTTCTTCCATCCCATCAGATTGGTTTATTTACTCTCCTTAATTTTTTTTTTCACCTCATGCCTTCTCTTGTTTCATGCATCCCTTCTAAAATGAGTTTTTTATCTCTTTCCAGAGTATTTTGTGCCCCACTCATTAATTTAGTAGGGCAACTAATTTAATAGTATGCTCATGATACAAGATAGAAAAAAACCCTTAATTTCCATTGTATATGTCCTCTGAAACTTTCTGCAATGAACTGTTGTAAGAATTAACATATCTCCTTTTAATAATATAGTAATACAGAATGCTTTCTTTGGTTTTTCATTGACTATTACCATGTGCTATATGATTAATTAAATTCTGTTTCTTTGAACAGTTGCACAACCTTTGTTCATACACCACATATAGTATAATTTGTTTTTCACTAGATACAAATGCATCTTTGAGTACTATTTTCTCCTAGGTCTGAGATAATTTTTTAAGAATATTTTTGTTTTAGTTGTAGTTGGACACAATACCCTTTTTTTGTGTGTGTGGGGCCGAGGATCGAACCCAGAACCCTGCACATGCTAGGCAAGTGCTCTACTGCTGAGCCACAACCCCAGCCCTAGTCTGAGAGAATTTAATGTTACTCTGCTATACTTTCATTTTCAGAGTCTTAGATAAAAGACTCAATTCTAAAAATGAAATTAAAGTCTTATTTCATGTAATATCTTTCAATTGTAAATTATTACTACTGACCACAACTTTTAAACTGTTTTAAAAATATGACAGGAATATAAGAGTATTTGAGTCATGATTGCTTTATGATTTTAGGAATGTATCACCCTAAGATCAGCCAGACATGTTTCTAAGACATTAAAAATTAAGCCTTATCATTTAGGGGCATTTTTTGGCACCTTTGCCTTCATAGTCATGAACACAAATGCAGCCCTAAATTGTGTGTCTTTGCTTATTTATAATGTATACATATTTATGATCTAGAATAGTCTTATACATTTTAGTGTTATTTGACTACTGAGGTAGAGATAAAAGTACTGTAGCTACCAGCCAAGGAACACCAAGAATTGCCAGCAAACTAACAGAAACTAGAAAGAGACAAAGACAGATTCTCCCCTACAGATTTCAGAGAGATCATAGCCCTACCAATACCTTGATTTTAAACTTCTGGCCTTTGTGAGCGGATAAATTTCTTTTGTTTTAAGCCACACATTTTGGGGTACTTTGTTATAGCAGCCACAGGAAACTAACTAATAGAAGATTATTAGCAGGAATGAAGTATAATTGGGAAGATGGCTCTTGGACCAAGTGAGGAGTGAATAAGAAAACAGGGAGGAACAGTGTTGAAACAGGGCTTTCTTTTATATTTCATTATCTTTTTTCTTCTCTCTGGCTTATCTTTTCATTCTTTTTCTTCATAAGTATTATATTTATATAGCACTCTGTAGTTTTAGGCATTCATATATTGCTAATAATTAGCAGAGCTAGATTTTGTGACTTCAAATACAGTATTCTTTCTGACATTGTTGTTTCTCTTATTTCAATACTCATAAAGATGTTACACATTCAACTTCAAGAGTGTTTCATTGCAGGCAGGTGAGACTTGATTATAGGTGGGATGTTTGATAGTATAGGACAGGGGAAGGATCTCCTTTTATATTAATGACATATAAAAGGAAAGTTAGGTTTCTTTTGCTGTGTACCAACAAAGAGTGATTTGTAATTGGGAACTACTTTTATTGACTAAAACACTGTGTCTCTGTAACTTATATTCTTTATTCCTGGGAAACTCAAAATTTACTAGAGAGAGGAGAAAGTCATCAAGAAGACAGAAAAAGCAGCTGGAGATGTAGAGTGTTTCAAGAAGGAGGACTGGTTAATGGTGTTGACTATTTCTGGAAAGCCAAGTAGAAAGAGAATAGAGAAGTGAGTGCTGTGTTTTGCAATATAGAGGCTGTTGATTATCTTAGGAAGCATGGTTCTGTGGAGTGCCAAGGCAAAAGCCAGAGTATTGTAAGTTGAAGAGTTAAAATGGTGCATGCCTGTAATCCTAGTGGCTTGGGAGGCTGAGGCAGGTGGGTCATGAATTCAAAGCCAGTCTCAGCAATGTAGCGAGGGTTTTTTTTTTGGCTTAGTTGCCCTAAGCAACTCAGTGAGACCTTGTCTCTAAATAAATTGCGAAAAAGGGCTGTGGATGTAGCTCAGTAGTTAAGTGCCCCTGGATTCAATCCCTAGTGCCAAAAAAAAAAAAATGTTAAGAAATAGGTACTGGATACTGGAACATGTTATATGGTTAAGGGAGATTTAAGGATCAAAGGTGAAAAAGTATGAGACAGTGATTTGGAAACTATAGCTTGCTACATATATGTAAGGAGAATTCCAGTAAAAGATGATTGAGGCCATGATCCTGAGGATCAACTTCATTTAGAAAATAAGATTGAAAGGAGGGGAAAGGAGGGGGCAAGGGTTGTAAAAAAAGATGGTGGAATGAGATGGACATTATTTCCCTAGGATCATGTATGAAGACATGAATGGTGTCAATATATTTGTATACAACCAGAGATATGAAAAAATGTGCTCTATATGTGTAATATGAATTGTAATGCATTCTGCTGTCATTTATAACAAAGTAAAAATTATAAAAAAAGAAAATAGAATGGAGAACACAAGAGGAGTTTAGCTGAAGAGACAGATGGGTGCCTCCTTCTATTTACTGCCCTTTGGTACTGGAATTCCAGTCAGGAATCTGCAGATTCCCTGGCCCCAAGCATTCTCTCCTGTGTTTACAAAGTATGAATTACCTGCATTCAGACAAGACTGTTTCAGATACAGATTCCAGGGTCCCACCTAAAGCTTACAGAATCAGAATTTTAGGAGATGATGCCAAGAATTTGAGTTTTAGAAGTGGCTCTCATTCTGCCACCCAAGGTGATTCATACCCTCACTACAGTTTGAGAACCACTGGCCTGTTGGGTGGAAATAAACATGTTAACAGATAACATGAGGCTGAAGAGTAAATTGAAGACTAATAAGGTGTTTATTCATGTCTATAAGTTTATGCCATTAAATAAGGGAAACTGGTCTCTTGTTGGGGGAGGGGATAGCACATATGTACAGCCAAACATAAGGAAAATAAACTCATGCCATATTGTTTTAGGAATTTTTTGTTTATACAAGATATTACCATAATTTATAAAACCATTTCTTTTTTGTGAAAGGTTTCGGTTACTTTCACTTTGTTTCTATTACAGATAATGCCTTTATACTAGAGGTAGTATACCATAGTCTAACATTGTATTTTCTGAAATCATACTGCCTCAGAGTATGTCATAGCTCTATCACTTACTAGCTGTAATTTTGGGGAAATTATGTAAGTCATCTGTGCTTCAGTTTCCTCATCTATAATAGGAATATTGTAATATTATATAATCATATTGAGTTAGGAGGATTAAATTAATTAATAATTTAAAGCACGGGGTGCAGTAGCTCACACCTGTAATCCCATCAGCTTGGGAGGCTGAGGCAGGAGGATCATGAGTTCAAAGCCAGCCTCGGCAACTGCGAGGCACTGAGTAACTCATTGAGACCCTGTCTCTAAATAAAATACAAAATAGGGCTGGGAATGTGGCTCAGTGGTCAAGTGCTCTTGAGAGTTCAATCCCTGGTACCAAAAATAATAATAATTTAAAGTACTTAAAACTGTTGCCTGTCATATAGTGAACATTTAATAAATGTGGGCTATTGTTTTTAATATCTACATTTTTGAATCTAGAGTCTAACTTTTGTTAAACTGGTTCCCTAGGATAAATTTTCAGGAAGGGATCATTATGTTAAAGTATGAAGACATCTTTATGTCCTTTTGCTATCGTTGGTCATTGCTTTTCAAAAAACTTATCATTCTTATGTGCATATCAGTATGGCTTAGGTTGTAAGCTTGTAGAAGACTATGACCTTGGATTTTTGTTTTGTTTTGTTTTGTTTTGGGGTTGTTTTTTTTTGGTGTTTTTTTTTTTTTTTCAGGAGCAGGGGTACTGGGGATCAAACCCAGGGTCTTGTACATGCCAGGTACACACTCTACCACAGAGCTCTGCCCCCAGCTCCTATTAGGTCTTTTGTTAATTTTCATGTTCTAGTACTGCATTCAGTATTGTCTCTAGGTATATTTTGATAAATGATAGTAAGTTACTTTTGAAAGATCATGTCAAAAATATTCTAAATCTGTCTTTTTTTCCTTTTAATAGATTGACACCATGGCCATTCTTTTTGCTGTTGTTGCCAGGGGAACCACTATCCTTGCCAAACATGCTTGGTGTGGAGGAAACTTCCTGGAGGTGACAGAGCAGATTCTGGCTAAGATACCTTCTGAAAATAACAAATTAACATACTCACATGGCAAGTGAGTTCTGCTTTACATCTGGTAGAGGGTGAAAGAAAGGAATTCTGCTCTAATCAGAATAGTAGAAAACTAGAAAGCAAGCTTCTAGGTAGTTTAACCTGAGTACACTCATAGAACAGTAACTTTCACCAGCTTCGAAAATATCTGACTTTATTATTTATATTTTTAACTTGTGATTATTTTTATTCTATCATTGAAGTGATATTACTATTTTAAAGGAAGATATGAAAATGTTAAACATAAAAATCTCTTTGTTATGGAGTTCTTGGATAGGTAAAATGGTATATATAAAATAAATAATATTTCTTATTTATTCTTTAAGTAAATATTTACTGAGTCCTTAACTATTGATAGGTACTTTGCTTGGTGATGGGGAAACAACAAGAAAGGCAGTATTTTCCCTCAATGAAATTAGAGTTTAATGAGGGAGATGGTCAATCCACGATTATATTAGAGATTAGTAGGTAATGGCATTTCAGGTAGAAGGAATAGCAGGTAGAGAAGCATGTAGACATGAGATCATATTTTGGGAACCGCATGTTATTATTCTGTGATTGGTACTCAGGATGGTAAAGATAAATCCAGAAAGATGGGTAGAAGAAAAGTCATGTAGGGCCTTGTAGGGCATGTTAAGAGTATGGACAGCCAGAAGGCATCAAAAGTTTTCAGTCAGTTATGACAGCTTTTGCTTTAGAAAAATGTATTGGTGGCTTGTTGAAAGGACATAAATGGGAAATCTTGGTAAACCTTCCTCATTGATGCTTAAAAATCTTTTGTTACTTAACCCATCCTTATTTCCTTAGTTCTTATTTCAGAAGGAGATCCTTAATACTTTCTATGGCTAACCACTTTTATAATTTATAGTCCAATCTAAACTATTATGAGAGAGACCCCAAGATGTAGAATTAATTTAAATAAGATAGTTCAGAGGTGAGTGGTTCAGAGCTGGTGGGATGGCTCTGCCATTCTCAATCAGTGCCTTCCAACTCTTGAAAAAGCAGCTTCTTTCAGCTTTTCTTATAACTCAGTGCTTTTCCAATATTTTTTAAAGGTAAGGCCCAGAAGTGGCCTGACATTTTATTGTACACTGTGTAGTCATGTAGGTAACTCAGCTAAGAGGGAGACCAGGAGATATCATCTCTGTCTGTGTGGTCAAAATCTCGGCTAAAGCTCCATGACTCTAGAGGAACTTAAAGATATCAGAAAATGGATTTTAGTCTTCCATTCTACTCCTACAACCATACAAATATCTGAGTGAACTCCTCTTTTCAAACATAGAATATGCCTCTTCTCTGAGAAATGTAACTGTAAAGACTCATCTGGTTGTTGCATTTTGTTCTTAGTCCAGAGATTTGGGGTAATACTTGGTCCTCTCCATCAGGCCCAGGGGTTGCTCCTGTGGCTCACAGACTGTAAACTAAATAATAAGTCATATGTTTCACCTTCTCTCCCAGCCCAATACTATAAACAATGGTGAAATAAGAAAAGAATCACCAGAGTGAGAGTTAAAAACTTTCATTTGGGAAATAGAAGAGAAAGAAATATGTAGAAGCTATTGCCTCCTGTCAATGATCAGATAACTGCTTCACAGAAATTTCAAAGACTCTCTGTTCTGACTGGGGAGTGATTAGTGGTTCTTCTTTCTCCCTGACTCCCGCATTTGTTCTCCAGGAGGTTCTTCCTAGTCTATTGTCTTTTTGCCAGATCCAGAATGGATATTGGAGAATGTGTCATTTTCAGGAACTGTATAGGTTTTGTAGTCTGCTTTCTGCATTGTGGGTTTAGGGGCCCAGAGATTGTTGTAAGGGTTAAATAACCCCAGCCTCTTATGAGTTCAGCTTTGTAGTTTCTTCAAAAACTTATTAGGCTTACAAAGTGTGTGTTTATAGTCAATTCCCAGGAAAATGCTCAGGGGAAAGCATATGGAATCCTTTTAGAAGTAGGGCATATATCTTTCACTCATAATATTATGTGCCAGAGCTTAATAACATAGCTACATGTAGCTACAAGGGAAGCTAAGAATACATAATCCAATTAGAATGTAAATTTTAGTAGAAGAAAATACTATCTGTCTGCCTCTCATCTGTGTCCTGATTCAGTTCTCCCTTGTATCCTCTGAGGTGAGGCTCTATCACTGAGATTTCTTTTTTTAAAACTGGTGACTTGGTTTCTGTCCTATAATCATGTTCCATCATCTCAATAAAATATCATTTATTACTGTATGTTAAACACTTTTCCCCTGAAATCTATTCTTGTTTACTGTAACAACATCACTAGCCACTCAGTTGACTAACCCTAAAACTTTAGAATAATATTTAACTTCTTTACCAGTTCCTTACCATTCTCCTACAACATGTTTTTCAATCCATTATGTTTCCTCTATCCCATTGTCACAATGTTAATTTAGGCCTTCGTTATTTGTCATTTCAGATAGCTTTCTCCTGACTGGTCTTCTTGCTTTTGGTTGCTCCTACCTTAAATCTGTAGTTCAAATTCCCTTGATGATACTTTCTTGCTGTGAGGGTTAAATAGCCCCAGCCTCTTATGAGTACAGTTTTGTAGTTTCTTCAAAAACCTATTAGTGTGTATTTATAGTTAATTCCCAGGAAAATGCTCAGGGGAAAGCATATGGAATCCTGTGCAATTTTGTCCATTCCTGACCTTTTTTTATTATCTATATAAGAATTCTTGCCATTTCCTGACTTAGTGTTATTTCAATCATTGGTACATTTTTTTCATGATTTTATATGTTCTGCAAGTGTCTTTTCCCTTATAGGCCCTCTGGTAAACTTTTGCTCATTCTATAGGTCCCAAATGAAATATTTTTTTTTTGAGAGAGAGAGAGATAATTTTAATATTTATTTTTAGTTTTTGGTGGACACAACATCTTTGTAGTATGTGGTGCTGAGGATCGAACCCGGGCCGCACGCATGCCAGGCAAGCGCGCTACCGCCCGAGCCACATCCCCAGCCCCTGAAATACTTTTTAATCTGTCTGAAAGAGCAATTCTGATCATGTCCCTTCCTTTAGCAGGCACTCCCTGCCCTTAGGGTAAAGTTCCTTAACATTATTTGGGAAATTTTTCTGAATCTGGCCCTTTTCCTTTCTCTGGCCTTGTTTTTTACTAATTTAGTCCTCATTTTTATCCTGCAGCCATACTTAGCAATTTATAGTTCAGTGCTAGGTTCCTTCTCTATTCCTAGCCTTTATAATACCTGTTACCTTTTATTGGAGTATATTTATCATACTTACTTTTTTAGTGGTGCTGGGGATTGAACCCAGGGACTCATGCATGATAGACAAGCACTCTTATCACTAAACTATACCTCCAGTCCCTATCATATGTAGGCTTTTTAAAATCTGCTTTTGTCTTCCTGAGTTTAGATATCTAGAAACTCCTAAACACCAGACTAGGTTAGATGATTCCTTTTTGTATATCTACATAGCATTTAGTATTTATTCAAATTGTTGCACTTATCACACTTATAATTGCAGTTTTGATTGTCTCTGTCCCCTAACTATAGGATCCTTGATGGTAGGGATCATATCTTGATATCTCTCATGGCTTGTATACCAAGTTATTCCCAAGTCTAGTTTAGGAGAGACTAATTTTATGGGGGGAAATGATGACTTCCATTTTAAGACCTGTTTTAAGTTCTCTGTGGTATATCCAGTTGGGTCATGTCTAATAGACAGTAGTGTATTAGGATTAAAGCTCAGGAGATAGGTCAGATCTGGATTTGGGAATCATCAGCAAATCTGATCATATTCTCCCCAGGCTCTACTTTGGATGACTGTGCATTATATAATGTACAGTGTGGTTTATAAAGTCTTGTATAGCCTGGTGTTTGTTTCTCCAGCATCTTAAATATCCAGACAATTTATATTTTTTCTATACATTCTGTATTCTAGTTATATGAATGAATTTTACTTTCCTGTATCTATTATGTGCTATTTTATTTCCAGGCTCTTATACCTTTCTTTTTTAAAAAAAAAAAAATTTTTTTAGTTGTAGATGGACACAATACCTTTATTTTATTTATTTGTTTGTTTGTTTGTTTATTTATTTATTTACATGTGGTACTGAGAATTGAACCCAGTGCCTCACACATACTAGGCAAGTGCTCCGCCACTAAGCCACAAACCTAGCCCATTAGGCCTTTATACTTTCTGCTTCACTCTGGAACACTCTTCACTGACTCTTTACCTTATCATCTCTTATTTATTCTTTAGGTCTAAGAACAGACATCTCATTTTCCAAGAATAATTCTCTTTAACTCTTGGGCAGATCTCCATTATGTGCTTCTTCTATGTCCCCAGAGTTCTATATACTCCTTTAACTTCCTCATCATCCTGTTTTCCATGCAGCACTGTAATTCCATGCCCTGTGATGCCTAAGAAGGCAGGAACTGATGGTTTTCTCTTTTGTATCTTCAACATGTAGCATAGTAACTGGCTCAAAGTCGATATTCAAATGTTGAGAATTTGTTTTGCAATATTAAGAAAAAGAAAGGAAAACTATATGGTCCATTGGGACTTAATTTTAATCATGTGTCCCTTCACATATGTCATTTCTTATTCCAGTCTTAAGGTACCAATTATGTTTTTGCACAAGGCTAATCCACATGCCGTTTTACTGTGAAGCTACAGTTAAGACCTTCTTTTAATTTCTTATTCAGTTTAACTTGAGAGGAACAGATGTATGGGGGGACGGGAAGAGGAGAATAGACTGAATCTGTAAATAATGTGGTATTGGCAGTACTGAAATTACTTATACATACATAGAAGATAAAAGTGTTGCTTATAACTACAGTAAGTTTTATATCTTTTATTCTACAGTTATTTGTTTCATTACATCTGCCAAGACAGGATTGTATATCTTTGTATCACTGATGATGTAAGTAACTTAAAGACATATTGCTATTTAACTATGTGTACTGTTAATATAGTCAGTTCTTAATTACATATACCTATGATGGGTAACAGTGATGCAAACTTGGCATTGCTGGAAATTTTTTCAATACTTTTCATTTGTCATATACAGCAGCATGTGACAAAACTTGATAACC
Source organism: Marmota monax (assembly GCF_021218885.2). Taxonomy (NCBI): domain Eukaryota; kingdom Metazoa; phylum Chordata; class Mammalia; order Rodentia; family Sciuridae; genus Marmota; species Marmota monax. The sequence goes on along the minus strand of NW_026692025.1, from coordinate 158,833 downwards.
TGGGTATGTACAAATCAGTTCAGTTTTGGTATAGTTCTAACTTAATCTCTTGTAGCTTCTACATTTATCCTATTGTGTAATGAGAATTGGTTTTATAATTATGATTCTTTGGCATCAGAGTTTCTCAAAAATTGTTCAACTGGAATATTAAAAAGATTATTTCATTCCTCAAGTAGTTAATGAATTTTTAATGTACCTAGACTTTGGAAAAATAGAATCACAACACATTATGATCGGCTATGTAAACTTGTATTTTTACATTGGTTAGTTTTTTTTTTTTTTTCTTTTTTGAGTATTTGTTGGCTCTAGACCCAAAATACTCAGTAACTTAATGATGTCATCAAGAATCTTTCTCTCTTCTGCTTTCCTCAGTGTCAGTTTCTTTCTAGACAGGTTCCCCTTAGGGTTGCATGGAGCTACGTGCTTATGTATTCATATACAGAGAAGATGGACTATATACTTGTTTCTCTTATTGTAGGAATGAGAAAACTTTTCCTAGAGGCATACCGTCCCCTCATCTCACTTTGAAAGTGAGCTTACTTTCATGTCTTACTGTTCACATGCTCATTTTTAAACTGTTCACTGAGTAGAGTCATGAAATTGGCATGATTGCTGTAGATCAGTGTTCCTAATCTTTATTGTCACAGACTCCTTTGTCACCTGTGAGCCCTGCTCAGAATGTCATTAAATGAATGAAATAGACACACATGATTCCAAACAAAACCAAATATATTGAAAACAAAATACACACACACACACACACAAACTATTCAGGATTTTTAAATTTTTTTTCAGTTGCAAGTGGACACAATTACCTTTATTTTGTTTATTTATTTTTTAAGTGGTGCTAAAGATTGAACCCAGAGCCTCACACATGTGAGGCAAGTGCTCTACCGGTGAGCCACAACCCCAGCCCCTTCAGGATATTTTTTTAAAAATATATTAATATGGATACTCTAAGAACTCATTATTAAGACTTTGCTGTGGGTCTAATAGCTAATAATAATTTTGAAATGATGATGAGTGTAAATGATATTTCAAGATATCTAGAAACCTGTGATGGTATATGAAAAACAAAGATTTCTATAGGTGACAAAGTTACAATTTAATACTACTCTGGTTACCTACGTTGACAATTGAAATTTGAGTTAAAGTTTAGGGAAAATAATAGTGCAATTTTTTTCTATCTAAGTCCGGTAGCCCCTTGAATTTTGTCTACTGATCCCAGTTTAAGAACCCTTGACTATGACTAAGTATCTTGGGTGAAATGGAAATGATTGTCAACCACAGTGATCATCACAGTGATTTTTAGCCTTGGTTTCACAGTGTTTTCTAAAATTAGAAAAAATACAAATATATCTGAAGTAAATGATGTGAAAGCTTGGAGTAGATGGAAATATCAGAAGGCCTGGAATGGTCAGATTTGAACCTTATATTCCATGAGCTATAGTTGTCTACATGCTGACACATGCACACACACACACACACACATGCATACACGTACAAATACACTTTTTGACTGACTGGAACTAGACAAGTGTAGGTCACTTGACCCTTTCAAATGTGTAACCACTATTAGAAAATATCAATTCAAAGTTCCTATCAATAGTGTTATCTTTGAAAGACTATTATTATTATGAATTTATTGAACATATTCTTATGCTGGACTTTCTAATAGATGAAAGATATGGAGGAAGTAAAACCTAATTTCTGACCTCAAGAAGTTGATAACCTAGGAACCATTATCTTCTGCTGGTAATAACCAGACAGACATATTTGGATTTGATTCTCACCTCTTTCATTTGCTAGTTGTTGGAACTTCAGCAAGTTAGCTATCATTTCAGAGGTTTTTCTTCCTTATTTATAAAATGGGATCAGTGCTAGGTTCTCCTTATAGTCATTACTCAATAAATATTACTGCTTTTTTATTGTTTTATTGCTAATCATCCACATAATCTTTATTTACTTTGTAAATACAAGCTCTATGTTGGGTGCCTTCCAGGATTTTGAACGTTCCCGAGCCTTCAATTTTTTGAATGAGGTAAAGAAGAGGTTCCAGACAACTTATGGCTCAAGGGCACAGACAGCACTTCCATATGCCATGAATAGCGAGTTCTCAAGTGTCTTGGCTGCACAACTGGTAAGATCTTCCTCAGGATATACTATTTTTATTCATATTTTCTTCTTTATTACCTTAAAGCACATGAATATAGGGAGTCTTGACTTGCAATACACTTTTCTGTTTGTTACTATAAGCTAACATAATAAAAAACCCTGTTAAAAATGTGAAGGGGCCATTTTAATATAGAAAGCTAATAATTAATGATATTTTTCCATTAATAATGGCCAGAATATCTCAGGATTAGGAAGAACATTAAAGATCATATTGTTTAAATCCACTCAACATGCCAAGTGGTCTTTTATTCTCTATATAAATTTTCTACCCTTCCATAAGTTAAAATTTAATTTTTTTAAAACTTCACATTAATCACTTGAAAATCTGTTTGTCTGTATAAATCCCTAATGGTCAAATCAGTGATTGTTTACATATGTATATCCCTTTGAAATATCACCAAAGTTAAGACAGACAGCCTTTCCATGCCATTAGGTTTTTCTCATGTCCCTTCCCAGTCAGTCCCCTTCCCTATGCAACCTCTGATCTATTTTCTGTCACTATAAATTAGTTTTGTCTTTTCTAGAAATTCCTATAAATGGAATCATACAGTATGTACACTTTGTGTCTTGCTTGTTTTGCTCAGTGTAAGGTTTTGGATATTCATCCATGTTGTGTAAATCAGTAGTCTGCTTCCTTTTTTGCTGAGTGGTATTGTATGCATATACCATAGTGCGTTTATCCATTTACCTGTTGCTAGATATTTGGGTTGTTTTCAGTTTTCAACTATCATGAGTAAAACTGCTATGAATCTCCACGTACAAGTCTTTGTGTGGACATATGTTTTTGTTTCTCTTTGGTAAATACCTAGGAATGGAATTGCTGGGTCATATGGTAAGTGATGTGTATTTTTTAAATTATCACACTTTTTTCCAAAGTGATTGTACCATTTTACATTCTCACCAGCAGTTCTAGTGTCTGTGCATCCTTGTCAACACTTTTGTCTGTCTTTAATTTTAGCCATTTTAGTGGATGTACAGTGGTATTTCATTATGGTTTTAATTTACATTTTTCATGATTTCTAATGATGTTTAGCACCTTTTAAGATGCTTACCTTTTATTCATGAAACTATTTGAGTACAAACACATAACTGCTAGCTATGATTCTGTTTTGAATGTGGAAAATAAATACATTTTAATTAAATACTTTTCACTTCTATTAGTGTTCTTTCTAAAATTCTTTTTGAGTACTATACCTCTAAATACATGCATTTGCATGTGTGCCTGTGTGTTCATTTATTTGGAAATGAAATCCCTTTAAATTACTTAATTATAAAACCTTTATCATTTAAGCAGTAGGTTTGTTTCACACTTCCCACTTTGGAATGTTCATATATGTGAAGCTGAGAAAAAGACTACCAACAAAATATATACCAATGCACATTCGAAAGTAAGTAGGGTCAGCTGGCAGAAAAGCTTTCAAATTTGCTGGTTTGTCAGTAGCTCCAGATTTGCATGTGACCCTTTGAGCAAACCTATGTCAGCTTCCCATTATAAATGGAGATAATGGAAGCATCTTCATTATACAGTTTTTGGGTAGATTGAATAACATCCCCCTCCCCAGGTTGAAGCATTGAACATATTGAAGTAACTGGAACAGTGTATATTAAATACTCCATAATTGTTAGTTATGTATAATAATTTCAAAATACATATTATGATCAGTGTCTTAGATTCTAGATTCTATGAGAAATAAATGAAAATAGGATGCATGTTATTAACCCCGCAGATAGAACAGATACTAAGAAACTGCGCCTGTCCCTAACTCATCAAACCTAAGAAATGGGGAACAATTTAGAGTGCCTTTTCTCTGTTCTGTTTCTTCTACCCCAACTATAGTCTTCTTTTTTTCTCTTCTCTTCCTTGTCTGAAAATAGATTACATATTCTTTCACTTCTGCCCCATGAGTATCAGGTGTGTATTTGATATGTTATAATACATTTTATTTTATTTTATGTAAGATGCTGTTTTTATACTGTAACAGTTATATTTCATACAGAAGCATTTTTATGCTGCCAGTATTTTCCCTCGGTCTGATACCATTTTATAGTGAAGCAGAATATATCTTTTATGTAATATAAATTTTATAGCATTTCTCAATATAAATTATCATTCTTCTTGCTTTTATTTTCCTATTGTAAATAATGTCTGGGTGCCATAGGTTAAAACTTATTCTCTTATAGAAGCATCACTCTGAGAATAAGGGCCTAGACAAAGTGATGGAGACTCAAGCCCAAGTGGATGAACTGAAAGGAATCATGGTCAGAAACATAGGTATGTTTCAATGGCATAGTTTCAAGCATATGGACAGAAATGATAATGGATTACTTGATTATGATCAAATTGTTCTAGAGAAGCTCAAACAGTGCTTTCTGTTATCACTATTAGAAGATAATTGAAATATGGCCGAGATATGGAGGTTATTTACCTGTGGTACTATCTGCTTGTATGAATGGTTTTATCTTAGTATTTATGATTGTTATTCAATCTAAATTTATTAGTTTGCTTAAGAAGACTAAATTACAAAAACCTTATTTTAGCAATTTAGAATAATTTTGTCAGTTTTGTTTGGTGATACCCAGACAACTAATATTATCAGTAAATACTTTAAATATAACTATTTGACCTTCCTAGGGAATTTGTGACTCTTGATTGAAAGAAAAAGAATTGGGGCAAAATACTGTTGTATTCTTCAAAATAAGATGCTTTGCATGTTAAAATAATCCAAAGAGATGTATCATATTTATTTTTAATTGATTTATCAGTGATATTTAAATTTAAGATGATGTTAGTATTTAGCAGCATCAACATCGCCTGGAAGCTTATTAGAAATGCAAATTTGGGGACCCAAACCAAACCTGCTGAATCAGACATTCTGGGGATGCAGTTCAGCAAGCTGTGTATTCACAACTCTCTAGGGGACTCCAATGCATATTCAAGTTAGAGAGCCACTCTTTTAAATATATCTTCTAAAAGTAATATTTTTACAGAATTGAATGAAGTCATTATATAACTGCTTTATATTTGAGACATGGTCAAATATTATAAATGTCTATTCATAATTTTTGATTTACTATTTGAATTACTTTTACATTTATTCTTAGAACAGTTACAAATCATGAAAACCATTTTAAAATTTTACTCCAAGTTTTATTTTTCTTAAGATTCATTTCCATTGTTTCCTTTTAAATTTTTATCCCCAGTTATACTTAATATAGTTTATATTCAGTTTTGTGGAGGCAGTATAGTAAAGTGGCTAGATTTAGAGTCATATGCCTGAATTTTAGTTTTAATTGTATTTCCTGCCAGCTGTTAGCCTTTTAGCAATCCTCTAATTTCTCTAAGCTTCATTTTCTAACCTGCAAAAAAAAATGCTGATAATAGAACCTAAGATTACAAGGATAAATGAGATAGTATATAGAAAGAACTTTGTACAGTGACTGACATATAATAAGAATTGAATAATGGTCAACTATTTTTAGGTCACTTTATCCTCATACAGTATTTCATTTAGGTAATATATCACAGTTTACCTAACCATGTCCTTATTTTGGACACCTAGGTTCCTTAGAGCTGTGTTACTCAGAGTGCTGTTTTGCTACTAGATAAGGAGCTTGATGAAGGATGTAAATCAATGCTGTGTCTTGCTGTGAAAGTAATGTCAATTGGACTTAATAGTGTGCTTAGACTTAGTTAAACCACTTTCAAACATTCTTTAAATAGTACTGATTAAGAGATCTGCATTAAAATAATAGTGTTTAATCTTTTTTTGGCTTGAGATTAATTCCTAGGAATAGGATTAATAAAATACAAAACCATTTTTGTTTCTTTGTATGTGTCTTGACTAAAGTGATTTCCCCCTTGATTTTAGTTTTACTAATATATTTAGACAGAGACTAGAATATCTGTCAAGAGAACTACTAAAGCTTCTCACTCTTTCTTTGTCACCAAATGTATGTATTCTGCCTGAAAAAGAAGGTTGACCACTACTACAATATCATTTATTTATTGCAGATGCATAAAATTTCCAGCAAATCACCCTTTTTTAATTTGTTCTAATTAGTTATACATGACAGTAGAATGCATTTTGACACATTATACATAAATGGAGTATAATTTCTCATTCTTTTGGTTGTACATGATGTAGAATCATCTGTAATGTAATCATATATATATATATATATATATATATATATATATATATATATAGTAAAATCAGCCTTTGTAGTCAACTTCTAAATGACTTGTTTTTAGAGGTATAGAAACAGCAAATCAGAAATATAGAAAACATATTTGCAGTTATTTTCCTTTGACTTTTGTAACTGCATAATTGAATATTTTCATATCATGTAATTCACCCACTTAAAGTATACAATTCATTGTTTTTTATTATATTCACAGAGTGGTACAGCCATGGCTGCAATTTAGAACATTTTTATCACCCTGAAAAGAAACGCTGTACACATTTTCAGTCACTCCCCATTTCCCCTCAACTCCTAGGCCCCAGCAATGATTAATCTCCCTTTTGTTTCTATAAATTTGGCCTATTCTGGACAATTTATATAAATGGAATCACATATGACATTTTGTGTCCTGGCATCTTTTGCTTTACCATAACAATGTTGAGAGTCATTTATCTTGTAGCATCTCTCAGTACTTCATTCATTTTTATAACTGATTAATATTCCCTTATCGATTAATGGTCATTTAAGTACTTTCCATTTCCTGGCCATTATTAGTAATGCTGCTGTGGACATTTGTGTGCAAGTTTTTGATTGAACATGTTTTCAGCTATCTTTTTTTTTTCTTTTTCTTTTTTTTTTAATTTTTATTGTTGGTTGTTCAAAACATTACATAGTTCTTGATATATCATATTTCACACTTTGATTCAAGTGGGTTATGAACTCCCATTTTTACCCCGTATACAGATTGCAGAATCACATCAGTTACACATCCATTGATATGTTGAGTATATATACATAGGAACAGAATTGCTGGGTCTCATGGTAACTCTGTTTTACATTTTGAAGAAGGGCCAAATTTTCCTGTATATTTCCAGTAACAATTTATGAGGTCCAACTTCTCCATGTCCTTGATAAAATGTATTACTAAATCTAAGCTTGTGTAAAATGGTATCTCCTTGTGTTTTTAAAACATCTTTTAGTTGTAGATGGACACAATACCTTTATTTTATTTATTTATCTATTTTTATGTGGTGCTGAGGATTGAACCCAGTGCCTCACATGGGCTAGGCAAGCGCTCTACCACTGAGTTACAACCCCAACCCTCATTGTGTTTTTGATTTGTGTTTCCCTGATGGCGAATGATGTTGAACATCTTTTTATGTACTTAGAGGCCATTCATATATTTTCTCTCTTTGCATAAATATCTATTAAAAAATCCTTTGCCATTTTTAAGAGGATTATTCGTCTTTTTATGGTTGAACTATAAGAGTATTTTATATATACTAGGTAGTACACCCTTCAGACACACAATTTACAAATATTTTATCCCATTCAGTGAGTTGTTTTTCTACACTTTCTTTATGGTGTCTTTTGAAACACAAAAGTTTTAAATTTTAATAAAGTCTGGTTCATTTTTTTCTTGTCATTTCTAGGAATATAATTGCCTAAGCCAAGGTTACCAAGACTTAACTCTCAAGAGTTTTCTCCCAAGAGTTTTATAGTTTAGTTCTTAAATTTAGATCTGTGATTTATTTTGAGTCACTGTGTGTTTGGTATAAGGAAGTAGTCCAAATATATATATTTGTCCCAGAGCCATTTGTTGAAGAGTTTCTTTCATCATTGAATGGTTTTAACACTCTTATGGAAAATTAGTTATCCACAAATGTATGGCTTTATTTCTGGACCTTTGGTTCCGTTCCATTTAACTTTATGCCAGTACCATACTCTCCTGATTATCATAGCTTTGTAATAAGTTTTAAAATCAGGAAATATTAATTTTTCAACTTTGTGTTCTTCTGAAGATGGCTTTGGCCATTCTGGGTACTTTTATTTCTCTCTGAACTTTAAGGTGAGCTTGTTTGTTTCTGCATAACAAAACAAACAAAAACTATCATGGATTTCAGTAATTGTGTTGAATCTGGGAGTTTCACTATTTAAACTGTTAAACTTCTGATCCATAAATGTGATACATCTTTGTATTCATTTACATCTTTATTTTTTTCAACAATGTTTTATAGTTTTCAGTGTAAAAGTCTTACATGACAAAAGAGACTCTGTTTGACTAAGCTTCAGGCAGACTTCTCTGAGCCTACTCACTATTCAGCTACGCTTCATCCTTGGGCTCTGTCCTTGGCCTGCTTAAAGCAAGCCTTAAAATGACTCCTGCTAAGTTAATATTCCACCCTTGATATCTGTGACCCTAATATCTGATCAAGTTCCTCATCCCCTACATTTAATATATAAGTCTGGCTCACTCTTAGCAAGAATCCTGTTTTAGAACAATTTAGCAAGAACCCCCTTGCCCGTGATGTCTCTTCTTAGTAATTTTCCATCCACTAACACTATATTGTGTACACTGGCGATAGATTTTCATTGCCCTTATTATGTTATGAGTTGAACTAAGACCCCTCTTGCAATAGCCTTAAATAAAATATGTCCTACAATTTTTTCCATAGTTTTACTGGTGTGTTATAGTTGTACATAATGATGGGATTTGTTGTTATGTACTCACACATGTACTTAATATAACAGTATAATTTGGCCAGTATCATTCCTTAGTATTTCTCCTTTCCATCCAGGAATCATTTCCGGTAAAAGAATATTAAGTCTTCATTCCATACTTTAACAAAGGCACTTATATCATTAATAAATATTAATTTGAAAGCCTTAAGATGAGAATCAGGCACTAAGTTTTTGGCAAATTGGCAATAAAAATACAGAATGTTAGTGGAACACAAAACACAAAACCTCTGATATTAAGCTTAATACAGGTTCAAGACATAAATTCCAACCAACAGCTTATAGACCATGTGGAAGATTAGCTCACCCTTGGTTGTAAAGGTACAAGACTATTCATAAGCCCTCACCAGCTTTCATAACTTCTTGAACATAATCCTTTCCTGAGATCTCCAAAACTTTGCCAAATTTATTTTTCAGTCAAGTTGCTTTCCACTTAGCCAGTCTTTGTTGCCTATACATTTCAGTAGCCCATTTGTCTTCCTCATTAAATTTATCTTCATTATCCTTTCTCTTTTCATATGTTTGCACCACTGACTGCTAGAGAATTTGCTGCTCCTCCTTTTCCACCTTCTCCAATTCTTTCAGACTTCCTTTGAGGGAAGGATGCCCTTTTGCATAAGATGTCATTCCATTCAGTGTCTGCATTGGGGTCCTGCATCTTGTCTTTGAATGTTCAACCCAGCCAGCCCTGCCACAATGTTCCTGCCCCTCATATCTCTTCCACTGTCCTACAATTTTTAACAAGTGTCAGAGTAATTTATCTTTAGCAGTATCTCTCAAAACATCCTTCTTGCTTTATTACTAAATATTTTATTTTATTTTATTGATTGATGATTTTTTTACTTATACATGATAATAGAATCCATTTTGACATATAGGCATGGAATATATATTATGCTAGTTAGGATATCATTCTTATGGATGTATATGATTGTGGGATTCACTGTGTTTCATATAGGTACATGGGAAAATTATTACCAGATTTATTCCATTGTCTTTCTTTTTCCTATTGCCCCTCCCTGCCCTCCATTCCTCATTATCTAATCTACTGCATGTCTATTCTTCTCCTCACCATCCCACTTATTGTAGGCTAGCTTCCACATTATCAGAGAAAACATTTCATCTTTTGTTTTGAGGGACTGGTTTATTTCATTTAGCATGATAATCTCCAGATCTATCCATTTGCTGGCAAATGTCATTCTTCCTTATGGCTGAGTAATATTCCATTGTTTATATATGCTACATTTTGTTATCCATTCATATGTTGAAAGGCACCTAGATTGCTTCCATAGCTTTACTGTTATGAATTGAGCTGCTGGAAACATTAATGTGGCTGTGACACTATAATATGTTGATTTTAAATCATTTGGGCATAAACCTAGGAAAGGGATAACTGGGTCAAAAAGTGGATTCATTCCAAGTTTTTTGAGAAATCTCCATACTGCTTTCCAGAGTAGTTGCACCAATTTGCAGTCCCATCAACAATGAATGAGTGTATCCCTCCGACACATCCTTGCCAAATTGATACTTATACTCTTTTATTTTTTAAAATTTTTATTGATTTTTTAAAAATAAATGACAGTGGAATGCATTATAATTCTTTTATTTATTTATTTAGCTTTCAGTGGATACAACATCTTTATTTTTATTTGTATGTGGTGTTGAGGATTGAACCCAGTGCCCCGCGCATGCCAGGCGAGTGTGCTACTGCTTGAGCCACATCCCCAGCCCTACAATTCTTATTACACATATACAGCACAATTTTTCATACCCTTGGTTGTATAGAAAGTATGTTCACACCACTTCGTGTCTTCATAAATGTACTTTGGATAATGATGTCCATCACATTCCACCGTCATTGCTAACCCCCTGCTTCCTCCCTTCCCCTCCCACCCCTTTGCCCTATTTACAGTTCAGCTATTCCTCTAATGCTCCCCCTCCCTACCCCACTATGAATCATCCTGCTTATGTCACAGAAAACATTCAACATTTTGGGGGGGGAATTGGCTAACTTCACTTAGCATTATCTTCTCAAACTCCCTCCATTTACCTGCAAATGCCATGATTTTATTCTCTTTTATTGCTGACTAATATTCCATTGTGTATATATACCACATATTTTATCCATTCATCTACTGAAGGGCATCTAGGTTGGTTCCACAGTTTAGCTATTGGGAATTGTGCTGCTATAAATGTTGATGTGGCTGTGTCCCTGTAGTATGCTGTTTTTAAGTCCTTTGGGTATAGACTGAGGAGAGGGATAGCTGGGTCAAATAGTGGTTCCTCTCCCAGATTTCCAAAGAATCTCCATACTGCTTTCCATATTGGCTGCACCAATTTGCTGTCCCACCAGCAATGTATGAGTGTGCCTTTTCCCCCACATCCTCGCCAACACTTATTGTTGTTTGTCTCCGTAATAGCTGCCAGTCTGACAGGAGTGAGATTTGATTTGCATTTCTCTGATTGCTGGAGATGATGAACATTTTTTCATGTATTTATTGATTGATTGTACATCATCTTCTGAGAAGTGTCTGTTCAGGTCCTTGGTCCATTTGTTGATTGGGTTATTTGTTATTTTGGTACTTAGCTTTTTGAGTTCTTTATATACCTAGAGATTAGAGCTCTATCTGATGTGTGAGGGGTAAAAATTTGCTCCAAAGATGTAGGCTCGCTATTCACCTCATAGATTGTTTTTTTTGTTTTTTTTTTTGTTTTTTTTTTGCAGAGAAGAAACTATTGAGTTTGAATCCATCCCATTTATTGATTCTTGGTTTTAATTCTTGCACTGTAGGAGTCTTATTAAGGAAGTTGGGGCCTAATCCCACATGATGAAGACTAGGGCCTACTTTTCATTCTATTAGGTGCAGGGTCTCTGGTTTAATTCCTAGGTCCTTGATCCACTTTGGGTTGAGTTTTGTGCATGGTGAGAGAGAGAGAGGTTTAATTTCATTTTGTTGCATATGGATTTCCAGTTTTTCCAGCACCATTTGTTGAAGAGGCTATCTTTTCTTCAGTGCATGTTTTTGGTACCTTTATCTAATATAAGATGATTGTAATTTTGTGGGTTAGTCTCTGTGTCCTCTATTCTGTACCATTGGTCTACCCGTCTGCTTTGGTGCCAATACCATGCTGTTTTTGTTACTGTTCCTCTGTAGTATAGTTTAAGGTCTGGTATAGTGACATCACCTGCTTCAATCTTCCTGCTTGGAATTGCTTTAGCTATTCTGGGTCTCTTATTTTTCCAGATGAATTTCATGATTGCTTTTTCTATTTCTGTGAGGAATGCCATTGGGATTTTGATTAGAATTGCATTAAATCTGTATAGTGCTTTTGGTAGTATGATCATTTTGATAATATTAATTCTGCCTATCCAAGAGCAAAGTAGATCTTTCCATCATCTAAGGTCTTCTTTGATTTCTTTCTTCAAGGTTCTATAGTTTTCATTGTATAGATCATGTGATTCTTATCTTTGAGTCTATTGATGTGATGAATTACATTCATTGATTTTCGTATGTTGAACCAACCTTGCATCCCTGGGATGAATCCCACTTGATCATGGTGCACAATCTTTTTGATATGTTTTTGTATTTGATTTGCCAGAATTTTAATGAGGATTTTTGCATCTATGTTCATTAGAGATATTGGTCTGAAGTTTTCTTTCTTTGAAGTATCTTGTCTAGTTTAGGAATCAGGGTGATATTGGCCTCATAGAATGAGTTTGGAAGTGCTGCCTCTTTTTCTATTTTCTGAAATAAATTGGAGAGTATTGGTATTAGTTCTTCTTTAAAGGTCTTGTAGAACTCGGCTGTGTATCTGTCTGGGCTTTTCTTGGTTGGTAAGCTTCTGATGGCGTCTTTCCTCACTTGATATTGGTCTGTTTAAATTGTGTGTATCTTCCTGACTCAATCTGGGGAGATCGTATGACTTAAGAAATTTGTCAATGCCTTCACTGTCTTCTTCTATTTTATTAGAGTATAAGGTTTCAAAATAATTTCTGATTATCCTCTGTATTTCTGTAGTGTCTGTTGTGATATTGCCCTTTTCATCACGGATACTGGTAATTTGAGTTCTCTCTCTCCTTCTCTTCATTAGTGTGGCTAAGGGTCTGTCAATTTTATTTATTTTTTTTTTGTTTTGTCTATTTTTTCAATTGTTTCTTTTGTTTCGATTTCATTGATTTCAGCTCTAATTTTAATTATTTCTTGTCTTCTCCTGCTTTTGCTGTTGATTTGTTCTTCTAGGGCCTTGAGATGTAATGTGAGGTCATTTATTTGTTGACTTTTTCTTCTTTTAAGGAATGATCTCCATGCAATGAACTTTCCTCTTAGAACTGCTTTCATAGTTTCCCAGAGATTTTGATATGTTGTGTCTGAGTATTCATTTACCTTTAAGAACTTTTAATCTCCTCCTTGATGTCTTCTGCAACCCATTGTTCATTCAGTAGCATATTGTTTAGTCTCCATGTGATGCAGAAAATTTTATTCTTTATTTTGTTGTTGATTTCCAATTTCATTCCATTATGATCTGATAAAATGCATGGTAGTATCTCTACTTTTTTGTATCTGCTAAGAGTTGCCTTGTGGCATATTATATGGTCTATTTTAGAGAAGGATCCATGTGCTGCTGAGAAGAAAGTGTATCCACTTGATGCAAGTTGAAATATTCTATATATTTCCATTAATTCTATGTTATTGATTGTATTATTGAGTTCTATAGATTCCTTATTCAACTTTTGTTTGGAAGATCTGTCCAGTGGTGAGAGAGGTGTTAAAGTCACCCAAGATTATTGTGTTGTGGTCAATTTGACTCTTGAACTTGAGAAGAGTTTGCTTGATGAACATAGCTGCACCATTGTTTGGGGCATATATATTTATGATTGTTATATTGTGTTGGTGTATGGTTCCCTTGAGCAGTATGTAATGTCCTTCTTTGGCCCTTTTGATTAACTTTGGTGTGAAGCCTACTTTATTTGATATGAGGATGGAAACCCCTGCTTGCTTCTGCAGTTTGTGTAAGTGGTATGACTTTTCCAACCTTTCACCTTCAGTCTGTGTATGTCTTTTCCTATCTGATGAGTCTCCTGGATGCAGCATATTGTTGGATCTTTTTTTAATCCAGTCTGCTAGCCTATGCCTTTTGATTGGTGAGTTTAGGCCATTAACATTCAGGGTTATTACTGAGACATGGTTTGTATTCCCAGCCATATTTGTTTATTTTTGTTATTTAACTTGACTTGATTTTCTTCTTTGATTAGTTTTTCCTTTAGTGTACTACCTCCCTCTGCTGATTTTCATTGTTGTTTTTCATTTCCTCCTCATGAAATATTTTTTCCAAGGATGTTTTGTCATGCCAGTTTTCTAGCTGTAAATTCCTTTAAGTTTTGTTTATCATGGATGGTTTTTATTTCATCATAAAATCTAAAGCTTAATTTTGCTGGATACAAGATTTTTGGTTACCATCCATTTTCTTTCAGAGCTTGATATATGTTGTTTCAGGATCTTTTTTTTTAAAGAGAGAGAGAATTTTTAATATTTATTTATTTATTTTTTTTTTTAGTTTTCAACAGACACAACATCTTTGTTTGTATGTGGTGCTGAGGATCGAACCTGGGCCACATGCATGCCAGGCGAGCGCGCTACCGCTTGAGCCACATCCCCAGCCCGTTCCAGGATCTTTTAGCTTTCAGGGTCTGTGTTGAAAAATCTACTGTTATCGATTTTCCCCTATATGTAATCTGATTCCTTTCTCTCGTGGTTTTAAAATTTGTTCCTTATTCTGTATGTTGGGCATTTTTTAAATTTATATATGACAGCAGAATGCATTACAATTCTTATTACATATATAGAGCACAATTTTTCATATCTCTTGTTGTATACATAGTATATTTACACCAATTCTTGTCTTTATACCTGTACTTTGGATAATAATGAGATCATCACATTCCACCATCATTTATTACCCCATGCCCCCTTCCCTTCCCCTCCCACCCCTCTGCCCTATCTAGAGTTCATCTATTCCTCCCATGCTCCCCCTCCCTATCCACTATGAATCAGCCTCCTTATATCAAAGAAAACTATCGGCATTTGGTTTTTGGGGATTGGCTAACTTCATTTAGCATTATCTTCTCAAACTCCATCCATTTACCTGAAAATGCTGATTTTATTCTCTTTTATCGCTGAGTAATATTCCATTGTGCATATATGCCATAGTTTTTTATTCATTCATCTATTGAAGGGCATCTAGGTTGGCTCCACAGTTTAGCTATTGTGAATTATGTTGCTATAAACATTGATGTGGCTGTGTCCCTGTAGTATGCTGTTTTTAAGTCCTTTGGGTATAGTCCAAGAAGAGGGATAGCTGGGTCAAATGGTGGTTCCATTTCCATATTGGCTGCACAATTTGCAGTCTCACCAGCAGTGTATGAGTGTACTTTTTTCCCGCATGCTCGCCATATGTTGGGTATTTTTATTATAATATGTCTTGATGTGGCTCTGTTGTGGTTTATTTCATTCGGTGTCCTGTAGGCTTCTTGAATTTGGGTTTCCACTTCATTCTTCATGTTTGGAAAGTTTCCTGACATTATTTCATTAAATAGATTACTCATTCCTTTGGTTTGAACCTCTATGCCTTCCTGTATCCCAATAACTCCTAAATTTGGTCTTTTTATGCTATCCCATATTTCTTGAATGTTCTGCTCATGGTTTCTTACCATTATCACTGTGTAGTCTACGTTCTTTTCAAGAATATATATTTTATCTTCATTGTCTGATGTCCTATCTTCCAAGTGGTCTACTCTGTTGGTGAGGCTTTCATTTGAGCTTTTATTTTGGCTTATTGTTTCTTTCATTTCAAGGATTTCTGGTTTGTTTGTTTGTTTGTTTGTTTTAGAATCTCTAACTCCCTGTTGAGGTGATCTTTTGCTTCCTGTATTTGTTTATATAGCTCCTTGTCAAAGTGATCTCTCACTGCCTGTATTTGCTTTCTTATATTTTCCTTGAGTTCACAGAACATTTTAACCATGTACACCCTGAACTCCTTCTCTGTCATTTCTTCTGCTGTGGCTTCCAATTATTCTAATGATGTGATGTCTTGATTTGTTTGGGGCACTTTCTTCCCTTGTCTTTTCATGTTGCTCATATGTCTTCCTTTCCAGCTCTGTGGGTGTTACTGTTTTTACCCTACAGGTGTTATTGTTTTACCCTACAGGTTTGTAGTGCTCTTGTAGGGTTCGTTCCAAGATCCCTCCTTTGTGGGGAAGGACAATGTTAAAAGAGCCCAATATCAACAATATAACACGTATAAACAATTTGTTGTTATTAAGATGTTCACAGTTTAGTGTCAATGTACAGAAATGTTGGATTCAATTATTATCTAAAATATAATCAGTAATTTCGTAAAAAGATTTACAGTTTCTGACAGTGGACAATGAACTGGGGGTGGGGCTTAGGATGACATGCTGAGGAGGTGGGATTTGAGGATATAGAGTTAATATATCTTTGGAAGTGTGAAAGAGAAATCTAATGAAGAGGGTTAGTAGCAAGAAAATAGACAGGAAGTAATTTAGGGTAGGCAAGTACATAGGAAGACAGTATTGTACATAAAACAAACACACATATGTATTTAGAAAAATACAAGATGTTAAAATAGTAAAATTTGGAGGAGGAAAGAAAAATGAAAGAAGAAAAAATAGCAGAAAAAGGGCATATACAACACCTCTATATTATATTATTTAGATGATTTAGTCCTCAAAATCCTATTTCATGCAACGTTCTTGGTTTCACATATGTTGGGGATGTGAGTGCCGGAGGATAGAAGGGTAGAAGACAAAGAGAAAAAAAAATTAAAAAATACCCAAAGGAAGAAACCAGGGTTGTGCTAGTTTTAGAGATCCGTATCTTTCCTGCTTCCATTCTCATCCAATAGTTGGGGTTGTCTGTTGTAAGTTGGTGTCTCTGCCCTCAGGATGGTGGAGGTAGCCAGTGTGGGAAAACTGGTCGTAGGGCAGGGCACCTGGAAGCAGGGAATGGCACCTGCCAGTCCCTGCAGGGAGACTGCACCTCATGGGTCTCCTTTTGGGATTGCTAGTATGACTTGAGCACCTGGTACTATCTCCCTCTCTTGCCTGGAGATTTCCTAGTTCCTGGTCTCTCTGTTAGGCCTCAAAGTTTAGCCCCATCTCTCTCTCTCCCTTAGCAGTTCCCAATTGTGGGACCTCTCACACCAAGGCTCACACCAGGTGGGCGGTGCCCTGGTCGCACTGCACACCTCTCCAGCTGAGAGCTGTTTTTGTGTTGGGTAGTTACTGTGTTATTGCTGCTGGGGAAAGAGGGAGTTGGAAACCTGGTACCTGGCCAGAATGTAGATCCAATCTGGGAGCTGCCCCCACCTAATATAGCGAGAAAGGTTATCCAAGATGGAGGCAACTGCTTCCAGCACGGGGTGTCTGGTGAGGTGGGGGGAGCCAGGCGATGGCTTTGTGCTGTGGGTAAGTAGCAGTAGAGTGACCTGCGAGGGAGCAGAGCGAAGTCTGAGAGTTCTGCAGAGGTGCTGATAGGTGCTTATGCTAAGGCGCTTGAGAGCCCTATGTGGGGTAGAACTGCGGGCTTTGGGTTTTGGGAGCCAGGAGTCTGGAGTCCTACTCAAACGCTGAGGCTCAGAGCCCTGCGCGGGGTCACAGCACTGGTGATTTCTGCAGAAATCAGCTGTATAGGGGTCTTCTAACCCTCTCATAGATGAAGTATTCCAAGTAGGTGAGATCTGGATCATGGAGTGACACAGAATGCTGCCTCCCTCTGGCCTGCCATCTTCTGTCCTCGATACTTATATTCTTGATAATTGCCAAGAGTGAGATGGAATCTCAGTGTAGTTTTAATTTTCATTTCCCTAATTGCCAGAGATGTGAACATTTTTTATATATTTGTTGACTGTTCATATTTCTTCTTCTGTGAAGTGCCTGTTCAGTTCTTTTGTTCTTTTTCAGTTCTTTTAATTGATTGGGTTATTTATTTTTCTGGTGTTAAGTTTTTTAAGTTCTTTGTGTATCCTGGAGATTAATGCTCTATCTCTGGTACAGGTGGCAAAGATTTTCTCCCATTCTGTAGGCTCTCTCTCTTGTTCTTGATTGTTTCCTTTGCTATGAAGAAGCTTTTTAGTTTGATGCCATCCCATTTGGTCATTATTTTTTATTAGTTGTTCAAAACATTACAAATCTCTTGACATATCATATTTCATACATTTGATTCAAGTGGGTTATGAACTCCCATTTTTACCACGTGTACAGATTGCAGAATCACATTGGTTACACATCCACGTTTATACATACTGTCATACTAGTGTCTGTTGAATTTTGCTGCCTTTCCTATCCCATTTGGTCATTATTGATTTTATTATAAGTAGAATATTTCTCTTTAATTTTTGTATTGTTCATTACTAATACATAGAGTTTCAGTTGATTTTTATATTGATCTTGTATCACACAATTTTGTTGAATGTATTTAAAGTTTTTTGTCTTTTTGCTTCCCATTCCAGATGCCTTTATTGCCTTCTATAGCCTAACTGCTCTAGCTATAACCTTCAGTACAGTGTTAAATAGAAGTGGTGGAAGTGTGTATCACTTTCTTATTATTGGTCTTAGGGAGATATGGGAAGTTTTTTGCAGTTAGGTATGAAATTAGACGTGGGTTTTTCACAGATGCCCTTTATCAAGTGAGAAAATTCCCTTCTATTTTTTGTTTGTTGAGTAGTTTTATCATTAAAAGATACTGGATTTTGTCAAACTTTTATATATTGAAATGAATGTATGATTTTTGTTCTTTAATAATATGATATGTTATAGTAACCGATTTTCAGATATTAAATGAATGTTGCATTTCTAAAATAAATTCCACATAAATTCCATATAATCCTTTTTATTTATTGCTGTATTCATTTTGCTAATACTTTATTGAGGATTTTTAATGTCTATATAAGAGATTTTGGTCTGTTGTTTTCTTGTGATGGATGTCTTTGTTTGGTTTTGATACAAAGGTAATACTGCCCTTCTAAAATATGTTGACAAGTGTTCTTTTCTATTTTTGGAAAATTTTGTGAAAAATTGGATATGGATTATTCTTGAAATGTTTGGTAGAATTCACCTTTGAAGCCAGCTGGGGCCTTGACCTTTCTTCGGGCAGAGTTTAAAAATTGCTAATTCAATTTCTGTACTTGTAGTTCTGTTCAGATTTTCTATTGATTCTTTTTTTTAATTTTTTTTAAATTTTTTTAGTTATAGATGAACACAATACCTTTATTTTATTTATCTATTTTTATGTGTGTTGAGAATCAAACTCAGTGCCTCACATATGTTAGACAAGCACTCTACCACTAAGCCACACAGCTGCAGCCCCTTCTATTCATTCTTGAGTCTGTTTCAGTGTTTTGTATCTTTCTAGGAATTTGGCCATTTCTAACTTATCTAATTTGTTGACAAAATTTTGTTAATAGCATTCCCATAGGATTCTTTCCATTTCTCTAAGATTGATGGTGATTTGCCTCTTCTTTTAGTCCTGATTTTAGTGATAGTTGAGTCTTCCCTCTCATCTTCTAGGTCATTCTGTATAAATCTTTGTCAATTTTGCTGAACTTTTCAAAGAACCAACTTCTGGTTTCATTGTTGTTTATATATATATATATATATATATCTTCCCTAATTTTTCTGCTCTAATCTTTGTTTCTTTACCACTGCTAGTTTTGGATTTAGTTAGTGTTTCTTTATGAAGTCTTATAGAGTGAAAAATTCGGTTATTGACTTGAGATTAATTTGTTTTAGCTTGGGTCACCATAACAGAATACTGCAGACTGGGTTACTTAAGCAATAGAATTTTTTTTCTCACATATCTAGAGGCTAGAAATCCATGATCAGGTTACCAGCATGGTCACATTCTGGTGAGGGCTCTTTTCCTGACTTACAGACAGCAGCTTTTCCCTGTGTCCTCACATGACAAGGAGAAAGAGAGCTTGCTCTTTGATGTCTCTTCTTATAAGAGAATTAGTTCTATCATGACAGCAATGTATCCTCTGCAATCTCATCTAAATTTAATTATCTTCCAAAGGTTATATTTCCAAATACTATAGCAAATTTCTTCTCTTTAATCTAGGTGTACTCTGCTATAAACTTCCCTCCATACACTACTTTCACTTCTTCCCAACAGTCTTAGTATGTTGTTTTATACTTTCATTCATGTCAAAATATTTTCTAATTTCCCTTGTGATTTCTTCTTTGACCATTTGGTTATTTAGGATTGGATGTTTAATTTTTATATATTTTTGAATTTCCCAAGTTGCTTTTTGTTACTGATTTCTAATTGTGTTCCTTTGTAGTTATAGAGGATCATTTAAATTTATTGCGGGTCATTTTATGACCAAATATATTGTCTACCAATGGAATATTCTATAAGCACTTGAGAAAAAATGTTACTGTATTATTGCTGGTAGAATGCTCTGTATGTGTGTTTTGTGTTTAGTTGATTTATTGTATTGTTCAAGTCTTCTAATTTCTGTTTATCTGTTGCCTAGTTTTTCTAGCCATTATTGAAATTTTATACCAAACTTTCCAACTATTATTGTTGAATTGTCTTTCTTTTTAATTTTGTCAGTTTTTGCTTCATATATTTTCAGTCTCTCTTTTTAGGTGCATTTATTATGTTCATAATTAGCTATAGACTCATCAGTTGGCCCTTTTATCTTTAAAGACTGTCCTTTTTATCTCTACTGATGGGCTTTTGTTTTAAAATATACTTTGTTTTCTGTGTGCTCTCTTCTGGTTGCTTTTATCAGCTTATTTGTATCTTTGAATCTAAAGTGTATCTCTTGTAAAGAGCATACAGTTGGATTTAATTTATTCAGTCTAACAATATCATTTATTATGTTGTTTCATCATTTGATATTTAGTGTTATATAATGTGGTAAGAATTTTTTGTTTTGAGACAGAGTAGATCCTCCCTCTGGTGCCTAAGTAGCTGGGACTGCAAGCATGTATCACCATATCCAGGGACTGCACCACCACCCCTAACTGACATATATGGATTTATGTCTGCTATTTTATTTTCTAATTTCTAGATAAATTATGTATTATTTATTTATTTCTGGTTTTATATTACTGTATTCTTTTGAATTCAGTGACTATTTTCTGAGTTTTAAGTCCTATATATATTTTTCACTATATATGTATTTTCTCCAGAGCTTATGTTATACATATTTACTTACCATAATTGACTTCAGATTTATATAAATATAATTCCAATGATATATGTAAATGTTACTCTTACACAATTTATTCATTCTTCCCCCTTTTTGTGCTATTATTTCAGCATATAATATGTCCATATATGTAACAAACTCAGTAAATTTATTTTATAAACCTTACAATTTCTGGTTGTTTTCATTTTTTCCAGGGATTTGAATTACTATCATCTATTATTTCCTTGCTTCAATACACTTTTGTATTCATCTCCTTTATACTTTTATTTTAAAATTTATTATATCCCTGTATGGCATATGACCAACAGTAAAATAATACATATATTGTTTTATACAAACATTTGTACATAATTATCTTATCTTTATGTGTGTGTATGTGTAGATTTAGATTACAGTTTGGCATTCTGGTTTTAGCCTGAAATTTTTTCTTTATTATTTCTTTTTTTAAAATTTTGTTTTTATTTTTATTTATTTATTTTTATGTGGTGTTGAGGATCTAACCCAGCACCTCACACATGGTAGGCAAGCACTTTACCATTGAGCTACAACCCTGGCCCCTCTTTATTTATAACACAATTCTGCTAGTGACACATTCTTAGCTTGAATGTTTTTTCTTGGTCTTCATTTCTTTTTTGTACCAGGAATTGAACTCAGGGGCACTCAACCACTAAGCCACATCCCCAGCCCTATTTTGTATTTTATTTAGAGACAGGGTCTGAGTTGCTTAGCACCTCACTGTTGCTGAGGCTGGGTTTGAACTCATGATTCTCCTGTCTCAGCCTCCCGAGCTGCTGGGATCACAGGCATGTGCCACCATGCCCAGCTTACCTTCATTTTTTTGTATACCTTCGTGTACTATTTATCTTTATGTGGTGCTGAGGATCAAACCCAGTACTAGGCGAGCGCTCATACATGCTAGGTGAGCACTCTACCACTGAGAACAACCCCAGCCCCTCACCTTCATTTTTAAAAGATCATTTTATTTAATAGATGATTCTTGGTTGAAATTTTTTTTTTTCTTTCGTCACTTAGAATGTCATCTCACTACCTTCTGGCTTCCATTGTTTCTGATGAGAAGTCATCTTTTACTGGTTTTCTCACGTGTGTGATAAATTGCTTTTATTTGCTACTTTTGAGATTTTCCTTGTCTTGCTGGGTGTGATGGCACAAGTCTGTAATCCCAGTGGCTCAGGAGGCTAAAACAGGAGTATCAACAGTTCAAAGCCAGCCTCAGCAATGGCGAGGTGCTATGCAACTCAGTGAGACCCTGTCTCTAAATAAAATACAAAATAGGGCTGAGGATGTGGTTCAGTGGTCAACTGTACCTAAGTTCAATCCCCCGTACCAAAAAAAAAAAAAAAAAAAGAGAGAGATATTTTTCTTGTCTTTGTTTTAGCTAGGGTGTATTCAGTTGTGGAACTCTCTGTTTCTCCTTATTGTAATTTTTTTTTAATTCTTTAGATGTGTAAATTAATGTTTTTCATCAAATTTGGGATTTCACTAATATTTCTTCAAATATTTTTCTCCTTTCTCTAGCTCCACTTCCAATGGTATTCCCATTACTCATATGTTGGTGCATTTTTGGTGTCCAACATTTCTCTGAGGCTCTGTTTATTTTTCTTCATTCTTTTTGTATCTTCATAAGAGATACTCTAAGTTGACCTATCTTCAAGTTTGCTGATTCTTCTCTCTGCTCCAATCTACTGCTCATTTCCTCAAGTAAATTTTTCATTTATTTTATAGTGCTCAATTTCTACTTGGTCCTTTCAAAATTAATTTTAACTCTATTGCTTTATTTAATGAGACGTTGTCATCATATCTTCCCTTGACTTCTGTAAGCATGGTTTCCTTTAGTTCACAGAATATGTGTATTGTGGGTACTTTGAAGTTTTTGCTACTTTCAGCAGCTGTATTCCTCAGTCATTTTTCTCTTCCATGTTCTTTTTCCTATGTATGGGTCATGCTTTTTTGTTTGTTGCTTTTGATAGTGCCCCAGAGGTAAATTGCTCCAATCTGATATAATTAGATGTGGGTTCCATTTGAGGGGCAGTTTTGGAGGCTTGTTCTGATCCTAGGAGGGCTCCTGTTAGTTGCCTTTTCTGTGTTTCTCTGTTAAATTTTTAGCTGGCCCATAGTTTAGCTTCTGTCCTATGGGTAAAGGCTAAGTAGAGGAAAGGAACCCCAAACCTATTAGCTCTTCCTCCCCATAACTGAGCTTCTGCAGCACAGAATTGAGCAGAGAGTGGAATGATAAAGGATGGTAACCTGCCTTTCCTTGGAAAAGGGAATAGCTCTTGACTGGGACCTGTGGGAAAAAGGGAGTCCCCAAGCTGTACTTACCAAGAAGAGAGCTTCTGTGTCGCTGAAAGAGACACTGGAAGAGAGGGATTTACAAACTATAGTTCTTGGGTCAAGTCTGGTCTACTGCCTGTTGTTCTACATAAAATTTCATTGGAATACAGTTATAACAATTCATTTACATATTTTCTATTTCTGGCATAGTGAAAGTAATTGCAATAGAGAATGTATGGCACACAAAGCCTAAAATATTTAGTAACTGGCCCTTTACAGGAAAAAAAAATGTCAACCCCTACTTTATTTGATGAGCTTTACTAAAATATTTTTTAATTTATTAGGAAGAAAGATTTATTTTGGCCCATGGTTCTTAAGGTATCAGTCCAAGATCAAGTAGTCCCATTGCTTTGGGCCTCTGATAAGGGTAGCATATCATGCCAGGATGACATGGCAGAACAAAACAAATTTCTTTTATTACTTAAAGGTGTAAGCACTTCTGTTATAAATATGAGCTGTCAAGAATACCATCTAAATTAAAATAAAATTTCAATTAAACAAACACAAAGCCAGGCATGGTGGTGCATACCTGTAATCCTAGGGGCTCTGGAGGCTGAGGCAGGAGGATCGTGAGTTCAAAGTCAGCCTCAGCAACTTAGTGAGGTGTTAAGCAGCTCAGTGAGACCCTGTCTCTAAAGAAAATACAAAATAGGGCTGGGGATGCGGCTCAGTGGTTGAGTGCCCCTGAATTCAATTCCGGATACCCCCCTTCCCTCCAAAAAAAACAAAAACAAAAATTGCATATTTTTAATATAAAACATTTTTTTCTTTTTTTCTCATATTTTCAGATCTAGTAGCTCAGCGTGGAGAAAGATTGGAATTATTGATAGATAAAACAGAAAATCTCGTGGATTCAGTAAGTATGGAATGTGATAATATTTTTCAGGATATAAATTAGAGAAACTGCAAATGATAGCTAATTAATTGAGAAATGTCTTAAATTCAATATTCTGGTTATTCTCCTTTCTTATTTCCATTATGTGATTATATTGTGGTAAGGAGGATAACAGTGAGGCATAGCAAAAAAAAAAAAGCCACCATGTATTAGTAGCCATTAAGTAAGCTTTGGTTTGGAAGATGATGCCTACATAATTCACAACCTCAACATTATGTACTAGTCTTTTTTCTCTACAAATCTGTAAAATATGAAACAAATAAATGTATACACCATTTGTGACCCAGTATGAGTCCTGAAAACTGGATAATTCACATTTTTTTATAGTTTCATCTTTCCTTGTATAAAGCCAAAGGAATGGGTTGGAAAGAGGAGGTAAGCCTTAAAGAAGATGGTAAGATAGTGTGTCCTTGTGACCTACTTATACTAGTTACATATGTCTTCACATTTTCTATGTGGTTAAATGAATCAACATTTGGAAAAAGTTGATAGATATATGGTGAACAGATGTGTGGCAGAGATCAATTACAATTGGGTAACATAATTACAAATTTAAACGCAGAGCACAATTTTGCAGATTGTGTTTTGGTCAGCTTTTTCACTGCTATGACCAAAAGACCTGACAAGAACAGAGTGTAGAGAAGGACAAGTTTATTTTGGCTCATGGTTTCAGAGATCTTAGACTATAGACAGATGACTCCATAGCTTTGGCAGGAGGACATGGAAGAGGAAAACAGCTCAGGACATGGCACCAGGAAGTAGAGAGAGCTTTGCTCACCAGGGACAATATATAAACCCCAAAGACACAGCCCAGTGACCACCTCCTCCAGCCACATCCTGCATACCTATATTACCTACTGCCCAATTAATTCATTTATATGGGTGGATTAATGTACTGATTAGGTTAAAAACATCTCATAATCTGATCATTTTATCTCGGAAAAATCTTGCATTGTCTCTCACATGAACTTTTGGAGGACACCTTATATCTAAACCATAACACCTTGAAGTAGATCAGTTTAGCTCCATTTTGGGACGTCAGTTAAACTTGAAGTTCGCCCACAACTCATGATGCTCTGTTCATTTTCTTCAGTCTTTTTCTCTCTGTTTTATTTAGGATAGCTTCTAATGCTATGTCCAAATTTTCTTTTCTTCTGTAGTTTTTAATTTGCTATTAATCCCATCCTGTATATTTTTCATTTCTACTAGTTCGGTTTGAATCTTTTATGTGTCTCCCTCACATGTGTATGTTTTCCTCTACCTTCTTGAATATGTGAAATCTATTATTTATTCCTCTTACATGTAATATAAAATTGATTAAATTGGGTTTAAGTGAGCCATCTTGCTCTTTGTTTTTTATTTCCTCCATCTTCTTTTGATTACTTTTTTTTGTTCTTTTATCATTTCTACTGGTTATTTTAACACTTTTATTGAGAAGTGAGCTCAGACCATATAAATAAACCATTTAAGTTGCATATTTCAGTGATTTTTGATAAATTGCATTACCAGTTTTTTAAATTGTTGCAAATGTATAGCATAAATTTTGCAATTTTGACCATTTTTTAAGTGTAAAATTTAGTGACATTGATACACCTACAGTGTGTTCCAACCATTGATACTTTTTCCAAAGGAATTTATCACCCTGAACAGAAACTTGGGACCTCTGAGCAAAAATTCCCAATTCCCATAGTTAATATTTCGTATCAACTTTGTCTGTGAATTTGCCTGTTCTAGGTATCTCGTGTAAGTAGAATTAGTAATATTTGTTCTTTTGTGTCAGGCTTGTTTAACTGAGCATGATATTTTCAAGGTTTATCCTTATTGTAGCTTGTATCAGAACTTTATTCCTTTTTATGGCTAAATAATATTCCATATATTGTATTATATACTACATTTGTTATCTATTCATATATAGATAGACACTTGGGATGTTTCACCTTTTAACTATTATGAATAATTTGTAGTGAACATTGGTGTACAGATATCTATTTGAATTCTGCTTTCAGTTCCTTTGGGTCTATACCTAGGAATGAAATTGCTGAGTAATATAGTGATTCTATGTTTTGCTTTTTGAGGAACCACTAAACTTTTCCGTAGCAGCTGCACCATTTTGCATTCCCATCAGCAATGTGTGAGGGTATCAGTTTCTCTACTCTTTGCAAGCACTTACTTTCCACCTTTATATTATAGTCATCCTAGTGGATATGAAGTAGTATCTTATTATTTTGTATTTTCCAATATTTTAAGAACATACACATTTGCTATGGTATGGTAAAGCTATTGGGCCAGTGGAGGAGATGAGAATGAGTCTTGGAAGAAAGAAATTTATTATGCTTTTAGGTCCCAGAGATAGAGTCATCACATGCCACATGGGGTTACAGGAAAACACCAGGGTGTTTAGAAAGCCGAAGGACCAGGAGAAAGGGAAAATTCAATACTAAAGCTTTTATTGTGGCTTCTGCAGGAAAGGCAAGATAGAACAGAGTAAAACAGTTTAAGATTGACTATCTTATATAATTTCAGTGGACTCTTTTAAAAATATTTTTTAAAGATGGACACAATATCTTTTTGTTTTATGTATTTTTATATGGTACTGAGGATCAAACCCAGTGCCTCACATGTGCAAGGCAAGTGCTCTACTGCTGAGCTATAACCCCAGCACCTCAGTGGACTCTTAAGTTATCAGGGTGGTCTATAGTTACCTGGTATCTGGCCCTGAGATGATAAGACAAAAGGATATTGACTCTTGAAGTGCCTGAGCCAGAAAAAGGAGATACAGCTCTGGATTGATCAATTTGCATATCAAACACATGCTCCTTTCTGGGCCCTTTGCTATCTCTGAGAATTAGCTGCCCCTAAGAGAGGTACTCTCTCCTTGGCCAGAATATTTTTTTAAGATGTTAGGATATCATAACATGTAAAAAAATTAGATATGTAATACAGCTAATGATGTTGAATATTTTTTCCATGTGCTTATTGTCCATTTATCTATCTTCTTTAGAAAAAAATAATTCAATCATCTGACCATTTTTAAATAGGGTTTTTTTTTTTAAATTATTGAGTTTCAGGAGTGTTTTTTAAATATAATCTGGGTATTAACCCCTTATCAGTATATGCTTTGATAATATTTTCTTCGATTCTGTGGGTTGTCTTTTCATTCTCTTACGTTACTATCCTTTGATGTGCAAAAGTTCTTAAATTTTAAATTCATTAGACAATTTTTTTTCTTGAGTTTTTGTGCTTCCAGTGTTACATCCAAGAAAGCATTGCCTAATCCAGTGACATAATGCTTTTGTCCTGTGTTTTCTTAAGAATTTTATAGTTTTAGCTCTTAAGTTTAGGTATTTGATGCATTTTGAGTTAAATTTTGTTATATAAGGGTCGAACTTCATTCTTTTGCATGTGGATATTTGGTTTTGGCAACAGTATTTATTGAAGAGACTCTTCTTTGCCCCTTGAGAGGTCCTGACACCCTTACTGAAGACCATTTGACCATATATATGAAGTTATATTTCTGGATTCTGTATTCTGTTTCATGATCTGTGTGTTTTTATGCCAGTACCACACAGCTTTGATTATCTTGGTACTAAGTTTTTAAATCAGGAAGCATAAGTCCTCAAAATTTGTTCTTCTTTTTCAAGATTGTTTTGACATTCAAGGTCCCTTGACATTCTGTATGAAATTTAAGAAGGGATGTTTTAATACTTCTGTAAAAAAATGCTTTGGGGATTTCATAGAAATTACATTGAATCTTTATAGATCATTTTGGGTGCTGTTATCACCTTAATGGTGTAAAGTCTTCCAGTGCTTGAACATTTATTTACAGTGTCTTTAATTTTGTTCAGCAATGTTTGTATTTTTCACTGCACACATCTTTTCCATTTATAATAACACCAAAAAGAACAAAATAATTAGTAATAAACTTAATCAAGATGATGAAGAACTTATATGTTGAAAACTATAAAACATTGATTGAAGAAATCATTGCCCAATGAATTAGGCAAGAGAAAAAAGTAAAGAACATTCAAGTTGGAAAGTAGGAAGTCAAATTATTTCTATTTACATTTGACTTGATCATATATATGTAGAAATCCCTGAAAATTACACCAAAAACTGTTAGAATTAATAAACAAATTCAGTAAAGTTGCAGGATACAAATCAACATACAAAATCAATAGCATTTCTATATGCCAATAGTGAACTATCTGAAAAAGAAGTCAAGAAAGTTATCCATTTATAATAGCTACAAAACAAATAAATATCCTAGGAATAGATTTAACCAAGTAGGTGAAAATCTCTACAATAAAAACTAAAACATTAGTAAAAGAAATTGAAGGTGACACAAATAAACAGAAGGTTATATAATTAATGGATTGGAAGAATTAATATTATTATAACATCCTAAAGTGATCTACAGATTCAATACAGTTCCTATCAAATATCAATGACATTCTTCACAGGAATAGAAAAAATCCTAAAATCTGTGTAGAACTAAAAAGGATCCTAAACAGTCAAAGAATCTTGAGGAAAAAAAACTAAACTGACTTCAAAATATCCTACAAAGCTGTGACAATCTAAACAATATAGTGTTGGGATGAAAACCAACATACAACCCATGGAATAAAATAGCCTAAAAGTAAACTGATATGTCTAGCAAACTAATTTTCAACAGGGTTCTAAAAAATATGCATTGGAGAAAGGACAATCTTTTCAATAAATGGTGTTGGGAAAACTGGATGTTCACATGCAAAAGAATGAAATTGCCCCTTATCTTATACCAGAGGCTTTTAAAGAGAATTTGTTTCTTTCTTCTTCTGGTTTCTCTTGGCTGCTGGTATTCCTCAGCTTTTGTCTGTGTTAATGCAGTTTCTACTTCCATGTTCATATCAGCTCGTGTGTGTGTGTGTGTGTGTGTGTGTGTGAAATCCCTCCTACTTTCTTTCTGTAAGGATGTTTATGGTGGCATTTAGGGCCTATCTGGATAATCCAAGATGCTCTCCTCACTGAAGAATGTTGACATCTGTAAAGACCCTTAGTCCAAATAATGTCACATTCACAGGGATTGTGATCTGGACATATCTTTGGAGCTATCATCCAGTCTACTACAGAGGTATGGCAGCTCCCCAAGTCTCCTTACAGCTGCTAAAGAAATTATCCAGCTTTTCAGATTTTCTTTGTCATTCCCACAGGAATTTTTATATCTTGTTCTCTTCAGCCTACCCCCATACACAGTCCCATGGAAAGGTTTGGTAAGTTGTGACAATTGTTTTTTTTTTTTTTTTTTTAATAGCTAACATGATCTTAAACATCTATCAGTATTCAGGTGTTGACCTGAGAATTGTGAAGGAATCTCCATTCCAATTTATTGAATCACAAAACTGTTTAGATATATTTGTTTCATTGCTTATTACTTTTTTTTTAAATCCATGTTATCTTCCTCTTTCTTGAAGTCTTTATTGCGATTTAGTTTTTATTTGAGATGTCTTGACACGTTTTCTTCATAACGATCTAAATCTTTTCAGGAATGAATTTGTTCCCGTTCATATTTGAACAATGTTTTGAGTGGTATAGAAATCTAAAATTAAGATAATTTCCCCTTATAATTTTCTAAATGTTGATACTTTTTTGTAACTAATTGCAAAGAGTTTAGGAAACTGAGAAATTAAGCAGTTATTCAGTTTAAAAGGCACAGTTCCAAAAACCACCCTCACTTCTGATACTAATTACTAGTCTGGAGGTTCCCAAAACCACCTTCACATTTGATAGTTTGTTAGAAGGACTCACAGAAACTTACACTACTCAAATAGCAAACAAAAAATAACCTACTTAAAAAATTGTCAAAGGTCCTAATAGATATATGTTTAAAGAAGACATAAATGGCCAACAGGTATATGAAAAGAAGTTCAACATCACTAATCATCAGGGAAATACAAATCAAAACCACAGGGAGATATCACCTTACACAATTGGGTTGACTGTTATCAAAAAGATGAGAGGACAAGCGTTGATGAGGGTTTGGAGAAAAAGGAACCTTTGCACACTGTTGATAGGAATGTAAATTGATATAACCAATATGGAAAACATTATGGAGGGTCCTCAAAATACTAAAACAAGAACCACCATATGATCCAGCAATTGGTCTTTAGCATGTCTTACACCCAAAAGAAATAAAACCAATACCTCAAAGAAATATCTATCTTTGTGGGCTGGGGTAGTTGCTCAATAGTAGTAGCTTAGCACTTGCCTTGCACATGTGAAGCACTGAGTTTGATCCTTAGCACCACATAAATAAATAAAATAAAGGTATTGTGTTCATCTCCAACTAAAAATAAAAAGATCTTTCCACCCATGCTCATTGCAGCATTATTCATAATAGCCGAAATATGGAAACAGTCGATAAGTGTCTTCCAGTGGATGAATGGATAAAGAAATGGTGATACACAAACACACACACACACATTGGAATGTTATTCAGCCATAAAGACAAAGGTGATCCTGCCATTTGCAGCAACATGGATAAATCTAGAGAACATTATACTAAATGAAATAATTTAAATAAGAATGCTAAAATGTTGGATACATAGAAGCAGAGCATAGAACACTGGTTCCCAGGGAGCTGGGGGAAGAGGGAAAATGGAAAGATATTGGTCAAAGTGTATGGACTTGCAGTTATAAGATGAATAAATTCTGGAGACCTAATGTACAATATAGTGACTATAGTTAATAAGATATTGAGCTGGTCTCAGTGGCGCATGCCTGTAATCCCAGCAGCTCCAGAGGCTGAGGCAGCAAGATCATGAGTTCAAAGCCAGACTCAGCAAAAGCAAGACACTAAGCAACTCAGTGAGACCCTGTCTCTAAATAAAATTCAAAATAGGGCTGAGGATGTGGCTCAGTGGTTGAGTGCCCCTGAGTTCAATCCCCAGTACTCAAAAAATAATAGTAATATTTTTATTATTGAATATTTCAAATATGCCATGAGAGCAGATCTTTTTTTTAAAGAGAGAGAGAGAGAGAGAGAGAGAATTTTTTTAATATTTATTTTTTAGTTTTCAGCGGACACAACATCTTTGTTTGTATGTGGTGCTGAGGATCGAATCCGGGCCACACTCGTGCCAGGCAAGCGCGCTACCTATATGAAAACATCACGTATTATTCCTTGAATATCTGTAATTTTTAGCTATCAATTATATCTCAAAGCAGAAAAAAATAAAAAGTAAAACATAAAAGCTTGGAGTTCTGAAACGTTACTGGGAGATGGAAAGTATGCGCCTTCTTTCAGTATTCTTGCCACATACCTGACGTGTTATATCAAAAGATTCAAGTCATTCTTAGTTTGGGGACTTCCTTCTGGTGGTTCTTTGATTATTGATTCTTCTCTTTTGTCTATATTGGCTCCTTCTGCACCTGCTAGTAGGTACCTAAAAGTACCAGGAAGATAGTAAGCACTTGTTAAATATCTGTTGCTTGTGTAAATGGATCCTGAATTTGCTTGATCAGTTTTCTGAGTATCTTACTTACATCTTTCATAATTTATATCATACACATTTTATTATGTGTTCTGGGACAATTTTTCAAGTTGTTGCCACAAAAATGGCTTTTAGCCATTTATTTTCTGCTATTTATAATTTTCTAAAACTATGCATATTTATTAAAATGTATATCTTAGACTATTATACCATCAAATTTTTCCCTTTTTGTCTTCCCTAACTTATGAACTCTTAAATCAATGTAATGATGTTTTATATGTGAAGATGCTTCTTATAAATTTTTATTACTATCATTCTCTCTTTTCTACATTAAGTTTTTTTCCATTGAGGCCCATTTACTCTGATTGCTTGGCTTTGTTTCCTTTGTAGATTCTTCTCATATATCCAAGTCGATGCATATATTCTATTCAATGTGTATATTTAGGGCTAGATGTAATCTGTTTGGATATGTAGCATATGCTCCCTTAGCTGTTGAGTCTGTCCTTCCACGTGTCATCTTATTATTCTGCATTAAGTGAAACCTGAGGGCTAGTGCCCCTCTCACCTGCTCTACTAGAGAGACTTTGTAGAGAAGGTGGATGGGCATGAATGTATGGTCAAGAAAGTGGATTTTTAGAAAACAATTTATTGAAGTGTAGTTTATAAGTAGAAAAGGACATCAACCATAGTGTACCCCTTGTTGTATTTTCACAAAGTGAGTATACCTGTGGAACCAATGCCCAGATTAAGTTCCCTCTGTCCTCATAGTCACTACTCCCCTCCAAGGGTCAACACTCTTCTGACTTCTCTCCATAGAATAATACCCTGCAGCATTTACTGTATTTGGTAAGCTTCTTATGTTAAAAATTACATTTTTGAGACTCATTCATGATGTTTACATTGTTGATTATATAAATATAGTGGTGGACTTTAATTTCAATAACTACATGGTATATTCCATTATGCATTTTATGCAATTATATGTTTATAAATTTTTATAGTTTATGCACTGTATATTTATACATTTTTATGCATTATATAAATTTATAAAATTTTATTCAATTTATTTATGAATTGGTCATTTGATGGGCATTTGGGTAGTTTCTAACTTGTGAAAAGTAGTGTTGTTAGAAATATTTTTGCATGTGGCTCTTGGTGTTACACATACATTTCTGTTCAGTATGTACCCAAGAGTGGAATTCTTGGGCTATTAGGGAGTCTTTTTTAATATTTATTTTTTAGTTGTAGATGGACACAATACCTTTATTTTATTTATTTATTTTTATGTGGTGCTGAGGATCAAACCCAGGGCCTCACATGTGCTAGGCAAGCGCTCTACCACTGAGCCACAACTCCAGCCCCTGCTTGTGTCCTGGTGGGAATGGTTCAGTAGATATTGAGAAATTGATGATGCAAACAAAAATGGATAACCAAAGGAATGGAGTTCTATGGGTTTTGGCCCTCATACAAGTAAATACATATTTTCCTATGCAGATCAAACAGATTTTTATGGGTCAGAGTCCCAAGAGTATAGTGGGCAGAATGTGCCATCATGCTTGCAGCCAACTGGCTTAGAAGGAGCCTTTCTATTTGGAAACCTAAAGAGGAACAAGCTTTTCTGCTAGATGGAAAGAACTACTTCTGGTGCTCAATATCATGTACATTGCTGCAGTGGGAAGAAAAAAGATGAAGCCTCTGTAGTTATAGGCCTGCTTATCATAGGTCTGGTAGAGTTCTGCTCCTGGAAACTAGTAATCATGAATAGCCACTCTCATCTTGTAAAGGGAGGGGAGGGTTAAAGGACATTAGAACTTAAAATACATTTAATGAAAATAAAATATTTGTAGGGTGTTACTACATATTATTGATGCAGTCAGTGCCAAGGTTTAAATAATATGCTTTTTTTCCTAGTCTGTCACCTTCAAAACTACCAGCAGAAATCTTGCACGAGCCATGTGTATGAAGAATATCAAGCTAACAGTCATCATTATCATTGTATCAATTGTAAGTTTTTGTCCTTTTAGTGTATGATTTTGGTTTTTAGCCTCTAAGGAATTAGGTGCTGGAATTCCTTGTCAATGATTAATATTCTGAAATGAGCTACATTTTTAATGGTGAAACACATGACCACTAGAAGGTGGCTTTCCCATAAAATCAATATGAAATATTTTCTCAACTTAAACCCCTCTTTCCTATTGAGAATTCTTATATGTAATATAAAACTGACCTCACAGAAATGTAATCATTTTTTTTTTAAGACCAGGTCTTACTATGCTTCCCAGGCTGGTCCTGAACTTCTAGGCTCAAGCAGTTCTCCTTCCTCAGCTTTCCAGGTGCTGGCACTAACAGTCATGTGCTACCATGCCTGGTTAATATATTTTATAGAAATATTATTACTGTTTATATTAAGAGGTTTATTGTCACTATTTTTTATTTGTTGTAATTAGTTATACCTGAGAACAGAATACATATGACTTATTGTACCCAAATGGAACACAATGTTTTATATCTCTGGTTGTACAAGATTCAGAGTCACACCATTAGTGCAATCTTACACATACATAGGGTAATGATGTCCATCTCATTCCACCATCTCCCCCCCATAACCCCTCTCCTCACTCCCCTCTGCCCAATCCAAAGTTCCTCCATTCTTCCCTTGCCTGCCCCCATTATGGACCAGCATCCACTTATCAGAGAGAACATTTGGCCTTTTAACTGTTTTTTAAAAAGATTTTTTTAGTTGTAAATGGATCTTTTATTTTATTTTATTTATTTATATGTGGTGCTGAAGATCAAACCAGCACTTCACACATGCCAGGCAAGCACTCTACCACTGAGCCACAACTCCAGCCCCACCTTTTGACTATTTTAAAACTAAATATGCATGTTTAAAATTTTAATTTATAATAAGGTAAATGTTGATATTTGTAATCCCTCTAAACAAAAGTTCTTTGTCATCCTCAGTAATGTTTAAAATTGTAAAGAGGAGCTGGGGGCATAGCTCAGTAACAGAATAGTTTCCTAGCATATATGAGGCTCTGGGTTCAATTCCCAGCACCCTCCCCTACCCAACAAATGTAGAGGTACTGAATAAAAAAATTTGATAGACACTGCAGAAGGGAGGGGAGCTTTACCCTGGGCTATTTCATGGCTAGGTAAAACTGCCTTTCCTTGGCTTGGGAGGCTGGGGCAAGAGGATCATGAGTTCAAAGCCAGCCTCAGCAATTTAGCCAGGCCCTAAGCAACCCAGTGAGAACCTATTTCTAAATAAAATATAAAAAAGGTCTGGGGATGTGGTTCAGTGGTTAAGTGCCCCTGGGTTCAATCCTTAGTGCCAAAACAAACAAAAAACCTGCCTTTCCTCCCTGTCCTCCCGTTACTTTCAGAAGCCCAAAGTTATCTGTGAGCAGGTGTCTTCAACTCTGCTTTACTTCTCCTTGATACCTCTACTTAAGGTTTCTGCACCTTAGCCAGTTAGATCTAATTTAAGAGAAAAGAGGAGGGCTGGGGTTGTGGCTCAGTGGTGGAGTGCTTGCCTTGGACATGTGAAGTACTGGGTTTGATCTTCAGCACCATGTAAAAATAAATAAAATAAAGATACTGTGTCCATCTACAAGTAAAAAAAAAATATATTTTTAAATAAAAGAAAGGAGGGGGCTGGGTTGTGGCTCAGTGGTAAAGTGCTTGCCTAGCACGTGCAAGGCACTGGGTTCAAGCCTCAGCACCACATAAAAATAAACAAACAAAAAAGGCTTTCTGTCCATCTATAACTACTGTAAATGCATTATCAATATTTAGTAAAAAGATATTGTCATCTAACATACTGTACCTCAGCTTTATAATTCCTTATAATTTGCTGTGGCAAATGGTCAACTTTACATCAAATTTATATGTATGTTTTCTGAGAGAATTTTTGTAGAATATGTATTATGTATGTGTGTATGTATATGTAGTTTAACCTATTCATTAATAACTGGAATGTTATGTAACTAACCCCTCCACATCAGTATTATATAGGGAAGGCAAAATGCTTTGCTCACTTTTGGGGAATGAGACATGTAATTCCTAAATGCATTTTTTCTTAGTATGTGAGTAGTGATAGTAGTCCCTTAAATATCTGAAAAAAAGTTGTAAAGCAAAATAAAATGACTAAGTTTAATTCAGTGAACCTAATGTATAAAATAAGTCTACAGTTTAGAATGCAATAATGTAAGCAAATAGATATTATTTTAGGATAATACTAGAATTAAAAAAGCTAACATATTCATAATAGAGCCAGCATTTTGCAGTGTTTCACCATTAACTTTTCTTTGATTTGGTAATCATAATTATTATGTCATTATCCACTGAAACGTTCATAGCAATAATTTTGTTCAGTTTATATAGTTGAGGCATGAAATATATTGTTTATTACTTTTTATTTCTTTTTCATATATTCCTATCCTAATAATAAAATCAAATTCATATATAAAATCTAAAAATATAATCAATAGTAAAATCATACTTCAAGGAAATAGTGGTTGTGATTTTTATAATGCATTAATGATGCATCAGTAAGGGCTACTCACATAGCCTTCATTCTGCCTAGTTACCAATGAAGATCAATAACCCCCCATGTTTTTTCTGTCACTGAAGAAAGCATAGTGAAATCAAGTGGACAAGTTATATCAGAAAGGATAATTGTGACTTGCTCCTGTCTTTGAAAATAATTTGTTAATTTGTCATATTCGTACATAACCACTTCTATAATGGAATCAGAAATGTCTCTTTAAAAGAGCTTTACTAACCCTTATGTATTATTTAGGCATATATGATAGATTCAAGAAAATAAAATGGCCTTGCTCTTCCAGGTGTTCATCTATATTATTGTGTCACCTCTCTGTGGTGGATTTACATGGCCAAGCTGTGTGAAGAAATAAGAAAGAAAAAATTATCATTGACCAAGGATACAAGAGAAAAAGGAGTTAAAAATAATCCATGTGACCCAAGCCTTTCATTACTGGCAGAAAGTGTCTGCTAGTCTCTTCAGCCCTCTTTTCATTGATGCTTTTTTTAATCTTAGTCTATGTCTCCAGATTTATCTTTGTCCTATCAACCAATTTATTCCAATGAACTTCAGATTAAACCAGTCATTACAGCAGTAGCCTTAAAAATGCTTTGGTTTGTTTCTTTGGTTTGTTAACTAGTGTTACCTACTTTGAAAACCATTTTTAGTTTTAATTGCACAAAGCTATTGCCAAGGTGGATACCACCCGTTTTAAGAGATGTCTACTAAAACTATAGAGGAGCTTTGTATGTGCACGTAAAAGTATTCAAGAGACAAATAATATTGCTCACCATTCATCTTAATGTATTTTGTTATTGAAGAGTTTTAGGTGCTTCAAAACAATATAAATGAAGAATGGTCGTTATTTGGGGAATTGTAATTAAATTGT
Organism: Marmota monax; assembly: GCF_021218885.2. Classification (NCBI taxonomy): domain Eukaryota; kingdom Metazoa; phylum Chordata; class Mammalia; order Rodentia; family Sciuridae; genus Marmota; species Marmota monax. The sequence continues at coordinate 121,568 of NW_026692025.1, read as the reverse complement.
CGGTGCTGCTTATTTTCAGGAGCCCAGATGGGTAAAGTATTATACATATTTATTTCAATCAGATGGGGAACATTTTGCTAGCCCACTAGAAGCACACAGATTATTCTTGTCCTCCTAGTATTCACTTTCAGGAATAAAGTTAAGGGCACTAATCATTTACAATACAGTGATTAGCTTATTATCTTCTGTTTTCCTGTTGTAGTTGATTGGAGAAGATTATGGTTTAAATATTGTTAAAGCTTATTGTTTTTATATATTCCTTTTCTTTGAATATTATATAGCAATCCTATTGTTAATAGAATGGGTAATGGAGGGGTGGGAGGCAAATTCCTGTGACTCACCAAAGAAAAACAAGGGAATCATAGTAGGTATGCTAGCATTTTAGCTATAGAAAGTGGGGTAGTTTGGGAAGTTTTTTCCATTCTGAGAAAAGCCCAAACTGAATACAGTCAGCATTCAACTCCAGAGTTTGGAATTGACTCTTGTTGAGTAATAGTTTGAGCATCCTTTATGGTTTACTAAATCCTTTAATCTGCCTAATGTTGAAGAATTCTTTTGTGAAACCTGAATATAGACAGTATGATGTATAGACACAACACATAGCAGTTTAACATCCATTTACTGCATTGCACAAAAATTGGGATGTAATCATACTGCTTCAGCTACTCTGACATCTGTTATCTCGTGGTTGGTGTGTATCTGAAAGGAAGCCATTTGCTAACCCAGATCTAACTGCATTTATATATAAATAAGTGCCATTAAATGAAGTTATATTTTACTTTTCTCCTTTCCCAATTAAAGAACAAATTAGTCTATAGAATCTAGCCACCTGTTTAGCCTAGTCATGTGCCTTGAATATATATGAGTTCCTTATGGTAAGTTTTATTCCATCTGTACCATTCAATTCATGCTACCTAATTCATTTATTTGACATGTACCTTAGGTTCACTGCATCTATTTTCTTGTTGATCATGCACACCACAAATGTTTTTCCAGTCTTTATAAACACTAATGCCTTTTAATTGCATCACCATTTACTTTTGAAAAATACATTTGTTTCAGAAAAACATTTGGCATTCCTGAATAATATCCAGATGCTTTTGATCCAAAGAAAAAGGCTTAAAACTTATTTCCCTTTCTCATACACACCTGAACAAAATAGATGGGCATGTTTTAGAGATTGATTACTTAAATTTGTTTTTTTGGTCTATTTATGTATGAGAATGCTTTTTGATGTACATGTCTCATTGTAAATGATGCACAAACTGAAGACATTAATAAAATTTAAGAATAATATGATGAATGTCTTGTTTTAGAAGTTCTTCCTGGATGTAGTTTCTTCTTATGACATTTAAGCCTAGTGTACAGAACAAAAGAAATTTTTATGTTGTAAACATATTAAGAAATAATACCTGAATCCTTTTAGTAAATGTCTATAGTATAGTGCCAGGTGTGTTTAATTTCTTCAGAACCAAAAGATACAAAAGAACTAAACAAAATATTTAGGCCACACTGAAAACAGTGAAAGATCCTGAAATGACTCCAGACTTCCACAACATTTGATTTAGACTAAACAGAAAAACAATCCCAGAGAGTGCCATCCCATTTAACATAATTTTGAAAATATTTTCTGCATAAAATTGCATGACTTTGGGGAACTGGGGCATTTCTCAGTGGTAGAGAATGTTCCTAGCATACATACACAAGTCTCTGGGTTCCATGTATAGCACTACTCTCTCTCTCTCTCTCTCTCTCTCTCTCTCTCTCTATATATATATATATATATATATATATATATATATATATATATATATATAAAATTGGTTCTGAAAAAGATGGCTCAAATAATAAGGTGGGAAAGCCAGGCACAGTGTCACATGCCTGTAATACCAGCAGTTTGGGAGGCTGAGGCGGAAAATCACAAGTTCAAGGCCAGCCTCAGCAACTCAGCAAGACCCTGTTGCAAAATAAAATGGGCTGGGGATGTTGCTCAGTGGTTAAGCACCCTGGGTTCAATCTCTGGTACATAAAAAAGGAGGAACAGAGATAAAATATACAAAAATCTAGACCACAACAAAGAGGTATCAGTCCCTTAGGGTCTGTGAATATAGGGGGCTGAATTCTGGTATTATATAATGTCTTTGTACAGGCTAGAGTAACTTAAAACACTACATTTAAGTTTTCCCTAAGTGTCATCCAGATTTAAACTGAAGTTTGCTCTGTGTTGCTGTTTAATTGGTTGTTATGAACAACAACAACAAAATAATACCAATTATTTTCCTTAAAATCCTTTTCCCCAAGGTTAAATAATATCACAATCCAGAAATTTCCTTAAGAATAATTAACGTGGTTTACACTCAGTTATTTATTGCTTATGCAACTATGTTGGTACCTATCTTTCCTGGCCTCCAGATAGGCAAAGAAATTGAGTTGCTTCCCAGAATATCTTTATGGAAATGAATATAATGACAATAATAACAGCTCTAAACCCTACTGATGGGATTCTACATTAGAAGCAGATTTATTTCTCACAGTTCCATTTTCTCAAGAATAATAAATGGGTAGACGTGGTGGCAGTAGTGGTTGTGGTTCACCTGTGTATCAGTTTGAATTTGGTGAGGAGAACAGAGACAAGACAGGATTAGTATAAGGAATTGAATATAGAATTTTGATTTATACAAATATGTGCCTCACCTAATGCAGAGGTACTGATGACTGGCTGTCCTTGAGAAGAGATTCAAAATGTCACAAAGGTGTTGCAGGAAGCAGAGGGGTCAAGAAGCTACAAACGGCACTTAGAGAATGGGAGAACTCAAAGTTTATTTTATGCCAGTGGGTCCAGAGGAGATCAAATTCTGAACCCCCATTCCCAGTTTGTCACACCATTTATAGGCTATCTGGTGTCATAAAATTGATAGTCTATGAGATAGAAGGCCTTGTGCTGGCTTTCTAGTGAGAAGCCAGAGTGCTGTAAGGAGAAAAACTGGCTCTTTTCACTGGTCTGTAGTCTTGTGTCTGAAGCCTGGAACAGGGATATTTACACTTCAAAGGGAAGTAGTCAGACCCCTATGTCGGACCTATGGTTAATTAGGTTTCTTGAAGAAAGGCTGACAGAAGGGGAGGGGAGCTAATCCTTTCCCCTGGCACCAGTTTTTCATAAGATTCTTAAAGTTTCATTTTACAACCAGACCTGGTTTTGCCATCACACATGAAGTCACAAAATTCTCCAGTGGGAGTGGGAAGCGGGCACAAGGCAGGAGACTACAGTCATCTAGTTCTTTCTGACTCATCGTGACAGGTTTCACTGGACTCCCTGATACCATAGAGGTAATAACCCTAGTGAAACATTTTCTTCCTTGCCACCTGGCATGTATAACTCAGGTGACCACTTCCAAATCAACAATCTGTGCCACTCTTGTCACCCAATGCAATTGTAACCATTAGTCTGCTGTAACCTCCTTTTTGTTTATTTTCTAAACTGTAAAACTCAGACCACTCAGATATCATTTCATGAACACTTATCCTGAGCATCCAGTACTCCTCTTTCTCCCTTGGTGAGAAGTACTGTTCAGTGCCCTAATCCAGGTTGTTGGCAGACTGGTCCTGCTTCTCCCAGGGCAGTGGCATGTGGCAAGCTCACCTGCTTAGAGCTACTAGAAGAAAGGTGTCCAGAGAATTGAGGAATCCTTGGATGACATGCCCTAACCCTAACCTTAAAGTAGAGCAGAAGAGGAAGCCAGTGCCCTCCAAAGGTCAGGGCAGTGAGACAGAAAATCCTTAGGTGCCTAATGTGCCCCAGGTTTTCCTAAATTTCCTCCAATCCACATACAACTAATTCTCTGGACTTCTGGCCTTGCTGACCAATTGGGACAAGCCTACCACCAGGTCTTGGCATCACGTCGAGGCTGTGGCTTTCACAAACCTTTCCATATCTCTCTTCACAGACCCACTTGGGCAGGAAGACCTACAAAAATTCTCAGTTTTTTGAAAGATACAGCATGGAGAGACTGTTGATAGTTTTCAGAAATCCATAAAGAAAGGTAATCAGCACAAAATGAAATAGTGAATCTATAAATTGGGTACTATCCTACCTGATCTTCCAAGCCAGTGGTTCTAGGGGTATTACCCCTGGGAGAGGATGAATTCACTGTGGGAGGGAACATGCATGCCTCAGATCCTGACTCAGTCTGGCATGGGGGTGGCCTGAGGCTACAATGGCAAAGCTGTCGAAGTCAGCAGAGCTGTATTTTCACTGGAAGCCTGGCAGGAACATTCAGATCAACATTGGGACAGATCCTTCCTCAGAAAGAGGCTGAAACCAGGGATGGAGTTGGGGGGGGTGGTGGAGGTGAGCTTGGGTCACATGACTTTGGCTGGCTGGACCAGATGCAGTGTCGTCTTCCCTACTTGAGGCTATGGTTGTGCCACATATGGACCATGCTTCTTCCTCCCTCCAGCAGGTTGTGAAATTTCTTTGCTTGCTGGTTCTACCATCCCACTTAGCAGCAATCTCCAGAGCATGTACCTGGAGCAGGGTCCAGGCACAAGTGGTGGCTGGAGGAGGTGAACAGCTTCCTGATGACAGAGCCCACACCACAGGCTCCTGAATTCATCCTCCACCAGAGGTAAACCCCAAGAGCCGCAGGCTGGGACAATCAAGTAGGATCATTCCCAATTTACAGATTCACTATCTCAGATTCTTCTATCTTTATGGATTTTTGTAAACTACTAAGTCTCTCCAAGTTACAGTGTCCATCAACAAATGAATGGATAAAGAGGTATATATACACAGTGAAATTTTATTCAGCCATAAAGAAAAATGAAATTATGTCATTTGCAGGAAAATGGATAGAACTAGAGACCATCATTTTAAGCAAAATAAATCAAATTCAGAAGGTCAAGGTTTTATGTTTTCTCTCATATGTGGAAATGCAAGATGGGAAAGATCTCATAAAGGAGAGATTGATAGAGGAAAGAGACCAAGGGGCAGGTAGTTGGGAGGGAGGGGAAGTACTAGGAAGTGATAATGGCCAAATTATATTGTGTGCATGTACAGATATGTAACAACAGGTTCCATAATTATCTACAACTACAGCACACCCACGAATGTGGGTGGAAAAAATGAAAGAGCAAACAAATAGGAAAAACAACAGTAGTTTTTCCCTCGAACAGAAGAACATCCCCAAATGTCAGAGCAGATGTTGGCATCCTGTCTGTTGGATGGTGCTCAGTGTTCATCCCTTACCCAAGATCACCTTGGGCCCCCAGAAGCCTCTTCCTGGCATTTTATTTCCCAGATAAAGACTGTCAAGGTTCTGGTCAGCATCAAGATCCTGATTTTGTATTCCAAGTTATAGTTTTGAAGGGGCTGGGGAGAGTCTTGAGCAGCCTAGGTGAGAATTTTCTGTTAATTACGTAAAAATGTGGACTGTCAGAGGTGGAGAGAAGATGACCAAGGTCTCTGAGGGACCACAGAGACAGAGTGGACACTGTGGTGTGGGTGGGCTGGGGTCCTCAGTTGGAGAGAAGATGACCAAGGCCTCCAATCTGGGGAGACAGGCCAGGGGACTGCAGAGACATAGGGGAGGAATGGAAGGGTGTGGCGAGGTGGTTTAGGGTTTTCTGGAGGGGAGGGGCTCACCACCATCCATCCTATTCCAGTGGACATGTGTCCTATCTCCATTAGGGACCATCAGGATCAGGTTCCCAGGGTAGAGGGGCCTTCCTATTTTAGAGCTGAAGACTAGGTGACTCAAAGCAGGTGCCCAGTGAGGAAGAATTACAGGGAACTTGTGAGAAAGGGGAGCAGCCCCTGCATCCATGCTGTGCTTGCTGAAATAGCCTGATCGTTTGAACATTAAACCACACAGAGGTACATGCTGTTGCCTTCATAGCAGGGAGCTGGGGTAGGACAGATGCCTCAGGGCCATCGGTGGCCTGTTGGTCTCTTGACATTTCCATGTGTCAGTCTTGACCTTCCTCTTGATCCTCTGACTTTAATGCCTCCTCCCCATCCTTGGTTTGATCTGAGGACCTGAAGTCCTTCTTTAAAACAGATTCATTGAAGTGTGACTAGCACACAGTGAACTGCATGTGTTTAGGGGTGACCAATAGTTTCTCAGTGTGGCTTCTGTATCCACTATGAAGCCACCACCCTAATAAAAGTCACAATAGTACTTGCTCTCCAACTCACCCACCAGGACCCTGCCACCCTAGGACCATGGATCTGCTTGTTACTGCAGATAAGCTATTTCTAGAATTTGATGTACATACAATATAGACTTAGGGTTACTTTGTGTTTTGCTCTGGCTTCTTTCACTCAGTGTAATTCATTGTTGTTGGCTGCACTAATGGTTTATTCTTTTTATTGCTAAGCAATATTGTGTGGTGATAGGTGGTTTATGGTTGTTTATCTATCTTTCTGTGAATGGCTTTTGCATGTTGGTGGTTTGGGTCAGTTACAGAGAAGGCTGTTGTGAACATTTCTGATGTGTGTGCTCTGAACATTTACCTTCACTTCCCTTGTGAACACTGGGAGTGCAATGGTATAGTCACATTAGGTATGTATTGCCATGTTTAGGAATCACTGACTGTTGTCCTGAGTGACTGTGCCTGCCTAGTTCCTCGTGCCCCTTCCACTCTTCTGATTTGGTACTTCCCACCTCAGGCCTGTCCTTCTTTGCCATCTCCTCCTTCATGTTTGTGCTCACTGGCTCCATCTTCATTAGCTTGTTCTGAGACTGTTTTCAGTTGCTCTCTGTGACCTATGGAGTGATCTGCTCACTGTATGTCATATTTCCTTCCTGATACCCTATAAACCCTTCCTTGCAAGAAGAATGTTCTTAATAGGGATTAAGCACCCAGAATGGCTCCTTTTGTACAGATGTGTGGCTGGGGTAGGGATCTTGTCACCTACTGTCCTCCTAAAACAGAGCCTGACCTGTATGTAGAAATTAGGACAGGAAGATCTTGTCATTAGCGTCCCCTTGAGACAAAGCCCGTCCTGATGTGTTGAGCAGAACAGGGGATTTGTCACTTAGTGTTTCTTTAAGACAGAGCCCATCCTGATACATCAAAAGCAGGACTGGCAGATCTTGTCACCTATGAGACAGAGCTTATACCAGCACTGTGCCTCTTCCAAGCCCCCCAGAGATGCCGCCAGCCCATCTGCCATCCCAGGCACCATGGACCTAAGCCTTCCAGCCATGTGAAGGTTTGTATGCATCACCCTTAACTCCTGACCACTGATCATGGCTGAAGATGGTTCAGTTAGTGCTGTTGCAATGAAAAAACAGGTGGTGAAAAAAATGGACAGGGAACTGGGGTTGAGTTGCAGCATCCCCTCCTGAGTCCAAAGTGTGGACCTTGACAGAGCCAATAAGGGGCCATGGGGAAGGCAGGCCTTAGAGTCTGGCAAAGGTATCTTTACATGTGATGCTCTGTCAAGAGCCATCCATAAACTATGCATGGACCAGATCAATTTGCATGGAAGCCATTGAGTGAGAAAATCTGGTATTGGGAACTCACAGTGGTGAGATGGTCCAAATACATGTGAACTCCCACCCTTCTCTGCCAAAGGTCCCACACAGGTCCAGAGATGGGGTGACCTGCTTCAGCCACGTAGGAACACAGCCTCTCAGAGATGGGTGTGACTGGTCAAGATGCCAATCAACCTGTGGACTTCAAGACACCATGAAGCAAGAGTCCACCCCTGAAACTTTATCCCTGCCTTTGATGCTCTCCTTTAAATAAAGAATCAGAGCCATTTTAAAAACTCTTCTGTTCCAGCTCCTACCAGGACTGGAAGAATTTATCAGGTGCTCTGCTTTAAAAACTAATTCTGACTTAGTCTCTTATTTCTTCACCAATTATTTCAGACTATGTTTTTCTCAGGTGGTTTATCCCCTCCTGTGCAGGAAAAATTACCCTGGCAAGGTGCTGGCCACCTTGCAATAATGCTGTGTTGGCTTTCCAGGTGCAGTGGCCAGATGGCAAGGCCCTCTGCAATGCCTTCTGGGGAGCCAGAATGCTGTTTTGCCTCCTACAGGTCAATTTATTCAGAAGTACCCAGATCAGTCAATGAGGGGATGAAGAAAAGACAAACACCCACAAAAGTATAGAAAAATCTGGGGCACAGTGGTTCAGCCAATTTCTGATAGAGGAAGACTGACCATGAACAAGTTTGGTATGTTTATTATATAGGTTTAAACATCAAAAGGGTTTTTTGTGATAAAGTGTCTTCAAGATAAACAAAACCAAATCTGAGGGTAAAAGCAGACCAATTAGAATTTATCAGCTTGCACCCATAATTCTCTACTTCTGGGCAGCAGGCATTTGAACCCAAGGTTACAAACTGATAAAATTCCTTGCCTAGCAAAGAATTTCCCTTTAAACAGGATGTCACCATAGCAATCAAGCAATCTCCACTGGTACCTTCACACCAAGAGTGTTGGGACCTTTTATCTCCCTTGGGACCGCGGCCATTATTGGGTGTTGGCTGAGGTGGCCTCATGGGGTCTTCTAGAGCATTTCCATATACGTGACCTGGTTGGATTGGTGTTCACAGGCTTTTAGCCCATGCAGGGGCTTTTGACCTTAGTCCCGCCTAATGGTTTAATCTGAAATCTGCCTAGGCCCCTTAGTGATAGTGACGTAACTGCCCCTTATTGGTTCTTGCTACTGTCTCTTCTTACTCCCTCCTATCACTATATAACCTTGTCCCTGACAAAATAAAGTTGAGATTGCTGCACCTCTATGGTTGACTCAACTCCCGACTCGGTGTGATTGTGGGCCAGGTTGGGTGGCGGGCCAGGTCGCGATACTTAAACCCTCTAGCTCAGCCCAGGAGACACTAGCCGGTCTAGTGCGCTTCACTACCTCTGTCGGAGGGCGGTTCCGACAGCTGGTGCCTCAGAGATGACAGGCTGATCCTGCCTGTCTCCCACGTACCCTTGTTGCAGGGAGCGACACAAGAGTTCTCCAGAGGGGCATTACCTCTATCTCTCGGCAGTTCAAAGACCATCAGTCATTTGCTGCTCATGACAATGCTGCTTGAGTTTTCAGGGACAACTGGGCAGAGCTGTTCCTGTGGAGGCAGCACCCCAGGAGGAACTGATGTGTATTGTCCAGCTGTTCAATGCAACAGCAACAAGTTATACAGCTTTATCTACTGTGCTCTGGGTAATGCTGCTTATAGAATGGACATTGGAAAAATCAAGTATTCATCAGTAGAGGACTGAGGCTTCAATTGACACACAGCCCATCGTGAAATTCTATCCCAGGATTGAAAGACTCGTGTGAATTGCTGTACACTAACATGGACAGATGTCAGGATATATAGTTAAGTAAAAAGGAGGGACAGAGCTCTAATTTCCCCCAGAACATTTCCCTATATAAGTTTCTGTTTCTGAATTCTTTTTTAAGGACAAAAAGGCTGTATAGTGCTGGGAGCCATTAGCCAAGTAGGTATGACAATTTCCTTGCCAGCGTACCCCATGTTGCAGTGAATGTAGGTGACCTTGTTCAAGGACCAAGGCGGATTAGGGCGTTCCCGGTTTAGGTTCCAGGTTTAAGGTTTAAGATTATTCCTGCTGGGAATAGGGCGTATCCTGCTGCCTGAGTTCCCCTTGAGTTCTCACGGGATTCAGACAGTATATTTTGGAGATAGAAGCCCAGCGGAGTGGATTTGGGCAGAGAACGTGGATTTCCCCAGAACGTGATTGTGACGGCTGGTGTGAGTTCGGGAATAAAGAGTTGCTGTTTGAATCTACAAGCTGTGTGGTGGCTCGTGATTGTGTGCCCAGCCAGACTGTGGCATTTGTGCCCAGCCAGACTGCGGCAGTATAGATTTTCCTATACTTGAAAATTTAAGTTTATGGACTATCTTGAGTGACTTTTGGGGTAAGTCATAGAGTTTATGTCTATGTTCACTTTTTCCATATGTGTTCCAGTGGTTCAATTTTTTTCATAATTGTTCTGTAGCCCATTTTGCAACACACTTTTCCCCATTGAATTCCTTTGTTCCTTTGACAAAAAAAAAAGTGGACTATATTTACATGGGTTTATTTTGGGGCTCTCTTTTCAGTTCCATTTTTCACCTTCCATTTGTCTATTCCTTCCCCAATAGCATACTCTTTTTTCTTCTGTAACTTTAGAAGTGTTTGAAACCTGAGTCTAGGTCCTTTAACTTTCCTTCTTCAGACTCATGCTATTTGTTCTAAGTTTGGGGTCTGTTGGTTGGTATCTTTAGTGGAATTTGACAATGATTTTAATGATTCTATAGATGCATTTAAAAAGAATTATCAACCAACAATAATGATTTTACTGTTCCTGAAAAAGGAGTATCTCTGCATTTATTCATATTTCTTTTGGTTTCTCTTAACCATGTTTTATAGTTTTCTGAATGCATATTTGTACATATTTTGGTACTTTTACACTTCAGTACTTTAGTTTTTTTGAATGCTATTGTAAGAGGTATATTTTATTTTATTTATTTTTTGTAGTTGTAGATGGACAGCATGGCTTTATTTTATTTATTTATATGTGGTGCTAAGGATTGAACCCAGTGCCTCACACATGCTAGGCAAGTGCCCTGCCATTGAGCCATGGCCCCAGCCTCTGTAAAAGGTATTTTTTTAAATTTCAAATTTCAATTATTCTTATATTACTGACATTAGTGACTTTTTAAAATACTGGAGATTGAGTTCAGGGTTGTTCTACTACTGAGATACATCCCCATCCCTTTTTACTTTTTATTTTGAGATGGGGTCTCACTAAGATGCTGAGGCTGGCCTCCAACTTAGGATCCTCCTTCTGCAACCTCCCCCCAAATCACCAAAATTATAGGCATTGCCAACACACCCAAATTCAATTGATTTTTATCTACTGATCATCTATTTTGTTCTTACCATCTCTTTTGGCCTGTTTTCTGTTCTTATATAACTTAATACTGAGATTGAGTACTTCATAAAGAAAATAAATGTATTTTTTACTGTTCTGGAGTCCAGGAAGTACAACATCAAGGAGATGGAGCTGTTGAGGTCCTTCTTTCTGGTGGGGCTTCTCTTCAGAGTCCTGAGGCAGTGCTGGCCATGGTGAAGCCAAGTGTGCTAGACAACGCTTGCTTTTATAGCAGAGCCACTCCCTTGGTGACCTATTGGTCACTCAATTCATGAATGGACTAATCATGAGCCAATTACCTACCAAAAGTCCCTCCTCTAAAAACCCCCAGCATATGACTTTGGGGAGTAAGTTTCCAACAAATGAATTGTGAAGAACAACCATTCAAACTATAGCACCATCCTTTCAGATAAAGGTAGGATATTTCAGTTTAAATGGCCAAAATTATGGCATGGAATAATCAGAACACTTAATTTCTTAAGGAATATATCTGGACTAGGCAGGCTTAGAATGTAGTTGCTGCCTGTCAAAAGAAATAAATGAAAGTTGTTTGGGGGGAATCAAGGTACAGTACAAGGTCCTCCATGCTAATCAGAGTTAGATCATTGGAGTCACCCTCCAGTTTTTCCCTGGCAGGTGTGGCCCTGTAGGGCTCCTGCAGTTGCTTCCAGGTCTGGCTGTCCTTCCAAAGGAGGCTCCTGTGGGCCAAGATGCAGACCTGAGTTTTTGCACCTGCATTCTCCTGAGTTCATCTGCATCTACAGGTATTCATTCATCTGCATCTACAGGTATTCCCATATAGAACCCACATTGCCCCACTGTGAGATAAAAAAAGGCAAGGTGGCCCAGGTGTAGACCAGAGCAGAGACCTGGGGGAGCTCAGAGATCCCACAGAATACATGGCATTGATGCACTGCAGTTCTGTAATTTATTCACCTATTGAAGCACAATAGGTGAATAAATTTCTTTTGTCCAAATTGAAGAGTCTTTATTTAGCTGGGCAGCCGGTGACCTCTCCCCATAGAACCCATAACTGTCTTTGCAAGGAATAGCCCCGAGCCTGGTTTCTTAAGATGTTTGGTCATTATGAATAGAACTGTTGTATGGAATTACATACTGTTATTTAGATATATTTTCAATTCCTAAATTCTTAGGATCATGTTGGATTATATGGTTAGATCATGTTTAACTTTGGTAAATACTATCAAACTTTTTTTAAAGTGGTGAACTATTATGCATTCTACCAGCAATGAATGAGAGTTCTTCTTGTTCCACATCCTCCAACTGATACTGAATTCAAAATAGGAATTCAATGCCAATAATCCCAGGGTCTTGGGGAGCTAAGACAGGAGGATTGCAAGTTGAAGACCAGCCTTGGCAACTTGCAAGACCCTATTTCAAAATAAAACATAAAAAGAGCTGAGGATGTAACTCAATGGTAAAGCATCCCTGGGTTCAACCCAAGTACTGCAAAAAAAAAAAATTTAGCCATTTAATACATGCACAATGCTATTACAGTATTGTAGTTTACTTTTTCTTATGACAAATGATGCTAAGCAACATTTTCTATCCTTCTTTGCCAATTGTATATCTTCTTTGATGAGAACCCCTGCCCTAACCCATTTTTATTGGATTATTTGTTTGCTTATTGTTGAGATTCTTGCTATAGTATATGATATACTTCATGTATGAATTTTCCAAATATTTCCTCAGTCTGTGGCTGATCTTTTTGTTCACTTGATATGATTTTTTCACAGAATAGACATGTCAATTTTAAAGTCCACATTATCAATTTTTTTCTTTCTTGGATTTGTTTTTGAACTGCATTTAAAAACTCATCATGAAACTTGTGGTCATGTTGCTTTTCTTCTAGAATTGTTACATTTTCACATTTTAAATGTAAATGTATGGAGGGGCTGGGGTTCTGGCTCAGTGGTAGAGCACTTTCCAAGCATGTGTGAGGTATTGTGGGGCAGGTCACTCAGAAAACATACCAAGTCTCAGTTTTGTCCAAATTGAAGAGTATTTATTTAGCTGGGCAGCCAATGACTGCTCCCCACAGAACCCATTACTGTCTCTGCAAGGATTAGCCCCAAGCCTGAGCATTTTAGGATATTTAAAGGCAAAAATCACAAAACCCACATCAGGGTTGAAGTAGCTGCAAGCAAGCAGGTAAAGAAGCTGAACTGGGCAGTTAGCAAGACAATGCAATGAGTACATGGGTATTTCCCACAGGATTTTCAAGGTTGGCATAGAAGAAAGCAAGCAGAAGGGAAGGGGGTCAAAATGACCCTAGTTGAATACAAGTTAGAGAATGGTTATTAATGTCTAGACAATCAATCTCTGACAAGATATATCGCCCAAGAAAAATGGAAACCTAAGAGAACAATTTTACATTGTATAAGAATTGCTACTTTGTGTTGCCAAGTATACTATGCTAGGCAATTACTAATGGGCACAGAGGTGGGACTTTCCCATGGAAGAAGCATTTCTTACATGATATGGAGTCTCAGGGTAAAATGGAGTTTGTTTGGTCATTACCCATATAGCCTGACCCATAACATGAGGTACTGGGTTCAATCCTCAGCATCACATAAAAAATAGAATAAAGGCATTGTGTCCATCTACAACTAAATATTTTTAAATGTAAATGCATGGAACATTTTGAGTGACTTTTGGGTAATTTATAAAGTTTGCCTCTGTCCGTTTCTCCTGTAAACATAGGCACAACCTCAGGTTGGTGCAAGTAGTACAGGGAGGGCCCAGCACCTAGAGACCCATCACCATCTTTGAAGAAGACACTCCTTTCTCCAGTGAAGGCTTTAATCCCTTTGTAAAAGCAAGCTGTCTATATGTATGTGGGTGTGTTTTGGGCTCTCCACTCATCTTCATTTATTTCTGTCTATTCCTGTACCATCATCACATTTTCTTCCTGTGTTAGCTTTCTGACAAGTGTTGGGATTCAGATTTGTGAATCCTTCATTTGTTATTTTCCAGACAGTGTCATCTATTCTAGGTTCAAAACATTTGACTGGGATTGCACCAAATCTACAGATCAAGTTTAAGAGAATTTCATCTAAACTAACCAAGGAATATCTCTGTATTTATTTATATTTTATTTTATTTCTTTTGATTGTGTTTAAGATTTTCTGTAAGTGAACTGGGGCTGTAACTCAGTGGTAGAGTGCTTGCCTGGTATGTGTGAGGCACTGGGTTCCATCGTCAACAATACATAAAAATAAATACATAAAATAAAGATATTGTGTCCACCTATAACTAAAAATATTTTTCTTTTATTGATTTTTATATATGGCAGTGGAATGCATTACAATTAATATTACACATATAGAGCACAATTGCTCATATCTCTGGTTGTATATAAAGTATATTCACACCAATTTTTGTCTTCATACATGTATTTTGGATAATGATGTCCATCACATTCCAACATCATTTCTAACTCCCGGCCCCACAACTTCCTTAATAAGACTCCTATAGCACAAGAATTAAAATCAAGAATCAATAAATGGGATGGATTCAAACTAAAAAGTTTCTTCCCAGCAAACGAAAAAAGCAGTGAGGTGAATAGAGAGCCTACATCTTGGGAGCAAATTTTTACTCCACATACATCAGATAGAGCACTAATCTCTAGGGCATATACAGAACTCAAAAAGCTAAACACCAAAAAAAAAAAAAAACCCAAACAAATAAACAAATAACTCAGCCAATAAATTGAACAAGGACCTGAACAGACACTTCTCAGAAGATGATATACAATCAATCAACAAATATATGCAAAAATGTTCATCATCTCTAGCAATTAGAGAAATGCAAATCAAAACTACTCTAAGATTTCATCTCACTCCTGTCAGAATGGCAGCTATCAAGAATACAAACAACAGTAAGTGTTGGCAAGGATTTAAGGAGAAAGGCACACTCATACATTGCAGATGGGACTGCAAAATGGTACAGCCAATATGGAAAGCAGTATGGAGATTCCTTGGAAAAGTAGGAATGGAACCACCATTTGACCCAGTTATCCCTCTCCTCGGTCTATACCCAAAGGACTTAAAATCAGCATACTACAGAGACACAGGCACATCAACATTTATAACAGCACAATTCACAATAGCTAAACTGTGGAACCAACTGAGATGCCTTTCAGTAGATAAATGGATAAAAAAAGTGGTATATACACAATGGAATATTACTCAGCAAAGAGAGTAAAATCATGGCATTTGCAGGTAAATGGATGGAGTTTGAGAAGATAATGCTAAGCGAAGTTAGCCAATCACAAAAAAAAAAAAAAAAAAACAAATGCTGAATATTTTCTCTAATATAAGGAGACTGATTCATAGTGGGGTGGGAGGGGGAGCGTGGGAGGAATAGGCAAACTCTAGATAGGGCAGAGGGATGAGAGGGAAGAAATATATTTTTAAAAAGATTTTCCAAAAGTATTATTATACTTTAAGACTTATATTTAAGGGCATTTTGGGGATGTGCTATACTTTAAATGGTAATGCTTTTTAAGTTTTCTTATTCTAGTTTTCAAATTCCAAAATTCTCTATACATTGTCACTGATATATAGGAGATCAAACATTTTCCTCTCTACCATGTATTTGTTTTCAAAAATTTTTCTAATTAGTTATACATGACAGTAGAATACATTCTGACAGGTTATACATAAATAAAGCATAACTTCCCATTCATTCTGGTTGTACATGATGTACAATCACACTGGTCATGTAATCATATATGCACATAGGGTATTAATTTCCAGTTCATTCTTCATACCCCCATATGCTGTCCCTTCACTTTATTTCCCTCTGCCTAATCCAAAGCACCTCTATTTTTCCCTAGTCTCCCACCCACACTTATTGTGAATTGGCATTCACACATCAGAGAAAACATTTGGCATTTGTTTTTTTGGGGTTGGCTTATTTCACTTAGCATGATATTCTCCAGCTCCACCCATTACTGACAAATGCTATAATTTCATTTTTCTTTAAGGCTAAGTAATATTCCATTGTACATATCTACCACATTTTCTTTATCCATTCATTGGTTGAAGGGCACCTAGGTTGCTTTTATAGTTTAGCTATTGTTAGTTGAGCTGCTATAAACATTGATGTGGCTGCATCATTGTAGTATGCTGATTTTGTCCTTTGGATATAAACCAAGGAGTGGGATGGTTGGGTGAAATGGTTGTCCCATTCCCAGTTTTCTGAGGTATCTCCATACTGCTTTCCATTGTGATTGCCCCAATTTTCAGTCCCACCAACAATGTATAAGTTAACTTTTTCTCCATATCTTCGCCAACATTTATTGTTGCTTGTATTCTTGATAACTGCCATTCTGAATAGAGTGAGATGAAATCATAGAAGTAGTTTTAATTTGCATTTCTCTAACTGCTAGAGATGTTGAACATTTTTCATGTGTTTGTTGATTGATTGTATTTCTTCTTCTATGAAGTGTCTGTACAGTTCCTTATCCCTTTTATTGATTGGGTTATTTGTTTTCTTGGAATTAAGGGTTATTTTTTTTAGCTCTTTATATATCCTAGAGATTAATACTCTCTCTGAGGTACAGGTGGCAAAGATTTTCTCCCATCCTGTAGGCCCACTGTTCATGTTATTTTTTTCTTTGCTGAGAAGAAGCTTTTTAGTTTGAAACCATCCCATTTATTGATTCTTGATTTTACTTCTTGCACTTCTTGTTCAGGAAATCAGGTCCTAAGCTGACATGATGGAGAGTTGGGCCTACTTTTTTTCTATTAGATTCAGGTTTTTCATTCTAGTGTCTAAGTCTTTGATCCACTTTGAGATGAGTTTCATGCAGGGTGAGAGATTGGGATTTAATTTCATTTTGCCATATATGTATTTCCAGAAGAGGCTATCCTTATGCCAATGAATGTTTTTGGTGCCTTTGTCTAGTAGGAGAGAATTATATTTATGTGGGTTTGTCTCTGTGTCTTCTATTCTGTATCACTAGTTTATGTGTCTGTTTTGGCACCAATACCATGTCATTTTTGTTACTATAGCTCTGTAGTATAGTTTAAGGTCTGGTATTGTGATGTCTCCTGCTTCATTCTTCTTGCTAAGGATTGCTTTTAGCTATTCTGGGCCTCTTATTTTTCCTAATGAATTTCATGATTTTTTTCTAGTTCTGTGAATAATGTCATTGGGATTTTAATAGGAATTGCATTCAATCTGTATAGTGCTTTTGGTAGTATGGCCATTTTGATAATATTAATTCTCTATCCAAGAGCATGGGAGATCTTTCCATCTTCTAGGGTCTTCTCCAATTTCTTTCTTTAATGTTCTGCAGTTTTCATTGTAGACATCTTTTTACTACTTTTGTTAGATTGATCCCCAAGTATTTTATTTTTAAGGCTATTTTGAATGAGGTAGTTTTCCTAATTTCTCTTTCAGTGGATTCATCACTGATATATAGGAATGTGTTTGATTTATGGGGGTTGATTTTATATCCTGCTACTTTGTAGGATTCATTTATTAGTTCCAGAGGTTTTCTGGATCTTCTAAATAAAGAGTCATGTCATCATCAAATAGTGATAGTTTGAGTTCTTCTTTTCCTATTTGTATCCCTTTAATTTTTTCATCTGTCTAATGGCTGTGGCTAGAGTTTCAAGGACTATGTTGAATAGAAGTGGTAAAAGGGGGCATCCTTGTCTTGTTACAATTCTTAGGGGGAATGCTTTCAATTTTTCTCCATTTAGAATGATGTTGGCATTGGGCTTAGCATAGATAGCTTTTACGATATTGAGGTATGTTCCTACTATCCTTAGTTTTTCTAGTATTTTGAACATGAAGGTGTGCTTTATTTCATTAAATGCTTTTTCTTCATCTATTGAGATAATCATATGATTCTTATCTTTAAGTTTATTGATGTGATGTACTACATTTATTGATTTCTATATCTTGAACCAACCCTGCATCCCTGGGATGAATCCCACTTGATTGTAGTGTGCTATCTTTTTAATAAGTTTTTGTATGTGATTTCCCAGAATTTTATTGAGAATTTTTGCATTCATGGTCATGAGGGATATTGGTCTGAAGTTTTCTTTTCTTGATGTGTCTTTGTCTGGTTTTGGTATAAGGATAATACTAACTTCCTACAGTGAGTTTAGAAGGTTTCCCTCCTTTTCTATTTCATGGAATAATTTGAGGAGTATTGGTGTTAATTCTTCTTTGAATGTCTTATAGAACTTTGCTGAGAATCCAACTGGTCCCAGGCTTTTCTTAGTTGGTAGGCTTTTGATAGAATCTTCTATTTCATTTCTTGAAATTGATCTGTTTAAATTGTGCATGTCCTCCTGATTCAGTCTGGGTAGGTTATGTCTCTAGAAATTTGTCAATGTCTTCAAGATTTTCTATTTTATTGGAGTATACATTTTCAAAATAGTTTCTAATTATCTTCTGTCCATTGTTCCTTTTTCATCATGAATTTTAGAAATTTGAGTTTTTTCTTTATTTCTCTTTGTTAGTGTGCCTAAGGGTTAATCAATTTTATTTCTTTATTTCTAAGAACCAACTTTTTGTTTGTCAATTTTTTGAATTTTTCTTTTGTTTCAATTTCATTATTTCAGCTCTGATTTTAATTATTTCCTGTCTTCTACTGCTTTTGGTATTGCTTTTTGTTTTTTTTTCTCTAGAGCTTTGAGATATAATGTTAAATCTTTTATTCATTGTTTTAATATTCTTTTAATGAATGAGCTCAACGCAATGAACTTTTTTCTTAGCACTACCTTCATAGTGTCCCAGAGGTTTTGATATGTTGTATCTCTATTCTCATTTACCTCTAAGTATTTTTTAACTTCATCCCCGATTTCTTCTGCTATCCATTCATCATTCAATAATGCATTATTTAGTCTCCAGGTGTTAGTTTTTATTTTTTATTTTATCGTTGATTTATATGATAGAATGCAGGGTATTACCTCTATTTTTTTGTATTTGCTAAGTGGTCTATTTTAGAGAAGGATCCATGTGCTGCTGAGAAGAAAGTGTATTCACTCATTGAAGGATGAAATATTCTATATATGTCCATTAAGTCTAAATTATTGATTGTATTATTTAGTTATATAGTTTCTTTGTTTAGTTTTTGTTTGAAATACCTATCCAGTAATGAGAGAGCTCTGTTAAAGTCACCCAGTATTATTGTGTTGTGGTCTATTTGATTCTTGAAATTGAGAAGGGTTTATTTGGTGTATGTAGATATTCCATTGTTTGGGGCATAACCATTTATAATTGTTATGTCTTGTTGATGTATAATTCACTTAGTCAATATGAAATGGCCTTCTTTGTCCCTTATGATTGACTTTGGCTAGAAGTCAACTTTATCTGATATGAGGATGGAAACCCCTGCTTGTTTATGCAGTCCATGTGAGTGGTATGATTTTTCCCATCTTTTCACCTTCAGTCTGTGGATGTCTTTTCCCTATGAGATGAGTCTCTTGGAGACAGCATATTATTGGGTCTTGTTTTTTAATCCAATCTGCCAGTCTATGTCTTTTTATTGATGAATTTAGGCTATTAATATTCAGGGTTATTATTGAGATGTGATTTGCATTCCCAGTCATTTTGGTTTATTTCTGGTTTTTAATTTAACTTAGTTTCTCCTTTAACTATTCCTTTAGTGTAGCTCCTCCCTTTGTTGGCTCTAACTTTTTTAATCATTACCTCCTCATGGAATATTTTGTTGAGAATGTTCTGAAGTGCAGGCTTTCTAGTTGTGAATTCTTTTAACTTTTATTTATCATGTAAGGTTTTTATTTCATCATCAAATCTGAAGCTTAATTTTGCTAGATACAAAATTCTTGGTTGGAATCCATTTTGTTTTAGAGCTTGATATATGTTAATTCAGGACCTCCTAGCTTTGAGGGTCTTGGTTGAGAAATCACCTGAGATCTGAATTGCTTTCCCCGTATACATAATTTGATTATGTTTTCTTGTGGCCTTTAAAATTCTATCAGTATTCTGTATGTTAGGCGTTCTCATTATAATGTGTCTTGGTGTGGGTCTGTTGTAACTTTGTACATGTGGGGTCCTGCAAGCCTCTTGTATTTGATTTTCCATTCCATTCTTTAGGTCTGGGAAATTTTTCTGATATTACTTCATTTAAAAGATTGTACATACCTTTGGTTTGTATGTCTATGCCTTCATCTATCCCAATAAATCTTAAATTTGATCTTTTTATGTTATCCCATAATTCTTGGAATTTCTGTTCATGGTTTCTTACCATCTTTATTGCCTGGTCAACTTTATTTTCAGGATTATATATTTTGTCTTCATTGTCTGAGTTTCTGTCTTTCTATTGGTCTAGTCTTTTGGTGATACTTTCCATTGAATTTTAAATTTGGTTTATTGATTTCTTCATTTTGAGGATTTCTGCTTCATTTCTTTTCAGAATCTCTATCTCTTTATGAAGTGATCTTTCACCTCCTGAAATTTATGTCTGATTTTACTCCTTATATTATCTTTTATGTCCCAGATCAGATTAACTATGTGCCTTCTAAAATCCTTCTCTGACATTTCTTCTACTGTATTGTCAATGGATTCTACTATTGGAGCATCTTGGTTTGTTTGACAATTTTCATAATCCCAAATGATTTTTAATTTCTGCTTGGGAACTGTGTGTGTGGCTTATTGGCAGAGTACTTGCTTAGTATGTGTGAGGCCCTGAGTTCAATCCCAGCACTGCACACACATATAGGATGTCTTTTACAGGACCCAAATGTCAGAGGTATTGTTTAAAAAGATTATATATTTATACATACACTCCAGACCTCTTTCAATTTTAGATGAAATTATTCTAACCAAAATTTGCAAATTCATTAGAAGATAGAAACAAGATGGCAATATTTTAATGCATCTATTGATATTGTATTATGCCTAAAACTACTATAGATAATTTTTCTTCAAGACTCAAAACATTATAATATGTAAGAAACAATGTAAAGAATCTCAAAGAAAGGAGACACAGAGACAAGGTGCAGGGACAGGGAAGGTAGAAGAGTGGCCCTTTGTCCAAGCGGCCACATTTATTTATACCAATAGGTTATATTAGGTCATTAGTACCATAACCACATTATTGTTTAGAGTATCAATAAAGTTGCTTAATTGCAGTTACATTTCACAGTTACAATATGCAATGTTAGGAACTTTGTGAAGTTCTCAAGATAGTCCATTGTCTGAAGTTACTGTTAGGTGGGCAGCTCCAGGAGCACCGAAGCTTGATGAAACATTGTCGTTATCTATCAAACAAATTTTTCTATTCCCAAGAGTTATGTACCTAAGATCAAGGTTGAAACCCTTGTGAAGAGCATTGCTACAGTGGCCAGCATCCCATGACTTTTACACAGAAGTTTCCTAGTAGCCAGGCATTCTACACCTTTGCACAGAAACTTCCCAGCAGCCAGGAATTCTGTACCTTTGCACAGAAACTTCCTAGTCATCAAACATGCCACAATCATGAAGTTTATCAGAGACCCCAATCCCAAACACAAAACTCCTACAAGACAAGTCAGTAGCTACTTGTAAATCAGATACATTTGCTAAAAATAAACTTTTTTGTTAAACACACATTCTTTTCTACTTTTCAAATTTAGAAAACATATTCCTATGTCATTAAAATGATCATATATTACCAGAAGTTCTTAGTGGAGAACTCTATTAACTTTTATCATTTGAAATTGTACCAATGTGCTTTTGATTTCAGAAACTTGAATTTCTAATTTTCAGATTACACACACACATATTTAGTAAATGTTATCTTGTCTGGTAAGTGCCATATTTACATTTTATCCCCCCCCCCTTTTGCTAGTACATCATTATTATACATAATAGTGGGGTTTATTTTGACATAATCATGGGATATAATTTGTTACTTTTCAGTCCCCAGTACCTCCTCCTTTCTTCCCTTTCTTCCCCCAAACCCATTCTCCCACCTTGCTCCCCTGGCCTCCCCCATCTATTTATTGTTTTTATAAATTGGACTATTATAGGAATACATAAAGAAGGAATTCTTCTTGGTACATCACACATGCACAAAGGGTAATTTGGTCAACCTCGATCTGCTGTTCCTCCCCTTTCCCATCCCTCCACCCTCCCTTTCAACCCTCCTTTTCTCTTCCTCTGATC
This sequence comes from Marmota monax, assembly GCF_021218885.2. Taxonomy (NCBI): domain Eukaryota; kingdom Metazoa; phylum Chordata; class Mammalia; order Rodentia; family Sciuridae; genus Marmota; species Marmota monax. Next base: position 99,512 of record NW_026692025.1, on the reverse strand, counting down.
TTCCTTCTGTTTTCATGGTGTTCACCCCCTATTTTCCCTTAGCTTCTGAATATGAGAGAAAACATTTGACCCTTGACTTCAGAATCTGGCTTATTTCACTTAGCATGATGTTCTCCAATTCCATCTATTTACCAGCTAATGCTGTAATTTCATTCTTCTTTATAGCTAAGTAAAACTTCATTGTGTGTGTGTATGTGTGTGTGTGTGTGTGTGTGTGTATACATTTTATTTATCCACTCATCTATTTATGGGCATCTGAGCCAGTTCCATAACTTGGCTATTATAGGTTGTACTGCCATAAACACTGATGTGTCTATATTACTATAGAATGCTGATTTTAGTACTTTTACATAAATGCCAAGGAGTGGGATAGTTGGGTCATATGACGGTTTTTTGAGGAATCACCATACTGCTTTCCAGAGTGGTTCTACTAATTTGCAGTCCCACCAACCTTGTATCAGTGTACATTTCTTCTACATCATTGCCAGCATTTAGTATTATTTGAATTCTTGGCAATTGCCTTTCTAACTTGAGTGAGATAAAATCTCAATATAGCTTTGATTTTAATGTCACTGATTACTAGTGTGGCTTAATATTTTTTATAGCTTTGTTTGCCATCTGTATTTCTTCTTTTGAGAAATGTGTGTTTTTTGCCCATTTCTTGATTGGTCTATTTGTAGGATTTTTTGTGTATGTTTTTTGAATTCTTTATATTCTCTGAATACTAATCCTCTGATGGAGAAGAAGTGGGAAAAGATGTTCTCCTATAGGCTCCCACGTCATGCACTTAATTGTTTCCTTTGCTTTGCAGAAGCTTTTTAATTTGATGCTGTCCACATATTGACTCTTGGGTTTATTTTTTGAGCAGGTGGGTAGTGTCTTGTTAAGGAAGTCATTGCCTGTGCCAATATGTTGGAATGCTGACCCTATGTTTTCTTCTAATGATTGCAAAGTTTATGGTCTAATTTATAGGTCTTTGATCCATTTTGAGTTGACTTTTGTATGGGGTGAAAGATAAAGATCTAGTCTCATTTTTCTACATATGAATATCCAGTTTTTCTAGCACCATTTGTTTAAAATGGTTGTCTTTTCTCCAATTTATGCTTTTGGTGCTGATCTGAGTATCAGATGATTGTATCTATGTGGGTTTGCCTCTGTGTCTTCTCTTCTGTTCCATTGATATTTAGGTCTGGTTTTTTTTGCTGACACCTGTAAGAATTCTGACTGTGGGAATATACAGGACAGCAAATTTCTCTGGTGAGCAGACTCCCAGAGAATAATAGGCATCTTGTTTCCCACAGCTGGAACATTCTGCACAATTGAACTCATTGTAACCTGCTGTTAGCTACTTAGTGATATAATAAACAATAATGTACTAATGGTGCCAGTGACCTAATGTAAACTAATGGTATAAATAAATTCAGCAGCTTAGATGAGCAACCATTTTGCCTCTGCATCTTGCTTCTGTCTCCTTTTGATTTTTTTACAGACACCATGTTGTTTTGTTACTATAGCTCTATAGTATAATTTGAGATCAGGTATTGCAATGCCTCCAGTATTGCTCTTCTTGCTCAGCATTGCTTTGGCTATTCTGGGTACATTTTCTCTTAATGCCAGTACTCCTATGTTCTTATAAGGTAGTTTTAGAACAGAGTTGACTATATCTCATATTGTTGGATTCATTTAAAAGTACATATTCTGTTTATCACATTTTAAAGGGTTATTATATTTGAATTAATAAAAGCAGAAATCTGACATGTTAGTATTTTGAGGTGAACAAACTAGAAATTTAGTTTAATTTTTTTAGGAGGTCAACATATTGGCTTCTACCCTTTTTTATATAGTTGTCTATTATTATATGTCTGGCCTGGAGAATTCTTTTGTCCCTGTGTATTGAACCCAAGTTGCACATGCTATGGAAGCACTGAGGTACATTCCCAGCCCTTTTTTATTTTATTTTGAGGCAGTTTCTCACTAAGTTGTCCAGGCAGGCCTCAAGTTTGTGATCCTCCTGTCTTAGCCTCATAAGTAGCTGGGATTACAAGCATGCATCCAAATGCCTGGTTTGTCTTGGAAGATTTTTATGTCAGTGTTATATGTTTCCAACTTGTTATTAATTTTCTAAGCTATACTATGTCCATTTTTCTTCTTTACAACAACCAATACAGCCTTTTGTTGTTTTGATGGTTTCCTTAATGTGAACATGCTTTATGATGTGACACCACTGTTTATGATAGTCTAGCTGTGCAATCAATTGTAAGGAAGAGTAATTTGATTCTAAGGAAGAATAATTTGATTCTGATAGTCTCAACTGTGTTTCAGGTCCAACATGTTTTCCTAGCAACAGTAATTATTCAGTTTCTATTTGATTATACAAATAAGGCACAATATCTTTTTTTAGATGTTGATGGACCTTTATTTTGTCCATTTACTTATATGCAGTGCTGAGAATCAAACCCAGTGCCTCACACATGCTAGGCAAGAGCTCTACTACTGAGTCCCAATCCCAGCCCCGCACAATATCTTTTTAATTTTCATTTGTGGTGCTGAGGGGTTGAACACAGGGCCTCCTGCATGCTGGGCAAGCACTATTCCACTGAGCTGCATACCCATTCCCATAGATACTTTAGTTTTCATTAGCTTCATGACAGGATATAGTAATAATAAAATGACATGGTAGTTCAACTAAATTGTTTATGATTTCTAAAAGGTAATGTATTTTCCCACAATACAGCAGCATCTAAGATAACTCATGGACTGAGCTGTCACCTGTGCTCCTCCTTTCTCACCATTTTCTGCAGAGTGTCATAGAGGAGATGGACCATGGTGTCCTTTTAAACTCTTCTGCTCAGAAAGCATCACTCATCCTGTTTACCTTTTTCTTTTCATTAAAGAGTTTGGGCTACTGGTTGGACTGCAAATTGGTGTAACTACTCTGGAAAGCAGTATGGAGAGTCCTCAGAAAACTTTGAGTGAAACCACTATTTGACCCAGCCATTCCACTCCTTTGTATATAACCAAAGGACTCAAAATCAGCATACTAAGTTGACACAGCAACATCAATGTTTACAGCAGCACAATTTGCAATAACTAAACTATGGAACCAAACTAAATCCCCTTCAACAGATGAATGGATAAAGAAAATATGATATATTTATACAATGGAATATTACTGAGCCATGAAGAATGGCTTGATGACATTTGCCAGCAAATGTGTGGAACTGGAGATAATCATGCTAAGTGAAATAAACCAGTCCCCAAAACCAAAGACCAAATTTCTCTCTGATATGTAGATGTTAATTCACAATGGGGGTGGATAGGAAAGAATAGAAGCACTTTGGATTAGACAAAGGGGAATGAATGAAGAGAAGAGAGAGGGAATAGGAAAGATAGTAGAATGAATCAAACATATTTTCCTATGTTCATGTATGAATATACAACTAATGTAATCCCATATCATGTACAACCAGAATAATGGAAAGTTATACTCCATGTATGTATACTGTGTCAAAATACATTCTACTGTCATGTATAACTAAAAGGAACAAATAAAAAGAATTTGGGCATCCAATAGTTCCTGTGGTTTCTAGAAGGCAGAGTGTTTTCCCACAACACAGCATCATCTAGGGTCACTCCTGGACTTACTGCCACCTGTGCTTCTCTGGGCTCACTACTTCCTGCAGAGCTTCATGGAGGAGATGGATGCCGGTGTCCTTAAACCCTTCTGCTCAGGAGGTAACACTCATCATTTTTGCCAATCCTGATTTATTTTTCTTTTCTCTGACTATTTGTCCTATTGGAAAATATTAGATTCTGTTGGTGCTGAAGGATATGCACAGAAACAAAATGAAGACAAAGATTCTTTGGGATAAGTGATCCAGTGACCCTGAGTGGATTTGCCATTAGAAAATATTTTTTTACAAAGTCACTCTTTTGAGAAAGTTAAGCCATGATTTGAAATATAGTTTCTAAATGTTATTTTTTTTTCTCTAAAGTGATAAAAGTTTTTCAAAGCCACACCCAGAACCTAGTGACAGCATAGAACATTATAAATAATTTTACACGTGTGTAATTACTTCAACATAAAATGCAAAAGAAGCACTTATCTTGAATTATATATTGACTTGAATTATTTAATTTTGTGCTACAAGTGCTCTTAATAAAATTCAGTACTAGTTAAGAGTATCTGTTATAGGGATGGGGTTATGGCTCAGTGGTAGAGCGCTTGCCTTAAATGTGTGAGGCACTGGGTTTAATTCTCAGCACTGCATAAAAATAAGTGAATAAAATAAAGGTCCATCAACAACTAAAATTGTTTTAAAGTATATCTGTACTAGTTAATTAACAGTATAATTAAATAAAGTGTTATTTGAATAAAGTGTAACCATGTCATAAAGTTTTAATTTAGGGTAGTTTTTTCCCTTTGTTATTCCTTCATTTGATAAGAATTTTTAAAATTTTTTTATTCTAATTTATTATATATGACAGAATACATTACAATTCATATTACACATATAAAGCACAATTTTTCATCTCTGGTTGTATACAAAGTATATTCACACCATTCCTATCTTCATACTTGTGCTTAGGGTAATGATGTTCATCTCATTCCACCTTCATTTCTACCCCCATACTCCCTACCTTCCCCTCCGACCCTTTTATCCAGAGTTCATCTAATCCTCCTATGCTCCTTCTCCATACCCCACTATGAATCAGCCCCCTTATATCAGAGAAAATATTTGGCATAATATTTTTTTGGGGGGGGATTGGCTAACTTCACTTAGCATTATCTTCTCCAACTCCATCCATTTACCTGCAAATGCCATAATTTCTTTTTTTATTGGTTGTTCAAAACATTACAAAGCTCTTGACATATCATATTTCATACATTAGATTCAAGTGGGTTATGAACTCCCATTTTTATCCCAAATACAGATTGCAGAATCACATCGGTTACACATCCACATTTTTACATAATGCCATATTAGTAACTGTTGTATTCTACTACCTTTCCTATCCTCTACTATCCCCCCTCCCCTCCCCTCCCATCTTCTCTCTCTACCCCATCTACTGTAATTCATTTCTCTCCTTGTTTTTTTTTCCCATTCCCCTCACAACCTCTTATATGTAATTTTGTATAACAATGAGGGTCTCCTTCCATTTCCAAGCAATTTCCCTTTTCTCTACCTTTCCCTCCCACTTCATGTCTCTGTTTAATGTTAATCTTTTCCTCCTGCTCTTCCTCCCTGCTCTGTTCTTAGTTGCTCTCATTATATCAAAGAAGACATTTGGCATTTGTTTTTTAGGGATTAGCTAGCTTCACTTAGCATAATCTGCTCTAGTGCCATCCATTTCCCTGCAAATTCCATGATTTTGTCATTTTTTAGTGCTGAGTAATACTCCATTGTGTATAAATGCCACATTTTTTTTTATCCATTCATCTATTGAAGGGCATCTGGGTTGGTTCCACAGTCTAGCTATTGTGAATTGTGCTGCTATGAACATCGATGTGGCAGTATCCCTGTAGTACGCTCTTTTAAGGTCTTCAGGGAATAGTCCGAGAAGGGCAATAGCTGGGTCAAAAGGTAGTTCCATTCCCAGTTTTCCAAGGAATCTCCATACCGCTTTCCAGATTGGCTGCACCGATTTGCAGTCCCACCAGCAGTGTGTGAATGTGTCCTCACATCCTTGCTAACACTTATTGTTGTTTGTCTCCATAATAGCTGCCATGAGATGAAGTCTTAGAGTAGTTTTGATTTGCGTTTCTCTAATTGCTTGAGATGATGAACACCTTTTCATATATTTGCTGATTGATTGTGTATCATCTTCTGAGAAGTGTCTGTTCAGGTCCTTGTTCAATTTATTGTTTGGGTTATTTGCTTATTTTTATTTTTTATTTTTTTGGTGTTTAGCTTTTTGAGTTCTTTATATACCCTAGAAATTAGTGCTCTATCTGATGTATGTGGGGTAAAAATTTGCTCCCAAGATGTAGGCTCTCTATTCAACTCACTGTTTGTTTCTTTTGCTGAGAAGAAACTTTTTAATTTGAATCTGTCACATTTATTAATACTTGATTTTAATTCTTTCACTATAGGAGTCTTATTAATGAAATAGGGGCCTAATCCAACATGATGGAGATTTTGGCCTACTTTTTCTTCTATTAGGCACAGTGTCTCTGATTTAATTCTTAGGTCCTTGATCCATTTTGAATTGAGTTTTGTGCATGGTAAGAGATAGGGATTTAATTTCATTTTGTTGCATATGGATTTCCAGTTTTCCCAGCACCATTTGTGGAAGAGGCTATCTTTTCTGAAATGAATGTTTTTGGCACCTTGGTCTAATATAAGATAATTATAATTTTGTAGGTTAATCTCTGTGTCCTCTCTTCTGTACCATTGGTGTACCAGTCTATTTTGATGCCAATACCATGCTGTTTTTGTTACTATTGCTCTGTAGTATAGTTTAAGGTCTAGTATAGTGATACCACCTGCTTCACTCTTCCTGCTAAGGATTGATTTAGCTATTCTGGGTCTCTTATTTTTTCCAGATAAATTTCATGATTGCTTTTTCTATTTCTATGAGGAATGTCATTGGGATTTTGATTGGGATTGCATTAAATCTGTAAATACTTTTGTTAGTATGATCATTTTGACAATATTAATTCTGCCTATCCAAGAACAAGGTAGATCTTTCCATCTTCTAAGGTCTTCTTTAATTTCTTTCTTCAATGTTCTGTAATTTTTATTGTAGAGGTCCTTTGCCTCTTTTGTAAAGTTTATTCCCAAGTATTTTTTGAGGCTATTGTAAATGGAGTAGTTTTCCTTTCAGAGGATTTGTCACTGATATTACAGGAATGTCTTTGATTTATGGAAGTTGATTTTATATCCTGCAACTTTGTTGAATTTATTTACTAGTTCTAGAAGTTTTCTGGTGGAATTTTTTGGGTCTCTAGGTACAGAATCATATTGTTGGCAAATAGTGCTAATTTGAGTTCTTCTTTTCCTATGTGTATCCCTTTAATTTCTTTCATCTGTCTGATTGCTCTGGCCAGTGTTTCAAGAACTGTTAAATAGAAGTGGTGAAAGAGGGCATCCCTGTGTTCCAGTTTTTAGAGGGAATGCTTTCAATTTTTCTCTATTTAGAATGATGTTTGCCTGGGTCTTAGCGTAGATAGCTGTTGCCACAACTAAACACTCAAGGTCACTCCAGGTGAACTGGGCTGGTACAAAATAATCACACAGAGACAGAGAAATACCTTTTTCTTTGGGTCCTGTGAGAGAGAGGAGCATGTGCTGAACACATTTATTGGGAAGAAGCTGTTTAAATGAGGCAAGGGGTAGGATTACAAGGGAATAGGTGAGTGTAGCTCAACCCCCACAGGTGATGCCTACATCTGGAGACCCACCTTGCAATTTGAGATGGGACAATGCCCAAGTCACCATGAAATGTAGTGATTGTTCAGAGCCTTGTGCTTCAGGAATGGAAGGCGTAATCATTCAGAGAAGCTCGCCACAAATAGCTTTTATGATATTGAGACATGTTCCTGTTATCCCTGGTTTTTCTAGTGTTTTGAAAATGAAGGGGTGCTGTATTTTGTCAAATGCTTTTTCTGCATCTATAGAGATGATCATATGGCTCTTATCTTTAAGAATATTGATGTGATTAGTTACATTTATTGATTTCTGCATGTTGAACTAATCTTGCATCCCTGGGATGAACCCTACTTGATTGTGGTGCATTATCTTTTTTATGTTTTTGTATTTGATATATCAGAATTTTATTGAAAATTTTTGTATCTGTTTATTAGAGGCATTGGTCTGAAGTTTTCTTTCTTTGATGTGTCTTTGCCTGATTTTGGAACCAGGGTGATATTGGCCTTATAGAATGAGTTTGAAAGTACTCTCTCTTTTCCTATTTCCTGAAATAAATTGAAGAGTATTGGTATTAGTTCTTCTCCTTTTTTAAATATTTAATTTTTAGTTGTAGTTGGACACAATACCTTTATTTTATTTACTTATTTTTATGTGGTGCTGAGGATTGAACCCAGGGACTTGCACGTGCTAGGCGAGCACTCTACCACTGAGTCAAAACCCCAGCCTGGTGTTAGTTCTTCTTTAAAGGTCTTGTAGAACTCGACTGTGTATCCATCTGGTCCTGGGCTTTTTTTGGTTGGTAGGCTTCTAATGGTGTCTTTCTATTGTTTAAATTGTGTATATCATCCTGATTCAATTTGGGCAAATCATATGACTCTAGAAATTTGTCAATGCCTTCAATATTTTCTATTTTTTTTGGAGTATAAGTTTTCAAAATAATTTCTAATTATCTTCTGTATTTCTGTAGTGTTTGTTGTGATATTTCCTTTTTCATCACATCTGTTAGTAATTTGAGTTTTCTCTCTTCTCTTCATTAGCATGGCTAAAGGTTTGTCAATATTATTTATATTTTCAAAGAACCAATTTTTGTTTTGTCAATTTTTTCAATTATTTCTTTTGTTTCAATTTCATTGATTTCAGCTCTGATTTTATTTATTTTCTATATTCTACTGTTTTTGGTGTTGATTTGTTCTTCCTTTTCTAGGGCTTTGAGCTGTAACATTAAGTCATTTATTTGTTGACTTTTTCTTAAAAATATCTTTATTTTATTTTTATGTGGCACTGAAGATCAGACCCAGTGCCTCACACATGCCAGGCAAGCATGCTACCACTTGAGCCACATCCCCAGCCCAACTTTTTCTTCTTTTAAGTAATGAACTCCATACAATGAACTTTCCTCTTAGTACTGCCTCCATAGTGTCCCAGAGATTTCGATACATTCATACATTCTCATTCACTTCTAAGAATTTTTTAATCTCCTCTTTGATGTCTTTTGCAATCCATTGTTCATTCAATAGCATATTATTTAGTTTCCAAGTGTTGGAATAGCTTTTTTTTTTATTTTATCATTGATTCCTAATTTCATTCCATTATAATCTGATAGAATGCAGGGTAATATCTCTACTTTTTTATATTTGCTAAGAGTTGTTTAGTGGCATAATATATGATCTATTTATTTAGAGTAGTTTTATCTTCAGAAAGAAAAAGAAAATACAGAGATTTCCCATTGTAGACTTGACCTAGTTTTTTCCCTTATTATGTTTTATATGAGCTATACCAGAGGTACTAGCATTTTATATTATTTTTCATGATGAACAAACAAATACTGTCATGATATTAACAGAAGTCCATGTTTTGTTTGGGTTCCCTTTTCTGTCTCTTCCTGTTTCAGGACCCCATCAAGGATCCTGCATAACTTTTAGTCATTCTGTCTTCATAGGCTCTTCTTGGTGGTGAGAGTTTCTCTGATCTTGCTTGGTCCAGTGACCTTGGCAGTGTTGAGAAGAACCTATCAGGTATTTATAGATTGTCCTCCATTAGTTTTTTCCCCTCATATTTAGACTGAGGTTATGGGTTTTTGGAGGACAGGTCACAGAGATGAAGTGCTGTTCTGTTGTCTCACACCCTCAAGGTGTAATATCTTGTTATTATTAGGTGTGATCACCTGGCTGAAGTACTGTTTGTCAGGTTTCTCTTGTAAAGTTACTTTTCTCCACATGTCCATGTTGCATATATTGTTTTTTTTTAAAGAGAGAGAGAGAGAGAGAAATTTTTTTTAATATTTACTTTTTAGTTTTTGGTGGACACAACATCTTTATTTTCTTTAATGGGTACTGAAGATCGAACCCAGCGCCCCACGCATGCCAGGCGAGCAAGTTACCATTTGAGCTACATCCCCAGCCCTTGCATATATTGTTTTAAAGGACATCACTGTGTAGAGCCTACACTTAAGGAGTGGAGAGACAATGGTATTGAAAACTTACATCTGGTGGAAGGAGACACTCATCGTTATACAAAATGCATGTATGAAGATGTGAGGAAAAAAAAAGAATAGCTTTATCTTAGATTAGGTAGAGAGAAGTGATGGGAAGGGAGGGGAGGGGTTGGGGAGATAGGAAGGATAGTAGAATGAAATAGACATTATTATTACTGTGTGTATATATGTGACTGCATGACCAATGTGATTCTGCAACCTGTATACTCAGAAAATGTGAAATTATATCCCATCTGATTCAAATGTATGATATGTCAAGGTCATTGTTCTGACATATGTAACTAATTAAAACAAATTACAAAAAAGAAAACTTCCATCTGTCAGCTAAATGTGCCCATTGTATCTTGACCCTCACAACTGACAATGCAAAGAAGTGTATATGTGTGTTCTACTCTACACACATGTGCACGCACACACACACACACACATACCTAATTATAACTGTTTTCATGAGGAACAATCTATGTATGTACTCTGCTAAACATGAGTTTATACTGACATCTTCAGTCAATGGATTGACACAGATCATTCTGCCTTCACTCCTTGTATCTGTAACTTCTCATCCCTGCATGAGAAACCTGGCTCCTAGTTTCTGCCATGTAATTAATTCCTTTTTCCATTATGAGCAATAAATTCATTATTGTTTCAGATTAGATGTTGTGACACAATAAGAAAAAATACGTTTGACCTGCCCCCAGTTTCTTCTGCAACACTCCTAAAATCCTCATATTTCCTGAATGACAGAGGTGTTAGGATTATCTTTTGTTCTAACATTTCTTCTTTGATCTTGGTTCCTTGTGGGAAGCCAACTGTGAATTACATGAGGATCTGAAGTGGCAGCCCCTTTCTCCACAGAAAAGCCCTCTTCACCATGGCTGATTTTAGGACTGTCAGCAAAAAGAGTTCATTGTAGATAAACTTCCTATTTTCGTGAGGCCCTGTGTACTTGGCCACTGGCCGAGAAGACACCAGCACTCCAGGTGCTGGACACCCTCTTACTAATTTTTCACAAATGTATCCACTATAGTACTTTGAAGAAATGTGCAAACAAGGCCTCTGGCCTTGAGCTGGGCTTCACAGAGAGGTCTACATTTTGAAGATAAGTTACAAATGGGCTCCATGGTAACAGCTGGCAGGGGGAGGAGAGAGAGGGGAGAAGAAGTTCTCCCCTTCTCAGATGTTGTCCTTGAAGGGTTAACTTGCCCAGAACAGTGAAAGAAAAAGCTGCTTTTATGTGACCTTCTGTAGACTGTGAACTTCTGAGCTCCTCCCTTTCATGCTGGTATAAAACCCTGAAACTCCCTGAACTCGGGGTTCAGGGGATTGGTTGATTACAGCAAAGGCTGTACCCGCTGAACCTGGCTGCAGCCAAATAAAACTGTTTCCTGCTGTCTTTGGTGCCTTGCCTTCTCTGTCTCCACAACAGATCTTCTCTGGGTATGGTAGCCAGGGAGATTTAGGTTTCACATTGCAAACTATCCATGGCTCTCCCACTGCAAGAGATTGCTCAATGCACATGACCTTTATCTCTGCTCTGCTAGGAAGATCCCTCATATAGCTCCAGAAATGGACATAACCCATCAGGAACTAGATAGCCCACCTTTAACCTTTTTTGGTAAAGAACATTCTGTGGAAGACCTTTGATGTTTCTTGATATAAATAAAGCAGGCACAGCTCCATTTTGCCATAGTATAGAAGCTCGATCTGTCTCATTGGCTTGCCTGTCCTGCCCCCACTCTTGAAACTACTTTCTGTGTCCTTTGCTTTTTTATTGTCCTATTTTTCCTAGCTTTTATTCTCAGCCAGCTCATTCCACCAAGGGGAGCCCCATTTTTATTGCCCCTGCAGGACATGGGCGAGAACTGGTGCCTGGAACAGGGAACCTCGTCACATGGAATTGAAAAGTAACTAGTGGGTGTTTGGCCCTCTTGCACAGGAAAAGCCATTTGTAGATTAGCATATTGTGGATTAACATATTCTGGATTAGAATATTGTGGATTAGTATATTGAGAGAAAAAGGAAAGAATTTTTATTATGGGGTGTTAAGCACATGGAACTCTTTGTCTTCAGTGAAATAAATTTATTTTGCAATTCTGAAGATAATAATAAAACAAAAGGAAAAGATATAAAAAGAAGAGCCCAGACACCAGCCTACAGATAAGGAGAAATCTGTCCATAGGTGCAGGCAGGCAGACCTGCAGGTGGTGCAAGATGGAGCACAGGCAGCTGGGAAAGCTCTAAGGGCAAATAGCAGCACAAGGGCTTGCCTGGGAGCCAGACACATAATGGTGGAGGCTCACAGACCTAGGCGAACTCAAGCAGCTGGGGAAGCTCTTGGGATGAATAGCAGCTCACCTGGCCCAGAGCAAGCAATGCAGGGCCATGGCTGCTAAGGCTCTTGGCCCCACGGCACCCAGGACCAACAGGGCTGTTCTCGGCCTGGCAGGGTCTAGCCAGGACTACCAGTATTCTAACTTAAGATGGACAGGCATGGAGGGCACTCAGGTCAGGATGGCATGCAGGTTGGGGACCCTGGGGCTGTAGGTGAAATATCAGTTTGCATGGAGGTTGCGAGGGAGTGGCTCTGGCCATGCTGCAAGCGACTTGGTGGATTTTTTTCTGCTTGGGCTTCTTCCAAGCCCCCCTCCCACAGCCACGGACTGCTTTCTCTGGCCTTCTCTCAGTCCCTCTCACTAACTCTCTGTTGGGCCTTCCAGCCCCACCCTCCAGCTTTGTGGAGCCTGCACGTGGCAGTCTCTGTGCCTTAAACAGGAACACCCAGCTACAAAATTTTATTTCATGTTTCTAAATAAATACTCCCTAACAACAACAACAAGAATTTTACAGGCAAAATCCAAACCAACAAATTCCTGCCTCTTTAACAGTCTTGTTCTTAATTTTTTCCCGGTACTGTTAAATAAACTAATCTCTAATTCCATTAACAGACTTATCCAAGGAACTTGCCCTGTTCTTTTTTTTTTAATATTTACTTTTTTAGCTTTAGGTGGACACAATATCTTTATTTTATTTTTATGTGGTGCTGAGGATCAAACCCAGTGCCTCACCATGCCAGGCCAGCGTGCTAATACTTGAGCCATATCCCTAGCCCCTGCCCCTGCTCTTTACAGCCATACTACTAAGAAAGAGTTGCAAAAAATTATTGCATTGATAAAAGATGTTCTACTTATGTTTTCTCACTCATTATTTTTCTTTTTAGGGATACTAATTGTAAATTTGACCATTATGAGAACAAAAGCTGGCAATCTGAAATGTTTAATCGCACAACATTCTCATAATGGCCAAAATTTGTATTCTTCTTATTTCTAAATATGTAAACACAAGGATTAAATATGTATATGCATGAAAATTCTATTTTAACTACATTACATAATGTCAAAGTTTCCATAGATAAAAGAGTGCATTCTTAATAGTTAAAGTAAAATAAAAATGGATCCAAATACTTTTAAATCATGACTTAATAAGACTCAATTTAAAATGGCTAATTAAATAAAAATAAAGTATATCTTCATTCTTAATACATATTTTTCCAGCCGGTTAAATAGTCTAGTGTAATTTTTAATTTGTAGGATCATTAACACGTGTCTATTTGCTTCTAACAATTTTTCTTCAACAGGAAATATATAACTCATATTATTATGTGTTTACCTGATGCCCTGCCTTTTACAGTTAAAGATAAATTCAGCGTAAATATAATTCATTATATAAATGCCTATTTCAAGAGATACTGACTTATAAAGTTAAGATGCTAACATCAAGTAATCTTAACTCCTATTGTTTAGGTCTTCATAAAGTGGTAAACAGATATAATTCTATGTACAAAGGTGTCCAAAAGCTTTGGCTACATTATCATTGAAATATTTCTTCTTATTAAAATACAATAATTTACCTGGATTCAAAGATTTAGAGGAATTGTTCCAAAATGTAAGCAGAAAGAAGAATTCTAGAAGGAAAGAAAGAAATGCTTCTACAGGAGGAAAGAAAAATTTGAGAGTCCTAGAAGGAAGAAAGAAAACATCTCTGAGTAAAAAGATTTTTATGTATTGAAGGCTTTAATTATACAAAGAAAAATATTTTTCTGGATAGAAAAATATTTATATGGTTACATACAGAAGGTCTAAGTAAGTAATATAGAAGGTTTGAGTAAATAGAGAACAATTAGTATGTAACTAATTGGAGATATATATAACTATCTGCTGGCAGCTGCCAGCAACTATCAATTTAAAATATTTGAGGCTTTCCTCTAAGAGCAAATATTAATGTGCTAATATAAACCAAAATTTTAACCTATACCTTGAGATGACAAGAACTTCTTAAAACATTAATCTACTCTCATTCCAATAAAAAAATTAGTTATGCCTGCTAAGTTTTATTACTTAAAAAGGGGCTAATTTTTAAGACATTAAGATTCATACATTTTTACTTAAACAAATTATTATTTTCAATTGCAACCTTAAATCCCAAAGTTCAAATTTCTCTTTAAAAGCTAAATTTAATTGATTTTAAAATATCAATATAATTATGATAATTATTACTAATTCTTATATATCAATTATATCTCTGTTTTCTAAATATATAAATATTTATAAGATTTAAGAGAACATTTTACTAAACTAATGCTCTACAAACTAAAAATTTTTATAGTGATCTGTTACCAACTCATACAATAACAAAGTAATTAAAAATCTATTTATATGATTTTCTATAATTATATAAATATATTATACAGCTTACATATTACTCTTACACTGGGAAGTAGACTTAGCTATATTTTAAAAAGACAATTGAAAGATACTAGCTTATATCATAAGATATAAAAATGTTTTAACATCTCCCCTCAAGAAGGGATTAAAGGTTCTCTTAATTTGTCCATTTCATATTTTAGATATAACATTGAAATATGTCAACTAGTTTATATTGACCCAAAAAATTACATACAAAAGTTTATAGGCTGATATTCAAATGATAAACTGAGATTAATTTCTTTTTTTAATTGATTTTTTAAAAATGACAGTGGAATGCATTACAATTCTTATTACACATATATACCACAATTTTTCATATCTCTGTATATAAAGTATGTTGACACCCAACTCATGTCTTCATACATGTAAAACACCTTACCTAACTTTTTCCAAGAAACTCATTGTTCCAAAAATTAAGAGGTATACATGAAAATCTCATAAAAATCTACTGTTCACAGATAACCACTGTTAATATCTAATACATAGCATTCTAAACTATTTTCTATACATATAGATATACATATTTTATACAAATATAGGATCATATTAATATTTTTAAAACTTATAAAATAATTTAAAACTATATATTGTTAATGCTCTTTTACAATGTTACTTTTAATGCCAAGTTTTTTATCATATACTTCATTTATCCAAAACCTTATGTTAATCTTACTGCCTTCAAATAAAAATTATTAAAAATATTCATATGGTTATATCTTTATACATAAAGATTGTTTTGATGTAAGTCCCTTGAGATGTTATTGATGAGTCAATGCCATATGAAATTTTAAATTTTTCTAAGTAATTCATTAAATCACTGTCCCAACAATACTACTGACTCACTTTACCCATCAATATTTAAAGTATTAGTTCTCCATACTTGGATCAACATTAGATTTAATGATAATAAATTTTTTTCTAAATTGACAAGCAAAAGACTATTCATTCTTCTATTTCATTTTGTATTATTAGTAATAAATAATTTTTCCTATGCTTACTAAATATATATATGTTTGTATATATTATATATATATAATTCTAAAAAAGATGTCTATTTATGCCTTCTGTAACTTCGTACCACATCTCATAAGTTAAAACTCTGCCTCTCACATCATTGCAAGTTAAGATACCTGTCGCGTTCCTCACAACTAAACATTCAATATCACTTCAGGCGAACTGAGCTGCACAAAATAATCACACAATAGACAGAGATACCTTTTTGGGGGGTCCTGTGATGGCTCCTCTGACCTTAGGGATCTGTGGAAATTAATTTATTTTTAAGTTATAGGTGGACATAATGTCTTTATTTTACTTTATGTGGTGCTGAGGATCAAAATCCAGTGCCTCACACTAGGTGAGTGCTCTACCTCTGAGCCACAACCGCAGCCCTAAACTTTATCATTAGCCTTAAATTGTACATAATGGCCTAGAATAGTCCTATGAACCTTATTTTAAATGAACCTGGATGGGTATCTTAACTTGGAATGACGCGAGAGGAAGAGTTTTAACTTATGAGATGTGGCCCCTATAAAGGTATAGAAGGCATAAATATACATCTTTATATATATATATATATATATATATATATATATATATATATATATATATATACTTAGTGAGCATAGGAAATATTTTTTTTATTTATTACTAATAATGAAAACTTTTGAGGAAAGGACAACATAGGCAGGACCTAGACCAACAAGTCATACTGGTCCTTAGAACTTAAGATTGTATTTATATATCTGTACAGTTATTATATGTTTGAATGTATGTATGTCCATATATCATATAAGATGAGCGCTCATGATAAAATGGATCCAAATATTTTTTTTTTCACGTGATTTATATGGTTTAATTTAAATTGGGTAAACAACTGTTGAGGATTGTTTTAATATGTAAACAAAAAAGAAGGTTAACAGATCTGTTTGTTTACTTTCACCTTTCCTTTTCATTATATTTAATAATTCTCTTAAAGATAATGTAAATTGTTAAGAAAATTGTTTTCTTTTAGTGCCTTCTGTAATGTTACATAATTTTTTCTTTAGCCATTATTGCCAGAATTCCTATCTTCATCCCAGTGCTGGTGAAGACAATGTAAATTGTTAAGAAAATTGTTTTCTTTTAGTGCCTTCTGTAATGTTACATAATTTTTTCTTTAGCCATTATTGCCAGAATTCCTATCTTCATCCCAGTGCCGGTGAAGACAATGTAAATTGTTAAGAAAATTGTTTTCTTTTAGTGCCTTCTGTAATGTTACATAATTTTTTCTTTAGCCATTATTGCCAGAATTCCTATCTTCATCCCAGTGCTGGTGAAGTCAAAGATAAAACCAACCTACAGCTTCTACAATAGCCATCACTGAACTGCTTGCAGAACTTGCCTGGACACATTGTGAGCTCACCTGTATGCATTGTGAACTATCTGTTGGTGCAGCGACTTGTGGTAGTGTTGGGGTATTTTTGCTGATGATGTCACCGGTGGTACAATTTTTCAAAGGAGCCCTCAATTGGCTTAATGTCATGGCATTTTGCATCCTCCTCTACTAGTGATGGTCTAAAATTTGGGGGCCAACAGAGGTGAGGCAAAGAACCTCACCCCCCCACTGGTGCAAAGGCCTATCTATCCACAAGTATAGCTGTATGCTGGACCGGTAGTCAGTGACGGGTATGATCCAATTGCAGTGGTACCAACCTAAGACAGGAGGCTGACGCCTAGAGGTCAGTTCATCCGATGACGGGTAAGGACCATATGTTGAATTGGACTGCCTAACAGACACGGTCCCTAAGCCACATGCTTGTTGTTTAAACAGAGAGGGGGAGATGTTGAGAGCCACAGCCGAAGGGGCCCCAGCAAACTTCCAGCTGCCAGCAAACTTCCAGCTGCCCGCTGATGATTGGCTCACAGCGGCCCCAGCAACATCTAGCTGATTGGCTCCTCTGCGGTGATGCTCATTGGGCTGTTTCCCTGCCCTTTCAGACCACGGAGCTGCTCATTGGGGGACTTTTTTGGCTCCGCCCACGTGACCCAGCCAATCGGCCTCAAGAGCAGGAGGATTGTGGGAGGTGGAGAGAAGCGTGTGTGGGAGAGAGAGGCTTGTGGAAAGCCGGTGGTGGCAGTTGAGGCTCTGAGGGTTTTTCCTGAGAGGCTGTTTTGTTTGGCGTGTGTGGTTCTAAAAATAAAGTTAGTTTCTTTTGACAAGTGGCTCCTGATTGTGCCCAGCCAGACTGAAATAATTGAAATAAAATTTTCTCATAACAAGCCAGTTATTTCCACAGAATATCCACCAGTATTTTACTGCCCTAATCATTCTGCAATAGAATTTGGTATCTTTCCTGAGTGACTGAAGTGTACAAATGTTTTGCCAGTGCAACATAAAATCTCTAGAGGTGATAGATATGTTGTGGACTAATCTTCAAAAAATTGATGAAAGACAGTTATATCAAGACACCACTTCCAATAGAAAATCCAAAGTCAGGAGGATTTAATGTGGAAGCACTGCTACTAAATGTGTTTTACTTCTACTTCTTAAAAGAAATTTGCAAACAACTATGTTTTAATTTGGAGTATTTAGTAAAAGATCTAAGAAGCTAGCAATATAATTGGGTTATCTAAAACTATTTTCTGAATAAAAATAAGATTATATATACTATCATTTTGATTCTTTAAAAATCCATATGATATAGATTACTCCCTGTTGTTTGGGTATTATTTACAGCCATATAATGAAGGCCAAATTAAAGCCTGGCAAACTGATTGATGTTACATTAGAAAGATCAATAACTCACATTTGGATTTATAATAGTCATTTCTTATTTGATGATAATTTGGGTCCAACATATCTTAATGTGTTCTTTCAGGCTTATATCTGACCCCATATTCACTATATTTATGGACATAATCCATTCTCTTATGATGCAATGATCCTTGAAAGTTTCATTGGTAATATTCTAACTTTCAGGGAAGATGATATTCAAAAAGATCTCTGGCATTTAATTGTTGCCTCATTTTCTCCATCTTGCAAATGGCCTCATATCTAACTTTATAGGCATGAACTTCAAGGAGGGTTCCTGCTATGACCTGCAAGCCTCTATTCAATCCTCTTATGTTTAATTATTGGAGAAATGGAAATAAAAAATAAATAATAGATATCCTGCAAATTGTAAAAAATGTAATCTAACTAAGCTCATTTTCTTAATAAGTTGACTCAAAATATTTCTAAAGTCCTATGCAATCAGGTAAGTATTATTAAGAGTTTACAACTAAATTAAATATTCTAAAAGCTATTATTATAGATATCAATAATAAGCTTTCTACTCCCAAATTCAAAGGTTTAAATGCCATGCTAGATATAAGTAGGCCTGTATTACATCAGTCAATTTTTCTGCTTCCCAATGAAATTTGGAAAAAATTAGAAATCATCTGATGGAGTTTATCATAGCAATAATAATGGCTTAAACCTCATGGTGATACATTGGAGCACCCAATATACTTAAAAAAGCAGGACAAATTTAATGGGCTCTGCATCTCTAGCTGATCAAATACTTTATAAATTAAATGGCTCCTATCTTGGGAATATAGTAAAACATTCTACATGTTATATTATTGGAATGATATGTTTGCTACTAATTCTCTCTTGTACTGTGATAATAGGTTGTTGCACCCTCAGAACAAGAATCCAGGAACTTGAAATAATAAAAAGAGGGAATATGCGGGAAGCCACCTATGATTTACATAAGGATCTTCTC
This sequence comes from Marmota monax, assembly GCF_021218885.2. NCBI lineage: Eukaryota > Metazoa > Chordata > Mammalia > Rodentia > Sciuridae > Marmota > Marmota monax. The sequence goes on along the minus strand of NW_026692025.1, from coordinate 80,137 downwards.
TTGGTATGGAAGCCAGGGAAATTTAGGTTTCACATTGCAAACTAGGAACTATCTGTGGCTCTCCCACTGCAATAGATTGCCCAATGCACATGACCTTTATCTCCGCTCTGCTAGGAAGATCCCTCATAGTAGCTTTTGCCATAGTATAGAAGCCCATGCTGCCCCACTTTTGAAACTACTTTCTGTGTCCTGTGGTTTTTTTTATTGTTCTATTTTCCCTATATTTTATTTCTCAGCCATCCCATTCCACCAAGGAGAATCTCATTTCCAGGATTCAGGTGACAATTCATTGCACAGGTGATAGGAGGGACTTTTGCTCTATTAAGGACTTTGGTGGGGTCTAGGGCAGCTTCAGGATGGAGGATGGTCATGAGAAAGACCAAGCAATAAATAAAAACTTGGAAATTTCAGTTCTCTACCCCATTCTCTGGGTAAAGAAGCTGGGGATTTTGTTAATAATCCATCATGCCTACATGATTAAGTCTCCACATAAGTCTCTATAAGAAGTGTTTTATGGGGGCTGGGGTTGTGGCTCAGTGGCAGAGTGCTTGCCTAGCATATGTGAGGCACTGGGTTCGATTCTCAGCACCACATATAAATAAAAAAATAAATCTCCATCGACAACTAAAAAATAAAAGTTAAAAAGAAGTGGTTTATGGGGCTTCTGAGTTGCTGAACACATCCATATACAGTGAAAGTATGCAACACAACTCCGTGTGATCAGAGGCTCCTGAACAGGGGAGCATCCTGGGGTTCATCCTGTATATTCCTTATCTAGTAATTCATGTCTACCCTTTATAACAAATCAATGTCTTAGTTCTCTCAGGCTGCTATACCAAAATACCTTAGACTTTGTAATTTTATAAATAACAGAAATTTATTGCCTACAGTTACAGTTGATGGAAAGTCCAAAATCAAGGCACTGGTAAGTTTGATGTCTGGTGAGGGCTTGTCAGAGATGGAAGAGTGTACAAAGAGGCTTCCTTAAGAAATCTTTATAGGAGTCTCTTCTCATTTCCCAATGACTTCAATCTTCACATTTTGCCTACTGCTTCTGTTGAATGTGCCCATTTGCTTGTAATACAGTTAGATTCTTTCTCATATTCTGTATTTCATCATTGGGTATTACCAAATTATAAAGATTTAAATTTGAGTAGATTGTGATTTTCATAGGTTTCCTCAAATGCATAATGTCAGGTAACCTCCATTTAAGTGTCATAGAGAATATCGCAACCCCCCCTCCCTATACCCACTGGTATATCATCTCTGTAATTTTACCCTTTCTAGAATGTCATAAAGTGGGCTGTGCAGTGTGTAGTCTCTTCAGTCTGGCTTATTTAATTTAGGTAAAGATAACAGGTAGGATTCATCTGTATCTTTGCGTAGTTTGGTAGTTTATTCCTTTCTATTTAGTATTACTGAATAAATTCTGCTGCATGCATGTACCATAATTTGGTTATGAATTCAGCTACTGAAAGATATTCTGATTTCTAATCTGATCAGCATGATTAGATATATTGTGCATAATTACATGCTGGCTTTGTTTGAACATGTTTTTCAAAGACACTTGTCTAAATGCAGATAATATAGGGGTATGTTGTTGGGTCATAAATTAGACTTGTTTTGCTTTGTAAAAAAAACTGGCATACTGTCTTTCAATGCAGTGTGTTCTAACAGCAATGAATGAGAATGTTGGTGTCCTGTGTCCTCCAGTTGCTGGTATATTGTCAATTTCTTAGAGTTTAACTGTTCTAATAGCTGTGCCACATGATCTCATTATTATTTTCTTGGTTTCTTTTAATTATACATAACATTAAGATTTCATTATTGTTTTAATTTTCAATTCCTTAGTGAAATGTCATATTGAACATCATTTTGTATAACTATTTGCAAACTTTATATTTTTCCTTGGTTAGGTGTCTGTTCAGGCATTTACCCATTTTTACTTGGGTTTTTCAGTTGTTGGTTTTTTGTATTTTGAATAAGAATTCCTTTTCAAAAAACGTGTTTTGTAAATAATCTATTCCAGTCTGTGGCTTGTCTTTTTCTTCTCTAAATGAGTTCCTTTACAAAGTATAAAATTTAATTTTTGTGTAATGCTTCAGATTGAATCCAGGACCTCATACATGTTGGCAAGTGCTCTACCATTGAGCTACATCTCCATCCCTTTTTGAGAGTGGGTATTGTTATATATCCCATGCTGGCCTCAGACTTACTGTCTTCCTGCCTCAGCCTCCTGAGTATTGGGATTACAAGAGTGTAAACATATTCTTGGTGAAAATATATAAAGTCTGTTATCAACATTTTTCTTCTGTAAATTGGCTTTTAGTATTGTGTTAGAACTTATCACAAAGAGCTAGGTATGTAGCTAAGTATCAGAGTGCTTGCCTTGCATGTGCAAAGCACTGGGTTTGATCCCCAGAACCCTGCCCCACACAACCTTATCAGTAAGTGTAAGGTTGCATAGATTTTCTTGTTTTTTTTTTTCTAGATTTTTAAAAGTTTTTTTCTCAAATTTCAGTCATAGACTATTTTGACTAAATTTTTGTAGACCAGTTTGTGTCTACATTTATTTTGTTCAATATAGTTTCCAAATACTTGTTCCATAACCATTTTTTTAAAATCATGGTTAATGGTGTTCATTTTGGTTTGAATTTCCAAGATCATAGAACAATCTGAATACAGTACTGAATTTCAGACATTTCTCAAGAATGTCAGGATGGGGGCTTGTGTACACTGCTGAAGTACAGCCTCCTGTGTTGCAGCCTGGTGGCCACCAAAAGGGCATGAACCACCTCTGAACCCATGGTGTTCAGAATGGAGGCGTCAAATCCAGAGAGAGTCAAGCTTGACCTCAAGACAGAGAGAGACAAATGAGGTGCTGTGGTTTGTCCTGCAGCGATGAGTGAAAGCTTCCTGTTCACACCGTGAAAGCAGGGAGGGAGACCTCAGAGAACCCAGTAGAGAAAGAACTTCTTGTAGAAAGAAACTCAGTGACCACTGTTTCCACCTACACCCAAGACACATGTTCCCTAGTGTAATGTCCATACAGGACCCTTTATTACTACTTTATTACTTTATTCTCCATATGGGGCTTCTAATACTAATAGAATATCTACATTGGACTTTAATATTAATATATCCATATGTGGCCTCAACATTAATACAGTCTCCACAGAGAGGCCTCTAACACAAATACTCACACTAAAGCTTCTATCACTAATATATCATCTGTGCTGTGGTCATGAACACTGATATAATACCCTCAATGTGGCCTCTAACACCAATATAATGTCCACACTGCAACCTCTAAAACTAAAATAATATCTACACTGTGATGTTAATCATAATGTAGTGTCTACACAGTGGCCAGGAGTACTACTATATTATCCTTAGAGTGTCCTCTAATGGTCATATAATTACTACGTCATGATCTCTTACTATCATGAAGACAGGAACAGAAAGTCATGGACAAACAGAGAAGGAAAAGTCTAGTTTCTCTTTCTTCCTAGAATAAAGGCAGCATTTCAGAGAGAAATGAGAAAATAGAGAGTAATAGAGGGAAGGAAAGACAGTACCAAATAATTTTATTTGTTGCGATGCTGAGGAGTAAACCCAGGTCCATACTACCTTCAGCCTCAGCCTTTTTTTTAATATTTATTTTTTTTAGTTGTAGTTGGACACAATACATTTATTTATTTATTTTTATGTGGTGCTGAGGATCAAACCCAGGGCCTCGCATGTGCTAGGCAAGCACTCTACTGCTGAGCCACAACCCCAGCCCAGCCTCAGACTCTTTTATGTATAAACGGCAGCCATACCCCAGAGAAAAAAACCCAACATGGCTCCTAAGGACCTCTTCTTCCTACCTTCTTCTTTTCTGCAGTGGCGCGAAAATTTCCCGCCCGAGTGAACTCTCCCGCCGGCGCCAATTTCAAATCTCGCTGGCGGAGAACCTTAGCTCCAATGAGAACTAATTCCTGGGCTCCAGAGCTGATATCTGGAAGAACTTGCCAATAAACGGGTTGCCTGCCATTTATCTAAGCCCTACCATCTCCCCCTTAGTTCTATATAAGCACACAGCTTTTTGCAATAAAATTGGAATTCTCCCGGCGATGTGTCTTTGCGTGGGGAATTCTTTCACACAGGATCATTTTAAACATACCATCCAACCTCAGCCACCCTAGTCACTAGACAGTTTATTTAAATATGTATATGGGTATCCAAGAAGTCTGGGCTTCTTCTTTAAGGAAGAAGAACAAATTCTTTGTGTCTCAGGCTGTATTTCCTGGGATTAGCATTGTTGGGGGAACATGCCATCTTCCATACCTTAAATTGCTAACCTCACAGGGCTGGGGATGGAGTTCAGTGGGTAGAGGCTTTCCCTGGAGTATATGATGCCCAGGGCTGTGGTATAAATGATTGAATGAATGAAGGAGTAGATGACAACCAAACAAAATAAGACAAACAAAAAATGTTTATGGGATGCTAATAGTATATAATTTTTTTTCTAGCTAGATGTTAACTATGTCTTATGTCTGAAGAAATATCAATGCATGTTCAAGTGAACCCAAATCAAACCTTCAAAAAGAACTTTCCTGCAGGATCAGGATAAACAACTTGGAAGATAATTCAAACCATCCAAAATTAGAAATGGATAGATATGGTAGCCTGAGGTACCAGTAATTTCAGAAGCCAAGGCTGAAATTTAAACTAAGCACAGGTGTTTGGGCACAGCCTCTGGGAACACAGCCAGGACACATTGAAAAAAAAAAAAAGATCATTTGTACATTTCAAACTCACTTTCCAGCATCTTGAGAGTCAGCAGCAGCCTTCATCAGACCCTCCAGGCATGTCCTGGCTCATCTCAGGCCCAAACGTAGCTTCTTCTCTGCCAAGAGTGACCACTGCCCAATCTGACTGGTCATCCATGCAAGCCAGACCAGGAGTCACCCTTTACAGGCCAGGCGAGGTGGTGGCAGAAAGTTACTGGCATCATTCAACATTACCAATTGTAGGGCATGATGTAACATGTGGGGCATGTTGCATCATAAAGGAGGAAACTTAACTTGATGTAGGGCATGCAACATGTAGGGCATGTTGCACCAGAAAAGAGGAAACTTAACTTGCTGACTGCTACCTGCTTCCTGGTCCTGGGGCCACATGTGGCTAAGATAGTGCCTGGCAATCAGCTAGAAGGAGTTGCCATGGGTTGTGATGAAAAATTGGACCACCTCTAGGATAGGCTCAGATCCCTTCCACCCTTGAGGACAGCTCGTGTCTCCCATTACTGCCTGTAGGATGGGTGTACCCATGAACTCTCCCCACCCTGATGACCTTTATCCTGATTAGCTCCTGTACATTACATTAGCTGTGTGTGTTTTCTCATTAAACGAGATCCTGCTTTGACTGGTCTCCCTGATTGTCCTCTGGAGGGCTGGGTGCTGATGGTCAGTGGTGGCGTGCTCTCCCCATCTCTCCTGCAGGTCAGGAGGGAATGAGGGCTAAAAACCTTGACAACCAATCTCCCAAGAAGAGAGCAGATGGAGACAGGCTCTGCTGGTCCATTGGAGCTACTAGGCCTTAACTGGACAAATGGGCAAACACAGTGCTCTTTCAGAGAGTTTCCTTGTACCTACAAACCTGGCTCAAACCTGCACAGAGCACAAAAGTGAGACCAGAACTTGGAATCTTTTCATAGTGAGCCACACTAAAGCCCAGCTCCTTTTCAAGGTCAATATTAGAACACCAAAATTATATGGTGAGCTTTATGGTTAAGTGGGAATTATGCTTGGGGTTGAGAATGAGCAAATTTATGGTCTGGGTTTTTGGTCAGGTATTGGCTGCAGGATAGGTGGCAGTGTGTGTGTGTGGGGGGGGTTATAGGGTAGATGTTAAACAGAAGTGCATAGTTTGTGGGCTTATATTTAGGGTTTTTAGGGTAAAAGGAGATGGGAATAGGGTTAGTGTTTTAGAGTTATGGATAGGCAAGAGAGGTGAGGATTATGGTCAAACTAAAACTTCCTTAGAACTCAGCATCCCTGAGATACTGTCCTTCATATTGTGTTGCCCTTGACCACCTCCTCTTATGACGAGCTCAGTAGCCCTCCACCACTTCTCTCACAGCTTCCTGTGTAGCCCTCTATCACATCCCATAGGGCCTCTGATATATCTTCCACTGCTTGTTTAGCGCTCCCCCACCTCCTCTCATGGTCCCTCCCCCACTGTCTCTCCCTCTGTAGCCCTACCCCAACTCCTGTCATCTCCAGTGTATTCTCCCACAACCTCCTCTTTTGTCCTAGTATTTCTCCTTCCAGAATCTCCCCTCAAGGCCCCTGAAAATTAGTCCCTTCACCAACCCCTTTATCTCCTGCTGGTTAGTCCTCCACCATGTCCTCTCAGACCCTGTGTATTCCTTCACTCCACCACCTCCTCTCAAGTCATTCACCACCTGTTCTCATAGGCTCCAGTTTAGCCCTCCACCACCTCCTCAAGGTGGTGTCCCTGTCAAGGACTGAGATCCCTCCTTCCTTGTCTTGGAGATGCTAAAGGGTGGTGAGGGAGCTGTGTATCTCTCCACCTACTCCTCTCATCCCCTCTGGTGTCACCCTCTATCACCTTTTTCCATGGCCCCCTGTGAAGCTCCCCTAACCTCCTTTATGGCCTCACATGTAGCCCCTCCAAATTGCTCTCATGCCCAAACCACCCTTCCCATGGAAGCTCAGCCAGCCTCAACTCAGCTGAGCATTCCTGAGACTTTGACCTGTTCCAGAAGTTATGATTCCCTATAGTTTCTAATAACTTGTACATTTAATTGGCTTTTTCAGTATGTCCTTTAAATTTTGTAAACCCAAGTTACCCAGATTCTTCAGCAACCTTTGATTTTCTTCATTTGTGTTCTGAGTACATGAAAAAGATCAAACAAAGCAGGGAGAACAAAGATAGCAGGACAGAGGGAGGCAGCATTCTGTGTCTCTCTGTGATCCAGATCTCACCTAGTCAGAATACTGCATCTCTGAGAATGTTAGAGGACCCCTCTACAGCTGCTTTCCACAGAAATCACAAATGCTGTGACACCACGCACGGCTCCGGACCTCAGCATTTGATCAGGACTCTGGACTCCTGGCTCCTGACACCCAAAGCCAAAGTTTCAACAAATGTGGGGCTAGGGAGTGCCTTTGCAGAATCACATATTAGCACCTCTACAGAACTCCTAGACTTTGATCCACTCCCGTGCAGGTCACTCAGCTGCTACCTACACCCAGCACAATGCCATCACCCGGCTTTCCTCACCTTACCAGACACCCCAGAACTGGAAGCAGACTGCCTCCCTCTTGGATCACCCTTCTCACCATATTAGGTGGGGGCAGCTCCCAGATCAGATCTCCAGCTAGCCAGGTACCAGGTTTTCAATTTCCCCCTCTCCCCAGTGGCAGTAACCCAACACAGAAATGGCACAACTCAGTGGCAGTGCAACCGGGATGCTGCCCACAAGAGCCCCAGTGTGAGAGGTCCCGCAATTGGGAACAGCTAAGGGAAGGGGAGATTGGGCTAAAGTTTGGAGCCTAACAGAGAGACCAGGAACTGGGAAATCTCCAGGCAAGAGAGGGGGAAGTACTGGGTGCTCAAGTCATCCTAGCAGTACCAAAAAGAGACCCATGAGGTGCAGTCTCCCTGCAGGGACTGGCAGGTGCCATTCCCTGCTTCCATGCATCCTGCACTAGGACCAGCCTTCCCACCTGGTTACTTCCACCATCCTGAGGGCAGAGACACCAGCTGACAACAGACAACCCCAACTATTGGATGAGAAGAGAAGCAGAAAGGATACAGATCTCTAAAACTAGCAACAACCCTGGTTTCTTCCTTTGGGTAAAAATTTTCCTTCTCTCTTTCTCTTCTACCCTTCTATCCTCCAGCACTCACATCCCCAACATATGTGAAACCAAGAACGTTGCATGAAATAGGATTCTGAGGACTGAGTCATCTGAATAATATAATATAGAGGTGTTGTATATGCCCTTTTTCTGCTCTTTTTTCTTCTTTCATTTTTCTTTCCTCCTCCAAATTTTACTATTTTAACATCTTGTATTTTTCTAAATACATATGTGTGTTTATTTTATGTACAATACTGTCTTCCTATGTACTTGCCTACCCTAAATTACTTCCTGTCTATTTTCTTGCTACTAACCCTCTTCATTAGATTTCTCTTTCACACTTCCAAACAAATCAAGACATCACATCATTAGAATCATTGGAAGCCACAGCAGAAGAAATGACAGAGAAGGAGTTCAGGGTGTACATGGTTAAAATGTTCTGAGAACTCAAGGAAGATATAAGAAAGCAAATACAGGCAGTGAAAGATCACTTTGACAAGGAGCTATATAAACAAATACAGGAAGCAAAAGATCACCTCAACAGGGAGTTAGAGATTCTAAAACAAACAAACAAACAAACAAACCAGAAATCCTTGAAATGAAAGAAACAATAAGCCAAAATAAAAGCTCAAATGAAAGCCTCACCAACAGAGTAGACCACTTGGAAGATAGGACATCAGATAATGAAGATAAAATATATATTCTTGAAAAGAACGTAGACTACACAGTGATAATGGTAAGAAACCATGAGCAGAACATTCAAGAAATATGGGATAGCATAAGAAGACCAAATTTAAGAGTTATTGGGATACAGGAAGGCATAGAGGTTCAAACCAAAGGAATGAGTAATCTATTTAATGAAATAATGTCAGGAAACTTTCCAAACATGAAGAATGAAGTGGAAACCCAAATTCAAGAAGCCTACAGAACACTGAATGTACAAAATCACAATAGATCCACACCAAGGCACAATATAATAAAAATGCCCAACATACAGAATAAAAAGATAATTTATTTTAAAAGCCACTAGAGAAAAGAATTAGATTACATATAGGGGAAAATGAATTAGTATAACAGCAGATTTTTCAACACAGACCCTGAAAGCTAGAAGATCCTGGAACAATATATATCAAGCTCTGAAAGAAAATGGATGCCAACCAAAAATCTTGTATCCAGCAAAATTAAGCTTTAGATTTTATGATGAAATAAAAACCTTCCATGGTAAACAAAAGTTAAAAGTATTTATAGCTAGAAAACTGGCATTACAAAATATCCTTGGAAAAATATTCCATGAAGAGGAAATGAAAAACAATAATGAAAATCAGCAAAGGGAGGTAGTACCCTAAAGGAAAAACTAATCAAAGAAGAAAATCAAGTCAAGTTAAATAACAAAAATAATCAAATATGGCTGGGAATACAAACCCTGTCTCAGTAATAACCCTGAATGTTAATGGCTTAAACTCACCAATCAAAAGGCATAGGCAAGCAGACTGGATTAAAAAAAAACACACCCAACAATATGCTGCCTCCAGGAGACTCATCTGATAGGAAAAGACATACACAGACTGGAGGTGAAATGTTGGGAAAAATCATACCACTCACATGAACTGAGAAAGCAAGCAGGGGTTTCCATCCTTGTATCAAATAAAGTAGACTTCGAGCCAAAGTTAATCAAAAGGGATAAATATGGACATTACATACTGCTCAAAGGAACCCCTTCATGTTCAAAACACTGGAAAAACTAGGGATAACTGGAACATATCTCAACATCGTAAAGGCTATCTACGCTAAGCCCCAGGCCAACATCATTCTAAATGGAGAAAAATTGAAGGCATTCCCTCTAAAAACTGGAACAAGATAGGGATGCCCTCTATCACCACTTCTATTTAACATAGTTCTTGAAACACTGGCCAGAGCAATTAGATGAAACAAATTAAAGGGATTTGTATAGGAAAAGAAGAACTTAAGTTAGCACTATTTACTGAAGATATGATTCTATACCTAGAAGACCCAAAAAGCTCCACCAGAAAACTCTAGAACTAGTAAATGAATTCAGCAAAGTAGCAGAATATAAAATTGAGACCCATAAATTAAAGACATTTCTGTATATCAGTGACAAATACTCTGAGAGGAAAATGAAGAAAACTACCCCAGTTACAAGAGTCTCAAAAAACAAAAATACTTGGGAATCAACTTAACAAAAGAGGTGAAAGATCTATACAATGAAAACTACAGAACCCTAAAGAAAGAAATCAAAGAAGACCTTAGAAGATGGAAAGATCTACCTTGCTCTTGGATAGGCAGAATTAATATTATCAAAATTAACATACTACCAAGAACACTATACAGATTTAATGCAATTCTTATCAAAATCCCAGTGGCATTCCTTGTAGAAATAGAAAAAGCAATCATGAAATTCATCTGGAAAAATAAGAGACCCAGAATAGCTAAAGGAATCCTTAGCAGGAAGAGTGAAGCAGGTGGCACCACTATACCAGGCCTTAAAGTATACTACAGAGCAATAGTAACAAAAACAGCATGGTATTGGCACCAAAACAGATGGGTAGACCAATGGTACAGAATAGAAGACACAGAGACTAACCTACAAAGTTACAATTATCTTATATTAGACAAAGTTGCCAAAAACATGCATTGGAGAAAAAAGCCTCTTCAACAAATGGTTCTAGGAAAACTAGAAATCCATATGCAACAAAATGAAATTAAACCCGTTGGGGATGCAAATCAAGTCAAGATGGTGCCTGGCACTTTGCCAGGAGGAGTGGTTTGTTAAGCAACGCCAACGACCCACTAAGATGATGAGGATTCCTTAATGACTGACTGCTGTATCTAGATGATGTTAATTAAGTTAAGCTGTGTGTAATTAGTTGGGTATATGTACCTCTGCTGTCCTGCAGAGAAGCGACTCCTGCTACCTTGGGTGCCTGCTACTTTGAGTTCTTACTCAGTTCCCGCTGAGTTCATTCGCAATAAAGTAGTTCCCACTTCAACCTTCAAGTTGCTTGTCACCTCTTGGTTATTTTGCCCAGCCGGACTATGGCAAACCCCTATCTCTCACCATGCACAAAATTCAACTCAAAGTGGATCAAGGACCTAGGAATTAAACCAGATACCCTGCACCTAATAGAAGAAAAAGTAGGCCCTATCTTCATCATGTGGGATTAGGCCCCAACTTCTTTAATAAGACTCCTATAGTGCAAGAATTAAAATCAAGAATCAATAAATGGGATGGATTCAAACTAAAAAAGTTTCTTCTCGGCAAAAGAAACAATCTGTGAGGTGAATAGCGAGCGTACATCTTGGGAGCAAATTTTTACCCCCCCACACATCAGATAGAGCACTAATCTCTAGGGTATATAAAGAACTCAAAAAGCTAAACACCAAAAAAAAGCAAATAACCCAATCAATAAATGGGCCAAGGTCCTGAACAGACACTTCTCATAATAGGATATACAATCAATCAACAAATTTATGAAAAATGTTCATCATCTCTAGCAATTAGAGGAATGCAAATCAAAATTACTCTAAGATATCATCTCACTCCTGTCAGAATGGCAGCTATTATGAAGACAAGCAACAATAAGTGTTGGAGAGGATGTGGGAAAAAGATACACTCATATATTGCTGGTGGGACTGCAAGTTGGTGCAGCCAATAAGGAAAACAGGTTGGAGATTCCTTGGAAAAGTAGGAATGGAACCACCATTTGACCCAACTATTCCTCTCCTTAGTCTATATCCAAGGGACACAGCCACATTAATGTTTATAGCAGTACAATTCACAATAGCTAAACTGTGGAACCAACCTAGATGCCCTTCAGTAGATGAATGGATTTAAAAATGTGGTATATATACACGATGGAATATTACTCAGCAATAAGAGAGAATAAAATCATGGCATTTGTAGGTAAATGGATGGCATTGGAGAAGATAATGCTAAGTGAAGTTAGCCAATCCAAAAACAAAACAAAACAAATGCCGAATGTTTTCTCTGATACGAGAAGACTGACTCATAGTGGGTTAGAGAGAGGGAGCATGGGAGGAAACGATTAACTCTAGATAGGGCAGAGGGGTGGGAGGGGAAGGGAGGGAACTGGGGCTTAGCAAGAATGGTGGAATACGATGAACATCATTATCCAAAGTACATGTATGAAGGCACGAATTGGTGTGAACATACTATATATAAAACCAGAGATATGAAAATTGTGCTCTATAATAAGAATTGTAATGCATTCTGCTGTCATTTATTTTTTTAAAAAATCAATAATTTTTTTAAAAGGTCAAAGCACTCACTTCTCAGGGTTGATTCGTAGCACTTTCCCCTGATAATGTAAAAGCTATTTTTGTAACTCTGTGCTTTTCTTCAAATATTCAAAAAATATCACCTGCTTACTACCTTGGTGTAATACATTTGCCAACTTAGTGTTTACCTGGTTTTTGTGGACGCACCTCCTCTCTCTGAAGAGGATTTGATCAAATGGATTGGATCCCACATCACATGCTGCAGGACAGCCATGGCTGTCAGGCAAAGGTCCTGGATGGAACTCTGGTTTCTCCTACCAAGTAGTCCTGTTTCCTGTGTTTGATGGAGACTTAAGCATGGTGGACCTCTGCTGGTCTTTGACCCCTGATGCTGAGCCCTGTTGCAGGATCAGTTCCTCCTCCTTCCCCTGCCCCCTTCTATCCAAGATATATTGCTGCCTATATTGGGACCTGGGTTTTCCTCTGAATGAAGGTTGACTCCTAGGCAGGAACAGGGGCAGAATGAGCAAGGATAACTTCCCAGCTCCTTTTGGCCTCTAGCCCTAGACATCCTGTTTATTGGCTCCAGGCAGGTTACATTGAGTTCCCTGGAACATAAATACCAATGGCTCCATCCTTGGGAGTTCTCTCAAGCTGCCCATTCTAAATCACTGCCCAGGTGATCTTTCCCATGACTTTTCCTCCTGCAGTCCCTGAGTCACTTTGCATTTGGCAGATTTGGGTCTGTATGTAGCAACCTATCCATGACCACACCCAGATTATCTGTGGAGCAGCTTTCAGGCCTGGCCCCCAGCATCTTTTGTCCTTGAGACTTGCTTTCTCCAGGTGTTGGGCCCTGACACACAAGAACCACAGCTGGGAAAATCTTCTCAGTCAGAAGAAAATCTTCTCAGGGTTTATTCAGTTCCATCTCCAAATGAGCCCAGACCCTTAAAGTCCCACCCTGGTATCTCCATAGTGAGTGCAAAACACTCTCAGCTTCTAGGTACTTCTCCCCTGTGATGACTAGGAACAATAGAGAATGGAGATAAAGTCCTCCGTGAGTGGGCTGCAGGTGGAGTTCGGGTTTGATGTGGACTGAGTGGTGAGATCTCAAATAAGGAAGGGGCTTCCACCAGGGGATGGGACTGGCTTTCTGAGAATGATCCTTCACCCACACAAGTACTTGTTTTTTTTTTTTTTTTTTAGTTTTCTGCGGACACAACATCTTTGTTTGTATGTGGTGCTGAGGATGGAACCCGGGCCACACACATGCAGGGCGAGCGCGCTACCGCTTGAGCCACATCCCCAGCCCCCACACAAGTACTTGTACTAGTATCCAAAATAAATTTTAAAATAACAAGTTAAAAGGCAATTGCCAGGATGGCTCAGGGCATTTTTTGTAGGCACTACTGTGCAAGCATGTTGGACAGAAAGATGGAAGCCTAAGATGGGAGAGCCTGATTCCCTAAGCTCCTGTAGTGAGGACTGGTCTGAGGACAAGGAGTTCATTAACAGATGGTGTCAGTCCTTATGGGTTGGTGGCTGGAACAGCAACTTGTCAGCTCAAGGCTCACTCTCTTCTTTTCCATAAGAGATCTACAATGTGCTGGGAGTAGCCACTCTCCTAAGATAATGGCTCTGGTGTGGTCACACAACTGAGGTTTGAGTAGAGGGCTGTGAGGAATTTCTAGGGAGGAGACAGAGGGGGGCCACAGTCCCCACCTGCTATCTCTTCCTCCTGGTGCAGGTGGGGAGCACACATGTGACAGCTGGAGCCCTAGTCATTAGGTGCCTTGAGGCACTCCAGAAAGGAAGCTGCAGAGGTCAGCAAAACTGAGGTACTGAGGGGACCCCATGTAGGTTTGCCACAGTCACTGTATCAATATGCTGCAGCTCCCATCTCTGTCCTTGATTTCCCCCTTTCTATTACAATCTAATGTAAATCCACATACTGTAGTCGGGGGTGTAGGTTGTCGTGAACCTCAAAACCTCTAATTAAAATGGCTTTTCTCCTGTTTTTCTATTAAAGTGATTCCTGCAAGCTTTTGTGAACTCAAGAGAAAAATAAGAGCTTGGTGTCCAGCCCTCCTCCTGTCTTAACTCACTCTGGTCACCTGCAGCTACCCAGACATCTATTAGCTGACAGCTGGAGTACAAGGAGGTGCACATCACACCTGCAGGAAGCAGGCATTGCCTGTCCTTGTAGAGGGTGTATCTTTACACTGGCTTCTCCAGGATACTTGTGCTCTCCAGGCTGGGGCCCCACAGAATCACTGCTGAATCCTGAGGCTGGCCACAGCATGGCCACTGCAGGCACAGGTAGGTAATGGCCTGAGGTCTGAAATTCAGGTTCAGAAGAATGACAGGCCAGGAGGATGGCAGGAGGACAATAGTCACTGCCCAGGATGATGCTTCCAGAGATCTCTGAGGAATCCTATATTCTGTTTACCTTCCAAACGGTGACCACTTCAGGCCTGTGCACCCAAAAACCTCACTGGACCCAAGCCTATGTCCAGGACTGTCAGTCAGACTTGATGATTTCCACCTAGGACTGGGTCCAGGATTCTGTCATAATGGTCAGTGTCCTTTCAATTCTGCCACAGTGGAGAGTGTGCACCCAGATCTGTGTGTCCAGGACTCTCAGTCACAGTGGACAATGTGCATCTGGTTCTGTGTCCAAGTGTTGGGCCTGTGAGTTGGAAAGCAGCCAATATTGCCTGTGTGAGGTGCTCTCAGGATTCAGCACACTGAATCTGGATATTTGTGGTTGGAACACTAACCATGATCAGCCCCATCACCATGGTAATCTGGCCACCCTCAGGTGCATAGCATGTTCCTTCCCTTATGCTTTTTTTTACTGCTGACCTATTAGCCCATTGGTTGCCACTTGTAAGGGTGTTGCTAGCTCATTGGATTATTACAGCCCTCAGCTAATTTGCTCAGTAACAGGCTATGCATAAAAGCCTTGCCTACACAATAATAAAGTGGATTGAGTTCTCTGAAAGTGGTCTTTGGAGGTCTGTTTTCAACTCTGTCGCCACACCCTCCTCAGCTCTTTGGTGGGTTTTGGCTGGACCAAGTGAGCCCACATTTAAGACTCTGTCACAGTGGACAGATGTGTTCTCCTGGCACTATTTCTCCCTGGTCATACCCACAGGGTGTCCCTGCATGTAGGCAGCAAAGCCCATTTCCTCTGGGAGAACTGTTGAGTGGCCTAATATTGAGACAGATGAGGCTACTTAGAAGTCAGTGCTGAAAGTGATGACATTGTCCATATTCTGCTTCATGTCACCTCAAATCCCTGGCATCAGGAAGGTGGGAGAGTGGCAGGTGGACAGAGGCAAAGAAGCCAGGAGAGAAGATATCTATTTGGTTAGGTTAGGCTTGAGTTTGGATGGAGACTTGGGTTTAGGTGAAGCTTGGGTCCAGGGTTTACCCATCAGGGATGAGGCCTTCACTTTCCCCTCCTTGACAAAACTGCTGCATCCAGGCTGAATCCACACTTCCTTTCCTAACACCAGAGCCCTGCTGCTTCCAGTGTAGACAGGAGGGAGTAAAGTGAGTCCTGAGTCACCTAAGTGTCGACAGGAAAAAAACCATGTCCTCAGCCAGAAGAATGTAGAGCAGGAGGAAGCAGGGTCTTGAGTCATCTGAGTGCAGACAAAAGAAAACCTACTCCAGTGAGTGAAGACAGTAGGAAACCAAATCCTGTCAGTGAGTGTAGACAGGAGGAAACCAAGTCCCAAGTTAGCAGACTGTAGACAGAAGAAACTGTGTCCCAAGTCCTCTGAGTATAGATAGAAGGAAACCAAGACAAGAGGAAGCCATGTCCTGAGTGTAGACAGGGGAGAAAACCGGTGTCCTGAGTGTTCTGAGTGTAGATAGGAGCAAGACACTGTGTCCCCAGTCTCCCAAGTGTACACTAGAGGAAGACACTGTGCCCCTGAGCTCCATCAGACCTCTGAGGGGTGTTGGACTGCGTACTTCCACAGAGAGGTTCCCTGAGGGTTCCAGAGGCTCGCAAATGTGTCCTCTTCCTTCACTAACCACAGAAGTGAAAGTAGTACTTCCTCTGGCTGTTTTCAGGGTATACCTGAACTGGACTGCCCCAAGGAGGCGCTTAAGGACTTTGCTTAATATAAAGTGCAGAACACGGGGCCTCCTTATGCATAAAGAATATGCAAACATGAGTCTCTTTACTACAAAGCACTTTGCTGAAAGATTTAAGGGACTAGGGGTCAGCCAAAGGAAAAGTATGGAAAAGTCCCAGGCCCACTGGCATTCCTCTGACGATCTTCACAGCTTCTAGAGAAAGGCAGCAAGACAGTCAAGTCCTGTGGTGGCCCTGCCAGCTCTCCTCCAGGCGCACCTCCAGGGACGAACCAGAGTCTTGGCTCCAGGCCGCAGGTAGGTGACCTGAGGCTTGTCTAGCGCTGGGTATGAGAAAGTCTTTCTGGTGACTTTCCGAGGCTCTACCTGCCCCTCTTCAAGCCCAAGCAGTGTTTCCAGGTGTCCCTGGCCCAGGCCCACCCAGAGCCCCTGGGGCAGGTTTTAAGTCGCCCCGGAATGCCCAGGGGTTGCTCCACATCCTGGCGAGGCGGCACCCAACAGCGGACGTCGGTCCCGTGACAGCCAAATGAAGGCCCGGACCCGCGCCCCGGGCCCCTCCACCACCGCCCCCTACTGTCCCTGCCCCAGGTCCTCCAGACATTCGCGCCAGCCCTGGGATCTCCTGGCCGCCCCTTACTCTGCTTCCAATCCAGCCAGTCCCCACCTTCAGCGTCCTCCCGAGTCCTCCCTCCTCCAAGGCTGCCGGCCGCTGCCCACTTTGCGCCGCCCTCCCAGCCAGACCCAGGCTTATTGGTCACTTCCCTGCCGCCCCCTCCTCTGTCCCCGGCCTCGCCCCCGACGGCTGCTCGCCATCCACCTACTCCACTTCCAGCCATATCCAGCCCCTGACCAAGCGTCCTCCCTAGCCCCTCCCTCCTCCATGCCTGCCGGCCGCCCCCGGCAAGCTCGCAGGGTCACTTCTCGCCGCCCTGCTCCCTGCCCCGCCTGCCGACCGCTCCCGACCCTGTCCACAGCCTCTGGCCCTCCGAGTGCCCTCTGCGTGGCTCCCCCTAGGTCCTCTCAAGACCTGTATATTCCGCGCCGCCCCTCAACCCCTTCTTTGGCCCTCGACTACTCCCTGCCAACATCGGCTCTTTCGGTCCCTTTTTGACTCTGCACTCGACCCTCGACGCTCTCCGAAGAAACGAAGAAACTTGGTCCTCCCCAAAACCCCTCGGCTCTCAGCTCCACAGTTCAGCAGCCCAGAGCTCTTCCTGTCCGTCCTTGGCCCTTTCTGTATACACTCAGCCCTTCCGAGGCCACTCAGCTGTCTTCCTCAACTCTCGATGCTTCAGCCAATCTTGACTCTTTTTGTTGTCTCTCGGCCCTTCCGAGGTCACTAGGCTCTCTTCGTCAACTCTCAATACTACAGCTGCCCTCCGCTCTCTGCATTGTCTCTCGTGTTTCTCCGTACACACTCGGCCCTTCCGAGGACACTCGGCTCTTTTCGTCAAGTCTCGGCACTTCAGCCGCCCTCGGCTCTTCTGGTTGTCTCTCGGGTTTCTCCGTACACACTCGGCCCTTCCAGGCCGCTGGGCTCTCTTCAGTGCTGTACCCTTCAGCCACCTCGGCTCTTCCTGTGCTTCCTGGACAGCCCCAACTCCCGCTCTTGGTGTCCATCCTCTGTCCACCTGGTGTGCATTTCAGACCCCGGGATCCCTAGCTTTTCACTGCTCCTTTGTTCTGGGCCTCAGCTGAAATCGCACCTTCTGGAGCAGTCTCCTCTGATCACGTGGCTGTCTGTCTCTGCTTGCCTGCCTCACTTAGGTGCAGGAAGCCCTGTAGCCATCCAGCAGGTCCCTGTGAACCCAAATGTAGCCAGAGCCACCCTTGATACTGGTCACCAGATACGGGATCTCATGCCTCAACCTCCCCCTCCTGGGTGATGTCCCACAACCCCGTATCTGACCACCTTCCTCCCCCTCCCCGGATGATGTCCCATCACCCTGTATCTGACCACCTTCCTCCCCTCCCCCTCCCTGGGTGATGTCCTATCACCCTATATCTGACAATCTTCCTCCCCCTCCCCATGATGTCCCCTCACACCTTATCTGACCACCTTCCTCCCCTCCCCCTCCTCATGATGTCCCACCACCCCTTATCTGACCACCTTCCTCCCCTCCTCTTCCCTGATGATGTCCCATCACCCCGCACCTGACCACCTTCCTCCCCTCCCCCTCCTAGGATGATGTCCCTTCACCCTGTATCTGACAATCTTCCTCCCCCTCCCCCTCCTAGGAAGATGTCCCACCACCCTGTATCTGACCACCTTCCTCCCCTCCCCCTCCTCGGATGATGTCCCATCACCCCGTATCTGACAACCTTCCTCCCCTCCCACTCCCCTGGTGATATCCCATCACCCCATTACTGACCAGCTTCCTCCCCTCCCCCCCCTCCCGTGATGTCCCATCACCACTTATCTGACCACCTTTCTCCCCTTCCCTTCCCTTCCCTGGGTGATGATTGATTTAATATTGATTTAATTAAAAATGTGTTTCTAGAAGTGAGTAAATAAAAGGGTTTAAGCAAGTGATAAAGAAGGTCTATGTATGTTGGCTATATAGGTTTAAGCAAGTGATAAAGAAGGTTTATGTACGTTGGCTATATATGTAAGTTTTTTAAGCAAATAATCTTGAAGAAATTAAAGATTATACAACTATGGTTAAACAACAACTATTATTTTGCAATATTCTAATATGTTATTTATTTTAGAGCTAATCTTAATTAATATAAAAACATCAATAGTAATTATGGTACTATTACTCTTCTTTGTATATTAAATGTGTTCATATTTTCCAGGTATATAATCATTAAGATAGAAGCTTTTAAAAACAATTATATCAAGGTGGTATTCTCCAAAAGGTTACATGGTAATTTTAGGCTTATAAAAATAACATATTGGAGATTTATTTATATCATTTAATTTCTATAACTGGGCCTATTATCAATAAGATATATAAAGTTTTATGTTATTGTTTACACTGAGGTACAATTTAAATGTATTTTTTAAGTTAATGAGAGCCTAATCTACATAAAGGTTAATATTATAAAAAACAAAAACATTTTTCCATTTTTCTACAAAAAGCTAAAATTTTCAGCCTTTCTTTATTTCATGTTTTAGATGTGTTATCATATTGTGTTAGTTTTTACTCAAATAAGCTTAATCAATTATTTATATAAAATTTATAAAATAATATTTTAAAACAAAAATAGACTTTAAAACTACAACACTTACTTAAAATTTATAAAGACCCCTGCTTACCTAAGATAAGACTCTATGTCCTATCTCACTACATGTAAAAATAACTACAAAAATAGTAGGCCAAATTTCAGTATATTTTACTCATATTAGAGCACATTCTACACTGCCAGGACCATTAACTAGAAAAAATCAAAATACTGATCAACTATTATTCCCCTTACAAAAGGCTCATCTAGAACATGCTTTACATCATACAAACACTAAAGGACTTTATAAAAAATACAAAATAACTGAAAAACAAACATGTGAAATTATAGCTAACTGTTCATCATGTGCTCCTTTTAATATTCCTTACTGTCCTCCTGGTGTTAATCCAAGGGGACTCCATCCTATTGCTCTTTAACAAATTGATGTTGTTATAATTCAGTCATTTGGAAGACTAAGGTATGTACATCATACTATTGACACTCATACTCATTTTCAATGGACCACAGTTTATCTTAAAAAAAAAGCTGATGCAATCATTTCTCATTTATTATCTTGTTTTGCTATCATGGGAATTCCTAAGGAACTTAAAACTGACAATGCACCTGCATATACCTCACAAAAATTACATTCATTTTTACAAAAATATGACATTACACATACATTTGGCATACCTTATAATAGTCAGGGTCAAGCTATTATAAAATGGACAAATCATACGTTAAGAAAATATATACTAAAAATAAAATGGGGGGGATATGGCTATGGCTTATACACCTCAAAATATACTTCATGAAACTTTACTAACTTTAAATTTTTTAAATGTCTGGTCAGCTTCCGAGGTTCCTGAAGCTCAGCAACATTTCTCTACATTTAAATCTCAACCATTATTTCTAAAATCGGAAATACCTATATGGTACAGGGATGAAAATAAAGAATGGATTTCTGGGTTGTTGCACCACATGGGAAGGGGGTTTGCTCTTATTTCTACAGGTAAAACACCTTTCTGGGTACCTTCAAAACTTATCAAATTGCAGAATGAGCGACCCATTTGTCAGACAATTTCAGGAGCTGGCAATGCAGAGAACTTCTACGATGGCAACGAGAACAGTAGATCCCCCAACATGGAGACAGATGAAAAAGTTGACTCAAGAAGCTAAAAAAAACTTTTCAAAAGGCAAATCAGCCTTTAAATCCCATTAATCTTTTAATCGCTATGCTTGCAATTATTAATTGCCAGGTAAGTATAGTTTCTGCTCATTCTTTTGCTTATTGGGCCTATGTTCCTAACCCTCCTTTGGTGTGCAGTGTTTCCTGGGGATAACCTAAAGTTCGTGTGTGTACTAATAATACTAATTTTCCCCCCTCCTGTATGTGGGGGAATTGAAGATATTCCATTCCATAAAAATATGTATAATATTTCTAATATAACTGTAGCTGTTAAAGGAGTCCCATTGTGTATAGGGGCTTGTTCTTTCTGTTTGCCTCTTATAGCACATAACGACTCTTTCTTATAATACATGGGGAGTTAATTATCGTAGTTATTCTACTGCTGTTTTTACTGTCATGATATCTTCCCGAGGATTTAATACCTCTAGTATGTATGTTAATCAATCATGGCTAACATCTGAAGAATGTTTTGTCAGAACTCATCTTCCTTTATGTTCAGCTAAATATTTTGAAACATTTTTAACTCATTTAAAGTGGGAAAAATGTCATGATCATCACCCTAAAACAATAGTCAAATATCAAAATATCACTATAGTTGATTGGAGTCCTGATCATTCTAAATTTATAGAAAGTTGATCAAATCGTACTTTAAGATGGCATCAACATAATGGGACAACAAATGCTTGGGGTAATGAGACAATTAAAATGCAACATTATGCTTTGGTCCCTCCAATGTTACAGCATATAAAGTTTTCTAATATTCAAGGGGATATATGAAAATTATGGGCAGTATCTGGGAAACTCACTGTATGGACTGGAAATTTCACATTAGACGTATCCCATTCCTCTCCTTTTGAAGTATATCTACATAATAATCTGACTTATTTTGCTTCTGCATGTGTTAAATTCCCTTATTCTCTTATGATTGGAAACTGGGAATGGAATGAAACTTGGGGAACAATATCATGTATAGACTGTTATCTTACTCAATGTGTAAATAGAACTAATTGGGAATTATTAGAAATTAATAATTATTCTTTAGTTATTGTTAAAGCTCGCACAGAATTGTGGGTGCCTGTTAATTTGACTCATCCTTGGTCTGATTCATTGTCTGTTACTCATTTTTACAATGCTGTTCAAGTTTTGTTACATTGCTCTCGACAATTAATAGGAATACTTATAGCTTCATTCCTTGCAGTTGCTTCTGTAACTGCCACTGCTGCGGTAGCTAGCGTTGCTTTGCATCAAGACATTCAAACTGTGAATTTCGTGAGAACATGGCATCAAGATGCTCATTTATTATGGCAACAACAAAAGGACTTAGACTCTCAATTGGCTACAGATGTGATCAATTTACAACATACTGTTTCCTGGCTTGGCGATCAAGTGACTATCTTGGCTACCAGAAGTGTTCTGAAGTGTGACTGTAATTCTTCTCATATTTGTGTGACTCCTGTGCCATATAATACCAGTGATTTCTGGGAAACTGTTAAAAGATGGTTAAATGGACATCAAAATTTAACTTTAGAAATTATGAATTTGGAAACAACTATTATGGACACCTTTAGTAAGACATTACCTGAACTAACAGGATCTGACATTTTACAAAAATTGTCTTCAAGTATTGCTAATTTAAATCCTTTAAGACATTTCTCTACCTTGTTATCAACTTCTTTGGGTAACACTGTAATAATTTTTGTTTCGTGTTTTGTTTTGTATATAGTCTTCCAACGCTGGAAAAAGCGAAGGCAACTGAAACATGATACCTCTCTTATCGCTTCTGCTATGGCTCATTTACAAAAACAAAAGGAGGGAAATGTAGAGAATCCGATGTGAGTGCGTTACTATTACTGTCCTTGATGGAGTCTGCCTGCAAATGGGATATTCTGTCAAGGTGTAGATAGGTAACAGCGGACATGCTTGAAAAGGAGGTGTCTGCTGTCCTTGGGAGGGCCTGCTCGAAAATGAGAGGCTCCTTCACGGTTTAGATAAGGTAACAGCAGACATGCTTGAAAACAAGGTGTCTGCCGTCCTTGGGAGGACTTGCCTGCAAACGGGATGTTCTGCCAAGTGGGCTAGGAGGGCGCTGAGAAAAATTTTATTATCTGTTCTTAACAAGAGCAGAGCTCAGCATACTCCAGGCCGAGAGTAGATTAGCCATGAGAAGCGGGTCACTTCTGATTAGAAAGTAAAACTTCTGTGTGCTATGTTTAATTAGCTGAAAGACCTGATTTATTGCTGTTGGAAGGCTGCCTTCTTTGTTCACAAGACTATAAAAAGATTGCTGTATACAATAAAGGACTTTTTTTCTGCTGCAGCTTTGCTTGCTCTGCTTCTTCTTTCTTTCTCATGCTGACCTGCACCTGAATTACTGCAACAGCTGAGCCAGAGCAATGAGCTGACAAGTACCTAAACAACTGTCCCCCCATTGCCTCCACTGGGGACCCCCGTTCTCCCCTCCCCAGTCCCTCTGAGCTCAAGCCAGTGGCCTTAAACTCCCAGAACCCAGGTTCCCCTCTATATGCCAGGTTTGTTGGTCCCCTCAGAGCTTAGCCCCCAGGCAGACGAGGGGGCAGGAGCCCTGAGGGTCCAGGCCTGTCCCCCTTACCTCCAGGGAACACAGGTGTCACTGGGATGTCAACATTCTTAGCCTGCAGCTTCTGTCCTGCCTGGTAGCACCCATCCTGGAATGCATAATGACCTTGGGCTAGGACGGCAAGGCCAGGGGTCATCCCACCTCATCACAGGCCCCTCGAGACAGCATGGCTCCTGCCCCCTGCCCAGCAGCTGAGGGCCCACCTGTGTGACCAATTTTGGGGGAACTCTCACTAGGTCCCACTACCTAGAATCCCTGGGGGCCCATCATGGTGAGGGCTGTGTGGACAGACATCTGGACTACACTACCCAGAATGCTAATGGCCCGCGACTTCCAGGAGGGGGTGGAAATCACCCCAAGGGTTGCGTGGGCTAACCTCTGGACTACACTATCCAGAATGCGAATGGCCCTCGGCTTCCGGGGAGGGCCATCACGGTAAGGGTTGCATGAGCTGACCTCTGGACTACACTACCCAGAATGCTTGGTGCCCTTGACTTCCGGGGAGGGGGGAAATCACTGTAAGGGTTGCGTGGGCAGACCTCTGGACTACACTACCCTGAATGCTTGGGGTCCTTGGCTTCCAGGACGGGGGTGGGGGGAGAGGACATCACAGTGAGGGTTGAGTGGGCAGACCTCTGGACTATACTACCCAGAATGATCGGGGCCGCGGGCTTCGGGAAGGGGCATCATGGTGAGGGTTGCGTGGGCAGGATGCAGGACTGCAATACCCAGAATGCTCCAGGGGCCATCATGGTGAGGGCTTCCTGGGCAGGATGCTGGACTGCAATGCCCAGAATGCCTGGGGCCCGCTTCCCCAGAGGCCTCTGCAGCCGGCCGCTTGGGTTTCCCCCACAGTTGGGCATAGAGGTAGGGAGGCTGGTGTGCTGTGTGGAGTGATGGCCAGCTGCAGGTGGCCAGCTAGGGCTGACTGGGACAGGCGTTTTCATTCCTCTGCCTGCTCTACGGGCTGCAGCTGTGCTTAGAGGGTCTGAGTGTAGAGGATGGCGCCTAGGAAGGTGGTCTCCTTAACTCTTTCTCCTGAACGTCAGCGGGCAGTGATGTCACTGATGGGTACAAATGGACATCAGATGTAGCAGTGAAACAGATTTCACTAGGTAGCTACTGAAGGTAGAGGAAAGAGCCGAGTTCCATTATGATCTGCACAGAGGTAATTGGGGCATAATAAAGGGGGAAGGAGGGACGAGTTCGAGCTTGGGACTCAGTGAAGTAAAAAGTAGAGTCATTGTGAATGCAGTTAGGCCAGCTGTGTTGGTGGCAGTGGTCTAAGAATTCTGTCTTCCCTCAGAGACTGGGAGAGAGAACCTGTCCTGCTGGATGATTATATTTCAAGGTAATGGCTCTCAGGCTCTGAGCCCCTCTGAGTTGCAAGAGATGCATGTTGTCAATTGCAATTCCTTTCTATTAAATGACTGGAGACAGGAGGTTAGGGCCTGTCAACAGGTGTTGGCCAGGACATAGTAAGTTTTCTTGGAAGCCTTGAGCTTTCCTCAGGCAGTTGTTTTGAGGGACGAGGTGGAGGTGGGGGTGTTGCACATAAGGCACAAACTATGCTGAGTCCCTGAGCTCAGGGGATTTGCTTCCAGCAGGGTGTGTGGACTTGGGGGAACACCATCTTCCTACCTGCCTCAGGAGGACTGGGCTCATGCATCCCCCACCAGGAAGCACCCCCCCCCCCCCCCGCCACTCTAGAAGGCAGAGGCAGTGACTGCTCTGCCTTTGGCTGCTATGGGGAGTGCCCGTCCTCAACCCTCCCAGGAAACATGCAGAGTCCCTAGCCATCAACACTGTGGCCTTTTCTGCGGCCAGCAGGGCCTGGTGTCCCACAAAGGAGATGCCTGTAAGGGAGGCACAGTTGGAGGCCTGGGCTGTGAAGAGCCTTTTGCTCCTCCAGTGCTGAACAGGCAGTGTGCTAGTCCTGAAAGTCAGAATCCTGACTCAGCAAGCTGTGTCGTGCCCATTTTGGGAAAATGGACTAAGTCCCTGGAGCTGACCCTTGGCTGTGACTGAGCCTCCTGAGAAAGGGTGCCTATGCAGTTATCAGAGGCCCTGGGTGGAGGCAGGAGGTCCCTCTTCATATCCACCCTCAGCGTCCTGACAACCAGCCCCCCATTCCCCTCTCCCTTTTCTGTCTTGTTTGACCCACAGGCTGTTCTTCCCTCACCCCTTTAAAGGGCCAGCTTGGGCCCAGTGGACAAAGGTGAGATGCCTTGACCAGGTGGAACATCCTCTTCTTTGCCTCCTGAGATTAAAAGGGACATCTTTGCTGTTACAAGCTGTGAAAGGCTGGGAGGTGGGGTTGAAGGACAGGTAAGCGGTGGGATTTGTCTAGTTCTGTGCTTTCTGGGACCCAGAAACAGCAAGGTGTGGGAAGTGACCACCTGGCAGTGGTGAGGGCCTGTGAGGTGCCCTGCTCCTGCCCCCTCCCTATGTGAGGTAACCTTGGGGAGACAGGTATCTGCAGAGGGTGGAGCAGAATGTGCCTGTGTCATTCTCCTAGGGCTGCCTAGCAAAGTGCCACCAACTGGGTAGCTTAGACACACAGAGACTTGTGACCTCAGACTCTGAAGTGCAGAGCTCTGGAATTGAGGTGTCGGCCGCATTCCCCGGGATGGTCTCCCTGCAGCTGCTCTAGTTTCCTGGGTTTGGCAGCAGAGCTCCAGACTCCAAAGGGTGTGTTTCCTGGGTCTGATTCCTCCTGTTTATAAGACACAAGGCTATGCAGATTTTTTTTCTATACATTTTACAACTTTGCACTTGAAAATTTGACTTTATGGATTATTTTGAATAGCTTTTTGGGTGAGCCATAAAGATTGCGTTCGAGTTTCACGTGGTTCATTTTTATTTTCCCAACTGTTCTGCAGCCATTTGTGGTTACAGATTTGTTTTCTCTCCATCGAGTGGCCTTTGTGCCTTTGAGAGGACCACTTGACTGGTTTTACATGGGTCTTTCTGTGTAGAGAATCAGAAGTAACTGCGTTACTATTACTGCAACATTTGGCATAGTCGGCAGGACTTGCATTTTCAAATGCTAATGTTTCCAATAATACCTTTGCTATTTGATCTTGACCCATTGCCCTCATTACAAAAGTACGCGGCCTTGCAAGAAAATCAGTGTAAGATTCAGTAGCCCCTTGTATAGTTTTAGTAAGGAAGGTTGTGCCTGACCAGTGGGTATCACACATCTTTAAGCTCTTAAACCTGTCGAACTTGTTGAAGATCCTGATCTGTATATTGAGCCTGTCTCTAAAGGCACAGTAATTACCCTCCTCCATTAACTTATCCTCCATAGGTCCCTGGGGATTTTGAAGGTTTTGTTGTCTAGTTATAGGAAACAAATGTGGTGGATCAACAAAAGAACCAGGAGGAGCTGCAAGATCATCATCATCATGTATCATAGTAAGAGGAAATGAAAAATGTTGTTGTTCTCTACCCACATCAGCTCTATACTCTGTCATTGGAAAGAGAGAAGCATTAGAAGGAGTAGTAGGTTTAAGAGAGGACCTTTGCTTTTTTAATCTCATTTTATCCACAAAGGCCTCCATAATTTCTTTCATATTGGAGTCACTATCTGAACTTTTTGAATCTTCCTCATCGCCCAGATCTGATTTAGGAGAGTCATCTATAGTATCACAAATATCTTCCTTGGGCTCCGTTTTGTTAACCTTATTATCAGATTCTGATGTATAAACTTGTCTTTTACAAAGAGAGCCCTTTTCATTATTGCTTTCTAATAATTGCAATGCCTGAGTAATAGTGCCACACAATGTCCAAATCTTCAAAGAAATAACATTCCCAGCCTGATGCTGCTTATGGAGCTCTTTCTGAACCAATTTCCATTCCCCTAAATTTAACTGGACCTTAGTTTGATACTGGAACCAGTGACAATGACATTCTATAATTTTAAATAACTCCTTGAGTCTCTTATGAGATGTTTTCGCACCTATGGAATATAATAATCCTTGTAGTAACTCCACATATTGTTCCTTTAAGGACTGGGAGTTTCCCATGTTAGTTCTGAAAGTCCCCCTAAAGTCTCTTTCAACCCGGGGCGATACCTTTCGATATTTTGTTAATCCCGAAAGTCCCCCTAAAGTCTCTTTCAACCCGGGGCGATACCTTTCGATATTTTGTTAATCCCAAAAGTCCCCCTTTCGTTTTGTTAACCCGGGGTATGTTGAGCTCTGCTCTTTGTTAAGAACAGATAATAAAATTTTTCTTAGCGCCCTCCTAGCCCACTTGGCAGAACATCCCATCCTTGTCGCCAATGGGTCAAGATCAAGTAGCAAAGGTATTATTGGAAACATGTATGTGGAATGTCATACTTTTGTAAAAATGAATGTAATTTTTGTGAGGTATATGCAGGTGCATTGTCAGTTTTAAGTTCCTTAGGAATTCCCATGATAGCAAAACAAGATAATAAATGAGAAATGATTGCATCAGCTTTTTTTTTTTTTAAGATAAACTGTGGCCCATAGAAAATGAGTATGAGTCTCAATAGTATGATGTACATACCTTAGTTGTCCAAATGACTGAATTATAACAACATCCATTTGTTAAAGGGCAATAGGATGGAGTCCCCTTGGATTAACACCAGGAGGACAGTAAGGAATATTAAAAGGAGCACATGATGAACCGTTATTTTGTATTTTTTATAAAGTCCTTTAGTGTTTGTATGATGTAAAGCATGTTCTAGATGAGCCTTTTGTAAGGGGAATAATAGTTGATCAATATTCTGATTTTTTTTTTTTAGTTAATTGTCCTGGGAGTGTAGAATGTGCTCTAATATGAGTAAAATATACTGAAATTTGGCCTACTATTTTTGTTGTTATTTTTACATGTAGTGAGATAGGACATAGAGTCTTATCTTAGGTAAGTAGGGCTCTTTATAAATTTTAAGTAAACTGTTGTAGTTTTAAAGTTTGTTTTTGTTTTTTTAAAATATTATATTATAAATTTTATATAAATAATTGTTTAAGTTTATTTGAGTAAAAACTAACACATGTTATTTCATGTTTCATCTAAAACATGAAATAAAGAAAGGCTGAAAGCCTTTAGCTTTTTTTAGAAAAATAGAAAAATGTTCTTGTGTTTTATAATATTAACCTTTATGTAGATAAGGCTCTCATTAACTTAAAAAATACATTTAAATTGTACCTCAGTGTAAAAAGTAACATAAAACTCTATATATCTTATTGATAATTGGCCCAGTTATAGAACATTAAATGATATAAATAAATCTCCAATATGTTATTTTTATGAGCCTAAAATTACCATGCAACCTTTTGGAGAACACCAGCTTGATATAATTTTTTTTAAAGCTTTTATCTTAATGACTTATATACCTGGAAAATATGAACACATTTAATATACAAAGAAGAGTAATAGTACCATAATTACTATTGATGTTTTTATATTAATTAAGTTTAGCTCTTAAAGAAATAACATATTAGAATATTGCAAAATAACAGTTGTTGTTTAACCATAGTTGTATAATCCTTAATTTTTTTTAGATTATTTGTTCAAAAATTTACATATATAGCCAACGTACACAGACCTTCTTTATCACTTACTTAAAACTATATAGCCAACATACATAGACCTTCTTTATCACTTGCTTAAATCCTTTTATTTACTCACTTCCAGAAACACATTTTTTTTATTAAATCCATACTTAGAACCTTTTAATTTTTTTTTGTTAACCCCCTCTTTATTTACACTTTGAAATAATCCTTGTAAATTTTTGAATTTAGGCAAATTATTCCATTTTAATAAGAGATATTTTGTTATTTGTAGTACACAATTAATCACATTTGTTTACCATATTATGAAAATATAGTGTCTAAATATTAGGGATGATAAAGCAACCATTTATTTATTTATTTATATTATTTACCAACTTAAAAAATTATTAATAATGTCATCTAATGTAATTTAAGGAGTTAAAAGCATTTAATTGTATATTTAACATTTAGCATATTAACCTTGTAAATTAATCAGATACTTAACAAAAGTACTCATAAACAAGTAATCTTATGTCTAATTAATTTACTTATTTTATCAAAACATTAGACAAGTATAACAAACAGTCTTAGCCATTTTTTGTTGTTGTTGTTGAAGAAAAGTCCTAGAACCAAAGCACATCAGTCATTAACATGTTAAAGACATCTTATTTTTTATCTGTTTACCCAATGTAAATTGAACCATTTAAATCAGTGAATTAAAAATATTTGGATCCTTTTTTTAAATTTTTATGAGCGCTCTTTACATATATATCAATCTTTATGTCATGTACATGATATATGGACATACGCACAGACATACAACGTATAATACAAATGTGCACACATAACACAATAAAGGCCTTGTAGCAATTTTAGGTGAAATTTCCATTGTAATGTTTAAATATTCCACAGTTGATCAAAAATAGAACTGATCAGAAAAACATTAACTTAGGTCTGTAGGATCAAAATTATGAGCTCAAAAAATACAGAATCTAGGAAAAAGCAAGAGTCCTAGAAAAAATGACCAGCCGGTAATTAGAAAGTATCACAAAAATTATTTATTTTATTTTATTTATTTATTTATTTTTTACAATCCCTTTTAAAATGACCTGCTTTTCCACAATTGAAACAAGTTCCTGATTTATTGGGTTTAAGGGCTCCAGCCATGGCTGCAGCAAAAACAGAAGCTTTGATGTTCAATTCCTCCCACTCCAGCACAAGCTTTCACATATTCACTCAATGAGGCTTTTTGCCCTTTTAATGGCTCCAAAATATGCTTACATTCAGGATTTGCATTTTCAAATGCTAATGTTTCCAATAATACCTTTGCTATTTGATCTTGACCCATTGCCCTCATTACAAAAGTACGCGGCCTTGCAAGAAAATCAGTGTAAGGTTCAGTAGCCCCTTGTATAGTTTTAGTAAAGGAAGGTTGTGCCTGACCAGTGGGTATCACACATCTCTAAGCTCTTAAACCTGTCAAACTTGTTGAAGATCTGGATCTGTATATTGAGCCTGTCTCTAAAGGCACGGTAATTGATGTAGAGAATCAGATGTAACTGCATTACTATTACTGCAACATTTGGCGTAGTCGGCAGGATTTGCATTTTCAAATGCTAATGTGTTGCAGTAATAGTAACGCAGTTACATCTGATTCTCTACATTTCTGGGCTCATTCTTCTTTTCCTTTTGTCTATTTCCAATGCCTTTCCCACTGCCACACTCTGGGATCACTGAAGCTTTATGATAAGTGCTGGAACCAGATGTGCAGAGTCTTGAACTATTTTTAAAATATCTTTATTTTGTTTGTTTATTTTTATGTGGTGCTGAGGATCCAACCCAGTGCTTCACATGTGCGAGGCAAGTGCTCTGCCACTGAGCCACATTCCCAGCCCCCTTTTGAGCTATTTTTGATCATTCCTTTGCCATATCTTCTAGCTCAGCATTTGCAGGTATCTTCTGTGGTGCTGTGATTGGGATTCTGCTGCATCTAAAGATCAAATGAGAAAGAAGTATCTTCCCAACATTAATGGTTGAATTGATTCCGAGCAAAGAAAATCACCGCACTTATTTATGTTTCTTTTCATTCCTTTCAACCATGTTCAAAGTTCTCTGAATGCATATTTGTATATGTGTTGTCAGAGTAACCCTTCAGTATTTCAGGAGAGCTATTTTTTTTTAAAAAATTCAAATTCCAGTAATTCCCGTGTGGCCTACATATAGCACACCAGTTTCCTCTTGTCCCTTAGCCGTCTGCTTTCCCTCTTGATATTTCCATATGACTTGGGCTGTTTTCTGTTGCTGTATCTGCTCAACTGAGGCTGAGTCATTCATTAAGAAGCCATTTTTAGTGCTGGGGATGTAGCTTAGTTGGTGGAGTGCTTGTCTCACATGCACAAAGCCCTGGGTTCAATCCCCAGCACCAAAAGAAAAAAAAAAAAGCTATTTTTAATTTAAGGTGTGTAGAGAGTCCCAGGTCAGGGGCTGCATCTGTTGAAGGCCTCTTCTGGAGGGGACTCTGCCATATCCTGAGGCACGGCATGAAGAGACCAGCTGGCTTTTGTAGCAAATCTGTTCCCTTGACAACTCACTGATCCACTAATTAATTAAATAAGTAATGTTTGTGGTGGTGGGGATTGGACCCCAGGTCGTGTGCATGTGAAAAAGCACTCTACCCACTGAGCCTTCAATCCATTCATTTACGAATGGATAAATCACTCATGAGGGCCGAGTGCTCAGGCCAGTCAGTCCTCAGAGTTCCCCTTACTGCTCCCACATCACATCATATGAATTCTGGATGGCAAAATTCAAACCATAGCACCATCAAAGACAATCCAGGAACAGAATTCACTTGTGATATTTTTCCCCATGTTTTCTTTATTTTCATATCAATTCCTTCTCATTAAATACCTGCCTATTGGCCCCGTCCAGCAAGTGTCCTCCACTACAAAGTCCCAGAGATGAGTCAGCTGGTCCCTGATAATAGAAGGCAACCAAATGACGACATGAATTTATATGTTCAGAGGACAGAGGAACGTCTCTTCTTGAACAAGAGGAGGCTGACAAAGATCCTCTGCTTGGCCACACTTCTGCAGACTCCTGGACCCTCTCCTGGGCTTGCTGCTGCCCCACCTTGTAAACTTCAGTGCCTGGAGAGCACCCTGCTCAACAGTTTAGCAAGGACACCCCCTCCCCAGTATCGGATCAGGCTCCTCATCCTCTGCCATCCCTGGTGACATCTGGCTACCCTGGCTGTCTCCAGAAGCATCCTGTTTGGTGGGTTTAGCAAGGACAACCCTTCCCCAGCATATAGGGCCCTGATTAAACCCTCTGCTTTAATGGGTAATTATTTCCCTAATGCTGCAAGGCAGGAGATTGTCCGCAGACACCAGAAGCTGAAGAGGCAAGGAAGGACCCTCCCAACAGCTGTCAGAGGGAGAATGGCCTTGCTGACCCCCTCATTTGGGGATTCTGGCCTCCAGAATGGGGAGATCGCAGGTTTGTGTTTTAAGTCACACTTATTTCTGTGCTGTGTTTTGTTGGTCCTGGAAATGGACCCACTGGCTCTCCCTGTGCTAAAGATATCTGCTCCTCCCAGTGCACCTTGCAAATCACCTCAGCATTAAGGAGACTGTTCTGAATTTGAAGCTGAGGAGGCATCCTGGAGCAGTTTGGCTTTGGTTAGGGGAGGGACCACGGAAAGTGGCCAAGGCATTTGGAGGGCTGAGTTGAAAGACCACAGGGCAGGTCAGGGGCATGTGGCAGGAAAGGAGCTGTGTCAGTTTTGAGCCCCTCAGTTCTCCTGTTCTGAGCTCAGGCCATTCACCGCTGTGCCTGGGGACATTTCTGTGTGACAGCTCTCAGCTCAGGGATGAGCATCAGATCCAAGACCAGACTGTGCTCTTCCTCGGTGGGCAGCAAAGTCCATGCCCTGAGCGTTGGGCATTGCTCCCTTCCAACCCTCTTGTTCTTCTGAGGGAGACCTCAGCACATTCTAGTCCTTCTATGCTGGGGTGCAGAGTCCTGATTCCAGCCCCTCCAGCAGCACAGGAAGGGGTGCAGTGACAGAGGGAGCGACACCTCTATCCGGTGGCCTGGATGGTCCCTCTGCCCTCCCTGAGCCAGGCTGGGCCTTGGCCTATTGTGTGAATGTTAATAGAAATACAGCATCACTTCTTAATATTCTTAAAAGAAAAAGGTGTTTTTAGAAAAAAAAAATTTCCATAGAAGGAAAGTGAGGATCTAGGATTCGTCTGGAGGAGTGGGGTGCACTCCTTCCCTGACTGGCACCCCAAGTGGACACACAAACACAAATACAAGTGTAGACATGTGTGTAGGTGCACACATACAAGACACCCTCACAGCCTTCCCCATCAACTCTGTTACACATCCCCATGACACACCCATGCACCTCTGCGTGCCTTTACATACGTACACCCACCCCCATCCCTGTCTGGCTTGCACCTCTGAGGCTGCAGATTGGAGGAAACTAGGAGAGGAGCCAGGAGAAGCCGAGGAGGAGCCTGGCAGCAGACAGAGGGAGCATGTGGTCATGCACATCTTCTAGAGTTTTGCAGTTTCGCATTGTAAACGCAAGTCTATGGAGTATTTTGACAGGTTCTGGGCTCCAGTTGTGTGCCTTCTTGAGGTGCGTCTGGATCCTAGGTTCAGAAACAGCTTGCTGGGAATTTCACTTGGAATCACTGAATCTGCAGAGGAGGTTCATCTTAACGACACTGAGACCTGAACAAGGAATATCTCTGCATTTATTTATATTGCATTTGATTTCTTTCTACGTTTCAAGATTTTCTGGAAGTAGGTACTTTAATTTTGGGGGGTGCTATTTTACATGTGAACACATTTAAAATGCTCTTATTCCAGTTTACACATTCCACTCTTTCCTCTACATGATGCTACTATATAGGAAATCAGTGGAATTTTGCCTAGGGGCCATGTACTTTGCAGCTTTCTATCTCCATCCATTGTGCCCAAGACATAGGAAGGGCTCTATTTTTTTTTTTTTTTTTTAGATTTATAGTTGTAGATGTCTTTATTTACTTATCTTATTTATATAATGCAGTGCTGAGGATCAAACCCAGTGCCTCACATGTGCTAGGCCAGAGCTTTGCCACTGATACCCCCCCATCCCTCTTTCTATTTGATTTATGAAATTATGACCAGAAATCATCAGAACTATGAATTTCAGAGCTTCACTGTTGACTGGCACTAGGGTGCGCAGAGGCAGCTCTGAAGGCTGAGCCTCCGGCGCCCTGCGCCCATGGCGGCCAGCAGGGGGCGCGCATAACTGTCTCCCACCACCTGCTTTTGGGGGGTCCTGTTCTGTGTCCTCTGCAAGTTTCCTTCTCCTGGGGACCCAGGTGGGAGATGCCCTAAGGTGAAGAGGCCCTAAGGTGAGGAGCAGAGGTTCATTACCCTGGGGACCCTCTTGGGGAGACATCATGACCTCGGGATGCCTGGTAACTCTGTCTATGGTGAGGACAAGAACTTCCTTACCCTGGGGACCCTCTTGGGGACACACCATGACCTGGGGATGCCTGGGGGCTCTGTCTAAGGTGGGAACCAGGGCTTCCTTCTCCTGGGGACCCTCTTGGGGAGACATCATGACCTGGGGATGCCTGGGGGCTCTGTCTAAGGTGGGGACCAGGGCTTCCTTATCCTGGGGACCCATGTGGAGAGACACCATGGCCTGGGGATGCCTGGGGGATATGTCTGTGGTGAGGTCCAGGGCTTCCTTCTCCTTGGCAATGGAGACTCCACTGTGGATTCAGGATGACCGAGGTCCAGGTGAGGAAAACATGAGGAAGAAGCTTCCTGGGCACTGCCTGTGTGCTGAGGAAGAAGTTCTGCCATGTCCTTTGCTTTCCCAGGTAATATTTCAGCAGAACTTCTTTTACAACAGTATTCCTCACTGAGGGTTTGGCTGCTCATCATTATGTCACTTCAGTGTGTTTTGTGTGGCCTGAGTGTATTTTGGGGAGAAATCCAAGGGCACAGGAGAAACACAGATGGCCACTCAAGATGGTGCAGGGAGGCCCAGTGCCTGGAGTCCCACTGGGGCCTGAGGGGACCTCATTGCTTGCTCTTATTCATGTTTTAATGAGTGAATTTTTCTTATATGTTTAAGTACTTGAGAAATATTGAGAAGTTGATGTGTTAAAATTCAAAGTTACGTTAAGTGTAAATATTGTATTTGTGTCGGTTACAAGAAGAACCTTGTGGTGGCGTTATAGACCAGGGGTGGAGTGCTCCATCCCAGGCACTCTGAGATGAAACCAAATGAAGAAGCAAAACACAGACTTGAAGATCTACAGTGTAAATTAACCACAAGTAAAGGAGGACTTCAGATGTATGAATTTAGTGTACTGCATGCTCCTATTAGAACCTCATTTGTCATTGTCTAAAATTTATTTGAAATAGCTGGAGAAATCTGTGTATCAGTTGGGTATTAGATATTAAAGGATTATGATTATCTTCAACTGTGGCTGTATTAAAGACTTCTTTCCATTACGTGACTACAATTTTTTAGAAGAAACCGGATGATGCTGGGGTTTGCTGGGTGAGTCTGTTCCCAGTGAGGTGGGCCCTCTGACCAGTCCCACAGTGGTGATGGCTGTGTGGGCAGTTTCTTGGCTAAAGTATCCATAATACTTGGGGTGCCAGGACCAGAAGCTCTGAGGGGCCTGTGGGCAGAATGCTGGACAGCAGTGCCTAGAATCCTCGGGGCCCACAGTTCCCAGGAGCCCCTGGTGAGAATTGCATGACACACCAGTTCTACCCAGAATAACGGGGGCTCCAGGCAACTGTGTGGCCTGCAGATCCCAGAGGCCTTTGTGGAGGATTCTTGGGTGGGTGGGCAGTCGCCAGGATATGCTACCCAGAATCCTCAGTGTACCAGGGCAAGCACATGGCCCAAAGCTCCCAGGGGCCTTGGTGGGTGCTGAGCGGCAGAATGCTGGACTGCACTGCCCAGAGTCCCCGGGGTGCTTTGTGAGAATGCAGCCAGCAGCTCCCAGGAGACTCTGGGGTGAGAGCTGTGAAGGTTATGATGGCTGCCCTACCTAGAATCCTTCAGGGCCTGCCGTCACCAGAGCCCTCTGCAGTGAGGGCAGCATAGGTCAAATGACAGACGGCAGTATCCATCACCCTCGGGGACCTGCAGCTTGCAGGGACCTCTGGAGTGATGGCTGTACTGACAAAATGACAAACTGTGCTACCCATTACCCTTGGATGCCTGCTGTTCTAGGGGCCCCCGTGTAGCAGCGTACAGAAACTTCTGCAATGAGGGCCACATTGTAGAATACTGGACTGCACTGGCCAGAATCCTGGAGTATGTGGTACTTGCAGCCTCTGTAGGCTTCTGTGGTGAGGCCTGCGAGGCCAAAACACCTGACTACACTGCCAGGGTCCTCCAGGTGCCAGCACATGGCACACAGCCCCATGGTCCTCAGTGCTAAGGGCTGTGTGGGCAGAACACCAGGTGACACTGCCAGGGTCCTCCAGGTGCCTGGACCAGCCTGTGGCACACAGCTCTCAGGTCCTCTGTGGCTAGGGTGTGTGGGCAGAACACCAGATTTCACAGTCAAGAATCCCTGGGAATTCTGAATGAAAGTGTAGCCTGCAGCTCCCAGGGGCATCCATGACTAGAGCTGAATCATCTAGAATGAATTATTTAGAATTAGTTACAATGCCCCAAGGCAGGGGCTGAAGCCTGTGTTCCCAGAATCACCAGAGGGTTAGATCTGAAGTAAGTTCTCCTCCCCTTGACAGTGGTCACCATGGGCTGAGATTCAATTGTTTTGTTTTGTTTTTTTCCACCAGGTGTTGAACTCAGAGGTGCTTAACAACTGAGCCACAACCCAGCCCTGTTCAGTTTCTATTTTGAGGCAGGGTCTTGCCAAGTTGCTTAGGGTCTAACTAAATTGCTGAGACTAACCTTGAACTTGTGATCCTCCTGCCTCACCCTCCAGAGCCACTGGGATTTCAGGTGTGTGCTACAGCATCCAGCCTTAACTTCTTTTCTGAAAAACCATGATCTGAAAATGGGGCAGCCTCTGGCTAAGTCACTCCGTCTCAAAGACCACACTTCCCAGAGACCTCTGCAGTGGGCTGTTTCTGGGCTTCTGTTGGGCTCATGAGTGAATTTCCCAGCCTCTGCAGCTGCACATGTCTGCACCCCTGCCCATCTGGCCCCTGGCTGCAGCAGCGCTTGGCCTGGTGCAGTGCAGGGCTGGGGTGCAGGTATTAGGTAGTAGCTAGCAATGAGCAGTGAAATGCAGGCAAGGTCCCAAGAGTTCTTTAAAGTATTCCCAAAGTAGATGAGAAAGCAAAGGTGGTAGTTAATTTGTAGAAATAAACAGAAGCAGAGGAGTTAGTGGGAAGACATATCAAGAAAAAGGAGTAATGGGACTAACTCTTGGACTGTCCACTGAGGTTGGTGTGAAGCTAGAAATCATGGCTAAAGGTGGCTCCATTTGTCTGGAAAGGAAGTGCTGCAGGGCACAGACCAGGCAAGACACCAAACAGGAAGCAGATTTTATTTGTCTATAGGCAGGTTCAGAGGCACAGCTTTTGGTGTAATCAATCAATCCCCCTGAACTTTGAGTTCAGGTAGTTTCAGAACTCTATACCCAGCATGTAAGGGGAGGGGCTCAGAAGTTCCCAGTCTGCAGAAGTTCACACAAAAGCAGCTTTGTCTTTCACTGTTCTGGGCAAGTTAACCCTTCAAGGACAGCGACTGAGAAGGGGGGAACTTCTTCTCCCCTCCCTTCCTCCCCCTGCCAGCTCTTACCATGGAGCCCGATTGGTAACTTATCTCAGAGATGTAGCCATCTCAGTGAGGCTCCAGCTCAGGGCCAGAGGCCTTGTTACAGGATTTGTCTTTTTTTAATTTATTTTTTTTATCACATTAAACAGTAAGAATCATCAGGCAATAAAGACCTCCCTTAAAGGAAATAAACAACATTTTCATAGGTTTTTATCATGTCAAGATATGGAAAAAATGTTAGCTCACATTAGCATAGTAAAATTAGGGAAATAGCCTGAAATATTCTTGAGTTAATCAGGTAAAATTTTGATAGTCAGTACAGTACATATAAATCTCTTTTTAATTGTTTTAACTTTTTATATCATCTGTCTAGATAATGATATAAAAATTTTCTGGTTTAGGTAAATACTTTTATCATTAAAATCTGGAATATAAAGACCTTGTTTCTCCCAAAGATGATTTTTTGATTCTTCTTAGCACCTCCAATGTGTGCTTCCTCTTGGTTGAAGAATCTTTTCCTTTTAGAATTTTTCCTGGTTATACTTTGGAGTAATTTTTGAAAACCTTAGAATCTAAACAAATTTTTGTACTTTGATAAGACAAAATATCAATGAAAATATAGTTAAAGCCCTTGAATATTTCTGAAGATAGAATTATATTTGTTTGTCATCGTATAAAAGTTTATACAGGAGCTGGGGTTGTGGCTCAGCGGTAGAACGCTTGCCTAGTACGTGCGGTGCACTGGGTTCAATCCTCAG
Organism: Marmota monax; assembly: GCF_021218885.2. Classification (NCBI taxonomy): domain Eukaryota; kingdom Metazoa; phylum Chordata; class Mammalia; order Rodentia; family Sciuridae; genus Marmota; species Marmota monax. Next base: position 41,875 of record NW_026692025.1, on the reverse strand, counting down.
CACCACCTAAAAACATTAAAAAATGGAAGTATTGTGTCCAACGACAACTAAAATAAAAAATTTAAAAAAATTGTATGATAACTTTGAGAACTAGAGATTACTTGAAGGTTGTATTCTCTCTTGAAAGCAAATTTATAGTAAAATATATTTATCTAAAATGTCTGTATCTAGAATATCTGTAAACAGAAGCAGAGGAGCTAAGGCAGAACATCAGATAAATGCATGTATAAGAAGTATATAAATTATGTGTTTTCTGTTGAAGAAAAGCAATTAGATAAGTATATATTAACTAAACAATTAGACATATCTGCTAATCATTTTATGAATTAAGAACTATAGGCTATCCAAGTACCTAGAAAAATATATTAATAATCAGGGCATAACTTATAATTGTATTAACTTTATGTAACCACGTGGTTCTTAAGATATTTGGATCCTTTTCAATTTATTTTTAACTAGGAGTGCATAAATAAATGTGTGATGTCACATGATGTAGCTGAAATAAGACCCTTATGTATATTTTATTTTTTGTATTACTTAGTCAGGAATGAGAGTAAGGGTTTTATGCTCATCACAGGAACATTGCAGGCTTTTGTGCCTGCGACAAGCAAGTGCACCCCCATAACCTTCAAAATTAAAAGCAAATATAAAAAAGCATAGTTGGGAACCGCCCACCAATAGCATTATTTAGTAACATAACCACAGAGAAAAGTCAGGTTATTTAATTCAAAAATAACTGAAATGTGGGAGGCGGGACCTGGAAGCCTGCTCTGCCAGGCTTCCAGTGGTTACCATGGTGACGGAAACAGCATGGAGCCTGCTGCCCATAGTCAGGCAAAGGTTCCCTGAGCTCCCCTAGCTGGTGGGATTCTGTTAGATTTGTCTCTATGCCCCAACCTGGGCAAGATCCTAGGGACGGGTAGCAGCTTGTATTTTCCTATGTTTTGTACTTTTGCTTGTAGCACAGAGGACTTTAAACGTGAGTTTTAGGGGCTGGGGATGTGGCTCAAGTGGTGGTGTGCTCTCCTGGCAAGCTCAGGGCACTGGGTTCCATCCTCAGCACCACATAAAAATGAAATAAAGATATTGTGTCCACCAAAAACTAAAAAATAAATATTAAAAAACTCTCTCTTTTTTTTTTTAAAGTGAGTTTTAACGGCAGACACCAGTGTTTCTCTCAGATTTTAGGGCAGTCTTCATTTGGCACCCAGGCCAGGTTGCTTAAGGGTTAAAAGCACTGCTGGATGTGAGTCTAGTTACAGACACCACAGGGAACAGTAGCTAAAGTCTTTTGTCCACAGTGGCTGAGTTCCAGCCTTTCTGATTCAGTAGGACAAGAATGTAGCAAAGAGGTTCAGTATAAACCTTCTGAGTATTCACAAAAATAACATTCACTCCTCTACAGGTAAAGAATCCTTGTATCAAGTCTCATCACAAAATCTTCCTTCCCCTTTTCTCACTCTCCAAGCACAGACTTCTAGTATATACCCCCCCATCGTTACCTACTATTTCAAAATATAAAAATTCACAAAAACAATCCAAGAGAATCCACAAAAGCACTTTCCCCATGGGGGAGGCCTGACTTAACAACATATCCCATTAATCATCTTAATAATTCTTTACATTTAGAGTCTCTAGAATTTTAAAAATATTTTTTTCCTTTCTAAAGACAAACTACTCCCAAATATTAAAAAGTTGAATGTCACAGATTTTTCTTCTACTTCACTTACTTTCTACAATTCAGCCCACAATACTCTGAAATCCTAAGCATGCTTAACTTCTGGAGAGAAATTCCAAACCCATTAAATTTCTAAAATTCATCCTAGAGTTCTGTATGGGCCACAAATTGTCACTTTTCTCATAACTAAAACACTCAGGGTCACTCCAGGTGAACTGGGCTGTGTGAAATAATCACTCAAGAGACAGAGAAATACCTTTTCCTTTGTGTCCTGTGGTGATGGCTCCTCTAACCTTAAGGGTCTGCAGAGAGAGAGAGAGAGAGAGAACACTCTCTCTCTCTCTCTCTCTCTCTCTCTCTCTCTCTCTCTCTCTCTCTCTCTCTCTCTCCTGCTGAACCCTGTTATTGAGGAGAAGCCATTCCAATGAGGCAAGGGGTCAGGTTTCAGGGGGCTGAGTCTAGCTTCCTGATGTATGTGTCAGCAGGTTGACTGACACCTAGGAAGGCCACACCCAAAGGCAGAGCAAGAGCAGGGGACACACAAAGGGAATTTCCATGGACCATTCTATCCCAAATGGGGCAAAGGGGTAGTATTACAAACAAACAGGTGAGTGTAGCTCAACCTCACGGGTGACACCTATGATGATATGCCTCAACTTCCTGAGCTGGGACAATGCCCAAGTCACCATGAAATGTAGTGATTGTTCAGAGCCACTTGCTTCAGGACTGGAAGGTGTGGGTCACTCAGAGTGGCTCCCCACACTTCGACAAACTACTAAACTGGTAAATGTTTGTGGTAAACTAGTAATGGGGTGTTTAGCACCTGGAGTGATGATTTCTTCCAGGCCAGTGGCCAAGTGAAATAGAGAAACAGGAAAACAGGAAGTTTACCTACATTGATCTCTCTTGTAGATAGAGACTCTTTTGCTGATAGTCCTCAAATCAATTATGGTGAAGATTTCTGGGGAAACTTAGTTAAGATTTTCTGTGGAGGAGGGGGTGCCACTACAGAGGATCCCTTTAGTTGCACAGTCACACTAAGGTAACTTCTGACATGCAATTGACCCCAGTGCCCACGTCAACACGGGATTGACTTGTAGATGAAGCCCCCTAAATAGGATGGCCACTGTGACAGTTCTGGAGAGGACCAGCTAAGGTCAACCACTCCACTGCCCAACGTGAAGGAGGAGTTGACCACCTGATGGGCAGAGTACAGAGGTGGTCCCCAGTTCTCCTGGCAAACATCAACAGTAATGAAGTTTGGGGACAGCCTTGTCTCCTTTTATTCCCTGCCTGGAGATGCCCACTCTCCCCCTTGAGAGTGCTTTTGCTGAAGCCTCACTTTTCTCTTAGTTTATTTCCACCTCACTGTCACTTCTCAGAACCCTCTCCTGCATGACTTTTGGTGTCTGACTTTAAATTTTCTTTCGCTGTAGCACAAGAGCTGGGGTTTGGCGTTTCAGCTCCCTGCTTTCTGGTGAACGGGAAGGTGGGCTTCTGGACTCCCTTTTCTCCTCTCCTGAGATTCCACTCCATGATGACACAGCCAACACTGCCAGACCTCGTGACAGCAGTGGGGACAGGTTTTATCCAGTAACAGCTGAGAGTGGAGAAAGGGCTGAGATTTACCAGGAACTAGGGTAGACCCCTCCCCCAAGGCCCCCATGTCTCTTCTCCAGATCCCTGCCCTGTCCAGACTGTGGCCCTCCTCCAGACCCTACCCTGTTTCCAGGCCCCGCCTCTCTCAGCCACAGCTCAGGGCACTGTTTGACAGTACATTTGCAGTGGGGCACAAAATAGCCTGTTGAATAAACATTGACATTCTACATTGGATGAAATATCTTGACTATATCAGGCTTTGATGGCACATAAACTGAATTTAGGAAAGTCACCTTTTTTCTCTAGATCATAAACGTTTGAAATAAAATCAGAATCTGTGAAAGGTCAGGTAACAATCAGCTGTGAGCCCTAATGATCCCAGGGTCTTTTCCAGTGGGAGATCTCCAAGCAGCAGTTCCAACTTTGCTATGCTAATGGATTGATTGAGCTTTCTTATTTTAGTTGTTTTGCAATGTCTGTATTTACTAGAAAATGTCCCATGTCCACCACGTTTCCAGTTCTTTTTAATTTCTTCTCTTTTTAGTTTTCTACAGAATTCTTTTTTTTTAATATGAGAGAGAGAGAGAGAGAGAGAGAGAGAGAGAGAGAGAGAGAGAGAATTTTAATATTTATTTTTTAGTTTTCGGTGGACACAACATCTTTGTTTGCATGTGGTGCTGAGGATCGAACCTGGGCCGCACGCATGCCAGGCGAGTGCACTACCGCTTGAGCCACATCCCCAGCCCCTCTACAGAATTTTTTTTTTTTTTTTTTTTTTTTTTTTTAATTTTTTATTGTGGGTTGTTCAAAACATTACAAATTTCTTGACAGAATTCTTAATCCTATGAACTTCTGCTGTTTTTCCTCAGCAATATTTTTAAAATATGCTTTTTGCTTTCTTGGTTTTTCATTGAGAGACTTGTCTTGTTTGAAAATTCTCATGATAATCTTAAATGATTTTAATTATTTTCTGCTTATTGAGATGTCTTTGCATACTGGTCAGTGACATGCAGGTCAGTGACAGAGCACTTGCCTAGCAATTGAGAGGCCTTGGGTTCCATCCCAGCACCCCCCCCCCACACACACACATATATATTTTTATATATATATATATACACACACACACACAATGTCATTTGGCAGAACTCAAGCATCAGAGGTATCCAGAGATATGTTTAAAAACATTATGTATTTATATATATACACCACAATATCTTTTCCAGATTTCAATGAAAATTTTCTAAGAAAACATTTCAATGTCAAGTATTATATTGCATGATTCTGTTTTTAAACCTTTATTTTATTTATTTTTATGTGCTTTTCAGGATCTAAGTCAGGGCCTCACACATGCTAGGTGAGTGCTCTACTGCTGAGCACAACCCCAGTCCCCTGCATGATTCTTAAAACCACTGTAGATGAAGTTTCCTTAGGACTCAAGTCATTACAATGTGTAAGAGACAAGTCAATAGCTGAGATTTTTAATTAAGAAATATTTTTACTAAAAATAATTTTTTTAAGTAGACATTTTCTTTTCTACTTTTCAATTTAGAAAGCATATCACTATGTCTTATTAAAGTTCTACATTTGTTTATTTATTTTTATGTGGTCCTGAGAATTGAAGCCAGTGCCTCACACATGCTAGGCAAGTGCTCTACCACTGAGCCACAAACCCCAGCCCAACCCTCCTCCTCTTTAAGACCCTGCCTTTTCTCCAGACCCCACCCATCTTCCAGGCCCCCTCCTCCTCCTGACTTTCCCTCCCGCTCCTTCAGACTCTTCCCCTGCTAGTCTAGGATGAGCAGCTCCCTGGCTGCTGTGCTAATTGGCAGTATATTTGTAATGGTGCACAAATAACGACCATTGTATAAACACTGACATCCTGCATTGGATGAATTATCTTGACTATATCAGGATTTGATATACCATAAAATAAATTTAGAAAAGTCACCTCTCTCTCTCTCTTTTTGTCTATAGATAATGAACAATTGAAATAAAGTCAGAATTTGTTAAAGGGCAGATGACAGCCAGCCTTGAGCCCTGATGATCCCAGGATCCCATCCAGTGGGAGAACTCTAAGTTCTCTAAATTCAGTCCAAGGTTCTGTATGCTAATTGATTCATTTATTTTTCTTATTTTAGAGTTATTTTTCTATGTAATTCGTCATTGCCTCCAGTTCTGTGCAGTAGATTTTTCCTATTCAAATTTTTAATTAATATTCTTTCAGTTTTCTACAGAACTTTTAAAAAATTTTTTTAGTTGTCAGTGGATCTTTCTATTTTATTTATTTATATGTGGTGCTGAGGATTCAACCCAGGGCCTAACACCTGCCAGGCAAACGCTCTGTCTTTGCGCCACAACTCTAGCCCTCTATAGAATTTTTAATTCTGTGAACTTCTATTTTTTTTTAAGAAATATTTAAAAAATTACTTTTACCTTACTTTGTGTTTGATTGAGAGAATTGTTTTGTTTGAGAGAATTGTCTTGTTTGGAAGTGCTCATAATCAAATGATTTTAATTAATTTCCATTTATTAAGGTATCTTTGGAGACTGGATGTGCAGCTCAGTGGCAGAGCACTTGCCTGGCATGTGAGAGCCCATGGAGTCCATCCCAGAAGATGTCTTTGACAGGACTCAAGCATGAGAGGTATGGTTTAAAAAGATCATGTATTGGGGCTGGAGTTGTGGCTCAGCAGTAGAGCACTCACCTAGCATGTGGGAGGCCCTGGGTTCAATCCTCAGCACCACATAAAAATAAGAAAATAAAACAAAGGTATTGTGTCCAACTACAACTAAAAATAAATAAAATTTTTAAAAAAAGATCATGTATTTACACATATACCACAGTGCCTCTTCCAAATTCATATGAAATTATTCTAAGAAAATTTCAAATCAGTTTTAAAAGAGAAGAGGGATGATGATATTTTTAATGTTAACTGTTGATATTTTATGATATTTAACACCACTATAGATGAAATCTCCTGGGGTGCAAATCATTACAAAATGTAAGAGACAAGTCAGTAGCTGCTTTTTTGTAATTCAGATACATTTACTAAAAATAAGCTTTTTTAAAAAAAAAAACAGATATTTTCTTCTTGTCAAATTTAGAAAGCATTTCCATATGTCCTATTAAAGTTCTACATTCATCAGAAAGTTCTCTTATTCCTTTAACAAAGGGATGGGCCTTCTAATGAGCATGATACTTTATGTTGTCAGGAATTCTTGTGGGAGAACTCTTTAAGAATTTTGCCTCTTATATTCAAAATATCATTTAAAAATGTATCAATTTGCTTTTGATTTCATAAATTTGTCTTTCTTTTGAAATTATGTATTTATTAGTATTTAATAATTTTAATGTATTTATTAGTATTTAGGGTTATTTCATGTGGGAAATGCCATGATTACATTTTATCCTAGTGTTGTGTCCCTATGTGCTTAAAAGGTGGCTTTCAGAATGCAGTTGAGTATCTCTCTCATATTTGTTGGATTCATTAGAAAAGTATATGCACTTTTGATCATATTCAAATGGTCACATTTGAATTATTAGAAGCAGAAATCAGACATGTTAGTATTGTGAGCTGAACAAAGTGCAGGTTTACTTTAATCATTTTGAGGAGGTTGACATAATGGCTTCTGTCCTGTTCTGTACCTGCCATAGTTGTCTGTTATCAGATGTTTCACCTGGAGAATTTTTTTTTGGCACTGGGGATTAAACCCAGGGCCTTGCATGTGCTATGCAAGCCCTGAGCTACATATGTCCCCAGTCCTTGTTACAATTTCATTTTGAGACAGGGTCTAGCTGGATTGCTCATGTCAGCCTCAAATTTGTGATCCTTCTGCTTTATCCTCCCAAATAGCTGAGATGACAGGCATGTGTCAAAGTGCCTGGCTTGTCCCGGAGGATTTTGATGTCAGTATTACATGTTTCCAATGTGTTAATAATTTCCTAAGCTAGATTATGTTCATTTTTCTTATCAACAGTCAATAAAGCCTTTTTGTTGTTTTGATGGTATGCTTAATGTGAACATGCTTTATGATGTGACACCACTGTTCTTGATGGTCTAGCTATGCAATACACTATAAGGAGAGTATTTTGATTCTGAGAGTCTCAAGTGTTTTAGGCCCAACATGTTTTCTTAAGAGGAATGATTATTCATTTTCTATTTGATTATACAAATAAGACACAAATTCTTTGTTTTTCCTTTTGTGGTTCTGGGGGTTGGTCCTAGGACCTCCTGCATGCTAGGAAACTTTCTATCACTGAGATACATCCCCAGCCCCATAGATCCTTTAGTTGTCATGAGCTTCATGATGAGCTAGTGACAGTAAAATTACTTAGAGTTTCAACTAGATTTAGACTCATGCAAGAGTTTGGGCATCCATAGCTCCTTGTGATTTCTAAAAGGTAGAGTGTTTTCCCACAACACAGCAGCATCTATTATCACTCCTGGACTGAGTTGACACCTCTGCTTCTCTTGGCTCACCACTTCCTGCAGAGGTCTTGGAGGAAATGACTATTTCTTTGACTATTTGTCCCAGTGACAAATATTTGATTATATTGCTGCTAAAAGATATGCATAGAAATAAAATAGAGACAAGGATCCTTTGGGATAAGTGATTCAGTCAATTTGTATTAGGACATTTTTTTTAAATAATGTCGCTCTTTAGGGAAAGTTAAACCATGAGTTGAAATAGAATCTCTAAAATGTCATTTTTACCCCCCGTAGTGATCAAGTTTTAAGAAGACAAACAGAACCTAGTGACATGGTAAAAATATAATAAGTTATCATATGTTATTACTTCAACATGAAATATGTAAAAGAGCCACAAACTTTGAATTTTATATTAGTTTGAACTATTTGATTTTTGTGTTATAAATGTTCCTAATAAAATACAGAACTAGCTAAGAATTTCAGTTACCAGTAATTAACTGTATGAATAATTAACCAAGTAGGTGTTTGAGGAAATATAACCATGTCCTAAGGTTTTACTTTAGAGTAGTTTAATCTTTTTTTGTGTGTGTGTGTGTGGGTGTGTGTATGGGTGTACTGGGGATTGAATCCAGGGGCACTTAATCACCAAGCCACATCCCCAGCCCTTTTTTGTATTTTATTTAGAGGCAGGGTCTCAAAAAGAGTTCCTGTGGCTGCTCATCATCCTCATGGTTGATACTACACTTTAGTAAAGACCTTAGCAGCTTAATAGTTGTGCAGTGCACCTTCGGGTCTTAGTTTGTGCTTTCTTCATGACAGGTGATACTAAGAGTCATTTCTATGCTTCTTTGCCATCTTGTATCTTTCTTGTGCATTGTCTGTTCAGATCTTTACCCATTATGTTGGGTTATTGTTGAGTGTCTTACTATATTTTGTACACAAGTTTGTTTTAGACATATACTTTCCAAAGTTTCCCCCAGTCTTTGACTTGTCTTTTCATCACTTTAATAAGTTTGTTTTTTACAGAGCAGTTTAATACAGTCCACATTATCAGGTTTTTCTTTCATGGATTTGTTGTTGTTATTGTTTGTTTGTTTTGTAGCAGGGATTGAACCCAGGGGTGCTTAACCACTGAGCCACATCCCCAGCTTTCATGGATTTTTTGGGGGGGGCTGTATTCATGAAACATGTGGTCATGCACATCTTCTAGAGTTTTACAGTTTCCCATTTTAAATGCAAGTGTAGAGAGTATTTTGATAGGTTCTGGTGTCCATATGTGTGGCTTCTTGAAGTGTGTCCTTTTGCAGTCAGTGCTGTCTAGTCTAGGTTTAAAAATAGCTTGTTGGGAATTTCTGGAATGCACTGAATCTTCAGGTCAGGTTTGAGATAATTTCATCTTAATTATATTGAGACCTGAACAAAGTATATCTGCATTTATTTATATTTCATTTGATTTCTTTCTAAACACTTCAAGATTTTCTGAAAGAATGATTGTACTTTAAGACTGACATGAAAGTAATTCAGATTTGGGGTCTCTATTTTAAATATTAATGTTTTAAAATTTTTCTTATTCCAGTTTATAAATTTCACTTTTTCCTCTACATGATTGCTAATTTCAATGAAATTTTGTCTATGGGCCATGTATTTTGCTGCTTGCTATCTCCATCCATTCTGATCAAGATATAGGATGGTAGGCTCTATTTCTTTTTGATTTCCAAAATCATGACCTGGAATAGTCAGAAGTATGAATTTTAGAGCTTCACTGTGCCTAGCACAAGGGGGTGCAGCTCTGAACAGTGAACACCCAGCATCCTGCACTGTCTACAGTGGCCAGCAGGGGGCCACTTTCTCTGATCAATTGCTTTTGGGGGCTGTGTTCTGTGCTCTAATCAAATTTCCTTCATCTGGGGACCCACCTGAGAGATGCCACATCTAGGGACTCCTAGGGGCTCTATCTAAGGTGTAGACCAGTGTTTTTTTTTTTTTTAATCCTGGGGACACACCTAGAAAGATACCATGGCCTGGGGATGCCTGGTGGATATATCTATGGTGAGGACCAGAGCTTCCTTCTCCTTGGCACCTACCCATGGAGACTCCAATGTGGATTCAGGATGACTGAGGTCCATGTGAGGAAAACATTATGAAGAAGCTTCCTGTGCACTGCCTGTTGTACTGAGAAGTAAGTTCTGCCATGTTCTTTACTTTCTCAGGTAATATTTTAGCAGAACTTATTTTACAACAGTATTTCTTTTTTTAATATTTATTTTTTAGTTTTCGGTGGGCACAACATCTTTATTTATTTTTATATGGTGCTGAGGATCAAACCCAGCGCCCCAGCGCATGCCAGGTGAGTGCACTATGGCTTGAGCCACATCCCCAGCCCCACAACAACAACTGTATTTCTTACTGAGGCTTTGGCTGCTCATTATCATGGTATGTCAATGTATTTTGTGTGGCTTGAGTGTCTAAGGACACAAATGCCCCCTCAAAGTGGTGCAGGGAGGGCCCAGTGTCTGGAGTCTCACTGGGGCCTGAGGATAAGGGCTCATGAAAATGCAGTAAATAGCTCTCAGGAGCCTCTAGGGTGAGAGATGTAAAGATTATGATGGGTTGCAGTACCCTGAATCCTGGCTAACTACAGAATCCTCATTGCAGTTACCAGAGCCTTCTGAAGTGAGGGAAATATGGGTCAAATGACAAACTGTACTACCCATAATTCTTGGGGACCTGCAGCTTGCTGAGACCTCTGCAGAGAGGGCTGAATTGACAAAATATCAAACTATGCTACCAATTACTTTTGGGTGCCTGCTCTACCCATGAGCCTCTGGGGGTGAGAATTGCAAGGGCAGAATACCAGACTTCAATGCTCAGAACTTCTGGGGATGCCTATATACCCCGACCCTGTAAGTCCCAGAAGTTTCTGTGGTGACAGTTGTATTATTAGAGCACACTACCTAGAATCTCTAGGTTACCAGGGAAAGCATGGGGTCTTCAGCTCCTGTGATCCTCAGCAGGACTGTGCAGGCAAACCCTAGACTGCATTATCCAGAATCATCAGGGACTGCAGCTCCCAGAATCCTCTGTGGTGAGTGGGCAAACTATTGAACTGCATTACTCACAATCCTAAGGGGGAATTTGAGTTTCAGAATTTTCTGCAGTGAGTAGGAAAAACACAGGACTATATTATCCACAAATCTCGGTATCAGCAGCTCTTAGGATCCTGTGTTGTGAGGACTGTTGGACTGAGAGCTTAACTACAGTATCCAGAGTCCTTGGTGAGGTGTGTTTTCCAGGTGAGTATGCAGCCTGCAACTCCCAGAGGCCTCCCAAGTGAGAGTTGTGCATTATATAGGTCAGACTATACTACCTACAATTCCTGGGGACACACTGGTGAATGTGCTGCCTGCAATTCCAGGAGGCTTCCACAGTGAGGTCTTCAGTACCAAGTCAAGCATGTGGCCTTCAGTTCTCATGGCCCTTGCAGTAAGGGCATGTAGGCAAAACACTGGACTACCTTATCCAGAATCCTCAGGGGGGAATCACAGTTCCAGGATCTGCAATAGTGAGGGCTACAGGGTAGGGAGCTGAACTACACTACCTAGAATTCTTGGAGGTGCCCGTGTCCATGTGTCCTGGAACTCTCAGAGGCTTCCACACTGAGGGCTATGGAGGCAGAAGACAGGACTATGCTACCCAGAATCCCTGGGGGCCTACAGCTCCCAGACACCTACCTTTTGAGTACTGCTGGGGCAAGCTTTGTATTGCACTACACAGACTCCCAGGGGTGTCTAGGCAGGCTTGTGCTACACAGATCCCAGAGCTTTGATGGTGAAGTCCACTTAGGTAGGATGGACTGCAGAACCCAGAATAATCAATGGCCTACAGCTCTCAGAGACCTCTGCAGTCAGGGCTGACTGAGTAGAACTGACTACAATACTCAGAATTCCTGGATGCTCCAAGCTCTAAGTAGTCACTGTACAGTTGAACATAGCACCAGGCTATAATACCCATGATCCTTGGGGGCTTGCAGCTCCCAGAATCCACTGTAGTGATGCTGCATGGGCAGAACATCAGACTACACTGTCCAGAATCCCTAGGGATGCCTGAATGACTTTGTAGCCTGCAATTTCTAGAGAGTTCTGCAGGGGAGGGGGGGGCTGCATTGTAGAAGGCTGGTTTGTACTGCCCAGAATCCTGGGTGGGTGTATGAGGGTGAATGTGCTACTTGAAGTCTCTATAGGCTTCTGGAGTGAGGGCTGAATGGGCAGAATGCCAGACTACACTGTTCAGAATCACTAGGGGTGCCTGAGTAGCCTGCAGCTCACAGAGACCTCTGCAGCTGGGCTGCATTGTAGAATACGAAACTGCACTACCCAGAATCCTGGCACTATGAGGGTAAATGTGCTACTTGCAACCCCTAGGCTTCTGGGGTGAGGGCTGCATGGGTAGAACATCAGAGTCCACTGCCAGGGTCCTCCAGGGTTCCTGGACCAGCACATGGCAAACAGCTTCCATGGTCCTGAAGGGCAAAGACAGTGTGGGTAGAGCACCAGACTACACTGTCCAGAATCCCTGAGAAGCCCATCTGTGTAGCTTGCAGTTCCCAGAGGCATCCATGGTGAGAGCTGTATAGGCAGGACAGACTGAATGACCTAGAATGGTCCCAGAGGCTACTGGGAATTTGGTCTGAGCTCAGGTTCTTCTACCCTCCTACAGTGGTCATCCTGGGCTGGGAATTAACAGATTTTCTTAAAATCCCTGATTCTAAAATGGGGCAGACCCTGGCTAAGTCACTGTCTCAAAGACTACATGTCCCAGAAGCCTTTGAGGTGGTCTCTGCCCTTGGGCACCTGAGTGAGGGTCTAGACTCCCTGTGGAAGCCTCCCTCTGTGCCTCTGCCCACCTGGCTCAGGCTGCTGCAGCCCTTGGCCTGGTGGAGTGCAGGGAGGGGGTCTCCTGGACTCCATTTCTCCTCTCCTGAGATTCCACTACTCATGGTGCCACAGCCAGACCTAGTTACAGCAGTGGGAACAGATTTTATTCAGTAACAGCTGAGGGTGGAAGAAGGCACTGACATTCACCAGGGAGCTGGGAGAGGCCCCGCCTCTGAGCTGTGAGCAGCTTGGGGCTGGAGCACCTGCACGTGGCCAAAGGGGCGTGGTCAAGAAGGGGCAGGGCCTTGCCACCATCTTTAATGCTGCCTCCCTGAGAGTGAGGAGAGCTGGCTTCCCACTCAGGACCAACCCGGGAGAGCCTCAGTTCCCTGGAGTGTTGGGTCACTCCACAGAGAGGGGCAGAGCTCCCTTCTCAGAGCAGATTGAGAGAGAGACACCCAGGTTGGGGACCCTCGTGGGTCATGCCTCCAGGGACTCCCGGAGCTTCCTTCTCCTCAGAGAAGCCTCAGCGGACTCTTGGCTTAGAGACTTCGTGAGTCATGGCTCTAGGAATGCCTGGGGTTTCTTTGTCCTCAGAGCATCCTAAGGGGGACAGCTGTCTTGGGGATCCTCGTGTTTCTAGGGTTTCCTGAGGGAGATACCAGGGTTGGGAACCCTCACAGGTCATGTCTCTAAGTAGGCCTGGGGTTCCCTTCTCCTCAGAGTTGTCTGGAGGAGACACCAGTGTGGGGACTCTCTTTGGTCACGTCTCTATTGATGCCCGGGGGTCCCTTGTCTTCAGAGAAGCTTGAGGGAGATGCCTGGTGTGGGCAACCCTGTTTTGTATTATAGAGACAGGGTTTCACTGAGTTGCTTCATGCCTTGCTTTTGTTGAGACTGGTTTTGAACTCAAGATCCTTCTGCCTCAGCCTTCTGAGCCGCTTAGGTTTAAATATATTACTTCTAACAAAGCCAGAATTTATTAAAAATACATCCCCTGTATTTTTAATAATGAACCACATTTTTTCTTTAATCTTTGCTTAGTTTTGTTCAATTTTTTTTTTAATTGTAGAAGGGCACAATACATTTATTTTATTTATTTTTATGTGGTGCTAAGGATCAAACCCAGTGCCTCACACATGCTAGGCAAGCACTCTACCACTGAGCTACCACTGCCACACATTTTTCTTTTGGTGGAGAGTTTAATTAGCAAGAAGCCACCCCTCCAGGACTCTCTTGCTAAGGCCTCCCTCTTCAGACCCCACCCATATTCTTTGGCCCTGCTTTTCCTCCTGAACCACCTTCCCCCTCCTTCCTACCCTGTCTCTCCTCTATGTCCTACTCATGTTCTAGGGCCTGTTCCTCCCTCAGGTTTCACCCATCTGCCAGGCCCTGCCCCCTTGTGGCTCATTATCCCCCTCCTTCAGACCCTGTTTCTCCTCCAGATCTTTCCCTTCTTCCTGTCCTGCCCCTCCTCCAGACCTCACCCTCCTCTTTTTAAATTTTTTTTTTATTGCACGTGGACACAATGCCTTTATTTTGTTTATTTATTTTTATGTGGTGCTAAGGTTTGAACCCAGTGCCTCACACATGCTAGGCAAGCCCTCTACCATGGAGCCATAACTCCAGCCCAATCCTCCTCCTCTTTAAGACCCTGCCTCTTCTCCAGACCCCACCTATCTTCCAGGCCCCCTCCTCCTCCTGACATTCCCTCCCCCTCCTCCAGACTCTGTCCCTGCTCGTCTAGGATGAGCAGCTCCCTGGCTGCTGTGCTAATTGGCAGTATATTTGTAATGGTGCACAAATAACGTCCGTTGTGTAAACACTGACATCCTACATTGGATGAATTATCTTGACTGAATCAGAATGCAATATAACATAAAATAACTTTAGAAATGTCACCTTTCTCTTTTTTAATTTTCTCTGTAGATCATGAACATTTGAAATAAAATCAGAATTTGTTAAAGGGCAGATGACAGTCAGCCTTGAGCCCTGATGATCCCAGGATCCCATCCAGTGGGGGAACTCTAAGTACCAGTCCAAGGTTTTGTATGCTAATTGATTCATTTTCTTATTTTAGAGTTATTTTGTAATATAATTCCCCATGGCCTCCAGGTCTCCAGTTCTGTGAAATAGGTTTTTACAATTCAATTTTTGATTAATATTCTTTCAGTTTGCTACAGAATTTTTAAAAATTTTTTTTAGTTGTCAGTGGATCTTTTTGTTTTATTTATTTATTTTGTTTATTTATATGTGGTGCTGAGGATTGAACCCAGGACACATGCCAGGCAAATGCTCTGCCTTTGCACCACATTCTAGCCCTTTATAGAATTTTTAATTCTGTGGACTTCTATTTTTTTATAAGGAATATTTTTTAAATTACTTTTAGCTTACTTTGTTTTTGATTGAGAGAATTTGCTTGCTTGAGAGAATTGTATTGTTTGGAAATGCTCATAATCAAATGATTTTAATTAATTTCCACTTATTAAGGTATCTTTGGAGACTGGATGTGCAGCTCAGTAGCAGAGCACTTGCCTGGCATGTGAGAAGCCATAGAGTCCATCCCAGCACCACACACACAGAAGATGTCTTTGACAGGACTCAAGCATGAGAGGTATGCTTTGAAAAGATCATGTATTGGGGCTGGGGTTGTGGCTCAGTGGTAGAGCACTCACCTAGAACATGCGAGGACCTGGGTTCGATCCTCAGCACCACATAAAAATAAGTAAATAAAACAAAGGTATTGTGTCCAACTACAACTAAAAATAAAGATTTTTTTTTAAAAAAAGGTCATGTATTTCCACATACATACATATACCACAGTGCGTCTTCCAAATTCATATGAAATTATTCTAAGAAAATTTCAAATCAGTTTTAAAAGAGAAGAGGGATGATATTTTTAATGTCAACTATTGATATTTCATGATATTTAAAACCACTATAGATGAAATTTCCTGAGATACAAATCATTACAAAATGTAAGAGACAAGTCAGTAGCTGCTTTTTTGCAATTCAGATACATTTACTAAAAGTAAGCTTTTTTAAAAAAAGATATTTTTTCTTCTTTAAAATTTAGAAAGCATGTCCATATGTCCTATTAAAGTTCTACATTCATCAGAAAGTTCTCTTATTCCTTGCATACAAAGGGATGGGCCTTCTATTGAGCACGATACTTTATGTTGTTAGGAATTCTTGTGGGAGAACTCTTTGTTTTGCCTCTGTTCAAAATATCATTTAAAAATGTATCAGTTTGCTTTTGATTTCAGAAATTTGACTTTCTTTTGAAATTATGTATTTATTATTATTTAGAGTTATTACATGTGGGAAATGCCATGATTACATTTTATCCTAATGTTATCCTAATGTTGTGTTAATAATTTCCTAAGCTAGATTATGTTCATTTTTCTTATCAACAGTCAATAAAGCCTTTTTGTTGTTTTGATGGTATGCTTAATGTGAACATGCTTTATGATGTGACACCACTGTTCATGATGGTGTAGGTATGCAATACACTATAAAGAGAGTATTTTGATTCTGAGAGTCTCAAGTGTTTTAGGTCCAACATGTTTCCTTAAGAGGAATAATTATTCATTTTCTATTTGATTACACAAATTCTTTTTTTTTTCCTTTTGTGTTTCTGGGGCTTCCTGCATGCTAGGAAATCTTTCTACCACTGATCTACATCCCCAGCCCCATAGATCCTTTAGTTATCATTAGCTTCATGATGAGCTAGTGACAATAAGATTACTTAGAATTTCAACTAGATTTAGACTCATGCAAGAGTTTGGGCATCCATAGCTCCCTGTGATTTCTAAAAGGTAGAGTTTCCCACAACACAGCAGCATCTAATATCACTCCTGGACTGATCTGACACCTCTGCTTCTCTTGGCTCACCACTTCCTGTAGAGGTCTTGGAGGAAATGGATGTTCTCTGACTATTTGTCCCAGTGACAAATATTTGATTATATTGCTGCTAAAATGTATGCATAGAAATAAAATAGAGACATTTTTTATAAAGTCACTCTTTCAGGAAAGTTAAATCATGAGTTGAAATAAAATCTCCAAAATGTCATTTTTTCCTCTGTAGTGATCACGTTTTAAGAAGGAAAACCTAGAACCTAGTGACAGCATAAAAATATAATAAGTTAACATATGTTATTACTTCAACATGAAATATGTAAAAGGGGCATATACTTTGAATTTTTTAAAAAAAATTTTTAGTTGTAGTTGGACACAATGCCTTCATTTTCATTTATTTATTTTTATGTGGTGCTGAGGCTCAAACCTAGCACCTCACACATGCTAGGTGAGTTCTCTATCACTGAGCTACAACCCCAGCCCACATACTTTGAATTTTATATAATATCTGAATTTTGGTCCTTACTACTAATATCCACAGTATAGCATCTAAAAGTAATAAAATATGTGCCCTGTGGCCTATAAATGTCATATGATAGCCATACTATAGCATCTAAAACTAATATAATGGCTGCCCTATAGCCTTTGACTTTAGTATAATATCAATACTTTGTCCTCTGAAACTAACAGAATAGCTGTCCTGTAGCCTTTTAATACTAATTTTATCCATATGTAGCATCATTATAGTCTCCATGTAGCCTTTTATTCTAATATTATATTCATACTGTAGACTCTAAAATAAATAAAATAGCTTCCTTTTTGCCTTCAAGAGTAATATGATATGCTCTATGGTACCTAGAAAATATTATAATAGCTTCCCTGTGGTCTTTAATACTAATAATATCCATGCTATAGTACCTAATACTAATAGGTGCCTGTTGTGTTTAATATTAAAGATGTCCATACTATACCTTCCAAAAACTAATATAATAGCTGCTCTGTGACCTGTAATATTAACATAATATCCATACTGTAGCATCTAAAACTGGCATAATAGCTGCCTTGTAGCCTTTAATATTGAGATAAAAACTGTGGCCTCTGAAATTAATGTAATAGCTTCAAGTGATGTTTTAATACTGATAGTGCACACATACTATAGCACCAAAAACTGATAATACAGCAGCCTTGTAGAATTTCATAGTAATATAATAATTATAACAGAATATAAAACTTTAATATTAATAAAATATCTATACTGTTGATCTAAATCTGATGAAATGGCTGCCTGTAATCTATAATAACCATACAATATCCATACCAAAGCTTCTAAAACTAGAATAATAGTGCCCTGTGGCCTTTAATGTTAATAGGTATTCATACTACAGTATTTAAAGCTGATACAATAGCTGAATTGTGGTCTTCCATATCAATGCAATGTCAATATTATAGCATATTGAACTAATTTAGTAGCTTCCCTATGACATTTATATGCCAATATAATATCTAACCTGTTCACTTTAATACTAACATATTTGTACTGTAGCCTCTGAAACTGATATAATAGCTAATTTATATCTAAAACTAATATAGTAGCTGCCCTGTAACTTTAAACCTATTACAATTTTTATAGTATAGCATCAAAATTAATATAATAGCTTCCCAGTGGCTTTTATATTAATATGATATCTGTGCTACAGTATATCCAATACTAATAAAATAGTGGCACTGTGGCTTTAAATACCAATATGATATCCATGCTACTGCAACTCAAACTAACATAATAGATGATTTGTGTCTTTTAATCTTACTATAATATCCATATAATAGCATATATTGTATAATAGATGATTTCTGGCTTTAAATATTAATATTATATCCATAATATAGCATCTTAAATTAATATTACATATGTCCTGTGTCCTTAGGACAAATATTATATCCATACTGTTGGATTTAAAACTAGTATAATACATACCTTGTGGACTTTAATACTAATATGATATCCATACCGTAGCTCCTCAACTTAATATAGTAGCTGCCTGGGCCCTTTAATATGATATGTAATATGATAAACATATTGTGCTCTTTAAAACTAAAGTAATAACTGCTCTGTGGCCTTTAGTGCTAATATAATATACCATGAAAAACTAATGTAATAACTTCCTTGTGTCCTTTAATATTGATAGTATAGCATTCAAAACTAATATGATAGCTGCCCTCTAGACTTTAATATCATAATATTCATACTTTGACCTCTAAATTTAATACAATAGCTGTCTTGTGGCCTTTATTACTGTTTTTTTATTCATACTATAGCATGGAAAACTGATTAAATAACTGTTCTGTGGCCTTTAATATTAATATGATTTCCATATTATAGCAAAAAAATTATATCAGAGGTCTTTATTACTAATAAATGCAAACTATAATATCTAAAACAAGTAAGTAGCTGTGCAATAGAATTTAATACTAAGTGACATCCATGCTAAAGCATATTAAACTAATAGCTCCCCTGTAGCTTTTGATACTAATATAGCCTCCAAAACTGATGTAATAGATGTCCTGTGGCCTTTAATATTAATGTTACATCATTCCTATAACCTGTGAAGCCAATTTAATAAGTTTCTTATGAAATTTAATATTCATTTAATATACATATTATAAATATAAAACTGATAAATACGTGCTTCATATAAAACTGGTAAATAGGTCCTATAGTATTAATATGATATTGTATCACCTTAAACTAATATAATATCAGCTTTGTGGCCATTAAACTAATATGATATTTATAGGATAGTGTTAAAATCAATATACTGCCATGTTGACTTTAATGCTAACATGATATCCACACTTGAGTATCTAATAGTACATAATTATTGACCTGAAGTGTTTAATTTTAATATGATATTCATATTGGAACATCTGAAACTGATGCAATAGTTGTACTGTGGCCTTTGATATTTATATGATATCCATCCTATAGTATCCAAAGCTAATAAAATATATTAGCTACCCTGTGGCCTTTAATATTAATATAATACCCATACTGCAGCATTTAAAATAATAGATGCACTGTGGTCTTAATACCAAATAATTGGTTTGGATATGCTCATGTGTGAGACAATTTAAGGAAGTTTAAAGGTGAAATGATGGGTTATGAGAGCCTTAACCCAAATTAGTAATCCTCTGAAGGAATTAACTGAGTGGTAACTGCAGGCTGATAGTGTGTAGCTGGAGGAGGTGGGTCATTGAGGCTGTGCCTTTGGGGTACATATTTGATGAGCTGAGCTTAGGTTCTCTGCTTCCTGATCACCACTTTCCTTCACCACATTCTTCTGCCCCACCTTAAGCCCCAAGGAATAGAGTTGGCCATCTGTTGGCTGAGATCTCTGAAACTGTGAGCCCCTAAATGAACTTTTCCTCCTTTAAAATTGTTCTTGTCAGGTCCTTTGGTCAAAGCAGTGAAAAAGATGACTGAAATAATAACATACATGTCATAGATCTAAAACAAATACAATAGTTGCCCTGATGCCTTTAATACTAATATGATATTAAGAGTGTAACATCTAAAACTGATATATAATAGTTTCCCTGTGACATTTAATGTTAATATAATATTCATGCCATAACATCCAAAACTAACATTATAGCCTCCCTATAGCCTTTTATACTAAAGTAATATCCATATTATAACATTTCAATCTAATATAATATCTTCCCTGTGGCCCTTAAAGCTAATGTAATACATAATATTGCATCTAAAATTGATATAATAGCTGCTCTGTATCCTTTAATATCAATAGACATCCTTATTATAGCATCTTAACTTGATATAATAGTTGCTCTTTGGTCTTAATATTTATATGATACCCATAGTAGCATCTAAAACTGATAAAATATTAGCCCTGTGGCTCTTATAGGTAATATGATACCCAAACTATAACTCCTAAAACTAATCTAATAGCTAGACTGTGGCATTTAACATTAATAATTTATCCGTATTATGCACTCTAAAACTAATAAAATAGCCTTCTTGTCATTTTAAGTGAAATATCCATATGATAGCAATAAACCTTATAATATAGCATATCCATATGATAGCATATAAACTTAACATAATAGCTGACCTCTGGCATTTAATAGTAATCTGTTGGGCTGGGGATGTGGCTCAAGTGGTAATGCACTAACCTGGCATGTGCAGGGCACTGGGCTCGATCCTCAGCACCACATATTATTTTATAAAGATGTTGTGTCCACTGAAAACTGAAAAATAAATATTAAAAATTCTCTCTCTTCTCTCTCTCTCTCTCTCTCTCTCTCTCTCTCCCTCTCTCCCTCTCTCCCTCTCTCTCTCTCCCCCTCCCCCTCTCTCCTCTCTCCTCTCTCTCCTCTCTTTCTCTCTCTCTTTAAAAAAATAGTAATCTGTTATCCAAAGTATAGTACCTAAACTAATATAATTCCTTATACTAATAAGATAGTCATCACATAGCATATAAAACTAATATAATAACTGAACTTTGGAGCTTTAATATTAATGTAGTATGTATACTACAACATCTCAAAGTACTGAAAGAGCATCCTTGTGCATCCTGTGCATTTGCCATTAATATTTTATCCATACTGTGGCCTGTTAATGGGATATTATAGCTCTTTGTGGCTGTTCATATTAATATCCATTCAATAGCATCTAATGCTAATATAATAGATGCCCTATGGCCTTTAATACTAATTCAGTATCAATACTGTGATCCCTAATACTAAAATAATAATTCTCCTGTGGCCTTTTAATATTACATAAAGTTCATTTATAGCAATTATATGAATATAATTCCTGCCCTATGGCGTTTAGTACTAATATGATATCCATATCATAGCATCTATTAATGATCTAAAAGCAGTCCTCTTACCTTTGTACTGTTATGATATTCATATTATAGCATCTAAACTAATATAATTGTTCTCTTATGACCTTTAATTCCTATATATTTACCATAGCATCTAAATATAGTATAACATCTTTGTAGCTTTTAATACTAATGTAATGTTCTTACAATTACATCTAAAAGTGATATAATAGCTACCATGTGGTCTTTAATACTGATATTATATTCATGTCAGATCATTAAAAACTGATAGAGTAGCTTCCCTGTGGCTTTATTAGTAATATGACATTCTTATTACAGCATGTAAAATTGATATGATAGCTGCCTTTAATATTTATATGATATCCATTATATAGTGTCCAAAGCTGATATAATATCTGCAATGTGCATTTCATAGGTAATATGACATCCTTACTAAAGCATTTAAAAACATCATAAGCCAGGCTCAGTGGCACATGCCTGTAATCCCAGTGGTTTGGGAGGCTGAGACAGGAGAATTGTGAGTTCAAAGCCAGCCTCAGCCACTGTGAGGCATTAAGCAACTCAGTGAGACCCTGTATCTAAACAAACTACAAAATAGGGCTGATGATGTTGCTCAGTGGTCAAGTGCCCCTGAGTTCAATCCCTGATAAATAAATAAGTAAGTAAGTAAATAAATAAAATATAATAGCTGCATAATGGTATTTAATACTATTATTATATCTATATTATAGTATTGAAAATGAATATTATAGCTTCTCTGTGGCCTTTTGTATTAATGTAATCATAGAATTGCATTGAAAACGGATATAATAGCAGCCCTGTGGCTTTTAATTCTATTGTGATATACATGTGGCATCTAAAACTGATATAAGAGCTGTTTTATTGCCTTTAATACTCATATAATATCCGTATTGTAGCATCTGAAAATAATTTAAAAAACTACACAGTGGTGTTTTATGCTAATATGATATCCCTAGTGTAGAATCCTTACTAAAACAATAGGTGCCTTATAGCCTCTAATACTATTATTATATTCATAGTGTGCCTTCTGAAATTGATTTAATAGCTGCACTGTCACTTTTAATATTTCTACGATATTCATACTATTGATCTAAAAGTAATATCTATTCTGTGGCCTTTGATGCTAATATGATATCATACTATAGCATTCAAAACTAATATACTGGCAGTCCATTGTTGATTAAAATTAATATATTATTCACATTATATAATCTAAAGCTAAAGCAATTGCTGCCCTGTGGTCTTTAATACTATTATAATACCCATACTATAGCATCTAAAGCTAATATAATAGCTATACTGTGGCCTTTAATATTACTGTGATATCCTAGTATAGCATCTAAAACTAAATACAACTACCTTTTTGCCTTTAATTGATATAACATTAATATTGTAGCATCTGTGTTTTTTTATTAATGTAATATTCATATTTAACATAAAAAATTAATAGCTTCCCTGAGGCCTTTAATACTAATATATGTACTATAGCTTCTAAAAATAATAAAAGTAATCAAATATGTGTTCTAGTGCCCTTTATATTAATATGATGTTGATATTATACCATGTAAGCATGACATAATAGCTTCCCTATGTTCTTTAATAATAATGTGATATTCAGGGGCTGGGGTTGTAGCTCAGTAGTAGACTGTTTGCCTAGCATGTGTGAGGTGCTGGATTCATTCCTCAACACCACATATAAATAAATAAATAAATAAATAAATAAAGTGCATCAAAACCTAAAAATATTAAAAATAATAATAATGTGATATCCATACTATAGCATATAAAACAAATGTAATAGCTGTCTTGTCCTTAATATACTGTCTATATTATAGATTCTAAAACTAATATGATAGGTGCCCTGTGGTCTTTAATATAAATGAACTATTCATACTATACCATATTAATATATATAATATATGTCCTATGGCCTTTAATACTAATGTGATAACCATATTTTGCATCTATTACAAATATAGTAGCTGCCACATGGCCTTTAATAGTAATATGATATCTGTAGGAGCTGGATTTATACCTCAGTGGTAGAGCATTTGCCTTGCACATGTGAGGCACTGGGTTTGATTCTCAGCACCACATAAGATAATAAAATAAAATAAAGATATTTTGTCCATCTTAAAAAAAAGAACACCTTTTAATTTGTTCAGAGTCAAATTAAATGTGTGAGTCAAACTGGAGCTTAGGAAGGTGTGATTGTTAAAACATCATGACCACTAAAGAGATGCTAAATACTTTGCCCAGAGACAATAGGAAAGAAGACTTGAGTGCATCTCAGAAATTGGCAAAACCACCCCAGTTTCAGGCTCAAAGATTTAATTTTTCTTTCTTTCTTTTTTTTTTTTTGTACCAGAAATTGAACCCAGAGGTACTTAACCACTGAGTCACATCCTCAGCCTTTTTAAATATTTTATTTAGAGACAGGATCTCATTGAGTTGCTCAGGGCCTTGCTAAATTGCTGAGGCTGACTTTGAACTTGCAATCCTCTTGCCTCAGCCTACTAAGCTGCTGGGATTACAGTCAGGCACCATCTTGCCTTGCTCAAAGTTTTAAAAATAAAAATTTTAGGGAATACTGGAACTGTTAAGAACATGTGGAGTCCTGGATATGAACTCAATGTATTTTGCATCATGAGATGGACATGAACTTTTGGGGGCCAAGGGCAGAATGTTATGGTTTAGATATGAAGTGTTACTCTAAAACTCGTATGTGAGAAAAGGCAAGAAAGATTTAAAAGTGAAATTATTTGGTTATGAGAGCCTTAACCTAGTGAGTGCATTAATCCACTGATAGTGTTTAACTGGATGGTAACTGTAGGAAGGTAGTGTGTAGCTGGAGAAGGTGGGTCACTGGGGGCATTTCTTTGGAGTATATATTTGTCTCTGGTGAGCATAACTCTCTATCTGCTTCCTCTTTGCCATGTTCTGATTTGCTTCCTACCTCTATATCATTTGGTCAAGAGCTGTGGAGTTGGTCTTCTATGGACTGAGACATGGAAAATATAAGTGTCAAATAAAATTTTAATTCTCTAAAAATTGTTCTTGTCAGGAATTTTTGACACAATGGCAAAAAAGCTTACAAAAACAATACTGTACTATCTAGAAATAATATACTAGTGGCCCTTTGGACTCTTACATCAGTAATATAGCATCTAAAATTAATAGTTACCCTGTGGCATTTAATCATATTATGATATAAATACTATAGCATCCAAAACTTAGATAATACCTGCAATGGCCTTTAATACTACTATGATATCCATAATAATGCAAGTAAAACTAATATTATAGCTTCTCTGTGGCCTCTGATATTAATGTAGTATCAATAATGTGGTCACAGGGTAGCTATTATATTACTTTTATAGATCACTGTATGGATATTAATATTAAATGTAAGGAAAATAAAAAGAGACATAGAGAGAAGATGCAGAGTCAGAATGACAGAATGGCAGAATGGTCAAGCTGCCAGCTTTATTTATATCAATAGGTTGCATTAGGTCATTGGCATCAGTAATATATTATTGTTTATTGTGTTATTTGGAAGGTTATAGAGTTAGCATCGTTATGCAGCTTATTCCTCAGTTACATTCTACAGTTACAATATGCAATGTTAGAAGATTTGTGTAGCTATCAATAAAGTTTGTTGTTTACAGTTACTGTTAGATGGACAGGTCCAGGAGCATGGGAGCTTGGTGAAACATTTTTATTGTATAACGAGTGTTTCTTTATTCCCAGGAGCTGTGTGCCTGAGATCAAGGCCAAAGCTGATAATACTCCAGCACAAAGCTAGCTATAGCAGGTAGGCATCCCGTGTCTTTGCACAGAAGTTTTCCTAGCATCCAGGCATTCCACATCTTTGCACAGAAACTTCCTAGCCACCAAGTATGCCACATTCATGAAGCCATCAGAGACCCCAGTCCCAAACACAGAACCCTTACAATTAAGGCTAAAGGGAAGCTGTTATATCAGTTTTACATGCTATAATGTGGACATAATATTAGTTTTAAAACTGAAGAGCTGCCTGTGACCTTTTAATACAAACATGTCATCCATACTATGAAATTATAATGGATATAATAGCTCTTTTGTGGACTGTATAACTAATATGGTATCCATATTAAGGCATCAAAAACTGACATAGTAGCTGAAATGTGTAATTTAGTGTTAATATTATATCCATACTATGGACCTAAAACTAATCACATACCTTTCCTGTGGTCTTTCATTTTAATACAATATCCATATTATAGCATCTAAAACTAATATAATAGCTGCCCTGTGGCTTTTAGAACTAATATGATATCCAAATTATAACATTTGCCAAGGACCCTTAATATTAATATGAAATTGATAAACTAGCATCTAAAACTAATAAAATATTTGTGACCTTTAATACTAATATGATATTCACATATACCACCTAAAGCAATATATTAGCTTGCCTATGGCCTTAAATATTAATATAATATTCATACTGTGACATAAAAAACTATATAATAGCTACCCTGTGAATTTTTTTAAAATATTGTTTTAGTAGTTGATGGACACAATTCCTTTACTTTATTTATGTTTTTTAATGTGGTGCTGAGGATTGAACTCAGTGCCTCACATGTGCTAGGCAGGCGCTCTACAAATGAGCCACAACCCCAGACCAACTACCGTGTGACTTTAATAATAATATAATATCCATAACTTTTAATAATAATATAACCCATAAAACTAATATTGTAAATTCCCTGTGTATTATATTAATATAATCATTATATTATTATTAATTATTATATTAATATAGCATCCTTGGTATAGTATCTAAAACTGAATAGCTCTTCTATGGCCTTTAATACTAATAAAACATCCATACTATAGCTGTTAAAAGTGGCATAATAGTTTTCTTGCAGCCTTTCATAGTATACTAACATGATATCCATACTCTACCATCTAAATATAATAAAATAGCTTCCCTGGAGTCTTTAATAATAATGTAATATAGTACTACAGCATCTAAAACAAATAGAATAGCTGCCATGTGGCCTTAAATACTATCTTATTCATATTATTAGATAATACTGACAAAATAGCTGCACTGTGGATCTTTAACACAAACGTGATAGCCATATAATGGCATGTAAAACTGATACAACAGCTGTCCTGTGACCTTTAGTACTAACTTTATCCATATGATAGCTTTGAAAATTGATATATTACCTGCCTGTGGATTTAGTGTTAATATTTTATCCTTACTATGGCATCTAAAACTAATTTAATAGGTTCCCTGTGGATTTTAGTACTAATATAATATTCATATTATAGAATCTAAATCTAATACAATATCTGCCTTGTGATCTTTAATACTAATAAGATATCCATACAATAGAACCTAAAATTAATATTATAGGTGTCCTGTGGGCTTAAATACTGATATGATATTCATATTATAGCATCAAAATTGAATATAGTAACTGCCTGTGTTTTTTAATTCTAATATGATATGCATATTATTGTATCAAAACCTAAGATAATGTATGCCATGAA